>NC_134114.1:12270000-22270000 GCF_040939455.1 Microcebus murinus
CCTCACATGCCCAGCCCCCAGATGGGAAAAATCTAACCCTCCCGTATGCAGAAAGAGCCAGCACTACATGCTATCTCAGGGTGGTGTTTTGACTTGCCTCAGATGTACACAGAGATGAAGACGGGACCATGCCTCATTTACGACGTTCACTTCATCCTGCGTCCAGTCCAGTGCAACCCACCGGACTTTGTTATTTATATGACCAAGGGCAAGAACTGTGTCATGTAGCCTGAATGCCCCACAGCATCTAGACTGGCGCCTTGTCCATAGCAGGTGCTCATTGCATGTCAGTAGAGTGACTGCTTGATGGGATGAGTTCTCCGTCCAGTGCTCTCACTAATGGAGCGTGCTCAGCTGCCAGCCCACGCATCCCTGTCCATTCACCTTCTACCCTGTGAGTCATTCCCCAGACGAAAGTGCCACCCCCTCCCTCCCCGGCTGCTCAGCTGACGTGCCCTCCACGGGTCACCCTCCACTGACTCGCCCCAGTGGAAGGAGGGCCCAAGGAGAATGACTCAGCTCGAGATCACATCTAGATCTGCCATGACCTTTTCTCCTTCATCTCTTGCCTCATTGCCAGTCTGAGTGACTCAGCCTGCAGCTTAATGGAAATCGTGTTTATCGTGTATATAATATTGCTTATATAACATAAGCTTTGAAATACTCCCCCATATCCACTATCTCATTTGATAGATATAGCACCTTCTGGGGCTAGCAGGATGCACCTCCTGAGTCTTATCTTACAGGGAGGAAAGAAAGGCAGGAAGGTGACTTAACCAAAGGTCACAAAGCTGGTTAAAATAGTTGATGGGAGATGCATGCCCCGTGCTCTTTTCACAGTGCCCCGATCTCCCCTTCTGTTGCTGGCCGACCTGGTTTCCATCTTCATGACAGAGGCTTGACCTCAAGGACTCGGTTCTGGCTTAGCACAACGGGTGTTGATAAACTTGACTGTAGCTCCTGAAACTGCACTCTGGTCGTTTTCTAGTTCACAGGGCTTAAAGTAATTATGGAAACAGTTTTATTATGAACAAAAAGATTATCTAAGGTGTTTAATTATTTTAAAAGATGCCACCTTACTGAAATTGCTTGCATCAAAAATGGACACTCCTTATTCATTTACTTGTGAGGATTTGGGGTTGGCAGAAGAAGTAAGTATCGTAGAAGCTTCTAAGGGGTCTTCTGTCCTGGTGAGGGGTCCTGAAACAATCCCAGAGTCAGCAAGGCTGGGGCACCCAGGCCAGGTAAGCAGCCAACGGCCAAGGTGCTCTGTGTTGATGGAGGAGGGGGTTTGTCCAGGAGGGGGCGGTGGGTAAAAGGATTCTCAGGAGAAGAGGGGAAAGGTTGTGCGGAGACACAGTAAGGTGTCACATTGCTGGGTCCTGAGCTGTGGGGGACCACGTGAATCACAAAAACATTCATTCATGCCTGGTTTTCTGTTTAATTTATTTTTTAGTTGTTTCAAAATTATCTTCTCCTGAATTGATTTCCTGTGTAGCAGGGGAGTAAACTGGGACTAATTTACCACCCCTCAGCTGTGTGAGCCTGGTACAATTTCTCTGAGTTTCCTGTTTCTGCTCTTGTGGAACAGAGAGATTTTGACCTGCCACACAGGGTCGTTATGAGGATACACGAGATGATGATCTACCTAAGGCATCGAGGACAATGCTTAGCAGCAGAGCAGTTGCTTAGTTAATTTATTTATTGTCTGAGTGGGTTTTCATGGGCTTTTTCCTCTTGTACCTGTACTCAACATACACATTTCCAGAAACTGTCATGATCCCCAAAGTCCAGATCTCTTGGAAACACTCATATCATCATTTCTGAAGCTATAACACATTAATTAGATAAAGAAAGAGGAGAGACAGACAGACAGACAGATGGTAGACACATGCATCCATGGACAGAGATTTGATAGACAGACAGATAGATAGGGAAATAGAAAATTGAGGTGTTCTTCTTGCACCACCCAGACCTCTATGAGACAACACCACTTAATCTTGCTGAGTCCAAAGCCTGAGTAATCGCAAATGACATTTGGACTTAGGAGGTTTGACTGCAGGGCCTGGTTATTTATATGTCTTTCTTGTTCCTGAGTAATGAGACACAGGAAAATGGAAGTCATGGATAAGAAAGAAAAATTGTAAACCCCTACTCAGATACTAAAAATGGACTCCAATAAAAAGAGCAAAGAACACAGATTTTCCCCCTCTAATTGTACATTTTCCAGCCCCCTGACTCTGTCATGACTTCAATACGTCCCTCCTCCCCTCACCCCCACACCTCCTCTCCCCTGCCAAGCATGTCCGTGCCCTCAGCTTTTGCTGTGTAGCTGGGAAGTAACTAAAATTGCTGTTTGTGTGGAACCCAGGAACGCTAAGGCTTTTAAACAGTGAATTGGGGAAGAGGCTGCAATGGGCAGGTTCTTGGCAGAGAGGGCATAGGAGGGAAGCGTCCATCAAGACTGGATGTCCTGGAAAAATCTGCCCACACCTCATACACCTCCAGCAGGGAAGAGCCTCAGGCAGTGGCACCCTCACTGGCCACTGCCAATGCACACAGAGCGTCAGGTAAGCAACGAACGTGACAAGTTTAAGCAGAGTAGACCCTTGTGCTGCTGCCTGGGGACCAGAGGCAAAGCCTATGGGATTTATGTCCATCGATGGAACTGGCTTAGCTCTTCCCAGACAGACCCCTAGAAATAACGTTTCATCTCCAATCTTTTCCAGTATCGGAGCCTATTTTTCTTTTGTTATTTACTTTTTATTGATATGTAATTAATTGTACATCAGTATGGGGGGATGTGTGATATTCTGATCCACGAATACAATGTGTAATGATCAAACCCGAGTATTTAGGAAGTCCATGACTTCTAACACGTGCCATTGCTTTGTGTTGAGAACACTTCAAATCTCTCCTAGTTATTTTGGAATATATAATGAAATACTGTTAACTAGAGTCACCCTCCTGTGCTATCAAACACTGGAACTTACTTCTTCTCTCTAACTGCATGTTTGTACCCATTAACCAACCTTTCCTCATCACCCCCTACTTCCTGGCCACCAGAAAGAAGGATGAGCTGATGGGCATGAGTGAGGTCAGCCTGCCTGAGCTGCTTCTCCCAAACAGCTGTGTAACAGGGATTTGCTCCTTCGGGTCAAATTCTGGCCAAACCACAGGAAGACTTTCCCTCTCAGGCTTCTTGTAAGGGCATGACCCTAGATGGAATTCACTTGTTGCTATTTAAACTAAGTAAAAATGTCAAGTCTTTCAGTGTGGATATGAAATTCGGCATTGTTGGGCAATGGGAGCCCAGGGGGTTGGCACTTTGCGAATCTGGTGTTGGTTATTGCTCACGGGTCTTGGGTCTAACCCGTGGGGATGTTGTGGGCTTTTAGGCTGTCCCCTGTCACTAAGGAACAGCTGAGAAATCCCATAGAGCCCAGACTGGGCCCAGCATGGCATAAAGTATAGCGCCTGAAGGAGGCAGGGTCTGCCTTATTCCGTTTGAAAATGAGCCAGGAGCAAATCGTTAATTTTGAGCGAGTTTTTTGGTCCTGAATTGCATTACTCATGCAGAGCTCATTTCTTCCTCTTCAAAGAAGCCCACATGCAGAGTGTCAAGCCTAAAGATAGGGGAGGAGAGAAGAAGAGGAGACGGTGAATATTCCCAGGTGGTTTGACCATAGGGTAAGCTGATGACAGAGAAGACTCCTTGCCCAGAAAGACCCCTCAGAGGCAACGGCTTGGAGAACTGACAACATACTTGCCCTTCTCTGGTTATCTGACATCTCATTTGCTTTTGCAGAACCCCTGTGACCTCTGATAGCTTTTCTCTACGAAAGAAATCCTGGTGCCCACCCTGTAGATTCAGCACAACAGCAAAACAAACACAAACCAGCCATTGCATGTTACAACATTAACCTTCTCAAAAATCAGAAATTTATAAAAAGTGCAAGGTAGCAGTGTGTCAGCTATACACATAGCATCCACTTTTTGCTTGCTGGGTAGAAATAAATTAAAAGCAGACACTCTCCTTGCCCATAGATGAGGCGGCATCTGGTTTTGGATAACAGCAGGTTGCTGAGTCTAAAATGCACATAAAATCCAATTGTAAATGGGCTGACCACAGAATGCAACTGGATTCACTTACTGCTAATTAGGGTGAATAAAAGGAGACATTGTGAGACGTGAAGCTTGGGACGATGGGTAGGAAAGCCACTTGATGAGACGAAATAGATTTTTCCTCATGTTTTGGAAAATCACTTCATGTAATGTCTGGTTCATTATTTAAGCCCTCAAATTTGTATGTAGTAAGAACCAAGGATATTTCTGATAAAACCACGTGCCAGGAAACCTGATGTGAAGGAGGCTTAAGGGCCCAAGCTGGGAAGAGTGAGTGAGCTTGGCTCCCTGTTAAAGAGTGAATCTTTTGGCTGAGCCTGCACAGAAAGACATTTTTCCTTCTGCCCCAAGTGATAAAACACACACCACTGAGCAATGCTCTGGATACTGTTAACTGAGGTTGGTGTGATGCCCAGATAGCCCTCTAGATTATTGACCATTTATTTGTACCTCCTGGGGCTCACTTCTCTTTCTTGGGGTGAACTCACTATCCCTTTACTCTATTTAGAAAAGAAATGAACTGCCAGGTTCATGCAAGGAACCAGGCAGGTGTAAGGACAGAGAAATCAGCTGGGCATGGGCATAACGTATCAACATCTTCTGTGGAAATTCTTACTCCATAACATTGGAACATCCCTTTCCCTCAACTTTCTGGCCAGGGATGAGATGGGAGAGTTATTTTCATCTTAACTCCATTTCAGGGATTGGAGTGTTCTAAAGAGAAGAGGAGTTTTGCTGAGCATTTTAAACAATTGATTCCAGATGGATTCTCTCTGCATCATTTTTTGGAATTGTTTTCTCTAAATGTGTTCTAAAGATAGCACATATTCCCTAAAGATTGAAAGATGCTGAAATATTAAGCGACTAGAATGGCAAATCTTGACACATTCTGGTCTCACTTTGGCAAAGGGCTTCAATTCTCGTTTTTTGGGGTTTTTTTCTTGATGTTTCTGTGAGGCATCTAAGAAGGTAAACCCTGGCAGAGTAGGGATCACAAGAAGAAAGTGCAGGATGAGTTAGTTGTCCACGCTTCTGTTCAGGTGCATGTTTTTAGATTATTTTGTAATAGTAATACATGACTTTTATTTTAAATTAGTTTGGGGGTGATTAGAATGAGAAGTGTAGAGTGTGTTTGCGTGTGTGTATGTGTGTGTGTGTGTAACAGAGAGAAAGAGAGATAGAAAGAGAGAGAGAGGGAAATCAGATGCTGGTGGAGGAAATGGACTAAAATCCAGTGCCCGACTCCTACCCATGTTCCACTGCACAATATTCCTTTCTTCTCTAAGTGGTTATCATCCAGCAATCCGCACTCAAAGGTGAAAGTCAAGACAATTGGTAGAGCCCCAGCACTGATCAAACAGCATGAGCACTGGTATAAACTTCCACCATGACTATAATAACTGTGCACCGGGCTGAACATCAGCTGTAAACTGACATTCTGGAGATTCTCCCCCTTACTGCACCTATGGGCAGAGTGGAAGTACATGTGTTGTCTGGCTCTGTGTCATTAGCCACAGAAATCTTGACCACAACTGATGGAACCAGAGGTTTGCTTGTCAACTAAAAGCCATGTGGTACATACGGTAGCCTAGAGGCTGACAAGGTGGCCAAGTGCCAGATAAGTGTGCTCTTTTCTTTGGATGAAGAGCAGCCAACCCAATGAGAGTCTCTCTCTGGAGGATTTGAATGAGTGAGACAAGAAGTAGTTGGAAGAAATAGAGGCAGGGCAGCTGTATAGTGAGAATCCAAGAGTAAGAGGGAGAAGCCGCCAGAAAAGATGATGAATGTTGAAAATGACAAATTCACTAGAGTAGGTCCCAGCAGGTGCCATTGACAGGGAGGACAAGAGGGCACTGGAGCTCCTGAGGATCTGCAATGATGCTTCCACTCTTAGGAGGCCCCTGACCGCCTCACGTCCCCAGATGTTCATTGTTAAATCTCCATCACCAGAGGCATCGCAAACCTGTCTCTTCCTCATAATGCAAAGTAGCAACAACCACAATAATCAAACACCAAATGTTTTAAGTAAATTGTTTAGTTACTTATTTCAGAAACACTATGAAATAGATATCATGATTATGCTATCCACTTTACAGATGAGAAGATGGAGGGGAAAGGCGGTCAAATCCAATGGTAGCCTTCTTATTGAATGCAATAGGCATCAGTAATTAGTCAGTTAATTGACACTGCCAATTGAAAAAAAAGGAATTGTTGAAAACGATTCATGCAATCCTTACACATTTTATTTTCTTTAAAACATATGAACGTACATCAATTTGGCAAGGACATTTCTTTCAGCAGAGGGTCTGCTAATTGTAATTCAGCACTGCTTTCTGGCAGAAACCACACACATAACATATGCTCACCATTTTCTAGTTTCGGTTCCTTTGATGTGAAATAAACCTGGAGGAGACATGTGTGAAGCAATCCAATGCAGAATCCTTCTAGATTTCTTTTTTACTGTTCTCTAACCTTTTATGCTTATTTGTGCAATAGCTCATTTGCACAGCTCGCTTACATCCTCTCCTTCCAAGGCATTCAGCCTAAATTTCACAGGGGAAAAAGTACCTTTTTCATATTCAAATTTCATCATTAGCTATTTATATGTAATTAAATTATGTTATGACAACTGGTATTAAGAGATTTAAGAACTGACTCTGAGACAATGCACCTGGTAAGAGCAGAAATGTGTGGGTCTACTAAAAAGGATTCTACACTCCTAAAATTGCTGTAACTACATATACCATCTCACAGGCTCATCTAGAATTTTGTCACTCCTAAATTAGAGATGGAATCTATGTCTAGGTTTCTTGAATCTAGAGGGGCCTTGGTGACTACCTTGCCAGAGTATGGTAAAAATGATGCTGTATGGCTTCCAAGCTTAAATCATAAAAATAAAAATGCCTTTACTTCTCCCTTGTTCTTTTGTAATGCTGCCTCTTGAAACCCAGCTGCATACTGTGAGGAAAGTGAACAAACTGTAGAGATGTACACATAGAGAGGAACCAAGGCCACTAACCCACAGCCCTGGCTGAGCTCCCAGATGACACCAGCACCAACTTGCCAACCATGTGAATGAACTAACTGCAAAGTAGATCCTCTAGTCCTGCAGTTCCCAACCCCTGGGTCACAGCCCAATAGGTCCATGGCCTATTAGGAAACAGGCCACCTGAGCTCTGCACCACTTCCCCCCACCCACAACACTCCATCCCCTCATCCTCGGTCTATAGAAAAATTGTCTTCCATAAAACTGCTCCCTGGTACCTAAAAGGTTGGGGACCACTGCTCTAGTCCATGGTCAAGCCAATCGACCTTATGCCATGCGGAGTAGAGATGAGCCATCCCTGCTGAACACTTCTCCATTACCCATTAGTAACCAGAATAAAAGATACATTATTTTAAGTCATTAAGTTTGAGTAGTTTTGTGATGCAACAGAAAATAACCTCCATGAGTGTGTGGAGTATCATTGGTTACGTTCCACAGAGAGGATAGAGAGCAGGTGACAATCAGGGGGTCTGTTAAGTACACTTCTAATCTAACTTCCTCAAGATTGCCCAAGTATTTAGAGATAAAACCTAGTTTTGAACCTAGAAGCCTAGCAGAATTATATTAATATATTCCTGAAAAAATTGTGAAAGGCCCTTATTGAGCCACACATAGAAATTAATGATACATAATGATTTTGTTTGATTTCTTAACTCCATGATTACAAACGTGTTCCTAATATTTAAAGGGTCAAAAGTAAGAGTACAAATTAATACACTGCCTGATATTTATGAGTTAAAAATTAAGAGTTATTAAATGAAATAAATTTTATCCCCTTAACTTTACAAATGAAACTTCATGAAACTTGAATAGACAGATTTGAATTTAGAATTCTTGGACTCCATGTTTATGTTCATTCTCTGTCCACCCCAGGATCCTTCCATCACTAAAAGGGTCACATATGTGTAACCTCTATCCCATATATCCAAACTTCATTCACACTTCCTGTTGCCCCATCAACTTCCTCTTGGCCAGCCCCAGGTACTAGGAATGGCCATGTTGGAGGATGATTGGACAGAATGAACCTCGACAAGAGGCCCATGCAGCCTCAGGAATCAGACTTGGGCCATTGGGTAGAAAATGCTGAGATCTGGGCTGCCTGAGCTCTGCACCACCTTCCCCCCTGCACCACCATAGAAGCATGCACCACCATAGAAGCATGGTCTATAAGGAGAGGTGAGCTCTGGCAGTTCTGTGGGTGAGTATGTGCCCTCAGCCCCCCATCTCCTATGTTATGGGAAGAGTGCAAATAGGAAGACTAGAGCAGGACCATGTTTTATGGAGCACTCATGGCAGAGGCTCCTTTTTGCAGGTCTAAGGACAGTACTGGCCCCATATCCCAGTTGGTGCTTTTCTCTAAACACTCTCCCTGACCTCTGTCAGGATGTCTGAATAACGATTAAAGATCGATAAATATTTACCCAATAGAGTAGCCAGTTTCCAAAGCCAAGTTTTCCATTTTCAGTCTTAGGTGCCACTGGGGTTTAGAGCTGTCAGGCCTGAGTGAGGTCATGCAGCTGGGACAAGGGCCAGACTTTCAGCTCACCTCTGAGCACAGCTAGGATTGACTCTAAGTGGTTCCAAAGAGCAAGCACATGGGTGAGAATTTGATTTGACTCAACGACTGGTGGCACAAAGCAAACACCAGACGTTTGAGAATGAAACCTTGAGCACCGTCCCAACCTTTTGCCCTGATGATGACATTTCAACTGACACTGAGAAATTACTGTGAAGTCTCCCCCTTGACCAAGCTGAGATGAGACCATTCACTTCCCTACCCAGTACACATGTTCTTCTGGTAATGCCAACCAAGTAACATGGAAATGATTGGAGCTAGTGGTTGCTTTGCTGTTCTGTAGACTGTTGCAACTATGCATTTAAAAGAACTACCCATCCTTATTATATTTTTAGAGCATCCTCTACAGAACCACAGAACCTTCCATGCCAACACCAATAATGGGAACAGTACAGTGTTATTCACCAGATCTACAAACTGCAGATCTTCCAAGCTTGTGGCCAGCCCCAGGCACTAGGAATGGCCATGTTGGAGCATGATTGGCCAGAATGAACCCAGACAAGAGGCCCATGCAGCCTCAGGAATCAGACTTGGGCTACTGGGTAGAAAACTCACTTACTTTTTTTATTTTCAATCACATTCTCTTTTGTGTCCAGAAATTACTCATGGAAGCAGCTGTTTTAGTTAATTGGAACTAGGTGTTTTAATACTATTTTAATCCAAACATGAAGAACGTTGAGTCATAAAGTCCTATAAAAAAAGGTTACCTGTCATTTTGATCGAATCAATTCTACTAACAGCAGAAAAAGACCAATCTAAGTTATACCCCAGAGTATTTTAAGTGAAAATAAAAGTAAAAGAACACTAGCATCCCACATATCTGTGAGTAAATTTAACTTATTTGGAAGGGGGTTAGGATAATGCAAATTCTTCATAATCATGACTCTGTGAAGATCTCCAATGGAATAGAGGTTATCGAGGCATAATTCTTCTGGAGTGCAATTCAAAAGTGCAGTTAGAATTCTGTTTCCTGTCAGGCTGTTGGTTCTAAACAAGCAACAGAGATTAAACCTGTGAGAAATGAATGGTACATGCTCTCTCTGGACATTCTTCTGACATTTGAAACTTCCCTTGGTTTCCAAAGAAATCCATCTCTGCCTAAATGCATGATTTGTTCTTTGGGCATAGATGTTGACAAAATTGTATAAATTGATGTTTTAAATGGTACTTTTATCTTTAGAGATTTTGAGGAAGTTTCATGAATTTGAGGCAGAAGGAAGTAAAATGTTGAGAGATAATTTGTTGAACTATCAGTTAACCATTATTTCCCCTCTACTTTCATGGGAGGCTAAGAAATTTTCCTTCTCTCCCGTCCCCAAGGCTGTATTTGTGGTTTTATTTTTCTGTTATGGATAATTTTTTCGTTTTGCATTTTGCTCTACTATTATTATTATTTACTTTTCATGAGGAGAATTACCCTGGATCCTGGAAGGGATAGAAACTGAGGCATGCAGAAAAGAGATGTGTGTTAGGCAGAAAAATGGCTCGCCAGTTATGTCCAAATTCTAATCCCTGGAACCAGCAAATGGGTTACCTGCCATGGCAAAAGGGAGTTAGAAAGAAAAAATTTTCAGAGTGAATAAAAAGTAGGATCCACTATATGCTCTTTACAAGAGATAAACTTTAAATATAAAAACACAAATAATTCAAAGTAATAGGATGAGAAGATGTATACTGCTAAAAGGTAAACATAGACATATTAAAATTTTAGAGAGTTTATTTGAGCATTAAGCGATTCATGAATCAGGCAGCATTAGACCACAAGTGGCTCAGGGCTCCACAGAAAAAGTTCCTAGTTAGAGGTTAGCTGGCAGCTTCTGATTAGCTTAAGTCTTGTTTTACTAATTACACTGAGTTGGGTTTTGGTTTGCTTATCTAGAAACCCAAGGTGCTGAAGCCATCGCAGCCTAATGGCTGCTCAATTAGTTATTTTAACAGCACCACACAAAAAATAACCTCTAATGAGGGACTTTGCACCTTAACCAATCAAATATTTTCTTTGTCTGGCTTCCATGGACACCTTATAAAAGTTTTCCCTTCGTGCCCACTCTGAAGTTGGCTGGCGGCTGGCTCAACTGGAACTCCTAGAGAAAGCTAGTCCAGCAAAATTAATATTGACAAAGTAAGTTTTCAGGCCAGAGATAAAGAACATTTCATAATGAAGAAAGATCAATTTATCAAGAAGACATAATGCTGTATGTACACATGTTTATATCTAAAATTATAGCTTTAAAACACACGAAACAAAAACTTACAAGCTAAAGAGAGAAATAGACAAATCCACAGCTATAGTGTAGTAAAAAAAAAAACATGTAGATAAAAAAAAATCGGTAAGGTTCTAGATTTGAAAAATATTGACTAATTTGTGGTAATAGAAATTTATAGAATACCGCACTCAAAATTTGCAATAGCATTTTTTTTCCAAAACTCCATGGACTCTACTTGGAACTGTTACTAAACATGGCCACAAGTTCATTATCCCTCTGAATATCAAGAGTTAGTGTCTATTTTCCCATCTATTTAATCTGAGCTGGTCTTATGACTTGCATTGACCAACAGACTACGGCAGAATTGCTGTTGTACTCCTTATGAGGCAAGGGCTCAAGGCACCTTTCCTCTTTGTCTCCACTCTTTTGGAATGCCGCTGCCACTAAATAAGAAAACCTAAGCTAACCTCATGAGCCTGAGAGATCACATGGAGTGAGGCCCAGCCACCCGGGGTCTTCCCGCTGAGCCAGCCCCAGCCAACCCTGCAGCTGGTTGCCGTGAGATCAAAGGAAATTAGCAGAAGAATCATCCAGACAACCAGCAGAATTATTAAAAATAACTATTAAAATAATTATTAAAAATAACAAATTGTTGTATTCAAGCCACTAAGTTTTGGGGTAGCTTATTGTGAAGCTATAATAGATTGCTGATACCTAACAATGACCATATACTTAGCCATAAAAATCATCTCAATAAATTTTGGTAGATTTAAATCATACAAAATATCTTTATTGACTATAATGAGTTAAACTGTAAACACTACAAATCAATAACCAAAACATATCTAGAAAATCCACATGTCTTGAAATTAGACAACACAGTTTTGAATAATTCATGGGTCAAAGAGAAACCATAAGGGAATTTACAAATGTTTTGCCCAGAATGATAAGAGTAAATATCAGAATTTGTGGGATGCAATAAAAATATTGCTTAGAGGAAAAGTTATAGTTTTAAGTGTTTATATTAGGAAAAAATAAAGGTTTAAAGTCCATTATTTTAGCTTCCACCTTAAGAAGCTAGATAAAGAAGAGGAAAATTAAGCATGAATTTAGTAGAAGGAAGGAAATAAAACAGTTGCTATTTACAGATACAGATCTGACTGTGTATAGAGAATACCAAGCAGTCAACAACAACTCTCATACGTTCTCACAAAACGTATGAGAATAATGAGTGAATTAACAAGGTGTCAGGATACAAGGTCAACATAGAAACAAAATCAATTTGTTTCTATATACTAGCAATAAACAATTAGAAAAATAAATTAAAGCACCATCTACAAAAACATAAGCATACAAAGTACTTAAAAAGAATTCTAACAAAAAATGTAAAGGACCTCCACACTTAAAACGACAAAATGTAGTTGAAGTGAATTAATGCAATCCTAAAGAAATGTTTATGTATTGAAAGACTCAATATTGTTACCATGTTTATTTGTCCCAACTTCATCTGTAACTTTAATATGACCCCAAACAAAAGCCGAGCAGAGGGTTTTTTTGTAAAATCGATGAGCCGATTCTAAAATGTATGTGGAAATGTGATAATTCCAGAATAACCAATTCTTTTTTTTTTTTTAAAAAAAAAGACAAAGTTGGTATACTTACACTAAAAATTCTCAAAACTTACATATTAAACTGTAACCAGCAATTCTACTCCTAAGTATGTTTACTCAAGGGAAATATTAATATTTTAAAACACATGTTCACAAAAAGGTTTGTGTAAGAAAATTCATAGCCATTTTCTTTGTAATAGCTCCAAACTGGAAACAAACTAAAAGTTCATCAAAGGGAAATGGATAAACAAATTGTGATGTATTCATGGAATATTATTAGAGTACAACTCAGCAAAAATAAAGAACAAATAATTGATGTACACAACACTATGGATGAATACCAAAAAACTATTTTGAAGAGTAAAATTCCTCCCATACAAAAGCACATACTATAGTATACAATATAGACATATTTCATTTATATGAGGCTCAGGAACAGCCAGAACTAATCTATCTCAGTAGATACTACAACAGTGGTTGCCCCTGGGTGGGGGACAGAAACTAACTGAAAAGGGGCATCAAGAAACTTTCCGGGGTGATGAATGTGTTCTGCATCTCGACTGGGATGTTTGCTGCACATGTGCATACGTTTGTCAAGTGTATGCTTACTTAACACATATGCATTTTGTCATACGTACATTAAAATCCAATAAGATAAGTTTATAAGAAAAAAAATGAATGATCACATCTGCCACAGAAGTTTTCAAGGACTTAGGGAAGTAAATCCCATAATACAGACGGAGCCTAATTGCAGGGCCTGGTGCGACTCAGCTGGTGGGTGCCCTCCTGAGAGCCCTGGTGGGGAAGGCACAGAGGGCAGTGATGGTCAAATTTCCTTGGAGCCACCACCAGGCCAGACCTGGCGACGGAGGAGCCCTTGAGGCCTCTGGACCAGGAGATGCAGTGAGCATCAAGGCCGATGCCCAAAGACTTGGGCAATTAGGTACACCCAGATGGAGGTGAGTGAGGCCGGTACAATAGGGTCACGTGCAGACCAGACCCCACCAGTGCTACCTCTCCCACCACTGTGATACTACGTGACCGCTCCTTCCCTTTCCCCTTCTGCCTTCCTGAGTAAAAGGGAAGAAGAAGGAAAAGGGTTAAAAAAAGATATTTGCCCAAAAGATACAGTTTTTATTTAGAAAATTGTGCTTTAAACCAGAATAAATTGAGTTAGCCTGACTGGCCAGTTCAGATGTCCCTCCCTACCCAGCTACCACCGCGACGAGAGTGGAGACTCCAGGACAGCTTAAGGCCCAAGGCTGTAAAAACAAAAGTTCCGTTTTGTATTGTCTTTGACCTTTCGGCTTAAAGGAAAGGTGTACACTTTCCAAACCTGGCCCATTTAGTTTTCAGTCTTCATCCTGGCTCGGATGTTAGGTCCGTGTGGAGTCCTGGCAAGTACTGAGCTGGGAGATGCAGAGGGCCGGCCCCTGGCTGCCATGCCGAGGAGTCCGGACTTCACCCTGAAGGCAAGGAGGACGCTTGGAAAATTTTAAGTATTCAGGGAATGACATGATTAGATCTATGCCTTACAGAAATTACTCTGGCAGACGGATGGGATATAATTTGGAGTGTGCAAAACTAGAAGAGTAGACAGGAGGACTGGACAAGAGTAGCTAGGAGAGTACACAGAGGCTATTTTAAGGAAGGCTTGGCAAGAAATCAAAAGGGTGTTTATGAAGGTGGTGGCAGTGGGCGTGGAGAAAATGGGACCGGATGATGCTAAAGAAGTGACTCACGCAGTGGGGAAGGTGGAAGGTAACAGCGATGCTATATCCTGGCTTGAGCAACTAAATGGATTGTGACGCCATTTACACAGGAAAGGAATGCCGGGGGGGTTGAACTTGAGGGCCTGAGGGAGGAAGATGACAAGTTCAAGTTGAGCCTTCAACATGTTACTTTGAGATGCTCACAGAACATTCAGGAAGATATGGGCAAATCCCTGGTGGGTTTTAGGTCTTAGAACTCAGCAGAGTTTCAGCCTGGAGTTAAAGAAAACAGGGATTCAAGAAAGACTAAAGGAAATTCTTGGCTGAAATTCTCACTATATAATGGTAAGGAAAATTAGGAGTTTGATGTTCTATTTGCAATAGGAATATTTTTTTTTCTATAAAGGCAAAACTAAAAAACAGAAAATCCAACTTCTTCAGTAGAGTTTTGTTTTTTTTTTCTGTGCACACCAAGAAGGTAAGATATCAGCAGCTGGGCGTTGGTTAAATGTTCAATGAAGTCAGAACCAACATATCTGAAGTTCCCTTATCCTTATGGCCTGGCCTGCTGTTTCAGCTCTAGCCATCGAACCATTCAAAGCAGGAAGGAGGAGGGAATGTCACCAGTTCGACCCTTTATTAGGAAATCACTCTCCCAGAGCTCATCCAACTGACTTCTGCAAGTGTTTCATTGCCCAGAACTGTAGCATGTGGCTACCCCTCACCAGGGGAAATGGGTGTTGGGTTGGCCAAGCAACAGTATTTTGAGGATCAGTAAGTCATTATATTTAATTATTATAATGAAAATTACATTTAAAAAGATAATCAGCTGATTTATATTCTTTTAGTGGGAAGAGAGGAGGGACAAGGTCTCATTATACTGCCCAGGCTGTAATCATATTCCTGGGCTCCTGCCTCAGTCTCCCTCCCAAGTAACTGACTGTGACTGGGACTACAGGCGTGTGCCACCACACCCAGCAACTGATTTATATTCTAAAGCTGTGCCTTCTAAAAACCATCCTTATCAATAATTTTCAAATCATGTTTTTAAAATATTTCTAAAAGTATATATCAATAATAACAAATAAATAGCTATGAAAGCAAGTAAAAAATTGGAAAGCAACATGATTTTGCTTACAGGTCTTTCTGACCTCATTTCATTGCCAGTGAATTCCACTGGGCATCTTAACTCAAGAAGTGGTCCCTGGGAGCTCTCTGCCATAAAGGGATTATCAGGAAACTGAAGCAGATTGCTCCATGATGGGGTCCTCATGGAGCATGAGCAGATAAGCAATTTGCAATTTGAGCAAGACTGCCAAAACCAGCACTCTCAACACTCTGTCTTGGTTGCAGTGGCAGCACTTGGTCCAGAAGGTGAGTGCAGAATGGTATTTTCCATTCCTCCCTTGTTGGTCTGGTTGGTGACATAGACTCTACATTTAAGATTTAACTGAAAATAATTCAATGATTTGAATATAATGAAGACATCTCCAGACACACATCTGGTTTGTACAGAGAACTATGATCTGCAGTACCCATGCCCAACTGAGACCCGATCTTGGAAGAGGCAGGCTTAACAAAAGGTTAAACACTCAGAATAATGTGCTTGCACATGAACGCTGACTGAAGAACACTTCGTGGTAGGCAGACGACTACCACGTCTGTGGTATGTCTACAAAAGGTGTCTGTGTCATGCCTACCCCTAAAACTGTAAATATGCTTCTACATGGGAGAAAGAACTTGGAAGATGTGATTTAAGTGAAGGATCTTGAGATGGGAAGATTATCCTGGATTATGTTGGTGGACCAATGGATCCTTAAAAAATGGAGACAGAGGAGTCAAAGTTGGAGAGAAGTGACAGGAGACAGAGGTTGAGGTAGTGTACTGTGAAGATGGAGGAAGGGACCACAAGCCAAGGAATGTGGGGGACCTCTCCACACTGGAAAAGAAAGACAAGAAATCAAATTGTCCCCTGGAGCCTCTGGAAGGAACCAGCTCTGTTGACACCTTAATTTTAGCTCCTTAAGATGTATTTTGGATGCCTGTCCATTAGAACTATAAGATTATTGATAAATGTGTATTGTCTTAAGCCCGAAGTACATGGTAATTTGTTACTATAGTAATAGGTAACTAAGGCATTATCTTCTGTTTGTTTCATGGTCATGTGTCTCAACACCCTCCTTCTGATGAATTATTCAACCACACTTGGAAAGGAAGACAGGCTGCTTAATAAGTAACTTATTAAGTAATAATAAGGTACTTAGTATTATAACATTGAGCCATGAACTGCCACAGCTTCTGGTTCTTTGTCTAGACCGTATCCATCTGCTCAAGCCCTAAACACACACACACACACACACACACACACACACACACAACACACACACACCTACACCCCACTTGACTCTCTTCCTTAAGCACTAAGTTGAGGTGGCAGAGCATCTCCAGATACATATGGGGTACCAGAAACAGTGACAGAGAGTCCTCCTTCATCATGATTACTTTAAACACCAGGAAGTGGTGGCTGTTCAAACTCCAGCAAAACCCAACCAAAAGTAGGGCTGTGGAAATCCAACCTGAGTTAATGAGATTCATTCAAAGCATGGTCTTCATAAGCTACAATTGCCAAATCCAAACTTCTGACCCATATACATTATGAGTTTGAGAGAATATTTAGGGGAAAAGTGTTTGAACACTGTCTTCCATATGCATTCAGTGTCAGTACAGCTGACAGTGTGAAAAGTTATTTTGCACTAAAGAACTCTCTTGAAAACTCGTATATCTTGTGCTTCAAGGTTGACACTGAACCACTCAACATGACTCTATCTGACCCTCATTTTTTCTTCAACTGGGAAGACCTCTGTGTAATTTCATTTGACTCTGTTGATCACCAATATGCTACAGAAGACATTTAGACATTAATTGCATAGGCATTTTTGCATCCCATCGAGGAATCTCCAGGAAAGTGATATAATGAGTAATTGATTATTCAATAGCCATTAGATCAATTCTAGATATGCAGTGATAATATTAATTATAGCACAATGCATTCAACCAGGAGCTTATAGACAGCCTATCTTAGGGTGTTTCCAAAAGACTAACTCTGTCTTCCTTTCAGAAGACTTTATTCCATGCACAAATGCCCTGAAGATGTTTGTAGAGCTTTTCCAAGGATCCCAGCTGGCAGAACAACGATTGGAAAGACAACCTATTCGGGAAAGATAAAATGTTTTCCAGCCCTCATATAAATTATATTCCTTCATTGTTTCTGAAATGATGGAAGCCAGGAAGAGATGTGTTGTGGCAAAGAAAAAATTGAAGCAAATTGTGAAGGAGGAGGAACTGGCAAGTGTTAAAGCTAAAAGAGATTTTGGCAGTTATGTAATCTGACAAGCAGATGCGCTGCAATCTTCCAGCAGGTGGATAATAGTGATTTATTTTGCTTTAAAAATTGTCAGATGATTTTTTAAAATGCAAACACTATCCAGTTAACAATGTACACAGTGTTGAGCAGGGCATCCTTCTGCACATTTTAACCCACCTTGTGCAAGACTTTATACTTATACCCAGGTGTGGAAATGCTCACACGGATGACTCTATAAATTCACAGTTCTTCTATCAACCATCACCTTGCTTCACCAGGCAGGCCCTCTCTTTTGCAGTTCCCTTTCTTTCCCATTCTCTACGATTTCTAAACGTTGAACAATCTCCTCTGATCCCAATGTCTCCCTTCTTATTCTTAGCAGATTCATTTATTGATTCTTTTCAAAAAATATTTCTTGAGAACCCACTCTGTGCCTATCATTCCTCTAGGTACCAGAAGAGTAAAATATAGGTCCGGCTCTCATGGAGCTTGTGTTGTAGCAGAGGGAAACAAACATATAGTGTGTTCAGTGCTGGAAGTTTCTACAAGGAACATAAAGCAGAGCAAAGGAGCAGAGAGTGGAAGGAGGGTGCCATTTTAAGTGTTCTGGGAGGGCTTCATGACAAGAAGAATGCCAGGTGGTGCCGTGAGGACAGGCAAGTGAGAGTTCTGGGCAGAGGGAAGAGCAAAGCCTGCAGCTCTAGTGCAGGAAGGCGCTTCACACAGTTGAAATCCCACATGAGCGAGACTGAGCAAGTGAGCAGAGCAGTGGAACCGACATTGGTGGGGGCAACTGTAGGTGGATCACGTTGGACGTTGTTGGACTTTGCAAGGATGTTGCCTTCATTCCTGGTAGTTGGGACCTCATTGCGGGATATCTGAGGAGAAGAATGAAATGGTGATTTATGTGCTAAAGCCATGGTTCTTCTGCTCTGTTGAGGTAGGACTGTGAGGAACAAAAGTAGTCCTGCTGCTAAGTCATCCTAGTGGTTTTCTAGGGCTGTTGTAACAAAGTACCAAGAACTAGGTGGCTTGAAAAATAGACATTTATTCTCTCACAGTTGTGGAGACCAGAAGCCCAACATCACAGTGTCAACAGGGCCACGCTCGCCCTGAAGGCTCTAGGGGAACCCTCCCCTGCCTCTTCCCACCTTTGGTGGCTGCCAACAGCGTGGACACTCCTAGGCTCACAGCTCTGTTGTTCCAGCATTGCATGGAGTCCTTCGTCATGTCTCTGTGTGTCTTCACATGGCTTTCTCACAGGGACACCAGCCACTGGATTTGGGGCCTGTGCTCATCCACTATGACCTCATC
Source organism: Microcebus murinus (assembly GCF_040939455.1). Classification (NCBI taxonomy): domain Eukaryota; kingdom Metazoa; phylum Chordata; class Mammalia; order Primates; family Cheirogaleidae; genus Microcebus; species Microcebus murinus. The sequence goes on from NC_134114.1 coordinate 12,288,955, forward strand.
TTCACTAATTACACATGCAAACCCTGTTTCCAAAGAAGGTCACATTCTGAGATTCCAGGTAGACATGAATTTCAGGGGGACACAATTCAACCCAGTACAACTGGCCTCAGGGAGCTATGGCAACAGTCTCATGGGACATAATATAATGGTGGCTTATAGCACCAAGGGAGGCAATGACCAGCGATTAGATTCCAGAAAAAGGTTAACAGGTAAACCAATAGAAGTGAAGGTGGATTGAAAGTGGGATACAAGGAAATGAAGGATTTGGTAATGACACCAAGATTTTTGGCCTGAGCAACCAACTGCAAGAATGTAATTTCTATTTGTGAAGATGTCAGAGGAGCAGGTTTTCTAAAAGAAACAAAGAGTTCTGGTTTGGATGGGTTGGGTTTGAGATGACTTGTCTCCTAGACAAGTGAAAATGGGAGCTCTGGGCAGAGCGGCCCTGACCTCCTTCTACCAAAGCCACACACTTAACCGCCCCCCCCCCCCGTGTTCCCTCCCTCTGCTCTGGGTGAAGCTCCCTGAGCTCTCTGTCTCAGGGTTGGCATGTGGATCCTCATCCTGCAGACCCAGGAGCCATCCTGGGTGGCTCTCAGTGTTTCCTCTCTCTCTATCCCTTAAAGGTAAATCACCAACCAAGTCATCTGCTGTTCCCCAAATGTGCTGCTTCCTGTGCACACTCAGCCTCCACCTCCTTAGCCACCCCCTGCTTCTTCAGGTTCTCAGCTTAGAGGTTACCTCCTGTAGGACACCTTCCCTGAGCCCTCAGTCTGAGTCATTTGTCCTTCCTGTGTGTCCTTTCCATAAATTCTCATCTCCACAGCACAGCACTTAAATGACTTTGTTCTAAAAGTCAGTTGACTTTGTTCTAAATGTCAGTTGACTTCATCCTCTGCAAGACCATAAACTTCTGGAAATCAGCCTGTCCCTTGTCCTGTGTTCCCAGGCAGCCTTCCCTTCTTGTCACCTCACAGGAGGACATTGGGGCTCATGGTTGCTGTGTCCCCCCTTTTCCCAGTCTTCCCTTCCCATTGGCACTGTGGCTCCCGACTTGCTACTTGTCTCCTCCCAAGGGCAGCCTCCCTGGCTCACGTGGGGAGCGGGTCCTCATGAATGTGCCCAACAGGAGCAAGCTGGGCCTTCATGTGGGCATCACCAATGGCAGGACGGAGGTAACGCCACCTTGGCTGCCCATACCAGCATTAGTGAATGAGGATGGGGACCTAGAGATGTGAGCATCCCAAGAGCTGCAGCTAACAAAACCAGTAGCATTGTAGAGGCTGCTGTGTTTCTCTTCCCCAGGTCTCCTAATCAATGCTTTAGTTCTTTCTTCTTATTAAATCCTGACATTTTCAAGAGTATAAGGGGAATAGTGTTTCACTAAGTATCTAGAGACCCCACTTAGAGTCCTTGCTGTCACAGCAGCTTCTGGAGCAGATCTCCGTGGTCCCAAAGCCCTGGTGTCACCATAATGAAGAGTTAAAAACGCGCCACTGTGAGAAGGTGCTTCTCTCCACAGTTCTTCCCACCCACAGCCGATGCCCTTTCTGGGGTCCAGCTGCTGCCGTGAATACCCCTGCTCGATGGGTTCACAGGCATCGTCAAATGCCCAGGTCACCTCTATGCATCTACAAACATAAAGCTCCACTCTCCGTGCATCTCAGAGCAGACTTTTTTCTTCCTACTTGTAGTATCAGAAAAAGATTATTTCCCCTAAAAAGCCATGTTGCATATAGAAAATCCTCAAAAATATGAAAAGTTGCAAGAAAATGCAGTGACTACCGACCTGTTTTGGAAAATAATCATAAAATGCTTTGGATTATGGTTTAGGATTTAAAAATAAAACACCACCAAAACTTTATAAGAAATTGTGCATTATTTTCATTCTCCCATTGGCTCTCAGTGTCTTATATTTCCTAGGGAGAAAATGCCTTAAAATAACTCCGAACTACTTGACTAATTAACTAGTTAATTCTATGTTGTGAAAAATGGCACCTTTATGAACCCAATGAATTAGTCTCTAGGTAGCACCAGGGCCCAGAACTTTGAGCTTTGCTATAAATCACAGCATCTGCTGTAATTTTGCATCATGCACGTACGATGGAAATGTTTTTTTCCTTAACTGATAAACTGGCATTGAGCTAATTGCCTGAAGTATCTCTTTAAGGTCTTTATGTCTTAATATATAGAACATGAAATTATTTTTCTATAAATTATGCCATTATATAAATAATATATAATATATGCCTAATCATATAATTATATATTATGTTATCCATATTGTATAATATATATTTATTTTATATATAATTTGAAAACAAACTTTGCCACACCTTGTTTGGAAAAAGAATGAACTTGGAAAGAAAATTTAAAATATCAGATGCTTGTAACCTACTATCATTAAAATGTGTACTTTAGAAAAAAGCTATAAAGGGAAATACGGACAAAGCATGACCTGTGTTTAAAAACTGCACATCAGGCTGGGCACAGTGGCTCATTTCTGTAATCGCAGCACTTTAGGAAGCCAAGGCAGGAGGATAGCTTGAGGCCAGGAGTTTGAGACTAACCTGAGCAACATAGAGAGACCCCATCACACACACACACACACACAAAACAAATAAGAAAAATTAGCTAGGTGTGGTGGTCTACACCTGCAGTCCCTGCTACTCAGGAGGCTGAGGTAGGAGGACTGCTTGAGCCCAGGGGTTTGAGGTTGCAGTGATCTATGATTATGCCACTGCACTCCATTCTTGGTGACAGAGATCCTGTCTCTACAAAAAAAAGAAGAAAGAAAGAAACATCAATTGTTAGATGACAGTTAATCTAATTGTGGAGCAGCAAAGACAAATTTATTTTGCTGTTTAACTCTACAGACAAGGGAGGTTGGAGCATTTGCACATCATCAAAGCCAATAGGTCATGCTAATATCACTATCTACAGGGGAAAAAAATCGAAAGGAAAAGAGAGGCAGTCCCAGGGTAAAACAAAAGCAACAGAGAGCGCTTGCTTTATTGTGGCATGTTTTTAGTTATTGGTATGTACAGAATAAGAAATTAAAAATTGATTATTTAGGGGAAAATCTGATGATAAAATTTATTTCCTCTGGAAAGTGATGGGGGGCATTTTTAAAAATGGAGAAACCATTCCAGGATCTATGATGTTATTTCTGGGTTTTGCTGTCTCCTGGGAGAGGGGAGGAAAGCAGCACAGCCCATCTGATGTCTGAATATTTCTACTGCATTATTGAATTTACAGCAATTCATGGGGAACGCCCATCCCCCAGAAATGACCTTGCCCAGTCTTACCACCTGCTGCTTGAACACCATCTTCTGTGTGGGATTCAGTCCCAGACACCCAGCCAGCCTTGTAGGGTGGGATCGAGTCTTCACCTATAGCCTGGGCTCCCCCCGACATGAGTTCTCTCCATTGCTGGAACATGCCTCTCTTTCACTCCCCTTAGCCGTTCCAGAGTATTCTCTTTCCCTTCCAGACCCAGATCCTGCCAGATCCTCAGTGACACCTTCTCCAGGTGCCTGAGGGACAAATGGCCACCCCTCTGAACTGCCGCTTCTCTTAGCTCACCTGTATGTAGACACATAAGACGTGGAGCCTCCCTGTGGACCTGGACCCCCTGTGCCCCACTACTCGCAGTGCCCATCATGCAGAAGGTGAAGGTTTCTACTGCAAATTAATGACTGCAAAGAGACAGGCTGCAAACAGGTTCTAAATGTGTGTAACATTGGAAAATATTTCAAAGATAATAATTTAGAATATTTCCCACTCATTTCCTTACCATATATATATATATATAATATATATATATATATATATATGTATATTTTATATTTAAGGTAGCCTGAGTTTGAATTATGGCACTCACAATTGAGAAGTTAATTTTTATATCATAATTTATATAGTGCAGTGTTAAGAATTTTAATTGTTTTGAAAGCAGTGAATGTAGTTCTCTAAATGCGCTCCCCACCCTTGGAGTGCTTCTTTCTGAGTTTCTCTGCAACCATATCATGGACAGTACATTATGTTGAGTGGAAATTCTGCCAGATTTCCTATTCTAAGATTGATTCAGGGTATATGTGTGTGTGTGTCAGGAGGTGGGGGTCATGAAGAGGTGAGGGGAAATATGGGGTGTAGATAAAAGTAACATCCCAAGGCAAGATCCTGGGAAGGAGGGAGGCTAGGGCACATGTCCCTTTCAGGGGGACGATTCCATCCTGCATTCTCATCCCCAGGAGTCTCCACCTCATGCACCCACACAGACATCACCCCGAGAGGGGTTGTCATCCTGTCTCCCTTTTTTGTTGTCGAGTGAGGTGTGCACTCACTCAAAGGGCAGTCTGGCTATGTACTGGAGAAGTAGTATAGTCTAATCTGTGTTTAAAGTCTCTTAGTGCAGCATTTTTCACACAAGTTATTCTAAATTGTAATGACTGTTTTTTTTTTTAGGTATGTTCCTTCTATGCCTATTTTATTAAGTGTTCATATCATGAAAGGGTGTTGAATTTTGTCAAAAGCTTTTTCTGCATCTATTGAAAGAATTATGTGGTCTTTGTTTTTGCTTCTGTTTATGTGGTGAATTGCATTTATAGATTTACGTATGTTGAACCATCCCTGCATCCCTGGGATGAAGCCCACTTGGTCGTGATGGATTATTTTTTTGATAAGCATCTGGGTTCAGTTAGCTAAGATTTTGTTGAAAAGTTTTGCATCTATATTCATTAGGGATATTGGTCTGTAGTTTTCTTTTTTTGTTGCATCCTTTTCTGGTTTTGGTATCAGAGTAATATTCACTTCATAAAAGGTGTCAGGGAGGTTTCCGTTCTTCTCGATGTTGTGGAATAGTTTCTGCAAGATAGGTACTAGTTCTTCTTTGTAAGTGTGGTAAAATTCGGGTGTGAAACCATCTGGACCGGGACTTTTCTTTTCCAAAATTTTTCTCCATGAAATGTTGTGCTGTTGATACTCACCTTAGTGAATAAACTGTGCAGGAACCTCACCCAGGATGGTGCTCAGGGAACATCATATTAAAACAAGCAAGTTTGAAATAGAACGTTTAACACGCTCACCTCCTACATCTGCCCCTAAATAATGGCTGAATTTTCCTTCCTTTGTGACTTCATGATTCATTCTTCACATTTCTGCAAATTGTCACATCATTGTCATTTGCAACACAGTTTTTTAACTGGAAAAATATTATTTTAAGTACTGGTAGAATTTTCTATGGAAGAATCACATAATATAATAGTGCTATTCTGTGAACTACTATATTATGTCAACATTATTTATTCTGTTGTTAATCACTAAAAAGTTATTTTTAAAAAATAGAATATAAAACATTTGGCTTTATATGCTTTTAAATCTAGTCATTAATTACTTCAAACAACCAGCATGTGCAACTCGTTTTTAGGGAAAGTGTGGCTTCCTTCCTTCTCATCTGCTCTGCCATTGTTCATTAAAATGTGCCAATTACCTTCATTAGGTGGATAAAAAGGTGGAAAATCCCCAGATACCAATAGTTAGCAGCCTGTTCCTGGGGAGTCAATAGGCTCATTTTTCTTTTCCTCTTTTCATTTAAAAAATACTCATCTAGTGAAAGAGAAAGACTTCTCACTGCTGGCGAAAATATTTCATAGGACTTCATTAAACCAAGTAATAGGATTAGTGTTTAAGTGATTAAGGTGGTCTATAAGCCTTTACTTAGAAAAGAAAATCTAATTAAGATGGCGCACATGGACTTCGAGACACTAATAATTAACTGAATTAATTGTGATCGGTCTGTTAGAGGGCTACGCAAATGCCAGGCAGTATTATGATTACAGGTACTAGATGCAACATTTTGGTAAGCTTTGGGGGTTATAAATATGCAGGATGCCCTGCTGATGTAATACGTACTGAAGCAGAACTATTTTATGCCACTTATTTTTATATTTCTACAACTGCTCTGTATTGTTTCAGAAATTAGGAAACAAGCCATAATTCCTAGAACTTGCATTCCTGGTGACAAGCTATTTCATCAGAGCAAAAATGCCGTGCTCAGATTTGCCAGCCAGCACGAGGCACGAGCAGAAGCACCTCTGCGCTGCGTACCTGACCCAGCTGGCACTTTGGAACCTGCCCAGAGCATCCTAAACTCTTACCCATTCGTAACATGTCTGAAAAATTACACGTGGAGCAAAACGTTTGATAAAAATATATTTAAAACGAGCAGGAAAAAAATAGTTTTCGCCTGAAGGATAACTCTCATCATTCTTTTAACCAAGTAGAGTTAAATTATATGCATAATGATTTCAAGTACCAACTCATAAAAGATGTGACAAATTGGAAAACAAAGAACAAGAGGACTCTTTTTTTTTTTCAGAAAAATGTATTTGCAATTCAAATGTTCATATAAAAAGCATAAATTTTAAAAAGTTCATAGATGTTTGTTTTTAGAAGTGCTGTGGTTTCACCATTCATTGCAATTACATTCCAAAAGGTGCAGGGTGGTCCACGCTGCATCATTTTATGCTTTTGTCACACGGAAGTCACTCTCATCACAACCTCCCCCGAGCTGTTATCTTCTGACAAATCTTCATGGGGCCTCATCCGATTGAACAGATGCAATAACACGTACCCGCACTGAAACCGGGGCGAGGTTAGCTGCGTTGGGTGGACCAAGTTTCTGTTCCGCAGAGCTGTCAATGGCAACCACAAAGTCCTGCTTGTGGAAGATTCTCCCCGGCTGCTTTCCTCGATGTCTGTGGCTTTGTCGTAGTTTAATACATCCCAGTGCAAGTTAACAGCTCGCCAGCGCTTGAAAACCCTGTAAACTGCAGCTCCTTCGTGGACAATAAGACCTAAAATTTGAGGGAGAAGAAAAAGAGACTGGTGATAATCAAAGGTCGGGAATGTTGTTCTGTAGACAAGTCAGGGAGATTCAAGAAACAGTCAACTCTCTGTTATCCATCATCATTCAAGAACATGACAGTCTTTCTACCCAAATATTATGGCTAATGGTAAGCTGCTGCCACCCATGTTACACTGGAATTATCTATATTTAAAGAATAAGGATACACTAACATGCATAGAGTTAAGCTATCACAGGTATAATTACTTGCTCCGTGATGGCTCAGAATACGCCTTCGGCATTCATATCGCCTTAGGAGAATCATTAGGTTCATTTACTGATTTAACATATATTTCTTTATTGCCCATTGTGTGCCAAGCAAAATGTTAGGGGCTTGGACCCAGCTGGCAGCTTAATTCAGGAAAGAGATCTGACCTCATCAGTGAGCTGATGAGATCAGATCTCAGATCTCTGATGCCCCTGACATCAGAGGCAACTGGAGGCAGATCACTAGGACCCTGTGGGACTTCACAAGGACATTGACTTCATTCCCAGTGCAATGGGACCTCATTAGGGGGTATTCTAAATAGAGGAGTGACATGACAATTTACGTTCTAAAACCGTGATTCTTCTGCTCTGTTGAGTTAGAGACACTGCAGGTATTGAGGGTGCCGTCTCCCACGTCCTAGAACAATGCCTGACACACAGGAGGAACAATATGACTTTCTGTGATTTGTGCTTGCCTCAACAAGTCAACAAAAAGGTATTGAAAAATGTACTTGAGAGCTTTATGTAAATTATCTCATGTGATTCTCAGCACAGACTTAGGAAGTAGGTGCTAGCATTTCCCCCGTTTCACAAACAAGATGAAGCCACAGAGATGTGAAGGAAGTTGCTCAAGAGCACACAAGTAGTTGTGGAGGAGCAGGGATTTCAACTCAGCCAGGCTGGTTCCAAGATCCTTGCTCTTCGCTGCTACAAAGGGGATCGAATGATTACACGTTTCTGAGACACTCTCAGGAAAATAAATAAGTTAACATGAGAAACTCAGGGACTATGAACTGGTGGCCTGTAAGTCAGGTGTGAGGCACTAGCACACGGGGCCATCACCGTCCACCCCTGCCCTACCACACGCCCTGCACTGTCACACATTTACATTTCAGTGTGTTGTCCGAAAGCTTTTGAATCTGTGACCCTTCACATGAAGCGAGTCCCCGGGGGACATCCCTCAGAGAGAGAAGTGAGGAAGGGCTCTCTTTTTGGAGAAGGTTGAAATTCCACAGAAAGTCGGTGCAGAGGTCAAGGAAGAACCCATTTTTGGTGAAGTAAGGCAGGTAAGCAAATACGTCAGTTGACACAACCACTTCGTAATGATAAATTTGAAAACGAGCAGTTCCTACCTCCCAGCATTTAGACCTTTGGGTACATGCCCTAGAGAATCTCTCACAAAGGTGAAAAAGGAAGCATGGCCAAAGACATTTGTTACATCATTGCTTGTATTGGAGGGGAAAATTACAAGTGATCTTAATGTCCATCCTCAGAAGAACAGAAAAATTGTAGAACCAATGGACTACAGCAACGAAACAAAAGGGAATGAAGTCATATGCATCAACATGGATACATTTCAAAACTATAATGAAAATATCACTCACAATGAAAAAAAATGAAAGTTTCAAAAAGAAACACTTTGAGTGGATACCGTACATTTTTGTAAATATACAAAAGCAGGCATGGGAACAATAATAGCGGATTCATGGTAGTGGGGAGGGAAGGACTGAAATGAGATCGGGGAGGGGCTCCGAAGAGGGATTTCAACTTTTATCTCAAATGTTCACATCTTTCAAACTGGCCGATGAAGGTATGGATGGATGTTCAGCATATTGTTCTGTGTGTGTGTTGTGCCTGAATAACTCAAAACTTCAAAAAGTACAGGGAATTTATTAGGAAAGTTAATACAAGACAGATTGAGGAAGTTGTGGACACAACAAAGGAGGTGGCCGACTTACACGTGAAGACCAGAGTGGTAGCAGTAAGCAGGGCACAGAGAAATAAAGCAATAAACTCAGAGGAAAAATTGATAGGACTTGTAATGGAAGAAAGGGGGAAAATCAGAGTCTGGAGGAATGGGGGACTGAAAGGACGGTAGTTAACCTTCTCACAGATACAACGACTAAAGGATTTTGAGCATGTTTTTGTTGGGGAGGTTATTTCGTTTTTTTGTGAGTTAAAACAGTACTAGGTAGGTGAGGGAGATATACCAGTCCTTGAAGAATCACACCAATCGAATTATCAAAACTCAAGTTTTGCATTGCTCCCTACCAGGAGACGTAGAAGCACTCCAAAGATATTGACATAGGCCATTAGAAAGTGCATGTGGTCTAGCAAGTAAAAATGTCTTAAGCATAATTATTGTATGCCATCAAAATAATGGGGAGAAATGTAAACTTCCGTTAATCAGAACAACTTCACATAATTCCATCTACTTCTTTTCCAAAGGGACAATCTAAAGTTGACCTAACTGACCAGATGTTTTTAGGAATCAAAAGTCAAGATGACCAGATTTTAACTGGTGATAATGTTATTAGCTTTCTGAATCTCCATGCCCAATGATTTAACCTTTTGGGTTCGATTTTTCCTCCTTAAAATGAAATTGGAATACCTAATCTTTACATTCAACCAGATAGTATGAAGATAAATTGGAATTCATCAACTATAAAGCACTCAGATTTCCTCTGAGATAGTAACTACAGGACATTATTATTAATTAAAAAATCAATAGTGAATCTATGTGATGAGGAGCATTCATTCACACTAATCACAAAACAATTACAGCCCAAGACAGGTCCATTCTGGTTAAGAGCAGCGATGGGGGTGGGTGGGGAGAGCTTTATCCAGGGAGAAACCACTCATTTCGCAGGATCCTATTATTTCTTATTGATTTCCTTTGCAAGGCCAGAAATCAGACCAATCACTAGAGCTTACAGTCACTTTCTGGGAATATATTTCTGGTAGGTCTTTTCTAAATACATAAATCTACCCAATGTGCAGAAATAAATCCTGCAGGTCTTTATAGTATATTTTGAACTGAAGTTAAAGAGAGAGAATTTCTTCAAGTTGTCATGAAGACATAATCCTCTTGAATATCCCGCTCCATGGGCTGCTGCTTCTTAATTGCATTAAGTTATGAATGATGTTTAGACTTTGTTTTATTCCACATGATCATTTAAGAAGTCCTGGCCCTCTAGAAGCCTACATTTTACTGTAATACAATGAAACCCATCCCACTCCCAAGGCTGTCCTCTGTAACGTGCATTTTGACCGTTTCTTCTTTGAAAGTTCTGGAGTTGTGGCAAATGCCTTTTGTAACCACTAGTTACAACTATCAGTTTTGCAACCAGTGGTTACAAAAGGCACAGTGAGAAGATATGACTACTATGATCATTCAAAGATAAGGAGCCATTCAGCTCTGGCTCATTGTGTTGAAAATCCAGCTTTTAAAAGCCACGCTGGGCTGCTTTCTTACTGATGATCAAATGAATTTGTCACCTTGACATTTCAGGTCATATGAGAGCAGACTTGGATTTACTTTTTCATCTGAGTCACTAAGCCTGAAGAGAAAAGCAATTATAACTTCTATAAAATATAAGTATTAAATATTTTAGGATGCTTGCTACATTATTAATGGTATGAATGTCCACAAAGTGTGATTTATAGGAATTTGGAGAGTTGAGAAGTGTGCATGTGCCCATGTGGTTGGTTGGTTGGTTTTTGTCATTTTCTTGCCAGTAACATTTAATTGGAACATCTTCTTATTGGTGTACAAAGGAACATTTTTGTCAAGGAATAATCTTGAAAAGCAAAGCAGGCTTAAATACTTTCCAGTTTCATTGAAATAAAAAACAGTTTTTATGTAAGTAAAATATACTGTAAATTTTGAAGTGGTGTGTTAGTTTAAGTTTTTTATGGTGGTGTACTCTGAGCTATTTACTGAAAGAAATGATGCGAATGCTACCAAGGCATGTATGGTCACATGCTCACATGCTTGTGCACGTGCTCACATACATACACACACACACACACACACACACCCCATTTGTCTGTTTAATTTAACACCTGAAGTGTTATAGTTAACAGAGACTTGCAAAATTTATATTCAAAAGCAAACAAATTTTATCTTATATTAACCACCAAAGCACTGATCAAACAATTTCATCTCTTGTGTTACCAGTCTCAGCTTTTGCTTGGATAGGTTTGGTTGTTTCTCATAATTTATAAGATAAGTTTTTACCAAGGTTCTATTTTGTGCCAAGCAATGTGCTAAGAGCTTTACATTCATGGTTTGCATTTAATCTTGACAGCAACTCTAAAACTAGGTACTATTATTGAGGAATTGTACAGTTGGGAAAATTGAGACCTAGAGAGATTTAACAACTTGTCCTACATCATGAAGACATAAGAATTGGAGCTGAAACTGGAACCCACATTTGTCTAAATGTAAACCTTGAGTTCTATAGTCCTCTCCAACCTAAATCTTCAAAGTGTGGCAGTCTCCTCTACCTAAAGAATGACCAACTAAAAGAGCTTAATATGGACTAAATATTTGTGGTCCCCCAATTCATATGTTGAAGCTCCAATCCCCAAGGTGCTAGTGTTTGGAGGGTGAGACTTTTGGGAGGTAATGAGGGTTAGATGAGGTCATGAGGGTGGGCACCTCAAGATGGGATTAGTGCCCTTTACAAAAAGAAGAGACATGAGATCCCTTCCTCTTTCTCTCCCTCTCTCTCTGTCCACACACCACAGAAAGGCCATGCGGGAGCCTAGCAAGAAGATGGTTGTCCCCAAACTAGAAAAAGAGCCTTCACCAGACACCAAATATGCGGCTGTCACCTTGGATGTCCCAGTTCCTGAACTAGGAGAACCGATGTCTGACACTTAAACCACCCAGTTCTTCGTACTTTGGTTTAGCAGCCCAAACTGACTAAAACAGATCTTGTGGATAAACTACCATCGCCCTAATTTAAAATATGAATAAGCTGTGATCTGAGCTACATACGATTAGCTGTCCTCTTTAATATCCTGTGTGTTACCCACACTGTTATGTCTCTAGGGGTGCCACTGCAACATCCACTTCCTCCCCTCCCCACCCATGGAGGGAAGGCCTGGGGAGCCTCATTTGAGTGGTGAGAACCTCCTCTGGGCAGCCACACTCACCCTCAGCTTTCCCAGGGAACGCAAGCCTGTGGTGAGACCACAGAGAAAAACAGAGTAAAGCTCTGTGTGCTGTTCAATCCAAACAACCTTTGGGAAAATTTAAGAACTCAGAGTTCACAGCAGATAATTTGGCCAAAAAAGGCTCTTGATTGTGAGAATGCGCAAGAGTTTTTAGATTCTCTCCTATCAAGATTTTTCTCATTCTCTCTCTCACTTACATATATAGATACACACATACACACACATATACACACATGCATATATTTATCTAAGCTTTATAAATATAACGCATGTTATTCGGGAAGTCAGCGTACACTGGAAACAGAATTCAGGTTGGATTCTGTTTAATTCCATGTGCTAGAAGAACGCTTAGAGGCCAACTCATAAATTGGCCCCACTTTTGACTCCTTAATTTTTCTGATACTTGTGAAAACCATGGAGTTTTCACAAGTATCATTGGAGTCTCTGGAGTTTGGTTGCTCCAGAGAAAAATCAACCAAATGAAACAGTAATCCAAGGTACCCTTCTTGTGATGATCTTTGTGCTAGAATATAACAAAATGCATTAATCTTCTTGGCACTATTTTCTAACCTATCCCAAATTCAAGTGCCCAATAATTATAGAGACTTAGATGTGAGTATAGAGGTAATCACTTCAAAAATCACTGCCCCACAGTTGAATCTTGTTAATATAAATCAAAGAAATAACCATAAGCCACGGTTATTTCTGTATATTCAGAACAGCTTTTGTTTGACTGAACAATATATGAAGCTTAATGCAAAAAATGCAGAAAGATAAAACTTAGATGAAAGATAATTTACCGAAAGATAATACATGCCATCACAAAAGTCACTAAGCTCACAAAACAAAGGTCTCATAAATTAATATCCTAAAACCCATGCCTCTGGAAACTACAGTGTCCTCATGACAAACAGGGATTTTGTGAATACATATCTCCAGTGTTGTCCATATAGGAACCAATAATGTAAAGAGATAGCCCACTTAAAGTGCACTGACATCTATAAAGTAGGTGCTGACTTTTCTGTCACTGAATATAAATGGCATGGAGCTTTGCTCCTCTCACAGATGCCTAGAACCAAGTAAAATTCCCCAAACCAGGTTGAGAATGGCATGCTGATCATGAGAGCTCACAGCTCAGGGGCCCAAACACAGATTCATCATTAACATCGACACTATCATCTTCTGTGCAAGAAACAAGACAAGGACAACAGATGATTCTGAAACTTCCCAAGACGCAAAACACACGAGGGTCTAGATAACTTCCAGATATTGATGACCCAGCCCACCCCGTCCCCAAGGTAGGGAACGGCACACACAAAGAAATGACGAGTACAATAGTGAAGGACCCTAAATGATGACAGAGCTTCGTTGAGAGCACACAAAAAGAGAACTGGTGTTCACTCTGTCTCTGACACTCTCTATGTCCCCCTCCCCACGACATCTGCAGTCATCAGCTTGGAAGCAAAGGGCACATCTGTGCTGGCTCTCCAACGCTGATGACATCACTTTCTGGAAAGAAAACAAGACGGGAAAGCCCAATTGTCAGATGAAGTCTAATACTGCACTACTAACACGTGACAGCTAATGACGCTTTTCTGAAAGATTCTGGCGCAGGCTGAGTTTGATCTTGTCCTGCCAGGCTTAGTTCAGTTAATGACCATCCCCAAGTCATGTAAACCAGAAACCGGGAGGGGGGGTGGGGGAGGTGGGGGGTGGGGGGGGTCAGTATGACTCCTCTCTCCTCTTGCACTGAATTCTGCTAATTCTTTCTTCTTAGCAAACCCCAAAAACAGAATTTCCTGGAATGCCCAGTCTCTTACATTTGCACGATGAACTATTAATCGTGCTTCAAGATCCAGATTCTCTCATAATTTCTTCTCCGAGGCAGTCAAACAAAGTCAATCACTGCCTCCTCCTACTGTCTGCCGGGCCACACAGGAAATACCTGCACTGATTTATGTCGATCTCCTTACCCCTGGGCTGCGCCAGCTTGTTCCTGTGCCCGTGGTCCCTAATCAGCTGTGTGCTCCCTGACACAGAACCCGGCCTTGTTTGCCTTTGCGTACCTGTTCCTACCATAGTGCCTGGCCCGTGGTAAGAACTTTGCTAAAGGAGAGGGAGACAGGAAGAGTAGAGTGGCCATCACTGAGAGCTAAGGGACAACAAGGATTGCCTTAATTTAGTTGTGACTGTGCTATGAGAGCTTAAAAGTGTCTTGAGTATTGTTTATTGAAACATTAAAGTAATATTTTCTGACATCAAAGACAAACTGACACATGCAGTCCAGTGCTAGATTTGGAAAGGGTTTAGGGGTGGGTGTCCACATTTCGTGACAGCAGGTTTTGGCCCCGAGAAGGGGTTGGTAAGGGAAATGTGGGCGGAGGGCCTGGCACTGGGCAAAATAGCTAAAATTCTATAAAAGGTTTTGTGTTCAAACCCAGTAAACTGTAGCCTCCTGTCTTGCTGGCCTGGCCATCAAGTGTCCGCCTGTATCAAACAATCATGAACCCCAATACGGACAAAGTGGTTGTGCCCAGGCCTAAAACCTGGGAGGCAGATAAGGATTCCTGCCTGCTATTTCCAGGCAAAACGGAGAGAGTGAAAAGGAAGCAATGTCTATTCATCTGATCACTTGTTTTTCTAAGAAGCCTATCCATCAATCAATTATTCTATTTTTTCTTAATTCTTTGGTAGATAGAACACTCTCTTGATCTTTCTATTAATAACACTGGAAGATAAATCTACGATCGGCATATTCAAAGAATATTCTTCAAAAAGTGCAAACTTTGTTACACATTATAAGAGATATGGTATGTTGAATTTTTAAAAAGAAATGATTAAAAGAATTCACTAGACAGAAGAACTGTTTTATTACCTAAGTTTCTACCCAACAGCGCTTTGCTTGAGAAAAAAAAAATCTATGGATATGGTTTTTCAATATAAGAAAGAAATGAGCCCAATACTTTCATATTAATAGATAATAAAGACATCCTAGAGTTCTCCTATAATTGGGAGCATGGAATCAGCTAATTTCAGCTGAATGATATTTCAATTCTGCTCTTCCATCCTTGGACAGATGATAAACTTTGTTAGCAAAAAATTAGCATCATATATCACAGGGTTCTCACTCAAGATCAAAAAGAACCTGATGGACAAACACAGTCACCGAATATTAAAATTAAAAATATATATATTGGGTATGTTTAATCCCACCCTCTCAGTTTGGGGGCTGAGGACTCTGAGACCCAGGGAAGGGATGTGGCATCGTTTGCTCAAGGTCCATAGTTGGTGACTGAGCTCACAACAGAGCCTGCCTCTTGGCGCCGGGTCCGGTGCGCTTGTTCTGCAAGAATTCGGACCTCAGCATCCTTGGCCAAAACACCATCACCAGTGTCCTCAGCCCACAGAATAGTCAGTGGCCAGAAGGGATATTATACTGACTAAGAAGCAGACAGATCAAAGTATCTTTTTGGTAACACCAAAGGCTGAGATGGGTAAATTGTTCTGCGGTCTTTATTCTAAAGGGGACATTGTAGCATCAGGATAGGAGAATTATCACAACCTTCATGATTTATATAAATAAGTAATTCTGCAAACCTGCATTTAATAAAAACTGCATTTGTTTTTAAAAAGCATATTAATGTCTATCTTCTGTGTTAATTAAAGCTTTTAGGATTTGGTAGATTTCCATTTGTTTCCCACACTCTAGTATATGAACTAACACCAGTTCTTACAAAGAGACTATTAGTGAACTTTAGTGACAAGTGAAAATAGATACAACTAATTATCCATTTCTTCTTCAATGAATAAACTGTCTACTGTAAACTCACAAAATATGATTTTAACAATTTGCAGAGTAAACTACACATGTATTTGTTGTTCTAATTTGGGGGAGTGACAATAATTATTTTAAAAGATCTAAATTGAAATGTCTAATTAAAATCTCTTTACCTTTGTGACTAGTAACAGGCTACTTCAGTTTTGACGGCTTCATTTTTCATTTCTCTTAACTCATACAGGCAGTGGATAAAAATTCCAAACAGAAGCTACCGGCTACACATAATTAAAATTTATAAACCCTTCTATTTCATTCCATGACAAGAGTAAGATGTTTATAATTAAAAATATTAATGAAATGTTTAACCTGAATATAAAAATGCTTATAGATCAGTTTCCTTAATATTCTATTCTGTGACCTAGTAAAAAAATTCAAGATTGTGATATGATTCTTTGCATAGATAATTCCCGTTAGGAAATTGTTTCACTTGGAAGAAGGGGAAGAGAGAAATGGCTTTTGGTATGTAATATTCCATGTCTTCCATTCTCCTTACTAATGTTGTATGTGTGGGGGCTTTATCGATTTAGAGTAAGTGAATGAAGATGTCACAAAATGACTATAATACCTTGGGCTTTCAAAGACAGATTTTTCTCTATTTCTGACCTTAAATCGGTTCACCTAAAGGTATGTATTCCCTGTGCCATGTCTTAGGTGTTTGAGACAGTAATTTAAGAAGTAGTTTCACTTTATTTGTACAGACAACATTTTGTAAGTTATTCAAGCTCAGCACCGAAGGAGGGGTTTTGAACAGATAATAGCTAAGGCAGGTAAATACCCTTTCTCTCTGCACACACGCTGTGGAGCGACAGGGTCTGCTTCCAATCTTGGGACCGGCCTCCCCGTCTGTGTGAACTTGGGGAGGCTGCTTCACATGTGCCTGTTTTCTCATCTCTGAGACGTGAACTGTGACAGTATCCCTAATGCCTGAGGCTGCTGTGGGGGTCAAATGGGACAACTGGGGTAGAGTGCTTAAAATATTGCTCAGATCGCAGCGAATATGATCTTAGATATCACTGAAGATGCATTTTCTAAGACTTTACATCTCCCTACTTGGAAGCAGTTGAAGACATATACGGGCTTCGTGTCTATGCTCATCTCTGTGGTTCCTGGTGGCCCAAGCGTTTGTCCTCCCTCCCTGCCCATCAGCACCCACAGTCCTGCATCCTCAGTGTTCTGGGCAGTAGCATCATTCAGAAGAAGGGTTACATTCACGTTCCTGACTGAGGAAATTCTTTGCTGCAAAATAGTACAGAGCCAGGAGATCCCAAAGGGGCGCCGTTAGGTCTGAAGAACTTTCCCTAGGTTTTCAGGGTAAGGGAGCTGCCCCCGTTAGTTCTCATGTACGTTTCTCCATAGGCACTTTTCATGATGTATTTTAACTGCTTATTTCTCTGACTGTCACCTCCCAGCAGGTGGAGAGCAGGGAGTGTGTTGTGTTCCAGGACTCCGTGAACCTTCCTGCAAACAGCCAGGTAGTAAGTACTTTGAGCAGTGCTACCCTCATAGTCTCTGCCGAAACGCGGTGACAGCTCACGAATGAAAGGATATATCTGTATCCCAACGTAATTTTATGAGTACTGAAGATTACATTTGATATGATTTTCATGCCATGAAATAAGAGACTTCTTTTTATGTTTTTCAACCACTTAAAAAAATGTAAAAACCATTCTGAGATCACAGGCTTTACAAAAACAGGCAGTGGGCTGGGTCTGGCCCTCAGGCCACAGTTTGCCACCCCTTGCTCTATTTACATCCCTGTCCTGCACTGAAGGCTGGGCACACGGTAAATAATGCAGGGAATGTGGCTCAGTAGATAACTGATACCTCCTTGGCTAGGCTGTCCCCAGTTGGTAGAGACAGCTGAAAGTGTCATAAGATTAAGGCCTGGGACCCTCCCATTAGAAGGCCGGAAGAGTTACTTAGCTTAGAGAGACCCTTCCATGCACAGCACTGAAGGCCAAGCAGGTTCTGCAACAAGCTCCCTTCTATTTTATTTCCCAGGGTTTGAAAGGCAATAGTACCAGTAATAATCAACTACGATAATAATCTTTAGAGAAATTAGTAAACATCAGTATGATTAAGGCATAGAAAAGCCCATAATTTGTACCGCCAGAGAACAGAAATAGTAATGGTCTCCTTCCCAGAGCATATGAAGTATAAAACTTGGTTTTTCCTCTGACAATTTCGAATTACAAAGGGCCACTCTGCCTCTGCCTTGCAGAACGTGTTCAAACTGTAGAGATCCAAGACAGATCCGAGATCTGGCTTGTGTTTCGGGCTCACGGTGCTGAATCAGACTCTTTCTAAATGAAGCTGAGGCATTTCCTAGGGCATGAAACATGCTAAGATATTCTGAGCCCAGGAATAATGATCCATGCTTGTAAAGGAGTTCTACTCTATTTCAGCAATGATTCCAAATGAGCTAGCAGAGCGTGCAAATCTGCAACAGTCATGGCTCCGGGTGCAGCCAACCTCTAGCCCAGGCGCCACCTAGGATGAAGTTTGAAGGGAAACCCAGAGGGGCTTGGGCGGGAGGAGAAGAATGTTCCTGTCCTCCCTACAATAACGCTGCACAAAGGTCTCCCAAGTAGCCGAAGCGTGGCACTAGAGGGACAGAAGTCCCCAATCAAATTATAGATCAGGAAATGGAAGCGTTTCCTGGAGCAGAGGTGGCTGATACGCTTCTTACGTCTGGAGGGGAAAATTATAGTGAAAGGAAGATTCAAAAAGGAAATACTGAATACTGGGCTAATCAACTTTCACGGTTATTATGCCAAGCAGCGTTTAAGTTGAGCTGCTTTTCTCACATGCAGTATGATTCATGCAGACATATCCACTTCGGTGCTTCCTATGAAACTCGGGATGAGATAAATACAGCAACACCTCCTACCACCTCCTACCACTGCAACCCAAAGTGCAGCCACAGCCCTCAGGCAGCCTTCTGCACCCCACTCCACTGCCGGACGCTGGCCTGCTGACTTCCAAAGCTCGGTTTTCCTGAGTGACCCCGGGAGCTCAGATTCCAGACGTGGCAGCGGTGGTGGTCATCGGGGTGGGACAAAAGGTCGAGTCTGGGCTCCACTGTCTTGTGGTAAGAAAAACTACTTGACATATGTCAAGTCTGTCTATTAAAATTGCTGACAATTTTGAATGGGATGGAGCTGCCCTGCTTGTGCGGCCCCGAGACATGTGTGTGTGTATTGGGGTGGCTGGCAGCTGTGGTCCCCACTTCCCATAGGGAAAGTGTCTTCAAAGGTGGTGGCCCACGTCAGATCACACTAAATTTGGGAGGCCTCAGAAAGAGCTTTCTCTTCTCAGACATCCTCAGCCCATTCTGTGCGGGACAGAGGCCCTAAGGGGTTCAAGGGAACATTCTAATTGTTCTCTCAGTAATTTTACATTCTTCTCTTGAAACTATTCAATACATTTTACACTTATCCATAAATATTTTACAGCTTTAAAAAATGCCATCTATCAACAATGGCCCAAGGCCCACACATTTTATAAATCTTACCAGCAGATACATACTCTTTTCAAGTGTTTTTAACCTAAAATAATTTAAGAAAGATTGTCAACTTCTGACTCATGCCGAGAGGTGCCAGAGGGCATGGAACATTTTTAAAAGGAGGTAGTCTAAAAGTCATTTGTATGTTGTTTGTAATGCATTAGAAATTTTTTCTTTAGCAGTAGATTAACCTTCTTAATTATGCTTTGCTTATGCTAATTGGTCTATATTCACAGAAAGCAAACTGCAGGGAGGAAGACTGCTGGAAAGTACCATGTTAGGAGGCAACCCTGTCATTACATAGACAGCTGGGAACTTACTTGTCATCACGAGTCTAATTACCCTGAAATTCTTTGTCAAAATTCTTTACTGTGACTCAGATGACAGCAACAGAGTTAGAAAATGTACATTTTACATTCCAGGTCAACAAAATGTTAAAACATGTGCTACTTTTAGCTGTTCTACCTGGAAAAAAAAAATAGCAAAGTGAAACAATATCAAAAGCAAGGGGAAAATGTTATCCTAGGTTTTTTAAATGTAAATATATGTCTAATGCAATCAATCTAAGACTGCAGGAACGTATTATATTTATTTATTATTCTGAAGTTCTATAATGAAATGTGAATATATTACCGACTGATAACTCTAAAGTTTTCTTGTGTGTGCCCAAATAGCTTTAGCTGGATATATGATCGAATATTAAAAACAGATTTTAGAAGGGGCTATTATACCTATAAGAATTTACAGGGATTTAAAGAAAACTTAGTTTAATTCAAAATATAGGAAAAATAAAAGTTTATGTTGGAGAGTATGAAATGTTTGCAGAAGGAGAATTTTTTTCAATATGAACTATAATTGGTACAGTAAGGAGAAGACATTTTGATTTTATACTCATTCTAGTATAACTCAGGTCATTTTTTTTTTAAATTCATTCCCTAATCTCTGTAGCTTTCAAAAGTAAGAGAGCATAAACAATTACATTATGCTTTATTTCATCATTTCAAAAGAGTCCTGCGAGATATTTTTGGTTGCTGGTGGGTATATCAGTGTGTGTGTGTGTGTGTGTGTGTGTGTGTGTGTGTGTGTGTGTCTATTCTCCCCCATTCTGCATGCTTATGTTTACCTTGAGGAATAAAATAGTATGAAGAACAACCAATAACAGAATCAGAACTTCAGCCACAGATCGAGGGGAAGCCATTTTTCTTGAGGCAATTTCAGGGAATGCTTTCTACACTAAAAAGAGACTGAGAAGTGAAATCCCCTCACTGTTAAAAATATAATAAATAGGAGAAACTGACTCAAAAGCTCCTAAAATGTGCTGAAGAATGCAGGGATTTTGAGAGGCAGTGATCTCTGGTCTCAGTCTCTCCTTATGGCACACCTACTCTGTGTCCATGCACGTCACGCCCTGGCAGCCCCAAAGATACCAGGTAGGATGAGCTGCACATCAGCATGACCCAGTGTGCTCATTTTCATTTTCTTAAAGAAAATTTCTCCACAAGTTTAAATAGCTATACAATTAATTTTAAAAATACCACTCTAATGGTGTTAAATGTACTTAAAACCACCAATTGAAAGGTCAAGAAAGTGATCGTGTTCATGGCTGGCAAGGTGTGGGAAAACAGGAATGCTTGCATATTTGAGGGGAGTATAAATTGGTAAATACTTTTTAGAGGGCACTATAACAGGACTTACCAAAATGCTACATGTGCTTACTACTCTACGCAGACTTTCCACTCCTTGGAATGGTACCAACAGAAATATCCACGTACAAGGATGTCTTTGCAGCACTGTCCCCAATGGTAACAACCTAAATATGTATCTGTTATAAGAGAGGGAAATCCATCAGGGGTCCTCAAAACTTTTTAAACAGGGGGCCAGTTCACTGTCCCTCAGACCGTTGGAGGGCCGTTGGAGAGTTCAGCGCCCATTCCACACATGCGCACTGTGGGCCCGGGATGAGTTGGCTGCTAAGCAGGACAGGCAGCGGCAGCAAAAACACCCTGTGGGCCGGTTAAATGTCCTCAGCGGGCCGCATGTGGCCCGTGGGCATAGTTTGAGGACCCCTGCGTCTAGATTGTATTGTTGAATGAAAAGGACTATTTGCTCAACACCTGGGAGAGTATGATCCCACTTATATGAAAAATAAAATACATAAGTATCTATGTACCTATAGGCATGTAAACCTAACAAGAAAAAATCTCAAGGATACATCAAGATGTTGAGAGAGGACATTTCTGCAAAGGGAGTGGCATAGCAGAATGGGGGATGTGAGTGAAATGGTCCTTTCGAAACTTTATGGATTACATGATTATAGACACAAATTTTATGTGTGTGTTGTGTTGTGTGGACAATTAAGAAAATTAAAACAAAAACAATGCATGTGTGTCACTTTGTAATCATAACCGATTCCTTCCCATAATATTTCACGGAAGATCAAACATTTTCTAGACTTGGATTTGCCACTAATTTACAGTGTTGGTTAGATTCGGTACAAGCACTGCCATCTCTATTTCTGGAGTACTACTAAATGTAATAGGGTTTTGGTTTGTTGCTTCTGTAACAAGAAATTGAATTCGCCTTATCCAGTTCTACCAGGCACTAAAAGGAGTTGGTAACTGCTCTTATGCAAGTGAATCAAATGACCCTCATCCTCATGTGGCCTTCTCCTAGTCCCTCAAACTTTTAGTCATTAATAAACGTGTTTCTCTTATGGCACAAGCTTCCTTTGAATCACACAACCAACGGAAGTGGTGGTCTTCTGTTTTCTCACTGTGTACAGTATGGAGTGAAGAACCAAATCCTCTGCCAAGTGCTTTCTGCCATGCACTTGCTCTTCCTTCCCGGGTTTGCTAATCTTCCTTTGTCCACCATGCAATTCTTTTTAGGAAGGAGCCAACACAAGCCTGATTCATTACCTATTCCTAAATTACTGCCACTGGCTACAACAGCTCGGTGATTTAAATCCTTATATTAGTTTTCCTGGTGTACAATCACAGTCTGAATGCCATCTATTTAAATATTTAAAAGAGCTCCCCAAATATAATATAAAGCTATATCTCTTCATACTTCAATTTCCTTAAAGCAGATGTGGCTTTTATAAATGTTGATTGAAATAGACTTGACCCACAGACGTCTTCTGAAAAATATCAGTAACCAAAAAGAGTCATCTGTCAAACATATCCTTCCCCATTATGGCTGTCTACCTAACTCTTGGCAACTATTCTCTCACATTAACACCCTTCCTCTTAATCTTCTCAAGCTCATTTTTACTTTATGCACCTCTCTTGGAACACAGTTTCCTTATCATTTAGGAA
Source organism: Microcebus murinus (assembly GCF_040939455.1). Lineage (NCBI taxonomy): Eukaryota > Metazoa > Chordata > Mammalia > Primates > Cheirogaleidae > Microcebus > Microcebus murinus. The sequence goes on from NC_134114.1 coordinate 12,311,691, forward strand.
AGACACAACCCATTTATAAAGACAAGGTGAAACTTGACCGAACCACCTTGATCCAGATATTTCAACTAAAATAGTAACTGGACCCTTGGAAGAATTCAGAACATCAATAGCAAGAAAAAAAAAACAAACAAAAAAAAACTATGTCTTGGAAAAGAAGAAAATGCATTAGTTAATGAAAGAAAACAACACACAAAAAAATTCACGGCATCTGAAAATAAGTAAACAAATTTTCCCAAGTAAATAAATGTTCTGTGAATCCTTAAATTTCTGTTTAACAACACAACTGTTCCCAAGCATTATATGCACTAGCTAGATTATAACATTTTTGGACTCCAGAATAATCTGTGGATTTTCAGAATTGTTTTTTCAAAGAACATTTTATGAAGCTGCCAATCTGTTCCTTCTCATTTAGGTGTAATCAAGTTTGAAAAGCTCGGACAGATAGGAATGAGGGAATGCTTCCCAGTATTTGAAATCCCTGGCACGGCCGGCCAATCCCACGTTCTCCAACGGTGAGCAGCGCCGGCCAGAGCTCCACTTGCCAGGTATCTCTTCATCTCTCTGCCCACTTGGCCATCGTTTCCCCACGAAATCTGCCTGAAATCTCCCCCTCTCCCCTGTCCCACTGCCATTGCCTGCGCTTCCTTCCTAATGGTGCACATCCCGCTGCATTCTAATGACTTGCATGCCTGTCCTTGTGAAGCCAGGAGCTCCTGGGGGCGGGAAAGTGACCAACTCCTGTTTGTTTGTATTCCCAGAGCCCAGTTCTGTGTCGGACGTAGACAGTTCCCAATAAAGAACTAAACTGAGTTGAGCAAGTCGGACTCCGAGTTGTAAACCTGATTTCACTCTAACTCTGACTCTAAGACTTCCAGTCAGGAGTATATAAGGTATAACCAACGTAATTGTGATCTTTGTTACCGTCCACACTTAGTATGCAGACATTTGAATTCATCCGAAGTGTCAGCAGGAACTATTGCTGCTGTGATCAGGTGCCTACTGGAAGCCTATGCGTGCACTGTGCTTCCTTTACCGTAAGAGTTTCTAAAATTCTTGAGAAAAAATTAAGATTTTTCTCCGGGCCAAAACAGACTAATTAGTGAGATAGCCAAGTGAAATAAACAACGTTCAATCTTAATATTTTTAATATTTTTCAAAATATACAAACAGATCACTGAACGATGAAATTTGAATTTGATGAGCCAAAAGACAATAAGAAGTATGGTCAATATTTAAAATCCAGATAAAAAAAATTACTCTCCAAAATGTCTCTAAAACAATGGCAGCTGTTTTTGTTTCTAAGATATCTGACTTTATAATATGAGCAAGCACTCAAATTTCAAGAGAAGTTCAAATTTGTCATTTATCATTGAAGGATCATTAGAGTTCATATGTCCGTGTTCTTGAAACCAGAATTCTAACAATCTTGATTAAAATACTGACATTAGCAATCAAAATTCAAGATATAATAACTCCATACAAAATGCAAGTTGTGAAATTTAAAAACAAAAATGTTATTTTCTAACCATGGAATGTATGATCTTTTTAAGTATTATAATGATATGAAGAAAGTCAACTGAATTTCTTTTTCCCTCCAGGTTGGGTTGGGATTCCAGTGGTTCTTTTATTTTGCATTTCCCCTTTAATATCAATGGAATACCACATTTTATAACATTCATACTGTAAACACTATCTTTGAATTTGTTGAGGGATTCAATTTGTAGAACAATTTTATGATTCTTCTTTATTTAGAGTGAGGCCCTAAAGATTGTATTTGAATAGAGATTTAGAATTGCCAAAAGCTTACATATGCATTATCACATTTAATGCAAACTGTTCATATACATGAGTAGGCCAATTATTCAGGTAACATCTTCTCAGTTTACATATTACTCATGACATTTCCCTCCCTGCTTTTTTTCTTTCTTGCCTGAAATTTGATCATTTTCTTTCCTATTAGTCTTGTACTACAGACAGGGAGGAAAGAAAAAAGAAAAAATAGGGAGAAGTCAGGCTGATCACATTTTAAACATGTATAGAGTTCTTTTAGGAAAAAAAAGAAGACTGAAGAATTAAATTGCTAGTTAAACCAAGACTCTAGTAAATAGAGGCATTAATTTATCTCCGAGTTATTTCAATGTTTCTGACATACAAATCTATGACTTTTAATTAATAACATAATTATTTCATAATCATTATTTCCTTTATTCCCGACCTACACAGCAAGGATTCTTATTCCCATTTTTATAGGCGAGAGACAAAGCTGACCTGCCCAAGCAGAGGCCAGGATTAGAAACCAAGTCATTGATCCCAAGCTTACCTGAAGTCTAGTGGGCATCAGAGCCTAGGAAGGGCCCCACCCCTGAAATCTCTGGTTCAGTAGGTCTGGGGCGGAGCCTGACATGTGCATGTTTTTTAAAGTGAGATAGTTGCTGCTACTGCCAACGGTTCGCAGGCGACACTTTGAGAATTGCTGCTTTAAATCAAGGCGCCCCCCTTCAGCTTTTTAATACCCAAGTAAGCTGTAAACCCCCTCGGAGCAGGGGAATTCTTTCAATACTGCGGTGCCCCTCTCTGGGCCTCTCTCACCTGCCACCAACTGGTCACCATCACAGTGCCTGTGACACCTCACACGTGCCACACAAATGTTGCACGAACAGCTTCTGTTTTCTCGTGGTGTTAGAGAAAAGACAGTTTGGTCGAGTGAAACCCAGAAGTGATCTTTCAGTGGGGTCTATTTTAGCTAAAATGTTTGATACTTTTTCTTCTCTGAGCCACCAAATTTATTTAATGAAACAGAGAGACACAGGCTGGCAAGAAAAGCTGTCCCCAAGTCCCTAACCTTCCAAGAAGCACTTCACGCCCTCGGGGAATCTGAGCAGCCTTCGAGAGGACAGACATACATCCAGCTGTCCGTCCTCTCCCCAAAACGCACGATGCAGGAGTGCCGTTTGCACCAGTCCATGTTGCCCCGCTTTGTAAAGGGGAATTGATTTGCTCTCATCCCTTAGAAATAAAAGACTCTTCTTACAGTGCTCACCCTAAATAATTTCTTCAACTCCTCCTCCTTCCTTTTGGTTGTAAAATATGTCACTTTGGGCATTATCCTGGTGTTTTTTTCCATACTACTCGGATATAAAAATGTTATGCTTTTTTTTTTTTTTTTTTTTTTTTTACAAAAACAGCCAAACTGTGACCCTTGCAGACAGTTAATTAACTGGCGAACTGAGATAATTAGAACCACAGCATTCTGTGTGAGAGCCGACTGGTGAAAACGTAATCGCTGAAAGAAATGGATTATACTGACAGTTTGTTAATGTTTAAGGTCGTGGTCTTACCTATGCACACTAGATCCATAAAACCATACATTCCATAGCAGATTTGAAAAAGGATGTCCTTCCTCTGCCACATTGCATAGGGGCTGAAGGCTGACCAGAGGAGCCAAGTCACACTCGCTATCAAGAACAGGGATCCTAGGATTACAGCAATCATCTGAACTTTCTCAACCAGTGTTATAGAAATGCTTTGCCACTAAAAGAAAAACAGAGGCATGTAAGAAAGAGGTGCTGTGTATAATTTAAAAAAAAAAAAAAAGAAACATTTCCAGCCCCATGTTTCTCTTCATTATGTTAGACCCTTTGCAATCTAGCCCCCAAGTGAATTTTTCCATTCCACCCAGGCTATAAAAACATAGACAAGCAGATAAAGATTAATGAATTGCCTTAACTTCATTATTTTCGGTAATTCACCATTCTGCAAGTTTAATCTAGTTTTATTGCAGATAATAGTATGGAGTGTGAATGGCTGAGGAATATTTAGTACCTGGAAATCACATTATTATCTTTCACGCATGCATGAAATTAAATACACTCTGACCATACATGGCGAGCACTCCTCTGTCTGGTAATTTATTTTGCTCTTAACACATTTGGATAACACAAAAAGAGGGAATTGTCTCTTGTTTTTGTAGAAACGGATATAAAAAGCAAATAAATACGTTATATAAGAACATCAGTTAAAAAATTCATTTAAGAAAACACACTAGGACAATCATAAGGGAACTATGAAATTGTACATTATCTGTTATTGGTACATTTCATATACTCAGATATTACTGACTTTTTATTATCTAATGGGTAATCCATGAGGAATTTTTGTCAAGATTTAGAATTTGTAAGTAAATGGAGTATCTTTGAAACTCACAAACTGCTTTGGCACAGACTTTTCAATGGGGAAAATAATTTGGTGTTCTAAGTATCAATATTTGAAAGGATTTACAGCACAAGTGATCAAAAATCCTTCCAGGGTGCTATCACCTTGAGAGGATTAATTAGTCATGTTCTCACTTTTGCATAATTAAAACAGAAACAAAACTAGAATTGTTATGGTTTGCCAGTAAACAATGAAACTCAAAGCAACCTGCATAATGTCATTTTGTGTGAAAGAGCTCTGGCTGTTTTAACATATGGCTTCTCAGAAAAATTTCTAAACAGTTTAAAATAATCATGTTAAAAAATGATCTTAAGAAATCTGTGTCCATTGCTTAATTTGCTTAAACTCATTACTTACCTTAAGTCTGAATACATGTAACCCCAAATGGCAAATCTATCAGACTGTCCCTCTTTCCCTCATTGTCTGTCTCTTTTTTTCATACACAGATTCACCATAAGTAAATAATTAACATATCACATTTTAAATATCCATTCGACCCTGCATATTAATGGATACTATTAAATTCTACATTTATTAAAGATTAAATACCAATGTATATTTGAAATATTTCATTCTCAAAAGTCATTTACTTTATTTTTCTTTTAAAAATCAGAACCAAACAACAAATAAAGTCTGGTGAAATACTATAAGATATTTCCATTAATTTAAGCTGAAGATTGATTTATTGAAAAATGGTTCTTGCTTTTACAATTCTGAATGAATTATAAACTAGTTGATGGTATTTTTGTCATTACAAATGAATCAATGCTGTATTTCAAGCATGTTTTTGGAAGTTTTTTTTCCCCTAGTTTCTTGACATAATTTTTAACACATTCATTCCAAACCACCAGGCATTTGAATCTTAAACCATTTTAAATTTGGCATTACCAAACAAATGTGAAGTGTCAGTATATCTTGTCCTTGTTTAGTTTTGATGACCATTAAAATTTTCTTTGAATACAACATGTTAAGCAATTAAAAAAAAAAAAAAACTATGTACAGATAGCATCCTAGATGGATGTTGCCATGTCTATATGCATTATCTTACCTGTTATCGATTTATTAATCATAATAGATGAAAACAAAGCATACTTAAGTACATCAGGCAAAGGTGTCCAAGCTGCATGTCAGCGTACGTGTTTGATTTTCACATGGTGGGCCACATGTTCAAAATACACATGCCTGAATCACAGGAGTCTTGAGTAATCAAAGGTAGGTGAGGAGGATTCACCAACAAAAAAGAGTCTTTGCTGATATCTATTTTCCTTTTGCCAATAATTCATGTTCCAGGTTTATGATGTAATTTTAGTGAAGTTAAATTTGAATAGACCAATAATGTATAATTAATTATATTTAGCTTCAATTATACCTGCTAAATTAATTGGTCCAAGCCTGCTTGCATGAGAGCACCGTAACAACATAGCGGGCGTAGGCATAGTGTGGTCCGTCCCTCCTGGATGCCTGGATACAGGAGTGAGGTTGGATACCGTGGCTGCAGCATTTCCCGGGACACAGAAAATCAGGACACACGGAGTCACACGGAGCAGTGGCTGTGAGGGGTGAGCCACTTCTATTCCCTGTACGGCAAGCTTCTCACCCATGAGGTTTAGCTGTTCCTTGGCAGGGAAGAAGAGGCTTACCAGGAGCAAGAAACAGTAACGCTTCACACTAGTTTCAGTGACACCAAATGTAAAATGGTTTCCACTCCAAATGCCAGGCCGTTGTAAACAGCATTAATGTGTTTAAAGTTATGTCAGGGAACTAAGGGAAAAAAGAACAACTTTTGACTTGTACACTGGGGAGCCTAATTATTTACTAGTATCATAGAAATTATTTTTGTTGTAAATATAAGAAGTAATCTGGGATTGTTGAAGCTTATTTTTAAAGAAGGATATGTTATACAAATGAGCTCCCTGAAATTTTTACATAAAAATCTGTAGATAATTTGGTTTTGTATAAAAATAATGCAAATAAGCAAATGAGTTCAAAAGTAAGTGGATGCTCTTCATATATGGATGAACCTTAAAATTAACTTCATTTCATTGAATAGCTAATGAGGACAAATCATTTTTTAAAATGAAATTATTAAATTTGATTATGAACCTAGGAATTTCCCCTTGAACACTGATATTATCTTGGCAATTCCTTTGCCCACTATATGCTGTGCTTTCTTATTTCTACCAGTATGTGCAAAAAGGGGGATTTTTCTTATCCTTCCCCTAGGAAAAATAATTCTGTCTCCACCAGTAGAAAACACTCACCCAGCGTCCTTGCCCTGGGAAGGCGCACACTATCTAACCGGCTCAGCCTCCAGGAGCTGTGTTAATGGACCATTAGTTTGGACAATAAAAGTAGAAGATGAGTCTCTTAGGGCTTCTCTCTCTACCCCAATGGTATCCAAGGCCTGGATTGAAGTTTGTAAGCTATTTCTGAAACTTGAACAAAAAATTTCAATGGCTAAACACACTTTTATCCCCTAAAAGAGATACATATGAGGGGAGTGTGTGTACATGTATGAATCTTTTGTTTAACTTTCTTCCCATGTTTGGAAAGGAAAGCAATATAACAATAACCAGATTGATTCTAAATAATTGCTATTGTCTTATTTTTTCGGTGATGTTTAAATATGTGTGACTCTTTTATATTCCTGAAAAGCTGTTCACTTCAACAGAACCAATTATTATACCTACTGTTTCCAGCAAAAGTGGGACCAATGGCTCCTCTTTTGGAATTTCAACCTCGTTTAGTGCACTGGAAGCAATTTGCTAATAATAGCCAATATTTGCATATGACTAATACATGCCAGGCATTTTTCTAAGAGGTTATATGTATTAACTCATTTCATTCCCACAACAACTCTACAAGGGAATTACTATCATTATCCCCATTTTGCAAATAAGTAAACTGAGGCAGAGAGAGGTTAAACAACTTGCCCAAGGTTACACATCTAGTCAAGACCAGAGCTGAGATACAAACCCAGGCAGTTTGGCTCCTAGGTTCATGTTCTTAACACTTAGCCTAGGCTGTGTCATAATTCTGCAGAGCTCTGGTAACAATTCACCGCACATACCCCTGTCTCTGCAGTGCCAAGACAATTCTGATGAAAGTTCCGAGTGTGTCTTCTCTGGGCTACCGAAAGAGCTTTCCGGCCGGACTTACAGCCCTGAGTCCTTCCCTGTTCCTCAATGTAATTCTGCAATCTACATTCCTGATACGAGGGGAGCTGCCCCTCTATGCACCATCAAACAGGGCTCAATGTTTGGTTCCTCACGTATCCTCAGTTTCTGGCATGTAATTGATGCACAAGGATGAAAAAAGGGACGGAAGGAGATTAAGAGGAAGAGAGGGAAGGAGCTGGAAAGGAAGAGAGGGAAAGAGGGGAGGAGGGAAGGACACCCCTCAGCCCCTCAATTCAGTGTCATCAGACTTCTCTTTATTCTCCCAAATGCTGTGTGCTGTTTATTTTGGTCCCTCTGTGCCTGTGAGCACGTTCTATCCATGGCATGCAATGCCTTCTCCTCTTTTCTCACCTGTCCACACCTGGCTTTAATGACATTCTTCTAAAAAGCCATCCCCTCGTGCTCTCCCGCTCCTAAACAGCACCCCTATCTCTGGGCCCCCACAATCCACTGTCTATACTTCTGGTTAGTGCTGGCTGCTTCTTCCCTTCTCGCTTGGATCCCAGATAGCCACGTACTTCCCTGCTGTCCAGGGACTTGCAGGTTTCCCCACGGCAGAAACTGAGCCTCCTTCCCCTCCGGTTCACCACCCAGCTGAATACACCCAGAAAATGCTGGAACATACATGCAGAATCCTGACTTTAGTTCCCATCACCCATCCAACTGCAGGATAAAGTCCCGGGTCTGGACAAACCACCACTTAGTCAAGAAGTGCAAATTCCAACTCAGATCTCTGTCTCCAAAGCCTCAATTCTTTCTAAAATGCCCTTCTTTCTGCCTTCTCTCTCTCTCTCTGTTCCACCCCTTCACTCTGCCTACTTAAACTAACACAGGCTGCCTCTGAAAGGAAAACCAAAATGGGCACAGCTATACCTATCTAAAAGGTGGTTGTGGGGATGGAAAAAAATCAATATATGCAAAAAGCAGTTCAGCAGAGTTCCAAAATCTAACCCAGAGCTTTCTAAATGGCATCTTCCAAATACTCCTTGAATCTGAAAGCTGCAGTTTGTTCATATTAACATGAAGAGGACAATCTCAAGGAGTTACATCTCTTTAATATTCATGAAGGTTTGGAAGAAGTTAAATAACTCACATTGGAAATTATTTAATATCCTCTTTATACATAACTGTTTGGAGATACACCACTAAGGTCACCAGATCTGCAAAGATCTGGACAAGGCAGGTGGCCCAGAATCAGGTGTGCTTGTGTGTGAGGGCCCATGTTAGTAGGGAAATGAGGTAAGCACTCCAGTAATTACCAAGACGGCTGGGAAACCACAGCAAATATTTTCTCCTAGACAGAAAGCTTTTTAGAAGAAAATGGACCTGTCATTCCACAGTCTGAAAGAGTTAATTCACCTTCTCAATTTAGAACCCAACCTCCTCCCTGAAAATAACACATGCTCAGAAGAAACTAGACTGAAATCTGAAAGAGTAGACCCATTCAGTGTGCCTTTAATCATTCAGTCTAAAGTATTGTTTCATCTTTGTTTTCACAAGGCGGGCCAGATATGAATCATAAGTTAATAGATTTTTAGTATGATGATTTATGCCGTGCAATGTGACAGGCAGGATTACTCACCAGTGTCACAGGAGAGAACACCTGCTCTTAGGAAGTGTCCTCCTCAGAAAAATGAATTTAGCTAACACCTATGTTCAATCATCTTTAGATGGTATTTAAATTGCATAACTAGACTTGGGATTTGAAATGCTGGCAGAAACTATCTCAATGTGTAATCAAGTTGACACATATATACAACATTCAGTTAATTATATGCCCATTCTTTGTGGAGCTGTATTTATAGGCTACACATTAAGAGTGATTTCATGGTTTGGCATGAGTCTTTCCTGCTTGAAAAGCACCTTCATAAACTTATCAGAGCTGAGATAAAAACTGGACAAAAGGAATTTGCTTTGCCTGAGAAAGTTGAAATCTAAACAACCTAGAGAAAATAATTAGAAAACATGGATCCACTTCTTTGGAAAAATTAGTAACAATTGGTTAAGTGAAAGATAGGCTATAATGACTGATCCTAAAGATGCAAAGAGTAGTGGGGGGATATTATAAGTAACTCTATGACAATTAATGCAATAACATAGATAAAATAGATAAGTTCCTTGAAAAACTTAACTTACTAAAACTGACTCAAGAAGAAATGGAATGTATGAATAACTCTATGTAAAATAAACTAAAGTTGTAATTGAAAGTCTTCCACAAACAAGATAACAAACACCTCCAGGACCAGACAGTTTCACCAGATGTTATCAAACATTGAAAGAAAAAATTATATCAATATTACATATCCTCTGTCAGAATCTAAAGGACAGAACATTTCCCAACTCATTTTATGATGCCAGCACAACCCTTATACCAAAACCTGATAAAAACATTACAAGAAATGATAAATCCAGACCAATATTCTTCATTATCATGGATGGAAAAATAAAAAGACCTCTACAAAATATTAGCAAATTAAATCCAGAGATACATAAAAAGAACAATGAACCATGAGTTAGTGGAGTTCATCCTAGGAATGCAAGGTTGTATACCATTCAAATGTCAATCCATGTAATTAACCATATTAACAAACTAAAAATGAAAAAAGAAACCCTCTCCCATAGATGTGGTAAAATCATTTGACATACCCCCAATTCATGATGAAAACTAGGAAGAGAAAAAAAGACTTCTTAACCTGAAAAGAACAACTACAAAACATTTACAGGAAGGATCATATTTAGTTATGGAAAAAAAAAACACCTTTTTTTGTCACATCAGGAACTAAGCAAAGATATTTACACTTATTACTTCTATTCAATATTAGACTAGATGTCCTCATCAATGCAACAAGAAGAACAAAAAAGAGAGAAAGGTACAAAGATTGTAAAGAAAGAAGTATAAAATCATTTCTGTTTACATATGATATGATTATCTGGGTAGAAATCATATGGCATCTGAAAGAAACCTAGTAGAATTAGTAAATTAATTCAGCAAAGCCTCAAAACACAAGGTCAATAAACAAATATCAATTGTATTTAAATATCAGCAGCAAAATGTTGGAAAATAAAATTACAAAAACAATACTACCTAAAAAAACAAAAATCATAAATGACTTAGGACTGAATTTAAAAAAATATATAATCTACAAACTATTGCTAAATGAAATTAAAGAAGACCTAAATAAATTGCAGTTATGGATAAGAAGACTCGTTATTGTTCACATAAATATTCTCCCCAATTTTAACTTCAAAAACTAAAATAGAAGCAAAATAACATCAGAAAAACAAAAGTTTCTTGTTTTGTTCACATTTTTTAAAAAGAGACCACTGATCATCAATCAGTTGATGTCAATCAATCTAATTTTAATTCACGGAGACCAAAAAAGAAAATTGTTGGTTGCAATTTGCACAAGAATTAGGCAGGAGAAAACACTCTCGACCCACTTTCTGGTGTGAAACAGTCCTCACTCCCATTTCCTCAGCTATTGGTAATGCATGTCTTCCAAGGGACAGTCTTGACTGTAGATCATCGCTTTGTTTAACTGAAATGCCTGGAACTAGGTCATGTGAACAAGAGAAAAGCAGAGAGGTGGCAGGGCAGTTCCCCATGTTCCCTGGGGAACGTCGTGAGGGTTTCATGTTATCATACAGAATTTAGAATGTCAATACAAATTTTAAATCTCAGAAAATTTGACGGGCCATGTCCCAGGACTATGGCGATATGCTTAGTATGTTTGCAGCTCAGGGACAGGAAACCAAACAGCTTGAGGTAAAGGTCACATTAGGAGTTCCTGGGACACAAATGTCCAGGACCACGTGCCTGGGTCCTAGGGTGACAAAATAAAGAAGAAATCTTCTTTCCCAAGAAAAGAAGCCCCTTGGGAGGAAATGGCCTCTAAGAAGACTTTGCTCAGATAACAAGTTTCCTCCCAGCCTTCCTCGTGACGATGACGCTCAACTACAGTGACACAGGAATAGACAAAGCTGCCCTTTAACTTCAGGACCAGGAGATTCAAGTCCTGGGTGAAACAGGGCAAAGGTGAGAACTGTCCAAGGCCACCTGGAGCAGCAAAGGGACCAAGAATACCAGGCAAGGGCCACAGCGATCAGATAAGCCTGGAAAATTCCAAAATTCAGTTCCAGGAAGTGGGGGGAGGAATTAATGAAAAGTGAAGATCTGTTTATCAAGTGAGATGAGAATCAAGATGAGCAGAGCCCAGGGACTTGGAGTGAGGAGTGACACTGCATGGGAGAGGCATCTGTACGTGGCCAGGGACCAGGACAGTAATTACAGGAGCACGATGAGCTTTCCAAACAAGTGTCTACCCTGAAAACCCTTCTGACAAAAGCTGTCTTTACCCAGATGCCAAGTCTTTGGTGATAGGAGACGGAACCCTGTGGGCTCTCCTGTCTGGCTGGCTCCAGATTCACAGGAAAAAAAAAAAAAAAAAACAGATCAAAGCAGCTGAAGGTGGGAAAAGTTTTTTTTAAAATGGATAAGGATGCTTAGGTTGAAAGGTTTTGCCTAATGGAGAAAAATCCTTGAGATAACTGAGTATTAGCAGGAGCAACAACTATTCCAACTAACAAGCATTAATTTAGCAACTGTGGGGTACGGAATCCACATAGGGAATACCAAAGGTTCGGATCTCACTCAAGAAAAAGCATATTTAGTCTTCCACGTGCTTTCTCTAATTCTTCCAGAACTATCCATATCTCATCTCTCAGTATTATCTCTTGTTTAATTGTTTCGGTTTTTATAGATTTTCATATTTGTCAAAGGATTATTAGTACAGATTTAATAGTCCAAAAGTTGAAATAAAAATACACTCTTCAGTTTTCAAGAGCTATGCTGTCTTCTCCTTCTCCATTTTAATGTTTCTTGTAAGAAAAGCAGATGCTATCTATTATTTCAAATCAGAGAAATTTCCCCCAAGTGTCAACTGTCTAATATAGTTAGTCTTGGTAACTAGATTTTGCTTCATATAAATTAAAAGTGTGTGTCTGCATATAATGCATTTTTATTTCATTACTCTTCTCAGTTTTCACTATTAATTATGTTTCAATGCAGGCTCCCCAGGAGGACTCTATCTAACTAATTAGTAGGGGGCCGTACTGGATTTACTTGTTCTCTCCACAAGGAGTTGAAAGCTACCTTTGCTAAAGTAGCTTATTATAAAACTCTCAGTAGGTTATTGCTGTTTTCAGCCTTGCTTTGGGGCAGAGTTTCCACTGAGAGCGACTTCCCACCTGAAATACTTCAGTTCATGTGGGCCAAACACTGTATATTCTTCTGGCGGTCAGCTCAGCACCCTCGTAATTAGGACCATAGCATGGGGCAGATCACCCTTCCACGGAGCCTGAGCGGAATCTTTCACAAAGGGGCTTCCCTCGGCTGCGGGAGGCAGCACACTCATTACACCAGGACACACAGAGAGCCGCGACTTGGCCCTGCGACCTGGCAAGTAATTCTTCCCATAAAGACCTCAATGTTCTTCTCTATAAAACAGCATCTGCTATGAGATATCTTAGAAGAACTGTGTTATTGATGCCTCCATGCCTTGCCCTCCTTCCTGCAGTGGGGTTCTGGGGACCAAACCAATGGCTGTAAGGTCAGGAAGTGGCTGAGTGAGTAACAGCAAGGACACAGCCCGTGCGCTGAGCATGGAATGTGCAGTGTCTACTACTACGTGGAACCCGGCTCTGCCTCAGCTCTTGGTTAGAGAAGTCACAGTGTGGGACCAATGTAAAAGCGCATGTAGAATTCTTCCCCCTTTCAGTATCTGACACATAATAAATGTATTTATTCAATTTGCACTTAACAAATGTCTGGTACAAGCCAGACCCTATAGAAGTCACCACCAGCACATGGGAAAATTCCTGTTCTCATGAGATCACTGCCTAAGCAGAAAAAAACCCCAAAAGGCTAAAAATCACAACACAGCTTGTGTTCCCACTCTCCTTTTACCCCTCTTTGGTGTCTACTCACAGAGAAAAAAAGGAACATGGTGCTTGGTGAACAGAGAAATTGCCTCTGTTGGAATTGTTCTGGAAGGAAGAACTGGAGCCGAGTGGGGCAGGATGAGTGGGAAGAGCTGGCTGGGTGGAGGGAGAGCCAACAATGTGGGGAGACATGGGAAGGACAGACAGGAAGAAACACGTGATAAGGAGCTGCCGTGTTTGGGAACCAGTGAGATACTGCTAGAGTAGAATCCATGTGGGCAAGTGGTGAAGATGAACTATAGAGTTTGAATTTTATCCTACGCGGCAATGCCTACTACAAAATTACAAGGAAGAACCAGGTCAGAGATGTCTCAGAGAGGTTTATCTGCCTAGTCCTGTCCTTGCTTCCTGTATATTCCACACAAGGACATAACAACACTTCCTGACCCACATGTGCTTCTGCCATGTGGCTCTTGCCAATGCCCATCAAGAATGAGTGCCCACTTCTCCTCCTCCTTGAATAGGGGATGCTTTGACCAATAGCATTTGGTAGAAGTGACCCTCCATCAATTCCAGGCACAGATTTTAACTATCCTGGCAACTTCCGTTTTCTCCCTCTTGGAAGGAAGGAAAGATACAACTACCCTGAAACCACCATGCCACAAGAAGCTCAAGCCACGTGGGAGAGGTCTGGGGGGCTTAGACACCATGGGGAGAGGGAGACCACGGGGCACCAAGGCACTAGGCGTGTGAATAGAGAAGCTTTCTTACAAGTGATCCCACAGTCCCAGAATCCTCAGCAGACGCCACACTGATCAGAGACAAACCACCCAGAACCTTCCAAACCACAAAATCACGAGCAAGATAAAAATGGTCATTTGAAACCACTAAGCATCAGGATAGTTTTTTTTCTTTGCATCATGTTAACTGCAGGAGAAATAGGCTAAAAGTCAGGAGACCAGGCTCTTGGTGTATCATGAAATCAGTTGAGTTGCCCAACTTCTCCACCCCTTCTCTTCCTTATCTTTAAAATGAGCATTTTGATTAAGTCTCTCTATGGCTCCTTTCTGCCCTACAATTCCCTGGAACACTCACGACTCTTTGTTATTTAACCTTCTCTTTCCTTCCCACTTTCCTCCTACCCCTCTTCCCCCAACTGCTTTCCCCACACCCCCCTTAGGAATTCTATAACAAAAACCCCATTAACAGCATGAGGGATGTTTCAGAGGTAATGAAATGTTCTAAAACTGCATTGTGTGATGATGGTTGCAGAAGTCTGTAAGTTTACTAAAAATTATCGAATGGCACACTTAAAATGAGTGAATTTTATGGTATGTAAATTATACTCAATGGAACTACTTTTTTTTGAAGTTCTGGAAAAAATTCCTTAAAATAACAAAATGAATGAAATACTTTTGGCAATTATGTGCTTAATTATCTTCTATTGTAAAATATTTGAAATGCATGTTATTTTTTAAATTAAACATAACTCCTGGCACAATCCAACACAGAAGGAACTCCTAAGAAGGCCATTTTACCTAAATAGTCTGCTTGGCTTTTCTCTTCCCAGCAGGTGGCATCCTGGCCAATGAGTTCAGACTCTGAGGTCAGATTTGGATTCAGGGTCTGATACTCCATCCCCTTGCTATATGATTTTGGGGAAGAAGGACCTTAGTTTTGTCCTTTAAAATGGGATAATAGTAATTATTTCACAAGGTTGTGGCAAGGATAAAATGAAAACACAAACACACACACACACTATAGACCACAGTGCCTGGGCACATAGTGGGTCTTCATTTAGCTGTAATTTTCTTCAAAGGCGAAAAAAGCCCCAAATGATAACTTCTCTAAGAAAGACCAATCCCTGAGCATGCCACTTCTAGGTGTTTCCAGACAAAGTCCGATGAGAAATGATGGCCACTGTCTGGGCGCCATGGCTGCTCAGCTGAGCTCCCAGCTGCAGCCCCAATCCCATCCCGTCCCTGACATCCTGCCCTGGTTTGTGTATCACTTTTCTGGAAGTGCAAAGAAATCTGTTCCACTTCCATAAAGAACTGTGAATCTCACATGTGAGATGTGGCAGCTCATTAATCCCCAGGAAGGGGCGAGGAGAGACAGTGAGAGAGATAGCTGTGAAATCTTCTCATATTTTATCCTTTACTTAGAGCAATATTTTAATACAACACACAAACAATTGCCTTCCTGCTAGTTCCAAGAATTCCTCATTGTCCATTAGTTTTCCCATCGTTAAGGATTTTACAGGAATAATAAAGAACAAGCTTTCCTCACTAAAGAGACCTCCCCCTTGCTTAATAAGGCCTGTTCTTCCCATATTAGTTGAGAACCCACTACTTCCGGGAGGGCCGGGCAGAAGTGCAGGACAGGATACTGCAGAGAGACACCCCAGCCCCTGCCCAGAACACCTGAATGTCCGGGGAGGGAGAAGTCACACGGCCAATGCCGCAGGGGACTCCCTGAGCAATCTCAAGCCACAGAAAGCACAGAGGCTCTGAGGTTTGGAAGCATCAGTAGAAGAGTGTGCCCATCAGAAGGCCAACGCCTCTTACTCTTTGGCTTCCTGTTTTTCTTTAATTTCATTTTATCTTTCACTTGCCTTCCCTAATGCTTTTGAGTTCTCCTCCATGCCTAGTTTTGCAAGTCAACAACAAACAATCAAATTGTGACTTGCTTTAGTCTATTCATGTGAATAATCCACTATAACATCTGGTTTCTCCCTTCAAATAGTTCAAAGTCTACTTGATAGATAAGATAGATGCATCGGAAACCGAGGGACCAAACCGCACAGCATGTTGTTAAGCCATGAGCTGCAATGGAAGAGAGTGTGTGTTGCACAATGGGAGCTGGATGGATGCACGTCATCCAGCTCCCATCAAGCCGAAGCAACACAAAACGGTTTCCTGGAGTCGTGTTCAGGTCGCTCCTGCCAGGAAGGTCTCATCTCAGACTTTTTCACCTCCCAATTCTCCCTACCATTCACAGGGAGGCCGGCCTCCTCCAAGAAGCCACTTCAGATACCTTGAGCAAGGGATGCCTCTGTGGTGCCCCATTCCAAGTAAGGCTATGTCTGCAGGACCCCAGAGGAACCACGTGAAGAGTAAAACGTGTGGTTGACAATCTGATAGATCTGTCTGCAAAACATCCAACAACATGGCTAATTTTCTCCCTCTAAATCTCGTAGACACATGGTCATCCATTTACACGTCTGCTTCTCCGACCACGCTGTAGACTTTCTGCAGGCAGGGACTGCACCCTACTGATGTCTGAGTCCTTGCCCTGTGGCCCAGGGCCTCGGCGCAGCGTCAGGACTCAGGACACACTGGGCGCATGAGCAAAGTGTGGTTTTGTTTTGTCTCTTTACGTGAATGACTTGTTTTGACAGCGTGAAAGGATCCCCAAAGTCACGTTAGCTGCTAACTCTAGCCCAGTTATTCTCAACCAAGGGTGACTTTGCCCTACCCTGCCCCATCACCGGGGATGTTGACACTATCAAGAGACATTTTTGGTTGTCACTACTGGAGACGGTGCCAATGCATCTAGCAGGGAAGAGGCCAGAGATGCTGCTAAACATCCTGTGATGCACAGGACAAAGCTCACGACAAAAAACTACCTGACCCAACCTGTCAGTCATGCTGAGGTCAAGAAACCCTATTGCAGTCTATCACACGAAGACTAAAACAGGAGCCATGCTTGGATTGTGAGTATTCTGGTTGTGTTCTCTTTTGAACTTAAAGCATGCTTGCCTTTTAAAATAAATAAAAGAGAAAGAAATATGATCATTTTTAAGATAACTTCACTTGTTTCTTGGGAAGCTTAGCAGCAGTGATGCGCAAAGTGTCATGGATCATCCTGTCAGCCAACACCCTGCATCACAGAGTGACCATGTCCAGAAAGTGCATGAAAAACAGGTGGTACAGGGATGACAATGCTAGATGGTGACTAATGTGCTGATAGGTTCAATGTGACTAGTTGAAAACATGCTCCATCCAGTTCTTTGTGGTTTTGAATGCAATATATATACACACACACATATGCAGCACAGCCTGTTAATTTTTGAAATAAATAATAGATGCCTCAGTGAAGCATTGATGAAGGAGGAAAACATATTACTTACAGAAAGATTTATTTATAACATGAGATGACTTGACAGATCATAGAGGAATATAGATATAGACAGATGTAGCTTGATGGATAGATGAACAGATGGATGGGTGGGTGGATGGATGGATGGATGGATGGATGGATGGATGGATGGATGGATGAATCCATACATACATACAATCACAGACAGACAGAAAGACAGACTGAGCTTTAACCTTCATCCAAGGCCACAGCCAAAGTCACTATAATGTCCACAATGCTATATGACCATCCTGTGTTATGTCTCCACGCAGATTAGGGAAACAGTTGGCCCTTTTTTGACTTTGATTAGGAACTGGAAGAAAGCTATCCAAACAGGTTAAGGTGATGCTAACATTCTCATGCCAAACAGCTTCTGGATCTGGTCACCTTTAGGCCTCAAAGAGGGGAGACTGCTCTGTAGATTAAATGATACTATTGTCATGGAGAAGGGATAGTTCTTCAGATAGGAGAGAAAAGCAAAAGCAATCTGGTTCTGAAATAAATGGCGGGCATAGATGAAGAATGTGTCCACTGAGGATAGAACTCAGCCTATTCCAGATATGCACAAACAGAATTTAGAACTAGTCTTCATAAAGACACAGTTGGAAGGAGACAGAAAGTTCTTTAGAGACCATTCACTTTAAGAAGAACAGAGTGGCCCATGCAGGGATGTTAATTGCTATGGCATGGCCACTGAGCTGGCCATGGGATGTCACCACCACCACCAGAGCACTGGCTCCTGGTACTCTGCACCACGATGCCTCTGAAATTACCCTGAAACCTCTCTTGTTCTCACTTATGTCATCTTCTCACTCTTATAAATTCTTAATTATTTCTTGCCAATCCAAGGGGACTGGCCCATTGCTCACAGAAGTGGCAGAAACCACCTGCCCCATGAGCATCAGAAGTGGCTGGGGGCCTGGCCACAGGTGAGGTGTTTTACAAAGCTGCACCTGTACTACTTCTTATGAAATTTCTATTTATCCCAACAAAAATTCTGAAATAACGAACATTACAGGGAAAATGAATACAAAATTATCCACATAATGGCTGAACCACCTTCTAAGCAACTTTATTTATAAATGGGATTTATCTGATAGAAGATGTGAAGGCAAATTTTCCAGAGTTTTCCCTCCCCCAAGAGATGCTCAAACTGAAAAAATTAACTAAGTGATTTGGAGAAGAGAAGAGGGCTTGAGGGAAGTACTATTGATTTTTTAAAAATCAGATTACCATATTATGCCTTTTAGGCAGTCATGTTCCCATTAAAGAATAATTTATTCTTCAACAAACTTCTTTGACAAAAGTTTTGTGATAAGGAGTACTGGAGTTGAGCGTGCTTTGCAAATAGTAAAGTAAGGCGACTTCTGCTTCCCAAGTAATAAATTATTAAATAGCTGCAACAATATTAAATGTGCCCCTACTAAAAGAAATAAGCCTATATGGGAGAGGGCCAGGTGTGGTGGCTCACACCTGTAATCCTAGCACTCTGGGAGGCCAAGGTGGGCAGATTGCTCGAGGTCAGGAGTTCGAAACCAGCCTGAGCAAGAGCGAGAGAGACCCTGTCTCTACTATAAATAGAAAGAAATTAATTGGCCAACTAATATATATAGATAAAACTAGCCAGGCATGGTGGCACATGCCTGCAGTCCCAGCTACTCAGGAGGCTGAGGCAGCAGGATTGCCTGAGCCTAGGAGTTTTGAGGTTGCTGTGAGCTAGGCTGACGCCATGGCACTCGCTCTAGTGTGGGCAACAAAGCAAGACTCTGTCAAAAAAAAAAAAGAAAGAAAGAAGGAAGGAAAGAAAGAAAGAAAGAAAGAAAGAAAGAAAGAAAGAAAGAAAGAAAGAAAGAAAGAAAGAAAGAAAGAAAGAAAGAAAGAAAGAAAGAAAGAAAGAAAGAAAGAAAGAAAGAAAGAAAGAAAGAAAGAAAGAAAGAAAGAAAGAAATGGGAGCGGGAGGGAAGTCATAGGGTTGCAGTGGTGGGAACACAACTTCGAAGACTGTGTCATGACCTCAGGCAGAGAAGCTGCAGATCTTTAAATTAGTAACAGTCAACTCAGACCCTGGAGGTCAAGTCTGTATTCCTAGAGGTCTAACAAGATAATTTGTATCATATCAAAAGCTACCAAATTAAAGAATGATGCGACCAGCGAGCATGACTTTTATGGTGCTCATGATAGGAGATTCCCAATACTTAGCCAAAACCACAGGTGAACTGAAAACTGGGTGATGTATGATACGTTTAAAATAAAATTGGCTCCAGTAGACATATTGTTTTTCCTGAAAATCACTGGTAGATAGATACCATGATCTACAGAAAGCTCTCTATACATTGGATTGCCAGTATTCTTTTAGCACTGGAGAGTGGGGGAGGTTTCCATTCCTGAGGAGGCAATCTTTATCTAACGTATAGTTCACTATTTCAATACGATCTCCATAATTAATGTTGGCTAGTGATCAAATGAAAAGTATGACTACAATTTGGAAGAATATTCCTGAACACACTGAAGAAACTCAGTGTGTTTTTACTGCTTAACTTTAAAAAAGATAGGACTTTAGATAGTCTTACTAGATCAAAGGCTACCTTCCCTACTTAGATAAAATATACATATGAATGAGGCTATTAAAAAGAGCATAATTTTAAGTGAAGAATGATACTTCTTAGAATCTCAATGCCTATGACACCCTTTTAAAATGTGATACAGGCCGGGTGCAGTGGCTCACACATGTAATCCTAGCACTCTGGGAGACTGAGGCAAGCGGATTGTTTGAGCTCAGGAGTTTGAGACCAGCCTGAGCAAGAGCAAGACCCCCATCTGTCTACTAAAAATCGAAAGAAATTAGCTGGACAACTAAAAATATATAGAAAAAACTAGCCAGGCATGGTGGTTCATGCCTGTAGTCCCAGCTACTCCGGGGGTTGAGGCAGGAGGATCACTTGAGCCCAGGAGTTTTGAGGTTGCTGTGAGCTAGGCTGATGCCATGGTACTCTAGCCCAGGCAACACGGTAAGATTCTGTCTCAAAAAATAAATAAATAAATAAAATGTGATACAGTATTGATACATAATATTTATACATAATTATGGGTACATGATATTTTGATACATGCATACAATAAATGATGATCAAATCAGGGCATTCAGGATATCCATCACCTCCAATCTTGATCATTTCTTTGTCTTGGATTTGAAACATTTGGATTTGAAAACATTTCAAATCTTATCTTCTAGCTCCTTGGAAATATACACTATATTGTCATTAATCATAGTCACCCTACTGTGCTATTGGAGATTAGAACTTACTCCTTCTATCTAACTGTATGTACCCACTAACCTCTTCATCTCCTCCACCATCTCCTTCCCACACATACCCTTCTAGTCTCTGGTAACTATAATTCTACTCTCTACCTCCATGAGATCAATCTTTTAAGCTCCTACATATCAGAGGAAACATGCAATACTTGTCTTTTTGTGCCTGGCTTATTTAACTTAATATAATGACCTTCAGTCCCAACCATGTTACTACAAATAACAAGATTTCGTTCTTTTTCATGGTCGAATAGTACTCCATTGAATACACATACCACATTTTTTTGTCCATGCATCTGTTGATAGAGACATTTAGGTTGATTACATTTCTTAGCTATTGGCAACATCACCATGTCCTTGAGAAATTGTTAACAATAGAATCCACTCTCCTAATTCCAGTGTTTTATATCAGCAGAGTATTTTTATTTTGAAAGGACGGCCATTATCTTACTTTTCACAGACCTAGTTTACAATGCCAGAATTAAAAGTAATAGAAACCTTGGTTTTCAGATGAAAACTGATATTATACAACTAATGAAAAAATAGAGGAGTCTAAAATCTGAAATTCTTTGTTTCATTTTTGCAGTGATTATGTTTGTGAGTCAATTGCCAACATGCCCTAAATGTTTTTTCTTACTTACAGCTTGTTTGTCTCCCAGAAAGCAGCATTACACTTGGTACAGTGGGGATCTTCCCCTTTTGTCCAGAAATGCTGCGTGGCCCAACCAGTAGGTTCAGAAGACCCACTGGTCTGTAACAAGCATTGATACTCTTAGGAGCTTTACTTTTATACTCAAGAGGAAATAACAATCAACAGAGCAAATACATAACCTACAGAATGGGAGAAAATATTTACAAGCTACACATCCAATAAAGGGCCAATAACCAGAATTTACAAAGAACTCAAGCAAATCAGCAAGAAAATAAACAAACAACCCTATTAAAAAGTGGGACAAAAGATATGAACAGAAGTTTTTCAAAAGAAGAAAGACAAATGGCCAATAAACATATGAAAAAAAAGCTCAATGTCATTAATCATCAGGGAAATGCAAATTAAAACCATAATGAAATACTACCTTATCCCAGTTAGAATGGCATTTATTAAAAAGTCCAAAAACAAAACATGCTGGTGTGGATGCAGAGGGAAAGGGATGCTTATACACCATTGGTGTTACTGTAAATTAGTACAACTTCTATGGAAAACAGTATGGAGATTCCTCCAAGACCTAAAAGTAGAACTACCATTCGATCCAGCAATCCCATTACTGGATATTTACCCAAAGGAAAAGAAGTCATTTTATCAAAAAAACACCTGCACTCGAATGTTTATTGAAGCACAATTCACAATTGTAAAGATGCGGAATCAACCCAAGTGCCCATCAATTCATGAATGGATTAATAAAGTGTGGTATATGTACACCATGGAGTACTACGGACCCATTAAAAAGATGAATTAATATGTTTTGCAACAATCTGGATGAAGACAATCCTCCTAGGTGAAGTATCCCAAGAATGGAAAAACACCACATGTACTCACTATTAAATCAGAACTAACCGATGAGCACACATGTGCACAGAGGGAAGTAAAACTCGGTGGAAAGCAACCAGGGGGTGGTTCGGGGAGGGGAATAAACCAACCTAATGGGTACTATGAACACGATTTGAGTGACAGGCGCATCTACAGCCAGGACTCAAGCAATACAAAAACTATCCATGTAACCTAAAACATTTGTACCCTCTTAATATTTTGAAATAAATTTTTAAAAAAAGAAGAAATGGCAGCCATAATTAGTAACATAAATATGAAATACAATTCAGCTTCTCATATTTTTTTCCATTGATTAAATTTTCTTTATTTGGATTGTAATTTTAAGAATTAAAAACCTGTGATGTGGAATCAAAAAATTTATCTAAGCTTTTCTACTTGATAGTATGTATTTGTAGCACTTAACTACACATCATATCTCATGCTGCTGCGGTTATTTCATTCTTTTGTGGTGAAAAAATGCCTTGCCACCAGTGAGGCTCACGAGTAAGATTACGAGTCTTGACTCTTCAGTAACACTCCTAACAGAAGCTGAGGTAGGACTCTGTAAAGGCATCTTGCAAGAAGAATAAAATGAAATTTAATGCAACATTTAGCCAATCTACTTCTTAAGACAAAATCTGTGAGTCTAATTTAAACCGTTATTTTGTAATGCATAACATTATCCCTTATCCCTTAATGTGTCAATTTCCATCATAACACTGGCATTAGGCCTGGCGCGGTGGCTCACACCTGTAATCGTAGCACTCTGGGAGGCCGAGGCGGCTGGATTGCTCAAGGTCAGGAGTTCGAAACCAGCCTGAGTAAGAGTGAGACCCCGTCTCCACTAAAAATAGAAAAAAATTAATTGGCCAACTAATATATATAGAAAAAAATCAGCCGGGCATGGTGGTGCATGCCTGTAGTCCCAGCTACTTGGGAGGCTGAGGCAGGAGGATGGCTTGAGGCCAGGAGGTTGAGGTTGCTGTGAGCTAGGCTGATGCCAGGGCACTCACTCTAGCCTGGGCAACAAAGCAAAAGCCTGTTTCAGAAAAAACAAAAACAAAAACAACACTGGCATTAGACATGCCTTTGGTACCCCTTCCTGTACATCCCCGAGTCTCCCATTTTGGGTGTTGGCTTCCTCTTCAGCTGAGGAACACTGTCAAGTGGAGCTTGAAGTCACGGCCTCATCCATTTATGGGAAAAGAAGAAATTCATCAATAAGTCTGAATCAGGAGCCCTGGAAGGTAGATGAGTGGATAGAAGCAATGGCATGCAAGGAAAATATCTTTTCTCAGATAAACATATTCAGAAAGCCTATATATTAGCAGGCATCTAGTATTTTTAATACATTGGATAAGAGGGAAGGAATAAAAAGATTTATATAAAAACTATGTGTATATATATAAATTTATATTTATATAAAAATTTTGCACCAGTTAAATTGAAACTTAGAGCTCATTTATTACTTTTTTACATTCTTATCTTTTTCTGGGAAAATTTCAATAAAAGCCACTTGTGTTTACGTCGTTTCTTCACATGCCTCTGCAGGCACTGAATACTCTCAGAAGCACAGACTGAGTATGCATGTTGCGAGGTAGGAAATTATTAGGAGTGAGCTGGCAAAAGTTTAATGGCAGGATTCTAGCCTTTGGAACATGAATGTAATTGTTAATGACTGCCAGAAAATACACTGCAGGCAATAAAGAAAATCATCCTCTCTTTTTTTTATCAAGTCAATACTCTTAAAGTTAATATCCTCAAATGAAGTATTTCAATCACATGAGGCTGTCTGTCTGTCTGTCTGTCTGTCTGTCTGTCTGTCTGTCTGTCTGTGTAACTCTCTGTAACCACAAAGTTGAATCTGTGTCTATGAGATCAAACTGACCACACTTGAGTGCCAGGGCCTGAGGGATTCTTTCTCCCCAGGAAACGGACAGCACCCGCTACCCCACCTCCCAGAGTGTGGTCCATCTGACAAGGACCTGAGACTGCCCAGTTTCCCATGCCTACGACATCATCAAACAGCTCTGAATATTTCAAATAGCTCCTTCAATGTCGCCCCCAACCCAAAATTGCTGAGAACTGTTATTATAGGTGATTTACAAAATAGTTTCTGCTACCATGTTAACTTCTAAAAAAAGAAATGCTATGCTATTGGTTTCACTTTGTCTACTTTGACAGAGTAAAAAGATCCCATGGTGACTTCAGAAAAATTCATCTTGGGCTACTGGGATTTAAAAAAAAAAAAACAAAAAAACTAAAAGCTGCTATTGCCTACCATGCATGGTAGCATCACAGTTTGGAATACCTGGAAAGGATTCAAAGCTATAACAACATGCAGTGATGAACAACTGCACAAAAATACCTGAACCTATGGACAGACGAATGTTTAAGAAACTGGATTTGGGGGAATGCACGAACAACACCTTCTTAGCAGAAGCCGCTTTCCCTGAAACTATCCCATCCCTCTACTCCATGCAGGGTCAGACAGTGAGAGGTGCTAAGAATGTTTCCAAGCACAAGGATTAGAGTTCAAGAAGAGTGAACCTTAGTAGTAACTGCATCAGGGGTTTTACCAGAGGAGCAGTAATACGAGCAAAAGAACGGATGCATTTTGCAGGTGCTCTGTCCAAAACGATCCACCTAACTTAACAAACAGAGGAGGGGGACTAGATAAGCGCCAGGATTGCTCTGGAAATTTCTCAAATTGATTTTCTTCAATACAGAGATAAATAAAATATGACTGAATCGGCTGTGCTATAAACTGGTTCATTTGGGATGCTATGAATTATTTATTCCTATCTACCCATTTGGCATGTTTATTCACTAACCTTTAAAGCCATTTGATAAAATGGTGCAAACTTTTCTCAAACTGATTCACAGGGGCAGACGTATTTAAGGTCTAGCTTCTTGCTTTGCACTCCTGAAGTAACTTTCATTTATATATCTGTGGGAGCTGGCGAGGCGGGGGGAACCAGGGCACACGTAGGTAGTGCTTTGCAAAGCAATATTTGAACTTGGCTTCCTGTAGCAAGGCCCCACAGGAAGGCAGCAGGCCCACAGGTGGCGACTGCTCTCTTTAAATTCAACGGTCTTCCAAAATAAACTAGGAAATAAAATTCACTCGTTCATCTCCTAGTAACTTACTGCTCACTTTGTTCTTGCTGCTGGTCATACATTTACGGAAAGCCAGGCACATTCCTGCTCATGCGGTGCCTAGACTAGTGGAAGGTCCAGGTGTGAGGCCACGAATGGCACAGAGCAAGTCAGCATGCAGCCGTAAATCCCAAGCAGTGCTCGGAGAAAGCACAGGCTGCTTGGGAGCAAGAAAAGAGGAGCGACCCATCTGGGCTTGGGGGTTCAGAGAAGCCTCTTTAATCAAAAGGCATTGTATCCCGAGAGCTGAGGGATGGGCAAGAATTCGTGCAGAGAAAAGCAGGGGACAGGTGTGCCTGGCAAAGGGAAGTATGCTGAGCACCTGTGTCGATCCTGAGGAACACGTAGCACTGCGGATGGAATGCACAGGTGAGAGGATGAGGGACCCGAAACGAGCTCAAAGACGAAGGCATGGCCCAGGTTAGGCAGAGCCTGTGAGTCCTCCCGAGGTGTTTCAGGTTTTCTCCTGAGCTCACTGGGGAACCAACCACTAAAGAGCTTTAAAGCAAAAAGTGATGTTTCCTTTACTGCTATATGGAGGAGGGGAGAAACAGAAAATCCATTTATAATATCATTCCACTGGTCCCAATAAGAGGTGGTGATGACTCGGACCAGATGGTGACTTGAGAAGGAAGGGGACAGAGGTGCAACGCACTGAGATGGAAGAAGGTTTCAGGAGAAAGACCAAGAGTTCTATTATGGACACGTTCAGTTTGAAGTTCCCATTAAACAGGCAAGAGACGATGTCAAGTAGGGAGTTGGATTCAGAAGCATGAACTAATTACCACATTCAATAGAGGAGAAACCAGGATTCTAAAAAAACAAAACAAAACTGAGCAGTTAGAGAGAGAAACAAAACTGAGCAGTTAGAGAGCAGTTAGGAGGGAGTCATCAGGAGAGCAATAAAAGAAGGGACACTCTGTGTTGTGTTCCAAGGGGTCTTAAGACCCCTCTTCCAGGTCACGGGTTGACTTTAGCAAGAGCAGTTTTAGGAAAGCCCTGGAGGAGTAAGTCAGCCCAGAGTGGATTAATGGGTGACAAGGAAGTGAAGAGGTAGAGACAATGAAGTGTGGACTATACTTTCAAGGAGTGTGGCCGGACAAGAAAATTACAGCAGTTTGTAACTCGGGGTCAAGAGAGGGTTTGTCTGCTAGATTTTTGCCTTCTTTATTATGTTTCTTAGTATGAGGGTGTGGGAGGCCATATAGCTCTATATAATGACTCTTGGAAACAATCCAACAAAGAGAGACACTTAAGAGTCAGGGAAGAGAAGACACAACTGAAAAACAAAACCTTTAGCTGTGGGCAGGGCTGAGTTCTGGAGCAGGACTAGGAGGATGCCGCTGAACAGGCTGGTGTTTCCTCCCTGGTACCAGGTGGAGAGACATCACGCAGCGGGTGGAACTCTGACATTCTACATAGGATTTGGCAAGACAAAAATTTTTACTTTAATTTTTCCAAATCCCCAGAGTCGTGATAATTGGAAGCCTTGAGGTTTTAAAATATTAAAGAATGCTTATTCATGAACACTATATGTTTTGGGATGCTGAGGTCCTATCAGCCAACAAAACAATTATGTTTACTGACTTGCTGACAACACCATTTAAGAAGCCTCAAATTCTAAGTTTATTCCACCAATTATTCCTCTAAGGCAAAAAGCCCAAGGCTCTGTGTTTTATTACTTCTATTTATAGTAATAAATATCAACCTACGGATTCAAATAAACAATGCAGAATGCAATGAAGTACAAAGAACTCACTTAAAATGCAGCACTAAATAACCCTTCCCAAATGGATTCCCCTAGGCTTTATGTCCCTACATATGCTGCTAAGCGCCTAACTCAAGGATACTCCCCTCCCAGCAGACAGCCCAAGGACAGCAAGCAGAGCCCGCATCTGTGCAGGAGGCAATGGGGCCTCCTAAGGAGTTGCTGAGGATGGGATCTATGTGGTTTCTGCAAGTTCGCCTTTAAAATTTAAAATCTCACAGATTCATTCGCTCATTCACTTAAATATGTATTGAACATCTACGATGTGCCAGCCATGGTTCTAGGCACTGAAAACACTGTGCAAAGTAAAGTAAGTCTTGCCCACAGGGAGCTTTCACTCAAGGTGACAGAGAGAGCAATAAACAGGGAACACGGTCGATGTACACCTGGAATGTGGTCCCTTCTCACCACCTTCACTGCTACCATCCCAGTTCAAGTCACTTTCAGGTCTCACTTCGATGACTCCACAGCCTCCGCTCCCCGGCCACTTGCCTTCCACTGGACCCCTCTATGATCTGTTCTCCACAGACCAACTAGAGAGATGCTCTTCAACTATCGTCATATCACACTAAAGCTCTGCCTCAAGCCCTCAGATGGCTTTCCAACTTCCAATACCAACTGACATAAGGAAAATGTAAACTTGTGTTCACAACTTACAACACTCTGCTACTCTCTGACTTTGTATCCTGCCACTTTCCCTGAAGCAGATGGCAAAAATCACCACACGAGAGGCAGGTCTTCTCATGGAGAGGCAGAGTCTATCTACCCAGCCCCTTGAATCTAGGATTGGCTGTGATACTGTCTTTGAAGTTCTTTAAATGCCTCCTTCATTGCCAAGATTTCTGTTTGGTTTTTCCATAGTATTTCAATTTCTTTAGAGCATTTTTCATTCATTCCCTGAATTGTTTTGTGGTTTCTTTATGTTGGGATTCTATTTTCTCTTCATTTCCATTGAATTTTCTTACAATCCATATTTGGAATTCTTCCTCTGTCAGTTTAATCATGTCATGTAAGTTGGTATCTATTGATGGAGACCGAATGTTTTCTTTTGGAGTTGACTTTTATCTCTCTGCTTTTTCATGTGTCCTATGTTCTTTCAGTGATTCTTTCTCATCAGGCTACTTTGTCAAGGACTGGAGGTGCTGGGACTGGTTTATGGACTTAATTCTCGGTCCCCAAAGGGGACCTTCCTTGACAATGCTGGGGAAATGTGCTCTGGTCCTGTACTGTCTTAGAGGTGTTTCAGCCTGTTGGGTTATCTCTGACCTGTTGTCTTCCCCTTCTGCTTATGGAGATTAATGAGTCTGGATCCCTTGCTTACACTCCCAGGAGTTAGAGTGACTCTGCTGTTTGAGATGGAAGTTTGAGATGGAAGACACTGTTTGAGATGGAAGACACTGCGTTGGACTATGAGGTTACCCTCTCTTTTGTTACTTGTAGTTTGCATGGATGAGTCAGTTATCAAGGTATTCCAATACCTTTGTATTGACCCCTGAATGGGATATACAGATGCCTCAGTCTTTGGGGAATGTCATGCCACTCCCAAGTGTTACTTGATCCCTGTTACCACTTTAGGTGGGGTGAGAAGAGCAACGGGTACCAAGGTATCAGTCTACCAGACTTCAAGCTGTACTACAAGGCTATAGTAACTAAAACATCATGGTTATAGCACAAGAACAGAGACATAGACCTCTGGAACAGGACTGAGAATCCAGAGATGAAACCATCTGTATATGGTAATCTAATCTTTGACAAAACAGACAAAAATATACACTGGGGAAAAGTATCTCTTTTCAATAAATGGTGCTGGGAAAACTGGATAGCAAAATGCAGAAGATTGAAACTGGATCCCCACCTCTCACCTGTTACAAAAATCAATTCCAGATGGATAACAGACTTAAACCTAAGGCATGAAACCTTAAGAATTCTAGAAGATGTTGGGAAGACCATTTCAGACATTGGCCTAGGCAAAGAATTTTGGAAGAAGACCCCCAAAGATATCACTGCAGCAACAAAAAATAAATAAATGGGATCTGATCAAATTAAAAAGCTTTTGCACAGCCAAGGAAACTATCATTAGAGCAAATAGACAGCCTACAGAATGGGAGAAAATATTTGCTCTCTACACATCCGATAAAGCACTGATAAGAATCTATCTAGAACTAAAAAAATCAACAAGAAAAAATCAAACAACCCCATCCATAAATGGACAAAGGAAATGAACAGAAAACTTTTCAAAAGCATACCAAATAATGGGCAGCAAACATATTTTAAAAAAATGCTCAACGTCTCTAATCATTAGAGAAATGCAAATCAAAACCACAGTGAGATATCACCTAACCCCAGTGAGACTGGCCTCTATCCAAAAATCCCCCAACAACAAATACTGGTGAGAATGTGGAGAGACGGGAACACTCTTACACTGCTGGTGGGACTGCAAATCAGGGCAACCTTAAAAAAATGTGGTATATGTATACCATGGAGTACTATTCAGCTTTAAGAAACAATGGTGATATAGCACCTCTGTGTATTCCTGGATAGAGCTGGAACCCATTCTACTAAGTGAAGTATCTCAAGAATGGAAAAACAAGCACCTCATGTACTCACCAGCAAATTGGTATTAACGGATCAACTCCTAAGTGGACATATAGGAGTAACATTTATCGGGTGTCTGGCAGGTGGGAGGGGGAAAGAGGGGATGGGTATATACAAACATAATGAGTGAGATGTGCAACGGTTGGGGAATGATCACCCTGAAGCTCTGACTCGAGGGGGAGGGAGGGCATAGGCAATATACATAACCTTAACACTTGTACCCCCATAATATGCCAAAATAAAATAATAATAATAATAAAGAATTTGGAGATACCTCAAAGAGCTAAAAATAGAAATGCCATTCAATCCAGCAATGCCACTATTAGGCATCTACCCAAAAAAGCAAAAGACATTCTATAATAAAGACTTCTGCACCCGAATGTTTATGGCAGCACAATTCACTATTGCAAGGATATGGAAACAACCCAAGTGCCCATCAATTCATGAGTGGATTAATAAAATTTGGTATATGTATACATGGAATATTACTCAATTATAAGAAATGACAGTGATCTAGCAACTCTTATATTTTCCTGCCTAGAGCTTGAGCCCATTATCCGAAGTGAGGTATCAGATTGGGAAGAATAGGCTCCACATGTACCTGTCATCAAATTGGCACTAACTGATCAACGCTATGGCGCTCATGCAGTAGAAGTATTCTCCAGGGATTAGGTGGTTGGAGGGGAAGGTAAACTTACAACTAATGGATGCGGTGAGTATCATAGAGGGGAAAGGCATGCCTCTAATCCTCGCTTTGGTGAGGCAAAGACATAAAATGTAACCAAAATGTTGGTACCTTCATAATATCCTGAAATTTAAAAAAAAAAAAAAAAAAGGACTGGCTTTGACCAATAGAATGTGGCAGAAGTGATTTGGCATGTGAATAAGCATGGGATAACCTGTTAGAGGACAAGCGATGAATGTGGACCAGAGGTAAGCCACCCTACTTGTGAGGAAAAGAAATAGAAGAAGAAAGTAATGAGCTGCTACTTAGGAACTGGGGCTTCTGAACACACAGAAGTATCTATGTAAAGTGACTCACAGGAGAGCAAGTTAGAAAGGAGGAAGAGGAGGGCTGGATGCGTTGATGATGGAGACGATTTTGGATATTATTTCTGTTGCGGAAGATGAAGAATAGTTCACACAGAGCTCTCAATAATGGCTGAAGAGGATCATTTACTGGAATGTAGTGGGAGAGAGAATTTTAGGGATTTTAGTTCAACCTGAACTCAAAAGTATGAGACAGGGTGCAAACAGCTGCCAGTGAGGTGCTACCTGGATCTGAAAAATGGACTCCATTATAGGCTTGCAGGAAATACAAGAGCATGTTTTCTAGAAAAGAAGTCCAAACTGGAGGCATGGCCTGTTTCCCACAGAGAAGGATGAAAGATGCCATCTATACCAAGACACTTCACACCTGTTCACATAAGTGAGGCCTCCAGGGAGGTGAGTGCTTGGAGAGTGTCCTCAGTCTGTTTCATGTCAGTTGCATCATCAAATTAAATGCCAAGGTAGCCAAAATTCTTAGAAATTCAGTCACCAATTCAGAGCAATTAAAATCTCAAGATGAAAACTGAGTTTTTATCATGAGTTTATATCTTGAACACAAGGCACACTTAGGGGCAAGATTCATAATTAACAATGGAAGATGCAAATCCATATTTCTAATTATCTCTTAATCATTTCTATGTTTTCGGCAGATGTGTGCTCACATTTGATTGTCATTGTTTCTCTAGAAACATGGTTAACGTGGTCACCTTAGTACCAGGAATGCCAGCTTGGCTAGGAGCTTATCATTTGATTAGGTTTGCTTTATTATAATTGTCTTCAATCTGAGATTTCTTTGCAGGAATATTTTTCAGCCTCTTGTGGGTTATGTGATGGTAAAGCGGAGTTTAAGCCATGATTGTAATCTGCAGCATCGATTCACTGGAGCCCGATAACCGTTATACGTCACATTGGGCTGAAATGGAACAGGTGAGCGAAGGTGACACTCCTGATGGTGCATTTATGACCATCTGAGGCCTGAACTGAGCAATGGACTCCAAAGCCAATCTGCATGTTAAACATTGGTAAAGATGCTGTCGTGTGGATTGAGGATAATACCTGTAACTGCCCTAGAACCGGGAAATCTCGCGGCTCGTGCACAACGCATCCTGTAATGTCATCATTATCCTAGAGCTGTCAGTGCTGTAAAGAGTCACCCAGATGTCCCCCCGCCATGTGGGTTTTTAAGCACAGAATTAGGCGTTCAGGGTGCCATAAGGAATCTAGTCCCAAGTCTGGCTCCCAGGAATGGATTTGGAACTTATATAAGCAGCCAAGATCTTAGAGCCAGCTCCCTCATGGTCACCTCTCACCTGGGGAACCCTGTTCACCAAAGTTCATCCTCGCCACTCCTTCATTACTCTATCAAAGAGACTCATGTCAAGAAACCAAGAATAAGTGGCCCAATTATGAGGAAATCTAGCTACATTTGCTCCGAGAGAGAGAGAGAGAGAGAGAGAGAGGCTACATAAATGAGAGGTAATTTAATACAAATCTCTTGCAGGTTAAGTTGATAAACTCCAGTGGCCCTGTGAGGTAACTTGCACTTCTATTTTTCTCCATGAGAAGAAAGACACAGCAAAGACATGCTGTTGCTGGAATCTGTAGATACTAAGTCAATATGATTAGAATTTCCTCATTTTGATTGGTGAACATAACTTGCTTGGCAAATCCTTAGAAAGCAAACAAAATTAAGTGTTTATTGTAAAGGATTTAGATGAATCTCTCAATTATCATAGCTGTCAGTCTGGGTTTCTTAAATAACATCACTCCAGCTCACAGGTACTATATACACTAAGTGTGATAACCTAGAGAGTCAGTGAGCAATTGCCAATGAAGGAATAAAGGATCTGTCGCTGCAACATAAGCCACAGATGGTTTTAGTTGGGGTGGAGGGTGAAAGGGGCAGGGATCACTTGCCATATAAAGAAGGGAAAGAGTCAAGAGTTAAGATAAATCATTTTCTGATTTGCACAGCGCTCACCAGTCCCATGAAGTCACATGCCAAGAATGTATCACATAAATGCCACTAATTAATGACCAAATCATTTACTAGAAAATGTTGGCAGATAAACTAATTTTAAATTTTTAACACATGAATTATTTGTACTTTATTCCAAGTTATAATACTTTGCATCTGGAATTAAGCTTAAGTTCTTAACTACAAAGCCCCTACTTGATGCTCCGTATTGTTATAATAGCTACCTTTTTATGCCCTGCATAGACATTTTACAAATAAGAACTAACTCCTTATAATGAAAAAAAAAATCATCACTATATGGTGGTCCTAAATTCTCTAGGGCAAAGAAAGCTAAATGATATTATTCTTTCTGCAGTCTTTGGTCCTGTGTACAGCATTTCAAATATTTCAAAAGTTCTCACGCAATGGGACAGAGTTAAGATTCTAATGAACACTGACATTAAATCAATTCGCCCTGCGAACCGCTCACCATAATACAATTCATTGTTTGTTCCAACTTTAAGGAATGGTATTTTCAAAAGCTCTGCTTTCATTAGCATCTACTTTTAATAGGCATAGACTTTATATTAGGAGTCAAATTAATCACTTGATTTAAGCATTAAAAATTGGCAGAATGGTTTTAAAGACTGATAAATCTTTAATAGCAACATAAATCTACCTGCTTACATCATCTTAGCTCAGTCAGAAAAAAATGATCTCCCCTTGGTTCTTCCAAATAATGAATTACAGAGATAATTAAAGCACCATATCTAGAATAACTGGTTAAGCATTCAATTTTTCCCGAGTACGGTGGAAAATTCCTAGGGCAACAGGACTTAACTGATATGTGCAATCACAGCAGCTGAGCACTCAGTTAGCATGTGTTAAGGAGGCCCAGCTCGCTCTATGTTATGTTCATTGCTGGGATTTAGACACAGAACACAGACTGACAATGCTCTTCAAACATCTGCCTTCCTTCGCAGTCAGGTTGGAGCAAGGGATGCTCACAATCATCTTATGTGAGCCCCTCCTCTCTCCCCTCTTTCTCGTGGTGACCCTGGAGACCAGTGTTGCAGAGGGTCTATCTCCAAGAAGAAGGAGAGCATCAGACTTGTGTTGGATGGGAACGTGAGCAAGCAGCACTTTCTGTTGGGTTAAGCCACTGCGACTTTGAGATTCACCCTCATATCACACCTAACCTGCTTTGACCCACACAAGGCATATCTGAACAGATCTGCTGAACTGCCTGCCTCAACACAGCAGAAGTCTATTTGCATGAGTAGCTGGGCCAGACTCAAGCACCACAATTGCAATGTGCCGTTGCCTCACAGCGGGAGGGACCAGCCTGCATGTGGTGAGGCATCTGCTTTGCAGACTTCTACCCCTCGCCCAGCTCATAGGATGCACCTCTGGTGTGTTCTAGGGAAGAAGAGGGGAGAGGAGAGGATGTATGCCGAAGAATACTCTCAGCTGGGCCCTCCAGACCTCATGTCTGTCTTCCTCTGCCCTCGTCCCAATCACAGGAGCTCCCCTGGTCTCTGGCTTCTGGTTGGATGTGGCCAATGGAGAGGACCTTAGGAGGTCAGAGGGAGGGAGTAGAGTGAAGTCCGGATATCTGCTCCACTTGCTTCCTCTCCGGCCATGACTTGGCAGTGGCTATATTCTCCTACACCCGGGCTCCTCCCCTGATCCAGGGCTACAGCCTCCAGTAACTCTCCACCTGCCCCTTCACCCCCTGCTCTCGCACTCCCTGGGTGCCTGACATCTCTTGTGGGTCCTCCTAATCCTGTTCACGCCACCCACAAAACCCGAGGGGGGCTCCATCTGCTTCCTATCAGGCTGATGCAGGCTGCATGTACCTTCATCGAAGTTTCTGTAAGACACCACAACACGAGGCTGCACTATTGGGTAAAGAGCAACCAAACACACAGTGTGAGGTGCTCTCCCTACTCTGACTCAAGGCCCAATGCAGCTTGGCTATTTGAAGGCTACCAGACACGTGCCAGCACCTCAGGGCTCGAGCAAGTGACTCAGCAACACTCACGTCTCTGGAGGCAAAAGGGTCCAGCAGGGAGAGCTGGTGCTTGTCTGCAGGCAGGCAGTTCAGAGGCAGCACAAGAGGCTGTGGCTGGGGATTTCTGCACAGCTTTGCACATGGCTGAACAGCGATTAACTGCCAGGGCATGCTCAACCCACTGAGATAGCTTGGAAGGGTACTCGGAAAGATGAGAAAGGGGTTGAAATCCTCCAGGATCCTGCTATGTGAAGGAAGGAGAAGAGATTGAGAAATAGAATTTAATGTTCTTGATGTTATAATCTATGTGATTCTAAGCCTGGGAACATGATCCTTTTTAGGAGAAGGTGGTGTTGGAAAAGTCACTGAATGGAAAATGCGTCTTATAAAAGAAATAACTTCCTTGGAATGGATTTTAATTCACTGGTCATATTACAAACTATGTGGTGTGTGTGTGTGTGTGTGTGTGTGTGTGTGTGTGAAAACACCATTTCAAATATGCCATTCAAAGTCCATGAGAAAATTTATTCAATATATTCAAAAATTTAGGAAAAAAATACGCACAAGCTTGGCCATCTGTTCTTGCCAGTAATTCACAAAACATCAGTTGCAGATGGATATTTAAACCTTAGACATTTACTTACTCTGCCCTTTTGTGTCTACTTCTCTTCATGTTCAGAACCTTTATTTTGTATGTATGATCATACCCTTTTCAACATTTACATTTTTACACAAAGAAGTCCCATTAACCCTTGATTATAAGGATTGATTAGAAGACGAGCTTAACGCCAGTATCAATTTTAGCAGCGTCATTCAGCCCTTCGACGTGGCAACCAGAACTTTCGCATTGCTCAGTACAGTGCATGCAACTGGCATGAACATGACATGCATTGGCACCTGCTGTATACTTTGGCAAAATAGTATATTCATTACTGAAGAGCCGGGTGCCTTACAAATTTAACAGAGTAAGTGGAGACACTCCAAAGACATTTATGGGAATATAAGACTGTGGAATAGCTGAAGACGTTTTCTATCATCTTCTCATTATTATCAGTGTTGCTTTGATAATGTTTTCTTGGAATTGCTCAGGAGGCTTCTTCCAGCATATAGTTTTTGTATCTATCATTTTTTTCTATAAAGCAATATTTTATTAATAGAATACACAAATGTTAAAGTCACAGTTTGCAATGAGAAAAAAAATCCCTTATTTTTAAGTCCACTGTTTTATATTCAAATAGCTATGCCAAATTTAATTTAAATGAATTTAATACAAAGATGTTCACATGAAAGTATTTATTTTAGTGTTATCTTATATTCCCATTATGCCTTAATTTAGTAAATTATATTTCAGACAACTTGCTGGCTCATCAATATTTTATGTCTACACTGAGTTTCAGCAATTCCAGGAAAAAAATTATAAAATTTAACTGTAGAGAGTTGAGTAATATATTTATTTGTAATATCCTTCCTGAGTTTGTTTTCTGGTGTTTCAGTAGAGACATAGTGACTTCCAATCAACATTCATTCAAATGAGTTATGTAATTATTTTTGTTTGAGGTCATTCTGTGTGACACTGCCCCAACTTGGGGATACGCTGCAAGAGCGAGGACAGCTGTGATTATCAATAAGAAAAGAACCAAAAGAAAAATAAATGAAAATCTGAAAAAAAGAGCATGCAGTGAAATTTATGCTACGAAATTCCAAATAGACAAAATTTCTACCTCTTTCCTTTTTTAACATTTCAAGACATATTTCCTAGGAAGTCAATTAGAGACAAAATATTTTATCAGTAACAGAGAAAATGAGAGGCAATTATCGCCCACTAACATTTTGTCTAACTTCATTGAGTAAATAATACAGGTAAAATCTCACTGTAAAAAATTTAATAATTACATCCAGATTCAATTTTGGAAATCTAGCCCATCTCTCAGCCAACAATTCATGTGAACTTCCATGCCGATGAAAAGACCATAAATTCTAGATACACACCCCCACACACACATGATAGATCTGTTCATATTTTTGTTAGCCACTGCTCCATGTTACTGCCAGGGAAGATTATGAGTGCTTCAGTAAGATTGAGTGTGCACAGATCTTGAACTTGAATACTTTTGCTATGCTAAATATGCTCACAAATTAGGATACTTTGTTACAAAATGCTGTGCTGGTGATATTTGGGCATTATAAATATAGTTTTGTGGTTTTCAGACTTCTGTAGAAATTCTGGCTGGGTGGTTATAGAATATGATCAGTGCAGAGTGCTACTAAGCAGAGAGGATAAACAGCCTTGGTTCTGGTCAAAATCCTCCTGATGATGGTGTATATATGAAAGGAGCAGACATAAAAGGACAAACGGCAATAGCAATTTCATCGAGGGAAACAACCCAGAAAGTGTCATTGAAGGGAAGCAGGGATGTTCGAGGCATGATCCTAATTTGCATTGTAATTATTGGGGGTAGAAGACAAACACCAACACAAATCAACCTTAGTACCACTGCCAGAGATCAAACCATAAACTGACAGTCTAACTCCAAATATGCTTATATCATTTTTATTAGGTACCACTTTTTCCATTCTCATTGAAATTAGTTCACTTCCTAAATCTTTTCCATCTGACACAACTTATTTTAAGCCATATGCCTAAAGGTTCATGTTAATTTATCAGGCCAATATGATCTGATGTCTCCTTCATTTTAAATAGATAAAATAATGTTGAATATTCACACAAGCCTTTAAATATACATGTTAAATCCAGCAGCACCTTTAATATTCCCTTTAACAGAGGATAGTCTGAATAAGCAGAAAGAATTAACACAAATCTACATGTAATATTAAGGCAAATGCTACAACAGTTAAAGCAATTCCTTAAAAAAATTCAAAATTCGAATTCTGATTGTGATAACTCCTAATTAATTTTTAAGAAAGAAAATGAACAAACATCATGAAAGAAGTAGCAAGTAGCAATGCAGTTTGGGTCAATAAGCAGTAACATAATCCCACTCAAATTACCTTCTATGGAGATGCAGAAGTAGAAAAAAATAAACTAGTTTGCTATTTATACTTTTCTAGACAAAAAGAAGTAGATTCTAGAAATATTTTGGTCCATTCTGAAATATAATAAATATACAAATGTATACTTATACTGGAACAAGGAAGAAAAAAAATGTGGAGCCTGGTAGCAGAAAGGGAATAAAAAACACAATCTAAAATAAATGTATCAGCAGAAGAACTGGGGGTTGGAGGTGGGGAAACAGAGGATGGGGGAGACCTGGATGAGTCTTGTCTTCCGGTTACTCTAGAATTACCAATGAGTCACTCAACCCCTCTGGGGCTCAGTTTTCTCCAGCATAACAACAAGGTTGAAACTGGTGATCTCTCAGATCCCTTTCAGCTCAAGTATTCTAGGAAAATTGCCATTTCATGATGGGCAGTTTAAATAGAAAGAGCAACTGATGGTTTCTTTGGCTGTGCAGAAACTTTTTAATTTGATCAGATCCCATTTGTTTATTTTTAATGCTGCAGTGATTGCCTTGGGGGTCTTCCTCAAAAATTCTTTGCCTAGGCCAATGTCTGATAGGGTTTTCCCACCATCTTCTTCTAGGATTCTTAAAGTTTCATGCCTTAATTTTAAGTCTGTTATCCATCTCGATTGAATTTTTGTGAGAGGTGAGAGGTAGGGATCCTGATTGGCTCTTCTGCATGTATCTAGCCAGTTTTCCCAGCACCATTTATTGAAGAGAGATTCTTTTCCCCAATGTATATTTTTGTCAGCTTTATTGAAGATTAGATTACCGTATACTGATGGTTTCATCTCTGGTATCTCAGATCTATTCCAGATATCTATGCTTCTGTTCTTGTGCCAATACCAGGATGATTTAACTATTATTGCTTTATAGTACAGCTTGAGGTCAGGAAGACTGATGCCTCCCAGTTTGTTCTTTTTATTTAAGATTGCTTTGGCTATATGAGGTTTTTTCTGGTTCCATACAAAGTGAAGAATTATTTTTAACCCTAATAATATTTGTACCTCCATAATATGATGAAATTAATAAAATAAATAAATAAATAAATAGAAAGATCACAACTTTGTGCTTAAGAATCGGAATACATGTCCTTTTAATTTTTTTCTAAATACTCTGTCCTAACTTTTTTTTTTTTAATTATTTTTTATTTTGGCATATTATGGGGGTACAGATTTTAAGGTTTCAATAAATGCCCATTTCCCCCCCTCCCCCCAAAAGTCTGAGTCTCCATCATGACTATCCCCCAGATGGTGCACATCCCACTCACCATGTATGTATATACCCGCCCCCCTCCCCCCTCCCACCTGCCCAATACCCTATTACTGTAGCACCTATGTGTCCATTTAGGTGCTACTCAGTTAATACCAGTTTGCTGGAGAATATATCTGGTGCTTGTTTTTCCAATCTTGGGATACTTCACTTAGTAGTATGGGTTCCAGCTCTAACCAGGAAAATATAAGGTGTGCTATATCACCATTGTTTCTTAGAGCTGAATAGTACTCCATGGTGTACATATACCACATTTTATTAATCCATTCTTTGATTGATGGGCACTTGGGCTGTTTCCACAGCCTTGCAATTATGAATTGTGCTGCTATAAACATTCGAGTGCAGGTGTCTTTTTTGTAGAGTGTCACTGGATCATTTGGGTAGATGCCCAGCAATGGGATTGCTGGATCAAATGGTAGATTCACTTGTATCGCTTTAAGGTATCTCCATATTGCTTTCCACAGAGGTTGAACTAGTTTGCAGTCCCACCAGCAGTGTAGGAGTGTTCCTCTCTCTCCGCAACCACGCCAGCATTTATTGTTTGGAGATTTTTTGATAAAGGCCATTCTCACTGGGGTTAAGTGATATCTCATTGTGGTTTTGATTTGCATTTCCCTGATGATTAGAGATGTTGAGCATTTCTTCATATGTTTGTTGGCCATTCAACAAAGAAATTAAAGTACCTAGGAATATATTTAACCAAAGAGGTAAAAGACCTCTACAGGGAGAACTATGAAACACTAAGGAAGGAAATAGCAGAGGATGTAAACAGATGGAAATCCATACCATGCTCGTGGATCGGCAGACTCAATATCATCAAAATGTCTATACTACCCAAACTGATCTACAGATTCAATGCAATACCTATTAAAATCCCATCAGCATTCTTCACAGATATAGAAAAAATAATTTTACGCTTTGTATGGAACCAAAGAAGACCCCGAATATCAAGAGGAATTCTAGGCAACAAAAACAAAATGGGAGGCATTAATATGCCAGATATCAAACTATACTACAAAGCTGTAGTAATTAAAACAATATGGTATTGGCACAAAAACAGGAATATAGACCAGTGGAACAGATGTGAGAATCCTGATATAAAACCATCCTCATATAGCCATCTCATCTTTGACAAAGCAGACAAAAACATACGCTGGGGAAAAGAATCCCTCTTCAATAAATGGTGCTGGGAAAACTGGATAGCCACCTGTAGAAGGCTAAAACAGGACCCACACCTTTCACCTCTCACAAAAACCAACTCACGCTGGATAACAGACTTAAACCTAAGATATGAAACTATTAGAACTCTAGAGGAAAAAGTTGGAAACACTCTCCTAGACATCGGCCTGGGCAAAGAGTTTATGAAGAAGTCCCCAAAGGCAATCACAGCAGCAACAAAAATAAATAAATGGGACATGATCAAACTACAAAGCTTCTGCACAGCCAAAGAAATAGTCATGAAAGTAAACAGACAACCTACAGAATGGGAGAAAATTTTTGCATCCTATGCATCCGATAAGGGACTGATAACTAGAATATACTTAGAACTCACGAAAATTAGGAAGAAAAAATCAAATAACCCCATTAAAAAGTGGGCAAAGGACTTGAACAGAAATTTTTCTAAAGAAGACAGAAGAATGTCCTAACTTTTGCTGGCATCTGATGATCAGATCTTAAATAGTAGTGATGTGGCATGATTTAAAAGGGAGATACGGTAATTAAGTAGCAGACGCTCTGTGGTAGGGTGAAGTTCGCCAATGGAGGAAGAACAAAAAAGGAAGGCAGAGAAGCTAACCCCTGCCTGCAATCCATGAGTGTCTTTCAGAGACTGGCTACAGAGGATTCATCTCATCCCTGATCCAGAGCCCCCGTCAGGAGCTCAGAACATCTACCACTGTGGCTGGGAGCCCGCCCAGATGGTGCAGGAGGAGCCAGGATTTGTTGTAAGGCTACAAACCAGGTTTACTGCCATGTTCAGAACCCAAGTACAAAACTGGTTATGGTTATTCTCAAGGTGTTTAAATAGCCTTAAGAACAAAGATAATGAGAGGAAATAATTATACAGCGGAAGAGGAGAAGAGATACAGAGTGATGAGTGGCCCGCTGGATATGTTCCTTTTGGTCTGATCTCAACCTTCAAGCCAGCCATGTGTGTCCAACCGTCCAACTTATACCAAGGGTCCCATTCCTTTTGATCTAGGAGTTTCCACTTCAAGTTTGTCTTTGGCTTCTTCCTCCTTAATGTGGAGCTCATTATCTCTCCTACAGTATCTGAACTGGCACAGTCAATGATAGAAAGTTTGCACATGGAAATCCAGTTGTCTAAGGAGAGTTTTTAAAAAAAAAAAAAAAAAAAAAACAACACTAGGATGGGGTAAAAGAAAAACTGATTAAGGAGCAAACAAGGGATTTTATTTAGATATAGATAATTTGTATTCAAAGTGTCAGAACAAGATAGTGTAGAGTGTTAGCCCAGAGACCAAGAATAAGATAGCTAATGTTTTCTTAAAAAAAAAAAAAAAAAAATCCAAAGAATATTTTAGAAAACTTCTTGGAAGTCTCACAACTATGAAAGAAGCTATGCTCTATAAG
Organism: Microcebus murinus; assembly: GCF_040939455.1. Classification (NCBI taxonomy): domain Eukaryota; kingdom Metazoa; phylum Chordata; class Mammalia; order Primates; family Cheirogaleidae; genus Microcebus; species Microcebus murinus. Next base: position 12,353,427 of record NC_134114.1, read on the forward strand.
AAATAGCAGCAGAAAATAACAAGGAGAGAAAATCCTCAGATGAAACGTCAATAGGAATAGACAAGAGATGCAACTAGCTGCAAGAGAGGAAAATAAAAATAAGCATAAAGAAATAATCAAACGTTAACAGGCAAATCAAATTCCACACTACAGTTAGAAATTAACATTAACATGGACAACAGGAATAGGTTCAATAATCAAAGACATAGTGAAGAAAGCCTTCATGTACTTAATAAAAAGAGTAAAATTAGTAAAAATATTTATTTGATATATATCCTAGAAAAAAATACTGAATCAGTAGAATTAAAAAATATCCTAAAAAGATTTTTTAAAGTAACCTACTGTAGAAGATTGAAAAAATGGCCCCAATTATCCACTCCTTGTAATTATGCCCTTTGCAATATATAAAATTTGCAGTTCCTTCCATTGAGAGATAGAGCCTATTTCCCCATCGTTTGAATCTGGTCTGGTTCTGTGGCTTGATTTGCTTTTGCCAAGAGAATGTGTCAGAAGTAGCTAAGTACCAGTTCCTCACCTGTCCTGGAACCCTGCCATTTGAACAAGCAAAACTAACTGAAGGCCAGAGAGCCCACTGGCCCTAGTCTAGGCTATCAGAGATCAGCCAGCTTTCTAAAGCCCAAAATATGAGAGAGCACAGCTGACATTAGCAGAAACATCTCTACCTTAACATATGACCACGGGGGCACAAAAGAGTACAGCCAAGACCAGAAAACCACACAGACTACATAAAGACTAACAAACAACAACAAAGGATTATTTTTGTAAACCTCTGAGTTTTAGATTCTTTTGTTACATAGCACTAGCTAACTAATTACCTAAATAGGAATCAAAAAATTGTAACATGCACATGCACAAATACATACACACACACACAAATGCAGACGCACACACATATTTGCAAAAATATGAAAAAAGTTGAAATATTTGAAATGCCCTTAAAAGAAATAAGCAAGACTCTAATAGCCCACATGCAGCTGGGCAAAGGCCCTCTTCAGAAAATTCACAGAAGAAATACAAATGACTGATAAACATCACAAACTACTCAACTCCATTTATTAAACAAACGTTAAAAGCATGAAGCACCATTTATCCTTTATTAAGTTGAAAATAAAATTTAAAAACTCATGAGGCTAAATGCTAAGGTCGCCATGGGAAGAGCATCGCTCACACACAATCCTGGTGAGAATGTCAACTGGCACAGCCATTCTCATAAGCAATCTCCTACTATGTATTTCTAAGGTTCAATGTGAACCCCAAAAATCACACATTGGAAACTTATTCCCCAGTGGAACAGTTCTGGGAGGTGGGGCCTAATGGGAAGTATTTAGGTCAGGAGGGGTCCACCCTCATGAACAGATTAATACCAGCTACAAAAGGGCTTCAGGCTGTAAATTCAAACTCATGCTCTCTCACTCTCTTTGTCCTCTGCCATACGATAACACAGAAAGAAGGGCCTGGCCAGATGCCAGCCCCTCGATCCTAAGCTTCCCAGCCTCTAGAAGCATCAGCCAATAGATTTTTGTTCATTACAAATTACCTAATTTGTAGTATTCTGTTATAGCAGCACGAAACAGCCTAAGATATAGATTAAGCCTTAACAAAGCTCACACTTGTATTATATATTTTTGTACACGTAGTGTTTCATAATAAAAATCACTTAAAAAGCAAACAAAAATTGGTACCGAAAAAATGCTCATTAACCCTACTTCTCAGACCTTACTTAATGAAATAGTTTTAAATACGGACAAAATTTGATAATATGAGAATTTTGACAATAAGAAAGTGGCTTAATTCTGGCATATTCTTATATTTAAAAGTTATGCAGCCATTACAAAAGACATAGGTAAGGAATATTTGTCAACATGAGAAAACATAATAATACAAAAAGAAAAACTTGATACAAAATTTTGGTACATAAAACATGAGTACAATTCAATTAATTTTATGTGTGTATATATATTTAAGTCTAGAAGGAAACAAAATCATGCCAAGTAGCCTCTGCACCTGCAGGATTATGGGTGATCTCTCTCTCTCTCTCTCTCTCTTTCTCTCACACACATACTCTAACACTCATAGTTTTCAAATTCCCTACACTAAGTGTACGTTAATTTTACAAATAGAACAAGCAAACTTACTTTTTTAATGACTGGTTATACCTTTGGATGAACTTATAAGTCAGTTCCTGGCCCAGTGTAGTTTACAATCTTTTCATCAACAACTGCACATTGGCATAGCATGTAAAGTTAATAGTTTGGGGTCTGTTACAAAACGAGGAGACTTCATGAATTCAGAGTGACATTGTTAAATGCTGAAGTGATCAGAAATAAACAGGATGACATTCAAATAAATAGGATGAGATGTCCTCTGTTGAGTCATTTACAGAGGATACACTAATCACACAATGCAATGACGGGAAGAGCTCAGGTGGGTCTGAAATAGACCTAGGAGTTAGTGTACAAGAAACTCACCATGAATTAGAAAACTGGTGCATAAAATCAAATACATTGTTGAAACCAAAATTGAAGTGTAAAACATGAGATTAATTTCCTCCACCCTACTGGCCATCGATAGTCTCTTATGAATATCACCTACAGTTTTTGGATCCACAATTTGAAGAAAAAGGTTCAAAGGAAAATATAATACATAATAGTATCTTTAAAGAAATGAGATCATATAGCACAAGGGGAAAACACTATCTAAAAAATTTTTTAAGTCCTGAGATACATGAAAAGTAGTTATTACATAGCTGGCAATGTCCAGGTCGTCTCCATGTCTACTGAAAAAATATGGAAAATACTACATAAGTAGTTACAGCGACACTTTTATTGGGAACACTTTCCTCAGTTCAAAGATGTGGAAAAGATTATCAAAGACAATAGGAAAGAAGGAAGGGAGGGAGAGAGAATGAGACAGAGAGAAAAAAAGAAGAAAGGGAGGCAGGGAGAAAGATATATAAAAAAAAAAAAAAAAGGAAGGGAGGGAAGGACAGAGTGAGACAGAGAGAGTGCACAAGACTACTTGGAAAGATCTTCAATAGGAACAAGGTGCTCTTTCTAAGAGAGGGAAGGCAGACCTGGGTTTAACCCCTGGCCAGCCCTGTCTCTCACTGTGCCTCAGTTTCTCACCTATAAATTAAGGAACAGGATAAATCAAATACACTCTTTAAAATTTCAGGAAGAAAATGATAGTAGTTAGAGAAGGAGAAACTTTATTTGCATAAATGGAGTCCCAGAATAAGAAAATAGAGCAAATAGGACAGAAAAAAACAATAAAGAGAGGTGTAACCCAAGAAACTGTTTGAGAAGTAAAATAAAAGATCCCAAGGGAAGCCTGGGTACCAGAAAAAAAATCTGATCTATAATGGTATACATGAAGTTAGTGGACTTCAGTGATTAAAAAAAAAAACCCTACTAGCGTCCAGAAAGGATAAACAGATAACTCTATCTGGAAGGGAAAGACATTAGGTAACCTTGGGCCTCTCAGCACAGCATGCAGTATCAGGACAGGGTGGAAGGCCTCTCCCACGTCCTTAAGCAAAGAAGGCCAAGAGACAAATAAAAACTATAGCAAAATGGCAGCTGCGGTCACTGGATACATTTAAACAAAGAATGAAAATTAAAGCAACTGTGAGAACTATGGCTATGGAATAGGCTAGAAATGGGATCTACGATGACAAATGTAGGAAAGGGGCAACTAACAAAACTCAGGGCACACAGGAAGAGAAGAGGAGAGATGAGCAAGTACACGGACTGACTCATCTTTTATAGCCAAAGCAAAAACATGAAATGTAAATCTAGTAAGGGAAAAGGAACAGAAATTCAAGTATATTACAAATACAAAAGTAAACAACAGACTAGCTAAAAAATACATAGTATAATCAATTAAAATTAGGTGGTAGAAGAAAAGGAGGAAAGGTTAGAGAAATAGTTCAGAAACACTTATTTCTTCATGGGTCTTATGGGATATAAAATAGATATTGTCTAAAGAAACATAATTAAATATAGCTATGAAGCTACAGTTATAAAAGTTATCTGATCTGAAAGAGTTACAACATAGCATGACCTTTCCAAATAATAGGAAAAAATATACAAGCAAATCCAGACCATATAATAAAAAAATTAAATAATGAAACAATAGCATAAAACACCTCTATTATATAAGTAAATAAATTTCCATTACATTAAAAAATCAAAAGAAAAAGACCCCCAAGCTTCCCCTCCAAGGAAAAAAAGAAATGGTATACTATATGTAAAGAAACATTTAAAATACTGTGACTCAGAAAAGTTGAAAATAACTTTGGGCAAAACAAATTTGGGCAAAAGCATCCCGAACAAGCACCAACAAAAAATCAAGAATCTTGATCTTAACAACAACACATCAAATTAAAAGAATATACCATCCAATAAGAAAAAGTTATTTTAAGATTGTAAAGAGTGCAATCCCCAATGAATATCTAACAATTCTAAAAATGGCATCAACATTTACATAGCAGAGCCTCTATGAACTACAGAAGTATAAAAATTACAGAAGTTTTGAAGTTAATTTCTCTCTGCCAAAGAATTATGAAGTGAACAATAAGAATAAAAAAATAAGTTACATAAATGGAATTCCATATCCCAAAACAGAGAATGCAACTTCTTTACATATTTTTATGGAATGTGTTGATTATTTATTAGGCCAAAACAATGCCTCAATAAATGACAAAAGTAGAAATTAAACAGAGAATAATTTCTGTTCACAGTATAATAAAACTAAAAATCTGTAAGAAAAAGAAAAAAAAAAAAAAACAGAAAGCCCAAAGACCCTGCCACTTGTAAAAATTTTAATTCTCCAAAATGAACTTTCTGCCAAAAATTAAATTAAAAGCAAGAATATATAATATGCAGAAAATAGTGAAAGTGGAACGTTCTCTATTGGAATCTCTAGAAACTGTTGTGATGTGCTCAGAGTAAAATTCACAGCCTAAAATACTTAATAATTTTTTTTAAAAAAGAGATTCTTTTTAAAAGAATTAAACATGCAAGTTAAGAAACATAAGGCCAATAAATGAGATTAAACCCTTAAATAATCAAAATAAAGAAAAAAATAGAAGTCAAAGGCCGGGCGCGGTGGCTCAAGCCTGTAATCCTAGCACTCTGGGAGGCCGAGGCGGGCGGATTGCTCGAGGTCAGGAGTTCGAAACCAGCATGAGCAAGAGCAAGACCCCGTCTCTACTATAAATAGAAAGAAATTAATTGGCCAACTAATATATATATATATATATATAAAATTAGCCGGGCATGGTGGCGCATGCCTGTAGTCCCAGCTACTCGGGAGGCTGAGGCAGAAGGATTGCTTGAGCCCAGGAGTTTGAGGTTGCTGTGAGCTAGGCTGACGCCACGGCACTCACTCTAGCCTGGGCAACAAAGTGAGACTCTGTCTCAAAAAAAAAAAAAAATAGAAGTCAGAATATAGAAATAACCACAGATTATTCCTGGAATATATGAATCATACAAATTACTTGGCTCACAAATATTATAATAAATGTAAAAACCTGTATGAATAGATAATTGTATATATAACCAATTAGCACAAATGAAACGACAATACATTTTCAAAGAACATTCCTGTGGAAATGCACCAGACAAAATCAATTTCACACAAACAAATTCTATGAATTCTTAAAAGAATAGATAATTCCAATGTTATTTACAATGCATATACAAAAGGAAGGAAGGTTTTTGGATCTTTCTATGAAACCAGCGTAACTTCTACACCACCTGACGAAGACAGTGCGCGCGCACACACAAATTTCCCTGATGTCCTCAATATGAAAATCTTAAACTAAATCTGTGCAAACCAAATTGTGCAGCGCTGCTCAACGTTAAAAAATATGTTGATACAATTCTTAATGTTAGTAAGTAAAGAGAGAGAGAAATCTTATTTTCTCCATCAATGCTTCAGAGTTTACCGAAATGTAATAAAACTTAAAGTTTACTCATTCATGATTTTTAAGAACTAATAAAACAGAAAAACACAGATGCATCACTAATATCATAATACTAACATCTGTATAGTACTTATTATGTTCCTGCCACCCCAAGTGGATGCGTGCCTGTTCAAAAACAATTTTTTTCCCCCTAAAGTAATGGTGAGGTCAAGCAATGGCAGTGAGACCAAAGGGGGAATGGGAAAGGGCCAATGCCATAGGACATTTGATTTATTCTGAACATTGGAGGAATTATTTAATCACCAAACCAACAAAGGAAGAAACCTCTGGGGCACCTCCCCTTCTTCTCTCCACCCTCTCTGCAGGACACATCCGAGAAGCGAATGGCTGTCTGCATACCGTATGAGACATGAGACGACAGGCGCAATCATTAGGCATGCACATGTTTACCGGGTGCCTCCCAGGTGCCAAGCACGATTCTAGGAACTAGAAATCCACTAGTAGAGAGCTCCTGTCCTCATCTACCTTGCTTTCTGGTCCTAAATCTAAAGGCAAGAGGCATTTAACAGCTCAAATCCTCTTTATCAACAATAAACACTCCCAAAGTTTCAGGCACGGAGTGAAATGAAAACAAAGCTGTGGCCCTTTCCTAAGGAGCCCAGAATGCCCACAAGGATGTGAAGGCCATCTGGAAACTGATAAGCTGCAAAACCCCTGCCGTGATTTATTGGCAAAATAAAAGAAGGGTGTCCTTGGAAAGTCATTGAACAAAAGTGTGAGAGAAACGCATCCATTAGAAGCTAAATGGCTTGGGACACCCTTGTCTATACAGCACGATCACTATAATATTTTGAAGAAAATTGATGTTTTTAAAATCCAATAAAATCTACTTCCATTCACCTTGAAAATGTGAATTGAAACTCAATAGACAAGAAACATATGAGTACACTATATTCTGACCTTGAGCAAAAAGAGTGGCGTTGCCTCCAAAGCATGTATTCTGTGAAAGGTACTTTCCAGCGTCCAAGTACTTCACGTTCATTACCTCAATGGCACAAGGACCCCCTCAAGGCCTTTAACAACCAGGACGTTGCTTGACTGCGGGAGATGCGGGGAGGTTCCCTTTCATTTTTCTGGAAAATCACTTTCATATAAAGATTTTTAAAAGGCAAAACAGAGCCAACCCATGGTTTCCACATGAGTCACTGTCAAAAATTTAGAAGACAACCTTGTGATCATTTTAAAGAGGAAAAATAGCAGAGTCTTTCTTAGTCATACAGTATCCGCTCAGGCCAAAATGTCTAAACACCTCGCTGGAAGAGTTGGCATCACTGTTTCCAAAACCAAAAGAGTTATCAACAAGTAGTTAAAATCGGAGGGAAATGATTACATTGTATTGTGTTTTACAAAGGCAAGCCATTTCTAAGGTAAGATTTTAAGAGGCAAAAGCATCCAAGAATTTAACAATCATAACATGGTTTTCTGCCCAGCCTCGGACCTACGTCCTCATCTCCTCCACCCAGGTTCACCTTCCTTGTAAAAATAACGAGGTTGGAAGTAATTCCACTCCAGGACCATTGGGGAGGATTTCAAAATCCTTCTGAGCCCCAAAGTGTCTTGAGCCAAGAAGACAGCTCATAAGGCAACCAGATAACAAAATATATCTAGAGCATTGCAACACGGCCTGCTTCTGCCCTAAGGATTCAAATTGCCTACAAGCTCCGGATGGCAGGTTTCAGTGGAGCACTGCGCACTATGTCATCTGGTGACCAGGGGACACTCACAGTTATGGCTTCCGGGACCCCTGCCTCCTCTTCTGTATTAGCACCACTTACCAGGAATGCCCCATACATACCCTTTGTATTTTACCTTTTAATGTGTAAAGAAAAATAGTATCAGATTTTAAACAGGGCAGAATGCCCTGTGTCCATATCCCTTGCCTTCTCCTTTCTCTGTGCCTTCATTTCCTCACCTATCATTGACTCTTCATTCTATTTTAAATCCTTCTAAGGGACCCTTTGTCCTGTCTCTATTTTTGACTCCTAAGGTAGCAGAGTGTAGACTCATGCCATTGTGGATACGCTGGAGTCAGCAAGGCAGAGCGGGGTGAAAGAGGGCAGCTGATGTGGAGGTAAGTCCTGATCTGGCCGCAGCTCCAACTTCCCGGTCAGTCCCTGTCCCTCTAACAACACTAGGTCTGTCCCATGAGCCAAGGCAACCTGGCCGCCCTGGTCCACTCTAGCTGGCCTGTTCCTCTTCCCCATCTCCCACGAGCTGGCTCACCACGCCACTGAATGCTGACATTCCTCCCATCCAGAAGGAACTTCTCTTGTCTTCTTTTTTTTTTTTATCATCCTGTTGATCCCTGGAGCAGCTAACCTGATACACTATTCCACAAGGACGGGCCCTTGGAAGGGAAATGTCCCAAGCAAGAGCTGAGCCCCCGCTAGCACACCAAAGAACACAGGCATTTTTCATCAACTCTAATTCAACCTTTTCACCTAAACCAAGAGGGACTAATTGTGAAATGAAGCAAAGGCAATAAGAAGAAGGCAGATACTTGAAAAAATTGTGTCTAGGTCCAGGGGAGTGTGGCATGGAGCGGGAGGTTTGGGTTTGGGTGAGTTTCCCCAGAAAGACACTCCAGCTTGGACATCCTGGTAGCAAAACCTCTTCAAAATACTGGCAGGACTCCAGAAGTAGTTTAAGTGGTGAACTGCAGTGTGTTAGAGTCTAAGAGCTCCAGTCTGTAGACCCCTGGGCTTCAGCAGGCCCTGGCAGTGACCACGCTCACTCCCTCTGTGTTAACTGAAACCAGCCGAATTTAATTAAAACCAACTCAAGCTCCCACTTCTTTATCCCTGACCAAGTGACCCAGAATAAACTGTTTAACCTCCCTAAGCCTCGAGAGATCCATCTGTGAAATGGGACTAATGATAAAACTAACAGTATATATTTTAGAAAGGAATTATTGAGCTAATACATGTGAAAGCAATTTACACATAGAAAATGTTCATTGTTATTCCCAAGAAAAACTCAAGGAATGCTGTGAAATGAAGAAGAAAAAAAAAAAACCCACAAGTTAAGAATAGGCCCTTGAATAGTCAGTCTCTAAATATTAAGATGACCACTAGTGCCCTTTAACGTAGAATTTAACAAATTGCTCCTTGATGCCCATATCACACACACACTCCCAGTGTATGATTCATCTGGAGGTGCAGCCACCAGCAGGTTCTCCCTGCCCTCCACGTACATAACAGGACACTTTCCAATAGTACCACTCTGCAAACTCTTATTTTCCCTTCCTTCATTCTCCAGCACTAGCTCTTAAACGCATGCTCATTGTCCATCTCTCCTCTTTATTCCATAATCCTCTGTCTTGTTTTCCATCAGCTTGTTTAATTGATCTGAGGGTTTCAGCTTTCTGTTAAAGCACACATTTTGATTTTTAATCAAAATCACATATTGCAATCTGTGTATTAAGCACACAGAGAAATGCCCAGATATGAGTCGCATGGCTTCACATGCAGTGAAATTATACCACAATTTAATAGCCACGTGAGGAATTCGTGGTGCCAAAGTAAGTATATCACTTCACAACGCCAAACACTGCGATTACAAAATAATTTTCAGTTCATCATCTGAATTTTCAGGCTGTTAAGCAAACATTTAAATTAAGTAGAAATATGGGGATAACTAACTAGATTTTCATTCTTAATCTGGGTTTTAAATGCCATGAGCACACCATAGAAAACCAGCAAAATTAAAAGTGACAACTGACAGAAATGAGAAAAAGAGGTTGGATGTGGAGCTTGTAGGAAATCATTAGACAAAATCTTCCCATTTGGGTTAGAATTAAGAATTGGGGTTCAAGTAGACACTGCAGGTTAATAGAAGACAGTTTGATATGCTCATTTAAAAAAGTCAAAGATCCTCCACCCTTTGGGTGTGGCACTTACCATCTTATTTTTAAAGAGTAGATTATGAAAGGAGGTGGGAAGGAATTAATAACTTTACAGTGCAGAAATCTGACAAACACTACCTCAGCCAATTGTTATAGTTTGAATGTGTTCCTCAAAATTTATGTGTTGGGAACTTAAGCCCCAATGCAACAGTGTTGGGAGGTAGGGCATAATGAAAGGTATTTAGGTCCTGAGAGCTCTACCCTCATGAATGGATTAATACTGCTACAGAAAAGGGCCTTCAAGAGGGGTTTTCCTCTCTCTTCTGCTATTCTACCATGTGACGACATGGTGTTTCTCCCCTCTAAGGACACAGCCCTCAAGACACCATTTTGGAAGCATCGAAACCAGGTGCCTTGATCTTAGACTTCCTAGCCTCCAGAACTATGAGAGAATAAATTTCTGTTCTTTATAAATTACCCAGTCTGTGGTATTCTTATTATAGCAGCACAAAATGGACTAAGACACAAGTTATCAAGACCAACATCAACAGCAAAAAGTCACATTGATAGCATGCACCCTTGATATGATATAATGAGAAAGACACTTCACTTCTCTGGTCTTCCTTCCCTAAAACCATAATCCCATCTATCCATAGGAACATCATGCAAACCCAAATAGAAGGGCATTCTATAAGACACCTGACCAGTAATTTTCAAAACTATCAAGGCCATCAAAAACTGTCACAGACAGGACAAAGTAAAAGGGACATGATGACTAAATGGCATCTGGCCCCTGGATAGGATTCTAGCAGAGAAAAAGGATATTAGTGAAATTCTAGTAAGTTGTGAAGCGTAGTCAATAATAACACACCAGTGTTTGTTTCTTTTGTTATCATTATTATTTTTAATTTTAATTTTTTCTTTTTTATTTCAGCATATCATGGGGGTACAAATGTTTAGGTTATGTATATTGCCTTTCCCCCACATGAGTAAGAGCTTCAAGTATGTCCATCCCCCAGATGGTGCACATTGCACATTAAGTTTGTTTCTTAGTTGTGATGAGTGTACCATAGTAATATACAGGCATACCTCCAAGATATTGCAGGTTTGGTTCCAGACCACTGCAATAAAGCTAGTTTCACAATAAAGTGAGTCACAAGAATTTTTTGGTTGTTCAGTGCATATAAAAGTAATGTTTACATTTTATTGTAGTTTAATAAGTGTGCAATAGCAAATCTATAAAAAAAAAAACACAAAGCATATACCTGAAGTAAAAAACACTATATTGCTAAAAAAAAAAAAAAAAAAAAAAAATGGTAGTGACCATCTGAGCCTTTAGCAGGTCATAAATTTTTTGCTAGCAGAGGATCGTGCCTAGATGTTGATGGCTGCTGACTGATCAGGTTGGTGGTTGCTGAAGTTTGGGATGGCTGTGGCAATTTCTTAAAATAAGACAATGAAGTTTGCCACATTGATTTGTTGCCACATTTTCCTTTTCATGAAAGATTTCTCTGTAGCATGAAATGCTGTTTTATAGCATTTTACCCACAGTATAACTTCTTTCAAAATTGGAGTTGATCATCTCAAAACCTTCCACTGATTTATCAAGTAAGTTACTACAATATTCTAATTCCTTTATTGTCATTTCAACAATGTTCACAGCATCTTCACCAGGACTAGATTCCCTCTCAAGGAACCACTTTCTTTGCTCATCCATAGGAAGCAACTCTTCAGCTGTTCAAGTTTTATCATAAGATTGCAACAATTTAGTCATATCTTCAGGCTCTGCTTCTAATCCTAGTTCTCCTGCTGTTTCCACCACATCTGTACTGACTTCCACCACTGAAGTATTGAGTCCCTCAAAGTCACCCATGATGGCTGGGAATCAACTTCTTCCGAACTTACACTAATGCTGATATTCTGACCTTCTCCCAAGAACCATGACTGTTCTCAATGGCATGTAAAGTGGTGAATCCTTTCCAGAAGGTTTTTAAATTTATTTTGCTAAGATCCATCAGAGAAACCATTATCTGTGGCAGTATAGCCTTCCAAAACGTATTTCTTAAATAATAATAAGACTTAAAAGTCAAAATTACTCCTTATTCCATGGGCTGCAGAATACATGCTGTGTGAGTAGAAATATTAACTTACTTGTGCATCTCCATCAGAGCTCTTAGGTGACTAGATGCATTGTCAGTGAGCAGTAATATTTTGAAAGGAATCTTTTCTCTGAGCAGTAAGTCTCAACAGTGGACTTAAACTATTTATTAAATCACCCTGTAAACAGACGGGCTGTCATCCGGGCTTTGCTGTACATTTCTAGAGCATAGGCAGAACAAATTTAGTGTAATTCTTAATTAGGGGCCCTAGGATTTTTGCAGTGGTAAATGAGCATTGGCTTTCACTTTAATTTTCACTAGCTGCCTTAGCCCCTACCAAGAGACTCAGCCTGTCCTTTGAAGCGTTGAAGCCAGGCATTGACTTCTGTTTAGCCATGAAAGTCTTATATGACATCATCTTCCAACAGAAGGGGTGTTTAGTCTGTTGAAAATCTGTTGCTGAGTGCTGCCACCTCTACCGACTATCTTAATTAGTTCTTTTGGATGACTTGCTGCAGCTTCTGCATCAGCACTTGCTGTTTTACTTTGCACCTTTATGTTCCAGAGAGGGCTTCTTTCCTTAAGCCTCATAAACCAACTTCTGCTAGCTTCTAACTTCTCTCCTGCAGCTTTCTCACCTCTCTCAGCCCTCACGGAATTGAAGAGAGGTAGACCCTTGCTCTGGATTAGGCGTTGGCTTAAGGGAATGTTGTGGCTGATTTGATTTTCTATCCAGGCCACTAAAACTTTCTCCATGTTAGCAATAAGGCTATTTCACGTTCTTATTATTGGTGTGTTCACTGGAGTAGCATATTTAATTTCCTTCAACAACTGTTTAGTTTTGTGTTTTTTTGCATTCACGACTTGGCTGTTTGGCACAAGAGCTTGGCTTTCAGCCTTTCTAGGCTTTCAGCATACCTTCCTCGCTAAGCTTAATCATTTATAGCTTTTGATTTAAAGTGACAGACATGTGACTCTTCCTTTCACTTGAATACTTAGAGGGCACTGTGTGGCTATTCATTGGCCTAATTTCAATATTGTGATGTCTCAGAAATAGGGAGGCCACAGGTGAGGGAGAGAGATGGGGAAAGGCCAGCCGGTGGAACAGTCAGAGCAGACACCATTCATCAAATAATTCCTATATAGGCATGGTTCATGGCGTCCCAGGACAATTACAACAGTAACTAACATCAAAGACCACTGATCACAGACCACTACAAGATATAATAATAAAAAAGATGGAAATATTGTGAGAATTACCAAAATGTGACGCAGAGACATGAAATGAGCACAGGCTATAGGAAACATGGCATTGATAGACTTGATCAACTCAGGATTTCCCTAAACTTTCAATTTTTTAAAAAATTGCAGTATCTGCAAAGTACAGTAAGTGAAATACAGTAAAACAAGGTATGCCTATACGATGTGAACATTAGGGAACACTGGGTGCAAGCCGTAAAGGAGCTCTCAGTGGTATCTTTGCAACTTTTCAGTACATCTAAAACTATTCTAAAATTAAAAATGTATTTAAAAGTTTCAGAGATCACTAAACATTGGAAAATACTAAACACATTAATTACTTACATTGCAAGCATTTTGTAGGGCTAGAATAATCGAGAGGTGAGGTACGTTATGTAATTGTTGTTTCTGTATCCTCTTGCATCTCTTCCATTTCCTCCTTGTCCTGCTTTGTGCCCTGGTGCTGGGTGTCTTCTGTAGCCACCAGACTGTCAAGGACCAGTCTCCTTCTCTAGCAAGTTCCTTCAAACAGGGCCCACGACTTGGCCCCTTTCCTGGCCCCTGCCCTCCACCTCTACCACCTGTTCTTTGAGAGGTTCTATTCTCTTTATTGGTGCTGATGTATCAACAGTTCTCAAGTAACCTATTGTTTAAGGAAAAAGAAGTAAATTTGGTGGGGAAAGGTATACAAATTTGGGAGTGAAGCAAGCTTTTCTGGACTTTTCCATCATGCCCAGGGAATGCTGGAGGGCTTACTCTTCACTGAGATAACTGGATGGAATCTGTAAACTAAATCTCAGTTGCATTCTCAGGCTTTAAATAAAATTGATGACTAAAATGATTTAGATTTGTAGGTACCTACCTAAGGCCAAAAGTAAGTTTCTGCTATGAACTTAATTATGACTTTCCAAAACCCCTATGTTGAAGCCCAAACTTCCAATGTGACTGTATCTGGAAACAGAGTTTTTAGGAGGTAATTGAGATTTAATAAGATCAAATAGGTGGGTCTCTAATGTTACAGGACTGTGGCCCTATAGGAAGAGGAAAAGTGATCTCTCTCAATACCTCTCTCTCTCTCCACTAGCCATGACCTCCTATCATGTGAGAATACAACAAAAATGCAGCCATCTGAAAACCTAAACCCAGACTAAGAAAACAACCATCACCAGGGGCCAAGGGTGGTGGCTCATGCCTATAATCCTAGCACTCTGGGAGGCTGAGGCGGGCGGATTGCTCGAGGTCAGGAGTTCGAAACCAGCCTGAGCAAGAGCGAGATCTTGTATCTACTATAAATAGAAAGAAATTAATTGACCAACTAATATATAGAAAAAATTAGCCAGGAATAGTGGCACATGCCTTATAGTCCCAGCTACTCAGGAGGCTAAGGCAGCAGGATTGCTTGAGCCCAGGAGTTTGAGGTTACTGTGAGCTAGGCTGACGCCATGCACTCACTCTAGCCTGGGCAACAAAGTGAGGCTCTGTCTCAAAAAAAAAAAAAAAAAAGAAAAAGAAAAAAAGAACCATCACCAGGAATCCAATCTGCTGGCACTTTAACATTGGACTTTGCCACCTCTAGAACCATGAACAATAAATTTCTGTTGTTTAAGCCGCCAGTCTTAAAAGTGTTTTGTTATGGCAACCCAAGCAGACTAATAACTGTTCTTCATGAAAGAAAAGGTGATTTTAGAATAAGGGGCCAAACATATGTACACTATATAATATGACAAATGTGTTGAGAAGACCAGATACTGAAAGAAAGGGATTTTGGAAAAATATAAATCTTTCCCTTTTTTCTCATTCTAGCACATGCTTTCATAAAAAAAAAAAAAATACATAAAGATATGCTACTTTTCACAGAATCACTATCTCCATATTTCCATATTCATGTGACATATGGCCCTCAAGTAGGTAGTAAAACTTCCTTACATTTCTAGGTAAGTTTTGTCCTATTTGTCCAAAGTAAATAATTAGATAAATTTCACCTTTTTTATGGTTTTATGTGAAAGTGTTTCAAATCCCTTATTTCTCCTTCAAATACATCCCCTCACAAATTCCACAAATGGAGTGTCACATCCAGTTTTATTCAGTTATTGAAGATTTCAAATCAAAGCTCATAATAATTTTCAAAAACAGGAGAAAATTCCTTGATTTTGTAAATAATCAAAAGAATTGGGACATAAAGACAAACTCCTCAGTCACAAATAGGTGATGATCTTGTTAATATCACTGTCCAAATGTCAAGAACATTTTTGTTTCTACTCTCTTAAAATAAAGGAGCAGGCAGTGTCCCTATAACCCTTTGCCATGGCCTTTTTTATGTTATACCAAAACCTTCTAACCCACGGAAGTTGGTGCCTGTTACCCATCAGTCAGCTCCCACTAACACCACGGATAAACAAAACAAGGTGCAGCTGAGCAAAGCCCTTCATTTGCTGAAAGCACTCTAATTCTTCTCTTTAGTTCTGATGGTTTCAAAGAGAGTATTCATGTTGAGAGCAACCTTAACTCAAAACTGCAGAATTCTCTCTCGTTCACCACAACTTGGAGAATAGAAATAAGATTCCCCCCACCCCACCCCCCATAGATTCAGGGACAGGACTTCAGGGCTCACTCCTTAAGCTCTATGATCTTGGGGGGTTTCGAGTAGACAATGTCTAAGGCACTTTGCAGCTCTGAGGACTAAAAACCTGAAACTAATTCAAAGTTCTGATTTGAAAGGCTGTTAGAAGCAGAAGAAACTGTTTGGGCTACGTTGTTTCCAAGTTTTTAAGTTTGTGGCAAAATAGCTAAACTGGGAGGACAATCAATAATCTCAATTTAGCTTTCACCTATAACACAATTTGAAAGCAGGCCAGGTAGTACAGTGGCAGACGTGCAGGCTGCAGCAGCCACATTGCTTAAGAAACACATCTCTTGCCTTCCGTTATAGTACTTCGCAGAAGACTAGATATCAATGAAAATAATTGGAAGTTCTAGCTTAGCTATTTTGTGCTAAAAAATCATAAAGAGCTTGAGATAGAGACTGATGAGAGGGGGAATA
This sequence comes from Microcebus murinus, assembly GCF_040939455.1. Classification (NCBI taxonomy): domain Eukaryota; kingdom Metazoa; phylum Chordata; class Mammalia; order Primates; family Cheirogaleidae; genus Microcebus; species Microcebus murinus. Next base: position 12,369,659 of record NC_134114.1, read on the forward strand.
GAGAGAAAGAGAAAGGGGGAGGGGGAGAGAGAGTCGGAGAACATGCTGAACCAACTGCTTTTAAGTTTACCAGAATGGAAATACTGGAAGTATCTCAATAGTACTCAGATCAATTTTCTCATAAGAAAGGAATATTTCAAAGGACTCCCTTTCACTTGATATCATAGTGGATACCATTTTTGACATGACTGCATTTAGAGAAAGGGTCAACAACAATGGAACAGGTTTCGATTGGTCAATATGTAGGGAGTTCCATGAACACCCTGAACCAGTACTTAGTCTCTCTTTACACACAAACTATAAAGCCCTTTATTTAAAAATCACTGCTAAAGCCAGCTGACGTTTATTCGGTGATTTTTCCATGTGTCACTCTGCTTAATGCATTATGTGCATCATTTCACTTAATCTCCCCAAAACCCTATGACGCAGTTACTACTATTATTATCCCCACTCATCGTAGCCAAAAATACTGGGACACTAAGGTAAAGAGGAGAGGAGGGAATGGGAATATTCACACCTAATGGGTACGGTGTGCACCGTCTGGGGGATGGACATGCTTGTAGCTCTGACTCTGGCAGGGCAAAAGCAATAAACGTAACCTAAATATTTGCACCCCCATAATATGCTGACATAAAAAGTATATATTAAAAAATAATGAAATAAAATAAACAATATTTTCAATAAAAAAATACTGGCCCAAGGTTACAAAGGAAGCAAATGAAGATAGACTCAAAATCTGATTGATTGGTGGGCTTATTAAACCATGCCCTCAACTGTGAAACTGCTTGTGAAAAATAGCAGGTCCTGGTTCCAGACATGGCTTGGCCACTAACGATCTCTGGGAACTTGGCTACCTCACCTCCTCTCTAAGTAGAGAGACTTGGTCTAGATGATCTTTAATGTGCCCATGGAACTCTGAATTTGGGATCTCCCAGGTATGCTGAATGACCATGAATCTGTCCCTAATTGTTTCAGAGCAGTCATTCCCGGACAGTGGAGTCTACTGGATCTATTTACACAACTAATATTGCATGGTGACATAGCAATCCTAACACTCTGCACTTTGGTTTGCAGTTATTTGGGTCCCTTGTCTACGTTCTACTAGAAGTTCTTCAAGACGGAAAGCATAATTCATCACTGTATCCTTCGACTCTGCCTTGCCACTGTCTTGCCTATTGCACACATTCAATGAGTACACCCAACACACTGAATGAGCGACAGAACCCAGGCAGAGACTCTTGGTTCACAGCTCATACAATTATCCATTCCAGGAAATGTCTGTGCCACCATCAAGTCTCCGTAGCAACAACACACCATGGGGAAATTTCCATAATGAGTGTTTTCTTACTCTTCTGCCTCTTTTTTATATTACATGCTTTAGGAAATTTGAAGGAAAAGTCTGGGGAGAGTGCAGTCTATCACTTTTAGCAGCACAACCATTTAATAAATGATCAGAGTAGGAACTAAGTACTCAAAGTGACGGGAAACAAAGGGCATGAATTTATATTTTGATAATGGAAAACCAACTCACAGTATTAAATTTGTGGAAGAAAATACCAATAATGGGTAATAACATATAGAGAGCATGACTGTAACATATTTCATAATCCCACTTTTAGACAACCCTTCTAAAAGAATGGCTACCCAGAAATGGACCAGATTCACTGGGTACATGGAATTTTCCTCTCCTCTTTCCTTCTTTCCCCACTAGCCTATATAGACTCACTAACATTTGGCAATCTTTCCCTGGTACCAACTCCCAACCATGATCATTACTTATCCTGCCCAAAAGTAAGTGCAGACCAGTAGGTGTGGTGATGGAGAAAGGGGAAGAGGGAATAAGTGACCCTCCCCTTCCACTGCCTGTCCCTACCGCCCTACCCACCCATCCTTCCCAGCCACCTGTAGCCACCTGTAGCCACCCATAGCCACCTGTTAGCTGTCCCCTCCCATATGCTCACCCAGCTCCCTCTTACCCTGCGCAGCACCGCTCCTCCCCCAAGCCCTGACCAACTTCCAACGCCTTCCTTTGAAATGTAGGTAAGGTCTTCCTGGAAAGACACTAAATGCACCTTGTTTTAATGACCTAGGGCCTAAATGAAACGAAGAGGAAGTGTAATGGAAAGCTGAGGTGAGGAGGGAATCCTTTTACCTTACAGATGCTTCCTGGGTGCTGTGGTTAGAATCAAAAATCCTGAGAATTCAACACCAAGTGTTGGAGAGAATGTGGAGCAACTAGAGTTTGCTTACGTTGCTGGTGGGAGTATAAATTGGTACAAGCACTTGGAAAACTCTTTGACAGTATCTACTAAAAAGCCACACATACATATGCCCTGTGACCCAGCGTCACTGAATGCATTAAGTCCCCAAGTCTTCCCCTTTCCCTGCATCCATGCCCAAATTCACGTAACTCTGCAGTTTCCCCTGCCTCCGTAGAAGAAACGCATTTCCCTGTGCCTTGACTTTGGACCCAGCCTTGGAATTTGCTTTGGCCGATGGAATGTTTAGCAGGTGTGTGCTTGCGTGCTCTGTTATGGTCCCTTATGCTTCAGCCATCTCCTTAAGAACAACATGCTCACCTGGGTAGCCCACGGGTCCCAGGAGAAAGAGAACAGCGTCGCTTACCAATGCCCTGCATCTGTGGTATATCCACACAACAGAATACTACACAGCAATAAAAAAAGCAAACTACTGCTGCCCTTGACCACATACATGAAATCTCACAAATGCAATATTAAGCTGAAGAAGCCCAAGACAAAACTGTAAGCACCATAAGATTCCATTTACACAAAGTCCATAAACGGATAAAACGAATTGATTTTGATAGGAGTTACCTTTATATCATTTAATATAAAGAATTCTTGGAATGTAGAAGGGACAGCAGGAAGCTAAGAGAGCCAATTCCTGCTGCAGTTTTCACTGCTCAAAACGAGTACGTATGGAGAGTCCCGGCTCCCCGGGCCCTGGAAGGCCATTCACCACACTCAATTGCCATTTACTTGCTTTTATTCCCCACTAGACTGTAAGCTCCTCGAGTGTGAAGGCCATCGCTTATTTTGGTTCTTGGCGCCAGCTTCACAAGAACATGGAGGAATAACTGCTGATCCCCATACCTAAAATGCTGTCCCTGCTTCTCCACCTATTCAAATCCTAATAACTCTGATAAGTGTTTCCCACTGCATGAGACCCTCTTTGATCCCTGGTGCTACGCTGACCTTCCCCTTCTCTGAAACTCTGTGACCTTAAGAGTTCACTGTAAATACCTTCCATTACTCCCCAACAGCTTCATACTTACACGTGTCTTCCCAATTAACTTTTAATTACCAGTCTCAGTGTCTTAGTGAATGTCTTCTCCAGCTGTTGCTGTACACTCGTAGATATGTTCAGATGTCTAGCCAGTCAACTACTGAGGTTGGAGCACACATGTATCCCATAACCTGATTTCTGTCCCTCAACAATAGAATGTGCAAATCTTCCCAAGTCGGTACCTTTCACTGGCCCCACAGTGACCCCTGCGTTGAGGTGCCACAATTCACATAACCATTCATAACCAGTCCTTATGGGTGAGCCTTTAGGCCTTTCCCAATGTTCCTCTATCGCAAACAAGGCTGAAATCAATATCCCCGTACACGAATCATTTCAGATGTGTATAATTATACCCTTAGAGTACATCCCCTGAGATGTCACTGCCAAGTCAAACAGTCGTATTTTTCATATTCAGACAAACATTCCCTAGATCACACTCCAAATATACAGTATCAGCTCAGAGGCCCCAAAACCTTTTCCCAGAACCAATCCTTTGCCATGTCCCACTCTTTCAGACTGATTCTTTTTTTTCTTTTTTTTTTTTTTTTTGGTCTCCTAGCAGAACAAAAACCTGCCAGCTTGTGGTCTTGTATCTTTGTCTCAAGAGCGTGTCTGTACATACGTGCATGTGCGTGTGCGCATGTGTGCGTATATGCGTGTGCGCGGAGGGGGCGTGGAATTAGTGAAGGGTGATGCCAATCGGAATTCTTCCTTCCCTGTCTCCAGTTATTGCCACAAGTAAACATTTCATATTTCATCCTTAATATTGTCAAAAAACTTATGAAAAGAAACCAATCTCCCATGAATCAACGCAAATAAAATAATAATAATGAGTTTCTAGTTTAGTTTTTGTTGTTGTAATTTCTGGGTGAAGACAAAGAGTAATATTCTCTGTCAATACAAGTGTGGGGGGAAAACATGTATGCCCATTTTTTTGTTCTCTTTCCTAATTGCATTAGCTAATACTTCCAGAATAGTTTCAAATAACAGTGATGATAACAGACACTCATGGATTGATTCTAATTTTAATAGCTATATTTCTAGTATCTCACTCATTAAGCATGAAGAGATTTTTAGTTAGCATTGTATTTTTATTTCTCCTTTACTTACCTTTCTATTATATTATGAATAAATGACTTTTACCAAACGTACCCTTTTTTGCATCTCTCAAGATGAATACACAGAAACTGGTAATTTACAATTGGTGTGATAAAAACCAGACAGTTTCTACCTGCCTACTCAGCTGTCTAACAAAGGACTGTTTCTGTTTCTGTCAAAAGATGAGATTTTTTCCAAGTATCTGGGCCAAGGCTCAAAAATATAGTTAAAACACATGTTCTAAGTATATCTATGGTATAAAAGTAATAGCTGTTATCAAGATCCATGTCACAAACTATATCAAACCCTGTTAATTAATTCATCTTAAAGAAACCAAGACAAATTTTGTCAGGATTCAGTCTGGTAAAAAAAAAAAAAAATCCTGACTGACACTGGAATTATAAGTGTAAGAGCACAGGATAAGATTATCTACAAATAGTTTCCACTGCAAACTCAGATATCCACTTCTTATCCCAATTTGGAGGCACAAGTGGGGCCTCCAAGATGTTTCATCCGTCCCTCCCAAAGTTTATGAAATAAAGTGCCCCCTGTGAATCCAATTTCAGGAATTGGCATTGTTTCTAAGTTCTGCTTCTTCTATTTGGCTAAGAATAAATCTGTTAAAATATGAAGATATGCCAGTAAGTGGTATCGTGTGTTCTCTCACCACCTGCAGCTAGTTATGCTATCTTTGCACTAAATGTATCTCTCTACTTATTACTATGATCGAGCACCAATAATGTCAATTTGGACCACACAAAGCATAAATCACATTAATGTAATATGAGCATTTCTATTGCATAAAATAAATATTATGGCACTGGATGCACACATCTTTGGAGCAATAAATCTTCCACTTTGACCCCCTTTGTCGGCATGTCGTCCAGTGCTCTGCACATGCGAAGGCACCACAGCCGATGGGAACATAAGCCAGGCACTGGACCTGCCCTCCAGCGCCTCACAGTGAGGCAGAGAGACACAAGACTGTGCCCACGATGACAGGAGCACGGGAGAGATAAACGGCCGTGGAGGTTCCACAAGGAGATGACACTCGGAGATCCGAAATGGCTTGGAGAACGAGTGGCTTTTGGACCCGACGTGGAAGGCAAGGGGAGATTTCTCCACGTAAACAGCAGAGAAAAGGCACTAACTAAGATGAGAAAGGAGTGTTGTCAGCACAGGAACTAACACGGGCTTCCAGCTGCGCGGGGAAAGCAAAGATGACTCTTTGGCAGGGCGACAGGTTACACGGAGCACAGGAAGTGGGCGTGCGTCCTGTTACTGCAGATGTGGAGAGCTTGCAGGGGCAGACCTTGCCTATCGTGCTAGGAAGCATGGTCGCCACTCTGCAGGCAGCTAGCAGTTGCTAAAGAGGCTCTTAAGGAAGGGCACAGCATGCTCAGTGCTGTGTTTTAGGAGGTAGAAAAGGTGGAATTCTAAGTATTTTAGTAAAGATCACACACAAAGGTAAGTGCAGTATCTTTTACGCTGGAAGACACTTGTATTCAATAAACTATTGTTAATAATTGATGGATGTACATATTGACAGACTTAGTTATAGCAGACAGTGCTTATTGTTGCTCAATATTTATTCATCTTTTTCTTAGTAGAGAACTCCCAAAGTTCAGCTGGTCCCAGGCTAACCGAAATAGACACATTTCCTAGCTTGCCCTGCAGCTATTTAATAGATGTGATCGTATGACTTGGCTGTGGTGTAATCAAAAGTGTTGTGTGCATCTTTTGAGAAATGTCCTCTAGACTTTTCTAGACATCCCTAGAAGGATGTGCCTTCCCCTCTTTTTCCACGCTCCACAGAGAATGTGTATGTGATGTCTGGAGCTGAAGCAGCCATATTGGGCAATCAGATAAATTTAGGATGGAGGCCACATACATCAAAACAGTAAGACAGGAGAGGCCTGGACTTTGGCAACATAAAGCATGGCCCTGGAGCAGGTTACCTGATACTTTTAGGGAGAAATAAAAGAAATTCTGGCCTTTTCTGAGCTTTAGATATTTGGATTTTTGTAACTTGCATCTAACCCAAATCCTATGATATGGTTGGGAAAGTGACACCAGGGGCTTTCTATAGCTACATGTCCAGCACATGTGTCAGCGTCACCTCAGGAACTCAAAGAATTCTGTCAAGGGTAGAGCCAGCCATACAGGACAATCCAATTAAACTTGGAAAAACTGCATTCAACTGAAGAAAACACATTCTTTTCAAGCACACATGCCTCATTTACATAAATTATCCATATATTAAATATTTGGCCAAATTTCAAGTCTTGGTAAATACTGAAAGACTGAATTTATACCAAGTATATTTTCTAACCACAAGACAATTAAGTCAGACATCAAGAACACAAAAGTAATCCTCTTCTGTTTAAAAAGTAATTGTATGATCATTGGTTAATGTCTATCTCCCAATTAGATTGTAAGTTCTACAACAGAAACTAACAGATCAGACTGCACCCACAACAAAAAGAGAAAAAAAGTTTTTAATGATGTTAATATACATTTAAAAATTAATAAATTTTATTTCAATAAAAAATAGGCAAATAATATGAACATATAATTCACATACATGCACCCACACACAGACATGGTCACTAAACAGAAGGCAATGTTCAACCTCACTAGTAATCAGGGAAATGCAAATTTAAAATAACAAGGTATCACTTTTATGCAACATTAATATTTTAATAATAATTAATCATTTGTAATTTCCATCTTGGTGAAGATGGGAAATAGGCACTGTCCTACAATGCTGATGGAAATTCATACCAGCACGGTGCTGATCGTGGACAATTTGGAAGTGTCTTTTGAAAGGTTAATGGCTCATGCTCCACGACCCATCATTTCCACATCTGACTCAACCCTACAGTCATACATTCAACGTCTGCATAGAGTTCACTGCATCATTTTTATATTATTGAAGAGTTGGAACTACCTAATGTCCCTCAGTAGGAAAACTGTTAAACAAATTATTAAATTCATTTTAAGAAATACAATGCATCAGCTAAAAAGAACAGAGAATCACATGTTTTAATATACTGTCAAGCGAAAGAAGCTACAGAACAATGCAGGTAGAAGTTTCCCATTTGGGGGGAAAGAAATACTATAAATACACAGAAACATGTGTATCCATGTAAATGCATTTCTCAAGAATCTTAGAGACCATAGACCATTGTCTTCACAGTAATTACCATCAGGGAGCAAATGGGCCAGGTTGAGGCCTGGGGCTAAGCAAAGGAAGGGCTTATCCATTTCTACTCTACTGCTTTCTACATTACCTGAATTATTTAAATTTTAACGTACACTTTGACAATATTATGTTTGCCTGAATTACTTATTCGGTAAAAACAGTTTAGTAAATTATTAGACTGATCCCAATTCCCTTAGTGATGTGTGGTGTGCATGAACTAGGACTCAGCCTCCCTAACTGATTGGAAGTGTTAGTTCCATTTTCCCAAACTGATTTAAATGTTTCCGAATTCCAGAGGGCCTGTACTTGGTACAACGGAAGCGCCTCAAAGTAAGAAACATTTTTTCTAAACTGATTTTTCTTATCATATTTTTGAGAATTAAGTCAGGCATTCCTATTAAGCACTTTGCAAGGTGCCTGATGCATAAGAGTTCAATAAATGGCAGTTATTATCATTGTCAGTAACCATCTTTAAAAGTAGTCCTTGTATTGCAACATAAACTTTATAATACATGTACTGTTCTTCTAAGCTCACCAAAGGTTCAGTCATACTCAGCCTGGGAAAGTGTGTACACAGGGAGATGCCCAAACATACTCTAACTTCCTCCTCCAGGCTGCTCTCTACCAAATTTAATAAATATTTCAGTCCCGGAAATGACATGTTGGGATTAGCTTAAAGTAAATGCGTGCCTAATCTATATCACTTTCCACCACTATTTGTTATGCAACAGAGTGAGTTTTAATCCATGAATATCTGTAGGTATGTAAAGAAATATATTCTTTGCACTGAGTTCTGAGTATATATACAATATACTTAATAATTATATAATTTAACCACTGTATAGTAACTTTGCTGACACTGGTTTTGATCAAACATCTAAAAGAAATTCTATTATTAGACTCTGATAAGATATGAGAAATGAGCTCTCTTCTGAAGTGGTGGCCAATTGATAAGAAGCTCCATATTACTTTTCATACCATAGAACTGTCACCCATATACAGTTATCACCTTATTTGAAGTTTCGGGCTTTGTGTTCAAACTGTTAACTAAAACTGCCTTCAACAGTACCCAATATTATCTTAGTTCTTTATGAGAATACTATTCTTATGTCAGTGAGGAACTGCTAAGAAATGATTCAATAAATATATTTTGATACAGAACATGCAATTCAGATACATATTAATGTAAGGATTTTCCTCCTCACTCTCATGAGACTTTATGCTATTGCATTAAAAATTGTCCCAGTTTTGTACCAGTCCTTTGCTATGATATTAATAACAATAATAATTATAGTCATGCATCACTTAATGATGGGGATACATTCTGAGAAATGTGTTGTCAGGTGACTCCGTCATTGTGCAAACACAGAGCGCACTTACACAAACCTAGGCAGTGGAGCTTACGTCTAGGCTCTATGGCACGGCCTATTGCCCCTAGGCTACAAACCTGCACGTCGTGTTACTCCACTGAATACTGTAGGCAACTGTAAGATAATGGCAAGTATTATATTTGTGTATCTAAACATAGAAAAGGTAGAGTGAAAATATGGTATTATAATTTTATAGGACCATCACTGACTGAATCACCATTATGCAATGCATGACTGTAATTAACAAATTAATATGCTCTGTGTTTTGTTAAAGGATTAACTGTTGAAAACATGTTACTGACCATGCAAAACAAGTTTTAATTTACTATGTGGCTGTTTCATTTAATACCCTAAGGTTTGCTGCTGAGAGAAAGAGACAATAAGTAACAAAAGTCATTTTTTCTTACTATATCAAAATCTGATGAAGAATATTTTTCTATATGTCCCAACTAAAACAGATACCACCAAGACAGTCAACTATAAATTAACCATACTAATTTACGCAGTTTTTATCATGTGTAGATTTTCAAGTATTCTCTGAAATCCATTTTGGCCTAGAAATATATTTTAATTTTTGATAGAGAAAAAATACTATATGCACATCTTTATGTAAAATACAGTATATGTATACATTTATTTATTTATTCACTTAAAATCCCTCATACTCTATCCCTATTTAAAATAGGTTTAAAATAGAATTTAGGTCAAAACCTGTAAAAAGAAACAAAGAAGGTCATTATATAATCATAATATTGAAGCACCTAAAAATATAAAGCAAATTTAATATGATATATCTGAAGAGAGAGATAAACTGTGCAATACAAAAATAGTTGAGGACTTCTATACCCCACTTTCAGCAAAGGGCAGGACATCCAGACAGAAACCAATAAGGAAATATGAGACTTAAACTACACTTTAGACCAAATGGAGCTAACACACATATACAGACGATTCCATCCAATAGCAGCTGAATACACACTTTTCTCAAGTGTACAGGGAATATTCTTCAGCAGAGATCACATGTTAGGCCACAAAACAAGTCCTAAAAAATTTAAGGTCAAAATCATATCAAGTATGTTTTCTGACTACAATGGTATGGAACTAAAAATCAATAATAGCAGGAATTTTACAAAATTCACTAACACACATAGAAATTAAACAACATGCTCTTAAACAACCAATGGGTCAAAGAAGAAATAAAAGAGAAATTTAAAAATATTTTGAGACAAATGAAAATGGACACACACATATCAAAATGTATAGGATGTAGGAACAGCCAAGGTAGTTTATACCAATAAATACTGACAGCAAAAAAAAGAAGAAAGATATGAAATAAACAATCTAACATTATACCTCAAGAACTAGAAAAAGAACAAACTAAGCCCAAAGTTAGTAGGACAAAGGAAATAGCGTCAGAGCAGAAATAAATAAAATAGAAACTATAAAAGCAATAGAAAAGATCAACAAAACTGAGAGATAAACAACATTGAAAACCTTTAGCAAGACTAAGAAAGAAAGAAAGAAAGCTAAAATAAATAAAATCAAAAATGAAAGAGGAGACATTGCAACTGATAACTCCAAAATACAAAGAATAAGACACTACTATGAACAATTATATGCCAGGAAATTCCCTAGAAGAGAAGGATAACTTCCTAGACACATACAAATTGCCAAGATTAAATTATGAAGAAACAGAAAATCTCAACAGACCAATAATGAATAAGGAGATTGAATTAATAATAAAAGGTTTCCCACTAAATAAAGTCAGGACCTAAAGGCTTCATTATTGAATTCTACCAAATATTTAAAGAAGAATACAAATCCTTCTCAAACTCTTCTAAAATACTGAAGAGAAGGAAATACTTCCACTTACTATATGAGACCAGCATTACTCTGATACCTGAAAGCCAGGTAAGGCTACTATAAGAAAAGATTTCAGGCTAATATGCCTGATGAACACAAATGCAAAAATCCTCAACAAACTACTAGCAAACTGAATTGAACTGGACATTAAAAGGATAATTCATAATTTACACCTTGCAGGGATGTAAGAATGGATCACCATATGTAAATCTATAAATGTAATACAACACATTAACAGAATGAAGAACAAAAACTATATGATCATCTCAAAAGATGCAGAAAAAACATTTGACAAAATACTTCATCTTTTTATGATAAAACTCAACAAACTAGGCATGGATGTCTCAATACAACAGAGGCCATATATAACAAACCCACAGTCAGCATCATACTCAACAGTATGATCAGGAACAAGACAAGGATGCCCACTCTCACAACTTTTATTCAACATAGTACTAGATGTCCTAGCCAAAGCAATTAAGCAAGAGAAAGAAATGAAAAGCATCCAAATTGGAAAGAAAGAATTGAAATTTTCCCCATTTGCAGATGATGTAACCTTATATGAAAACCCTAAAGATTCCACCAAAAAATGGTTTGAACTAATAAATGAACTCAGTAAATTTACAGGATACAAAAATCAACATGCAAAAATCAGTAGCATTTCTATATACAAACTGAAAAAAGAAATCAAGAAAATGATCCCATTTATGATAGTTATTTTAAAAATTTAAAAATAAATTTAAACAAAGAAGTGAAAGACCTTTACACTAAAAACTATAAAACATTGATAAAATAAATTAAGAAGACACAAATGGAAAGATACACTATGTTCATGGATTGGAAAAATTAATGTCATTAAAATGTCCATACTACCCAAAGCGATTTAAAGATTCAATGCAATCTCTATCAAAATTCCAATGTCATTCTTCACAGAGATATAAAAAACAATGCTTACGTTTATATGTAAGCCACAAAAGCCCCTGAATAGTGAAAGCAATCCTGTGCAAAAAGAACAAAGCTGGAGGCAACACTCTGACTTCAAAATATACTGTAAAGCTACAGTAATCAAAACTGCATGGAACTAGCATTAAAACAGACACACAGTTCAATGGAATAGAATAGAGAGCCCAGAGATAAATTAATGCATTTATGGCTAATTGATTTTTGACAAGGGTATCAAGAACACAAAATGAGGAGAGTACACTCTCTTCAATAAATGATTATTTGAAAACCAGATATCTACATGCCAAACAATTAAATTAGACCCTTAGGTCACACCATACACAAAAATCAACTCAAAATGAATTAAAAATTTAAGCACAAGACCTCAACCTATAAAATTACTAGAAGAAAACATGGGAGGGTGCTCCATGACATTGATTTTGGCAGTGATTTTTTTGATACAATCTTAAAAGCACAAGCAACAAAAGCAAAAATAGACAAATGGTATTACAGCAAACTAAAAAGCTTCCACACAGCAAAGTAAACAATCAACATTGTGAAGTAACAGCCTATAGAATGAGAGAAAATATTTGCAAACACTTATCTGATAAGGAGTGAATATTCAAAATATATAAGGCACTCAAACAACCTGATCACACACAAAAAAGCTAGTAACTTGATTAAAAAATAGGCATGGGACCTGAATAGGCATTTCTCAAAAGAAAAAGTACAAATGGCCAACAGATAAATAAAAAAATGCTCAACATCACTTATCATCAGAAAAATGGAAATCAAAACCATAATGAGAGATGTCACTTCCCACCTGTTAGAATGGATATTATCAAAAAGATGAAAGATGTCAAGTGACATGGAGAAAAGACAACCTTTGCACAACCTTTGTTGGTGGGAATGTAAACTGGCACATCCATTATGGAAAACAGTATAGAGGTTTCTCAAGGAAAAAAAATATATAACTACGACACAATCCAGCAATTTCCTACTACTGGGTATATGTCCACAGAAAATGAAATCAGTATTTCAAAGGGATATCTGGACCCCCATGTTTACTGCAGAATTATTCACAATAGTCAAGATATGGAAACAACCTAAGTGTCCATCAATGGACAAATGGATTAAAAATGTAGTATATACACTTAATGGAATATAATTCAACCACATGATTTTGCCTATAAGTGGAATTTAAAAACATTGAACTCATAGAAGCAGAGAGTACACAGGTGATTACCAGAGACTGAGGATGAGGAGATGTTTGTCAAATAATATAAAATTTTGGTGAGATAAGAGGAATAAGTTCAAGAGATCTATTTTACAACGTGGTGACTATAGTTAACAATGTATCGTATTCTTAGAAGTTGCTAAAAGAGTAGATTTTAAGTATTCTCACCCCCAAAAAATGACAAGAATGTAAGGTAATGACTATGTTAATTATCTCCATTCAGCCATTTGACAATGTATATGTATTTCAAGATATCATGTTGTACACAATAAATATATATTTTTGTCAATTTAAAATAACTAATTAAAAAATACAAAACACATATCAACAAACTTTTTGTACACAGTAACATTAAAATTCAATGATCTATCTTGAAAAAAATTACATAAATGAATAAAATAGGTTTAAGGAATTTTATGGACATGCCATGATATAACAGAAGCACTATACACCTAAATTCAGCCCTATAGACCCTAGCTCCACCTATAAGACCCTTAAAAACCACAGAGATGAAATGGTTTCCCTGATAGAACATAACATTCCTTCCACCTTTTGCCATGCTTTCAAATACTTGATATATGAGTTAGTCAGACAATAAAGCAAGGACAGTACTACAAACCAAGTTCTTCAGAGCTATTTGCACATCATTCATTTCAAGACATCATGTTGTACACAATAAATATATATTTTTTGTCAATTTAAAATAATTAATTAAAAAATACAAAACACATATCAACAAACTTTTTGTACACAGTAACATTAAAATTCAATGATCTATCTTGAAAAAAAATACATAAATGAATAAAATAGGTTTAAGGAATTTTATGGACATGCCATGATATAACAGAACTAATCAGTCACATTTTCTGTGCATCAAACAAATAGCAATTTTGGCCTCTTTACTCTGAAAAAGGGATGCATGTGCTTCTAGACAAACTTTGTCTAATACTCATTATTGTTCTTGAAATGCCTCATAACTCTGAAATAAAATTATATTTCCCATTTAGAAAAAGAAAATTATTTATATCTCTCTATTTTCTTCTTCAATTTCTTTGTTATTTTTGGTTATTTGCAGGTTATGGAGCTGTTCCCTGAGATTCACAACTAGCCAGAGAGAATCATTCTCCACACATCCTCCCACCAATGCCTGATCCTCAGGAGATGGCCGGGGCCTCAATAGTTACTGCTTAATTAATGTTCCTCTGGTTGTTAACTAAGAACTTAAGCTGCTTGGAAAAAAAAATTCTCCTTCAAGCAAGATGGTTTTCCATTAGTAAAACAATCCTTAGTAATTAAAAACCTCATTTTCAAATATAGTTCATAAGTTTTACATCATGAAAATTGCTTCTCATCTAATTCTCTTTTAAAACGTCGCCCTAAGCAAAATAAAAATGCCCTCTATGAAAATCTTAATCTTTAAAGGACTTTTTCTTGTTTGACAAAAATAGCGAAAATATTTGATGATTCAATATATTACAAATATTTTGGCAGAGACCACCAGATGTTATAATTATCCTCTATTTAAACTTGTTGCACCCTGATACACGACGGGCAATCAAAATTTGAATGCACTCCCCCTATATATAATTTTCATGAATTTAACATTCTGCCTGAGTTCACATTCTTTACATTCTTAAGATATTTAAGAAGTAGTTGTTTCAAAATCTGAACAGAGTAAAATTTAAATCCCCAAAATTGCAAAGTGGAATAAACAGAAAATGTTTGATTAAATCAAAATCTAATCAAATACAAAAATAGATATTTGTTGAAGCAAATTAGATGAGCAATAACACATGACAAAGCTTTTTAAGTAAATGGAATCTGAGTTAAATTTATTTTCAAACAAGATTTAAAAAATACAGAAAGAAAAATACCTCTAACTTAATGGACCTCTATGCGCCCTGGGTCAAATTCCAAGAACCTAACTGTAGTTCAAGTGAAACACTAGAGGGCAGAGTTGCACAGAGAAGCTCCTCTGACATTTACCTGGGGGAAAATGATACCCTTTGCTCATAGAAACCATCAAGACACACTGACTTATTTTGAAAGTGTTTCAACTTTTAACAGATGATCTAAACTAGTGCACTATGAAAGCAATCAACCAAACACAGAAAACCCAGGAAAGAGCTCCATGGAGAATACTTATCCTAAGAACAATCTATCTTCCTTTCTGCGTGTATTCATAAATATCACACCTCATTCCCCATGAAATGACCATCACTTTTCTCCTGACTAAAAGATTCTTAATAACCTGCTTATGCTTATGGCCTTTGAGAGCCAAAGGTTTTAAGTCACGGATGACATTTCCTATCAAATTTGGGGAACTGATAATTCCATTTTGGTTGACTTAGTACTATGAGCTCAAACAAAATGTCTCCATATTATTAAAAGTTTTGTGAAGAAGAAGAAGGTATCTTCACTTTTCAAAGCTCCTTTATATTAATATTTACTACCAATGGCAGAGATTCAAAAAATTACAGGCTGCTTAGCAACCCACTGCACTGATAAATGGAAGCCATTTATTTCAAATGGATTTTGGAAGCCCAAATATCAATTTATGTAGCTCCGTGAGCGATATAAAAAGTCATTTCCCCTCTTTAGGTCATTGTGTGTCTTTCACAGTGGCCAAGTCATATATGAGCCACTTCCAATATTTCCCAATTATATTATCTTGAAACTTACAGCCTCAAACATTCATTCTCCAAATAGCCAGGTTTCTAGATGGCCTTCAGTGAGATGATGGAGCTTCTCCTCAAAAAAATCCATCTCAGAAATTCTACTTGTACAAGTACACAAAAACTGTACTTGTCCAAGGAGAAAACAGGTCCAAAATCAGTTTTTCACTTATTTTATTACCACTATATTTATAAAAATCAATATTAAAAATAAATATGATCCTAGGTAGACCTAATTTCTTCTCTACGAAGGCTTTTAAGATCCTACTGCTTTGTTAATTCTGTAAGCTGAACTGTAAACATGGCAACACTGAAATATTTTAAATGACTCAGGAGGAACAAACTGAGCATCTGTGTTTCTTAGTATCCAGAATACATTTTCTCTATTCTTTTACACCTAAAGTCTGTATGACTGTACTCTTTTTCCTTGGCCCTAAAACTAATCTCTTGAGTCTTCTCTATAATACACTGGATATAAAACAGATCAAGGACATCAAGGCTTTTAATATATTGATACAAATTATTAAATTATAACCCATAATTATAGACCTCTCCAGTTCACTCATGAAAAACTAAACTCAAGATGAAATGTGCTTCAGTAGGAAAATTAGTCATGGTAAATATTCATTAGCATACCCTATTTATAGAAGGCAATATATAAAAAAATTTCTGTCAACCAAATCAATGATTATAGATTAGTAGCCTTCCCTAATCACCCTGCCTAAAATTTTAACATTTCATATCCCTAAACATTTAACCTGTCAACATTTCATAACCCCCTCTGTTGCCCAGTGTTTTCTCCTTAGCATTTGTCACTAATTCTTTTATTTGGAATTTCCACTTACATATTACCAGTCTCTGGAATGTATGACACTTAGGACTCAGATTTTCTCTTTTTCTCCTTTTTATTTTCCTTTTTTTGTTTGTTTGTTTGTTTGTTTACTCTTGTTCATCCCCAGAGCCTAGACTACTGGTGCCTACTATGTAATTAATAAATATTTGTTGAATTATTAAATGGATAAATAAACAAGTGAGTAAGCAGCAAATCCAAAATCTAACAAAATTGTACACATCACAAGTTTTCTTCTAACCAGATTAAAAGTCAGGAATCAATAAGAGACCATCAAATGCCAAGCACTTTGAAAATGTTACTTGATTTAATCATCCCAACAACATTAAGGAGTTAATACATATATCTTCACTGTTGGTCACACAGCTTAGAAAGAGGCTGAGCTAAAATTCGGATTCTGGTCTGCATATTACCAAAGTCCACACACTGTTTCCATTATATTACAACAATTCTCGTATAATCTTAAGTCTTCTAGAAGACGTATAACACATTTTTAAAAGGTGAGGCTTAAATTACAAAGACTGCTTGTTCAACATGACCTTATAATCAGAAAGCTCTGGAGATGCAAAAGCAATTGACTATTTATGAGTGGCAATAAAAATCTCCTGTTTATTAGAAAAACAAACTTCCACAACTCCTCGATGCAGACACAGCATTCATTCCCTCTGGATGATGCAGCAACGAAGAAATGTCTTGGAGGTGGAGATCAAGTCCTCACCAGACACCAAATCTGCTGGCACCTTGATTTTGGACTCCCAACCTCAGAACTATGGGCTGTTCCTCATTAAACTACCCAGTCTGAGATATTTTGTCATAGCAGCATAAATGGACTAGGGCACAGAAAAAAGGGACATTCTATAATGATAAAATGGCCAATCTGTCAGGAAGATATAACACTTAATAAACATATTTGCAACTAACAACAAAGTCCCAAAATATGTGAAGTTAAAATGGACAGAATTGAATGGAAAAATACATAATTCAACAATAATACTTGGAAACTTTGTTACCCCACTTTCAACCAGACAGAAGATCAACAAGGAAATAGAAGACCTGAACAACACTATCAACCAACTACACCTAACACTATAAACCAACTACACCAAACAGACATCTACAGAACAGTGTCAAGCACAGAATACACAACAGCAGAATATACATCCTTCTCAAGTGCACATGGAATATTCTCCAGGATAGACCATATGTTAGACCAAAACCTCTTACCCAAAACACTTTGCACCATATGTGTTCCAGAATTCCAAACTGTCCGGGTTTTTAAACTATAACATGCCACACATTTTCAGTATATTATGGAACGTCCACACTATCAGCAGCGTCTGGATCACCACCCTGTAGCCAATTCTACATTAATTCTACAGCAAAATATATGACTTTCAACACTAAATGAGATAGCTAGACACTATAAATAGCTTCAGGTCAGTTCAGATGTTTGGCCACCACATAAATTACAAAGCAAAAACAAAATTAAAAACTTTTTGCTTCTACATTCAAGGCATTTTTTAAATGGATACATTTTTCTTCATCACTGCCATCATCCTACTATAAACCACCACCATTGTGGCCCTTTTGTCCATCAAGAGAGCATTTTAACAGCACCCATGTCATCAGCCCTGGCTCTCTCTGGCCAAGTCTCACAAAGCAACCAAAAGCATCTATTATGGTGATGATGATGATGATGATGATGATGGTGCTTTATTTCCCTGCCTGAGGTCCTCCAATGACGCCAAACTGCTCTTGGAATGAAACACAAGTTCCTCACAATGACCTAATGTGGTAAGGTGCAGCCCTATTTCCACGGCAACAGCTCCTACTACTGCTCCTTATGCTCAATATTCCAGCCACACAGCCTTCTTTTGATTCCCTCAGACACCCCAAATTATTACCTGCTCAGGGTCTTTGGTTTCCCTGTTCTCCTTCCAGAATGCTCTTCAAAAAATTTTTCAACAAGGCTGGATCATCATCAAACTTTAGGTCTAATCTCTGATGTCACTTCTCAGAACAACTTTCCCTAGCCTTTCAGCTAGCTACACATGGCCTTCCATACATTCTTTTTTTTCTTAATAAACTTAATTTTAGTTTTTTTTAATCTATACAAAATTTGCAAAGGTAGTACAAAGAGTTCCCATATATCTCACATCTTGCTTCCCTGTTAATATATTACGTTACTGTGGTATATTTGTCACAAATAATGGACCAACTCTGGTACATTACTATTGACTTCGCTCCATACTTTATGAGGATTTCACTAGTTCTTCCTAATGTCCTTTTTCTTTTCCAGAATCCTACCCAGGACCCCACATTACGTCTAGTCATCATGTCTCCCTAGTCTCCTCTGGTCTACGACAGTTTCTGAGATTTTCCTTGTTTTTTCTTCAGCTTTGAGAAGCGCTGGTCAGCTACTTTGTAGACTGCTCTCCGATTTAGTTTTATCTGATGGTTTTTATCATGATCAGACTAGGGGTATGGGTTTGGGGGGAAAAAAACCACAGAGGTGAAATAGTCCCATCACATCATATTAAAGGCACATGCTATCAACATGACTTATCACTGATAATGCTATCAATTATCACTGATAATGTTAAACTTGATCACCTGGCTAATGCTGTGCTTGCCAGGCTTCTCCATTGTGAAGTTACACCCTCCCCTTCTTTCCACCCTGTTATCAATCTCCTCTTTGGAAACAAGTCACAGAGTACAGCCCACACTCAAGGGATAGAGGGAGCTGCGGTCCAGCTCTTGGAAGGGAAGGAAGATTATATACATAAATTATTTGGAATTCTTCTGTTAGGGAGATTTGACTCATCTCCCAATTTATTTGTTCAATCATGTATTTATGTCAGTATCCATTTGTGCATGTTTATATTATAGTTTAAAACTGTGGTTCCCAATCCCTGGGCCACAGACCTGTACTGGTCTCGGCCTATTAGGAACTGGGCTACACAGGAGTAGGTGAGGGGCAGGTGAGAGAGCAAGTGAAGCTTCATCTGTATTGACAGCTGCTCCCCATTGCACGCATAACCGCCTGAGCTCCACCAGAGAGCTCAGAACTCCTGTCAGATCAATAGTGTAGCATTAGATTCTCATAGGAGCATGAACCCTACTGTAAACTGTGCATGCTAGAGATCTAGGTTGTGTACTCCTTATGAGAATCCAAGGTGGAGCTGAGGCAATCATGTCCTAGCAATGAGGAGTGGCTGCAAAGTCATCCCCATACCATCCCCCACTTGCGGGTCCATGGAAAAACTGTCTTCTGTGTGAAACTGGTCCCTGGTACCAAAGAGGTTAGGGACCACTGGTTTAAATTATAGTCCAATACTACATTACAATAGATAATTATAGTTCAAATTACTCCAGCTGTAGCTATTAGAGGTTCTTTCAGGTTGTGTCCCTTTGACATGGCCTGACAGTGACTGGTTTATTGGAGAATGGTATTAGAAACCAAGATCTGGTGCTAAGTGAGCTTACTATTACTGGGGTGTCACTACTACTGAGCTCTGTCAATAGACAGAGCTAGAAAATATACGTATATATACTAACATATGTATTAGCACATATTCATACATATTTCTACATGTAACCATCTGTGTTAGTATTAAGCAAAACATCAGTTTATACTGATGTACCACGTGGTTCATTTTAGCATACTCGTTTTAATCATCCAGTGTATTAGTCAGGGTTCTTCAGAGAAATAGAACCAATAGGAAGTGTGCATGTGTGTGTGTAAAAACAAATGCTCCTCAACTTATGATGGGGCTATGTCCCAAAATAATCTCATAGTAAGTTGAGGAGTGTATTGAGTGCATATCACCTTTACACTACCACAAAGTCAAAAAATCATAAGTCAGGGCATTGTAAATCAGAGACCATCTAAATATATATTAATACAATATACAAGGGGTGTATTATGTATGTGTGTGATGAGACTTATAAAGAATTGATAACTATGGATGCTAACTCCCAAGATCTGAATTGTCAAGCTGGAGACCAGGAGAGTTGATGGTGTAGTTCTAGTTCAAATCTAAAGGCCTGAGAACCAGGAAAGCTGATAGCATAGTTCTGAAAGCCTCCAAGTCCGAAGGCAGGTAGATTCAAGACTCGGTTTAAGTCCAAAGGCAAGAAAATACTGATGTCTCAGCATGAAACCATTCAGGTAGGTGGGATTCCCTCTTACTCAAGAGAAGGCCAGCCTTTTTGTTCCGTTCAGCTCTTCAACTGATTGGATGAGACCCACCCACATTGGGAGGCAATCTGCTATCTGCCTTAACCAGTCTACCAATTCAAATGTTAGTCTCTCCAGAAACACCCCCATAGACATAGCCAGAAAAATGTCTGGGCACTCCATGACATATAAAATTAACCATCACATCCAGGTAATTTCCATTAGGGTCATTAACACACTCTATAATTACCTACATTTTGTATTTATTTGCTTCCTTATTTATTTTCTATCCCTCATCATCAATAATTTAGATTCTATAGGCAGAAGCCCTGCCTGTTTTAACCAACTCTGTAATTCTAGGGCCTAGAATAGTGCCTGCCATGTAGTAGTTGTTAATTTGTTGAATAAATTTTAAAGATCAATGAAAACATATTAATTATACAATTTATAGGAGAAAAATGAGAAAAATGGAGCATTTTGAGGCTAACCCTAGAACATGAGTAATATCACCTTGCAGACCAAAAATATACACATACTGATCCATCACTATGTCACTATATTAATAATCTCCATGCATTCAGCATCACTTAACATTGCAATTTTCCCCACAGGCAATTCAAAAGATGGCTCGTGTTTTTCCCTTGAAGTTTACCATGGCAGAGCTTTTGATCATATCCAAAATGAAGCAGCATATGTCCTTTTCAAGTTTCCTTTCCTGTGATCAGCATTACCTTCAGTCTCAGCAGTGTGCAGGTCACAGGGAGGAGACGAACAGGAAGTAGGGAGATTTGTCACCCATCCTTATATGTTTTGCCAAATCACTCAAAAAGTTTTCAACATCGGAGAATCTTCTACTCCTTGGCCTAAGAACCATGTCACCCAAAGCTACTCGACGAATTTTTTGGGGCACAGTTAGCTGTAATCTTGTGGGCTTAGCATCATTTTTTAACTTCTATCAACTGCTTCTTTTTTTTGTTTTTGAGACAGAGTCTCACTTTGTTGCCCAGGCTAGAGTGAGTGCCGTGGCGTCAGCCTAGCTCACAGCAACCTCAAACTCCTGGGCTCAAGCAATCCTGCTGCCTCAGCCTCCCAAGTAGCTGGGACTACAGGCATGCGCCACCATGCCCGGCTAATTTTTTTATGTGTATATATATATCTTAGTTGGCCAATTAATTTCTTTCTATTTATAGTAGAGACAGGGTCTCTCGCTCTTTCTCAGGCTGGTTTCGAACTCCTGACCTTAAACAATCCGCCCACCTTGGCCTCCCTGAGTGCTAGGATTACAGGTGTGAGCCACCACGCCTGGCCTCAACTACTTCTTAAATTGCTGAAAAGTCTTGTCTAGAACTGAAAATAAATTTAACAGAGGCTATGGCAGTATGACTGAGACACTACTATGAACACAAAGGAAGATTGTTTGGGAGGAGATTGAAGGTGATTTTGCATTCAAAAGTTCTTTCAGCTTCCAGGTTTGAGCATGGGCATGCTTGGTCCGAGTGAGAATACCACATAGGCAAAGACTTTCACCCCTATTCACTGTGTGTCCTTCTCTCCAAGGGACTGGATGCCCTGCTGGAAACCTCCCATCTACTCACCCTCACACAAAAGATGAGAGTAAGATGATGTGAGAAAAGAGAAGAGGTGGAAGAAGGATCAAACAAGTATCTACTGAATGTTCAATATACGTCCAGCAAATCCTGTGCTCTCGACTACTGTAAGGTTTTTATTTTCTTTACTTTTTAAAAAAAATTAATAGGTCGCTTGCATACACATTCATGTAACATAGAAAACAAGTTAGTACTAGGAGGAGAGCGGTGGAAGAGAGGGGGGCAAAAGTATTTCCTGTGGCTTCCAGAATATTCTCTCATAAGAATATAAGTAAAATCCCTGACATTTGTGCAAGATGCTATCCTTCTTAAAATCTTTTCTAACAGGTTGAACACACCAAGGGAAGCCTCTGTAAATTTCTTGAAATAGTTCCTTGTTCATTTTAACTATTTTATAGCTCAGAGTCATGACACAAATTGAGTAGGGAGATGACATTTGGCACCACTGTAAGACCACATGTAACAAAGGAGCACCAGGGAGTTCTTGGAGTAAGAGCTGAATGCTCACAGGCAGCTCCACTCCCCTTTGCCCAAATTAAGCACTTGGCAATTTGCACAAAATTAGTATGCCAAAAAGAGAAGAAAGGCGAAAAGGGAAATTGAGGCAACAATGGAACTCTATCCCTATGATAAAGACATGTTCATTCACTGGGCAGGTATCAGCAGTCAAAATGACTTAACTCCAAGAGGTAAAAACTGGAGAGAGAGTGGGGTTTTCAGTGGTAGCTTTCAAAGCACACCACACCTAAGAGAAGGATGGAATAAGAAATGCCTCCTCAATAAGTTCCATTATTGACCTTGCCTACATAGAAATGTTTTCAGGTTTTTGTCATGTCTTCCCAAGCAATTGTTTTCAGTCCACCTCTGCTTATATCAAGCCTCATTTGGCTAAATCGTATGGAACAGCTGCTGAATTATGAGTTCTGCTCACAGGGAAGATGTTGTCAAATATCCAAGTATACAGAAAGTGCAAGCCATGAGGCAGTTGTTCTTGGCCAAGTCCTCTGTGTCTGCCATCCATTCACTTGTAATGGTAGGTGATTATCTACTCATCCGTCCATTCCCTGCCATTCTCAAGGACTGGAAGCACTCTCATTTTGCCTTCAGAGTCATCCCATTCTAATCTTCGAAGGTCTGACAATAGAAGGAAGCCGAGTTTTCTCTGCTCCAATCCCTATAGCGAAGCACCGATCGCATCACGGCAAAGCCCCACGCCAAGGCACAGCGGGAAATGAGTGAGGAGGAAACAGCCTGTGCTCTGTCATCATCTCCCAGGGTTGGAGTATCGCCTTCACCAGTGGAAAATCACTTCCGAAGTTACAAGTGGTGTACAAACTGTTCATCAAAAACGGTCACCTTGTTTTCAGCCAGGTGGCAGATTTCACACCAAAAATTTATATCCAGTAGATATTCTCAGCAGCTCATCTGCACCCACGATCATACAGCAAAATTTCCAACAAATTATTCAAATTCCCTGAACAAATGCTAGATGAAACCCTTCAACCAGTGACAATCTCAAGAAAGTGAGTCTGTCACACATGGGTAATTCCGTATTCACTGAGTCTTTTTTCATGACATTTTGTTTTTTGAAAAGAGCATATATGTCTCACTGGAAGCACTTTTTTTTAAATTCTAGGTTTTTAAAAATAGATCCCTCTATTACTCCCAAGGCTTTTTCCTGTAGTTTGAGGAACTGAACATACTTCCCTAGGCAGATTCAGAATAGCATTATTAGAAGATCAACTTGAGAACAAGTTGAAAATTAACAGCCAGTAGATGGCTAATATGTGAGTAATAAAGAAAATTTTATTTCCTTAAGCTGTGTTCTCACTGCAGAAATAACATGACGTCCATGATTCTGCCCACCTTACTAAGCACTCATTTATTCATCCATCCATTCATTCATTCATTCGCACACAAATATTCACTGAATGACTTAACTAAAGCTACTCTTTGGAATTGAGGATTTGAGTCTGCTACAATGAAGAAACTGTTCAGAGGAAATAATGGCTTTAGTATTTAATATTAAGAAGTTAATAGCATTTTTAATGGAACTAAAGTGCCACCATTTTCTACATGATGTAAGTTTATGATGATTTCGCTCAAAATTACAAAGCAACATAAAAATTTAGAAACATTTCAGTGATTTAATTTTCTAAGAGGTCCTAAAACACCTAAGTCCATATCAATATTCCATTTGTTTAATACCACAAAATGCAACTGGGTTAAATCCAACTCACCATGAAGTTTTGTGTAGCCCATGTGTTTTTAAATTTTTAAATGGTAGGAGAAAAAAAATTTTTTTAAATCCTATTTCTTGACACATTAAGATTATATGAAATTCAAATTTCAATGTCAATAATTAAAGTTTTACTGGAACACAGCCATGCTCATTTGTTTATTTAATGTCCATGGCTGTTTTCATGCTAGGACAGTGGCTATAATAGCCCTCCTAGGCTAAAAAATTTACTATCTATGCCTTTAGAAAAAAGGTTTGCTAACCTCTGATTTAAATAACAAGACAATGTTATCAAGTGAAGACACTTTGGAGCCATGACAAGGTTTCTCTACACAACCGCTGCCAATTCTTGCCACCCTGGCTTGCTTTGACCAAAAAGTCTATGCATTTCTGCC
Organism: Microcebus murinus; assembly: GCF_040939455.1. Lineage (NCBI taxonomy): Eukaryota > Metazoa > Chordata > Mammalia > Primates > Cheirogaleidae > Microcebus > Microcebus murinus. The sequence goes on from NC_134114.1 coordinate 12,394,626, forward strand.
CAGAGTGGGGTTCTTTCTTGTACAGGTAGCTGGGTAGAACGGCAAAGAAAGCGAAGAAGAAAAAGGTGTCCAAAGGGAAATGCACTTTGTAAAAGAGCTAGAAAACACAGAGAAGCAGATGTGTATGGAGAAGAAAGTTCTGGAGGGTGTCACCCATAGGGTCCACATTTGTCCCCAAGCTCTATAAAGTTTAAAAGCAAACCCCTGAGTCCAATGCCCTAAATGGCCTTCACCTCCTTTTACCACTGTCTCGGAACCATCTGGCGTTGAGACAAACTGTAAATTCACTGTACACATAGTCTATACAGTAAACAAGATGGGTAGAGTGGCATATAAAGTATAATTTACATATTTTATTCAGTGGAGAATCATTCATCTGTTCTAATGAGTAAAATGAAGATTCAAGTGTTCTGAAACAATCGGTAAGCAAATGAAAAAAGACTAATACCTGATGTGTTCTTTGTATATTGTGACAATTTTAGTTACCTATAAACTATGCCAGTATAGACACTTAAATATTACACTTGAACATTGTTTTTCAGTTATCCAGGCACAGTAATGAAAAGTCTTCCCCCTTAGCTTGTCATTGGCTATTAAACCTACAGAAAATATTAGTAAGAACAACAGAGAAAAAGTCAAATTGGTAGCTCACCATGTCACAAGGGTGCACATACACAGATATTTTTCAGCTATAAAATGTAAATATTTTGAATGATTTCAAATGACCGCATACAATGCTGATATAGTTCATGCTTGATGTCTTATTAATATATTTTCAAAATCATAGTGAATTTTCAATGATAATTTGTCAGCTTCTCCTAATGCATCAGCTACATTATATTAGCAATCAGTTCTGAAGGTAGAAATACCCTGTCCATGATGGAGCCTCAAAAAAGTTAAAGTTCTACAAATGACTTATAAAAGGTCCAAAAGCTGTACCTTAGAAGGATAGTCAAGACAAACCCACCTGGTGTCAAATTACTTCCCAATTCAAATTTATTATGATGAATCCCAGAGTTCTGGGCATATGGGTAAAAATAAAAAATAGTCTCAAATCATTCTCCTTCCTAGGAGACCCTTCAGTCATTTTTACCACTAGAAGAAGACCTGTTGCTGACATCACATTTGTTTACAGAAAAAGCAGTGAGGGAAAGGCTAATAAAAATGTTACAGGCCAGGAGCCTAATCTCTGCAAAGGTATATGGACCACACTCGAGTCTCAGTCCTTTCCCAGGTAGGTAAGACAGGCAGCTCTCACCAGTCCTAGCCTCTGGTGCTCTGAATAACAGAGGAGGAAGGAAAGTGGTGGTCACCACAATTCTCTGTGAGTGGTGCTCGGCCACTACCCTTTGTGATTGCCCTCCAGGGATCTCTGAGATTTCTCTGACCTCCCTCCTACTCACAGGTCACATGGACTCCACCCCACAGGGGTAGTTCCAAAGGGTAAACAAACCATGGCTGCCTGACCTTGAACAGTGCACCCCGTGCTTGGCCACATTTAAAAGCATCTCATAACTCCAATTATGAGTAGACTCCAATAAGAACGCAAATAAGACCCATGGTGAGGGACATCTGGAGGATAAATATGCTCACTGCACTGAGATCATTATATCTCATTTACATCTGCTTTTTAAAAATGCTGATGCATTCATTATTGATGATAACTAAGTTGGTCAGAAAACTGAGATGGGTTCCCAGAAAATCAGGGGGTAAAAAATTCAGTGATAAAGCATGGTATGGAAAGAGGAGCCATTAACTTCACTTTGGTGACAACAGAGGGAAGGGAACAAGAAGGATGTGTGAACAATGGCCAGGTGAAGGGCCCAGCCTCTTAGCTGACAGCAAGAGATGGCAACCACAGCCAACATCAAAATGTACCTACCATGGGCCAGGGCACCATTCTAAGCACTTCATGTATATTAATGTACCTAATCCTCAAAATAAGATATAAGACAGGTGCCATTGTCATCTTTTTGAAGATGAGTTAACTAAGGTGCAAAGAGTTTAAGTAGCTTGTCTAAGGTAAGATAGCCATTACCTTCTATTTACATATATTTTTCCATGTTTAGGCAGTATAGTCTGTCCTTTATAGCAAGTTTAAAGTTTCCCATACAATACTTTATCCCTGTAAATGTTACCTCTTCAAAGAGACATCCTTGTCTCTTGGAAAAATACTGAAAACGTTCATAAACTGGAATATAGCTTCATTAGTATATGTCACCACCATCTAAAAATAAGTTTAATCATATATGCTCTTGCATTTCACTAATTTTAGACCATGCTATGAGATTCAAAACAGCACTAGCTTTTACCCTTAAAATATCATTAATGCACCATCTTGGTTATATTAATAAATAAAATAGATTCTGCAAGTAGGTAGGAAGGTAAATGCATTTTAATTACCTCAGATGTCTTAATTAACTCCTACTGCTAATGATGCAGCAATTAAGGTTTAAATATGTTGTAGAGGATACATCCGCTAGCTCTCTATTGAGTCATGTTGCTGAGCGTCACTGAAATCCAATGAAATTGGGAGGTCCAGATCCCAATTCTCAAAAAATTCAAATCTCAACGAGAAAAACAAGTAAAACTAAAGTATTAGACTCCCTGCGGCATAGTTCCTTCATATACACCTGCTTCCTGACTAACTGTTTTTTGCCCTTCTCTGTCCCCATTTCCCTCTGAGCACCAGGGGATATATCATGGTAATAATCACTTCCAACAGTGCTTGAGGATATCTATCCAGCACCACTGGTGAGTTAATCTCCCATACATTTTTTTAACCTCCTTTGGTTCAGAGCCCTGGGAGGGAATTTATGGTGATGCTTGCTGATCTATCTGGATTTAATGAGGACCAAGTGCAGAGACTAGGGCAGGGTAAGCAAAACATTTTAGAAGCTACCTCTCTTGGTGATAAAGATGGCCATTCTCTTTGAAAAAAATACTGGACTCCAGGGGTGGAGTCTATTTTCCCTTCCTTTGAATCTGAGGATTCCCATGACTGGGAATCTGAGGATTCCCAAGTTGGTCCCATGACTTGCTTTAAACAAGAGAATGCAGCAGATGTGAAACCATGTCACTTCCAAGGCTGAGCGTTAAGAGATTTGTAACTTCCGCTTTCATGCTCTTGGAACCCAACTATCACAGTATGAGAAGCACACATCACATGAAAGGAAAAGTGAGGCACCAGTTGGCAGCTCCCACTGAGTTTCTAGCCAACAGCCAGCACCAAGAACAAGTAGAATGAACGAGCTATCTTGGATGTTCCAACCCAGCCTAATCTCAGGATGCTTATAGCTCCAGATGATGCCACATGTAGAGAAAGATCTCCTAGCTGACCTCAGTTGACCCACAGACTTTTAACAAATAATAAATAACAGTTGTTGTTTAAGTTTTGAGATGGTTTGTTATGCAGCAATAGTCAAAACCTTTTGAAATAACCTTAGAGACCCAGGCTGAAACCAGTTCCTGCTTGCCTAAGCTTTATATAGGACAAGTCATGATAGATCCGAAACATCGAGATGTCTAGGATGGGTTTGAGAACATTTTCCAACATGGTGGCTAAAGCCATAGACCCTGGAGCCAGACTGACTCAGTTTGAAACCTGGCTTTGCATTTTACTACATATGTACCTAGTAGAAGTTACTTAACTTTCCTGTGCCTCAGTTTCCCTTTGTATAAAACAGAGATAATATTCCTCCCCTCAGGTTTGTTATGAACATTAAATATCAGTATCCATATATACAAAATACTTAGAATAGTGCCTGGCACAGACTAAGTGTTCAGTAAATGTTCTCTCTTAATATTGTTATTTATTCTTTATTCTGCTCTAATCCAAGAAACCGCCTGCTCCCAGCTGATTGGTCTCACACCAGCAAGGCAGAAAACTAAGAATCAATGCAAATGCTAGTTTGTGAGTCATTCATAACAGAAATGTCAGATAAATAGCTAAACTTTGTCTTCGAATAAACTACTCCTATGTGTAAGAATCCACACTTTGAGAACTTTATAACTGATTTCTGTTCATTATGACTACCAAACTTTATATATATCTAATGTAGTCCTGGAAAATTATTTCATCTCCAGCATGATCTCAGCTATCATCATCACATTCACCTTTGTTTCTAAATATGATTTTGCAGATCACTGCAACAATCGGATCAGATTACAGATCACAGTAGTATTTATATACATTATAATAAAATTAATCCTAAATGTGTTAGTAATACTGGATTTGGTTTTGATACTTTTCTGGAGGGAAGAGAGTCATATAATACGCATAGTTTAGGAATTGCTTTTGTGAAAATAATTACTGAATTTTTTTAAATGAAGCAAAAGATAGTAGTAATCAATTCTTTTTGCTATAGGATTAGAATTAGCATATAGTATTTTTTTTTTTGCCCCAGTTCTGTCTCTTCTCTATTTTACAATGTCCATCAAGGATCTATTTCTATTTACTTCAAAATTAATCATCCCAAGTGAATTAATATATAGTAGCCATAAGTTAATGCTTTTGAAATACTTAGTACTCTGTTTCAGCTCTTGAGCATCTGACCATAGTCCTTCTCATGTGATTTCCCTGGAACCCCAAAATTCTCCCTTTTTATAATCTTCCCATATATTTCCATTCATAAAATTATTATAGATCCAATTTATGCTACCCATATTCTTGTCTTTGGACACAGTTTCATCCATTCTTCAAGGCAATTATGATAAATCCATAAACTGATACCCAAGTAATTCAATCAATTAGAGGTTCTGGGAAAATGAGTCAGGTTTGTGTCTGTCTTCAGCATGATAATATCATTCATCCACATTAGTTACACTTTCTCTTTCCAAATTATTTATAAGCCTCAGGTCAGCTTGAGAAATTCATATTTTCATTTCATGCTTGCTAATCATGCCTTAAATGGCAATTATTAGAGATGCAAATTAATTGCAAATTATATAAAGGATGCAAAAATTTAAAACTGAAATTTAAATTATTAATGCAATAGCAATTTTGCTTTCATGTTCCTTCTGCAAATACTAATAATTTCACCTATATTATATTGCTCAGGGAATACTAGGTATTATTACTTTTTTCCCCCTCTCAACTTTTCAATTCCCTCTTCCTTTTCTTTCTATTACTCCTTTGTCTGTGTTTCAACCCTGCTCTTTTATGTCTGCTTAACTTCAGCCTACCAAATCTCATTAATTACACATTATTCGGCTTTTCTTTAAGATGACATTGCTAATATTTTGTATTTTACATTCCACTAGCCTATTCAAAGAACTTGAATCAGTTATAGCATACATTAAAAAAAAACAACTATTTTTCCAGGGCATTTGTAGAACTATGGGTATTGTGTTATTATGTGATTATACACAAAAAGTTTAAGAATACATACAGTGGTATTATTGTGAGTAATTGTTGGGAATACTTCCACATCTACTACAGAGTTGAACATAACAAAGAATGAAAGTAGCCAAAATTTAACTGTGAAAAAACATCATATGAAAAAGAAAGCCTGGCTAAGTGAAAAGTATATCCAACCAAAGTTTCCACACTAGTAAAGTTTTGCTTTATTTGGATCTGTTTTCCATAAAAGAAGCCCATTAGGGCTTAAATGCTTAAATTAACAAAACATTACTAAAATTAGTTACATAACATTTCTAATTAATAAAATTTAAGTACGGTATAAAATGTTTTATCAACTTGCCCCTTTAGAAATGAGGATGGGTATAATTTGATCAATAAATAAGAAATCAATAAAGGAAACCATGTGAGTAATGTCTTTTGAGTTTCTCAGATAAAGTGTCATGGCTTTCTCTAAACACACCTCTACAAATTCTAAATCTTGATTTTTACGCTGATTTGCATAAAATGTTTGTAAGCAGCATAAGTAAGCATCCTTAGTAATAACTAAACTCAAGTGCACTCAATGTTAACAAAATTATTTGAGAAAAATTAAATATTATAACTGTTTACCTGGCATGGTTGTTTCATTTTAATGGCTATGACATGGTATCTATAACAACAGAGTTCACAGGTCCAGGAACCTCTCTCACTGATCCACTTTAGCAGGCACAGCTGATGTGTATACCGGACTGACCCATCACATCGGCAGGGATTTAACAGCTCACCCTAAAAAGAAAACAGTTCAGTATGAATATTTGTGTCTGTATCTCTATTTTAAAACTCCAAAGCTTGCTTTCTTTCCTTTCAAAGCCATTTACCCAGAAGGATACAAGCATCAAGCTCTATCCTAGAAAATGAAATTAAAATTTTATACCTCTGATGGGAATGAAGCTAAAGTCTTAAAACTATTTCAAAGATATTGCTTAGAGTTATGACATAAATGTTCTACCAACATACAAAATGTCTGCAAGATATAGCTCCCAATACCCTTGGGGAAAAGCTGTACTATTAAATCTCTTTAATAACTTTTAAGTGGATGGTCAGATGCATTTCCTCTGCAGTTATTCTTAATCATTGCTAAAGAAGAAATGCATGGCATCCCAGAAAGCAGCTTGCAATAGCATTATGCTTTTATTTTTTCTAAATGTAGCATCATAAATATTGACCTAGGGTGATATATTCCTGAAAGCCTGCATATTCTTATGCAATTTCCTTACTTTTAAAAATATTAAACTTAATGTTTTCTCAGACCGCACATATTGTAAGAGATATATTATCCTTTCTTCTGCATGACTACTCTCATTTAAGTTTTCATGCGCCTCTAATGGTGTTTATAATTTTATAATTGTCTTTCTAACAAAATATAAAGTACTTCGCTGGCTAAGTAGCCTCTCTTTCAAAGTACATTTCTGTTTGGCTTGAACAAACTGTAACATGCTATTCACATCAGTGAGATTAAGCCACCAAAATTTGCAATGAGGAAAGAACCTGCTCTTTTTTGGCTGTGACATGACTCACGCCCAGTTTGTATTCTAAGACTAACGGTCTCAGGATACATCTGTCGAAAACAGACTTCACTTTGCATCCTATACGTTTGCTTCCATGTGTAAACCAAATCCATTCAGTAATTCGAAAGAAATACTTACGTTATTATCATTAAAGCACCTGAGGAACGTGTAACTGCAAAACCAGGTAGGAAAAAAAGTGTAGATCAAATTAAACCCTGTATTCGCCACTGGGACATTTTTATCTGCCTCCACAGAAAGGGAAAGGGGGAACCCGCTGGAGCCATCGCTCACGAGGCGGGACCAGACAAGCCGCACAGGAGACAAGCTGGGAGGCGTGCTCTGTCCTTGGTGCTGAACGCCTGGCCACTCCACTGCGAGCGGGAGCCGGTCCGGCCCGGGTCGGAGCCCACCGCCCGCTGCCCCAGGGTCCCACCGGGCCTTACCTGCTCGGCGCCCTGGAAGCAGATCTTGCAGATGGGCTGGTGGTGCTGGTGCTGGTGCCCAGAGCGCTGGTCGCCGCCGCCGCTGCTGCTGCTGCTGCTGCGGCTGCTGCACACCGAGCGCGTCTCGGGCTGCTCGCCGGCGCCCCGCCGCTCGCCCTCCCCGCTGGCGCTGGCCTCGGGCTCCCCGGGGCCGCCCTTCGCCGCCGCCGCCGCCTCGGGGTCCGCCGACTCCGGGAGGCGCCTCGGACCTTCCGCGGAGTCGCCGGCCGCCGCGCACGCCTCCTGGCCGGCGGGCAGCAGGGGCAGCGGCGGCGGCGGAGGCAGTTCGTCCGCGCCCCGGCGCCGCGGGGCCACCTCCCCCGGCGGCTCGCTCGGCCCGGCGGCGCCCTCGGGGGGGACGGGCAGCGGCGGCAGGTACCGCGGGGCCGCGGGCACCGGGGCCGGCTCTGCGGGCGGCGGCGGCGAGGGAGGCGGAGGCGGCGGCTCGGCGTCCCCGCTCTCCGCCCCGCGACACCGACTGCCGCCGTGGTCGCCCTCAAAGCTCATGGTCGTGCCGCCGCCGCCGCCCTCCTGCCGGCCCGGCTGGCGGGCCGGGTCGGGCTGCAGCCAGAGGGAGAGCGGAGCGGGAGGGCGGGATGGAGGACGGAAGGAGGGTGGGGAGGGGGGACCGGGCGCCGGGGACTGGGGGGCGGGACGGGGAGGGGACACGGAAGGCCCGGCGGCGGCGGCAGAGGCTGCTGCTGCTCCGCGGAGCCGCCGGCTCGGCTCTGACGGAGGCGGCGCCGAATTCTGCTGCGCGTGAGAGCCGCGCCGCGGAGGGCGGGGAGTGGGGGAGGGCGGAGGACGGGTGCGCAGGGGGAGGCGCGCGGCGGGTGCGGGGAGCGGTCCGGGGGCTGGGGTTGCAGAAGAGCGGGAGAGAACCCGGGACGGGGTACGGCGAGGACCGGCTGGCATCGGGGGATCCCTCGGCCGCTTCCACCGCCGCGGCCTGGGGTCCGCTCCCGTCGGTGCCGGGCGGAGGACCCCTCTCCAAAGCGCGCGGCACTGCGGCTCTCGTGAGCGGGGACGGGGGAGGGGTCGGAGGCAGCGGGTGCAGAAACCGTTACTGGTGGGCAAGTGGGATGCGGCGGCGCGGGCCGGGTGGGGGCGCGACGGCCCAAGCAGAGACCCGCGTGGGAGTAGGGGCGCGCAAGGCTGGTGCCGTGGGCGCGCCCGAAGCGGCCGACCAGGGGCAAAGGGCGCGCGGGACCTGGGGACCGCAACCACCGCTTCCCACCTGCCGCTCCCCGCGTTCCGAGCCTTCTTCCTCAAGGGTGCTCTCACTGATCCCCGAGAGCCTTAAACAGAAGTCTCTGGAACCTGTGTCCTCCCCCTGTCTGGCTCGCCCCTGAATCCTCCCTGCGTCTTCCTCACCGCCTCTCGCCTGCAGTGAGTATCCCGGGTTATTTGTAAATATCTTGGTCCCAGGGTCATTTCCTGGAATGGTTCCTAATAGCGAACCCTGGTGCCACATTCTGTGGCTTATGGTCACTTTCATACTTGAGTATAAAGGAAGCAAATGACACCCACCCCATACCCGGGAAAAGTGTTTGCAACCTGGAGATTTCGGTTTTGCTCATCTCAAAGTCAATTTCTTTATGACTCTACCCTCCAAAACCTCTGCGGGACACATCTTCAGGTCAGGGCTGCAGTCCTCGCAGGTTGTTCCCCCCCCAAAAAATATTAATAAACTCCCTCATCTATAGGGAACTGCACAGGAAACCATGAATGTGCAGTAGTTTCCAAATTCGTGTAGTGTGAAATCACAAGTCATCGGATTCATATACTGCAATGTGTCTATCCAAATCAGTGGTGATTTTCACTGATGTAACACTTTGGCACAAACGACTGGCTCTCAGGGCGGTCATTTTGGGTTGCATTTCATAGCTGAAGACCCAGGATCAGATAGGCACAGTTACCTGTTCAAGGTCACTAGATTATTAACAGAGAACTTTTAAACTCCCAGACTCCAGACTTCTGAGCTTGAACACCACTAATTTTCTTTTCAATCCTTTCTTCTGCCTCCTAAAATAGTATTGTAGTACATGGTGTGTTTGGTGGCACTGAATCCCATTAGTAATTAGATGGTCGAGATAAACTACCAGCTTAAGTTAATTTTTCCGTTAGATATTTTGGCAGTAAGAAGTATATTTGATTAAAAAAAAAAAAAAGACTGAGCTCCTTTTACAGAAATTAGAATGCAGAGAAAGAAGGTACTGAAAAAGAACTCAAGAATGCTTTGTCACAAATGGTCTCCAATGAAATAGTTTCCAGGAATGTCCTTTAACACTTAGTCCCCTCAGACTCGCTATTTTTGGTAGCAGAGTGGCAGGCAGCAAGCACATTTTAAAAATAATCCCCAAACTCCCTAGGAACTTATCACATTGAAGAAATGTGGTTGTAGATAAGCTTTCATTTTCAGTCTTCACTTGCCAAAATGACATTGCACAAGTTTGCATATTGCCACAGTCTTAAGATAATCATAATCCTTCATCACAAGTTCTCGAGTTAATGGGTATCCTAACTTGTACAAAATCTTCTAAATAATTCAATTTGTGACAAGTAAATTTCTACCAGGTGTGATAAAATACATTATTACTTAAAGGACAGAATGAAAGCTATGGGTTCTGCATAAACAATGTAGAATAATTCAGACAGCAAAGTAGCATGGATAAAAGAGGAAAAAGGCCACAGGGCTAGAAGTACCCTTTCAGTTAATTGTTTCTTAAAAAATATACTCCAATGAGAGAAATTTAAGTTTCCTTGATACGGTAGGTAACCACAAAAACACATTATTTCCCAGCTTCGATGACCTCCAAAGCTGACTTCTTCCTAAGAAAGGAACTTGTTCATGATCTTCGGTTAACCAGATGAGTTTTCAATGGATTAAGTTAAAACACCTTCTTTGTAACTTTGACTAAAACGTCTGTCATAAAAATATAGAATAATGGGAAACACAGAGGGGATGAGTCACTCTCAGCTGCTGGCACCCAAGTTCAAGAGAGATGGAGACACAGACATCAGATACAGACGGGCGGGGCACCAGCAGCTGCTGACAGCCATCAGTAGCCAATGTGTGTCTGCCAGCTAAAAAATGAATGAGGAAAACATAAATTTGTCAGATTTGAGGAAATACTGAAGGGTGCATCAAACCTGCCTCAACCTATATAAATGAGTAGAAAGATAAAAATAATGCAACAACTGCTTAAAGAGTCTCCATTTTCATGTCTTTTCACACACACACACAGAGTAAAATGGACTATTCACTGAAATGGATGTTTCATTATGATGATGCAAACCCTTGAAATACCAGGAGTTTCTTCAGTTGAATCCAAGCATGGGGGAAAGATTGGAGGGGTCCAGGCAATTATGTTCCAGAAAGTTCTTTAGTGATGTTTGTGGATATTTGTAGGATATTTTCCCTGGACTTCACTAAGGACCACATCCTGAAGGTATCTCCTGGAATCTCAGGTGATATCCTGAGGTATCACCTCAGGGATGTCAGGTAGGATACAATACAGGCCACACCAGAGTGCTTCCAGAATTATCTTGAAGCTGGACTAGGTGTGACCTCAATATGCCCTCCAAACAACAGAATTTAGCCTGGGAAGCTCTTTAGAGTAGCTTTTTATTTCTTCTTAGTTTAGCTCTTAGAGATGTTCCAAAAAATAGTTCATTCATTAGTGGTGTGAACTCCCTGCTCAGCTGAAAACCCATATATATCCATCTTTGGGATACACTAATTTGTCTCTATGGCCACTGAGCACAATACACAGAATTCTCAGTTGCCTTCAAATATCTGAAAGAAAAGAAATTAAAACTCTAGGTATGTTTTAGAACAGCAAGGTTATGCTGCATGTGCAGGGGGGAGGATTATTTTTAAAGAGGATAGTGAAGTGCAGTCTGTGCATTACCAGTAAGAACTCAACACAGAGCCTAGCTTTGCCGTGCACCAGCACTGAAGCAGTGACAGCACCATGCCAACACGATGCCATGTGCAGACAAGTCCATAATTTATCTCCTAACCTCTCCGTTTAACTTCAGGGTCATGTGTCAAATTGCACCCTTCACAACCACTGCAAACTAATCAGGTCCAAAAGAAAACAATGCCACCGAACCTTTTCCCAATCTTCATGGTGGCAATAAATCAGTTGTTCATTCATCTGGTTGTTCAAGCCAAAATTATTGGTGTCATCCTTGACTTTTATTTTCACATGATACATTCAGCATATGAAAAAATTCTTCCAAATGCACTTTCACACTATATGCCAAATTTCACTACTTTTCAGCTCCATCCCCACCATTCCGGTTCAAACCACCATCCCAGTGCACCAGAACTATCGAACAGCCTTCTAATTATCCCCTGTGCCTCTGATACTTGGCCTCACCCGATATGTTGGCCAGGATGAACCCACTCAAGTGGGAGTCCAGTCGTGTCATGGCTTCTCACCACAGTTTTTGTAATATTGAAAATCTTAGCGTGCCTTGCAAGTACTCAGTCTAGCCCCTGGTTATCTCTCTGAAAATGTCTCCACACACTCCCCACCACTCCACACAAGATGTCTCCATCCCCTCCCCACCCACTCCACTCTCCCTGTTACTCATTTTTGCTACCTGGCCTCCTGGCTGTGCCCCGTCTTCACTCTCCCAGGCAGTATTGCTCATCCCTCACTTCAGCCAGATCTCTGCACTTCATCATAAAGACCTTTCTTAAGCCTTTCTATCTGAAATAGAATCATCCTCTACTCCTATTGTAACTCTAACCCTGGTCCAGTTTTACTCTTTTCCATCTCACTTTTCTAATCAACATTATATATGTACATATGGTGTGTATTTTGCTTGCTTGTTTTGTCATCTAACATCTTTGACCAGAATGCTGGCTCTGCTGGAGACTGTTTTGTTCTCCGCTCTGTTACCAGTGCCTAGAAGAGTGCCTGGCCACAGTTAGTGCTCAGCCGATGTTTACTGAACGTATGGATAATCCAGATAACGAAGCAGGTAATTGTTAACGAGCCTCTGTGTTTAAGGCATCATGCAGTTGGTTAAACTGTCGTTCCCAGGTGGGGACGCAATCTGCAGAAAAAATGAAGGATGCCATGCATTTTGGTGTGTTCCATGTGATGCAATATTTTTTCATTGCTTAACCCAATCAACCCAAATTATTCTGTTCTTGTAGTAATTTGTAGTTGCTTCCTAATTAGTCATTTGCTCCTATGTATAAGTGAAGTCAACATCTTAGATGACTTTGCATGTAGAAAGGACAGGAATAGCAAAAAAGAGAGAGAGAAAGAGAAAAAAAATGACCTTGCAACTCATGTTCATTGAAGACACTTATCAGAAATTTGAAAATTCACACCACTGGTCCTAAGGGAGTCAAAGTGAAGAGTATGGATGGATAGTCCCAAATCTGACCAATCTCATTGATCATCCATTGTGCTCCCTGATACGCTTTTATACTGCACTACATTCCAGCGTTAGTCGTTTCTCTTCTTCAGCTTGGTACCATTCTTCCTTTCAATCTTACTAGCTTTGCCTCCAGCATCTCTCCATTGTTTTCTGTCTCTGCTGCTCTTCCACTCATAAGGGCTTCCAAATCTAAGCCAGTGAGCCAGCCCCCTCTCTACCCTTACTAGGTGCCTTGGTCCTCAGCAACTGACTTAGCCCTGGTATTTTTCTGAGAACCTGGCATCTTCTCTGAAAGCTCACTGATACCTAAACTCTGTATACAAATACCATCAAAGCTCACTAATTCCTACAGAAACACTTCTTTTGACCTCTCTCCAAAATGTTTTGAGACCTTCAAAACAATAAAATAGTATCTTAAGAACATGTTTGAGTTTTAAAGGATCCTATCACATTTAAAAATAATAATAACCAAGCATTGTTTTCTCCCTTAGTCTCCCTCACCTTGAACTTTGGAAATACAGAAATGCTTTTTACGTGAGAAATGTGAAGGCATTCAACCACGCTGAATGACCCTGTGCACAGTGTATGCCATACCTGTGAGTGCAGTGGAATCAATTTGGCCTGCTGGGGCTACCAACCTTTAAAAGGATCTCAAACCCAGCACTGATTCCCTTCAGCTTAAAATCATCTATTTTTCTTCCAAATTCACACACTGTGATTTTTATGATCTTCATCATGTTATGCCTTGCATTGTGAGGTTAGGCGTGCACTTGTTTGGGTTTTCCCCCTTGTGCTAGATTGTAAACCACTTGATTCGAGTCAATCTCTGTTTAAATGGCTCTTTTCTCTGAAGCATTTAGTGAGCATGATGGCTGACACTAGTGGGAGCTCACTAAATGTGGGTTAAATAAATAAATATTAACTGAAATCTTCATTCAAAAGAACTATCATTTACTTTTTTAAAAAGTTATCAATGAGTTCCATACAAATAACAACTTAAAGACAGCCGTGCGTTCATGGAGTTTGGGTGGAAAGCAAAGGATTGGTTTACTAGACAGAGAACTTGCTAGACCGACACAAATCCTTCTATGGAAAGTGTTGGCTTCCTCTGGGTGCTGGCCTGGATCCTGGCTGCCCCGCCTGCCTCTTTCACGGGGCCTCCATTTTAGGGGAGTCTTCCTTCAGACAAGAAGAGGAGGTGGCTCCAGGTTTACACCAGACCACCAACCTTTCACACAGCACCCCCACCCCATCCCTGTCCTAGACTTCAAAATGCCAGGAAAGGACCACAAGTGCTCCAGCAGGGACCATGAGCTGCTGACCAGCCACTGAAGGTCCCTTGAACAAAATTACATAGTTGATATGAGTAAACAGTAAGTCCTCAAAGAAAGAGCAGTGTTGTTTCGGGGGAATGACTGCTTGACATATAAAAAGAGATGCAACTCCTCCCACATCTTGGAATTTGACCTCTATCCTATGCAATTTGTGGTACTTTTCAGCTCTTCCCCTCCTGTCCAGCTGAATTCACTCACCTGCCCCCCACTAATCTAAGCCAACAACATGAAACTGCACTCCAAAAGATACTGAATGGTTACTGAAATGCAAAATCAAGAGATATAAACTGCAGCCATACACAAGGTTTCTCAAATGCAGGAATTTTTAAATAAATGGGCATTAGTTAATACAAGTAAAGAAAAATAATATTTGATATTATGAGCACGCACCCAATGTGCTAATATATGTACGTGGGTGGGTGAATGGGTGGATGGGGAAATCCCACGAATAATGGGTGTCATCAAAAAAGATTGAGTGCAAAAAATAAAACACCATCTGTTTGTGCAATCAACAATCAGCAAGTGAGAAATTTTTGGTAATGCACTTTGAGGGACACGTGGTTGTTCCTGACCTCAGAAAACCCCTAGTACAGCTAAGAAGATAGGCACACAGACATGGATATGTTACACAGATTAAGAGCATTAGTGGGGGGATGAAAAGTGCTATGGAAGTACAGAGATAACAATTCTGCATGGGAAAGATGATTCATTGTAGCACAGGTCCTCAGAGTGGGTTATTTGAGCTGGGGGGGGGGGGTTGAAGGCTAAATATGAGTATGCCAAGTGTGCCAACTGTGCTCCATCTCAGCAACCAACAAAATCAAAGGGATAGAGAATCTGCCGTGGTTATTAAACTTACCTGGGAGGGCTATCAAGAAAAAGAAGGCTCAGAGCGGATGTGGTTCGAGTTCATAAAAAATGATGACGATTGGGATAAAGGTGTAAATGATAAGTAGGACGAACCTACCGCATAGAACCTACCGCATATTGAAACACTAGAACACAAACACCTTCTGTTGGAAAAACATCGCCGTAAGAAGAATTTAGACCGTGGAATTGCCACGAAGTCGCTATTCCATCCAATGCAAACTAGAATGACCCGAGAACGAGGGAATAAGCAAATGAGCCTCTAAGAGACCACCACAGCCCAAGCCCACCCCACAGGCAGTCACATAAGCATCCACTTACTAACAGTGCTTCCCGTTTCCTGTCAGGGGAGATCAATAGATCTGAAATATTTGATTTTAAATACAATCTTAATAAATAAGCCTGCCTAAATTACCTGTCCAGATTACAAACAAAAAATTTGGAAATGTTAAGCAGAGCAGCAGCATCAGAAAATAACAGCTAATACTCCTGCCCTTGCCCCAGAGAAAGCAGACCCAATAATTTTAAAAAATCTCAGCAGTACAAGTTAGGTTAAGAGCAAACAGCCCTTTACACAGTAGAGTAAGCCGGCAGCAGTATTACTATCACTGCCCTGTAGCCGGTTATATTATACGATCCCCGGTATTCACGATGAATTGAATGAAGCCTCCAAGAAAAGGCTGTAGCCTGGACTGTGTCTGTCGATGAACCTGTAAAGGATGACAAGACGTAGGTTTAGGAGATTCCCCTTGCAATGTGGTTAATTACAGAATTTTAGCACTTAATGTAACCGGGTTAAAAAGTTTTCTTACACCGTGCCGGGACTGCACTGTGCCTCGCCCTCCCCTGGCAGACCGCAAGTCGCTTGAGGGCAGGTCGTTTATCTTCGCGGAACATTTATAGTTTGTCCCCAGTGCTCAGTACAAATGCCTTGGCACGTAATGGGTATTCAAAAAAAGGTTTATATGATGAACAAAGGAGAATGAAGTGATTGTAACACTTTTAAGGAAGATTTATATTAAAAATGAATGAGCTTTCCACTACGTGAACAATTCTTTTGCACTTAACCAATGATAACTAAAATTGATTGATCCTTTTACTGGGTCAGGCACTGTTCCAAGCACTTCGCACGTGTTAATTTATTTAATCCTCACCGCGGTGCTACGAAGCATGCACTGTCATCCTCAGCATACCGAAAAGGGACAGGGAGGCCCAGACGGAACGCTCTGTCCCCATTCAGGGAGCTGGCGAGTGACCAGGGCTGCCTTCACGCCCCGGCAGTCCGGCTCGCACTCCCGTGCCCTTATCCACTCTGTCATATGTCTCCTGTGTTATTTTATTCATAGCAGACCAAAAAAGAAACCTGTGCAACTCACTGCCACAGGAAGTGGCTGAGATCGTCAACATAAACTTCACCAGTTTACAAAAACCCCTCGTGGTTGCACACTGGATGCCACGACATTGTACACTTGAAATGGTTAAAAAGGTCAATTTAATGTTGTGTATGTTTTACCACAATAAAAAAAAGTGCTTTATAAATCCTGGGGTATATTTCTGTAAGGCTGTATTTAACCCCCCTGGCTTAAGTGAGTGACCAGTTTATGAGAAGCACCTAAATTCTAGGTACCCACAAGCCTCCTGAAGCTCTCTTGTATTTGCTTTTCATGAGAACTAAATTTCCAGCACGAGAGTCATGTTTTTAGGCTGAAAAGTGTTTTTTCAATGTTACAATAGGTCTCATCCTCCTTCATTTTCTACCTAAGTGCCAATATGGTAACCAGGATTCTGGACTGTGTGTGAGGCCAATTTCCACTCCTATGTGCAGAATTGACCAAGAAAGTCACCTAAACCTAATGCTGCAACTCTGGACTCCCCTCGCCCCAACCACGGGAAAGGCAGGATTGGAGAAAAGATTATGGAGCTATTAGCACTAGAAGTGAAGCCGGGGTTTGGTTGAGTGCTATGGCCTCAGCAACTGGAGCAGTGAGTGTCTAGACACTACAGGTGCTGAATAAATATTTGTAGAAAGAATAACAGATGAGAGTCTGATGGACTCCCGCTTCGAGGAAAAGCTGCTTTCTTCTCACCTCAAGCCTTACCAGTAGAGCTTTGAGGGAACGCCTCCAATCAGGGAGCCTCTTTGCAATTAGAAGACACAAAGGGCTGGTTGGTGACTGACTTACATGCTAAGTAGATGGCAAGCTGGAATCTACTCCTCCCCAAGAAATCCCCAGAGCTAGAAAGCCAAATGCTTTGGTGCTGGGGCCCAAAGCATGCTGCAGTCTTGCCTCTGCCTGTTGTCCAGGCTGTATGTCAAAGGATGTTTGCATGTTGAGCCTGGATCAAATGTGAGCCACACAGGACAGAGAGTCAGCATAGTGTCTTCCTGGCACCTGCTAGCTGGATCCCTTGGAGCAAATAAACCTCAGTGGTAAGAATCTGCACCTGGACTGCCCAAGGGCCATGGGCAAAGAAGAGAATCATTAGGAACCATCCAGAATTGAAATTCAAGGGAGCCATGGGCCAAGCAAGATTCTCCAAAGAGCTCAAATAAATAGAAAAGAGTCAGCTCTGGTGAGTACTGTTTGGATACTGCCATCTTTAAGTACATATCAGGTCCAGGAAGGACAAACGCACCCAGCAAGTAAAAGCTGTTGACTCCCCTTACCTCTCTTCCCTTCCCCCAACTTTGACCTGGTTCAGGGTCTGGGTCATGAGGGAGCGGGGCTATGGGAGAAGAGGGATGTGGGGGAGGGGGAGCCGAAAGCAGAAGGCCCAACCACTCCCCCTCCACATGCAATCTTCCTTCTAGAAGTGTGCCCATTCAAGGGAGTAGAGAACGATATGGGTTAAATGAGTTTGGGCTTTCTAATTCCTGAACTAAGACTGGGCAAGAAAAAATGGCTGTGGGACAATTACCTTAGCACAAGCAGAGAAGCTATCAGGCCTGTCCACATCTTCACCCAAGGTAGAAATGATTCACAACCACCCCAGTGCAAAACACCAGTATTTTAATCACAATTCATGCATATAACTCCACAATCATTTTTTGCATTACATGCTAACTATATTTACCAAAAATGATTTTCTAGAAAACAGACAAGTCGATACCGGGTCTTGTAGGGGAGAAGATATTTCTTCTCTCACCCAAAGCTAGGTTCATGGCTGAGACCCCTATAACAGAAGACAGATTAATAAGAGAAAGCCACACAAGTTTATTTAATATAGGTTTTACATGGCATAGGAACCTTCAGAATAAAGATCCAAAGAAACCTGGAAAACTATATTTTATGCTTAGCTTTTATGAAGAGGTGGGTAGTCGTGAAGAAGTATGATTGGACAAAAGCATGTGATCTAATGGTGATGTACTAGGGAAACTTAGCAAGCCCTATTTATTCAGTCTTCTCTGTGGGTTTAGGGAGGGCATCTCTCACATGACAGTCCTATGCCCTTGTTTAGAGGAAGGTCAGAGAACTCTTGTATGGCCTGCTTCCGGGGAGATGGGTGGGAGACCTTCCTGCTTCACTATTTTTCCAAATGCTGAGGTGCCATCTTCAGGGGTAAAGTGGCCTGAACACCATCAGTCTCTGTTGCCACCTGTACACCCTTAGCCAGGACCGGGACATGGGACCCTGTGTTTAGATACCAGGGGTGTTTAGGTACCCAAGGGGTGATGCCAGTGGCATACTGAAACCTCTAAACCAGAATTTTTACAATCTTAAAGGACTTGGTTGGAGGAGCCAACAAAGAAGACCACGCAACAGAGATGGCATGTGACCTACAAGGCCTTAAATATTTGCTATCTGGCCCCTTACAGGAAAGGTCTGCTTTAAGCAGTCCTGCAAGGTATATATTAATGTCCCCAAGTTACAATGGAGGAATCTGAGACTCAGGAAGATTAATACGCCTAAGAAAGAAAAAAAAAATTCCATTTCTGAGCCAACCTAGCAAAATGAGATTAATCAAGACCCAAGAGAACTGGGTGGCAGGAGAAGAGCCAGAAACAAAGGGGAAGGAAGGTTACAGGGGCCTTTGGAGGGACACTTGGCTCCTACCTACATTTTTGCCTTGCTGCCCCTGAAGAGCAGGAAAAGTTAGGATGGGCGCGGGTGGGGGGCGGGGGGGGGGGCGGGTTCTGTGTCTGACCTTTGATAGCATGAATTATCACAGCCATAGTCTTTCTAAATTGTTTTTGGATGGTGCTGGCAGAGAGGAAATAATAGGAGTGGAGGGTCATTGAGTTGAGAAAGTGGCCATTTCCTAGGCACTTATCTGCGTACTGGCTGGGGAAAAAATATCCTCCTGTAAAAGGCTTATTCGCTTTCATGTTTCAGAGAATAATTTATGTATAAATCATGATTGAACGTGATACCACAGGCCTAAAATTCATCCATGCTCTGCGGTGCTTAAACAGGGGCAACTTTGGCAACCTCCATGTCCCCACCCCCAGGGGACATTTGGCCAGGTCTGGAGACGTTGTTGGTTGTAACAATTTGGGGGGGGGGGGCGGGGACGATACCTCTGACATGAAGATGGGTAGAAGCCAGGAATGCTGGCGAACACCCTACAATGCAGGAATACAGCCCACTATAACCAAGACTTGTCCGGCCCAAAATTGCAACAGTGCTAAATATTAATAACAGCAAAACTCTCTCCAAGATATGAGTGTAGGGGAAGTAGTTAAAATTCTAAAAACACCACTGCAAGGGAAATCTTAAAGGCCTTGGGTAAGAGGAGGAACCGGCAAAAGAAGACTGTGTTGAAATAACACAAAGAAAAGTATTCTGATAAAAAAAAAAGGTTCAGAAGAAAAATATAATAATTTAAATATTAGAGTTAGGAGGTTTTTTTTTTAACTTGAAAGAAATAGAAACAATTAGGAGTGAAGGATAGTGCCCAAAACTAATTGGACAAGCTATGCATAATATAAGAGCATATGCTTAAAGTAAAAAGCTAACTAATTTAAAATAGATTAAAAGCGATGCACATGCAAGAGGTAAGCCATCGCAGACTGGTGAGAGTCACTTTCTCTCAGCTTATTTTTCATTTGCTTCCATGCTCTGTAAATAGATTTCCCACTGATTTCAAAGGATATTTTGGTTTTGAAGCTAGCTTTGTGGAAGCCAAAAATTAGGCTTTAAAAATTATAAACCCCCAGCAATTTAGATTTTAAAACTTCTAGAACATAGGATAGGAACATGCATATATAATCTGTGCTGAGATCCATGTATTAAACAATAACAAAACTGTTGATGATCGTGGTGGGAATGATGACAGTGTTTCTTAGGAGAGGTGACAGTAATAAAAAAAAAAAAAAACTGGCTGATGCAGGAAAGTATGATCCTAATCAAGAAGGTTTAAAACCAAAAACAGGTGCAGAAGAAATTTCCCGTAGTCAAAGAGCCCATGGATGGTAACTCCTGACGAAGATTCTTTGCTTGACCAAACTTTAGTCAAAACCTTCTCCTAGGCCCATCCGTGCACTTGTGCACTTTCTTGTAAATACAGGTTTGGCAAAAACTAAAGTCAGTTTAGCAAGAACCCCCCCTCTTCCCCATATCTGCTCATCCTTGATATTTGACTGGGCTCCTCATCCTCCAGCTTTTCCCAGGGGACTGATGTCTGATCACCCTGGCCGGTCTTCAGCAAGATTCCTGTTAAGTCAGGTTAGCCAGAATCCCCCTCACCCCTGGTTTTTTTCTCTTAGAAATTGTCCATCCAATCCTCCTACCTCCATCCCCTCCCCCATCTTAAATTCCCAATTGCCCAGCCTGTATTTGGAGCTGAGCACAGTCCCTCCCCCGACTGTAGCAGTCCCTGCACCTACACGGCAGGGTGGCGCTGCACAAAGTCTTCCTCATTGTGCTTTAACAGGTATCATTGGATGACTTTTTCTTTAACACTCTTAAATAGACAAAAAGAAAATCTTTAATGTGACATTGTATTTTTTCAGATTTCGCCATTTACATATGGGATTCGTTGAAATTTTTTAAAAAATATAGAAAACAAAACAGAAAAAAAAACTCTTCTTTCTACCATTTGGGAAAAACAAACATGTGCATTAGTAGCAAAGTAGCTTTTCTCTCTACTCCAGAAACCCTTTCCTAGGAGAGATTTTGGTGAGAAGAAGAAAAGAGCCACAGGGTCTCCTTCGGAATAATAATGCACCACAGGTAGAGTCACAGAAGAGTCTGTGCTCTCTGGGGCAACTTAAATTTTGCAAATGGTGTCTTTTTGTTTCATAAATGCTTCTCTCTGAAGGAGCTGAAGAATTGGAAGTCCTCTCTCCAGAGCCCCTTCATTCCCATCTGAATTGGAAGAAACCAAGTGCCAACCTATAAAAAATTAGGATGGGTTTTGGTCAAGGTACAATAGTGAGTGCCAGAGAGGAGAGACTGACCAATACCTACAAGAGGAACTATAGGACCAAGAACACCCTTAACATAAGAAAGAAATCTTTTCAACAAGCTGGGCTTTAGGAATGCCTCCTAATCCGTCAAAGAGCTTTCCTCTAATTAACCAAGCCTACTACTAGTCCTTCCAAACATTGTGACTTAACTAAGGCAATCCTAGCCCACAGATAACATATTTTGATTATTTTCACATCTTTCCAAAATATACTTTTTAATGGGGACATGGTGCTACATTACATGGTTATACCATTTATTTCTTTGCCTCTAGGAAATTGATATTATTCTGTTCTCCTTCTGGTTTTGTTTTTTATTGGGAGGAGGGGAGGACCAGGGCTATTATCAATAATGTTTGTATAAGCATCAATAAACAAATTTTCCTTTGCATTTTTAAAAATTATTTCCTAAAGAAAAAAAAAAATCACCAAAGCAGAACTGATGGGCCAAGAAGTAGTGTTTTATTTTTTCCAAGAAGAAGCCATAGCTGTATTGACAATAGAAACTGTGAGATTTTAAAACAAGCTGCAGTTACTCTTTTGAAACACCAAAATGAATAAACAAATAAAGAAAAGAGGCCTCCTTCGCATTCTCAGATGGTTACATTTTTAATTCCATAATAGCATTTCCCATATCATCCCTGTTGTTCTTCAGAGCTCGGGCCATCTTGGTTCTTGTTCCTTTCGCCTGTGACGCAACCAAGTCTGTGTCTTTAATTTCCGCACTGGTTTCGTGGAACCCCACCTTTTCACTCTCCTCTCGTACAATTGGAGTCTGTACTTTCCTCGAAGGTTCTAGATGGTTTCACCTGGACCTTTGAGTTTCCCAGCAGCTGGTTGGTGTGCTTGCTGAGTCAGGTCCTTGATCTTGGCTTCCCCAAAAACTACAAAGGTATCTGAAGCTGGGCTTTTGTAGACATCTATCTGGCCTTGGGATGACAAAGAGGGTATTCTTAGATTTCCTGGTGGGGATAGTAGCAACCTCTATAAGCTGTCAAAGACAGAGTTCAGACATGGCCTCCCATGCCTTCTGCTCACTCTACTGGCTGGTTCTTCATCTGTTCCAGTTGCTGCTGCCAGCTGGGCTTGCTGTGTGGCTGCCTGTGTGGAATCCTGTTCCTCCAGTTCTGGTGCTGATTCATCAATGTCAGATCCTATTCCACACCCTGTCTCAGCCCGGGCTGTGGCAACTCCAGCTCTGTGGCAGGGGCAGTTTCTGTAACTTCTAAGAGCATGTTGTCAGGGAGAACACAGGATCGAGATAGCAGCAGGAAGGGCATGAAGGTTTTTGATACCAGTGCATGAGGGCATTGTAATAGGTGGTCTGAATTTACATCAAATGTCTCTTGCTCTGTCACCAAGGCTAAAATGCAGTGGCATCATCATAGCTCACTGAAACCTCAAACTCCTGGGCTTGAGTGATCCTCCTACCTCAGCCTACCAAGTAGATGAAACTACAAGTGCATATGGCAAATTTAAAAATATATATATTTTTGGAGACAAGGTCTCACTATGTTGTCCAAGCTGGTCTCAAACTTCTGGCCTCAAGCGATCCTCCTGCCTCAGCCTCCCAAATTGCTGAGATTACAGGATGAGCCACTGTGCCTAGATATAATTTTTTTATGTCAGCATGTTATGGGGGTACATATGTTTAGGTTACGTGTGTTGCCTTTCCCCCTCTTCCACCCCTCACTGGACTCAGAGCCTCAAGCATGCCCATCCCTCAGATGGTGCACATTGCACCCATTACATATGTATACACCCATCCCTTGCTCCCCACTACCATCTGCCTGATGCCCGATAAATGTTATTCCTGTGTGTCCACTTAGGTGTTGATCAGTTAATACCAATTTGCTGGTGAGTACATGTGGTGCTTATTTTTTCATTCTTGAGATACTTCACTTAGTAGAATGGGTTCCAGCTCTATCCAGGAAAATACAAGAGGTGCTATATCACCATTGTTTCTTATAGCTAAATAGCACTCCATGGTATACATATACCACATTTTATTAATCCACTCATGTATTGATGGGCACTTGGGTTGTTTCCTCATCTTTGCAATTGTGAATTGTGCTGCTATAAACATTCAAGTGCAGGTGTCTTTTTTATAGAGTATATTTTGTTCTTTGGGGTAGATGCCCAGTAATGGGATTGCTGGATCAAATGGTGGATCTACTTGTGTTGCTTTAAATTATCTCCATATTGCTTTCCACAGAGGTTGAACTAGTTTGCGGTCCCACCAGCAATGTAGGAGTGTTCCTATCTCTCCGCATTCATGTCAACATTTCTTGTTTGGAGATTTTTTAATAAAGGCCATTCTCACTGGAGTTAAATGATATCTCATTGTGGTTTTAATTTGCATTTCCCTGATGATTAGAGATGTTGAGCATTTTTTCATATGTTTGTTGGCCATTATTCTGTCTTCTTTTGGAAAGTTTCTGTTCATGTCCTTTGCCCACTTTTTGTCAGGGTTGTTTGATTTTTCCTTGCTGATTTTCCTGAGTTCTAAATAGATTCTAGTTATCAGCCCTTTATCGAATGTGTAGCTTGTGAAAACTTTCTCCCATTCTGTCTGTTTGCTCTTGTGACAGTTTCTTTGGCTATGCAAAAGCTTTTTAATTTGATCAGGTCCCATTTATTTATTTTTGTTGCTGCTGTGATTGTCTTTGGGGTCTTCTTCATAAATTCTTTGTGTAGGCCAATGTCTAGAAGAGTATTTCCAACGTTTTTCTGTGGAATTCTACTAGCTTCACACCTTAGGTTTAAGTCTGTTACCCAGAGTGAGTTGATTTTTGTGAGAGGTGCAGATCCTGTTTCAGTCTTCAACATGTCGCTATCCAGTTTTCCCAGCACCATTTATTGAATAAGGATTCTTTTCCCCAGTGTATGTTTTTGTCTGCTTTGTCAAAGATTAGATGGCTATATGAGAATGGTTTTATATCTAGGTTCTCTGTTCTGTTCCACTGGTCAATGTCCCTGTTCTTGTGCCAGTCCCAAGCTATTTTAATTACTATAGCTTTGTAGCATAGTTTGAAGTCTGGTAAATTGCTACTTCCCATTTTTTTTTTTAATTGCTTAGGATTGCTTTTACTACATGGGGTCTTCTGTGCTTCCATACTAAGTGTTATATTATTTTTTCTATATCTGTGAAAAATGATGATGTTATTTTAATAGGGATTGCATTGATTCTGTAGATCACTGTGAGTGTATAGACATTTTAACAATGTTTATTCTGCTGACCCATGAGCATGGTATGGTCTTCCACCTGTTTATGTCCTCTGTTATTTCCTTCCTCCTTACAGAATATTTCTATTTATATATCTTTGTGTGAGTATTTCCATACAGAAGTTTAAATTTTTCCAAAAGTGGGAATCTAAAACAAAAGGTCAGTAGTATCTTAGTCTGTTTGTGTTGCTATAAAGGCATACCTGAGACTGGATAATTTATAAAGAAAAGAGGTTTATTTGGCTCACAGTTCTGCAGGCTGTACAAGAAGCATGACATCAGTATCTGCTTCTGGTGAGGCCTCTGGCTGCTTTCACTCATGGCAGAAGGGCAGGGGGAACTGATGAGATTACATGATGAGAGAGAGGGAGACAGAGAGAGCCGAGGAGATGCCAGGCTCTTTTCAACAGCCAGTTCTCATGGGAACTAAAAGTGAGAACTTTCTCCCACAAGAATGACACCACACCATTCATGAAAGATTTGCCCCCTCGACCCAAACACCTCCCACCAGGACCCACCTCCCACATCGGGGATTAAAGGAGACTTGGCAGAGCCAAACAAACCATAGCTGTTAGTGTAGTTTAAATTTTGACAGATTCTGCCCAATTGCATTGAAAGCTTTTTTATTAACTTATCTTCCACCTGCAATTTTTTTCCTCCACTTTCAACAGAACAGGATATAATCAATCGTTTGAAGTTCTGAAAATCTTCCTCTGCGGGCAAAGAGGGCATATAACTAGTGTCTTCTTGTTTTAATTTGCATAATCCTGATGACCGGTGAAGTTGTGTTACTTTTTGCAGGGAAGAAAAAAATATCATTTCCTCACCATTATAAGACTCATGGCTGAAAGCTGAAACCCCTATAGCAAAAAACAGATTAACAAGAGAAAAGCATAACAAATTTATTTAATGAAAGTTTTATGTGACATGAGAGCCTTCAGGAATGAAGACCCAAAGATCCGGGGAAAACTGTGTATTTTTATGGACAGTTGTGCAGAAGAATGATTAGAGGTAAGTAGCCCTGTGATTAAAGAAAGTAGCCCTTTCTGTATGTATCCCGTAATTCCCATATACCATGTTGTAAAGCTCAAATACACACAATAAAATTTAGTTTTAAAAAATGAAGTTGCACATCTTACTTGTTAAATATTTATAATAATATCCTTCTCAAGCCTAATGATTTTTCTATCTGTATTATCTTATTTACTACTTTTTAAAGAGTGAAGTTTTGATTTCATTAATTTCATTTTACTTTATTTACATTTTTTGTTCTATTTTTAAAACTGCAAATAATCTTTGAAGTACTATTTTGCTGCACCCCAATGGGCATTTTAATTCAATTGTAACAAGAATATAGTCTCTGCTTTAACTTTTTCTTTCACTCAAATAATGCTTTTAAGTATTTAAAATTTTCTGAGGATGATATATTTAAGAAAACGACATAGCTTTTATTGGGTTTTTTTTTTTTTTTTTTTTTTTGGTTTTTTCTGAGACAGAGTGTCTCACTTTGTTGCCCAGGCTAGAGTGAATGCCATGGCGTCAGCCTGGCTCACAGCAACCTCAAACTCCTGGGCTCAAGCAATCCTCCTGCCTCAGCCCCCCGAGTAGCTGGGACTACAGGCATGCACCATGCCCGGCTAAGTTTTTCTCTATATGTTAGTTGGCCAATTTCTTTCTATTTATAGTAGAGACCGGGGTCTCGCTCTTGCTCAGGCTGGTTTCGAACTCCTGACCTCGAGCAATCCACCCGCCTCGGCCTCCCAGAGAGCTAGGATTACAGGCGTGAGCCACCGCGCCGGCCTGTTTGTTTTTTTAAAACTTTATTTAGCACTGAGGTTGTGATCAGCATGGTTTCTACACTATAAAATATGTAAAATTTTCTATGCAGCTTGGTATTTGTGGTGAATATTTGTGATTTTTTTTCATAAGTATTGAAAACATGGCATATTTTTGTTTTGTTTGGTATAGAGTCTTGTATATTGTCACTTAATTTTTATCTGTTTCATATGCTGATTTCTAAGACAGATGTTAAAATCTCCTTATAAGTTTGTTGGATTTCCATTCATTTCATTATATATTGAATCTCACTTAACATACCAATTATTATTATTTAGCTGATTTTATTACTGCTTTTATATTTATGTCTTAAATTTTATTTACTAATATAAATATTAGTAAATAAATATAATATATAATAATATAAATTTAGTAATTTTAGTAAATATTAAATTTAGTAAATATTAGTAAATTTACTAATATAAATATTACATATTATGTTATCAATTTATAGCTAATAATATTTTTAATAACAATGGATTATTTAATATGATTATATGTGGAATACAGATATAATTTTATATATATTCTTTTGTTACAAGACTAAATAATATAATTATTACTATTAATAATATAAAATAAATAACATTTACATATAATATATAATTTAATATAAATATAATTATAATGATTATTAAGTTCATTCTATTGGCTGTAGTAATTTGAGTTGGGATGACTTTTTATTCGTTTGTTTAACGTTTTTCTTCCATGTCATTACTCTTATTCAAATATTTCGTGGCTCTCAGCTGTCTGGTCACCCTTTGAGATGATGATCGCGATACCCAGCTTTGGTGTTGCTGCTCTGCATCCCAGGGAGAAGAGCTGTTCCCCTGCAGGTGATGTAGGGCCAGGCTTTGGTGGCTGTGTTGGATGGGGCAAGGGGAAGGGGAGAGGGCAGAGCCCAGACTCTGGGACCGTGGGAACCTTGTATCATGGGATCCTTAGGAGACTTACATCTCTAGCCCAGTGCCGCTTCCCAGGGCTTCCTAGGTCAGTATTTGTACTTTGCACAGTGACGTGGAAATCTATTCCAGAGCCAGCTTTTCTGTGGGGATGCAGTGGAGGACAAAGCAGTTCTTCCTCCTCTGTTGCCTGTGCAGTGTCCAGACCATGCTTTTCTCCCAGTGCTGTTAATTCCAAAGTTTCTTAGGGAGTAACCGATTTGGGGGAGCTCAAGTTACAGCGTGTTAAGGTTGCAGGCTGTCAGCTCTGTTAGCATTTGCTATCAATCTATTACCAGCTGCTTTATATTTTCCAGAATCTCCACTTTTATCATGCCACTGGCACCCCACAGGCTTTCAGTACCTTATGGATTTACTTAGACATTATTTTAGGGTTTGAAAAGGGAAAGTGATAACTATGCCTTTAATTATCTAATCTGGACCAGAATTCAAAAGTTCTTCTTCTTTTTTTTTTTTTTTTTTTTTTGAGACAGAGTCTCACTCTGTTGCCCAGGCTAGAGTGCTGTGGCATCAGCCTAGCTCACAGCAACCTCAAACTCCTGAGCTCAAGTGATCCTCCTGCCTCAGCCTCCCGAGTAGCTGGGACTACAGGCATGCACCACCATGCCTGGCTAATTTTTTATATATATTTTTAGTTGGCCAATTAATTTCTATCTATTTTTAGTAGAGATGGGGTCTCACTCTTGCCCTGGTTGGTCTCAAACTCCTGAGGTCAAATGATCCGCCCACCTCGGCCTCCCAGAGTGCTAGGATTACAGGCATTAGCCACCACGCCCAGCCCAAAAGTTCTTTATATAATAAGATTTCCTAGGTTCAAAATGAGGCTCCATCACTTACCAACTGTATGATCTGGACAAATTGCTGTGCCTCAGTTTTCTCATTTGTAAAAATGTAGATAATAGTACATACCTCATAGTATTGACATATAGAGGGCATGTGTAGGATACCCCATACATGCTAGCCATTGTTATTACTTTGTGTCATGTATATTCTAAGACCTCATATATTGTAAAAGTTGTCTTTTACTTGCAGTATTGTATGAGTGTGTGTAGATATGAGCGTGTGTGTATTTATCTTTGTGCTTTGTAATAATACAAGTTAGCATTTACATAGCGCTTACCATGTATCTTTTAAACACTTCACATATATTAAGACATAGTTCAGAAGGAGAAATCACAACAGATATTAGAAAATATTTTGAACTGATAATGAAAACACAGCATAATAAAACTTATGGGTTATTTTTTTCATTATGTTTCCTAATTAGCTATTGCTGGTATCTTAAAAATGGTTTAGTTTCTGTTCATTTATTTGGAACTTAGCTTCAATACTGAGCAAAGCCTCAGGCAGAGGGGCTTATGAGCTATTTCTGTATTAGGAATTGCCATCCCAGGGAGTAGGAATGAGGCCCAAAGGGAGAGGCAGAGGAGACTAGAGAGTCAGTGTGTGTCCCATTGGGAGGGCTGCCTCTAAGTGGGCTTGCTCAGTGCAAGGGACCCACTCCAAGGAGTTACAAAACTGCACCTCAGGATGGTCTTGTGAGGGTGGCAGGTGGATGGGGGTGTGGCAGAAAAGGGAGGGTGAGGAAGGGGAAATATTTTATCTACCAGCTTTCATCTTCTTCCTTTTCTCTGAGATATTAGCCCTTCAATTCAC
Organism: Microcebus murinus; assembly: GCF_040939455.1. Taxonomy (NCBI): domain Eukaryota; kingdom Metazoa; phylum Chordata; class Mammalia; order Primates; family Cheirogaleidae; genus Microcebus; species Microcebus murinus. Next base: position 12,423,709 of record NC_134114.1, read on the forward strand.
AGCCTCCTAGAACTTCAACTCAATAAGCTTGCTTCTCTCCAGGAACTTGGCCCCCCAAGTACAAGCTGCCTCAGAAGTTTCTGAAACCTTCTTTTTTTCAATGTATCAGGCTTCTCTGGTTGCTCCCATTGAGGCACTGGGGTCTGCTACAAAGTACTTCCCTAAGGTAAAAAGTGAAAGCTCACCGCTATGTTTTGAGATGTGATTTTTTTCATTGCTATGTTTTGCTAAATAATCAATAATTTTAATTTTGCTTAAATTATGACTTAAGAATCAAGAAGCATGTCAATTTGTTTTAAAAAAATTTTTAACTAGTTTTCTATTGCTGAGTAACAAATTCTCTAAAATTTAATGGGTTAACCCAACGGCACATACTGTCTCACCTTCTCTGTGGATCAGGAATCTGGGCGTGGCTCAGCAGGGCGCTCCTGGCTCAGGGTCTCCCAGGCTGCAGTTAAGGTGTCAGCCAGGACTGTAGTCACCTCCAGGCTGAACCGGGAATGGATCCACTTCCAAGCTCGCACGTGTGATTGGCAGGATTCAGTTTTTCCTCAGAATGCTGGACTGAGGGCCTCAGTTACTTCCTGGCTGTCAGTCTGGGGCTGCCTTAGGTTCCTTGCCATGTGGGCAGCTCAACATGGCGGCTGTTTCCTAAACTGAGCAAGGAGAGAGAAGAGAGAGAGAGAGAGAGTTGGTCCAACGGGAGGGAAGTCAGTCTTTGGTAACCTCATCCTGGAGGTGGCCTCCCATCCCTTTTGTGTATTCTGTTTGTTAGAAATGAGTTGTCAGCTCTAGCCTACACTCAAGGCTTTGTCTCTATTTGAAGAATCTCCATTTGAATGAGGAAGAACTTGTGTCCCTCCACAGCAGGCAGAATCAGCAGGTATCACCTTTCGCTGCCTTCCTAGTAGCTGGGATCCAGGTACATGGTCTATACTTGCCCACTTAGCTGTACCACTGCTGACTTTGAAACAAAAGCCACTTAAGGGGGAAAGCACGTGGCAGCGAGAGGTGCAGCCACATCCGTGAACAAGACGCAGCAGTGACGTGGAAACATTCCAGACCCAGCATTCAACATTTCTGGGGTCCAATCTGCAGTATCTGGCATTATCTCCACAGTTTCTGATAACTTAGACTCCAAGCCTGATTCTGGGACCTTCTTGGAGATACTGTGAGCTAAACAATGTTTTTATGTAAATTTCTTTCCTGGTTAAATTAGCCAGAGTTGCTTTCCATAGCTTGCAGCTAAGAAATTTGAATGCTATAATCTTGTCATTATCCTGTTAACCCCATTTTTTTCTAGTGTCTTTTTCAAGTCAGCAGCTTTCCGTCTCCACTCTCCATTCTACGTTTTAATTTTCTTTTTTCTCATCTTTAACGTATTTTTGTCCTTTCTCTGTGTATTCTGAGATATTCCTGGTTGTCTTTAACCTTATGGTTTGTTTTTCTGCAGTACTAACTAGACTTCCAATGGCAATTTGACTTGTGTAATTTTATCTTCATTGTTTTCAACCTTCCTTATCTTATCAAGTTATATATCCATGTATCTGTCCCCCAATATCTCAAACTCCCCAGGTTCACAACCAAAATTCTCCTCTGTTTGAGTAAGTTCCTCCTGTGGTCTCCAACTTGGGGGATGGCACCTCTCCTGCTGGGCTGCCCTGACAGAGCCACCAAACCCTGGGCTTGTATACGAACTCTGCCATAGCTTGTCCCTCATCACTTCTCCCCTGGACCCCTGCAGCAGCCTTCTGATCAACCCACCTCCAACTTTGCCTCCCTCCTAGCCAATCTCCACTCAGCTGCCAAATTCATCTTTCAAACGTACACAATTGATGACCATGGTGATGGGAGTAAATCCCCCTGAAGAGCCAAGTGCAAGTTCCTCGAGTTGGCAGACAGGTCATGATCAGCCCCGAGGGCCTTTCCCATCCCACCTCGTGCTGCACCATCCCTGGCACACTGGCCGCACTAAACATGTTGGCAAATCCCGAACATGCCACACGCCCTTGTGTCTATATTTTGGCAATGTGATCTTTTGCTCTATTATATTTTTCTTCTTTCTGGCATGTCTTTTTTCCATCTTCCCCCTTTCTGAGTTGGCTAATTAGGCTCAGTCGTAAAAAACTCAGCCCAGTTGTCAACCCTTTGGGTAGCCTTCCCCGATGCTGCCAACAGAGGATAGAGCAGGACCTTTCCCTCTTGTCACCCAGCATATCCTGGGTTTTTCCCTATGCTATAGCACTGAGAAGAGTGTATTGTCACTCTCCTTACCCCTGTCTCTACCTGCTCTCTCCGGCACCCTTATCATACACTCCTTGTTTCTTCTGCCTGTATGTGCAGCTCTAAGCATAGTGCTAGGCACATAGGGGATATTCAATAAATGTTTTAAATAAATAATCCAACTGCACCATCTAGGAGAGCAATTTGCACACATTGTCTGTCTCCTTTGCTGGCCTGCAAACACTGTTAGAATTCTTCTTTTCAAATCTGTCTCCCACTGTCTACTACCATGCTGTTCACATTCTAGACACACAATGTGTGTTGAATTAAATTACCATTAGTGCTTCATATAGCCAGATAAACCTAAATGGTGTTCATCAAAAACAACAAAGTGTCCATTTTTACAATACTGACCAACAACATGATGCCATGATATTGGAACAGATGGTTAGTGCAACTTTCATAATTATATGGAACACATCCTTTGAAACAGCAAATTGCTGTCGAACCTTTTGGCATCTAGTCCATTCTTAATAGTTTGCATTGTTCCTGTTAGGATTTTATGCTAAGGTACCTCTCTCTTCAATCAGGGCCTCCTAAGAGGATAATTCTCTATGCCCAGAATGTCCAATCTACCACAACCTGGATAAAATAGCCCATAGAATGATTCAACTCTCTTTGCTGCAATTGTGTGCTCACCAAGCCTATGCATTATTTATCTGAAGGATGATAGGAAGAAAAAAAATTCCTTCTCTACCTCGTGGACAGTGTTTTGTTAGTCATGAAAAATTCTGATTCTGAATTTCTTTTTGTGAGATTTCATATATCTTTTAAGACATTACCCATGGCCTGCTACAATCAGATGCATCAACATTTATTAATATTTTATAGTAGCTATAACTTAATATTTGATAAACACCCTTGCACCTGGATTGAGATTTGGGAAGCAAAGAAGGTTTCCATATGATTTTGAGGGTAGATTGTTTCAGCTGTTGATTAATTTCATCTAATTTTTGTCTAGTCTTTTATAGGGGATATAAAAAAACATTTGTTTTTACTAATCAAAGTAATATAATGATTATTATATGAAGCATATAAATTTTAATCACAGTAGAGTTATTTATTCCACAGTCTTTGGTGGAATAGTAGGTAGAATCACCACAATGTTCTATCTCTACCTCTATTTCTGTCTCTGTCTCCACCAAGTTAGATAATTCAAAGAAATTCCATGTGCATATTCTGTGACTACATGGAGCTTTTCTTAATTGTTCTCAATAGTTTACCACAAACCCAATTGGACCCAAGAGCATATCTGTCTATTCATCCCATTCCAACAGTTCTCCATTTCTCTTCAAGTCTGATTTCTGTTCCTGAACTTCTTTCACTCTGGTAATATAAGAGCAAACTGGATTCATATATTTCTTCTATATTTTGATGAACATAAAAGAGATTCCTGATGCCATTATCTATAACTCTATTTCCAGGATACTGTCCTTTTATTAAAACAGCTAATAGTATCCACTGTGATATATTAATAAATATTTCCTCAGATATATTAAAATATCTGAGGAAATCTATTGGGTGCCTGGAATATGGAAAGTGCCCTGTTCACTTACAACTGAGGCTTCTTCTAAGAGAGTCTAACTGCTGTCTCTGAAGATATGCCTAAATTCATTCCCTAACTGAGCTTCTACTTACAAATTGAATTGAAATTTAATCTGGCATCCAAGTGTGTCCCGCTATTTTTGATAGCTCTTTTTGACATTCAAGTGTGTCCAGCTCTTCACTGCAAAAATGAATGAAGAACAAGAATTAAAACAAAAAAAGAAAAGGAAACTGGGTTTGGGGATTCGGGGAGCCCTGACAACTACAATGGAAAGAAAGGGACATATACCATCTCTTCTATCTTCTCAACCACCTTGAAAAGTGGTGTTAATTTTGCTCCATTTTACAGAGGAAGAAACTGAGGTTTCAAGATAGCCAGCAACTTACCAAGGTCACGGAGGTGATAGGTAATACAGCAGGGATTCAAACACAAATTTATCAGGCACCTACACGCTTCATTTTGCAGTCTACCACGCTTTTGGCATCACTCACAAATCCTATGTTTTCTCTTTGCCTTTATCATAAAGGTGCTGTTGCATATTTTACAACATGTTTTCCTAATCAAGCTAAAAGATTTGTGATTAACGATTGCTTTAAGAGAGTTGTATAGAATAAGTTAGATTGCTGTTCTGCTCCAGCTTCTGAAAATGACTAGAATCTTGGAGAAAAAGTTGAAAAAAAAAGAAAGAAAGAAAGAAATCAATTTTCAGGCCAGGAACTGAGATCAGAAGATCATAGAGTCAGCTTTTTCAGTGGGGTCTTTTTCAAACTAGGCAGACTTGAGTTTTAGTTTTCACAGCCTCGGGGGATGTAGGAAATAGAATATAATGCCCAGAGGTAGCCCTAGGTGGGATGTAACAGGTGATGGTCCAGAGGAAGATGGGATCCCAGAGGGTTACAACCTAATTCAGTGCAGGGAAAAATCAGAAATACCCCACTCTCAGACTCAGGATACTGCAGGAAAGATCAGCCAGGCTCTGGGCAGAGTGTGGAGGAAAAAAAAAGCCCCTGAGAATTTAGAGCTACTGCTTGGTTCCCTTGAGTATGTAAAGCCCTAATTCAAACTCCTCATGAGATCCTAAAAGCCTCAAGCCAAAAACCTAATTTACAACAAGGGTTTCCATCCAGTGAAATTAATACCATGTAACCCAGGTGGTATTTGGAAGTGTTTGGGGATATTTTGGGGTTCTCATAATTACTAGGTGCACTACAGGCATTTTGCAGGTAGAAACAGAGACACAAAATCTACGTGATGAAGAAACGTCCCACTCAAAATGCTACCACCACCACACTTCTTGAAAAACGTTTATTTAATATAGATGTGCAGTACCCCTTGGCATCTGAAAAAGCACAGCTAAATTTGTCCGGAGAACCCTATCTTTATCTCAGATTTTGAGAATGTTCACAATTCTCAAAGGAAAATAAGAAAATCATAGTCAAAAATAAAGAAATAAGAAAATAAGGCACAACCCACAGTAGCCACAAGATCCTGCCCGCCCTCCACCCCCACCACCGAGGAATTGCAACTTCCCTACTGGCACTTGGACAGGAGTAGGTGAGAGGTTCCCTGGAGTCACCTGCCCCCCAGGACCCCATGGCTCTGCCAGCCTGTGCCTGCCAGCCTGCCTGACCCTCCTCACACCTATGCTCAAGCCCCCGCGGAAGGTGGACGGTGGCCTCTCCTGGCTGACGCTGGGAATCCAGTCCCTGGAGAAGGTAGCAGCAGGTGTGGGGTGTAGATGTGAGTGGGGCCCGGGGCCCCAAGACAACCCATTCTTGGGGGGTGGGGTGGAGCGGATAAGGATCCACACCTGAGCTGAGTCTCCAAGCCCACAGTGCTCACGGCATTGTCCCAGTGGCTTCACTTAAGAAGCACAGATTCACTTTCATTAACGATTCAGAATTTCAGCATGGCATCTGCAGAGCATTAAACCCCATGCAAGGGGCCTTGCTGTGCATAGGGTCTCATGTGACCACCCCAGTCACACAGCCAGCCCCGGCTCCTGGCCACGCCAACCACCCACGGATCCTGCCGGGCCAGCTCTCAGCTGTCAGGGGCTGCTGTTCTCCTTCTCAGGGGTACAAATCTAGCCACAAGAATTCTAGAGCCAGGTATGAGAAGGCGTGGGGAGGTCTCATTGTCCACATAAAGCATGCAGTGGTTCACTTAATGTCCTTGTTTTCAGCACCCACTTGCTCAGCCAGGAATTCCCAAGCCTGGATTTCCTTTGCTTCCGACTCTCCATAGAATAAACCCGTGGCCTTCTGCCAGGGAGGAGGACTGGGATCCAGGCGGAAATGGAATGAGGGAGGGGGCAACTGCTTCTCAAAAACACCTGCAGACAATCTTTCTGTGTCTAGCCCCACACTAACCCCATTTTCAGAGTTAGGTGCTTTCCATTTTCAAAAGCTTCCATTTCTGGACCTCTGTGATGTAACTTGACTTGGCTTTCCTTCCTCAGCTTATATTTCAATTTCCTCTGAATTGCTAATTCAGTTACCACTTGCTTATTTCCTTTCTAGCTTCCAAAATTGTGTTCCTGTTCTCTCCACTCTTATTTTTTTTTTTATTCTATGGGCTTTTAGCTTTTCAAAATCTCTATAGTTGTCATCTTTGTTTGGGTTTGGGAAGGGGCAGAATGGCATTATACATGTGTAATCAATTCTACATGTTTAACCGAAAGTCTGTCTCCATTTCCTTCCCCATTTAAAATGAGAAGTTCTCTTCCTGTCTTCTCCTCTTCCCCATCGGTTATATACAGGCAGTACTAGTCGTGCATGGTTAGATCCATGACCTAGACCGAGGCTGCAGGATCCTGAGAAGCCTGGCCTCCATGGGGAGCACGTGTTGACATTGTATGGACAGGAAGAAGGTGCATGGGTGCTGGACAACTGAGTACTAAAACATATCAGATACCTAATCTGAGCAGTGGACCCAACTGGGCCAATCAGATTAAAACCCCCCTTGGAGTTTCAACTTGGAACCAAAATGAGAGCATCAGGAGTTATCAGTAACTGAGGCAGGTCTGGCAGCAGTCCGGAGGGAGACCCTCCAGTTCCATCGCAGAAGCTCCAGAGCCACCATAGTCCCCACACATCATAAGCCCTTTTTGTAGGTCAGCTCCTTTTTGTGTTCTGTGAGATACCGCCATACATACAATACGTCTGCCCAAGAAATTCTTCCTTTTCTTTTTTCAAGGTGCTGCACTCATTTGCCAAGATACAGTGGAGCGGTGAGCCGAAGTTGCAAGAACCAATTATGTGTATGTCTTCCTGACTTTATGTCCACTGACTTCACAGTGACAACTTAAAATCAGCCATGATGGGAGTATTTACACCACAAGAATTGGAAAAGGCTACAGATCAGGGCTCTGGAGTCTACCCCCACCCCCTCACCAGGAAAGCTGGCTATAAAACATTTCGCAGCAGAACAGCACTGATTTTATCCTAAACTGTGCATTTCCCTAGCCCTCTGTTGGCCCAACTCTAAGTGGGTACAATACTTCTGCTTTCCTTTCTTCCCAGATATTTTGTTGAGATTTAACTGAAATAAACGGCAAAGAAAATAAAGGTTCTAAACGAGTCAGATGTTTGGTAATTTTGACATTATAAATTGGACAATTTCAATTGATTTCAATTAACATTAAATTGATTATAGATTAATGACATATTTTTAATAGATCAATAATTTTATCAGAATAGAACATATACTGGACATATATAAACTTGACTGGCTTATGCATAACTTGAGGAAATAAAGATAATAAAATAATAATCAAAACATATTAGGAATATAAGTGAGTAAATTCTCCATCCATTTTCTTTAGCAAATTGCAACAATACCCAGCCAGAATTATAGAGAGGAAAAAACGCAGTTATGTTTTAACAACCTCCCCGCTCTTCCATTTGGTAGGAAATGGAAATCTGAAGCATTTTTCTCTGAAAGATTAAAACAATCATCTAGTCTGAAGATGAAAAAATCAACTGTCAGTACAATACATTATTACTTTATATTTATATACAAATACATATTACAAAGTGAATTTATGTGCCTTATCTTCTTTGATTCTATTAACACTTATTTTTATTTTAGAGTCTTGATTCAACTCCCACCTTGCCTTTTTTCTTTTACTTACATATAAAATAAAGGTTCTCAGATAAAATATGGCTTGGATTTCAATTTCAGGTGCAGAGTAAGGATGTGCTAGTACTGCATTTAGATCCATATCTTGGATTTTTGTGCTCTGTGCTCTGAACAATTGAATTAACATTAACTCTGTGTCCCTCACTGAAAATAGATGTTGAGTCAGGATAGCGCGGATATTTATCATTGGGAAAAAAATATGTGTAAGGTAAGCAATTCAGATAACATTAGAAAACGACAACAAAACAGGTGCTCTTATAAATAAGGTGCTTTTGAGAACATAAAGAAGGGAGAGCCCTTGTCTACTAGGACCATGGTTGAAGGACAAAAGAGGAAAGAGTCTAAATAAGTAAATCAGAAACATGAGTCGAAAGGAAAGTTAGCTTCCCGGATGAGATATTACTGGCTCTCAGTTTCATTTTTCTTCTTCCTTGAGCCATCTCTCATCCCTTCTCGTAGGGGGAGAATTTTATTAGGGGATCTCATTCAAAAGATTTGGTCAAACGTAATCCTGAAAGCAAATTTGCAAGAGAGGGATTTTGCTAAGAAAAGCCTAAGAGAAATGTTTTTCACACGCATAAGGAGCAGCCTAATAAGATTTATAGGAAGAATGGGAATATTAAGACCTGGAGAAAATGAAGAAAAGAATATATATATGAACAAGAGAGGAGCAAAATTTGACTGAAACAAGGAAAGGAAGGGACTTAAAGACAGTTATGTTGTTGTTAATGTATTATTATATCTTTGTTTATGAGCGATTCAGAATTATACAGCTCTCATGACCCAAGCTTTTACTTCCACACCAGAAGAAGAATTGCAAAGGAGTCCATATGTAGAAGCCGCTCTTTTTGTCCTGCTAGATGGCCTGCCCCAGCCCCCTCTTCACATGCCAAATATATGCTCACCCACCAAAACCCTTCTCAGGCCTTTTATCTTTAAACATGATCTCTGATTTAGAATGGAAAGCTTTGCCCAGCTAAAGCAATTTCACACACCACTGAGCAGGGAAGTTTTTTACCCAAGCCCATGGAATCTATCATATACTATCACTTGTGTATATTCTATGTATTTTTAATTATCTTGTAGCTTTTGAGGCTGGCAATAATTATAACTTCACAATGCTGATAACTTATCCATATTAGAATTGAATAAGTGAAACATTCAGGGTAATAAAAGAATAAGCATATTCCAAAAATTCCATTACACTGGATAATGTAATGGCCATCATCAAAGCTGAGGGCTATAGAAGGTCTTCTCAGCAAAAGAAAGGAAGATTCTCTGGGACTTGGCAATTTTTGGAAATCTCCATGAATACAAGTTGGCAACAGTTCCCTCAGTCCTTTGTTTATTTACTCATAAATAAATAGTTCCTGAGCAGCTACTCTGTGTCAAGTCATGTTTATAGCCTTTGTTTTCTGGAGTAAATAAGATGAAAAAGGTACCTTGTTCCACGGATATTACCTTACAAATGAAGGAGGAAAACAAGCAAATATACAAGAAACATGTCAGCTTGTGACAAAGTGCTATATAGTGATGTGATGTGATATGATAGGTTGCAAGACCAGGTTGCTGTTTTAAATTGTGTGGGCAGAGAGGTCTCTTCAAGGAAGTAATATTTCAATTAAGCAAGTATGCCTGGCAATAAAAAGTACCCAAGTAAGGATCTGGGAGGAAGAAAATTCCAAGTAGAGGAAATAGATGTCCTAAGCATGGAAGGAGGCCCATGTGGCTAGAATGTGGTGCATGAGGAGGGGGAAGGCACGAGGTGAAATTGGAAATGTAAGCAGAGGCCAGAACATGGACAGTGGGCAGAGTAAGCAGGAAAAAAAGACTGAATTCTATTCTGATTGGTATACAGAGCTTCTCCAGGGTTTTAAGAAGGGGAGTAATGAAATCAGATATAAACTTTTAAAAGAGCACATTGGCTGCTATGCATAGAATGGGTCATAAGTGAAAGCAGAGGGAAAGTTCATAAGCTAGCACAGTAGCCAGAATGAAAGCTGGTAATGGCTTAAATGAGGTCAATAGAAATAGAGATAATGAGAAGTGGTCAGGTTCAGCACATCTTAGAAGTGCCCTCAACAGGTATTGCTTATGAATTGGATAGGAAGGTGCTGAGGAGAAACAAAAATCATAAATTTTTTGCTGGAGGAACTGAGTGGATGATCATGCATTAACTAGGATGGAGATGCCAGGGAGGAACAAGTTTATAGAGGGGATGTAAAGAGATATGAGTTCTCTTTGGCCACCTTAAGTTTGAGATGTTTATTATACATCCGAATGCAGATTAGATAGTGAGATATGCTTGCCTGGAGTTTAAGAAGGTATCAGCCCAGAGATAATTATGTGAGAGTCCCTGGCTTATAGATAATATTTAAAACCATGGAGTAGGCCGGGCGCGGTGGCTCACGCCTGTAATCCTAGCTCTCTGGGAGGCCGAGGCGGGCGGATTGCTCGAGGTCGGGAGTTCAAAACCAGCCTGAGCAAGAGCGAGACCCCGTCTCTACTATAAATAGAAAGAAACTAATTGGCCAACTAATATATATAGAAAAAATTAGCCGGGCATGGTGGCGCATGCCTGTAGTCCCAGCTACTTGGGAGGCTGAGACAGAAGGATCGCTTGAGCCCAGGAGTCTGAGGTTGCTGTGAGCTAGGCTGACGCCACGGCACTCACTCTAGCCTGGGCAACAAAGTGAGATTCTGTCTCAAAAAAAAAAAAATAAATAAAAAAAAATAAAACCATGGAGTAGATGAGGTCTGTAGTAGCATCTGTAACAAAGGGGATAGGAGAGATCCGTGGGGCACTCCACTAACTTCTAGTCTGAGAAGGAAAGTTTCACAAAATAGAACTCAAACCAGGAGAGGTTAGCATCATAGAAGCCAAGGGAAGAAGGTGTTTCAGAAAGGAGGAAAGAGTCAGCTGAAAGATCAAGAAAGTTAAAAGATAGAAGTAATTATGAAAGTTAAAAGATAGAAGTAATTATTGGACTTGGCAATCTGGCAGTCATCAGTAACCTTGACAAAATGAGGATCGGTGTGGTGGTATTGATGAAAGTGCAGTTAGCAGGAGTTGAATACTGTAGTGTGAAGTGGAGATGACATCGACTGATAGCCATGCAAGATGTGGAGGGAAAAGAAATAAACAGACAACTGGAGAGGAATGTGAGGTCCAAGGATTTTTGTTGTTGTTTCCTTTAGATAGAAGATATTGGGACATGTTTCAGTATGGACAAAGAAATTGATGCAGGAGTTAGGTGTGGATAATGGCAGGTACAAACTGCCTGAGAAATCAAAAAGTGTTGGGATCCAGGGTATAAGTAGATAAAGTGTCATTAAAAGGCAACAGAAGCCCTTAATCCACAGTAAAAAGATGGAAGGCAGGAAATACAGGATAGATGGAGATACATTGACAGATTTGATGGTGGGTAGAGCTGAGTTTCCATGTGATTGCTTCTATTAATGAACTGTGAGATAAGGCCATCTGCTAAGGGGAAGAGAAGAACATTTGAAGAGAGATTAAAGGGTATAAAACAAATATTTTGGACAATGAGAAATTGAACATGCTAGCGAAATGCAGTGAGATTATGGGACAATGTTGGTTATTCATTTGAGATTTGTTGATGGGCAGTTAAAGTCACTTAGAGTATAAAAATTCAGCATCACTGTATATTTTTCTCCAGGAACATTTAGCTGCTTGAGTTAGGCATGCAGAAAGCAAATAGTTGAATTGGGCCTACAGGGGAGATTTGTTAATAAGAGCCACATAGAAAAGTAAGCGTTTCCAATGGAATAATTAAAATAAAGAACCTGGAATCAAAGGGGCATAAGAAGGAAAGTGATGGCACAAGGTTTATAATTGATCATTAGAATTTGTTGGAATCGTAGATGGAAGAATTGAGGTAGAAAAATTTCTCAAGTAGAAGGAATAGTGTAGGTGGGCTGGAAGGAGAGGAGGTGGGCGTCAGAAGGTCATGCTTGATGTCCAGGTTATTAAGTGGTCTTGTTATTGACAATGACCATGTCCAGGGTGCAGCCAGCAGAGAGAATTGCTGGAATGGATGAAGGACAAGTGATGGAGGCAAAAGGCTGAGGGACTAAGAAACCAGAATATGGGGTAGATCCCATGCCTGGATGTTGAATTCACCAAGAATGGTGCAGGATTAAACCAATGAGACAGTCTGGTGCTAAACTCATCAACAATTCATCAGCAAAAAGGGATTTATCCAGATATCAGTTCAAAGCAGCAATTACGAAGGATTGCAGGTATTACAGTCTAATGGCAAGGATGCAAAGAGGTGGAGGTTTAGAGGAGAAGGAAAGATAAATTGCTTGGACGTGGCAACCAAGAAAATGCAAGATACTCTCAATGCCAGGTCCTCAGGTTTTTAGAATACGGGCAAATCAAAATCCTTTATTCAACATGTTTATCAGAGAGGCAGTGTCAAGGAGCAAGAAGATGAAGAAAGAGGCTAAGAAGGAATGCAGAGGAGGTTTTGATGATGGATGTAAATCATGTCCAACAAATACTCACTGGTCTGGGCAGAGTCCTAGGCGCTGTGTGTGGACACAGCAATGAACAAGACAGTCATGGTCTCTGCTCCCAAGGAACGTGCACTCTAGCTGGGACAGGGGGAAAAAATGAACAAATAATAAAGAAAACAAATCAGATACGGTTCAGGGCAAAAAAGAGAATTTAAACAGTGTGATTGTGATCTGACCAAATGGCTACTTTACATCAGGAACTGAAAAGGGATTTTCTCAAGAGAGATTTTTAAACTAGGGCCCCGCAGAAAGGCTGGGACAAGCAGGGGTAGAAACACTTCCAGATAACAGGGCGCACAGTCCAGGGGATGCCAGATCACTGGGGGAAGGACTCGAGCAGACCTGTGTGAGGCGTGTTAGGAGGGATTGCAGCTCCAGGTGGCATGGCAACGGTGATAGTTTCCTAGGGCTATCATCATCAAAGGACCACAAACCAGGAAGCCTGAAATAACAGAAGTTTATTCTGTCACATTTCTGTGGGGGCAGAAATTTGAAATCAAGGTGTCAGCAGGGTTGGTTCCATCTGGAGCCATTGAAGGAAATTCCGTCCCAGGCCTCTGTCCTGGCTACCGGTGGCTGCCAGCAACCCCTGGCTTTCTGTGGCTTGTAGCTGCGTCACTCCACGTTCTGCCTCCATCTTCACATGGCTGTTTTTCCTCTGTGTGGCCGTATCTCTATGTCCCTGTGTCCCGATGTCCCTCTCCTTATAATGACACTGGTCATGGGATTTAGGGCCCACCTTAAGCCGGTACGATCGAATCTTAGCTTGATTACATCTGCAAAAGCCCAATTTCCAAATCAGGTCGTAGTCACAGGTTCTGAGTGGGCAAGGATTTTAGGGGGACACTATTCAACCCAGTACGGCAGCCACAGGGTCCGCCCAGCTCTCTGCACGGAACTGCTCTCTCTTGCATGGCCAGAATCACTAAGCACGGGCTCAGGCAGGGGTGTCGCCCCAGACACATGAGGCTAAGAGCTGCCTCCTCGGAAGCAGCGCGATGGGCAGACTGCTCATGCGCGGGGACTCTAGCGCTCCCCCTGGGGGAGCAGGGCTGGGACTGCACCCATAGCAAGGGGCCATCAGAGGGAAGGTGGAGCGCACCTAATTTGGGATTACATCTGGGCTGGGGAGGAAACAGGCAGCATCAACAAGGCTCATGGACTGGATCGTGTCTCCCCAAAATCCCTGTGTTGCAGCCCTGCCCCCCAATGTGACTGTATTTGGACATAGAGATGTTGGGGGGAGGGTAATTAAGGTTAAACGAGGTCATAAGGGCGAGGCCCCATTCCGATAGAGTTGATGTCCTTGTAATGAGAGGAAGCAACGCCTAGGAGATGCCTTTCTTGCAGACAGGCACAGAGACTGGAGACCGGGCCACGTGAGGACACAGTAAGAAGGCCACTGTCTGCAAGCTGGGAACGGAGGCTTCATTGGAGACCATCCCTGACAGCACTTTAACTTGGACTTCCAGCTTCTAGGACTGGGAGAAAATAAAGTTCTGTTGTTTAACCACCCAGCGTGTGGTGCCTGTCACGGCAGCCCTAGCAGGTTAAGACAGCAAGTCTTCCCTTCAGGTATAACAAATAGGAGTCAAATGCCCTGCAAGGAAGAAGGCGAAAGGAGAGGGGAAGGAAGGATCGGATCAAGGTAGCGAGATCTGCATCTTATCGAAACATCTCTCCCATCGTCATGACGGAGTTTCTGATTGATTATAAAGAATGTTTTAGTAAACAAATATTTATCGTGTACTTATTATGTACAGGCCACTTAGTTGCAGCACCATATTTCAGACACCTGGCAGAATCTAGGGGTGATTAATGGACTTGGTCTGATGCCAAAGAGACAGTGACTTTGTCCGGCCGCCGTGTGCATCACCTGTGCATTGCATGGAAGTAATGTTCGCCCTCTGGTATCATGGTTTCAAAGAGATGGAAAACAAACCTGTGCGTGAAAGTAATAGGACATTAACTATTTCTTAATGTTGGGGAAAACATCATTTGTTTTTTCACAACAGTACTCTGGCACTGTAGACATTGCCCTTTGTGTCACCTCTAGCAACAAGCACTGAAATGGCTTCATCCACTCCCCTATGTCTTCTAGTTGTAACTTCATGTTCTGTTCCTGCTGTCCCAAGCCATTTCCATTTGATTGCCACATGGGGAATTATTTTGACCCTTGATAACAAGTTTAGAAGCTCCTAGCAATTCCATTTCACAGTTTGCATTCACTTTAACCTATCCCTGAATGGTCTCCCCGAAAGAGCATACAAAGTAAAACCAAGGGGTCACTTTGAAGGTCTGCTCTGGTTTAACATCTTTATTAGCAATCTGGAAGAATGCGAAAACACCACAGTAATGAAATCTGATTCTAAGTTGGGAGTTGCTGCAATAACAAAGGAATAAATTGAGGAGAAAACCACAGAGTAACTGAAATTCAACTTGGCAAGTTACAATCTAATATATGTGAGAACTAGAAATGAATTCAAAACGCAGATTGTCAATGGATGAGTGAAGCCAGTCAAATATTAATGTCCTAGAAGGCCTGAGGGTGAGGGTAAAGTTAATCGTGTGTGTTAGCAGAACTGAGATGGGCTAGACAATGATCAATGCTGTTTTGTAGAGCAGGTAAGGAAGTACTGCAGGAAAGGAAATGTAAAGGACTGGTGAGATGGCATTTGGAATTCAGTATTGTATGGGACGTGCTGTAATTTGAAAAATCCTTCAATTACAAAGAAATTAAAGGCAATGTATCATGAGAAGAGTGGAAGAAGAGGAGTGGCATTGGCAAAAACAAGTACAATGGAGGATTAAAGCAGATACATATGACCTGGCTGCTTTAGCAATTATTAAAGGTTCCAGAAAGCAGTGTCACACCACAGGTAAGAATTTCAAAATCAGACTGGGTCTGAGTCTTCCGTTGTGCTACTTACTAGTTGTTTGACCTTGGGCAAGTTATGTCATTCTCAACGTCTCAGTTTCTTGGTCTGAAAATCTGAACTAGTAAAAAGAAATACGTAGTTCTTAGTGTTGAGAAGTGAACGAGATAGATAAATCAATAAGAATAATCAATAATTAATAATAATCAAAGATAAATTCTTAATAAACATTGACTGCAACAAACAACAACAATAAGGATCCACGTATAATTGGAAAGGTTTTTATATTAATGTGCATTTGGTTTGATGTTTCACTTTATGTTAGTGATGATTTTTTGCAGGGCAAAATTTCTAGACGTGACATTCAACTTAGAGTTTCCATGCAATGATTCAACAGCCTCTCTGGAAGCCGAGCGTTAATGGTAAGTGGTTCACTGCCCCCATCGGTTTCTCCACTGCACAATTCTACCATCTGTCCTCCCATCTCTTCTTAATCAGAATAGCCCTAATAGGCAGTCCTAGATCTAGTGTTTTTTTTCAAACCAAGAGATTACGGAATGAGAGCCAGATGGTAAATTTGAGCATATCTAGGACAATCACTTTATTTAGCTACAAAAACAAACAAACAAAATTAAACAGTGGTTTCTCCTTTTTTATATGTTGGCCAGATATCTCCTTGAACTTTTCTAGATGACAAAAAAGTTTCCATCCACTTGTCAGGTAGCACGCTTCATCTCAAACCACGGCATAGCAGAGTCAGAGTGTGCTTTAGTTGTGCCGATTTTAAAAAGTCTCAGTTGTGTATAGTTGTTTCCTGTTGCCTATGTCAGGACTTCTCTTCAGTCGTTTTAGGCCGAAGGGCAAATGAGAATATTCTTTTCTAAAAGGAAAATATTTGAAGGAAATTTCTGATGAACCAAAGGATATAAAGATAGACTGAGTGTGAGTTTCCCTCCAGGAGAATGTTGTAAATCACCAAGTTAAATAGTTTCCTCTTTCCTGAAGTTTGCTTGCTGATTTATACACTTCCCAGAGACATAAGAGGTAATGAAATGTGTTCCCATAAAGGTCCTTTTCTGACGTTAGAAGCCTGGCTTGCCCATTGTAATTTAGACGTATTAATTAACGAGACTGGACACATTCCTTTTTCAATTGAAAACCTGTGCTCCAATGGCTTGATCAATCTGATAACTCTAGAATAAAAACCATTCTGCTCCCAAAGAATTTTTTTTCCTGAGAAAAGAAATGAATGACTTATTGCTTCTAGACACAGTCCAGACATGTCAATTTCTTTTTCCAAATTGAACATTTTTCGAAAAGTCAACTATCAAGTAGATTCTGGCAGAGGCATTACTTTGAGATAATAGATCCATCATCTCAAACCTTTCTATATCATCTGTATTTTAATGCTATTGAAATAATTTACTATATGTTATTTCTAAGGAGGTATCAAACTATTAAGATATTTTATAAATAATTATTAATAAGTTTTGGAGTTTTGAAAAAAACTTGATTAGCTCAACAAATATCTGTGACTCCACATGATAGCAGAGACAATGCTTTACTATTAATATTTATAGCACTTTTTATCGGACATTCATTTTTTTCCTAAAGGAGGTGTTTTCCTCAAGAAATAAAAAAAGGAGCACTCTATGTTTCTGTAAACATGAACATCAAAAAAATATAATGTTCTACTTTGGAATTCAGTCACATTAAAGGCAATTTATTATTTGAAAAGTACGTTTTCCAACACAAAATTCGCTAATATAGTCCAGACTTGTCTCAATTAACTCTCCGGCTCCTAGCCTGCAAGTGAAAAGTAACTCTAGTTCTGTTTGAGGTTGATGTTTTTCTAGCTTATTGAAACAGAAATGACAGAATGCCAATTTACTTTGCACTTGTATGCTGTGTGTAGGAGTCAAATAAACAATCGCACAAGGCATATTGAATTCTTTTCAGCTTGGAGCATGCAGTTCATGTGTCTCGCTGTCTGAGGAAAGCTGTGTAGAACAAGAGGTTGAATGCCCCATAAGGTTTCAATGACAGGAGTATTCCTTCTGCCTGCTCTCTGGATCTGTCAAATGTGCCCACACTTTGGTTAGCTCTTTTATGTCGATCTGACCTCAGTTTGGGGTGAAAAAAATGATCTTTGAGAATGTGCTGATCAAATCATCATTACTCAGCTGAGGCAAACAATCAGAGAGAGAATAAAAATTCATTTTCATTTACTTGTCGTGCTTCTCTGAGGTCTATGTCTCTATTGTTATCAAGTGCTTTGATTAGAGAGAACTAATTCTTGATTCTCCAGATACAAATTTCTTGGAAAAATATTCTGTTCTGAAAGTATCATTTGTACTTTCTTTGGTGAAGGGGAAAAAAAGGTAATTACTTAGAAGAAAGTAATAGTCTTCTGTAACACCTACACTTTGTTTCCATCTCCGTATAAGCATCGAGGAGATAATGCCTCTCCAATCTGCCTCTAGACGATCTTGTGTGGGACAGTTTGGAACATTGGCCAAATCTGCCCTGTACCAAGATGAGTTATTACACCCCGTATGATTGAATCACACATTTCCTGCTGCATCAAGGTTATCCAGATATCTGGAGCAAATTCCATTTTGTTGTAGGTAAAAGCAGCCGTCTTACATTAGGTCCGATAGCATAGCATTAAATGTCTACTACCTTAGGGGTGTTCTTCACTTTTCAGATTAAAATGCCTGATAAAGACGTATATTTTCATTTACCATTTATTGCTTATGACTTGGAAGTCTATTCTCCAAAAAATGTTCTTTGTTATGGGAGGGAAAAGATGGAGACAGTGTCCCTGTTATATACCAGAGAAAATTGGCCCTTTATGCATTTATTTATTTTTAATTTCAGAATATTACAGGGGTACAAACGTTTTGGTTATATGAATTGGTTTTGTACAGATTGAGTCAAAATTATAAAGTGCGTTCATCACCCAGATAGTGTCCATTGTACTCATTAGGTGTGAATTCACCCGTCCCCTCTTCCCCCTGCCACCTGCTTGATTTCAGTTGAATTTTACTTCCATATGTGAACGTAAGTATTGATCTATTAGTTCCAATTTAGTAGTGAGTACATGCGATTTTTGTTTTTTCATTCTTGGGACACTTCACTTAAAAGGATGTTTCCAGTTCCATCCAGGTTGTTACAAAAGGTATCAGTTCACCATTTTTTATGGCTGAGTAGTACTCCATGGTACATATATGCTACATTTTATTAATCCACGCATGTATTTATGGGCACTTAGGTTGTTTCTACATCTTTGCGATCTGTGAATTATGCTGCAAGTGTTTTTTTGAATAAAATATCTCTTTTCCCTTTGGGTAAACACCCAGTAGTGGGGTTGCTGGATCAAATGGTACTAAACCATTTCTCCTGTCTCTAAATTGCTCAGCTTGTAATTGATACATTGTCCTTGAAATGCTTTTACATTTCAAGGAGGTTATGTTGCTTTCAAAATAATTAAAAAGTGCTTACTGGTATGCACTTGGAATTCTGTTCCCTAAGAATGGAAATTGACAGGAGGGAATAAAGAAGGAGGCAAAGAGAGACAGCTAGCCCTCAAATTGATCAAAGCTTGAGGGTCGGGGAAAAAATGAGATGAAGAAAAAGAACGCAAGGAAAGAGTTTAATACATGTTGAAATTCAAAGTACAGAGTTAACCAGCCATCTGAGAAAGCCAAAACCACAAGGAACTGGAGCAAGGATTCAGGGATTTTCAGAGTCTCTGATCCTCTCCAGGGTGCTTTTAGCAATGCAGCTCCCAGGACCCCACACCATTCACCTGCATCATGAGAGGGAGGAGGAGACCCAGGAATTTGCATGCTAACCACTTCCCGGGGGATTCATAGGTACAATGAAATCTGACATCTGCTTGTACACTAAGGCCAATGCACTGAAAACATAGGGAAAAAAAGCACTGGCCTGCCCAGCCCCTAACTGTCCCAGTGGCCTTTAATTTGTCTAATAACATAACCAAATCTATCTCTCACTTATCGCATCATCAAAACGCTTTCAAAGCTAACACCTTCCACCTGGCAGCATCTGGTCAGTATCTCCTGTCTCCCCTCAATGACTAGCAGCCTCCTCTCAGTTGTCTCCGGTTCCACTCTTAGCCCCTTCTATGCATCCCCCAAAGAGTAGCCACAGGGGGTTCTAAAAATGAAAATAAGATCCTATTACTCTTTTTCCTAAGTCTCCCCAGTGACTTTCTAACATCCTCAGAGTGAAATTCAAAACGCCTCTCCAGAGCTGCAAAGCAACACAGGATTCCGCCCGCCCACCTCTCTCATCTCCGACCTTTCTCCCCCTGGCCTTCTGCCCATTATGCTCCGGCCACAGGTGCCTCCTTTCGGATCCTCAAACATGACAAACCTGTTCCTCCTTTAGGGCTTTGGAACTAGTAACTGGTGAGCTGAATGGGCTAAATGTGGGAGCGCATGATGAGAAAGGTGCTCATTCTTCACCCAGCGCTGTTCTGAAAGGCGCTCTGTTGAACCTCCCTTCCCTTCCCCTTCAAGCTAGCTCTGACTGATGCTCTGCTGTCCCCTCACTTTCTAAATGAGAGGTATGGTCTCACCTCCCCACCCACCCACCCCCCGTGGAAAGCATGTCGGCTGTCCCATCTCAGGTCTGGTCCTGCACTCAGGAGCCAGTAGGAGGGGGCAGCTCAGGACTCTCATTTTGCCCCATCTCCTCCCCTCTGGCATCGGGCTCCTCTGGGTTGAGGACAGAGAGTGGAGGGATTAGCAAAAAGGAAGGCACAACTGGGGTAGACACCTGGAGCCATTTAGGTTGTCTCTTGTTTTCAAATGCCCTCTGCCATGGCTGATGACATCTAAATGCTAGCTCTGCCTCATAGGGGACACCCTCAAAGATGCCCTGCTCCACTGCCACCACCCCAGGGGCCTGCGCAGGGCACTGGTCCCCAGTGTGGGCAACGCATTCTCCACCAGCTACTCAGCCCACTGCCACTCATCCCCCAGACTCTCTAAGAACTGTCCTTCAGTCTTTTCTTGCTAACAGGAGGCAGTTCTCTGAGCTTCTGTAAGCAAACTCTGAGAGAGGGAATGAGTCCAGTCTCCCATTCTTGCAAGCAACTTGGCTTTCATATTCTCTGCAGATTCTTCATAATCTAGAAAAGAGGAAGGACTAAATATTCTTTCTGAACATCTAGCTCCATTCTAATACATCCAAACCCAGCTTTAGTAAAAGTGGTTGATGAACACAAATGTCTTTTTGTATCCAAAGCAAGAGTAGTATTTTTAGAACATTTGTTTATTTTTCCCTCTAGAGGGATGGATTTCTTGATGGATGTATGATATAAAATCAAGATTCTGCTTCCTAATAACACTTTGTGTTTCTTTTGGATAAAATGACCTCGGCTTTCGTGAAACTTCTTAATTCCAATAAATGGCTAAACAGAATTTCATTTTCCCTGGGCAAAGTCAAGGGATAATATTCATGTTACACTTTTGGTTTTCTTTCTCTCAATAGTTTAATGTTATAGCAAATCAACATCCTTAAGGGGACCATACCTTAAGGTGGGACTCAGCAACCTAGAAATTTCATGCCATGATTTTTATCAGGTTAATCATCATAATAGTGCAATGTCTTGTGCACTTGCTTTCTGCCAGGTCCTATGTGCTCCACATAGACCAACCCAGGGTGGTTCTAAGCACAATGACCCAGAAGAGTGTTCTGCCCTTTAGGCAAGTGTTTCTGACCCTTAGGACCATGCCTTTTGTCAGTGTCACCATCTGAACAACTTCCCATCCCATCTTCTTGAATCTTTAAAAGAAAAGAAAGACAGTGTGAGGCATTCCATTTCCAAGGCAGATAACTCCTTCCCTAGGGTAACCATGCTATAATGTACTACTTCATTTATTTAAACATAAGACTCACAAGCATTTCTTTTTTACTTTGAGATATTAGTCAACTGTTGTCCCCAGAATAGGGTGCTGCTTCATCAAAAATATACCAATTATATAAGTTTTAGCGGTCTCTTTTAAATAGCCTTTCTATTTAATGACATCTTTCTGTAAGAGAATAATAATAATTGCAAGCTAGATACTTTATACTTCTTATTATGTACATCTGCCTATATTTTAAATAAATAACAAAGTTTGAATGTGAATATGTCATTATGTGATATGTTAAATGCTATTCTAAAAATCGATGTTTTGTCAAAATTCTCCCAAACCATCTATGTGAATGTGTTTAGGTTTTCCAAATTGATGAATTTGCTTAGTTTTTTTGTTTTGTTTTGTTTTTTACAAATAATAGCCCATAAAGCATACAACTAGAATGCTTGGAAATACATCCACCCAGTGATTGCTCTGCAATGTCACAACCTAGCTAACTATTTCCTGATGAAAACTCTGGTTTAAAGATCACTATTCATTTAATTGGTGACTACTATCTTCATCATACAGCTGTTAGCCCATCAAGAAGATAGTTAAGAACTTGACAATATACATTGCATTAACTTTTTTGCCCTAAGGTTAATCATAGGAAACATTTTTAAATGCACTTTTTAATGTGCTAAACTTCTCTAATAAATATGATTAAGTAAAATAAGTTGAGAGGAAGAACATCAATTTAACAAAGATTGCTTAACATTAGGCAGTGGATTTATACTTGAGCAAAGGGAAATTTAGTGTCTGTACTTTCATGGCTATTAGAGAGAATTTGGCTGTGATCCAAGCACTGAGTTGTACCTTCATTGAGCTAAGCCAGAAAAACACTGATTGATACATCAAGATGATGAGCTTCAATAGAATATTATTTAGGGATTTATGCTTACACATAATGTGCTTTTTTTTCTGTTTTTCATATCACAATGAACATTATAATTCCTTACTAGAATAAGAATAGAGCATATTCTATGACTAAATCTATGAGGGGAATACTCAATGTTGAAATAGTAGACTCCTAAGAACAAAATGTGTTTCATTAAAGAAACATTCTCTTGAATCTTTTATGTAGATTTTACTTTAAATATGAACCCTTTCTAAAACAAAATCTGCTTACTCACTTTTTAAAGAAAAAAACAATGGTGTAAAATTTACTGGCGGCTGTTGTTACAATGAACACCCCTGTGGTGTCCACACTGCCTGGTGCTGTCCTTTTAGCCCTTATTGGCTGATAACACACTAAACTCCAAGAATAAAAACAAGCTATATGGCATTTAGAACAATAAAGATCACAGAGGTCTATAGAAAGACATTTTGTCTTACAATTCTTAACATTAATTCTTTTTTCTATGCTTGTGCACAGCTAAGGAAACAATTGACAAAGCAAAGAGACAACCCACAGATGGAAGAAAATACTGGCAAACTATTCATCTAACAAGGAATTAATACACAGAACATATAAGGAGCTCAAACAACTCAAAAGCAAATAAACCCAAATAATTCCATTTAAAAAAATATGGGCAAAAGACCTAAATGGACACTTTTCAAAAGAAGACATACAACTGGTATACGAAAAAATGCTCAACATTACTACTCATCAGGGAAATTCAAATTGAAACCACAAAGAGATATCATCTCATTCAAGGTTGGTTTTTTTTTTTTTTTTTTTTTTGAGACAGAGTCTCGCTTTGTTACCTAGGCTAGAGTGAGTGCTGTGGCATCAGCCTAGCTCACAGCAACCTCAAACTCCTGGGCTCAAGCAATCCTTCTGCCTCAGCCTCCCGAGTAGCTGGGACTACAGGCATGCATCACCATACCTGGCTAATTTTTTCTATATATATTACTTGGCCAATTAATTTTCTTTCTATTTATAGTAGAGACAGGGTCTCGCTCTTGCTCAGGCTGGTTTCGAACTCCTGACCTCGAGTAATCCGCCCACCTCGGCCTCCCAAGTGCTAGGATTACAGCCGTGAGCCACCTCGCCCGGCCTATCTCATTCCAGTTATAGTGGCTAGTATCAAAAAGGAAAAAAACCCTCAAATGCTGGTGAGGATGCAGAGAAAAGGGAACTCTTAGACACCATTGGTGGGAATGTAAAGTAGTACAGCCATAATGGAAAACAGTATGGAGCTTCCTCAAAAAAAACACAGATAGAACTACCATATGATCTAGCAATCCCACTGCTGTGTGTACATCTAAAAGAAAGGAAACCAGTATATTGAAGAGATATCTACACTCCCATGTTCATTACAGTAGTAATCACAGTAACCAAGATGTAAAATCAACCTAAGTGTTCATCAAAGGGTGAATGGATAAAAATGTGTGGTATATATTCATATACATGGAATATTATTCAGCCATAAAAAGAATGCAATCCTATCATTTGCAGTAGCATTGGTGAAACTCGAGGTCATTGTGTTAAGTGAAATAAGCCAGGTGCAGAAAGAATTATCACATATTGTCCTTATATGCTGGAGCTGCAGAAGTGGATCTCCTGGGGGTAGAGAGTAGAATGGGGGTTGCAAGAAATTGGGAAGGGGAAGGGAGAAGGGCGGATGAAGAGAAATTGATCAATGGGTATAATATTACAGCTAGATAGAAGGAGTAAGTTCTAATATTTGATAGTACAGTGGGGAGATTATAGTTAATGATAATTTATTGTATAGTTCAAAATATCTAGAAGAATCATAATGTTCTTAACATAAAGAAAATATAAATATCTGAGATGATGGATACCCCAATTACCCTGATTTGATCATCACACATTGTATATGTGTATAAAATATCAACTTGTACCCCAAAAATATGTACAACAATGATATATCAATTTAAAAAAATCATCTGGGCACAGTGGCTCATGCCTGTAGTCACATCTACTCAGGAGGATGAGGCAGGAGGTTCACTTGAGCCCAGGGGTTTGAGGCTGAGCAGTGAGCTCTGATCATGCCACTGCACTCCAGCCTCAGTGACAGAGTGAGATCTTGTCTCTAAAGAGAGAGAGAAAAAAGGTCATAAAATGCA
The DNA here is from genome assembly GCF_040939455.1 of Microcebus murinus. Taxonomy (NCBI): domain Eukaryota; kingdom Metazoa; phylum Chordata; class Mammalia; order Primates; family Cheirogaleidae; genus Microcebus; species Microcebus murinus. The sequence goes on from NC_134114.1 coordinate 12,448,062, forward strand.
AGAACAAATAAATAAATAATGGTCATAATGGCTTTGGATTAAAATTTTCCATCATTTGTCCAGGTCTAATATGATGCTATTTTGGAACACTTTGAGATAGTTGATTTAGTCATTTTCTCTTATGCCAATCAAAGCTCCAAAATGAGTATAATGATGACATAAGTTTGGGGATAATGGCAACCATCACTGAGGAGAGGAAATTAATTTATATTTGAATGGGATCCATTTTTTTCAAGCACAAAATCAGTACTCTCTTTCCTCTTAGCACAAAATTTACTGGCTGGGATAGAAAAATACCATTCAGGTTTCCTGGGCTCAGCCTTCCATCTGATTTAATCTTGGCTGAAGGCGAGAATCACAGAGTAGATGTGAGTGAAGACGGAGCATCTGGTCTCTGCTCCATTGATCAAAGGATGGCAGCTACTGCAGTAGTTTTCTTTGCCAGTCACAACCTTCATTTAGCCCACGCTTTTAGGACATGGCAGCCCCTCTCACATGGGTTCCATTTCTTCATTAGATGAAAGACTTTAGGCACCTGGAGTATTTGTCAGAGAATAATTTCTACTTGTCAAAAACAGCCACACACAAAACAATCTTGAGCCAAAGTACCCTTTCTTTAGATTTCTATAAGAAACAGAACTAAGAAGATTTTATTTTCAAAACTTTCCCTTTCAAGTCAGTAAATATTTATCAAATATTAACAGTCTATAAGGCACTATATTAATTAGAAAATAGGGATTAGAGGAGTAGGGGAGATTGAACTGAAAAATGAGAACAAACCAAAAAAAGCCCTACCTCTGCCTTCTAGTTGCTGCTGATCAGATGGGTGAGAAAGAAGCATGACTAACAATCTGGTATAAACCAAGTTGTGCTAAGTGGTACCAAGGCAGCTCAAATCCACTGAGGGTAGTAGAGATGTGGAGCTTTCTGGAAGGTGGCAGTTCAGCTAAAGCTGCAAGGTTTTCAACAAAGTGGAAGAGCATTACAGACCCCAGAAGGAACTTGAGCAAAGCAGGTCTCATTCTAGGAAGAAGGCTACAGGGAGGGATATATAAGCATGCAGTGGGATAAAGCGGGAGCTAAACTGTGCAGGACAGAATGTGTTACTTAGCTTTTTGCAATCCCTTTTGTTGTCATGATTTGGAAGTGCATAAACACATAATACCTTTCCAGAATGCGTCTTACTGCCACACCAGCATGCAGAATCCAGAGATTAATGCCAAGCAGCCCATGCATTTCCCCTCAATGGCCCTTCATCCTATAATAAGTCCATTTGGGGAGTCCTGAGGCAGCTTCCTCTCTGTGGTTCCTGTTACCCTTTCTCCTCACCATGGTTTTCTAGATCAGGGGCCAGTAAACATTTTCGAAAAAGGCCAGATAGTAAATTTTCTAAAAAGGGCCAGATAATAAACTTTTAAAGTTTCACAGGCCAATCTTTGTCACAACTATTCAATGCTGTTGTTGTAGCACGAAAGCAGTCATAGACAATACTTAAAGGAATGGTTTGGCTGTGCTCCAATAAAACTTTATTTTAAAAAAAAGATGGCAGCAACAAAAGCAAAAATAAACAAATAGGATTACATCAAACTAAAAAGCTTCTGCACAGCAAAGGAAACAATCAACAAAATAAAAATGCAACCTCCACAGTAGTAGGGAATATTTGTAAGCCATATATCTGATATGAGGTTAATATCCTAAATGTAATTCACACAACACAATAGCAAAAAGTTTAGCTCCAAGAAAACTCTAGCCCCAAATAACCTGATTAAAAAATGGGCAGAGATGCTGAACAGACATTTTTCCAAAGAAGATGTACAAATGGCTAACAGGTATGAAAAGGTGCTCGACATCTAATAATCAGAGAAATGCAAATCCAAACCACAATGACAGATCACCTCACAGCCATTAGGATGGATATTATCAAAAGGCAAGAGGTAACAAGTATTGATAAGGGTGTGGAGAGAAAGGAACTCTTGCACACTGTTGCTGGGAATGTAAAATTGGTACAGCCATTATTGAATACAGTATAGAGGTTCCTCCAAAAATGAAAAATAGAACCATCATGCCAGCAATCACACTTCTGGGTACATGTCCAAAGAAAATGAAACCAGTATGTCTAAGCAATATCCGCACCCACCATGTTCATTGCAGCATTATTCACAATAGCCAAGATATGTGAACAACTTAAGTGTCCATCAATGGATGAATGGATTTCAAATATATATATATATATATATATATACACACACACACATATATATGCATATACAATGGATAAAATGTGGTATACTATTTAGCCATAAAAAGGAGGGAAATTCTTCCATTTTTTGACAACACAGATGAACCTGGAGGGCATTATGTTAAGTGAAATAAGCCAAACACAGAAAGACAAATGATATATGATCTCATTTATATGTGAAATCTAGAAAAGTTGAAAGTGTGGAAGCACAGAGTAAAAAGCTGGTTACCAGGGGCTGAAGAACGGAGTTGGGGCTGGAAATGAGGAGATGTTGGTCAAAGGGTACAAACTTTCAGTTACATGACAAATAAGTTATTTGGACCACTGATTGTACTTTGTGAACTCCTATTCTAGGTCTATAGAATTCTGTGCTGTCTCCAAAGAATCCTAGTTGCTTCTATTCTCTGACTTCAGTCCAGGCTGTTCATTATTTAAAACTATCAGATCCCTCCCCTTGCCCGCTGCTAACGAATCTCAGACAGAACCTAATTTTTTGAAGGCAAGGAGGAAAAAAAAAATGGTCTTCTCTGATATGACCCCCAAGATGAAGAATCTAGCAGACAAAGCTTTTAGCATAACTTGAGGGTGTTATTGTGCGTGAAGTGTCTCTTTTTTTTTTCTAGTTTTACCAAGCATATCTTTCTGCTAATTTAGCTTCATTTGGACTGAGGATTGAGAATGGGGCTAGATGTGCCTCATGTCCCAAAAAGAAGGTCAATTAGGAGTGGAGGGATGGAATACAGGAAAAAAAAAAAATACCATTTTGCTAGATTAGTAATCCCCAAATTTAAGTCATTGAGTGCCTACCATTTGTCAGTCCACTGATTTTTCTTTAATTTAATTATTGTAACATGAAGACAATTTACATTAGGGCTCACTCTTGGCTGTGCATTCTGTGAGTTTTGACAAATGCATAATGACATGTGTCATAGAGAACAGTTCCACTGCCCTACAAATCCTCTGTACCGCCCCCTATTCATCCTTCCCCCAACCTAATCTATACAGTGAAGCATCATTGAAGGTTGTGATCGGGAGAGAAATGTGTTCAGAGTTGTTTTCTTTCTTAAAAAGTATAATTCTGACAACAAAATACAACGCAGACTGAAGAAGACAGAAGAGAGAGACTGGATACAGGAAGAAGAGTCGGCACACCTTGGTTAAAAGTCTCAGTAGTTGGGGGGGATTGAGGACATTCAGGGCAGTGAAACTGTTCTGTGTGACACACGTCATTATGCACCTGTCAAAACCCATACAATGCACAGCCGGAGTGAGCCCTGATGTAAACCGTGGACTTTGGCTGCTGCTGCTGATGTGCTCATGTTGGTTCATCAGCTGTAACAAACGCATCACTGTGGTGGGGGGCATTGATCATGAGAGGCTATGCATGCACGAGCACAGGAATATAAGAGAACTCTCTGTACTTTCTGCTCGATTTTGCTGTTTGCTTAAATCTGCTCTAAAAAATAAACTCTTTTTTAAAAAAAACACAAAAAAGACTCTAGCAAGGAATAATCCCAGCCTTAACTTGTCCAAGATGACTTATACATGTGCCATTTATGGCCTGAGGAGACACCATTAGTGGGTCCACAAAGACAAAAACCTCCAAAGGGCATTTATGGGATGGTGGAGTCAGAAGAGATTTAAAGAGCCCTCCTTAAGACCGTAGTCTAGACAGACTGCCACTCTGTCCGTTAAGCAATATGCAGATTGTATTTTCCAAACTGGCTGTAGAAAGAGCTCCCCGTCCCACGTTCCTTCTCCCTGCGTGATGCTGCTCCTCCTCCTATAGAGACGTAGGGTGTTTGCTCCTCCTCCTCCCCTTGAATCTTGGAGGGTCTGTGATGACAGTGGAATTGATGCTACGGGACTTCCGAGGGTAGCACATAAAGGGAATATCAATTTCACCTGATCCTCTTGGGGCACTCTTTTCTGGACTCCGGCCTCCATGCTATGCGGAAGTCGCAAGACCACGAAGAGGCCAGGTGTAAGTTTCTGGCCCATGGCTCCAGTTGGGATCCAAGTCAACAGCCATCCAATAGTCCCAACATGCGAGCAGGTGAGCCCCAAGATAACTCTAGCCCCAGACACGACCTACTGCAACATCCTGCAAGGCCCCCCAGCAAAAACTGCCTGACTGAGCCCAGTTAACACCCAGAACTATGAGAGAAAATAACAAAGTGGGTTTTGTTGTTTTGGTGTGATTCATTACACAGCAGAATATTACCAAATAAGTACAATGAGTACAAAAAGAGAAGCCCAAGGGGTTGACTGTCATTTAATAAACCAATAGAAAAGAATAGTTAATAATGTCATGCCCAGTTCTTACATTCCCTTTTTAACATTTTGAACAAGTGGCCCAAGATCTCTTTCAGGGACCACCAGGTTGCCTGCCTTTCTCAAGAGTGTTACCAAAGTGACAGATCCCGATTTCTCCAGGGCAAATGGCCTAACTATGCCAGAAGGATGAAAAAAATACACCTTATGCTCAAATTGCTATCCATGCATTTAATTTAAAAATAAAAAATGCTGTTTATCATTCCATGTGTCTTAGATACTAGGTTGATGGAATCAAGTCACAGATACTGAATCCTAGAGATACTATTCTTTTTTAAGATTTTTACAAAATTGCATCCTTATCTTTAACATATTAATTCGTCTTTTACTTTTTTGTGTAAAAGAGGTCCACTTATCTCTTGGGACCCCCTACAAATCTTGGCGAGGCCCTTTGGCATGTACTTTAACCTAATTATAGCAACAAATCCAGTGGCCTGCCATTCATGTGGGTGCAATGAGATGCATGATTTAACAGGGCCACATTCTTGGGCTCATTCCACTCTTCAGTCAGCCAACAAGCAGCTGCTCAAGCATTTCCAAGGTCGCAGAATGTGGCTACTCCCACTTCCAAGACAACACCCTCCCTTTCGTTCTCCAAAAACAAAATTCCCTCCCACTTGTGGGCAGAGAATGATATCTTCACTTCTCTGGCTTTTTCTGACCACGCCCTCCTCTCATTTGTATGGCCACACTCCTCACTTCCTACTGCCCAGGAGCCAGCAATGATATGTCCTTGCCACTTGAAGTCACAACCTTCCTCTTGCTTCTTAAGCCTCTTTCTCCCTACTGTCTCTGAGACTTTCCTCATAAACCACTCTCTCTATTGTGGTTGCAACCACCCCTCTTTCCTGACTTTTGACCTGCGGGCTATAAACATTAAAAAATTTCCCATTCTGAAAACCAACTCTTCCCTGTCCTTGCATCTCTTTCAGAGTCTCCTATCTTACCTTCCCTTTGCAACCAGCCTCTTCAAAATGTTGTCAATATTTTTCCTTGCTCAACTCCTATCTATTCCCTGTTCTGCCCACATTGTTTCAATTGTTAGAGTGACCAACCATCCTCCGGAATTATTTTCAATCTTATCAAACTTGATCTTCGTAAGGCTTTAGAAGTGTTTGGCTATTTTTTCATCAAGATGAATGCTACAGTTATAATTATTTCAGCGGACATCACCTTTAAGATGCCCCAAACAGGCACATCCATGTCCTGGGTCCATTTATTAGGAGCAAGGAAAATGACAGTGGCGGTCGGATTTCCCTTCTGACCAGTACCGCATCACATACTCATGGACTGTCACAGTGCTGGCAAGGGGGACTGTCCGAGATTGGCTTAGTCTGATCAATACCCACCTCCCAGGGGATAACAGAGCGGTGTTGTCCCACAGCACACGGCTTCCGTCAGCCACGCGGGCAGGCATAGAAGACATGGCTACTTCTATCCTTCTAACTCTTTCCTCCCAGTCATCTTAATAATGTCCTCTTACTTCCACTGGCCTTTAAATCTTAGTCTTTTCTAGGATTTCTTTTGTAGACTAATATTCTCTTCATCCTCTTTCCCCAAATAACTTCACTCATGTCCCCTGATATCACTGCACCTTAAACTTTACAAATCCTTCCTTCTCCCTTACCTACTGCACCCATGAACTTGATTAAACCCAAGGTTTCATTTTATGGAATTAACCACTGATGGTGACCCAGTGGGGGAAGTCCATGTGTGATGCTGATAGACAGAGACTGAATATGAAATCAGAAAATAAATTATTGTTATGTCCATTCATGACTAATAAAACATACCACTTTTTTAAAAAAAATCTATTATTTTTTAATGCTTTTGTCATCATTAGTAGAGAGCACTGTACTCAGTATTTTGAGAAGTTGCAAAGAAAGTGAATGATAGGGGTTCTTCCTTCAAATATCGTACCCTGAGAGGAGAAGGGAAGCCCAGTGCAGGGAGTTGGTGCTATCTTTTCTGTATATATGAGTCTGCTCAGCTGAATTGATCTCAGTTTCAAAGAGCTTATCATGTACTGCTTTGATGTCGTTTCAGTGGGTTCAAAAAGAAAAAAGAAAACTTCCTTACCCTTTTGTACCTTAAAGTCCAATCGTGATCTCATGTCTTATGATTCTGTGATTTTGAGATAAATAGGCCCATTAAGTCGGGGTGGGAAAGTGCTGTCTCTGATGATGTCCTGACATGATTGTTTGGCTCAAAAATGTGAGTAGTTTATTTTTAGCAAAATGGGGTAAATCTCAATCTTTGAAGGTTTAGAAGGTAGAACTGCTTTTTTTGAGATGACTATTTGAGAGCAGCAATATATTCTTTTATATTTGGATAAAAAGTTGAAGGCATAGCATCTATGATTATAAAAGAAATATGGAATAAATTATAACTATTAAGATACGCCTTTCTCCAATGGTATGTTTAGTGTAATAACTATTTATATAATATGTCCCCATAATTAAAACTAAGATAAGATTAAAGAACCATAAAACAATTCATTACAGAACATATAAACATTTTGATTCGTCTGATAGAAATTTTCTTTACTTCTGAAAACACAAAAGTGGTTTTCAATTAATTTTTTACAAATAAAGAATAAATAAATTAAGTTATCCCTTCTAAATAAGTTCTTATTTCCATTCCATTATTCACCTTCTTTTTGCTTTGAACGTTTGCCCTTGAAATTGTCATCTTTCCTTATAAATTTGGCTTATTTTCCTCAAGGGATAAGGAACAATATATCTTATATTTATATAGTATTTTATAGTCTACAATGTCCTCAACCTATTTAACTACATTTGAACCACATGTGAATCTCAAGAGGTAGATAAACCAGATGTAATTTCACAGATGAGGAAACTGTCACCTTTATTCAAGATCACATGATTGGTAAGTAATAGAATCAGGACAAGACTCAAATCTTCTGATGTTTAGTCTAGTACTCTTTGAAACTCATCTCCCTCTGCCTTTTATAGCCCATATTCCAATTGCACTGGGATATCCACAGTATAAATCTGCTTGTCGACTTTTGGTTACTCCTTTCTTTTTGCCATTGCAGTTCTGAAAGGGCAAACCTTGGGAAGGTGTCCAAGTTTTATGCAGCGAGAACTCTTCTTCTTGGGACTTGGGAGAGTCTAGTCAATTTTGTCAAAATAGATAAAACTATTCTTCATGTAATATTCATGTGACAAATGAATTTTTAAAACTTGCAAAGATGACTAAGTTATAAACTCACAAGCTTTATTTCAAAACATATTAGAGGTCTTCTGCCTGTGACCATCACAGAGTAGCTTGTATCAGAGCAGCCCTCTCCCCAGAAACAACTAAAAAACTGGAAAAAATATATGAAATGATTATTTGCATATGTTATAAAACAGGTGGCATAGGTCTGTGATCCCTGAGAAAGGAAACACGATGAGTCTCGCGTGAGTGAGAAAATAAACACGATGAGTACCCTAGCTTTCTGCCCAGAGGCACCATCCAAACTGCAGTGGGATTTGACAGGAAAGAGAGGGCAGAGGTCTCTGCCCGGAGGAGGTAGATATCACACCTCTGGGCTGCTGAGTGGATGGCAATTGTGGGATGTGCATGGACAGCTATGCAGAAAAGGAACTGCAGAATTCTGCATGCGCTTCCTTTGGTCTTGAGTCCAGTGCAAAGCTCTGCATGCCTGAGGGAAGAATCCATAAGTGGTACAAAAAGAACAACTACTGATGAAAGAAAAATTGATGGGAATATTGAGGTGAACAACTACTAGAAGTCACCTAGGCTGGGAGACATTCGAAACACAGATACTATCTAGTAGACTACAACCCTCATTTTAAAGATAATAAACAGATGAAGTGGCTTTGTCAAGAAGCTGTTTTGTTGCAGAATTGGGACTAAAACTCAAGTCCCCTGAATCAAAATTTAGGGCTCTTTTAACTACTACACACTGACCATGAAAATGTTCCCAATTTTTACATTAAAATAATCAATATTCAAAATTGCAGGGGTGGGATGATATGTTTAAAATATAAAGGGATAAAGTGTTTAGATTTCTATCAAAACTTTAGCAAAGATTTCCATTTTGTGGTTTGATATCACATGAGACATGTTTATTTACATAATACCTGAGTTCTTTGTTCCTAGATTTTTATATTAGATTATTAGAGCCTAGTTAAAATGTATTTAATTTGGTTGCTTACTCATATTTTTGCAGTACTGATCTTAAGTTGGGATTTAATTATAGAAAGCATTACACTAAATTAATCTCTTTGGAGTTCATTTCATTATTCTTAAGCAGCAAATTTCAAAAAATTAGTTTAAAGGGAGAAAAATAAAAAGCCAGAATCATCTCATATAAACTTTTTCTTAGTGGGCTGATCTATTTAAAAATAGGGAAATATTTTTCCTAACTCAGGCCAGGCAGTTAGGTATATATTTTCAAAGTAATGATTATCAAGATGTTATCATCATTAAATATTGTTAATTCTGCAAAATGGTATGTAGTGTATTCTGGATACATTTACTGTGGACAAAATGTAAAGCCAGAGAAATCAACTAAAAATTTTAGCCATGATGGTCTTGGCTTTGCCACTGGAGTGAGTGGGCAGGAGACCTTATATGCTATCATCTTATGCTACAGCTGTTCCCAAATTCTTATGTAACAGTTGCAAATAGGAATGCTTTCCTCATAAATGTTTAAGTCCAAGGTTATGGCCCTTTCTTTAAGAAATAGTCTTCATCCCAGTTGTTCACTTTTAAGAGAGGATTGCAGTAGGTGGGTGAATACTTGAATATCAAAATAGAAATTTTTTTACCAGTAAAGAAAATAGTTTTCAACAGCATCATGGTAAGAGGGCCCAAGCAGGCTATAGTCCCGGCTCTACCACTAACTAATGTTGCAGGATCCTCTCACCCTCCCTGGGACTCAGTTTCCTCCTGTGTAAAATGTTGATCACTATGATCCATCATATGCCAGCTTTGAATTCTCCCAAATGTCCACATTCTTTGTTCACAGCAGGGCTGCTAAATTCTTCACCGATGACTGAGGTGACACCAGAAGTCAATAGTTCATTTTGTTAAATTCAGTGCTCCAACCTTTTCTCTGTTAATGAATGAATAAATAAATGAGCAAATGAATCAAGTGCAAATAATGAGATTCATGTGGGAAACAAAAAATGAAAAGGCTCATATGTATTCAGTCATTGTTAGAATGGCTCAGAGCCTAGATTATCTTAAGGTTTGTCAGATATATCAATAGAGTTAATGAAAAGCATGTCTTCTAGGGAAAAAAGAATCTCCCCATTTGAGGTAAATTATTTCTGTGGGGTGTAGAGTTTGCCACTGTCTTTCTGTTTTATATTTACACAGAAAGAGAAAGCTGTACTTTCACATACATTCTACTCAGAAAACAAAACTGATGAATTCTGAGAAGGGTGACAGGGGGGATTTAGCTTCCTCTGGTAGGATGCATCTAGGGACAGTTTTCATTCCATCCAGTTTTCAGAGATGGATTGTCCATTGTAATCACAATGATTGCCCATTGTAACCGCAAAGAACAAGGGGCCAGGAGATGGGGAAAAGTGGATTTGTACCCCCTGAGAAAGGGGATCATGCCTTTGCTGTTTTCACTTTGCATTCCTAGAGCTTAGCTCCATGCATGGCACACGATGGGTGCTCAAAAGTAAGGGTTTACTTCTATTGCTGGCTCTACTGCTAAATGCCCTAGCCTGGGTTTCCTTGGAAGCAAAAGTTGAGGCAGAGCTGGGTGCTAAGGCTTCATTGGGAGGGACAATCCCAAGGCGTCAAGAATAAAGGAGAAAGGACAGAAAACAAATTGAAGGTGGTACGCTCCAGGGACAGCCACAGCTTCCAAGAAAGACACAGCTGGTTCTTAGTGCAAGATGTCATCCAAATGGACCATGGAGAACCCATCCTTCAGGGGACAGGAATTAGCTTGTCAGACCCTACCTGTGACTCTTCTGTCAAGGCACTGGCTGGGCAGCGAGTCCCACACACGTTAGTGGGGTTACCTGGACCCACTGGGCAGCTGCTGGGAAGACATACTCCATTGCCCACAGCCTGGGCCTCACTGGGGCCCAGAGCCCATGGCTAAGCAGGCTGAGCTGCCTCTGAGGACAGGAGCAGGGCGACCCTCAGAGGCAGGATGAAGACCATGCCAGAGACCAGCTCCTCCTGCCCCTCCAGGCTCAGAGGGTCAGTGATCTCTCTACACTGAGCAACTTGCCAAGTTGCGGGGGCGGGCAAACGTAAGTGAATCTGGACAGGTGATACACTGGCTCAGAGACAGGGTGGTATTGTAGAAAATTATTTGAGTAACTGAAACATGTCTCAGTTTCTTCAGCTGTAGAATGCTGATCATAGGTATCAGTGCTGATCATAGGTATCAATGCTGACCTGTCCCTAACGGTACCATGAGTATAAATGAGAGCACATAGTTTTGATCTTCTCATCCCTCTTCTCCCTCTCTTGCGTCTACCCAGTAACTCTCATGCAGGAAGAACATATCCACCCACCTTCCCCTGTCTGTCTCCAGTTTTTGCTTAAAAAAGAAAATCCCACAGCCATATTGGTATTGCCAACACACTCGGTCACCCTCACTACGTCCGTCTTGGTCCACTTCCCCACTGGGCGGGCTCTTCCCTCCCCGCCTCCCCGGCCTTTCGCACCTTCCCCTCCACCCTCTACTTACTCCAGGAACAGTAGCAGGGTTCGTAGCCCTGAAGGTCCCCTTTATGAAAAAAAATTAACAAATATTAAATTTCCTATCAAAGTGAATCTGTATTTAGAATGGACAAAGGAAACACACCAAATACTAGAGTCTTGGGAATCCAGGTCCTTTTCTTCTGAGATCTCTTTAGGCAATTTACTAGAAATCCTTGCTGATTGCAACCTGGTGTCCCTTCCTGACATAGAATTCCCAACAGCAGAGCTTCTCACATCTTAACATACATGTGAATGTCAGGGAACTTACTAAAATGTAGACCCTGATTCACTGGGTTTGGGCGACACCTGAAATTGTACATATTTAATTATACCCAGGCCACACCCAAGTGATGCTGGTGCTGCCCAGCCACAGCCCACACTTCAAGCAGCCAGGCTCTCAGCTCCCATCACTTGCTGGGGCAGGTGCAAGTGGGTTTAGTGAAGCTTAAACCTCATTACTTCAATGGCTTCAGGTATAATTGGTATAATATAATAAATACCAATACCGCCCTCCACCCAGACCAGACCAAAGGACAATTCAAAATGTTGGTACAGGTGTTGAGAAAGTGCATAGTTGTAGTAACTGGATAACACATTCTTTTCCAATTATTACTTTCAGCACTGAAGGAGAACCTCATCCTTTTGTCAACCAATAGGTCATCTAATGATTTTTAATGACACGCACCTTGATTTTTGCAATATAATCAGAGGCATTTAAAGAATGGTAATGCCAAAAAAAGTCCTTCCATTGTCATCTACTTACTTGTGTGAAGAGGTGTCTCAGGGATTATATTAATAAAAAGAAAAAGTAGGAAAGGTATTGATGCAGAACTCTGTTTCACTCTCACAAAAAAGAATATTGATCCATGGATACCTAAACTACTTGAAAAACTCCAGCTAGCTTATGAACAGATATATTTCCAATAACTTTTATATGATTAGTAATCATTTATCATTTTACAATGCATTATATTGTTTTGATGATTTGAATGCAAATATTAATTATAAAAAATTCAATCCAGAAAAAAAATACTTAATACTTAAAAGTTTATGGTAACAGGACTTTTTTGAAGTTTAATTTCAATTTCTATATTTTGTTGCAGAGATTGCTCAAAAAAATGTTTTACAAATATTGATATATATTATAATAAAATCTGGCAGAAGAAATCAAATGGAAATAAGATTACAAGGAGAAAAGACTGGCATAAAATTTCTAGTTGTTAAAGACTTTGTTCATAAATATTTTAAGTGAATTGCTGAATATCAAATTGTAATTTTGTGTGGATTCCCCTAGGTATATTTTAAAGCACCATGCAATAGTTTTATCTTTAAGGTTCTGTGATTACAATAGTCTAAAAAGTATATCTTTTTGAAATTGCTTAAAATTATGATGAAAGGGTGGTCACCTTACAGCTGTGTTGGGAGTACACAGTTCCCAAAACTTCTTAGAGCTGATGTGAACACACAAAGTTTGGGGACCCCTGCTCTACACACATGTTCACATGTTCATCTTCACATGCTCATCTCTTTTGTTCACTGCACCACCCGCTGCGGTCTGGCTTGGCCTTGTCTTCAGCAAAATCACTCTTGCTCAAGTCCCTAATGCTCAGCATGCTACTGATCTAAGGGGTATCTACTTTCCCTATCTTGCTGGATTTGTGGCTGGTAGCGACTTGCCTTATTTCCCAGGGCTGCCATAACAAAATGTCACAAACTAAGTGGCTTAAAACCACAGCAATGTACTCTGGCGCAGTCCTGAGACTCTGGCTAGAGCCTTCCTTGCCTCTTCCTAGCTGTGACGGTGGCCACGAGTCCTTGGCGTTCCTTGGCTAGCAGCTGCATGACTCCAGTTCCTGCCTCTGTTGTCACACGGTGTTTCTGTGTGTTTGTGTCCCCACATGAGGTTTTCCTCTTCCTATAAGGACACTGTCATATTGGATCAAGGGCCCATCCTACTGCACTAGGACCTCATCTTAGCTAATTACGTCTGCAACGACCAAACAAGCTCATATTCTGAGTTACGGGGAGTTAGGACTTCAACATATCTTTTGGGGGACACAAGTCAACTCATAGCAGTGATGGAGCCTCCCAGTTTTCTTTGATAAACCTTCAAAACCCACTCTCTTCTCTTGACTCTCTGAGTTCTCCTCCAACCTCAGTGGCACCTCGCTCCCAGTCTCTGCACTAACCCACCTCTTTCTCCTGACTTCTCGGCACTGGGGCCCCAGGGTCTCTGTTGTGAGCACGCATCTCGCTCTGCAGTCTCTCCTTGTTGGGATAATCTAGGCCCAACACTTTACCAGACCCCAGACTGCCAATTATGTCTTATCCTGACCTCTCCTCAGATCCCTAGTCTCTGTCTACTTAAAATAACCCCTTGGTTATCTCTCAGACGTCTCTAACCTGCTGCTTCCCAAATCCCACCCTTCACCCCCTCTCCATCTGCTCTCCCTCCAGTTCTCTCTCTCTCAGTAACTGACACCCACATACCCCAGTCGCTCATGCCAGTAACCTGACACTCATCCCAGATAGCTTCCTCCTCAAAAATATATCTTGAATCCACAGAGCGTTCTCCGTTTCCTTTGCCAATACCCTCATCCAAGCCACGATCATCACTCTCCTGAGAACATTGCGCTTTGGGCAAAATCCAAAGTCTATACAAGGCCTTCAAGACCCACATGTCATTCTTCCCAGGCTCACCCAAGAATTAATTATTTAGGGAAATGTCCCCGTGTGAGACTTCGCTGCTCACTATTTGATTAAACATAGACATTATGACGTTAGACGTGTACTTGCCGACTTCGGTCAAGTAGAAAAGATGACTCCAATTATTATACTTCTATAGTCCCATAGGACACTAACCAATTATTTATTTATTAGAAAATTTATTTCTGCATTCCTTTGACTTTCTGTTCCATGAATTCCTCTTTGAATCAGCCTGTGATCCTGATGGTTGCCAAATTTTATAAGAATAACATTTTTGGCATGTGCTCATTCTATGTATGAATGAAGATAACGTTTTTAACTTTTCCAAAAATAGACCTTGTTTTGGAGTTGGTCCAAGATATCCCAGTGGACTTTCATGTTAGAACCAATTAGACTGTGTCATCCAAAAAGTGCTCCTCATGATATTTTCCTTTCTAGGACCCAAGAGTGACACTCAAGCAGTGTTAGAATCTTACTTTTGATAAGTGTTTATTCTCTTTCTTTGTTTTTTTTTTAACCTAATACTGCCTGTATTTTTCCTTTTGTTTCCAGTTCTTGGCCAAACTTGGTTCTGTTTCTGGTTTGTGTGAAAAGTTGTAAGCTTTCATTTTGTCTGTGTGGCTGTGTATTTACACATAGAGATTACATCACTTCCCTTAGCAGAATAAATATTGGGAATGCAGTGTGATGGCTTGACCATTTGGTGAGCTCTATTGGTTGAGTTGGTGAAAGATGGTAAAAGTTTTCAATTTGTTGGTCTTTTCTGTTTTCTTGCCTATATGTGGCCTCAAATCAAGAAAGACAGCTCTCTGAGACCTAGCAGGTGAGTCTTCATGTGTCTCTGCTCAGTTTGACATGTGGGACCTGGGGTTCTATGATTGAAGCTACAAGCTCTTTGAATACCTGTGTGTCTGCACCTGGGAAAGGCATATACCTGTCCTTAAATATTCTCCTACTTCCAGAAGTTATTATTAAATTAGATTGTAACACCCCTTAAATTAAAGGACTTTTGATTGGTTTATAAAAATAAATATATGCTTATATACATTTTTTGCCAAAACTTCCAGAAAACAAAGAAACTGAGTTTCTAATACTTTGATTATGCTAACTTTTGAAGATTAAAATAACTTGTGTGTCAGAGATTGCTGGCTCAGAGACCTCTTTTAAGCATGAATTCAGGTTCACATATTTAAGGTGAATCTTTGGACAAGTCAAATAGGTACAGTAATTTGGGTTTAAAAAATAAAACACAAAAAAAGGTATAATATTTCAGTTAGACTGGAGGAGAATGTCCAAGAGATCTATTGCGCAACATGGTGACTATACTCAATAACAATGTACTGTATTCTTAAAAATCTCTCAGAGAGTAGATTTTAAGTGTTCTTACCACAAAAAAGTATGTGAGACAATGCGTGTGTTAATAGCTCAATTTAGCCATGCCACAATGTGCACATATCTCAAAACACCATGTTGTGTATGATAAATATATATAATTTTTAAAAATTTAAAAATTTAACTTTAATAAGCAAATAATAGCAACTTTATGTCTTTTCCTTGAGGTTATCAGTGCAATATGTAATTCAAGTATATATTTTATTTTATTTGGCTTTGTTTTCTCATGAGGAGACTAGTTTGACTTCCTAAATTATTTATATTGGTCTATTGATTAGATAACTAATATTACTTCTCTATAACATTTAGGAATATAAAAATACGAAATTACGTATAAATTGAAACATGATTCTGACAAACATTTTTATAACAACAATTATATTTTAAGATATGACAGCTTGAATATAATTTCCAAAGTCCTTAGATAACTTTATGTCTTAGGTGAGAATTAAACTAAATTGATTAATGGAGAGTGTGTGTGTATTTATACATAAATATATATAAATTCACTCTCTCTATATGTACTCTATATATACTATTGCTCTTTCTTCTATGAGTCAGTGTTTTATATATATATATACATATATATTATATGTTTATAATATATATATATACACACACACACACAGAGAAAGAGAGTCAAGATATTGATATCTGGAAATCTCCTTAGTGTAGAAGAAGCAGAATACTTCATAAAAACAGAGGACGTACTGTGCAGTTACCCAGGGAAAATAAAAAAATAAAAAAAATTAAAAAAACAAACAAACAAACAAAAAAAAAAACAGAGGACGGATCCAAGATCATACAGAATAAGAATTAATTACAAAGGGGCCGGGCGCGGTGGCTCACGCCTGTAATCCTAGCTCTCTGGGAGGCCAAGACAGGCGGATCGCTCGAGGTCAGGAGTTCAAAACCAGCCTGAGCAAGAGCAAGACCCCGTCTCTACTATAAATAGAAAGAAATTAATAGGCCAACTAATACATATAGAAAAAATTAGCCGGGCATGGTGGCGCATGCCTGTAGTCCCAGCTACTTGGGAGGCTGAGGCAGCAGGATTGCTTGAGCCCAGGAGATTGAGGTTGCTGTGGAGCTTGGCTGACGCCACGGCACTCACTCTAGCCTGGGCGACAAAGTGAGACTCTGTCTCAAAAAAAAAAAAAAAAAGAATTAATTACAAAGGGCTGAATGAATTGAAGAGTGAATAGTGTTAGTATTGATTTTAATGTGCAATTTTTTATTGATTAATAACAGAGTCTGATCTATCTCGTCTTATGCCATCCAACGTGGGAGAAAAATTTTTTCTGCCAAGATCTCCCTCCTGGCAACACACTGCTTTCCTGTCTCCAAAGCATTTTTCCTTGTTTCCCTCATTGCCAATTCCTAATGCCAGTGGCCACTAGGCATTGACCAAGACACAGCCAAGCTTAAGAGAACCGAAGTCTGGAATATTCCATTGCTTGGGGTTCTGTTCAGACCCTTGCTATCTAGGTTGGTTTATCTCCAAAGACCACTGAACCCACAGTATGCTAGTTATTATCTAAATGACCTTCTCTTATGAAAGTAAAAATATTTTTTAGAAATTTTCATGCTTTGATCATTTTAACACAGAAACAAAATTTATTTCAAATGAAATAAATTACAGAAAGTCTTTAATAATTTACAGAAACTCCTTTCTTTAATGAATATGTAATTTACTGATAAGATAATCATCAGAGGAAGTCATTTTGATGGCGAAGTGTATAGATGAAAATGCCTGCTACTTTCTCCATCCTTCCTATGGAAGTATTCCAGTCTCACAGTCATTTTTTAACTCTTCTGCCCTTCTCACCAGTCCTCCTCTAACCCACACAGCATCCAAGCATTGACCTGCCTTTTGGAATCTACTGTTTTCCTCTAATGTCCATTCCTTGTGCTGCTAGTCTAGGTTAGGGCAAAGTTTACATGTAAACTAAAGTGGCCCAACATGGGCCCAAGCCATCTTCCCAACCCTAGTTTCATCACTCCTTCAGCCTAACTTTCTTCACCCCAGTCCCAATAATCTGCAGCCTTAATTGTCTACACAAAACTCATCTGTAATCATGTAACCACTCTCCTCATAGAACAAAACTCAAAATCATATCTCGAAACTTAAAGCCTTTTTACCATCTGGTTCCACCTTAATTTTCTCTTGTTTTTAGGTTATAGAGCTCCAACAGTTTCCAAACTTTCTACTCTTATTCACAGAGTTCCCTTTGTTAGAAAACCCTACTTTTTCCCTACCCACTGTCCACCTGTGTTTAAATTTGACCTTCCCCATAACTTTCTCTAAGAATATTTTCTAATCCTCCTTTTGATATATGTTAAGAAAAAATGTCTAAAAATTTTCTGTTTCCTAGAAATCTTGACCTTAACCTTCTACTCTGTTTGTGATCATTTACTGCACTTACTTTCTGACTGATGTGGATAATTCCCATTATCTTACTTAATTTTTCCAGGGATTCAACATTTAGAATATCCCTAAGAAATGTTCTTTAGGAATTCCCATATGAAAACACTACAATGTCATATAGAATTATCTCATAAAAAGCTTATTTAATTATCTCAGGGAATGCCTATATTTGACTCTACTATTTACTATTAATTAAGGGCTTAGACTCTGTGAAATTACATGTGTACTTGTTGCTTTTACTCTGATAGAAAATGATCATCCTCAAGGTTATGAATTTGCTGCCCTGTTAGGACACTAACCAATTTTTTATCTAACCTAACCAGTTCCACAAAATGTCCTTTGGATCAGTTTTATTGACTAAGTGTTCCCCTCATTAATGAATTATAAACCTCTGACTCATATCATTTTATATTTGCATGAGAATCCTGAGTTTTTAAAAAGTTTTTTGAAAGTCACATTTTATATGACTCTTCTTAATTTCCATAAAACCTACTTCACTTGTGGTAATAACTTTCTGTACCATACATTTTGCTCAACTGTCAGTTCCTGGAGGGCAGAGCCCTGGAAAAATTCATGTTTGTATTCTAGAGACTTTATACGGTGCCTTGCAAATGGTAGATGCTCAATAAATATCTGTTAAAGTGTGAGAGAAAGTATGAATGTAAAACTGACTTTTTAAAATAGAAAGTATCTTAAGAAATAATTTTAATTGGCAAAATTGTTTTAAAATATCCATTCAAAAATATAAATTCCATCCTCATATTTTACTAGAAACAACACTTCAGAAGCCCTCAATCATCTTGTTAGCTTTGATATACTCTTTTAATTTAAAAAAGTTTAGCAAACCTAATTGCTTATCAAAAAATAATGCTTATCAAAAAAGTAATCCATCACAACCAAGTGGGCTTTATCCCTGAGATGCAGGGATGGTTCAACATTTGCAAATCTATAAATGTAATTTAACACATACATGGAAGTAAAAATAAAGACAATATTGTGATCTGCTCAATAGATGCAGAAAAAGCATTCAACAAAATTCAGCACCCTTCTATGATAAGAATGTTTAACAAAATAGGCATAGACAGGACTTACCTAAAAATGATACCAGCCATATATGACAAACCCACAGCCAACGTCATACTGAAAGGGGAAATTTTGAAAGCATTCCTGCTTAGAACTGGAACCAGATAAGTTTGCCCTCTATCACCACTTCTATTCAACATAGTGCTGGAAGGTCTAGCCTGAGCAATTAGACAAGAGAAAAAAATCAAGGGTATCCAAATGGGGGCAGAAGAGGTCAAACTATCACTCATGCTGACGAAATGATTTTATATCTAGAAAACCCCAAAGATACTGCTATGAGACTGCTGGCATTGATAAACAAATTCAGCAAAGTCTCAGGTTATAAAATCAATGTAGAAAAATCAGTAGCATTCCTATACACCAACAACAGTCAAACTGAGAACCAAATCAAAGACTCAATACCCTTCACAATAGCAACAAAGAAAGTAAAATATCTAGGAATATACTTAAGGAGATGAAAGACCTCTACAGGGAGAACTATGAAACACTGAGGAAGGAAATAGCAGATGATGTAAACAGGTGGAAAACCATACCATGCTCATGGGTCAGCAGAATCAACATTGTTAAAATGTCTATACCACACAAAGTGATCTACAGAGTCAATGCAATCCCTAATAAAATACCAACATTGTTTTTCACAGATCTAGAAAAAATAATTCTACACTTTGTATGGAACCAAAGAAGACTTGTCTAGCAAAAGCAATCTTAAGCAAAAAGAACAAATTGAGAGGCATCAATACCAGACATCAAGCTATACTATAAAGCTATAGTAACTAAAACAGCATGATATGAACATAAGAACAGAAATATAGACCAATGGAACACAACTGAGAACCCAGATATAAAACCATCCTCATATAGTCATCTAATCTTTGACAAAGCAGACAAAAGCATACACTGGGTAAAAGAATCCTTATTCAATAAATGGTGCTGGGAAAATTGGATAGCCACATGTAGAACACTGAAACAGAATCAGCATCTCTCACCTCTCACAAAAATCATCTCATGGTGGATGATAGACTTCAACAAGGCATGAAACTATAAGTATTCCAGAAGAAAATGTTGGAAAAACTCTTATACACATTGGTATAGGCAAAGAATTTATGAAGAAGATCCCAAAGGTAATCACGGCAACAAGAAAAATAAATAAATGGGACCTGATCAAGTTAAAAATCTTCTGCACAGCCAGCCAAGAAAACTATCACGAGAGCAAACAGACAACCTACAGAATGGGAGAAAATATTCGTGTGCTACACATCCGATAAAGGGCTGATAACTAGAATCTATATAGAACTCAGGAAAATCAGCAAGAAAACACCAAACAACCTCATTAAAAAGTGGGCAAAGGATATGAACAGAAACTTTTGAAAAGAAGACAGACTAATGGCCAACAAACATGAAAAAATGCTCAACATCTCTAATCATCAGGGAAATGCAAACCAAAACCACAATGAGATATCACTTAACTCCATTGAGAATGGCCTTTACCAAAGAGTCCCAAAACAATAAATGATGGCATGAATGCGGAGAGATAGGAACACTTACACTGCTGGTGGGACTGCAAACTAGTACAACCTCTGTGGAAAGTAATATGGAGATACGTCAAAGAGCTACAGGTAGAACTACCATTTGATCCAGCAATCCCTTTACTGGGCATCTACCCAAAGGAACAAAAGACATTCTATAAAAAAGACATCTTCACTCGAATGTTTATAGCAGCACAATTCACAATTGCAAAGATGTGGAAACAACCCAAGTGCCTATCGATACAGGAGTGGATTAATAAAATGTGGTATATGTATACCATGGAGTTCTACTCAGCCACAAAAAACAATGGTGACATAGCACCTTTTGTATTATCCTGGATAGAGCTGGAACCCATTCTACTAAGTGAAGTATCACAAGAA
The DNA here is from genome assembly GCF_040939455.1 of Microcebus murinus. Taxonomy (NCBI): domain Eukaryota; kingdom Metazoa; phylum Chordata; class Mammalia; order Primates; family Cheirogaleidae; genus Microcebus; species Microcebus murinus. The sequence continues at coordinate 12,468,862 of NC_134114.1, forward strand.
TGGAAAAACAAGCACCACATGTACTTACCAGAAAATTGGTATTAATTGATCAACACTTAAGTGCACATAGAGTAGTAACATTCACTGGGTGTCAGGCCGGTGGGAGGGGGGAGGAGGGCATGGATTGATTCACACCTAATGGGTACAGTGTACACCGTCTTGGGATGGACACACTTGAAGCTCTCACTCAGGTGGGGCAAGGGCAATCTATGTCACCTAAACATTTGTATCCCTGTAATATGCTGAAATAAATAATAATAATAATAATAATGTAACCAAAATGTTAAAAAAAAGAAAAAGAAACATTTATCGGGTGTCGGGCAGGTGGGAAGAGGGAGGAGAGGACTTAATGAGTGCAATGAGCACCACCTGGGGGATGGTCACGCTTGAAGCGCTGACTCGAGGGGGGAGGGGAGGCAAGGGCAATATACGTAAACTTAACATCTATACCCCCATAATATGCTGAAATAAAAAAGAAAAAAAAATGTTTTAAAAAGTTATTAAGAAGTCTACAATTATTAGTAAGGCAAATGACCCAGTATTTCCATATCTTTAATATTTGCTTTTGTAAATAACAAATCAGGTCACTCAAAATAAAATAATTATATAGTGAGCAAATTGGAGAATTTACAATACAATTTTGATATACACAAAACAAATACCTCTGATAAGTGTGTAAAAACAAGGCAATAATATAACTTCTATTTTTTTTTAATTTCAGTTTATATGAAGTGCTTGAGACATGACACCACCTGAGTCAACATAACTGGCCATTGGGACTGAGAACTGAGACCACCTATGTCAATATGACCTGATTGTTCCAGGTAATTCATGCCCAGGAAGATAAGACTATAAACCAATAATTAACTGCACCATTTGCTTCGGGAAAGCCTTGCAAGCCAATTTATCAAGATAAACAGTTGGCTCGTCTGGGCAAACAGCTCTCCTATCAGAAGAGCAATGTGCTCACCTGTGCAAACAGCTTGCTCATGGGGACCTGGCTTTGCTCTGTTCACCAAACCTACATTTTCATGCCATGAACGTTGCCCAATCCTATCAGGTCCTTGCCTTGAATGACTCATCTTAAACCACTTGACCCAGACCTCAAAACCCTATTTTTAAAAATCCTTCCTTAACTTCCTCTTTTAAGACAAAGTAAAGATGTCCCTTGCTGCAGGAAGTTTAGTAAAATCAGCTTTGGACAGGAGTCAGTCAACGTGCTATAATCAAAGATCACAAAAGAATTATCTAGTATATCTAGAATTATCTAGTATCTTGAAAAGCTAGCGTTGTAGCAAACTTTATGATAGTTTTCAAATTATTCTGCTGTAAAGACATTGGCTGATAATGAATACTGCCTGTTATGAGTTTAAGGAAAGAGATCATTAAAGGATAATTAGAGTTTATAGGTAATAAGATTATAAAATGTAATCACTATACTAGGCAAGTGGTATATCTTTCTTATTCCTCTCTATGGCTATCCAATGCCAGAAGACTGAAACATGAATGAGATGTCTCTGCAATCCATCTTACCTGCTCAATATTTACTGCTCAGGATTGGCCCCAGGGGAAATTTTGGAATAGACAGGTTTTCTCTTTGAAATTTCCATTTTCTCTTCCTTACAGTTTTTCTCTTTCTCCACTCTTTGAAAGGAAACCAAAACCTTCCTGTAGTCTTCTCTTGTCCTTAGGCCTAGGTCCCTATGCGAACTCCCCCTTGATACTTTCTGCCAAAGTATTTTCACTCTAAATCTAATGTTCTAATTTAATCTAATTTTTTCTATCATCAAGATAAATTATATGTTATATAAAATGATTTCTTCCCAGTTCAAGGAATTTCAGAAGTAAACTAAGAAAAATTTGGCAGGACCAAGAAATTCCCTAATTTCATTTCATTTCATGTATATTTTTAGACTATAATAAAAAAAAAAGGCTGGTCATACTGACACTAAGGTGATTGAGATTATTGTAGCAGAGTGAGCAAAAAACACTCAATTTTTAGAATAAGCTAAAATACTGTAAGAAACCACCAGGTAAATCAACAAGGTAGGACATTCTGGAAAACCATGAGCCCAGATGCATCAACAATTCAGTGTCATGAAAAAAGACTGCTCTAGATCAGAGATCAGGGAATTTTTTCTGTAAAGGGCTGGAGAATAAATATTTTAGCCTTTGCAGGCCATACATATGGCCTCTGTCACAGCTTCTCAACTCTGTCTTTGTAGAGAGAAAGCACCACGGGCAACACTTAAACAAACAAGAGTGTCTGTGTTCCTGTAAAACTTCATTTACAAAAACAAGCAGCCTGATGGATGGAGCCTGAGCCCCTGCTGTAGGTTACAGGCTTAACTAACGTAACAGCAAGAGGCAATTTATGTTCTTGATGTAGATACATCTTGGAACAAACCAGCTGTAAAGACATTTGGGGTATAATTGGGGCAATTGTAATATGGTTTGTATGCTAGATGTGATACAATTTTATTTATATGGAATAGTAGGAAACGTTAACCAAAAAGCAGATTGCTATACATTACATATCATACTATTTCATTCATTTAAAAATGTGTATGCATAAAAATTTAAAGGTATATTTATTAAAAATGCCATTAGTATTGGGAATGTAAAGTTTTAATTTTCTCGTTTCTTATTTTTAAGTTTTTTATGTGTATTTACTGATTTTATAATAAGAAAAGTTCGTTTTTAATTTAAAAAATACAGAAGGAAGTTATTTACTCAAAACCTCAAAAAGTTAGTATTATATCTCCAGTGAATAAAATGAAGAAAGCCTTAACATTACACATTTTCACTTTGGTAAAATTTTAATGATAGGAATGTAAATGTAAATTTTATTTTTAAATATATTTTGTAGTCTAAACTAAAACAAAGATGATTTCACAAACAAATAAATCTCCAATTATTCAAATTTGTTTTTCTTATTTTTGATGTTTTGGGGGGACTATCTTCAAGAAAATAAGAAATAGACTTCACACATATTTGTGACTTATAAATCACATTTATTATTACCCACAGGAAATTTCATGCTTAATGTATGCAATGAATTATGTGTAGCAATAAATGTGTGTCATTAAAATATATATAGCTATTAACTCTGTATTTTATATTTTATTAAAGAAATTCTGCAATGCATTTCTAAGTGGTTATCATTTAACATATCCGAGACTAAATTTATGCAAGGTAAGTATTTCTGAGAATAGTATGTTATCTGACTCAGTTCATTTTTGATGTTTTTCTTTTTTTTCTTTTTCTTTTTTTTTTTTTTTTTTGAGACAGAGTCTTGCTTTCTTGCCTAGGCTAGAGTGAGTGCCGTGGCGTCAGCCTAGCTCACAGCAACCTCAAACTCCTGGGCTCAAGCTATCCTCCTGCCTCAGCCGCCCGAGTAGCTGGGACTACAGGCACGAGCCACCATGCCCAGCTGATATATATATATATATATATATATATATATATATATATATTAGTTGGCCAATTAATTTCTTTCTATTTTTTATGGTAGAGACGGGGTCTCGCTCAGGCTGGCTTTGAACTCCTGACCTTGAGCAATCCGCCCGCCTCGGCCTCCCAGAGTGCTAGGATTACAGGCGTGAGCCACCGCGCCCGGCCTGATGTTTTTCACTTTATTTTGATTTTCTTCTGATAATAAAATTTGAGACTATAAATGCAATACTTATATAGATATATTTTCTAGGGGCCAAATAGTCTTTATAAATATGCAGCGGAGAATTAAGGGAAGTCTACCAGTCAGATGATGACAATTTACTATACAAGTACTAAAAATTTCCTTTCCAGCACCAAGGAATACTGGCTTCCACACCAGTGCAATAAACCTTCTTAGATAACAATTTTGACCTCTGTGGACTTGAAAACAAAGGGTTTTGAATAACTTCTTCTCTAAAGGTCCATTTAGTATTGACAATGTTTTTGCTTACTAATGACGTATCTCATTCATTTCATCTTCCACGCTTCTCATCACAGGTGAAAAGCACTGCAATAAACACAGGGTAGCTGGCTCCTTCCTTCCCAATCCCATGCCCTCATGTCACCCTGGGCTTCTTCCAGACCACCCCTCTCAACCCCAGTGTCCCTCTGCCCTCAGCCGCAGGATCTGCTTTCTTCTTGCGGGTTCTCCAGAGCCCACCCAGTTCCCACACTTGCACCCCTACCTCGATGGTTGATTTTTGTGTCCACTTGACTGAGCTAAGGGAAAGCTCCGAAAGCTGGTAAAACACGATTTCCAGGTGTGTCTGTAAGAGTGCTTTTGGAAAAGATTAGCATTTGATTCAGTAAATTGAGTGAAAAAGAAGCCAAGTGGGCATGGGATAGTCCCAGCTACTCGGCAGGGAGGCTGAGGTGGGAGGATCGCTTGAGCCCAGGAGTCTGAATCCAGCCTGAGCAACATAGCAAGGCCTCATTTTCAAAAATAAAAAATAAAAATAAAAAATATTGTTCTTCCCAGTGTAGATCGGTATCATCCAATCTGTTGAAGCCCCCAAGTAGAACAAAAAGGTGGGAAAAGGACAAATTTCATCTTTCTATTTGAGCTGGACACCCATCCTGACCTTGATCTTAGACACTGATGATTCTGGTTCTAAAGCCATCATATTTGGACTAGAAATACACTACCAGCCTTCCCAGACCTCCAGATCTCAGAAGGTGGATTGTGGGATTTCTCAGCCTCCATACTCATGTGAACCAATCACTTATAATAAGTCTCTATATACATAGTCACGCATCTCGTAACATTTCAGTTAACAATGGATGGCATTTATGAGAGTGGTCCTATAAGATTATGCCATATTTTTACCTTTTCTGTGCCTTTTCTGTGTTTAGACACACAAATACTTACCATTGTGCTACAGTTACCTACAGTCTTCAGTACAGTAACAGGCTATACAAGTTTTTAGCCTAGGAGCAATAGTCTAAACTGGGTAGCCTAGGTATGTAGTAGGTTATCCCCTCTAGGTTTGTGAAGGTACATTCTATGATGTTCACACAACAACAAAATCACCTAAGGAACCATTTCTCAGAACATATCCCCATCATTAAGTGACATAGAATTGTGTGTGTATGTGTATATATATATGTTATATATCACATATATATTATATATATATTATATATCACATATATATATATTCTATTGGTTCTATTTCCCTGAAGAACCCTGATCAATATACACCTACATACACAAGAGAAAGACAATTATGAATTTCCTACTCTGCACCCCTTTCTGGAAAGTCTCCGTATTTGGTTGAACTCAGAGACATTTAAAGATTTTGCCGCAGATCAGGCATTATTGTACGGGCAGCACATTGAGGTTGTGAATCGGGCTGGCCCATCCTGTGGGGTCTCCACGAGGAGACTTACGCGTACTGCACATACCGTTGAACTCTCCAGTGCTTCTCTCAACCTTCCCTTTCCAGCCGGTGCTAGCCTTTCTGTTTTGTTCCTTTGACATCACAGCCCATGAACAATTCACATCCAGTTATTTGACATTTGAACCAGATACTTTTTTAATAGCTCTATCCTCTCTACGTCATAATTATCTTTAGCACTTTCTGCAATAATCATAAACTAAAATTAATAAAAATAATTGCTCAAAAATAAAAAGTGAAGTTTTTCTTTATGAAGGTTTGTATATAAAATTATGTCAGGCTGGGCGTGGTGGCTCATGCCTGTAATCCTAGCACTCTGGGAGGCCGTGGCGGGCAGATTGCTCGAAGTCAGGAGTTTGAAACCAGCCTGAGCGAGATCCCGTCTCTACGAAAAATAGAAAGAAATTAACTGACCAACTAAAAACATATATATACAAAAAATTAGCCAGGTATGGTGGTGCAGGCCTGTAGTCCCAGCTAGGGAGGCTGAGGCAGGAGGATCGCTTGAGCCCAGGAGACTGAGGCTGCTGTGAGCTAGGCTGATGCCACGGTGCTCACTCTACCCTGGGCAACAGAGTGAGACTCTGTCTCAAAAAAAAAATAAAAAATAAAAAAATAAAATAAAATTATGTCAATGAAGTTAAAATAATAAAAACTAAAACATTACAGTAAAATACAGAAAAATAGTCCTTATAATGGTTTGAATTATGGCTTCCCAAAAGATATATTGTGTTCTTAACCCTTGATCCCAGCATCTTTGCAGATAGAATTAAGTGAAGGATCTTGAGATAAGAATACCTTAGATTAACTGGAGAAGCCCCTAAACCCAGTGATTTGTCCTTACAGGAAGGAGAGATAGACACACAGGACAGAAGGCATGGGAAGATCATGGCATAGATAAGAGTGATGTTCCTACAGCCAAGAATTGCAAGCAGCTGCCAGAATCCAAAAGAAAGACCTGGAACCAATTCTCTCTCAGAGCCTCCAAAGAGAACCAAGCTTGCCAACACCTTGATTTCAGACTCTCAGCCTCCAGAACTGTGAGACAAAAGAATTCTGTTGTTTACTGTAGTAATGGATTAGTACTTTTTAATTACAAAACAATGTATTTTTTTAAAGAGCAAAAAATTGCTTATATATTGGTCTGTTGTCACAGTAATGAATAATAGCACAACAGTTTCTACTTGCAAGCCTTAACTTTGTAAATTTGTCAACAACTTAGCCAACATTGATCTTTACATATTTGTGTTCAATATACAATATAATCAGATCTGACTATCTAGCCACAGTAATGGTTATGGGTAGAGAAAATCTGAAATACAAGAGTAAGCTTTTAGAGATATATTAATAATAATCTTATCTCACAATAAAATCCAGAAATCACTATCTTTGCTATCCTTTCCAGGGGCTTTCAGATTCCTCCCTCTCCCCCAACTCCCCACATTTAAAAAATTTGAAACACAAATAATAACTCCAAGGGGTCACATAAAGAGGCAGAATTAAAGTAACTCAAGTTTCAACTTGACAATCACAGTGTTATCACTGTTTAGTGTAAATCTACTGTTTAAACACAGGCACGTGAAGTATCAGAGGGGTAGAAGACAAACTGGACCGATGAGAGCTCGAGCAGCTCTGAAATCTTAGGGACTTTTTCCAAAAGCAATGAGAGCAGCTGAGTCTGTACGGGCTGCCTGCCAACTGTGTAGTTACACAGTTCTCCAAATTAACTCCCATGTAGAGCACAGTCTTCACCAAAGGACACAGAATTCAAATGTGCTAATTTTAAGCTTACACATATACTTTAAAAATTCAATGATAATTGTAGAAAATGTTTAAATCTTACACCAACAACACTTTTTGAAGGGAGGAGCAATTGATGATTGCTGACATGGTTTGGAATTGCTGGCACATAGTGAGAATACAGAGCAGACCACCTTTTGGTCCAATTTTATTATCATTTATAAATTCTCTACAAACAGTGCATCCCCTTATTGCCTGTAGCCAGGGCAGACTATGCTTACAGCCCTACCTTTTGGATGCCACGGTCATGAGACACAAGAAAAAGAAAAGGGAAGGTGTATTAGTTTGCCAGGGCTGCCATAACAAAGAGCCACACACTGGGTGGCTTAAGCAACAGAAATCTGTTCTCTGGCAGTCCTGAGCCTCTGGATAGAATCCTTTCTTGCTTCTTCCTGGCTTGTGGTGGTGCTGGCCATCCTTGGCTTGCAGCTGCGTCCCTCCAATCTGCCTCTATTGTCACACTCTGTGCTCTCTCTCTCTGTGTCTCTGTGCCCAAACTTCCCTCTTCTTAAGAAGACGTCAGTGGTATTGGATTAGGGCCTGCCCCAAAGACCTCATCCTAGCTTGATTATATCAGCAAAGACCCTATCTCCAAATAAGGTCACATTCACAGGTACTGGGGGTCAGGACTTCAACCTACATTTTGAGAGGACACAACTTAACCCATAACATCAGTTTACAATTTTTTAGTGCTTATTAAACTGAAATGTTTTGCATTTTTCATTGGCAAGATTACTTAGGGTAGCTCCTCCTTGACTCTTACATTTGAGATGATTTCAATCTCTTTCCAGGGGCACTATATTGAAGATTATATATCCCTTTTTATTTTATAAAACAGATTTCAAAGAAAAAAAACCCTTGAATATTGATTTCTCCAAACTGTTTGAAAGCATGTCATACAATTATGTCTCATTTATCAACATATTTATTTTTCTCTAGAGAGTCTTCTTTTTATTCCTATATTTTTGGAAATACTTCTAAATTGTTCAGCCACTTTGCTTTCTACTCATGTTCTGATTTTTTTAACCACATATATTTACCTATTTCCCTCTAAACTTTAATTTATTGGATAATTTCTAGTCTTTTTAAAAAATTACCAATAATCTTATTATGTTGATGCACCCGGTAAAGAGGAAGAGAATAATTAATTTATAAAAATAAAAAATAAATAAAATTTTTAAAAATTAGAAAAGAAAATGAAAAAAAAATTACCAATAATCTGTCTTTTCGTACTTAATGAAACTTCCTCATATATCTTTACCTTCTCTATGAAGCATTGAGTAACTTTTAATTTTTTTTTTTCATTCAGCTTTTGAAAGGGTTGGGAGGCCATTTAGCCTAAATTACGAGATCTTGTAAAACTCTGACCTTTCTCCATATATAATGTTTTATCTTTGTCCTTTTATACATTGCTTCTCAATTTTCTTCAACACTCTGAGCATCCACCTGTCCCCTGTCTCTCTTCCTCCTATTTCTTCAATATAGAGGTTTTTTCCATATTGTGGTGAGTTTAGTATTATATAGATATTTATTCCCATCGACTTTTCATGCTATTTCCCCATTTGAGTTCTTACTCCCCTAACACTAAGAACTGGAGGGTCCCCCAGCCAGAGAGGAGGTCGTATTCTCCCAGGATTGCTGTCTGCCAAAAGACCTCTGACTTCACCACATAATAAAAATATTATTAATGTCACTTTATTTATGTATAATTTATACCCTGGCTACTTCCTAGAATGCTTTGAGGACTGTTCAGAGACATTACATATTCAACTATCCCATTTTATTGAAACAAAAAAGGAAGCTTTTCATGGTAGAGAAGTTTATCATGTAGATTCTTATCTTTGTGCCTTCGGACATTCACTTAAATAACAATTTTGGAGGCAATGAAATGTTTTTCGTGTTTGTAGTAATAGTTCAACCCCATCAGCCCCACCACCCACACGTTGAGGTGAACATATGAAGCCACAACTAATTAAAGGCATCCGTAGCAGGAACGATCAGCTAGAGCCCGGGGATGAGGTTTTTTCCCATGATCTAACATGGTACAGGGTCTAAGAATAGGAAACCACGACTCTGCGTGTCCCTGTGTGGACTTCTGGAGGATTGAGGACACTGAGCGTGCAGATGAGAGTCCCAGCAGGAAACAGGATTGGCCCCGGATGATCAACGTGGGGGCTCTGAAGAAAGGACACCCACAGGGTTATGGGAACGGACGAGAGTGGTGAGGTACCCAGGGAGCATCAACAGCAGAAGGTCTTTACCAGTCCTAGGGCAGGAGGGGCAAGGGCAGGAATTAGGTGTCAAAGGAGCCCAGTGAGAGCCCGAGCCTTGGAGAGGGAGCACGGCTGTAGTCGCTGAGCTACTGGAAGAGACAGCTGCTGAAGAAGAAAGTGCCTTGGCCACTGCCCACTCTTCCCACTCAGTGTCCCGCCAGTGCCCGTCTCTGGCCAGACCCACGCGAAGGACAGAGGAACCCCCAAGGTGTAGCCATAGGCACCAGCCCCCCAGGGCAGGGACAGGGCAGGGCAGAGAAGGCTAGAGAATGAAAGTGGGAGGCAAATGGAGACTGGCCAGCACGCTGAACCAGCCGGTTGGCAAAATCGAACAACCCCTGACTGGCTTCCACTTTACTGGCTGATTCCAGGCGTCATTGCACAAATGCAGATCTCTGAGCAATTGCAACAGAAGCTGAATAAAATGGCACCATTCTGAGTCACTTAGGTTTAATTTCCCACCATGAAATTTACATATTATTCAGGATTACTGAAAAAAAAAAACAAAAATAGAAGTAAACAAAATACACACAAGGATTTGACCCGCATGGAATCTTCTAAAAAATCAATGGGACAAACCAGGAGTGAGTATCCTCTTGATGTGACCATCGTCATCAGTTGTGGCTATCTGATCAAAATATAATTCCAATTATGTATTCCAGCACTGAAAACCATCTGAACGCCACCAGGCAGTTTTCAAAGTGTGTTCTCTGATATTATCTCACCAGACACTCATGAGAATGGTCAGGGGGGTCAGTGGGACTAGTGTAAACCCCTGACAGAAGGCAGGTCTCACTTCATACATTGTCCCCACACCCCTACAAAAAGGGGAAATTGTTCCTGGTCACGCAGATAGTAACAGGCAAAGCCAATATTAGAGTTAGTCTGCCTAATCCCAAGGTTCTTTCCATTGCACTATACCCATTTTAAAGATAAGTAAATAGGCTCAGAGCTACCATCCCTCCTATCAAAACTGACATAGGAAGAGATGGTGGCCAGAGCAGAAGCCCTCACCACCACAGCCCCTACCACACTGCAGCCTGAGGAAGCTGCCAGGAAGGACACACAGGAAGAGCAAGGCCAGCCCAGAATAGCGAGAAGGCCCTAAATGAGAGAAGCCACTTTCCGCTTAGGTACTGACCACATCGTCCTTGGGTACCACATGCAGTGTGGCCGGTGTGATGATCTCTGGCCTCAGATGCTGGTTGCTCCCTCTTTTGGGGAAGGCCACCTAGTTCACTCTGCCATCGTGGTCCCAGTGGAAATCAAATGGGAGAAAGGAAAAGGATAGCCCCAATTTATACTGCTCTGGTAAACGGTAGCATAAATCATGGTAATAACGATGCCGTGACTTCACATCCTGATATCTAAAATGAAAAACACAGAAACAAAAAAGGAAAAACAATAGAATGTGTGATGCCAATGAAAAGTTAGCATAAGGATACGCAAAGCTCAAAAGAAAAAAAGTAACATTTATATGAAGACCTAAAAATAAATAAGAAGAAGAGGCCCTGAAGAATGCTTGCCACAGTGTAAATATCATGCCCTTTAATGCCACTGTCAACTTCAGAATAGATTGCTATTGAAATGGCAGTGTGGGGAACAACCGTGTTTCTGTGTTATGGACATTCCATACAGTAGTGAGGGGAACGTTTGTCTGTGTCTAAGAAATCTGATTATATTGGCATCGTAGCCCAAGACACAGCACATGAGAGGGGGCTTTAGAATGAGACTATATTATATGTTATTCCAAATAGTGGTTTCTCTTTTTAGTACCTGTTTACTTCAAATCCTCTATGATCAATGAAGAAACTTGGATTGGTAACTTTAAACAAAGAACTACTATCAAACACATTAGGAAGGATCTGATTCCACTTTTCTTCCCAGTGGTAATCAATATTTTAAAACCACAGGCTCCTTCATTTTTTATAGTCACTAGTGCCTCATAGGAAGAGGAAATAATAGCTGAATTTTACAAACATAACATATTACATTTTGGGGAGTGGGAATTGCTTTATATTTACAGAATAAAAGCAGAACTAAAATCCTAGAGATCTGTATGGTTTTTCTATTAAATAGAATAGGAAGGGGGACTTAAACAGGAAATGTGTTAATTGGGAAATTTCGAGGGAGTCTTAGAGTCTGAGGGGGCAACTTTTGACCCTTTTGTGAGCTAAAGGGGTTCATTGTAGCGGGTGGGGGGGGGAGAGTTAAGCTGAGTGTTTGTAAATGCAAAGGAAGTGCCATACACCATAAAACAGTAATTCTCATCCGTGGGTCCCCATGTGGTGTGTACGTATGTGTAGACAATTCATTATTATCATCACTATATATAACGCCCGTCAGTCTGAGCTGGAAAAGAACAGCTGTCTCCCACTAAACAATGTGCCTCTGAGGAGTCCCTGAGCAAGTCTCAGCTCAAGGCATGGCAATCACGACTGATTAAAAGGATAACTTTAACAGCAGCAGAGCAAAGCTAACGCAGGAGCAGGAGGGAGGAATCCTCACACCCCAAATCATACTGGCATCATCCATAGGTGCTGCCAAACCCTGTAATCATACTGATATCTGTTTACAGTCACGAGCACTTATTTCAACGAGGAAATTAAAAAGTTCTTTGTTATACCACATATCTGATTATGCAGGTACAAATCATGTTCTGTTCCTATTACACCAAGCATAATGTTCATCTTCCTGCAGCTGTACCTAGTACAAACATAGCAGGCGTTAAGAACTCAGAATATTGATGTCCTCTTTAAAATCATCCCCTTGGGAGGTTGTAGCTTTACTCCAATGATGCTCTCTCTAAACCCTTTTGAACTCCTCTTTGCAGGGAGTTTTTCAGTCATACAAGAGTTTACCTCTCTCTCTCTCTCTCTCTCTCTCTCTCTCTCTCTCTCTCTCTCTCTCTCTCTCTCTCCTCTCTCTCTCACACACACATCTGCATGCTAGAGCCAGCTGATTACAATATGATCATTCTAGATTATTTGTGTGATTACTTTTCATTAAATGTGTATTATCCAAGTTTATAACATACAACAGGATGATCCAAGCCCATTGTCATTAGCCAATAGTAGTTTATCCCTTTTTCTGTGATAATAAACCCTCTGATATTTAGCTAGTACATACTACATGACCACAGAGAATACAGACAAATTTTTCCACCTTCTATACAGGTAGCTAGGCTCGGTCATATGGCCAGATTTACTGAAGGACAAACCCAAATCCTACCTAATAGAGTTGTTTCAAATAATTGAATCTATCCTCACAGTAAAAAGCCTCACACTATGAGCACAAATATTCCAAAGGACGTATGTGAAGCCATTTCCCAAGAGCAGCTTCAGGAAATGTCCTGACCCATTGAATTGTGTTGTCTGTCTGGCATCCATGTGAAAAGAACAAGTAATCCTGTGGAAAGGCACATGTTGGTGTGTGTTTAAAAAGAATCATTTGTGGCCGGGCACGGTGGCTCACACCTGTAATCCTAGCACTCTGGGAGGCCAAGGCGGGTGGATTGCTCGAGGTCAGGAGTTCGAAACCAGCCTGAGCAAGAGCGAGACCCTGTCTCTACTATAAATAGAAAGAAACTAATTGGCCAACTAATATATATAGAAAAAATTAGCCAGGCATGGTGGCCCATGGCTGTAGTCCCAGCTACTTGGGAGGCTGAGGCAGTAGGATTGCTTGAGCCCAGGAGTTTGAGGTTGCTGTGAGCTAGGCTGATGCCACGGCACTCATTCTAGCCTGGGCAGCAAAGTGAGACTCTGTCTTAAAAAAAAAAAAAGAAGCATTTGCACTATGTTTTAATTATATAGGTAGTGACACCTCTGAGCCAGTGTAGACCAGCAGTGTAATGCATGTCTGATTACACCTGTATGAGAAAGCCTGTTATCAACAGGTGAGGTAGGTAGGAATTCAAGTTACCTCCACTGGACTGGGAAGGAGACTAAGGCCCTACAATTTCAGAACTTTCTTCCTTATCACATACCTTTTCTTTACAGTTCCTTTTGGAATATATCATGCTCCAAGGCAGAGCTAAACCTACTCAGAGGTAAGCACTCTCTACCTTCCCATAAATGATGATAATTGTTTATATCTTCTTTGGATCCTCCAGTTGATTGCAAATGGAACTTCAGATGATAATTGTTCATATCTTCTTTGGATCCTCGGTTTAATCGATTGCAAATGGAACTTCAGTTTCCAGTAGGGGTTTACTACTTGAAAATCTGGGGAGTCCCAGCAGCAGGACTGCTATGATGGGGTCCCCAGTGGACAGGCCCGCTCAGGTGTTGCCAGTCAGGATCTGTTCTAACATCATGCCATGATAGGTGTCCTTCCGCACCAGTTGTTAGGTAGTATCAGTACCTTCCCTGCCTACAGTCGCCCATAAGACTTTATTCCTACCCTAGCTGCTGGAAACGTGGAGCTAATGACTAGCCTGCAGATGGATGTTTCCCTCCTACCCAGCCGGCTAGATAAGATGACTATCAGGCAAAGTCCATGGAAAAATAATCTGTCAAACCAGGAGTATAGCAGGACCGTAATCGAAAAGAAGTGGCCTTTCCAAGGTAGAGATAACCTTGGAGAAAAAGGTAGAAGCTCACATTAGAGAAAAAGACTCAGTGAAGGAGAGAGACAGCAAATCAAAAGCTGGAACACAGAGAGGACTCAGGAAGTTGGCTGCAAACACCTCCAGGACGCTCTGTTCCGGATCCAGTGAGGAACACTCAGAGGTCACACAAAGACGGCACCAAAACTGTGTCCTGGCAGGAGTGATAGTCAGACCTCCAGTGGGGTCTATCTAAGGCATTCTCCTCGTTCCTTTTTCTTCTCAATTAATGCTGAAGGTCCTTCCTTTATCCTGGGGTAGCTCAGACACTCACTGACATCCTCTAGGGTTGGGGACCCAGGAAAACACTACCCCAAGAAGGTGAGAGGCATCTGCTTGGATTTTGTAATTCTAGACATTCTATTTATTTATTTTTATTTATTTGTGGGTATCATGAAAACTCGGTCTAACTCCTAGATGTTTTATTGTTGTTTATACTTTTTTAGAGTGCAAACATTCAGAAATATACAAACGTAGAGAAAATAACTTGATAAATTTCTTGTTTCAGCAATTTTGTTTCATCCATAATTATCACCATCACTCCCGGAGCCTCGCATTATTTTAAAGCAAATCTGAGGCAATCATGTAACTTTATACAGAAATATTTCAGTGTATCTGTCTAAAAACCAATAACTAGAAAGTGAGTTTGAGCTGACAATGAGGAGACTCTTTCTCTTATTCTTTTCAAAAAGTGTAGGTTGGATCCTACTCTGCGAAGAGACAAGTTATTAATGTGCTTCCTTCCTTTGGTCACTTTCTTCTGCCTCCAGAATAAATTCGATCATGATAAATTACTTAACTTTCCTCCTGTCTACTCTGGAAATTCTACCAGTTGCTCAAATGAAGTCAGAAAGTAACAGTGCTATATCGGGTCCCTTTTAAAAATGTATTGATATTGCAATTTTTTAAAAAGGTAAATTCTCACATTGTATGAATGAGGTTTTCAATGTCAGTATTATCCAGACCCTTTCACGTGACATCTAGGTCCCAGGATGAATCTCCGTTAGTCTGTTAGTCCTTCCTACACATAGCCTACAGGGTCATGGGTCTCGAATGCCATGCTTGCTGTGTCACTACTCCCCCTCAAGAACCTATTGGCTGCCTAGTACCTAATAGTTTCCTCCCTGTCTGCTTTATGCAAGAATCTCCACGAGTCATGACTTCTATTCTTCCCCATTCACATCTCCACTTCTCCTTTCCAACTAGGGTGGGCTGTTAATTGCAATAGCCACACAGTTTGCCCTTCCTTTGCCATCAAGCAACTTTTCCCTTGTAGTGCAGTTTTCTTCTATGTGCAATTTTTCCTGTCTAAATGCCAGTGTTCCCATTTGGGTGCAATTTTTCCCTTTCAGATGAGGTCAAATAGGGAAACAAAAAAAATGTTACCCCACTTTTTCTTTTAAATAAGGGATATCACTGGCCAAGTGTTTTGTGAAATGTGATTTGACACATAAATTATATGAAACTGTACAGTGATAATTTATGGTGTGATGGAGTGTTATGAGAAAATAGGTCTTAGACTCATCCATTTATTCAGTAAATAACTACCTAGCATTAATTATGCTCCAAACATTGAGGTCTCATTCTGGGTCCTAAGGATATATCAGTAAACAAAATAGACTAAGTCCATACATACAGGTAACTAAAATTCTAGAAGAGGATACTGAACATAAACAAGTAAAGTCAGGTCCCAATAAGTGCTATGAGTCAAAATAAACCAATATTAAAAAAACAAACAAACACCAATATGGGGGGTGACCATTTGCCTAGTTGTTAGCTAAGATGGTCAGGAAGGTAACATTGGAAAAGGGACCTAAGTAATCTTTAAGAACAAGCTCTTTGAAGCCCAAGAAAAGGGACTACAAAGTATGAATCCCTGAGCCAGAAATGGCCTTGGTGTATGCAAATACCAGCAAGAAAACCAGCATTGGCGGACAGGAGAAGGCAAAAGGGAAGGATGAAAGGTGATGAGGGCAGCCAGAGGGACAGTGGCCTGATCATGGGGCAATCACGGGCTATATTCAGATGTTTGGACTTTATTCTACGTGTGAGATAGAAAGCTATGGATCAGGTTGGAAAAACTCTGACTGGCTTTTTAAAGGTTCATTGTGTGGGAGTTCTGGCCACGGTGAGTTGGGCTTAGACAGCCAAAGGAGGAGGTGATAAGAACTGGGGTTGGAGTCACATTTGTTTTCAACGTCTACCCAACAAGCTTTGCTAATGGATTATAAATGGCATATGAGGGAAAATAAGGAATAGGAAGTCACATCCTAAGTTTTTGACATGAATCGTTGGAAGGAGGGTGGTTTGGGGAAGATGGGATCGAAAGTCTGGGTTGAAAATGTTCAGTTGGAGACACCGTCCAGACCTCAAGGAGATGTTGATGAGGCTGCTGGTCTGAGAGTGTGGAGGTCAGGGGAGCGCTCAGTGAGAGGTAAAAATATCGGAGACGGCACCGGGTAGGGGTATTTAAAGCTATAAGATTTGATGTGATCAGCTAGAGAGAAGCGTTTTGAGAACTGAGCCATGGGGCAGTCCAGCATTAAGAGAAAGGGACAGACAGTGGATGCATGGAGAGAGCAAAAGGGAAGGATCCAACGAGGTAAGTGGGAAACAAGGAGAGAGCTGAGCAACAGACGTCAAATAAAGAAAGTGTGTCAAGAAGAGAGTGCTGTGTCAAAGGCACTGGATGTTCAAGTGAATGGGGATGGAGAAGTTTACATTGGATCTGGCCAGATGGATGAAGCCATTGGTGACTTTAACAAGAGGATTTTCAGTGGTGCAGTGAGTGAATAAAGGATAAAAGCCTAAATAAAAGAGATTAGAAGGAAATTAGAAGAGAGGAATTTCACCTGTTAGATTCTAGGGTAAAAATAAAACAAAAAAAATAAAAAGAAGAAGAGAGGAATTAGAGGTTGCAAATGTAAACAACTCCTTAAAGGAATTTTGCTTTAAAGGTAACCAGAGGACAGGCGTGGTGGCTCACACCTTAATCCTAGCACTCTAGGAGGCCAAGGTGGGCGAATTGTTTGAGTTCAGGAGTTCAAGACCATCCTGAGCAAGAGTGAGCCCCCCTGTCTCTACTAAAAATGGAAAAATTAGCCGAGCATGGTGGTATAAGCCTATATAGTCCCAGCTATTCGGGAGGCTGAGGCAGGAGGATGGCCGGAGCCCAGGAGTTTGAGGTTGCAGTGAGCTGTGATGATATGATACCACTGCACTCTACCGGAGGCAACAGAGCAAGACTGTGTCTCAAAAACAAAAACAAAAACAAAAAAACCCCAAAAAGGTAAGCAGAGAAATGAGGCAGTCACTAGAAGAGATTCTAAGGTCAAGGGAGGATTTTTCCTAGACCTTGCAATGCCTTGTAGCCTTTCTGTCTGCTGAGGAGAGGGATCCAGGAGAGAGGTAGCAATTGGAAATGTAGGGAAGTGAGGCAATAGCTGTAGGAGTAAAGTCTTTGAGTCAGTGAGGAAGGACAGAGCTCCAGCGCAGGAAGAGAAGTTGGCCTGAGACACAGCAGGCAGTCTCCATCCTGTCAACGGAACACGCAGAATAGCAGGATTTAGATGCTGTTAGACTGATAGATTTGCTGTAGCAAAATGAGGCTGTTCTCCTCTGATTGCTTCTATTTTCTAACCGAAATGAGGAATGAGATAATCATTTTGAGAAGAGAGGCGCAAATGTCAACAGCTGTCTCAGAGCATGGGAGAAGCCACTGGATAGGGAAATGCGGTATATTTCAAGGCGATTCTGAGGTCCCACTTGAGATTCTCGTGGCCATATGTCTTCTCCAGCCACAGTCAGCTGTTCTGGTGCAGGTGTGCAATGAACAGGTCAAGAGGTGTGTCTAACTAGAGATGGGGTGTCAGCGGTCATACGCAATGGAGCAGGGTGAAGGATTGAGGCTATTTGTAAGAGAGTTAGAGTAGGTAAAGTAGAGACAGAATAGGAATAGGTAGAATGGTGTCTACAGGTGTCCATATCGATGGTCTACAGATAGATGAATAGAATACGAAAGTATGGACAGTGGAGGGATAAAGGAGGTCTTCATTAATGTAAGAATTCTTGGCTCTAGGGCCAATGGACTAGGAAATTAGGAGGTAGTGTCTAGGTACAGGACCCTCGAAATTAGGATGATGATGGTGTTCAGTTACTAGTTATGACAAGATCTAGAGTATAATCATTCTCTAGAACTGAGCTATATATTAATTATCCTGTAGCCACTAGCCTCATATAGCTATTTAGGACTGAAATATGGCTAGTTCAAACTGAGATATTCTGCAAGTGTAAATACACATTAAGTTTCAAAGATTTGGTATGAAAAAATGTAAAACATATCATTAACACTTATGCATTTATCACATGTTGAAATGATAATATTTTGGATATATTGAGTGAAAATTTGCCACTAAAATTAATTTTAGTTGTTTCTTTTTACTTTTTTTTTTTTAAAGAGACAGTCTTGTTCTGTTGCCCCGGCAAGAGTGCAGTGGCACAGTGGCATGATCATGGGTCACTGCAGCCTCAAACTCCTGGCCTCAAGGGATTCCTCCGCCTCAGCCTCCCAAGTAGCCAGGACCAGAGGTGAGTGCCACCATAGCCAGTTTCTTTTTACTTTTTCAATGCGGCTACTGTGACATTTAAAATTGCACTTATGACTTGTATTTTGGCTCACGTTCTATTTCCTTTGTACTATGCAAGAAGTGTGGTTGTAAAAAAGATCTCTGGAAGTAAGGCCAAGGTAGTGAGATGCCAGGGTATTGGGTGGGGATCATGTACATGGATGTTGAGATCACCAGGAGCAGTGCTGGAGAAAAAGACCATGAACCAGGGAAAAAAAAACCTTAATAAATGAGGATGTGCTCAGGATGTCTATATCTTGATAGATGACTATGACCAGAAAAGGTAGCAGGTGATGGATTCTGATGAGGGGTTTAGGGATGTTGAAGGAGAAGAGAGGAGAGACATTGTCTACATGTAAGAATAAGGAACAAAAAGGTCTTCTACCCCATCTCCAAGCCACATGTACCATGTACCATGTGTACATGGTACAACACCATGCGAGTAGTTTATGGGGAATCAGGGTCCTTAAGGAATGAGTTATCAGTTGGATCAAGAAGCTGAGGTTAATACCAGTGGGTGGCAGATGCAGAACTGTGTGATTGGTCAGATTTGGGTGTGTATGGGCATCAGTGTGGCTTGTAATGCACGATAATTAGACCTAATGCTCTCATAAAGTTCACAGATAATCTGGTCTACTTCTCAGCTCCGGGCCGGCGCTTGGCATTTGCGTGGATGACAGAGGGGGTATCATTGTGTGTTCTTGCCATGGACACAAGCAGCTCACAGAGCAGCTGAGGGCAAATGCATTGAGTATTTTTATGAACGACCTCTGGCCCCCAGGCTGTATTCTAGAAAGTGTTGTTCAGGTTGTTCCTTACATATTTGCTTGTATAGTGGGTTGATTAGTATTCTTCCAAAATTCATATATACCTAGAACCTCAGAATGTGACCTTATTTGGAAATAGGGTATTTGAGGATATAATTAGTTAAGGATCTTAAGATGATTTCATCCTGGGTGTTTAGGGTGTGTCTAAATCCACACCCTAAGTGTGGCTTATGTGACTAAGTGTCCTTATAAGGAGAGAGGACATAGAGACACAAAGAGAAGAAGGCGATGTGAAGATGGAGGCAGAGATTGGAGTGACCCGTCTACAACCCAGGGAATGCCAAGGATTTCCGGGTGCCAGCAGCCATGAGAAGCTAAGAGAGGCATGGATGGTTCCTTCCTCAGAACCTTCAGAAGGAATTAACCCTGCTGACACCTTGATTTTTGACTTCTGTTCTTCTGAGCTCTGAAAGAATAAACTTCTGTTGTTTTAAGCCTCCACTTATTACTACAGCCCTAGGAAATTAATACCCTCGATTAAAACTTTGCTGGGGAAAGGGAGCAGGGTTTCAGAGTTGTATTCTATCTGAGAGTCACCCATGATGCTGGGCATGTGTTCAGCAATCTATAAATGTATTTTGATCAACCCAACCACTTCTCAAGTCTGCGAGTGCAAAATTTCTCAGACCCTTATTCTGTCCATATAAAGAAAATTTCAGAAAGCCATTTTAACCATTTTCCTACTGTAATAGGCCTTACGTGAGTGACATAAAAGTTGAGCAACGTTGTTTCAACCATCTGCACACACTGAGATAAATCCCTCGATTCACCCCATTTCTCCCCATTAGTGTTTGCAGAGCTGGGAAACCTGCATGTATTTTTTCTAAATGGCTGTTCCACTGAGGTCAAGTGCTCTTGTTACTTTTGAGAGAAGTGAGTTTAGGAATCCCATTAAAGTTCTGAAAAGTGTTAACCTCCATCCACCCAAGCATTTCTACCAAGTCCATTTGTATTTTGGAATAGGAGAGTAGAACGCCACCATGGTGGTGCCATTAGCGTGGTATTGACAAAGTCATTTCCTACCAAATGACCTCCTGAATCTCACTTTCTGGATGTGGGAAATGGCAGCAGCTGTAGGTTGACAGCTGGACTATGTTCTTTTGAATTAAAGTGATGCTTTTTACCAAAACGACATTGTTCACTAATAGGCCTTTATTGTGATGCACAAATTATTTCAAAGATTTTTTTTTTTAACAGCTATCAACCCCCGTTCTCTCCCACTGCAGAAAGACACAGAAGGAAATATAACATGCTCTTGTAGGTGGGAAGGGAAGGTCCGGAGAGGTTCAGTCGTTGTTCAGCCCATAAAGGCTTTGGATTTAAAAGGCTGAATGATTAGAAAGGAGCAAGACAAAGGCTGTTTCAGCACTCCACCGGGGCAAAAATTGGGGTAAAGGAAAAGACCGTATCCTTCTTCCAGCTGCATCCAAACACGAGCATGCATACAATGTCTTCCTCTTAGCAAGCCTCTAGCTGCTGTCCTCTGCCTGGCATTTTTCACTTTGAGGACAGAGGGGAAAGTGAAAAGAAGGGAAAGGTAATAGAATCAGGGAACAATAGGAGCAAAATATGGTGGGGGGGGAGGGCTAATAAGAGGAGGCGGGAGATTTACTTTTGCTTGAAATAACACAATATAATCAAAGTTGTCAAGAGAAAACGGCGCAGACTTGGTTTTCCTCTCTCTCCCTGTCTTCACCACACCACAAGCATCATCGGTGGATGGATGGGCAGCTGGACGGGGCTGGAGGAAGGATCTGCCGGTGATGCTGACTAAATAGGCTTTAAGATATATTCATTTCTCTTCCGTTCCTAGCCCTTTCACACCTTTCTCTATTATATCATTAAGTAATGACTTTTTCTAAATAAACGTTTGTCCATTAAGATGAGACATAGTCCTTCAGAGATATAAGCTGTTGAAAATATATACTTAATCAATTAATGATACTATTGCTTAAAATGTTTGTTGAGCTCCTTTCATGAAATTATTTTCAAACCCTATGTCAGTTTTTTTACAAACTACTTAGTGGAGATAAAACTTTAACCTTTGAGCATGGATGTACTGGATTCTGGATAAAGTCAGAAGTCACTCTTTTTTTTTTTTTTTTTTTTTTGAGACAGTCTCACTTTGTTGCTCAGGCTAGAGTGAGTGCCGTGGCGTCAGCCTAGCTCACAGCAACCTCAATCTCCTGGGCTCAAGCGATCCTCCTGCCTCAGCCTCCCGAGTAGCTGGGACTACAGGCATGCGCCACCATGCCCGGCTAATTTTTTCTATATATATTTTTAGTTGGTCAATTAGTTTCTTTCTATTTTTAGAAGAGACGGGGTCTCGCTCAGGCTGGTTTCAAACTCATGACCTTGAGTGATCCACCCACCTCAGCCTCCCAGAGTGCTAGGATTACAGGCATGAGCCACTGCGCCCGGCCAGAAGTCACTCTTTAAAGAACAACAGAGTATGAGGTAAGTAATCAGATGACATCATTTTTGTACAAAAACTAAGTTCATAGAAAATATATCATAACCTAATGGAAAATGCCGACTATTGGCATGATTACTTTGGAAATTAATCAGTCAATTTCTAGTAGAGTGGAGGATACATATACCTCTGCTGGATGGCAATCCTAGGGAATTCACTTTTGCCTATACAAGGAGATAAGTGCAAGAAAAATGTGCGCAGCATTGTTTACGGTGGTGAAAAAGATGTACTTATACAATAGAATCCTACACTAGCCAAAGCCGCATGTATCAACATGGATGATGCTAAAATACATAGTTTTTGTCAACAGAAAAAAAATGTTTCAGATGGATATATACAGTATGATTCCATTTTTATGAAGTTTTAAAATCTGCAAAGCAACTATAAGTTGTTTATGGACACATATGTACTAATAAAAATATAAAAACATTCATGGGTATGGTAAAAATAATAGGATAGTACTGAACTGGAGAGGAGTAGAGTATTCACCATATCCATCAGGTTGAATTTCTTAAGGAAAGGATAATCTGAGCAAATATGGAAAAATAGTATTAATTGGCAAACTAATGAAAATCTGAGTGCTCATTACTCTTTTCTAGTGTTTGAAATATTTTGGGGTAAAAACAAAGAAGATGATCAGTGACACACTTGTGTGAGTCAACACAATCAGATACTTTCAAATTTCTGACTGAAAACTGTTCTTGCTGGATAAATTCTGCAAAATCAGTGACACACTAGCAATAAAATAAGTCAATGTTTTCCTCACTTGCTACTAGTTAAATGTATTTTGGGGTTTCAGATGTCTTGGAATTCTGTAGGATAGATTTTGACATATTTTTTTCCAAGTCATTTTCGGAGGCTTCTGGTGAGATACTGTTTTCTTGCAGAAGAACAGTACAAATATAGATTTTCAATATTTAAAAAAAATTAACAATGATGCCAGCATCATTGGTCAGCAACTTTCCTTAACTTAAATTAGTCTTCCAAACTGAGTTAGTCTACTAGATTCTTAAACACTTTAAAATTCACGCCTGAGTCAAAGGAATGTCACCCTTACAAGGTTTTCACTGCATCTTTGGGTAGTTAAACCATTCATTGATTCATTCATTCAACAAATATTGATATTTGCATAGCAACTACCAAACACCAGTCAGTAAACAGAATAGATAAAAAAAAAAAAGACAAACAAACAAAACCTCTGCCTTCACTAAGCTTATGATCTAGTAGAAGATGTCAGACAATAATTTTTTAAAATAGTTAAAATATAAAGTATTTTACATTGTGATAAATACATGGAGATTAAAAGAGAGAAGCAACAGAAAGGGAAAACTGGGAGCTGTAAGAGAGGAAAGAGACTCCTTGGTAGGGGCTCCCCCTAATCATTAACAAATCTACCTCTTATGTGACTTTTCACATCCATAGTTCAGAGGGGACCTAGGTGTACTCTATGCAAATAGAAGTTTTGTAGAACTTTAAAAGAAGAATTTAATTTTATAAAAAGATATATTTTCTTTCTTTCTCATTTCCTTCCTTCCTTCCTTCCTTCCTTCCTTCCTTCCTTCCTTCCTTCCCTCCCTCCTTTTTTCCTTCCTTTTTATTCCTCTGGGATAAAAAGTCTCCAGAATTTTAAAATCCTATACTGGAAAACTTGGTAAAAATAAGGAAATACATTTGGACCAATTTTGGTTCATAAAACCGAGAAATTTACCTTCAAATTATTGTTTTGTTCAAAAGCTACAAACTACAGACAAATGTAAAATATTATAGGGTAAATATGTTGGCCAGTAGAATTCCTAATCACTCAAAAATATTCAAAGAATATTGAATCGGACATGTCAGAGATGAACAACACACTACCTAATCAGATATTCTGTTGATTAGAAGAAAGATGCTTTGCCTGATTCTCGTGAGAAGGTGAAAGCCTCTATGTTTGCACTTGGCCAATTATAGAAGTCTATTTGGGTGAAAACATAAATAGTAAGTCATTTCCCTCAGACAATTCTATTACATGGTTGAAAGCATGTGGTTGCTTTCCTCTACTATCAATTTTACGTCTACTGAAGCCCCTTTCTTTTCTCACTACTATCTTCAAAGTGAGAAAGAAGAACGTGCTCCATTTCATTCGCATGCAAATTAAGAATCAAAGAATAAGAAATCTTTTCTTGTCCCGGTTCAGAGTGATCAACTCTCTTTGGCAATTACACAAGTTACTACAATGAGAAATGCAAAAATCTAGGGACCCACTAAGGCTTAATTACTCTCCATACTTACTCTGATCCTCCTTAGCAGCCTACATCTCTGCCTTAATTCATAGCTAATAGAGGGCAGAGTCGGGGTTAATAGCCTGCAGCTCAACATTCATTAAGTCATTCACTGATCATTAAAACATCCTGAAAAGGCTTTGTGTTGGAGATTTAATAGCAGCAATACATGGAGACTCGCTGTTCTCAAATACTAATAATGTTCTTTATGACAGTAAGGAAGTATGTGCACCCAACAACTAACATTAATCTTGACTACCAATTCTGTTCTTTCAAAGTGAATTTAAAAATAAAATTTTTAAGAAAACTTTCAGAAAGATGAGATTTCTTTCATCAGAACTGTCATCATCATCAGAACCCAAGTGTCACCAACTCTGGGATCAGTAAGTCCTCAGGGTGCTGAAAGAGCCTTGTATGGGAAACTGCCCTAGAACTGGCCAGGAAGATTCTTCTGATCAAAGTGCTTTATTCCGGTCCATTCTGCAGACATTAATTGAGCCCCTATGATGGGATGGCCCTGAATTTGGGACATAGAAGTAAACAAAATAGATAGGATTTTGCAGAATCATATCTACATTCTAGCCACCTGGAAAAGTTCCCTGGCCTGCATTAGACTGTAAAATCTGGAGATTGGTCAAAGAGGCATGTGAGATCTATATACACACCATCAAGAATGGGTCTCAAGCACATTACAGACGTTTTGTATGTGTAGCTACTTGTATGACTTTAAGAGTATAAAAAAATACTATAAATTATCTCTTAATACATACATATGTTTTTAAAATATATTTTTAAAGGATGGGAGGATTCATACTTAATAATCTCCAAGTTGGGATGGGAAGAGGGAGGGACGTAAAAGTCAGGGACAGGAATTAGGGTGGTCAAAGGAGCCTCATTTGCAGGGCTCCAAACTATTTACCATCACATCTAGGAAGCAAGAACACATTTGTTGTGTTCCTGCCCCAAATAAACTAAATCTAATAATCAGGAAGCATCAAAAAAAAATTGGGAGACATTCTGCAAAATGACTGGCCTGTACTCTTCAAGACTGTCAAGGTCAGGAAAGACAAAGGGCTGCTGAGGACCTAACTAAAGAGACATGACAGCTAAAAGCAATGCATGACTCTGGAGTGGATTCTGAGCCAGAAACAAAAATAGCTATAAATGACATTATTGGGACAATTGGAAAATATTAAATGAACAGTGACTTAAATAATAGTATTGCATCAATGTTAAAGCTCCTGATTTTGATAACTGAACTATTCTTGCTCATAAGGAACACAGATGAAGTATTTAGAAATAAACTAAAACTAGAACTTATCCCCCCAATGGTTCAATGGTTCAAAAAATAATTGATAAAAAGAGAGAGAGAGAAAGAGAATGATTTTAAGTAGGGCAGACTACAAGCTAGAAATTCAGGTAAAAGTTGATGTTTTAGTCTTGAGTTGGAAATCCACTGGGCAGGCCATGTAGGCAGGAAACCCAGGGAGGATTTCTATGTTAAAGTCTTCAGGCAGAAATTCTTCTTCCCCAGGAAACCTCAATTTTCACTCTTAAGATCTTTAACTGATTGGATGAGACCACCCACACACTACAGAGAGTAATCTGCTTTACCTAAAGTCAAATGATTATGAATGTTCATCACATCTACAAAATACCTTCATAGCAACATCTAGACTAGCGTTTGACCAAACAAGTGGGCATCACAGCTTAGCCAAGTTGACCCATAAACAGTGAGTTAGGTTCAGATGTCTTGAGTTAGAAATGCCTGTGGAACAGCCAAACAAGCTGTGGAGGAAGCAATACAATATACGGTCTAAAACAGACCATAGACATGTGGTGGGATTGTGCCAATAAGAGGAGAAAATTTTTCAAAGGAAGGTGAGTTGGTAATTTCAAATGCTACAGAAAAAGACAATGATTCCATCAGATTTGCCAATCTGGAGATCAGTTATGAAACTAGTGAAAACATTGAAGTGGAACCTGAATAGGAGGTGAGAAAGTAGAAATAGTTGAGGGTGCGATGCTCTTTTAAGAAACCTTCCCCGGTAGGCCACTTATATCTGATACAGCAAAATAATTTTTAAACAACAATAATGTGGACAGCTGTTTGGAGAGTCATTAACTGGAGTCCAAGACACACTCAGAGGAAAGTTCTGAACTAGACAAAGGGTGTTGTAATCCAAGACTACCTCATCCTGTGTGCCCGTGGGAGAGCCACTCAACCATTCTGATCTTTAGTCATTTTTCTATATTATTGAAATATTTGACTTACAGAAACGGTATGAAGATTAAATTATATTTATGTATGTAAAAGTAACAGTAAATTGGAAACAGAAATGCAAATATTAGCAGTTCTTATAAATTGTTATTCTTCCTAAGCACTTACATAATAAGGATCTTAGCTTCTAAGAATTTGGTCAACTTTTATTGTAAATCTATTTTATAGCCTTTCATAGAAAAACATTTAGAGTTACTTCCTAATTTTATAAATCATAAACACAGATCTTGGAAAACTGAGCCTTGGAAAACATTTTTAAACATTTAAGTGTTATTTCTACTTTTTAATGCATGAAAAACCATGTGGGTGTCTTTCTTCTTTTTATGTTTATAAATTCAGAACTATAGTAGAAAACAATTCAACATGAAGCTGTACTGGTATTCTTAGCTAATTAGGGTCAGTCTTCTTTTCAATAATTTGAACCTTTCTCATCTAGGCAAAAATGCAGCCAAGTTTTCATGAGACAAATTTAAAGACTGTCTTTTTTTTTTAATAATTGTCATCAATTTTTTTTCCCCACTGAAGTAAGTTACTGTGAATTCATTAAAAAAGAAAAAAAAGGGTCAAGAAATTGGTGGCTGACAAGCATGTCTTTCTGCTGTCTGAGGACAAACCACTGGTGGGCTATAAGGACAGACAGGAGAATGGTGGGCTGGCCCATTCATGTGTCAATGTTTACAATGGATGACATCTGTATTCTGATTCCCGACATGAATAATGTACCTTTATAGCATTTAACGAAGATCTCAGTGGTGTCATATGTGTCCCATTATGCAGGTGAGATTCATTCATAAAATATCTATTGCGTACTCACTACGTGCCAGGCATTGCCATGGGTGCTGGGGAATCCGGCAATGAGCCCCGCTCCCGTGGAGCCCTTCTGGAACAAACGTGTACGCAATGCCTGCGAGACGCTCGGCTCTGCTAGACTCCAGGGACGTCACGATGAGCAAAGCTGGGAAGAGGTTGCAATCCAGGAGGAGAGACGTGAACCAGCCTGCACAGGGAGGAGGTAGGAGAGACGATTCCAAAGCTTGAATGAGAGGCATCTGATAACAGCACCTATACTTATCAAGGAAAATTCCAGAAAGAGGAAGTGATGTTTAAACTAAGCCCTGAGAGATCAAAATATGAGTAGAATTCAGCCAGGAAAGAGAAAAAAATAAGTAAGAGCACTTTGTGGGAAATTCCACAGACAAGAGAGAGCATCACGCAGTTAAAAAGGGGAAAAACAGTCATGAAGGTAGAACTTAGGATGTTCAGGTGTGTCCAGAGGGCAGAGAAAGAACACGCCTGGAGGGCTGGGGCATATGCAGTTGCTTGTGAGCAGGGCCTCTCAGTTAAGAGAAGTCAAGGCCAATTCAATTTATTTTTTTCTTAGGCTCCCAGTATATATTTAAGGCATTGACTGCCACACTGGAAAAAAATTTTTTCCCCTGGGGCCACTGTGGTTTATTATGAAAATAGAATAAAAACTTGGAAAACAAAACGATCTTTTCAAATTTAGTGAAAAATTTGTTATTTTTCATTGTTTCCTGTGTGTGAGTTTTATGCAACTTGAAAAATAGTTCAGGAGCTCCCAAGGTGAAGAGACGTGTGAGTTACATATGCTTCATGAGGCCCCGGGCTCAAAACTAGCGTGAGATAAATGCAACTCAGATAGTAATTATTGTGTTTAAAAATGAAGAAATGTCAAAAGAAGATTATAATAATTAGATATTTTAAATGTTTGCACTTAAATTAATGCTTCAGCATGAATACATAAACTTCAATGATTATGGAGGTAATTGCCTTTAAAGATAAAGAAGAAAGCTAAATGTGAGGTCTTTTTTTTTTGGTTTTTTTTTTTTTGAGACAGAGTCTCGCTTTGTTGCCCAGGCTAGGGCGAGTGCCGTGGCGTCAGCCTGGCTTACAGCAACCTCAAACTCCTGGGCTCAAGCAATCCTGCTGCCTCAGCCTCCCGAGTAGCTGGGACTACAGGCATGCGCCACCATGCCCGGCTAATTTTTTCTATATATATTAGTTGGCCTATTAATTTCTTTCTATTTATAGTAGAGACGGAGTCTCGCTCTTGCTCAGACTGGTTTTGAACTCCTGACCTCAAGCAATCCACCCGCCTTGGCCTCCCAGAATGCTAGGATTACAGGCGTGAGCCACCGAGCCGGGCCAAAAATGTGAGGTCTTTAATTCACATGAGACCACTCCCCCAAAACATTTGTGCACACTCGTGTGTGTGCGTGCACGCACGCACTCGCGTGCACACACACATACACCACCTAGTGCCCACACGACAGCCATATAAGAAGCCTTCCTTGGGAGAAATGATAGGGATTGCAGACTTTACCATAAAAACAATGGAAATCCTTGGAAAGAATTGAAGCAAGGAATTAACATAATCTCATTTGCATTTTATAAATTATGGGAAGTAGATTAAAGGGAGACAGGATTGGAGACAGGAGACAGATGGGAGCTGCTGCCACTGTCCATGTGACAAATGATGGTGGTCTAAACCAGCACAGCGGCCCTGGCATAAGGCTTGGATTAGAGAAATATTTGGATGGTATTATAGAATCAGCCGGAATTGGTGACTGACTGAATAAGGGAAGTGAGAGAGACAGAGGAATTTTTTTGCCAATCAAAATAATCAAGTTGCTTTCAGCTTATAAATATGATGTCCATAGCATCTTAACTCCCTTCAATGGTCTTCTGTTCATAAAACACCACTGGTTTTAAATCATTAATAATTATAATGTAATTAAGTGTTTCATTTTCAAAGTAATTTATAAGAATGTGTTGACTGCAAAATATTTGCTTTTTTTTTTGAATAGTGCATTCATAGATCTCCATCCACTTTCTATGAAGCTCTCACTTTGAGTAGCATCCTGATATTTTTGATCTAATTCTAAAATGTTAACCCCTCCCTCATGTGAATAAACATAAATTCAGATGTGGTTCCTGCATGCTTTTGTCATTAAAAATAAGTTACTGAAAGCAATTGTCACAGATGAATGATGAATAACGTTTGTAAATATCATCCAAAAATAACTACCTAGTATTAAAGAAACACTAAATTTTGTCTTGTCAAGATTCACTCATGTTTCTATCTTTATTAAATTTGAAAAATAAATTTCTGTGAAGAATAACAACAAACTATTTTGCAGTAAATATCTTTAGAGAAAGGCCACATTCTCCCATAGAGGTATGTCAAGGCTAATGGATATAGTCAAAAGTTAAATTTCAGAGCCCCATGCCAGGTTTGATTCATGCTGTTTTATAATTGCATGCCCGTGGCTACCTTAGTTGGTTAGCGCGCCATACTGATGAGTCTGGTGCCAAAAGTTCAAATCCCTAGGCAGGCAATTTGTTTTTCTCTGCTTGTGGTGATGGCTGTAATACTTACCCCAAGTCAGACATCAGAAATGTGTGTCAATCACCACAATGTCAAGAGAGAGTACAAATGGCTTAATGAAAATCTGTCCTTTCTTTTAGAAAACCATCTCAAAGCACATGTGCAACTAACGAGGAGACAGTGGTGTCACCTTCAAATACAGAGTAGAATATTCCTCATATTACTACAACAAAGTTTCTGCCAGAAGCAAGTCATAAATGTCATCAAGAATGATGATCTTAAATTAGATTCCACATGAATAATTTCTTCATTTTTCATCTTTGACCAAACAGCACTAAATTTGCCACTAAGTAAAAACTACATGAAATGTGCATTTACCTACTTTCTCCCTGTCTCCCCAAATTGTTATGAGAATGAATCAGACAGTATCTTGGAAGCATTTTAAAAATAATAAAATATTAATCCAAATCGTCCCCTTCTGACTCAGTGGGGATGTAGATATATTGTGTTTTCACAATATGAAAGCAATGGTTAATGTGCAATCCAGCTTTGAACAACAGTCAATTTGGAAAAGGATAACAGAATTTCAAGCCTGCTATTGGAATGGAATAGTTATTTGAGTGAGTTAAATGATCAATTGGTAGCATGACGTAGACACGGCCATTAGTAGTAGTTCTGACATGATCATTCCTGTACTTTCAGTCTAGCAATACTCACTGTTGAATAGAATTCAGAAGATGGTCAGCCAACGTGGAAACCTATCTAGAAGGTTCAATGGCCTTAGTAACAAACAGTCTCACTGAAACACAGTCATAGCTGTGATATGAGGGCTGCAGGAGATACCTGGCCAGCTAGCCAAGTGGCTATACAAGTGGGGCTTTGAATAAAGGAAGAGAAACAGAGGGTGGAGACTTACACAGGTCCAGAGTCTAGTCTTCAGAGCTGTTGTTGGCTGAATCAAAAAACCAAAAATCAGAAAACCAAAAATTCAAGAAGTCACCTTTGAATTGTCCTTATTACACGTGTCTAATCATTCACTTAAATTATTCTTCTCATTCCTGTCTCTGCTTCCTAAATGCTACTCAAATCCATCTGCTTCACTCTATCCTCTGTTTTTTGAACCCTTAATACCCCATACTTCCTGTTACTTCTCAAAACAATCAAACTCACCATTTAAAAATCAGAATGGTGATTTTTAAATCCATTGTTTTACATCAGGAGAATCATCTACATCTATTATTTACTTAGGACATTCGCTTCTAGTAGGCAAGCCAGCTGAGAGATCAAGAGGTCATTTCATAACCATAGAATTAAATTTAAAAGTGTTAGATGTTTCAAGGGACACCTCCACCAAGCCAGAGTCACTAAAGGCATTGGAGTCCTCCTTTCTGTGTATTTCTAACTGAGGGATGCCATGGAAGTCAGATGGCAGGAGATTGATCTGATCCAGATCTATCCAAAGAGGTAAATGATATTGTTCAAGACTGTTCCTCAATGCTCAATCCTTTGAGAAAGGATATTTGTTTATGGTCAATGCATCAGCCACAGTTTCCTCTTCTGCAAAGCAAAAGGTTAAGCTACAGGCTTTCTAAAGGCTTTTAGACTAAGCATCCTTTCAAAAGTAATAGAAATTAAAAGTTGGATAAAACTCATGAGATTTGCCATTAAATAATTCATTAATATATTTATCTACATAACTAGAACTAAAAGTCCTATAACTAGGAGTCTCATGATAAAACTTCTTTCTGTGTTTTTCCTCTGGGAAGGTTAGTGTGGGTGTCTTAATTGGCCTAATTAGAAGTCAGAGTGTCAAAAGGCAAAACACATTATTTTTACTTTTAGATTTGAGCATCGATTGTAACATATCATTTTTCTAAAAAATTTTAAAAAACACTTTCCCATACATACTTATAATGGCAACCTTTTCCTTCTATCTGAATATCCAAAGCTGAAACATGACCCAGTATACGAAAAGAGTTGGCCTCTCTTGCTATAGGAAACTGAATAGCATATTTTTTTTTCTTTGTAATACAATCAGATTTCTAGAATGATAAAGGAAAATGCTTCTCTTTACTATATGGGGAGATAAATTTGGTAAGAGAATTCTCTAGCACACTAGATTCATATAATACACGCTTGACCCTTGTTCCTTCTGCCTCTGCCATGCCAACAACAAAGGCTGATCTCAGAATGTAGCCAGACAAAGGAAACCCACCTGGGATACTGAAGAAGAAGAAATTAGCTTATATTAAAGCTAGAGAGGTTAAAGTAGGGCATAAGGAGACATGATCGTTGCTATGATAAAATATTGAAATAGGCCAAAGGTCATGAAGTTTCCATCCTTGGGGAATTTTCTATAAAAGCTAAAAAAAATGTTCTGCCTGGGATCCTTCATTCATTTATTGCTTTGATAGGAATGACTGATTACCTAGATATGTACAAAGCATATTTCTCAGCCAAAAGGCAGGAATTGGGATTGTGTGGTCTCCTTTGGTTTGTGACATTTCTCAAATGTTATGAAGTGCTCATGAATATGAACATGGAGAGAAAGGCTAAGAGAAGATTATCCAAAGAAATATTTTTAAGCAAAAAGAAACTAATCCTTTTGCTGACTGTCATATATAGCTCTTTATGATAAAGAATATTTCTGAGAAATGAGTGTAGGTTGCTCTGTGTAATTTACTTCTGAGGGCAAAAAGACCTCCAGGGTAGTCAACTTTCCATTACCAAAGTTATCCAGAAATTGGATGACTGTCAACTAGGTACTAGCTCATATTTTTATTTGTGAAGAATACCTCTAAAAGGAGCCATCTATGAAAACAAAACAGTTGGCCAAATTGTTGAGTAGCAATATTAACTGGAGACACCCTAAAAGATAGACAGTGAGTTAGGGTCACTGCTATGCACACACACACACACACACACACACACACACATACACACACATACACACACGCACATGCACACACACAAAATCAGAAAAGAATTATCTCAAGTCCAAAGTACCAATTTGGTTTCTATTTTTAAAATTGTGGAAAGTATTGCCTAATTCATGGTTAAGGACCTCGAAAAGGAGATACAGGATGACAACCAGGGGTGGGATTCTATGGCACAGGCACCAGCTAATCAGAATGTACTGGAGCAAGGTCCTAGCAGCCCCTTGCTATCCCAGACATTGACCCATATTTTCTGAGTCTGGAGAAATCCAGGAATGCCTGAAAGTCCAAAAAACTGGGTGCAGGACAACATAGAAGACTTTGGGGCAATGGCTATTTATCAATTGGTTCAGCAGTATTTCCCTATTTTAATGAGCAGCACTACGGTAATTGAAGACTATGGCTTGGCTATCCATCCTGGGAACACCCACTCATGTGGATCTAGGCATTGCAACTGCACAATCCCTCTTGCCTGACGGTGAGTTCAAAGGGGAGGAAAGGAGAGAGGTGATCTCTTTGGACTTATCTAGGCTCTTCCTTCTAGTCTGTGTGACACGGCATTAATAAACGAAAACACAACAGGCAGAACCCTGCCACATGGTGGGGAAGATCTGGCTGGAAGGTCACATACTAAGAGTGTCTTCAATGACGCCATCTGAAACAGAAGAGATTGAGAAACAGTGCCTCGCAGGAGTGTGTTTTGAAACCAGTGATGTTCACCTAATTACCAATTTTAATCTCACTTTGTACAGTAATGCCTATAATTAATGGCAGTATAAGGAAGCTGGGAAAATAGTTTTAATTAGAGGTTAAATAAAGTATGAATTAGGAGGTGTGGGGAAGTGCCAACTTCTTGAAAGACCAGCACAATTTAAAGTATCATTGTCCACTTAGAAAAAGGCAAGAGAGAAAAAAGTTCCACACAGTAGTGCCACTAGACTAGGTGGGAACAAAAGTACAAGATTATGAGATGCTGTTGACAGTTTTTGTGTAGCTAACATATCAGTGTCTCTAGACCTATCACTCCAACTTCACCCATTCACTTATCTGTTTAAATATATTGAACCCCTACCATTTAACCCTTTAAATACACTCACAGAAGTCTTCTATAAGCTGCAAAGCACTATACTGATGCCTGTTTTATTACTACAATCGATTGATTCTCCTTGAAGGCAAAAATGGCTTTTTCTAAAACTAATTTTAATTACACAGGTAACACCATAAAACTAAGCATTAAAGAAAAAGTGTACTATCCATATGATTTATTATATTATCCAAACTAGGACACTCTTAATAGTGAATGGAAGGACTATTAATAGAAATATGAGGACTTCAAGTATAAATTAAGATGGGCCAGACAAATTGGGATGCTGGGCAATCATATAGATAAGGACCCTGAAAGCCCCCTGAGAATAAATACCATGCCTCTCCCCAAAGTCTAGGTCTTCCAAAAGGCAACTACTGTTACTATTTGGGAAGGATGACAATTTGAAAGCATTTAAATTTCACACGACGTGTAACAGAAAGCCAGAGAACTTTTTGTAGAGTCAAGGAAGATAAAATTAGAGAAGGAAAACACAAGCAAGCATCCTTCCCAGAATGTGACACATCTTCAGTTCACAGTTTTTCCTGGGAGATCACTCTGATGCTCACTCCTACGCTTCTAACTTTGGAGCACCTCCTTCTAGCAAATTTTAGCTCTTACTTGCAAATATCTAACTCTCATCTCTTGGCCATAAGAGATATTGACAAAGAGATCCACCTTACTCTGGGTAGTCTCTCAGAAACCTCTCTGACGGATACTTTTTCTTCTTTATATGATGTTGCCAGGCTCTTATTTGTACTTTCTGAAATAAGCCACTCAAGATAGATCTCCACCAGAATTGTATTTTAATTGCATTTGATGCGGAGATTCACTTAAATTTGGAAAAAAAAATATTTTATTCCTAACTTCTTATGTTCTCAAGAGAGTAGAGAACATGCATCCAATACCCCAGAGGGAAAATTATTGGGGAAAACAGCTCTCCACCCTTGCCTTGTTACTCCCACTGGGAGGAGAAATCTGGTGGGTGAAATCGGGAGACAGTAGGAAGCAAGGCCAAGTTCAGCTGCTTAGAGACAAGGTCACATTCTGCAGATTAGGCGTTCTGATCAGCCGGAGAGAAGGAGCTCACCTGCAGTTGTTCAGCTGGGCCCAGGACAGTTGTAGCAAGTGTTTTGAATTTAGGGGGAGCATTACTAAACATCTAAAGCCATGTTTTTCCATCAGCTTCATCCATAATGAAAGTGACTTTCTTTTTATTCCCCATGTGTCTGTCTTCTCCACTGGCTCCAAAATCTGGAGAGAAAGATAAGTGTCATTTATTGGAGCTACACATGTAGCTCTGATTGATGAGGTTTTGTAACAACTCTTCTTTATCGGCGACTACCATGTGGGGGAGAGGTGACAGGAGAGATCCTGACCCATATGTACTGTTTTCCTTTGTCCCTCTGTGACTAATAGCACATGTTTGCTTGCAGTTCTCAGGGTCGATTGTGAGATCCAGGATTAGAGGGCAGAGTTTTTTTCTATTTGCAGCTAATAGCCATGGAGAATGGAAACTTATAATCCTGAATTTATTAGCATCACACTCTACTGCATTGGTTCCTAACTTTTTTAGAGCCATGGACTATTTAGATTATCCTGTAGATATGGAAACTCACTGGAGGAAAACACGCCTATCATCATCTTCAAAAAGTTTGGTGTATAATTCTACCAGCTTCCTGAATTCCTTGAAGTAAATGGTTAACACATCCTGCAGCCTGCTCAGATGAGCGCATGACCTAACTGTGTCATCCAGAACTACTTGGCAGAAAAGGACAGAATCCAGACTCTTAGGTAGGAAGAGACATTAGAGCTCACTAGAGCCAACTTCTCATTTTAGACTAAAGAAACGGAGCTGGAATAACATTTAAGGTTGTGATGTGCAAATCTCTTTAAGCTCCTTAGGACTGTTAATATTTTAAGTGCATGAGGCCCATTTTTCCTTGTGCAGAAACCCTGAAAGTCTTTTTATCCCAAAACTATATCTCCTCTGTACTAATTTACTCAGTGGAAAATCAAGGGACCTAATAGAAGTTCCTTCTTTTCCTGGAACAATTAACCTATCCTTGTGAGGAGAGTTGAGGTAGGTTGCTGTTTTAAAACAAAACAAACAAGAAAATGTGAATAGTTTTAAAAAATGTATTGAACACAGTGCCAGAGGCCAGTAGATCCTCAGTAAATGATAATTATTAATATCTGGCAATGGAAGAAAGCGATGCATTTAAAAAAAAAACCCACCATTGTTTGTATTTATTATAACTACACATTTTATGTAAACATATCTTTATATGCAAATCAGTCACAACCCTGAGAGACTCTGGGCAAGGAGCCAGAGTGATTCGAAGCCACATAGTGCAGATATCTGTATCATGTGACCTCACACACCTGACAAGAAATCACCCATCGTGTCACATCTTTGCCTCTCTTTGCTGATATTTCTTTCTCTTCTTTAGTCAGCAAAAATTAAGTCCTCCCTAGTCTCCTATGAATTTCTCCATGACCACAAAAATTGATCCTCCCTTCCAGGGTTTCTCAATCTTGTCACTCTTGACATTTGGGGCCAGATCAATCTTTGCCGTGGAGACCATCCTGTCCCTTCTAGCGTGTTAGCAGCAACACCGACCTCTGGTCACTAAATGCCAGTGTCACCTCTTCCCTCCCCAGTTGTGACAACCAAAATGTCTCCAGACATTGCCCAGTGTTTCCTGGGCCCAAATCACTCTGGGCCCAAGTTGAAAACCACTGCTATAAAGGTATCTGCTTGAAATCAAGAAGCCCAATCAAATTTAAATTTGAGAAAGTACCTGAAACTGGAAGGGCTCTGCGAGGAGGACTTCCTCAAGGTAGGAGATGTCCAACCACCAGGAATAGGTGCTGCTTATCTCCTCCCCAGGGATTCCCTTGACCTAGGAGGCCTCTTCATGTGGAATTCTCTGGAAGTTCTTCCTCATGACCCTCCAGCCTCTCTGGCTTTGCTTTAGGACGATTTCCTCCTGTGGTATTCTGGGCCACCCTTTCTAGTTCTAATCTGTTTTCCAACAGAAGCACTCTGTGTTCGTAGGGAACACAAAATTTATTTCATTCAGACACATAATCAATGGCTGGGTTTTCTTAATGAAAGGAGATGAGGGTGGCTGGGAAGGGAGTGGGGAAGTGGCTTAAGCAAATGTGCCTGGTCAACATTAATTTACCTGCTTAGCATAGTTGTTGGCCCGGTGATTCTGGAAAGTTCTTTGCAAAGTTGGGTAACTTGGAGATAGCCCACAGGATGCCAACCGTTCATCCATGGAATCAGAATCCTGCCAAACTGGAATATGGGGAAGAGGTTTCCATTGTGCCTGCCTCTGCAACACTCTCATTCAAATTCCCTCCCTCTTGCTAATTTGTGGCAGAGCTCCATGCAACTCCAGGGCCAAAACGCAATAATGCAGCTCATTAATAGCTACCAGGGAGTATTTAGGAAACATGCAAAAGGAACACTTCTTTTATTTCCTTTCCCTAGAGCCTTATTTCTACTCTAAGTTTTCCTCCATTTCTTCTAGTTTGAACAACTGAAAATTGGCTTGCAGAAACTCGCCACTACAATCCATCTCCGAGCTAGTTTTTTTTCTTTTAACTTTTATGTTTCCTGAGACGCATGTGATTCAGTTCCAATTCCAAATTCCAAGTGAGCAAAATGAACTCATTTTTTTTTTCATCTACAAGTAAATAATTCATTTCTCTAATTCTAAAGCATCCAATTCACATAATCAAGTTGACGGGAATTCATCTAGTGTATTCATTAGAAATTCACCTTTCTTTCTCCCTCCTCACTTACGATGTTGCCTCCCATAATTTTGGTAGTTGTTTCAGAGTGGTGCTGAACAGACACAATCAATACCTCATTAAGTTATTTCAAGTTGCTGAACTACAGCTGTTTCAGAGCATGATCATGAAATAGAGTTTCATCAACAGAAACCCAGGTTCTGTCTACCCAAAGACAAAACAATTCGGTAATTTAGTCAATTTTTAAAAAATAATAATAAATATGTTGTTTGTTTGGTTTGAGGAGGCTAAATAATAATTTGCCTAATTTTTTAAGTCATTTATTTTTGTCAGGTACACAGGCCATAGAACTGACAGAGACTGTCATGATTTTCCTAGTCCATTTCTTTGATTCCTTTAAGACTACAATTAGAAGTATGCCTATTTTATCCTTAAATGCTACCAAAAGAAATTCCATGCTAATTGTCCATGATCATGCTCTTTTCTTATCTGATCTAAGCATGAGAGTGGCTGGCAATTAATCAGTGAAAATTGAACACTTGCTGTAAGTAAGTGTTCTTCTCTCCAAGGTGAGAGAATTTTTGGAAAGATTGTAAGACATGGATACTGCATTCAAATAGCTTATAGTCTAGATGGGGAGTCAAGATTAGCACACATGGGGGAAAAAACAAGACTTGCCAACAACTCAAGGCAAAATACAACTCATTGGTAAGTAATGTGAATTAGGAGCTAATACTGGAAGAGTTCAAAGAAAAGGAAGTCATCAAGGACTCATAACAATTTTTTTTAAACTTCTTAGTTAATAAACTCTTAACCTACATTTCAAATTGATCATATGTGCTATATCTAAAGCAGTATTTTTATATAATTGGAGAATGCATTGACTTGTTAGTGAACTAGTCTAAGTAATACAAATTAAATTTATTCATCTAAGAGAATGTGCTATCTAGAGATAGAAAAGAACTCACAATTATAAATTGGGACTGACTTTTAAGAATAGAAATTAGTTTTACATGCTTTTGAACTTTGTATAAATGGAATCATACAGTATGTCTGGCTTCCTTTGCTCAAAATTATGTGGATGAAGTTTATCCATGTTTCCATAGTTTGTATATTCACATTGTTGTTTAGTATCCCATTGTATGAATATACCATAATGTATGCATCCATTCTACTGCTAATGAATATTTGGGCTGTTTCCAATTTGAGAGTTTTACAAAGAGCTTTGCTATAAATATTCTTGATAAGCACAGGTCCACATTTCTATTGGGTGGTGCTGCAGAGTGGAATTGCTAGTTCAACAGATAAGCATTAGTTTAGTTTTAGTAGATCTGGTCAAAGAGTTTCCAAGAATGGTTTTATCAATTTATTCTTCCAACAACAGTCTATGAAAATTATGGTTTCCCCAAATCTTCACCACCACTTAGTTTTGTCAATTGTTTTAATTTCACTTGTTCTGGTGGGTATACAGTGATATCTCACTCCAGTTTTAATTTGCATTTTTTAAGAAACCAATGGTGTTGACCACTAATTCATACATTTTTTATATCAATTTTCATATGTGATTGTGTAAACTGCCTATTCAAAGTCTCTGTCTATTTTTTATGTCTCTTTTCTTATTGACTTTTAAGAGTTCTCTACAATCTTTGTTGGAAATATCTTCTCCCATACTGTAGCCCCCTTTTCACTCTTACAGTGATGACTTCTGCTCAAGATAAATTAAAAATTTTAATGTCTTTTTATTTGTTCCTTTCCTTTACAAAGTAACTCTTTGTCTACCCCAAAGTCATAAAGATAGTCTTCTATTTTTTCTAAAAGCTTCATAATTTTATCTTTTCCATTTATACCTATACTCTATCTAAAACTGATTTTCATGTATGGCATGAGATAGAAGTTAGCATTCATTTTTCTCTGTGGATGTCCAATTGCCTCAGCACCATTTATTTCAATAATTGTTTGATTTTGTTGAATTGTAGGACAAAACTTTTAAAAATCATGTTTTAATAGTCAAACCAAACACCAGAGTC
Organism: Microcebus murinus; assembly: GCF_040939455.1. Lineage (NCBI taxonomy): Eukaryota > Metazoa > Chordata > Mammalia > Primates > Cheirogaleidae > Microcebus > Microcebus murinus. The sequence continues at coordinate 12,508,565 of NC_134114.1, forward strand.
TTTATGCCATGGTACCATTTCCTATTGAAAACGATGGTGATTCTTCTACTCAGGGTTAAGACAACATAGTAATTCATATGTAAAAATCACTCCCACTATTAATATCTATTTCTTTTATACAACTGAGTATCTAAATTTTGAAAGAGGAAAGAAGATATTCGAAGTAACTGATTACATCAATGGTGGCACACACAAAAAAAGTAGCATGGTATTTCTTTCTTTTTTTTTTTTTTTTTTTTTTTTTTGAGACAGAGTCTCACTCTATTGTCCAGGCTAGAATGCTGTGGCATCAGCCTAGCTCACAGCAACCTCAAACTCCTGGGCTCAAGCGATCCTCCTGCCTCAGCCTCCCAAGTATCTGGGACTACAGGAACATGCCACTGTGCCCGGCTAATTTTTTCTATTTTTTGTTGTTTGGCTGATTTCTTTCTATTTTTATAGTAGAGACAAGGTCTCACTCTTGCTCAGGCTGGTCTCGAACTCCTGAGCTCAAGAAATCCTCTCACCACGACCTCCCAAAGTGCTAGGATTACAGGCGTGAGCCACTGCACCCGGCCAGTATTTCTAAATTATGGTCCAGGATTTATAAATTAATGGACTGCTGGCAGGTGAATCTCACAAAGAATTGGAAGAATGTGTTTGATAGGAACCTTTCTAACCTAACTGTATCAGTTGAGATGTTTTCAGATACAAGTTAACAGACTTGTTGTTAAATAACAGGAGACTGTTCCTATTGTAAATATCATTATTATCTTTATTTCTATTATTCCTATTAAATAATAGGAGCTTATTGTCCAATACAATAAAAAGTCAGAAGTAAGCAGTTACAGAATTGGTCAAGTCAGATGTTTACCAACGTCAGATTTTCTGTAGTCTCCTGATTTTTCCTCCATGGTTTCAGGATGGCTGCCATAGTGCCGGTCAACACATCCTCTCATAAAAATATCCAAAAGTAACAAGGAAGGAGGAAGGAGGCTTCTCTTTGTATCTGTTTTTTTGTATAATATCTGGGAAGAAAATCTTCTCAGAACACCCTCCATTCCCTCAACAACACTTGTCCTCAGGTTTCATGAGCCAGATCTGAGTCACAAGCCAACCCCAAAACCAATCACTGAAGAAGAGGAGCCAGAAGGCTAAGATTGCCGTAGAACAACCATGATTTAGCCCCTGGGGTTTGAGGAGGGGCTAGCAAACCATGCTGTGTCAGGTTCCTGAGTAAAATTGGTATTGTGTCATGGAGGGAAAGAAAAAAGGGAAAATGGCTGTTGTCTAGGCAACCAACCACGTCTACTCCCTCACCAAGTGAACCTCTACTGAAAATGTGAGGGTAACATGAGATTAAAAATAGCCATTAACAACCCTAAATTGAGTTTCAAATTTAATTTTAAATTTAATTAAAAAACATAATGGGATGTTCAAGGTATTTACTTACACTTAAGAATACACTTAAGGATTTTGGCCTAGAAATAAATCTGTAGCTCAGATATCTCTGACATACAGGGTATGAATTTAAATGACTTTGAAAATATTCATACAAAAGAAGCAAATACAGTCACAGAGATAATGGCAGGTCTTGGTATGATTTCAAACTGCAGTGATAGAAAGAACTGCCTGGTTAATCGTAAGTTATTAAAGAATAAAATTATTTGGGAGCAATTATCATCTATATTAACACCAATACTGTGCAATTATAGACACCTTGACCATTTACACAGAGATCTCACATAGAGGTTAAGATGTTAAACCTCTTAACAACTCTGTCATGTAGCCAGGGAAAATGCTATTATTTACACATTTATAGATGGTGAGATTAAGAAAGGAATTAGTAAAGAGAAATTAAGAAATTAATTAAAGTTAAGAAAACGTATTTTCTAAAATCACAGAATTGTCTCAGGCAGTTGACTAGAACTCAGGTCTCCTATTTCATAGACCATTGATTGCTCTACTACATCCAATTGTTTATTAATTCATCTATTAACGTATGTAATAACTAAAGCTCATTAATGATGAACAAATTGATGAAATGCGTTTATGTTAATATTTATCAACTAAAGGTTTTTTACATCAATCAATGGCTACTTTCTCAAGGGGAGAAAAGACAGAAATTTTACTTGTTCATTTACTGAATTCTTTACTTAATTTGACACCCTAGAAAAGATACCATAAAGGTTAGCTCTTGAATATAGTATTTTAGGTCAGTTAAGTCTAGCAAACCTTTTTTCAGGGACACGAATGGTTATGAGACATTGGATAAGTGCTATAGCAGAGAGATGAAAGCACATAGGTTCACAAATGAAGTTCTCATGACCACTGCCTATGAGAGAGGAGATATCCAGGTGAAGAAGTGAAGTCTGGACTTTCCTGACCAAGAAAAGAACTTGTGCAACGTTCTTTTGCACAAGTAAGAATATAGGTATAGATAAGATATAGGTATTGTGTTCAGAGGGCAAAGTGGGAAGCTAGAAATAGTTAAGACATGGTGACTATGTGTTCTGAAGTTTAAGAAATTTGTATAGAAGAGAGATAGGGTAGTTGGGAATGTGGGTACAGACTATAAGCTTACAGAAAGTATCTTGTGGCCTTTTTTGGTTCAGATTAGAATGGATCTGCCAATATTTATAGCCTACATGGAGAAAAGGGAAAGAGAAGAAGAGATTGAAGATCTAGGAGAAAAAAAAAAGAAATGTAAGAGAATGAAGTCAATCATAGAGATGGAAAGCTGACCCTCATTAAGAGTATACCTCATTCTGGTACTGAACTGAATAATGCAAGTATGGGATGGGAGAAAATAAATTTATAGATGAAGAAAGACTGGAAAGTTCAAAAAATACAAGCTGATGGCTTTATTTTTGCAGTGCACGGTAGCAATTATGATAAGAATAATAAAAGCAATTATTTATAATAAAATAATAAAAGCAAGCAATAATAAAAGCATTCTACTAATTATTTTACAAGAATTATCTCATTTGATCTTCTTAACAATCCTGTGATCTAAGTACTATTTTTATTATGCCCATTTTGCAGATGAGGAAACTGAAGTTTATATAAACAAACTTACCCAAGATCATGTGGCTTGTACAGAACTAATAAGGGCCTAGAAATCAGCACATCACTGCAACTCTAAAGCAATGAGAGTCCTGGTTCCACTGGTCCATCTCTTGAGTTAGAAGTAATACAAGAACCAGAACTTGGAGAACTTCCTTAGGATATTGAAGAGAGGTACACATCCTCACCTGGGTAAGAGATGCTAAGTGACAAACATAAGGATATTTTAAAATATGCATTCCTTTTGGTAACAAGCATAATATGAAATCATCGTAGTTTACATAAGGCTTACATGGTAATGGGCCTTAGTTTTCTATTGTTTCAGCTGATTATTCTTAAAATACTGTTATAGCTGAATTGGCACATAATAATCAGCATTTACACTTTCATCTGAAAATTAAAGTAGCTATCTCAGCAATAAATCAGGAAACTCAGCATATCATATTGAAATATCCAATGTCTTTCCATTAATTATCTCTTTTTGAATGAAGACCATGAATCAAATGAACCAGCCTTACTCAAGCCTGATTAAGGTCTTCATGTTCCAAAGGACCAATATATTGAAGACCCAGATGATACTTCTAGACAGCCACTGTTGGGAAATGAGTTTTCATTTGTGATCCAGAGGAATGAATGGGTTGATGAGCTCTCTATAGTCTCCTGTCCACTGAGGCAAGTGACCTGGAGAATTGGATGAGGGATTGAGGGAGGTGGAGATGAGCTTACCTGGTGAGGACTGCATGAGACCACCAGGAAGAGTGTGTTAGTTTGTGGGGTTTTGAGGGAGTGTGAATGTGAGTGTCTCCCACTACTTGTCAAAATATTATCCCCTTCTTTGGCTTCATGCCTTGTGGAAGGTGGGTGCTCAAAAAACTGGGCCAATAAAGAAAGGAGGCATGTGTAGATATTGTGAGGACCTGTGCTCCCTACCAATACATGCAGAGTTCAAGTAAGTCCCTGAATAATTGCTCTTTATCTCTCTGAAAAAAATTATCACATCAGTCCTTTCATCAAAGTCACCATGTACACAGCATCATCTCCAAAACACTGTAAGCTTTTTCAATCACTGTAGCCCCCAGAGCCTTGCGTAATACCTGCCTTCTAGTAGATTCTCAATAAGCAAATAGAACAGAATTGAAAATATCAGTTGTAGAGAGTATGATGATACATTAATACATTTAGGATGTTGTAAGTAACATTATCACTGTCCTTTGATATAAAATATCTCTTACTAGATTCACATATTTACTAGCTGGATATACTGATATTTCAGTTCCAACATGAAAAATTCTTATTTTCCAATTTGTTGGTGATGATACTAATATTCCAGAGGTTTTACATTTTTTGTGCCATAAATCTCTTTAACAATCTAATGAAACTTATATTCATAATTGAAAGAAAAGTTCAATTTAAGTTAGAGCTTAGGAAAAATAAGAATGTCATTTTTTTCATCCATGTTTGCAGCTTCCCTGAATAATATAGTTCATGGACACCAGGTAAAGCCCTGATAAAGTCAATTTGAAGTGTGTACGTTATGTCTATCATATGCATAATATTCTCTCCTTATTCGGGCTCCTTTTTTTAAAACAATCTACCAGATTTATTGCATCTTTTTCCTCTCTGCCTTGCAACATAATCTTCCTATTCTTCCAAATGTCTTGAAAATAAATGTCCTCTATAAATAACTAATTCTAAATACGTTTATATGGTCCTTTCCCAAAATCAGTAATACTAGGTAAAATACTCCAGTACAGATAAGATGAAAACAAAGTTAGTGAGCCACCCAAACCTCTATGCTTTCCTCTTAGTTTTTCCTTAATCAGCCACACTTTTTGAGTTGGGGGAAGTAAAGTGATGGACCATAGTACTACTCTATGTCTATAGCAACTGTTTGCTCTTTTCCTCCTTAACAAAAGTACTTAAACCATACACCTGAACCAAAATTAAATCCCAAGTACAATCTTTTACCACGCATATAGCAGTTCCTCAGTTTTTCTCTTCTTTTTCTTTAGCATATACAGGTTCATTTATGAAAGACTCTTTTTATCATAGAGTGCACATTTACTAGAACAGCTAAGATTCATTTGGACATTTTTAGCTCTGTTCACCTCTGCCTCTGTTGCCAGGACATCCTAGATGAATAATCACTCTTCAGTAAATGGGAAAGAAGACATGAAAGTTCACTGAAGGTTATTTAAGTTGTCCATTTAAAAAAACTTCTACCATCCAAGAATGGATTAATAAAATGTGGTATATGTATACCATGGAGTACTATTCAGCTCTAAGAAACAATGGTGATATAGCACATCTTATATTTTCCTGGTTAGAGCTGGAATCCATACTACTAAGTGAAGTATCCCAAGAATGGAAAAACAAGCACCAGATATATTCTCCAGCAAACTGGTATTAACTGAGTAGCACCTAAGTGGACACATAGGTACTACAGTAATAGGGTATTGGGCAGGTGGGAGGGGGGAGGGGGGCGGGTATATACATACATAATGAGTGAGATATGCACCATCTGGGGGATGGTCATGATAGAGACTCAGACTTTTGGGGGGAGGGGGGGAAATGGGCATTTATTGAAACCTTAAAATCTGTACCCCCATAATATGCCAAAATAAAAAAAAATAAAAATAAATAAAAAAAAACTTCTAAAATTCTTCTTCTGCCCGATTACTTTAACAAGAAAATAATTTAAATAAAGAAACCATGGAATTTTTGGTGGCTTCATGCTCACAGAGGTACAAGCCTCACTAGTATGTAACTTATGTAGTGCGGATGAGCGGAAACTAAGCCGCTTCCTTAGACTTTGGTCTTTGTAGAAATAGAGACGCTAAAGCCAAGAAATGGGATGTGCCCTATTATTACTTTTTTTTTTTTTTTTCATTTAAACGAAACCTTCTTTCAGTGATCCGTGTCTATCTTCCTCCAAAAGCGCAGCTTCAGTTCTTGCTTTGAAAAGTGGGTTCAGGCCATTTTGTCAACACGCATTCTTCTCTGCTAGACGTTTAATTTGCTCTGGCCTCTCTGCAAAGCACCAGCACCCTGGGTTCTGCCGACCGTCGTAATGGAGCCGTGCCCTCTGGCGCGGCATCAGGTCCGCCAAAGGGAGCAGCAGGCTTTGCCAGAAGTGGAGAGGATACCTGGCTTTCAGACGGTGAACACTCCCTGTCTGGAGTTCTCCAGCAAGAGCCTCTCTCCGGGCCTGGCCAGCACTGAGACCTTCATTTCTTCACTAGCTGGGAGCAGCTGTTGAGAAAGAGGCTGCTGGCCAGAAACGCATCCCAGCGCCCGTGCTGGCGATGAGCGTTGTAAACTGCTTTAAACAGCACCCTGGACCTGAGACAATAATATCAAGTGAGAATCGGTGTTAGAATCGCGATGGCTTCTGTGGGAAGATCCAACGTTCTGTTCTTTATCCGGGAAGTGTCACTAGATGGCTTACAAACCAGCACTTTGGAGCGGACTGTTTTCCTTAACAAAAATTTTTAGCATATTTTGTTTCATCCACTGTTTTTCCTTCCCATTCTCCCTGAGAGGGGCCTTGGCCAGCCTACAGCAGCTCCGAGCCAGGCCTCGGCACAGGAGGAGAGGGAACTCCATGCACAAAACAGCTGACCAAGTGTCTGCTGCTAAAGAATTAATTTTGAGAAGCTGCGTCATATTATTGTCACCCGTTGCCCTGAAACACAACGGACTCTCTAAGAAACTTGAAAGACCACACTACGAATCGAACCTAAGTGCATTCATGCCTGTTCATTTAGATCAAGGCTTCTTAAACGTTTGTGTGCCATGGAATCCCTTGGCATTTGGGTGAAGTCTAAGTATTTAGGTTAGTACTTTGGGTTTTTGTAATCATAAAACACAATAAACAGTATTATAGAAAAAAACCAATAATATTGAAATATCATTATCAATTTATCCAAATATTTATCCATTATCATTATCCAAATAAATTTGGAGGATGTTAGGTTTCTGGTCTGGCATGCAGGGAGCTCAGAAGTTACCACTTTATCCTAACAACAAGTAAATAGCTGACCTAACTGACAAATCAACAACTCTCCTTAGATCTATCAGAAAAGTGAGGTCGCAGGACAAACTACTGGCCCCCAAATCAGAGAGACAGACAGCCCAGCAGAGAATCACAACTCAGCAGAGCAGAAACCCACCAGCAGAAACTTCTGGGAAAACAAGTGCTCTAGTAAGAAAACCTGCATTGTAATTCATGAATCTCTGGAGGCTTGGTGTGGACACCTGTGAGAGTTAAAAACTCCAGGGACACCCAGTCATAAGTGAACCCCTGCACTTTCGTGAGTTTTACCTTTAGGAGTTCTACCAGGTCCTCACAGTGAATATCAGAAAAAAATTTTCTCCAACAGGAAAGGAGAAAAGTTACCATTTTGTAATACACCAGAACATTCTGTTCTTAGCAAGGCCTGCCTTAGAAGAAACTATTTTATCAGAACCTAACCTGCTGAGGTTTTATCAGAGCAGACAGTAGTATCTCAGAAATGGGGGGGAGGTCATTGTGGTTCCTGGCTTTATGATAGGGCCAGGCAGATGTGACTGTTCCCAGCAGATATGTCAGCAGTACCCACTAGGAGCTCAAACCCCAGCAGAAGCAGCACAATGTCCCACTGACATGGAGGTGTGCTATGGACTGAACTGTATATCCTCCAAATTGTGTATGTTGAAGTTCTAATCTACAGCATGACTATATTTGGAAATGGAGCCTTTGGGAGGTAGCTAGGGTTAGATGAGGCCATGAGCATAGTGCCCTTATAGTGGGATTAGTGCTTTATATGAGGGAAATAAAGAGATCACTCTTTCTCTGCCATGTGAGGACACAGTGAGAAGGCAAACATCTACACGCCAGCAAAAGAACCCTCACCAGAAACTGACTCCTGACGTACTTTGATTTTGGACTTCCCAGCCTCCAGAACTGTGAGAAACAAATGTCTGTTGTTTAAGCCACTCCGTCTATGGTATTTTGTGATAACAGCCCGAGCTGACTAAGGCAAAGTGCCAGAGAAAAGGAAAGCACATCATAGAAGACCAGATACTGGCAATCCTTGCTCTTGTGTGGTTAAGATGATGTCCAGAAACCTGAGAAATCCTTCAGGTCAACTGTGCAGGAAAATCAGAACCTACATCATAAGAGGAGGGTCAAGACCCAGTAAAACAGAAGTTATTATAATAACTACAGCAGTAACAGCAGATAACACATATTTCTTGCTCTGTGTCAGGTATTGCTCTAATGGCTTTACATGAGCCAACTCGTTGAGTCCTCACAACAGCTCTCTGTGGGAGACACTATTATCTTCTCCATTTGATCAATGAGGAAGCCAACGCACAAGATGGTGGAGAAATTTACCTGAAAGTACACAGCTGTGAGTGGCAGTACTTGGATTTGAATCTAGGCCATTTGATTCTAGAGTGCTCTTAATTCTGATGTTCACCTGTGTCTCTAGGTCACTAAAAATGGCTTATGGCCGAGTGCGGTGGCTCGCACCTGTAATCCTAGCACTCTGGGAGGCCAAGGCAGATGGATTGCTCGAGGTCAGGAGTTAGAAACCAGCCTAAGCAAGAGCGAGACCCCGTCTCTACTATAAATAAAAAAAAAAAAAAAGAAAGAAAGAAATTGGCCAACTAATATATATAGAAAAAAGTATCCGGGCATGGTGGCACATGCCTGTAGTTCCAGCTACTCAGGAGGCTGAGGCAGCAGGATCGCTTGAGCCCAGGAGTTTGAGGTTGCTGTGAGCTAGGCTGATGCCATGGCACTCACTCTAGCCTGGGCAACAAAGTGAGACTCTGTCTCAAAAAAAAAAAAAAAATGGCTTAGGTCATGAGTCCTGGCAGCCAGGTGATGCCCAACTCCAGCTACCCACTGGTTGACTGGAGTCACAATTCCCTGAACACCTGACTGCCTCTTTCCCTGAAGTACCCTGCAGTGGTGATTCTCATTTTAGTTGTAAGAGTCAAACTTCACACACATCCTCGTTTGGTGCTTAAATCATCAGAAACATCTTACTTGTCCTAATGTTGAAGCTCAGAAAATGATATCGTAGAACATACTGCTTTGGACTTCCAACTGAGAACAACTTCGGGGCAGCAAATTCAGAGAAAGGCTTTCTCTGAGGTTCCCTTATCTGACTAAGAAAGTTCCTCCAGAAGGAATGCAAATTTCATGAGCCCCCTCCCTATAATCTCATCCAATGGGGTTGGTTAGCCCACGAGAAAGGAGAGGACACCTGCCTGAGAGACTCAGTCTGCATGACAACACAGCTTCTGTTCCCCATGCATGTCCTCCCTTCAACCCCCCAGAACCTGTCACCACCTCCCCATAGAAACTGTAAGCCCCCTGTCTTTCCTTAGCTCAGGATACTATAAGAACTTCAGTTACCTGGTCCTCTGTCGAGTTTTATTTTGTAAGGCTACCATGAGTATGCATGTAATAAATTTGCATGCCTTTTCTCCTGTTAATACGTCTATCGTCAGTGTATTCCAGAGACTCAAATTATAGAAGGTTTATTCCAGAGTCAAATTATCAGAGGGTAGAAGGAAAGTTCCTTTCGGCCCTATACAAACATGAGCTTCTAAAAAAAATAGTTTCATGTGCTTGAAGTATTATACTTCTAGGAAAATTGGTGTCCCATCTAATTTTCAATTATTCATTCATTCATTCAACAAATAGTATGGGTACCTACTAGACAGGAGGCACTGTGCTAGGTACAGGAGTTACAGAAACAATAAAATAGAGGCCCTGCTGTCATGGACTCACATTCTAGTTGGAGGGCAAAGGAGAGATATACAATAAACAAGTAAATACATGTCAGGGAAGATATGAGCCAAGGAGAAAAATAAAGGAAAGAGTATTTATGACCAGAGATAAAAAGCAGGTGCAAAACAAGCCTTCATTGTTTGACATTTTCCAAAGTTATGAAAGAAAGGGCAAGTAATAAAATTCTAGAGTTATATAATTAAACTTTGTCACAATGTTACTATAGATTCAGATATTTCTCAGGTCAAATCATGACCACTATAAAAGCATACATATAAGAAAATTTTAGCAGCCCACGCTACCTCATAAGGAGATGTTATTCCCAAACAAATATTGCAGTATGAAGACATAGTTCATTAAGATCATTATTACATGTACTAATATTAAAATTAATATTAATACTATTTGTACTATTGATATTTCCAAGGTTTTATTATATACGAAATTTGTATTTATCATGGAGCCTTAATTTAAAAGAAGCCTAGCCCCTTCTATTTTGAATCCATGGTGACCTTGATATAAAAAATTATTGTTTGAAAAGTCCAGTAGCATTATTCAGGGGGAAAAGAAAAACCTTATAAAGATTAAAATAATTACAAAAGCTTGAACTGAAATTATTTTACAAGTAGAAATACTCTTTAAAAGAAAGCTCTTTCAGACATTGTCTTCCAAAAAAAAAAAGAAAGCTCTACAACAAAATCTCTCCACAAATGTATTTTTTATAGGAGTCTCTGGTTTCTGTGTCCACAAGACTAGAGATTTCTGTGTACCTTCAATACCTCACTGAATTTCTAGACAGAGTTTCTTGGAAGAGACCCCATGATTCCACATCTTAATGTCCAGAACGTGTGAATGTGATACCATTCTCTTGATTGTGTTGTGTTACATGGCACAGTTGACCTTAAAAGAGGGGAGAGTATTGGGGTGGGCCCAATATAATCACATTAGCCTTTAAAAGCAGAGAACTCTCTCCTGCTGGTGGCACACGAGGAAGGCAGGAGAAGACAGAAGGAGAAGTTGGAGAGGTTTGAGGCATGAGAGGAACTCAACACAACGTCTCTGGCTGCAGACGGAGGGGCCACAAAAGGGGACCTCGGTCCTACAGCTGTGAGGAGCTGGATCCTGCCAACAACCTCAAGGAGATTAGACTTAGACGTAGATTTTTTCCCAGAGCCTCCACAAAAGCACATAACCTTGCTATGTTGCTAACCTTGACTTTAGCCTTGTGAGATTCTGCAGCAGAGAATCCAGCCAAGCTCATCAAGACTTCTGACCGACAGAACTGAGAACTGATAAATGGGTATTGTTCCAAGTCCCTAAATTTGTGGTAATTTGTTAACACGGCCTTAAAAAAAAACAAACCACACACACAAAAAAAACCTAATACACTTATCCCATGTCATGGCAAATGTCTCTAAACAGTTTCAGTTTCTGTTGTTAGGATTGCTTTATTGGGTTCACCCAACTGATCTGCTTGTCTCAATATTAAAGCACAGTGTTGTCTCTTCTTATGACTTTGACCTTGTTTGTCCTTTCCGCCCAGCGTATGTTTTCCCTGGTGCTGGTACAGCATCCATTAATTAGCGACAGACATTTACTCAGGGTCACTTTATGCTTTGCATTATCTGATGCACTGGTGGTTGTGTTGTCTGAGGCTGCTGGAAATTTTGTTAGCCTGGTTCTACCGTTCTTTCAGCAATCTTTGCCTTTATTGTTCTACTATTTTAACCAAACTGTAATATATCAAAGCAGTTGAACTACCAGTGAAATTAGTTTATTCTTCACATAATTTATTATTTTAATTGTACAGCTAGCTGTTGTTTTGATATTTGGTAGGTTGCAGTGTCAACAAGTTGAAGAAAAATGTCAGCCTCAGAAATCATTATTAGAATCCGGTAGCCATTGTTGCTGTAACACATAGCTCACCTCTCAGTCATGGTAAAATATGAAAATATTAGGGTCTTTTACAAAACTTTAGTCATAATTTATGACCTGGACTCTGCAAATGGACTCTCCTTTCCAAACTGAGTGACCAGGACTCTGGAATTTAGAAAATTCCACTTAACATACTTTTTAAAAGGATCTCCAACTGTGAAAAGGAAAGTACCTGGGTAGGACGGGAAGTAGATTCCTACACAGTAGATAAGGATGTCTGGGAATTAGAACCAACAAATTAAAATGAGAAGGGATAAAAACGAAGATTTGCAAATGAAAGAAAGCCTTGAACACAAAGTCCACCAAAATAGTTCTACAATAATGAATGTAGCCTCTAAGTTTGGAGGAAGCCAGAGACAAAGTTTTCAAGATATCACATAAAGAACAGTCCATTGGAGGTCCAATGGAGGGGTCCATTGTCACATTAAAAAGAAGTGAGCAACAGTTTTAAAAGCAGAGCAGGTGAGTATCTGGCTACAAAGACAGTTTAAAATAGGAATAATTTTAAAACTGAGAGGCATTCTTCTAGAAATTTTTCTTAAAAAGTAACATTATGCCAAAATGTGTATATAAGAATTTCTGTTCCAGCTTCGCTTATACTTTAAAAAAAATATTGGAAACAAGCTAAATGTTGAACAAGAGACATATTCTATTCTCCTGCTCAGCTTATCAGGCAGCTCTCAAATATGAAAGTGTAGATCTACATTTATTGTAATGGAAAAATGCTTGTGACCCATTGCCAAGTGAGAAGTAAGAATAATGGTGACATTTTAAAAAATATCAGGAGTGCCTACTGTGTGCTATTTGTTGTGTTTTTCTCATCTTAACCCCTGCAACAAGCCTCTGGGGTGTACATGCTATTGCAACCTAATTTTGAATGAGGAAACTGGGCCATGAAGTGGTTAAGTACTTTGTATAAAGTTACAGACTGAGAAAGAAGCAAAGCTGTGGTTTGAACATGGGTTTGTCTAACTCTAAAATTCATGCTCTAAACCACTATACAGAAAAAGCATACAGAATCTGATCTCTTCTGTCTTTAAGGAAAAATAATATTAAAAATGTAGCCAAAGTAAACTATTTCATCTACTCTAGGACGTACTTTTTTTTTTTTTTTTTTGGCAATTTGTTTGCATGTTATAATCGCGTGTGTCCTACAATTGTTGACAGCCTGGAATAAAGAGGTTGAATTCTTCCAGAGAGGATTTGGAATTGCTTCTGCCAGTTTTTTAATTAAATTAAATTATCTTCTTTAACATTTTTGGGCCACACGGGAGCTGTAAATTCAGGCCACAAACCTGCATATAGGTACCAGCTTGTGATACAAATTCTCAAGGGAGAGATTTTTTTTTTCTTCCTCTACCCAGCACTAACTTAAGAATAAAAGTTTCCTCCTGCTCCTTTCTGCATGTTGTGTAAGGAGCTTTTGTGTCTGGATTTATCTGGGAGAGGGCTCCTATTAGTCTCCCACTTGGTTGTTTTTCTCTCTCTTAGTGGTGTATCTTATAACCAGTCACTTTTTAGATTAGACAAAATGGTAACAGTGGTTATCATGAGTAGTGCTTTTATTTATTTATGTTTTTGCTTATTCTGTTTCCAAAGTTTTCTGCAAAAATAACCATTAACTTGTATTTTTAAGAAGCAATGTTAAAAAATTGAATAAGCCTGCATATTGTAATTCTGAAACAATCAATGGATATAGCTATATTACAGGGGAGGAAAATATCTTTTCCCTCTACCCTCGTAACAAAAGTCAGACAAATAAGAGAAAAACATACAAATTTATTTCATATATGTTTTATGTGACACAGGAGCCATCAGAAGGAAATGAAAACCTGAAGAAACAATTAAAAACTGAGTGTTTTTATACTAGGTTCGATGAAGTAGAAAGTTGTAGGAAAAATTGGGATGCCAGCTAAGAGGAGTAAACCAGGGACATTTAGCAAGCCCTGTGTGTTCAGACTCCTCCCAGCATCTCTCTCCTGTTTCAGATGCAAGTGTGCTTTTCTCCTCTGGGTATAGGGAGGACACCCCTCATGTAATGATCTTGTCAAGTTAAAATAAGTGACATATCAGGGGTGTCTACTTCCTTTATGTGCAACATCTGTAAAACTCTAGTAGCCCTGCCTGTTTTGAGGATATTTGTCTTGAAGCTCTAGGTACCTCTTTATCTCTGTTTTCCAAACCTCGGAGCCACTTCCATTTTAGGACAGTAATTTAGCCCTTTGCTTCCTTTTGCCTTGTCTTTAGAAATCAACATTCTCTTAACTTTGACCTGGAACAGTTGAATCTCTGGATCATATTGCCCTACATAGTTTGTGTGCATGCATGCATGTGTGTGTGTTGGGGAGAGGGGTAGCTCATTCTTTCTGAATTTTCCCTTTATCACCCTCCCTACTCTTCCAACCCTTCGCCTAGTAAACTTCCAACTATCCTTCTAGTTTCAGCTTAATATGTAGCTCTTTAATATGTTTTCCATGCCCTCTCAGTCTAATTAAGTCCCCATTATATACATGTACAGCACCCTGTAGCTATTCTATGTAGCACTTGTCATAATAGTAGTGAGCTACTAGGGTAATTGTTAATGTTTGTTTTCCCACTGATTTGTAAGCTCCATGAGGATAAGGACTGTTATTTTTGTTCATTATTATATCCCTATCCCCTCACATAATATCTGACATTGAGAAGATGTAAACAAATGTTGAATAAATGAGGAGATATTTTTCCATATTTGAGAAGTAACAGCCCAGAGGCCATTTTCTAATTTTTCATTCTTTAAATTTATAAAGTAATGACAGCTTATAGGATGAAAATAGTGCATGGGCGATTATCATACCAAAAGAGTTGAATAGAGTTGTTTCTATTATCCTCTTTTTATCTCTTTTACACGTAAAATATCTGTAGTGATATTTCCTTTTTCACTCCTTATGTTGGTAATTGAGCCCTCAGAGTTTATTGAAATAAAAATTTATATTCATCTAAAACACCATTAAGATAGTGAAAAGACAAACTAGAGTGGGACAAAATACTTGCAATATACATAACTGGCAAAGGGCTTATATCCAGAATATATAAAGAACTCTTTCAGATAAATAAGAAAAGAACAGATAACCCATCTAAAAAATTAAAGACTTGAATAGATATTTCACCAAATAGGATATTAAAATGGTCAACAAGCATTGTCAGTCATCAGGAAAATGCAAATTAAAACCACAACGAGTTACCACTACACACCTGTCAGGATAGATAACGTTTAAAAAGACCAACAACGTCAAGTATTGTCAAAGATGTGGGAGCTAGTAGAACTTTCATTCACTGTTGATTGGAGTGAAAATTGGTACAACGACTTTGGAAAACTGGCAGTATCCATTCAAATTGAATATATGTGTACCCAGTGACCTAACAAATCCATTCCTATGTAATGGTCCCAACAGAAATATATACATATGTGTACCAAAAGACATGTGCAAAATGTTCACAGAAGGATTATTTATATATGAGCACCAAACTGAAAACAACTTAAATGTTCATCAACATTGGAATGGATAAATAAATTGTGGAATATTCATACAATGGAATATCATACAGCAATTATAAAGAACAAATTATTACAACATCAAACAGCATGGATGAATCTCACAGATATAAAGTTAAGAAAGAAGCCAGATTTTTAAAAAAAGAGTCCATATATATCAAGTTCAAACGTGGACAAAATTAATCGATGCTAATAGAAACCAGAATAGTGATAGAAGATCAAGAGAAATGTGAGAAAGGCTTTTGGGATGCTGATAATGTTCTAGTCTTGATCTAGGTGGTGGTAACATGTGTGTGCTCACTTTATAAAATTAATCAGTCTGTATAATTAAGATTTACTTTTATTGTATGTTATACTTTAATAAAAAGTTTAAAAATAAATAAGAATACATTAAGAGAGAAAAATAAAATAAGTGACAAAGAGACTGATCTTCCAAAGCAAAGAGTTTATTCAGGAGTAGCAGGAGATTGCAATCTGGCGTACATGGGCTATGACAGATCATAGGTGCATCTGAGGGGGTTGGGGCAGGAGAAGCTTTTACAGACAAAAGGGAGAAGTCCACAGAAACTGTTTTGAAATAAAGACCATTGGTTGCAGGGGCTCGTTGCAAGAGTTGGCATTGACTCATTGGCAGAGACAGCCATTGTTAGGCGAGTGTCCTTATGCAAGTGACTTATCTGGAATGCTGAGGTTTTGGTGAGTTCCTTGCACACGTCCTGTCACAGCCATAGGTGCGTGAGGACTCCTTCAGGGCCTCCCAGCTCCATTTTGCTAGGGTTTGACATTTTGCCTCCACTTTGGTGTTGACAACTTCCACTGTCTTATGGCCTGCCCAGGGCAAGATCAGAGAGTCCTTCCGGCACCTGCTGTTTCTCAGATTCTCTAAGCTTAAAATATTCATTTCTTTTTTTAATAATTTATTTATTTATATTTTATTTTTTTTCTAGCCCACTTATCAATTCTTGCAATATCTAAGCTTAAAATATTCAATAGGCCAAAGTACCGTATTTTGGATTAGCATGTCCTAAACCCCATCAGAATCATAAACATACTAATACCTCGTCTATCTAACATATATATAAAATATATACACACATATACATATATAAAAAGAGAAATTATATATTATGTACATAAAATGCTATAAATCATAAATATATACATATAATTAATTATATTTGATATATACATAACATATACAATGTACTTTTATATTTTATTTATATTTTATATATAGAGAGAGAGGGATATATATAGAGAGAGACATTTTCAATATGCCATCACTCTCTGTTCTCTTCTTACAAGGGCACTAAAACCATCATGAAGACTCTAAACAGCAGCCTCACCAGGTCCTCATGACCTCATTTAAATTTAATTACCTAATTACCTCCCAAAGACCCCACCTCCAAATACCATCACATTGAGGATTGGGGCTTCCACATATGAATTCTGGGGAGACACAAACATTCAGCCCATAGCAATGCCCTTGGCAGCAACAGTTGTGGTAGGATGGGGTTAGAGGACACGTTGGAACGGGCTGAGGAAAGATGGAGGGTGTAGAAAGAGGACGAGGAGTGGAACACTCTTTCATGAAGGCTGGCCTCAAAAGGAAGGGGAAAAACAGGACAGTAACTTGAAAACAAGGGAGAGTAAAAACAGAAAGATATTTCTCAATGGGAAATAATTTTGTAACTTTATAGGCAGAAGGGAAGGGGGATGAGGGGATACTGAAGATGGAGGAAGGAGAAGGTGTGGCACAAGGTGTAGCAGGAGGGAATACGGCCCCCGAGCGGAGAGGCTGAGATTTAGGAGGACCCAGGACTTCTGTTCTTCTGAGGCAGGAGTCACTTCTAATTCTAAAGTGGAGAGGAAAGAAGGGTATTTGTCAAATAGCCTATTTTTGCTTTGCTAGAAGGTCTCGTCTTCAGCTTAGGGGTTGATGAGGGTAGAGCGAGGGTTTGATGGATGGTACGGGTTGGGGACATGCCAGAGACACACAAAGAACTTGGGCTCAATACTGAGGATCTCGTGAAGTGACTCTTTCTTAATTCGATATTTTATTTCCACTGTTAAAAGAGTGTGAGTGAAGTGAGGCCAGGTGACACAGGTATAAGCTTTTCTCCAAGAGTGCTTGCGCCCAGGGACAGAAGCTGAGAAAGGGCACGGTGCTGTTCCCCAGGGCTGGAAGTTGGCAGATCAGGTGTGGATCCTCTTCCCTCGCCCCTCCCCAGTCTCTTGTAACCACTGCTCTACTCTCAGCTTCTGTAATGTCAACTGTTCTTGTTTAAGATTCCACACTGGAGTGAGAGTATGCAGTATTTGTCTCTCCGTGTCTGCCTTATTTCACTTAACTTGATGTCTTCCAGGCCCATCCTCATTGTCACAAATGACAAGATTTTATTCTTTTTTAACGCCGAACAGTATTCCACTGTGTATGTGAACCACAGTTTCTTTATCCATTCATCCGTTGGCGGACACTTGGGCTGATTCCACACCTTGGCTATTGTAAATAGTGTTCCAGTAAAACACAGGAGTGCAGAGATCTCTTTGACATACTCGTTTTATTTCTTTTGGATATATACCCAGTAATGGGATTGCTGTACCAAGTGGTAGTTCTATTTTTAATTTTTTGAGGGACCTCTACACAGTTTTCCACAGTGGCTATAAAATTTACCAAGAACACGCGCAATAGAGAAAAGATAGCCTCTTCAATCAATGATGGTGCTGGGAAAATTGGATTTTCACATGCAGAAGAACAAGATTAGGCTCCTACCTCTCACCACATACAAAAATAAACTCAAAATGGATTAAAGACTTAAATTTAAAGCCCAAAACTATGAAACTGCTAGAAGAAAACATAAGAGAAATGCTTGAAGACAGGATTTTAACCCACGTCTTTCTGAATCTGAAGATTCTCCACACCCTGTGCAAAGGCTAAGTAACCAGTACGTAGACGCCCAAGGGCTGCTGCAGGTGACATGCAATTGGGCACAGATTGCTTCGGTTCTGGATGTCACTTTCTATCGAGAGAAGAACTCTGATGTCAGTGGGGCCAAGGAACTTCAGTGACTTTTGCTGAAAGTTCTTACTAAATTCTGCTTCTCAGGAGGCACCTGATACAATGTGATACTAGTTGACTCCTTAATAAAACTTAGTCTTACTACAACAACAACAACAAAAAAGCTGCAACAAATCACAACCTAGTAAAAAAAATCAAACAACAAGTTTCTTTTTCTGGAAAATTCTTACAGTCTCCTTCTTTTCCGGCTCTTGTCTCCCGCTGCTCTTGGTCATTTTAGAAGAGTCCTGTGCCTTATCTTCGGATGTGGTGCCAATCTTCAGAATTATGGCATTCAACCAAAAGCTGAACTCTGAAAATTCAACAGCTATTCTTCTACTTGATAGGGTGAAGGATAAATACATAAGTGTCTGGCTGAATAGTCAATTGCTTGACTTTCTTACCTCTTCACTCTACAGAATGTCTGCTCTGCCCCTTTCTGCTGTCTAACTCAGGCTTTGTCGCATTCCACACTAGTGAAACTCTCAAAACATACAGAAACTCTCAAAACAGCTAACGTGTACTTATGGGGCTGTAAGGGGGGCGTGCAGTTATAACTGTGGCATGCTGTGAGTCCTGTACTTTGGCTTAATAGCTAACTCTCTTGCTCAAAGACATTATCCAAAAAAAAATCAATTTTGTTGAAGTTTCTTTGTATTTGGAATGCAATAGACAGTTTACCTCTTGTTCCCAACAGAGTTAACTATTCTTATGCCATTAGATTAGAAGTGGTGTACGGTCGTATCATACAAAAGACAAGAATGGACCAAAGTTTACAATAAATGAACTGTTTAAAGAGCTATGTTCACACATGTCACGTTCCCTTGTTTGATCCTGGAAGCAGGAAGATTGACTCTCTCTCCAACTACAGCAAAAATGAAAGCACCCAATTATATAGCAAAGGTTTATCACACAAGGTCACAAGTTTAAGACCCACTTTTAAATATAGCTGGGTTGTACATTTTTATAAAACTACCAAGTTCACCCAAAAAATTACAAATAGAAAATGATTTTCGGAAGTAGAGTTTCTCCAATCTTCCCACAAATACAGCATGTGAATACGAACAAATCCTTTTAATTCTATGGTTCAAGGTTTCTCCAACTGCCTTGGTTTTGTGGTCCCCAGGAAGGAGACACCCCTCCACTCATGGACCAGACCTGCTGTAGACAGGCTTTTCCATTTGTGGGGAGTTTAAGGGATTGGGGAGCTGTGAGTGAAGACAAATATATGACCACTAGGTGGCAGTAGCACACACAAGCATTATTTGGGGGCCACTTTGACAAGTTTCCAGGCAGGAGGAGCCTGTCCAGAGGCTATGGTGCCAGGGCCACTATCCAGGAGTGGGGTGGGTAAGGAAACTCCCATGGAAGAGGACAATCGGAGAAGGCTCTACACACCTAGGTAATGTCTCTCAGCAGTGCAGCAGGAAGTCTCTGGGTCAGAGAGCTCCCAGGGGCAGCAAGCAGCCGCAGCCTGGGGTCTGTCTTTCCAGCCCCAGGGTTTACCTTAAGTATGGCCAGCAGGTGTT
Source organism: Microcebus murinus (assembly GCF_040939455.1). NCBI lineage: Eukaryota > Metazoa > Chordata > Mammalia > Primates > Cheirogaleidae > Microcebus > Microcebus murinus. Next base: position 12,528,451 of record NC_134114.1, read on the forward strand.
GGGCACAGTTTCATGGGGTGTGCAATGTAGGCAGGCTCTAAATGACTAAAAATCTGCTTATGTGGGCTATGTTTAAAGCAATCGATGTGTGAAATTTTGAGTTTGGTACTGGCAAGCTTTTGAGCTAACAAGTATCACTCCGCTGCAAACAAGAAAACAGGCTTGGGGGCAACCTGCTGAGGCCGCCCTTGGCTCACTGATGTGACACTGTCTCTTCCTTGAGCATCCTCTCTCTGCCTGGAGCTGCTGTTCCTGCCCAGCCACATCATCTCAGGCAGCTGTCAGGGGCCAGCTACGGCCATGTGGCGGGCCCAGCCCATTCCCCTCCAGTCCTATCTTTCCTTGTTTCTCCAAGGGGAGAAACCAAACTGGGGTTGTGATGCTCAGACTCCTACTTCATCTCTGACAGTCGCATCCTCCCTGGGCCCCTGTCCTTATCCTTGTGCTTTCTGTGGTCCCTGGGTGGTTCCTGCACCCTGGTTCTCTCCCCCTTCACTTCTTTTTTGTTGCCTTAACAACAGATATCTCAGTCTTGTTTATCATCTTCACTCTCACCTTTTTCTCCACTAGATTATGAACCAAGTGAAAACACACACCTCACTATATGCAACTACCAAGAAAGGACCACTGGACTTAGCAATGCTGTTGTCACAGATGATCTTGGTGGGAGTCATTTGAGTACCTTCCTAGGGGTGAGAGACCTTGCTGAATTCCATTCGGTTGGAAGAGAAAACTTGGTGATGGGGAGCAGAGGCAAAACATTCAAGAAGTTTTGCTTCCCTTAAGGGAGGGAGAGAGAGAAGACAAGGGCTGGAAGATGAAATGAAGCCAAAAGGTTTTTTCTTTTTTTCTAATAATAGAGAAATAGGAACAGCTCATATGCTGGTGGATGTGATCCAGGAAGCTGCCCGTGTATCCGAGAGGGTTTTAAATGGCTGGAGCAAGTTCCACAGCAGACACCAGTGGACGGGCCATTCAGTTTACTCATCCCTGGTAAGGGGACAAAAGTGAGATTATGAGGGCACAGGCACAGGTGGGTAGGCGTGGTGGCGGGAGCTTCTGACAATTCTCTTCTGATTATTCAAATTGAGATTCAGAGGTCGGAGAAGGGAGCCGGAGGCTGACGGCCTTGGGAGACAGCATGATTGCCAAGCAGCACGCACGGGCTGGAGGGCACTAGTAAATGTGGCGTCAGAGCGAGACCAGCCCACGTCACCATGGGTTTTCCAGCCGTGTTCAGGAAGCCAAGGAAATGCTTCTAATCAAGAGAGGGACAAGGGAGCTGAAGATACAGGAAAGGAAGTGATTTCAATGATGGACCCTAGAAGTTAAGGAGCAAAGTGAGGACATGAGAGAAGTGAGGGATAGGGAAATGATGACAGGACCCCCGTGGGTAGCGAGGTTGTTGGATTGCAGAAATCGGATACTAGAGAAAAGAGTTATTATATAAAGGTGGGAGGGGTGCGGAGTTGGTAGTTATTGAATGACAAGGAAGGAGTGAGTGGCTTGGATGGAGGAGGCTAAGATCACAATTAAGTGAAAGTCAAGGTACTTTGAGGGTACGTAGGTATTGAAATCCTCAAGAATTCATGCAGAGTAGCATGGGAGGGAGGGAGCCAGGAGCTACAGTCTTTAAGGAAGGAAAAAGAATGACGCTGTAATGATGAGAAGGACATAGGGAACTGACCCAAGAAGGCAGTGGTGAGGCGGGTGCAGCTGCCACACGTGTAGTAAGAGTTAGAGTCGATGAGATGTGACAAACCAACCACTGGATTCAGCCACACAGCAGCCAGCTGCTCCCCCTTCACAAGCATGGTCTCGGGGATGAGAGTCTATCCAGCAAATCTGCATAGAGAGCTGCCTGAAGCCTGTAAAATTCCAAACGCCAAAAGCACTCTATGGCGCTGCCTTCCGTTTAGTTCACAAACACAAACACAAAGCCACAGAGTAAAACGAACAGCTAGATCATTTGCTGTCAGTGGGGGAAGAACACAGTCTTTCCCAAAACCCCATGAAGCATTTCACAAGCCAGATCTTTAAATGCTCGGCAATGATTGGAGGAAAGTGTTATTTTAATTATTTTCACATGAAACATTTTCAAAACCGCCTCATGAAATTGTAGTCATGTAGCCTTTAATTATTCATCTTCTTGTTTCAGTGGCAAGCTTCGCCAAGGCAAGCCCACGCCGACGTTCCCATCCACCGCTCCTCTCTCCAAATTGGGGATATTCATTTCTCCAGCTCTGAAACAGCCACGCTTACCAGAATTAATGGTCAGTGGGACAGGAGTTCTATTCAAAATCAGGAAGCAGTTACATTCCACATGGTCAATAACTGAAAGAGTTATTTTTAAAAGGCATTCTCAACAGGTAAAGAGTAGACCATGTGCACTTTATTTAGAAATGCCCACCCTGGCCGAGCCTGTAATCCTAGCACTCTGGGAGGCCTCGGCAGGCGGATTGATTGCTCAAGGTCAGGAGTTCAAGACCAGCCTGAGCAAGAGCAAGACCCTGTCTCTACTTAAATTCGAAAGAAATTAATTGGCCAACTAAAAATATATAGAAAAAAATTTGCTGGGCATGGTGGCGCATGCCTGTAGTCCCAGCTACCCGGGAGGCTGAGACAGGAGGATCGTTGAGCCCAGGAGTTTGAGGTTGTTGTGAGCTAGGCTGACACCACGGCATTCTAGCCTGGCAAGAGAGTGAGATTCTGTCTCAAAAAATGAAAAATGCCCGTCGTGTTCTCTCTTTGAGGTCTTTGCACGTGTTGATCGGTCTCCCTCGAGCCTTCTCTTCTAAGACTTCTGCTTGGCTCGTTCCTTACTTCATTCGGGTCACTACTCAAAGTTATGTCATCGGAGAGGCCTGTCCTAGCAACCCTGTCTTACCCAACGCTCCTATCACCTATTAAACCACTCCATTTTATTTTTCTTGACCAATTCCCTGGGACCGGTCTGCTCTGGTCACTAGTGAGCATCCAATGCCTAGAGCCTGGATCTGGAGCAGAGCAGCTACTCAATAAATATTTATTGAATGAGTGAGCAGAAGAGAGCATAACTGAACAAAGAATGCAAAAAAAAATGTCATGCTGGGGAAAGAAAAGTTTTCAAAATGTTTTCAGTTCCTAATAAGAAAGCAGTAGTTTAAAATGCATTTTCTGAAATCTTAAATCATTAAAATATAGTAATGTCACACAAAAGGCTAAAATAAAACTTTCTGTTCAGAAGAGAATTCCACTTAGCTGGGAAAATGCGAGGAAGAAATGTTAGCCCTGGGAATAATTTTATTTGAAAGGTAAGTACTCAAAAACAAAGTCTTATAATGGAAGTGTTTCATCAAGCGCATTGCATGCTTGACAAAGCAGTTTCATTAGTGTGATTTATGTAATGGTGGGTTTGAGCACGTCAAGATACACACATATTAAACATAACAACTACGCAAAAAATGTACACACATATCCTTCTTGTCTAGTTCTGAGAAATAGGTAAGTCCTACTTCTGGTTGATAATCACATTGATATTTATGGGAACTGCTGTGTTAAGTTCCATGAGGTATTCCTTACCAAAGGATCAATTTAATGTTCTGCCCTAAAGAGCATCAATCGTCTGAATAATTTCCTCCTTATAGATTCAGGCAACGTGAGACGGCATTTTCAGATATTCCTGGCTGAATTCCAACCCAGTGTTCACAGATTCATTGATTTGGTTGGGGCAGTGTGGGAGGAGGTAGAGATGGGGTGAGAGGAGGGCTGGACACAGAGGCCAAAGTGAACCAGCCGAAGTGCTATTTCCATTCGTTGCACAGACCTACAAATAAAATACAACCATAGCTCCATCTCAGAAATTGCACTACCTCACTATCGCTTATTTCCCATTTTACCTTTTAAAGAAAGGAACCCTGCTAGCTTAGCAATATTATTATGTATAGAAATTTGTCTGTCTATTCATTTCTAAATATGTTGCTATATATAATTCACTCAACCCCATGATTTTGTTCCATTCTTTTATTCCAGATCCTTGGGCATCTACTTAAGCAGAAGTCTACAGATGCTCTTCTGGAATTCTTTTCTTGAGTTTGGACAACGTCAAAGGTAATTTTCACAAAAATCAGAAGGAAAAAATATTCACCTGTCTTCAAGACATTATGCCCAATCACCTACCTGAGTTAAACCACTGTACTCTTTCCTTAAAATGTCTGTTTCTTAAAACACTTAAAACTTGTTTCTAAGATTTTAATCCACACTCCTGACACATAGCCCTGTGGTGAACTCATAAACTTACCCAAGTAGTAGAGGAGCTATGCACGCAATTTTAATCCTATGGAACTTGACATTGACTTTCTTCTGTCTCAAACACAGCCCACAATCTTCCAAGACTAAGAGCCTTAGAACAAAAAAGAAAGACAAATATGTGTCTAGCACTTTGGATAATCCTGCTTTATGTGCTGGGAAATTTATCTTCGGTACGCTGAAAGTGGCCACTAGCCTTCATTCACTAACTCACGAAATTCAAATTCCATTCATTCATTTTTGTGTAGGCACCTCCTAAAGATAGAGGAGTGTACTAGGGGCCGAAACAGTACTGTCCTCGGGAATGACTCCTGCCTTTGTGATGCACCCAGCATTTTACATTCACCTAGTCAGCGACTCAGAGGGGTCGTGGAAGCAGCAGGCATTTCTTCGTGCTTATTATGCAAGTGGATGCATAATAGTCCCTTGAGGAAGAGGCTGTCTTTATTTTCTAGGGTATCTCAGGATGTCTATGGAACATGTTCAAAGACCCTTGATGCACTAATTTAATTAGGCTATGCCGGACCCAGGAAATGGTTCATCTCCAAAGGGTCAGATCAGATGTACTACGGAGTCTGATGTTTTCTTTACCTTCCGCCATGAATAATTTATCAAAAAGCATTCTCAAATTCTGAACAACACAAATACAGAATGAATTATTAACAGGAGCTTCCCCAACCTCATCGTTTTTTCTTCCTCTTCAACTTTATCCTCCTCACCCCTCTCGTCATGACTCAGTAGAAAAGTCCCTGTTCTGGGCTCTTCTGTCAAACAGCTGTACATTCAAAATGTTTGTGTCCCGCTCCTTTATCTGGAAAATGAAGGGCTGGATTAAATGATTTTATGGCCCGTCAGCTCTGATAGTTTGTCATTTTTATATCAAGATTTAGGAGTAGGAGTGATTCTTTTTCACCCGGTACAATCCAGCGGCTTCTCTGAATGAGGATTTGAGAAATCTCCCTCCAGCATTAGGCAGAGATCAATGCTCAGAATGCAGGGATAAGTTTTTCACTGGCTGATAGAGTAATGATGTGCCCAAGTCATTGGTAGCGCTTGTGCAAAACTAGAAGAAGATAAGAAGAAAATCAAGTAGAATAGAGAAATTACAGTTTGCTCATCAGGGCATCCTCTAAGAGAAGATTCTCCCGGTCACTCCCATTCTTCCACGGCCCCTCCCAGCAGGCGGCAGCTTTTCCCTGCTTGTCGCAAGTTCTAACCTGGTTGACTAACGTGCTTTGCTGTTATTTCCTTCTTGCTATTTCCCATCTCCTCTCTCGTCCCCACTCTGTCTCCACTCTCCTTTTTCTTTCACTCTACCAACCAGTGGCTATTTTTCCCCATCTGAAAGGGAGCTGAAAGACAGTGGAGAAAGAGAGAAAGCTGGGCATTGTCTGGTGGGAACAGAGAAATGCAATTAAGAGCAGGATGATTATCACACATTGGTTTCTCCGGCTTCTCCTCCTTCCGGTACAAGAACGCTCCACTGGGATGACGTGCACCGTGTGTCCCCTGGGCATAAAATGAAACCTGATATCCATGGCGATGCCAGATGTCTAGCCTCGGTGCACCCTGGAGTGAGTGACCAGTCTAGCACGGCATCGTGCCTCCAGGGACGTGACAGTGGCAGCTGTGAAGTCGGCAGTCGCCAAGGCGACTGGAGTGGGTACAGGGAAAGGAGGATGAGCTAGAGAAAGCAGGAGAGGGAAGTAAGGGGAAAAGAGAAAGGATATGTGCTGAGCTCTGAAAGTATTTGCATCTAGCTCAGCATATCTGCAAACCCAGGAATGCTTGGCTTGGGATAAGGGTAGATGACATCAGATTTCAAAGATTTTTTTTTTCCTTGACACCTTTAAAAAAATAACTACATCCACAAAAACTATGTTAACAGTGTAATTAATTGATCCTGAATGACAGAATGGTATATTATAAAATGCAAGACATATTACACATCACCGGAAAACACTATATCTGATGCATGGAAATGCTCACAAACGATTTCTTAGAGATTTTTAAAGTTTAGTTCAAGACTTACTGTGAACATATTACGTACCAGTACTCAGAGGACTAAAGGATAAAGACGTGATTCCTACCCAAGCTGACCATTCTGGTAGAACAGGGTATCAGTCATTCTTCTTGGTTGCCAGCAACAGAAACTATTCTATTTTCAACAAAAAGGGTAATTCTTAAGAAGGTCACCGGGTAGCTCGGAGAACCAGCAAAACAGCAGGACAGTCACACTGGAGCTAAGAGAGGCCGCCCTTGACACAGGCATGTGGAGAAGCAACCTTGCTGGGCCACTCCTAATGACAGAACTGGTGCCTGGACACTGCCACCACCATCGTCACCACCACCACCGGACAGCAGGTGAATTCTGAGATCCTGCTATGATTTTATGTCAGTCTGCCAGTATTAAAAGCTCCATGTCCAACCTTGTGAATTTCTGCTCCCAGGATGTCATCAAACTTATCCAATGGGGTTTATTTCGCACGTAGAAAGGGGAAATGGACACTGCCAAGAAAAACAACTAAAAAAAGATAAATATGCACTAAGTAGATATAAACTCATTCAACATGAAGTGGATGGAACTATCATGGCAAGGGTGTCGCAGGAAACTTCCAAGGGGAAGCTGAGTTTAAATGAACAGGTGGAGGTGTCCTGAGGAAAGACAAACAGACATGGAACAAGATGGTAAATTTGGAAATCTACAAATGTTTAATGCTGCCAGAGCAGAGGTTTTCCATCTTGGCTTCTCATTGTTCAAGGGGTGTGACTGGGAGTAGCTCCAGGTACCCCCAGACCAATCACATCAGAGTCTCCGGTGGTGGGGCCCAGGTGGAGATGCACAGAGATAGGACCAGTAGTGCTTCTCTCTCCTGCAGTTACAAAGGGACGTCCCTCTCTGTCTCCCTTAAGAGCTCTTGTCCATCATCACCACCACCATCATGCTCCAGGATATTTTGTTTCTCTTGGGTTTTTCCCCCTACAGGGAAATTCAAACCAGATTCCACTTAAAGCATAACTTTAGAAGTGAGCAAAAGGGAGAAAAAAATTCATTGACTTTGAAATGCATTCTGCTTTGGAACTGAAAAGGATTCTTAGGAGCAAAGAGAGAATATCAGCCAGACTTTGCAATTGACACGTATGAAGTAAATGAGCCAAAAGTGATCGATACCAACTAGTGAAAAGAATTCTACATAGTAATAGTTTAAAAGTTGTGTTGGACATCCATGAGTTGTATCAATCTTTTAAAAGACTATTTTATTAAATTCTGTAAAGAAAGATAAATAATGTTTTCTTGTCATGGAGCTATCCAAATCCGGGATTAAAATTTGCCACTTGAAAATATCCCTCTGCATTGTGAAAATACACTAAGAATGAGTGTGAGTCATTCAGTTGCACATCACCATAAAGAAAACAAATCAAGGCAATCAAATCTGCATATGGAAGAGCAATCAATACACTGCCACTGATATCATGTCTCTCTGTGACCAACCAGCCAGGGTGTCCCAGGACTGAGGGAGTTCCCGGGAAGCGGGACTTTCACTGCTAAATCCAGGGGAGTCTGGGCAAACCAAGATGGGCTGGCCATCCATTCCATGAGCTTCTCCTGCCCTGCTCTTGGTAAAGGAGAAAAAGAAAACTGGGATCTCACCTGCCATGTGTTCGGTGGCTTCATCCCTCGCCCAAGTCAGAAACAACCGTCGTGGACAATTGGCTGGCAACTGAGGCCTTGCTGACCCGCGGCACACTCAACCTGGTTAAGATGTTTGTGAGGTGTGGCAAGGAGAACCCATGTGTTGGTGGTTCTTCTACATTCGCTTAAAGATTTCAATAGAATGTCCCCAAGACATCGTTTCAAACGGCCTCTCTGCAGGCCTGGTGTTTGCTTTTCACTGTCTTGAATCTCTGAAGAGAAGAAAGGCGAAGAGGGGATGGCTTTGCTCATCCTCTGGTCTGCATGGTGGCCCTGTGCTTTTCTGCAGGCAATCTCTTCCCTTCTCTCTTCAGGGTGATTAGGGTGTATTTCTTAGGATTTTAGGGATGTGCTCATCCTCCCTTGACACTGTCTCCATCCAGATCTTTCGATATCTGTGTTGCCTGGACCTGGAGATGGTGGAGAAAATGCTTCCCAAGAACATAAAATGACCACCCATGCCCCGAAGTACGAGCAGCACCTAAACCTTGCTGGAAGGCTTCCAAGAGTCAAGAGCATTATGTTCATAGTCAGCATCCGCGATTCCCAGAATTTACAGGTGTGGGGGTCTATTAGCTGCTTTGTCAGCTGACGTTGAAGGATGTCAGTGAGTTTTCACTTATTCTAGCAATGTTACCATTACTTAAAAATGTTTAGCATTAGGCTAATGGTTTGGGGGAATCATTAAAACTGACCCTCCAGGGGCCCAGCAGGAAGCACATACATACTCATAAATTGGTCCATTGGAAGAGTTTAGCAAAGGGACTGTTTACAAAGACGTGGGCAGAGTTTATGGACGCCAACAAGGGACAGTGTCGTATCACTCTAAGACCTAAAATGAGAGGAAGAAGTTGTAAGATCCCTGACAGGAAGTGACAAAGGCCACCTGCCAGGAGTGGTGGCCTTCAGTGGAGGGTACACAAACCCCTGGTGACTTGGCAGGGAGAGAGATGAAGGAATAAATGCCTGCACCTCCCTCTCCTTCCACCATCTCCATGTCTAGCAATGTCCATGCTCTTATTGGTCAAAGTGACCCAGAAGCCAGGGCACAAGAGATCCACTGATGCAGCCCACACAGATCACCTTCCAGGATACAGAGACGGGTACAGTGGTCCTGGAAGAGCAAGTGATCCACGCTGTTATCCTTATCTCTATTGTCACTATTTCTGGGAAGACTGGAGAGTTGCGCTCCCACTCTTGGCATGCAAGAAGGAATCTGAGCGTCAACTCAGTCCAATCTCTTTAACTCAAATGTAAGCTCAAGGAGGGCAAGAATTTTTGCCTAGTTTTCTTCATGCTGTATCCCCACTCCCTAGGATTAATGTCTGGTGCATGATAGGTGCTCAATTAACATTTGTTGAGTGACTGGTTAAGATCACACCACTAGTTAGTGTCAACTTTGAGTAAAATCCAGATGTCCCAACTCTCAATCCTGCACTTCTTCCTTTATTCCTTTTGTGACTATAGCATAGATTTTGAGATTTCCCACAATTGTTGAAGGACTTATATAGATCTGTTCATACTGTTTGCCCCAATTTCCTTTGAGACACTGACAGGACTTTTTTTATTTTCTCTCCTTAAACTTTCTTGTCCAATGACTTCAACTCTCACATATGTGCAACCAACTCCCAGGTTTTTCTCACTGGCTCTTAAGTTTCTTGGGAGCATCAGCACCTGAATTTTCCTCCAGTGCAGAGGTTTTCACCCCAACTGCACATTGCAATCACTATAGCTCTTATAGAATACCAGCACCCTGAAATACCAGCACCACCCCAGAAATACTGATTTAGTAGGTCTGGGTGGGACCCAGGCATCCAGATTTTTTAACAACTTAGGGAATTCCAAAGTACCCCAGAGTTAAGAAACATGACTCCTGTCCCTTCAACTCTGCATGTCCAACTCTGCATCCCCACAAATAAGAATTTTTTCCTGATTTCCCTGTTTTTGTTATAAATTTACTATTTCCCAATTGCCCCTAACCCAAACCGTGGCATTCTCTTTGACTTCTTCTCCCACCCTCCTTTAAGCAACTGTTTGCTAAATCACAATGACAAGATTTCTCGTCACAAGATTTCTCCAATCCTTTCCCCATCTTCCATTTCCATGGTTGGCCCCAAATTCAGATCAGTAACAGCACAAAGTAGAGGTTCCCTCAGCCTCTAGAAGTGCCCAGCCCCCAGCTACCGCATAAGTAGATCCTGATGGGAGGTGGGGGGTCAATATCCACCCCACCCCATTCGTAGTCAAACAATATGGATTCCATTTTCTGTGACTTTGCAAGATGCACTTTTTCTCGTTTTATTTATAAGCTTCCAGTGTGAAATGTGGCAAAATCAGAAGTTATTTTGCCAAGGTGACAGAATCACAGGCAATTCTTTTCTTTCATCTTTTCCCCTTATTGAGGTTACATTATTATTTGTTCATAGAAAAAGAATGAACTCAGTAGGAAACTCAAGGACTTATCCCATCCATCCCAAATGTTAAACCTATAGAGGAGAAATATTTAATTACATCCCCAGGACTCTGAATACAAAACCCCAGGAACATTGTCAACAACAGCCTCCAGGTTGTCACCTCTGCCAAGAAAGCAATCAACTTATTGAGGTCAGGGGATCTTTCCAGACATTTACGTTTACAGTGACCTACAAGGCCCTCACGACTCTTTACCATTCCCTTCATTTGCACGCTCTCCCATTTGCCCACTCCAGCCATACTGTTTCTCACTGGATTTTTCAATATGCCTGATGACCTCTGAGCAAGGACTCTTGCCTTTGCACCTTCCTCTACCTGGTGGACCCTTGCCCTGGCCAGCCTCAAGTTTCAGATCCCCTCAGGCTTTGCTCCAATGTCCCCCTCTCAAAGAGACCTTCCCTGATGGCCCCGTCTTAAACTTAAACCCCTCCCCTCCCCGACCCCTGTCCTTTCATTTCTCTTTAGAGCACTTACCACCAGGTAGCACGACAGAATCACAACAAACCCTTCTAGAAGGCTCATTGTATGCCGGGCCTGTTCTAAGAGCTTGACAAACGCTGTCTAATGGGTTCCCTATCGTCCCATTTCACAGATCAGGAAACTGAGCCACAGAAAAGTTAAGCAACTTGCCCAATGTTACAAAACGATTAAGTGGGAGAACCAAGATTTAATCACCAGGAAGCCCGGCTGGAGAGTCCATGATCTCACCTGCCGTGCTTTCGTTACTTAACCTTTTTAGTTTGTTTATTTTGAGTCTCCCCTTTTATATTGCAAGCTCCACAGGGGCAGGAATTTTGGCTTTTTAAAAAAATTGCTGTATCCCTAATGCTCAACATAATATCTGACTCATAGTCGGTGTCTAATGTATTTGCCTAATTAATTAGTCCGTTAGTTAATATACATCTCTGTTGCCCACTTCAATTCAGCTGCTGGTAAATTCCTGAATCTCCAGGACTCTGAATACTCTTGGCACTCTGTTGAGTGCCAAGTAGTATTTTTTAACATGAAGTAAATCCCCAAGGTACATTTCCTTAACCATTTTCCCCCATTGCCCTGCTCTGGGAGGAAGTATGTAAATGGGTGTTGGAACAGAACTTTTCTGACTGTTGGTCAATGTCCCAAAGGCCAAGAACACAACATAAGTGCCAGGGCCCCTCATTCCAAGCCTGGTGCTTGGCCAGTAACTTGGGATCAGCACAGAAGGACTGAGGTGCTTTCCTGCAGCCGGACAAGCACGAGAAGCTCCGGGAGAGAGGCTGGGTTCTACTCTGAAGCCTGGTGGTCTAGACTCCTCTCTGCTCCAGAAACCAAACCTGACAGGACGGGCTGGTTCTGAGAGACACGTGTCAGCTTTCATCTCTTTCTCTGGGTCAGGACTGAAAACAGGCAAGACCCTCTTCTCAGCTCTTAGTCTAAGAGGCATGCAAATATCTCCGCCTGGGAGCTGGGAAACCCAGCTGAACCGGAGTCATCCTCCTACCTGACCCTTAGCACACACACCGGCATCATACTCTGCCCCTCCAAACACTCTTTCCTTTAACCCAGTTTGCAAGAAAGCCCTTTGAGCTGAATTTTTTTTTTATGGGAACTATTTCTTTATTCACAACTTTAACGTGAATATCAAAGTTCTTACCCAACTAATTTCTGATGATTTAGCAACATATTTTTTTTAACATTTTGGTTGCATTTTATATCTTTGCCTCTCCATAGCTAGAGGTATGCCCTTCCTCTCCACAATGCCTCTGAGCTGAATTTTAGGACCCCATGGTCTCTGTGAAACCTGTGCTCTACAATCCTTGCCCTCAGGACAACCCCAAACAGGAAATGAATCTGATGCTCCATAGTAGGTAATCCACAAGGACACTAACCTGCTTTGGAAAAGGCTCTAATTCACACGCACCCTATTCATCCATGCCCAGCCTCCCCCAGGCCCCCAGGCCAGAATACAACCCCCACCTCTAACGAAGACAAGAATGGAGGTGAAGACCAGAATCACTTTACTGCAATGCCTGCCAGCCCTTGGAATTAAGCAAGGTCAAAACGCCAAACCATAATGCCACCAGCCTCTTTATTGCCATGTTTGGTTAGTTACAAGATACTCCAGCTATGCTTGCCTCTAACCTTTGCAGAAGAGCTCAGGTTAAATAACAGGGCAGCCTGCCCTTCCCCAGTGCAACTCTCTGGATACAGTTGCCATCTCTGGGCAGCTGCCCACCCGCCTCACCATCTGTCAAGCTGGCCCTCTGCCCACAAGGGAAAACGAGCCTGTGGTTTATTGCACCCAGCAGAAGTGCCCAGGAAGACTGGGATTTGCTAGATCATTGGCATTGCATTTCCACATTCCACCCCCCCTTGCTGGAAGGCTTTCCTGATCACACTTGTTGACAACCATACTTGTGGAAGAATCTGGACACCCCACAGTATAAGAAAGTACCTGCCAACAGGGGAGGTTGGTACAGCAATTACTCCTGACAGCAGCGTCTACAATTCTTTCTGAGCCTGATGCCTTCTGAAAGAAAGGCTTCAGAAATCACAGCTCCATTTGTGTGCTCCGTCCCTGCTATTGCATTATCCAAAATCACCTGGGAAGAATTTGCCAATAGGGGCACAACTGGCCCAAGCTGCCCTGTTTGTCTCTTTGCAAGCTCTGGCAGCACATCTGAATAATGGAAATAACTAGAACACAGTGTCAGCTACAAGGTTGTGTGGTTACTTTAATTGCCAATTTGCTTCGTGTGTAACTGCTCAAGTGAGGGAAAATCAGTGTATGGAAATGACGCTGCCCCAGACACCCAATTAACCACATTCCTATCAACTGGGTTTCTATCTTGAGGCAGAATGTTGCCATTCTGCGGAAGTTGGGGGCTTAGAGGTAAGAGGGGAAAATGAGAATAAAGAAAGGATAATTAATTAAACAGACCAATTTGCAATCAAATTGGGGTGATGACGAGCCTGTTCCTATGCACCATTTAAGGTGAAAGAGAGAAATGTACATTTTTCTGGGATACTTTAGACTTCAATAAAACATCCATGGTGGTCACTACAGCCTTATACAGCCAGGCAGGTAGCATTTAGAGCACCGAATAGAAGCCTACTCTCTCCCACAGTTTGAGAGGGAAGAAGCAAGTAGCTGCAAAGTCATTCTTACAAAAACACACAGAGCCAACTCGGAGGTGCTGGAAACAGAATCCGGTGACGGAGTCACTCCAGGTATCTACTCCTTTGTGAGGGGAGACTGCAGTGAACCTGGCTTAGCAAATTTAAGGTCCCACCTGAGAGCCTGTGAGAGCAGCCCTTCTGGAAGACCAGTAAGACCAATAGCACAAGACCAGGCCCCAGGTGGCTCCTTGGCCTTGCTCTAGTCTGAGGCCACAGGAGGTAACCCATGCCCCAGTCAATTCTCCATGAATCTCCACTCCCACCACGGAGGAGAATTATAAAAACGAGTGGCAGGAAAACATGCTCCCCATGCCCTCCTTCCCAAGTACCAGTGGATCAATGGAATTGGCGTCTGTACAAACTTGGCCCATATTATTTTTAGGGGAACACGGGGGCAGGGGAAGGTCTGATTCAACATTTGCATTATCCAAACCGCTGCACTTTAGAGCACTCTTGGTCTTGCAGCTATTTTCTACTTCCTTTTCCTGTTATGTACTTTCAAGATACTAATTTATTTATTCGTGCTTCAGTGAGACTTATGCTTATGATGGTCAATAAACTGACATCGCTGTTAAATGATGCAAGCTCTCTGCAGGGCAGCATTGCCAGGCTGGGGAGAGAGGGCTCCTTTCTCACGGTGCGAGAATTCTTCTCCCACCCCGTGGATGAGTCCCCGGTCGCAAGCTTAATTGTGTATGGCACAGACTACTGTCCACGGTTTGCTGAGTCGAGACCATGCAATTTACTTTTCTTCGGGTTTCTGAGAAATCTGACTGACGCCATGGCATCGAAGGCCACTAAACGCATTTCCACCCATTCGGCAGGCCAGGAAATCTTTTATTCCTTTCGCTGAACTTCTCTACAGGAATTGAAACACTCGCAAAGTAGGCATAAGGGTAAATTATGAAACAGTATTGACTTTCCAACTTTAGTTTTCCTCCTTGATAACATGTCCACACTGAAACATAAATGATGGATTATTGAAACATCGCGTTGTAGTCTCTTTCTCTCCTTAGGAGAAATGAGTCCTATATTACTGGCAACTTTCACATGGATGTAGTATTTGTGATAAGGCCATGGTCTTAAAGAATTCGAATATAAAAAGGAATATTCCAGTAGGAAGGAAACGGCAACACAGAGCTAGGAAATGGCTTATTGCCAAACCACCTGCTCCCTACTGCCCTTTGATTCATATCTGGATTCTTCAATCTGACTTGGCTGTCTGTATAGGACCGAACTTCTCCAAAGGAACCTCCTGCAATAGCCTTCTTTATTCTGACCACATGCACTGCTTTACTTTCTTGCCATAGGCCTTAAGTAACCCAGATCCCAAACATTTCTCCCATCCCTTTCTTCTTTGTTCTTATCACTAAGGCTTCCAGCTTCTGGGAGAGCATCTCAGATGAGCCACACTTGCCCCTCCCGCATCCTCTGCCCAAACCCAGTGTGTATGTACACAAAGCATAGACACAGTCCTTGGGATTATTCTCGTGTTGTGCTGTGCATGCACTTGGTCGTGTGTGTGGTGGGGGAGAGAGATGTATCCCCAACACTAGACCTACAGATTCAAGAATTTTGTCATTTATATTTTACATCTCTGCAGGCCAAGGGCCTCTCAGACAGTGACCAAAACAACATGCTCATCAGATGAAGGGAGATCTCCCCATAAAATCTATTTGTGTGTGTGTGTGTGTGTGTGTGTGACAGAGTCTCACTTTGTTGCCCAGGCTAGAGTGAGTGCCGTGGCGTCAGCCTAGCTCACAGCAACCTCAAACTCCTGGGCTCAAGCAATCCTGCTGCCTCAGCCTTCCGAGCAGCTGGGACTACAGGCATGCACCACCATGGCCGGCTAATTTTTTCTATATATATCAGTTGGCCAATTAATTTGTTTCTATTTATAGTAGAGATGAGCTCTCACTCTTGCTCAGGCTGGTTTCGAACTCCTGACCTCGAGCAATCCGCCTGCCTCAGCCTCCCAGAGTGCTAGGATTTCGGGCGTGAGCCACTGCGCCCGGCCTCCCTATAAAATCTTAAAAGTCAACTCCAGGGCCACCCCTCTCAGGAAACCTTCCACAGTATCTCCCAACCTAGTCCATGTCAAAAATTAAATTTTCCTTCGGGTGTTTAGAGTACATGGCTTCTTTCACTGTAGTGCTTAGAACACACACCTGGCCATATAGTATACCTGAATGTTTCTGTCCCCTCTGGGCTGTGACTGCATCTCAGTCATGGACTGTATTTATTAAGGGCCTGCTGTGTGCCACTGTGCTAGCAGCTCAGCATGCATCATCTCTGATCCACACAGTGGCCCTTCCATGTAGATACTACTATTAGTACTCCCGTTTTAAAGATGAGAAAACTGGAATGTGCAGAGATTAAATTAGTACATAGTGGGTAAGAAGCTGAGCTACGATGTTGTTTGTGAGGTAATATAAAATACTTCTGCTCCTCCCTTGGTGTTTTCCTTCAGGAGAAGAGAAACCCATCCATGGTCCCCAAAACTCTAAGCTTCTCTCCGTCCCCTTGCTCCCTCCTCCCCTGGTCTCCGTGATGGCTTTAGTCTGGAAGGAGAATCCGGACATCACTTTCCTCTTCCCTTCCCTTCCTTTCCCTTCCGTCCCTTTCGTGCATGGAACACAAGTTCTCCTCTTCCTCTAATTGCCATAAGTCTTTTGAGAGTAGCCCCAGTTCCTGTGGCCAAAGGCACGGGAGACTCTAATTTGGGGGCTATAACCTCAAACCCACCGCTATCTGGCACAGCTCATCAGTAATCTTAGGAAAGACACCAGAAGTAAAACTCCAGGGGACTGAAATAACATAGAGTGATTGAGCCAGAGAAGTAAGTGGCGTTGAGCCTGGGATTTTAGTGTATGAGCAGGTGTTTCAACCTTGGAAGTTCTAGAGGCTCATGAACAATGGTTAATACAAATGTGTCGTTGGATTTTAACTGCTGCAGCCTGGGCAGAAGATTTGAGCCTTAGGCTACATAGTATTTTGACCTTGCTAAGTGACTGCAGCTTATGCCTGCTTTGTCCACAGGCTGTTGACTGCTTACAGAGAGGCAGGGTTGCTCACACGGTGCCAAAAGCTGATAATGTACACAGGCTTCATCAAAAGAGCAAGGCAGTGCAAGGATTAGCAAAGGCACAGGGGACCACATGGCACCAAAAAGCACAAGGGCTCCAGCCAAATATAGTTTGCACAGGTGTGCTCCATAGATGGTGTCGTCTGGAGCCAACACTGACCCTGCAGGCCTCTGCAAAGCTGTGGGCCATTAGCAGGTGAGGGTGGCCTCTGGGTACAGGTGCACCAGTGTGCCCTTGACCTACACAGGTGCAGACTTTCCCAATCAGGCACAGCTAAAGCAATGATCCCAGATAGAAAGCAGCTCATCGTCTCCCCAGACCACAGTCCTCAAAGTATGGCCCACAGACAATGGAGGGGTCCCCAGACCCTTTTGGGAGATCTGCCAGATCAAAACTATTTTCATAATAATAATAAGATGGTATTTTTGTAGTTGTTGTTGTTGACATTTTCACTAATGGTGCAAAAGCGAGAGTGGGTAAACAGCTGGCCCTTAGCACAAATCAAGGCATGGCACTGATGGGGTTTGGGACATGCTGCCCCAAAACATAGTCACTTGGCATTTGGGGAGACAGCAGAAACAACACAGGAAGTTGTTCTCTCTCACCTTTCCCACCCTTCTTCCCTAAATCAAGCCGTAAACCCTAGAGTTCTCTGACCTTCTAAAGCAGGTCATGAGACCCTCATGTGGAAGATGCCCACCCTGTACTTAGAGGACAGGAACATCCTTATCTCTGAAGACACAAGGACACAGAGAAGTTGAACAGGCCTTGCTAAGTTCCCCCAGTTTATTACTGTTAGATCACACCCCTTTGGCTCAATCATACTTCTTCACGACTACCCACCTCTTCATCAAACTTAGCATAAAAATAAATAGGTGTCCCTGTTTCTTTGGGTCTTCATTTCCTTATGAAGTCTCTCATGTCATGTAAAGTAAAACTTATTAAATCAACCCATATACTTTTCTCTTGTTAATCTGTCTTTCGTTATGGGGACCTCAGCCATGAACCTTGAGATGGTCCAGGGAAAGAGGTTACCTTCCCACCCCTACAGCACCCAACTGTACTAGCAGGCAGTGAATTCTTCATCAGCATGCACTCATTTAAAGCCACTTTCACTGAAGAATGTCCTTGGTGAAACTGTAAAAATTGTTAATTTTATTAAATCTTATGCATTGAGTACATGTCATTTTAATATTCTGTATGACAAAACCGGAAATTTGCATAGATTATTTTTGCAATTTACCAAAGTTCAAGGGTTGTTTTGAGGGCAAGCACTATGCAATTATTTGGAATAAGAACTGAATTAGTCTTTTTCTTCTTTTATTTAAAAATGAGCATCTTTCTACTTAAAGGAACTAAGTTTATAATTGTTCAAATTTGGGTATTTGACAACTATATGCTCCAAAAAGGAACAAGGAGAGCCTGTCAGTTCTAGCAAAAGCACTGACAATAATTGTTGCCAATCATAAAAGTCAAGCATTCAAGAGAAAACTAGAATTTTTTTTTTGAGGAGAAAGAAAGGGGAGTTTGTTAATATGCCAGTAAATGAGGAAGCTGTTAAACTCCCACCCCAAAGTACCAGTGTCCTGCTTCTGAGCAGAGTACAGAGGTTTTAAAGGTGCTGATTAATCCCATAGTTTCATCTTTGGCTAAGACAATCTTGTGACCTCTGCCTAGATTCATCCCATCTTCAGCTAAGATGATCTTGTGACCTCTGCTCAATTCATCCCATCTTCTGTGGCACAAATGACTAAGGACACTCCCCTGCCCCTGCCCACTGCTGGCCTGAAGTGAGGATGCAGGTCCTAGTTCTCCAAAAGGAAAGGGGGATGCTTTAGAGAGACATAAAGCATTTCTGCCATTTTTTTCAAGCCATTTCTTCTGTTATACATTCCCACTGTCAATATTACCCTTCCATATATATGAGAGGAGGGGCAACGTAGCTCCTGCTGAATTGGGGTGATGTTTTAGATGGAAGGTTTATACTTATGCATACCACTGCAAAGCTTTGGCAATATATTTCCAACAACAGATCACCAGGTGGAAAAAAAGTCATAAGCAATAACTACAACAGTGAGGACTGACAAGGCCAAATGGACTGTCGCCTTGCACACAATGTCGGATACAGGGCTAGGTTAGAAAGAAACATGGGACCTCTGAGTGCAGAGCTGTTAGCCGTACCCTGTCAATGATCTGAGAGACTGGCTTCTGCAAATTCAGAAATCACTGAACATTCAGAATGTACCTCAGAATAAAAAAAAAAAGAAAAAAAAAAAAAAAAAAAAGAAATCACTGAACAATGTTTAGGATGATGAACCCAGCAGCAAGACAGATTAACAGAAGAGGTTGTCCTCCATCCTATAGAAAAAACAAATTAGCAAAAATATCAATATTTCTATGTTTCCCTTTTCCTTTAATAGGTACTTTAGATTGCCTAAAGTTTGGCCTCTCCACTGGGGGCTTGGGTCCTCTTCTTCCTGATGTGATGGACTCAAGGTTCTCATTTCTGACAATTTCAATGAAGTGTGAGCTGTTAGAGGCACTTCAGAGGGTCTCTTGCACTTATTTGTTTCCAGGTGGGGCAGAGATCTGAAAGAGGAAAACTCGTGCACAGTGGTTAGCACCTGACCCACTTGTTGGACATATTGCTTTACTCTGTTCTCTTTATTCATAGTTATATTACGATACATACCTTGGGGTGCCAGGAAGGGTCTCTCATGAACTATTTTGGGGCGCTTAATTTAAGTCTACTTCTAAATGGATACCCTTATCCACAGAAGGGCAAGCAGCAGTACCTTATCCCACTTAAGGTGAGTTTCCTGCATCAATTCTAGGGCTTTGCTTACTTGTTGGGTTACCTCTGCCAAAAAGGAGGATCCATTATCATTCTTTCAAAATTCCCACGGCTCTGTGGAGTGTGCCTCTGGATCCTGTTGAGGATGGGGTGTCTGTTAACATAATCCAAGGTAGAAAATGGGGTGTAAGTCATAATACCTTGTTGGCTGCCCTTGTGCATTCAAGCCTCCTAGAGGGTACTCACTGCCACATGGAAACTGCCTGCCCCAGCTACGGGCACCCTCTGGCCCAATTCAGTTCCCTGCTGGGTAGGGAGAGACCATTCCCAACGCTGAGTCATAATCTAATGGACGTGGGATTGAAGAATGAGTTCAGGCAGTGTCTTCCCCGGCCCTTGCCATGGTGCCAAGATGGCGGCCAGCGGCAGGTGTTCCTTCCCCCTTGTTGTGCACCACTCGCCACTCAGGGGTGGGCCACATGCACCAGTCCTCCCTCCTGCTGGGTCCACCCTGGCTGTGGCCCCGCCCAGCACCTTGCCCTGGCCAGCTGCAGGGGTTCTGGCAGGGGCAGGAAGACCTCATTTATCAAAAATCATACAAACTGTAAACTGTAAACAATGAGTTTATCTCAAGCAGAGAGCTCGAGACTCAACATGCTATAGTAGCAGGTTGACCATTTGAGCTCTGAATTTTAAAAGAACCAACAGCTCAGAATAAACCGCAGTCCATTAACTGCCACTTTTCCTCACATTCTGCACATGCAGTACCAACCACCACTTTTCCTCACACGCCAAACAAGAGGTATCACAATAATCTTTAGACGTAGAGACGAAAAATCACAATCAAACACAAACAGTATAGGGAGTTCCCAGTACAATCTAAAATGCCACAGCCTATCAATCAAATGGGAATTTTCATTTAAAAGCTGCTTCCCCTCACACTCCAGCACGTACATTGGATTACAACACCGTTCTCTTTACACATAAGTTCGCAGCTACAAGTAAAACCATTCAGCCAAAGGTTTTCCCAAAGGACTTCGAGATAGAACTTCCTTATGTTGCAACAAAACTCACAAATAATGACACAGGGGATACAAAAATGCCAGAGCCTATCAAACAAATGAGAATCCAAAAGGGATATACACCACTCCAACTAGAAGGTTCAAAACCCTCCCCACATGGGTGGCCTAGTCCCCCCATTCTCTGGGAACCACAAATGAGCTCCAAATTCAAACCAGTTTCCATAGTTCCATTCAACCTCATGACTTCCATCCTCTAAATGTGCCTGAAAATAAACCAAACCAACAGGAAGTTCTGAAAAAACCCTATATGGGTAGAATTAGGATCTTGGCATGCAATCTGGGGAACTTACCCAACAAAAGGGCTGGCATCTGGATGTTTTCAAATCCATTTCCTTCTCCTCAACTCAGTTCAGGTTGCAGGGAGCTGCATTTACTTCAGGGAGACAGAGACGGGAGTTACCCAGAGCTAAAACAGGCTCCGGCAGCTTCTGGGGCCATCTCTTGCTCTCTCACCTCGAAAAGTTGTTCCTCCTACCAGCAAAGACCCATGGCTTTGACCCAGGGTTGTTCCCTGCCTCTTTGTGGGGTGCCATTCCACCAGCATGCCAATGGCCCACCCAAGGGGCCAAATTCTGTTACCAAAAGTTCAGTACTTGCCCCCAAGACTGCATCAGAAGAACAAGGCCAAGTGATTTGAGAAGAAGGAAAGATGAGTTTATTAATTTTCCGACAAATAAAGAGGCTGACAGACTCCCATCTCAATGTACCAGTGTCCTGAAAACGAGAATTTTAAAAAACATATATCCACCACCATGAGCTTGATGGGTTCCCAATACTTAAAGGCTTTTCTGATGAAATGGGTGATGATATTAACAGATGTGATTTTTTGATATAATGAAATATGTCAACATTTGTGAGATCTCCCTAACTTGGTAAATGAATATCTTCCAAGTGACCAATGTATGACACTGACAAAATCATGCCCGGTTAAGATGTCTTTTCAAAATGCAAGATACTTCAGTGGATTTTAATGTAGTAATGTGGAAAGTTGACTGGTATAGTTTCAGATTAAACATTATAACTAACCTTGAAGAAACTACCACTTGCCAAGTGTCAGCATAATATCAAAAAAGAAAATTCTCTCTTTGCCATCTTGTGGTTTAAAAAAAAAAGAGAAAAGAAAATCCACAATTATATGAAACAAGTATAAAATATACCTTCTTTTTCCAATAGCATCTCTGGGTGAGGCTAGATTTTCTTCAAATTCTTCATTTGAAATAACATATTGCAACAGATTGAATGCAAAAGCAGAATACAGCTGTCTTCTATTAAACATGAGACATGAAAAAGATTTGCAAACAAGTAAAAGAAAAGCCATTCTTTTTCACTATAATTTATTTTTTTAATTGACAAATAACAACTATGTATTTATGATGTGTAGAGATTATACATATACACAGAGTAGAATGATTAAATCTAGCCAATTAACATATCCATCACCTCATCTACTTACCATTTTTTGTAGTGAGAACATTTTACATCTCCTCTCTTAGCAATTTTGAAATATACAATACATTATTAACTGTAGTCACCGTGCTGTGCAATAATTTATCACCAAAAGTTATTTTTCATGTCTGAGACTTTGTGCAATTTGACCAGCCTCTCTCTTTACCCCATTTCATGTTATTGATGTTAAATAGTAATGGGTTAATTTTATTATGTTTAAATGAACAAGTATTTTTAAATGTCTCGGTTTTAATTTACAATATAATAAATATTAATAAGTACTTTGGTGTTCTCAACAATTATTCAGAGCTTAAAGAAATCTTGAGATTAAAAAGTTTGAAAACTGCTGATATAGACGATGAGAACCCTCTGGCTAAAACAGCCAGAATAAGAAATTGAGGGATGAGGGGACTAATATCTTTTAATTTCTAACACATTTGGAAAACAGAAGTTACTTCCAGATGTTAATTCCTGTATATGTTTAAACTTTAATCTACAAGGGGATTTAATCATTCAACTCTAATCTCTTGCTAGAAAATTTATAATGGGAGAAGGTTTGGAGTTAAATTTGAAATATCTGTGTTGTTGTACTATATTGTTGTACTTTGCTGTTCTTTGTCATGTAATTTTATCTGAAAATCACTGAATTAGAGACACCATAATGAACTGAATTTGGACAGTGTGGGTAATGATAATTGAAAATGGAAATGGAAGAAGGATTGCATTTTCAGCCTTAGCTTTGAATTTACTGATTTCAGAGTGGCCTTGGCTGTGATTTCACTAATCCACCTTTCTGACTCATACCAGAAACTTCTTTGAGCAAAATCTATACTTCCCTGGAGATATCAGGGGGGTGCCCAAAAGACGACAGTTGGTATGGGAGCAACATCAGAAGCATGAGTGGATCTCCCGAGAGCCAGCTGGTCTCCTTTGGGTGGAGAACAGCCACACCTCTGTGGGGCTCCAGGCCCAAATGCTCCATCTCCACCCCTGGAGTTTCCCCTCCTGAGACAGAATGGCCTTAGCACGCACTCTGCCCTCCACCACCCTGGCATTCACTGTGCCTCAGGGCAGGTGCTACAACACATCTGTTGGTGGTTTTGGAGTAAAGAACTGTTCTGTTGTGGCTCCTATTCCTTTTCTTCTGCAAGTGCCCAGAGAGCATGGGTTCTCTTCTACCCCAGCCCCTAGGGAGTGATTGGTGTAAGAGTCTGCCTAATTCTCAAGTTCAGAATTAGGAAGTCAACTTGCTCATGGATATAAGCCACATTCTCCAAAATCATCCCATCAGTAAAAGTGGTGAGATACTGGTTCCCATATATTGTCCTACCTTTCTGTCTTACCTCTCAGGAGGTTCAAAAGCCAGGTAGGGAAGCAGAAGTTGTTTACTGGGTTACCTCAAATACTATAAGAGACGAGCTTAGGTCCATTTGGTTCCGGAGGTCATGCTCTTTCCACTTCATTACTCTGCTTCTACTTTGCGTTTTTCCATAGCACAAAGATCAATACCTTCATAATAAATATGTATGGAATGCATGATGGATGAATGAATGAACAAGTGAAGGGGACACTATCCCAGCACTGCATTGTCTCCCATTGCATGAACTGGTATTCAAAATCAAGCAGACTATTTCTTTATGATTTCAAGTGATGACCAGCTTATAAAGTAAATGCTTGGATTTATTGAAACTCAGTGGCTTTCTTTACATTAAGAAGGTGGTTAGTCTTGAGAAGTAGGATGACATAATATACTGAGACAGGGTAAGAGTAGCTGTGAGAACTACATTACCTCCCTCCAAATTCATTAACTTCACTTAAATGAGAGGTAAGCATCTCTAAGAGAAAGCTCACAAGCATCCACAGACCATCTGAATCCTATATTTGTTGTTGACTGTGGCAGTGCACTTTTCTCCTTTGGCCACAATTCAAAGGAAATAAAGTTTTACCCCAGCTACTTCACAGGTAATTGACCCACCACATGCATGCATTTATATTAAAAACCATATTTAGTCATTACTTCCTATGTACAAAGATATGTAATGAGAAGATATATGGGAAAACCCAAAAAGTATAATATATGGGCCCCATATTAATTATCTGCTATTGCTTAACAAATTACCCCTGTGGTGTTATGATATATATATTTTTTTTCCCATAGTTCCTGGATTCTAACCCCATAGTCCCTGTTATAATGTAGGGGTGCTTCAGAGGTCAAGAGCAGCCTCAGGAAACAGAATCTTTCTCTCTCTGAACTTCTCCTGTCCTCCTTTCACCCGTCCAAGGCAGGACTCTAATCTGACCGTGAGTCAAAAGACCCTCATTCCAGAGAGGGTCCTGCTCCACACCCTGGAGGAAGGAATGCTGCACAGAGAGGCCAGGGAGACTCGGGACAGACCTTACTGGATTTAGATCATGTACTTTTTGTCCAATCACATATTTTCTTTCAATCTGTCCCACACTGGCTTCTCCAAATGTAAGGCATATTTGTATTGGTATTATTGCTCTATCTATTTCTAATCACATTTCAACACGGCCGTCCATGCTTCAGTCATGGACAAACAACAAAGTCTCCACAAATGGCCCAAAAGACATGGTTTCAGGGAGTTTCCAGACAGCTAAACACATGGAAGTTCCTGGAAGGTGGTGCACCCAGGGAGGGATGGCAGCTCCACGCTCCTTCCCCCAAACCTCACCCTACACATCTCTTCATCTGTATCCTTTGTAATATCTTTTATAAAAAACCAGTAAATGTAAGTGCCCCCCTGAGTTCTGTGAGCCATGCCAGCAAGTTAATCGAACCCCAACTTGAAGCCAGTAGGTTGGGAATTCCAGAAGCCCCGACTTGTGACTGGTGTCTGGTAGAGCAGGGGCAGTTTTGGGGACTGAACCCTCACCCTATGGAATCTCCAGGTAGATAGAGTCGGAATTGAATTAGAAGACACCCAGCTAGTGTCTACCTTTTGGTGTGTGGGGAAAAATCCTCACATCTGGTCACAGAAGTCTTCTGTGTTGATTGTTGTGGGGTTTGAAGGTCAACTAAATCCTCAGGAAAGATTAATTCAAGAAGGTCCCACTCTTAGGTAATTGTGTCTCAGAGGAAGGGAAATAGTTTATTCATTGAATAAAATTCATTGAGCTCTTAATAAATGCGGGGTACCAGACTGGCCCTGTTGACCCTTAGATAAATGTGGAGCTCACACGACAATGAGGAAATCAAACATGTGAACACATAATTATATATGGTAGGACACTGATAGGACTATGTGCTTCATACTTGGAAGGACTGAGGAGAGCTGCTAACTCAGTAGGACATGGGGGTATCAGGAAAGATTTCCAGGAAGAAGTGATATTGAATCTCAGTCTCAAAAGATAACTTAGAATTAGCCAAGCATACAGGCCAGAAGAGACAGCACGAGAAAAGGTATAAAGGTGAGACAGGCATGGAATGTGTAAGAGACCAAAGTCGGAGTGCTGATGGAGAAGGCAGAGATCTGCAGCATGGAGTTGGAGTCATAATCAGGGCCACTTGTGGAGAGCCAGTAGTTGGGTCTCTTGGATTATAAGCGATGGGAAATCTTTGGTTTTTGTTTTCAAGAGGACTAGTATGGTCAGATCTGTGTTTCAGATAGGTCATTCTAACAGCTTTGTGTAGGAAGAACTTGAGCAAAACAAGACTGCAGAGATAGACCAATTAGAAAATACTTGCTAAAGATGCAAATGGGGTGGTGAGAACCATGTCTAGGGCAATGATGACAGGCAAGGCAATAAAAAGACAGATTTGTCAATCAATAATGGATCCAGCACTGGGGACATCCAGCAAAAGGCAGCAGGCTCATTTTCCGGCAGGAAGGGAAAGTACAGTAAGTATGACACAATGAGGTAGAGGAAATTATTCTGGTGACCTGTATTCCAAGGGTAAGAGAGAGGATATTGCAGAGGTTGGTCATTTCTACAATTAGGTCTGGTTTGCTAGCCTATGTGTCTTGGACGAATGAGAGTCTACTTGTGACCGCCTAGACTCTTAGTTACTAGTAAAGGAGGGAAGAGCACCTTCTTGACAATAAAATCCAAGTTGCAGAATATCTGTGGACTGTCTCTTCATGTAAATCAAGCACTGGGATCTTTTTTTTTTTTTTTTTTTTAACATTGACTTACCTGATTTGCCTATTTCACCTGCAGGGAAGCCAGACCTGTAAATATACACTGAGAGACCTCGGTTCTTTCATGTAGCCAGATGTCCTTAACACCTCCACTGAGTATGGCATCGCTGCCTTCTACTTATAGTATTTTTCATATCAGAAATTTTTGGCCGGGCGTGGTGGCTCACATCTGTAATCCTAGCACTCTGGGAGGCTAAGGTGGGCAAATTGCTCGAGGTCAGGATTGGAAACCAGCCTGAGCAAGAGTGAGACCCCATTTCTACTATAAATAGAAAGAAATTAGTTGGCCAACTAATATATATATATAGAAAAAATTAGCCGGGCATGGTGGCACATGCCTGTAGTCCCAGCTACTCGGGAGGCTGAGGCAGTAGGATTGCTTGAGCCCAGGAGTTTGAGGTTGCTGTGAACTAGGCTGACGCCACGGCACTCACTCTAGCCTGGGCAACAAAGCGAGACTCTGTCTCAAAAAAAAAAAGAAAAGAAATTTTTGTTTGGTTCTTTATCAAATCCATCTATTACACTACATTGTATTTTCAATACTTTCTTTTATTAAAACATATCAGACATAATCACTTTACATTTCACATTCTATTTCTTATTTTAATCACATTCTATTTCTTATTTTAATGTCTATTGGTTTTACAAGGTTAGTTCTGTACTTTGTGTTTTGCTGCTGACTTTTGTTTATGGTGGTTAGTTTTTGCTTAATGTTTTTTAAAATTATGAACCCTTGTTCTTTGGAACTTTTATCTATGGGAATTTTTTTGAGGCCGTAGTTGAAAGTATGTTCATCTAGAGAGGATTTACATTTGCTTCTTCCAGCCTCCTGAAGGCACTATCAACACAAGGCTGCAGTAAATTAAATCTTGTACAACCAAACGGGCAGAGGAATTTTGGTCCTGTGATTGTAAACCTGTGGTTAGAAATAAGTGGAAAGTTTTTTTCCTCCAATTCACTGAAAGCCAAGAATGAGACAATCTGGTGTGTATTTCCAATGTCTTTATCAGCAGGACAAGTTTTTTTTTTCTATGTGTCCACCTTAGAGGTACTAGATTTATATGGGAACTCTGGCTTGACACCCCTTTCCCTGTTAGGGCAGGCTTTGTCTCCTGTCCCTGCGTATTTATCCCATTAACACCCCCAAAACAGGTATCAGGTTTTATTAAACACCCCTGGGCAAACACTGGCTTCAGCACTGCTACCTTGCTCTTTTAGATTTGTATTATCACGAGGTTTCTAGAAGGATCCTAAGAAATTGCTTTACTTTCTCAAAGCTCTACTTGCATCTTAAAAGATGGGAGAGGTTGATTTTTTTAATATAGCATTTTTAGGTGCTCTGTCCTAGAAAAGTTCTCTCTGAACATCTAAACTGCCACTTTGCAGAAATTGGAAGTTGGGGCTAATCTTATGCTGTGCCACAAGGAAGACAAGTCATTTACTTATGTCTTGTGCTTGAGATTCAATCAATAAAGAAGACAGTTGGACAAAAGGAGTTAAGAAGGCCAAGTTGTCTTTTGTTCCACATGGTCTACCAAAAAGGGTCATAAAGGAGGGCAGAATGGGCATTAGACAAGTCAATATCTGAGTGCTATTAAGAAGCAATAAAGTGTCAAAGGATGAGACTATTGCTCAATGTCTTAAACAAACAACAACAAAAAACCCACAAAACTGAATTTTTTACTTCCTTAAGTCACAAAGAGTTATACTGGATGGGAACAATCTCTCAGGAAGAGTAGGCACTTGATCTTATATAGGGTATTTGGAAAGTATGGCTTTCAGGGATTAGAAATACATCTACTCAGGTGAGACCATTGTAAATAGGTTCACTTTTAGAAGCCTGTTTACTGGAGTGAGTCCATTTCCTATGGGCTGACTTTCCAAACCAAGAGGCTGATGCTGATTAGTTAGTTGGCTTTCAGAAGCATATTCATTGAGGGGAGTTGTTGATTGATTAAATAGGTTTAAAACAGGTTCTGATGCTATAAAATTGTCTTCTTTTTTTTTTAAATAAGCAGGTTTAAACTTCATTTTGGTGGTTACTTGTTACCATGGCTACAGAATAATTAGTCTTTTCCTAGGCGTATGGGTACTTTTTTGTTGGCAAAAGAAAATGTCATCAAAAAGAAATATGCAATAATTTGTAGAATTAAATCCCCACAAAATTTCAGTATTTTTAGATAGGACTAAAATCCTCAAATTAGCATTAACCACAGCCTCTATTAACTGCATATGTGCATATATGTACATATTCATTCTATGAGAATGGTTGGTTGGGTGTCAAAAGGTTTATCTGGGCTCTCACACCTTCAGTGACACCTTCGCTGTACAATTCAAAGTATTACTCACCTTGTTCACAGGTCATAAAGCAAAGTTCTCAATCATAAAATAAGAGTTCAGTCATTGTTACAAAGTCTATATAGTAAAGGATGAAAGGAGACATGCAGCCTAGGATATTTTTAAACCAAGTATGAAATCAAAAATATTATGCTTGATGCTTAATGAATTAGAAAAAAATGAACTCAGACATCTAATTTCCTGATGATTTTACTTAATATCAATTACACGGAAATGAAAGTACAGTGAGAGAACCAGTAAGAAATGCCACAAGTATTGGTCTTACATTGTATTCAAAGGGCACTGCTAGGTAGTGATCAAGAGCACGGCCCCAGAGCTGGACTGCCTGGAATCACAGATCAGCTCTCTACCTGCCTGCTTCCTCATCTGCTGTTGTGGACTGAATTGTGTCCCCCTGCAAATTTATACTTTGCACTTCTAACCTCCTGTACCCCAGATTGTGACTTTATTTGGAAGTAGGGTGTTGACAAAGGTAATTAAGATTAAATGAGAGGGCTAGGCGCGGTGGCTCACGCCTGTAATCCTAGCACTCTGAGAGGCCGAGGCAGGTGGATTGCTCAAGGTCAGGAGTTCAAAACCAGCCTGACCAAGAGCGAGACCCCGTCTCTACTAAAAATAGAAAGAAATTAATTGGTCAACTGATATATATAGAAAAAATTAGCCAGGCATGGTGGTGCATGCCTGTAGTCCCAGCCACTTGGGAGGCTGAGGCAGTAGGATTGCTTGGGCCCAGGAGTTTGAGGTTGCTATGAGCTAGGCTGATGCCATGGTGCTCACTCTAGCCTGGGCAACAAAGTGAGACTCTGTCTCAAACAAAACAAACAAAACAAAACAAAACAAAAAAGATTAAATAGGTCATTTGGGTGGAATAGGACTGTTGCCCTTGTATG
Source organism: Microcebus murinus (assembly GCF_040939455.1). Taxonomy (NCBI): domain Eukaryota; kingdom Metazoa; phylum Chordata; class Mammalia; order Primates; family Cheirogaleidae; genus Microcebus; species Microcebus murinus. The sequence continues at coordinate 12,557,879 of NC_134114.1, forward strand.
AAGAAGAGATTAGGACACAGATACATGCTGACAGATGACCATGTGAGGGCCCCGCTAGAGGGTGACCATCCATAAGCCAAGGAGAGAAACCTCAGAAGAAATCAATCCTCCTGACACCTTCATCTTAGATGTGCAGCCTCCAGAGCCCTGAGAAACTCAAATTTTATTGTTTCAGGCACCCAGTCTGTGTTGTTTTGTTATGGCAGCCCTAGCAAACTAATACGTCTATGAAATGGGACAATATTCAATTCACATCATAGGGTAGCTGGGAAGTGTCTGAATGTGTTTTGTGTTGCTACAAACGGATACCTGCAGGTGGGTAATTTATAAAGACAAAAGGTGTATTTGGATCATGATTCTGGTGGCTGAAAAGTTCAAGACTGGGCATCTGTGTCTGGCAAGGGCCTCGTGGCAGAAGGCGAAGGGGAGCCAGCATGTGCAGAGATCACGTGGCAAGAGAGGAAGCAAGAGAGAGAGAGAAGTCAGTGCCATGGTCTTTTTAACCAGCTCCTGCAGAAACTAATAGAATAGAACTCATTCACCCTCCTTTAATCTATTCATGAGGGGTCCACCCACATGACCCAACCACCTCCCATTAGGCCACACCTCCAACATGGGGGACCAAATTTCAACAGGAGGTTTGGAGGGGACACACATCCAAATCATACAAATCATAGCATGAGACCAAATTAATAAATGCAAAGTAATCATAGTGGTTAACATTTACTGACCACTTAACTATATGCCCTAGCACTATGATCAAAGCCTGGTGCATACCTGCTGCTCTATCAATGCACTTAGTATTTTTATTATTTTTCTAAAATATTAAGATTTGCTCAGTAAGAACAGAATGCAGTTCTAACCATAATTTTGGATTTGGTTTTAAGTATTAACTAGTCACCGCTCACCTTACTTCCAAACTTGGGAAAAAAGCATTATCTCCTCTTATAAGTGGCAAGTATGTATAGTTTTTCATTAGCACATAGCTAACTTGCAGTTTGAGGAGTGAAAATAATTCATTTAACCTCATCGAGTCCATTATATCAGGTAAGAGCAGGGGAATTTATGCTATTTTGGGTGTCAGGCAGTGATTCACTATATTAAATGAGATTATCACGTTTGACCTGCCCTTTTCCTCTTTAGAGATCTTAACCTAACTCTACCTTTACTTGGAGTGGTAGGGAGTTGGATATAAATTTTTAAGTGCTGACAGAAGAGACTTACCATGTCAGTGGGAGGTAGAGACAACTGGAAGAAAAGCATGCTTTAGAACGGAAGCAAGGATAGCAGCTCATAAATTTGCCCAGGTTGGACAGGGAACGAAGACAAGAAGATGGATATGTTGAGCACCTGACGGTGACTGGAGAAATTTAATGCAGGTTATGATACGATGATAAATGAGCACGTTTGGTGGAGTGTTTTTAGCATCAATGTGTAAGAGCTGAGAGGCAAATAGCCTTTAACATGATCCTAGAAAACCTGGAAAATTCCTGCAGTGATGGTGAAGGGGTCATTTGGTAAAGTGACCTTGTACGGAAATTCACTAGTAAATGTTCCTCTGGTCCTGTAGAAAGACGACGTGCAACGGAATCTAGAACTCCACGGAAGTCAAGCTACAACAGATATGCTGAGCTCTGCTCCACTCTAATCCTGGAACAGAGAAAAAGTATCATGGTAAAGTTTAGTAACACACATTAATAGGGAGAAAGGCAAGTTTGGATTTCAGACTTCAGAAGTCCAGTTTCTGTGTTTCAGGGACATGCAGAGACTTGAAATATTAATAGATCAACAAAATATAGGCCAGTGGAATTCCAGCTGACTTTGCTTTAGTAACTATTTAAGAATCACATATAATAAAGACGTATGATGTGTTTATATATAATGAACTGTTTGAATTTTTTAATTTCAGAAACAGAAACAGTTTTCATGTTATTCCTTGTATTAGTCAAATATTTTGTCATTAATGTATGAAGCTAAACTTCAGCCCAGCCTCTAGACCAATGATCATAAATTCATATTTATTGCATCAGGTAATTGAATTCTTGAGTGTTCTCTGTCTCATTGTCCCTGCTCTTCACCTCCCCTAAGAAGACTGCCCCATAAATTTATAACAAATCATCTTCCAGAAATTGGACAGACTCCTAGTTTGTGAGTTTCTTGATATATGATCTTAATGTATAGTTTGGTTTAACTTGATACGTTAATTCAGTAGATATGTGCCGAACTTTGATGACTTTTCCCCACAAAAACCCAAGCTCCACAAAATCAAAAGACAAAAATAAAAACAAACCTTTTCTCCCATGCAAGTTAGTCAATGTGATATTAAATTGCCTTAAACAGCATTTCCTGTTATGAGGTATTTCAAATACATTGAAGAGTCTAAAAAGTATATTTAAATAGTCTCACCTTTATCCTGCATCAACTATAGGGGGAGGAGGAGGAGCTGAGTTTAACCTGTTAACTAGGAATATTCTGGGTAGTACCAGTTTGGCTTTGTATACATACAATTACTAGCTGAGTGCCGATTGCAGATTTATGAATAGAATAAGTGAAAGAACAGGGATTGTTTGCTAAGCTGTTAATTGAGTTTACAGTTGTCAGAGTAGGCTGGGTGTGGTGGCACACACGTGTAGGCCCAGCTATACGGGAGGTTGAGGCAGGAGGATTGCATGAGCCCAGGAGTTAGAGGTTGCAGTGAACTGTGATTGCACCACTGCACTCCATCCTGGGCAACAGTGAAAAACCCTGTCTCAAAAAAAGAAAGAAAGAAAAAGAAAGCTCCAATACAGTTGTCAAAGTAACTCTCATTTTTATTTGTACATAAAACCAAAACGATAACGACATCACTGAAAAAGATTCTTGGGCCTATGGTTACATAAAGAACAACTCTGATACCTATTGGGTACAGTGAACACTATTCTGGTAACAGGCACACCAAAAGCCCTACTTAAGCATTATCTAAGGTATCTGTGTAACAAAAAAACTTGTACCCTCTTAATATTTTGAAATTAAAAAAAACAATTTGATAATTTACAGACTCAACTTATCAGATTAGCTGATTTAAACTTTAAAATTCTTTTTTTTTTTAACACAGCCAGAGGGGATTGGATGAACTTTAAAATTCATCAAACCAGTTGCTTTACTGGATTGACTGCTAATTCATTTTAGAATATGAGTGAGTTAGCCCCTGTATGTAGAATTTAAATTGCTACTCTATACTGTGGTTGCTTTCCAAGATAGGTAGCTGTAGGCCTACTATTCATTAGCAGTTAAAATTTCTATCTGCATGCTCCCTGCTCCATCTCCAACAATCCATGTAAACCACCTTTAATCAATGAAGAATCATTGTATTATAATCAGTGGTAATGTCATAAACTGCTATGAGACACTGCGACCAGCAGTCCCCGGATGGGAATGGAAAATGAAAATAGGGAAATAAAGGTGTCAATTTCCAGACGGTGAGAGATGCCTCCCTATTGTTCCTGCTCAATGATGGAAATTGTTATTACCCAGATGGATATTAACAAACAGCAGGAAAGTTGGCTTGCATTCACTATAATTAATGCATACAGTGACTTGGAGTGTTAATTTGTTATCAATGTAACTGCATGAGAGTTATCAACATAATTTCCTCTGACAAGTGATTCATTCTAGAAAAAAACACGATAAAGTCTCTGTGGCTAGTTATCGACATCTGTAAACTGCTTTTTTTCCTTTTCCCACCCAATCTGCAGGTATCCAGGCTGGCTTGATAACACTAATGGTATGCAAAGGGAAGGCTGTGATTTACTGAGACACACCTTCTTGTATAAACAAGGCAAGGTTCATTATCACTTCTAGAAAGTGTCTCCAATGGAGGTGACAACTCATGTTATAAATAGTGTTTTCTAAAGATCCAGAAACAAAATGAGCTGGGCTTGGGATTTGAAAACACATTGCAGACAGACCAGGGCGAATTAGTATGCACTGAGGAATTATCTCAGCCTCCTATTGATGCTAACATTTATTTCTACTTAATTGCAGAGAATGACAACTAGGAGAGGAAGACAATAAGTATAAAAGAATAACATTTGCCAGATAGAATTCAACATCCTGACCAATTTCAGCATCTCTTGGGAGACCTTTGTGTCAGCACTTAAAAGAAGGAAAAAGGGAGGCACCACCACCTTCCTTCTGTGCTTTTGTGGATCCATTTGCCTGCTGCTTGGGCCTCAGACTAATCCATGAGTCATCCTTCGCAGAGAGGGAGGATGGCGGTGGGAGGAGCGGAAATGGAAGCAGTTCTCTCTTATCTATTTGCAAGGGCTTTATTTGAAAAAGGCTAAATATAATTGAAGCTAATATTATTAGCATGCATCAACTCTCGGATTTTTTTAAAGATCCATTTGTTTGATACATTCATTTTCATAAAAGCTTTTGCATGAGTTGGATGCTTTTAACTTTCACTCTATTAACTGAAAGTGGTCAGGAAGAAAATGAATATTCTGGAGCAGCAATGGGCTCTTGTTTACAGATCTCTGACAATACACCACCAGTCCCCTTGTTGCCTAGGGGGGGGGTGCTGAGATTCCAAATAAACAGGACTGAATGCTTTATCCTTAGAAGGATGCCCCTCCTCAAAATGCCCTATATTTAGAAATGTAGAAGAAGTGGCTTGACCATTTTAAATATTTTTAGTGCCAATCTACCCACAGTTAAGCATCTGCCTTAATATTTCTGGAAACGTCTTTACTTGAAGGCAGCAGGTGGCATGTGCCACCAGCAGAGCAACTGGGTTTCATGCAAACAAATGTGTTTTGCCAAATGTAGCTTTTGAACAGAAAGCAAAGGAAGATGGTCGTCAATTCCAGGAAGGAGGTAAAAGGAAAGGATTTTTAGGTGCTGAGGACATCTTCTCAAATAAGCCCAGTGGTTAGGGCACAGAAGTAGCATATTTTTTTCAGGTCAAATGAGTGTAAGCTATTTACAACTGCTGCTTTTTTGAGGCAAGGAGCAGATTTTTAAGGATAAAATCACGCCCTCTAAATTTCTTGTTTGACTCACCCCTTCCTTGACTACAGACACAAATCAAAAATGAGATGATAGGAACCTGAAGTCCAAGAGCCTAGTAAAACGTAAACATATTTTCCAAATAATTGGAAAAGCTTCAATATTTCTAACCCTGGTTTCACATCAGAATTGCATCACCACCAGACTATTGATACAAGGACGTGTGACCCAACCTATAACGCAGTACCCATTTAGTCACTGGGTCACCTCCACATAAGACACAAACATCCCTTTCCTAATTGGGCAACATAACTTCCAAAAGGTTTTGAATATCTGAATTGCATGAGTTCAAACATGAACCTAGAAGTTCAAACTCATATTCGGGCTCAGGGAACTGTTCAAATAAAGCCCATTACCTGTATTTGTCACACATTTGCGCTCTCTGGCTCACTTCTAAATTTGTTCTTTGGCTATAACACTCTGTGAAAGAAAGGAGGGTCTGGGCCTGCTGGGCTGGGATATGGAGGAGATCACAGGGCTTTGAAAAGGAGACACTGCCTGAGGACAGAGAGGGGAAAAGGAGAAAAGGCTCAGAGACTCTTGGACACCCAGTGAACCTGGGGAAACTGAGAGGGACACAAGAGGCTCACGCTGACGTCACAAAGCTGGAGAAATAAGAAGAGGGCAAGAAGAAAAGAGCAACAGAGAAAGCACAGGTGATCTGGGGGAAGTTGGGCCTAGCGGGACATCTCACTGATGCCCTGGCATTACCAGTGGATGTGCCACTGTCTCCTTGCCTTCCTCCCTCCTCCCTTCAACAGGCATCATTAAGCACCTACTGTATTCCAGACAATGCCAAGCACTATGGATGATCGCAATGAGTAGGGAATCTCTGGTTTGTCCCAAGTTCAGTTCCAGCAACTACACAACACTCATACATTTGGACATTATTCCATCCTAAGAAAAATCCCCTTGTATCAGCCAGGGCCCAGAATCCTAGTGGCAAGAATTCTGTCACTAACTTTCAAACTCCTTGAGGACAATGATGCTTCTCCATACATGAAGCCCAGTGCCTCTCACATAGCACATGATGACAATATATTGTGAGTAAATAAATTAATGTTTAAATGGACATCTCAATGTATTTAAAATATTTTATGTCTACAAAATATATCGAGTCTATATAAAATACTCAAAAGAATTCATATTTATTTATTATATTTATTATTTAAAGAAAATAATACTGTAACAAACAGCTGAGATTCAGTTGAACACATAGGACATTTCTCTCTGGGAGGCGAGGCGGGCGGATTGCTCGAGGTCAGAAGTTCGAAACCAGCCTGAGCAAGAGCGAGACCCCATTTCTACTATAAATAGAAAGAAATTAATTGGCCAACTAATATATATAGAAAAAATTAGCCGGGCATGGTGGCCCATGCCTGTAGTCCCAGCTACTCGGGAGGCTGAGGCAGCAGGATTGCTTGAGCCCAGGAGTTTGAGGTTGCTGTGAGCTAGGCTGACGCCACGGCACTCACTCTAGCCTGGACAACAAAGTGAGACTCTGTCTCAAAAAAAAAAAAATAAAATAAGACATTTCTAAGTCTTTGAAGCCCTCTGTATGCATTTCCCAAATTGCCTCCTGGTCAATCACCCCATTCTGCAATAACTAATATCATGAATTTTGTGTTTATAGTTTTCTTACTTTTATTTATGATTTTACCACAGAAAGTTAATCCTCATTATTTGGGGAGTCAGTATTTGTGAATTCATCTACTCTCTAAAATTTATTTGTAATCCCCAAATCTATACTCATGGCTCTTTCTTGATCATTTGCGGACACACACGACGTGGTGAAAATTTTGAGCCAACGAATGCGGTGCCCTTGTCCCCAGCTGAGTCTGAGCAAGGCGACGCTCTCCCTTCTTATTTCAGCTCTCATACTGTGGGCAAGTGTCCTTTCCGTGGTCTTTAGTGCCACATGTTTCGCAACTTTGGGCTTTTTGTTGGTGATTTCATTGCTTAAAATGGCCCCCAAACATAATGCCGAAGTGCTATCTAGTGGGCGTAAGTCCAACAAGGCTATGATGTGCTTTGTGGCAAAAGTGCATGTTTTAGATAAGCTTTATGCAGGCATGAGTTAGATGCTTTGTTTGCGGCGTGTGCCATGTTAATGAATCAACAATATAAGATACAGGCATACCTAGGAGATATTGCAGGTTCAGTTCCAGACCACCACAATGAAGCAAATAACCAGAGTGAGTCGCCCAAATTATTTTGTTTCCCAGTGCAGTTGAAAGTTATGTTTACACTATGCCATAGTCTATTAAGTGTGTAATAGCATTGTGGCTGAAAAATACGCATATGTATTTCAGTTTAAAAATACTTTATTGCTAAAAAATGCTAACGATCATCTGAGCCTTTAGCAAGTCGTAATCTTTTTGCCGGTGGATCTCGCCTTGATGTGGATGGCCGCTGCCCGGGAAGGGTGGTGCTCACTGAAGGTTGGGCTTTGCTGTAGCAATTTCTCAAAATAAGACAACTATGAAGTTGGCTTCATCCTTTGACTCTTCCTTTCCTGAAAGAAATCTCTGCAGCATGGGATGCTGCTTGATAGCATTTTACCCACGGTAAAACTTCTTTCAAAATTAGAGTCGATCCTCTCAAACCCTGCCTTTACTTTACCAACTAAGTTCATGTAATATTCTAAATTCTTTGTTGTCATTTCAACAATGTTCACAGCATCTTCACCAGGAGTAGATTCCATCTCAAGAAACCACTTGCTTTGCTCATCTGTAAGAAGCAACTCACAAGTTAAAGTTTGGCCATGAGATTGAAGAAACTCAGTCACACCTTCAGGCCCAACTGCTAATTGAGCTCTCTTGCTGTTTCTACCACATCTGCAGCGACTTCCTCCACTGAAGGCTTGGACCCCTCGAAGCCATCCACAAAGGTTGTTATCGCCTTCTTCCAAACTCCTGTGAATATTGATGTTGTGACCTCCTCCCTTGAATCACAAATGTGTGTTTCCTGCCAGTGCCCGCCTAAGTACCCCCACTAAATCTCAAACTCATTATACCTAAAACATAATTTATCATCTCCTCTTACAAAAGAACGAAGCAGTTTTTAAGGCTAACTGGTCATTGCCTTAAAAAATCAGTATTGTCAGAATCCTGGTACCAGGATTTGGGAGTCAGCCCTCGCTTGCTTCTTGGTGTGCTATTGGCTGAAGAACGACCGGACACACCAAAGTGTCAAGTCCAGACTATTATCCCAGTCCTCCGACTCCTTTCTTGGAAAAATCACCAGCCAGGCCAACACGACAGAGTAACTCAGGCAGGGAGCAATTTCATAAGAGCAGCTCTTTATTGTAGAATAAAATGAGTCTGCCTCCAAGAGTGGAGAGAGACAGACCAACTCACTCACTGCCTGACCCACTCGCTTTCTCACTACTGACTTCTTGTTTCCTTTTATTAGCCCAGGCTGGAAGAGGGCTCTTGGGAGGTGTAGGATGTTATCAAATGATCAACAGGTGTCCTGCATATATGAGCTCCCTCTAAGAAAGCCCACCCCAGGGAGGGGGGATGAACCTCAATGCAGACTCAAGCTAATGGCATATTAATTACCTTTAGGTTACTCTAGGTCACTTTCCAAATCTTATTATGCCTGGGCTGAGGAATTCCTAGACTGATAAAGCATGCCTTCCTTCCCCAGGTGTGGCAGTTGCTCAGGATAGGATTAAGGGTGGGGTTGGGGGGGGGAGGGGCAGGGGCAATATTTGTAACCCTAACAATATTTGTACCTCCATAATATGATGAAGTAAATAAATAAAAATGGAGTGCCCACCCTCATCCTTCTTCCCAGGTGAAGCAAATGCTCTAAACAGCACCAAAACAGGGAACCCTTGTTTGAGGAAGAGGCAGAGATCCTATCTATCTACCTAACAGTATCGTTTTAGACTCCTTCATCTCCTTACTTCCAAATACTACTGGCTTCTCAATCTGGTCCTAGTAGTAGAATGTACCCCACCACCCCGACTCCAAAGGACATGTTCATGTCTCTATTTTCATCTCCCACTCTCTCTCCTAGATCATTGCATCCACCCTGTTAACCAGCTGTGTTTTTCTTATTCACATTTTGCTAATTAAATCAATCTTCACTATGGTTTAATGTATGTAAAAGAACAGCCTGGGCAGTGGGAAAAAATTTGTATTCGTTTAAACACATTTCTAGGATGTTGATATCATACTAGCCTCTTTCGCTTGGGTATGTACATCACAGAAAGGAACCATGACAATAGACCTCACATTTCCCTTCGTTAATTTGTACAAATTAAAGCTGCTATTATTGATCATCTCCTTAGTAAAGGGCACTGGGTGAGGAGATCAGGGGATATAAAGATGTGTAAACAAGAACCTTGTAGTCTAGAGCGATGCAATCAATTAGTTCCATTGGTTGAAATTGTGACTATTTGAAATATCTTTTACATTTTTGGAGACTGACAGCCGGAATTGTTAATCACCAACCATCTCTCTTACCTTTAGTCCTTTAATTAACTGGATCTACTAATCTACTACACACACCACGTTCATAAATCTTAGGCACAGATACAGTCATTTTTGTATCCTCCTTCAAAAGATGTTTTCTTTCACCCCACCTCTAACCTTGGATATAACAAACAGACAGCAAGGGCCATTGTCCTTGAGAACCATCCTAAATCTTTCTCCAAACTGCCTTAAGCATGTCACATATGCCCAAGAATAATGATTTGAAAGGAAAAACTGAAATTTTTGCCCCCAAAATATGTTGTCACATTCCATATTGAAATGAATGCAAAGAGTTGCACTTTTTCATGTTGAAAATACACGATTTTGTAAAGCTAGATTGAACAATTTTAACGTGCCAAGAATGATGGGGTCATTCGGTTCTCTTTTATTATATTACCAGGGAACTGGGTGAGATCATTACTGTTTGGGGAGGAGTCGTGGAGGGGGAATAAATTATGTAAATGTGCTTGGCCCCCAGGGCTGGTACTGGTCCACCTGGAAACAGGTGTGGCATGTCTGCTTTCTTAGGGTGTGCAGGAGCTCACAGACATGTCACCTGAAAAACATTAGGCCTTTTTATTTCTTACTACACAGTCCATAAAGGAGTGAGTCATCACTAACGGTGTATCAGCTAGAAAAAAAAGTAAGAGGGTGTGAGAGGTGAAGACTAATCAGAGCAGTCAAAATTTTGGAACACAACTGTGTCTCAGAAGGCTAGCAGCTACTGCCTCTTTCACCAAGACCACCTGTCTGCTTCTTCTGTAACTTGCTATGTTCAATGGGGTTATTTTTTTTAAGGCAAATATTACCCACTTGGAGACTCATTATTTCAGACTAATTTGTAATGAACAGGGAAGAGATTTGGGGAGCATGGTCTACTAAGAGATGTAACCTGGCTGGATATGTTGGCTCACTCCAGTAATCCCAGCACTTTGTCCAGGCAGGAGGATCGCTTGAGTCCAAGAGTTCAAGACCAGCCTGAACAACATGGCAAGATCTCATATCATTTTCATGGGAGTCTATGATTCCAACATAGTGTGAACCTAAGCCCAAGGAAAACATCTGAGTATAGGCTGCGAATCTGGTATCAACATCAGCCCTTTTCAATTCAGTCTACCTTTCTAGTACTTATACTCAATTTGATATTAAACAAAGATAGCTCAGAAATTTCCACTTTGTTCCCTGTGTTTTATCTTATTGTATTATAACAGATGTATATTATGATTTGCAATGCAAACTTGCATGCATTTTTAAGACAGAACGAGAGACTTCAAGGAAAAGTTCTTTTTTTTTTTTTTTTTGAGACAGAGTCTCACTTTGTTGCCTAGGCTAGAGTGAGTGCCGTGGCGTCAGCCTAGCTCACAGCAACCTCAGACTCCTGGGCTCAAGCGATCCTTCTGTCTCAGCCTCCCAAGTAGCTGGGACTACAGGCATGCGCCACCATGCCTGGCTCATTTTTTCTATATATATTAGTTGGCCAATTAGTTTCTTTCTATTTATAGTAGAGACGGGGTCTCGCTCTTGCTCAGGCTGGTTTTGAACTCCCGACCTCGAGCAATCCGCCCGCCTCGGCCTCCCAGAGAGCTAGGATTACAGGCGTGAGCCACCGCGCCCGGCCAAGGAAAAGTTCTTCTTTCCATAATCCCTTTGGGGCTATGTGTCCCAGTCTCTCTCAGAGATAACTAATACTTCTTTGCCATTAGGTACAAAAGTTTAAGAAGAATTGCTGTGGCAACTTCAGTTTGGTCGTCTTAGAACTCTTAACCACATTGAACAGGAGATTTTCCACTGGCTGTCTCAAGGAAACTGAACTGCAGCCTGAGCCCTTGGTGTTGCTGGGACAAGAGAGTTGCAACTCCCTTCACTGAAGAAAACAGGGATGCAGATGGGCTAATTCACTCTTAACCTCTGCACTCGGCCTCTCTTCCTGGCCGCTGGAAGACAACAGAGAGAGACATGAGGAAGTGTGAATCCTGTAGAGCAATCGATCACCAATAAACAGATCAGGGCAGGCATACTCAGCAGCAGGAATCTCTCAGTTGGTGTTTCCACCAAAACAAACAAATGAACACTATAGCTCAAGGCATTTATTCATCCAACAAACATTCGTGGATCACTTACTACATACTGACAGCAGTCTACTAGGCACCTTGGTTGGATTATGGCTCTTGTCTGGTTCTTGCCCTCAAGAGGTTTGTTGACATTCAAGCAGACATAGAGCATAAGAGGGAAGCATCAGCTTCATCCTAAGTGTGTTTGTTACATAATTGAATTTCATCATCCATTTTCAGGCTTAGTGAAAAAACAATTGTAGAAAACCTTTAATTTACAATGGAAAAACTCTGTGATTTCCTCCTACTGGAAATTTAGAGGGGGAAAAAAACTTATTATCTAATAAATTATCTGCATTAAAAATGCATTAGTAATCAATCTTCATAACATCTGGTGACAGCTACATTGCTTATTGAAAAAACAACACAGTCTCTTTCTCTGGGCATGCTTTTTATGGTTCTTCTGAAGGAAACTTATTAAACCTAACCATAGAAGAAAGTAAACTGCTTTACAATAAATTAGTATGTTATAAATAAGGGAATGCTTAGCATAATATTTTAATTGCCGTTTTAATTTAAGGTCTAATATATTGCTGCACAAAATGTCTATTGCAGAAACCTAAACACCATAGTTCTTGCTGTTGGTAAGTAAGCCCTAAAAAGAAGACTAGGCACAAAGTTTATTTTTTCTACTCTTCAAATTGAACAACAGAAGATTGTAAAGTGCTCCATGGGCTGTCCATATCAAATGGCATTTTCCTCCTGTTTTTGAAAGCACAGTGAGCCCAGTTGTCCTGGATCCCCATTATTCATGGTTAGATGCTTCAGATAGCACATTGGCTGTTATAAAATATATTGATAATGTTGAATTTTATTCTTTTAGAGCCCTCAATGTTTCTATGGTTCTCAGCACAAAGTATCGGGACATCCAAAAAGTATCAGAAAAACTAATTAGTTATAGATTTCTTTTGCCTAGTTTCAGACAAATGGGTCATTTCTATATTTGGCTGCCGAAGAGGCATTATTTATAAAATAAAAGAAGCCAATACCCCACAAAGTGATTCATTACTCCTTCCAAAGCCAAGAGTCCACTTCACTCTCTGAGGGCCCGAAGGAATCGACTTGGAAAGAAGTCCACACCCCATGATGGCCGAAGAGCCACTGTATTCCACGACGCCTAGCCAAGCAACAAGAAGGTCGTAGTGAAGCATTTGAGAATAAGGAACAATTTAGGGCTTTGGGGAGGTGGGGGTGGGGACTTCACACGGTTGGGAAGCTGGAACTCAGAGGAAGGATGAGTTAAGGAAATAAGGTATAATTGTGAAAATAATAATAAATAAGTGATGAATAAATGCAGTTGAAGGAAGAAAACAAGAGTTTTGTCTCCTTCCACCATGCTATGGTTTGCATGTGTCCTCTCCAATATTCATGTTGAAATTTAATCCCCATGATGGTAGGGTGAAGAGATGGGACCTGTAGAGGAGTGATTAAGTCACAAGGGCTCTGCCTTCAGGATGGGGTTAGATCCTTAGAAAAGAGCTGGAGGGAACAAACTTAGGCTCTTTTCACCATTCCACCTTCTGCCACATGAGGGTCAAGAAGGCCCCCACCAGACACCAGAGGCCAGCACCCTGACTTTGGACTTTTCAGCCTCCAGAACAGAACCACAAGAAAATAAATGTCTGCTGTTTATAAATTACCCAGTCTGTATTTTGCCATAGCAGCCCAGACAGACTACGACACTGCTGTGCTATCATTCTAATCAAGCCCGGTGCATTCTCCCTTTCTTTCTTGTCTGTCTCCTCTCCGCTTTCTGTTTCTTCTGGGTGCACATGGTCAGTTCCCCATGGTCATTTCAGGTCACTCTCCCGCAGTCACAGGCTGAATAAAAACCTGAGTCCGCTTCCCATTTCCACCATTTATTGGACTTGTGATCTTGAGCAAATCTATTACCCTCTCTGCACCTTAGTTCCATCATGTGTACAGCAGTGACACCACCACATACCTCGTACAGCGGGTGCATGTAATAACTTCCCCAGGATTGCTGATGTCAGCCCACTGTAGAGTGAGTCTGTAATTTCTAGAGAAATTACATTGCCAGGGAATGGAGTTCACATCCCTGACTCCTGATCCCAGAGGCCTGACCGCCTGTCAGCCCCAGTACATCCACCACCTGCTCCACGCCCTTCCATCAACACTGACACTGCTTCTCTCTGAAGTTCCCAAACATGTCTGGTCATCAGAATCACCCGGAAATCTTTCTAAAAATATCAATTTCAAGGACTGATTAAGTTAGAATCTCTCAAACTACTAAATCAGAATCTCAGGCAGGAGCGGGAGCAGGGTGGGGCCCAGGGTGTCTGCATGCAGCTTTTACAAAGTTCTCCATCCAACGATTCTGATGTGTCTAATGTGGGGAAGGGACCCCAGAGCTCTCTATTTCCTCCAAGTGAAGACACAACAAGAAGGTGGTTGTCTCTAAGCCAGAAAGAGAGCCCTCGCCAGAACCCAGGCATGCCAGCGTCCTGATCTTGGATTTCCAGCCTCCAGAACTGTGAGAGGTAAATGTCTGTTGTGTAAGCCACCCAGTCTGTAAGACTTTGCTATGGCTGCCCAAGATGACTAAGATGACCAGCTGATGCATAGAAATGGAACAGGATGAAAGGCATTGAGTGTGGAAAGCACTTATATATGGCATCAGTTAGATGCTAAAGCTTTATTGGCAACAACAAGAGGGACAGTGTTTACTAATTTTATTTTTTTTAATATTGCATCCAAATATGGTTTATCTTGAATACTGAGTTTGTTGAAACCTCCTTAAATTTTGTTCCCCACGCAGGTGCCTTACTCGCCTCACCTAGACCCATCCCCGGTTACTGCTCCCTGATAGTAAGTGCTCAGGGGCAGTTACTTGTTAATTATGGAGCAGCAGCTTAAGGACAAAAATAGAGTTAACAATGAAATTTTTACAAAGAATTTTATTGGTGTTTGTTTTCTAATTGACCTGGTGAGAAAATCCATTTACAGTCCCTTTGCCTGGTGTTTCTGGGTCGTTGCTTTGCACTGTGGCTTATGAACAGGTCAGAATAACAGTTTTTAAAAAATAGCCTGATCTGTGCCCCTGGCTGACCCAGAAAGATGTGTGACCTGCAGTCATGCAACCAGCCCACATTCAGGCGGAAGAGTTTGGGCCAGATCATCAATCTCCATCCGGGTCCTTGTCTGGAGTGCAGAGCCAGTTCATTCAGTGTGGTTCCTTTGGTCTCTGAGTCCCTTCTGCCTTGCTGGGGCTGCCTCCTTGCCCTGTTGGAATTGGGGCCTACAGGAAAATCTCTTGCTTTACTTTGCACGTCCATCACCCGCGATAGACATCCCTCCTGAACGTGAGGGGCCTCTCGACAAGCATCACCAAAAATACAGATTTCTACAGCCCTTTTCTTTCAGGGAGTTTAAATCACTTTCCAATCTCCACTCACCCTAACAACATCCCTGTGCGCCAGGCGAGGAGACACATTATTTCTTCCACTGGATACGAGTTGGTGCTGCAGACTCGCACCTCCCCTGACCGATGCGCAAGGCGTCAGTCCCAGCAATTCTGTGAGGCCATGATTCTTGGTCTTCATTTCACCTCCCAAGTCCATTTTCCTCTCCGCGTTGGTGCTCTTAACTCAAAGATTCAAGAATTTAGAGTTCAAGGGCCAAACGTTGTTAAACTGGGGATCCCATCCCTATTCCTCATGCTGATTCCACGGTGGGTAGAGCTGTTCCCGGAAGCTGTGCAGTAAAGAGGATCTTCATATGATAATCACGGCAGCACTGTCATTGTCACTGTGGCTGTTGGACGAGAAAGTAGAAAAGAGAGAGTCTACACTCTTTCTGAATTGGACACCCGATGGGGCTAGAGTCCTGATGCAGTGGTGTCTTCGGGGAGAGAGTTAGACCACGACGTCTGGACAAACAGCCCAGAACAGGCCCTGGAGCAGGCGAGGCAGCTCTGAACTCTGGTGGATAGAAAGGGACACTGCAGAATTCCAGCTCTGGCCCAGGAGTTTGGAAACTTGAGTCTTCATCTAAGATGTGTCCTCAACAGTATGACTTTGAGGAGCTCATAATAGCTGAGTCTTGGGTGAGGGATTTAGACTAGAAAAGTGGTTTTGTATATGGGTCCCTCTGACAAGTGGAAGTGCCTTTTCCCTTTTCTTACCTACCCCAACTCCCCCCACCCAGAGATAACTGCAGTGATGCTAAGATCCGCCTGCTTTGTGCACATATCCTTGGGAAATTCTGAGAGATGGCTAATAAAAATGAACAAAGAACAAAAGGGGAGAAGGATTAAAAACAAAATGAAAAGATGTAGAATTTTTCATAAATGCTGCTCGTTGCACCAACAAGCCAGCCCCAGTGAAAACTGCCCGATTTTTTATCAGGGGCTACATTAGCATCAAGGTGGATTTTTGTAAGGAGAAAATTTGGAGGACATGTGTGTCCTCTTGAAGACAAATGGAACTGAAATAAAAATGATTTTATTCTTTTTGGGGTGAAATAGAAAAAGGAATATGAAAGTAAATTGTATTTGAAGTTTTAGCATATTAGATATAGAAAACTGGTGAATATCAATTAAAAGCCATTTTCACATGCATACACAAACATACATGCTTTGCTTGTTTGGGTTTTTTTTTTTTGACATTATTTACTATTTCCTTGCAGGAGAAAGGGTTCCTTTGTGGAGTCAATGATTAGTAGAAAATACGCAACGAGAACGTTTTAAGTTCCTGGTCTAGGCTTCCCTCACTCTTGATCAGCCCTTGATCAGGACGATGTTATTGGGATGAGAATGGCAACGGTCAGAGCAAAGAACCGGGACTAAAAAACCAAAAGACCCACATCCCAGCCCCACCACTGACTAGCAATGTGGATGCTTTGCTTAGCAATGGGATCTTGGATGCATCCCTCAACCTCTGTGGGACTCCAGTTTCCTTGGCTAACAGATTCGGACAAGAAGCTCTTTAAAGTCCCTTCCAGCTCAGATGTGCAATGAGAAGCTGACCCACAGCCTCTTCACCAGAAACAGGCAGCCTCGTCCACAGCTGGATGGTCCCTCAGGCATGAGACCTACAACATGTAGCACCAAGGTAAGCACATCGAGCCTTCGCTGGTTTTGCCCTTTCAGCACCCATTCGTACTAGGCTCAACAATCTCTATCGAAAAGCTCCAATTGTTGTTGGTGATCCAGCCCCCTCTCTGTTCACAGTCCATGTGACTTGGATAAACCAATCAGAATTCCGTGGTTTTGGCTATCATGTTTGATTGGTCAACATAAATACCTAACTTAGATTTGTTCAATCAAAGCGAATCCTCCAACTTGTGAGGAGAACTAAGAAGACTTGAACCTGGGAGGATATGAGTCTGACCAAGTTTCTAGATCTAATTGCCAATCCATAAGAAATATGAGGAGGAAAGAAAACATATTAAGTACTTCGGGGATGCAATTAGCAACTATAGGACTCTATAGGAAAAATGATCCAATCGCTTCAACAGAAGACAACAGAGAGGAAGAGAAGGAGAAAGAGACAGAGAGAGAGACAGAGAAAGAGAGAGAGAGACCCTAGATATGAGGAGATCTGAAAACCTATTAACCAATCACAATGTATGGAACTCATTTGGATTCAAATACAGTCATGTGTCACTTAATGAAGGGACATGGTCTGAGAAATGTGTCTTTAGGCGATTTTGTCATTGTGTGAACATCACAGAGTGCATTTACATAACCCTAGATGGTGTAGCCTACTACACACCCAGGCTGTATGGAATAGCCTGCTGCTCCTAGGCCACACACCTGCACAGCAGGTTACTGTGCTGAATACTGTAGGCAACTGTAACACAGTGGTAAATGTCTGTGTATCTAAACATAGAGAAATTACAGTAAAAATATATTACAATCCTATGGGACCACTCTTGTATGTGCAGTCCATCATTGACAGAAACACCATTATGCGGCACATGACTACATATAAAACAATCAAAGAAATGTGAACTGACAGGGTATTTGGCAACACTAAAGAAATACTGATAAATTTTTTAGGCCGGGCATGGTGGCTCACGCCTGTAATCCTAGCACTCTGGGAGGCTGAGGCGTGTGGATTGCTCGAGGTCAGGAGTTCGAAACCAGCCTGAGCAAGAGCAAGACCCCGTCTCTACTATAAATAGAAAGAAATTAATTGGCCAACTAACATACATATAGAAAAAATTAGCTGGGCATGGTGGTGCATGCCTGTAGTTCCAGATACTCAGGAGGCTGAGGCAGGAGGATTGCTTGAGCCCAGGAGATTGAGGTTGCTGTGAGCTACACTGATGCCACAGCACTCTAGCTTGGACAACAAAGTGAGACTCTGTCTCAAAAAAAAAAAAAAAAAAAGAACTACTGATATATTTTTTAGATGTGACAGTGATATTGCAGGTATTGTTAAAGGAGTCTTTCTCTTTAGAAACACATAATAAAATATCCATAGATGAGATAACATCTGGGATTTGCCTCAAAATAATTGTAGCAGGGGAGGGAGCAGATGAAACAAGATTGGCTGCGTGTTGATAACTATTGAAGCGGTGATGAGGACACAGGGCTCATTAGATCATACTCCTCATTTTTAGATATACTTGAAACTTGCACTGTAATTTTTTACAATAAAATTTCAAATAAACATATTTACTTTTTTACACAATTTTAGTTTTGAGAAAGGATATAAATGATCAGCAATGATGTTCATCTTAAAATTATTTGTAATAGAAACTAAGTGTCAAACCACAGGTTAAATAGCTTATAGTAATTCCTTTCAATATAATGATCTGCACTCTTGGTTGTCTAGGAATAGTTTTTAAAGATATGGGAATGTGCTTATTTATTTTATTAATTAAAATATATATTAAGATTATACAATCACTAATAAGTGCAATATATATTACACAAAAGGTCAGATTTATTTCTAAATAAGGCCATGATTATTATTGAAGGGCATACATCATTATAGTTAAGATCGCAGGTTCTAGAGTAAGTTGGAGCCTCAACGCAGCCACATAACAGCTGTGACCCAGGGCAAATTATGACTTTACCTCCACTTTCTAACCTCCCAAATGGGGATAATTATGGTACCCATCTTACAGGTTATAAGAATTAACTAAAATGATTTATTTAAAACACCTGCAATAATGCTGCTACCTAGTAAGTACTTAATAAGTCTGGTGTTTATTACATTCTCGGTATCAAGCATATGATAAATGCTGAATACTGGTTGCCTGAAAATTGATTCTTTAAGTGTATTGCACCATCAACTTGAAATAAAAATGTATAGAGATGAATCTGCAAGCAAAAAGGTTTATTTAAGAACAAACAAATACGGGCATATGCACAGACTGGGGTGGTCTCTGGCATATTCAGGAAACAAAGGAAGTTTAGGGTTTTACTGGTGAGAAAGGAGATTAAGAGGTGACACAAGTACTTTTAAAAGAAAGTTTATTGGCCCTGGGAGCATCCTACAAGAGCTGGTGAATTCTGATTGGCAAGTGTCAGCAGTTGCTAGGTAGGATTTATAATCCTGGCGTTCTGGTTAGGCCCTTGTAGTTTTGTACTGGCTTTAGGACAGTTTTGGAAACAGGCAAGTGTTCTTATATAAATGGCTAGCTGTTCTTGTGCCACTAGCTGTATTGATATGACTCCTGTATAATAGTAAGCTGAGGTCTGAAAAGATTTCTGTGTTAGTTCCAGTTATCTGGAAAAATCACTTGTGAGAACCATGCCTAAAGACTGTCCCCAGCTCCATTTGCCAGAGTTGGACACAAGTGACTCCATTTGATTCTGACAATTTTCACAGTACAGTTGACCCTTTAACAACATGGAGTCTGACCCTCTGCACAGTTGAAAATCTACATGTAACTTTTGACTCAAAAAAACTTAACTGCTAATAGCCTACTATTAGCAGAAGCCTTTACCAATAGCATGAACAGTCAATATACACATATTTGTATGTGATATGTATCATATACTGTATTCTTACAATAAAGTAAGCTGGAAAAAAGAAAATTTTATTAAGAAAACTATAGGGAAGAGAAAATATATTTATTAAGTGGAAGAGATCATCACAAAGCTCTTCATCCTCATCATCCCCACATTAAGTAGGCTGAGGAAGATGAGGAAGAAGAGGAGGGATTGGTCTTGTCTCAGGGTAGCAGAGGTGGAAGAAAACCCACATATAAACGGACCTGTGCAGTTCAAACCTGTGTTGTTCAAGGGTCAATTATGCTTACAATTTTCCAGAGAGCTGTTGCCACCTTATTGTATTCTTATAACAAGTTTCAGACAATGACTATTTACAAAATGAAGAGTAAAACTTAGTTGCAGAGAAGTCAACAGAACTTTCCAACAGGACCCTGGGTATCTGCTTAGTGGTCCAGACTCTATCCACCCTGGCCACCTCGCTTCTGCTCTGCTAAGCCTCCTTTTCCATGAGCAATAAAGTTACCGCGTGGCTGTTAACCGCTGTCCATCAGGCCCAAACATTATTTTTCATCTCGCTACTCTAGCAGATAATGGTTCCAAATTCCAGGACTGGAGCGACAAGGGCTCCCCTGCTAATCATGCCAGAGCAGCCAGATGCCATTTCATGTTCCTGGGGCCGTGATAACTGATAGACTCCACTACTCCTGCTAAATTTAATTCCTCTTGCCTGCCCTCGCTCGCCCTGTCTGGGCACCTTCAGGAGGATGGTGTCCTGACAGCCCATCTTGGTCCAGTTGAGCTTGTCCTCCTGATTAGAATTCTATTTGCATGCAAATGAGCACTTGCCTTTGTTGCTCCCGGATTAATCACCACTATAAATCGCAGCCTGGGTCTGCAGAATCCAGGGAGTTGTGGAACATAAAGGGCAGAAGTGACTTTACAGAAGTCAAATTTCTTCATTTTAAAGATGAGGAAACTGGGGCTAAGCACGACCAGGTGGATTTCCCAGGGGCGTGTCGCTAGTGAGTGCCGCCAGTCCAGAAATCTACACTAGAACCCCGGTTCAGCTGGAAAAAAAGAACAATCACAGATTACTGATTACCATCAATGATTCTGTGTGAGAAAGAGAGAGAGCAGTGGGTTTTTCCAAACTGTGGGACTCACCTCTTTAAAGCAGAGGTTGTACTCAGTTAATAAATTTAGCCCATCAATGAACTTCTCTTTTTTAAATAAAATATTTTAAAATAAATGTATATGTTATATCATTGGCCATTTTTATTTGGTGAACAGTTTGACTCAACTGATACTAAAAGTACAAATGCATACTATCAAATGAATGACCAATCAATATTTTAATGTAAAAAGAGAGAGAAATTCAGAATCAAAAAGATTGGGGGTGGGGGGCAAGCTGTAAGTCAAAGAGAAAGATAAAGAAGAGTATCTCATTTGAAGATGAAAAGGAAGGGAATAAGAACCACAGTTGAGTCTTTAAAAAGTAAATCATTATCATTGACATTCACCTGCCAAAAATAATGGCAAACGAGCCATGGACCTCACCCCCATGTCCCAGGCCAGGGCCAGAAAATGCCCAGGGACAAAATCCAAGAGATCTGATCCTGCCCCAGAGCACAGAGAGAACGAAGGCGCCCCCAGCCCTCTGGAGATTGAAGAGTTCCACTGCTGCGAGGATAATACCACCCAGCACTGAGGGGTGAGCGAGGACATAGTTCTTCTGGAAGGGAACAGCCTTTTGAGGCATAGCTGACAAATATTGGGTCCAGGTGCCCTGCAAAAAACTGACTGTACAGCTGAGAACATGTGTAAATGCCAAAATGCCTTTACCCCAAGCTTGAGAGTCATTTTGATGATCATGGCGACATGCTCGGGGGTGACAGGACGGCTTTAGAGGGGTGAGAGGCCCCAAGGGGCTGTCAGTGGGTGTGCAATAGGTCTTGGAGGACCCCCCAGTGTGGGACGCGGTGGCAACGCCATTCCAAGATGGCGCCCGCTTCCCGGTCAAACCCTGCTGTTAGTCTGACAAACAAGTGCTCAGCGCATGTGCAGAGTTTGTCTCCTCCCTTCCAAGTGCCTTATCCAATCAGACAATGCCCCGTGTACTTACTGCCTTTATAAGCAGCCCCCGAGAACGCCTCGGCGTCTTCCGCATGTAACCAGTTAAGCAATCCCCATTAAAGCGCTGTCAGAAGAACTCCGGTTGCCGCGTCTTCCTTGCTGGTGAGGCGGGCGCGACACCCCAGGGGAGCCACAGGGGCCTAGCAAGGCCCAGCCGGTTCACACATGCTATCTGCAGAGCTGTAACGCTGTGGGTACCCAGGTCCGATGTGCTTGGGAGCTTCCAAGTTTTCTGTATCAGCATGAAGAGAGGAAAGTTGTGTATGCAAGGGGAAGATAGGAGGGAGAGCCTGGGACAACCTGGTGGCTGTCCTGCCCCACCCCATCCTACCTGGACTAGACTTGAGCCCCAGGAAGAGGTCTTAGGTCCAAGCATGAAGCAGTGATGCTCAAGGACTGGGGTGGGGGCAGGGGTTGGATGGAAGGGTCCTTACACATAAAACACCTTTCTAATCAGTACACATGCATGATATCACTTAATTTTTACTTCCATCCTATGAAGTAGGTACTATTATTACCCATACTTTATAGATATGGACGCTGAGCCACAGACAGGGTAAGCAGTCCCCTCAAAGACACACAGTAAGCGGTGGAGCCAACATTCTAAGAGAGATTGTTAAGTGTTAACCACTCATCAATACTGCTTCAGTTTCCCAGGCAGATGCTTCTGGAGCCTGAGTGACACAGAAGCAGACTAGCCCATTCTAACCCACTCTTCCCAGAACTCAGGAGGCAGCTTGGCCCCCTTAGCACCTAGGAAATAAACAGCCCTCAGGGTGTGGAGTGGAGCAGGATCTCACAGAGGCCTCGAGGCAGGTTCTGCAGGTCCGGACCAAGAGTGTGCAGCAGACAGGCCAGCAGGCTCGCTTCTGGCAAGAAGGTGACCACACCCAGACACACCCATCCACACACCCAAGATGGCTTAGACGGGCCCAGCAGCTCCCTGGGAGTGCCCTGGAGACAGAGGTGTTAGTATCAAAGAGATTCACTCACACTCCAAGCTTTGAAGGAATGGCCAAAAAGAGGAGAAAGAAAGCTCACAATACTCTGCCTTCATGCCCACATGTCACCCAGTCCTGTCCTTTTCTGGGCTAGTACCAAGATCCTCAATACCTCAAATTATGGGCATTTTACATGGAGGGAGTTAAGCTGTTATAAACCAAGCTAAGTGCTCCATCTCAAAAACCTAATCGGAATAACCACTGAGCCCCAGTGACTTAGAAATACTCCATGGGCTCCTAAGCTAAAGTAGAGAAAGAAGCTGGGCATTTAGTGGAATGGGAGATGTAAAGTGTGAAATGGTAGGTTGCAGGTACTATTAAAAAAAAAAAAAACAAGAAGGAGAAGCCGCCTGAGCACTATTGCCCTCCTGCAGCCTGGGTTTCCTATGCAGTGTGTCCATGGGCAGATTAGTCTGTTTGGGCAGAGGGAGCTGGCCAGAGGTGCCACCAGGGGGAGAGAGCTTAGCTCTGCACGTCCCTCCGGAGCCAGGTGACTATGCTGTCTGAATCTTGCTTCAATTAGGAGAGACGAGCTCCCCAGCTGCGGTCTTTGTGTCCGCAAAGAAAACCAGCGCATTGTTATTCCTGTGTCATCGTAGGAGTTGCTGAGCCTTGAAAGCTCCAACAGAGGCGGCTGCTGGAACGTTGCTGCGGGGGGACGCGCCACATTTAATTGCTTCACAGGCGAATGCCTGTTTATGGGGCCTTCGCTCTGTATTTAACACCGGAGCCGCTGATGGGCTTTCGCCGTCGGAACGCATGCCACGGCCCTCTGCGTGCTGCTTTAGAACTGATGGGGGAAGATGCCCTCTCATTTGGTAAACTGTATCTGGCCTTTCCAGCCCAGTGGTCATTATGTTTGCTCTCATCCAGTGGGCAGATTCAAAGAAATGCAGCTCTCATTAGCTCCTGCTCAACGAAGAAAAATGCTCGTCTGCTCCCATGCCTCGAGTGCTGCTACCAAGCTGGGGCTGTCTGAGTTACACAGCTGGAAAGACCGGGGCGGTCATCCAGGCCAACACGGCAGCCCTCAGGCCCAGCAACATCCAGACTGCTGATGGCCTCCAGCCCTGCCACCCACTCATGTACACCCACCTTCTAGTGAGCAAGAATGACAACAGCTGACTTTGCTGAGTGCTCACCATGGACTGGGTACTGTCCTAAACAGTGCACACAGTTGGCTCCTCTAGATGTGGTTGCAAATCTATGGCCCCCAGGGTCACAAGGACTCTCTGCAGCACAGTTCAAGAGTGCTCCTATGAGGCACTCCAGACACCTATGAGCTGTGTGAATGTGGGCAAGTCATAAAGAGGAGGTCTCTATTTTTGTACTTGAACCAGATCGAAATAGTAATACGGTGGATCTCAGGGGTCAGTGTCTCCACGGGCAAGTTGCCCTCACTTGGTTCCCTTCCCTCAGACTGCACCCAGGCAGCAGACCTCCGATACTGGTGACTGGCCACCAGGGCTGTGCGGGAAACGGAGAGAATGAATCCGCCAAAACCTATCACCATCCTTGAAAATAGCGCCATGGGATGCTGTCTTTGCACATCCGTAAGTTGGAGCTAAAAATAACCAGCGGTAGGTGTGTTAACTCACACGGCCTTTACGGAGCACAATTGCTGATATGTCAAAATTTCAAATGCACATACCCTTTGACCTAGCAATTCTACTTCTAGGAATTTATCCTAAAGAATGGGAGGAAAGGCCGGGCGCTGTGGCTCACGCCTGTAATCCTAGCTCTTGGGAGGCCGAGGCGGGCGGATTGCTCAAGGTCAGGAGTTCAAAACCAGCCTGAGCAAGAGCGAGACCCCGTCTCTACTATAAATAGAAAGAAATTAATTGGCCAACTGATATATATATAAAAAATTAGCCGGGCATGGTGGCGCATGCCTGTAGTCCCAGCTACTCGGGAGGCTGAGGCAGGAGGATCGCTTGAGCCCAGGAGTTTGAGGTTGCTGTGAGCTAGGCTGACGCCACGGCACTCACTCTAGCCTGGACAACAAAGTGAGACTCTGTCTCAAAAAAAAAAAAAAAAGAATGGGAGGAAAGTGTGTGCACAAGAGTATTTATGTACATATTGTCTTACGAGCATAAGCTCAGAAACAATCTACAAAGGGACTGACTAGATAAATTATCATATATTTGTACAATGGAATATTATGTCGCTACAAAAAGGAAGCTTTAACTAAATTCAAGTGAAACGATCTAAAATGGGTTTTCTCAAGTGAAAAACAGCAAAGCGTTGTCACTAGTATGTTTTTAAAAGGTATTTATACTCAATGGCTTCCATATCTCTGAAACAAAATCATCAATCAGATAATAGCTGCTAATTCTGGGGAGGAACGTAAGGTGGCCCGAAGTCAGGAGTGAGCAGGATACTGACTTTTACTGTGTACCCTTTTGAATCTTTCGAATTTGTGCCACAGGAATGAATTACATATTCAAGAAATAAATAATATGTAATTAAAACTTTTAAAATATTGATGTTTAAATAGAGAAAAAGCTCAAGTTTTTAAAAAGGAAGAGAGAAAATAACAAACTGAAAACCATGGATTTGCAGAGAACAATGAAAAAATAATAAGGTAATTATGCAGAGAAAGAAACTGGCATTTCTAAGGAAGATGGTGAGGCCAGGACGAGACCAGTCACATTCCCTGGAGCCTTTTTTAGCGGGAGTTTTGTCCCTCTGCTCAACACGTGGCAAATACATGCACTTGTTGCTGGAGAAAAGGTCTCTCCACTGGATGGCTTCCTAATTTCTGATGGGCAGTCCATTCAGGCGACATGGGAGAACCTACATTTTCAGGCTTCTCTGAATATTGGTCTGTCCCCTAACTATCCTCCCGCCATGAAGTGTCTCCCTACCTGTGATAATTGATTTTATGTGTCAACTTGGCTAGCCTATAGCGCTCAGATATGTGGTCAAACACCAGTCTAGATGTTTCTGCGAAGGCAGTGTTTAGACGAGAGTAACATTTAAATCAGTAGACTTCCAGTGAGGCAGATTTACCCTCCCTAATGTGGGTGGCCTCACCCAATCAGTTGAAGGCCTTAAGAAAAAGACTGAGATCCTCTGAGGAAAAAGGAATTCCTCCCCACTACCACACACCACACTTGGTGTAGCCTCTGCTATTTTCGTATCTACCAGTGTGCCTGTGTCCAGTCCTGCCAGTGAGGCTGTAAGGTCTTCATGAGCCAGCACCACGTCTCCATCACCGATGTCCATCTAACATTCGATGGAGAACCTGCACCAGGAACAGGTACTCAGTAAAGATGCGTTGTTGAATGGAAGTGCACTTTCTGTGGCAATGTCCTGATGCCGAAAGCTTGGCTTTGGCTCATCTGTACATCAGTATCCAAATCAGCTCATCGATTGGGAAGAGCATGAAGAAAAAGACAAAGGAAAGCAACCCTTACCAGTTGTTTTCGGTTCCCAGGATGCTTTATTTTACAGGCTGCTTCTTACACAGCCACCTGAAGACTATCACAGGGAACTGATTGTTCAGAATTCATCAAGCAGGCCACAGTGGTCAAGTTCCCAAAATGTAGGACATAGCCTACACTGTTTCAAAATTAAAATCATCAAGAATTATCTTTTGAAATAAGATATATTCGAATAGAAAAAAATATAAAGAAAAAAAAATCTGTGATTATCACCCTCCCTTATACTCCAAATATGTGTTGAATTTTATGGTCCATTTCAAAAGAGGGAATTGTGACCCTCAACTCTAAGATTAAAACACCATTCCTGAAAATCAGATTGAATCCTAGATTAGAAACTTCTGTGGACATCTTCCACAAAAGTTACTTTATTATTATTTGCCATATTTTTGAAAGATTACAAGACGAATGAATCTTTGATAAGTCAATCTGAATCCTTGGGTGAATAAAGAACTAATTGGTCTAGTTTTCTGATCAATAAGACTATATTCAATGAGCACCCAACACCAACAGTTCTGTCCCATAGGAAAACTGATTTATAAGCATGTCAAATGGAGATTTTATTTTACCCTGCCTTCAGTTGTCAACCAAGACCTTAGAAGCTCTCCCCAGGGAGCAAGGAGGCAGACTAGTATGAGGCCTTCAGAGGCCAGCCTTGAAAGCAGGAAACACTCAGCTTTGACCTGGTCTTTTGAAATCGATACAACATGGCATCATGAAAGGAAGCAGATGGCAGAGTATAGTTACATCAATATTTTTCTTCATTATATAATTTGCATTAAATTCTGCTAAAGGACAAGTAGATTAAATTGATCATGAGAGATACAAAAGGAGTATGTGATGAATCATATCTCAAATGAATTTTAATCAGCACTATAGGATTTACAGTAGAAGCTTATTTTTCTTTTAATTAAGTTATCTTATTTCTTTGTATTCTATGTGATGTGGAAATGTACAGTATGAGGCATAAAGAAGAGAAACATAGCCTGTAGCCCCACCATCAGAAGAAGCCACCACTAACATTTTAGCATATTTGATCATAATCGTTTCTCTATGCATTTTACATCATTGTGAATCCTGCTTTTAACACTTACGCTAGAGTAAAATAATTTTCTATGTTATCATAACTTCCTCTTCCTAATAGCAGTTCCTATTACCATCAGTTTGTGAGGTTAAGCCTTTTCCAAGACCCCAGAGGTATTAAGAATAAGCAATAGAGCTGGGTTCTAACCCTGATCTACCTACCTCCAAGCCCATATTCTTTCTACTATGTGAAACTACCTTAAAAATAGTTACTCCTTTTGACCAACTAAATCACCTTTTGGGAATGTATATGGAATCTGAAATGTGCAAGATGAGCTTGAGATGAGACAACTTCAGATACAAAAAAGCAAGAAACTATCAAAGATTAGATAGGTGATGTCAAAAGGAAGCCAACTTGAAAAAGGTCCCACTTGCCAAAATGGCATAGTGTGACTATCAAAAATAATAATAATCACACTCAATTTAAAATATTAAATATAAAAATGGATCTGTTCATAATGACACCTTCTTAAAAACTTATAAGAATACTAGCTCATTCCTCTGAAAATGGTAAATATATAGAAAGAATCAAGAATTTGTCCTGCCTTTCTTGTGCAAGCTGTATTTCAGGGCAGCCAGATAATTGAGGATAAATTCTTCTTTATAGAAGAATTATGGCTAAGTAATGCAGAGGGAAGAGCAGAATAAGAAAATTGCCTGTTTCAATTCCTAATGAAACACTGGATCCAGACAATAGTTGTCAGCGAATCCTAAAAACCATAGGTGAAATGTTCGTAGGAGGCATCAGAGGATGGAGTGCTCTAACATCACTTGGACTGATTATTGGCATTACTGAAAGTAGAGAAATCAGATAGCATGACTCATGGTATGATTCCACAGGAAGCACACAGCATAAGAAATATTATGACCTAAAAAACATTTGAGTCTTAATCAAATCAAGGCTCGGTTCTAAATACCTGTCTATAAGAAATTCAGAAAACAAAGTAACAAGTTAAAACATTACAGAGAAACAATCATGCGAAAATAGAATATAAGACCTAAAAGATAAAAAATCTGATTTCTCCAACAAATCCAATGGCATGAAAACAATTGAGGAGAGGGGAGGAGGGTCGGTGCAGATTAAAATAGTTGACAGATATCACAGCCACGCCATTTATGGGTTTTATTGGTTCTTATTATTTGAGTAGGCCAACCATAAAGACAACTTTGGCTGGGCATGGTGGCTCATGCCTGTAATCCTAGCACTCTGGGAGGCTGAGATGAGAGGATTGCTATAGCTCAGGAGTTTGAGATCAGCCTGAACAACAGCAAGACCCCCACTATTTTCTACTAAAAATAGAAAAAATTAGCTGGGCATGGTGGTGTATGCCTGTAGTCCCAGCTACTTGGGAGGCTGAGGCAGGAGGATTGCTTGAACCCAGGAAGTTGAGGTTGCAGTAAGCTAGGTTGATGCCATGGCACTCTAGTCTGGGCAGCAGAGTGAGACTCTGTCTAAAAAAAAAAAAAAACAAAAAACAACTTTGAGACAATCTGAGAACTTTGAATATGGATTATTAGAATATTTTAGATGTTATTATTTTTAGGTATGATAATACTTAGGTAGTTTTTACTGCTTAAATGCATATAAAGTATTTATGAAGAACATATGATATCGGGTATTTGCCTTATGGACGTGGTGGGGGGCAGAAGGTGGAGGTGGGTAGATGAAACAAGAGTTGCAAAATGTTGATAATCATTGAAGCTGCAAGATGAGTACCTGAAGATTCACACTATTCTCTCTACCTTTGTGTATGTTTGGAACATACCTTAATAAAAAAAAAATTAACACTAAAAAATGATGTTTATATAGACATCAGAACATGTAGAACATACATGTTCATACATGTCATGGACTGGAAAAACATGGAATAACTGAAAAAATCTAACAGAAAACCCTACTCCATATGCTGATTTCCTATCCTTATTTGAAATGGAATCACTGGAATGTTAATATCTAATTTGTTTTGAAATTGATGATGAAAAGATTAATCACTTTCCATATTATTTTGGCACCTAACACTACCACCAATTTAAATAGTTTTAAGAAAACTCTTAATCTAAGAAAGAAATTTAGTGAATTAAATGGTCTCTGATATGTTCAATAAGCATGTCTCTACCATGGCAAAGAAATAATTTGGAGAAGATCAACAACACAGGTCTTTATTAAAAAAAAAAAAAAAAAAAAAAAAAGGAAAAAAAAATAATTTGGAGAAGGAAAGAAGACATAAATTCTGCAGATTTTTATGTGATCCTCTTTAAGAGGGTAAGGTAGTAATTTGGCTTTTCAAAAATCTGATGCTGAGGATTACAAAATGAAGCAAAATTAATTGTTAGTAAAGGGAGGCAAAGATCACTTATAATGACACTTCCTTTCCAGGGATACTGCTATGCAAACTAATAGCATTCAGGGGGTAAAAATAAGTCCATTCACCATATGCCCACACACATTCCGTATAATGACAGATGGAGATCTAATTTTAAAAACATACTACACTTAAAAAATGCTTCAGAAACATCTGTATAAACAATGGATTAGCATTTGATTAAAAAATAAATAATTGAAACGCCAAAAGCTCATTAAAGGAGAGATGCTATGTGGAGATGCCTATCCATAGAGACAAAGCCCTTTGTGTCTGGCAAAATGTTTTCCAGCGAATGCAACGACTGAATATTTTAATTTTCAGCTTCTGAGGGAAACATTATTTACTCTTGATCACCAGTTTGTTTTTAAGCACAGAATTACAACAATTAGGAAAATAAAGGCATTCAGAAGAAGCTTAAACCAGAGCACATTCTTACCTAGGTCAGGTTCCTGGGAGCCAGGCTCTGAGATGGAAGGTCACGTGCAGGAACGTTATTGGGGATTGTTCTCAGAAACATCACCTGTGCGGGGTTAGGGAAGCAGGATTGGGTACAGAGAGACACAGAACTGTGACGGAGTTGCAAGAGACCTGAGCACATACCGCAGGGAGACCAGCGCAGAAAGGCCTTTCGATTTTCCCAATTGAAGCAAAGGGGCCAGGCCTTTGCATCCTCACATAAGCCTGTCAATGGATGCCAATGGAAATGGGCACTGGACGAGGTGGCTCCCTGTGGCCAAGAGCCATTCCCAAGTGGGCCTCACAGAGGAGTTCCTTTGCAGGGGTCAGATGCCAACTCTTCTGATGGCTTGGGTCATGAATGCTTTGATCCAGAAGGAGAGATCTGGGGAGTATACCTCCCCATCCATCATGGCCCACGCCTGGAGCCTCCCAGATCTAATTCCTTCACATAGAAAATGCATCCCACTTAGAATAGCTCCATATGCTTCTGGGTGATCTCTTTTTCATGATCTCCTTCTTCTGCTATCACACCTAACAGCACTGCTGCTAGTCTGGGTGGCTTACCTGGTGGGGTGATTCCCATCCCTGAGAACCCTGAGCCCTGGGTCACTATGAGGGCACAGCTGTGGTGGCAAAGGGCCAAGTTCAAGCTGTGGCTACTACACTTGCTCATTCTTCACCAAGATCTGGCAAAGGAGTAGCAAAAGTCAACTCAAGTGAATCGCCCGGGTGGCTATGGGTACAAGTGGGCAGCAGCTGTAGCTTAAAATTGAATGGAATTCTTGGTGTGTCCCTGGATAGGAGCATTCTCCCCTAGAGTACCAGGACATGAGAGACTAAATGTGCAAGGACACGGAAGTGCCAATTCCCCTGGCAACTCACTGGGAGTCATGGGAAGTGGAGCCAGGCCTATTTCCAATCCTGGTTTTCTGAGCCCATCAGTTCCACCTAATGGAAACAGGGCACTATATTATGGGCATTGATTTCATGCCAGCCCGTCCTCACAAGGTGTCATCTCCAAGCTGGTACCTTGGCTGTGCTTTCAAAAGGCTCTAGTTGACACATTGCTTCTGGGCGGCATGTATGTGATGAGACCAGTGGATCCGATGGTCATATGTCCATTGTTGCTCTTCCTGTGCTATAAGATGGGACCACTGGTACAGGGTTGCAGTATGCAGGATCTCATGTCAGTTTATCAAATAATCTGTTAGATCATGGATGGTTGAGTCCCTGTGGGCAGAAAAAGTCAACCCAGTTCTGGAATATGTGTCAATTCCAATCAAAATAAATTACTACCACTTCCAGACTGAAAGGGCTGCAATGTAATCAAGTTGCTAGGAAGTAGCTGGTTGGTCTCTGGAGACAGTGTTTGGGAGTTCAGTGTTGGTTTCTGTTGCTGGCAGTTTGGGCGTTTGGTAGTGGCAATAGATATATT
Source organism: Microcebus murinus (assembly GCF_040939455.1). Classification (NCBI taxonomy): domain Eukaryota; kingdom Metazoa; phylum Chordata; class Mammalia; order Primates; family Cheirogaleidae; genus Microcebus; species Microcebus murinus. The sequence goes on from NC_134114.1 coordinate 12,589,370, forward strand.
AGATACTTAGTTGACTTTATGGTGATGATTGATCCATCTCAATCGTCAGGACCCCTGGCGAATGAAGCGGGCAGAAGGGTGGATGAAATGGGGACGCAATGAGGACCACTACCCTTGCAGTGTTGAGCATGTCTAGAGCAGCCACTCCAACCTTGCCACTCATTATAATAGTTGCATCTTCCTTGCTTCTGCCACCTCAGTTCTGCCACCTGGCCCCTATCAATCTGGGATCTTATCCCCGTTGCTTTTGGGGAGCCTGGTTCTACAACAGCATTGGCTATAGCATCAGCCCTGCCGTACAGAGGACGGCCACCACTGAGTTTCTCAAAGACACCAGTGCTCCTCTTGTCTGCTCTTTCCTGACAGCTTTGGAAACCGTGTCTTCTGGGTGCCCGTGACACACAGTGAACTGGTGGATTGTCCAATCTTCCAGAGTAGAACAGCCCGTTATCTGCGACAAATACATCCACCCCCAGTGGATGTCTGAAACCTTGAGTGGTACCGAACCCTATGTATGCTATGCTTTTTCCCTAAACAGGCACTATGGCTGTAACTTTTCCAGTCTGAGGGTACAACAGCAAGACTAGCACAAATGTCTTTGTCCTTCTTCACAATTTCACACATAAAAGATTTGTTCTCACCATAGATCTTAGCAACCTCAGCATGCAACTTTTTTTCTTTCCTTAAGTCAAGAACTCTCACCTTTCAACTTACAGGAAGCACTTTACAGCTTCTCTTTGACATACCCAAATTGCCAGCCTTGCTCCTCTGGCACGTTGGGGCCATTATTGAGTAAAGTGAGGGTGACTTGAACACAAGCACCGTGATACCTCGACAATTGATCTGATCACTGAGATGGCTAAGTGACTAGCAGTTGGGTAGTGTACACAGCATGCATCCACTGGAAAAAGAGATGATTCCCATCATGGGCAGGACAAAGCACTACTCAGAATAATGCACAATTTAAAACTTACGAATCATTTATTTCTGGAATTTTCCATTTAATATTTTTGGCCTGCAGGTAACTAAAACTGTGGACAGCAAAACTATGGATAAGGGGAGACTACTCTACAGTTGTTCCTCAGTATCTGCAGGGAATTGGTTCCAGGACCTCCCTTGGATACCAAAATCTGCAGATGCTCAAGTCCCTGATATAAAACGGTCTAGTATTGCATGTAACCTATGCACATCCTCCCATATACTTTCAATCATCTCTAGATCATTTATAATACCAAATACAATGTAAATGCTTTGTAAGTAGTTGTTACACTGTATTGTCTAGGGAATGATGACCCAAACCAGTCTATACATGTTCAGTACAGATGCAATTTTTTTTTTTTTTTTTTTTGTGAGACAGAGTCTCGCTTTGTTGCCCAGGCTAGAGTGAGTGCTGTGGCGTCAGCCTAGCTCATAGCAACCTCAAACTCCTGGGCTCAAGCGATCCTTCTGCCTCAGCCTCCCGAGTAGCTGGGACTACGGGCATGTGCCACCATGCCTGGCTAATTTTTTCTATATATATTAGTTGGCCAATTAATTTCTATTTATATAGTAGAGCCGGGGTCTCTCTTGCTCAGGCTGGTTTCGAACTCCTGACCTCGAGCAATCTGCCCGCCTCGGCCGACCAGAGTGCTAGGATTACAGGCGTGAGCCACCACGCCCAGGCACAATTTTTTTTTTTTGAATACTATATTTTCAATCCGCAGTTGGTTGCTTCAGTGGGTGTGAAAACCACAGGTACGGAGGGCTGACTGTATATCCACCCTAGCACGCCTGCTTCCCGGGGCCTTTTGATCTCTTTCTTCACTGTCTGCTAAGGCATTTCTCACATATCTCCTCCCACGGGTCATTGCTTGTCTACATAAGAAAAGAGTCAACCAAGAGACTCTAAGAATCAGCAAAGCAGTGTGCCAAGTCCTATTTCTCAGGAGAGTGCTCCCATGTAGATAAACTCTCTATTATCCAACTATATATTCCATCCTCCTTAATCCAGATTCAAGAGCCTTCAGGATTCACTCCCATAGGTACTCCTGCCAGTACTTGCTTGCTCGGTCATGCATCTTCTTTGGTGTGTATTCCCTTTCCTTCCTTATCAGGACCAGCACTCCCCCTGCTAGGTTTTATTATAATTCTACTCTATTTCAGGAGTCTACAAACTTTGCATATAAAGAGCCAGACCGGAAATATTTTAGGCTCTGTGGCCTATATGGACTTTGTTGCAACTACTCAATTCTCCCCATGTAGTATGAGGACAGCCATAGAGAATTTGTATGTCATTGAATGGGTGTAGTTGTGTTCCAGTAAAACTTCATGTACAAAAACAGACTGCAGGCTGGATTTGGCCAGTGGGCTCCAGTTGCTGTACCCATCCTAGTTACTGGTCTAGTGTCTAGGAATAGAGCTAGGATTGATCCTAAGTTGGAAACATGCTGTCTTAAAAGGCAGAGGCTTCTGCACTGTCTTCAAGGAAGGGGTCAGCGCCAGCTTTTAATAGGGAGGAGGGTTCAGGAGAATCTGGGGGTTTGGGATTTTGGGTGCATGGACAGATAAGTCCCCATTCCAAGTCTTAGCATCTCATTCCATCCCAAGCAGGGCTCTGACCCTGGCGCAGTACATTTGCAGGGGTTGAAAATTTAACCTTTTCTGGAGCTCTGATGCCCTTTTAATTAAGTCCTAGGCTCAATTCTGGCTTTTTTTCTGCTTTGGCTACAGGAGATGAGCTTCTCTTTATAAAATGCCATAGGTCCTCTGGCTTTCACACTTAGCCTTAAATTGGTGATTAATCGCTGCAACCTTCCATTGCCTTTCTCTAATTCACTTTATAGCACTCAGCACAGCCATCCAATTCCACTGTACTTGCAATTACCACTTCCCCTGAACCTCTCAAACACTTCAGATATTGGACCCACCAATGCATTCCCTTCCAACAGTAACACTGTGGACGTGAAAGTTCCAACAATTACACAGCTACAGCCTGCTAGGGGCCATCCTCCCTGAGGGCCAGCTAGCCGGTGACCCAGCTCCAAATCCCATTTTGGAGTTTCCTTCCTCAGGCTGTTCCTGGCACCTACCGTTCTAGGTATGCCTCCCTGAGAAATAAGCCCCGAAGTGGAGATTTACATGCAGTACTTTTACTGGGGAGTGCTTTGGAGATCAATACTTGAAAGAAAGTAAGAGCAAAAGGATTCCACAGAGGGAGAAGTCGAATTTGCACTAAAGGCCTTAGGCAATCCATAGACCACTGTCAGCGCTGTCCAGTCAAGGCAACGGGCCAGCCACAGGATACATACTGTCCCCTCACTGCCAACCACAGACGGTGTGGCCTTGGGCAAGGCAGCTCTGTTCTGCTAAGGAAAGGATCCCCCACAGAGGGACTCTTTTGTGAGACATCAAAGGCCAGCACTCCTGGCAGCTGGGGGAAAGTGTGTTTGAGTCCTGGAGGGGACATGGGGGCTGCACACCACCCCATCCACTACAGGCACATATGGAGTTGTTGAGTTCATGTAGTCATAGTAAGCAGATCAGACAGGCACCATGAGACCAGTTTTACCATCACCTCCTAGTTACTAGGAATGTTGGGAGAAGGGCTGGAAAAGGAAAGAAGGGGACAGGAAGGAAGGGGAAGAAAAGATAAACGGAGAAAAATCGAGTCCTCCCAACTCACTAGAGCAGCCGTATCTACTTAACTGGACACAGGTATAATAAAAAGTTGTGCTTTCTACTTCCCTGCCTTTTAACAAACATTTCCTGTTTTTTGGCATGGTTGGAGAGAGGACCTTTAAGTACCATGATGCTAAATGTGTGACAGTGGCAGAGTGGCAGAGGTCTACTAGAATTTTAAAACATATATGCATTTATGTTGGAACCAATAAAGCAAAGTGCCTATTAATGTGCGTGGCATGCATAGATGTCCAAATAAATGTAATTTAAATTCTAAAGTCAGAATAATAGTGTAGGCACCGTCAGAAAAAATAATAGTGTAGGCACCGTTAGAAAAACATCATTTTAACTTATTTTATCTTTGAAGCTGCAAATTATTATGGAATCCCACGAAAACCAATAGATGAAGTGGTTTCTCAAGATCCTCAAGCATTATCATAATATTAATACTTGTGTAATTAGAAATTCTGACGAATGCTTCAGAAGTTTACTTCCAACTACCTGTAATCCTTTCATACCGTTCAACATTAATTCATAGCCAGGACTTTTATCTTCAAACAACTTTAGGGCTTCTCCGTGAAATTCTGTTAAGTTGGAGATTATAAACATCGGACAATCAGTTTGAGCTCTTGTTTACGGATTTTGAAATGCTGCCATGTGTTCAATTTATATCCCCATGAATGTAGTGGGTAATGGATCTTGTTGATATCCAAAATATATCATTTTACCTTCTATTTATTCTTCAGGGAATTAGGTTCCTGGTTAGGTGGCTTTTCAATAAACTAAATATAAGCTCTCCGTGCATTAAGACATTTGTTGATGCTATTGGGTTCATTTTGAAATACACACACAAGTATAATCCACGTGTCTAATTCCTCCCCCACAAAAATAAAACAAATGTTTGTACTTTAAATTGCAGGCAACAGTCATAGGCAGAAAATCAAGGCGCCACTGCTCCAATCCTGGGATCTGTAAAGCTGACTGAAAGGCAAAAATTAGGCAAAGACGTTTCTGGATCCTTAGATGTCTCCTTCTTGCTCATGGAGTTGAGAGAATGAAATGAAATAGCGTGGGCACAATCCCTACCTTGGTGCTGGCACAGTGGCATTTGATAAAGTCCACCCCTCATCTACAATCCCAAATCTCAGAGTTCTGAACACTGAAAGACCTTTTTTGGATATCCTTTGACATCAAAACCTGGCCTGAACAAATAGGAGACTATTTTTAAGCCTTGATGTGAGTGGAATATGTTCTTCCTGAGAAATATGAATGGGTTTGATTATTGAGTGGTCCTCCAGGGCCTACTGAGGTCACATTATATACAGTATATGCACCAGAGTAAATTTCTAAAACCCCAAATGTATGACTCTGTAAACACATCTGTTTTGAAAGGTTTATTGATAAGAATTTGTAGACCTGCCTGTCCTTGTTGGCTCTCTCCCCCTTCCTTGGGCCGGTTGTGGCCTCTCCCCTTCCTCCCCTGGCCATCACTAGCCAATCTGAAATAAAAGCCACCCTCAGTCAGACATGCTCTATGCATCAGCACCTGGTAGGCACCTTCTCACGTGTTTTTCGGGAACCAACAATGACCCTGCAAGGGATTGGTGATGAGCCTTATTTTAAAGATGAGGAATCTCAGAGAGAGAGAAATGAAGTAACTTAGTGAAGGTCAAGAACTTCCAAGTGCAGAACCAGGCTTGCATTCCACTCTGACTTCTCAGCCCCTGCTCCTTCTCCTACAGCAGGTTGGGATTTACTTGAAGAAACAATGTTTCCTAGGGATTTAGTATTCAGCCAAGCCATTTTCTCTATGTACTGAGAGGCAGTAAAGTACAGTATTTCTCAAAGTGTGATCCAGGGAAGGGTTTGCAAAGCCAAAGCTATTTTTATAATAATCATTAGATGTTATCTTCCCTTTTCACCCTGTTCTCCCATTACAGAACTGTAGAGTTCCCAGAGTCAACATGACATGTATTAATATTGTATTAATACAACAGATTGAATGCAGAAGCAGATAGAAGAACCCAGTTGTCTTCTGTTAAGCTGGCTATTAAAGAGATTTACAATAAATGTTAAACCACTTATTTCACTATAGGTTTTTAAAGGAAACATAATTATTTTTCATAAAAATATACTGATGTTAACATGAAACTTTATTACTTTTAAAGGAGTTAAATTTTAAAATTTTCTCAATCTTAATTTCTAATAGTGTATATGTCAATAGATGTGACCAAGAAAAACAGAAGCTCTACAGAATCCTCAATACTTTTTAAAAGTGTGATGGGAATCTGAGACCAAAAAGATGTAAGAACTGCGAGTATAATAAGAATGCAAACTCTCAATCCTGACTAACTGGATTTATACCCCAATTTTGCCACTTACTAATTATGGAGGCTGCTTTGTGCCTCAGTTTCCCCACCTAGAAAATGGAAATGATATATTACCTACCTCATAGAGTTGTTGTGAGGACTTAAAAAGTTAACACATGTAAATCACATACAACATGTTATTTAATACATTGTTTTAGCAGTTATTGTTATTGAACTTTTATATACTCTGTATACTTGTGTTTATTTCCAGGAAAAAAATCTACTCACGTTTCAAGATGAATAAAAAGAATAAACTACTAAATTATCCAAATATTAATAGATTTCTTTTACTTGAATTAGATATAGGAAAGACACTTTGGAACCAGGGTCCTGTTTCAAGCATAAATGTTAAAATAGTTTCCATTTACTCTATTTACTATCAATTGAATATTCTCATTCTCTGGCGCTAAGCAATATAAAAAATCTCCTGAGAAAAGGTAAAATCCATCACTTTTATAAATAGAGTCTTATTTTCCGCATTTGCAGATGCTGTGTTTAGAAAATGGGTAAACTAGGGCAGGGCAACCTGTCTGAGACACATTACCACAAGTGAAAATGGTACATGAGATTGAAATACCAAATGCAGTGATTAATAACAAAACATGATGCCTTCAATTCAGGATTTAGACATCTTATTCAATGAAATAGAAATTGTAGATTCCTTAAGAAGCACAGATTTGGTGTTAATGTAGTTTTACGTATGTGCTAAATATAGATACATTCTTTTCCTCTAAAGAAATGCATTAATGCTTACTCAGTGTCTCAGGTTATTTTGTGCTGCTATAAAGAAATGCCTGAGGCTGGGTAATTTATAAAGAAAAGAGGTCTATTTGACTCACACTACTGTACAAGAAGTATCATGCCAGTATCTGCTTCTTCTGGGGAAGGTTTCAGGGAGCTTCCAATTAAGGCAGAAGGGAAAGTGAAGGGGGAGCAGGTATGTCACATGACAAGAGGGAGAGCAAGGGAGAGGAAGGAGGTGGTACCAGGCTTCTTTTAAACAACCAACTCTCACGTGAGCTAACAAAGTGAGAACTCACTCATTATCATGGGAGGGCACCAAGCCATTCATGAAGGATCTGCCCCCATGACCCTAACACCCCCAACCAGGACCCTCCTCCAACAATGGCGGGTCAAATTTCAACATGAGATTTGGAGAGGCCTAACATCTTCCAAACCATATCACTCTGGGAATAATAGTTTATACTAAATTACTTTCTGAAGTACTTGAAAACAATTTGGCTTTGCAGAGCAGCATAGTGACTAGCACACACACTTGGAGAAGAAAGTTTTTTCCTTGCTCTGTCAATTACTAACGCAGACCATGGATGGGTTACATTATACTATCCAGAGCACTGAGATTTTGGTATGTCATCACAATGGGAGGGAACTGGGCTAGATCAGTTCAGATGTGTCACCGAAGTCTAAAATTTTATGACTGCAGAAGGTTCTCATTTTCCAGCACAGACAATAGAGAGTGTCATTATTAAGAGCAGCATGACCTTGCACTGTTATGCCCAAGTCCTCAGCTGCAAAATGGAAATGACAATTGTATCTACTCCTTAAGGGTGTTGTGAAGATTAAATAAGGTAATATAATGTATGTAAAGCCCTTTCCTTTAAAATATTGACAGAAAGGACTGTGGCCATGAAAGTCAGAATCTGCTAAGTAGTGTGTGACAGCTCACCTCCTGAATCAAGTAGCCCTGAAATTTATATTTAAACAAAAAAAATTAAAATATTGACAGGAAAACTCCACCACAAGGTGGTAAGTGGAATCCAAAAAATCCAACCATGCAAAACATGCGATGGTGTGATGGAGAGGTGTTCGTTACTATTGCTGTATAAACTTAGTGGTGTCAAAACTATTTTATTATGCTCACAGATTCTGTGGGTCAAGAATTACGGAAGGACTCACCTGGACAGTTCTTGCTTGGCTCTGTCACCTGGTTGCAGTCAGATGTTGGTGGGGGCTGCAGTTATTCAAAGGCTCAACTGAACTGGACATGCAAGCTGGTGCTCTCAGTTGGCGCTGGCTGTTGTCTGAGGCTTTGGCTAGGACATCAAACAGCCCACCACATGTGATCTCCTCACCTCCACAAGGCCTGGGATCCTGCACAGCAGGACCTCCTCTCCTCCGGGTAGTGAGACTTCTTACAATGGTCAAAATTCAAGGAAGCAAGGTAGGAGCCGAGCTGCATTTTGTTGACTATGCTGAGATGTCAGCAGCATCACTCCAGCTGCATTTTATTGGTAATGAGCAAGTAATTAAGGCCCACCCAGCATCCAGGACGGGAGTGTCAAAGGATTAGCTGGCATGTTGTAAAGTTGCCATGTGAGGTTAATGAAAAATAATACTTTTAAGCCTGTATTGTCTCCAAAAGAATAAAAAGAGACAATATCGAAACTAATGAACTGAGAATGTCCCAAACAATCCTGGGGGACTTCCTCACTGTCCCCAAATCCAACCTTGTGTAAGAATTTAGCCTACCTCAGTTTGGGAACAGGGTCAAAGGAGAAGATAATAGCAATTGCCAATTCCACCTCAAACAAATTTGCATTATGCCAAGTCACATTAGCATTGTTGTGGGGTTTCACTATTATTAATAGATTATAAAATAAGCTGCTATCATTGAAATACCACAACACCATGGCTTCAATTTATTTCACCCAACAGTCCAGCTCAGGCTAGCAGGGAAGCTCTACCCCATGATGTCATTTACCACCCAGGCTCCTTCCATGCTATTGCTCTGCCATCCCTGAGGTGTTGTCCTTATATGCACAGGTAACGCTGGTACACCTCACTTCTAGCTCAAGAAACAGAGGCAGGGTCTAGAAAAGCAGCTTGTTTCAGAGTTGGAGAGAACTGCAGCTTTTGCCTCTGTGCACAACCATTGGCCCAAATTTAGTCCCATGACCACATCTTGCTGGAAGGGAGGCTGGGAAATACATAGTTTCTGGCTGGGAAGGCATGTGGGAGAAAGGAGAGAACTGACCAGGGAAGTAACTGTCTGCCCCACAAATGATCAGTAAATTATTATTCTAACATTCAAATGTTTGCAGCATTAATAAGCTAATCAAATCTTCTTAATCTCCACCAATTTCAGTGTCATAAATAATTAAGGTGCCAACTGCAAGTCAATCTGAATTAAATGACATGCATTCTTTGAAGCACTTACAAACATCTCTAGGACTGCCAGCAATTCTTTTGCAAAAATGTCTGCACACTGAAAGTTAGCAAGACAGCTCTTACCTGGACTCCTGCATATGAATTATTCTGAAATCCAAATTAGTATGTCCAGTGAGATCTCAACAGAACTTAGAAATGATAATCAAGGTGGAAGAAAACAGCTTAACAATTAAGAATCCACAAATAACCAAAATCATTTGCATTCTAGGAAAGAAAAGGTGATATTTTCTTTTATGTATTAAGTAAACATTAGATTGTATGAATTTCTAGATTTAGAGATTTTTTCACAGCTGCTGCAAATTTAAAGGACTTGAGTAAGTTTTTATAGCTTCACCTTCTCCCTCTGAATGTACTCCTTAGGATGGGATGATGCTGACAGCAGTGCACAAGTGTGTAGCAATATTAAGAATTCTGGACAAGAAATCATCTCTAGCTTCCTTTGGTGTCTCCTTTAAAAAGTTATTGAAATTCCCTGAGTCTATTTCTTCATCTGTAAAATAGGAATACTACCTACACCTCACAGTGGAGAAGTGTAAAATGGCACTTTTTACTGAGGAAAACACAAATTCATCCTGTGCAAAGCAGAAACACTGGCGAAGTGCCTAGTCTGCAGACAGGCAGCAAAGCCTCCAGCAGCTTCTGTAACACTCATGGAGAGGGACAAGATTGTGTTCCCTCACTTTCGATCCCAGCCTTGATGTCTTAAGCTACAGACAGACAAACCAACTTTGCCAGGGCCATCTGGCTCCCAGGAGGAAAAGACTCTACACAAGTCGCTGGCAGCCAGCTGCAGCAGACAGCACAGACTCGGTCCTGACAAAAAACCTTGAACGTGATTACTCTGATGTCCCCTGTGTAAGTTTAGACAACTGTCTTAAAGACAACAGGTGCTGGAGGTGGGGGTAAATACCAATACAGATTGGACTGGTTCTTCCAATCAAAAAGAAATGTGGAGAACAAAAATTTGGAGGAAGAAAAGCACTATGTCAACACCATGTTGTAAACAGGGAAATTTAAGGGTATAAGCGTCCTCTAGGCTTTAAACTTGTAGCTTTGTTGGGCAGGTTCTGCCCACATGCACGTGTTCACTTCTCCAATGTTACAGGCATAAGACACCAGGAAAGGGACATGCAGCTGCAAAAAAACCAAGAGAGGGAGATCTGATAATAGATAACTATGTGGGAATAGACTAGGAAGCCCAAAGAATCCTAATACAGAAGACAAAGAGTGGGGAAGAGCATGTACCTAGAGAAGGAAAAATAAACACACACCAAAGGAATGATAAGCAAATAAGCTATCAAAGACAATTCCATACTTTCCTACACTGCCAAGAGGTTCACCCTAAAGAACAAATCCATTTTGTCATGTTTCTTGTCTTACTCACTTAACTATAAAGGAGGTGAAGTTTAAATCTGTTTCTTTGCCCACCTCCTGCAAATAGAATTCTATTCCAGGAAGGCAAATGGAATTTTATAAATTATAATGTATATAGAAGTGAGACAACGGATTGTTCCACACACCCAAAATCAAAACTAAGAAGGTTATCTCCTGAAGCCTGGAAGAAGTAGCTAATCAAATAAACATAGGTGGTATCAGTATTGTACAGGTCAGTACACATGTCCTCATTGCCTGTATGTAAATAAACATATATAAATGAGGAACACACGGATAGTGCTGGGCTCGTGTGCTAATGTGGAGCTGGAGATAACCAAGGCATCAGCTCTAGGGAAAGAGTAGGAACAGTGTGGGAGACACACACTATGTAATGCCAGGGAGCAGTCAGAAGCAATGATTGAGACACTGCTAGATGTTGATTGAGTGTAAAACTGTTGGAACGAAAAATAAAACTAAGAGCTATGGCATAATATCATGCACATTCAGTTAAGTATAAATTAAAAACATACCACGTGGAAAGTACTATACCATTTTCTCAGGATATAAATTAAAGATGTGTCAAGCACAAGAGGTTGGGTACTTGGGTGGGGAGAATGTTAGAAACAGGATGAAGGAGCAAAATTAAAACCAGAGAGTTCTCCACTGTTGGGTAATAGTGAACCTAAGTACCAAGAGACTATAATTAATTCAATTCAGTACTCACAGTTTTAAGAAAAAGATGTACCTCAAGCAAAGAGGGGCCAGTAAGGACAACCATGTTCTCCTGGCATGTTGAACCCACTACTCAGAACACTGTGCTGACTAGAACATCCGCCTCACTTGGTGTAGCATCTAACTGCTCTGTAATGAACTTTAATCACTAAATTCATGCTGGGGTATGAGTGATGGGTCATTTGACAGATTTATTCAACCCCCACAACCATCTGTGAAATAAACACCTCCATTTTACGGATTTTAACAAACCAAGTCACTTTTCCAAAGTCACAAAAGTAAGTCAGTGGATTTGAACTTCATGTTTAGCTTCATTTCAATATATTAGTACCTTCCCCTAAGCCACATAAACTGAGAAGAATCTCTTGAGATATTTAACCCTCAGGTAATCTTTCTTTCTAAAATGTTATCTTAGCATCTTAGTTTTACTTTCTTCCTAAGCTAACTACTCAAGTAAAAGCAGCACGGGGGGCTGAGGGCACGGCACTGTCATTCTGCACATGTTCAATGTAGAAATAAAAAGCCTTTGTCACACTCTTTTTAACTGTCTGGATTTAATGAAAGCGCCCAAATACATTCACCACCTCCTGAGCCACAACATAGTCAACAAGTGACATTCAATTTTGCTCCTATATAAGCCTCAAAGCCCCCTCACATGGGTCCCAGTGCTGTGGCATGGTGAGTTGTTCTGAAAATTAAACTAAGTTTGAAGCAGATGAGTCACTCCTGAGTTTCCCACATTATTCTGACAGCCATAAATCATTCAACAGCTGAGGCAATGAAGCAACTGCCAAGCAGCAGTGCAGGTCCCAGACCACTCAGCAGACAGACCACTCACTTTGTGACAACATAACCTTTAAACAATATTCAGCATGAACTTTGAAAACCAGTATGATTCTGACTTTTATTATTAGGTCAGAACAAATGGAGTAGCAGCAAAAGGGCCCATCATACAATCTGGCCTTCCCTGGTCCTCAGACGAGGAGGAAACTTGAGCAGGAGGTTGACTTAACGCCGCAGACTCTCAGAATCTCACTTGGACCCTAAAGTGCATCTGCTTGGTGGCATTATTCTTCATTCCAGTCTTCAGCATCCACTTTGATTTCATCCTTTGGACATACTGCATGTCTCGTTCTCGCATAAGAGCCGCTCCTGTGGTTGCAAGGCAGTTAAGAAATGAGGGAAAAGTCTGTTATTTGTGATCAGAGCAAACCCAATCTTGACAGAGAATCTAAAAGTTAGTCTGAAGTAACTGGGTTCTTATATTTTAAAAGGAGGTCTTTAAGAAATGGGCCTCAGGGATCTCTGTGCCTGTCAGAATTGCACACCAAACTTTTGTATGTATACATTTTTCGGAGGAGTTAATCTTTAGTTTTTATCATCTGGAAGCCTGTAAGCCAAAAGGTGAAGCCCAATTGATCTAAGAGGACAGAGAAAGGCAAAAACTATACATCGAGTCAGATAATTCCTGACAAAAGTTGAAGTCAGTCTCCACCACATTCAAGTGGCCAACAAGCAGCCAGAGTGAAGAAAACCACGTTAACAGCAGTGTTTAAATGGATTTTAGTCACCCGGAACTTCCCTGGCCATCAGAAGGCAGCTCCTTCTTAATGCTCTCCACTGTCCTCTGGTTTGATGGATGTTTTCCCTGAAGATCTAAGGATAACCAGCACCACAATATCATATAGATGAGGTTTCAAAGCTTGACAATTTCAGTGGCCTACTTTACTCTTCTGACTCCAAACTGTCTATGGCTGCGGTCTCTAACCCCTGGGCCACAGACCGGGCCACCCGCCCCCCCAAGCCCACCCCCTTGGAAAATTGCCTTCCATAAAACTTAGGAATGGGGGGCATGCTGCTTCTGAAGCTTCATCTATATTTACAGCTGCTCCCCTGTCACTGGCATCATCACAGCTTGAGCTCTGCCTCCTCCCCCAACCCCAGTTCTGTGAAAAAACTGTCTTTCATGAAATCACTCCCCGGTGCCATAAAGGTTGGGGACTGCTGGTCTATGAAAAAATTATAAAAAGGGGGACTGATAGCTAACCTTTACCATGTGTACTCACCTATCACACATGGATGATATTCAACCCATTCATCTCTAAGAGGTAGGTCCTACCTATCATTATCATCTCCATTTTATAAATGAGGAAACGCATGCTTAGATTAATTAAATTACTCATGCCCATCGTATAAGAACCTATAAGTGGGGCCGGGCGCGGTGGCTCACGCCTGTAATCCTAGCTCTTGGGAGGCCGAGGCGGGCGGATTGTTCAGGGTCAGGAGTTCAAAACCAGCCTGAGCAAGAGCGAGACCCCGTCTCTACTATAAATAGAAAGAAATTAATTGGCCAACTGATATATATATAAAAAAAAAATTAGCCGGGCATGGTGGCGCATGCCTGTAGTCCCAGCTACTCAGGAGGCTGAGGCAGAAGGATCGCTCGAGCCCAGGAGTTTGAGGTTGCTGTGAGCTAGGCTGACGCCACAGCACTCACTCTAGCCTGGACAACAAACCGAGACTCTGTCTCAAAAAAAAAAAAAAAAAAAAAAAAAAAAAGAACCTATAAGTGTATCGTATAAGTCATGTTTGACTCCACAGCTCAAGATATTAACCACTAGGATTCTATTTAACTTCTCTATGTAGCCTCCAGGATAATTTCAACCTTTGATAATTATTAAATAAAAATTCTTTTTGTAACCATTATCTTCTGAAAAAGTTAATGGTATACATAAAGTTACTGTGCCAGAAATATGAAAATTTTAACTCATGGAGGTTTGGGCTTATTGTCATTAATGTATTGTATCAAGTGGTAATAAAAGCTCCTGGCGTCACGAGATTAAGTTTCCCCTAGAGAGGATCCAAAATGACAACGTAAATGGAAACAACTTTCCCCAAGCCCATTCTAGAAATCCAAGTCCTTAGGCAAGTACAAGTCTGTAGCTGCAAACATCAACCCTACCTGTGCTGCCAGTCCACCCCAGGGCTCTGTACTGCTGAAGGACGCGGCCCACAGCCTTCTGGTTTTTAGCAACTGTCACAGCTCTTGACAAGCCAAATCGCTGTTTGTAGTATCTCATCAAGGAACGATGACCCACTCTGGCACCTGTTTTTCAAAAGAGCAATATATTTAAACCACTGAGTTGGGCAGTGTTTTCAAGGCAGAGCTATAAAGCACAGGCTTTTCAAATCACATCTTTAAGTATATCTAGAGGGAAATGGATATGCCAGAAGAAACAGTGTTCTACCTACTAAAGAAAGATGAAGCAGCATATAAAATAAAAATAAAGGCCAGGCGCGGTGGGTCACGCCTGTAATCCTAGTACTCTGGGAGGCCAAGGTGGGAGGATTGCTCAAGGTCAGCAGTTCGAAACCAGCCTGAGCAAGAGCGAGACCCCATCTCTACTAAAAATAGAAAGAAATTAATTGGCCAACTAATATATATAGCAAAATTAGCCGGGCATGGTGGCACATGCCTGTAGTCCCAGCTACTCGGGAGGCTGAGGCAGTAGGATCACTTGAGCTCAGGAGTTTGAGGTTGCAGTGAGCTAGGCTGACAGCCATAGCACTCTAGCTGGGGCAACAGTGAGACTCTGTCTCAAAAAAAAAAAAAACAAAAAAAAACAATAAAAAACAATTAAATAGGTGAAAGAAAACCAGAAAGAAAAAGAAAACCAAAGAATAAACAGATTTTTTAAAACAGAGCAAAATGGCAAGTCCACTATTAAGTGCAAAATTCAGCATCTTGTACTTACAATATGACTTCCCAGAAATTCACATAGCAACCCCTATTAATACAGATAATAGGCCCCTAGGAGATAAGGGATTTTTAGCTTTTTTTTTTTTTTTTACTAGAAAGAAGATTAAACAGAGAGAATAGTCACGATGTTTAGGTCTACAAGCCACAGTCAGGGTCTAAAATAGAAATCAATCCACCCTTCCTTTGCTTAAATTCTTTATTGCAGTGATTCTCCAATGGGGATGGAATTTACCCCACAAGGAACATTTTTGGCACTGATTAGAGACATCTTTTGGTGACTGCAACTAGAGGGGTACTACTGGCATCTAGTGGGTGGAGGCCAGAGATGCTACTAAATATCTTAAAATGCATAGGACAGCCCTCTACAACAAAGAATTATCTGGCCCAAAATGCCAATCATGGCAAAGTTGAGAAACCTGTTCTATTGCTTCCTAAATGATGGAAAACACCTGGTGAGCCAGAATATAAAAAGATAACTAAGTTCAATTCTTTCTACAGCTTTTGCATATTTAGAAGGATCTGATAAAGTGAGTCAATCACGCTTTCAGAAATGAATTTCTAATTTTAATTTCTAATGTATTCTAACATCTTTACAATATATAATTGTATATATCATTATCCCAAAGGCCCATTATCAACTTGTAACATAGTGGGAAAAAAGAGACCCTGCACATTTCAAATAAAAAAACTATGGGACATTTGCTCTAATGATAGTTTCCTTGGCTGTGCAGAAACTTTTTACTCTGATCAGATCTCATTTGTTTATTTTTGATGTTGCGGTGATTGCCTTGGAGGTCTTCCTCAAAAATTCTTTGCCTAGACCCATGTCTGATAGAGTTTTCCCAACCTCTTCTCCTAGGATTCTTAAGGTTTCATGCCTTAGGTTTAAATCTGATATCCATCTTGAGTGAATTTTTGTGAGAGGTAGGGATCCTGATTCAATCATCTGCATGTAGCTATCTAATTTTCCCAGCACCATTTATTGAAGAGAGATCCTTTTCCCATTAAGCTTAAGCCCATTATCCAAAGTGAGGCAACACAAGATCAGGAAAATGGGCTCCACATGTACTCACCATCAAATTGGTACTGACTGATTAAAACTATAGTGCTCAAACGGTGGTGTTCACCAGGGATTGGGGGGGGGGGGAGACCCAGATCTTAGGGATGTGGTGAGCATTGTGGAGGGGAAGGGCATACCTCTAACCCTTCTTAGGGAGAAGCAAAGATATAAAATGTAACCAAAATGTCAAAAAAAACCAACCTTTGATTAGGTGGTGGGCATGTGGGAGGGGGAGGAAGGGATGGCTGTATACTTACATAATGAGTGCAAAGCGCACACCCTAAAGGATGGACACACTTGAAGCTCTGACACTGTGGGGGTTGGGGGGGAGGGAGGGGTGGCAAGGGCAATATATATAACCTTAACAATATTTGAAGAAAAAAAAAACAAAACAGGCCGGGCGTGGTGGCTCACGCTTGTAATCCTAGCACTTTGGGAGGCCGAGGCGGGCGGATTGCTCAAGGTCAGGAGTTCGAAACCAGCCTGAGCGAGACCCCGTCTCTACTAAAAATAGAAATAAATTAATTGACCAGCTAAAAATATATATACAAAAAGAAAAAAATTAGCCGGGCATGGTGGCGCATGCCTGTAGTCCCAGCTACTCGGGAGGCTGAGGCAGGAGGATTGCTTGAGCCAGGAGTTTGAGGTTGCTGTGAGCTAGGCTGACGCCACGGCACTCACTCTAGCCTGGGCAACAAAGTGAGACTCTGTCTCAAAAAAAAAAAACAAAAACAAAAACAAAAACAAAACAAAACAAAATTATTTGTACCCCCATAATATGATGAAAAAAAAAAAATATATATATATATGGGACAAAGGTATTGGCCATGAAAAGCTTTGGAACTTCTATAGCCGGGCTAATAAAAACCCAAGATAAGTGAAGACATGTACTGGAGGAACAATTCAAGGTTCCTCTGTAAGGCTGAGGCAAATCTGCTATGTTAATCTAGGGGTGACAAACTACAGCCAGAGGACCAAATCTGGCCAACAGGCTTATTTCCATTCCTTTTACTGGAACACAGCCATGCCCATCTGTGTAGGTATCACCTCTAGCAGCTTCTGTGCTACAGTAGCAGAGGTGAGTAGCTGCTGCAGAGAAAGAACAGCATGCACAAAGTCTAAACGATTGCCTCTCTAGCCTTTTCTAGCAAAGATGTCTCAACCCCAACGTCTTAGCTTCATAGCAGAGAAACTGAGGGGACAGGCCCCAGCGGTGAATAACTCCAGGTTCCATCAGAGCGGTGGCTTTCAAAAGGTGTTCCCCAGGCCCATGGCATCAGCATCACTTAAGAGCTTACTAAATATAAGCTATGCTTTCACAAAAATATTCATGAGGACATAAACAGTCAAATACCTTCCCAAACAGACATAAGCATGTAGATATTTAACAATAGCATATACCCAAGGCATAAAACAGCCATTCCCACTGAAAACTGAAAGAAAATATGGCTATAGAACCCTGCGTAGAGATTCCAGGAAAGTTTTACATTTACATATACATATATAAAACCATTTCTTTCAGAACATTTGTGTAAAAAGACATAGACTAGGATACTATAAATATTGTGGAAGGCTGTACTTGCTTTTAGGATCTAAACCTTTAATTTGTGTGAGAAAATGCTGTCAGGTTATTTTAAGTCTCCATACCTGGCAAGACATCTGGAAAATACTTTACTTGCTACACAGATATGGAAAAGTAAGTTATTTTCAGTTGCTTGTTTTGTTATCATACTCAAGAAATGACAAATTCAATTCAAAGATATGGTCTTTGGATACTTTGGATACCAGTATGGATAAAAACACGCTTCTCTGAACCTGATGGTTCTGGCAGCGGAAAAGTTAACAAAGCTCCTAGACTACAAGAAATAAGTGAGATGTAGCTAATGGATAAAGATGCAAGCCTAAATGGGAGCTCTAGCAGGAAACCCCAGCATTGTTTACTATGATTTACAGTATTAGGTCTGGATGCTCCAGGTTTGCAAGGATTACCCCCAAACCATGAAATGGTAATGCTGGTCATTAGTACATAATAAATCAATATATTCATAGCCTTCTGCAGCATTTGGACATACATCTTCCTGAAGGCTGGCCTTTTAAAACATCCCTAAAAGGGTTTCATGGCTCAATGCTGAGGTTTCTGACAGCTGACAGGAGAGAACAGAAAACGGTGTTTAGAGTTATTCCTGCCTGTGTCAGTGACAGTGACCACCTGACATTAGCACCAAGTATAATGTGCTAATAAGGACAGCTCAACCTGAAGGCCCTCATTAAGGAAAAATATTTTCTAGAACTGTGTGACTGCCAAATAAGTAAGAGATTGGTTATGTCTGAGTCATGGTGAAGCATACAGCCTGTCCAACTAACTTTGACCTCCACAGTAACTGCTTACGAAACTGTCCACACCTTCTTAAACAGCTTTACAACTGATGACGTTAGATACTGGAAAAGAAAGTGTCTTGGACTATAATTTTCCTAAGAAGATTAATTATGTATCTCTTGCGGATCTACCAAGAGTTTGCCTGGCTTGTGAGCAGCTAACTGGGTCTCTCACACCAACTTCCTCCATATGAGCTGAAGAGCAATGAAGAAGGGCAAGGAGCTGAGCTAGGCCAGTCTTCACATACATGCTCACAGCGCCCTCTACCGGATGCTTTTTGTCATTGGCTTTGGGATCATCAACTTGGGGATTTTACTAAAGTCCAATTTAAGTAACTAGATTTCAAGTATCAAAACTTCTGATTTTGAAACCAGTTTAAAGCAGACTCCAAGTGTAGTTGATTAAAAATCACTAAGCTCTATACATCAGAATCTTTTCCAAATTAGTTATAAGCTAATATCCATGCTAACCCAGTCAGACAAAAGAACATAATCAAACAAGTTTCTGAACGGTAAATTTGTTCAGAGATAAGTGATTATATATGATGGTCCTATATTTTTATATAGTGTTTGTTCAGATCTCTCCCATTTTCTTGGGTCATTACAAGCCCCCCTAACCTTGAATTAAGACACAGGTGCAAACCAATGGACTGTCATGTCTCATGGTAAACATGACTGACTAACATATGACTGATTTTTAAAATCTGAGATGGTAAAAGTATGGTTGACATTAAAAGATGGAAGAACTTTCAGAACACTGGTAGATTTTTAGTCCTCAGACATCTGTTTAGTTGCCATTTAAACACATTCTATTCTAAGGTCTTGGTTATCTGTGATGATCCCAGAAAGCAGTGAATAATTTGGATTTGGATATTTTTATTAGTGGTTCTTAGTCTTCTCCAGGTCACACAGCTTTTAAGAAACTATGGCCTTTCCCCCCAAAAATGCAAATGTCCACAGAAAAATATGTGCATAACCTAATTAAGAGCTCTTGCAATAAGACAGTTTCTGGCTGTTGGTTAGGTCTTTCCTGATTCCACCTAAAAGTACAGTATTACAGTATCCTCATACCAAATCTGTTACCTCACTGCTTCCAAGTGTATGTCAAAGAGCTGTCCAGGGGTTATTGTCCAATCTTTTCAGCCACTTTCTTCTTTGACTACATAATATAGTGGCAAAGCAATCTTCTCCAAGGACTTAAAAGGGTACTCTTGGCAAATAAGATTCTAAACTCCTGAGAGCAACTCTGTTCTCCTTTTCCTTTTTATTACATAGGCACAAGGGAATCAGCCTTGCTTGCCTTTTAAAAGTTACCTTTACTTTCTCAGCCAACAAATATTTATCTGGCTCTTACATGTCTGAGACCCTGTACTAAGTTAAAGAGAAAAAAAGAACAGTCTTTCTTCTCAAAAGTAATGGGGAAAGCCAGGCAAGCATGGTGAATGTGACAACAGATATGCAAGTGTCCTGGGAGCAGAGGAGACTCTCATCACCCAGCACGTGGACAGGAGAGGAGTCAGGAAGGCTTCCCAGAGAGTTGAACTCAAGTCAGTTGAGTGTCATGGAGGAGTAGGAACAACACAAGGCAGCACACATGCAAAGGTCCAGAAGAGGAAAACTGTAAGTGGGTGGGCAAAGGAATAGCACAAGACACCTGAGGGACAAGAGCTGGAGAAACCAAAAGTCACCTTAAGGCAATGGCCCCCAACTGAAGGAATTCCAGAAGGTAAAGAAAATATACTGGTGCTTTAGAATGTTCTGGTGGCATGTGGAAACCAGATTGGAGATGGCCAGATGGGAAGCTGTAATGGTGATACAGAAAAATGAACAAAGAGGGAACGAAAAAATATTCAGAAGACATTTAGGAGCTGCCAAATCATCTTGATGTGGGAGATGAAGAGAGTATCCTAAAAAGATACCTAGTTCTGACTTCGGCTAATGTTAGAACACTCAATCACCGGAGGAAAATGTGCTTTCTACATAGCTGGGGAGTCTTTATTTTTTTCAAGTTTCAAAAGCTTAAAGTACAGATGAAAACTGCTCTCAAATATACTGTATTTTCTTAAATAGGATATGCTCATTATGCACATTTTTGTTATATAATGTGCCAAAGTAGATGCAAACTGAAGCGAATATTATAGTGATCCTACTACATGTCAGACACTGCTTTACAAGAATTATCTTATTCAACTTATTTAAGGTCTGTTGTTATTTCAATCTACACTTGAAATGGAAGCTAATGAGACAACAGGCTAAACAAGGAGTCCTGGAAAATAAGTCATTAAACATATTTCTGATGTTCTATATTGGTACTTTCACCAGAGAAGGACTAGAAGAGGTTTTCTGGGACTCTAGGTTTGGCCACTGTGTATTGTATAGACCACGGTATTATACTGCTTTGTAACTTTCATATTCACTGCAGGAAGAACTGCATCTTCAAAACAGGTTCTGCCTGCCCTTTCCTTCTACTGTCATATTATAAAGCTGCCCTTGATCTTAAAGGGTTATTGTTCTGAGTTAATGACGGCTGTCTGTCCCTAAGCAGGGATATTCTATGTGAAACCCCTAGAGGCTTGCTTCATTGCAGACATCTCCACTGGCAGGGTACTCCTGCCTGCACCATTACTGCAAATCTCTTGAGAAAGTATAGGGAAGCGGGGAAAAGGCTTCACTGACTAGGTATGTGATCTGGAGTAAGTTACTCAACCTAAGCTTCATGTAAAATAAAGATGTTAAATCTAACTCACAAGTTTGTTATAAAGATAACATACCTGCCTGAATGTGCTAATTGCTCAGAAAATACTGGGTATTATTAGGATCTTATTATCTCTACCTTTTCATTCTCTTTCAGATCTCAAACATGTCTTTTGTAGCTTTCCCTATTCTTATCAGCTAATTGCAACAATTCTTTCTTCCCATACAATAAATAACAGTGGGTGCTTCTCATATTCATGGTTATTCTTTATCTTTTCAAACCTGGGATAAATTTCTACCATGAGCCAGATACACCCATGCCACACTACCATTTGGAAGTCTAAGCAACACAAGGAAACAGAAAATCAGTTCAAAGAACTGATTGCTAGGTTAAGATTAATAAGAAAAACTTAGATGGGATCAAAAAAATAATGAATAGAATAGAAAAGGTCTACCTTTTGTAAAAAAAAAAAAAAAAAGAGAGAGAGAGAAGAAAAGAAATGGCTGGTAAAAACATTCTGAGTATAACAGAAGTGAACAAAAACACTGATCCAATTTAAACAAAACAGCCAATTTGGAGTTAAGTGGCAACCTTCAGAGTTTAGTATGTACATGAGAACACAAACATATATTTTAAGTTTTATGATCCATTTCCCTCAGTATGGAAGGTAATTGATGGGGATATGTCTCCTCTTTAATCCCAATGACACTAAGCTATTTATTTTTGACAAATGCACTTACCAGAAGGCAGAATCAGCTCCATGGTTTCATCATTATATTCTAAGTTCTTTTCTGAGGGCAACTCCTCAGACTCAGTGGCATCCTCTCCTTCCTTGTGATCTGGGTAGCTACTCCTGTAACAGTGAAATGGCACTAATAAATACACTAATACCTGAAACTGAACCACAAAAACATTTACTGTGTTTGCAAATATGGCAAACCTGCTAGCTACCTAAAAGGGAGGTGGGGTGGGAAACAGCTGTAGAGACTGCTAGCTGAAAAGTCTGGGAAAGAAAATAACTTGTTAACATTTTTCTGTAGTAAAAGTGAGCAAATGACTTATAACAATTCTTTCTCCTATTTGTTTCTCCCTAGGAAGGTTGCAAATGGAATAGGAGAATGTAGAAATGAACAAGCTCTATTCAATTTAATCATTATAAAAATAAGTTCTAAAACAGTGCTGTACAATAGAACTCTGTGACAGAAATGTTCTATGTTTTATTGTCTGTGTGACCAATATGATAGCTCTAGTCACACAGGCTTTCAAGCACTCAACTTTGAAATGCAGGTAGTGTGACTACTGAAGAACTGAACTTTTGAATTTTTAATTTAACTGTAAATTAAATAGCCACATAAGTGCACCTGTCCATGGACAGTGTAGTTCTAGAAGAATCTGTGTTCCTAGAAATATTCACAAATTCATATTCACACATACACATGGAAAACTAAAAAAATGTACACTAAAATATTAACAGTAAGCCAGCCAACCCAACAGGAAAATGAACAGAAGACTTGATCAGACATTTCACAAAAAGATATCCAAATGGCCAATTAATACATTAAAAGGCTCCTGATGACAGTAGTTATCAGGGAGATGCAAATTAAAACCACTACACACCCACTAATGTGGCTAAAATGAAAAACTCTCCCTCACTACAAGTGGGAGTACAGAGAAGTACTTTAGAAAACAATTTGACAGTATTTTCTAAAACCAAACATATGTACATCCTCTGGTCCAACTCCTACATATACACATAACAAAGTATACACATTTGCCAAAAGACACATACTAGAATGAAGTGGCAGCATTATTTGTAATAGCTCCAAACTGGAAACAACTCAAATGCACATCAACAGTAGACTAGACATTGTGGGTGCTAAACAGAATACTCTACAACAATGAGAATGAATTATCTACAACTATATAAAATAGTGTGAATGAGTCTCTCCAATGTAAAGTAGAGCAAAAGAAGCCAGATCCAAGAGTACATTCTTTGTGATTTCATTTATACAAAGTACAAAAACAGGCAAAACCAATTTATGCAGTTGCAAATCAGAATAGTAGTTACTCTTGGAAACAGGAGTAGTTCCTGAAAGCACGCACACAGGAAACATCAGGTATTATTAATGTTCTGTTTCTTCATCTGGATACTAGTTATACTTAATATTTCACTGGACTGAATAATGATATCAAAAGTACAGTAACCTCTTGGCATCCATGGGAGATTGCTTCCGGGACCTCCCTTGAATACTAAAATCTGCAGATGCTCAAGTCCTTGATATAAAATGGCACAGTAGGCCGGGCGCGGTGGCTCACGCCTGTAATCCTAGCACTTTGGGAGGCCGAGGCGGGCGGATCGCTCAAGGTCAGGAGTTCGAAACCAGCCTGAGCGAGACCCCATCTCTACCAAAAATAGAAAGAAATTAATTGACCAACTAAAAATATATATACAAAAAATTAGCCGGGCATGGTGGCGCATGCCTGTAGTCCCAGCTACTCGGGAGGCTGAGGCAGTAGGATCGCTGAGCCCAGGAGATTGAGGTTGCTGTGAGCCAGGCTGATGCCACGGCACTCACTCTAGCCTGGGCAACAAAGTGAGACTCTGTCTCAAAAAAAAAAAATGGCACAGTAGTTGCATATAACCTATGCACATTCTCCCATATACTTTAAATCATCTCTAAATTACTTATAATACCTAATACAATGCAAATGCTATATATAGTTGTTATACTGTATTGTTTAGGAAATAATGAAAAGAAAAAAAAACTGTATGTTTATAGTTTATAGTACAGATGCATTTTTTTTCCAATTCCATTTTTTTTGATCCACAGTTAACTGAATCCACAGATGAAGAACCCACGTATACAAAGGGCTGACTATACACATATGTGCAGTTTTCTGTAGGTTTATTCATCAATAAAAAGTTTCAAGTAAAAAGTAAGTTAACACTAGTTATCTTGAGAAGGTGCTGGCTTTGTATGTGAAGGTTTTTTATTTTCTATTTATTAAGCAACGTTTCAACTTTTTTTTTTTAGAGAAAGGGTCATTATGTTGCCCAGGCTGGCCTTGAACCTCTGGGCCCAGGTGATATTCCGACCTCAGCCTCCTGAGTAGCTGGGATTACAGGCATGCATCACTGCACCCAGTCAACTTTTGTTTTTTTGAAGGAAATAAATAATTTAGTATTCATTTTTAAAAAGACTCACAAAATTTCTCATTTCTACGCACCAACAGAATAAAACTCAATAAATGGAATCCAAAAACACAACATTTGGACTACGGGAAAATTCACTTCTTGAACCATTTACATCAGTTACATATTTTAATTCAAACTAATAGTTTGAGCCACACCCAGTAAACAGTAATAATAACAACAAAAGGCCCTACCATTTTGAAGCTTAGATTCCAAAAGGAAAGAGGCAATATACAAATTATATCTAATATGTAAAATGGCAGTAAGGGTTCTAAGAAACACACTTGATACCATAGAGGAATAGCTAGGAATCTAGAGAGCAAGAAAAAAACACAGGAACCATAGCTGGGCCAGATCATCCTCCCAACTCGGTCTTCCAGAGTGCTAGGATTACAGGCGTGAGCCACCGCCAGCCTAGGCCATTGTACTCTGAGTAAGATAGAAAATCTTTGGCAGATTTGAGTAGTTTGATCTGATCATGGAGGGCCCTGTAGGTCATTATACTTTTGGCTTTTACTTTGAGTGAGATAGGAAGTCTTTGGAAGATTGAGTAATTTGATCTGAGTATTTTAAAAGGATTCCCTCTGGCTACAGTTTTGAGAATATAATGTAGGGGTTGGTGAGTCAGGTGAAAGATAATGGTGGCCTGGACCCAGGTAGTCACAGTGTAGTAGTCATACTCCAAAGACAATGTGAAAGTAGATAAAATAGGATTTGGTGTTGGATTTAATGTAAGCCTGAAAGAAAATAGAAGAATAAAGGATGACTAAATGGCTGGCTTTTGGCTTAAGTAACTAGAAGGACAGAGTTGCCATATACTTTGGGAGGAGCAGGTTATGATGCATAGCAGGAGTTTGATTTTGGACATGCTAAATTAATTATGCTTTTTGGACACAAGTAGAAATGACAAGGAGGCAGTTGGATATATTTAAGTCTGGAGCTTAGACAGCCTTATAGGAAGGCTATACTAGAGACATAAACTTGGGAGTCATGAGCCTGTAGGAGGTGCTGACATCTATGAGACTGGGTATGATCCTGCATATAGCCACAGGGTGAGAGACTGAGTGCTGCGGCAGCCTAAGCCAGCTGCTGGTTGCAGCCACTTAGTTCCACCTATGCTATTTGCTTTGACTACTCTGATTATAACATCAATCAAAAGGTCATAAAGTGCTGTTTGAAAGGAACCCTGAGAGAGATAAATATTATCTCCTGCCTGGAAGAAGATGCTTTTCACTTCCAGCAGACACTCAACCTCATCTTCTCCACTGCCACCACCTCTAACCCACCCCAAGTTCCCCAGTGACTTCCCACCAATTGGTGGGAAGTCTCTAACTGCAAAATGAGAAATCAGGGAGAAAAATGCAAAAGGAAAACTTAAAAGACTAAGGCTTTGTTGAATACCTGTATCACTTGGACTATGCATGCCTGGCATGGTAATTATACACAGCTGCTTATCTCCTACAGTAAGTTATAGGAATTTTGACAATAGGAACTAGTTGTTCATGAGCACGCAGCACACATTTGTTAAATGATGTATAAATTATTCAAGATTCTAGTTAGGAGTAAACCACCTATTGGATAATCTCATCACCAAATGCCTGGATGTGGCCTAGCTTAGTAGCCATCTCAACAACCTCAGAAGACAGCTTGTGGTTCAAGGACTCTCAGGGAACCCAAAATGTGAAACCTAATTTCTATACCTCTGTTCATGAAGTATCTGGCAAAACTCCCAATGATTTACCCATCAAAAAAATCCCCAAAACAAGTGAGACAAACATCAGTTTAGGCCTAAGATTTTTTTCTTTACTAGATGCTTTACTCTGTCAAACTGCGTTTCCTACTTACGAAATAAGAGAAAATAACTACCTTAGATAGGGGTGTTGTAAGGATTATTAAGAATATATTGCCAGCCTGGTCAATAGCGAGACACCTCCCCCCAAAAGAAATGTTATCTGGCCATGATGGCATGTGCTTGTAGTCTCCGCTACTTAGGAGGCTGAGATAGGAGGATTGCTTGATCCCAGGAGTTTGAGAGTGCAATGAGTTATGACCACTCACACCACTGCATTCTAGCCCAGGAAACAAAGACTCTGTCTTAAAAACAAAACAAAAAAACCAACATATTGTACAGTGCCAGTCACATATCTGTCACTGGCACATCTAACAGCACTTCAATGCAAATATGATGACCCTACTTCACTTCACATTACAAACCACACTTACCTAAAATCATAGAAATCTGCAAATTCCAAAGCAGCATCGCCATCTGTGAAGAGCTTACAGTGGCTTTTGTCATTCATGTGTGCCTGCACAGCCTCTGTGGAGTAAAAGGATTTCCCTTTCTCATTGCACCACAAGCAAATCTTCCCAACACCAACTTTCTCTCCTGGAAAAATAATTTGAGAAGAAAATATGAAAGAAGCTTCTTGCAACCAGATGAAATCTCAGCATTTATCTCTACAATTCAAAAAATATTCATCAAGTTGTTTTTGTTTTTTTTTGAGACTGAGTCTCACTCTGTTGCCTGGGCTAGAGTGCCGTTGCATCAGCCTAGCTCACAGCAACCTCAAACTCCTGTGCTCAAGCAATCCTTTTATCTCAGGCTCCTGAGTAGCTGGGACTACAGGCATGTACCACCATGCCTGGCTAATTATTTTTTATATATTTTTAGTTGTCCAGGTAATTTCTTTCTATTTTTAGTAGAGACGGGGTCTTGCTCTTGCTCAGGCTGGTCTCAAACTCCTGACCTCAAGTGATCCTCTCCAGTCTGGGCCTCCTAGAGTGCTAGGATTACAGGCGTGAGCCATCACGCCCAGGCTTATCTCAAATTGTTGGTTTTCACAAAAATAAGCAAGCAATTAAATCAAACACTGGTGAGAAACAAAACTAATGTTCCCTTGGGACCAGTCCCCAAATAATGTGACATTTCCTCACTAAAAGGAAAATTACTGTACTTACCTAAGTATTTAATCAGTCCCTTAAGATCTGAAAGATATTCTATATCAGGAATAAAGAAGCCGTGGACTTTTGTCATATGAGCCACATTCTTCACGAGTGAGCTTGAATGATGGGAACAAAATAAGCAGTCTCTTATAGGGATGGCTCCAAGGGGTGGGCTTTCTCCAGCCTTTTCCTCCTCTGCCTCATGCTCCTCCACTGCTTCAGTATCCTCACATTCCAATTCTTCATCAGAATCAATATCTTCCCAATCTTCAAACCAAAATTTTGACCAAGTTCAAGATAAGCGTTAGTCACAAAGATACCACAAACATTCATATGAGGTAGTACGGTCCTATACTTGGGGACACAGCATGCCAATTACATCCCCCTGGGGACAAATCCTCTTTCAAGAGCTCAATTATAACTATTTATTTTACCAAACTAGTTTGCATGGCTAAAACACTCCTTAATCTTTTCCAGTACACAGGATTCTTTCATTTCTTTCCTATGCCTCATAGCACCTAGCCCTGTGCCAAATACACAGTTAAGTGGTTTCAAATCTGGCTGAATACTTTTATAAACTGCTATAACAATGTCTGTATCTACTGTTTCATGGGAGTATTATCGTGTCTATGTATGTGCTGGTGGGCTGCTGTATGAACTGGTATACTTTGTATGTGTCCCTCCAAAATTAGTTACGTTGAAACTTAATCACCAACGGAATAGAATTAAAAGGGAGGGTCTTCCAGAGGTAATCAGATCATGAGAGCAGAACCCTCAAGAATGGATTAGTGTGCAGACGAAAGGGCTCAAGGGAACTGCTAGCTCCTTTTTGTCCTCTGTTCCTTCTGCCATGTGAGCTAACTACAAGAAAACTCCATGTATGGACCAGGCCCCTCACCAGACACTGAATCAGCCAGCACCTTGATTCTGGCCTTCCCAGGCTCCAGAACTGTGAGAAAATACACTTACTTAGTTTATGAATTACCCAGTCTCAGGTATTTTGTTATAGCAATACAAAGACATTAACATATACAATACCAGCGTTAATAGGATTAGGATGAGGAAAGGAAGGAATAAATAGCTCATGAAGTCAAGAAGGCTAGGTTGCTAGCTCAAGCGCCACATTTCAGGTTTGCTAGCTGATTTTGAGCTCCCTCATTCTGTTTTAATCAACGGAATTAAGTACAAAGGCACCTCCCCATCCAAAACATAGAGGGCATCAATTCATTCTACAAATATTTATTAAGCACCTATTCTTTTTCCAAGTAAGGTTTAGGCCCTGAATCTACAACAGTGAACTACACAGACAAATTTTCCCTGTGGGGATGCTGGCCAGATAAGGTACTTAAGAAAGGGTCTAACCTATCTTCACTTACCACTTTCATTTTAAAAAAACTGACACACATTAACATTCCCACCTCGAGTATAGGGGAGCCAATTTCCTCCTCGCCCCCCCCCCCCGCCCCGCCCAAGACAGAGCCATTACCGTCTTCATCCAAGTCCTCCTCGTCCTCACTGCCCTCCTCCTGCTGCTTTGCCAACTTCTTCGCCTGCTGTTCAAACCACTGAAGCCGGGGCGGTTTCTCGGTAGGGTCTCGCTCGTGAGTCACACGGCCACCAGCAGCCACGGCCACAGAACTCGTGGACTCCTCTGTAGACGCCGGCGGCGTCTTCTTGGGAGACATAGACGGCTGAGCCTTGATGGCCTGCTGGATGGCAGCGTTCATGGCATCCTTGTCCACACTGTCCACACCCAGTCCTTTCTCCAAATTCTTTTCATTCATCATCTCCACTTTCCGATTCACGGCCTGCACGGCCTTCTTTTCCAGCTCGACGTGCCGCCGGGACTTGAGGTGGTTTTCGTAGGCGTTGAAAGAGGCAAACTTCTTACTGCAAACGGTGCAGTAGGTGGCGGAGCCCTTGCTCTCCTGCTCCGCCACGGCCCGCTGCGCCCGCACTCGCTCCTGGAAGCCCTCGGCGGTGACAGGAGCCATGTTGGCCACTTTCCGCCGCAGGTTGTAGCGATGCCAGTCCGTCTTGTAGTGGGCCCGCTGTATCTCCGCATCGCGGAACGCCACCCGGCAAGTTATGCAAGTGTACATCGCCATCGCCAGTCGAGAAATAAGAGGCGACCAAGCCAAGAACCTAATGATCAGCGCCTTGTCCACACAAGATCCTCAGACCTTAACAAGCCTCAGCTGCCACGAAGAGCCACTCTGCGCGCAGACTTCCTGATTCTCACTGAGGCCCCTTCCGGCACATGCCGGAAGTTTTTTGACAGCTGGACAGGAAATCCCGCCTCTCAGCCTGTGGCCACGCCCCCGCCGCGGGGCGGTCCCGGAAGGCAAGGGAATCCCGCGGTTAACCAGGTAGTGGATCTGCTTGGTCAGCCTGAGGTGGGTGTGGCTAGAACGGCGTCTTACGCTCCCAGTTACCTTCCGTGGTAGTTGTGTCGTGCGGTGTGACGCAGTTAAGGCGACGGCTGTGCGAGAAGGGAGGGGTGAGGGGCCCGGGGCTGCGCCTGACCGTGGGAGGCCCCCAAGGAATGGTCCAGTCAGTGACGCGAGGGTCGGGTTTTCTCTGAGGGTCGCGCGCTGCGACCCTAGAGCCCGGTGAATGGATGTCGAGAAAGCGAGGGCTGCTTTTAGCTCTCCAGTGGGACCCCCGGAGCCCTCGCCGGGCCGTCTTGGACAGATTCATCGGGAAACCGGAGAGCCCAGCCTGGAGGCTGGGCCTTTCTGAGGCGGCCCTTCCAGCGAAAGCCCCAGGTGAAACTCTTGAATGAAAAGTGTGCCCGCTAGGTGCAAACAGCACGGTCGAGCCGCTGTCCAATAAAAGTATAATCCAAGCCGCAGATGTAAGTTTAAATCTAATAGTAGCCACATTTTTAAAAAGAGAGAAATAGGTGATATTGCTTTTAATGATGCATTTTGTTTAACCCAGTATATCTAAACTACCATTGCAACATGTAATCAATGTAAAAGAATTGAGATATATTTTACATTCTTTCGTTGGTACTAAGTCTTGGAATCCAGTGTGTATTTAACAATTAACAACACATCTCAATTTGGACTAGCCCAATTTCAGGTGTCCAGTTGCCTGTGTAGCCTCATTCATATCGGACAGCACAGTTCTGTAGAAAACATGAACTTTAAAGGCTTAGGGAAGTCAAAGATTCATCTGCAAGAGCCAAGCCAGAACCAGAGTCAGCTTCGTTACAGAATCGAACGTTGCATGTTTAGAATCCAAGCTAATGACAGCTCCAAAGAAGATAAGGACGTTCTCAAAAATACAAGACAAGTGGTACTGCTCTTTTTGCGCAAAACCCTCCAGTGGCTTCCCTTGACTCAATAAAATTCAAACACCTTTTTATTCTGTAAGACCCTACAGGATCTGCCACCACCCCTATCTCTACTTCTGATTTCCTACCACACCCATTTCCCCACTCTACTCACCCCACTTCAGGCGCAGTGACATTTCTGTGTTTTTTTAACAAGGCTAAGCAAGCATCTTTGGTTGGTACTAAGTCTTAGAATTCCTGCCTATAGGCCACACGACCCTGAACACGCCCTATCTTATCTAATCTCAGAAGCTAAGCAGGGTGGGACCAGGTTAGTACTTGGATGGGAGAAATCCTTTATTCTTCTGCTTGTAATGTCTTTTTGCTAGTTTACTTCCCTTACTTTTTCTATCTCGGCCCAAATGACTTTGTGAGAGAGGCTTATCCAAACCCTTTTGTTAAAAATGGTGCCTACCCTCATAGTCCTTAACAGGCATAACTTTATAGCACTGTATAGTTATCTATTACTCTGTATGTAATTACCTCAAAATTTAACATCAACTTTATCTCAGTTTCTGTAAGTCAGACATTTGAGTGGCTTCGCTGGGTGGTCTGACTACACATCTCACGAGGTTGCAGTGAACAGCTCACCAGGGCTGAAGTCAAGGTTTGACTGTATTTGACTGTGGCTGGAAGATTGCCTTCAAAGATGGCTCATTAATATGCCTGATAGGCCAGGCGAGGTGGCTCATGCCTATAATCCTAGCACTCTGGGAGCCCCTGGCGGTGGATTGCTCGAGGTCAGGAGTTCGAAACCAGCCTGAGCAAGAGCGAGACCCCGTCTCTACTATAAATAGAAAAAAATTAATTGGCCAACTAATATGTATAGAAAAAAATTAGCTGGGGCATGGTGGTGCATGCCTGTAGTCCCAGCTATTCGGGAGGCTGAGGCAGCAGGATTGCTTGAGCCCAGGAGTTTGAGGTTGCTGTGAGCTAGGCTGACGCCATGGCACTCTAGCCTGGGCAACAAAGCAAGACTCTTGTCTCCAAAAAAAAAAAAAAAAATATGGCTGATAGCAAGAGGTTTGGATTCCTCACCAAGTGGACCTCTCTGTAGGACTGCTTGAATGTCCTTATACATTGCAGTTGGCTTCAGATGGAGAGAGCAGAGTAGAACCATAGTGTCTTAACCTAACCTTGGAAGTCACACAGTCATTTCCAGGACGTGCTATTGCTTATGCAGGTTGGCCCTGTTTAATGTGAGAGGGGACTACATAAGGCATGAATATCAGGAGAGGGAGAGGTAGGGTGGTCTTTGGTGATCATCTTCGGAGAGTGGCTACCACTCACATTTGTTGTCACTGACTTCCCAGTTTTAGCACTGGAAGTCCTCCATTCCAGGAAACCCTTTAATCCTGGACAAACTAGGATGACTAGTCATACTACATGTTAGTTATCTGCATCTGGAATATAAGCTCCATGAGAGCACTCCTTTCATTGTTGTATACCCCAATGCTAGACCAGTGCCAATACCTAGATTGTTCAGTATTTGTTAAATGAATCTTTGCAATGCAAAAGTTGAGTCCCATGATGATTTTTATTCCAGAAAACTGACTTTGAGATTATCAAAATCTTTTATTTATTTATTTATTTATTTTTATTTTTTTTTATTTTAGCATATCTTTTAAAATAGCTGAGCCCCCTGGACAAATACCCACTTTAAAAATATGGCTGGTATTAGTCATCAACTGGAATAAGCAAAGCAGTATGTATTTTCAAGCTTCCCTAAAAAGTAGAGCAGAAGATGGTTGTATAAAGTAAAGAACTTCTGATTTTACTCTTTCCTATTATCATTCTTACATGGTTCCTCCCACATCTGTTCTTCAGGCCATTATTTCCTCCCTGTCTCCCTCAGTATATTTTCATGATCCTGCCATTTTAGCATCTTTGAGTTCTCCATAGATTCTTCTCTTTTCTTCTGTAAAGGGTTGTTTCCTACACCATATTAATTTTCCAATGTGCTCCTCTTCTTCTGCAATCTCCAACGTGACCTTACTCTTTTCCTTTAGCCTATTCTACATTAAATTTAATTTTCCTGTAGAATTTTACTTCTTATGTCGCTTGTTCTATTAGAAAATGGTTGCCTGTTGCCCATGAGATAAAGTTTACATTCTTTTGCCTGGCTTTCAATATCTCCCATAATCTCTCCCCCATGGTATCTGTCTTTTACAGTAGTCTACTGGTTCTAAGTTAAGACATTCCTAACCCTAAAAAGAGTTTTTTATAATTTGTTAGGGATGGTAAAAAAAAAAAAAATACACAGTTAACTATCATAAATTACGTTATCAAGTATGAAATGTCCAGTTGCCTTAAATACTAAATTTGACAGTTGATATCTCTGACATTTCACTTTGACATTTCTTATTTTATTTTTATTGTGAAGGCACATCTTCAGTCTTGCAAATGCATGTGTTGGCTTGTGATTATCTTTCAGATTTTTTTGAGCAATTTTTGTAAAATCATGGATGAGTTAAAAATTCATGTTATTTTCGAATATGAGTTTCGTCGTGGAAGAAATGCAGTGCAGACAGCTCAAAATATCAACGAAGTATTTTGAAAGGATATGGCAAATGAATGTACAGTTTGTCGATGGTTTGAGAAGTTCCATTCTGATGATTTTAATATTGAAAATGAGCCACTTGGGTAACCTGAGACCAAGGTGGATGGATAATGATGATCTCAAAGCTGTAGTGGAAGTGAATCCATCTCAACCTATGTGTGAATTAGCAGCAAGGTTTGATGTTACTAGTCCAACAATATTGGGTCATTTGGGATAAGGTAAAGAAGCTGGATAGATAGATTCCACATAAATTAAACAAGCATCAGAAGAGAAGGCATCTTGAAGCTCGGTTTTCTTTGCTGTCATGACATAAATGTGAACCATTTCTATACTATTTTGTTATGTGTGATGAAAAATGGATTCTTTTTTGACAATCACAAGCATTGAGCACAATGATTGGATAAATGTGGAAACACAGTCCAAAACTGAATATTCATCAAAAAAAGCTAAAACACAATGGTGGTCCAGTGCTGGTGATTGATATCCACTACAGCTTCACGAAATCCTCCCTTGTCAGTTGATTACAGTGGATATGTCTACTGCATCCAATTGGATGAAATAATTAGGATGCTTGCAATTAAGCAACTGAGGCTGGTCAATAGAAACAGGCCAATCCTGTTGCAAGAAATGCTTAATCACATGTCACACAAACAACACTGTTCAAACTGTCGCAGCTGGACTTGGAAACTCTGTCATCAGCTGTATTCACCAGACCTTGTATGAACCGACTACCACTTCTTCCAGTCTTTGGGCCACTTCTTGCAATGAAAAATACCCAGTTTTCTACAAGCTGTGGAAAATGCCTCTCGTGATTTCATTGCCACTTGCTCTGCAGGCTTCTTTGCTGCTGGCATAAACAAGCTACCCTTAAGATGACAAAACTGTGTGGGTAGTTGAGGCGCATACTTTACTTGTACTGCTTTTTTTTTTTCCCCAGCCACTTGTGGAGCTAGCGCGTACTGCTTCTTGAGATATTATAAGCTATACTTTTGATTCGAAATCGGACATTTCATATTTAAGTACCTTAATAGAATGAAGACTGGGTCTACTACAATGAAATATAAAGAAAGGGGAAATGATCATTTAGAAATAGAGAAATATTATCCAATTAGAGAAATCAGAAAAGTTTTCATTAAGGAGTTGACATTTCAGATGGGTCCTGTAGGAGGACTGAGGACTTTTTCTTCAAGTGGAAAAAGGGATGTGGAACAGGTAGAAAAAATACTGTGGAGCAGGGGTCCTCAAACTTTTTAAACAGGTGGCCAGTTCACTGTCCCTCAGACTGTTGGAGGGCTGTTGGAGAGTGCGCCGCACATTCCACACATGCGCACTGTGGGCCCCGGACTAGTCGGCTGCTAAGCAGGACAGGCAGCTGTGGAAAAAACACCGGACGGGCCGGATAAATGTCATCGGGCCAGATAAATGTCCTCGGCCCAGCCCTCAGGCCGTACTTTGAGGACCCCTGTGAGGAAGTAAAATAAAGGACATATTTAAGACAACTATGTCTAGTTCGGGTGAAGCATAGGATACAGGTAAACAAGGGAAAATAAGACTAAAAAGTGTTAAGGTATCATTGGCGAGAGACTTGAATTCTAGTGTTCGCTGTTCATTCATTGCTTGGTAAACAGTAGAGTCACAGAGTGTTTCATTTTATATGGGCATCAGAAATAGAATGGGACCTTGAGTAGATCCAATAGCAGTATCCGGAACTGATTAGAGAAATACAGGAAAGGAGCAGGTCTACAGCCAGTAGTTACTTGGTAAATGCAAACCAGGGACTGTTGAGTTAAATCTCTGCAGCACATCCATAGCACTGTCTTAATGTGTCTAATCTCTGCTGGCAGTACTGCTTTCAAAAATATTTATTACCAAATTGATCACTCTGCTGAAGAATTTAAATGAAGACCATCCATAACAAAAAAATTGAAAATGTTAAAAATTAGAATTCCTCTCAATACTGTGAAATAGCCCTTAAGATAGGTCACTTACTTCTCAGACTACACGAGTTATGGTGCACACTGTAGAAGTGACAGTACACACAATAATGTGGTTCCTGTTTCAGTCTTGGAAGACTTTGGGATATTAATCTTTGATAATTACAGAATTTAAAATAGAGGTAATAAGGTTGTCTTAGAGTCCATTGATATACTGATCACAATAGTCTCTTGTGACAGGCTTACTGCTTTTCAAATATTGCAGTGGCACCTTGGGTGGTTTTTTTTTTTTTTTTTGGTATTTTTTTAAAGGAAAGTGACAAAGGAGATTGGCTTGGTTGAGGTTAACTTTTGGGGGGTAACAAATATAGAAGAAATAACTAAAATACATTTATCGTATAGTTTACAATTTGTATGAATTCTGTGTTCATAAAAATGTTAAGTGCTATGAAATATTTTCAGTCAATTGTTTTTGGCTATCTAGATATATAAAGTCTTCTTCTTAATTTAATAAGGAATTGGAATTTACAGCAAAGTGTGTTTATTGAGCATTTTAAACAGTGTAGATCAGCTAGTTCCTGGATTCTTTGACAAAAAATTATAATAAAACAAATATCTAATATTTGATAAAATTCTGTTAAACTATTTTAGATTATGATCATTCTTAATGCATCAGAAAAAAAAGCTAATAAGTGTTAGG
Source organism: Microcebus murinus (assembly GCF_040939455.1). Lineage (NCBI taxonomy): Eukaryota > Metazoa > Chordata > Mammalia > Primates > Cheirogaleidae > Microcebus > Microcebus murinus. The sequence continues at coordinate 12,625,252 of NC_134114.1, forward strand.
TAATGTGATATATTGGAAAGAGAATAGGCTTTAGGGTCAGGCTGGTTTTTCCTCTTACTCGCTAGGTGACCTTGGACAATTTACCCTATTCTTTGGCAAAATGTTCTTACTACAGAGTCATAAGTATTCAACTTATGACTTAACTATAGAGTCATAAGGATTAAATAGGATCTTAACTATAACTGAATGTTCTCTATGTGTTTGACTAAGGATTAGCATGCTTTTCCTGAAAAGGGCCAGATAACAAACATGCTAGGCTTTGTAGATCTGTCACAACTATTCAACTTTCCTATGTTATAACATAAAAACAGCCACAGACAATACATAAATGAATGAGAATGCCTATGTTCTCATAAAACTTTATATATGGATGCTAAAATTTGATTTTCATATATTTTTCACATCATGTAAAAAGCTGGGCACAGTGGTGTGCACCTGTAGTCCCAGCCACTTGGGAGGTTGAGGTAGGAGGACTTCAAATTGGAGCCCAGCCTGAGTGGGTAACATACACAATCTCCCAAAACAAAACAAAAAATCATTCTTAGCTTGTAGCCCCTACAAAATCAGGTGGCATGGCCCATGGGCTATAGTTTGCTAACCCCAGCCTTAAGACATTTATTGGATCTTTATTTTGTAGATGAGGGAAACAGGTAAGGAATTGTTAGGTGGTTTTCTCAGAACTAGTTAAGTGTTATAATCATTAAAAATGACTAGTATAGAACCCTACACATGGTTTACAGAGCCAACTGAAATAATAAGACATTTTGCAACACTTTCCATCCATTTATTCCACAGGCATTTATTGGACAATGAGGCTGATACAGTGCTATGCCCATTAAAATAACCTTACAGAGTTTTCTTGTAAGCAGTTGCTTGTTGATTGCCTTTGTTTTAATATTTAAAAGGATAGCTTAGTTGACACACAGGAAAAAAAAATCAGTATCTTGGTTTTATACAGACTTCCCCCCTGCCCAAAGTGCTTCTGATACTTTTTTGTCATTCATTCTCAAAGCATCCCTGTATGAAAGGAGGAGAATTAACGTCCTTATTTTATGAGGAAATAGATAATTTGGGGGGAAACTGAAGCTGTGGTTTGGGGATGTTATTTGACTTTGAGATTGTGTGTTATGACCATAATATTAACATCAGAACCAGAACTCATATTTCCTGTATTCCTTTCTACCATAAATGCTGTGGTGGAAATGGAGGACTAATACACAAAAATATAGTTCTGAGACTTTCTAACTTCATCATGACACAAATCATACATGACAACAGTAATTCAGTAAGGGTTTTCAGAATAATTTCATGTCTTACAACTAACACAGCTGCAACAGTGTAAAGAAATACACCAATCTAAATTATAAACATAATAAAAAACATTAAAAATCACCTTTTTTCTTAAATGTGCATTCACTTCTTGCCTAAAATCTGTAGTATGCTGGAATTTGTCATTTTTATTAAAGGAAGAAAGTTGCACTTATTTCAAATATAAGAGTGAGATGCCTAAAATATGTTGAGGATGTTTGCAAATTGCACAACCTTATAAAAGTTTCTTTTCCCAATATTCTATTAAACTGGGAAGGAGGCAGTTTTTAAGAAATTGATTTTGAAGATTTTTAGGGTAAGAAAAAAGCAAAGGTGTTTCAGAATGAGAATATTCAAGCCTGAATTGACCTTTCAAAGCAAGTCTCAACCTTTGAGCACTGCTTTATTGCTTCAGATCAAAATGCATGATTGGCAAATACTATTCCCATTGTATGGTTTTGCTCAGCACTTTATAGGACATATGCAAAAACCTTTCTACAGCTCTTAATTAAAAAAAAAAATCCATGGTTCACATTTAATGACTGGATTCCAGTTAGATCTTATAAGCCATTCTTTATCAGTTGTTTCATTATTGGAGAAATTAATTACTGTTGATATAAATTCTCATGGTAAAGGATATGTAGTTCCCTAGTTAATCACAAATTTGCTACTATATCTTACACCAGAAACAGTGCCTGCCCTACCAAAACACCCACACCCTTAACATTTGTGTTTGTTTGAATTGTAAGTTTTGAGAAGGGTATATTATTGTATTATATAAATTTGCAATCATATATTCTTATACAAATATTATTAAAGTACATATATAGTTATAGGGCTACTGTCCATTGAGAGCTGGTATGTCTTTTCCATAGTGCTGATAACACATTTTTCTACCCTACCAAACTACCCCCATTCTCAAACCCCTTTTGATTTACAGATTATAACATTTTATTCTAGATTTATTGTTCACACCATCAAACATTCTCAGCCCTTGAATATATCTTCTTGTAACCTTGTCCAGTGAATTATAATATATTCTTTAATTACTTGAATTATTAACTTTCTGTTTTCTCTTCAATGAAAAAACTGAAATGACCTTTAAACTTTTTGACTTCGTGGCAAAGGATGTCTTTTAAAATGAAGAAACATACACATAAATAAAAGAATCCTGGTAACAACTGTTTTATAAATATGTGACTGTATTTTTTCATTTCCAGAAACTCTTATTGAATAGAATTCAGGTATATTCCTCCAAAACCCACACAGTTCAGAGATGTTCTAACACCAAGTTTCCATTTGTATTAAAATGGGCAAGATAATAAAGGCACAGGCTCACTTTATCAATAAAGGACATCAAACACAATCAAGAGGCACTAACAACACATAAGCATAGTCAGTCACAAAAAGCAAATATTCAAAGTCTTCAGTAACTTTTCTCCCTTTAACATTTGGCAAAATTCAGTCTAGATACTTTAATACCTCAGAAAGAAAAAATAAATAAGAGAAGCTACATTAAAATGTCAGATTACCTAGAATTAGTCTTTAAAAATATAAGAAAAAGGGATAAAAATGAAAGGAAGAGAACACAAATTTCCTATATTCTTAGATTATCCTTCCTTTCTGAGGGTCTCAGATGTCTGAGTGCATCTGCAGAAATGCCAGCTATACCTGAAGATTTAAGAGATTTTTGGTAGTTGCTGACATGGTCCCTCGACACTTAAAGTTTGTATCACAAAAACAAAACTAGCTTGGTTTCTGCTTTTTAGTCCTTTGTTAAAAACCATAAATCAAATTTGGTTATTTAAAAGTGATCTAAAAAAGTTTAAAAGAAAAAAAATATATTCTGTCTTCCCAAGAATAAACAGATTACATAATTAGACTTCAGTGGCAAATAAATATAAAGCCAAGCAAGTTCCTCTCTATCTATACAGACTAAGAAAACAGAGTTGTTATTTCTTTATTGTTGATGACCACATCACTCAGAACATATCAAGCACTAGTTTCAGAATTTTAGGAGACTTTTTCCATGACACAATATGAAAGATAAAGGTTTAAGTCTGAGCAGGCAGAATAGATCTGCACTCACAATATCCCTATGACAAACATATGACAAATGAACAGCAAAACGGCTGAATCTGTTTACATGATAGCCATTGTCTATGTGATATATAACTACTTGCTTTCTATGGGTTAATGCCACCCATTGCAAGAGATGGCCATCAATGGAGCATGCCACTTCACAAGTAAGCCTAAGTCTAACTGCAGAAATAACATGGAAATGTTTCAGCCTATCCATAGTACTTAAATATATTTTTAAATTTTTCCTAGGAAATTAATTTTGATAATATTTCCCAAGTCCTTTAACTAAAGGTACCTTGATAATTTCTGTCTTTTTACATCAAAATCTACCAGTTGTTTTTTTTTTAACAAAACTGTTTCCAGGATTAGGAATAAGGGAGCTGATACAGCATGTATTCACAATTAATTGTTAATATTTTTCAATGAATTACAATAAACTGCTTTTGCATGCTTGAAAAATTAATTATAAAGAAGAAAAGAAAGAATACTTATAGGAAGATTTTAATAATTTGGTGTTTTGGATTTTTTTTTTTTTTGGCTTAAAAACAACCCCCAATATTTATCTCTGACAACACAGTGTGTGTGTGTACATAAAGTTCATTTCCATGCTTATTACATAAAAATAACTATCAGAAATATCAGCCTATCAACACCAGCTGATGTATATCCAATCAATTCACTGCAGAAGGGAAAGTAAAACAAAAAACTAAAGTAATAATTAAAGCTTATAGTTTAATTTTTTTCTGTTTTTCTTTCTTTCTTGTTTGTTTTTTTTTTTTTTTTTTTTGCTTGTTTGAAATTTTTTTTGGTGGGGGTTTTTTGTTTTGTTTTTTTTTGGTGTTCTGTTGCAAGCTGCTGATTCCTAGATTAATGGCCTCCAAGTAGATTTGAAAGGAAGCCTGAAGACTTCTTATTTTGCTGTGTTTCTGCTTCCTGGTCTTGTGTAAGTCCCAATTCACTCTCAATTTGATCCAGCTCTGACTGGTCAAGTAGTTCAAAGTCATCACCTTCTTCAGTGTCTGTGTCTTCTCCTGGGCTGGGTGCAGCCTCAGAAATTGCTTGCTGCACACCCCCTAACTGGTCTTTAATAGCAGCAGTCACTGCAGCTGTGATGACGTTCCCAGCCAGGTTGCTCATCAAGTTAAAGGTTTGGTCACTGTTCAGAGGAAGAATGAGACCAGCTGCTGATTGCCTCTCTTTGCTTGGCCTGTGACCACTGTCCAGCTGTTCCTTTTTTCTCTTGAGCTCAGTGGGCAAGCCAAGGCTTAATTCGTCTTCATCATTTGTTCCCATGCCATTTTCTAGAGATGGAAAATCTGAAAGATCTCGAGAGAAAACTTCCTCGCTAGGTCGGTCAAGATCTGTGAAATGCATAACAGAAGTTCATGCTTAAGTGCCATAACAAATTTGAAATAAAAGAGCTGTCTAAAAGATGTCTGACCTTAATCTGAATCCTCTGGGCAACTTTGGCATTCATCTATCCTCCTGAGTCAACCTGAATCAATTTAACCACATATTGGACCCTTCCCAAATCTGTGACACTCTCTCTACAAACATATCCCCCTCCCAAAGACACATCCCCTATATCTTTTAGCTTTCCTCTTAAGCACAAAACACTGTAAGTAATGATTTAATATTCAACCTTGTCTAAGCTTAAGGCTTTGACTAAAGTTTAAGCATTCACTATAAAAATTCCATCCTGCTCCTAGGGTGGGAATTATCTTAAGCCAATGGACATAATGTATTATCATAAAATAAAAAAATACTTCAATTTAAAGTTTTCATGGGTTCTGGCATATCAAATAGTGAGTATTATCTAGCTTCATTTTCATACATGGAGAACTAGCTGAGTATCTGTAACCTATATTTGTTTGAAGCAATGAAAAGAAGATACTGTTCCTTCTATTCCATGTTCAACCCAACAGCTATGGAAACATTTGGCTGTAACTACAGCTGAAATTGACCATTCTAAGATTCAGGACATCTGAAATGTCAGATTAGGAGGTAAGCTGATTATATTGGTTTTATTTTTCATAGGAAATCTTTCAGTGTAACAGTTAACTCCTTAAAACAGTGATTTGAAATCTTCAATTCAATTAGTGAAAAGCCTTATATCTGGGTTGTATTATTACTGTCCCTTTTATTGTGTAATCTGAGATAGGATGCTTAAGAACAAAGTACTCATAATCCTGATCTTTAAAATGACCTCAATTGTATAAATTGAATGAGCTTGAACTTGAAGAGCTTGAATAAGCTTCAGTGATCTTCTTGTTCTAATGTGCTTTAAAGATGAGGAAATTGAGGCCCACAAAAAACGTCACCTATTCAAGGTCACACAGTCAGCTGGTGACACAGGCAAGACTCCACTTGTGTCTCCCAACCTTCAAACCCATCTTCTTTCAAACACTGCACCGCCTTCACCCTCTCCTTGCTATAGAAAAGAAAGAATGTTCTTGGAAAATAACTATGAAACAGTTTATTCATCTACTCTGTTCACGTGTTCAGTATATGGCTAAGACCACTTAAAATAATCCACTTAGACTAACAGAAGTTAAGTTATTGCACAAATGTCCCTCAACTGAGGTTATGGATGGAATTTGCATTAGTGCTCTCCAATATTAAATTTTATTTAACCTAAATATTAAAAACAATGGAGCTTTTTTAATTTTGAAGACACATATGAAAAACTTCGGAGTCAGTTTTGTACTCAGGGAACTTTCCTTCCATACTTTAGTCCCTCTCAATGAGGACTGGCCCTGAATGTATGGAATTAGCTTCTTTCTCTCCTCTCGTTATTTCTAAAAGCAATGCCACCAGACATTTCAGAAAGTAATTTTTAAAAATGTTTCAATTTCTTTTGTTTTCAAAATAAAAGATTTGGACAGTGAGTTAGATTTTTCCCCTCGTACTGTTTAAAATGTAACAGCTTTTGAGATATAATTTATATACCAAAAACCTCACCCTTCTATAGTATATTCACAAAGCTGTACAACCATTACCACTATCTAATTCCAGAACATTTTCATCACTCCAAAAGGAAACTCATACCAATTAATAGTTACTCTGTATTCCCTCCTTCCTCCAGTCCCTGGCAACCACTCACCTATCTTCCCTCTATATCGACTTGCCTGTTCCGGATATTTCATGTAAGTCCAATCATACAATATGTGGCCTTTTGTGTCTGGCCTCTTTCACTTAACATACTGTTTTCAAGGTTCATCCATATTGTACCAAGTATCACTACTTCATTTTTTTTTTTTGGAGACAGAGTCTTGCTTGTCCCCTTGGCTAGAGTGCCATGGCATCATCATAGCTCACAGCAACCTCAAACTCCTGAGTTCAAGCGATCCTTCTGCCTCAAGCCTCTAAAGTATCTGGGAGTACAGGATTCAGAGCCCAGCTAATTTTTTTTCTATTTTTTGCAGAGATGTGGTCTCATTCTTGCTCAAGCTGGTCTTGAACTCCTGACCTCCTGACCTTAAAGTGATCCTCCCACCTTAGCCTTCTGGAGTGCTAGGATTATAAGTATGAACCACCACATATGGCCTTCGTTCATCTTTTTTTTTATTTTTTTTTGAGACAGAGTCTCACTTTGCCCAGGCTAGAGTGAGTGCCATGGCGTCAGCCTAGCTCACAGTAACCTCAAACTCCTGGGCTCAAGCAATCCTGCTGCCTCAGCCTCCCAAGTAGCTGGACTACAGGCATGCACCACCATGCCCAATTAATTTTTTTCTATATATATTAGTTGGCCAATTAATATCTTTCTATTTATAGTAGAGATGGGGTCTTGCTCTTGCTCAGTCTGGTTTCGAACTCCTGACCTCGAGCAATCTGCCCGCCTAGGCCTCCCAGAGTGCTAGGATTACAGGCGTGAGCCACCACACGGGGCCTTCATTCATTTTTATAACCAAGGAATACTCCACTGTATAGATACACCACATTTTACTTACCCATTCAATAGTTGACAAACGTTAAATACTTTCACATGCCCTTATAATAATAAAAATAAGGTTATCCAGAAATATTAGCATACCGTCGGAAGTGTCTGTCTGTGGAGTGTATCCTTCTGAAAGGTTGAAGGTCCCATTATCGGTCCAGGACACCTCTGAGACATCTGTGTCAGACACAGATAACTCTTTGGCAGCGACAGTGAGGCTAATCTGTGTTAACATAAATACCAGTGGCACATTTTAAGCTGCTGAAGGAAATGCATTGAAAGATCCATACTAACCCCCAAAATGTCAGAGTAATGAAAACTAGATGAGTATTTTCCTTTTGAAATCATCAATCATCTTACAGAAATAGAAGGAGTCTATTAGAAAAATCATTCATCTTTGGTACATGTAAATAATTTTACAGTTAAACCACACAGGAATGGAAAACTAAACAAACAAAAAAATACCTTAGGACAAAGAGCTGAAAACTCTAATTCACTGTCATCTTTGTGACTTTTTTCTTTATCTGCTTCTGTTGAGAAAAAATTTGGAAGCTTTCAGTTTCTTGGCCAGCTTTGACATGGTGTAGTTACTTCATTATATATTCTTACCCCCCATTCCTCACATTCTCTAATACCTCCATATAATTAACTGTGTGCGCATAAAAACCTCACATATTTGTAAAATGTTTGATTTAAAGGAAATGGTCCACATTCGTGGTTCTCCTAGTGTGGTCCCTGAACCACCACCAGCAGCAGCAGCCCTGAGAACTTTTTAGAAATGCAGATTCTCAGGCCCTACCCTAGACCTACTGCATCAGAAGCTCTGGGTGGTTCCCCGCAATGTATGCTTTAATAAGCCTTCCAGGTGGCTCTGGTTCGTGTTTGAGAACCTAGAAGGTCACAGGCCAAGTTAAAAGGTAAAAAATGATCATACTGGTTTTTTCTCTATTTTCTTTTCCTTCCTTCCCCTGTTCTTTCAATCTCCTCTCACATGGCTCCCACGCTCTTAGCCCTACCTGTGTTATCTTTTTATTTGCAATAATAGTCCAACCCAAAATAAAACAAAGTAAATCACAAATAGCAAAATATAGAGTGTTGAGGCCTTTTCTCCCTCCTGACAATTTGGATTTAAAAGTCAATTTATTTGTTATGTTTGAGAAAAAAAAATGTCTAAATAGGAAAGGATATATATATTACTTTGGGGGGCTTAGCTTCTACAATAATATTTAGTAAACGGCTAAAGGTACCCTGAACTATATGAAAGGTGATTTCATAAAAAGAGCCTGTTAATGTCTCATATTTCATGCAAAGAATCTAAAATTGAGACTTCACCTACCTGATCTCTCACGTTTCTTCTGATTAATATATTCTCCAATTCCAAAATCTAGTTTCAGCAGAACTGACTTGATTTTGCTGTATATTTTTTGTCCAATATCATTACACTTAAACAGTGGACACAAAAATGCACACAGTACTGAAATATAAGAAGGAAGAAAAAATAGGTAAAATGCCCTTCATTTTAAAAGGCTACATCTTAGTATTTCACAAAATACTACAGTTCTCTTACCGAAATAATAGAAGTTTTGGGTTTTTTGGGGGAAATGCCTCTGTAAAATAAATTTAAACTTGTATTCTTCTCCTGTAAACATTTTCTATGAAATACTCTACAGTACACGCACATATGTGTGTGTACATGCCATGCTCATAGTCATTGTTTTTAGATTTACAATTAGATCAACTTCCTCCCCTCAATCCTTTTACGCTCAAAACTTATAGAAAGATTACGTGCTTTCCAGACAACAGTCCTGGATTAAAACTTCAACTCTATTTATTAAATGCCATTTTACCCCATGAGAAGTTATTATCACCTATTAGCTTCTCATCAGTAATACTTTCTTGAGGTTACTGTGAAGTATAAATGAGATTAATGCAAACCTTCTAAATAAAGCCTTGCCCAAATTAGACTCTCATTCCCCAGCCCTCTTCTCCTTTAACTCCTAAACAGTATAGAGCAAAGAGTCCTGATATGATATTGTATATTAGTTCTATCTGGGAAGAATGGATTTTAGCTCCAACTATTTGCCATTTGCATTATACATTAGGAATACAAAAAGAAATGAAGATTGCCACACTGAATGTACTGAATTCCTAAGTTCATTTCTTTGTTATTAGGAAATGTCCCCTACTACCTTTTTAAAACAGGAGCTAAACTCAAATATCTCCAGAGACTAAGAAATTATATGTAAAATTTAAAAGCCAGTTAAGAAAAATAGGAAAATATGAGAGTTAATTAAGTGGAGAGTAACTGCCCAGGTTGTAGTGCCAGATCTTCATATTTTTCAGGAGAAGCAGAAACTCTACACTTTATAAACAGCATTTTTTTAGAGTTGACATATGCCAAATTATATAAAGTGATAACAATTCGGTAAGTTTTGACATATGTATACACCTAGGAAAGTATTGCCACAATCAAGATAGTGAACATATCTGCCACCCCCAAAAGTTTCCTCATGTTATTAATCCTTCCCTCCCGCCTCTCCTTGCACTCACCCACCTCTCATCCCCAGGTAACCACTGGCCTGCTTTGTCACTAAAGATTAGTTTGAATTTTCTAGAATTACATATAAATAGAATCATACAATACATATACTCGTTTATTGGCTTTTTTCCACTCAGCCTAATTATTTGGGGCTTTATCCATAATGTTGCACTAATTTGTTGTACTAATTTTTAGTGCTGAGCAGTGACCCATTGTATGGATATATCACATAATGGTATATGGTAACAGTTTGTTTATCCATTCATTCGTTGATAGACATATGGACTGTATTCTGCTTTTGGCTACTACAAATAAACCTGGTATGTACATTCATGTACAGGTGTTTGTGCAGAAAAATGCTTTCATTTCTCTTGGGTAAATACTTAGCTGTGGGATGGCTGAGTCATACAGTAGTTTTTAAGAAACTGCCAAACCATTATCCAAAGTGATTTTGCCATTTGTTGGCAAATGGCAAAATTTGCCAATTGTTCCATATCCTTAATATGGTCAGTATTTTTTATTTTAGCCATTCCGGTGAGGGTGCAATGGTGTGTCATATGGTTTTAATTATTTTTTGAACCACAGAACATGCAAAAGACAAAGGTCTTGGTGTATTTTGTGGGGGTGGGGCACAGAGCTTATTTATAGTTTTCTTGATATATTAACATAAAATTATTCACTAGCAATTCTTCCAATTTTAAAATATATAAAAATATCTCTAGGAAAAAAGAAGAAACTTTGCAGAACAGGAGATTAAAGGATAATCCCCTTTTTGTCTTATAATTAAGAGCTCATCCCTCTTCTTCCAAACTGCAGAATGTCTGCTGACCATAAAATGATACCATATATATCATACAAATTAGCCAAATGTTCTATACATACTTACATAGCAGATAACTGAGTATAACCCCAGGAATGTAACTTCCCAAGATCGTAAAAAATGTGCACACACTGCAGACCAGGAGACAAAACTAGAAATAATAGAAATAACACAGGATAATTATTCATAACACTGACATTTTGGAGCACAGGATACATACACAATTACGTATCTATAAGCAAACTATCAGGTTATGGAAAATGTTTTTCAAACAGCATTCTTTTGTACTTAGGTCTAATGACTGTTGCATTTAACTGGCCTTAGTCCACTTCAGCACTTAGTAATAATCATGTGAGGACACAGGAGCTAATTTCTGACACTGACAATGACAATTGCCATTACTCATGCCTGTGGCTGTATTGCTGCCAGGTGTAAGAGAACAGAAGAGTAGTATGTCCCCGGAAACCCTTTTTATTCAGCATCATTTAATGAAAGTAATGCAGCCAGATAACTAAATCTGCAAGTTCAAACTATCACTATAAGCCCATCAAAATTCATAAAAACACAACAAAACATGTTGCAGAAATTTGAGAAATCTACATAAATCTAATTTAATTTACACAGCTGGAGATCTTCTGGGATAAATCTATGACCATTACTATCCTCCCTTCTAATCATATCCACCCCTCAAATTAACCCCACTTCTACGTCACCTAGAAACCAACTGCAAATGAAATGAAACTACGATGGTGAAATCCAATCATTTTCCTTTTCTCTGTTATTTACCATTAAAAAAATCTTGGTTGTTTTAAGAAATTAAAAAACAACCTACAGAAAATCTCCTTAAATCCCATTAGAAACATCAAGACAGAAAAATTGTCCCATAAAGTCTTCACTTAATTTCCACACTCTAGTCTTGAACTATCTTACTTTTTATCTTTATTTGTGATATTAAATTAAACTGAGAAGCATGCAAAGAAAATTCATTAAGAGAATTTCCAAAAGACACATGAAGCAGGAATATAGCTTCTGATCAATAACTAATTAAGAGAGCAAGGGGGGGGGGTCTAAATTTAAGGTTAACTGATTTTTTATTCTTTGGTAGAGGGTTAATAAATTTACTAGTCAAAGGAGAATTCATGAACTTGTGGAACAAAATAAAGAGCTGCTTCTCAAACAATAAGGGACCTTGAAAGAATCTGGAATTCTAGGAACTAAATGGAAAAGGAAAGGCCATAAAAATCAAAAGGACAAATAAGTGAATAAAAGCATTACTATGTCCAGAATTTAGTTTTATAAAGGGATTTCTTACTATCCCCTTGACTTACAACATTTTCATCTTAAGGTAATTGACTTGGGGCACCTTAATGAAACAAAATACAGAAGTTTCAAGTTTAGAATCTTCCAAAAATATGTTTAATTACTTCAGTAAAATAGGTATCAACAATACATTGTACCCTCCCCTATGGATATCTATTCTAAAAAATTACCTTCAGTGATTTAAAAAGTCCATCTAAACATAGCACTGGCTCTTTAATATATGTTCAAAATGTCTCCAAACATAATTCTATTATTTCATACTAGGGAAATTTTGAGATTGCCTGTACATGGTACAATGAGAGGGATTTTGAGTGCTGACATTCCTAGTTCTTCATTCCAACTACAGGTGGATATTCAAGAAACTTGAGGCAACACCTGAGCTATCAGGACAGTCAATCAGCATTAGAGCTGCCTCTCCAGATAAAATAATCCAAGTGTGTGCAATGCACCAGTAATCCCTTTCCAACCATGCATGACTCTTCCCCTCATGGGTTTTCGCCTCAATTGGAAAAATACTTTTTGTTTATATAATCACTATAGATGTTTTGCCAAAAGTTTTCTTTCTTAAATAAATCATACAAGAATCTCCACTTTTTAGATTGAAAGTGAGACTCAGTTTTCTTGGAATGTCCCCTCAAAGGACGACATGTTCATTTCATCTCCCTTTGACACCAACACCGGGCTAAATATGGTAACTGAAAGTCTTAAGACTTTTTCTCCTTGGTCCGGCTGATAAGACCAATCACCATTCATTCTAGTTAATGAGCTAGATATATATGTATAAAAACCAATCCAATTCAAATGTCAGGTTGAGGATTCTCTAGTGTTCACATATTAATATTTATAGCAGTGTTTAAGGCACATGTTCCTCATATATTATTAATATATTCAGAACATCTTATGAGCTGATACAAGAGGTTAGTTCATCTGTTTCCAAGTACATTGCACATTTTAAAACACACTCTTGTCCTGGAAAACTTGCCTTGCCAGGGCTCTGCTGTTTAAAAAGAGACATTTCTTGAAGAAATATGCTGAAATTCATCCATGATTCTGCAATACAGTGGCTGAGTCTGGGTCTTTCATCTGGTTTGGAATTGATAACTTCCCAGCTAAAGAGAGAGACAGAGAGAAAAAAAGGAACTGGATTTTAGATGATTCAGTCAATATTCATGGCTTCAGCAAATACTTATTGAGCATCTACTGTTGGCCACCCTACCCTAGAAAAGCCCTGTGCATTCAGAGGTGAATGAGCCAGATACCTGCTCCAGAAAGCTCACATTCCAAAAGAAACAATGAGCTATATAATTAGTTATCCAATTACAACAAGGGAAACGCTGAGGAAGAACCAGGCAAGGGCTTTGAGACATCTTCTCTGAAGTCATGTTTTAAATTTCTAATTTTTAATTATTATGGGTACACAACAGTTGTGTATCTTGATAGGGTACATATGATGTTTTGATACAGGCAATCAAGTACATTAATCAAATGTAATTGGGGTATCAATCACCTCAAGCATTTATCATTTCTTTGAGGTAGGTACATCCCAATTCTACTCTTTTAGTTATTTTAAAGTATACCATAACTTATTGTTGACTATGGTCACTTTGTTGTGCTATCAAATATTGTTCATTCTATCTAGTTAGCTAACTATATTTTTGTGAAGAAGTCATTTTTAAACTCAGACCTGGAATGGATTAGACCTGGTGAACTGCTGTTCACCATAAGGGTTTTGGAGAGACCAATAGACAATATATGCAGAGGCCCTAGAACGGGAAGGAGCTAAGAGCACTATCCTATTTGTGCCTGAGTATGGCTCCAGCAAAGTGAATCAGAAGCTGGGAAGGAGGAGGGTCCCAGACCATACAAGGCCTTACAGGACTTGTTAGAAACTTTTTAAACCGCAAGGATTGAGAAGCCACAGTACTTTCAAAGAAATCTTGGCATTAAGCATTATAATAATAATTATTAGTAAACACCAACACTATATTTTCAATATATACAGTGGTTAGTCAACTCTAAAGAAAATCGTTAAATTCAAACTCAGGATCTCACAGTATTCTCTATTTTTCTGGAGTTATCTTTTTCCAATCATCGTGTTGAACGTGCTGCACAGGCCAGGAAATGTGCAGTGACCCTGCCCTCATTTTTCCACAAGAATCTCTGCAAGCTAAAAGCTAGAAGCCACCACTCCAGGAAAAAGACATACATATGCAAATACACGTCATTCCCTAAAATTCCAATGACGTTAAGGTTAATTCCTGCTCTTGCAATCCTAACTTACACAAGTTCAAACAAGCTGTGTGAAGGGCCCTCAAATTCATTCACTAAAGAAATAATTAGTGCCTATCCTGTTGAAGACATTGCCATAGAGTTGTGGATACAGCAGTAAACAATGCAGCAAAGTTTCTAGCACATGATAAAAATGATCTGTGACCTCTAATCTGAGCTATGACTGTTAAGTATCAGGGTGAGGCTGACCTTTGGATTCAACTCCCATAGCCCTAAGACAAATCAAAACTACCTGGGCCCTTAGATGCTCAACTACACAGAAATTGTGTACATAGAGAGATTCTGTCACTTTTAAATATAGTTTGTTGTTGTTTTCTATTTCAGCATATTATGTTAAGGTTATATTGCCCTTACCCCTTCTCCTCCCTCGAGTCAGAGCTTCAAGCGTGACCATCCCCCAGACGGTGCACATCTCACTCATTATGTATGTATATACCTGTCGAATTTGTAAATTAATTAAAATTCCTTTTTAAAATACAAATTTTATTTTATTTTATTCTTATTTTTTTGAGACAGAGTCTAGCTTTTTGTTGCCCAGGCTAGAGTGAGTGCCATGGCATCAGCCTAGCTCACAGCAACCTCAAACTCTTGGGCTCAAGCGATCCTCCTGCCTCAGCCTCCCGAGTAGCTGGGACTATAGGCATGTGCCACCATGCCCGGCTAATTTTTTCTATATATATTAGTTTGCCGATTAATTTCTTTCTATTTATAGTAGAGATGGGGTCTCGCTCTTGCTCAGGCTGGTTTCGAACTCCTGACCTCCAGCAATCCGCCCGCCTCGGCCTCTCAGAGTGCTAGGATTAGCCACCGCACCCGGCCTAAAATACAAATTTTAAATCCAAGTTTAAATGAGCACAATAGCATCAAAGGGTGGGCGGAGTATCTCATTTTTCTTCTTCTTTGTTCTGTCAGCCTCAACTACTGCTCTAGAAGGTCACTGTGCTACCAGTTGTCCAGGCTGGTGTTACTCCCCCAGGTAGACATCTGCAGAAGGATTTTCTGCCTGTCATAAGAAATGCACTTTTGGGGATGTCTCACTATTAGGGAGTGGTTTATGTCTCCACTAACTCTACCTCCTTTTAAATCATGGAGCAAACTTGTTTCCACTGGTGACCAAGTCTGGCATCAGATTTGCAGACCCCCATGAGTGATTCCAGACCTCTTTAAAAAAGCACTTTAAGTGAATGGCTAAGAAGCCAATATCTGTGACAAAATGTTGCCAATACATCTAATTAATGGGAAAAGATTTTGCACAGGAGAGCAAAAGCTGCATGGCAAGGAAATATAAGGTTATTAAATTGTAGTCTCTTTTCTCAGAAGAACACAGACTTTGGGGCAAACTGGCACAAACAGGTTAGGTTACTGTTCAGTTTAATGAGACTATAAATATGACAAAAACACAGATTTTAATTTCCGTTCTGTATGCCTATTGAGTAGTTATTTAAGGATTCAGTTAAACTGTTTGGCAAATATAATTCTAACAAAAATCAATGAAAAACTTATGATGGAAGGATTTGACTAACATTCTTTTAAAGATGAGAATGGTACCAACATTAGCAAAAGAGAAGAAGAAAAAATAAAGATTAAGATGGCATAAATGAACGTTTCATATTTTGAAACAAATTTAAAATATACTTTCATCAGGACAATGAGCAAATAAGATGAGTTGTGTTCAAGCAATGGAAGACAACAGTGAAAATGAATGAACTTAAACTTTATGTTTGTGTATGAACCTCACAATCATAATATTGAGAAGAAATCACAGAAGAATATATACAGTATGATTTCATTTATATAAAGTTCAGAATTGTGGTAGGCTAAACAGATTAAGCAAGGAAACGATGAAAACAAAATTCGAGAGAGGGGCCTAAGTAGAGAATGTGATTTAAAGCAAGGCATGTAAGACCTTCTTAGTTATTGGTCATGGGCTGTTTCTTAACTTGGGTGATGGATAACTTAGGTGAGAACCCACCTCCTACTGTTCTTAAAGTTACATATACATGTATGTGTAGGGGTGTGTGTGTATTTATATGTTTATGGCACTTTCAAAATCCTTTGATACTTAAATGTATAATCATGCTTTTATTTCATGACTAACATTCTTATATAAGTATATCCCACTTTAAATTCTATTGTCAAAAATACAAGTGTATTTTTACCTAGCTTTTGCCTCAATTTATTTGTGATGTAAAAGCAATATTTCTGTTGGCTAGAGCCATGAAAAATCATTTTGTTGAATAGATGGTACTTTGTATAGATGCTGGAGCTTTGTTCTAATGCTACCATTAGGAATCATGTCCAAGAAATGACACTATATTTGTATACATACTTTTTATTCTAGTAAATAAATGTCCTAAAATTGGAAAGAGCCTAGTCTAATACTAAACTACCACTATAGAGATAATTTTAGAACAAAGAATTCATATAACTAAATGTGCTTTACAAAGATCACAATGAAATAACTAAAAATTCTCATTTGCATTTAAGGGTCTTAACTATTTTCCATAGTGAATTTTAAGTGGATACCATCCATCCATTAATTTATTCACTTATTCAATGAAAAGTTATCAAGTTCCCTTTTTGTGCCTTGCATTATACTAAATGTGTAAAATACACATTTATATTCCCTTAGAGTTTCACATACAGGTGAAACCATAACCTCTTCAGCTGCTGAAAAAGCACATTGTTCTGGCTTAGGGTTCTTTGGTAAATAATTGCTTATCTTGACTGCAGAATGGCCTTTGACAAAACACCTGGCTTGTTTTTCTTAAAGAAGGAAAGTTTAATCAAATGGCATCTGCCAGTGCCTTTTTGGGAAGCGTTTATAGCTGCAGATCTTTGGGCAAACCCCATTGGAAAGATGGCATGTCCATGGCCGGCTGGGAATTGCAGTTACTTCTCCCTGGGAACCTCTTGGACTGGACTCACCAAGTCCAGTAGCACTATTCCTTTCTCTGTGTCTATAGAAAACACTAGTTGATGGGAAGAAATGAGAATATTCACCTTGTAACTATTTTCCAGGTCTATAAGAAAACACTCTTAATTAAATTTCTTCCCTTTGATAGTTTTTTTTTGAACAATGAATTCCATTGTCACTTACATTTATATTAAAATAATAACAAATTATAATTGATATTTGAATTATTACAATCGCAATGAGAACTATTCATTGTGAAAAGTTATCTTGGGTTTTGGAAAGACTAATAGATGTTTGAGATAAAACTAAATGTTCAGACTATGCTGAATAAAATTTAATGGAAATATATATGATTTAAGTAATATAGTTATTAATTCATAATGAGACAAGACTTTGATGTCAACTTTTCAAATTCCTTTATTTTATATATGAAGAACATAAAACCCAAATTTTCTCAGCTTGTTTGGGACCAAGCCAAGACCCATGGCTGAGACTCCTGATTTCCAATACACTTTTATTTCCTTTACAACTGTGGTCCCCAACCCCTGCACAACACAACAGGAAGTGAGCAGCAGGTAAGCAACGAACTTGAAGCTTTGTCTGTATTTACAGCCGCTCCCCACTGCTCACCGCACCTCCTCCCTCAACAGCCCTGCCCCATCCCGAGAAAAACTGTCTTCCATGAAACCAGTCCCTGCTGCCAAAAAGGTTGGAGACCGCTGCTTTAAAACATGTGCCCTCTTCAAAGGATGAATAAATAAATTCAATGACATCCTTTGAAGAGACCACGTTGTAATTTAGAATGAAAAAGAACATTTCACGTTCCTCCCCACTCCTTCCTAGAACTAGCAGGGGTGAGGCCTGATTGACCAATACCAATGTGGCATCATGTGAAGACCAGCCCTTTCCAGGAAAATAGAGAACTTCATGTGCAGAATCCAAACGCTCAACAGAAACTAAGACTCACGCTGGGTGCTTGGTTGACGTTTAATACAGGTGACATCTGCACACGCAAGCAGAGTTGCTCCATAATGAAACTCTAGGTTTTCCTAGAGAGCCTTGTGTGGCAAACACATAACCGGAGAAAGGCTCTCCCGTGAGTGCTGGGCACGGCTCGGAAAACAGATCTTTTCCATCGTGTGTGACCGTCTTCCCACCACCCTTGGCACTGGTCAGTGTGCCACGTAGGCCCGGCTAACATAAAAGGAATTGAAATGTGCCTAAGGCCTCAAAATAGTTTGAGTTTTTTGTTTGTTTTTTTGAGACAGAGTCTCGCTTTGTTCCCCAGGCTAGAGTGAGTGCCGTGGCGTCAGCCTAGCTCACAGCAACCTCAATCTCCTGGGCTCAAGCAATCCTGCTGCCTCAGTTTCCCGAGTAGCTGGGACTACAGGCATGCGCCACCATGCCCGGCTAATTTTTTCTATATGTATCAGTTGGCCAACTAATTTCCTTCTATTTATGGTAGAGACGGGGTCTCGCTCTTGCTCGGGCTGGTTTTGAACTCCTGACCTCGAGCAATTCGCCCGCCTCAGCCTCCCAGAGTGCTAGGATTACAGGCATGAATAGTTCGAGTTTTTACCAAGTTCTTAACCAAAGAGTACAAGTCTTTTGTGACTGAAGCTCACCTAAGAGAGAAAATTAGTTACTGATGGCTTGCTTCATTAGTAATATTTCCTCCTTAGTTTCAGAGAGAACATGCATTTTCCAGGTTTAGGGGGTAATAAGGTTCTTTAATTTGTCCTTCCAAACATCCTCTCTCCGTCCTTCTAACTTTCTCTCCCACTCTTGTATTTACTATGGAGCGTACCTACTGCACACTCCAGCAACAAGATAAGAACCATGTAGGAGTCACCTCCAAAGACCATCACCCCCAACTCCCATAGTCTCGGTGAGTCCAGTCCAAGAGGTTCCCAGGGAGAAGTAACTGCAATTCCCAGCCGGCCATGGACATGCCATCTTTCCAATGGGGTTTGCCCAAAGATCTGCAGCTATAAACGCTTCCCAAAAAGGCACTGGCAGATGCCATTTGATTAAACTTTCCTTCTTTAAGAAAAACAAGCCAGGTGTTTTGTCAAAGGCCATTCTGCAGTCAAGATAAGCAATTATTTACCAAAGAACCCTAAGCCAGAACAATGTGCTTTTTCAGCAGCTGAAGAGGTTATGGTTTCACCTGTATGTGAAACTCTAAGGGAATATAAATGAAAAAAATGACTTCTCAAAGAGCCTCACTTCATCCACAGAAAGCAGCTTTGGTTTCTTGGCAGAATTTCAGGCAAGCATCCCTTCTTTCTGCCTCCATCTCCCTACTAGAATACAATTAGTTACATATGCTAGGTGATCAGGCCCAGGTAAGCCCTCATGCAGTCGCTAAAGATGGAGTTGTGAGACTCCCACCTGAAACAACTGAAAAAACAGACAAAATATAATAGGAAACTATTATTTTCAAAACCCTTGGCATTAGGCAAGAAAGGACCATGACCCCAGGGAGCCAGGACACCAGCAAGGTTTGCTATGATTACCTAGCTCGCTGCCCTGGAGTTGGGTGGGGGCACCCAGGAGGAACCTGGTGACTCCCTGAGTTGAGGAGACAAGAGTTGAGGGTCCAAAGACGCGATCCAATACTATGAACACTATTTGGGTGACAGGCACACGGTATAAGCCAGGACTCAAGCATTACAAAAATGATCCATGTAACCTAAAACATTTGTACCCCCTTAATATTTTGAAATGAAAAAACAAAACAAAACAGAGGTAACCAAAGCAGCCAGAGTTTGCAGGACACAGTGTCAGAGTTGGAGCACTGTGCAGAGAGCACGCTCTGTCGATCTGTGGGGGGATCCCTTGGAGTCTTCGGCTGAGGACTGACTGGAGTGTGTGTGTGAGGAACCTAGGGGCTGGAAAAGAGCCATCATAAAGGACAAGGAACAGTGTCTTGTACCAGGAACGATTCCTAGTCCCACAACTATACTGGAAAACCTCAAAACTCCACAAACATTGGTAGAGTATACTCAGCAGGGTCTTGGTTCAGCAGCAGAGAATAATCAGTCCTAAACTAAATGCTGCTCTGCTTCTAATGAGCCTTAAAAGCAGGCCCTAAAAGGATTGAACTGATTTTAAGTAATTCAGCTGTCATTTGTAGGAATGCAAGGCGGTGGGTTTTGTTATGAACCAAATAACTGAGACAAGGTAGGATCGGAATGATTTTACCTCTTTTATTTTCATATGTTTTATCTTCTAAATTTTTGTGTACTTTTTTTTCCTTTAAAAATGTAGTTATCAAAAACAATGTTTTAATATTACATTAAAAGATCTGTCTGCGTAGTTTGGCTGCATAAGTGGAATCGAATGCACTTGGTCTATGGTTTCAGAATGCAGTACACAGAAGTGTCCATTAGGGGGATCTGTAAGATTGAGAAATATGACACTCTTGTGCTCTTTAAAAATAGATTGTAATTCTGTAAGAGAGATGCATGCCAGCAGCCTATTCATCTCTTTCACCCACAGTGTCTTTGAGCACTACAAAAAATAATGCTGAAACAAATGAATCTTGGCATAAAATAAATAACATCTCTCGGTCTCGTTTCACTTCACTTCCGTTCATTTCAATAAATGTGCATTGAGTGAATGTCAACTGTCACCATTCCAGGAATTTAGAAGTGACTAAGGCACAGCCCTCAACCAATAAAGTTTTACATGTGACCCCAGATTCAGAACACATACACATACATACATACATACACACACTCATTATATGGGAAATTCACCTTTTAAAAATGGCATTTAATTGTATGTAGGGCTACTGGAGAAAAAAATAGCAATAATTTGAAAACGAAGTTGGGGATTGGATTTGTAAGAAAAACTTGTTAACTATAAGATACTTTATTGTACATTTTCTAGGACAATAAAACGTTTTAGCATATACTAATGAACTTAAAGGTCAAAAGAAGTATTTTGAAAGTTATTGAAGTTGAGAAAGTTATTTGCAATGTAAAAATTGTTTTTTAAAAATATCAAAACTCAAATCCTTTCATATATTTCTTGAGCTTTAGATTTGAGGAGATAATTACCAATGAGACAGTCAACCTAAAGTGGATGGAAAAGAGAGGGAAGGGAGGAAAGGAGAGTGTGGGAAAGAGAATACGACAGAAGCCTGATGGTGGAGTTCTTGGGTCCCGTTAGTCCCAAGAGGCAAGGTGCAAAGCACACCCACCCATGGACACTCCCACGACTGGAGTCAATTTCCTTTGGCCTTAAGCTGCTTTCAGGCATTTGTAACATAAAATAAAGTGCTGCATTTTTCAGTGCCAGCAATGGAAAATTGTATATTTTCAATTAGGGGGTAGACATGACTATAAAAAATTATAGAACAAGATTACACAGATTACTATGACAGTTTTATTTAGGTGACAATTTTTAGCAGAAAGGAAAACTGCAGATAGGCTGAATAATAATTCAAGTAAAGGCAATTTATTAACAATTCAAGTAAAGGGGGTTACAGGTAGAGTGAAATATGGATAGTAGCTAACACTTAACTATTAAGCCAGGTAATCCTCTGCATCTTGTAAACTATCCTTACAAGGATAGTGAGCTACTATTTATTATTCCTGTTTAACAGATGAGGGCATTAGGGCCCAGATACATTTTCTTTTCTTTTTTTTTTTTTTTTTGAGACAGAGTCTCACGTTTTTGCCCAGGCTAGAGTGAGTGTCGTGGCGTCAGCCTAGCTCACAGCAACCTCAAACTCCTGGGCTCAGCGATCCTCCTGCCTCAGCCTCCTGAGTAGCTGGGACTACAGGCATGCACCACCATGCACGGCTAATTTTTTGTATATATATTTTTAGTTGGCCAATTAATTTCTTTCTATTTTTAGTAGAGACAGACAGTCTCGCTCAGGCTGGTTTCGAACTCCTGACCTTGAGCAATCCGCCCGCCTTGGCCTCTCGGAGTGCTAGGATTACAGGTGTGAGCCACCGCGCCCGGCCCCAGATACATTTTTCTATACCTTGCTCAAGGTCACAGAACAAATGCACAATGGAATAGGGAAGCAACGCATGGACCTGAGAAGGTTCCTAATGTGAGGTTGAGATACAGAAAGAACACTCTGGATGGGAACACGGAGACCATTTCAAAGATGAGTGGGAAAGCACATCAGGGCAGGATCACGGACCCCTAAATGCCAAGGTGCATGCACAGAAATAGCTAACAAGCAGCTTTGGTATCCAGGTGAAATTCCTCGGGCCTAAGGAGTTTAGAGTCCTATTTTCTCTCTCAACCCCTTCAGCTGTTTCTAAATTAGTACCCACCAAGTGGGTCCACAATCTCATCAATCTCAGCTTCTCAATCCTAAATTACTACATGTGCCCATGCTAATCATGACCATGGCTACCGTTTGCTGAGCTCTCACTGTGTGCCAGGCGCTAAATTAAGCACTCTGCCTTCACTGGCTCACTTAATCTCCACCGCGTGAGCTCCTCTCCACCCCAACCACCGCAAGTGGGGACCAGTGTTATCTCCATTTTACACAAGAGAAATCTGAGGCTGTGAAGGGTCTGAAGCCCAGTAGATCTCCTCCTCATTACGACCACCATAGCATTTTGCAACGTTCTTTGGTAGCAATTATCAATTGCAATTAATTTATGATGTTGGAAATACTGACTCCCCATTACACTTTAAATTCCATGAAGGAATTCTTGGACCCAGTCTGTCTTCAGTAGCTAAGAGAGCTTGACGTCTGGAGGCACATAAAAATATTGAATGAATAAATGAATATAGACGTAAACATCCAAAGAAAATATCAAAAATAGTCAATAGTGGTTATTTAATAACCCCATATTTATTCACTTATCTCAATGTTTCTATATATTACATATTGACAATAACCAGCATGCATGCTTTTATATGTATAAAAACATATGAAATAATAGACAAAAAGTCCTCTTAAAAATCTGGAAGCCAAGACACATAGGTGCTAAAGTAATAGGGTATTGGGCAGGTGGGAGGGGGGAGGGGGGCGGGTATATACATACATAGTGAGTGAGATGTGCACCATCTGGGGGATGGTCATGATGGAGACTCAGACTTTTGGGGGGAGAGGGGGAATGGGCATTTATTGAAACCTTAAAATCTGTACCCCCATAATATGCCAAAATAAAAAAAAAAAATCTGGAAGCCAATTTTCATCTATATGAAATAGTTTTCAGTTTTTTTTATTTCTTGCAAATGGGCAGTAAACTGAGTTCAAAATTAAGTAATTAGGAATTATGCCTTGTAGGAAGTCCAAGACTTCCTAGAATGGGAAATCAGTATTTCATGTGGGATTCCTTCTGGCAAACTGGGGCCTTAATGCTTGACTTCCCCAAGGGGAGCCCTGGATCCCCAAGAACTTAGGATAGGCGTTGCTCCCAGAGGACCTGCCGGGCACTTGTGATGCCAGTGGAGAACAAGACTAAGCCCACCAAAACTGAGTAGGGCAAGCAGGGGAAGATCAACGAATACCCAACCTTCACATAAGAAATCAGAGGAAAATGAGTCCCTTGTTTGTATTTTTCAAGTTCTTGTAGGGCAACCTCACTCCACTGGAGAACAGTTTCAGATACTGTTGTCTTCTCTCAAACACAAATATACGCACAAACACATACCCCTTTCTAACGACTTTTTTAGTTTTTTTCACATCCCTATGAATTCACACTGCAATAACTGTTTCCAAAGATATATTTAGATTTCTGTGATAATGCCTCCAGAGAATATACATTATTTCACCTTATTTGTGATTTTTAAAAATCTATAGGAAATGGAAATTGAAGCCAAACAATATTTTTCAGAAAGTTAGTTATGTCAACTTTCCATATTGACAAATTAAAAAAAAAAAAGGATAAGGTGAGAGGGGGGGGAGGAGGAGGAGGTAGGTATATTCACACCTAATGGGTTCACGGTGCACACTGTCTGGGGGATGGACACACTTGTAGCTTTGACTCGGGCAGTGCAAAGGCAATATATGTAACCTAAATGTTTGTATCCCCGTGATATGCTGAAATTAAAAAAAGGATTTGTTATAACCTAAGTTCTCACCTGGCAGCCATGACAAACAGCTGCTGCAATGATCACACCTATAAATATGCTTTGGCCTGGAGACCTTTCATTCTCAGCTAGTGACTAAGGGTCTCATGCTGTCTATTGGTAGTGGACATCTGTTGATGCTAATTCCTGTCGAATTTTTCTTAGAAAGGTCACTCCATATCTGGTTACAGATTTTAACATTTCTTAGAGTAATGTGCTAGAATTTTTTTTAATCCTGTGGATACTTATGTATCCACACTTTGTGTGTGCGTGTGTTTGTGTGTGTCTGTAGGCAGAGAAACAAAATAAAAACACGGATATGTTTCTCTGCACCACCGCTCACAGAATTAGAACCATGACAAAGCAAATGAGATTTGTCAAGTGGAGGATTAAATAAGCAAACACAAGATTAAGAAATTACATGGCACTCAACTTGAAGTCTTCACTTTCTCAGACCAATTAGCCACGTGACAACTCCTCCCAACGCCCAGGAGGCGCCAGTTGAGTGCCTGATTTTTCTGCCCAGAGAAGCTGAGCCCCACCTTCCTCAGGGCAGCTTAGTGTTCTATTTGGGGCCCGTTGTCTCTTTAGGCCAAGTTGGAAACAAATCAGAGACCAGTTACTTTGTGAGACTGTCCCTTTCGCCTTCCATCTCAAACTACTACAGCCCTGAGGAGTCATCAATTATCAGATCCGCCAGGATCATTGGGACAGCCGACCCTAAACTGCCCATCACGTTACTTATGTTACTATAGTTTCAAGTTCCTATGAACAAGATGCCAGTTAGAAGTCACTTTTCATGGTTTTTAATTTTGTTAACTTTTCTAATAATTAGGCGTGCAGAAGCCCAGGGCAGGACAATGTAAATTCCATTACTAGCATGGGACAAGCACCTACTTGAGACATGCCTGGAGATTAAACACCCTTGCATTTGTAAATGCTAAGATTTGCTTCAATCACTATCCCTGGGGGAAGAAAAGATTTCTACTTTATCCCTGAAGGACAGATAATATCAGATAAGTCAAGGAACGTTCCTCAAGGTACATAGAAAACTTGCTAATTTGGATTTAAACTCTTCCTTGTATTCTACTTGGGATCTACAATTCCAACGAATTACAATCCAGGATTTACTGTAGTTAGAGTCAAAAGTAAATGTCCCCTCCCTGTTTTTTCTTTTTTTTTACCTTTGGCCTAGTTATATGAAACCTGCAACATTAAAAAAAAGTTTCTTACACTGCAAAATATTTCACTAACAATATAGTTCCTGATTTTGCTTTTTAGAAATTGTACACATCACACTGGGCTTGAGCAAGTATACACAACCCAAAGAGACTGAATTATCAAGTTCACACAAAGTGCCAATTCAAATCAATTTTATCTGGAGAATTTGTGAACAATCCTCCTGATACAGAGAGATAACTTCAATTATGATAAACCTGGAGTATCACTCATTGAGATATTCAATCAAGATACTAGACCGGGCCACATTCCCACCTTAGTCCTTTAAAGAATGCATCTGTCATTTATCTTCATATAGGTCTTATAAGTCAGCCACTGAATGACATAATCAGTGGCTTCCAAAGGAATACACTCTTACCAAAACGATCAGGTCCTTATCAAATAACAAAAAGTAATGTCTCCTAGTGATAGGTTCCTTTTTTAAAAAATAAGAGATAGGGTCTTGCTCTGTCACTGAAGTATAGCGGCATCATCCTAGCTCACTGCAACTTTGAACTCCTGGGCTCAAGGGATCCTCCAGCCTCACCTTCCCGAGTAACTGGGACTACAGGCACACACCACTACACCCAGCTAACTTTTTAATTTTTTTGTAGAGACGGCGGCTTGCTATGTTGCTCCAGCTGGTCTCAAACTCCTGGCCTCAAGTGATCCTATGTTCTTAGCTTCCCAAAGCTCTGGAACTACAGGCATGACCCGGCCTCTCCTCATGATACAGAATAGCAATAGGAATTTGCTTAACAAAGACCTGAAAAGCACCAGCCTTTCATGTATTTCTACTAACCATGATAACAGTCATTGTATATTTTATATGTGATTTAAGGGGTTTCTGAAAACAGTTATTTGAATAGTTCCTCCCACGTGTCATTTCTTTTCATATTATTGATTTGCTCAGGAAAACACATTTTTAAAAATTAGTGTACCTTTGTGAAACGTAATGCAGTGCAAATAAGTGAAGCTGGAATGACCAAGGCTGAACCTTGCTGCACCAGCAAGAGAGATGCCTGCCCATCCACTCCATCCCCCTTCATTTTTACCTGTTGCAGGTATTCACCCCTGCCTCCAGGGCTCAAGTTTCTGTTAGTGGTGGCAGGAAAATCTAATGGCTGCCACTCGTGCTTTACATGTGGCTAAACTGCCAGGCCAGCACACTGGAGATCATCCGCTAGCCCACACTGTTTTCAGAAGTCAAGTTCACTAATCGGAACTCACAGGAAGGTAATGTGAGTGTTCACACCCACCACGGCTCTCTCAGGTGTAAGGGCATACCCACCCTCTGTTCCTCTCACTCTGTGTACTGAATCAGCCAGGCAGTACAATTATTTTAAATGTCTTCTATTTGTTACACAGGCAAACACAGATGCCCAGACACACACGGTTTATAATAATGATTGATAATTATTATTACATTTTCTCTTTGCACTCTATACTTTAGTTACATGAAATAGACTGGGTAAGATCCTCTAGTAAGCTGAAATGCTTTGGTCAGCCTCATTTACTTTTCCTCCATGAGAACCACCCAGAACCACAGGACTAGAAATGCTGTGGAACGGCATTTACCTGGGCCTGGACATTCTCAGAGTTGTCTCCCCCCAGCTAAGTGGATCCACCGGTGGCGCTAAACATTTTATCCCAACCTACTTGGACGCTCATAAAGCTAGCTGATGAGTCTTCAGAGAAGTAGCACAGACAAAATGAAACCAATGGGGCCAGCTGGTCAAAAGAAAACCACCTGTTATTAATAAACAATGACTTTTAAATAAACAACATGCAATGGAAGACAGAGAGGTACCTTAATCACTGCTTTGAAAGATATTCTATGCTTTAAATTACATTTTGACCAGAACTGGCTCTATCATGGACATTCTTCCTTTTTTTTTTTTTTCCTTTCTTGTTCATGTTACCATAATGCATTTTCAATAAAATGGAAAAATGGCTCATCAAAATGAAATTAATGTTCTTTTAACCAACTATGCTAAAGAATGTGGGGATATAATAATACACGAATCATAGTAGCATGGTGGCCACAGCTGTCACTGGGAGGCCATTTGGAAGCCTACCTACTCCACCCGAGGGACATGTGTTTCTCTTTCCTCTACATAAAGAGCTAGACCAGATTGGGCATTAACCCTCCTTGGGTCATGGCCCCCTTTGAAACATCTGTGGGCCTGGGGTGAGTACTACCAACAATACCTTCTGCTCAAGGATTTTATAATCTAGAAGGAACCTATCTATTCACATGTTTACTTGAAAATATGAATTTAGAAAAACTCTGAATACTTTAAGCCCTCTACTTCTAAGAAATAAACATTTACCTTCTCATATAATGAATGGATTTAGAAATCGGTATTAACTTAACAGAGGAATATATAATGCTGACAATATCCCTTAAAACATCCCTGGTGATAATGATGGGAATGAGAATCTTAGTAGCTGTCAGTGACACTTCAAGTACAATACTGTCATAGTGTCAGGTCCCAGGACCAAAGTGGTTCCCAGCCAACAGGCCTCCTAACATGCGGAGAAAGGCCCAGCCTACTTCTTTTCTTCTGATGCTGTGAGCATATTTAAAATGTAAAAATGTCAAACCCAGGTTATTCCAATATTTGTGGTCCCATAATGGAAAAGATTAAAGCCATAAGGAGTTTCACCTTTCATTTATAATGGATTTCTATGATGTCCCAGGCTGATTTTCAGGCCCTTGGGACTGCATGGTGAGAGCAGGTGTCCTGCTGGCCTGCCTCCTGTAGGCTCAGCCAGCTGGATCCTCAATGATGTTATCTTTCTTTAGCAAAGTCAGTAAAATACAGAACTAGAAGTTCTGTGTTTAGTCAAAGCAAGGGTCTCTGATTTCACTGGAAACATGCAGCTGGAGATTCCATAAATGGGAGTTGGAAGGTAAAGGCAAATTTACTAAAAACAGTGGGTGCTGCTACATGTCAGGGCCTAATTTCCTGGGAGTAATTAAATCTTCCATTCTAAGAGTTTCATCATGAAGTTTAAAAGGGCTACTATATCCTGTCCTTATATATTGCAAACAATGGCCACTTTTAAGCTGCTTTTTCAGTATCAGATAACACCTCCATCCTTTATCTAGGATGGTATAGATTAGCTATTAATGCCAAACCATATTAACAAGAAATTGGTATGAATATTCTTAGATTCAGGCTATAACTTTAATGCAGACTAGGGACTTAACAAACCAAGCAATACAACCCTGGGGTATTCAATTTAATCCAACAAATATTAACTTATGTATAGGTGCTGAGGAAATTTTATAAAATTGCCAATTGATTTAGATAGAGCTTGGAACAAAGATTGGTGTTATTGCATAAAACATACCCCCATGTATTATGCATGATTTCTAGTTTCATTTATTTTAAAAGGAGCAAGAATTTAATGACATAAGTCAAAGCCAAGTAAAGGACCATCCTAAAATTTTATGCTCAATCCCTACCAACCTTTTTAGTTGTTTTGTCCACATATTTATTTTATTTTTTTTAATATACTTAATTTTTTCAATAATAATTTATACTTCATCTTTTTTTTTCCATCTTAGCATCTGTTACTGGGAAGACATATTTTTTAAATAGCAATATTAGTAACTTGCCCTTACCGACTCTCTCCAATGCACTGACTTAATTTTCATGCAGATAAACAGCTGTCTGTATTAAAAATAAATTCAACTATTATATCAAATGTCAAAGCAACAGTGGTTTAAACAAGAGAGCAGTTCATTTCTTCCTCTTGTGAGAACAGAGACTAGAGGTCCCGGAGGACATGGTATGTCCATAATGTTACACCCATCTTGTTGCTCAGACACTCTCCAATCACACTGCCACCCCATGGACATGGATAGTTAGTTACTACAGTTCCTGCTACCCCACCCACATTGCTGCCAGCAGGAAGGGGGGAAGGGAAGGGCATTCCCCTTTCTCCTTAAAGTCATGGCCTGCTAGTTGCACGTACAACTTTCACTCACCTCCCACTGGCTGGAACATAATCCCATGGCCACGCCTAGCTTCAAGAGAGTTTAGGAAACACAGTTCAATTGCTGGTGGCCACCATCCAGCTGAAACTTGGATTCTATTACCCTCGGAAGAAAGGGAAGCTGGGTATTTGAGAATAACCAGAATCTGCCACAATACTCTTTTTGATCTCATTTCACCAGTTTAATAATTTATAATTAAATTATGCAAGTACAATAGCGACAACAATGGGCACAAAGAGATTTGAGAATAAACACAACTGATTCAGTAAGCACACAACTCAAATGGTGGAAGCTGTTATATACCAGAGTGGGTTAGGCAACTATTTTCTGTAAAAGGCCAGATAGTAAATGTTTTCAGCTTTGTTGTCCATACTCTGCCAGTGTAGCAAGAAGGCAGCCATAGACAACATGAAAATGAAAGAGCACGGTTATAATCCAATAAAACTTGATTTACAAAATCAGGCTGCAGGGTGGATCTGACCGAGGGCCACAGGAGTCTGCTACTTCAGGGTGTCATGGTTTCAGACATGTAGCTGTACAGAGATGTTGGAGATCACTGATTAACCTAGCAAGCTACTACTAGGAATTGTTAAGAGAGCTTCTACTATAATAGTACCTCCTATTTATTAAGCACATACCAAGTGCTAGGAACGACATCAGAGCTTTATCTCTATTCTCTAATCCTCACAACAATCTGACAGAGTGGGTAAAATGCCTCTATTTTCCAGATGAGAAAACAGACACAGCCACGAAGTGGCAACGCCAGGGTCAGAACCCAGTCTCTCCACCTTCAACCCACCAGCCTCCCAGGCCTGTTCTCTTCCAGATGAAACAACGTTCTTCTACAAAAGTTGGATGAGAGATCATCCCTCAGCTAACAATAAATGAAATAAATGCACACAACTTCTTGTCACGTCATTGGCAAAGCTGCCCTGCTGGATTTGACTTGTAAAGTTTTACCATGGCAAAGTTTTCCCCTCTAATCTTAAAAATAGCACTTGCCCTAGATGTTTATCCCAGGTTTAGCAAGGAGGCACCTAACCTTCATATTTTCCTAGGTAAAGCTGCCAGGATCTTAAGTGTCAGAACATTGGCAACTAATGGGAAGGGGGATAAAAGTCACAGTGACATCAACATCACTGAACATTGGTAGGGTCTTTCAAAGTTTATCTAACTAAGTAAAAAGAAAAATTATCACCCCCTGTCCTCACCCCAGGGAAGGCATGCACTAGTCCCCTCTTCCCACACATGGCGGGCTGCGCTAATGGGTTGTAGTACTCTTTCCAGAAACTTCCCAACAAACCCTCATGATCCTTATCAGAGCGCCAGGCACCATTTCCAGTTTGTAGGAGTTGGCACGAGAGAGGGAAGCTATTTGCCGTCAAATGCTCAACACTTGCCGTATGGGACACGACAGATTCCAGTTTTCCCTTCCACTGTGCCCAAAAAAAAAAGGATTATCAGTTACTTCCTTTATCACTGATGCCAATGTTTATTGTATCTTAGTTCATTGAACAAATCTCTTCTTCTTGTTTCAGCAAGCAAGTCCATTCATTCTAGGTTTATAATTTCTCTATGCATGTATTCATTTTATAATAAAATCTATATCTCAAAGCCTTCCTTAGCACAAATTAACTTCTAAAAGGTAGTTTTCACAGTATTTCAGGATGGAGAAACTATGACTAGAATCACGTGTCACTTTATAACGGGAATACGTTCCAAGAAAAGTCACTAGGCGATTTTGTCATGACACAAACATCATGGAGTGCACTTACACAAACCTAGATGGAACAGCCTGCCACGCACCTAGGCTATAGGGTGTGGCCTCTTGCTCCTAGGCCACACACCTGTACAGCACACACCTGTACTGAATACTGTAGGCAATTGTAACACGATGGTAAGTATGTGTGTATCTAAATATATTTAAACACAGAGATATACGTAGATTATATATCTAAATACATATCTACTGTATTTCTACAGTAGAAATACAGTATAAAAGATAAAAAAAAAAAATGGTACACCTACATAGCATGCTTACCAAGAAGGGAGCTTGCAGGACTGGAAGTTGCTGTGGGCGAGTCAGTGAGTGAGCAGTGAGTGAATGTGAAGGCCTAGGGTGTCACTGCATTGTACTGAAGACTTTGTAGATACTGTACATTTAGGCTATACTGAATTTTTAAAAATTATTTTCTTTTTTCAATAATACATTAACCTTAGCTTACTGTAACTATTTTACTTTATAAACTTCTTTAAAAAAAACTTTTTAACCCCTTAAGGTTTTTTAAATTTTTTTTTATTTTTTTATTTTTTGTAGAGATAGGGTCTTGCTATGTTGCCCAGGCTGGTCTTGAACTCCTAGGCTCAAGCAATCTTCCCGCCTCAGCCTCCCAAAATGCTGTGATTATAGGCATGAGTTACCATGCCTGACCTGACTCTTTCGTAATATCACTTAGCTTAAAACACAAACACATTGTACAGATGTATACAACTATTTTCTTTCTTTATATCCTTATTCACTATTTTCTATCTTAAAATTTTTTTTATTTTTTAAACTTCTTCGTTAAAAACTAAGACATGAACATGCACATTAGCCTAGCCCTACCCAGGGTCAGGATCATGAAGACATCACTAAGCAGCAGGAATTTTCCAGCTCCACTATAATCTATGGGACCACCATCATATATGTGATCTGACCTTGACCCAAACATCATTATGCAGAGCATGACTGTACTCAGAATTTTTGTTCCATTTACTCCAATCATGGAGTTTGCTCCAATTACTTTGGAGGGGAAGTTATCCACCACTAATGTTATAAACTACTCCAGAAACATTATACATATGTCACACAATTTGTGATTCCCGAATAGAAGAAGCGGTAGAAACTAGTAATTGCTAAGAAATATAAATACACTTATAATCCCCTTACCTGAACTAAAGGTGGAGTTTATCATTTTTATAGGCGTAATTTTAAGATGCTCCATTGATAGATGGGTTTATTTTCTTTACAGAATAAAGCATTTGCTTCTAGTGCAACCAAAACACCACCTGGCTGCAATGCCACTTCCTGAGTCAGAGCGCTATTGGTGCGCAGCTGCTTCTGTTTGGCTTACACGGCTAGCAAGGGGGCCGAGTCCTGATGGTAATTACTACGTGACACTCATTAACCACCGCCACCATCATGTGTGCGTGTCTGCCCAACTCCGGGAGTGCCAGTCCCCACCCATGAAACACTTGCATGTTGCGGACGCAGTGACCCTTCATAAATCACTGCTACCAGCCAGAGAGAACATTCTGGGCTTTGACCCTTTCTGCTCACCTATTCCCCAATCAGGCACTCACAGCTGCAATCCCCCTTCCAAAACAAAGAATCCACAGTCTGGTGATGCCTCCCCCAGACAGGACTAAGGGCCACAGAGCAACATCTTTAATAGCCCTCCATGGTATTTGCCATGGGGTGACAATTACTCCCAGAGCAGGCTAACCCTGCAAAAATGAGGCTGAAGCAGGAAAGAGGGTGGTGGCCTGGCAGACTTCCTTTGAGACTCGCATTTCCTCTGTCTCCCTGATGAGCGGGTTGGTTCGTCCACATGGAGCCAGCCAACACGGCGGTCCCCTAGGCCATCACGTACCCCGTGTGCATTTCCCCAGGAAAACTGGGACATTCCACACCCCACCATTTCCCAACTTCTGCCTCAGGACACTGTGACTTAGACGCATTGCCGTACATTGCTATATCCAGGCTTTGCCTCTTGCCTTTGTCAACTGGGGATCCAGAGACAGCAGGTGCGATGGGTTTGAGACGGCAGCTCACTGATGCGAAGAGAACAGGGAGCGGAAAGGGTTAAAGAGAAATAGAAGAATGAGAGATTATGGGGATGAGCAAGAGTGTGAGGGAGAAATTACAAAAAATGCAAGTAAGAGCCTATCGGGGTAGAAGTGTCTTGCCTAATTTCATCTTCCTCACAGAAGACACTGGATGAGGACATGCCTACTCAGGCCAGCGTTCCCACAGGAGGTCATTTTATTTTCCCACAGTTGACAAGTGGTTTCATGAGAACAGCTGAAAAAAACGTAAGCAGAGTTCTAAAACTCACTTCTGCCTGGAGGTCTTTCTTCTGAGTTGTGGCTGGCTCTTATCGTACATTAAGAATGTAGGCTGCAACGGGGCCGACCAGCCACAGAAACAAATCCAACTCCCTGGATTTTAGTTGAAGGAGATATCTGATTGCTGAATAAAATACCAATTCTCAAAGCAACCTTTAAGCACTGAATGGCTGATGCCCCACTTTCTGAAAAGCAAAAATCGATGCATTGCATTTTTTTCTTCCTATTCCCAACCCTTAACTGACCTTTTCTAGAATGGAACTGCTTTTTGTGTCCTAGCCTTAAATTTAAAACTAGGTGAATGGGACACTTAATTGTCTGCGTGTGTGTGTGTGTGTGTGTGTGTGTGTGTGTGTGTATACATATACTTAATCTGTGTATGGCAGAGGCTGTTCTCTTAGCCACAGGATACATTTGTGCAACACAGAAAATGGCACCCTCAACCCAGGAGATGAGTACCAAACCAGGACATCTGCTGCTCTGGGGTCAGAGTCTGGGATGACTGGCAGTCCCACACTGGCTCTCTCAGCTGGATGCCTTAGCGCACAACCTATGTAATCCTGGGGTGGGGGTGAGGCGGCAGGGGGTGGGGTGAGGTGATACAATGAATGAGGCTAAAGGACCTGAAGGGAAGAGGATAATAAAGCCATGCAAAAGAAGAGCATATAGAAGTGCATTCCAGAGAGTTCGACACACCTGCTAGAGAGGAACTATAATTGTAGCTCCAAACTTTCGAATGGCTCAATCAGGGATGGAAATAGGACCCTTTAGAAGATTCACAGTGTCCATAAGATTAAAGCAAACCAACCATACAAGAGACATACCCGTCCTGAGCCTGCAACCCTGCTGTGGATACTCATATCATATCAAAGTGAAGATGCACTGGGCGACATCTTCACTTCCCCCTAGGGGATTTGTTCACTCAATGAAATCTGTGCCACAACACTGACATTCTCCTGGGTTAAAGCAATCCTAGGAAGTGTCAAAACAAGGTGAACCAAACACTCGCCCTTCATAGTCCTATCCCAAACAGGAAGAGCCCGTAGACTGCCCAGACCAGACCAACCAGCAATGCACTTCAGAGCTATTTAGGGAGTTGGACAGGTGACGGCACACCCTCAGTTGAGACCCCCACCTAGAGAGAATGGATACACCGCACACGCTGAGGACACTCCCTATATGTTATGTCTAGCAATCGGGATACGCCCAAGGGATAGACCACAAATAGTCGAGGTGTTTTCACTCTAGTGTGACCTGTTTTGTATTGCTTAAGGAAATGTATGAATTACGTATTATTATTATTATCATTATTGTTAACAATCACTTTGAAGGAGTTAACAATGAGCCATTCACTAAACTAGTCAATGTGGCTTACCATATTTAATCTATAAAACAAACCTATAAAGTAGGTATTATTATCCCCATTTTACTGATAATAAAGTGAAATTCACTTGTCCAGGGTTACCCAGCTAGGACATGGCGAGGCTGAGATTTGCAGCCAGGATCAAAAACAGCTTTGCATCATTCCAAAACCCATGCTCACCGCCACCCTGCAGAATGGTTAAAAGGGCTAGACTTGTTTATGCTTAAAAATGTGAGCTTTAAATAACCAGAAAGTTATTCTATGTAAATGAGCATGTTCATCAAGAGAACAGACCACTGGAGCATCACCTGCTAGGGAAACAGGTCGTCAGACTGCAATTTTTCTAAGAGCAGGAGAGAGGGCCAGATAGCAGATTTCACTATAGATATCCTTTCCACTGACAACTGATAAAATTTTATAACAATAAATATTAAGTAAGCATTTTTTTCTGTTTCCTTTATTTGTAAAAAAAAAAAAGCCCTAAAATTCTCTGATATTCTTCCCAAGGGAAAAGTGGGTTCTATTTTCCCTCTCGTCAAATCAGGCTCTTGGGCTGCTCCACCAATAGAATGCAGTAGAAACAATGTTCTGTTGGTTTCCAGGCCCAGGCCTTAAGAAACCAGCAGTTGACCTTCCCAACCTTTGATTCCATCATTCCCCTAATTAGAAAAAATACACTGTTATATCCCACTCTCATTTATAAATGCAAAACAATTTTAAATAACAATGATTAATACCAATGGACAAATCCAAAGGACAGAATATATTTGCAGGCATTCAAAAATGCCTCTGATGTTCAGATGCCACTGGGAATGCTTATGAGAGAGAAAAGCAGCACACAAGTATATGCATCATACACTTATTATATGACTATAATATAATATGTATAACATGTATTTCTTTGCCAAGAAAATACATCCAAGAAGAACTAGAAAAAAAATACAACAGTATATTTGTAGGGTTTTAAGCTTACAGTTGATCTTTCTATCTTTATCATCTTTTCCCCCCAATACTACTTTTATCTCCCCAAGTGAATAGCTATAACATCCTTTTGTGGGAAGCCATTTAATGAGATGTTGTTTTATAAAACATATGAGTAACAGTGTATGAGATTTGCCCCTTAGGCAGGCCTCTGTGCTCACATACCTTCTGCAGGACCCAGATTAGTCTGCTGTGGAGAAGCAGCAAGACATCGAATGGATGTGGACACAGATTTGCCATAAAGGGACAAGGGCAGGGAGGAAGGGGAAGCCCACACAATGAGGCTTTTGTTCCATCAGCCACCAGGGCCAGACCGTCCCATGGCCCACCAAACAGCAGCTGCAGCCCTCCTTGGGTACTGAAAACCAAACAAACTTTCATCACATTTTAGGGATGGCAGCAAAAATTAGTCACCCTGTGTTTATAAAATAGAAATCAGCTCTAACAGGGGCTCGATTACTGGAAACTAACTGGGGAGCTGCAAGGGTTTAGGAAGCACAGTACTTATTAACCGGTGATTAAGATATCTCACACAAAACAAACTCTATTGTAGCAAGGACAGAACTACTGCGTTGTTCTACGTGTTCTTAATCAATGGCAAATATTAGCCCAGCTGGGTCAAAGTGGGATTTCAAAAGTGGTAAATGTTTTCCATAACCTGATAGACATTTTCCATGACTGTATAGGAGAGTGGAAGAAAAATAAATCATTAATTCCTTCAACAAATCTTTGCTGAATGTCTATTACACCTTAGAGACGTGTAAATGGAGAAGATGTAACACAGAATTAAATGCTAACCCTTGTCTGGGCCTCAATCAGTTGTGTGCCGGGGCTGACCACAGGCTCCCGAGAGCCAGTATTGAGATTATCTACTTTCAGTGACCTCGTGTGGGTGTGTGGCGTGCACTCATCCACAGTGGGAGTATTTACACTGCAGGAATTGGCAAATGCTATGGCTCAGGGCTTCCCTCCCCCAGAGAGCCGGCTGTACAACTCTCCCCAGCACACCACCGTCTACAGGGCCCAGTGAGGGGCTCCTGTCCACCTCACCCCTCCCACTGATCCCCAGCCACTCTCCTTTCTCCTGTGCACCAATCCCACTGGCCTTTCTTGAACCCACACTGACCTTCTTTCTGAGTGTTAACACCCCCGTGCAACTACTATATACGTGTCTATTTGCACGGACTCAAGAGTCAGCTCCCTGCCTTCAAATCGCAACTCCTTCCCTTAACGACTTTTTATTTACTTCATCTCTCTGTGCCTATTTCAAAACCGAAGGCAGCAGAAGGACTTTTCTAAACATAGAAAAGTTGAAATACGCTCGTTCAGAGGAGTCTGCCTCCACTGAAGGTTGAAGCACACAAACTTGAGTTGGAGCACCCTGGTCAGGTTTCTGTGCGAGGCTTTTCTCATCCTCACCTTACATTTTAAAGAAAGGGTATCATCGACGCTGGGCTTTATCCACAATATAAAATTAATCCCATAATCTGTCCAACTTGAATTATTAGAACATCTGGATTAAAGCATACATTAAAAGCAATTTCTTTTAAACCTTCCAAGGACAAAATTCAATGCAATTACTAATGACATTTCCAAATACTACACAGACCGTTGAGCTTTAAAAGAGCTTTGGTTTTCTTAAATACAACAGCCCTTCGTATACCCTGAACAGAGAGAGATGGCAACTTCACCACTCTAGAGCAAAGCCATAACAAAAACTTCTCTGAGCAGCCAAAATTGGTGATTGCAAAGTTACAGTTTCACAGGCTCCGTGGGCTTCCAAACTTTTAAGTCTTTACCAAATGACACGTCAAAGAACAGTGCTTCACAGAGTCCTGAATTAGTGGCCGACATTTGGTTTTGTACCACCCACTCACCCCACCCCACACACCCAGTCCTCTCTCACATTACCATTTTGATTTTCTTAGTCCTTATGGGCAGGAATTCCCTTAATCTACTTATTTTTACCTTGCTGTGTGTCTCCCCCATTCAGGCTGTGTGCTCTGTGACAGCAGGGGCCGAAGCCATCACCCCATTCCCTGGCACAACAACTGGCTTAAATTCAGAGCTCTATAAATACCCACCGAGTGAACCAATGGACGTGTGAACGTAAATCTCCGCCGCGGAAGTGACAAGCCGCATTAAGAGCTCAGTCTTGGTGGCTGGGCTCCTTCTCCCTTCTGTGACAGCTGGGACCACCCTCTGCCCAGGCTGCCGAAGGCATTGCAGAGGACCTGCTGGGCCACGGCTTTAAGGTAGGCCCAAGATGAGGTGGGACAAGGAACCACCGTAGCTCCAGGCCTCTGGCCAGGGGAGACTTTTCCTCCTATTTCTTGATCTCATCCACTTCCCCCCATTGCTCTTTCCCTCTTCTCTAGCGCCCGATGCTCCCTGTTTGGGTTTCTGTCTTCCTCCCTTGCTGCAGAGTGTTATTCTTTCTCACCCTCTCGCCTCCCCTCACTGGGGGGATGGGCACACTTATAACTTTGACTCAAACGGTACAAAAGCAATTTATGTAACCCAAACGCTTGTACCCCCCTAATATTCTGAAATTTTTAAAAAGTAACAAAAAATAAAATAAAGACGAAACTCAGATTTAGCTCACTGGCAGTGACAGAGCAATCCAGGTCCCCAAGTCCCAAAATGGGACCAAAGTAACATCAATAAGTAACGTCAATACTAAAGTAACATCAATAAGTAACGTCAATACTAAAGTAACATCAACGTGAGATCCAACTAGAACCTGCTGCAGTCGAGTGCTCAGAACAGGCTCTGGCAGCAGATATACAACTTATAATAGTTATTTCTCTTTTAGACATGGCACCAAAGGACTCGTCCAATGGCATTTGATCTCAAATTTAGCAAGAGCAAAATTCCCTCTCAATATGTTATTTCTAGCCTAGCTCTAAACCTTCCCGAGTCTAGGACGCCCGTTCTTTCTGCACAAATAGAGAAAAAGCAAACAAATGGATGATGTAAAGCAAAGTATATTGCAACGAAAACCACCACTGTTAAGAGCTAAAAGTGATCTCATCAAAATAAAAGGGGGTAGGAGGGCAGAATAGGCTACTGCAAAGGAGAGGGAGTTTCCCATTTTCAATCAAATATGTTATTAACCTCAGTAATAATCATTATATGTGTATGTAATATATATTTATGTGTGTGTATATATACTATATAATATATATATGAGAGTATATATGCATTCTCCTTATTTATTTATCCTTTTTAACCAGTAAAATATTCTTAGAAAAATCCTTATGTTGTTTAGTCTACATCACAAACTGTTAGTTCAAAATATTATTAACCATTAACTGCTATTTAATTTAATTGTGAAAATACTGTATTTCATTAAAGCAACCCTATATCACATTTCTGTCAAATCTCTCCTCCCTTTCAGTCTCTATAATAATCAGGCTCCCTAGATATGTACTGAGGGTATAAAACGGCTTATAAATAGTGTTATTCCATTAAACAAGTATTTATTAAAAATGCCTATTATGTGCAAAATTCTATGCAGAGAGCTGCTGGAAATGCCTACGTGCCAAGAGCAAAAGGAAAGTCCTGTTTCCAGAAATATTAACATGTCACAGAAGGGGATACACACAACACCAGAAGATCAACCCATCACCTCCAAACCCATTTACATGTCTTCAAAAATGTTTTCCTTACTAGTTAGTTGACCCATATCCCACCCTAGGCACTACTATAAATTTCATCTTCCCGCAATTGATTCACTGTCTCATTTTATGCAGAAAGTTGTTTCATTGCTCAATTAAATGTCAACTTAATGTCGATGTACTGGAAAGGAATTTGTAAGAAAATAAAAGCTAGAAAATGAAAGAGATAATTAGTCTTGAAGGACGCTATGACAACTGATGACAATCACCACCCACACAAACATGCCCCACATACCGTGGCTGAAAGGGGATGCTTGTCTTTAATACAATGACAAAAATATATTTTGGTGCTCTTGTTCCTAGAGAGTTACCAGTTTCCACTTTCTTTGACAATAAAATTGTCAATGACCCCTTTCCCTTGTTTAATAGTTTTCTTCTTACTTCCTCATATTCAAATTTCAATGACCCCAATTGGAATTCCGATGAAGACATCTGAGTCATGCAAGTTTTGTTAACAGCAATGGGTGCAAATGGGCACTTTCAATATGGGGATAGTTGTGTTCACATTAGCAAGAATTCATTGCCAGTTTCCTTTACCCTCTCTAGATGCCACCTTCTTAGATTAGATATTAATAAAATTAATATCTAGAATTAGATATTAATAAAAACACTGATACAATTAATATAGCACATATGGGGGCCCAACTGATCACATTTTCAAAGATAAGACCTGTGGTTAAAAGACAAAGTTTTAAAACATCAAAGTTGGTATATTGGTCCATTATTCGGCCTCTAGAAATGCTCAAGTCTCTAAAATGCTCATTAGCTTAGATTTCCAACAACTATTGTCCAAAGTTAAAAATCCACCATCAAAAAATTCAAGCAGACTTTACATTATGTATGGAGAAACATTTTTTAAAAAAAAATCTCGGGCTACCACTTCCTTAATCAGGAAAAACATATTTGCATATGTTTTTATGAGTATATGATTTGTATCTCTTCAGGCAGTTCATGTCAAAGAATATTCAGTTTCCTGGAATTAAGGAATTGTATTCTTATTTTTTTTTTAATTTTAAACTACTTTTTAAATTAGTGATAATATTTTCATAAAGATAACCCGCCAATGCAACAGACTCAAGAAAAATAAGTGCAATATATACCACAATTACCTTTTGCCTGGTCCGAAGTCCTCACCTTCAGGCATTTCTGCCCTTTAAAAATAATACCAGTGGAGAAGGCTGTGGCACCTGCTCCCCACGGCTAATGAGGCCAAACAATAGTTTCTTTTCCACTCTAAAGTTGAATATCAGGAGAGGAAAAACCGCAGTAGTGAAGTTCTTTCCTTTTTGGGAAAAAAAGCGCTCCTCCCTTACTCAGAAAATTGGTGTTTACAAACTTCCAAGGCGTCTGCCTGCCTTGAATGAAGCTAGGAGCGGGGTTATTATGACTGCCCCCTTCTAAAAATAAATAGGTCACCTCTTACTCCCAGTACCGTGACAGGCAGCTGGGAGCAAGCGCTGCCCAGCTTCCAGCATTCTCTCTGCAGTCGTGTGAGAAGGTGCCCTGCCCAGCTGGTAACCTTTATTGGATGACTTCACCGAGGCCTGCCTGCCCTTTCCCGCTCCTTTTTCAACCCCTGGCATGAGCACGGGGAGGCAGACACTTCGCCCTGGGCTATCAAATCTCCTCTTTTGAGTCACCGGAGGGAGCTGCAAAGCAGAGAGCACAACGGGCTGTACCTGCAAGGGCTGAGCTTGTTTGTTCCGAGAATGTCCAGCCACTCAGCAAAAAGACCCTT
Source organism: Microcebus murinus (assembly GCF_040939455.1). Classification (NCBI taxonomy): domain Eukaryota; kingdom Metazoa; phylum Chordata; class Mammalia; order Primates; family Cheirogaleidae; genus Microcebus; species Microcebus murinus. The sequence goes on from NC_134114.1 coordinate 12,666,616, forward strand.
TCTCAAAACAGTGAAACACAAAGGCCAGCACGCAATTGGGATGTTGTTTTGCAAGAAACTCTTTCTTCAGATCATCTAGATTTCTCAACTCAGAATAAGCAAAGCATATACACAAATGTTGAGTCCATGTGTTCATGTGGGCAAAATGCTTTCTCCCCCCCAGACGTCCCTGTCACTGGGCTGTGGGTTTTCACAGCTTACCTCATCACTGCCTAGGAGTTACCCATGACCAGCTACCCTCACTTCCCGACTGTTTTAAGACAAAAATCGCTTCACATCTTGCTTTCAAAAAGACCCAGAGATGGCTGGGTGCGGTGGCTCACACCTGTAATCCCAGCACTTTCAGAGGTCAGGGTGGGAGGATACTTGAGGTCAGAAGTTCGAGACCAGCCCGAGCAACATAGTGAGACCCTGTCTCCACAAAAAATAAAATAAAATAATTAGCTGGGCATGGGGCATGGTGGTGTGTGCCAGTAGTCCCAGCTACTGGGAGGATCACTTGAGCCCAGGAGTTTGAGGCTGTGGTGAGCTAGAGAACAGAGACCTTGTCTCAAAAAAAAAAAAAAAAAAAGGCCCAGAGAAATACTACTGGGATTCTTTTAGGAATATACCCTAAAAGCTTCGGATAAAAAGTTTAAATCATCTTTTTTCCCTGACTGGGAATATTAGAGAAAGCAGGATCTAATTATTAAGAAGCAATACCCTGTTAAAAATATGGGTGTTTCATTGATATGTTACAGCTAATCCTAGCAAGATATCTGTATTTCATATTTTACGTTTTATATTTGTCAAAGTGATTTTCTACAGCATTAAAGAGAGTAAAATGTCAAAACAATATAGTCATCTGCTTTCTTTTGCATAACATTAGCTATTCTGTGATGTGTGCTTGTCACAATTAGAAACAATTCTTTAAAGGATTAAATATTTCACACGAGACCTAACATCTTAGACACTTCAAAGTCTTAGGTTAAGCAGGTCCAGTTCCTCAGACACACAACTCAAGTACCAGGAACTTGAAAGAAAATAGTCATAAGCTGAGTTCTGAAGATCAGGGTGTGCAGAAACCTCTTAGAAGCCAAGAAATGTATAGTATTGTTGGAAATTCCAGGTTTTTAACACATTGATGGCCATACCAGAAAAAAAAAATTCCTGGGTGTTTTATTACAAAAATAGAATAAAAATTTTGAAAACAAAACAGTCCTTTTGAATTTAATGAAAAATTAGGGTGTTTTATTATTTTCTGTGCATGAGTTATATATATACCCCTTGAAACACAGTTCATAAAGGTAAAAGATGCATGAGTTACATTTGCTTCACGAGGCCCCAGGCTCAAAACTAGCATGAGTTAAATACAGCTCACATGGCAGTTAAGGTGTTAAAGAACTGAGAAGCTGAAATATACTGAAAATACTATCAGTGATAATATTTCAGCATTTGTATTAAACCTTATCAGCACAAAAGACTAATTCTCTTGTCTAATTCTTAGTTCTACCATTCTAGCCCATGAATTTTACCTTTTCTTCCTCCTAAACTCCTAGTTCACTATTTCTTGACTATCTGAATGCGACTATTGTTAAACATAGCTGCTGGTTACGACAGAGCCAAATATATCCCTGAAACCTGCCTCTCAATTTTACAGGACATTTACCTGATTAGTGCTGTCACAGATGAATGATCCAGTAGCACCAGGAAATATTTACCAATACAGATGGTCCCCGACTTACGGTTGTTTGACTTACAATGGCTCGACTTTACAATGGTGTGAAAGCAAAACACTTTCAGTACAAACTGTACTTCGAATTTTGATCTTTTCCTGCGGCAGCGCCATGCAGTGGCATAATGCCTCTTGATGCCAGGTGGGGGCAGAGTGCCACAGCTCCCGTCAGCCCGTGATCACGAGGGTAAACAAATGATACTCTACAGTGGACTGTGTTGCCAATGGATTTTGCCCACCTGTAAGCCAATCTAAGTGTTCCGAGAGCACGTTTGAGGTGGGCTTGGCTAACCTGTGCTGCTCAGTAGCTTAGTTGTATCAAATGCATTTTCTTTTCTTTTCTTTCTTTTTTTTTTTTTTTTTTTTTTTTTTTTGAGACACAGTCTTATTCTGTTGCCTGGGCTAGAGTGCCATGGCATCAGCCTAGCTCACAGCAACCTCAAACTACTGGGCTTAAGTGATCCTCCTGCCTCAGCCTCCCAAGTAGCTGGGACTACAGGCATGAGCCACCATGCCCAGCTAATTTTTTCTATGTATTTTTAGTTGTTTGGCTAATTTCTTTCTATTTATAGTAGAGACAAGGTCTCGCTCTTGCTCAGGCTGATTTTGAACTCCTAACCTTGAACGATCCCCTTGCCTCAGCCTCCCAGAGCGCCTGGCCTCAAATGCATTTTCAGCTTACAATATTCTCAACTTCTGATGGGTTTATCTGGCCGTAACCCTGTGGTAAATGCAGGAACACCTGTACTTCCTTCAAGCATTTCTTCAAGCATTTTAAAATTGCTTGCTCCAACCCCTTTGAGTACACCCGTGCTGATTTCTAAAACTCATAAGGACAAGAAGGGAAAATGTAATTTTCTAAAATTCCTGAGGATGGCACAGATAAAACCAGAGTGTAGCTTCATGACTGACAAGTGTTCCCACTAAGGTCCTACCTGTACCTTCCTCACCCAGATGACACCTTCTGTCCTGCTGGGAACTAAGGTACCAAAGTTTCCTTCACCATTGCCGATCTGAAATCTACTAGACATCCAGAATTTAAGGACTCACAGAATACACATGTGGCCACTGAAGCTATCACCAGGATTTTCAGATGCCGAAACTGTGACCCAGCAAAGTTAGGTGATCCGCTGGTGACAGAGCCAGGGGTAGCCTGCAGGCTGTCTGTCCCTTGGCTGAGGGATCTTCCTCTCCAGCAGAGCTCACACATTCTGGAAAAAGTCCACGTGGCCCAATACTTCCATATTTTACATTTTCTTGTATTCACACTCTTGCAAAATATGTACGCATTTAATTTTAGTAATATACTTTAGATGAGCATTTTATTTTCCTTTCCAATTTAATCAAATCATATGGCCTAAGAAAATCACTGCCATTTCAGAGCTAAATGTCTACTTTTCTTTTCTTTTCTTTTTTTTTTTTTTTTTTTTTGAGACAGAGTCTCACTTTGTTGCCCAGGCTAGAGTGAGTGCCATGGCATCAGCCTAGCTCACAGCAAACTCAATCTCCTGGGCTCAAGAGATCCTACTGCCTCAACCTCCCGAGTAGCTGAGTCTACAGGCATGCGCCCACCATGCCTGGCTAATTTTTTGTACATATATTTTTAGTTGGTCAATTAATTTCTTTCTATTTTTAGTAGAGACGGGGTCTCGCTCAGGCTGGTTTCGAACTCCTGACCTCGAGCAATCCGCCCGCCTCGGCCTCCTACTTTTCTTAATGCCATTTTCCTCTGCTGCATTCCCAGCAGCCATCTTGGGCATGAGGTGACTTGCGCAATGGAGGCCAAGCATGGCGGAGCCCACAGAAGCAGCAGCCTGGGGCCGGCAGGCACTGAGGGCAGTCGACAGCCCTGGACACCTTCTGCCTCTGAACTTGCAGGTAAGAGAGAAATAAAGTAACATTTTGAGACTTCATTACTCACACCCAAACCTAACCCTAACTATTTTCACAAAAAGTATAAGGAACAATCATTAAAACGAAACAAAACCGTTAAAACAAAAAGGACACTAGACTTCCATCTCAGGTCACACGGTGAGATCAGTCTCAATGTGTGAGGAAAAAAGCCAGATGTCTTCTGTTGCCCGATCCTCACTCAGGCCTGTGAGAGGGGTTCCCGATGACAACCAGAAAGTAGTTCATTGAAGTCAGCAGTTTGTTGTTGTTGTTTTTAAAGTGTGTGTTCTAGAGAAGATCCAGAATAGAGAATTAGATTTCAAAGATGATCATTCAGATCAGGAGAACTCAGAGAAAAGACCTTAGCGACACAACAGCTCTGCTCAAAGATGTCAAGGGGCTTCTTCTGAAGAATGATTGAATCTAGTCTACAGGACCACAGAGGGCAGGTCAGAGATAAGAAGAGGGGAAGTTAAAGGAGAGTAAAGGTGTTCAAGGTGTTCGAGCCCAGAATGAACCTGTTCAAGAATTCTGGACGTGACCCCCTCTGGTGCCTCAGGACTGGCCTGGGCGTCTTATGCATTGAGGGGCAGCAGGTTACAGGAACTGTAGACCTGCTCCATCCAAACCCTACCAACAACGAAGTCCCCGGAGATTCCCTAGGAGACAATGGTGGGCCTGGCCCTGCAGCCAGGCCACCACTCTGATGGAAAAGCATGCTGCACAGGTAAGCCCTGAGCTCACCACTGATGGGGATGTGAGGAGGGCAGGGTAGTTCTTTGCTAAACTGACCCGACAGGATTCTTGCTGAAGGCAGGCCAGGGGGACCACACAGCAGGCTGGAATTCTTAGCACCTGTGCTAGTTTTGAGGGCTTCTCAATTTGCAAATTGTTGTTTGCTCAATTAAATTCAAATTAAATTTAATTTGTTAAATTTAATTTGTCTGAAGTTTTTCTTCTAACCAGCTGCACTGTCCAATACGGCAGCTACTGACCACATGGGGCTATTGAACAATATATTTACAATGCATGCACTATTTTACAATGTATGTACTGTCTGCAAATATATTATGTACTTCATAAATCATACACATAAAATTAAAAATTTAGAGATAAAATGAATATGTTTTCTCTAAAACAGTAAAAAAATGATAACAACCTAGAGTTCTATCAGTAAGAGGTTAAATAAATTATAGTTCAATGAGATCCTATGCTGCAATTAAAAAGAATAAGATTGTTATAAAAGTCTTTTCCTAATATAGTTGTAAAAAGAGAGAGAAAGAGAACAGAAAGCAAAATGTATCCCATTCATGTGAAAATATACATTTGTACATTGAAGAAAATATCTGGAAAGCCATGTATGAAGATGGAGAGGCAAAGGAGGAGGACAAAGGGAGAAGGAGGAGGAGGGAGCGGGGAGAAGAGAAAAGAAAGAAAAGAAAAAGAAGAAGGTTTCAAAGGACCTGCACCAAAGTGTTCACTATGGCTTTCTTCTCTGGCTTAGGGAAATAATGATTATTTTTCATTTTACTGTTTGTATTTTTTTAGTTTTCGGCAACAAATACAAATTAGTCTTACTATATGAACAACAAAAAAATTACTTTTAAAATATGAAAAAGAAAAAAGATTACTTTTAAACGGAAGGGGGGCACTTTCCGGGGCTGTCCATAAAGGAAAGAAGGAAGGGCCCGCTCTTTCGCTTGGGACCCAGGCCTTCGGGAGCACGTCCCCAGCCGGCCGCTGCAGCTTCAGGACTTTTGCTCAGGCCCGACCAGTAAGAGTCCCTGCCTTTGAGGAGCTGACTGGTGAAAGACATGCACTGGTTGAAAGAGTGAGAGAAAGGAAACCAAAGCAAGCTCTCCGCCCATTGGCTCGAGAGTGTAAGAATTCCCCTTCTCCTCCCTTCCGCATCCTACCAAAGACTTCCAATGTCATGGAGACAGAATGCGCTTCCCACAAAAATTCAGAGTATGTGTTATACACTTTGTGAAAGTGCAATAACGGGACGGAACTAGTAACAAACCAAGTCTATTTCTGGAACAAAGTAGAAGAAGACGTTTTTCAAACCAAAAACCTTAGATCAAACAAATAAACAAAAAAAAACCCAAAATCAAATGATCATATATGTCCAATGGTGTAAATGATGCCACTTGGTAATGATGATCTGGTGGATAAATAATCACTCTGTCAGCCACACTACCGAGGGCGAGACAGTGGCCCCCTCCCTTGATTTCTGGTTGGTGGAATCATACTGACACTTGTCCTAGACCAGTGGCCTTCAAAGCAATATAATATCTAAAAGACACAACCGCCAAACCAACAAGAGCTATTCAGGTTTAAACAGGGCAGGACACTGAAGTGTGGCCTCAATCCCTGTAAGAGGCAGCCCCTGACTCAGGTCCTTAGAAACCCAGAGCTGTGCAAGAGACAGCTGGGAACAGTGGCCCGCCTAATCCGGACAGCCAGCAGGAGAAAGAGGGAGACTTCTTCTCAGCCTCTTCCCATAATAATTAGATCAGACTTAACCCAGTTACCCATTTTATCTTCCTACCTTTTTCTAAGCTTAGCACACGAAGTGTTTTCCTCTAAGTTCTTTTCATCCCCAAATAGCCAGCATTCTCAAACCAACACCCTGGGCCTCTGAAGTTGCCCCTGCCCCCAGCTCTCCTGTCGGCCTCTTCCATTCTTTTTCTGGAAACATCACTGTAGTCATGTTTCTGTCCAGTCTGCCTGGGACAGTCCTCGGTTGCACCTCTTGTCCTGGTGCGACTATGAACAAATCCCTTTTGCTCTTCTCAGTGTCTCTGTCTAGGCCATGAATTGTAGGGTAACCCAATATAACCCACCATTTTCTTACCCCTGATTGTCACAACTTTGATTTTGTTCATTTGTGTTGGAATGTCATGACTCGACTGTCACCTAATCTGTTATGGTCTTGGCTGGGACCAACACCTGGTGCCACATCTTTGCCATGGACCACTCAGTTTGGCTGAGCACCTCTCACGCCCTTTCTGTCCGGTCCTTGCCATGCCTGCTGCCAGATCCAGTTCTGGGTTGAACTGTGTCTCCCAAAAGGATCCGCTGAAGCGACGCTATCTGGAAAGGTGAACAGTAAGGTCTGGACAGAGCAGGTGCAGCCACGCAGGGAGGCTGGGCGAGGAAGCCAAGCCAGCCCAGTGCAAGGGAAAGGCCGGGAGTGGAGGACACAGATTTGCAGAAGGTAATGACGGATGGGGGCTTGAGGAAGGATAGAAATAAGAAAGAAGAGTCTGAAAATTGTGGGAGCAAAAGGGAGTGGAAGAGGCCACGAGGGAACATCGTAAAAGACTCAAGAGCCTCCAAGGATGCTGTGCTGTTCCAGCTAGATTTTTGTCATGCCAATCTCTGTAGTAGTATATTTCATGTCTGATCAAATATGCTTCTTAATAAAATTTCATTATATGTTGCTAACTTTTTTTTTTTTTTTGAAGACAGAGTCTCACTTTGTTGCCCAGGCTAGAGTGAGTGCCATGGCGTCAGCCTAGCTCACAGCAACCTCAAACTCCTGGGCTCAAGCGATCCTCCTGCCTCAGCCTCCCGAGTAGCTGGACTACAGGCATGTGCCACCATGCCCGGCTAATTTTTTCTATATATATGAGTTGGCCAATTAATTTCTTTCTATTTACAGTAGAGATGGGGTCTCGCTTTTGCTCAGGCTGGTTTCGAACTCCTGACCTTGAGCAATCCGCCCGCCTCGGCCTCCCAAAGTGCTAGGATTACAGGCGTGAGCCACCGCGCCTGGCCTATGTTGCTAACTATTAATTTGTGATATTTAGGAGTTCATGACCACCTGACTGCGTGACACGAGGTGTAAAGTCCACTGTGACCCATTTGCGCCTCACTCAGGGGTTCACTGCAGGGAGGGTGGGGTGATGGCAGGTGGGGAAGAACAGCCAGAAGTGGCGGGGAACTACGGGTACAGGAGTAGTCTCGGGAAACAAAGAGAGGAAGAGGAGGCAGCTTGGGGACAGCTTGAAAACAGGACAGGTGCCCAGACCTCATGCCTCACATCACCCGACTTCACCAGCTTGTTTTCTGTTGTGCCCTGCGTTTACTGAGACCCATGTCAATGCACTCTCCACAAACTCCGGTTTGTGACTCCCTCTCAAAACGTCTGTGGGTCACCTGGGGCTGGTTGGGTTCCTACTTCCTCATTCCTCCATCCTTAAAACACAGCTACTCTGCCTCTGATAGCAAGCCAATTTCTTTAGATTTCTTTATCTCTCTTCGTTCTAGTCCTTCCCCATACCATTTCACCCCCTAAAAACTTCCATAAAACCCCTGCAAAGTTTACAGACTTGCAGAAACCAAATTCCCCCGGGGGGGGGGGCAGCAATATTACCAGTTGGCTCAAACTGCCCTCCAGAGAACATCCCTGTGCCTGAATGATCTCCCTGCCTGCTCTCTTCCTTACAGCTCTCTTCTAAGGCTGTATAGTGTGTGTATTTCAGGGGCGAAGTTCCTTGACGGAGAATCTTTGGTTCCAAGAAATTCAGAACAAATAGCCACAGCAGCGAAAGAACCCTGGCAGGTCTCCCTGCTCTTAGCAAACATAAGGAAGTGGAAATTTTCCAAGTCCACAGACCGTGGAGACAGAGGTCTTTGTGGATGGTAAAGACTGGAGTGACTCAACAAGGGTGGCACACGGCACAAAACAAACCTCGTCTCTTGTGTTTAAAAACACCCTGCAATACAGGGGCAATTACCTACAACCTTCTGTTTAACGATGGGTTATGTAATACTTTGGGTACATGTTGATCTTCCTTATTACATTTTGCTTGTGTCAGTGTTAAACATTTTTTTCATTCCTTGAATGGGAAATGATATAAGATGCTTCTTGGCTATACATTTACCCAGTAGTTTTGGGGAAGCCCAAGAGAAAGGGAGACTTGTCAGCCCCACAGCCCTGTCATTTAATCATCATTTTCATATTCACTTCGAGGGTGCGGGTCGGGCGGCTGGAACGCGTCCTCTGGCCACCCTCCGCCATGTGCCGTCTTGTGACTCCGTGGGCTTGGCTACGGGAGCGCCACCTGCCGCCCCAGCCTTGGATAGGGAGCGGAGAGCTGCTCAGACTCTGAAAGAACTTCTGCTCCAGGCCATGGGTGTGGGGGAGTGGCTCCCAGGCCAACATCCTCTAGCCTGGAGGCTTTGTGAGGAGGAAGCAGCCTCTTTAGAAGCCCTTGCTACCAGAACAGCTGGGCACCCTGCTGATCTTGGTAAGTAGGAAAAAGAGGGCCCTCACTTAAGAGACCTCATAACTGTTTCTTCTTTTTTTTTTTATCTCAGCATATTATGGGGATACAAATTTTAAGGTTGCGTATAATGCCTTTGTCCCCCCTGCCCCCACAAGTCTGAGCTTTGAGCATGACCATCCCCCAGACAGTGCGCACCTCACTTATCACGTATGTATACACCCATCCCCTCTCCCCCCCCACCTGCCTAACGCCCAATTAATGTAATTCCTATATGTCCACTTATGAGACATGGTTTATCTCCAGGCAGTGACTGAGGCTATAAGGAAATGATAGCCTCATCATTAGGTTGTCACAGGAATCTGCCCTTCATAAGAAGCAATTATGTCACCATTGTAAACTGCTTCTTATGAACGGCATGGGCTGTCATTTTCTTATAGCCTCAGTCACTGGCTGGAGATAAACCATGTCTCCGGATGGTTTATCACGTATCTTCTCAGAAACAGGCTTTATGTCCTTCAGGACACTTCAGGGTTCCAAATGATATAGCAACTGGAAGGTGTCCCATAAGTGGCTTCATGTCTATCAGGGTATGAGCAAAATGCCTTCAGGGACTAGGAAAAGTAATGAGTTTTCTTTTGTTTGAGACAGAGTCTGACTCTTTGCCTAGGGTAGAGTGCCATGGCGTCACCCTAGCTCACAGCAACCTCAAACTCCTGGGCTCAAGTGATCCTCCTGCCTCAGCCTCCCGAGTAGCTGCGACTACAGGCATACGCCACCATGCCCGGCTAATTTTTTCTATTTTTGGTAGGGATGGGCTCAAGTGATCCTCCTGCCTCAGCCTCCCCAGTAGCTGGGACTACAGGCATGTGCCACCATACTCGGCAAATGTTTTCTATTTTTGGTAGAGATGGGGTCCTCGCTCTTGCTCAGGCTGGTCTCGAACTCCTGACCTCAAACGATCTGCGCACCTCGGCCTCCCAGAGTGCTAGGATTACAGGCGTGAGCCACCGTACCCGGCCACGAATTTTAAAAATAGAATAAAACAAACCCAAAACTTGAATCTTGAAAAACCCCAGAAGAGAAACGGGGTCCAGTAAGACTGACGGCGTCGATCCCTGATCTCCTGCCCGCACACCAATCCCTGTCTCCTCTGGCATCTGGCACTCTCTCCTACAGCACACACGGACTTCTTGTATTTCAAGAAACTCTTCATTTCAGAATAATTTGGGGTTTGCAGAAGACTTACAAAGACAGCACAGAGAATTCCCTTATCCCCCTCACCCATTTTCCCCCATGTTAACATCGTCTGTTACCATGGCACATTTGTCAAAGCTAAAAACCAACATTGGTACATTACCAGAAACTGAACTCCAGACTTTATTTGTACTTTGCTCGTTTTTTTTTTCCACTAGTATCTTTTTTCCCTTCCAAGATCCCTTCAGGGGCGCCAGCCCGCACTCAGTCGTCCGATCTGCTTCGTCTCCTGGGATCTAGGAGAGCGCTCAGTCTTTCCTTGGTTTTCACATCCTTAGGAGATCTGAGGAGTATTTTGTAGACCCCCCTCGGTGTGGATCTGTCTGACATTATTCTCACGATTAGGCTGAGTGTGACTTTGGGGGAAGAATGACCAGGAGGTGAAGTGCCCGTCTCATCTCGTCGTGCTGGGGGGTCATGAGGGCCACGTGGTATTACCTTGATCACTTAGATGACACAGTGTTTGCCAGCTCTGCCCACTGCACAGTTATCCTTTCCCCTGTCCATACTCTATTCTTGGAGAACAAGTCACCAAATCCAATCCACACTCACAGGAGGAGGGAGGGTGGCGCAAGGGACAAAATTCTAACTCCCGAGGGGGGGGGGGTTGGGGACACGCAACATTTGGAATTCTTCCACTGGGAAGGTTTGTCTCTCCCCTCCCCCCACTCAGTTGTTCAGCCAGTTACAGTTATTTATACAGCAAGGATTCGAGTATTTACCTTACGCTTTGGGGTGATAACCGAGCGCTATGTTATTTCTTTTGTTCCTCAAATTGTTCCCACCACGAACTTGTTTTTGCCTCGCTTCTGCCGCCCTCAACCCCTTAGGCCATCTGGAAGGGCCACCTCCCTGCCTCAGTGCCCCCTGCCACCCTCTCAGCGGGGCTCCCCTCCACTTGCCCAGCCCTGCACCCCTCTCCGGCTGAGCTGGCCTTCACCACGGAGCGAGCACCCAGCCTGCTCCGCGACGATGTCGCTTCCTTCCCCATGTCGCTTCCTTCCCGCCTTGGGCCACACCACGTGCACCCATCTCTGGGAACACACGTGCGACAGGTGACCCCATGCTCTTCTGGATGCTACGAGCGTACCCAGAGCAGTGGGCTGCGTGAACTCCTTCCAGCGTGCCCTTGGGAAAGCCACGAACAATAACCTGCCCATTTCCTCCTCACTTTGATAAAATCTCCAAGACTCCGACCAAGTCCAGATTTCCTTTCACTCCGTGCCACGAATCCTTACCTTTCATGTTTCTTTCCTATTTTGAGGATTAGAGGAAGCCCGAGCTTTAAAAATAGAAAGGAGACTTGGCTTCTTTATGTGCACCTACTTTTAGCATCAAACCATGGCAACGCCATACACACAGTTCATCATAAATGTTCACGGTAGATTCACACTGACAGACGCTGCTTTCAGTCTGAGTATTTGTAACCAATGTGAATTATTTTTCTGTCAGACTTCATTTTATGTTATATTTGTTAATGAGACAATGAAATCACAAGTTGTGGCGAAAACTGTGAAGGGCAGTGACCTGTTTAAGACGCCTCCCGACCCAGCTTCTGTGCCCATCCCAAGCAACTAAAATCTAAACATCACCTCAGTCCTAAATATAAGTGACGAAAAGAGATACGCTGTGTCAGAAACCACACGAGAGGCCAGGAAGTGATGAGTTTCCACACAGTCTAGAGATGGCTGTGCGAGTGGGGACATTATGTTTACATATGTCCCCCCGGATGACTGGGCTCCCTTCTCCCCCACGCAAGTACAGCTGGCCGCACGTGCGGAGACAGACACAAGGAGTTCCTACCAACAACAGGTTCTTCCCGATTACACAGCATTGCAAAGCCCAAAGGCAAAAGCGGGCTCCTCTTGGGCAAGTCAGCTGGGGCACAGGCTTAAACGGGTGGGGCGGTGCCTTCCTCTCTGCCCTGCAGACGGGCATGGCGGCAATTTCGACAGAACAGGGGGATGGACACTGAGCACACACCGGGTGCCTAGGTGTATTCGTTGGGGTTATTCAGGAAAACGGAGCCAGCAGGATGCATAGAGAAAGATTTATTTTAAGGAGCTGGCTCACCTGATTGTGGGGCTGGCAAGCCTGAAATCTGCAGGGTGGGCCAACACGCGGGAAATCCCAGCAGAAGGTGCCATCCTGAGTGTGCAGGCATCTGGAGGCAAAATTCCTGCCTCCCTGGGGGGCCTTCAGTTAGCTGGCTGCAGCCCAGCCTCATTATGAAGGAGAATCTGCTTCCCCCTAAGTCTGACCTAATGATGCTAATTGCATCTATAAAGTACTTTCCACCTAGACAGGTGTTTGACCAAACAACTAGGCACCATCACCTGGCCAGGTCGACACATAAACTTAACCACCACACTAGGGAAACCTCCCAGTGTTCACGGAGGGCCAATGCTGTGGGTATCAAATGGCTCAAATCGATTCTGTAGAAAAGTATTTTGCATCCAAGAAAAACCAATCAATTTTGATCCATAGGCATGCTGCAGAGCAGACAAGAAAATCTCAAGCCTCATTTGTTCCATCACCACGTTCTTACTGGGGGTGTACTCTGTGCGGTCCACGTGGTGTGACAGGTCGTAGGACAGCTCCGGGCAGTGTCACCTGCCTCTGTTAGGAGGAGGAGTAGAGCAGGAGAGGCTCAGAGGCCCCAGGCTCAAAGGCTTCCTCCTGCATTACGTGGGAAGATGTGGACCCAAGAACAGATGTCCCAGGAGTAACCACAAAAGCCTCGAGTAAGGAGTGAAACTGGCATATTCCAGAAATAGGGTCTGGAACCTAAGAAGGTGGAAGTGTAGTTAAGAAGACAGTGAGAGGAGACGAGTCAGGTCCAAGATTTTAATTTTGCTTAACAAACACGCATCAGTTGCTGTGAGTCAGACACAGTTCCGACGTTTGCACATATATTAATCCATTTAATCGTCAATATCAAGCATGCGAGAAAGGGACTGTTATTCTCCCCACGGTGTGTCCTGTGATGCAGGGCCAGGCCCCCTGGGGAAGGAGGGACCCACTCCGGCAGCTGCGGGAGCACCCAGAGAACGGCTCACCGCCGTCAGCCCTCTTTGGGTACGGTCTTCGCGGAAGGAAGCTGCCTCTCCCAATGTCACACCTCCACCCAGGGTGAGCCAGTGGCTGATCAGCACAGGGGTGCAAGAGTGGCTTCCTCGTCCCATTTGGGACAACTCTGCGTGGTGCTGGCTGTGGCCTTTGTGGGGACCAGAGTCACAGCTCAACTTTTCCCTCTGCCCCCTGCTGCCTCTTTCTCTCCCCTCCCTGCTAGTCATCCCAAGAGCACCACTCCCCATTAAACTTGTTCATCTCCAAGTCAGAATCCTGGGGGACCTTAGAGACAGGGGCAAAGCACTTATGTCCCAGAGCTGGTAAACAGAAGGGCTAGGATTGGAACCCAGGCTGTCTGGCTCCAGGGTGGAGCTCTAACCCCCCAAGTCAGGCTGCTCCTGCAGGCCGACTGGGCCACCCCGTGGGCAGGGTTGTGCAGGGCTGTGTGGAACTGAGATTTCATCTTTCGCATCTGAATGCAAGGCAAAGTTTGAAGCTTTGCTTTTTTTTTTTTTTAACCCAAATTATCCCTCAAAAAAGAGGATGTGGTCAGACACTTATATACCAGGGCTGTACATTCCATTTATTTTGAATAGAACAGTACTGGGGAAGGAAGAATGGTTGACATGATATCAGTGCTAGCTCAGGGGCTTGTAGATATCATAGACGTTCCTGATATAATTGGTACAGATCATAATAAGAACAATAATAATTTTAAAAAGAGAGGTAGGAAAAGAAATTTATTACAGATTTCATAATGCCTTGTTGGGGGTGTGACCTCACCAGTGAAAAGGCATCAGAAATGTGAAATGTCATCATAAATAGCCTTTCAAACGTTTCTTCAAAAGTAATACAGTAAGAGGTCGCTTGATGAACACTGATCAGAACAGTTGTTCACAGCTTAGTACAATTTCCAGTGACCTCTCATTTTTTAACCTGCTCTATCACAACTTAGACAATTTGTTCTGGAAAATGTGTTAGACTCAAAAAGTGGCCCTTGTTTCAATAAAACTGGCATAAAGAGAGCATAGGAAAAGCAGCATTTGAAAACTAAAACATTATGTAAAGAAGATGGAATTTTTACATACATGAACATAATTAAATTAGCAGTGATTTTACAGAGATCATAATTAGTAAGAATAGAAAATGTGACACTTTACATTTGTATTTCTGGAAGCCTATAAATTCAAGGTGGCCAAAAGCCACACCTGGACCTTGGCAATGGAAAGGGTGTGGTCACCGCATGTTCAAGGTCACCTTGTGTTAGGCATATACTGCATCTGCATGGAACAGGGAGTGGCCAAAGTAGTCAGATTCGGCTACGTGGGGACCAGCCTCCTCAGGCCAAGAGAAGGAGCAGGGGGCCCAGGAGGGGTGACAGCAGGGCACACGGGACATGTTTTGGAGACAGAGCCAAGAAGGTTTATCCATAGACAGAGTGTGTGCAGTAAGGGACAAGATGAAGTCGAGTGAGACTTCAATCCACTCAACCTGAACACCACGCAGACCTTCAAAGCGCATTTTGGAAGAACACCAGATGGCCCGGGATCCTTGACTTATTAAAACAGGGATTGGAAAACTTGTCTGTGAAGGGCTGTATAAGGGGTTCAGCTTTGCAGCCGGTGGTCTCTGTTACAAATCCTCAATTCGACTGTTTCGCCATGAGCAGACAGACAAGGGTGAGCCATAGTTTGCCTACCTCTGCATTTTACAAACGCACACACTCACACTTTATATAACTTACTTAAAAAGTTACCTATTTTGAAACTGATTAAAGAAAAAAAAAAAAAACCATCTGGAAGAAACTATATATCCCCCAACATTAATAGTGATTATCTCTATGATTTTTATTTTCTTTCAAGTATTTTGAAAAACATTTCCCCACCTACGCATTCCTTGTATAATCTGATAAAATCTATAAATAAAAAATAAAGTCTCAGATTCTCTTTTAAAAATCTGCAGATACAAACAAGTCCAGGATTCTGTGTTTTGGTGTCCTGTTGTCAATCATGCTTTTTTACTGAGTGTGATCAGTGATATAATTTATTTAATATAAAATTTAATATAAAAATACTTAGAAGGTCATCAGTAACTCATTTCTAAATGACAAAAATAAAAATAAGTTATAGTTGTATTTCCTAGACCTGGAGAGTAGCTGCGTGAGGAATGGGGAAAGTTGTTTTTTATTGCATTGGCTAAGTCTCTGGAAAAGATTGCATCTTGAATTAGCAGCTTGACTGTTTTCTGTCCAGATAAATATTGTGTTGCTAGGACTGAAATTGCCACGTGGGTCACCCTGTCGTATAATTAGCTTCTTATCATATCAGGTGCAAATCAAACCAGCAGCACTTGCTGCTAATGTGGTAATTTAACACATCAGATACACCGTTTTCATGTATCAACATCTGATTTAATGCTATCACCACCCACCAAAGACACACGGGTTACTGTGCAGCATTGCTCAATGGCAAGCTTAACCGTGCTCAAGTTTATAGCTATATCAGCTAGTTCGGCCTAACTTTTTGCACCCTTAATTGCATTACTTCATGTTTTGTCGGTCCAACCCAACGTGAAATAGGGTATGGGGTAGAAATTTAACCCTGGGTGTCCTTTTGGTGCATGAATACTATGCTCAGCCTCTCCCGTTCAGGTTCATCTCGCATGGTCGTCGTTAGGTTAATTTTCAGCCTCTCTGTTTTAATCAGCAGCAACTCAAGTCTAAGCACAGCCGGATACAGCTTGACCTATGTCCGAAGAGCTGCACCCTTTACTCTCCATATCATTCGACAATGCTCTCCCTGCCCCGGGAGGCCAGGGCCGCGTTACAGCCCCTCTCCCCTCTCTCCTCTCTTACTCTTGCTCCTCCCTTCCCAGGTGCAGGTCCAGATACACGTCCTACAAGCCCATCTCCATCTCACAGTTCATTTCTGCAGGACCCACCCTGGCTACAGGGCCACTCCTCTGCATCTAAACTGTATTCACTTCCCCCTGCGACTGTAGCCCTTTGCCTGAACAGTCGACCACGAAAGGGCAGTGTCTCTGGCATCCAGTCCTCTCACTGTGCTGGGTCCAGTGCCCGTGCTCCCAGGGGCATTTCTGCCAAGTTGACCCCTGGAGCCAGCCTGCCTGGGTTCGGATGCTGGCTCTACCACCTGCTGGCTGTGTGATCTTGGGCAAATTACTTTACCTCTCTGTGCATGCTCCCTCATCAGTAAAATGGGGATAATAGTACTTCATAGATTTGTTGTGAAGATTTAATACATATGTCAATGTCCATAAAGTGGATGAAGTATATGATTATGTTGGATTAAGTAGAAAGATTGGATGAGAATGTAACCATCTGCAAAACACAGAATAGGGCTTGGCATGTTGACTGTCTCACTGAAGTGTCTGTTTTTAAAAATATCCAAGAGGTAAAGAGATCCAATTGTACATTTTCCTTGTTGCTTTCTCCAATCACAATGATCTTTCCTTTCTCTGACTTTCATCAGAATTTCAACATAAGAAATGAATGGTCCAGAGCATTTGAGTCATCAAAAAAAAAAAAAAGAAATGAATGGATTAATGAAAGGAATGAAGGAGGGAGGGAGGAAGGAAACTATTTCTTAGCTTTCTTAATCTCTCATTTTTGGTCCCTAACTACTAACCCCTTGGTGACAGATAATAATCATAGCAGCTAAAATGTATTTACTACGTACCCAGTTCTTTATGTTAATTGTTTTATATAATCCTTATAGTGTCTCAAGGAAGGTGGTCCTTCCCATTTCACAGACGAAGAGGCTGAGGTTGGGAGAAGCAAAGTGCACATCTTGCCTGAGGTCACAGAGCTTGGAAATGGCTGATCCAGGACTGTGTTTTTCTTCTCTTGAGTCCCTCATTGCTCACAGTACAGTTCTAGACTCATCATAGATGCTTATTAATGACCAAGTTTGGTTAAACGACTGACTCATTTAGCAACTGGTTATTATTGCCAACTGCAAGCCAAGCATCAGGAAGGCAAAGATAAGAAATGGTTCCTGTCGTCACCAATTTTAAGTCTGGTGGGGTAGACAAATCAACAAGCAATTACAGAGCAAGGTGACAGATGCTATTAGGACAGGGAAAGTACGAAAGGATATGGAAATCCACAAAATGAGCACAGGACATAGTCTCGGGGGTCTGGCAGTCACAGGGAAGGGATGCCTTGGTGATGCTAAAGGGTGTGCTGGGCTTGGAAGTCGAGAAAATTCCAGGCAGAGGCAAGATGACACCTGACACATCTGAGGAACTGAGAAGGGGGATGGTTAGACAGAGCCGAAGGGGAAGGGGAGGGAGTGGATGCTCACCAAGCATTCACTGCACAGGAGTTTCCTTGAACAAATTAGCCTGCGGAGATCGCTGGGTTTGGTTTCTCTTTCACAACACACAGTGAGGAGAGTAGGAAGGTTTCCATGCACCCTTCCTCCGGTTACAAGGTTCCTTTACACCAGTTAGGAGAGAGAGTCCCACGAATATGTCAGACCATGCAGGACTATGTCTGTCCTGTTAAGGTATTTAGATTGCTGGGATGGGGAAACAGATCCAGGATCTCCTTGGCCTTGGAAAACTTCCTTAAATGACAGATACAGGAAGGCACAAGTGGAGATTAAACAATAGTTCCTAATATCCAATGGAGACCCAATGGCATCACATGTTCATAGCTAGTTTTTCACTCAAGTCTTTGGGGGTTAAGGTCTGATGCACAGTTTTCTAGAACACCCAAGGTCTCAACTTACTAGTGTTCAGAAGGTTTTTCTGTTTGTGTTTTTGCCCATTTTGTTACCTCACATGGAGTCTCCATGCAGACAGTAAAGAGAAAGACTAAAGCAATTACCCAGATGCCGTTGAGTTTTACAAAGTGTGCCACCGCTATCTGCATATTCCTGGAGAAACTTTCACAAATCACCTGCACATGTAATAACTGTGGGAATTCTCAGCATAAAGTTACAGTTTAAGCGCCCACATGTGAGGAAGTTGTGGGGAAACAAGCTGGCTTCATTGTTTATCATCAGGGTATCTTTGTTTTATAAACTGTTAGAACTCCTATAACACAGCTCACGTAAAAGCACTGGTGAAATGTAGAACAATAACAACAACTACTTCGAAGACAGATAATTTAGAAGAATTATCTCATCCCACAAAATGAATTGCAGATCCCAACACAGATGCAAACATACATTTACACAATATGCTGTCTGAATTCATTGCATGAAAGATCTGAAAAAAACCCTTTTAGGAAGATGCACATCCTGGATTCTAAACTTTAGGGTTGGAGGGAATTTGAAATGCACATTTTCACAGTTGATAAGAGGAACACAAAGTCCGAGTGATCTAAGATTCTATAAACTGCTTAACCCAAGAGTCTAATCACTGCCCCCATCCCTCCTCACCTTCCAGAAGTGCCAAATTTCAAGTGGGGAGACAGTATGTCCAAAAGCAGGCCAACCTAGGGGTCGCCAGGCCTAAGCCTTTCTCAACGAATGCTCACGACTGAAGAACTTCCTGTGGTAACCAGCAGAGGTCGGACAGGGAGCCCCAGAGTGATTATGGTGAGAATTCAGACCCCTGTGGGTTCTAGGACACGACTGGCCCACAGTATCACCCAGGGTTCCTGGTGTCCAATAATATCGACTTACTAGGGCTGGTCCAAGCGGGAAGGGAATTCACTGCAGGGTAGCTCAGGGAGTGTCTAGGAGGCTGGAGAACCAGGTCACAAATGTGACTCAAATCACACCACAGAACTGCTCCCCCAGAAAGACCAAAGGAAGCGCCTGGTGTCGCCCCCCAGAAGGGTGCACATCTTAGAACCTTCACCACTACTATTTTGGAAAATGGATGTATTGACCACTGCCCTGGCCAGAACGGATTCCTTTAAGCCTGCCTCTTTCATTTCTAGCTTCTAATGCAAAGTCTGGCGAGAATGCACCTGGCTGGTGGGGTCTGGGGTGACGTGCTTACACCCTAGTTTCAAGGGCGGCTGGGGAAGGAAGCTCGGCTCCTACTTGGCAAAGGCATGAACTCATAAGTCAGAAAATTCCCCTTCGTGGGACAGTCCTTCAAAAGGTCCAGGCAACCAAAAAGAATAACACATTTTCCCTGCACTACTGATTTACAATAATGAACATCTTACCAACAACAACAACAACAACAAAAATCCTAGCATTAGAGTACGTTCACGGTAGCTGAGACTTTGGTTGTGTATGAGAACATGACTGTCTGCACATACTTTCAGCACTGAGATATGAATTACCCAGGACTTAAGCAGACCAGAACAGACCAGAAGGGGTGCCCCCAAGGTTATCGTCCTGCGCTTGCAAAGGGCACCCCACTTGTCCAGCCGCTCTGGCGAGCGAGGATGTATAGAGCAGGGCAGGGAGGAGAGAGTACCAAGCTTATTTCAGCCGACCTTACCAAGGCTGAGGCAATCATGTGATAATGTGCGAATGAATCAGAAGGGGTAGCCCGGGTATTTCTGTGCTCATGTCAACATTCACACTCCAGTTCCAGCCAGCTGCCTTTTTCCTTTTCTGAGTTTTCACAGGAGACGCATAACCTCTATCTTAGTAATTTGCTGAGAGGAGAAGCCCCCTCAGTACTATACTCTGCACCAGCGGCGGGAACACTGATAGTACATCCCTACCAAACTTCGAAAGGAAATGTCTTCTGCCGCCATTTTTCTTCTTCTGTATATAATGGTCTCTTTTATGGAAGCCAGATCACTCATTCATTCTACAGGTATTTTTACTAAGCATCTATTAAGCGCCAGGAGCTCAGGAAGGTCCTGGAGATCTAGCGGTGGACAAGAGAGACAGGCTCTCTGCCTCACGGAGATCCCGGGATGGCAGGGAAGCTGGACATAAACAAGCGAAGACACAAATAAATATACAAAGACCCATCTTTGTTAAGAGGAACAAGAAGCTGCTATGAGAAGCTGGATTCTTAACAAAGTGGATTTTATTTTAATTTATTTTTTTAATTCAAAAATGCTTTATTGCTAAAAAATGCAAAAACAAAAAAAAATCTGAGCCTTCAGAGGTTCATGCCTCAATTTTGTTTTTGTCTTTTTAACTAGAATGCCTATATTGCTTTCCTATCCTTTCTACTCCCTGTCAAATATATTTTTATATACAGTGTATGTTTTATAAACATACAAACATATTTTTAGTCAGCTCACTCCTAGGCTGTCTGGCTGGGGTCAGCTCTTGCAAGATGTGAGCATTCCCCTCAATCTCAGCAATGCCAAGTGCAGGGAGAGCCCTTCTCAAGGCCGGAGCAGGGGCCACTGCGTGCGCGCTGCCTCGGGTGGGCAGAACAGCCACCTGCCACGTGCACCTGCCACGTGCACCTGCCTGGTCTAATGTCATGCAGGAGCACACAAAGCAAGAATCTGGCGGCTTCTTTTGTCTCCTTGGGAGCCCCCTACCCACCCACTTCACTTCTCTTGCTTGAAATGGACCATCCAGATGAAAGCCAGGAGGGATCAGAATTTTCAGGCCAGATTTCACAGAAGTAGAACCCTGAGGCCCTGAAACCAGGGAGCCCACTGATTCACTCCCAGAGAGAAGCACTCACAAAATGCCCTGAAGCTGGACAGTGTTAATACAAACCCAAACGTACTCCTTATTACAGCAAATATGAAGAATCCAATTACTCACAGGGGAAACGGGAGTTACAAGGGTTATTAGTCAGCATAAGTGGATCAACTCACAAGACACCACTTGCCAACCTGGTTCACCCCTTGGACCTAGACATGCCAACACTTCAACACATTTTAACTCCTCTCCCAAGGAGCCACCAAGAGACAAGGACGTGGGACAAACATATATCTCCCGTTTCATTTTCTCAACACTCTGACATTTGTTCCTTCATCCCATCCAATAGGAAATACTAACTCCACAGATGTGTCAGATTGCATCAGATGGAAAAATCACGAATCACCGTGGGGTGGGACGGTTGTTTGCCAAAAGACCGGAAATCGGCGCAAGGTGCCGATGGCACCAAAGTAAACGAATGCCTGAGATCATGTTTTTACAAATTAAAATTAGAGTTGGCATGTTTTATAGACGAACGGGCTACAAAAGTTCATCTCAGACTCTTGTCTTGTGGGAACATCCTGGCGGATTAAAATAATGTTTTTCCAACATGGATTTGCTTGAGGGCCACTGGTGGGGGTCACACCAAAGGCCCCACGTCAGCCGACCTCCTGTCCCTACTCTTGCCCTGGCCAGCCCCATGCCGATCCCACCCCGCCCGTCCCGCCCCTCTGGAGGGGTAGGGCTGTGTGCACCCGCCGTGCGAATCAAAGAGCTCTGTGTTCTCAGAGCCCTTCCCAAGGGTCAGGCCCCGCGCCAAGCACGTTATGAGCTTCCGTGTGCTTCCATCCACACCACGACCTCCCAATTAAATAGCATTTTCTACATATTAAAAGTGAAGAAATGAGGCCTTGAGGGTTTGAAACTTGCCCAGGACCTGGTACCTGTTACGAGAAAGAGCTGTGTTGGAACCCCAGGCCTGAGGCTCAGAGCCCGCGCTGGGACCGACCCCGGCCGCTGCCTGCAGATGGCGCCAAGGCAACCCGATCTGGCGCGGCTGCCAGCTGCCAACATGGGCAACAGTTAGAAGCAGCGCGGGTGGCGGGAATACCTTGTGTAGGGTGTGTGGATTTGGCCGCGGATCCAACAAAGGTGTTAGTTCTTTAAGGGCAAAAGGACAATGTGAAGCACAGGTGGGGTGGCAGGAGAAAGAGGGTGCCACTCACAGATGTGGTGCCCTTCACCCAGGAGCAGACAGTGGCGTCCCTGCCTGGGACTGCTCCCGCCCTGCGCCGCAGGGTCCACGGCTTTTGGAGGAAATATCAGGCAAACGAAGCCCACTTGATCTCAGCTCTCAAGTGTGTTCCTAGAACCACAGAATTTTAGTAAGGGAAGGAACTTGGGATCAGCTTAGCTCAGCCCCTCCATTTGACTGTGGCCTGCACAAGAGGGATGACGTCCGCAAGGTCAAATACGGAGGCCAAGCAGGGTCCCCAGTCAGACCAAGATTTGCAGAGCTGCGGTGCAGCCCTGAGCCTTGGGGAAGACTCAGAAACTTAACCCCCCACCACACACCACCTGCCTCAACTGAAGCCGGGAGCAGACGGCGCCTGGCTCCCAACGCTGGAGACCAAGCCATCACCCTTAGGGGAAAAAAATGACGAGCCAGCTTTGGACAAAAGGAGCCTGTGATGTGACTGCTCCGGGCAGCTGCAGGATTAGTGCTCGCGCCTGGCTCCCAGGAGTCTTGCTCTTCGCGTGGGAGTAGCTTCAAATCGGAGGCTCTTTTACTTCTCAAATCAAATGAAGATAACCACAGATAACAATGTTGATGATCACTAAAATGAACCAAATGTACACTGTGTGCCACTTTATCAAGTGCCGTACATTCATGACCTCACTGAATCGTCCCCAAAGCTCTGTGAGGGTGTTTCTATTACTACCCCCATTTTAAAGATTAGCACGGGAAGGCATAAAGAAGCCTGAATGCAAGTCTGTCTAAACCACAACGTCCCTGCCTCTCAGTGTAACCACAGACCTACAGAGACACCGTGTACCTCGCCAGTGGGGTGGCAGGCACAGCCTCACAATCAGGAAGAACAAAAGCACTCATATTCAAAGTAACACTCAGGGTTATTTGCAAGAATACGTTACAGAATCGCTTTGTATTCCAAGATCTTCCAGAGGTGACCAAAATTATCTCTTCAGACATAAAGCTCACGTATCACTATAAGGAGCCTCAAAGAGCTCTGCCTTAGAGGCCATTTGCCTAGGAAGGGACAGAGTATTTCATTTCTAGATGGCCAGGTACGGCCATAAAGGGTGGCACCCCAGGAAGGAAGGGAGGCCAGACATCACGGCCCGTTGAAAAGAGCCTGGAGGAATAAACAAGTTATTTTGCTTCTGCACTCATGTGCTCTGACCAAAGGCCAGCAGGGAAAGTCCTTAGAATTCAGTGACTAATCAGATGATGGGCCACAAAACACACCCCTGAATGTCATCAGAGTCCAGGCATCTGCACCAGGAATCCAGAAATAAGCTGTCACCAAAGGGACGTGTGCCCTCTGGAAATTATTTCCAGAACATGTTTCGTAATCCAGGGCCGGGACTGAGCTCGCCAGGAGACGAGGAAAGGTCAAAACACAGCCCCTTGTCCTGCCCGGCGCAGCCTGGGCCCCTGCTGCCCAGGCGAGCTGCTCCACGCTCTGCGGCCACTTCTGATCCTCAACGTCTTTTCCAACGTCTTTTCGACCACCAGGAAAACCAACCATCCCGGCACCCGGGTCCTGCCACCACGGCGCTATCGCTGAAGGCAGATCTCATGCATTTGTCGGAAGACGTTTTCATCGCTTCCCTGATTTGCCTTCAACATATTTTGAGTAACTGTCAGAAATTAACGAGTAGTTTATTCACCAGACATTTCCACGTCAAATAATTACTGTGCCAGATTCTCCACTTATCAAATATGACTACATTGAATGGCATGTTTTAAAATAACTTTTCTCTTTAAATGTTGCCTCGGCACAGAGAGTAAGAATGACATTTTAAAAATGAACAGATAAGAATCTCTTCCCAAAGGAAGTGCGCATTCTAATACCATCCCAGCATGTAAAGCTTGTGATTATCTTATTTATCTTCTTGAGTGCTTTCTGGTGAGGACAAAGAATTTGGCAGCTGATAAGACTACAGGACGTTTAGTGAGTAGATTTATCAAAAACAGTTGTTTTGGAACTCAAGCATGATGGAGATCTGAGAATCTAAAGTGAATTTCTTAATCCAAGCTTGGATTCCCCCAACTAAAAATTACCAAAAAAGCGGCATTTTATGCAACAGTTTTATTTCCTATGGCAATAATTTCTGTCTATTGATGCAGGTGAACCACTTACAAATATCTTAACAGCAAATCAATTACCCTCATTAGCCTTGTTTATGGAGCAGAGTCATTGATAAAGTTGGTAATTGATAAAACTTGGAAGGACAGAGTGTACCTGCCTGTGGGGAGAAGTGCTAAAGGCTTGACTAAGAGCTCAGGAAGCCTTCTGCCAACGACAGGCCAGGGCTAAACAATGGATTCATTTCCACCATGAATTCAATTATTACAGAGAGGATCTTGAAAACTGAGAGTCTCAAGCCCTTTGATTCTGTCCATTTCAGGAAATCCACAAACATGCCAGTGAATGATTCACTTCGTCACTGTATGAAAACCAAATCTTACAGGAAAAGAGAGAGTTGTTAATGAGTAATTTGGAACTAACAGATGATTATATAAAAGGGACAGGAAGCAGAGACAGAACACTGTGCCTGTTCCATGCGACCACGGGTGCCAGGCGTGCATCTGCTCACCCACCCTCCAAAGAAACACACAGGAAACCACAGGTCTCCTTCACACCAACCACTGGCCTCCCAACGACTTGAGCACAAGAAGCAACAAAAAAAGGAGATGCGGCCACGCGTGGTGGCTCATGCCTATAATCCTAGCACTCTGGGAGGCCGAGGCGGGCAGATCGCTCCAGGTCAGGAGTTCGAAACCAGCCTGAGCAAGACCCCGCCTCTACCAAAAATAGAAAGAAATTAATCGACCAACTAAAAATATATATACAAAAAATTAGCCGGGCATGGTGGCGCATGCCTGTAGTCCCAGCTACTTGGGAGGCTGAGGCAGCAGGATTGCTTAAGCCCAGAAGATTGAGGTTGCTGTGAGCGAGGCTGACGCCACAGCACTCACTCTAGCCTGGGCAACAAAGTGAGACTCTGTCTCAAAAAAACAAAAGAGGAGATGCAAAGCACATTGTGAAGATGTCTAATGGTTGGCTCATCTGTCCCATGTGTCTTTTCAGTTGTGTCTCTTTAAACCATGGGGCTTGAGGAGTAGAGCAGCTGTCGTGGGTAATTCAGACCAACTAAAGCAGCGAAAAGCATGGATTCCACCAACTGACAAGTAAACAAGTATTTTATCAGGCACCATCACTATGCTCGAGAGATCTGGGAAGAATACCACCTCGGTCCCCTCACTGCCCCAGAGCTCACACATCTGAGGAGACGAAACTAATAATCCCACTTCTGTCATATTCAGTGTTATGGTCTGAATGTTCACATCCCTCCAAATTTTATACATTGGAACCTAATATCCAATGTGGTAGTATTAAAAGGTGCGCCTTTTGGGAAGTGATTAAATCAGGAGGGAGAACCCTCACCAATGGGATTAGTCCCCTATGAGAGGCGTTGAAGGGAGCTGCCTTGTCCCTTCCGCCACACGAGGTCACAGCAAGAAGGTGCCATCTGTGAGGAATGAGCCCTCACCAGCCGCTGGCTCTGTCGGTGCCCTGACCTTGGATTTCCCAGTTCTCCAGAACTGTGAGCCATAAAAAATGACCCGATCCCAAGTATTTCATCATTGCGGCCAGAATGTATTACATACACTATGACAATTAGCTAAAGCAAACTGCCTCAATTTCATACCCGACTCTTTGCGCTTAGAAATACAGATGTAAAGGAATAATATCCGAGTTTAAAAATAAAAACTAATCTATATGCCTATGGTTGCAAAAACTAAAAGAGAGGCTTTAGTCTTGATTCCTAAGAAAAATTACTCAGGGAGGCAGAGATACGATTATTTTATTAATAATTGTGTGCAGAGCCCACTATGCTCTAAGGCTGAGGCCAGAAAGGTGTGGAGTTCGAAAAGTAACAACTTTATTGAGGTAGATTTTACGGAGGATAAACTGCATCCACTTAAAGCAGAAAAGGTGGTGAGTTTTGCCAGATGTCTACACTCGTGAAACCATCACAAGTAAGATACAGAGCATTTCCAATGCCCACTGCAAAAACACCCAGCCACCTTCCTCACTTCAGACGCCTCTGTGGCCCTGGGCAACCACCGTTCTGCTCTCTGTCCCTGCAGATTAGTAAAGGCAGGAGCTTTAAAGGTACTAAGGGAAAAAAACAAGCAAACAAAAACCCCACCTGACTTCTGCCTGAAGGCTTTTCAGCCGATGGGAAGGTTGCAGCATGTGCTGGTCTCATTTAGCTCATTTATATGCAACAGTAGCAGGTGACAGGCTTTTGAAAATTAGAAGATAGTCAACAGAACCTGTCTTCCTCCAACCAACCCCCACCCCTTTCATTTTTGTTTTTATGACATGCAAACAAGAAGGCCCAAAGCCATACCCCCCTAGTAAACTCAGCTCATAATTCAGGTCTACGCTTACCCATGCTGGTACCATGAATCTATAAGGCATCTTTTTAAAAACATTAAAATAATACATTATTCTCAAAAGTCAAAGGGCCTTTTAATCATTTTGACTAAAGGAAATATGTGCCACACAGCACATGCAAAAATGATGTCTCTGCAATGTGAATGGCTGTCAGAACTAGCTCTGGAATTACCCATAGACAGCCTAATGACATTCCTGCTTAGCAGAACAGCGCCTACCTCCGCGAAGTTCTCACTTGCGTATTAGTGTTGACTGCTGTACCCGCTTTGCTTTATTTTAAACAGCTTTATGATGTATAACTGACCTATAATGAACTGTGCATAGTTAAAGTATATTCTCTGGTAACTTCTGACATATGTATATAACCATGAATCCATCACCAAAATCAACATAATGAACAGCTCCATCACCCCCCAGAGTTTTCTGGTGCCCCTTTTAATCCTTCCCTGCACCCCCACCCCCACCCCAGGGCAAGACTGATCTGCTTTCTCACTACAGGTTAGTTTGCATTTTAAAAATTTCATACAAATGGAATCAGACAGTATGCACTCTTTTTTGTCTGGCTTCGTTCATCCAGCATAATTACTGTGAGGTTCATTCATGGTGTTTGGTTTCAATAATTCACTCCTTTTTATTGTTGAGCAGTATTCCATTGTATGGATAGACCACAATTTATCCGTTCACCTGCTGGCAGTTTTTGGCTATTGTAAATAGAGCTGCCATGGACATTCATGTGTGAACATACGCTTTCATTTCTCTGAGGTAAGTACCTAGGAGCAGAAGTGATTGAATTATGTGGTAGGTATATGCTCATCTTTTTAAAAAACTGCCAGACTGTTTTAGAAAAGGGTTGTACCATTTGATATTCATTCCCACTAGAAAAAAATATAATAGTTCCAATTGCACTGTATCCTCACTAGCACTTGGTATGACCAATATTTTTTCATTTCTGCCTTTCAAATAGGTGTAGTGGTATCTCATTGTGGTTGTAATTTGCACATTTCTTTCTTTCTGTCTCTTTTTGTTTTTGAGACAGAGTCTCACTCTGTCACCCTGGGTAGAGTGCAGTGGTGTCATCACAGCTCACTGCAACCTCAAACTCGTAGGCTCACGTGATCCTCTTGCCTCAGCCTCCCAGGTAGCTGGGACTACAGGTGCGTGCCACAACGCCTGGCTAATTTTCTTCTATTTTTAGTAGAGATAGGGTCTTGCTCTTGCTCAGGCTGGTCTCAAACTCCTGAGCTCAAGTGATTCTCCTGCCTCAGCCTCTCAGACTGCTAGGATTAAAGGCATGAGCCGCCGCACCAGGCCTATAATTTGCAGTTTTACTGACTAATAATGTAGAACATCTTTTTATGTGTTTATCTTCTATGTTGAAGTGCCTGTTCAAATATTTTGGACTTTTTTATTGGGTAGTTTGTTTTATTACCAAGTTTTAATAGTTGTTTATATATTCTGGCTGTTTTTTTTTTAATCAAATATATGATTCACAAATATTTTCTCCCAGTCTGTGGCTTAACTTTTCCATTTCCTTAACCATGTCTATCAAGGAGCAAAAGTTTTCATCTTGATCAATACCAATTTTTCAAATTTTTCTTTTATGAGTCATCCATGTACCGTGTTTCCCCGAAAATAAGACCTACCCATAAAATAAGCCCTAGAAGGATTTCTAAGCATTTGCGCAATATAAGCCTTACCCCGAAAATAAGACCTAGTGATGGGCGTGGCTACACAGCGTATCTGCACAACCCATGCATTTCATCAAGGAGTGGTAAAGAAGACTAGCAGCCCTTCTCATCTGCCCCATCATGACAGCCACTATCCCAGAGGTGACCGGGAATGTGTGGGCAGCCCCACCAACAAGATCGGCTCCCCCTGTCAGGTCCCGGCCATCCTGTGCGTGCTGCAAGCTGAGGCTTTGAGAGAAAAATAACACATCCCCTGAAAATAAGCCCTAGGGTGTCTTCTTGAGGAAAAATAAATATAAGACCCTGTCTTATTTTCAGGAAAACACAGTAGTATTGTATCTAATAAGTCATTCCCTAACCTGGGGTTATGAAGGATTTCTCCAATGATTTCTTCTAGAAGTTTTATAGATTTAGGTTTACATTTAGGCCTACATTCCCTTTTGAGTTCGGTTTTATATACGAATACAAGGAATACATCAAAGTTCATATTTTCACATACCAGTTTTTAATTTTTCCTGCACTGTTAGTTGAAAAGACCATCTATCCATTCACCACTGAACTGCCTTTGAACCTTTTTTGAAAATTACTTGTCATATATGTGTGAGCGTATCTGTGGACTCTCTACTCTGCTCCACTAATCTATTTATTACACTGCCTTGATTACCATAGCTTTCTAACAAGCTACTTTGTTTTACCAGTAAGGAAACTGAGGCCTAGAGGATGGAACTGGTACAGAGAGGTAAGTCATTAGAAGCAACATGTTGCACCATGCTTTTAGAGTTTAAATGGGAGACATCATAATTATAACAGGTGTTTGGAAAACAGGAATAAAAGAGTGCTGATTCAACATAAACAAAAATGAGTGCCAGAGTCCAATTAAAATAGTAATCAACATGTACGAAATAAATGTGGTGGCCTTCTTCAGTCATCCCTCCCCCTCCCACCTTTTCCTTCCTTTGTCTTCAAATTATCATTTCAATGAGCAAAACAGAATCTGTCTAAATATAACCATGAACTTGTTCCCTTTCAAGGCCTGATGTACCAATGGAGACTTTTCTGATGATGTAAGACTCAACAGCTATTTTTATGCTGGTGGCACATTCGCCCTCTCTTTATGTAGCGCGAATAGCAGCAGAATCTCTTTAGAATCCTCTGAAAGGTGAATTCACACCGCTTCTACGAAGCCCAACACTGGACAACTCTCCTGTTCTTTCTACCACCTCGCTGGCATCTGAGACCTTTTCCCCACGTTCCAACATCAAGGGAAAAGCAACAAAATCTTAGCATAAGGTGAAGTACTATGCTACATGTCCAGTAGCGGTCTCCCTTACACACAGCAGGTGTTTAATAAATGCTGGAAGAATGAGTCCACCGGCTGCAGCTCCAGCCCACTGCAGGAAACATGGCCCCAAAGTGTGAGCAGGAATCCAAAATAGCGGCTCTGTCAGAGACCGGCAGGGGACCTTGGAAAGCAGAAAGTGTCACCGCCTTCTCTCTATTCAGAAACAAAAAGATTGACATTTATAAAGCGTTTCATCCCTTCTGCAAATATCACAAGAAATTCAAGTGAAGAATTTCAGAGTCAGTCCCAGGATAAAAGATATTTTAGCCCGGGAAAGCACAGATGGCTAAATAAACTCTTGAATAGGAAACAGGAGAATTTGGTTTCTTCGGAACAAAAGTAGCATCTTTAGGACATTCCTCTCCATTCCCTTTCAACCACACTCCCGCAGAGCCTCGAACTATTGGCTCTTTGTTAACTTTTGTTGAATAACCATGAGTGTTAGCAACAATGGGAATTTAATTTATGATCCCAAAATTAAAAAACTCATGTTTCAGTAGCATTCATTTAGGCTACAGAAACAGGTGGATGATTTTGCTAAAGAATATATGTGATTCTTCAGAGTTGCCCCTTCAATGTGTACAGCGAGGCCCTTCTATGAATACAGAGGTACAAGACGTGTTCATAGTCATGTCACAGCAGGTTTTACAAAGCCCTTTAGCTCTGAATATATGAACACGCGCAAACGCACCATTATTATGTCAAATTTGCCAACCATTTTTATATCCTGAAATTATTAGTGGGCAAAAACTGTTCTGGTTTTGAAAGAGAAAAGAAAATAATAAGGTATTGAGTAAATTCCTTGAAATTCAGGCCGCGCAGAACTAATAATTATGGTAAAAAAATTCAAGCAACATTCATAAAATACTAAGGGTTAGAAAAAAGTCTTTAAAGTAGCCATCTTTAAAAATAAACAGACAGATTGGGTTATAAGCATAGAAGTGAAAAAATATATACGTATACCTCAAAAAGTAACTATTTTGAAGGCTTTTGAAAGGCACTAGATATAGAATAAAAACCTGTATAAGTATACGAAAGGAATTCTCACCTAAGAACATAAAAAAACTGAGGTCAGATTAAATTATGAGACACGATTCTTTTTTTTTTTTTTTTGAGACAGAGTCTCGCTTTGTTGCCCAGGCTAGAGTGAGTGCCGTGGCGTCAGCCTAGCTCACAGCAACCTCAAACTCCTGGGCTCGAGTGATCCTGCTGCCTCAGCCTCCCGGGTAGCTGGGACTACAGGCATTCGCCACCATGCCCGGCTAATTTTTTTTTTTTTGTTTTTATATATATCAGTTGGCCAATTAATTTCTTTCTATTTATAGTAGAGACGGGGTCTCGCTCAGGCTGGTTTTGAACTCCTGACCTTGAGCAATCCGCCCGCCTCGGCCTCCCAAGAGCTAGGATTACAGGCGTGAGCCACAGCGCCCGGCCGAGACACGATTCTTTACTCCCCTACAGTAGTGGTGTGATACGTCCATACCCCTGCATGGCCTGGTGGTGTCCAGATATACCTCCCCCTTCTTGGCTTTGGACTTTGCCATGTGACCCTCTTTGGCCTCCTGAATGTTAGCCAGCAGAGGAGGCTTGAGATGTGCCTGAATTACTAGGTTTATGCTCCTGTGCTCCTCCTGCCTTTGTCCGTGAGAATGACATGCCTTGAGTAGCATACCAGAGGCTTCTGGTCCAACGAGGCTGAAAGACTGTAAAGCAGGCCTGGATGCGACCCCAAACTTACAGCTGCACCCCAGCTGACCCACAGAAGCCTAAGCAAGGAATAACTGCACACTGTATGCCCCTGAGACTTTATACTTGTTTGTAACACAGCAATACCTGGCCGTGACAAGTCCTTATGTAATAAAAAAACAAAAGTACAGCAAATGAAGGGGTCATAATGCATTTCACTATTAATGCTGTTTCTGTTTGCTTTCACATGAAGAAAAATTTAAAGGAGTTAAAGGATCTTGAGAATACTGTATTATAAACCGTTTCGACTGAAAATACTTGATACAGATGCACTTTTCCATTTCATTGGGATTCTCTCCTTCTATAACATGAATGAGACGGTAGGGGCTATCAGACTCTAGGGTTGGAGGAGGGGATGCTGATCAGGATTGATTAGTGGCTCCACCCTTGATATTGTCATGATGCCAGATGACCCTGCCATGTGACACTTCCCACCAAGTACCTGCCACAAAGTTAGATCCCTGTTAGTGGCTGCATCTTCCAAAGGTATATCTTGCATATCTTCCATATGCAACGGAAAATGGGTAAGTCCTCCATGGTCCGAGCCAAAGTATCCCCAACTTCCCTTGAATTTAAGGGCCCCAGAGCTCGATAGTAATAGGCAGGAAAAGGGGTCTAAAAAGAACATTTCTTCTTTGTATCTAAAAGGGTTGTGAGATGTGAGAACCATTTAACCAAAGGCCAATGTAAATAATCCTTCCGAAGGAATGTGAAGGCAAGGCAGATTATCTTTATTATTTTGTTTCATTGTGAACCTTTTCAGAGGCTTGGATCACCTGTAGCTTCATTCTGCTTTCCAACTCTGCATTCCTATGAATTGTATCAACACAATTAAGTCCCTCTACTTACGCTAGCTATTAAATCTGAAAGGGGAAATGGGGCAGGGAAGTGGAGTGCTATGGACTGCATGTTTGTTCCCCTCACCACCAAATTCATATGTTGAAGCCCTACCTTAACCGGTTTTCTGCTGCTGTAATAGAATATATCACAGCCTGGGTAATCTATAAAGAAAAGAGATGTATTTGGCACCCTGTTCTAGAAAATCAGGGGGCCGCATCTGGTAAGGGCCTTCTTGAGGCCTTATCCCAGGATGGAGTGGCATCCCACGGTGAGCAAGGGGGCGAGACAGAGAAAATGGGGGCCCAATGTATCCTTTCATCCAAGCCCACTCCTGGGATAACACCATTAATCCACCCAAGAGGCCTCTGCCCTCATGCCCTAATCACTTCTTAAAGGCCCACCTCCCAATACCACCACATTGGCAATTAAATTTCAACATGCATTTTGAAGGAGACATTCAAACCACAGCAAAGCCCTAACCCCCAAGGTGCTGGTATTTGGAGGTGGGGCCTTTGGGAAGTAATTGGGTTTGAACGAGGTCACAGCGGTGGAGCCCCCCTGCAATGGGAGTGGTAATCATATGAGGGGATGAAGGAACCAGAACATTCTGGCTACGTGAGGTCACAGGAAAACGCCCCTCTGTAAACCAGGAAGAGCACCCTCACCAAGAACCTGACCACACTTGGCACCCTGATCTCAGACTTCCAGCCTCCAGAACGGTGAGAAATAAACACTTGCCGTACAAGCCACCCAGTCTGCGGTGTTCTGTTATAGCAGCCCAGCAGACTTAGGCAAAGGGAATTCCAAGCTAAGAGGCCACACGAAGTCCCTGCAGTGGGCACCAGCTGTGCTGCTGACGCAGGAGAAGAGCCAGAAACCCCAGCCCAGCAGCCTCACCACCCTTCCGCCGGCCTCCCTCTAATTCTCGAAATCACTTGTTTACCAGAAAAAGAGTTTTTTTCCCCATTCCAGAAATCAGGTGGCAGTATCCAGAGGAAAACCTTTCTCTAGAATTTAGCTGACTACCTTCCTGCTATTGATTAAATTACCAATCCCATATTCTAACCAGCAGGGCAAAATTAATTTATTATAAGCCATATATTCTTTCACTGTTGGAAGACTTTCATACCTTGGTCAAAAAACAAGACAAACTTATAACTGGGCTCTAACTTTCCAAGTGCCCTACACAAAGAGCACAAATTCCACAAACCAGGCTCATCTCCCTTCTTCCATTAACCAGGCAGAAATGGTCCAACTTAATCAGCTACATAAGCATCGAACAGCTCACATATAAGAAAGATCATGCAGAAGGACAGGATTTTCTATTTCTATTCAATAAAAACCTGGGATGGTCCTGTTTGGCCCCAAATCAGTTTTCGACCCTTTTCTCAATTTAAAAATATAAGTTTGTTATATTTGTCATAAGTTTGTTCCATTTAGAAATTCTCCCAATTACTGAGTCTTCATTATATATTCCAAGCATGATGCATCCATTAAAAGCCCTTTGAAGCAAGAAGATTTCATTCCAACTTAGCCTCAGGGGGGAAAAAAGTATTTAAATGTGCAATTTATTCAAAATAAACAGTAATTCTGACTTGAAGATGTTCAGCTTGATGAGCTTTGGAATTCAGACAGTTTTCATTCCATAGCAGATGACTCCTGAGTCATAACTGAAAATATCTTCACTGATTTTAATAAAGACAGCAATAACTGACCCCCCAAAATAAGGCAAACATCAAGGAAAAGATCTAGAAAATTGTGTTTACTGTGGAAGTAAAAAAACTAGTCAAAATCTAAAGTTTATAGCACAGGAGAAATAAATAACTCAAAGCATTTCTTGGGCTTTAAGTGACATGAGATGGCTCTGAATGTTATAGTTTAAAAATACTCTCTGAGAATACAAGCCAAATGACTGCAGGATTATAAGTCCTCTCTCCCAGTTGTTCAGGTATTAAAAACAGGCACAAGTAAGAATAGCCTTCAAAAGAACTAATAAACAGCACATGAGTAATAATGCACTATACCCCAGAAAGGATACTACACCATGTACCTTTTCCTCCTTTGACCAAATCCCTCTAAACAATAATGGTGACTCCCTCATTTTCCTCCTTCCTGCAGACTCCCTCCTCTTCCGAAAAACATTTAAAAGGAGACAGGACTTAAATGACAAATGAAGGGCACATTCTTGGGTTCCTCCTTTAGACACAATGGTCTTGCCACTGGAGGAACCGATGTGCCTAGAATTCAATTTCACAGCTGACATTCTGGCATTTGCCAAATCACCTAACACTATTTTCAGTTTTCCAATAGAGATTTGTGGATGATGAGCAAAGCCAATCACGTGCCCTGTCTACCCTCCCACCCATACCCCCACTTCCCACCCTCCCTACCCCCACACCCGGCATAACCCCACCCCTAGTGGCCAACCAGACTCTTCCTGTAAGTTCTCTCAGCCACCTGGCAACATGCATGAGGCTCTGCCTGGTGGACAAAAGATGTCCAAGCCCAGCTGCTCACCTCTTCTCCTTCACCTGCGTGGCCACATCTGTATTTTCAAAACAAAACCAAATGAGATAAAACCAAACTGCTCACTAGTCACTATAGCCAGAGGGTGGGAACAACCTAAATGCCCATCAATGGATGACAAATCAAAATGTGGTTTATCCAAGCAGTGGAATATGATTCAGCCATGAAAAGGAAAGAAGTACTGTTAAGCGCTGTAACACGGATGAACCTTGGAGACCTTATGCTTCATGAAATGTAGTATGATTCCACGTACATGAAATATACAGAACAGGACAAATCCACAGAGAGAGAAAGCAGATTGGTGGTGGTCAGGAGCTGGAGGGAAGGAGAAATGGGAAGTGACAGCTTCATGGTCACAGGTTTCTTTTGGGAGTGATAAAAATGTTCTGGAACTAGATGGGGTGATGTTTGCACTACACGTGAATGGATATACTAAATGGTACTCACAGTAAATTTTATGTTATATGTATTTTATCACAACTAAAAAAAATCTTTGTAATATCAATAGCAACAAAAACCAAGTCTCTTCTTTTCCTTGGTACTGTTAATTTCTCTCCATTCATTTACGAGCAGTATTTTCCAACATGTGATTCGCACTACCTACCTCCCTTCTCTCAGCCCACATCTCATCCTTAAGCCCCCTGAATTTGGATTCTTCACTCCTAAAAACCTCTTCCTCCAGACACATAAACAAAAAGCATGGAGAACTATTTATAAAGGTCTCCAAAAACATTTTTATGAAAGCCAGCGACCTCGCTCAGTGCTCTTAGAACCCCAGTTGATGGCCACTCTCCTTTAAACACTACATGGCGTCCAAGCGTGGCATGTTCATGACCGTTCTTAACTGCCTTGGCCATGCTGGCTCCTTTTTCAAACTCTCTTTTTCCACTTGCCCAGTGGGAACATTCTTCCAGACTCATTCATTATCCCCCTGCCCTTCCCTTTGCTTTGGTGAAGTTGGCTAGCCCGTCCTGCGTACTCTAGCCCTCCTTGTTTCAGGATGCGGTTCTCCCAAAAATTGGGGTCAAACTGCATTTCTTCAGTGGACGAAGATGTGAGTTGGAAAAACCGCCCTCAACATTTTCAAACGAAAGCTGATTCTTTCACAGTATAAACAACACTACCTTAGTTTCCTGTTGCTGTTGTATAGTTTCCTGTTGCTATTGTATAATAACAAATTGCCACAGATTACGTGGCTTAAAACCACACAAATTTATCATCTTGCAGTTCTGGTGGCCAGAGTCTTAAGTCTGTTGGGCTGCCTGCCTTCCAGAGGCTCTGGTGGAGAATCTGTTTCTGTGCCTCTTCCAGCTTCTTAGAGGCCACCTGCATTCCTTGACTTGTCTCAAGTTCCATGTTCAAAGCCCGCAGCCTAACATCTTCTCTCCTCTTTGATTTGCTTCCCTCTTGAAAGAACCCTTGTGATTTCACAGGGCCCATCTCCCCATCTCAAGATCCTTAATCACACCTGCAAAGTCCTTTTGCCACGTTAGGCCAGGTTCTGGGGATAGGGCATGGGCATCTTTGGTGGGGGGATGGGATTATTCAGCCAATCCCAACTATTCCAGGATTCTGAGGCTGTACTTGGGCAGCCACTGTTCTTGTATGCTGTTCTAATAAGCAGGGACCTTCGCCTTCAATATACAACAGGTCAATGTATGCCTGGGGCCAATAACTCACTAACACATCCTCTCTCTACACAATCACTCAAAAATTAAGCTGTTTTCTGGGATTCATGATTTGAGGTTACTTAGAGTTCTCATTTCCAGGAGAGGAAAATGTATTAAGTCAAGGACAAAGGAGAGAAAGGAAGACTTTTGAGAGCACAGAAATAAGAACATTCAAAAGATTTTATAAAGCAGTGAATTGAAACAAGAAATAAAAAGGTCATGAATTCAAAGTACCATTATGTTCTTAGAAGCCTTGGAAATGCTAAGCTTATTTCTCAACTAAAAAGCACAGCCATTTGTCACTGATCCATGCATTCAGCTGTGAATTTCCTCCCCACCCAGTCTCTATCTTATTCTCCATCGATGCATCCTACTATGCATCACTTTCCTTAGTCCCGATTTATTTATTTCACTCCTCCACAACACTAAAACACACATATCCACTCATCTATGTGCATACAGGTGCAGGTATAGATGTAACCTTTCGGTGGACTTTCTTTTTGTAAGTGGATTAATACTAATGTTTTTGCCCTGCAGGAATGTGCCAGCACTAATAATGCTCTGGAGCCACAGGGCTAGCTTTGAGCAGGAGCCAGGTTATTCTTAGCTTTTCGGACAGCAGGGAGATGTCCCATCTCTCACACCCCCCCTAGTGGCGCCTGCACTAGAACGGTGCTGAGCAGGCGCAGGCGAGAGACTCAAGAACACCTTAAGTGTTTCTGTAACAGGTGTCAGAACCCACGCACTGGTATAGAGTCTACACAACCTTTCCTAGATACAATGTTCTGGCTTTGGAAAGTGCTCACTTTATGCATTTGGCATTTACCTGTTTCTTTTCCCTGATCTCTTGTGCTGCTATATAGTAAACTCAGAAACTCACAGGAACGGTGGGCAGTATGAAAAGAAACAAAACCCAAAAACCCTCGAGTCCAGTGAAAATAGGAAAATTAAGTTGTGGTATAGTCACATGATGGAATATTACAGACAGCAGCAAAAACTGAATGAACCATAGCTATTCACAGCAACACGATCAAACTTTTTAAAAAAATGTTTAGGGTCAGACACCAGTCCTAGAAAAGTGCATAAATATGCTACTATTTTTTATAGACCTCAAAACCAAAGATTTTATTTAGGTATACATATAGGTAATTTAAATGCATAAATATTTAAATTTCATTTAAATATACATTTTTAAATGTATAAATATTCTTATTTCTTTCTTTCTTTATTTTTGGAATAACAATGGAATGAAGAAGAGCACAAAACTCAGGACCACGCTTGCCTTTGGGAGCAGGACAGGAAGGGGAGTAGCAACTGCACCAGTCCTGGTTGGTTCATGTATATTCATCTCAATATGCTTCACAACTTATGTATATGTTATATATTCTTCAACATATTTAATATGATCATTAAAATATAACTCAGGAAGATATGTAGGTAGACAGACAGAAGTGCCCACAGATAGAATCCAGGCATAGACCCTCGAGAAGAGAACACGGCGTCCTCTCAGGTTCGTTTTTGTTCAAATTTGTCCAAAGACTATAGTTTGGAGCATAAGGAGAAAGACCGAAATCTTATTCTGGATGGTACAGAGAGTTTCCAAATCTTTACCTGAAATATTCTTGGGAGTGTAGCTAAATCGTGAGCATATGCATTTAGGCCACATCACTTATGTGGCCGATAAATATCATGTTGTAGCAGAATATTTAAGGATATGGAAGGTCATCGTTTATTGCTCAGTTTTTATAAAACATTATAAAGTCAGCACAGTGAGGTGTCATGCACAGCACATCGCCTGTCCCTAGAGGCTCGACTTGGAGCTTGCGGAGCAGCCTCAGAAAGGAAGCATTTATGAGCTTTGATCCCACTCCTTAGGGCCACCATCTGACCTTGGAAAGGAACATTTACCTTCGCTCCAATTCTGTGATACTTTGTATCAAGGGACACCTGGACTGGTTGGGCCCCACCTGTGACGACTCTGACTTATTTCTGAAGCAGGATTCCACTCCTTCCAGTTCAGTTTCCTTGTCTGGACTTCAGCCCTGACCTTTGTTTCCAGCAACTGGGCTGTGCCAGTCTCTCTCCTGGTAACCAGAGCCCGTCTCCAGACAGCAGCCCCGGAGCCACCGCCCTTGGGCACGCAGGTGAACTGAATACCTCACCTCGTGGCTTCCTCATATTCTTCCTGCCTGCTGGGACACGCCCTCTTCCGTTGACTATCTTTTATTTCCCCTCTTGATAAAGGCATGTTCATTATGGGAAAAAAATGTAATAAGGGTAAACAAATTCAAGACAATTAAAAACACCTATATTCCCCTCCCACAGAGATAATCACGTTTATGTACCAACATAGAACTGATGTACTGCACATGATACCTCACGGTGCTGACTTTAAATCTATAATGTTTTATAAAAACTTAGCAATAAATGATGACCTTCGATATCCTTAAATATTCTTCTACAACATGATCGTTATTGGCTACATAATATTCCATTCATTCCAGTCACTATGGCTGTAAAACACAAACAAAACAAAACTTACTGGTATAAAACAACAATCCCCCTCACACACGGCACCTGCCTCAGGCCCTTTGCACTTGCTCTTCTCTCTGCCTAGACACGCTTCATCCAGACACTGAGTCATAACCTCACTTCCTTCAAGTCCTTGCTCAAAACTCTCCTTCAAAACTCAAGCCCTTCTCAAAACTCAGGTCTTTCTTGACACCCTGTTACCAACTGGACCTTCCCTGCCCCTCACCACCCCCCACCCTCCTCTCCTGCGTTAGTTTCCCCTGAACACAGTTCACCAGCTAACATTAGTAATTATTTATTATTTATCATTCTCACTCAATGTAAAATCCATGAGGACAGGGTTGTCTGTCAGTTGTTATTTTTTTCCCCCTCCACAAATGCTTAGAAGGTCTGGCAATAAAGGTACTCAGGCTGGGCGTGGTGGCTCACCCCTGTAATCCTAGCTTCTCAGGAAGACAACATGCAAGGATGGCTTGAGAACAGGAATTCCAGACCAGCCTGGGCAACATAGCAAGATCCCATCTCTACAAAAAAAAAAATAGCCATGTGTGATCATGTGTGTCTGTAATCCCAGCTACTTGGGAGGCTGAGGCAGGATGATCACTTGAGCCCAGGAGTTCGAAGCTGCAGTGAGCTATTACCCAACCACCATGCTCTACCCTGGGTGAGACTCTGTCTCAAAAAAAGAAAAAATTGGAAGGTACTCTATAAATATTTGTTGAAAGAATACATGAATGAACAAACATACACATATAATTTTATAAAAGGACTGGAAGAAAATTTACTAAAAATTGAAAGTATAATTTCTGGGTGATGGGTTTGTAAGTGATTTGGCTTTTCTTCTGCAGAGTTTCCTTTATTTTCAATTTTCTAAATTAGCATAATATTTATTTCAAAATCAGAAAAAAAATTAAAGTTATTTTTTAAATACCACTAGGCAAATATGACTATAAATAACAATATTTGGCAACCATAAATAAATAAACAAGAGAAAGGGATTTCTAACCACCTACGAAGTCTTCATTTATATTCTTATAACTGTAACATAGGCCAGGTTGAGTTCAAAGACATGTTAACTACTAATCATTCTTCCTTCTCTGGTAATTGAAATTTACTGAAGCAACCATGATATTGTGTTACTTAATTATTCTAGCTAAATTATTTTGTATATTTATAAATGAACTTCATTTCAAATCCTTAATAACTCAGGATCTACTAACTAATCAAACCTAATAAACTTGGCGCTAATAGAATTGAAAACAGATAAAATGATCAGAGTTGTGACTTTCATTTGTTATCAAGCAGTTACAGAGACCCAAGGCACTGCCTTTGAAAATATTTTTAATTAAGCACAGATGAAGTAGCTCTAAAATAATCGGAAAAAAGAAAAACGGGTTCTTGAACTCATGTTAAATTAGATTATTATAGAATTATATTAACTTAAAGGAATGTGGAAAGCTATCCTAAACAACAAAAATTTTAAGTTATAATAAAGTATAATATTCAGTGCCTTTCGCCTAGGGAATCCTGAGTTATTAAGTCATTTAGGAGTCACCTAATGTCTACTGCTGCTATACCACAAAAACCTGAAACCCCTGATTTTCTGCCTATATTTGTACTTGACAAATCTGTCTAAATTTAAGGAGAATACCTTATTTATGAAAGGAATATGCAACCAGGAACAGGTCTGAAAATTCGCCACCCTTGTCAATGAAGCAATTGGAATATGAAATGTACCTCCTGTTTCATTTTATTTTTAATGCCTTAAGAAATATTGCTGTCATAGAGAGCCACGTCAACTTCCTAGAGGGCTTTTGCCTGTACTTATATTCCAGGCATGTACTTACTGCAGTCTGACAGACTCCTGAGAGAAAAGAGTGGCCCTTCAATGTTCAGCATGAGACATTTTAAAAAACTCATACAAAAATTTTTACTAGGTTTGCACTGATGGTGACAGTTAACAAGCATAATTTCCCATATCAGTTTAAAACCTACTTGTAGTCCCTTGCTTCATACTCGTCTTCAATGGATCTAATTTTCAAAGCACAACTTTTAAAAAAATTAAAAACGGATTGGAATCTGGATGTAGGACTTTGAGAAACTTTCAGACCAAACCCCAGCAGCTCTGGCTAAGGGCTTCTAGCTGTTATGTAATGAATGGATCCATTCTCTTGTCAGGGAGATGAAGAAAAGGGTTTTGACTCTCCATTGTGCAATATATGACTACAGAATTGTACTCGATTATGATTTTTGAAAAAAGGAATAAAAGGCCTATTTGGGTTTTTATTTTGGCAGGGGACAGACTTTAAAAGTGGTGGCCAGTTCCCAGGCTTGCCTAGGCCTCTTCAGCCAAAGATTTACCCAAGCACAGACATGCTCACGCATAACGCATTTGTCTAGCATCTTCTGCATTTAAGTGCCTTTTTTTTCTGATGAAGATTTTTTTTCATTTAATCTAATTGCTATGGTTCGAATGTCTCCTTCAAAACTCATGCTGAAATGTAATTGCCATTGTGACAATATTGTTAATGAGATGGGACCCTTAAGAGATGATTAATGTTATTTGGGGAATGGGTTTGTTATCTCAAGAATGAGTTGTTATAAAAATGAGTTCATGGCCAGGCACAGTGGCTCACGCCTGTAATCCTAGCACTCTGGGAGGCCAGGGTGGGCAGATCACTCAAGGTCAGGAGTTCAAAACCAGCCTGAGCAACAGTGAGACCCTGTCTCTACTAAAAATAGAAAGAAATTAATTGGCAAACTAAAAATATATAGAAAAAATTAGGTGGGCATGGTGGCGCATACCTGTAGTCCCAGCTACCTGGGAGGCTGAGGCAGGAGGATCACTTGAGCCCAGGAGTTTGAGGTTGCTGTGAGCTAGGCTGACGCCACAGCACTCTAGCCTGAACAGAGTAAAACTCTGTCTCATAAATATATAAATAAACAACTCATTCTCAGATATTCTGTTATAGCAACATAAAATGGACTAAAATACCAATGCATCCTTCAAAACAAAATTTTCCTTTTAAAACTTGTTGAGTTGTGGCTAGCTATCTGTAGTCCCAGCTAAACATAAAACTAATAGTATGCCTTATTGGCAAGGTACAAGTCTTACCATACAAGTTACAAAGGTAGAAGTACAAAGTTACAAAGTATAAGTTAAAAGGCAACTTTAGGTGCAGTGGTTCACACTTGTAATCCTAGCACTTTGGAGGCCGAAGTGAGAGGATCACTTAAGGCCAGGAGTTTGAGACCAATCTGAGCAATATGGCAAGGCCTCGTCTCTACAAAAATGAACTAGGCATGGTGGCATGCACCTGTAGTCTCAGCTACTCAGGAGGCTGAAGCAGGAGGATGGCTTGAGCCCAGGCATTTGGGGTTGCAGTGAGCAATGATGATGCCACTGCACTCTACCCTGGGCAAGAGAATGAGACTGTGTCTCAAAAAAGGGGGGGGGCTTTAAGACACATTAGAAAAAATTAAACTGTAATTAAAACTGTTTCAACACATCAGAGTTAGAATTTTTGTTATGACTAACATGGAAACAGATTAAACCTTTTAGGCTATCAGGTAACTATTTAGTGCTTTTTACTTGGGAATTCAAATCAGCCACCCTGTCTAGGAAATATGATAAGAATAATGATATGAGTCATAAACATAAACACAGTTTTCTCACTAAGTTCCATTCATCAGAGGAGACAATTTAGCAAACACTGGATGATTTTTCACTTTTAACAGTGGCATAACGTTGTGCTCAAGCATTTAACTTATTACACATCTCTGATTTAAATGCTCCAATTTGTTCTGGGCCTACAAGATGGGTCAATGTCAGGACTTGGGTTTTACAACCGAAGTTTCCTGGCCTCCCTTTTTCTCCCCAAAATACAACCGGCTAGAACAATTTTCACTGGCAGTTATCTGGAAGCCCACAAAACAAAAGGGCATTTCATCCCAAGAACTGGGGCCACACAACTGCTTCTCTGAAGAGTTAGAGAGCGAAAGAAACAGGCTGAGGCTAGAGGCAGAAAGCTCAGGACTCTCTTGCCACTCCCTGCTGGCCCTAGGAAAACTGACCTTGTGAGTTCTGTGCTCTGCTTTTCAACAGTCAGCTCAAGGTAAGGCCATGAGATGCAATGCCCTGTTTTCATCGCTGGAAAGCCACTACCCCACCTCCTGCAGACAACACTCTGCTAGAGGTATCCGGATTCCTGGAATGCCGGTCAGAAAATTCCATGGCTCTCAGCCATCATTTTCAAGTTTCCAAGTTTACTTGCCATAGAACAAAATTTATTTTCTTTCAATTGGCACTGAACAATAAAACAAGATGTATGATGATACTAACTCCTGAATCTCGGTTATAATGTACCCACTATTAAAGAACTAGATAAAGAAGTTTTGAATGATTGTTATATGTAAGTAAAGTTGGTTTTTTCTAATTTATACTTACTTAGAAAAGTGGGGCAATTTTATGTTTTTAAAAGGTGACGTACGCACAGAAAATCGTAATGCGCAAACATTCCCATTTGTTAACAGAGGACTTTATTCACTCAGCTGCTATAGTTTCAGGCAGAAACGAAAAGCTATTACAATCCTATCAATCAGGTTTCAATTCAGTACTAGGAATGAGCCACAAAAGATGTTAATTTGGTTCAGTTGACAGCTCTGTATAAATCTTGTTCATAGATTGTAGAGTTCCTGTTTATTAAAGAAGTAGGTCAGGCAGGGGTTCTACTCAGAACACACACACTTTGAGAATTATATTTTCCCGAATGAATTTTCCAGGTACAAATATGGGCATGTGAATGGCACATGATTAAAGCTATCTACATTTTATTGTTGATGACACCATCAGAAATCAGACCCTGCCTGTAACAGTATGTACTAGTTCAGTGTAACACTTGTGAACTTTATGAATACTCTTTAACTGTCCAGAGAAACTATACACAAGCATCAGTGTACGTAGCCACCACCATCTTCATACTAAATTTTGAAGGAAATACTTTAAGCTTAGTTTAGATGACAAAAGCAAATTTTCCCAAAGAGTAAACAACAGTCTATGAATTAACAAGCCATTAGGATTATAGCAAAGGAAAGAAGCAGTTCCTTTTCGTTTAAAGGCTTAAAATGGCATTCACCATTAGGAGTGTGTAAATGGTCCACGATTTTTGATCCACGTTTTTAACAGTGAAATTCATGCTATGAATGTCGCTTAAAGCTACTGATTAAAACCCCATGGAGCGAAGGCTTGGCTGATTCTCAGATTTAGCACAAACCAAAAATTGATCTAGCACGATGCTGGAAAGAGGAAAATCTAACCCTTGCTGAGCGACCTGGGAATCTCAGCTGTGGCCAAAGGACAGTGGGAGGTGATTTCTAGCTATAGCCACGTGAAGGGGACGTTTCTGAGCTCAGCACACGCACATGTGCAAAGGACGAGGGTGGCTCATGTGAGCAAAACAGCTCTCTCTGGCTCCAAAGATCAGCTTATCAGCCACTATACTTCATCTTTAAGATAGTTTTTTAAAATGTTTTAACATTAACATAAGCACTATCCAGTGCCAGACACTAAAAATCACTGCACACAACTTACCAAATCATTATCAAAGAAGTC
Organism: Microcebus murinus; assembly: GCF_040939455.1. Taxonomy (NCBI): domain Eukaryota; kingdom Metazoa; phylum Chordata; class Mammalia; order Primates; family Cheirogaleidae; genus Microcebus; species Microcebus murinus. The sequence continues at coordinate 12,711,005 of NC_134114.1, forward strand.
CAAATAATAAATATTTTAATTTCACATTTCTAATGTGATAAATAGTATTACATGTTGGAAATTGCAGTGGACAAACACAGGAAAGTATCTGTTCAGGTATAAACTGAATCACTTTGAGCCGGCCGAGGTGGCTCACGCCTGTAATCCTAGCACTCTGGGAAGCCAAGGCGGGCGGATTACTTGAGGTCAGGAGTTCGAAACCAGCCTGAGCAAGAGCAAGACCCCCGTCTCTACTATAAATAAAAAGAAATTAATTGGCCAACTAATATATATAGAAAAAATTAGCCGGGCATGGTGGCACATGCCTGTAGTCCCAGCTACTCGGGAGGCTGAGGCAGGAGGATTGCTTGAGCCCAGGAGTTTGAGGTTGCTGTGAGCTAGGCTGACGCCACGGCACTCACTCTAGCCTGGGCAACAAAGTGAGACTCTGTCTCAAAAAATAAATAAATAAACTGAATCACTTTGAAAGAGCCACTGGCCAAACCAAAGTGTAAAAAGATAATAACACAACATGAAAGGAACCCATGAATTCCTCAAATTGCACCAGAATAGACTTTTCAGGTTGGGCAGGATATCTGAGATAATCCACTCTCACCTCCCACTAAGCAGGTGAGAAAACTGAGGCCAAGAGAAGTGAACTTGGCTGCAGGGTTAGCACAGGGTGGAAATTAGTTGGGCCTGGATATGCACAGGTGAGTCTGGAGTTAACGAGACTTTTCCTACAAAATGTTATTTTCATTAGCCTTCTCCGGGGCACAGGAGCACTTTTCCAAAGGAGACAAATACATTAGCAAAACCAAACTGTTAGTGAAGTAAGCCCCTTTGTCTTGCTGTGCTAATATTTTTTCCAAATCATCATCAAACACTTAAACAGCTTCTGTGTTACGAGAAAGCACACAGCAGAAATTGTCACATGCAAATTGTGGATGCATTCAGAAGGGCGATGGACAGCAAGGACTCCAAGAAAGAAAGGGAGACAATGCTCTAGTGAAAAACTGTGTATCAGTAAATCTGAAAGAACTCTGCATCCAAGAGCACAAAGTGCTTTTTAGAAATGCTTTGAAATTACAGTAGATCACTTGGTCTATTTTTCCCCAACCACAATTAGAGAGCAAGCCTCAATTTCCTCACCTGGTAAATGGGGAAACACAGGCACAGAAAGCTTAAGACACTTACCCAAGGTGGCCCAGCATACCGGTCCGTGGTGGCCTGAACTGCCAGGCCAGGGGTGGGAGCATGCCTAGCATCTTTAACAAACTTCCTAATTCCTCCCTCTGGCTCTGTTTTCATCAATAGCCCTCTGTTCTTAATTCCATTTCCCCAATAGATTCCCCTGCTTCAAAGGGAACCAACTTGGAGAAACTTAGCACACACTACGTCAGCCAGCTGATCAAGGTTAAAATCAACCGTCGTAAATCCTGTTGATGGCACATACATACATCACATTGTACCTCTGTGGTCTTTCTCCCCCAAACACATAAGCCCATTATAGTCTTGAGAAACACATCAGACAAATTTCAAGAGGGGGCATCTGACAATGTACCTGACTAATATTCCTCAAAACTGTCAAGGTCAACAAAAACAAGGAAATTCTGAAAAACTGTCACAGCTAAGAGGAGCCTAAGGAGACATGATGAGTAAATGCAATGAAATATTCTAGATGTGATCCTGGAACAGAAAAATGACATTAAGTATGAATTAAGGAAATCTGAATAAAGTATAGACTTTATAGTTAATAAAAATTTTATCAATGAGTGTTTCATATATAGCAACCAATGTAAGATGCCACGAATGGAGAAACTCTGTGAGAGGGTAGGGCGTGTGTGAAAATAAATAAAATTTAAAGAAACCCAAAAAGACATTTTAAGCATTGAGAGAACTGTAACTGTGTTCAGAGTTACATGTAGCATATAGTTGTAACTCCCGATTCTTAGATTACAGATTAACTCTCTTCCTCACTGCTCTTGTTCTATGAAGGATGAGAGACCAGAGACCAGGCCTCCACCCTTCCAATCACTGATCTTTGCTATAGAGGATTGCTCTAGATTATTTACTGTCTTGTACCTAACTTGGACCAGATGGCACAAAAGACCCCATGACTGTTACCTCTTCAGGACAGAATACTAAACATACTTTTCCTGAAAGAAAAAGACCACTTCAACTAATCAGATAATCATAACTATGCCTTATATATAATAGAAAGATGTTGAAATTCTGTTAAGCTTCCCTAAACTTTGTCTACATTAAGGAATCTGAAACTTATACAGTTTGGAAGACTGATTTCCATTCTTTGGAATTCTGTTTTCTAGACAGCTGTCCTCAAATTTTGCCCTTGAATTAATTCTCTTTATACTAAATTCTGACCGTTTTGATTATTTTAGGTTGGCAGGGATATATGGGAACTCTGTGCTATCTTCTCAATTGTTTTGTAAATCTAAAACTATTCTAAAAAAAAAAAAAAAAAAGCCTGCTAGAGAGAGAGAAAGAGAAGCCAACTAGTGTAAGACTCAAATCCACTGGGCAGTTTAATTCCTCAGCAGAGACGGATCCACTTCATTCACATTCATACATTTTTGTCTGGGGGCTTTAGTTGGCAGGAATTGTTCCTCAGAGCCTAGAAACTTCTGTAAGAACTACATGTCTTTAACATACATGGAGCTGGAGAACAAACTGTGAGCCCATGGTAAGCCTATCCCAGTTTCTATCCCTTATCAAGTTATTCATTCGTAAACTGATTGATCCATTTATGAAAATTTTATTTTAAAAGATGACCCATGTGGATAAAATGTATTTATATTCCTAGATGGAAATGTTTTCCTATGGAAAAGCTTTTAAAACATTAATCTTTATTTTTATCAATAAGGCCTAAAAGCAGAAAATCTTTTTCTCATGTATTTCAGACTTTATTTGCTAGATAAATTAAAATACTAGAAAAGAGGAAACTTCTGTTAAATAAGTCACTGAACATATTTTATTATGTATGATTATAGGAATTATGTCATCATATCCATTGGCAATATATCTTAACTTTGTTTCCACTTATACAAACTGCTTTATTAAATGAATTCAAGCTTTCATGTTATTCATTTTTAAAAGAAATCTAAAATTTAAGCATATTTCCCATTGGTCCCATGTATGCAACTGCTGGGTCACAAACGTATTTTCTGCTTAGGAACCACGTTTTAGGTCCCCAGGTTGCTTTTCCTTCTCTTCTTTATCCTCCCTTTTACTAAACTGTGTAAAACTGTGATAGTAAAGAAAGTTATTGCCTGTGCATATTTGCAATTTAAAATAATTCTAGAAACTCATACTGGACAAACAATGTATGAAATTCCTTATCTTCACAGATGTCTTTTATTGCTTTCCAACATTATGCGTAACCCGGATGTTATTTCCAGCTAAGACATTCTCTTACAATTCTCAATCCAAATGCTTTCCCTAAAAGGTGACAATGTAGAAAAGCACACAGGAGTACGGAAGCAGGAGGACAGCAAAACCCAAAACACATTTTAACCAATTCCAAAACACCAGCTATTTCTCAACGATCTCAAAAGAGCGATTTTGAGTTTTCTTTATCTTTACACGTCCATAGGGAATTTCTATAAAATAGAAAGAGAACTTTAAACTGCTTGTGCACAGCACATAGATCAGAACACCAGGCAAGACAAATGCCTGTCACAGCCTGTGCTGGCCCCTCCCAGGCAGCCCCTCACCTCCATGAGAACCACCAGGGACCAGATTTCTCTCCTTATACCCAATGTCACCCTCTCCTGAGTCCCTTGACAAGTTCTCATTCTGCCCATGAAAATTTGGGATCCAAAATGAAGGAACAAGCAAGCAGTCATAAACTGACCATAAATTACTCTTTATACCTGAAAAAAGCATTATTTGCATGAGCACAGCTTCCAAAGGCAAATTATATAAAATACTAGAGGATTTTTATGGCATTGTTTTGTCCTCTTTTTCTGCACATTTATTTCACAATGTCCCATTTGATATGAGTCAGACACCTCAATCATCCTTTTTAAGTAAAACAAATATATTTTTAAGGCAGAAGTTTTAAAAAAATCAATTCCTACAAAAATTATTTCACTGGAATATTAATCCTCATACTTTCTTCATTTTTTCACTTCTCATATGTCCAGCTGGTGGAGTGAATGATGTTCCCCGCACCAACTGGCCCAGCTCTCTTCTCTTCCATTTGGAAACAGCACCTGTCCCATAGGATGGATGGATGGATGGATGGCGGACGGGACATGAAGAGGGAGCCCATGTTTGTCCCTGGCTGGGCAAGGAGTCAAGAGGTCGGTCGACAGCTACCGCACCCTCGTCCCTAAGAGCCTCTCACGGCCCAGTGCTCTGAACTGACGGCATGGACAACCCTTCAGGAAGATTCCAGCAGAGCCCTGACTGAGCAGTCCTGTTCCCCTCCCCACGATAGCCGTGTTGCTCATGCCCCAAGAATGAAGTCTAAAAGGAAATCCCAAATGAAAATGCCCCCCTCCCTTCACTTCCAAATCCTCACACATTACCAACCTCACAGATTCACGCAGCCCAACATTGTAGCAGAATTCAAACCATCTCCTACAATGAGCCCCAATTTTACCCTTGTGTTCAGTTTGATCATGTTGTTCTTCATTTTTCCACTCTTGTAAGTTACCATTGGATTTAGGTTCCTGTCCCTGAACTCTTAGTTCGGAGGTATATCTTGGTGGCTCAGTCCCCTCCCCGCCCCGCCCCCAATTAACCCCAACATTGAAGGAATCTCCCTACCTTTCACTGAGACTTCTCCACAGCTGTGCACCTGCAACAGGCAGAAGTAAAACGAGAAACTTAACTGAGGTATTTTTCTCCTGAGACATTTTTCATCTTAGAAATATTCCAACCTATTTAAAGTGGAACGCTTAGTCCGGGCGTGGTGGCTCACGCCTGTAATCCTAGCACTCTGGGAGGCTGAGGCGGGAGAATCACTCAAGGTCAGGAGTTCAAAACCAGCCTGAGCAAGAGCAAGACCCCGTCTCTACTAAAAATAGAAAGAAATTAATTGGCCAACTAAAAATAGATAGAAAAAATCAGCCAGGCATGGTGGCGCATGCCTGTAGTCCCAGCTACTCAGGAGGCTGAGGCCGAAGGATGGCTGGAGCCCAGGAGTTTGAGGTTGCTGTGAGCTAGGCTGATGCCACGGCACTCTAGCCTGGGCAACACAGTGAGACTCTGTCTCAAAAATAAATAAATAAATAATAAAATGAAACGCTTAGATCTTTAAATTCTAAAAACTATCAAATCATACAGTGTATACATAATTCTGGCACCATGACTAATACAGCAATTAGTCCACAAATATTTATTGAGATCCTACTATTAACAAATACAAAACACTTGGGAATGTACCATGGGAGATGGAATGCTCTGTAATACCTGTTTCCTGTCTCAGGGATTTTACTGTCCAGTAGGGCAGACAAAATATGCACTCAAGTAAATATAAACCAAGGTATATAGCATGGGAACCATACGAAAGGCACAAACCATGAGAGTTAAGGAGAGAAAAGGGCCAATTATAGAAGTGGCATTTAAGGTGAGTCCTGACATGGTACTCACAAAACTAAGACAACTATTATTTGAAAAAAAAAAAGAGGAGATTTTTATTTATTCATTCTTTAGATGTTTTGAGCTTATATTTAGGCCCAAATGAAATCAACAGAAAAAATATATATACCTAAACCTCATTTGCTTTCTTAATTTTCCACTAAATGTCTTTATTGGACTATACATTGATATTAAACTCCCAGCTATCAGCTTTAATGAAGCTCAATATAAGAAATAACCATGAGAAGATTACTGCATTTTTCCATCAAACAAAAGGCCAAAGGTGTTGTTCCCTTATCTTCTTTAATATCCCCTTTCAAAGATCTATGTGATAAATTCTTTTTAATATTTTATTTCCAGCAATACATTTCCCAAAATTGCTTGTTTCATTGTTTTCCGTCAATTGGAATTGTGCAATTAATCTGATTTCCCTTTGTGCCTTGGCTGCCAGTAAGCACAAGGATAAACCTATTGCTCAATCATGGTCACCACGTTAGAGTCCTGCTCTTTTAAACAATTTTGCGTTTTATGTTCCTAATAAGCTGCTTCACACATTTTGGAGTCAGGTGGCCTGTAAAGACAAATCAACAACTTAAAAGAACCCAGGGAATTGTGAGCAGTAGTGAAGTCTCAACTAAAATTGGAAAGCTGGATAGACTAAATTCTAAAGGCGTCAGTTTGTCTTGTCATCTGACATTTCTCTAACAACACTGAATTCAAGAGTAGAGAAAGTAGATAATGGTATGGGATGTTTGCTTGCTCCTTTTATTATTAAAAATTGGAGAAATTGTATGGCTGATGGATAAGGAAACAAGGACCTTCAGAATGGTATGGACAGCATCTCTGTAATCACCGAGCAGAGATTAGACAGGTGCCATGTAGAGGGAGAAAGTCAGGCCAAAGACAAGGCTATGGGACAGTATGGATGGCAAAAGGCTGAACAGGGAGAGAGTCAAACTCATGGGCAAAAACCTGGTTCAACAGGAGCAAGAGGCCAGGGAGGAGCAGAGAGAGGGTGTGTGCTGAGAACCAACTCTCAGACTCTACGGGTATTAGAGACACGGTACTACCAAAGGCCAAGGTCAAAGATGAGGCTACCTAGCAGGTGACCGAACCCAGGCTGTCAGACAAGCCGCCATCAGGGTACAAGTCGGGATGGCAGAAAAGAGTGCAGGAAGGACTACAGTTCATGGGCCCCATCCCTACTGGGTCCACAGTGAACAGCAACGGGGTTCTGAGGGTGTGGCGTAAGTGGACAGTGGAGATTTCACAGGAGGGAAGGTGTAAAGAGGCAGTGGCTGCAAATGCTCCACAGGTGGCCGGGGGAGCCACAGGGCCACCTGCTGAGCCCCCCTCTCATGGCACAGGACAATAGCCGAAGAGGATCTTCAAGGGAGCCAGGTGCAGAAATGACTGGTTCTATCTCAATGAGAGACAGGGAAAAGGTGGTTAAGGAAAAGTTTCAGGATGCAGGAGGAGTTTTCCAGGCCACAGAAGAGTTCCCCAGAGCCTAAACAAAGGCATTAATGCAGGCAAGCACGAGTTCAAGGCGCACACCAATAAGAGAGACCCATCGCAGCGGGCAGTTGTTTGCACAGGTGGCTCACAAAATAGAGACTGAGTTCCTGTCGGCCTCACAAAGTCAATTCACAAGATGTATCTCTGCTTTTTTTTTTGCCCATCTATTTCATATTAAGCATGTAGGATGGTATCGAAGATAATAACCGGGAGCAGTCAAACTCAGAGGAGCAGAAAGAGGAATGGCTGGAGGAGGGAAAAAGGGAGACTCAGCTGTTCAATGTGTGCAGAGCTCCAGCCATCCATGCTGGAAAGTTCCAGGGATCTGCTGTACAGCAGTGAGCATACAGGCAACTTTGCACTTAAAAATTTGTTAACAGAGTAAAAAAAAAAAAGTAACTGGGGGGAGGGGTACGGTTAAACTCTTAACAATAAAAGTTTAATATCTTTAGCCAAAAAATATGGAAGCAGCAAAGGTGAGAGAGAGGGCAGGAGGTAGAGGCCCTGATGAAGCCATTGTCCTGTCGCTGCTGTTGTCATTGCTGTAAGCCGAGACAGCTAACGAGAGCGGCCGGCAGTTCTGACAGAAGCCATGGGGTGACCACAACTGCGTGTGGATCTGACTTGCGCCTTGCAGAGACCAGTCCATCCAGTCGTGCCCTGCGCCCCGGGCCTGCGCGTGCCGCCCCTGCCAGCTATTCACGGGGCTCAAATGGGTCTTTGTCCCAGAAGACTTTACCGAAGGAGGAGGAGGAAGCCAGCACCCTTGTTTCTTCAGCCACAGGCTAAAGAGCTCTGGGAACGCAGAGTGATTATTCCCATTTCTTTTTTTTTTTTTTTTCCTTTGCAGTAGAAATGCTATACTTGGAGCAATGTCACCCGGTGAAAACTTTGACAGAAAGAGCAGCCCCTGACACAGGCCTGCCCCACGGGGTGGAGCGTGTCTGGATCCCGCAGGCAGCCCAGTGCCTGCGAGAGCCGGTGACACGAGGGGGCTCGACACAGACCGCCCGATGCACGGACAAACCCCATGTGGCCCCAGGGCTGCGTCAGCAGAACAAAGTGGCCGGTCACTGTGCTGAAGGCATTTCTCTTTCATGCCTTTATTTGACCCTTATAAAAAACATTGTGGTCGGAGGAGGGGTTCTACCATTTTACAAGACAAAAAGGTTCAGAGGGTACAGTAGGCTGAATAACAGCTCATAAAGATATCAAGTCTTAATTCTTGAAATCTGTGAATGTTACTTTATATGGGAAAAGGGTCCCTGCGTTTGTGATTAGGTCGAGAAACGCGAGATGAGGAGATTATCCCGGACTGTCCGGGTAGGCCCCAAATGCAGCCGCGAGTGCCCTCACCAGAGAGGGACAGGGGATGTGACACAGGCAGCACACAAGGCTGTGTGACCACGAAGCAGTGACTGCAGTGATGCAGCTTGGAGCCACTGAGTGCCAGCAGCCCCAGAAGCTGGGAGAGGAAAGGGACAGATCCTTCCCTAGAGCCCCGGTGGGGAGACAGTCCTGCCAACACCGTGATTTGGGGCCAGTGATACTGACTTTGGACTACTGGCCCCTAGAACTATAGGAGAAGAAATTTCCGTTGTTTTGAGCCACCGAGTTTGTGACAATTTATTACAACAGCCATAGGAAACAAATAGAGTCTATTATGTGGCTTCTCCACAGCTAGGAAATGAAATGAACTAGCTCAAGAATTAGACTCCTTAGGCTAGGATTCTTTTAACTCTACCACCTCAATTTTTTTAAAGGACGGAACTTTGCAATGTAAAGGCTTCCTGTATGAAATGTCCACATTTGCATCAATATCAAGCCCATGAGGCTACACTGGAAATGATCTCTGTGTGAGGAGCTAGGAGTGAGAAAAGGACAGTTCTGAAGTCTTTCAATTTGATCCTTGGGCATCTACATTTGTCTGTGCCTTTCCTCTCCCAGCTGTGACCTGATACAGCCAGATTTGATACACATCGAAAATGCTTGGCTTGAGATGCTTGGTTGGCTTTTGAGTCAACTTGCTCTGCTGAGCCGAAATGGCTGCGGATAAATGTGTGAGTGGCTTTATCTTCCAAGAGTCCCGTGGGGGAGGTACTACGAGGGTGAAAATATCACAAAGCCTATTTGAGAAACACGGGCTCTATCAGTCATGAGTCAGGGCTGAAACACGGCAATCTCCACGGATTGATCTGACCGACTTGACAAAGCCCTAACGCACGGAGAGGGCCAGCTCCAGGTGGTTTCAGACATCCTCGGCGAACAGGTGTCCGAGCAAGGGCCTGCTAAGGCTAAAAGCTGGGGAGGTAGTTATCTGTTCTCTGAAATAGAAGAAAGGAAGATGAAGGGCAAGGGGAGAGAAGGAAGACCGTGCACAAGAATATAACCTAAATCCACAGATGCATGAAAAGTATTAATTGGACAAAAACATATTTGTGTGTCTTCCCAGAGCACTGGGAAGGAATTACCCTCAAACCTGGAAACACGCCAATGTAAAACAACCTTTCTATAAACGGTTTACATGATGATTTGGTTTGAAAACAGGATAGTCTTAAAATATAAACTGGATTTAAAGCAGACCCACGGAAGATATGAAGGTAAGTCCATAACCGCTTATACCCCTGTCTCAAGTTGGCAACAGGGAAGAGAAGGGTGCCTCCCGCAACGCAGGCCTCAGTCTCCCCACCAGGACCAGAATGCCGGGCAGTTCACATGCACCTCGACACACATGGACTTCAACCGAGAGCATCCCTCCGTTTGGGGGTACATTTGGTGTAACGAAACGCCTCATTTAACCTCCTCTTGAGCACTTTCCATCAAATCTGCCTTCTTACCTTTAGGCTCATAGGGTTCAATTACTCCCAGGAGGGCTTTTTGCCCATTTACAAAAAAGTAGCTCAAACATGGGTAGACAAGGCCCCTTCAAATATGGAAAAGGTTGACTCAGATTTCTAATACGGTTAAATTACTCAAAAAACACCTTAAGCAAATTTTTAAAAAATAATTCGGGGGGAGAGAGGGGGCAGGAGCAATATTTGTAACCCTAACAATATTTGTACCTCCATAATATGATGAAATTAAAAAAATAATAATAATTCAAGCTCTCACTTTTAAACTTAATGCTTAAAATTAATTCATTTTTCATCATTAACTTATTTTTCAAAATAGTTAAAAAAAAGTATTATATTGAAAACAGACAAGTCAATGCCTGTATAATCTATTACTTTGCTCCCATCCAAGGACTAACTGGTTAATATGCCTACAAAAGACCAGAAATTCAGGATCTAGAGAATTAAATATCATAAAAATGAAATCTGGGTGTTCTTACCTCTTGTTCTAGACAAAACCATATCCTTTATTATTTGCATAATAACACGCCCCAGTATCATGACGGAAATCAGGTGGTACACCCTCCACGGAGTCAGCGCGAGGAACCTGTAACAGCAAAGCAGACCGGTCATTATTTCAACTGGAGGATTTTAATCTCTTTTAAAAATTAGGTTTACTTCCTGCCACAGAAACAAAATATGCAGTCAGTAACGATTTCACTTTTGGAAATCACCCCATGTGACTGCATGGGAGTTATTTAATAGGCATCAAAGTCAGCAAAATAAAAGTACTTGAGCCAGATGCACTTTTGTGCTAGGCTTTCTGCGCTACCCTCTAATTTGGGCAGAAGACTTGCTATCTTGGGTATGGCCCCATATTGCACCGAGCGCTGGGCTTCTCCCCTAGCAGATGGAGAATGTAACTGACATGAAACAGGATGGGCTGGAAAGCCTCGAATAGACCCACAGCAGGTATGGCAGATGCCCTTTACTCCCTGTCCTCTGTTTTATGTTTCTCTTTTATGCTCTGTTCTATTCTTTGACTACGGCATCCCCACATCTTCAAAATAGCCATTATTAAGGATCCAATTTACTAACTTTTTCTCTTTAAGATCACTGCCCTTTTGTCCACCTGTTTACCTCCTCTGTGGAGGGAAACCAACTATGAATAAAAATGCTTTACTACAAACAGCACACAAACCCTGCAGTACTTTTTTGGGTTGGGCTTATAAAGGACTACAATGGCAAAGAAGTTACAAGGAGATTTGAGCCTTCCTATGAGACCAGAGGCTGAAACCCCTGTTTTATACAAGTTAATTGGCCAGGCTGCCAATTGATATTAACTTTGATGGAATCTGAACTCATAGAAAAGTTAATTTTAAAAATGCTTAATGCTGGTTGCAAGGCTATATATAGAGAGAAGTGAAGGACACATGAGTGCTGCCTTCTTTAACCACTTCGGTACGAGCGTCGACTGTAGTCGATAGCCACAGACGAACATGCACAGCCAAGCGTGGACTTTAGTCTATAATTTTGAATTGACTTTTCTAATTTTTCATTTATCAAAATAAAATTGTGAACATTTAAAAATAACGTAATGAAAACATATATGTATATGTTACCTATTCCGATTTACATTACAAGTAAAGCTGCCTGTAAAGTAAAACAAGCTTTCAGTGCTTTAAAGAAAGCTTTCCTCATCACACAAGAGCAAAACGGATTCATTGTCAATGCACAGCACAAACTATCGTGCGGACTGTGAGTGCCAGCTGTGGGCAAGGGTTCGCGGCCGGTGAGCGCCGTGCCGCAGTGGTTAAACTTGCTTTCTCATCAGACAATCACAGGCTGAGCTAACAAAGTCCGCAGCAAGTCCTAGGTCTGTACTAGAATATGGGCAAAGAGTGAGGAGAGCACAGAAGGAGGAATCATTCCAAAGCAGGGAAGGTTTTATAGATGTGACACTCGACCTTGGTCTGGAAGGATGGATGCAATTAGAGGAAGCAACATGAATAGAAGGTCAAGGTCAGGGTCAGGGGACGGGGAAGGTGCTACACCAAGCAGGCTGTGGCACTTTGTCTTATGCTACAGGCAATGGAGAAAGCCAAAGGTATAGAGCAGGAAAACGAAATGTGGGTAAGTTAGGAAAATGCCCAGGGGATGGCAGAAAGCATGACGTGGGAGTGAAGGGAGGAAGCCCAAAGGCTAGGCCATCTGCTAGAAGGCCATGCAGTGTGTCTGGTGAGAAGTGGCTCAGCATGAGGTGCTGGATGAAACTGGGCACCAACTTCCACCGGAAGGTGGGTGACCCAAGCGCTAGCTCCGTTCTAATGCTAACCTTGTGTGGTTTGCTGCCTGGGCCAGCAAAGTGAGTGGGTGGACTAGATCAGTGCTTCTTAATTACTGGTGTGCAAACAACGCCAGACTGGCTGTCTGGAAAGCTGGATAAAATGCAGATTCCTAGGCCCCAGGCTCCACCCCTAAGTGCCCCTGAAACAAGTGGTCTAATTACTAATATTTGCATTCAATAAATACATATTTAAGGGTTGCTACATTGTGCTACCAAAAGGGAATAAATGGTGAATAAGGAGCATAGAGAGAAGCAGACAAAAACATAAAATTAACAAAATTAATAAAATGCCATAATCCATGCCTTTAGCAACAAGCATTTGTTCCTCCACTAATGAGCCACCACTTGCTCTCTTTTTGTGGCCCTTACATTTGTTTTCACCAAGGCTGCGCTTTGGTGTTTGTTTCGTCTGGGGCTGCCTCCTCCCTGTTCGTGTGTGACCCATTCCTGCTGCTGTCAGCGTGCGGGGCTCCCACGGTTCCCCACCGGGGAAAATTCATTTACGTCTAAATACCAACAAATGAAAACAAGCTTCAGAAAATAATGTCTACCCTCACATCTCATACTGCCTTTCAATATTTTCCATTCGATTCTATTAGGTGTTTAACTGCTGACTCTGACTCACGGAACTGACTCAGGACCCGCTAACGAGCTGTAACACAGTTTGGCTCACACTGCATGACAGGGAACCAGTCTGTTTCCTTAGAACAGACTTCCTTGCAGAGACAGAGAGTTCTCTTAAGTTTAAAGGTCTTTAGTGCAAACCAGAAAGCCATTTAAGTGTCTTTAAAAAAAAAAAAAAACAACAAGGTAATGCAATACCAACAGTGAGAGCCATTAATTATTTTCTCAGTGGAAGTTGCAAACTTCCACTGAGAATTTAAAAAGAATAAAAAAAAAATTAGGTAGCAACAGGACTTTGACCCACAGACCTGGCTGCCAGACCTCATTTGGAGGGCATTGCCAGGTTCCCTTTGTGTCCTGGGCAAGGGTCCAAATGGCATCTTGGCCAAGGTCTTTTTGGTCATTAAGAATCCTCAGTCAGCTGAGAAGGCAACCCCAGCGATTGCTTGGGAGGGCAATGCCGAGACTATATGGGACTGTATCATTTATTCCTAGGTAGGTTGCATTGGTTAGCCTTAAGTATAATGTATAGAATTGTTTGAGAAATAAATCCCTTAAGATGAATAATTGGTATTTAGAAAACTCTTTGCATACTTGGTATTTTAATTATTTATAATGTGTAAGATCATCCATCTCATGGTTTCACTTTAAAATATCTGGTTGAGTAATTTAGACTTGTGACTTGAAATTAAAATCTTAGAAACACTTATGAGTTTAATTTATTCATTTTACAGGTATTACCCAATATTTGAGAAGGCTTAAGTTGTTAGACAATTGAAGTAGTTTATAAAACTTTTTTGTTTTTGGTAAATTTCAAACATATACAGAAAGAAAGGCCAGATTATAATGAGCCCAGTTTCAATTCTTCACTGATAATCAGTCTTGTTTCTTCTAATATTATATATTCCCCCCACCACCACCAGGCAGCTCCTTCCTACCAAATTATTTTATGCAAATCCCAAACATTATACAATGTAATCTGTAAACATTGCCATTTATCTTCCAAAAAGGGTCTTTTTAAACAGACAACAATACCACTATCATGTCTAAAAAAGCATTTTAATTCTTAAAGTCATCAGATATTCTGTAAAGGTTTATATTTCCCAAATCATTTTCACGCATGTACGTACACACACAGAATGAAACGGGATCAGAAAAAGTCATACATCAAAATGGGTAGATGTTTGAGTTTCCTGGCCTCTGATGGCCCTGCCATCTTTGGGTCTTTTTTTTTTTTTTTTTTTCTTAAATTTTTGAATTTTTTTGTGGAAGAAACAGACTCATTTGTCCAGTAAAATTTTCCAGACTCTGGGAATCACTCATGGTACCCTTGTGGTTTAGTTTAACATTTTCCTCTATCCTGCATGCAGACTATAAATTGGCAGTTGGACCCAGAGGCTCAATAAGATTTAGGTTCTGGGGTTTTTTTGTTTGTTTATTTGTTTTTCCTGTAAAACCTCATGCTAGGTGGTGATATGTGTTTCCACCACAAAGCACATACACTGTCCGGATGTCTGGTGCCTACATTTTGTGACGTGGCAGCCATAGATGATCACCGCCTAGTGACAAATCCCTCAGAGGCTACACGAGGTGACAGCCCTTCCCTTCCTCCTTCAGGTATTAGCTGGATCACGTCTATAAAGACAAACTCCTGCTCTCCAGTGTCTATTACCCTGAGAGACAGAGCTCAGAAGAAAGGCAGGATCAATTCTTGATTCTTTCCCTCTATTTACCAGGTTTTTTTTTTTTTTTTTTTTTGAGATAATGAGGCAGTTACTTAATGCCTGCTGAAGGTAACTAACTTGGTTATCTTCAGTCTCTCTTTTCCCCGTTACTATGACTCAGGAATTCGCACACATTTGCCGTGTTTCAGTCCACCGCAGCGACATCCTTACTGGTCTCCCAGCCGCTCCCTGGGAGCTTACTCAGGTCGGCTCCGAAGTCCCTTTGGCACAACCTTAGTTATTTTGACAGTGAAGTACTTTAAAGGGATGTAGAAAATATACAAATTACAAGTGCAGTTTATTTATTTATTTAAAGACAAGAGTCTCACTTTGTTGCCCAGGCTAGACTGAGTGCCATGGCATCACCCTAGCTCGCAGCAACCTCAAACTCCTGGGCTCAAGCGATCCTCCTGCCTCAGCCTCCCGAGTAGCTGAGACTACAGGCATGCGCCACCATGCCCGGCTCATTTTTTTCTGTATATTTTCAGCTGTCCAATTAACTTCTTTCTATTTTTAGTAGAGATGGGGGGGTCTCGCTCTTGCTCAGGCTGGTCTTGAACTCCTGAGCTCAAACGATCCACCCGCCTCACCTCTCAGAGTGCTAGGATTACAGGCGTGAGCCACCGTGCCCGGCCAACAAATGCAGTTTGAAATGTTCAAAGGAATATAACTCAACTTTTTAATGACACTAATCATTGACCAAAGACTCTCTTAAAAGTGGTTGTTAAAACTTGCTAGCTTTGTAAACTAACGTTCTGTCAGCTAAGATGGAAAGCTCAAAGAAAAATGAGGGTTTTGAATTGATAACTTTATAAAATCAAATTTTGTAAATAAAAAGAAATTAGAAACAAGTTAGCTGGACAACTAAAACCATATGTATAAAAAATTAGCCGGGTATGGTGGTGCGTGCCTGTAGTCCCAGCTACTCGGGAGGCTGAGGCAGCAGGATCGCTTGAGCCCAGGAGTTTGAGGTTGCTGTGAGCTAGGCTGACGCCACGGCACTCACTCTAGCCTGGACAACAGAGTGAGACTCTGTCTCAAAAAAACAAACAAAAAAAACTCACAAGTACATGACGTTGTGGAAAAGGTAAAACTATGGAGACTTAACAGATCAGAGGTTGACCAGATTCCTGGGGAGGGATGGACAGGTGGAACACAGGGGATTTCAGGGATGATACTGTGATTGCGGATATATGTCATCACACATTTGTCAAAATCCATAGAATGTATAACACCCAAAGTGAACTCTGATGTAAACTATGGACTTCAGTTAATAATAATGTATCAATATTGGCTCATCAACTGTAACAAATGTCACACACAAGTACAAAATGTTAATAATAAACTTAGGGGGGCTGGGAGGGGGAGGTATATGGGAACTGCACATTTTTGCAATTTTTCTGTAAATCTAAAAATGGTCTTTTAAAATAGTCTATTAATTTAAAAATGTAAAAGTAACAAAAAAAAAAAAAAAAAGCAATCGAACAAAGTTGCTTCCAACCAATCTAAGGACATCCAAAAAGCAATCCCTGTCTGCTGGACACGGGTGGCTCTGCAGCCAGGACCGTGTCTCCCCGCCCGGGGAAGCGCTGTGACAGGATCACTGCGCTGGAAGACGCCCTGGGGCCACCTGATTTATACGTTCACCTCATCCCTGAATCCCCCGAGTTGCAATCACCCACCCTCCCTACTTAAACAGACCCCAGAACAGGGAGCACAACATTTCTTGAAACATCCAATTTCCCGCAGTATCCTGTTATTACCGGAGGGAGGGCGGAATTCTGTTTTCATTCCATTAATGAGCATCTGTCAGACACTGAGCTCGTTGCTGGGAAAACAGTGGTGACTAAACCCCAGCCTGCCCCTGCCAAGCCAGGAAAGCAGACGGGGAACCGACTCTGTTTAACCCAAGTACTACTCAGAATGCTGTGGGAGCGGGAAAGAGAGTTTAAAGCTGCACAAGGAAGGCTGAGAAGGCTCTCGAGAGAAGGCGGCATCTAAACTTTGACTTCCCAAAGAAGTCAGATTTGGCCAGGTGGAAAGGAGACAAACGCATTCCAAGTTGGGGGACAGCATACGTAAAGGAAACTGCAGGATAGCAACGAGGCTAGAGCCTAAGAGTTAGAAAGTTTGCCCTTGACTTTGCCTCCCTCCACCAAGGGTGCCAGTTCTGCCCTCCAGAGCCAAACTGAGGATGAATAACAGAGCTGATGTCCAGTGAGCGCAGACACTGCTCCCCGAGCTTTACATGTGTTCACTCATTTAATCCTGATAACCATACCTTGAGGGAAGTATTATCATCATCCCCATCTTACATATGAGCAAAGAGGTTAAGAAACTCGTGCAAAGGCCCAGGATAAGAAGCAGGACCAGCATGTGAATCCGGCAGCCTGGCTCGGGGCCGGCTGTCACCACTCTGCCAAACGGCTGCTGGACACCATTTCTGCCCTTGGTCCACCCACTCTCACACGGAAAGAGCAGGAAAGACTGGCACCAATTTGCAGGTTTTTCTTTTGTAATTCGAATTTTTATTTTCTAGAGCAGTTTTTACCACATTCTATGGGTTTTGACAAATGCATAATGACATGTATCCATCATTATAGGATCTTAAAGAATAGTTTTATTGCCCCCAAAATCCCATGCTCCTCCTAGTCATCCCTCCCTTCCCAAGCCCTTGGCAACCACTGATCTTTTTATTGTCTCCATGGTTTTGCCTTTTCCAGAATGTCATGTATTAACAGATAGGATCACACAGTAGGCAGCTTTTTCCTACTGGTTTCTTTCACTGAGCAGGAGGCATTGAAGGTTCCTGTGGGTGATTTTGTGGCTTGCGAGCATATTTCTTTTGATCATTGAATAATAGCCCATTGTATGTTATACCAAAATGTATCTATTCACCTATTGAAGGACATCTTGATGGCTTCCAAATTGGGGCAATTATGAATAAACCTGCTATAAACGTTTGCGTGCAGGATTTTGTGTGGATGTAAATTTTCAACTCGTTTTACCACAATCTCACCTTTTTTCTTTTAACGGTTCCATCAGCATGCTGGCCTATGCTGAATTCACAGGCAGTTAAAATCCCCCAGGGTTCTATTTCTCAGATGCCATTTTTGGATCAAAGTATGTCCTATTCAATTTGTTCTCGTTTGACACTGCCCATCATTCAAACCTACAGACTCTAATGGTGGCATCAATCACATCTGTTCTCTTGTCCAGCTTCACATTGGCTATCAGTCCTCATCAAGACTACTGATCAAAGATATTGATCGGTCCTGGAGTCCTGTCATTCTCCATTAGCAGAGTGACCTAGAATTATTAATCAGCACTTTGTGAGTACAGCAGACAATCCAGTCTGCCACTGCATGTCTGTCCCTATCATTCCATATTATTCACAAAGACAGAATAAGAGCTTCTCCTAAATGCTTTGCTGAGACCTACTGCATTCCTAAGGTCTAAGAGTGTCTGCAAGTGCTGATGTGCTTGACGGCTGCTGAAAATTACTTTGAGGTATGTAATAGTTCTCTGCAGAAGAACTAAACACCACTAGGCTCTGCCAAAAATATCATGGGACACAGCTGGAGCCAAAGCCCCAGGGTAACCTTACTGATCTGCTCAGGCACAGAAATCACAGAAATGTGGTAACCATGAAGGAATTGGAGGCAAAAACAGCCACACACAGGTGATTTCATTATCATGGGGGTGTTGCAGTCACCATGCAGGATGCCCAGGAGATTATGAGAGCACAGTGATCACGTACAGATGCTGCAGTGGGGGGCTGTGGATAGGCATCACCATCCTTACTCAAGGAACACCATGATTTTTGAGGTCCAGGGCAAAGTGAAAATGCAGAGACAGCATCTGGGCTGAACAAGTCAACACTCCCCTTCCTACTCTTCTGTTGCCCCAAACAGACACACAGGAGATCCCCAAGATATTGCAACCTGCACTCCAGGGCACAGTCAGGACCCAGATCCGAGGCGGGTGGGAGGCCCCTGCCTGGTCACCCACTGAATGCACCACTTCACCGCTGGCCAAGGTGAGGACGAACACCACCTGCCTTGCAGCTGCAGGGTGCTCGCCCCTCCTGCTCAGGCCCCTTCCAGGAGCAGATGGCCAAAATGGAACACAAACCTTCCCCACTGATGCAATCGGCCACCACCCTGGGCAGTCACACAGGGTGGAGTTGGGGAGGGAGAGGCTGGGAAGGGCGGGCACCAAGTGGCAGGGAGCAGGCGGCCAAGAACGCATCTGGGGGAGATGGGCCAGTGGGATGCAGGACTGCACATGAGCGGAGGCTCCAGGCCCCTGCGCATGCCCCAACGTCCCCCTACACTTCACTTACAAAACACAGATTCAGAGAAGAAAGTACTAAGAATCGCAAGACGACAACCACAGAGCATTAGTTCCCAAGTGCGGGGCATCCTGAAGCCCAGGCCCTATGTGGCCATACAGGTCACCCACCTGCCCTACCCTCACTCTGTCTTCGAGGTGAGGTCCCCATCACAGTGACCAATGAAGGCTTTTCATCTCCTTAAAGTAGTTTTCAGTTCGGTGAAAAAGGACACTGACCCTTGTCTTTATCCAAATTCGCTTGGGGACCTATGACTGCATCGATGGATCCTAGAGCCAAGAGGATTCAGAAGCACCATTTGTACCGATCCCTCAGTCTCCAGCTACCAGAAACATCTTTCTGTAGATTGATGGGCTTTTTATAATCAATAAAAAGAAAAAAAAACCTACTGTACCTTTTTAAATTAAAAGATCATTTATTTACTATAAGAGTTGCATGTTCTTTTGGCTGACATAGAATATAACATTTATCTGATAAAGGATATTCCAGATTTGGAAACTAAGATAGGCAAACATTATGTATTATAATTATAAATATACATATCATGATAGTTAAATACTACATATGACAATTCTATACTATATATGTAAGTACGTAAAATTTTATGTGCATAATAATACCCCATTTGTCTTATGAAGACATATAGCGTGGTTTGGCTGCTGTTGGAAAGGTACAGTTCTGTAAATCACCATTGTACTTTCTTTTAGCAAGTTAGGGCCTATTTCTACATCTTACTGTGATGATTGCTTTAAAAAAGATACCACTTTAGCCGGCTGACTCATGTTTAGCTTGTGATTACCACAGCCTGTACTGGCTAAATCTACTAGTTTTTTCTGCTGTTTTTTATTTCTTCTATACTTTTTTCTATTCCATTCCCAGATTCAGGAACATTATTTTGAATTTTAATCTGGTTTTCAAGCAACCAATTGTCGGGATAGTTTATGGGACTAGTCTGTATCCAGTTATCTGGGTCGGCTAAGAGGTAAGCCCCACGCCACATGCTCAGAGACAAAGGAGGGTGAAAGGCAGGCAGGTGAGGATCCCCAGAAAGCCTCAAACACTGTGAGGGCCTGGGTAACCCCCAGATTATTTCCATTTCATAATGCACCATGATTTTAAGAAGAAATATTTCCTATCGAATTACGGGCTTTGGCCAATATCAAAATCAGTCTGCACGGGCTTCTCCTGAGCTGCCTGAGAGCGGGGCACTCACTCCACTATGATGCTCCACAAGGAAAACCACAGGCTGGGGACAAAATTGCTCTCGGGGAACCCGTCATCTTCTCTTTCCGTGCTCGGATTGTTCAGACCCCTGCTAAGGCTATGGCTCTTCCTTGTCTCCACCCCCACTTTTTAAAAATAGAAACCTTTATTTACAATGACATCCAAAACAGCCAGCAAAGTAGTCACAGCTCACCACTCTCCAACTTATAAGTCATTTCATGTAGTTTTGATTCTTTGCTGGGTAAAGAATGATTGCAACTTTTTTTTAAGCAACATTTAATGTGAACTTGATTGAAATTGAATTTATTCTCAATACTGTGAGTCAGTTCCTGAGAATTTAAATATTGCTCCCAGGATGGCGTTTCCATATATTAGAAAATTCCATATATTAGAGAAAGAAAGAGAGAAAAGGGAGGAAAGTAAAAGAAAACACCCTGCTCGGTATTAAATAGTGGGCCTTAGAGTTGAAAACAACTCTTGTTCCTTTGCAACAGAGGATAAGTTTCATCTGTCCTAGAGGTTTTGCTCCTGTGAATCTCCTACTTGTAAACAAAACTCGTGGCTTTTGCAAACAACGAGGTAACTGAACAGGCATATGAGTAACTGGCAATCCATTCTGTCTACTTTCTAGCTGCATCTACCTCTGGATCAAAGAACTTCTGGAACACCAAGCCAATTATCTTCTTTTTTTTTTTTTTTTTTTTTTTTTTTTTTTTTTGAGACAGAGTCTCACTTTGTTGTCCAGGCTAGAGTGAGTGCCGTGGCGTCAGCCTAGCTCACAGCAACCTCAAACTCCTGGGCTCGAGTGATCCTTCTGCCTCAGCCTCCCGAGTAGCTGGGACTACAGGCATGTGCCACTATGCCCGGCTAATTTTTTATATATATATATCAGTTGGCCAATTAATTTCTTTCTGTTTATAGTAGAGACGGGGTCTTGCTCTTGCTCAGGCTGGTTTTGAACTCCTGACCTTGAGCAATCCGCCCGCCTCGGCCTCCCAAGAGCTAGGATTACAGGCGTGAGCCACAGCGCCCGGCCCAATTATCTTCTTTAATACCCTACCTGTAATATACCCTCAACTCACCTTAGATATCAAGTACCGATAAACTAAGTAGTCCTGTTTATTGATATTTACACCTTTCAATCCAGATGCACAATTTAGAAGAGTGGCATGGTAACATAAACATTAACAATGGCAACTGCTATTTATTTTTTAAAGGAAGAAACATTTATATCCCTTATTTCATTTTGATGTTTATAAAATATAATTTGTATTTATCTATCTTTGGACGCCTTGTCCCTTTGTTGGTTTCCATACATATAGTTCTACTGCAGCTGCTCCAAGCAGACACCTGTGTCTGCTCAGCTCAGCAATGGAGGAAGTTACAGCCAAGTGGCCAGTCTGGCCAGAGAGTGGGGACAGGCACTGTGCTACGTGGACAATTTACAGGATGAAAAAGAAGGTGATGGTACTAGAGCAACCACCAGTGGAACTACACTCAGTGGCTAACTACAAAAAATGTTTTCCAACTAGTTGTGTATCTATTTGACAAGGAAAATTTTCTATTACTCCATGCTGAATTTTTGCAAAGCTAAACTGAATGGCTCAATAAGATACATTTCTTATAAAGCAAATAAAAGAACAGTTCAAGAAAAAAAGAAAAGAAGGGAAGGGGAGGGGAGGGGAGGGGAGGGGAGGGGAGGGGAGGGGAGGGGAGGGGAGGGGAGGGGAGGGGAGGGGAGGGGAGGGGAGAGGAGAGGAGAGGAGAGGAGAGGAGAGGAGAGGAGAGGAGAGGAGAGGAGAGGAGAGGAGAGGAGAGGAGAGGAGAGGAGAGGAGAGGAGAGGAGAGGAGAGGAGAAGAGAAGAGAAGAGAAGAGAAGAGAAGAGAAGAGAAGAGAAGAGAAGAGAAGAGAAGAGAAGAGAAGAGAAGAGAAGAGAAGAGAAGAGAAGAGAAGAGAAGAGAAGAGAAGAGAAGAGAAGAGAAGAGAAAGCTTGTTTGGTAAGGGACGAAAAATGTGTGTAAAAAATCAAATCCTCATTTCTGGGTAAAGCACAACTCACTTTGTACCATGAAATGAATGATGCCAACAGCTAAAATATACATCCTTTTTGTCATCAAAGAAAGAAGGTCCATGGATAAAAGCACTGGAACCCTTCATAATTCTGACATGGGAATTAATATGCATTATTTGCTTTGTAACTCTTTTAAAATAGAGATCCAAAAATGAGGTTTTGTGTGCCTTTACCGAAATACATATAAATGAAGACACCTAGACACAGTCCTTCATTTCTGATGGCTGTATATAATCTTACCATGGCTCTAATTATAAAAGGAAAGGGGAACTTAAAAGGCACAGTGATTTACTATACATTATTCAAGGTCCAGATCATCACATTTCACTGGAAAACAGTGATCTTTGCAAGAGTTAGGCACACTGACAGCCATCTAATAATATCTTAATATCACAAATTTCTGAATTTCAACTAACACTGGCCTTAATTTTTCCTGGCTTTTTATACAGATTCTGCAAAATTAGTGACTGAAGATGTAGTGTGAAATTAAATTATATATCAGTAAGAAAGAAAGCTATCAAATAAATGATGATCCTCCGAACTGTAATATGCATCCCATTTTCAGAGCTGTTTTAAAAAACATATGTGCGTTGGGAAGGGGGATAAATTTCTTAAAAATCAACAAAATACAGAGTTTGAAATAATTTGCAAAGCAGCAGCACATCATAAAATGGATCAATATAAAGTAATGTCAATTAATTATAAACCAGAGGTTAACACTCAAAAGCCTTTTTTTTCTAGAGAGGTATTTCCTTAGTTGGGATGACCAAAAGTGTGAATTAGAAGCATGATAAGAGAGGGAAAAAAGGCAGGGGACGGGGGTGGGGCTTCTTTCTATATAGGGAGATGAGGAATTCTGGAAGACATCAATCAGCAGGGAAATGTTGGGTGTTAGCAATCAGCAAGAGCCCGTGCAGTGGAGGAGGGAAACAGCCCTGCTCTAGGAGAAATAGGTCGTGATAACCCAGTGAATTCAGGGAATGTGCCCAGGTCAGCAAGGCGTGGTGGTGAAGCAGAGGGAACAGTGCGGAGGAGCCGCGGGGAGTTCACATTCTGTTTGCTTTCTTGAGCCCACGGAATGGGAGAAGCCACAGGCACGGCTGGAGTGGAACCAAGGCCATCTGAGGTCAAGGCCAAATGGAATCAGGCATGATCTACTCTGCTGTCTCACACTGGAAGTATGGGAAAAGCCACAGGTAAGTCAAGTCAGCAGTGCCTCAGGAAAGTGCAATGGGCTCCTTAGCTCCACCTACTGTATACACTAAATACGTGCCCAGTCGTACTGCCCACACCTTCCACCGGACCTGTCCTCCCTGTACCCGTTCCCTTGGCAGATAAGGGGACTGCCACGCAGGACAGGTCAGTCAACCCCTGCAGCCCACTCCAGCTGAGTCACCATGAAATATGACCAGATTCAGTCACAGAAAGGAGCTATCCGAAGAAAGAGTATCAAATCAAAGTCATGCATTGCAATGTAATGCACGACAGTTACAGGGAAGAAATGGGTAGCAAGAGGTATGGAGAAGAAAGAAGAAATAAACATATGAAGGTCAGGAAGCCGTGGTCATAGGCAGCCCAGTTAGTTTCTTTGGATTTTTTTTTTTTTTTTTGCAAATGGCAAGGAGATATTCCAAATATCTTCCCACTAGGGACTCATAATATGAATTTCAGGTCCTAATCACAGAGAGGCCCCAGCACGGCCAGTGAAAAACACCCTCACTTCCCCTACCTCAGTTCTTTCATTTTTAAGTTGAGGCACTGACTAGATAAGCCCTTCCCCAAACTGCCTTCCCATCAGCAGAGTTACTGGAGCACTTTTAAAAATGACAGATTTCTTTGCCCAACTCTGGACCTGGCAGGTCAGAATTCTAAGGGCAGGTGCAAGAATCTACATGTTAATAG
Source organism: Microcebus murinus (assembly GCF_040939455.1). Lineage (NCBI taxonomy): Eukaryota > Metazoa > Chordata > Mammalia > Primates > Cheirogaleidae > Microcebus > Microcebus murinus. The sequence goes on from NC_134114.1 coordinate 12,735,187, forward strand.
CGAGGTTTACAGACCACTGGACTGCGAGGATCTCTCAGGGCATTTTCCTTTCAACATTCTCTGCGTCCATAAACCCTAGTTCCAGAGCATGCCATGTAACAGTTGATCCAAGTATCAAACTGAGCTCCGGGGCCTCTTCCTGCATGCATAAATAAATTCATGTGCTGGTGGCTTAGTCCATTTGGGATGCTATACCAAAATACCATAGACAGGATGGCTTATAAACAACAGAAATCTATTGCTCACAGTATTAGAGGCTTGGAAGATTTGATGTGTAGTGAGGACCTGCTTTCTACTTCATAGATAGCACCTTCATGCTCTGTTCTCACATGGAAGAAGGGACAAGGGGTCTCTCTGGGGCCTCTTTTACAAGAGCACTAATCTCATTCATAAGGGCTCCACCCCCATGACCTAATCCCCTCCCAGAGACCCCACCTCCTATTACTATCATATTGGTGATTAGGCTTCAAAATACAGATGGGGGTGGGGGGTACATAAATTCAGTTCTTGCAGCTAGGTTCACGGCACAGTGATAGGTGCCAAAGAGGCTTCTAGGAAGAATGGTTCTAGGAGGGGAAGACACACACTAACAAATTCAAGGAAACTTGGGCACGCCCAAAGAAAGAAAGAAGCTGATACGTAATGAGTGCTCACCTTGTGCTGGGTATTTTCACATCTCTATCTCATTTACTGTGCCTAATCAACATGATGGATTTAGATATATGGAAATTAGACATCCATAACTAGATTAGGTTGGAACAATATGTCTAAAATTAGGCAGCCTATAATGGAAAGAGACAGATTATAAATTTGGGTTTTCTTGACTCCAAGTCCATGGCTCTATTTACACACCACTTGTAAAGCAAGCAATCTTCGAGTGGCAGAATGCTCTAGAGAACAGAGTTGAAAAAACAATTGTCATGTCAGCATCTACCTTTTAAATTCCCATCCAGCTGTGGTCAACCGCTTATCAGTTTATGTGCACAGTCTGTTCAAGAGCCCATTCTGATGCACCTGACCCTATACAGGGTCCCAGGAAGGAATTCAGCCAGTCTGTAGTTCCAAGATTGTTAGCGTTGCCACAGCTGTAGAAGAGCTTCTTGTGTCTCCACCTATTTCACTCCCAAAACACCAAGAATGCAAAGAACTAGACTGTGGCCGAGGTGCATCTATGTGGCACCCACTGTCGCCTTGGTTGTGCTCAGTGGTTCTGCCTGGCTCTCCAGCCCATCCTGACTCTGGCTCCTCATCTTCCCCTCCTTGCCAGAAGCCCTGCCAGGGGTCTGCTCACCCAGCCCAGTCAACCCCTTTCCAGGTGAATGAATCTTGATCGTATCTTAATAACCCATTGTCCAAGATCACAGCCACATGGAGACGGATCACTCCTTGCCAAATTCCTACCTGGGCTCAACAGTAAGATTTCACACTGCCCAGACCCTCCCCCTCTCCTGATCTGAAACCATGGTATGCACTTCTAGAACTAGGACTGAGGCTTTTACATCTGTTGGGCCGAGTGTATTAGTTTGCTAATAACAAAATACCACAGACAGGGTGGCTTAAACAACAGAAATTTATTTTCTCACAGTTCTGGACACTGATGATCAAGGTGCCTGCAGGTTGGATTTTTCCGAGGCCCCTCTCCTGGGCTTGCAGATGGCGCCTTCTCGGTGTGTCCTCACATGGTTTTTCCTCTGTGCATGTGCATGCCTGATGTCTTGCTCTCTTCTTATCAGGACATCAGTCATATTGGATCAGAGCCTACCCATATGGCTTCCTTTAACCTTAATTACCTCTTTAAAGGTCCTATCTGCAAATACAGTCACATTCTAAGGTCTACTGAGGGTTGGGACTTGAACATTTGAATTTGGAAGGAACACAATTCAGCCCATGACACCAAGTATCTGGACCCTTCAACTACCAGCTCCAAGGTCACTCCCATGTCAAGGTTAACCAGCCCTGTCAGCCCCACAATGCTGAGTACACATCCTGTCCCCTCCCAAACTCCCTACTGGAAAGGCAAACATTCTCTCAGGCTGCTCAGTAAACAAAACCAGAACAAGGCTGTAATATCTGAACAAGCTATAAGAAACTGTGTAGAGGCCGGGCGCTGTGGCTCACGCCTGTAATCCTAGCTCTTGGGAGGCCGAGGCGGGCGGATTGCTCAAGGTCAGGAGTTCAAAACCAGCCTGAGCAAGAGCGAGACCCCGTCTCTACTATAAATAGAAAGAAATTAATTGGCCAACTGATATATATATAAAAAAATTAGCCGGGCATGGTGGCACATGCCTGTAGTCCCAGCTACCCGGGAGGCTGAGGCAGAAGGATCACTCGAGCCCAGGAGTTTGAGGTTGCTGTGAGCTAGGCTGACGCCACGGCACTCACTCTAGCCTGGGCAACAAAGCGAGACTCTGTCTCAAAAAAAAAAAAAAAAAAAAAAAGAAACTGTGTAGATTAGAATGAGCAGGCTACTTAAGATCAGAGAAGCCCCAGTATCCTGGTTTACACCATGTCCTGGCCTACTTAGGTTTGGACAATAAATTGTATGTTCATCCTACTTAAAAATCTAAATGAATACATGACACAGAGAAGCAACTGCCTAATTTGTTTTGAAAGCCCAAAACATAAAATATACTGGGCACTGAATTAGTGATTTTGTCATCCTATGGGGGCCACTTATCTGAAGGCCAAGGTCAAGTCCTTTATCAGTAATGGTGAAGCCACACTGCTCAGCAGAGCTGACCTGGGTCACGCCATTCACGCACGTGCCTCTGTCTGAGAACACAGTACTGCTGGGATGAGCAAGCAGCCTCCTTACACAGACCTTCCTTTAATATCTAGGACCACATATGCAGTAAGTAGTTGTTCTTGGAAAACATCACCCACTTTTATTTCTTATTCAATGCCAAAATGTAGGAGAAACCATATAAAACCCCAAACTGGATATGAACCCGTTATCACAGTTTCCACAGACATATTCAGGGGGTAGAAAAGTGATGACACCCTTGGGCATCTGTCCCTATGGAAGGCAACCCTGGGATAAAGAATTCAAAGCTGGGGATTATAATCCCACTGTGTGCAATTGTCCTGACCAACGCAGGGTGGGAGATGTTTTCAAAACCTGAGTTTAAAAGAAGGAGCCTGCAGTATATCCAGTGAATGCCCTTCTAGCTGCTGGCATGGAAGGGGAGAACCGTGGCCCGCCAATTCCAGTGCATGGGGAGCTATGGCTTCCTGCTATTCTGTGGCCAATCCTGAGACAGCACAAAAGGTGACAAATATCTGGGCACCAATACTAAATATCAGGAACGTCCAGTCTGGTCCTCATGCCAATGGCAACGTTCCAGTTAAACATTGATTGGCAGGGCCACCTCAAGGCCAGAGACTGTTGTGTCATCCCAGGGAGGAAAATCCTTCTTGACTTTTTCCTATGGGTCAAATTAAAAGAGAAGACAGAGAGAAAGAGAAAGAAAGCTTAAGCAGACACCCATGTATGACAGCAAAAGCCTGAGAGAGGACTAGTAGCTGCCTTATGGACCTCACTCCTTAAGTTCCCTAGACTCTGTTTCTAGAACATTCCAAACTGCGAGTGAACCTGGGATGTGAGCGAATCTTTTTTGATGGTTGTCCATTTGTCTGGGTCCCCCAGCCTCAGCCCCAATCTTGGGACCTCCAGGATCCCTCAGCAGGGTGTGAGGATGGGGCGAAGGGAGCCTCTCACACAAGCAGGTTATGGTGCCGGCTCTGGTGGAGAGAGAAGCATGAAAACACACTCCTGCCACATAGAACAGTCCTCAAACCACAAACCTGCACAGCCGGATGAACCGAACCTAGACCTTAAAGTACAAGTAAAGTTACAAACCAGGCTTCCTTCAGGTGTGAAGGTACTTTTATTTAAAATAATATTTTAATGTCCTGTTTCACATTTTGTTGTTTTTTTTAAAACTGACCTTCAGTAATTTTAAATGTTCAATAATATAAAATTTAATGAAACATCTTGAACTGGAAAAACGTGATTGTGAAAAGCCACAGGACAAGGGTACCATGCCTCAGATGTGAGGGGGCTTCCAGGGTGGGCTGCCTCCTCCCAGGGCCTCACTGTTATTCTGTGAGGTGATGGCATTACCTATTTTTCACCAATAAGGAAACTAAAAGCCCAGAAAGATTAAGTCATTGGACTGTGTTTATCCAGCTAGAATGTAATTCACCTCTTTCCAGAAACCCCTACTCCCTGACCACACACACACACACACACACACACACACACACCCTCACACATGCACAAACACACATGCACACACATGCAAGCACACACACACTTGCCTACCTCCATGATGATTTATTTCTATTATACCTCAGTCCAAAAACCAATTGAGAGAGCTTAAATATCTATTATAACACAGAATAAATATAAAAAAAAAACTAAGGAAACTGGGCAAAAGGAAAACAAACCAAGGAAAAGAAGATGACTCAGGTTGAAGCTTAGCCCACAAGAATGCAAGCCATGAGTTAAGATGCTAGAAGACAGCCACAAATTGGGCTCTAAAATGACCTCTTTGGGGTAAGAACTTCATACCTCATCATGAAAGGAGCCCTTTTTTTAACCTACCAGGAGAAGAACACAGACTAACACAGTGAAACTTTCCATATCTTCTTCATATGGAAAGACTCGATCACGAAAACACTGCAAGCCTAGGAAACAAGTGACTGTCACAGACGGCCCCACCCCACGCTTACTCTTCGAGCATCCGAGAACAGCAGCAATACCACCCCGATTTGTTAAAAGTGAATCTCTTGGGATGTTTATTTTTAATGCCTGTCTGCCAAAAAAGAGTCATAAAACGGAAGAACAAGAGAAATGGTGGTGAGAAGTGTCACCGCTTTCTCCAACACACACCGTTTAAAAACTCACTTGGGTTTGCTAGAAGGCGTTCCCTTTTCCCCAGAGGTTGGCGTCCACTGTTCCCTCCGTGTGCACACGTGCAGTACACAGGGGTGCAGACGGCCCTAACAACTTTCTCTAATTAAACAAGCGAGACAGAGCCCTCCCTTAGCACTGGCCCTCACCAAGTCCAAAGGAAAACATATGTCTCTCCTGATAATTCCACCTGAGATTTCCAGCACCGTATTTACTCTCCAAACAAGACAGGCAAAGCCCTGAAAAACAATGCAGGGAGCAAGAAGAATACATAACAAGAAAAGAGACAGCAGTTTCTCATTAAGCTCTCCGAACGAGTGGCACAAGCTTCTGGGTTTGTGACATTTGACATGATGAAACCCAAACAATAAAAGAAAATGCCTCAGTTCAACCACAAAGTGCTCCCGTTCGTAATCAGCACTGTGAACCTGGAATAGAATAGGGTCTGTACATTTTAATCATAAGCTTACATTTCAATCGGATGAGAAGTGAACAGGGGGTAAAAATGATGATAGAGAACCGCCCTGGGTCGAGCACATTGTTTTTGTGTTTTTTTTTTTTAAATAACCCCAATTGTGCATTCAGCGACATCAGAACTTCAAAGCCACTATACCCAACAGGAATTGATGGTTTTGAGAAATGAGAATGTGGGTTCTTTGGCAAAAGGCGTTTGCTTTCAGAAGCTTGGCAAAGGCACAACGGTGAGCTTCGGGCCACCATCCCGTGCGCCGTAGTCAACGCAGCGGCTGCACCACAATGGAAACACAACTCAGACTCCTCTGCAGCCTGAGGCCAAATTAGGTCACCCCTCTGCTCCCCCAGAGTGACATGCTTCTCCTTGTTAGCCTCCTGGGTCCCCACTTGTATGTTTGCTTGCTTGTCCATTTGTTTCCCATCTGTCTGTCCAAGCCCCATCCCAAACTACACGCTTTGTGGGGGAAGGGCCCACTCTCGCCTGTTTGCCATTATCACCCCAGCACTGGGTCACCACCTAGCCAATGGCAGGTGCTCAATAAATATTTTTGTGGGCCAGGCGTGGTGGCTCACGCCTGTAATCCTAGCACTCTGGGAGGCCGAGGCGGGCGGATTGCTCGAGGTCAGGAGTTCGAAACTAGCCTGAGCAAGAGCGAGACCCCCGTCTCTACTATAAATAGAAAGAAGTTAATTGACCAACTAAAAAAATATATATATACAATTAGCCAGGCATGGTGGCGCATGCCTGTAGCCCCAGCTACTCTGGAGGCTGAGGCAGAAGGATTGCTTGAGCCCAGGAATTTGAGCTTGCTGTGAGCTAGGCTGATGCCATGGCACTCTAGCCTGGGCAACAAAGTAAGACACTGTCTCAAAAAGAAAAAAAAAATATAATATATATATATAGATATATATGTGTGTGTGTGTGTTGTTGCTCATTCAGTATTTGTTGGGTGAGTGATTTAATTAATGTAATTAATTAATCATGCATGTAATCTATGTGCTCATTAATCATGAATTCCCTAAAGCACACTATCATAACAGTAATAGCTTGCCAAACTGAAAAAAATGTATGGGGAGCATTAACATGTCTACACCATTTCTGAAGACCTTTTGTGAAGTGTCAGAGAACATGAATGGCCCCTGGATCTTGGCTTAGACTAATCTAATTTCCTCTTTAATCAGAAGACCTGGCTGCTCTCAGAAGTAAGTCTGGCTCTACTCATTTGCCCGACGCTAAAGTGGCATGTTGCAATGCCTCGTGTTGCAAGGGTGTGGCTGGCCAGGTCAAGGAAGATGGCACCCTGCCCACTCATGCATCCTCATCGCCAAAGAAGTTGTAGCAGACGTATCTCCCTCAAATCTAAGCAGCCGTGTTTACCGTGAAAGCTGCACCAATACAGAATATAGCGTAGGTCTGGGCTTCTTTCTAGACATCTGGTAGTTCTCCTAACTAAAGGCCAAAGATCAGCACTGACATTGGGAGGATTGTAACCCCAGAATGGTTCTTTTGCCAACGGCCATACTCCTCAATGCCACACGCTCCCAGCAAGCATGTAATGGGCCACAGTCTCATAAGACTTAAGATACCACCTGTCTACACCAGGCAAAACCCACACACAACAGAGACTCCCTGGGCAACATCACAGCAAAAAGCTGGCATGTGCACAGAATCAAATATCTCGGTCACACACAGCATCAATATACAAATGTGCTGAACTTCTTTCTCAGCTATATTCAGTGATATATCCAAATTTCTCCTGAAGCCCAATTTTCATTTTGATAAGTAAAAGCTACTGTTCACTTTTTTTAATTCACTAGTATTAGCTAATTCGCTAATACTAGTGAATTAAAAAGAGCAGAAAAGCAATTTTTAAATCTTATTTTTCATTTCCATTCTATTTTAAAAGCCATTTAATCCATTCATTTAAAAATCTATTCTAACAATCTTAGAACTGGAGCCAAATGTGAAATTTCATTGTCAAATACCTTTAAATATTGAGATAACTTTTATAAGAAAAAGGTTAAAAGTTTAACATATCATTTTTCATAAACTATAATAATAATAAATAAACTGGTTAAAAGGCTCCCACTGAAAAACAGGAAGAAATTTATAGATGGCATAAGGATGCAAGCTATTGTTTTGAATTTACCCAGAAGGTATTTGGAAGTTTAATTCAAAAGGTATGCCAGGGATCATACAGAGTCATTCCTAAAAAGATAAAGAAACTGATGAAGTAAGGTTTCTATACTATAGTCAATACTCCCAAATATACCCAATTCAGGTTACAGGAGTTTCATATAATGGCCCTCTTTGAGCTTATGAGCCATTTCCCTCATATGCAAAGAAAGATCTGGATTTTGCGCAATTTCCAAGCAACTGCCCCAGATGAGAGACCATGAAGCCATCTTCTGACTCATGGTAAGGTCCCCTCAGGATGCTAGTGATACCCAGCAACCCTTGCCATTCTAATGGACTTCTTCAGTGGTCCTTGTTTGTATTTTGCTTTTATTTCACGAGAAAGGCTGAATTTTTTAGGCACTGAGTGCATGTATGTTTTTTGTTTGTAGATACCCTGTATTAAGTATGATAGCTATAGAAGAGCTTAATAAAAATAGGTCAACAACAACAAAAAAATAGGTCAACAGCTCTTTTAGAGAAATATTATTAACCAAAACAAATCCTCAAGTTGTGTTATGATAAATAATATGACTACAGTATTAAAATGACTGTGTCCATTTTAACAGGGCTTGGTGTTGTTTTAGCAAACACACGTATCAACGTGTAGTGAGGAACACTTAAAAATGTTTCCTGTGAATAGTAAATATGCATTTTCGACTGCCAAGAATTTCTCCTATGAAAGGTTTTCCAGGATGGAGTTGCCCTCCCCATTTGAAAGAAGGCCGCATTGCCATCAGCTGGGCGTTAAACACCTTGTTCCAAGTACATGTGGTCAAACACGAGCCATTACTACTGAGAGCAAAAGAAAGCCCTCGGTTGTCTCCTTTTAGCAAAGTGACTTTTAACAAACTCTGGTGCATTTGCCAGGGGAGCAGGAAGGGATGGGTGACATCTGAGGCAAAGGCCTGAATCTCACAGCTGGAGCTTTTTAGGGTCCTGTCAGATCACGTGGCCATCTGTCAACACCCCCATCTGCCAAGGTCCCCAAAGATGTGGCTGCGTAAACACAGCAAAGTTCCCATAATGGCCCACAAATTATCATCTGTGACCCTGGAACTTGGACTTTTCGCCCTCCTGAGTTTCATCATGCTCATTGTTTCAACACTTAGCCACACGTCATTTTAAAAAAAGGGCCAGGAGGCTCTGATACAGGTCATGTTGTCACCAGCTCACTATGGGACCTTGGGACACAGTTTCTTCATCTCTAAAACGAGGTGGTTACACTGGAATGAAGATTTCCTCTCCTTTCATTTCATCATACAGATGCCTTCTTTGGAAAGACCTCAGCTGCTAACAAAACAAATAACATGGTTTACTAGGTCAGAGCTGGTGCAACTGGATCACAGAAGTAAGCATCTACCATTGCGTGTTTGAAATGCTGAAGACAGGTTAGTACCTTCAAACAACTGGGCAGCTCTGGGTCCTAGATGATTTAAATGGGATTCTGATGTAATCCCAGCACTCTGCGAGGCTGAGGAGGGAGGATCATTTGAGCTCAGGAGTTCGAGACCAGCCTGAGTAAGAGTGAGACCCCCGTCTCTACCAAAAATAGAAAGAAATTAATCAGACAACTAAAAATATATAGAAAAAATTAGCCGGGCATGGTGGCGCATGCCTGTAGTCCCAGCTACTCGGGAGGCTGAGGCAGGAGGATCGCTTGAGCCCAGGAGTTTGAGGTTGCTGTGAGCTAGGCTGATGCCACGGCACTCTAGCCCAGGTGACAGACAGAGTGAGACTCTGTCTTAAAAAAATAAATAAATAAATGGGATTCTATGGCTGAAATCTGCTACTCCATAGGCACACTTTGAAAGAACGCCACACAGAGTAGCAAAACACATGCAAAACTGCCAGGGTGGCATTTTGGAAGCTGACAAGGGAAATGAGCACCTATGTAGCACCTAGCTCCAAACCAAACAGAAAATGTAAATAGCAGGGACACTTCCTCAGCTCGATGCATCCTGGTCAATGGTGGGTTAGGATATTTGTCTTCAAAGTTGTGCTGCTAAGACCAAGGTATGAATTCTTTCTGCCCTTTGGTTCAATTAGCGTTATCTATTCTGTGATCACATGGTTCCCACCAAGACAAGCCAATTACTGGCCTGACACCCACCCACCCCCAGGGTACAACTCAGCAAAGCCCACGAGATCCTCCCAGGGCAGCCTCACTGCCAACTCCGGGGGTGCAGCTCACGCTGTTTTCTTTGAGTGCCCCGGAGATGCGCAACACAGAAGCCCTGTGTCCAACCCTATCCGCCTGGAGAACGGACCACAAAAATCACGTGCACCTTTTATGCGGCAAGCAAACAGTGGGTCTTGGGCCAAGTACACAAGGCAAAAAGAAATGCTTTAAGCTTTCCCTGAAGGTGTAAAGGATGACAAATGATAACGTGGGAGTCTGGCTGGCTGACTCCCCTGCTCACCGAAACACTGGAAATCAACAGTCAATAGTTGGACCAACTATAGAGAAATGCATCTACACCACGCGACGCAGGAAGAATATTGAATATCGAAGCCCGAGCAGGCTGGCAAAGGAATTGAATGGCAAAACGGCTCAGGGAGTTGAGGACATACTCTGCAAGCAGATGACACAGGTAGAAACTGGCCACGACCACATACAAGCTGTACACCCTGGGAAAGTCATTTCACTCTTCTGGGCCTCAGCATCATTAGGAATAGTAGTGACTGCACCGAGCTCCTCATGCAGCTGTTTTGCAGGTGGAATAGGAGACGCTACGGGCAAACTGCCTACAACATCTGGCGCAGGACAAGCACTCAACACCTGTTAGTTGGGAATCATCACACTATTCTTCACTGTCACTGTGTCACTCTGGAGGGGCTGGGCAGTGCCTGCTTCTGACTGCCCTGAGAACAAAGCCCAAACCCCTTCACGGCCAGCCCGTCACACCCCATCCCTACCTCTGTGTGCCCCTCACCCTTCCCCTCCTCGCTCTCCCAAACACACGGATTTCTTGTACCTCATCCCGCAGCCCATGCTCCTCCATCTGGACTTTTGCACTCGCTGCTCCCTTGCCTTGGAACGATTCTGTCTCCTGCATACTCTGGCAACCTGGCCAACTCCTACTGACCCTTTATTTAGGTCTCAGCTAAAATGTTACTTATTCTAGGTTTTCCATGACCACCAAGCACCATGGCTGTCCCTCCTACACGACCCTGATGAGAACATATTGGAAAGGCTCTTTGACCTGAGTTTCTTCCCCAGATTCTGACTTTCACAAAGGAGGAAGTCATGGTGTCTGCCCCCAAGTGTCCAGCACAGTGACTCCTACCTGACACGTCCTCAGTGAGCAGAACCAGGGCCAAGTTACTCACTGTCACCCTCTTAGACCCTCCATGGCCCTCCGTCATCCTGGAAGGCCCCTCTCACCTTTACTCACCCCAACTGCTTCTACACATCATTCAAACCTCAGCAGAAGTGTGACCTCCCTAGGGTCACCAGATTTAGAGGACCAGCCTGAGTACTCATCACTCACAACTGTCATACCAAACTGTAGTTGCCGCTTTACTTGCCATCTCTCCCAAGATCGACAGATGTTGGTGGCTCTAACATTGTAGAAGGGACCAAAACTACCCTGCCCACCCTTTAGAAGGCACGGACCCCTCCAAGTCCCAGGTCTGCTGCCAGTTAAAGTTCAACGACAGACCCAGGCAGCCTGAAGACACCTGGGATTTAGAGTTTGATACTACAGGCCCTTCGTTCATCAAATCATGCTCTGTTTGTTTAGTTTATTTTTTAAAATTTTACAAAAAAAATGCTTAATGAAATACCATTCTCATGCTGACAAGACTAGCTGGAACCAAATATACTTCATGTATGAATATTCTACTTGGTAAACTTTTCAAAATCCAGATACGTATTACTCAGTCATAAATTACCATCAAGCCAATTTTCAATTTAAAATCTACAAAGTGGTGCACGTGGCTTGGGTAGGATTTCTCATGACCGCACCATCAGTATTTTGGGAAGAAAATGGAAAAATTATCCTTCTCAAGGAAGTGAGCAGAGGACTTAAATACCTACTTTGTCCCACAAGCATGGGAATCATGAGGAAATGGATTGAAAACCTGAGAGTGTCATTGCAGTTTTACCTACTCAATTATTGAGCACCTACTAGATGCCATGGTGCTGAGGACACACAGCTGAAGGGACAGACTGGTCTCCGCCGTCCTGGAGCCGCAGGCAGGTGGGCAGGACAGACCCGTGGTCAGGCACCGCACACTGAACACGCACATCTTTCTCCTCTTTGTCTCCAAGCCATGCCAGATTAAGGGTAAAACAATGACAAAGACATGCATGCATGAGACAAAAAGAGGGCGGAAAGGGAGTCAACAACCTCCATGTCTACAAATTTCTGGAAGACAGAAAGTAAGCTTAAGAGTGACAACTGAGCGAACAGCATGAACAACACTGGAAACCACAGGTATGCAAAAGGAACACTTCCCAAAGTCATGTCCACTTACACTGCACAATCCAGAAAAGCACAGGAATGGAACGTCCCAGGAGAAGGCAGGGGCTGAGGGCAGGTCTGAAAATGGGAGGACTGTCTGAAAATCTGTACAACGAACAGGTCAAACTTCAGATTCTACTGCCTACCCTGAAGGAGCAGAGAGGGGCCCCCTCATCCACCATGATAGAAATGGGGGGTTGTTCTCTGGAGAAATTAAAGCGCTGGGGCTACAGACTCAGGGGTGCTGGCACAGAAGAGAGCAGGGGTGAGGAAGCACGCTGAGAACAGGGGGGCAGAATAGGCATCTCCCCTCCCCAGTGTTTTCATCTGCGCACTTGTTCAGTCCCCAGAACACCAGCAGTTGGGCTTCTGCTCCCTGTCCTGTCCCCACGGGAGATGTCAGCGGGCCGTCCCCCAACGAGGGTGAGTCTGATGAAGTACAGCTACTCCCATGAAACGGTCACACCTCACCCCTGCACACAGCGCTCCAATCAGCTTTGGAGTCCTTTACTGTGACATGAGAACGGGAACCTAATGGCCCCTTAGATATTCAAAGCCCCCAACATCTAACAGAGTCCCAAACACACAGAAATAAGGAACTCAGGACAAACACCTAAGAAAACCTTAAATAAACTACCTCCTCCTTTTTTTATCAAGGAGGAGAAAAACTCAAGAACCAACACAAGGGCATTCTAAAAGGAAAAAAATCAAAAATGAGAAAAAAATGTCTTAGCATTAAAAGTGAGACCATAAATTTTAAACCAGTAGAATGGCTGAAAGATCAAGGAAACTTTCTGAAAGGAGAACAGAAAACAAAGATGAAAATAGGAACAAAAGCTGAGAAAATCAGAAGCAATCCAGGAAGTCTGATGTTGGATCAACAAGATTTCTAGAAAGGAAACACAGAGGAGGAAATCATCAAATAAATACTTTAAGACAATTGTCCAGACTTGAAAGACCTAAGCTTCTAGGTGAAAAGGTCTTGAAACCTGGAATAAATGAAAGAAAACAAAAAGAGGCCTATCAACTTGAAATATCAAAATACCAAGGATAAACAGAAAATCCTGGAAGCTTCTAGGGGAAGACAACCATGGCATCTACAAGCAACCAGGTGTTGGCAGGCCTTCCACCTGCCCAAAGGCAACACTGAAGCTGGCAAGAAGATAGGGAAGCAATGCTACCAATTTCTAAGGGTGATTATCTGCAGCCCAGAATTCTAAATCAAGCCCAACTAGCAATCCACGCCAATGGTCGATGCATGTGTCTCCCACACACAAGTTCTTAAAACATGTATTTCGTCTGTACTCCCTCCAATCTAGACAATGTGCTCTCCCAATAGAGAGGAGTGTAGCAAGACAGACTTCAGGAACAGAAGAGAAACAAACAGAAATCAAGAGCTCAAAACAAACTTAACAAAACCTTGAACTATCATGAATACTGAAGAAGAAGCAATATGAGCCTCCCTGTTCAGGATGATGACTTTGTGCTGACACCTGTTTTTGGCATGAATCTGGTACCAGAGGCTCCAGCTCATGGGAGAAGGAAAGGGATGATGATACAGATGTTCTAAGTGGACAGCAAGCTCAGCAGACCATCAGACGGAGATCAGAACAGGAGGATGAAGGCTCCAAGAAGGATGAGGACTCTGAGAGCGAGGGCTCCAAAGGGAAGAAAAAGAGAACCTTTTAGGCCTGACACCAGAAAAGACATTAGTTCGTGATCGTGGAAACTGCTAAAGTTCACAGTAGCTGCAACGTTTAACCTACTCAAGAAGTAACATGTCCAGCTGAACTGTTATCAACTTAAAAAATCCAAAAAGCTCACATTGCTTGTACAGGTGACTTATTGCAATTGTTTACCTCCACATGCTATTACACCTAGAGGTCACTTTATCAAGCAGCAAAAGAATGTACGTCACTCAAATTCAGCTCAAACTAAGGCAAAGAAAACTGCTCTAGGTGAAAGGGGGGCAGGCAGCAGGCAACCCTACTGCTCTCAGCCCGCCCTGGCATGCCAGGCTCTTGTTCCTGCAACTCGGGCCACTGTCGCATAAAACAAGCTCAGTTTGAAGGGTGGCAGGTCCCAGGGCTCCCTTAGTGACGGTTACAACTTTCCTTACCAAGCAGCCACGTTCAAGAGGCAAAACCCTCCTTCCCACACTAAGTGCCAAGGACACCCTGCCCATCAGGCTGGTAACCCAGGTCTGGCACCACAGCCTGGCCACGTGTCAGAAGAAAAGTAAACTGCAATTCAAACTGGGTGCCCTAAATCCATTTTATTCCCATCACTCTGTTTCTTTAACAAGGAAAAAAAAAAGAGTTAAAAAGATCAAATTAAAAAAAAAAACAACTAAGAAGAACAGCAAAATAAAGTTGTACAAGAAAGAAAATGTACAGGTGGCATTCTGCTTAGCTCGTGGACAAACGATATTTACATAGTTGTAATGATTTAACCGAAACTTGTGATATAATTACAGAGGACCAGGATGGGGAGAGTTTATGTGACCCGGCGTGCGAGGGGAAAATTAATGTCTTAGATTGCTAAATCAAGAAATGGCGTTTTAAGAATATTGTTTAGAAAAGTCTATATAGAGCTAGGAGAATACCATTAACAATATTTGAAATTAACAGGCAAGGTCTACATGGGGTGGCCAAGGATGAACTCAAGGAGGAGGTGACAGTAGGGCCTAATGACGACAGAGAGGGGCAGGGAAGGGGACACGGAGGCAGGAGGGTGCAGGCCCAGGGTGTGGAGCCGCGCACAGAGTGCCAGCTTTGCAGAGTGACCCAGGGGGCTTGGGCTCTGCTGACACCCTCCCTTCCCTGGGCTCCTTACCTGAAGGCACCACACCCACCGCCCACCCACGCCCGTGTGGCAGAGGCGCTCCTTCAGGACAACACGTTACTTCTCCAAACTCCAGATGCACCCAGCTGGTATCCAGGGCCACACACATGCCACGTGTATATCTGATTCCACCAGAAAGCGGGGCGATCAGCGATGAACGGGCGAGGGCCCACACGACATCTTACCTGCAGGGAAAGGGTCAGCCCCGGGTCAAAGGGACAGACACAAAGGGGAGCTGAAATATGATGAAACGGGGCCGCCTGACAACTCAGAGAAATGCACACTCTGCCTTGGTAATTAATGCCTAAAACGGAAAACAAGGGCGGCGGTGCAGAGGCCTCTGCAAAGATGAAGCTGTGGTTGGCGCTGAAATTTTACTTGGAAAAATAAATTGACTTCTTTTTCCAAAGCAGATAGAGATAGCAAGTGATGTGGGAGACCGATGATGCGGTGTTTTCATTTGAGAAGCAAATTAACTTTGTCCTCTAGAAGCAGAGGGGAGAAGCCGGACAGAATTATGCTCTAACTGTATACTGCAACCTCCCATTGCAGAACGTCTAGTTTTCTAGGGAGAACACAGAAAGCTGGTTGGAATCCCCACGCTCCCATGCATGGCTATCTTGGGCAAGTTACTTAAATGCCTTGAGCCCCAACATGTGCCCTGCCAGATGGGGCAATGACACCTTGCTGTGTGGTGTGAGACTTAAATAAGGTAACCCTGCCAAGAGCCCAGCAAAGTAGGAGCCCAGCAAACGGTCACTGCAGTTAGCAGTGATCACTGCGGGAATCAGGAAAGGAAATTATACAAGGCCACTGAAACAGTGCCACAAAACTGTCAAAATATTAATGAAAATGCGCACGGAAGTGGCCATGGCTCACCCAATATGTTCTCACTTAGGTTTTTTGCCATCTTCATCCCTGAGACAAAACCTTCCCAAATAAACTGAAATCAGCAGAGAACAAAGAACACTGCACTGAATCACTTGGCAGAATCCAGGAAAACAACTTAAGAGCTGCATGCTTCTAACAGCACGTCTGGACTGACATGTGGATGTCACATTTTATCTTTAGCAAATGGGAGATTTCCCGTAAGATATTTTACTGTTAAGCGTACATAGTATGAGGCGACCACAATACTAAATTTAGTAATATTCTATTAAAAAATGGCCCTTGAAAAAAAAATTGGTCTATGAAGACAAAGAAGAAGATACAGGAATCTAATACAAAATGTTCTCACTGAAGAAAAGGCCAAACATAAAGCAGTGTCATCTAGCATTCCCCCCCAATCATTTGTGCTTTGCTGATATTCTTCCTCGCTAACGCTACAGCCAGTCTCTGCAGGAAACTTGTCCTGCCTCAACCTCCCCAACTGCAGTGGATCTCCATCTTCCTCCTTCAGAGAGAAATTGGAGGCCACGGGCCAACACGTGACTCCCCGCCCACCACTTCCACTATAGGCACACCCATCCTTCCCTTGTCCTCAGGAATCAGAGGAAAAGGTGGACTTCCCTGCCCACCCCTCTCTCCCCCTCACAGCCTCACGCCGTCACAACCCCCACCCACATCACTGACCTTGTCTTTCCATTGGCCCCTTCCCCACAAACCCCAGTGTCCTTCGGAGTACCCGCCCACATGACAATGGCATGGCAGGGGCATTAGGACACTACAGAAGGAACGCGAGTAGATGCACAGCTGAAATTCAGCTTCTGCAATTCAAAATAGGGCATGTCACTGAAGGTGAAAGCCAGGCATCAGAGAGAGGGTGTCTTAGTCTGTTCGGGTTGCTATCACAAAAATACCATCAACTGGGTGGCTTATAAACATAGCAGAAATTTATTTCTTACAATTCTAAGGACTGGGAAGTCCAAGATCAACCGCACCAGCAGGTTTAGCATCTGGTGAGGACTCGCTCTCTGCTTTACAGATGGCACCTCCTAGCTGTGTCCCCACATGGTGATAGGGGTGAAAAGGCCCCTTTTGTAAGGGCACTCGTCCTATTCGTGAGGGCTCCTCCTTCATGACCTCATCACCTCCTACAGCCTCTGCCTCTTAATGCTATTGCTCTGGGGATTAGGTTTCAACACATGAATTGTGGGAGGACGCAAATATTCAGACCATGGCAGAGAGAAAAGATTTCCTAAACTACCTGAATTCCTGTTGGCCGGGTCAGGAGCTATCCTGAGTACCAAATCACACAGGGACTCAGGAATAGAGAGGAGGGGACCCCGTTCTCCACTGAGCTGCCACGCTGCACCAAGGAGGTGGTGTCATGGAGGAAGGGAGAGAGAATCCCTCCCTTCTGCTGCAATTCGAGACCACCAGGTCCCTGTAGAAATGGCTTCAGCTAAGGCCAGGAAGGAGCAATCACAAGTCAGGTGCAGGATGACTTCAGTGGTCACTGCAGTTGGCTTCTCCGGAACAACCCTCTGCTGGGACTCCCCCACGCTGTCAGTCTATGTGTCTTACCTAACTGATGTACGTGGATAATTCACTCGAGCTATAGGCACGTCCAATGCAACATCCTCAATCATGGGCACATCACCCTCCACCCCCACGGCCCCAGCCTGCGGCAACCTCAGTGACCCTGTCATTGGTTAATGACAGTGCCAGTCACTCTTCATCTGCCCATCGCCTCTCTCTTCCGCCACCCACCAAATCATTCAGTACTCCCAATTTTACCTCCAGAGTGACCCCAGAACCCATCTCCTTGTCCCCATCCCCACTGCCACTACCTTAGTGCAGCCTCTCCACACCACCACGTGGTCCTGCAATGGTGTCCTCACTGGTCCCCGGTCCCAGGCTTCTTGCTCCCCTAATTCATGCAGAGGGGCCAACAGAAAGCTGACAAGCAGAATGTGGCACAGCCATAGCATGAAAATCTGAGCTGAACTAATACTTCCTGCTCTGGTTCACCCAGCCCCCAGCCACAATGGTCTTTTCGCTGTTCTGAAAATACCCCACACCCACTTCCAACCCCAGGGCCTTTGCAAGTGCCATTCCCTCTGCCTGGAACAGACTGCTTGAGAGTTATCTGCTTGGATTATTCCCTGACTTGCTTTTTAGGTGTCTGCTAAAGGTCATTCCATGATGAAGTTGACCACTCCAGCAAAGTAATACCTCCTGGACACTCTCTGTTCCTTGTCCCTGCTTTAGTTTTCTTCACCACTTTTACCACTATCATATAAGCACCATGAGAATAGGGATCCTATCTGTTTGTGCACTGCTATACCCCTAGCACCTAGAACAGTGTCAGTTCTATAGTAGACACTCAATAAATACTTGTTGCATTTTTTTAATGGAAGTCTTGAATGAAGGAGGAATATGATGGCATTTATATTCAGGTAATAAATGGAGACTGCTTATTTGATATGGTCCAAACTCCTTGACACAGTCCAATAGTAACCTCTTCAAAAATTGGCCCAAACTTTTCTCTTTCCCACCTCCCCCCTAGGCCTTCCCCCCAGCACATAAAACTACTCCCCACTCCGTCTTAAATCAGCCCCACCCCATCCACAATAGGGGAATATTCTCCAGTCCAGCTCAGTTCACCAAAGTTTTCTGAACATCTACAGCATTTCAGATCCTGTGCTGAGCCAGGCATCATCCAAGATTAATTCTCCACCCCCTAAAACATCCCCTGAGGGTGAGTCAGGTGAGTCTCCCCATCTTGACAACATTCAGCGCTCACCCCACATTTTCTCCTGGGTTTGTGCTATGGAGAAAGCTCCCGCCATTAATTTCGCTTTTAAAATTACACCCCTTCTTCCAGGCCTATACAATAAGTCACATAGCTCTATCGACTTCTCCAAATCCCCTGATCCCCATTTTACCCTAACCTGTAAAGCCCTGGAGACTGCGGCATGCGATTCAGAACTGTGATGTTCTATCTCAATCATTGAAGCCACCACATCTCCTAAACTAGAGGGTAGGCTCTGGGTGGCAAGGTCAGACGCTGGACTTCCGGCGTGGCCCCTGGGCCCGGCTCCACACTGGGCAGGGAGCAGACCTTCATCCATGGCTGCCGACTCTCCAGGCGGAGCAGAGATAAGGCAGGGAACTTAGACCAGACTGGTTAACAGACTAAAAACTCTCTATTAACGCAGAAGCAAACATCTCCCAATATAATTTGTTTCACTCCATGCTGGAATCATTAAGCGTAATTCTGTAATATTGAAAACTAGGGCCGGGCACAATGGTTCATGCTTATAATCCCAACACTTTGGAAGGCCAAGGCAAGAGGATCACTTGAGGCTGAGAGTTTGACACTGTCCTTTGCAACAAAGTGAGACTCGCTTCTACCAAAAATAAAAGTACTGGGTGTGGTGTCACACACCTATAGTCCTAGCTACTTGGGAGGCTGGGGCAGGAGGATCGCCTGAGCCCAGGAGTTCAAGGCTGCAGTGAGCTGTGATCACACCACTGCACTCCAGCCTGAGCGACAGAGCGAGACCCTGTCTCAAAAAATAAAAAAGAAAAGAAAAATGTAAGCCCTAATTGTCTTCTCCTGTTCTTTAGAGTGATGGAGTAGAAAAAAACACAGAATATATGGAAAATGGATGTAGCTTCATGACCCAGCCCCAGCACTATTATCTGGCACTGTGCTGTCTAATACGGTAGCCACTAGCCACATGTGGCTATTTAAACTTACATGTAAATTAAATAAAAATAAAACTACACTTCCTGAGTCCCGCTAGCCACATTTCGTATGCTCCATGGCCTCAAGAAGCTACTGGCGACCGTACCAGACAGTGCAAATGTAGAATATTTCCATCACTGCACATGTTCTATTGAACAGTACAGGACAAAGTCATCTTTTATTGCTAAATTAACTTCCACGGGCCTCTTGTTTCCTCTTGTGTAAAATGGGAACAACACGTACCTCAGTGGGTTTATATAACTATGTAGTTATAGTTTGATGAAAGTCTAACAACCAGCAACGGTAGCTGCTGTCAGAGGGAGTTTCTGTCAACTGAAATAAAGAAATTCTGTCTTGGGCTGTGTGACTAGCAGGCTGCCGTCCAGGACGAGGCGGGAAGTACACAGTGGTCAGACCATCTCGGGAATGCTACATTCAAGGCAGAATACACACAACCTGAAGCAGGTGCAAAAGCGTCCGCAAACCCTACAGGAAGACACAGAGCAGGTGGAGCCCAGGGTCTCTCAGCAGGGAAGAAAAAAAAACGATTCAGCAGGAACCAAGAACAGAATGAATCTCTCAAAACAGACAAAAGGACTGTCCTGGAGAAGGACCTAGATTCTGGGCAGCTGCAGGGATAACCAAGAGATGGCCTTAACTCAATGAAAGAAAAAGATTCACCAGTAAGTGGTCCCCAAGAATGGGAAGGCTGCCTTATGGAGAAGAAAGGTCACGATTTCAGAAAGTGCTTCGATACGATAGTTCTCAAACATGAACATGGATCAAAGCACGTGGAGAGCTGAAAGAAGCCCAGCCGTCATGACTGCACCTCCAGAGATTCCTGTTCAGTAGGTGTGGGGGAGGCCCATGAATCTGGGTCTCTAACAAGCACCCAGGTGATGCCAGTGAAAGCGTCCAGGGCCACACTTTGAGGGGCACAGCTGGAAGAACCCATTAGTGCTGGCAGAGAGGGGGCACTTGACACCAATTTGGAGGTCAGACCCTGCAAACTTCCAAAGCAACTCTACAGACAGTGCTCAAAACACCCCCGGCAGGTCCTGCAGGCATTGCAGACTGCCTGGTGCCCAGCCTGAGATGCTGAGAAAGTCAGAGGACCCAAGATCTCCTGCCAGGTGTGCCCTGTGCAGTCACCTCGAGCAAATCACCCTCTTACAGTTTTACTAGTTATACAAATAGAAAGTGACGTCATCACCTTGTAATGCCAGATATGCTGAGGAAAAAGGCCTATGCATAGAATTTTCTCAATGTCATGGTCTCCAACTGGGCGTTCAAAACCAAATCACGTCCGAGTGGCTTTCTAGGCTGCAGAGGCAAATGCCCCAAAAAAGGAGCTTCATAGTAAGCCATTACATTTCAGTATTATGACCAGCAAGAAGACTAGAATATGGGCATTTGGCTCCATTACTTGCCTATAGAAGGCAACCACCACGTGGCCATACAAAACACGGCTTACCACCTTCCTCACCAAAAGCAGACATCTCCCACAAAGATTTGTACCTGAATTTTCCCAATAGCTTTATTCATAACAATCAAACATGGAGACTTCCCAAGTGAATATCAACTAGCAAGTGGATAAACAATTTCTGGTATATCCCTGAAATGGCATACTACTCAGCAATAAAAAGGAACAAATAACTGGTATACACAGCAGGGATGAATCTCAAAACTTTACAGTGACTAAACAAACCCAGACACAAAAGCCATTATACTACACCATATCATTTATATGAAACTGTAGGAATGACAAATCTACTCTATAGTGACAAGAAAAGGATCAGTCCCCAGGCATGGATGCTGATAGGAAAGGATCGCAAAGAAACCCTTTGGGGTGACAGAATATCTCGACCCTGATTGCCATTGTGGTGACAAAGATGTATTCATCTGACTGTACACTTACAGTGTGCGCATTTTATCGCCAGTAAACCCCAAAAAGTTGATTCCTTAAAAACAAAAATAAACCCGACATTTTCTGTTTCATTGGGTGCACTCTATTTCTGGATGTGATTACAGCTGTGACATCGGTTGCCTCTGGGTGGCCAGGGACAGGCGCGGGAAAGAGATGTTCAGAATGTTTACCCTTTTGTACTTTTAAACTGTAAGGCTGTGTGTCAGTTATTTTTTTAAAAAATAAGTAAAATTTAAAATTAAGGAGAAAAATTCTAAAAACATGTTCCTCGTTGATAAAATGAGTGAGATATGATCTGTGGTTCTCACAGCCACAGGACTATTGGACTGTTGCCCAATCCATTTCAGTTGCGGAAACCCTGCTTTGTGACCAAGTACTGCAATTGGTTTGTATTTTATCAGCCTCCTCTGAGCTCTCAGTGAGTATCCCTTTTTTTTTTAGCATTTTTTCATATTGTAGTATTTTTCATAAGATATATCATAGATAGGAATCTATATATGTATGTGTATGTGCATATCCTATTCAAGAATGTCTTTTAATTTCTTTGTAGTTTTATCTCCTAAGTGTGTACCCCTAATCAGTACTGTTTAGTTTTGCACATTTTAAAGTGTTTTTTTTTTAATCGAATCATTCTGGATATATTATTTTGTACTTCCTTTGCCCAAAATCACATTTGTAAAATTCATCCATGTTATTGCCAAAGCTATAGTCTATTTTCACTGTTTATATATTACCCACTCTATGGTAGGAATAAATAAACCACAATTTACTTGTCCGTTCAAATATTTACGGACACTTCTACAAGGCATTTTCTGGTCCCTGTTGCCCACATAAAATACAAATCGAAACATGCAGCATAGCATTTCAGGCAACTACTGCCCCTAAATGTGTCCCCAAACCACCCAGTCAACCCCATTATTTTTCTTCACCAATTCATGCTGCCATTGTATCTGTTTATTACATTGTGATTGAAATATTAAGCACACCTTCAAGATGCTGTTTGGTTCATTTTATTAGCTAGAATGCTAATTTTATTAGGGCTAGAATGCTATTGATACATCCAAATCATTCCTGTCCATCAAAGTCTACTTCAAGTATGATCTCCTTATGAAGATTCCCCACAGTCTGTTCCATCCACAATGCCACTGTCCCCCAAAACCATATCAAAACAAATTTTCCCTTCTCGACTCTTTTACCACACTTGCTTCATGCAACCTTGAGTTATACTCCTTTGGGATGGTCATGTCTCAATTTTTGTCCTTTCAGTACACAGCAGTGAAATCTTGCAGATAATAGGCAAGTAATAAATGTTGAAGCTTTGAGTTGAACTCAAAATCCTAAAAGCTACTGCTAGTACCACGTATTAAATCATTCAAAAATATATGTTTAACCCTTTGCACTCAGATGTCGAGTGTGACTCGACACGGTTAGCAAAAATTATAGAGATTAAAATTGCTCTTTGAATGTATCGATAATTTGAAATATAAAAAAATCCAAATAAATAAGTTTGTATGAAAAGAAACTCCAGGTTTTTATTCTACTGCCGCGCTTTGTAAAATCTGGGGTATTTAAAAAATTAAATCCCGAGTAGAATAAAGGAATCGAGAAAAAAGCAGGCGAGTACAAAGGGATTAAAAAGTTTATTTCCATGAAAATCAAATCATACCAATTAAAGTGAAAACAGTATCACTGTTGCTTAAGACAGATATGAGTTTCCCATATTTCTAATATTGATTTTTGTTTTTCTCATAGAAAATACAGTGCTTCAAAGTTCCTGGGACACAGAATGTTACAGAATCACATAATTTAACCCTTTGCACTCAGATGTCAAGTGTGGATAATGTTGAGTGGATAATGAGAAAAAAGCAAGCAAGTGCAAAGGGTTAAGATCATTTGAGAAGAAATACATTATTTAAAGAAAATCCAATGTCCTTGAAAAGAATTTTGATCCCAAAATAACAAATAAAAGGAGAAAAAATCCAAAATTTTAATAAAATTAATAAATGGGTCATTTCCAATGGATTATAACATAAAAGCAACAGCAAATATTTCAGAATTTAAATATCAGGACTATTATCTTTGTCAAAGAAAATACATGCATAGGATGCAGATACTACAAACAAGAGAAGAAATAAAATACATAAGCAGAAGGCTATAACTGTAATAGGTTGAATGCCTGGCCATTGTTCACCTCTCCATCATGGTCATAAATAAAATGGATGGAAGATATCACTCCTGAATAATACCAAATATGCCTTTTAATTATTTTCTGCAAAAATATTATTTTTAATGGGTGTTATTAAAGAATATATAGAAAAATGTTTGCAACTCTTATTACAGAAATTAGGTTAAAGTCTTCAATATAAAAAGAGTTCCTACGAATCAATAAGGAAAAGACCAATGGCCCGATTGAAAAAAATAGACAAAGGTTATTTAATATAAACAAACAATGCAGAGAAAAGATAACTATAGTGGCTCTTGAACATAAGAAAAATGCACAATCTCAGAGAAATGCAAATTAAAATCATTCTTTTTCACCTATCAGATTTGCAAGATCAAAAGTTTCATAAAATAATTTTGGCTAGGGTGTACCAAAACAGGCAGTCACACACATTGTTAGTGGGAGTATAAATTGGTAGAACCCGAAGGAAATGCATGCAATATGGTGATATCCACCAAATTTACAAATGTACACTCCATCTGACCCAGCAATTCCACTTCTGGGAATTTATCTTACAGAAATACTTGCATACATGAAAAATGATGCACGTACAGGGCCAGTAGCTGTAACACTGAAACAGCAAAACCTTGGAAACAACATCAGTGCCTCAGTAGGAGACAGGTTAAGTGATTTGGAGACATCCTTACAATACAATTCTATGCAGCTGAAAAAGAACCAGGAAATGATCATAATACTAAGAAGAGGAACAGCCCATATGGCATCCCACAATTTGCATAAGATATTATGTATTTGCTGAAGTATGCACTATCTGGAAAGATACACAGGCAACTAGGAACATTGGTTGTCTCTGTGAGGAAACTGGGTGGCCAAAGACAGGCATGGGAAAGAGATTTTCAAAATGTTTATGCTTTGGTGCCTTTCAACTTTTGAACTGTGAGACTGTATTAGTAATTTTTTTAAATAAACACAAATTTAAATTAAGAAATAAAATTGTAAAGACATGTTGCTCATTGAAAAAACGAGTGAAACACACCCCCCCCAAAATTAGTGAGACAACAGCCCTCAAACGATTGGACAGGTGCCCAGTCTAGCATAATACAATGTGTCTTCCTCGTTTAAGTGCTCGCATAACTTCCTAACAAGATAGATTGTGGAATAAATTCTAGAAACAAGGTAGCTAAGAGACCCAAAGCAAAAGTTAATTCACATTCAGGGACCCCCACAAGATATAGCTCATTTTAAAATCGGGACTGGCACAGATCTGCAGAAAAATCTTCACATTGCTCAATTTAACCTAGAAAGTGACAGGCTGTGTCTATTTTCTGCATTTATTTCTCAACTTTAAGAAATCTGTGTCTATGAACAAGGTATCTGTCCCGCTTATCTTGCACAGTGTGGGTCATGTTTGTTAAGGGGACACTTAGCAAACCAAGAAGGTTTTTCTCTGCCCTCAATCAGACTGGCAAGAGACAGGGCACGTCCTTCAGCGAAGGAGCCAGACATTTCCTTGTCCTTATCAGCGAAGAGCACTTTTGGGAGAGACAAACCTGTTGATCAGGGGCTATTAAGAGGGCATTCCCGTGTGTTCTTCCCGTACTTCACCTAAAAATATGACTGTTTTCTATACTGCAACCCCCGGGGGCGGGGGTGCTGTGCACAATCCACCTGTTTGTTTGGCTCCTGTCTTCTCATGAGGGAGCAAAGACAGTAAACCCAACCCTCCAGGGGAAGGAAAAGCAAATCATTCAGTGCCTATCTCAGGTGGCTGGTGAAGGCGGCGCAGTCTCGTGCATCTAAGCTGGTCTAGATATGCCTGCTGGGGGTGCAGGAACGAATACAAGTTCAAGCACGCTTGCTGCGGCTTGCTAGGGCGAGCAGGTCGAGTTTTAGAAAGCAGGGGCCGAAGTTCTCATGCACGCTGGGAACACCTGTAGGTACAGGTGCCCCCGGGTCAGCCCACCGCCTCCCATCTGCGGCTGGATACACTCGAGGGATGACAACTGTTTACAGGGAAGTGCTTCTGGAGGAAAGTTGAAGCGAGTGTCTACCTGTTTGAGACAGGTGACCAAGAAAGTGGGGCAGGGCTGACACTTCTTCCTCCGCAGTGTCCAGCGTGCACCCCCCACACACTGGGGCCCCCTCCCGGGCGCCCCAAGGTCACCTGCCCTCCTGGGCGCCCCCACCCAGCCCGCTCTCTCACCAGAACAGCAGGTTGGCACCGACGAAGGCGAGCAGGCTGCGCAGCGGCCTCTTCCAGCTCAGGAGCTCGTCGGCGCGGCAGCCCAGCCACAGCACCGGCTCCCCGAGCAGCCAAGTCACCGCGGCGGCCACCCGGCCCGCGGCCTCCTCCACCTGCGGCCCCGGCCCGGCCGCCGCCGCCGCCCCCTCCCCCTGCGCTTCCTGCTCCTGCTCCTTCTCCGGGGGAGCCCGGGGCGGCGGCGGCTGCTCCTCGGCAGCCGGAGCCGGGCATCCTTCCTCGGCGTGCTCCCGGGGCTCCGGGCTCGCCATCTTCAGCGGCGCTCCCAGGCGGGGACAGAGGCGGGGACGCGCGCGGGCGCGCCGAGAGGGCGGCGGGCGGCGGCGGGTCCCGGCGCAGGGCGCGCACCGCGGGGCGCAGGCGGCTGGGTGCCTTGTGACGTCAGCCCGGCCGCGGAGGGGGCGCCGCCCGGGGGAAGTGGGTGCGGCCAAGCGCGCGCAGGGGCGGGGCGGGGCGGGCGCCGAGGGGCTGGGCGGCACCGCGCGGTGGGTGCGAGCGGGCGGCGTCCCCGGGGAGCGCGGGCCCCCTCGGTGGCTTCGCCAGGGACCCAAGGAAAACGACCCCCCTTTTCCTCGCAACCGCGGGGCAGGGCGAAGTGGAGGACCGCTGCCCGGCCGCTGATCTAAAAGGGGGTCGGGGTCGCCGGCAAAATACACTGGACATTTTCATTTTCTCAAGCCGCGCGCCCATCCTGCAGCCTCCGAGGGCGTTATCCCGGCTCCCCTTCCGCCTGGCAGCGGATTTCAGCTCCAGGGGACACCCCTCCCTGACCCATCCCCTTGCAGGGACAGCGGCACGACCCTAGCAGAGGTCTTTGGCCCCCTGGGAATAACGTGCTGATATAAATATTGGATTGAGAAAGGAAGAAAAACCACTTGGGGTCAATTAAGGAGTGTCTGGCCCTCTGGTTTCACACGTGAGCAAAGGCCAGGCCGCAGCGATGGGGGAAGCCGCTTCCTCTCTCTGACTCTCGGTTTCCTTGTGGCTAAGTGATGCGGCTCGGAAGTGCAAGTCGCTCTGTGCAAGGGACAAGTGAGCAGGGAGCTGGGAAGCAGGACCCCTGCGGAGACCGCACCTGTGCACGTGTGGGCCGAGGTCTGGCAAGCTTTGCCCGAGGCTACTGCAGAGAGCCTGGGTCTCCGAGCCTCACGCGGGTGTCTGGGCAGTGGTGGGGTGACAGGGGATCCCGGGACCTGCCATGCCGGGTCTCTTTGGCCCTGCTTCTGCGTGAGTGTGGGGAGAAGGGGAAAGAGGTGACTGTTTATGCTTACTTTTTACAATTTGCATTCTTTAATTTTTATCTTCTTTAATCCCATCTTCTTCTCTTAGAATAAAATGGCCCTCCCCCATCCTGAACGTTACATCCGTGGATGAATCAGGGCATGTCATAGCCTGTTACTGGCACCAGCCTGCCTGCACCAGAGGGGTGGGCCCATTCCCAGGGCAATGAAAGACCCTTGCATCCAGGGAGCCTCTGGGGGCGTGGTCTGTAATGCTCCCGTACACGCCGTTATAACCCTGTGTGTGTACATATGTAAAAATGCATTGATGGCTACATTCATTGCAGTGTGTATGCCTAACTGTATGTCTAACTGAACCCCAAGGGATTATATTCCCAGCGGTCACCCAAAGGTTCATCAAGCACCTACTATGTACGCGACGCATTGCTAAGCTCTGTGTATACAGACGGCTTAGCACCCACAGGAAGTCCACAGTCCTAGGAGGGGCCAATAACTATGGTGATAAGTTCTGTGATGGAAATCACTGATAAGTGCTAGAAGATTCCTTACTTCAACTAGGAGTCCAAAATTAGGGAAGGAGTGGAGGGATGAGGTTTCAGGGACGTCTATTCCAAATGGAATGGTATGGGACGTATGGAGGGGTGGGGGATTGGCAGCTGGATGTGAAAGGAGGCATGGAGTTCCTTACTCATAACACATTCACCAAGGCCTTGAGTGGTTCAGTGGTGACAGGACCTGAAGTCACGCAGCGTATCTGGCATTTCTGACTTACCTTTTCTGGAGTATCCTTCCGACCACCCAGTGGAAAATTACCTGGCAGTCAATGAAAAAGCAACATGGAAACAATTCAGGTTTTTTATCCACTAAAGAAAGAGTATCTTTTCCCAGGTGTGGGTCTTCCTTTTGGTCCTAGCAGAGGGGATTTAGGAAGATGAATGATGCCTTTACTGTGTGATTTGGCCTTTGCTAGGCACTTGAAACAACCAGGGATAAAATTTGTCTGTAGGCACAGCAGAAAGGAGAATGCAGAGGGGAGGAGGGCCAGGCATCCCATTGTTCAGACTGGTGTTGATGTGTTTCCAGAAACGTGTTTGCAAGATTCGTCACATGCCTCCTGCTCCCCCTGAATTCTAATTATTGTTGTCAGGATCTGTTGAAGCAGTAAAAGCTGTTGGCATCCAAGACACATAAAAGCTAAGCTCCAGTTGCTATGTGTGGTTTGCAACACTTACTATCCCTGTTTAATGCTAAATCTCCCTGTGCACAGCTATGCGTTGTAAGGTCTATTCTCTCTCTCTCTCTCTCTCTCTCTCTCTCTCTCTCTCTCTTAAAATCACTATGGAGAAAAACGCTACATAAACTGTTTTGCATAAAAGTCCAGACTAATTGCTCTTATTTGTCTATTTCACCTCCGACCCCTAATAATTACTGGCAAACAAATCATGTGACAGGAATAGATGCTGGCATAGACACAGATGGGTGCTGCTGGGTGTGTTATTCTTTATCTAATGGTTTTTATGATGCTTGAGTAATTTATTCAGAGCTAAGACTACAGAACAATACTGCCTAACAGTAGTTGCAATAAACCTTGCCTCTTAGTTTCAAGAACATGCTATGTTCCTAAACTCCTGCTGGCAACCATACTGTTTAAGATTCTCTTCTGAATTTTTTATTGCTGTCTATTGGGAACAGAGTGATTAACACTAATGAGCTAGATGATTTGACAATATATATCTGAGAAAAACAAGGAAACTGAGAGTGTGTTTGAGAAAAAAACAGTGTAAAAACAGTCATAGCCAGTGAATCTAAGAGACAGTTTAGAAAATAGCACAGCACCAGAAAAGAAAGTCCAAATACAAATCATGCAAACTCCCTAAAAGAGGCCACTCACCTTCTCTTCTAAGTGTATGTAGAAAGCTTGTAACAGGAGAGAAAAATAATGAATAATTAATTCCCACGACCAGAGGTCTCCTAGGGCAAAATCAAACTAAGCCTTAGAATGAAGGGGAAATGCCCCAGTATGATTACTTTTTTCCTAAACGTTTCATGTTCGAATCCTACACTAAGTCCATGATCCCTTGAGCGAAAGGAGCTGGGTGTACATGTGGAATTGTTTATCGGCCCTGCAGATAGTTTTTTGGTGTGATAATTTTATTAAAGCAATTCTACCCTCCTCTTCTTGCCATATTCTTTACTCCTTACTCCCAAATTTCCCTAATGTTTTTGTCGCTAAGCCTAGACAGTTCACTGTCAGCACAGATGACCACGAGCATCGCACAACAGCCACAACACAGAGACAACGGAAAGGGAGATCATGTCCCAGGTCATGGTCTCTTCGCACCTGGTTTCCAAGGCCTCGCCCAGAGCCCGGGTCTCACAAGGCGTCCACTATTTATGTTTGTGCTGAATGTCCATTGTGCACCGACAACCAGAAATATCCAAACTAGAACAGTCCGTGTTTGACAAGCATTCTGGAAGGGACGTGCTTAACAGAAACGAATAAGCTCACCCAAGACGGTGGCCACCCAGACACCAGTGGGGGTACCCAGTCTGAGTATTGGTAGATAATACACAAAAGAGGGTTTTTTTAAGGTTTCAGAAATGGTTATTTAAAAAGAACCAAGGCTACACTTCAATATGAGTATGTCCCCAAAAGATACCTATCTATCCCTCCACGTGTATACATACAAACACACATATGATCAGCGAAGATGACTGTAGGGCATTAACTTCTGACCCCTTCCCAACGGGCCATCAGTTGCGCCTGAGCCAGCAGATCAAACACTGTTCGGTCCCAGTCTGCAGCCTCTTCCCCACCCCACCCCTGCCTGTTTTGATGATCCTGGCTTTGCCTCATTGCACTTGTGAATCATTCGTTCATTATTTCATTTCTTCATTCCCTGGTCATTAAACATTCATGAAAGCCTGAGTGTGGGCTTCTAGTAAGATGAACAGGACCGCGTATTTGCCTCATGGTGCTTAGGGTGTAGACAAGGGATAAAGAGCCCGAAGAAGGCACCAGGTGAAGAGAATTGGGGAGAGTGATGTGCACGGCCCGGGGGCGGGAGAGAAGCCAGCCTGGCCTTCGAAGGAAAACTTGAGAGTCCCCAGCTAGAGGACAGGGTTGTTTGAGCAGAGCCAGGGCGGACAATGGGCGTCCTCCTGTGTGACACCAGGAGTTTCTGCTTTGCCCCAAGAGCAGCGGGAGCCATGGGTGGGCTTGCAGGAGGAGGTGGAAGTGACCTGCCTCGTGTTTTAGACAGGTATTTCGGGACAGTGGGTTAAATAGAGCCTTGCAGAGGAGAGACACTATAAAGGACATTTCCCTCCTCATTCACTAGGATGGAGGAGGTGGAGGAGCCAGTTTGGGAGGGAAGCTGAGGAGTTTCATTTTTCAAAATGGGTCTGCTTTGGGGTATCTTTGGAGCTGTCACTTAGGTCATTGGATACAGGGGTCTGCAGCTCAGAGACCAACAGGAGCCCTGAACAAGAGACAGATCCAAGCAGATGGAATGGCCTGTACCAGAAGGTGCCATAGGGCACGACCAAGGACAGTTCAGAGGCCCTGGCCACCTCACAGCCACTGCACGAGGCAGAGTATATGGTAAGACTTTTGGATAAACAGATCAGATGGAAGAAAATTTTGAGTATCAGTCACAGGAGTTTAGACACAGTCCCATGAGAAGTAGAACGTTCCTAAAATGCATGGACTTCTTTTTTGTTGTTCATTTGTTTTTTATCAAGGAAGTGACAGAATCAAAACAGCAATCTCCTGAGGTCCCGGGAACTCCAGCATGACTTCCATCATCAAAGCAAAACTGTGGTATAATTGTCTCCAAATCAGGCCTCCAGTCTCCAGGGGTATTTTCTCTGCTAAAATTAGATTAGTGCAATGCAATGGAACAGCTCTGAAAGTGACATCCCACAAACAACCCTTCCAAAGGTGCGTTTGGTGTGTCACCTGCTACTAATTTTAGTTCATCAGAAATTAGGCACAAAATCTGGTGACTCATTAGGCCATGATAATAGCTGCATGCCCCATACACTGTCCTCGTAGGCCATGCATACATGGCCCACCCGTGTTTGCGGCACAGCCAGAGGAGTTCATGGGGACCCGTAAGCATTGCGAGACTCAGGTGCCTTCTGAACCATCAAAGAAATATTAGGGTTATATTTATAATACTTCACAGTTCAGCTTATTTGCCTGCACTAATTTATTGAAAATTGATGTTTTCTCTCTACCCCTTGTTAAATAAAAATTATAAGAGGCCATTGTTCTGGAATGAGCTCCTGCACTGAGTCCCTACAGACCAGACTCAGGATCAAAACGCAGCCACACACGCTGAGGTTCTGCATCACCAAACCGAAGCTGAGTTGTTATATGATCTCCGGAGAAACCAGGAGATAGCCAAATTTCTCCAACCTGCCAGTTTTACTGGGCATATAATAAAGTTCCCTCTGCTTTAATCCTTACAAAAAAAAGTAACCCAAAGTAACCCAATGTTCACCAATCACTTTTTTATTGTGTTTCCCTGTTCCCACTTTACAAGGAAAATAACTTTGAAATGACCGATCTGCTGTGTGTTCTTTGTTTCTGCATTCTCCACCCTTCTCTGGGTATAACACCACCCTCCCCTGCTCAGCTCCTTGGAACACTTGTTCTATTTTATGGAATGAAGCATTACCTGGTTCTAGAACTGCAAATAAAGCCAATTAAGATCTCTAAACTAAATCTATTATAATTTTATCCTTTGACTCTCTGAACTATTTTTACTATTTTTCACAACAGTTCTGACACCAAATATATGGGTTTTTCCAAACCAATGCCCAAGTCTCTAATTCTCTGCACACCAGCTGGGTGTCAATTCTGACGCTACCTGGAGATAGCATCTGATGCTGTGGGTTGAGGGCTCCGCCACACAAGACTGCCACCACTCAGACGCCAATCATGAGTCCTGGGCCTGCCATACTTCTGACTGATCAGCTATAAACCAGGGGTTCCCATGACACCCTCCTCTGGTTCGATAATTTGCTAGAGCTGCTCACAGAACTCAGAGAAAACAGTTTACTTACTATTACGAGTTTATGACAAAGGATTTTATAAAGGATACAAATGCTCATCCAGAAAAAGAGGTAACATAGGGTGAGGTCCTGAAAGGTCCCTGACATGAAGCTGCTGTCCCCATTGGAGAGTTGGAGTGTGCCATTTTCCTGGCACATGGATGCATTTCTTCACACCCAAAAGCTCCTTGTACCCTTTCATTTAGGGGTTTTGATGGAGGTTGCAATATATAGGCACAATTGATTAGATCATTGGCCACGGGTGATCAGCTCTATCTCCAAGCCTGCTCTTCTCCCCAGAGATCTGGAGATGGAGCTGAAAGTTCCAACCTTCTAATCACATAGTTTGTTCCTCTCGCCAATAGCCCACATCCTGGAGCTATCTAGGGGCCCAGGAGGAGCCATCTCACTAGGATAAAGTCAAATGGTTGAAGGGGCTTATTATGAATAATAAAAGTTCCTCCTCTCATCTTTGTCACTTAGGAAATTCCCAGAGTTTTAGAAGCTCTGTGCCAGGAGCTGGGGTACTATGACCAAATAGACACTTCTTATTATGTCACAATATCACGCTACCCCACTTGCACCCTCGCTCCTCCACCTCTGCCCTGAACCAGGTACTTTGGTGTCACAAGCAGAAATATCCCAAAAAATGGCTATGGGAGCTCACTCTGGGTTGCCTGGACAAGATCCTGCCCGGGGCTGAAGGCCTCTTTTCTTTCTCCAGGGAGAGGGGATGCTCTTAAACCCAGGGTCCCACAGATTGAATGGTTCCCCTTCCAAAACCAACTTCTGACGAGCCCTCAAACTGAAATGGAGAAGAGACTCCGCGTAGGGCCTGCTGGGCCCCCCAGGCATGGAAATAAAGGGAAAATCTTGAGTCCCTTCAAAGCAATTCTAGGCACCTAGCTAGCCTTAAAAAGTATTAATAAATGAGCAACCTGATAAGCAAGAAGACAGTAACAATGGTCTCCCAAGCAAGCCAGTTCACAAAGTGGTTTGGTTCCCTATAGAAACGCAAAGATAATAGCATATGTTGCCAGTCGTTTTTCAGAAACCCTCACCATATGGAAAATGCTATCACATAGACCTCAGATAAAGGGGTACTGAGGACTTAACTCTGACCTCTGTTCTTTGTTCTAAATTCCTTCCTGTGTGGACTTGAGAGAGGGATACCCATGGGCCACACCGATGCATAACCTCCACGTATTGGTTTAGGATTTTGCCTGCAACTTACATAGACAGAATGTACCCCTGAAAGGTGCCCCTGCCTTTCAAAACCCTTGTTTATAACCCATTGGGGAATGTGGGTCTTAAACATTAGCCGCCCATTCTCCTTTCTTGGCACCATGCAATAAATGCCCTTCCTCCCACTGCAAATCTCGGCGTCAGTGTCTGGATTTAGTGTCCCGGGTAAGTGGACCCCAGTTTGATTTTGTTTTTTTTTTTTTTTTTTTTTTTTTTTTTTTTTTTTTGCACACATCACACCTGGGAACCCAGTTTGATTTTGTAACAAAATTCCCCAGGTACTGGGTAGCTGGATTTCCCAGACAACTCCACAAACTGCTGGCATCTAATATACTATAGATTAGTCTCCCATGGACAAGGTTGTTCTTGCTCTTGTCCTGTATAAGATGGAGGTGACAGAGAGTTGCAGTGGAGGGGGGCCCTCCCCAGGCACGTCCACCCCAGTGGGTCCCAGAGAACACCCCGGCCCTGGCACACTCCCCTCTGAGTGGCGAAGAGGAGTAGCACATGCCTTCTGCCCGACCTTGCCTTGTAAGTTTCCCCAGTAGAGCCTCATACTATGAGAGGCCGTGTGATTCCCTACAACCTCTGTTAGGGGGCACAGGCGACGATCACAGAGAGACTGCCCTTGCACAAGAGGTAGCATTTACAGCTGCTCTATGAGCCCGAAGTCCGCTAGGCAAGAAATATTGGAGAAGATTGGATTTCTGGTCCCATCTGGAGTCACCAACCATGTCAGGTTAGCCCCAGACAGTCCTGGTTAATGCTTGCTGTCTGGCGTGGTTATTAATAGCGCTTCACTTTCTCAGAGGTGTCTGGTTTGGATGATAAATCGCATGGGCTCCCCGTCTATCTCCAGGCTGTCAACAGTCTCTGAGACCTCCCCCTCTTCAGTGTCCCCACCCCCACCTCGCCCTCACCCTCCAGTCTCAGGGCTGCCAACCCTGTGGGAGCTTCAGTGCTCGTGCTTGTCTTAACTTCGGCAGCCTCTTGTCTCCTCTTCCAAGGCACAGGTACACTTCTCTAAAACACCACTTTCAACATAGAACAGCCACCCCCCCAAACCCCCACACCCCCACCTCCCCTCCCCCACCCCCCGTGCTTACAGAGATGCCCAGTTTCCTACAACTGCTAAACCTAATAATCACCAGCCACCTTCTAAAGCCCTTGTTTGTCTGGCCAATCTCTTTCTAAAGGCCACATCTCTGGCTGCTCCCTAATCTGATCACTTCGCTATCACCAGATTAGCTCTTCGTGGAGTCTACCCTCCAAGCAGATTTTCACCTCCACACTGTTGCCCACGTTGTGCATGTTTCCTGTCTTCCCAACCTCCTCCAGCCCCAGCTCTCCTCTCGGCAGCTCTACTCGCTCCTCGTCCATAAGCCCTGGATGGAATGGAAACAGAGTGGATTTCGTAGCCATGAGCATCTGAATTTGATCCTAGGCCCACCGCTAACCACTGAGTTTGGCCACTTTATTTTCTACATTTTAATGTACCTGGGGATGGAATGTGTCTTAAAATCCTAAGCATCTGGCCGGGCGCGGTGGCTCACGCCTGTAATCCCAGCACTCTGGGAGGCCGAGGCGGGCAGATTGTTCGAGGTCAGGAGTTCGAAACCAACCTGAGCAAGAGCAAGACCACGTCTCTACTATAAATAGAAAGACATTAATTTGCCAACTATTATATATAGAAAAAATTAGCTGGGCATGGTGGCGCATGCCTGTAGTCCCAGCTACTTGGGAGGCTGAGGCAGGAGGATTGCTTGAGCCCAGGAGTTTGAGGTTGCTGTGAGCGAGGCTGATGCCACGGCACTCACTCTAGCCTGGGCAACAAAGTGAGACTCTGTCTCAAAAAAAAAAAAAAAAAAAAATCCTAAGCATCGTAAATTCAACAGAAAATAGCAGCTCTGTGACTGTGTGTTACAACACAGACTCGCTGATGCTTTCCTCATCTTTAAAACGGGAATACTACCTAATCTCAAGACTGCTGTGGGAATTACTTGAAATCACTGCAGTTGAGACGCAGTGTGAATATCTCTGTGGGAATCTGGATTCTACACCCAACCATTTTGTAAGGATTGCCCAGTATCTCTTGAGAAAACCTGCACCACATGGAAAAATTTTTGCAACTGACACCAAAGTTTGTGTAACTGAATTTAAAAACAAAAAACAAAAAAACCCAAATTCTCTGCAGTATACAAAGTCAGACGGAGAAACTTGTCTGTCTCACTTGCTGGAGTGGTTTAACCACAACAGTCTACAGAGAACTCTGTTCAGAGGAAATAGCTAAAGGGGACATTTCTCCAGGCGTAGTGGGACAAGTAGCTTTTTGCAGGAAACACATCATTTGCATGGACAAAAACTACAAAAGCAACTTTGTCCCTAATTTATTCCTCCGTAGAAAATCTTCAAAAGCTTATTTTATATGAAAAGTTCACAGGTAGGTTTCTTAAGAACTAAGTCACAGGTGCATGTTTTCATAACATCTAATTGGACAATTTTCATCCCTTCGAGACGTCCTCCCTCTCCTTTCTGTATAAAAGTTTGCTCACTCCAAGAAGGCCCCGGCAGCGGGCTACCTGGGGTACAATCTTCTTTCTGCCTTCCTCTGCCGCCACACCCGGGAGAGGCCCAGCCTCCACAGAGAAGTCCCAAGCCCAGATCACTGAGCGTTGTGTTTACCTCTTGCTCCTGGAACTAATGAGAGCTTTCGGTAATGGGCACGAGAACGTGGAATGTGGGTGAGGGATGGAGACGCCTGTTGCGTAGGATTTGAGTTGAAGCTATCATTAAGTAGGAGATCGTGATCTGATGATATTCTACTCTGTCCACTGAGAAAAGCCTAGAATGAATGATACCTCATAGCAATAAGCTCACTTAGGGACCAGATCTTGCTTTCTGAATACGATTGCCTGCCAGGAAGAACCAGGGATCCTTAGAGAATTGGCTGATGCTAGGTCTAAGTTAGGAACCCCTTGTGTGCCAGAAAGCAAAGATATATTCACAGACTATTTAATAGTCCATGTCAAAAAGACACAGAAGCCAGCTTGAAAGGAACCCCACTGACCAAATCTCAGAGACTTTAAGGATCAAAAAGAATAATCCTGGTAAATGACTCTAATGCATTGAGTTAAGAAAATTTCATGACTCCATAGTGATTCTCAAAAGAGAGAGAGAGAAAGAACAAGCTCTGCTTTATAAAAGATTATAAGCTAGTGTGTATAGACTAAATTTTAGATTTAGGAAAGCACTATTTTGTAACTCTCAATGCAATAAATAATTGATACAGGCAATGATCATCAATGAATAATATGACCCACTGGGAAAAAAGAGTGTAGAGGGAAAGGCTGTTTATCCAACCTCACAGGTTACTGATTAATTAACGAAGGCAAAAGCATG
This sequence comes from Microcebus murinus, assembly GCF_040939455.1. NCBI lineage: Eukaryota > Metazoa > Chordata > Mammalia > Primates > Cheirogaleidae > Microcebus > Microcebus murinus. The sequence goes on from NC_134114.1 coordinate 12,772,013, forward strand.
CCTTTGTGTTGGAGAGATCTGCCCATCTTACCCTATCTGTATCCCATTACGCTTGGCATGGCCAGTAGGTGGCATGGCCTATACGCCCCTGATCTGATGCCACAGGAGGGACACCAATAACAAAACTTTCTAGAAACAGTTGACCCAAATCAAATCCTGATGGAACAGAGGACTCCAGACTATGGGATCCTTTGCAGGTCACCTGGCCCGGGTCTTCAAAGGGTTGCATGTCAGAGCAGAGGCAGAGTATGGGGAGAAGAAAGCCAAATCTAGGTGTGAACATTGATTGGATTCTAGGTCAAAAAGTAACTAGCAAGGACATTTTGGAGGATAATTAGGGAACTTTGAGTCCAGATCGTATGTTAGATGATTTTGTTGAATTTACAACAAAATGATTTTCTTAGGTGAGATAATGGTGTTATGGTGATGTAAGAGAATGTCCTAGTTCTGAGTGATGCAAGATGCAACATTTCGGGGTGAAATGCCAAACCCATAGCCACTTGTTTTCAGCAAAAGGGAAGTGTAGGGGGCGGCGGTGAGAGAGAGGAAGTAGCTGTGGCAAGATGGTGATGAATCTATGTGAGGGGTATCCGGGTGTTCATTGTACTGCTCTTTCAACTTTTCTGTGGGTTTGAAATTTTTTGAAACAAAACAGAAAAAAATGTTTTTCAGAAGACAACATGAGAGAATAAGAAATAGAGATAGTTCTCATACATTTTTTTTTTTTTTTTTTTTTTTTTTTTGAGACAGAGTCTCACTTTTGTTGCCCAGGCTAGAGTGAGTGCCATGGCGTCAGCCTAGCTCACAGCAACCTCAAACTCCTGGGCTCAAACGATCCTCCTGCCTCAGCCTCCCAAGTAGCTGGGACTACAGGCATATGCCACCATGCCCGGCTAGTTTTTTGTATATATATTTTTAGTTGGTCAATTAATTTCTTTCTATTTTTAGTAGAGACGGGGTCTCGCTCAGGATGGTTTCGAACTCCCAACCTCGAGCAATCCGCCCGCCTCGGCCTCCCAGAGTGCTAGGATTACAGGCGTGAGCCACCGCGCCCGGCCTCATACATTTTTTTAAAAGACAGTTTCCTTCTATTTCCTCTTCACTACAACTGTGACTCTCAGTGACAGTGATTTCTCCTTTCCGTGAACTCTTGCTTGACTTAAAATCATTGTGACACTGCCCAGCAGGGAATCCCATGATGACTGACATGTCTGGTAGCAACAGGAAATGAAATATTTTTATTTGCTCCAGAGAACTGAAGCTGATCTTTTAAATTTAAACTTCTTACATTGAGCTTCGACTATGAACGAGAGCCTAAGAGAAAAGTGACATTAACACAGAGATGAACAACAATATGGTCTCCGCCTTTAAGGAATATAAAATACAACACATAGAAAAACGAGTCAACAAACATTTTTGAGTGGCTGGTATGAGCTAAACAAAACACCAGGACCAGGGATCCAAGTATGAATAAGATATAGGGACCATCAAAGGGTCCCTTGTCTTTTGGGACAAATACATCGATTTCACTATATTACATAAGGTTTATGAAAACATCTTTATCATGTGCTAAAAATTATGACCAAGCCCTGAGGGACAGCTTCCGAACAAAGAGAACCTCTGAGCCAGGGCCTGAACTGAAGGTCAGAAGGTTTTCCTGACAAATTGACAAGGAAACTAAGTTCCAACTAAGTGGAACAGCATGTGCCAAAGCATGAAGGTATGGAATGAGCGTGACATATCTGGGGATCGACAGCAAGTTAAATAGGGCTGGAAGGTAGGATACTTGTAGGGGGAGTAGAGGAGATGGAGCTGGGAATTTAACATGGGCTAGTTACTAAAAAGCTTTCATGCCATCCTAAGGCGTTTGAGCCTATACCTTGTAGGACATGGGAAGAAGGGGAGACTTTGGAAGTAAGGGACACGGTCAGACGCTTACCTTGGAATGATAAGTCTGGTGGTGGAATGGCAGGTGGTTTGGGAGAAGATGAGGTAGCAAGACTGGATAATAGACATTTCTGGCCGGGCGCAGTGGCTCACGCCTGTAATCCTAGCACTCTGGGAGGCCGAGGAGGGTGGATTGTTTGAGCTTGGGAGTTCGAGACCAGCCTGAGCAAGAGCCAGATCCTGTCTCTACTAAAAAAAATAGAAAGAAATTAGCTGGACAACTAAAAATATATAGAAAAAATTAGCCGGGCATGGTGGCACATGCCTGTAGTCCCAGCTACTCAGGAGGCTGAGGCAGAAGGATCGCTTGAGCCCAGGAGTTGGAAGTTGCTGTGAGCGAGGCTGACGCCACGGCACTCTAGCCCGGGCAACAGAGTGAGACTCTGTCTCAAAAAAAAAAAAAAAAAAAAATATATATATATATATATATATATACACATTTGTGACTGTCCCAGTGAGAGATGCTGATCACCTAAACCAAAACAGAGGGAGTGGAGACAGAGAAAGTGTGGATGCAGGAGACAGTAGGTAGATTGCGACAATAGGGCATGGTCACTGATGGATGCTAGGAAATGAGAGAGAGAGAGAGAGAGAGAAAGAGAGAGAGAGAGAAGTCGTCAAAGATAACCCCTGTGTTAGGGTTCTCCAGAGAACCAACAGGAAGTGTGTGTGTGAAAAGAGAGAGGGACAGAAACATTTTAAGGAATTGGCTTACTCACTTGTGAGTGTGGGCAAATCTAAAACCTGCAGGGTAGCTCACAGGCTGGAAATGCCAGCAGGAGTTAATGCTGTAGTCTTGAGTTCAAAGTCAGTCTCAAGACAGAATTCCTTTTTTTCTCTCAATGTCATTTTTTTCTCTTAACATCTTCACTTGATGGAATGAGACCCACTCACATTATGGATAATAGTCTGCTTTATTCAAAGTCCAGCAATTTAAATGTCAATTAAGTCTAAAAAATACCTTGCCAGCAACATCTAGACTGGTGTTTGACCAAACCATAGCCTAGCCAAGTTGATACATAAAATTAAGCATCACCTTTAAAAGATTGGTTATATTTTGGTGCCATTACTAAGATATGAAATAGAGGAGAAAAGACAAATTGGGGGTAGAAAAAGAACATCAGTTTAGAAGATGCTGAGGTTCAGTTGGCGTGTCCAGTGGTCACTTGGGATGGACATTCAGGAGACGGGTTTTTCTAGTAAGCCAAACTTAGAGATCTTAGCAGGTCCACGTGGTGCTGCTGGGTTTGTTGACGCATTTGTCACCAACTGGCAGGTGCTGGATGGCTTTGCCCACGCATCAGGCCGGGGCTGGGCTGCTGGCTGCTGTGCACAATTACCTCCACGGGGCCTCTCCTAGCTCAGCCTTCCTCACGAGGCAGCCGGGGTGCCATGAAGGCAAGCCCTAATGTGCACGCACACATCAGGCCTCTGCTTGGGCCACATTTTTTCCAATGTCCCAATGGCTAAAGCAAATCACACGGCTAATCCGAGGATCAATGTGGGAGGGGACAACGCATGGAATTCATTCATTAACATGACCATTGAACACATTAAATGCAAGGAAGAAAGATTCAATAGAGCAAAAAGACAGAGAATTACATTGCAAGAGGGGGCTTTAATAGACAGGTGGTCAGGGAAGTGACTTTTGAGCAGAGACTTAAGAAAGTAACACAGGCACTAGTTTGAAGTGCTCAAGAAACAACAAGAAGGAGGAAATAACAGAGCAGGCCGGGGCTGTGGAGGAGCAAGAGCAGATGGTCACGCAGGGCTGCAGTCCCAACCCCGGGTCGTAGCCTGGTACAGTCCATGGCCTGTTAGGAGCAGGGCTGCACAGCAGGAGGTGAGCTGTGGGTGAGCCGGCAAAGCGTCATCTGTGTTTACAGCCGAAAATTATACATGCCCTGGTGGGCCAGAGAGTGTAGACCGGGGGAGGAGAGAAGCAGTGGATGTTGAAGAAAGCGGTGGCTCACTGGTTTGGAGGCCTTCGTGGGGTAGCATCGTTAGAGAAACGCCACTAGAGGGAGTGTGCTGAGAAAACATGGAAATGAAATAGTCTGGAAAGAGGATGCTCAAGGTTAGAGGGGAAGACTATTGGAAGTAAGGAGGTCAGAGAACCAAAAAGCTAGGGCAATGGATGGATTGTTTATGAGAAGGAAGTCTCCAGAAAGTGGTGCAGAGAAAGACAGTGGACCAGATACATGTCCGAGGCAGAGGGGTGGATGGTTCAAGGAGTCTGAGGATTTTCAGCAAAAGAAGAAGGCAGAGGTCCCCAGGGACCGCTAGCCTCACCCCAGGCCCAGTTCTGCAAGGCTAGGACACAAACCATCCTCACTTGAGAGGGTTGCTTGGAACATGCCTGATTTGAGTTAGAGCCAGAAAAGGGGGGCTTAATCACCACCAAGGAAGAGGTGGTGATTATGGGGGTTTTGCAGATGACAGATTGTGAGCTGCAGAGGATACACGGAAGTACAGAACAAGAGGGCACCTGTTGAGTGTGATGAAAGGGAAGATAAGCTTTTCTGACCCCTTCTGGACACAAAAGGAATCAGCAAAGCGAACAGGAACTCTTATTAGTTACCCACATGAATCCAAATTTTGCTTCCTCACAGGTTCTTGGCCATATTCTGAATTACTCAGTTTATCAAATAATTAACCTATGAATAATTTATTAGTATAGATAATGTCATTTAATGTTTAATTATACAACTCTCTTTGAAGAAATAAACCATGTCCTGCATGTCTCATCTATCTCTAGACATATAGCTGGACATTCTGATTTAAGTTCATTTGAAATTAGTTCAAAAAACAGGATTGCAAAAAAAAATGTATGTTAAATTGCACATACGTACTCAGCCCAAGCAATTCTACGTAGCCATGAAATTACATCTGGCACAGCAGTTGCCACTGGGATTACTAACTGCTTGGATGAGTTTGCCATGGTCCACTGTTGTACTTCAAGATTTGTCTGGTTTTTTTCTTTTTTCTTTTTTGTAGGGTTCAGACTTGTCAATTAAATGGCAACATGATGGGACCCATCACTCTGCACCTCTAGTTCTTTAGGGATGACACCAATTTCTGACACCCACATAGGATACCATATCATTTTGGATTCGCTATCTGTGGTCATTGAGGGGCCTCATTTCGGAGGATTCTCCTTGGTCCTCTCCACTATGAGAGTCTTACCCCAAGCCAAGGAACCAACATGAGATTGCGCAACTAGGAAGTACATCTATTCCATTACACATTTGGGGGCCAGAGAAATGGCCACTGGGTGGATCTGCAGAACTAGGATCCACCTAAGTAAGCTGGAACTGGGCCAGTCTCTGTGCTTTACCTACGCTCAATATCCCCCACTCTAACAGGGGACAATGGCCCTGATTTGTGTCTCTATGTATTAACATCTACTTAAACCTTGTCCAACAGTCACCCAAGTGTTTGGGTATTCCTCAGTGTTTAGTCACCCAAATAATTCCCTTTGGTGAAGGCCTGGGAGATCCAGGACCTCACACCCTTGCTGTGGTGTTGCAGGGTTCTGCCTCCTGGGAACACAGTGTTTGCTCCAGTCAATGGGCCTCGGTCCAAACCATTGGCCTGGGAACTTTTTATTGGGGTGGTGGCTCTCAGGCTCCAGAACATGCATCCTTGATCTCTTCTGATTATACAGGTTGAACTATCTCTTGTTGCCTGCCTATCTGTTTTGCTGCTAGGGATGCAGTAACTCAGTAGAATCTTTTTTTTTTTTTTTGAGACAGAGTCTTGCTTTGTTGTCCAGGCTAGAATGAGTGCCCTGGTGTCAGCCTAGCTCACAGCAACCTCGAATTCCTGGGCTCAAGGGATCCTCCTGCCTCAGCCTTCTGAGTAGCTGGGACTATAGGCATGGGCCACTATGCTCAGCTAATTTTTTCTATATATATTAGTTGGCCAATTAATTTCTTTCTATTTATAGTAGAGATGGGGTCTCGCTCTTGCTCAGGCTGACCTCAAGCAATCCGCCTGCCTCGGCCTCCCAGAGGGCTAGGATTATAGGCTAGGATTACCTCGCCCAGCCTCAGTAGAATCCTGAGTTAACTCCCTTGAGTTTTCATTTATGGCTGAGGGAAGAGTTTGCTGAATTGGGGGATAAGGAGTCTTCATGACTATTTCTTAGCCAGAGGGGTGGACTGTGGCAGTGACAGTTAACTGTCCATCAAAGCATCAATCCCCCTTTACATACTGTAGAGTTGTTACTGAAAAGGCAGTTGCCCGGCATCCTCTGCAGATGAGTGACGCCACGTGACTAGATCTAGATAGTGGATTGTGAGCAGAAAGGAAATCACTTCCATGCCAAGGAGGTTAAGAAGTGGTTATCCTTATCCAATTGATGATTCCCTTTCTGCCAGCTCTTTGTTGATTCCCAGAGAGACCTTGGAAGCTAAATGTTGAGGAAGGCAAAGCCTCACCAGCCTGGGCGTCTGAATAACCATAAGGAATAACTGAATAACCACAAGGAATAATTACCAAGCTGTTAACATTATAACAGTATTGAACTGTCATGTAACCAAGAAATCACCTTTCATTGTGTTAGATAGTTGAAATGCAGGAGTTTGTTGGCTAAACCAACTAGAGTCACCCTCATACATACTCTTCATAATTCTATATCAATGTTTCTGTCTGAACAGATTTTTACCTAATTTGAAAGGTGTGTGTGTGATGGTCTGAAGAAAGAGTATAAATCAGGTGCCATATGTAAAATTCACTCCCAGGGGCCCCCAGGATGTCTCACAGAGCTCAGCCTGATGATCCAGTCTTCACAACTGAGTCCTGTGGTTCCTCTGTGTTCATGGGTTCCACATCTGTAGATTCAACAACCATGGATGGAAAATATTTGAAAAACAAATTGCATCTGTATAGACTTTTTCTTGTCATTATTCCCTAAACAATACAGCAACTATTTACCTAGATTTTACATTGCATTAGGTATTATAAGTGATGTAGAAATGATTTAAAACATATGGGAAGATGTGCATAGGTTATATGCAAATATTATGCCATTTTATATTAGGGACTTGAGCATCAATGGATTTGGGTATCCACCGGGGGTCGTGGAAGCAATGCCCCCAAGGCTACCGAGGCACAACTGGATAATAAAAAGCAATGTTGGCTGGGCGAGGTGGCTCACGTCCATAATCTTAGCACTCTGGGAGGCCGAGGCGGGCGGATTGCTCGAGGTCAGGAGTTCGAAACCAGCCTGCACAAGAGCGAGACCCCATCTCTACTATAAATAGAAAGAAATTAATTGGCCAACTAATATATATAGAAAAAATTAGCTGGGCATGGTGGCCCATGCCTGTAGTCCCAGCTACTCTGGAGGCTGAGGCAGGAGGATTGCTAGAGCCCAGGAGGTTGAGGTTGCTGTGAGCTAGGCTGATGCCAGGGCACTCACTCCTGCCTGGGCAACAAAGTGAGACTCTGTCTCAAAAAAAAAAAAAAAAAAAGCAATGTTAATACAACCAACATATACACATTCTCTCTGTCCACACCTTCTTAACAGAAGCAGTTATTTTAAATATAGGCCCCTGGATTCTGCTTATCTTACGTACCTCCTTAGATTCCCTTGGCCTTATCTGTCCTCTGGGCTCTTAGCAGCCTGGTCCACCTCAGCACCAAGATGGCCAAGGGACTCTGCACAGGCCTCCAATTTCCACTCCTTAAGACTGACCAGCTGTATACCTGGAGCCTCTGGATCCTCTTGCCACAGACTTAGATAAAACGCCACCCTACGGGGCGTGTGTATTTGTTCCCTGTTGATGCTGTAACAAATTATCATGCATGCAGTGATTTAAAGACACGTAAATTGGCCCGGCGCCATGGCACTCACTCTAGCCTGGGCAACAAAGCGAGACTCTGTCTCAAAAAAAAAATAAATAAAGACATGTAAATTAATTTTCTTACCATTCTGGAGGTCAAAATCCTGAAATAAATTGTGAGGGTCTAAAATCAAATGTCGGCGGGGCTGGGTCCTCCGGAGAGCTCCATGCCTCTGCCAGCCCGTGGCGGCTGCTGGCACTCCTTGGCCTGGGGCCTTTCTCACATCACTCCAGCCTCTTGCTTCTGCCACATCTCCCACACTGACTCTGATCTCCTGCTTCCCTCTTATATAAGACAATTGTGATGCCATTGGGCCCACGTGAGTGAGCATTCTAGAATAATCGCCCCATCTCAAGATCCCTAACTTAATGACATCTGTCAAAGTCCCTTTTGCCATAAGGCAACGTTCACAGGCTCTGGGATGGCACTTCCCAGAGCATCGGCAGCAAATCCCTGCCTGTGCCCTGTTCTGCAGGGAATCTCAGCGGGGGTGGCCCCAAACCGAAAGCCACAACTTATTCCTTCATTTATCTAAGAAATAATTACTGAGCACCTACTACACTGAGACACAGTTCTAGTTAACAGCACAATAGTTATAAACATGAAAAGATTTCTGCTCTCATGCAGCTTCCATTCTAATTGGGAAACACACACAATGTGCAATTCAACAAATTAGAAGATATCATTTAGCGGCAAGTGCTATTCAAAACGTGATGAGGCAATAAGGACTGGCTGTTTTATATTTGGTGATGAGGAAAGGCCTTTCCAGAGATGGTATTTTAAGCCGAGGCCTGAATGACAAAGAACCATTTGTGCAGAGTCAGGAGAAGGGGTGGTGCTCTTAGAGGCAGGTATCCATTTGCAATCACTGTGCTTGGCACATGGATGATTCTAGACGGGTGGCATGGTCTAGTTGAATAGCAGCAGGAATTGACTTTTAAAAATTCATGATTCTATCAAGTCACAGAAGGCTGGCTGGTTTAAAATACAAAATAAACATTTCAAGCAGAAGCTCTCTACTAACCAATAAATGGGACTTTCTCTTTATGGTGAAGGGATGTATTTTATTATTAGAAGTTAGAATTTTTATTTTACTTTTTATTTTATATTTATTTTTGTTATTTATGAGACAGTGTCTTGCTCTGTCACCCAGGTTGGAGTGCAATGGCATGATCATAGCTCACTGCAACCTTGAACTTCTGGGCTCAAGGGATCCTCCTGCCTAAACTGCCCGAATAGCCGGGACTACAGGCACATACAACCGTGCCCAGCTAATTTTTAAAATTTTTTGTAGAGATAGGGTCTCACTATGTTGCATAGGCTGGTCTCCAACTCCTGGCCTCAAGTGTCCTCCCAGAGTGTTGGGATTACAAATGTGAGCCACCGCACCTGGTCAGAAGTTAGATTTTCTTACTATGTTTTACAATCAGCATAATTTAGAAGGACCATCAAAGTAGAATTTATGAACCTTTAGCTTCTTCAGCTGTATAACAAAAAAAATTGGGTTATATACTCCTTTTCCCTTCTATCTCTGACATATTTTTGCTTTTATGATTGGCTATTTGTATCGTAGTAATTTCCACTTCTCATTGCATGTGTTTTGTGGATCAATTCACATCCCATTCAGGCTGAAGGAGAAGTCATGGGCTTTGACATCAGAGGATGTAACATTTCCTTTAGATTTTCATTTTCTCTTAGATATTAAATTTTTAGAAACATTTAATATCTATTTTAAAATTTTATTTTATAGTTCATTGTTGTTCCTGTGTAGAAATGCAGATTTTTAACACTATTGACCTTTTATCTAGTAATCTTGCTATAGTCACTCATTAATTCTAATAGAAAATCCAACTTGATCAACCAACAAATTAGGTGCTTCATCTTATCAGCTGTGAATAATGATAGTTTTATATCTTCTCCATTCCTCAGACTTTTCTTTCTCTTTTTGGCTTACTGAAGTAGCTAGAGCCTGCTCAGTGGGGAAGCTCATCTCCATTCCCCCTGGCATCAGGCGAGGCAGCCCGAAGGCTAGGAATTAGAATCATTCAACGTGTCTGGTGGGTGATGTTGGTAAAACATAGTTGAGAGTTGGCACAGCTGGGATTCCTTGGGCATCTTTCTCTCCGGGGCTTTCCCATGTAGTCTCTCAAGCACGTTGGCTTTAGGGCTCCGAAAACACATGTCCCCAGAGAGAAAGACTTCTGATGACATGGCTTTGGAAAGCACACAGTGTTACCTCTGTCACATATTCTATTTGTTAGGAGCAAGTCACCATATTCAAGGAGAGGAGAGTTAGACTCTACCTTTTGATGGGAAGAGAATCAAAGAATTTTTTTGTGAATATGTTTTAAAACCACGGCCCCCAGCAAGTAGCCTGTCAGGAAATGGGCCACGCATCACCACCTCAGCCCCGCCCCACCACTCCCCCACCCCTGGTCTGTGGAAAAATTGTCTTCCACGAAACTGATCCCTGGTGCCTAAAAGGTGGGGGAACTGCTATTTTAAAATGACCGCGATTGGCCCTCTGGCCCCAATTTCTCACATTTCTCCTTTATGCAAAATACACTCACTTCCTCCCACAACCCATCACAAGTTGCGTCTATGAAGACATCAGGTTTAGACTTGAGACTCAGGATCTTGTCACCTAAATCACGTTCCCATGTGGGTGAGGCTCCTTGCATGTAGTTCCTCGAGGATAGCTCATTGATTAACACTTTCTTGATCTGAAGATCAAGAGATAAGTTTTCAGTCCCCCACACTCCTCGTACAATAGACTGGCATTAAGATAACGGCTGTAGACACTCTAAATCAAAAAAGGGAGGACACAGGAGGTGCATGGCAGTCATCACTCTATACAGAGTTTCTGAAACTCAGCCCAACACATGTTGCCAGTTCCTTCATTAGGGCTCAGATCCAGCAACTGGGAATCATTCTCCATGGTTTCTTAGATATATCCTCTGAGTCATCTTTTTTCTTTTGCCCCCTATAAAATGTAGCCACATTCTCAGCAGATTAGTTTTTTAGTCTGCATCCTGCCTGAAGAATCCTTGTTTCAATACAATTCTCTTACAAAATTTTGAGTTTAGTGTGTACCCTCTTGGAATTCGCTCCATTAAATAAAAGCCTCACTTGAACGATTCTCAAGATAAGTCTTTTTCTTTTTTGAGACAGAGTCTCACTTTGTTGCCCAGGCTAGAGTAAGTGCCGTGGCGTCAGCCTAGCTCACAGCAACCTCAAACTCCTGGGCTCAGGCGATCCTGCTGTCTCAGCCTCCCAAGTAGCTGGGACTACAGGCATGTGCCACCATGCCCGGCTAATTTTTTGTATATATATTTTTAGTTGTCCAATTAATTTCTTTCTATTTTTAGTAGAGACGAGGTCTTGCTCAGGCTGGTTTTGAACTCCTGACCTCGAGCAATCCGCCCGCCTCGGCCTCCCAGAGGGCTAGGATTACAGGCGTGAGCCACCGCGCCCGGCCTCAAGATAAGTCTTTTCTCTACATTGGGATCCCTGAAAGGCTGCTGTGGAACAGTTCCCTTAAGATTCTCAGAAGCCCAAATTGTGTGACAAAGAGGATCTGCAAGGCCTATCCTTACTATCATCGTAGTGGAACGTTTATCTGTTTGACCTTGATTCTTTCAAGAACTTAACAAAGGGTTTTACAGTCACACCTTTGGATTCTTCTTTAAACTATTTTGTCTTGACAGCGCAATGCATTTTGTATCTTCCAGAAATCATTTCTTAATTTTAGCAATCATTTGTCAATTGGAGACATTGGGGAAAAAAATTTTATTGTCAACCCACAAAGTCCAATGTCTTTTATATTTAACATTCTTTCTTTAGCTTCTCTCTTTTTGTTATAAGCAACAAAAAGAAACCAGGCGGTACTTTCAACACACTCTCTGGAAATCTCCTTACCTAGATCATTCAGTTCATTGGGTGCATTTTCTATTTCCCACATTACCACACGCAACAGTGTTGCTAAACTTTCTGCCATTGAATTACAAAGACCCGTTTCTTCTCCTCACCTTCCTTTTCATCCTCACGGCAACCCCTTGGGGGTCTTCAAGCTTCTGCTAATGATCCCTTTGAAGTCCTTTATGCTTCACTAACTTTTTTTTTTTAATTTTTAATTTTTAATTTTTTATTTGAGACAGAGTCTCACTCTGTAGCCCAGGCTAGAGTGAGTGCCATGGCGTCAGCCTAGCTCACAGCAACCTCAACCTCCTGGACTCAAGCAATCCTTCTGCCTCAGCCTCCCAAGTAGCTGGGACTACAGGCATGCGCCACCATGCCCGGCTAATTTTTTTTTCTATATATATTAGTTGGCCAATTAATTTCTTTCTATTTATAGTAGAGACGGGGTCTCGCTCTTGCTCAGGCTGGTTTCAAACTCCTGATCTCAAGCAACCCGCCCGCCTCGGCCTCCCAGAGTGCTAGGATTACAGGCGTGAGCCACCACGCCCGGCCGTCACTAACTTGTTTCTTAAGTTCAGCTTCTTCCCACGGCTCAGTCCCAAAGCCACATTTTTAAGGTTTTGTTACAGCAGCACCCTGCATCTGATACCAAAATATGTTCCAGTTATCTATTGTTGTGAAGCTAACCACTTCCCAAACTTAGTGGCCATTTAAAACAACAGCATTTATTTCATTCGTGAAACTGCAACTCGGGCAGATCTTAGCAGGCAAAGCTCATCTTTGCTCCCCTCAGCACAAGGTCGGGAGGGCTCCACGCTAGGGGCTGGGATAGTCTGAAGACTCCCTGACATACCTTACAGTGGAGGTTGGGAAGACAAATGGCTAAGGGATGGCACACCCGGGGCATGTCAGGCATCTCTCTCCATGTGGCCTTCTTAAATAGTCTTTTCAACATCCCAACTTCAAGCCAGCGAGACTTCTTACATGTCAGCTTGGAGTGCGCGCATGTCCCAAGAGAAAGGGTAGGTAGAGACATATCACTTTCTGTGACTTAGGCTTGTGAGTCATGCAGGGTCATTTCCACCCCATTCTATTCATTAGAAGTGAATCACTATGGCCGGTCTATATTCATAAAAATTAGACTTCACCTTTTTATGGGAGAGATAGCAACAAGTTGCAGCATGTTTTATTTTAAAGTGACCACACACACTAAGCTGCTAGTGAGCCTGGGATATGTATCCTGTAGCCAAGCATTTATTGCATTTATGTAGGGAAATTCTATTACTAGAAGGTAAGAGGTGAGAATGGCCAGATTTTGGGGTGATGACTAGAAGTCTCTGTCGTGGGCAGCTTTGTTTAGAAATTAAAACTTGAACCAGATTATCATAGATGAAGGGAATCTGCATAGGGAGAAATGCCATTACAAGCAAGAAAAGAATATGAGCAGAGACTTGGAGCAATACGGTGGACGCATGCGTGTTTGTGCTAAAAGTGTGTGTCTAATTTGAGGAAGCTGGTGATGGGACAGGGGTAAATCACATCACATACAGTGAGTGTGGACATAGAAGGAGGCCAGTGAAAAACACAGAAAGTGTTTAGATTTAGTATAGTTTTGTGATGAAGAGCAAGATTTTGGACTCAGATGAACCTGGATCTTAATTCTCTGTCAATAGTAATATTGTGATTTTGAGCAAGGGCGGTAGATTACAAAAAATAGCCAAAATTCCCCAACCTCTTGTTGAGTGGCTTTGCAGCAGCTTCCATCAAGATATGGAGTCAATTTCCTCATCTCTTGACTATAGCCTGGCATTGTGCCTTGCTTTGATGGCTAGAATGCAGTGGAATTAATAATGTACCAGTTTTGAATTGAAGTTTCCAGAGGGCTTGCTTCTTCTTGTTCCTTTTCTTCAGACCTTGCCAAATGCCCTGTGAACCAGCCAATGCCAGCAAGCAGGAGGAAGAGAAGCCACACGGAGCAGAGCTCAGCCATCTCATCAGAGGCCCTCAGTGAGAAAGCCAAGGCAAGATCAACAAAGCTGACCTGGCTGTAGGTGAACTGAAGAGCCATGAGTGAGCCCAGCAGGGAGAGACTGCCCAGGTGAGCCCGCTCAAACCGACAGCCGATAGAATCATGAGCTGAATTAATGGTTGCTATTTTAGCTACTGGATGTGGGGGTGATTTGTTACACAGAAAAGCTGTGAAAGCAAATTAGATAAATTGCTTTCTAAATCTCAACATCCTCACTGTAGAACAGATTTTAAAATAGACTGTAAATAGCGTGGACATCATGGCTACCATGAGGACAGAATGAGATGCTGGTGGCAGCACACTTGGCCCCAAGCCTGAAACGTACGTGCTGAGCACATGGAAACCAAGGCCACTGATCACATGAGAGAGATGATCAAAGGAGTAACTCAGAGTGTAAAAAAGAATGACTTTAGAAGTGCACGTGATGCTCATTTTTGCCTCCTGAATTTTCTTCCTTCATTGGTTCCACTACACTGGCACGTACCCACACTCTACATCACAAACCTGCTTTTTTTTTCATTCAATATTTTCCTTCTTTCAAAACTTTCCTCTTTGAACACTCCTTTTCTGGACCCTTTAACACATATGCAGATGGTCCACACACTCTTGCTGTGTCAAAAGTGCCTTACTGTTTCCTAGATTTATATCTTTTACTCCCAGCTAGGCTCTGAGCAACTTAATAAAGATGATTGGTGTTGATCCCTGGGGTTATCTGATCTCCTGTTAAGAGGCCTATTAAATTTCCTCCATGCCAAGTCATTCATTCAGTGAACTCACAGAGAACCATTCCCCCGGGAGATCAGATTTATAGGACTTATTCATTTTTCCCCAACATGTCAGAAGGGAATGATGAGAACTCCAATCTAGTGACTGGTTCCCACCATGCAAATGTCTGGGTGGCTCAGGGGTAGCAGACCATATTTATGTCTCAAACTGCGTATTGACTGTAATCCTGCTATTACTTGAGAGGGAAAATAGAAGTCCCTGGGAAAACTAAAGATAGGAACAGATTCTATACTTTGAAGACATCTTCAATTTTCCCACATTATATTTCCCCCCACGCACAGTGCTTAGGGCTTTCTAAGTGTCTTCTTTCCACTTCATTCAGAGATTTTCTTCTGAATAAGCAAATGCAGATTTTTGATTGAAATGAAGGTCATCCCCTCCCCATCACGTGTCTCGTCAGAGGGTGTGCAGGACTTGGCACCTACCAGCTTGCCAGTGGGTCTCGTGCCATCTCCGTATTCAGTGGTACCAACTTGGAGCTTGAAATTGGCCATGGTGGGAATATTTACACCATGCAAATCAGCAAACTCTGCAAAGCAGCACCCCTCTCCCCGGCCCCCTGTCATGCCCCTGGAGAGCCAGTTGATAAACCTTTGCCAGCACGGCACTGCCAGAGCTCCAAGTGCTTAGGAATCACTGCTGTGGTCTTGTTGAGCACACGCACTGGGTGTCACCAGGAAGCATCCGTCACTTTCGTCACTGCTGGGCAGCAGAATACTGTAAGTCGGGGGACTGATGACACAGGGACTCAGCGAAAGCATGACCAAGATGAGGCTGCTGGGCCACACAGGCAGTACGGCTGACATGGGGTGAGGTGGAGACTGGCTTGGGACAAGGTGGGTGTGGCACAAAGGGGCAGAAAACACAGGGCTCTACAGGTATAGACATTTACACTTCCGTGGCACAGGAAGTTAGAGGAATTTTGCATGGGAGAGGGATATATGTTTATATAAAGATCTCTCTGGGTATCTAGGCTGCGGGAAATATATAGGTGTAGGTGGGACAAGGGTGGACGTAAGACTGATGAACACGCTATTTTGGGCTAGGACAAAAGAGCCCTTAGCACAGCTCTGACCTCCCCACTGCCACCTGCCACCTGCCCACCTCCACCTCCATACCTGTGCTGCGCTCCTTCCTCCCCCCAGCCCAAGTCCTGCCATATTGCAAGATCAGCTCAGGGCCTACCACTTTCCACTTTGAGCCCTCCCCTGGCCATCCCAGCCACCTGCCTCAGGCACCTGGAACATTCCTTCCTGATACGCCCAGGACTCCACCTTCTGTGTTTATTTAGCATTGTCATGTGCATTTGTCTGATCACCGTAATAAATCTGCTGAAAGTTGGGGCTGTGGCTTATTCACCATGACTAAATTAAGCCCCTAAAATGTTCCAGGTTGGCAGGATGCTGGATTTCTTGGGGCATGTGGAAGGAAAATAGAATGAATCTCTGTCTTGGAGAAGCTTTACTCAATCTGCTGATGGATCAAATAGAAATGAGAGGTGACACTCAGCCAGTTCGTGCTGACAAGGAAATGCAGAGGGAGGGAGGGAGGGGACTCATTCAAAATAGGGGACAAAAAACACAGCAAGAACCTCAAAATGGGACTATACTCCTTGCATAAAACATGGAATCAAAATTCTAACCATAGCTGGCAATTGGTTATAAAGGAAACATTATACTTCTATAATTATCTAACAGGGATCAGCACTTTCTATAAAGGACCAGAGAGTAAATATTTTCAGCTTTGTAGGAGGCCTCTGTTGCCTCCTACTCTGCCATTGTGGTACAAATGCACCCACAGGCAAACAATGCACAAATACATGGGAACAGATCTGTTCCAATAAAACTTTATTTACAAAAGCAGGTGGCAGGCTAGATTTGGTCTCTGGACTGACCCCTGACCTAAAAGATTACATACCTTGAAAATGTCAAGGCCAAACCTAGAATCCAGGTCCAATATTTTTGCAGCACATCATAATGCTTTCTCTGATCAATTGAATGAAACAGCCATAAATGTGCTGATTGAATTCAGTTTTGTGTATTTTTGTTTTGTCCTCCTTTTATAGTGTAAGCGCTTGATGGGTAGGGATTTTCATTCTTTAAAGCACTTACTTTTACACCCAATTGGCACAAGTATTTCTAGAATTTAGCAAAGACCCCAATGTATGATGTAGTTATTACAGAACTTTATTATGATATATTTTTGACCTCAACTCAGTGTGCTATCTAAATAAAGTCTGATAACTAAATAATTGTTTGTTTGCCTTATTCAATTTCTGAACTATTTTTAGAGAGAAAGTAGGTGGCCTATTTTTTTCCCCACAAATCTGTCCTAGGGACTGTATAATAGTTGAAAAGAATAAGGCAACTCTATAGGTACTAATGTAGAATGAGAGCTAAAATACTATTCTGGGGAAAAAGCAAGGTACAGGAGTTTATGCTTTTATATATACAAAAACATATTTTTAAAAAACAAGGACAGGGATATATATATATATATATATATATATATATATATGAGTATATGCTTGGACAGTTTAAAACATTTCTGGAAGAACATTCAAATGGCGAAAATAGCTGTTTCTGGGGAAGGAAACGGGTAATTGGGGAGGCTGTGGCTGAGAGGAAAAGTAATTTTTTACTTCTAGTATTAGAATTTTTTGAAAAAAATTACTGATGTGGATTCCCTTCCAAAAGAATGAAAAAAAAATGAAATGAAAATACAACTGGATTGTCCAAGTTTGAAGTGATGCCACTGTTTACACTGATGCCTTCCTCAGTAATAAACATTCAAAATTACACTCAACCCTCCTCTCCACAGGGTCTGTACGCAAGTGCACATTGAAATGTTTAGAAAAAATAAAAACAATTAAAAAAAAAAACAAGAAAAATACAAGTTAGAAAAAAGTACAGTATAACAATTACTTCCATAGTGCTAACACTGTGTTAGGGATGACAAGTAATCTAGAGATGGTTTGTAGTATACAGAGGACGTGCACAGGTTCTATGCAAATATGAGGCTATTTCGTCAGGGACTTGAGCATCCCGGGATTTTGGTAACCATTTGGGGGAGGAGGGAGGTCCTGGAACTGATCCCCCATGGATACCAGGATGGCTGTTACCGCAACAGCAATGCAGGCTGTTACCACCTGGTGAGACCAAGCCAGCCTCTTTGTGCATCGTTTCGACTTTCTCTGAATCTGTAATTTCTAAATAAAAGGCTAAAACAAAACCGAAGCTACTGCCACACAAAAGCTCACATGTAAATCTATGTTCTAGCTGTGGTGATTATGGACAGGGAGTGTCCACCAAATTCTCTCTGGGCCTAAAATGAAAACAGGGACAACAACACAATATCTGAGTCTTTGCCTGCCTTCCTTCTGGTCCCCGGAGGCCACAGGTTCCTGGAACGAGCAGAGGTGGCAATCAGTGATTTGCAAGAGAACTGGTGCTCGCTTATGCCTGATGCCTCCACAGGTCCCTAGCTCCTGGGCTGGTCCTTGGGGCAAATTGAAAACCAGACCGCCTACCTGTATGTTCTACTCCACAGGGAGGTTGCGGGCAGGTTCTAGGATCACAGATTTCAAGAGCAGGCACATTTTGGGGATAGGCAATAGGAGACTGTCTGACATAACCACATTTCAAGTTCTCAGATTTGTGATCCATTTATACCAGTCCTTCTTTTACCTTCTTGGCTTTCCTGGAGTCATACTCAGCAGCTAATAGAACAATCGAGACCACTACAGGTCTGTGTTTAGACATGGTGAGCAATTACATGAAATCCAATACTCAGACACTCTGTGAAACCACAAGTATTAACACCAAAACACCAAAAGCAAAACAAGCCCCCATCCCATGGTATTCGCAGCCACCTCTGATCAAGGAAACACACGGCATGTTAGCTAATATCATTTATTGCCAGACTTTCTGTGAGCCAACAATTTCCCATGGTTGTGCATAAGGGATATAAGGCAGATTTCTTTTTTTCTTTGTGGGTAGACTTAGTTGGCCCAAGTCTTTACAACTTTCCATATAAAAATAAAAGTCCAAGACCAGGTTCTTCTTCTTCTGGTCATAAATGCTGACTTATTTACAGGTGTCTTATTCAGACCACCATTATAAACCTGGAATAAAATATGTGTGTATTGTATTAAAGCCTCAGCATTTAATGTCAGGGTCCTTTAAACATTTGCTCGCACGTTATACCTTTCAGGAATGAAGCATCTTTCCCCATAGTCAACATGGTTATATCTGTAACCCATCCAGGGTGATGATACAAGCTAACCTTCGAAGAAACATTTTTGTTTTTAACTTAAATCTTTCAGACATGAAAGACTCCAACATGACTTCATTATTCGTCTAAAAACAGCACTGGAGCCAGGTGTTGAAGAGTGGTTTATAAATACAGTTTATATTGTAGGCCACATATCTGTTTATCATACAGCAGACACAGATCGCAGACTTTGCTACATGTAAAACAAAAGTATGAGTCAAAATATGTTTTTCGAAATACAGCAAAGACAGGAAAATCCAGGATTCCGGGTTGTTAATAAAACCACCTTATAAAGTAACAACCGAGACTCTTAACTCTGGCGCTATTAAAAATATACAGACAGACTGTTTACACCATTGCACATCCTTTTTCCCTTTGCTTTTTAATGCTCATGAAACCATGATTAAAGTGTTGAGTTTATGAACACATGCACGCACAGGCAAGCACGTACACTTAAAAGATGAAACAAAGAAAAATGTCAATACACGTCCGCCAGGAAGGCTGCCAGCAGCACTCCCACTCAAACACACTGTCCCCTCGTGTTCTCGGCCCCCTCCGCACTCCCTCACCTTCCCTCACACTCAGGGAAATCGGGCTGGGAGGTTAGTGCATAATAGATGAATAACGCCCCCCTTCCAAGCTCTGTAAGTCCCCCCAAAGCGGGGGCAGCAGTCCCTTCAGTAGCACAGCGAAGGTGGATTAGTATTGGTTCCACAAGTTAAGGCACTTCTGGCTGCTTTGGCGGCAGCGTGGTTCTCCCCCTCTTTCTTTTTTTAAGGCATGTGTCATCTATGAGAGTAGTAAAGCTTTGGAAAATTGTGCAGACTGTTAAGGTTGACAGCTTAATACAGGATCGCTGAAGTTGGCAGGGCGAAAGGACCCTGGGAGACACCTCCCTCCGACCAGGGGCCTGGCCAGAAAGCCTGGGCAGCTCTGCCCCTGGCTGGGCGCGGCACAGCAGAGCCATCGGAGGGCGACGCGTTGAGACAGCGAAGACACATGGGCGCACCCCTGCCTTCACCTGGAGCTGCCCTGGCTGCTGGCGGAGCGCGTGGTGCTGTAGCGCTTCTTCACGATCATGCTGATGTACGCCTTCATGAGCTTGGCCACGTCCACCACCTGCAGGGCCGAGCAGAACAGACGTGGTCAAGAGCCTCCACCCCCGTCCAAGGGCCCAGCCTAATAACCGGACGTTCTCTGTCCGTCCTCCACGCAAAAGCCAGCGGCCTTTGATGCTGATCCCCAGCCCGAGTTCTGTATGAAGCTGAGTTGAGCTGCTTCTCCCTATCCCTGGCCAGATAGAAGGGGAACTGTGGCTTTTCCAAATAACAGTGTGCACCACCTGGTGGTTCTTGCACACAAAAATGACAATTTTGCTTGATGTGAACTGTCAGATTTTGCACATTAAAAAACAAACCTACCTGAGGACACTAAAGTCAGTTGGTATCCTGAGGGCTGGGATCACTATTCCCACTAAAAATCAATGTGAAACGATGGTCCACAACTTAAAGACTGGACCATCCAATGCTCAAGATGGTGCTGAAACCACAGGGAACTGAGGCCCTCGGGGGCTGGGAGAGCTGTGTCAGCTCCCTGGATGCCAGGCCTCCTCCTGTTCCATACCAGCCACCTCCTTACGCCTGGCTCTCCCATTAGTTCCTTCTAATGATGCCACCATCATGGCCACCCCTTTGGCCCACCCTCCCCATGGCTGGCCTGGGTCCTTGTGAGAGCACCACAGCCGGCTTCCGTTTCCCTGCTTTCTGTTTCCATCCAACCCGCCCCACGTTGCTGTTCATAAAACCACTGTTGTTACATCACGCGTGATCAAAGATCCCATGGTGAATCCCTGTTACCTACTGGATCTGATCAAATCCCGCATCCTGACACCTGGGACCCTCTCGGTGCACATCGCCCGGCCAGCCTGGCGAGCCTGCTGCAGCCACCCTCCCAGCACCTGAACGCCCTCCTTGTTCCCCGAGTCACGTAGCAGGCAGTGGGCAGCTCACTTCCGCTACCACCTGTGCGTGCCAGCAGCTCCCTTTGTGTGGCCACAATAGGCTTCTTGTATTATTGCATTTTTTGAATATTGGAGCTGACTGCCCACATATTTAGAGGCTTTTTTAGTGTGTGTGATTTTGCGACCCAGAATTAGCTATGCCGGGGGTGGCCAAGCCCCTCAGCTCCCTCCTGCTCCGTGGATGCCACCAGAGCTCAGTCTCGGAGCCGCGTCTCTGCCATAACCATCAACTAACTTCCACAGGTTTCGCTGCCAAACTACACACTTCTTCTTGGATGTCTACATCATTTCCCTTTCTCTCCTTTCCTCTAAGGCTCCCTGATCCAGGGGAACCGAATTTCTATGCTGCACAGGTATACAGAAGAAATTTGGTGTTATCGGCTTTTGGCTTTTGAGGAACTGGAACCTGGGGAGGGACAGCCACAGCGTATTTTCATGTTTTAAAGAGAAATATTCAAAGAGAGCGACTTGGTCAAAGGCAAATGGAAACGGGGTGTTGTTTTTCTGTTCTGTCAAGGCCGTGCAAGAAAGGACTACCTCGCTTTTGCCTCTTACCTCGCTGGTTTCAAAGAGCAGCTCCCTCTCGTCAACCACGATCTTGTACGTGTTTGCCAGGGGCGCCCCGAAAGACAGGATGTGTTCATACTGGAAGACTTCTAACGGCCGTCCCTCCCCACGCTTGTAGACAGAGACGGCGTCCGCGCTGACACCCAGCCAGAGTTCCTGGGGGAAGCCGCCTTCCTTGCACTGGTGGGCAGGAGTAAGAGTTCAATCACAAAGCAGGAAGAAACTGACGCATATAAAGAAATTGACTCAAGGCAGGCTTTGAGTCAAGCACAGAGTACCGAATGTAATCAACGTGCACACGTGCTTGGAGGGGATTGGAAATTGAGAAATGGCAGCTCTCTATGTGGGTTGACCTTCTGACTATTTAATTAAATTAGTGAAAGTCTTGCTTTCACTATCCACTTCTCGGTATCATTCCACTAGTCATCTGAATTAGCTACTAGGAAGCGGCCTAGGAGTTTAACAAAGACCCCCAGCAAACCTGGGCCAGGGCTACTCTTCTCTCCCTTGTTCTGCCCCCAATCCTGTTTGGGATGGCTACTCTTCAAACACAAAACCTGGGAGCACAGAGAATTCTCCAAATTGGTCTATGCCGAGTAGTGCTGGCTGCTCTTCGCAAGGACCTTGTGGATACAGAGTAGGGACAGGGATGTCACTGGTTTAACTACAGGCTTCCTTGTGCAGACTGAGGGAAGAAAATAAGAGCCCATTTGCAGGGATAACAACACAGGGCTGATCTGAACCAGTACAAGCAAAAGGGGCGTCAATCAGGGACTCTGAAAAGAGGAGGTGAGTTATACAAAGCACCTGAATTTTTCATACCTAAAAACAAATATAATTGAAGCAATCAGCCGAGCAAACCAAAAATGGCAACCAACGAAAAGTCACTAAGGGATCTTAGAGTCTGTAATCAATATTTAGATTTATACGGAGCCTCAATTTAAAGTCATCAGATAAATGCTGAATTATTGTGATCATAAGAAAAATGGAGCTAATCTAGACCAGGGACTGGCAAACTTATCTGTTAAGGGCCACATAGTCAATATCTGAGGCTTCAATATCTTGGCCCATACAGTCTCTTCACAACTACTCAACCCTGCAGTTTCTGCATGAAAATAGAGAAAACACCTAAAGCAACGAGCTTGGCTGTATCCCAATAAGACCTGATTTATAAAAAAGAAGGCAGGAGAGATTTGACCACAGGCCACAGTTTGCCAAACTCTTATCTAGACCATCAGCAAAATTTCTTTTCAGTAAATGGTCTACTTAAAAAAAAAAAAAGTCAGTAGTGGGTTGATGCTAATGGATAAATTCCCATTATAAAATAGAAATTCTTCCCTTCGAACAGGGTTGCGGGGAAAAAATAAAGAGGTAAAATGCAAGTATATCCAAAGTTTCTAATTTGTATATAGAGTTCTAAAGAGGTTTTATTTATTTATTTATTTATTTTTTGAGACAAGAATCTCACTCTTTTGCCTGGGCTAGAGTGCTGTGGCGTCTGCCTAGCTCACAGCAACCTCAAACTCCTGGACTCAAGCAATCCTCCTGCCCCAGCCTCCTGGGTAGCTGGGACTACAGGCATGTGCCACAGTGCCTGGCTAATTTTTTCTATTTTTAGTTGTTTTGGCTAATTTCTTTCTATTTATAGTAGAAACGGGGTCTCGCTCTTGCTCAGGCTGGTCTCGAACTCCTAAGCTCAAGCGATCCTCCTGCCTCGGCCTCCCAGAGTGCCAGGATTACAGGTGTGAGCCACCGCACCTGGCCTTTATTTTTTAAATGAAGAATAGATGACATCTTAATTTTGCATTCATTCCTAATATTACAGAAGCATTTAGTACAGAGGATAAAAACTCTGGGGAGACGGGGGGGGGTGTCTCAATGGAAAAATGTGGGGGGGCTCTAACGAAAGAGGGCGAGAGAGCAAAGCTCTCCATCTCGCCTGCCCTCCACACGGACCTGGGCGTGAGCCACGTCCTCAGACGCCGGCACCCTGCCCTCCCCGACGACCAGCCGTTCTCACCTCCACATCGAAGAGCGTCGAACCGTAGCCAGGCCACTCCTTGATCAAGGCCATGTACTTGGCCATGGCCTCTTCCTGGTTCATTCCCTGAAATTTCTTCCACTTGTCGACGATACTGGCTCGGGCAGAGGAGACCTCCTCCTTAATCCACATGTCCAGCATCTGCTCCTCCTCCGCCTTCTGCCGGCCCACGGCCGACCCCGTCCGGAAGCTCCGCCGCAGGGTCCCCTCCAGGAAGCTCGTCCGCCTCTTCTCCAGCCGCTCGCACGGCGTGAAGCTTCTGGTGGACTGGCTGACGCGGGCCTTGAGCCTCTGCAGGGAGTAGACGTCCTCCAGAGGCGGCATGGCGGCGTGCGGGGTGTGATCCCCCTGCAGGTACTGCAGCCGCAGGGCAGCGAGGACCTGCAGGTTTTCCTCAGGGGCCGGGTGGTGGCCGTGGATGACAGCTTCGTGGGCCTGAAAGGAGCGGACGTCAGCTTTCAGCTCAAGGCACTGCTGTGCAATGGGATGCCCGCGTGGCTTCCTCACCCCGCCAGGGTTTCTCTCGAATTGTCGCTTTCCCAGACTGCCCTGCTGCAAAGTGCACCCTAACCCCTTTTTGCTGCTTCAAATTTCAATTTCTCCCCAGCATAAATACTATCTGACCCATGTTCTGTATTTTATTCCTTATGGTCTCTCTCCCACCAATTAGAACACCTCCTAGCATGGACGTTCAAATAAAATGTGTAGAAGTTTCATTCTGCAAAACAGTGAAAGAGCAGTCAGCTTTGTTTTTTGCTGGGAAATCTAAGCCACTCCCAACTTCTAAGGAATAGCAGTAAATGTCTAAGGTGTGTTAATGGGATTCATTTTCTTTTGCCGGCAAAGAAACCTGTCTCTAAACGTCTTTTTTTACCTGTTCAAACATAAATGCGAATTCTACACTGTCTTTTGGCACGTTGTCTGTGTCCAGGAAGCAGTAGAGTTTGAAGTAGAATTTCCACGGCAGGTCCCCCGCCTCTGACGTGGCCGCCAGCCTACGGATGAAAGTCAGGATAGACTCAGAAGGCAAAACGAGAGAGGGGCCTTCAGTGACCCGCAGGGAGCTGACTTTCTGTGGCATATTCTCTATAAGGGTACAGACGCTCTGTCCAGGCCAACAGCGTGGACAAGCGGATGGAGGAACAAATGGAACAAGAAAAGGGAGGCTTATCAGAGTGCCCAGAAATGGGACCTAACCTTGCATTCTGGTCTCAACTTAAGAAAACAAACAGGCAGCCTCAGTTAAATGCTGAGCTAACAAGGGCCAGTCTAATTAGCACTAGCTAAGCACTATGCTGAATGTGTAAAAAGAAAAAAAACAAAGCATATTTCTTTATTTCCTTTACCAAGCCTCAAACAAATTACAGTAACATTTATAATAAATGACATGAATATTCTTTTATGGGGGCTGTGTTCACACCAAGCAGAAGTATCTTTTGTGCTACACAGGGGATGTGAAATCGTAGATCAAATAGTGCAGGTCCATTTTACATGGTAGATAAAAAAAAAATGTAGTTTGAAGAGTCTGTTAAGTTGGTTTGAGTCCATTAGCTCAGTTTCAAAGCTAATGATAAGTGGAAACCTAAAAATTAAAGAAATCCCAAGAAAATGAGGACTACGGGAGACTGGGAGAAAGAATGGGGTACAGGACTCCTGACGAGTTAAATCATGATCAACTATCTAGGAATCAACAGAGAGAAACAGAAAATTATATAGGCTTCAACATGCATAAAATAAAACTAACTCCAATACACGATGAAGCCAAAAATGGAACAGAAGTTCAAATTCTCAACCTGGTTGTTAGTTTCTCTTATTTTACTTTTCTGGCACTTTAGGGAAAGGAACTTACTTTTCAAACTTTGCTAAAACATCAGCCACAATGGTTCGGCTTTCAATGGCCTTGTCGACGTGTCCATTGTACTCAAACAGGGCGAACATGTTCCTGCTGTCCTCCATGGCGAGGCCCCGGATCAGCTTCTCCACCACCTGGAAGACATGTGGGGGGTGGGGGTTCAGTGGCTTCTAGAACGTGCCTTCATCTGAACCTAGATGGAGCTGCCGCCACAAGTGAGGCTACAAGCAGTCCCTGAAAACCGTCATATGTGGTCACCCCAGACTTTCAAAGGTTCTGTTTTTCCCCCGTTCCCTTGAAATTAGTCCTATGTCTTTCTTGTCAAGAAAGAACACAGAGTATTTTGCTCATCAGTAGGGGAAGAAGCTGGGCTGATATCTTGCAAACCCATATTAGCAGGAAAAGTAGATGAAGAACTGAAGCCCTGTCTTTTATCTGATAAATTCACAAACTCCAAGAAACCAAAGTGATTTCAGACGACATTTCTTCTACACAAGAAGCCTTTTGGGATGATTTTATTGCACTATTTTTTTCGGTCAGTTAATTTTATAATAATAAGTTTAAATGTAAAAAGAATACGTGCATTCTGATCCAACATTCTAGATAATCATGTGGCAAACCTTGATGCAGAAGCAATACAATGAACTCTCATTAAAGTGGGTATATCCGGGCCGGGCGCGGTGGCTAACGCCTGTAAACCTAGCACTCTGGGAGGCCGAGGAGGGCGGATTGCTCAAGGTCAGGAGTTCGAAACCAGCCTGAGCAAGAGCGAGACCCCGTCTCTACTATAAAATAGAAAGAAAGAAATTGGCCAACTAATATATATAGGAAAAATTAGCCGGACATGGTGGCGCATGCCTATAGTCCCAGCTACTCGGGAGGCTGAGGCAGCAGGATTGCTTGAGCCCAGGAGTCTGAGGTTGCTGTGAGCTAGGCTGACACCATGGCACTCACTCTAGCCTGGGCAACAAAGCGAGACTCTGTCTCAAAAAAAAAAAAAAAAAAAAGTGGGTATATCTGAGTCAGGTCTGCAATCACTACCAGATACTTGGGTGCTTCTCAGATTAGCAAGATTATGTCTCAGATATTTCAGCAGGAGTTTAACTCTGTGTTTCCTCTCATCTTAATACGTACCTCTATCTCTCTATACGTGCGGTTAGTTGCAGGTTACACTTACTTCCTTGTTCACTGAGCAGCTGTACTCTGTAAACAGCAACCGTGCATGCTAGCCCAACAAATGACATGCAACCTTCCTGACTCAGGCGTACAAGCAGTAACGCCCCAGACGGAATGAGCCTGCCTCACCTCCCCGGCCGTGGTGTGGGAGTTGATGGTGATCTTGCAGGAGCCTCCGCCATGGCAATACACCGTGGATGTCATTTCCTGCCTGTGGATCAGAGCTTCTATCTCATCTCGGGAAGGCACAAACTCTCTGCATTTGGTTTTCTTGAGAGATTCGTAGATGAAGAGGGCATATTTTTCCATTTCGGTTCCTGGAAACTGTTCCCGTATCCTAGGAGACAAACACCGGCTGTTAATGGCTAGGTCGAGGAGGGCTGGCTTCCGGGGGCCGGGGGGCTGGGCCGTGTCAAGGTGGTGCAGAACAGGACTGTGAACGGGGCCCCCCCCAGCGGTGAACAGAGCACTAGTGACTTCCTGGCAAGGGCCCAGTTCAGTCTGTGCAGATTCAGTTTAAACACAAAATAAACCCCTCAGAGCCAGTGTCTGACTGAGAGCATTTTCGATGCCAGCTCGCCTCTGCAGCACTGTTAATATTTGAAAGAACCATGCTTCATACTGTCGTATGAACAGTGTCTTCCCAAAGCTAATCAAAATATCAACCAGATTATTTCCACCTGTTTGATTTGGAACAACTATCCAAGCTGTTTTGTTTTCTCCCGGTAATTGAATGTATCCAATGTCCTACACATTAGGATGTTACAACCAGAAGTGACAGGGTCCCTGAAAATAACCTTGTGTGGTTTAAAGAGAAAAAGGGTGTTTGCATTCTCTAAGCTTGCTCAGGTAACCTAGGAGTGTGACCCGGAGGTCCCTGCCCCATTGGAAGTATCTTCTTTTTTTCTTTTCTTAGGCAGAGTCTTGCTCTGTCGCCCTGGCTAGAGTGCAGTGGCATCATCATAACTCACACTAACCTCAAACTCCCAAGCTCAAGCGATCCTCCTGCCTCAGCCTCCCGAGTAGCTGGAACTACAGGCATGCACCACTGTGGCTGGCTAATTTTTTCTATTTTCAGTATAGACGTGGTCTTGTTCTTGGCTCAGGCTGATCTCGAACTCCGGAGCTCAAACAATCCTCCCACCCTGGCATCCCAGAGTGCCGGGATTACAGGTGTGAGCCACTGAGCCTGGCCTCGAGGTGTCTTCTGTTTAAGAGCCTCTTTATCTGAATGAGGACCCATCACACCACCCCTTGCCCAGCTCACCTCACATCCCCGCGTGCTTTACCTTTTCAGGTGAAACTTGAGATACTTGAGAATCCCCCGACTTGGTAGAAAGGTGCAGCTCAGGCACGTCAGGATCTGCCAGCTGTACAGGTTGCCCACACTGCCGGGATGGGGCACTTTGTTGGTCTGTTTGATGAGCTGGCAGTAAAGCTCATCTCGCAGAGGTCGGAGGTCATGCCCCGTCTGTAGGATGCCCTGGATTATTGGAATAGGGTCAGACATGGACTCCAGCTGCTGGAGGGAATTGAATATCTTGATGGCTTCATCCTGCAGGGTTGTGTAGCCTTTGTCTTTGAGCACTAGGACAAGCAAATAAACACAGACGTCACACGAGGGCTTTAGAGAGAGTATAACCTGAGCAGTGGATAAAAGGAAGAATAAATGGGGAAAAACAGCCAGTTCATGAGACAGTGCCCACCCATTCCCTACACATTTAAATCAGCTGAACAAAGCTCTAAAAAGGCAGAGGAGGGTAAGTGACAACGTTTTGTTATATAATTGAACTTTTTACTATATAAAACGCTTACTTACAAGCTAGTCTGTTGCCAGATGGGTTCCATATTTGGAACACAAAGTAGTTTAGGTTCTGGGGGTCCAGTATACTAAAGGCTACTCTGAGTTCATGGGCAGTGCTGATGTTTTCTGACTTCCCTTTAAATCTTTTCTTTCACCACAACAATCAATCCTTGCATGACTGCAACCACACTCTAAAATCCCTGCTTCGGTGATAAATAATAACCATATTTTATCTTTTTCTCCCCATTCACGAGGACTAAGAGAGTCTTTGAATTAAAAGAAATGCTACTATGTTCGAGCTCAAGACTCAGCAGGGAAAAGGGCGTCACAGCCTCTGCAGAGCAGTGCGGGGACCGCGGACTCACAGTTGAGGTTGATGTCCCCATACGGCAGGGGCAGGAGTGGGGAGTGCAGCGGGTGGTGGGTGTATCGGAGGATGGGGTTCCGCTTGTAGATCTGCTCCACCACGTCCGAGTTCAGGCAGTTCTCCTTGAAAATTACGAGCCATTATGAGAGAGAAAGCAAGCTTACCGTGAAAAACCTATACCGACACGAACAAAATCAACTGTATTTTCCTACATATGGATACAAAGTCTCGTGTCCCTAAGCCCGGTGGAGTAACAGCAGAGGAATCTAGTGCTGGTAATTTCAAGCACGAAGATGCTCACAACCTGTGTTTGCAGACAAATCACAAAAATACATTCTTCCCATAGCTCATTCTCTTCATTGCATGTTCATGTATTTCCCTAAGTTATTTAAAAACCCGCCCCACCTCGGGAGGTTTATATATACTTAAGAAAATTTATTTTAACTTCTTTTAGTCAGCAATCACGTCAATCTTTAATTCACTTAAAAAATACATTTTGCCATCTCTTTAACTGTCCTTTTGTGCTCTCTCTACACCTGAAAACTACACATGGTAGGAAGTCATTGGGGAAGACTATTCTTCCGTGTTGTGTGCCTTCACTTCCACCCTTGAAATTTAAGACAGCTCCTCACAGGATTGCATCATGTATTTATGCTCCTAAAATGTTAATCTGGGATATGAAAAAGCCAAAGTTACTTTTAGACCTTTAAATAAACAGAAAAGTTGGAGGAGAGGCAATGAATCATTCTATCACGCTAAGTTCATTTCCACTATAAAACTTTTTCAATAACATCCAATGGAAAGCCAAAAAAAATTTTCTGTTAATTACTTAAAGAAATTTTGTATATCCTTCTTTAGAGTAACTTGACTCATTTCTTAAGATGCAATGTTTCATATTTGGAAAATTCTGTTCACTCTTTTAAATGTCTGAATTTCAATCAAGTAGAAAATACAAAAACAGATAAAATATAGCTTTGAAGAGAAAGTTTGCTGTTATGTGAAATTCTTATTCCTTTCTCAAAAGAAAGCTTCAAAAAATCATTTTTTAAGGGTAAAAATGAAATTGTTTGTATCTAGCGCCTTGGGTTCCATGGAAAGCTCTGGAGTATTGGAGAACCACCGGCTTGCTGGAAACTGGCTCCAAATACCCAGAAAACGTATCACACTTTGGCATCCGGAGGCCAACTTGAATTTGGTGGGAAATGATATACCACTGATATTAGACCCTCTCCCACCTCCACAAAAGCAGGGTTGCCTCTTGGATCTGATTAGCTAATTTTCTTTGATGTCCTTCAGTAAAATACCTGCCTCACTATCATTCTAGTATCTTCTGTCATAGCCTCAGTTCTGTCTTTCGCCCTGAGAAGCTGCCTGCACAGGAAACTTGGGGAAACATCAGCAAGAATAATTCCCTTGACTTGGATCTGCACGGGGACCGAGCTGTGTGAGCAAGACAGCCGGAGTAGCCAGCGTCTCCAGTTCCATCCCTGGAAACCGAGGGCGACACCTCTTTGCTCGTGCCTGCCACCGAGCCGTTCGTTCATTCATGTAACATACACTCACTGAGCGACTAAACTTTCCAGGAGTCTGGAGGTGCCAGACGGAAACCCCAAGTATTCTAGACCCATCTGGGTTCCTTCTGAATCCACTCTCGTGGTCTGGAAACTGTACAGAAGAGTAGAACTACTGTGTGATGCCTAGAAGGTCCCCAGCTGGGGCTGGGGTGAAACCTGCGGCAGGGCAGGTGGCTCCCGACACAATTACTACATCCCCGTGCGTGGGCAGGGCGTCCTACACCCTCAACTGCAGACCAATGTCCTCTCGCCTAACACCTCCGCAGAGACAAAACACTTTTAGTATAAAATTTCACCTCAGTTAGATTCCTAAAAGCAGGGGTACCTCAAGCCCCAATAGAACCAAATACTAGTTTTCATTACAGAATAAAATTTAAGCTCGACTAATGCTGAGGTCTTGATGCTCCAAGGGTAGAATCCAGAGCGCAGGGCCACCCCGGTGGGCTTGTCTTGTCTTACCTTGATGTCTTGAATCAGCTGCTGGGTGGGGGTGTCGATCGGAGCCTTGGTGTCGGTCACGTTTTGAATGGCGCTGGACCACCTGGTGGCCTCGTTGAGCAGCTTGGTGTAGAGCCGGTAGCAGTGCTTGCGCCCGTACACGGTGACGTTCCAATAACCTGCGATGGCAGCACACACATCCATCAACCTTGGCCTCGGGGACCATGGGGATGTTCTTGTACCAGAGTCCCAGACACTCAGCAGCATTAGAAGCCCATGCTGTCTCTGACCTTCGTCCCTTTATGCTAATCATTCAGTTAACAAAAACTTGCTGAATTCCTATATGGGTCCTGCCCTGTACCAGGTATCCTGTGACGAGCAAAAATCAGGTGCCCCTTGCCCTGTGGAGTTTACAGCTGAGAGGGGAAGACAACCCTTGTTACAATAAAGCCAGAATTAGACGTATAAAGGTAAATTGTAAACGTCTGCTCTGCAAGAAAATAACGGATATAAGCTAACATCTCTGTCTCTCTGGGCCTTGGAACAAGAGTGAAAAGTCTTCCCTCAGATTTCTGACTTCCTGTTCCTTCCTTTCCTTTTCTTAGTCTGTCTCTTCAGAAGAAAACACTTATGCAAGGGAGTCCGTGTGTTCTGAGACAGAACCATCACCCATACCTAGCAGGAATGGAGCAACTATGCTAATATGTTATTACCTATGTTAATAAACAAACAGCACTAGCAACAAAAATCAAAATAAACAATCTTCTAGAAATACTTGTATAGTACCACAAATTGAAAAAGAAAAACCCTCTAAGCTCACATGTTTCTTTTTATGCTACTAGGCTAAGTTCACTGACAGTCAGGATTTATCTTCTGTGGGTTGCATACGACCCTCATCATATAATGGTGAAAAAGACAAAAACACAGGTATGTAAAAATAAAAGCCTCCTGTAGGATGACCTGAATCTGTTTACATTTTCCTGTCCTTATAAGACTCTACTTACAACTCCATAAATTACAATCTCTCTACTGTGGTTTAAATACTGAGTGTTCATACAGCTAACCACAGTCAGTCTTGGAAGATAAATCAACAAGGAAAGGGCTTCGCTGGGAAAACACAAAGTGCACACACAAGGTGGGACTCTTAATCCTTTGCTTGGAATAAGCCCGGGCCTTGTAAGATTTGAGGCTTGGAGTCTGGGGCCCAGCTGGCTATGCACACATGGCCTGGTTACCTGTCTCTTTGAATATCTTCTCGTCCGGGGGGACGACCGAGCAGAGGCTGTTTAGGACCAGGGTGCCGAGTTTCAGGGCGTTCTTTTCTGAGCTCTTGTAGTAATCCAGGGAATTGTGGGTTAGTACAAACCACCGTTTCTTCAGTTTCAGGGAAGACATCTTTGGACTGTTCTTTACTTCTTTGTGCAACCATCCTAGAAAGGAAGATTAAAGAGTGAATTAAAAAGTTCAAAGAGGCCGGGCGTGGTAGCTCACGCCTATAATCCTAGCACTCTGGAAGGCTGAGGCGGGAGGATCACTCAAGGTTAGGAGTTCAAAACCAGCCTGAGCAAGAGCGATATCCCATCTCTACTAAAAATAGAAGGAAATTAACTGGCCAACTAAAAAATATATAGAAAATATTAGCTGGGCTTGGTGGCTCATGCCTGTAGTCCCAGCTACTCGGGAGGCTGAGGCAGCAGGATTGCTTGATCCCAGGAGTTTGAGGTTGTTGTGAGCTAGGCTGATGCCACGGCACTCTAGCCCGGGCAACAGAGTGAGACTCTGTCTCAAAAAAAAAAAAAAAAAAGTATGAAGAGAAACCCCAAATATCACACAATCACTTGCATCATGCTTACAGATGGGTTGCATTTCTACCTACTTGCCAGGAAATGGCGAGGATCATTTCTTATCTGATTATTTTTAAAAAAATGTCAAGAGTCTAAAACAGACTTCAAAAAGCTGCTCAAAATAAAAATCCTGCAGATGTCTATGCAAATGAAAATAAGACTTTAGGAAATGGCAGAGGAAGCAATGGGAGCTACTCACCTCTCACTATAAACTCCTGGCCCTCCACCCTGGTGTCCCCCTTGGACCTCTGCAGCAGCGTGATCCAGTGGTGCATCTCCTCCGGCGTGTCTGCGTTGCAGTGTAGCACCCGGTTGGCCGTGATGATCACGAACGAATTGGGTCTGCGTGACAAGGTGGGAAGGAAGCCTCTTAGCTCTGCTGTTGGCATCACCTCCGTCTGAACCAAGACTAAATGCCCCCTTCCAGGGAAAAAGGGTCACGGGGATACACGCTGCTATGCAATTCGTATTTTATATCAAGGCAGACCTTGCTCATTTCTGCAGGATTTGTTTTATGCATCATTAACCTTTAAACTTGGAGCAACACATTCGTTCTGAAGGTCCTGGAAAGGAAAACATTTCTTCATGCAAAACTTTCCAGATGGAACTCAGTTCCCGGAAGGCTAAATAAGGTGACCACAGGGGAAAAGTTTTTTTTGATGTTTCTCCAAAGTCAATTTCTTTCCGCCTTGGATAATATTTCTGTGGGTGGGTAATGAAATGTCTGACACCAGCAATAAAAGAAGATCAGCAAATAGCTATAGGTGGAACATCTTAAACAGCTGATTATGCCTTGTATAAAAAGCCGCCTGGGTCTTTGTTTCCAAAGCAATTTAGCAGGGGTGCATTTCCTAGTCACGGATGACGTGATCATGGAAATTTACTCTCCCTCGCCTTTTTTGTCTGGCACTGGCTGAACTTCTCATGGGCCCTCGTGTGTACTAATTCCTCTATCTAAATGCATAAGCTGGTGAATGTGAACTTTCTTGCAAGTCTTCAAATAGTCAAAAGTCTTGCAAGACTTCAAATAGTCACTATAGTTAAGTGCTATGAAAGTTCAAGAAAAAGAAGAACTGGACCACAGGAGACAGGGAGAGCTATGCAAAAAAATTGGACTTGAGGTGCCCCTTAAAATTATTTTTTTTAAAAAGGGTTTATCTATAGTTGGGAAGGGATAAAGGTGGGCAGTTGAGGATGAGAGCAGATTCTAAGCATGGACCATCACATGCCTGGCCGGGAGGAATGAAGGGGGTGGGAGAAGAAAGATGTCAGGAAGGTAAGGTAGAACTTACATACCAGGATATGAGAAATCTTTGGCTTTGATTATCGACATGACATGTAAAGATTCCTAAGCCAGGTGTAAGACGGTGCAGGCTGACTACTAAAACCAAAGGCTCCATGGGTTGGAAGAGCCTTTGCCTATGGTAGGGTGACAGAAACCTCCAAACCCTAATTCTGCCAAGTAGGCACTAGTTTTTGTTTTCCCTGTTAATGCAGTCATTACTTTCTGGCTATCTTACTGAGGGCAGAAACAGAATTTACAAGCAGGATAGAAAAAGAGAGATGCTAAAGACAAAGCTCACTGGGTATAAAGACTCCTAGACCATCTCTGAAGACGATTTGCCTTCAAAAAACAAAACACAGCTTTTTGGATAAACACATCTTTTTAAAGAAAAACATCAGCCGGACGAGGTGGCTCACACCTGTAATCCTAGCACTCTGGGAGGCTGAGGTGGGTGGATCGTTTGAGCTCAGGAGTTCAAGACCAACCCAAGCAAGAGTGAGACCCTGTCTCTACTAAAAATATAAATATATTACTTGGACAGCTAAAAATATATATAGAAAAAATTAGCCAGGCACGGTTGCACATGTCTGTAGTCCCAGCTACTCAGGAGGCTGAGGCAGGAGGATCGCTTGAGCTCAGGAGTTTGAGGTTGCTGTGAGCTAGGCTGACACCACATCACTCTAGCCTGGGCAACACAGTGAGACTCTGTCTCACAAAACCCCCCCAAAAACCAAACAAATAAAAAACAAAACAAACAAATAAAAAATAAAATAAAAAACCACGCCCAACACGCTATTTTAAGGGCACAGAGAAGGTAGAAATATCAAGGAAAATATGTGTGGTTTGATTTACTAATATCCTGCATATACATTATAATCAAAATCCTTTGCAAGCTCACTATTAAGTTCAGAAGGGGGCACTACACCCCCCTCCCTGCTGCATCACCATTTTCCTAAACAGGCATTTTCTTCCCATGTGAATCCCAAGTTTGTGTATCCAAATAAAAAATATTACTTTGATGCGTTTTTTTTTTTAAATTGTCTAAATTAAGTTTCCACTGTTTTCCCCAGCACTCCAAAGATGCCCGGAGAGGAAGACGTCTGGGTGATGTCAAAGTGAGTCCCGAGCAGGAGGGCTTGGGATCCCCGGGGCTGACGAGGTAAGACACGCGGCCTGGGGCGATTTCACAGCCCAGCGAGTGGGAGTGGGCCCCGCAGCACGGACACCGGGTGGGCACCTGCAGGGGCTTAATCACCTCTGCTCAATGCCGTATCTGAGCTTACCTGTCGGGGCTGTCGGAGGCGCACACGGAATCAATTAGCCCCACGTCCAAAGTACCCTGGAAAGGAGCAAAAGGCAGATTTGAATGCAGGACCACTAAAGTAGGACGTACATTATAGCAACATCTCTAGCTTACAACTCCATAAAAAGCAAACAGAAAAGGCTCTTTCTTTTTTTCAGTTAACTGCAAAATACTAGTTATCTAAGAAAGGTCCCCTTCATTTAGGAACTACAAACAGCCTCCAGACAGGGCAGAATCCACAGTCCATTTATTTGAAAAATTATGCATTAATCATTTGCTCTTGTTCCTAAAATGTCTTCAGTGAAGAGTGTTTATGAACTTCTTTCGATAGGGCAAATTTTCTAATTTATATTGTGACCGTTCATTAGATTTTTATACTTATTCTGCTAAGAAATTTTATTTAAGCTTTTTTTAATGAGGAAATAAAAACCTTATGTCTAAAAGAGAACTTTATGACTTTGTATATGTGTTTTGGATAGAGTGAAGATAGAAAGTATTCAATGTAGAATTCACCAAGTCCTTTGAAGCAAAGTGTAATGTGCTTCCATGACTGCATAGAAACTGGGGGCCGGGCGCGGTGGCTCACGCCTGTAATCCTAGCACTCTGGGAGGCCGAGGCGGGTGTATTGCTCAAGGTCAGGAGTTCGAAACCAGCCTGAGCAATAGCGAGACCCCATCTCTACTATAAATAGAAATTAATTGGCCAACTAATATATAGAGAAAAAAATTAGCTGGGCATGGTGGTGCATGCCTGTAGTCCCAGCTACTTGGGAGGCTGAGGCAGGAGGATTGCTTGAGCCCAGGAGTTGGAATTTGCTGTGAGCTAGGCTGACGCCACAGCACTCACTCTAGCCTGGGCTGCAAAGTGAGACTCTGTCTCAAAAAAGAAAAAAAGAAACTGGGATCTTTTGTTTTCTTTTAAAGGTTTGAGATGGGAGAATTACCAAGTATTACTACTTATAACCTTTTATAATTTATTGTTTTCATGCATGATTTTTAATGCAAATGGTCCTGTTTGTCTCCTTTATCATACTTTTACTTAACAAAAAACATTGGGAATTCCCAGCCCCGTCCTTCTTGCTGTCACCATTCTCCTGCCCCCGCCCCCTTCGGCCGCCCCCTTGCACCCAGCCACGAGCACGCACCACGGCATTCTGGGGGTTTGCCTGCTCGTCGTGCATCTCCCGGATCTCCTGGTCCGTGGACGCGTGGACCTGACTCAGCACGCTGAACCACTGGCTGCGGGAAAGACAGAGCAAGCGACAGTCAAGGAGCGGCCGTCCTCGGGACTGCAAAACAACGCGCCCTTCTCCACGTCCTCTGCAAAGTGAGGTCTCCTCCGAGCACCTTTGCTTTCAATTTGCCTAATTCTCGTGGGTGAGTGTGAGTTCTATATGACCAAGGAGTAAAGTTAGAAGTAGCCAAAGTACCTACAGTACCGTATGTTCCAATGGAAGAACTTGCCCTCCAGGTCCCACAGACCTTTATAGACGTTTGATGATGAAAAGGAGTTCCTTGAGAAATGAGCAGCACGCAAATAATGAAATCCTGAGTTCCACCCAAATACTTACATCAAGAATCTTTACTGAAGATCCTATTTATAACTTAGGGGACATTCAGTCATTTTTTTTTTTTTTTTTTAAAAAAAAAAGAAAAGTAAATTTCA
Source organism: Microcebus murinus (assembly GCF_040939455.1). Taxonomy (NCBI): domain Eukaryota; kingdom Metazoa; phylum Chordata; class Mammalia; order Primates; family Cheirogaleidae; genus Microcebus; species Microcebus murinus. The sequence continues at coordinate 12,808,752 of NC_134114.1, forward strand.
AAGTAAGAAGGTCGACAATGTAAGTATCATCTCAGAACAACCATTTGATGTCTATTTTTCTACGCATTCTCAGGATGGGGTTTCTAACCACTTGACAAAATTGAACAACTATAAAATGTGAGAGGTACCAAATGTGAGAGAGGCTAGTGCATCCTTCTCCTGTGGGGGCTTATAAGACATATATATACATGCCCACTATTTAAGGCAGAGGGAAAGCACTTGGTATGCAATGGGATATTCAAATGAAAAAATAGCACACATATATAAAGGTATGCCATATAAATTATTTATAGCAAAGTGCTAAAATCTATCTCCTGTGATTCCTGAAGGAGAAAAATATGACCAAGAGCTACAAAATATTCAATATGTACAGACTCTTCAGGAGACCAAGGGAAATATCTTATTATGAATTTGCTCCAACAATTCTGGTTAACCAAAAGACAAGACTTCATTGTTTCACTAAGCTCAAAACTATCCCAAATTAAACATACATTGAAAAATACATACATTGAAGATTTGGTCACATGAAATCACACACACAAAGGCATAATATTTGTTGTGCTTTCAATCTGTATAGATTATACTCTTAAATTTCTAAATTTCTTCTCCTGAATCAAGTATCACTCAGAATCTGAAAGATATTTTTAAAAAATGTGTTCTGCTAGTCAGGGGAAAAAGTGCTTAGATAAATATTCCAAATGTTAAATTTAGCAGGTTCATTATGGCACAAAACAGACAGGGCAGCTGCCAAATGCTGGGCCTATAATTCAGCAGAAAAGCTGTGGGCATTCCCCACACCACAAAAAAACCACATGTGGTCTCTAGGAGTCCCAGACGGAATGATGGGCTGTAATTTCCAGGTTTGCTTGTTTTTCCAGTTTGTGTTAGAATTTATGGGCGCAAGCAGGGTTTCAGTTTGCTCCCATGAGAAGAATTATTTTCTGGCGTCTTCACCCTTAACATTGCTACCATGGTGTCGTATCAACCCAGAAACATTCAAAGGGCAAAGGGTAGCGAGAGGTCCTGAGAACTCACAGGAAGGTTCTAATGATTTCTGGGCTGAGAATTGAAGAATATAGGCCATTGGATGTTACCCTCGTAAATCAAAAGATATTCCCTAGAGTTGCTCAGAGCAGATGACTGACACCTCAGATATAACCCTCCAGACTCACAGGGCAGCAGGAACAGACACTCTAGTATGTCATATCCACCGTATGTGTCACACTGAAGAACAAATAACAATCCTCCTTAATTATATGCTGTGTCTCCCTGTACTCCAACATGGAAACCTTAGGTCCGGAAAAGTTAGACACCTTTTCTTCTTAGCTAATGAAGGACCCCATTTCCTTAGTCAAAAATTAAAGCTCTTTAAGAAAGAAATGTAAGACACTAAACGTCTCCACTCAACTGAATTGAGCTTTCAAATTATACTCTCCTTTCTCTGTACTCTAGTCGCCTGTTCTGCAGATGCAGATAAGGGTAATAATATTAACACTTATCCTGTAGGACTGTCATGAGATGTAAATGTGTTAATACATGTGAAACATTTAGAGCATTGCCTGAAATATAGTAAGTTCTAGGTAAGGTAATAAATAGCTCTTCCATTGAATCCTTCAATATTGAGACCCTGAAAACTCTCCAAAGGCCATGTAGCACTGTCGCTTATTTAAACAGCCACCAGTTAATGCTCTCTGCTCTTCTGATCTTTATGCAAATACAAGCTGTCCACTTTCAAAGCTCAGAAGCTTCCAGAGGGTGGGCTTTCAGCTTCCCGTAGCTGCATAGTTTGCACGTGCTGCCAGTGACAACGAGTGCCTGAGCTGAGATAGCAAGGCATCTGTCCAGAGGCGTACGAGGCCGGAAATCCTGAACCTTGTGCTGTACCTGAACACATCTGCCGAGGGGAGTATTCCCCAAGGGACAAGCACGTATCTCATGACCCTCAGTTCTTCAACCTTCCTAACAGAAAAACCCAACTAGAAAATCGATGAAAATCTTTTCAAAGCCAAGTAGGGTAAACAGAGGCGCTGTGTGGAGCTCGAGTCTCTGGAGGATGTGGTTAAGAAGAGGTCAACAGCGCAGACCTCACCTGGCATCTTCGGGAGACTCCGCGATCAGGTGGAAGGTCCTGTCGGCCATGACGATGTCGATCCCGTTCTCCTTGCTGGTGTTGTCTATGATCTCTCTGCGGAGGGGCGAAAGCAACAGGTGCACGTCAGGATCACGGAATTCTGAATAATAGCCAAGGAAGGCAAGTTCATGAAACTAATGACTGAGTTGGAAACGGTTACAAAAGAAATTACAAACAGGCCGGCACGGTGGCTCACGCCTGTAATCCTAGCACTGTGGGAGGGTGAGGCGGGAGGATCGCTCAAGGTCAGGAGTTCAAAACCAGCCTGAGCAAGAGCGATACCCCTTATCTCTACTATAAATAGAAAGAAATTAATTGGCCAACTAATATATATAGAAAAAGTTAGCCGGGCATGGTGGCGCATGCCTGTAGTCCCAGCTACTCGGGAGGCTGAGGCAGGAGGATTGCTTGACCCAGGAGATTGAGGTTGCTGTGAGCAAGGCTGACACCACGGCACTCACTCTAGCCTGGGCAACAAAGTGAGACTCTGTCTCAAAAAAGAAAAAAAAAAAGAAATTGTATATAGTCGGCTTCTGTATCCGTGAGTCTAGCATTTGTGGGCTCCACATCTGTGGACTCAGCCAGCAGTGTGGCAAGATATAAAGCCAAGAAAAAACCCACAAATTAAAAAACAATACTGCATAACAACTACTCACATGGCATTCACATCATACTAGGTCTTACAAGTAATCCAGAGATGATGTAATATACGGGAGAATGTGCACAGGTTATATGCAATTACGCCGCCATTTTATATCTGGGAAATGAGAATCTGAGGATTTTTGGTATCTGGGGGAAGTAGGGGTTGAGGTTGTGGTCCTGGAACTACACAGAAGGAGGACTGAACCTACAATTTCTTCTTTTAGAAATAATGAAGACTCCCTCTAGGGGGAGCCAGGCTCCTCTCTGGCGTTCCCTTGCCTTCTCTAGCGATGGGCTTCTCTTCCCTCATGCTGCCCCAGTACCCGCCCCTGCCCAGGCCCAGAGACACTTGGGGCAGCAGCGCCCACTCCTATGCAATGGAAAGGAAACCCCAAAGGTGACCTGGTCTGGTGTGAGTTCTTCCCCCAACTCATCACAGCTTTCCATCGCAGTTTAAGGCCTTGGCCAGGGTCTGATCTACTCTGCCTGATACACACTCATGATTCTCATTAGGGGCTCTGGGGGTGAAGAGAAGGATTTAGATGTTTCTGGTTCTCAAGACCATCTTGATCTCATCTCAACCCTCCCTAAACACTAGAGAAATAAAATTGGTGGATCCAGTTAACAAAATCAGGGTAAAACACTGGCAGATGTTAGGATCAGATCAGAGACGGTACCGTATATATATATTTTTAATTCTTTTTTTTGAGACAGAGTCTCACTCTGTTGCCCAGGCTAGAGTTCCGTGGCATCAGCCTAGCTCACAGCAACCTCAAACTCCTGGGCTCAAGCAATCCTTCTGCCTCAGCCTCCTGAGTAGCTGGGACCACAGGCATGTGCTACTATGCCCAGCTAATTTTTTCTATATATTTTTGTAGCTGTCCAGCCAATTTCTCCTATTATTTATTTTTTTTTTTGGTAGAGAGGGGGTCTCGTTCTTGCTCAGGCTGGTCTTGAACTCCTGAGCTCAAACAATCTGCCTCCCGTGGCTTCCCAGAGTGCTAGGATCATGGGCATGAGCCACCATGCCCAGCCATGAGATGGTACTATATTTGATGAAGAAGGATCTTACGGATAAAGCCAGCTTGCCTTGATAAGTAAAGTAGTACAAATAGTACAAATGGTCACAATGAAACATTTATAGCAACAAAACTAAAACAGTCTAACCAGCCAGAAAAAATAAATACTGGACTGAGATGAAATAAAATATTTGTTTAAAAAATTGAGATGGAATTTGAGGAGGAATGGTCTGTGGACCTCCTCTGAGTGGAAGGAGGGAGGTGACCCCAGGGTCTGGCCACGAAGCCTCCCGAGCAGGTTGATAATCCTCAGGGAAGACTGTCCTCACTGTGTCATGTTGGACAAGCCACTTTCCCTCTCAGGAACCCGGCACCTCATGTGCAAAAGGAAGAGGCGAGACATTATAATCTAGCCGTAAGGCTGTAGTTCTGAACCACAGTGGCCCTTCAGAATCCAGGGAAGGTCCCCTGGGGCTGGGGCCAGGGCCTTGTATTCATAAAAAGCTTCCCTGAGATAGGGAAGGGAAGGATGATGGCCTTGCAACGGCTACAGCAAACGCATCTGGGCCCTAACTCAGGACTCCTCCCCATGCCTGAAGTTCAAAATAATAAAGCAAACATTCTGGAGATCTGTTTATAGTGCCTGAATCTTAAAAGAAGGTAGGAAACATCTTGTCATATCAGAAAGCAAAGGAGATATCAAAAACCACCAGGATTACGTCGAAAAGACAAAAGAACGTGAAAAGGCTCCTCCTGGCCAAGAATGGGGTTAATGAGAGCATCCCTAAGAACAGCTGCCAGGGCTACACACCATTCCATGTGATAACATGTATAAGCTCCTGGTGATACTTGGAAAAACAAATACATTAAAACAGCCAGGGGGTATGAGGAGAAGTTGATTAATGGGTAAAAATATAGAGTTTGATAGAAGAAACAAGAACTGGTGTTTCACAGATCAATAAGGTGTCTGCAGATTACAATAATCTACTATATATTTCAAAATAGCTAGATTTCAAGGGAAATAAACTAGAAAGAGGAGCATGTTAAACAATGCTCCGATATTCCATCAGTGACGTCTGGCAACCCCTGGATAAACGAGCTAGCATCTTCAATTATAGAGAGCAAGTGAAAGAAAACGTGGAGGGCGCATCTGTAAACAAAAGAGACTTGAGTATCCGAAAATCAATTACTAAGCCTAGATCTTATGTGGATTCCTGAAAAAAGAAACTATAAAACCAACCCAAACCAATAAGAGCGCTACCACCTCCATTTCTAAGGCAAATGACTGGAGTGTGGGTGCTATAAGATATTTACATTATTTTTAAATGTAATGGTAATGGTATTGTGCTTACGTGTTTAAAAGAATCTCTAAATGAATACTAAAATGTTTCCAGATGAAATTACATGATGCCAGAGGCGTGCTGTGAAAGGTTGTTTGCCTGGTTGCCACGCTGGCTAGCACAGCGGATGCCACACTCTTGGCCTCTGGAAGCTGCGTAATGAGTACATGGGTTTGGTTTTGTTCTTCTACCTACTCTTGCACATGATTGAAGTTTTCTGTAATAAAATGTCTCAAAATATAAAATGGAAAAACAAAATCTTAATGGGTAAAACCTGTTAACAACTCATTGCCCCTGTTCCACAGCATGTGACAGCAATGGCAGAATAAGAGCTAATGTCTCCATAACGCAGTGTAATTTTGACAAAGTACCTGGAGAACAGAGCTTTATCAAGCAGCACACAAAGCCAGTTGCAAAGCAAATATACATCAATACACTCTAGTGAGATGCAATACCAATCCCGCCACACGCTGCCTCTTGGCGTTGGTGGCCCCTCTATAGGATGAGTAAAGAGGGCATTACGGGCCGGGCGCGGTGGCTCACGCCTGTAATCCTAGAACTCTGGGAGGCCAAGGCAGGCAGATTGCTGGAGGTCAGGAGTTCGAAACCAGCCTGAGCAAGAGCGAGACCCCATCTCTACTATAAATAAAAAGAAATTAATTGGCCAACTAATATATGTAGAAAAAATTAGCCGGGCATGGTGGCGCATGCTTGTAGTCCCAGCCACTCGGGAGGCTGAGGCAGCAGTATTGCTTGAGCCCAGGAGTTTGAGGTTGCTGTGAGCTAGGCTGATGCCATGGCACTCACTCTAGCCTGGGCAACAGAGTGAGACTCTGTCTCAAAAATAAAATTAAAAAAAAAAAAAAAAAAAAAAAAAGGACATTACGGAATGTGGGCTGAGAGAAGGCGGCAGGAGGTGACAGAGCTGTGCCTCACTGTGAACACGTGTTACTGCAGGATTCAGACCTGACTTCCCACGAACCCACTCCTGTGCCTAATGACCCCACCGGGGCAGCCTGGAAAAGCCCAATACTCCGCTGTCTGCACAGACGTGATCTGCACTTAAAATCAAATACATAAAAGACTTTCCTGTCCTCATTTAACTTTCCAATGAATAATTTTCTGAAGTTGCTGATGCTGGCTGATTAGAAACATTTTTCACTTTTGAGTCTCATGACTTCAAGCATCTCAAATTTATTTTACCAGTTTTCTAAATATTTGTGGTCACTGAGTCTTGAGTAGAGTATGGCTACAGGTTATCTCCAAGTAAGTTTTCAGACTTATTATCTGGGTTGCCCAAGAAAACCAGCTGCTTCTAACTCTAACAATTTTCTGAAAACATCACTTAATTTTTAATAAAAATAATAGGCTGTCAATAGTCCAAAGCTTTGGGATGGCAGCAAAAAGGGTTGTGTTGGATTCAAAGACCAGTCCTGTTTCTCTCACTGCTGGGAGTAGGAGAGGCTACTATAGTTAACATTGGTAGAAGACAAATGATCCTTTCAAAAAACACCTCCAGACTGTCAGTCTGCTTCCAATTTAGCTAATTTATCTGTTGGCAATTGCTGGATTGAGGAATTGAAAGTGACACGTTAACCCGTAAAAAGGCTCTCAAACAGGTTGTTCCATATTCACACCATTTTCTTCCTGCAAAAACATACAATCCCATTTCCAATGGGCTACTTCTGTGTCCAGCTGGCCACCTTCCAAATGAAAGCCACATGTCTATGAGTGTAATCACAAAAAGCAAGTCACTCGCAGATTAAGTTTTGCTTCCAGGTTCCCTAATAATTCAATCCACTGGGCTAAATTCTCAGGACTCGCTGAATACCTCCTCCAGGCTACTGTCGTAAGGAACCGGCGCAGCTCTGTGACCATGGGCATAAATCATAAATGATCAAGCCACCCAGAGCACCACCCCCACGGAGCCACACCCAGGCACCAGCGACATACTTGGCCGTCCGCACTTCTAAGGTGCCCTTGAGCTTCTCCTCGCTGTCGTTCTCAAAGTACATCAGCTTGGACTGGCGGAGGACAAACCAGCGCCTCTTCCAGTTTCTCCTGGACAGTGTGGAGGAGCCGCCGCCTTTTTTGTGAAGCCACCCTTGCTTGAGGGCCTCTTGCTTGGAGCGGAACCACAAGAAGGTTTCGTCCTTGAGGACGCACCAGCGGCGCTTCCAGGAGTTCATCAGGCCACCTGTTTCCCCCAAAGTTGGGTAGAGAGAGGTTTAAGAAAAGTCAATCCAGTCAGATGACAACAACATCCAGAGCAGGTCCTAAGGCCCATCTTTAACTTTCCCCGGTTGAAGCATCACTCAGAGACGCCCCAGTGAAGGATGCACCCCGAGCTCATCTTCAGGGTGCACCGGACAGATAATCATGCCAGGCTGGCTGATCACACAGAATGTTGTCCCTTCCTTATACCCAAGGCAGCTCCTACTCAGTTAGCTGAGACATTTTTGTAAGGAGCTAAAACAGAAAAGAGGCAAGTAAAGAATTGACACTCTGGGAGGCCGAGGCAGGCGGATTGCTCAAGGTCAGAAGTTCAAAACCAGCCTGAGTGAGACCCTGTCTCTACTAAAAATAGAAAGAAATTAATTGACCAACTAAAAATATACATACAAAAAATTAACCGGGCATGGTGGCACATGCCTGTAGTCCCAGCTACTTGGGAGGCTGGGGCAGGAGAATCACTTGAGCCCAGGAGTTTGAGGTTGCTGTGAGCTAGGCTGATGCCACGGCACTCACTCTAGCCTAGGCAACAGAGTGAGACTCTGTCTCTTAAAAAAAAAACAAAACAAAAAAAACTGACACGCTAACCCAGGAATGAGTCAGTCATTTCCATATGTACAAATCATGCATACTTCCAAATGCCCCAGGGAGGGGAAATTATTTTAAAATGCTGTCAAAGTTTATGTTTCCTTCCTATTTGGATCAATGTGGGAATAAGAATTATCAGTGATTCCAGTGTTTAGCAATAAAGCCTAACTTATATAGGAAAAGAAAACACAGCTTTTTGGATAAACACATCTTTTTAAAGAAAAACATCAGCCGGTGGTGATGTTTAAAGAAAAACATCAGAGGTGGCTCATACCTGTAATCCTAGCACTATGGGAGGCTAAGGCAGGAGGATCACTCAAGGTCAGGAGTTCGAGACAAGCCTGAGCAAGAGCGAGGCCCAGTCTCTACTAAAACTAGAAATAAATTATCTGGACAACTAAAAATATATAAAGAAAAACTTAGCCGGGCATGGTGGCGCATGCCTGTAGCCCCAGCTACTCGGGAGGCTGAGGCAGAAGGATTGCTTGAACCCAGGAGTTTGAGGTTGCTGTGAGCTAGGCTGACATCAAGGCACTCTAGCCCGGGCTACAGAGTGAGACTCTGTCTCAAAAAAAAAAAAAAAAAAAAAAAAAAAAACATCATTATCAGAAAATGCTTTATAGGTATAAAGTTTAAGATTGAGATTATGGAAAAAAAAGCAACAGTCTAAACTGCATTGTGATTGGATTAAAAAATAGAAAATTTAGCTGCAATTTATGTGGTGGAAAACTTCTTTCAGTTGAGAGAAATTAGACAGGAATACAGATGTTATAGGATAAAAAATATTTCTATATTCTAAGTGGCCCAGCACGGAGCTGAGTGGTCGGTAACTTTCTCGGTCCCTGTCACTCAGCTCAGGGAAACAACATCTCAGTTTTCCATTGCTCTCTCCCTAACCTGGGCTCAGGGGCGGCTGCAGTCCTACCTTTCATGTACAGAAAGCTGTGGAAGTACGGCAGCGTGACACAGCTGTACACAGAGTCGCGCCGGTAAGAAAGCTCATCGTCCGTATCAAACCTCGAATCAAAGTCCTCTTCGCTATCTTCAAACTGGACAAGAGAGCAAGAACCAACAGTGAGCAAAAAGGATAGGAGGCAAATAATGAGACACCCAGCATATATCACCATTGAAAAAACAAACATAACTGAAAAGAAGCAATATTTCCAATCAGTAACGACACTATAGAGTGTGGCAGTCAAAGGAATTCACAATTACAAAATACCAACCTTTAAGGTCAAATGCTCAGTTGAACTGATACATAAAACACAAGATGCACTTTAATCCAAAGGCTATCTATCCTAAAATACACACTGCTCTTTAAGGCTATAATTTTAATCAAACCATGCAAGAGTTCATCTCTTTTGAACTACTATGCTAAAAACATTTCCAAGTCTTTGAAAGACAAGAGAGCATTCAACGTACGACCAAAGGGAAAAAAATAAAAGTAAATGAACAATAAATAAATCCAGAAACTGGAAAGAGGGTATTTAAGCCCTAAAGATCCCTCCCTTACAACCAGTGTAAGAAATAACATTCTGAGCCATGGATGGTGAAGTTACTGTAAGGAAAGTTCTCCAAGATGCCCTGAGCCACCCAGGCTAGTTCCAGTTTGGTGCGTGCCTCGTTTCCCAACCTGCCACACTGGGAAGCCAAAGGCTCTAGGTAAGGAGCTGACAGGGTCAGGCCATGGGCACAATTCAGTCCTGGGCTTTGTGCTCAATGGGCAAGTTCCACTCACGAATGCGACAGCTTTTGGAAAGAGAAAGGTTATTATCTTAAGATTATCTCCAAGACCACGACTTTGAAACATTTGTACACCCCAGGGCAGATGTCTTAACTCCCCGGGGGTGCAACAGGCGTAGGGAAGACTGACCCCACGTCCCAACCGGGACCCTCAAGGGTACTCACCGAGGACTGCGCGCCCTCAGAGCTGAACCGGTAGGCGCCCGAACTGTTGTAGGTCCCCACGGAGCAGCGGTAGTCGGGGGACCACTGGCTTCCGTAGGAGTTGGAGAAGGTCACGCTGCTGCCAGAGGTGATGGCGCCGTCCTCGTAGTCGTCCTGGTCGTAGTCGCCGTCGGGGGAGGGGAGGTCGCCGGCGCCCTGGGGCAGGCAGTAGGTGGACTCCCCGCCGCTGGACGAGTCGTGCAGGCTGGCCGAGTCATGCGCTGCCGGGGCCGCGAGCACCGTGCCATCCGTGCTGGGGCTGGCGGCCACCACCGTGTCGTTCATGTACGGGTCTTCCTCGGACGAGTCGTCGCTGGTCCGGATGCCGCTGGTGCGCTGGTCCGAGTGGCCGTGCTCGCTGGGGTTGGGGGAGTCCTTGAAGGCGTCGTCGTCGGCCTCGAAGCCCTCGTCCACCTCCTCCTCCGGGTAGGGCTGGCTGAAGTTGAAGGTGGGCTTGTCCCCGCACGCGCTGCCGGCCAGCTCGCCCAGCGCGCCCGAAAACTCGCTGCCCACCGACAGCGAGCGCTCGATGTTGCGCACGCACTCGTCGATCTCGTCGAAGTTGAGGGACTCGAGGAACTCCTGGGCGGCGCGGCACGCGTCCTCCTCCAGCCGACGGAGCTCCTGGTCCCGCAGCTGCTGCAGCTTCTGCAGGGAGGCCTCGGTCAGCGACAGCTCCTGCCGCTCCTTCATGCGCTGCAGGTCCTCGATCTCCTTCTCCAGGCGCAGGATCTCTTCCACCTGCTTGTTCTCCTTCTGCTTCTCCAGCTCGCGGGTCAGTTCCGCTTCCTTCCGCCTCCTCTGCAAGGCTTCCAGCTCTTGCTGCTTTCTGGCTGCTTCCTCCTGCGTCCAAAAGGGAAGGCAGATTTGGAACGCTTCATGACAAAAATGCAACGAGCATCGTTCCCCCAGGCCACCTTTGCAACCGGGATGAGATGGGGCTGCTATGAGCTGAACTGTGTCCCCTGACACTCACAGGTTGAGGTCCTAACCCCCCACACCCCCCCCCTCCGTACCCCAGAATGTGGCTGTATTTGAAGACAGGGCCTTTAATGAGGTGATTAAATGAAGCCATTAGCGTGGGCCCTAATCCAAGCTAACTGGTGTCCTTATGAAAAGAGGTTAGGACACAGACACCAGGGACGCATGTGCACAGAAGACAGACCATGGAAGGACCCAGTGAGAAGGTGGTCTCCTGCAAGCTAAGGAGAGGGGCCTCAGAAGAAGCCAAACCTGAGGACACCGTGATCGTGGACTTCCGTCCTCCAGACTACGAGAAACTCAGTTTCCATCGTTTAACCCACCCAGTCTGTGGTATTCGGTTATGGCAGGCCTAGCAAACTAACACACTCGTTATACTGGCTTAGAGAAATTATGCTATTGTGATTCACACTAAAATCTTAGACATTCACAAGCTTTACCCAATTGCAATGGATCAGAAATTCCACCATAAACATTTCCTCTCCTAGAGTCCATGCATTTGAAGCGGGAATGAAGCAGATAACTGAGAGGCCGAGTTGTCACAGCATTCATTACCTGCCGGGCACGGAGCTCCGCTTCTCTTTGCAATCTCTCTCTTTCTCTAAAAATAGTAAAGAAAAAAAAGTGAATATCAATAATAACAATAATCCTAGAACCACTTTTCAGAGAGATCTAACCTCTTTCTTAATTATTACTTTTTTTAGAGACAGGGTCTCACTCTCACCTGGGCTGGAGTGCAATGGTGCAATCTTAGCTCACTGTAGGCTCAAATTCCTGGACTCACACAATCCTCCCTCCTCAGCTTCCCTAGTAGGACTACAGGCGCATGCCACCACACCTTGCTAAATTTTAAAATTTGTTTATAGAGACGGGGTCTTGCTATATTGCCCAGGCTGGTCTCCAACCCCAGCCTCAAGTGATCCTGCTGCCTCAGCCTACCAAAGTGCTGGAATTACAGGCATGAGCCACCACACCTGGCCAGATCTAACTTTTTAAAACAGCTCTGCTAAAGACAGAAACCATGAAGGTCTAGAGCCTCTTCCTGGGCTTATTTTAATCTACTCATGAATAAAAATATACAGAGAACTTAGTCTTCCAGGCTGCCAAGGAATTTTATATTCTAGCTGCCAAGAGTTACTGTTTCAAATGATAGGTTCTACAGCATCCAATGGGAATTCTTGCTGCATAGACAGATATTGAACATAAAACTCAAAGTGTATCCTTTTGTTTCTTCCAAGCAGGAGATATACTGTACCTTTTTTCTTCCTCCTGTTTCTTTTTTTCTTCTTCCTCCCGTCTCCTTTTTTCTTCCTGCTCTCGTTTCTCTGCCAGCAGCTGTCTGTAAACTCTGCGCCCAATCTGACCTCTGAGTTGCTTCTGGAAAACTATGGCCGCTTTTTTCAGGTGCAAAAATCTCCTCCTCAGAAGGAATGCTCTGTAATTCTTCTGTATGATCACCACACAATAAAGGACCTTTCGGTATTGCTTTCTGAAGAGGAAAAGAAAAAAAACGAGAATAGCTGCTGAGGTAATGAGGCTCTGGGCTATTCAAATGAGCTCACAGCAAGGCCATAAGACAAAGGAAGAGGACCTAGTTTTTGAATGATACCCTCATTATGGAGACTGGAGAAAACAAGGAGGCCCCTCCGGCCAAAATAAAACAGAAGAAAAACAAAAGAATAATAACAAACAAAAACTAAAGTAAGAACCCTATCACTATCTTGGCTAAATAAACACACAACCTCTAATGTGGACTTTGAACAGTCTTGGCAGGAAGTTGGGTAAACAAGACCAAAAGGGATTTGAAATATTCTTCTGTTCATATGAAAAAAAAAAAAAATAAATCACAGCAGGATAGCTTCGTACTTCAGAAAATGTAAGTGTGGGGTTTCACGTGGTATGACGTTCTCTGCACAATGGACAGAACGAAAATGCTAAACTAAAAGGAAAGGAAGCTGCCTCGTTCTGCAAACAACTGGAGAATGGGCCTCTAACAGACAAATGTGAACAGTGGGTCTGCAGCAGCTTCAGTACGTGATGCATAGGAACTACCGTGTTTCCCCGAAAATAAGATAGGGCCTTATATTTATTTTTCCTCAAGAAGACACCCTAGGGCTTATTTTCAGGGGATGTGTTATTTTTTTTTAAGTACGGTACAACAATCTGCATTTATTCAAATAGAGTTAAGTCGTCTTCTTCTGGAACATCATCATCACTCTCCCAACCCCGAATTCCATCCTGAATTTCTTGCGACTCTTATTTCCTTTAGAACCATTGGCCCCAGTCTCTCATGTCGAGCAATAGAGCTCTCATGGGGCAGATGAGAAGGGCTCTCGTCTTCTTTACTGCTCTGCAAGGAAATGCATGGGTTTTGCAGATGCGCTGCACAGCCACGCCTGTCACTAGGTCTTATTTTAGGAGTAGAGCTTCTATTATGCAAATGCTTAGAAATCCTGCTAGGGCTTATTTTACGGGCAGGTCTTATTTTCCGGGAAAGACTGTAGGTAAAACGATTTAAATATCTCGGTAGAGTTCCCGAATGTAATCACTGTTCTAACTGAGGTGTCGAAAAATGCTGAGCACTGTTTCCTACTACTTTGTGCCTGGGTCAGGTTAACTGGGTTTCTGGCTTGGCTACTTAGGAGGCCTGGCCTGGGACTCCTCTCAAAGCAAACGACTCAGGCTACTCTGCTGGGGATACATACGGGAAAGGACCTCCTGGTGCCTAATGCCTTGTCCCCTCAGCGAGGTCCTTACCGTGCCAAGTAGCCTAAGATGTGGGCCCGAATCACCATGGCCGCGCGGGTGACCTCCTCCTCCCGCTGTTTCTCCAGTTTCTGCTCCAAGGATTCTCGAAGGAAGACCTGCCCAGGAGGGAGTCACATGTCAGAAGCTAAGAACGTGGCTGGTAGAAGGAAGGCATTTCTGAGTCAGAGATATCTTTTGGGGGCAAGGCTTTGTTCTCTCCTTAAGTTTGCTCCAAACTCACATAACTATGCTTTCTAGAATAGTGCTTTTTAAACGTCCTGTCTGCCATATGCTAAAGTAGCTGCAAAATCCGATAAAGATACATTACAAGATAGGCCAGGCACAGTGGCTCACGCCTGTAATCCTACCATTGTGGGAGGCCGAGGCGGGTGGGTTGCTCCAGGTCAGGAGTTTGAAACCAGCCTGAGCAAGAGCGAGACCCCGTCTCTACTATAAATAGAAAGAAATTAATTGGCCAACTAATATATATAGAAAAAATTAGCCAGGCATGGTGGCGTATGCCTGTAGTCCCAACTACTTGGGAGGCTGAGACAGGAGGATCGCTTGAGCCCAGGAGTTTGAGGTTGCTGTGAGCTAGGCTGATGCCACGGCACTCACTCTAGCCTGGGCAACAAAGCGAGACTCTGTCTCAAAAATAAAAGATACATTACAAGATAGGAAAAACAAAAAAAGATATATAAAATAAAATTGCCATTTTTTGGTTATTATTATTACTAGATTCAAGAATGCCAAATTGCTATCAAAGTTTCTAAACATTTATCTCATTGTGGGCTGAGACAAATATGAATAGCTCATGGGCCAGTAGTGGTCCTACATTAAGTCTACCTAATAAGAGATTCAGACAGAAAGAAGAGGAAGGAAGGGAGGGAGTCCAGGACATTTCTAAAATGTTATTTTGCTATCACTTGGAAACCCTCTCTTCCTGCCCGCTAAGTGAGCACCATCAGAGAATTCTGGATTCAACAACTTAAAAGTACCTAAAATACTGATGTTAAGAATGTAATTCTGAAAACTGAGTTTGAAATGAGAACTGAACTATTTCAGCCGCATCTTGGTCCAGCTGTGATAAGCACACCAGAACTGGGACTAAACCAATTGCAGCTGTTTGCTTGCCTGTCTCTGGGAAGGGGCACCCCAATCTTATGCCTGTCAAATAATGTAAGTATGTCTGATAATTGGCACTTAGTATCAGAATTCCCAGATTTTGAAAATATGAAGACCCTCCCTTAATCAAGGTAGCTTTTAGGCCAGGCGAGGTGGCTCACGCCTGTAATCCTAGCACTCTGGGAGGCCAAGGCGGGCGGATTGTTCGAGGTCAGGAGTTAGAAACCAGCCTGAGCAAGAGTGAGACCCTACTATAAATAGAAAGAAATTAATTGGACAACTAATATATATATATATAAAAAAAAAATCAGCCAAGCATGGTGGCACATGCCTGTAGTCCCAGCTACTCGGGAGGCTGAGGCAGTAGGATTGCTTGAGTCCAGGAGTTTGAGGTTGCTGTGAGCTAGGCTGACGCCACGGCACTCACTCTAGCCTGGGCAACAAAGCGAGACTCTGTCTCAAAAAAAAAAAAAAAAAGGTAGCTTTTAATTCTGCCATTTCAGATTTAATACATGCATAAGAAGTTTTGAATTATTCCCTAAAAAAAATAGTGACCAATATTTTTGTGCTTTTTTGTTAACAGCATAGAGGCATTTTGGTGCCTCCACAATTTTTTACTTTATGCTCCCGTGAGCTATTGGTGCCTAAGATGGTGCACTATGTTCCATTTTTCTCCATGGCACATTTTTCCAAACTCTCTGCTCTGTCTCCTCCATGACATTGGGCAAAAAAGCAAAAAGAGAGTCCTACCACCTTGTGACTCACAGAAGCCACACCTCTTCCTGCTTTGGGTAAAACTCTACTACAAATAATTCTGCTGGGAAAGCTTTTCATACAATCCTCTCCCTATAATTGCAATTAATATGTTCTGTTGATACAAGTAAAAAGCCTGCTGGGCGTGATAATGATTAAAGATGGACAGAAATAGGAATTCTCTGTATTTATCATAACCGGGTATCAAAAGCAGTTTTCAAAGACTGGACTTTAAAGAAATATGTAAGCCTCTGAGATGATTTTTTGGTATTACATATTTTACTCTAATGCTTTTTGCTCTTGTGAGTGTTTAAAAGGAAAAGAAATAAAGTCAACCTTGGGGAAGAGTTGTGGAGGTGACACAAGGCGGCAAGAGTGTCGATTCCCATGAGCGACACACGTACGAGGTGGGCAATAGAGACCTTTATGAAGGAGGCCATGTGTTCTCTACCAGCACAAGTCAAAAGAGGGTCTTGGTTGGAATCAGAATCACAGAAATACTTGCTTTAGTGTAAGCTCTAATTTACAAGATAGCTCTTCTGCTCTGCCTGTTACGTCATATTCCACACCTTTATCTACAGTCTCCTTCACAGGGCAAACAAGGAGAGAAAAATGCTCTTAGAGATCTGGCCTGGGTTAATTAAGAACATCCATCCTGACCTGGGTTCATTAAGAACAATCACCCTGCATTTGTGCGACAACACGTGGACGGTGTTGCAGTGAGTCCTTGTGTCATGTCACCACGTGCCCAGGACTCGGCCAAGACTGAGTCAGTGTGACCCAGCAGCTGGAAGGAGGCACGTTGAGCAACTTAGGTAAGGGCAGGGCCCACTAGGAGCTGCTTGGCTGAACTTAACTCAATATCCAACCGGAACAATTTTATGTGACTCTTCTTCACCTTCATCTTAGACGGCGTTAACAGCCTATGGACTATTCCAGCACTCTGTCCTTATAAACATATTAACCCTTTGCACTTGTTTGCTTTTTTCTCAATTCCTTTATTCTACTCGGGATTTAATTTTTTAAACACCCCAGATTTTAAGAAGCGCGGCAGAATAGAAAACTGGAGTTACTTTTCATACAAACTTATTTGGATTTTTTTATATTTCAAATTATTGATGCATTCAAAGAGTAATTTTAATCTCTATAATTTTTGCTAACCGTGTTGAGTCACACTCGACATCCGAGTGCAAAGGGTTAATACTGCCCACAGGCCTTACTGCCATAGAATGTAGGAGGTCTGGCGAAGCAGTCCTGAGGGTCAGAAAAGTGAAAGTCTCGAGTCCTGAGGAGTCCCTGAGGCCGAGGGAAAAGTCAAAACCAGGGAAGGAGAAGGGAGCGGCTGCCCACCTCAGCCACCCTAAATGCAACGTCTCAGTGGGGAATGACATCACAATCTCGGGCACAGGCTGTTCCCCTTTTCTAGAAATGCTTCCCAGTCCTCCAGGTACGAATTCTTGCCTTGCAAGGACTATGTAGGTCTGTATCATCCAGCCAATTAGGACCTGCAGCCATGTTTAATTTGCTGCCTTTGACAGGGGCCACATTTCCCTTGGTTGTGTAAATGCCACAGAAATTCCTTAGCCAGAAGACCCGGAAGTTTGTGAGGGGTTAAAGGCCTTAAATGTAAAGACCTTCGGGTGGCAAGCACACTGAAACAAATGCTAGCAAATAATTAAGTGGAATGTTGGTCAAGGTCAAAGCAATCTAGAGGACACAGTTCAAATGCTTTAATGTTTGCATTTACTTCCCAATGTTCCTGGGACTGATAAGCTTCCATCCAACTTCTGCTTTCAACTTTTCACCAGTTAAAACTTAACTCCTCTTTAAAGATTTCCTCTTCCTGAATACTTCCCTGATCCTTTCAAATCCACGGGGATTTCTCTTCTGGGGAAGCTGTCTCCTTACTCCTTAAAGAAATGGTGCTGTATGATTTAGCTGTCTTATCTTCCAGCAACACGGTAAGCCAGGGGTAACACCCATATCTGCATCCTCTGTGCTGGAAATGGAGCTGGATGGGTACTTGGAGCTCAGAGAAGAGACTGTTAATGTCCGGGGTGCGTCATAACGATCTTTGATGTCACTGCACTGTGCAAGGCAGTGAGATAGGAGGGGGGTTATGAGCTTATAGAGAATGCAATTTGTTTTTGATTTTAAAAAAATCAGAGCAGACTATATTGCACCGGCAAGAGCTCTACTTGAGCCATTTCTTTAGAACGTTTTCCTTGAGTGAATAAATATACAACAAACATCCTTGCGTTACCCCTTATGGTTTTTCAGCACTTAACAGATATTGACTGCACTCCTACTGTGAGCACTGTGTAGAACGAACAATTAACTCTATGTTCCCCACTGGGTAACTACAGAGAAGTCGACAGCAAGACAGAATGACAGCATATGAGGTGTTGCAACAGGACTAAGAGGAAAATGGCCTGGGATGACAGAGGGGGCTTAACCCAATTTGGGGGTGCACTGAAGAATGTCAAAAAAGGATTCCTGCCAGGTGCAGGTGGCTCACACCTGTAATCCTAGCACTCTGGGAGGCTGAGGTGGGAGGATTGCTTTAGCTCAGGAGTTCTAGACCAGCCTAAGCAAGAGTGAGATGCCATCTCTACTAAAAATAGAAAAATTAGCTGGGCGTGGTAGTGTGCACCTGTATCCCAGCTAATCAGGGGGCAGAGGCAGGAGAATCGCCTGAGCCCAGGGTTTGAGGCTGCAACGAGCTATGATGATGCCACTGCATTCTACTCATGCAACAGAGAAGCTGTCTCAAAAGAAAAAAAAAAATAGGATTCCTGTCCAAGTCTGTGTCTAACCCAAGACCTGAATGATGAGTTGGCTCAGGCAGGAGTGGAGAGCAGATCCCAGGAGAGCCCTATCAACCTGGGACGCGTACACCCTCAGCTGACCCCCAGTGCCTTCTGCCCTCGTTCAATCCTCCTGAGTGTGGGTGGAACCTGTGACTTGCTTTTAGCCAATTGAATATGGCAAAGGCTATGTGATGTCACTTCTGTGTACATTATATTAAATGAGACTCTGTCTGTCTTGGACTGGAGCAGGAGATTCTCCTGCAGGCCTTGAAGAAGTGGCCTGCTGTGATGTGAGGTGGCTACACGCACAAGCAACTTAGGCAGCCTCTAGGAGCTGCAAGTGGGCCCTGGACGACAACCAGAAAGAAAATGGGGCCTCAGCCCTGCAAACACAAGGAACTAAATTCTGCCCACAACAAGTGAGCTTGAAAGAGCACCCTGAGCTCCCGAAAGAATGAAGCACCAAGATACAGAGACTGAAGGCTCATGAGACCCTGGTGAGAGGACCCGGCTCTGACCCTCAAATACAGTGAGATTATAAATGTGTGTTGTTAGAGCCACAAAGTTTGCAGTAACACTTTACATGGCAATAGAGAGCCAATGCAGTGCGTCTGCATGCCACCTCTACCCTGTGAAATGTTTGCATCTTAAATCCCTTGGCAGCTCAACGTATGCTCTAGATCCTCATGCCTTTCCCTTGCTGAGTGCTCGTGGGTGATGTCTAAGTACACGTCGTCCACCTCATGTTGGTCACACTGCAAGATACAGGTTTCTCTCTCTCTTCCTCCTGCCTTCCTGCTTTTCCTGTCTCCTTCTCTCTCTCTCTTAAACAAAGAAACTCCTTGGTTAAAAACAACATACTGTAAATGAAAACTTTAAAATACTTCTCAGACTTCGCATTACTACACGTGGGGCCCCAAGGATCAGCTCTTGTTTTTCCGGACACAGGTGTACTCAAAGGCCAAGCCCAGCTGCCTGCATTTCTGTGTCCAGAGTCACATTTCTGTCCTTCCCATGTGATAAGTTATTAGAGGTGGCTGGGGAGCAAGAGGGAAAAGCCAAATGAAATTTTTGGTAGTTCCCTGATGTAGGGAGAAGAGGTCACACAACTAATTTTATGGCTAATGCTTGGTGTTCCGGCCAGATTGCCCACTACCCAGCCCCCATCTGGAATACAGGGGTTAGGGGCTGCCGTCACTGCAGCATGTTCAAAAGTGGACTTTACTTCTCACGTTCTGGACTGAGTTTCTGCAACCTCTAGGATTTTAGACTGTCTGCTGGTCTCTCACTCAACAGTTGCTGTGGTTGCAGGGACAACAGCCAGCATTTGAATTACAGAACGTTAGAAGGGTCTGGGTTTTCCCTTCATAGACCTAGGGGGCTGCCTAGTACTTGCACGACACTGAGTCACTCATCTGTTAACACTTGTTGACTGCCCGAACACACATACACACACACACACACCCCAATTAGGATGAGACGTTTCAATGTGTTCCCTAATGCAACAGAGTCCCCGACAAGTCAAGGACTTCAAATAAAACAGTAACCGGCACACAAAAGGTTCGAACCTTGGTCTTCCCCAGCTGCCACTCGCTGTTGGAGGCATCGTAGAGCTGCAGCAGGGCCGTGCACTTCCCCCGGACGTCCTCGGGCAGGGCCAGGTTCCGCATCAGCACTTTATACCTGTGGCACAAAAACACACCAGTGTCACCTTCTGCTACGGTTCCATCTTCTCCAATCCCTTTGAAAAGAGAAAGGATCCATTCAGCTCCCACTTGCCTTTTGTAAAAATCCTGAAAGGGTCTTCGGACCGCATACCCAGCTTTGCGGATTCTCACGGTCTCCAGCATCCCTGAGTACCGCAGCTGGTTTAGCACGACTGCCTGGTCAAACTGGTCTGGCATCTAAACCGTGCAGAAAAGGTGGGACACAAATAAGATGGAATTAGATACCGAGAGTTAATAAGGCCACCCCCACCACTGCTTTAGACCCCCTGGACACGTACAAGAAATCTGAATCTATACAAAAATACAGAACAGAAACTGAATTCCCGTGGACCCATCACCTCCATCTAACACCATCACCCATGGCAACACTTTCCCATCCATGCACCTAACTCACTCCTTCCCCATATATATATATATATATATATTTTTTTTTTTTTTTTTGAGACAGAGTCACTCTTTGTTGCCCAGCCTAGAGTGAATGCCGTGGTGTCAGCCTAGCTCACAGCAACCTCAAACTCCTGGGCTCAAGCCATCCTCCTGCCTCAGCCTCCTGAGTAGTTGGAACTACAGGCATGTGCCACCATGCCTGGCTAATTTTTTTCTATATATATATTAGTTGGCCAATTAATTCCTTTCTATTTATAGTAGAGATGGGGCTCTCGCTCTTGCTCAGGCTGGTTTCGAACTCCTGACCTCGAGCAATCCGCCCGCCTCGGCCTCCCGGAGTGCTAGGATTACAGGCGTGAGCCACCGTGCCCGGCCCCCCTTATATTTTTTGAAGAAAGCCCCAGCCATCACATCCTCTCATCCGTAAATATTTTAGTATATGTCCTATTTTAATATAACCACGCCATTACCATATCTTAAAAGATACCAATAATTCCTTCATATTAATATCTGTGTTCAAACTTCCACCTTACAAATATCATAAATGTATCACCATCTTTAAATAGATTTTTCCAAATAATCTAAAGTGTCATATAAATGTCACTTTATTTTACTTTTTAAGCTTCACTTTAAAGGCATTTTTTAGCTAAAGAATACAGTGCTCCATTGAGGGGTGGAAGGGCACACACACACACACACACACACACACACACACACACTCACACACACTCACACACAGAAGAATGGAGAATGGGGGTAACAGGGCTAGCCCCGGTGGAGAAAAGAGACAAAAATGAAGAATTTAAATTTGCTCAATTTTTAGTCAAATATCCCATTTATTGTGAGTTTCATACTATGATCACTAAATAAAGTGAGCACAAGAACATACACATTGAAGACAGAGGAAATCGAACCAAGACTTAACGTTCTGAAATGTATTCTCTATCTACTCAGTGCTCAAACAAAGTGGCATTTGTGCCAGGACAAAAGTTTTTCAGGGCAAAGCAAAAAAGTGGGCCATTTCCCATTTACAGCTTTTTGGATGGTGACTTGTTATTTTAATCCACTCTTTGATTGATCTGTATTTTGTTATCCTACACAACTGTGAATAAAATAACTGAAAAACAGTGCCAAAGGATGTCACTGTTAAAAAGTACAAAAAAATGCAAAGTGGCTTAATTTGTGACCCTTAAAAATGCAGTCAGTCATTAACACAAAATTAGGCTTAAAGCCATGTCACTCTGCCCACTTTCAACATTGGCAAAAAATAAATTTAAAGAATGCTTTGCAAATCTCCCTCACAACTTTTGATGGAATTGCTGCCATCAGCTCTAGCAGGCTGACTTCTCTCATATTTAATTTCTTCTACAAACACTGTGGTCAAATTGTCTTTACTTAGCAGTATTCTAACAGAGTGCAGCCAACAAAGTAGGGCAAACATCCAAAGAACTGTGGCTCTCTGGTTTTTAAGTCTTGAGCATTTAAACTATCCTTAGAAAAGAAAAGCATAAAAACATGAAAACAAAATCACCCTTGGTGACTCTTACACTGTATCTCTGGATTAAAAAATAGGGATGGGTAACTGTTCTGAAAGTATTTGGTTACAATGCTTCTGTTATATTTATTTGCAAATATAATCTGACCAGTAGCAATCTACGAAGACTAGTGTAGAGCTAATATAAAACGAACACCGAATAAAGTATCAGACTTATTCAACTTTGTTAAATTCATAATATCAGAGAAACCCTCTAAATTTAATATTTAATCATTTGATGCTCAAAGACTTTAATCTACATATCTCCATCTCCAAAGCTTTCGCTGTTCCTCACCCACTCTTTTTATTCCTCGTTTCTTTTCTTCCAGTGTCTATTTAACAGAATCTGCACGATCCCTTAGCCTGACACTTGAGTTCTTAAAACATTCTAAAAGATATTACCAAAAGGGCCTCCCCATCCAAAAAGTTCAGCCACACTCACCATCTTCCCGTCTCTCTGAGGAACATTCCACCTTCAGTTTGGCTCTTGGGCCAAAATTCATATGGAAAACAACTGCCACACTGACCTTTTCCCCACAGCTAAAGACGTGGAACAATAATGAACACCATTCCTGTGCTTTAAAAAGTGCCCGGTCACCATGACAACTCCTTCCATTCTCGGGCTAATTAGTGTGGTGTGGTTGTAGGATTTGATACAGCCCAGGGAGGGGAAGGAGAGAGCCACTGGGAGAGGCCATGAGTTCCAGGCTCCCATTGCGATTGTATGTCTGCCCCTTCCCAGTAATTTAACCAGGGGAAGGGGATCTATAGGCTGATTGTTGCCCTGGGCAACACCCCACCCACCCACCCCCGCCATCACGGGGGTGGGGGAGGACGGACCTGGATTTCCATTGGTGGTTCTCTTTTCAGTTGCAATTTACTTTTCGGGTGAATTGAACGTTTAAAGATGACACAGCTGGAGGTTGGACAAGGAATGACTTAAAGGCATTTTGCTTTTCAAAACTTCGCTAAGGCACTCCAGTCTTGACTGATAACTAGTTTTCCAGAACTCCAATTCCCTCCAACAAAGACTGCCTGCGGTGTGCTAACAGTGAAGTTTTGATGGCAACAAACTAGTTAGAGTTAGATTCTGGAAAGAACAGCCTTAACCCCGGGCAGTTATAGTCAATGGAAACCTGAGCTTGATCAATTTACTGAATATTTATTAAATACCTGCTACATGTAAGGTTTCAGGATCCATGCTCAGGGAAAGATTTAAAAAAGCTTGGGGCCAGATGTTGTTTCCAAAGACCCTGAAGTTTAGGAGGGTGACAGGTACACCAAACATCACTATTTATATGGTAGAAAGCCTAATATTAAACCACATTCAAGATTAAGTTCCTTGAGAACACAGGAGAGAGAAAAATACTGAGGGAGATGGGAACAGCAAGGATTCAGACCAGAGCTTGGACTCTTAAAATGCTGGAAAGAAGAGACATCCCATGCAGAGAAAAAGCAGGACGAAAGCCATGAGGTGGAAAAAGAACCTGGCAGGTTCAGTCCTCAAGCGGGGACAGAACAGGGGGAGGTGGGGGGAGGGCAGAAGACAGACACAGTGCTTGTTTGATGGTCGTTGTGTTCAGAGAAAGAGGCTTGCAGCAGGAGATGCACAAGCTTAAATGAGGAGCCCCTTGGTGGCAAGTGCCAACACTGGAAACAAGACCGTGCCCAGAGGGACGGCCGAGTATATTCCAGTACCACGCCATGAAGTATTATGCAGCCATTAAAAAATAAGACCAAACTGAAGACACATCAGTTGACTCTGGGACCTTTCATAAAGTATTACTCAGTGAGAAAAGCAAGCTACAGAAAAGTATGTACACCAATCTCATTTTAATTAAAAAAAAAAAAAAAAGATCTCCCCACAAAAAGCCCTGCTCTATCTATGTATATGTGTATGAATATAAAGTCATGTGCCACATAATGACATTTCTAATCAACAATGGATTACAAATAGGACAGTGGTCCTATATGATTAAAATACCATGTTTTTACTACACCTTTTCTATGTTTAGATTCACAGACACTTACTACGGAGTTACAATTGCCCACAGTATCGTACAGTTACGTGTTGTACAGATGTATAGCCTAGGAGCGCCATGTAGCCCAGGTGTGTAGCAGGCGATCCCACCTAGGTTTGTGTAAGTACACCCTGGGATGTTCGCATGACAACAAAGAGAACATGGGAGAACATACAGGCTAGGTTGTCACTGAGTAGGGGGGACACTGTTTTGGGTGATGGAGGGGGGGAGGAAGAGCCAGTTCAGAAGAAAGGGAAAAAAATCAGATTGCACTAAAAGAAGGAGGTAGTCACATACATAACATGAAAATGTCTGTAGGACTATATATCTTTGAAGACATAAAAATAATATTTTTATAAGGGGGAAAAAATCAGACACAGAATGGCTTCTGGAGGTCTGCAGGGAGAAGAGACAAGAGGCTGCTGTCTGTGAGGGTGCTTGAAAGTGGAGACCACCCCAAGCCATCAACTGGTGCATGGAGAAAACACATGTGGATATATCCACACCGTGGAATGTTATTTGGCCATAAAAAGCAATGAAGTCCTGATACCTGCTACAACTTGGATAAGCCGTGACATCATCGTGCTGAGTGAAAGAAGCAGTCACAGTCACAAAAGACTACATGCCACGTGATTCCACTCATATACACAACGCCTGGAATACAGAAGTCTACGGAAACAGTAGATTCTGGTGGTTGCTTCGGGCTGCTAGAGAAGGTGGGGATACAGGGCCCGGGTGGCTAAAGGGTGAAGGGGTTTCTTTTTGAGGTGATGAAAATGTTCTAGAATTGACTATGGTAATGGTTACACAAATCTGTGAATATTAAAAAACCCCACTGAATGGTATACATATTTTATTTTATTTACTTATTTATTATTATTATTTTTTTGAGACAGAGTCTCCCTTTGCTGCCCAGGCTAGAGTGAGTGCCGTGGCATCAGCTTATCCCACAGCAACCTCAATCTCCTGGGCTCAAGTGATCGTCCTACCTCAGCCTCCTGAGTAGCTGGGACTACAGGCACGCGCCACCATGCCCGGCTAATTTTTTCATATATATATATTTTTAGTTGGTTAATTAATTTCTTTCTATTTTTAGTAGAGACGGGGTCTCGCTCTTGCTCAGGCTGATTTCGAACTCCTGACCTCGAGCAATCCGCCTGCCTCAGCCTCCCAGAGTGCCAGGATTACAGGCGTGAGCCACCACGCCCGGCCGGTATACATATTTTAAACAAGTCAATTATGTGGTATGTGAATTATATCTCAGAAAAGGTATTAAAAGTAAAAATACAGAAGATTCTAGGTTCGACTCCTGGCTGGCTCGCCAAAAAAAAAAAAAAAAGTAAAAATGAGTATATCAAATGCCAGGCTGACAGTGAGGCATTTAATATGGATGAGAAGTGATGGATGCAAGAGAAAGCTTGTATCATGGAGATAGGATGAAATATATCTCATTTTAATTGATGAATTAATTGATGAGACAGGATGAAATATATCTTGTACACTTTGGATAATTTAATGCTACCAAAAATAATTAGACTGGAGCAGGAGGATCACTTGAGGCCAGGAGTTCAGGGCCATCCTGGGCAATAGAGAGATCTGGTCTCTACCAAAAAAATAAAAAAATTAGCCAGTGTGTTGGCCCTGCCCGTAGTCCCAGCTACTCAGGAGGCTGAGGCATGAGGCAGGAGGATCCCTTGAGCCCAGGAGTTTGCAGCTGCAGTGAGCTATGATGATACCACTACTGCCCAGGCAAGACTGTGTGTCTAAAAAAAAAAAATCCAAAAACCAACAAAACAAACTTCTTTTACTACAATCTGAAAAAATAAGATTTCAGAATGCCTAGATAAAAACCAATGATTAATAACAGGGCATGCAAAAGCTTCCACAAAAATTAATTATGTGTACACCTCACCCACCTCCTGCAGCTTAAAAGTTAAATAAAGGGTAACAAAGGTGATGACAACCAAGGACACAAAGACCAGGGAGGAAGGGCTGTCTTTACAAACAAAGACAGAAATACATGCATTTACCCGTGAAGGAATCCCATTGTCCTGAACTGTTATCTAGCCTTCTATAATTGCATAAATACTTCATGACAATAAGAGGTATGAGGGTGGACTTGGAAATAGCCACCTGTCTGAATGCCAGACATTCAATCTGTGCTTATTTAATTAAGGAAAATAGAGTGAGAGTATCATCTGTGGATCCTTGAAATTCTAAGGAGTTTCAGCATTTGAGAATCTCATAAAAACTAACCAAGGAATCCTGAGAAGAGCCCAGAAAGGGGTGGGAATGGGGGTGGAGGGTGGGAATCCAGGCACTCACACAGGGGTCACTGGGTTTGGCCAGGGCCAGCCAGGGCTTGAGGGAGGAGGTTATTTTCTCCACTCCCTGAAGGCAAAATCATGCACATGCTGATTAGGCCCTGCAGCCCAAGGCAATCCCACACCACAGCTCTGGTGGGAGCTTCTACACATCATGAAGTCTCCTGGAGAGAACAACAATAGTACTGTTCACCACACTGAGCAGAAGTGCAAGCTTAGTAAGGAGGTGAGGCTGGCACATAACTGAGTCTTATTCAACTCTACCATCCTCCATTGCTACATGTCACTCCAACATGGGTCTAGGAGACCAAATTTTTTTTTTTAATTGGTTCGAAGGGAAATAATAATTCTCTTTAGCAGAAATGGCATGCTTTATCTGACTGTGATTTTGTAGACTTAGACCTATGTAACTCTCTGTAATTTACTATGCCCTACCTTCCTTCTGCCAAAGAAGAATGAATTCAGGCAAGATTAAATAAGCCAAAAATAAATACAGTAACCAAAAGTGAAAAAGAGGGTAGAATATGCACCAGACTCCCTTTTGCCTTGGCTGATGGGAAGGAAGCTTACGGTTAAATTTAATTCTCAACAGTAACTATCGTTAACCAGGTATTTAATTAGCCTTCATTTTTGAATCACTTTTTATAGATGTTAATCAATAGATCTCAATTCCTTCAAGAAACATGAGAAATATATATTATCTTTAAAGTCTAAGGTAACAACCATCAAAATGTTTAAAGATGATAATTTTTTTTTTTTTTTTTTGAGACAGAGCCTCATTATGTTGCCCCGGCTAGAGTGCCCTGGCATCAGCCTAGCTCACAGCAACCTCAAACTCCTGGGCTCAAGAGATCTTCCTGCCTCAGCCTCCTGAGTAGCTGGGACTACAGGCATGGGCCACCAGGCCCAGCTGATTTTTTTCTATATATTTTTAGTTGGCCAATTAATTTCTTTCTATTTTTAGTAGGGATGGGGTCTCACTCTTGCTCATCTTTCTGCCCTGGCCTCCCAAAGAGCTAGGATTATAGGTGCGAGCCACCGTACCCGGCCTGATAATTTTTTTTAAAAAAATCATTCTATTATTCTATCGTCAAAGATCTGCTGTTGATTATAGACATCGGATTTCAAAGCCTTGCTTATTAGCAGCCTTGCAGCAATCACATACCCTTTACTCGACAGAGGAACGGATAGCAATCCTTCAGTTCATATGGCATTTTAACACAGAAACCCTTATGGGGTGGCTTAGATGGGTAATATTATTCCATTCTGTAGATGAGGAAACTGGAAGTGAGCGAGTTTAAACAAATGACTTGTTCAAACCAGTTTTAATATTTGCTGAAATAAAGCATGTAGGAAAGTAAGCCACGGACAACTTCACATTCCTGAAAACTAGTATGTGAATCAAACTTGTATGCACCAAACTTATTTTCCTACTGACATAAAAAACTGGGATATTTACGCAGCATATAATTCTGAGGGGAGCGAAAATTTCTTTAGGGAAAAGATTCAGATGGAATCCAGGCACAGAATGTGTTCCACGTGGTATCGTCCCAGTAGTAAGCCATCTTCTGGAAACACAGAGATGTTCTCTGAGTATTTCACTACTAGGAGGGGTCTTCAGAACCAATTTGGCAGGTGCTGGCCTCATCTAATACAAGTGATTTAAAAATCACAATTCTAAGGCCATGGCCACACAGATGAGAAACTAGTTTGCTACATTGTGAGGTCAGCCAAGTATCTGCCTATGGACATGACTAGCAAATGAAGGACACCTAGAAAATCAAGTAGCAAACTCTGAGCAAATCCAACCTTGGTTACTTCATAGACACAGACAATCACAGGCTGTCTAGTTTGCATCTCAATCTCAGATAACTGATCAAGAGTTCAAATGTCGTTTGACCCACTCGGGGTCTGACTCCCCTTGTGTCTCTTCCCTCCTCCTCAGGTGCCTGCTAAGGGGGGTGTCCGAGCACCATCAGACAGGGGACCCATTCACAGCGTGTCACAATGAGCCCACACAGGACAACATATTTCATAGCGACCACTTTTGCTTTTATAGCAAAAACCAAACACAATGTGGCGACTCATCTGGGTGCTTCTGAACATAAGTTAAAATTTATTTCTAGAATGGGTCCTTTCCTACCCATTTTGGAGATAATTTATTCAAAGTCTGAAAACTTGATATAATCAAAATGTCTTGGAGACTATGTAAAACTAAGTATTATGATTTTAATCAATTAAAAACATCCTTAGTACATTTTCTTTAAAATGTTTTAAACTTTGTCTTGTAAGACTTTTAAATGGATCCTGACCTGTTTTACATGAAATACTTTAAACTTTATTTACATGTATATTATTAGGTCTGCAATTGAGAGACTCATTACAGAGTTATCATATTATAAAGGACTAGTCCTGGTATTCTAAGAAATATTTAATATGCTGATTATTTAGTAAAAAGAGCCATTGCACAATTCGTTATCTGGTAAGTTAACTATTTGGGGGGAGGGGTGGGAATTGCAACTAGCCTTACAGAGAGGATTTAATATGTTAGGTATATTTGTATTTGCATTGCCATTATGGGGTATATCTCTACCTCATTCAACTTCAAACACAAACTTTACCTTCTGATAACCCCTCTTCAACTTTGAGAACTTAAAGATTCCATAGGTGCTTACCCAAAGTCAATTATGTTATGCTAATAAAATACCATTCCCAGTCCTACAGTTCCTGAGAAAATCTTACCACGGGACTCCCATGCCCACCTTCTTACTAATCCACAAAGAGGACTCTGCAAGTTATATCAGTCTTTGCTTTCTTGGCTACAACAAACTCTCAAGAGTGGAGCATACATATCACCGGGATAAGAAGTCTACCATGCTTTGGACAGTGTTCAAAAGCACAGTCACTAAAGCAGCAGTACAATTTTCCTGACTTTCAACAGGCAGTAAACAAAAGTCAATAAAACTACTGACAAAGGTTCTTTGTACTTACATCAGTCGTTTCACTCTTGGGCTGTTAAACATTATACACAGTTGTTGCCACTTGCTAATTTTCACAGTTTTAGAAAATAGGCAGAAACTAATTTCTGCTGGAGAAGAGGCAACCCCCCTCGGGTCAGGAACACGAAGCTAAGCAGTTACATGACTTGCCATTCTGGCGAGGTGAGTCAGTTCTGAAGGCCAGATTATATAGAGTGTGGAAATTTCTCACTCACCAAGGACAGCCTTCAAACCACACCCCTCCTGGGACTGGGCACGGTTAGCACCCTAACCAAGGAAAACTCACACTCTGGAAAAGCTGGGAGCTGTCGTGCTTAACCGCAGATCCACACAAACCTCAAATGCTTAATGGGAATGGAAAAATTTGAAAATGAATAGACCCCTCCTAGTAATGAAATACTCAGAGAACCTCTCTGTGTTTCCAGAAGATGGCTTGCTACTGGGACAATACGATATGGAACACGTTCTATGCCTGGATTCCATCTGAATCTTTTCCCTAAAGAAATTCTCATTCCTCTCAGAATTATATGCTGCGGAAATATATCCCAGTTTCATAATATGTCAGTAGGAAAATAAGTCTGGTGCATACAAGTTTGATGCACACACATACAGCGAATCTTTCTCAGGCTTTGCCTTGGTCCTATCATATCCTGTTCACAATCTTCCAGCATATGCTAAATTAAGACAAAGGCTTCAATTTCACATTCGATGTCCCCGAAATATGGCTCCAATTTACCTTTCCCGTCAATACACCCCTACACAAACCCTATGTTTTAGTCCAATTATAGATAATTCTAGTTCTTTCTTAGCTAAAACGATCACGTCCTGTCTTCGCCTCAGCTAGTCTCTCCACTCGAAATGTTCTCCTGCGATCTCTAACTGTTGAGTCTGATGGATCTTTTAGGTGTCCCCCAAATGCTCCTTTTTCCATAAAACTGTTCCTGATGCATCAGAACGGTGCCATCTGTGATGTCCTTCTCCCCTGGGTTCCCAGCACATGCTGTGACAAGCCTTATGATGTGACCCTGATCACTCTCTTCTTCACATCACATATTTCTGGACAGCCATTAGGCATATCCACGTGAACTCCCCATCAGATTACAAATTTTTTCAGGGTAGGAGCTGACTTTTATGAATTTCTGAATTCACTAAATTGCCTGGCATTGGGCTTGACATATTAGATACATACTTATGCTGGTGTATTGCATAAATAAAATTGTTCTGTTTACAGCTGTTTCTAACATATTTGTTTAATTAACATTAAACAGGTTTGCCTCTATTACAGACTTTCAAGAAATGAAAACAGTTTTTGATTTAAAAAGCGCATCTATATAACTATACGTATACATAAAAAACTATAATCAACTGACTTTTGACAAACAAGCAAAGGCAATTTAATTGAGAAAAGATAGTTTGTTTGTTTTTAACAAATGGTGCTGGAATAATTGGACATCAATATGCAAAGAAATAATCCAGACACAGACATTACAACTTTCACAAAAATTAACTCTTAAGTGAATCATAGACCTATGTATGTAATGTAAAGCACAAAACTATGAAACTTCTAGGAGGTAATTTCGGCTACCTTGGGTTTGGTGATAACTTAGCTATAAAACCAAAAGCATGGTACATGAAAGGAAAAACTGTTAAGTTGGATTTCATTAAAATTAAAAACTTTTCCTCTTGGAAGGACACTGTAAAGACAAAAGACAAGCAACAGACTGGAAAAAAATTTGGAAACTATATACTTGAAAAAAGACTATATCAAAAATATACAAAGAACACTTAAAACTCAACAACATGAAAACAACCCAGACTTAAAATGGGCAAAAGACCTGAACAAATGTATCACCAAATAAGATATATAGATAGCTAAAAGCCACATAAAAAGATGCTCAACATCAGTTGTCATTAGGGAATCACAAATTAAAACAATAAGGAGGTACCGTTATATACTTATTAGAATGATTAGAATACAGGAAAGTAATGATACCAAATGCTGGCAAAAATGTGAAGCAACAGGAACTCTCATAGTTGGCGGGAATGTGAAATGGTACAGCCACTTTAAAACACAGCTTCTTACAAAGCTAAACATAATCTTAACATAAGATCCAGCAATTGCCCTCTCAGCTATTTTCCCATTTAAGCTGAAAACTTAGGTCCACACAAATACCTGCACATAAATGTTTACAGCATCTTTATTTATAACTGCCCTGAACTGGAAGCAATCATGATGTTCTTCCTTATAGGTGAATGGACAAAGAAACTATGGTATATCCTTACAATGGAATATTATTCACAGATTTTTCTTTAAAAAGCTATCAAGCCACAAAAAGACATGGAGGAACCTTAAGTGCACAGTGCTAGGTGAGAGACATCAGTTAGAAATGGCCATATGCTATTTGATTCCAATTGTTTGACATTCTGAAAAAGGCAAAACCTCAGAGGCAGTAAGGAGAAAAGATTAGTGGTTGCCAGGGCACCAGGGGACGGATGAACAGCTAAGCACAGGGGAATTTTAGTGTGGTGCAACTCCTCTGTACAAGACTGTCATGGTGAGTGAACACATGATGTTTGTCAAAACCTGTAGAACACTGGTGAAAACCAAGAAATAATACAGATCATCACAAGAGAATCTAAATGTATTATAAATGTATGAGTTCACCTCACTGTAGGGTTTGGGGGGAAAAGATCCTGACCTGTATAACTTTGGGAATGTATGGGGTCTATAAGACTAAAAGCAAAAAGAACTGCAGCTAAGCGTTGTGCTGTATGTCATTGATTAAGTTGTTTTCTCTAGGGGTACGAGTTCATAATTCTGATACTACTGTACACATATACTGTAATTCAACAATTAAATAAATGCATGTCAGATGGCAGGAACCACGTTTCTCTCTGTTGAGAATGAGAATTTTGCAGGAAAACCTAAATGAAACCAATTCTATCCTACTAGATTTGATTTACTTTCATGAAAACGGCAGCAGAAAACGCCAGGGTCCCAAGCCTGGCTCAACTGTAATTCTAAGGGTGCCAGTCGGAAGGTCCGAGCGGTTCTCGAAACATGTTTCTAGAGAACATGTCCAAATCACAGTTCAATACCTGTTTTTTTTGTTTTTTTTTTTCAATTACTGACATGACTGGAATGTGTTTCTATGAGAAACGGGTCAGCTGTAAGACGTAGTAATGAAGTAACCTTTCAGTACAGAGTTTAATGAGGTAGATGCAAAAGAAATTGGCAGACGACAACGATCTCTTTTTCCCCATTAACTAATTTGTTGTTGTTAAAAATCCCACAGCTCTCCTGTAGAAAACCACTCTTACCAGCGTCCTGTGCTTTTTTCCCAGACACATTTTATGCATGTACAGACAACAGTGTGCAAGGTATGTGTGCATACATGCTCACATGTACGTACAGATAAGCACAGTTTTTATAAAAATGCAAATGAAACACGTCTCACATTTTGCTGCTTTCACCTAACAGAATCTTAGCGATAGTTCTCCAGGACATAGAGCTCTCTCACCTTCTTTGTCACAGCTGCACAGTCTGTCATTACCTGAATGCATTTAATCAGACTCCTACTGATACTGAGCATTTAGATTGTTTTCTAGTCTTTGCTATTTTCTCATCCAACTTTTAGTGAATGAAAAGAAATAGGCCGGGCGCTGTGGCTCACGCCTGTAATCCTAGCTCTTGGGAGGCCGAGGCGGGCGGATTGCTCAAGGTCAGGAGTTCAAAACCAGCCTGAGCAAGAGCGAGACCCCGTCTCTACTATAAATAGAAAGAAATTAATTGACCAACTAATATATATATAAAAAAATTAGCCGGGCATGGTGGCGCATGCCTGTAGTCCCAGCTACCCGGGAGACTGAGGCAGAAGGATCGCTCGAGCCCAGGAGTTTGAGGTTGCTGTGAGCTAGGCTGACGCCACGGCACTCACTCTAGCCTGTGCAACAAAGCGAGACTCTGTCTCAAAAAAAAAAAAAAAAAAAAAAGAAAAGAAATAAAAAAGCAGAACACTGTACCCGAGAGTTTTCTGTCAATACCATCCCCTGTCCCCCAAGAATCCTGTCCCGTGGTGAACGCAGTCCTGTACTTTTGACGGCCACTGGTTTAGAAGATGATCACTCCAATGCAAAGCGTTAGAACCTCCTCCTGTCTCCCTCCCACCTCTAAGGAAACGCTATTATCATTAAGGTGCCTCGTGTGGGACAGGCTTTTCCTCTGTAGAAACATCTGCGGGACTCCCTCGGCTCCCAGTTTATCAGGTGTCAACGTCCAATCGATATTAGCTGACAGAGTAATCAATCGGTCAGGAAGTACTTATTGACAATGAGAACACTAGTGATTTAAATCTGACAATTTTCTACTATGTTCTAATAGAACATAATAACATAGCTATCAGTATTTTCATTAAATAGGGTCAAAGAGTATGAGTGATCTGAGCCACATCACACAGCAATTACTAGGACAGAGGAGCAGCACGCACCCAAGCCTTTTAATATCAGAATCCCTGCAAATCCTGCCAAAGCTCCCCTAGAGTGCAATAGTGCCTCTACTGTCTGACAAGTTCAAGTCCAAAGTGACACCATATGACTGGCCCCTTTGATCATCTGTAGATGGTCCATCAAGTCAACATGCTTCTGTTCTGGTACACGGATTGGTCTGTATGTGTGAATCTCTGTGGTGGTGTAGTAACAGCAGTACTACTACTACTAGCAGTAACAGTACAAGAAGTACTTACTACTGGCAGCAGCATTAGTGGCAGAAGGAATAACAAAGGCTAACATGCTCAGGACAGACTACAAGCCACATGCTATGCTAGCTTTTATTTAATTTTAGCTACTCTGTGAGGTAGGTATTATTATCATCCCCATTTTACAGATGCACAGACTGAAGCACAGGGAGGTTAATTAACTTGTCTAGGGTCACAAAGCTCACACTCAGCAGAGCCAAGCTTCAATACCCAGGCAGCGTGCCAGCCAAGGCAGCCCTATACGCCCGCTAGCTACGCTGCTCTTCCTGCAAGGTCAAGTTCAGGAGTGGGGCAGTCTTCCTGCAGTTCCAAAGTACTCGTTATTTAACAATGGAGTTTATTTCCTGGTACATGTTTCCTGTATATTCCTGAATGAAATTCCTCACAATAGCTATGTTGGTAGCAGACCAAAATAGAAATCAACTTCTAAGGAATAAAACCCACGGAAGATAATACCTTTAGTTAGAGCGAGGGTTTGCAAACCACAGCCAGCCAGCTACGCCCAGCCTGCCACCTGTGTTTGTGCGTAAAGTTTTACTGGCACGCAGCCACGCATTGTCTACAACCACTTCCACGATACAGCAGCAGAGCCTAAAACATTTACTATTTTGCCAGTTACAGAAAGTTTGCCAATTTCAAAAACTCAGTGTTAAGAAAATAACAATATCTCATTGATCATTTTGAAATATAATACCTGTTGAAATAACAATATTTTTGGTATACTGAATTTAAAAACCTATTCTGTGAAAACTAATGTCACAAAAACTAATTTCTTTGTATACTTTTAAATGTGGCCCTGGAAAAAATTTAAATTATGTGGCTCACATTATACTTCTACTTAATGGTGTTGCTCTAAGAAATTAGGGCCTCTACATTCTAAGGATGTGAACAGTAAAAGAAAAATGAGGCTTAGAATTATAATTCTATTTGCATTTGTAAGATACCTGGAGCATGCTTCATATAAAGGAACTGTCAAGTTCTCTTTAGAGACTAAAACATATTACTTCTCACCAAAATAGTTATCTATTGCACTCTGGGAGGCCGAGGTGGGCGAATTGCTCAAGGTCAGAAGTTCAAAACTAGCCTGAGCAAGAGTGAGACCCCATCTCTACTATAAATAGAAAAAAATTAATTGGCCAACTAATACATATAGAAAAAATTGGCCGGGCATGGTGGCACATGCCTGTAGTCCCAGCTACTCGGGAAGCTGAGGCAGCAGGATTGCTTGA
This sequence comes from Microcebus murinus, assembly GCF_040939455.1. Lineage (NCBI taxonomy): Eukaryota > Metazoa > Chordata > Mammalia > Primates > Cheirogaleidae > Microcebus > Microcebus murinus. The sequence continues at coordinate 12,844,043 of NC_134114.1, forward strand.
GCCCAGGAGTCTGAGGTTGCTGTGAGCTAGGCTGACGCCACGGCACTCACTCTAGCCTGGGCAACAAAGCGAGACTCTGTCTCAAAAAAAAAAAAAAATTATCTATTATTCAAAGATGAAAAACAATGTTCACGGAAATAACGTGAAGCAAAAAAGCCCCATGAAGAGTTCTCATGAGGCTAATGGCTCTGAACACATAAATCAGACATGAAGAATTTCCATTAATGTCAAATAAAGTATGAAATAGCTTTCAAGATCAAGACATTAATTCTCAAGCAACATATATTAATTTTATTTTTCATAACGCATTCATATTTAATTTCCAAAAATATCCCAAAGATTCCTAGGACATTAGGTTTTTGGTTTTTTTTTTTTCTTTTCTTCAACTGTCGAAGCAGCATCTTTGGTGCGCGTGGGAACGATGAAAAAGAGCCACGTTGGGCAATCTGTAACAACGCCAGATGAGCTAGACAGGCCCAAATGGGGCACATACACACCGATCCTTTGTTCCCCAAGAACTGGCAAGGACATGCTTGGCAAGGCTGTGCCTAACAGCTCTCCAGGGTTCACTACAAGCCCTTCCCTTGAAGTGTCCGGGGGACACACACTCATTTGAAACTCGGCTACCATTGCGCCCAGCCACAGACTTGTTTCCAAAACCCACAAATGGCCTGAAAATCTAAATACTTGGTCCAATGCTTCCTTGAGCTCCAAGAACACAAGCCCGCCCTCCTCCTACAGTACCTTCTTCCTTCCATTCTTACCCCTCCCCTGTTTCCTGCCTTGAACACCCCTGCACCTGGCTCTGCCTTCCTCTCCCCATGGCCATATGGGGGGACCACAGCTCTCTGCTGGCTTCCCTTCTCCCCTCCCAAGCCCCTTTCTTGGGAAGCCCTGAGTGCAGGCCCCCAGCTTCCCTCCTCAAACACCAACTCTCTCTTTGGAGAGAAGGCACCTGGGGGTTTTCCTGTGGCACCCACCCCTGCAACGGGGGGACCCCTGGATCTCCAGGGCTGGAGCTGAGGTTTAATCTTTGACACTGAAATGAAAGCTCTGGTCTCCTTCCTGAATCAAAAGTGAAACAGCATATCATGGCACCTAATTTTGTTTTTTTTTTTAAAGGCAGGGTCTTGCATGGTCGCCCAGACTGGGGTGCAGTGGTGCAATCATAGCTCACTACAGCCTCAAACTCCCGGGCTCAAGCGATTCTCCTGCCTCAGCCTCCTGAGTAGCTGGGATTACAGGCAAACACCACCACACCCAGCTAAATTTTTAAAAAGTCTTCTGCAGAGATGGGATCTCGCTGTGTTAATCCGGGCTGGTCTCAAACTCCCAGGCTCAAGCGATTTTCCCGCCACAGCCTCCCAAAGTGCTGGGATTACAGGTGTGAGCCACCACACCTGGCCGCACTTAATATCTAAATATGGGTTAGAATGTGCCAAGGATTTTCATTCATCTTCATTAAATCTCAAAGAGCCCTATTAAGGGTAGTGGGCAAGACAGCAATATTATTCTATTACTATGCGGAGACACAGATACAAATGGAGTGGCTTGCCCAAGGTCACAGTAACCCTTGGGCACTAGGACCTGTGTCCTGCTTCCGTGATCTTCGTCCTTGCAGGAAAACCAGAAGAGGACTCCAAGTGTGGCCCCGGATAGGTGCCCATCTATGATGAGTGACAATAAGCACTAAGGAACTTTTACGGCCATCTGACATGGCTGCATTGTTTATTGTATTTTTCAAAAGTACCAGTCCCCCATGAACTGGTAATAAAAAATGAAAAACGGTTCTTTCGCCATTTTTTTGAGAAGTGTTCTAGAAGTTACCGATGTCAACTTTGCGTAATGCTTGTAATGGTATTTCTTCATATTAGTGTGTATACAAATCTACCATTACAATAATATTATTTGGTAATTTTGCATAAAGTACTATACTTCTTTCTCTTTCTGTTAACATAAAATCAGGCTCAATGCATAAGGAAAGTGTATTTATCTAAATCCTTCCTCGAAAGTGTCCTAAGCATAAAATGTCTATTCAGAAAACCTGATATCATGTCCCTGTTAAAAATTCTCTAAATTGTACACAAGATAAAATCCAACATTTTTCTATAGAAATTCTCTTTCCATCTCCCACCACTTCTCTCTTCGTCTGAAGTTTTATTCCCTCGTGGGGGCCACCAGCTGCCCCCTATTGAAGGAGGTACAACTGGACCCAGGGCAGCCGTCCCGGGGACGAGATCATTCCAAGCCAACCCTGCAAACCCATTCACCTGTGCCAGGGATTCGCTTTCTTAGCTTCCTGTGGAGCAAGACAGCCACAGGATCCAGTCCTGGCCCCAGAACCAAGCAGAGAAGCCCAGGAAGATTCAAGGCAAACCTGCAAAGGGGCTCCTGGGAAAGATTTTCCTTCCTCATAAAAGAAGAGGAACCTCCTAGAGGAGTCCCTATTAGCCCAATCCCGATTCTTTCCAGGATTAATGTTTACTCTAAGAGTATAAGATCATTGCTTTACTCAGAGATGTGTCCCAAAAGCATAACAGGTACTCGAAAAAGACTTGTTGAAAAAAACCGAGTGACAGTGTTCTGTGAGGATGTGATGGTTGCAGCTATGGCAGCCACTTTGCAACCTGGAGGAAGGACCAAGAGAAATGCAGATGCCATTGACTTGAAGCCCTGATACTGTGGAGCCTCCAAACACATGTTTCTTATTAAGTGTGCTATACACAGGCCACCGTTGTCAGAGTTATTCTGTCCTACTCCTGAGAGTTGGAGCCCACCCAGACGGAGACTGAGGGTGTGTGTGACATACCCACACAGCCTGTTGGGAGATGGAAGGGGTCCTGTGGAGGAAGCCTTGGATTACCCCTGGGAAGTAGGGGACCCTGTGGTGAAGGAGCTTAGCCCTCAGTAAGATCTAGATCCACAGAGACACTGCAAGGCTGGTGTACAGTTTAAAATTCTTCAGGCCTGGTGCGGTGGCTGCTCACGCCTGTAATCCTAGCACTCTGGGAGGCCGAGGCGGGTGGATTACTCGAGGTCAGGAGTTCGAAACCAGCCTGAGCAAGAGCGAGACCCCGTCTCTACTATAAATAGAAAGAAATTAATTGGCCAACTAATATATATAGAAAAAATTAGCCGGGCATGGTGGTTCATGCCTGTAGTCCCAGCTACTCGGGAGGCTGAGGCAGGAGGATCGCCTAAGCCCAGGAGTTTGAGGTTGCTGTGACCTAGGCTGACGCCATGGCACTCACTCTAGCCTGGGCAACAAAGCAAGACTGTCTCAAAAAAATAAAAAAAAACAAAAAAATAAATAAAATAAAATTCTTCCAGCAGTTAATACTGTGAGCTCAAAAATATTCAGACAGCAAATCAGTACGGAATGAGGTCAGCAGTGGTGACATGAGCTGGTACGTGACACCAGGGCCAGACAGATATCACGGGGCAGTGGGCAAGTTCAAACCCAGGCCGGATAGGTCAGAACCAAAGACAGAATACAGAAGCCCAGGTTCCCTGGCCATGGTGAGAGTCAGCAGGTGATGTGCTCACCTGAAGCAGCCAGTGCCCAGGCGACCCGGGGCGGGGTCAGGAACACAGAGCTCAAATACAGTGAGATCTAACAAAGGGGGAGCACTGAGAGCAACGGGAGGGCGAGTTGGCTGACGGCAGGTGAGGTCACGGGCTGGCGTGGGAAGGCTGATGTCAGGTCCAGGGGTGTGGGAAGGGGCCGGGGGAGTTAATGACAAGTTGGGAGGCCGCCTCCCAGGTATGTCCTAGAATCGATCACAGCGCATTTCTTGGCATTGTCCAGCAAGCCGTGAGACAGAGAGAGCGTGGACGCTGTCCCAGGAAAGGTTGGCAATGGAGGAAACAGAGGCCAGTGAGCCCTGGGATTTTACAGAGGCCGCCAGCTCGGGGCTGTGCGGCTCCCCACACCCTCCCCAACCGGGGACACGGTTACACGTCTGTGTTCACTTTGGGATCATTCAATGCCGGGCACTTAACAACTGGAGCACTCACTTTTTTATGTGTGTGTGCTATGCTGCAATTAGAAAACAGTTCTTGGCTGGGCACGGTGGCTCACGCCTGTAATCCTAGCACTCTGGGAGGCCGAGGCAGGCGGATCGCTCAAGGTCAGGAGTTCAAAACCATCCTGAACAAGAGCGAGACCCCGTCTCCACTATAAATAGAAAGAAATTAATTGGCCAACTAATATATATATATAGAAAAAATCAGCCAGGCATGGTGGTGCATGCCTGTAGTCCCAGCTACTTGGGAGGCTGAGACAGCAGGATCGCTTGAGCCCAGGAGTTTGAGGTTGCTGTGAGCTAGGCTGACGCCACGGCACTCACTCTAGCCTGGGCAACAAAGCAACACTCTATCTCAAAAAAAAAAAAAAAAGAAAAAAAGAAAGAAAGAAAGAAAACAGTTCTTAAAGCTCACCAATAAAGCAACTGAAGCAAGGAAAAAAATGTAATTCCAAAGGGGAGTGATGGGAACGCCAAGAGCACCTCGGGGCTGGGAGGTCCGCGTGAGGAACGGAGCAAGCCCACTCATCCCGGAAGGGTGAGAGGTGGGATCCGAGGGACAAGCTTTGCATTTGGGATCGGCTGTAGGAATTTAAAATCAGGGGTTTAGTAACTCAACATTTAAAAAAATGGACCATAGCATCCATTAAAATATGTTGAGAGAGGCTTTCAGAAAAAAGCCAGAGAAAGAGAAAGGCATGGAGGGACCGAAGATGTGTCCCCAATCAGACCGAAATCCCTGGCCAGACAGCAGATGGTTCAGGCCGCAGCATCAATCCCATCTGGACACCCTCACAGAGCTGCCCCTCCTGGGTGTAATGTGTCACCGTTTTATCTAATGAACCTAATGAGACCTTTCCATCTCGATAAATTAAACCACAATCTTGGCTCCATTCGTCGCTGCTCTATTTCCACTTCTCCGTCCACCATATTGAGCAGGTCACCACCCCCTGTATTCACACTCGCTCCGAAAAACCGTGCTGAGAAATACAAATTAGGAGGCCGGCTGTCCCTCTTTGCAGACACAGGCAAGGAGGCCCAAATCCGTCATTAAAATGCTAAAAAGGGCTGTGGCGCTGACAATCACGGGACAATGTCACCGCAGTAAGGATGCTGGGCGAGCAAAAGAGCAGGAGAGGAGGAGGACAGCCAGAGTCCCTGAGGTCCAAAGCTGGGAGACTCACAATGCTTTGCCAGAACAACTTTTTTTTTTTTTTTTGAGACAGAGTCTCACTCTGTCACCCTGGCTAGAGTGCCGTGGCGTCAGCCTAGCTCACAGCAACCTCAAACACCTGGGCTCAGGCGATCCTCCTGCCTCAGCCTCCTGAGTAGCTGGGACTACAGGCATGCGCCACCATGCCCGGCTAATTTTTTTCTCTATATTTTTAGTTGACCAATTAATTTCTTTCTATTTTTAGTAGAGACAGGGTCTCACTCTTGCTCAGGCTGGTCTCCAACTCCTGACCTTGAGGGATCCTCCCGCTTGGGCCTCCCGGAGTGCTAGGATTACAGGGAGTGCTAGGATTACAGGCCGTGAGCCACCGCCCCTGGCCTGGAACAACTACTTTTATAATGCTACGCTAACGCTAACAGCACTGTGAGATGTGCCCCCAGGGGAGTGTAAGTCTGTGTCTAGATAATAATCACCAGAATTTCAGTTATGACACAGAGAAAAACAAGGGTTCTCCAAGACAGATAAAGAAGAAACCAAACTAGGACTGAGGAGTCTAAATTGTCACAAAAAGTATGAAAATGGCAACTCGGAAAAATATGAGTCCAACACCCAGTCACCAAACGTGTCACATATTAGAAGGAGCACGAGGTCATTGGGTTCTGGCTAGTGGGGTGCTAGAAGGGGCCTGAGAAATCACCCTACCCCATCGCCCCATTTCTACAGGAAGGGACTCAGATGAAGTGGCCACTCTCCATTTGCTTAAAAATATATAAATAAGAAAAGAGTGAATTCTGTGATCACACAGATAGAGTGGATCATAAATATTCACAAATATATACCGAGATACCAGAAAAATTATAAATATTCACAAATATATACCGAGATACCAAAAAAAAAATTGAAAATGGAGAATTTTCCTTGAAAACTGCTCAGTGCCGTCTGCTCTGAGATAAATGATAATTTATTGGCAAGTCCTTGGTAAATTCTGCTTTCCAGAAGGCACGAAAGCCTGGGGGGACGGGGCTACTGGAGAGCTCAGCTTCCTAGGAGTCCTTTCTCTGGTTTATTCATGTAGTAAAGTGGCTGCCTGCAAGTCATAATGGGAAATTAGCCAGCCTTAGATCATGGCCAATATCTTTTAAGTATAAATTAGAAACACCACAGAATATTCCACTGAGCAGTTGGGAGTTGCTAGGAAACGGGAGGTCAGGCGACACTCAAAGGCCAGGTTATTCCCATCCTGGGGGCCCCTCCAGGACTCTTCACACTGGACCCCTGGAGAGGTGGGAGCCGGGCGGTGAAGGCTCAGCTTCCTGGCGTCCAACCCAGACTGTGAGGCCAGGCTTCTGAGCCCCGTGACGCCGGCTGCTTAAGTCTGGGCGCCCCTCCCCCACCCAGCACCCCACTTCAGGAAAGGGTCCAACATGTGCCACGTCACACTGGCTTCATCTGCAGCCTGGCACTTTTCTCCAAGATACTGGAGCCCGAGAGTTACTACAACAGAGTTTTAGGTTTAAGACTATGCAACAGATGAATCACGATGTTAAGAAAATAAGAGGGGTTAAAAAAGAGAGAAAGAGAATGAGGGCGTTTATGCTCCTAAATCCAAGATCTAGGAAATAGAAGGCTGTACAAGTGGTAGTTTTCTCCTCATCTGCCCTTAGAATAACACATTTTATCCACTCCCTTTAGTGATCCAATTTGCTTTATTTAACATTTACCATGTCCTTGGATTTAAAGAATAGTTTTCAGGGTTCTGATAATTCTTTCTCCATGAATTCGTCTTTCCCTACATCTACCCTTAAAAGGGACAATATGTCCCCAAACTCTATTTGAGGATGTGCTGCTGGATTCAGTAAATGAAAATAAGTTCAAATGACAGATCATGAGAGACAATGAACAGCTCTTTTGCTGGGATAGCCACACACTGAGCATCAGGGTTCTCTACCAAGACTCCTGGGTGGCTTCTTGCCATATGATGACTGTGACAACTACTGTTTATCAGCCACCATGGCCGGTCGGTGTGACGACGTGCCAGATCTGAGCCAGGAGTTTCACAGACAAGCTCACAGTTAATCCTTGTACCCACCCCACAAAATGGGTGACATCTGTCCTCACTTCACTGATGAGAAAGCTGAGTACTTAAGTGACAGGCCAATGACCCGTGGCGGGTGAAAGTCAGGCAGCTCTTGCTGTACAACTCCGTTCAGTCTGCCGTGATGCACGGCTTCCAGATACAGCTTCACCAATCACTCTACTCCAGAAATGTTTAAGGGGTAACCTATTGTATCACCTTGTTAACTATGTATGGTCCAAAGGACAGGCGGCTTTATTCACCAGGCAAACAGAATCAACCTGTTCTTTGAGAATTATGAAAATACGCCATTAGCCCTAGAACAGGCTAAAAAACCCCAAAACAGGCCCTGCTAAATGAATTGCTATAGAGTCACCCTGCTAGTGGGGATATCTATAGGGTAGAGTTTAAATTTTGTGATTTACATGACAAAATCTCAGGACAAGCCACAGTAGTGAACACTGTTTGGCAACGTTACTGTGACATATCACACGCTGGTGAATAACCCGGGATCACTCAGTGCATCTCCCCGATCGATGTTTTGGCCTCATGAACCAAGATCTGAGGCCAGCCGGTGACGTATGAATGAAAACCGAACTTAGATATGACCTGCTCAGCAATTCACTCCTGCCTATATTTTTTTGCACCCAACTGCTCGATAGAATTAACTCTCAGCTTAAATGTCTCTATTGATCTACACACACACAGGTTAGGGCCATTTCTAGTTCCCACAGCGCCCAATAGAGCGCGATCTGTGTTTCAGGCATGCAAACTGCCCCTTTCCCAAAATGACCTGCATGAAGAACAAAAAAGGCTTGTGCACCCTGGCTAGTTCCTAAAGGCTCTCTGAATATTTCCCACCCGCTTTCTCAATCATAAATGCTTTATAGCAACATGCTGGAACAAGAAGAGTGGGTGAGCTGTGAGCAGGCAAGGTGAGCAATGAACAAGTGGCAATTGTACTGTGGTTAATTTTTTTAATTAAGCATGGGAAGGAAAAGGCTTTAACTCTGTGGATGTTAGCAGAGCCCCCTAGTTTGTGGAAACCAGGAAATACCTCTAGCACGCCCCAGACAGCAGGAGCAACTGAACAGAAGTGGCCCATCTGCTGATGCAATGAGGCTGCGAACAGCAGCTGGTCTAAGACACAGGCAGTTGGAGCTTTGCAGCGTGTGCACCTCTTTGTTCCTTTGATATCTGGCCTGAGTGCTTGCAGGCTGTGTTAGAACCCTGGAAATCCAAGTGAAATGATGTCACAACCAGGTCCAACCTGCCCTTCCACCTCCACAAGAACCTCATTGCCCTAATTTGCAAGGTACCTCTGATTTAAAAGCCTCTAGGAGCTGCAACTGTGTGTACTTGCAGTAGGAATGTAAACTGACTAGCTCAAACTTTGCTGGAATCATGATGCAGTCAATGAATCGAGTGCACAGGCCAACATTTCAGAGTTAATACCAGAAAAAGGAAAAGAAAAAGAAAGACAAAAACAAAAAATAGGTAGGTTAATTTTCCTTCTGCAATTCCTCAAACCACAATTAACATAGCAACAATGCCTTCCATTTGGCTCTCCTAATCCGGTGGGATTTCTTTCTTTCTTTTTGGCTCAGCAAACTTTGTCTTAGTCCTCTATTTAAGTATTATAATAACCTCATTTAAACTATGCTGTCCCCTAAGAAAACAACACCACAGTATGCCTAAAAGAGTTCATATTCAAACCCTGGTCCTTCCCCTACCGGCTCAAAAACTGAAATCTCAGATATCCAAACTTATTATACCTATTCATACTTCGTGTTCACGTTTATCTAAAGAGATCTAAAACATCTGTTTGCTAGTGAATTTTTCACCAACATAAATGTGGAGGGGGAAAGATGCCACAATATCTTAACAGGACCACTTTTCTTTAATTTTGGAGAAGCAAACTTTGAGTATATCCCAGGATAGTTCCAAAGCTAAACAGTACTCCCTTTTAAGTGAAATACTGACAAATGAAGCATCTGGCACACTTTAATGAGCTGTTTTATCCTTTCAGAGTGGCTGAAACTAGGACAGCCATTCATCTGAGAAAGTGGATAGCACACAGTAATCACACAATGGTGCAAGACAGACTGATAATGCCCACCCCCGATTTTACATTTCCCAACACTACTTACTAGGAAAGGAAACAATTGATGTTTAACCTAATGATTACATACATCTGGAAAATGTTAAATAGTACACAATTTTCTATTTTCATCATATGTTTATTAGTAAAATACATGGTTAAGAGCAGTCACAAATGCTATAATAAAAGTTTACTTGTATGTAGATGCTATTTTTTACTGAGAGCAAATGAAAAATAAGAATAAAAACCATGAAATAATCAGCATTGACACCTTAACCCAGTGGTTTTGAAGAAGGTACAACTTTGCTCCCAGAGGAAAACAAATGGAAACGTCTAGCGACATTTGGGAGAGGGGCTGTTACTGGCATCTAATAAACATCCTACCAAGCACAGGATAGAGCCCAGCAACAAAGAATTCATTCTCCGGTCCAAAATGTCAGTAGTATCAAGGCTGAGAACCCCCTACCTTAACCTGATAAATAAGAAAATGGTTAAGCAAGAATCATCTCTTTGAGAGGTGGCTGAGTTGGAAGCAAAAGGGAGTGAAATTTCATTATTCACATTTCAATTCAAAGGGCCGGACAGGTGAAGCAGACCAGAGCAGAACCAGAAGATCTAGAGGGAAAAAAGTAGGTTACTAATTAAAGTAGGGTAAGAGGGCAAAGCTCAGAGGAGAGTCTGGGGCTGGAAATACGCAGGGAAGAGGCACTCACCTAGCTCAGGGCTGAAGGAGAGCAGTATTCCTTTAGGAGCCGGCAAGGGAGGAGGCGAGGGCAGAAGGAGCCCATGCCCACATCTAGAGGAACCAGTGAAGAGCGGGAAGGGGAGGGGGGGGATTGGTCAGAGAGGTGTCAGGAAGGAGGGGTGGTTGCAGAGTCCCAGGCCTGGGGGTAGGGGGTGGGGATTAAGAGGGCAGGGCAGAGAAAACTGCACTGGGAAGCTTTCAGCAGAAAGGTGGCAAGGGCAGTTTTGATTGCACAGCATTACTGGAAATAAGAAAAGAGTCACGGACTCCTTTTAAAAATGCTTAGCAGTGAAGAGAAGATCGCTGGGGGGAGGGGGAGAACCCAGCCACATTCCTTTTCACCCTGGCTTCCCCTCCCTTTGCAGTAGGGTGTGTGTGTGTGTGTGTGTGTGTGTGTGTGTGTGTGTGTGTGTGTGTGTGTCTATAACTCTGTATTATTTCCCAGAGGAGGCAAGAAAAACTAAAAAATAAAAGGTGAGATTGTCCTTTACAAAAGGCTTCAACAATTTAAACTCCCAGCAGCAGAGTACATTACTGACAGTTTGTTCAAATAGTCACAGGCTCCTAGAAGTATTATTAAAAAGCAACACCGAGCCAAGAGTGGTGGTGCATGCCTGTAGTCCCAGCTACTATGAAAGCTGAGGCAGGTGGATCTGCTGAGCCCAAGAGTTCGAGGCTGTAGTGCACCATGATAGTGTCTGTGAATAGCCAACTGCACACTCCAGCCTGGACAATATAGTATGATCGCATCTCTAAAAAAAATAAAATAAAATAAAAAGGCAACACGAAATTAAAAATCCCTTTCAATCCTCACATTGACAAAATTACCTCACTATTTTAAGTTTCACTTCTTTGATTATATTATTGAGAATGAGAATGGCAGGTTATTTTCTGCTTGCATTTTACCTTTTAAAAATTTCTTGTTTATGTGTTTTACTTACTTTTCTACTAAAACATCTGCCATTTTCTTATTGTTCTGTAAGGGCTCTTTATATATTAAGGCTACATATTCATTGTTATATACACTGCACAAAATGTTCCCTGTTTGTTGATAGCCTTAACAAGAGCAATTTGGCTATGTCTATATGTATACAAAGTCATAACAATGTGTACACCCTGATTTGAAAAATAAACTTTCAAGAATTTACTTGAAAGAAGTAAACAGTATTTGTGCACGTGAATAATACAGCAGCATTGTTTGCAACAACAAATAAAGAAACAATCCAATACTAGAAATCTTACTTGAAAGTATAGCCACTGACAGAATCCTATAGCCATAAAAAATGCATAAGAATGTTGCAAGATATATTAAGCTAAAAAAATAGGTTACAAAATTAAGGTAACTATGATCCCAATTTAAAGAAAAAAGTATATTTACAATAAATGTCAACAAGACTGTCTCTGGATAGGGAAATCATGGGCAACTATAATTTTTTAAATATTTCACATAGTTTCCAAATATTTTTTAAATCAATAAGCCTTTATATATCAGGAAAGAGTGGAGGCAAAACCCAGTAACTATGTGGTGTCATTTTTATTGTTGTTACTGTTCCTTGTAGTGTATTTTGGGGTGTCAGGGAAAGAAGCAGCCTGAGAAAGGAACAAGAAAACTCCCCCAGGTCAAAGGAGAACACAGTGAAAAGTTGAGAAGAGACAGAGGCTGAGGGGACCGTCTACAAGGATGAGAGAAAACCGGAGGGAGCTTTCGACCCTGAGCGGAAGTCACAAGCCCCGCCCCCCCAATCCTACCATCCTTCCTACCGGCTCAAACCTGGCCCCTTTACTCCAGAGGAGTCTTCCAGGGGAATAATACTGGGAGGCTGATGGGGATTTGGGAATTAATTGGTCCTTTGCACAGCTGCTGGGTGAGCAGCACGAGCTTTAGAACAGTCACTACCAGCAATCACACACCTAGGGGGCTGCCAGTGACAATGTTAACGCAGGGCGACTTATGCTGGGGGACCAAAAAATCTCAGTCTGCATGTGACAGAGGGGAGGCGGGGACCGGGTTGGCTCAAACGTGGAAGTGGGGCTGCCATTCCGACTGGACACTATTCCAGAAGTTCGCCACGGTCAGTCACAGTAAAAACACAGCGCCAGGGGCTGCCAGGGGCTGCAGAGACGGGGGACACCATTTTAGCAAGTGGCACCACCCAGGAGGGAGGGGCTGGGGTCTCCTCTCTAATTGTATCATCTTCCCAGCCCCGTCCTTTAACATGCTGTGGCGTTCATCAGAAAGAGGGAACGATTTCTGTACTGTCGCCCAAGCTTTCTTGCCAACAGCAATGGGGTTCTGCACCTGGGGATCCACATATTTAAACAGAAGGGAGGAATGAGAAAACCCAGTTCAGTGCTATCAAGGAGGTAGGAATACATGGTAGGTGACCATAAAATGACTTGCACTTCACCTTTCTCTTAGGAGGGTAATAAGTGTATGTCAGATTAATTACTTTTAAAAACTGATGGCAAAAACCAAAACATTCAAAGCACTTGGTTTTCACTTAGTACCAGAAATCTTATCTATTTAATAAAAGCAGATTTAGCCACACGGCAGTCAGCCACATGATTATTCGTTCTTTCAAATGTAGCTCAATTTCATATGAAAGGCGCCCTTCACAATGAAAACATCTACTCCCTCCCAGGGCACATTTAGCAACTGAATAGACATCAACTGAACGCTGCTCCTGTGTGTTCGGGTAGAGACAGAGATTAACATTTCAGTCACTATTTTGTTCTTTTTTTGGGGGATCTCCACTTTGGGGAGTAAGAGAATCCCAACAAAATGTGCCTCATCAGGTTTTTCCAGGCTGATTACAAAATTCTGACATGTGTATGCATGTGTGAAACAAACCCATAATATTCAACAGATGACCGTTCAACTCCTGCAACTTCTCACATTTCCATACTTGTATATAAACCGGTTTACAGCGTAATTTTAAAAAGAGATTATGCTTGTGCAGATTTCTTTAAAAAGTTTCTACAAAGCACCAGGCAGGGGAAAAGCTCTATGATTATAGTTCGTAAGCTTTTAAAGAAAAATACTATGGGATAACAAGTTCAAACAAAAGAAACCACCACTAATTTCCTTCTTTGACCTGCTAGTAAAAATGATTTTTCCTATAAAAGGTGATTTCCATCTCAAAATACATTCCATTATCAATGCCTTAACTCATCAGTGGATTCCTTCATTTTTACAAAGGATTAGCAGTTCAAATTTGTACAGAAAATCAAAATCAGCACTTACCCATCTGTTTAGAAACTAAACACCTCAGCATCTTAGAGAAATGGCAGTCAGTTCCTCTCATGTTTGATCTCTGCAGAATTTTACTCCACCACGATCGTGGCAAGGTATGTGAAACTTTTAAGTAGAACAAACAAGATAAAAACTCCTACCTTGGGTTTCGTCTCCCCCCTTCAGTTTTTGTCCACTGTAAACGGCTGCATCTTTAGCAGTCGGGGCTGCAAGCATCTAAGCTGACAGACACAAAAACGGGCTTTCTTCGGCTCGCTGGTGATCCCAGCCTTTTATGTGGTGTCTTGGGCTGTGTTTGCTTAATTCATTCCTGATTCTGCTCAAAGGAAGTCCAGCCTGGCAAGGCTGGCGGGATAGTAATCGCTGAAGATATTTTTGACTGTGGGAGCAAACTAAGCATCTTACACACACCAACAAATGTGTGAATACATTTGAGGGCCCTAAGATTCTTGATTTTAAAAGATAATGTACTATTTTTTTTTTTAAAGAAAATGTTCCAGGACAAAATCAAGCAGTTTAGTGGTGAGCTCGGAAAATACACCCCCAGAAGGAGCACAACACTCCGCCCCCGAGCTGAGCTTCATTGATGGCTATTTACCCTGATCTTTACAGAGCTGCTGAATAGTTGCCATGCCAACTCCGCAAACAGGATGGAAGTGACCACTGAGGGGTTGACTGGGATTGTTTTGTTTAGGCAGAAGAATGGTTGCTTTAATGCTTCCCTTGCTAAAATTTCCTCCAAAGGTAAAGCTGCCCTTTTATAGGTTCTGTAGGAGATGTTTTCAAAAGTCAAAGATGATGCTGGTCATGGGTGCTCGAGTTGCAGGACATGGCCAAACCAACTGGGAACTGAAGAATGACCAAAGATTCCTGAATGCCAAGTGGGCACGTTCCAATAAGTTTGCAGAGGAAATGGAACCATTCCAAAAGAGTGAAAGACTCCCTGAATGGGGGAAGGAGTCAAAGGAGCTGACAATCTGGATGATTCTAAAAAGTCTTAGCTCCAAAGTTGATGCTTTTGCCCACCTTGTTCTTCCATTCATCTTTTCTACAGCACTCACATTTCATTGCGTGCAAGAGAAATTTCATTCTCAGTGCTTCAGGCTTTGGCCAATCAGAAACTACCCCCGTTCTTGCAAAATACAACTCCAAATAAATGTTCATCACATTATGAACAGATTATGAACATTTGGCACTTCGACACATCATGACAATATGTCTTTGTCAAAACCCAAAGAGCCGTGTAACACAGACAGTGGACTCCTAATGTTAACTCTGGACTTTAGAAATGATGTAGCAATATTGGTTTATCACTGCTGCAACAAACGTACCACACTAATGCAAGATGTTAATAAAAGGGGAAATTATGTATTGTTTTTTGGTGTGGGTGGGGAGGGCAGTAATGCTGGAACTCGCTGTATTAACACATGCTCAAATTTTCTCTAATATTTTTTATGTTCTAAAAATTAAAGTCTTTAATTTTTAAAGATTAAAATAAAAATGTTTATCTCATAACGATCTCAAAGACTAAAGGAAATTTAAAAATTTTTTAAAAGACTCTTTATGGCAGTCTGTCAGAGGGATATGATTTAAAAACTGAACTCAAAAGAGAAAAGGTTTGACAACAGTCTTGGGTTTTCTTGTGATTCAGCTTAAATTTGAGGTTAAACTTATGAGGATGAAGTAAGCTCTAAAAATGCTGGGTGTGCTATCCACCCTAAACGTACAACGTAAGTATGCATTATTCCATATAGTAACATACAGCTGTTTCTTGTCCACATGATCTCATCTAATACACATAACCATCCTCCTATGTCAGTACTGTCAATATAAGCACATTAGAGACGAGGAAATAATCCCCTGGCCACACAAGGCTGTACACCTTTGATCTGTTTCATCCCATGCTTTATAGGCTTCTGCACCTGGGCAGCTTTGCAACCCCCTTCCCACGCCAACAGGACTATGGTGTATCAGAATGTGCTGGACCCAGAGCACCCCCGACTCCCTGTGCCTTGGTACAGGGCATGAGTGAGTCACCCGGGCTCTGTGAGTCACCTCGAGAGCTCTCCTAGGGAGAGCAGGGAGCAGCTGGGGCTGGGGACAGATAGGGTAGCTGTCAATGCCGCTGTGGGAAAATAGTCACAAAGCAAGAAACAAACAAACAAACAAAATAAACAACGTGAAAAAAAAAACACATTCAGTAAAAAGGCAAGCAAAGCTCTACAAACCCCAATCACTCACAAGAGCCTTGAGAACATATTGCATAATGCACCGTTTGAATGAAAATTCTGAGATGAAATTATGCTCTGGAGGCTACTTATTGGAGCAGGGAAATGTATTCTTATTAAGAGCTTTAGAATAGTTGACACACTCATGTGAATGATTATCTGACATTTTCACTTTAATCTCAAATGGCCAGTGAAAACCAGTGAATGGAAGATGTGGAAGATGCAGAAATGCAGATTTCATTCAGTGCGAGTAAGACCTTTCCCATAAATAGTAAGGGCCTTAAAAAAACAAAGAAAGAAAGCCACAGGCTGCCATTAGGTGTAAAAGGAAGAGTAAATTCTCTGTCTCTAGGGGTATTTAGGAAGAGGAAGGGTGATCCCTCTGTGGGACACTTAAAAGAGAGAACTAGACCATATTTCATGAATTGTTAATGCAAATATGTTCCCACGCGGACATGCCTGAAATCCGACGCATCTCAGACTCGACTCGCTGTCATCCAAGCAGCCACCACTGTCACCCAGCACCTGGATGTGAGTGAATTTCATCACAGCTTTTCATACTATCTTTGCAAATTATGGACACTACCGGAACCACTCACACCAAGTCCGGCTGTCCTTTAAGTGTAGCCAAAACACTACACTACAGATCCATCAGTGAAACAGAAAGTTATTTTATCTGCAGGAAGGCCTGGAAACAGAGTGGCAAGGTGTACATTTGTGGTGGAGGAATGACCTCCATTTCACCCTTTTTGTAAAGCAGCAAGCGAGAGTGATAGGAAAGCACTGTGTCCTAGCCTGATAGGTGGAGCCTTCGCTTCTATACCAACAGGTAAACGACGGTGCAATTTATATTCGGGGAGTTTTAAAGTCAATTAAATACAGCAATAGATAATGTTCGCACTGAGTAAATGATCTATCATTCCAGAATGTTCAAGCAAAATGTTAAAATCCAATGTTTGACCTTTCAGTTCAAGCCCTTGCCAAGTGGCAGATCCTCACACCCAGACTTCCTCACCCGGTCATGGCAGAGAGTGAAGGCCTTCGGGGGAACACCCCATTTAGACATGGGTATATTGGTGTATAAGGCACCAATCCCCGGATGGGATGAAGAGGTGTTTGTGAATGAGCCCCTGGTGCTGTTTAGCTTTTCCAAAAGGGCTTTGACCCCTAGGGCGGCCACATCTGAGAGGAGGTCAGCTGAGGAGGTAGATAGGGCTAAGTTACCTGTTAGCATAAAAAGGTCTGTACAGATTAAGGACATCGTCCCAATACTAACCTGTTGGTATATCCCTAGGGTAACTCCCAACTAAACAAATCAAAGATGATCAAAAGAGAAAAACACACCCAATACATAATCAATTAAATAAACTAAAATGGAACCTGTGGCAGTAAGAATTAAAGACAGGGCACAAGTCTTTATCTTTAGCAAATTGAGCACTCATGCCCCAGGAGCGTCTCTGCAATGTATTAATACCTTTAGGAGCAATTCCGCATCTACTGAGCGCTGCAGCAGCTTGGCTGCTGAGCTAGGCAGCAGGCACAAAGGAAAAGACAGCTCTGCAGAGTCGTACTTGGCCAGGACTTCTGTATTTGTGGAATACCTTATTTACCAGTAGGATTAGGGCAGAGAGACCTAATCCTAATAAGAAATGTGAAGGGTTGCTGAAAAGAAAGCCTAGCAAGGCTAATGAGAAATAAGATGCATAAAAGGAGATAACAATGTCTGGATTACACAAACACAAATCCATAGGATTAAAAGTGCTAGATTCATTAAATTCATGCATCAAGGTTTTTATGCCTGTGGAAACAAAAGGCTCTTGTCACATTACAGAAACACTGTAACGTCTTACTACGCTAAAATGTCTGTGTGGCCAGGAGTCGTCTAGGATGTTGTCGAATGAGGGACTGAGCAGCACCGTGAAGGAGGGGGACACAGGTCTCGTTTAAGTGAAAGGAGCTGACATCCTCTGACGTCCTCGAAAGTGGGCCTCTGTGTGAGACAGTTTACCCGTCCTCCTGTCTTGAAGCACAGCGACAGATGGGGCTTCAAGATCAAAGCCGACAAAGCCCACTGCGGTCTGGCTAATTCCATGGCTCCAGCTTCGTCCCCTCACTTGATATTCCACTTGCCAGCAAATGCGGCTAAAGTGCAACCACAGACCTCCTGGATTCCCGCCTCTGGGGCCTGGTTTGCAGCTCTCCTCAGCGCAGACATCCCACCCTCTTCCCTTAGATCAGCGATCCCCAACCTTTTTGGTACCAGGGACCGGTTTCGAGGAAGACAATTTTTCCTGGGATGGGGCAGGGCTGCTGAGGGGGGAGGTGCGGTGAGCAATGGGGAGTGGCTGCAAATAGAGGAAGCTTCCCTTGCCCGCTGCTCACCTCCTGCTGTGCGGCCCAGTTCCTAACAGGCCACCGACCAATACCCATGCACAGCCCAGGGTTTGGGGACCATAGCCGTAGATAAACCTTTCTCCAAGAGGCCACTTGTGCTAGAAGCCTTCTTCTATTGGCCCCTAGTCCTGGGGAAATTTAGATGACCTAAGCCCTTGAGTTTTCAGAGAAGAGTGAATCTTTGAGGGTCTTGTTATGTCAAGTTAAATATAAACATATATTTATATTGCATGTATATACATATATATACATGTATTTTAATACAGGGTCTCACTCTGCTGCACCGGCTAGAGTGTTAACAACGCAATCATAGCTCACTACAGCCTCAAACTCCGGGGCTCAAGTATCCTCCCTCCTCAGCCTCCCAAGTAGTAGCTGGGACTAAGGTTCACACACCTACACCTGGTTAATTTTTAATTTTTTTTTTAAAGATGGGGTCTCACTATGTTGCCCAGTCTGGTCTCCAACTCCTTACCTCAAGCAATCCTCCTGCCTCAACCTCTCAAAGTACTGGGATTACAGGCGTGAGCCAGTGCGCCTGGCCCTCAAAAATTTAAAGATGCTGCTGCTGGAACTCGAGATATTTCCCTCCCAGAACCCAAGTCCTTGTCATAGCAAACCCAAAGACAGAACAGGGAGGAAAGCCAAGAGACAGCCCTGGCTGACCCTGTGGGAAGCAGGTCCTGGGCTCACAACCGTTCTCACACCCAGGGAGGCTTCCCTGATATTTATCAGTCCATTCCCCTAATTTTATTCTGTCCTGAGCCCCCCCCCCCCCCAGGGCTTTTCTGAGGAATGTTAATGAGAGACTTTTCTAACTAGAACTTATTTGCTAAAACACCAGGCAGGGACGCCCTTGGGGATGAAGAGAGATTCTGAGGCCACAAAGCAGGCTGTCTGTCATACAGAAATCTGCGGTTGGTTGGGGCTCTTCTGTCAGGCTACTGCTACTGCCTAAGCACATCACTATGGAGAAAAGCTAAAAGGCCTCGTTACCAATTAAAACGCCTAATGGAGAAGTCTGCCCTTTGTGAACTCTGAGAATTCTGAGCTTGGAGGATTCCATCCAAGGCCAAGGACTGGCTGCAGACTAGGGCCTCTCAAGCGGAGTGCTTTTCTCTCTGCTTCGTAACCGGTGCCCAGGGACACCCCACTGAGGCCACTGACGTCTTTTATCAACACACAAGATTAGTAAAAGGCTGTTTATAAAAAAAGAAAAAAAGCCCACATATTGTGATGGCTGACTTCACATGTGTTCCCGCATTCCAGGTATAGACTTCCCCTTTGGACCTCCTTTTCAAAACAAAACACAGACAACTCACATAACAACCAAAAAAAAAAAAAAATTTAACAAATAACCCCCAAATAACAAAAAACCACAAAGGATTTCTAAAAGGTTTAGGCCCAGGGCCAGAGGCCCATTCTGGGGTTAAAACAATTCCCAAGGAGAGTGGCAGCCTGTCCTACCAGCCCTGGGGGGGTGTGTTCTCATGAGAGTCTCAGATATGCGTCTAAAAAGCACAAAAGCATCTACAGGTACTTCAATTTTTCTCATGCCACAGTTATCTAGGTCAAGGATTTTATAGCTGCTGTTCTTATCTTTTTGGTCACTGAATCTGAAAAATACAAAAAAAAATCTCTAGAATTTTCCAAAACCCATGACCCATACCTACTTACACACAGATTTCAATACGACCCCCCAAGCCCTCCTGATTAACTAGCTGGAAAGGAAAATGAGGCGAAGAGAGATTGTCGCATTCCTCTATGCCAGAAACAGGCATTTCCCATCTCTGGGGAGAAAGAACGCAAGATTTTCCCTGTGGAATTTCTAGAAGAATCTATTATTGGACTGAAGAAAATGATACCAAACTCTAAATGAGGGTTGTTTATCTACAATTCCTAGCATATCATCAGTAATCCGATATTTTCAATGGAACCAAATGAATGCTAATTGATTCACAACAATATTTCCATATTCTAATTAGCATCTTGACACTTAAAATCACACCTACATCTTAGGCCTCAGACAAGTCGGCTCTTGTTCCATTGCCTTTACTTTCTGAGTGCCTTTAAAATGGCACCAAGACATTTTCTCCACGTCTTCAACTGCCTGTCTCTTGTGTTATTAATTAGCATCTGCCGTAATCAGGAGAAGCAGAGGGGCCAGTACAAATGGAAACATGAGGCTGAACTAGATGGTTTTTAAAATGCAAAACCCAAAGCAATTAGGTACAATCAAATCTCAGCATGGCAAACAAACATCAAAAAGAGGTAATTTCTTCAATATTTTGGCTGCTGAAGTGTTTTCAGGCCAGCTTAACTTCAAAAGCTATTACACTTGACTAAGGAAGAACTACCTCTCTGCCACCCAAGAAAGAAAATAAAAACACTGGACACTGAGTTTTTCAAGGTGGAATTTCCATTCTTCTCATAGCACTGCTAGGGTGGGAATCTAAGATGCCCATGATTGCAAAAACTGCACAATGACATCTCATACCACGAAGAAAGGGGGGGGAAAAAGCTTCCAATTGAACTATGGCTTGCCAGAAACTGTAAGGTGCATCCCAGTACCCAAGACTTTAAATTGAAAAAAAACAAAAAAACCTGTGCATTTGAAGGATGAAACATGGCAATTATTACCCCTATTGTAAAAATGGAAAAGAACATCACCAGAGAGGTACAGCACCCCCACACCAAAAGCCCATTTATATTGCCTGGTAAATACTGCCCACTGGTATTTCTACAGCGCAGCAAGTGGAATATAAACCAGTTTCTGTGACATATTGTTATGTACAGAAAGAGATCTTCCAATTATTAATTTCCTACATTGTGTCAAAAAAAAAAAGCTATGTATTGTTTATATTGCCATTTTTTGTGATAGATAACCTTAAACATTTTAACAGAAATTTGAAAAATGGAACGACGAGGTACTTTTAAAAATACGAGAATGGTGCATATTAAGTCAGCACAGATATTCTACAGAAGACCAGTCTTATCCACTCTATGTCCCACAAATGCCAAATTCTCCCCACCACACCTCACAGTAAGTAACAAACTGAACAGGTCAGTTTTGCCTCTCTGGGAGACAGAGAATTCCCTACTGTGGTTCTTATGAGTACACATCTTTAAATTATAAATGAGGAATTCACGTCCTATTAAGTCAAAGGTAATTAGTAAACAATATAAAATATAAGATCTAACATTAGGGAAGTTGCCAGGATATAACCCAAGTCTCATGGGAACAGCGAAGATCAGATTTCTCATCTTAATCCTTATGAGGGTAGCATCTAGCTCTTCCACATGAGGGAGTTCCTGAAATGACTATTTCGTGGGGGTTTTCTCTCATAAGAAGGATTCCCAAGAGGCTAATGTTTGCCAAGTCAAAATAATTTAAATTTACTAACACTTTAAGGTAAGTTATCCATTTAGGCATGGCTTCAGCAACTGCGTATATCTAATACTATTATTTTGTTTAGGCAGCTTCTCTTTTTTAAACTCACATTGTTTCTAATCAGGTTATGACATTAAAAAGCTAAAATCAAAGAGCCTAGACCTTAAAACTACTACAACTATCTTCTAATTAGTTACAATCAACTATAAAGTACTTAAAATTCAGCCTTACTATTCAGATCAAAGCTTTTTCATCATGGTTAACAACAAATCTGAAAAAGAAAACTTAAAAAAATACACACACAAAAACACACCAAATATTTCTTCTAAAAAGGTATATCACGCTCTGAAACTGGTTCCAAGAATTTTAAAACACAAGCTTAAAAAAAAAAAAAAAAAGTGAAAGCCTCATAATGTTTCCTTTTAAAGTAGATTTCCCTATGGCTTAATGATACCATTCGAAAGCAGACTAAAAGTCTAAAGGGACAAAGGGAATTTTTTCATTTAATGTCAGGTTATAATAATGTCATATCCATTTCTAACCATCTACAATGAAAGGACTTTGGAGAAACCAAGTCTGTGAGTAACCACCCCCCAGGAGGCTGTGTCCTTAAAGACCAGATCTTAGCTGACTGTCATAAATCTTACCTTCTGCATGTTTGGCTTGATACAGCGAACAAAGAAAGGATTAGAGGAGCTTAGTGTTGCCATTAAGGAATGCAGCGAGTCCTATTAGAAAGGAAAAAGTATATGTTGATTTAGTCTCTTACTATGTCATTCTTTAAATTTCTCAGCACCCTAGGCACTTATCAGAAACAAGAATAAAAAACAAAACAACATAAATCATAGGAATAATAACTTAGAGTTTTTCATTTTAAATTATCATTCTTACATAAAACAAAGCAAAAGATATTATAATTTCTTATAATTGAAATTATTCCACAATATACAAAACTCATTTATCACTTCCTTTATATAGTACCTTTAAAAAAACCCATTCTGTTAATAAATGAAAACAACCCTAAGATATTTCAATGTTTAGTACAGAAAACCTGAGAAGTATCCACTCTTTCACTATAATCATTCCTCCTAATTCATTATTTCCATCAAAACGACAGCCTATGCCAGCACTTCATTGGTTTCTGAGCTGTAGTCTCTCACTTTTACCTTCAAATCACCAGGCCCACAGATACCAGATCAATCTATAATACTAGTTTCTTTTATTTTTCAATTTTTTTTTATTATGGAGACTTTTCAACATTTACTAAAGCAAACATAAGCCTTGTCACCAGCTGTGGCTCATGGCTAATCTCATTTCATCTGATCTCTGTCCCCATATACACTACACCTTCACCTCTTGTGGAAAAGCAAATCCCAGACATCATGTGATTTCACCCATCAATATTTCAGTATATATCATTAAAGACAGCACTTTAAAACTCATAACCACAATACCATCACACCTGCAAAGATTTAACATTAATTCCTCAAACTAATATTAAAATGTGCGATGGTTTCACATTTCATATTAAAGTGCTCAACTGCTACAAATTTCCTAATTTTTAAATGGTTTGTTCTTTTGCATCAGAATGCAAATATAGTTCATGAATTGGAGGTGGTCGACATATCTTTTAAGTCTTGTTTAATCCATTGGTTTTCCCTCCATCTCTCTCTTTTTTTCTTCTTATAATTTTGTCACTAAAGAAAACTGGATTGTCTATAACACTACATTGATTAGTTACCTCTTCAGCTCAGAAAGCTTTAGGATTTCTCAGACAACAAAACGTCTTGGCATTCACAGCCCTTCACATTCTGGTACCAACTTTAATTCGCACATGGTGTCCTGTCTTGCTGTTGTCCTGTAGTCTATTGACAGCCCTTAGAAAGGGGACTCGCACTTCTGTCTCTAGACTCTTCTCCTGTCCTTGGCTCTGCCTGGAAGGCCTGCCCACCCTTTGTCATTTCCCTCACCCTCAGCCCAGTTTAAACCTCAAATGCTCACAAAACTCTTCAGGAAAACTCCAGGTAAAACTGACCTTCTAGAAAAAAAAGACTGAACACCTCCACAGGAAGATTAAGAGCCTGGGTTTTAGAATCTGACACACCTAGGTTCATTTCAAACCCTAGATTCAGTTCTTTGTGGGACCTGTCTCTAAACCTCAGTTTCCTCATCTATAAAATGGGGACAATATGTACTCACAGAGTTGTGCGGGAAGTGTGCAACACCATGTGTATCAAGTGATCAGCCCAGTGACTGGCACACAATAAGTACTAATAAATGGTAGCTATTAGCAGGATGTCCTAGCAGGGTCAAGTCACCCTTCATACTGCCTTGTCCAGCACCACCAGCTACGGTGGTGAGACTGGTTCATCTCCCCACACCACAAGACAGGCCTCCCACAGAACGTACCCCCTGAACCCCCGGGAGTAACCAATGACAGACAGCCTCGCAGAGGGCAGATTTAATAAGTGCCTGCAGACGGACATGACTCCGTTTCCCCTTCCTATTGGGATTTTTCACTTGAGGATAAAACAGACAAGTTAGGGAAATGGACTTCTTATGCTTTACCTCTAAACTACATAAAACATTTATGTATTTAAAATGCAAATAAGAATGTTGCTTATTTTCCCTGAATTCTGAACCTCTGGATGAGATAACTGTCATCGATCTATTTAATTACACGCTTGGTCAATATTCCCAGCTATGGCACTATAAATACACCTGGGAAAAATGCAACCCTCCATACACGGTTAGAAATACACCCTGTGAGCTTCTAAATACAAGTCAGAGGGCTCTCAAATGGCCTTAAGAAGATTGTTATTCCGAAAGCTTAGAATAAGTAACTATTTCTTATTTTTTAAAAACGGATCTACAAGTTTTCCTCTGATTCAACAACAACAAAAAAAGTCTATTTTGTATCTGGAGCACTGTCTGGTTTAAAAGCATGCTATAAAACAGAATTAAATAAATATTCTCATAGACCTCACATACACCCAATCCTCTTTTCAGTCTGTAAAATCACAGCAACGATGGATTCCTCAAAGCCAGCCGTGGAGACTAACCTTGAACTGCGAGCTGACCGTGGGCCGCCGATGTTTGCTTCCACATTTCAAGGTGTCCTGGTTGTTGCGGCTTGAAACGTGTTCAAAAAGGTCATAGATGAAGTCGAATCTGTGTGAGGCCAAGGCAGGAGGATAATGAGGTGTACACACCCATCATTAGGTGCCAGGTACTGTAATTAGGGTGCACTTTCCCACTGATAATTGAGAGTAACACACCGAGGCCTGGAAGAACTTAGATGCTTCCAAAGGTTTCAAACCGACCATTGCCAAAGAGCTTCAGGCACTGAAAACACGTGCCAGTGTCAGAGACCAGAGTCCTGCAGGGAAGCAGACCGGCATGACAGTGACCCAGGGTAGCACCCCGCTTAGGAGTGCTGTGCCTCTTAGAATGCCACCTAAGCCTCTGTGGCCTCAGTTTCCTCGCCTGCAGAAGCCAGATATCTGCTTTGCTCATTTCAGTATTGCGGAGATCCAAGCAGTTAACCAACAGAAAGGTGTTTCTGAGGAATACTTTAACTCTGGGGTAGGGAAGACTAGGGTTTAAATCCTGCCTTGCCTATTTCCTAGCTGTGTTGCTGGACAAGGCACTTCATTTCTCTGCAGGTCTCAGTTTTTTCATCTGGAAAATAGGGCTAATTTTCCAATGTATCCCTTAATGCTGGGGTGAGAATGAAATGAGAAAACATATACAAAAGGCTGAGACCTAATATGCCCCAGTTCATAGCTAGCTAAGTGACAGGGTGGCCATTTGGTATTTACATTTATTTCTAAAAGAATTACAGCTTTCAGCCGGGCTCCATAGCTCACACCTGTAATCCTAACACTGTGGGAAGCTGAGGTGGGAGGAATTCTTGAGGCCAGGAGTGCAAGACCAGCAAGACTGAGACTTTGTCTCTACAAAAAATAGAAAAAATTAGCTGGACGTGGTGGTGAGTGCCAGTAATTCCAGCTACTCAGGAGGATGAGGCAGGAGGACTGAGCCCAGAGTTACAAGTTACAGTGAGCTATGATGACATCACTGCACTGTAGCCCCGGGTGACAGAGTTTGGAAAGCCTGTCTCCAAAAAACAAGCACCTCCTCCTTCCCCCAAAATCCCAAGAGCCCCCCAAAACAAACAAAACATGATTACAGCTTTTTTTTTTTTTTTTTTTTTTGAGACAGAGTCTCACTTTGTTGCCCAGGCTAGAGTGAGTGCCGTGGCATCAGCCTAGCTCACAGCAACCTCAATCTCCTGGGCTCAAGTAATCCTCCTGCCTCAGCCTCCCGAGTAGCTGGGACTACAGGCATGTGCCACCATGCCCGGCTAATTTTTTTTTTTTCTACATATATTAGTTGGCCAATTAATTTTATTTCTATTTATAGTAGAGACGGGGTCTCGCTCTTGCTCAGTGTGGTTTCGAACTCCTGACCTCAAGCAATCCACCCGCCTCAGCCTCCCAGAGTGCTAGGATTACAGGCGTGAGCCACCACGCCCGGCATGATTACAGCTTTTCAACAGTTTTTCTACTTTCCCTCCCTAGATACTAAAAATTTGTTTTTGTCATAGATTCCCATTGGATCTGATGCAGATATTGAAAGCTTTAAGGAAAGGGTTTTTTCCAAACTCTCTCTCTCTCACAAAGCCTCCCCAAAATAGGACACTTCCTGGATACATACAAATAGCTAAACTAATCATTAAAAGTTTCTGAATGTTTTCCTTAACTATTGATTTAATGGTGTGATTTTATAATTCATGAATGAATAAATGAATGTTGTAATGAATCTATAATTTTAGCTGAATTTAAGACTTATTTATTTTCCTTGACATCCTTATACAAACTGGAGATGCATGGGTCCTATAACACCAAAGCTAAAATCAATTTAACATATAGTGCTAAGCTAAGCTTTTTATAAAGAAAGTAGGTTATACTGATTAAGACCTTAGGA
Source organism: Microcebus murinus (assembly GCF_040939455.1). Lineage (NCBI taxonomy): Eukaryota > Metazoa > Chordata > Mammalia > Primates > Cheirogaleidae > Microcebus > Microcebus murinus. The sequence continues at coordinate 12,870,417 of NC_134114.1, forward strand.
TCATGAGCCAAGCAGACCAGATCAAAACTAAGCTCTAGAGCTCACTGGTCACCAGTTAAGGCTCTTGGGCAAGTCACATAACTGCTCCAAGCCTCAGTTTTCTCATCTGCATAATAGGATTAATAACAGTACCTTACTTGTGAATGTGCTATTTATTTCAGTAGTTCATTAAATGGCAGTCACCATTACTATTATTATTTTATAAATTTGAGTCATTTTATTGATGAAATATTACTTGCAGACCACATCAAGTTTCTCAGATAATAGTAATATGCACTATGTTTTTGAATTAAAAGCATTTGCACAAACATTAATTTGTTTGCTAATGACTTCTTGGCAATGAGGCTGACATACCGGCTTTCTCTAAGCAAGTTGAGCAGGTCATCTCGAAATGTATCTCTGTTCTTTTCCAAGATACCTCGGACATCATACTGCACCTAGTTTGATAAAATAAGAAAGAGGTGAGAATTGATCAAAAGAATAGTTATAGGTCATAAGCAACTCCTTTCAGAGCTAGACCCCTGATAAATCATTTTTATGATTTTTTTTTAAGAGACGGAGTCTCAGTACATTGTCCAGGTTGGACTCGAATACTTAGGCTCAAGTGATCTTCTTGCCTTCAGCCTCCTAAGGAGCTGAGCAAGTTAATAAATTTATGATTGGCCTTTGAAACTACTATTTTCTCCGAATACCAAACAGGCAAATATGAGTAAGTATCGTAATAAGAAGTTACCTCTCCAGCGTAGTGTTTCACTCCAAAATTGTTGATTGCAACTCTGGGTTTCACATAAAAGTGGTTATTCTAATTAAAAAGAAAAAAAAAAAAAGACTTATTTCATTCACTGATTGACTTCCAAAGAAAACTAAATATGAAGGACAGTGAAAACAATTTTAAAACTGGCCATGTATCAGAATTTTAGGATATAGCACACTTAGGATATGGTACACTTTATCAAAACCATGGAACTCTTGACAATGTCATTACAATACATTAAAAATTTAAGCTCTCTGCTCATCCAATAAACTTGGGCATTTTCCGTCCAGTAGCCCCGAATCTAACCCTTTGTTTCAATTTAGCTTTAGTAACAGAGAACAGCTTTGGTTTGGGAAAAAAATTAAATGTGGGAGGCACAGTTTGGCCAACAACACAGCACTGACAACAGCACATCTTGTATATAATCTCAACCCACAGATTTGCTATTCAGACAGGAGTCAGAATTGGCAGGTTTTGACTTACAGCATGTTGACTGTGTAGCTTCTCCAATAAGGTGCTGTCTGTGGCTTGAGGGAAGTGGCTTTCTTCATTGATAAGGGCCAGGAGGCCAAGTTTCTAGAAGAAGGGAAGAAAAGACTAAATGAATTAAAAGGTGAATGTCTGCCTCTCAAAGTATTTTGGAGCTCCTCCTTCACTCTCTATCAAGTGAGTAGTTAAAAGAAAAGGTACAGTAAGTTCTTGGAATAAAAAATTCAAAATGATAGACTCTAAAGAAATCCAATTCATTTAAATGTTATATAAATCTGTTTTAAAAGCTGAACCCACTGCAATTTTGTGGATAAGACTTTTACAACTGGCAAACCTACTATTGGTACTGGCATGGCTTTGCTGTTGACTTAAAATCTAAGGGAAGCCAATTCACACACTGGCGAGTCTAAAAAACTGAGTTCAATGAGACAATAGGCTTGAAGCAGCCAAGTATTTAAATTCAACCTTGCACATTTACATTTATGTTTCCAAATGGCCCATTGTGTTCTAAACATTCACATCTTTGATGTACGTGTTCGCACAAGTTATTTTGTTCCCATAAATATGAATCAGTCCAGCTGGACACCCTTGGGATTGTACCCATTCTTTAGAAATACATTACCTTCTCAATCAAGTCTAGGCATTCTCCATTGTCTATCCAGTCAATATCTTCCCACACTAATCCTTCCCTGTATAAAGATTTAGAAGGGCCGAGTTAAATTAAAAAGCACTTAAAAATTAGGAGACTCAGTTGCTGATTTTTTAAAGATTTGAAATGGAATCCTGAGTGCTTACCGGCTATACTCTAGTTGTTCTAATGAAAAAATATGCTTGTTGAAGTATTCCTGAAGTTTTTCATTTGCATAGTTTATATTGAACTGTTCAAAGTGATTAACCTGAGGGGGGGAAACATTCAAACAGGAATCTTTAGTGCCCTCATAATTACATACAAAAGTGAAGAAAAGACAAAAAGAAAATTATTCTGCAGAGAAAAATATCAATGTTTGCAAGAGATCAGTTTAACAGCAACTCATAAATGGACAGAGCAGAATTCACGTGTCCCAGTCTTTAGAAGCCTACCTCAAAGTTCTCGAATCCGAAGATGTCAAGGATGCCGATAGACTTGAAATCATCTTTGCCTTTGATCCGACTGTTGATCTTCTTGATCACCCACTCGAAGCAGCGTGCGTACAGGGCCATGGCCAAGGAGTCTCTGCTGTCTGCTGCCTGTGGGACAGGAACGTGCAGGCCCAGGTGACCACGGGCACCCCAGGCAGGCAGGTCCATCCCTGCCCTACCTGGGAGACACACATGAAACTAGGGTAGCACCTGGGCCCCTGATGTGAAGTAAATCAATATAGATATCTAAAGAAAGGATAAACTGGAGCTCACTTACTTACGCTCAGAGTCACCATGAATTCCTTTAAATACTGGGCTTCCAAATTCAACTATCTTTTTTTTTTTTTTTTTTTGAGACAGTCTCACTTTGTTGTCCAGGCTAGAGTGAGTGCCATGGCGTCAGCCTAGCTCACAGCAACCTCAATCTCCTGGGCTCAAGCGATCCTACTGCCTCAGCCTCCCGAGTAGCTGGGACTACAGGCATGTGCCACCATGCCCGGCTAATTTTTTGTATATATATTTTTAGGTGGTCAATTAATTTCTTTCTATTTTTAGTAGGGACAGGGTCTCACTCAGGCTGGTTTTGAACTCCTGACCTCGAGCAATCCGCCCAGCTCGCCCTTCCAGAGTGCTAGGATTACAGGTGTGAGCCGGCCCAAATTCAACTTTCTATGTTGAGTTATACGAAAGAATCTGAGCCTCTATATATATATACAGGTATAAATGTTATCAGGTTTAAAACAATAATTAAGAACTGAGTTTTTTTTAATTGTCATCCTCTCAGTTCTGTTTTGTACACATAAAGGTTTTCTTCACGAGAAGGTTAGCATTTTTTACTTATCCAATTAAGAGACATATTAGGAGGGCTCACACACAGAAATTGGCTCAAGGCAGTAGCAGAGGTAAAAATAAATATAACATACTGTTGCATTGTTTCCATTCATTATAATAATGACAATTATTGTAGCTACTGTTTACTTAGTGTTTATTCCATATGAGACATTAAATACCTAGCATGTATTTACTTTTATCCTTACAAGAATCTTATGAATTAGGTATGATAATTTTCCTAGTTTTACAGAGAAAGAAACTGAGGCACAGTGAATAAATAGACAGTAGTAAGCGCAAGGATCAAGAGTCAAACTCAGGCAATCTGCGTTAGACAATCACCCCCTTACACACCAGGTTACACTGTCTCTCAGACCGTAATACAATGGTGTTGTCTATTCCCAATACTGCTATATTTTGATCATGAACCAAAGTCATTGGAACAATTCACCGTAGTTACTTTTTCAGATCCAAGCCATGGACCTGAAAACCCAGGAGTGACTTTTAAGACAAGCTTTGATGACAAAGGGTGTGCACCTGCTGAATGTTGAGGGGCGTGAGGATCTCTTCTCCCCTGAGGAACATCGATCTCTGGGTCAGAGCATCTGTGAGCCGCGCTGGGTCCAGCCCGAGTAACTCCGCAGACCTGCCCAAAGCTGAAAGTGAGGAATAACCAAGGGTGAACACACAGCCCCCAGGAAGCTAACCACACACAGCAACTCCTACAAGCAGAGAACATTCCTGAATCCCTCAGGCAGAATTCACAGGACACACATTTTATTGCTAAGCTATTCACTCCTGCTGTGACTCTAGTTAGTAGCACAGAACCTGGTGCTTGGACAAAGAGTGTGATCTGGTAACCCCATGGGGTCTCCAAGACCCTGTCACAGGCTTGCAACTATTTTTCATTAGTAACAATAAGATGCTATTTGCTTTTTCACTCTCATTTTCTCACCAGCATACAGAAGAGTTTTTCAAAGGCTACACAATACGAGATATTTGAACAGATTAAATGCAGAGGCAGATAATGAGAACCCAGCTGTTTTTGACAATGTCAGGCATTAACAAAATTTGCAAAAAGATAAGACAATCACTATTCTCATTGACTTTTTCTGTTTTGGAAAATAGTCTTTTAAATGAAAAATAATATTTATTTTAATAGGCAATGGGTTTATTATTATTTTTTTAAATGATGAATGAATGTTTTTTTAAAATATCTCAGCTTTAACTTCTAATGCAGTAAACATCAACAGATACGGCCCACATAAACAAAAGTTCTTTGGGGACCCTATGACTATTGAGAAGATTAAGACATACTAAGTGGAACCAACCGTTTGAGAACTACTGACCTACAGTAATGGGTTCCTCTAGAACCATTTGGAACTTGAACTCATCGAATTCTCAGATGCCATGACCTCCTATCTTGCTTCCATCAAAAAAGTTTTAAAAATAAATACATAAGTCACAACTGGAAAATGACAACTGACATAGCCATATGTGTATCAACACATTTTACCTTGACAACAAATCGGTACAGGTGAGCAGTCACTAGTGTCTAGGGGATAAGTAACACAGGAAACAGCTTGTGGCCCGGCTGGGCTATGAACCCAGCATTCTGGCTTGCAAAGCTGAGGGTCTTAACCATTATACTACGCGCCAGCACTCAGTAACTACGAAAAACTATGGCAAAGCACTATGCCACCTGATGCACATTTTTTCTGACATTAAATCCTCGTTGCTGGCCAGGCGTGGTGTCTCACGCCTGTAATCCTAGCACTCTGGGAGGCCGAGGCGGGAGGATTGCTCGAGGTCAGGAGTTCGAAACCAGCCTGAGCAAGAGCGAGACCCCCATCTCTACTATAAATAGGAAGAAATTAATTGGCCAACTAATATATATAGAAAAAATTCGCTGGGCGTTGTGGTGCATGCCTGTAGTCCTAGCTACTTGGGAGGCTGAGGCAGCAGGATTGCTTGAGCCCAGGAGTTTGAGGTTGCTGTGAGCTAGGCTGACGCCACAGCATTCACTCTAGCCTGGGCAACAAAGGGAGACTCTGTCTCAAAAAAAAAAAAATCCATGTTGTTCATATTTCTACTTATTTGGCCCTTTTCCCTTCTTTTCTTAGTAAGAACGAGAACATCGCCACTATCCCAATTCAGGGGTAACTTTTCACATGCTTTGACCCTTTACATCAGATACAGTTAAAGTTCTATAGATCTCTATTCCAGGGGTCAGAAAACTTCTTCTGTAAAAGGCCAATCACTCAGGTTTAAATTTGCTATGAGAAAAAAAGCCAAGGGAGGGAGGGAGGCAGGCAGGCAGCGTCTTACCTGTTTTGAAGGAAACCTGTGCCCCTCCAGCAGTGATGAATTCTATGTTCCCGAGATGCAGTATGCCAGCCAGCAGCCTCAAAACCTCCCGCACCTCCTCCTTGCTGAACTGCATCACTTCCATTGCCGTCTGCAAGAGGGTAAATATGTTTAAATGACAATGAAGAAGATAAAGAATGCTCGTGACAATAAAAGTATCGGGTGTTGTTCTAAAGGCAAGGAAACAAGAACTAGATGCATAACCACTCGCTTTTAAAAAGACTTTATGCAGATAACACAAAAAAAGAGAGATAAAGAGCTGTAGGGTGCTCAGAGATAATCTAAACAATGAAATAAAAATAAGTATCTGCCCTATGCACAAATATATTTATGCTGTAAAACAATTTACTTCAGGGAGTCACTGTAATAGCAGTGATAAAGAAATATTTTTTTCTATAGCTATCAAAACATATGGAACATTTATTATTTTCTTTACACATAAAAATTCGGAGGCAGGGATTTGAGAAGGGGAGAAGGGTAGCACTTCCTGAGACTTATGCAGTGTAAACTTTGGGGTCTTGTCTTGTGGTTAAATGAAACAGGGACCCAAACAGGAGGAACAGAATTCTGTCAGGGACTCCAGGGAAAGGACAGCCTTCTGCTCCTTCTAGAATAGGCGCTGATGGAAAATCTGAATAGATCCGGCTCTGTCTTCCCTAGACATTCATCACAGATCTCTTTTAAATTTCTCCAAAAGATTTTTAAGGTCTTATCTTGGCCTCAGGATACTGAGTGGAAGTTAACATAATGCTGTTCAGGGAAAAATAAAAATAAACAAACACTTAGAGGACTTTGTTACCAACAAGAAGTATGGAAACAACTTAAGCCAGGTGTTTTCTGAATCATATCTAACATTTCCTCATTTTCTATTGTGATGGAGGACACGTTCTTGTGAGGAAAAAAGCTATTAAAAAGAAAAAGAAAGCCACCCACACACAACGGAGGGCAGAATTGTTGGCAATGTTGATGAAAATGACCCACAAAGAGCACTTGCACCCATACAATGACCACAGGAAACTGGGAAGAAGGAAACCATGCCCCACTTTGAAGCAATAGAAATTGCAAAAGGAAACAACTGCAGATTTTAAAATGTGAAAAGTTTAATTTCTTTACAAGGAAAAAGCAATAATGCCAAAAAAGGGGCAAACAATGGAGAGAGAAACAAGTAAAAGCTCCACGAGAAGATGCATGAGCACCAAAAATAAAACAGGCACTTGTCATAGGCAGAAATGCAAATCCACAGTAAATGCATTTCCTTCCTAGAAATCAAACAGTTGCAAATTAAAGTCAATCTGAGATCACTTCGATTAAATTAGCAAAGAACTTCTGAATGATAAATTTAAAGATGGGTGGGAAAGGGACATTTATACACTGGTCAGTACTATAAGTTAGCATAATCTTTTTGGAAAACAACATAATTATGTGACCATATTCTGCTAGGTCACATATATATAAGTTGTAATTTTAATATCTGAAAAAACAAAACAACCAAGGTTCATGGAGGTTAAAATAACTTTCTCAAGGGTTGCCCAACTGAATCAAAATCTAGGAAGTTATTAGCCACCTAAATCTATTACTTTCTAAGGACATAAAAAATAAATCTATAATTTCCAATCATTTCAATGCTGGAAATTTGTTCCAAGGAAAATCTCAATAGCAGAAAACAAAAGCTTTATAAAATATTCACTACAGTGTTAGCCTAATAACACTTTCAAAGGAAAAAACAATTCTAACTATCCTACCACCATAAGACAACAAATATAGTAAACATAAGAATATTGTATAGTTTTTCAAAAGAAATTATGAACATTACATAGAAATAGAATTGTATCTTTGGTAGCTTTATATAAAAAGTAAAAAATTATATTTTTGTCTCTATAATTATTTTACAAATTCAGGCTGGGAAGAAAATTTACAAAATTGAATGTGGTTATAATAGTTACTGTGAGGATTAACTGTGAGTTAATGGTATTGGTAGGCTCGTGAACATTATGGTCTATCACGTCTTTTAATGTTGTTGGCAATAATTTTACAACAAAAAGTGAGACGATTAATGGGTGAATGGATAAATAAACTGCTGTCTATTCAATGGAATATCAAAAAAAGGAAAGAATAGTGATATCTGTGGTGTGGATTACCTGAGGAAGCTAGACGCAGGAGAATACATACAGTATTATTTCACTTACATGAAATTCCAGAGAAGACAAGCCTATACTAGAGGGACTTAGGTCAGTAGTTTCCTTGGGTGGCTGGGATTGCCTGAGAAGGGGCACAGAGGAATTTTGGGGGGGTATAGAATTGTCCTTTATTTTGATCATAGTTGGGGGTATGTGGGTGTATAAATTCAAAATTCACCAAAATGTATACTTTAAATGGGAATATTTTATTACATGTGCTTTATATATCAATAAAGTCAATTATAAAAAATTAAAAGACCATGAATTACTTAATTAAAGGTGCCAGACTATCATTTCATGGGTACAAACAGAAATGGATGCAAAGAGTAAGAATTATTTGTCAAGTGCTTATGAATTAAGAAAAAAAGCCTATGGGAAAAATCATTATTTAAATTTAAAGGTGTTTATCAGTGACTTACTCTAAAAAGCTAAAAGTAAAGAAATATGGCTAAGAAGTATTGAAGAGCATGTTTGACATCAGCGAAATAATTACAAAGTAACTATGTTGTGTAAAAGTTAGTATTTTCCCTTTCCATGATTAAAGTGTTCCTTCTATATGATAAGACATATTCAAAGATAGTTTATAAAAATTTTCTAAGCCGATCTTACAATGATCCCAGAAATGAAAATCTTTACTAAGTTACTGACCTGGACTTTATATAATACTAAAAAGAAATAAGATTTTAAAAAATAAGTTTATAAGAGTGGAAAATTTTTAACTGTCCAATAAAAAGCACTGACACATGCTCCATAAAAAAAAAATATATTGGTTAAGTTCTTAAAAAACATACAAAGCTTGCATAGGGAGATGTGAAAGCAAATGAACAAAATTAATGTGATTACTATATTAATATATTTGTGACTGCTTTGCTTTCAAGTCTAATGCTAAGTGATTGGTTAATTAGTTAGGAGTGTAGTGATAAGTGGTGATTGCATTAATCCTACCAGGGGGTAATTTAATGTCTGCAACCAATTATCACCAGCGCAGGCGTGTGAGCTAAAACCACCAGCAAGAGCCTCCATTTATTGTTTCTTACTGTCCTATTTACAATCTTTTTAGGCAAGCAATCTCCACCTCTTTGGCAAGGGTAGCCACTTTAAGGCTTACTATAATTATTTTACCATCTGAACAATATGGCTCAAGGCTGAAAAAACCCTGGGAAATAATTCTCAGTATGGTTCAGAAGTGCTAAGCAGCAATTTAGTTATAAAACTGGCACAAAGTCATAAAAATATTTGCAATAAACGTCTTTATGAAGCACATAAAAAATAGATGCTTGTGAATGTGTGTGTGTATGTGTGGGGGTGGATTGATGAATGAACATAAGTTTTTATAACAAAACTTGCTTATTATGTTCCCAAGTTTTTCAAGACTAAAAGAGACTGATGTTTCCAAGTTTGGCAAAATTGAAGTACAAACTCAGTCCTTTAAATCTTAATAAAATCTAACTTGTGATGAATAAATTTACACATACACACACGTGGCCATGCACCATTCCAAACCCATGGATACACTCAGTAAGGTCTATGGAGTCCGAAAATCCCAGCCCTGGTCCACGCCGGGGAACACTGAATGTAAACATTCACTATTTGTGGAGTAAGAGAATGAATAGATGATCACTCAGCACACACTCCTGTTATCGCATACACATTTCATCAGCCAGCATCCTGGTGGGTCAAATGCAGGCAATAAAACAAATTCGTTGTCATCCTGACCGAATAACTTATGGTGTGATTTGGAAGGCTGTGTTAAAAATGACTATAAAATTTAGTGTAGGTTTACTGCCTCTGCCCCAGGAAAAACCAGCTTTCTCCCCAAACTGCTCAGGTATCCCAGGTACTTCTATATATTAATGAACTATAGAAATGATCCAAAAGTAGAGTTTTTACTTCTTTATATCACTGTTAATTGTTGCCAATGATGAATTTTAAAAATATTATACATAAAGCAAATTCTCAATGAAATAATCAAAATTCTTAAAAGGTTCTATTACCAGAGTATGTTGATATTAAAATTGATTTTAAAATAATGATTTTTTTTAGTAGCTAAAAATGAACACCAAAAGTGACATTTTCATACGTAATTCACACAAATAATTTATCTCCACTAACATTTCAACATATTCTGCAAACAAACTATCTTTGAGCCCCAGTAGAATGTGGTCTCTTTCCTTTGATTCCACCACATTTGGGAAAAGGCGCTTTATGAAATTTAAGTATGAATACATAAATTTAAGTGCCATTTAATATTAGAAGGAAATATTGAGACAAACTACATAAAACACAACAGTGGAATGTAGTTTAAGCCTTTCCATTTCTTCAGCAGAATGCGGGGATTGTATCTGATTTGTTCACTGTGGTCTCCCAGGTGCCTAAAACAGTGCCTGGTACACAGCAGGTGTTCAAACATGCCGAATGTATTAAAATCAACCTCAGCAGAAGAGGTTAGTGTTGTTTATGAGCCATATCTGTGTCACTCTTGGCTGCAGAACACTGCATACTATAGGCTGGCTGGTATTGATAATGACACTTGTGATTATATTCTTGTACTATGCAAATCATGATTTAAAGAATGTAATTGTATAGTAATCACATAACCATCAAAGTTGATATGTCATTGTAAAAATATTATGACATGGAGATGATAAGGAATAAAATAAAACTCTCAGAATTCTGTCACGAGATAACATGTTAGGCATATATTTGTTCCAATCTTTTTTCTGCACTTATAGTTGCAATATAGACATGATATAAAATGATTATTTTTTAAATAAAAGGATTATATAGTGTTGTCTTCTGCCTTTCTCTCTTCTTACATAAATGAGCAAAGTTTTCCATATTATTAAACATGTTTTAATAATATGTGTTGTACTTGCTACAATGGATTTCATTTTATGAGGATAACAAATTATTTAAACTATTCCCCAATTGTTGATTCTCATAGGTTTGGAAGGAGAGAATCATATTGTACATAGAAAGGGATATTTTTTCCTCCTCCTTTACCAAAAGTTGCTTAGTTATTTTTCTTTCTTTTTTTGCTGCACTGCTTAGAACTTATCATTTAAACAGTACAAGGTTAAATAATAATCGCAAAAATGTCATGCTCAGGATCGTAATAAATACCAGCTAAGTTTTTACTGATATTTCTGGGGAGCCAACACTAAAAAAGTAACTGCAAATTAAATGTTTAAAAATCTATAAATTATAGATCTATAATGTATTCTGTGAATAGGATACATCAACTAGAATAAGTTTGTTAGGTACATTTGTTATGTCAATTTCATGCATAGATCTCTCTTCCTTTCTACATAATTGCCATATCCTTTTGTCATAAGATCAAATTTGAAGTGGCAAAACCTATTATTTCAATTTAACAATAAAAGCTATAGCAATGACCGAATCTAAGCCAAGCTCCAAAAGTGTACTTGTAGCTAACAAAAAGGACAGACAGTTCTGAATTGGAGAATGGTGCCCCAAGAGGAAAAGAGAGTAGTAACACCATCCGGTGTGTGATTCCTCAAGGCTCTCCCAGGACAAGCATCCTTCACTGCCAAGTGCACCCTAGTGGCCAGAGAAGCAAGCTCATGGCTACGGGACCTGCAGTGAGGCAATGCCTTGGATAATTAGTCTTGTCTGAACCCTTTCACCACAAGTAATTGTGTTCAGCTTCAAGAAAGAAACAAGAAAAACAAAATTGGGGAAAAAATCCTGAGACAAGTCTTGTTTTGCCCTGATCATGAAAAATACAAATGAGTATTTATTCTAACACATGATTCTTTTCGGCATAGATAGTAATAAATGAACTGCGAAGGTAGAAGATTCAAGCAGTGAGAGAAGTCTAGGGGGCCAAAATTAAACTGGGGCAGATAATTCAAAATATTTGGAAGAACACTTCATAAAAAAATCCAATTTTGGCCAGGCGCAGTGGCTCACACCTGTAATCCTAGCCCTCTGGGAGGCCGAGGCGGGAGGATTGCTCAAGGTCAGGAGTTCGAAACCTGCCTGAGCAAGAGCGAGACCCCATCTCTACTAAAAATAGAAAGGAATTAATTGGACAACTAAATATATATAGAAAAAATTAGCCAGGCATGGTGGCGCATGCCTACAGTCCCAGCTACTCGGGAGGCTGAGGCAGAAGGATTGCTTGAGCCCAGGAGTTTGAGGTTGCTGTGAGCTAGGCTGACGCCACGGCACTCTAGCCTGGGCGACAGAGTGAGACTCTGTTTCAAAAAAAAAAAAATCCAATTTATAGGGCCAAATTCCACACCTCTTCGGGTATACACCAAATGGCGCTGTCTGTAGGAGATTTTTTGTTAACAGCTTAAAGAGAGGAGAGACGGTGGGATTTGGAGTTAGACTGTGTGTAACTGGTTATGGGGTGAGGGGAGGCTGATCACCAACTTCTCTGAGTCTTAGATAAAGACACCCACACTTCCTATACTCAGTGTTGGCAAGAGCAATCAGAGAGAAAAGTCCACGTAAAGTTCAGAAAAGTACTCAATAAATCTTAGTTGCATTTACGACGATTAGGATTACAATGATGATGAAACAGCCCTGGCTGCACTGCATCCCACTGTTCTAGTAGGACTCTGGCAAAGGAATTAACAGCACAAGGATGAAATCTCCTGGCTACCCTCAGTCAGATGGGGCTGTTAATAATGTTCATGACCAGGCTTCTTAAATGCAGACACCTTGTAACAAAGCCCTCGTGACATATTCCAGAACTGCAAGAGACCGAGGCATGCCGTGCTTCAGAGTCTTAAGATGACCACTGCTCATACGGTCAGAAATGGCTGTCACAACGAGGGCATGAGAACAGGATGAAAACCCAGTGGTCACCTGGTCCAATGGCTAACAGATTTGTTTTTAGCCGTGGAATCCATTTGTCAAAAGAAATCTTACTTGTAAGCTCAAAAATGGAAGATCTGCTTGCTCCAGTGTGAAGCCTGTGATATTTTTGTTTCTTGGGATGGAGGCTATATATTCTGAACACAATGTTCCCAGTGAACTACCCACCTGCCCTGAATGACACAGACATTCACTCATCTTCTAAAAAAGGGGATTCCTCAAATTCCCTTCCAGCCTGGAAGAAATCATGATTTGGAACAAGAAGGAAATATCTATTATTACACACTGGTCTAAATGTAATTAGTTCTGTTTTTTTTTTTTTTTTTTTTTATTTTAAGAGAAAGAAAATGAAATCAGTCACTCTTAATAAGGAAAACTTAAAAAGTAACTTACAATAACATCCCTAAAGGATTCCTGGTCACTGATTGTCTTGTCTTCTATACACCCAGATTGATTCAAGTAGTGGTAGTTTTCTGGCACAGATAAATAAAATTCTTCTACAGAAGGAAAGAAAAATGTAACATCACAGTTGGCAAAGATAAGATGAAATACAAAAGACTTTTCACTCTATCATGTAAAAAAAAGTATATACATAATTCTATACCCCTAACAGCCCACTATTGAGATAGTAAAGTTACCTCTTAATTATCATTTATGTAAAATAGAAAAAATTAAGTTAAACTAAACAGGATGGTAGAAAATATTACTGCAGAAAAAAATCACTGAGGAGGCCGGGCGTGGTGGCTCACGCCTGTAATCCTAGCACTTTGGGAGGCCGAGGCGGGCGGATTGCTCAAGGTCAGGAGTTCGAAACCAGCCTGAGCAAGACCCCGTCTCTACCAAAAATAGAAATAAATTAATTGACCAACTAAAAATATATATACAAAAAATTAGCCGGGCATGGTGGCGCATGCCTGTAGTCCCAGCTACTCGGGAGGCTGAGGCAGGAGGATCCCTGAGCCCCGGAGATTGAGGTTGTTGTGAGCCAGGCTGACGCCACGGCACTCACTCTAGCCTGGGCAACAAAGTGAGACTCTGTCTCAAAAAAAAAAATCACTGAGGATCCAGTTTTATTGTTTTTTTCTTTAAAGATCAAACTTTTAGAAATTAGCTTTAATTGGGTGTGGTTTAACAGTCAAATCAGCTATAATGTATTTTTCATAAATATCCTTTAAATTAAAAATGTACCCAGACTCCAAAAAGTTCAAGATTTTGTTCTATTGATAATTTTCTCCCTCTATTATTTGGCCCAAAAGTGAATTTAGCATCTTGTGGTATTCTCATATACATTTCACAGCAATTGGTGGAATGTCAACATCATCAAAAACAGATGTCTACTTACTTACTGATGTTTTTTAAACGGAAAATGAGTTGCCACTTCATATTTCTCTGCTGTTGTCCCCCTCACTCACCTTTCTCTTCATGTTTCAGCCCTGCCAGCAGTGCATAAAATATGTGATAATTCCTTTCCCCAGGATTTTGTCTTACTACTCGGTTCTGTGGAGATAAATCAGATTTCTAGTCAGCAACGTCTTCTTTGCTTAATTCACACAAACCAGTAATTTCTGAAAATTGTTTTTGTGGAAGAAAGAAATTAACTGTGAATTAATCACATCTACTTACTTTCTCTAATAAATCTTCATGTGAAAAGTAATGGTAAGTCAAGGAACAAAACGAGGACATGCTATGCTCAATTAGTCTTTCATTTTCTATCCTTTGTTACCCAAATAATTATAGCTACTGTTCCTCTGGCACCGAAACTTCCAGAGTCAGAAGACAAACAAATCATAGACTATTTCATCTAAATCCAAGCCCAAACATGACACTCGGTACCCTATCAGCTGCCAAACTATTTGACAGAATTGATTACAAACAAATATCTGACGTTAATTGAGGCATTCAATTTTTCAGATTATGGACATGATATCAGAGATATCCAAAAGAAATATGGTTTCTTTGTCTCACAGAATCATTTTCAAATATTTTTATTTTATTTTTTCAGGAGACAGGGATCTCGTTACGTTGGCCAGGCGGGCCTCGAACTCCTGGGCTCAAGCTGAACTACCGCCTCAGCCTCCTGAGTAGCTGGGACCACAGGCGTGCGCCACCATGCCCGGCTCACAGAACACCACACAGGTCAAGTACACTGAGATCAGAGCACTAACTGGGCAGAATTAGGCACAAAGAAACGTTTCACGTTCTTTTTCGGTCCTTATGATAAGCGAGCATAGTTTCCCCGTAGAGAGTCGCAGGAACTAAATGAAACAGGATACAATCTACGATCTTCCCGCCCTGGATGTTTCCCTTCTGACAGATGTTCAGCTGAACGAACTTCCCGAAGCGACTGGAGTTGTTGTTGTACACCGTCTTCGCGTTGCCGAAGGCTTCCATGACGGGGCTGTGGAGAAGCGGGGGCACACACCGCGTTAGTCAGGGCGAAGGGAGGCGGCAAGCGCCTTTCTCACTAACGTCAAATCACACAATTGCGGGAAAAACCCGAAACCAAAGGGACCTAAGGTGACCACTTGTGATTTCTGAAGAGACGGAGTTTCAAAACACTTGCCAAACGGGCTTATCCCGTGTACCCACGTGGCGAGAGAGCGAGGCTGTGCGGGCAAAGGACGTTCTCAGTCAAGGAGGCCGCGGCGGGGCTCCCCCCCACGTGGGCGATCCAGGATCAGCACAGAAACAGCCCCTACCCGGATTCTAGAAACCGACCAAGTCCCAGTCCTGGAAATGTCACCGTTTGCTCTATGCCCTGGGGACACCTTATTTAATGCCTCTGGGTCTTTTCCAACTATAAAACGGACTCAGGCTAGATCAGGGGTCGGCAGACACGTTCCGTAAAGGACCAGAGAGCGATGGCTTTAGGCTTTGCAGGCCACGCCTCTGCCGTAACTGCTCAGCTCAGCTCTGCCGCCGCAGCTCGGGAGAGCTGTGAACGCCACACGTGAGTGTGGCTGGGCTCCGACTAAACTTTACATACAAAAACATACAACAGGAGGGAGATGGCGTCCCATAGATGGATGGCAGCGACAAAAACATACAACAGGAGGGAGATGGCGTCCCAAAGATGGATGGCAGTGACAGCTGCACAACTTACTGCCACTGAGCTGTACACTGAAGAATGGTTAAAATCATAAACTTTATGTTGAGTATATTTTATCACAATTAAAAAAAAAAAAAGAAGTGTCTGAGTGTTAAAAACAAACGAATAACAGGATATAGGATATAGGCACCAGGCTGTAGTTTGCCAGCCTCCAAACGAAACTCTGAATAACAGAATCTGTTATTTAGGTAAGTCTCTATCGGTTCTAAAGTATTATAAGGCACAAACCATGTATCAGGCAAGTATATATTTTAAATAACAACTCAGACAATACCGAGTCGTCTTTGAAAAGCTCTGCTAGATCGTTGAAAAGATCTGCTAGATCGTTGACCTTCTGCCGTGTGAGGCCACCCTGCTCACATTAAGCCTCCAAATGGCTGGACGGGGAACTGAGCCCGGCTGTCTCCACGCTGAGCCTTTCGTGTAGTGGCCAGGGTCGCATTCCTGCTGCCGCTGGGCCTCTGGTCAGCTTTATCCCTTCCCACTACCTCCAACAGCAGCATTCAATCTGACCCCGGCCCTACAAGCGCACGTGACACTGCAGTCAAGGGGTCTCGGGTGGGGGGAGGCTGCAGACCACCCCTGGCACCACTCAGCCCCACCTTGAACCCGGCCCAACGAGGAGGGGTCAGGGCACCTCCAACCGCAAGGAGCTGCTGCTGAGGCTACTAGAAAGTGCTATGTGCACGTCGAGACCTCTCCTTTAAAAACCGTAAAAGAGAAATCCAGAAAAAGAGAAACCAGACCGACTAATTTTAACTCCTCCTTAAGTAAGCCATGCCGTGAGGAACGTGACTACTACCAGGTGGAAACAAGAACACGGATAAAGAAATACCTGCTCTCAAGAATAGCTTGTTCAACACAGGACGTCTTCTCCTTTAGGGACAATTCCAAAGACTGTTGACTGATGACCGAGAGAAACTTGAGGATCAGTTTAGTGCTTTCGGTTTTGCCTGCCCCACTTTCACCACTGAAAGACAAAACACAGAAGTTTGTGCTTCTGAGTATAATTAAAAACAAAACAAAACACAAAGACATCTTTGGTCAATGGCACTGTAATTCCTCAATAGAACAACTGTTGAAAAAAAGGAAAGGGGAAATAAAAATGCCTGTTGTAAAAGAGTGGAGTTAACCCTTTGCACTAATTGCTTTTTTCTCGATTCCTTTATTCTACTTGGGATTTAAGTTTTTAAATACCCCAGATTTTACACAGCACAGTAGTAGAATAAAAAACTGGAGTTTTTTTTTCATACAAACTTATTTGGATTTTTTAATATTTCAAATTATTGATATATTCAAAGAGTAATTTTAATCTCTATAATTTTTGCTAACCGTGTCGAGTCACACTCGACATCTGAGTGCAAAGGGTTAAAAATCAAGTAAAAGTCTTTTTTCCTGTGGGCCACCCCGTTTCTGGCCTCCCACATACCTCTTCTGGCAAAGGGGGAAAACAGAATTACTAAGGGAAGCTTGTGGGACAGATGGAGCCACCCGTGGATGACAAGCCGGGCGAGAGTCGGGGTCTCTGTGCGTCCAGACACCTCAGCGGTGCCCGGCTGGTGGCAGGGACTCGGCAAACGTTCGTTAAAGGAACAAGCACATTCACAGCATCTTTCTGGGAGACTTAAAGCAGGTAAACACCTGTGAAAATGTGATCATTCATAAACATGACTGAGGGCACGAGGCAATGAACCTGCAGGTAACATAATCGCACTAAATTATTTCATTCCCGCAATAACCCGACGAGGGAGGCAATGACTGAGTATCCAGGTCGGATCCTAACACCAGGTCCGTCTGACTCTGAAGTTCTGCAGAGATCGAGCATTAGTGATAGTTAAGGAAAAGTGATAAAAGCAACTCAGAGGGAAGGGAGTCTAAGGAGAGACATAAGGGATGAGTTACACCTTTAAAGACCAGCAAACATCAGTCAGGCAAAGGGGAAGGGGAAGGGGAAGGGTTTTAGGTAAGGTGATAATGTGAGTTAAAGCAAGAAGCCAGATAAGCTGGAAAGACCTTACTGGAGAATGAGATCTGTGGCTGGTTAGGTCGGTGGGCTGGGCTTAGAGGCAGCAGAGAGAGATGGGCTCAGATTGGGATGGATGGTTCAGGGGCAAGTGCAGGAGGCAGCAGGCTAGGACTGACCCCACCCAGGTCCGCTGTAGAGAACGCAGCTCCTGGGTAACACTCTAGGAGGACCCCAGGGGTCTCCAGTGGATGCTATCATCTAGGGCTATGGCGGCCGGGTCCTGGGCACACCTAGCCGGGCTGGAGAGAAAGATGTGGGCACGCGAGAGAGTTGGAAAGAGAAACCCAATCAGTTTCACAGTGCCATGCTCCGTACTATGAGGAGAAAGAAGCAGCAAAAACAGCAGGAACTTACAAGGAAAGTGAACTGATGGGATGAGCAACAGCATAGCACGCAAACACCATCCCCGGGGAGCACGTTAATAATTGGCAAGTGGTGGGAGAAGCAGACAGGCCCCGTGAGTCCTAAAGAGAAGGAGCTCTGTGGGGCTCCACGCCCTAAGATGTTATCAGTAAAGAGGAATTTTACTGAAAATGTGGTGACTGATTAATCGCATGTAATAAAAGAGAGAAAATGACTCAGAGATGACACCGAACATGCCAGGCTGGGTGCCAGGGGGCACATGGGTATCTCTGCCAGTCTAGGCCAACCACAGTCATTCTCTGTCTTCCTGCAAGCGACAGGTGTGGCCCTGGGCTGGTGTCAAGATTCCAGCTAGAGAGCCGTAAGTCAAGGGAGCTGTGGGCTCCCGGGGAGGTTTGTGTGCAGATACCTACATGCACATGCTCCCACACAGACCAGGCAAAAATGTCCCCTTTGCGGCAGGCAACCGATACTGGAGAATCCACACCTATCTTGAGATCATAAAGCAAAAGCCAAGAAAATCAGAGACAAGCCCAAGGGGAGTGGCTGAATCCACAACCCTACAACTGCCCTGCCCTGTGCTGTCTGAGATGATATAACCATCTGGCCTGGGTAAGTTAGGCCAGCTTTGGTTCGAGGTTTCCCTTATCAGCAACCAGAATCTTCCTAGCACAGGGCTTAGCTCTCATCTTTCAATAACCTGTACTGGCACAGCCTGGCACCTGGCACACAGAGGGACTCAACAACGAGGCACTCTATGAGTAACATCGAAACTAACAGAGAGAGTTTCAAGGACAAATTTAAATAATTCTCCATATTAAAAAAAAAAAAATATATATATATATATATACACACACATATACCTAGCAGTTGTTGGTCACTGAATTGTTCAACACAAAAATGAAAGGGGCAAGTTCTGCCGGGCGTGGAGACTCACGCCTATAATCCTAGCACTCCGGGAGGCCGAGGCAGGCGGATCACTCAAGGTCAGGAGTTCGAAACCAGCCTGAGCAAGAGTGAGACCCCAAATAGAAAGACATTAATTGGCCAACTAAAAATATATAGAAAAAATTAGGTGGGCATGGTGGTGCATGCCTGTAGTCCCAGCTACTCGGGAGGCTGAGGCAGAAGGATCATCTGAGCCCAGGAGTTTGAGGTTGCTGTGAGCTAGGCTGATGCCACAGTACTCTAGCCTGACCTACAAAGTGAGACTCTATTAAAAAAAAAAAAAAAAGAAAAAAAAGACAGGGGCAAGTTCTCTGGTTAAAACGGATGAGGCAGAAACACCGTTATGTGTTCCCCAAACCCAACTCTGTACCCCGAGGCACACAGAGGCAGACCACGTTCCAACCTCCTTTGCAGGAGGGACAGAGCAGTGAGGAACAGGGGACAGGATGTGGCCAACTGGACAGCTGAGCAAGAAGGATATAAACCACTTCTATGTCTGGTGGCTGAAATCCCTTCATGGTCCTCTGGGCTCTTCACCTTCCACACGACTTCTGCTTGCCCCAGGGATGGCACATCTCCCAAACAAAGAAGCCTGCAGGGCAGAATCAAGTTCCTCCACTCCCCACCAGGGGCTGCTAGAGGAACAAGAAACAGCCATTCCTCTGTTGTGCCCCTGAGGTCTGGGGCTGTTTGTTACAGCACTTAGCCTACCTTGACTGACTCAACGTGGATAAAATACAATCTTGGAGAACATAGTGTTCAAACTCTACAACAAAGACTTGATCAAGGGAAAGAAAACCCAGGATTCTCATTGACATAATAAAGATGTCCCTAAAGCAGATGCTTGAAGAACGTATGATACAACGAGAAAAAGTATGGCTGGGGATGGACAAAGTCATGGATATCAGCCCCTGCCAAGCTCTCATACAGGCTGAGTAGCCCTTATCCAAAATGCTTAGGACCAAGAGTGTTCTGAATTTCAGATTTTGACTATTTGCAATATACAAATTGAGTGCCTCTGATCTGAAAAGTCGAAATCTGAAATGGTCCAAAATCTGAAACATTCTGAGTGGCAAGATCATGTTCAAAGGAAGTGCTCATTGGAACTGCTGCTCTGGAAGGCAGTTTCACATAATTCAGATAAAATGGCACCAGGAAATGAATGGTGACTACCCATATACTGGGCCATGGAAATGTCACATAAACAAGGCAAAGAATAGAAATAATTAAATAACTTACAAACTGCCAAAACCTAGAAATATACCAAATGTCCCAGACGTTAAGGTCAAGGTAACAGGACTCTCTGCGGGCAGCACACTTTCGTCTAACCTTACCCCCTCTTCCTCCTCCCCTGCACTCTACCTCTTTCTCATCAGCCCAAGGCAATTACAGCCCTACGCCTCAGGGCGCCAATGGACAAAAACCAAAAGGAGCTTATACGGTATTAAAAAAAACCAATCTTTGTAACTACAACAATGAAAATGGAAAAGAGAAAGAAAAATAACCCAAAGCACTGATGTGGGGCCTCATAGGCCATATTAAAATTTTTGAGACTTTTTCATAGGCACGAGGGAAAGTCACAGGACAGGTTTTAAGCAGAAGAGTGTCATGAATGGGTTCAAGGTTTTTATACTACATGTGGAGAAGGGACAGAGGGAGACGGGGGAGGAGCCAGGGAGCGCAGAAGGGTGATTCAGGATGGGGTGTGAGACGACAGAGAGCAGGGACAGGCCAGGAAGACAAAGGGAGGATGGGCAGGAGGGTGGTCAGGGAGTGATGAGGTCCGGGACGACTCCTGGGTCCTCAGAGAGCCTGTTGGCATGACGACCCAGTGTCAGTAGCACAGGTTTTTGCACATGTATCAAAACTCATAGAACTGGACACGTAAGATCGGCACACTTCACTATATCTAGGTTTACCTTAATTTGAAGAAAAAAAGAGAATGAATTATCTTCCAGATCAAAGAATGACTTCCAGACCTCGGGCTTGGGGCAGGGCAGGCTGCGGGGCCCACTGGCTGGGCACAGGAAGCACAAGGCAGGAAACACATTTCTGGGATAAAATTACGCCGAGTGTAGAACACACCACCCTTGAGGTGCCTGTGACACGTCTCCGTGAGGGTACCTCAGGGGCCTGTGGACATGAGTCTGGGACTGGAAGAAGTTGGTATATTGGGGGAGGGCACATAAATTTGGGGCATCAGGCAAGCTCAGAGGAAGAAAGGGCAGGTTGGTCAGAAAAGGCAGAGGTGAAAAATAATCAAGGAGCCAAGGAGTGGCCAGAGAACTCGGACGAAATCCAGAAGCAGAGCGAGGTGGGGTGAAGGAGGTGGGGGCAGCTTCCTGAGACAAAGGGTGTTTTGGGGGGTTTTTTTTACAACTGTGCAAAAAATATTCTTTATGTCCTTATATGAGTTATTGCAGAAGGCATTGTTATCATGGGAAATGTCTGCTCTATGCATCTTACTGCCCCAAAGAACTTCCAGTGGGACAAGGTGTGGAGGTGGAAGACAGTGATATTGATGATCCTGACCCTGTGTAGCTAGAACGAGGCCAATATGTGTGTTCCTTACTTTGCAAAGCTCAAGGAGTAACATTCTGGGGAAAGAGAGGGGCAGTCCAGAACATACTGGAAGGAAAGGGCCTCTGATGTGAATGGGGCATTTTCTGCACCGGACAGGCTAGTCTCCTAGCGGTTTTCTAGATCCAGTGCAAGTGTCAGCAAACCATAGCCTTCAATTCTGACCTGTTGCCTGTTTCTATAAATAAAGTTTTATTGGAACACAGTCCAGCCCATCGCCTGCATACTATCCATGAGTGCTTTCGCACTGCCAGGGCAAAACTGAGTAGTTGTGACAGAGGTAGTCTTGCCACAAAGCCTAAAATACTTATATTCTCTGGGCCTTTACACAATACTCTCTGTTGTCACCCAACAATCAAATATTCCTCTTCCTGTGAATCAAATTTCTGTGGTTCACATGATTTTTTTTCAAAATATTAATATAAATTAGATCACTCTCTCACTTGCTAGAAGACTTAGGAAACTTCTCTATTGCCTAAAGGACTAAGTCCAAAGGTCTCAGCAAGCCAAACAAAGCTCTTACGGTATAAAGCTGTACCAGGAAGTAGGAATCTGTTCTGAAAATAAAGACTTTGCTGTCAGAGAGATTGAAGTTGAAATCCTGTGTTTATTAATAACAGCTAAAGTCTCTTTAGCAAGTCATTCGAGAGTTGTGCCTCAGTTTCCCCAAAGAAAATGCTTCTTGGGACCTCCCTGAGGATTAGACATGAATGAGTCACTCAGTGAACTTCAGTGCCCCTTCTTTGCCTTTCCCACACCGTCTCCTTCATCTGCTGTTTTTCAGGACAGCCTGAGCCTGTCCCATGCCTTGTTGTGCTCAGTACCTTTCTAACTGAGGACCTAAGTTTTGTTTAGTGTTCCAATGCCATCACTACTAAATATATTTCTAGAAACAGAAAAAAAACCAATACTCAATTATTATTCCAGGGTATAAAAGAAGAAATTGCTCCAGTTTTGAAGAACCTAAACACACATAGCAAGCAGAGATTCTAAACCAACAATCACTCTATATATTTGCCCTTTGATTGGCAGCTGCTTAATGCTGGTCCCCTGCCTGACACTGTCCTGGTACCGGGCTGCAAAGACTTATTAGTCACAAGCCTTGCCTACACTGTGTACCTTAGAAGGTCATATATACTGAAACGACCATAGTAAACTAAACCCTGTCTACTCTAGACAAGGTATGAAAAACTAAAGTCAATGTCAGATATACTAGATCAACAAAATACTGACCTTATTAGATAGGAAAAAAATTCTCAAGTGAGTTTTAGCTTTCTATATACTTATATGTTTTATATATTTATATTTGAAACTATAATAGCATACGCATGCATTTACGTGAGCACAAAGTGATGAAATAAAATTAGAGCTTAAGAGGCTACAACCTTGAAAACGAGATCAAAGACAGAGGCTTAGACTAGAAGCCTAGAGACCTAGCATTGCCACCAAGCAGCTAGAGACCTTAGCCAAGTGATGTGTGCTCATAAAGTGAGAGAAAAATTAATCTCCGATGTCCTGCCTAGTTCCAAATAGGCTTATTTTCTGATTTTAAAGGCAATGGCCTAAGAATGTTTTAAAAGTAGTAAAACACATTGTATCCACCAGGGGGCAGATGATTCCCAAGGAAATCTAAACTGGGCCCCTGTTCCTGGCAACTCTTACTTTTACACTCAATTTTCTCTTAATTCCCACAGCCCCAACCCCCACTAAAAATAAACTACTGGAGAGATATTTTAAAACCAAAACACAATTTAATGAGAAATCTATTCTTAAAGTCTCTGTTTCCTGAGTTAAATTAGATAAATACAGCTACTCTTCACATGAATGTTACATATAATGGGGACTTTCTGTTTGGGATTCACCCTGCCCCCCCTTACTTTTAAATACCATGAAAATGCCAACCCTCTTCCGTTTTATTACACACATATATATATTCACACACGCACAATGATCTCATTTGATTTTTCACTTTCTTCCTAAGCTGCTCTGTCTAGCAAGTGATATATTAGTCATGCTCACATTTTTTCCACTGAATGTAATAAACACAAGCAATTATCAACGGCAAATATCAAGTACCTTTAAGTGTGGACACCAATTTGATCCTCTTAAAATAGATTAAGTTCTCCCTCCCTCTGTTAATCTCGTTAAATTATATTCTGTATGCTGAAATAACAACCTTAAATTCTAACTCCTGAACTTTTTATGAAGTCTTCTAAAAGAGCCCACAAATGCTGCTTCTGGTCATAAATCAAGTTATTTTATTGGGCATGTGAGTCTTAAAAGCTCTGTTTCTATATTAAGCAAGTAGCTTCGTTTTGATTCATTGCAGGTTTTAATGACCCCTATTTGCTTAACAGAATACACTGACAATCCCATCAAGTTGTTTCCACATCCCAACATATTAGCACCCTTAAGGTGATGGAGTAGTGAGTGCACTGCCCATGTTTCCCTCCCCTTAGAGAGAGAGAGAATTCAGCTATCCACATACATGTAATTGACATTTGTTAAAAAAGCAAGGAATCATCCAAAGGATAAACTGCCAATAAGAAGAACACAATCGCTGAAAACTGTTTTCTGTGTGTGACGCCTGTAGATATCATAATAGAGCACCCACATCAAAGGGCTGTCAGAAGGTTTCCGGTGGCTCACACCTGTAATCCTAGCACTCTTGGAGGCTGAGGCAGGCGGATTGCTCAAGGTCAGGAGTTTGAAACCAGCCTGAGCAAGACCCCGTCTCTACTATAAATAGAAATAAATTAGTTGGCCAACAAATATATATAGAAAAAATTAGCCGGGCATGGTGGCACATGCCTGTAGTCCCAGCTACTCGGGAGGCTGAGGCAGGAGGATTGCTTGAGCCCAGGAGTTTGAGGTTGTTGTGAGCTAGGGTGATGCCACGGCACTCACTCCAGCCTGGGCAACAAAGTGAGACTCTGTGTCAAAAAAAAAAGAAGGTTTCAATACGTTCATGCCTGAGAAGTTGTTGGCACAGCGTCCAACACACCATAACCCTTCAGCAAGCCTTAGCCATTTTTAAATAAAGCCTAAGCCATTATTTCTTACCCATCTTCAATGTGACACCATATGGGACTGTGTGAACACTCTCCACTTCTCCTCCCAGGGTTTCAGCGAGGGGCTTACTAGGGCAGGTCTCCTCCACCACAATGGGAGGGGGGGCTTCTCTAAGGGGCGCTGGGAAGGAAGGCTGAGCAGGCTCACTTGGACCCTTCCGGCTTGCTGTTCGCCATCTGGGAATTGGTTTCCCACAGTGATTGTGGCTACAGGTTACCTGGCTGTCCCCATGACTAGGTGGGTCTTTGTGTCTATCTAATCTGGGCTGTAATGGTTGTCAGCCCACTTGGCTGGAAGTCTGAAGTTGACATATGGCTCCCCATATGTCTTCTGTGCCCTCCTTCCATGGAAGCAGAAATCTGGAGGGGACATAGGAAGGGTCTTTTTTTTATTGTCCTTCCCCAAATCCAAACAACCTTTTCCTCTTGAAATAACATGACAATTATTTTGCCAGAAGTTGGAGTAGAAAGCCATCTAGATCAGATGTCAAAATCTTCTTTCACACCTGCTTTGAATATCATCCAGGGGTGTGATAATCATCTCTAGAACATGATTCCAATATAAATAATTAATAAAAAGATCCAATAGGATGTCAACTGGAATATATGTGATGAGGTCAATTTGAATAATAATAAAAATTAAGAAATACTTAAAAAATACATATTCTATTATTTTTTAGATAGTTCCTAGTAATAAAGGTTTTGACAGTGGGGGCTTCTAGTAGTTTATTTTAAAAACTGAGTAAGACTGGGCTAAAATAGACATGCCAAGTACCTTTACCCTATCAAAAGGATTAACTGAAATAAACACACCCATATATATATTCCCTTTACTATATACATAAAAAGCTCCTGTTCTGTAGCTCATTCAAAGGAAAACTTCTGGAGCACCCAATTATTAAAAAGTCTTAAATCTGAGAGATTCTATCTAGAGTAATTTTATTACATTTAATACTAGTGAAAAAAGAAGCCTTGTTCAAATATACAAGTGCTTTGACTGGCCTTCTAGAATATACAGAACATTTAAATTTGAACGAACTGCTGTGCAAGCTTTCTTTAAATAGACAGAAGGACCTTGCTTCATAATCGAACAAACCGAAGAATAACAACTAATGCAAATGAAAAAGTTGTTTAAAAAGGAACAGAGTGGGGTCATTATTCTGAGGACAAGAGCCAACCAAGGCGGTCCACCTGCTTTGCTAAGAGGGGGCTCCTGGTGTCTTCTGAAAGCTATCCAAAGGGACAACCCCCTCGGAGAAATTCAGGCAGCTATTAAAAAAAGCAAAAAGCTTTTTGTCACTAATGCTCTAAAGCAGGTTCAAGCTGGGAGTGGCGGAGGCCTGGGGGACCCCCGGTCTGCAGCAAGTCCCAACCCCCACCCGCCGCTGCATTCGGCTGTCGCCACCGTCCCAAAGCGCCCCTTGCAGCTCCGCGCCTGCAGGCGGCCGCGGTTACCTGATGAGGACGCACTGGTTGTCGTGGCGCTTCCACAGGCAGCGGTAGCACTCGTTGGCCACGGCGAAGATGTGCGGGGGCAGCTCGCCCAGGTGGCGCCGGCTGTAGCGCTCCATGGTGGCGCGCTCGTACAGCCCCGCGATGGGCTGGTAGGGGTTCACCGAGGCGATGATGGAGCCGATGTAGGTCTGCAAGCACAGGGGGACACCGGGCTGGTGACACGCGCGCCCCGGGCAGGGGCCTCGCGTCACCGAAACCCACCCACCCGAGCGTGCACGGGCGGGAAAGGGGAGGTCGTCGTCTCTTCCCCCATACGCGCTGTCCCTGCACCTCTTGGGTACGAACTCTTTGACATTCTGTAGAAATGAATGGAGCCATTTCAAAAAAGGCCCTTGGGGAGAAGTGTGTAAGAGAAGGAAGATGGCACGGCAGCCCCGGGCCCAAATCCCTGCTCCACGCTGACCACCCTAACCCTAATCCCTTCTCTAAAACAAAGGGCTGTCCGGTTCTGTCTCCTTCCTCAGCAAGGGGCTATGATGAAACAGTAGGGTTAAAAAGTGACAATAGGGCCGGGCGCTGTGGCTCACGCCTGTAATCCTAGCTCTTGGGAGGCCGAGGCGGGCGGATTGCTCAAGGTCAGGAGTTCAAAACCAGCCTGAGCAAGAGCGAGACCCCGTCTCTACTATAAATAGAAAGAAATTAATTGGCCAACTGATATATATATAAAAAATTAGCCGGGCATGGTGGCGCATGCCTGTAGTCCCAGCTACTCAGGAGGCTGAGGCAGGAGGATCGCTTGAGCCCAGGAGTTTGAGGTTGCTGTGAGCTAGGCTGACGCCACGGCACTCACTCTAGCCTGGGCAACAAAGTGAGACTCTGTCTCAAAAAAAAAAAAAAAAAAAAAAAAAAGTGACAATAGGCCGGGCATGGTGGCACACTCCTGTAATCCCAGCATTTCGGGAAGCTGGGGTGGGAGGATCGCTTGAGGCCAGGAGTTCAAAATCGGCCTGGGCAACATAGCCAGAGCCCATCTCTACAAAAAAATTGAGAGAGAGAGAGGGAGAGAGGGAGAGAGGGGGAGAGAGGGAGAGAGGGAGAGAGGGAGAGAGGGAGAGAGGGAGAGAGGGAGAGAGGGAGAGAGGGAGAGAGGGAGAGAGGGAGAGAGAGAGAGAGAGAGAGAGAGAGAGAGAGAGAGAGAGAGAGAATGA
The DNA here is from genome assembly GCF_040939455.1 of Microcebus murinus. Taxonomy (NCBI): domain Eukaryota; kingdom Metazoa; phylum Chordata; class Mammalia; order Primates; family Cheirogaleidae; genus Microcebus; species Microcebus murinus. The sequence goes on from NC_134114.1 coordinate 12,897,759, forward strand.
ATGAATTAGCTAGGCATGGTAGTGCACTTATAGTCCCAGCCACTCTGGAGGCTGAGGCATGAGGATCATGATCCTGTGAGCTCAGGAGTTCCAGGCTACAGTGAGCTATGATGGTACCACTGTACTACAGCCTGGGTAAAAGAGTGAGGCCCTGACTTAAAAAAAAAAAAAAAGTGATAGGAGAGACAAATTAGAAGAGAGATAAGCAGGGGTGGGGGGAGGACAAAAGGAGAGGTGTGGTTTAATGGGTACAGAGCTGCTGTTTTTGGTGATGGGAAAGTTCTGCAGGTGGTTAGCAGCCATGGAGGCGCAACACTAAATGTACTTAATGTCATTGAACTGTAAGCTTAAAAATAGCCAAAATGGCAATTTTTATGTTATACAGAGTTAGCTACAGCTTTTAAGACCATTTTGAAAATGCTAAGTATTCTTTCAGTAATCTCAACAGCCCATGAAGTACCATATAATTTATCTGGAACTTAAGATGACTGACAATCTTACTGATCTGGGACAAAACCAGGCTAGCAATTAAGCAACATCTTCAGAGCAGCAAAACCAAGACAACAGAGTTACCAAAGCTTAATGCCTGGGTCCCTCTCCATATGAACATAACTATTAGCTTGTACTTCTGCAAGAAATGTTAACTCGGTCTGGATACCTGGTTTCTAGGCTCAAACACAACTAAGAAAGTAAATGAGAAGGGTAGAAGCAGAGTGCTGCAACCACCAAGCCACCTTTTATGGAGCTCGTGCACTGTGCCAAGGGTCTTGCAGGGAATGACAGGCTGATGTGTGTTCCCCAAATTTGCATGTTGATGTCCTAACCCCCAGTACCTAAGAGTATGACTATAATTTGGAGATAGGGCATTTGAAGAAGTAACTAAATTAAAATGAGGCCGTTCAGGTGGGCCCTAATCCAGTCCTTATTAGAAGAAGAAATTTGGAAACAAAAAGATACCAGTGATACACATAGGGGGAAAAGAAATCAAAAAGCAAAAGCAAGCAAATGTAGACAAAAAGGCCAAACATCCTGTGAGTATCTGTCCCATATTATAGCCATTTGTAATAATTTATACTCATAGTAACTGCCAGGAACATCAAGCAAAGTACTATATCTTCAGTATAACTTTTCAAAATGTAAATAAGTCTATACAGGTTGAGTATCCCCAATCCAAACATCCAAAATCTGAAATGCTCTAAAATCCAAAACTTTTTGAGTACCACCATGATGCTCAAAGAAAATGCTCATTGGAGTAGTTCAGATTTTCAGTATTAAGCATGCATAACCAGTAAGCATAATACAAACATCCTAAAATCCGGAGGGGGGGGGGACACACCCAAATTCAAAATGCTTCTAGTCCAAGCATTTTGTATAAGGGATACCCAAAGTGTAATATGTTTTGGAAATAATCTGAACCCAAAAAAGTTTAAATACATAAAAGATATCACCATATGACCCAGCAATTCTATTCCCAGGTATATACCAAAAAGAACTGAAAGCAGATACTCAAAACAAATTCTTGTATGCTTGTGTTCATAGCCCCACTATTCACAATAGCCAAAAGGTTGAAAGAACTCAAATGCCCATCATCAGATAAATGGATAAGATGTGACATATCCACATAGGGAAATAATATTTAAGTGCATAAAAGGAATAAAGTACTGATACATGCATGCTACAATATGGGTGAGCCTTGAAAACATACTAAGTTAAATAAGCCAGATACAAAAGTTCACATACCCAGAATATGTAAATCCATAGAAACAGAAAGACTGCAATTGCTAGGAACAGCTGGAGGAAGGAATGGAGAGTGACTGCTTAATGGAGAGAGGATTTCCATTTAAGGTGATGAAAACATTTTGGAACTAGACAGAGGTTGCTATTGTTTGAATATTTGTCCCTTCCTAAACTCATCCTTAAATTTAATTGCCATTGTAACAGTATTAAGAGATGGAGCCTTTAAGATGTGATTAGAGCCCTCATGAGTGGATTAATGCCATTATTGCAGAAATGGGTTAATTATTGCAGAGTTGGCTCCTGATAAAAAGATAAATTCAGTCCCCATTCTCTCTGTCTCAAACCCTTCCTTGCCATGTGATGCCTCTTGCCATGATGCAGCAAGAAGGCCTGACCAGATGCTAGTGCTATGCTCTTGGACTTCCCAGTCTCCAGAACCACGAGCCAAACAAACTTGTTTCTTATAATTACCACTGTGGGTATTCTGCTGTAGCAGCAGAAAATGGACTAAGACCGAGGTCCTGATTATACAACATTGTGAATGTACTAAATGCCACCGAACTGTACACTTTAAAATGGTTAATTCTATGTTAAGTGAATGCTACCCTAATTAGGAAAAAAAATGTGATACTTTCATGAGTAAATGTTCACGTCCTTAGAAACATCCATTCTCTAGAAAGACTATGTCAGAGCACTGTGGGGAAGACTTAGCCAGAAACAAAGAGGGAAGCTGCTCCTTTCCCTGCAGAAGGAAAGTGTCCTACGCTTGAGGGTACCACACACCCTCCACTGATGCCTGGACACATATATTCCAATACCTCCTTTTATGTCAACTCTTCTCAGAGGTGAGGGGGCAGGCAGGCAGTGCTTGAATACTGGCCCCTTCCTCTACTTTGTTTAAAATGTCAGGCTTGTTTTCTCTCTCTTTAATAGTTGTATACGTTATTATTGTTTTTATTGTGTTAATGTCAAAAATGTTTCTTTTTACTGTGAAATATATTATTTTTTGCCCTACTGTAGCAGAAGTCAAGACAGTCTGGACTGTCACTCTTTATACCTGGTGTCCTCAAACTATGGCCCTTGGACCACATGTGGGTCTCCGGGTGTTTTTGCCACCACTGCCTGCCATGCTTAGCAGCCGACTTGTCCCGGGCCCACAGTACACACTCTCCAACGGTCTGAGGGACAGTGAACTGACCCCTGTTTAAAAAGTTTGAGAACCCCTGGTTTATACAGACAGGTAGGGCAACAGTCAACAAAGCCAACAATCAATGTGGTGATCTGAGCTACGCACACCCCAGGCCTCATCCTAAGTAGAATGTAAGAGCCACAGTTAAAGACATTAAGTTGACTATTAAATTTACTTAATTTAATTTAGTATTAAGGATATTCACTCATCACTAACACATTTTTTTTTTTTAAAAGATACACCTATGCCTTGGAAATTTTGCATGCCCTGTTCATAACATGTTTGTATGGTTACTATAAAATTCTGAGATGAGCCCTTTTTTCTTAACATATTGATTTACCCATAAAACCGTCATTAATTCTAGACTCCTTTTTACATAAGTCCTCTTTGAAAGAATGATCACTTCGGTTAAAATCTCACAGCCATGTTACCTCCTCCTAACTGGGGAAATTCAATACCTGCAGAGTAGCCTTTTAAGACACTGCCGATAATGACAGTGTGGGTGGCACAGGTTCTGAATGTGGGGAGCAGACACAGTGGCATGAAGCTTGTCAGCGAAGGTGAAGATGCAACATCCAAATGGTTGCACACCTAATTTCATTTTTTACAGTAATTCGCATTGCACCTTGCCCAATTAAACAGTTTTGAAGCGTTTCAGAACGGCAGCTGCAGACACAGCCCAGAAACCAAAGTCCACGTGTCCTCTCCACCCCATCACGGTGCTACCAGGGCAGGGAGGAAGCCGGGCAGCTTAACAGCAGAGGCTCTGTGTGGAGGTGGCTTGCAGAATTTGTACTTGGTAGCGGCCATGCATACTAGACCCCACGAAAAACTTCACGATGCTCTTCCCTGCTGAGTCCAGTCACTGCCACACTGCACCAGTGCCACCAATCTGTTTGGCAGCAGGGGCCAGTTTCATGGAAGACAATCTTTCCAGGGAACAAGGTTGGGGATGGCTGGGGGTGCAGCTCAGGCGACGATGAGAGCCATGGGGAGCACCCACAGACGAAGTACAGAGAAATACCGATGAAACTTCGTTCTCTCCATCACCAGCCCCTCATCTCCTGCCGTGCGGCCCCGGTTCCTAAGTTTCACGGGAGAATATTTTTCCGTGGACCAGGACTGGGGACTGGGGGTTGGGGACCGAAGTACTAAGTCACTATCTTTCAGAGGAGAAGAAAACCATGCGTAGCATGAAACGGAACACTTTAACAAGCGGGCTCAAAAAGCACATAGCTTGAGGGTGAAAAGACCAAAACTATCAAAATTGGATTAGTTATAGGAAGACGCTGGTTCCGGCCAACGAGCACCACGCTCCGGCGGCCGGGCACTTTTCCTAAACAGCACTGACCTTCATGTGTGGCTCTCACTATAAGATGTTGAAGACACATTCCTCATCTGCCAGTCAGTCGAGTGAGTGGCCATGAAGAAAACACAGTCCCTTATCATTACACATTGTCAAGAAATTAAAACTTGCACATAAATATTGTCTATAACAGACTTTTAGTGCTTTATGTAAGAAAGCCTCAATTTTGCTCATTTTGATGGGAAACTTCTGAAGGGCACAGCACATGCCCTTGAGTTCTTAAACTCAGATAGGTGTGCCTGATTTAATCTTTTTTGAGGGCTGTGGACTCATCAGGCTCCCAGCCCATAAACACGACGCCACACACAGCAAAGGAGGAAGGCACTGTCTTCTAATCTATGCTAATTCCACCCCAGGTTCCTCAGCTTCTGCTGTTCTCCCATCTGCCTCACTGTGCCTCACTGCTCCTTCTCAACCTTGCCTGTATTCTCCACCATGGCAATGTTTGAAGAAGGCCCCAAATCTCCTGTGGAATAAAAGGCTGAAGGCTTTTCCTCCTACGGTCTGCTCTGTCAGGGCAATGGCTGAAGGCATTGAAAGTGTTTGCAGATGAAAGGTGGTTTTGCTGCATCATTTAATGGATGGTCCCAAGCCAGGCTTTTACTTTATTTTTCATTTTATACACCATACAATGTATCTAATGAAAAAACATTTTTTCCCAAAATGATTTGCATTTCAAGTTTTAAAACGTATCACCTTTCAAGCTAAGTAATAAAGTATGAGCACCTTAGAAGATGCCTGCCTTAAATTCATGACAATCCTTCATGTCCCATGATCTACTTTTATAGCTTTAAACCAGACCATGAGTTGAATTTCCCCAAATTCCTTAAAAACATTCAGGATACTTCTCCTTGTTGGGTAGAGAGACAGCACTTTTGTATAAAATAAACAGCTGCACCTGATTTTAAAAGATCAAGCATTTAATGCTATATGGCTATATTCCAACATGACTCTTCCAAAGAATGTAGGTGCTAATATTGTGGTCCTTCTCATTTTGTGACTGGGGCTTCCAACATAGAAAACTCATATTCTTAAAAAAAAAAAAATTCTAAACCTGTAATTTAGACCATATGTAATACTCTAAACAAAGTAAAAACTAACATACACTCATAAGATGTCCTGGATCTGTTGTTTTCAAGGTTTTCCTTAAATCCGTGTTCTCCAAGCATTTTCTTGTTCTCTTTTGCGTATTTCCACTTGAGCCAAGAATGCTTTCTCAAACTTTCTACAATGTCTAAAAAATATTCTGTATAAAATAGCCAAAAGGTGGAAGCAGCCCAAGTGCCCATTGAAAAATGAATGGATGAGGCCGGGCGTGGTGGCTCACGCCTGTAATCCTAGCACTCTGGGAGGCTGAGGTGGGAGGATGGCTCAAGGTCAGGAGTTCGAGACCAGCCCGAGCAAGAGCAAGACCCCCATCTCTACTAAAAATACAAAGAAATGAATTGGCAAACTAAAAATATGTAGAAAAAAAATTAGCCAGGCATGGTGGCACATGCCTGTAGTCCCAGCTACTCGGCAGGCTGAGGCAGGAGGATCGCTTGAGCCCAGAAGTTTGAGGTTGCCGTGAGCCAGGCTGACGCCACAGCACTCTAGCCCGGCAACAGAGTGAGACTCTGTCTCAAAAAAAAAAAATGAATGGATGAATAAAATGTGGTATACCCATACTATGGAATCATTCAGCCCTAAAGGAATTGAAATCTAGACACATGCTACAATAGGGATGAACCCTGAAGACATAACAGTAAGTGAAATAAGCCAGTTACAAAGAGACAAATATTGTCTTATTCAAGGTATCTAGGCTAGTCAAATTCATACAGACGGTAGAGTGGCACTTGCCAAGGGTTGGGGGAAGGAGAATGGGGAGATATTGTTTTTTTTTTTTTTTTTTGAGACAGAGTCTCACTTTGTTGTCCAGGCTAGAGTGAGTGCCGTGGCGTCAGCCTAGCTCACAGCAACCTCAAACTCCTGGCTCCAGTGATCCTTCTGCCTCAGCCTCCCCAGTAGCTGGGACTACAGGCATGCGCCACCATGCCCGGCTAATTTTTTTTTTATATATATATCAGTTGGCCAATTAATTTCTTTCTATTTATAGTAGAGACGGGGTCTCGCTCTTGCTCAGGCTGGTTTTGAACTCCTGACCTTGAGCAATCCGCCCGCCTCGGCCTCCCAAGAGCTAGGATTACAGGCGTGAGCCACAGCGCCCGGCCGGAGATATTGTTTAATGAGTATAGAATTTCAGTTTTGCAGAGTGAAAAGCATTCTGCAGATTGTTACACAATAATGTATATGTGCTTAACACTACTAAACTGTACAATTTAAAATAGGTAAGACCATAAATTTCATGTTACGTGTATTTTACCACAATTAAAATTTCTTTAGAAAAAGGAAAAAAATTACTATTAAGTAATACTGAGAACTTTGGTACTGGATAGAATACATTAATCTGTTTTTATAAGTGTGAAGAGAGATTTAAAAGCAAGCACAGGCTTGAAGGGTAAATAACGAGAAGCATTACGCTTCTTAACCTTAATAAAAAGTTTTAAGATACATACTTCCAAATTTTAACTCAAATTAAGAAACAAGAATGCTCTGATGACAAATTATAGACCTCTCAGTACTGGGGAGAACAAAAGGCATTGAGATTTTCAGGGAGAAAATAATCTTATTAGAGTTTAAACAATTTCTAAATGTTACATCAATGGCTAGCATTAAATTCAACAAATGAACTTCCACATACCAACAGGGACATCAACCAGACGTAATTGGAGCTAAAACTCAACAATCTGAAATCTCTTCTTTATAAAAGACAAAGACTAATGTAAAATGTGTGGCTGGTATGGAGAGAAAACCTGATTTTTTATTTTTATTTTTTAAGATTATAGGAAACTTTGCCTCCCTAAGTAATTAAAATGTCTCCCTTTAGAGTATGTACCTATTATTTACTACTGGGGGTAAGTAAGGCTCTTAAATCACGAATGCACAAAGTTTTGCTATTTCACCTTCTCACTAATGACCTAAGTCACTGCTTAAAAGTTTCTGAGCTTCAGAAAGTTCTTCCTTTTCACAGGATTTTAAATGATAATTAAGCCCACAAGCTTCCAAAACAACTTTAACTGACAGTTGGTAATCCAAGAGGATTGTTTACAGACCAGCACACCCCTCATTCGTTCCTCTTTAACCCTGTGATGGGCAGGCAGGGTCACTGCTGCTGCCTCAGCTGACAAAGGAACACAGGGACAGTAAAATGCTGTCCCTACAAGTCCCAGAGCTGGTGGGGAGCGGGAGGGCAGGAAGCTGGACTGGACAGTGAGGCGCGCCGTGAATGCACGCTGCACGCCTTCACCACCCACCCACCCACCGGCCCAGCTCTGCCAGGCTCCTCGCCAGAGGCCAGTGTCGTCCGAGTCCTGTGTGCTAATCTGGAGCCCAGCCACCCTCTCCCTCCATCCACGCTGCCCTGGTCTGCTCAGGGCCTCGCCGACCTTCCGCTGGATTTCCACAAAGCCTGTTTCCTCCACGATCTCCCTCATGGTCTAGCCACCTCAATCCAGTCACCAAAAGGGGTGACAGAACAGCGTACGTCCTAAGCAATTATTCTCATAAACAGGTTACCCAAGGGGGTGGGGGGAGCCTCAGCCCATGTTAGGATCTTTACTCACTACTGAGTTTTTGCTGTGTGTGCCCAGTGGCACTTCGGAACCTGCTGAAACAGAGGTCTAAAATAAAAACAGCAACCACAGGAATAGTTCCCAGTAGAAAGGACAAAAAATAAGGACATCTTATTCCCCCACCCCCTGCCTGCCCCCACTATCCTAAATATCCCACCTCACCCTTCACTTTGCATGCGTGACTCTGTCACTAAAATGCAGGCTGCATGTTTAGGGGGCTCGTGGAATCACAGGCAAGTTCCACACGCACCGTTCAGCAGCAGTGGCAGTTGGGGAGGGGGAGGGGCGAGCCCGGCTGTCAAGTACCAAGTGAAGGGAAGATGAAGTGTGGTGACAAATCCTAAGGGCTTGTAAGACAGCATTTGCAGTGCGCTTACATCATCTCTCACTCTATAAAAAGGTATTATTACTGCTCCACAAATGGCCATGGCGACTCCATGCAGCTCGAGACCGCCGGCACACGCGGCAACCCAGCGCGAGGCGGGGCCAGGTACCGGTTTCCTCATGTTGCATTCCAAATTCCACAAGAACAAATAGCCCGGTCATTTCAACGGCTTTTCTCAGAAATAGGAAGCGCATTCTATTTTGAAGCACATTTTCTAGTCAGAAAAGTTCCACATAACTCACCCAAGAATACCCATTTCCTTGCCCATTTTAATAATTTGGAACAGCTGTAGCACGTACTGCTTAAAAAGGTTGGGAGAAACTCATTGCACTTCTTCAATCCATAATCCACCCATTCAAGGTTTTCAAAGGGGGGATAATATCTAGTATCTAACTTAGTATCTAACTCCCTATCAACCCCACCCCCAAAAAATCAAGTATCATTTGACTTCACTATGCATATGTATGCCAAAACACCATGTTGTACACCTTAAATACCCATGATAAAAATTTTTTTTTAAATCAAGTATAACTAAGAAAACTTAAAATGACCCAGTGGCTTCTGAGACAGTCTAATTGTGACTATAAAAGGACCCATAATGCCGGTGGGACGTCACATTTCTGTCATAGGAATAGCTCACCTAGACGTGGTTTGGTCTGCAAAGTCCTCAGCCCTCAAACTATTAATAGCTCCCCTGGCACACGCTGGGCCCACGATTCTGATCAGTGGTTACAAGGCATCCTCTGTTACCCTACATGATTACTATGCCAAAGTGCCACATAAATCAGAGGTATTTATTATTGTTATTGTTAATGAAGATAAAACCACAACTGCTTTTCATCATGTGGTCCTGAAAAGCTAGACACAGATAAGTGACTTGAAATGCACTAGGGAAACTGATTATTTAAAGTCAGCGCCATGGCAGACTTTCCTAAGGGGAAACATTGTTAGGAAGTGGGAGTCACAGTATCCAGATTTATCTCCCACCCACCATTCCCCTCTTTCCTTCTCTCTCAATCATCTTAGTTAAATACAGCAATGACGGATTTCCTAAATCATTACCCTGAGTGCAACTTCGGCTTTAAGTTACAGATCCGTATAGTCGATGGTCCACTGGACATCTTCCCTTGCTTGGATGTCCCTTAGACAGCTCAAACTCAGCATGGCGAAGACTAACCTCCCCCAAACACCTGTTTCCTCTTGACAAATGGTCAACCCAAATGGGTAATCCAGTAATCCTATAGAAATTCAGCCTATTTGCCCCCCAAACCCAATAAAACACATGGATTCGACCTCTTAATGTCCCATACCCTAACTCTCCCTGGCTGGGAACCTCTCATTTCCCACATCCTGGTTTACTGGTCACCTCTCCTCCCGGACCCGATTCCTCCTGCACTCATCTACCATCATGCGGCCGAGCGAATTTCCCCAAAACTCATGTGTAAGGTTGTCCCCTACAGCTTTCACGACCCAGCTCAAGCTCACTAACTTGCACAGAGCAAGTCCTTCCTCTCTTGTTCTCGACCACCTTACCAGTGGCCGGCATGCAACCTTCGTTCCAGCGTCCACAGTGTCCTGCACTAGATATTAAATAACAATGCATCGTGTTGTTTCATGTCTTTCCACAAGACGGTCTCTGCTACCAAGAGAGACACCCTCCTTCCTGGCCAAATTCCCCCACAAAAGCTCAAAACTCATAACTGCTAGTGCCTTGGCCGGAATCATTTTCTGCCCCTCTCTTCCCTTCCTCATTCTGATGTTCATTCTTTGTGCTCCCAAGTAAGTATTTTTATCACACTCACTGTTACCCTGAGCTATTGTCAAGGGTTTACTTGCGTCTGTGTTCACCAATAAATTGTCTTTCATTTATTCAATCTTTCCACAAACTATTACTGTGAACAAGAGTAACTCTGCATCCTTGAGCCTCTCCTAGCATGAGCCCGGTACCAGGCAAGGCAGCATCGGTGTACCTTATAACAAAATTGTTTGCCATGGGCCAATTAAATGATCACAAACATTTTTAAACAATTTTTAAAAAGCCATTAGGCATTCGAGTTTGTTGAAAAGAAAACCATCACAGCAGATAAGCTGTTAGCTGAAGTCAAGCTCTTAAATTTAGAAATGTTGGCATTTCCATTTCCTTTGAGTGAATTTCTGACTAAAATTTCCTCCTTGTTGAAAGGAATCTGAGCCCAAGGAGAGACAAGAAAGAAAAAAAAAAAAAGAAAATCCACAGAAAACAAAGTTCCTAATTGCCACTCTCGTGTGCTGATGTGGAAGTCACCACCCCAGTGCATAAATGTTTGGTAAAGTTTAAAAATACGTGTAGTCAGACAGATGGTTACAATCATCCTTTGGCAACACGAGTCTTGATTTCATGTGAAAAAAGAAAAAAAATCCCAAAAAACAAGAACCCCCTGACAAACCGCACGGCGTTCAGCTGTTCCCGGTACGAGTCCCAGGCCAAGACTGCGCTAACCAACCATCCAGACTCCAGGCCATCCTCCAGCCACGAGAAGCACGCTGTTACCTGACACTAGCTTCGGAAAGGGATGGAAACGAACCAAAAAAAGTCTACTCTGGACTCAACCCAAGGAAATGAGACACAGATTTCGATTTGCATGGCCCGCACACAGCACACTCCAAGGCAGGGGTCTATGCCCAGGCTTAACCCAGCCAGCAGCCCACGATTTCCCCACAGGTGAACTCACTCCAGCCGCCTGCTCAAATCAATAAGCCTCTGGCTGGCTGGGGCCCGCTCACACGTTACGCTCGACAGAGGCGGCCTTCAAAGTTAATTTAGGAACAACATCAAACACATCTGCAGATTCGGGCTGGGATGCCACCTCACCAAAGGAGGATATTTTTGAAACACCTAAAAATACTTGAGCTGTGAAGCATCCTCTGTGCTTACAGAAGCATTTATCTTTAGACACAGCCCCAACTGCTTAAAAATGGGCTCCTTTGATTCCGATCTCTGCATTGTTTGTTCCATAAAACCAACAAACTAACCAAAGGGCTGGGTGGAACAGAGAACGGCTTCCTCTGGAGCCATGCTCGACACCATAATTGCAGGCGAGCTCTGCCGCTCCCTGCGGCTCTCCCGTGATGTGGTTTGGAGCCAGTCCTTGGAGACTGGCACAGGAGACACACGCAGCTGACCCGGAGCTCGACGATCCCCGGGATGGAGGGAATGCGCTTCTCCCTGCCACCGGGCAGGAAACAAAGCTGCCACGCCTCGGAGGTTGGCAGCGCCCGCACTCTGGACACGGAGCTTACCTTCAGCACAACAGAAACCTCATCTGCCCTTGTCCACGCTATGTTGAGATGCTGGGCACATAACAATTTGAGACGATCAAGACGCCACAGAACACAGGCACCCAAAACGCACTCGTTTGTCTCACGCCCCTTAAGAGCGACCAGGTCCGTAAGAAGCTTGTTTGCATGGCCACTGGGCTTGGCAAGGCCAGGCACGAGCAAAACTAAGCGTCTTCACCCCCCTCCCCACCTGCTCACGACCTGCTCTCTCACTCCTCCCATCTCTGCCCTGGGCTCAGACCCCCTTCTCCTCCCCACGGAATCGCTGTGACACTCTCTTGGCCTGTCTGCTCCTTCTAGTCCCATCTCCTATCACCTCCCTCTTAACTCTTCTAAAATTTTCTTCAGGAAAGTTCTCCCTTCAAAACCCTTGAATAAAGACAGTGGGATCTCTGTACTGTTAATATCAACCCCAAACTTTCCAGATTAGGTAAGGGAGAGCTTCTCCACCCAGCTACACCGACATCCTGGAATGGAGAGTTCTCTGTCGTGGGGTTGTCCCCAGGCACTGCAGGACGTCCGGCCGCGCCCCGACCTCTACTCGCTGGACGCCGTTAGCATCCCGTGACTCTGGCCATGACAACCAAAACGTCCTCAGATAATGCCAAATGCCCACAGGGGGCAGAATCATTCTGGTTGAGCACCAAAGCTTTAAGGTGTTCTAACCCCACTCTGCCCACTCATGGAAGGTTCCCCCAAAATCGTCTGATTCCATGAGCAAAGGCGACCTTCTCCTAAAGCAGTGGAGCCATCACACCAAACTCACAATCTCCATCTTCGTGGATGGGGTTCCACTGGCCTCTTCTCCTAACCAATTCTTTTTTTTTTTTTTTGAGACTGAGTCTCACTTTGTTGCCCAGTGCCCAGGCTAGAGTGAGTGCCGTGGCATCAGCCTAGCTCATAGCAACCTCAACCTCCTGGGCTCAAGTGATCCTCCTGCCTCAGCCTCCCAAGTAGCTGGGACTACAGGCATGAGCCACCATGCCTAGCTAATTTTTTCTATAAATATTAGTTGGCCAATTAATTTCTTTCTATTTATAGTAGAGACAGGGTCTCGCTCTTGTTCAGGCTGGTTTCGAACTCCCGAACTCGAGCAATCCGCCTGCCTCGGCCTCCCAGAGTGCTAGGATTACAGGCGTGAGCCACCGCGCCCGGCCTCCTAACCAATTCTTATCCCGCCTTCGTAGTGTCATCACTGTCACCCCCTCCACAGGACTTTCTGACCCACTTATAGGCTATGTCTTGGCACCACAAACACACACCTGCCCCCCTCTCCTTACGTCTTTAGGAACTTGCAGGTGTGAGCACTGGTCCTCGCCAGGTCTTATCAGGTCGCGGGAAGAAACAGAGGAGGCTGGGACCCTCGTCAGATCCTCTCCAGGGAGGGGCACAAAAGGAGAACCTACCTCCCCTCTGGCAAGGGGCTCAGGGTGGAAGCCCGGGGTTGGGGCTGGAAGCCGGAGTGCTGAGCTGGGCTCAAGTCGGGAAGTCCCCAGAGGGTGGGAAAAGTGGACAAGAGCCCGGGGCTGCAGGAAGGGACTCCCGCTGTAGGGCACAGGCAGTATGGAAAGAGTGGCGCTGCTCTAACCCTGGTTGTTGGATCCACGCTGGATCACTCGGCCCTAAGACTAAGACGCCAACATCAAAGTCTGCGTGGCATCCGTCCCCTCAAGGACAAGCCTGGGGCAGGGGTACACCCATAGCAACAGCGAAGGGCCCAGCTGCAAGGTTTCAGGGCTTCACGGGCAGGGTCACAACCACACCTGTGTCACCCTCGCACAACTTGGCACTCAGTGGGAGACTTTCTTCTATTGTTCAAGGCTATGTGCCGGGAGCTGGCCTTGGTTTTATCTCGATGCTAAGTTGAAAGCTTTGAAGGAGACATGATGTTATAAACCTGTGAATCCCCCTCAACACGCACCAAAGCCAAGCAGAAACTTTCTAAATAAGCTCTAGTTGGTATGAGATGAATAAGATGGAGAGAAAGGTAGAAAAGGTTAAAGTTTCTAGAGCAGGCATCCTCAAACTACGGCCTGCGGGCCACATACGGGCCGCCTAGCACATTTATCCAGCCCTCCGGGTGTTTTTGCCACCGCTGCCTGTCCTGCTTAGCAGCCCACTCGTCCCGGGCCCACAGTGGCACTCTCCAACCGTCTGAGGGACAGTGAACTGGCCCCCTGTTTAAAAAGTTTGAGGACCCCTGTTCTAGAGCTTCCACTTATTTTAAAACATCCTTGTCAGGTAGTGGGGTTATGGTATCTGACCTTTTAAAAAACATAAATTTAGCCGGGCGCGGTGGCTCACGCCTGTAATCCTAGCTCTCTGGGAGGCCGAGGCGGGCGGATTGCTCAAGGTCAGGAGTTCAAAACCAGCCTGAGCAAGAGCAAGACCCCGTCTCTACTATAAATAGAAAGAAACTAATTGGCCAACTGATATATATATAAAAAATCAGCCGGGCATGGTGGCGCATGCCTGTAGTCCCAGCTACTCGGGAGGCTGAGGCAGAAGGATCGCTCGAGCCCAGGAGTTTGAGGTTGCTGTGAGCTAGGCTGACGCCACGGCACTCACTCTAGCCTGGGCAACAAAGCGAGACTCTGTCTCAAAAAAAAAACAAAAAAAAACACATAAATTTAACAAACAGATTTTCAGAAAGATTACATTATTAACACAGAGCCAAAGAGGAGGTTAGGAGAGAAAAAAGGCAGATCGACTCTGATTTGTTTATTCTGAGTGCTTTTACCTTTCTATCACTTTTTATCCCATTTCAACGGAGGATGCCAAAAGCTAGGGAAAAAAAATATATTTTACTAGGTTCTAATAAAGTCCTTAGACAAAAAGACTGGCCCTGAAGGAGAAAAAGCTAATGTTCCTTCTTAGGAGAGGACAGGAGACCGCTCTACCTGGTGATGAGTCAACTCACCAGCAGCCAGCTCACGGTCCCCCTGCAGAGACACCCACACTCAGCCCAGAACCTGTGACGAGGTGCTGTTACGAGACCAAGAGATTTTACAGACACGATCAGGTTATGAACCCTAAGTTGGGGAGATTACCCAGGCCGCCCAGGGAGATTGCCCAGGTGGGCCCATTCTAATCACCTGTCCTTAAAAGCTGATAACTTTTTTTTCTTGGCTGCAGTCAGAGAGCAGGAAAGAGGAGAAGGAAGAGAGATTTGAAGCTATAAGAGGGACTAGATCCATGGTGACTAGCCCTGGAGATGAAGGAAGGGATCCATGTATCAGGGGACCAGGGAATACAGGTGGCCTCTAGATGCTGGGAATAGGCCTCAGGTGACAGTCAGCAAGAAAACAAGGACCTCAGTCCTACAACGGTGAGTAACTGAATTCATCCAACAACCAGAATGAGCCCGAAATGGATCCCACCCCCAGAGCCTCCAGAAAGGGACGCAGCCCTGCCAGCACTTTGATTTTGGCCTCCAAAGACCCCTGTCGGACTTGGGACCTACATAAGTGTAAGAGAATAAATTTGTTGTTTCAAGCTGGTATATTTATGATAATTTGTTATGCATCAATAGAAAACTAATACAACACCTCTAGTACCATGCAGTTAATTTTTGTCTTGTAAAGATACAGACAGGCATCACTCGGAGCCGGGATACGAGGTGGGGAGCTGTGGCTCCTGACAGGTGGCAGTCTTGTTTCCATGCCAGCAGTGTCTGGGAGGTACTGGCAGACGCAAATACCCCTGCAAATAGCTTCAATGGTCATAAGAAAATCGTGGTGGCTGCTCCATAGATAATAATACAATTATGTACGTCTCAAAAGGAAGGCACGTCTCAGTTCATAATTAACTGAACTGAGCTGCAAATTGGATGCACAAAATTCCTGTGGTTTTACCTTAAAAGTGAGGAAAAAGACTATCACCCCAAGACCAAGATCCTATTCATAGTATTTATTGGGCAATTTAGCTATCAGGTTTAATTTAATAACATTATCATGGAAAGAGGAAAAGCAAAAATTTTTTAAAAGGCTCTGTCTTTTAAACTCAGTGAGTAGTTGTTATCCTTCTAATTGACTTTTTCTTGATTACTGAAAATATATAATAAGAACTTGTGTCTAGCTGTGTGTGGCACTACACACTTATAGTTCCAAATACACAGGAGACTGAGGTGGGAGGATCACTTGAGTCCAGGAGTTTGAGACCAGCCTAGACAACATAGTGACACTCTCTCTCTCTCTCTCTCTCTCTCTCTCTCTCTCTCTCTCTCTCTCTCTCTCTCTCCTCAAAATGTTTTGGATCCTGCAGCATTTCAGATTTCGAACTTTTGCATTAGAGATACTCAACCTGAACTTACCTACAAGAGACAAATACCAACAAACATTTTTAAAAATCTAGCTTCACATTTTATTATCAACTACAACAGACTATCTGTTATACGAAAGGCATTTATTTTACGAACATTTATTCCATAACTACCAGGCACCTGGCATTGTCCTTGGCTCAAAGAAGACAAAGTAAGTCCTTGACAAACCTAGCAAGGAAACTGCTATGTAAACAAACAGTTACATGACACTGTCAGATTCTTAATAATAAAAACACACACACAGGGCGGTGGTAACATGGATACCTGTGTACTGGGTGTTCTATGGGAAGAAGATGGTTAGTTCACTAGTCACGTACAAGGAGATTTTTGAGATGGAAACAGAGGAATAAATAAGGCACATTCTGCCAGCACATGCAAAACACAGAATACAGAGCCACTTTTACATAAACATGTATAAACATTACCTTTTTCGAACATATGGAAAATATTTTAATCTAAAGACTTAGGGTAAGCAAACTCAGCATGTCAGAGGACTACAACACGATTGAATTTCTCTCGACAGGGCTGTTTGAAAACATTTGGCAAGCATTATCTGGCAAAAATGACATTTTCACAATGTCAAAAAAAAAAAAAAAAGGCAACTACATTCTCTTTTTTAAGCTGAGGAAAACTAAGCATCAAACCCACAAATATCTAATTTTTCTTTTTGCCTAACTCTTCTTTCCCAGTCTAAGGGGAGATAAGTTGGAGGCACCTGAACACTAAGCATGCCCTGAGTTTCAGCTCCTACTATTCAACTTTGAGGCTGATATTATTATTAATCGTAATCACAAACACATTGGCAAATCTAAATGTAACTCCTAAAGCATAAAAATTACTAAAAGATCAAGGGTTTTGAAAGTACTGTAATTTTGGATTTTTAAGAAAACTATCGGTTTGAACTTGACAAGAAAAATAAACCTATAAACAGTTGCTCCAGTTTATTATAAAGACTTGCAAAACAAGCAGATGGAAAAAGGGATAGAATGTGCAGATCAATCCATCTCGACAGGGAATGTAGTATCTGTACTTTAAAGTCAAACGGGTTATTATGGAAGTGATTTTTAAATGTGACTTTATAATATAGGTATGGTCACATTTCATAAAAGTTGAGAGAAAAATGTGCATGGCCACTTTTTATGGCTAGTTCTCCACTCACCTAGCAAACCAGGAATCCCGTGACTTAGAATGACAGGTTTCCTTGAATGCAAATATCTCCCAGGGTGGGCTCCAGAGCCAGAAAAATAAATGAAAATCCATAAAAAGAGAAAAGTCAAGAAAAATAAAAAAGCTCAAGCTCAGGTACTCATGTCTGCAAGTCAACATTTTCCCTGAAGCTCTAACTTAGGAAATCAAACAACTCCACAGGACTTCTTTGTGTCACAGAACACTTACAAACGCAATACAACAGAGTGTATTCACAAGAAGAAAGTTCCAATTACCTTTAGGTGCAGAAGAACCTTCAACAGAAAGTAAATCCCCTGTAATGAAATCTAGGCAATAAACACTAGGAAAACATGAGTTATTGAACCAAGTTCCTAATTTGGCAAAACTCTTGAACGCATAGTTTTATTTAGATTAACTTGAGGTTCTCGAAAGGCAGGAAGTACTCTCTGAATCCAAAAATATGCATTCACTCAAAACTTCAGGGATTTTTTTTAAAGGCGTTACAAAGGGAACTTACATAGATTTGATTTCTCTTGTATCTCTGGAATAAGTTATACATGATGGAGCCACCATGCAGCTCTGTCAGGGAGGCCATGTTGTCCACGCCCTCCTCGTCTGTGGCGTGCATGGCAGTCACCTTCTGGTGGGTAATCGTGCTCTGCTTGTAAGTGAATACCTGAGGGAGAGAAACGAATTCAATTTATTTAGTTGTTAGCCGTAAGTGATTCTCCTAGAAGTTTCCCAAACTTGACGATATAATCTCAGTATAATCTCAGCAAAAAGATCCTGAATTGGGCAATACAAAATATACTGCAAAGAACTTTTTCATTTTCTTTATGTCACCTATATATTTCTTTTTTTTATTTTTATTTTAGCGTATTATGGGGGTATAAGTGTTAAGGTTACATATATTGCCCGTGCCTTCCCTCTCCCCTTGAGTAAGAGCTTCAAGCGTGTCTATCCCCCAAATGTTGCACATCTTACTTGTTGTGGTTGTATATATCCATCCCTTCCTCCCTTCTCCCACCCTTCCGACATCTGATAAATGTTACTCCTATATGTCCACCACTTAGGTGTTGATCCGTTAATACCAATTTGCTGGTGAGTACATGTCGTGCTGGTTTTTCCATTCTTGAGATACTTCACTTAGTAGAATGGGTTCCAGCTGTATCCAGGAATATACAAGAGGTGCTATATCACCATTGTTTCTTAAAGCTGAGTAGTATTCCAACTGATCCACTCATGAATTGATGGGCACTTGGGTTGTTTCCACAGCTTTGCAATTGTGAATTGTGCTGCTATAAACATTCGAGTGCATGTGTCTTTTTCATAAAGTGACTTTTGATCTTTTGGGTAGATGCTCAGTAGTTCACCTATATATTTCTAAAGGAAGAAATTGTTTTGACAATAATTGTATGTTCCTAAAAGACATTAGTTCAAAGACTAAACATCATTTGAGAATCGCAGAAATTATACACTTCTAGTTCACTTCTCTGACTATTTCTTCAATTTACATAAATCATTAACAGTTAAGAAAGTGGTCAAGTTTTTAGAAAGTAATTTGGTTTCCCTACATGATGTTTCACATTGGATCATATGATAATTTCAAAGTTTCATGACAAAGTTCTACAATTTAAGGGTTAAATAATTTAAAAGCATTAAGCATTTTATTACATAAATTCATATTTATAGTAGTCCCTATATCTGCTCAAAGGCTGGAGCACATCATCACAGGAATGTTTAGAAAATATCCTTGAACAATATTCCCTCTCAACTGTGATACACAGCATTCACGTATGTGCTCTTCAAGTGAAACAAATCCTTTTTCAGATTTAAAACAAAATTGGTTTCTTTGTCTGCTCGACAACTTATCTTCCTTAAAATTCCGAACACCACCAACGAGCGCTACATACACGCTGCAGCACGCACATGCAGTGACTCCAATACTGTCGGATCGATTACTGAACTTAGCACACTCTTTTGTTGTCAGTGATTTGGGACAGGATTAACCATATCAAGTGAAGCTCCATCTGGTGACCAAGCTTTACATCAGGGGTCCTCAAACTTTTTAAACAGGGGGCCAGTTCACTGTCCCTCAGACCGTTGGAGAGTGCGCACTGTGGGCCCGGGACGAGTCTGCTGCTAAGCAGGACAAGCAGCTGTGGCAAAAACACTCTGCGGGTCGGATAAATGTCCTCGGAGGGCGGCATGTGGCCCGCGGGCCGTAGTTTGAGGACGCCTGCTTTACATACAAACTGTGCAGTGACAAAATCATTTGATTATAGAGTTCTACTCCTTATTTACTTACTTACTATTTGGTAGTTTTTCAACTAGTTGGATTATAATTATCCTTTAAGTAAAATAAAAATGCCAAGAGGTTAAAAAAAGCAAGGGTATAAATAATATGAAAAATGCTCCACCTTCACACACACACACACACACACACACACACACACACACACTTGTGTGTACATATGCGCACACAAAATAACTTTCTGGAATCATATTTGCAGCACTCTTTGATTGAGGATTCTATTTTTAAATATCGCCCAGCTGCCTACATGGCAACAAATGGTATGTTATTGCAAAGGAGAATGACACACCAAGCAATGCAAAAGTACCAATCCCAAGGTTTTCATAAGCCATGACAAATGGCATATTTTGTTCTTCTAGAGAAAAATTAAAACTTCAGCAGTGGCATTTCTGCCACATAAACCACAGGAGTTGTCAAAACCAACCCTGAGAAACTGCTCAAGGCCAGGGCAGGGACACCCGCCCATCTCTTCTGTGGAAGAGCCACTGTCCCCAGCTGCTTCCTGGGCTCAGACACCCTCCAGGAGAGGAGACAGCCCCAGTGGCCTGGCCTGCTGGCAGAGAGGCCCAGAGCCCTGCAGGGCGGGGTGGAGTGCAGGTGGGGGTACCTCACCCCTAGATTAACAAGGTGTTAAAGAAGAAGGCACAGGACATTCAAGAGTGAAGAAACACACAGACCTTTCCTTTTACTTAATAAACACAAAGAGAAAAAGTTAAACAGAAACTCAGACCGAGAGCAGAAGTAGCCTGGGGCAGCCTAGAAAGTCCCAGAAGCCAAAGAACTGAAACCCTCGGCCCTTCCCCAGCTAGCCACATTCCTGGGATGCCAATCCAGGTAGGTTTTTTTAGAAGCAATACAACTGGGCAGGGTACTTGGGACTTCATAGAAAGGGCTGATGAGAGTGGGCCAGAGGCAGGTCGTGCCTGGCCCCGCCAGCTCCTGGGCAGCTCGTGAGCGTATCCCAGGGCCCATGTGGCCTCCCTACTCCTGCACGCACCTGGAGGGTCTCGTCCTACCTGTGGCTCAAAGCTCCTGCCAACACAATTCAAGCTCACCTCCAAAATGTTCTTCCAGATAAGACAGGGCACCAAAGCTAGCACAACTATCACCTGGCTCAAGTCTTTACCAACGTGAAAACAAACAACTTCTACCAGCATCAGTCACTGAGTATACTGAGAAATCTAGAATTTGAAGACAGAAATGATTTAGAATATTTGTCTGTACTTATATTGATTCTGCTTTCTGGAAATAATCACACACATCCTATAATACTTAGACACTACTATATGGTACGTATGGGTATGACTTAATATTTATGTGATTTGTGAACATTTCATTGTCTTTTTGAATGCACTTAGAATGGCAAAACGATGCATAAACCCAAGCAGACAGCTCAGAACTGGGCACACAGTCACTGAAAAATATGGCTATAAATAGAGTTCCCCACCTTCGTACATTTGACCTCCTTTCTGTACGGCTGAAAGGTGGCAGGCCTCCCTCCCCTCCCTAGATCAAAAAGAAAAGGCTCACAAGACCAGACCCGCCAAGGACAACTGCCAGGCCCCGCTGAAAACAACAATACCTGGATGTGCACCCTGATAATAAAGTTTTCGTTTCCTGGATTCCGCAAATACCGCCAGCCCCTCCTATTTCTCAGTGACCACCAAAGTGACATCTCGGCACCCCCCCACCTTGGGACCCTTGAACCTCAACCGGCAGCACACAATAAAGCCACGTTGTTTGGCCCCACTCTCTCTCTCTGTTTCTTTCGCCGCCGGAAAACTTTACACTTTCATCCTATTTTCAGGAGCGCACTGCATACAAGATGTGGGCAAGTGCCCATTCCAGAAGTGGGAAAAATCAGGAGAACTACAACCATTCCCTCTCATGGCCTTGTGGAGACAGAATCATGATGGGAGATAACAGTTACGCCAACAAAACAGGAGACTATGAACAGAAAAAAGAAACATTATGTCAAGATGGATATAGGATTGCAGCTGCTCGAAAACAATGATTATTTCAAGGAAAACGACTGGAATAGTGGAGAAAAATGCATTTGTGAAGGAAAGGCGAGGATAACCATCCGTGCAGTGATGGCCTCTTGTTTGTAAAGATATTCGAATAGTGTCTGACACTCAGAAGGTGCTAAGTAAGCGTCTGATAAATTTAAAAATTTAGAAAATCCACACATTCAAGCAAATATTTATCATGCTAGTGTATTATGGGCATTGGGATAGAGCTTACATTCCAATTCAGGGGCAGAAAGTAAAAGGCAAATATACAAGTAAATACAAAGTATTACAGGTGGTGATGAGTGTCTATGAGAACCTATAATGAGGGTAAGGGGTGACTCAGGACTACTGGGGGAGGTGTTTTTATACCAGGTATTTGGGGACAGCCTCACTGGCAGGGTGACATCAAAGGAGAAATCGTGCAGAGGTGAGGGACAGAACCAGCCCCCTGCATTCTAGTGTCTTGGCGCATTAGTGGTCGAATGAACACCTGATTTAATTTGGGATGATTTCAAAGGATTAGTAAGACCCACAACCTTACTGAAGAATTTTTAAAGAGAGCCTCTTAAACTATCAAAAGTCATTTTCATGTGCAACAATCAACAGGGTATTTGTTGTGCAAGATTATTCCCAAAGAGCAGGGAAGAAAATTCTAAGTTTAAAGAGCAGAATTCTTTTCACGGGACTTTTCCTAGAAGAAGCAAGGGCCACAATACTAAAGTAAGATGTCTTTCTAAAAACCGAACTCGGAAAAAAAACTGGGTTACTTCAGTGGAGCACATGCCAGGCAAAAGGAGGCAAAGTTTAGAAATGAGCAAAATATGCAAGATTAATACACAGGAAATCCACTTGGAGAAGGGGGGGGGGCTCAGAACAAATAGCTCCTGTTCTAGAAATACAAACCACTGATCACAAGGTGGATGGATTAGCGTGGTCGGGGAGGGGGCAGAACAAAGGAAACCAATCAACACCAGGGAAAAACAATGGGAGAAGGCATGACCAACAGGGGGGTCCACTTGTATAGGAAAGATGAAAAGACACAGTCAATTAATTAGATTAAAGAAACAGCCAAGCCATCATCAATCCCTGGTTATTTTATTTATTTATTTTTCCGACAGGGTCTCCCTGTATCACCCAGGCTGGAGTGCAGTGGCTGCTCATAGCTCACTGCAGCCTGAACTCCTAGGTTCAAGTGATCCTCCTGCCTCAGCCTCCCAGGTAGCTGGAACCACAGGCATGCACTACTCTGCCTGGCTAATTTTTCTATTTTTTGTGGACATGGGGTTTCTCTCTTGCTCAGGCTGGTCTCGAACTCCTGGCCTCAAGTGATCCTCCTACCTTGGCCTCCCAAAGGGCTGGGATTACAGGCGTGAGCCACTGCACCTAGCCAATCCCCTTTTGTTTCTAACCTTAGGATAGTACGTATGTTGCAAGGAAACCCCCACCACGATTATGAGATAATACTGAGTGATGTATGTGAATTTCATTAAACTTAACAGAGAAATAAAAATGAAAAAAAAAAAAATCCTAAGATGACCAACAGATGGGAGACAGAGTGTTCTCAATCGAGGCACCTTCGTCTCACATTAGTCTGGAATTTCTTCTAGAGCAACACTTTTCAATTTTGCCCCTCAAGAGTCATTTGGCAATTTCTGTAAACATTTTTGGTTGTCACAACTTGGGGATGAAGAGGAGGGTGCTACTGGCATTAAGTGGGTAGAGGCCAGGAATGCTGCTAAATAAACATCAACGTACTACCCAGCCCGAAATGTCAACGGTGCCAAGGTTGAGATATCTTGTTGAGAAATGCCCTGACATGCCAAAGAGCAAGATGTCTATGTAGATATTAGAAAAAATGATAATAATAAGCCAGTGCCTATAAGCAAAGCTTTATATAAAACATAAAAGCATGTCTTTTAAAAACAATCAAAGACATAAAAACACTGACTAGAGGAAAATAAAAATCACCATGACAATATTATGCAGCTTTTGATTCTTATTTGATCCAAGTTAAGAAGGGTGGTGACGATGGTGATGATTTCTAGGCAACCAGGTAAGCTTACACTTTTGTTAGTATTTTCTGTTATAATTACACTGCATCATGCTCAGGCAATATGGTCCCTACTATTTCTGCTTCTGAGAATACCCATTTGCTCCTTCCTGGCTCAGGCCCTTGCACCCTTTTCTGGGCCACTGTGATCCTGCTACTCTTCAAAGTCTCAGCCCAAATGTTGTCCTCTCAGAAGACATGAGTGGTCTTGCCCAGGACTCCCTGCCACTCTCCTCCTTATTAATGACAGTTTGTAATCACTTATCCATTATCTTGTTTTAAAACCATTGCATCCCCCCCTCTGGAACCTCAGGCTAAGCATCTTTCAAACTCACACCCCAGAGTGAGAAGTATGTGTTTCGCTTTGAAATACTATCGTTTCATAAAAGTTTCCTACCACTTTCACAATGGCCAAGGCATCCCCCTGTTTCCCATTCTATTTCATGTCTGTTAAATGCTGGCTGTGACCCTCTCAACTGATGTCACACCTCCCTACTCCACGGGCAGGAACCACATGCCCACCTTGTCCTCCGGTGCCCAGCCCTGGCCCCTGTACAGACTAAACACATGCTGAAGAAATGGTTAGCAGATTACATGGATAGGCAGAGGGGAGTGAGAACCAAACATGGCCTTAGGATCTTATCTAGCTGGGCTCATTTCTTCTAGATCTATGCTGTCTGTAACTCAGGGACAATGAACAAGACACTTAACTTCCCTGGCCTGCAATTTTCCCCATCTGTAAAATGAGGATAATGATCACAGATAATTCAGAATTATTATGAAAACAAAGAAAATAACATAGGCAAAAGTTAGCCCCAAGAATCTGATGATTAAAATCTGTACCCCCATAATATGCCAAAAAAAAAAAAAAGAATCTGATGAGAGTGCCATAAAAGGTAGCTATTCTTATCAGGGGGGCATACTGCAAGGAACAGCACAGAACATTCTACAAGGAAATAATCAAGAATCTTCAGGAGGGAGGAGCCCAGGCTCTCTAGATAAGAGAACACTCCACATCTGCTGTGCAAGAGGAGGAAATGAGCAAAGGGAAGGGTGTGTATTCAGGTCTACAATTTTTTATGACGATCTTGCCCTTCTAGTCGATGAAAGACTAATTGATGTTACCCTTTCTTCCCCTATTTTAATCCCTTTTGCACAAACTTGGCTGGCCTAAGTTTATATTTTCTCTGGAATTCTACATTCTTTCTTTCATTTATAGGCTTGTTCCTTTATGAATTAAAGTAACAATCAATGACAAAGGTTGTTAAGACATTTGCCTCCTGACACGTGGCTGAAATGAGCAATCGTGGAAACAGAAATGAGCTTCCTTATGTTAAGCTTCACTGACCCTAGGCTCTCCGTGGCTCCTGCTGCACCCTCAAGCTCCGCCATAACTCTGCACTAAGTAATGCACACGTTTATTATGAACTCGGTTTCTTTGCAACTGAGAAGAGTCCAAGAAGACAACAACCCACTTAACTGAAAATCAGCCTTGTCCTGCTGTTTTTGCTGCTGCCTCATGAGACTTGAGAAAGTATTTGGGGCACGAACACGTAAAGTCCGCCAGAAAGTTGCATTGGAACCTCATTACAAACAAGCTCATACACGTCTACTCTCCCAGTGTGCAAGGGAAAAATGCAACAGCACCTTGCTTTGAGCTCGAAGTTGTCAGACATTTCGCATTCTGATTACTGTGGCACAGGGCATTGAAATTGTCTTTATACAAATAAATGCTCTGTTACTTTAATCTCCCTGGGGTGAGTTTGTTAGATAACCAACTATTAAATGTAGGTAGATAAAACAAAGATTGTGATTTTCTTTTTCAAAGACTCACTTAGCACGTGAGACTAAGTCATTTACATTGTCATCGGGTTTTCAATGCCCAGTGTGGCATTTGGGTACCAAAACAAAATAAGAGGGCCAGGTAGAGGAAACGGGCACCTTATTAAGTGCTGGCTGCATGCATCAGGCACACTGCTTGTTGCCTCATTTGAACCTCACAAGGGGAGGAAATACTGTTGCTCATTTTTTTAAGGATGGATTCACAGAGGATCAGAGATGTTAGGAAACTTGCCCCACGGCACACAGCACAGGCAGCATTCGATTCCTTGGTGCCACAGAAGAGCATGTGTGTTGGAATTAGACCCAAGGGGTACACCTGTTCAATGACAGCCTTTTGAATTCCAGCTCTGCCACTTACTGGCTGTGAGCCCCTCGGCACATTTCTCAGCCTCTGAGTTGATTTGCAAATGTGTACATGAAAAGTATTATTATTCTTTCCAACTGCAGAGATACTATGCAGATTAGAGTCCATGGGGGGAAACTCAGCTCACCCAGGGCCTGGCCCGCTGGGCTACTATGCAGTTAGTCCTCCACTTTTCTTCTGAACTGACAGGGAGAATGTGGTGTGATGAAATCACAAACATGGGGGACAAGAGATCGCCCAGGGTCAAGACCCTGGGAATGGAGTCAAAGGGGAAGAATGCCAACGGCCCTTTGACAGAGAGAGAGGGGAGGGGAGGGGAAGAGGAAGCCCATTCTGTGTCGCCTTTCCGGTGCGCTAGGCTTAATCTCACTAAGTTGTCCCATTATTTTTCATTTATTTATTCTCTTTGAAGTTCCCTCAGCCATTTGTGCCAGGCTGGGAACTGGACCCCGGGAATGAGAAGACGAAGAATTAAACGGCCCCTCCCTTCCGAGAGTTGACAGTCCCAGAGGGATCCGAAAGACAAGCAGGCCAGCCTGACGGCGTGCCAGGGGCTGTCAGGGGAGCCGTGCCCAGGGTACGCTGGGGACGAGCCTGGGGGACAGGCCACGCACGGCCAGGAGGACAACAGATGCAAAGGCGAGTGGGTGGCGCGGGGCATCCTGGAGCGTGGCCGCGGCAGGGGCGGGGGCGGGAGGGACCCCTGTGCCCTGCCCTGGCACCCAGCCTCTGACCTGAAAAAAGGGAAACCCACATAAGCGGTTCAGGAGGGGACATCTTCTTCTCTACCTGCTCATCGCCATGGACAACTGTAATGTCACAGCCACAAGACTGAGACTGTTTTCCTAGAGACACCATATAAAGAATAAATCTCACTGAAAAATGCAGTTCAATGAAACCCACTTGCTACAAACTCCACAGGAAGGCATCTTCTCGACCCCTTCTAAATGCAATCACGACAGACACTGTGGTCCCCCAAATGGAGGGTTTCTCCCTGAGGCCAATAACACTGATACGACAAAGGTATCAGTGATGACACGGGTGACACCATAACGCTGCTGGCAGATCAGTCACTAAGCCGTGATTCTGAACCAAGGATCTCAAACCTTTCTGATGACACTGCAGGGTTTGCAGGCAGGCAGACTGATAGGATTAGGAGTCTGAGACGTCTACAACACCCAGGAAGCTGACGTGGGGGCAACCGTCTGCCAGCGGAGGTGCAGAGCCGTGCCACGCAACACGATTTGCAGAATGCAACCAACTCACTTGCTTGGCAACTGCTCGCGGACCAGAGAGATGATCCACAGGCCCTGACCACTCTTGGAGAGTTTGAGAAAAAAGTTAGCTGTTACGACTTGGCACAGTTGGAAGGAATGATTAACACATGTACGCTAACATATTAAAGAATATACGAGGAAATTTGTATATTAAGGAAAACCAGACCTCAAATCTGCATTTATATGCAAGGCCAGGAGTTGTAATTTTATGGGAGGCTTGGGTACAGATCTCTCTTCAGTGCTAAACTACTTTTTTATTCACAAAAGAAAATTATATGTGCCATTTTGGGGAGGGGAAATCTACTACACAAAGAAAATCACCCTTGTTGTTCCAGTTCTGCTAAGAGGTATTATAAAAAGCTTTCTTGTTCCTTATACCACTACGTGGGCCAAAACTATCAAGAAAAAAAAGATTTTCAAATCCTTTAAGCCAGTCTTTCCACATTTAAGAATTTACTGTGCAGAAAATGATCACTATATATAAAAATGTTTTTTCATTACAGACCTACACTAAAATAAATTTATGGTAAAATTACACTATGCACACACATAGTATAATCCTAGGTATATTTTTAGAAATACACACACACACACCACCAGTAGTTGTGCTCTTGGACATTCATTCTGGATAAATGAAAACTTATGTTTATGCAAAAACTTGCACATGAAATGTTCTTGGCAGCTTTATTTGTAATAGTCAAATGCTGTAAAGGCCAATTCCAGAAAATGACATTCTAGGTGATTCCATTCATATAATATTCTTGGAATGACAAAATTACAGAGAATGAAAAAGAGACTGGTGGTTGCAGGAGATTAAAGAGGGGCTTGGGCAGGAGGGTAAGTGGCTGTTTCAGGGACACGGGAGGGTCCTCTGCTGATGGGAATGTTCTGTATCTCCACTGCATCAATGTCAATATCCTGGTGGTGATATTGAGGTCTACTTTTGCAAGATGTTATCATTGGGGGAAACTGAGTAAAGGAGACATGGAATCTTTCTGTATGATTATTTACAAAGGCATGTAAATCTACAATTATACCAAAACAGAAAGTTTAATTTAAAAAAGTTTTGAAATACACATAAACAAAGACTAGAAGAAAACACACCAACATCCAATAATGGGTTGCAAGTTTGTAGGTGTTAATAATATTTTACATTTTTCTATGACACTTTCCCTATTTTCGAAAGCTTTTAAACATTTCTAGGCTTAAGGGAAATCGGTCCAATCAAAATCACTATCAATGAATATATCTGGGCAAGTATAAGAGAATTGATAAATTTTTAAGAAATAAGCATTGTAGAACAGCTTTGAAGAAAACAACAAAAACAAAACAAAACAACCAAGAGTCGCAAACTCTTAGAAGTAAAAACAGGGCTTCTCCTGTAATCCGCTGGTTTTAAACATAGTAATAAGCTTCAACCTAGTGAAATTCTACTAAGCAAGAAGCAGGGACAGGACTGAGTCATCCCAGGAACCCCGATTCTTGGCTCCTACCCCTTAACCACTGGTGGATGATCTCTCATTTCTGGGGCTCCTATATCACCGTCCCAATATCCCAGTCCTTGTTCTAATTTTAAGTTTCCCTTTCAGATCCCTCTCTTCCCAATCACAAGCCCAGGCTCCCTCACGGAAGAACGAAAATAGCATGAACTTGAACTCTGCTATAGAACCTCTATTCCTGTGACGCCTATAATTCCTATATCATCATTCTTTGAAATCAAACTGAACCTTAAAGTTCCACAAGCGTCTCAAAACAAACAAAGGAGCAAACAGAAACAGAACTCATCTCCTCTTCTTCACCCTGGAGCTAATTCAGGGACTGACACCTTCACTCTGAGCTCCCCAAGCCAGAAATGGTCCAACCTAAAGTCGTTCCCCTTTGCCAGTCATCTGCTTCCCCGGTCCTGGTGACCGGACAGCCAACACCACCGAGAATCCATCTTCTCCCCCTTTCTTCCTCCTGCCTGGGACGCGGCTGGGGTCCTCACGCTTTCCATCAGGACCCCTACAACTGCCTCCAAATTCGTTTCTCTGCTTCCAGTTTCCTGTGGAATGAATCCAAAGTTTCTCAAATTCAAGTCTAAGATAGCTTTTTTAAAAAGTTTTTAATTTTAAATGACATTTAAAAAAAATATTGCACTAGTTTTAATGACAATTTTTCTTGGCACTAATAATTTAGAATGGAAAGGTATTTCCAGAGATGAGAATGGTCTCTTTGGCTAGTATTTCCCAAAATGGGATCCACTGGAAACTCTTCCCTTTTAATCGGAAACTGCTCAAGTTCATACAACATGAGCTTTGATGGCAATGAACTCCACTCTGAGCCTCACCCGCTGAGCGATCTTAACTTGCCCCAGTTACTCCGTGCTCCAATCCTCAGCGTCATCATCTATAAGGATAAGCAAAATACCCATGCTTCGTAGTGACAATTTAGCACAGTTCATGGTAGTGAGTAAGCAACTCAAGTATTTCAGTTAGTTGAGTTACTGTCATTAGTGATGGAATCTGATCATACACTGAAATTCTATCACAGTTTGTTCCTAATCACTAGTGCTATAAAGTACCAATTCTCCAACACGGTTTCTCTACAATGCCCTCTCTGGGCAGCCCTGCAGCCTCTCTGGCCAGGCTGACTCCGGCTGTACCAGGCTGACTCAGGGCCCTGCAGAGAGAGACTCTCCTGGGGTGACCCCACCCTTCTGTGCCTTAACCCCCCCAACACCTGGCCAGAGCAGGGCACCCTTCTCCCCCACAGCACCTTGGACAGAAACCTCTCAGACCATTTATCACCCTATATTGTACTTTTGCCTGATAATCAATCAGGGGAGGCAAAACGTTCAGCTCAGGTATCCAAGTGGCTGATTTCCTGGGCAGCATGCATGATGAGGATCTCGGGCTGCACCTGGGCCGAGGGGACAACAGGCACAACTGAATCCTGGTGTGCAGCAGGCAAGGGGACAGAGGACGCCTCTCGCTTGCAGTCCTTGCACTGGTCCAGCCCAGTCTGTGAGGACCAGGACGTGTTTCACAAAACCCTCTGGGTCCTCACTCCCTCCTCAAATGCCTCCAACCGGTAGCTGCTTAGTATTAACAATTGTCTGCTAAAGGGATGAACATCAGCTGCTCATCTATGGTGCTGAGATCATAGAATGTGGACCTTCAATGCATCATCTAAAACTTAACTCCAGGCCAGGCGCAGTGGCTCATGCCTGTAATCCTAGCACTCTGGGAGGCTGAGGTGGGTGGATTGCTCGAGGTCAGGAGTTCAAAACCAGCCTGAGCAAGACCCCGCCTCTACCAAAAATAGAAAGAAATTAATTGACCAACTAAAAATATATATACAAAAAAATAGCTGGGCATGGTGGCACATGCCTATTGTCCCAGCTACTTGGGAGGCTGAGGCAGGAGGATTGCTCGAGCCCAGGAGATTGAGGTTGCTGTGAGCTAGGCTGATGCCACGGCACTCACTCTAGCCTGGGCAACAAAGTGAGACTGTCTCAAAAAAATAAATAAATAAAAATAAATAAAACTTAACTCCAAAGGCTGAGTTGTAAATCGAACATTTTCCATTTACTGGCTGCCTTGAAATTGTCTTAAACTGAGCAATAGCACAGTAATTCCTTGGCTGCCCTTGTGTAACATGAAAAATATATATTCAAACCAAATATGCATCCATATATCTTTGACTTTTAAACCAGAGTCAAAAATCAAGCTAGGCATAAACCCTGGCTTTAAGCACTATGTTTTCCAGGCCACCCATGGCAGAGGAACACATTTCCAAATGTCAAGTAAGAACAAAGAGATAACATGCACGGTATTTATTAATCCAGTGAACAAAAATAGAATCCGAATGATTCTGGATTCCAAGCTGAAACCAAAAGTCGTATCTGGCTGTTTGGTGAAATATATACAAAACTGTCAAGAGGTCAGCTTGGCTCAAACTAATGACATAAAAACTAGGAGAAACTGTTATCCAGGAGCTAACCAAGCACAACAGCTTAGAGTATGAAATAATTGTCTCCCACATTTTCCTTGTCCACCAACCCCATTCCCACTGCCAGGCATATCTGTAGAAATATCAAGATAATGCTACTTGAATTAATGGAAGAATTAAGAAAAGGCAGAAGGCTGGAAAGAGGAAAGACTGAAAAAAAGTAGGTTACTATGTAAGGAGGGTAAAAGTCTCTTTTTTAAAAAGGGTATCAGTATGTTTAATAAAGTACAAAAAATGCACTGAGACAGTTTTCCTAGGACATGGACCATGATCAACATAAGCTTGTATGGTGCCCCTCCTCACCACAAAAGTGCCAACAAGGAATTGCTATTTCTCTGTGAATATCTATGAATGCAAAGGATATAAAAGCTCTGCACACCCTGCACTGGAAGTCCAGTCTAAATAGCTAACAAACAAAGTACTTGCGTGTTGAAGAAACTGATGAGAATGCTGTTGAAACCTCCTAAGAGCAAAGGTTAGGAGAGATAAACAGGGGCATATTTTCGTCAGTATCATCATTCTTTGCATAGCTTCCCATCCCACAGGGAGCTCTCCCAAAGGGAGTTTGAAGACCCTTTCCTTCTGGTGCACCCTTATGAGATTCTATCTCTTCAAATTTCCATTTTACATTGCGACAGAATCAAAACACAGTACCAGGACAAAAGGACTTTTGCACACTCTCTCACTGGCTACCAAATGGTCAATATTCAGATATTGGTCAATATTCATCATCAGAGAGCATCTCCTCCTCCACTGTCGAAGACAAGAAATGCTACACATTCAACTCCCCGCTACTACTTTCGTTATAACACACCTACAACGGTTTGCATCTTCATCCATCAACACTGCCCCACCTTCACTGACTTTCCAGGGTCAAAGACAACGAGGAAGAAGACGTCATCTAGGACTTTCGTATCTAGAGGGGAGGAGAAGTCAAAGCCTGGCTTCAAAGTTTCAAAGGACAGGCTGACTCTCTTACCGGGGGATAAAGCAGTTAGTGACCTTAAGTTGAAGCAAATGCTCATTTGCCATTCAGAAAATCCTAGGGCCCTTGAGAATTATGCTAAATCTACTCTGCCTGTGCTTTATAAATGGGGCATCAAAACCTAGATGACAACACAGTTTACTGAATATTTTAAGCCCACTATTGAGACTTACTGCTCAGAAAAATGTTACTGCTCATTGGTTACCTTGGGCACCTGCTTTCCCAAGAGCTCTGTACAAGGAGATTCATGCTGTTCTCATGCCTGTGAACACAACATACATTCTGCAGCCCTGGGAATAGGGAGTAATTTCGACTTTCCAATTATATTGTTTAAGAAATACATTTCACGAGGCTATAACTAGTGCCATAGATAGTGATTCCTCTAATGGATCTGGGCAAAGTACATTGAAAGCCTTCTAGAAAGGATTTGCTATTCCAGATGCCATTAAGAACATTTGTGATTCATAAAAGGAGGTCAAAATATCAACATTAACAGGAGTTTGGAAGACAACGATTGCAACCAACATGGACGACTTTGAGGAGTCCAAGATTTCAGTGGAAGTAACTCCAGATGTGCTGGCAATAGCAGGAGAACTACGGTCGGAACTGGAGCCTACAGATGGGGCTGAATTGCTGCACTCTCGTGATAAAATTTGAATGGATGAGGAGCTGCTTCTTATGGATGAGCCAAGAATCTCAGGTTTCTGAGATGGAATCTACTCCTGGTGAAGATGATGCGAACATTGCCGAAACGACAACAAAGACTTGAGAATATTCTATAGACAGTTAATAAAGTGGTGGCAGAGTTTGAGAGGACTGTCTCCAATTTTGGAAGAAATTCTACTGTGGGTGAAATGCTATCAAACAGCACTGCATTGACTCTTCCTTTCATGAAACACTTCTCATGAGTCAATCGATGAGCAAACTTCATTGTTGTCAGTCTTATTTTAAAAAATTGTCACAGCCATTCCCACCTTCAGCATCCGCCACCCAGATGGGTCAGCAGCCATCAATATTGAGGCAAGACCCTCCCCAGTAGAAAGATTATGGCTTACTGAAGGCTCAGATGATCTTTAATATTTATTTTAGCAATAAAGTCTTTTTAAATTAAGGTATATACAGTATTTTTTAGACATAGGGTATTTCACACTTAATGGACAACAGTATAGTACAAACATAACTTTATGCACTGGGAGACAAAAAAATCTGTGTGACTGTAAACCTGCAGTATCTCTGTGCCTGTGCTGAAACTCACCAGCTGGAGTCCCCCCAGGTGTCACGCTGATTGATACTCCGCTGATAAAAAGGCAGAGGCCAAAGGGGCATGAAGGAACCAGAGCAGAAATTAGGCAGAACTAGAACTTCCAGAATGAGGAAGGTCAGCTTGAGTGGGAAATGAATCTGCCTCATAAAAATCAGAGGTTCAGCTGATCAAGATCAGCTCAACCCAAGGCCAGGAAGGTGGGAGTGGACGACAGGTGGCGCTGAGAAGAACAGGCTGAGACGTCCAAGTTCACCTCAAACAGGACAAGCAGTGTCACTTCCACTGTGCTCCTCTAACTTGGGGCCTTCCCTGATTCCTTGGTCCCCTGCTGGTCTTCTCTATTAACCACTGATGCTCCACCATCTTGCCGCAAACCCAATCCCTTCTGTTTTTGTACCTATTTGAGTAAAGAACTGAAACACTAACAAGGGAGCCTCCATCTGGAGCACCTATTCTGAAATACAAGTGCACTTCTAGCGTCAGGACAAGGGAGTTCTTCATTGCTCATATGCAGAAGCCAGGCCCCGGCACCCAAATGCTGTTGGCCTCAGTTTTTGAATCCCCCACACATTTCCAAATGCCCTGGCCTAAAAGCTGTCAGCTCAACAAACATGGGTGTCTTTAGTGTGGCCAAATCAGGGGGGTACACAAGGCTACACTGCAATGTAAGCAGAAAACTTCGAAGTCTTAATAAGTCACTAGTAAATCACTTGCTCAACCTACAGTATATATAGTAACTGTGATGAGTCAACCTCATAGCTAGGAGGTGGCACATGCCCACCATCACTGTTAGGACAAGGGTTGTTGGCATCCCACTGAGTTCATATCAAAGCTGCGTGGCTTTAGGAAAAATGCCTCTCTGCTCTGTGCCTTATGCCACATCTAGAAGGTGCGGAAAATACGAGGACCTGCCTCTTGGCTGTTGTGAGCTAAGTCACGCAATGCACTCAGCACAATCCCTGCTGCACAGAAAATGCTTGCTGAACTCTTCCTATTCCTGACAGCAAGAATGTCTCATTGGGCCAAAACAAGAGCAGTCTGCAAGACCTCCTGCAATTCAAAGTCCATGTTATAATACAATAAGTGTTTTGCAGAGTCAAACTGCTTATGAACCTCAGGCTTCATGTAAATCAGGCCAGCATTCGACACAAGTGCAAATCAGTGCAGGTTACTGTTGTCCCGTGTCACCCAGGCGTGAAGCCACAGTGTTCCATCCACCACTTTTCTATTCTACACGCATGGTCTCGTGACATCAAGAGGCAGGAGGCAGAGACCGACGGATGTTCAGAACGTAAGGTGAATGTGCACCGCTACAGGACTTCTTTCAAATCGCCCCAGCACTCTGACTCTTTCTTTCCATAATGCTACTCCGTGGAGACAAAAATGCAAAAAGGGACCACAGCAGGAAAGGAAGTCCGTGCCAAACAAGTAGCAAGCGTGTCTCTCCACCCCAGGAACATTTTCCCTTGAGGCCACTGGCAGGAGTAGGCGTGGGGTCCAGCCGCTGCCACTGGAAGAGTTTATCCTGAACCCACTATCAGGAGAAATCAAGAGGGGAAAAATGGTGGATTAGAAGCAGCCCACGAACCTGCAGCTCCCAAGGAAAGAGGATTAGACAGGAAGCAGGTGCCAACCTACGGACAGCTATTCTTGCAAGGAACACTGTGGACCCACAGAGAAGCTGCGTGGGACTCTCAAGTGTGTGTGTGTGTGTGGGGGGCAGGTGACAGGGCAACACATTTGGTAATATCAAAGCACTCTTGGGGAAGATCAGCAGGATCGAGCGCTGGGGCACCACGCTCAGCCTGCAGGCACCGCGACCAAGTTGTGAGAGGTCACTCTCTCCGTTGCCACAGATCGGGGACCTGCCTGGAGTCTGTGCAGAGTCACTGTAGCAGACAACAACAGGTGCAGTGGGGATCGGGCAGCAGCGAAGGCCATCCTGAGCTTGCGGCTGCTCGGTGCCAGATCAGCACGGGACTTGGCTTTGCAGCCGTGGCCTTCACGTTGCCCCCACCGGGCTGGGGAGGGAACGGACCAACAGAAGCCCCCTCTAAGCTGTACCTGGTGACTGGAAGCCAAGCGCCCCTCCCCCAAAAGCGCAACAGAATCTAAGAACGTGCACTCTGGCCAGGGAGGCTTTGGGCAATTGCTTCGGTGGGCCCGGGGTGGGGTGGGGTGGGGTGGGGGACAGGGAGAACTCCGTGGTTCCTGGGCAGCTACAACTGACCCCTACCCATGTGACTTGGCACCCGGTTCCCCAGCCTTCAGAACAGCCTGCCACCTGCTTGGCCCTGACTCCACCCTCCAGGTCCCAACTGCCTGCTGCCTTCTCAGCCTGACCCCACCCTCCAGGTCAGATGAGCCCCGCCGCTCTCTAGGCCGGCTCTGAGGCCCTGGTCAGAAGGACCGCTTCTCGCTCCTTCCCAGTCCCGGCTCTGAGGCTCACACACCAGAGCCCAAGTTCTGCCTCTGTGTCTCTAGAGCTTCTGCCAGGCCTGGGACCCCGGACCCCCCCCCCCCCGGGATTCCAGTGCTGCATCTGGGCCCCAAGACCCCACCCCAGATCCTACACCACTGCCGCAAGAACTGCTCCAAAGTTCAATGCCTGCCAGGGACCACACCCTGTCTCCCCAAGCCTTGAGCTGCCAGTACACTGGGACCTGATTTGAGCAAATGCCCACAGCCCGGGAACTAACAACCACTGCCTGGATAGCCTCGCCCAGCTGCTGCTGTCACCTACAAATGGTAGCTATCATTAGTCCTACTGATGCTATGCTTAGGTACTCGGGTGTCAAGGGTCTATGAATCAGTTGTCATGGGCAAATGTGGATCTGAAGTTAGGACACAAGTCAGTGTGAAAAAAAAATAGTATTTGTAGGATATTAACCAACAGAATATCAGAGAAGAAGGGTTTCAGGATTTATGTGCTGGGTGACTCAGCAGTGCATGCGAAGAAAAGAAAAAGCCTAGGAGAAGGGTTTTAGGTGGCTATCTAGGTACTGACAGTCCTTCACTTACAATGTTTTGAACTTACATATTTGCCTTTCTAATAGTACCAAAACAATATGATTTTAAAGTTTTCAATAAATAGCAGGGGTTATTCAACACTTTATTATAAAACAGGCCTTGTGTTAGATATTTTGCCCACCTATAGGCGAAATGTAGGTGATCTGAGCATGTTTAAGGTAGGCTAGGCTAAGCTATGATGTTCAGTTGGTTAGGTGTATTATTAAATGCACTTTCAACTTATATTTTTGACTTAATGAGGGGTTTGTCAGGACAGAGGCCCCATTGTAAGTCGAGGGGCATCTGTACTTTAATTGCAAGTTTAGTGGAAAAGGAAGGAAGAAAGTAAAAGTCTGGACAGCCAGGCAAAAGATGGGCTGAGCTGTACACATACAAGATGAGATGGGCTAGGGGTGGTGGTGGATCATGCCCATAATCCCAGCACTTTGGGAGGCCAAGGCAGGAGAATTGCTTGAGGCTAGGAGTTTTTTTTTTTTTTATTTTATTTTATTTTTTTTTTTTATTTTTTTTGAGACAGAGTCTCACTTTGTTGCCCAGGCTAGAGTGAGTGCCGTGGCGTCAGCCTAGCTCACAGCAACCTCAACCTCCTGGGCTCGAGTGATCCTTCTGCCTCAGCCTCCCGGGTAGCTGGGACTACAGGCATGCGCCACCATGCCCAGCTAATTTTTTATATATGTATCAGTTGGCCAATTAATTCCTTTCTATTTATAGTAGAGACGGGGTCTCACTCTTGCTCAGGCTGGTTTTGAACTCCTGACCTTGAGCAATCCGCCCGCCTCGGCCTCCCAAGAGCTAGGATTACAGGCGTGAGCCACAGCGCCCGGCCAAGGCTAGGAGTTTAAGACCAGCCTGAGCAACAGAATGAGACTGTCTATTAGCTGGGCATGATGGAATGTCCCTGTAGTCCCAGCTACTGGGGAGGCTAAGGGAAGAGGAC
Organism: Microcebus murinus; assembly: GCF_040939455.1. Taxonomy (NCBI): domain Eukaryota; kingdom Metazoa; phylum Chordata; class Mammalia; order Primates; family Cheirogaleidae; genus Microcebus; species Microcebus murinus. The sequence goes on from NC_134114.1 coordinate 12,934,981, forward strand.
TGCTTAAGCCTAGGAGTTTGAGGCTGCAGTGAGCTATGAAAGCACCACTGCACTCCAGCCTGGGTAACAGAGAAAGACCCTGTTTCCAACAAAAGAAAAAGAGAGAGATGAAAAGGAAGAGGGGTAAGCACAGGTCTGACAATCTCTGGCCAGGTTTCCTACCAGTAGACTGTAACATGGCAATTAAAAATAAAGAACAAACAGAAGAGTTTAAGCATACCTACTTTTTATGAAATCCTTTGCTCTTCAGTTTACTAGTAACATTTGCATCTTTCCATTCTCAGAAGCCTTCGTGCAAAATACGAAGTTCTAGCACGTATGACTACCAGGAACAGAGAAGCTACTGGAAAACTGTTCACTCAATCAAATATATAATCAATGCATATGCATCTTCAAAGTGGATGTTATAATTGCTTATTTAGTGCAACAAAAACAAGCTGTAAGCCCTTTTGGGGGCAGGTAAGGGGACAGGATCTCACTCTGTCACCCAGGCTGGGGTGCAATGGCACAATCACAGTTCACGGCATCCTTGAACTCCAGGCCCAAGTGATCCTCCTGCCTCAACTCCCAAGTAACTGAGACTATAGGCAGGCACCACCATACCCAGCTAATTTTTTATTTTTCATAAAGATGGGGTCTCACTATGTTGCCCAAGCTGGTCTCAAACTCCTGCCCTCAAGCAATTGCCCAGCCCTGTAAGCCCATATTTAAAATGACTAGTTCCTACAAATAAAGCTAAAACCAATATATAGGGGTGGGGGGGGCGGACAGAGATTCAACATACAGAGGGCTATCTTTGTTCAAAATTATTTAAAAAGTAGCCAGGCACAGAGGCTCAAACCTGCAATCCCAGTGCTTTGAGAGGTCAAGGCAGGAGGATTGCTTGAGGCCAGGAGTTCCAGACTAACTAGGGCAACATAGCGAGATTTTATCTCTACAAAAAATTTTTGAAAATTAGCCAAGTGTGGTGGCCCCCGTCTGTATTCTCAGCTACCTGGAAGGCTGAGGCAGGAGGATTACTTGAGCTCAGGAGTTCAAGGGTGCAGTGAGCTCTGATAGTTCCAATGTACTTCCACCTAGGTGACAGAGAGAGACCCTTTCTCAAAAAAAAAAAAAAAAAAAAAAAAAGTTTTTTAAAGAGGTGATTTAGAAAGCTGCTTATATAACCCTGAAGACAGATTCAGAAAAAAAATATTCAGAAACAATGCACATTTTCGAATGAATTCAGTTTTATAGTCATTAAGGCCTTTTCACTGTGTTAGAAGAACTGAGAGATTAACAATAATTATTTTGTGAGTCAAGCTACTCCTATTAAAATGGAGGCAATATTTCTGTACAAAGATCAAAACGAATTACTAACAACTTGAAAAATTCTGTTAAGCAGGCGCAAACTCGATAGTTTGAAGGATTTTCCAGATTTAAAAAAAAAAAGGCTTAAAATGTCTTTTACTTAATACTGACACCCAAATTTGTCTCTGCAAATTTAATACCCTTTAAATTATGCATGAAAGAGCATAAAACAGCAAAGCTGGAGATTAATTTTCATTTGAAAATGTTTAATTTTTAACATTTCTCCGAGATAGAGAGGACGGTTATGTTTCACGAGCTCCGTAGACCATCAAAACTCGGCAGCCTTTGTGGTCTGAGACACTAATAACTAATTCAGACTCTCCTTCAACAAAGCCACGTTCTATTTGAACTTTTAACAATGGCAGCTGACTTGTTTGCCAACTCTTCTCGCAAACTGTTTTCCATTAATAAGCTTTCTTGTAAGTGTGTCTAATAATAAAGCCCATGATCTCTTTGTCCTGGCTTCATTATTCCAGACTCGGGAGGGTTCGGGGGCTTGGAGTTTCTTCAAACATATTAGCTTAAGTTCCCCACACCCAGGCCCAGCCATAATATTTCCTGCTGAGATTAGCACAATATCTGATAACTGGACAAAGAGGACTCGATCATAAAAAGCATGACACTAGTCTTGGGGAGGAGGGGTTGGAGGGATAATAGTAAGCAGAAAAGCAGGTGGAAAGAATGTTCTTGGTTTCACGGTATAAAGTAAAACTTCAGAAAACAGCTCCTTATAGAAAACCTTTCACGTGGATAAGCACATTTAGATAATGCGTTTCCAGACCTGTCGAAGTTTAGGTAAGAATGTGATTTTTTGACTCTTGTGATGGGGGTTTATGTGTCTGCATGCCTGCCTTTTGCTAAAAGCTCTTTTGTTCAAAATGTACTGACTCCAGGCAGGCACTGCGGGTGAGAAGCTATGGACATAGAGACAAAGGAGAAACAGCATTGAGAGGGAGTCCAGGAAAAAGCGGATGGGGAAACTGATCCTCGAAAGTGCCTTTAAAAGATGCTGCAATCAGGCCGGGCACGGTGGCTCACGCCTGTAATCCTAGCACTCTGGGAGGCCGAGGTGGGAGGATTGCTCGAGGTGAGGAGTTCGAGACCAGCCTGAGCAAGGGCAAAACCCCGTCTCTACCAAAAATAGAAAGAAATTAAATGGCCAACTCTAAGAATATATAGAAAAAATTAGCTGGGCATGGTGGTGCATGCCTGTAGTCCCAGCTACTCAGGAGGCTGCGGCAGGAGGATGGCTTGAGCCCAGGAGTTTGAGGTTGCTGTGAGCTAGGCTGACGCCACAGCACTCACTCTAGCCTGGGCAACAAAGCGAGATTCTGTCTCAAAATAAATAAATAAATAAAATTAAAATTAAAAAATAAAAGATGCTGCAATCAAAGCACAGGTGCTCCAGGCAGAGGGCGACCAACTCTGCCCGGGAAATCAGCTCCGAGTCAGCCCCCGGCTGCAGCAGCAGCCCGTCACTGTGGGATAAGGCCTGCCACACCGCAGACCTCTTCTCGGAACCTTCTTTTTCCCAAGCTGTCCGAGGGAAGTACGGCTAACTCCCTGTTCACTTGTTCATAAGGCTGCCGTAAGCAGCAGAGGAGTGGTCACAATGCCCAGGGATAAGGACCTTAGAGACGCAGGCTGCTGTCAAGACGAGACAACTGCCTCCCAGGGGACAGTCAGCCCGCTGGTTCCATCGTGAAGCTGTCAAGGCTTGTTTCCTCGGAAATCCTGCTATGGGTTCTGCTGGCCCTGCTTGGTCCTTCCTGTTCCCCTACACTCTGAGCCCCTCACCACACTCTCACCTGCCCCTCCCCTGCCTGGCCTCGCAGCAGCCAACACCACCCCCGGCTAGCCCAGGCCTCCACTCAGCACAGAATCTACTTTCTAGCTTTCCAGGGCAATAACCTACTCCAATATTTTTGTGTCTTGTACATGTGTGCGGGTGTCTATATATACATATATGCATAAATACATACATACATGTAATTATGGCAATTTATTTATTTATTTATTTATTTTTATTTTGGCATATTATGGGGGTACGTAATTATGGCGATTCTTATCTGTATAACCTGGCAAACACCTATGTTGTATCTGGCAAGCAGTCTTCTGGGAAAAGGTGCTAGTCTTCTCCCAATTTTATAAATGGGAAAATTGAGGCCCAGAGAGCCTAAATACCTGGGCCAAGGTCCCACGGTCAACACGTGGCAGGCAGGGCTGACAGTCAACCGCCCATCTATGGGCATAGGCCAAAGTGCAGGCCAGTGGGCACCTCCAGTGCATGTTACAGCTTCCTGCTCCAAAATACGTTTTGCTTGTTTCCGTAAGGTCCTGGACTCCCCTGCCTAACTTACAATATGAAGTCAATCACTCTTGCCTGTCCATTGTTAAAAATCCAGTTAAAATGTAATAGTACTTTTTAAACTGCATTAAGTATTTGGACTCTGGCACAGCAGTTGCCAACCTTTTTGGCACCAGGGACCAGTTTCATGGAAGACAATTTTACCACGGAAGGAGGACACGGGGTGGTTTCAGGATGATTCAAGCGCATTACACTTATTGTGCAGTCAAACCTCTCTGCTAATGATAATCTGTATTTGCAGTCGCTCCTCAGCGCCTGAGCTGCACCTCGGATGACCAGGCATTAGATTCTCATAAGGATTAAGCAATCTGGATCCCTCTCATGTGCAGTCTACAGGAGGGTTTGCACTCCTACCAGAATCTAATGCCACTGCTAACAGGAGGCAGAGCTTATACGGTGAAGCAAGTGATGGGGAGTGGCTATAAATACAGATGAAGCTTCATCATTCCAGGCTTGGGAGGATTCAGGGGCTTGGAGTTTTTTCGAACATATTAGCTTAAATTCCCCACACCCAGGCCCAGCCATAATATTTCCTGCTGAGATTAGCACAGTATCTGATAACTGGACAAAGAGGACTCGATCATACAAAGCATGAGACTAGGCCAGGCGTGGTGGCTCACGCCTGTAATCCTAGCACTCTGGGAGGCCGAGGCAGGCGGATTGCTCGAGGTCAGGAGTTCAAAACCAGCCTGAGCAAGAGTGAGACCGCGTCTCTATTATAAATAGAAAGAAATTAATTGGCCAACTAATATATATAGAAAAAATTAGCCGGGCATGGTGGCACATGCTTGTAGTCCCTGCTACACAGGAGGCTGAGGCAGCAGGATTGCTTGAGCCCAGGAGTTTGAGGTTGCTGTGAGCTAGGCTGACGCCAGGGCACTCACTCTAGCCTGGGCAACAAAGTGAGACTCTGTCTCAAAAAAAAAGCATAAGACTAGCCTTGGAGGTGAGGGGTTGAAGCTACACATGAAGCTTCACTTGCTCTGGAGCTGCTCTGTGCAGCCTGGTTCTCAACAGGCCTTGGACTGGACCAGAAGGCTGGGGACCACTGCTCCAGCAGAACAAGCACATCAAATATACAGTAATGGGTAAATTACAGAAAGATTTTTTTTTTAAAAGAAGTGACCCACAATCCTGAGAAATGGAAAGGTAACACTTCACCAAAAAGCTTCTAGGTCTTCTGAAGTTCGTTAATAGCATTTGCACACGTTAACCTGGGAAGGTTAAGTGCAGACACTAATAAATGATTGCATAAAGAACTTCAAATACTTAACCTATATTAAGTATAGGTTAAGTATAGAATGGTTGCATAAGAACTTCAAATACTTAACCTATATTACATCATTATAATTTAGCCCAACAAGCACAAAGACTGACACACAAGTGGGAAAAGTAGGCACAAGAAGTAGTCCTGACACTCAGTGACTCTCCTGCTGACTAGTTAGTGACATATCACCATCAACTCACTTTTTCTTCCTATGCCCACGCCTGCCCCCGCCCCCCCAATTAACCTGGAGAACTCTGTTCCATTTTTCCATCCTGCGTCACTAAGTATCCCTAAATCTCATATTACTAAGTAAATAATTTTCTTCCAAACAATTTTTATCCACTCTTCTTCCTTTGAAAAATCTTCTTCCTTTGAATTATCTAATTCAAGATAAATCTCCGAGGATTTTACATGAACCACAGGATGAAACTATCATTTCCTACTCTCAGGTCCACATTACACGCTAGCACAGACCTTTAATGACCTCAAGATCTATCCAGGAACTTTCTTCAAGAATGTATCTGATTGGTTCTTCTCTTTTTCTACAGTCACAAAGTAAAAAGGCAAAGAGCCAGTTGTGAAAGTAATTATAGTAAGAAAAGAAGAATATTAAAAAATTAAGCAAAAAAACCATATTCAACGTAACTCTTTACTAATTAAATTAACCTACCAGAACTGAATGTCTGGCTGTTTTCTGAAAATCAAAGGTGGCCTTGGAGCGCCTTAGAACACAAAACTGGGATAAATAGGATTCTAGTACCTAATCCACATGCAACTCCAGACTCTAAGTTTCACTTTGTATACTAATTTTTGTTCTTAAAACTGTGTAAAGTCCACTGTGATATTAGGTGAAAGTCACAGCAATGTGAAGAACCAATGCTATAGATTATTCTCAAGCAACAGTTTTCAAACCCAGACCTACAGAACTCTAAAAGTTTCACAGAAACCACAGGTAAGAAATATGGGGTACACGGAGGGATTTCTGTCCACTTCTTCCTACACTCCCTGTAAAATGTGTAAACTCTCCAGCAAGATTTTATGCAAACAAAGGAATTCCAGATACACATGTATTTCGTTTTTCAAATACAACTGATCTAAATTATCTTATCAAAACCGATTCCCTGACACTTTAACTTGATGTATTAGAATGCTCAAAAACCTTATCCCTTTATTAAAGTGCCAGCTACAGAACTAAACCCTTCCCTGAGACAAGCCCAGGACCTGTACCTAGAGCTGGGAGCTGGGAATATATTTTCTCCTGGTAGGAGATAGAGCCTATATTGTTGAATTATCTGCAGCAGAAATTTCCCAATGCTTAACTGAGACTTATTTTCAATAACCAAATGAGAAATATAAGACAACAAAGAGAGCTTTTCATAAAGTTCAAAATTTCTTCAAATTTAAATGGTCGTCCTTTATTATTCTGAGATTATGTACTTCCCAATTTCAGGGTGTTAAAATTGTCTTTTAAAATTAAAGTGATGGAGAGAGTTATTAAATGCCTTTGCCCGATAAAATTAAGAATGGGACAGCTCTGTATTAGTCTTCTAGAATTTCTGGATGCAGGAATCCAAAGGTCTGGGAACCACGAAGCTATGGTATCCAGGTGTTGAAGAATATCAAGTGCTGACTGATCTTGGCAAACTGTTTTCGCGGGCTGGACATTGATTTTGTTTTCAAAGTGAAATGAGACCAAACAGGAAGACAAGCTACTGGCAAGACAAGCTACTAATTATAACATGACTGTCTTCAAGTGTCATAAGACTAAACAGGATTTGGATGAAGTTTCCTTCACGCCAAGCTTTCTGCAACATTAAAAACCACCTTGAACTCGCTCAAGGGTGACAGTCATTTCTGGGTGTGAGACAAAATGTTCTAGAATAGACTTGCCAAGTCCCTTTTCTTCCTTCTCTCCCACACCCAAGCATAAAGGCTAACACCTGGCTCCACAAAGTCTATCATCATAAAAAGAAAATCTCCCAGATTTGGGTCACCATGAAAGAGCTTCACTGATTAACGCCCAAAGCCTATATTATCTTGGTTCTTTGCTGTCAAAAGTAGCTAGAACAGGATGGAGAGAAGCTGGATAGCCATGAACAGGTCCATAGCATGGACCTGTTGGCACAGTTGGTATCAAAACATGGGGAAGGTCATTCTCACTGTCTAGTGCCTGCCTTTGGATGGCCAGTCCTGACACATGGCAGGTGGTGTCTTCACAACATCAAGCACATTCCTAAGCACTCTCTTGTGCTTCTATCCCCTATCCCTCAAACCAACCCCAAAGGGTATTACCATCACATTTCACAGATGTAAAATCAGAGCATTAAAAGTTATTTAAACATCGCTAGGCACAGCGGGGTGAGCCTATAGTCCCACCTACTTGAGTGGATTGCCTGAGCCCAGGAGTTGAGGCTGCAGTGTGCTGTGATCATGCCTGTGAGTGGTCACTACCCTCCAGCCTGGGCAACATAGCAAGACCCTGTCTCTAAAACGATAAAAAATGCTATTTAAAAATAATAAAACATTTAAACGGTACTTATATAGGAGTCATATCCTAGAGAAGACAATGTTCGCATTAGCTGATCAATCTTTTTTTTTTTTCTTAAGAAACAGAGTCTCACTATATTGCCCAGGCTGGTCTTGAACTACAATCGATCCTCCGACCTCGGTTCCCTGCCCCTCCCCCAGTGGCTGGGACTATAAGCACATGCCACCAAACCCAGCTTAGCTGATTAACATTGATAATATGAACCCAAATGAAAATAACCACCACAAAAAAGGAAGCATCATCTAGCCCAGTATTTTCTAGAGTGAATGCATGTTAATGGGCATTAATTTTCTGAACAGCTTCTCTTGCCATTTGGAAAGCATGATTAAGCAAAGAAGTGAACACATTTCTTTTCTGATGAAATTAAGGTTAAATTCCTAAAAATAAAAATGATGATGATGATGTAGCCTTTCCCAAACTTTACTTAACCCACCCCCACCCACTTCTCCCAACATCATTTGGGAAGCACTTGTCTTTGGGAAGCACTAGTAGCTGTGGCTGCCATTAGTGAAACACCTGGAGTTGATACGCCCCAGTTAAGGACAGAAGGGCCAGTCCCCGGCAGACAATTCAAGAGGCAAGTGTCTACATCAGCACCATCCCTGCCACTGTTGGTCGCAGGTCCCACGGTTGGTAATGCTGCCTTAGTTTGTAAGTCCTGGGGCGGGGAGGGTTCAGTTTTGCTACATCAGCATAATTTGTGACCATGTAAGTTTTTTCAACTACACATTTGGAAATATGAATATTACTCAGGAAGGTCAAAATAACAGCAACTAGAAAAGCAGCAAATGATTCTTTATTTGGTTTGATTATTTTTAAAGTATATATTCCCCTACCATTTTGAAACCGAAAACTAGCCTCAGTCCATAATCTGCACATGACATGCATTTACCGATTGCTGCAGCCTGATCTGCTGCTGGACAACAGTAGAGATGTAATCCTCCCCATTTCTGTAACGTAAGGGCTTTTCCTGCAGGTAACTAAAAATAAATTCAAAAGACGGTTTCTAGGCACACTCTTAAGAGTAGCAGAGTCACGAGACAGCCAGTTATGACTAAATGCTTATTAATCGCAGAGTCTGCGTCTATGCTGCCAGAACAAAGTGCATTTATCTACAAACGCACAGGTTAGCAAAGCGAGGTAAAGCGGAATTAGGAGGCTCCATTTCCAGAATTTGTTGCAAGGTTTTGTGATTGGGAGAGGAAACGGTATTCCACGACGTTATCCCCCATCTCACATTAATATAATGCCAAGATATTTCAGGTTCTGACATTCTCTTCTTACATATGCTGAAACCAAATCCCAGCTGCACGATTCAGATGTAAGAGAAACATCTGGCCAAAGAAACGGATTAACAACAAACCTGGAGAAACATCCGAATGATATTAAATAGATGCACTTATTTCAGAAGATACCTGTTTACAGAATATTTGAACTAATACCCTTAATTATGGGGGAAAAAAAAACAAAAAACTCATCAATTTATTTTGCTCTTCCCCATCTTGGCCTGAAATCTTTTCAGCATTTCAAGGCAGCTAAAATACATGCCAACCCATACAAAAGACATTAAGATGGCAGGCTGTGTACATCTGCTTTGACCCAAAAACAAAAGCCATTTTGCCCTGTCTGTAGAGCCAGCACAATAAAAGCACAAAAAGCCCAGATGGCTTAGATTTTCTTTACACAAAGTAACGTAGAGGACGGACATCTAAACCATTTATTCAGCGAGTCTGATCCTAATGGCAATTTTAGACCCGGAATCTCCATAAGACAAAAAGGAATGCTTTTAGGCAAGTAAAAAATTAATTGGTCTACACGGGTATCCCTCAGCTTATAGTCTGTTCTGCCCGGCCCAGCAATATTAGAGAAAATGTCTTCATCGAAGAGCCCCATAAATTCATACGGCTACTTCTTATTTATACTGCCTTGATGTATTCAATCTGACACTCCAACCTCCAGCTGCTCATGTATTTTTTTTTTTAATTTTAGAAAGAAAAAGAAAACATTTCTCAGTTAAAGAGTATAAGACAGGAAGTGGATGTTGGCAGGAGAAAGGGAGGAGGAAAAGGCCATGTGTCGGTAAGTTCCACCTAATGGCAATTCTGAAGCTTTCAGGTGATCTGGAGGCTGGGGAAACCGAGTAAGTAGCTCACCCTAGGTTTTTCCTGCCATGGAAACTGTCCTCTAACCAAAACAGCAGATAGCATAAAATCTTTATTTTTACCCTGGGTGCAATTATACATTTCCAAACTTGAAGTCCTTCAGGGAGAGAATGAAAAAGTAGCCATTATGTGCTAGTGGCTTTTTTTATTGTTTGTTCTTCTGTAGGATTTCACACTTTTCAAGAAGAAGTTGTACTTAAATCCAGAGCCCTGGCCTTGAGAATGTCACCCGCAGCCACGCTACTTAGCTTCAGGTTTTGCGCTGGGCAGTAAGGTCTCCGGCACCGAGGGATCCTGAAATTGCCTGTCTATGCAGCAGAAAAGTGGCAATCAACAGATCTTTACAAGTAACATTTGAAAACTCAGAAACTTGGGTCACATGGTTGTGAGGCGGATCAAAATCAGATCAAACAAACGAAAAATCTTACGAACAGCAGAGAATTCTATAAATGTAAGGTTTAGGAGAAGCGCTTCTATACAAGTGATCTCCTTTTAGTGCTCAAGAAGTAATTTGGGGGTCAGTAACCCTTTAAGACTATTCAGATACGCAAAACTGTCCTCCCAATTTCTCTTTTATTTGCTACATTGGGTCCACTGGGAAGAGCAAACCACATAATGCAAACTTAAAAGAAAACAATATCAATTAATAAGTGAATGATGATATTCCTGGTTAATTTAGTTGAAGAAACCAGGAAAGATTTGCTGATCACTGGTGTTAGGATGGCTGGATGGATGGATGGACAGATACGCTGAACAAGCCCAGTAGAAAGAAAGTCTGTACATAACTTAAAAGGATAATACAGTTGAAAGCATAGGTTAAAAAAAAGTCACAAAGTAACAAAAAGCTTTATTCTCTAGGTCACTGTGACATTTATTTATTGCTGTCTATGAATATTGTGTACACTGCCTTAATCATGAATGTATAAAAAAAGTCCTGTTCTTTATGCATATGTAAATTAACTCATTCATTAGTTAGGGTCTTATTTTCAGTTTTATCTGAAATGCATTCATTCACAGGAGTTTACTGGGATGCAGATACAAGAAAATTAACTTACTTTTTTGCCTCTGGCTTTCAGACACTAACGAAATTTCTTAATGCTATTGTGAATTCCTGTCGGGATTCCCTAAGCAGCTGGCTGACTAGGAAGGTCTCTCGTTTGTATTATTTCCCAGGCATGGACTAGCTGGTCCTCATCGCCCTCCAGCAGAAGGGAGCCCACAGAACTGAACAAGGCCCGATGCATAAAGGAAGAGACCTCATTTCTCCCAATTCTGTTTTCTCTCTCATGTGACCTGGTTCAAAGTGCTCTGGACCAACTCCGGTCACATGTCAAATGACATAGCAAAACTAAATGATCTGGCAAGTATTTTCCTGCCCCAAATTCCCCGAGTTCAACAGATACCCTATAAATCCTTCAATTAAAATGACCCAAGTAAATCTCCCGGGAATTTCTTCCAGGAATTCTTCAAAAGCTGTTGTGAGGCAACCATCGAGGAGCCATGGAGTAACAGCAGTACACTGTCCACATGGGGACCAGCAAGGGGAGACTAGAAATGAAATGGGATGATCCTCAGCCTAGACCTGGCATAAGCCGCCACTAGACACCAGTTAAAAAGAGAGCTTCAAAGATCCGCTATAAAAGCAATTCACGGCTGGTGCGGTGGCTCACTCCTGCGAGCCTAGTATTTTGGGAGGCCAAGGCAGGAGGATCCTTTGAGGCCAGGAGTTCAAGACCAGCCTGAACAACATAGTGAGACCTTGTCTCTACAAAAAATAGAAAAATTAGCCAGGTGTAGTGGTGTGCACCTGTAGTTCCAGCTACTTGGGAGGCTGAGCCAGGAAGATCGCTTGAGCCCAGGAGTTTGAGGCTGCAGAGAGCTATGATGACACCACTGTACTCTAGCCTGAGTGAGACAGCAAGACCGTATCTCTTAATAAAACAAAAAAAGTCATGATCATACATCATGTCATTCTCAAAGTTATACATTCTCTTTAAACACTGCTACATTTCTGAAGTGTTGCCAAATAAATGTTGAAGCAACCTGCAGTGGTCACCATCTGTCCCTCAGGGATCAAGATGATAACACATAGTCTCACCCATGCAAAGAAATATTCATGACAGTTTAGAGAGAAGAAGCAGGAGAAAAATGAGCCTGCTTAGACAGAAGAGGCAGGAGAAAAATGAGCCCTGGCAACCCTCAGGTGTAAAACCGATGGCATTACTCTTTTCCCAAACAGGTGAGAGGCTAGCTATTTATCGTCAAAGGCCGTCAGCCCATTTGCTGTCATACCATCCTGTACTTGAGGTCCGGGAGTTTGAGACCAGCCAGAGCAAGAGCAAGAACCTGTTTCTACAAAAAAAAAAAAAAAAAAAAAAAAAAGGAAAAATTAGCAGGGTGTGGTGGCACACCCCTGTAGTCCCAGCTACGCTGGAGGCTGATGCAGGAGGATTGCTTGAGCTCAGGAGACAGAGGTTATATATAGTGAGCTATGATGGAGCCACTGTACTCTAGCCTGGGCAACAGAGTGAGACGTTGTCTCAAAAAAAAAACAAAAAAAAAAAAAACCCTATTCCTTTTCATTGCAGACCCCAGCTCAAATTTACGGAAGTTATTAACTAATCAAATCTTAGGTGCTAAAATGTGGCTTCAGCTGCTTTTGCTCTTGTAGCTAAGAGTAACATCTGCAAACTATTTTAAAATCTCCATCAAAGATAGCAATGAGCCAATAACGTATCCTTTGAGTATGGCTTTCCTCAAAAGGCAGGAACTATTTTCTCTATGGTATTTACATCCTCCTACCATTGCAGAGAATGTCCCAAACATGGAACATACAAGATACATGAGGGGACGTGGACGCTGACACCTACATTCCCTAGTGCTGCCTCCAAGTGTCCACAAGGCCCAGGGACCATTTTCCAAGGCAAGTTGTGACCTTTTGGGGGTGGAAAAATAAATAAAGCAGAATGAATGTTTTAAATGAACCGTTTTCAAATTTTAATTACAAATGTCTTATATCATAAAAAAAAATGCTAAAGTTGAAATGGCTGCAATTTTAATCTCCTTGGTTTATCACTGCTTGGGAAAGGAAATTAGGTTAATCGGACAGGATTTGCCCTTTACAAAGGCATGCTGGCAACATTCCCTGGAGGGCTGATCTCTTTTGCGTCCTTTGCTACAAAGGCTTCCTGAAACTGGGGGCAGCATATGCTTCAGCCCATTGTCACAGGAGTGACTGTCTCTCTGCTCAGCCAGTTAACATCTGTCATTAGCTCTGTTTGCACAAGCCAAAGCAGATGCTTGGAACAAGGCAGGATGAACTCTGACATGGTAGGAAGATGGATACATTTCAGAACAGCAGATCATTCCAGGGGACTGAAATACTTGCTGAATTCTCAAGGGTTAGCTACCCTGTTACCCTCGCTGGAAGACTTGAGACTCCTATTCATTATTTCAAAATGATTCCCAGAACCATTTGGAACGCTCAGACAGCAGCTAGATGAAAGACTGATTTCAGCCTCTGAAATGAAGCAACTGCACTGGGAACTTCTAATACAGGCCACAGGCTGAATTTACACACACACAGGATTATAGTTTTCTGTGCGATTGCACAAGCCTGCTATAAAGTCTTCTTCTTTTTTCCCCTCAAAAATTCACTGGAACAATCAAAGCCATCGTATTCCACGTGGCAAAGAGCACTGCAGCCTTCTCGTCCTAAACACGTTCACGAAAGTGTGTTGACACAGATATCTGAAAACATACCAAAGACAGAACTGTTTAAAATGAGTCCTTCCTCAGACTATGTGTTGCAGGTATGGGTCTAAACGTGCAAGCAAAGCGAGTGGAACAGGCGAGCTGGGTTCCTCAGATGGGGCCTCTTATCCTAGGGAGTCTTGTTCAAGCTTCCAGGTTCTGATGGGCAAGGACCTAGGGTGAGGCACGCAGGTGCAAACACCCACAATTTAAAGATGCACGCACGCTGGGGGTAACTCTGACCCTCAAGGAGTGTTTCTTTACATTTTCCGCCCTATGGCCTCACTTGCCTCGCCCTGGTATCCTGGGCCCCTCCCTGGTTCCTTTATGCCAGTTGGTCCAGACAAAAGAATACAAGAGCATATTGCACACCTATGGCAATTTTGGGAGTTCCAACAGCAGCTTCTAAATATTAATAGAAATAAGGCTTAAAAAATGAGGACTGTGTATTAGCCTAATACCGAAAATGATAAGTTTACCATTTAACTGCTCTTCCATACTAAAAATAAGCATTATGGGCATCAGCATTTCTGCAGCAACTTCTGGAAGTGCACAAGCACCATCAACTCGCTCTCTGAAATACTTCCAGAAGGCGTAGACCTTCCTTGGAAACGTGTTGGGCTGCAATGAACACACAACACACAGGCTTGTCCTATTTTTGCTGTGCCTGGGAGCGGCTCCCCATTAAGCCAACCCAGAAAACAACACCCGGTTACAGACTAAACCATTGGCAGGTGTTGGTATTTACAACTAAGCTCTCTGTTCTACGTCTTGTTCCTGACACACCAGCGCCACCCAAGAACGATTCCTTTAAGGCTGCGGCAGTCGAAAAGGTACTTGGGCTGTGTGGGTGACCCTCTGTGTTCTCAAAGAATTTGCTTTGGGAGGAAGACGGTGTATCAGATGTTTTTATTTAGAACATGGATTTAAAAAAAAAATCCACACACAACCTGCCAAGCCCTACAAACCCGTTTTGAAAGTGTGGCTTCCAGACCAGCAGGAAGCACGCACCTGGGAGCTTGTCAGGAATGCAAATGTGCAGGCTCCACCTGAGACTTGCTGAATCAGAAACTCTAGGTTGAGGCCCAGGACGCAGTGGTTTAACAAGCCTTCCGGGGGTATTCTGACCTCAGCTCCACTTTGAGAGCCACTGCCCGACAGGTGGCTCACCTGTAAGAGTTTTGCCACTGACTGCAGACTACTTTCACCCTCTTGGGCAAGGCACTGCCCCTCACTGGGGAAACAAAACAACAGGGCTTAAGAACGAGTGGATCATTTAGCAATCCATTCCGGTTCAAACACAGACTCCTGACGGCTGGTTGCACTGGCTGCAAAGACATCACTGGGCTCACCACCAGGGAAGTTGTGCCATGTGGCATGGCACAGTGGCCCAGGAATCTCACTTAGTAGCTCCCCAAGTGATTCCAATATGTAGCCCAGACTGGGAACCCTCTGCAAGGCCCCCTGCAGCGCTAAATATCATCTCAGAAGTAAGTGGGGGAAATGAGACTTTAGCTCAGGCTTGGCAAACCTTTTCTGCAAAAACCCAGATGGTCAGTACTTGAGGCTCTGCTAGTCCTCAGCTGTGTGCAATAGCATTTGGGGGACACAAACACTCAGGCCCTAGCAAAGCCCTTCTGGAAGACACCAATGGATGTGAACGCAGTCTCAGACAAGAGACCAATGAATGGCATGGCTGTGTTCCAATATGACTTTATTACATTTGAATTTCATATAGTTTTCATGTGTCATAAAATCTTCTTGTGAGTTTTTCCAAATAGTTAAAAATGTAATAAACCATCTCAGCTCGTGGGCTGCACAAGTCAGGCTGTGGGCGAGGGCTGTGGCTCGCTGCCCCTGTTTCGTTAAACACTGGAACTGTGACATAAACTTTACCCAGGGACCTATGCTGGTGACATGTGTCACTTCACAGACAGCTGCCTTCAGAAAAGGTAGATGTTACTTTTGTTTTAAAGGGAGGTTTCATCTGCATACAGGAAAACCTACAGCCTTGATGCACCACACACAACAATACCCTGAGCATTTCCAATACCTGTGAAAGTTTAGTCCCTCCAAAATAACCACTGAGTTCAATTTTGTACACGTCTGTTAGCTTTAAAATGGCAGCACAATCAGATGGTGTGAAGTAAAAGCCATTAAGTTCACACTTTCCCTGCAGTTCTAAGTAATGTACACTCTCTGAGCAGAAGTTACCAGAATGGGCATCCCCTGGGCTTAAGCTTCCTTCCCTCCCCAGTTTGGGACTGCAGCCTGGGATTTACACACCAGTTCTCCACCCTGCACCCTCCTTCGGCCCACAGTGGGGGCTTTAAAGCCCAGGAGGGCAGATGCACCACGGGAAGAGAGTGGAGGAAACAAGTGGGCCTTCGTCTGTAACAGATTCCACAGACTGGTGGCTTCTCCACAGCAGAAATGCATTTCTCACAGTTCAGGAGACTGGGAAGTCCAAGAACGAGGAGATCTGGTGTCCGGGGAAGGTTGATTTCTGGCTCATAGATGGCACCTTCTAGCTGTGTCCTCATGTGGTGGGAAGACAAACAAGCTCCCTCAGGCATTTTTTGTAAGAGCACGAATCCCACTCACGAGGGGTCTGCCCTCATGACCTAATCACTTCCCAAAGGCGCCACCGCCTAAAACCATCACACTGGCGGCCAGGATTTCAACACGAGAACTTAGGGGGACGCAAACATTCAGACCACAGCAAAGATGCCACCCTCGCCTACCACCCTCAGGGCCCGTCCTCTCCTCAACAGTGTCCCCGTCCCACCTGCGCCCTAGGCCTTGCCCTTCCTTTGGGCCCTAGTCCCCTTTCTCTCCTTGAGACACAAGCAGGCCAGGTTCCCCTCAGAAACACGGATAGAACTTCACCGAGTTACCTGAACCCAGAGACCACCCCACTGGTGGCCGGCCTTTGGGAAGCTACTTCACCACATGAAGTAGGGATGTCTCTAAACACAAATTGGGAAAACCTTCACACTCTCTCCCAAGACAGAAGAAGTGTCCAGACATCAAGTCCTGTTTCAGACACAGAAAGAAAAGGGGGCAGGACCCTAAGACAGAGAGGGGGAAAAATGAAAGATTCAAACCTCTCTGATTTATACCACGGGGAAGGCTGGCCTCCTCCCAGAGCCCCCACTGCTCGGGCAGGGAGGAGCCCAGTTTGAAGTAAAAGCAAGTAAGTGAGAAGCACGGCTGAGAAGAGGAGGGAGAACTTTCCAGTTCACCTCAGATCAAGGTACCCACTGAGTCAGTGTGAATAAAATCTGGGCAGCTTGTTGAATCCAGGTTCCGGGACCAAATTTACCAAGAGCTGGATTCGGGCAATGGTGAGGGGCCAGGAGACTTTTCAACAAGGGCCCCAGTTTTTCTGACGCAGCAGGTAGGAGACTCACACTTGCAGAAATAACACTACGTTAGTGTCTGGGACACTTAAACCCAAATGTCCCGCTCAAACAGGGTCCCATGGGAAAGTGGGAGAAGGAAGGGGGAGATGGGAAGATCAAAAGCAGGCCGGGGCTCTGAAGAGAAACACGGATGAACGCCAGGGCCCCTTGCGGACTAGAGCCCAGTGATGGATGACAGATGGAAGGGTGGGCTGGTGGACAGACAAAAGGACAGACAGAGCTATTTCACAGAAAAGATGGCCAAGAAAGAAGCTCCCCGGGAGAAACCAAGGCCTAGCTATTAAGCAATGATAGGCACTTTCTAAGGCCAGCCTGCAAAAGTTGTGCTTTTTCAACAATTTTTAAGGTCATGTTTTGGTACAATGATCATTCAGTCTATGACACAGTTCTGCACCTGGCTGCTCATTAAACAGCACCCAAGGAAGCTTTTTTAAAAAACACACCATGGCCTGAGTCTCACCTGAGATTCTGATGTTTTGGTTCTGGGCAGGGCCGAGGCTCTCGGGAAGAGTTTCCCGGTGAATTACAACGTGCAGCCGGGGCTGGGAACCACATGGTGGATGCGAGATCGTGAACACAAGCCTGCGGAACCCTTGTATTTCCCTAAAGCAGGGGTCCTCAAACTACGGCCCACGGGCCACATGTGGCCCACCAAGGACATTTATCTGGACCGCCGGGTGTCTCTGCTCCCGCTGCCTGTCCTGCTTAGCAGCCGACTCGTCCCGGGCCCACAGTGCGCATGTGTGGAATGTGCACCGCACTCTCCAACGGTCTGAGGGACAGTGAACTGGCCCCTGTTTAAAAAGTTTGAGGACCCCTGCCCTAAAGCAGTAAAACAAAATGAAGGGGAAAAAAAGCTACCACCAAGTAGAGGGAAGCAGGGAGGTGGCATGGGAACCTGCCAATCTTGAAGTGTAACTTTGAAAGAGTATAAATGTCATGACAAGAAAGCACAGGACGAGTACACTACATGCCTGGGGCCCACAGAGAGAAAAGGCATGAACACGGCAAAGGAGCCAACAACCGCCGTCAACAGTCTGACCCTGTCTCACTCACACCCATCCTTAGGCGCGAACGTGATCAAGTGGCGATGACACACTCGGGATGCAAACCCAGCTCGGTCCCTGACCGCTGCTGGCCAAGTGTGGACTCTTGAGACCTGTTATCACACCTAAGTTCAACTGCTATATCACTGCAGTATGGCTGGCTCAGAGGGTAGTTCTGAGGATTAACAGGACAAACAGACTGGCACGGTGCCCGGTGGAACAATGTCACCCTGCAAATATCATCTTCTTCCCTTTCCCCATCTGAAATGCAAACCCCGACGAGGCCTTCATCCTCATTAACTAGGAGGAAGATATGGTTTAGAACTGGGGTGCCCCTTTTCCCACTGCTCATCAGGGAGGGCGTCATGGCAAGGAGGGGATTCCTTACTGTCACACGGTGTCACCCCAGGCTGGAATCTGAACAGGGTTAAAGTTGGAATCAGGCAACAGAAGACTCTAGCATCAGCCCTCCCCGGGCATGTTGTGGATGCCCGAGGAGGTCTGTGTAGACCAGCTGGATAATCGATTCATCATGTATATCTGAGTCTTTGGAAAAATTTGTTCCAAATAACAGGCCTATAAATGAATTTTTAGAATGGAATGCAACTCATTCCCAAACGGACAACTGCCGAAATCTAACAAATTGCCTCTGCTTTTTCTACTAAAATCACACCCAGCAGTTGGCAGTAAACGATGCCATGTCTGAGATACTTTGAGTTGGTTCTGTTTCCAAACAAGGTCTTCACAGTTATCACAAAATGGTATTTATAATAAAGGTATAGTATTTATTTAAACATTCAAAATAAAAGACTTGAGTTTGATTTAACCAGTTTTCCATTTCATGTCTTCCAGTCATAAAGTGCTACCTGGCCTGAGCTTAGCACCCAGCATTAATTAGCTGATTATTTTCAGTATTCCTGGGTACTAAAAATACATGATAGTATCCCACTTCCTTTCACATGTGGGCAATTTAATTTTTGAAACTAAGCACAAAATCAAAAACAACAATAGGACCGATGGCACCAAACGTCAGTGCTTCTCATTGTGCCTGGACACCAGCATTGCAAGACCAGGCATCTCGCTGGTTGCAGGAAAGATCTGGATGTACCACAGGCCGACAAAGGCATGAGTGGGCCAAGCTACCCACAAGCTGAGCCTGGGATCTGGACATCAAACAAAGATGGGAGGCTCAGGCAGGTCAGAGGCATGCTTGAGTCCGGATAAACAGACCAACCCCTAAGGTTGGGAAGAAGAGGTGCATTCAATGGACGCAGGAAGGAAAAAGGAGGCCAAAGTCCAGGAAAATGCACTAAGGAAAAAAATCAACAAGTGGGTCCAAAGGAGGGCAGGAGGTCAAAGAAGGTCACGACCCAGGGCAGAGGCCATTTGCTCTCCTTGCAAAAGCAGCTAATGTGTGTGTGTTCAGCTAGATCCTTGCCCGGGCCAGTAAACACTGCCAACAGAGATCTAATCCCCTTCCCCACCCCATCCACCCAACCCTCTGGGGAGGCCAGGCAGGGAAGAACCCACCTGTTCAGTCCAAAGGGACTGAGATGGGAAGACAAAAGCCATGTTCTGGAAGAAAGGTCAAAAATAAGCTGGATTCACTTAAAGAAGCAGGGAAACAGACCCCAGAGACCAGGAGGTCTTACCAGTGGGTTTTTCAGTGGTGCTGGGAATACAGTGTGCATCTTTGGCACGCTAAGGTCTGCAATACCTCGCACAGCCACATTCCTTAGGACACAAAGGTAACTTACAATGTTTGTCACTGTTTCCCATTTCCATGACTGTTGAAGTATACGGAATAGCAATCTCAGGTTTTGAAAATGCCAAACTTTGAAAAATGACCCTGAACCAAAGTCAACACACCCTCTCACTCCCCCAAGAAATGAAAATGCAATCTCTATGTTCCAGAGTCTATCAAGGAAAAGAATCCCCTTGAGAAAGCTTTTCTTCCACTCTCTTTATTTCCTTCTGGTCCTGTGGTCTGTGGCGGTCTACACACTACTAGGATAGAAATAAGGTAGTGAAACTCTCACCATGATTCTTGTGATATGCAGCTTTTTTTTTTTCCGGTCATTTGTGGTCCCCTAAGACTTGTTAACTGTTTTATCAAAATGTCATATGATAACATGCTTAACAAAGCCCACAGCATTCCAATGACTTATTTGGCTTCGTGCTGATTACAAATGGAGCTTCATTCATCCATTCAGTATTTACTGAGGGCATTC
This sequence comes from Microcebus murinus, assembly GCF_040939455.1. NCBI lineage: Eukaryota > Metazoa > Chordata > Mammalia > Primates > Cheirogaleidae > Microcebus > Microcebus murinus. The sequence goes on from NC_134114.1 coordinate 12,955,131, forward strand.
CCGGGCCAGGCTCTGGTCCTGGGTGCCAGGAACATAGCAATGACAAGTCCCCTTTCTCAGAGGCCTGAGTGAGGAGAGACAGAAAAAAATCAAATAACCACATGTGATGAGGTGGCTCTTTCAAGTGGAGGTGGTTTCTCTGAGAAGATCACATCAGCACGTTCATCCCTGAACGAAGGCCGGGGAGATGGACCCACCTTTGCAAGAACCAGGTTCCCGGTGGGAGAAAGAACAAGGGCCTGGCCTGCTTGAGCTAAGTCTCCTCCCAGATCGCATGAAGCGAGCTTTTCCATGCAGAGCCGCGCAGGGATTTGTAAACACGCACGTGTTTTTCCTGGAGCTAAGTACACTAATAAACAAGCAAACTTTTTTTTTTCTATAGTCCCAGAGTGAAAATTAATGGAAACATTGACTTTCCATCTTTGAGCCACAAAATGCCAAACCAAATTCTTGGAAGAGGTCTAGAGAGTCAGAACCACATGGATTTCAGAGCATAAAAAACATTTTTCAGCTCAAAACTAAATTAGTTGGACAAGCTGCATGTTAATTGGTCTTGAAAGCAAGACTGAAAGTCCCAGTGGTGGTGTCAGTCTCCGGGGCACAGACCTCTGACTCTAAGAAACTCCACAAGCTGGTGTGTAACGTCCATCGCAGAAAGGGTATTTCCAGGAGCAATGGCGAAACGTGGGAAAAACAGAGAATTTAAGAGCTTTCACAGCTCGGTGCTATCTTTTTAATACAGCTGCACTGTTTTGATTGAAGTGAATTCCAAGGAAACAGATGGAGCCCTACTAAAGTTTCAACAAAAGAAGCCAAAGAGTGTACATCGAATTTTTAAAAATTATCTGTCACAGTCCGGGCGCGGTGGCTCACGCCTGTAATCCCAGCACCCTGGGAGGCCGAGGCGGGCAGATCCCTCAAGGTCAGGAGTTCGAAACCAGCCTGAGCAAGAGCGAGATCCCATCTCTACTATAAATAGAAAGAAATTAATCAGCCAACTAATATATATAGAAAAAATCATCCAGGCATGGTGGTGCATGCCTGTAGTCCCAGCTATGTGGGAGGCTGAGGCAGGAGGATTGCTTGAGCTCAGGAGTGTGAGGTTGCTGTGAGCGAGGCTGATGCCACGGCACTCACTCTAGCCAGGGCAACAAAATGAGACTCTGTCTCAAAAAAAAAAAAAAGAAATTATCTGTCACTTGTCACCAGCATGTCCCTCTTTCCCCTTGCTTTTAGGATGGCTGTGCAATCCGCTTTCCTCTAGAGAAAGACTCCTCCATCCACCCCCATATGCACAGCAAGTGGCCGAGGCTGAGCAGCAGGGAACCACCGGATTCCCCATCCCAGGAATCCAGAGCTGGGTCTCAAGTGATCTTTCTTGACCTATTCCTTAAGAGAAGATACAAACCAGAATTTCCAATGTGCTGTTATTTTTAACAGCAGCACAAGAAAAGACATGCAAGAGAAAAATAGTTTAAAAATAAATTACAAAGGGAGTTATTGCTTAATGAGTTCAGAGCTTGTGTTTGGAGTAGTGAGAAAGTTTTAGAAACAGTGATGTGATAGCACAACCTGATGAATGTCATTCATGCCGCCAAACTGTAAACTTAAAATGGTTAAAATGCTAAGTTCTATGTAATGTGTATTTAGCCCAATAAACACACACAGAACAGTAGAGGGAAACCCAAGTTCCAGTCCAAAAAAATTGTGTATTTATTCGTTTGTCTTTCAACTCAAATTTGGGTATTTGCAGAAGAGACTAATCATAGCAAATCCTTTAGACGCCCACTAGAAAAAGTGAAAACCCCAGAAGGAATACCAAAGTTGCAGCTGCCAGCAAATGTACACACACAATAGCAACAGCAACGGGATGAAAGCTGGCATACTATTTTAGGGATATGCTTTGCCACTCAACTAGACTGCAAAAAAAATCTGCTACTTTGTTGAGCGTTCCTGTAAGCCATCAGAAAAATCCCATCTTTAAATCATAAGCAGATCAATGATAAGCTAAATCACAAAGTTAAAATGAAGGGCCATTAACATGCTATGAGGCTGAACCACACATAACCGCCGACATCGAACTCTTCAAGACCTCTAGAAGCTGCAATTTCGCACGGTCCAGGTGAACCCAGAAGTTAATTTGATTGGAAGCAGCAACTGCCATATATGGGACACCTGAGACTTGAGAGGCACCTTGAGCCCAAATGCAAATGATCCCACATTCCCTTCCTCTAAGAAAAAAACGGGTACGATGTCCCTAATAAGTGAAAATATTTCCCGTCACATACACAAAAAAAAGGAGATTAAGAAAAAGCTGAGAAGGGGATAGAATATACATTTAAACAAACAAACAAAACATAAAAGCCAAGAAATTATGTCCAGGCCAGCTGACTAGAAAGAATCTCTCTCTTCTGTGCCAGAGCTTGGTTCTAAAGAGCCACTATATCCTAGGGACATTTCTTTCGCATTATAAATGTTGCCCCCAAATTCCTTCTCATCCATCTTCACCAGTTTAGCTGCCCAGATGCTGGTTCTCCAATGCCCTGCGCAATTCAAAGCCCAGCCAATCTTCCCAGGAGTTGGAGCTCCCCTCTGGACCCCAGGTGGTTGGTCCCCTCCTGCTGGCTGCCCGACTTGGGGGGTCAGGGCAGCTGCTTGCTCGCTCCCCCTTGGGATCCACGCAGGAGTTGGTGGGATTGTGCTTCCTCCACGACTGCCCACCCAGCGGCTTTGCATGACAAGCCTGGAAGGCAGCTTCCCCGGCTGCTGGGAAGCACAGGCCTTCCTGGGCTTGCTCAGATGCGATTTTTCACTCTGCTCAAATATCTAGGATCCACCACTTCCCCTCAGCAGTCAGATCTAGCTTCTCTGGCCACTTAGAGTTGGGATGTAAAAAGTCAGGTTCTAGTTGCCCAATTCCTGATGCTTCGGTGGGCGTCAGCTCTGAAGCGGGACGCGTGCTGGGCTGTCCCCCACTGATCACTCTCCTGCGTTCAACGCGCTCGGGACTTCTCCAGAGACAGGAGTGAGCAGAGGGTAGATTGAGACGGCCGTTGGAAAGAGGTCAAAAGGTGGCCTGCATGTACGTGACATTCAAAGGACAAAAAAGACACCACTGTGGGCCAAGTGGAAGGAGGGGGGAAAAAAGCCAGAGAAAAACAGCTGGACAGGGCAGAAAGTGTGTGTAAATGACCAAAAAAAGCAACGAAAAGTGAAAAGTCACCACACTAACTAACCCCTTATCAAGTTTCACCAAATTTGGCCCATGGCATTAACTGCCACAAGCCAAAACCAGAATGTCAACCCAAAGGGGTCAGAGATGGCTCTAAGCAGGAGATGTGACTAAGTAACTAGGACTGTGTTCCCCGTGTGGCTTGAAAATATCTGACTTTCTTAGGGGACGGGGACAAGTTGAAAGTACGGGGCAATCCAATGGCCTTTTTGTGAATTAATAAAATGAAAAGAACTTTTAAAGCTAAGTTTAGTTGTACTCGTTGCAAATAAAAAAGAGAAGGGCATGGAGAAGGACGATTAAATTCCCAACCAGTAAATATTTTGGAAGACCCCATATAGAGAAAAGTCAAACAGAAAACCAAATGGAACCATTGTATGCTGTAATCGCCTTGATTAAATGTACTGTGGTAAATTGAATAACCACTCCTTAAAATACAATTAGGTAAATTGATATCATTCTGAGGCTGTTTCAGAGCAATCAAATTAGACTCTTTCCAGAAAAGGATAATAAAATAGTTCACACTCTCAACGTGAAAAGTCTAATGTAGAACTTATTACTCAATTCTACAAAGTTCTTAAAGGGTGCTACAGTGATTGTTCGTGCACCTCCTGAGTGTTTCGGAAAAGACAAAAAGTTCGGTGCTATCTTCCCTTTCACAAGAGTTGATCTGTCGGCTGTGTCTGCACCCAGCAGAACTATGTATGGTGCTTTTAAAAAATCTGCTCTTCACCCAGGCATGGTGGCTTATGCCTGTAATCCTAGCACTCTGGGAGGCCAAGGCGAGTGGATCGCTCGAGGTCAGGAGTTCGAAACCTGCCTGAGCAAGAGCGAGACCCCCATCTCTACTATAAATAGAAAGAAATTAATTGTCCAACTAATATATATAGAAAAAATTAGCCGGGTATGGTGGCACATGCTTGTAGTCCCAGCTACTCAGGAGGCTGAGGCAGGAGGATTGCCTGAGCCCAGGAGTTTGAGGTTGCAGTGAGCTAGCCTGACGCCACGGCACTGCCTGGCAACAAAGCGGAGACTCTGTCTCAAAAAAAAAAAAAAAAATCTGCTCTTCTAAAACTCTGTCCAAAGGGTGTTGTCCAAGAAGACAACTAATCTCTAACTTGCAGGACATGTGCTGACCTGCCTGTGTGCTGTGGCCTTCGGATTACCTACAGAAATTTCAATTTCAGAGAAGAATAAAATTTTAAATTAACATTAAAACTTAATTGGATGTGGATGTGTAAAATTCTCCTACAAGACTGAATGGAATAAGAAAGTGTGCCCTTTTGTGATCTCATGCAAAACAAAACAAAACACTATTATCTCCTGCCTACCTGGTATCCCTGCAAATCCCCTTATACTTCAGGATTTTAGTTCTGCATAGCTCTGCTGGACCTCTAACTCTAAAAAGGATTTTTTTCTTTCTTTTTTTTTTTTGAGACAGAGTCTCACTCTCTTGCCTGGGCTAGAGTGCCGTGGCATCAACCTAGCTCACAGCAACCTCAAACTCCTGGGCTCAAGCGATCCTCCTGCCTCAGCCTCCCGAGTAGCTGGGACTACAGGCATGTGCCACCATGCCCGGCTAAGTTTTTCTATTTTTAGTTGTTTGGCTAACTTCTTTCTATTTATAGTAGAGATGGGGTCTCCCTCTTGCTCAGGCTGATATCAATCTCCTGAGCTCAAGCGATCCTCCCGCCTTGGCTTCCCAGAGTGCTAGGATTACAGGCATGAGCCACTGTGCCCAGCACCAAGAGGATTTTTTTAAACTGCTCTTTAATGCACCTGAGAATTATTATATTGCAGTTAGTCCAACCCCTGGCCACACTCGAGATGAAACAGTCACTGGCAGGGAGGGCACAGAGAATGGGAAAGAGAGGAAAAGCTTCGAAAGGCCAGAAAAAAACTTTCAAACTTTGCCCAAAGCCCTCCTCCTTGTGGTTATCTTTGCTTCCTCCAAAGCAGAAGTACTGGTGATGTATATAGGGATTGAGTGCTTCCTACTCTTCACTTGAGGTAACCATGACCCTAAGGCATTTTCCAGGAATATCTCCTAAATCCCCACTACTCCAGTGTGGTTTATCCAGGCACATCAATGCCACCAAGAGCTTGTGAAAAATGCAGACCCTCCAGCCGAACCTCAACCTGCCTGTCAGAATCTGCACCTTAACAAGTTCCCCGGGTGATTCATGTGCACTAACATTTCAGACGCACTGCTCTAAATCAAAGGAAAATTACACTAATAGTTTTGTAAACCCGTTATGGAATCTAAGAGGTCATATTTGGGTAATGTAAAAACTTCACAGAAATTGTTTTTAAAGACACAAATAGCCATTTGACAATTTCTGCCAGTTACCATTTGACCTCAAACCCTGACTGACATCCTATAGTGAGTCTGTGGGAGGCGGAAGGAGGTAAAAAAATACATATACTAACATAAAAATGTATCAGGTTAAGCATGTTTCGGTGCACAGTTTAGTGGCATCAAGTACAATCACACTTTTGTACAGCCATCAATACCATCGTCAGAGATTTTTCATCTTCCAAACTGAAACTCTGTACCCATTAAATACTAACTTGCCATTCGCCCCTTCCTCCAGAAATACTAGTATCTTAACATCCTTTAATAATATACCAAACTGAGTCAAAATTAACCAATATTTCAAAAAGTAACCAAAGATGGGCTTGATCAGAGAACAAGGCCATGCTCTAAATCTTTGACCCCGATTCCCTCAAGACTCTCGCCCAGTTAAAGCACAGGTGTTCCTGTCCCAGGCACCAGGACCAGCTATTGAACTTCTCCTCATTCTGTATGTTCTACAGTGAGCGTGTGAGGTAAGTAGGGAAGGACTATGCAGGTCAGTAGAAAAAGAAACTAGGGTATTTTGGCCAGTGCCAGTTCTTGATCCAAGCTTGACCCCGATTTTTAAAATCTGGCCTCATTTTCCCTCTGTAAACCCTGTAATTCCTACACGAATCACCAGGCTGATTATTCTTGTTATGTTTGGAAATGACAGAGTGGACAACATGAAACCAAGTATTGGATGACCAACTGAAGATTAGAGGTCAAGGTTCAGTGCTGTTTTTCAAGTACATGTTATTCCGGTTTAGTTCTTCCCAAAGCCACAACCTATATATATAATACTGTTGAAAATGAGCAGAACTACTGACCTAGCCATCTCATTCCACTCCAACCTCACTGAGAGGTCCCATCGACCGTGGCCAGTGAGGGCTTCACGTGGCGCAGGTGGCTGACCGAGAGGAAAAGGCAGTTGCACTTAGGGACTGGTGGAGTCGTTGCATTAGGAACCTCTGCCAACCAAGGCTTAGACAGAAATAGAAACCCTAAAGGACACAAGGACACAAGGCCAAATCCTGTATAACGCCACCCATATGAAGTATCTAAAGGAATTAAAATCATAAAAATGGAAAGAATTGTAGAGGGCAGAGGGAATTAGTGTTTAGTGGGCACAGAATTTCAGTGCTACAAGATGAGAAAGTTCTGGAGATCCACTGCACAACAATGGGAACTATACGCTTAAAAATGGTCAAGATGGTAAAGTTAATGTTGTATGTTTTTTACAAAAAAAAATTTTTTTAAAGCAAAGTTAAAAGAGTAAGAGGAAAGGCTCTGGGATTAAAATATTATATAATTCAACAAGAAAGGAAAAGAATTCCATTTAAAAATCTATTTTACAATGCTTTGGGGAACACAATTTTGTTGCATGAATTATATCGTTATATATTGTGTTCCCTTTTATTTTATTGTTATATACTGTGTTCCCTTCACGTTTATTTTCAGGGAAATGGGTCTTCATTCGTTTTACACAGAAGAGTGGGAACAGGAGCAGTGTCCTTCCCATACAGAAGACACTTCCTCAGCTGCTCAGCAGGGCATATAGCTGAGCTCAGCTTAACTGGGTGAGTCAGTCTTGTTGTGACAGTGATCAGGATGCCACCACCCTAAAGTCCACTGGCATGCCAGTATTTCCAAAATTCTGTGTGATGGACTGAGTGTTTGTGTCCTCCGCAAAATTCCTGCGTTGAAATCCTAATCCCCTATGCAACGGTATTAAAAGGTGGGGGGCCTTTGGGAGGTGATTAGGTCGTGAAGATGAAGCCCTCACAAACGGGACTGGTGCTTTTATAAAAGAGGCCTGGGAAAGCTCCCTGGCCCCTTCTGTCACACGTGAGGGAACGGCGAGAAGTTGGCTGTCTGTGAACCAGGAAGCCGGGCCCTCACCAGCCACCACATTGCCAGCGCCTTGATCTTGGACTTCCCAGCCTCCAGAACTATGAGAAATAAATGTTTGCTGTTTACAAGCCACGCAGTTTATGGTATTCCGGACTAAGGCACTGACTAAGGCACTATGGAAGTTTAAGAATTTTAAAAGAAAGTGATAAGGTATAACCCTAGCACTCTAGGAGGCCGAGGCGGGTGGATTGCTCGAGGTCAGGAGTTTGAAACCAGCCTGAGCAAGAGAGACCTCATCTCTACTATAAATAGAAAGAAATTCATTGGCCAACTAATATATATAGAAAAAATTAGCCGGGCATGGTGATGCATGCCTGTAGTCCCAGCTACTTGGGAGGCTGAGGCAGGAGGATTGCTTGAGCCCAGGAGTTTGAGGTTGCTGTGAGCTAGGCTGACGCCACGGCACTGGCTCTAGCCTGGGCAACAAAGTGAGACTCTGCCTCAAAAAATAAAAAAAGAAAGTGATAAGGTAATCGATTGGCAATTATCAATATATTGGAACTTTTTCTCAAATGACTTGCATCCTACACTTCTGATTCTTGAAAAAGGTGCAAGAAGGTGGAAAAGATACCCAGGGAGGAAACCAGGCTGGTGTGTGCTCTTCTGTCCCTACTGGCTGGAGCCCTTGCTGTGCTCCACTTGGGAGAACTGCATTGTATCCATCTCACACTCACAACATGTGCGTCCTACGTTCCCACTGGGATTGTGATTTATCACTTAGAAACACGACTTAAGGTATTTGGGGGTGGGGTGGGCAAGCACGTGTGCCCTTGGGTAAGACCGTCTACAAGGCAGAGCACGGATGTCAGGAAGCTGCAGGGACTTGCTCTCACCTGACCATAGTCCGTCCGGAAGACGACGACGCCTTCTGCACAGGAATTTACAGTACTTGGAAAATGCTGGCCATTTTCTCTCAGCCAGACCCGTGTTCCCTGTAAACAAAACAAACAAGATTTCACTATGAGTTTGGATTGCATTCTGTGGCAACACACCACCCTCAAAATTATCATGACTCCTACATTCCTTTTTTTTTAAAAAAAAAAACATTTTGAGAAGCAAATGTCTCTCTCAAAGAAACAAAGAACAAATCTTCGGGAAGCATCATCCACAGCCTTTATTTACTATCCACAAGGGTGACACAGAGAGAGCCCCACCAGACAGAGAAAGCAAAGGCAGGACTAAGAAGATAGTAGCCCCTGTGTTCCTGCTATGTAACCATTTTAAGTGGATCACTCATTTGAGATAGTAAGGCAGGCACTATTATCACTCCCATTTTACAGATGGAGAAGCAGAGGCCCAGAGGTAAAGTAACTTGCCCAATATCACCAAGACTGGGCAAGAACTTGAAGGTGAATAGGCAGGTGGGCTCCAGAAGCCACAAGTCTAACCAGATCTCTGCACAGTGTCACCCTCTTTGAGAACTGTTTGGGACCTGGTGGCTCCTATCCTCCCAGGTCAAAGCCCCATACACTTGTCCACCTGGCGGACATTAGATCAAGTCCACTGACATCCTACTGTACCAAAATCCACACGGCTACTGGAATCTCCAAAAGAGAGACTAAAGTTTCTAACAAATATCAGAATTCTGTCTGCCAATATGAATGAGCTGTGCTAGGATTGATTATGCCAGACACCTAACGACCTTCCAAATTTAGGACTATAGCCCAAAAAATATAATTTCAATTTCGAGATTGCACTGTTTTAACCCTGGGCATATTTTTTTGGCATTGATTCTATTTCCATTTTCCACTTCTTCACTGAACAGTGAGATATCATAATATTTAGCTTTTTGATGCTCAATTTCCTCTTTCTTTGGCTTCACAGGACGAAACCATTTTTTCCAAAGACAAGTGATAAAGTTTGAAGAAATTGCGGGGTGTTCACTGGTCATTTGAATTATCAAGAATTACCTTTGAGACACCTGACGTATACCCATATGATGGAATGCAACACCGAGCTTTAGTATCTCATTAAACTACTTCTGCTCTGCACAATTTCATCAACTCCAACAAAAAGGACCCTAACTGAGCATATCCTCATGAATCAGTGTATCGATGTGGCTGTATTATAACAAAATTATCACTTGAAATGGCATTTCGATTGAACTCATTTTTTTTTATAATTTTCAACTTCATTTCATTTATTCCTGTTTTATTTCCATTTTCATTTGAAATGAGTGAAAGATTTGAAATGTAATGGTTATGTTCCATTTCTAGTTGAAAAGTCTACCACTGCACTCTTGACGTAGAGTGGCAGGTGAGAAATAACATATGAGTAAACCCATCACTTTATGGGACTTTCCACTGTGTTGATCAACAGCAAAAATAGTAGCTTCCAGTAAAATGAGCTCCCAGGATGTATCACACTCGTGTGTTAAGAGCCTCAGCGACATTCTATTGAACACTAACCTTCACTAAGACAGGAACACCCCACCTCCATGAGGAAACTGAAGCTCAGAGCTTAGCCTTGCCCAACGCCCCACAGGCAGTGAGGTGGGCAGGTCTCTACGATTCCTAATCCCACATTCTTTCTACACATCATGCTGACTCTATTTGTCTCCTGGAAATAATTCATAAATAAATGCATTCATACATCAGTCAACAATTAAAATCTAACAACACAGAGGTCACTTTAAATGGCCAGTTATCACACACACATCATGAATTTGCTCCCTCTCATCCTCCCAGGAGGGAAAATTTAAGATGATATAAAAATGTGACTTAAAAGTTACTCCGTCAGTGCCGGTTACTCCCTCAAATCCACCAGCCAGGGCTTCCAGCGCTGGCTGTCCCCCCTTGCTGCTTGGGAACCCCTAGTAAGTCGACCCTGAGTTGGATGAAAGCACTTGGGGACAGCCAGCTAGACGCTGTGGCCCCAGAAGGAGGTCCTACAAGCATTTCTAAGATCAAGGTGGCTGGAGACCCCAAGACTGAAATGGAACAGACCCCTTTCCCCCACTGAACAACTCAGGTTAACTTCCCTGCAGGTTCCACAGCTCGCCGAGCAGCCCCATGACAAAACCCTATACAAGGCCCTCTCCACGTGCACTCATTTCCCCCACATCATGGCGATTTCAACTTGTTGACCCCATCCATAGTTCTTCAACCATGTCCCCAAAGTGGAAAACAGCATCAAAGATGAATATGAAGTGTTCTATATAAATGCTGAAGCCGCCTATTTAAAGAACACACATCAACACCACCAGGGGCCAAGTTCCCTTTCTACACAAGTCCAACACGATCCCTCTGACTCCCACTTTGGGAAGAGATGCCGGTGGCACATGGAAAGAGTGACACTTAAAACCGCCTGTCAGTCCTGATTTCTTTATTAGCAAACAGCTGCTTCCAAAAAGAACATCGACTTCAGGCATCCGCCAAGATTGGTCTCTCAAATATAATTCCATACCCAAACCACATTATTTGTAATGCTCTAGAAAAAGACTTCCGGGTGCCTAATGACTTTTTCATCTTCTTTTTAACCATTTCGGTACGGCGCTCACTGGCCGTGAAACCTTGCCCACGGCCGGCACTCACAGTCCCCACGATAGTTTGTGCTGTGCATTGACGACGAGTCCGTTTTGCTCTTGTGTGATGAGGAAAGCTCTAAAGCACTGGAAGCTTGTTTTACTTTACAGGCAGCTTTACTTGTAATGTAAATCAGACTAGGTAACATATACATATATGTTATATGTTTTCATTACGTTATTTTTTAAATGTTCACAATTTTATTTTGATAAATGAAAGATTAGAAAAGTCATACCACGGCTGTCAGCTAAAGTCGCTGTGTGTGTTCATTTGTGGCTATCGACTATAGTCTACACTTGTACCGAAGTGGTTAATTCACTTATCAGACTGCGACATTTGAAAGCTTTGAAATATGTACCTCCAAACATAACATGGGCACACACACACCAATTCAAATGAATATTTTCAAAGCCATATAAGGTGAGAATTTTTACTCATTAGGTTAAAATCAGAAAAAAAAAATTCCCAGTGTACCTCCACTCCAGAATCCTGAGCCCAAAGCTTTCTGTTCTTCCACTAACAACACCCCTGTCATTTTCATCAAAAAGGATTTTGATAAGAACATTCTTATACTGCTGGTGGGACTGCAAACTAGTACAACCTCTATGGAAAATAATATGGAGATACCCCAAAGAACTAAAAATAGAACTACCATTTGATCCAGCAATCCCACTACTAGGCATCTACCCAAAGGAAAAAAAAAGTCATTCTATAATAAAGACATCTGCACTTGAATGTTTATAGCAGCACAATTCACAATTGCAGAGATGTGGAAATAACCCAAGTGCCCATCAATATGTGAGTGGAGTAATAAAATGTGTTGTATGTATACCATGGAGTACTACTCAGCCACGAAAAACAATGGTGAACTAGCACCCCTTGTATTATCCTGGATGGAGATGTAGCCCATTCTAATAAGTGAAGTATCACAAGAATGAAAACCAAGCACCACACGTACTCACCATCAAATTGGTACTAACTGATCAACACTTAGGTACACACATGGAAGTAATTTTCATCGGGTCACGGGCAGTTGGGAGGAGGGTGGAGGGGATGGGTAAATTAATGCACAACCAATGGATGTGGAGTGTGCCGTCTGGGGGATGGGCATGCTTGTAGCTTTGGCTTGGGAAGTGCAAATGCAATATATGTAACCAAAATGTTTGTACTGCCATAATATTCTGAAATTTAAAAATAAATAAAATAAAAAGAAACAGACAGAAAAAGGATTTCAAGTACCTGTTTCCCAATTTATTAAAACTGTTTAGTAAAAATGAAATTAGGATTGTGCAACATTACCGAATTAATATGAATTGTCACCAGGATTAATATGAACCTCCCAACTTCCAGAGGCCACCCAGAGCATATTTTCACTCCAGCATGCAGTTTCTTTGACTGGCTTAGTGTCTAGTTGGGGCTCTCTTGGCCTTCTCGTTTGAAAGTACTACAAAGCCCTTTGTTGACACAGTGCTGCATGATCAAACACACAGTCCAGCTTCTGTAGTCCAAAGGTCTTTTCCAACAGGTGTGAAGAGCTGCTGATAAGCGAGTTTTACAAAATCCAGTCCAGATTTCAAATCTAGAGGCCACGGGCCAGTTTTCTTAGATCTGTAATAATCAGCTGTCTTCTACAGGTAAGAAGGGAAATACATTCAAAACACTTCCTTTGTTCTTTGAAAAAGTATAAACTGGCAATTTTCATAGAATCAGAATTGCAAAATAAAACCGCTGACATGGATATTTTTACATAGATTGTCCTCGGCGGTTTCTCTGAGCCCCCCCATCTTTCTACTCCCATTCCATTAGAATAGAACACATGTGCCCAGGTCCAAAAGAGGCCACCCACAGGCATCTGAACACAAATCACAGGCAGATATTTACCAGACCATCCAAGTTTGAGAGGGAAAGAAAAGTTTACCCACCATATGCAAACCATTATATTCTGTCATTGTTAAATAAGGCTGATAATTTAATACACAATATAGGCAACCTAACATATGGAGAAAGCTCACAATTTGATTAAAAATTGCCTTTATAAGCAGGTGGAACACGTTTGATCAAAACATACACATTATATTAAAACTTGGACAAGTTATCATCTTATTCTCAGAGTTGGAAACGTGGGTGTTAAATTTCACAGCTAAAATTTTTTTTGCACATAATCACCGTAACATTTTTGCAATACAAAGCACTTGCACATAAATTCCCATCTCCTTTGATCTTTAGAGCAATCCTATAAGACAGAGAGGAAAGTAATACCATCCCTTTCTTCATAAATGAGGTTCATAGAGGTTCCATTTTCTATTGCCAACAAATGATTTCCTGACTATAATAAAAAAGGCTGACCCTACCAAAGGTTGGCGAGGACATAGAGAAACAGGTGGGAATGTAAAACGGTACATCCGCTTTGGAAAACAGTTTGGCAGTTCCTTAAGAAGTTAAACATAATTTTACCATATGTCCCAACAATTCAACTCCTAGATATTTACCTACTCAAAAGAAATTTTTTTCTAAAGTCTTGTATGCAAATATTCATAGCAGCATTATTCACAGTAGCCAAATACTGGAAACAATTCAACTGTCTATCAGCTGGTATAGAGATAAGCACAATGTGGTAAATCCAGACAATGGAACTCTTCAGTAATGAAAAAGTGAATCACTGATACCTTCACCTACAAGAAAGAACCACAAAGACATCATGGTAAGTGAAAGACGCCAGACACCAAAGACTACAAATTGTAGGGTTTCTTTTATAGGAAGTTTCTAGAAAAGGCAAAGCCATGGACACAGAAGGTAGATGAATGGTGGGGCATAGCTAGGTGCAGGGACACCAAATGGGGAAGAAGGCACTTCCGGGGTGCATTGTGGCGATGGCCGCACAACTGTATAAAAGTACTAAAAATCATTCAGCTGGGCACCGATAATGGGTAAATTTTACTATATGGAATTACACCTGGATAATGTCAAATCATTTAAAAAACTTAAAAACATTTTTCAAACATCGATTTTCCAGCCTGTATGCTTCTCAATTGTACACAAACATTCTTAACCATTCCACAGTAGGAAAATCCAATCACATGTCTATAATTGTTTTGATCGATGGATGTGTCAAGAAATATACCTTCCTAAGTCCCCCAAAACCCATAATGATTAAATGGAAGGGCCAAATGCTGTGTTAAAACTCTGAAGATCCTTGTTAAATTCATCAAGTTCCTGCTCTCCTTGAACAAGACTGGGGGGTCTAGGAGACCACACAGGAGACTTGCCCAAGCCAATCCAAGGGTGAGGTTGTGGTAGATGGTATCATGGTGCTCAACGATCCCCCTCCCTGGAAGAAAAGCGTAAAACCCCAGGTCAGGCAGCGCCACCCCAGCCTGGCCCATTGGTCACCTACTGTCGGTGGCTCCTTCCCACCCAGGAGCAAAGGGAAGTCACTGCACAAAGCCTAAAATACTGACTTTGTGGCCTTTTGCACACAAGAAGGTTGCTGGCCCTGCTTCAACGTAAAGAGGATAGTATCATCATCACAGATTTCAACCTACTATTGTCCTTTTAAAAACTATTACATTTCTCTTCTGATTTTAAAGTTGATTTTCTTTCCTGAACTCTGACTGAAAAAACCTGAGTTCAAAAATAAGGTAGAAAAACAACTCTAAAAAGACACATAATGAAGGACTTTAAATACTGTGCCGCAGGGCATGTTCTAATTACAGATTCACGAGAAAGAGAACATTGTTTAGCCGAACACACAACTCCGGTCTCGGCCCCAGAACAGGGCACCATGTCACCTCCCACGACAGCTAGCCACCGCGCCTCCCTGAAATACTGCGGTTTGGGATGCTGTAGCCGCCCACATGACAAGATCACAATTTGCTCCTGAAATGTGACCTGCTTTTTTTTTTACTCTTTTTTTAAAGACACAGTGGTAAAATAATTTTGCAACGCGTAAGATACATTACCACGGCTATTTAAATCTGCAGTAAACTCACCAGCCAAAGGTTAAGTTTTCCTCTTTTTGCCTGCTGTTACTTAGTAAAGAAGTCACCTGTCTTAGAAAATCTGCTGTAGAAGCCCAGGGAGTGTGGGTCTTTGTTCTTGATGAATTCCAGAAACGAGATAAGGATAATATAGCACCAACGATTTAAACAGTACTTTTTCTCCTACTTTACAGTCTTTTTTTTTTTTCCTGTTGGCAATAGAAGAGCCTTTCCAACTTGACAGATGCTATTTTTTCTAATTCTTATTGCTGAAGCCCACTTGAAGGGATGCATGGCTTTTATAACACCAGGTTCTAATACAGGTCTTTCCACCTCGGTGCTATTGACATTTTGGACTAGATAATTCTTTGGGTTTGGGGGGTGAGGGTAAGGGATCATCTTAGTTGAGAACCTCTATTCTAGAGTAACACAAAGTTCTAGAGCCATGTCAAACTTCAGGAGTTTTCCAAAACCAATCATTGGCAGTGACTTAATTAAGTGCAAGCAGACTCCATTATCTAAATTCTATGAACTTCAAGAAGTAGAGGCCAGGTGCAGTGGCTCACACCTGTAATCCTAGCACTCTGGGACGATGAGGCGGGAGGATCGTTCAAGGTAAGGAATTCAAAACCAGTCTGAGCAAGAGCAAGACCCTGTCTCTACTAAAAATAAACAGATTAATTGGCCAACTAAAAATATATAGAAAAAATTAGCTGGGCATGGTGGTGCATGCCTATAGTCCCAGCTACTCGGGAGGCTGAGGCAGGAGGATCGCTTGAGCCCAGGAGTTTGAGGTTGCTGTGAGCTAGGCTGACGCCACGGCACTCTAGTCCGGGCAACATAGTGAGACTCTGACTTAAAAAAAAAAAAAAAAAGGAAGTAGAATCAATCCATATAAAGTATACCTGGGACAGACCTAGTTTCTGGAATCATTAAAGCTGGGTGTGCACGGAAGAGAGGGAGTGGCCTCTGTGGCATGACTCAAACCGTCTGACAAACATACGGGAAGAGGTCGCAGAGGCCGTGGCTTGCCAGTGGTGCCACAGGAACACTCTTGTTTTTCTCCTCTCTGTCCACTGTATTTTTTGTTTTTTTTTTTTTCTTTTAATGGAGAACTGACTTTTACAGTTTTCATGCAGATGATTGCAACTGTACAGAACCTGTCTGCTGTGCTCTTTAACCTCAGGTGCTCTTTCAACCCCCAAATGCTTGCAAGCTCCGACACAAAACTTGTCAGAAAGCCTGGTCACTGTGAGACCGGAATGCAGAGAGGAGCAAAGAGAAGGATAAATTGCTGGGGTTCTCCCCTGCAGAGACAGACACTCTCAACAGGGGACCTGGAAATCAAGTGAAGAGGTGACAGCAGCCACTCTCTCCAAAGCATGCCTGGACACCCAGGCATCTCACACAGCCTTTATATGCCCTTGCCATGCAGCACGCAAACAAAGTGGGGTCCACGACAGCTAATGAGCCCCTCTGACTCATCTCCTGACTACAGGGTTTTTACACCTGAGGCTGGCAAGCATTTCTGAACAACTGTAGCAAGTTCCAACAGGGACAGCTTACACTCTGCCATGGCCACGTAGGCTGTGAATGGAACATGGGCGGTTTCAGTATGTGTTTGTTTTCTACCTAGGCAACCCCAAGAACAACTACCCTGTGCCCACCAGAGCTGACGCCACCATTAAATTTCAGTAGAACACACGTTGCTGCCTTCCTGCTTCAGAACTCGGATGCGATTTTCCCTCAAAGACTGTGCCACAAGTGTAGGGTAACTACCAAGAGAAGATGACAGACTTTAAATACCTTGCTGTTCTAATTACAGATTCATGAACAAGAGAACATTTGTGAGTTCTCTGGCCTACGGAAGACTTTAATGGTACTGCTGAAATACTGTACATTTTTATAAGAAATGTATTTCACTATTTGCAGCTATAACGTTATTTGTAGCTTTCAGCTACATCATTGTCATTTCTTGAGTTGCCAACGGACTTAAGGATCATTTATAACACTATTGCCACAGAAGGTGTGTAGTGTTCCAAACTTACAAACATGGCTAAAAAAAAACCACCGTATGTTTGTAAATTGGGCCTGCCCGCATTCATTACTAAAGTTCACAGACAAATTTGTCCCAGGTCTTTGGTGTACATGATGAGAAGGACCACATGGCAACCCCATTCTTCCCCATTGTCCTGCCCATAATGTCACACTCTGTCACCACTAGGAAGAGCAGCTTCCATCCAGAGGATAACATGAAAAGTTTATGAATAGTAGGAGGTGGAAAGGGAGGGGGAAATGGAACATAAATGGTAAAAAGTGTCACCAAGAATAAACTAACCTTTGGTCAATGCTCCACAGGGAAAGATACAAAGATCCACTGGCATCCACACTCCCAATCAAAAGCAAAAAGCAAAAATAACTGTGCTAAGTGCCAAGATGCCTCAATTATGAATGCGTGATTTCGTAAAGAGTTTATTCCAACTTCCCAACTGACTGATTCAGCCCTGATTTTTATATTCTGATTTTCCCCACCTTCCTCGCAATTCCTTAAAACACCTTTTCAGTTACTCTTAAACTATAGTAACTAGAAATAATCCCAGATATAATTTAGCACTGAAAGAAATGAGACATCTCCAGGTTGCCAAGACCATCTCAAATATTGTAGAAATGTGACCATACAAGGAACAAAAATCAAATTATTAAACCTATTAGTGAACCATCATATAGCCAACACATATGTGTTTAAAAGAAAACAGAAAATGGAACTAAAGAATCAGCCAACATACCTAAAATTCATTTGTTCATCTGTAAATTGCTCTACCCAGCTACCCAGCCACCCATCCATCCCTCCATCCACCTACCCATCTATCTATCCATCCACCTAACCATCCTTCTATCCACCCACCCATCCATCCCTCCATCCACCTACCCATCCTTCCTTCCATCCACCCACCCACTCACCCATCTATCCATCCACCTACCCATCCTTCCATCTACCTACTCACCCATCCACCTACCTATCTACCTATCCATCCATCTACCCACCCATCCATCCATCTACCCATCCATTCTTCCATCCATCTACTCACCCATCCACCCACTCACTCACCCATCCACCCTCCCATCCACCTATTTATCCATCTACCCACCCATCCACCCACCCATCCATTCCACCATCCACTCATCTACCCACCCACCCATCCATCCACCCACCCACCATCCATTCCTCCTCCATCCATCCACCACTCATCCATCCATCCATCCTTCTATCCATCCATCCATCCTTCCATCCACCCACCCACTCATGCATCCACCTATCCACCTACCCATCCTTCCATCCATCTACTCACCCATCCATCCACCCATCCTTCCAAAGAAAATTTTTTAACACCCGCCCCCATCATGTACAAGGCATAAGAGAAGATTTGACAGCATATAAAATAGTTCTAGCTCTAAACATCACAAAGGTAAACTAAGCCTATTCTCCTTCCTTCCCTATCTGGTCCTTTGTTCCACAGGGAATAATTATGTAACATAAGAAGCAGTAGAACAGGCAAGAAAGGGAAGCACGTAAACAGGCAATGGCATACAGATTTTATAAAATGCATTAAGAACTCTCAAAAACTAGTGGGAAACTCTCTTTAAGGGACACAAAACAAAACAGCTGGTTTTAGAACTGCATTCCACTCTTCCTTTTAGTGGAAGCAGTAGGAGGTAAGAAACAGAAAGGGCAATAAAAAGCCCTGCACAAGATGTTTGCACTCTGCATGAAATGTAATGCCAGAGATCCTCCACCTCTTATTTCCTACAGTTTATTGTCCTTTCCTACTCTTGACAAGAATAATGTTTTTTGGGGAAAAAACCCTGCAAATAAAAAAACTGATAAGATTATCTTTAATGAAATGCTGGTTGTGTTCTGGCTACCATCTGTTTTTAGAAAAAATACACAAACTTACTCAGAACAGGAGTTTGTTGTTACTCCATAAAAATGAATGACCCAAGAACACAGTAGGAAATAAATATACTTAAAACAACTATTTCTCATTTCTGTCATATCCATATTAACTCCTTTGCAGAATTCTATTAAATTTCAAAAACAGTTAATGTTTTTTTCATAAAAATCACACTCCTTGAATTAAAAGGTGTGTGGAAGATAATCAAGCCCAATCAAAACGACAGATAATGTGTTGGCAAGAATGTGGAAGAAACTAGAACCCTCTTATATTGCTGGTAAGAATGCAGAATGGTACAGCTGCTGTGGAAAACAGTTTGGCAGTTTCTCAAAAAGTTAAATATAGAGTTACCATATGACCCAGGAATTCCACTGCTAGGTATATACCCAAGAGAAATGAAAACATGTCCACACAAAAACTTGTACACAAATGTTCACCGCAGCATTGTTCACTATGGGCCTGAAAGTGGAAACAACCCTAATGTCCATCAACTGATGAAGAGTTTTCTGTAAGTTCTGCAGTCCATCCATGCAACGGGCTGTTATTCAACCATAAAAAGGAACCTAGGATGTGGATGATCTTTGAACACATGCTAAGTGGGAGAAGCCAGTCACAAAGGGCCACATATTGTATGATTCCATTTCCAGGAAATGTCCAGAAGGTCAATCCACACAGACAGAACGCAGACTGGTGGCTGCCAGGGGCTGGGAAAGGGAAGAATGGGGAGTGACTGCTAACAGGAATGGAGTTTCCTTTTTGGGGTATGAAAATGGGATGAAATTAGACAGTGGTGATGGCCATACAGCTTTGTGAAGATGCTATACAGACCACTAATTTGTACACTTTAAAAGGGTGAATTTCATGATGTGTGGATTATACCACAAATATTACAAAGAGAGGGGGGAGAGGGAGATAGATAGACAGACAACAATGCAGGAAAACAGACACCTGTCTGACCTCATCCCCTCCCTGGATTCAGTTATCCAAGCGCCATCTTCATCCCTGATCTTCCTTCCGCATTATGTTACTATACGCCCACAAAGTCCTCTGTTCAGTTCACACTAGTTATGGTTAAGTGTCCGTCATTTACAAAGGACTATCAGCTATTTTTTTGTCACACACAAATATTACGGCTTATCGGCTATTTTTTGCCACACAAATATTACGACTTTCAGAAAACATCTGGAAAGCAGTTCACTCTCATCAAGAGACCCATTTGGAAGGCCCACAACTAGTTTTTAATATGTTTTGTTGAGAACACCAAAACAAGTTGTTTCAGTGCTTGACTGTATGTTATACTAGTATGCAGATCATGTTTATGTCATTTGTACCATGGGAGGCAGAAGTGGATTTGTTTTACTTGCTGTTGAATCCTCAGCACCTACCACAGGGCCAGGCACATGAGAGGGGACTAAGTATTTCATTCATTCATTCTCAGTCCCAAGTCTTATCTCGGTCTCCCCTGAATGTCGTCTAGTGAATGCTTGGGATCATCTATAGGAATCGTGCTGCTAACACACAGACAGAAAGATTTCAGTATGAGGTTGTGGAGATGGCGCTGGGTGTTCCTTCCAGAAGAGAGGTACTGAAATTCCAGATCTACTACCTATAGCTCAGCACAATTATTAATTTTGTAAGACCTCTCTGTACAAAAGGAGGTGACACCTAGCTTGTCTGACAAACAAGCACACGAGGATCACATGAGATGGGTATCACAGTGCTTCAAAGCCGTAAGGCTCTTCAACCCAAAAAGGCGGTATCTATATTTGGGGTCTTTTGCCACTGGGAACTTCTTGTGTCACACCCAGATGGCTTTCAGCCATGACATTGCTTTGAGCTAACTTTCCTCCGAATGCCTTGCTACAGAACGAAAGAATGCACGGGCCTCGTTTAACTAACCGCATGCACCAACCTTTCCTTCAAACCATGAGAAACTACAACCTCAGCTGCTTTCCAGACACAAAGCATTCAAAAATAACGTGCACATACAAGCCACCCCCAACAGGAAGGTTGAAGAGGATGGCAAACATTTAAATGACATAAATGCCTGTTTGCTCCTCTTAAAACCTACCAAGATTTTACCTACATAAAATCATTTCATTCCTGCACCAACATTCGTTTTCACTTCTCTCCATAGTCCATCTCCTCTTGGGGTCTACAGAGATTTGGGGACAGACTGACGCTGCTTTCAATAAAAGGCAGCACTTCCAACGGCCCCGTGACTATCCCTGGACGTCTCTCTGTCACTAAGGTGCGCTGGCATCCGAGACTCTTCTCCAAGGACATGGCCTCTCTGAGCAGGAGGACACCCAGAGTGTGACAGTGAGGTACAGGGGGTTTGCGGTGGTGTCACTGTTGTGAAGCAAACATTTCATTTCTGAACGGTTTCAGATTTTACAGAGAAGTTGCAAAGATAACACAGAGAGTCTCCCCCATCCCCCCTTCTCCCGGGTTCCCCTGTTGTTAACATCCTACGTTACTTTAGCATGTGCATCACGCTAAGGAACCCCAACGCACAGGCATGTTTATGAACTCAATGCCAGGCCCCTTTCCAGGACATTGCATCTAATCATCATGCGCCTTAGGTCTTCTCTGGTCTATGACAGTTTCTCAAACTTGCCTTATTTGATAGCCTTGATGGTTTTGATGAATATCAGTCAGGTATTTTGCACAAGGTTTTTTTCCGGCTAGACTGGAGTGTGGTGGTTTTCAGTGACGGCCCAACCCAGGGGGTCCCACTGCCTGGCTTTACTACATCGTACCCGTGTGGCCTTGGACAAATTAACCTCCTTGGGCCTCAGTTTCCTCTTCAACCAAAGGGAAACATGAATACAGTCTACCACTTGGAATTATGAAGGTTAAATAGGCTAACCCTGAGAAGGAAGGTGAGTGGACAACCAGAAATTCTTCATGGAGACCAGCGGTGGCCACTGATTCCCAGGTGAGCAATATAGATGCTGTGCCAGAGACACGGCTACAAAGATTCATAGAAAAATCTTACTTCTAGAGTACTGCAGTCTGATGGGGATGAAGTTTAACAGATCATTTAAATGTGATCCCAGTAATTTGGGGCTCCGTACAGAGTACCAGAGCCTGGGGGTGTTGGCGACGAAGGAAGGAAGGACTCCCGAGGGCAGGGTGCAGGGGTGGGGGGTGAGCGGGCAGAGGAAGGAAGCCTCACAAGGAAAGGTCCAATTTTCTGCAAATCAGTACAGTGCCGGCGTAGGCTGAGACACACTGGGAACTGGCTTATGCAGCTCTACTTAATCACCATCCATAAACTATTAACAGCTCTACACAACTAAACAATGAAGGCATTCACCTTTGTCCAGTCCAAGAAAAAAACCGTCTCAGCCATGAACCCGCCAAGCTCTAGAAACCACTAAGGACTGAAATCGCCTCCACCCCTACCAATAAAACGTGGGCAAAATTATTTCGTTTTACAATCCAATATACCTTTTTCAAATTAGGTTTAAAAACACACACACATTCTGGTGAGTTTGAAGAAAGCAAAACACACACACACACATACACACACAGCGTAGCCGAGTCATTTTGAAGGATCAATTTTTAATTGTTTCTCAGTTCAAAAGACCCTTAGTCACTCAAAATTTGGAAATGTTCAAGTAGAATGGATGATGGAGGCGAAGCAGAGGCCAGGGCTGCTGTTAGACTCCACTGGGGTGAACAGAGAACACACGGAGCCTGGGGGTGGAAGTCTGAGGCATGTCCCACAAATCCAGCCCAGCCCGGTGGCAGGAGGTCCAACAAGTGCAGCCAGGTCCCAGGAGGCCCTCAGGCCTGAAGCTGAGGAAGGAGAGCTCCTCCCTGCCCCCTCCCTCGGGCTTCCCTCAGCCTCTCCCCCACCCCAAGGACAGGCCCCCTCCACACCACAGTGGCCGAGGCCCAAAATGAATCAGGCCTCTACTTCCCCTTTCTTGATCCCACGAAGCCTCTCACCACCTGAGGACGTGTGGGAAGAACTAGGAGCACACTCAAGCCAGCAGGGGGGCTCTTTCCCCAGCAAGACGCTGGGGAACCCAAAGAAATTTCCTCAGGGTGGATTCTAGCACCCCCAGCCCTCCCTCCCACCCCACACATCCTTCTCAAACTGCCCTAGTGGCAATTTAAGCCACACGGCCCCAACACGCATGCACACACACTAACTACCCCACTCAGTAAGAAGCCTCGCTGAAGGCCTGCTGCAATAACCTGTAACCCCCTCCGGTGGGGCCGGGGAGGGGCCAGGAGCTACACACCAGCCAGCAAGAGCTCCGCTGGGGAGTCAGGACTAGCTGCTAAACCCAGGGACTGCAGTCCCTGCTCCTGACCCCTGCACCTCAATACCTCAGGGGAGACGTTCTCTCCTTCAGAGGCCTCGTGGAAGGAAAGATGCCACAAACAGAGTAAGGTCATGATTCAGATGCTGAAATCACTAGTGGCCAGGCATACTTCCAATAAACTCTCCGGGGACAGGAATGGTCTAGAAGGGAGGCTTCGTCCCTTCTTTCACCGCAGAATCAACAGTACCCAGGGACCAGTCCAGGTGGGCATTAGTGGACTGACAGGGGCTGGGTCTCCAGCAGCTCCTCCACCGTCCTAGGGCCAGTCTGGGTAGAAAAACATTCCTTCACTGAGCATTCTGGTGTCACCCAAATGAACAAGGAAGGAGAAGAGGGGAGGGGAAGAAGGAGAAGAGGGGAGGAAAGAAGCAAGAGAAGGAAAGGAAGGACAGGAAGGAAAAAAGTAAATCACATACATCAGGAGTCCCCAACTTTTTTGGCATCAGGGACACATTTCACAGAAGACATTTTTTTGATGGGCAAGGGGCAGGGCGGGGATTGGTGAGCTCTGCAGCCGGGTCCCTAAATGCCACGGATGGTACCACGGGTTGGGGATCACAGACACGGATTTTCTGTCTACAAAAGAGAATGCACTGTTTCTGAGTAATGTACTACAAAATGCTGGTATACACCTCTGTGGTTATGATTTACTCCGATAATTAGTGCTCACTGCAATCCCAGTATTTGTTTTGAAATGGCTTAGTTGAAAGGCCAATCATTTTAAAACATGTCATTTAAAAATTATTTCAGACATTCCTACAAGAGTACACTTATAACAAGACGTGTGCTAAATATCATCTGAAATGTACCCTTTGTAAGAGGAAAATGTCCTTTACAAGCATGATTTAGGGACTTCGCCATATCACTACAAGTATTCCAATAAAATACCATAACATCTTACTCCAAGACATATGCAAATGTGCCCTACTAGAGTTGGAAGCAAGCTCCCCAGAGGAGTCCACTGTAAATCTGTGTGTAAGTCCACACCTTGGCTTTTCAAAGGGCAATAAATCTTCTTTGCAGACTTCTATAGAATGCGGATGTGCTGCTCTTTCTTGCTAAAACCGGCAAACTGGAAAGCCTCTTAAGTCACAATCTAAACTTCTTTGTTCTCCATACAAATGCCACAGGGGTCTGTCAACAGACCCTGGAAATCTAGAGAAAGCACCACTCATCTCCGTGGCCTCAATCTATAGGCGAGACTGACCGCTCTCCCTGGGGACACTCTGTCCTGGGCTGCCAGATCTAACATGATTTTAAAAGGGCAGAGCCTAAAAGGGTTGAAACCCCTCGTGTTGAGGAAGCCCCCAAAAGAGGTTTAAAATGAAGGGTATCACAGAAAAATGAGCAACAACAAACACCGCGTAGGTGGCTAACAGAATTCAGAACCATCCTCAGCGACTACCCACTAGCTTACTGTTTGGGAGCATTTCAAGGGTGTGATTAAAACTCCACAGGCCCTTATAATCTCAAGAACTCCTTGAACTCTTTTTGTCCTAAGAAAGAGCTGACCTACAGGCGTGTGTACCCTCTTGCTGTCATCGATCTCAGACTGGGAGATAAACTGAATTCTACAAAGCACTGCTGGCAGGCAGGGAGGCTCCCAGCAGCTGGGCCAAGTCATGAAGGAAGTTGTTCTCCTTGGGGGAACAGCAGCTCCACTGATTACAAGCAGCTCCCAGGGCCCCGGAGATAAAACTTTCTGAAGCTCCCTGCTCAACACTTATCAGTTCCCTAGGAACCCTCCTTGTCTGCAGAGTAAATGCATCTTTAGACCAGCACTGTCTGGCAGAAATAATGCAAGCCATGTAGTCATTTTAAGTTTTCTAGTAGCCACATTTTTGGTGAAAAAACTACAAAGAACAGGTAAGATTACTTTTAATATGATGTTATTTAACCCAACAGAGCCAAAATATGATCACTTCAATGTGTCATCAATATAAAAAAAGGTATCGATGAGATATTTGACATTCTTTCCCCCCCTACTCATTCTCAAAATCTGCTGTGATTTTCCACACCCTGCACATCTCCATTCAGACTTCAAAAGTGCCCCCAAAGCCTCATGTGGATCATAGCTCAAGTACCGTGCAGCTCAGATCTAGACTCTAGAATCTAGAGATGCACTTTTGTGAGCAAAGGCGGCAGTGTATGAGCAAACATACCAGCCACAAATGCAATATTTTCATTATGTTTGCTTTTCTTAATTTTAGGGAACATTTGTACAAAATTCCCCAGTGACAACCAGTAAAGATATATATGAATTACTCATCCTCTTGCCTGCCTCACCCTCATCTACTTTAGTTTAACATTCACCTAAGGAGAAGCAGAAAAACCTTGTCCCTACTTCTGAAATAACAAAAGAATGTGATAAATCAGAATTGCCCCAAGAATGTAAATTCTACATGTCCACTGTATAAGATGATTTAAACAGCTCTGGGAAACTCAGTACATAAATTGCCCCGTGACATTTTTCACCAAAGGGAGGCAAGAAAACATACATGTTTACTGCAGTACAAAACTTATAGCCATTTAAACAGAAATGGTTTCTAAAATTCTTGAACTCTCAATTGCACACGTCAGCTCATTATCTGAGTTACTGGTGGTTCAAGGTTAAGACAAATAAAACTAGACAATTAATTATATACCAAGCAGCAGAATATATGTGCTTTTCACCTCTATACTGCCCTTTCCTCCTCCTACCCATGCTCGGATATTTTTAATGTGATACCAGAAAGAGGAAAGGGTCTTGCAGACTAAGTAACAGTGGTCTAAGGCAAATGTGTTTTTAATTGGTGTTTCCACGGGCTAGAGGTTAGACAGCGCAGTGTGCCTGAACAGCAGAAAAAAAACCACTCTGGAGCCCAGAATGTGGCTGATCTGAACACTGATGGCAGAAAAACTTGTAAATTCCCCCCAACACCCAGCAGGGAGGTGGGCAGCTTTGAGAGAAGCAAATTAGCTTTTCAAAGATGGGGGCTGCTTCATCCGGTGACAATTGGCTGGAGTCTGGCTGGAGTCGCCAGGCCAGCCAAGCCATCTGTTCTCACCAACTTCCCAGGTGGAACCCCTACCCCAGGCCCCCACACACACCCCATCCTGCTTCAGTCTCTGCCACCAAGCCTATACACACCTCCCTTGCTGAAAGGCTTTTTTTATTCTAACCAGGTCCCTCCAGAGCAGCCTATAGACCGTGCAAGACCTGGTCCCTGCACACCCCTCCAGCCTGGTCACAGCCGCCCTTCTGGGGACTTTTCTTAAGTCTCACCCAGGCTGAGCTCGTTCTCACCTCCTCTGGGAGGTCCTTGCTGGCCTGCTGGGCTTCCCACCACAGTGGAGTTGGCTTGCAGCACCTCTGTCTCCCGATGGAGAAATCGGCATGTAAATAAATAACTCCTTTGATGCCAGCCCTCCCTGCTGAACCACCTCTGCTAGTTCGTCCCTCCTCCCTGGATGCCAGCACACCGAGTAGTGCCTAGGGAAGGAAGGAGGCAAGAAGGGAGGGGGGAGAATTTATAATGAAGACCCAAGAACCTG
The DNA here is from genome assembly GCF_040939455.1 of Microcebus murinus. Classification (NCBI taxonomy): domain Eukaryota; kingdom Metazoa; phylum Chordata; class Mammalia; order Primates; family Cheirogaleidae; genus Microcebus; species Microcebus murinus. The sequence continues at coordinate 12,981,943 of NC_134114.1, forward strand.
GTGGACTTTAGTATAAACTCCACCCACTTCCGCACTCAGCCAGGAGAGGGTATTAGTCTTTTACCAGCCCTGCCCTATTAACGATGACCTTGACCTTTCCATGTCCAACTCATTTCCCCAAGCTTACCTCTACAGCATTTAAACAGGTAAGGAGACTCCTATTACAGATTCTAAGGCTCACATTTATAAAAACCAATAATAAAGGTGATAAGAGCTGCACCTTAAAAAACACACCCTATCCTGAATTATCTACTGACATCCATTGTCTTTAATGGGTTCCCTTCAATACATACCGGCAGCTGATTCACTCAAGCCCTGCCCTCCTCTGCGAACCCCAGCGCAGAATCTCATTTTCTAGATGCAGAGAAGGCAACAGGAATTCCCACCCCCACCTCTGCTCCTCGGTTCCCTGGCAGCTTCTAGAGCCAGACCGTCATGAAGCCACATTTTCCGCACAGGCATGAGTTAATTTAAAACGACTGACGTGAGAAGCTGTTTGCTTTTTCAGCCCAGGCTAAGGTATGCAGAAGTATTTTCCAGAACTCTAACCTGGGATTCTGCTTCTTTCTTCTTTCATGCATCCCAAGGTGTGTTCTTCTCTTTCAGCAAATTCATTTTACCTGGAGAACCACCACCAGCAAAAATTCCAAATGCATTCATTCATGCTACAAATATTTACTTAGCCCTCATGGCTGACAAAGCACAATGCCAGGGCCAAAAAGGACACAGAAATCAGTGACATGGACGCGGGCTTCAGAATCCAGTAGACCAGGCTCCTAACCCCCACTGGCTGCATAACCTTGGAGAACAATAGTAACAGCAGACACGCGTGTAAGCCACTGTCCTAGCACTTCACACGCACTAACTTGTTTAATTCTTACAATACCCTACAAGCAAGTAACTAATAATGCTCCCATTTTACAGGTTGCACAGAGCAGTTAAAGAACTTGCCCAAGGTCCAGAGCTAACAACAGGTGGTAGAACAGGTTTGGTTTTTCTTCAGTTTTTTCAAACAGCTTTATTGACGCATAATTTACATACCATGAAATTAAATGAACCCAGGGAAGTCCGTCCTCACAACTCAAGGCAGTTCCATCTCTCCCATCAGTTAGCTCTCCTGATTCACAGCTTTCTACTTCACAAAACACAGACGGTAAGCAGGAATCCAGTGGTTAAATGAGGAAATGAAAGTCAGTGAGACCTCCCAGCCCAGAGCCTGGTGCAGGGAGCTAACGGCTCAACTGCCTGCAAAGTGAACAGAGGCCAGTTCTGCTCTCAAAGAGTTTAATATAATCAGAAACAAAACTCACAAATACAGAAAATAGCCATAATAAAATGCAGAGAGAGAGAGAGAGAGAGAAATAACACAAGAAGTACACGTAAAATACAAAGGGCAAAACTGTGTGTTTAAATGGGAGTGAGGACCTATGTTCCTTGAGCCAAAGTATTTGAAAATGATAGGCTGGGTTGTCAGATATGGTGAAATAAATATTTGGTCTACCTCTCTTTCTCCAACTCCTAAGATCCTTGGAATCTTCAAAGTGGTGTCTTTGTGTGCTAATGAATGGCCAATGTCTGGCAGCCCCCAGGTAGCTTCTGGGTGGGGATGGTCACCGGAAAGACCCAGGCAAGATTAGAGATTGGGATCCTCCAGCCCCACCCCCAACCTCCAGGGAGCGGAGCAGAGCTGAAGGCTAAGCCATGGCCAATGATTGAATCAACGGTGCCAGCGCAGGGAAGCTTCCATAAAAGCCCAAAAGGTCAGAGTTTTTGGACAGCTACACACGTGGAAGTTTCTGGAAAGTGGGACACCCAGAGAGAACTGGGAACTCCGCGCCCTGTGCACCTCTTCAGCTGGTGTTCATTGGTATCCTCTGTAATATCCTTTGTAAGAAACCAGTAAACGTAAGTCAGTGTTCCACCGAGTTCTGTGAGCTGCTCTTCAAATTCATCAAATGCAAGGAGCAGGTCGTGGGAATCGCGATGTACAGCCTGTCAGTCAGAGGCACAGGTAAAACAACCTGGGACTTGGGATTGGTACTGGAAGTGAGGGGCAGTCTTAAGGGACTAAGCCTTCAGCCTGCGGGATGTGACTCAAGATAGACAGTGTCAGAACCGAACTGAATTAGAGGACACCAGCTCGTGTCCACTGCAGAACTGATTGCTTGCTTGGCTGCTGCAGAAACCACGCCCATATCTGGTGTTGGAAGCATGTTGTGAGAGAACAGCAGGAGAAACTGAGTCTATGTATTCCTCTATAGTCTCGGAGTTGAGAACGCTGAGTTTAATATTGGGCTAAATCCCTCAAAGTACAGATGACATCAGTACAGTTTGGTGCCTCTATCAACAGGGTGAGTCCTGCATGTGGGGCACACAGAAAGCATTCTTCGTCCTTTGTCCTGGAGATGGTTTGATGATCTGTAAGTTAACCCACACACGTGTGGCTTCCAACCCCACCCGCGCCCCCAGAAACCCCTCCAAGAATGGAATTAGTGTTCTCGGCAGACTCAACCTCACATCCTAGTCTTGTCTCTTTCTGCAAAGCTTGCTGCTTATCTTCTACGGGTAATACTCTCCCCCTCACTGACCTTGAAGCCCTCTTCTCCCGAACCATCTCTGTGTGGGACTGAGCATGCTCTAGGAAGCAGGGCCCTACAGCCCTCGACAAGAGATAGGGCAGGGGTGCAGCTGCAGGGAAGGATAAACAAAAGGAATATTCTCCCACCCTCAAGCCAGTGGCTCTCCCTGCAACCGCCCCTCCTGCAGGAACAGCACCCCAGCCTGCCAGGGCCAGGGACCCATCTCAGACCTCCACTGACTCACAAGTGCCACAAAACTAGAAAGTTCCATTCTAGGGTCTGCCAAAGAAAAAGATGGCTGGATAATTCGGGCTGCATAATTCTTTGTCGTGTCCTGTACACAGTAGGAAGTTTAGCAGCATCCCTGGCTTCTGCTCACTAGCTAACCCCTGCCCTGAGCTGCGACAACCAAAAATATCTACAAACATTGCCAAATGTCCCCTGGGTGCAAAATCACCTGGTACAGAACCAGGTCTAAAGAAAAGATGGCTGCCTCTTCAGGCTCAGTGACACCCCACCTGGAAACTGTTAAATCATTAACTTCCTAGGGCTGGATCAGAAGCCGGAAGCCAGCTCCGCCAAAACCACCTCATTGTCTTCTCTCCAAACGTCCTCCTGCTCTACACCCATCTTGGGGTCTCCACCCACACTGGGTTGGCCAAGCTAGAAAAGGGACATTCTTAACACTCCCTTCCCCCACACCCAAGAGGTGCCAGATGCTGTCCATCCCATCATTGACGTTGTCTCCTGATCCGACCCCTCTCCTCTCAAGCCCCTTGGCTAATGTGAAGAAGAAGAAGAAAAAAACACCGACATTCAAGAACCCTGAAGAACGCGGCCATTTCTGACAGCCATTTGAAAAACCTCACTTCTTCCATTTCTGTTCTTTATTTGCCTCTTTGTAACTTTTATTTATTAAATGGTAGAGCCAGGATTCCAAACAGAAGTAATTCCAGGGCACATGCTCTTGTGATTACGCCAGGCTGCCTCTCCATGAGAGACACAGGATGAGGCAACAAAGGGACCCAGAAAAGGACGCTGTCGTCACGGGAAGCCCGACAGGCTCAGAAGAGCCAAGGAGAAACATCAAATGCCACCGAGAGGACCGAAGAAAAGACCACTGATCGCTAAGTCTGTCACTCAACAGGTCACCAGAGACTGCATTTTCATTTAGAGTGATTTCTTGAAAAAAGAAAAAACAGAAACCGAATAGCTTACGCAAGAGGACAGTTTCCTCCGCCCTGAAATGAGCTCCAAGTACTCCATATCCAAAAGGATTATGCAGACGATATTAAAAAATACTTTGGTACAACATTTACATAGGAAAGACATACTTCCTCTTTAAAAAGCAATCCACAGAATACACAACTCAGTGTGGGAAAAGGCAAGCAAAGTATCTTTATGGTTTGGTTTTGAATGTAACTACTATGGAAAAAATGGGAAATCTATGCTTTGGCATTTCCAGATCTCAGCTGTTGAGAGGGAAATGAGGGTGAGTACAGTGTACACTCAGGTGACTTCCTTTTTCTCAGCTTTACATTTTACTTGAAAATGTATTATAATAACTTATCTTTTATTAAAAAAGCAAAACAGTGGTGATCACTTCAAACCAAAGCAAAAAATCATCTCTGAATGTTCTCTTAAGTTGTTTCAAGAAGAGAGTCTGGCCGGGCACGGTGGCTCACGCCTGTAACCCTAGCACTCTGGGAGGCTGAGGCGGGCGGATCGCTCAAGGTCAGGAGTTTGAAACCAGCCTGAGCAAGAGTGAGACCCCGTCTCTACTAAAAATAGAAAGAAAATTAATTGGACAACTAAAATATATAGAAAAATTAGCTGGGCATGGTGGCACATGCCTGTAGTCCCAGCTAATTGGGAGATTGAGGCAGAAGGATTGCTTGAGCCCAGGAGTTTGAGGTTGCTGTGAGCTAGGCTGACACCACAGCACTTTAGCCCGGGCAACAGAGTGAGACTCTGTCTCAAAAAAAAAAGATTGTCTGTATATTCTTATCAACTGGCACACAGTGAAGGTGAATGACGTAATCAACACAAAGCCACGTGATGGTGCGTGTTAAACCACACACGTGCACATCCAGTTAAGCTGGCCTTTGGAACATGAGCCTCAGGCTCCAGTGAACAGAATTACCATTAAGTTTCTAAAGATAAGGTTATGTAAACTGCTTTTACTACTGGTGTATTTGGGGGGCGGGGGGGGGGGGCAGAATAAACTATTTAAAATAAGTTTGTTAGGTAAACCCATTGCAAATAGAGGTACAAAGTAGAGCCTTTGGAAAAGGTACCATGACATTAACAAAAATAGATCTTTTCCAATCTCTTTAAAGGCGGGTCTTTTTGCCAGATAAAAGTCAACATAAATATTAAAATATATACATTATATACATCAAATGGATAAATAAATATTTTCGTACAATGTGTTTTACACACATTATATAAAATTAGAGCCAACCCTGGAATACTATTCAACTATAAAAAGGAATAAAGTTCCAACTCATGCCACAGTGTAGGTGAATCTTGAAAATGTTATAGTGCTAAGTAAAAGACACCAAGCACAGAAGGTCACCTGTCCTAGGATTCTACTTATATGAATATCCAGAACAGGTAAATACACAGAGAAAAAAGCAAACTGGTGATGGCCAAGGGCTAGGAGGGGGAGTGAATGGGAGTGACTGTTTAATGGGTATGGGGTTTTATTTTGGGATAACAAATTGTTTTGAAATTATTAATAAAGGTGGTAGCTGCACAACAATGACAATGGGCTAGCTGCCACTGAATTGTACACTTGGAAATGGTCAATTTTATGTTATATGAATTTCACCTCAAAAAATAAATAAAGCTTTTATAAATCAGAACTGAAAGCATTCTCAGAGACGATCGAGTCTAGTTTTTCCATTTACACACAGGAAACCTGGGTAGGGTCCAGGAAGACAGTGACTTGTCCGGGTCTGGACAGCTGGTAACTGACAGATCAGAGCCCTGCCCATCTTGCCCTGTGTTCTTTCCCTATAAAAACTAGCGTGACATCTGTAAAATTGAGATAATAATTTGTTCATTTAGTTGTAAAGATCATGTGTAAATGATGTGAAAATGCCTATGACAATGTCCTACTCTAAATGGGCTCTCAAATATTTTATTAAAATATTATTATTATTATCTTTGAGACAGAGTCTCACTTTGTTGCCCAGGCTAGAGTGAGTGCTGTGGCATCAGCCTAGCTCACAGCAACCTCAAACTCTGGGCTCAAGCGATCCTCCTGCCTCAGCCTCCCAAGTAGCTGGGACTACAGGCATGCGCCACCATGCCCGGCTAATCTTTTCTTTCTCTATATATATTAGTTGGCCAATTAATTTCTTTGTATTTATAATACAGACGAGGTCTCACTCTTGCTCAGGCTGGTTTCGAACTCCTGACCTCAAGCAATCTGCATGCCTCGGCCTCTCAGAGTGCTAGGATTACAGGCCTGAGCCACCATACACGGCCATAAAATATTAGTAGTAAAAGCTAATAATATCAATTCCTAATACTTTTCCAGTGCTCACTATGTGTCCATCCCTTCTCCAAGCATTTTAAATGCATTCATTATTTCATTTCCCATCAATCCTATGGTGTGGGTACAGTTAGGATCAAACCCACTTTGCAAACAGGAGCACGAAGCACAGAATCGGGACCTGGCTTCCCCAAGGCCACACACCCAGCAAGCATTCAGGCAGGGTTCAAACCCAGGTGCTCTGCTTCTGGAACCTTCTATATCTATGCTACACTTTGTCAGAGGCACTCTATGGGGGAGGCACTCAGTTGTTAAAAGAATGCCAAGTCATAACAAGTATGGGACAGAATCTTAGAATCACACCCAGTCTTCCAAACCTCACAACTCTGCAAACAAAAAGCTTGAGTAAACTTTTAAAATAGAATAAAACTTACCCCCCTTCAAAAGATGAGATTATCCAACTTCTATCTCAAATTCTATCCCAATTTTTATTACCCAATCAAAAACATAAATGGGCCAAAATACCAAAGGGACCTAAAAATGCAAAAATTTAACCTAGATACCACCCTCTCAAAATGGCTTTACACTACAGTAATTATTTTTCGAAAGCAGGCTAAAACTAACCTAAACTAACCCAAAGGAAAATATAAGCCATTGCACTCCCTCCCTGTGCTGCAAAGCTAAGAAGCAGTATTTCTTCACCATCTAAAGAGAGTTCAAGCCCCAGCCAAGTTTTGTTTGGCCCACTCAGTAAAAACCAAAACATCTTACGTTACTTGTCAACATTTCACAAATTGGAACATTTCACAGAAATCTAGATTTCTGGTCTCTCTTTAAAAATGAGGTGAAGCCTGGCAACACCAAGCCCTAATTCTCCCAGGCCTGTGAACTCCAATTAACCACAATCCCCTCTACTCCCTATCGCCCACAACCTGGTTCAATGCACTCATCTTGCTTAGCTGCTGGCCCCTGTGTAAAAAAGGTAACAGTGCCAGACTATGCAAGTGTAAAAGGTCACAGTGCCTTCCATAGTCTGGGTCTCCATATTGGTTTTTAAAAAATGCATTATTTTGTACATAATGCCTCCATTCAGAGTAAGCTTTTGAAAGGAAGTTTCAGTTATTTAATGGGCTTGTCAAGCAGCGCTCTTGATTAAACTTGGCTCAAATCAAAAGGAAAATGAGTAGGTTTTCAGGCCAGTCTTGGACATAATATATTGAATCATACCTTAATTCTGACCAAATGGCAGAATAAAAACCCTAGCCACCCAAGTAAGTATTCTATTTATAGCTGCCAAGGGGCAAGGTTTCCAGACTTTGTTCACCTACTACCCTGCCCCCACCACCTACACACACACACACACACACACACACACACACACACACACACACCATGTCACCTCCTCGATATTGAATTTCAGCCTCCAGCAAGTCAGACTTTTTCCGTTAGTTTGGTTTGGGATGATTCCTAAGCCATAGGCATGCTGTCTGGCCACCTGCCAACCCAACACCAGAACGCGAGGAAACTCAGTGCACTCCTCAAAAAAATAAAAAATACAAGCTGATTCTATCTCCCCGTAGGTTTTCAATAAAGTTCACCAAAAAGGAGCTTACGCTTCTCACAGTGCTTTCCTTCTTTTGTGATTGACGTCAGACACAATATAAATCAATTTCTTTCTCCCCAGTTATAAAACAAACCATTTCCATACTCAGCATTCAAAAGTGCTAAAACCTCATTAAATCAAAGAAGTACAAGCAGCTATCAATATTCTCTTAAAATTTGTGTCAATTGATTTTTTAAAAAAGCCAAATCTGGAGTGACAGTCAAGTCTTCTTTGACTGGCGACAAAGCAGAGGGCTGCACACTCAGTTACTCTGAAGGAACCTAGGCGTTTAGAATGCGAGTTGCTTGCGAACATCGCAAACTACAATTCTCTGCTTCTCCTCGTATGGCTGTCTGAAAGTCAAGACTGAATGATCAATTTCAAGTTCCACCCTGGTATTGGAGAGTCTCTTTCTTTACCGGTTTGTAAAGGAAATGATCTTTTAATTGCATCTGCAGGGTGATCGTTTAGCTGTAGAAGGACGATGAGAAGACATGTCATTACCAGGACCCCAGGGTGGCAGCAAGTCACAGACTGTAGAGATGACCAGGGTGGGGAGTGCCAGGGAGTAGAGGACAGTCTAGCACAGAAGCAGGGTCAACCCCGGGCAGTGACCAGTGTGGCCAGAGCAGGGCAGGTGAGCGATGTGAGCTCGGGCATGGCCAGGGACCCACAACACCTTGAGTCAGAACAACAGAGTCAAGTTAAAACTATGGTCCACAGGTACACATTGAAGTTCAGAAATAAAGTGGTCAAAAATCAGGGGTCCAAGTACAACAGGAAGGCAGAGCCTAGACTCCAGGGGAACAAAGGGTGCAGGGGTAGGGGCTGGGAGGAGGTTAGGGTACAGTTGCTCAAAAAGACAAAGGAGAGAGAACCAAGAGGCACCAGGAGAAAGAATGGGGACCTTGATCATGTGGGTTACTACTCTCTGTACCTTTTATAAGATTTCAGTACAGGTAAGAAACAATACAACACCCTCAGCTAGCATGAGCTCCTCCCCGGAAGCCAGCACCTGGGGACGCTGGCTTTAGTGGCAAGGAGGGTCAGGAAAGGCAAAGGCACATGAGCATTCTGTCTGATCTTGACCAAATGATAAAGACCTGAATGTTCCAGCGTGGTATCGTGAGCTGGGCCACGTGTTTAAGATGACGCTAGGGGAAGCTGGGTGCAGACCCAGGTGCCTAATCAGACATGGGGGAACATTCGGGCAGCCAGCCTTAGGGCGCCCACTCCTTGAGCCGGCTATGCTGAACCTACCTGCTGGCCATGTGGCCTTCCTTCAGTGCCACTCCATGTGATTCCAACCTGTGACAACCTTCCCAGGACCTTTAGGAGCTTCTGCTGGAATACCCTATGAAGCCCGCAGGACCTACTCTCTTATGAGAACCTAATATCCATTACTGATAAGTCTACATCATCAAACAGTAGCCACCAGAAGAGCAAATCAATACATCCCATAATTGTCACCTCACTGGGACCAGTGACGTGCAATAAAACCAACATGGCCCACCTATGCCACTGGTAATTCTGCAGACCTGTTCTTTCTGCCGAGTCTATTTTTCTTTTTCCTGTGTATAAATAATGAGTTTCTGGCCCAAGACATGTCTGTCCTACATTTGAGGGAATTCTAGACAAAACACGCCCTCAATTGGGTACCCAAGCCATGAAAATAACCTTGAAACATAATTGCTGCCTAGTGTGGGATCAGAGAGCCCTAGAAAAAGTCCAAATATAGGCACCGTCAGGCCTCGGGACGGACAAGCCACACACCCATGAGAGCTGTGATAAGCTCTTGAGATATCAACCTGGGAAAGGAGAAATGAACACACAGGTGCAAGAGGAGCCAAGAGAACTGGAGTCCCATCTAGCTGTGGGACTTTGCAAGGTACTTACAGGTTGTTCAATTTGCACGGGATTAACGATGTTCCTGACATGCTGAGGATTCGACGGGATACTGTATATCTGTATAAATAGGGCTCATTTTGCACACCAAATAAGTGCCCCATAGGTGTCCTCTATTAATCATTGTTGCTGTTATTTGTTTTAGATGTTTATAGTTTCTAGATAAATCTGAGGGACTTTCCAAGGTGCATCGGTTAATCAATTGCACTTCCTAGATGTCCGGCTCCCTCTCCACGGCATCGTAATGTCAGAGAAGGCAGGGGTGAGCGTCCTCCCAGCTGCCAGGACAGCCCTGGTCTCACAGCACACCAGGTCCATCAGAGGTCCCGTGGCACAAGTGAATCACAGCGAATGCCATCAGCATCGGTCTTTAATGAGCAGTGATCGCTGAAGCACAGAAATCACTCGCCATACTCACATTTCTTATCATTAATCTGGATTAACAGAGCTGGTGATAAATACTTGAGGCATGTCCCTTATTGGCAGAATCACTCAGTCCCCTGAGTGTTAAGTCCAAGCCGTGGTAAAGCTGTCATCACTGAGCCCTCATTACCAACCTACCAAGCCCAGATTTCTATCGTGAACTGTCTCTGGAGACCTTAATTCTGCCACATCAGGGTCAGCTAATGTTCAACAAATCATCCACTTAGCAAATTAATTTCACCATGCATGGACAGTATGCAGACTCTTGTTCTAACAAATTAAATATCCCATTTGGAGTCCTAAGGGGTCTTTCTATTTAAATTTTTCTCAATCAACAAAGCGTGTGTGACAATAAAGTTCACCTAGAAAGATGTCTCATTTTTGGTATCTTCCAATGTCAAAAAGCCATGAAGTCAAAACAAATCAGATTAAATTATTTTCTTTTTTTTTCCTCCGCCTGCTAGGAAGGGAAAACTAGGCAAGGAGAAACATGGAAAAGAACTCACTCCTAAATCACAGATTAAATCCAGGAACTTTAAGATGGGCCGACTTCATTTCCCTCCTGCCAGAAGATTTGATGAGAGCAATAAAGGTGTGAATTTATAAGCAGTCGTCAATTTATTTGCAGCAAATAAGAGTTTTGCCTGCTGATTCAACTGCCCTTACCAAGCTTTTAGAGTGATTCATTACTCTGGCTGGCAAGAAAACAACGTGCTTGGTGAAGATTAAGCAGAAAGAAAAATCATACACTTACTCATCAAAATTGGGAGAAGAGAAAAAGAAAAGAGAAGGTGTGGAGCTATGTTGTAAAGATTCACTTACCCCATTCAAAGAGGCTGTCTCTTATATCATCAGGGCGGTGCCCGAGTATTTGGTAATTAACTAAAATAACCAAATGACACGAAGAGGTGCAGAGAATAGAGTATAAGATTGCTAATGCCGGCCGGGTGTGGTGGCTCACGCCTGTAATCCTAGTATTCTGGGAGGCTGAGGAGGGTGGATGATTTGAGCTCAGGAGTTCAAGACCAGTCTCTACTAAAAGTAGAAGCAAATTAATTGGACAAGTAAAAATATATAGAAAAAATTAGCCGGGCATGGTGGCACATGCCTGTAGTCCCAGCTACTCAGGAGGCTGAGGCAGGAGGATTGCTTGAGCCCAGGAGTTTGAGGTTGCTGTGAGCTAGGCTGACGCCACAGCACTCACTCTAGCCTGGGCAACAAAGGGAGACTCTGTCTCAAAAAAAAAAAAAAAAAAAAAAGATTGCTAATGCCAGCCTTCTACTTTTCTTCCATCTCAGAAATATACATATCGAGTTTCTATTGTCTATTCCTTTGCTTCTTAGGATAAGTGAAACTTCATATTCAAGAAGGCCTGGAAAAAAATAATAACTTTATATCCCAACTATTCACTAACGTCACAGAAATCAATGTTGGAATTAATAAAACTAAGAAATATCTACATCTAAATACACGACCATGTTATGCTAAATATAATGAAGATATTAAAATTAATAAAAATCAGATGAATGTATCATTCACACACACACTTCTAAAAGTACACTCCAGGAAATTACTTTGGGAGTAATGATTTTACTTGGAAAACTAAAACAACAAAATACAATAGGGTAGCCTGCTATAGAAACAAGTCAATCTTCTGTGTCAGGGTTTCTCAACCTCGACACTATTGACATTTTGGACCGGATCAATCTTCGCTTCGGGGACTGCCCTGTACAATCAAGAATGGTTAGCAGCTTCTGTAGCTTTCACACTTAGATACCAGCAGCGCCCTCCCCACGCCAGTGGTAACAACCAAAAATGTCTCCAGGTATTGCTAAATGTTCCCACTGAGACAAAATTGCCCTCACTTGAGAACTACTCTTCTATATAAAACATAACTCTAACCCCATCCGTAATGAGGTACCCATCCCTTAGCAACATCCAGGCTACACACTTTAAGGCAAAGAATACACCTGCAGATCTAACCATGCTAGCCATTTGCTTTTTAAATTAATCCATCACCTCTTAAAATCGTACACGGTTAGAAGGCGAGTCCATTTCCAAAATGGCTTCTTAAAATTTTTATCACTAAACTCGAATGAAAATAGTGCGCTTTTATCCATCTTGGGTGAGGAAGATGTGAACAATCCCAAAGCCCAAAGCTGTGACTAGACAGCTGAGTGTCACTTACATCTTCAAGACAGACAGAAGCGACAGCTCAGCAGATTACAAGCAAAATTAACAAGCTGTTCACAGATTCCAAAGCAAACACACTTTCTCTTAACATCACTTCATGGGAATCTGGAGTTTACCAGAAACAGAAAAAGTCCAGAAAAATGATTTAGGACATTCTATGTGACCTTAGCATTCAGAAGGGGTACTCCCAGGAAACATACAAAAATTTCATTGAAAGTCTTCCTTGAATCTTCACCCAGAACAGAATTCATTCCTACTTATTCCGATCACTCGGGAGGAGTGTGCAGTTGCTGCCATCACAAAAACAAGCAGAAGGTCTGTTTTTGCTTTGTCTAATTATAGGAAAATTTCTATTCCTTGTTCTAGTTGCTGGCAAAAACAGATAATTCCTCTTGGGCTTATATTACATGACTTTAGTCTGCTCCATATAGAGAAACACACACACGTTCCTTAAGATTTCCACACAGATAGAATCTTCCCCTCTTTCACAAACCAGCAAGAACCCCTGCCGTCCTCCCCAAATGAAGCCATGCTCCCTAGAGCCAGACCTCTGTGGTCCCTATCCTGGTTCTGCCACTTCCCAGCTGTGCGAACTTGGGCAAGTTACTCAACTTCTCTGCAACTCTGTGTTCTCATATGTAAAGTAGAGATGAAAACAGTATAATTGTGTAAAGACTGCCAGGCAGATTAAATGAATTAATTCACGTAAAAAAAACTCTGTATAGTCCCAGCCTGTGGTAAGTGCTCCATAAATTTGCACAAGTTAAAAAATGGATAAATGAAAATGCAGATGCATAGAGACTGAATGAACAGCACAAGGCAGTTCCACTCATTCAAATTGCTACCAAAATCCCATACTGTATCAAATCCTAAGTGTACACCGTATTTCCTTCCCTTGACAAATAAACCATTAACCTGAATTAGAGAGTACTGCTAAAATACAAAAATTTTATTTTTTTATTTTTATTTATTTATTTATTTTTTTGAGACAGAGTCCTGCTTTGTTGCCCAGGCTAGAGTGAGTGCCGTGGCGTCAGCCTAGCTCACAGCAACCTCAAACTCCTGGCTCAAGCAATCCTCCTGCCTCAGCCTCCCAAGTAGCTGGGACTACAGGCATTCGCCACCATGCCCGGCTAATTTTTTGTATATATTAGTTGGCCAATTAATTTCTTTCTATTTATAGTAGAGACGGGGTCTCACTCTTGCTCAGGCTGGTTTCGAACTCCTGACCTTGAGCAATCCGCCCGCCTCGGCCTCCCAGAGAGCTAGGATTACAGGCGTGAGCCACCGCGCCCGGCCAAAATTTTATTTTTTTAAAAAAAGGTAATTTTTCCTAAGCTGAATTATGATAAAGACAGGATACACTATCTCTTAAAATATGCTTCCAAATTCTGCTTTTCATGAGGGAATAGCTATTCAACTTCATCAGCCATTTTGTAACAAAGCAAAAGAAAACCCTCACATGGGCCTTTAATTCTTCTGAGGGTATCTCATTTCATTGTTTCACAGGCACATGCCAACTCTAAAGAGTCACATTTAGGGATCTGGTGGAGGTTTAAGTGACAGTGGAGATTTTAAGAGACTCGGAGGACATAACAACCTAAGTTATATTTCTGACCCCGTCATTTGATGGCGGATCTTGGGTAAAGTAACCTTGCTCAGGTGGCTCAGAGTAAAAGAAATTTACTTGAAAACTCAAAGATAACATGAGAAGAAAGATAAAGTTACATTCCCTTAAGAGCCCTCTGAACTCCTTAAAAGAGATTTTTTCAATTTCAGAAGCACATTTTCTTAACACTACATACAATCCACAAGCCTAAGGCAGCCGTGCTACAACTGTTTTTGCTTTCCATTTTCACTCTTAGAACTGATGACTCATGTTTTAATTTTTTATGGTAAAACACAGGAAAATAACTATGGTAGAATGACAGCTACAGAAATACCTTTCACAACATATGCAAAATATCATATGGCAGAATCTAATTCATTTAATTTTACAACCAAGAGCTCATTTCATCAGATTTTTTTTTTCTGATTCATACTTTTAAAAACAACAGGAGATTCTATTTTTTAAATATTTTACAGAAAAGATACACTGGCCTTTTCTAAGAGAACCTTTAAGTGGACATGGTTTTAGAAACTAAAATATAGTAAACTAACCTACCAGATCAGCCCAAAGGCAAGAAGGAGATTGTTATAGTTGAAAAGACACCATGAGAAAAATTTCATTGGTGAATTCCATTGGTTTTCAAGCTCTGAAAAAACTAATGCCAGAATTTACAGTCTGCACTTGAACTTCATATCCTTGAAGCTGTACTTGACACCTACTTTTGAGAGAATTCCTAAAAATGAAAATCTTTTGTAAATGCAGTTCCTAGGACTGACAAAGCAGTATTCTCATGACCCTATCCTAATATGGCAAGTGTGTATAAAAAGGTAGAGAGGCTGCTTCTGTCTTTTAGAAAACCATAAGCAACTCAGAAATAATGACTACTAAAGACTCTGTTCACTTCTTTACAGCAAATAGTGTATCTACTAGATGTGGGCAAAAACCCTTAGGCAACATGGCCTTGGTAAGAGACTTCATGTCCCATGCCAACAGCTGTGACTGCCTCAGCCAGGCACCCTAAAACCCCAATGCTAAATCCAACGTGTATGTGTGTGTGGGTGCATGAGGTCTGTATGAAAGATATCCAGCCATTGTTAACATAACAAGAACATATCACATAGCCGGATATAGACAGATCTCGTATACACACACACACACACACACACACACACACACAAGATATATATTAGACTTATCATAAATATACAAACTAGTTTAAACAAAAAGTCTGTATCTCTTTTATACTTGAGAGAACAGCTCACCTACTTGTCGAAACACCAGACACACTTTATACACATGCTCAGTGGAAAAAGACAAGAGCAAATAGGCACGTTTTATATAAAACAGGGAGTTATTAAGAAAGAAAAGCGTGTGGAGAAATTCTTTGACTTGACTTTGACACATAACCTAGTGGTGAGAGCAGAAGATAGGATGTCTCCCCCTAGGGCTCGAACCAATCTCAGCTTAGATTTTAATTATGAAGGGAAAAGGAAGCAAGATGAGGGGTCTAACAGAGACAAAGGAGGACGAGGCTGGTGCAGAAATTGGCAGTGAGGTTAGGGTCAGACAGAGAGTTCCAGGACTGGGACAGCTGGGACAGCCAATCCCTGGCTGGGCAAGTGGCCCCCACCTGGGGAATTTAAAACGTTAGAGTTCTCTTGAGTGGGATGGGTCTAAGTTTTTGTTTTTGTTTTTTGCCCTGTGCCCAATAAACAACTCTCTTTTTGAAGGCATGGGCCAGAAGCAGTCAGAAGTAAGCAATAAGAAAGTGCCCCTGCCCTGTAAGAAAGAACTGGGAAAAATATTCCCCTGGCTTCTACCCCAGGCTCCCGTTCACTGGGCTTTCCTCCCAAGCAGGCAAGTCCCAGGACCAGAGTGACCTAAAGAATCCAAGGGACGTTTTTCCACGTCTCACTTCATAGAGCATCTTATCCTCACGTTCTGCGGAGGCTCCTTCCCAGAGCAGCACATGTTCTCAGGACCGAGTGGCACTGCTCTTTGCAGAGTGGCCAGCCTTTGGGCAGAGTCTGTCCCCTTGCCTACTCTAGTTTTTCTTGTCACTCCTTTTACCGGGATGATCCCCTCACTGCCACCACCACTACAACTAACTCAAAGTCACTTTTTTTTTTTAAATTTCAAAATATTAATTTAAGGGGGTACATGTGTTTTTGTTACATGGATATCTTGTATAATGCTTGATTCAGGGATTTTGGTGTGTCCATCACTAGACCAGTGTTCATTATACCCAATAGGTAAACTTTTACTACATATCCACCCTCCTGCCCCCCATACTCTTGGTTTCTCACGTCCTTTATATCAATTCGTGCCCATGTGTACCCACCTATTAGTTCCTACTTAGTGAGAACACATGGTGTTTGGTATTCCATTCCTGAGATACCCAAAGGAATGAAGTCATTACCAAAGACACCTGCAACCAAATGTTTATCACAGTACAAGTCTCAATTGCAAAGATGTGGAATCAACCTAAATGCCTTTCAATTCATGAGTGGATAAAGAAAATGTGCTATATAAACGCCATGGAGTACTACTCAGACATAAAAAGGAATGAAATAATGTCATTTGCAGCAACTTGGATGAAACTGGAGATGAAAGCCACTTTGGAAGTCCTTAAAAGTCTTGGCTTACGACAAAGAAATCCACTTTCCACTGGGTCCTGCTGAGAAAGTGACAGCTAGAGTATCTTGTCCCATCTTTGTTCGGCATCCTAAGAAGTCTTGGTTATAGTGAACTCCAAAGTCCGTTTGCTCACCTGGCTATTGCATGTGGGGCCGTAACAGATCAGGGTTGTGACATCAACAGCATTAAATGACCTCAAGCCCAAGAGCCCAGCTGTGCAGGCGTCATTTTATTTCACAAAGTTTCCATCTCAGGTAAAGAGACCAGGAATAGGAATCCGCTCACTGGTACAATGATGAGCAAGAGTCCAGATGCACCAGATCTGAACAAATCTACCTCAAAGTGATGGAGAAAAAGAGTCACAGATAAAAAAGCTCCTTGACAACAGCACTAAATTTGCTGCAAGGAGTAAACAAGGAGGGCTATGAGAATTTGCGCTCTTAACAGCAATGGGACAAAAATAGAGTTGTTCATTATGCAAGTGATTGTTAGTCTGAGAAGGACCCTGGGCGTTAGGAAAGGTACTGTAAGTATAGCTGAACAACAGAATAGTACTCAGCCGTAAAACGGAACAAACTTCACCCACCCAACAAGGTAAGCTGGGTTGCAAAGGCACTGACTGAAAAGAGCCAATCTCGAAAGGTACTGGCTGGTCCCGGTTTTATAGTTCTCTCAAATGACAAAATGACAGCAGAACAGGCAGTTGTGGCTGGAAGTTGGAGGGAAGGACAGAGGCTAGGTGGTGAAACAGTTCTGCATGGAGATTGTCCTGATGGTTACACAACTCCATACGTGTGATAATTCCATACATGCATATGTAATTCTAATTACATATGCACACACACAAAGTGCATGTATGCCAAACAGGTGAAATCCGAATAAGGCCTGTAGACTGCACCAAGGTCAATCCTGGTTTCGATACTGCATTACTGTTATGTAAAATGTACCACCAGGGACACTGGGTGACAGGTACACAGGAGGGACCTCTCTGGAATATTTGGGCAATTTCTGAGTCTATGTATTTTTTTGAAAGTATACTGGAATAAAATTATACAAATACACAGAGGGAGGACAGTAGCTGTGACTTACCCTGACATGCCCCCAAAGCTTTATGAGAGAATACAACCTTCTTTTTCCTAGTGGAAAACAACTGTCAGTTTAATTATTCAGAGAAATAAATATTTCTCTAACGCTCTAGGGAGAGGATCTCAAAGAGCACTTGCCGGGTGACGGGTGCCAGAGAGGGGACCAATGACAGCCTTAGGGCAGAGGGTCCAGCTAGGAATATTTTAACTAGGCTGAACAATGTAACATGACTAGGGTAAGTAAACAAGGATTGTCAATGCCGAAACCTCATGGAGAGAGTTTGGATCCCTAATAGAATAAAAATTCAGCACTGACAAATGTGTGGTGTCCCACATATTGCCTAATGTGAAAGACTTGTTAGGAAAGGGTAGAGATGAGAAAGCATAAAAAAGTCCTGTCAAGATCCTAGTTTAATCGGCAGCCCTTAGAGTGCAGACATAGCACAATGTTTCTTAACTGGTGGCGACTGGTTGCCACAACTGGCGGTGGGTGAAGGGTGTGCCTGGCATCTAGTGATCAAAGGCCAGAGATGCTGCCCAAAATCCTACGATGCACAGGACAACCCATCCCTACCCCCACCAAAGCCACAGCACAGACTGACCCAGATGAAAATGTCAAGGGTTCTGGGGTTGAGAAGACCTAAGTAGAGGGCACGCTTGCCCACGTTCAAAAATCTGAGGTTAAAAACTACCAGAGGGCTGCACACCTTGGCCCTCAGCTCTGGCCTCCTACCGTAATCAGACAATCAGATGTAAAGAGAATCTAGCCTGTGGCAGCAAAGGATCAGAGGGACAAAAACAAAAAAACAAACAAAAAAAAACACCACCCCCAAATTTTGGAAGCTAGAAGTCAAGATCCAAAACAATAGGTGGCTGTTTAGAATATGAAGTACAAAGAGAAAGTTGAAACAGCTCAACTTGTTGTCAGTTTAAAAAAAGGTGTGCAAAAGGCCACTTGTTCAGTGGCCTCCATGGTCAAGGACAGAGAGTATGAGCTGCAGCAGGCAACAGAGGAACCAAAGCCAGCCAGCGGGAACCTGGTCACTGTCTTCAGGACACTGTGCCAAGGCAAGCGGTTACCGTGTCCACTCTGGGGTTGCAGTTTTGCTTCTGAGAATAGTTAGCTCAGCCATACCCATAGCAGGGAGGTTTTGAGAACTTGTGCTCTTTTCTGCAACCGTGAGTTCTAGTTTCTTCAGCCTTCACGTTGCTAAATCCCCCACAACACTATAACAATATCACAACAATATCACAAGACTACAACAATACTTGCTTTAAGAACAAAACATCAGTGGAAATAAAAAGAATCAAATCTGTATTAAACGACAATGGTACATACGTTGTCAAAGGTGTAATAAACACTTTCATTTCAAAGTCCATGGACAAATTTCCAGGGTTAATAAATAATCAGCCTAAACACACCTTTACCCACACCCCGTCCCCCCAACTGTTGTATGTTACTTAAATCCCCACAGTGAGAACATCAACCACACACCAACTGTTGTTGCCCAGGCTCAACTCACAAGGATACTACTGTGTTTCCTCGACAATAAGACAGGGTCTTATGTTTATTTTTCCTCAAGAAGATACCCTAGGGCTTATTTTCAGGGGATGTGTTATTTTTTTTAAGTACGGTACAACGATCTACATTTATTCAAATATAGTTAAGTCATCTTCTTCTGGAACACCATCACAATTCTCCAAACCCCGAATTTCATTCTGAATTTCTTGTGATTCTATTTCCTTTAGAACCATTGGCCCCAATCTCTCATGTTGAGCAATAAAGCTCTCATAGGGCAGATGAGAAGGGCTCTCTTCTTCTTTACCGCTCAGTGACGAAATGCATGGGTTGTGCAGATATGATGCTGGGTCTTATTTTCGGGGTAGGGCTTATATTGCGCAAATGTTTAGAAATCCTGCTAGGGCTTATTTTACGGGTAGGTCTTATTTTCGGGGAAACACGGTATAATGCAAAGAAGCACAAATGAAAAGAAAAACCCCTACAAATAATTCTCCAAATAAATGTCCAATGGCTCCCCGGGCAATGCACAGCTGAGCCCCCTGAGTGTACTTTGGCCTTAAATGAATATTGTAACCACTCTGGGATGGGAAGGCTGGGGGTGGGGGGGGTGCAGAGTATGTGGATCAATAGCCTTGCTTGTAATTAACAGAAAAAAACTGCCTCTCTCCTCCACTCTGCCTCACAGAAGACCTAAAAGTAGAAGTATAAATCTAGTGTTGTAAGCTAACTTCCTCCACTAATCAATGCATTTCATTAAGATTCTAATAAGAAGTTACAAAATCCCTGAGATCTTAAATAAATCATGATGGGGGTATCTCAGCTGTGCCTACTACAAGCTGCGCTGACAGCTCTCATGAAACTATTGCTACCAAATAATCCAAGTAAACATCTGCAAACTCTTTGATCAAACATTTCCACTCCTGGAAAATTTTATCCTCAAGAAATAAACACGTGTGCAATGATCTAGGTACAAATATGTTTGTGTGCAATTTTTTTTTTCTGGCAACAACCTAAAATTGTCATATAATTGATGATATATTCCCAGGAAAAATTCACCGAGCTACTCTTAAACCCGGACACCTGGACCTTTGTCCTGGGCTGAAGACTTCAGAGTGCCCCACACATCACAAAGACAAAAAAATAAATAGATAAGCATAAGTTCTTCAAATAAAATGCAAATCATGGTCTTTGGTGGAAAGTGATATTAATTTTGAATTTCCGCTACAAGCAGTAATTAAGTATGAATTACCATTTACTATTAATAATATTGGCAAAAGCTTCCCAAAACCCCAAACAGAACTAATTTGGCCATTTCGCTTTAAAAACATGTTTTTAATAATTTAGAGAAACCTTTTGCCACAATCAAATCAAAAAGGAACTGCATGTGAAACATACAACAAAAGTGATATTTCAAAAAAATAACAAAAAGTCAGAATAAAGAAACAAAATCATCTGCATGACTAGGAAGGAAGAGTCACACAGACATAAGCACAAAACATTTTCATATCGACTGTTTTCTAGTCAATAGGCATTAGGGTATAGGCTCCTCTGAAAACAGAGTTTTAGTGAATTAACTTCTGTTTTCAGTTTTCTTTATAATGTACACAGCCCTGAAAAGTATAAAGAACTCAGGAAATATTTGCTTTAGGAAATGGTGAAAAATTGCATTATAAATGATAGAGACTTACACAAGCTGGGTATCTCTTATCTGAAATACCTGGGACTAGAAGCTTTCAAATTTTGGAATATTTGCATGATACCAGGCTCAGCGTCTCTAATCTAAAAATCCAAAATCCAAAATGCTCCAATGAGTAATTTCCCTTGAGTGGCATATCAGGTGCTCAAGAGAGTAGCTGTAGCTGACATTAATCAATTGTACATTTCCAAATACCTACTAATAAAAGAGAGTAATTTGAATATACCTAGCATGAAGAAAACACAAATACTTAAGGTGATGGATATCCCAAATACCCTGATTTGACTACATGAATATATCAAATCATCACATGTACCCTGAAAATATGTACATCTAATATATATAATCAATAAAAGATAATTTTTTTTTAAGTTTCAGATTTTAGAGCATTTCACATTTCAGATTTTCCAATTGGGTTACTCAATCTGTATAAAGAAATTAAAATATTTTATAGTAATTCTTACAATCAATAACCTCTCAGACACAGTCACCCTTTACTTTTGAATCTAAACATTGCTATATGAATTTTGCTGACAATATCAGCAACTACTACTGGTCTGCCTTAGAAAGGCAGGCCTTCTCAAGACTTAAATTAATAAAAGAACAATCTAAGAACCACAATGACTTAAGAAAGGTTTTTCACTTTGGCATTACTGTCCATAAAACATAAATTATTGTGAAAATCTTGACGATAGTCATATAACTAGTGATTTTGCTAAAATAGGGCAATAAAAATAGATTTATGGGAAATATATTATGGAGTACATATGTTTATTACTCATGCAAATATCACTGGCTCATCAACAGAACAGCCAGACATGTGCAACTATAATTACATTCATTCATCTTTGATATTTGCTGACATTCAGCAATAAAATCCATAACTTTAAACATGTTTTTCAATTCTATCCTAAAGAAAGTTTATTTGTCAAGGTAGAATAGAAAACAGTTTAGTTACCAATTTGTGAGCTTGGTTTATAACTTTTAAATATTTAGATATGTGATATAGGGCCCCTGGCCCCACCAATGCCAGAGGCTGCCTATACTTCTGCAAGTTTCTTGACATTTAAAGCTTTCTCAATCAACTATTAAGGGAAAAACATTGTAAGTGTGTTTCAACAGAAACATACATACAGAGGCATAGAGTCTCAAAGCATTTTCCACAAAACTTTAAGAGCAGGACCAAGAAAGTTTCTTTTTTTGTCTTTTGCTTATGGCATTTTCTCAATTTTCTAAACTTACTACATAGTCTTTGCAGGATTTATTAAGGTAAGAAAAAAACGAATTTAAGAATGACATGGAAAAGTATAGTGAAGAAAATATAGTCTCTGCAGTCTCTTGGATGAACTTTTAAACAGAATTTTAACACACAAAGTAGATCTCATAAACAGAGCTTCTTCACAGAGATAAATCCACCTCCCTCCACAATGTATGCCATTGCCAATGGCTACCACTCACATATTACTGACTGATCGCCCCAAAAAACAAACAAACAAAAGACATTTTAAAAAATAATGAGGCCGGGCGCTGTGGCTCACGCCTGTAATCCTAGCTCTTGGGAGGCCGAGGCGGGCGGATTGCTCAAGGTCAGGAGTTCAAAACCAGCCTGAGCAAGAGCGAGACCCCATCTCTACTATAAATAGAAAGAAATTAATTGGCCAACTGATATATATATAAAAAATTAGCCGGGCATGGTGGCGCATGCCTGTAGTCCCAGCTACCTGGGAGGCTGAGGCAGAAGGATCACTCGAGCCCAGGAGTTTGAGGTTGCTGTGAGCTAGGCTGACGCCACGGCACTCACTCTAGCCTGGGCAACAAAGCAAGACTCTGCCTCAAAAAAAAAAAAAAATAAAATAAAATAATGGAATACTACTGGAAGCCAAAACTGGGTGAAAAGCCAGCTAAAAACCTCCATTCTATTCTAGCATCCCCAAATCTTGTCTTATCTTGGCCCTTAAAGCACCGACAGACAGTAAAGGCAAACATCCCTACCCCAAAGTGCAAAAATTCAACCTTGCCTACCTTTTCTAACATAATCATGTCATTTTTTAAATTACCATAATTTAAAATGCTTTTATATGGAGGAAGTTTTAATCCCTAAGAGCAGATATGGAAGACTGGGTGAGGGAAGAGCTGTTAGTTGTACGCCTCCCACGTTACTCCCCTGCTCTGGCTAAAAGTCAACAGACGTGTCCTAGCTCTGCCCCAAGAACTCTATCACCTTTGCCTGTAACTGGCAGAGTCAGATGACACGATGTCACGTGACATGAGCTGCTAGATTTACTTTAGGCCCAGCAGACATACTTGCTGAGTATCTCTTAGCAAGGCAGCAAAATGTTTTATGCAAGGAATGCTCTTTGAGAAACAATCCAATGGGCTGTCATGATTGCTCCACGGGCATTAATAAACTGACTGATAAGAAGAAACTGGCAAAGCAGTTAGGATCTTTAATTGAAAGAGAAGATGCTATCAGAAAACCTCAAAGAATACAGGAATAGCTGATAGAATTGGGGAGACAAATGAGTCCTACCTTGTCTCTTAGTAAAATAAACACTTCTCAGAAATCTAGTTTTCTAAGTGCCTTATTATGTAAATCTTCCGACTATTCTCATGAGGTTGGAACTACCAACTTTAGAAGCCACAGTTTAGAAGGAAACAGAAGGTATTTATCTTCCCTAAGTAAAAATCAAACCAAATAAAACTTAATGGCATGTTCAAAAGCAGAATAACATTTTCCTGCTGGGTTCTCAGTGTTTCTGGGGCATGGACAACTTGTTTTCCCAAACCCCTATGCCGTTCTCAACTTGAAAATCATTTATTGTTCCTGAATATCTGAAAAAAAAATCATTTATAATACTAACTGCCTACTGTATAGGGGACTTCATCAAAGAACCTATTAATACAAGAGACAATGCATGTTTAAGGCAAATGACACCAACAGGACAGAAAAGCATGGCAGTGAAGAACTTCCCATGGCTCTGGAAACAGCCTGTCTGGGTTCAAATCCCATCATTTTCTAGCTGTGTAACACCAAGCCAGTTACTTAACCTCTCTGTGCCTCACTTTCTTCATCTATAAAGTGGTTATAATCATAGAGCCTTACTCACAGGGTTGTTAAATAGATTAAATGAGTTACTAAATATAAAGTGCTTAGCAAGGTGCCTGGCACATGATAAGTACAGTTGTCCCTTGATATCCCTGGGGAATTGGTTCCAGAGCCTCCCCCAGATACCAAAATCCTCAGAAAAAGTCTGTATATGTTCAGTACAGGCGAGTTGTTTTCCAGTTATTTTCAATCCAAGGTCGGTTAAATATACACACATACAGAACCCACAAATACGAAGGGCTGACTGTACCCAGTAAACATTAGCCATATTTATGATTTGCCTTCAAAGAACTAGAAAATGTTTCAAAATGAAGATTAAAAGCATCTTTCCTCCTCCCATAAAATAATCTGGACTTTGGGGCAAATAACTGTTATACAAGGATTGAATCCCAACCTTGAGGACCTTTCAGTGCAAACAGGGTGATAAAACTTATTTATAAATGAGATATTTAACTTTAATTTACTCATTTGAAATGTAAGGGAGAGGTCTGTAAAGTAAATAAAGCCTCCAGCTAACAGTGGTAAACCCCATCTAACAAGACCAAGAGAGAACAAGGAAAGAGTATAGGGGTCACTGTGAACTAGACCTGCCAGAGACAGTTTCAAAAAGGAGCCAGACAGGTAGGACACCCGATCTAGGGAGGACGGCAGGCACAAAGGATGGAGCGGGACTGGGTAACAGGGCCTCGGGACAGGATCATGTGTGGGGAGACAATAAAGAGTGAGTTATGGGATCAGGAGGCCTTGGAAACCAGCCTAAGGAATGTGAGTTTGATTTCATAAGCAATAAGAACATGCTTTAGACAGAATTCTGGAATACAAAAATCTGCCAGAAGTATACAAAGCGGAAAAAAAAAATAAATGCAATCCAGCACAGCAAACAATCCTGGGGAACAATTGGTCGTAAGGTGGAGACTTGCCTGCACCCACAAGTCCTGGTATTTCATTCACCATCAAAGGCCACTCAGTCTTAATTTCTAAGTACAGTTACCATAACTAACCTTTCATTACTACTTACCTAGTACGTGCCAAGTGTAAATCTTATCTTACATTCTGCTAATAACTATGCAAGGTAGACACTCTCGTGCCCATTTACAGAGCAGAGAACTAAAGCCCAGGAAGGTCAGATAACCTGGCTGTGATCCCACAGGAGGTGAGCACGGAGCCTGGCTCTTCTGCTAAGATTGGGGGTGGGGGTGGCGGGGAGGGGTGCTTTTAACTCAGCCTAGGGCCAGTTAGGCTAGGGGCAAAGCTTAATATAGATTTCACCGGTGCCTCATGCTTGAAAGTCACCTGCAAATTTGTGACATGAAAATGTTACATATCAGTTACTCTGAATCCAAACTATTGAAACTCATTAATAATAAGGTACGCCATGTCCCATCAATCACAACAGCCAAGAGCACATTCAAGGTTCATGTCCTCAAAGGTGAAGCCGCTTAAAGCCAGTGGAGCTGGAAAAGCAAATACTCAGCTCTCTCCCTCCACCACTCTGGTTAAACAGTGAAGGCTCTGCCCATGCCGGTTTGTGCCTGATTCTGCGAGAACAGCAGGCCACATATGGGGGAGAAGCCGTCCCTCCGTGCCTGCCCTGGCCAGGAGCTCATCACTCTGTGCTAGCAACAACTGTCCTGCTGCAGCTGCTCCCCCGGCTTTGCTGTCCCCAACATAGCAGGGGTAAAAAAAAAAAAATGAGTACTTGACAATAGAAATCTTTAGAACTACACAGAAAAGGCAAGGCACTAAAGCTCCATTGTGAGAAAAGGAAAAGGGACCCAGCTAATTTCCTGATAATGACTGTATAGGCGTCAAAGGGGTTGCCTTCAGGATTTGGTGGGACAAGGAAGTCCGTAGCAATTCCCCTCCGTACCTGGAGAGCTGATTGGAGGAGGGGCTGCCAAAAATGACAATGTCTCCATTTTTTTCTAACAAGAAAAAAAATGCCAATAAATCACAAACAAAAAATATGCTACAAAATGGAGAGAAAAATATGCTTGGAAACTCTGTTTCTTGCTTAAAAAGCTATTTGAACAACTCCAGGTAACAACCAAAACCAAGATCTCTTCTCAAATTAAGTGGAGGGGGCACGTGTTTCCACTTAACATCTGTAGAGTTGAGTCTGTTCCAGCCCAGAGTGAACCAGGCTGTAAGAAATAGGTACATCTGGAATATTTTCCACTGACAATTTATCCCTTAAACACTAATACCTGCTTTCTAATTTGTGTTTATGAGTATCTATTTGTGTACATTTTACATATTCATCCTGAATATCAAAGAGTTTATGTCTCACTAATAATCCTCATGTGCTCGAATTAATAATAATTGTGTGCTGGAATAACCATTATGCCATACCTATGCCTAAAATGGAAAACAAAAAAGTCAAGTTCATTTGGTACTTACCGGCCCCTACTGTGTTCCAGGCACTGTACTTGGCCCTGAGTATGTGGGAACAGTGTCCACTTCAAAACCTCAACAAGTTTGCACAGTCATCTTGCCACTTTGCTGGTTGAGTCAAACAGAAAAGTTTGCTTTTTTTTTTTAATTGCTTCTGGTAATTGACATATCTAAACTCAGTCTCTGCCTGAAGTAAACTTTTTAACTTGGAAATACTGAAAAAACAAGTTTTCCCAAAGTGCACACACAGTTAAGTCAAGAGAGGCCATAAAAATCTAATGAAGACCATGAAGAAACTGAAACAGGAATCTGGCACCCTCAGTTTCTCCAGTCCTGGAGAACATTTTGAAGTCGGCAGGCGTCAGCTGACTGGCACACGCCTCGAAAGCTCCCCACTGGCCAGCAGCGAGATCCTATTTAAAACAGGCAAGTGCAGACAAGAAGGCAGTGTCTGCAACATGCACAGGAATTGATACCATGAGGCAACTGCTTCATGGGTCTAGCTCAGTGGCTCTCAACTGGGAGCGATTTCGCTCCCCTGGTTCATTTGGCAATGTCTGCAGACATTTTGGGTTGTCACCACTTTTGGAGGTGGGAAGCATCTCATGAGGGATGTTGCTCAATGTCCTACAATGCACAGGACAGCCCCTCTCACAACAAAGAATTATCTGGCAATGGTACCCAGTTTGAGAAACCCTGGTCTAGCTCTACACAGCAGCTGCAAGTTGCAAGTAGTTTCCATTTCCTTATCATTTGGCTATTCATGCACAAAGCTAATACATGCAGCATCTTGTTCACTACTTCTTTTTCCCAATTGTTAGCACTAGTTTTAAATTGTTGTCCAACAAGCAACAAGCAACTCATGATCGCTAAACCACAATGGGGAAAGTCAGCAAAGAACAGTAAGATACTGCTTAGTGATAAGGAGGCCCTACAATTTAGCTGTCCTTGGGAATACTTCACTTCCATGCTCACTGTTTCTATTCTAACAGGACATTACAATCTTTTCTTCACTGGACAATTTAACAAAAGGATGCTCTATTATAAGATATTACAGAGAGAGAGAGAGAGAGAGAAGAAAGGGGATCTATGTTAGCAGTATGTGTCCAACACCAGTTTAGCAAGACCTGCTTGCTTCCCCTTGAAAGTGATAATGTTTGAGGGTGGAACTTTGGAGGCTGATTAGATTAATACTGTAATACAAATACATCACAAAATTAAAAGTATAACTTAAATAAATGAAACCTTCCCAGAAATACCAAAATCACCAGCGTGGAAGGAAACGGGCTGTGGATTGAATAACAAGCTCTTCAACACCGGGCAAGTGACTTAACATCTTTGGGTTAAGATTCTTTGTCTACAAAATAAAGAGGATAGAGTAGATGATCGCTAACTCAATATTACATTAATCAGTGAAGTAAAATCTAACAACCAGGTTTCATACTAAACTACTCTATTGTGCAAGGAAAAAAAGAGTACTTTGAGACTTCAAAGTCCAACAGGAACGTGAGGTCAGGACGGTGCAACTGCAGCACGTTATCCTGAAGTTCCCGCCACTTGCACTAGGGGGCAGAGTTCTTCCCGAGGGGAGGCCATGGCCCCCCGCGATGCTCAGACCGACCTCAGAAGGACTGGACCCCAATAGACTGAATCCAAGCTCTACGTTTTCATCAGAGTTTCAAAGGGGCCCAGAACACAAAAACAAACTTAAGAATTACTGCCCTAGAGGCAGAACCTCAGTTTCCTTACAGATGCAAGCAATTAAACACCGGAACACACTGGAGCCCCAGGGTGCTTACCGTTAGTCAGCCAACCTGCAACCCTTGCAGAAAGTTCTGGTGCCTTCTTACAGGCATAAAACCAAAGCTCTATGGATTAGAAAATACTAGCGTCTCACAATTATATATATATATATTTTTTTTTAAGAGGAAATATATATTGATGGATGATTAATTCCTTTCCAGGCTTCCACAATGAATGTGGATATCACATCTGAAACACCACTTTGAAAAACTGGGTATTACTATTACACAAGAATATATTTGTTGCTTTTGCCATTATAAATAGTTGTCTGAGAATACAGTACGTGGGTATCCAGAAAGCAGAGTTACCTGAAATATTACACCCCATTAAGAGAGATAAAGCAAGTTGGCTAGCACAGGGGCAAACCCTCACCATCTGATTTGCTGGGAGACTCCAAGACTCTTCTGGATTCACAAAACATTCCCTGGCTTTCAACGAAAAGTCACATCAGACTCTCTAAGTCAACTAGGTTTACTGTGAGCCACTTCAAACCTCAAACTTAAACAGAATTTATTAAATAAACACAACCTAGAAAGGAAAGGGAGCCAAGAAACCACAGTGACTCTCCAACCCAGGGGAGAAAAAAGCGCTCCCAAGTCAAGTTTCGGTGTCCCGCGCTCCAGGACCGTAAAGAGGGCATCAGTTTCATCTTCTAAAATAACCAGTTTGCCATAAACGAATTTTCTTTCAATTCGAATTCAAAATCTGCCAAGGCCAGTCAGTACAAATGCACGGTCTTTTGGTACCACCCTCTGGAATCAGCCCAAACCCTAAAGGCGCACTTCTCTGGCGGGCACAGCACTTAGGCTCCGAGGTCCGGCAGGCGGAGAAATCGGTGACTGATTGAACCCCAACCTCCCTTTCTCACACTCCATTAAGCCGTCTCCTCTGGAAGTGTTTGAACCCCTGCACAGGAAGCCGGCACGGTTTGCAAAGGAAATACCAGACCAGACCTTTCTTGGAGAAAGGCACGTCCCCGTCGAACATTTTATGGGGCTTCCTGCTCCGGGGCAGCCGGGCGGGCAGACGTGCCCCGGCCCGGGCCCCGGGCTCACCTGGCGAGGTGGACACCCGAGACCAGCCACCCCCGCAGGAGGAAACGCACCTCCCACCTCGCCGGGCAAAGTGGGAGCGCGGGACAAAACAAAACCTGCCTCGGCTTACTCATCGGAGACCGCGGGGAGGGGAGGGTGGATTGCAGGCGGCTCCCAGAAAGTCGAGCCGTGTCGGGCGCAGGGAAAGGGACCCGTGCGCGCGGCGCGGAGGGCACATGCCACCCTCCCTCCCCGGGCTCGGGACGCCGGGTCGGGCCGGCGGCGCACTCACCTCGGGGAAGAAGTTGTCCATTGTTCCGGAGCCCCCGCAACTCGCTGGTCCGGCTCCCAGCTCGCGGGAGGCAGCGCGGCGCCAGGTCCGGGGAACCACGCGTGTCACGGCGCGGGCCCCGGGAACGCGAGCCCGCGGGGCCGCCCCGCTGCCATCGCCCGATGCCTCCTCCTCCTTCTCACCTTTTGTTTGCCCAAACCCCAGTCTCTAACTCATCCGTCCCAACTGCAGCCTTTGTCTCTCCTTCCTCCAAGTTCCCTCACTCCTGCGCGCAGCGCTCGCGAGCGGGGAACAGCTGGTGGCACATTCTTCCCCGGGCTGGGGGAGGGCGGCGGGAGGCTGGCGGGCGCGCCCCCTCCTCTGCGCTCCGGCCGGGGCACTCGGGGCTGGCAGGGGCACGGCCGGCCACAAAGCGATCCCGAGGCGCTCTCCCGGTGCGAGCGCCGCCAAGCCGAGCACTCCCGCGCCGCGGCTCAGCCGGCGCTCGCCCGCGGAGACTCGCAGCCCGGCGCCCGGCCCCGCCCCGCCGGGAGCAGGCCACGCCCACCAGCAGGTCAGCCCCGCCCCTAGGAGCCCCGCCCCGCCCCGCCGGGAGCAGGCCACGCCCGCCCGCAAACCTAGCCCCGCCCCCAGGAGCCCAGCCCCGGCCCGCGCCCGGCCCCGCCCCTCCAGGAGCAGGCCACGCCCACCCGCAACCCCAGCCCCGCCCCGCTCGGCCGGCGCGCGCCGCCCCCACCTCCAGCCGGGCCCCGCCCACTGCGGCTCCCTCCCGGCGGGTCCGGGACCAGCGGGGCGGCCCCGCGCGGCGCCGCAGGGTCCCCCGCCTTCCAACCCGCCGCGCGGAGCACTCGACTCTTCCTCTGCTGACAGAGACCAAACAGTCACTGGAGGGGAGGCCTGGGGGCTTCGTTCGAGCCGCCGGTGTGCAGCCGGCCCTGGCACCGGCGCCCCGCGGATCTCGGAAGCGCGGGCCGGTGGACGACGGTGCCGGGAGGGACGCGCGGGCCGCGGGGCCAGATCACAGCCGCCAACGGGGCGCATCGGGCTTTGGGGAAGCGGCCTTCCCGGGTTGAGTTTCTCTCCTGCAGCCGTCTTCGTAACAGCGGGGACCTGTGGGTTAGTACGCTGGGAGGGGACATGGGCCATAGCACCTTTAAAAACGTGACCCTTCTCCGGAACCTCCAGGAAGCGGAGGTGGCAGATGGCGTCGAGATGGATGAATGATCACCCCCTGGTGCGCGTCCTGGCCGCCCCTGGGTCAGTGCTTCGAACTTACGGTGCACAGGAATCGCCTGGGGTCTCGTTAGACCGCAGACTGGGATTCGGTAGGGTGAAGCTTGCTATTAATAACAGGCTTCCAGGTGCCCCTCGGATGGTACCTGGCCCATAAAGCCTGTCTGTAACAGGTAGAGAAATTAAAGAGTAAAGGTTTAGAAACTTTGGTAGCGGTTTAACAATGCCACGACATCCAAGCACATGATCAGTGGACCCTTTGAACCTGGTATAGACCAGTTTGGGTGTTGTCAGACTCGCGTCGGTGAGTCATACCTGCCACCGCAGTATTTTGGTACCTGGCAGATGGGGAACAAAAATGACTGGTTCTTTACCACAAATGGTTTGAGACGCTCCCTCTAGGGGATTTGCCAACTACTGTTCAACCTTTAAAACTCAGCTCAGAAATTCACATCTTCCCTGGGAGACCTTCCCAAAGATAATCATTCCACTCGTCCTACCACAGGCTCCACCTAACCAGTGGGCTGTAATAGCCCATTCTTTGGGGTTTATGTCTAAGACTGTCCAGGAAACTATATCATGTCTTTTTCTTGAAGAATAGAAACCCCATGAAGGAAGGAACTGTGCTTTAAAATTTGTATTCCCAGACTCTCAGGACATGAATGAATAAGTGAATCACCCTTCTGTGTTATTTACATGAAAATTCAAGCATATTTGTAACTTATCCCAGTGCATGTCGTCTGCATTAATATTGGTGCTCCCACCTCACTTCCCTTTGGAAAGAGTCAAGGTGTAAATTAGTTTATGATATTATGCAACACTATTGTTCTGTTTCACAGGTTTACAACACTTAAAGCTCTCAGCCATTAAAGCTTGTGTCCAAGGTTGCAGGGAAAATAAAGATGGAGTCAGGATAAATACTGAAGATCCCAGGCACCAACCAAAGTGCTTAGTCAAATGAGTCCTGCTGCCACTTGTGATCAGATACTGGAGCAGAACAATTACAGTCATTATGGTATTAATCTGCACACAACATCTCTACAATAAAAATTGCCTGGGAGCTTGTTCAAGAGAGTGTATGGGTGTGGCCTCATTCCCACCGGCAGCCCAGCCACTGGTGTATTGGGCAATCTTGCCTGGCGTTTCAAAAGTCTGTTTCCAATATTGGCTCATCAATTGTAACAAATGTACCACACTAATGCCAACATGTTAAAAACAGGGGACACTAAAAACGGGATAAAGCAAGTCTAGGAGCTCTCTGTATTTTCCACTCCATATTTCTGTACACCGAAAACTGTTTCTCAAAAAAGTCTATTAATTTTTAAAAAGTCACTTTCCTGTCAAATAAGATATGCCCAATAATTGCCCCAATCTTGGCTCACATAAAGAATTGTTAGCCAGAGCCAATATATAAAGGTTAAATTTTACTGAATCATTTTATTTCTTTAAAAAGTTTACATCAGGCTGGGCACCTGTAATCCTAGCACTCTGAGAGGCCAAGACAGGAGGATCGCTCAAGGTCAGGAGTTCAAAACCAGCCTGAGCAAGAGCGAGACCCCATCTCTACTAAAAATAGAAAGAAATTAATTGACCAACAAAAATGGCACTCAAGCCCTAGCAACAGAGTGAGACTCTGACTCAAAAAAAAAAAAACTTTACATCAATGTTTTACAAGTTATAGTCCTCAGATCACCTTATCAGGATCCCTGGGGCAACTGTTAAAAAGACAAAACAAAAAAAACCCTAATTCTGAATTTCTGGGGCATGTTGGGTGCCTAAGAACTTGCATTTTAATAAGCACAGTTTGAGAATGGCTGCTTTAGGTTATCAGAATTCATCAGATTTTCTGTATACACCCCTGTTCTCAAAAAGGTGTAAAGATAAACTGTAGCAGTAAGATTCTATTTGCTGAACAAATGCTAAAGTGCATGTTATTTTAAGCACTCTAAATAGAGTATCTAACCCTCGGAGTATTTGGGGTTGAATCAGTTGTTATAAAGAACTATGTTTAAAAAGAAAAGAAAAGGACTGTGAAATTTACAAGGATTTTGACAAGATCGAACAGAGACAGGGGAGTTTTTTAAATCAATAAATTTCTAAGAATATCCACTCTTGTTGCCATTTTTTAGAAGCAAAGTGCTTCCTCCGAGGGAGTCGTGCTACCCACAGGAC
This sequence comes from Microcebus murinus, assembly GCF_040939455.1. NCBI lineage: Eukaryota > Metazoa > Chordata > Mammalia > Primates > Cheirogaleidae > Microcebus > Microcebus murinus. Next base: position 13,014,731 of record NC_134114.1, read on the forward strand.
AAAGCAGTTTAGCCTAAAATGGTTAAACCCTGTCCTCTGAGAGTGACAAAGACACAAGAATGTTAATGCCAGGATGGGTACAGTCCTCTGAGGCAAAGTTCCTTCTCAAATATCCTACTTACTTATCTTTCAGAGATACCAGGCTAATGAAATGTTCCATTTTCAAAATAAAACACTCAAGTTTTCTTAGTTAGTATCATAAATTAATCTATAATTGACAAAATTTAATTTTAAGATAGATTGGATCATTTCCCCACATTAAAGAAGAGTTATATATGTATATTTATGAGTTAAGTAATATAATCTTCCTCTGTTTTTATTCTCCACCAACAGTTTGTTTGTTTTTTGTTGAAATGGGCTGTCTAATTTTCTTCCTAGATTCAAATTTAGTTCCTTTGTTGTTGCTGTTATTGCTGCTGCTGCCATTCCTAATCTTGATGTGTATTTAGGGTGTAGAGCCTTTTCCCTTATCTTTTTTATTAAATACTCAGCTCTTAATTGCTCCAGTCACACTAATGGGTTAATTACTAGCTACAGAAAGGGAAAGTTTTGAAAGTTTCTTTCACACAAATTAGAAGTTAATAACTGACCATTCTAAAATCCTTTCATGCTTAACTAAACATCAGTCCATCCTTGCTGCCCACTTATAGTCTTAGATGTTTAAAACATCAAAAGGTTTTGCCTTTTTGGTTTTCTGTCTTATAAGGATGGCTCTCACCATGTTGCCCAGGCTGGTCTCAAACTTCTGGCTTCAAGTGATAGTCCACCTCAGCCTCCCCCAATGTGGGGATTACAGGCATGAGCCACCACGCCTGGCCTTGTTTTTGCCTTTTTGAACAAACAAAAATGAAGGGACCTTTTTAAATGTTCTTTAAATTTTTAGACAAATATATTTTTACCTCTTGTAACTTACAATTCAAAAATCCTCAAGATTTTTTTTCCTGTGAAACTGAAAACAATTGTGAATGATTTCTATAGAAAGAATAAATTTCAGGGGGAAAATACCTGAAATGTTTCACATTGTAATAGAATTAATTAAGCACAAATTGTAATAGAATTAATTAAGCACAGAAAAATAAACACAGAAATAAAACAGGGATAAGACACTCAAAGAACTCATTTTGCTAACAGTCATTTTTCTAAACAAGACGAGCTTAGGCTAGAGTGTAACTCACCTCATCAGAGAACATTCAATGAGTAGTTAATTCTAACTAAATCCCTGTGCCTTCAAACTACAACAAGAATGCTTTCTAAAGTGATATCCTACACAGGCATGACATGTTATTGTCATAAATTAATCCACTCTGTGCTTGGTGCTGGTCCTGTTGAGTTTAATAAATAAATAATATAAAAACTCTTGAAACACTGAAAAGCTCTGCATTGATATATATTAAGCCCACTTGGAGCTATGTGTGACATCTCCCTTCTCTCCCGATTTCCTTGTGTCTTCATGCCCCTCTCTCTCCATTACTCCAGAGTGATTCATAGCCTATCATCTCTCCACCGCCATTGTTAATCTTGTTTGCCACTTCCACTTGAATGTTTATAGCAGCACATTTCACAATTGCTGTGGAAACAACCCAAGTGTCCATGGATTCATGAGTAGATTAATAAAATGTGGTATATGCATACCATGGAGTACTACTCAGCTTTAAGAAACAATGGTGATATAGCACCTCTTGCATTTTCCTGGATAGAGCTGGAACCCGTTCTACTAAGTGAAGTATCTCAGGAATGGAAAAACAAGCACCACATGTACTCACTAGCAAATTGGTAGTAACGGATCAACACTTAAGTGGACATATAGGAGTAACATTTATCGGGTGTTGGGAGGGTGGGAGGGGGGAGGAGTATATACAACCACAACGAGTAAGATGTGCAACGTTTGGGGGATGGACACACTTGAAGCTCTTACTCGAGGGGGAAGAGGGGCATGGGCAATATATGTAACCTTAACATTTGTACCCCCATAATACGCTAAAATAAAAAAAATCACGTTTGCCACTTCTAAAACTTGTGCCATCATTTAGTCCCCTTGCTTGCATCTTCAATCTTTCCCGCTCTTTATCCAAGCCAAGAAACATGACTGTGACAACTCTTTTGAAAACAGCTGTTCCTTAACCCAATTGCTCTCTGAGCTGCCAGACCATACTTCTCCAAACTCCTAACTTTTCACAGTCTACACTTCATCCCCCAAGCAACCAACCCTTCATCCACTCATAATCTGATTATTGTCCCTACCCCACTCTCTGGAAGGTCACTGTGATCTCAAAATAATCAAATTCAACAGCCTGGTCTCAAATTTCATCCTCCTTGGCATCCCCTTGTTCAAAATTCTCTGACTTCATAGCTTCAGGGCCAACCTCATAGGTGTGCAACCACATGGTTAGTTGCACAGAGCCCTAAGCTCCCCACACTTGGTTTAATACTCTGTTGCTACTTTCTTAAAACACTGAATAATTGTTGAACAAAGGGCCCTGCCTTTTCGTTTCGTACTGGGCCCCACAAATTACAAAGCTGGTCCATCTTAGCTGTTATTTCTCATGCTGCATTTTGTCCAGTTCTCCCATCTCGTTGACATCTTCCTCTCATCTCTTTGCCAGGCTCCTCTTCTCCCTCCCTCCTGCAAAATGTGGTCCATCCCCAGCATGTGTTCGCTCCCCATCTTACATTCTGCCTGTGACTTGTCTGTACTTCAACTGCCTTCTCTCCATACATGATTCCCACATCGATTCCCTAGTGACGTTCTGCTCACACTTCATCCTCTTGAGAGTAAACTTTCTTCACCCCTCCATCAACTTCTACCAACTTCCCTATATCTATTAACGGAATGATCATTATTCGATCATCTTGAGGAGAAAGATGTCTGTCATTCAGAACTGCCCTAAATCTTGTGATGATCTTATCCACATGCGACTCTATCCAAGAACTGTGAATCCCTTTCACCCAAGGGACAATTTCCAAGCCTCCTTTGCTCCAAGTATGTGACTTCAGATTTATTGATTGATCCAGACACTCAAGGTTTGATCTCCAGAACAAACTACATGAGGAAACGGGAGGCTCAGAGCACCAACTTTAGTGGTTCAGGTCATGGCAGAGGCGTGTTTTGTTATGTTTCTTAATCAGATTATGTCTGTCACCAGGTCCCACACACTCAAAGGGAAGCCATAAAGAACAGTACAAAAGAAAACAACAAAATGCTGGCCACTCAAGTGAGGCACCAGGGGGTATGATTCATGGAATACACCAAAGGACCGATTTTATGCAAACATTTTCTTTTTTTTTTAGAGACAGGGTTTCACTCTGTCACCCAGGCTGGAAGGCAGTGGCCCAATCATAGCTCACTATAACCCCAAACTCCTGGGCTCAAGCGATCCTCCCGCTTTAGTCTCCTGAGTAGTTGGGATTACAGGCACACACTGCTGCACCTAGCTAGTTTTTAAAATTTTTTGTGGAGATGTGGTCTCACTGTGTTGCACCGGCTGGTCTCAAACTCCTGGTCTCAAGCGATCCTCCCACCTCAACCTCCCAAAATGCTGGGATTACAGGTGTGAGCTCCTGCACCTGACCTTCTGCAGGCTCTTTTAAGCAACCTGGCAAGGCCTTATTTCCCCCACCTATAATTGCCAGAAATCACCACTATTGATTTTACTTCTTGAATGAGTTGAGAACACGTATGGATTTTCTTTTTCCTAAAGCTTCCATCAAATGTAATTGTGCCGCTGCTGAAGGCATTAGGGGGGAAAAATCAGATAAGTGCAGAGCTGTTTATATAAGAATATCTAGGACAGAACTGTTTAGAATAGCCAAAAACCTAGACACAACCCAAATGCCTCTCTGAAGGAGGTTGGTTAAGTAAACTACGGTAAATGTGCATAGCAGTATAAACTTTGTATTAATTTTTCTGTGTAACAAGTCACCTAAAACCAAGTGGCTGGAGACAACAATGACTTATTATTAATATTTCTCAAAATTCTGTAGCTTGACTGGGCTTGACTGCTGTACTGGGGTCTCTTGGGCGGCTGCCATCAGATGGCCTCTCGCACGGGGCCAGAGCCTTCTGAGGACAGCTGGGACAACTGGTCCACTCTCTCCACGTGTGTCTCTTCACACCATGGAGGTCTCAGATTTCCATTAGAATCTTGCTGCAAGAAAGCTGCAAGACCGTTGAGAACTTGTGCAGAAGTCACAGGTGATTTCTGCCACCTTTAATTGGCCAAAGCCTGACATAAGGCCAGCCCAGATTCCAGACTCTCTTGAGGAAAGGAGCTGCAAAGAATCAGAGAGTAAAATTCACATAACACCAAAGGCACCATTCTAAAGTATGCAGTTCAGGGGCAGTTCGTACATTCACAGTGTTATGTGAGCCATCACCGCTACCCAGTTCCAGAATGTTCCCATGACCCTAGCAGAAAACCCATACTCATCACTCTGATTCCCATCAGCCCTCCAGTAACCACTAATTTCTGTCTATGTGGATTTGCCTATTCCGGACATTTCATACACATGGAATCATGCAATAGGTGACTTTTGTGACTAACTCCTTTCCTTCTGCATAATGTTCTCAAGCTTCATTCATGTTGTAGCATGTATCCCTTCCTTTTGATTGTTCAATAATAATATTCCATTATGTGAATATACTTCATTTTTAAAATCCATTTGTCAGTTGATGGACATATGGGTTGTTTCCACTTTTTGGCTATTGCGAATAGTGCACCTATGAATATTCGTCTAACCTGTTTCTAATTCTTTGGGGAATATACTTAGGAGTGGAATTACTAGGTCATATGGTAATTGTATGTTTAACTTTTTGAGGAACTGCCAAACTGTTTTCCTTCGTGGCCATTTTTAATCCAACCTATCAAGCAGCTAAAATGATGCAGTACATCTACATGTATTGATGTGGAGATATGAATAAGTGAAAGAAAAGTGACAGAATGACATGGTTCATCTGTACCTTACAGAATTTTTTTTTTTTTTTGCAGCACAGTGGCCTGAGGCAGACATTTATTTTTCTCTTACAAACAAAACTGGGGGGACTGGATGTCCCCCAGGTGCTCAGGGACAGCGGCTCCTTGCAGGCTCCCAGCAGTGGTTCCTGTGGGTGTCAGCCCCACAGTTCAGGAAGGTTCCGTCTGCTTCCATGGCAGCAGGAGGGACAAGCCGAGAGAATTTGTCACACCTCATACCTACTCATGTTCTCTTGGCCGGGGAATACCCAGAAATGTAATATTCTGAGTTTTTATTTACTCAGCTACAAACTATTACTTAGAAGAAGGAAAGAAAAGATATTAGGAAACAACTGGCTGTCTCATCCCATATGATAAGATTAAATATGTAGAGAGCTTGAAGTGAGAACACACAATGACTAACAAATGTCATCTCTCGATGGTGGGGATAAGTGCAATTCACGTTTTATTTTTTACCCTTTTCTCTATTTCTCATTTTTTGGTGATACCTATACAATCATAAAGCCATTTTTATTTTGACAATTAAAATACACATTTCTGGCCGGACGTGGTGGCTCATGCCTATAATCCTAGCACTCTGGGAGGCCGAGGCGGGCGGATTGCTCGAGGTCAGGAGTTCAAAACCAGCCTGAGCAAGAGCGAGACCCCGTCTCTACTAAAAATAGAAAGAAATTAATCGACCAACTAAAAATATATATACAAAAAATTAGCTGGGCAAGGTGGCACATGCCTGTAGCCCCAGCTACTCGGGAGGCTGAGGCAGCAGGATTGCTTGAGCCCAGGAGTTTGAGGTTGCTGTGAGCTAGGCTGATGCCATGGCACTCACTGTAGCCTGGGTAATAAAGTGAAACTCTGTCTCAATAAATAAATAAATAAAATACACATTTCTTCTCTAATAGCAGAACTTCATCTGTCTATTCTTCTTTTCAATAATTAGAAAAAATATATTCATTTTGTGTCTATGATGTCAGGCATTAGGAAATACAAAGATGAGTTATACAGGGTCTCTACTATGTTCTTTTTTAGAGACAAGGTTTTGCTTTGTTGCACAGGCTGAAGTGCAGTGGCCCGATCATACTCACAACAGACTGGAACTCCCGGACTTAAGTGATCTTCCTGCCTCAGCCTCACAAAGAAGCTGGGACTCACAGGTGCACAACCGCATGCCCGACTAATTTTTATTTTATTTTTTTGTAGGGAGGACATCTTGCTATGTTGCCCAGGCTGGTCTCAAATTCCTGCCCTCAAGCAATCCTCCTGGACCTTCTAAAACGCTGAAATTATAGGTGTGAGCCACTCTGCCTGGCTGAGTCTCTACTCTTAAGGGAATCGAAAGACCAACTACAGAGAGGTAATTTTAACATGACTATAAACATTTCTGTAATAAAAGTAAGCACAAACATAAGGGATATCAAAATAAAAGGTGATACCTGGTAGAATTTTATGGGCTAAATTGTGTTCCCCAAATTCACATGTTGAAGCCCTAACATCCAGTAGAGCCTTTAAAGAAGTCATTAAGTTAAAATGAGGCTGTTAGGGTGGGCCCTAATCGAACTTGACTGGCGTCCTTATAAGAAGAGGAGATGAGGACATACAGAGTGACACCAGGGATGCTCGTGCACAGAGGAAAAACCATGTGGGGACACATAGAGAAGGTGGCCATCTGCAAACCAGGGAAAGAGGCCGCAGGACTAACCAAACCTGCCAACACCTTGATCTTGGACTTTTAGCCTCCAGAATGGTGAGCAAGCTAATTTCTGTTGTATAAGCTATCAGGTCTGTGGTATTATGGTATTATGGTATTTTGCTGGGCAGTCCTACCGAAGCAATACAGGCAGTCAGAAAGAAATTTCCAGAGAAAGTTGCATTCGAACCAGGGCTCAGTGGATGAGGAGGAGTCCACGAGATGAAGAAGAGAGGAAAGCACATTCTAGGCCAAGGGCATATGGAAAGACTCAAAGATACTATTCATATAAGCGTTTGCAGCAAAGGGTACCAAGATCTGAGAGTGTAGGGCAGAGTGAGCGTGCGTGAAGTTATAGGAGACAAACCTGGAAAGTTTGCTATAAACTTCCATTAAGTTAGTTTACAATTAGTAGTACACTGGGAAATGTTTAACAGCTGACTCTTTGGGGAGGATAGCTCTGATTTACAACATTACCAGTTTCTTTAGGGTAAATACTCTCACCATGGCTGATTTCAAGCTAGCAACAAGAGTCACCAAACACAGGGCTGGGAAGAAATGCACAGTTAGCACACCATCATTTAGCATTTCCATCATAACAGATGCAACAGACATCATAATGTTGACTGCACAGATAATAGCAATGGGTACCAGAATAATTTGCAAACAATGAGTTTTGAGTATTTACAAACTTTGGTTTTAATAGAATTAATTTAACTGTAAGATTATGTAACATAATTTTGAATAATGGCTGTGTTTACCAACCAGCTTGCAGAATTCCTGGAAATTTAACAGTCTGTTCTCATGAGTTGGTATGAGCACACACCTGTTTACATCTACTATTTCGTGGGTTATTGTGCTCGTGCTTGGTGGGTTAGGACTTAAAAAGCATTTGCCATGCATTATTTATCTGGTCAAAGAGATCTTTCTCTCTCACACAACACACACATACAAACACACACACACATGCTAAAAAGGAACTTGATGTGATTGTGATTGTAGTGTTGGTTTCAACCATTACAGAGAGGAGCCTTCAGGAAGAGAGGTAAGAGTAATTTGGGGAATGCAGGAAGAAGATAAGAAAGATGTAGAGCTCCAAAGAAGTAGGGAGAGAGGAGATTGTGAGATGGAGAGAGAGATGAATGAGGGAGTTTTCTAATTGGATGCCCCATATGGTCTCAGCTTCTTAGTCAACTAGGAGATAAGGTGATTTGCATAATTTGCTCGGATCAGTGTACTAGGTTAACTAGTTGTTATCTTGAAAGCTAGAGTAATGCAGCCTTACAGGAGTAAGAGAAGAAAGGATTTCTGAAGTACAAACCACTGGCTGAGAGGGGTGGGGACAGGAAAGAGAGTATCCTGGTGATTCAGGACCTGGTTAGGTACAAAAGGGAAGGTCTCAAGATAAGGAGAAGCAGAAAACCCAGCTGGGGACCCCACACTTCCCTGAGTTCACAGAAGCACCCAGATGGGGGCTCCTCCCCCCACCTTCCCTTTTGAAGCTCCACCAGACACTGAGTCCTTTCTCACTCTAGCATCATCTTCTGCTCTACCATTCTGAGCAGCAGGCGACATGCTCTAGCGGACCCCATCTTTAAACCTCTCAACCAAAGCGCTTCACCCTCCAGCTCCCACCACTGTCTTCACAGCGCGCAGTTCCAAAGTGTTTCCTCTCCCGGCTGTCTCCACCGCCTTCCTGCTCTTTCTTCCTCAGCCCTCCCTCCTCTCCACTGCCAATGGGGGTGCCCCAGGACTGCCACTGCCCCAGGACAAGCAATGATGTCTTTGCTCCACGGCACCTAGGGCGATCGTTTAAAACATGAACCAGCAACACGTTACTACTGCACTTAAACCCTGTAAGAGACTCCCTTGCATTTACCATCGAATGCCAGCTCTTTTTGAGGCTGGCCAAGCCCTGCAGGACCTGCCTCCTGCCTCTGTCTCCTCCACTTCCTACCCATAGAGCCTGATCCTGCCTCGGGGCCTTCGCACAGGTGTTTCCTTCACTTTTGAGTGGGTGCTCAAAAATGTCAGTTCCCTTCCCTCTTTGTTAGGACAATGAGTAGGAAAAGTTTTCCCTTACGCAGAAGGAGTTGTTGAGGCAGCTCTCCTGCCTGGCAGAGGGGGTGTGCTTGTGTCTTCACAGCTGGGCTGGAAACCTAGCCACCTTCCCCCCACCCCAAGCTTTCTCCTTTTTCACCCTGGCCACTTTGATTGGAAGCAATCTCACCTCTTCTACTGCTTTGCCCTTGAAATACAGAGCTCTGTTGAGACTTCTGCCTCCACCTTCCCATAGGAGTACCCTTGCCCCAATCACTGCCCCAGGACAAGCACAGAAATGTAAGCAGAAAGCCATACCAGCAGGCCATACAACTACCTGTGGTCTTGGCACTGGCCTTTGGATAAGTGCAGGGAATGATACAAATGGGGAAAGTCTTGATGAGTTTTGCAGAAATCCTAAAATGTTAAGAATGTAATAAATTTGGGGTTGCCAGCAAAGACTATTGAGTGGGGATGGGAGGGGTTGTGGTAATATATTATGGGTAATATATTATGGGTTGTGGATTAGTCATGGGCTCTTTGAATTATAAGCAAGAAAAACCAACCCTGGCAAACTTAAGCTGGGAGAATGAATGGACGTGCAGCACAGTGGGCAGCTTACAGAACAAGGCTTCCTTTCCCAGCACCATATTGAATTATTAGATCGCACCTCTTCCCGAATACATCTTCATGTGTTGGGTATGACCAATAGGCATCCTTTAAACTTCACATATGTGCACAAATGCGCAAATTGAGGGACATTCTACAAAATACCTGGCTAGTATTCCTCAAACTGTCAAGGTCATTGAAAATAAGGAAAGACCGAGAAACCATCCCAGACCGAGGAGGCTAAGGAGACTGGATGAGTAAATGTAATGTGGGATTCTGGCACAGAAAAAGGACGTGAGTGGAAAAACTAGTGAAAAAAACTAGTAAAATCTGAATAAAGCCTGGGGCTTAGTCCATAGTAACATGCCAATGCTGCTTGCTTAGTTTTGACAAATGTACCAAGGTAATGTAGGATGTCAGTACAATAAAAAGAACTCTCTGTACTGTCCTTGCCACTTTTCTGTAAATCTAGAATCATCCCCCCCAAAGTGTGTCCTTAAAAAAATCCATAAATCTGCTCACAAGAAGGTAAGGGGAATCTACAAAGGCCCAAAGGGAGTCACCACAAAACCCGAAAGGGCGAGTGGTTCCCCAGATGACGAGGAGTGAAAGACCAGCCGGGGCTGAGGTTCCAGCACAAAGCAGGGACCCTCAAGGGACGATGACATCCCCAGAAACTCATAGCACCGGCTTTTCCAACTCTTGTCAAAGGTCCTGACAAGAAAATTTGTCAATGTAGGCCTTGATTTGGTATAAAAAAAAATGGAATCTCCCATAAGAACTCATAAACATAAGCAGCTCTTATTTTGGTTTAGAGCTTGAATTTATACTGTTATGGGCTGAGTTATGTTCTCCCACTCCCCCAAATTCATATGTTGAGCCCTAACCTATAGTACCTCGGAATGTGACTGTATTTGTAGATAGGTCCTTTAAAGAGTGATTAAGTTAAAATGCAGCTGTTAGGTTGGGCCCTAGTCCAATCTGACTGGTGTCCTTATACGAGGAGGAAATTTGAACACACAGAAAGACACCAGGGGTGGCCGGGCACAATGGCTGACACCTGTAATTCTAGCACTTCGGGAGGCCAAGGTGGGAGGATTGCTTGAGGCCAGAAGTTTGAGACCAGCCTGGGCAATGTAGCAAGACCCCATCTCTATTAAAAAAACACCTAAAATCAAAAAGATATGAGATATATATATATAGCCTGTAGTCCTAGCTACTCAGGAGGCTGAGGCAGGAGGATGGCTTGAGCCCAGGAGTTTGAGGCTGCAGTGAGCTATGATTGTGCCACTGCACTCCAGCCTGGATGACAGAGCAAGACCCTGTCTCTTAAAAAAATAAAGAAAAAGAAAAAAACCAGAGTAAATTTCTATTCAATGATCCTGAGATATCCTAAAAACAAAAACAAAAACAAACAATAAAAAAACCAAAAAAACAAAACCCAGGCATTAAGGGTGCTCACACACAGAGGAAAGATTATGTGAGGTCGCAGTGAGAAGGCAGCTGTCTGTAAGCCCAGGAGAGACACTCCAGGAGAAACCAACCCTACCAACACCTTGATCTTGGACTTCCAGCCTCCAGAGCTATGAAAAATAAGTGCTGTTGTACCCAGTCTGTGGTACTTTGTTGTCACAGCTGTAGCAAATTAATATACTACCAACGGTCCCAGGAAAACTCAAGCAAAAAAAAAAATTAATTTTAAGTACGTATAACCCTTTTAGGGGGAGGTCCTCTGGGGAAGAGTCCATCCTCATCCCAATGTCCTGAGGATTCTTCACCTGTAAGAATCCTCAGGAAGAATCCTCACCGTACATGAACACACAATGAAGCAGAACACCCAAGTAATCAGGGCTTCGAGAAGCCGAACCCTATTTCTTCTCTCCTTACGATAAGGTACTAACCATCTAGGGTTGGCGCAAGGGCTCCGGGGCTCTTGGGGCGCTTCTGGTCTTTTACTTCCTATCAAGCTAATTGGAATGGATTTAAGAGACACTGGAAGAAGAAGACTGGACGGCGTTGAGTGCAGATTTGCAAGGAGTTTGGTTATAAAGGGAAGCAGGGAAATGGGGAGGTACCTGGAGAGAAAAGTAAACACAAAAGAAAGGTTCAATTTTAAGGAAGAGAACCCACCCGTGTTTGGGTGCTGATGGGAATGGACTAGTTGAGAGGGGAAGTGGGTAGAGACAAGGGGGAGAAGCATGGGGGGAAGAATGCCTTTGAGTGGGTGAGAGGGAAGAGGATTTGGCCCCCAGACCGCCCAGGGTGTGACCTGTCTAGGAGGGAGGGCCTCAGAGAGGCAAATATGGCCCCCCAGCTTTGGAGGTGGGACAGGATGGAAACTGAACAAGGAGCTCCCCTGCCTTCAGCTCCAGGGCCTCTCCCTGGTACAGTTGCTGCCAGGCAGGGCCTTAGGAATGTGTTCCGATGGTTTTGTAAATCTTTTATGAGCTATTTTCTTTGTAATAGATTTACCTTAAGATTGCTGCATCTTTCCACTCAAAGTTCACCCGCATCCTGGGAGCGCTGGAGTGGGCGGGAGGATTTCGGAGACCTGAGTGAGGGGGAGTTTAGTGGCATATTAGTCAGGGTTTTCCAGAGATGCAGAACCAACAGGATGTGTGTATATATATAGAGAGAAAGAGGTTTGGTTTAAGGAATTGGCTCACACGATTGTGGAGGCTTAGTCAGTCCAAAAACTGCAGGGTAGGCCAGCAGGCTGGAGACCCAGGGAAGAGAGTTACAGTTCGTATCCAAAGGCCCTTGGCTGGCAGAATTCCTTCTTGTTCCGGGAGGCCAGTCTTTGTTCTAGTAAGGCCTTCAACTGATTGCATGAGGCCCACCCCCATGGCAGAAGGCGATCTGCTTTTCCGGAGTCCACTAATTTAAATGCAAATCTCATTCAAAAACACCCTAATAGGTACATCCAGAATAATGTGGGACCAAATATGTGGGCACCGTGGCCTACCCACATTGACCTATAAAATGAACTATCATAAGCAAGATATATTTTTGTGTTTTAGAATATTTTGTGTTTGTATTTAAATGAATGTTAGCTGAGTGTAGGATTTGCTTCAGTGAACATTCCCACCTGGTACATCAGTGACTCTCCCAGGGAGAAGACCTTGGGACATATGGCCAGAGATCTCACCAAGACAGGCACCAGAAGCGGAGGAGAAAATAGTTTGAGATTAACAAAGCAAGTCTGCCGAAAGTTCTTCCAAATCTGACAGCTCCTGTATAAAAGAAATTTGAATGAAGTCTGCCCAAATTTGCCAACCATCCTAAAAATGTACATGACATCCCTATTTATTCTTTGCAGAGAGAAACTCTCCTACACTATCAACAACAGAAAGCAAATTTCTCTTCATTGTGCTAGAGGCAAGACTGAATTGTCATTCTGTTCTCTCTGTAGAAAATGTTATTACAAAACAAGCTATCGTTTGAAGAAGTGGTTAAGGAATATGCAGCCAAAAAATTGTAGGAAAACATTATTATAGATGAGTGTTCATTAGTAACAAGCTTTTTAAAATTTGCCATTTGTGGTGTTTTCTTTATTCATTCTGCATAATACTCACTTTTGAACTAATCTTGTAATTGTGTATTATTTTTTAGAAAGAGTTCCCCAAATTGCATGGTGTGGCTGTGGGTCCCACAAAACGTGGATCTGCCCTGCATAGGGCTGAAGAGGAGGATCCAGTGAGGAATGAGAGAAACCAGCAGGACACATGGAAGCAAGAAAGAGACAGAAACAGATGGAGACAGAGACAGAGAGAGAGGAATATTTTGAGGAACAATGTTGCTCTGGGACTTCATCGAGATGCCTTTCAGATCCACTCTCGTCAGAGACATTACCGTCAAAAATCTCAAATCTGCCTATCAGAAGCTTTCAGGGAGTGGTTAAGGAATGGCTCCATCTCATGAAAACTTAGGATTTCATAGGCGGCCCATCTGCACCAAAATTAGTAGGGATTGAGTTGCGAGATTTAGCAAATAAAGATTTAATGTGTTGAGTTACATTTGCACTTCAAATATGCAATGATTTTTTAGTATGAGTTGATCTCACTCATGCCATATACCTTTCTGCTGGACACAGTGGCGCACACCTGTAGTCCCAGCGATCAGGAGAGTGAGGCGGGAGGATCGCTTGAGCCCAGGAGTTGGAGGCTGCAGCGAGCTGTGGTCACCCCACCACACGCCAGTCTGGGGGACAAAGGGAGACCCCATCTCAGAAAAAAAAAACCCAAAACAAAGACTGCCTTTCAGCAGGCTCCTCAGGGGATTTGTATTAATTTGTATGCATGTTAAAGTGAGTGAACTTTCTCTAGACTTGAGAAAGTGTTATTTTAGGCACTTAAGTCACTGTTCGAAAACAATCCCGTGAACTATCAAAATTGATCTCTCCAAATTTGTTTCCAATCCATGTCCACAAACTTGTTGCACACAAGTCATAACTGGGATGATGAAACTGTGGATCACCTTCCACCTACTCAGTGTCCTCATTCTCTTTTCTTTTTTTATAGTCCTGATGTTCTGCATGAACAGCCACGGAGCGCCAACATGACAGCACCCAAGGCTGGCTTCTTGCCATGTGACTTGTGTACAGGACTCTAGTTGATGAGGGCCCCATGCTTGAATTTCTGTATGGTTTTATCTCTGAACTTGCATTTTGCAAGTGAAGTCTGATGGGGCGATGGAACATGTGAGCAGAGGAGAAATGCACAGCGTGTGTGTTTGCAGCCACCCCTTGCTGCCCCATTTTTTGTGTGGCATCCACAATGCCCGCTGAGCATGGAAGTCAGAAGGACCCAGGGTGCCAAAAGTCAGTTAGGCAAGGCTCAGAGTGAGCACAAGGTTAGCAGGTGATGCCTACGGCTAAGCAGGGCTCTGCCCCAAGACACCCTACTTTCCTGTTCAGATCAAAACTGCTTTGAATGCCTAAAGAAGACACTGGCATTTTTATTAGCAGAAACATGAAAAACCAAAGAGCTTCATCGCATCCCTTTGTAATCATGCTGCTTCCCTGTGTTAGCCAACTGCAGGCTTGTGCTGACGGTGGTATGGAAAGGAAAGATAGGGCAGTGCATGGTTTCTTGTCCTCGAGTCCTTCCTTCCTTGCTCATCCGTAAGGTGGAGAGTGGTGGGGAAAACGTGCGAGCATCAGGAAGTGAACTGAAAAGGATCCAGTGAGTTTTGTGTGGCGCCCCCACTGTTCTTGGAAGAACAAAATACATCCCCTGCATAGACAAGGAAAGGAATACGAAGTGTGTAATCTTGGTGATTCCACATGAGTTAAACGCTCTGGTATTTTCATTTAAAATTGGCATTGCACGCTACAAAGATGAACGATGAAATTCCTGCTAATAACCTAAAGGTTTGTTTTTTCTTTACTTGGAATGACATTAAAGAGCAAATAAAGAACACCATGACAAGGGAAGGGAGTCAGTGCAGAAGAAAGGAAAAAGCTTTTTATTTATAACAGTACTTTTATTGGTGACGTTTCCCCCTGCATTTTGAACAAGGGGTCACGCACTTTCATTTTCCACTGGGCTCTATAAATTATGTGGCGGCCGTGACAACACCCTGTCCTCAGATACAACGACACAGTCCTTTTACGTGCAGTTAGGGTGGTGGGGGAGGGCTGAGGCAGAGTTTGAAGTGCCACAGTGTTATTTTAGGAAAGGTGGGGCTGAGTGGGATTTGGCAAAGGATTGCACTTCAGAAAATAAGTACAAAGATGAAAGAGCCGGGAGACTCAGGCTTTCATTATGAACTGTCTCAGCATTCTCCTACCCAAATGAATGACAGATATCCTATACCCAAAAAAAAAAAAAAAAAAAATTATAAACCAGAGAGCAGGGGACTATGTCAGATGAAGTTTCTTTTTTAGTAAATATAAAGCATCTCACAAATATAATTAAATAATTGTAAATGAAAATAATGATGGTAGACTTTAAATCGGTGATATTGTTAGATATGAAAGATTATAGATATTTCTTTCATCCAAAAATTCAGCACCAACTTTAGTCTGTAGGATATTTAACAGGACTTTATTTTGATGAACTGATCAATGAAATAAAAATAAACTCAATTATCATGTCTCATCCTTTTAGATTTTTTTAACATAAATATTTTATAGAAATTTAAGTAAGCCTACAAATATCAGAAATAATAGTATTCTGCTCCTTTGACAATTTTTAAAAGTTTGTTTTCTTTAAAGGTACTCTAAAAGTAACAATGAACTATCTTGGATTGGTGACTTTGAAAGTTCTTTTTCCTCCTCTTTCTTTTGGAATCCAAAATATGTCTTTACAGAGAAAACTTGGATTCCCTAGAGAGAGAAAACGAAGAGAAATGGGGAGATTTACTGGATTTCTGCAGTGATGGCTACTCTTGATCTCCTATCAATTAAGATAGCCAGGGGACACCAAAGCAAATAATCAAAATGTCTTTGCAACCTGGGTAATGTTGAATCAGTTCCATTTGTCAGGAAGAAAGAATTGCAAAGGCATGCAAACTCACATTTTAAAGGAATTTGCAGCCAAACTCCCTAAGCACTAAGCAACATCTAGACTTAACTCTTCATTATTTCGCTTATATCATGTAACAGTTTGGCAAGAAATAGGTGATCATTTTGTATGTACTCTTGATCAGTAAATTAATTTAGCGATTATCTCTCTCCATGCCCTGCAATACAAGAGGAAACCTTACATAGCATTAAAGACACTTACTTCATTTTGTGCAATTTACCTGGGACATCTAATTTAATCCTCCCAAAACCACTGTGAGATGGGTTTTATTATTATCTTTTACTGATGAGGAATCTACATGTTAAAGTTTGAGCAATTTGTCCAAACTCACAAAACTTGTGAATGGTAAAGACAGAATTTATACCCTGGTACTTTGATTCTAGAGCCCATTGAATTAATCATTGTGCCACACTTGCTCCTCCAAGAGTCTATTAAAGTAGCATAATTCTTTTAGCTACTATATATGGACATTAAGGTTAGAAAAAGAGGGTTCTGCATGGATCTCTCCTCCTTTTCTTCACAAGGGTGACTTTGCCTGGGTACCTTCTATGTTTGAATTGTGAAAGGCAGTATAGAAGAAGGTAGATATGGTAAAGTATGACAAGTCCAATGTCATCTGCCTTTGCTCAAGATTTTTTACTCAAGCGAAAATCATTGGCAAGAACTAGAGTGGAACATAATTTCACTTTGCTGTCCCAAGTCTTAAGAAATGGTCTTATGTACTGTACAGTGGTAAAATTTAATAAATAAATAAATGAAAATAAAAATAAAGAACAACACAAAAGAAATGGTCTTATAATACCTGATGTTTTAGGTAGTCTCAGAAAATACAAATTAGTAATATTTACATGAACCCCTATATAATTTTAGAATGATTATTTAATCAGATGCTCCAAGAGCACTTAGTAAAATATCAGAAACATATCGATTGCTATGAGTTGGCCTGCATTTCTAAAGAGCAAAATTGCCATGCTAAACTAATTTTTTAAAGGGCTACTAGAATGATAATGGAAATATTCTGCCAAACTTTATCATTTTGTGATAAAGAATTTGTATTAAGTATTTTGAAAATCCTGTGGTTATGGCTAAGAAGAAGAAACAGGCCAAATGACAATGCATCCATATGTACCACATCATAAGAGTTTTATTTATTCATTTATTTATTTTAGCATATTATGGGGCTACAAGTGTTAAGGTTATATATATTGCCCATGCCCCCCTCCCCCCTCGAGTAAGAGCTTCAAGCATGTCCATCCCCCAAATGTTACACATCTTACTCGTTGTGGTTGTATATACCTATCCCCTCCTCCCCCCTCCCACCCTCTTGACACTCAATAAATGTTACTCTTATATGTCCACTTAAGCAGTTCAACCTTTGTGGAAAGCAATATGGAAATACTTCAAAGCGATACAAGTAGATCTACCATTTGATCCAGCAATTCCACTACTGGGCATCTACCCAAAAGATCAAAAGTCACTTTATGAAAAAGACACCTGCACTCGAATGTTTATAGCAGCACAACTCACAATCGCAAAGCTGTGGAAATAACCCAAGTGCCCATCAATTCATGAGTGGATTAATAAAATGTGGTATATGTATACTATGGAATACTATTCAGCTTTAAGAAACAATGGTGATATAGGACATCTTATATATTCCTGGATAGAGCTGGAACCCATTCTACTAAGTGAAGTATCTCAAGAATGGAAAAACCAGCACCACATGTACTCACCAGCAAATTGGTATTAAAAGCTTTATTTTTGGATCATTATCAATCTGGGAAGAGTTCTCAAGTGCCATAAGTTAATGCATTCAGCTTTGTCCTAATAAGCTTTTTTTCAAATGAATAATTTTGATAAAAACACAGAGACAATATTTAGCAGATTTTGAAATGATAAAAATATCCATTGTATGTAGCATAATTGGATCAAGATTCCTAGACATTATGAAAGCCTTGAAGCCTTGGTCACTACAAAAAATACGAAATTTAATGGGAATAAATGGGAAATTCTCTGATTTTTAACATTGACTTATCTATAGAAAGAGTTTGTATCAGCCAAGATAGGCTAGATTATGCAGTGGTAACAGACAACTCCCCAAGTTGCAGTGACATAGGCAATAAAGTTTTATTTCTAATTCACCTTACACATCCCAGAAGACCCTGAGTGCTCTGGAACTTTTGCTCCTTATTTTCCTCACTCTAGGGTCCAGGCTGATGGAAAGCTATCATCTGAACGTTGCTGCTCACAGCGACAGAGGGAAATAGCCACTGAGCAAGTCTCACATGAGCTCTTAAAGCTCCCTGTGAAGTAACACAATTCATCTCACATCACATGGGCCGAGCAAGTCACATGGCCACACCTAACTCCATAGGGAGCAGGGGAAGTACGCTGCTCCCCTGTGCCCCACAAGAGAGAGAGTAGCCCTAATGATCATCAAAGGTTAAACCAGCACAACAGCTGTTCATGTCAAAAATAGTGTGGAGGGTTTGGTTTTAGTTGATGGCAAAAACAACATAGTCCATGAAGGACTTGGTTGATGAAAATGGTAATGCAGTCTTAGAGTGCATTGACTGAAGTATCTATGGTTGGTTGGGTAATGTCCCCAAAGATATCCAAGTCCTAATCCCTGGAACCTGTGAATGGTACCTTATATTGAAAAAAGATTTTGCATCTGTGCTTACCTTAAAGATTTTGGGATAGGACCATTACCCTGGATTATCTGGCTGGGCCTTAAATGTAATCACAAGTGTCCTTATATAAGAGGGAGACAAATGGAAATTTGAGTGATGTGCTTTGAAAAGGAAGGAAGGGGCTGAGTGTGGTGGCTCATGCCTGTAATTCTAGCCCTCTGAGAGGCTGAGGCAGGAGGATCACTTGAGAGGATCACAGGGGATCAGGAGTTCGAGACCAGCCTCAGCAAGAGTGACACTCCTGTCTCTACTAAAAGTAGAAAGAAATTAGCCGGATAACTAAAAGTATTTTTTAAAAAATAGCAGGGCATGGTGGTGTGTGCCTGTATTCTCAGCTACTTGGGAGGCTGAGGCAGAAGGATTGCTTGAGCCCAGGAGTTTGAGGTTGCTCTGAGCTAAGCTGACTCCACGGCATTCTAGCCCTGGCAACAGAGTGAGACTCTGCCTTAAAAAAAAAAAAAATAAATAAAAATTGAAAAAAAGATGAAAAGAAAAGAATGAAGGAAACTGCCCTACTGATACCTTTATTTCAGCCCTGTAAGACTCATTTCATACTTCTAACCTCCAGAACTGAACTCAAAACAATGCCTAAAACATATTAGACACTCAGTCAATGTAAGCTATAATCATAGCACAAACATACTAGGTACATTCTCTTGTTTTTGGGTTGACGGTACTCATCTATCTTTTCCATGCTATGCCTCTTACTTTCTTCCTGTAGCACATTGGCCTAGTTGTCTTCCCATGCCTGCTCCTTTTGCTAATGCCTAATTTAGGCAACTCTGTTCAGAGCTCTCATTTTTCTGATATAAAGAAGGTAAATTCTCTGTGACTTGTCTTCTCACCTTTTCTGAGACTTGTTTGTTACATGTCCTTGGAGCTACCAAGGTCTCAATGTTATGCTAGTGAGATGACAGTAGGAAAGAGAGTTCAGTTAGAGCTGACCAAGTGGGTTCTGCTCTCCTGAGTTCATGTTAAATGTCCCATGTCAGGTTCACTCCACCCATTTGGGGTAGCCTATGTTCATGGAGATTTCTGCAGGATGGAGCTCAGCCCCACTGTTCAGTAATAAGCCCTGACAATGGAAAAACCTGACATATCCTTGGCTCTCTGCTAATATCTAGAGTGGTAAGGTAGGACCTTGGTTCCTGCAACTTCTCTCTTATTTTTTCCTTGGACCTACCCTTTCCATCCCCCTCTTTCCAAATTGGGAAGGCTTAATGAACATTCTTAGTGGCTTAGCAAAACTATTCCAGAATCTTCTGTCCCCTTTCTTGGCCTGAAACCTCATTGTGAAGGTAATGGCACGAAGCTATACTTTTTTCCTTATTTGGCTGTTGGCAGTACATTTTTTTTTATTTGTTGACTTTTATTAATTTTCATCCATTCCATGAGGAAATGGGTAAGAGAAAGATTCTGTGCTCTGAGTTCACTACTCCATCTTTCCTAAAACCAGGTTCTTAATTCACTGCTGGACTGGTTGTGGTGCTCTGTAATACAGAAGATTCTCTTCCTTTGATTTCTGTCATCAACACCCATTGTCTTAGGTTGGGCTGCTACAACAGAATACCATAGGCTGGGTGGT
This sequence comes from Microcebus murinus, assembly GCF_040939455.1. NCBI lineage: Eukaryota > Metazoa > Chordata > Mammalia > Primates > Cheirogaleidae > Microcebus > Microcebus murinus. Next base: position 13,034,839 of record NC_134114.1, read on the forward strand.
TTATAAACAAAACAAATTTATTTCTCACAATTCTGGAGGCTGGAAGCCTGAAATCAGGGCGAAGCATGGTCACCTTCTGAATAATTAAGTCAAGGGCTCTGCCCTTATGACCTAATTATCTCCCAAAGGCTTCACCTCCTAATATCATCACATTTTGGGGTTAGGATTTCAAGCTATGAATTTTGGGGGACACAAACAGTCCACAGCAGCCATGATCTCCCAAATAGACATTAAGATTATTGTCAAGGAGTGGAGTACAAATTCCAGGAGGTGTCTTTCAGAATAGGCAGAAAGTTTAAGCAGTTGCATCCTCCATGGAAAACTGGCAGTCTTAATTCTTATTGAATCTAGTCACATTTAATTGCTGACTCTACTGAATAAGCACTTTCATCATGTACTGTAATACTTCAATGCTTGACCTACTGTTGCTATAAACTCTAAGACTTAATAAAAAAAAAATCTCTCTCCTGGTTTGAAGCAATTAGATATAGAAAGTTTTATGGAAAATTGAATCTTCAAATAAGATTTAAAAAATTATACAATAAATTTCATCTATCCCAAGTATGGAAGAAGAAATAGGATAAATTATGACACCAGAGACCTTGGTAAGAATATTCAAAAGCTTCATTACTTGACATTCGTGCTAGGTAGTCTCTGTAATACCCTCAGAATGGAAATGTTCTAGGCATTTCCCTGAAATCAGCTCTGATGTTGATTGATTAACTCTATAAACAAGGATTTATTTAGCAGCTTCTATGTAACAGACTCTATGGGTGATAATACATTTTTGTTGGTTTAAGCCATTAGATTTGTGGTAATTTGTTATAGCAGCAACAGAAAACTAAAACACTATCTTAAGCAAGTGTTCTTTTGTTTCCAAATGAGACAAGTGAATGATGAAGAGGCTCAATAGCACATCATATATGGAGCCACAGGGGCTGCTGGAGATGTCCAACCTAGAATTGTAGAGCCCAGTTGGTCAGCTCTAGCTGAACTCTCTTTCCTACTGTCATCTCACTAGCATAACATTGAGACCTTGGTAGCTCCAAGGATATGTAACAAACAAGTCTCAGAAAAGGTGAGAAGACAAGTCACAGAGAATTTACCTTCCTTATATCAGAAAAATGAGAGCTCTGAACAGAGTTGCCTAAATTAGGCATTAGCAAAAGGAGCAGGCATGGGAAGACAACTAGGCCAATGTGCTACAGGAAGAAAGTAAGAGGCATAGCATGGAAAAGATAGATGAGTACTGTCAACCCAAAAACAAGAGAATGTGCCTAGTATGTTTGTGCTATGATTATAGCTTACATTGACTGAGTGTCTAATATGTTTCAGGCACAGTTTTGAGTTCTTTACTTATTATATCCTTGCACATGCAAATAAGTATGCTTACCTTAATTTTATAGTTCAACTAAGATTAAATCACTTACAGGCAGAGGTGGTCAATTAACCTACATAGTCCAATCTCAGAGGCCTGGTTTTAAACATCTTTACTATGCTGCTTTGGAATAATTTAAGTAGTTGAATAAGTTGTCAAAAACATAAACACTGAATAAAATAAGGGAGACTACAGCACTGATAAGACAAATTGAGGATCAAATCATTACAATTACAGCATCGATGAATAAAGTAGGAATGAATGAAGAGACCAGGTTGAAAACAAAATTAGATACATGAAGGAAAGTCTTGTGATAATCACATTGAGTGTGAAGGGAGAAGACATACCTTTAAGATTAGTAAAAGAGGAGGTAATAGATACAGAGGACAAACATGGTTCAAAATAAGAATAACTAGTGGCAGAGAACTGAAAAGTGTATAGAAAAAGTATTCAAGATATAACAAAAGAAAATATTCCTGAAATAAAGGAAAAACTAAATCTATAGCTAGGAAAATTACTCTGTTTGCCAGGAAATTTTCATATAAAACAACTAACTCTTTAGAAAAGTTTCTGTTCATGTCCTTTGCCCACTTTTTGATAGGGTTGTTTGATTTTTTTCTTGCTGATTTTCGTGAGTTCTAAGTAGATTCTAGTTATCAGCCCCTTATCAGATGTGTAGGATGCGAAAATTTTCTCCCATTCTGTAGGTTGTCTGTTTATTTCACAAACTAGTTCAACCTCTATGGAAAACAATATGGGGATACCTTAAAGCAATACAAATGGATCTACCATTTAATCCAGCAATCCCATTACTGGGCATCTACCCAAAAGATCCAATGACAGTTTACAAAAAAGACAGCTGCACTCAAATGTTTATAGCAGCACAATTCATAATTGCAAAGCTGTGGAAACAACCCAAGTGCCCATCAATTCATGAGTGGATTAATAAAATGTGGTATATGTATACCATGGAGTACTATTCAGCTCTAAGAAACAACAGTGATATAGCACATCTTGTATTTTCCTGGATAGAGCTGGAACCCATACTACTAAGTGAAGTATCCCAAGAATGGAAAAACAAGCACCACATATACTCACCAGCAAACTGATATTAACTGAGCAACACCTAAGTGGACACATAGGAGCTACATTAATTGGGTATTGGACAGGTGGGAGGGGGTATGGGGGTGGATAAATACATACATAATGAGTGAGACGTGCATCATTTGGGGGATGATCATGCTTGAAGCTCAGACTTGTAGGGGAGAGGGGGCAAGGGCATTATTTGAAACCTTAAAATTTGTACCCTCATAATATGCTGAAATAAAAAAAAACCTAACTCTAAATAATATCTTGATTGAATCATTGCATTTAAAGGATAAAGAAAGGGTTTTATGAACATCCAGGTAGAGAACAAGTCCCCTACAAGGAAAAAATATGACCTGATATTTCTTGACAGCAAATGTAATGTCAGAAGACACAGGAGAAAATCCTGCTAGGTTCTGAGGGAAGGAAAGTAAGACACAGATGTTTTCGGCCAAGTTGTTATTGAAGTCTAAAGGAAGAAGTCTTTCTCAAATATGAAGAATATGCTGGCCTATAAATCCTATGATTAGCATTAAATTCATATAAAGATAGGACTAATACTAAATAATTGTGGAAATTATGCTTACAAAGGCAAAAATAAGTATTTTAAGCCTTTACAAAACAAAATATAATTGTATAACTATGAAAATCTTGGGAGGGGAGGTTGAAGTTAGCGTTTCCCTTTGTTTCATGAGAATCCCTTTTTCTTCTACTAAACTCATGCAAAATACTTTATTATTGTAATCTAATTCGAATAACCATTTAAACCTGCACACCCTTTTCATCGTTTATTGGATATTTCAATAAATGAATACACGAGTCTAGGGTTGTCTGGAATGAGGGCCACCTTCATGTTAACAGTAGTTATTTCTGGGTGTTGTTGGGTGTTAAATGATTTCATATTTTAATCTTTGCATTCTTCTTCATCACTTAAGTGTTTTACAACGAGTGTGTGCCTTTAAAGAATAAAACAATAAAATTGTTCTTATTTAAGAGAAAGAAACATGCCCATAAAAACCTGATCTTGAGAAAGCCCCTTTTTGGCTCCGTAGGAAATGGATCCTAGCTTGCCAATCAAAAAACAAAGCTCTAGCTGGTGTAGTGGTTGATGCCTGTAATACTAGCACTCTGGAAGGCCGAGGCGGGAGGATTGCTTCAGCTCAGGAGTTAGATATCAGCCTGAGTAAGAGTAAGACTCCGTCTCTACTAGAAATAGAAAATATTAGCTGGGAGTCACGGTGCATGCCTGTAGTCCCAGCTACTCCTGAGACTGAGGCAGGAGGATTGCTTGAGCCCAGGAGTTTGAGGTTGCTGTGAGCTGTGATGATGCCATTGCATTCTACCCAGGGCAACAGAGTGAGACTCTGTCGTGGAAAAAAAAAATCCTAGTTCTCCCATGGGCTAATTTAAGTGACTCATCACCATGTGAGTTTTCTTCCTCGTAAAAGAGTAAACAGAGAGTATGCTATCACTTGTCTAACTAACTGAATACCTCTTTCAGAGGCTCAAGCGATTGGGAGTGAGAAGTGATTAATGAGGCAAAGAAGAACTTACACAGATTTTGGAAAGTACAAGGACATTTGGGAAGGGAGCTAGATTTTTCATACTGTTGTAGCCTTGTTTTGATTTCTTCCTGGACTGACAAATCCTCCTAGCAGCTTCATTGCCAAAGTAAGAATTCCTCCTGGAAGTTTAGACCGTCCCTTCCCTTCCCTTGGAACCTCAGTGGGAATTGGCTTGGTGGAGTCCCTCATGTCACTTTTCTGTCTGGAAGGCAGCCACCCTCAGGCATCAGAAGCATTGCACAGCCCTGTCCCTGATTCTGGCTGCGTGGGGCTTAGATGACAAAAGCATTTACATAGGAGAAAATGCTAATGTGACTGTTTAAGACTAAATTCTATTCATAGATAATATAACGATACCATTCTAGGTGGTAGGGTGGATATTCTTTACCTTTTTCTTTGTCTCGCAAAATTTGCAAAATGAACAAGTATTATTTATATGTCTGGGAAAAAATATATAATTTAAAACTAAATCAGAGATTCTGCAAGGGATTTAAAAAAATATTTATATCCCCTGACCAGCTCCTCCCACCCTATAACAACGAAACAACGATGGAATTAATTTTTCCTTTAAAGTTGTTCCATTATAGGAGGCAAACGGGTTAAAACGGAAATTTAGAACAAATGAAAGGAAATAACTTCTTCTTGTGTCTTGTGGTCAGCAAGAGGAATTTGCTGTCACAGAAGGTCAAATGGTCAAATGCAGTCCTTGGGTGGCTTAGAAGGCCAGGGAAATGAGGGCGTTTTCAGGTGGTGATTGCTGGAGGAAGGGAATGTCGCCTCGGGTGGCAGGAAGGAGCCACCCTAATTGTCATCTGCTAGAAAGAACAAAATGTCCAGTTTTAGAGCAAAGAAAAGTTTTAGCTTGAATTGGTAACAGAAGCATACCCTCAACCTTGGTTTGGATATTCAGAACAAAATCTTACTGATGAATTGCTCATTCCAACTGAAGCTACTTTTGTTTTAATGCCACATTTGACCTTTGGTCAGCCCGATGGACTCACACTCATGGGTGGCCATGTGGTGGTCGGGGTTATTCATATATGCACTTGGGCATTTATCAAGTTACCAGGCAACACAAAAACAAGTCAACAGGGAAGAGTCCATCAAGGAAAACCGATACATAAAATCATGCTCATAAGTGCTAGGGGTACATACATGCAATTCATTTTGCTGAGTTGGGGATCAGGAAATGTATTTTCCCAGACTTTCTTAAATTAAGAATCATCCTTAAGCACTTGCTGGAAGAACACATTCCTTAGCTCCAATTCAGATTTACTGAGTAAGTTCCCAGGGAAAGCCCAGAAATCTGCAAACTTAACAAGTACCCTGGGGAATTTTGACCCTGAGGGCCATTTGAGAAACCTGAGTAGGTTGGAGTTTGTCACTGGAAATGGGGTAGGGTTTACCCAGGATAAAGAAGCTTCTCAAACTTCTATGTGTAGATGAATCACTCTGGGGTGTGTTAAAATGCAGATTTTGATTCAGTGGGTCTGGGCCATGTGCATTATTCTGTTTCTAACCAGCTCTGCCAAAGGTGCTAGTTATGCCAAAGGTGCTAGGCAGCTGACTACACCGAGTAGTGGGCTTATACCTCTATAAGAGGACTTCTCATGGTCTTCATCATAAAGTACAAACACTTAACTGGTGTACATAGGTGATACAACTGCTCTCTCCTTTGTTGTCTAATCTTTTGCAACTTTCACCCTGCTTTATGTGTGAACGAACTCAATTATGTTTTTTGTCCATGGACATTGATATGTGTCTTCTTCTACCCACTCTCTTTCTCTTTGCTCAGCAAACTTCTGGTTCCAGATTTAGATCCCTATGCATTCTTTAGCTCCCAGCGTAATGAAGACTTCCTCCAGGATACACTTCCTGACCCCTAGATCCGGGGTAGGCACCTCTCCTGAGTGTGACAGCACTTTTAACTCTCTCCAACACACCAAACTGTAGCTGTGTGTTTTCTTATCTGTCTCTCTCCCACCCAGGATCTTGGTCTCTACTCTGAGGACACACGCATGCCTGGCTGAGAAGGGCTGTTTCATAAATGGTTGCTCATGAATTGAATTGGATTAAATTGCAGGTTCATGTCAAACAGCTTGGAGAGCATTTGCAAAGGCTCAGGGACAAGGAATTTGTGCAAGGTGTTTTGGGGACCCAGATAATAGTGCAGTGTGAGCAGAGCCCATAAATCACAGGGAAAAGTAACTAAAATGCAGCAGAGTGTGAGGGTCCTTGTGTGATTTCACCCTGCGGGCAGCAGCCGGTGTGGGAACTGTGGGTCTCGGGTTTAACCTTTTCTGAGTCACAGAATCTTTGAGAATCTGATGAGAGCAACAGGCCCCACCCACTGAAAAATGACCATACAAACAAAAACATGTATAAACAAAATCTTGCAAATGATTTCAGGCAGAGTTTAGAGACTCCCTGAAGCCTATGGACCCCATGTTAAGGACTTTGACATCAAAGGAGATCTTGTAGAGATAATAGTCTAACCGTGTGCAGTAGAGGGTGGATTAAATCAAGCCCTCAGGCTGTTTTTTAAATAAAGTTGTTGGAACACAACCATGCCTGCTCATTTATGTATTACCTGTGGTTGCATTTGAGCTGAGTAGTTGTGGCAGAGAGTTTATGGCCTGCAAAGCCTAAAATGTTCCCTAACTGGCCTACACAGAAAAAGCTCCCTGACTCTTGGATTAATGTGCAGAAGTGTGACCAGACAGGCAGCTCCAGGCATGTGCAGGTCCAGTGGGTTTTCTACATATATATTCTGCTGTGAAAGAAAGAAAGAAAGAGAGAGAGAAAGAGAGAGAGAGAAAGCAAGAAAGCAAGAAAGCGAGAAAGCAAGCAAGCAAGCAAGCAAGCAAGCAAGCAAGAAAGAAAGAAAGAAAGAAAGAAAGAAAGAAAGAAAGAAAGAAGGAAAGAAAGAGAGAGAAAGAAGACTTCATATAGTTCAAACTGCTTTTCCTTTTCCAGGTTAAAACAAATAAATTAACCAGAAACAAACAAAAACCCAGAAAAGCCTAGTGCCAAGTAGTGGCATGGTCATTTTAAATTTTAAACATCAGAAATTTAAAATTATCTAAGTACTTTATTATTTTTTTAATTATTTATTTATTTATTTTGAGACAGAGTCTCACTTTGTCGCCCAGGCTAGAGTGAGTGCCGTGGCGTCAGCCTAGCTCACAGCAACCTCAAACTCCTGGGCTCAAGCAATCCTCCTGCCTCAGCCTCCTGAGAAGCTGGGACTACAGGCATGCGCCACCGTGTCCGGCTAATTTTTTCTATATGTATTAGTTGGCCAATTAATGTCTTTCTATTTATAGTAGAGACGGGGTCTCGCTCTTGCTCAGGCTGGTTTCAAACTCCTGACCTTGAGCGATCCTCTTGCCTCGAACTCCCAGAGTGCTAGGATTACAGGCGTGAGCCACCGCTCCCAGTTCTAAGTACTTTAATTGGGTTGCTTCAAGTTGGATTGAAAGACTAAAGATCCAGGATCTGGCCTTTCTTCACTATTTCCGGCAAAGAGGTGAGTAGCAGTGAAGGAAGGCGTGGGTTGTGTCAGACACAACGGGGGAAGCTGCCCATGTGACGTTAGGTAAATTACTTAGCAATCCAGTGCCTCAGTTTCCACTTTTGCAGCATAGAATAACAGATGCTCATTTTCCTAAGGGTTGCTATGAATATTAAATGATAATGCAGATAGTTCTCAAATGTTAGTTACTGGCAATGCTGGATTTATTCTTAGCATGGATTTTATGCAACCCAGGTCTCCATAAAAAAGACTCTGATTATAACGTTAATTCCAGCCCACAGCACAGAGCTTGGCATATATGTGGTTCTGTATAAAAGCTTGTCTAATGACGGCACCTTTGGAAGTTTGGTGAGAGCCTTCCAAAGATGACCGTCTTTTAATAAGTTACATGAACATGGGATTTGTGCATGAATGCATGGAATTTGGGGGTGATCAATACAGGAGCAATCCTGAATGAGATTATATTGAGGTGAGGAACAAAATAGGCGAAGGAAAATTAGCTTCCAGGCCTTAAATAAAAAGGGAAAAAGAACTCACTGGCAAGGCGAAGCGGGTGGGGTGGACAAGGAAATGCCGCACTTCCATTTACCTGACATCTGCCCTTTCCGTCCTCCTCCCCCTCTCGTTAGCCATAATTCATTTCATTCCCATCAGAAATGTTTAAAGAACCCTTTGTAACAACTCTACAGTTGTAGATCCGGACACAAGTCCTCTTAAATCCTTCATAGGGCCCTTTTGTTCTCTGCCCGCTCATAATCTCTCAGCATGGATGTTGAAACAATTTATGGGATGTGCTTGCATTTCCTTTTTCTTGTTCTTCTTAGACCCTTTATCCAAGGTTCCCAAGCACTTAACATATTAACTCTTCTTAGAGCATTTTTTTTGATGACACTAAAATATTGAGAGAATAAATAGGATTATTTATTCCCCAGGGCATAGGGAAAAGAGAAAGAAAGTATCAGAAGACAATCGGTCTATTTTCCGAAAGATTCCCTCCCTCCCTCCCTCTTACGGATACATTGCATATAGTTGGGGAGTAGGAGAAGCCTTCAAACTTAAAAGTTACAAGGAAATACAGAAAGAATCACAAAGGCAAGCAAGGCCCTGAATTGCAAAATGCAGACTGAGATAAGGAAAGAAAGGAAAAAGTCCTTCAGGAACCCAGTGGACTGAGTTTCAACAAGCCTGGGAGTCCTGTGTCTCTGAGATTTCCACTGCCAGCCAGAGCGGTTTTCCTGGGAAACTTTCTGGGTCATTCTTCTCTGTGCTCAGAGAAGGTGGGTGGGTGGGTGGGGGGTGCAGCCTGGCTCATTTCCTAGTAAAAGGAAAGAGTGGTCTTATCCACCACCTTCTTTCCAGCACATTGCACAGTTCTGAGGCCACCTGTCACCCTCTGCCTTTACCACTAGAAAGAAAACAGAAAGAAGAGAAAACCAACATTTTGCCTGTCTGTAAGCAAGTATGGTTTTTTTTTCACCTTCAAAAAGCAGATTTGTGAGGCTTAGTTTGTTCATCTCTATAAAGCACTTTGATTTTTTGAGAAGGAAAATGATCCGTGAGTGGGCTTAATCTGGCCTAAAATGGAATTATTTAAAATGTCGTAGTAGTTCAGGATTAATACTTGCTGTTTCTCTTTGGAGACATGGCTTTTTAGAAAGTCTGAGTTACCACCAACTACAGAGCGGGGCTCCTTCTGGAGCACATTCAACTTTCTCCTAAGATTTATTTTAATGTAAACACTTTAGGAAACAGAGGGTCAGTAAAAAGCCTAGCCCAGAGTACAGAGTAATGGATAAGAGTGTATGCCTTCCATGAAAATTTGTTTTTCGGAAGTTAGTGTCATCATTTGAAAACTTGTAAAGCTGCTATAATTTTTTTTTTTTTAAGTGGCAATCAAATTCATGCTCTCCCTGGAAGGAAAACACTTGAGAAATTGTATGGAGCCCATGGTCTGAGTCTTTTGGATATTACAGAAGAGTAAAAAAAAAAATCTATATCTATATATATATAGATAGATAGATATAGATATAGATATAGTTGGGGTGTGTATATGTATGTGCCATAGAATTACCAATTTTTATCTTTATTATGCCAAGAGAAAAGGTTTAAATTAATGAATTTTCAGAAAGGACCTTATTTACTTATTTTCTTGTTTCTTCCTTATAGGAAAAAAAAATGGAGACACATGAAAAAAAATGGAGACTCACTTCAGTTCTTTCCATTCGTTCTTCCTTTTTCCATCTCTCCCCTTAATCTCATCCCCACCACAACCTACATGGGCTCATTTTCAGTGGGGAAAGGCAGGATTTTATGGCTAGATGTGACCACAATGACTCTAACTGTCAGTGGAAGGGAAAACCAGGCCTCCTGGAATGCATTTTGCTTGTTGGCTTCCCAATAGGCTGGTGTTCCACTGAGCTTTGTGACTAATTTGGGGTGTGGTAGTGACATACAGGCAGGACAGGCAGAAATGACCCTTGACACCTGGTACTGACCACTTGTGGGACTGCCCAGGACATGAAGACGCAACAATACATTAAATTAAAAAACAGTTGCATTAAAATGAGAAAACGAAAGAAAAGGAAAATAGATTTTCCTCCCTGGACCAGGACATAATGCTTTTGCTTTGGTAAAACACTCGTGTTTCTCAGTCTAGAACATTATAACATCTGCTCGGATCGTTGGATGTATACAGGAGGCACCTGTGTGGTGGTGGCCTCTTGGCTGCACGAAGTGATTTCATTCCCAGTTGGGGCACTTCACAGAAGTCCCTCTGTTGGCCTTTTGGCCACCGCGCTTGCTGTCTTCGTAGCCCAGGTTGCCCACAGAAGGCTCTTGCTAGCCCCTTAAGCAGAAGATCACCAATTTGTTCCAATTGATGAATGAGTTTTTCCTGGAGAGCTGGCAACTTTTGTTTGGCGTATAACCATTTTTTCTGTCGTTTTTATTTTAGGGACTTTTTCTTATGCACTTGCTCATTTCCTGCAGCTGGGCATGACTGGTCCATTATTTCAATAAGGCAATCCACTCTCTTCCTCTTTGTGCAGGAGAACAGGACAGAGGGGAAGTGCCCAGTCTTCTCTCCCAACAGAATTCCATGTCTTTCCCAAGAGAAGTCCATTCCTCTTTCACTTTTTAGCTACTTTCCCCCTTATTCTTCTGTCTTGGGTCTAGGAGCAGACTCGGATGTATGAATGGATGGCAATTTCATCCACCCGTCAATTCCTTCAATAAGCACCTGCTGGCTCTCTCATAACTAGTCAGATCTGTTCTGAAAGCCCGAGATAATTCTAGAAGGTAGTCAGCTTGTGAAATACAGATTGAAGGAAAAGGGGAGAGGGAGGCGGATGTGAATGAGGAGGATCAAAGGAAGACAGAAAACAGGAGGAAGAACTATGAGATGGAAGGAAGAGAAAAATGGAGAAAATGGGAAAGAAAAGGAAAAGGTTTACTTTGATTTTCAAGAAAAGGGAACAAAACAAAGATTGACTTAGAATACACTATATGAAAATGTTTTTGGCAGTACCCTACAGACCATACAGATCAATTAGTTTGGGTCTCTATCCTTCAAGAATTTATTTATTTATTTTTTAATTGATACAATTTTTACTTTTTTTTTTAAGCAAAGGGTCTCACTCTTGCTCAGGTCTTGAACTCCTGAGCTCAAACAATCCTCCTGCCTTGGCCCCTCAGAGTGCTAGGATTGTAAGTGTGAGCTACCACGCTAGGCCAAGAATTTAGAATTAAGAGTAGAAATCAGATGAAAAAATATAGGAAGACACTTGTGTCTCTGACTAGCCTTGTTTCTTGAGACACTATGAAGAGAGCTTCTAGAAGTGGTTAACATTTTACTTCTCTATTAACGTGCTTCAAGCGAGTGGAATAACTTAAAAATCAAATATGTCTAAAACTTTTGCTTTGTTTCGTATAAATCCCTTTTCTGTCTTGTAGCTCAGGCTGGGGGCTTTGTGAAGATACGAGGGCTTGGGAGACAGTCACTGGGCACTGCTCCCTCCTCTCCAGCCAGAAGGCAGAACGTGTGCTGACAGATAGGGGGAGGAAGAAAGGACATATTTTGTCCTCCCTTCCAAAGCTGTTAATGTTCTGTTCTCCAATAAACTGTTGCAAAAAATCGATCTCTGTGTGGTGAATCAGATACTCATTACATCTTGCTGAGCAAGACATTTAGCAGGATTCCTTTTCCAGTGACCTCTTCTCTCCTCTTAACGGGGCAGTCTTCCCTGAGCCACAAGGGCTTGTTGTTGGCCCAGGTCACGGGCTTCCGGCCTCTAGTGACGCTCACAGTAGTTGGAGCAGGAAAGAGAGGGACGTTCCTCCATAAAAGGCCTCAGTGTGCTCTGCGTGTGGCAGGCAACTGCACGCAGGTCCTTGATGTACTAAAGAAAGTCAGAGAAAGGAAGTTTGCCCGAGGGGTGCTTGTGATATTTTTGGCAGCGATTTTCTCACTACCTGCCCTGTGTGTTTGTGTCTATGACGATGTTTACTGCAGATTGCAAAAGAATAGCTACTAAATTGGGATATGATGGACTTCTCAGCTGGAGAAGAGTGCTCCATCTTTCAGGGAAACAACATTTGGGATTTGAGATGTTGTGTTCTCTTTGTGGTTACATTTTGATGTCAGGATAAGGAAGGAGGAAAAAGAAAACAACAACCACTTCCAGAAGGCAGAAACAGCTTAGCTGCGTCCAGTGTACGGAAGAAACATCGACGTGTTTGAAGTGATGTTTGCAGATGTTTTGTCTAGTGGATGAAGGGCTCTCAGTTTTGTCCACGTTCACCATCAAAGGTTTTCATATTTTTAGTTTGGTTGTTGAGGTTTTTTTTCCTCAAAATTCTGCTTCATTTCAGCCAGTGTTTGGTGGTGCTGGGTAACATCTTTACTCTTTTTTTTTTTTTTGAGACACAGTCTCACTTTGTTGCCCAGGCTAGAGTGAGTGCCGTGGCATCAGCCTAGCTCACAGCAACCTCAAACTCCTGGGCTCAGGCAATCGTGCTGCCTCAGCCTCCCAAGTAGCTGGGACTACAGGCATGCGCCACCATGCCCGGCTAATTTTTTCTACATATATATCAGTTGGCCAATTAATTTCTTTCTATTTATAGTAGAGACGGGGTCTTGCTCTTGCTCAGGCTGGTTTCGAACTCCTGACCTCGAGCAATCCGCCCGCCTCGGCCTCCCAGAGTGCTAGGGTTACAGACGTGAGCCACTGCGCCCTGCCCATCTTTACTCTTATAAACTGTTGGATTTTCATCATTTTTCAAGACCAATGGCTTTTTTGTTGTCACTAGAAAGGAGCTTGGGGGCTCTATACCATTGCTTCTCCTCTCTGCCTTTCAGGGATGGTCACACCACAAATGTGATTGTTTCTGGACTTGTTAAGAGCCCTGAGCAATACAATATGACACAGTCTGGGCCTGGGCATGAAAGAAGTGATGAATGCTGTCCTCAGAGGGAAGAAACTGGGGGTCTGGGTGGAGGGACCTCAGGCAAACCCCACTCCCTGGAAGGATAATTAGTGTGTAGAAAGACAAGCAGAGACTGTTCTGGTAGAGAGTCCCTTGTCATTACCCCATTAGGAATGTGCTCAGGACATCTTTTCCCCTTTATTAAAGGGGTTGTGGGACCGTTGATTGATCAATGTTTGGCCTCTTATCGTAAAGAGAATTTTCCCAAGGCCCAAATTCTCTTTCTTCATATTTTGCATATCAAGAGAGCAATATCCAAAAAGCAGCGGTTCATTTGTTCATGTGTTTGAAGCGATCACGTTTCAGGTCTTTCTTTCTCTACCCACGCCCCATATATAACATGTGTATTATATTTAATGCATTATTTATGCATCATACTTAATGCATTTAATAACACAAAATGCATAGAAAGGTTGTTTAAAGAGTTTAAGCATGCGCATGTACTGTCACCCGGATGAAATGTGGGGGTGAAACGAGTTTCTAATTGTAACAAAAGGTATTTTATTAAATTAGGCTCTTGAGAACTCATCGGAGAGCCACTTCCCCACTAACCCTAGGTGACCTAGGTGATTCTTTTTAAAAGATTTCTACTCTCAGAGAGTTGAGGGGGTGGGAATAGGGATACATTTTACTATTTAAACTCTATTTTTCTCTATTTGCATCAGAAGAAAAATAATGACTCTTTCTTGTGACAGTTGATCCTCAGGACCAAGGTGACATGTGTCCCACTCTGCCTGCTCTTCACCTGCCTGCTGGGCTCCCCCTTCTGTCAGTGCGGCTGGGGCTCCTCCTGAGCGCTCTGCTTTCTGCCCGTGTAGCTCTGAAAACAGAGCTGGAGTCTTTTCTCCCTCGGCACCTATCCTTGGGTGCCGAGAAGTCGCTTTTTTTTTTTTTTTTTGAGACAGAGTCTCACTCTGTTGCCCAGGTTAAAGTGAGTGCCGTGGCGACAGCCTAGCTCACAGCAACCTCAAACTCCTGGGCTCAAGCGATCCTCCTGCCTCAGCCTCCCGAGTAGCTGGGACTACAGGCATGCGCCACCATGCCCGGCTGATTTTTTCTATATATATTAGTTGGCCAATTAATTTCTTTCTATTTATAGTAGAGACAGGGTCTCGCTCTTGCTCAGGCTGGTTTCGAACTCCTGACCTTGAGCGATCCGCCTGCCTCGGCCTCCCAGAGTGCTAGGATTACAGGCATGAGCCACCTCGCCTGGCCTGAGAAGTTGCTTTACCAGTTGCTCATTTTTGGCTTATGTCATTCTTCCTGCCTATTTCCTTCCCAGTTTCACCGTTTTGCCCGTTTTCTGATGTGCCAGCTCAGAGACACCTGAGAAAAAGAAAAGTTTATTATTTTTTTAAGTTGATAAATGAGTAAAAGCTTTTTTTCTGCTGGAGATCAATCAACTGCCTCAAACTTAGAAAATCCTTAATTATCTATGGTTAATAATGTCCACGAAGAGAGATGTCACCAAAATCCATATAATTTTAAAGCCCTCGGTAAACTGATGGTGCAACGTGTTTCTCTAGTGCACTTTAAATTTATTTTTTTAAACTAGGGGCCCTTCCTTTTCCTGCCCAATACTTGATTATATTAAGAACCACAAAAAAATGTACCTAAGCTAGTCTGGCAGACAAATGGATTAAAACAGAGAATAAAAAGTGAGGGTCATTTACAAATTTAAAAAAATTAGAAGTTTAAAAAAATTGAAATTAAAGATAAAAAGATATAGATTTCTTTGTTTTAGCAACCCACCATCCTTATACTGATTATCATATTTATTGAAACCATCAAAAAAGCAAAAGACAAATTCTTAGAGGTGGACAGTAGAATGGTAGTTGTTTTGGACAAGCCCCCAGGGGTAGGGGGATGGGAAGCTAGTGTTTACTGGGGACAGAGTTTCAGTGTGAAAAGAGAAAATAAGTTCTGGAGATGGGTGGTGGCCATGGTTATATAATGAGGTGAATGTACTTAATGCTACAGAACTGTACAATTAAAAGTGGCTAAAATTGTAAATATTATGCATGTATATTATACTACAATAAACACAGGCAAAAAAAAAAAAAAAGAAAGAAAGAAAAAGTAATGCTAGAATTGGCTACAAGAAGCTGCCAGTTGAATTAACTAGAAAGTTTGTTGTTTGAGATTTACTAGAAAACAAGCAATAATCCTCTTGAAAGAACTGTCCAGGCCTATCTCTGCCGAAACAAATGAAAAACGTCTCAACAGCTTAGCATTTATAGGGCATGCAGTTGGGAGTGAAACACATGTGAAAAATATCATGATAGAAGGCCTTTATTTAAAATGTGGTTGAAGGACGCTGACTCATTGGATAACTGAAGTATTTGTGGCTTGAGTAATGGCTGAGCCAAGAATCCTGGAGTCAGTGAGACTCTTTCTTCCTTGGAAAAAGAAAAAAAAGGAAGAATCGAGTAAATCCTGTTCCCTTCTGCTTTGGATATTTTGTTCAACAATGATTTTGGCCAACCCCAAATTCCTCAAGTAAGGGAGGAATGTTCAGTGTTTTTGTAACCTTGACTAACTGTGCTATTATTCCAAGCAAGAAGGAGCACCCCAATGGGGACAAGAGGTGAGAAGGGAAGAGCTAAGTCAGGAATCCATTTCTGCACCCAGTCAGACGATGGATGTCCTATGCACGGGGCCAATGCCACATCTGATCTCAGTGTGAGCAAAGACACCCTTTAACCAGCTGGGCAACATGTCTGGACTGAAGTAGGAAGCAACTTGATTGGCTAGACGCTGGAAAAAATCTTAAATTATTCTGATACGGTATACTGATTTACCTTCCTAAGGATGCCTTTATTTCTGAATGTTTTCCGGGAAAAAGGGATAATTGATAAATCAAGTGCTTGGAACTGACACAGCCCAGAGTTGCTGTTTTCTGTGAAGTCCAGAGTTCCTCTGTGAGCAGGGATCTAGTTTTCTTAGGCCTGCTGTTGAGCATGGTTGAGCAAAGATGTTCTAGAGCCAGACATTGGGCATGAATCCCAGGGCTGCCTCTATAAGATGAGACCCTGGACATTTGCCCACATCAGTGTGCCTCAGTTTCTCATCTCTAACTTGGAATGATCATAATAGGTCTCACGTCATAGGATTGTAGTGAAAGTATTACTTAAAACATGAAATACTCAGAACAGTGCTTGGTATGTAGGAAGTGGGCTATAAAAGTTAGTTATGGTGACTATTGTTGCCCTTTTGGAGGAAGACATGGCTAAACCAGTAAGGGTGAAAGCTGATGGCACAGTTCTATAACTTGTGAATCAGAGAACATTTAGCATTTGCATCGAGGAGTTCAAAACTCCTGGTTGCTATAAGTATGTAGAGTTGAAAACAAAATATTGGTTTTAATGGATTATTCCTGCATTCATTCATTTATTGATTCCCTATGCTGTCAGGCAGTGGAGACATCTAGTCAGTTATGGCATGATTATTGACCTTATAGTGCTCAGTCTAGTGGTAGAGCCACTCACAGAAAGAGATTATTACACAACATGCAGGCGCAAAGATGGAGGTATGTACAAGGTATTACTGAGACACTATGGAGAGGTACCTCAGCTTGGAGTGGGATAAAAGAGGGAAAGAATAGTCAGAATTCCTAGAGGAAGTAATCCCAGAATATATCTGTTTTGTCAAATAAAAATTAATTTAAAAAAACTGTAAACGTTTCAGTCTGTCTCTAAAAGATAAGGATTTTCTCTCTTTTAGCATAACCAAAATGCTGTTATTACTCCTAAAACAAATAACAATTGTTGCTTAACTATAATAAAATTTCCAGGAAGTTTTCACTTATCTTACATATATCATATTACCTGTTAGTTGGTTTGTTTGAATCGGGATGCATATAAGGGCACACCTTGTGATGGGTATACGTCTCTTAATTGTCTCTGAATCTATGTAGATTTCTCCTTCATCTTTTTTTTTTTTAATTCCTTGTAGTTTATTTGCTGAGGAAACTGTTTTGTTTATCTTATAAATTTTCCATAGTGGGTTTTGCTGATTGCATTTCCATGGTGTCATATAACATTATCTTATCCTCTATTTCTCATATTTCTCATAAATATCTAATTAGACCTAAAATCTTGTTCAGATTAAGGTTCAATTTTTCTGGGCAGGTTGGGGAGGATATGGCAAGGCTATTCCATAGATGATGTGGGGCATTGCCATATGTCTGGTGATTTCTCCTTTGGGGATGGTCTCAGCCCTTGGTGTTCAATGGGCCATTCATTTATTGGGGTTGTAAAGTGGTCGTACTCAAATTCTCTCATTTTTTTTCTCTAGCTAGAATCCTATAAAGAGAAATCTCCCTTCCTTTACTCTTTGTTTACTCAATGGTATAGTACTTCCAGGAAAGGCATGACAGTCCCCAATTGAAAATCCACATTAACAGTGGCCCTGTGACACATCAAGACTCATGACTTTTATTTTTGTTTGTTTGTTTGTTTGTTTGTTTTTTTTGCAATCACACAAGAGGAGGTTTATTTTCTGGCTAGCCAAGGTCCAACCCCCAGAGCACCAACGCAGTGGCCACTCTCGCAGGCAAGGACCAAGACTCATGACTTTTAAAGTCAAAATTCTATCCAGCACACAATTTTACTAAATCAGGAAGGTGAACTGATGCATTTTCATAAATATTTGTCATGGGAAGAAGAATGTTTTGCTGTAACATAGTTTTGGTTTGTTGTTGTTTTTTAATTAAAGGCAAGATCTGTGTTCTGTAACATAGCTTTAAAAACACTCAAGCATTCCCCTAAGCTTTTAGTAAAAATTGGGTTTTTTTTTTTTTACAGCAATTACAAAAGATAATCTTGCTAAACTGAAATCCTAGACCACATCTGATATCATTTTAGTTTTCAGTGACCTACTTCCTGCATGGCATGATTTACAGCTGAGGTTTATTGCTATAGCAAAATAACGTTTTGGTCGTTCACTTAGGAAACAAAATCTGTTTTATTCTCTAGCATAGAGTGAAAACTTTTAATGGTCAAAATTTGCTCGTGATTAGGTCACCATTAAAACAATTTTGTACCTCAAGTCTAAAATACTTGTACATCTTAGACCTGATGTATACAGAGTTTGTGTTTGTTAAAAGGCAAAGGAGAATATATTCCCACCACTGCATATAGGATGCGTGAACTACACTCCCCCACATACACAAAAAACTAATTTAAAATGGAACATTTAAGAAACATTATAGCACTCTGGGAGGCCAAGGTGGGCGGATTGCTCAAGGTCAGGAGTTCAAAACCAGCCTGAGCGAGACCCTGTCTCTACCATAAAAATAGAAAGAAATTAATTGGCCAACTAATATATATAATATAAAAATCAGCCGGGCATGGTGGCTCGTGCCTGTAGTCCCAGCTACTCAGGAGGCTGGGGCAGGAGGATCGCTTGAGCCCAGGAGTTTGAGGTTGCTGTGAGCTAGGCTGACACCACGGCACTCACTCTAGTCTAGGCAAGAAAGCGAGACTCTGTCTCAAAAAAAAAAACAAAAAAAGAAACATTAAATTTTAGGTATTTTGTAAAAATCCCTTTTAAATCTAGTTCCAAGTAATATCAGCTGTTTGCATTTGGTTGGTGACACTAAACATGAATTAATAGTAGTAGAAACAAGAGTCACCTCTGAGCTGCGGGGTAGATTCCCGGGTGACCTCAAGTCCCCCATTCCCTCCAATGGGACACGGGTCGCCCTAGATCTTGACCAGCTTTCCTCTTGCCCTCTTCCTCCACATCACTTAAATCCTTTGTCTCCAACTACATTAGATCTATTCAGTGTTTCCCTTTTAATGCCTCCACAATTTCTTAATATCTACAAAGAGCGGATTGATTCCCACCCCCCGAATATGCCAGCAGGAAGCAGCAGGGTGTGCGTATTGGACTGGCCCCAACTCGAGGAGCAAGCCAACAAGGGGAATATTGTCTTTCTTTTCATTCTTTATTTTATTTTCTTTAGAGCATTTTTCTTTCTTATCCAGATTAGTCTGACCTCAGCACAAGACAACCATATATTACTTTTAACGGCAAACTTGAATGTCGCCTGGGTTGCTCTGGTGGTTTTCCATGAATGTAATACGATAATCCCAGCAGAGCCTCTCCGGTCGCTTATTACTCTTACCCTGATAGAAATACTTTGTTGGCGCTATTATGATGTCTTTTATTTTTAGCCCAGCTGAAAATGGAAGCATTACAGAGCTTAGAAATATTAATGAGAAAATTCTCTGCTTCACACGGCGGAGTATCCCCTCACCATGGAATGGAATAAAAGTATTTTGTTCCAGTTTAACTTCGACAGAAACATCTTACTAACTAGGGCTTTCAAGCTAGGGTTTTCAGAATGAATCATGTAACACACACATATACAAAATGGCAATGGCCCGGCACTTAAAATCAACCTCCTTTTATGGCACCTGCAGTGCAAACAGTTACAAAAAGAGTTGCTAAATAATGTAGGTACCCTGATGATTTGAAGTGCAGTTGTGCTCTTTTCTACTTTAGACCTCCTGAGGGTTAGAGCCCGCCCTCATCCTTGCTTTGTCAGAGTTTCTTTCCAATGATAGACCCTTCCAAATGCTTTCCTTCGGGACTGGTTGGTTGTCAGAGAATCTGTCCTGCATTATTAACAGGCTGTCCACCAGCCTCTAAAAACTTTCTGATGTTTGTGCATTAGCAGATAGAAAGGGACGGGCCATCTTACTGTTGTTCCAACTCAATAAACTATGCCAGAACCAAATGGGCGTTGAAAGCAGATGGCTCCCTTTTTTTCCGAAGGAAGTGACTTCCAGGCACAGTCCTGTCAGGGTGATTTGCGAGATGGTGCCGTAATTACAAGTGGGGATCACCTGGCAAATGAGTTTTTCTGGTGTATTGAATGAACACAAAAGAAACAGAAGTCTCTCCTCATTGAGGTCATCCCGTGGAGACACGATGGGACCCCACCCAAAATTCGGCTCGGCTGTCAATACTCACAGCACCGGACCAGCACCAGGGGGGCAGGAAGAGCTTTATCACTCATACAGTGGGGCTTTCTAGGGAGGGCAAGGCAGACATCCGGGCAGGTAGGTCCCAATGGCATGAGAGAGCAGGGAAAGGAGAACAGCTTGGCCATTTTTATGATTGGGAGGTGGCAGGGGTAAGGGTTTCCATGCACATCCCAGAGTTTGTGTGTTATGAACTTCTGCGGGTGTCAAAGAGGGGGTGCCTGGCTTTCTCACCAGCTCCCCCAGGTCTGGGAAGAAAGGGAAGGGGGGAGTACTGGCACTCCAAGCTGTCGGCAGGTCAACGCCAAAATGGGCTCAGACACTTATTATATTAATACCTCTTTTTTAATTAAAGACCCAACACACCCTGAAAGGTGATAAATACTTTTAGAGTAATACCAAATGGTGTTTGAGAATTGAAGTTTTTGCAATATTCCTTGGGCAGCTTTTAAAATTCCGCTATATATTTCCTTTGGGGGCTTTTAGGGGCAAAAAAGAAATGTATGCAGTCATTTTCTGAAAAAAAAAATTCTGATAAAAATGCCATACAATGTCTAGATTATTACTACTGATTCTTAAAAATTGTCCCATCCAAGACAACTTGCAAATTTCTGGAAGTGCTGGGATCTCCTTTGATTCTGTACTTTGCACATACTGTTACCATTGCCTGGTAAATCCTTCTCCCTTTCTCCCTGCTAACTTTTTTGTGTCCTGCAGACTCAAATGTAGGCATTATTTATCTTGGGAGCCTTGCTCGATCTTTTCTTTTTTCCTATTCTCTACTCATTCCCAGGCAAAGGGAATTTCTGTTCTCTTTTCCTTTGTTTACATAGCAATGAATGCATATGCTATTATCATGTCTAATACATATACTCACACACTCACACATGCTAATATAATCATTGATTTCCATGTCTGTGTCTCCCAGGAGACCATATATTAGGTCAGGGACTATAGTTCTTTTTGTTTTACCTTTTTTGTTGTTGTTCTTGGGGTCCTGATCAGATATGGCCTCAAGTAAGAATGAGAGACTGGTATATGCCTTCTACCTCCACTTACAAGACTTCTAATGTGCTTTTTGGGGGGCAGGCAGAATAGATCCATTTTCTGGTTCAGAAAATTATTTAAATCCTTCCACCCCTACTCTAATCCCACATAAACATAGGCCCATGCATTTGGAGTAATGCTGATTCCACATTGGGCAACAGTTGCCTCACGCCACACTGAGTGCTGGAGAGAGTGAGCTGCAGACATGGACCTCCAGGTCTGTTTCCAGAAAGACAGCTGGGCCTGGGACTCTGAGTCAGTGTCCTTCCCACCTGGGAACAGGAAGAGTGACTGCTCTCCACTTGTGGTCATCTGGATGAAGCACTCTTCCCCCCTGCAGGGTAGAAAGAGAGAGGTGGAGAAAGGGTGGACGCATTTGAGGTTGTGAGGTGGAAAGTATTTCCCAATGCTGGTTTGTCTTGGATATGTATTAGAACTTTCTTTCCTCTGTAGAGACCCGTGACTCAGGGTGCTTAGAGTCTCATTCTCAAGCTCTTAGCATATAGTGAAATAGTCACTGGGGTGAACTGAAATCTTGGCATTTATGACTAGAAGGATACTTGTGGGTAATGAATTGGGGTAAAGGACTAGATTTCATAATGATAGAATATACTATGTTCAGCACAAGAGAAGGGAGAAAAGAAGAAGACAAGGAATATTAGAATATAATATCTTGGTGATTGATGGATTCCAGTGATGGCCTCCTTTACTGGGTATCTTACATGGAATGGACATGAAAGTTATTAAAGGAGAAATTGAGGAACTGTGAGACTTGTGTATTAAAATTGTCATTAGCATGAGTATTATTAGAGGTATGAGAAGATGATGGCAGAGGATTGAATAAATGTTGAGAATAAGTCATGTGCTAATGTAATTTGGGGGTCCAACAGAATGTTCTTGAGGCCCATAGATGGTTAGAGAAAAAAGACAAGAGAGGTTTTTATTTTTAAAATAAACACTCCTTCATTATGTTTAAAACCTTTTTTTCCTAATTAACACATGACATTTTCCCCCCTGAAATGTTTGTTTTTAGGATCAGAAATTAAGCTCACACCTTTAGGGACAGTAATGTATTTTGGCTTAAAATAGGAGTCATGTTTTAGAAAGGATAATGCTAGTTTCTATAACAAGCAAATCAAAAATATACAATGGCTCAACCACGATAGAAGTCTATTTCTCACTCATGTAAAGTCTAAAATGGACATATCTGGTCGGGGAGTGGCTTACTTCCAAGAGGGACTCAAGGATCCAGGCTCTGTATATCCTGAAGCTCTGCCTTCTTCATCATGTCTTCTAAGCTCCTGGGCTTAGCTGTATCAAGGTGGCAGACTGGGTGGGGTCAGGAGGAGAAGGCACATCGCCTCTTACCACTTTGGTGAAGAAGTGACATCTTTCATCTCTGCCCACATTCTATTGATGAGCTCCGGTCCCTGGTTGCCAACTACTTCTTAGCCACCAAGTCATGCAATGAGAGGGAACCCAGGTTTGACTGGACAGTTAGCCATTTCTCCAAAAATGGATATTTAGGAATTGTATATAGGTATCCAATATTTCTCAAAATAAATTTCAATAATTGCAGTACTAAATATTACCTAAGACCTTAACAAAAGAGGAAGAAATATGAAGGATAATTGCTTTCAGAGGAATTTGTTTTCCCCTAAACAAGTCATTGAGAAAAGATACATTAGAAAAAGAAAGGCTTCTAGAATGGTCCATTGTCAATCTGTGGCAAGTTTCTGGCTCTTCCTGCTTGCTGTCTTGGGTCCTGTCCATCAGCTGCGCTCCAATTATGGAACCTTGGTTTTCAATGCTGGAAAAATGGTAAAACTTTAATCTGGACAAATGGGGCTAATGGCGCATGTTGCCTGACTCCTGAGAGCATTGCTACGTTCGTAAGAAGACATGATCCAAATGACAAATGACTGAGGGTGAAAGAGGTCTCCCAGAGAGCTCACACTGGCGTACTAGTTACCACTGAAACCAAGAAGATAAGCTATGTGAGCTGCTGAATTCAGCCTTTTCTCAGACCAGAATTTTCTACTTTTAGTTCCATTTTTTAAAGGTCCACCTGAGTAGACTTTTCTTATGTTTAATTGTACTAATGGGCCTGTGTTGTTTTTTAACTTTTGTGGTGCTTCAAAAGTATGGTAATTCATCAATTAGACTGAGAGTTAAAGGAAGAGTTTGAAGAACCTGAAGGAAGCCTATGGTGTCAATTTAGGATCCATTTATATCTGATCCTTCAAGACGGAGGAGGCCAATTGGGTAAATGGGAGTGAGACTTGTTAAATTAAGTTTAGCCTCAAGCTGCCTCCCTGTAAGTTAAGATTGGGCCTAAAGGTTTCTCTGCACATAGTGAGCTGTACCCTAACTGGATGTGTAAATAGGCTGTAACCTACTCTGGTACCCATCACTGAGTTTCAGCCAGTCACAGGTGGCAACAGTTCAGACTGTGTTCAAATAAGGCAAACACCTTTTTTTTTTTTTAAAGTTACATTTTTATTAAACAGCTAAAAACCTTAAGATAAATTTCTAAAGATCATTTCATTGGCAAATATTTTCCAGTGATAAAAGGTGGTATTTAAGGGATTATTTCCAGTTTCTCCTCATGCAAATAAATACATACATTGAAATCCCTAAACCATATTCTCTAGATGTGTACATCTTTTTGGAATAGCTTCCTTACTACTTTTATGCAAGCACTAGCATAAGACATGTGAGATTCTCTGTCCTCATTTAAGACTTGTAGAGAGAGAAGGACTTTAATTATTCCACTGAATTCAGCCTTTTTTTTTTCTTAGCAACAATTGAACTATCCCCAAATTTATTTACAATTTTAAGCATTATTGCTGTCCATGGAGTTACTACTGCCACTTATACATTATAAGTTGTGTTGGAAGGCTTGACACCATGAATAATATTCTCAATCCAAAGATAAATCATGTATGAAAACCTTCCTCAATACTCCTTTCAAATCAGATGCATAGAAACTATGATCCCAATTTCCCTGTAAACAATCCCGTTGTTTTTGTATCTCACTTCCATTTCCTTCCTTCCTTCCTTCCTTCCTTCCTTCCTTCCTTCCTTCCTTCCTTCCTTCCTTCCTTCCTTCCTTCCTTCCTTCCTTCCTTCCTTCCCTTCCTTCCCTTCCTTCCTTTCCTTCCCTTCCTCCCTTCCCTTTCTCTCTCTCTCTCTTTCTCTCTCTCTCTCTCTCTCTCTCTCTCTCTCTCTCTCTCTCTCTCTCTCTCTCTCTCTCTCTCTTCTCTCTTTCTCTCTTTCTCTCTTTCTCTCTTTCTCTCTTTCTCTCTCTTTCTCTCTTTCTCTCTCTTCTCTCTTTCTCTCTTTCTCTCTTTCTCTCTTTCTCTCTTTCTCTCTTTCTCTCTTTCTCTTTCTTTCTTTCTTTCTTTCTTTCTTTCTTTCTTTCTTTCTTTCTTTCTTTCTTTCTTTTCTTGGTCTTACTCTGTTGCCCAGACTGGAGTGCAGTGGTGTCATCATAGCTTAGTGTATCCTTAAGCTACTGAGCTCAAGCAATCCTCTGGCCTCAGCTTCTTGAGTAGCTGGGACTACAGATGCCATGATGTCCAGCTAATTTTTCTATGCTATGTTGCTCAGGCTGGTCTCAAACTCCTGACCTCAAGCAATGCTCCCACCTCAGCCTCCCAAAGTGCTGGGATTACAGGTGTGAGCCACTGTATCTGGCCTCCCTCTTCCTTTTTTCTGTGTCACTTTCCTTTATCTGTCCATAAATCCTCTCAGATAACATGGCAATGTGGAGACTCTCTGAACCTATTCTGGTTCGGGGGCTGCCTGATTCACAAATCATTTTTTGCTGATTTAAACTCTGTTAAATTTAATTTATCTAAAGTTTTTTTTAACACTTAAAAATATAAAATTATTTTCTTTCTTGGCTTACAATTAAAGTTTCTCACCCTTTCCATTAAATCTCTATTTTGCATTTGAGGATGCCTGGGTCCCTTCTTCCCAACTTCTTTATTCATCCTCCTTTTCCCTTCCCTGCCAAATCAGTTTGTCTTTCTTGGCCATTTGGTTCTGTTGTTTCCACTTTCTTGTTCCTCAATTCCAGAGCATCCTTGTTTGTGTGGAATGACATGGCTACAGCTGAGTCACACTTTGGAGGAATAAAGTAATCAAAAAGTCCCTTCCTACCCTTTCTTCCTTTTGGAGGTTGGGGATATGAGAGAGAAAGGTGAAAAGGAAATGGACAGAGATTAGAGCCAAACGCTGGGGAGAATGACTCTCGTGAGTATTGGGTTGTTAAGGTGTTTATAGGACCTCTCTTTTGGTGTGATTGCAACCACACAAAACCAGAGGATATTCATTTAATTGAAGAAGAGGACTAAAGCAAGAAATCTCTCTCTTTTTTTAAAAAAAATTATGTCTAATTATTATGGGTACATAATGGCTGTATATATTCATATGGTACATGTGATGTTTTGATACAGGCATACAATGTGTATTAATCAAATCATGATAATGGGGACATCCATCACCTCAAGCATTTGTCATTCCTTTGTGTTAGGAACAAGGAATCCCTTTTGTTAAAGTAATGCAATTTCTTTTAAACATTTTTACTTAAAATATATATGTGATCTAGGCCGGGCGCTGTGGCTCACGCCTGTAATCCTAGCTCTTGGGAGGCCGAGGCGGGCGGATTGCTCAAGGTCAGGAGTTCAAAACCAGCCTGAGCAAGAGCGAGACCCCGTCTCTACTATAAATAGAAAGAAATTAATTGGCCAACTGATATATATATAAAAAATTAGCCGGGCATGGTGGCGCATGCCTGTAGTCCCAGCTACTCGGGAGGCTGAGGCAGAAGGATCACTCAAGCCCAGGAGTTTGAGGTTGCTGTGAGCTAGGCTGACGCCACGGCACTCACTCTAGCCTGGACAACAAAGTGAGACTCTGTCGCAAAAAAAAAAAAAAAAAAAAAAAAAAAAAATATATATATATATATATATGTGTATGTTCCTTTGCCAATCTCTTGATGTAGGGCCAAGGATTTCTGATTTTTTTTTTTTTTCAGTTTGGGCCCGCTGATTGGAGTACAGTGTCATCTTTTTTGAATAAGTGATATTCCCTAATATATCATCTATGAGCTTTAACTTCAATTTCCTTATAACATAGAATTTAAAGACATCTGAGAAATAATCGAAGTACATAAATCGTCTAGATTTTCATGACTCAGCTTATGTTCTGTCATTTATGGCTGTTTCACCAAAATTTACTTTGACAGCAGTTGTTAATTTTTATTTCATCCTTGAAAAATATTTCATTGTTTTCATAGAAAAAACAATTATTATTCTTTTTGTACTGATATTTCATTGATTTTCATAATAGTTGGATTTGATGAAATCCTTAATCAAAATAACAAGTCATTTCAGATAGAAATACTTGGGTACAAGCATAACTGCCTTTGATAAGTGGGCTGTGTACATGTCAACGTTACCCGTGTCTGTCATGCACCAGCGGGAAGCCTACTATTTTCAAGCTTTCTGCATGTTGTGATCTTGAGCAACTTGGCTTACAGATAGATCAAAGAGTGTTGGTTAACCCAGACGAGCTCGTTAAGTGGCAGTCCACTGGGACAGCTTCTACTTTCACCCTACTCTACGGTTTACACAGCTAATTGTGTTTCCAGATTTGAAATGCAGAGTCATTGGACTATCGTAAAGCATAATGATAGCTGCTTTATGTGACGTGAGGTGTTCTGGTAAAAATACCTTTTAGGCTCCTTTTTTCTGCCTCAGTGATATAAATAAAATGCATGAAATTCTACTACTGAGTAGTTGTGATTTTGGATTAAGCATTGCCTTGTACACGCATTCTACTTAAGTTACAGTGGTCCCCCCTTATCCTTGGGGGGGTATATGCCAACACCCCAGTGGATACCTGAAACTGTGGCTAGTACCCAACCCTATACATGCTATGTGTTTTCCTATACACACATACCTATGATAAAATTTAATTTATAAATTAGTCACAGTAAGAGATTAACAACCATAACTAGTAATAAAATAGAATACTCATGACAAAATACTATAAGAAAAGTTATGTAACTATAGTCTCTCTCTCAAAATATCTTACTGTATTGTGATCACCCTTTTTGTGTGTGATGATGTGAGATGATACAGTTCCCATATAGTGAGATGAAGTGAGTTGAAGGACGTAGGCATTGTACCACAGCATCAGGCTGTGACGGACTTTCTGACTGTATCAGAAGTAGGGTCATTGAGCCGTGATGATGCCGGTTGACCGCAGGTAACAGAAATTGTGAAAATCGAAACTTCGGATAAAAGGCTACTACTGTGATGTATATTTTTACCTGTTAACGCCTAGATCTATCGTTAACATCTTCTTTGAATTTGTTTATTGAATCAGTTTTACTGTCAGGATGAGCCTTGGGAAGAGTAAAATCTTCAAGAAAAAGAAAGAATACACAAAGTAGAGAGTTTCCCAAAGACAATCCTATCCTCTACTTTATAGTATCCCTCGTGCTGAACTTGAATGTGACCCATTTAGCAGTAAATGCGAACAGTTCAGAATTTTTGAGAACGTACCATGTCCAGCACTGTGCTAGCTTCCGGGAAGGAAAGTGGCATTCGCCACAGGCTTAGTAATAAATATTTTTCAGCACACTATGGTCCAGAGTTTTAGGGCAGGCAAACGTGTAACTGTTGTGAGCTTTATAACAGAGGAACTTATGAAAAGCTTGACAGAAATGAGAATGGGGAAGCTAATTTAGGCTGAGGCACTTGCAAAAGGCATTCAGGAGGAGGTCACACTTACGCTGGGTCTTGGAGGGTGAATACATGTCAGAGAAGGAAACTGGGGGGCACCCCAGGCAATTGGCATGGACTACTCAGTTAATTGATATGTTTATAGGATATCAATTGCCTGGTTTACAGGATAAGCAGGGTGTGGGGTCATGTGGTTCAAAATGTTATCTTTGTCTTCTTTTTTGTTTTGAATTAATTAATTAATTTTTTTAATTTCAGAAAATTGTGGGGGTACAAATGTTTAGGTGACATATATTCCCTTTGCACTGTCCGAGTCAGAGCTATAAGCGTGCCCATCCCCCAGACAGTGGGCACCGCACCCGTTAGGTGTGAATATACCCTTCCCCTCTTCTTCCTGCCCAACACCCGATGAATGTTACTTCCATATGTCTCTTGATAAAAATTTAACACATGGGACAGCTCCCTCCAGCCTTAATGCACTCAGCCTCATTTAGACAAGAGATCCATGAATGCCTGTTAGCTGTAGTCAACCAAAACCAGGCAGGTCCACAAAAATGCTTGAAGTGGCCACAACTTCCACTGAGAATTCAGAAATGTTTTGTAAGAACGTGACCTTTGTGGGCTTAGCATCAATCTATGCCATCTGGTAATATTTGTAGTACTAAATTTAGAAAACTAAAATTATGCAGGAACAAAGCACTGACGATTTGGGGGACGATTTTCATACCCTAAGTGTCGATTTGTTGAGTTGTTCTTAGATTCCTACACCCACCACTCCTCAAAATTATCTGTGCCTTTTTGCTAAATATTGCACAACCCGTTAAATAGTTTCTTAACTGCGAATTGTGATCGGTTTGAGCACTTGGAATTTAATAATGGATGGTGGTTTATTTAGTTGAAAACTCAAGGCAGCTGCAAACTCATTCCATATTGTAGAGTGAATGGTAGCCAAATTCCTCATGTGGGCTGCATCCTTTGAACTGTAGGTATTTAGCGAGGATTAGGGTGATGACAATTATAACAATAGCCAACCTTTATTAGTTATGAACTGAACCGAGTTGCTTTACATCAATTAAATAATTGTGCTTATTTTACAGATGGGTAAATTGAGACTGGATGGGTTTTAAACCTCTATTAAATTTACACGTCTAGTTTGCTGCTAGGATGCTAGACTATTTTCATCTACTTTTATCAATGTTAATAGTGACCCTGAATGATTTGTAGCCCAAATCGTTTTTTTTAATATCTACATTATCCATTGTTCCTCTATAGACTAAATAACTCAAATACTACCTAGCAAGATTTCAAAGTAAGTTCTTTGTGGAGGTGAGAGGAGGGCTGTTTCTCAAGTGGTTTGTGGATAGATCTTGGATGAAGACTATTCCTAGAAAAAGTAAAGAGCCAGGTAATTCATTTAATATGTTACTGCTACAAGTCGATGTAGAAAAAATAAGTACATTCTTAAGGAGGAAAGGAACTGATAAGAGTAGGGAAAGGGGCAGAGCGATGTTCACCATTTTGTTAGGGCCATGTGCTGATGGCATACCCAAAGACTGGGCATACCCAGTCCACTTTTAGTTTTAACTTTGAGCCATTTACTGGGAGTTGGGCCCAGTGAAAAATCCCTCATTATAAGCTCAGAGGATGGTTTGGTCACACTGAGATGTGACAAACTCAGAGGCAGTGGAGGAGAATTCTCCACCCTCGGGGGTCATAACATCCTGGTGGCATCCCCTGGCTCTCAGATGCAAGGCCTCTGCCTGTGCTTGAGGGCAGGAAGGTCTCCTCTTGCTCACCTGTGTCTATTCATAATAGTCCACGGAGCTTTTTTAAGGACGAAGAAAATAAAACATTCTGGACTGACTTAGGACAAACATCCATGTTGAATGTGATGATTTTCTTGGGTGTATGTCCAGCATCAACTGTCTTACCTTCAGATGGGAAAATAATGTTCCCAGAATACTTGGGGAGGGGACCGCAAGGGAAGCATAAAGGACAACTGGCACACACAGGCTAAAGCTCACACAGCTGCCCAGTCTTCAGTAAGAATTGATTCATCCATTCATTGACTCATTCTTGCAACCAGTAATTATCAAGCAAACACTAAATGCCAGACACCCTGCTCACTGCTGGGGAGACAATTCAGAAGATTTAATTTCTACCCTCAGTGCATTTATAGTGGAGTGGAGAACAGGGGGAATACCAAGCAACAAACAAACAATGTTGTTTGTAGTTCTACAGAAGAAAATGGCAAGATATCACATGGTCATCAATCAGCATCATAAGCAGCATAACACAGAGTAGAGTTTCTAGAAGGGCTTTTCCAAGGAGGTTGCATGTAAGCCCAGAGCTGAAAAGTGAATCAGGGTTAGACAGGAAAAGGGCGGGCGGGAAGAAGGATGTGTGGAGCTGTTCTGGAGGAAGGAGCAGGGTAATACCTAATTTGGAGTAGGGCTCAATTTGGAACTGGCTGGAAGTTAACTTAAATATAATAGCAAGCCTTTGTGAGCCCTTACTAAGTGCCAAGTTGTGTGCCAAGACCTTTATGTACATTGTTACACTTAATCCTTTATAGCACCTCTGCAGGGTATGCATTATTATTTTCAGATGAAAAACTAAAAAGCCTAGAGAAATTCAATGACAATAAATAGAAGAATTGGAAGCAACATTTAAGTCCCTATTGTAACATTTAAAAGGGAGAAAGAAGAGAGGCAAGAAAGAGTAGGAGACGGTGGGAATTCTTAACCCCAAACAGTGTTAGCTGTCTTTTCTCAGGCTCCACGCCTGGACTCTCTGTCCAGCCACGTGAGAAGTCCATTTGCTGCTGGAGTCTGGAGTCGATGTGAAAAAAGAGATTTCTGTGCTTCTGTCTCTAAACCACTGTCCTAGTTCAAAAATGATGGTAATTTATTTCTCACAGTTCTAGAGGCTGGAAGTCCAAGATCAGGGTGCCAGCACGTCTGGTGAGGGCTCTCTTCCTGGTTTGCAGACAGCCACCCTTCTGGCCGGGTCCTCACATGGTGGGGACCACAAAGAGACGCAAGCTCTGCCACGCTGCTGCTTTTAAGAACACCAATCCCAACACGAGGGCTCCACCCTCATGGCCTAGTTACTCCCCAAAGGCCCCATTTCCAAATACCCTGATGTTGGGGATTACATTTTAATGTGTACATTTGGGGGTGGGGAGACACAAACACGCATGCCATAGCAGCCACCCATTTCAAATTCCTGACCTCCAACGCTGAGTCCTGCTTTTCATGTAGTGTTCATGGCGCAGTCTTTTGGGGACATTTTCCCCACTTGAAGATTGACTTTGATGCATACCAAGCGTCACGTTGGTGAGCAGGGTGTGAGCGTGATGACGATCCAAGCTGGTGGTAGAAGTGGGTGGGATTATCACAGTACTGATGGTGCATCCAAGTCATGGCCTGGTGGAAAGTGACACTTACTCAGCCCCTAAGACACCTGGACTTCTAACTCCTAGAAGGAGGCTGCCACGTGGCTTTCTGCTTGGGGCATCCAGCCTCTCCAAAATGAGTCTCCTAACATCTGAAGTTGTTCATCAAGTCAGGGCTCTTGAAGAGCTGTATTTTTTCTGGACTGTGAATTTTCCATCACTTAGAGTAAGGGCTAGTTGAGCAGAGAAATTTTGTCCAACATATAAAAGGGCTCTACAGAGGCTCTAACCCAGTGAGACAGAGGGTGGCCTGGCTCCCCCCATCATTTATCCAAAAACCCTTCACCCCTGTTTGGTCTGAAGTGATAAGGTCCAAAAGGAAACTCCAAGAGACAACGTTGCTCTTAGCTCTGTGAGAGCATTGATATCTTCAGTCAAACTGGCTTCCAACTCTTTTGGTTGGTGAACTCTTTTTAGAATCTCATGAAAACCATAGATTCCTTTCCGGAAAAAGGTAGTGCACACAAAATTTTGCACTAGTTTTGGGGCACATAGTCCTATCTATGGACCAGAGGTTAAGCACACTTGGTTTTTTTTTTTTTTTTTTTTTTTTGAGACAGAGTCTCACTTTGTTGCCCAGGCTAGAGTGAGTGCCGTGGCATTAGCCTGGCTCACAGCAACCTCAATCTCCGGGGCTCAGCGATCCTACTGCCTCAGCCTCCCGAGTAGCTGGGACTACAGGCATACGCCACCATGCCTGGCTAATTTTTTGTATATATATTTTTAGTTGGTCAATTAATTTATTTCTATTTTTGGTAGAGACGGGGTCTCGCTCAGGCTGGTTTCGAACTCCTGACCTTGAGCAATCCGCCCGCCTCGGCCTCCCAAAGTGCTAGGATTACAGGCGTGAGCCACCACGCCCGGCAAGCACACTTGGTTTATCTGTTGCAATGAATAAGGAAGCCAGGGTAAGTTGAGGGCTGCCTTTCAAAGGAATCTCCTTGGAAACTAGAAAATTCAATTTGGAACAAGGCGAGGAGAAAATAATTGACCAATCACTCTATCATGGCATCAAGCAAACATGACTGATCCTTCTGCTTTGCTTAATTTGGAGGCTGTAGTTATGTTCTATGGAGAGCGATGGTGCAATTTAAATTATATCTTTTAATGTGATGCTCGCTTTTAAAACAACCTAGTAGAATACTTTTGGAGAAAGACAGAGACAGACAGCCTTCAATGGTGTGCTCAAATAACCTCACTTCTCATGAAAACAATAGCAAAACGCTTTAAGACATTTACAGCTGCTAACTCTGTATGAAGTCAAAAACTAAAAACGAAATAGAAGGTCCAGAAGTCCAGTCCCAATTCCTGTAATTGTTAAGGTCTGACACTAAAGAGAAAGAAAAAGGACCAGTAAATTAACCTTTGTTCTTCCCACAATTCTGAGACAGCAATTACCTTTAACAACCATGAACAATAGCCAGAAAGAGAACAGTGCAGGAGCTGTAGCCAGTGTCACATACTTTAATTGAAATTCTTAATTAGCTACAGCCTGAGTCCTTAAGTCACTGTGAGCTGCTTTTAGAGGGAGACCTGCTGGCCTCTAGGGCAGCACCGTCTCTGTGGTAGTGATCAGAAGACACAGCACTCTTTTCAGAAAAGATGTTTTCTGAAAACATAACTTTCATAAAACATACATTAAAAACATAGCAACCTAAAAAAACAAACAAACAAAAAAAAAAACATAGTGACCTGACATTGCACGTCCAGGAAAATGATGCTGTACCCAAACACATCCTTGTCCAAAGGAGCTGTCTGGAATAGTCTGTGTAAGTGCTTGCTGAACACAGTTTTTCTTTTGAAAAATTATCAAATGAAAAGGTGTATTACATTTAGTGAGCTCCCAAGTATCAGTGTTGGGACATGCTATGCTGTATGTCTGTGTGTGTTAATATATGTGACAACTCATCAACTCTGAGCAGGCGTTAAATTGCAAGGGGAGGCCATTAAAATAAACAGTGGGGAATAAAATAAAATAAAATAAACGGTGGGATCCATGAGGAGTCTATATAGGCATGTAACATACTACCAAAGAGGTACGAGTCCTGGGAGTTACTCTCTCCCGGGTGTCTCTCGCCACTAACTTGTTTAATAACACACTGAGGGACAGAGTTG
The DNA here is from genome assembly GCF_040939455.1 of Microcebus murinus. Classification (NCBI taxonomy): domain Eukaryota; kingdom Metazoa; phylum Chordata; class Mammalia; order Primates; family Cheirogaleidae; genus Microcebus; species Microcebus murinus. The sequence goes on from NC_134114.1 coordinate 13,068,256, forward strand.
AGCAGCAAGTATTATTAATGGACCCCTGGGTCACACAGAGCATTTGTTGTGATCTCAGTCTACGGCCATACCACCCTGAACGCGCCCGATCTCGTCTGATCTCAGAAGGACATTTTTCCATTCAAGGGTACGTTATTTGATGCTCTCACGGATAATTACTTTACTTTTGACAATAAGCAGTTTCTTATTTAGTTATTTATTTACTTTGCTTTTTTTTGGTCAGTTTCTAAAAAGGAGGATGAAAATCGTGTATCTAGCTGAACTTGGAGGCCAAGCTCAGTGAAGTGGTCTCTTCTGAGCAGTGGACTAGAAACGACCATCTGATACCACAGCCACTCCCCAGAAGCCATTCGTTGTTAACAAATGAAAGTTAACATAACAGTCAGCTATTTTTGTCAGCAGAACTGAATGGTTCCTATTGAGAAAAATTTTAACAGCATTATATTAGAAACAATTCTCCCACTTAAAGTGTATGATCTACTTTTTTTTTTCATATATTCACAAGGTTGTACAACTATTACTACAATCCTGTTCTAGGACATTTTTGTCCCTCCCATAAAAACCCCATACCCCAAAGCAGTCACTTCCCATTCTTGCCTTGGGTTATCTCATGTTGGTAAATATTTCCCATAAACATTTTAGTTTTTTACATTTATTTTTATTAGGAGTAGTAAACAAAATATACTGTGAACAGTATCAACAGTAGTAAATGAGCATGGTGCTGTACTGAGTAGTTTATATAGATTATGCACTTAACAAACATTAATGGAATGACCATTATGTGACAGACTGTTCTGAGGCTTAGTATATAGTTGTGAACAAAACAGACACAAATTACTGCCTCTGTGGATCACACATTCTAGTGGCAGTGGGGGACAGCGAATAAACAAGATAAATATAAAAATATATAATATGTTACATGGAGGTAAGTGCTATAGAAACATGAATTAGGGAAGGGGAATGAAGAGTGCTGTCATTATTGTGAATACTGATACACTGCTAGGAACAATCTATTTGTGGCTGGGCACAGTGGCTCATGCCTGTATTCCCAGCACTTTGGGAGGCTGAGTTGGGAGGATTGCTTGATGCCAGAAGTTTGAGACCAGCCTGGGCAACATAGTAAGATCCTGCTTCTACAAAAAGTAAGAAAAATTGGCTGGGTGTGGTGGCGCATGCCTGTAGTCCCAGCTACTCAGGAGGCTGAGGTGGGAGGATCGCTTGAGCCCAGAAGTTTGGGGTTACACCCTGCCTTGGTGACAGAATGAGACTGTATCTCTAAAAATAAAAAAATAAATAAATAAAAATAATTCCAGCAAAGTGTGATGACCTACTGCATAGCCAGTGGTTAGGGTTACAAACTTAGGAGCCAGATGACTTGCATCTGCATCCCGGCTCTTGACCTTGGTCAACTCCATCACTTTGTGCCTCAGTTTCCTCATTTATAAAATGGAGATGGTAATGATGGTTTCTGTCCCATGGGGGTAGAACACTGCCCTACATAGTAAGTGCTAAATAAGTACTATAGAAGTTTTCTCTAGTTATAGAAAAGAAGGCTAAATTGGCTTAAAATGTGGCCTCAGGGAAAGGAAGAATCCACACCACCATGGCTACTGTCACCTGTATGCTCCTGGAAGACCCCAGCTCGAGGGTGTGGCCAATACAGTTTCCTAGCATTTGGCCTATCCTGATCAGCATTCCTGCTTGGGAGTGGAGAGTTTTTACCTTTTTTGCTAATTCAACCCAGGGGAGGGGTGGGTTCAGTGTGGGGAGAGGAGTACAGAGGGATCTTGAATTTCTTCTCCTATAGGTTCCTATAGGTCAGTACCCTTGTGTTGTTGCTTCCTTTGCCTGATCACTCAATAGGCTTGACAGTCAGGTAGAGATACCACATCCACAGGGCAGGTGAGATCAGGGCAATATCAGGTGGTTCTTCCTGTCCCCTGCCCTAGAATTTCCTCCTGAGAGCAACAAGATTAGATGGTCCCATCCCCCAAACCCCAGCAGCAAATGCCCCTTTGACACCTCCCTCAGAAACCTCTACAATAGAGCAAGACAGGGCTTCCAGTTCTTTCCAAGGCCACCCTTGATTCTAGACTAAGAATTAGTCCCCGACATCATTTCCCATTGTAAATTACCTTTATTCAATCTGTCCAACCTAACCACCAGGCAGAATTAAATGACAAACATTGGCTTATAGAGTAACCCCAAATCAGACAGCACCGGCCATGAAAAGAATGAGCCGTATGAATGATTCCCCTTTGTCCAGTGACTCTCTTACTTCCCTGGAGATGCCAAAGAATCCAAAGTAAATGTGCTGTCATCTTGTTGCCACAGAGAAATTTAAAGTCAGTAGAAAGAAAAGAAGGAAGAGAGAGAGAGAGGAGGAAAGAAAGAGAAAAAGAAAAAAAGGAAGAAAGGAGGTTTTTCTTCTATATGGAAATTAAATTTCAAAACACTCTCTCTTCATTTTTTTTTTGTTGTTGTTGTTGAGACAGTCTCGCTCTGTTGCCCAGGCTAGAGTGCCGTGGCATCAGCCTAGCTCACAGCAACCTCAAACTCCTGGGCTCAAGCGATCCTCCTGCCTCAGCCTCCCGAGTAGTTGGGACTACAGGCACACGCCACCATGCCCGCCTAACTTTTTCTATATTTTTAGTCAGCCAATTAATTTCTTTCTATTTTTAGTAGAGATGGGGGTCTTGCTCTTGCTCAGGCTGGTTTCGAACTCTTGACCTTGAGTGATTCTCCCGCCTCAGCCTTCCAGAGTGCTAGGATTACAGGCGTGAGCCACTGCACTTGGCCTTCATTTGTTTTAAAATTTGCAATATTATTATCCCCATTTTAAGAATTCATACATGGACTGAGAATTCCGAACTGGACCATGCTCCCAGGGCCCGGGTAGCATCTCAGGAGAGCTCATCCCACCTGTCCCCTTCTCTGCAGCAGTGACCCAGGGAGCTGCTATTTCCTCCTGGTCCCTTTTACTGCACCTTTGGGGAACAGCTGTGTCTCAAATTTGGGGTATACCATTATCCCGGGGGATGAAAAACAGGGTTTCAGCACACTTAGTTTTTCTTTGAATACACAAATCATTATTTGATGAACAGCAGAGGCAATTTAGTACTATCTAATTTGTCCTACTTTGGTTTTAGAAATAATCATTCAAATAATATTTTATTAGCACAAAATATATGTTAAAGTTTCAAATTTATAGCAACTTTAGATAAAACTAGCAGATAATAAAATGAGACTATTTGGCTACTCTCAAAAGGGAAACTGGGTGTCATGGATGACACTAGCAATCTTCTGTCAGCCTTGGCAATCTGCTTATCCCCTTTGATTTGTGCTGGTTGCATAGTATCGAGAAAAGTCCTGACTGATATGGCTAAATAAGAGTAAATTACAAACATTTTAAAACCATTTCATTTTGCAATCTCAGGATAGTATCCAGTTAAACTTCATCCAGAAACATGAAAGAGGAGTGGCAGGAACTGTTTGCTTCAAAGTGGCCTCACTGATAATATCTTCTTGATTTGGTTTATATTCATTCACCCACTACCGTACAGCGTTTGTGACCCCCAAGCCTAGGTCTGCTGGACATTTGAGTGTGGAGAATCTGTGCTGTGAGGGCGAACTCCTTTGGACAATTCTACATGAACAGACAAGAGTAAGCTTGGTTAATTTTTATCATTTTAATCATTTTGCAGTGTACAATGCAGCAGCATTAAGTGCATTCACATTGTTGTGCAACCATCACCACTATTCCCGAGTTTGGTTTTAACAGTTTATTCCAAAAGCCTGTGGCATGCAGCCTTGAAATGGTATACGTATATATCATTCATTATGTTAAAGTCACCGTTTATACTAGTGCCTAATTATTAGTACTTTAGTTCACATCAATCCCAACTTTAATAATAAATCTCCTCAATTTGAGCTTCACTTTTTTCCTCCTTAAGGTTATAATTCTTCTGGATTGTCCTTTCCTAGTGGTATTTCTAGAAGATTCAGAACCCTAGGGATGCTGGGTGTTGAAATTTGTAGATGTGGCCTGATCTCTGTGTGTTTTCAAGACTTTAATTAGCTACTTACCCTAATTTCTTTAGTTAGTATCTTACCTGTTCTCTGAACTGATCCCAATGACCTGAATCTCATCAAGTTCTGTCTGAGGAAAACGAGAACATTTTCTATGGCATCCTTTTTTTGTTGTTTTTCCAGAACAGAAAAAAATCAGGAAAAATCTACTATATCTTTTCTCTTATATATAAGAAATAATAATTATCGATCAAAAGGTCACTTTTTTACTAGAATGATCTTCACAACAGCCCTTTGTGGAGGATATTGGTATTATTTCCACTTACAGGGAATGAGTTGGAAGCACAGACTTAACCTTCCGCAGTTGGAAGGTTAAGTAACCTGCTCCAGGTCACACAGCTAGATGGGCACAGAGATGACACCTGAACCCAAGCAGCAGTTTCCAGAGCCCATACCTAACCACCGAGGGACAGTGCCTTGATATTAAGGACAGACTTTTCTGCTGACTCCTCTTCAGAACTCCAATTCCGTGGAAAAATTCATGTCATAGAGGAGAAAGACACAAGTGAACTGGGAACTGGAGGTGCTTTCTCAGTCTCCCTATGTGAGTTGGACATTTCCTTCCTTATTTCAATAAGAAATAATACACATAGAGGGATTCACATACAGAATTCAATACACATTAGCTATTATTGGAAAAAGACAGAACTGGCTGCTACTAAGTCTTATAGAGAAAGTCATCTGGCTTCGCTACATCATGGCGTCCTTCATGTAACCCGGAAGTAATCATACGTACCTTCCGGGGTCATGGTAGATAGTACCTTCCGGGGTCAAGGTAGATAGAGTGCTTAGGACATGGTCTGACAGGTGAGGGAACCTGAATGAACAGTAGCCATCAGTAATATCAGCTATCACGTAAAATCCCAAGTTCCAGAAATAACATTTTTTTAAAAAAATAAAGAGGACCTTTGTTTTCATTAGACAGAGGATAGAATAAGGACCTGGGTCCCCTCCCCCATCGGTCCCCTGAGGGACCGCTCACCCTGAGGCCCGTAGCCATAGCCACGAATGGCTGCACCAAATCCCCTAGAATGGTTTATTCACCCCTAAGCCCTCTGGGCACATCTCACTTCTAAAATGCCTTTATCGCTCACCCTAAAAGCCATCAGACCCATAGGAGAAAAATCAGACAACACAACTGAACAGAAACCAAACCTCTGACATCTGGTGGGCCGGCTCGAAGGCTCAAGGCAGGAGGGAATGTACGCAGCGTGTAGGCAGCGCCGCGGGCCTGTGTAGACACTGTGGGCCACGGCCTGGGCTCCAGCTCGCTGCCGCATCCCTGTCGCGGTCCTACAAGGACCCTAACGGGACCTCTGGGGTGGTGTTTGCAAAATGACCCTGAAACCTGACAGGGAACTGCTGCTTGACAGTCCTGCCTAATATGGGTAAAATTAAAAAGCAAGTGGTGGATCTTAACTCCATTCAAGGTTATTTAAAAACATAATAACCCAAGAAAATACTAAGAGTGAAATTAAGTTTCTAGGCCAGTTAGAAAATGAGGTGATAGTAGTGTGAGCGAGTCAGGGGAAAACAAAAACAAACCCAAAACAACAAGCTCGATGAAGATTATTTTTCTTTGTTGGGTGATTTGATTTTAAAACAATGACCTTTACATCCTGCTTACACCAGCTGTTAAAAATAGCTTTTGTTTTGGGCTTTTGTCTTAATCTCTCCTGGGCATCAGCTATGATACCAACCACCTTTGTACACAGAGCGACTTCATCCCGGGAAAAGGGAAGTTGGGAATTTCAGAGAGTAGCAAAATATTTCAGCAACGTGAGGACTCAGTTCTGACTCCCGTGGACGACCTTGAGGATTTATGCTGCTGGAATTGTGTCTCCCTCGCTCTTTCCCTCCTTCCTCCAACAATTTCACAATTCCACAGATATTCCTTGCACCCCCACTGTGTTCTAGGCACTAAGGAAAGGCAGAAAATAGCTCCATCCTGCATTGCTTGCTGTGCAGTCTCAAGCTATGTCACTGTTCTGTTTGCCGAGGCTGAGGATAAAATGATCACTACGAGAAGGAAGCCAATGAGCCAAACATAGCCTTGAAACTCCTAAAACAAATGTCATTTAAAACTTGATTCTAATGTTATCAGTGCTCTGAAAATTTCATGTCATTCCAAGCATAGATTCTAGACTTTTTATTGCAGACTGTTTAATAAGCAGAGACTGGATTGTTGAACAAAGCACGGTACCAAAAAAAAAAAGTGTTAACAGTTCCCTGTGTGACACGAAACTTCCACCCCAGTTCCATGGGTGGTGTGTGACTAATTTAAACATGCTAGTTATCTGTCACTCCTTCAGGAGAAATATCAGTTCTAAGGCATGTTGTGCATAAGGCAGTGGCCCTCTGTATGGGATCCTCATACTGGCAGTGCCAGCGTCACCTAGAAACTTGTTAGAAATGCACATTCTTGGGTGTCAGGTCTGCTGAATCCGAAACTCTGGGGTTGGGACTCAGAAATGTGTTTTTTAACTGCCTCTAGGAGATTCTGATGCATGCTGATGGAAGCTTTTCATAATTTCAAATTTTTTAATCGTGACATTCTAATGGATTTTTATGTAAAACTCGGTAAAAAATCCTCTGACCAATTTTTCCTTAATACAGTTTGAGTTTCAGGTATAACTTCCACAACTGGAACCCCATATTGCAATAGATCTATAACTTGACAGCATGATAAACTGTTTCTCCGATAGCACCTTAAAAAAATATTCTATTTCCTACAAAGACACAAGGGCCATAATAAAGAAGAACAAAGCACCATCAGACAGTATGCAGGCTGAAGTGCAGGTTATTTATAGTATGTTGTGGGTAGTAAATGTCCCTGTCAGCAGAGAGAATACATTAGGTATATCTGGCAGTCTCAAGAGTTACATTACAGATAGAAATGTTCCTTCTCTAGGACGGCACAATCATGTCAATGCTACAAGGTGTGTCATTATACCTTTTAGAGGATTTTAGACGTCCTGTCATTGGAAGAGTGAACAGTTGCCTGTTGGAACTGGCCCGTGCTGCCTCAGAAGAGCCTGAAAGCCAGTTGAGCACATCTCTTCCCACCTCAGTACACGGTAACACCATGTCGGTATTAGCTACAGTAGAAGAATTTACACCGAGGCAATTGGCAAACACTGTGAGGACTTTTTTATTTTTCGAGGGCTGGTTTACATCACACCACTGGATTTAATTGAAAACAGAACTTCAAGGTAGGCCCTGCTGACTGAGCTTGTCTCCTCTGGAACAGCGATCTTTGAAAATACCATTTGTTTTAGGATCACTCATCTTTATGCTCATCACAATGGTACCCATGCTGGGATTCAAAGCAAACCTGTTGGAGAATTTGTTGCTGTACTTGCTCCTGCAATGAAGACTTTACTAGATGCCCAAACCCTTTTTTGCTGGGCACCTCCTAGGTGTGTGCCAGGCACTCCTGTCCCCAGCCAGGTGCCACCCGTGGCTACTGCAGGAGAGAGGCCTAAGAGAAGTGTCAAAGCTGATGAGCTCCGCCATTCAGGGGTGACTCCTTCTGTTCCCCTTTCTGTCTCCTCCTTTTGTAGTCTGCTGTAAGATCAATCAGAGAACAAGAGGGTTTAGTGAAAGGGCTATTTCCATATTAATTTATAAAGTTAATGTGCACTAAGCACATAATATAATCCATGCTAGTAACTCTACAAACATGGTCTAGTATTTCCAGAAGCCCCGAGAGATAGATATTACTGGTATCTTCATTTTCCAAGTAAGGAAGCTGAGACCTTGAGACGTAAATAAAAGCCAAGATCACAGAGGATTTGGACTTGGTGTATCTGACCAATCAGAGGCGAGTTCATGGGTCTTGCGTAGGTTTGAGTCACAGACATCAAACTCTACTTGGAATTTATCTTGTGTCTGGTTTTTCTTTTTCTCAGAAAAGGCTGTATTATCTCCCTGGCACCCTTTAGCCCCTTGTGCAACAGACATCTGGCGGGTCTGCCCCATCAGGTCACCAGATGTGCCCAAGTAGGTCTCAACTCCAGGATTAGACACAGTTTAGGTTCAAGCTAGGACAGCCTCCTCCTTCTTCCAACTAGTCATTCAGTGCTTTATTAAGTGCTTAATACAGAGACTTTTCTTTATAAGCACCCACAGTGCTTTAAAAATATAAAGATACTTTAGGCCCCACCCAGAAATCCTGACTTATTGATTAAGGACTAAGGCCTGGGGGGGGGGTTAATAAACTCTAGAAAGGGGCAGATAATTAGAAAATCCTCCCAGTATTAGATACCTGGGAATTCGAGACAAATAACATCCTTTTAAATGTGTAACTGAGCTCTCAAGACAGTAACAAAAATCCTCTGGGGCTAAAATCATAGAAGGAATGGAAAGCCTGACTGTTGAGCATGTGAGCTGATTTCTGTAGTTGTGCTTGGTGACAGGTGGTAGGGAGAGGAAGGGCAGAGAGTACCAGTCTAGCAACCAATAGGGGGACTATTTTGCTACCATAATTTAGTATTTGATACACACAAAAGAGTCTTATTCTTTGAAACATGTCACTGAGATTCACCCATGTTGATGCAAGATGTAGTTCATTCATTTCTTGGCTGTACAATATTTTATTTCTTGGCTGTACGGTGTTTTATTGTGTGACTGAACCACGATTTGCCTATTCATTCTGCTATCCATGGACATTTGGAGTGTTTCAATTTTTTACTTTCATGCAGTGATGAAAATGCATGCATGCCTCCTGGCGCACACGTGGCAGGTTTTCTCTAGAAATAGAACATATTCTAAGCAGAACTCTTGATTCTTACCCCCAAACTTGGCACATCATGGCAAATCCATCCTTCCACTTGCTCAAAACAAAACTTTGGCACCATCTGTGTTGGTTTCCAACTGCTGCTGTAACTCATTACCACAAACCGAATATCTTAAAACGACCCCAATTTATTTACATTTTTGAGGTTAGAAGTCTTACACAGGCCTCACTGAATTAAAATCAGGATGTCATCAGGTCTGTGGTCCTTGAAGAGGACGTTTCCTTGCTTTTTTCCATTTCTAGAGGAAGCTCAAGGCTCCATTCCTTCATCTTTAAAGTCAGCAACTTCCAGCTAAATCTTCCACAAGCTGCTGTCTCTCTGATTCTCCCTCTTCTGCCTCTCTCTTCTACTTTGTGATTATATTGAGCCCATTTAGATAATTCAGATGATCTCCCTATGTTAAGATCATTTGTTTATCACCCTTAATTCCATCTGCAACCTTAATTCATCCATTCACTCTTCTTTGCCATGTAACCCAATATAATCACAAGTTCTGGGGCCTTAGACGTAGACATCTTTGGGGAACAATTATTCTGCCTCCTACACCATCCTGCGTAACTCTCTTTCTCTCACGTGATATAACCAATCTGTTAGGAGACTCTGCTGCCTCAGGTTTCAACATAAATTGAAAACCCAGCCACTTCCTACCACTGTCCTGCTATCCTGTGAATTGTATTTCTTTTAGGAATATCTCATTTTCTGCACAGACTTTGTTTTTAATTGTTAACATAATAACCCAAATGGGAAAAAAAGCTTTTTCTGTTAATATGGGCTTCTCAGATTGGTGATAGGTAAACATTTATACATGTTGATGTCTCTTCAACCAGAGGAGGACTTGGGCAGAACTTGATATCTAGTAGATCTCCCTTGCAGCCATTTCAAAGTGGGTTTACTGGAAAGTTCTACTGAGGATCAGAGTACTGCTTCATCTTTAGCACTTGGTTCATTAGTTAGGTAATTCTGCAGCTCCACCTGAAAGCTAAACACATTACTTATTACTCATATTAAAGATGAACTAAGATAGAAAGGCTATTAATAGCTTATCATCTTGAATCCAACCCTATTAGGATTAGGGCTTTTGAATTTGAAGAAGTCAACAGACTTTAGCACAGCAGAATGATGAGTTGGGTTATGCACAACATCAGTTAGTAATGCTATGATGCAAACAGTTTTGGGAGACATAATCTGGGCTATGGGACAAATTTCAGTTATCCGTGTAACACACAATGCTTTTTAGCTTGATCAGGCCTGTCTGGAGTATGTCAGGAATATCTGGATAAAATAACTATTAATAATCTATTAACTAATATATATATAATGTATAACATCCTATTAACTAATGATTAATAGAATGCCAATGGCATCAGTGGAACAGTTTACCCCAACACTCAGGGCAAACCCCATAGGAGAGAGGGAGGGGTACGTTCTTGTAATCATTATTTGGGAAATATTTCCTCCTGCCTTCCCTGTCTTCATAAATGTACCACCATCTACCCAGAATAGAAAAGGGTAGTGTCATCCTGGTGTCATCCTGTATTCCTCTCTCTCTCCCCACCCCCTTCATCTAATCAACCACTCATCCCATCCATTCTAGCTTCTAAATATCTCCCTAGAACATCTTAACTGGAATAGACTGCTAATGTGGTAAATCACTACATTTTTTCCAAATTGAAAATCTCTACCTAAAGTGGGATGATAAGTTAGTCCTTGTGACACACAAGACATTATAAAAATTTAATAGGCTTTCATTTGAGTTTAGGACTGAATATACTATATAGAGTATCTGGAAGATCTGAAAATCAAGTACAATGACTTTTCCCCCCATTAACTGTAATTTTCTAGGCACATTGCCCAAGCTAAGGCAGTATAATGAGGTGACTCTGGAGCTGGAAGATCTGGTTTGAATCCGAGTTTCAAATCCATGGCTACTTTCCTAATCCTTGGCTCCTACAACACTTGCCTGGAATGGTACGATAGTCTTTTAAGTGCACTCTCTTCTCTGTCTGAGCTCTGTTCTACTCCATTAAAGTTACAATGATGTACTTAAAGTGCTGTACGCTTTGCGCACTTCAACTACAAACATTTATATATGTTTGTACGTATGTGTGCGTGTGTGTGTATATTTTTAATTACTGTCTGTGGCTAAGACCTCTGAAGGAGACAAAGATTGTTTTTAACTTTTATTTTTGTAGAAATGGGGTCTCACTATGTTGCCCAGGCTGATCTCAAACTCCTGGCTTCAAGTGATCCTCCTGCCTTGGCCTCCCAAAGTGCTGGGATTACAGGCATGAGCCACTGCACCCAGCCAAGGCTACAAAGATAGACGGCAAAGCAAAAATTGTCCCTGTTCACAACCAGCTTACAAATTAGTGGATGTACTTAACTAGTTTAACTTATTTGAATGATTAAATGTTAAAAAATTAAAAAAATTTCTCTGTATTTTGTTGACACTCGAAGAACAATGCAGGATACAAATTCCTATTTGCTGAAGTAAATACTGTCAACAATGGCGTGACCTCAAGTTGCAGGTTCACATCATCAGCCTGGGTGCCAAGATTTGTTTAACAGCTCTTGCATTCTTGCAGCAACGTGTAGAACAACACTACTGAAAACAAGTCAGCCCCATGGTGTGGGAAAACCTAACAAGAGGTCCTTGATGAGAATACTGTTTTATGTTTAGTGCTTACTGGTGGGAGGAGGTGCAAATGTTGACCTTCTTACATTTGTGTGAAATAGGATTTGTCCTTCAAAGAAGCTTATTTTTTTAATTTTTATTTTTCTATTTTATTTTATTTTACTTTATTTTAGCGTATTATGGGGGTAGAAGTGTTAAGGTTACTTATATTGCCCATGCCTCCCTTCCCCCTGGAGTAAGAGCTTCAAGCGTGTCCATCCCCCACAAAGAAGCTTTTAATGTAAGAAGTACTGGGAATCTTTTTCTCTAGGATGTGACAGAGTCTTTTTATCATTTAATATTTGACTGTAATACCACTGATATTACTGTCGGGATATGAAAAAGTTGTCCTATACATACTGACATGGCACAATCTTTTCTTCAGAAGATACAGTGAATAATAATAAAATTATTTGTGCTTTTCCCCAGGATATATGTGTGGTGTTCCTTGAGCTTTGCAATATAATGTTGTGTTTATTAACCAAAGTTGACTGTTTGCCAACAGTAGAAACAACCTATAGTTTTCCTTAAACACACTGGGAGTTATGCAATTTATGTTGACATTCTTTCTAGAATTTCATAAATTTCAATTAAATGAATTCTACTTTTGGGTGAAATGTATGTTTTATATTCCTATGCTGAGCTTCCAAAAGCAGAGTGTGGAGCTGAACAAGGTATTTAACTGGGATAGACTATTAATGTAAATTCAGGCACTATTTTTTTTTTCCCGAAAAGACAAAGCTTTAGGAGACATGGGGTGAAAAGTTACTCACTGGGACAACGCAGAGAACGTGGAAGCTTCGTAAGCTTCCATCCAAGTTTAAGACTGAAGATACAGAATATCTGAAAGATTTGAAAGTTAAATATGAAGCCTTTTTCCTTTCATTAATTGTGATTTGCCAGGCATGTTGTCCAGACACCTCCTGCCTAGCAAGGAGACGGCTCAGGCACTGGCCTGCCTGGCTCTGACATTCACACCCTAAGGGTTGGGAAAATAGCTTCACTCAGTTTGTCTCAGTTTGCTCACCTGTAAAATAGGGGTGGCATTATCAGTACCCATCTCCTTGGATCCCTTGAGGATTAACCCTGATAATATAAGCAAAACACTTTGAATAGAGTCGGGCAGAACTGCGCCCTTACAGAATTGCTCTGTAAATGTTAAATGCTTTTATGTGTACCCTCTATACTGGGACTTAACCACAGACTTTTGCAGAACACTTTGGAGTTTTGCCTTGGCACCAAGTGAATATGGATGGAATAAAAACAAGAATATAGGGCTAGTGATGGACGGACGCCTTAAGAACCCGATGCCAGATGCTGGTGGGGCGGGTGTCTTTTCCATTTCCAAATAGAACTGCTGTGTGCTTGGGCTGCCTCCCTCAAGAAGCCAGCCCTAGGAATCCTTATCTGGACCCTTCCATTACTGTTTTGTGCCCACACAAACAAAGATAGGAAATCTTCTCGTAAGCAAGCTAAATATTTACTTCAGAGGAATTTTAACTTAATTGTTCTACCTTAGTTTCCTAGAGCGCTGCTTAGATATATTTTCTCTTTTGTGTTGGGCAGAAGCAGCTTAAAATTTTATAACGACAGACTTTACTGAAGAATTCTATATACCAAAAAATTAAACATTAGCTAGGTGAATCTATGCAAAAACCTCGAAACTACACCCGTGTTTGTATTATGCTTATGGAAGATAAACCCTCTATATTGCTTCACCTGATTATTTGACAAGATGTCTTTTTTAAAATTTCAGAATATTATGGGGGTACAAACATTTAGGTTACATATATTGCATTTGTACTGCCCGATCCCCCAGACAGTGTGTACCACACCCTTTAGGTGTGAATATATGCATCCCCTCCTCCCTGCTCCCACCTGCCGGACACCCGAGGAATGTTACTTCCATAAGTGCACACTAGTGTTGATCAATTAGTACCAATTTAATGGTGAGTACATGCGGTGCTTATTTTTCCCATCTGATCCAGCAATCCCACTACTGGGGATCTACCCAAAGGAAAAAAAATACATTCTATAATAAAGACAGCTGCACTGGAATGGTTATAGCAGCACAATTCACAATTGCAAAGATGTGGAAACAACCCAAGTGCCCATCAATACATGAGTGGATTAATAAAATGTGATATATGTATACCATATATATATGTATACCATATATGTATACATGATATATGTATACCATGTGATAAATGTATACCATGTTCATACCAGTTCTATTCAGCCACGAAAAACAATGGTGATCTAGCATCTCTTGCATTATCTTGGATAGAGCTGGAGACCATCCTTCTACGTGAAGTATCCCAAGAAAGTCTTGAATCTTCATAGGTGTCAGCTATAGGGTTCTATTTCTGCAGCATCAATGTTAATTGGGGGAGGAGCTTACACTCTGGGACACAAGTAGACACATGTCATCCGAGGCATCCGAGGAATAGCTGCTACGTGGAGAAATCTCCATGGCCAGTGGTCACGTTATGGCAGATGGAGGTCAACCAGGAAGTGGTGTTTGTCTCCCATGTTGGTAGTGATTCCTGCTCTGAAAGAAATCTCTGGAATGTCCTGATGTAAGAAACAGCACTGGGAAAAACTCTCTCTCTTTAATTCCTCCAATGATACTATGTCAGGAAGAGACCCAAGTCACCTGGTGTCATCCTACTGAAATCCAATATCTACCTCTCTGCTCCTTTCAGCAGCAATTAGAATTTAACTTTGTGGTTCTTCTAGAATTCTAGGTTCCTATCCCTAACCATGAAAAATATGAGATCATTAAACTAAAAGTTCTTATATATGCTAGGGACTTCTAAAATAGCAGCAAGAGGCCAGATGTAGTGGCTCAGGCCTGTTCCTAGCACTCTAGGAGGCCAAGGCAGGAGGATCGCTTGAAGTCAGGAGTTAGAGACCAGCCTGAGCAAGAGCGAGATCCCCATCTCTACTATAAATAGGAAAATTAGCCAGGTGTGGTGGGGCACACCTGTAGTCCCAGCTGCTTGGGAGGCAGAGGCCGGTCAGGATTACCTGAGCTCAGGAGTTTGAGGTTGGAGTGAGTTATGATGATGCCACTGCACTCTAACCTGGGCAATAGAGAGAAACTCTGTCTCAAAAAGAAAATAGTAGGACGAATGCTGATAATGTTAAAAATAATATTGATAAAAATAATGCCGATGATATTAAAATATTTTGAAATGGGTTTCTTTGAATACTAGAATAAAAAGAAATAATTCATCTCACTTGAGCAAGTTATTAAATGAAGTTTTATTTATTTGTTTAGTTTTGAGACAGAGTCTCGCTTTGTTGCCCAGGCTAGAGTGAGTGCCGTGGCGTCAGCCTAGCTCACAGCAACCTCAAACTCCTGGGCTCAAGTGATCCTCCTGCCTCAGCCTCCCGAGTAGCTGGGACTACAGGCATGCACCACCATGCCCGGCTAATTTTTTCTATATATATTAGTTGGCCAATTAATTTCTTTCTATTTATAGTAGAGATGGGGTCTCACTCTTGCTCAGGCTGGTTTCCAACTCCTGACCTGGAGCAATCCGCCCAACTCAGCCTCCCAGAGTGCTAGGATTACAGGCGTGAGCCACCGCGCCCGGCTTAAATGAAGTTTTAAATGCAATATTTAAATATGCAGTTGTGCATCAGTCATTACCAGCAATAGCCCCAATAGAAAAATGCAAGCAAAAGGAAAATTTCTTCTGTAATTTCAAAGTAGATAAGTGAAATGATGAAAAGAAAAAACTAGAAAAATTGATACTAGTATATTAAAACAATGCTCTTTTCCTGGGCAGTTTGGGCTATATTTGTCAGTATTGATTTGGATTTGGTTTAGTTTAATTTAGTAACTTCTAGCTAAAGACAGGGAGGGGAGGAGTAAAAATTTTCTTATTTACCAAGGTCTTGGTTATAATGAAATGAATTTAGCCACATTTTACCTTGGCAAACAGGCTGCCCCATATTGAGCCAGAGGAAAGCTGCTATATAAAGCAGACAAGTATTAATAATAGACCTGTTAAAGAACTTGAGGGTCATCTAATGGATTTGCCAATGTCCAGACAACCTTGCCTGTTATTGAGTCTGGCCTCAGCCAGTAAATGTCCCACCTACAGCCACAAGATTAAAACTCCTTGATTAGGCTGATCTAGAACAGCCCAAAGGCAGCCAGGAATCTCGAAAGAAAGAGAGAGAGAGAGAGAGAGAGAGAGAGAGAGAGAGAGAGAGAGAGAGAGAGAGAGAGAGAGAGAGAGAGAAAGAAAGAAAGAAAGAAAGAAAGAAAGAAAGAAAGAAAGAAAGAAAGAAAGAAAGAAAGAAAGAAAGAAAGAAAAAACTTGCTGAACTGGTTGCCTGGACATTTGATTTGATGAGATTTGAATGAGATTGATTTGAATGAGATTCCTCTCTGAGAGGGAGAAAAATGCAACCCAGAGAAGAGAGTATATCCGAGTCTGTGCTTCTCCCTGCATTTCAACGCCAGGGACATGATGTAGCTAAAGTACAAAAGGAAGTCCAAATGGGGGTGTGATTCTAGGCAACTTCCCGGGAGGGGAAAATACAAATAGATAAATCCCATATTGCAAATAATCTCCTCTACATGAAGAAATATGTAAATTTGAGAGAAGGCAACTCTAATAACTGATATGACCTAAGAGCTGTTCTTTTGTAGGAGACATGAAGAGATTTGCAAATAGCCAGGATCTAAGTCTTCTTGCTTTGCTTTGCAGCAGAAAAGTCCTGGTTTCCTTGCCAGAAAGTTAAGCCGGATGCCAGGAATCTCGGAGACTTGAGGAAGCTGGGTGGAGGGAAAGATGCTTCCTTAAAGTGTATTTTCTCCCCTCTCCCTAAATTGTATTGCAAAAGCATATTTCAAAAATATAAAAATCGGTGTGGGTAGACTATAGCATTTGGAGTATACAGAGGGCACCGTGTGGTAGTGGGTGTGGCTGGAAGGCACTCAGGAACACCTTCTCGGAGATCATCCCTTCCTGGCCAGGGCCCAGGCGTTGGCAGTTTAAGGGAATTCCCCTAACATTGGTAGAGTGACATTTTGGCCCAAATATCTAGACCAAGTTTCATTCCAATTTTCTCATCTTATATTTACAGATTAAGTTTAGCTAAGTTACTAAATAATTCTCCAACAAATTCTTGGGTATAAATTTTTTTTTAATGCCCAGTTTCTGGAGACTGTTATGCTTATACTGACAGAAGACTTCGTTATTATCCCCATTTTCAAAGAAGCTTGAGGCTCTGGAAGGAGGCTCAGGCTCCTGGGTGGCATGAAACTAAGAATAGAAATCTCCCTTCTGGCTTCTAGGCCAGTGGTCTGAATTATTTCCTGTATTTTTGCCCTCTTGGCTGCTTGCATCAATGATTAAGAATATTTTTATGACTACAAAATCCTTCCCTTAACATCAGAGTTCTAGAGTTTTCCTGTGGCTGCCTTCCTAGGTACAGTTTGTAAGGGGAAATATTCCATTTATTTATTTACTCATTCATTCAGTAAATACTTATGAAACATCCATTGTGTGCTGGGCAATCTTACAGGTGCTAAGAAGACAGTTTTGGACAAAACAAAGATCTCTGCCTTCACAGAATTTATATTTTAGTGCAAGGAGACAGACTGCAAATAAGACAGACGAGGGAAATCTATGGTCCATTGGAAGTGGTGACAGAGAGGTCCTGGGTCAGGTGGTGCAGGTGGCAGTGAGGAGGAGCTTTGCAATTTTAAATAGAGTGATCAGGAAAGGTCCACCAAGCAGCATACAAACACAAAAGAAGAGGGGAGTGAGCTTCAAGGGCAAAGGAGAGAAGTCAAGATTGTCCCTGGCATGCTCCATGTGTCTGGAGAGTGAAAGAGGAAAACTATGAGATGCAGACAGGGAGGTGAGGATGGGGGCAGCCATGGACAGACCATGAGATGAGATGGGAAGCTGTTGGATAGTTTTGTCCAGGCAAGAGTATAATCTGACATGTTTTAACAAAATTACTCTGATTTCAGGGTTGAAAATAGACTATTGGTAGACAAGGGTAGGAGCAGGGAAACTAGTAAGGGGTCCAGCAATTTATCCTGGCAAGAGAGAGTGGTGGCCTGGGCCAGGTTGGTGGCACAGAGGAGGTGGGGTGTGATCAGATTCTGTAAATGTTTTCGGTAGAGTTGACAAGATTCACGGACAGATCAGATGTAGGCTACAGAAGAAGAGTCAGGATGATTTTACGTTTTTGCCTGAGCAACTCTAAGAATGTAGTTGCCATTTACTAAGATTGATGAAGAGTCTGAGAGGAGCCGTTTGGTTGGAGGAAGTGGATAGCTATCAGTAGCTCAGTTTCACATACATTAAATTTGAGGCAATGATTAGACATTCCACCAGAAATATAAAAAATATATATATATTGGATATATGAATTGAAAGTTCAGGGGACAGGTCTGAGCTGGAGGGACTCTGAGTTTGGGAATCACAAGCATTATTGATGGTATTTAAAGCCAGGAGAGTGGATGAGGTTGCCGAGGAAGTATGTGTAGTCTTGGAGCTAGAAGGTCTAGGTCCAGATTCTAGCTTTAACATGAACCGCAGGAGATATCTACTGTCAAATTTCCAGTTTTATAGGTGAGAAAACATTGTGTCAAGGTCATGGAAGCTAAGAAATTAGAACTCAGGTTGGGATCTAGGTTCAACTAACTCCAAAGCTTAATCATTATCTATACTCCCAGCCACACTGTCAGCAGAGGACGGAGCTTCTAAGTCTCCTCATGACACTTAAGTAGTCACTTCCTGTCACTGTCCATCACTTCCTGTCTTTTCTTTTTAGCCCAAAGCTACACATCTGCAAAGTGGTGGAATCAGATTTCAATTCGGGCCTTCCCTCAAGCCCATGGCTCCATGTTCTATCCCCCCAGTGACATTTTGAGCTTCAATAAGGTGTCCCTTCTTCCACTCTTCCTTTCCCAAAATGTAAACATAAATAAGGAAACATCTTGAATAAAAAGTCTCAGAACATCATGTGTTGCCTGGTTCATGGCTCCTTTTGATCTCCTTATGTTTTCACTTGGCCATTAAACCTTGCTTTTCAACCCTGGCCCTGCTTTAAGCAAACGCCTGGAGAGTTTTAACAAAGTACAGGTCCTGGGGGCTGGGCATGGTGGTGCACACCTGTAATCCTGGCACCCTGGGAGGCCACTGAGGGAGGGAGGATCGCTTAAGGCCAGGAGCTTGAAGCTGCAGTGAGCTACAACCCTGCCAACCATTCCAGCCTGGGCAACAGAGGGAAACTCTGTTTCTAAAACAAAAACAGTACAAGTCCTGCGGTCTCACCACAGACCAAATCAGTCAGAATCTCTGAGGATGAGGCCAGGGCAGTAGTTGTGTTTTTTTTGTGTTTGTTTTGGAAAAAACCCTAAAAACTATCTAGGCAATTCTGATATACAGACAGGCCTGAGAACCACAGATCTATGAGAAAGAACAAATTCAAATGGGTGAAAACCATTGCCATTAGCCACACTAAGGATTGAAGTAAAAGTCACATATTGACATAGTAGTTTTAATGCCTTTTCTGATCCCAAACACTCAGTTGGAAGGACAGATCACGCTGATCATCAGAATCTGCAGTGGGTGGCTATAAACTGAACATGTTCTCCCAATGACCCTGACTGATGGGAATGGGAGGTCATATGCTATCTGCACACTGATTCCTTTTTCTTAAGAATCAATGTTTTCAGGACAATAGGACAGAATTAGGTTATTTTAGGCATTTTGTGCAAGACCTCCAAGTCATGAATTCATTGTGGGACAGCAGATCTGGGACAGACAGCTGAACTTTGGGAACCACAGATATGCACACCCATGCAAACTTGGATTTAGAAAAGATACCTTCGTTCACTTAAAAGCAATTTTAGGATTCCTAAAATATCATTGTTTTGCCTGTCTTTTCCAAAATGTCTTTTCTTGGGAATGTCTTACTGTGGAGTAGTTTAAAAGCTTTTGCTGTTCTTTGTTCAGTGGATCTCTATCCTATAAAAAACATTACTTCTTACAGAGTAGGAATCTGAATATTTCTTGAGATTCAAATGGGCGTGGTTGCTGCTGTATTTAGAATTGACTGCAATCTGCACTGGGAATCTGTCCGGCTGGTTTGCACAGGAGAGTGAGGATCCTTGAGTTTGCAGCAACCACCCTTTCCTTCAACCTAACAGCCCTGTGCACTTGCAGATAAACCAGCCCACTCAATGCAAAGGCAACACCTGGGCCAAAGTTTCTTCTTGGCCTCTGTTCAGGCTGGTGTCTAGAAGTGCAATTTATGATCAGGATGAGTAGGCAGACTGGGACTTCTTCCATTATCATTTGCCCAAGAGACTAGTATGATTTCCACTCCCCATTTTTGGGAGTTTTGATGTCCAAGGATAAAGATTTAATAAAGGAAGGTATCAGGCCTCTCTGCATATCTTCTGCTTGCTCCTTGACCTTGCTTTCACTGGGGGTGGTCTGGCTGGGCCATAAGCCAGAGGGGGATGAGGTGAGAGGCTCATGCTTGCCCCCTGGCAGACCTTCTGAGGTTCCAGGAATCCTCTATCTCAAATATCTTGCCAACGCTAAAACTCCTCGCTGACAAATAAATCTATATATTTTAAGTAGCATTGAATTCCAGAATCCAGCTAATGCAGGATCTATTACAGACCAATAAACCAGAATAATATGGGCATAAAATGGTGGATGCTTATGAGAGCTTGCTTCATGTGCCAGAATGTGGATTCACTATTTCATTGCAAAATATACAAGCGGCACATGAAAATATATATGTGTAGTTTAAACAGCACAATGAATAGCTTTTAAACCACCATCTATGCCAGGAAATGGAACATCACGAGTACTCTAGAAGCTTCTTGTGTGCTCCACCCAGATTGCATATTCTCCCCCAACGCCCCCAGAGATAACTACTTTCCTGAATTTTGTGTTAATCATACCCTTGCTTTTGTGTGTGTGTGCGTGTGTGTACCAGTAAATAGTGTACAGGTATTGAGTGTTGCCTGTTTTGAAACTTTTTGTGAAATCACACTGTATAGTTTGCTCCTTTATTTTTTATTTTTTCCAATCTTTTTTTTGTTTTTGTTTTTGTCTTTTTGGGTTTTTTTATTTCAGCATATTATGGGGGTACAAATGTTAAGGTTACATATATTGCCCATGCCCGCCCCCTCGAGTCAGAGCTTCAAGCGTGACCATCCCCCAAACGTTGCACATCTCACTCATTGTGTTTGTATATGCCCATCCCTTCTGCCCCCCTCCCACCCGCCTTCTTTATCAACATTGTTTTGGAAATTCAGCCATACCGGTGTGTGAAACAGGCCCATTCATCCCACTGCCATGGGATAGTCCACGTTGTGGAAAACCGGTACCTTTTAATCATCCTGCTGTTGAGAAACCCTTGAATTGCTTCCTTTATGAACGGTGCTGCTGCAAACATGTGTAAACATATTTCTTAGTGCACAAGTGTCAGTTAAATTGTGACAGCTCTTTGTTTACCAGACTCCTTTCACTGAGGAATCGTCAGCAAAAAAGAAAAGTCCTCAAGACTGGAACTGCCAAACATTTTAAAAAGTGGGAAGAACTGGAGTCTGGAATCTTTTGACCAGTGGACATGATGAGGAAACTTGGCAAAATGCTGAAACAGAAAATTTGATGTG
Organism: Microcebus murinus; assembly: GCF_040939455.1. Lineage (NCBI taxonomy): Eukaryota > Metazoa > Chordata > Mammalia > Primates > Cheirogaleidae > Microcebus > Microcebus murinus. The sequence goes on from NC_134114.1 coordinate 13,089,497, forward strand.
ATCTGTACTTGAGAGTACAGTACTTAAAAAAAAAAATGAGGTTCCCATGATGTAGTATAATGTCACTAAAAACAAGCCATGATGTATTATTCTAATCAACCTCTTTGGTAGAGTCACTGCACTGGTAGGTCCAGGAAACACTACGTTGACCTTTTTTTCTTGTGAGCATTTTATAAGCTTACGTACTGATTCCCTGTTTAGGACTATTCATAGTGGCTTATATTTGTTTATTTCTTTCCATGTCTACTTTTCCAGATAGTTTGTTGGATGGATGTTCTTCTTGAAGACAAGACGAGGAACATAGGATCAACAATGGTATAGGGAGGACTACTAGTAGTTTTAGAAGCATCACATCTAATGATTATCACTTAGCAGATAAATACCTATTTAAAAGCTTCTATTTAAGCCTTTGCTTTACTCAATATTTTTTTAAGGGTTCAGATGAGTTTGTTTGTTTATGTATTTAATGTAACAACTTCACTGAGATATAATTCATATATCATATAATTCACCCATTTAAGTAGTACAGGTTAATGGCTTTTAGAGCAGATAACTATCACCACAATATAATTTAGAACATTTTCATCACCTCCCTAAATAACTCTAGATCCATTAGCAGTTACCCCCATATCTTCTCAACCTCCCCAGCCCTAGAAAACCACTACCTTACCTTCAGTCTCCATGGATTTGACTACTCTGGATATTTCACATAGACAGAATCATACAATAAATGTGGTCTTTCGTGACTGGCTTCTTTCACTTAGCACAATGTTTCCAAGTTTTATCTGTGTTGTAACATTATCAGGACTTCATTCTTTTTATTGCTGAATAATATCCCATTCTATGGATTCACCACACTTTACTTATTCGTTCATCAGTTGAGGGACATTTGGGTTGTTTCTACTTTTTGGCTATTTTGAATAATGCTGGTATGAACATTCATGTACAGATTTTTGTGTAGATGTGTGTTTTCATTTCTCTCTAAATGCTTTCATTTCATTTCATTTCTCTTGGATATGTATGTAAAAGTGAGCTTGCCTAGTCATATGACAATTCTAAGTTAACCTTTTGAGGAACTTGTCTTGGTCAATATTTTAATAGTAATTTAGATGCAGACAAAGTTATAATGATCAAATTTGTGAATAGTATAAATCTGCAAGATATCAATGCTCTAGAGTGATGCTGTTTACTATGGTAGCAACTAGCCACATGTGACTGTTGAACACTTTAAACGTGGCTAGCCTGAATCAAGATGAGCTATAAATATAAATTACAAACTAGATTTTAAAGTCTTATTATGAAAAAAATGAATGTCAAATGTTTCAATAATTTTTATGCCAGTTACATGTTGAAATGATAAAATTTTGGATGCATCAGGGTAAATAAAACATATTATTAAAATTAATTTTACCACTTCTTTATACTTTTTTTTATTGTGGCTACACAAAAATTTAAAATTCCATATATGCCTCACATTCTATTTCTATTGAGTAGTGCTGACCAGTTCCTTCTGTACTCATTTCCTCCTTCAAGCACTGGATGGATATCACTTGGCAGAGTTTGGAACCAGTTAGACCTGGATTCAAAGTCAGATTCTTCTTAGCTGGAAAGCTGTGAACAAGTTACTTAACATCTCTAAGTCCCAATTCTCTTAACTGTAGAAATTAAAAAATAATAATATTCATTTTATCAAGATATCACAAGGATTCCATAAAAGAAATTACATAAAGAATTTAGCTGAATACAGACACATAGAAAGAGCTAAATAAATGTTACTTCTCTTTTTCCTCTCCTTTCCTCATTTCTATTCCATTAGCGATAAGTAATTAACCTAGCTGGACAGTTCTGGGTGGTAACATTGGCCACCTCCTGTGACCTATCATGTATTTATTTTAATAAAGAACACCATCATATTATGCTTAATAGAATGGCTTCAGTGGTTGCATTTTTAGGGTAGGCAACATCACATAAATAATATGAATAGCCACTTTCATCTCTTCTGTGATCAGGGTAGAATTTAACTTTTCCTGTCTGCAATGCAATATGCTCTAAGTCTTAAAATAATTCCGAGTTGTTTGAACTTTACTCAACACTGAGGATGTGTGGCGATTGAGGCAGTTCACATGTGTTTCAGGATGTCGTTCAGAACTCATTCAATATGGAAAACTAAGTGAGAACTTCTCAAGGGAACTTGTTCTCTTTCCAGAGGTCGCTGGAATTTCCTGTTTCTGTTTGGACTCAAAACATCACATGAAGTTCTGCTTTCTCTGAACACTTTGGATCCTGGCTTGACCCAGGAAGGCACAGCTAAGTTTAAATGAAAAACACGCACATCACGGACTTTTCAGCATCTCCAGTTCGGAGGCATGTCTGGTTGGCGTTTTCACTTAGCAACATTGATCACGAATTGTACTCTCTTTGCCTCTGCTGAGGAAATTTACTTTCTTTTCTAGAATCAGCAACTACCCACATTTTTTTTTTTTTACTGTGGTAAAATACACATAACATAAAATTTACCAACGTAACCATTTTTAAGTGTACAGTTCAGTGTTACTAAATACATTCATAGTGTTGCATAACCGTCACCACCATCCATCTCCGTAACTCTTTTCATCTTGTAAAACTGAAACTCTATACCCATTAAATAATAACTCCTCGTTCCCCCATTCCCCTGGCCCCTGGCAGGTGCCATTCTACTTTCTGTCTCTATGATTTTCACTACTGTAAGCATCTCATATTAGTGAAATTGTACAGTGTTTGTCTTTTTATGACTGGCTTATTTCATCGTTTTATGCATATACTACATTTTGCTTATCCATTCATCTGTTGATGGACACTTGGTTTGCTTCTACTTTTTGGCTATTTTGAATAATGCTTCTATGAGCATGGGTGTACAAATGACCTTTTTGCGTGTTTGGAAGCAGACTGAACATCAAATATATACAGAAATGGATGGAAAAGAATGGGTAATTGTTTGTACTTAATTAAGGGAAAAATTTGCCTCCAACCATTGAAGTTTCATGCAATCAGAAAAAACCTCTTGATATACTGAGGGTTCCAGGCAGTTCTTTCCTTGGTATAGGTTTCTGTAAGAAGATAAATAAAATGATATTGTCATTGTTGAGCATTAATTATTTTCTTTTTTGTAAGTTTTTCCTCCCTAGGTGACCTGTATCTAGAAGACTTCTAATTGGGACACAGTTAAAACAAATAAAAAATAATCTCCAAATGCTTTTTGTAGAAATGTGAGGAGCTTAGTCTGGGGTAATAGAATCGGTACCCTCTGCAGTCCTTTTGATCATCTCGTTTCCATTTGCTGGATCAGGGATTAAACATCTTTCAGCCATGTGTGAACTTGGCACCTTTGAGACTCCTGCTAAAAGTTGCAATTCCTTTGACATCCTACTTTACCCTCTAGAGAAATTTCTAAAGACTTCCTTCCAGCTGTCACCCAAAATGATAAAGGTCCATTTACTGACAGATTGCTCTGAGTGCACTGCCTAAGTATACTATGGGTATAAATACATTTATTGACATTTCTAGGGCAGTGGAATATTGGAAATATTACACCAACTTTTCTAGGTCCTTTGCCTAAAGGATGGAAGAGGACATGGCTACGTACTGACAAAATTTTCCTGCTGACGACATTCTGTTGCTTGAGAGTGCAGCAGCCATTATTCCATTTCCCAGAAAGTCGAATCAGAAGCAAAGCGTCGTTGTCTTGCCAGTTTATCAGCCTATCCAATTTATCAATGGAGAGAACGCCTTGTACTTCTAGTCTATAAAGTCTTGCCCAACTTCCTATTTCTAATATTTACAAAAAGGATCAGTTTGTTCCAACCTTTTCAGACCAAAGTCATACTGTTCCCTTGAGCAGGAAAAAGGTTACTGAGAAGAAGCCAAAGAATTAAGTGGGTTGCTTTTTCCTCCAACTCTTTTAGCTTTGTGATGACTCCTCACCTTCTGAGAAGCAATGCAGCTGACTAGACACAGGTGGCTTTAATGAAATTAATTATTGCCCAGAGGCGGTAGCCAGACACACCTACTTTATTTTCAAAATTAAATTGTTTGATGATGAACGGATAAGGAACAGATGGGGCAGGGAAGTTGGAGGTAACAATAGGTAAGTTTTTTCTTCTGGGATGATGGTCATTATCCTATGGCTATCAATAGTGACTGAAACCAGAAAAATATTCATTTAATTTGAAAATTATTTCAGTTTATTGCACAAATATAATCAGAATTTAAAAATGGATTTAAAGAATAATGAACTCATAATACACTTCCTTAACATAGTAACTCTTAATTTTTCCCATTCTTTGTCCATAATAATTCAGAGAAAATATTGCTCTTTTTACATTTGATAACTCTCATGTCATTTAAGCAAATAGTTTAAAATGAGATTTGAAGCTATAGAGCATCAATGAAAACATCTCTACATAATAAATTGGACAAAGAGAACTATTATTTATTTATTTATTTATTTTTTCACAAAAAGCTCCAATCTGTAAGAAATATTATTTAATGATAAAAATATACAAGCCACAAGAATTTATTACAGTCATGTGCCTTCATGCCAAAACAACATAAAAGCTGAATGCATAAAGCAAAAACTCATAGATACGTAAAGAGAACTTAAAAACAAAAAAATTGTTCTGGGACATTGTACTATATCTCTTTCAGAGTTTAATAGACCAAGCAGATAAAAATAAGGAAGAATAGGTATGAAAAATATAATTAACACCCTCAACATTTTATATATATATCTTTATATCCTGTAGAAAATATATGCTCTTTTATGACCATGGGCATTTACATAACATAGTCATGTGATTAGCCACAAAGAAAACATTAATAAATTCCAAAAAGTAGAAGTGAAAGTTCTGGATGCCATATTCTTTGCTCATATTCCAATAAAACTAGAAATCATTAATGTATAGATACACTGATTTGAAGAAAGCTCTGCCTAAACTAGTGGAACCTAATTCAATGTCACATTTTTATTGGCAGGGGATAATAAATAGTTCAGGTTCTACATTAATTTAGAGCTTGGGAATATAGGGACTGTAGGGGACTGACATATATTTTCCTAGTTTAAGAATTAAAGTTAGTGAGTAATGTACGTGTTCTGCCCAGAGCATTTGAAAGTAATCTGTTCCAGACAAGCTCCCTGTGACAAACAAAGGTGTTGCCTAGAGGCATAACAAAGGACCTGAGCTGCAACTAGCAAGAGCAGCCCCACCCCACGGCATTGGGGGTCTGGAGGCCACACGATAAACATATTGTTCCTGTGATTGCTGCGTACACCCCATAAGATGGCTGGTTAGTCAATGACAGGTAAGACCCCTCAAGGGAGGGGTGACCTAAGCCATGCACAGTCACCGGGGTTCAGCCAAAGATCTTAGGGGGTCACCCTAAGAGAAGCTGGGGATGAGAAATGCCCCCTGTGGCTCACCTTGCCCATCCTTGCTAATCTTGGTTCTTTATCTATGTCTAATGCCTAGAGCAACCACCTTGAGATTCTGAGTCAGGGGACGTCTGCTTCTCTAAGGCTATTCCGGAATTTATGGCCATTGCTGCAATGCCTAGGCGGTTACGTACAAGGAACTAACTTCAATTTTTTAGAGTATAAAAATAAAACTGACCCGGTGTATTAGTACTTGAATCAACCGTTTGGATATGTGTCTGTGTTTTTCTTTGTATTCTGCGCGTTTGTGTTTTATGTTCTGTGTTCATCCTCCGTCCTGCAAACGGGCCATGACAGGGACAACCAAAGGTACTAGGTAATTAACATATTAAAATTTTACTGGGGGATCTCAGCTTCTTTAGGATAACTGGGTGGGTAGATGTCAATCCTTTGGAATATTCCCATAGGTTCAGAAAATGTTGATAAGGAATGGACTTTGGGATCTGAACAGCTGACAAGCCAGAATGAGCTTTAAATGTTATTTCTTTCTTTTTGGCGTGGAGGAAATAAGGACCACTGTGACCATGGAGCTTATCCAAGGGCCATGGTAAGATCTTCCTTCCTTGTTTGGAACTGCGCTCTGAAGTTCTAGACTCTTAATCAGCAGAAAGAGGAAATCAAGACTTCCTTCCCAGTCCCACCTGGCTTCTACAGACTGTGAAGCTGCCTCTACAAAATGCTCTGGATGTCGTCAGCTCGAGAGCCACTTTTTGTTTAATTCCCATTGACATTAGACTAAACAAAGCATTGTGCTCCCATTTTAATATGTGGTTCCTTAAAAGAAATTCTTTTCTGTTTCATAAAGATAGAGCATGATGGATTATGATTGTTTAACCTATTCTATCAATATCATGCTTATTTGCGTTAAATTAAAAATATATTTCATGAAGCCGGGCGCGGTGGCTCACGCCTGTAATCCTAGCACTCTGGGAGGCTGAGGCGGGCGGATTGCTCGAGGTCAGGAGTTCGAAACCAGCCTGAGCAAGACCCCGTCTCTACTATAAATAGAAAGAAATTAATTGGCCAACTAATATATATATAAAATTAGCCGGGCATGGTGGCACATGCCTGTAGTCCCAGCTACTCGGGAGGCTGAGGCAGAAGGATTGCTTGAGCCCAGGAGTTTGAGGTTGCTGTGAGCTAGGCTGACGCCACGGCACTCACTCTAGCCTGGTCAACAAGCGAGACTCTGTCTCAAAAAAAAAAAAAAAAATATATATATATATATATATTTCATGAGGTAACGAGTGTGGGTGAAGTTGGGATGGGGCAGGAGTTGTCTTTGATGAAAGAAACCTTTTAGTTTTAGATAGAGTTACCATGTTGTATCCCTGCCTGGTGACAATAAGAAAATTTTATTTTATCTAGTCAATAAACCTCAGAAAGGTAAGCTCTGAAAGTACAGGATGGGTGTAGGGCTCTTTCTTTGGTTCTGATGTGCAAACAAGCCATGCGAACCCTTTCCATATTGCAAATCCCCATTTGTAAACCAAGATCCATTAAGGAAATGAACGTGAGCCAGCACTGGCTGAGGGCAAGTCATCCCCTGGTACAGCCCTGAACTTCCAGAAGATGCCACATTGCAAAAGGCTTCTAATAGCATGCACTGAGCTAACTAGGGAGAATTTTAGCTGTGTTTTAAAATAAAATACCGTGTTTCCCCGAAAATAAGACAGGGTCTTATATTTATTTTTTCTCAAGAAGACACCCTAGAGCTTATTTTCAGGGGATGTGTCATTTTTCCCCTCAAAGCCTCAGCTTGCAGCACTCACAGGATGGCTGGGACCTGACAGGGGGAGCCGACCTTGTTGGTGGGACTGCCCACACCTTTCTGGTCACCTCTGGGATAGTAGCTGTCACGACGGGGCAGATGAGAAGGGCTGTTCGTCTTCTTTACCACTCCATGACGAAATGCATGGGTTATGCAGATATGCTGCATAGCCACGCCCGTCACTAGGTCTTATTTTCCGGGTAGGACTCATACTGCCAAATGCTTAGAAATCCTGCTAGGGCTTATTTTATGGGTAGGTCTTATTTTCAGGAAAACATGGTAGTTACCTCAGAAGATGGGAAAAACTGATATCCGCAGCCCTGCAAACTCTTGTTTGCATTGTGCAGGCTGAAACACACAGAATTCCGTTGTAATTCTAGTGGTGTTGACAGAGACAGTGTATTTCATTAAAACAATAAACCTCAAATATTTTCTATAGACTTCTTCTTTTATCTTTTCTTGCCCTGTGTACCTTCCCCTTAACTGACAGCTCCTGGGTGCTGGCCTTCCTCTTCTTTGGGGGCCCACTCGTTTTTGGAGCAGGACTGGTGGTGTGGGGAGGAAAGATGTTGTCGTGAGCTCTCATGTCCCTCAATGTGGTCCAGGAGCCTACTCCTCCACCATTGCCTGGCCAGGCCCTCGTATTCAAAAGATCAAAGCACCCAGGAGGCAGCCACAGAAGGAAGACCAAGTTCAACTCTGCCGCCATTCTGTGCCTCACTGGACCACGCACTGTGACGTTATATAAAATGCAAATTGAGCTTTCCCTCCACCTCCTTTGTTACAAAGGGAGCAAGGTTTGTTCATGTGCTTATAAGGGAAGAAGTCTGATTCGGAAATTTGTATAGCTGATTGCTAGAGAATGAAAATATGCCTGTAAGCCACAGTTATTTTTTTCTCCTCAGTGTCTGCTTAGATTGCAAAAGGAGTGGTAGTATTTATTGTCTAGTGTGCGGTGATTGAGCACGGATGCATGCACACACATGAACGTTTGTTAACTTCTTAAAAGGAAGTTATCCTCCTGTCTAAAGTAGCAGAAATGTCAGTACTTAGCAAACATCAACTATTTAAATATGTGACTTGGTTATTTGGAAAATCTAACAAAATGTAGAACAAATGGTATTCTAGTAAAAGACAGGAAATAAAAGGAAAGAACATTTATTTGGGTATGAGTGGATGTCATTAATGACAGCATTCTCTTCCATTATACTGTAATATTTATAATAAATCTGTACTAGGGCTAAAACTTTCAGCCAAATACACATTAAATTGACTGATCACAGATGAGGTACGGGACCTCTCAAGAAACTGAGGTTGGTAGAATTCAGTAAACACAAATTTGTCTCTCTCAGGTGCGCTGTTTCTGCCTAACAGAAGGCCAAACAGTTAGGATCGATTAAAAAGCGGCGTGCAGAAAGTCGTAGGCAGTTTTACTTGCAGGAACTTTAGGTACATCCTGGATAAGAGCAAACACTTACCAATGCTGTTAACTCATCCAAACTCATGTTTTACTTTAGGGCCAAGATCAATAAATCAATTCGCTTCTCGAAGACAATTAGTGTATTCATCTAGTTAACTTGGGGAGGGGAAGTTTTCCTCAAATTGCTTTATTTACTCTCACTAAATCCTTATGATTTAGGTAAATATTAGGGCCAGAGAGGGATTGGGACTGGGATGGTAGCAGACAATATTTAAAGGCAACCACTGATATTGCTGGAGAGAATCCCTGTTACGCGGCAGTCAGTCAATCAACGGGTGAGGAAAAGAACCTTTCTCTTGTTGCCCACAGGAAAACACCCAGAGAAAAACCATCAGTTGAAAGACATCCTGAGTTGAATCTCTGTGATTATTTCTTTCCCTTTTTACTACCAGTATAAATCCAATGGAAGACATCATTAGAGTTTCCCTGAAGATTAACAGCTTGTTCATCTTGTATTTACTTTATATTTGGCTTGGACATTTGTCTGATTTTTTCTAAAAAAGGCTTTTTTTTTTTTTTTTTTTTTTTTAGACAGGGTCTTGCTGTGTCGCCTGGGCTAGAGTGCCATGGGTTCCTTAGCCCCGTACCCACGCTGCAAAGCAGGTACTAGTATGATCTCCCTCTGGAAAATAAGGACAGTAAGGCTTAGAGACATCAAATAGTTTACCCAAGGCTACACAGCTAGAAAATGCCAGAGTCGAATTTGAATTCAGGTCATTCTGACCCCAGAGCTCAAGCTCTGGCCAGGAGGGCACTGCCGCCTTGTGTCTAGTTCTTTTTATTTGCCACTATGAGGCCACAGGCCCTTGCAAAAGCTAAATGAGATCACGCCCGTGAGAGCCCTTTGAAAACTGTGGCACAATGTGCAGATAAAAGATTTTTATAACTCCAGATTGTCCAGAGGACTAAAAACAGCCACAGTAGAGGGTTCAGGAGAGGAAACTGTCAAAGTTTGCACAGGGTGGGGGGTGGAGGGGGTCTCTCCTGGGTATGATTAAGCGAGGAGAAGTCCTGCTCATCAAAAAAGATGTCGGTGCTGAGGACTCAATTCCAGCTGAATTTACAATGGAGAACTCACATTCTGACCTCGCATCTCCTCCCAGACTGAATTTGTTAGCACAACATCTCATATTTTCTAGGGTAAGCATGCTATGTGGCCTGAAAACCAGCCCCTGGAGACCGGTTCCTTTGACTCCCTACACCTGATTTATTGGATCAAATGTCTAGCATTTCAGGCTGACTTTAAAAATGGAAACAAATCAGGAGGCAGAGGGTGCCTCTGGGATCTGAAACTGGTTTGTGTCCTCTTTTCACGTAAGAACAAAGTTAGGCGACTTGTATTTAGACCACTTGCGTGGAAACGCCATGAAGGACAGAGGTAAGATTTGAAAGTAGAAGGTGAGAAGCAAGTGCGTGTTCTGAGTTTTTGCAGGGAGAGAGCCCGCGCTGCTCTGCTCAGAGGAGCTTGCAGCCAGGCCCTCCAGAGGTGGGTGTACGTCAACACGTTTCATGCACTAGAGGTTTTTCAAAGTGGGGCCTGGAATCCAAAGCCCAGATCATAGCTCTGATTTTTTATGGAGTTGGGCCATCTGTGGGAGAAGAGAGTCAGGAAAAGAAGAATGAATGAGAAAGAAGAAGAAATGAATGAGAAAGAAGAATGAAAAGAAGAATGAGTGAGAGGAATGAATGCGAAAGAGGAAGCAGGAGGCAGATTAGGATTTAGAAGGATGAGGAATATGTTGCCCCAACCACACGAGAGGAAAAAAACAAAACCAAAAAACAGTCATGGGAATCTAGTATTGAATTGTAAACAGTATATGTGTTCTTTCACCTATCATCTTTGCTCTTTTAATGTCCAACTTCAAGGTATGAGAATATGTTTGCAACAAATCATATAAATACGAGGCCAATAGCACCTCTTATGAAAAATCACTAGACCTTCATCAAAAGAAGATCAGAAGTTTCTCCGTAACCATTGATCGTTGGAAACATAGGGCGATTCGAGTGATTCCTTAGTTCTCTTAGGAGTAACTGTCACTAAATGTATGATGCCCATAAACATTTAAAACACATTAGGTCCTAGTCTATCTTTTGACTTTCAGGGAGTCTACATTGTTACTCAATTTAGCAGTTTAATAAATTCTCAAATTCTGGAGTATTAGAATAAATTCTAATTTAACACCAGCTTTCAATACATCCTGAATTGTTTTGCTACCTACATTTTAAAAATTAACATGATCAAGATACTATATATTATATACTTCCCATGAAGACAGGGGTATTTTTGTGTTGTTTTTTCTTTACTGTTTTACCAAGGAAAGTGTGCTCTCAACATTGAACTATGTTTGCTGTGCCCGTCAGCCGCTTGGCTGTAATGGGGCTCTGAACCCGTTTGTACAAGTTTACCAGGCTCGAGAGGAGACATGAACATCCTATTCTAGTGCACGGAAAAGGCAGAACTTCTCTGACTTGCCTTCATCAGCTTTCCTTCTGCCAGAATTTTGGCTCTTGAGGCTGTATCAGATGACAAGAGTTGGCTTCTAATATAAAAACCACAGTCATTGCCACTATAGAAATGCTGCCTATATTCATCTCTGCCACCCACGCTTTCGAAAATTGGCAGCAGAGAGGAACTTGAACCATTCTCTAGAATCACGCAATAGACAAAGGAGAAGTTTATCCTCTCATTGTGGGGGAAAAGGCCGAGGAAGTGTCAAACTGCACACATCCAACAAACGGGCGAGCCTGCACTCTGGTTGACTGTTGGGATTACGAGATACCAAACCTAGAGGCATATATTTTCATCCACGTACATACCCTGCACAAATCCAGCCAAGAGTGATGGAACAGATTTGTGCTGATCCCGGGCGGTCTGAATGAACGAGAAACGGATCTCTGCCATGTTCAAGCAGAGTCTAGAGAACTTGGATTTGGGAGTGACGTGGGGATTCTCATATTCAATGGGGATTTGGACTAGGTAACGCTACTTACCTTGAGATTTTATAAAATCTCAAGACCCCCCCACAGACCTGCATTTTATACAAGAGAGCATGAGTGCCCTCTTTCATGGCAGGAGAAACAGCCTTCTGTGCCGACAGGGAGGGGGAGACGCTCAGATATCACTCGAAGCTTCACCTTCAGTGCACCAGAGACACACTGAGTACAAAACCCAAGGTTTTGTACATTTTATACAATGTACAAAATACAAATCTTGCACATTTTATACAATGTGCAAGAAGCACATTGCTGATAGATATTGCCTCCCCCATGAGCGTCCCCGATCCACAATATGATTCTAAATAAATGTGATGAATCAGCGCTGGCGTGAAACCCAATGAACTGAAACCCAGGGCTTCCTTGCTTTCCCCAGTGGACCACCCTCACTCTTCTGGACTCTGTGCACCCAGACGCTGGTTTCAACCCAAACAGGCGTCTCTACTGGAGGGTTTCTCGAGTAGGAGAGGAGGGCAAGCTAGTGAGAGATATCACATATTTCTATAATCCCAACTCCCAAATCGGTTGCATGTTGGGCTGGGGTACTTTGTGCAACCCAGTGGCCATAGGGGACGATGTTTGTAGAGAATCAGAGGGTCTCTCTGTCTCTGTGTCTCACTGTCTGCTCGCAGCGACCTTGGGTTCTGTACTCAGTGTGTCTCTGGTGCACTGAAGGTGCAGCTGCGAGTGATATCTGAGCATCTCCCCTCCCTGTTGGCATGGAAGGCTGTTTCTTCTGCCATGAAAGAGGGCACTCATGCATGATTGGGGGGTTCATCTTAGGGCCATAATAAATCTCAGAGGGATCTTACCACCCTTTGGACTCTAGCTCCTCTCTTAACTGCTTTCCCAGGGAAATTCCTTTGGCTCAGGGCCTCAAGGGGGGTCAATGGGCAGAGCAGTGGAGAGGGGAGTCAGGGACTTCACTTTTGGGAGGAAACCGCATCTGAAATCTGAGCCAGGAGGTGCTTGTCATGCACTGCTGCAGCTGGGAGAGTGACTCTGTTAAGCTCCAGGACAAAGGAAGCAGCGAGTGGGCAAAACCCTTGATGTGAATACTGTGTAAACCATGGAGCCGGGATCCTGGGTATCCAGCTACATACACCTAACCACGTCTCTTTTCTGAGACAGTCTCGGTGCTCCCCTGAAAACCATGCAGATGATCCAGAAGCAGACCCAGGAAAATGTCTACAAAGCAGCGCTGGCCTGAGGAACTTTCTGTGACAATGGACGTTTTTGATATCTGCACTGACCTAGCACTTGAGATGCGGCTAGTGCCACTGAGAAACTGACTTTTTAGTTTCATTTGCTTTTGGGGAATTTAAATTTATTTTTTTGCTTTTGAATTTAAGTTTTAAATTTGCAAAGTCACACATGGCTAGCGGCTGGCGTCTTGGGCAGCGCGAGCCACTGCTCTTGGCAGACTTGGTCTTCCCTTCCTGCCCCACTGTTGGCTGCAGGACAGGAGAAGTCCTCTAAACACGTTTGTATTCCCCATCCCTTTCCTGTTCTCCAGTCACCAGCTTGTTTCAGGAGTTACAAGAAAGTTCAGAGCAAAGCGATTCAGAATCCTCCTTCACCTACGAATGTCCTCTGGCTTATTTTCAGAATTCAAGATCTTCCAGGCTCCTGCCTCCTATCATTGTTTGCTTTTGCCACAATTGCATTCACCTGTTTTACCCTTTCTTCAACCTCAGGGTCTATCAACTTAATTGCGGTCAAACAACTTGAAGAAACGAATCTGCTTCAGTTGGATTCCCACTGTGTCTACAGCGTTGATTAATATCCCAACACATGTCACTTAGAAGAACGACCTGACCCATCCTGAAACTCCCCATCCATCATTCCTGACTTTCAACTCTCTCAATCAGTGACATCTGATCAGGTAAGTTTAGGGCTTGCACAGGTAAGTTAAGTACCAGTACAGATTTCTCATTACTATAATGGACACGATGATAGCAAATTCACACAGTTGTTTGATGATTGAACAACTCTTGTAATGTTTGTTGCATGTGCCCTCAACAAATGTAATACCACTCAATAAAGGGCACTCCCATTCTCTCATAAGCTGTGTGGTATCTCCTGAGTGATGCTCTTTTTGTAAAGACATTGCCTGGAAGCTTATGGCTTCCTTCCTCTCCTATTACTAAGACATTGCCTTGCCTTTTCATCCTCAATCATCATAGCACGTATCAAACTGTACGAAGCTAGATTATTATTGCTATATAATCCTCCACTCCTTGAGTTTTTGTTTTTTTTACAGTAGTCCATGCAACACTGTTTAACAAATTGCATAAAGATATCATCGAACTTTCTATGAGACTCTCTGTGCTGAGGCTTTTCAGATGCTCGCCAGGGCTGTCAATTCTGTGGCTGCTTGGACTAAGTGGCACCAACATCTGCCGCTGCCTCGTCCTTTAGGGACAAAGAGCTGTGCCCCCTCATCTCATTCATTCCACTCGGGGGTCAACCAGGTCAGGGAAAAGCTAGGAGGAGTTGTGGAGGAGTTGAGCTAGAATCTTCCTCTACATAGCTTCTTTCTTTAAGGTTTGTGTATTTTCTTTATGGCCAAGGTTCTAGGTACAGAGACACAGTTGCATTAAACCTTTATAGCTGAATCATACTCCTGTGTACTAGTTGTAGGTGGAACAGAAAAAATGAAGCTAGCAGGTAACTGTAGTAAAATGCCTACATTTAACCATTCTCAACACTGTCTCATGATCAGAATTCTAAGTAGGTTGCCACGCTTCACATATGCATACTCTGGAAGAAGAAAAACTTCCCCTGATTGTGCTGGTGAGAGAAGTTGCATTTGAGGAAAGCTTCCCTCGTGTCTAGAGAGAAGTTGGGTGGCTCTCTCTCTGGGCGAGGGTTATGTAGCTAGAGTAAAAAGGAGAAAGTTCCCTGTTCTTTTAAAGCCAGTGCAGATCCCAAATCCTTGACTTTCAGTTTATCAATAAAAAGTGAAGAAATTCCTAAGCCACTGGGAATACTAACTACCATTATTGATCACTTTCAATGTAGCCAGCATTGTTCTAAGTGCTTTGCATTTTACTAACTCATGTCATCCTCTTAAGAAGCAGATAGTCTTATTATTATTAATATTAATATTGCTGTCTAACAGATGAGAAAACGCAGGCGGAGAGAAGTTGAATAGCTTGCCCAACTAGTAGGAGGTAGAGTCAGGTTTCAAAGCCCGGCAGGCAGGGAGCCCCAGAACCCAGGCCAGTGAGCCCCTGGAGTGGCTGAAGGGAATTAATATCTTTTCACTTTTTTATCTCCTCCCCAAGGTGGGGGCAGTTCTAGAAGATTAAGGAAGTCTCACAAATAGAAAAAGTAGAAGGAACAGGGAACTGGGGATGTGTGGGTTAGACTTGGAATTTCCTAGCATGTTTATGAATTAAATCCCTAAAATCAAAGTTAATTCTATTATTTTCATTTCTTCCAGATTTCCCTGTTATCTTTGTTATCATTCTTTCTGATAAGTGTATTAATATTATTTGAAAGTGCTCTAAGGGCAAGTTTCTCTTGCTCAGCATTTTGCCTTTGAACAATATAACCCTGTCAGCACTTTCATCCTGTTCCCTCCTTATCTTTCTCACAGAGATTTAAATTCCACAATAGCCACCTACTTTCTGCTTTGACAATGCTTTTAAGCAGGAACAGAGACGGGGGTGGTGGCTCACACCTGTAATCCTAGCACTCTGGGAGGCCAAGGCAGGTGGATTGCTTGAGCTCAGGAGTTTGAGACCAGCCTGAGCAAGAGCAAGACCCTGGTCTGTGCTAAAAATGGAAAAATTTAGTTGGGTGTGGTGGCACATGCCTGTAATCCCAGCTACTCAGGGGGCTGAGGCAAGAGGATTGCTTGAACCCAGGAGTTTGAGGTTTATGTGAGCTATGATGATGCTACTGCACTCTACAGGGTGACAGAGTGAGACACTGTCTCAAAAACAAAACAACAACAAAAAAAGGAAGAACAGGAAAGCAAGATACACCTATATTAAAACATCCAACTTCTTGGCTTTATACCAGCAGGATTTTCCATGTGTGTAGCAAGAATGAATTTTTGTTACAATCTTAGAGTACCACCAAAATGCCCAGGCAAAATCCAAAGAAGTGCTGCTACCTAGGTGGGCCAAGATAATATACCTATTGTTATGACAAGGATGGGAGAAGAGGAGAAGTGGCCTGAAACCTTATGAGGCAAGATCGTGTGCTACATTTGAGTAAAAAGCACTTTTTTCTTAAGCTCAGCTATGGAAAATATTTTGAGCTACAGAGGCATTTATAAAGCTAGATGATATGTTTGTACAGTTTGTTAAATAGTGTTCTGTAGATTATTATAAAAAGAGTCAAGGAGTAGAGGGCAATATAAAATATCCCAGACTATTAGTAGGAAAAGAAATCTACAGTCATATGTAATAAGCATAGAAGGTAATTTTGAAAAATTTTGAAAGTTAAGAAAGATAACTAGACTGATACAAAGGATATTAGCAAGGCACCAATTTGATAGGCAAATCTGCAGACGGAATGAGATACCTACTTGCTGCTAAATCCCTTCTTTCAACATTCGATAAATATTTATTGAGCAACTTCTTGTTGACTTTGGGGTCTAGGTGCTGGCAATACAGTGTCAAACTCGGCAAAAGCCGTTGTGGTGTTGCGACAATGTGTACAGCCAGCGTTACAGCTCTTGATACAGCTCTTATTCATTTGACATGGGAAAGAACCGAGCGGCACACAGAGTCTGAGAACAACCTTTATTCTTCTACGGCAGGCTCAGCACACCTAGTGTTACAGCTTTCTTCGGGTCTTAGGATGTTCTCCCCTTCCTGCCCTTCTGCCCCTGCTTTTATACCTTTGGTAGGGCTCAAGAAGCATCCAATCAACCACAAGCTTTAACATCCAATCAGCAACAAGCTTTAACATCCAATCAAAAACAGTGGGATTCAAAAATTACCCAATCAGGATCACACAAGCAGGGTGGCTGGAAACAGGCAGTGGCATGTGGGCCTGGGGCATTCCGGCATGCGGGGGTCCCAGCAGCACACGGGGGTCCTAGGGTGGCTGTGTGCCTGAAGGGGTCCGGCCCCAGCAGAGTGTCCTCCAACTGGCCATGTGCAGCACTGGCCCGCGGAGATGCAGAGCAACAGGGAGGCGGCAAGCTGCCGCGTCCTGGTGCCCGCCATTTTCCGTATCATTGGTACCTACTTTACGTTTTAGTGCGGGCATCATCCAATACATGATAAACAAATATATGTATGTGCTGATTTGCACAGAGTAAGGAAATGGAGAGGGTGAGAAGAGCCCTATTTATAGGGGTGGATAGGAGAAGGCTTGCCTGAGAAGGTGACGTGTGAATTGAGACCAGAAAGCACTGAGTGGTGCAGAGATGGGGCAAAGCCCACTCCAGGCGAAGAGAGCAGCAGGTATTCGAAGCCTAACAAGGAAGCCAGTTGAAGACGACGACATGGGAGCAAGTAGAGAATGTGGGGTGCCTTGTAAGCCGTCCAAGGACATTGGTTTTCACTCTGAAATGAAGGCAGTGGGGAGTTTGGAGCAGAGGAGTGACAAGATCCGGCTCAGATTTCGGAAGGATCACTGTTGCTCTGTGTGGAGCCAGGCTGGGGTGAGGGAACAGCTGTGCGGCTATAAAAACTCTCTTCCAGATCTGCAAGATGTCAGTGAGAATAACTACGCTCAAATATCTTTGGGGAAGACTCTATGCAGATAAAAGAAACAAGGAGTTTGGCATGATCTTCAAATGACTCGAGGGGGAGAAAAGGACTGGGCAAATATAAACAGCATTGCATTCAAGAGGTGAAGTTGAGACATGCTTTCAATCTGCGTGTGCAACCGCCAAGTCATCACAGCACAACCAAAGCCAGCTGGGACCACGGAAGATGACTCCATATCCTGTTGATACTCGGCTTGGCACAGTGTGGATGGAAGCCAAAGAGGACGGGATTGATGAAGGCCCTGAAACCTCTGCCAACCTTTGTTCAGAGCTGGTGGAAACTTCTATTTCAGAAGTCTTCTCTGCAGCTGGAGAGGGAGAAAGGACTTGGGGAAGGTGCAGAGGCTGCCTTGGATGAGGCGATGTCCCCTGAGGCTATTTCTGAGCATTTTCTTACTTTTTAAAAAAGTTTTAAATTTTTAATATTATTTATTTTTTGAAACAAGGTCTCACTCTGTTGTATGGGCTAGAGTGCAGTGGTGTCATCATAACTCACTGCCACCTCGAGCTCCTGGGCACAAGTGATCCTCCTGCCCCAGCCCCCCTAATCTGGGACTACAGGTGCCACCATGCCCAGCTAATTTTTCTATTTTTCTGTAAAGACGGCGTCTCTTTCTCAAGATGGTCTCGAATTCCCAGCCTCAAGCAATCCTCCTGCCTTGGCCTCCCCAAGTGTAAGGATTACAGGCATGAACCACCGTGCCCGGCCTCTTACTTTTATTATTTTAAATTGGTAGGTTTTCATACTGGTAATGATAGCTAACATTAATTCAGCAATTTACTATGTGCCAGGAACTGTGCTAAACTTACCATATTCATTATGTTACTAATTTAAACCTTCACAACAGCTCACTATGCTATATTTTCTAGAGGCGGGATCCGAAGTTTGGAGATGTGCACAATTCCAGTTAGTAAGCGGCATAACTGGAATTTAAAGCCAGATCATCAGAATCCAGTGTGTGCATTTCAGCAACCTCACACTTTCTCTGATTGTTACTTGCTAGCATCTCCCCTCGACTACACAAGGAGTTGCTGGAATTGTAGCAAAGTTTATCCTTACTTGGTTTCCCTTTAATAGATGTTGGCAGATGTTTTGCATCGCCATGAGATCTGCTCACTCACAGTGCAGGAAATAAATAGCAACAAGGTAGGAGACTAATGTGAAAAAATGTCCATAACCAACATGCCAATGTTATTTTAAGCAAACCTAGCAACGTGAAACAATAGATTGATAAAAAGGCACTTGAATGGTATGCTCTTTCTTCAAAAAATTGTATTGATTTGCCAGAGCATTCCTTTAAATAGTGGGCTTACTAATGTACCTAGTGCATGACTTACATTTATCCAAGGACATAATGGTTATGACAAATACAGTCTCATGACTACAACTGTGGAGAGTCAATGGCTGTCAGTGAAAAGGTTCATCTGCCATAAAAAGCCAACAAGTCTTGTGTTGACTGCCAAGCATCACATTATCTTTTTTCTTTCTTTCTTTTTTTTTTTTTTTTTTGAGACAGAGTCTCACTCTGTTGCCTGGGCTAGAGTGCCGTGGCGTCAGCCTAGCTCACAGCAACCTCAAACTCCTGGGCTCAAGCAATCTTCCTGTCTCAGCCTCCTGAGTAGCTGGGACTACAGGCACGCACCACTATGCCCTGCTAATTTTTTCTATTTTTGGTAGAGATGGGGTCTCGCTCTTGCTCAGGCTGGTCTTGAACTTCTGAGCTCAAAAGATCTGTCAGCCTCGGCCTCCCAGAGTGCTAGTAGTACAGGCCTGAGCCACTGTGCTCTGCCAAGCATCGCAATTTCAATATGTAAGGTTACCTATTGAAACATTTTTACAAGTTGGTAACTTTTAGTTTTAACCTTGACTGAAATCTGTGCCTGGTACAGCCTAGCAAAGAAGCCCTGGACATTAAGAATCCCATTTATAACCCAATGTCACTTTCATGACCTGGAAGCTTTTTCCCTCGTCTTGGGGTTCATAAAAATAGCTAGATGGTCTAGTGGTAAATATTCTGTAGATGATATTTTATTCGTAAACTGTCAGGAGAAGGAAAGAGATGGGAAGGGAAAGATATTTTGTTCTTTAATTCGGACTACACGGTTCACTCCCCCCACACTTTGGGGCATAGCAACCCACTAGCAATGGACACAAGGGAGGAGGGAAGTGTGTCTAGAATTCATCGCCAAGGGCCATGAATTATGGAATCAGCAAACCCACCCTCTGCCTTAAGGCTGAAGGACAATGGACGGAGAGGTGAGTTTAGTGGATAATTTAGAGCCCCATTTCTGCAAGACAGTCAAATGTATCTCTCTACTTAATCCCTAATGTAGACTGTCAATGTAAGTTTAGATGAATCGAGTGCCATAAGCCATGCGATATGGTTTCCATTCTAGCACAAAACATGACTCTCCACATCATGGCCCTGTTGGTTACCAAGGATCTGATACTGGTTTCCTGATATTTATGAAGAACTGTTTTTGCATTTTCTCGTCTGGAACACTTTAGTCACTTGCTCAATATTTTTTCCTTAATGAGAGGAGATGTGTTGAGACTCTTTCCAGAGGCGATTTTCCCCTAGGTAACTATGAATTCTTTTTGTTCCCTTTTTTTGTAGTATTTTTTCCTAATTGTTCCTTTTTACTCCTTATAAGTATTTCCTCAAGTATTTAAAAAAATTATTTAAAATAGAACCAGTACTTTTTTCCCTCCTTTAAGTTAAAAAAAAAAAAAGGAGGAACAAGAGAATGAGTCCTTTCTTACACTTAGTTTATGCTTTGGGCAAATTTTTCATCTTTTCAGTTGAATTAATGACAATGACTTTGATGTATTAGAGGATTATAGGAATGACTTAAAGAGTTTTAAACGTCTTAAAGTGCTTTGGCAATTCAAATTAGTTCCAGTACATCTTGTTTATTTGGAGTCAATACTTCAATGATACAAGTTGGTTTGCTTATTAATTTTAGAAAAAAATATTCACTTTAATTACTTCTCTAAGGAAAAACAATTATATGCTGTATTAAATAACCATTTATCCAACTTATAACAAAGCCATACCAATTTTGGGAAGAGAACCATTCGTGCTAGTTGTTTTAAGTGTGTTTAAGTGTGAGCCTTTAGACTCTGTAGGAAGTTTGTATTTTGGCTAAAAAGAATCTTTCTTTTTTCTGGCAGAATGCATTTTTTTTAATTAAAGAGGGAAGAAGGAAGGAAGGAAGGAAGGAAGGAAGGAAGGAAGGAAGGAAGGAAGGAAGGAAGGAAGGAAGGAAGGAAGGAAAGGAGGGAGGGAGGGAGGGAGGGAGGGAGGGAGGGAGGGAGGGAGAGAATTTCCCTAAAAATTAGTTCTGCCAGTGGAAGTAATTATGGCCCTGCTGTTCCTTGCATTCTTTTCTTTCTCTTGGTCAAGGTGGCTTATTGCTGAGAGATCATTTTTTTTCACTGTACATTGAATTTATGTTCTAAATACCTAAGCTCTACTTATTAAGTTAGGTGAGTTTATGCAAAATAGCAACCCTGAAAGCAGAAATATCTGCACAGTTTAGTAGTTATTAATACCATGAACATATCATCCATCAGTCTAATATACCATGAAGACACCCCCAATAGTTTCTAATCATTTACATATGTTCTTTTCCAAACAGGATTTGTATTATGATTACTTTATTCATAAATCAAATGGTCTATGTAAAAAAGACTATATGTAGGAATAATTATTTCTAGCCTTGTTTACCAGTGTTTATGCTTATGCTAATTCCCCAATCCTATAAATAAAAAAGGTTATTTTCAAGTAAACTGTTTAAGCCATCATTACATACCCATTAGATCTTGTGAAGTTAGATCCCTTATGAAAGAAGTTTCCAGAAATTTATTCCTATTTAGGAACAAAAGCTTAAATTGTAAGACACTCTAAAATGTGTGTATATGTCTTTTTCTAAGCATAGAAAACATTTTTGTAGTGAATGTTCAAATAGACAATGGCACTGTCTGCAGAGAAACTCTCTCCAGAAGTTTCTGTGACAATAGAGACAGGGCTAAATGTAGCATGTGCTGCATTGAACCAGCTTCCAGGGAGAGGGCTGTATATCATTTAGGAGAAAACAGGCCTTTGCTTTCAGAAAGTTAATCTACTCTGAAGATCTAAACTACACTAGTCCCATCGCATACCGTCATAGCTTGATAATGATGAATTACTAACGAGCTGTTTTAATTTTATCCCTAAACCCAGTCTCACAGTCTAAAAGGAACTTTTACAACCTTCATTTCTTATAGAAAATCCATTCAAATCTACGTGTTGAGGGGAGGAAGATGAGTTGATCATAGTCAATCTTGCCAAAAAGTCTAACAGGAGTCATGACTAAATGCTTCGATGTCAGTACATACATGTAAAGGACATGAGCTCTATAAACATTTTAAGGTGAGGCAGGAGATTCATTCTATTCTATAACTTTCAGCCTCTTTATGTTTCTATGGAAGATGTTTATTTTATTTTATGTAAGTGAATGCATGATAGGGTTAAACCCCGCGTAGTAAGGATGTCACAGCCCTGCCGTTGGCCCTGCTGGAAAGCAAAGAGTGAAAGTCCATCTGCCAGTGGTAGGAAGGGTGGGTGAGGACGGTGGCTTCTTGGAAGCTCAGCTAATGTCCAGGAATCCTGGGAATTTTCTCAAGCTTCGTGGCTGCCCTGAGGAAGTAGTTTGACCTTGCTGTGGCCCATCAGTTTTGGAAACGAGATCCTGGCCTGGTGACTCCCCACTTGCAAAAGGCTCTGAATATTTTGCTTCTAGTTTTTGTTTCTGTATTCCTTCTGTTGCAAAAATATCACTGGGAGACCTTCGTAAACAAACGTTTTAGCATTTCTTTTTTTTTAGTCTGTGAGATACAAGCAAATTAGAGCTGAATAATGTCCTTAAAACTATTACCATTATTTTCTTTTCTAGAGGCAAACATTTAGTGTTGATCCTAATACTGCAATTAAAGTCCTGAATGCTCAGAGTCCTAAAAATTCATCTGCCATTTGTCTTACAATGATTTTTAAAAATTGTGTATGTTATTATACGCTTGAATACTTTACCAAATTATTCTATATTTCCTGTCATTCATTGTTTAAAAGAAACAAGAAAGCCCCAAGCAATTCACAATTCACAGAGTATAAAAGTTAAGAATCTTGTGGCATTAAATACTGACACTTTATGTTAATTATCCAAGTAAAGATCTTTATATAATTGTAGTTTACAACATCCATGAGGGTAGAAACTGTTTTCCAATTCTATCCATATTTCTACTAATAGAATTAGGTGATCCTTTAACAAGTGTTCAATAAACCATTGTTTAGGGAATGAGGAAGTCCAAGACAAATAGCATTTAAATATACATGTTTTTATACATTTCAATGCTAATTGTTTTGGACTTACTTTTTATCTCTTTGGGATTGCCTCAGAACTTATTCAGTGGAATTAAGAAAACATTTAACATTGACATCTTACATTTAATTTTAATGTTATTACATTTAATATTTAACAGTAACATCTTACATTATATATTATCAATCCATCATTGCAATTCTTAACAAATCCGTGCCGTGTCAGCATTAACACACTTAATTTGCATAAGGGTAGACAGAATAAAATGTATTTTATTTGTATGAAACAACTTAGAATTGGAATTCAGCCTCCTGCTGCCATCAGACATCCCCAAGGCTCTCTGTGGGGACAACAGCTTGTTTGGGGGTACAAGATAGTGGTAAACAAAAACAGACTGAGTAGAGACCAGTCCTCACTTGGCAGTATTTGGCCTTTCAGTAGATGATACATATCTTTTCTAGAAGTTTGTTTTCTTCAAGTCTATGATGTAAAGAAAAAATTGAGTCCCAGCTCATATGGTCCTGGGGAATCTTGGGAAAACAAATCCACATTCTTTACTCTCAACTTGACCAACAACTGTGTAACTCTAAATTCCCCGTGAGGCGTTGGGTCTGCCTTCCCTGGACTCAGCCCACAGTCTGAAATGAGGTGGTTGCTTTTTGATAAGTTCCGTGGCTAAAGTTTCAACAAGACTGGCAATTATTCTCAAGGAAATGCTATCTCTTTATCTTCAGAAAAGCTTTTAGTACCAAATTTTCTGTGTTCTGGTTGATCTAAAATAGTAGGAATAGAAACGTTTGCTGTCAGAAAGTCTCTTCCTCTGTTGGTGGAAAATAAAAAAATAATCTCTTGGCATCATGAGAGAGATCATAGAGATTTCCTATCCCAAAACCCCCTTCATTTTTCAGATGAGGAAACTGAGGCCCAGAGAGGTTAACTGAAAGGATACCGGAGTGCTTTTTCCACACTCGGGGTGGGAATGGGATCCTTGGGTTTTTAGTGAATGGAATTCGACTCTTGAAACATCCTTGCCTGGTTATAAATTGCACTTTAAGTCCCCGATTACGTGGAGAGCCTGTGAGCTTGGCTGAGCGTTACGGTTCACAAGTGTATCTTTTTACTTAAGGATTACGAATTGTGTGCTGACTTAGTGCAGGTGAGCTTTGATCTTGCCCAAGGTCAACCTCGAAAAACGGTGTCTTTTATCGAAAAGGAACAGGAAAATCCAGTATGAGATTTCACATACATATTTATTCTTCTGATAAGCTTCCCATTTCCTGACACTGCAGCTTTCACTTCCCCTGTTAATGATTTGATTGTGTTACCTCTCCTTCAAGACTTTGGTTTTTCTGAAGTGGTATAAGTAATGGTGTAAGTCAATCTGTCTTACTAAGTCAGTAGATATTTTCCTCTCGTCTGTATTATCTGTTTGCTGTTTACCATATAACTCCTTGTTGGCAATTTTGTTTCTGAGTGAATGCCACATCACCCCTAAATGACAGCCACTTAAATGCATCAGGCCTAACTTAGTGTCTTTCACATCATTAATTCCAAGTAATGTTCCTGAAGCTACTTGAAAACCAAATTTTCATAAGGCAAGCTACTTAACAGGAATTACGACAAGGCCTTAATTTGCTGTTTTGGTAAAGAGGAATTTCCACATGTCAGAATTGCACAGACCATTTTAGAATTCCTATAGCCCCACAAGTTTATTTTCCCCAGGGATTTCTGTGTATAGATCAAACCTCTATTAAGTAGTTGTCAAAAAAAAAAAATACAATAATTTTATTTTAAAGGTCTAAAAGGCTTTTATACCAATTTTTGTTTTGAGATAGGATCTTGCCCTCCTGCCCAGGCTAGAGTACAGTGGCATCATCATAGATTACTGCAGCCTCCAAATCCTAGGTTCAAGGGATCCTCCTTCCTCAGCCTCCCAAGCAGCTGGGACTACAGGTACACACAGCCACATCTGGCTAATTTTAAAAATGCTTTTTGTAGAGACCGGCATCTTGCTGTTGCCCAGGCTGGTTTCCAACTCCTAGCCTCAAGCGATTGATCCTGCCCCACCTCAGCCTCCCGAAGTGGTAGTGGTAGGATTACAGGCATGAGCCAGCACACCTGGCCCTAATTGGCTTTCATTTGCGATTCTAGAATGGAGTCACCTCATTCTGTACTATAGAATGAGTGTTCTGATGAGGTGAGCTGACGAGGTTGGCTTTCTAGGCAGAAAAGGGCTGAAGAAAGAAGAAAACAGGGAACAAAAAGCAGATTGGTCATTCCAAAGTTATTTTTCTTTTAGGATTAGAACAGACAGGCTAGGTAAACTAGGTCTCTTTTGATTGGTTGCTCTTGTTTTGGATAACTGGCTTGTTAGTATAAGTGACTCCATTCGGGTTTGGTCTGATTTGCTGGACCCAGTGTAGGAGTTCAGTCCAAACCACAGCCTCCCACACCTGTTTGACTCAGTTTGTCATCCCTTTCTTGCTTCCTTTTCTTTTCTTAGAATCAATTGCTTGAATGACCAGGTGTTGATCATCTTCAGGGAGAGATCTGTCTTGGAAGTTTCTAGCTATTACCCTTTTCTTAATAATGGACATGTTTGTTCTCAAAAGAAATGACCATGAATGGGCCACTGTTTCATGAACCATGTTCTCCAAAACTCCTGTGCAGGGACTTACAGGTGCTGGACTGGAGTGGGTGGGAAGCACAGCCCTCGGCTTGACTCTGTCCAGTCTATGGGATGACATTGCTCGGCCACCGTCTTATGTCCAGGAAATATTTCCCCTCTGTGGCTATGCCTTTAAGACGGAAAACTGAAAGGCTTAAACCCACCAGATAATTCGAGAAGGAGGGTACTTTGTTGTGCTTCTGTTAACACCTCTGTTCTCAAGGTTAATTACACATTTGGTTAATTGATTTAATTAGTTAATTGGTTTGCTGAGCCTGCCTCCCTGGTGAGAATTCAAATGCAAATTCACACATGGATATGCCCTTTCATTGCTAGCAGCCTGTAACCCAGACATTGCTTAATTTTAAGTGTTTGTTGTGGGGAATTGACTGCTTGTTCTCTAAAACAGATCTTCTTTTCTTTTATGACACTAGTAGAGTTTACTGCCAATTGCAGAAATCTGCTCTTTTGCAGCAAAGGAGGAGGTGGGAATGGCAGGTCCCGGAAGCAGGAGAGGTGGAGATGGTTTCAAAGAACGCAATTGTTGGTTGATGGTCAATATGAACATCTTTAAAGTTGGAGATGGTTTCAAAGAACGCAGTTGTTGGTTGATGGTCAATATGAACATCTTTAAAGTCTCCTCTGACATTCGCAGTGCCTGGTGGGTTCTGGGGCCAAAACTAGCCACAGCTACTTGAGCTCTGGTGACATCCTCCTTCCAGAGTGTGTAGTGTGCCTTCTCCTCAGCAGAGAAAACAAGGGGGAAAAAAAGAGGGATTCATCGTTTCTGAATTCTGAATGCTAACATATTTTGAATAACCAATGAAAATAAATTCTTTATAGAATGGATTGCTGGTGGAATAAAACGGAGGAGAAAAATAGTTTTTAACCATAGATGGGTTTTATAGTCCTAGACTAACTTTCTAGTCATTTCTCATCCTTTCCATGTACAATCTGTCTCAAATCATATCTGTCACAGATGGCTTTGTGGATGTTGGACCCCTTATCAGCCTGTCTTGTTTGGTACCCTGGGGATGAAAGGTTGGAGAAGAAAAGCTCCCAGGTCCCCCTTCCTTGCCGAACTGCACTCACGGTGGAGTGGGCTGAGGGCTGGTCTCGCCGTACATACTCGCATGGTTCTGAGAAATCTGGAAAGAACATGGCTGAAGATTTTAAAGCCAGTCGTAGATCCTTTTAACTCGAGAGTGGAGCTTCTCTATTGTTGGAATGATGTTGTTTTGTCCTAATCATCTCTAATTGTTGGGTTTCTCATTTCAATCTGTAGGGTTAACAAAGTGTGCAGCCTCCTTTGGCAATCTTGCCGAAGATTTTCCTTGCCTCTCCTCGTAATTAGAGAGCTTTTTGTAATCTTTAATCAAACTTTTCTTTGAACCAGCTTAATTACACCTCATTCCTGCTTTATTGACCAGCCTGCCTAATTGATCTTCTTTCTTCCGTAATATTGCTTTATGCTCCTTAAGAGCAATTACAGCTCTTTTCATTTCCATCCTCTCCATTGCCAAAACGTGCCTTTGCAAAAGTATAATTATTTTTAAAATGACAGAAGTCATAAACAGCATAACCTTTGCTTTTCCTTCTGAATCAGCCTCTCTCTCTCTTGCTTTCTACAAATCATACTTCAAGTGACATTTTTCTTTAGATTTGAGGTTTGAAACCCAAACACAAGACCAGCATCCCATAGCCAGTGCGGAAGTCCGAGGCAGAAGTTCTCAGGCTTTGTGCTGTGTGTGGAGCTCTTGTTCATACGTCCCAATGTCAGAGGCCATTTCCTCTTTTTTTTAGGGAGGCTTGGGGAGAAAGGCGGGTGGCAGCAGCATCTCAGTGATGACTCATGTGCCTGTGTCTATGAGCATCGGGCAAATGGTAGAACCTCCAGAACAGTGTACAGGGTGGGCAGCCCTGCTTAGTGGTGTCTCATTCCTTCTGCTTTTTTATGGCTACGTGTTCAGAGAGTGCCCCAGCCTGAGCGAGGAAACAGGAGGAGAGACTGGGACTCAAGCAGGTAGACCAGACTGGGTAAAAATGAACAAACAACCAACCAACAAAAACCACCAAGAGAAAAAGAACAAAACAGAGGGGGAAAAGAGGGTGATTCAAGGCAGAGAAAGAAATGATGCATAGAAACAACACCGAGGAAAACGTGACGTGTATAG
Organism: Microcebus murinus; assembly: GCF_040939455.1. Taxonomy (NCBI): domain Eukaryota; kingdom Metazoa; phylum Chordata; class Mammalia; order Primates; family Cheirogaleidae; genus Microcebus; species Microcebus murinus. The sequence continues at coordinate 13,117,149 of NC_134114.1, forward strand.
AATGGCATTTAAAAAGTCACTCTTAGCGTGGTTATTCCTGCCTTTGCATTGATGGAAAGGAAATGGTTTGGTGTCCAACCCTAAAATGCTCTACCTGTAGACCTATGGGCCCAGACTTGTTCTGTATGAAAGATGTGTTAATCATCTGCTGCCTGTTCCTGGCATCTTGGCAAAAGTTCTCTCCTAGGCTGTGCAGTAGGGTTGACTGTGTGGAAGAGCAGGCAGAGGAAAGAGAGGAGGGTACTGGGCCCTAGGGAAGGAAGAGGGTTCCACTGAGGAGGCCTTCCTGCAGGGGGTCCAGCGGCCTGGTGAGTGGGCAGAGCCCAGCCCTGGGTCCGAGTTGCTCAGATCTTGAAGAGAACTGGTTGTGGGCACCTGTACCGGGATTTGGGGTGAGTGCGATTGCTGGAGTCACAGGGGAGATGCGGTTATACAGCTCAAGCTCCTGCTGGCTGCACTTAAGTTACCAAAACAGCCAGGTGAACACAGATTTCACGCCAATTCGCAAACACTCCCATACTGTTTATTTTTACCCTGTGGAATTATTAACATCAGGTGTAACTGTTGGGGTTCATTGTAACCTAACCAACTCTTCTGATGAGAGGATTTTTGTTTTCTTGCCCTTATCTGATATTAACATAGTTAGTGTCAACTATAAACTAACTTTAAATATTTACCTTGGAGGCCAGTGGAGTCAGAGATTAAGACCGAAACTAGGATCGCACATGCTCCTGGTTTCACCACCTGCAAAATATCAGGAGAAATAATAGTGATATTCATGTAAATGGGCTGCCAGGCCCCTTCTAGCACCTTCTTCTGTTTTCTCACCTTTTGCACCAAGCACTCTGCTCGGGGCTGGGTACTGATGCTGAACCTACCACCGTGTCGCTAGCAGTAGAAATGGTCACCGCCAGCCCTCGTGCCTGCTCACTGTACACCTGACACTGTTCTAAGTGCCACACGTGTATAGACCACCGAGTACTCCAAACTCTAAAGTGTTTTGTGTTATATTATTCACGTTTCACAAATGAGTTAACTGAGACACAGAAAGGTTAGGCGGCCCAAGGCCACACACGATTAAGAGGCAGAGCAGAGACGAGAGATTGGAGCAACACCTACTAACCACGCGGGTTCCGTCCTTGCCTTCCCCTGGTGGGAAGCGAAGTGCTCGTATTTGGCTGCTGCGTGAGACTCTGTTGGGTGGGTTTAGACCAGAGGCGGAGAGATCTGAGAAGAAGCTCTTTAGGAGTAGGGGTGAGAAGTGATGGATCCCTGGACTGAGGCCACAGCTGGGAGGAAGGAGGGAGCTGCAAGCCCCTAAACGGGTGGGGCTAATGGGTTTTGTGGCTGAAGTCGAGGGTTCGGGCCTGGGCAGCTGTGCTGGGAATGAGAGGGGTCTGGCCTGTTCCTTCCCACAGCAAAGGCACCATCTTTTCCTCAGCCTCAGGTGTCCTGTGTTTGTACCTGGAGGAGTGGCCTTAGCCAGTGGAGCCAGAAGACTGGCAAGCTTCTGCAACACCCAGAGGAACCCAGGACCCTCTGCGTGGGGGTGCCTGCTCCCCCGCTCCTGGAGCACCTGAGTGGCCTACCCCTGTGTGACCCTTTCTGGAAAAATGCCCTTCACCCATAGGAGCCACCCTGCCTGGAGGTGTCTGGATAAATACGCCAAGCTCTTCCCTGGCCCCTACCCTGTACATGCTGAGGGCTGGCTGGCAGGCTAGCAGATGCCAGGTCAGAAAGACCCAGCCTGCTGACATTGAGGTGAGACAGCTTCGAGGTTTGATTGATGGTGTGGTCACCCTCACCTCCACCCTGTGCACTGGGCCAAGACTGGGCTTCCCTGGGGACCACATCCTGCCCCCTCTTCTCATCCCAGTCTCCTTCTCTCATCCCTGTTTTGGGCTGAATTGTGCCCCCAATTCATGTGCTGAAGCCCTAACCCCCAACACCTCAGAGTATGAATATATTTGGAGATAAGGCCTTTGAAGAGGCCATTAGGTTAAAATGAGGCTGTTAGAATGGACCCTAATTCAATCTGATCTGTGTCCCTATAGGAAGAGGCAATTTGGATATGCAACGAGACACCAGGGAGGCACAGATGAGAGACCACGTGAGGACACGGCAAGAAGGTGGCCGTCTGCAAGCCAAGGACAGAGGCCTCAGGAGAAACCAACTCCACCAATACCTTGATCTTGGACTTGTAGTCTCCGGGATTATGAGAAGATAAATTTCTGCATTGAAGCCTCCCAGTTTGTGGTGTTTTGTTAGGGCAGCCCGAGCAAACTGAGAGACTCCCTTCCATGTTTTTCTTGAAGGGTTATTTCCCTCAATAATCCCCAAGCACCAGGATCCCGGTCTCACACTCCACTTCTAGGGAACTTGACCAAAGACACAAAGGCGCTAAGGAAACAATGTTTGGATTGTATTCCAAATGCGCCAGTCTTTTGTTGATTATTTCATTAACTTGTTAGTGGAGAGTTAATACCCAGGCAACAGAGAGGCTAGTCAAGGGCTCCCAAGCACGGTCTGTTCTGCAGGCTTTGGTGGGGGTGGGGGGATGTCCCCAAGTGTCATCTGGGAATAGAGCCTTTCTCCTTTTCCCAGTCATTCAGCCTCCCACAGCTTAAAGAGGTCTAAGTTAACATAAGTTCTACTGTGCATGTATATTAATTTTTTCCAGTTAAAATCAGAAAGAAATTCAGTCTTGTTAAAAACTAATTTCAGTCTATTAGAACATAAACTATTTTTTTTTCTTCGTACCAAATGCTTTCCATCTGGTTGTACCCTGTGTCTCCATACACAGCAGAGGAATAAAGGAACAAAGTGGGTTAGACAAAAAGTAAACAGAAAAAAGGAGTCCAAAATCTCCGTGAGTCCCATCTCCTTCTAAGATTCTAATTATCCTGACCAACCTGGATATTTCAGACAAAGGAGTTGGTCTGGATCCCTGGTTGGCTTCGATCAGAACAGTCTCACCTCTGCAGTTTGCACGTGGATCTGAACCCACGCTGATGCATTTTCATTCGTGAACTTCAACTCTCTTTACCTTTTTGTCCTCAATTCCCCCAGTAGGCTCTGCGTGTCAAATAAACCTCTCCGAATAGACTTGGAGTCTGGCTCGGTAGCATTTATTGAAAACCCATTATGTCCTGTTTACTTATTCTGCAATCAGAGCCTGCACATTTCTGATACACTAATGGGAAAGTTTTGGCCAAAGAGGAGGCGATTGTTCTTGCTCTGTCCTGTCCCATGATATCAAACATTCATCTGCGGAACACATCTGAAACCCTTTGTCCCCTAGCGGCTACAATGGTTAACCTTGAGAGAGAGAGGGAGAGAGACAAGGAGAGAGGGAGAGTGTGTGTGTCCTGAGGAGGAGTGTTGGAAGGGGTGGGCACCGACTTTGTTAGCTTGGGACACTTTCTGCTGTGTTTTCAAGGAACTGTCAAAATCCCCAAAGTACACCTTCTAGCGCGCAGTTTATTTTCTTAAGCCTCTGCTGACGGTGAGCTGACTGAGAGGCTGTGAAGGGTATGAAATATTGCAGGAAAGAACTCCTTCCACCTTTGCTGGCAGAGTGGGTTCCTTACACCTCTCTAAAAGCTGCCCAGTGACTCCCATCCAAAGCCGCTTGAGGCATGACTCATGAAAACATACTGAAATGTGGATTGGATGGAAAAGATGCACTGATTTATTTATTTATTTATTTTTGATGCACGTGACACTGGAGAAAGCAGATAGAGGTTTTTTTTAAAAGCAGAGACTTCTGGCCTGAGATCAATAACTCCTAAAAGGTAAAACTCTTTGAGGGCAGCATCCAGCCTCATGTATTTTTTTTTTTTTTTTTTTTTTTTTTTTTTGCAATCACACAAGAGGAGGTTTATTTTCTGGCTAGCCAGGGTCCAAGCCCCAGAGCACCAACGCAGTGGCCACTCTCGCAGGCAAGGACCCCGACCGGAACAACGGCATGCCTTTTATCCCCATGGTGCACAAGCTGTGCACAAGCTGACTACGCATGGATCATGCGTTGACCTTTAAAATGATTGGTTGCCCACTATTGCCTTTTGAAATAATTGGCGGGTTGGTTGCCCTCTATTGCCTGATGGGCCAGTCGCCTGTGCTTCAATGATGTCATCCCATAATTCCCCATACAGCGGCGTAGCAAGCAAGCAATGACCAGAAGCAAAGGTTTGCGGTTAGCTCACCCAAGTAAATTCCCGACAATTGGAAGAATTCCTCTGCCCTTCCTCTGTCCTACACATTCCTCTGCCCTTCTTCTGCCCTACATTCCCCCCTTTCTCTAGGTAGCAGACGAGCACTCTTGCTCGTCCTCAAGGTCTCTTAGGTGCTCTAGTTCTATAGCACTTGACCATAGCTGCTGATATTGTTGTTGCAATACTAGTAGCTGGACAATGTTTATCCATTCTTTCACAAAAGCTACTAGTCTATTAATTACACATCAGCCTCATGTATTTTTGTATCGTCGCAGTATTGAACCATGCCCAGCACACAGTAGGCTGTGAATGAATGACGGGATGAGTAATGCATGACATGTGGCTCTGAGACTGCAATTCTTGTTTGTGTTCAGCCATAGCAGAGCAATATCAGTCCTGCATCTTGCAACTGGCAGGAGGTTAATTGTCCCCCCAGAGGACACAAACTATGCATCTTGTTTGTGACCAGCATCAGACAGTCCCAGGCACATGGTTGGACAATAACATATTTTTGCCGAATGAATGAATGAATGTATAAATGATGAATAAATGCAGAGGATGTATGAGCATTACCTCATTAAATATTAATTGAGAAAGTAATATGTGCATTGTATTGTTCCACCTATAAAAGAACCAGATCCTGTTTTTAAAGGATTTAGAAGCATCTTGGGGAGACGCAGCAAAGGTATTTTTGCTGCTTCTCAGCAAAAGACATCAAAGACCAGCAAAGACATCTCACCTGGCCTTCACTCTGCCGTCAGTGGGCCTCGCAGGGCCTGACTCCACAGTCAATAGGGAGGTAATTTGCCATCTACCTCCTGGAACCACAGGTGTTCCTCTAGCATTGAAAATGGATTGGTGGATACAGTGCCACCTATATGAAGTTCTAGGACAGGTAAAACTAAGTCATGGGGACAGAAATCAGAACCGTGGTTTCCTTCTTGGGTAGAGACGGGATGGAATTGACTGGAAAGGGGCACGAGGGAACTTTCTGGAGTGTTGAAAGGTGTTTTAAATTGATTTGGGTGGTGGTTTACCTATGCATATATTATGTCAAACCCCTTTGAATCACAAAGATCTGTACCATTCATGATATTCAAATTATGCTTTATTTAATTAATTAGTGGACACTGAGATAAGCATGATAAAGCTCTTACTCTCTGTTCTGTCTTAATTTATTCATGTCCCTATTCCAATAGATGTTATTTCTGCAAAAAAAGTGGTGGAGTTGTACCTTACTTCAAGTTATGGACCTTAATCTCTCAGGAAGCCCAGGCCCAGATGAATCAAGGTATTTTTCCTAAGGCTGCCCCGTTGACCAGTAGCAGGTCTACAGCTCAGCCCAGCTTCCTCACCTCTCCCTACACCTGAGTCCATCATAGTACATGGAGTAGAAAAGAGTCTTTCCTTGAGCCAGCCCAGGTTCTGGCTCTTGATCTGTCATGTGCCACCTGCATGGACTCAACATAACATTCTGTGCCTCAGTTTCCACATCCACAGAATGCGGATACAGTTGTTACCTGATGTTGAGACTGAATGAAATAATGTCTGTCAACACTAGGTGCTTAATCACTGGCAGCTCCTCTTCCTTCCTGCCCTATTCATTACTAATTCCCCATATTTCCTCCCTATACTCAAGCCTTTGGTATGTTTGTTCACAAGGATATAATATGATGAATCAGCTCTTTAAGCAAATATTTCTCTTCGTGAGAATTAATAACCTTAACTGTTTAAGGAGAGTTTTAAAAATTCCCTAAGCCTCTTTTTCCCTTTCCACAGCAAACTCTTGATCCAATAAAAAAATAAATCTCATAAACATGACAAACTACTACATATTGCAAAGAAACCAGATACTGGTTTCTTTCTTTTTTTTTTTCCAAAGAAAATATGTGTAAAGGTAAAAAGACTTCAACTTTTAGTAGACTTTCTGTCATCTTTGGTAAATTATTTTACTTTCCTGTGCCTAGTGAAGAACCCCTTAAAGGGAAAATGGCTGTTTCTTTGCAAAATTGTGAACCCAAGAAGAAATAATTATTACTTTCTCTATGCGAATACCTTTTAGGAAAACACCGCGGATCTAGCATCAAGCTGTCATCTGGTCCCTCGGATCACCTGGAGGATGCTCCAATACTGAGGACCTGTAATTTGAAAGGGACCAATGCGACCTCTGCTGCTTGGACCAGTGACACGTTTACTTTGTCACCTTGCCCCATCAGAAGCCCCTTCTCTCTTGCTGTGCACCGTTAGGTTTCTGCCTCCCTCCTAACTGACTGCAACCCCGGCAATAGTTTCTGGGAGGATTGACCAGGCAACTATAAATACCAAAAGCAAAAAAAAAAAAAAAAAAAAAAAGTCTTGGAGACTTTAATGAAGAAAGACAAGCAATCCAGAACAGAGTGATTGAGATAGCCACTGCCCTCGCTTCCCACCACACAAAGCCTAGACCTTGCCAGTTAGCGCTCAGTCACAACACAAGGCCAGCGAGGACTGTGCCCGGCAGAGAAAGTCACCAAGGAGCAGTCCCTCCTGCAGCCTCACGGTATTGGCTGCAGCTATAGATCTGGCCCACAGTGATATAGTTTCATGACTGCAGATAAGGCCTTATAGAATGTTCAACATTCCTGCAGCAGTCATGGCTGCTGGTTGTTATTTCTCCATAGAGCTGATAGGCTCTAAGAAAGTGCATGTTGCACATGGGAACACACAAAACAAACACACTCATCAAATCCCCACTAAAGTCAGGCCGGAGCTGAAAAATAAACTCTGACCTCTCTCACTGAGACAGGACTGAACTTGACTGGGACAATTGAACGTTTCCTTAGAAATATCAAACACCAACATTTTCTGGGCCCATCTCTTAAACTATGTGCCTCCAGGGAGGACCTTGTGGATTTATGCTGTTTGTACGCTTATGCTTAAAAAAAAAAAAATCACATCCTGTAGATTATAGCTGAGGTTCTCAGTTTAGTCTTTAGCACAAAATATTCTTTTTAATCACATGGGAAGAGAATTTGGCTTAAGGGCTCTGCTTTTCCAGGAAGACACAATAATTGTTGGGCTGTGTATAGTACAAACTGAGTCTTGGGTTGAAGTGTGTACTGAAATGAGCTTTAGAAATTACATATCCAAGATAATTTTATATTTTTGCTTTATTTCACATAGCAAGGGACTGGTGTTTGGCAAGGAGTTCGGTTCCCAGAGCCCCAGAATCGCAGACTAGGGCTTCGAAGCCAGACCTCAAGTTTCCCTGTTGGGTGTCCTTTGTACAGGCCACAGATTTTGTGTTTTTAGCAATTGTGTCTTTTAATCTGGCCAGGCTTCCCCGAAGCAGAGCTTGGTCATGTTTCCTAGAGGCTCATTCGACTGCCTTCACTCATGGCCAATAAGATGGCGGCAATGTTGGAAGAGAACCAGGGACTTCAACTTCCAGCAACTCCCTGCTCAGCCCCATCCCCCATGGGATCTCTCCTCTGTCTGTTCCTCTCCCGGACTTCAGAGTCAGCACCAGAGACAGAGAGAACATCCGTTGCTGCATGGTAAACATGGGGCAAGAACAGTTAATCCTAGTTCCCTTCTGACAAAGATATAGGTTGGGTATATTTGTTGATTTGGTTCTCAATTGTATTTTCCAGATTAAAAAAAAAAAAAACAATAAAAAGATTTGATGAAAACCTCTTTCAATTTGGTTCACCAGAAAATTTTGAGATTGATGATGTGCAAAAAATAGGTACTTCATTTCATTTGCATGAGCTTTGCAAAATTTTAATAGAATTTAGAGAGTTCTATAAATTGGACAATGAATCAAAAAGTAATGGCAGCTTGTGGTTTAGTGTGGTCTTGTGTTTTGGTTCTATTAGCTGTCATCAGTAGTTACATAATATAGGAATGGGACCTAAATTTAAGGTGTGGCATATGTAGATTTAGGGGAACCCTGGGCAGGGTTGAGGATGAAGGAAGTAAATCCTGTGAACAAGAGTGTACATGCCCTTTAAGAACTTCCTCTACCAGCTTTCCGGGAACCTGGCTTCTAAACCTTCTTCTCCTAAAACTTTAGGCTGCATTGTAGGAGCAATATGAGTCTTTCTTCTCGAACTTTTGCTTTACAATTAAATGGATTGAAAACCATAAATAGGGGTTGGTGTGGGAGTAGGTACACTTAGGGGAATTCATTTCGAGCGTGACAGAGTTATTCTGAATAATGAATAAGGAGCCATTGGCCGCAGGGCTCTTATTGAACCACAGCAATATGCTGGGCTCTATATGTTAATAACAAAACTAGCAAAAATAAAGAAAGTGCTTGGCCTTACTTCAAAATGAAGTCATCAGCATGTGTTATAAGTGGTTGGCTGGTTTCCATCACATAAATGCCAACTTTAAAATAGGAAACTGAATTTTGAAGTGTATACACACACACACACACACACACACACACACACACTATTAGAGATTCTTCAGTAAATTGCACCTTTCACAAAACTTTACAGTCAAGGAAATCTTGGTGTTTGCAGAAGGAACTTGATTTTAAACTCATTTTCCTTTGTACGATATTTGCAAATTCTAAATTAAAGCTTGCTGGGTTTTACTACTGGGACTAAAAGAAGCCCTCTTGTGGTCAGACCAAAAAATGCACTGTATTACTTTGTCATCAAAGTTTCAGGGGTTAGTTTTAACTAGACTCATGCTTTAAGCCTCAAATCTGATTTCTACCAATGTTTTGCCATTAGATAAAAGGATAATGCAAATTTAAAAAGCAGTGTTTTAACAAAACTCTGAGAAAATTGAAGGTTTAAAAAGAAACAGATTAATTATAAACTAGTTTTAATGAAAGCTGAAAAACAATCACATTGTATAGGTTTTGTAACTGTTCCCTTTATTCATGACTTTATTGTGGGTTTTTGAAAATTAGGTATTGCATCATGATATGATGATGATTATACAACTTGGCTCCTTAAGGCCATAAAACATTGTGGATTTGGAAAGCAGTAAACTCCTATAGTTGCAGCACAGGGGTCTAGGATCAAAAGAACTGGTTGGGTTTACACAAAATCAATTAGTTTTCTCCTGGTACCATTGCATTTATTTCTGGATGTAAGAAATGGATGTTCAGCCAACCTCTCCCTTTTGCCTGGGCTTTGAGAAGCCTGTTCCTGAGTTTCCTACTGGAGCTGCTCTCTGTGCAACCCGGCTTTGCTAAGAGCTCTTTCTGTTCCTGATAATCTTTCCTTTTTGGATATACGTTTCTTTTCTTAATGAAATAATTATATATTATTTTACTATTAATGAAATAATAATAGATTATTATTATTTTCTTAATGAAATAATTATAGATTCATAGGAAGTTGCAAAAAAAAAAATGGACAGGGAGATCCCACGTACCCTTCACTCAGCCTCCCCAGTGGTTAAACACAGGGTAGCATTGATTGGAACCAGGAGACTGACATTGGTACAATCCGTAGAGCTTTATTCAGTGTTCACCAACTTTACACACACTCATTCGTGTGTGTGTGTGTGTGTGTATTATGTTCTGTGCGATTTTATCACATCTATGTATTTGCATGACCTCAGCCACAGTCAGGATACAGAACTGCGCCATTTCCACAGGACTTTCTCCTCCTGTTCTTTCCTACCGACAGCCAGTCTCCTCCAGCAACACCTACTCTGTGGCAATCACTCATCTGTTTTCTATCACTGAAATTTTGTTATTTTGAAAATGTTATATAAATGGAATCATAACTTTTTGAGACGGACTTTTTTTCACTCCGCATAATTCCCATGAGGTCCATCCGAGTTGCATGTCTCAGGGGTTCTTTCCTTTTCACGGCTGAGTCGTATTCCATGGTATGGATGTACCACAGTTTGACTTACCATGAACACTCTTGCACAGCTTTATGCTAAATTACAAAAGTGATGATGAAATAAATCAAAGACTTAATAGCTTTTAAAAAAAGGAGGACCAACTCAATTTCTTCAGCTGCAAATCACATGAGTTGATCTAATACTCAGCTTCGTCGATGGCTCTTTACGGGAGCCTCCTCGTGGCAGAAGTCTTCCTGGGCTCTGATCTTAAGCCCTTACCCTTTTATTATATGGCAAGATTCATCATCATTTATTGCTGTAGTTTAAATCTTCATTTGTGGACCAACAGTGTCCACTTTTCATCCTTGCCACTGTCCCCATCCCTGCAGTGTAGACATAGGAGCAGGGGTTTTCTGAGAGCTAGGTGTGTTGTTGGTCAGCATGGTCCATTGTGGTAGCTGCCAGCCACACGTGACTTTTGAGCCTGTGGCATTCTTGAGATGTGCTCTATGTGTGAAATACACACCAAGTTTGAAGTCTTACTATGAAACAAAGAATATAAAATATGTCAATATATTTTTTACATTGGTTACATATTGAAATGATATTACTTTGCATATATTGAGTTAAATAAAATATATTATTAAAGTTAATTTTACATGCTTCTTTTTACTTACTTTAATGTGACTACTAGAAAATTTAAAATTACGTGTGTCACTCGTATTATTTTCCTATGAAGCAATGATGTCAAATGAGGAAATGAGTTTCTAGGGCAGCTAAGCAACTTGCCCAAAGTCATACTATAAATATTTTATGTGACACTGTCTGTTTATGCTTGCTTTTATTCCAGTGACTACTAATTGGCTATGTATCAATATCATTGTCTTAGTCCATTTTGTGCTGCTATAACAGAATAGCTGAGACTGGGTAATTAATAAAGAACAGAAAATTATTTTCTCACAGTTCTGGAGGCTGGGAAGTCCAAGATCAAGGCACCAGCACAGTAGGGCCTGGTTTCTCTGCCACCTTGAATGTCGTGTCCTCTGGTGGGGAGGAAAACCATGATCTTACATGGCAGGAAAGTAGAGGAGAGAACCCACTCCTACAAGCTGTTTGCATAGTGGCATTAATCCATTCATGAAGACAGAGCCCTCATGACCTAAACACCTCCCATAGTCCTCACCTCCCAACACTTGCAGCGGGGGTTAAGTTTCAATATGAGTTTTGAAGGAGACAAAGACCTCCGAACCATAGCAGTCATGATTCTGTGTTAAATTTGTGAAGGCAGGAAGAGATCCTGGTGTTTCTCTTGCTGGGAAAACCGTGTGGAGGGGTTGTCCACACACTTTTGGATGCTGGGTTACATTCTAGGGTGCCACTGATGTACGACCACCCCAAGGACAACTTGCTTTAGTCCCTTTTCTTCGTATGTCCCACTCAGTGTAGATATGCTCACATTGCCTTCCGCCTTTTATTCTTCTCTTACATCTTTGTCAGTCCTGAAAGAAGATGCCACAAGCTGTGCTTTTAAATCATTTTATAATTTGTATTGTGTCCTAAACATGTATGGCCAATCATGGCTTGCATGAACTCAGCATTATGCTAAATGGTGTACCATGAATGCTATCATTTAGGTCTTGCAACAACCCAATGAAGTACATACTAGCATGGCTCCATTCTGTAGTTGGAGAAACTGATGCTTAGAGAGGTCACATGAATCGCTCAAGATGCACAGGCAGAAAGGGTGTCAGCCAGAATTCTAGGCCTTGCTCTTGAATTCCTGCTCTTGCTCACTATTATGTGTTATTCTTAAAGTGGGCAAATTGCTTATGAATTCTTAATGAGCCATCTATTCATATTGGAAATTTTATTCAAAGATTAAGTACCTATATTGTGTGAAACACCTCTGTAAAACCCATAAAGCATAATTGTTCACAAACTGTACAGAAATCACACAACATACACCATCTCAAAGGTGTTAGCATTTGTGCTTGGGGGTTTTGGGCTTTCCTTTAATTCAACTCAGGGTATATTCTTTTCACAGAAGTCTGTGACAACATACACCCAGAACAAGAATGAAGGGCTTTGCTGCATTCTGCATCCCAAAATGTCTTTAATCTGTAATTCATATGCTTATGTCAATTAGCATGTTTACGTGGAAGGCTGGAGTTCCTGATCCATCACCAGTGCAAAAATCTTAGATATCCTAGCTATATCCTGGAATGATCAATATTAGAGCTGAAGGAGACTGATTTTCTACTACAGGGCTCAGCAAGTGTTTTCTGTAAAGTACTGTATAATAAATATTTTAGACTTTGCAGGCCATACAGTCTTTGTTGCAGCTGTCTGACCTTGCTACTTTAGAACAAAAGCAGCCCCGTAGTCAGTATGTGAATGAACGTGAGATAGGGAACCGGCAGATCCTACTTATTAGGGAGTCATATGATCCACACCAGGGTCTCTGATAAAACAAGAGGCAGTGGAGAAACCAGCGCAAAGGGATTATTTATTTAAAAGAGAATTGACAACAAGGTATGCATAGAATATTTTTTGAATCTAAGGCTACTTGTGAAGATATGGGGCCAAACTTCTAGTTGTGTGACCTTGGGCAAGTTATGTGTACCCTCTGTGCCTCAGTCTATAACATTGGAGGGAACAATTATACTCACCTCTTGGGGTTATAGATAGGGGTAAAGGAGTTAATGTATGGAACATGCCCACAACAATGCCTAGAATACAACGTTAGCTCTTATTGCTTCTTGCATTTATAATTCAAAATTTAAACTTTTAAGCTTCCATATTAGGAATGAAGATAATGAAAATATATGGACTGAAACTGTGGATGTTACTTAATTGGATGGAGTTGCTAATTCTTTAGACCGAGAGCCAGCATGCATTCGAAAATTACTTTGAGAAGTTGTGAAAGTATTGTTGAAAGACATATTGCTGAGTAGTAAAAATTCAATATTAAGTGTAGAAAGAGATACTATTACAGACTGTATGTTTGTTTTCCCCATCCCACCCCCCAATTCATATGTTGAAGCCCTAATCTCCAATGTGATGGGACCTTTGCAAAGTAATTAGGGTTAGATGAAATCATGAGGGTAGGATTGGTCCTTATAAGAGGAGACACAAGAGAGCTTGATTCCTCCTTCTCTGTTCTTAGCCACAAGAGGACAAAGTGAGAAGAAGGCTGCTGTCTACGGGCCAGGAAGAGAGCCCTCACCAGACACCAGCTCTGCTGGTGCCCTGACCTTGGATTTCGCAGCCTCCAGAACTGTGAGAAATAAGTGTCTGTTGTTTAAGCCAATCAATCTATGGTATTATTGTTATAGTAGCCTGAGATGACTAATACAGATGCTGTTAATTTAATTTGAATCCACAGAAAGACACTGAGAAGAATACAGCATGACACTCAAGAGTGAAAACACAGGGATCCAACTATAGCTTGCAATCCGGGCTTCCACACACAGAGATGGGATCATCTCAGGCGAGTTTCTGAACCTCTCCAAGTCTGCATCCTTTGCTGTAAAATTCATATAATAATAGACCAACCACAGAGGGTGGTTGTCAGCCATTAGTACAGGCCAACACAGCTAGAGGCTGCCATAACTGGTGCTGCTGTTGAGATTATTACAAGGTACAGATTTAGTGGCAAATGACCTGCATGCAGGGGACTCGGTTGACTAAATGAATATTCCTTAAAAATATAGCATTTCTGTGGGAAAAAGACAGCATGGATCTGAGATGCCAGAAGCACAACAAGAAGAGTTTAGGGAATCTCTCTCCTCCGTTGTTCTTTCTCTAAGTATTCCACCTGAGTGCAAACTTCATTAGAAAATGCACTTTTGGGTTTGTTTGTTTCTACTGTTGAAAAATTATGTGAAGAAACCAGACTCACAAAAATATTTTAGAGGATAACAATTCTAAGAGAAGAGGTTCAAGGGTTTGGAGTGGTTTGGTCAGGAGAAAAGCAGACTGAGGAAGTTTTAATGACAATCTTTAGGTAAATGACAGGTTTTAAAAATGTGGGGAATTTGCACCAGTTTTTCATCCATTTTGTGAAGGACTAAATTAGTGGACATGGACTTAAATTAAAGAGGAGAATTTCACATTTATAACAAGTTCTCGAAAGTCATAGCAACAAACCATTGCAGGGAGCTACCAAGGGAGAATGGGAGTTGGCATCCAGAGGGTTGAAGAAAAACGCAAACAAAAGTGTCTTACTAAGATATTTTTTCTAAAGTCTCTTCCAGGCCAGTAAGTTGTTTATTCTTTGGATCTAATTCTAGGCAAGGAATGTAAAAGTTAGACTCAGAAGTCAGACAATTTTTCTTATTCTCAGCGTAAACAGAACAAACTGATCTTTTTTTCACTGACATGTAGGTAGTTTATCAAGTTTCTTTCTTCTCAAGGCTGGTTTCTTCTGGAGTTGGTTTCTCAGGTTCTGTTAGAGGGCTTCCTAACTATTAGATCTGCCTCTGGATGTTTATAACTAACCAGATGTATCTTCTCGTTAACTCTTCTGTCCTCCTGTCTTCACTCAAGGCCACTTGTCTCCTTCCTCCATTCTCTAAATTCTCCAAGTTGCATGTATTTGCTTCCTTTATTATTATTCCTATTTATAGCACTTAGAATCAAGTCTTGCCTTGACAGCTTCTGTGATCGGCTACTGTCACATGCATTTGCAGTTCATAGCAGCCAGGAAGCTTTTCACATTGTGTAATCCACGTGCACACATTCCTAAGAGGTGTATTTTCTACCTATGAAAATGTACATGCCCAGTTCTTTGACAAAAAATAAGTTTATTCTAAAATTATAACTCTTTTAAGTATAGAATAGTAGGGTATAGTATGGGATACGAGAGGGCTTGGCAAACCACTGCCCATGGGTTAAATCTGGCACTCCATCTGTTTTTGTACAGCGAAGAATGGCTTTAACATTTTTAAATATTTGAAAAATAAAAAGCAGGAACAGTACTTTTGGTTAGTACCTTCAGTTCTTCTGCTCTTTCAAGCCATGGGAGAAATGAAACCACGTGGCAAAAGTTGGAGAAAAAGCATATAAAGAGGTGCAAGGGGGAAAACCCTGCCTCATTTCTGGCAAGAAATCGATATGTCCAGAAGAGGAAATTCACATTCAGAAGAATTAAACAATGCTTACAATAAGTGTTCATTAAATTTAGGAAAGTGCTTCTCCAGACCCATATTCTCTCTCTCTCTCTGTGTGTGTGTGTATATTATAATTCAGGATTTATAAACATTTGATTTTTTCTAATGTGGCTTAGAGAACTAAACAGTGGACCAGGAGCCAAGACACCAAGGTTACAATCTTTTCTCTCATCCTATACATGAGTGCTTTTATAGCAGTCGATTTCCAGGGCAATAGCTCTGTCGAATTCAACACACATTTCTTTTTTTTTTTTTTTGTAGAGACGGGGTCTCGCTCTTGCTCAGGCTGGTTTTGAACTCCTGACCTTGAGCAATCCACCCGCCTCGGCCTCCCAAGAGCTAGGATTACAGGCGTGAGCCACAGCGCCCGGCCAACACACATTTCTTGAACACTCATTAGGTGCCAGGCACCATGCTAGGTGCTGAGGGTGCAAACAAGAGTAAAGCCAAAGCCCTGGCTTTAGGAGATTGTAGTTGAATGAACTGGTGCAAAATCATATCATCTAGAGACTTATTATGTGCTATCAAAACTATAGGGCATGTGGCCTAGCAATTCCACTCATAGGTATAAACCCTAAAGAATTGAAACCAGGTACTGAAACAAATACTTGCACACAGATGTTCATAGCAGTATTATTCACAATGGGCAAAAAAACAGAAATAGCTTTGCCCGTCAATGGACAAATGGTAAACAAAATGTGGCATATCCATTCAGTGGACTATCACTCAACCATAAAAGGGAATGAAGTTCTTATATGTGCTACAACATGAATGAATCTTGAAAATATGCTAAGTGAAAGAAAGCAGACACAACATGTCACATATTACATGATTCCACATATATGAAATATCCAGGATTGGCAAATCTGTGAGAGACAGAAAGCAATTTGGTGGTTGCCAAAGGCTGCGGGGAAGGGAAATGGAGAGTGATGGCTTAATGGGGCAGGCTTTTCTTTTGGTGTCATGATAACATTTTGGAGCTAGACAGAGGTGGTGGATGCACAACGTGTGAATGTAATGAATGTCACTGAATCCTACATTTTCAAATGGTTGATTTTTGTGTTATGTAAATTTCACCTAAAATTATCCCAAATCTATAGGCAAGTGGACTTGGCAATAAACACAACCACCACAATCATAGTATTTGCCAAAACTGCACGCTGGTCACGAGCTGTGAAACTCTTCCCATGGATTACCTCGTAGAATGCTCAAAGTAAGCTGGTAAGGGAGAAACTATTAGTATTGGTATCTTATAGTTGACAGGACCAAGATTTAGAGCAATCTCATGATGTCAAAGGTCATGCAGCCTGCACGAGGTAGAGGTGAAGTTCATGTTCAGGTCAACACTAACCTATCAGCCTTCTCTACTCCTTACCAAATTTTCTTTCTACACGGTGATTTCTACCAGCATATTTATACCTCCCTCTACCCAACAAACTGTACTCTACTTTTGTTTTCTTTTATAACAAAAATCTTCATGATGATCATCTATCCTCACTGTCTCCAGTTCATCTCCTTCCTTCTTCTCAGAAGATCCTCTAGTCAGGTCTTTGCCCCACTTTCTGCCATGACTTCTCCGGTTTAGGTCCCCTAGGACTACCACACTCCTGATCCCGTGGTTAATACTGTGGTTGTCACTGCACTTCATCTTTCAATCGCATTTGATACAATGACCTTCCTTTCTCTTTGATGCTTCCTTCCTTTGGCTTCCAGAACATTGACTTTCTTCCTTTTCCTCCCTCCCCAGCCTCTAGCTCTAATTTTATCTGTTCTCTCTGACATATTAGATTAGAGGCACCTAGAGCTGCATCCTTGAACTTCTTTATCCATGTCACTCTCTTGCTAATGTCATTTAGTTTCATCATCTAAGTATTAATATCATCTATATGCCAATTAATCCCAAATCTAAATCTTCAGCCTGGCTGCCCTCCTCAATTCCAGACTGACATATTTAAGGGCTTACAGTGGTCCCCCATATCCAAGGGGGGATATACTTGAAGATCTCCAATGGAGGTCGATTAAAACTTTGGATAATACAGAACCCTATGTGTACTATATTTTTTTCCTATACATACATACCTATGATAACATTTAACTTATAAATGTGGCACAGTAGGAGATTAACAACAATAATAAAATAGAACAATTATAACAATATGCCAGCATCACTACTCTTGCTTTTTGGGGCCATTACTAAGCCCAATAAGAGTGACTTGAACACAAGCGCTGCGATACCTTAACAGCAGATCTGAGAACTGAGAAAGCTGTTAAGTGACTTAATGGGTAGGTAGTATAGACAGTATGAATATGGTGAACAAAGGGATAATTCATGTCCTGGGTGAGACAGAGAGGAATTGTGTAAGATTTCAATATGCTACTCAGAAGGATGCATAATTTAAAACTTACGAATTGTTTATTTCTGGAATTTTCCACCTAATACTTTCTGATGGCAATTGACCACAGGCAACTGAAACCAAGGAATGTGAAGCCCAGGATAAGGGGAAACTACTGTACTTGATATCTCCATGTGAATGCCTAATAGACATACCAAACTCAAAATGTTTTAAACTGAATTTCTAGACTTCCCTCAAATTGGCTTTACCCATGGCACTTCCCATCTTGTTCATGACAGTGTCAGCCTTCCTGTTGCTCATGCTAAAAACCTTGGAGTCATCCTGCACTCCTCTTTTTCTCTTATACTGCCATTCAATCTTTCAAGAAAGATTTTGTCCACAACCAAAGAAGGGACACTGTTTTCAGCACACAAAGGCTCACATGCTTAGCTGCACAGAGCAGAAACCTTTGGAAGTTGGTCTCTGCAAAAGCCATAAAAGCTAGCAGCAGGACCACTCCTACCTAGAAAGGAATTAAAGCAATAATGAGTTTGTTAACTTGTGTAAAGTCAAGTGCAACTTAATAGTTTGAATCATAGCTTCTAAACATTTTAGGCCCTGATGCTTCTTGTTTTCAAGCAAGCGATTTGATACTTTGGTAGACTGTAGAAATGTTCACCAATTCTGTCCCTTTTTGCACCCATGCTTTTACAATGTATCAGTGAAGATGCTCCCACCAAGATATGAAGTCTATTTCTCCATTCCTTGAACCTGGAAGCTGTGTTAGTTCCAAGCGTAAGCCTCAAGAGACCTTGAAATTCTCTCTCTCTCCCTCGCTCTCTTTCTCTCTCTCCCCCCTTCCGTCCTCCACTCCCTCCCTGTGCCAACCTGGGCTAGCCACCTGCAAGATGAGATGCCATATGGAAGACAACTAAGGTACTTCAGGCAATAGGCAGTCTCCTGCCAGACGTGTGAATGAGACTCACCAACTAACCACACAATGAGCAGCTGATCATATATACATGAGTGATTGAAGCAGAAAATAACAGAAGAATCACCCAGCTAAGCCCAACTCAAATTACTCACTCACACATTGGTGAGCCAAATAAAGAGTTATGATTTGATGCCACTATGTATTGAGATAATTTGCTATGCAGCAAAAACTAATTAATGAGAGATAACTCCCTTTGATCTACTTTCCTTTATCTCATTTGGCTAATTAGATTTTAAAAAATCTTTCCATGCAATTTTGTGTATGTAAATTTTCTTTTTTTATAATTTGAATTTGAAGTTGTTTAACTTCTTAAATATTGTAACTCCCAAATCTCAGAGATGGGGCAGATCTTGTTGTTGTTCTGCTACATCACACTTAGAAACCATATCTAGTTGCAGAAAGGCTTGTATTTTTAAGATCCCAAAGCTAAGCACATACAAAAGCAAACCCTCGAAACTTTCAAGCCCTTGAGTAGACACTGCGATAGCTGGCTTCTTGAAGTCTTTTAATCCAGATAGGCTTCAAATGCAGAGAAAAACCTCAAAGCTACAAGAAAAACGAAATATACTTTAGCCATAGGGCCTCACCTACTATCTGTTCAAATATGTTATCTCAGAAAATGATTAAATAGTTTAAAATCAAAAAGTGGTTCTCTCTCATTCATCTAAAAATAGTTTAAAATCAAAAAGTGGTTCTCTCTCATTCATCTCTCATTCTGTTTCATTGAATTATTATATTCCCCTCTTTCATTTTTACTGTCAGTGCTCTATGGGACAATAGTAAAAAGGAGGTTCTTTAGGATATTGCTCCCAATGCCAGCATCGGAAGTTTACAGTCATCTTTCAATTAGGTAACAATGATGGACATGAGGCTCTTTTAAATAAATAACAAATGAATAAGTAATAAATAAATAAATTGGGAAACCAGAAGCGCATTTTCCAAAATAGCATGGGCAAAAGCCATTTTGAATACCAAAAAAAATTGTTTGGGAACAAAATTCTTTCAGGATCAACAATAAAAGTAAGCAGCTGTTTTTAAACACCTAACCTACAGTAAAACTAATTCCACTCCAACTATAGTTTTGTAAACCACCAAGAGCTTCCCAAGGGTTCTTTTTCCTGTAAATGCTTCCCCCTCCCTCCTTGTTATGAAATCATGGTATCTAGTTATAAAGTCTGCTTTTTATTTTCATCAAACCTGGAGGCAAAAAGGAAAAATATGTCACCCTTTTCTTCTGAACTGTAAAACAATTTCCTTTGGCCAGGGTAGACACTATTTCCACATAGATGGTGTTAATCTCCTCAGCATAAAACATGAAGTGCATTTTGAAATGCCAACTAAACAACTCATTTCACAAGAAACACATGAAATACTCAAGCTAATCTATTTCGTCTTAATGTGAGGAGTGACAATAGCTGGATATCTGTGTGCCCAAATGTTATCACCTTTTAAGAAACATACCAAAGACTTCTGTTGGAAAAACATGTTTTCATGCTGTCATTTAAACAAGGGAACTAAGCAAACTCTTGCAGTGAATTAGGAAAAGAATCAATGAAACCAACAATTAAATGTAAACTGTTGAGTTAGCAAGGTAATTTATGAGTTACTTATTTTTCCTTATTTTTGTTCTTTACGTAAATGTTCTTCTAATCCATGTATTACGTTGTCTTACTCTTTTGAATGTATGTGTTATGACCAATGACTTATTACTACACCTGACACCCAGGGAACCCAATTGCTTTATGAACACCTTCTGGGAGTAAGATTACTTTAAGAAGTAGCAATAAAAACAATTTGAGTTACACATTTAGGTAGAAATAAAATGAGAATTATTTTCAGTCTTTGTGTGTTTGTGTCTTTTTGGCTAATGGCTGCTTGCCAAATGCCTATAGTCTGTAAATGTAAAATAAACACCACTTACTCAAAATAGTGAGCACCCATTGTTGGCCTAAATGTTAATTTCTTACAGCCTGGAGAAGTTAAAATAAACAGGTGATGGAATGCTTGTAACAGGATCTGTGTCATTACGTAATGACCTTTCTGCACATGTTCTCTAATATACACGCCCCCCCCCCTTCATCCTGAGGAATGATGCTTTCTTCTCTTGCAGGGAAAGCCCTACGAGCAGAGTCAAAAGCCTCCCCTCACTGGGACCCACAGAGACCGCAGATCTGCATGGGAATCTGCTGCTGGTAACAGAGTCTATGTTTGAAGGCTTTGAGAAACAAATAAGGCAACTTTAGGAGGCAGGCTTTTGAAGCAGAAGGTCAATGCTGCTGATATAATTACTTATTTGGGGAGGTTTTTACAAAGAGTTTCCTCTGGGCTCCTGGGACTCCCCCCCCCCGCCCCCCCACAGCCACTAGGACTTCCATTTGGGCGGACAAACAGGAATTGCAGGATCTACAAACCTAATAACTTTTTTTAAAAAAAATTTGTCTGCATTTCCCCTTGTTTTAGTCTATTCTTGCTAGCTAGGAACAAGATCATACAAACATCTATGATATCATCCCCCCAAAAAGGAAGTATACATTGCATTCATCTTGGAATTTATTATGCACCCAGCGAGTGAAAGCCTTTGTCCTGGGTAACAGACACTACAAGAGCCCCAACCTTAAATGAAGCTTTTGTATTGCAGAATACATCTGGCTATGTGATTTTTTTTTTTAAAAGCAAGATTTGTTTTACTATAAATAAGTGGATTATTTCAATGCAGGCAAAATCGTGACGTTCTGTTGGGAAAGATAGCATGCTTTTTGTGTGCAAGTACCTGTCAGTAACAAGCCTTTTTTTTTTCTTTTTTTAATTTAAATGTTTGTAGCTGCTATGTGGACAGTTGTTTTCTAGTGTTGTCTGTAGCCCAATGATTGGGGAGTAAGTTACAGACAAACATCACCGTAAATTATTCACAACATTATAAACAGTTGTGAGTAAATATTTCACATTAGCAAAGCTGTACAATAAAAAGGTAATGTTTGTATAATGTGGTTGCAAACTCTTGTCCTGGGTCTGCATGTAAATGATGGGGTTTACAGTCCCTGCAGCAAGCCCTGCCCACTCCGAGACCCTGTGCTGTGCTGACAGGCAGACGAAGGTGCCCAGGGCCTCTGCACTCAGCATGGCTCCAGGTAAGAGCGCTGCCGGCTTCTGATTCAAGAGCTCCCGCATTTGAGGACGCAGATTCTAATTTAGGAACATCCTTGCTGCTAATGTATTCACACTTGATACCCCGGACATGACAACATGCAGTGTCCATGAGTGTTGGGGACTGCCGCCCATCCCGCAGACTGTCACTTTCGGTCCAGGAAAGGGACCCGCTCTCTGGTCTCAGCCTGTCAAGGCTTCACTTTTGCTTTCTTCTAGATGTTTAGTTAATTGGGGAAATAATTGGATTGTAATGGGCTTCTTACGATTAACACGTTGATTTCTGACTCTGGCAGTCTTCCTTCAGAACTTTGGGTAGGTCAAAATATTTCTTTTCTTTTTTTTTATTTTAGTATATTATGGGGTACAAGTGTTAAGGTTATGTATATTGCCCATGTCCCCCCTCCCCCCTTGAGTAAGAGCTTCAAGCATGTCCATCCCCCAAACGTTGCACATCTTACTTGTTGTGTTTGTATATACCTATCCCGCCCTCCCGACACCTGATAAGTGTTACTCCTATATGTCCACTCAGATGTTGATCCGTTAATACCAATTTGCTGGTGAGTACATGTGGTGCTGGTTTTTTCATTCTTGAGATACTTCACTTAGTAGAATGGGTTCCAGCTGTATCCAGGAATATATAAGAGGTGCCATATCACCATTGTTTCTTAAAGCTGAGTAGTACTCCATAGTATACATATACCACATTTTATTAATCCACTCATGAATTGATGGGCACTTGGGTTATTTCCACAGCTTTGCAATTGTGAATTGTGCTGCTATAAACATTTGAGTGCAGGTGTCTTTTTCATAAAGTGACTTTTGATCTTTTGGGTAGATGCCCAATAGTGGAATTGCTGGATCAAATGGTAGATCTCTTTGTATCGCTTTGAGGTATCTCCATATTGCTTTCCACAGAGGTTGAACTAGTTTGCAGTCCCACCAGCAGTGTAGGAGTGTTCCTCTCTCTCCGCATCTACGCCAGCATTTGTTGTTTGGGGACTTTTTGATAAAGGCCATTCTCACTGGAGTTAAGTGATATCTCATTGTGGTATGTAATTAAGGAGGTAAAAGACCTCTACAGGGAGAACTATGAAACACTGAAGAAGGAAATAGCAAAGGACATAAACAGATGGAAGAATATACCATGCTCATGTGTCGCCAGAATCAACATTGTTAAAATGTCTATAGTACCCAAAGTGACCTACAGAGTCAATGCAATCCCTATCAAAATACCATCATCATTTTTAACAGATATAGAAAAAATAATTTTACGCTTCGTATGGAACCAGAGAAGACCCTGTATAGCAAAATCAATCCTAGGCAATAAAAACAAAATAGGAGGTATCAATTTACCAGACTTCAAACTATACTACAAAATATTTCTTAAACTCCAGTTTATCTGGAAGAAAAACACAGATTTCCTTCTCGAGTAGACTCATCAGTATCACAAGGCAGGGCAATTACAGGCCCACCTCAACCAAGTCTAACTTACAGATGCCCGCGCAAGGCCAGCCCAAACATCTAAATGGGCAGTGGAGGCGGTGTGGCAAGTATGGGGAGGCAGATTCCAGCCCTTCTCTGCCCTCATGGGGGCAACAACCCTTGTTTCTCTATTCCAAACGCTCCCAAATTTATTGACCTAGAGCAACATTATCAAACTGTATTCAGGGATTCATTAGGTGGTGTGGCCAATTGTCTATATTTGCCCAGAATGTCCTAATTATGGCAGTGAAAATCCCAGGAAAGCCCATAAGCCTAGGAAAATCAAGATGGTTAGGTATCCTGCCCTTTGCCCTAAAAGAAATAGTTCTGTAGTCAAAGAATTTTAGAAATGACTTCTTGTTGTTTTCATCTTTTTAAAAAAATTGTGATCAAAAATACACAATTTAGGCCGGGCGAGGTGGCTCACGCCTGTAATCTTAGCACTCTGGGAGGCTGAGGCGGGTGGATTGCTCAAGGTCAGGAGTTCGAAACCAGCCTGAGCAAGAGCGAGACCCCCGTCTCTACTATAAATAGAAAGAAATTAATTGGCCAACTAATATATATATATAGAAAAAATTAGCCGGGCATGGTGACACATGCCTATAGGCCCAGCTACTAGGGAGGCTGAGGCAGGAGGATCGCTTGAGCCCAGGAGTTTGAGGTTGCTGTGAGCTAGGCTGACGCCATGGCACTCACTCTAGCCTGGGCAACAAAGTAAGACTCTGTCTCAAAAAAAAAACAAAAACAAAAAAAACCCAAACATAATTTAGCATTTATCATCTTAACTACAGTCATGTCCCTCATAGTGGTGTTTTGGTCAATGGTGAGCCGCATATACGATGGTGGTTGCATAAGATTATAATACCTTATTATTACTGTACCTTTTCTATGTTTAGATACACAAATATTTACTGTCATGTTACATATGCCTACAGTATTCAGCACGGTACCTGCTGTACAGGTGTTTAGTCTAGGAGCAACAGGCTATACCATCTAGCCTAGGTGTATAGTAAGCTGTACCATTTGGGCTTACATAAGTACACTCTGTGATGTTCACACAACAGCAAAATTGCCTAACAACGCATTTCTCAGAACGTATTATCATTGTTAAGAGACACATGACTGTATTTCTAAATGTACATTTCAGTCATGTTAAATGTATTTGCATTGTGTCTTTACCTTTTAGAGATATAAAAGGCATCATAACCTATTGAGGTATTTAATAAGTTCTTCAGCAAAGAATTCTGTTAAAACTACTGTTTTCCAAATTTATTTGGCCATGAAACCCTTGGGGAATACCTCTTAACACTGCTAAGCATAAGTTGGAAAACGCTCTTATGGCTACCCTTTGTTATCTTGAAGAAATGTAGGGGACAATGTTTTCTATTAAGCACGTTTCTACTTTCTGGAAGTATTGTAGGCAGTCTCTACAAGAGTTGGGAGAGATACATTTCTGATATCCAGAGTTCTAACTATGAATGTTTTACCCTTAGTAACAAGTTGTTACAAGGGATGGTTAGAAGTGCCAGAATTGGATATGTGTTGAACAGACTTTTGGCTTTGGCCTAGGAAGCTTCCCACTGCAAAATATTAGCCCCTTGGGGAAGAAGAACTGTTACCTCTAGATCTGGCACAATGGTTGAGACGTAGCAGGCATTCACAATATTTTTACCAAACTAACCTTTACTCTTGCTCTTACTTCCATCGGGGTAATGGATTTAGAATTACATCTATAATATACTTTGTTTAAAAATTGGAGACTACCTATATTTATATTTGAAAGGTGCCTGTGATTAAAAAATGTTAAGAGTGGAATTTATAGTTCCAACCATCTTTTAAAATTCCCCACCAAAATGAAATGATGGTTCCATCATCTGAGAAGGGGCATACACAACCTCTTTGAATTTCAGGATGTCAGAACCTGGCATGTGCTCCAAAAATGGCAGCCAGGGTTACCTTATTACCTCGGAGATCATCAGTGTGGTTGAATAAATGGAGGCTCACGAAGATAAAGTTGTTTATGCAAGTAAACATCAGAATCGAGGCCAGTCTTAGGCCAACATACTGTTATCATACTTCATCTCATTATTCTTGAGAATATTTCTTACCCAGAGAAAATATAAGGTGAGACTTCAATTCCAAGTCCAAATGAGTAAGCACAAGCTCTCTCCCCTCCCTTTTCAATACCTGGCACATGGTATTAAATTTTCTATAAACCAATGTTGCAGGTTTCCTCAAGTTTTGCTGGTTTGAGAGCCACATCCCTGTGGCTTCTCAGAACTCAGTGACAGAGACTAAATGAAGGATGTTTATTAGGGAGTGTTTTGGAGATTGTAAAAGAGAGATGAAGGAAGGAGGATTAAGCGAGGGAGAAGTTGAGCTGTGATGCAGTCCTGATGAAGGGATCAGCCGAGACCACAGGAGCTCCGAAGTTGGGGTGGCCCAGTGAAGTTGACTCACAGTGGCCTTTGTACCCCACGGAGATCAGTCACTGGATGCAGGAATCTCAAGGTAGGGGTGTGCCTTTGAGTGAAGAAGCTCCTTTCAGTTCTCACCGAGGCCTTGGGTCTGCAGCACTGCCAGCAGGAAGTCTTCGTTCCTGAGGGGAGTTTGTGGGGAGTGTCACAGGCCATCCTCCCAGGACGCTCAGCTCCTTCCGGGCAGGAGATTATCAGACCAGACTGTTCTGCACTAACTTCTCTAATGCCTCAGAGAGCCTGGATGGAATCCAATGCAGAAGTTGCTATGTGGCAGATTTCTTTTCGAAATGAACAGTGGACAGATAATATTAATCCTTTCAATGTCAGCCCGCTGGGTGCTAATTCTGTTTACTTTGATACAAACTGGCAGCAAAAACGCAGGCCCAGTTTTTTGTTTTTTTTTTTAACGGCAAATAGTGCCAGAGTATGGGCAAGATTATTATTAATTGATTGCTTAATTATTTTGTGTATTCCCACACAATCGAGTGCTATGCATCAATTTTTTACAAAAAGTTAAGTATTTATGACATAAGTAAAAAATTGGCCTCTGTTTTTGAATCTTTGGAGCCAGACTGCCCAGCTCAATTCTCAGACCCGGCCACGGCGTGACTGTGTGTGTGCCGGAAGCTGCCTCAGAAGGCGGTTGAAGATTTTCACTCTGGTTGATGTTTCTTTTTGTTTTTTTAATTTTTAAAAATTTCAGCATATTATGGGAGTACAAATGTTTAGGTTACCCATATTGGCTTTGTCCCAGCTGAGTCAGAGCTTCAAGTGTGTCCATCCCCCAGATGGTGTCTGGTTGGTATTTCTCCCCCTAACTCGTACCCTTTTCCATGATGTCCTCTGTGGTTCACCTGGAACCTCTTGTCCTTTTTGTTGCACAGACTCTCCCTGTGTCTCCAACGCACTGTAGACTGATCTGTTGTCCTCCCTTAGAGATGCTTTTTTCTATTATTAATTGGTGCACTCCAGTGGGGGCTGCTTTTTCTCCTACATATCCTAAATCTGGGAGAGGGAGTCAACATTGTCCTCACTTGCCTTTCCTATGACTAGATGCTACTTCATTTTCCTTGTGTAAAAATCCTCTTTGTTGTGGGTCATGCCATCCACCTAATCTACCTCGTGCCTGTGGATCACTGTGGTTGACTAATGTTCTGATCTCTCTCCTACATCCTAGAAAACCTTGCTACTTGATTCATGGTTTCCTTCTCTAGGTCTCCGTCTACAACATCCAGGGCCAATTTGACATCCATGTAGAGAACCCCGAACATGGCGGCCTCTAAGGCTTCTTTTTCTCAGAAACAATAGCACTCGCCTCCACTGTACTCAAGCATCCTGCACCCTTTGTAGCCCCAAACGGATTCATCTCTGAAAATTCCAGCAGCAATAGTCTACTGTCTTGGTTTGAGTCCCCCAGGAAGCAGAGGGATTCCAATGCAACTTGATTATATGGGAAGCTAATCCCAGCAGGGAGTGGAGGATGGAGGGAAAGAAGCCAAAAGAGAGTACCATGCCAAGCCTGCACTCACTGTGGACAACTGGAACTTATTCCTGCCAGGAACTCTGTGGGGCAGGGTAGAGCATTCCAGAGTTGTCCCACCTGGGGGAAGGGAAGGCACTGGGCTAGGTAGCCACTGATTACCCTGAGGGTTTCCTCTGTGGAGCACTCACTGCCCAGCCTTGCTGGCCTGAAAGGGAGTTGAGACAGGGACAGTCTGGCAAGGGCAGAGGACACAGAAGTAGGAGTGGCTGTGCAGATATCGGGGCACATTGACAGCATTCACTTCACCTATTATCTCAGCTATCCTAACCTCCACTTCCCCTAAACATGCTTTTCCTCTTTATTGAGGCCTCTACTCCTTGACTTGCCCATTTTCAGCTAATTATTGGCCTCCTGGGGACAATTCCTTCCACAGGGAACCTGGATCCCAAAAGCAATTAGAACTTCTTTCTTTCAAGCCGCTCAACTTCATTGTTTCCTTGTGTAGTTTTTTCTTTTTTCTTTTTTTTTGGTTTGTTTTTTCCTTTTTTCTTTTTTAACCACAATCTGTTATTTCCCAACCAAACTCAGACTCTGATGACTAGAGAGAATTGCCCACCCAGGCACACTGGTGCCACCACAAATTAATGGCAGTCTGTCTCCTCAGTTTATTTATTTATTTAGCTTTCTTCTTGGGCAAGGTCTCTCTTTCGGAACTCTCAGCCACTCATCTGAACTCTGCCCCCTCCTCGAGACACTTCTCAGCTTTTACTCCTTCCATTCATTCCCAGTGACTCTGTCAAATTTCTGGATAGAATTATTGTACTTTGTCTCTTTTTTCTTTTCTCCTATTTGGTCCTCAGTGTTCCAACTCCGTTATTCTGTTTTGACCTCAATGTCGACGTGATGGACATTTCTACTGTCATCTTTCTTCTTAGCAACATCTTTGTATAACCCCTCTTTCTGGAACTTTTTCACTTCTCATTTTTTGTGGTGTGAAGTTATCTTAGTTTTCTTCTTGCCTTTCTGGCCTTCTTTTTGCAATTCCATGGTCTCTTATCTAGCCACCAAGTTTTTGCACTCTTCAGGATTCTGTCATGGGCCCTCTCCTTCTCTCTATACTTGCTTCATAGACAGTCTTATCCTACCTCTGCCTAGTCTTTGTATCTGCAGTGTAGGCTTCTCCTTTGAGATCTAGGCTCATATGGCCAATGGTCTACTTGGTATCTACTCTTGAATATCTCATCATGGCCACTTTTTTTGAGCTATAGTCATCACTTCCCAGGATTCTAGAAATAGCCTTCCCACTAGTCTACCTTGTCTCCTCTGGGCACCTCTGATCCATTCTGCAGCTAAAATCAACTTTATGAACAAGCTCTCTAGTCATGTCAGAATGTTGCATTGTTTCGTGTTTCTGTGCCTTTTCATGTATAGCTTCTCCATACAGCACCCCTCCCAGACCTTTGGAAGAATAGAGAGGTCCTACTCATGCTTCATATTCAGGGCAATGACGACTTGTTCTGGCCAGCTACCCCTGACCTCCCCAAATACAGTTGACCACTCTATTTACTGTACCCCCAGTGTACCAAGTACACATTCTATTAGAGTTTATGCTGGCATAACTGTTGCATACGATTGTTCAGATTGCAGACTGCACAACTCTAGGGGCCTTGTTCACAAAACAGTGCCCAATTAACATGATTTGACATTGTGGCCCTGCTTTCGAACTTTTTCTTTCTTTCCTCTTAAGGATCACGGGCATTGGGGAGGAAGCCATGAAAAGGCAAAGAATGTAATATGTAGAATATATGTGTGCTGCAATGCTATGCTAACTCAAGAGGAAAGAGGGGGTCAAAATGCTTATGTGTATGGCACAGGAGCTTAAGAGATAAGCTTTGTGCTCTTTTATCTGCTCTGCTGTGCTGTTCTTTGATGTGCCATGCATATGTGGCAAATTGTGGAAGAGGTGTGGCAATAATGGCATGGCTTAGGGTGACAATGTGAATGCACAACACCTGAGCAGGAAGAGCTGGAAGCACGTAAGCAGACTGTTTAAATAAAAATGACTAAAACACAGCTAGCCACTGAAAATGGAGTAGGGGCTCTTCCACATCTTCATGGGTAAGTGGCTCTTGTTGGCAGTGGGGAGCTGTCAAATAGATCTCCTCCCAGGGCTTGAATTCCCTGCCACGCACATACTGGGACAACCACGTCTGCAGCTTGGGCGAATTATGTGCTTGCTTCTCCACCCCCCACCGCCCCAGGCTGAGTGCTTAGTTAGGCCAGGAAGTGAGTCTTTTTAATATTAAATCACTAGTAACTTACATGGTACCTGGCCCATGAGGGGCTTTCCATATCCTTCTGGATTTGGGGGGAAGGGAGGGGCTGGGGGAGAGAGAGGGTAAGAAAAGGGAGTTTATGGACTTCGACAGTAATCATCGCCATAGTCACAGTTAGCATGAGTATGGTGTCTGCCATATGCCTGGCACTTCTCTTAGTGTTTTACCTATACCAACCAATTGTATCCTTGTATGTAGGTAGTACCGTGTTTCCCTGAAAATAAGACCTACCCATAAAATAAGCCCTAGCAGGATTTCTAAGCATTTGAGCAATATAAGCCCTACCCCGAAAATAAGACCTAGTGATGGGCGTGGCTACGCAGCGTATCTGCACAACCCATGCATTTCATCAAGGAGCAGTAAAGAAGACGAGAGCCCTTCTCATCTGCCCCATGAGAGCGCTATGGCTCGACATGAGAGATTGGGGCCAATGGTTCTAAAGGAAATAGAGTCTCAAGAAATTCAGGATGGAATTCGGGGTTGGGAGAGTGATGATGATGTTCCAGAAGAAGACAACTTAACTATATTTGAATCAATGTAGATTGTTGTACTATACTTAAAAACAATAATACATCCCCTGAAAATAAGCCCTAGGATGTCTTCTTGAGAAAAAATAAATATAAGACTATGTCTTATTTTCAGGGAAACACAGTACAATAATTCTCATGTCACAGATAAGGAAACTGATGGCAGAGACACTAAGGGACCTGTGCAAGGTTACACGCTAATACTGTGCAGTGGAGGTAGGGTTGAGCTCACATAGTCAGGCTCCAGAGACTGTCCCTTAAGATGCCGTTCTCCACCCCACCTGTCGTGGTAGCAATTTTAGTCTGATGAGAGGCTGAGGATTTTAAGTGAGACTTCTGGGTACATCATGCTTTGGACCTACGCAATCTCAGCCGGTTTTGTCTTGTCTTCTCTTTTGAGAAAATTTGTCTGTGTCTTTATTTTTGTGCGTCAGAAACCCCTATTGTTAATAGAGACGGTCGTGTCTGGGCTTTCATGCAAAACAGTCCTGCTGAGTGAGTCAGGGGGAGACAGGTTGAGGCTGCTGTTCCAGGGAGACATTCCACTTCATTTCCCCTGGGCTACCTGCCTATCCTCTCTGGTCGCTTCCCTTTGAAGTGGGGAGAAATTAGGAAGATTTTTCTCCCAACATTTTACCCAGTTATCTTTTTGTTTTGGTGTTACTTTTGGGGAGAGGAGACTAGGAGCTGCCGTCCCATCTTTGGGAACACCTGGGTTTTTCTGGGTAACACTTTTCAAAGATTTAACATGAGATTTTCCCTCCTTGTCTGTTTAAGGATAGTGGATGCAATTTATTTTTCTCTAGCTATGTTTTTCTTTTTCTTTCTTTTTTTTTTTTGAGACAGAGTCTCACTTTGTTGCCCAGGCTAGAGTGAGTGCCGTGGCGTCAGCCTAGCTCACAGCAACCTCAAACTCCTGGGCTCAAGCGATCCTCCTGCCTCAGCCTCCCGAGTAGCTGAGACTACAGGCATGCGCCACCATGCCTGGCTAATTTTTTTTCTAGATATATTAGTTGACCAATTAATTTCTTTCTATTTATAGTAGAGATGGGGTCTTGCTCAGGCTAGTTTTGAACTCCTGACCTGGAGCAATCCGCCCGCCTCGGCCTCCCAGAGTGCTAGGATTACAGGCGTGAGCCACTGCGCCCGGCCTCTAGCTATGCTTTTAAACAATTTCTTCATTGTCTTTTGTGAATTAGGCAAATTTATAATTTGGTTTCACTTTGTCATCCTACCCCATAGTTGAATAATTGTATTTCTTCTAGAAACATTCAAAGTTAATTTTGCTTTTTACTTAGCCGTATTTCTCTAACCTGTGAAAAGAACTGAAATGCTGAGTTATGATATAAGGTCTGTGAGTCTGAAGTTTTCTGGCGAAAGGCAAAAACATTCACACCTGGCTTGCATTTCACGAGGATCCCACGTGTTTCATCGTTTTCCTTGGATTCCCAATGGCCTTTTAAACATATATCTCTTAGCATTTTTATAGTGCTTATTAATAAATAAGAACCTTGATTTTTTGATTGTAGCTCTGAGGGAGAAAACAGGCATGTGGTTAATATGCACTGTACCAACAACTACGGCCAGGCTCCAATTCGTTCTTTGATGTAGACCTTAAAGATCATTTAGTTTAAAATAACTCCCTTCTAGTTCCACCCCCAGGTGCTTTCTAATTATGTAGGTGGTTGGCCTAGGAGCCTGCAAACACTGATATTCCTCGCCCAGGAGGCGTCTTCTTGAAGGCAGGCAGCATTCTCTTCTAAAAATAGAGCAGTGTGCCCTTACAATAATTTTACCTATGCTTATATGTTAAGGATGAAGAGTCCATGGATTTATGTCCTTAATTCTCTCTAAATTATATTTAGTTTGGATTTAAAATGGCCTCAAAATGATGCACGGTGGTAAAACTTCCGTTCCAGAACTGGGATTTGGTATATTTCCAATGGTGGTAATAGAACCCCTCTTCTTTCCTCCCCTTTTCTCTCCTCCCCTCCTCTCCCTTCTTTTTCTTTCTTTCTTTCTTTCTTTCTTTCTTTCTTTCTTTCTTTCTTTCTTTCTTTCTTTCTTTCTTTCTTTCTTTCTTTCTTTCTTTCTTTCTTTCTTTCTTTCTTCCTTCCTTCCTTCCTTCCTTCCTTCCTTCCTTCCTTCCTTCCTTCCTTCCTTCCTTCCTTTCTTTTTTTCTTTCTTTCTTCCTCCTTTCCTTCCTCCCTCCCTCCCTCCCTTCCTCTCTCCTCTCCTCTCCTCTCCTCTCCTCTCCTCTCCTCTCCTCTCCTCTCCTCTCCTCCTCTCTCTCTCTTTCTTTCCTTTCTCTCTCTTTCTTTCTTTCCTTTCTTTCTCTCTCTCTTTCTTTCTCCTCTTGCTCTCTTGCCTGAGCTGCAGTGCCGTGGCATCATCATAGCTCACAGCAACCTCAAATTCCTGGGCTCAAGTGGTCCTTCTGCTTCAGCCTCCTAAGTAGCTGGGACTACAGGTTTGTGCCACCAGGCCCAGCTAATTTTGCAGAGAGAGGGTTTCACTATGTTGTTCAGGCTGGTCTTGAATTCCTAGCCTTAAGTGATCCTTCTGCCTGAGCTTCCCAAAGTGTCACCATGCCCAGCCAGAACCACTTTTTCTGAGAGTTTATAACAAGTTGAGTAGAAGTGTTTTTCTAGGATTAAGTAAAGTCCTGTTTGGAAGTAAGACTGTGGATTAACTATGGGTGAGGTATGGCTGGGTTTCAAATGTAGGGAACTCCAGTCAGTTGAGTCTCTGAGTTTGTGGTTTGGAAAATATGGTCCCTGTATTAGTTTTCTAGGGCTGCCAAAACAAAATATCATGGACTGGTTGGCTTAAGCAATAAAAATTTATTTTCTCACTGTTCTGGAGGCAAAAAGTCTAAGATCAACATGTTGGCAGGTTTGTTTTCTCTTGGGGGTGTTCTGTGACTTACAGGTGGCTGCCCTCTCCCTGTGTCCTTGTGTGGTCTTTTTTTAATGGGCAGACTTGTCTCTGTCCTAATGTTCTCTTCTTATAAGGACACCAGTAATATTGGATTGGGGCTCACCCTAAGACTTCGTTTTACCTTAACTACTTTTTTAAATGCCACATCTCCAAATACAGTTATAGCATGAGGTCCTGGAGTTAGGACTTCAATATATGAACTGTGGGTGGCACACAATGCAGCCCATAACAGTCCCTGCGAGACTGGGCATAT
Source organism: Microcebus murinus (assembly GCF_040939455.1). Classification (NCBI taxonomy): domain Eukaryota; kingdom Metazoa; phylum Chordata; class Mammalia; order Primates; family Cheirogaleidae; genus Microcebus; species Microcebus murinus. Next base: position 13,150,305 of record NC_134114.1, read on the forward strand.
TGTAGCCATGAATAGGTACTTGGGACCCAAACTTCTGTGGGTCATCGTGGCCCATTAAATGTGGCTCATTAATACACTGAAGAATGATGACAACCTTAAGGAGTTGACTGACACATTACTTGATACCCGGAAAGAATAAGGAGGCGTGTCTTAATCCCAGAAAAAATCCATAATAATATAAATAAAATAATATAATATATTATTATATAATAAATATAAGAAGCCTGTGTGCCTTTAGATAATAGTTTAGGTTAACAAGATAATATTAGGCTACCAACTATAATAAGTGACATCTCAGTACTTATTATTAAAACTTGTAAGATGATGCATTAATATTCTTTCATCACCTATTATGAGGCAAGCACTTTGCTAGGAGAAAATGAATATTTTATGGCTCCTGTCCTTGAGAAGTTCCTAGTTTAGGACCACATATCTGAGTAAGCCAGATGTTAGCCGGGCCACCCACCACCTCCTTCTTCGATCTGGATCAGATCTGATGAAATGCCCTGCCCAGCAGACAGTGGGAATTCAATGATTTTGCCAAAATTTCTGTATATTCCTGTCAAACTCCCAGTCACCTCTGTTTTCCTCTTCTAGCTTCTGCTGAAATTTTGTCCTCCCCTCTCTGTCTTGCAGCTGTTCCTTTATTTTTTTCCTTGGAGTCAACCCAAATGTGGGGTACAACTCTTGATTATTTGCTCTTTCCATTAAAATACAGCGCACATGATGCAGCTGTCTGTGGTAGATTCTTGCTGGCAATACGATGACAAGGAAGGTTACGTTGCAGAGTCACAGAGCAATGAACACATTGACTGCCACACTAGAAAAATATTTTTTTCCTTGGGGCCACAGTGTTTTATTATGAAAATAGAGTAAAAACTTCAAAACCAAATGATTCTTTCTAATTTAATGAGTTTTTTTTTTATCATTTTCTGTGTATGAGTTATATGCAATTAAATTGTCAATATTAATTATAACAATAAGAACATCAACAAGGAAGATTTTCACAAACCAACTGCAGGATTTGCCCAGGCGGCCACCCAACACATAACATATATGCTACAGCACGGCAGCGTGAGTTGCCTGCGCACCACATGGCTCCAAGGTAAAGAGACGTGTGAGTTATGTACGCTTCACAAGGCCCTGTGCTCAAAACTAGCATGAGTTAAATACAACTCACATGGCTTTAACATGTTAATCTAAAATCAAATAATAGACCCCCCTCTATTCTTCAAACTGTTACTTGGGCATTTCCACCAACTTTAATTTCATTCCACCACTGTTTTTGAGGAGGACACTTTCTGCCCCCCCCCATTCCCCTTTTCTTCTCTCCTCTTCTTCCTCCATTCTGTTTTCCCTTCACTCACTCACTCCATCCACCTAATTCTCACTAATTAAGCAGAGCTCTTTAACTATATTTTTGTAGTTTGCTTCCGAATTACACCCTCAAGGGTGTAATTTTTACCCCTTATACAAACATAGTTCCCTTCCCAAAGTGAAACTACAGTTAGCTAGAGCTAATTGGCAGTAATGAGTTTTCTGAACTTGATATTCATGCAACGAGATTAGCTGTTAGCATCTAAGCAGATGAGATTTGTGCGAATTCTGTGAAGTTTTAGGAAAAGTTATGAATTTCTGGTAGCCATGCCTATAAGTGTATAAATAAAGCCTTGTCAGAGGAGGAGGTAACTCTTTAACTGAGTCTTGAAGGAGTCTATGTGGAGGAAGCAACCTTAGGGGTAAAGTAAAATACTTTGTGTGGCTGCAGCGAAGGGGCCTAGAGGTAGAAGACTGGAAAACAAAGGAAGGGAGAGGCTGAGCCCCAGCTTCTGAGAGCTTGTGTAGGCGTCAATGTCAAAATTTCAATTATAGTCTTTATTTGTTTTGCCTTTAACAGAGCATTTTCTCTGAAGGCTACTAAAGATCAGAGAACAAAATCCAGAGGCAGTTGACATCTTCAAAAGAAGTTTAGCTCCTCTAGCCCCAAACTGCAGCACCTCTCTTTGTGCAGAAAACAGAAAGATGATGGAAGGGAAATTTGTTTTGGTTCTTTGCTTGCTTATCAAGAAGACACACTTTCTTGTAAGTTCCAGAGGTCTTCCTGGGTTCTTGATGTTAAAGGATAAGTGTATACACACACACACACACACACACACACACACACACACACACGGCAAAATCAGGATAATCATGAAATCATGAACACATGCCGTCAAAGATTTTATTTAACTTACCAATTAATGAGAGAACTAGTAAGATGTTACAACTGGTTCAAAAGAAAATTCAAATAACACAGACATCTATAGGCAATCAGGAATGCTAAAATGAATCTAAGAAAATAGATGCAAAACTGGTCAATTTTCACAGGACAGCATCATCAGTTGTATTCCAGCGAACACAATTCACTTGTATTTCTGTAGACAAGAATCCTTTGCATTTTTTTCGGTTACAGAGTTGGGAAATAGCTCCAAGATAATGAAAGGTAAGGCCCTTACAGAATCAGATGACCTTGAAGGATGTGCTACACAGGACACCCAGTGAGTTTATTTTTGCTCTCCCATTCAAACCGTTGCACAATTTCTCCTCAATGTGGTAACTAGGCCGACCATATGGGTTTGCCTTGGTGAAATTTGCGGTGGAGTTTTCTGATTTTCCTCCACTTTGGGGGGAGCTTGCTTAAAATGAGCCTTGTCTGGGTGAGGATCCATCCTGTTCTCCCTTCCTTGACCTCCTTCTGTGGCGCTTCTCCCCGTCTGGATTCTTGTAGTTTTGGGTCCTGTACTTTGGTAAGTGATTTTTACTTAGCATCGTAGATATCTCTTCCCTGGACCTTATCACTCCAGGCCAGTGCCTTTCTCTGTCATTACTTTGGGCAGGCCACAAAAGCAAATTTAGCCCAATTACATGTTCTAGAAGTGTAACACAAGTAACCTATTGTATAACAGTTACACACACAATGATCCATAGCCACTGTCCATATTTCCATAACACCACGTGACTAGAGGTGGAGCCGTTACAAAATGGGTAGAGAAACCCTCCAATGATTTGAGGCTTTTCTGTTACTTTTACAATAGCAGGCCCAAAATGCCAGTCCAAGGAGTTTGAATTTAATCCTGTGACCCAGTGATCCCCAAATGGGGCGTGTGTGTACTCAGAAGGCACAAGATGTAATGCAACTGGGAGTGGGCAAATATATTAAAACTATTTGCATTTTATATCATACTTTCATCAAAATTTAAATCTTCAAGTTATCTGCAGTAAAACTGAGTTTCTATTAGTATATAGATTTTATCTGGATTTTAACACACACGTAAAGATTCTTGTAATCATCACTACAGTCAGGACATAGGACAATTTCATCACCCCCCAAAAATGACTCCATGATTATGTTATATTTTTAAGTTTATATTTTCATGTATATATTATTATTTTTGCATATGTTATTTTATAATATGCAAAATAATATTAGCACAGTAATACATGTCCATAGTTCTTGAATGATCATGTTCTAAAGATGTGTGCTCAAATTGTTTTCTAAAAGAGGCATAAGAACATCGGCTGAATTTTTCTTTTTGTAAGTTTTTATTTTGTATTTTTTTTATTTCAGCATATTATGGGGGTACAAATGTTAATGTTACATATATTGCCCTTGCCCCTCCTCCCTCCTTGAGTCAGAGCTTCATACATGTCCATCCCCCGGACAGTGCACATTGCACTCATTATGTATGTATATACCCATCCCCCCCTCCCATCTGTCCGACACCTGATAAATGTTATTCCTATATGTCCACTTAGGTGCTGATCAGTTAATACCAATTTGCTGGTGAGTATACGTGGTGCTTGTTTTTCCATTCTTAGGGTACTTCATTAGTAGAATGGGTTCCAGCTCTATCCAGGAAAATACAAGAGGTGCTCTATCACCATTGTTTCTTAGAGCTGAATAGTACTCCATGGTATACATATACCACATTTTATTAATCCACTCATGTATTGATGGGCACTTGGGTTGTTTCCACAGCTTTGCAATTGTGAATTGTGCTGCTATAAACATTCGAGTGCAGAAGTCTTTTTTATAGAATGTATTTTTGAACTTTATTTTAAGACGATAACTGGGCAGAGAACCTAGAGACTGGTGGACAAAGTATTAAGAGATGATTGTAATTACTCGAGAGGGAAATGCTGAAGGCTTAGATTAACTAGTGGCAGAGGAGAAAAGATGGATTTAAGAGACTTATCCGAGGTGGAAAGGGGGTGTGTTGGTAGATGGGTGGGGCATGAAGAAGGGGGAGGAACTGAGCACAGATGTTAGCTTTGCTGGTGGGAGGCAGGGTTGGCGGTGATACCACTAATGGAGAACTTGACTACAGAAGGTGGAGCTGGTTTGTGGAGCTGGTTTGTGGAGTTGGGGAGAAACCATGATTTCGTGATTCACGTGCAGGCATGTAAACAATGTGGAATGGTCCAGGTGTTAGGGTGCATATTGGGATTACCTGTTGGGTTTATGGTTGACAATTCTAGCCAGTTGGAGCTGTGAAAAGGTGCATGGGCCCACGTCCTACCTGTCATGGAACAGGGCTCACCTCACACTCCTGGCAAAGTGCTTTAAAAGGGACGTGGTTTAATTCTCTTGAAAAACTGCAGTTGAGGCTTTTGGCTAATTAAACCTCAGCGGTGCTCTCAACTGGAAAACAACTTGGCACAGGGCAGTCCAGAATCGCTGTTAGTAGGCAGAGCCTTTTCTGCCTTAATTCCTTCTCTGCCAAAAGCTCAGCAGGACTCAAGCAAAGGGCTGGGTGCAAGAGGATGAGGATGAGGGTGAGGGTGAGGGTGAGGATGAGGTGAGGTGGGTCTCTTCATCGGAGCAGATACCTGTTCGGCTTCATAGCCAGCCATGAGGCTCTCATGGGCAAAAAAGGAAATACCGAAGGGCATTGGGTTTATTTTAAAGTAAAAGCTAAAGACCATAATCTCAGGACCTCAGAGAGGGTCTTAATTATGGCCTGATATCATTTCAGAAACTTTACTCTGCTGGCTGTTTTGAGCAGCAGTCTCCCAAGTTGCAGGGGAAGCATCTACCCCCCAAAGTATGCAAGAAAATATTAGAAGAAAACTGGCTACACATATATTCCCTAAACTGAAAAAAAATAAATAAATAAGAAAGACCTTAGGCTTTACTGACAGCAGGTAGCATATGTGTAGAGTTTATAAATGAATGTCATATTCAGGATGCCTGCTCAGAAATCTGTTACTGATAGGGGCACATGATCCCAACAGTTTGGATGTCACTGGTGTGTCTGGAAGGAGCAGGCAGGCTAGATGGAGGCAGATCGGGTTTGGGAGATAGGAGAGGAGGGGGAGCTGGGGCAGTGGAGATAACGGAGGAGGGGCTGATGGGATGGTATTTAGCAGGTAAGTTCTACAGGATTTGGTGATTGATGAATTGTGAGTGAACCTTTGATAAAAACCCTTACCACTTCCTGGAGAACTTCTTGCCATCAGAGCAATTCCACAGAACTGCCATGAAGCGTGTTATGGTGATGTTATCTAACCAGTTATTTACCAGTTTTTTTCCCCCCCGTTAGTCTTTGGGAGCTATATCCCCGGTAATTTAGTGGATGCTGAGTAACTGTTGCAATGCAAATATTACACTAAGTGTTTTAACAGCCCTAAAATGGAAGAGAGCCATTTTTGAATGAGAGAGAGTTGCATATAATTTTTGGTGCTCTTAGCCTTTTGCTTCAAGACTGAAATAATAATGCACTATGATATGTCGTGGAATCAGGCTTTGTAAGAACCAACCTTAGGATCCTGCATTACAGATTGGCGATGACTAGGGTCAGTCATCTGTTGATAGCTGTTATTTGAAATTTATATGGCCATAAAGGACGGTATTAAATACTCATATTTTACAGCTGCAAGTAGGAGAGTCAAAATTAACCATAAAAGTTATTCTCAAAGCATTTCCTTTTGGACATGCAAGGAATGCTGACTATTCAATAAACAGTAGTTGCATAAAGAAGATTTTTAGTCCCATGATCTGGCTGAAGCTTTGCACAAACAGCTGCTTATCTCATGAATGGAATTTCCTGTTAATATTCTTGCAGGCTAATTGTTCATCAAAAGTATAACAAATGTCAACAAACATCACAAATGTGTTACATCTTAATATTTAAGAGACAGCAGAAATAGTTCAGATGGTTAACTTGCTTGTGCTTAAAAGAGCAACCATGTAATCTTTAGCTTTTGTCACAAACTACTCTTGAGGGGGATTAATGCTATTCAGACCCACCATTTGGTTTAAATGCCCTCTTTCTTTTTAATTTACAGCAACATATGGCTTAAGGCCGAGCAAGCGAGGGAAGAAACAAACTGTAACTTCAAACACTGTAGTTGAAAGCACCTTTGTGTTGAATGGATTTCATACACTTTTCATCCCAACTACACATGGAAATAAATTTTCTTAGATTAAAAATGTTTCAAATGGACTGTTAAATCCCTTGGCAGCATCCACGAAGTCGTCCACTTGTTAACGTGAGACGTGAGTTGCTTAGGGTGGGGGCTCCAGCAGCAGGAAGTAACACCACCAAGACGCCAGGATTTGGATCAGAGGTGGAAATTTACTACCAGTAGAAACTTCCTGAAACACAGACAGCACATTTTTTAAAAAGCATTTCCAGTTTGGGTTTTTTGTTTTTTTTTCCTCTCTCTCAGTAAAATTAGCATTTTGCACCGAGGTGTAAATTCAGAAGCTGTTTCAGGAAGCTGCTCTGAGAGGCTATTTTAATTGTGACCTATTTTCTTTTCCTTAGCCCTAACGAACTCCAAGGGCTGAAGCACTAGAAACCAGCTACAGGTCTTTTTCCGTTTTCTTCCAGATGGTATCAATCTTTGTTCCTCTTAGAGACGTAGATGAAAATGGAGTCAGGCGTCCAGAAACCAGAGCTCCTTTCTCATCTCATTGGCATCTTCCCCTGGGGAGAGAGGGGTAAAACCCTCCCAGGTGGTGGGAGCCACTTTTTGGGTTTCAAGGAGGGAAGCTTAGTTTCTCCCGCCTCTGTTATCTTGTCTGTTCCTGGACAATTTTAGCCACAGAGTGTCTCCATTGGAGACCTGTATTTATCCCAAGGACTCCCAATTCTGTGACGACATGCACCCATAAACTACCGCCACCCTCTTCTCACCCTGGACAAGGGTTAGACAAGTGACTGAACATGTAGAGTGGTATTGCCCACAGGTTACTGTCTGTAACTCATGCTTTGTGGGGTTTTTTTTTTTTTTTTTGAGACAGAGTCTTGCTTTGTTGCCCAGGCTAGAGTGAGTGCCGTGGCGTCAGCCTGACTCACAGCAACCTCAAACTCCTGGGCTCAAGCAATCCTTCTGCCTCGGCCTTCCAAGTAGCTGGGACTACAGGGACATGCCACCATGCCCAGCTAGTTTTTTCTATATATATTAGTTGGCCAATTAATTTTTTTCTATTTATAGTAGAGATGGGGTCTCGCTCTTGCTCAGGCTGGTTTCGAACTCCTGACCTCAAGCAATCCGCCTGCCTTGGCCTCCAAGAGTGTTAGGATTACAGGCATGAGCCATGCTTTGTGTTTATACATAGAGTTTTTGTAGCTCTGTGTTCTCCATTTTCTGGAGTAATAACAAAGGTTTATAAGTATGCTGTATATAATAATGTGTATTCCATAAGAAGTATATTCATGACTTTAACAAACATTTAGTGGGCATCCTTTCTCCTGTGCCCTGCTACAAGCAGGGCATATGGGGATGAGTGAGAAATTGTTCCTGCCCCCAACATACTTGAAATATAAGATGGTGTAAGGAAGGTTCTGGCAAGCTATGAGCCGAGGGCTGTATCTTAGGCTACTACCTGTTTCTGTAAGCCCTGCTAGTAAGGAATCTACAAGATTATTAAAAAGGAGTATGCAACAGAGATTTTATGTATCCCTTAAAGTCTACAGCAAAAGTTTGTGGATCCCTGATGCAGGACTGTAATGCAAGGTAGAATATTTCAAGATTCCTACCAGGAATGGTTAAAAGGCCACTGGAGTCCAGAGGAGGGAAATGTGAATAGAAAAACATTAAGGGGTCAAACCCAGCATCACTAAAAGTATGACAACAGTGCGTCCTGCCTGGTGTGATGAGAAGTACCCATCTCCTATGAATTATACTTGTCCCAAATGCTTAATCTGAGTATAGACAGACTCTTTAGACTTCAATTTAAGTTTATAGGACCGACTGGAAAAACACATTCAAATTAAATGACACCATGAAGAGACAGATCAATACAGACCATTCTTTAATACAGCCAGCTGCCCTGATTGCATTAAAAAGTCAGTGTAATAGAAAAATTAATAAAAATAAGAACAATAGATTAAAGAACCTTAACAATCAAATGTAATGTATGAAATTTGATTGGATTTGATTGGATTGATTGGTTTTAAAAAACAGCTGAAAAGGAGATTTGGGGGATAATTGAGGAGATTTGAATATGGACTGCACATTAGGTGATTACTATTTTATTAGATATGATAATGGTATTGTAGTTTCATAGGACAGTACCCTTATTGTTGGGTAGTTCTGTGCTTAAGAAATTAGGGATCAAATGTTGTGTCTGCAACTTATTTTCAAATAGTTCAGTTTTATCTGCCTATCAATCTACCCACCTATTGTCTATCATCTTTCTATCTGCCTATTATCTATCAATCAATTTATTTATCTATCTATCTAACCTACCTACCTATCCAGTGTATTGCAAAATATTCACAATTGTGATAGGTCTACGGATTTTCATGTATTATTTGTTCAACTCTGCTTGATATTTAAAATTTTCATAACAAAAACTAGTGAAAAAATTAATAACAGATTCCATTCCAGACTAAATAAATCAAGATGTAATGGGGACAGGACCTAAGCTACAGTATTTTTTAAAAAGCACACCAGATGCTTTAAAAAAAAAAAACATCATAAAGTGACCATGTTATTGGGCTCCTGAATTCTGTTGGTCAGGAATTCAGACAGGGCAAACGGGATGATTTGTCTCTGTTCCGCCATGTCTGGGGCCTCCTCTGGGGTGTCTTGGTGCCTGGGGTCTGGGGTCATCCCGGTGCATCTTCACACATGTCTGGCAGTTGAGCCTGGCTGTTGGCTGGAACCTTAGTGGGGCTGTCAGCCAGAATCCCGCCACGTAACCTCTCCATGTGGTCGCTCTGCATGGCCTCCAGGTGATTTTAATGTGGAGTCAGCATTTTTTTCAAACTTGTACAACCAAGAATGACTTTAAGCACTTATTAAAATTCAGATTTCCTGGCCCTTTTCCTTTACCTGGGGTGGGGTCTACTAATATTACACCCAAACGATTCTAAGGGAAATGCAAGTTTGAATGGCATTGGCCTAGGGCATCCGCCCTGTTGTTCTTTTAGGGTCTTGGATCTATCAGGCACCGTGTTCCAGCTACCACGGAAAAAGGGAGATGCTATGTTCTGTTGCCCTATTTCTGAAAGTTGTCTCAGACTATTCCTTTGACTCCTAGATTATCTTCTTGCCTACAGCCTTGTCCTTCCCTTGGCTATAAATATGGTTCTCCTGAGGTTTTGCATGTTGTTCTAGATGCTTTAGTTAAAACACCTGTCTCATTTGACTAAGCCCTTAGAACTTCCTTCCTCAAGACGTGAGCATCTAGGTATAGAAATTAGATAGATCTGAGATAAAGTGGGAGAGAGAAAAAAGAAGATAGGTCATATCAGGTCTTCAGTGCCAGGCGATGGCCTTAATTTACGTCAATACACAGGGGTAATCCAGAGAGGACTGATCTCGAGTATAAAAGGATAGGGATGTGCATTAGGAAAGCTGTTGAGGAACAGTGAGAGCCTGGAGGCGGAAAGGACAGGTTAGAGCCTTGTAGAAACGTTATGGGACGTTTACCAAGATGTCGGCAATCTCAACATTAGGTAGAGGATGACTCTGAGACACACGGTTATAAAGTCCCTTACAGACCCATCATCATATTCTTTTGATGTTGGAGGAAGGAGAGCGAGAGGACTGAAAACCTCTTTACCCATTTTCCTTTAAGTTCATGAAAGTCCAGTTGGGAGAAACAAATTCAAATTCCCTTTTCTGTGTGTTTTCTTCGATGTTCTTATTCTTCTTTTAAGGGAACTGTTACTAGATTTATATTTGGCACAACTACAGTCAGGTCTCATCTGTGATTTGTGGCGCAGCAGTTAAATTCACAGGCTCTGGAGCCAGACTGCTCATGTTCACATCTCCACGACTCCCATACTCCCTGTGTGCCCTTGGGCAAGTTATTTGACTGCTCTGTGCTTCAGCCTCAACTGTAGGAACAGACCTACCGTCTAAGGTTCTTGGGAGGATTAAATGAGTTCATGCATGGAATGACTAGAGCAGCTTCTAGCCTACAGTCAACGTTTTGTAAATATTAGCTCTTGTTAGTATCAGTTTTATACACGGTCATCTACAGCCAATATTCTTTGATGACACCACTCGCATTCTTCTGGTCAATGATGACTTACGCTTTAGTCTGGAAGGAAGGATTTGTTATCGCAATCGGGGCTCTCTGAAATGTCCTTCCAAGTGATTCTCAAAGTGAGAATGGATTAGCAGAATCATCATCCCCTGGGAACTCAAGTTAGAAGTGTAAATTCTCAGGCCCCATCCAAGACTTACTGAATCAGAGATTCCAGAGATAGGGACTCTTAACTCCAGTTGAGGCCAGGGGTGTGCTGGTAAAAGTTTAGCAACCAGTTCACTAGGGAACACATTCCCTAGAGTTGCTGGTTCCTGTGGTTTAAATTCTCTTACTATGACTGATTTTAAGCTACCAACATGATGCTATTGAACGCAGAGCCGAGAAGAGATGGGCACAAGCAGCTCTCCTGAGCTGGTAGGAGGAGCCTGCTCCACCACACTACATGCCAGGAATCTAGATGATTCTGATGCATGCTTGAATTTGAGAACCATTGCTCCAACTGATCCCCAAAGAGCTTACTCATTTTGAGTCTTGGGGAGGGGGAAGGAAAGTGTGGCAGTGCCTGGGCATTGGCATTAGAATGTCTGGGCAAAAATCCCACTCTGCCACTTCTGACCTTGGGCAAATGCCCAACATATAGTTAAACATCACTGCACATTGGTTGTTATTACTCCAACTGCATTTTTGGCTACAGCCAACCAACACCTCAAACACTCGGAGGAAGGAGGAACTGTAAGAACTATTACTGCCCCCGAAGGCCCAGGATGTTCGCATCACTGCATTTTGCAGGTAGATCTGTTACTTTCCTGAGGGCTTGGGACTGTTATACGTTGTTCCTTATAGTGATAATGTAAAGTGGGAAATGCTTTTTCTTGCCCCATTTTATGTGACAATAATAAAAATAGGCCTGGTGATTTACTGAGCCCTATTATAATGCTAAGTTGGGGTCTCAGATGTAGGCAGGCTGGAAGTTCATTTTTGTGCTCTTTAGTAACTATTATAAAACTACCTAGATTGGGGGAGGGGATATCTAACAAATTCTTCCTGATAATTCCAATTTCCACCACCATCAAATGCTGGGGTCCTACGTGGAGGGGGTTTCTAGGGCGGAGAGGCCAGCGTGGAAAACCTGACGTCTAATGAGACTTAAACCTTGATGAACTTCTCCCCCTATGGCCACACGGTTCCAATCTCACCCATGCTTAGGTTGGTCTCCCCTCCTATTCCTCCATCATTGTGGATTACCAACCCCATGGCCACCTCTTCTCCTGACTTTGTTCGGATGCCGTGATAAAATATGCTCAGGGAAGGTTCAACTCTCGTTCAGTCCCAGGGGAGGGACTCTGATCCTGGCCCTGTCCAACAGAACTTCACTGGAGGATGGAAACAGTCTAGACCCCCACTGGCCATTGCGAAGGCCACCACCTTCATGTGGCTATTGAGCACATTGAAATGTGGCTTGTTTGACTGGACAACTGCATTTTAAATTTTATGTATTTTTAATTAATTTTGATTTAAATCTAAATTGCTTCATGTGGCTAGTGCCTACCACGTGGGGCGGCACAGAGACTCTAAACCATGATAGTTCTATTCCCTTTTGCCAAGTACTGGCTCAGACAGCACCATGTGGCCCAATCCTGACCTATAGGATCCAACAGAAAGGGATGGGTACTGGGGAAGATTTTTCTCCCTGCTTAAGGAGAGATGCCCGAGAGAAGCTCATGTCATTCTCATCCCTTGCCCTGTCCCCGTCCGTCCACACTTCCCTTCCTGCCCTGCGTGCTGTCACATGCAGTGTGAAAGCTTGCTGCTTTGGAATCCACGTGTGACAATGAGGGTGTGATATAAATAAATAAAGATGGTGGGAGCTAACACTCACATAGTGCTTATTGCATGCCAGGCCCTGGCTGAGCCGTTTATGGGTATTAATTAATTTAATGCTAACAACCACCATGGGAGGGAGACACTATTGTTCTTTCCACTTGACAGAGGAGGGAACTGATGGCTCAGAGAAGTTAAGTGACTTGTGAGAAGTTCTGCAGCCGAGAAACACCAAAGCTGGGATTTGAACTCAGGGAGACGGATCAATGGCAGCGGCTCATGTGTGCTGCTCCTCATTGCTATACCACATTGCCTTTCTGAAACCACAAGAATTGCAGAGAAGTTGCGTAACACTGGAGTCAGCAATCTGGAGACTTCTTGGTATAGGAGACTAATACACTTGCTTATGTTGGAAGACGCTTTTGGTTGGGTCTCCTGTGACTCGCAGCCTCAAACATCCCAAGTGATACTATTAATAGTATCTTCGAATGTGTCTCCTTCAGCCAGGGCACCCGACTACAGTAGTGCGCTGAATCACTCCTTTATCCAGGGCTGATTCACTGCAGACGTGGGTTAGGAAACCAGACCAAAGGAAAAACACTCCATCGAAGGCAGGGGAGCACCAGTGTGGCAATACCAAGTGGTGACACCCACTGGGGGATTCCACCTGTGCCCTACCCCAGAGCCCACAGCAGAGCTCAGCCCTTTGGCATCTGCCTGTGTTCTCTGAGCCTGAGAAACAAAGTTCGTCCGAAGGTGTCGTGGGAATGAGACGTTCGAAGGTACAGGGAGGCTTTAGAACCATCTCTAAAGGTTGCGGAGCATGTGTGAACGTTTCGGGTCTCCTTATTCATCATGTTCTCATCCTGCAGTCAGCGTCCGGGCTGCCTCTGTGCCCCAAGCCCTCTTCTGTGACTCAGGATTCAGCATGACTTGACGTTGCACTTCTCTGATTACTAGGGTGTTAGTCTGTCCGGGCTTACGAAAATTTGGAAATACATGAACGTGTAATCCATTTAGTCAGAGGCAAAGGCGGATTTAAGGGAATAATACTGAAGACCCCTGGTCCAAGGTAGCACGGGACACACTGAGCTGGGGACAGAGCAGGTTCCCATTCACAGGCAGCTGCAGGAGTCTCCTCCCACCCCCATAGCTGTCCTCCTTCCTGGCTACAGGGCAGCCCTTTCACCTCCCTACTGTCCTTCTCCCTCCCTGACCTGGTATTTCCTTGTTACCACATCCCAGGGTTAAATAGAGCCAGGGGTGCAATGCATGATACATGGGGGTTGAAGAGGAGGTCAGAGCACATCTCAGTGGCCGAGTGTCCCGGGGGTCACCTCTCACCACAGTCTTCATTCACATCTTCACTCTTTCAGCAAAGAGTTTATTGAGCACCTACTAAGTGGTGGAAAAAAAAAAACTCTACCTGGGATAAAAGGAAACTGCTGGAAGATCTCCCCAGGCATTTATTTCTTAAGTTGATTTCAGGATTTGGTATATCCAAAGACCAGACCCCAGCCTTATCTTCACATCAAACCCATGAGAAAAACAGGTTAGGTATTAGTGCCCCACTTCTCCTGGGAGAACATGAAGACTGATGGCAAGTGACTTTCTCATGGCATGTGGGAAGAGGATGGACTCAAGCCTCAAACCCACATCCTCTGACTCTTTTATTTTCCCCTGAGACAGCTCACCGCAGAGCCGGCCTGGGCAGGGCCCGCCACCTCGGGCGTTCACGCCGCTCCCAGGTTCCCCTTTCACCAGGAGCCCCTCTTTGTAGGGAGGAGCGTCCCTGGCAGCCACCCGCACGCTCCTGCTGGAGAGTCTTTGAAGTAAAAAATCTTGAGATCAAAGGACATATTTTGTTGAACTCAGCTTTTTGCCCTTGATCTGCTAGAGACCTTAATTTAATTAGCAATACAAACTTTGTGAAAACTTCACTTTCCCAACTTGGTTTCACTTACACCGTTCCTTTTATTTCAAAGTGACTTGGAACAAACAAGAAAAAGAAGGTATCTAAAATATCTCACCTAAGACTATGAAATACTTCTATCTCATGAGTATTTTCCAGTGCTATTGACCCAAATGTGGATGTGTGTCATGCGCCAGTGAGTAATGAGTTACAGTGGGAAATATTTTGGACTAGATTGTCTAGTTGTGCTCCAAAAAGGCAAACTTCCCAGATTCCTTGATGTTGGAAATCTCGGCATTTTGAGAAGGAGCGTACGAGCGTCACGGCACATTCCTTCAGTCAGGCACTTTCTATGTGTTTAAAGATTTCAGTCCTCACAAGAACTTGTGACACAAGCATTCCTCTTTCTAGCTTTTAGAAGAAATCAAGTGACATTCCCACGGTCATGCATTTTAGGAGTGTGGAGCAGTTCTGAACTCAGGCTGGCAGTCGCTGAGCCCTGCTCCGTGTGTGCGGTTCACTGCGTGTGCAGAGCTGCCTCTAGACCTCCAGAAACCACCTGCTCTACTTCTTCTCATGTCACAGCAGAAGGAAATGACCCTGGAGCTTGATGTACCTGTCTGTCCCCGATGGAGTAGAGAGGAAACCCAGGCCACTGACTCTCCGGAGGGTGGTCTTTTCCCGTGAGTTTTTGTAGATGGTCGAGAATGAGAAGGGTTGTCCCAGTGGAGGCAGGCCACCTGGGACGTTTGACTTGCCTGTGAGGACCAGGTGCTGGGGGGAGGGGGCCTTCCAGGGCATTCACACTCCGAGAGAGTGACTCACCTCTTTTCCATTTGTGTAAAGTGCTTGTGCGTGCGTGTGCATGCGTGTGCATGCGTGTGCATGCGTGTGAAAGTTACGCATCCGCCCCCCTCCGAGTGCCTGCGTTCATTTGAGAGACTTCTCTGCCCTAAGCATTTTGTTCCAGGAGGGTTCCACGTGGAAGTGGAGAAGCCACTGGTCAAGATTTTCCGGCCTTGACCAAAGTCACGCCAAACCTATGTTTGCTGTTATGCGGACGTGGTCAGTATTTTGGGGCAGTCATCTGAGTTCACCAAATCCCACAATGGGAGGTTTCAAACGACTCTGGTAATATATGACATGGCTGGGTTTTGAGCTAAAATTGACACCCGTTGTCCATATTTCCCTTTTCACTTATTTTTGTTTTCCCTTTTCACTTTTACCTGCTATGAAGGACCTTGGCAAGTGACTATACAATTGTGAATATTGATGATATGAATTCTTGTTTTCTTAGTCAAGACATACTCCTGGAAAAAAGACAGAAAGATGGAAGGAAGGAAGGAAGGAAGGAAGGAAGGAAGGAAGGAAGGAAGGAAGGAAGGAAGGAAGGAAGGAAGGAAGGAAGGAAGGAGGGAAGGAAGGAAGGAGGGAAGGAAGGAAGGAAATCACACACTGCATTTGAGAAACTCCCAAGAGATAGGCCAATATGACTTCTTTATTCAAGACTAGTGGCTAATTCTGACTCCCTCCAGAATCATCTCCCTTGATTCACCCCAAAATGATCTTCCATGGGGCCTTTTTCTTTAAACAGTCTGAAATGTAAACTTTGGGACTTGTCAGGAACTTTCAGAAATCAGATGTCGTTCCCCCTCCCCCTCCCTATCTTCCACCACTCCCACCAAACACCAGCATTTCTTTAGCTGAAAAAATTTTTAAAGCTTCTTACTGGAATTTGCTGCATGTGGTTAAAATCCCCAGCAAGTAAAATGTGAGCTTGGCACAAATAATCGGTTTTGTTTTTGCACCGCATTCGGAATGGCGAGTTACAATGAGACAGATTTCTTTATAACCAGGCTCCTAGTGATTTCCCTGAAATCTAATTGAAATTTGGAATTTAGGAAGAATTTTGCAAAACCAGTTGCATGTAATTTGTGAGAACTATTTCAATATGGTTTCCAAAGTAAGGAAATATGGAGGGAGTGGGGAACATGCTCCAGATCTTATCCAACACACTTTATTTAATGTATTCTTCTTTTTTTTTCCTCTCTCTTTCCCTTTCTCCTCCCTCCCTCCCTCCCATCACCCACTAAATATGGTGGCCAAAATGAGCCGATGACTATTGAAGGTTGAGGCTGGGTGGTGGGTACATAGGGTCCTTGTTCTTTCTTCCACAATGTTGTGCATGTTTACAACTTTCCATAATTAAAACAAGCAAATGCAAAAGCAAACAGTGGGCCAAGAGAAATGATCCTGGCTCTAGTATTGGGCTGTTCTCAGCTTAAAAGACCCATAGCAGAGAACCCAACAGAAGCAGGAACAGTATCTAGTTTAAACGCATTTTCCTAGGAGGAAAGTGTTTTGCTGGAACCTAAAACACACAGTTAAAAACTGTTTTAGCGTGATCCAGCCTGGCAGGAATGAGAGATGGCAGGCGTACAAGACGGTTGAGAAAGCCTGTGACATGTAGTTAGTGGCTGGTTGAGGTAGTTTCTAAATATAAATAGACGGTTGGAAGATTAGAAAAATAGACCCAAAGCAGTGATCCCGTGACTGAGATTAGTCACATGGCTGCCACACGTTGCCTACTTTACCTGGGGGCCATGGAGATAGTTTGAGGCTCTTAAACATTCTAGTTACTACAAGTATTGCTCTTTTGGGGGAACACTTTATCTGAGCCCTTCAAAACAAGCAGAATGCACTACAATGCTTAGAGCAAATTGCTCTCTATTTCAGATTTTCCAGGGGAGGGAGGAAGGTACATTAGGCAGATTATTTTACCTCCCTTGTCACGCCAGGGTAAGCTTCCTAGACCAGCTAATTCTCCCGCAAGGTCTGGCAGCTCCCAGCCTCCACTTGGGCCAAGCAGAGCTCCTTCCTCCCCTGCCTGTCCTGTGGCCCTAAAGATTCCCCTTCCAGCCGGGGTGGCGACCAGCTGACCGAGTGCTCCAGCCGAGTGCTCCAGAGCCCTGGCAGCTCAGAGGACAGGGAAGCAACGGGACGCCTGAGGGTCCCCTGGAGACTAGCGAGCCCCATCTGGCCTGCCATCCTGTCATCTCCAAGGATCACCCAAGCTCTGGCCCGTCGGGTAATCTGTCTCCTCTGTGTCCTCTCGCATACTACTGCCCCGTGGGGCTTTCCCGTGGGCTCCTGACTCCTCTCCTGCCCCCGTGCCAACCCTCCCACTGGGCTGTCTGCGATCCTTAGCCCTTCTGTGTCTCAGTCTTCAAAGCATGCCCACCCCAACGGGATCCCGCTCTCTCTACAGCAGCCTGGTTCTCCCCTTTTCCATGTCTCACTTGCTGGGCTGGGACTCATTATACTAACACTGCGTGGCCACTTGCAATCTATTACTCTTCCTCCTTTAGGAAAAGATCCCTGCTCTGTCGAGTCCTTGATATTCTGTGATTCTTCTGTCATCCATGATGTCATCCTTGCTGTCCTTTATGTGACGTCCTGGTGACAGCTCCCTCCCACCCCTCCAATTAAATTAAGAGATATGTATTGACATATATAGTGTTAAGTAGCCAGGCTGCAATATCCAGGGACTTGGGTTCTAGTTTTGGTTTTGTGCTCACTAGTTTCTGTGACTTTGGCCAAGTTACTTAACATTTTTAGGCTTGTTTGCTCTTCCACAAAGTGTGGATAATAGTACTTCCTATAGCAGATGGTGGTGGTGAGGATTGCACGAGAAGCTCCACATAGACTGTCTAGCACATTTCTGTGACTATTATCATATTTGGGCTGCTCACTTTTCTTCCCAAATCCCACCATCATCTTGGGAAACTTCAATGCTTTTTGGATCTATGCAGCCCTGTTCCTGGTTTCCTCTAAGGCAGGCACCCCCACTACATGCCTGTCCCACTTTACCACAACAACCTACTCATCTACCTGTTCTTTCTCCCTGCCTGGGTCCCCTCCTTCCTAGACACCAGGTGATTGTCTTTCTGTAGCCCTAGCCTGGAACTCTTCAACCATGGCCAGACAGTTCACTTTCACTGCCGTTGACACGGGCTGTGATGTGTATGTGATTCATCCTGCATGGATGTCATGTTTATGTGATGGCTGTGTTTTCCATAATTCTTCCATTATAAGCATCTATATGGGCTAAACCACTTCCTATCACTCCCTACAAGCCAGATTGCATGTGAAGAATTGGATAATCTCCCACTCAGCTGGAGATTTGGCCTTCGGTCAGTAATTCCCTCCATTCCAGGGGGCGAGCTGCCTAGGACAGGGGCTTGGCGGGGAGGTGAGGTGACACTTTTCAGTGGCACTGACTCAGTGGCTGGGAAACAAGGAGGCTACAATCTGGTCTCCTGAATTGAGTGCATGAGCTGGGACGAGGGATGGGACGGGACCTAGGAGTGGTGGCTCGTACTCGGCTGTGTTTCTCTACTTCCATGGTTTCTTTGATTTACCTTTAATTTTTCTTTAGTACTTTTGGAAATTCCAGTCTTTTTCAATGCTGCTGAAGTACAGCCAGGGCAAGGGATTTTATCCCGGCTGAGGCTGGATCTTAGAGATGAGCTCATCTTGGGGGATAGAGAGAATCGGCCTAAAGGCTCACTAGGGCTGGGTGGACTGTGGCAGAGAGCTGATAACCTTTCTGTCCCAGAGATATGTGGAACCCAGAAATGTAGAGAGAAAGTTTAGCTCGTATTGTGCCTGATCTTCCCATCATTCCGAGAGGGGAAGGCTCTTTCCTGGAATGGAATGTCAGGGATGGAAGAAATTCTTGTGGGTACCAGAGAATCAGAACATGACAAGGCACGAGCACCGTTTTGAGGTTTTATTAATTCCCGGAACATCAGAGAAATTTCTATTCAAATTATAGAAAAGCTCCCCCAACGGCAACACTCAATTTACTGTTGGACCGTTGGAGGATTTATTCATTTTGTCTTATAGGTGGATAAGGAAGAATGAAATATAATTGTATGATACTCACAAGAGGCTACACAAAGAGTTGGGTGATTTGTCTTCTAGGCTCTGCCCAACCACTGAAAGGCTGTGTGATTTAGGACAAGATGCTTAACTTGTCCAAAACAGGAAAAAAGGGGGAAAGGAAAGAAGACACAGAAAAAAAATCTTTAAAACTTTGGGTTTTGTCAGTTAAATCTCTTTTCATTGCCATTCCCAGAATTCCATCCTACTTCTTCTGAATTTGGTCGTAAGTATTAGTTTCCTAGGGATGCTGTAACAAAATACTACTAACTGGGGCTTAAAACAACATACATTTCTTTTCTCACTATACTGGAGGCCAGGAGTCTGAAACCAAGGTGTGGGCGAGGCTGGCCTCCTCTGCAGGTCCTTACGTCTCTCCCAGCTGCGGGTGGCCATGGCAGTCCTTGGTGATCCTCGGCTTGTAGATGCATCTCCCCGATCTCTGCCTCTGTTGTCCTGTGGCGTTCTCTCCTGCGTCTCCATGTCCACATTTCCTCAGACAGCAGTCATATTGGGTTAGGGCCCCCTAATGACCTCAGTTGAACTTGACTACATCTGCAAAGACCCTGTTTCTAGCAAGGTTGCATTGACAGTAAAGGGAAGGGGGAGGTCAGGATGTCAGCATTTTTTGGGGGGAAGGGGTACAACTCAGCTCAAAACACTGACCAAGCAAAAGAAAACTATTCACTATTCCTGGGTGCCCCAGGGCCTGGCAAGTTCCCTGAGTGGAAAGGCCTCTTTAGTGGTTGCTTTAACCAGGCTGGCCAGGAAGCGCAGGGAGCAAGCGTTACAGGGACCTGAATGTGTCGTAAGGGGCTTGAGGGAGCTGTAGCTCCTTTTCTGGGCCCCGTCAAGCCTTCCCCTGACCCTCAGTTGGTCTTCAACCCTCAGTCCAAAAAATTTATTTTTAGTTTTGTGAATAAATGAAATGGTTTCAAAAAAGGGTTAGTGAAAAAAAATCAAATGCTTTCAACACTGGATCAGAACGCATGTTTCCAGCCTCTTGCCCTCCCCTCCATTTTCCCTCCCCTCCATCTGCTACAGCCACAAAGAGGACACCCACTTGACCTTCTGTAGCTCAGGGACAGCTTCTAGGAGGTTATGACCTCCCTCAGCTGGAGTCCCCTGGTGACAGCAGATGCATTATAAAATTAAATGTCCTCCACTTTTAAACCTTCTTTTCAAGGTTCTATGAGTCGTTTAAATTGTGTTGTTTATGGATGTCAGCGGGGATGGTGGGGGGTGAGGATTAGGGTGGGGAGAGGAGGATGTTTTCAGCTAAGCAGAGCAAGCAACGTTTGACATTTACAAGATCCGCATGTTATCTCTGGCCTGACCGTCTTGGTGCACATTCTTGTGTGAGTTCAGGTTTCCCGAGCACATTTGTATTGACCTTAGTAAGGGGCCAATTCCAGATGCCTGGAGTCAGCTACTTTTTAACTTCTGCTGCCAGAAAATGGATTTTTTTATCCCCTCAGCAAAAAAGTGCCTTGTGTAATTTTTGCCTAGTCATATCTGAAAAAATAGTGACCTCTCATTTTGCAAAAGCAATTCACTTTTGACAATATTAATAAAACGACCTGAGTTTACACAAATTAAGGCTTGTGAGTCCATTCCTGTGTGCTTTGACTGCAGTGCCCCCTAGTGGACACTTTTATGCTTTACAATGTTCTCTCGGTTGACCAATTTTCACAGAAATGTAATAATGCATTTTAACAAAGTCATTGTTTTTGACAGTGAGTTTCCCTTTTATTTCTTGTGGTTTTTTTCCACCTAAGGTTTGCTTCAATACATAACCAAATTGTATACAACTATAATCCTTTAACTGTTGACAGGAAATATTCTACACACCCCTCTTCCTCTTCTCAGGAAAATAGGGAAATGTAGTGAAATGGGCACATGAGGAAATTGCCATAAAGCCTTTTAAACTGTGCTTAGTAACACGATATATGTATCCAGAAAACTAAAATGCTGAAAAAAGCACTATAATGAGACTTTAAAAGTAAGATTATTATGATTTTTAAAAAGTTAAAAGCAGGATAGGGATTTGAACTCAGTGAGAATTTGACATCTATTTCATGCTAGAGAGCATGTGACAAGTGGATGGGAAGGAAATGGCAGGTCTCCAGATAAAGGCCACTTTCTCGCTGCTTTGCATTAAAGGTGTCCTGCCTGTGACTTTATCCGTAACTGATTCAACCCTCTGGGTGCCTGCAGGCTCTGTCTCATTCTGGCCTTTGCTGGGGTGGAGTGAAGGTCCTGCCTCACCTCCTGGTGCTGTAGTTTTGGGGCAGCGAAGTCCAGGGGTTGCAGCGTCTTGTACAGAGCACAGCTTTGGAGGGTTCTTAAAGGCTTCTCCAAAGCAATTGGAAAGCTATTGCAGAAATTCCCAGACTTTGAGACTTTGCAAACAAGCCAAAAAGTAAAGAAAGGTTTTAATGGGGGATTTAAAAAAGAAGTCCGATTTTTCTTTTTTCTTTTTTTAAAAACCTTTTTCCCAAGTAATGGCATTAAAAATAAATTAATAATTTAAAAAACTACCATCGCCTGTCATCACTAGTTCATAAAAGAAAGAATACTTCAATGCAAAAGATCAGACAGAATTTTAGGACATTTCTTCTCCCCCAAAAATGTTTTATATGTATGTCATCCTTACTTTTCTTTCATAGCTTGTCCTGAACTGGCAGCTGTCTGTGTTCTGGCATTTGGGGATCGGTATGAGAACTTTGTCCCCGAACTGTCATGTCCCCCGCTGTGATTTGGAGAGTGCCTCCACTAAATTATTTCTTTGAACTTTGGACGCAGGACTGTTGTGCTGTGTGAGGGGGGATTTTGCCCTCTCGAGTTACACAACTTGCTCCCTACTGGTCTTGGCTTGTCGTGGAGAGCATGTGAGAAGGTCAGACCTTAGAGACTTTGGGGAACTACAGGACCTAGGTGGGGGGGCTTGGTCAATCCTCCCAGTTTAGTGCAGAACTGTGCATGACTCATTCCAGACAGATGGGAACGGGTCCTCACGTGCAGGACCTCGGAGGAAGGATTCCAGAGGCTCCCCGGACATTGCATTCCAATGCTCAGGAATGCACGCTCTCAGAAAGGAAATTTCCAGACCCTTAGAATTGGGGATTTAGAGGCAGAATGGGCCTAAAAATCACTTGATTGAATTTCCTCATATTACAAAGTGGATATTTAGCCTCAAAGAGGCAAAGGACATACGGGGGTTTGGTAATATTGTCTTTGGAGAGACCAACACTATTCTGTGTATGATTGACAGAGCCCAGCACTGCAGCCTGGAACGGGACATGCACCTCAGATAGTGGGTGGAGGGCGTGGGGCTTGGGTCTCTCCATGCATAATCTCACTCCTAACCCCAGTCCCCCGAGATACACTGTTAACTTGTCCCACCTTTCAGCTGAAGAAAAGTCAACATTTCTTCAGAGCCGTCATGATGGGCTTGGCCCGTTATTTTATTTTCCAAGCTTCCTCTTATTCATGCTCAAATTTTTTATCTGTTATGTAAAGGCTTTATTTTATAAATATCTGTTTGATTTTTTTCCAAATTAAATTCAATTTTCACGTGTTGTTCCAAATAGGCCACAATATTCTAATGTCCAATTATCACTGAACATTTACACAATTTATGCATTCTCCTGCTCTATGCATATTAAGAATCTATACATTGCATCCTTTCACTTGTATGTACACTTGTTGTGTATCTTTGAATTTGCTTTGTTTTGTCTTCCTAACCTTCAAATTAGTTGTATATTTGAACTATTTAACTCAGTTTGTTGATTTTGGCTAATGTCTCTGCAGTGGGCTGAATGATAGCCTCCCAGAAGATATATTCACATCCCAATCCCTGGAACATGGGAATGTTACTGTATTTGGAAGAAGGGTCTTTGCAGATATAATAGTTAGATGTTGAGATGAAGAAATCACTGTGGATTATCCTGGTGGTCTCTAAATTTAATAACAAGTGTCCTTATGAGAGACACACTTAGGAGACATATATAGAGGAGGAAAAGATGCAAAGATGGAGGAGAGATTGAAGTGATGTGGTCACAAGCCAAGGAATGCTGACAGCTACCACAAACAAGAGGAGGTAAGAGATGGATTCTCACCTAGAGCCTCTAGAAGTAGCACAGCCCTACCAACACCTTGATCTTGAACTTCTGGCTTCCAGAATAGGAAGAGAGTAAATTTCTGTTGTTTTAAGCCACCAAGTTTGTGGTAATTTCTTATGGCAACCACAGAAAACTAATAGAGTCTCCAATATGCTAAGCCCACGTTCAACATATTTCCTATAAGATCTTAGTCATTTTTCTCTTATTTAATGTTATTCCCCAACCATCTACTTATATTTTTTATTATTCCATCTTTAGGTCACAAATCTTGGTCATTTTGTATATTCTATTCATTGCATTTTATTGGCCAACATATGGGATGTGTCTAGAATTGGACACTTCTGTGTCTTTATTGGTCAACAGAAAATAAATTGGTTTGTTTCTAAGTCATGAATTTTGTAGCAAAAACCTGGAAAACTTATAGAATTGAATAGTTTGACATCTCGAAAGGAAGTACGAGTCATGTGAAGATGTTTTTTTTGAGCATTTACACTCATTGTACTCTTGGAGCAGTTAGTGTATGGCTGGGAGCTGGCCTTGCTGGGCTGGAAGGCCAGCTTTAACAATTGGTTGTGGGCAATTATTTTCTCTGGGCCTCGATTTCCACATCTGGAAAATGGGTATAATAATTGTACCAACTCACAGGTTTTTTTTGGTGAGGATTAAGTGAGGTGGTATGTATAAAGTTCTTTAAAAAGTTCTTAAAACAACACAAGGACTTGGTGAGCACCACAGAAGTGCTCACTATTATTGATGCTGTTATGTCTTAAACATTTAATTAGTGTGAAAGCTCTTTAAATATGGAGGAACTGAGCTTCTATAACTCCAAATTATTCCTTTGGGCTAAGAGCAGAAAGAAAGTGCTCCAAGGCACATAACCCTCTGTGGCCCTGCAAACAGGGTTTTCAGCAGCACTGTACATACTTGGACAAACAAGAAATGATATATTCATAATGCCAGTATTAATTATTGTGCTTTCTGCTGTGGCAGCTGTATTTAGCAAGCAGTATCATGACAAATGCCTTCCTTAATTAGCTACTCTGTCTCATTCTTTGATCCTTCGCAATATTTCTCAATTTTATTCCATCATTTTAATTCAAAGACTAATTGATTAATATCATTATGGCTTCATGCTGGTACCATTGCAAATTTTCATGGACCCCATTCCCATATGACTAGGTCTTTTCCTTTCAACAGAACGTTGAGCACAGCATTCTTCAGTTCCCAAACCTTGTGAAATTCCCACAGTTTATACCTGTGGCCTTGAAACTCTTTCCATTCTGCATACAGTTAGTTAAAAAAATCAACATGCTACATAAATAATGTGCAAATACTATTATACTAATTATATGCACATGATAGAACACACCACAATAGAAAGTTTTGAAAAGTAACCCGAAGCTGTGATAAAAAGTAATTCTAAATGTCTTGCTAATCATAGTGTGCAGACTTGTCATCAGCTACCACCTAAAGGCACATTTTATATGATACTTAGTCTGAGGTTTATCTTTAATAACAGTGGTTGCAAATCCCCATTACAATGTGCCTCCCTGGTAATTTAAAATTATTTACCCATCTTACTGTTAAGGTGAGTTGATCACCATTGCCCTTAGCTCATACTGAGGTGTGGGGCACTCTGCTCTGTCATTTTCTTGTTGCCTGTCTGTTCTTGCTCTAGTCATGCTATGTTCAATGCTATTTTTTCCATGAATCTTTTAAAGGCACTTGTCTATTTTTTGAGGGTTACTTGAGCTAAAACATGAGCCATGTGCAAAACATGACAATAAATGGAAATGGAGGAGTGGAGAGGTGCCCACACCTCTTTGGGATAAATCCACATACTCACTGACCATCTGACATATAGATTGAGTGAGAGTGTGGTGTCAATCATTATATTTAATGTCAGCAAAACAGAACACCTAATATGGTCTTGTTGGCTCTCATTCTGTGCACTTTCAGAGTGGACGTGCAACTCTTTGGGGAACACTGCCTACAGACAGAATCCAAACTTTCTAGCTTGGCTTCCAAAATGCCTCGAAGCCTGGACTCCACCGACCTTTCCTGGTTGGATGTTCAGATAACTCCTGCAGGATCCAAACTAGGCATCAGCAGTTAGACTTCAGTCTAAATGAATCACGCATTGTTCCCCCTACACCCAGCATGTCTTGTTTCTGCCTCTAAGAATTCTTTGGCCTGTCCTTGCCATGTTCAAGTACCCAATTCCCAATTTTCAAGAAAACTCAGGCCAGATCTTACTTCTTTGCAAAGTCTTCCTTTATAACTTCAGGGCTACAGTGAGTTTTCCTCTTTCTGACTCTGCAATTATTCTTTTGGCAATTAGTTGAGCTGCCTGGTGAGGTGTCTTCTATTATTGTCTTTAACTGTTATTTAAAGGGTTATTATTCTTATTTTATTTTTACATGCTGGTGTCTTATCTCCCCAACTGGATTGGTAATTTCTTGATGACAAACCTATGTTTTATCACTCTTTTTAAAAAAATTAACTTAAAAAATCAAGGCAATAATGTGCACATAGTTTAAAATGTTATCAGTACAAAAGAGCTTATACTGAAAAACACCATTCCTCTACTCATTCCTTCTCGTCTTTCTTTTCACCTTCTGTAGGGGCATTTCCTTTCAATTCGTAGTTGGTTCCTGGAAAGTTCCTCTATATGTTACCGGTCTCTCTGTGGTTCTGGAGTTGTCACTTATAGACATCATCTATTAAATTCTGTTAAGGGACACGAGCATAGGGTGACCCGATGGCTCTCTCTCCTAGCTTTCATTCTCCCTTTCCATCTTTGCATTTTCCTAAGATATTATCATTTGTTGTTAAATTATTAGTCAGTAGTTACATTGCTATGACTATATAAATAGAGTTTACCACTGAGTCAAATAGGGCATATGAGCTGATTTTCTTTTACCAACTTTTGTTTTTCCTAAAGTTGCCACATTTTCACGTTTGTTTTATCTCTGAAACAGTCATTACTTCTTTCCAAGTGTCTATCAGTATTATTTTCCAAATTCTCAAAAGCATCATATAATCTTTTGGTTCCCTTGATCTGCTCTGGATCAGCTGCTGTCTGGTTTGGCTGCACTGTTGTTACACTGGGACTCCCCTTTGATGTTCTCCTGTGGTGGACACCCTCCTTTTTGTATTTCATGTCTTCCTCCTCCTTGGTTTTGACCCTCATTCTGATGAAGTTTTTATAAGTCTTAAAATATATATTCTACCTTTTCTTTTGATGGGTATATTAGCTGGGTATAAGATACTAGATTGATGGCCAGGCATAGTGGCTCATGCTTGCAATCCCAGCACTCTGGGAGGCTGAGGTGGGAGGAGCACTTAAGTCCAGTAGTTTGAGACCAGCCTGGGCAACATAGCAAGACTCCTCATGTCTACAATAATATTTTGAAATTTAACTCAGTGTGGTAGTGTGTACTGGTAGTCCTTAGCTACTCAGGAAGCTAAGGTGAAAGGATTGTTTGAGCTCAGGAGTTTAAAGTCACAGTGAGCTGTGATCATGCCATTGAACTCCAGCCTGCATCACAGAGCAAGACCCTGTCTCTAAAAATAAAAATAGAAAACAAAATAAAATACTAAACAGAGCAATTTTCCTTTAGAATTTTAAGAGTCTTGTATTCTTACTTCTAGTATTGCCACTCTGATTCCTGACTCCATTTGTTTCCTCACTGGAAATCTCTAGCATCTATATTCTCTTTCTCGCTGAAATTCTGAAATTTCAGGATGGTGTGCTTTCTTGTGTTCTTTTCATCATGTGTTCATTCATCATCCTTGGCACTTAGTGTGCCTTTTAAATTTGGAGACTTGTGATGTTTAGTTCTGGGGAAAATTTTCTATAATCTCTGTGGTAATTTCTTCCCTCCTGTTCTCTTTCTGGAATTTCAGAAATGCTGGACCTTTTGTTTGGGACTTCTGTCTTGTCTTTTCACACCCGTTTCCTCCCTCCCTCCCTCCCTCCCTCCCTCCCTCCCTCCCTCCCTCCCTCCCTCCCTCCCTCCCTCCCTTCCTTCCTTCCTTCCTTCCTTCCTTCCTTCCTTCCTTCCTTCCTTCCTTCCTTCCTTCCTTCTTTTTTTTAAATTCCAACATATTATGGGAGTACAAATATTTAGGTTATGTATATTGCCCTTGTTCCGCCCAAGTCAGAACTTCAAGTGTGTCCATCCCCTAGATGGTGCGCATTGAATCCATTACGTGTGTATATACCCATCCCTTCCTCCCCCCTCCCATCTGCCCACAACACCCGTTTTTTATTTCTTGATATTTTTGTTTTACTTTCTAGAATTTCTTCCATATTATATTCTAACTCTATATTACAATGTATTTCTTGGTTGTCGTATTATTAATTCCCAAGACACCTCTTTTGCTCTCTGAACTTGTTTCATATCTTCCTGTTCTTATTTCATGAACAGACTCCCTTCTCTAGTAGCTCTGAAGGTATTGATATTTAATATTTTGTATATATCTTTAGTGCCTGCATCACCTGTTTCTTCTGAAGTCCTTCCTACCAGGCTCTTCTAGTTCATGTTGCAAATTTTCTTAAATACCTGGTGATCCTTGTCTTTTTATAGTTAAGATTAAGATACTTAGGAGCAATTTGCAAGCTTGAGGGTATGTGGGCAGAGCTTTTGGACAAGTGGGTTGCATGGGAGGTGCCAAACAAATTTTGGATAAGGGGCCAACTGGCCTTTTCATTAGAGAATCAGGCCATCAGAGAAGCCTGATGGCTTCATAGGAAACAGCCAATTTCTTATGGATGGGTATTTTCCTGGCTACAGCCTCCTGGGATCAGGCTGTGGGAAATGGGATGGACACTTTACCATCAATAGACTGACTTCTGTTAATTCTTCCATTTTAAGGTCTGTGCCTCAACTTCTCTCCTCTGTGCTTCTCATTAACAATTAGACTGGCACCTCTTAGAGTCAGTTTATCTGGCTATGCTTCCAGTAAAGAGTGGGGGCTGGGGAGCTCGGAAGTGTTGCCTGTATGGGACGATGGGGAAGGAACCCCTGCAATCTTTTGGTCTCCTCTGCCTCTAAGTCCTGAGCCTTGTCCTGTAGGTGGCTGCCTTTCAAACCCTCTTATGAAAGAATCACAGTGTAAAGCCATTTTCCTTTTAATTAAAAGGGCAATTGAAGGAGTACGGTGAATTGTCTGGCTGGGTGGAGTTCATGATGCTTGATCTGGGTTGAAAGAATCAGCAGGAACTGCTGGTCAGACTCTACATCACTTGGGAAATTTGTTTCTAACATGCACACGTTTAAAACTGTACTAAGAAGACTAAGTTGACCTCAACTGGAAAGTAAATTTGCATTCTTTGGGACATTAGAATGCATCTTCTTGCATTCTTGATACTCTGAGAGGTCAGGGGGATTTAGAAATTTCGAATTCTGCACAAAATAAGCCTTGCTTTGTTACTCTGCCTGAGGGCAGATAGGGGAGTATGCATTTTCCTTTCTTAGGTGCCAAGAATTCGCTGTCTTAAATGGAAGAAGAAAATTATTCAATGGAACTGAATAAAAAAAAAAAAAACATTAGAAAGGCCAGGTGCGGTGGGTCATACCTGTAATCCTAGCACTCTGGGTGGCCGAGGCAGGAGGATCGCTCAAGGTCAGGAGTTCGAAACCAGCCTGAGCAAGAGTGAGACCCCATCTCTACTAAAAATAGAAAGAAATTAACCAGCCAACAAAAAATATACAGAAAAACTTATCTGGGCATGGTGGTGCATGCCTGTAGTCCCAACCACTCGGGAGGCTGAGGCAGGAGGATCGCTTGAACCTAGGAGTTTGAGGTTGCTGTGAGGTAGGCTGACGCCATGACACTCTAGCCCAGGCAACAGAGACTCTGTCTTAAATAACAAACAAACAAACAAACAAAAAAAACATTAGAATATCTTAGGTTAAGTAATTTCTTCTTATTGGTTGTGTTTAGCAGTCAAAGAAATGTGTACCCTGTGAATAATGGAGCCTTCAAAGGCAGAGTAGCAGTGTCAGGACAATTAACATTAATTGCCCAATAAATATTCTTGAACATATGCATTCCATGGGTGGCACTTAATCATCTGTACTCTTCATTCCTTTCCATGTAGAAGATGTCTTAGCCTCTTGATTGGACTCTAAATCTCTTTTAAACCTCTGAATGATGCCAACACCTTGTAAGGGAAATTAGATAATGTGCTTTTATCATCAACCTGACAGGTAAAATTAATGAATGATATTAATAAGTTAGCATGTATCCATTGCTTAAGATAGACTACACATGGGGCTAAGTATTTTACAGATAATAGCTCAATTATTCTCAAACCACCATACATTGTAGTAGGCTACTTAGACTAAGTTATACTGCATTAAAAGTAGTCCCCAGATCTCAGAGGCTTAGACCAATGCACGTTCATTTCCCATCCACAAGACATGCCCATTGTGGGGCTGTATCATTGGGAACCCAGAAGGTAGAACAGTACCTGCGTGGATATTGGTAGTGTCAAGGTGAAGACAGAGGAGGGATGGAGAACCAGGAACTAGTTCTTAAACTTTTGCTCAGGAATAACATTTGCCATGTGTCCCCTCACTCCGATGGCCAAAGCAAGTCACAGGGTCACTCCTGACCTCAATGGAGCAGGGAGGTTTATTCTATTACACAGATGGGGCATCTCAAATCACAGGGCCACTTCTGTACCCCATAGTGGGTGGGGAGGTACAATCCTACACCAGGGAGGGGTGGCAAATATTTTGAATAAAACAATCAGATAGATATTATTATCATCCCCATTTTACTGATGAGGAAGATAAAGCAAGGGAAGGATGCTAAAGGATTGCAAATATTTCTTCTAATTAAAATGCAGTGTTGAGGATGTAACCATGCAGAAGTGTTAGAGTCAGTATGCCACTTTCTTAAAACAAAAAAAGAAAAAATTAACTTTCACCTGAATTTTCAATATTCTGGAATGTATTAGGAAAGAAAAACAAAATGTTAAGATATTCCCCCTAAAGAATAACACTAAGAGATTTCTTTCCAAAAGGGCCAATCTACTTATCCAAATGAAATTCAGATTCTAAAATCTGGATTTCAGGCGATGTCAGAGAGGATCCTGTTTCATTTTGGGAATCCTCTAGTGATTTACATTTATCATGTGACTTTGAAATGTACCAACTTTGGGAAATAACTGAGAGGCAGTAAGTATTGTTATTTTAAGGGGAAACAATTTTTAAAAAGACGTAATTTCACATCACTGGAAGTCTACATTAAGCTTTCGGATACCAAACTAATGTTTGTATTTTATTTCTTTTCTCATGGTTGCATAAAGTCTCGTCTGCCACAAGACAAACAAGCGCACGCGCCTCCTAATGCTATACTTTGTTTTCCAGTTTATTAGAATGTTCACTTACAGCTCATCATTTTTCTGGGCTTCGCATTTACTATGCTGTAGAAGTTAGCTCATGCAGACGCTGTTTTCTTGAAGAGCCTGCCACCTTGTGGTTATTTGGAAAACCAGGCTGGCAAAACTAATGCTCCGCAATACCTTTCCTTCCATAAATACTTATTGAGTGCCTAACTTATTGAGTATTCTAGACCCTGATCTTACAACAGTGAATGAAATGGACAAGAATCCATGTCCTTCTAAGAGTGTATGTCCTTTAGCATAAGAACATGTGTATATAAACTAATATTTAGAAACAAGGTCCGCCTTCATTGACTTGCTAACCCGATATCCTGTCTACGTGTATGCCCATGTTCCCTACCGTTCCTCTTGCTATAGGTGGGTGAAATATTTCTGTCCCTATAAAGTTCAGTCCTTCCCTGTTTCTGTTCTCCAGACCCAAACATCCTTTGCCTTTTTAAGGACTCAAGGATTGTGCAACTGTTATTGTCTCCTCTGGCTCTCGTGCAGAGCCCCACCAACATAGACACCCGCTCTCCTGCCCTTCATTACATTTTTCCCCCCTTAATCCCAAATTTTCTCCAGCTAATGCTGCATCGCTCTACTTATTGTCACAGTAAAACTTCTCAAAAGTTTTGTCTGCGTTCACTGTCTCTATTCCTTTCCACTCGCCTTAATCTAGGGCCTCTGTCATCACTGCTCCCCTGAAACCTGTCCAGCCCAGGCCACACGCCACCCCCAGCCCCAAACCATCCCTCCTCAGGGCTCACTCTCCCAAGCCCTCCCTGACCATTCATTAGAGAGCTGCTCTTCATTTTCAGCCTGTGATTCTTCAGAGAAGAATCACTGGCTGAAGCCACCTTATTCTTTTTATCCCTTGTGTCCCCAAGAACCTCATCTGCCCTGCTTGTTGCTGAATCCCCAGCACTCAGGAATAGTTTCTGGCATTTAGTCAGTGCTCCATAAATATGTCCACTTTCCATGTGTTTAGACTTCATATTTGCAATAATGGCCACTCCTACTCAGCCCTAGGGGTAACCTGAAATTTGGCAAACAGAATTAGGAAGGGCAGTGAGCTGACTGGAGAATCATGTTTAGCACTTGGGAATATTACTATAACTATAATGTGTTTTTAGATTCCTAATTTATAAAATGAGGGAATTGGACATTAGAGATGACAATGACATATCAGCTTTGGGACTAGATCAGATGAATTGGTAGTAGAATCTGGGATATATTAATAGTATTACAAAGGATTTTTTGGCCACAGAAAGAAGGCTTTGATTGATTGATACTGATGGATTATCAATGTCTATCCTGGATTTGGAAGGCAATGAGGCTGTGTATTTTTGGACAACAGTTTCCTTCAGCTCTAAATGTCAAAGAGTGATTTAAGAAGACAGCCTCTCCAAACATTGTTGTTTCAGTTGAATTTTAAATTTGAACTAGACTTAAACCTTTGAAAGGTTCTCAACATTTAATGATAGAATAAGAATTAAATCCAGACTCAAAGTTACAAACTGCAATCTTCAGGAATTTATCTGATATACATGCCAGTAAATCTGCATCTATTTATTTAACCGGTATCATCTGATATCCTATATCACAAGACAAAAGTATTCGATTGTGTAATATTTAAAAACGTTCCCTTTAGAAAAATTTCCTGCACTGAGTCTGGTATTTATTATGCTTCATATTTTATGTCCCTTTGAGATGCGCTATCTTTCCTTCTCTTTTAGTTGGCCAACTTTACTTGCTTTCTTTCCCCCCAATTTGCTTCTCCACAAGGAGATCATTCCAGACGAGATTGGCAGATATTTCAAGCAATATCTCAATTACGGGGATAATGTGAAATTCATGAAATTAAAGTAAATAAACCTCAGACAGGAGTATAAACCCTTCTTAATGGAAATTGGGATAAAAGTCAAATTTCCATCACTTTATGTACCAGAGTCATATGTTTTCAGTGGATGAAGAAACAATGGAATGGATTTGAATACATGAAAGAATGTGTAGAATTTATCTTAGGGAAAAGATAAGACAATGATTTGAGAATACAGAAATAGTCACATGAGGCTGGGTGCGATGGCTCACGCCCGTAATCCTAGCACTCTGGGAGGTCGAGGTGGGCGGATTGCTCGAGGTCAGGAGTTCAAAACCAGCCTGAGTGAGACCCTGCCTCTACTAAAAATAGAAAGAAATTAATTGGCCAACTAAAAATATATATACAAAAAATTAGCCGGGCATGGTGGCGCATGCCTGTAGTCCCAGCTACTCGGGAGGCTGAGGCAGCAGGATTGCTTGAGCCTAGGAGCTTGAGGTTGCTGTGAGCTAGGCTGACGCCATGGCACTCACTCTAGCCTGGGCACAAAGTGAAACTCTGTCTCAAAAAAAACAAAAACAAAAACAAAACAGCAAAAGAAATAGTCACATGAAATTCTGTATACAGCATGTTAAAAAACTTAGAGAGCTCTTCCCCATCCCCCTTTTATTTGCTGCTCCCAAATAATCTCCTAAGGTAGATAACACATAGGAAAGCAAATTGAGTTTTTTGAAAAGAAGCTTCAAACTCACCTAATTATGGTTTAGGGGTGATTTTAGCAGGAGGACATTATCAATAATCTAGATCAGGGATGGGCAGGCTGCAGCCTTTGTGTCAAGGCTGACCTGCCATGTGTTTTGTAAATAAAGTTTTATTGTAACACAGCTGTCCTGTCCATTTGGTGATACACTATCTATGGCTGCTTTCCTGCTACAGTGGCAAAGGTGGGCAGTAGCAACAGAAATCTCATGGCCTTCAGAGCCTAAAATATTCACTATTCGGCTCCTTAAGAAAACTTTTGCTAACTCCAGCTTTAAGTGTCTCCATTAAACTGTATATTTTTGAAGGCACGGACTCTATGCTTAAATTTGGTTTTTAGTTGCTCTTAAAAATATGTATCAATGATTTTGAGATGATCAGTTAATGAGAACTTTAAGAAATACAGTATCAAACACAGGTTTATGCAGTGGGTGGCATTTTTAACCTTTTATATCAGTACCTGCATGTGTCCTTTAGTCCTGCCCTATTTTTCTTGGTCCTTGAAGGAGAAATGTTTGTGTCTCTGCTTCTCTACCCTCAGCCGGGGTCTTCAGCATCCCCGACCCCAGAAGGGACCTCTCTGTAGACCTCATGCCCCTCATCTTCCAGCCTGAACCTCCTCCCAGTGTCCCCAGGAGCACTTAGGGTGCCTTTGAGGCCAGCTGGTTGATAGGGAATGACTATCAACAACTGCCCTCGAAAATCTTCCTGGCCCAGGTTTCCTCTTCCTTCCTCCGTGCTTCTAGCCTCTGGGGTTTCCACTCAGCAATTTGTAGGCCCTTGAGTAGATTTAAAACAAACAAACAAACAAATGTTAAAAAAACAAAACAAAACAAAAAAAGTTTTTATTTTATTTTAAATTGAAAAGTAAAATTTGTCTAAATTTATGGTGTGCAACATAATGTTTTAATGTATGCATGCACTAGGGAATGGCTTCATCAAGCTCTTTAACATATGCATTACCTCACATACTTATCATTTTTTTTGTAGTATTAGGGAAATATTGGTCAAAGGACACAAAATGTCAGTTAAACAGCAGAAATTAATGCAAGAGATCTATAGTACCTCACGGTGACTACAGTTAGCAACAATATAGTGTGTACTGGAAGATTGCTAAGAGAGTAGATTTTAAGTGTTCTTGCCCTTGAGCAGATTTAAACAGTTATTGAACAAGATGTGGGGTGTCTATCCTGAGAGTCCCATGGTGCCCTAACAGGCAGAAATAGTGGGCCAAAATGTAAACCACGGTCTTAGAGCTAGAGGAGGAAGAAAAGGGCCCTTAAAATACAAATTTTATTATCATTTTTTTTGCCAGCACAATAATTGAGAAGTCAATTTTTACTCTACAGTGTTTGCTTAAAATCTGCAACAAAATACCTGGCATTTAGTAAGAAGAATCTAAAGATGGGGGGTATACACAAGAACTCCCTGATGTCTGTGCCCAAATCACCCAGGACACCAGGGCCCCAGGTTGAAAAACTCTGCTCGAGGACTGTATATTTTGAAGAGAACTTGCTCCTCCAGTTGGAAATGCTGACAGTGTCCAAAGAGAGGCTTCCCACACCCTCCCTCCACCGCCTGGAGAATCTCACTACAAACTCCAGCACAAAGTTACCTGTCTGGACATTACTTTTACCGTCTCAGAAAAATGCTTTAGTAGAATTATAATATGATGGGTTTTTTTTTCTGTTTGGAGATTGATGTAATAAATGGCCTCATGAGAAGATATCTTTATCTCTAGTAAAAATCTTTATTAAGAATTTGTTCTTGAAGAAATTGAGTATCTTTTACATAAAAGGGATGCATCAATACAGCCCTCTCAGAGCTGACTGCTGGGAAGATTTTCCCTCCTGACACCTTGGAAACATTTTCTTTTATTGGATGATAGGAGTTAAATAATCCATATTTTTTATTTTATGTCTTGTCTCTTGGCTGCCAGGAAACTGAGAGCTAAATGACTTGTGCAAACATAGCAACATTCTTCAGTTTTTCCATTACAGCTCTCTGTGCCCTCTACCTTGCCTGATTCTGCACTGGGGTTTGGTTTTATCCTTTCCTCACTTTTCCTATTGGTGGTGTTAAAATCAACTTCTCTAGGACACATTTTCTGAGGGTGTTGTCTGAACTGGCTAAGGGCTTTACATACATTTTCTTATATAATCCTTAGCACAATCCAAGGAAGCTGGTAATATTCCTACTTTTCCAGATGAAAAGATTAAGGCTAAGAGAGATGAAGGAATTTGCTCAAACTTACAAAGCTAGAAAATGGAGGATTTTTTACCTTCATTAAAAAGTTAGGATTTTAACCTATTATTATCTAACAGCCATGCTTGCCTGCTCAACCACTACAATGAACTGGTCTCCCTAGTCATGTTCCAGTGGAGTTCAACATGTGTTGAAGAGAACTGGTGTGTAAGAACTGAATCAATTTTCCCATTGAAAAAAGGATCAGAAGTGACAGTGAGAAGACTATTCTCTGTAGAACTGATATTAACCTTTTCGTAGGAGACTGAGACTGTTATACCAGCCAAAACCCCAACAGTGAACCAACATTGGGAAAACAAAATCTAATCTTATCAATAACTAAATACGTGCAACTTAAAATCATTCTGTACCTATATAAAGTTGTGAAATGCACTGATGGTGGAGTGCTAGAAAAACCGGTTCTTTCAGGTTCTTTTGGTTGCACTGGATTTGTTTAATCTTATTGGAGGACAAAAGTCATAAAACTCAGCATAGCATGGACTGATGAACCCCATTTCTAGAAACTTAAATTGAGGAAATATTTCAAAAGATGAAAACTCTTGTGCGTTTCAACTTGTTGTAGCAGTATTACTAGCAATAAAAAGTAGAAAGGAGAATAATTGGCCTCCAATAGAAGATAAAATAAAATGCTTAAGTGATTTTGCTTCAGCAGCAATGCTGTGTAATAAGAGATTGTTCAGATATACCAAGAAAGGCACAAAACACAATGTTATATATAAATCAGAACTTTATGTGTGTGTGTTATGGGTCTAGCAACACCAAAAGCAGGTTAAAATATGGATGGAGTGGGTAGGGACTAATTACAGGCTAAAATGTTCTTGTTCCTGTAATCACTACTCATTTGATCAATCACCTCAAAATGAATAAAGCTGGGTGGGGTGAGGGAATCCTTTGCACTAGAAGTGGACTGGAGTGTGGCATCCCAGAGACCTGAGCCAGGGCTGGAATATCTGTTTGCTCTGAAGCTGGAATGAGTGGAGATAAGGGGAGAAAGCCTAAGGGAAGGGCCAGGTTCTCCCCCCAAATGGAGCCACTCACTGGAAGGTAAAGAAGCAGAAAGAGGCAAGAAGCAGAGGGGGGATGTTAAAAAGCAGCCCAGGGAAAGCTGCTGAGAAGGCAGGTTCCCAAGAGGAATTTCTTACCCTCAAACCTGCCCCCTGAGCAACTCACAAACTTGCATATTCTAATTACCAAAGTGACACATAGTCACTGCACACACTCATCAACATAGAATTTTATTACATGGTATCAAGAAGCTAAGCTACCCGCCACTCCACCTCTGAAATGACACCGGTCCCCAGCAAGATCCACTGTTAACAGTCTGGGGTCAAACTCTGCAGACATGTTGTCCCAAGTATCTGTTCATAAGTTAAATGGAACAATACTATACACACTGTTCAGCAACTTGCTTTAAGCACCTAAGAATTTTTTTGACATCTTTCCTTGTGTTTGATTTTGATAAAATTAATACCCTCATTACAATAAAATTGCTTTTCTTTTTTGTTCCAAGTTTTTCCAGGAACACTGATGCTTCAAGATGGTAACCATGATTTTTTTGTTGTTGTTGTGTCAAGTGTCCTGGTACATCACTGCTCATCTACTTCATTTTTGTACATGGCATTCAGTTCCCCCCAAAACTACTGACACAATAGCTGGTTTTATTTGTTCAAATCTGGCTTTCTCATTTCTTATCAGCTTACTTCTTTTCTGGGGGGAGAAATCATTCCTTCTGACACCGAGTTGAGTTTATCTGAGTAGGAGATTCCTGGGCTTTAGAAGCAAGAGGTTATGACAACTGCTTGGGAGTCTTAGGGAGTTGATCACAAGAGCAGAGTTAGGTAGATGTTGGAATTTGGACAGTATTTGCACTTGGAGAAGTAGGCAAAGCAGCATCCCTTAATTTATTTATGACAAAGATATCCATCTTTGCATTCTGTTTGGCAACTTGCTTTTGCACTTAGCGATTTATTTTGAGTACCGTTCCCTGCATTAGAGTTAAAGGAAAAATAATTTAATTATGGGTAGGAGCTGATCTGAAAATAGAAGCAGGTGTGAGAGTTAGACTTAAGGTTCACACTACTTAACACTGGAACCTCTACAGCCTCATTTATTCAAAAGTGGAGCCATGTGAATAATTGTTCTACAACATTCCTTATGCTATTGTAAGGTAACTTGTTCTCTGAAGGGTTTAATGGGTGATTATGGGGGAAGGGTAGCCAAAGAATTAAGGGCTGTTTTTCCAAGGCTGAGCTCCCTTGCTCTAATCCCCTGCCTGGTGTCTGTAGGAACACGTAGGCACTGCCTGGGGAAAGCCCTCACTAGTTAGTGAGACAAACATCCTTTACTGTGGGGTTTATGCTTTTTTTTTTTTTTTTAAATCAAAAATGCTAGTGAAGAGAAAAGTACTTCGGGACTGAAAGGACAGGTGGAAGAATTATGTTCCATGAAAGCGAGAAGGGAGTTGGGAATGAGAACGATTCAGGCCAATTATAAGAGTGTTTTTATCCGCCTCTTAGTTTGGGCAAATG
The DNA here is from genome assembly GCF_040939455.1 of Microcebus murinus. Classification (NCBI taxonomy): domain Eukaryota; kingdom Metazoa; phylum Chordata; class Mammalia; order Primates; family Cheirogaleidae; genus Microcebus; species Microcebus murinus. The sequence goes on from NC_134114.1 coordinate 13,188,371, forward strand.
TCCCTAGAGTAGCACCCAGGCCAGCCTCTCCCTTCTGTAAGTCCAGTGCTGTGTAGTAAATAAATGTTTGCTCAGGTTTCCCAGCTATCCTTTTACAGAACATAAAGGAAAAGGTAAAATAGGGAACTGAGGTTAAGCTGTTTTCTTCTAATTACTCAGCATGTAGTAACAAGGTATGAAATTCAAAATCCCTGATGTCAATCTTTGACATTGCTCTTTGCATTATTGCCTTGATTTGTGTTATAGTTTAGCGCAGGCATCCTCAAACTATGGCCTGCGGGCCACATGCAGGTGTTTTTGCCCATTTGGTTTTTTTACTTCAAAATAAATTCCTATGTACAGTGTGCATAGGAATTTGTTCATAGTTTTTTTTTTTAAACTATAGTCTGGCCCTCCAATGGTCTGAGGGACAGTGAACTGGCCCCCTGTTTAAAAAGTTTGAGGACCCTTGGTTTAGCGGTACTCAACCTTTTTGGCATCAGGGACGGGTTTCATGGAAGACAAGTTTTCTACAAACCGGGGTGGGAGGAGGGATGGTTTGGGGATGATTCAAGCGCATGACAGTTATGGGGCCGTCAAACCTCTCTGCTAATGATCATCTGTGTTTGCAGCCGCTCCCCAGCGCCAGCATCACCGTCTCAGCTCCACCTGAGACCATCAGGCACTAGATTCTCATAGGGAGCTGCAACCCAGGTCCCTGGCATGCCCGGTGTACAGCAGGGTTCCTCCCGATCCTATGAGAATCTAATGCCCGGATGATCTCACAGGAGGCGGAGCTCAGGTGTCATGCCAGCAGATGGGGAGCAGCTGGCTGTAAGTACAGATGAAGCTTCGCTCCCTCACTGCTGCTCACCTCCTGCTGTGCGGCCGGTCCCTAACTGGGTACTGGTTCTTGGCCCAGGGGTTGGGGACCCACTGCAGTAATAGTGGAAGAAAGGAGTTAACCAAAGCCTCAGTGTGCATTGTGCATTCCAAGCCCTTGTTAAAAGGGAAATCTCCATTAAATTTTGCACCTCCTGCCTGCTGCCCTGCTGAAGATTTCTTAAACTCAGCAAGAGCAAGCTTCCCACTCTGCAGCGTCTGCTTTCAAGAAAAAAAAAATCTGGCCTCTTCCAGCTGGGCAGCAACTTCATGCTCATTTAAATCAGGGTTACTATTGGCCAGGTGCCGTGGCTCACGCCTGTAATCCTAGCACTCTGGGAGGCCGAGGCTGATTGCTAGAGGTCAGGAGTTCGAAACCAGCCTGATGCAAGAGCGAGACCCGTCTCTACTATAAATAGAAATAAATTAATTGGCCAACTAATATATATAGAAAAAATTAGCCGGGCATGGTGGCACATGCCTGTAGTCCCAGCTACTTGGGAGGCTGAGGCAGGAGGATTGCTTGAGCCCAAGAGTTTGAGGTTGCTGTGAGCTAAGCTGATGCCACGGCACTCACTCTAGCCTGGGCAACAAAGCGAGACTCTGTCTCAAAAAATAAATAAATAAATAAATCAGAGTTACTCAACCTCATCATCATTGTCATTTTGGCCCAGAAGACTGCTGTCCTGTGTGCCACTAGGTACCAGTAGCACCCTTTCCTTGTCACCTCTCCGCCTCCATAATGACAACCCAAAATACCTCCAGATATTCCCAACTGTCCTGGGGAGCGAAATAGCTCCCAGGTGGGGACCACTGATTTAAACAAGGGAAGTCCTTTCACTTGGCTGTGTGGAGCGTGTGGCCATAATACGGGGGATTGAGGGGAGGAGTAGGAAATGAGACACATGAAGTAAATATACAGATTTCGATATTCTTCTTTGATTAAAATCATAAATATATTTAAGAAAAAAAAAAGCCGTACACTTTCATATGCAATACTAACTCCCTAGCCTCTTGCCTGCAATTCACAGATAGATTTTGCAAACAACATGCAGGAAGGCAGTCCTCCACCCAAAACCTACCAGTGCAGCTGAATTTACTTTCAAAGTCTCTAAATGGGTCTCGGAGGATTCGGGTTAGTTCAGTGGCCTTAAACAGGAAATATCCAGAAAGACGTCAAGCAAAGGTGGCTGGAGTCACATTTGGGTGACACTGCAGTCACCATGGTTTTAATTTATTCATGTTATTTTACATCTTTTATATAAGATCTTAATTCTCTTTTTTGCTGTTGGAAGGAAAGCCTAAGGAAGTGAGGAAGATGCTAGGCCTAGGTGGGTGACGTGGGCGTAGGGAGACAGGAGTTAAGGGTGAGATTTAGAGGTCAGATGAGGTCTAGATAATTATCTATTATAGGTGTCTCAACTGACACATTATATGGGATTTGAAAAGCTGAACACACGTTGAAGTTTGTGTAAACCGACTAGTGATTTAAATGGTGAGTCCATTGTATTGCAAGCAGATCTATGGCAAACCCTATAACGAAAATCAGTAATCACAGAATAATTTATCTTTTGGATAAAGATTTTCATAATGCAGGTTATGCTTCATTGGAGCAACTTATGCAGGCAATTAAAAATGACAATGGTGTTCAGTTTATAACCCATAAAGTCCGGCTTTGTTTATTGAAAATATATTCATTCCATTTGGAGAGTGAAGTAGTTTTATTCCATGAGTGTAATGGTGGAAGCTAATTAAATTTACCACAAACTGCACCCTTAACATATGCTCCCGAGTTCATTAGTCTGTGATCTAAACAGCTACGTGACATCCACAATACTTAATGTTAACCATTTCCTAAGATCCAGAGCTTCAAGTGCTTATTCGTTAATTCCCTAAGTTAAACAAATTTTCTAAGAGGATACACCTTAAAAATGTAAGATGTTAGATGAACAACTAAAAATGAGACTAAAAATATCACCAAATTGGATTTTATGTAGTAACGTAGTAACATTTTGGCTATCATTTCCTGCAAGTCTACAAATTCTGGAAAAGCTTCTATTCTTAGGCTTAATAGCACTATCTGTCATTTGGGTCATTATTTCATTAAAATGAATTCTCTGTCCTTCCCTTTTTCTTTTTTTTCTAAAAAAACCTTTTAAGAGAACAACTAAATCTGATAGAAGACAAAATTGAGAAGACTTGTGGCTCTCTTCATGGGTGTAAGCTTTTGCTTCCAGTTTCTATGGTAACCTTGTGATCTGTATTCCAATCACACCTTCGAAAAGCTTGGTTTTTACATCATGAAAATTTAGTTGGAAGCACTGAGAGTGCTAAACATTAATTTTTATGTTGTTTTTTTTTGAAAAATTGGAAAAAGGGAATTTAGAAAGAAGTTAACACTCACAGGCTTATCATATAAATACAATAGGAACATATATTTGCTGATTTTAAGATGATTTACATGCCTGGGGGACCACAGGGATGAAAAAACTGAATGCTAAATGAATAACTACTCAGTTTCTTTAACAAACTCAGTAAATGAGCATAAAATTGCAACTATCCATCTAATATCATAGGGTAAAAACCTAGAGATTTGATCATAAAGGTTTAAAATTGTATATAGCCCAGTGGTTTTCAACCTGGAGTGATGTTGCCTCCCAGGGGACATTTAGCAATATCTGGAGACGTTTTTGGTTGTCACAACTGGTGATGGTGGCAATGGCGGTGGTCGGGGTGTGTGTGTGCACCGCACACGTGTAGAGGGTGGCTACTTGTAGAAGCCAGCAAGGAATGCCAAACACCTTACAATGCCTGGATAGACCCCCACAACAAAGAATTACTTTGCCTCAAAAAGCAGGCTGAGAAACTGTGCATCTCCGTCTAGCTTTATATAAGGTGTACTGTTGTGAGGGACATAAATGCTCAAATGAGTAAAATGCTTTGGAGGCAATTTTATTTGTAAGTCGTTTCCCTGTTCTTGTACTATACTTATTTCTTAGCTCATTTAAATAGCAGAAAGAGAAAAAGAAAAAAAATTCCCACCTTTTTTTTGCTGCTCTTTGGTTATAATTTGAACATTTCCAGCTTGCATGCATTGATCTAATTTGCCTCGTATGAACTATGAATACGTGTTCAGCAGGGTCGTCCAGACCCCACTGCAAAATCGCTAGTGTATTTAGGTTGACATTGCCACCTCGCTCAATTTAAATATAGTTAAAGTTCCGAAAAGTTTATTTTCCTGTTAGATGAAAATGCACTTACCTTTCTCCAGCTGAACTCGGATGCGCTTGCCTTTGGCGTCTTCCTCCCTAAATTTAGTTACATTTTGTCACCCCGATTCTGGAGGGCGACCCTGTCCCCAAATCCAAGCCCAGGTCATGAGGGCAGAGCCATCCTGGAGGACTACACGCAACTCTTATCATTTTTTTTTCCCTCCTTTGGTGGGATGTAAGCAAGCATGAAAACAATCCAAACACAGCCAGAGGGCGCCAAAATGCCGCAAATAAAAGTTCCAACGGTTCAGATGGCTTTTGCCAGAAGGTAAAATTGGCTTTTGTCTATTGAAAGAGCTATCGTTGCAAATGATGTCACATTATGGGTTTTTGTTGTTGTTGTTATTTTTGTTTTGCATTTCCCTTTTGCCAACAGGTAAGAGAGGTGAGCGTATCTCCCAACCCCGGTGGCTCTTTTGTGTCCAGGCGTTACCCAAAGTGGCCGCCCCCCGGGACACCCGAACACACCGCGGTTGGCCACAGCTTTGACTCGTGCGCTTCCGAGCAGCGTCGCGCGGGCCGCCCCGGCTACCCCTGTCTTCCGAGAACTGGTGGCCTCCATTAAAGCATAGACATCAAAAAAAATCGACGGCCCCTTTCCTCGGGCTCCTCTCGTCCCTCCTTCGTCTCCCAAGTCCCGAGAGCATCCTCGGAGGGGCGACGCCGCCCGCCCCGCCGGCTGGACCTCGACGGCCGCGCTCGCCCGACGCTGCAGCCCGCGTGGCCAGCCCGGCGGGCGCGGGAGCGGCCCTGGTGCGCGGCTCGCCCGCACGCGCGCCGCCCCGACGGTCGGCGGAGCCTCCCTGCCCGCCGGGCTCGCGGAACCTCCGCCGGCCCTCGGGAGTGCGCGCGAGCGGGGTGCTGCGGAGGGTAGCTGGTGGCAGGGGGCGTCGCGCGTCACCTCGAGGCAGCCCCCGAAGTCCGAGCGGGAGCCTGAGCACTTTTTATGGAACCGTTCCGAATAAATGAGAGCGCGCGGGCGCGCGAGCCCACTGACAGCCCGGGCGCGCAGGGGGAAGGGGGAGCTCCGGGATGGAGGGGGGCGGAGGGGAGGAAGGGACGGGGTGGGGATGGGGGGGGACCTGAATGGAGAGCAGTCGAGGAAAGGCTGGTGGGGCGCAGGGTGCAGGGGGAGGAGAGGGAGAGGGAGGGACCGGGATAGAGGGGCGGGGAGGATGGGGGTGACGGTGCCGGAGGGGAGGTGGGGGGCGCGGGGACGGCGAGGAGTTGAGGGGAGGCGGGCGGGGCACCGGGCGGGAGGGGAGGGGAGCGAAGGGAGAGGCAGTGCAGGAGGGGAGGGGAGGTGCGGGAGCACGGCGGCGGCGGGGAGCTGAGGGGAGGCGGGTGGGGCCCCGAACTGGAGGGGAGGGGAGGGGAGAGAGGCGGGCGGGGTCCGCGGGAGGAGGGAGGCTGGGCGGGCGGACGCGCCGGGGGAGGGCGCTGGGCAGGAAGGGGAGGGGGAGCGAGCGCGAGAAATGCAGAGGCTGCAGCGGCGGCGGCGGCGGCAGTAGCGGCAGCGGCGACGGCGGCGGCGGCAGCGCTCCAACTGGCTCCTCGCTCCGGGCTCCGCCGTCGAGCCGGGAGAGAGCCTCCGCCAGCGGCCAGGCACCCGGCCGGACGACGCCAGCGACCGGGCCCCTCGGCGGCACCGCGCTCACCCAGGGGCGGCACAGGCACCCAGAGCCGGTAAGGAGGCGCGCCCGCTGCCCCCGCCGCCGCCGCGGACCCCGGGGCCTCGTCCCCCGCCGCGCCCCGCCCCGAAGCCCGGGGCTCCGTTCGCGCCGCAGGCAGCCGGGGTGCAGGGCCGGGTTGGACGGCGACCGGCGTGCGGTCCCTCCGTGAGGGCTGGGTCGCACTTTGGAGATCGGGGGGATGGGTCCCCCCCCCAAGGTGGGCGGCTTCGGCCACTCGCGGGATGGGGAGGATGAAGGGGGTGACGGGGCTGATCAACGGAGCCGGGGGCGGGGAGGGGGCTGTCGGGGAGGGACGCTGCTGGGCGAGGAGGAAATTGCCGAATGCGAAACCCTTTAAGCGCGCTGAGCCCGGAGAGACTGTTTTGTGCGCTGGAGGGAGCGTCGCTGTCACCGCGGCCGCTCTCCGCCGGGAAGAAAGCGCCGGTGCGGGGGGCGCAGCGGCAGAGGATGGAGGGTGGGGGCGGGGAGGCTGGGGGTGGGGTGGGGCGGGAGTAAGGGGAGAAAGAAGACGGGGCATCTGGTCTGATCGGAAGGAAGGGGGTGGCGTTTGGGTTTGGCAAACGGGCGTCCTCGACCCCGTGGGGCGCCCGAGTCTTGGCTGCGGACGGCCGGGGACTGCGAGGGTCGCGCGACCGCGTGCGCGCAGGGGCACGTCCCGAGCGATCGGAGCCCCGGCCTCGCCCGTGGCCGAGCTGCCTTCCCGCGGGGCGCCGGGCCGCCTTGCAGAGTCTCCTGTTCTCGAGCCTCGGGTTCCGAGAAGGCGCCGGCGCCTCCACCCTCTGCCCCGGCCGCGGGTGGGCGTGTGAGCGTGAACCTGACGGCGCGCGGCCCTAGCGGGGCTCGGCCCCGCCGGGAGCCAGGCTTCGGGGTTTCGCAGTTTTGCCCAGAGCGCTAACGCTGAAACCCGACGCCCGGTTCCTGCGGCCCCTCCCCTGCCCGCCCTCCGCCCCTAGAAACATAAAAACTGCGGAGTCCCTGGATCCGACCGCACACACAATGCGCGGCTACGGACCGCATTCTTTTCATGAATATTCATCGAACGCTTGGCTGGGCTCCTCATCTGCCTCCCCGGAGACAGTTCCGCCTTGAAACGGACTGCGTGGACAGCCCGCTACCCGAGTGGTGCTTTCACTCGGCCGAAATGAGCACCGCGCGCTCGGGGCGTTTTCAGTGCCTTGCACGGGGTTGACACACCTCTGTCTCCCCCGAGGCTACTGGCGCCGTGTGGCGGGTTAAAATCAAACGCTGGCGTCCAGGTGGTCCTCTGCCACACGGGTGTGGATCAGCACCCCCCTCCCGCGGGATTACCGGCCGGGCTAGCGGACCCCCAGGACTGCGGGCAAAATGAATGAATCGGGACAGTAATTACCTATTCCTTTGTCTTGGCCTCGCGCATGCGCCGGAGAGCAGGGTGTGGAGGGCCCTGCAGCCCCATCCGATCTCTCCATCATCCAGCCACCCACTCCCCTCCGAAGCCGAGGAACAAAGGCGTTTGCCCTAAATGTTGCGTGAAACCCTTGGACACAATGACAGTCTCCCCCCCCCCCCGTGTTTATGTTTCTTCTTTTCCAGGCCCTCTCTCATCTTTTGCTTTCTTACTGATTTCAATTGATCAAAATTAAGGTTTGCCTTTATGATGGGGGCAAATTGTGCATTAAATATTTTTTAACTGCACCGTGCTATTTTCCTCTCTGATACTGCCCATTGTTCTTTTTCCTGTAACATATCGCACTGCAGTGATGGTAGCTTTCTTAATTTGCATCGATTAACCGTTTGTCTGACAGATCTTTGTGGCTGGTCATTTGATTTAGGGAGGTTGGTCTCAAAACTGACAGTGGGTGTTGCCCTGACTTGGGAAGAATTAAGACATCTTGGCGTTTACGCGGACAAGATGGCCTACAAAAACCAGAGCGAAGAAGAAAATGGTTACCTTATCAGGATCCTAACCCTTTCTGTTTTCTCTTGGTTCCTGCCTCATTGTTTCATTAAGAATTCCAAAAGGTGAACCCCTTGGAGATGGAAATCCACTGATGAGGGAGAAAGAAGGCAGCTGGTGGGGCGAAGATGGTTGATTAGATTCATAATGCTTTTTAAAAAAAAAAAATATTTTTTTTGCAATATCTAACAGAAGCCATGATGTACCTTTGATGGCTGATTTTCTTTCAAATGATGTATTTTCCAGGTTATGGCCCTTTAGACTTCTTTTTGCTCAAGTTTGTTTTTACTATCCAAAAGAGGACTTGTTGTGTATTTTAAATAGGAGCTAATAATGTATTTTTGCAATGGTAGGTTGTGTTTTACAGGATTTTATGCTTAAGTATTCTCAGTATATCCTGATGGAATAACACACGTGGCAGCAAATGGAAATCTCTTTTGTCCCTTTTAATAAGAACTTGGTATTGACCACATTTAATGTATAAGGGCCTATACTTGCGAGGGTGGCTGCCTGGCTGTGTTCTGGGTGGCGGGGATTATACCCTGTCTACTCCTTAGTATAGAGTGATTTGTTAGGGTTTAAAGGGCTATATGTACAGCTTTTTTTCTTTTCCTTTGGGTTGTGTTTTGGGGGAGGGGTGTGTTGGAATCTAGAACAATTTCAATAGCAAATTTATATGAACATGCCCCAAATTCAATGAGTCTTAGGTTTTTTAACCAGATAATTTTTTTTTTTTTAAGAAAAATCTATTTACTCATTTAAAATATATGTACTGAGCACTCACTATGTCAAAGAATTCTAGGCCCTGTGTGGACATGAAGATGCATAACATATGATTCCACTAAGAAGACACTTAAAATCTATCTTAACCAGATAATTTTTAAATCAAATTTAAAAATTATTTTCAGTTCCTTTATTCACTTTGCCAACTAGCTTTTTGCCAAACCTTAGCAGGTGGAGAAAGAGAGCTAATTGAGCCTTTTTTTGATAAAATGCACCAACAGTGACAGCGGCATTGCTATTCTTACTGGTGCTCGGGCTGCCATTGTGGCAAGTACAAGGGAACCTTCTTTCTCCCCACTTCACCCTAATTTCAATGTCCAATGGGAGACCCTTACACATTTAGGTTCCTTATCCTTGGAGGCCTCTCCATAATCTTCCTGGATTTATCAGAACAAACCATCTTGTGGTCTAAGATGTGATATGTTCTGTCTCTTTAGGATTTTTGTTTTGTTTTTTTAATTTCACATTAAGAACAATTTCAAGCCATTTTCATTCCATGGTCAAGATAAATGGAGTATAACATCAGAGAAAAACTTATATTTGGGGGAGATTTGATCACTGTAAAATGGATGTCTGTGTTATTTACGGTAGTTTTGTAAAAATTGCACAATTCAAAACCATTTTTGAAAGCAATGAAGGTGCTATGTATTTATGTATACATGTATGTACATATGTGTGTATGTATACATACTATAAAATAAAATATTAACTGGAAACTAAACTAGTTCATATAGAATATTATTTTATAGTGCTTTCATATTGTTTTTTGGAAAATAATCAATTTTTATCTTTCTAAATATATATTTAAAAGGGAAAGCGTAGTTTACTAATAAGCTCATTTCCAATTTCTTCCAGTGTATCCCTAAAATAAATGGGTTAGGTTGAGCACCTTAAGCTAAGATGTTCATTTATAGGCTTAAAAACTAACCAATGAGGCCGGGCGCTGTGGCTCACGCCTGTAATCCTAGCTCTTGGGAGGCTGAGGCGGGCGGATTGCTCAAGGTCAGGAGTTCAAAACCAGCCTGAGCAACAGCGAGACCCCGTCTCTACTATAAACAGAAAGAAATTAATTGGCCAACTGATATATATATATAAAAAATTAGCCGGGCATAGTGGCACATGCCTGTAGTCCCAGCTACTCGGGAGGCTGAGGCAGAAGGATCACTGGAGCCCAGGAGTTTGAGGTTGCTGTGAGCTAGGCTGACGCCACGGCACTCACTCTAGCCTGGACAACAAAGTGAGACTCTGTCTCAAAAAAAACCAAAACAAAACAAAAAAACTAACCAATGAATCTTAAAGGCTGGAGTAAACAATGGTTACTAAATAAAGGATTTATAAAATTGTTCTGTCTAATTTTTGTTATCTCATGTAAAATTTTGTTGCAAAAATGTCCAAAAAAGACCTGTGAATGATTATTTGTCAAAAGCAATTGCCTTCGGTATCTGATTCTGTTGAAAAAAAAAATGCTTTGATTTGCTTAGGCCTTTATCTTAAGTAGTTTTTACCTACTCATTTCACACCTTTCTCTTCTTGATGATTGTTTTAGCTTCTTGATGATTGTTTCTAAACTACTAAAAACCAGGTAACTGCTGAGGAAAAACCCTGAGTACCTATATAGACAAATTGAACATTCTGGGGTGGGGGATGGGTGTGGAATCTTTGTCATTTTATCATTGTTTTCTCAACTTACCTAATCCTTCCCATTTATTCCATCTCTTAAGACTTTAAAGATAAGCTAGTGAACATGTGCTTTGGCTTAATTATAGTGGACAAATATCAGGAAATAACTATAAGGTTGCAAATAGGCAGAATTTTTTAAAACACAAAAAATTGATTAGGGGAGGTTTTTCTGGGAGGTTTCCCAGGGCAGAGTGTAGAAGGTCTGGCTTTGAAAAACCTCTAGGCACTGGCTAGTCCACTTTGGGCAAATGACTTCAAACCTCACTGAATTTCACTTTGGTTAGTTGTAAAATTGGGATAATAATTCCTATTTGGGGAGTATAATAAGGACCACACAGTCTAAAAAAGGCATAAGCGCAATGGCCGACTCTTAAGGCCCCCGGACTCCTCAGTCTGTTTTCAACCGGTCGGTGTAATGGACGTCGCTGCCTGATTTCAGTATGTCGAGCTGTACATGCTGAAAGGACTTCACTAGTATTCAGTCAGAAGTAGGATATCTCAGTCTCAAAGGTGTCCAGATATATCCTACTGTCTGCCCTCCTGTGCGTACACATTTGAAATTCTGTAAGGCACCAGTATGGGAATTTGCCCAAAAGTAGATTACGTGATGTCACGATGGCCACCCTTCTTGAATTTCCCAGGGCTGCTTATGTAACTCAAGAGGTGGCGTTTAAGTTCTTCTGAGAACCCATAAGAGTAGTCTTAAAACCACAGCAAAGGAAGGCTTTTGTGAAATGCATTTCCCTCCACAGCTATTGAGACAGACATCTAGGTAAGTGTCGCAGGAGAAAAAAAAAACGGTCTGGTGAACCTTCTCAAGTGTAAAAGACAACCATAAAGAGTCAAATGAATCAGAATAGAGTTAAATTGTCATTTCGTGGAGACACAGCCTAAGAATCAGTGTGATGAAAGCCACATTCTCTTTTTCCCTCCAAGAAGTCTGAAGTGGGTTGAAATGGGAGGCAGAGAGAATCAAAGAGTGTGTTTTCCTTCTTCTGCACCCTAAGGATTTAAATAACTTAAACAATTATTTTTTAATTTTTTACAGACTTTCCATAGCCAGTAGGTTTTTGAACGGAAACAGGGAAAGCAGAGAGTTTTCTGACCAGCCAAGGCCATCAGTGCTGGGAGGTTGAGATTGAGCCGGCTTGGAAGTCTAGGAATACATTCCTGAAAGCTTTAGAGATTTAGAAATAGAAACCATCTGTAAGCACAACAGGGGCCCAGGGCATAAGGAAACACTTCAAGATAATATAGGAAAATGGTGTTCAGTGGAGAAAGCAAAGCATTTACACAGTATTTTCCCCTTATCACTTAAACATTTCATGAACTTTTCAATTTTTTGTTGTTGTTCATTTTGGATGAAGGAAAAAGGACTGGGCTTCATTGGTTTGTTTTTGAGCTTCTCTTTGGCATATATATTTCAGCAATTGTCTGTACATTGTGTAGGGAATATGATATTTACAAAGCATGACTTGGAGGGTTAGGCATGGTGGAGTTGGACTTTGGAGTCTGATTCACCAGATTAAAATCCTCTCTCAGCCGTTTACCCTGTGTGTGACCTTGGCAATTGCTTAGCTTCTCTGCACCTCAATCCTCATGTATAAAATGGGGATTGTAATGCAGGGTTATTGTAAGAATTAAGTGAAAGTGTTGTGCACGTAGGACAATGCCTCATATACGTACTCAGTGCATTTTTTAACCATATTCACCATAAAGTGGTGAGAATGTCAGTTTTCTTTATCATTAATGTCTATAGCTGTCCACATGTTTGGTTTAAAGAGCTCCTTGTCACAAGAGAGGCTGCTAGTGGTGCCTTAGACAGTAGTGGGTAGAACATAGAAGTCTGGTTTAGCAGAATCCTCCAGGCATAGGTTAGATAGTGTAAATGTGCCGGTAGGACATGTACTAAGTTTCAAAAGTCCACAGTGGATACAAGGTTGGTAACAACCCCAGCCTCTATACTGAATTGGTATTTTTTTTAATGAAAAAAAAAAAGTGAAAGTCCTTGGAACTTCAGAGACCTTCAGAGATAGGTTCACTGTTTGATAAGTTGAGACCTGGACTCAACTTGATTAGCCTTGGGTGTATGACCTTGGGTGTAGACGTAATTCATTCAGATTCCTGAAAATACTTAGGTTTGTTGTGTCCTGAATCAAGATGTATTCTTTCACATTTGAAACAATTTCCCACTAAGAAATGTCTTAGTCATTAGTACTAGGATGGATAAACCACTGTCTTAAGCTTTATCTAGTAACATTCCATCCAATTCTCCCCTCCCCCCAGCAGGAGGAATACCATTTTCCATACTGGGAGTAAAACTGAAGCTTGTATTATGTAAAGGTGTTGTCACCTATTGACAAATCTTTGGAAGCAGTTATCCCCAGGGAAACTGTAGTCACAGGCCTCTTAAAAAGGAATTATTTTTGGAATTTCAAATATTTTGGATGGATCAATTCTGGAATTGGTTGTAATTATTGAGACATTTAATTCAGGGAGCTGCCCATGTGATTTGCTCTAGTCCCATTGGACACTTGTTTTTTGCTGTTGAGCAAAGGTAAACTCAGTCACAGTCATCTCATTTTGTGTACATTATTTTTTAATAGTTTTTTAAAATAGGTATTTGAATCTTAGGGATTTAGGAGGGAAGTTATATTCTACCTTATCTGCCAGGTGTTCACTTAAGGAAGGAGGTTTTAGATATGGTGGTTGTATCTTTTTAAAAGCTTACTTGATTGAAGTTTGTTTTCTTTTTTTTAATTTGGGGGAATTAAGGGATGAGAATGGACATTTGTTGACTATTGTATATCATATGCTTAACTGAGTTTTATCCCCTCAAGCAAATTGTAAGATGCATTTTACCTGTGAATAAATGGCAAATAGGGGGTTAAATATTGTACCTCAGATCCCAGAGCTAATAGGAGGTGGTAGGATTTGAATCCATGTCTTATGATCTTTCAACCTATCCCATTTGCCCATGGTAGACTGTACTTCTCATAAGCCTTGGCTGTTTTATCTTATGTAATATGGTCTCTTGAGTATAAAAAGGGTAACCTATACTAACATCTTCAATATTCATTTGGAGAGAGCAATACTAACTTCTTCAGTGAAAAATTACATATCATGGGAGAGATCCAGTGTACAGTTTAAATATTTAATCAGTAATACATTAAATTACCGATGGATTAGAGGTGCTTCTTATCATAGTGACCATGGGCTAATACCCTTAAGTCATGCTTCTCTGGTATGATGATGGTGATAGTTGCTGTCACTAAGGACTGTGAATGAATATGTATTTGGTTGACTCCTTCATGGGCCTCCTTACACTTCACAGGTGGAAGTGATAGCCCCAAATGCCTTGCCTGTAATTATGCTCTTGAGACGGGAGTCAGATAGTAGTAGATACTCTATCAGCTGTATTGTTAGTGTTGCCTGATTCGGAAACAAAAAAGCAAGTCTTACATCTGTTAACCTCTTTTCACTCTGCCTGCGTGCAGGGTTCATTTACAGAAAGTTGGTGGTGGCTGTGTGAACCACTAGCCTAACCTCAGTCCTTTGTATTAACAAATGCTCATGGAGCAGAAGGTTTGAAAGCTCATGACTAAACACTTATTTTGGAACTCAAGGATCTTAGAGACACGTTGGTGGCTTGCTCAGGGTCACATGAGCTGGTTAGTGGCTGGATGAAAACCCAGGTTGTTTTCCTGTTGCCTGTCCCTTCTGAAAGAGAAATAGAGAATCTCATTGAGTCAAACTCTTACTCACTGCCTGCAACTTAAAAAAAAAAATTCCTACCATTTTTTTCCCCCTGATAGTATTCTTTGAAAATCCAGTCCTGATCCAATATCTCTCTCACTGTCTTCTCCAGAGGGGAGCTCTTGCCTTCTCAGACACCACGCGTGCCCGGACTCTCCAGTTGCCACCTACTACTGCTTTAGCCACGTGTCATCTCCCCCCATCCCCGCACCCCGCCACCTCACAACTTACCCCTCTCTGCTACTTACATTGTATGCTTGTGGCTTCCTTCATATGCCAAAGAATATGTAGCGTACATTAAATAACTTTCCCATAAAACTAAATTTTAGTGTTACATCTTTGCTTTTCTCCTAAAATGAACATTGGTGCAGGGTGGTGGTGGGGGGTGTGATGGCAGGTACACATTTGAAAAGAAAGCCACTTGCTTTTAGGCTTACCTGAGGGCTGTAGAATGAGTGGGGCAGTCAAGTATTGTGCCCCAGAAATGTTCAGGACGCTCTTGGCAGATCCAGGGTTCCGGGTGCACATTGTTGGGGACAGGGGATGGCTGGAGAGAGCTTTTAGGCCAATTACTAGTGTCATCTGGCTTATTGGCTTGAGAGTTGCATAAGATGGGAGGTTTAATCATTTTTCTTTAGAATTGGCATTTATAGTATTTGGCCTGAATTAGAGGATTTAAAAGAGCTGTAAAGTACTGGAGTAGTGGAACTTAATATGGAATAGGGAACTTAAGTGCTTAAGTTGCTAAAACACTTTATAAAGAGTAATATTGGGATGTTTGAAACTGATACTGATAGCACTGCAAACCGTTTGTGTGCATTTGTGTTTGGATGAACTGAGATAAGTTCGGGTTTAGATGAGACAGAATTTTAATTTCATATTTAAAATGATTTATTTAGAAGTTTCAATAAATGGAGCTTTGATGAATTCTTATTTTTCCAGAGAAACCTATAATAAATTACTTCAGTTTTCATAATGTTTTTAATTATTATAGTTATGCAGACTCAGAAATGGATATGTTCCTAAAATAAACCCACATTAAAACTTCTCTTCTAATTTATAAAGAAGTAGATATTAGAGAAAAGCTTTTCCTGGCTGAACCTTCTAAATAACAAGTTTCTTGGATTGCTCTGCAAAGTGATTTTGGAAAGACCCATATCATTTTATCTTTGACAGTTCCTTCAAAACAATGTTACCACATAGAATAATACAATAACCAAGTTAAATAGTAACAAGATCTAATTGGGGAAATAGCATATCAAAAGGAAAAAAAAACAATAACTAGTAACAGTGAGAACATCTCTATTTCTTAAGAATATGTAGAAGAAAGATCTCAGAGTTGGGTCTTCATGGAGTGTTGTCCTAGGCTCTCTGAGCTTGCCTTGAAAACTTTCTGGGCTGTAGGGATATTTGCTGTCTTTGACCTTTACATATGTTCTCAGCTGTTTCAGTAGAGGATCACAGAGGCTGTATTTGCCTCAGGCACAAGATGATTGGAGAAAAGGAAAATCTAGAGAAATCATTGATTCACAACAGGTTGATAGATCTGAGGTGACTCCCTGTCTTTTATCCTGTAGTTCTCTCAGAAGGCAGGGTGAGGTTAGGTGACCACTTATGTATTTACTAAATACCTTAATATGATTCGATAAGGTGTCCTGGCATCTTCTCTGAATGACTCATTTTCCTAAGGAAAAAGGAAAGACTCTCAATTAACAATTGGTGGTGACAGTCACTCCTGGACCTTCACATAATCACCAGACCTTAGGTAAACAGGGTGCATGCCACCCTATTGACAGAGCTATTGCGGCACTAGGGTTTCCCCTGTAGCCCTGGTGATCTTTTATTGAGACCTCAAGCTCTGATTTCCCAGGGCTTACCCAACTGGACTTTTGCAACCTGGTTCCAGAATTTTCCAGTGTTTGGTTTTCAGTCAAATAGTAACAAGTGTTTGTGCCGATGTGCTGCAGAAGGTTGTTGAGACAAGATTGATGTTTCCCAGGTATGTGTTTCTTCTTCTAACTCACAGCTGAACGTTACTATTTTCCTTCCTCTGACCCAATGGTTGACTCATGAAAAGTTTCATTGAAGGTTTGGTTATCCTGTCCTTGGTGGAAGAGACAAAAACTGAATATTAATAGCTCACTCCATTTACCGCTACCTTTCTATTCTAACTAGTTTTATTTCTGCCACTCCGAGAGCTTAGCTTTGATTTCATCTTGTACTGAAGTCTCCTGGGTTGAAGGGGGAGGGCATTGGGTGTCTTCTTAAGAGAAGTCGACTGACCACAGTGCAGAAAGAAGTGACTACACAATGAACTGGTAGCAAATGATTTCACTAAGGTAAGAGTTGGAGTTTTAAATGGAATGAACTAATGGGAAGGGAATTCTATTAATATTCCTAAGATAGTACATTGTACTTGTTACTAACCCTAAATGGAGAGAATTTAACAAAAAGTGAATTTGAAAGTAAACCAGCTTCACATCTTCCCACCTCGCCCCCAAACTGGGTTAATTATCCCTTCTTGCTAAGTAAAATCACTTTGTTGAACTTTTAAACTTTAGTGCTGTCAATAGCAACACATTCTTTGACTGTATCCTCATTTCCAGCAACAAATACTGCCATGTTAAGGGAAGAAAAAAGAGATGGATATAGGAAGCAGTTGACAGATTGGGACAGACGTCCTCATGTCACTCCTTTAACTTGCTTTCTTTAGACCAGGAGCCACTACTTGTGGGTCTCGTTGCTGTATTGATCCTGATTGGTTAAACATACTACCAAAGGAGGACCTTTTGTCATTTCTTTAGTGAGTTAGCCAAGAATCTCAGATAAAGGTCAGAGAAGCCCAGAATGATGTAATACTGCAAAAAATGTTACTGATGTTTCTAAGGGGAGTGAAAGAAATGCAAGTATTGAGTTGGGTGTGATTCTTGTTGGAAGAGGGTGGGGGCAAATCTTCAAAAATACCCTTAAAGTATTAAGACAGTTTTTAGTATTAGCAGCACACAGCATGGCAAACTAGCAGGCCCTGACTTGTTAGCAATTGTTTGCATAGTCTACCTGGTAGAGAAAATATCTAACACATAGGCCAAATGTTTGAGAACACTAATGCGCACCATGGTTAGTGTGAGGTTTAATGAGGTGGGGGGTGAATTTCCATTTAAATCTGATCCTGCTAACACATTTAGCTGCCTCCCTAGCTAATTACACAGTTCCAGTCTTGAGAGAGGAAGAGACATTTGTGAGCAGTAGCGTTCCTTGTTAAATATTGAGCTTTGAAGGCCCTTCCGAAGAGGAGGAATTGGTTGTACTCGGGAAATTTGAGCGCGGTAATTTTGCAGCCATATTCCTGGCTGGGGAGGGGGAAAACCCTTCCTTTCTGCTCCTGGGAGTGTGCAGGTCCCTGTGTGGGGGCAGGATTTCTGGTAAGTACAATATAGGAAGCAAAAGTACATTGTTCTAGGTCATAGTCAGTTGACCTCTTGTTCCTGGGCCCCACCGTTCTCTCCTCATAGTGGGTGCAGGGGAGAACAGGAGCACAGAGCGGGAGGGGAGGGTGGGACATGCACACGCAGTGACACAAGTGGGAGACACACCAGTGCTGTGCTCCTGTGCCACCCGGGAGGCCATAACAACATGGCACAAGACTGGGTGGCTTAAACAACAGAAATATATATATATATATTTTTATATGTTTCATCTATTTTGGAGGCTGCAAGTCCAAGATCAGAGTGTAGCAGGGTTGGTTCTCTCCTTGGCTGGCAGGTGGCTGCCTTCTCACTGCGTCCTCATGTGCTCTTTCCCTGTGCTTGCTCTTCTCTGGGGTCTGTGTACCCTCATCTCTTTGTCTAAGGAAGCCAGACAGATTGGACTATATAATAGCCACCCTAATAGCCTCATTTGAATTTAATTACCTCTTTAAAGGCCCCATCTCTAAATATAGTCATATTCTGGGGTGCTGGGGATTGTGGCTTCAACATGTAAATTTTTGGGGGGAGGACATAATTCGGCCAGTGACAATTCCTGTTTCATATTATGAAAGAGGGTCTACAGTGAAGGACATTTGAAGCTCCTGCCTAAAATACTGCTTCATTAGTCCCTGTCCTCAAGAAGAAGGAGGTGTAGAGAGTTGGCAACCTTTGAGCCCTGGTTTAATCCTCATGAATCCATGGAAGGTAAACATAAGGGTCCCAATAAGACACGTGAGATGCAGAGAAGTTCATCTCCCCACGACTCACATCGCTAGGAAAAGTAGAACCTAGTGTGGGATTCACAGTCAGGTTCCTGTGGCTCCATCGTACTGAGGAAGGCCACGGGTGTGTGCAGGCCCCGTTCCCACTGTTGTACTCATTATAGACACGGGCACGAGGCCTCCGAATCCCCAACACAGCACTGTAGGCAGTTGGCACCCATCAGTAGGCGTGAACACATGGTGACACCTGTTTTTCATTCTTGAGGCTATTACCATGTTTTCCCTCCGCCTGACGACTTTCCCATTTGGGTATCCATACACTTAAATACAGTCATGCATGCCTCAATGACAGGGATGTGCTCTGAGAAAGGTATTGTTGGGCAGTTTCTTCATTGTGTGAGTACGATAGAGCGCACTTACACAAACCTAGATGGTACAGCCGACTACACACCTAGGCTACTTTTGCTCCTAGGCTGCGAACCTGTGCAGCAGGTTACTGTACTGAATGCTGCAGGCAGTGGGAACACAATGGTAAGTATTTGGATATCTAAACATTTCTGAATACAGGTACAGTAAAAATGCAGTATTAAAATCTTAGAGAACCAGTGCTGTGTTATATGGTCTGTCATTGACCTAAATGTTGTTATATGGCACCTGACTGTATTACGAGAGGGTGAACAGGGAAAGAGAGGAAGATTGGCTTAGTGCATGGAGCGTAAAGAAGCAGGCAGCCTCGAGTTTTCCAAATTAGCGTGGAATCATTCCAGGGAAGCTTATTTTAAAATCTCTTACCTACAGTGGCAATGGTAGAGAGCCCCTCTCGTTCTAGGTAGAAGAATTGGCCAGGTGCGTGGCCTGGTAAATTCCTGTTCTAGCATCTTTGTTTTTCCTTAGGGATTCACCAAGCAGGCTCTTATCATGGAACAAGTTTTTCTGTGTTTTTTTTTTGAGACAGAGTCTCACTTTGTTGCCCAGGCTAGAGTGAGTGCCATGGTGTCAGCCTAGCTCACAGCAACCTCAAACTCCTGGGCTCAGGCAATCCTGCTGCCTCAGCCTCCCGAGTAGCTGGGACTACAGGGACGTGCCACCATGCCCGGCTAGTTTTTTCTATATATATTAGTTGGCCAATTAATTTCTTTCTATTTATAATAAAGACGGGGTCTCGCTCTTGCTCAGGCTGGTTTTGAGCTCCTGACCTTGAGCTATCTGCCCGCCTTGGCCTCCCAGAGTGCTAGGATTACAGGCGTGAGCCACCACTCCCAGCCATGGAACAAGTTTTATTGGCTAGAGATTCGGGGTTGAAGATATTAGAAGACAGGGGTTTTAACAAAAGCAAGAGTAGGAAGAGAGGTTGGGATTTTGACAGAAGGGTTACAGTACAGTGGGACAGACGACACTAAGGGGAAAGTCCATGTTTCAGGAATCAATGAAATCTTTGATGACTACCAAGATCAAGACTAAGGTATTTGTGGGCCTTTCCAAGCAATAAAACGAGTAGTGATACCGAAAGGGATTCTTTTGAGGAGCATTCTCTGCAAATGTGGATGTGAGACTGTGTACACGTAACACTTTTGAGAGGCTCTTTTTAAAAAAGTGTTAACAACTTTGGGGGGGTGCCTTCTCAAGTAATTTAGTCATTGCTTTCCTGTTGCAAAGTTCAGGCCACGTCATGCTAACCATGGAGATATAAATAGTTCCTCATTTATCCTTAGTGCAATTGAATATAGCAATTTAATTTCACTCCACCAGATAAACAAACCACTGGCCTTAGACTAATTGAAAGTTAATGCTGCTTAATATCTTTTATAACAGTTTTCTCTAGTGAATTATCTTCTGTATGATACACGTGATGTGAGATATTATAGAAGTAAAAAATTTTAACTCTAGTTTATGCAACATCTATTTTCAACTCAATGTCGGTGGTCTTCCTTTAGTGCTCACTGTTTTGGTCAATAGCACCTCCTTCCAGTCATGTCAGAAAACTAGGTGTGCCACAATCAGTAAGATGTGCAATGTTTAGGGGATGGACACGCTTGAAGCTCTTACTCGAGGGGGGAGAGGGGCATGGGCAATATATGTAACCTTAACACTTGTACCCCCATAATACACTAAAATAAAAAAAAAAGAAGAAAGAAAACTAGGTGTGTCTCTCTGGCCCCTTCCAGCAGGCTCTCACATGTGTCCATTTGTCTGTACCGTAAGCTCCAAATCTAGCTGAAGCTTCTATCTGTCTCCTGCATCACCACTGCCTAATACTCCTCTAAATCCAAGCATGGCAATTTTCTGCCTAAGACTTTATGTCCTAACTCTCTGTTACACCTGGAGTAAAGTTCAAAGCCCTTTGCACGTTCAGCTTCTGTTTCCCTCTTCCACGTTGGTTTCTACTCGCTCTCTCGCCCACCCTCTGGGGTCCAGCTGCACCAGCAGCCTTCCGAGTCTCCCAGTGCGCCAAGCTCATTCCCGCTGTTCTGCCTGGAACGTTCTTTTCCTCACTGTCGAAGTTACTCCTAGTTCAGATCTCAGCTTAAATGCCGCTTTCACAAAGATGCCCCCACACCTCCTGGCACTTACCAAAACTGAGGTGATTATGTAATGTCTCTGCTCTTCTAGATTAAAACGCCCAGGAAGCAGGGAGGTGTCAGTTTTGTAGACCTGTAACGGTGCCCTATCACAATTTCTGATACGTACCAAACACCCCGTATCTGTTCCATTTCCAGGGTTGTCTGCGGGACATATCATGGAGGGCACATGTCTTCTGAAAGTTGCCTTTGGCGGCTGATGACTACCATATACGGACACTAAATTCACCTCATCAGTTGTGCTTACTATGAAGATGAATAGCTGATGAACTCCAATTAGTGTAATTATTCTGTTTCCAGGCAGTAACCTTAGTAGTAATTGTTCTAAAGCCCTGAGACATTACAAGTAATTAGTACTGATGGCTCATGCATCTGAGCTTCCTCCCAAGGTAGAGTCTGCGACGAAGAATGAAATCGTATATTATTTTGGGAAACGCATGGTATTACCTTGTAGGAACTTGGCAGAAATACAACACCACGATGAGTGAAAGCTGGGGCAGATCGTAGTTACACTCCTGGTCCGTTCTTCAAGGTCACTGAATGTGATCGGTCTGCTTCCGATCAGTCATTACCGAGCAACTTACCCAAATTCATTTTAGTAACAGCCTGTGTGAAGTCTCGAATATTAGGCCCCTAGATGAGCATGTGGCTTGAAATCTTTACACATGAGTCGATTATAAATCTAACCAAGTACAAGGGAACTTAGCCCTGATTCTGTTCGTTGCCCCACAACGTAGAGTTCTGTGAGGTCAGGACCTTTTCTTGCTCATCTTTGGATGTCAGTTTCCAGCACGAACTTGCAATCCAGTGAAGGGCTGAATGCACGGAAGGGCATGTTTCATGGCCATGTGACACCACGCTATACATGTAAGGCATATTTCAGAATGTTGCCCTTTGCTTTACTTTCACACTCGGGAACCAGCTCGTAGTGAACCTTTAGCAAACATCTTAGTGTTTTTCTTTTTTTTTTTTTGGAGAGGGGAGTGTCACAATTAAGACAGCATTTGTGATTTCTTCCTCCTGCTCTTCCATTTTCACATACTCCTCCATGGTTAACATTCATCTTCCAGTGTCAGTGCCTTAGTTTATCTGAGATTTTTAGAGATAATATTTTCTTGTCCACCCCCAGATCTTGAATCAGGTCAATGTCTAGTTTTCTTCAGCTGATCATTATTGATAGAATTTTTATTAAATAAAAAATGTTTGTAGTTTTTTTTACAATGATATGAAATTGATTTCTAAGGTAACCTGTAGTTAAGAAATAATAATGTAGCATCCCAGTAACCATGTCTAATTCTAGCAATACAATTTACTTATTCTAAAACATTCCTAGATATTGACACTTTATTTGCAAAGTTTTTATTTTAATTGGCTTCTGTTTTACATATTAAAACTGTAGTTGTAGTTAAGGTGATTGTAGGGTCTTCATTGTCTACACATGTGTGCTATACATCTATACTCATGGATATGGTCTATACTATAAACACTTGGTACTTTAAGTAGTCAATCAACACTTTGTCTTAAAATTGTCCCATTTTAAATGAATTCACTTCATGAATTAGCCAGTGGCATCCTCTTCAGCTGAGATTCCTTTTTCTCCTCCTCCATCCTTTAGTGTACCTCCTCTGGTATACATTCCCATGGACAAGGTCTGAAGGAGCCAGCCCTCGGGAAACGGTAGAGCACAGCTATGGATCGTCTAGGGCCATGGCCGTTTGATTCAAGTTGGGTAGTAGAATAAAAAAGGCAGTGATAGCCCTTTGCAATTAATTTTTTGTTTTACTGTTTAGACTCCCTAACTCACCATACTGCTTCCTGTTTTCTCACATACCGAACTTCATATTTTGTTTGGAAGCCTTGGCTCACATTGTAGATTACATCGTAGGGCTATGTAATTAGCTGGAATGACACGGTGCTGATGGTTGAGCAGCAGTTTATGACACAGATGAGTAACCATGTGACTGATATGTCTTTTGATGTGTATTTCCAGGCAGATGATATTTTCCTTCCTTTTTTTTTTTTTTTTTTAACCTTCTGATGTGACTTGCTAGTATTGGTGTCATTTTGGTTTTAAAATGGGAAAATACAGACAGAAGCCCAAGGCATGATTGGTGTGTGTTTAGATTCTACTGTCTCCCACCTCCAGGAAACATTCTACATGGGTCTCAGTCTTCTGCAATTGTAGGTACGTACAGTATTTCACCCCTCTTCGGTTATGTGAAAATTATTCTATTTCTTCCTATAAATATGTTACTGGGTTGGATGAACATGATGTACACATACACATTTGAAGCCATAAGTTTAAGAAGTGTTTTATAGAGATAAAAGGCACAAGTATTGCTTTTGTGGTAAATTCATTATTTACTGAAAGGTGTGGTGTTTGCAAGCGTAGTTCTCAGATAAAAGCTTTTTAAAAGCTGTTCGAATGGTTCCAGAATGCTCTCCAAGAGTGTATGTTGAAAACTTTTTTCCTGTACACAAGAGTACACAGACATGAGGTTTTTCTACTCCGTTAAATGCAATGTGGGAAAATACAAACCATGTTAAAATATTGCAGAATTAATGTTTGTTTATGGATGGAGTCGGGAGACACGAGGGCCTGTTCTCTTCCTGTAAGGAGCTTACAGTGAAGGCAAAGAAATAAACCAGTAATTACAGTGAGACAAGTGTTGGTCTGTAGATCCATAGTATAAAGATATTAGCCAGCAGTTAGTCGCTAAATTAACTACTCACATCATTCGGTGCCTCTGCCTTTTCCCTTTTCTTCTGTTTGTGGATCCACCTCTTCACTTTAGTAAGTGAGATATCCCAGTTCAATTGGCTATTATTTAAGAAATTTTATGTAAATATCACTTTAGAGAATGTGGGAGAATTCAGCATTAATTGCATTTAGTTTAAAGATCTTAATCATTAGGTAGAAAAGGTATTTACATATCTTAAATTTCCATCAAAACCCAAGTACTGAGGGGTTAGAAATTGAAGGGAAAAGACTTCCAGGAATAAGTTAGTTCTTAAGACACATTAAGTATACACTTTAGATCTTAGGCAGTGTCCTTACAGAAACTGTTGGACCTCTTGGGGGATATGTCCCCAGTGGGTGTGCCGTCCTAACAGTCCAGTGTGTTAAGACTGGCTACTGAGCTTGAGCCACAGAGGAAATATTCAAGATCCTAAGAAAAACTCACAGTAGTTTGCAAGATCCATCAAATCTTTACTCTGGGGAAGTTGCTCCCTAAATCCAAGGAATCCATAGAATAAACAGTGTTTGTCAGTTGTTCTAGAGGAAGATGTAACCTCCAGGAAGACAAGTTGAGGGTGCATAGAAATGACTCTGAAATTGCTTGTGACATACAATGAAAGAGGGTGACTTTATACAAAGAAAACATTTTATTTTGATAAAAACCTGTGCTGGAAATGTTAATTCCAGAGTTTCCTCATGGGCTGGGTGAGTTTACGGTGCTAATGTTGATAACTGATCATTTTTCCATTAATGTTTTTGATTTATATTTCCTTACATATCTAGACAGATATGGATGTCACTTTTGCTCCAACATGCTGGTTTCTCTTGACTCCTGAATTGCAAATAGCTTACCGAAGTAGCTGGGACTCTTGACCAGTCTTTCAATAACCTTAAGGCAGAGTGGTAACCAGTATCTTACCATTCTTCTAACTTTCACCTTCTAGTCAGATTTGTACTACTTGTCATCTCTAAAGGGTGATTATTTCTCCACCTCACAGGGAAACTTCTTGGATGTAGGAATACTGTCTGCCTGATTTTTGTTTTCTTAGAACTTCAGACGGTACTTGGCCCAGAGTGATTGTTCAATGTGAATTAATTCATTAATCTTCGAGAGTGTTCTACCTTGGGAGAGAAAAGCAAAATTGATTTCTTGTTACATGTATTTAAACCAGTGTTTACATTTGTGGGGATCTTGAGCAGATCATCCAGAGTGCTAGTTTCCTGGTTGATGAATCAGGATAAATGAGCTAGTTTCCTAGTATAAACTAGGATTCTCTGTTGACGTTAGATGGCTACTGAATGTGTCTTAAGAGCATGTATTAAGAGTTTAGTTTTCATGTCATTGTTGAAAAAAAAAATAACCCAGAAATATTTTAATAATTGGAATTAAAGATTTATATCAAGACCCTGACATCTAAAAGTTGAGTGGTTCGAATATAGTAATGGCACTGTTTTAATTAGACCCATATCTTAAGAAAATAGCCTTAACAGGCAGTCTTAATATAAATAAATCACAATTCTGCATGTCAAAAAAGCTGCTTGTGCTACTGTGTAATTCCCCTGGAATTTTCAAAAGCTGGGATTTTCCTGTATACTTTGAAAGCTTGCTAATAGGATCTTCCAACCAGTGCTATAGTAAACAACCACCAGTTCTCCATGGAGGTATTGTAAGGAAAACTAATAAGGCTGTGGTCTGATTAGGGACCCAAAGAACTCTTCTTGAGCTCATCTGGAATGCCTTTCTGAATTAAAGCATAGACTAAGCGTCTGTTCTTAACATTAGCAACTTGGATGCTGTTCATTTTGAAGAACGAAAACTGCCTAAATCTATGGTTGAACTTGCAGACATTACAGGTGTAGCCTCTGGGAATGAGATGCTTAAAGGGGTTCTCTAACCTGGCTCTTGCTAGCTGGGTGTCCCCTGACATTGTGTTCTAGAGTCAGATTCCTGTAGTTCTCAGTGTCACCAAACCAATATGAAACACATTGTGTGCGTTAAGAGGCTTTTTAATTACATAAATGCTTATTACTTGGGGAATTCTCATCTTTTCCTAGTTCTCAGTTACATTCTCTCCTTTGGATGGATCTAAGCAGTTTGACATTCCTACTGACACGCCATTTGGTTTGTGACTTGAAATATTTTTGTGAACGACACCTATTCCATTATTTACATGCCTTTCTATTTTTTCTCTATTTAAACTCCTCTCCTTTTTCAGTACAGCAGTGGACATTTTCCTCAAAATCTTGCAGGTTCATTTGATTGTCCTCATCGTCTCAGCTGGAGACGATGAGTAGCCACTATTTTCAACCAACTCAATCTCCATAGCTGGTTGAGTTTTTATTGAAACCAAAATAAAACTTCAAAGAAATGGAAGAAGCTTGAGCCTCTGTCCTCTCTCTTTCAACTAACACCTACCAATGTTTATCTTGGAAATTATTTGATGTTTGTTTGATGAAACATGTAGTTAAGTGTTAACGAGACTAATGTCTTCAAGGTTCAGAACAGCAAGGAGAAACCTTTAATATTCTATGTCTAGTATTTGATGCGTGTGCTCTTTGGAGCCCATGAGAGCTGGGACGGAAATGATTTTCTGAGCCCAGATAGTCTCAACTGCATGTACCGAAGTGAGGCCACGTTCAGCTCAAATCTGAACTTGACCCACCTTTCCCCTTCATCTCCTGCTGTTTCTTCTATCCCCAGATTGTCATCCTCTTTTCCAGCACTGTGAACTGTTCATAATTGCTGATAAATATCTGATGTGTAGCATAAATTATAGGACTACTTAAATATGACTCATAGTGAGTTGTACTTAAATATCGATGAGCCTTCATGAGTTTTCAAAGACTATGTGGGAATTTCTTTTTGAATGTCAATTATTAATCACCTATTTTTTATTCAACTTTGGTTGTCTTTGGTAAAATTTTAATATCTGTCCACTCAAATGAGGACTTCTGAGCTCTCTGAAAAATGGATAGGAAAGGAGAATGGGTTTAGTCCTTGCTCGTTATAGCCATGTACGCAGCCAGGTTAGCTGGTTCACCCAATAGAATGTATCAGTGAGTTGGGGAATAAAGCCACGACTTAGGAGTCACCTGAATAATCACTATCTGATTAATTACCTGATTAATTTACCTTACCTGAATAATCAATCAACTCCTGACTAAAACTTACACACTACCTTTAGCTTTTTTCTAAAACAAGATCTGGCATATGTGAAAAGTTCCCTTATTCGCTATGGTAAATAATTTTTTAGGTCAACCAACTGAGGGTTTAAATAAAAATAGGTCAACGCTTGCACGTGGAACAGAAGGCTGTATTGTTGGTGACAGTCACTGACTCCACACTCACCCTGAGGTCTTGTGTCATGTCCTAGGATGTGTTTAGATAGCCTAGGTCATCAATCTGGTCATATAACTTTGGTTATCTTTTTTCCAGAGCCTTGCAAAGTAAAGCTGATCCTACTTAGGACCCAGTTAGGAATTCAGATATATGTGGTGTGTTTGCATCTGATAATGTCCTTTCACAGTTGAAAACAGAGGCTTAAACTAGTGAAGTAAAACCCTTCTAGCTGGGATTCCCCCAAAATCTGTGAAGTGTGACTAATTCAAAATCTTTACTGGGAACCACTGCAGTGGAGTTTTTGGAAAAGTCATCTTAGTGTTGTGGTGATGTTTGCTTTTTCTCTTCATTTGTCTAGTTCTGTAGTTGGAACTGTTTATAGAGATGTAATTAAAAAATGACCCCATGCTATGGTCTGAATGTATGTGGCCTTCCAAAATTCATATGTTGGAACCTAATACCTAATGGTGATAGGTATTAAGAGGTGGGGTCTTTTGGAAAGTGATGAAATCATGAGTACTCGGCCCTAATGAATGGGATTAGTGCTCTTATAAGAAAAGGTTGAGGGCTTGATAGTCCTTAAGATTCTTCAGAAAAAAAAAATATATATATATATATATATATATGTATGTATGTATCTCCACACACACACACACAGACACACACACACACACACATATATATATAAAGATTAAAAAAAGGTTCAGGAAGTGCACTAGTCCCCTTGTATCCTTGATCTTGGACTTCCCAACTCCATAATTGTAAGAAATAAATTTTTATTATTTATTTATTATTCAGTCTCAGGTATTTTGTTATATCAGCAGGAATGTACTAAGACATCCTACTAAAACAAAAAGACTGAATTGTTGTGACTTCAATTCTAAGTTGAAAGCATAAAACAATCATTATAGAGAAAGTGAAACTAGACAAAGATTTATTTTTTAAATGGCATTTTAAAACATTTTACCATCTCTCTTAATTATAATATTGCAAAATAAAACCTTTTGGTCTATTGAACATGGGCTTGCATGGTGCTTACCGTATGCTAAGCAGGCAGTTCTCTAAGCTTCACAAAAATTAACATTGTAAGATACATCAACTAGAGGAAGTAGGTTTCTATTGTCACAGTGTACGAATGAGGAAACTGTGACACCGAGAAATAAATGAACAGGTCACTTAGCCGGTGTGACTCGTGAAATTAGTTCATGTTTTTTAACTTGATGGTAACATGTCAGTCAACAACAAAACTTAATTGGTTGCTTCCAGTTTGAGTAACTTTTCTTTGGCTTCTTTAAATAAGGGCTGTGCATTAGCTACATTTGTTGGAAATGAATGAGGCCCTGCAGCTTCTATAGATATGTACAGAAGCTTCAGTGAGCTGGTGTACAGCACTGTGGATGTCCCTGTGACTGCCCTGGGCCAGAGTTAGGCCTCTGGGACAGTTCACAGGCATAAAAAACATTGGCTCCAACCAAGAACCGAAGGAGTTGAGGGCAAGGCTGCAAAACTAGTACATGGATCCCACATGCAAACTGGGAGGTTTCTGAGACTGAAACCTCAGCTTTAAAAAAAAAAAAAATTAAAATTAAACTGGGGAGGGAGAGTTCTTATTGAACCATACCATGTCTCTACAAAATGAGGAATCTGCCACATTTTAAGGATAAGTGGATACCCCTATTCTGAATGCTTCCTTTATTGATTGAGAAAGGAGTAAAATCGAGCTTACAGTGCTGCGAGTTAGACTAAGAAGGTATTTGCTGATGCACTATTAATAGTTTTAGCAACTACTATCAACTACAGTGACTGTGTAGTTCCTTTTTTCTTTTAAATTTTATCCATGACTTAGTTGTCAATAAAAAGACAAGGAATGGTAAACATTTTCATATACATCCATATCTGCAATGAGTGGAAGTGGGAATGATCTTATGTTTTCATCTCTCTCTTTTTTTAATAGACTTTATTTTTTAGGCCAGTTTTAAGTTCACAGCAAAATTGAGCACAAAATATGGAGATTTCCTGTGTATTCCCTGCCCCACACATGCTTAGCCTCTCCATTATCAACATCCCCCACCAGGGTGGCACATTGGTTGCAGTTGATGCGTGGACTCATCATCACCACCCAAAGTCCACAGTTTACATGAGGGTTCACTCTTAGTGTTGTACATTCTATGGTTTGGACAAATGTGTAATGACACGTATCCACCATTATGGTATTATCACTGTGTTTCTTAATATATGTTCAAGTCAGGGCTTACTTTAATTTAAAGGAGATTAAATGAGTGTAAGTGCATTTGTTCTATCATTATGCCTATTTATAATCTGTTTAAAGAATCTGTACTGCATTGCATTATAACTGTAAACAATAAAAAACAATGCTTGTAATAGC
Organism: Microcebus murinus; assembly: GCF_040939455.1. Lineage (NCBI taxonomy): Eukaryota > Metazoa > Chordata > Mammalia > Primates > Cheirogaleidae > Microcebus > Microcebus murinus. The sequence goes on from NC_134114.1 coordinate 13,217,587, forward strand.
ACATACTCGCTCAGCTTGCTAATGTCCTTAAGGAGTGGAAGTAGGTCTAGAAAAAAAAACAACAACTCAGTTTAAAAAAGAAAGGTAAGCATTTTTTTTTCCTTTTAAAAGGATTTTTTTTTGGGGGGCGTGGAGGTCATATCTTTAAATAAGTGAACATGTTCTTATAAAATGATCTTTTTATAAGCCCTCTTAGTCTCAAAAGTCTGTCTCTTTCTTAAAATCTGGGTATGAGAGCAGATCATGCGTGTAAAGGAAAAGGGAACACTCTGGAACACCTGTAGTAATTGCTTCCAGCTGGCCCACATGCTAGGCGATGAAAGGGCGCCATGATAAACTCACCTGGCCTTAAATCCTTGTCTCGTCCTTTATTTGTATCTATTGGCTTGAACCAGTTCCTCCCGCCTTCTCAATTTCAGTTACCTTGTGTCTGACTCGACACTAATGATGTCTGCTTCATGCTATGGATTAGCATAAGGTGAGGTTAGCCAGGTACGTAGTAACCCCTCAGCGAGAAGTGTTTGTTCCTGCCATTCCTCTCCCTGCTCTAATCTAGATCTTTTGTTTCCTTTTATAGCATTTACAACACATTGCAGTTACTTTGTGTATTTGTCTTGTTTGTGGACTGTGTCTTACCGTGTGATCCTGTTGTTGGTGAACCAGTCTTGTTCCTGTGTCACTCTAACCATTCCTCTTGCCAGCCTGTCGTGTAGGCTCTGTGCCATCAGGCCCTGAGTCCGTCTCATGCACGGCTGTGTCTCTAACATCGTGCACCCAGGTCCTCAGTGTTCGTCTACTGCTAGCAGAAAACAAAGCACTGTAGCTCTTGCCAAAACCTTCATCAGGTATGATTTTTCAAGTGTGATAAATTCTGGGTACTGTGTGGAATTGGATGAAGTTAATTTATTGCAAATATATGCTTATGCTATAAACTGTAAAATAAGGTTGATTTCTAATTGGTATTTTAGGTTCTCCAATACTGAAAGATAACTTTTAATTTGGTGAGAGTCTATACCTTAAAATATTTCCAACATTGGCCGGGCGCGGTGGCTCACGCCTGTAATCCTAGCACTCTGGGAGGCCGAGGCGGGCGGATTGCTCGAGGTTGGGAGTTCGAAACCATCCTGAGCGAGACCCTGTCTCTACTAAATATAGAAAGAAATTAATTGACCAACTAAAAAATATATATATACAAAAAATTAGCCGGGCATGGTGGCGCATGCCTGTAGTCCCAGCTACTTGGGAGGCTGAGGCAGGAGGATTGCTTGAGCCCAGGAGTTTGAGGTTGCTGTGAGCTAGGCTGACGCCACGGCACTTACTCTAGCCAGGGCAACAAAAGTGAGACTCTGTCTCAAAAAAAAAAAAAAAATTTCCAACTAACACCTTCTTGATGAAGATGTATGATGCATTAGACATTCTCAAAGTCTAGAGGACAGAACAATTAAGTGAAACGGTAGTCCCACATTGTGTGTTTATTTTCAAACAAGCAATGTAGCCCATGCCAGCATAATAGGGTCTATTCTTATGAGTGATCTACTTTAACTTCAGACAGGATTCTGTATGGTGTCACTTTTTGTTTGATTTGTTTTGTGTGTGTAGATAAAAATTATATCAAACCTCGAACATGAGGAAAACAATATCAGGCAAACATATTCTGGCTTAATTATCCATGAGTGTCTGGGGGCCTACTTGGTACCTCTGCTAATGACATATGGGTCTAGGAGTGACTCATGAGCATACTGCCATTGTATATAAAGTCAGATCTTAAAGTTTTATTTTAACTTAGCTAGGACTTGTTAGAAGGGTGGGCATTGAATATATATTTGTGTTTATGTACATTGAAGATAATCACAGTCTTTTTAAAAAGTGCCTAAATGTCAATGTTGAAATAAAACTTTTTTGTTCCTGTAGTGGCTATTAAATAAATTAGATTAAAAACTATTTTTGCTCTCTCCCGTTTTAAAGATGGGAGTTTATGTTATCATTATTGATACTATTTTCTCTCAGAGCTAGTGCATTAATACTGTTTGGTTCACTACTATTCTAATTGTTAACAGATATTTTATAAATGCTAAATCTAAATGCCAAATATATGATATATCTGTATTCAGGAGATCAAATCTATTAATATAAATACCACTTTGTTTCCATGGTGAATTCTATTTCTTTTATAAACATTCTCACCTCAGCAATTGAATATGTGTGATTTTGCGATTAGTGATGAATAAATTTTGTATTTTTATAGGCCTTTAGAAATTACTAGACTCTGCATAGAAAGTTACATATTTTTTTCTCTCGGCAGAGAATCTTCTCTGTCTTTTCTATTTGGCTTATTCCTTTAAAAATGAAATACAGACAAAAATTGCTGGAGTGGGAGAAAATGGGCAAAGAGATAAAGGAAAGAAGAAAAAGGAGAGAGATAAAAGAAGAAATTGGGGTCACAGTGAATAAATACACTGCTCAGGATAACTCAGGTGTTAAACAGAAGCTCCAGGATTAAAAGCCATGTCAGTGGAATGCTTGTGCTTGTGTGTGAGCTGTCATTGAGTCATGTGTGAAATGGGGGGTGGTGGTGACAATGGTGGATTACTAGTAAGGTGAATACTATCAATGCAACATATGCATAGAGAACAAATATTGTGAAGGATTGCAGAAAAGGAAAAGTTTAGATGTTTTCTAGAATTTTCTAGAGTTCTTGGAGAAGGCTTCCTGGTAGAGCGCCATGATACTCCGCGGTATGTGGAGGAGGTCTTTCAGCCAGAAACAATAGCCAAAGCTTGTCCCAGCTGTGCAATGGGCTTGGCTTCTTCAGAGGACAGTTGAGACTGTCCCGAGAAGAACAGAACACACTCCCTGTAAAATAAAAGAGCTTTGGAAAGAGATTCTAGATCGCAGGGTCCATGACAACCCTGAAAACCAAGGTGAACTTTGTTAAATACAGCCCATTTTTAGAGAAATGGTGCTATGCTTGGGTCAATTGACATCTCTGTGGCGGGATACAGACTTAGAAGGATATTTGTGACTTGGAGAACTCTGGAGGGGCCTCATCTTTTTTGAAATTGCACTTTTGCTCCCTCTTAGCCTCTGGGTATCTGAATACTTTGGCTGTGATTATTGACAACCATCCTGTCTTCTGTCACTTATCTTATAAAAGTCATTTGGATTTCTGAACGTTGAGTTCTTACTCAGAGTCAAGTTCTGAACATACAGAGTACAGGCTACTGAATCTCAGGGCGTTTGTTCCTGGTGCCTAGAGGGTAAGAAATGTGCCTTGTAGGTTCTGTAAAGGATGTGGATCTTGACTTCATACAGGACAACCATGTTATTGTGATGTTTCTACTTGCTTTAGAGAATCAAAAACCATCAATGTTATTACATCTTCACTCAACTATGAAAGAAATCTATTGATGTGAGTGATCTGAAGTTATAACTCCAACTATGAATGCTGCTGCTTCAAAAGGTGCCAGTGATTGGAAATCAACTTAGATGGGGCCTAATAAGTTCCAGGGCCCTCATTTAAGCCTGCCATTCATGGCATAGCTCCTCCTTTGAATTTAAGAAATTATATCTCTTTCAGTGTGAGTCGGTGGTGGTAATAAAGTTTGGCCATGTTGATGTGCTAGCCTTCATATGTAAATTCATGCCCCATGTTGAACTTAAAAAAATCAGTAGACTTCATGTCATGAGACTCAAGGAATAAATGTATTGCAGAGGATTTGGAAAATATTTGGCATTTTTGTGGTCTCTTTAGCAGTGTCATTCTCTTTCTTGAAAAAGGATATTAGTGATCAGAGAAATTGTGAATCTCTTTGCACCCTAAGCCACCATGAAGTTGTGTTAGGTACAGACTGGCCAATAAATAGCCCAGGGTCATCAGGCTTCCTCTGTCTTGTTCTCAGTTGCTTGTCATTATTTCAAGTCAAAACTTGAATATTCCAGATCTGGATAGTGGATAGTTTCATGCTAGTCAGTATTCTAGTAAATATCTTTTAGATGGTTGCCTGTGGTCATATTGTCAGAATAATAATACCCATGGCTCACCCTTAAATTTGTCCCAGTGCTTGCAAACTGTTGAAATTAAAGGACCTGGTTCACCTCTAATGTCTACTATCTAGAGCAGCCACTGTTGTGAGCTGAATCTATTCATTTGATGTGAAAAACAATTATGGCATACTTTAAAATAAAAGATTGGTTTTTTTTCATCATATGCTGTTGCTGTGTGTGCTGGATAAGACTTTTCTAATTAAAAATTTTCCCTGAATGCCAGTACCTCCGTGACCTTAATTCTATAGTAGACCTTGCTGCATTAATTTAATTGGAGAGACCAGTGCTGCAGCACCGTTAGAAAGTACCTGTTTCAGCCTGAGTTGGGCATGACTGGAGTATAATGGTGTCTAATCATCATTACCATAAGATGGTTTAAGTTTATTCTACGATTGAACGTCCCGATTGCATAAACTTGAGGGTTAATAAAACAAAGTTCAGACAGCACAGTGTTCTTTCAAACCAGAAGGGTGGGGGCAGGTATGTAGGATGTGAGTGACTTCTAGCCCGCAGTGTAGCATGGGTGTCGTCCTAAAACAAGCATGTTTACAGGTGCCCACATTAAACAAGATGGCACAGAATGACTCTTGACACTGTAATCTCTTGAAAAAAAAATATACCACTTTGCAATTGTGCTTTTTGTAAAGCACTTTTAAATATTGGTGCACCTGTTTTAGGGCCTCCTTGGTTTCCTTTTTCCTTTCATATACCACCATTCCATGAGCTCGTCTCTTAACTGTGGAGGCCTTGCTCCATTAAACATAAACACACACTCACATCCCCAATAAAATGTAATTTAAGTAATTATAAATGTGTTGAGTTATACAAGCTAATTGCATAAGTGTTACTGTAGACAAACACATACTAATTAAAATCTTGGGGTCCTTTTTTTATATTTTGGAGGTACTATTTTATTTTTTGAGATGTCAAACTTCTACACTTTCCAGGGCCCTGGTGAGCTCAGACAGCCTTACCCTGTGCCTGCAGGGCCTCACGCAGGAACCACGCCTGTTGTTGGCCTTGCATTGGTTCGTCTCTTGGCGGGCCTGTCCTGTGTGGGGTGCAGTAAATGTCGGTCTTCCTGCAGGCTTCTTTTACCCAGAAGCAAATTTGGTCAAAGGCAAGAAGCCATCTGCTCCTCTCTTATGTGCCTGTAGTAGCAAAGCAGGGTTTTTATGTACTTGGATAGCAACATTCAGGGCCTTCTGCATGGTACTTCCTTCCCAAGCTTTGGGGCCAACAAGAGTCTAAAATGGGTGTGATTAACTGATAAGGAATTTGAAAAGCCAGATGCAGTTACTACTTCCATGAGACCTTTCCATTCAATGCTAAGGAATTTCCCAACATACTTTTTTTTTTTTAACCCTACTTAGAATCACCATTTTACCTTTTTTAAACTTCAATTTAGACTCGAATATTTTGTTTTCCGTAAATAGCTCTTTTTTTATATATACTAACATTTGTATATCTGTGCTTGATTTGTACCTTCCTACTTCATTAATTTTTCTTCAACCCACAACTTGATCTAAGTCTTTTTTTGTTGTTGTTGTTGTTGTTGTTGTTTTTATTTTTAGAGATGGGGTCTTGCTCTGTTGCCCAGGCCAGAGTGCAGTGGTACGATCAGAGCTCACTGCAGCCTTGAACTCTTGGGCTCAAGTGATCCTCCTGCCTCAGCCTCTGCAGTAGCTGGGATTACAGGTACACACCACCATGCCTGGCTAGTTTTTGTATTTTTTGTAGAGATGGTGTCTTGCTATGTTGCACAGGCTAGGCTTGAACTCCTGGCCTCAAGCAATCTTCTGACTTTGGCCTCCCAGAGTGTTGGGATCAGAGGTGCGAGTCACTGTGCTCTGCCTTAATCTAAGTCATAGACCATCCCTAAGGCCTCTTATGTGATTTTTAGGATTCCGTTTTCACTTGCTGTTGAGACACCCTCTCGCCTGTGCTGTTTTTCCATGTAGACTAAAATACACCTTCTATCTTAACATGATGGATATTCCACTTGACTATGAAAAGTCACGTTCTTTATAAAAACTTTGTACTGTATAGACAGTGTGTTATTTGATTAACTTGTCTATTCTTTCCTGTAATTTTTGTGTTGACTTTACATGTCACAAATCAACCCAATTTTTTATTACTATTTATTTTTTTTACAGCATCAATACATATTTCACATGGAGAACTCATTTAGTAGACTTGGTGTTTTCAAGTGATACCATACTCTGAACACTAATAATTGAGAAATTTCTATGTTTGAGAGTTAGTTAGGGGGGTGGGGGGGAGGAAGTCATAGGCATGATTTTGTCAAATGTATTGAGATATTTTAACCTGAATTTTTGGTGTGATTTTGAGGCAACTTTCTGTTGGAATTTAAGTTTTGCTGCATAGAACAGAAAATCCTAAATTATAATGGCTTAAATGAGAGAAATGTTTACTGCTTCTTATGTAAAATTCTAGAGTTGAGCTCCAGGGCTAATGTGGTAGTTTAGTGGTGTGAAGAAGCTTCCAGACTCTCTCATCTCTTTCATCCTCATTGTCAACTTCTGTCCTCACGACCAAACGACTGCTGGAATTCCAGCTGTCTTTGTCTAGCAGCAGCAGCAAGAAGAAACAAGGAATAACAAGCTTTCTCAGAAGGCCGGACAATATTTTTTGGTCCTATTTTATGTCCTAGCTCTAAACGGTGGAGTTATGAACAGATTTTAAGTGGAAGAATAAGCACTGGATGCCAGGGTAGCAGTGGTGGCACGGTGCAGGTTGATCCAGAAAGGCTCCTACATTTCTGGCAGAGCAATGGGATGGATGATGGTTCTAGTCTTTACAGGAACATGGGGAAACAGGTAGGTTCCATCGGTGAGAAAGGTAGCGGCGACCACACTTAAGGAAATCTGGAGTTTGAAGGACCTGAAGGACATCCACCTTGGGACAGTGGTGTGCCACTGTGTGCGTGACTCTGAAGCTCAGGAAATGACAGGCAGTGAGCTACAGAATGTAGGAAGTGCAGCAAGACTGAATTGATGACACCCTCTAGAACCCTTAAAGGAAGTCACAGAGGACAAAGGAAGAGAGCCTTAGGTTAGGGCTTGAAGATGAGTAAGACAGGTCTGGGGAGAAGTAAAAAAAGCTCTTACTGGGGTGGGGGTGGGGTAAGCCTACGATAAGAAACAGCTGTGTTCTCGTTAGCTTCACTTTCGCCACTGGGCTATTGCTTCATAGCATGGAAACATCTCAAAAGATGAACATTTCAACTTCGGAGCAGGCCAGGCATGATATAATCAGAAGGGCACCGCAAGACCACATCGTCCGCTCAAGAGAAGCATTCAGGTCTTTATTATCTTATTTAATTTTGATAAATTCTCTTTCATGTAAAGGTGTTGTTATCCATATTTTGTGCTTGTGGAAAAAAAACAGAGTCTCAGAGGTTTAGAGACTCACTCTGTGTTGTGGGGCAGAATGGGATGGAGCCCTTGCTTAGGTTCCAGGCACTTTTTTTGGTTCTGGGCTTTGGGGATTCTGTGCTGTAGGACCACGCTTTCTGGGGAGGTCAAATGACTTGTCCAGAGTTTTGACCTCAGATGTGCTGTGTTTCTACTACACCCGACTGTCCCTTTGCTCTCCGGCAGTCAGAATACATAGAATAAGTGATTAGAGTTAACAAAAAAAAAGAAAAAGAAAAAGACTATCTCATTTCCCAATCTTAAAACCTTCCCATGCGACATTCTTTGTCACTGATAATATTGTTGCAAACCAAAAATGTGCCTGATTAATCTTTTCAGCATCCTTTAGATTTGAATCACATTCTCATCTGATTATAGGGACTGAGTCACTGGTTAAGTAGTTCATCTTAAGACTCTAGACAGGGGTCAGCAAACTTTTTCTTAAAGTACCAGCCATATAGTTTCTGTCTTGAGGAACTCTGCTCAACTCTCCTTAACTCTGCTCTTGAAATGTGGAAGCACTTGTAGAAAGCATGTCAGTGAATGGTCATAGCTGTGTTTCAATAAAAACTTCATTTTCAAAAACAAGCAGGCAGCCCAGAATGCTAACACCTACTGTAGAAGAAAGGGCTAAATTCCAGAATTTCTGGCTTTAATCTAGCAAGTAAAATCATTTAGCAAGATTGTGAAAATAGTCAATTGTTAATATTTTTTTAATTTCCAGAATTAAAAATATTTAGCTACTTTAAAAAAAATGGACTTATCTCTGTAATTATCTTTTATATGTGTAAGGGTGGTTTTAGGTGAATAGATGCGAAGTATGAAATTAATTCCCCACTTTCTTCTCTATTTTCTCCTATGTAGTCTTCATGGAATTCTGAGTAATCAGGGTCCTTCCCAATCTCTCAAAATGATCTACATGTTTCAGACATACCCTCTAAATCTTTGATCATCTATGTATACTCCAATACCTGGGCTTAGACTGGAATCTGGCTGCGGGAAAGCTTGGATACTCACATTATTAGCAAATTTACATGCATTTACAATAACTCACCAATGGCAAGAAGACCACTAACACATTCAGGAGGCTTTATGGAACAGCAAAATCCTTCAACATTAATTACTATATCTAGTGTTTTTATTTGTATTATGCAGAAGATGTACATAGGTATCTTAGAAAAGCATTATAAGTAGAATTTGCATGTGACAGTTTTATGATGTGTTCAAATTGGAAACCTTCATTTGTACTGGTATTTTGCATTTGCATTGGTATTTTTAACTGGACTGGGTCCGTAAGGGAAAATTATTTTTTCATAAAAGAGAACAAAGTAGGAAAACTTTAGCATCTTGTATGCAAATGAGTGCTAATTATGACAAATGAGTATAATTTGTAAAAGACTCACAAGCAGGTTCTTTTTTATCAGTTAGTTCTCAATTTATGTGTAGAAACAAATATCTGCTAACATAATTGTAATCCACCTTTTGTGTTTATTTAAAAAGTGCCTTTTCCTTTCCAGGCAGGCTACATGGCTGCAGTGATATAGGGGTACACACTTATACTGGGTTTGGGGGGGGTTCCTATGAATCTATTATGATCACTTATGGCAATTAAGTGTCACTGATTCAGAGTAAAGGGGAGACCGTTTTGCCTGTCTTACATGATGGTTCAGATTTTAGCACAGCTTTTTGGGAAGTGCAGTTCTGTTACTTTCAAGCCTATGTTATAAACAGAATAAGTCTATGAATAAGTAAAGTGAGGTAAGTTGAGGAAAACATGCAATTTGCAATGGATCTTCAGTATGTAATGAAATATTCAATGACATTTTTGAATAACAATATTTATTTCTTAGATTTTAATTCGATAAGAATTGCAAATCCCATGTTTGAGTCATCACAAACTATGAATCACATCGTCTAGCATACTGAAATTTTACCATGTACCGTGCTTGGTACTGATCCTAAGACATTTTAGGTTTAAAAGGGAAAAAGAGGCCCAATATAAAAATGGAGAGGGTAAATCTTAAAGCACCAACCGTGTTGGATATTCTTCCTTCAGTAGATCCTGGGCTGGACAGGCTACTTAAGTTGGCACCAAAGGAATAAGGATGCTCTGACACTGATCTTTATCTTGGTAGATGGTCCCTCTCTTATGAGTGGTCTTGGGTGACCTCACTTCACCCTCTGCTTCTTCCTCTGCTGTTTTTCCCAAATGATCCAAGGCATAATTTTGATTTTTTTTCTTCATGCTACGTGATAATTTATTCTAACCAGCAACATTTTATATATATTTTTGGACCCATTATTCCAAGCATGTAAACTGTTTTGGATGTGCAAATTATTCTTTATTGGTATTTATTGCATTAGTGTTTTAGATATATGGAATTTTAGAGATGAAGTGGCATAATCCCCTCATAGGAGAAATCTTGGAGGCACAGAGATGTGAAAGACAGCTGAGGGTCGCAAGAGCTAGGAGATGCTATTCTAACAAAGATTCTCCTACCCTTTGGTTCAATTTAATCTATTTTAGGTCCTTCCATCTCATGTTAATGACATGGTAATCTACCCACTTAATACTATAATAAGTTCACTAGGATTTTCCCCATTGAAACAGACTTGTGAGTCATAGCTTACTATTACCTTCCAAGCTTTTAGTCTGTTTTTCCCTTAATATCCGAGAGTCATATAGAATCTGTGGGACTTGTGCCAATCTGAGGCTGCTACGTATTTTGAAATTGCTTGTCCCACATTGGTTGCCTGGTATCAGTCAGGAAATGTTGTAATTTGTAACCCCCGACTCTTGATGGTGTCACAGGGTAGGAAGTTGTGGGGGTGTTGGTTGTGGCCTGAATGGTGGGACACTCAGAAGCTCCACTGGGGCTGAGTTCTGCCAGCTTGTAAAAGTCGGATACATTTTCTCATGTTAAATACATTTCTTTCACTTCCACCTTCTGTTTGAAGTTGGTGATGTGTTTGCACTTGGCTTTCTTATTGAGACAGTACACCTCTCCTCAGACAGATCTGTTGCAACTTCATGATTGCTTAAGGCTCATGCTGTCACCATTTGTTCCATTTAGCAATGTCCTTCAGACCAGAATAGGTTTCTAGACAGAGAATTCCAGATACCACATGTAGGAAACATGGGTTGAGTGCCTATGGTAGGACACTCAGTCTACTAATTGGAAAATTTGCACCCGATTGAGGGAATCTTGAAATGTTCTATTATTGACATTTGAAGTTTCACTTGTTCCTCATTTATCTGGTATCTGCATGACTTACCATGCTTGCCTTCCTGCACCCCACTTTTTATCACCTTCTACCTTTGCCTTTATCTCAGATTGTGCACAAAAAGTTTGAAGGACATCCCAAGGAGAGCCCAGAAAGCCTCGTTAGGAAGGATCTGGGAGCCTGCTTAGTTCTTTTCTACTTTAACTTTTGTAAAATAGATTGACTTTCTGTTGTAGTTTACGTGTTAACATTGTTTAATCGACACTGATAGAATTCAGCCCACAGGCTAGCATTTGCTCTGTTACCTTTCACCCTTTTTGGGGGCATAGTTTTCCTATGATTTATGCTGGAAAGATCTATTGGCAACTGGAGTCGACCTCGTTTCCCGTTGGGTGCCCTACATCTGGCACAATGGCTGGACGTTTGTGTCGTTTCTGAAATAAATGACTGAGTGCTCGAGTCTCATAAAACATATACATTATTGCATACTTGTATAAACACTAACATTTATAGACCTAAGGGATACAGTCTTAGTCCTTTATATTACAAGTGAAATAACCAGTTCTGGGAGTTAAAAGTGGCGTCTTTATCATAAGCAGCCAGTTAGTGGCTATGGTCAGACTCAAGCCCAAGTTGAACAGAAATGGCTTAAAGATTCAAGTTAAAAAAATCACATACGATAAGTGGCATTAGCTCCTTTTCTAAGGAGAGTAACTTGAGTATTATTATATAGCTTTAATATTGCAAGAGGGACTCCACTGAGGCGTTACATTGGTGCCCGTTTTTAAGTTTCACCTGTCGGGATGGTATTTAGCGCTTGGTCTGCAGGGTGAGTGCCTACATGATGGTATGGCTTTACAATGCTACATTCCCTAAACGCTCCCTAATTCCCAGAAAATTGCTCCTGGATTAGGGCAATCTAGTTTTCTTGACTTGCTTTCTCTAATCCTATAGGAAAAAATAGTTGTGGCTGACTTCTGACCCGGATTTTATGCTAAGTTTGAGGAAGGATATCTGGTAATTCATTCCTTTACTTTGTGTTTGAATCTATGATTTTGTAGGTGTGGATGGAAAAAAAAATATTCCTAGGAAAAAGGTTCACTGATATTTCAATTTGACTGCTGTTATTGAATCCCAAACAGGTGTACTGGGTGAAACAGAAGAGGGTGTGCATGGCCCTTTGCTACAACCTCTCAATTTAACCTAAAGCAAGTAAGATGGAACTGGAGTTTGGGAAAGACTTTTGTCTTTCCAGAGGTTGTTTTCAGTGGGGTCTGTCTTGGGACTTAAAACATATTTTTAATGCATTTGAATGTTTTCCCTTTTGAGTGTTCCCTGAAACATTCTTCTGTATGTACTGGATTCAGTCATTTGGTATTCCTGATTGGCGTGCGTCTTTTACCAGTGTGAGGCAGCCACTTTCATCATTGTGAGATTCAGTAACATTCACTTGCTCTTAGAATCTACAGATTATATAATGGATATTGCAAGTTCTGACCTAGATTTTAAAGTGTTAAGGAAAGTGATTATTTATATGATAATTGAATCAATACCTGTTTGCTTGCCAGTTTTGAATACAGTAATTGGTCCCTTCTCTATTAATCTTGAAATCCAGGGTTACTCTCCCTTCCATATGAACAGAGCTGAGGGGGAATGGCTGTAGGTAAAGACAGTAAAGGAAGGTGTACTCATTGCCTACTGAGTGTCGTGAGCTAAGCTATGTCTTTCATTGCAGATATTTCATTTAATGCTGTTAACAGCCTACCCTCCCTCCTTTCCTTTTCTCTGGGCGAGGTTGGGTGTGCCGAGGAGGTCTCCTTGCCCCGCGTTTCACAGCTGAACGTGAGCATGGTCTGTTCACTCTGTATGCTTTTTTCCACAGAGCATAAGTTCAAAACTTATTGGCAAGCCATCAAAGTCCCATTTGAACTAAAAGAGAAAAAACCTGTTTTCTGAAACGTGAACTCTAATTACATAAAGTGGATGCCTCTGAAAACAGCACTGTCTCACAGGGCAGGCTGCAAACCTGGAACAACAATTGGAGCCTCACATTATGCAAGAAGGGAGCTTACAGAGCCAAGTGGCGCCTGCCCTGTGTTTCCCCCACCACCGACAGAAGTGGCTGGGATAACAAGGGACCCACGGCCTGGCGTGGGCATGTGGGCTTCTCTCAAAAATTGATGACACTGCTCTTTGGTCAGGAGCCTTGCTTTGTGTCTTGACCCCTAGGGCTAACCTACGGCACTAACGAGAGAGGGGTTGATGGGGGTGGTGGGGAATTTCTGGTAGGGAGAATAAGTCTGGTAATTCTAATTTATTTGTGGCTATGGTGGCAAAGGCAGTATATCTCCACAGTTGATGAGGTCTCACTGAGCTTGACACCACCCCATCCTCATCCAGCTAGGTTTTTTGCCATTTTTGTTTTCAGCTTTGAGACCACCAACAGTCACGCTTATTTGGGGGGATTTTTATGTGTTTGAGGTTTTACAGATGATGTAAAAGTCTCTGCAAACTCCATGTATCTTTATTTCTCAACCTGTGGTCCCTGTGCTATTTTGTTTCATCTTGACCTGGTCAACTTGGTGAAAAATAGATTTGTAGGACCCACTTTGGAACTGCTAGGACCCTCCCCAATGTATATTTTTTAACAAGCTCCTTAGATGATTTCTATATACATATATTTCACTACTATTTGACACACTGTGTGGAAATATTGCAAATGAGAGGTTGAAGTGACCCTTCCAATTCTTAGCATGAGTAAGGGGCAATTGGTATTGCATTCTAGTTGCTTCCGTTAGAATTCATTCCCATTCATTCATAAATTGAAAAGATATGTGTCGAGTTTTTACTGTGTGCCAAGTCTGGGGATGAAAGACATAGTCTTTCTTATCTAGGAGTTCCATGGGTGGGAAGAAATACCCTCAGTTATGTTTTGAAATCGGACAGCATTCTGGGACTCTCAAACTTTGCCTCATTAGGTAGCTAAGAGGCTCGAATTTGAAGAAGGAAAAAGTGTGGAGGGACAGTGTGGAGTGGAATATTTGGTTTAGAAATTTGGAGAGATAATTTGAATTTGTAAGGAGGGGCCAGATAACAAATGCCATGCAATGTTACGGTTACAGTTACAGCCATTCAATGTTGTTTGAACCCAGCATTGCAATAGAGTCCTGAAGATGACAGGACACAAACTATTCCCCTATGGATTGGGTACATTCTTTAGTTAACTCGCCAAACATTTACCAACCCCCTATTTGTGCTGAGCATGACACACACACAAAAAGCAAATTATTTATTGAATATATCAAGGGGATGTATTAAAAATTTTAGCATGGGTTTCATTGAAAATTATTAAAATATGAAATAGCTTTAGGACTGGAAACACTAAATTTGCTGTTGGTTCTAGAAAAAAAGATACATTAAAGTGTCAGTATGTAAGAATTTTAGGTGGTCATAAAAAGTGTGAACAAGCCCTTTAGGTTTGGAGATAGAAATTACTGGAAATACATCGCAGCTATTCCTGGAGCAGGTGGGCCTGTCTTTGTTGGGTGGCCTCATCTAGTGGGTCTGTCATGGCCCTACACCCATCACGGCCTGTCTGGTCCATTAATAAGCAGCAAAAATATCTCAGCTGCTCTGAGTTTTTTCTTTGTGCTTTATTTTGAATTCTGTTACAAGAGTTCTAAATTAGATGTGGTTATAGGACATCTTAGTTTCCTGTGGCTGTGGAAGAAAGAAATGGTTCAGAAATGATCTCCACAGCTTGCATTTCCTGAGCTGGTTGTGGTTGACTTACTTTATTGACTAAAAGAGCAGGTGATTCATACAAAGTCATATGTTAGGATGGTGCAACCGGGGCTTTTGAAAGGACCACCGGTTAAGTGCAAATAAATAACAACGTGAACGCACAGCAGCCTCTAAAAGCATATTAGACTATTGATGAGAATGAATAATACATGTTTTCTGATAATGTTTGCTGCATGTGGCAGGATATATTAAAAGGGGGAAAAACCTCTGCCCAGTGTCTACATTCAGTCAACCTTGACATTCAAGAAGCATAACTATCATCTGCCACTTTTATAGCAGCATTATCAACTCGGGGTTTTATGCCTAAAACTTGTACAATCCATTAGGAGATACACTTTGAAAAACTGGTCTCTACAATATGCACATAGTAACAAAAGAAAAAATACCGACAATATTATTGCAGTGATTTTTGCATTCATGTCTTTAATTATGTGATGGGTCCCAGTGGCAGAGAGTTTGCTCTCTAATGGTGCCTGGAAATTGGCCATGTCTCATTTAATAGAATGGAAATTTCAGTTATAGTTTAGCATATTTATTTTTCTACTGCCGAAAGGTGAGTTATGACACTTTTTAATAATGCTATGGGCTTGTTTGGTTTACTTTTGCATATCAAATTGTCTTTTCTGCTTTCTGCCATCTAAATATAGATATTTTCCCCTACCAGGCAATCTTTATAGGTTTATGTTCATCTTCTTCACTCCAGGTAAATGAGAGTCCTCACCTTCCTCTTAACTATCACTGAGGTTTTCTGATAATCTCAACTGGACATTTCCTGTTTGTTCCCTTTGAAGTAAACACTATGCACTTCTCAGAGACATTTTCATCTGTAGAAAGCTTATCCGTCCTTCAAGGCAGTTTATCATGGTGGTTAAGAGACCTTAATCTTGACGCGGTTGAGTGAGTCAGAGTGCCTGGACTCACCTCACATCTCCACAAAACTACCAGTTGTTTGATCTTGGGTAAGTTATTTATCTCCTATGTGTCTTAGTTTCCTCATGCTAAAGTGGGCATAGGAGTAATTATTTTTTTGTAGGATTGATGAGACAGTTAATGAGTTGATAAAGATCAAATATCAAAACAGTCTTAGGCAGAGTAAGTACCACATGTGTAAATATTTTTTAGGTATCTACTACCTCAAATTCTACCTTCTCTATAAACCTTTTCTGATCCCCTGATTTCGGCTAACCCATCATCAGTGAAACACTGTTGTGTTTCTCGCTCTTATAACACTTAACTTGCATTTATATTTTAATTGTCTCTGTATGTCTTACCCTTCCTGCTAGACCAGGGTAGGCTCTTTGCTCACTCATGCCCCGTCATGTCTTGTATTTAGTAAACACTTCAAAAAAGATCTTTCTTCACTAAGATCAAGTCCATTTTTCTGGAATAATTCTGAACATCTGAAGTTCTTGAGGCCATTCTTCTTGTTGGATTTTTAAAATTATATGTTGATGAATTATAGTTGTATATATTCATGGGGTACAAACTGGTATTACGACTTTTGAATACAATGTGAAATGATTAAATTAGCTAATTAACGTACTCATCACCTCGAATATTTATGCATATTGGATTTTTAATGAAAAATCCCCAAAGACACTTTGCTGATGCTTCTGTAGGGTGGGCTTCAAGAAGAAGAATGGAGCAATCACTTGTGATTAATCTTCTTTTGTACTAGAGAGCTTTCTGATTTTGCAGATCTAACTCGTTCTAATCACTTCTTTGAAAAAACTTGGTTGTAGAAGTGAGTGTGTGTATCTCTCTGTGTGTACTTTCCCCCCCAAAATTTCTTGCATCTTTTTACAGTACATTTTTACAAGGCTAATAAACATTTTTATTGTGACAAGGGAATAAATTGTCTTGAAAACATATTCTCTAAATTTTAACACATGATATTAAAAAGTTTTACCTTAGAAACTTAGACATGGTTGGCAACTCTTAATAGTTTCCTCTCCACAGATGACATTCACATCCCCAAATGTTGGTGATGCTGTTAGGATTATGGGATGTAAAGCCTTGATGAAATCAGACACTGACAACGATAATTCCAACAATGGAAATTACCATCAGGCATTGAAGAAGCTCTGATTGCAAATCACTGTGACAGAATACATACCTGTAGGAATACCAAAAACACACATAGGTTGCATTATCTTTATTTCACTTCCTCCTTTTAGAATAAAAGCATTGACCATTTGAAGGAAAAGGGCCAGTCATTTGTTGAAAATGGGAATTGCTGGGCATAACCAAATATTTTAGCTTTCTTTCCTCTAGTATTATGGAAAACACTTAATGTGTATTGTGTTTCTTTGTTCTTTATAAATTCTTTTTTTTAAGTTAAACATTTTTTCCTCTCTCTCTTTTATTCCAACATTTGCTTCAGGTAGGTTTGACCAATAACTTAGATTCTTTCCCCCTGTGTAATTATAAACCTAGCTTGTCTGGTAATGAATTTGCTCACAGATGCAACTCACCCGTCAGTCGTAACTTTGTATGAATCAATAGTGGATTGCCTGGCATATCAGCCTGTTAAAACGTTGCAGCTCTGAATTAGCGGAGTGACAACTGCTTGTCCAAGGATACACAGTTAATATGCTGCAGCCACATATGGGACATCACCAAGACACTTTGATTTAGTCCCAGCTTCCTTGTAAGGCAGACATATTTTCTTTTGATTATAAGATAGAAACAGAATCAAAAGGAGATTGCTTCTTGTCTTGACCGCATGATGAAGCTGTAATCAAACCAGAAATAACACTCCAGTCACTGACACATACTGTTGCATATTTATGTTGGGCTTTTGCTGTAGACTTGGAATTGTCCTCTTCATTGTCATCTGTTTGATGTCATCCTTAAGAACTCTATTCTGCTGGTTCTAGGTGAAATGGTTAAGTAATTCAAATTTGCATTTTGAAAATAGAAACTTGGCAGTGGATGGGACTTGCGTATGACTCAAACTGTCCTGCATAGGAAGTGCCTAGATGTTAGTGCAGAGAAAGAAGACATAAATAGGAATAGCATGTAAAGTAGTGAATATAATAACTTTTCAGATCATAAGGAGAAATTTGATATCATTTATAGCACTTAATGGATGCCAGTGATTTTCATTAAGTCACAGAGCTGTGCTGTTGTTCCTTGACAAGGTAACATAAATGTAAAAGCATGCTACTAGGAAATCAAATTAGAGGTGTCATGGAATATGTAGAAATTGTAGGAAGTCCACAATGCATGTAATCCCTGCCATATTGGGGTAGTTAATGCCTGGAAACTGTGTCATTATGCAAGATTGTATTTTCTGAAGAGGGACAATGCTATGATTGGGGCTTACATTTTTCATCCAAAGACTTGGGCAACACTGAGTAGTAGATATAACCAGGGAAGTGGAAGTGCTACTGAAATGAAATTTCAACAATAATCACAAATGGTGGTCTATCCAAACATCTAAAATTCAGTACATGGGCTGGGATAAACAATATTTAATTGCCAATAATTTTGCTTACCACCAAAATGCAGAAGGGTTATCGAAAGCCATTTGGATGACCCAGGTCTCTAGAGAACATCTTTTAGGAAGCCTGAAGGCATGCTGTTACTTACACCTGCCACAGAGGACTGATGTCTTCTTAAAGTTGATGATGAAATGTTTTTGTTTCCCCTACTCAGCACCCTTTCGATCCAACATTTCCTCCTTTCTCCTGCACCTGCTATGTAACAAGTGTTTTTATCTAAAGGTCTAAAGAAATGAAACAGCAAATGATAGCTCCCAGCAGTCTAGCATTGCATTGGAAAATTATTATAAGAAGAACTTCCACGATGGCTCAAATGTGGATTAGACACTATCCCGGAATGGAGGGTGTTGCTTTTCCATGTCCTAAAACACTGCAGTTGTTGAGACGGAAACCAGAGGAATGTATAGGCAGGGTCCCAGCCGTGGGATTTGAGAACTTTAGTCAAGGAAGGGCAGAAGTGTCTTCTGTAAAGGCCACAATGAGTGTGTTCTTCTACTACTGAGGACCAGGTCAGACTCAGTGGTTCTACTCATCACAGCAATTGTTGTCCTTCCTGTGAGGGTAATGAATCTTTGGCTCTGTGTTTGAATTCACCATGACCTCCTGTTGACAGTCCCCAAGCAAAGCTGTTGGCATTAAAAGCTATAACTGGCCTGGAGCTCTTTCTCCTAACTTACAAACTACAAACACGAATCTTCCAAAAATGTTGCATTCTGATAGTAAAAATGGTGACATGTCTTTGTTCTGTTTCGTGTAGCTTTTTCCATTATAATGAATGCAGAAGTTAATTAGCCCTCATTTTGAAAAAAAAATTCATGAGAGATTTCTTAGATAAAACTATTTAATCAGCTTCTGAACATAAAAGAGAATCCATGAAAAAGTATGGACCTTTATAAACAGATTGAACAGTTTTTTTTCCATAGAAGAAATGTTCCATATTTCTGGGTTCAATTAAAAACAAAATAAAAAATGATTCCTCCCAAAATAAGTGCTGTAATTGATTGGGAATAAGAGTATTTATGTGTTAAACCCTTAAGAATTGCTGAAGGAAGGACAAGGAATGAGTCAACAGCTAAAACCTTCAAATTTGGCAAAACTTAAACCGTTTTTTTTGTAGCATTGGACAATCTTAACATTTATTCTGTCTCCGATCTACTTTCTTCATAAAATTCAAGATACTTTATCATTTCTTCCCTGATAAGATCAACCTAGGCATAAACAAAATTTCTCTGCATATTTTAAATATCTTTTGCAAACTCTTGGGGGCATACAGTCTGTGGTTAGGATATTGAGAATTTTAGTGTTTATGGAAGAAGCAGTGAATGTAGCTTACTCCTTAGTTGGTGTTACTTGTTGGTAGCAAATGAGTGAAAGCAGGTTTCGGGCGGACAGAAAATGCTATGTTGGAAGGTCACACGTGACTTAGCTTTCAGTATTAGTGTCCTATGAAATAGCACAATTTCGATTTAGGAAAAAGAGAAGTCCTCTGTTCATTTGCATTATTGAGCTTGTGTTCCTAAGGATTTGCAAGCACTGTCCACTGTATCAAATAATTCTGGAAGAAGTATTGGAAACGATGGTAGCAGGAAAATAATTTCTATATTCATACAAGTTTGCTCATGTTTTATAAGTGGATTTTGTAGACAGAAAAACAGATTCCTTAATTAGTCTTAGACTACTAAATACTGAATTTATATATTTAAATGACTCCTACATGATACAGAGTGGGAAAAGGAAATTGTTTTAATTTAGCTTTCCAAGCTTGGTAATTGTTTTATGTTGCTGTTTTTCTATTTAAGGTAGAAGTCACTGACTTTTTTTCTTTAGAGTGTTAGATGGCTATATTGTTCTAGAAATTTGGGCTGGAGAACTTTTCCCACTTTTTCTTGTTTCTACATAACACTAAACAGAATGTCATGTTAGTTTGGGAGAATTGTGATTAGCTCCTCTTGGACTGACTTAAACTGTATTTGAAATGATAATTTTAAAATATGCGTAGGTTGATATTGCCAAGCATTGCGTAAAAGGGAAAGATGGTTTGGTTGTTTTTAGGGAGCACCTTTGCTCAAAGAAATTGGGCAAACAAGGCCCCGATCTTGCCAGGCAGGACCGTGAATGGTCGGAAGATGACCCGTCAAAGATAAAGGAGAAACAACTGAGTGTCTTTCACAACCACTCCACTGTGAAATAGTTCTTCGTGAGAGAAGCTAATGACACCTATTTTTTTGACATTTATGACTCTATCTGAGATCTCTTTGGTGGGTAGCTCCTTCCTGACTCATGACTTACAGAGCTGACACATTATTCTGAAAATATTTCCTAAATAGAACTGAAAACATTAAAATATTCTTTGATAAATATTTGGATGTTGTTTTACAAACTTTTAATTAAAAAAAATTTTATTTCTAATATTTAACAAGCTTCACGTGTTGAAATCATGGACAAAGACATTCAGTCATAGTAACCTATCAACTATGTAATTAGTAGGAGGAAGAGTAGTAATTAGTAGGAGTAGAGATGGAACTTTATCAATAATAGCACATTTTTAGGCAGTGGCTCACACCTGTCATCCCAGGATTTGGGAGGCCAAGATGGGAGGATTGCTTGAGGCCAGGAGTTTGAGATAATAGCACATTTTTTCTCATGCATAGCATTTCATTTAGTGCCATAAGCATTCTTAAAATTATTTCCCGCCCTGCTGCCCCCTCCCCCTCCCCAAGGACTTACTCAGAGTCTCATGGCAAGTTGTTGACCAGAGCCCAACCCCAAGCATTCTTGCCATTTTTAGCAAACTTCATACTCAGTACTAGATGCTTGTTTATGATACAAGTCTTAAAGAAAAGATTTCATCGGTTACTTAATTTTTTCCTATATGGCATTTTGTCATCTGCTCTTCTACCTTTATTTTCACCAATGGGGAAAGACTAAATTTTAATTCAGTAAGCTGTGCTGATAGAGTAGTTTATTTTAAAGTTAAGAAAAAATATAGGTGCATATTAGGTAAGTTCTGGTAGCTGAGTGGTTGTTTAATGAAATTCTGTGAGTCTTTAAGCTTGTTCAGAGGTGATTTTGGCCCAGTGTGTCCTTTGGATCGTGTGTACAAAATTGCTTTAACCTAGATGATTTGAATAGATAAGGAACATCTTCTGTGATCCCTGCCAGGCTTCCTGGTCTGAGATGAACAAACAATTGGGAAACTTTGTAGAGGAGATTGTCTCTGTCTATTAAGGAGGGTCTTGATTATAACATAGCATTTCAAATGAATTTCTTGCCTTCCATCTCCCAAAGAAATTTTCATATAAAATTTAAACTCTCAATAGTAAGAACGAATTTGCTTTATTAAAGGTTTACTATAGTGGCAATGCATAGGGTCACAATTTTTTTTCCTATAAAGTTGAACATTAGCTTATACCAGAATTTTATTTTGTAAGAAAGGGAATACTTCTCAGCTGTAGGACTCAACAGAATCCTTCTAATATTTGCTTTGAAGGAAGAGTTAAATCTAACTGTTTAGGCCATTCTTTTACTTTATGCTGTTGTTTCTGAGGACAAAAAAAAGTGTCATGAAAGTTCATAAATGCACACTCATTTATTAGGAAAAATAATGTGCTGCCAATAAACAAAGAAAAGTTTGTGTGGGAAATTAGTGTGTAGTCTAAGCTCACAACAATTGTATGAAGTCCTTCACAGGAGATGGTAGGTGTGTATAACATGCGTTCAAACTCTCAGCTCCTTGATAGGTGTGGGTAGGAAAGAACAGGGCTGGTGTGATCAATAACTGCCATCGATCCTCCCTCCAACCTTTAAGGCCTCCCTGTGATCTTCCTGCTTCCAGCCCAGGTGCTTTGATCAAGTAACAGCACTAGAATGATACTTTCCTCTTCACCAAAAAGCAGAACTCTAACACATTTCTTCTGGAATATCTGTTTACATTAATTCGATAGAGGCTTGGTTTTATGAGATGGGGAGGGGTGAGTATAGAATTTGTCATGAGACATTTGTGGGAACTTCTAAATGTGTAAGTTAGTACCTTAAAAATATTAAGCTATTTGACATTTTTATAAAAGAAAGAAATTTATTTATGGAGTGGCCAAAAAAGGGCATATGACAATGTTAGCTTTCCTCATAAATAGTTTCTGTTTAGCTTTGTTACCCAAATAAAGTGTAGATCAGGTTTTTTACCCTTTACATATAAAATTTGGTGCAATAAATGAGTTTTAACTCATTTTAAGAATTTGCATTCTTTTTCCATCTTGGTGACAGACATGGAGTTTTTTCTTGTTTTCTTGATCAAATGGTAAAGAGGTGGTGAGGTCTAGTAACAGACAAAATGGTCTTTGTCAGCCTACTCACTCCAGGACTAGTATAAATGGGGAGGAATGAATTTGACTAATTTTTAACTTTTATCTCTGTCTAGAATATTTCTTGGTAGAATAGACTGTTAATATGTTTTTAAAAAAGACTCATAAGCTCTTAAGAATCTTAAGTACATAAAATATTTAAATCAAAGAAGTAAATCAGTTTTACTATTAGCAGGATGGTGACAATACAGTGGCAACAGGTGACTGTGTGAACTTCTTCTTTTCCCCATATGTAGAGCCATCAGGAGCATGCTTGGAACACACATACCAAACATCTCTTTGATGACATATTTAGAAGTTTTTTATTTTTAAAATTTTCTTTTAGATACAGGGCTTCTGATGCCTGTTTCTAGAACTTGTATGTGTGGAACCTGTTTTTGCTTGAGTTTGTAAGCAAAGAATTATCAAAGAATTGTAAAAATTAAGTGATGGGGAAAGGAACTAACATTTATTGCAGGCCTGTGAAATGTCAAACGTTGTACTGATGCTTCAAGTTAAATTCCTATGAGATTGACATTTTTTATTTTACAGGAAATGGTGGGACAATGCAGTTAAAAACTCGCTCAAGGATTCAGGGTGGGTGTGCTGTGGAGGTGGGACCTATATCAGCATCTTATGGGCCTACTATGACCCAACATCTGAAGTCTTCTTGAAATAATTCTTGTCCAGTATTTGCAAGATTAAATTCAGTAAAATTCCTCTCTGCTTATGGGTAGTTATTTTCTATGCCAATTTCAATACATAAGTCTATAGTTTTGGCACTTGTGACGTAGGATTTTCTTAAAATTTTGAAGGACAGCTCCTGAATTTGCTTTCCTTTGAGATGTCATGACGAAGAGATCAGCTTCAGCATTTGGTTAGTCTATAAACACATGGAGCTTAGGTCAGTGCATTCAG
This sequence comes from Microcebus murinus, assembly GCF_040939455.1. Taxonomy (NCBI): domain Eukaryota; kingdom Metazoa; phylum Chordata; class Mammalia; order Primates; family Cheirogaleidae; genus Microcebus; species Microcebus murinus. The sequence goes on from NC_134114.1 coordinate 13,240,861, forward strand.
CCTTGGTTTGAGTTTTCCTGCTGGGCTACTTACTGGCTAGTGAGTATCCTAAATGTGGAGAAATGCTCTTTCAGGGTAGCTTTGCTAAAGGTTTAAATAATTTCCAGAGTGGATTTCCTGTTGCTGTAATTTTTTTTAAACTGCTTTCTTCTCCCCTTAACTTAGAAGTTCCAATTTCTAACTTTCTACCCAATGATTTCTTTCAAAATTAGAAGTAATAGAAATGAGCAAAATCATTAAACTGTATGTCCATTGTTTACTCTTGATAACAAAGTACCTCTGGCCAATAGGAGGATGAAAAGCTTAGAGGCCTAGAGTACCTGAAAGGCTGAATTTCTTCCTTATCCTCTCAATATCTTGAGTTCTGGGCCAGCACAGGTGGCACCAACCTTAATAACCCAGGGTGGGTAACATTCCTGGGCTGAGACGTCTGCCCTCCTGCCAGTTCCTTGCACCTCCTAGATGGTGCCTTCCTGCCATCCTGAATTTTGTTGGACTTGACCTGCTTATCATACAGCTCCATGAACTCAGCTGGTTTCTTTATGAGTAAAAGGAGAATGTTAATGGTATACTACTACATGGTACTGTTGAGAAGATGAAATAATTTCTGTAATATGTCTGGGATTAGGATTGTGGCCAACATCTAGGAAACAGTTATTGGATTTTAAATTGTCATTTTAATTTACCCCTGGGTGTCGGCAATGTCTTCACCCATATTGTCTTGGGAAATAGCCAGGTGATTCTGCTTTTTCAGGCTTCTAGTAGATTCTAGAAGTCTCCTTCTGGTACCTCACTATAACTAACAGAGGTAAATTAGCAAAATTCAGGGTGTATTTGTTAACTGTGCATTCGAAAAACAAACATACTTTCTTCCTTACAACTTGATTTATGTGTGTTCATTTTTGACCCCGAAATGAATGGCAGCTGGGTTTAAAACAAAGAATAGAATGTAGCCTTAACTGTGTTTCCGAAAACCAATTTTAGTAACTCAGATTTTAGGTTTGCAAACCAACATGACTTTAAACCCCTGGGGATTGCTGTATAGAATTTCATGGTGTGGGTGTCAGAAAGCGGCACCCCTATGTTATGTCTACAAAAAGTCCACTGCATTTACACTTTGTCTTGCCATCTGTAATTTCTAAGCTTGTATATGGGTTTCTATTATTGAATTGAGAGACTGTCCTAAGGGCAGACCAACCTGTCAGGTTTCCTATTTCTTATTTAGCCTAACCAAATGTACCCAAATGTATCTTCAAATATCAGATATTTGATGCAGAATATTCATGCATACTGACTAAGAATTCAGTGAGTTATAAACTACAATTTAAAATACTCGTCCAGTTTACTTCTTCATATTTTCATTTATTGCTTTGTAATTGCTTATAGGATAAAAATATACTTATTTTTGCTCTACAAGTATATGTTTGTTCTTACTTTAGAGGGAGAAATAAGAGTTAAGTCAAATAGAATCCGTCAGAAGTCCGAAGTGAGTGTTGACCAAACGCCATTCCTTTTTTCAAAAAGACATATAAAAAAATTCTTTCTCTGATAACATAATAAAGACTTGCCTTGAGAATAGGAATAATATGTTAGTCATCTTTCAGTTTATTGCTTTTTTCCTCCACTGACTATTCAAGTTACTCCAGACAGGAAATTAGTAGTATAGAGTGGACAGAATTTTGACTGAAGAATAGTTCTCCCCTACCCAACACCTGACTTTTAAATAAGATAAATGTAGGTTATTTCACTATCATGAATCCTGATTCCAAGGAGTGTAATGAATAAATAGCAAATTTTCTGTTCTAAATGGATGCTATTTTAAAAAGAACAAAAAACAAAAAGGCTGGTCAAGGAGTGCTTTAGAATTCTGCAGAGGACCCTGCCCTGGTCAGAACCAGGTGGTCTCCACTGCACTTTCTAACCTGGGGTCCAGGCAAGACTCTCTCCCTCTTCTGGACTTCTCTTATTTGTGGGGACTAAAGGAGGTAGTGGAATGTGATTTCTGCCTTGCCTCATTGGGAAAAAGTAACTGATTTTCCTTACAAGAGCAACATTTCCATGGGTTCTCATTGATATGTGATGCCCTAAAAATGCACAGGAAGATTAAAAAAAAAAAAAAAGGAGAAGCAGAGTCTGCTTAGCTCTGGCCTGGTTCTGGATGAAATTTATTATTTATACATTTACAATTTATTATTTATCTGGGTGAATGCTTTGGTACCAGAGGAGAAAAATTCAGGATTCACATACAATCAGAGCTCCTTACTCCTTCAAACTCACAGCCTCAAGACAGTTGGAAACTTAACTTTTGAGTGGAAAAAGGTTGTTAATGGCCGCTGAGCTTGCACGTGTGCTTTGAATTCTAATCGGGAAATTGATAATGAAGAACAATTTTATATTACTATGGAACTTTTTTTCCAAGCTAAGAAATACCTTGAAAGGCCATGAATATCAAGTCAGACACAACTAGTGATCTAAAAATAGCCAGAGACACTATACTTTATATAACTGCTCCTGCTGGATAACAAGACAGACTGAACCCCGCTTGCCTTGTCTTTGATGTGTTTGCTTATATGAAACTGATAGATGAATAGTGGAGCTTAAAAAGAGTTCGTAGTTTGGATTTTTTTCGAGAAATTTGTGATCCGTGCCTTATTATAGCTGTGTAATTTCTCCAGGAAGTATTTTAGGGTTAAGACTAGCTCTAGCACAGATCTAAGATGGCTGTCACGGCCATCTTGCCACAAGTGTGGATGCTGGGTGTGTGAGGCAGACCTGGGAAGGCAGATAGGAAGCAAATGGTGCTCCACCTCTCTGCCATGGACTAGCTTTGTCTCTAATCACGGATTCTTTGATCTCAGCTTATTATTCCCTCAACTTGCTGCGATTCAAAGCTCCACAACTGAGCTCCTTAATCTCTTTTGTTGATACATTGTTGTTGCTGTTTTTTAATGATTTTTAATTGCGGTAAAATGCACTCCACTGAGCTCCTGAATTTTTCTTGATCCGTTCTTGATTTCTGTATTCAATCGTGTGACAATCGTATTATGTAATAATGTAATTATATATAATAAGTAAGAGTCACCCTGTCCCCCGTGCTGGGGGCCCAGCAGGGCGCTGGCCCCCTCACCCTGGAAACTGCAGCCTCCTGTCTTCACTGCCGCCTGACTCCCTTCTCTGTCTTGTTTTGTGTTTGGTTCCAGATCTCCACGATGGGAGGCAAGCTCAGCAAGAAGAAGAAGGGCTACAATGTGAACGACGAGAAGGCCAAGGACAAGGACAAGAAGGCTGAGGGCGCGGGGACCGAAGAGGAGGGGACCCCGAAGGAGGGCGAGCCCCAGGCGGCCGCCGAGCCGGCCGAGGCCAAGGAGAAGGCGGAGAAGGGCGCCCAGGACGGCGAGGGCAAGGCGGAAGAGCAGGAGGGCGCCAAGGACGCCTCGGCGGCGGCGGAGGCCCCGAAGGCGGAGCCCGAGAAGGCGGAGGGCGGCGCGGCCGAGGCCAAGGCCGAGCCCGCCAAGGCGGCCGAGCAGGAGCCCGCGGCCTCCGGCCCCGCTGCGGGCGGCGAGGCCCCCAGAGCTGCCGAGGCCGCCGCGGGCCCGGCCGAGAGCGCGGCGCCCGCCGCCGCCGCCGCCGGGGACGGCCCGGCCAAGGAGGAAGGGGACCCCAAAAAGACTGAGGCTCCCGCAGCCCCTGCCGCCCAGGAGACGAAAAGTGACGGGGCCCAGGCCTCAGACTCAAAACCTAGCAGCACGGAGGCCGCCGCCTCCAGCAAGGAGGCGCCCGCGGCCACGGAGGCGCCTAGTTCTACCCCCAAGGCCCAGGCCCCTGCACCCCCCGCAGAAGAGCTCAAGGCCGGCGAGGCCCCGGCAGCTAATTCTGATCAAACCGTAGCAGTGAAAGAGTGACAAGGACAGCCTATGGAAAAGAATAATACCACTTAAAAAAATAAGAAAAAAAAAAAAAACAACCAACAAAAAACCCCCTATCTCTTTCTCTCCTTTCTCTCTCTCCTCTCTCTCTGTCTCTCTCCTCTCTCTGTCCTATACTAACTTGTTTCCAATTGGAAGTAATGATACGTATTGCCCAAGGAAAAAAAAAAAGGATGTGTCCCATCAAGGGAGGGAGGGGGTGGGGAGAATCCAAATAGTATTTTTGTGGGGAAATATCTAATATACCTTCAGTCAACTTTACCAAGAAGTCCTGGATTCTAGAGATCCATGTCTGAAAGTGCAGTACGCCGTCTGGACCCGAGCTGGCTGCTGGTTCTCGCACTCCACCGCTGAGATCCGAGTGGCTTTTCTTCTACCAGGGCAGCTGGGAGGGATGCGCTTGATTCTGCCCACGGGGCCTGTGCCAAGGCAATCAGATCTTTATGAAAGCAGTATTTTCTGTGTTTTTCCTTTTTAATTTACAGCCTTTCTTATTTTGATATTTTTTTAATGTCGTGGATGAATGCCAACTTTCAGACAGAGCCCACTTAGCTTGTCCACATGTATCTCGATGCCAAGCCTCCATTCTTCCTCTCCAGATATTTTTGGGAGTAACAAACATTCTCTCATCCTACTTAGCCTACCTAGATTTCTCATGACGAGTTAATGCATGTCCGTGGTTGGGTGCACCTGTAGTTCTGTTTATTGGTCAGTGGAAATGATTAAAAAAAAAAAAAAAGTCTGCGTTCATTGCAGTTCCAGTTTCTCTTCCATTCTGTGTCACAGACACCAACACACCACTCATTGGAAAATGGAAAAAAAAAACAAATAAAAAAAAACAAAAAAAAGTACAATGGATGCATTGAAATTATATGTAATTGTATAAATGGTGCAACAGTAATAAAGTTAAACAATTAAAAAGAAGAGATAAAGACTGTTGGTTTTCTTTTACGACCCCTTTGCCCTCCTCGGTAACTACCTTATTAGAGAACAGACCACTGTATTGAGCATTTTCCTGAATATATTTGGATAGAAATATAAAGCAGGATCCTCAAATTTTTGTGAACATTATCTGTTTAAAAAAAATAGCTGGATCAGTGTCAGTAAATGATCTCAGAAGCTAAACTGAAAACTTACGGATATGTACCCTATAATTTAATGGGGCGTAATTAATTTACTTAAAAACAACAAAGATTTTGAATAAAATTCATGAAAAGGCAATAAAATCGATCTTAAAGGATGAGAAGAAAATGATAGGATCTTACAGAAACATGCTATGGATGTAAATTGTGAAACCACTGACGATCATTCTATTCAGCCCCGCTTCTCTCTGGGTATTTATTTTTATCATATTCATCATAGAGCCAGGAAAGGTGACAGGAGTGCTGGGAGGCAGACAATGAGAAAGCAAGCATGGAGGTGGCCTTTACGGTGACTGTCCTGGTTTTGCCACTAACGACTTATAATATGACTTTTAAGTCACTTCTAACCTCTCCAGACCTCCCTTGTTTCACCTACAAGAGGGCATGGATGTTATGACTTCTAAACTATTTAGTAGTTTGTGCATATGCCTGGTGACATTTTATATGAAGAAGCAGAGGAATGTGCCTGCAGATGAGATGCCACGTCCATCTCTTGACTTCCCCTGCAGAGCTCAAATAGTGACCGTCAGGGTGCTCAGGTTCTGTCCATGCTGCAGGTGGAGGAGGGCTTGGGGGATGGGTGGAAGCAGTGACTGTTAGGAAATGGCCAGGCATGCACATCAGTCCTTGCACCTGAGAAAAGAAGCAGTTGTCTCTTGCAACTCTCGGTAGACATTTACGTGTTTTCCAATTGGAGATTAGAAATCAAATCTCAAATATAAAGCACACACACAAAATGTCCCTAGCCACTACAAAGACTTCTCATGCTTGAATCGGTTAAATAACCACGTTTTTGAAGGCAGTGGATTGAGTGGTCATTACCCAGAGTAATAAATAACAATTTCATACTTCAGAAAACTCTGACATAATTTCCTATGATATTTGAGAAGGCCAATGTAGTGGAACTAATTCTCAAAGGGACATTAGCAATGCGGTGGGTGCAGATGAACCTGGTTCCATTGTTACAGGTTACATTACACATGGTTAAATAAAAAAGGGGGAAGAATGCTCTCCAAGTATCTTCTGAGTTGCCTGTTGTCTGTCCCATACCTCAGATGTTATCAGTGGGTAATAATTGGGGAAGAAGAAATGGTAACACTGAGTGGCAAATATTATACCTGTTGGGTTCAATTGATGTTTATGATCTCTTTTTTGCATTTTGGGTTCTTGTTTCTATGGTGAAATAAATTTGAATTCTTCATGCTTGAAAGCACAGCATACAAGAAACCTGTAAACACTTCAACCACCAAGCAACTTTTAGATAAGAATAACAGAAGGGGAATGTCCAAATTATTACCCATGTGTTGTAGCAGATATAAAATAGCTCAGGAGCTGGGTGGTGTTGGTGGAGCGGTAACAGAGATTCTATGAACCATGGAAGGCATTTATATAGTTACTAATATTAAAAGCCATGCATTTATTGCAGAAAAATGTGCTTGGTGGTGTTATGAATTCACTGTTTTCCCCCCAGCTTTCCATTCTTTTAATTAAATTCAAATTTTAAAAAATTCCCTAGGTTTTCTGGTGATTAGAATAATCAAATCAGCCTCCCAGATTAGCATTTATTACTATAAATTGCCAGTTAGGAATAAATGAAACCGAGGAGACATTTTTCTTAGTTTATTTACACTTAGAGTTGTTGGGTAAAATAGAATTAAAATCTGAGATATATATATATATTTTTTTTTTCCTCTTTTCTAATTCTATTAGGTGTTCAAGCAATTAAAGAGTACTAGAAATGTGGTCCCCCAAATATCTAAATCAGAATTTTAACCTAGGCATGGCTCATGATATTTAATTTTGCCATACTTAGGGAAAAACCTTGATAGAGAGTTTGAAGTTGTATATTCAGCAGAAAATGTAGTACGTGTGGGAGTAATTGGCTCAGCCAGGAAGAGAACAATGTTGGGCACCCGTGTTAATTTTGGATTAACCTAGATTGTTCTCTCCTCATGAATGATTTAAAATGAAGGGAAGCAAAGCACAGGCTGTGCTGAACAGGCAAGTCAGAACTATTGGGAACTTACCACATAGTTGCTTCACTAACTGGGCATGTACATCTCTACGAAGAGTAAAGGGGTGAAGGGTTCCAGGGTGTAACATTTGTTGGGTGCCTTTGCGCATAGTGCAAGGAGGAAATGAAGAGGAATCCTAAGGAACTTGTCTGGGCTTACCACGTTTGTCCCTCCACTATGAATGTCCTGTCCAGTAGATGATGCTGCCTCTGCATGGTGGGAATGGACTCCAGTCCCCAAGAGCTGGAGTGTGCCATGCATCTCCGGTGGCCTTCCGTGGCCTCAACCCTAAGAAAAGGCCATCTTCAGCCCATTCCTGGCCATCGAGGCAGAGGCCACACGGCCAAAATCCCACGACGTCATTTGCCATTCTTAGAGAAGCTCCTTTCTGGGAGATCAGGACCTAGCCTAGTGGACAGTAAGGACTTGTTTGTCAACTCTCTGGTGATGGCTAGATCTAGATGTTCTTCACCTGCATAAATTCTTTATTTAAGTTGGGTGAATTATTAGTTTCCAGCATAGCCAAGAGTGCTGCGTTGCTGCACAGAATTTGTTTCCATAAAGCATCCTGGAACTTTAATTTTCATTAAATGAAACATCTTGGTATAATGCAACAGTATCTTCATTTAAGCACACAACATGTCAGTTAACATCCATTGTCAGAGCTGGTGATCTTATGTTGTTCCTTTACAGATATGATGCTTTGACATACAGCAGATTTCAGTCGTTTCATTTATGGCCCCCCCCCCCCAAAAAAAATCTATTTATAAAATTTACTATTCAACTTCTCGTCTCAGGATTGGTCAGATTAACCTCCATCTTTTTGATTTCTATTCTGCTTTTTGAGAGTACAGTTATTTTGAACTTTATTTTAACTTATTTGCATAATAATGAAAACTGGATGCTCCGGAAGTAATCTTAAAAATATACCAAATAGCAGTAACACCAGCAGTTATGGGATTAATCAGATGAGCTTTTATATGCATCCTTATAAAAGAAGACACAATTTGCTTGATTTGTAAATGACACTGATTGGGCTGCCAAGTGGTTAATATTGTCAATATTTAGCTTAGGGATTGCTATTAGGCTAGGGCATCGCTTTTTTTTTTAATGCTATATGCTAATGGAAAAGTATAAAAGGCAATATAGGGTTTTTTTTAAACAAAGGTATATATCTTTGATTTTTAGAAAAGGCTATCCCTTATGATGAACCTATATGCTTCCCACCTTTTTAATGATAGACATTTTATTAGTGTATGAAATCTGAGAGTTCAGGGAATTATTGGTTTAGCACATTTCTCCAAGTTTTTCTTAGTCTTCATATTACTAAGAACAATTTCCATTCTGAAGCTGTATGCTTCCATTTACGTACACATTTAAGAAAATTCCTAGAGAGAATATCTTTTTGAAAAAGAACTATGATCTTTAAGAAAAATACTCTTAGTGCAACTGTACATATCGAGGTAGAAAAACAAAATAAAAATATCATATCTGTCTATCTCATGTACACTTGACCTTCATATTTATTTTCCCAAAGTCCAAACATCAATCACGTTTATTCCTCATTGGGTTATCTTTGAAGGTAGTTTTATACTTTCCCTGAGTTTCCTTCCAGGTCTGGGAAAATTCACATTTAATATCATTCATTTATAAAATAATTGTCCTTGTGTAACGACCATTTCTCTTATTTTAACTCCATCATGTCAATATGTTACAATGTTAAACAACAAAACCATGGGTTATCACTGATTTAGAATCATTTAGTGACCACTTATATTTGCTTTCTTTAAGTATGATTCTTGCTTATATAGTCCAGGGTTTAAAAGACTAAGAGTCAAAGGGTGTCAAAAATAATGCTGTTTGCGGGAATTCTCATCCTAAATATAATTTTTACATATATCTCACTAATTCTGAAGCAGAGCTTTAGATAATAAACACAAAACATTGTTAGTCTACAGGCTGCCCTGAAACCTTTTGTGTAGAATCTTATACTAAAACTTAAAAAGAAATCTATTTTGTAAAACTTAACATATATATTCTGATAAATATTTTTTAAATGATCTTAAAGATTGAGTTCCAAACACTAGAAAGAAAGGCTTCTTACTGGCAACCTCCTTGTCTTTTGGCTTTTCAAGCTATGAATTTATTCAAGTAGAAAATATGTTTGAATAGGCACCAAAGACTCTTGGCTTGTCATTGAATGAATTAATCTCTAATGTCGATTGGATTGTATTTAAGAGCCGCGCAACCAGAAAGTCAGGCACATGGTGTTATTACTCAAAGAAAAAAAGGCACCTATTTTACCTTGAAGAAAAGTGTTGACTTGTCACACACTTTTGTTAACAAAAGGAGTAGGGAAGAGAAATGGTGAAAAAAAAAAAATCCCCCAGCCCTCCCTCTAAAAAGAAAGCAATCCTCTTAATGAAAGAAGACTACCATTTCAGTACTTTACTGACAGAAACAGCCCAGTTTTGAGTTTTGCCATGAAAAGAAGAGATGACACGTCTAATTATAAGAGCCTTTTACACAGGTTTGAGAAATTTGATTTGACAGTTGAACCCCATTAAAAGAAATGACTATAAGGTCCTACAGCAGCAGTGAACAATTTCCGCCCGACTCTGCCTCAGCACAGACATCTAAGAATAGAGCTGACGCTCAGCCCGAACCACCCACTGCAGCTCACCCAAGTCTGACTAGTATGCAAATTCCCCAGAGGGTGGCTTTTTTCCTTTTCCTTTCCTTTTTTTTTGAGCTTGAGCTGAGAAGGATAGAGACTATATTTTGCTTGCTATCTGTTCAGCTGCCATGTCTTTCAGGAGCTGAAATTGCCTTGACATTCAAAGCAAATTGTACCTTTTCAAAATAAGACGCACACATACAAACACACAATAGTGAAAACAACCAAACCAAACCAACACAATTAGAAGGCAAACTGTTTAGGGTATATCAAAAAGGTTGCTTACATTTCTGATGCTAGTCAGAACTTCATTGTAACTCTTTTGTCTTTTATTTATTTCCTCTATTCTATATTCCGTTTGCTCTGCATTTCATCTTTCCCATCAAGTTCCCTACTTCTTTTTTATTGCTGTAGTTATCTAATTAATTTCTATAGTGATAGCCTTCCTTCCTTCCATTGAGGCAAATGCTTAGATTGGACCAGATCTATTCATAGAATAATACCAGAAAAATTTCATATACCTTAAGTGTGTAGTTCTTAAACAGATTTTATGTGTACTGGTTTATCTGACTTTGCATAATTCTCATTCTTCATTTGTTCAGGAAGAACAAATATAATTTACTTGGAACTTATCTGCACTTTATTTGTCATCCTCCCCCCCCAATTTATCTTTAAGAATAACAGGGAGATTAAGAGACAATATGTTTAGGATCTAAGGTAATTTGAAATAGCCTTGATGTAGTGCTTATTAAAAGAGAATCTTGGCCAAATGCAGTGGCTCAAGCCTATAATTCCAGCACTTTGGGAAACCAAGGTGGGAGGACTGCTTGAGGTCAGGAGTTTGAGATTACCCTTGGCAACATAGCAAAAGAAACCTCATCTCTACAAAAAGTGAAAGAAAAAAAAAATGAGCCAAGCATGGTGGCCGTGCTTGTACTCCCAGCCACTAGGGAGGGAAGCCAGAGGATCCTTTGAGCCCAGGAGTTCCAGGCTGCTGTGAGCTGTGATCCTGCCTGCCAGTCTGAGAGACCCTGTCTCATAAAAAAAAAAAAAAAAAAAAAAAAGAGGTTTTATTTACCACAAAAAGCTCTGAGCTCTGTGTCAGAAGGCAGAGCAGCAGTTCTTAAATGCCACACAGCCTGGCTACATAAGAATTTTCTTGGATATCGAAATAAAGAGATTTCAGCCCCCAAGCTGTGATCCTTGGATTCAGTCGTTCTTTTCTTTTTCAAGGTAGATAGACAATAATGCCAGCACATAAGCATTGGTTACATATATGCACAACTGTGATGTGCATTTCCTTCTGGAACAAGTCACAATAAGAGAGATTTTGGTTGTCACTCTTTTCTCTCACCCTGATTTTTGTGAGCAATTTCTCTTAAAGGAAAATCTGATTTTATGGATTAACTTAATGGTTTGGTCTTTACTCATTCTGTATGTATAATATTTCTCCTATATGTCAACTCTCCTAGTGTGTTCTACATCGCTTCATTCATTCACCAATTACTTATTAAGCAGCTACTATCTTCCAGGCATTATAGTCCCACAAATGGTAGGAATATAATGAGCATAAAAACAGAACCCATTAGGGAGATGCAAATTAAAATCACAATGAGATATCACCTCACCTCTACTAGAATGGTGGAAGATATTAACAAGTGTTGATGAGGATGTAGAGAAAAGGGAACATTTTACATTGTTGGTGGAAATGTACACCCATTGGTACAGCCATTACAGAAAACTTTATGGAGGTTCTTCAGAAAACTAAAAATAGTATTACCATATGATTCAACTATCCCACTTCTGGGTATTTAGCTAAAAAATTTGAAATCAGTATGTGGGAGAGATATCTGCATGCCCATGCTCCCTGTGGCTAACTTATGGAATCAACCCAAGTGTCCACCAGAGGATAAATGGATAAAGAAAACATGGTGTATATCCACAACAGAATACTATTCAGCCTTAAAAAAGGAAGAAATTCTGTCATTTGTGATAAAACATGGGTGGAATTGGAAGACATTATGCTAAATGAAGTAAACCAAACACAGAAAGATGAGCACTGCATGTTCTCACTCATATGTGGAGTCTAAGACGATTGAACTCAGAAGCAGAGAGTAGAATGGTGGTGACCCGAGGCTGTGGGGAGGGGGAAGGAGGAGGTGATAATCAAAGGATACAAAGCCTCAGTTAGATAAAAGTAATAAGCTTGATTTTTTTTGAGATCTATTTCACAGAGTGGTGAATATAGCTAATAATTGAGTACTTTACATTTCAATGTAGCTAAAAGAATAAATCTCATATTCTCATCACAAAACATGTCAAATATTTGAGGTGATGGATAGGTTAATTAGCTTGGTTTAATCATTCTATATTGTCTTTAAAAAGCATAACATCACTTTGTACACCATAAATACAAAGAACTATAATTTATCTATCTATCTATATATAAAAATGAAACTACAACCAAAAAAAATCCAGAGCCTAAAACTCACCCCTCAACTCTGGATTACAAAACACAACTTGCCTCTGCCACCGCCCCACTTGAATGACTCACAGGCATCTCAAATGTAACACATCCAAAAGTGAACTTCTGATTTTCCCCCCACCCCTGTTCCTTCAGCCTTCCACAGCTCACTTAATGATAACTTCGTCTTCCAGACACTCACACCAAATCATTGATTCCACCCTTGACTCATCTCCTTTTCTTATATTTGATAGTCCACATGTGAGGAAATTTCGTTGATTCTACATGTCCACCATAACCAGAATCCAACCACTCTTGTCACCTGGCCCGAGCCACTATGAATCTCTTACGTTGATTGCTGCAAGAGCCTTCTCGCTAACTCGTCTGATCTCACCCTTACACTCTTCTCATTAGAGCAGCCAGAACCACCTTGGTGAAGTGTAAGTGTGACCATGTCGCTCCTTGGCTCAAAACCTTCAACTGGCTCTCTTTGTCACTGAAAACAAGAGCCAAGATCTTCACTAGACTAGACCTGGCAGAGGGAGCATGGCCCACTGGATCATACAGGCAGGACTGGCTGTAAAATTTGCTGGGTCTCCCTCAAATCCTTTTAAGAGTTCCAAGAGAGCAGAGGATTAGAATCAGCACCGGACTCTTCTGATGCGGGTCCTGCATGACTACCCAGGCCACATGCCCATGAAGCCGGTCCTGCCCACAGGGTCCCCACAGAGCCTCCTTCCCTCCTCTCCTCCACCATCTCTGACTCCAGCTGCTTCCTTTCCCTCTGCTCAACCACGCTGGCCCGGCCCCTGGCAGGTCCTCCGATATGAACTCCCCAGGCATTTTGCTGCCTTCGGGCCTTCGTGCTTGCTGGGCTCTATGCCTGGGGCTTTTCCCACTCCCCTCATGACTTTGCTAAAATGTTACATTCTCATGAGGTCATCCCTGACCATCTTATTTAAAATTGCAACTCACCATCCAACCCCTTATCCCATATACACCTTGCCCTCCTCCTCCCGGGTCCCTGATGATGTTAATCATCTAGATATGGTACCTTTTTCTTTGTCTTTTCTTTTTTTTTTTTTTTTTTTTTTTTGAGGGAGACAGTTTTGCTCTGTTGCCCAGGCCGGAGCACAGTTCACTACAACCTCTATTTCTGGGCTCAAGTGAGCCTCCTGCCTCAGCCTCTCTAGTAGCTGGGATTGCAGGCACACGCCACCACACCTAAGCTAATCTTTCTACTTTTCTGTAGAGACGGGGTTTTGTTGTGTTGCCCAGGCTGGTCTTGAACTCCTGGTCTCAAGCGATGCTTCCCCCTTGTCCTCCCAAAGTGCTGGGATTACAGGAGTGAGCCACCGCACCCAGTCCCTTTTTCTTAACTAATTTGTTTATTCTGTGTCTCCCTCCACTAGTCTATAAGCTCCACAGGACAGAGCTTTTTGTCTTTTTCATTCAATGCGGTATCTCCAGTGCCTAGGACAGAGTAGAGAGTCAATAAATCTTACCTGAAGGAATGAGTAAGTCAACGGAAGAGAATGCAACAATTACAGAAACAATCACCCAACAGTGTATAATTCATAAATCTGAGTTATGTACAGTGAGAAGGAGAGTAAACCAGTTCCACGAAGGACCATAACCCTGACTAGGAACAGGTTGGGGAGAAAGAGGGAAAAGTGTTCTAGGCAGAGGGAACAGCATGAACAAAGGGCCTGTGTGCTGAGGGAATGAGGAACACCTGAGGAGCTGAGAGGAACCACAGTAGCTGAAATTCACAGGGAAAAAGGAAAGCTGGAAAAGGTAAGTATGGACATGTCGCTGAGGTGTGAGCACCCAGGCCTTTGCCGGCTGTGCTGAGGACGCTGGTCTCCACCTAAGGATAATTAGAAGTCACAGGAGGGAGGAGGCAAACAGAAGGTGCATTTGGGGAGGAAAGAATAGTTCATTCCGATTCAATACAGTGAACCGATGGGGGTTCAGGGTGGACTGGGAGACTGATGGGGAAGTTCTTTGCAGTCAAGAGACTGTGAGACATGAGGGCGGCTTGGGTGACAGAGGGGTCAGACAAGACCAGTTGGGAAAACCAGCCCGATGAAGCTGCTATTTGGATGGTAAAAGCCACAGAAGTGGTTATATGAGATTTTTAATGAGCAGCCAGGATCCAAAGGTCAGGAGGATGACTCTTGAAGAAGAGATGAGATACTTCATCAAATACAACCAAAAGGAAGAACAGGAGGGGTGCTGGTGTGCACAGCTCTGCATGGCATGTTTGTTAGGGAGAAATGAAGGGAGTGTCACAATGGTGGCTTTCATTTTCTGCATGAAATAAGAGGCAGGATGACTCACCGTCACTGAGGGGGACGGTTGGGGCACTGACCAGGTGGCTCGTTGGGAGATTTGAGGATGGAGGAAAAGCTGCTCCCAAACATGGAAGATGGTAAGACACACTTGAGGGCTCGTTAGAGATTGCTGGCTATGAGTAACAGTCTTCTGCTGTGAGACCTTCCCAGTGTCCTTGACCTGCTTGTGTACAGATGCATAAAAAGAGCATAGTGTGGGAAACTCCAGGGTTGGGGTTTTTCCTAGGTGCATGTGGGCAAGAGAGGGGCAAGAGAGTTCAGGAAATTGGCAAGAGTGTGGTTGACATGGTGGCCGTAGGTTGGCGACAAGATAGAGAGAAAAGTAAGAACAGAGAGATTGATGGTCTGGGAGGAGGTGAAGCCGTCAGTGACAAAGTGTGCTGGTGAACCTGAGCCAAGGTCGTGGTAGGAGTAGCTGAACAAGCACTTTGGAACAGGGCGCTTGAATTGGAAATTTTGGAGATGGAGAAGCTTTGGGTGGTGACGATTTCTCCGGTGACCGAGGAAGAAGGTAGCTGAGGTGTCGCCTGGGGTGTTAAATAAGAGAAGGTTGAGATGCTGAGAGGCCGGGGCATGGGATACATCGTCCATGTGGCAGGCAGGGCCACCCAGGAGGCTGCTAGCCAGGACTTGCAGAAAGACAGGGAGTGACCCGGAGCCTGCAACGAGAGTGGGGAGAAGAGGACAGTCTGGCCAAAGGGCTGAGGCCTCAAAGCCAACTTTGTGTTGTTGCTGTTTTGTTTTTGCTTCTTTCTTAACAAGAAAGTTGTGGAATAGACTTTTGGAAGTGACAGTAGGAAGCAAGGAGCGCACCAGCCTCATTCTAGAGGGCTGGTGGGGGAAGCCTCAGCGGCTTCAGTGAAGGCAAGGAGGTGGAAGGATGGTCATACTGAAGGTTGAGGGTGAAAAGGGGTTTGCCTGGCATGAGACAGTGGTTTCAGAGGGCAGAGTGGCAGCGTTCAGGAGGTGGGGGAGAGCTCGGCTGAGTCTGGGGCAAGGAAATACACAATACTTACGGGGAGGCTGGTGTTGCAGCCAAAGGTTGTTTATGGCAGCTCACATTTGCGTGCTGGGTGATGGTGTTGGAGATAGGGGAGTGTTGCCTTTAGCAGTGTCTCGGAGGATGATGGTGTGCCCCGGGCCAAATGGCCAAAGGTCTTGAGTCACAAGACCTGGGCTGAGGTCCCCCTAAGCTTCTGGGTAGGGTGGGGAATTCTGCCCCTGCACAGCTCTGGAGAATAACTTCTTGGAGGTTGATGCCATCTTAAGGAGTGGAAAGAAGGAAGCCCTTCATTTTCTCTAAGATATCCTCCACTTTGCCTCAGTAGAACTAATAGATTGGCCCTTGAACCAGCACAAATGAGCCTCCTGTACAGCGGGCCGAGTGTGCACGGTTGTACCCCTCAGGTCTCCTTGAAGACTTCTCATGCCTTTATGCTCCTTGGCCCTCCCTCTCTCACACTTGCACAGAGGAGATGCTACCGGCCTCCCCGGTCTGCAGCTTGGCTCTGAGATGTTACAAGCCCAGTGACCTTGGGCAAGTTTCTGAGCCTCTGTGCTCTATATGCTCCTTATCTCTGAAATGGGAATGATAATCTGACTCCACTCAAGGGATTGTCACAATGATCAAATGACACAATTGCTATAAAGCACAGGACCTGAGACCTAGCAAGAGACTAAAGAAAACGTGCAGCCACGTCTCTCCCCATATCCCCACGTGCTCCCTAAACTCTGGCCACACTGGACATTTTCAAATCGACCACATCCTCACTCCTGTGTCTTTGAACATGCTTGGAATTCTTTTCCTTCATAATCTCCACCTCTGAGTGTTCCTGCCTTCACCACCCCAGGACTGCCCAGTGAGTGTCTGCGAGTTTCTACTCGTTCTCTGGCAGTTAGCCATCTGGGGCACTTCCTGGCTCAGGAGGGCTGAAGCAAACCACTCCACGTTCCTGTAGCACCCGGCCGCCACTTACCTAGCAGTGACCCAGAAGCAGGTAGGTCTCCCCCACCGGGCTGTGAGTGACTTGCAGGCAGGGACATTCCTCGTTTTCTTATTCCTGGTGCCCTGAACGTTGCTTCATGCTCAGTAAATATTTCAAAATATCAGTGGGTCTATATAACTCTCAGTTGGCTGGATTTGATCTTGGTTCCTTTTTCTGAAGACCGCCATTTTGTTGGCTGGATATTTATGCCTGCCTAACCATGTCTACTCTGTAGCTCAGGCTGACTCACACAGAGTCCCTCTGACATTTGAATTGGAATTCTTCCCATGGATTTTCCCTATCATCGGATTCTCTGAAGCAGGTTCATACTGATGAGAGGTTTCACATCAGCTACAGCCACTCTTGAATGCAAGAGGAGGCCAAAGTGTTGCTGAATCCTGTTTGTGTTGAGCCTAAAGATCCTTTTAATTTGAATTTTGCCCCCTTTTTTTGTATCTTAGACACTGTCTCTATGTTGTTCCTTAAAAGCGTTTTGGGTTTATGGAAGATTTAGAAGAGAGTCTTGTGTTGTATTTGAAGACTCAGGAAGGTCAAGGTCTTCGAGTAATAGTTATAGACAGGACAGATGTCTGAAAACCCACAGGCCCAAGAGCAGAGCACACCACCTGGGGACTAGCAGCTTGACTGCAGAAGCTGGAATCCCACCTGAGCACCCAGTCAGTAGACAAGCTCAGAAATCAGAGATCTTTGTGACGTGCAAAGCAGAACACTCAACTATATATGCATTTAACATGGATTCTCAATACTTTCAACTTACCCCAGTGTATCTTCTGCCTTTAGACTTCTCCCAGGTCCTCCACGCCTTTTCCTGAACTCGCAGGCCACCTGGCTGCTACTTGCACCGTTCCTCATTCCAGCTGTGTTTCTCATGATAGGTTTGCAGAAAATAAGGAAATTTTCATCTTTTTGAGGTGTTGTGGTGGAGGGTGGAGATAGAGATGAGTTGCTGAATGTTTACCTTCAGCAATTAACAACTACATTTGAAGATAACTAAAGGTAATTATGATGGAGAGTTTTGTGCATAAGAAACAAATGTAATTTTCAAATGCTCTTCACCATTGTTGAATACACTGGAAGGAAATGGACAAGTATATAGCTTAGAGTGTTTCTCAAACTTACCATGCATGAGTCACCCAGATCTCTGTTAAGTTCAGGATTCTGATTCGGTAGGTCTGCCCTGGGCTGGGAGGTTGTGCATTTCTAAAAAGCTCCCAAGAGATGTCCATGCTGCTTGTCCTTGCCACACACATTGGGTAGCAAGGTCTTAGGGGACTTCAAATAATCAATACTATTCTATTGGATAGGAGAATATCTATTTTTGAAAATGTATGTCATAGGTGTGTATCTAGTTTCTTCCAGCCTGGTACTTAAAAATTATTTCCAGGCCATGTACTTTGTTATGTATATTTGAGTGATGCTAGGCTGAAGTGGTGAAATATTGAGCCAGTATGACTTGGCCTCCCAAAAGAGACAAATAAAGGGTAGCTTTTTTGTCTTTAAGTACATTATTGTTGTTTTCTTCTTTTTCCCCAAAGAATGTCTGATCATTCCCTCTCCCCTCCCCTCCACGTTCACACAGGACTGACATAGAAATAGGCTGAAATTAAGACTGCACAACTTTGACGATCACATAAGGGAAAACTTACTGAATGCTGGGGCGTGTGTGAATCTTTATTCTGGACTGATCTTTTCAAAGGGAAGAATTCCGATGTAATCCCTGCCCTTAAAGAAGAACTATGGATTCAGAACAAAACCCACCAGATTTAGAAGTCTGGGTCACTGGACCTCACAAGATTGGTTCCACGTAGGAATTGGAGGGTCACACTGTCACTATCCATTGCATGGACGGCTCCTTCCAGGTTCTCACCTCATGAATCCCACTCTATCTGCCTCTAGGAAGACTTTATTCCCACACAAAGATTCATCTTCACTCCCTGGATAGAAGACCATTCCTGATCTCAGAGAATTTGAGGACTTAGGAAGGCTTAGCTCAACACTGGAGTTAATAATGTCACTGTGGCCTTTGTCCTGAGGCCTACTGTGGCTTTCAACCCCACCTAGGGTAAGAGGATCAGAAAAGTATCCCAGAACTTACGTTCTCCTAAACTGTGTTCCTGCAGAATGGAGGCCCCACCTAGATGTTTTCAGTTCTCTTCTAGATGAGGAGTCCTGGTCCTGAGCCCGTTGCCAGTGGCAGGATCGCAGCCAGCAGCCAACACAGGTTGTCCAGTCTCTGCAGAGGCTGCCTACAGAACCTCTGAATCTCACCTGTCTAGGATCCTCTGCCCCATTCTTACCTGTACAGATGAATCTGTTATTGTTATTCCACCTTAAGCATCCTTACACTGGGACCACTCACCTTGGCTTGACGAAATATGCCAAATTTTCTGAGTCTTGCTGCCAGACTCGGCTGTATCCCTGAACTGGCAGGAGTTGGGGCGCTCTGAGGCTCCCCACTTTAAGGGCCCACCTCCTCCAGCCTGATCTTTCCATCACAGTGAATCCCACTCTGCCTGACAACATCCTGAGATGAGACATGGGCGCCAGGGAGGTGGATGCTGGTGCTTTTGGGGTTTGATGATGCCATCATCCAGTGGAAGAGCCATGCCCTAAAATTCTGAGATGAAGATGTTATAGAAATTTTGGAAAAGATTTCTTTGCTTGATTTCTGGATGGGCTCTCAGAATCGTGAGACACGTATTTCTCATCTCTGTGAGACTTAAAGCTCATCTTCTTCATACATCATTAACAATCTCTAGAAATGATTACGGAGCACATGTGTTTGATCATCTACTGTGTTAAGGCTCAGGAAAAATAGAAGTTTTGTGAGACAGAGGTTTAATCATGGAACTATCATTGGGCATGGACAGCTCATCTTACCAAAACAATTTGGCATTTTAGATACTTTTTACTTCCTAAAAAAACATTATGGCCATATTTATAACTCTTGGGCAGGAATCCTTCCCTCACCAAAGGGGTGAAGAAAACTATGCTGTCCATTATCCCAGTGCCTTTCGTTGTGTAAAACAATGGGATGGGAGAAATCAATGTGAAGACACATTTACGTTAAACTGTATGTGACAATTCCTACAATTTTTCTGGTGGTGCAATTTTAGGCAGAGTAATTGTTGAATGAGAGAGATACTTTTAGGAACTGGACATCCTCAAATCCCACTGCAAGGGTGACTGTCTTTTTTTGCCTGTTGCTAAGGCCTGTCCTAAATACTTGCCTCTTGTCTACAGGAGGGAGACTAGTCTGAATATAAAATACAAAGTCTTGAAGAAAAGACCAGTCTTGAAGAAAAGACCAATGTTTAAGAAAATTACCTGTGATGGTTAATTTTGTATGTCAACTTGACTGGGCCAAAGGATACCCAGCTAGCTGGTAGAACACTATGTCTGGGTTTGTGAGTGTTTCTAGAAGAGATTAACATTTGAACTGGTGCACCGAGGAAAGCAGAGGGCCATCTCAAATGTGGGTGGGCACCACCGGATCCAATGAAGGCCTGGATAGAACACAGAAGCAGAGGAAGGGTGGATTTGCTTCTGTTTTAGCTGGGACAGCCACCATCTGCCCTCCGACATCCACACTCCTGGTTCTCAAGCCTTTGGACTGGGACTGAATTGCATCACTCGCTCTCCCGGTTCAACCACCGTGCAGATGGCAGATCATGGGACTTCTTGGCCTCCATAATTATGTGAGCCAATTTATAGAATAACTTTCTTTCTCTCTTTCTGTATATGTATGTATATCTATATCTGTACGTGTATATATAGTCATGCGTCACTTAACCACGGGAATACGTTATGAAAAATGCATTGTCAGGCAATTTTGTCCTTGTGCAAACATCACAGAGTGTACTTACATAAACCTAGGTGGTATATATATTTTTATTTATATATATATATAATTTTTAAAATTTTTTTCATATGGAAAACCAAATGTCCCAGCACCATCACTGAATATCAATCACCTCCCCTGCTTGATTTGCAGTGCCACATCAAAGGCCATATGTCAGGTTTCTATATGTGCTTCATTATAATCTTATGGACCTGCCACTGTATGTGCAGTCTGTCATTGACCAAAACATTGTTATGCAGTGCATGACTGCATTTATATATCCTATGGCGTGTGTGTATACATATACATAATAGAATATTTGTATATATTTATATATACATATCTCCAATTGGTTCTGTTTCTCTGAGGAGCTCTAATACAGTAATACATACCATATTTTAACATTTCAAAGTCCTTGCAAAAAAACCCACCATCAGGTAAAAAGTAATGATTTGTCTCTCCTGCTCCTGGGTACCAGGTAAGCAGATGACATAGCTTTGAAAACAGACTCAGAGGTTCACTCACCTGAGTTTGGAGTCTAGCTCTGTGTTTAACCACTGATAATCCTGGCTGAGTTACTTACCCTCAGCCTCCCTTGTAAAACTAGTAGTAGTACTAGTTTTAGTACTAGTAGTACTAAAGATGGGGTAGTACCTACCCCATCTTATTCTTGTGAGGATAAACGGGGTTAATTGTGCCAGGCCCTTGGTAAGTGCTGCTTACATTTTTGCTCTTTATTTATTGATTTATTTTTTGGAATTATTTATATGGAAATCTCGATCTCAAATGGATATTTGGCAGCATCTAAATGTTTTTATGTTGCTGTTTCCTAGTATCCTGACTTTCTGTGGATTTATGGCTAGTGTCTTAGTTTAAATCTGGCTTAAAACCTTTCTTGTTCTTGATTGAATAGCCATTTTATTTGCAAGTAATTTTTTCTCTTGTTTGAATCACTGCAACGGGGAAAGCAATGAGCACTGGGCATAAACATGCTTGGTGCACACTTAGCAAGCAGCTGGCAAGATGAGTGCAACAGTAGGCATACTTCCTGACTTAATAATCTTCTGGATTTTTCCATACTGATGCCATAGTTCCGCATTCATATCTGTGTTCAAGATGGCTAGATTTTCCAAAAGTTCAACCACCAGAATAAGAGAGATGCCATAAATTACTGCCTTGAGAAATTATGCTTTTGCTCTTTATAAATTATATTCACTATTTTCATTGGCAAAAATCAGCATTTAGAACAAAAGTCTACTCTTTGTTTTGGAAATATGGGTTGGACTTCCCTGCCCTGTTTGGCTAGTTAATCAGACCTCTAAAACAGCAACATTCCTGGAGAAGTACTAATATGGTTTGGGAGGGGCTATTATTTATAGATAATGGGATCAAATAAGGGTGTGGTTGATATCTCCATATTTACTAGAGACAGAAGGAGGAAAGACAAATAGGATGGAGACATTGCAGATTCAGACATGCACTTTAGGTTAAGTTTATATGTGGACAGACAAGTGACAATTGGTGGAGAGCAGGACTGTATATCTTTGCTTGCATATAAGTAGATGGAAAGCAAAGGAAGACATGGAAGGTATGTGCAATTAACATGATAAGTCAGCAATCATGTCAAAGGATTGATTGACAGTTAGTGCAATACAGGAACAGGGACCTTGCTGTAGTCACTTTCTTCTCTGCCCTCCTGCACTGACAGTCTAAGAAGTATTGCAATGTTAATGGTAGTTTGTGGAAGAGCCAATTTACATTTTTTCCATAAAACCAGAGTAGAACTAGGAATGGAAATAGGATTGGACCTTCCAAAATGGTTTTTATTATAAAGTTGCCTAGCCCTTAAGGAAAATATATTTGTTATTTTGGATCACTCATAAATTGGGGAAGCAATCCTTCATAAGTAGATATTTGGAGTTAAAATCATAAATTTACAAACCAAGCACATTTTTAGCTACAGCCATGCACATTTCCAACGGTAAAAATTAGCTTTTTGCTTTAAAGAAATACAAAAAAAAATACAAATGATTTTTAAAATTGCTAGAGAAATATGATAAGTGTATTTTGTGAAGGTTCTAACTGCATCAGCTCTGGTATCCTTCTAATCTGGCGACAGGGTAGGGGTGGGATCAGGCTTATGGAAACTCATGAGATGTAAACTCAGAAACAAGCCAAAGAAAACCAGGAACAAAAAGCAAAGAAAGTCCCTGTCATGAAGCCTAGGCCCTGCTCTCCAGAAGCTCTCAGTCCCTCACTGAGACTGTCATTGTCTGTAAATAAGGGCGTGGATGAGAAAGACGGGAGCTGATATACAGGAATGGTCGTCTGCAGGGAGAGGGGACAGAACAGTCCCCAGCAGTGGACAGAACCCTCAGAGCCAGCCTGAGTCATCCAGCTTGGGCAAGAGATGCCACATGTCGAAGGAACTCTTGAAAGCACCCTTGTGTCATGGTGCACAGTAAAATATCTGATGTGTATAAAGATGACCGAATCACAAAGAAAAGCTTAAATTATGCTCAAGGCCATTCACAGGTCCGTTTCTTTTCACTTCACGCATCAGACTCTGATTGTTCTCCTGGGTCATGCTGTTACGGAGGAGATCCTTTGATCTGCGTCAGGTCCGCAGATACCTGGGCAAAGCCCCGAGCGGTCTTGGACATTAAGTGGAACAATCTGGTGCCACATCAAATTGTAACAAATTGTTACATCAGATTATAACATCACTGTGCTTAACACAACGTATGGGTGCACAGACTCACCTGTGATCCTACCTTCCCCGCCAGCTTCCTCCAATCCCCAGCCCTGACTCTGCCCCTCCCCCCTCCCCGCTGCCTAAGGCTGCCGCAGCCCTAGCCCAGGGGCTGTGACCTCAGGTGCCTGTAGGAGCCAGGTGGGGCCCCTTGGGGACTGTGGCAAACTGCTCTGGGCCACCTGCTGCCCCCTTCCCAGGATGCTTTGCTATAAGTGAGTGCAGGCCCGGAGTTGCCAGACTTTTTAATCAAGGGAAGCACCCAATTTGAATTTTCATGTGAAATTTCTGAACTTTTATATGTCAAGTTAATGTAATACTTAAAAATGTGTGAGCCAGGCCGGGCGCTGTGGCTCACGCCTGTAATCCTAGCTCTTGGGAGGCCGAGGCGGGCGGATTGCTCAAGGTCAGGAGTTCAAAACCAGCCTGAGCAAGAGCGAGACCCCGTCTCTACTACAAATAGAAAGAAATTAATTGGCCAACTGATATATATATAAAAAAAAATTAGCCGGGCATGGTGGCGCATGCCTGTAGTCCCAGCTACCCGGGAGGCTGAGGCAGAAGGATCACTCGAGCCCAGGAGTTTGAGGTTGCTGTGAGCTAGGCTGACGCCACGGCACTCACTCTAGCCTGGGCAACAAAGTGAGACTCTGTCTCAAAAAAAAAAAAAAAAAATGTGTGAGCCAAACACAACCCTTTGTGGAACAAATCTGTCCCATAGATTGGGGTCTGTCACCTCAGCCTTACCTATCTTTGAAATGCACCCCAGCTCTGAGTCTCCCTCATTCCTCACCTGGGTCCAGTCAAATATGTGTTAAGGACAAAGAGGTGTATTAAGACATGACTTTAAGCTAGATTTAAAAAGTACTCTTGTATAATAGTATATTATATAATAATAATGGCATGTGATAATAATATAACCCTGGACAGCAATTTATTTCTCAAAAGGATTATATATGCTAGTTATAAATGGTGCATTAGGGAGATGGAAAGCTTATACATAATTTATTCTTAAAAACTTGAATTCATAATATTAATAGAACAAAATAAAGCTCTAGTTAGTATTCTTCAGTGATTGTAAACCTCTCTAAACTATTAAAATGTAGCCCCGGGGCAAATTTAGGATGGAAGGAATAGAATTCTGATTAAGTAAAATGTAATTACGGTCATGTTCCCAGTATATCAAACACGAATTTTAATCAAATCATGGAAATGGGAAAGTCAGAATGCATTATATTGGTTTTGAAAAACATTTTATTGACATTTTTGTTTGGTGTATCAAGTTAATTTTTTTAAATTTATCTATATTAAAAATTGACACAATTGCATATATTTATCATGTACAACATGATGTATTATCAACAGTTTCAATTGGTAAATATGAATTTGTCAATTACATATGAACCTCTTTGCAAAGGTTCTTGGCTTCAGTAAACATTGGAAGAATCACATAGTCATCCCTGCCAATGAAAACTTCCTTTTATCCCCTCTAATGTGTGCCTAAGAACCCCAAATTTAGTCTTGAGTAATAAAACTTGCAGGCAGAAATCATTTGGGGACCTTTCATCAGTTTTGAGCTGGCTTTGTGGCATAGGCTTTATGCCAAGCTAGTTTAACTGTGTGGACTGGGGGAGGGTGGAGGAACCCAGAGCACCTTATTCCTGGATGTCAAACCCCAGGCCTTCCCGATGACTCTCAGCACTGCCGAGAGTCACACTGCCTGGCACCTGGGGGTGCCATTCCCAGGAGGCCGAGCTCACTGCTGACATACTGTCACCACCTCTCCTTGGACCCTTCTCAGCCTCGAATCTTCACTTCTCCACCAGCCTTGCAACTTTGGGTATTTCAAAGAATTCACCATTACTCCAAGGCAAATTTGCTGAGCTTTTCACTGAGCAGCCAATTGGTAGTTTGAGCCACGGCCTTGATGTTGTCACTGGCACTGCCACCTCTTAAATACCGAGGCTTCTGCTCTGGCCCCACAGTTTCTGCTAAGGTGTGTTTTATGCTTACTTTGCTCTGCTCTGTCTTATAACTCTGATTTGTTTGTCTCCAGCGAGGTCTTCTTGCTAAGGAGTCCTCTTTTCTTGTTATAAACCTACAGTATCTACATGGAGTAAATTGCCTGATGTAGAAGGTCTGTGAGGAGGGCTTCTCATTATGGAGATACAGCACAGACCCTTGCAGAGCTGTTCCCCAAGCGACACGGAGTGATTTTCATGGCTGGGAAGCCTGGCTGGGTTGCAGGGCAGGCAAAAAGCCGTAGCAGATTCCAGCTAGGCATAGTGGGGGGAAAACTCCTTTTCCTCCTTTGGTTGAGAGGTCTTCGCCCTTGGGAGCCACTGGCAGATACTGTGCAGGCTGTTATTTGGCACACAACAGTATATCTTGGAGATCAGGCCATATCAGAGCATGCCAAACTGTCCCTGGGTTTTAGGGACTACGTGGTATGATTTGTTTAACCACTTTCTTGTTGAGGAGCTTCCAATCTTTTGACCCCAGACACTGCTACAGGGAATGTCGCGTACACATGCCATGTCATCCGTATGCCACTAAATTTTTCTCAGAAATTTTAAGTTGGCACAATTAAGTATTAAGATGAAGAAAGAAAGATGCTGTAATATCCATAGCAGAAAGACCACAGGAGCAGAAATCAGAAAACATGGGTTTGGGTCTTTACTATTTTGTGAGATTTGATCAAACAACTTTTCTGAAGCTCAATTTCCTCATTAGTAAAATGGAAATAAAACCCCTTGCTTTACTTGACTTGTAAGAGTTCAGTGAGAATCAGATCTATGGAAATCCTTCCATAGATCATGGAAATCCCGCCCTCCCGCCCTCCCTCCTTCCTATCCTTGCCTTCTCTTTTCCTTCTCCTTCAGTATTCTTTCTACTATACCACAACTTTTGGAAAACCCAACCTCTCATCTTAGAGAAACTACTAGTAGCACACCCCCAAAGGAGCCTCCCTCCCTTCTCGGGGCCTCCGATGTGGGATGGGCCTGTGCTCTCCTCTGTAGCCCTTTCCCTTCCTCAGTAGGCCCAGGGGGGCCGGGCTGCCTCAAGATTGGTCCGAAATACTAACCTGAGAATGGGGGAAGGGGTGGGTTGGAATCAGAAAACATGTCAGCGGGCAACACCCTTTGACTCAGAAACCCTAACCTTATGGTGAGAGATTTCCAGCAGATCCTCTTGCACTTAAGGAAGTGTGATAATTTTTATTTCCAGGGAAAGCACTGGGATTCTATTACAAAATCTCCATTCCATTGAAAAATCAAAATTCAGGACATAATGATTCTGAATTTGGACACCATGGGAACAGGACTTGGGGAAGACTTTCTTTCAATCTTCCTAAATTGAGGTGGCCAAAATCTCCTGCCATGCCACTTATGCTGGGGGAGGGGGGGCTGCCTGCAACACAAGTCATGAGAGGACCCAGTCCCCTTTGTACAAAACTCGCAGTCTACAGGGAATTACTTTTCATGTGGAGCCCACCTCCCATCTTACTCATTTATAAATATTTCATGTATAAATATTTTCATAAAGATTCAGCTTAACAACAACAGAGCAGTTCCAGAAATTACTATGGAACTAGGCACTGTGCTAGCCAGTAAAATTGTATAAATATATAAGCCATAGAATAGTACCCCCTTATCAGCCTGGGATACATGCCAGGACCCCCAGTGGATGCCTGAGCCCTCAGATGGTACCGAACCCTAGATATGCTGTGTTTTTTTCAATCTGGTCATTGGGATGGCTAAGTGACTGAGGAGCAGGTAGCCCAGGCAGTGGAGCTGAAGGACAAAGGGATGATCATGTCCCACGTGGGACGGAGCAGGACAGTGTGAGATTTGATCATGCTACTCAGAATCGTGTGCAATTTAAAATTAAGAAGTATTAATATTCACTTTTGGAATTTTCCATTTAATGTTTTCTGACTGTGGTTGACCGCAGGTAACTGAAACCTTGGATAAGAGGGGACTACTGTAGTTTCTTCCCTGAAACAATTTATTGTTAAGTGGAGAAGACAGACAGACACTGGAGCAGGTTTGAGATAAATGAAAATGGCTTTTTCTCACAAAATGATTGGTCTTTTTTTTTCCCCCCAGAAATACCAATTCAATACTCACAAATAAAAGATTAAAATACTTTTGATAGTCTTGGCAATGTTGGCAACTACTCGTTCCTTGAGTTTTCAAGTTCTAGAAAGCGGGGATATATTGAACCTATTTGCTCAGTGGCTCACGTGAGTTGAGCACACACTCATTTCTGTCTTCACTTGGCATCACACCATCACCAGGCACCAGAGATGCAAATTCCTGCCCTTAAAGACCTTCTAGTTGAAGGTGGAAATTGCAGCATCGTGGGTCAAGGTATGGCAGACTGCCTGTTTGTCTGCATGGTATGGGGTACAGAGTCAAGACAAACAAGGCTGCGAGGTTGGGAAATATTTTTCTTGCAGAGAAATGGTGTTTGTAATGATGTTTGTTTTGTTTGGAATTTGACCTAAACTATGAAGATAACTCAGTTGGGTCACTCAGTTTTGAGATAGTGAAGATCTCTTATTTCTGTGCTTCTCTTTTACCATTTGGAAGAATTTTCTAAAAGCTTCCATCTGTCCGCAAAACGATATATGGAAAACGTAGGCTATCCCATGTCTAAACCAGAGCTCGAACTAGTTTCTGCAAGTGGAGGAGCTCTAATAGCAAATACATCAATAAGGATCTTGTTTGTTGTAAAGAGAAATGCTTTGTTTGGTTAAGGAAGATATCATGTCTCTCTTAAAACTATTTCTTCTGTAAGAATATTAAATTGGCATTTGGTAGGAAAATCAAATCCCAGTGTTAATCCAGTTATCACAATTCTCTCTCACCAACATGATTGATAGTGTAATAAATTAATTTAGTAGCACTTTTTTTAAAAAAGGCATATTCGACATTGGAAGTCTAAATATGGTCTTAAGTAATGACTTGTACAACTCATAACCATTTTGAGTGAATTGACCTGAAGTAGGTAAACATAAATACAGGATAAGTCTCGCAACTACAGTGAAGTACACAGGATCAGAAAAAATAACCTCTATATAATGAGGAAGTAGAATGATATCTGGGGTATGCTCTTGGAATCACAAAAGGAGTCAGAGCAGGACTAGGAATATTGCGAGGTCTCCTAAACTCCAGCTAGTTCATCCCTCACGTCCAAACACTTCAAATGATCACCGAGTGATTACTTGAGCAGATATTTGGCTCTAGATAAAAATGGAATTTTTGTTGTCACAATTCATTTAAACGTTGTTGACTTTGGGCGGTGAACGAGCTGGGATCGGACTGGCTTGATATTGCTTCAGGCAATGATGTCAGCAGTTGCGTGTTAAATAAATAAATTAGAGATTCCTTTAATGCCAAGTTACACAATCAGAAAGACAACAATCTCTTCCTCTTTGCTTTTAACAAGGTTTGTGTAACTTCAGGGCAAAACCCAGAGCATGTCCACTGGCAAATTTGGGAGCTAGAAATTATTTTCTAATATGGTAGATAAATGACACAAATGCTGAGAAAAACTTCTAGCTAATTTCTCCCACCGCTGGGAAGTGTATGAGGTTGGTGAACAGTTCTAGGGCGCAGCTTGTAAGAAGCTTCATTCTCCATAAGAGACTGGTCCCCACTCACACCTGCCTTCCAGATTTAAATAATTTTCTATAAAGTTTGCATTCAGCTATATGCCATTTAGCACTGTGTTAATGATTATTATTGATAATAACAACTACCATTTATTGAGGACCTCTTATATACCAGGAACTTGTTTAGGGGCTTAAATATATTTGATCCTTCATCACTGTGTGGTCAGTTAAAACATTTTTCAAAGTTTCCAATATGGCTAGTAAGTAGACTCAGAATTGAATTGAAAAGGGGCATTAAAAAGAATAAACTTGAAAACAGGTATTCAAACAAATACTCGTTCACAAATTTTTCATAGGAGCATTATTCACAATAGCCAAAAGGTAGAAACAACCCAGTGTCCATCAGTGGATGAACCGAGAAGCAATTTTTGGTCTATCTATGCAATGGAATATTATTCAGCCATAAATCACTGAAGTACTGATACCTGCTAAAATGTGGATGAACTTTGAAAACATTATGCTAAGTGAAAAAAGCTCAACACAAAAGATTGCATATTGCATGATGTTACTACTGACATTAAGTATCCAGAATAGGTAAATCTACAGAAACAGAAAACATGTTGCTGGTTGCCAAGGGCTGGCATAGGGGGTGACTGCTAATGGGTACAGGGTTTTCTTTTGGGGTAATGCAAATGTTCTAGAACTAGAAAGAGGTGGTGGTTGAAAACATTGTGAATATACTAAATGCCATTGAATTGTACACTTTAAAATGATTAATTCAATGTCATGTGAATTTCACCTCAATAATAATAACAAAGAAGGAAGAAACGTAGAATAAAATCAAAGGAGTCTAATTTTTTGTAACTCCTTAAACTCACAACCTTTCATTTCCAACTCTCAGCACTCCTGACAGGCCCAAGGCAAATGAGATAAGAAGTTGGGTTGGTCTCAATTATTTCAGATCTTGGCTCAAAAGTCACCTCTTTGGAAAGGCCTTCCTGGCCCATCTGTAACAGTGTCCTGCCACTTTTTGTCCCCTTCACCCTTTGTTTGCCTTTGTGGCACTTTTCCCAAACTGATATATATATTTTTTGTTATTAATTTTTCTTCCTTTTCTCCCAATTACATATACTTTCTATGACAGCAGGCATTTTCATATTTTCATTTTCTGTTGTGCCTCAAACAATGCCCTTGCACAATATGTATTTGGCAAACGAATGTATGGATGAACATGAATATTGAGTCCTGATTTTTTTCAACATCATAGGTACTCTATTAGTCAGGGTTGTCCAGAGAAACAGAACATATATGTAAAAGAGGTTTATTATAAGGTATTGACTCACGTGATTATGGAGGCTGAGGAGACCCGGATCAGCTGTCTATAAGCAGGAGACCCAGGAAACCTGGAGGTGCAGTTAGAAGGTTTGAGGACCAGGAGTGCCGAAAGCAGGAGAGCAGTGTCCTGGCTCAAGCAGTCAGGCAGAGAGGAAATCCCATCTTCCTCCGCCTTTTTGGTTCTATGCGGGTCCTCAAGGGATTGGATGATGCCCACCACACTGGGGAGGGCTATCTGTTTTGCACAGTCTACTGATTTATATGGAAATCTCTTCTGGAAACATCCTCACTGACGCACCCAGAAATAATCCTCAACCAGCTCTCAGGGCATCCTATGGCTCAGTCAAGTTGACACACAAAATTCACATCACAGGTACCATAAAAACATAGAGGAGGTATTCTTATTTACCTTTTGCTTCCAACTAGAACAGAGATGATGCTCATTAGGTAGTTTTGGAACGACACTAATGATAATCTAGTTAGAAAGATGAGACAGGTGAGCAGAAAGTTAACAACGGTGTGGGTGAATAACACTATGTTATAGAGGAAGAAAGAACCATCTGGGAGCCATTAGATTTCATTTCTAATTCTGGCTTTTTTACTCAGGAGAGGATTTTAATCTCTCTGGGCCTAGAATTTCTCATTGGTAAATTTAGAAGGTGAGACCAGATGGTTTCTCTGACCCATTCTAAACTTTGCTTATTATGCACATGTTTGGCAAAGGGCGAGAATGCTGTGTATTTAAAGAAGTAGAAACCTATCTTATGTCAGGTCAGTTACTCTTTCCCCACCCTAATCATGTGACAGATCAAAAGAAGAAGAAAGCTTAAGAAAATTTCTTCCAAACATAAAATTCTCTTGCTTAGTATGATTTTGTGAAATGTGGGCGAGAATGAATCCTAAGCTATATTCAAAGCCTTTTGAGACAGCAATCCTTACTTAGAAAAGTGGTGAGTTCATGTTCGACTTATTCATGTAAACTTTTCAAGAACCCACACTGTATTAAATACAATTCTAAAGACTGGTAGGATCCTAAGTGGATCTTTAAGCCCACCCATCATTGAAAGGTCTGATTGCAATGATTTCTCCAACTGGAGTTCTAAAGACAGATTTTTCTGGTTTCTAATGATGGGCAAGGCATTTGCAAACTCTGGAACTCTGTTCTTTTCTGCCTGGGGTGGTTGAAATGGAACAACAACAGCAATAACATACAAAGCTCTGGGTTCAGCTGGCTCCTTGAAGAAGCTGGTTGGATTCAAGACACTTGATGTTGTTTGCTGAGATCTTTGAAGTTTGACAGTAGGGACTCGGCAGGTCTTTCTTACTTACAGTGTTAGCACAGGAGCAGGGAAGGCAGCTGCAACAGACAGAAGCAAAACATAATAATTTTGCAAAGGAAAAATCAACTGGGCATCACTATGAAGACATTTATGAAAGGCAGGATAAAAATCCATTTAATGATTTTTCCTTCCGAGCACTATGAAAAAGAAGTAATCTTGCCAAACGAAAGTAATTTAAATTCAATTCAACAAACATTTATTGAGGGCATACTCTGGGACACATATTGTTTTGCAGTGAAAATAAAATTGGGGTTGAATTTTTTAAAACATCTAAAGGCCACTGTGTAAATGTGACCAATATATGAACAATTTCTCCCTCTTAGTTTTTCTTCCCTTTGGCAACATTTCTGCCTTAGTTTTGTATAGAATGTATTTTTCTTTCCACTTTCTGTATTCTTTTGATATGTGCATGATTACTTTTCTCCATACGCTAATTTTATCTTAAATGTTATTTCATACTATTTATAATTATGTATCCCTTTTACATATATGAAATACAATTTACAATTTTATTTACACAATATATATTATGTATATATTATGCATATATACATATACACATTATATAATATATAATATATTAATATATATTATGTATATATGTATATAATATATATATTCTTTTTAAACATCTATATTTTCCCTCTGTCCCTGGTACTAGGATTCATTTCCCATTCCTTCTCATTCCCCACCTATATGCACTCTGGCTGAATATTGGGTAGGGTTCCTTACTTGGATCAAATAAGTAGAATGAGAGCAAAGACTCAATTATAATCCTTGCAACTATTGTTCCATTGTGTAAATTAGTTAAATTCTCCAGGTCTCAATTTCCTTTTCTATAAAATTTATAGGCAGTAAAACATGAATAAGTAACCTCTTGGATTCGTTGCCGCAACCACTGGTTGAACTTGTAATTCACAGGTGTCAGGAAGAATGATGGTGTATGGTACAGATGGCTGGTGGGTGGCGGTCTATTAAGTTGACTCTATATTAGCATAAATTCAATGTTTATTTAGTTGCTTGGACATGCAAGGTTTGCTGAAGGATTGTAAAAGTGGTCTTGGATGAATAACAAGTCTGAGATAGCTTAAGATAAAATATTGAACTGGGTAATATTTTTATATGTTATCAAATAATAAAGGGATTAAAGATGCCTACTTGCTAGCTTGGATATTCCGTAACAATAAACTGATGAATGGGTTAATTCAGAAGACTTCAGCACATCTATTGGGAGAGGATGCCTCTATCGGAGATTGAATTAGAGACCAAACTACACTCTTAACAACAGGTTAGTTTCATCAGCTATATGAAACTTTTGAAATGAAACTGCCTCAAACATTGTTGGAAGACCCTAGAATAGTAGATTGGGTCACCTGAATGACACCAAACAGAAGTCATGACAATTTCAGAAAATAAGAAACTGAAAAAAAAAACAAAACACCCCAAACCCCGTGAAAAATCCCCAAACATGAAAAACTTCATGAAGTCATGTTTATTCTAATCATGTTCCTTTGAGAAGCTTGTCAATGGAAAGACAAGAGCCTTCCTACTTGCAGTTGAATTGAGGTGAACAATTAGGAGCTGAGTGGTGACAAGCAACCCTGGAAGTTGACGTTGCATATGAAAGCAGCACACAAGACTGGGGTGAAACACTCAGAATTAGGGGAGTTCCTTAAAAAAGGTGTCAGGTTACTGCTGAGAAAATTAATTCCCAGGAGAACTTTACATCAGTTTATGTAGAAAACTTGGTCAATTAAATAGTCTCTACCTATATAATGTTTGCATCAGCTTTCCTAGTAAATGAGATATTTTCAACTTAACGAATTCTGTAAATTCGAGGCAACAGTGTCTTATGATGACGGCACTGCACTCCAGCCTGAGCGACAGAGGCCTCCCCCACAAAAATCCGTAGTCCCATGGACTAATTGCCAGAACTTGGAGGGAAATGAACTCTTTCAAGTCACTTATTATTTACCTAAGTAAGTGTTGCCCAGATGGAGGGAAAATTAATTTACTTGTCCTGGAATTTTACTACTCTGAGATTGATAATGGGTGCCCCAACCAAAGATGGGTTTGGCTAAATGCTCATGCGTGTCTATGCAAAAGGCACTATGAATAGGCTTTCTCATGCCTCTGCATCACGGGGAATCGACTCTGAAGGAAGAGTGTATTAATTTATGCTTATGCAATGCAAGCTATTTTTAATGATATTTCTCCTGGGGATAACAAAACAGTTCCAAGTAGCCCAAACAGTATCAGACAGTAGAAGTTGCAATTAATTTCTTTCAATATCCAAGCATCTGAATTCTTTATATACAGCCACTGCCATATATAAAGCAATGGACAGCCAGAAGTCCCTTTAAAATAAACTGACATTTGGGGTGTAATGGACCTTAGAACTTTGAGTTGTTTTTGTTTTTCCAAGAGTTCCCATCAATTTCTACAGAAGCTGATAGCTTAACGACCAAGTGAGGGAAACTCCCTTATCAGTTTACAAAACACGTTCATTACTAACCAGAATGAACAGGAATCCAAGGGAGCGATAGATCAAAGAATGGTAGAGTTTGCTATTACATTTCTTTCTTTTTATTTATTTATTTTAATTTTAGTGTATTATGGGGGTACAAGTGTTAAGGTGACTTATATTGCCATGCCCCTTTTCCCCCTTGAGTAAGAGCTTCAAGCGTGCCCATCTCCCAAACACTGCACATCTTACTCATTGTGGTTGTATATACCCATCCCCTCCTCCCCCCTCCCACTTTCCCGGCACCCGATAAACATTACTCCTATATGTCCACTTAGGTGTTGAACCGTTAATACCAATTTGCTGTGTGGTGCTGGTTTTTCCATTCTTGAGATACTTCACTTAGTAGAATGGGTTCCAGCTGTATCCAGGAATACAAGAGGTGCTAGATCACCATTGTTTCTTAAAGCTGAGTAGTACTCCATGGTATACATATACCACATTTTATTAATCCACTCATGAATTGATGGGCACTTGGGTTGTTTCCATAGCTTTGCAATTGTGAATTGTGCTGCTATAAATATTTGAGTGCAGGTGTCTTTTTCATAAAGTGACTTTTGATCTTTTGGGTAGATGCCCAGTAGTGGAATTGCTGGATCAAATGGTAGATCTGCTTGTATCGCTTTGAGGTATCTCCATATTGCTTTCCACAGAAGTTGAACTCCCCTAATTCTGAGTGTTTCACCCCAGTCTTGTGTGCTGCTTTCATATGCAACGTCAACTTCCAGGGTTGCTTGTCACCACTCAGCTCCTAATTGTTTGCAGTCCCACCATCATTTGTTGTTTGGGGACTTTTTGATAAAGGCCATTCTCACTGGAGTTAAGTGATATCTCTTTGTGGTTTTGATTTGCATTTCCCTGATGATTAGAGATGTTGAACATTTTTTCATGTGTTTGTTGGCCATTATTCTGTCTTCTTTTGAGAAGTTTCTGTTCATGTCCTTTGCCCATTTTTTGATAGGGTTGTTTGATTTTTTCTTGTTGGTTTTCCTGAGTTCTAAATAGATTCTAGTTATCAGCCCTTTATCAGATGTGTAGCTTGCAACAATTTTCTCCCATTCTGTGGGTTGTCTGTTTGCTCTCTTGACAGTTTATTTGGCTGTGCAGAAGCTTTTTTAATTTCATTAGGTCCCATTTGTTTATTTTTGTTGCTGTTGTGATTGCCTTTGGGGTCTTCATAAATTCTTTGCCTAGGCCAATATCTAGAGGAGTATTTCCAACATTTTCCTCTAGAATTCTAATAGTTTCACACCTAAGGTCACCTTTCACCTCTCACAAAAATCAGCGATTACATTTCTTGGCCAATGCTTCCTTGCAGTTAATTTACAATTTCATTGTCACCAGGGGTGGGAACATTTTAATGTGTTTGTGTAAATAATATGTATGTAGGTCAAAGATAAAGGAGCATGCCTATTGGAAAAGTTAATGCCCCTTGGTAGTAGTTTGGTTTGGTTTTAAAGGCAACCTTGCAGACCAAACCTGGATGAAAC
Source organism: Microcebus murinus (assembly GCF_040939455.1). NCBI lineage: Eukaryota > Metazoa > Chordata > Mammalia > Primates > Cheirogaleidae > Microcebus > Microcebus murinus. The sequence continues at coordinate 13,276,350 of NC_134114.1, forward strand.
AGAGGATGGTGACAGTGTGTGGTGTGTTCCTTGGGACCATGCATGGAAAGGGGGTGGATAGAGAACGGGAAAGCCCGGAATTACAGTGGGGATCTGAGAGTTTCATGATATCTTAAACAATGCGAGGAGGTTCCATGGCAATATTTTCGAACTGGAGAAAGGATCAAATTAGGGACAAACTGTATTTGGCTAAGTATGGTTTCATTTTATTTACATGGAATAGATTAAGATATGTATGATCCCAAATATCAGTAGCTCCAGATTACAGTTGTTTTTTTGAACCAGAAGAGGTCCCATGCTCTCTCTGTCCTTCCTGACTTCCTTTTTTTTCTGCAAACATTTAGGAAGCATCTACAATGTGCAAGATGCTATGTACTTGAGAGTCTGTGAAGTTTAGCATTGGCATAAGTCATCTTCAAGAGCTGACTCTTCTCAAAAGTCTTGGGTTTTAATTCAAATCTGTTTAAAAACATTTTAAAATTGTTAAATAATATTCAAAAATATTTACCATACAAAAATTCAATGAATTAATATTTTGATTGAATTCACAAAATAATCTTGGTGATTTTGGTATTATCTACATTGGTGATCTTCAAAATACTGTGGGTGTATCTATAGCATTAGCACTACCTGGGCACTCGGTAGGTAGGCAAATTCACAGGCCAGTCCCAGACCTACCGAATCAGAATCTTTGGGGCGGGGGCCCAGGAGTCTGTGTTTTCATAAGCTGTCCAGGTGATTAAGATGCACAGTCAAGTCTGAAATGCTCCAATCCAAGCAAAACTATAAGACAAGACCATGTGCTTTTCCTTTGTTCTAAGTAGTAGTTTTAAGTTTTAACAAGAAAAAAATATGGCATGCATAGCAGAATAGGCAAAAAAAAGTCAAAATATTATTTTTCATGGAATGGAAAATATTTTCATAATGATAATAATTCACAGAGTCAGGTGAAAAGACTTATTACAAGGTGGATGTGAAGAGTTAGGAAAAAAACATTGAGAAAGATATTGAATACTTTTTTATTTCAAAAGGCTTTAGGCTGACTTTCTGTATTAATTAAATTTATTTGTCTCATTTACATTGAACATATTGGCTCATAGACCCAATAATCACACAGGAGAGGTTTTCTCTTTTAATATAAGTAGAATCCAGAACACACTAGAATAAATAAATGTTTTTTTAGTTGTTTAAACTAGTGCTTTTCAAATTATCTGTGAAACAGAATGGTTTAGTTTGTTTTTTAATTTCAAATCCATCCTGGACTGTTATATCCATAAAATGCAATTAAATGAATTGCTAGAAAGATTAAATAAAAATATGTATTACAATGAAACATCAGTTTTTATTACTAGAGTCAACAGACATAAAATTACTCTGCTGAATTATGTTTCTAAAGGCTGGATCTCTTTTCTCAACCTACCTTGTCGAGGACTGGTGACAAACAGTTCCCCAAAGGCACAGTCTTGGGGCCACACTGGGAGCAGCAGCACAGGTTAGACAACTTCTTTAGTGTAATCACTAATGAACCAAGTGCCATAAAAGACCAGGTGGATAAACGTTAATAAAACAAGAAACCACAGAGGCTCTGGAGTCTGGGCTTGAATCCAGGCTGGGACCTTCTTCTTGTACTTCAATTTTCTTACCTGTCAAATGGAGATATTATAATAATAACACTCACCTGACAGGATGATGGGGGGGCATTCTGGTGGTTTAGAATGTATTTTTAAGGGGACACTTTAAAGGAATAACCATGGAATTTAAGCTACATCGGTAGAAAAATGAGGACATCAGAAAGGAGAAGTATATTGAAAAGTGGTGGGATCCCTAGATGGTAAATCTTGCTACTGTTAAATAATTAATGGAGTTGGTACTACAGGGAGAAGAGGGAGAAGACAAAAGGTGGTTGTTATGGCCTGAATAATGTTGAAACTCTAACTGCCAATTTGGAGATGGAGCTTTAGGGAGGTAATTAGGGTTAGATGAGGTCACGAAGGTGGGGTCTTCATGATGGGATTAGTGTCCTTGTAAGAAGCGATACCAGAGAGCTTGCTCTGTCTCCTTCTGCTCACTCACTCCTAGGAAAGGGTCTGTCAGCACACAGAGGGAAGGCGGTCATCTGGGCCATCTGCAAGACAGGAAGAGGGTCCTCACCAGAACCCGACCACACTGGCACCCTGGTCTTAGACTTCCAGCCTCTAGAACTATGAGAAAGGAATTTCTGTGAGTTAACCACCCAGTCTATGGTATTTTGTTATGTTGCCCTGAACAGATTAAGACAGTAGTGGTCATGAAATTAGGATTTTTGGATGGATTGAAGTTTAGGACAATGAACTGCTATAACAGGAAGTGGTTGGATGAGAGGGTTGCCCAGGCTCTTTCTAATGCTCAACTGTGGTGCTCGAGACTAAACTTGCAGCCTCAAATTATAAAGTTTACAGAAGACTGCATTCTCACTTTCTTTCTCCCTTTTCTTTCTTTCTTTTTTTTTTAAAATACGGTCAAATATGCACTTAATTTTTTTGATTTTTTTTTTTTTTTGAGACAGGGTCTTGCTCTGTTGCCTGGGCTGGAGTGCAGTGGTGTCAACATAGCTTACTGCAACCTCAAACTCCTGGGCTCAGATCTTTCTACCTCATTTCCCAAGTAGCTGGAACCACAGGTGTACACTGCCATGGTAGGCTAATTTTTCTGGTTTTTTTTTTTTTTTTTTTTTTTGTAGAGACAGGGGTTGGGAAGTCTCACTCTTGCTCTGGCTGGTCTTGAACTCATGGCCTCAAGTGATCCTACCACTTCAGCCTCCCCAGGTGCTGGGATTACAGGTGTGAGCCACTGTGCCTGGCAGCATCCTCAGTTTCTTTCTGTGGTCTCTGAGATGCACTATGAACAAGTAAAAAGTTGTATTTAAATTCTTGAAAATGTCACCCTTTCTATGGTTTCTTATTTAAACCCAAATAGACTGGTATTGCGTTTACATTCATGTGTTCAAGAATATTTAAGCGATCCTGTAATATTTTGAAATATAAAAAAGAGAATATTTAAGTGCTTATAAAAGTGCTAGGGATGTTTCTCAACACTTGGGGTTTAGATATGTTCATCTGTTTTCCTTGACTTAGTGGAGTTTATAATCTAGGAATTTAGGAGCTATGTGAGGGGAGAGGAAGACAATAAACAATAAACATAATAACCAGGTCAATTACATCACGTGTTAGAGGTGATAACTGCTGAGAAATGAGGGGGGACTGCAGTAGGTGTGGCTAGTGGGGCAGACCAGGATGTTAATAGGTGCTTGGGGTAATTGGCCTCACAGAGAAGGTATCATTTGAGCAAAGATTTTAAGGATGTAAGGGATATCTGAGTGTAAGAGATATCTACTTTTCTAGGCAGAGGGTAGAACAGAGAGATGATGTTTACTGATTATTGAAACTTTATTATGTTCATTATTTTCAGCCTCTTAATTTCTGCACGAAATTTATATAGGCTTTCTCAAAATGATTATTGCTGACCTATCCTGGCCAACATGGGCACTCCTTTTCTCCTTTCTCCTTCGTGTTGCTTTGTCTGTAAACCAGTTCTCCTTTGTGGTCTCCACAGCATGCATACCACCTGGGAACTTGTAAGAAATGCAAGTGGTTAGGCTCACCCCAGTCCTACCAGATCAGGAACTCTGGGGTGAGGCCCAAGGCTTTATGTTTTATCTCATCCTCCATGTGACTGATGCATGCTCAAGTTCGAGAATCAATGCTCTAAATCAAGTCTGCAAACTGGCTCATAAGTCAAGTCTGGCTTCTAGCCTGATATTGTACAGTTGGTGAGCAAAGAATGGTTTCCATATTTTAAGTGGTTAAAAAAAAGTGAGTAGTATTTCATGAGATGTGAAAACTATCTAAAATTTAGGTTTCACTGTCTGTCCATAAATATAGTTTTATTGGAACATGGTCACACCCATCCATTTATGGATTGTCTATGGTCTATGGCAGGTTTTACACCACAATAGCAGACGGGGTAGTTGCAACAGAGACCATATGGCCCACAGAGCTGAAAATATTTTCTATCTGCCCCTTTACAAAAAGAGTTCCTGACCCCAGCTCGAAACCCTTTGTTCCTGTCTCCTCCTCCTCTATCTGTATTCTCCACTCCTGTCTGAGGCCAGCTTGTGTCATTCATTGTCACTGATAGTCTCCTATCTGCTGGTGGATCCCGGTCAAAGAGATTGTTAACCTTTGTTTTAGCATAATGTTGTGCAGAGAAGCAAAGCAATCTTGATTTCCATATGCAAACTAGATTTACACATATCTGCCCAGAGAGAACATTACTCTGGCATCATTTGCATTCACATTTTTTGTTTCAGGGCTTAGGGCATATATTTTCTTAGCATTTGATTATGGGTCTGTTTTTAGAGGAAAATGCTATGAGGCAGAAGACCAGCCTGCTACTGTTCATTCTGTCTAGAATGCTTTGGCGTGCACATGGTAGATTATTGCAAATTGTTGAAATGAATATTTGTGGTTTAGGCACTCGCTGGTTGTCATTCTAGATGAGATTATATGTCTGTCAAGTTCAGGCTTTCACTTCCTGAAAAGGATGCTTTCCTAATATTTCATGAATTAAAGACTCACATGCACACAGCAAAACCGAAGCAGGGAAAATGGACGCGATTGTACTGCCTGTGGCAAGACAAGATGTTTCTGTTCCTTTCCTCTGCCCTGCAACCATCCGCTGCTTTCTGAGGCAGCATGCTTATTTGCTTAATGTTAGCATAATAACTGCTGAAACTGTGATCTGTGTTCAAATTAATCTTTTAAATCACTTAATAATGTGCGGCAGAGGCAGCCGATTGTACACGGACTACTCCAGTGAACTACTTTTAACGTGAAGAGGAGTATTTCATTTTGGTTTTAATTTCACATTAATTTAATTATGTGAGTGTCTGAGAATGACACGATTTCACTTCACTTTTCCCTGGGGAGATGTCAATGAATGAATTCTCAATTTCTTTCCAAGGAGACAGTCTTAGAGTGTGCGTGTGGTCTGTTCATCGTCACTATTCCATTCTAATAGGGCCAGCCGGGCTTTGACTCAGTGCAGTGGGAGGAGGAGGGAAGGGGGAACCGAGTGTGTGTGTGTACTTGTATGGGTGTGCTCACATGTGTGTACACGGCACATGTGTTTTCTTCTAAGGAGGAGAAGACTGGCTTGAGGTCTGGACTCAGCAATAAGGTAGAAGAAAACACATTAGGGAAATTTCAAATGGCAACAAATACAAAAGGAGGTCTACATTTTAATAAAAGTCATGGATGAATATTAATAAAAGTTTCATCTTAGACAACCCAGTTCTCCCCATAGACTGAGAAGGTAGAAACTGTGTTTGACTTTCCTGCTGTCGGGGAAGAGAAAAAGAAGGCAGTATCAGGTGAAAAGAAGGTGGGAAAGCATGGGTAGGCTAGAAAGGGAAAAGACTCTAGGACTGAGAAGGAAGTCTTTGTTCCATTTATACAGATGATCTTTATTTTTGCACCTTTTCTTATGAAAAATTCTAAAGATACAGGAAAGTTGAAAGAATAGTCCAATGAACACCTATATATCCACCCAGCCAGATTTAAGTCTTCACATTTCTCTGTTGTTTTATCCACCCATCTGTCTATCCATCTGTCCAGCCATTCCTTGTCCATCTGTCTGTATAACTCTCCATCTCTTTATTCTTCCCATTATATCCATCCAACAACCTATCTTCCCATTTTTTTCTTTTTTAAAGCCTTTTGAAAATAAGTTGCAGATGTCATAAGCCTTAATTAATAAACACTTTAGCATGCAACTCTCCTAAATAAAGACACTTCCTTGAATATCACTATTACACTAATTAGCAATAATTCCTGAATATTATCAAATATTCATGTTTATCAAGTTTTAATTTCAGTTATTATACTATTTACTTCGAGAAGCTCTGTTTTCTTTTTAAAGTTTTCCTCTTTCCTACTCATATATTAAGGCTTCTTTGAAAAAAGTCCTTTACAAACTATCAAATATAGTTTGTGCCTAATTATTCTAATATCTAAAATTTTGTATATTTCTTTCAGCTGTCTGTTATTTTTGCTGATTCTCATCAAAAAGTCTGTTCTTTGTGTTGCCTGAATTTTAAATGAGAGCTGTCCATTTCCTTGGAAATTTATTAGTGGGAATTCTTTGAGGTTGTTTTTTGTATTTGAGATCTTCTGGAGAGGACAGGATCTTGCTTCTGCTCACAGCAAGTAAAAAGTAAAGCTGGGCTTACTTTAATCCAGTTCTTGTTGAGATGTTTCAGATAACACAGGTAGTATAAATTTGGACTGGAAACTCATAAAGGGCCAGACTGATTACAAAATCGTAAAGGAGGTTTTTAAAAATTATTCATCCAATTCTATTTCCAGGTAGGTATATAGTTTTTGTTTTGATTTGGTTTTGATCTCCTTTTGTGCATGACATAGTTCTTGTTTACCTGTGGAATCTCAGCTTTAGGCAAAAGGTCCCCTGTTAGATTTACAGCTTGGAAGGACCCTGGACTTCATTGCAGCTCTAAAGTTCAGTGCAAAACATCAGAACTCATCCAGTTTTGGATTGGCTGGCTTTTTAAAGTTTCCATGTTCCCATTTTTTTTGGACACTCTGTAATATGGTGACTGTACCAGCAGAAAGAGGTTCCTCACACATTTTTCGCCAAGATCAGAGAGGAGAATACTCAGAAAAGAAGAGAGATGGCTTACTCTCCTACAGGGAAAGATAGTTCTAAGGCTTGAGTTTAATTTCCAGTCTTGAAATAGTCTAGAATAATGATAACATAAAGATTTACATGACAAGATTTTCTATTTTATTGTTATCACAAAACATCAAACAAATTTTGACATTATCTGGTCATGTACCAAATGTTCGATTCTCTTGTGATAATGAAGGACATACGTTGCCCAAAAAGGGATGCTTTGTCTACTCCAAACCAGTGAGACTAAATGATGCTCTGATTAATAACCGGAAGAATTGGCTTCTGCTCTTGATCTTTAGTGCAAGAGGATGTTTTTTTTTAAAAAAAAAAACCCACAAAGAGGGGGTTCCACAAGGGAAGTGAAAGATGAAGGTGACTTTGTGATCTTTAGCCTGGACTCCACAGGAAGCTACATGTCTCGCAGCTATGACTACTCAGATGAAGCAAGCCAAGGTCTACAATGTGACTGAGTGACAGTCAACATTAACCAACCTGAAAATTCCTAGGTGTTTAGAAAGTAGAAGAATAAAGCTGGTAGACATTTGACCTTAAATGTTTGAATTTTATTACCAGGAAATACAGGAAATATTATCCTTCTTTATGTTTGTTTTCTTAGTTTTGTTCACTAATAAAATCCAAACCTTTGAATTTTTATGTATTCAAGTAAGAAAATGGACCAGTAAGACACATTTCCAAGTACGGGTCATTCAGAGTGATTCCACAGTGACAATGAGAATACATGAGTGAAAAATTTGCTTTTTAAAAAAATATGTAGGGATTATCATATCTATTTGAGTCACTTAGATATAGTTTTCATTTAAGAGCAGAAAATGTAGACACCAGGATCCTGAAAAGAACATAGCCTTGTTTCTTCCAGAGTGGCTGAAGACAATTGTGAAGCACAACACACTAGTTCAAGTCACTACATACGGATTTTATGGCTCTTTTAATTCTTACTTAAGTCTTTCTTACAAAATTCCCCAAACATAGATGGAGAGGAAGTCCCTTTTTCCAAAATTAGATGATTTTGTTTACCACTTAAAAAAAAATTAGTGACATGTCCTTCAGTACTTTCCTTTGCCTCTGTAGAAGTGCTATTGAGAGGCAAGAAAACACTACAGGACAGATGGGACTGCATGGAAGAAAGAGGACCGCCAAGCTGCTCCAAAGCCCCCAGGCCACACATCTGGGCCAGCTAAATCCTGTGGAGCATTAGCTTATCTGTGTGCACTTCAGTTGAACTTGCCCTCTGGCCCGGTGTTGGAGAGTTTTTGGCATCAAGATTTACAAACTCCTCCATCACCGTCAACCATCTGTAAAGTCTTCACTTTCTGCTGTACCCTTCCTTCTGTTCTCACTGCCACTGCCTTGGTCAGGACTCTTAACTCCAGACTACACTGGCTTAGTGTTCTGTCTGAATTCTAACCAGTTAGAACACAGCCTCTCATCTCTCCCCGCACCTGTCCACGCTGTGTGTGGCACTCTGTTAATCCCTCCAAAAACCACTTAGCTCAGATTGCCCTGTCTGAGCTCAAAAAGCATTGAATGGCCCCTATCATGGCTACAGAGAAAAAGTCTGAACTCCCTAATTTTTTTCTAAGGCCCTTGGGGATCTGTTCCATCTATCTTTCTCTGTCTTTTACAACTCACTAATAAGAATCCCTCTGTATTGATTATATGCATTTATTGTTTGTAACTCCCTGCATATATTACATTATAAATATCAAAGCCAACAGAAATCATTATTTTTGTCATGTGAAACCTCAGGGGAAGAGGTTAAGGATAAACACCAAAGGATGTAGCAAACATTTAAAGTTTTAATAGTTGTTATAACTCCACATAAATCTGGCACAATCCTTTTGCCAGTTAATTCTTTGGTCACAACAGGTGATTAGACAGTGTGATGTGACTAAATTCATCCCTGACCATGCAGGTCACATTTGTGTAGGAAGCTTCATCTTCATAAGAATCCTTCCTCCCATTGTTGTTTCTCCTCTTCTTTTTGACATTTATTATTCACAGGGTCTGCAGTCCCATGTTCCTGAATATTTGCCATCCTTGCAACAGCTGGGTTTATTTTGATTGATGTCCACTGCTCATCATGCAAACACAGCATCTCTTTGAACATGACTTTCAATTTGATGAATGTTGTGAGGGTTTATTATGCCACGGGTGGTCCTGTCCATAACGTAATCCCCAGTTGATTCTGGCAGCTTCTCATATTCACATGTTTATTACTCCTGAGCTCTCTTTGTTCACTGATTCTAACTCCTTTATTCCTTTACTCTTAAAAACCTTATAATAAAACCAGTAATTTTGTATTCAAATATTATCTATTTATGTGTTTGAAATCTTTCAGTTTTACTTTTGGAGCCTTTAATTCTGTATATAAGGTACTAGTACATTAATTCATGTTATCATTTCTAAAGAAATACATGCACATATAAGGAGGATGAACACACACAGATTTAATGCAAGGTACATGATCATATGATATTAAAGGTCTGGAGACCATCTATATATTTTCTTTTACCATTGGTTTGACATTTATCACATCTCATAATATGTGATTATCTTTTCAAAACTAGCTTTATTGAAGTATAATTTATATTCCACAAAAGTAATTCATTTTAAGTATACAATTAAAGGGTTCTTTTAGTAAATTTGCAGAGTTATGCCTCCATTAGCACAATGCAATTTTAAGACATTTTTATTTTCTCCCAAAGATCCTGTGTGCCCATTTGTAGTCATGGGCACTCTGTTCCTCTTCCCAGCCTCAGGCAACCAATGACTTACTTTCTATCTCCATAGATTTGCCTTTTCTGGACTTTTCATATAAATGGAATCCTACTTTACATGGTCTTTTGTGACTGACTTCTTTCATTTAGCTTATGGTTTTGAGGTTCCTCCATGTTGTAGTGTGTATTAATATTTCATTTATGTTTCTCAGGAATATTCCACTGTATAGACATATCACATTTTGTTTATCCATTCACCAGTTGATGGTCATTTGGATTGTTTACAAATGACCATTATGAATAGGGCTACTATGCACATTCATGTGGACATGTTTTTATTTCTCTTGGATAAGTTTCTAAGAATTGCTGGGTCATATGGCAATTTCATGTTTAACTTTTAAGAAGTGGCAAAACTGTTTCCAAGGTGGCTTTACCATTTTTACATCCCATTAGCAATGTGTGAGAGTTTCAGTTTCTTGACATCCTTCTCATAAACATTTATTCTTGCTTTTTTTATTATAGCTGATCTGGTGGGTGTAAAGTGGTATTTTATTGTGGTTTTGTGGGTTTGCTTTTTCTTTTTTCTTTTTTGAGATAAGATCTTACTCTGTTACCTGGGCTAGAGTGCAGTGGCATCATCATAGCTCACTGCAGCCTCAAACTCCTAGGCTTAAGCCAGCTGCCTGCTTCATTCTCCCAAATAGCAGAGGTTACAGTAGGGATTACACCACCACACCTGGATAACTTTTCTATTTTTTGTAGAGAAGGAGATCTTACTATGTTGCTCAGGCTGGTCTAGAACTCCTGGACTTTAGTGATCCTCCTGAATCACAGTAGTATTTATTTGCTTTTCTCTAATGGGAAATATTGACCTGTTTTCAAGGTATACCTTCATTGGTGAAATGTCTATTCAAATCCTTTGCTGATTATCTTTTTATACATTTTCCTAAAAAGGCAAACCCTCCATAAGGATAGGAATGATATTTTATACTTCTCTGAACTCCATGTGCCTGCTTGGAATATGATACAGTTGTTCCCATAACAGGGGCCCAAATACCCAAAAGGATGATGATGATTTCAGAGACTGAATGTAAAAAACAAGTCTGATGTTGTATCTCATAGGTTGACAAACTCAAATGCCCATAGAGGCCATGCTGGTAAGATAAATGTGCAACTTGGGTCAACTTTAGGAAAAAAAGAGAGTGATGGAGTTCAAGTCCTACTTTAAGAAAATGTCTAAGTTCATTTTTAAATGATCATTATGCAGTCAAAAATGCATTTATCACTGTATTGGACCTGTGGGGGTGTCAGATTGATACTCCTGGTACCTCTGAACCTAATTTAGAACAAGCCAGGACATTAACTAGAGTGTGTTTCCCTATCACTCTGGTGCTAGGAGAGTCTTCTAAGAGATTCTTCCATCTTCTAATAGGTCTTGTCCTCCCAGGTTTTCCACAGTTCACTGTACTACAGCTGGAGGTGTCTTTCTGAATGCAACCCTGTGGATATCTGCCATACTTATTACAACCCTTGTTCTTTGGAGCAACTCTAAATGCTCTGACATGGGCTCTAAGGAGAACTGACCTGAGCCTTTCAGTTGTTCCAGTGCTCAGTCCACATCGTCATCACTAGCTCTTTGCTCCTGCGATTTCACCTTCCTGTAGCATCTCCACCCCCAGCTGGCACCTTCTGCTGATAACTCCCACTTACCTTTCTATGCTCACATATGATGCCACACCTCCTGAGCACTCCCATGGGATCCCATGTTATTCTTGTCAGAGCACATTTCACATTTTATTGTAGTTTCATCTTTTCTTGTTCAGTTTATCTGCTATTTGAGGCCAAAGACTATGCGGATATTATCCACTGGTATATTCTCAGTGACCAGAGATTTGCATAGAGGAAGACCTGTAAGGGGCTTTATGGTGCCATCCTGGGGAATGACATTATGGTAGAGAGTCACTAAGCCTGGCTAGAAAGGATGTAATACAACCCCCATGTACCTGCACATCAGGTTGATACATTACTTTCACTCATGTTCTCCTCTGAGTTTGAAGCTTGGGAAACATTTATCATTTTTTTCTAGAATGGGGTTTACTGGAGATGTTTGGTAAGATACTATCTGGAGCCCAGAGATGAGAAACTAGATGATGAAACGCCAAGCTGCAGAGTCATCCAGCGTGTTGTCTGACAGGTCTTTTCACTCTGGTTTAGGGCTGTGCCCACTCACCCACTTCCTTCCACCAACAGAGTCCCCAGGGAATATTAAACACTTACCTAATGCACTAGTTTGTATGACATGCAAAGTGATGATTACCAAATCAGTTCACGGAACTTAATGCTTGCCTGAGGAAACTTGGGGCTGGGGGTGGTGGAGATCTGGTATGTACCAGAAATATGACTTCATTTTCTTGTTTTAAAGAGCTTAGGTCAATAGCAAACCTGTATGTTCACGTAAATTGGCTTCACTTTCATTTGAAAAAGGTGTCTATGCTTAGGGCTAAAGTTTTAAAGTTACTTTTTAAAATTTGACTGTAGATGACATCTGACATATGCATCCTATCTTGATGACCTAATCTTGGGCCTCCCATTCCGTTTGGAGTGCCTCAGGAAGTGAGAACTGAGGAGTGAACTGCTTTTGGTTACAACTTTCTTCCTTCTTCCAGGGGCAGGATCAGACCTCTTTTACAGAGCTTGCCAAGCCAATTCCCCAACTTTTAAGATGAGTAAAATCTTGCCAAGGACACTGCTTTTCCAAATCATGTCCTGTGTGGCTGTTGGCAACATCACGAAAGAGATGATGAATTGAGCAGGTTCTTGATTTTGGTGTTAGGAATTACTCAGTCTCTATAACTCTTGAAATTCAAAAAAAGGGAATAAAAGGCATTCTAATTTCTCAGTATTACTAATTAACATGGAATTAATTTAATAATATTTTAACACTTCATTTGTTTGGCATAGTCAGGGAGTGAGAGGCTTCCTATTAAGTGAATTATTAAGAGATCTTGCCCATTTAAGCACTAAAACATATATTTATCTTTACAAGCTATGGAACATACTTCTCTGCCTTAAAGATTTTATAAAAACTACAATCTAATGCTATATCAATAACTTAGGCTCATGATAATGAACCTCATATTTCGCAGTTATTTTTGAACCTTTTAGCAATTTTATTCCTCACCCTTTTTCTTATCTGTGACTTCAGATTTTACGATGGGCAAGACAAATAGATCGCTAAGCTTGTTAGAGCTTACATAAGCATCTGTAGGCACAGAGCCACTTTCCTAGGAGTTAAATAGAAGAAACTTAGTGTATGGAATGTGTTATATCTGATTTGGCTAGTTTATAAAATTCTGGACATTTTTTTTTCTGTTATAAGTAATTGAAGATATTAGATACATAAACTCTATAGAAATGATGTGTTCTATCATATCTGAATGCTCAAAGTAAGGAATACAATTCTAGAATGAATCTCTACTTTCTTTTTTTTTTTCAGGCTGTGAGGATAATCATGGAGGGAGGGAGAGAGAGAGAGAGAGAGAGAGAGAGAGAGAGAGAGAGAGATTGAGAACACCATAGGGAGTTATCATAGGCCCAGGGCTTAGTTTCATCTTTCGGAAATTTAATTTTTGGTTCATTCAGAGGTTATCAGATTCTGGAAAATTAACCCACACTAACTGTATTAGTTTCCCATTGCTGCTCTAACAAATTACCACAAATGTAATGGCTTAAAAAACACCCCTTTATTATTATTTTACAGTCTAGAGGTTAAAAGTCAAACATTATTCTCACTGGGCTGAAGGCAAGGGCTGGCTCCTTCTGGAGTCTCTGGGGGAGAATCCGTTTCCTTATCTTTTTCAGCTTCTCGAGGCCACCTGCAATCTTTGGTGCTGGTCCCTTTCTCCACCTTCAAAGCCAAAACTATAGCATCTTCAAACCCTCTGACTGGCCTCTGCCACAATCATCACCTCCCCTTCCTTGACATTGACTCACCTGGCTTCCTGTTGTAAGGGCCATAGTGATTGTGTCGACCCTACACCGATAATCTAGGATAATCTCCCCATCTCAGGATCCTTAATTTAATCACATTCAGTGAAATCTGTTTTGCCTAATAAGGTAACATATTCACAGGTTCTCAGAGTAGTATATGGTACAGAGTAGTAGTATATAGTTCCACCCAGATAGTCAGCCCTGGCTGCTAGAATCGTTGTTCTAAGTAGTTCTTGAGTTTGATGCCATAACAGATGCAGACTCTTTGGATCTTTTTTCACTATGTCCCATGGAAACTATGGCTGGCTGTTATAGTAATGTTTTCTTGTGTACAAGTAATGTGATGCATCTGCGTTAAAATGAACTTTACACCCTAGAGGAAGTTGAAATGTCTTAGTCAGAATCCACATTGTAGAGTGAAGCATCACACTGAAGTATCACAATGAGAAACCAACTATTCCTTTACTTAAAACTTCACATCTCTTGAAATTTACACTAAAAGATTCATTAATTAGCAACTGGAATATACGCAATAATTTTTCAGTGGTGAAGTGAGCAGTTTTCAAGGTCAGTGATATAGTTTGGACTTTTGTCCCCTCCAAATCTCACGATGAAATTTCATCCCCAATGCTAGAGGTGGGGCCTGGTGGGAGGTGTTTGGGTCATGGGCGTGGGTCCCTCGTGAATGGCTTGGTACCCTCCCCGAAGTCATGAGTGAGTTCTCGCTTAGTCCACGTGAGAGCTGGCTGTTCAAAAGAGCATGGCTACCCCCCCCTTCCTTGCTCCCGCTCTCACCATGTGACAACCCTGCTCCCTCTTAGCTTTCTGTCACAAGTGGAGGCTTCCCGAGGCCCTCGTCAGAAGCAGATGCCACTGCCACACTTCTTCGTACAACCTGCAGTACCATTAGCCAAATTAACCTTTTTTTTTTTAATTACCCAGCCTCACATATTTCTTTATAGCAATGCAAAATGGACTAAGACTGTCAGTGGCAAGTTAGAAACATTGGTTAGGTCCCAGTGTTATGTAGTTTAATATTGGACCCAGGAGGCTCAAGAGGCTGATGTGAGCAGCGTAGTGCTCAAGGTCTAGTACTGCTCAGCTTCATAAAGGACACTGACACTTCACCAGGACCTGTAGGGTCACGTCTGCAAGATATCCTTTGCTCTGCCTGAGAGTGCAACCTTTGTGCAAGGTGCTGGTTAGACTGTCAGACTGTCAGAGAGGAGACTTTCCTGAACTATGAGAAGAGGTCTCATGACTGTTTGGTGCCTGCTTGCTAGTAAATATTTCTGCAGTTTTCAGAAATTGGACTAAGGCTTGGTTTCTTTGTAATCTACCACCTGGTATTGGAGGAAGGGCATGCAATCCTATGTCCAGACCTGCCAGGACTAGTAGATCCTTGTCTCTCCAGCTTTAGTGAGTATCAGTATCACCTGGGGTTGCTGGTTAAAACACAGGTGGCTGGGCCCCAATCCCTGAGTTTCCGAGTCAGTAGGCCTCGGGTGGGAGGTTGAGAATTTGCATTGCTCACAGGCATCTGCTGCTTTTTTTTTTTTTTTGAGACAGAGTCTCACTTTGTTGCCTAGGCTAGAATGCCATGGCGTCAGCCTAGCTCACAGCAACCTCCAACTCCTGGGCTCAAGCGATCCTCCTGCCTCAGCCTCCCGAGTAGTTGGGACTACAGGCATGTACCACCACGCCGGGCTAATTTTTTTTTCTATATATATTAGTTGGCCAATTAATTTCTTCCCATTTATAGTAGAGACAGGGTCTCGCTCTTGCTCAGGCTGGTCTCGAACTCCTGACCTGGAGCAATCCGCCCGCTTCGGCCTCCCAGAGTGCTAGGATTACAGGCGTGAGCCACCGCGCCCGGCCAACAAAGGTTTATTTCTTACTCACATTATATGTCTGCCATGGGTCAGCCGCAGGCTGTGCTGTGCATTGCAGCTGATCTCACTTTGCAATCCAGGCCACTGGATGAACTGCAATCTGGAGCAGGCCTGCTTGCATTGCGCATGTGCAAGAGCAGATTCCTCACCACTCATTGGCTAAGGCTCGTCACATGACTGCCTTGCAAAGCGAATACCAGGAAGTGCCGTTTGACCGTGTGTCCCATGTGTCTGTTGTCCATCACTTAAATGTTGGTGATAGACTTGATTTGGAGGCTTGCTGTCCTAATGTACTAACTACAACCATGATGAGAACAAGTCTCAGAATTCTGGGCATCAGCTACTCTGGCTTTGTGGTTCCCTCCACCCCTCTCTTCCTCCCGTCCTTCCTAATGCAGCTTTGCCGTCAGTTTAACCATCTAGGAAACTGGGACAACATAATGTGTAATTTAATCATAAACTTAAACCTTTGTTCTGAAAATTATGTCTTTAAGACTCCCTCCAAGCCATCACTTCAACCAGCATTTCTGTTAAACACTTTCCTGTTAAAGTTCTTAATTACTTTCAAGCCAGCCGGAGAGAGTAGTTACATTATTTTCACCCAAGGACGGACTGTAAGGAAAAACAACAGAGTGAAGACTGCTTGTTTTGCATTCTTTGGTTCAATCACTTTAGCTCATCAGGGAAATAAAACTGTCAGCACTACATCTCTCTGAGTACAGAGGAAGATGGTACAATATAGGATTCAAAAGATTGCCCAAGGCGAAAGCCACTGTGTAAGCTTTAATTAACTGGGACAGTCGGGGGCAGGTGCTGTGGAAGGGAACACTATCGCTATTAATGTTAATTTTTTATGTGAATACAGGGAAACTCCTGGATGCATTATTTCATAATTAATTTTCCTATAAGTTAAGAATGGCCTAGATATCCCCTAAAGGAGGGCTGGAGAGATCAATTCATTTAATGAAGTTTAGATTTTAGAGGTTTTTCTGGCAGCTGTATATTATGGCTAACACTTTGCTTCACTTTTTTAAAATGTGGTTTTCTGGAGCCTAAAATAGCTGTCTTTAAGATGGAAATGGTTAATGATTATTACTATGCTTTTTGCGATATTTTAAGTTCCTTGGGTGCGTTTTAGGCAATAGATCAAAGCAAGATGAGCAAAAATGATGGCTTGGAAGTTTCTCACATTTGAATCAGTTATTGCAGGAAATCTACAGGTATTTGTCAACCCAATAAATGGTTGCCTTTTAAAAAAGAGTTGGGGGGTATCCTGACAACCGGTTTTAGCAAATCAAGTATTTTGCCTTATGCAAAATAGTATATATAATTTACTATTTTTTAATCTCAAAAGTGGAAGTTTTCTGTCTACCTTTTGTTAACATTGACATTTTTATTGTTCCTTACCACAATCTTAATTGGGAACAGGTAGGACCCAGCTATTTGTGTCTGCCCCAAGGTTTAGAAGCGCACCTGATAAGACCATTTTTAGTTGAACCAGATTTTCAGGTAGGGCAGAACTGCCAGGATTCATCAAAAGCCTGACCCGCACCCTGGGGGCTGCTGGGGTTGAGGGGGTGGGGGGGGGACAGGCTGGGGGGGCAGGCTCAGCAGTGCAGAGAAGCACATTTTTCTCAGAGGACATGCTTCCTTTTGAAAACTGGTGGGTTTCTCAAAGCACAGCATGCCTGAGATATTTGTTGTATAAGTGATGAAATAGGTATCTGGCAGATAGGTAAACACTTAGTAAATGTTAACAATTATTTTTGTGTCTCTTTTTCCTGTTGCTTCTTCCAGAAATTAACAACAATCAAGTCTACATTGTCCTCCCAATTGTAAGACATTGTTGGGTTCACAAAGAAATGTAAGACAAAGTCATTCTAAAAGGACTCAAAACAATTGGTGAGATGAATCATAAATTAGTAAGTGATGATTTGGGAAATGTAAGTGAGAAATAAATTCTCATTAGTTTTCAAATAAATATTGGTGAGCATGTGCATCATTGAAATTCAGAAGTGATTCTGGAGTGCAGTGGTCTGGAAGGTGCCACAAAGCAGTGATTGGATAGGGATGAAAAGTGTAGGTGGGGATAAAATGGTGAGGGGATGGAGAAGGGATATTAGAGTATTAGGCTATAATACTCATACTCTAATATTAGTATTATTAATACTAACAAAAACATGGAGGCACTAAAGTGCAGGGTGTGTTTAAGGAATAGAAAATAATTTAGGTCTTTGGTGAGATAGTACTGGTGAGTATTTAATAAGGAAAAAAGTGTGTCAGAGTCATTTTATCAAGGACATGTGTTGGCATATGTACATTTTTTTAAGAATCATCTTATAGGTAAGGCTGAGAAAATATGACTACTAACATTTTAATTGGGGGTGAGAAAGAAAAATATTTCAGAGGACTGAGGAATTTGAGGTATGCAAAATTTGTGGAGCCCAGAGAGACAGGGCTAGGAGACTTCAGTCACATGTCCCCACCACTCTATGCCCTTGGGCAATTATTTAAAGGCAGTTTGTTCTTTCTTTTCTTCCTGGTAGTTCCCGGACTAGATAATAAATTACCCAAAATGTTACCATAAGTTGCACCCTCACCCATTATCTTCATGTTCCTGGAATTTGTGATACAAAGAACAATGTATAACCAATCATTAATCAATGTTATATCTGTAAACCCACGGGAATTCCTGACAAACAACTTTGTATCAGCCCACTCCTTGTCTCCCTGTTTTGTCTTTAAAAACCTGCTTGTAACAGAGGCCAAAGGGAGCTCATATACAGGGGTACTTGGAACTGAGTCTTCCAGGCAGCTGTGCTCATCTAGGCTCCAGCAAACTCTTTAAAATTACATTTTATGCCTCAGCTTCTTCCTTTAGCTCTATAGGGGTATATATTTGATTCTCCTGTATGCATTGTATGGTCATTGTGATGGTTAATTTTATGTGTAAACTTGACTGGGTTAAAGGATGCCCAGATATCTGGTAAAACATTATTTCTGGGTGTGTCCATGAGGGTGATTTCAGATACAATTGGCTTTTGAATTGGTGGGCTCAGTAAGGAAGACTGCCCTCCTGTGTAGTTGGGTATCATACAAACTGTTGAGGGACCAGATAGAAGAAAAAGGTGGAGAAAGGATTTTTTTTTTAAAAAAAACTTTAAACAAAATTAATTTAACAAAGTTTATCCAAGCAAAGAATGCTTGATATTAGGCAGCACTCAGATTAGCAGAGGTACAGAGAGCTCCTCTACAGCAGCGCAGGCAGCAAACTTTTCTAGGGCAGGCAAGGGAGTAAGACAAAGGAAATATATTTCATTGGTTAGAATGGGAAGAGCCTAGTTACAGGGTGGCTGGTAATTTCCGATTGATAAAGTCTCTAGTTTCATTTCACTGTTTATGTTGGCTGATGCAGGAACTTAAAGCATTAGAGCACCCCAGTCTAATGGCCTCCCAATTGAAATTTTTTTTTTTTTTTTTTTTGAGACAGAGTCTCACTTTGTTGCCCAGGCTAGAGTGAGTGCCGTGGCGTCAGCCTGGCTCACAGCAACCTCAATCTCCAGGGCTCAGCGATCCTACTGCCTCAGCCTCCCGAGTAGCTGGGACTACAGGCATGCGCCACCATGTCCGGCTAATTTTTTGTATATATATATTTTTAGTTGGTCAATTAATTTATTTCTATTTTTGGTAGAGACGGGGTCTCGCTCAGGCTGGTTTCGAACTCCTGACCTTGAGCAATCCGCCCGCCTCAGCCTCCCAAAGTGCTAGGATTACAGACGTGAGCCACCACGCCCGGCCTGAAAATTTTTTTAACAGGGTGAATTCACTCTCTCTTCCTGAGCTGGGACTTCCATCTTCTCCAGCCCTTGGACATTGGTGCACCTGGTTTTTGGACCTTCAGACTCAGACTAGGACTCACACCATCGGAGCCTTAGTTCTCAGGCCTTCAGACTCAGACTGGGCCTTACACTGTTGGCTCCGCTGTTCTCAGGCTTTTCGGCTGGGACGAACTACAACACTGCCTTTCCTGGGCCTTTAGTTTGCAACAGCAGATCATGGGATTTCTCAACCTCCATAATCACATGAGCCAATCTCTCATAATAAATTTCTTTTTATATATCTCTCTATATATATTCTATTAGCTCAGTTTCTCTGAAGAACCCTGCCTAATACAGTCATAATATGGTCATTAACACGATCCACCCATAAATACAGTTAAGACAGTACAAGGCCATGGACATATGTCACACTCTCTACACAGAACCCCTTTACACCTTCTCTCCCAGTTTTTAAAAATAGCACTTCAAGCTAAACAAATACCCTGCAGTACTTATCTGATATCATACAGTATTTATCTGTTTTGATAGATTGTTCATTCTTTGCACTTCCCATTTCAAGCCCCTGGGACAAACTCATTGACCTGGCAAAAGAAAATATGCAGTCTTGGATCAATAGATAAATACTTGTATCATATTAAATTTAATTATCTATTAAATCATATCTACTGTTGTCACAGCTTATTTTTTTGGGGGGGTGATATGTTAAAATAATATTGAACAACTTGAATATGTTATATATTCTTTACTTTGTAACATCTTTCATTGAACCCATTAAAATATTTAAAATAATTTTTACCTTTTAATATGGAATTATTTTATGTAGATTGACTATTTTAATAAAGCATCTATAACAGCATTTATAGCTCAAGAGTCAGAATTGATGTTTTGTAATATGAAAATATTTCCTTCATCAATTCAGCTCAGGTCTAACAACCATAATCTTGATGACAAATACTCTTTTAAGATTTTTTTTTCAGTCACAATAGTTAAGAATGAAAAGAAAAAAGGAAAGAAGGGAAGAAGAAAAAGAAGGAAAAATAAAATCCAGTGAGAATGAATTTGGTTTGGTTGGATGTCTTAAATGTGTATTTAAAAAATTTAGTTCAACCTTTTATTATGAAACATTTTAAATGTACAAAAAATTTGAAAGAATTTTAAATAGACACCCACATACCTACCACCTAGATAGCACAATTATAATACCATTTTACTCTCCCTGCTTTATCACATATCTATTCATTCTTCTACTTCAGGTATGTAAAGATTTCAATTCTGACTATGCAAGGAATGACTAAATCAATTTTATATAGTTAGCGTTCTGGTTGGTTAGGTCTATGCTACCTGTTTTCCTGTTTCTGTAGCATCTACACCTGTTCCAAGCAAGACCAGTGGGACAGATTAGAAGAGTCAGTTCAGTTCATCAAAAATGCTTCTTGAACATTTAATGATGTGTCTAACATGATTGTGTGGAGCTATGTAGGTTTAGCCGCAAAACCATCGCCTGGAGAGCTTGTTAACTTGACATTCTCATGGGCCTCATGCCCCACACTTCCAAATCAATAAATTGGACATGAGGACTTGAAATCTGTATCTTTTTAAGAGTTCTTTTAAGAGGCATCAAAGGTGATTTTGACATGTGCTTGGATTTGGAAACCATTGACCTCGACTTTAGCAAAGAACTGTATCTTACAGTCTTCAGACAAGGCAAGATATTTTGGGGAAAAGTCAATAATCTAATGTCTAACCAAATGCCAAATTCTGTGGCTTACATTCTATGTGCTAGAGGCTTTCAGAGAAAGCAAAGACTGGTGTAGGCTGGAAAGCTGTTCAAAGTTTCTGGAATGACAAAAGGTACAAACTGAGTCTAAGAGAATCAGTAGTATTTGAAGAAGTCACAAAAGAAGGGATAGGCAATCGAATCTGGAACATGAAAGGGAGAGTGTCAGTGAACTGTTGAGAGTAAAGTGTCTATGTTGAGGAAATGAGGGGTTGTGGGTTTTGCAAAATGTCTAGTGCTAGACAGGTAGCAAATGTAAATTCCTGAAAAAAATTTAAAGAATAGCCTTGAAAGTCTCCAGCCCTTGCCACGGAAGTAAATGACACCTGATCATATTTTGTAACTTTCTGCTGTCATTTCTGGTAGATAGAATCACATGCATTCAACACAAAGGCCAGTGGAGTCCAGGACAAGCCATTCTCATCATAGCATGAAGCCTTCTCCCATTCCAATTACTCATTTCCTTCTGAGTTTTAGGTATTTGTGAGATTTCAGAGGGCTTTTCTTACTTTGGCATTGATTTCTTTGATTTCATGAATCCAAAAACCTTGTCTGGCTCAGCAAAAATGGCATACAGATTTCTTCCATCTGCACTTATCTCTAAGATCTCTGGCTTCCATCAAGCTCCTATTCTTTGGTGGTAGTTGTTTTGTTTGTTATTTACTTTCTGACCCCTCATGTCAAGTCTGCCAACTGAGACCATGGAATAAATACTTAGATGCTCCATCATCATCTCGGGGCCCTCTAGACTTCGACTTATTTATAGGACCACAGGAGCTGTGTTGGTTATCAGTTACCCTTATGATTTCACAGTTTCTGAGGGTCAGGGATCTGGGAGTGGCTTGGCTGCATGTTGTGAGCCGCCCTACGGGCAGGAACTAAAGTCTCTGACGACAGACAGGAGGACCTGGGGCTGATAGCCACTTGAGCTTGGATGTGGATTCTCTAGCCTCAGTCAAGTTTTGAGATGGCTGCAGCCCCTGCCAACATCTCAACCTCAACTTCCTGGGAGACCCTGAGCCAGAACCACGCGGCTCACAGCATGGCGGCTGCTTTCCCTGGAGTCAGCAATGTCCCCGAGGGAGGGCCAACGAGCTAGCGAGAGTCCAAGCTCAGTCTTTTATAACTGAGTGTCAGAAGCGGCAGCCCATCGCTGCTGCTGTGTGCTGTTTGTCACAAAGACAAACCTAGGTACCGTGCAGGAAGGGACTATGAAAGACTTAAGTATTGGGGCGTGGGGTTCACCAGGCCCACCTTAGCGGCTGCCCACCCTTGGAGCCATCACCTCGGTTCCGGTGCCCAACACTCTCCCAACTCCGTATCTACCCAAATGTTTCCTCCATCTGTCTCGCTTGAACATGAAACAGGAGAGACATGGAGCACGTTGTCCAGAAAGCACCTGTACATTGACAGTGCCTTTTGAGTACTAAATGCCATAGTGGGTGCCATGGAGCTCACGGAAACACTGGGAGATGAACTCTTCTCTTGGAGATCTTTGTGATATGATTGAGAGAACAAAACAGAACACGTATTAGGGTATGTAGAATCCTTCTCTCATGGAACTACAGAAATTCAACTTAACCACAGCTTAGGCAAAGGGGAATTTCTTGGAAGCCTTGTGTAGCTCAAAGAAGGGCAGGGGGCAGGGGTGTGGGCACCGCTAGACGCAAGGCACAAATCCCATCAGGTCTCTTCCTGCCCATTTCTCATTTCTGTTACTGTCTCCGTATGGACTGACCTCGTTCACTCAGACACAGCTTGTGGATGTACTATGTAAAAGATGGTAATTATGTGTAATTCCAAATTTTGAAATGTAAGGGAAGGGCTCTGATTGGTCCAGCCTGATTTCTAGACCTCTTGGCATTCTTTTGTCCAACCCTCATTAGGGGTTGACACTTTGGAAGACACTGGGGCTGGTGCTGGAATCACAAAACCTAAAACAAAAAAGCAGGTTCTCTGCTAAAGAGACAGCAGTGACTGAGAGGGAAGGGCAGGAGGGTTAAGAAGCCCATTCGTGGACCTGAAACAATCCCAAATCGAAGACCTTGCTTGCAAACAGCTGTGCCTATTAGAGGAGGCAGTCAGGGGGTGTTTGGGCCTGTGGGTTGTGTGAGGCTATATAGCATTTCTATTTCTTTTTGAATTTCAGTTCTTTTCCTGTAGCCTTTAGCAGGGTCTACCAGTTAGCTGTAGGCTGCTTGGTTGTAATAAAATGCCAGTTCCTCCCATAGGAAACCCTTCTTAAGCTGTGTTCTGAGTACCATCTAGCTTGCTGAAAAGCACTCGATTTCTCACAAGTCATAATAGTTTCTGACAGGAGCTTTCTTTCGAAGGAAAATGTGAGAAAGCGAGGGGATAGAAACGTCTTTGTTTTCCCTGAAGTACAGTCAGAATGAATAATTAAGAAATTGATACTGAACTCAGCAGCATTATCTGAGCTGTTAGTCAAAAGAAGGTGGATGAGGGTGTGGGTGTGTTTGTGCTTCCCGACGACAGGTGGAAGTTTTTGAGTCAATGTTTCTGTTAATGGTTCCATCCAACTGGATGATGAGGGTAGATTTCTGTTTTTCCAACATGACACACTGGGAGTAGGTGAGTAACCACTGAAATGGTATAATTTCAGGAAAGGACAGGTTTCTAGCTCCAAAATAATGTCCTCAATTTCACGTTCAATACAAAATGACTTTGACAGAGACAAACTATTTTCTTCTGTGATTAAAAAGAGACAGATGCAAATATTTCTGCAAGATTTAGGATGCTGGTGTAAATTTATATTAAAATGTTAATAAGTCATGTCAAATGCTTTCTTGGATGTTTTTTATTGGATGACAGTCGTGCACAGGCATGCGTGTCTGTGTGAATAAGATTAGGTACATGGACCTCGAATTCCTAATAAGCAATTTTACCCAGAGCTGATGATGACATTAAATTCTCATTCTGCTTTTTATAACACATATAATTCATGTGTGTGAATGGGAATTCTCTCTGCAAAATAACAATATAGAGCCAGACGTTGGACTCTTTTAGCCTATTTATGTCTTTGACTATTTAACAATTTGGATCTTTGCATTCTGTAAGGCTAGTGCTCTCAAAACTTACTTCTTTTAAATAGGATCATACAAGTTAACTTTTTTTTTTTTTTTTATCCTGTCAAATATCTTGTTCAGGGACTGAGAAAAGTTCAACATTCCTTTCCCAATGTTATATCTTTCACTAGAGCCTTATCTCTTTCAAATGACAAGGTTTGGATACAATTCAAATCAGATAAGGCCTGTTATTTATTTTAAATCCCTTTACAACGCAGCCAATTAGAGACTGTTGGATAAGATGCGCACCACCAAGGTTTCCTAGAAACGACTGGTACCTGGGTTTTAGAGCTCCCTTACACAGCATGGCAGCTTGCCTATTTTCAAAAGGACATTTGTTTTTGGAAGTCTGTGATCCTGTTGTTAGCCTCAGACTCCTTTGCTTGTAGGTGTTTCAAAAAATCTGAGCCATTTCTTAAAGCAGGCTATTTCTTAAAGTCACCTACTTTTGGCGGGGCACGGTGGCTCACGCCTGTAATCCTAGCACTCTGGGAGGCCAAGGCAGGTGGACTGCTCGAGGTCAGGAGTTCAAAACCAGCCTGAGCAAGAGCGAGACCCCGTCTCTACCATAAATAGAAAGAAATTAATTGGTCAACTGATATATATAGAAAAAATTAGTCGGGCATGGTGTCACATGCCTGTAGTCCCAGCTACTCAGGAGGCTGAGGCAGTAGGATTGTTTGAGCCCAGGAGTTTGAGGTTGCTGTGAGCTGAAGAGTGTTAAGCAGAGAAATGCCATGTTCTAATTCAATTTTGTTCTGTGGAAAATGGATTATGGGAAACAAGAGTGAAAGTAGGGCAATCAATTAGGAAGGAATTATAGTAGGCCAGGCCAGGGCCTCCAATGCAGGATATGCATAGTTCAGAGAGTGTGTGGAGTAATCTCATAGCATGGAAAAACAAAATATTATACGTGTGTGTGTCTACATATATATGTAGGTCTATATATGTTTTAGTCCATTCAGGAGGCTATAACAAAATATCATAAACTGGGTGGCTTACAAACAACAGAAATTTATTTCCCACGGTTCTGGAGGCTGAGAAGTTCAAGTTCAAGTCACCGAGTCACAGGCAGATTATGTGTCTGGTGGGGACCTATTTCCTGATTTGTAGATGGACCTTCTTGCTGTATTCTCATCCTCACATGATGGAAGAGGCAAGACAGCTCTGTGGGGACTTTTTTTTTTTTTCTTTTATAAGGGTACTAAACTCATTCATGAGGGCTCTACCCTCATGACCTAATCAACTCCCAAAGGTCCTACCTAATAATAAATACCATCACATTGGAAATTAGATTTCAACATAAATTTTGTTGGGGGAGGGACACAAACATTCAGCCCATATTGGCATATATTTAAACTTTTTCTTTAAAACTTTTATTTATATATTACAGTATCTATAATACATGGACACCATAGTACATATGTTACTCCTAAATAAATCAGCATACATCATAGAGAATTGCATGTGCTCAAAAATATTGTATTGATGTGCATGTGATCAAAAGGCTTTTTTTTTCTTTTTTTGAGATAGAGTCTTGCTGTGTTGCCCAGGCTGGAGTGCAAGAGGCACAATCATAGCTCACTGCAAACTCCAACACCTGGGCTCAAGGGATCCTCCTGCCTCAGCCTCCCAAAGTACTAGAATTACAGGCGTCAGCCACCATGCCTGGCCAATCAAAAGGTTTTGGAAGTCACTGGTCTAGGTATAAGATGATGGTGACTTGAATTTGTTGGCAATGGTGGAAAAAAAGAGAAGTAGATGCATTTGAAGGTAAAATTGATATGACTTGTTGATGAGGTAGGTTGTGGTACACGGTGTGAGGTCTATGAGCACACGTATGGCTCAAGGCATAGCACAGTCCTTAGGTAGCCTTGCAGCACTGTAGTATCTTAGCTGAAGACTGAGGATATAACAGTTTCCAAGTTTTATTTACTTTAACATGCATTATGGCTGACAGTTCTCCAAGAAAAAATAAATTTCTCTTCATTTCCAGGGCACCTCTTTGCACAATTCTAGGGGTCACCATTTGCATTAAATTCTCTGGAGTTGTGTCCCAAGACAAAGAGTTCAGAATTTTGTATTGAAAAGGTGCTGTGTGTGTGTGTATGTGTGCGTGTCTGTCTTCAAGAGTCTTTTCCAGTACAGAGACTCTGGCTTTGGTCTTAATTTTCTCTTCTATTTTCTTTTTTCTTTGAGTGAGAGTTTTTGAAACTGCAGAAACAAGGAACAATTTGAAATTAAGCAACTTGCTGTGTGATTAATGGCTCAGGCGTCGAGGATGAGTAGCAGATCTTAGGTGAGACTTGGAGCTAAGAACGGAGGTTTTCCTTTTTCTTACTGAATATGGTTATAACAGAGAGTAACCCAGAGATGTGGTGATTTCCATGTATGTTTTTTTCCAGGCTTCATGTGGCATATAATACCCACTCACCTCACTTCCCCGTCCCCAACTGCAGAATAGCCCACCCACACCAAAGGCATTAGTGAGCAATTTTAAAGTTATTAGAAATGTTGTCCCCAGAAGATGTTTGTTTTTTCTAGTCTCATCTGCCATCCAGAGACCCCTTTCCTCACACCACCCTGAGTCCAGCTTCACCTCTCTCAATGTCCTTTCTCACCCCAAATTGCTGTCTAATTACTGCCTCAGTTGGAGCACACCTGCTGTGTGCTCTTCAAATTATCTTCTGGACAAATCTGATCTCCCTTCCAGATGGAATTCATGCACCAACTTCTACAAAGGCAGCACTTTATGTAGTTACAACGTGATTACGATGGTCGTTATATGTTAACAATCATATTGTGACTACTACGATACAATGAATTTTCAGTTCCGAATTATTTACTAACAAATGCATATTTGGAATATAATCTGTATTTACTTTAGGGACCAGCTTTTATCTATTAAATTCACAAGTGTAGCCTTCAGGTAGGTGTTAAAAGCACAGTGTTATCTGCTTATCCTGAGATGAATACAATTTTTCATATTTTTTCTGACAGCTTTGTGAAATCCAATAAAATTTTTCTAAGAAACAAAAAAATTATTTTTTATAATGTCGTAGTGTTTTAGTTTTTCATGAAACAGTTAAAGTGGGCTTTGTTGTTGTTATTTTTATGCCAGTAAGGAGACTTACGTTATATTGTTAAGAAGTACCTTAAATAAAGACATAAAGTCATTTTTTTCTAATTAAAAAAGCACGAGAAGAACTACTCTGTATTTTCTTGCTGTTGTTTTTGGGAGGAAACTAAGGCCTCCGTGCTGTGTTTTGGTCTTGATTGTTTGCGAAGCATAGACAGCAGTCAGGACTCCTGTATTCTAGCAAGTGAAAAATCAACCCAAGACAATAGAACATATGCACACAAAATGACTCAAGACATTTTGTGAATTAATGGTTAGAGGCAGAGCAGAGAATTCATCATTTCACCTCAAATGCTTTTTGTCTGTAGCCTGATTATAAGAATCACAAAAGTATGTCATTATTGGAGTTTGAGTAAAAGGATGAATGTTTAGGTAGAAAATTTAAAATTGTCAGGTGTTGCTGAGCATTTGTCATGCTTTCTGACTACCTCATATGTTTTGAACATTCTTCAAATATCCGCAGAATGCCACAACTGTATTTGTTTTCTATTGCTGCTCTAAAAAAGTACCACAGTCTTAGTGGTTTAAAAAACACAAATTCATTTTCTTATAGTTGTGGAGATCAGAAGTCCAAGTCGGTCTCTCTGGGGTAAAATCAAAGTGACAGCAGGATTGTATTCCTCCCTCCTTCTGGAGGCTCTAGAATATGCCTCCCTGTTTTTTTCAGCTTCTAAAGCCTGCCTATATTCCCCAGTTCATGGCCCTGCTCTGTCTTCAAAGCCAGCGGCATAGAGTCTTCGGATCTCTCTTTCTGTCCTCTGCTTCTATTGTCACCTCTCCTTCTCGCTCACTCTGCTTCCCCCACCTTCCTTCTATGAGGGCTCTTGTGATTGGACAAGCCCCACCTGGACATTCCAGGGTGATTTTCCCGTTTAAAGTTCCTTAATCACATGTGCAAAGTCCTCTTTGCCATACAAGGTGCTATATTCCCAGGCTCTGGGGGCAGGACATGGACCTCTTTGGGGGTCATTCCTCCAGCTACCACACCCCCTTTCCATTTTATACCTAGAAGCTCACTTTC
Organism: Microcebus murinus; assembly: GCF_040939455.1. NCBI lineage: Eukaryota > Metazoa > Chordata > Mammalia > Primates > Cheirogaleidae > Microcebus > Microcebus murinus. The sequence continues at coordinate 13,304,561 of NC_134114.1, forward strand.
CCAGCTTCCTTCCCCAGGGCTGCAGTCACGGTGAGCGAGTGAGGCACTCAGCTTGGAGGACAAGTTTAAGGGGGTCCCAAAAACTCAGTAATCAAGATAAATGATATTTCAATATAATTTTTTTTTTTGAGACCAAGCCTTACTCTGTTGCCCTGGCTAGAGTGCAGTGGCGTTATCATAGCTCACTGCAGCCTCAAACTCCTGGGCTCAAGCAATCCTCCTGCCTCAGCCTCCCAAGTAGCTGGGACTACAGGCACGTGCCACCATGCCTGGCTAATCTTTTCTATTTTTAGTAGAGATGGGTTTCACTCTTGCTCAGGCTGGTCTCGAACTCTAGACCTCAAGTAATCCTCCCGCCTCGGGCTCCCAGAGTGCTAGGATTACAGGTGTGAGCAACCATGACCAGCCTTTTAATATAATATTTAAAAAAATTAAAAATCCCAAAACTCCATGATGGACAAAATTTTAAATAAAGACAGGATCAGCATTACAGGTTTTCCCTTTGGCTTTTGACTCTAATGTGGCCTGGCATGGCAGCAACCTTTGCAACTAAGTAAAAGAATGGGACCCAGACTATTACAAATGAGGTGCCCTTGACTTTGACTTAGAAAAAGCAACCAAAGGAAGTAGGGGCTTTGCATGCAGTTTTCAGGCTGGCTTGGTTGGGAAGCTCACAGCTGAGAACAGAAGTGGAGGAAGTGTGGCTGGCTTCAGAGGCAGTAGCTACTTACCTGGGCTCTTGTTTTGGGACAGTGTCAGTGGCCTGTGGGGCCATAGGTTGGTGTAACTTGGGTTTTGTTCCTGCTCACATTGCCTATAAACCCATTCTCTGATCCATCTGAAGATCCTGAGAGCTACCTATTATCCTTTTTCTACTTAAACAGACAATATACTGTTGTTTGCAATCAACAACCTTGAATAATGTAATTTATCACAGTAAGGACCATCTGATTTGGTTGGCAGAGCCAAGTCAACGCCACAGGCGTGTGTTGGTGTTAAAGAGCACCATAGCGGTGCCTTAATTAAGGAAATAAAGCAGATGTACCCTACCTAAAAACCTACCCTAATATTCTCTAGAATCTAAAAATAAAATCTTTACTTCTCAGTTTCTTACCTGGATACTTCCCCAGTTCCAAATTGGTAGCTTATTCAGGGCTTTATTAGCAATAAGAAGATATTGATTTTTACCTTTGCACACTGAATAACAAATCAATTCCTGTTGGAATCATATATGAGGTGCTGGAAAGATCTTTCAGATACGCCTTGGTGCAGCCCTTTTCTCTCTCTCTTTCTCTCTTTTGTTTTCTGTTACAGGAGTAAAATTGTTTGTGGTTTCAAATTTCAAAAAATTTCTAGACCTTATATTCTGGCTTTTAATTTAGCTGGTTTTCATTTGATGGCATTGTGACAATTGGCTCCCAAATTCTCACGAGGTCCCTGGCTAGCTCCATTTTCTTTTTTTCAGATCCTTTCTTTGAGAGCTTTCTTGTCTTTTTGTCTAAACCTGTTTAATTAAATTAACTGCATGTTAGAATCAACTGTGCATTCAGAAAATAATCTCTTTAATCATAAGAGACTGATTATTGTCATCAAATCCCAAATCTGTGTCTTGTAGAAAATAACAGATAAAAAAATAAGCAAATGATGAGACTATTAATCAAGGTAGTTGAAGTGAAGTAGGCTGTTACCTTCTTTTCCAGAAGTTAGGAAAGCATCCTGTGACATTTTGGCAAGTCTGAGATCAGTGAAAATTGTCTAAAAACAGCTGTCAGTCTCCAGCTATTAGTAGACTTACCTTTACTGAACTGAAACCATAATTTTCATATGCAAAAGCAAGGGTTATTTAGCAGTTTTTCTGTACTAATATTTTCCAACTGCTTATTTCTCCCCAACTTCTTCAGCTCTGCAGTTACTAAATCTTAAGGTAGTTTATGACAGGTCTGCAAAAAGGGTGCTATAATCAACAACTGTGGCCAAATCTTCGCCCTTCCACATTGATGTGAGAAATACTCCTTTATTCCTTTCAAGTGAAACTAACAAATGTCTGTATATTGTATACCAACAAAATGCCCAACACTGTCATAGATATTACCAGAAATAAAAGTAAAAGCTCCAAGAATTGCCTTCTAGACCTTTACCATCTAATTGGCGAAACTGAGGCATGTGCCTGTAGTCCCAGTTACTCAGGAGGCTGAGGCAGGAGGATTTCTTGAGTCCAAGAGTTGGAGTCCAGTCTGGGCAACATAGTGAGACCTCATCTCAAAAAAAAAAAAAAAAAATTCTAATTGGAGAGTGAAAATTTGTATTTAAGAAACAATGTGGAGTAAGCTATGACAGTGTGGAATTAAGTGAAAATTGTGGGCTATTGACTATAACATACATAATTTAGCAGTTCAGATGAAGAACAAGTGAATGATGGCCAGATGGAGCCATCTGGAAGGGTTTTCTTTTTTATTTGTTGTAGAGCCAAGGTCTTACTATGCTGCCCAGGCTGATCTTGAACTCCTGACTTCAAGCAATCCTCCCATCTCGGCCTCCCAAAGTGCTGGGTGAGCCACTGTGCTCAGCCTGGGGGAGCTTTCTTGAGAGTGGTTAGCATGTAGCCTTTTCCCCCACCAGATAAACTTAACTTTAGAATTTAGAACATGAATTACAGAAGGCTAGAACTGATATAAGAAATAAGTAGTTCTCAGCTTGGATTCAATCAGGAAAACAAAAACCACTTAAGATATTTCCATCAGAGAGGTATTTAATATGGAGAACTAGGTTACAAAATTGTTGGAAAGGTTGGAAGAGCAGAAAGTGGAGTGTGATTTTCAGAGATCAGAAACTATAGGAAGCTGCTGTCAGCCCTGCAGGTGTCTGTACCTGTCTATGCTAAATAGGAGGCTGCCCAGGAGCCCGTGGTGGCCTGTTGCTCCACTCTAGTCCAAGTACATGGCGGGCACTAGAGGAGCCTGGGACCCCTACTAAGGTCTGAAAAGGAGAGGTCTGGAATCTCCTTCCACCATCTAATGTCACATGAAAGCCTCCTGTTGGCAGATCCTCAACGGGAACCCTGCCGGGATAGGAATTGTGGGGAAATGTAGTTTTCAGGCTTCTAGCCCCTGCTAAGAACCGATAGACAATATCTGGCTACAGAGTGGTGGGATGCAAGTGCTATTTTGGAAAAATTCCTCTGCTAGTAACACCATGGCCCCACTCATGCCCTTTCCTTTCCTTTCCTTTCCTTTCCTTTCCTTTCCTTTCCTTTCCTTTCCTTTCCTTTCCTTTCCTTTCCTTTCCTTTCCTTTCCTTTCCTTTCCTTTCCTTTCCTTCCCTTCCCTTCCCTTCCCTTCCCTTCCCTTCCCTTCCCTTCCCTTCCCTTCCCTTCCCTTCCCTTCCCTTCCCTTCCCTTCCCTTCCCTTCCCTTCCCTTCCCTTCCCTTCCCTTCCCTTCCCTTCCCTTCCCTTCCCTTCCCTTTTCTTCTTTTCATTTCATTTCATTTGGTTTCTTTTCGTTTCTTTTATTTTCTTTGCCATATTGTATCACATTGCAAATGATTTTGGGGCTTGTTTTTGTCTTGTTACTTTCTATCATAATAATATTATATACTTGTTTATGAATATTTGTATCAGTTTTACCTCCTTAACTGGATTTTTAAAGATTGGGAGCAGAGCTTCATTTATTAACAAATAATAATTTGCATGTATGAGGAATATGACACTGTTCATGATGCTGAGGACAGAGCAGTGATGAAGATGGTCATAATCTGCTCTGAGCGGATCTTACCTTCTAGCAAGAGAGACTGAAAATAAACAGTAAGTGCATTATCATGTGGTGATAAATGCTCTGAAGAAAAAACAAAGTATTGTAAAGTAATAAAGAAGGACAGTGTTGGGGATGGCAGGAAGATATTTTATGCAAGAGAACCTATAGGATAAGAGAGAGAGAGAACCATGCATGTGTGTAGGGAAAGAGGTTTCCAAGTGAACAGAAGAGCAAATGCAGAGTTGAGGCGGGAGCTGAGACGACCCATTGGAGAAATGGCAAGAAGTCCACTGATGCTGGAGAGGAGAGAGCAAGGGGAGGGGGCAAGAAATAAGATCAGAGAGGCAAGGCAAGAGGGGAAGATCATATAATACTTACATATCTTTTGCGTCCCTCTTAACGTTGGCTTTCTTCTGGGAAAGTGATACGTTTAACTCCAATCTTCAAACCCAACAACCACCATCCCAAGCATTATTGTTTTCCTTTCTCTATTTTATTTTGCTACCTTCTGTCTGATGTGGGTCTGTAGCTACCTTTATCTTTTCCTTTATTGAATTGCAAAGGCTGCTTCCTGGAATGATGTATAGATTGGTTATTCCCGTAGGCAGGTTGCCTTAGAAACAGGGCAAATCTTACTCGTTTCAGCAAAACATTATCAATAAAGCAGTCTCACGAGACACTAATGTTCACATCATTAAATGTCTGCTATGCTTTTCCTTCTTTCCTTAACCATGGTAATTCTCGGATTATTAATTAGGCAAATGCCAATTGATTGAATGGCTCCACAGGAGCAGACATTAAGAAAGCATCACTAGAAAAGGATCCATCCAAAGCAGTCACAGTTGACAGCCCCAAGCACCATACTGTTTTGGTTTCCAGGTCACACCACACCACAGCAAATCTCTATCCCTTCCAGGCATAGGCACGCACGTTCCACATTGAACACCTGGCATCCATTTAGCCTGGCCAGTATCCATTACTTAACAAGCCTTGGGCACTAAGGAAGCAGTGTTTGGAAGGAGAACAGAGTGGACCCAATCTCACCAGCTGCAGTCGATGAATGCACAGGGGTGTGGCTCCCCAAAGGGGCAAACAATGTAAAATAAATATTAAATACATACCAAAACTCTCAGGTTAAAACTTAAGAGACCTCACACCACTGAAATAAATTATATGATTAAATGGTAAAACAGGTATATAAATGAAAAATTTTTTAAATAGTAAGATGCATTTCTTGTCTAAAATATTTGAGCAAAATAAGGAAGAAATTTGTTATTAGTCAAAGATCCCCAGAGAAACTATATATATATATATATATATATATACACACACACACACACACACACACCCATCATATGTACATACATATATTATCTATTGATTGGTTGGAATTGGCTCACGTGATTGTGGAGGATGGCAAGTCTGTAATTGGTAGAGCAGACTGGTAGGCTTGAAGTTTACCTAAGAGTTGATGTAGAAGTCTGGAATATGAACTTTGTAGGGCAGCAGGCTGGAAACTCAGAAGAGCGTTCTTGGGAAGACTGGAAAACCTCAGTCATTGCTCTTACAGCCTCCAAATGATTAAATGATCACATAAGGTGACAGGCCAGGCACAGTAGTAGCTCATGCCTGTAATCTGAACACTTTGAAAGGCTGAGGTGGGAGGATCACTTGAGGCCCAGAGTTTGAGACCAGCCTGAGCAATATAGTGAGACCTTATCTCTGCAAAAAATAGAAAAATTAGCTGGGCGTGGTGGTGGGCATCTGTAGTTTCAGCTACTAGGAGGCTGAGGCAGGAGGACTGCTTGAGCCTAGGAGTTTGAGGTTGCTGTGAGCTATGATGATGCCATGGCACTGTAACCCCAACAGTAAAGCAAGACCTTGTCTCCCAAAAAAAAACAAAACAAAAAACCCACAAAAAACCAAACCATAAGATGATAAAAATGAAGTGAAACCAGGATGTAAAAAAAATATGGCAACTAGAATAAAAGTGATTCAAATCATTCTAGCAATTTCCTTATCTTTCATTTTTTTCATTTCCTTTATTAGAGCACTTTTATGTGATAAAGCCATTAGGGAAGCTGGAAAGAATATTCACTTTAAATGCTCAACATCTCTAATCATCAGGGAAATGCAAATCAAAACCACAATGAGATATCACTTAACCCCAGTGAGAAAGGCCTTTATCAAAAAATCTCCAAACAATAAATGCTGGCGTGGTTGCGGAGAGAGAGGAACACTCCTACACTGCTGGTGGGACTGCAAACTAGTTCAACCTCTGTGGAAAGCAATATGGAGATACCTTAAAGCGATACAAGTGAATCTACCATTTGATCCAGCAATCCCATTGCTGGGCATCTACCCAAATGATCCAATGACACTCTACAAAAAAGACACCTGCACTCGAATGTTTATAGCAGCACAATTCATAATTGCAAGGCTGTGGAAACAGCCCAAGTGCCCATCAATCCAAGAATGGATTAATAAAATGTGGTATATGTATACCATGGAGTACTATTCAGCTCTAAGAAACAATGGTGATATAGCACATCTTATATTTTCCTGGTTAGAGCTGGAACCCATACTACTAAGTGAAGTATCCCAAGAATGGAAAAACAACCACCAGATATATTCTCCAGTAAACTGGTATTAACTGAGTAGCATCTAAGTGGACACATAGGTACTACAATAATAGGGTATTGGGCAGGTGGGAGGGGGAAGGGGGGCGGGTATATACATACATAATGAGTGAGATGTGCACCATCTGTGGGATGGTCATGATGGAGACTCAGACTTTTGGGGGGAGGGGGGGAAATGGGCATTTATTGAAACCTTAAAATCTGTACCCCCATAATATGCCAAAATAATAATAATTAAAAAAAATGAACGAGAAAAAAAAAAAAAGAATATTCACTTTAGTAAGTTGACGAATTAGATCACAATTTGCTTCATAATTGTTTTGTATGGTACCATCAAGTTAAAAACATAATCATGTGCCTTGACAACAGAGAACTATTACATATCTGGGTAAAATTAAAATCTGTATGATTGGAGTCTTTTTCACCTTAAGATAACCTAGTGCATTAATGTGGTATGGTTTGCTTAAAAGAAATGATGATTGGCTTTGACAACAAAAGTGTCTGAAGGACTAAAATCAATGAGTGAGCCTGTGCTGGGTTTGGCCCTACAGGCATGTCTCTCTGCAGCTTGTGTGGTGGTAGCGTATGCACATTTATGCACTTTTCCATGACTGTCAGTTTCTATCTTTAGATAACATTCTCTTGCAAAGAGGAGCTATGCCTCAGTGTCTTGGTAACATGCTCCCCCATCTGATATAGTCTTTGGTGATACTGAAGCTATATTTTGGATCCATAAGAACTGCCACCCTGAGATAGTCAACTTTGTGTGAACTTTGCTAGGCTGTGGTACCCAGCTATTTAATCAAACAGTAACCTAGGGGTTGCTGTGAAAGTATTTGGTAGATGTGATTAGTATCTACAATCAATTGAACTTCAAGTAAAAGAGATTAACCTTGGTAATAACCTTCAGCTTTAAGAGCAAAAACTAAGGCTTCTGGAGGAAGAAGAAATTTTGTCTCAAACCTGTGACATAGAAAGCCTGAGTTTCTAGCCTGCCACCTGCCCTGTGGATTTCAGCCTTGCCAGACCCCTACAGCCAATTCCTTGAAGTAAATCTCTGAAGAAATCTGTATATATATAAAAAATTTTATATGCATATATATATATGCATATTGACATATTCATATATTGATATATACTATTGATTCTGTTTCTCCAGAGAACCCTGAATGATACACACTGCTTTTGTTTGACTAATCCATTTGCATTATTGAACTTGGAATATATCTGTTATATAAAATCAGATATCTTTATGAAGTTGCATAGTCTAATGCACATAAGAAGTCATTTAGGTCATAATGCTTGGACCTGTTTGCCTAGATCAAACAACTCTTTTACTGGGAATGGTTAATGATTTGGAAAACTTTTTGAGTGTTGGATTAAATGTAGAATTGAACCGGATACTACTGTCTTAAAAATTAATTTGTTTGTCTGTGGGATTTAACCTTGAAAGTGTTAGTTGACAAATATTCCTTAGAGTTGAGATTCTAGTAACAGAATTAGACTAACAATACCTAAAATCATGACTGACTGCAGATGATATGGATCTCTCTGCAAATGGAAGCATCCATGGACAGGAAGAATATTCATCATGCCAGATCAATGAAGTTCAAAGCATGTGGTAAAGATACCTGCATGGAATTTCAGCACCTTACAAGAGGACACTTAGAAACTAGGCATGGTTTAAAAACAAACACTAGCTGAGCAACATGGCTTGGTTTTTTAGTAAGGATACTAAAATGAAGAATAGCATGGATGTTTTTAGTTAGGCTATGAGCGGATTAACACACCTTCTCCTAATTTTGGCCAATAGAAATCTGCTTGAGGAAAGGCTGAGTGTAGAGTTCATTCTTAGCATCGTTCCAGAAACGCAGCCACAAATATGCAGCCTTTGGAACTCAACCTGGAGCCACTTTGTGACACAGAACAGAAAACAGGCAACGAGTATTTCTTGAAGGCAAATTGTCTGCATGCGTGTTAAAAATGTGGTTTTACAAATGAACACGAGTACCACCAAACCCACGGTTTTATTACTCACATAAAATTTTCTTCTGCTTTCTTGAGTTAAGCAATAGAATTTGGGAGTCTGACATGTGATTATTTATAAGCAGTTGAGAAAGCCATTTCAGGAAGTACAGGATGAGAGGGGATGATTTTTGGGTGAATTGCATCAAGCAAAGCATTCGACACTTCTCTGCTGACACTGCTCTTTTGAAGCTCACGATCTTTCTCCTCATTGTCAAGTCTAGTGACTCTGAGTCTGTCCTTGTTCTCCAGGGTTTCTGCTGAAGTTACCCCCTAGCACTTGGCTTCCTGACAGTATGTCTCTGCCAGTTGTTCTTCCCCTGGTCTACCCAAAGCTAGTGTGGTCTTTCTCCCACACTAGCTTCCTCAAACATTTTATTCTTTACAGAATGAAATTTACGAGCCCCTAAGAATAAAATCACATTAGGGAATAATTCCCTCATTACTAGGAAAACAGCTTCCCTGGGCCCATCTCATTCCCTCTTTTTCCACTCTTCTGTTCTACCCTTGCCCAGCCTCTCCTGCCCTGTTTCCCCCTCCATATGCTGCCAGGGATGGCCCCTGGGACCCATGTTCCTGGCTCCATGCCCAAGGCAGCCACTCAGAGTTGGGGTTCCCATTTGTCTCTCTCAGGAGGAGGCAGAAGTCTTCCATTCTCTTCTGAATGAGGAAACTACAGCCCAGGGAACACTTCCTGTAGCTCAGGTGAGCTCTATGTACAGGAACTGAAGATGCTCTTGGGAAAAGTATAGACATGCTTTCACATACCCTTCTCATTTTGCACGTTTGTGTAGTTTGCATGTTTGCCAGGTTTTCTCCTGGGAGAGGATTATACCTGCCTGTTCTTTCTGCCACTGTACATCTCATAGCAGAGATCTTACCTGTGACCATGTAGCTAGGATCTGGATTGTGGGACACACTTGAGATGTAGTGGTTGCTATAATCTCTCTTCTGTCATGTCACCAAAGCATCATACTTATATATCTAACTGCCTTCTGGAGGTATATAACCTAGATCAGGGGTGGAAAACCTTTTCATTATGGAAGGCTGCATTAATTTAGCTGTAAACAAATAAACGCCACATTCAAGAAACTTTAATTAGATATACTTAAAAATGTACATTATTTTGTTAAAATCTAGTATGTATGTAATAATTTCAAAAAATGAAAACTATTTGCTAATTTTAAAGTCAACTAACCTTTTAATGACTTTGTCGTGTCTGCATTTTGTTAGAAAGCGTTTGAATATTTGGTGGCAGGAGGGAGGCCCCCAGTTTCAGTTGATCCTCTAGATGGATATCAGTTGTTTGTGACCTTAAAGTGTGTCTTGATTTGGGTTAGGGAGGAGAATGTAGATTTGTAGCAATAAGTGGTTGAAAAGCAAGAAAGCACTTTTTGGGAATGTTGCCAAAAGTGTGGGTATTCCACTGCATTTTTCCATATTTCAAATGGATCTTTCTTAGCAGCAAACAATGACTTAAAAATATCATCATCTCCTGAGAGCTCAATCAATTCTATCTGTAGTTCTTTAGGTGCCTTAGTGGTATCAAGTAGGTGAGGCTGAAATGCTAATTTGAGTATGATGTTGTGGCTCTCAAAGTCAGCGAAGCTTTCACTGTATTCTCCAATTAATAGGTCTGTAACAGCTGCATGTTCTCCGAACGATTCACATGTATTATCCTGCTCATCAAAGACCTTTGCTAACTGGAGAAAATGTTCATCTGAAATTTCATTTTGAAGAACACATGTTTTGAAGAAAGACAGCTTTTTTCAAAACATTTGGATTTTTTGCCATATAGCATATATAGACTTAGTTTTACCTTGCAAAGAAATATTCAAGTGGTTTTGATTTGACATGGTATCACACAGAAATGCTACATTCCTATAGAAATGCTCTTGGAATAATTCACTTTGCTGATTCAGTTCTTCATAATATTTAACTATCTGTTCTTGCAGAGATAAAATTTTGGCTAACACCTGCCCCTGAGATAGCCAGTGCACTTTAGAATGACATAGCCAATCCACACTGAATACCTCATTCTTCAACTTTAGCATGATGTGAAACTGATGATGCTGCCTTGCACTTGCCCAAATACAGTTAATAATACTCTTAACTTGTTGCAAAGTGTCACTTAAAATACTGACTTTAGCACAGAAATTTTGCTGATACAAGATACAATGAAAAGAAATGAGAGCATCCAGAGCTATTAATACATTTTTTTTATCTGTGCAATAAACCCTTTATGTTTTCCTGTCATGGAAGGTGCACTGTCTATACATACACTCACTAAATTTACCAAATTCAGCCCAACTTCACAATATTTATCTTGACAGTTGTTGAAGATATCTATTCCTCGTGTTGTTTGCAAGAATGCTCAAAGTGAGTAATCCTTACTGGCAAAGAAAAGCTTCTGTTATGACTCGAATGAAGTACAAAACCTGCACTGAATCAGTAGCATAAGTTGATTCATCCAAAGCAACTTCGACCATGCATTCTTTCACAATTTCTACACCACTGAATGGCTTCCCTTTTTCCCCTGAGTATATAAGTTACTTTGTAAGTTGCTTCAGTGGCATTATTTCCAGGTCTTTTTGCTGTTTGAAAGAACTGTCTTTGCTTTTGCTTTGCATCTTTTAATTTTTGCAATACAACCTTATGTGCCTCTCCCTCTAATTTAAAATGTTTGTGGCCATTATGAGTGTTATAACACTGATGAACATTGAATTTCTTTAACGATGATATTACAGTATCACAAAGCAAGCAAATCATCTTATGTTTAGTAGAAACAAGACAATATTGCAATTTCCAATCCTTATTAAAAAATCTATTTTCTTCCTTCAGCGTTCTCTTGGTCTTCTTTGACATGATGGACTAAAGCAGAAAAAAAATCAAGAAATACCATTGAGCTGTGTAACTATTCACAAATTTCACTTTAAACAGAAATACAGCACATCATTGTCAAAAGCCGATAACGGACTGGAGTACTGGACTCCCATAAACTCACCAACCATCATTGTGCGGTAGCAGCACCAGACAGGCAGGGGTAGTTAGAACTAAATCATGAGTATAGCAGCCTCAATTTAGCCCTTATGGCTAAATTGTTCTAATTGTGCCAGTCAATCTGGGAAGAGTATTTTGTTGAAACTTATTTTATTCTTTGGTATTTTAAATATTCATTTTTAAAATAAAACTATAAAAGATGAACAAATGTATATTAATAAAAATAAAATGATTTGTTCCATGAAATTTGGATTCAGTCAAAAGGCTGCATTTAAGGACCTAGTAGGCCACCTGGGTCCTTTAGGCTGCAGGTTCCCCTTTCCGTGTTTGAAGGAACCCAGCCTGCCCAAGCTGTATGTATTTTTCTCTCTTTCACTATTGTGTCTAATGTTCCGCATTCTCAAAGACATCATAATTCTCCCCACAAAATTTGGAATTCCCTTTGACTCTTTTTTGTACCTGGTAACCCATATTTGGCCTGCTTTAAATTCTGTGGCAAGGTATGAACCTTGTATCTACCCTCTTTCTCATTAACTTTGTGAATGTCCTTGCCCGAGGCTTATTATCTTGCGTGACAGCCTTCTCACTGGCTTCTTCCTCTTTCCTTTCTAGTTCAAGCTGAAGACTTTAGATAGAAATGTTTTTTTAAAAAATAATTTTTCTTATCCTGGTGTTGCTGTTCAGAAAGTCTCAGTGTAACCTCTGTCTGGTTTCCAGAGATGTTTTGTCTAGCTTCATTCTCCAAGAATTCTTATTTCTCCAGCATAACCTTTTCATTCATGTTAGAATGGCCCTGTGTTTACATAGGCTACAGATTTATCTCTGATGACTACACAAGTCTGAAAACAGGGCATCACACTTGCCTACGGCCACCAAAGAAAGCAGTTTACAAAGCATTAATAAGCAAAGTAGATTTTACCAAAGATTTCCAGGGGCATGCAAGAAAGGGTGTTAATTTCAGAGTCAATAATTTCATTAAAATCCTAGAAAGATCAAATACCAATATATATTTCCTCATTACTGTGTTAAACAATACTCAGATCAGGTATACTTTCCTGTTAAACAACACTGAGAACAACCAAAAATCCAAACAAACAAGCAACAATATTAGCTGCTTTCTCCAGGAAATACTTGCCTCTTGAAGACAAGATGGTAAACACTAAAATAGTTTACTTATCAGAGCTGATGGCTCACTCTTCAGGGCTCTCTTCAAAACCCTCACCTCACTGTGCTTCTCAATCCACTACTATCACGTCAGCAATTCTGGCCAATCCAACCATTTCCCTCCTTTGTGATACCCATCTTAAAATCACCCAGGGCCCCAAACTCTATCTTTCTGGAATTTTCTCATGTTGAGACACTACTAAGCTCTGTCAAGTGTTGTTTTCCTCTATTACAGGAAGTCTAGCAAATGCATCTTTGCTTTCTGGTGGTCTGTTGGGCAGTTGATGAGATATGTTTTGCTCTCTCCGAGTCCTTCAGCTTCTAGCTTCTCTTTAGCCTTCATTCATGTAGCTCTTACCAAACCCCCTTGGCTCAACTTCCCCATTCATGAGCAGGACCATTTAAATCATCTCCAACTGGCAAATCCACAGGCACTGGAGGGTCCACTGGCAAGTAGACCCACCCAAACATTTACCCCACCGTGTGGGTCTCCATCTAGGGAATTAGCGATTGTCTCCATAATATTAAATAGCATAACTCTGCCTAGAGTCTGGATGGTGCAGAGGTACCCGTAGGGTGTTTATTCCTTTTCTGTTTCTTTCCTCTCTACCTATCTCAGGAGGCTGAAATAGCCGCCCAGCAGCTGCTCAAGAAATACTTTGAAAGTGTAGAATCAGCAAATGGCAGGAAGAAACATTCCAAACCCTGACTCTGCCATACTTCCTTTCTTCCAAGGACAGAGGAATTTGTTTTTTCTTGTGGATATAGATTTACACGAGGATTACACTCCTCCCTAACCAACTCCCCCTGTTTCAGCACCGTGGCGTTGCAACATCTCTGATTTCAAAAGGAGGAAAAAGGAAAGAAAGGATATAAGGAAACCCAGACATTCTTTGGGATTAACCAGTGTTTCTGTGAACATTTTGGAAGCACAGTGGAATTCTTTAAACCACAAGTGTGCTTCTAAAAGTTCCCACGGACATCATTTTTTAACGACTATGTAACATTCCGTCGCAGGCACAGTTAGTAATATTTCTTTACTGTTTCCCTGTGGATGGACATTGAGGTTGTTCATACTTTTTCAGGATTTTAAACACTCCTCAGAATAAATACTTGTCTGCATTCCTCTCAGTGTGAATTTCTGGTTGTGGATTACTGGATAAAAGGCTGTGACCATTTTAAGGGCTTTAAGCACACCCTGTAAACCATTTGGAAATTTGAGATCTCCTTTGTGAGATGGATAACAATGGCAGAGGAAAAAATATGCAGAATTCATTCTTAACATTAGCTGCTGGCCATATTTTTACGGAAACTGCACTATTGACTATTAGTGTGCACCATGTTGTATCTTTGTTTTTGAACAGCAAGTGTCTGTTTAGGGGAAAGCCGTTACCATTCCAAATGTCAAACTCAAGAAATATCATAATTCTCCGTTCCCCACCGGAGCAGCAGGGACGCTGGGCTTCTCGGAAGACGTTGAAGCCAGAGAGCCAAATCCCCCTTCCTGATGTCAGATGAGGCGTTCATTTCTACTCAGACACAGTCTCCTCTGTTGGAATATTTTTCTGTGTTTTCTTGTTACCGGAACTCATTGTATTTTTGAAAAGCCAGGCCCTCCCCTTTCCCCTTCCCTGACATCATGTTGAAAGTGGCGTGTTTTTCTAAATTGTCTAACCAGGCAGAGCAATTAGTGCCCAAGGAGAGAGGAGGCTGCCTGCCTTGCAGAATGAATGGTTTTCATGGGAACAGCGTTGAAAGGACACACTGAGCAAGGAAACTTGCCAGCAACCTTGTTTGGTGCTGGCCCTCCTGTCTGGATTTATAGAAGTTGTTTATATTTGCTGATGCTCTAATAAACAGCCCCTTTCATGCAGCGAATCCTTGAAATAGTTTCGTTCCCAGCATGCGTACTTATCACCAGTTGGACGCTACAGCGCAGAATCAGCTGAGAGTGATCGTGGCCTTGCTGTTCTGCCAGTGAGTTCTGTCATTGGTAAGTAAGTCCTGGAGTCTCACCTCCCGGGTGGGGGCTTCCTTCAACCACTCAGTCTTCAAATATTCACCAGTTGGCCAAGGGTCTCTGGTCCTCTTTTGGAGTGAAGGATGAGACAGACAAAGTCCGGTTTCTCAGGGAGGTCTCATCTTAGTGAGCATCGTAGTGCTCTAGTTAGACAATAAGCAGATAAACACAAAACGGGTCAGGTTTTGAGAAAGGATCTGCAGAAAATCAGACCAGCCTGCTGTGACAGTGACTCTTGATCCTTGGTTGGGTGGCCCACAAAGGCATCTCTGAGCTGACTTGTGAATAATAGTTCTGATCGGCATGTTTGGAAGAGGATACAGCAGGCTAAGGGAGCAATGAGCAAAAAAGCCCCAACAAAAGGAGAAGATTGGTGGATTTAATAAATAGAAAACCGGGAACCAGGCCAGGGTGGAAAGGACTCAGGGAGCAAGGGGGTGTGGTGTGAGATAAGGTTTGGCCAAGGAGGTGGGGGCCAGGTCATCGAGTTGCCTTGAAAACCAGAATAAAGTGGTTGGGTTTTCTTCTACATGTCATAGGAAGCCTTGGAGGGTTTTAAGCAGAGGATATATTGTGCTTTGTGTTTTAAAATCCCCACGCTGCAGGCTGAATGATCTACTGCATTGTAGATCAACAGAGGAAGCAGAAAGATTTGTAAGAAGCCTATTAGACAGGGAAGTCCAGGAAAGGGATGACAACAGCCTGGACCAGAACGACAGCAATGGAGATAGAAAGTGGTGCCAAAATTGGGATATGCACCTGTGTGGTTTTCTCCTAACAACCACAAAATCTCCACTTCTCCGACACCAACCTGGTGTCCAGCAATCCAACTCTGACACTAACTACCAGAGTTAGCATGGACCCTTCAAGTTAAGGGTTCAGTCCCACAAGACTGTCCCCGCTTCAGACATGAGCCATGAACGGGTTCTTCAGGGTATGGTTGTCACTGCAAGTGTGCGGGTTCTCACGACTCCTCTCAGGTTTGATAATTTGCTAGAACGACACACAGAATGCAGGAGAGTGCTTTCTTACTATCACAGCTTATTGTAAAGGATACAGAAATGAACAGCCAGAGAAGCATGTAGGATGAGGTCTGGAAGAATTCTGATGGCAGGAGCCTCTGTCCCCATGGGGGTGGCATGTGCCATCCTCCTAGCACGAGGATGTACTCACCAACTCAGAAGCTCCCTTAGGGTTTTTGTTTCAGAGTTGCTGTCGAAGCTTCAGTCCACAGGCATAGCAGGTTAGATCGGTGGCCACTGAGGATTGAGGGCTGTTTCTAATCCGTCTCCCATCCCTGGAGGTGGTGAAAATTCCAACCCTCGTATAACATTTCTGGTTTCTCTGGTAACCAGACCAGCCCCCATCCTGAAAGGGCCCTGCCAAGAGTCGCCTTATTAACATAAATCCAGGTATGATTGAGAGGGGCTTATTAACATAAATCCAGGTATGATTGACAGAGGGACCTGTCAATTCAGTTATGGATGACAGAAGGTGCTCCTATCACTCAAGGAATTCCAAGCATTTTAGGAGCTCTGTGCCAAGACCAGGGACAAAAGCCAAATCCACATTTTTTTATTGCACCACTGTACTGGAGGTTGAAATCATAGGCTTGAGTGTGAGGAAAGTATGGATCATTCCTAGCTCTCTTGCCTGTGTTTTGCCAAATTGTCCTGGTGGTCTCAGCTTCCTGGGCAAAAGAGACATAGGACATAATTTGAATGTTATGATTTCAAAGAGTGTTAGATTACTCCACAAGATTTCATTCTGTCCCCAGCATTTTTGTTGGAATGTAGGGGCTGTCGAGAACATCCTGGGAAAAGGGAGAATAATTAGAAGCACTAACTGATGTATTTATACATTTCAAATTGACTGGTAATTTCATGCCCACTATACAAACTAAGAAATGCAGACCGCATGTGAGCGTGTGTGTGGGCCAAACCCCGCCGTGTAGCCAGCCTCTGTCTCGCTTCCAGGGGTCTCTTCATGCACTTGCTGATCTTGAGTATTCATCTCCATTTTCTTGAGTGCAACAGCTCAAGACATGGTGAGAGCAAAGTCTTGCAGCAGGGTGGGGCATCCTGCCTGCTGGCTGGTCAGCACAGACTGGCTACTGAGGAAGGGACTTCCTCTTGGGATGAGGGTGGCCAGGACAGCAGCACTGTCTGTGGACACAGGTGGGGCTGATGGGCATGACAGCGGCAGGGGCTGCAGAAGGTGGGTCCCTCAGCTCTCCCAAGGCCACAGGGGCTTCAAGCAAAGTCCCCTGAATCTTGCCTTTGTGTCACGTGGTCTCTCTGGGCCCAGTCCTTTCACAAGGGACCCCTAAACCTCTTTTTTTCCTTTATATCTCCCTGTTTCCCTAACCTAGAAGAATTGCTTTCTGGCCTTTGGGGAGAGACCCTTTCTTCAGGGATGTTTCTGCCAGAGATTTCCTTCTCTCTCATTTTGCATGGCCCTCAGTGTAAATTCCTAATCGCCTTTGCTTCAGTCTGGAAACAGGGCCTTAGGAAACCAAAGACTCCGAGCTTCTGAGCTCATGCAAACAGGACTGTGTGTGAAATGGGGTGGGATGGGGGAAGGTGCTGGGTGATTTTGGAAAAGAAAAGGAAAAACACTGAAAAAAACCCCAAATCATTTAATATATTAAAAAGTGTTAGCTTGACTTATATGGAACAGGATTTCAACCCAATATTTCTCTTTTAGATAAGAAATCTGCTTTCTCATCAATTTCTGAAAGGATGGCTCTTCTATGCTTCCAGTCGATTTTTAGTGGTAATTTAACTTTTGCAGTGAGTTGAAAGGCTATCCAGATATCTGAGGAAACTGTGAAAATGACTGAAATAACTTGTAGCCAGACAGAAGCTGTTGGAGAGCAAATATGAACAATAACCTGCATTTAAAGATTTTTCTCTTCCAGTGGCCACCTTTTCCTCATGACATTGCCTTCTTTTGGAGGCATCATTCCACTTCCATGTTCTCTATGTTTGCCTCGAAGCTGGGGGTCTCTCACGTGGGGTGTATGGGTTGGGTGTGGAGATGCCCAGATGACCTGTTTGGCTGTGAGAAGACAATATTAGGATTTGCACTTATTTTTTTAAAAGTCTCATTGTTTAAACTTTTCTATTTTTTTGATATTATATAATATTAGCATGATGAATGTGTATAATATAAAAATAAGTATAACTTTAAAATAAAAATATTCGTGACTCCTGACCTAGAAATCTTAGAGGTTTACATTTTCTTTTTGAAGCCTGATTTCCTAAGTCGTTGATCCTCAAAGCCTGGATTGCTTGTTAAAAGTGCTGATTCTTGGATTCCTGTTCCCCCTCATCTCCAATTATGTGTCAGTTGGTCTTGAGTTGGGCCTAGTAACCTACATTTTTAAGAAGGTTCCCAAATGGTTCTTGAACAGATGTTTGAAAAGAACTCGAAGTTTTAATTCCCAGTAACTCATAATATCACTGTGAAACACATAAGACAGCATAATCTACCTGCAGATTTTGACTTCTTGCGGCAAATCGCCCCAGAGTATGACCCTTCCATGGGTCTTCTACATTGAAAAGCAGCGGCTGAGCATATGTTTCTGAGCTCTGTTCTAGATTCCAGCAGGGGAAGGAGAGCATTTGGGACGTTTACCCACTGTGATCTTTTCAATTCTCGCTGCTACGTATCCTTCCAGGGCTCATTGTGAGCAATCACATCTCTGCAGTTGTCCCCTGTAATTATAAACAATGTGACAGGGACTTCAGTGATGATCCTGCTGGCCTGCTTTGCTTGCCCCAAAGCGTGGTGCCCCACATCTGGTAGGTGGCCTCTGACAGCAGAACCGTTGTACCTCCATGCAGTTACGCCCCCAGCACCACTGGCGACGGGCATGCCCACGGGAAAACCAAAGATGTGACCTTTTAAACATTGCTACTCTTAAGGCCTCAAGCCCCAGGATGAATACGGGGAAAATGTCATGCCAAGTGTTATACTGCCTGAACAGTGTAATTTACTCCATTTCTACAAGGGAGAAGAAAACCTTTGTGTTTTAGCTGGAGGTTATTTCCTGTTTCAGTCGTGCCTGGGGAAGCCGATACAAAGATAATAGGTGAAGGAGGGTCAGTTGTGCACAGACAGGCAATGATCTCACCCAGTGATATTCAAATCAGGGTGTGCACACCTCGGGCAGCAGGTGCAGACTTCCCAAAGCTTGGGCGGAAGCCTGGATTTAGGTTCTAGATACTCAATTTCCATATAGGCCCTTTCTTGGAAAATGATCTGCCTCAGAAAACGTTCATGAAAGTGCACGGCCATTCTCCTTTCACACTCCCTGCTATCTCATTTTTGCTGCTTTAATAAAGAACTGAACGCCTCTCATAGGTCATTTCTTATTATGTGGCCTTATTCATGATGAATAAACTTTAGGCAGGCCAAACAAAGGAACAACTCAAAATACTATATTTGTGTCGGAGACATTTTTTATAGTCCAGGCACCAAAGCTTTGCCTGTCCATCTCATTAAGTGATGCATTTCCAATTTTTTTTTTTTTACATTTTATTGCTTATAAATTATCAAAATGTATTATGTGTTTATGTTATGTTGATCAATTGTGAAATAATAATAATATTATTGATTCCTAGAACTTCTGCCCCCTCCAAATTTTAACACTTAGAATCATATGAGCACAATGACTTAAACACTAGAAAAACTCAAAATTATCTACCTATGTTTTATCACTTATGATAGGGTGGTCAAGAGAAAACATTCAAATATAAAAATAAATCATCTTATGGTAAATTGTGTGGAAAATTAAATAAAAATATAATTTCAAGAAGAGAAGAAATAATGTAAAATATGTAAAATTTATATAAAGAAAAGCTTGTTTATATATTTTAAAAGTGGAAGATGGTAGGGTTCAAATTGCTTCAATATTTAAATTAACACTCTTGTTTTAAAATATCACAATTTAAATATATGATATATGCCAGAAATTGTATTCCTTGTAGTCATGTAAACCTAACAATAAAAAATTTTAGATATCGACTTAAAAATGTGTTATGTAGTCAAAAGTTTGAAGGTCTAAACTACTCGCTAACAACTTTTAGAATTGCTGTTGGAGGTGTTATAGCAGAGACATAATTTTCCTTCCAATTAGTTCCCTGTTTTTAGTTTATTCATGTTTGAAATTATTCTCATAAATCTTCAGTTCTATCAGGGTGGGGGAACTTGGGTGACGGTGGCGATGGCTGAGTATTGTTTAGCTGGTACAAGGCAAATTGTCTCAATTTTCTTGCTGAAGGAAGAAAGATTTTTTATGAGGGTAAAGAAAGCAGGAGTTGAATAGTCAGTATGCAGTGTGCTAAGACTTGGAACTGCTTCTTTTATTTTTTATTTCGTTTTATTTTTAGAGTTTTTTAAAAATTTTTTTTTAATTTTAGCATATTATGGGAGTATAAATGTTAAGGTTACGTATATTGCCCATGCCCCCGGAACTGCTTCTTTTAGAATGGGAGTTTAGCATCTTTAACCAAAGTCTACCAACAGACCTCGCAGTGGTCCTGCATGTCAGATCGCTTACTGTCTACGGCTTGTTGTTTTGGGAATCAAATGTTGGGCTTACCCTTTGACAACTAATATCCATTTGATTTTGTTAATGGAAAAAATCCTGCTGATGTGCAATTCTTCCTCCAAACTGCTGATCCCTAACTATTTAGAAGTCGATTCTCTCAGGATTTAGAGAACTTCTCTGCTTCCCCTTCTTCTTTCTGTTACAATGAAAAGAAGAAAACTTACAGAGCTTAGTCTGTGTCTGGTGCAGATTCTTCACTGAACTCCAAGCCTTCTCTGGTCCTCAGGGCTTTGCACCGATCTGTTCAAATGTGAGAACCTGCCTTGGGAGGCACTAAATGGGAATCTGTATTCCTAAGCAGCAAGAGGGGGTGACAGTCCCACAGGCAGGTCTCAAGCTGACATCTTGTGTCTCTGAGACTTGCTGGTGCACTTTCTGATTTTTACAAAAAGAGCTTATCCATGGACTTTGACAATGGACGATGGTAGGGATCAAATCGCTCTGATATTTAATTGTCTAATATTCAAATATGTCTAACAGACTGTGCCCCAGACATTTGCTACTATCTTTCAGCCTCTTAAACATGAGCGAGCAACACTCTCATCCTCTGTTCTATACCCCATTTATCTCTTTCTTCCAAACTCTTTTCTATGCCAAGGATTTATAATAGAATGTTAGGACTACAAACAAATTAGTTGAAAGTGCAGATTCTGCATCACTCTGGGCTCATAAACAAAAAACATTTTCCCGGATCTTGGATGAACAATCTTTATCTGAGTCTTTTTTTTTTTTTTTAATTAAGACAATTTGCACTGGTGTTATTTTTGGTTGAGTACAAACATCTAATGTTCATTTTAGATCGACTGTGTTAGATCTGCTGTTTTACACACTGTTATTATTTGTTTACCTTCTGTCTCCTACATTTGACTTCAGTCTTTGTTATGATAATGGGCAGATTATGGACTTAATCACTATATAATGCAAATCCTATTCTTTCTGATCATCATAATCCACTCTGAGAAGACTGATGAATCTTGTCACCTTGGACAGTAGACATGTTGGGTGAGCGGCAGGTTGAGTTTGATTTAATTTAGCAATGGGCGACTCTCTGGGCTTGCAGCTGCAAATGTGCACTAACCCCAACTCCCAGCTCCTGCTGTGGAAGCTGCAATTGCTTAAGGCTGTGTTACAGGAAAGCAGAGACACTCTGCTGCAGCTTGGGGCAGACTCCAGAGAGGAAAGTCTCCTCTCTGCCTCTTCTCATTTCTCACTTCTTTTGTATTCTCTGGACGTAGAAGTAAATCTGACCATTCTTCTCTGTCTCTTTTCTGTCTTTCTCTCATTCTCTCAATATAAGACTATGTGGGTGAAAATCAAAAGCCACCGGTTCCCAAGAACAAAGAATGTAACTTAACTTATTTTTCTATCATGGAATTTAATTCCCATTACAATTCCTCATTTTTCCAGGCAAAAACCCCTCTTTATCTAAGTTAATTTAGCCCCCTACCCACTCTCCACATTCTTAATGGGATCCAGCCTCATTTCCAAGGAGCTTGACGCAGGGACTCTGCCTGGCAGGGGAGGGAAGGGGGTTTGGCTGTCATCTGCGGTTTCAATCCACAGCACCTTCTGCTGAGGATGCTCATTTCTGCCTGCTCACTCATTAGTTCATGCAGATGGAACTTCTTCTAGGTCTTCTGGTTCTCAGTCTGAATGCCTGCCAGGCACAGCCCCAGAGAACACTCCTCTGCCTCTGGAAGGGCCACCTAGATGACCTCCTGTCTTCATAATCGTCCTATTCTGCTCTTCCTACACGGTGCTGAAGATGGGGGTGGAGGTGGGGAGGGGGCAGTCAGAGAGAGGCCAGCTGCTCCCCCAGGACCCAGCTGGGCCCCTCCAGGGAGAGGGTCTAGGTTGTAAGCCCATCAGTAGGAAGGAGAGAGGGGCAGGACAGGACACCTACCAGCTTTGAATCCTCCTGTCCCCTCCATGTCTGTCTCTCCCCTCTTTCTTCTCACTTGAGCAAACTTCATCTTACCTTTGGGGCAGAGAAAATCATCCCTGCCTGATATGAGCACTTCTTCCCAGTGTTTGTAGGCCTGTACCCACCCAGGCTTTTGAAACTTGGAAGCTAAGGTAATGGCCCGCCTTCTGTACCCTATCCTACTTTCTCCCGTGGTCTGCTTTGATTGTTCTCCAGGGCATTTCATCAGCTGATACTTTCTTTTTAATTTTCAATTTTTACTTTGTCTATTCGTTGACTTCTCCCCATTAGGATATAAAGGTCTATAGAGATAAAGACTAGGTGTTATCTGTTCACCCCTTTATTTTCAGCACTTAGGACAGTGTCTTGCACATAGATGGTGTTCAATAAATATTTATCGAAATAATGGGTGAATAAATAAGTGAAGTTGATCCTCTTGCCCTTTGAGTTATTCCTTTCTTGAGGCAGTGGCAGTGGTCTGAGTTGGGGAAAGGGGTATGAGGCCACAGATCCCAGAAAAAAATATCAGGATAATAATATTGCACAATGTTGTCCCATTATATATAGTCAGTGGGTGATAATGATACTATTCACACGTTATTATGAGAATGGAGGTGGTATTTTCCTAAAGGTAGAAGAGTCTCTGCCCAGTTCCTTCCTGGCAGACAGATTTCATTTCCTGGCGTGCATAGCAGATGTGGTATGTAGCACAACTGTCTGTCTTCAGACAGACAGTAGAGATCTTTCCCTCCCAGTCGTATTCCTCTGCTCTAGTGGGAGTCGCTGCAAAGGCTTTATTTACATTCTTCTTGGAAATTCTTGATGTAGCTGGTTGCAAAACCACTGTGGAATACAATAAAACATAAAAACGAAGACACTAGTGTGGAATGGACTTGAAGTTCATGGTGGTGTTTGTTGTTTTTTTTTTTCCGAACAAGATATATGTATAGATAGATTTATTTTGACGAAAATAACATTTTTTAAAACTGCTTTGTTCTAAATAGAACTGTAGCTCCTATTTTTTCCTCCTAAAGCTGAATTGAGTATTAAAAAAACATAAATATTCTGAAAAGATTTGCAGATTCACTGGCATATCTGCACTTGAGGTAGGAGATATAAAGACCCACACTGGGGAAAACCAGGGAGAAAACATAAGGTCATAAGTCCTGGTGCAGATTCTCTTGGGCTGCAAAGAGGAGAGATTTGTGGTCCTCTTTGAAAGTACCACTTACTTATTGATTACAGGCACCAGCAAGACTCACATTTTAAATCATATGTTTATTCTTGATACTAAATGATTCCTTTGTACATGGGAAACTAATGTCTTTAGTCATTTAAAAATAACTTGGCAATAACAGACTCATCTCTACCAAATAGTCACAAGTTAGATATTGGGGGTTGAAAGTATAATTAATTTTTGCAGATTCTTCAGTGTTTGAAGATCTATTTCTAAGAAAAATTATGCTCTCTGCATAACTCGAGCTCTCGTCAAGCTCCTCCACGCTGATAACTCCCAGCTCAGATGTTTTTCATTTCAGGCAGTAGTGCTGCCTTGAAAATGCAACTAGACCAGATCATCTTTTAAATGTACTGAAAGCACTGGCTGTAATAAATCACGGAAAGTGATATCTTCTCCAAACTGAATCACTACCTCTAATGTAGCTGACTTTTAAATTTAAATTCCCTGAGGTTTGGCTTAAAGCTTGGCTCTGGGCCAAGCTGCCATTAGGCGATTGTGTGGCTAACTCAACAACACTCTGTGTAATTGCCCCCAGACTTGTAAATGGTCTCAACAAAAGGGGAAGACACATTTCTGTATAATTTTGTAGACAAAAAAGAGACACATATGAACATTTTATTATAATTTCCACTTTACATTTGCTGCTTATGTGCATATGAGAAAAGTAATAATAGAGGTTATAATTAAATTGGGTAGAATATTTCTACCCCATTGCTATTTATCCTGTTGTAAAGAAAGCTCAAAAAATATATCATTCGGTTATGTGGCCACATGAGTCATGACGTTCTGACCATATATACATTACACACTTGAAGACCACGTTTCTCATCCATTTTCCATGTTTGCTGCCAAATGGAGCAATTTATTGATCAGATGTTCTAAGAGCTGGTAGGAGGTATATATTACAGGGTCTCTGTGTTTTGATTCCTGCGTTATGGCTTTGTAGCTCTTCCAAGAATGCAGACTGGCCCAAAATTTCAGGCTGTTGTAGGTGCTAAGTTGCCAGTTATTACTGTTATACTCAGGGGTTCCCTTGGAACTTGGAGAAAAGATTTCTCACTGAGAGTTAAACTTTGAAATCATCTCATTTGAGATTAGAATATTATTTGAAGGACTCTTAAAAAAGACAAAATGGCTTTTAGAACCCTCTAGCCCAGAGAAAATATTTTTCCATTAGCTGTGTTACTACCGTTGTTACAAACAGTGGCTGAGCCCATGTGGAAGCTTGGATAAAAGGGAGTGACAGGAAAACATGGTATTACTCATCTAGCACTATCTAGGAAAGGCGAGTTTATTTATTTTTAATCAACTATTATTATTATTTTTTGAAACAGAGTCTCATTTTGTTGCCCCGGCTAGAGTGCCATAGCATCAGCCTAGCTCACAGCAACCTCAAACTCCTGGGCTTAAGGGATCCTCCTGCCTTAGCATCCCAAGTAGCTGGGACTACAGGCATGTGCCACTGTGCCTGGCTATTTTTTCTATTTTTTTAGTAGACACGGGGTGTCACTCTTGCTCAGGCTGGTCTCAAACTCCTGGAAAAAGCGAGTTTAGCTAAAAAGCTTTAAGGGCTAAGGACCCCAACTCATGCCAGTCTTTATTTCAGAGATTGTAGCCCAATAATGCAATGTTTCCAGTTAATCTTACTCCCTGTGTTCTGATTCCAAATTCACTAGGCCACTTACTGAAGGTAATTCTTTCTTTCTCGTACAGGTATGCGTGGCATTTCTCTGTTTACCGAGTCAACTGGACCTTGACATAGGTCAAAGGACAGACATGCATCATCTTACATACTTGGTTACTGTGAATTTGCCCATGAAGGATAATAGCTCTCAAGTCAAGTACACAGAAAATAAACAAACCCAGTTTTCTTTGTTCAGTCAATGACTATTCCTTGTGTATCCACGACTGGCTAATATCACTCTGCAAGGCCCCTTGGGAGAGGGCAGAGGATGCCCCCCCTGGCTCAAGGCCAGTTTCCACTTAGAAATATCTACATGCTTTTTCCTGTTTCCTCCCTCGCTTGAGACTTTCTCCGTGTCTGATGTGACACTGTTGTTATCAGATGATCATTCAACCTTTGAAAAGTTTGGAGAATTTTCACCAGTTTGCTGGGTGGCAAATTACTCTCTGCTTTGCCCTAGTGAATGGCAGCAATGGCATTGGGACTTGGATGTGTTGCACTTGAAAGCCTCTGTCCACAGTTTTTAAGCTTAAAAACTTGTCTGAAGTGACACCCAGTCCTCACCTCTACTTTGCTCAGCCTGCAGTAGCAGATCATTAAACATGCTACCTTTGTTTTGTTAAAGTAAAGCAAAAAAAAAAAAAAAAAAAAATTCGGAGTCTAAAAGCTGCTCTTTTTCCAAAGCCCTAGTTGCAATTAATCATATTCAGATTTGTGATTTTTTTTTTTTAAATGCTTGTCCGGTAAGTTAGTTTTTATTGTTATTTAACCTTTTTTCACCCTGTGGATTTTTGTTATAGTCACAATTAATTAAGTTTCTTAAGGACAGAATAATTTTTTGTATTTCCATGTCCCCAGACACATCTGCCACTGTACTTTGCAAATAATAAGCATCCAATAAATCTTTTTTGATGGATTTGATTCACTCCAAAATGAAAACTAATAATATTAATAGTAATAAGCTAAGATATCACTTCTTTCTAGGAAACTGTCAGCTTTGCATAAGGGACCAGATGTGTCAGGAAAGAGCTATGGCTCGGGTTGTGTGGAGAATTAGGAGAAATTACAACAAGATCAGCTGCAAGAATTTTCTCCGTGCAGCTTTGCTCCTGGACTACTTCTGAGAAGGTTCATAGGTTCATTAGGATGATGAACCATCTCGGTTTGCCTGGGACTGACGGGTTTCCCAGGACCCGGGACTTTCATTGCTAAAACCAGGACAGTCCTAGTCAAACTGGGATGAGGTGGCCATCTTAGCAAGTCTCTGCATTTGGTGGGGAGGGTCGATGCTTTTTTGCTATCTTTATGTGGCTTATTTTCTTTTGTTGTTTTTTCTCTATGACTTTGAACCCAACCAACCAACCAACCAACCAACCAACCAACCAACCAACCAACCAACATTTGGGTATCTTAAAAGGTGTACTGGAGCCTGCTATTTCATAAGTATGATATGTTTTCTATCATAAATATCACCTTGATTTAAAAGCCAGTTTTGGCTTGGAAGGTGTAGTGGTGTTTTGGAGGTCATTATCATCAATATTCATCTGTAATGTGCAGACAAGGCCCCTGGAGGTCTGTTCCATGTTGCAGATCTCCTTTGAAGTCCTGGAGATTTTTGCCCACTGAGCAGCTATACAGGGGGCAGACAGGAATAAAAGCAGGTTATTAGCATGCACTGTGGGTCCACGAGCTATATCAAAAGCTCACACACCAAGCTGTGCAATTTGTTAGCTGCTCAGTAGAAAGAGGCCTGGTGGGCAAGGTGGGTTTGAAGAATCAGATGGGGAAAAATGTAAATGAGTATAATTCACACTATTATTTTTTGGCTGCACTCACATGTGGATGAAGAATTTTTCCTACCCTAGATTTGGCATGTATCTTTTGATATTTTGTCTGAGCTAGTACCCTGGCAGCTGAAAGTTGATGGAGAAAAATCATACAATTGGGCTGAGTAGTGTTTTATGTTCAAGTTATTTTAAACTTTCATTTGGCCTTGCCTAGTGATCCTATTGTGTTTCTCTAGCAGGTATTCTTTCTCAAACCTTCTTCTTGCTCCCAAACCACCTGCATCCTTCCCTTCAGCATATGACCTTGCCTCCTTCTTCATGGAGATAAAACAAATATGCCCCTGGAATATTGCAAAGGACAATAGAAATGTGAATAAGGGACAGGCTACCCTGGCTCCATCTGAGCAGGGTGACTGCACTTTTTTCTCAGTTATATTTGCCACCAAAGGAAATAAAATGGAAATCAGAAATCAACAGGTAATAACAATATATAATTCCTCAAGGGTAACAATTGCATAAGCTCACTCTAATACATTTATGTAAGTCATAATTAAGTACGTAGAAGAATGGAAAAACTAACTCCAAATCTGACTACTCTGGATAAGTAATTATGAACATCTCATGACTATCATTTTGACATCTTTTTGTCATAAATATCAAGGCAAACACATATTTAGTTGTAGAAAATAGTGTTATGTTCTATATGACTTTTCAAATAAAGTGTTGATTAAACTGTTATTTAAAATATTTGGAAAGAAAAGAAAGTGAAGGAATTGCTGAACTTCAGATTTTTTTTTTCTTCAAAGGTATCTCTAAAGTTAAGAAAAAATGATTTGGAATAACTTTAATAAATTCAAATCATTTTTAAAACAATATTTCTAAATTTTTGGCAGTATTAATGATTCTCATTTATACTTTCACTTCTCTTTCATCTACTGATTTTTTATGGCTATATAATTATTGTTACACTGTGATGCTATAACATTGCATTTTCTTCTGTAACTATCATTCCAAAGTTGTTTTGCTTTAATTTCATGTTTAAAGTCATTTTGAATTCATCCTTATCCTTTTAGTATACCTTCTTCAATCTTGGGTATTGAGATAAAAGCTTCTGTTTCTTTCTTTGGCTATCACTTAAATAAAATATGGCTTAAAAGGATATTGCCTTACTTTTTGGTTCCTGTTGGTGATTTTCTATTTGCAGTTTTTTTTTTTTATTGTTTTGATTGTCTTTGGATAAGCATTGTAAGAGGCTGTTTATCAGACCTCTTTGGTTGTAGATTATAAAAAACCGACTTAAGCTGGCTTAAGCCAGGGGAGGCATGTTATTTTCTGATGTAAAGGGCAACTTCAAGGGGGTGCAATAGCTTCAGTCAAGGCTGGATCCAGGAGTACAAATTTTGTCACTGGAACTCTGTGTCTCCATGTCTGGGCTCAATAACCCTGTTGTGATTCTGGGGTGTGCTCTTCACTTGTGGTGGCAATGATGCCTACCATCATCACAAGTTTCCATTGTCTTTGTAGGCAAAGTAAGAGACAACACAGCTTGTAGGACATGTTTGATCTCTGAATTAAAACCTTTCCCTTGCACTTGATAAATACAAAGTTAGATATCTTACTATGCATTTTTTTCTATAATTGGCTATTAGTTATACCTGGCCTTTCTTCCTTCCCTATTTTGCTCCCAACTTTAAATCTTTCAACATCCTAACTCCAATTCAATATCCCCAACCTGGTTGACATAGACAAGAAATTGATTAGGCACAAAGCATTTCTTTAGGAGAG
Source organism: Microcebus murinus (assembly GCF_040939455.1). Classification (NCBI taxonomy): domain Eukaryota; kingdom Metazoa; phylum Chordata; class Mammalia; order Primates; family Cheirogaleidae; genus Microcebus; species Microcebus murinus. The sequence continues at coordinate 13,333,196 of NC_134114.1, forward strand.
AGAAAGATGATTATTTTAGAAAAGGATGCAGGATTTTCTTGATGATCTAACGTAACGTTTACCTGACACAGAACAGAAGGAAAGAGCTGCTGCTATTACCTTGGCAGCTGTCTTCTGTTCTGCTTGATGTGGGCAGCCTGGCTCCGGGTGAATATCGTGCAGCCCGAGGTTGAAGTTGTTTTTTATTCCAGTCCTTTAAGAAGAGAAAGCTTCCCAAAGAAATCAAAGGTGTTCCTCAGTTGCTAGGTCTACAGGCATGTTTCTGATCTGTCCAGGGCCCATAAAAGGTGCCACGGGCTCCATCGCAAAGCAGTGTGTGAGTTTTGAACTATGTGGACTCCTGAATGCAAATGGGGAAATCAGAGGATGGTGGAAAACCAGCTCCATCTGGGCAGGAAACTTCTAGTATTTTTCTCTCTAGCTCTCTAGCATGTATGTGACACATACTATGCACTAAATAGATAAATATTAACTGATTTGAGTAACCAGGTCACATGTGGAATAGTTAGACATTGAAGTAAAAATAAAAAGTAAGTAAATAAATAAAAGTGCTACCTGAATAGCTAGCTACCTGCTGAATTTAATCTTTGCACCCTGAAAAGCCTCAGTAAATGTTCCTTTGTATCATTAACTGATATTCAATTAACTGGTAATAACTACCTTAATAATACTGGAGCAGCAATTTGAGTCTCCTTAAAAGTTGTCTAGCATTTTCCTTTGTGAATCTATTCTGAGAGAATGAGTCACAAGTATTAATTACTGGGTGGGAATTCATTTTTTTTTCTTCTTTCTTAATGCAATGATGAGCATACTGCACTAATATTATTATAAATAATTCTGAAGAGATTTTTAATAATTGGAAGTTATCAGTAATTGGTGGACAAAGAGAAGATTTTATTCAGTGCCCAGGCACATGGCAAAAGAAAACTGCTTAAATTGTTGAATTTCTGCTTCCATTTTCCATTGAACAGCCGTTTAAAAATGAAACTGGAGAACATGTAATTACCCCAATGGAATGATTACGGGACATCAAAAAACTGGCCACCCTAGGTGGTTAACTGCATGATTCAGATACAATAACAGCATGGATGACGTGAACCTTATCCAGTGGTGATCTCAATTTGCATTTTGGTTCTCTAAAGCACAAATACGTTAACCCAATACCAAAGAGCAGTGAACTGCCTATAATTTGCATCCTTAAATGATGGTTAAGAATTCAAGAAATTAGAATATAGTATTTATAACACTATATGGCCAAAATATCCCCTCTACTTCCTATACTTGTGAGTGTAGAATGACAGAAAGGGCCATATTCTTCACTTATGTAATTGATAACTACTAATTTTCTAACAATTTTCCAATGATTACTTGCTGTAAAAATGTGAAATGAGGCCAGAAGCTTTAGCATATATTATTCACACTGTAATTTTGGTTTATTTCTTTCTAGACTTTTTTCCAATGATTATTTTTTGGAGCAATTGTAATCATGTTGTACTTATAATTTACCCTGACTTTTTAAAACCTAATGTTATGTTTCTTATGTTTACAATAGCAAAAATATCTATAAAATATCTATAAACAAAGTAAATATATATCATACCCAATGGACACATGATATTCTTAAAGATACTGGTTATGAGGATGATATCATTTATTTAACAATTTCCATATATGACTCTCTACACTGTGTCTATTTTTTATTGTTACAAATGTGACAAATATTGTAATGCATGTATTTTTATGAACATAGGTTTTATTTCCAAGATTTTGACTATTTTCTTAGGAGAGAATTCTACAAGGGAAATCAGTGGGTGAAAATTTATAAACCTCCTTTTAATGACCCTTGAAGCAAATATTATCCAAGGTCTATTTGTTCTGAAGTGACACTAATTAGCTTAGAAATAAAGGGGGAATTTATTAGAAGCAAATTATGATAAGTTGTGTGACAGCAGAAAGAGAAAGTGCATCTAGATGGCTGCAGCCAGGGACTTAAGTGCCACCAGGGCTTTCTCTGACTCTAATTTCCTGGCAAGGCTCAGCAGTCAGCCTCATTTCATTCATTTGCTGGTCGGCTCCCACGTCTGGTTCCTCAGCTGGAGTGTCTGCGGAGTTCTGTGGGCTTGCTGGGCCTCTCTTTCTCCACGTTTTCTCTCATCATTCTGTAGCTCAGTCCAAGATTCTTCACATAGTAGTTGGATTCCAAAGGTGCAAAACACAGGGCATGCAAGGTCCCTGAAGTCACACAGCATCGCTTCAACTCTATTCCATTTGTGAAAGCAAGTCACAGGCGAGGCCAGATTCAAGGGGAGGGGAAACAGGCTTCACCATTTGATGGGAGGGCTGGCATGTGTGATGGTTACTCTTATGTGTCAACTTGACTGGGTCACAGGGTGCCCAGATATCTGGCTAAACATGCTATGGAGTGTGTTTCTGGATGAGATTAACATTTGAATGAGTAGACTGAGTAAAATGAGGCGCCCTCTCTAATGTGCATGGACCTCATCCACTCACTTCAAGGCATGGATAGAACAAAAGACTAAGGACGAGGAAACTCCTGCCTGGTCACTTAAGCTGAGTCATGAGTCTTTTGAAGCCTCTAGACTTGGACTGAAATGTGAGTTCTTGGGTCTCAAGCCTTCAGCCTTGGACTAGAACTATGCCTTGATGCTCCTGGTCTCTAGCTTGCCAACTGAAGATCTGGGGACTTTCCAGCCTCTGTAATTATGTTAGCCAATTCCTTATAATAAACAATAAATTATATACATCTTATTTGTTCTCTCTTTCTGGAGAACTCGGACTAATACAGCACACATATACATGGGTGGTGAAGATTTTTGGTGACCAGTTTTGCAGATAGCCTATCTCAAAATAGGTGGGTAGGTAGGTTTGAATGCTAAAGAGGGTGTTGTCATTGCTACTTGTTGGCCATGTGCACAGAACTAGGAGTCAGTACTGCTAATCAGAAGAGAGGACTTGTGGGGAAAAAGAATCACACAAAGTCTCATATTGCCTAAATATGAATAGGCAAACAAAGAATCCAAGACATTTAAGGAAAATTACCAACATGAAAGAAAAAACATCAATATGATAATACAATGATGATTCCAGAGGAAAGAGAAATATTTTAGTGACTAGAACACATCTTTAAAAATCATTACAATTAGTATCTGTGCCAGTTGCCTATTGCTTCTGTAACAAATTACCATGAATTTAATAGCTTAGAATAACACAAATGCACAATCACATCGTTCTGAAGGTGAGAGTCTGGACTGGTTCTCATTGGGCTAAAATCAAGGCAGGGCTACCTCCCTTTTTGGAAGTTCTATGGGAGAATCCAGTTTCTTGCCTTTTCCCATATCCCTTGGCTCCTGGCCTCTTCCTCTATCTTCAAGGCTAGCAATGGTCAGTCGAGTCTTTTTCAAACACCATCGCTCTGGTTCTGATCTTTTGGCTTCCCTCTTCCTCATTTAAAAACCCTTGTGATCACACTGGGCTCAACTGGATATTTCAGGATATTCTCCTTATCTTAAAATAGGCTAATTAGCAACCTTAGTGTCACTTACAATGGTAATTCTCCCTTGCTTTTTAACCTAGAATATTCATAATTTTTAAGGATTAGGACACGGACATCTTTTAGAGGGGGGAAGCATTATTATTCTGCTCACCATGGTTCCTAGGGAATTTGCGTTTTCATAGAAACACAGTTCTCTGAAAATAGGAATTGTATAGTTTTTCCTTGACCACGTAGCAGTTATATGTTGGCAGAGTCTCAGACATGTTAGGAGGTGGACAAAGAATTGTTTGCTGGCCTGTTGGAAGGAAGAGATAGAAGACCAATAACTGGGCCCTAGGAAGTTTTCAGGTCCTGGCAACATGGGTAGATATTTAGCAGCATGTGTTGATGTATCGCTGGAGGTAACCTCTGAGTGAGCAGCTATGGAGCAGGATCTTGCTGTCAGATATTTGCTTACCAGATGGCATTTGAGAGGAGGGAACATGGAAGATACTCCAGGGAATTTGAAGTGTGTGAGTGGCACTAACTGGGAAGAAGGTAGAACAACCAAAGCCATTACTGGCATTGTTAGCGGTCTGGGTCAGAAATGTCTTATTCAGGTACCTAAGTTAATTAACATTGAGGAAAGTGTGGAAGGGGGTTTTCTTTCTACTTTGTTATGTGTGTAGATGATGACTTGGCTGAAGGAACCCACTTCTAGGTCTCAAATAAGCAACAGGCCTGTGGGGTTAGGAAAGGCTGGGGTGCCCATGGAAATGAGCTTAAAAGTTTTTCAAAGTTTGTTGCAAGATACAGGCAACACGGTAGATTCTTCATAGAAGGACTTTTTCTTTTCTATACTTCTTCAACATAAAGACTATTCTCCCCCAACCCCCAGGTCTGGAGTGGGATGCTTTGTTAGTTTACGATGCAGTCACTTGACAGTGGATGTCTGCTTTATTTCTTTTGAAAATTCCATGAACCTTGAAATAGATTCTTTTTACTTAGTGTTCTTCGTATACATGTAAACAAAATGTTCCACTGAATCTAAACAACCAGAGCTTTAAATTTTGAATAACTATGAGAAAACTGAGTACTTGAGATTCAAAGGAAAACATAGGCAAACTCTCTAACATCATCCCATACCCCAAAGCTAACTTTAATGGTAAGTCATTAAATTGAGATTTTCTCAGGATCTGGAGCAGAAAAACTGCGTTTTAAAACCCAGTAGGGTGTTTTTTGTTCTGTTCAGGATGGGTAACATTCTGTGATAGGAGATATCTTTTGAGTTATCTCAAGAATAAGAGCTTTGCTTTTATGAGGAGGGAGTTCCAGTATGTTCTGTGTCATGCATAATCCTGCCTGACATGGCCCGTGACACTTTAACATTCTGGAACACAGGAAAACTTTCAAGTTTTAATAAACTAAACAAATGGCAGCGTTTTGTTACTGTTTTTGTTCAAATTTAAAGCGCTATACTTCAGACCGTATATGATACATAGAATTTTAAACATGGGTTTATCTTTGGACTTAGTAAATATTGTATAAAATAAGGCTTGATGTTCTGCTTCTAGTGATACATCTATCTATATATATTCTGTAATAAACTTTTTGCTTTGGAAAAATTTGGGGTTTACAGAAAAGTTCCAAAGATAGAACAGACAATTTCCACATATTCCTCACGCAGCTTTGGTTTCCCTCACGTTATCGTCTTACGTTACTGTGGGACGTTTGTCCAAACTAAGCAACCATCACTGGTACATTACTAGCAGTTAGATGCCAGCCTATATTTAAGTTTTCCTCATTTCTTCCTAATGCCATTTGTCTGTTTCAGGAGCCCATCCAGGAGAACACATTGCATTTAGTTCACACATCTCTTCAGGCTCCTCTGGTCTGTGATACTTTCTCTGTCTTTACTTGTTTTTCATTATCTTGACAGTTTTGGTGGTATTGGTCAGGTGTTTTATAGACTATTCTTCAATCTGGGTTTATATGATGTTTTTCTCATGATTAGACTGGGATTAGGGGTTTTGAGGCTGAATAACACAGAGACAAAACGTCATTCACATCACATTGTGTCGGAGGTTACCTGATGTCCGCATGTAATCGGGTGTCACTAGAGATGTCACCCTTGATCACTTGGGTAAGATCATCCTTACTTTCTGCACTAGGAAGAAAGTTACGATGTTTCCCTGTCTTTGGAGGTGAGTCCCTAAGTCCAGCCCATGCTCAAGGGAGTGGGAGAAATAAAGCTTCACCTCCTGCTTATTTGGAATTCAAACTCATATTTTGATAATGTTTGCAATCTAAGTGGACCTGTATTTCATGTGCATGAAGCAAGGAAATATAAAACTTACACCAAAGGCCTGGTACAAGCTCTTCCGTATTGTTTCTGAGGCTTGTATTGGATGCCATGTTGACCGTCTTGAATCTTTTGTCTAAAACACCCAACAATGTTGACCTATGCAAGACTATGATGGAAGTAAGTGGAAAGAGATTTGCAAATTCTTTTGAATGTATTTTCATCTTCAGATGAAGTAAAGATGAATTCTAAATATGGAATAAAATAAGCTCATTGATTTTAAACCAAAGCTAGGGTAAGACAAACACCACCTAGCTACACATTTATGTGTCTCAGTTTCAACTGTGCCTCCATAAACATCCTCAATGGCCATTTGGTGAATAGGTTCCTCTCTTAGTTTGCATCACTGCTTCCTTCCTTGGACCTTAACATTGATCCCTAGGGTAGATATTAGGGGTTGGATTATGTCCCCCTGCCCCCAAATTCATATGTTGAAGCCCTAACCCCAGTACTTCAGAATGTGACCTTATTTGGATATTGTCTTTGGAAGATTAGTTAAGATGAGGTCATTAGGATGCGTTCTAATCCTATATAACCAATGTCCTTATAAAAAGGGGCAAGTTGGTCACACCGATGCCCACACAGAGAGAACGCTGTGTGAAGATGAAGGCAGAGATCAGAGTGATGCTTCTACAAGCCAAGCTACACCAAAGATGGTCAACAAACCACCAGATGTTGGGTGAGAGGCATTGATCAGATTCTCTCTCCTGACCCCCATTGGAAGGAACCAGCCCTGCCAACATGTTGACCTTGAACCTCTAGCCTCCAGAACTGTGAGAAAATAAATGTCAATTGTTTAAGCTATCCAGTTGGTGGTACTTTGTTATGGCATCGCTAGGTAACTGATATTGCAGGTCATCAAATTGGGAATGAGCAGCCCAGCTTTTGTGGCCCCAAGCTTGGTTGCTTGTAGAGCTTTATCTTGGTCACAGACTCTGGAAGAAATTTGCCACTTCCCATTTACTATAAGTCCTTTATGCTTTGACTCATCTACTAAATATTCATTCAAGATTTTTCCAAGGCGTAGATCATATTGAAGTTTGTGTTATTTCTGAACCGTATATAAGGACTTCACCTTCCAGCATCTTCTTTAATGCCTGACAGCTTTCTATCTACCAACCTTATTGTGAGGACAAACCACTTTGGCTTTGGTAGTCAAATTCCTGCCCCTTTCTAATGATTGAATCATTCAACTTTGCTTTCAGATTTGGTCATAAATGAGATGAGCTGCATTTTTTTTTCCCTTATAAAGCAGCCTTACCTTCTGGGGTGGAATGAAATGGGGTTGTTCCTTTGACAGTTGATTTGAAAAAGTCTGTGCATTTTCCATCTGAATCAGCCAGGGCTGTATTAACCACGGACCACCTGACCTCCCCACTACCTCCCCCCCCCCCCGTGTGTGTGTGTATGTGGGGGAGGGGCAGGCTGTGGAAAACTCCATACGGCTATGCCTGGGACCTGATGGGCTATGCTGGATGTTTCTCAATTCATTCAGGGACCAGAATATGTTCCCTTTTCACAGAGGAACTAATTACTTAAGCGATGACCTGGAGAGTAGAGAAAAGAGGTAGTGGGTGACCACAGTCATTAAAGGAAATTGAAAAGTAACTCCTTAAAGCTACTATCATAGAATGCCTCAATCATAGATTCTGTACTTTCCCAGATAGTTCAACTCATTTCTTAGGCACACCTGATAATAATCTAGGGAAATAGGACAGACTAAGAATCATTATGTCTGTTTAGCATTTAAAGGAACTAAAATGTGGAAATGAATGAATGACTCATAGATGTACCTCTTCTCCCCCATTACTTTAAAATTTAATTCAAATGCAGCTGCAATCAGCCTTTCACCAGGAAGATGGCTTGGACATTTGAATAGACAAATGAAAATTGGGCAGTTATGTCTGTTTTTCCAAAAAATGTTGTCAAGTACAATTTTGGTGACTTGTGGAAGATGCCACAGGCTGCCATATCCTTTTGCTGTTCCTCCTCTAAAGAAAGAAATGCAAGGGTGGGAAGGTGCTCCCTGACTGTGGAGGGTGAACACGGGCTGGTCCCGAAGTGAGCTTAGATCGCTGGAGAACTGACTCTGTGCACATCACGGTTGAATCAAGGGTTGCCAGTTGGCAGACTAAATGCAGCTTTTGGGTTTGTACAGCATATATTCTGCTGAATCCACTGCCAATATTTCATATTAGACTTTTAATTTTCAGAGTAAAACATGCTAGTTCATCCCCAAATATGCCTATTTCATCTCTTTTTGGATTTAATATATTTTTAAGGAAAATGCCTCCTGTTCTGATTTCTCCAACTGTCAATTCCTTATCTCCTATCTGGAAACTACTGCAGAGCCTGGATCATCTGGATGGCAGTTTTGGGGGCAATGTCCTATTCTCAGAATGGCACCAAACCTTAAAGTGGAAGGTGTCCAAGGAGGGGAAGAAAGTTTTGTCAACAGCACAATGAGCTAGGTTAAAGAAAAAACCCAAGACAAAAAACTGAACAAATGGGAACTGGAGACCTGAACACCTCAAGGTAGTAGTGAAATTGTCACTTATCAGAGCAGAACCAAACAGCACAGCCGTTGGCTGGAGCCAGCATGAGAGCTGAAAGGCCAGAGTGAGGGGAAGGAAGTGTAGAGGAGGGAGCAGAAATAGAATAAAATAAATCAAAATAAAATAAAAGCAGCCTAGCCTGGTGGAAAGGGACAGTGGTGGTGACTGACTGGCTGCAGATGGAGGCTGTAGTTTACACAGGGCCTCTGTGACTAGCAGGCAGGGACAGGCGGTCCTGCTGCCAGGTCTGGGTGGAAGAAAACTGGAACCGTTTTTCTGTGTAGAAACTCGCCCTATCACACGTTGTGGGCCCATCAGGAGTTGATTCCATTCCAGCAAGAAAAAAGAGAGGCTCAGAAAGACGATCTTCAGGTATCAAGGAACAACTGAATTATGCTTGTATATTTTACTAAAAAAAAAAAGAAAAGAAAAAAAGTTTATGATCCATGAGGTGTTTCATTTAAAATCAAAGTTTGAGTTGAAGGGTTAAATTCAGTGATCTGTAAATGTGTTACATAGAGCCATGGGTTCCTTGAAATATTGGAAAATTCATTGGAAATTATGCTATACCTCACCCTTGAGATGAAAAGATTAGAAATCAAATTTCATGGAAAAAAATCATTGCCTTGGAATTATTATCAGTGCTGTGGAGACCATTTGTGGGATATCAGTGTCAAAGAATGAGGCATAAAAGGAGTAAAAATAAAGATGCTCTAACACATATTTACACACACAAATACACATGCACACACACTGACACACACATACACACTAACACGCACACATACACACCCTAACACAGACACACACACTAACACACATATGCACACTAACACGCCTACACACTACACACACTCTAACACACATATACACAAACACACACTAACACATACATTTACACACACTAACACACACATTTACACATGCTAACACACATACACACTCTAACACACATACACACACTAACACACATACACACTCTAACATACACTATCACATATGTTTACACACACTAAAACACATATATACACACAAACGCACACACATTCTAACACACACACATATGTGATCAATACTGTCCCAATTCATGTTATTCTTCCCCCTCCCTTGCCTGTCCAAGGAAGAGCTGTATTTACTACCCTTCCTGTTTCAGGGTTTCTAAGTTTGAAATCTACCCTGAAGGTGGAAAGGCCAGTAGGAGAAAAGTCAGTTTGCTGAATAAAAATTCTTAGCAGAACGTAGGCTTCGAGAAAGTTATTTTATCTGATACATGTCACCAAGTGACTTCTCTCTCCCCCTCCCACTCCCCCACTTCAAGTCGGCCTCAGGCACACACTTCTAGGGCTTTCTGTGCTCATGCATTATTGACAAGCCATCCCTTTCTCTATTCCCACGGGGGAGGGGCACACGAGCCCTGCGGTGAGCTAGCCCTTCAGCAAGGGGAAGCTGGTGAGTAACAGCCTGTTATTTCATCATCCCAGCAAGCGGAACAACGAACTGCCTTCCTACCTGTTGTTTACTCACTAAATGGACACCAACAAAACCTCATTGGAACGAAAAGTCTGGGATCTGTAGTTTAACGCCACTACATCTTTGGCCCCTTCAAAAAAGAGATTGCTGAGCTGGGGGAGATGGTTTTGAAGGAGGAAGGAGGGTCCATTGAAGGGATCAAGGTCATTGCAATGGGGCTGGATGGGATCACCATGGAGACCCCTGGAATGAGTTATTTGTCTTCTCACTTTTCAAATACAGGGTTCTAAGGTACATGTTTGGGATGTTCAAAACGTCGAAGGGACAGGTAAACATTTAGACACTGAACAGAAAAAGTAACGAGAGTTATAATTTCTTGAGCGTGGGGAGAGCTTTGTGTTTGCTCTCTGACATGTGTTTACTCGTGTGTGAGGCTTTTACAAGCGAATCCCACTGTGGGAGAATCACAGTGATCCGTGTGGCACCAGCTGCCTACTGGGCTTTGGGTGCTGTAGAGTTTGTGGGATTTTGTGGGCTAATATAGTATTATTTTTTTTTTTAACTGAAATAGTTCTTGGGAATTTCCGTTGTGAAATTTGAAATAAGTTGTAGAAGCAGGAAAAGGAGACTTTCTCTCTGAGCTCTCTCCCTCTTTTTTTTCCCCAAAGAGTTAAAAGGAGCCAAATTTAGAGCTAGCTTTGAAAGAGCTTTCTCACTTTGTCTTAAGAATCAAGAGTGAGGGAAAATTAAGTGTCATCAGCACTGGATCTTTGAATGTGGGGTGAGAGGAAACGCAAAGTCCTGACTTAATTGAGCAGGATAATGTAAGAGATGTGGAGATTTTAGGTTGTAAAACTCTCTTAGGGCCTGTGAGTTCATCTGTTCCAAAGTTTCTCCTATTGCCGTTGGTTGGGGAATCTAAATTTCCTGGTGACCATCACTGGGGTTTCTGAACCAGGGTGGCTTGCTGTGGGGGAGTGGGTCTTAGAGGGCAGGGGTCAAGGCCAAGCTTCAGGTGTGTTGAGGGAGGAGGAGGGGGGAGGAGGAAAAAGAATGGGAGAACCAGTGGGGGTCAGGTGCTGGAGTGGGCAGGGAGGATTTTTAGGGGAACAGTAAGTGGAGACAGGGTGGGAAGGCAGTCAGAAATACCATCCAAGCAATCAACATCACACCCAGGGAGGTGGAGATAGTCTTCTAAGGCCATTTCAGGACAGATCCTTTATTCCACCCTCAGACTTAAAACTAGGAAAAATGTGCTGTTTTTCCCTTGCACCCCTGGGTGCTCAGCTTAGTGGACTTGACCTAATTTCATCTTTACATACAGGTCCACCCAAGGACCTGTCAGGATTGTTGGAAAAGACCCAACTTGTCATCCTAGTTTTCTGACTCTCTTTTCCAAGGCTCTAGGATGTTTGGAGGGAGAAGGGGGAGATTGAATCTTTTAGGTTTCCTATATTAAGGTTTTCAGTAATATTTCCTTTGGGAAAAAGAAGGGAATTTTGTCAACTAACAAAACATTTGAAAAAAAAAATCACTCGTCTAATCTCTTCTCCTCATTTTAGAAATGAAACTGAGACCCTGATCAGTTGACTAATGGCCCAGATTGAGTTACGGCTCTAATCTTTCGACCACCAGGGGCCTGGTAGGGATTTTAAAAGAGAACTAGGATATAGAGAAGTAAACTTTATATGTACCAGCTATAATTCTATTTTAAGGTACAAATGCTTATATGGCAGTAATCACCCATGTTTTTTCATTGTATCTGTTTAATAACCCTATAATAACATGTGAATTGGATGAGATTAATAAATTCTTTGTTTTTTACATAATTATGATATGGTAATTTTAAAGACCTGTTTTGCTGGTTTGCTTCTTCTATGAAAATAGAACCAAATTCAAATTTCTTATTTTAAATAATTCAGTGGATGACTAAAATTTAACCAAGGAGTAAGCCACTCTACATTTTTCAGAACACCCCATGAGAAACAGAAATAATTATGTTGGTTGAATTAAAAAAATGCATAGGAATACTTACTTTTCCCATTCCCTACTTTCTTTCCAGTCTGAAAGCCTAGCCTCATTTGATCACCCTCCATTCAACTTTTAAACATTGTCCATCACTATTGTATAGCAACAATACAGTTTTTATCTTTAATAAGGAACAAAATGCAATCACTATCGAGAGGTGAATTACAAAACCTAATGGTATTAGGAAACCAATATAAAGTATATATAGTAGAAAAATTTAAACTTGGAATTACTGTTATTTTCCAGTTTCTCTGGTGTCAGTTCTCAGTATTTTCCGGAAAGCATCCTCAAGGCTTGCTTGACCCAACTGTCATCCTAATGCTGTCCCAGGTGTTGCAGTTACTAATGTGAGCAAGATGTACTCCCAGCCTCAGCCAGTGTATACTAAAGTTATATAAAGGATATTCTGGGAGCCAGGAGGAGGAGTAAATAAATTAGACTGGGCAGATGGAGCACAGAAAGGCTTTTTAACAGAAATGAATACTTTCAGACCAGTTTGGAGGCATTGAGTAGGAGTAAGCTAAAAGAGAAAGAGCAGGACAAAAAGAACACTGCTTTTGGAGTTTGAAGCCACACTGGAAACGAGTCTTCCAGGGTGTCTGAAAGAGGAAAGTCTGTTCGTGTGGGATAAGAAGGGAGGGGAGATAAATGGACAGTGGACAGATTGCCGAGGGCTGCATGGGCTGAGATGAGGGCTGTGGACTAGATTTTTATATTTAGGGCAAAATAGTGAAGGAATTTAAGCGTGGAGTGACAGGGGAGAATACCAGCCTGCAGGAACAGAAGGCAAAGTTCTGTGGTTGCCATGGATTGGGGTGGCTCGGTTGGCTTTCGAGGTAAAAGTCTGCAGTTGAGAAGTTCAAGGGTAGTAAGTACCCAAGGTCAGGTATGAGATCAATCAAACCTCTTAAAACATGGATGTCATCTTCAGTGTTTTTAGCAGTAGAGGTCGAGAAGAAAAACAGGTGGCTACTGATATCCAAGTCCTCCACAAATACCAGGGAGAGTCAAGAGTTTGACAGAGGAGATGGATCGTGCTGGTTACTGTGAGCCTCAACACTTGTGCTTTTGTTTCAAGGTGGGGGAGATGTGCTTTGGAGGTGCGATAAGAAAGTAACAGGAATGTGCCCGTGGAGGAAGGTGGGAGGCTGAGTTATCTCCTCTTGAGAGGGGTTGAGTTACGTCAAAGTTTAAGGGAAGAAAATCTATGAATTTTCTACCTAAAGGATTCTAGAAGTATCAGGTAAGTAGTTGCTCAGAAATGATTACTGAATGTTGCATAAAGAGCTATGACTCTGGTATTGGAGTAACAGATCCTGGTTACACAATGTCTTTTTGTGCTTTTCCTGGGCTACTGAGATATTTGCAGTGTTCCTTTGCTTGTTAATATCTCTAATCTCAGCACTGAAAGTTTATGTCTCTCGATGTGCCTTCAAGTGAAATGTAGTTTCATATTCATAATTTCATGGATGTGTGCTCATTTTTATCAATATTTTCTGAGCGCTGTTGTGTGCTAGATGCTGGAGGCATAAAAGGGATCAAGTTACAAACTGTCTTTCTCCTGGACAGGAGGTGTGGAGTCTTGGTAAGACTTTTGAATGCTTAAATTTATATCTTTCCTTTAAGAACCAATCAAAAAATGAGCAACTCTTTATAGCAGCATTATAGTACATCATCTTCAAAGATCAATGTGTGTACAAATATAAACAGATCAATATCTAGGTGTGACTGTTAATCCTTAATCATTATCCACCATTGCTTAATCTAACCTGAGTTTACTTTTCATTCTTGAATCCTTAGAATTTGTTAGACATTTTCAAATAATAGTTCTTGTTTCCCAAGGAATATGGTATTCAAATTCCCTGAATTACTTTGTTTTGTTGTTTGGTTTTCCTCTCATATTGTTCCTAGCTCTTTAATACAACTAAAGATTTTTATGTACCCAACTTTCTTGTTTTCTCTTAAGTCTCTTTTTCCTTACGATGGCCTATAGTCAATTTGGGTAAATCCTTGTGTGAATATTAACTATTTCTGTGACTCTTGGCAGAGGTGAATACTTTTTCTTTCTTATAAGAGGAAAAGAATTCTCCTCATTCCCAGGAGAAATTAAGCTTATTAGCTACTTACTAATAATTTGCATTAATTTCCTTCACAGTAGCAAATAGTTGGAGTTGGAATGAGAAAAATTCAGTTTACACCTGAAATTGCTTTTATAAAGGGTTATAGATTTCCTTTAAGAACTTATTTAAAAAGCAAAACATGAAAAAAATGTAATAAGCCTCAAAAATGAAACTAAAAATGGATTTGATCACAGGTGTAGTAAAACCCCAGTGATTGTTAAAAAAATCTGTCAAGACTCATATGGCTAAAATTGTGATTATTACATGAATAATTTTATTATTTTTAAGTACATGTACAAGGTTTAAGGAACATTTACATTATTAGCAAATTATTTCTAAAGTGCTTTTAAAATGCCACGTGTGTGTTTATATGTGTATATTTTTGTTTGTTGAGAAGGGCAGAAATCTCCCTTTGGTCTTATTTACTTTGTTCCACTGATTTTCTAAAAGAGCACAATTATGCTATTTTATAAAAACATATGTGGGACTGTGTGCATACAAGGATAGACATGAATTAACATGGAGTTACATTATTATTAATAACAAGGCTTATCTTTGGCACTGTTAGTTGAATATCAAGCAGTTGAATCATTTCCTTTTCTTCTTTGAAAAGTTCTTTCCTAAGGATTGAAAAATAATTGTCCTTGCTGTGAAAGCTAATCATCTTACAGAACCATGTGTTCTGGTCAATGAGATATAAGTAGAATTCCACTTGGGGGCTCTGGGAAAGATTTTCCTTCCTGGGAAAAGGGTCAGGTGCCAGGAGAGGACTCTCTGATTCTGCATCTTCTCCAGTGTTCCTGCCCTGGATCAGTTATGGGGAAAAATGATGGCTCTATGGCAGCCATCTTGGTTGAGACCATGAGACAACAAGCCTAAGGACAAAAACCCATCATATCTGGGATGATAGAAGATAGAAGAAAGACAAAAAAGAATACAAGGGAGGATAAGAAGAAAACCCAAGTCTCTGATGACATCACTCTGTTACTGGACCAAATTTAAAACCATTTCCCTGGGGGTTCATTGTATGTGAGATAATTAAATGTTAGTTGTGAACAAATTCTTTAGTACTCAATGTTTCTGGACGTTCTCTTTGATAATGAAAAAATAAATTTTAAAAAGGAAAAAAAGAAAGAGATAGCTGTGCTTACGCCCGTGTTGGTGGCTGAATGCTAACTGACACATCACGGCATTTTTTCTGATTCATCCCAAGTCTTATGTTTGATTAGTAAGTACAGTGGATATTTAAATCCAGGTTTTTGGATTCCAAGCCCAGTGTTTTTCTGGCCTTGCTTTCTCCTCACATGGCTATCATTTGAGAAATAAATACACATACTGTGAAGTAATAATGTATATTACCCACTTTGAAAAATTTCCCTATTCTTATTTAAAGCTGTGCTTCTCTTGCAACCTTCTGGACTCAAACTACTCACAGTTTGTCTAACAAATCCTGGGGGAGAATTTCCCTTTATAGTCACTTGTAACTGGATGTTGATTTGCCTCATTATGACTTTGGACACATTATCGAATGTCAAATTATATTTCCTGATCTCTTCATAAGAGCATAATTTATATTCACCTCTTCATATACCCCCCATAGTATTATTGGGTGGGGTGAAGCTCCATTCATCATCAACATCTGATTTTTTTCCACTAGTGGTTGTTACATAGGTGTTCAAATATTTTTTTGTGTGTTATAACCATTTGATAATGACTACTAATAAGAAAATAAATCAATTTGTAAAATTTATAAAATCGCCCAGTTGATGGAAATTTGGCATGCAAACATTCACATGACAGAGAAGACAGAGGTTGGAGGAGCTCACCATTGCCTACCATGGTGGTCTGTGTCAGTTGCAGAGGGTCTGGAGCTCACTTTGGTTCTTTAATAAAGAACCATTTTAATATGGAAGTAAAGTATATATGAATTTAGTGTTGGAACCTCAGCTTTATATTACATATATTACATGGAATTACATGGAATCCATGTAATACATATGATGTGCACATAGAAATTATACACTGCATAAAGGCCCACAATGAGATGCTTCATTTCTACCTTCCTTTGTCTATAAAGATATAGCTGTGTTTTAATACTTTTCTTGAACCTGCAGGGGTAATAGTCCATCATTTTCTTTCAGTTGATTTATCTCTTTTTAGCTATCAAATGTTAAAGATCTACATGTAGATGTTTGCTGTGTATTCTATGTAACTGAAATCTAATCATGGAGTTATTCATATACTCAAAGAAACCACAGAGATACTCCAGGCAGAGTTTTTATGACCAAACTGGGGACTACAATGAGTCCTTTAATAATGTTGATTTAGGAAAAACGAGAAAGCCCTCTGAGCACATGGTAAAACTGAGTTATAAGGCAGCAAGGTGGAGATTTGCAAAAACACTAATCAGGGGAAAAATGATCAGAGGCCAGTAAGACCTCAACTCTTGGTCAATTAAATGTACCCACATGTTTAAGGAAAGGATGTGTCCAACGGATGGGGAATTGAGAAGCCAGAAAAACATAAGAGGAGGAAATCCAGGGAAGATGAGCTTTGTGCTAGTTAGCCAAGATGGGTCTGAAGGACTTGATGCTGTGAACCAGGGTCACACTCTGTTTCCAAGGGAAAGCAAATTATTATCATCATCATTATTAGCCTCTAGCATATATTGGCTGTTTCCTACATACTTTATATCTCATATTGTTTAATCCTCATAAAAACTCATACATTCTCAAAAACTCAGAAAGCACTACTATTAACCCTATTTTATAGATGAGAATGTTAAAGCTGAAGGAGCCTCCATTGCTTGTCTAGGGTCCTATTAGGAGGAAGTGGCAGTGTCAGTATTTGAACTTAGTCTCAAGAACTTGTGTACATAAACACAACTATGAACATCTACCAATGTCTCCTCGGTTTTTCAAAAAGGAATCAGAGGACCAGAAGTTTGTGAGTAGCCCAATAGTAAGTGTCAGAATTAAGACAATAGCCCAGGTCTCTGGAATCTTAGTTAGACGTATTTCTATTTATGCCAGGATTCGATTCTTCTCCTTCATGAGAAAGCCATTAAACAGCAGGCCAGTAAAAATGAGATTGCCTTCAGGGTGGGACCAGCAATGAAGAACTGTACTTATTGGAAGGAAGTAACTGCACACAGCTCACATTGAAGGAGTGAAGAATTATTCTCCACCTTCTTGAGGGTAGATTATCTACATAAATTGTTTGGAATTCTTCTCCATAGGAAATTTGTTATTCTTCCCCATTTATTCATTTATTCACTCATTTATTTATACCAGTATGGGCTCATGAGTATTTATTTTATACTTTGGGTTATAATCCAATAGATTTTATTTATTTTCTTGCCCAAATGGTTCCAGCTTTGGCCATTGGTCAGTTGACTCCTGTGTCCTTTTGACATGCTTATCATTGTGGGCTTTTTGTTTTTCTTCGCACTCCTTTATTTCTGGTACTGTAAGATGCTCTAAGATTTCCTGCTTTGGTCTTAGAGTCAGCCACTCCTCCGAGGAGCCCTGGGTCCTTTTACTGATGAATGGCATTAGAAACTAAGGTTTTGGTGCTAGGTGTGCATCTTATTTTAAATAGTAGCTAATATTAATACTTAGAAGTCAAGACAGTGTTTGCCACTGGAGAGGTGGTGACTGGAAGTGGTCCCCGAGAGGCTTCAAGGGCATATGATCTATTTCTTGATCTCAGTCCTGGTCGCCTGGGTTTCTTCATTTTATGAAGAAAGTCATCAAGTGTACACTTACCATATGTGCACTTGCCTGTCTTCGTGCTATATTTCAATAAAAATTTACTCGGAAAATAAAGGAAAAACTAATAGTTAACACTGAGCATTAGGCAGACATACTCTGGAGTCTGAATCTCTGGCTTCAAATAATTTGACAGCTATATAGCTTTCAGCTTGCTACTTAATTTTTCTAGTCCTGAATTTTTTCATTTATAAAATAGAGAGAGGGTTATCATCTGCCTCAGATGGCTGTTGTGAGCATTCAATGTCTGTATACACCCCCCCAAAGACGTATGTATCGTGTGTGCATATACACATACGGTTAATCCTCATTATTAATGGGTCTCATATTTGCCATTTTGCCTATCTGCTAAATTTATCTGAAACCCCCAAATCAATGCTCATGGCACTTTTGTGGTCATTTATGAATGTGGAAAGGGCAGCCAAACATTTGAGATTTGCCTGTGTTCCCAGCGAGCTCAAACAAGTCAATGCTCTGCCTTTGTGTTTCAGCTTTCCTATTATAAACAAGTGTCCTTTTCTCAATATATTCAATGCCACATTTTTCACATTTTTGTGCTTTTTTTTTTTTTTTTGGTGATTTTCTCATTTAAAATGCCCCCTAAGTGGAGTGCTAAAGTCCTGTCTAGTGTTCCTAAGTGCAGGAAAGCTATGATGTGCCTTACAGAGAAAATACATGTGTTAGATAAGCTTTGTTTAGACATGAGTTACAGTGCTGTTAAATTTAATGAATCAACATTATGTATTAAATGAGAAACATATATAAAACAAAGTTATGAATTGATCAGTTGATCAAAATATTGTGACCAGGTGCTCTTAAAAACCTAACCCTCTATTTCCCCAAGGAGCAGTGGTTCAGTATTTCCTAACTTAGTTTTTGTGGCAAGTTTATAGAACATAATGACTACAAATAATGAGAATAAACTGTATATCTGTGTGCATATATACATATATGCATATAAATATCTATCTATATATACATATGCATGCATATAAATATCTATGTATGTCTACCTATATAGATACAGATACATATGTATATATACACATACATATATATATTTAGAGAGAGAGATGTGAAAGCAGTGCCTATGAATATATTATAATAAGCCCTTAATAAATGTATTAGCTATTATTATCTAAGTATCTGACCAGAATTGCTCTCTAATCCACAATCGTTCTTGGGAAAGATGATAATTATTTTTTGATTCTAAGTAGCTCCTTTCCTCCAAGGTATGGAAGGAGTAGCAATAAACAAAGCAAAGCCCCTACTCTTATGGCACCTACATTATAATATAAGTTAAGAGATCTCAGTTTACCCCTGTATGCACAGCATCTACGATATAGTACCTAGTACTTAACACATACTCAGTATTTTTTGAGCTATCTAATAATCTTAAGGAAAAAGTGAGAGTATGATGGAGGAGGAACAAAGTTAAGTCACTATATTAGACTGATATAGGCAAGTACACAAATGAGCACTGGGTAAGGGATTTTTGTAACAACTTGCCCTTATCCTGAAACCTACTATGCTATGAATAGGGGTCTTGAGGCCTATATAAACAAGGAGAAACCAGTCTGATGTAAGAAATGAACGCATGTTCTAGCTTTCAAGTCAATTAGTGCGGCATTCCTATTTCTTTTCTAGGCTAAGGAAGCAAATCTGTTCTGATGCTATGCCAATTAAATACGTGATCTGATTGTTCCAGTTATGCTGTGCCAAAAAAAAAAAAAAAAAGCAAAAATGCGCTTTTCAGCATTCATTACAGATTATTGGACACATTTGGTGTCAGTGTGCCTGAGAAACAAGCCCCTAATAAAAGCTTTCTAGGCAATTTGAATCAGGTTACTGAGCTTTGGAAAACATTCTGCAGCCCAGTGTAGAAGACCAAAGAACTCAGAGAACATATATACTCTGAGCTATTTCGAAAAATACAATACTGAAGCCAGTATGAACCATAGCTGGGGCAATGCAGACATCGATAATATGAAAGTAGATTTTAATCAAAAGGAGGAACAGAGAAGGGGCAGTGTCATCTGCATTTGGAGCACAGGACAAAGATAAGCACAGTTTATCTCTATAAAATAATCACAGTTTGGGGGAATCCTATGGGGTGAGATCATTTGTTGGAATTTAGATGAGGCCCAGAATGATCCACTGGCTATCAAATCCACACATAAGCCTCTACTAGAATTGTGCCAAAATAAGTACAGTCCTGGAATTCTTCCAAGCAGTCATATCTGGGCCATCAAACCATACCACCTAGATGTCTGGCTTCTAGGTGCACAATCTGGAAGAGAGATCAGGAAGATTGCTCCAGAAATATATGGGGGCCAGAGGTAGGGGAGAAAGCCTGTTTAATTTAAATCAGCTCTCCTCAAATATAAACTGACTCAATTATTTCAGAAGGCCCTTTTCATCTCTAAAATATAATAATTGCCTGAAAGAAATATAATATTCTTATTTCAGGAACAGGAATCATTTTCTCAGCCAAAAAGCAAAACCAAAAAAGCACTACCAGTGTGGTTACACCCTGTACTGCTAATGCCATTTCTTCCTTGAGGGCTGATTGCTCCTTTTCATGGAGGAAAGCTTCAGGGTAGAGCTACAAAAACACAAGAGGTAGCAGACACACATGTGATGGTCTTGCAGCGGGTTGCGCAGCTCTCCCCTCAGGAAGACTTGCTTCAGGGTGGGACGTTATCGAACTGCCTTCAGCTCTGTGCTCTGTCTTCAAATTCGCTGGGACTTTCATACAGAGCCTTCACTTTCCCTGGGCAGCTCCCAGCCAGTGACTGGCATGGCAGGAGGACGAGCACCAGGTCGTTCCTGCAGAAGGTGAGCTTTCCCCTAATGGGTAACCTTTGCGCCAGGTCTCACCGTCAGCCCGGACACGATGTGCTCAGGGCTTGCTCCAGGATGAAGCTCCTCCTGCCACATCCTGCATCTTTCCGTCCCCTGTCACAGGTGTCAGACTGCATCTCAGTCTGAGGACCGTCCCCAACATCTCCCCCCTCCCCTTTATCTTTCAGAGGTGTCCCCTCCTCCCCCATCTTGGATATCCATTTCCATCTTGAGTCTGCTTCTTGGAAATCGTGACTGATGCACACGAAGGAAAGGATTTGCTTATTCAATAAGATCCAAAAAGAAAGGAAGACGATAATCTATACATTCCTGACACTGGTCATCCGGTGCTTTTTTGAGTGAGCACCTGATGGAGCTGTTAGAATTAAGTCAAGTACAGGGTGACACAGACTGGCCGCCCCTTTTTGGGAAATGTGCAGGAGGAACAACTGACTCACCCTGGTATGGATCTGGGCTCCATCTTGGAACACTGGCTTATTTTGGGTGAGAAGGAATGGACAGATCCACTCAATCTCCACCCAGCTCCGAGTGTCTCAACTGAGAGTAAGAAGCAGCTTAGTGGGGAAGGGCAAAGGCTGTGTGCTCCATTCCACGCTGGGTTACCCTCGCACTTTCCATTCAGGTCTCAGGGTGTATGTCTGGGACCCCCTCATGTCCCTCAGGGTTGCCCGGAATGTCCATTTGTCCAGCATGCCCTGGATGGAAACGCTAGGGAGACCTGCCTGGTTTCACACCTCTCACATGGAAAGATCAGAGCGCCAGACGTTGCCCTCGGTCTGTCGCTGGAAGAGTCTTCAGCTAAAAAGCAAACGGGCTGGGGCAGAAGGCTCACAGAGGTCAGCGGAATAGAGGTCACACAGTAGCAGGTTTAGAACCTGTGACTTGGAAATATCATAAAATAAGAATAAGATTTCAGTGGCTTTTCTGCCCTAGGGACTGTGTAGACAGGCTAAAGCAGAAATCTTCTTGCCTTGCCCCAGCCAGCCCACTTTTCTCTCCACAAGGAAAGAGCTGGCGAAGGCGGTGAGTCAGAGTTACATTTCCCAGAAGCGTGCATTTCTGTGTTACTTTTCCTCAAGAACAGGGAAATGCTTTCATCATTCAGGAAAGAACACCCAGTGAGGAGTTAGAAGCTCCGGGCTCTGCTTCCAACGCTTGCACAAACTCACGTGTAGCTTTGAGCATCAAACCCCTCGCACCCTCACTGTCCTGTGCAGTGGAATCGATTGTTCTCTGATGCAATGTGTGGTCCAGTTCTCCCATTCTCTGTGTCACACATGTTGTCTTAATAAAGACTGGTACACAGAATATGACAATAAAAAGGCATATTTGATATTAGAGTTGCCCTTATACATCTGATTAGCCATCTTTGCAACAGTGGCTCTTTCAAAAGAAAACTATTTTCATAAATATTTCCTTTGAAAATCTTCATTTATCTGGAAGACTTCATAAAGCATCTTCTGGAGATATAAAAGCACGTTATTCCCTACCTAATTCAGAGTTTAGTTACCAGGTATGTTCATCTAAAAAAAAAAAGGCATATTACTTAAACTTTACAGAGAAGATAGTCTACAAAATAAGTTATTGTAATATATCTTATAATTTTTCTGGGTGTATGTTGGGGAAAATATATGTATATTTAACTTTTCCAAAACATTAGTTATGAAACAGAATATTATATTCAATTAAAAAATTATGTAGAGAAAAATAATAGAAATCTCAAATAGCTCATATCGACTTCTTCCCTGAAGTCTAAATACAAAACTCTATTGACAGGAAAGTAGGGTATATAAAGGACAGGCTCATTGTCAAGTTAAATGAGTGTCAGTATCTGGTAGCTATTTGCAGTTCCCATAAAATATCTTTATGTCTGTATCCCTTGCTGCTAGAATTGGAAAGGGAGGTCTAATATGTTCTCCTTTTAATCTCTTTGTCAGCTATTAGCAGCTGGTGGGAAAAAAAGAAAGAAAGCAGAATCACTTAGGCTTGGCCTTCTTATTATCCTGTCCCCAAATGGCACTGGGAGCAGACAGATGGGTGGCCAGCTGTAGCCACGCAGGGCTGGGGACACGGGGCCCCACATACAAGGCAGCGAGCACTGCTGGGTCCCCACGCTGCTTCTGCCTCTGGGCACCCCAGAGGAGTTCTCTGCGACCAGCATCGCTCACACTCACCTGTGAGGCCCTGCGTGTTTTGTCTCCACCTGGGGAAGCCGATAGGCTCTGGTTCTCGGCGGCCAGCCAGGAACCATTTCACCATTGTTTACCTCCACGTGTGCCCCGTTCACCAGCCGCTCTGTGAAGAAGAAACCTCAGGACTCGAACAGGAGGCCGAGGCTGCCGTGGACACCTTCCTGCCTTCAAGGGAGGTGGTGTAACGAAAAGGACTTGGTAAATGGTAGCATCCATTTATCTCAGCAGTCTGGGAACTATTATTTTATGCCTTGTGCTCAGGTTATATAATCATAATTGATACTCTTAAATTCATATATGTAGAACGTTGCATCCTACACGTGGGAAAACACGCCTAAGATGGAGTGAGGGGCCTAAAATCGCCAGCCAGTGAATGACGAGCCGAGAAAGAGAATTCTAGTCCTCCAGCACAGGGAGGATTTTCATTCCAACACATCGAAATGCAGAAACAACATTTCCTCTACCTGGGCATTAAAGGAGAGAATGGGATCAAGGTCACTCAGGGAAGGTCTCCTGACTGCCCAGAGAGGTTCCCAGCAAGTCCCCTCCTTGGTATAGTCACTGTCAACACCTGTCCCACAGTCTCGGAAACCTGGATTGTCTGAAATTCAAGAGGGGAATCCGACCCTCCAAGGCACAGGGTCCTTACTGGGCCCTTCCTCTCCTGGCAGCTGATCCCCTTGCAAAGAATCAGGAGAAAATGGGTGTGTGTACTTGTGTGCGTGTATTTAGTTACACAGTGGAAATATTAAGCAAAATCAAGTTAAGAGTAACTTGATTTGTGCCCCTGAGAATTGGGCCATTTTTGAGGATTAGAGAAGACAGTGCAGAAAAAACCTTTTTGTAAACTAAATAAAGGTTAACCAGCAGTATTATTATCATGTACCTGTAGACATTTGAGGTATTATGACTTTTTTTTAAAAACTACATTTTGCTAGATTTACTAAGTACTATAGACACCCCTCCCTCAGAATTCAAGAAAGCCTTCAGCAGTTAGGATTTAGAGCTCAGCTCTTTTAAATCATGGAAATGAAACTTGTTAAGAGAGAGTATCATCCATGCACATTCATTCTTTAGTGTGTGACATAAAGTGTCCCCAAGAAATCCCCTTGGTTTACTTGTGGCAGCAATGACAGAGTGTCAGGATAAAGGGGGCTTCTGGAGAGGGGAGAGGGGCTCAGACCAGGAGCCCCCTGACTCTGTCCTCTGTCACAGCTGTAGTTCTCCAAGAACTTGGGTTGAGCAACTTCCTTCCCTTCCTGGTTCTGGCAAGTCCTACATGGGTTCCTTTCTTCCTCACTCATGGTGTCTGGAGCACTTCTGAGCATTTTCGTGTGATTATTATAATTAATATCACCTTTTCTTTTTCAGGGAAAACTTCCCCTTCTGCTCTTAACACTAACATTCTCAGGCCACTCGTCTAGAAACTGCCTCTATTCCTAAAGAGCATCTTTAAGACATTCCCTCCTCCTGACACCAGCTTTCCTTGGCTCAGAGTCCTGCTTTTGGGTCTTCGTTGTTCTTCACCTTCACCGAAGTGTTTTTGGTGTGCAGAAAAAGGCAGAAAATTCAGAAAAGACTAATGAATCATTTACTTTGATTTTGATCCACCTGGTATTTAGTTTAAGGAAGTTGTGCATTCAAACTCCAATTGTTTTTGAATCTTTAAAGTTCAGTTTACAAACCTTATTACTCTATTCTATTTTATTCTATACTATACTATTTAGCGGATTTCACAGTAATTTCTAAGGGGCCTTTGAATAATGTTGGCTCCATTTATGAACCTAGATAACCCCCATTTCAACCTAGTATATTACTCTAGTAAGCAGGCACTTATAAATTTTATACTTTTTACTTTTCTTTAAGCACTCTATTATCTTCCTTAAAAATAAAACTTTCTCTCATGCTAAATAACTATTATAAATATAAAAAGAAACTTTAGGACCTCAATTATCTTTGCACAGACTTAGCATGCACAAACTCAGCATAATTTTAACTTAAGACCCTAAGTTTAAATCAATGACTCAGTTGCATATTTTAAATTGACGTCATAAGACTGTCACTTCAATAGACCAAATCATTCCAAGTACTTTGGAATGTTTGGTTTCAGAAGTCTGTCACAGAAAGCACATTAAATGCACATGGATTCCATTTTTTAAAAATAATGATTGCCTATATTTATTGAACATTTATTTTGTGCCAGGCACTCTTCAAAGTTTTTTTTTTAAAGAATGAAAACCAATTTTTCTTTTTTGCAGATGAGTTCTCCCTATGCTCCCCAGGCTGCCTTGAACTTGTGGGCTGAAGTGATCCTCCCACCTCAGTCTCCCCAGTAGCTGGGACCACAGGTGTGTGCTACCACACCTGGCCTCTGGATTTCATTTTAACTTAAATAATATATGAGGGTCTCAGTGCTCTTAAAATTTTCTTTGATTAATTCTGTGTTTTCCCAAGGTTAAAAGATGCTTCCCTGTTTATGGATGAGAGTAGCCTGCCTCCCTGTTAATTCAGTTTGCTCGGGGCTAAGATTCTTGTGCTTGGCCTTGGCAGGCTTCCTGGAGCCCTATGTAATAGTTGTTATATCATGGACTTTAAACATAAAAAAAGGTAGGACTCCGGTCCTGTGGCCCACACCTGTGGCTTCAGGTTATATCAATGCTCCCCAATTCTTCTCTTTGTTCATAGAAATCTGTAGGTTCATCCAAGTTGATCACTTGATTGAATTTTATACTTTTTTTGGTTTGTGAGATTTGTACATATATTTTCCCTTGCTTCTTAAGACTATTGTACTATCATAAGACAATTGATAGAATTTCAAGATATTTAAAAGTACATTTTAGGCCAGGCACAGTGGCTCACGCTGTAATCCTAGCACTCCGGGAGGGTAAGGCGGGTGGATTGTTTGACCTCAGGAGTTTGAGACCAGCCTGAGCAAGAGCGAGACCCTGTCTCTACTAAAAACAGAAAGAAATTAATTGGCCAACTAAAAATAAATAGAAAAAATTAGCCAGGCATGGTGGCGCATGCCTGTAGTCCCAGCTACTTGGGAGGCTGAGGCAGAAGGATTGCTTGAGCCCAGGAGTTTGAGGTTGCTGTGAGCTAGGCTGACGCCACGGCACTCACTCTAGGCTGGGCAACAAAGTGAGACTCTGTCTCGAAAAAAACAAAGAAAAAAAATACATATATATCAATAAACATTCATGCATGATTGAAAAATTTTAGGTTCATGTGCCTACTTTCCATTTGGTCTCCTCAAAGCGTATGGGTTTGGTTGGAGTAGAAAGACAGTAACTAGAACTTCTTCCATTCCTTTGGGGATTGTGTTGGAGAGTAAATCAATATTGAGAACTGCATGTAAGGAAAAGGAAATTCCTAAGTTCGCAATCAGTTATATTGGTAAGAGACAGCAATGCAGTGCTTCTCAATTAGGGCATGTTTACAAGTTACTATGCTTACCGTGAAAATTCTGGCTTCCATTTCCAACTAGGCTTTCATTCAACATTCATTAATCAAATATATTTTTTTAAATTTCAAAATATTAAGGGGGTATAAGTGTTTTTATTACATGGATATCTTGTATTATATAATGCTTAAGTCAGGGCTTTTGGTGTGCCCATGACTAGAATAGTGTTCATTGTTCCCAATAGGTAAGTTTTTATCCCACCTCCCCATTCCCCTCCCCCTTTCTTGATTTCTCTTGTCCTTTATATCACTCTGTGCCCATGTGTACCCGTCTATTAGCTCCCGCTTATTAGTGAGAACATGTGTTTGTCATGAACCGAGTATTTACCGAGCCCCTACTGTGGTCAATCAGGGATCCAGGTGATTTGAGATACACGGATGAACCAAATGAACAAAGACAGGTGACAAACAATAACCATAATACATTAGTAATTTACATAATATTCCAGAAGAGACTAAATCCTATGGAAGAAGGAACAGTAGAGTAGTAGGGGAGGAAGAAAGGCAGTGGTTACAATTTAAAATAGGGTGGCCTGGGGAAGCCTCATGGAAATGGGATAATTTGGGCAAAGATTTGAAGAAGGAGGAGGGAATTAGCTGTGCAGATATCTAGAGGAGAGGCATCTAGGCAGGAAGAGGAGCCACAGCCAAGGTGAAATTGAAGACAGCAGAGGACCATTATGCTGAATCCAGGAGGAGGGGGAAAGCTCTAGTGGGAGCTAATTAAAGGGGGAGATGGCAGCCATTTATGGGATTTGGCTTTTCCTCAGAGGGACCTAAGGAGCCATTGCAGGATATTGGGCAGAGCAGTGACATGACCTGACTTATGTTTTCAAAGACTCATGTGTTTTAAATAGACCCTTGAGAGGCTATGTAGGTTCCGTAAGGAGTCTATACTCCCAGTGAGAGATAAGGGCTTGAGCCGGTGTGGTAGCGGTTGAGGTGGTGAGCGGTGACTGGGTACTAGGTTGCATTTGAAGGCAGAGCCAAGAGCATTTTTAACACTGGATGTGTGATATGGCGTGTTCTATTTATAAAATCAATATATATAGTTTGGTGGAAATTTTCCAACTCAACCTATTGAAGAAATTTGCAGAATGAAGCCAGAATTTTCAGCTTTCTAATGAAAAAAAGGGTCAAATTTTAGCACATGCAATTTTACATTTCACTTATTTACAAATTGTCCTTTTGCTCACGGTTGTGAAGGGCACAGCCTTTATGGCATGCAACCTAGGAACAGACCCGAAGACCCCCCACAGAACCCACTCATTTTCCACGATGAGATAATAATTTAAATTGAACTGGAGCCCATTCTTAGCAGTCTTTGGAAGCAGCTCAGCTCTGCATTGTCATGACTCAACTTAAACAGAGGCAAGACAGTTTTCATTTGTACTTGTTATTCAAATATAGCAATGATTAGGAAGAATATTGAGCCAGAGGTAATTTTTAAGGATCTTATTTTTTTTTTTTCAGATCTCTGCTTTAAATAAGAGACTCAATTATTACAGAAATATAAAATGTGGAAAGGGAGAGTTTCCTGTAACCTTGTCCAACAGTTTGTTGAAGAAACCTAGGTGCTGTGGGGAGCAGGCGGCCAGGCTGTACCTACAGACATTTCAGAAGCCTCCTGAGGTTTAATCACAGGGGTATTGTTGGGGTTATGCTGGCCACCCACAGACTGTAATTAGTGTGAGCTTTGGCCATGATTTGTTGGCTCAGGTGGATGAATTTCTTCTGAGTGCCCCGAGTAAGTACAGTAACTCAGCCCGTGCCAGGCAAGTAATGCCAAGCAGCCTCTGGAAGGTTCTATTCTGTCCTGTGGGCACAGCTCAGCGGGCTTGATTTCTGCTCAAGCACCACCTCTCTGGTCCTGACTTGGGAGGGTTTGATGCCCAAACTCCATCCACTAATGTGACTCTAGAAGGTTAAATTTGGATTTGGAAAGAATTACCAATTGCCAACCAATGTTCTGTAGATGGTAGATGGTCTGAAATGCAGACACGGAGAAAGAAGCAGCTCAGGGGTAGGTTTTTGTGTGCAGTGCACGTATGCATCTCTGGAGGCATAAGTTATGTCTTTGTGTTTTATCTGGCCCTGGAATACCTCAAGTCTTCATTAGACAATGTGATCGTGGAAAATTCAGTAAAAGTGGGAGGAAAACAGAAAATATCAAAGAGAGGAAAACAGTTAACTCTACACTTTTTTTTTGTATTACATATGTGCTAATCAGTAACTTTGTTATTCTCCCATTTTGCCCAAGAATGTGGTATGCTGAGGAGGGAGGGCTGCGGGAGGGTGGGTGGAGAGAGAGAGAGAGAGAGAGAGAGAGAGAGAATGAAAGAAAATGAGAATGAAATCCTCCACAGTGGGATGCAGAATTTAAACTTTTTGGGGCCAAGACAACACGAATTTGGCAATATGTTACTAAGTGACAGATTTAGAAAGTTCTTTGTCATTTGATCTTCAAGCTTTTTCCTCTTTCTGCTTTTTATACAGAGCGTGGGCAGTAAAAATAGTTATGTTGGTTTTCATTTTGAGTCTGGTTTCACATCTTTGTCTTTTATGTGGTGGTAAGCTGTAGTATGCTTGAATTTATAGAAAATACCTCAGGGAAATGCTTATAGTCTACCCTTAGAATATTTTCTTGATTTGTGTTTAATAAAATTTGTGTGAATATGGACTGTTTCATATTAAAGTGTTTGTTTTTTTTCCCTGACCATTTCAGTCTCAGAAAACCTAGGTTTGAATCCTGACTACAATATCTCCTAGCCGTGTGACTGGTCATCATATTACATCATCTCTCTCTTAGTTCACAATTTTATATGTGTAGAATGTTGATAATCACATGCCTGACATTTCACACAGTTGCTTGGTGTGTTACGAGAAAAATATATGAGGTAGTAAATTCCAAACTAAAAAGCCCACTGAAGGCTAGTTATTAATATTGAAATATTTCTACATTAATTTGAATACCACTATCAAGACAATCTTTTTGAGAAAAATCTCTAACACTGAGTTTGACATTCTACTTGGATAAAAAAGATGTGGACATCATGGGATGGTCCAGTTTTCTGGATTTAGCAATGGGCTAATAGACAAGCTAAAGAGGGAGAGGAAATTTTTCTAAATGGGCATACGCATAAGTAGCTACCTTAGAGATGTGTCTTTGATTTTTTTCAGGCTGCCGTAATTGATTTATTGTGGTGCCCAGTTTACTGCCTGTGTGAAGTTTGTGTGCAAATGTGATATTAGCCCATAATTATGTAATAAAAGTGTGAATTATATAGGCAATTAAAGGTTATGAGACTGAAAGGTGATATTGTCCCACAGGTATAGTTTTGTAGGATCAGGTTTCCATTGTAAGTGCTGGTTTCCAGAATTAAACAAGAACAGCACCCCACGCCCTCACCAGCCCTACTATAAAAGTAACATGGGGCTGCGTGGTGTAGAAAACTAGCTCTCTGCTGGTTGTGGGGTGGGGCTTAAAATGAAAAATGAAACACTGATTGTCCAAATGGACATACCTATAAAGGCATATGATGTGCCACCTGGTACAGGCCATAAAAGTTCTGCCTGTTTTTTTTTTTTTTTTTTACTTATTTTAGAGGGTGACCAGAGACAATATTCTTTCATGTTCTGTCCAGTTTGTATTTATTTTGTAGATGAATGACATTAGTGGTAGGTGCAGTGAATAGAATTAAATCAAGAAGTCATTTTTTAAAAATTCCTAGCTGATGTTAATTTATTTAATGTGTTGGAATGTCTGAGAGATCAACAATATGTTTGAATGAACTACTTTGTGGTTATAACCCAGCTCCATCACTAACTAGATGTTAGACTTTGGGAAGGTTGCTTAGTCCCTCTGAGCCTCAGTTTCCTCACCTGCAATATAAGGATAGGGATATTGTGAGGGTTCCTTAAATTATCCCATTTAAGGTACCTGAAGGCATAACCAGTGCATCACAGACACTCACTAAATAGTAGCTGTTTTTTAAACATTTCAGGTAAATTATTTAAGCGAGGAAATCTCATATACCGAAATCCTCCTAAAGCCAGAATGAAAACAAAGTGTTCAAATTCTTCTGTTGGCTCTCGTATTATGACATTTGGCACAATTATTGTTATGTTGATAGAATTGCTGGGAACAAAAAGTATTATTCTAGGTGAACCCAGGCTTCCTTTTCCCTGTACCACCGTCCTCACTTTGATTTAAAGAGGGACGTTGAAATGCAACAACAAAAAATAGTACTGATTTGCAACAATTGGGTTTGAAATCTTCCCTATGCATTGAGTCAGGCAGATCCTCATTAGCCAATTCATTTCCTAAACACAGCCTTGCTGTTGCTGTACCAGTTACATATATAAGATATACAGCACCTGGCTGATAACTGTGTCCCAGGAGTCTCTGTCTAATATATGAACCATTTCTTGGGGGTACTCTACTCCATTTTTATCGGACGTGCTGCTTTTATTTTTCTGTGTTCTCTCACTCTCACTGTCTTCTTTTACCTTATTCTTTATATTCTTCATTTTTTTGTTCCTCTCTCTATCATGTCTGAAGTTTGCAAAAAAAATAAAAGCTGTAGGCATTCTCTACTACCATTTAAGTGATAGGAATACAGAAATTGCTAATTCCTTAGAAGAGTATGATTGACTCAATAAAAGAAGGATAGCACAACTTCTCCTTTCTAAATATTGAAGTCACTGCACAGTGCTTATGTTTGAATTAACTGTGGTTTCCAATAATGCCTAAAGTAGAGTTCTAAAGCAAACAAAAGTTATTTACTTTTGTAATTCTTCCTGACAGAATATGAATACAGCAAGTAGTAGCTTGATCTGAGCAAAAGACTCTAGAAAAAGGAAGTAGCAGTGGGTTGTGCTCCTGTTGCTCTGGGGTTATACATTTCTTGCTGCTTTTTGAAAAGTGAAGACACCAATGGGCATAATTATCTGAAGGCAAGGAAGGAACTACTGTGCTTCTAAACAATGCAACTGACATTAGAAGACTCGTGCATAGGTTAGCACTTCCCAACATCAAAGTGCTGCTGCTTGTGAGGGACAGAACATACTGCTCTGGGCTGTACTCTTATAGCATAGAACAGAAGACATGGTGGGAAAAGAAAATGCTTGTGTAGCACATAAGGAATAGAAGGAAAATGAAACAGTTGCTTTGGGTAAATACCCAATATATGTATTGCTGGATCAAATGGTAGGTCTACTTTTAGTTCCTTAACGAATCTCCATACTGTTTTCCATCGAGATTGTACTAATTTGCAGTCTCACCAACAATGTATCAGCATTCTTTTCTCTCTGTATTCATGCCAGCATCTATTGTTTTTGGACTTTTTCATAAGAGCCCTTCTAACTGGGGTAAGAATGGCTCTTATTTCATTGTGGTCTTAATTTGCATTTTCTTGAATACTATCTGGGTGATAGGCATACTTACCATCCTAACTCAAGCAGTACAAAAGTGATCCTTGTAACCAAAAACATTTGTACCCCTGTAATACTTTAAAAAAAAAAAAAGTCCCAGAGAAAATGAAGCAATTTCCAAAGAACAGGTGACTAGGACCCAACCAGTCCTCAAAACAGATCAACTGGTTTTCCAAGTTTTGTTTTAATATTGAATGAAACTACTCCCTAGTCATTGCCACAGAACCATCTTATCATGGTGAACTGTCCTTCTTCTTAGCTTGCAGTGATGTTACCGTCTAGTTCATTCTCTAGTTACAGTGGCAGCCTGTCCCTTTGTATGCTATTTCCTCAAGTGGTACAGTTGCATAGCCACGTTTTCCCTACTTTTTCTTCTTTGTTCAAAGGGTGTTTATGTGGCCTTGGGGACTTTACTCATTGGGGCTGAAGTCAAGAGTCTCTCCTGCACTGGTGTCAAGCTTCAACTGACATTTCTGCCTGTCACAGAAAATGAGAATTGTATTCCAGACAAATTCTCCAGGTGTAATTTTTCTACTTCTCATGATTCTTATTTCCCCCTAATAACACGATATCTAAATGGGGAATTATTATCTTTTATTTATTTATTTATTAGTTCAAAATATTATGGAGGTATACATGTTTTTGGTTACATGTATCGATTTTGTTATGCTTGAGTCAGGGTTGTGAGTGTGCCTATCACCCAGATCCAGGATTCTTAAAAAGATTAATAAAATGTGGTATATGTATACCATGGAGTACTATTCAGCTCTAAGAAACAACGGTGATATAGCACACCTTGTATTTTCCTGGTTAGAGCTGGAACCCATACTACTAAGTTGAAGCATCCTAAGAATGGAAAAACAAGCACCACGTGTACTCACCAGGAACTGGTATTAACTGAGCAGCACCTAAGTGGACACATAGGAACTACAGTAATTGGGTATTGGACAAGTGGGAGGGGGAGGGGGCAGGTATATATATACATAATGAGTGAGATGTGTACCATCTGGGGGATGGTCACGCTGGAAGCTCAGACTTGTGGGGGGAGGAGGGAAAGGGCATTATTTGAAACCTTAAAATTTGTAACCCCATAATATGCTGAAATAAAAAAAAAGAAATGAGACTTGATCAAGATGTATAAAAATCTCAGAGTCAGCTTTGTACTGCTCTCATCCTTTGTCATGCACTTTTCAGAACTGGGACATGGCAGACGTCTGTATTCCATGTCTTGCTTTAGGGCCAGCCCTATAGGGCATGTGGCGCCCAGGGAAAATGTTTTTCGTGGATTCCCTGTTTATACAAGCAATTCCATTTATTATAAAAATACTGCGCAAAATTCGTAAACACATATTTACAAACTTTATATATTCAGTGATTTATCACGGGAGATACAGAATGGTGGGTAGCGCAGAGGCACCGATATGTTTATTGTCCAGAGTACTTGATGATTCTTCACGGTATCCAGACACCATCTATTTCCCTTCAGATCTAGGAATCATCTCTTTATATAGTGTGAAATGTGCTGTTCCCAGGTAATTTCATATCTCCCACTGTGAGAAAAAGGTAACGATGCTGTTATCATTCAAGTCCTGCAGCTAGTCAGAACCTGTCTGTGCCGAAACGTTACAGCTCTTCTTCCCTCTGAGGTGCCCGATGCCATTTGTTTCCTGCTGGCTACACCATTACTCACGGCGCTGCGTCATCATCCATCCTGCTGCCTGTGAACACTAGCTTCCGATGGCTCTTTCAAAGGTTGTGTCTGTGCTTTTCTGAAGATTGACCACAAATGCACAGAGCATGCAGGAAAACGTGTGCAAGCCTTTATTTTATGGTCATGTTAAATTTATCATTTGGGACTTTATGCTATAAATATAGAACAACACAGTTTTCAATTATGTCTTCTCTTGAACTCTTCAGGCTGTAGTCACAGTATTCCTAAAATGTGATCTCTTTTTGTGTTGATTGCACTCCTGGTTTCCTCACACTGTCTCCAGTGGGGAGGACAGGGGACGGGCCTGCAGGTAGAGCAAGAAGAGTGGTCCCATTCATGCGAGGAATCCGTGACCCTTAGCTGGTGCAGCTTAACCTGGGAGAGCACAAAGCCACTACATCTGTTGGAGGCAAGAATAGACACACACTGGAAGGGCCTATAAGTGTTGCAGAGCAGCAATCTAGAAAGCCCTTGCAGGACATGTGTGAAGCCGCCCCTGAGGACTGTGGTGCAGAGCCTGCAGAGGGATGAGGGGACGGCCCTGGGTTCGAGCAGCAATGGGTGCACAGGGCAAAGATTGCCTGTCTCCTCGGGTGCTGTGGACCAGAGGCAGCACCCCGGTGGCAGCATGCGGGGTGGTTGAGGATGCAGGGAGCCACACATGCAGCTCAGACTCAAGGGTCAGCTGAGGGCTGTTGGGAGCCCAGAGTCCTGAACTCATCCTGTGTCCAAATGACTGAGAATCCCTCAGGATCAGGATGTCAGCAACATTCTGGCAGCCCCATGTCACACCGTCCCATGGCAGCAATCCTGTGCCAGTCAGCAGAACTGAGCCACTCACCAGGCTGCTTTCCTGGAACTGGAGCTCAGTCCCAGGGCCCCAGGGCAACTCTGCAGGCGTGAGTTCTGCAGCTCCTCAGAGCATTGGGTCCACCCCTTGCATGAGGTGGTGGGTTGGAAGGAACACTAAAAGGGAGAAAGGGAGGTGGGACATGCAAGTCCCCAGCTGGTGCAGGCTACCCGCCCAGACAACCCTACCAGCTCCAGCCATACCCAGGCACTGGAGGGTTGGGGTGGGGGTCTTAGAAAGTGTCATGGAAGGAATGGGGCAGTTTGGGGCGCTGAAGCCTGAGGACTGACGCAGGAGCCCAGCTTACCTGGGTCTAAAGTCAGCATCACCTTCTGTTAATTCCTGCAACAAAAGGGAGTGGGAAGGATAAAACAGAGGGTGGACAGGAAAGGGGTTAGGTCAAGAGTGAACTGTTCTTGGAAGTCTGAGTCCTGAGAAGGGTTGTTCATGGTTGACCCTATTCAAGAGGCTGAAAGTATTCACTAAAGATTTGAATTAATACATAAACAACCACCACAGCAGCAGAAAAAACAACAACAACAAAAAGAGCTTTTACTATGAAGTTCCCATAATTCTGCACTGGAGGGAGAAAATTTAATAAAAGATATTATTTGATCAATGGACAAAATTAGAATAGGACTGGTAGATTAGATAGAATCACTGTATCAATATAAATGTATGAAGTTAATAAGTATATAGTGGTTGTATAAAAGAATATCCCTTTACTTAGGGTATGCTCTGAAGTATTTAGTGGTAAAGAACCATATTCAGAAATAAATTATCAATGGACAAAATTAGAATAGGACTGGTAGATTAGATAGAATCACTGTATCAATATAAATGTATGAAGTTAATAAGTATATAGTGGTTGTATAAAAGAATATCCCTTTACTTAGGGTATGCTCTGAAGTATTTAGTGGTAAAGAACCATATTCAGAAATAAATTATCTGTCTATTATCTATTGATTGAGCAATTGACTGATTAATTCATCTATCGATAAATTATCATAATGAGTATATTTTTGAAATGTGAGGGAAAAGCCCCACTTTATTGTGATTTAAACGTGTCCATATTTCTAAACTAATATTTACCATGAGCATCCCAGCGTGCCATAGTGCTTAATAACATGGTCTCTGGGGAAAGACATCCTGGGTTTAAACCCAAGCTTTTCTATTCGCCATCTGGGCGATCTCGGAAAGATTGTGTCACCTTTTTGTGTCCCAGCTTCCTCATCTGTAGATGGCAAAGATAAAAGCACCTGACAGCAATACCTTTGCCTGCAAGTTACAGCAACTGTTATTTGCTGCAGTTTAGACAAAGAGCAGTGCAGACAGCAGGTGCTGCTGGCCAGTAGTGTCAGAGAAATGGGGCTCTTTTGTCTCTGCCACACTGTGTGTGATTCTACTTTCTATACAGAAAGAAGGGGAGAGAGAACTGAGAGAACTCTGGCTGGGTCAGCCCTCGTATCAGAAAATCAAAGCTTTCCTCAAAGTTCCAACAAGCAGAATCTCACCTATGGGCCCAAATCCTGTCTCTTGGCCACAGTTGCTTGAATTTGGTAGAAAAAGGGGGTTGAGTCAGACAACCAAGCGTGTGGGTTATAGTGCATTACACGATTGTTTTGAGTATTAAATGACCAAACAGCTGTAAAGTTCTTAGAAACAGTCATAAGATCTTAAATGTTAGCTTCTTATCATTATTGGTAATATCAATAGAAGTTGTAGTATTTTTACTTACATATTGAAATATGTCATCAGTTTTGGAAATAATTTTGGAAAGACCTGCGGAAATAGGAGAAAAAGGAAGAAGCCAACAACTCTCTCCCTAGTTTCACCCCAGAGAAGGTTTAGAAGGAGCTGAGATGTACATTCATGAGTGAAGCATTTGCATTGTTGCAAGCGTCTGTGAGTGATCTTTGTAGGCTGGGTAGGACTGTGGGACATGCTTCTGTTGAGAAGGACTTGCAGATTTCAAAGAGGATGGTGGGCTCCCAGAGCAGCACAGGCCAAGTACCTACTTGCTTATTTTTATTACAATAATGTGTGGTGGATCATCAGTTTCCCCTGTATTTTCCATGCCAATGGGCTCTGTTTATTTTGCCAAGGTTGGCTCGAAGTGAACACAGCAATCTTTGCCTTGCTTATTTTCAGCGGATCAGGTGGCCCCTCCTGCCCATTTAGAAGTAGGGGTGTTCTGTCTGTCCCATGGGGCTCACATCCGCAAGCACACCCACGTTTTATGGGTGGATCTTTTCCAGGTTGCTGGCTTGGCATTTTTCAAAATGCCCTGTATGGCTGTTTGGAACTTGTCTCTGCTGACTCCACTGGGCTCAGTTTCAAATCTCTCCTAATCCACTAATGAACCTTTATTAAAGTGGGAGAGAGAGGTTGAATCAGTCTTTGGACACATTATTAAAATAAAGTAGATGCAGTGAAATGATCAAAAGAGGCAACACAAAAGGAACACTCCATTTCTCTGCCACCCCCTATCCAGGTCTTTAATGCTAACTTTTTTCCCCCCTAGGTTCAGGATGGAGGGGGTGGGGAGGGGGGATGTCAATATTATCAGTCTAATTTTTAATTTTGTTTTATTTTAACTTTAATTTTGTTTTATTTTTCAAGGAAGCTCATGAAAAGATGGTTATTCACCAGCAAATCTCTTCCATCCATTTTTTTCTTCTTCTTTTGTGATTTAAAGTTCAGGTCGAACAAGTGGAAGGCCCATGAGGATTTAAATGACTACATAGGCAATAAAGTGCCAGTCTTGTAGAATTCTAAGAAAGTATCTGGCTGGATCAAACAGTTATCATGAACCACCTGCTGGCTATTACTGCCCTCACCCCCTTAGATTCCTTTGCCACCCACACTGCTCCCTGTGTCTGGACACCATGAGTCCCCAGTGACTCCGTGCTGAACTACAAAGAAACCACCATGTACCTTTTCAAAAATGTCCACTCACCCTTAAAGTCACAAATCAAGGAAGAGATGCCTTCCAGATATGCAATTCAACTTCCAACACCAGTCAGCCTTTATTCTAAGATTTCTCTGTTTTTCTACTGCACTTGTGCTGCTTACTGGTTCATGCAAACGTTGAGCAAACAACTTTCTATTAGACCTGAAGGACAGACCCATAAATGTCTGAACATTCCTGGCCCCCAAGGAACCTGCATTCTGGCAAATAATTTATTTCATAAGAAGTTATAATAAACTAAATTAAAATAGAAAATCTTAAGTATAAGATTGTGCTTGGTATTTGTTTTTGTCAGTGCTTGTTTCTTTGCTAGCTTCTTTGTTGGGGAAAAAAAGGTCATTACCCAAATTTATTCTCAAGTTTAGCCATGGATATTTAGATTTTTCTTTATTTTCTCTTTCTCTCTCTCTCACTCTGTATAATATAGAGAAATACTCCTTGACTTACAGTGGGGTTGT
Organism: Microcebus murinus; assembly: GCF_040939455.1. NCBI lineage: Eukaryota > Metazoa > Chordata > Mammalia > Primates > Cheirogaleidae > Microcebus > Microcebus murinus. The sequence goes on from NC_134114.1 coordinate 13,370,936, forward strand.
GCTCTGATAAAGAGGGTCTTGGTACAATGACTTAATGTTTTATTGGGAAAGGAAATAAAAGTGAATGCTTAGTATCTAAGTTTGAGCCAACTTCTTCTTACTCTCTATGTTTTGTAGCCTGCTGGGATCCCCAAGTTTGTTTGTTTTCTTTCTCCTCAATGCTGGAGCCTGGAGCTGTGCTCACCTCAGCCCTATCCTCATAGCCACTTTACTGCCAGCTCTGACTTCCTGTCCCTGCCTCCTTTAGCAAGTGCAGACGCAGAGGACAATGGCTTTGCTAGGCTCCAAATTGTTCTTAAGTTCCAGGCTGCAAATCCAAGCCATGTCTTTCATTAAGGCAGTCAAAACTGGTGTTAGAAATATTTTGGGGGTTAAAAAAAAAGAGCAACTTGAACAGCTTACCTATCACTGAACTGTTTAATATTCTAGAATTTATGGTACACAGTAAAAGACAGACGACTCTGTCTGTAGTTAGTTCTGGGACTGGGATATTCACGTGCATACATGCTTCTGCTCTGTTTTGGTTTCACTTCACTTTAGTTATTTAATTTGGTGTCTGCAAAACCCTGTGTGCACATTTTTATGAGCCTTGGGACAATTTACTGCCAAGCCTGCTTCAACTGTAAAATATGCTTCCAGTTTCGGAAAACCACAAATTATTTACCAAGGAGGCAAGGAAATGGAGGTCATTGATCTCATTTCTTACATAATTTTAAACTTCCTTTCTGAGGCCTGACATCTCCCAGCAGTCAGAGTGATGTCTTCTTTAGACAGATTTGATAATGGGGAAGAAGAGATGAAAAGTGGTGAAAGTTGCTGACTGCTGTGCTCCTCTCTGTTTGCTTTTCATGCTCAATGCCAGGCATCAAAGCTAGAGCAGTGGAAGGTAGATATACAGTACCCCTTCTTTGCCTGTCTTATTGTGTTTATAAAGAGTTAAGCAGGAACTGCTGGAAAAACTTTGCCTTAAGGGAAGAAAGTTATTTAAGATAGGAAAGAACAGTATTAACCTAAAACGATAGAATGAACAATCATTAAAATGAAATTAGAGAGCAGTATAGAAAGTCAACCTTTGAAATATCAGCTGGTATCAGTTTCTTCCAAGCTACTTCAAGATTGACAATATGTGACTAGCAAATATATTCAACATAAAAAAAAGAAAATGTGAGGATGGGGGGGGAGCTATAAAATAAGTAGGGAAATAAAGGATGACCTTAGATCAACTGTAGAGGAGAAAGAAGGAAGAAAAGATAGCTCCTGTGTGTCTAGTTTGGAAAGATAATGACTCAGTTGAGTGAAGCAGGGGAGATATACATTATTGGTTTGAAAGCTAGGCGCTCAGGAATTTCTCAACAGATGGCAAAATTCTTGTTGTGTAGCTTTATTTATGGGAAATGGGTACCTGGGCCTGTCCAAAGAGGACAAAAATCTCACTTTCTTAGGCTTTGGGAATCTTTGGCTTCCAAATTCTCCTTTCTTTTTCCTCGAAGGAGGCAGAGGAATGAGAGGTACCAAGTGCTAGTAAATTGTTTACCTTGGAGATTCCCATGCTAGGCAGGAAATAGTTGGTAAAGTCAGCAGATACCTTTTCTGGGGGGCCTCAGAGTTGTGAATTAAGAACTTGGATCCAGGAAACATCAGATTTTTACGACATCAGCAGGATTCAATTTAATCAACAAATAGAACCCAGAGATAAATTAGGTGATTGATAGTAGGGGGCAGAATCCCAACTGCTCTTAGTTGCAATTTCAGATGTAGAGTAAGGAGGGCTCCAGGAAGCATGGCTGCAAGCGTATGATGAGTTTTTTAATCCCTTCATGTTTATGATTTTAATTACCCCTGTTTCTCAAAATGATTAGGAGAAGCAATCGAGGAAGTGAACTTGTGTCCTGGAAGAGAAGGACAAAGCCAGGGGTCTATATCCCATTTCATAGCCAGGCATGGGGATAGGGAGGAGGTGGTGCAAGGGAAGGGAGGGGGTGAGCAGTTTGAGAAGAGGGAGGAGGGGGGCAGAGCAAACACCTGAAGAAGGGGCGTAGCGGGGAACCAGGCTGATTCCACTGGGATTCGCAACACTCCAGACAAATCCAGAAGCTGGCAGCTGGAATGAATGTTTATCTCTCGAAAAGGACAAAAGAGTTGAAATGGACTTGAAGATATTGGGCCGTCTGAAATGATTTACCTTATGAAGGTTCGGGTTAATAAATGACTTTATCTTCATACCCATGTGTCATCTATGAACAGTTCATTTCCTAGCCAGGATGATCTTTATAAGGAGTTTAGCATAAAGCCTGGCATCTGTTAAGGGCTCAGTAAATAATGTTGGATCTTTATTTCTGATTCCAGCCCCAATTTGTGCCTGATTCAGTAGTACTCTGTTATCCTGAGAACCAGAGCCAAGCTTTCTGTAGTGATTAGCTATGCATTCTAAAGTCAATATACGAGGAGTTGAGACAATATTGTTTACTCCTTTTGAATTATTTTCTCCATGTGCCAATTGACATATATTTTTCAGGCATGGAACTTCCTCTTGAAATTGATTTCCTTTGTCTTGGTTAGAGGACAATTTGAAACAAATGGTTTCTATTTGTTTTGAAGAGCAGCTAAAATCTTCAAATGATAAGTGCGATTTATTCATCTTTCACGTGTTCGTTTCGAACTTGTTGAAGTGAATCTCCCTTTTAAATTAGCAGTATTACAAAGGTAATTTGTAGCACCTTTCATTTCGGTTTAAAATAAGGACTGTGGCACCTTGACCATCCAGACCACTAGCGTCAGACAGCGGCTTTTGTCTTCAGCAGTTTGGTTGTGAGATGCCTAGTTGTGGTTTCCTTTCTATCTATCCCGAGTTAGCTGAGATCCTTGAATGTGGATGTTGCTCGCTTTAAGAATTTTGGAAAATTCTTGATCATGTGTTCTTCGTATATTTATCCTGCACTGTTCCTTCTTTCTTCTTCAGTAACTTTAATAATAAGGACACAGGGTTTTGCACGATGACTTGCATGTGATCGATACGTGTGTTTTTTTGTTCTCTCTATGCTTCAGTCAAATATTTTATGCTGACCTGTCTTTGGGATCATTTAACCAATCTTCAGCTGTGCTGTTAAACTCATCTAATGAGGACTTAGTTTCAGATCTTGTATTTTTCAGTCTTAGGATGATTAATTTTTACAGATTCCAATTCTTTGACTGAATTTCACATCTTTTTGTCACTTTCGTTTATATTGTCTTGCAATTTCTTTAACGTTTCAAAATGTAGTCTTTGCATAAAAGACATTGGAGACTTAGAAGGGGGAGGCTGGGATGAGAGTACAGGATGAAAAATTACCTATCTGGTGCAGTGTACACTATTCAGGTGACAGGTGTGCTAAAAGCCTAGCCTTCTCCGCTATACCATTTAGCCATGTAACAAAACGCCATATGTACTCCCTAAATCTACTTTAAAAAAATGTAGTCTTTGGGGCCGGGCGCGGTGGCTCACGCTTGTAATCCTAGCACTCTGGGAGGCCGAGGCGGGCGGATTGCTCAAGGTCAGGAGTTCAAAACCAGCCTGAGCGAGACCCCGTCTCTACTATAAAAAATAGAAAGAAATTAATTGGCCAACTAATATATATATATATATATATATATATATATATATATATATATATAAATTAGCTGGGCATGATGGCACGTGCCTGTAGTCCCAGCTACTCGGGAGGCTGAGGCAGCAGGATTGCTTGAGCCCAGGAGTTTGAGGTTGCTGTGAGCTAGGCTGACGCCACGGCACTCACTCTAGCCTGGGCAACAAAGTGAGACTCTGTCTCCAAAAAAAAAAAAAAAATGTAGTCTTTGGATGCTAAATACAATATCCATCTTTTTCTTTGCATCTGCTTATATTGTTTGTTTCATTTGACAGTTGATCACAATTCCTTGCCTCTTTTTGTGTTAGTAATTTGTTGCCATATGCTACATATTATGCACAAAAGCAAGTGTTGAAACTGTGTGTCATGCTACTTCTACTAGACTCAGCTCCATCTTTCCTCTGTCAGGCAGATAAGGTGAGGATCTCACACCTCAATCCAAGGGAGATTGAGTTGGATCAAGACTGAGTTGACATTTTAGTAAGACTCCCTTTACTTCTTCTACCTCTGCTTTTATTCCTCAGCCCTGACTCTCCCGTACTTTTGATTGGGAGCTCTGAAGCATGGTAGAAGATTTGGTTTGTTCTTTGGCATCTTGCTTTACACCACATCCAAATTTGATAAACATCTTGGAAAGGCCAGCCTTGTTTCTGAGTCAGACCCCTTTCCCAATTACTATGGGATTATTGGACATCTTAATCTATTTTACAGAAACTCTCCAACCTTGTGTTCAGCCTCAGAATTCGAAAAAGGTACTATAAGGAACACCGGCCAAGCATTTAGGGATACTTTTACTTCCTAATCATTGTGGTCACTTGGATGAATGCCAAAAGCTTTGCTGGTTTCTCTTTTTCCTCTTACAGGTGCTTCTGCATGAACTAGGTTTGATTTGTGCTTAGAATCAGGAAATGCCCCAGGGAAACAACCTATGAAAGATAGTTCACTTTAGGAGAACTCTCTGTTCTCTGGAATTTTTGTTCATTTAATTCTATTTGTTTCCACAATTCACACATCTCTTTATTTTTTTTTAATTTTTTTTTTATTTCGGCATATTATGGGGGTACAGATTTTAAGGTTTCAATAAATGCCCTTTCCCCCCTCCCCCCACAAGTCTGAGTTTCCAGCATGACCATCCCCCAGATGGTGCACATCTTACTCATTATGTATGTATATATCCGCCCCCCTCCCCCATCTCTTTAAATATGATTTATTTTTGCAATGAATTTGCCTTTTATTTGGTTGTTGGTAACAGGGATGTGTTCTCCTGTAACCACTTGCATTCTACCTGTAACTGGAAGTCCCTTTAGGGTCAACATTTAAGAAGTCTGGGGCAGCTGTGTTCTTCTAGTCTCATATTCTATAAGGGAGTTTTCACCTGTTCCAGGAGCTTTGCATAAGACCATCACAAAGAAAAGTGTGGACATATGTGACAAACTGAGTTTAAAAATTAAATTCGTGTGCTAAAATTTCAAACAGAATTATATTCCCTGGCAGCTTACACTCCTGTCATATGTAGTTATTATATAAAGACAATACTCCAATAGCTACAATTATCGCTCAACTTTTTTTTCAATATGATAAGTATTTGTTAAGGTGATTCTTATATAAGGAAATACTTAAATATTTCAAATCGAATCTTACAGGTCATAATGGGACCTTAGAAGTCTTGTGACCACACAACCCACATGAAAAACTTGACTGTCCTTTTTTCTCCATGCATGTACAGGGTATACAGGGAGCTTCCCCTGCAAACCCTGGTGCAGAAGGTGATGATAATCTAGAGCCTGTTGGACGTGGGAAGTGTCCATTGACTCAGAGGACCTACTTCCAAGGAATTAGTTGTCATTATCCCTAAGTATGGTGACTGTGTTTGCAATTTCAGTAGATCCTTTGATGTGTTCTGAATAAATATTCCTTCTGGAATTGAACTTCTAGAGCTCCTAATTTTGGCTGACTCTGGTTTTCTGCTTTTTCCTAACATCATGATATCCCAACTCCGTTCTCTATGTAAATTTCCCTGACAACATAGTGTAACTTGGAATTCCAAAATACTTAACAGACTTTATTTTACTTGACTCCTACAGTGAATTTACATGGATAGACATGGTTCCCAAGTTCTACTTTAGAAACAAGGATACTGTAGCTTAAGATGTGAAGCACAGTCAGTAACAGCGGGTGACAGGATTTAAACCCAGGTCACTTTACTTCTTCTTCTTCTTCTTTTTTTTTTTTTTCTACTATATCATTATGTGAGTCTATCCTAGCTCCAAGATGACAGATGGCCCTAGAGAAAAAAACACTTCCTTACATCTGGTATATGGTTGAAAATTGAAGATGCCACACAAATAAATATGGAAAGAAGTTTCTCCTGTTTCCATAACTTCCTCTCTGGGGCCCTGCACACACCAAGGTTAGAGAACAGAAAGAGGACTTATGTAACAATACAAAGCGGACAAAATTATAGAGCCTCTCTTATCATCATATAGCATGAGCTGATCATCCTTGGAAATATGAAAGTTCTGATGATCTTAGAGGTGGCTCCATCTGAATTGCCCTAGTGAGGTTTAAGTTCCTTCCTGCCTCTCCTTCAACAACCTCAACTGCACTCATGGACTGGATACTTTTTCTCTCCCCATAGGTCCATCTAGAGGAAACTGGATGGAATTCAATGACTGGATGTCTAACTAAGGCAAGGAGAAGAGGGACTTGAGGGAGTGGTGATTCCTAGGGGAGATGCTCTCGTAAATTGGGAGACCAATACTTACATCAGGAACTAAGACATAAATGAATTACTTCCAAGCTTGTGGAGGACAAGGGTCAATTGTACAGGGCAAAGCAAACTTATTGGACCCAAGATTCCCATTTGAGAATTTTGTCATTTAAAAATAATAAAACATTGGCAACTTCATATGGTTCAACCTAATATTTTATAACACTTTTTCTATTCTGAAACAATGATTTTTTAACAATGTAAGCTACATACATGCATGCTGTAAAAATACAATTCTTGACTATAGTATAGTGGATATTGCAGCAAGTATGTGCTCAGCGTGACTTCACCCTCACCTGAAGACATAATATGTTAGCCAGAAGCTTGCAGCTATATGAGAAATACCCTCGGTACTCTAGCTACACAAATGCAGATGTCGTCAGGGGCATTGTATTGGTGTCTGAAATAACACCAGCATTTTGTCATATTTAGAGCTGCCCCTGGGCCGCCTCCATGTTTCCAGATCTGCCTTTCAATCTTCTCCTTGCTTCTGGCAAATTTCTCTCTTGAAAAATCAGTTATGCATTTAAAAATACATGTGGCTATGTTTTAAACACAGTGTTTAGCAAGAGATATTCCTTATTGGGTGGTCCTTCATGCTGCTGGAAACAGAGAACATGACAGTTTGAGGTGAAGGAAGCAGAGAGATTGCATAGATGATGAAAGCTAAGCATGCAACAGCTTTCCCATAAGCAAGCATTTCAAAATGTATTTGTAGAAAGGCAGTAAAGGAATAAGATGCAAATCAAGCTATTTTTAAACCATCATTTTCAGGGCCAAGGAAGAAATGATGAGAATGAATTCTTTAAAAAAACACTATAAGGCCTTTGGTGGTGTTTTTAGACTAAGTAATTTTGAGATGATTAGGTATTGTTATTTTTAATTCAAATTTTAGAACAAAAGTTTACCAAAATAGAAAGCTTTGCTGTGTCTTTCCCCCACAACTTTAAAAAGTTAAACTGTGAGCATTGGGTCACCATAGCCTTTCTTTTTTAGTCTCCTTTGCTTGCAAATTTATCCACGATCAAATTACATTGCACTCCTTCCTCCCCTGACTACCTGTGGCAGAGTGTTACGTAAAAAAGTCCAAGCCTTGTCTTTTTGTCTGTTGCTCTGAGTAAATAGTAGAAATATCAGATGCCTGAGTCCAGTGATTGGATTTCATACAAACAGATCCTGTTAGAACACTTCTTTACACCTGGGGGACTGGGAAATTTATTTGTAACCTTCCTCGCCCTGTGAACAGCAGTGGTATTTATTGTATCTAAGATGTGTTGTAGTTTCAAAGGTTTTGTTTGTACCCTGCCAAAGTGACTGAACTAAGAACTACTTAGTTGACTCAATGTTTAGGAGATGGACACGATTGAAGCTCTTACTCGAGGGGGGACGGGGGGCATGAGCAATATATGTAACTTCAACGCTTGTACCCCCATAATACGCTAAAAAATAAAAATAAAAAACCAAACCAAAGCAAACTCCTTTAAATCATTTTGCTGTTGGGCCTATACCAGTGTATTGGGACTGTATGTAATGGTATATTTTTATTTTTTATTTTTTGTTCTATTACCCCGCAGTGTGTAGACCCAGCTATTTCTGCTAATTCTATAATCCTTTGAGCTCCAGATTATCTGTCTGTAAATTTGGATAAAAATCTACCATGGCTCCTTACAAAGAGAGCACTCTACGTGAATGGAGGGTGCTCTGGTGCCCCTTGAGGGGTGGGGCTGAAATGGCAAAGGAATAGGATACACTGGCTCTGGGGGAACAGGGCCTCTGACCTGTAGGGGTTTTGAGTAGGACACACAGCTCTGGGGCTAAAGTTTAGGACACTGGCCATGCAGATGAGCACTCCTGACAGTTACTTCTATTTTGTGCTCCACTCCTGCGTCTTCCTGGTCCCACCTCATGCAATTCTCAGCCTCTTCTCTGAATCAGTGTTGAAGATACATTTCCATAGCAATGGTGTGCCAGAGTGTACAGCTGCCCAGGCTGTTCATACATCTTGGTTTGGCCCTGGCCAGTTGAAAGAGTAATGAAGAAACACATTGCTGTGATGGCTCCTGGCATTCATTCCTCCACATATATTCGTGTTAATTGATTTTTTTTGTGTGTGTGGAGTGAGTGCAAACTGCTTGTGAACTTCCCCCCTTTCTTCCCCTCCCATCTGCCTCTTCTTTCAGACTGCTTCCAAGGATTAGCGGAAGATACCTCTTGACGATGCTATGAACAGAGTAATGTGTAGAGTGTTGGGGGACGCAGGGTTGATCTTGTGGAATCTGGTGTTGGGTGGGGGATGTAGTTGGAAGGGAAGGGGAGTAAGACTCCTCCACTTTCCCAGTGTAGAGAATTTATGCTGGTGCCACCTACCCTGAATGAGAAGGGAATGTTTTTGTTTCCACCATTTTTGAAATCCGATTGCTAATGTAGCTATCTTTAAAGAATCCTGCTTTTTACAATAAAACTGAGATCCCCCTTCTACTTCCTTTGTTACACACCCTCTTATAGCGCTACTGTCATTGGCACCTTTGAATTGCAGGGGACTTTGACGACTTTTCTTTTATCCCTGCTGCTTCCCATCACTCTTTATGCCCCAGAAAATGCTGAGCCTCTTGGCAAGCATCCCTATCAATTGATGAATATTTAGCAGAGAACTAGACCTTTCTATCCTAAGAATCAAGAAGAAGCTGTTGATAAAGTTATTGCATTTTTCAAAGAGTAACTGCAATTAGTTGTGGTGTTAGACTGTAAAAAAATGGAAAATGTTCTTTTTTAATTTAACATTGCTTGCATAATATGGATACTCATTTACTGGAAGAAAACTTAGTGTCAGTGCCCTAGTGTATGTGTGCTCATATGTATAATTACGTGTGTGTGTCACTCTGCATGTATTTGTGCAGTACCTTTTACGTGCCAGGCATGGTGCTAGTTGAGACATATAGTTGAGGGTAAAACAGTCATATCTCTGTCCTCAACCAATTTACAATCTAGGATAAACGGCCCTATGTTTAAATTTGCACCAACATATTTAAAATCGGATAATTGCTGTGTTTGAAGAAAAGTGAAGAAAGTACGGAGAACTAATAAGATGAATTAACAGGGGACCCTCATCTAGCTTGGAAATCTAGATAGTCCTTCCTAAGAAAGTGGTATTGAAGACAAGGCCTTAGGGTAAGTCGGAGTAGCCCAGATGAAATATGAAGCCAGGAGCCAGGAGTTGAAATGGGGGAGGAGGTGACATTGGTCATGCTGATGGAGAGAAGTGTGGCGAGCTGGGCAGGCTGATGGACAGAAGGAAAGTGGAAGTGTCACTAGATCTCACGACTTGATGTAGGGAGATGTGTTGTGGTGAGGGGACTGCAGCAGGCAGCGGGAAAGGGAGGAAGCTGAAGGTACGGGGTGTGTACATGTGTCATTGTGGAATCATCTGGAGTTCAGTGTCTAATGTAAACCAAATTCATGGTGTGACTGTAGAAGGCGGTGCTTGGGGTGGAGTGATGGCCGAGATCAGAGAGTGTAAGGGGAGTACGGGGCTGCTGGCCGAGGTGTTGATGGTGCATGTGTGTGATGTTGAATTTTCTGAGCATGGTGGCAGGATGGGATGAAAGGAAGACTGTGAGTGCTAAATTCTTTACTGAGTGACCAGATGGTTAAGAGCACCAGAGGGAGAAGAGGAGTTTATTGCCAACTGCTCAAAGGAGCAACTTACGAAAGAGAGTGCAACCATTTGTCTGCAAGTGGCACCATGGAGTCAGGAGGCTATTGCATTAGTTCCACTCCTGATTGTGGGGCATTTGGAGTTTGATAGAAAACACAGCTTTCAGCCCCCAATTGAGAGGAGATGCAGTATCCTTAGGAGGCAGTTGGCTTCAGTGAAGTTGGGGAAGTGTGTGTGTGTGTGTGTATGTGTGTGTGAGAGAGAAAGACACACACACACACACACACATGAGAACTGAGATAATTATGGGTTAGAATCCTGTAGATTAAGGCAAGAAGAGACCTTAAAATTCATACTCTCAGGCATTCATCCAAACTTTGAATTTCTTCTGGAACATCCCTCCCAAATCACAGTCAAGTGATCCAGCAATGGCTAAATCACTCTCCGTTGACGTATGCCATTTCACTTTTGGTGGCTCTTGCTATTGAGAAAATGATACTGTATATGGTAGACACTCTAACATTCTAGCACTTTCTATGAAAATGTGTAGAAAGAAGTGCTTAGGGGTGTGTGTGAAGGTGGGTAGGCTGAAAGGTTATTTTATTTATGTTTTTCAGAATGAGAATTTGTTCATGTAATACTTGTGTGACTTAAAGTATAAAAATTAATCCGTATGTAGAAAAATTACATCAAAATCTGAAAATATTTTACAGTAAGGTTGGAATGATGAATGTAATTTGTTTTCTGAATAAGCTTTCTGATAGTTACCAACTCTAATCGTGCTTCATTTTTAAAAATTTTTGAACTGTAAATATTTTATACTTTATCCTTGACAGAATGAGTGTTAGTACTTAAGAAGCAAATTGTGTAAAATTTGTGTAAAATAATTATAGATATTTTAAGTTAATTTAAAATATATATGTGTATGTGTGTATATATATATATATATATTTTTTTTTTTTTTTTTGCATGGGGTCTTTACTTAATCCTGAAAACACAGTTGGTGTTTTACTTGCCTTAGAGTAGTCTACAGTATGGTGGGAAAACTCTGTGTGGCCATTGTTTTTCCTGAGGTTAATTCCATACTGGGCAGCTACTAACTAAAGGCTCTTCCAAGAAGACTCTCACAAGCCACTGTCTCCCTGAATAGTAATCACAATATCTATGTCAGAGAAAACTACTGTGTCAGGTTGAAATGATTAAATTGTCTTAACATGTCTGGATCTTATCTTTTCAGGAACACATTTTTTTAATCTCCTTTTATCCTTCCCATAGCAGCTGTATGTTTTGAAGCTGACCACTTGGTTACAAGCAAAATATCCCTAAGTAAACAGACATACTTTAGGATGAATAAGCGTTTCTGGTATGATCATAGATTTCACAGTGTCAAACTAACTAGGCTGAGAAGGCCACCAGGGTCCCTGTAGCTCAGGGCTAAGGTTTTGTCTAGGATTCGTATACCTTGTAGAACATTTTGTCCGCAGCAGTTTGAAGTGATAGTACTTCCTGCTCTAAGAAACTAATGTCTAAACAGATAAATGCCATCAGATTGTCTGACAGGAGCTAGAGGAAAAAATTTTGCCATTTTAAGTGGGTTTGTGTTTGCTACTATACAAAATGTATGTTTGTATTATTGCTTATGTGAAATTATCCACGATTGTTAAAAAGGTAGAGCCCATGTGTGCCAAGAACATAAATTTTTCTCTACCTCTCTTTGTGCATTGTTTTCTTTTTTGTTTTGCTTTAAAATTTCCTTTTCATTTTCAACAGTATTTTCTTTTAAAAAAACTTATTAATTTTTTAAAACAAAAATTGCATACATTTATTGCGTACAGCATGATGTTTTAAAATATGTTTACATTGTGGGATGGCTAAATCAAGCTAATAGACATATGTACATTTATTATCTTTTAGTGATGAGGACCCTTAAAATCCACTCTCTTAGCAATTTTCAAAAATACAATACATTGTTATTAACTATAGTCACCATGTTGTACAACAGCAGATCTCTTGAACTTATTCCTTGTATCCAACTGAAATTGTGTACACTTTGACCAACATCTCACTGTCCCCCACTCCCAGCTCCTGGTAGCCACCATTGTACTCTCTGCTTCTATGAATTCAACTTTTTTGCACTCCACATATGGGTGGGATCATGTGGTATTTGTCTTTCTGTGCCTCCAGTTTCATCATGTTGCAAATGACAGACATTTCTTTCTTCATTAAGGCTGAATAGTGTTCCATGGTGTACATACACCACATTTTATCTATCTGTTGATGGACAGATCTTTATCTATCTGTATCTTTATCTATCTGTTGATGGACACTTAGGTTGATTCCATATCCTGGCTATTGGGAACAATGCTGCAGTGAACATGGGAGTGCAGCTATCTCTTTGAAATACTGATTTTATTTCCTTTTGATATATATACAGTATAGCCAGTAGTAAGATTGCTAGATCATATGGTAGTTCTATTTTTAATATTTTGAGGAACCTCCATGTGGTTTTCCATAATGGCTGTATTAATTAACATTCCCATGTGCATTGTTTTCTGATATTGATAAAGCAGTGTATCTATTAATTTCACAAACCTTTATTGTGTACCTACTATGTGTCCAGCATAATGGGAGGTGCAGTTGATACTCAGATAAAAGAAGATATGATAACTATTTATTAAACAAAGGTGGGGGGAGTAGACAACTGACCACATGTGAGAAGGGCAACTAGAGTGGAATCTAGGACAATGTACAGATTTCTGACTTGGACTATTGAGCTGATGTAGGGGATAATTGTTTTAAAATGAAATATATTGGCACATTATTTCTGAATAGTGACAGGCTGGAAGCCAAATAAAACTCTCCAATTTTGACTCTTAGCATGTTAATGAAATGTACCTTGTGATTATGAGTAGCTGGTTTGAAGACTGGATTCATTTCTACCCCATTACCTGATGAATGAGAAATGAATTCAAGGACAAGAGCCAACTGAAAGAAATGTCAATAGTTGGATTGCCATTGATTGGACGAGGTGACGTATAAGGAAGTTCGGTGCATGCCTTACCTAGTGAGATAACCCTTCCCATGTCTGTTTTCAGACAATTAATATAAATTTTGTTGTGTAGTTTTGGTATTTTGACTCAAATTGAGCAAATGTATACATATTTTTATATAAACATATTAATATAAAACTTGGATCTGGAGAACCAGAAGTTATTAAATAAGTTAATAGTAGTTTTCTTTAAAGAATTCAAGGTACCCTGAAGTGCTTCCTCTAACAATAGAATTGTTATTGTTGGAGAACAATTCTCCACAGACCTTTTGTATTTCTGCAAGTCTTGTGAGTGAGACACTGACTGCCCTTCATTTCGTACCATCTTTTTAGGGGTATCTGTGTTGTGAACAGCCTGGGAAGATATAGCAGCGGCAAGAGATACTTACTGCCCATTATAAAAGATTCAAATTCCCTGAATTTAGGGTTCTGCTACTATAACACAAACAGTATGCACGCAGTTGCCATCTGGGCTTCTTTGTATCACCTTGCAAAAATGGAGGCCTGGAGAACTGGCACAAAAATTGCTGATACTATGGCTACTGCTTTTGCCATGAGTAATAAACTGTCCTTTGTAACCCAGGAATCTTGTGTCTTCTACCAGCATCCATGAAACTTTCAGCAGGCTAACCTGTTAGCTTATAAGCAGGGTGAATTCTCAGATCTTTCGTGGTTCTTGACAGTTACTGCATTTCAGCGTCTTATCTTCAATCCATACACTCTATATTCTACCATAAAATATGAAACATTTCAACATTTCCAGCATAGATAGGGTAGAATTCTTAAGTTGTGGAGGAAATAACAAAACGTCAAAAAACATAACATTTGCTTTTCCTTGTGATTTTTCTTGTGATTGCAAATGACTGTGACGCTAGTGATACCTCACATTTATTATATATCATGATTTTTAAAATTTCTCACCAAGAAATACTGGAGTATGAGAGAACATTTAAGGCAATAGTTTTTGGGAAATGTGAATGTTTACCATTGTTCACAGTCCATTTATTTTTAGTGCACTTAGCTTTTATTTAAATGTCATAGAGAAATGTTTTGCTTTCTTTTTATAATCAAAATTATTTAGGTATAATTTGTGGGTAATAGCCTGCGTCCATTTGAAGTGTACAATTGATGAGTATTGACAGTTGATCATGATGAAAAACCACCATCACAATCAAGATACAATCATTTCTATCACCCGCAAACGATTCTATGTACCCCTTTAATCCTAAGTGAATTTTGGTAACATGCATGAGTCTTTTACATTGGGACATTTGGGAATAATTTCTACTGAGGAGTTTTTGCTGATTTCCCATTTTGTTTCCTTTTTCAATCGTTGTAAGTATTAATATTTGATTTTTTTTTCTCTTGGCTATTTGCTCTGACTTCTCTTTTTCTTTTAAGGGTCCTCTGTCTCATCTTTTTTCTTTCATATCCTTTGAAGCAGAAAGACTGAATGCTATTTTCATGAGCACATATAAATGGGATAAATAATATGAATTTGAAAAATATCAAGATTAATCTGCCTTGAGGGAAAAAAAATGTCATAGGAAGAAGGCGGTTGTTAGTGTACTAGAGTATGGCAATTGATCATCTAAGTGACAAAAATGGTAATAATTTTTGTGTAAGTAAATGATGAATTATACACACAATATATGCCTCTTTATTCACATTAATCATGGTGTTTGATTTAAGGATGTTTCTTTCTCTTGATAAATGATACATTTTCTAGTGAAGGCTTCCTCAATGTTTTCACCTGGCTTTTTTTATAATCCTGGCTCTCAAAATCCAAGGATGTGTTTTGAATAGTATATTTCTCTCAACAGTGTAAAATGGGTTACATGAGTCACATTTGTCTTTGGACCCTTCAAAGATTGGAATGTGAGCAGAAATCACAAAGCCACTTTCTCATGGCACTACTTATATGTGAAGCACAAGGCACTTACCTGTTGTAATTCCAAATATAAAATAGTGCTATGAAATATCTTTGGTTAGAGCTATCCCATTTGTCATATAACTTCTAATTTATAAAACATGATTTTTCTCTCTTCTCTCATCAGTTTGGAAAGTAAACTTTATTTTTCAACATTTGGATGGAAATCAGTCTTCTGTCTGCTGTACCTAAAAAGAGGGAAATGCCCAAAATGGTTTGCAAAACTCTAAATTGGAATACTTGAAGTCAGTTATTCAGGATTTTTATATCACTTCTCCTCCAACCTCCCACTTCTCACTGATGAGAGTTTTTTCCTAGTTTTAGGGGAAAAATACACAGCAACTATAAAAATATAAAATGAAGCAAGTTCATCTAATTAGTCTGCAGTCTATCTCTTTCCCTTTGCATCTGGAAATGCTCAAGTAGACACATGTGGAAACCCATAGCATGCAATCTTTTTTTTGAGACAGGGTTTCACTCTGTTCCCCAGCTAGAGTGTAGTGACATCATTGTAGCTCACTGCAACCTCAAATTCCTGGGCTCAAGTGATCCTCTTGCTTCAGCCTCCTGAGTAGCTGGGACTACAGGTGCATGCCACCACACCTGGCTAAGTTTCCTACTTTTTGTAGAGATGGGACCTTGCTTTTGCTCAGGCTGGTCTGGAACTCCCTAGTTCAAGTGATCCTCCCTCCTTGGCCTCCCAGAGTGCTAGGATTACAGGTGTGAGGCACCACGCTTGGCAGCATGCATATTTTATCCTTGTGTGTCTGCTTGCATCTCTCATGCCATTTTTCAGACATGACTGTCTTTTGTTAGGAATGGAATAATAAAAATAAGAATAATAACCAAAAAAAGTCTTAAGGCCTTGGAGAAATTGTTGTGCCCTTTCCAAAAATAGCTGGCCAAAAGGAGCAATACGTAATCAGAATTGAAGGGAGAGGGGACTGGAGAGTACTGCTCCACACACAGGCACAAACATGTTTTATGACTTTGATTGCACTTAAGGACATTATTCTACTGGTTTCTGGATTTCTAAATGTCATACTATAGCTAAAGTGTAATTAGGAAGTACTTGGCTTAGGGTGGGGCCTGGACTCTGTTTGCTAGAATTGAATCAATTTGCAGGGCATCAAATGCTGAGAGAGATTACTTTTTGGAATCATCCACCTCAACATGAAAATTTTCTGATTTGCACTAAGCTGCAGCAAGTGCCCTCAGAACATTGGGGGAGTAGGCGGCTGTCACATCTTCACAAAGATTGATGTTTAAGGCTATCCCACTTCCTCTCTTGCAGTGGAAGCATTGTTATTATTTTTTATGCCTGAGATCCTTACTGAATTGTACCTGGTCAGTATTATCCATGTAGTTCTTAAGTATGAAGTATTTTGATCCAAGAAAAAGACATTTTTATTTTTATTTATTTGCTTTATTTACATTTGTTTGCTTATTTTTTGTTTGTTTGTTTTCGCTCCTGTACAATTCAGAAGCACTGGACCAAAAAGGAGGACCAAGTTGTAATTGGGAAATGAAAGAGATTGAAAAGAACCAAATAAGTGGCTCACTAAACTGAGAAAACTGAGAAAGCAAAGCTAAGGGAAGACTGAGGAATTGTAGTGAGGGTTTAAATGGGGTTGGAAGAGTTGAAACTGGGTTGTAGAAAAGATAAAGTCCAGGTCAGGCACTAACTCATAGACAGAGTGCATGTGCCTTGGTTTTACAAGGTGGTGCTGGATATGGCAAAAGCACCCAATAGGATCAAGAGATTAGTTTTGAGGTTTGGGCGAGGTCAAGATTTCTGGCCCTGAGAAGAAAGCTGGTCATGGAGCAGTCAATGTGCACAGTTGAGGCAAGTAACAGGGAAATCAGGCAACAGGGATCAGAAACCAAGAGAAGAGGCCTAGTGAACCTAAAGCCCAGGACCTATGGGGTCTAGGAATAAAAGATCACTAGGGCCCAAGGCTCCAGGAAAGAAGGATCAGGCTGTCATCACATAGCCTGAGCTGTAGGGTACCAAGTACAAGAATGAAGCTTGAGGCAAGGCGTAAGCTAAGTGCCACAGGATTGTCTCTTGTCTTTGTATGCACAGAATGGATATGCAATTTTGCAAAGGCCTGAGCATGTAGTTTGCAGAAGGTAAGTTCTCCCTGACCAGGGTGTTTGAACATACAGAGAGAAGTAAGTTCCTGGTGCATAATCCAAAACTGGAATAGATTTATAATTATAAAGAAAACCAGACGGACATGCTTAAAGTAGATGAAAATGCCCAGGTTAAAAAAGGTGTAATCTCTTTTAAGTATCATTCTTTTACATTAAATTCTACAAATATTTTCTTAATAATTTACTCATTAGTTCATTTATTCATTCATCAAATACTTATTAAATGTCTATGTGTCAATGTGCTTAACATCTTACAAAATTAGCTTTATTCATTTTCATGATTTGTCTATTTCAATTTTCAATAATGGAAAGCCCATCTCTGTTAATATTAATAATTAGAAATGAAGCCACTGTTTAGGCAAGTCAAAGCTCTGGGGAATAAAGTTACCAGAAAACATTGATGATAGTGGAAAGAAACATTATAAGATCATAAGAGCCTTAGGTGATGGTTTATGACTAAAATATTGATTTGAGAAAGTATTAACTGAACCACTTAGCTATGATAATGGCGAGGCTGTGATTGATTGTATAACTGTACAGAAGTTGGTCAAAACCACCAAACTGGATGAAAAGAAATCAATTTAGCAGCTTCCTGTACATTTATTATTTGAATAATTTTAGCAGGGAATACTAAATTTAAAAATGTAATGGCATTTTTTTTGGTACTGACTCAAGTGGTTTACCAAAAATAAAGTCTAAAAGTCTTTCCTTACTCTCAGATTTGTGACTTGTGGTTTGTTGAGCCAGCGTTGTATTCTCCTGAAAGAATGACTATTTTTATTTAGTTCTCTTTTTAATAAAATATGAGTGTGTATGGGTATATGTGCAAACATGCCATAGGATGTGTTAGGGTAGCAGGGAATAAGCCAGTCACTCAAGAATGCTCCTTTATAAGCAAAGATTATTCTGAGTAGCAAATTATTTTAAATTACAAATTTTTCCCAGGAGGTTTTGTAGTTTTTTTCCTTGATCAGACTAAATATAAATAATTTTAATCAGATAAAAAGTCAAGGTAGGGATTTAGAAAGAGAAGATTTTTATTATTATTATTATTATTATTATTATTATTTTTTTGTAAAGGTGAGAGACTTTGGGCAGTAAGTGGACTAGATGCTGTTGTTGGCCATAGTAAGAGCCATAGAGAAGAAGCAGGAGCAGGGAAGTTTCAGAAAGGGAACTGAGAGGAGCACTGACAAGTTTGCCTTGCAAGTGGAGTGCCACCGCACATTGACTCTTCTCAAGTTAAATTATTAGGACAGTTTGTATTTATAAATTTCAATGTTCTTCAACCTTTATACTCTAACTAAGGTCAGCACAGTGTCTTTTCTTGATGGGTAACTGTATAAATACCACGTGTTTGGGGCATGGAGGAAAGGAAAAGAGAAAAAGTAAAAATAAAAATGCTATAAGGAATTTATACGAAATATTTATCTTTATTATTTATGTTGCTAATGTCCTAAGTTGTTCACAAACGTATGAATCCTTTCCTGATTTCTAGGACCCACTGAGTGCTTAAGTTATGCTATCAAGAATGAACTCTCTGCTGCCACAATGGGTTCATGTTGTATGCACATTTAAGATATGCAGTTTCTACTATAGCTTGACTAAAAAAATAGGTAGAAATAAGAAAAATCGTGCCTTTCATTCCACATTTCAGTGAGCATGTGCTTTGCCATGAGAATGAGATGGGTGACATGAAGCTGTGATCTCTGTTTCTGTTCCTGGATATTATTCATGGCACGAGCATCTCAGTGTGCTAAGATTCTGATAATATTATTTAACCAACCAACCAATGGACTGATCAACCAATTGACCTTTATTTGGCTTTTATTGCCCAAATACTTACTATTTCCTATGCTCTTTATTCTTTCCTGCTTTACATCTGGTGTCATTTCCTTCAGCCTGAGAAAATTTGTTTAGATTTTTTTGCAGTGAGGTTTTGCTTGCAATAAATTGTCTCAATTTTTGTCTGAAAATGGCTTTAATTCACCTTCGTTTTGCAAAATTGAGAATCTGTATGTGGATCTGGGGGTATCTCCTCTGTGTTTCCTTCCTTTTTGAATTTTTTCTTCCAGTTTTCTGCTAGCTAGACTCTCTGAACTCCCAATAGGATGTTGTTTCCTGATTGATTTCTATTTTTTCCTTGCACTGCAATGAGCCTGAGAGAGTCACCAAGAGAAAAGCCACCTAACTGTGGAGCTCACCTACTCTATTTCTTCAGTTTTTGCCTGCTTTCGATGGTACACCAGGGCCTTTAAACAATCATTTTTTTATATTTGTCTGGAGTTTATAATTGTTATTACAGGAGAGTTTGTCTGATACAAGCTATTCTACCACAAATGGAAACAGAACTTCCAGTCCTTTGTCAGGCGCTGTGTAAGAGATTTACATGTATTACCACTGGCCCACATAACAACATTACAAGGTAAGTATCATCATCATCATCATCATCATCATTATTATTTTACTGAATAAGAAACTGAGGCACAGAGAGATAAGAAACTTGCCCAAGTTTATAAAGTAAGGAAGAGATGCAGGATTCAATGCTGTGTATGTTGAGTACAAAGCTTGTGACTTGGTCAATGATTCTTCGACTTGGCTACAGATTGGAATTTCCTGGGGAGCTTTAAAAATACCCCTATAGATTTTTTTTTTTATATACCTGGTCTTAACTATGACTCAGCTATTAAGATTTTAAAAAGTTCCTCAGATGTTTGAAACGTGCAGCTAAGGTTGAGAACCATTGTGCTATGCCATGCTTTCTGTGATATCGACTATTAATAAGTCCTATGGCCAGATCAGTTAATGCCAATTTTATTTTTTTCTTCCTAAATAATTATAGAATGAAAAGCTGTTTCATGTACTGACTATTTTGATGATTAATAGTGAAATAGAGACTTCTTGAATTAGTTTTTAGACCTCAAATTAGTTTTTAAAAAGCCAATCCATTACTAAGGGTTCTGGTTACTGTTATATATATATAAGCAATGCTGTTTATAAATGTAATGAATATTTCTACTTAGACTATAATAAGAATTATGTACTTGTTTACTTGTTTTATGAATAGGAATAGGTAAATTGCCAAGAGCTATTGGAATACTTTTATCTTCGTTAATCGATATAAAGACAATAAATAGCCAATAATCAGAATAAAGCTACCACTTCCATGGAAGTCACTTGTTGATGTCTAATGACTGGTTGTAAATAATGGCTCCTTCATGTTGATGGTGTAATGAAGAACCACACATTGTGGAAGATGACAAGTTTAACTGTATTTCAGCTTCAGATATTAGCCTGATTTGTGTGGCCTAAAGCCTCTCAACTTCTCTGGGCCTCAGTGTTCTACCCTACAAGAAAAAAGTTGGAATTAAAGCCCTTCTAGCTCCAAAATTTTATAAATACCAGATTATTGGTTGGGCACGGTGGCTCACACCTGTAATCCTAGCACTTGGGGAGGCGGAGGCAGGAGGATCGCTTTAGATCAGGAGTTTGACACCAGCCTGAGCAAGAGTGAGACCCTGTCTCTACTAAAAATTGGAAAAAAATTAACCAGGCAACTAAATATAGGAAAAATTAGCCAGGCCTGTGGCACCTGCCTGTAATCCCAGCTATTTGTGAGGCTGAGGCTGGAGGATCGCTTCAGGCCAGGTTGCTGTGAGCTAGGCTGATGCTACACCACTCTAGCCTGGGCAAGAGAGAGAGAGAGAGAGATTCTGTTTTTTTTTTTTTAATCAGATTATGTTCCTCCTTGAAATACCCTTTCTCTGCTTTCTGTCAAGAGAATAGAACAGTTACTAGAATAAGGCAGATATGCAAATATCAAAAGTAAAACTGCACCATTGGAACAAATTTCTAACTGCACCTATGCCAGTGAGTAAACCCTGCTATAAATTGATGGTTTGGGAGTAAAGTAGATGCTGCTAAAAACCTCAGTTCATTAGAGAAAATTCCAGACAGACAGAGCCTGACGTAGAAATGAAATTAAAAACAGTGGCAAAATGTAGCAGATATCTACTGAGTCACATCTGACCCTCTGTGTCAGGCGGTGGCCAAACATGTCTTAGTTGCAAAGTCCCGTGATGCAGCATGGCGCTTTCACCTGGCAGGCAGTGCCGGTGCTGGTGGTTTTCCACATTCAAGCCCTTCTTTCCAGAATGGTAACCCTGTGATTTGCTTTAGTCAGGGTTGCTATTCTTGTTGGGGGAGGTATGGCTGTGACAGAAAGTAATAAACCCACCAAGAAAGGCTGATTTGTGTTGGCTGGCTACAGCAGAGAATTGGGGACAATAGAACAATAGACAGGATAATAATGTGGTGTTTGGAAGCAGTTTTGCTTTGACCTGGGTATCATTCATAGGTTGAACACAAAGCTATTTTTACTGGTAGTTAAACATTTGGCAATCGCTGTTCAGTAACAGTGTACTGGATGTCCTGCTAAAGCAGCATGGTTCAGTGGGCAGAGCATTGATTGAATTAGAACATAAAAATATTTGTACTTATAAGTGTGTCTGTTTTGCTATTGATTAATCTCGTGAATTTGGTCTCATCCTTTAGCATCTTGATGTGTGTGTGTGTCTGTGTTGGTTTGCTTTGAGATGTGGACTCAGAGGTTAGGGCACCTTTGGTAAGATGAGTTTAAATTATTTAAAGGAATAAACTAAAAGGATAGTAAAAATTAAAAAATCAGAAAGAACAATAAAATGATGAGGGATATAAAAAATGGAATAATAGTATGTACTTATGTAAAGATATTCTAGACAGAATATTTGAGATGTTTGAGGCCTCTATCTTAAGAACATCAATGTCATAAAAAGCCAAAGATTGTTGACTCATGGATTTGCTAAGTATATTATATATTGCTTTACTTTTTTATAGTCTTTGGGTGGTTTTAGTTATGCAAGTACAGTACTCTGTTCTCTTGTTTGTAAATCTAGGTTGCTAGTGTCCAGGTGGAATTCAAGGTCATATTCCATTCTTTGAACAAGTCCTGCAACATATCAGAACTCTACACAGTTCACACTTTTTTAAAAAAAATTCTTATTTGGCATAAATACATGTATTGTGGTGGGAATCTATGATGTGTATGTGTTTATGGTGTGTGTGTATGTATGTGAGATAATTTGATCGTTTATATTAGGCAGCATTTTTGTGTACCTCCATTGTAACAAGAAGAACACATATGCATGTTAAATGTTACCTAGGTGATGGTGACAGTAACATGAATTAGACAGAAGTAATTCCAGAATGCTTCAGATAAGCCATACTCAAAAGGTGTTATATAGGAGTAATCTTGTTTACATCTTTCCACGAAATAGAAGAGTCTGTTTTCAGCTTGGACTAAATGAATAGTTCCTTTTCTTGCCTACCTGCCACAGGAGTTCTAGGGTTCAAATATTTAGAATGGTGGCTTGCAGAACCTGGGCGGTGGGAGAGGTGTGGGGGCTGGAGGAGAGGCAGCCTCAAAGGTAGGTAGGTAGAACAAAGGACTCTGCTGAGAAAAAGGAGGATGCTGGATTGTATGAATAGAATTCCCATCCCCAAAATACTCCCAGGAAAACAAAACAAATTGGATAAAGCAATTCTTTCAATGATAAAGATTCAACACTTTGAACCTTGGGAGAACACAGAATGAATAATCAAATTTTCTATGAAAAAAAATCTACAAAAGAGTTAAAGAACAATCTAGATCTTGATGCCAGACTGTATGGACAGGAATTACATGAGATACATAAAAGGGAGGATGAGAAAGCACTGAAAGGAGCTCTATCCATAATGCAAGCTCTGATACTGAGCTAGAATTAACTGTTGGGTCTGGTTCTGAGCAGTATTTCTCACTCTGACACATTTGTTGACAATATTTTACCTATTGGGAGTACAGAGGTTCTCCCTAATCTAGAGGCAATATAGGAGAGAATAGGAGGTCAAACTGTGCAAATACTGAATCCTAGTTCCTATACCTACTACCTGTGACTCTGGGCAAATTTCTTAAACTGCCTGGACTTCATTCAATTGTAAAATGCAAACATTAAAGTACCTCCTTCATGTGTTTTTTATGAATACTAAATTAGGTAATTTGTGCATGGAATTAGCAGAGTGCCCAATCAGTGTTAGCTGTTAGTATGATGGTGATTTCCTCTGAGAGAAACAGAGTAAAAGGATTTCGATTACTGAAAATGTAACTGGGCCCTAGTAAGCCAGGAGATTTCTCATCATGAAGATGCATCAATATATTAGCAGACAAAAGAATATAGGCAACAACAGTACTTGGTTTGGAATGAGGGAATTAACAACTTTGAGAGTTCCAAGAACTAGTGAGATTATTTATTCCAACTTTAAAATTTTAGACTCCATTGGAATTTATTGTTTTTCTTTTTTGGTTAGAGGTACCTACATTTGTTTTTGTTCCTGGGGTGTAAGATCTCCATAGCAAGGCCCATATCTGACTCTTTATTCCATCGTTCCCTGTACTTAATGAAATACGTACAGTGCCAAGATGGAAATATACTTTTGTTCCTAATAACATTCTGTAAAGGGCTGTTGTTTCTCAGAATTGCTTATTTTGAAATACTAGATTTTGATGGCAGAATATATACAGCAGTCTATATTGCTCTCTACAACAGTCTCTATACATTTAACAATTTTTTAAAAATTTTATCTTAATAGGTTTAGCGGGTATATACTTTAAAAAAATCTCTTGGCATTTTGAAGATGAATAAAAGTTTGGGTGAGTATGACTGAATTATACCATATAATATAAAAGTCATGCATTTTACTGGACAGGTAATGCAAGCTTAAGTTGATACAAACCTTTAAATATTATTGCATATGATAATAAACTCAACTGCCCTCTCCTTAAAGAATTAGTGAAAACCCTCAGTTGGATATGACAAAGAAAAATTTATATTTGTATTTATCTTAGAGTCTGCTTTTCCAGTTCTACAAGTTCTACAAGAAACTTCTTATTATAGAAAATTCAAGCACACACTAGGTAAATATCCCCACACACTCATCACCCAGATTCAATAATTTAATTCACGGTCAATGCCATCTAAAGCTCCTCGTCATATTAAGAAACATAACAAGCAGTTTGGCAGTAATCTAGATTCCAATTCAAAACCAAATTCTATGAGGAGAATTCTGTTTCTGTCAGAACCTTCACAACCAAAGCCTGTAATGTGATCTTTAGATGCATAAACGGCTACAAAGATTTGGGGAATCATCAAAACAAAACAAAACAACGGAACTTCAGTGCTGGCACCAGACTTATGGTGGTGAGAAGAATAATCTTTTATTTCTATTTCCAATGTGTTTCTTTGAGTTTTGAAATTTTATGGACGATAAGCTAAGGATGAAAATGAGAGGTGTAGCCATTAGCATAGAGATACTACTGAGAGGCAAAAATGCAACCAGGTCGTCAGGAGAACAAGGGAAATGGGTGAAGAAGGTGGCTTAGGGAGGGAGTCTGGAACTGTGGTGCACGTTCAGGTAGTTAGAAAAAGGATGACCTCAGTAGGAGCCTGAGCAGTATGTCAAGAGAGAGAAAACAGCCTAGAATAGCTTAGAAATCCAGAAGCCACAGGAAGAAAAAAAAAAATTTTTTTTTTTAAAGAAATGAGTGGTCAGCCTTAGCATGTGGCAGGAGTTTCAGTGGCATGGTGAAGGCGGAAACCTGACTCCAGAAGGCTTTGGCGTGGATAGGAGTCAAGAAGATGGTACACACTGACAGCTCTTAGAAGGAGCCCAGTTCTTCAGTGGAAGGAGAACCGGCAATAGCTAGAGGGGTATATGAAGAGGAGGGAGTTAACTATTTTCAAGAAGGGTGACATTTGACAGTATTTAAATGCTTATGGGGGGGGGGCGCCTGGATGAGGTGGCTCATGCTTGTCATCCTAGCACTCTAGGAGGCCGAGGCGGGAGGATCATTTGAGCTCAGGAGTTCCAGACCAGCCTGAGCAAGAGCCAGACCCTATCTCTACTAAAATTAGAAAGAAATCAGCCAGACAACTAAAAATATATAGAAAAAATTAGGCGGGCATGGTGGCACATGCCTGTAGTCCCAGCTACTCGGGAGGCTGAGGCAGGAGGATCGCTTGAGCCCAGGAGTCTGAGGTTGCTGTGAGCTAGGCTGATGACACGGCACTCTAGCCAGGGCAACAGCGTGAGACCCTGTCTCAAAAATAAATAAATAAATAAAATATATAAATACTTATGGGATAAAGGTAGTAGAGAGGAAAGGGGTGAAAAGATCATAAATAAATAAATGAGTGATGTCCTTAGAGAGGCTAATGTGGGACTCAGACCACAGGCAAAGAATTATTATTGTGACAAAAGAGAAGGGAAAAAAAATCTGAAAATCTGATCTAGTTACCGATGTGGATAGGATCTAGTTACCTTTATGGGTAGGATCAATCAGCTTCCATCTAATATGTATGCACAATTTTTTTTTAAACAGGTAGCATTATAGTCTGTTGAGAGGGAGGGCAATATTGCTATAATCTCAGTGAACACTAAGCAAATACTTACAGAATAAATATAAATAATGTTAAGAAAATCAAAGATATATGATGAACAATTTTCTCATAATCACCTTTTTCCTCCATTTTTTTTTTACCTTGGCAATTGTTTTTCATTTTTAATAATATCCAGTGATGGTGCCTAAATGAAAATTTAAAAATACAGTCGACCAATCAACCAAAGTGTTAAATCTAAACTAGTGTTGCTCTATCCCAGAGAGTTTTAGTGGTAATACACTACACACACAAACAAAAAGCCTAAAATCAAACCCTCCCAGATAAATATATCCTAGAGTCAATCTGAAAGTCATTAGGAATACACATGTATGCTTTTTGTTAAGCTGTGATTGTCACCTCCTTGGATCTCGTGCCCAATACTAAAAACGAGTGAAGCATTCAGATCTCCCAGACCCAGGGTTCTCCAGCTGATTCTCATTATCCTAGGATGGGGGAGAGTTTTAAGATGAACAGGGCAAGGGAAAACTTAAAAGAAAAAATTGTCAAAACAAAAAATTGTTTGAGGTCTCTATGGTGGCTCAGAGAGGCAGATTGCTTGGGTAGGGAAGGATTAAAGGACTGAAGGGTGGAGAATTGTGTTTGAATTTTGTTCTTCCACCTCTCAGGACATGCCCATCACTCTAGAGTGTACCTCCCTTTTTTTTTTCATTTCCCCCTCCCTTATTTTCTTTTTCTATCTCTTGTTTTCTTCTGTCTTGATATTTTAATATCCAAAAGTTAAAGAATGGCAGTGGCCACTGGAGAAGAGAACCGATCCAGATCTGGAGGAATAAGAAGTTGGTATGGTTTTCCCAGACTACAGGACTCCTATGTTCACTGTGAAGGGATCTCATCTATATCTTCCAGCTTGGGAGTTTTCTCCCTTTTATATTGTTCAGCTAAAAAAGGAAGCATGAAAATAGCTCATAAGCACAGTTGTTTTGTTTTTTTTAACCCCAGATTCATTTTAGAGTCATCACAGAACTAACTTCAGCTGATACCTATTTTCTACCCAAGAAATTCTGTGATGATACAATAGAAAGCTTATAGTCTCTGAATATCTTAGACATTTTTAATTATGTGTCTATATTAAATATCTGTGTCATAATTAAAGCAGTACAAAAGGACAAATCAAGTAGGAAATAAAAGCCTGGAGCTATGCTTGGTAGATTTAAGGCCACCAAAACATTGACTGGTTTTGTGAAAGACCATGATAGTTAAGAAATTAGCCTGCCATTGATAAAGTAAAAAAAAAAAAATCAAAAGAATATTTTAAAATATCAGAACTTTTAACACTAGGAAGGGAAGAGTTTGAATCTTATACATATTTATACTATTTCCTGCAGGATACCTAGCATGTAGAAAAATGTTCAATAAACATTTATTGAAAATATTTTTTTTGAGTGTGCATTCTAAATATAGGATAGGCCTAAAAAAAGGATGTCAAGGATCTAAAGAACAGCCATCTATTTCTTATGCTTCTTTCTTTCTTATTTTTAATTTGAAAATGAGGGGCTCATCATTATTTGGGGAAGTAACAGTTTTACCACTTTCTCCTGCCGGCACCAGGGAGCCTCTGGTTTGTCATGAAAGCTTTTGGAAACATTCTACAAAATAATGATGAAAATGCTGACATATTTTTTTCTTTTTTTATGTCAAAATGTTTAGGGGGTACAAGTGTTTTTTGTTATGTGGATAGATTGTATCATGCCAAAGTCAGGGCTTTCGGTTTTCCCGTCACCAGAATAGTGTACATTGTACCCAATGGGTAGATTTTTACCCTTCACTCCCTCTAGCCCTCCACCATTCTTAGTTTCCTGTGTCCATTGGTATTCTTTATGACCATATATATCCTTCGTTTAGCTCCCACTTATAAGTGAGAACATGTTGTATCTGTTTTTCCATTCCTGAGATATTTCACTTGAGAAAATGGTCTCCAGTTCCATCCAAGTGGCTGCAAAAGATCTTATTTCATTACTTTTTGTGGTCGAGTAGTACTCCATGGTATACATAGACTACATTTTCTTTATCTACTTGGCAGCTGATGGGAACTTTAGGTTGATTCCATATCTTTGCTATTGTGAACTCTGCTGTGATAAACATTCCGGTGCAGGTGTCTTTTTTTATAAAGTGACTTCTTTTCCTTTGGGTAGACACCCAGTAATGGGATTACTGGATAGAATGGTAGGTCTACATTTATTTCTTTGAGGAATCTCCATACTGCTTTTCATAACAGATGTATAAGTTTACATTCCCACCAACAGTATATAGATGTTCCGTCTTCACTACTACCATCTATTATTTTTGACTTTTTAATAATGGCAATTCTGACAGGGGTAAGGTGGTATCTCATTGTGGTTTTAATTTGCATTTACCTGATAATTAGTGATGTTGGGCATTTTTTATGTTTTTTGACCATTTGTCTATTTTCTTTTGAGAAGAATCTATTCATGTCTTTTGCCCACTTTTTGATGGGGTTATTTGGTTTTTTCTTATTGATTTGTTTGAGTTCTTTATAGATTTTGGATATTAGCCCTTTGCCAGATGTATAGTTTGCAAATATTTTCTCCCATTCTTTAGGTTGTCTATTTATATGTTGATTGTTTCGTTTGCTATGTAGAAATTTTTAGTTTAATTAAGTCCCATTTCTTTTTTTAAAATTTTAATTGTTCATAGAACAATTAAAGGAAGAAATGTGTAAAACATTACAGATTTCAGAGCAAGAATTATAGTAATAGGATAAAGAATGATGCCATTTTTTAGTAAAAAAAAAAGTTGAGAGCTTTTATCTTTTTAAAGCAATTCAAAAATTATCCCCACATTCAGGCTTAGAAAGCAGCTAAATATGCTATATAGTACAAAGTGCCTGGAATTTTTCTCTGGACCACCATAAAATATGAGTTGTTTTTCCCCTCTCTGTGATAGTTTATATAAAAAACTGTCTGATCTATGCAGGAGTGAATGATACCTCAAGTTACTGACATCTTTTAGGTTTACATTTTTGAAGAGTTAATCTAGGAGCCACCTCCCACTTTTTACAATCATGTATCTTACTGGTAAAATATTTTTGCATAACCCAACATATATCTTGTTATTTATAAGCTTTATTCATGTACTATAGTCATTTTGTATATTAAATATTAATTAACTTTTAAATTATTTCTTTTTAAACAAAAATAAATAGAAATATAAATATTTTTTCTTCATGCCTTGTCTTGCTACACTTACTTGGGTATATCCTCCTCATCCTCACTTCATTTTAGAAATCATTAATTAATCTCTCTACCCTGGAGATTAAAAAACACATAGATTTTAGAGAAAAATTAGGAATATCACAAACTTAGACAAAGTCGGTCCTTCCTGAGTGTACAGTGAGAGAGAAGTATATACTATAATTGATTTCTATCAAAAGCTTATGTATCTGTGTTTGTTTTGTTTCTGGGGGTAATTTTCAATTAATGGTGGTTCTTATCCTTTGACTTGCAATTTCTTTTTGCTTACAACCTGCTGATCATGCCTTTAGTGATAGTAAATGCTGAGATAGGAAGGCCCTGTGTGGGCTCACATTTCTTGCATGGAGAATAGTGGATATGTCTTGCTGGAGAAGGGGAAGTGAAGGTTTTGGACTATGTATGAGTTTCACAGGTGATCTTGTAAAAAAATCTATTCCCCCTCATGTTTGTTAAGTAAAATTGGTTACTTAGTATCAAAGCCTGATAAATTTTCAGGATATTGAATATTCTGAGTATTACAAATTTTATTTTAAGCTCTAGATTTTGAAGACTATCACAATATTATTCTCATTGTTAATCCTATTTCCCTAATTCCAGCAATTCCAGTTATTACATTATCCTTAATTTTGTAATTTCAATATTAAATGAAATTTTCTTAAATATAATTGTCACATGAGTCCTAGCTCTTGCTATTGTGTGTGGCATTCGCTAAAATATCAGAAGTCAAAGAAGTCCTTATCAAACACTGACCAATTTTCACTTTGAAATATTAAAATCTAGGTTCTTTAATACTTAATGCAGTGTTGATTAAAGGCCAATAGAACAAAAAAAGAAAACCCATTGAAATAAAGCTTCAGTTATTTGATTAAAGTACAGACTTACATTTTTATATGCAGAAAGAGGTGCTGCCAAGTTCTTAGATTCTTTTAGGATCTTTGATTCTGCATAAGTAAAATCAAAATGAGGGAAGAAATGCTCAGAAGGCAAGTTGCTTAGAATTTGAATCATACTAAATTTAATATTTATACTAATTGATTAAACTGAGAAGTTGAATAATTCTCAGTTTAATAATTAATGGCATAAAGTGTGTAGGGCAATGGTCTTCAATATTTAAGAATTAAAAATTTTTATATCCATCACATATGCAGATCTAAAGGTTTTTATTACAAGTTTAAATCCTTGCAAAGGATATTTAGCATATTATAAATTTTATTATTTAAAAATAAAAGTTACATCATTCTATTAAATATCTTCAATGTAATGCCAACAACATACTAATTTCATATCTACTACCAAATATTTTAAAATATATAAAAAGCTCTTTAAAATCAGATATTTTCTTATCTACTTTATCTTCTGACCTACTTTTTATGCCTTTTATCCAACATAATTTCGTCCAAATGTGATATATATTTTTATACTTGAAATAATTTTACTGATCTCTTTTTTGAGCTTCTCTGCTACAGATATATACATACATGGTAAAAACTGAAATAAATATTTCCATGCTCTCCTCACGCCCCCAGTTCATCCTCATAGTACCTGATAAACGACTCATCATTTGTGGTTTTTGGCACACATTTAAGTTTTCTAATATGCAACTTTATAAAATGTCTCATTTTTACCATGACATTTTCCCTTATTATAAGGCAATATAAATTTTCAGAATCTCTGAGGCAGACAGAATTCTGAAATGTCCCGCACATTTCCCCTTCTTGAGAGACACACCCTATATCTGTCCTTCCCTGTGTATGGGTGACACTCCATGAATTTGATGGGATTTCAAGTCCCCTATTACATTAGGAAGCACGCAAACCAGTAAATCCAATGGAAGTTAACTGGATGGGCCTGATACAATCATCTGAGCCGATACATCTGAGCTGAGCTAATACATCTGGGTTTAAGCAGGTGAGGCATCCAGAAACTTCCCTTGTGATATTTATCCTCAAGGCCATGTAGGAGTAGGAGCAGTGGAATTGTTATTTTTGTACATATTTTATATTCTCCTATGGATTTTTGTGAGTTGTCTATATTATTTTCCAACCTGCAAAAATAAAAATAAAATCACAAAGCATTTTTTCCTCTGAATTGACTGTTTCTATAGACCTGTCAATTGGGTTTTATGTCGGTGAGTGATCTTTTACAGTATTAGAACAGTAACATAGTTGCTGAGCCTCATAAAAGACTACAGCGAGAAAAACTGGTTTCCAAAAGCCACCTTTCTGCAAACAGCCATTTGTAGTGATCATCTGTGCAGTTTAAAAGATGCAGACACGGCCGGGCGCGGTGGCTCACGCCTGTAATCCTAGCTCTCTGGGAGGTCGGGAGTTTGAAACCAGCCTGAGCAAGAGCGAGACCCCGTCTCTACCATAAATAGAAAGAAACTAATTGGCCAACTAATATATATAGAAAAAAAAAAGTAGCCGGGCATGGTGGCACATGCCTGTAGTCCTAGCTACTTGGGAGGCTGAGGCAGAAGGATCGCTTGAGCCCAGGAGTTTGAGGTTGCTGTGAGCTAGGCTGACGCCACGGCACTCACTCTAGCCTAGGCAACAAAGCGAGACTCTGTCTCAAAAAAAAAAAAAAAGATGCAGACAGAGAGAGCCTATTGATAATTCACATTTGGTATACTCTGTGATAGTTCCAGTTTTTCTATAGGCACCGAAATTTATTTCAAGTCATTATTTTAGAGTATTCTTGATTTTTTCCATTCAACTGAGGATACATTCCGAAAATCAAACCTGAGCATATCAAGATAGGAAAACCAATTATTAAAATATGGGACAAAGTAGGTTGATCAAGAATCATGAAATTATTTCATATACTCTACTTGTGTAGATTGTACTTTTATTGTAGAAAAACATGCTTTTTTAAAAATAATAAAGACCTGATATTTATTATCCAATCACTGTGAACATTGACAGCTCAGATATCCATAGTGCTATTTCAGCCTGTTTACCTTTGCCATGTGCCGTCTAAATCAGAGAGTATAGACAAAAAGGCTCTAAACACCCCACAGTTCAGCTCTAATGTTGAATGGAGAATGACCTAGTTCTTCTTCCTGAAGCCAAATATACCCCCACACAAAATGTTGTTTTATTTCTTCTTACACTCAGCTTTTACTCATAAAATAGGATTTATCATACGTTGCTTCCATTATTGTTCAAGTGAGTATTACAGAAGTTTCTGGACTATACCAAGAATGGGCAAATTCTATGTCACACCACCACATTCTGACATTGTTTAACTCCCGTTTTATTTTACCAGCTTCCTATGTAAAGGAGTATAACAAGTTAGACCAGGTGAGTCGGCTCTCTCAGGAATTAAAGCGATTGAGTAATTAAAAGAAATAAGATTCTGAGCCTCGTAAAGGGACTTAATATCTCCCAATCCGTATATTACTCTTAGCTCATTTCTTTACCAGGTGCATTGAGGAGTCTCAGAAATTGTGTTCTTGAGGCTGTCGCATGTCTGTGGCTCTCTGAATACTGGAGGAAAGAAAGAACCTGACCCAGGCAGCCCACAGCAACTTCAGGCTTCAGTGTGAAACCATTACAGTCTCTTAAAAGGCATGAGATCAGCATCTGCAGAGAGCAGTGACAGTGGTGACTGGACTTGCAGCTTAGAAGGTTTCTGGCCACCCCAGAACTCAATGCTTTCAGTGGGGTCTGAGTAAACCTGAACCACTGGGGACAGAAGCAAGTCCCCCCATCAAAGTCTCAGAGGTCAGCTTGGGAAAACAAAGTCCACAGCATTGTTTTCCCAGAGGGGAAAAACAGGTTAGCTGAGAAGGTTCAGAATCTTTACACATTCTAAGCCCTCTCATTATGTGATATCATACAGCCACAGTTCTTGAAAAGGGAATCTATAGAAACTGGTACCTTTACAGGAGAAATCTTTGATACATTTCATAGATGCTTATATCATATGCTATTAATAATGTATTTCCCCTGGAGCTTCATTACCATTCTTAAAGTCTATGTCATGATACATGTTTGGATACTTCTAGGAAAATGTGGTCTCTGGTTGGTGCTATTCGGGTGACAAGATGTGTAACAAATAAAGGGACTGCACTTGACTGCTATTTTCTTTTCTTTTTTTTTTTAGACAGAGTCTCACTCTGTTGCCCGGTACCTGGGCTAGAGTGTCGTGGCGTCAGCCTAGCTCACAGCAACCTCAAACTCCTGGGCTCAAGCAATCCTCCTGCCTCAGCCTCCCCAGTAGCTGGGACTACAGGCATGCGCCACCATGCCCGGCTAATTTTTTCTATATATGTTTAGTTGGCCAATTAATTTCTATTTTTAGTAGAGACGGGGTCTCACTCTTGCTCAGGCTGGTCTCCAACTCCTGACCTTGAGCGATCCGCCCGCCTAGGCCTCCCAGAGTGCTAGGATTATAGGCGTGAGCCACCGTGCCCCGCCTTGACTACTATTTTCAATAGTTCAGTATCACTCTTGAATAATCTTAATATCCGCCCTGCATACCTTTCCCCCCAAAGAGCAGTAAGCATGTGCTTAAGTAAAGTTTAAGCAACATAGTTCCACTATTCCCAAGGACATATTATCCAGGATCTTGTCTTCAAAAGTACAATGATCAGTAGCAACTAAACAAAGAATTGTGCCCAAACTAGACAAGTTTAAACGATAAACTAATGGGTTTATGTTTTCTACAGAAGAGGGTACAAAGCAGAATTCAAAGTTATCATGTACAGTGAAGAAGGGGGCAAGGCTGTCACAAAATCAATCCAATCCAATCCTATATAACAGTTTCATAAGTAATCTGAATATTGGAGAGAAGCCTCATAAAATTTCAAGTTAGCTTCAAGTCCAGGAATATCAAGACACATCTGGTAGTCTTTTTAATATTTTGTTGTTGCTTAATATTTTGTTGTAAACCTATTTTTTTTTTCTGAGACAGAGTCTCACTCTGTTGTCCTGGCAAGAGTGAGTGCCGTGGTATCAGCCTAGCTCACAGCAACCTCAAACTCCTGGGCTCAAGTGATCCTTCTGCCTCAGCCTCCCCAGTAACTGGGACTACAGGCATGCGCCACCATGCCCAGCTAATTTTTTCTATTTTTGGTAGAGACAGGGTCTTGCTTTCGTTCAGGCTGGTCTCTCACTCCTGAGCTCAAACGATCCGCCTGCCTCAGCCTCCCAAAGTGCTAGGATTAGCCACCTAGCACTTTGGGAGGCAGATGTGAGCCTCCACCCCCGGCCATTGTAAACCTATTCATAAAATAGATGAGGTTGTTTTTTCTTAATTAGAATGTCACATATCCAAGGAAGTATGCTATTTTAGACTAAAATTAAATAAAATTCCATGTTATGCTTTTCATTGTTTTTATAAGTTTGTTTTTAAAGATGTAAGAGCTGAAAACTCTTGTCAAAGCAATGCCCTTCAATTATTCAAATTTCTTCTTAATCATAATCTCAAAAGTACAGAGATTTACTTTCAAAAATTACTTGTAATGGCCTGTGAACTGAGAACTCATTAGGACCTCCTGCAACTTGGTTAAAAACAAAAAATATAAACCACTTAAATTGAAAAAGTGCATTTACTTAGTTGCTAGGGCTGTCCACTTTCTCAATTTCTAAAAACACAGAAAAGGTTGAATTATGCCTGTTACTATTTCACCTGGACATCCCATGTTTAACTGTTTTACTGGAAAGGTATTGGGAAATTTAAATACTGTTAATTTCAATGCACTTTCACCAAAGTAGGTGTATGTGTGAGAAGGCCATATCTCTTCAGTAATGCTTTTATTTCCCCTAATTTAACAGCAAAGATGAACTATTACCCGGGAATGATTGGAGTATTAAACCCAAACAAAAGCAAACTCCTGAGTCATGGCAACTTCAGGCTTCAGTGTGAAACCCTTTGAGTCTCTCAGAAGGGGTTTCTCTCTCCGAAAGCGGCAACCTGCCCACAGAATGCTCAAGGGCCACATACCTTTCTTCTTACAACTAGGAAGACAGAAAAATGCCTCAAGCAGGAATGTCATCTTCCAAACCTCCTCTGCATCCAAGATCTGCCTCATTTCTTTCTTTTGTTTGGTTACCTATTAATATTTGCAGTCCTTTGTCTGCAGGGTTCTCCTTGATCTGCATGTTGTAAGTTCCCATCTGGGTCTTCTGGGATTCCACCCTTATTGGCGGTCCCAGGCCCCAGAGTGATGTGGGCGTCTCACAGGACACATTTGTGTGCCCACCTGTGTCCATGGGTGCACAGGCCTGGTCCATGGCTGCACCGTGGATCCTGGAGCTTGGGTGGTTTGATTATGGATCTACAGTGGGGCCCTTTGAGATGTTTTAAGGTCACCCTTGCAACTAGGTTTGTGCTGTGTAGCAACAACTGGGTATAGCGCCCTTTCTCCCCCTTCCATACACACTGTTTTAATGAGGTAACTTGTGGATTAAGAGTATAGTTTTAAAAATATAGTTTAATATATCTTAATAGCAAACTGGGAACACTGGAAACATGTATTGCATGTAGGGTAACTCAAATGTATGAATGCAATCTACTGTTTGATACAATGCACAAACACCATTTAGTTGCCATCAGTAAGAAATTTATTTGGTTTTTAAAAGTCCAAATGCTAGTATTGTCCAAGAAAAAAAAATGAACAGATTTATATATAGTAGTTATGAAGTTGAACTGCTGAAATTTGTTCCCTGAGACATTTGGAGTCTGCATAAATACTTTACATCCCTGAATTTATATTACAAGTTCACATAGAAAAAAACCCAAAAACCAGCAAAACTGCCAGAACCTAATTTCTGTCCCCTAATTTCCCAGCCAAATCATAGGCTTAGGTACCTCTGGACTCCATGGAAGAAAACAAAACAAAAAACATCTAACGATTTGGAACTACCAATAATAAGTAGAGGAGAAAAAAAAAATATTTGAGCATGAGATGTTCACATGAACCTAAGATCTCAAGTACGCTCTCCGCGAATGCGGCGCGCCAGCTGCATGTCTTTCGGCATGATGGTGACACGCTTGGCGTGGAGCGCACACAAGTTGGTGTCCTCGAAAAGTCCCACC
This sequence comes from Microcebus murinus, assembly GCF_040939455.1. Taxonomy (NCBI): domain Eukaryota; kingdom Metazoa; phylum Chordata; class Mammalia; order Primates; family Cheirogaleidae; genus Microcebus; species Microcebus murinus. The sequence goes on from NC_134114.1 coordinate 13,406,907, forward strand.
AGGTAGGCCTCGCAGGCCTCCTGCAAAGCGCCCACCGCGGCGCTCTGGAAGCGCAGGTCGGGGTGGGTGGCCTGAGCGATTTCCCGCACCAGGTGCTGGAAGGGCAGCTTGCGAATGAGGAGATCCGTGGATTTCTGGAACTTTCGGATTTCGCGGAGCGCCACTATGCCGGGCCTGTAGCGGTGGGGCTTCTTCAGCCCGCCCAGAGGGGGAGCCCTCTTGCCGGAGGCCTTGGTGGCCAGCGGCTTGCGGGGCGCTTTGCCCACGCCGGCGGCGGAGCGCGCGGTCTGCTTGGTGCGCGCCATGGTGCGGCGCCGGCGTCAGACGGCGAGGGCGGCGGGCTGCGACGCAATGCAGGGTCTGTCAGTGTCCATCCTTGTGGAAGGCATTCCCCCGCCCTGGGCCTCCTCACACCCTACCCCGGACTTACCAGCTCACAGGCTGCGTGCGGGCCAGAGGTCCTGCCGCTCCGAGGGACCTTCGCCTCTGCCGAGGGTCACCCTGACCGTGCGGGGCCGTCTCCTCTGCGCCGGGGACGTTCCGGGTGAGCCCCGCTGCGTGGAGGCTGCCTTGACTAGCGAAGGAACTGGTCGCGAGCTGACTCGGGTTGGTGGCCGAGCTGGATCCCCCGTCCTTTCTGGGTGTCGGTCTGGAGACTCTCTGGGATCCCAGGCAGGTTCAGTCCCTTATAAAGGGCTCAGGTGATTGAATCAGACCCTCCCGGTTACCACCCAGCATGCTTACTGGTTCACAGATTTGTGACCTAATCAGATCTGTGAAAGCTCATTAGGTTCCCAGGTTCTGCCCTCCCCACAAGGGAGGGGCAGACATCTGGAGTGGGCATCACGGGAGGGACGGTAGGTGGGTCACCTAGAGTCCTGCCTGGCGCAGAGATCCTGAAAGTTTACAATTCACGATAATAATGGAAACAGTCAGGGTAGAAATAAGACGTTTTCATAGACACACTTTAGACAAATGTCTTAAGCGTCAAATTCCGACGGATGTATTCACTTGTCTATCAGGTGATGTAATGGTGAACGTGGGTGGGAAAGAGAACGTGGAAAAGCTAAAATAGTCACTGGTCTTGCCGTGTTTTCACTCCCAGGGCTGGTCCTGTGACACTTCCTCTCCCAAAAGTGAGACACCTGGAAATCAGCTGGTAGCATCATGAGAAAGCTGAAGCTTTCCTAGTGAAATGATCATATGTGACTGTCACTGACACTCTTCCTGCCTTGGTTTTCCATCTTGAACTTGGATGTTATGCCTAGGTTGATCCATCCTGTTAATGCCTAGGTTGATCCATCCTGTTAATATCATTGCCCAGGATGGAAATGCCATAGGCCCAGAGAAGCCAGTCCTGACCTCAAGGAGCTGCTGAACCAAGGTTGCAACTGTTACTTTCATAATTCTGGCTTCATGAAAACAAAACAAAAAAAACCAAACTTGTCTCTATACATTGTTAATAGACATTTCTGATACTTGTAGCAGAAAGCAAGCCCACCCATGCAAGGCATGTACCGTGAAGAGAACAAGAAATTCCATGATATCTAAAGTCACAAAATAAGTGAATACCATTGCTTTTCGCATGTGTATTTATTATACCTTTTAATAATAATGATTTTATAGAAAAGAATATATTTTTTATGGGCTAAATCCCATGGCATTAGCTTTGAGTGCTTTGGGGGTTGTAGCTATTATTTTTAATATATATTCGATGTCAAGGATGGTTTAGATTTTTTTTTTTTTTTTTTTGAGACAGAGTCTCACTTTGTTGCCCAGGTTAGAGTGAGTGCCGTGGCATCAGCCTGGCTCACAGCAACCTCAATCTCCTGGGCTCAGCGATCCTACTGCCTCAGCCTCCCGAGTAGCTGGGACTACAGGCATGCGCCACCATGCCCGGCTAATTTTTTGTATATATATTTTTAGTTGGTCAATTAATTTCTTTCTATTTTTGGTAGAGACGGGGTCTCGCTCAGGCTGGTTTCGAACTCCTGACCTTGAGCGATCCGCCCGCCTCAGCCTCCCAAAGTGCTAGGATTACAGGCGTGAGCCACCGCGCCCGGCCGGTTTAGATTTTTGATAAATAAAACTCTGGAAGGATAATTGAACATGTCTACAGAGAGGATGAATGTAGAGAAATTGTTACAAATGAGATTAGCTCAATTCATATAGTGGTATAATGAATGTTAATGATTTGAAACCTTAGATAGAAATTTATGAGTGTTAACTTATATAATCTAGAGGAATGAAGTTTGACCCACCAAGAAATGATAACTCTTGAACATAACCCTGGAGAATCCAGGAAGATTAGATTTTGATTGCCCGTGAATCAAAGGAATGGCTGCCACTATGGCAGAATGACACAAAGAATGGACACCTTTACAAGGGGTATGCTCTGGGTATTGAGTTTAAAAGACATTAACACATCATGAAACAATTAGTTTTGTTACTTATTTTCCACAATTCTGCCAAAACAAATTGAAATGGCACCAAATGGATATGAATGGAATCATTAAATACAGCTAGATATTTCTTACTACTTTTTTTTTGGTGAGTTGATTCAATTACAAAGTTAATGAGGTCAAGATCATATCTTAGCTCCCTGGATAGCCTAGTTAATTTTCACAAAGAAAATTACATTTCATTACAATGGGCTCTATGACTAACTTTGCCAGGTCATTTATGAAATATATGTCACTGATCACAAGTGCAATTGAGTAAAAGTGCATAGTTGTTTCAGAGAAATAGCTGTCATTACAACCAAGAAACTACACACCTGCAAACATAGACTTGCAGAATGTAAATGTATCTTGGTAATTTTATAGCTTGGTGGTTTTTGACAAATACTTTAATTGCAGAAGTCTTTATTCAGATACTTTATTGGATGTCCAGTATATAGAGCAGAGGGTTGCATCGGTTGATGAGGGTGAAAAATTGGGGTCTGTTAATGAACATTCTGATGATTCTTATGACTTCTTAGTCCACTGGTCTCCATCCTTTCCTCTTCCACCAAAAGTGCTCTCTGAAATCATTTTAAAAATGTGAGAATTGGGGTTCTGTGAAACACAGTTGTTAAAACCCCGATCTATCCAGACACACTCATTTTAGATATTAGAGAATGACCACTCATCTGAGATTACCCAGTGAGGCAGTAGCAAACCTGGGACTTCAGCTCATGTAGTGAAATTATTTCTGTATAGTGTAATTCAATAATTCACATTTATATATTTCCCACTTAACAGATTGATAGAGTTTTCCAGATTGGTGATTAGCTCTGCTTGACATTGTTACTTATTCAAGCATCCAGATTTATTGCAATCAGATTATTCCGTTTTCCTCTTGTTATTATTTTCATGAGGGAAACTTGGTTGCAAAGGCTTTAGTTGGCAATAAAGAGAAGGGAGTGTGGAAGGGGACTTCCAGGAAATTGCAACCTAGGCCTGAGAGTGGAACTTGGCCTGAGAGTGGACACATCGCCAAACTTAACTGCAAATGAGGCTTGGCAGTGCCCAGAAGACAGAAGGACAGATTTTGATGGACAACTGGGAATCTCTGTCATTAAACCCTGTTCATTCCTACAAATTGTGCAGCAAAAGCATTATCTTCAGGTTTAATAATAAATCTATCTTATTAAATATGTTTAAGAAATCTTCGCCAGGGCATGGTGGCTCACGCCTGTAATCCTAACACTCTGGGAGGCTGAGGCGGGTGGATTGCTCAAGGTCAGGAGCTCAAAACCAGCCAGAGCAAGAGCGAGACCCCATCTCTACTAAAAATAGAAAGAAATTAATTGGCCAACTAAAAATATATATAGAAAAATATTAGCCAGGCATGGTGGCACATGCCTGTAGTACCAGCTACTCGGGAGGCTGAGGCAGGAGGATTGCTTGAGCCCAAGAGTTTGAGGTTGCTCAAACTCTTGGGCTCAAGCAATCTAGCCTGGGCAACAAGAGTAAGACTCTGTCTCCAAAAAAAAAAAAAAAAAAAAAAAAATCTTCAAAGTTCTTTCATATTTGTTTTCTCTTTTTTTTTTTTTTTTTTGAGACAGAGTATCACTCTGTTGTCCTGGCTAGAGTGAGTGCCTAGCTCACACCAACCTCAAACTCCTGGGCTGAAGCAATTCTCTTGCCTCTGCCTACAGGCATGCACCACCATGCCTGGCTAATTTTTCCATATATTTTTAGTTGTCCAGTTAATTTCTTTCTATTTTTAGTAGAGACAGGCTCTCATTCTTGCTCAGGCTGGTCTCGAACTCCTGAACCCAAACCATCTGCCCGCCTCAGACTCCAAGAGTGCTCGGAGTACAGGCGTGAGCCACCACACTCAGCCCATGTCTGTTTTCTCAGTTGTTTTAGTTCTTTTGTGCTGTTAGAACAAAATACTTTAGATGGGTAATTTATAAAGAACAGAAATTTATTTCTTGCAGTTCTGGAGGCTGGAAGTCCAAGATTAAGGTGCCAATCTGGGTGTATTGGTGAGGGTTGCTCTCAGCTTCCAAGATTGGGCCAGGTTGCCGTGTCCTCACGTGGCGGAAGGTGAAAGGGCAAGAGAGTCCTCCCTTGAATCTCAAGCCATTTTATAAAGGTGCTAATCCATTCATGAGGATGGAGCACTCATGGCTTAATACCATCTTAAAGCTCCTAACTCTTAATACTACCATAATGGGGATTAAGTTTCAACATGAATTTTGGAGGGGCCACATTGAAACCATTTGGATCCTCAAGAAAACCCAATGAAGTTCAAAGAGCAGGAATATCCTGACAGTCTTAAAAGTGAGCTTTAGTCTTTGGGAAGTACAGAAGTAAGGGCCTTTTCAATTAAATGTTTGTCAAAGCTCTAAGAAAGGCAGCTCATTAGTAGAAATTATCTCTTTGGCCAGGTAATAAGGTTTTTTTTTCTTTCTTTTTATTCCTATTCCCTTAAACATATTTCAAACACTATAGATTTTCTGATTCCTTTTGAAGATTATAAACACCTTGAGGAGAATGTAAAGTGTTATTTGTTTTAGCATTCATATGGCCCTTACATAACACCTTACACATAGGTGTTGAGTAAATCTCATCTGAGTTTTAATATTGATTATTGCCTAAGTTAGGATTGGCTGAGAGCAGTATTCTGTAGGGGTCTTAGTTGATTTGTTTTGGGGCTTTTCCAGTACTTTGATGTGTTAAGATTTGATACCAATGCTCTCAACATAGTGAAAGGACATAAAATTGACATTAACATAAAAATAGCTTTAGACAGATGAGTTTGTAAATAAAATGAAACTCACAGATGAAAATCAGGTACTATGATAAACAGTTGGTCGATAAGTGATGTGTTATGTGAGCAAACATAATAAGATATTTTCAAAAAGATAGATGGAACACTTAGATGAGCTCATATTTGGTTTTATGGTATTAATATATTGTGCATGATAAGATATCAAATGTGAGAACATAATTTGGTTAACTGCAAAAAAGGAAAAGCAAAACTTCTCTGTATTTCTCTATTTATTCATACTATTGCCTCCTTCCAGAAAGGATTTCTGGCTCTTTTGAAGGTTAAGAAAAGATATCGTATTTAAGTGGCTCCTAGTCTCTTTCGTGTGGAATCATTTTTTTTTTTTTTGACAAATGTTTAATAGGAATAACTTAAAAAGAAAAGTGTTGGCTAGTCAAAGAAGGTTGGAAAATGATGCAAACATTAGTCCCATTTGGAGATTTTCAATAAACATTAGCATGGTAAATGAACTGAATAAAAATAATCTGTTTAAGTTTCTTTATTCCTGTGTCTTCCATACTGGCTTGACTGTGAAGCATATTTTTCTCCTCTCAAAACACTTATTACTGTTCTACAGGTCATGGATTCCTATTTGCTATTTTTTTTTTAACCATTGATAGAACTAATCACAGACTTTTTAAAACAAGATAAAAGGCATATATAAAATGTCACAGATATTTGATTTCCATTGAATTATTGAAATATACAAAATAAATGCAATTCCAGAAATTTATGATGTTGCCTGAAAATTTCAAATTGTGTTTTCAGAGCTAGCATTGCCGAGAATCAACCACACCCGGCAGTCTGGGGGATGGGCACGCTTGTAGCTCTGACTCGGTGATGCGGAGGAGGCAATATCTGCAACCAAAGTGTTTGTGCCCCCACAATACTCTGGGGGGTGGGGGAAGAATGGAAAAGGAAACTGTATAAAAATTGGGGAGGAACATGTAGCCGCTTCCAAGCTGGATCATGTGACAGACCCTGAGGAAGGATGGGAGGACCCGGGACATCATGTTCAGAGTTGTCCTCCTTCTTCACTCCTGCACTTCGCTGTGCTAGTGTCCTATGCATACGCTGGCTGTGATGCAAAACACTGTAACGTTTTAGAAAGAAAACGCGAATATACTAATGTAGTTCTGGCATTATACTGACATAATTCACCTTTGTATGAGTTGTATGCCAGCTAGTTCTCATCTCAGAAACATATTGTAGCCAAACAGACTTTATGAGCCAAGAGATTTGCCTCAGAGTTTTAAAAAAAATAAATTTTTAATGCCTTCCTTAAAAAAGAAAAGAAAAGAAATAGCATCACCAAAGTTTCAAAAAGCCAAAAAATAAGTTATTCTCAAGAATAAATTTGTCATTGCCCTTTTTTTGAGCTTCAGTGTTTACTCTTACACATGGATGATATTACATACAATGCCCAATATGGTTATATCATCTATTGCTTTTGGTTTTCTCCTCTTTTTTCTCTACTTCACTCCTTGCATTTCCTTGCCTTTTCAGCCACATTAGCACCTCTGTCTCTAGTCCAGAGAATACACATCAATCTATTCCATATTATTATGTATATTTCATCTGGAATCATATATATATAAAGACACACACACTTAAGGGCAAGCTTCTGCAGGGCAACTTCTTGGACTTGTGCCTTGGCTCTGGCTCTTACTGTGTGACCTTGCAGAAACTTTCTAATCTCCCAGTTACTCAGTTTCCCTGTTTGTGAAGTGGGCTAACAGGGATGTTGTAAAAATTAAGTGCATTATTTCACACCATGTACTTAGAAAGGTACCTGGTATAAAATGAGTGTTCAGTAATGTCAGTGACTAGTCTAATTGTTATTATATTGTTACATTTGTTGATAGCTTACTTTTCAAAATGTGATCATATATCATATATGCACAATTCTCTCATCTTACTTTCCTCACTCAGTTATGTCTGGTAGAAATACCTTCAAATCAACTAATTTACCTTAAGTTAATATCTTCATATTATTAATACTATGAATGCCAGCCTTCTTTGACTAGAGAGCACTTTTTTTAATGCCATAGCATGGATGTGTCATAAATTTTCCAGCCATTCTCCTAGTGATAACATTCACTTTACTTCTGTGTTTACTGTTGTGAATAATACTGCAGTAACCCCCCTGCCCTGTATGTCTTTCTGCATTGGTTTATTTTCACCTTTAAAATTAAAAAAAAAATAATTGTGGTAAAATACATGTAACATAAAATTCACTGTGTTAACTCTTTTTAAGTGTGCAGTTCAGTAGTGTTAACTACATATACATTGTTGCGCAACCAATATTAGAACTTTCTTTATCTTGCAATACTGAGACTCTATATCCATTAAATATCAACTCCCCATTTCCCACTTTCCACAGCCCCTGGCCACCACCAATCTACTTTCTGTCTCTATAAATTTGACTACTATGGTTACGTTACATAAATGGAATCATACAGTCTCTGTCTTTCTGTGACTGGCTTATTTCATTTAGTGTAATCTCCTCAAGTTTCATCTATGTTGTAGCATTTGATGGAATTTTTTCCTTTTTAAAGCTGAATAACATTTCATTGCATGCATATGCTACGTCTTGTCTATCCATCCATTCCTTGGTGGACACTTGGGTTGCTTCCACTTTTTGACTATTGTGGATAATGCTAAGAACATGGGTGTGCAAATATCTCTTTAAGACTTGCTTTCAATTCTTTTGAGTAAATACTCAGAAGTGGCTCAAATAGTAATTCTGTCTTTAATATTTTGAAGAATTGTCATACTATTTTCCATAGTGGCTACATCATTTTACTATATTGGTTTTTATTTCTGTTGGCTTGCTGTTAACATTTTCAGCATAGGGTAGATTAATAGCTTTTAGAGATTATTTAGATAGCAATAAGGAAAAAAACCAATGAAATCTACTAAAACATATGGAACCATCTAGGAAGGAGCTAGAAGGACTGGGTTTGGAATTGATGTAGCTACTGTCTAACACGTTATAAATAGTTCTTGATAATTAGATAATCACTGCTGTAGAAACTAAAAGGTTAATCTTTAGATATTTAAGTGTGTAATAATTATATTGTCATTGTTCATAAGTGTCTTTAGGAGCTGAGAATTCACCTTTCTATCTGAAAATGTCAGCACCTTTGTTATTAATAACAGCAGTTTCTTATCAAGATCTGGAAATTATTTTTGAAACAAAGGTTTTATTTTTCCTATTCTTTAATCTTTCTGATCTCTAGGTCTTAGATATACAAGGTACATAATAAATGACCTTTGTTAGCTCCATGGCCTATTTATTATATATTCCATCAAAATTATGTAATTTTAATATTTCTAAATTATGTTATAAAAATGATTTCTATTCAGTGGCTACCAGAAATCAACAATATAACAGATTTCAATGTTCCAAATACATTCACAGCACATCAATACAGATACAGGTGTGGTTACCATTGAGATTGTAGGATCAAACAGTGTTTCCCAAACTTTAATGTCCATAAAAATCACCTGGGTATCTTGTTAAGTACTAGTTCTGATCCTATAAGGATGGAGCGGAGCCCAAGATTCCTCATTTCCAATGAGCTCCTATGTGAGGCTGGTGCTCTTGGTCTACAGACCACACCTTGCATAACGGGGACTAGAGGATCAACAAAGGTCTGGCTCTACGGCACAAAACAAGTCAACTTGTTTAGTAGCTTTTAATCTAAGGCATTATCTTTGTGGAGGATGCATTTTTCCTAAGGTCAAAAAGTTCATTCAACTCTTAACCTGCTAAATTGATTCTTTCTCTCTTTCTCTCCTCATACCATAACCTACCATAACCACCACATTCTTCTTAACTCCAATCAACAATTTTCTTTCTTTGTGTAATTTGATTTTTCCTGCTTGGCAATGTGGTACCTTGTTTCTCTGAGCCCCTACATCAATAATATACAGTTACCAACACTTCGGCTTTTAACTGGCTGGACATATTGAACTAATATATGCATATACATACTATAATTATGTATAGAGCATTTAGTATTATGCTATAAAATGTTATGGTAATTAGAATGCTTATATCGTGTTTCTAAAACATAGAAGACTGTAGATCTGATGACGAGAGAGTAATGGCTATTGCACTGTTGTTTATCTTGTGGAAAGACTGTGTTCTGTCAAACATGTATGTTCAACATATAATTATTGCATTTTGGGAAATACTACGTCACTATTAGTACTCATGAAAAAATGCAGTGCTCTTTTAACTAAAGAGAGATGCCTTGAAGAGAAGGAGCATAGAGTTTCCTAATAAGAGTCAGATAAAATTTTATGACCTGGAAATTTTCAAAGAGCAGAAGGAGTCCAGATGTTGAATCGTGGATTAGGGACTTGATTGCTTTGCAAGAGGGGCTGTGGAAAATTGGATGGTGTGTAGTATGGAAGGAAATTAAAAGACACAAGACTACCATTGACCTCAGAGGTGAATTTGAGGCACCAGCAGTGAAGTTAATTACTTTGATTAACAATGAGTAGAAATTCAGCTCACCAATACAAGAAAAGGCAAACTAAGTCTTCCAGCAGCTGCCTTCTCAATCCTGAGCTTCTCTTTTCCTATAGAGATTGGTTTCCCTATTATTCCTTCCTTCTCTTCTTTTCTTCCTGTTACTCTTCATCTTTCTCTTTCAGTCCTTTTTTTAAAATTGTATTCTCCTCTTCAACTCTTGTAGGCATCATTACAACCTCATTAAGCTTCTCATTTTTACAAAGGAAACCATAATTTTGGAGTTAGATGTAAGTCTGATGGAAGTTATTTTGATTAATGAATTCTAGCAACATAGATAAGTTAAATCTCATGTTGAAATGTGTTGATTTGGAAGTTAGCATCAGGTGAGTAACATCTTTATAAATGTTTACTTGGGACTCAGAACTCGGAAGTATAGCTGTAGTAGTGTTGGTATTATACACAGGACAAAAACATTTTATAGAGGAAAAACTGGGGGGAAAGACCACTGACTTAGGAAAGGTTTCTCTAGTTCTTAATATAAGAAGATACAAAGAGTCCTACTTGATGGACATGACCATAAACTACCAAAATAGATAATTTTTATATTGCTATCAGAGCTGAAAAATGGCGTTTAGAACCCAACTATTTCCTACTTCCAAATTATCCCACTTACAGTAGAAGATATAAAAGCCATTTAAAGATATATGAAAATTAATTCTACCCTTTACTTTCAATATTATTTTTGTTTATTTTTCCTGTAGATAATAATGAATAATCAAAATAATTATAAAGCCAGAATTATGTACACATAAGCACACATTATATTTTATTTCAGAATGATTTAGCTTATGGGCTTGCTAAAGTAGTCTCACCAAAAATATGTGTGTGCATATATCTATCTATATATCTATATCTATATATATTTGTATGTTTTTTTTTTTTTTTTTTTTTTGAGACAGAGTCTCACTCTGTTGCCTGGGCTAGAGTGCTGTGGCGTCAGCCTAGCTCACAGCAACCTCAAACTCCTGGGCTCAAGCTATCCTTCTGCCTCAGCCTCCCAAGTAGCTGGGACTACAGGCATGCGCCACCATGCCTGGCTAATTTTTTCTATATATTTTTAGTTGGCCAATTAATTTTCTTCTATTTTAGTAGAGACGGGTTCTCGCTCTTGCTCAGACTTGTTTATGAACTCCTGACCTTGATCGATTCACCTGCCTTGGCTTCCCAGAGTGCTAGTATTATAAGTGTGAGCCACCGTGCCCGGCCTGTATTTGTTTTTAAATATTCAAATGTTTGTGTAAGAGTCATGAGACATAGAATAAAAATAACTAAAACAAACAGAAAAGTATTAATTGTAATGTCTGCAAGTCATAAAAGGATCAATTTTTGTGAGTTGAGTTCTGAGTTCTGAGCACACGTGTGGAAAACGAAATTCGAGCAGTGCTTAATTAACTTCTGCAGTTATAATTAATCTCTCTAAATTTCACATCATTTTACTGCAAGAATAAATTTTTATTTACTACCTGTTAAATGTGTAAATAAACTCAATGCAAATAATGTTTAAAAATTTTTGGTCATTATTCTTCCAAATTCATCTAAGGCATTTTCACTTAGGTCTCAGTTCATGAATTCTTCCCTGATCTCCTATTTTAAAATAGTCCTGTCACACTCTATCAGATCAAATTATTCGCACTCCTGCTGAGCGCTTGTCAGTACCTGAAATTATCTGGTTTCTTTATATCTTTACTTGTTCGCCATCTATTTAATCCAGGAGCAAATCCAGGGGTCCGAGGTTTACACAATTTTAGTGATGGTTTTAAAGAAAATAATTCAAAATTATGAGTACAGCAGGTCCTGGAATAGTGTTGCTTCATTCAATATAGTTGTTTATAATGTTGATGAGACAAAAAACAAAAACAAAACAAAAAAAACCAAATGATTCCTGGTGGGGGCCACGGTCTCTGTGGAGTTTGCACATTCTCCCTGTGTCTGTGTGGGTTTGCTCTGGGTCCCAAAGCCGTGCAAGTTAGGTTCATTGGCGTGCGTGCAACTCCTAAGTCTCAGTGAGCGTAGCTGTGTGTAAGTGTGATCTGCAATGGGACAGGATCCTGTCCAGCGTAAGTTCCTGCCCGGCACCCTGAGCTGCCAGGAGAGGCAGTTTGAACTGCAATATGTGGGCAAATAATTATCTTGCTTATATTTATTAATCTTTCTTAAATAGATGTTGGCTCCTGCTTATTTTAATGTTTAATATTATAAATGTTTTGGGTCTTTATTTAGAAGTTGGGTGATTTTTTTTTTTTTTTTTTTTTACCAGATATTTGCCATAGGAGCTTAACTCTTGTTTATATCAATTAGCCTATGGGAACATTATGTGTCATTTTGCTTAAAGTCTAAGCTTCCAAGAACCTGTTGACAATCTTAAATGAGGACTTACTGTACAAAATTAGGTACAAGATGTCTCCAAAACACCTGTCCAAGTGAATGGACCTGAAGGTTTGCTTCAGTAGTTTTGGAGTAAATCCACCTCTAGTCTCACCTATCAGCTTGTGAGATCTCTGAGAGCAAAGATTTCATGTCTCCATCATTGCTGTACCTCTAGCACTTTGTAGGCACTTAATGCATATTTAATTTAGTGAACTAATGAAGGTGCATGCTGTGATCATACTTTCTTCATTGCCCGTAATTATTGTCTTCATAGCAAACACAAATATCTGCTGTTATAAATAACAAAGTATAGTGATCTCATATTATTTTTATTGTTCCATTTGAATTCCTGAATTTGTTTGCTGTGGTGCTTTGTGGAAAAGTAATTTTATTATAATAGGCTCTGCATTTTTCTGTCTAAATTGCTCTTCAGCATGACATCTTTCAGGACGTACTTTTAAATTTCACATAATTGTGAATGATTTAGCAAGATCATGTAGTTTTAAGGTTATAAATCTATCAGTCATCATTTTATATACCTTTATGTGAAAAAGTGAGAAAAGATAAGTTCTAATATTTTTCTGCTGAAAAAAAGAAAAGGCTGTTCATATAGCTTCTGATATTGTAGCAATTAATTGATTATAGCAGTCTGTGACTACTGATTGGCAAAAATAAATGTCTTTAGGATTTAGAATTTAGTTTGCATGTATCCTTCATCTACTCACCCTTGGTGGCAACATTTTGCATTCTATATAATACAATATCAAAACAAGGAAATGGACACTAGTCCAATCCAAAGAACTTTATCATAGTCTACTAGTTTTACAAGCACTCAATTGTGTGTGTATAAAGTTTTACGTAATTGTATTGCATGTGTAGATTTGTGTAACCATTACTACAATCAAGATGCAGAATAGTTCCATTATTATAAAGATCTTGCCTCCCTTTATCTCAACAACTACCCTCCTTGTCCCTATCACTCAACTTTTAGCCATTTATGCCTATTTCTTGTTAATCAGAGCTCACACAGTCTTCCTCTACTGGCTAAGGTGAAATATAGAGCTATGAGATTGTGGAGAACCATATTCCTAAGGGACACGAAATCTACAGTGAGCAGGGTTTAGTGCCATTTAACGTAAGATAAAAGCCCCTGTTTGTATAAGATGGGTTTTGTTTACATAGCACACTAGAGGGGCAGTGATTGCTGAATGCAGGGCATGCATTTCCATGTTTTCCCAGTAATATGGTTTTAAAAGGTCTGGCCAATGCTTTAGCTAGAATCTCTAAGAAGCCTTTACCTCTAGCTCTCCTGTATTCGTTCAAAACATTCCAGATAAAAGACACCAGAACACTCTATAGATCTTATGTGTCAGATGGTTGTGATTAGAGAAAAATGCCTGCCAGCTGTGTCCACACTGAGGAGCTCCGCTAAGCTGTCACCATTGATCCAGCATTTAAGTGACAAGTGAGTTATTGGGTCTGAGTCTAGAAGAAAATTAGATTTTAAGAGTAAGAAGTCATTAAGTGATTGGGGCCAACCTCTTCATGTAGTGAGCAGTGTAGCCCAGGCTGAGAGGACCCTGCCAGCAGGACAAGATGATGAGCTTTAGGTAGACCTCCAATCTTTGAGCTGTGTGCTGACACTGTATTGGCACGTTGTGTCAAAATGTTGCAATGGTGCCTTCTGATATTTATGCACACAGTAGAAATCAAGGGTTGTGACAGTGTTTTCTTCAATCTTTACAACCAGAACAAATCTATTGCTATTATACTGGCTTAACATTAACTAGAATGAACTAAACCTGGTAGGCTAAAGGGAAGACTTAAAAATCTCTGCCCATTTTCTAGTCATTCTCTGGAGTTTGGTAGCTTTCTTTTTTTTTTTTTATTTTATTTTATTTTTTTTAATTTTTTTTTTGGTACTAAGAAGCAGTGACACGGTAGCTTTCTTGATTACAAAATGGTTTGAATGTCTGAAAATTTGCATATAGATTTTCCTCTTGTTTTTCCTGTTCATCTAGCTCAGTGATCCCCCACATTTAGTGTGCCTCAGAATGATGGTGTAGGTTTTAGGCACAAAAACCTTAAGAAATTTTCAAGGGTAATTTTATTTTTTTAACCATATAGGATTTTTAATCTTGTTCTTTGGGAACCAAATCTCTGACAAAGATAAGATTCCATTTACATATTTTTATGTATTATCTCTTGTGACTGTCAACAACAATCCTATGAAGTAGAAAAGGTAGATATTATCTCCATTTTCAGGACGGGAAAATAAGGCTGAGAACTTACATGCACGTGTGGATAATCTTTAAAAAGTTATCTATTAACCATTGTGCTTTCATCCTCTGCACTTCCTTGTATGTGACTCTTCCTTCAAAGGGAGGATACCAAATGTCCATTTACTTCAAGATGAATTGTGATTATTGTACCAGGAATACAAGAGAAAGAATCTGTTCATGTCTGTAACAGCCTGATTTTGCTGAGAAAAGAAATACTCTTGAAAATAAAAAATGGAAGATCCCTAAAGGAGGCAGGATACAGAATTAATGTTATAGCAGTGGATTAGAAGGGTGTAGAAAACCTTTTAAGAGTCCCACTTGCTAAGACACCAGGTGAGAGTGTGCTGGCTGTGGGTAGGAAAGGCGTGGGTGGGATTTGGCCATGGAGGAAGTTGGTGTGTCCTTGGGTGTGTGGAGCACACCTGGAGGCTCACCTGGAGAGTCAAGTCAGCAGGGAGGGACTTTCCTATGTTGTCTGTGACCAAAAACAGCGAGTGAGAATGAGTACCCAGCCAATGACGATGATGCCCCATTGCTATCCAAGGGAAGCCTGCATGTTAGCTGTATTAAGGAACCACAAAACTTTTCTTCCATGACTGTCTGCTATGACCTTTCAACAGAAACATTGTTGCCTTGTTACCTATCTTTTTTTTGAGTTCCATCCAAAATGACATATATGGGTACTCCCCTTTTTAATTGCTAGGACAATTGATAGCTTTACCTGTCACCCTCAGAGGGGTGGTATGATATGGCAAGAAAGGAAACCCCCTAACTCTACTATTTAGGTAGCACTGGGGGGTGGTGAAGGCCATCACTATTTCACATGGTTTGCCAAGGACAGAGAGAGCAGGTAAACTGTACTTTCACCTGCCTGTGCCTCTATAGCCTCTGTTCTGTCTACTCTACCACACCAGCTCTCATATCTTGAGTATCATCCCAATAATGACATAATAGGTACATGATGACTGTGTAAGATGGGAAATAGAAAAAAGGAATCAAAGGAGGCAAAAAAAGATGTTTATGCTAATGGTACCAAGACTCAGACTGGCTTAAAAAGCCATTATCCTCCTTAGAATAGCAGCCAATAAAAGGAACAGGATTCTTTCAGCTCAGAAAAATGCAAATTGTGTCAGCCCTTAGGCATAGAATTTAAAACATGGAATTGATTATCACTATTCTTTTTGATGTAATCCATATAATTTATATCTGCTTAAATAATTCATATATGTAAATATATAAATTAATGTATATAACAATATTTCAATAAATATAAATTAATATTTGTCTTTTGCTTATAAATCTGTTCAGTTTTCAAGGAGCATTTATAGATTATTTGCCAAGACTAGGCACTGAGGATACAAAGATAAATAAGGTTAAACAGGGAACTAGAGGAATAGGGGCTATCATATTTTACAGGCTATAAAAGGTCTATTACATACATATTGCAGTGAGCATGAAAACAGATGTATAAACAAAGCATCATAACTACAGACACCAGATGATCGAGCAGCTACCTCTGCTTGCTATTTGGGTTGAAGCTTGAAAGATGAATGAAAGACTGAAAGACAGAGAAAGGGGACATAAGAGAAGAGGACATTCCAGCAAGGACAAAGAGGACATGTGCAGCTGTAGCATAGGGCGTGAGGGAGAGTGGGAGAGATCAACCCATAGAAGAGAGATGAAGATGATGGTGAGGGGCCATCTAGACCAAGCTGTGAGGGTGCTCCAAGGTGCTGGTGACCTTGGAAGACCCTCCTTCCCTCATCCCCAGCTACCTCTCCAGCCTCCTTGTGCTCCACGTGTTCTCTCCTTCACAAGAACTTTTCCAGCCTCTCAAGCCCACCATGACCTGGCTCACCTTGGAGCCTTCATGCATGCTGCATTTCTGTCTGAAAGATTTCTCTTTTTCACTTGGCTCTCCCTTCTTACCCTTGTCCAAACATATCACCCTTGGAAACCTGCTCCTTGTCATCTCTCAGGTTCAGCTTAATTTCAGAAAGACCTTGCTTTGCCCTCTGAGAAACTAAAAAAGGTAGGTTTCTACTTGTTATTTTCTCTCTTTTTAATTTTTCTCATAATATTTATCACGATTTAGAAATATATAAATGATTATTTGTAATGTACATAATCTAGAATTATTATTTTTGTTACTGGTGTTTTTATATGCCACCTTGACTAAAAATTCTGTGACACATTCCTAGAGTACTTTCTCTTCTCTTCACTGTGTTTCAAAATACTACCTTTCCCTCCACATACTGGTGCCCTGCGGAGGAATCGGGTTAGTGTAGGAAAATTAGGATTATCTTCATAAAGATAAAGTCTAAAACCAGAGAAAAGAAAGAGATCATCTAGAAAGAAGGTATAAATGGCAAGAGAACGCATGCCATAGCTTGAGGATGACAATGGAAGATTGGGGAGTCCCAGTTGGATACGAGCTGGCTTCGGTACAAAGACATCATAAGGATTCCTGATCTGATTTCCCCTCTGGACCTTAGACTGGGACATCAAACATCTTATCTGGTAATCTCATCTGCTTGTCACAAAGACACCTAGAGCTCCACACCTCCAAACCACAACTCCTGACCTTCCTCACCAAATCTCTTCCTTCTTCTGAGTCCTTTCCACTATTTTATTACTATGATGGTTGGAAGTATAGGGATTATTTTTGACTTTTTCTTTGGCATCCACTTCATTCATTATATAGTTTCAACTGTGATAACATTTATGAAAGTGGTATAAAATATATAACACAGGAGAATTTATCTCATTTGGGCACTCAGGGGAGGCTTCCCTGAAGAAATGGCTTTTGACTTGAAGTTAGAAGAATTAGGTTCCTGGGTTATGTGGTAAGGTGGGGCAGGAGGAAAGTGTTCCTGGCAAGGGGAGCAGCAGCCTTGAGTCAAGTGCATAGTTGAGGAACTAAGGGAACTCCAGATTACCTAGAGCAGAAAGAACAAGAGAAAGTATAATACGGAAAGAGGTGGAGAAGGACACAGGATCAGATTATGGGAAGTGTCATAGGGCATGTTAAGGATTCTGGTCTTAAATGCAATCAGGGACCAGTGAAGCATTCTAAGCAGAGGAATGACTGGGTTCAGTTAAAAATTTAAAAGATAATCTTGGTTGCTCTGTGGAATAGAATTTAAATGACACATGGGAGAAACTGTGGGAAGACTAGTTAGAAATACAATGTGATAGATGATGGCACTTTGGACAGGGTCTCAGCTGTGGGGACAGTGACAGGTGCGTAGATTCAGGAAATATGAGTGGTCAAATTTTTGCTTGATCTCATGTCTTTGTTTGGGATTCCTGTCAGTTCTGCTGTCTCATTTGCCTAGATTACCAGGTTTCTTGCTATTTCCTCTGCACATTGCATGAAATTAACATCTGCCTCTCCATTTAGACTTTGAGTCTTTACCCAATGTGATCTAAATCTCTCTTCCCAATAGCTTCCAACATTTCTGCCAACTTCTTTACTCATTGACTTGAGCTATTAACTACCTCCAGACATTTTTTTCCCTTGAATTCTATAACTTTTATTACTCTTTTTCTATCCTACCTGTGTCCTCCCCTCTTTTCTGTATGTTTCTAAAATGCTACTCAAGGCTCACATCAAAGGCCATCTTCACCAAAAAGTCATCTCTGTCTTAGCATAAAGGAACTTTTCTTCCTCTAAAGTTCAAGTGCTATGATTTTTCTTTTCAATTCCAATTCCTGTTCACTTGCAGATTCATGTTCTACCCCTTCTCTGCTATGTTCTGCATCTCAGAGGGCTGAACTTTGCAAACTGTGTTTGCCAGACTCGATTGACAAATGGCTTTCCTCTGTGTTAGGCTGATGGGAGGCCATGGAAGGAGACTACAGAGAGAGAGAGAGGAAGAAGGGATACAGTGATAGATCCCCATGTGGTTGTCCAGCCTGCTGATGTTGGAAAAGACCTTACTCCTGCTAGAAGATCCACTGAACCACCATCACCCTGCATCTTGCATCTCACGTTCACAGTGAAGACAAGTGGGGCATCAGAACCATAATCTTGAGTGTGCAAAAAAGACTACTTCCTGCAAAGTCACAATGGCTAGCCCAGAATTCACACAGTTGCTAATTAATTAGCCCAGGCATCACCATCCAATCCATAGCAATTGGAGACTTTAATTTCTTAATATGACAGAGGATGTTTATGTTTTTCAACTATAAAAATACTACTATTTTTCTTCCCAAAACTCAGTTTCCAGAATGTTACACCTCCATGTTGAGTCAGGTTTACTACTTGGCACTTCCATTAAGTGCTCATTCTTTGGTCCCAGAGTCTTACTTTTTAATTTTTTTTTTTAAATTCCCTCTGTACTCTCTCCAATCTGATTCAGGCAATGACTATGCTGGGTTCCAGCTTTCTCCAAGCAGCCCATCTCTCATGGTCTCAGCCCTACCAGGCATCTCTCACCATAGCCCTTGTTCACGCCAGTGGGCCCCAGGCAACCAAGATTTGGCAACATAATCCCATCATCTCTGTGTCCTTCCAGACCTAGAGGTAATATTTGCTGTTGCTAACCTTTGGCATGCTGCAACTTTCCCTGTTTGGCCATTATGCTCTTGCCACACCTTTGTATTTAGTTTAGCCAGTCAAATTCCTTCTTGGCATGAACTCTATTTTTCTGACTAGACCCTAATGGATAGAGTGACACAGTAGAAAAACTACATTTAGTATTGGAAGAACTTAAAAAAACAATTCCAGCTTTGCTGTTTATTGACTATGTCTTTGAGCAACTAATTTCACCTCTCTGAATCTTAGCCTTTTCCTTAGTAGTATGGAGTTGTCTATCTTATGAGAGATGTGTGAGAATTAAATATGATAATGGATATGAAAGTACTTTGAAAAGTGCTAAGTAGATATAAGGCTTGATACCTCTCATTTGGCATTCATATTGTTTATCTTTTCATTAATTTGTTTCTTATCCTCATAAACAGATTATCAGCTTCATGAGGACACAGATCTTATCTTGTATTTTTTTGCATAATCTTCTAGTGACTTATACATTATTGTTGCTCAACTGCATAATAGTTGTTCGATAAATACGTGCTGAGTAATCTGTTCAGGATAAGTAATGATGTTATCTACTCAATGCAGTTCCTGTGCTTTCAAACTTTTTCTGAAGAAAATAAGTTAATATGTTCTCTACACATTGCAGATTTGCAATTTTGAAACAATGACTTTAGCTCTTTCTGTGGCTTGAGACAGGATGCAATGAGAGAAAAAGGTTTTTTAACCATTGGGAAGATGTATTGCACATTATCTCCAAAAGATAGTATTTTTTTTTTACCCGATTTTAAAGTTGTGAAAAAATACAGAATTTTTCCTTTGACATTAATAACAGAAGGCATTAATAAAACACATTTCCATTCCACAGAAGTTACTCAGGATTGTCATATCTCCTGTGGTTCCAGCATTGTACAGATTTCCTAATTGTTGTAATTAGAAACAAAAACAGGCAGTATCAAAAGAAGCAGAAATAGAAAACAAGAGCTATTGGTGGTTGAGGGAGAAAATATATACTTTAAGAATTGGACTTTGAACAATTTCTGACAAATAATAACAGCATGCAGTTAGTCTATTGGTTTAGTACAAGGAAGTGATTAGTTTGGTGTGGGGAGCTAAGGAGGAAGAAGTAGGCAGACCCATACCATGGGCAGGAGAGGACCAGGCTGCAATGATACCCCTTGTTCCAGGGAAAGACCCTGACTGCTGACCCTGGGCAAGGGAAGCCAGTCGTTAACACCAGGACCACACTGTAATTACTCTCATGTATGACTTATTATTAAAAATAGCAGCATATCTTAAATGATATGTACATAATACACCCAATACTTTTCATTCAGCTCCCAAATAATCATCTTGCTATGTTTCTATGATTTTGTGTTAAAAAGTCCATTTGGGAGTTGTTTTGATTAGGATCCTGGCATGATAGATCGAACTAATGTTGCAAGCATTATACCAAAAGATCTCTCACAAAAACACTATGAAATTTTTACAAATTTTGCCATTCTGCATGACTTCTTTAAATTTCTGAGAATGGGATTTAGTGCTTTAGTGTTTGGGTATTTTTTATATGTCTATGTGAATGCATATATTAGATATTTTCTGAAAATTCTTTTTTGAGTTAATGGCATTTGAGCATGCAGTGGCTGCAAACTTAGAACTTTAGGAGATACATATTTCTTCCTTAATGGTTACTTTTCTTTTCTTAACCTGAGACAATCCAATGAGGATAATGTGATCTAAGAATTTTGGTGACTTCTAAATTTTCTGGTTTAGTCCTGGGTTAGAATTAACATATGTTCCTGGAAATAGGGGGAAAAATATGAGTAGAATTTTAGCCTTGTCTTTTTTTATCACCAATGATTTAATGAAATATTTTTTCCTTTGTAGATAGCAGAAACCAAGTTTATAACTTAAAAAAGCTGACAAAGCACTAGGTTTATTTCTAGATTTATTATGAGCATAAGCAGCTGTGGTTACTGTTAAAAACAGGTCAGTTGAGGCTTGAAGTCTAATTAATTGCATGTAAAAATATATCATTTTCCACAACTAACTGTATCTTATTGGATATCAGTATAATCATCAATTTAAGACTTGTAAAACTGAAATGTTTCCTGGTTGCCGAGAAATTGTCATAACCCTTTCAGGCTTCTATTTCCCATTTTATAAAGTCCATCTGCCTAATTGTTATTTCCTATATAAAGATGTTTTTCCCCCATTAGGTTCAAATATCATTACTTAACTTTTTTTGAGAAGAGTATTATTCTTTTCAATATATTATAACAAACCACCATATTAACTTCTGCATAATAAGAATATATTAAAAATATTATTTGAAACCATTGTTTTGAATATCATTGTTTAATTTAATGATGACATGGTTAAAGCAGGAATTTGGAGGTAAACATTTTGGATTTGGCTGTATTTCCAACACTATGAGCTTGAAGAGATTCCCTAAGCCTGGTTTCCAGCAGAAAAGAAAACAAACATTTGACTAACCAAAAATTTCACAGCACCAATTGCTTCACCTACTTGGTGTGAATTTGTTTGATTAATTCATTTTTACTTAATTAAGATTTTAGTCATGCTGATTCAATATACAATTTGTATTGATATAATATAGCAACAGCATTTTCCCCTGTTGATCTCAACTCAAACATGCACATATGTTATTTTCTCTATCTTGGATGGCCAAGTGGTATGATTTAAGGAATTTTAATTGTCTTCTTAATACTCTCCTTTGCTGAAGTTTGTGGAATCATTTGGGGACAAGTCATTCTCATTAGCTACGAACTAATTTGAACCTAGCAATATAAATCAGTGCTCATATTATTTCTTCTGCTGTTTAAAGCATATTATTTCTTCTGCTGTTTAAAGCTAAGAAAAGATAGTTTCTTAATCCCTGAAAGTTTCCTAGGGACCTTTTACTGAACTTAAGGCAACTCTAATCCTGATATTTCCTTGCCCCAAAGCCTTTGAAGGTTTCCGGTTGCTAGGGAAATGAGACACACATTTCTGTGAGGAATGCATGATCGTGGTCCAGAGGAAGACCTCATCCAACTGCCCAGCTTTCCCATGCTCCAGGCAAACCAGAGGACTCCACTTTTCCCAAACACACTTCCTGCATTCCCTTGACCTAACTCTTTGTAAGTAGTTTTACTAGAGCTTCGTGACTCCCCTCAAATTCAAGGTCTTCTTGTAAGTCTTTTCCAATCTCCACAATGGGTTGTAACTGTACTTACCTTTGAACTACAATAGTGTGTTGCTCAAACTTTTGGAGATCATATTCTGCTTGGAATTAAGAGCTATCTATGCCAAACTTAGCATCTTGAGGATGAGGACTGTGTCTTCCTCATCATGATACTCCTTTCATTTCTAGCTTAGTGCCTTGTACATCACACATGGGAACATCCTAAACTCTGAATGTCAGGATATGTGGAGGCCAGTTTCAACTCTGTAATGAATTAGCTGTGGTTGTACTACTTATACCTTTGGTAAGTTGCTCTCTCTCTTTTTTTAAATTTCAAAATGTTAAAAAGGTACAAATGTTTTTGTATATAAATACCTTGTATAATGCTTAAAACAGGACTTTGGGTGTGCCCCTCACTAGAATAATGTTCTTGTACCCAATTGGTAAGTTTTTAATCCCTCAACCCTCTCTTTCACCCCCCACCCTTCTTGGTTTCCAATGTGCTTTATATCTCTTTATGCCCATGTGTACCCATTGTTTAGCTCCTACTTATTAGTGAGGACATATGGTGTTTGTTTTTCCGTTACTCAGATACTTCACTTTGCATGATGGTTTCCAGTTCCATCCAAGTTATCAGGCTGGGGGTGGTGGCTCATTCCTGTAATCCTAGCACTCTGGGAGGCTGAGGTGGGCAGATTGCTCGAGGTCAGGAGTTCGAAACCATCCAAGTTACTGAAAAATACATTATTTCATTCCTTTTTGTGGCTGAATAATACTCCATGTTTTATGGGGTATATATATATATATCCCCCCCGCATTTTTTAATCCACTTGAGAATTGATGGGTATGTAGGTTGATTCCACATTTCTGCAATTGTGAATTGTGCTGCAATAAACATTCACGTGCAGGTGTCTTTTTGATAAAATGACTTCTTTTCCTTTGGGTAGATACCCAGTAGTGGGATTGCTGGATTGAATGGTAGGTCTACATTTCTTTCTTTCTTTTTTTTTTTTCCTCCAATATTCCATTTATTTCTTTGAGGAATCTCCATACTGTTTTCCATAGAGATTGTACTAATTAGAAGTGCCACCACGAGTGTATAAGTGTTCCTTTCTCTCTACATCCACACTGTCATCTATTGTTTTTTGACTTTTTAATAATAGTCATTCTGATAGGGTTAAAGTACTATCTCATTATGGTTTTAATTTGCATTTACCTGATGATTAGTAACATTGAGCATTTTCATATGTTTGTTGGCCATTTGTCTATCTTCTTTTGAAAAATTTCTGTTCATGTCTTCTGCCCACTTTTTGATGGGGCTGTTTGTTTTTTTATTACTGATTTGAGTACTTAGTAGGTTCTGGATATTAGTCCTTTGTTGGATATATAGTTTGTGAATATTTTTTCCTATCCCATAGGTTGTCTATTCACTGTGTTGATTATTTCTTTTGCTGTGGAGAAGCTTGTTAACTTAATTAAGTCCATTTATTTATTTTTATTGTTGCTGTAATTGCCTTTGGGTTCTTAGTCATAAATTCTTTGCCTAGGCTGATGTCTATAAGACTTTTTCCTTTGTTTTCTTCTAGAATTTTTATGGTTTCATGCTTTGCATTTAAGTCCTTTATCCATCTTGAATTAATTTTTGTATATGGTAAGAGATAGGGGTTCTGTTTCATTCTTTTGCATGTGACTACCAATTTTCCCAGCACCATTTATTGAATAAGGCTTCCTTTTTTCAGTGTATAGTGTTGTCTGCTTTGTTGAAGATTAGTCGTTCATAGCTATACTGTTTTATTTCTGGTTTTTCTATTCTATTCCATTGGTCCATGTGTCTGCTTTTTATGCCAGTCAACATGCTGTCTTGGTTACTATAGCCTTGTAGTATAATTTGAAGTCAGATAAAGTGACACTTCCAAATTTGTTCTTTTTGCTTAAGATCGCTTTGGCTATTTGGGCTCTTTTTTGGTTCCAAATGAAGTTTAGGATTATTTTTTCTAGATCTGTGACATATGACTTTGGTGTTTTGATGGAGATTGCATTGAATCTCTAAATCACTTTGCGCAATAAGGATATTTTAACGATGTTGATTCTGTCAGTATGTGAGCGTGGGATGTTTTCCCATTTGAATGTGTCTTCTGAGGTTTCTTTCATCAGTGTTTTGTAGTTCTCTTTATATAGATCTTTCACCTTCTTAATTAAATGTATTTCTAAGTGTTTTATTTTCTTTGTAGTTGTGTGAATGGTATTAAGTCCTTGATTTGACTCTCAGCTAGACTGTTATTAGTATATAATAGAAATGCTATTGATTTGTGTACATTGATTTTATAACCTGAGACTTTGCTAAATTTATTTATCAATTCTAGGAGTTTTTTTCGTGGAATCTTTAGGGTTTTCTAGATACAAGATCATATTATCAACAAGCAGGGATAGTTTGACCTCCTCTTTCCCTATCTGGACACCCTTTATTTATTTCTTTTGGTAAGTTGCTCTTTGTGTCTCCATTTTCTTCAATTAGATTGTCAGACTATGTAAACATTAAGTCAGCATAATCTGGTGGTTAATGTGTTAATGAATGGGCTTTGAAGCCACTGGCATGTGTGTTAATGTTAGCTTCTTAGTTGCTGATTGTGAGACCATAGGGAATTCACTTGAGTAACTGGTGCCTCAGTTTACCCACCTATAAAATGGGGATGATAATAGTAATATCTATCTTGACTTTCACAGAGGAGAATGTCTTATGAATGGGTGAATATGCTGGCACAGGGCCTCACGTATCATCCACTCCCTCAGACAAATGACCTCCTTATAGATCTTACTTCTCATTCATTTATTGACTCATTTATAACTCTACAAACATTTGTTGAGTGCTTATTTGGGGAAAAGATGAGTAAGAAGACTTTTCTTCAAGGATCTCTCTGTCAAATGGAAGATACAGATATGTGAGGGCTTATCTAGGAAAAGAATTTCATGGATGCTACAGGAGGATATTGTGGGGGCAGGGAACAGGGTGACCAGTTTTGCTTAGAGGAGTTGTGGAGGTCCCACAAAAGTTGTGAACTTTGCGCAGAGTTGTGAAGAAGGAGCATGCATTTTCCAACAAGGAAAAAAGAAGTCTATTTTCTTCCTGTTAGAGATAATAGACTATACAGATAAGTCATCAATAGAAGGGAGGAAGTTCAGGTTTTGGCTGGAGTTCAGGTTTTGTAAAAAGTTGTGGGTAATGGGAGGTAAGATCAAAATGGCAAGCTGGGGCCAACTGTGAAGGGTTGTATATATGGCATTTAGTTTGGAATTCATCCTCATGGCAAAAGGAAGGATGTGATGGTTTATAAAGTGGATACATAATGCCATCAGATTTGTTTTCTGAGGAGAAATAGGAACTCTGGCAGCAGTGTGGCCAGAAAACCAATGTCTATGGGGCTGACTCCCAAATCAGAATCTATAGTTGACAATTTCCATCTAATCTACATTGTAGCATGCAGTAGCATAATGGCTAATTACATTAGCACCTCTAATCACCTGGGAGGATGTACCCATTGACTATTAGATTCTAGAAGATGTTCTTAGAAGGACAAAGTACATTATCTGAGTGTGGTGTGTGTACTTTAACACGTTATATTTAACATATTATTTTATATTTTGAAAAAGAAGAAATATCTATAATTTATATAATTCTATATTAAAAGAAGATACGAGTTTTTTTTTAAAAATGCTTACACAACTATACTGAGGTATGACTGACATACAAAAAGCTGTACATATTTAATGTATGCAACTTGATGAGTTTGGAGATAAGTATACACCTGTGAAACAGTCTGTGCCATAAACAAAGGATCTGAGATTCTGATGCTTTTACAAAGGGGGTGTGCCTTCTGAAATCCTGGAAAGGCTGCTTTAGTGCTGGGGACTTGTTTCAGATTATGTACAGAGCCCTCAGGATGGAAACTTGAAAGCAAGATCTCCATTTCTCAATCAACTTCCTCATCTCCACTAGCCCAGTTAAATATACTGTTTACTAGATAATATGAATTTTTGGTTTCGTCCTCTGTCTGCTTCCTTACTCTGCCATCAGCCTCTGACACTACTTCTCCTTTCTTCTGTCAACACTGATCATTTTTCAGCTTCCTAGCTCTTAAAACATATGAGTCACATACGTTTCTAGTTGAAGAGGATGGTCATTTCTTCCTTGAAAAGTGTTACAGTTATTCATTATTTCTGAGTCATTGCTGTTTTTCAACCAGGGGGACCCCTACAAATTGCATGACCAGTCAGTTCTCTGGACCAGTTTTTATTCCAGAAAAATGGTTTTAAATTACCATTGCCATGGTTGAGACTGCAAAAGTGACAGAAAGCAGGACAGGGCAGTGGTCTTGTTCCTATGAGGTGGCGGTGGCATTGGTGATGATGGATTCTGGGCCAATAGAGAGCACCTTTATTATCCTCAATTCATCCTTAGGCCAACTGGCTGAACTGCCTTTAAGTTTCTCTGACTACTTACTTATGAAATATCTTAATTCTCATAAATAGTGAAGGTTATAACTTCAGGTTATAACTAGGAGTTTAAAAGTCTCTCATCTAAAGATTAGGGAACCCAACTCAAATCTGATTACCAGGGTGGAGAAAAGGACCCATCTCAATTTCAGGCTCATGTAGAAAGAGATGCCATTTTGTTACTTTCTCTTTGTGAAGATTTTTATTTATAGCCATACCTTCCAGTGAAAGTTTGTCCTGTCTGAAC
The DNA here is from genome assembly GCF_040939455.1 of Microcebus murinus. Lineage (NCBI taxonomy): Eukaryota > Metazoa > Chordata > Mammalia > Primates > Cheirogaleidae > Microcebus > Microcebus murinus. Next base: position 13,433,826 of record NC_134114.1, read on the forward strand.
ATCTACATCACTGCCAAGTGAACAGGATTCAGATATTGCTCCAAGCCTTTAGTTTCTATATTTACAACAAAATCTGCCCATAGCTGCCTGTTTATATTACTTTCATCCTATCTGGGCTTGGCAAATGCTGTAAATTAGGATAAAAAAGGGAGATAAGGAGTAGGGATAGGAAGAATGAAATATGTCTATGAATTCTAGTTCTCTGAAGATTTTCTGAGGATGTATGTTTTAAAAGACCAGAAGAGTTTTCAGAAATCCGGGCCTTGGTTTTGATATGAATTTCTTTTTAGATGCTTTTAAAAGTCTATCCTTTCTAAGCGGTGCTCAATTTTCATTAAAATGTAAATAAATAGATATCTATATACAAGGGATTCTTTCATGTGACTTTTTTTTTTTTTTTTTTTTGAGACAGAGTCTCGCTTGTAGCCCAGGCTAGAGTGAGTGCCGTGGCATCAGCCTAGCTCACAGCAACCTCAAACTCCTGGGCTCAAGCAATCCTGCTGCCTCAGCCTCCCGAGTAGCTGGGACTACAGGCATGCACCACCATGCCCAGCTAATTTTATATATATATACATTAGTTGGCCAATTAATTTCTTTCTATTTATAGTAGAGACGGGGTCTCGCTCTTGCTCAGGCTGGTTTCGAACTCCTGACCTCGAGCAATCCGCCCGCCTCAGCCTCCCAGAGTGCTAGGATTACAGGCGTGAGCCACCGCGCCCGGCTTCATGTGACTTTTATTAACTTCAAATTTCATAAGCACTTTAAAGAGTTTTGTTTCATGATCATATTTTCATTTTTTTATTCAGTAGCTGATGCTTTGGTCTGTAGGAATTTGTGATTCAGAGAATATAAAAAAGTTAATTTTATATAGCCACAGTGACTATGTGCTTTTTCTGCTGTGCAGTAATCCTTCAGAGTACAAGTAAAGGTCAAGAGACAGCAATGGAAAAGACTTTGTGTTAGGTGGCAATTTTTACTGTTGCAGAAAATACATTCTTCTTGTTATGGATGATTTAGTTGTTACTGGCCTGGGGCTGAGTGTCTTGGGGCATTAAACTAGTGACTTGTCAAGTATTGAGTCAATAATTATCATTTTCATTTCTTTTTATTTTTTTCCATTAGTCAAGAAAAAATGCACACACGTGTGCATGTGTGTGCAGACATATACTCGCATACAGCCTTCATCCTTAAAAACCCAAGCAAATAAACCACATGTAAGTGGACAACAACCACTTTGTTGACTAAAGCTCAGGAGATAGTACCAAAAATCAGTTTCCAGGAACCAGTAGCTAGAAAACCAGGACCAGCCTTTCTTATCCTCAAATTTATGTGACCATGATCTCTCTCTTGGTCACCAGATGTGAATTTCCAATCTTTCCTTTGCTATTCCATATTGATATTTTGACACAACTTGTATTTCAAATTGTCAAAATAAATTTGCTCTCTAAACCTCCCAAGCTCAGATGTGACCTACCTGGGTTCATAGTTTTATCATACACTGGGCTTCCTTACTGAGAATCCTCAGCCTTGATTTCAGTTTCCTCAACTTCTTCTGTAGTGTTCAGCACTGTAACACTTTCCTCTGCCATTGCCTGGTCCACCCTTTCGTGCCCCCAACCTGACTGTAGTTTATTATGACTGTAATAAACTCCTAACTGGTCTAGGTATCTTAATTTTAATTCTCTTATTCTTTCAAATCATACTCCAATTACCCTCTAAAAACATAGCTTAGAGAGGATGAATCTCCACAGAGCTGTTCAATGCTTCTGCATTTTTTTAAAGCACAAAGTAAAACATAATTACGTCACTCCAGGAACTCCTAAATATGGTCTCAAAATATTTTTTCCATATTTTAAATTATGTTTCTGTCAAGCTATTCTTGAGCAAGTCAATTTCTCAGCCTTTTCCAAAAAGATTGCATGGAATTTCATGAGTGCATGCCCTTTGTTTCATTGTCAGACCATTTGCTTCATCTTTTAAATACTATCTCAAGTGCTTTGTGATATCTTACTTGGTCCTTTCAGTTGGAATTAATGCTAAAAAATTCTATGGGAATTTAAAATGGTAAAGCTATATGTGAAACAGAAAGAACAAACTGTCTTTTTGTAAGAGGAAAAACGTTTGAAATTCTATTTTCTTTTTGTCTTTTCTACTTAGAAGAATGATCTTCATACTGGAAAGAATAGCATAGACAGGTTATGAGAGAAATAATGTACAAGGTGTCAATAATAGAGATAATTTGAATCCTTTTCATGAGAATATCTTCTCACCTGGATAAATTACTTTTGTCATGACAAAAGGATTCGGGTATTATTGAGGACCCATTGTTTAATGTTTTCATTGGATCATATGAACACGATAATATTTCTAAAAACGTACCAGATCATTCCCCCTCATTAAAATTCTTGCATGGTTTTCTATACTTTATCATTACATTTAGAATTTTTCTCCATCTGCCTCCTTCACATTTCTCTAACCTCGATTTCTGCCACTCCTCATATTCTTCTATGCCAAAATATTCTCCCATATACCTAATGTATATCTTAATTGTGGCAATTATACTAGTTTTTACTCAGTTTATTTTTCCTCCTCCCATAAGACCTTTATAGCAGGCACTTCTCTTTCCTGTAGACACAATGGACAGAACATATGTTCCAGAATTGTATAGATCTAGGTTCCAGTCATAGATTTTCCTCTTACTAGCCTTGGCAAGGATGATTAGCCAAATAGTCTTTATTGGGAGAGGGGGAGAGTGGTGGAATGGTTGTCCAGCCAGTGACTAAGAAGATTTGCTAGCCTAGCACATACTTGGGTGTGATTATATGATTACTGATTATGAGTTGTCAAGGGAATTAATGTGTGTCACTTCCTCAGAGACCTTTATGAAGCGGGGTGCCTTCTCTATGCTGTCCTTCACTCCCCTTGCTAGATGACAATGATTATGAGCCTGTAGATTGTAGAAAGGACCTGGTCTCCGAATCACTGCCAAAGAGAGCAGATGATTCCTGAATGACCAGGATTCCTTCACTTTAGACTGTCGTATATAAATGAGAAAGAATTTGTATTGTGTTTATTTATTGTTCATCTAGTAGTATGAATTATTGTGTGATGATTATCTTCAAAGATGGCCACCAATAGTTTATTCATTTTTGGTATGAATTTGTCCCTCTTCATATCAAGAGGTAGAGCTTATTTCCCTCTCTTTGAATCTGTGCTGATCTTGACTGGCTAGAAAAGATGTTCTAGCTCAGGATGCAAGAAGTTTGGCACCTTTCACTTCCTGCTTCTTGGAACCGAACTGCCGTACTGTGAGAAGCCCATGTCACATGCAGAAGAACTGAGACATCTTCAGTTGACATCTTCAGCTTGGGTCTACAGCCAGGGTCGTTCTCCATGTAGGAAGGAGCTGGCCCAGTCAAATGCTCAGATAACTGCTGCCCAGCAGTGATCACAGGGAACAGGAGCACCCCCCTCCCCCGCCATTCTACTCAAAGAACCATCAGAGAATATAAAGTGGTTGTTAATATGTACCAAAGATAACTGAAATAGCCAGGTAGCTTATATATTTTATATATTATACCCAGTTACCAGTAAGCCCATATTTTTGAGCAGTCAGCATTACTTTAAGTAAGATACCTGCTTTGTGACATTGGTACAGTTACTTAACTGCTCTCAGCTTTCATTTCATGATAAGTAAAATGGCGGGGGTGGTGGTGCCCTACTGAATTCATACTGTTGTTGCAATTGAATGACACAATGATGGAGAGCTCCTTGCCTAGTGTCTGGCATCTGGTAGGCACTTAACTTAAACTTATTTGAATGAATATTAATCTTTGATAAATTATCAAAGAAATGCTCAATTAGAAAGAAAATAACCTCATTTGTAGTCAGAAAACTCAAAATGATGTGTGGGAATACATCTTAATTCTATACCTTATTGCCTGGAAAGTAGACAAATTCTGCGACTGCATTTTGAGTTTCTCTAGCCGGCTCCCTTTTCATCTGTGCATTCATCTCAGCATTTTTTCTTTGATGAATCCCCACTCCCGTTTTATATAACACACCTATTCTTATACCTTAGTGAGAACACACAGAAGATATTCTCTTGGTGTTTTTTTGTCTGTAATAATTTTTTATAGAGGTATTCTCCTTTTTTGTTAGATGTGAAATTATTCAGTCTTCATACATGACTTTCCTGTTTATTAATTCAGCAAACATTTAGTGTGCTGGGCACTAAATTAGGTTTAATTTCTTGCTACACAAGCCTAATCTCTCGCTAGTCATGAGTCCTATTTTTCAGATCAAGGTAAATAAGGGGAAGACTATAATTTGTAACAAACTACAGCCCATTTTGGCCCACTATCTGTTTTTGTAACATAGCCACATGCGTTTGTTTACATGTTGTCTAGAGTTGCTTTTGTGCTACAATAGCAGAGTTGAGTAGTTACTACAGAGTTGATCTAGTGCACAAAGCCTAAAATATTTACTACAGGACCTTTATAGAAAAAGTTTTTCAATTTTTGATTTGTAGTAATATGAGCAGTTTTAGTTGGCATATCTTAGAAATTATTTAAAAAGTGAATAATGAGCTACTATGGCAATTAAAAGGCAGAACACTATGCCACACAATCAAGGAAAAAGGAAAGGGAGTTGTCTAAGCTCTCTAACAAAGGAACATTTTAGGGGGCTTGTAAAGGTTAAAAAAATAGGTTAGGTTGTTGTATATCACTTTCACTGACAACTTGGATATTACTGGTTAGAGAATAAACTAGGAAAATATTTAGGAAGGCAACATGGAGTTTAATGGAAATATGAATACTTTTGGACTCAGCAATTTTACCATGGAATTGATTCTACAGAAATCCTCTCATATGCATGAAAGGAGACATAGTCAAGGATGTTGATTTTGGCTTTTGTTTATAATAACCAAAGCTGGAAAACAAGCTTAACCAATGGAGAATGGTTACATAAAATATAGTGCACATACTCTACGTATGGTATTTTAATTGAACAGAGGCAGCCATTAAAAAAAATGAAGTAGCTCTATAGTTCCAATTCTGGAAAGGTTGTCAAGATATGTTATTATTCCACAGGATAATATATTATGATACTACTTATATATTCATAAAACATATTATGTAAATGTTTGTGTTTATAGTTAATACTAAATTAAACTGTATATGATAGCAAAATATCAAATTATAATGGCATAAGCAAGATAGAATTATTTGTTCTCTCATGAAAAGCTCAGGCATGGAATACAGGGCTGGGACAGTGAGAGCTCTATGGCCTCAATGGTGTGAGGGTGTCACGCTCCTTTTATCCTGTTGGTTGACTTGGGGTGATTTTAAACCTTGGTGGCATCTGTGTTCCAGGCAACACAATGAGACACTGGGTAGTGTTCAAAGGAGAAAGTCTGGGAGTTTAAAGTTTACCCTTGTGCAAAAGAAAAACATAACTTAATCACTGTGGAGGCTACAAGATGAATACATAATAAGAAGGTGGTCGTTTGTTAAATAAGAAAAAAATTTCTAATAGGAGATGGGTCACAGAATTCAAAAAATAATGAATAAAGAAAGGCTATTAGGGAGTCATAGACTAAAGAGTAAAGCTAGCAGGAATATCAAAGATTATCTGATTTGAATCCGTCATTTTAGGTCTTTTATTAGAATCTCAAAGGGGTAACAAGAGAAAAAAGGAGAAAAGCTAATATTCTAGAACTTTTGAAAGATGTTAATATTTTAAAAATAAATTTTATTTTTTTAAGATTTTAAACATTTTAATTGACACATAATTGTGCATATTTATGGAGTACAATGGGATGTTTCCATACATCTATGCATTGTGAAATTATTAAATCAGGGTAATTAGCATATCCATTATCTCAAAACCTTATCATTTCTTTGTAGTGAGAACATTCAAAATCCTTTCTTCTAGTTGGTTTGAAATATATAATACATTGTTGTTAACTATAGTCATCTTACTGGGCCATGGGACACCAGAACTTATTCCTCCTATCTGATTGTAACTTTGTGCCCAAGGGATAGGGGTGAATGGAGAAAGATGTTAGTCTTTGATGCCAAAAACATCTTTAAAAATTATGCATGTACCTACAGTTTTTATTTACTTATTTTTAGATTATTTAAGATATTATTTTACTAATATATTGCATACATTATAAAATGTTCACCAAAAGGAAATTAATTAGGATTAGCTAGAATTGAATAAATAATAGAAAAAAATTATTGTTCATTATGATGGTTTCATAATATCTCAAGAAAAATGTACACTTAGGACAAGGTTCACTATTTTATATGTGTATGTGGGTGTATATTAAATGTACATACATATACTATATTTCCAATAGTCTTATTGGTAATTAAATCTTTCCCCCACAATTCCTTATCAAATCTGTTTTGTCATCAGTGTTCTTACCTGAATTTGTAGCCAAGAGGAACCTGTATCGAGGGTGGAAGAGTTGATTTTGCCACTTTCCCATGGTTTGTTTGTGCTTGGATTATTGATATTTACTCAATTAAATTTATTTGCTACAGTCTTTTAAACTAGGTGTCTATTTTGTAAATATTAATATAAATTAGGTACCATTATGTATTTCATAAATCCATGCATTAGTAATAATGGTTACTACATAAGCCACAGTACCAATGTGTTATTTTCTGCTAGTGAATGAGAAGGATTCTGCTGTCAGTCTCTGCATACAATGAAATTCTATAATCTTCCCTCAGGACACCTCACATATTGGGACTGACAAGTGACCCCCTGACATAGGGCCTGCATGAGAGTATGAGATTTAATCTGTATTATAAATAGTGGAAAAGCTTAATTTCTTACTTTATTTCTCTCTATGAATTAAAAATAAATAGAAGCGGATAGTCTTACATGCTATTCCTGTACCTATAAACCAACCTGTGCCCATTGATGCAACAGGTTTTCTAACTAATCTTCAAATTACAACTATATTCTATGTATTGGAGTTCAACCAAGAAGTAGAACCAGTAGATACATATTTTAAGAAAATTAGTAACTGTGCAGCTGGTTAAGCATACCCCAAGACCACAGGACAGGCAGTCAGGAAGGGAAAATCACCTGTAGGCTTCTGCTCCAGGGGTCTAGGTGAGTGCTTAACAGACAGACAGGAAGGGAGATCCAAGAGAAAGGAGGGTGGGGGCAATTGCAGCCCCAACTGATGGCTGGGGCCTTTGGCCTATGGAAAATCTAAGCCATCTTTTGAAGTAATTCCGGCTGATTAAATCAGGATCACTCATGATAATTTCCCGTCTAGTGAATTTAAAGTCACCTGATTAGGGACTTTATGTACACCTGCAAAACCTCTCTCTACCAGTGCCTGGATTAGTGTTTGGCTGAATACCTGGGAAAAGGTGTACATGCTAAAATGCTGCTGCCTCCCCCTTCCATGCTCCATGTCTTGTGAGAGAACATCCGTTTTAGCTCAACCCAACTAGAAAGGGAATTCTGGGGTCCGTAATTCAGCCTAGCTAAGTCTAGGCATTACAAAGCTACTGTGGTCTATTGCTTCTAACAGATAGCTATCTACCAGGCCAACCACATCTGGCCTTGGACTGATGTGGTTATATGTCAGCTGGGAGGTCATGCAAACTTTCTGCGTGTCATCAATGTTGAATGAACTAGTTTTTGCTATAGCAGTTTTCAGACAGCTCCTTTTATTTTCTCAGTGTATGAACTTTTTACCTCACAACACATTAAATAAATATGCTATAAGCAATTTATACTTCAACATTAACATTTCAAGCAAAAGCACACTCACCTGTTACTCATCATGGCAGGCGCTAGTTGAGTAATGACATAGAGAATGCACCTGAAATATGCACCGTTACTAGAAGCACCTACTAAGTTTTCTGTTGTGTATGTGTGTTGTGTATGTGACCAAATCAGGAAGATGAAGCAGATGAACCCTGAGTTAGTCTGTGGCACTGTTTTATGTGTTTTTAAATGCTGTGTTTAGCTTTTATTTTTCCTTAATTTGTTTTTTCTGTGCTATAACCAAGTATACTTTGAATGCAAGATATGAGCATGAGGCCCCATCCCCAAATAGAAAAATTTGGTGAATAAAATGGTGCAGAAGGACAAATGGTGCAAATGTACCTTCCAAAGTAAGCCACCACCTTCCTCTTTTCATCGGCCATCACCACCCCCTCCTTGGCTGACTGCAGTGAACTTTCATGATATTATATGTATCCTATATTTTCTCTTAATTTGTTATGTACATGCTAAATTTATTTTCTTCCAACTTTTTTATTACTTACATAAACTCGTTTTCATTGTTAAATTTTTATATTCTTGTATTTATAAAATTGTTTGCATATTTTATGTGGGATGGACTATATTACGTTTCTTTCCTTTAAAATAAATAGAAGTATTCTCATTTAATGGTTTTTCACTTGGTGGCAGTTCATCAGGAACAGATTAAGGTTAGTTAATGAGGGCTAAGTGTACTGCATTTCTATTCCGTAGTTCTATTTCCTGGATTGAGTTCGTCATCCTTTTTCTGTTTAGTTGTTTCATCTGTAATGAAGGGGAGGGGGCGGCAATACTTATAGGGTTGTTGTGACAAATGAGACCACACACATAAAGTTTTGGCAATATTTGATAAATAATAATCCCTCAATAAATATTAGTTTAATATAACTCATTTAGCTGAAAACATACCTATAGTAAAGAGAGCACAATGATATTTTATGACCCAGAATGATAAAATCTTTTATTATTTAGAAATCCTGCAGAGAGCTGAATGCTGCCATTCCCTTGGTGGCTATTTTCTCTTGTAGAGACATACAATGAGATCATAAATCCTGGTGGCACTTTTTGGTTCTGGCATATATACATTTTACATTGCAAATCATAGAAAGAAACTAGGTTAGCACTAGAAGAAATCTTAGAGACCACTTAGACCACAGTCCTCATTTTATAGGTTGGGAAATAGAGACTCAGGTTTCAATGACTGACAAATTCACAGAGGTAGTTGGTATCGGATGTGGATAAAAATGTAGGTCTTTCACCTGCCTGGCTCTAATTCTAAACATTAGCTGTAGCAACAGAGAGAAAGGTAAGAAATATGGTGTTTTCACCATTTTTAGACTAAAAAAATAAACCTGAGGTTTTACTGGAGATAAATGTCCCTGTGGAATTTTAAAAGACATTTATGTATTAATTTTTTCTCTTCTTTTGGAACTATAATAACTGTGGTCCACCTCTTTTGAATGGATAAAGTATCCAGTAGATTTCTTATTGTTTTTGTACAATCTTTGTTTCACTTCATCTCCATCCTTTTGTGTTGCTTGTTTTGGCGGGCCTGGCATCTAGTAGAAGACAAGGGGGTTCTAATTTTAAGAGAAAATCATCATGGGTAGGTATAAAGAACTGAGAACTGGAGATATAGATACTCAGGGAGTCAATTTTAATCAAGTGGGAAAATCAGAACATTTGAACTTAAAAGTGTCTGAATTTTCTGCCTCACTGATGTAAGTTTAAGAAATTTGATGAGCTGAAGATAGAACATGCATGGCTCATTTGATTTGGGTTGAACTATTTTTATTTGGTGTCTAAGATAATTTATTTTTCATTTAAACTTTTTTTTTTTTGTAATCTCTTAGAAAAATATACCCAGAAAAGAAAGGGTTGGCTGTGGAGCATCATTTAAGCTAGTCTGCAAATTAACACCTGTATCTCTCAGGGTGCTTGCTGTAAATAATAATTTTGACTTTAGCTTGTTAAAGCAGAAAGGGATTTATTATGGGATATAAGGCTGCTTATGTGATTTTCAGAAATGTCAGATAACCAAGCTTGTATGCTACTCCATGGCATGGGACTCTTTCAGTGAATTCCACTGCTGCTGCTGTTCTTGCTTCTTGGCACCCACAAAACTAGAGACTGAACCTTAAAAAAACCCTCTCCTGTCATTATCACTATAGGAAACCACTGAAGAGCTTGAAGTTCATGGTGTTGACTTCCATATTCCAAGTCTCAGTAGCTGTATCTCCTTAGTGGATGTTAGCTCACTTGGAGAATCCTCATTTCAGGGGAGACTATGAAATGCATTCTGAAATTTCCCTGGCTCCAATCTTTACAGAGGCATTCTAGAAAGAGGTTGGAAAGGTGTTGGCCTCAGCATTGTTGCTGAGGGTTATGCAATAAACATGCACATGCTGACTGGCAGGGAGAATGGGCCTTAGGAATAGCCTTTATCTCTCTGTATGATATGTGAGCATGAATAAAGTCATTAGAATATTAACATGATTTCGGAAGGGGAAAGTGAGGACCAAGAAAACATACATTGTATAAAATACATTTTGAATGGGAATAGGAGAAAAATCTGCCAAATTCAATCATGTAACTTGGTTTATATTGACCCAAATTTATTTTAATGCTAGAAATGTTAAGAGAGAGATTAGAATATAGGCAGTTTTTATTTTATAGTTCCAACAGGCACAAATTTCAGTTACCATAGTCTAGTTGAATAACACATAATGTGGTTCACATTTCATATACCAAGGCCTACTAACCATATGTAACTGCATGAAGTACAAACTTCACTACTAGCTCTTTAGTCTAAAAATCACTGTGTAAATAAGAGATGTGCATCTCGATCAACGACCAATCATGTCATTTCTTTTGAAATCTGTTGGTGGTTGGTCACCAAACATCAGTTTTTCAGTTCAAATGCAAAGAGCTAAGTATGTGGTTGTATTGCCACCTCCTTGTCTTCAGTGATAAACCCACACAACGTTTCACAAAACTAGTTAGTAGGAAGAGGAAATTGACCAACAAAGATGAAAGTTTCTCAGAGAAAAAAAAAGTGATGAGGCTGGGAGTGAAATTTGCATTGAAAGTAAATGAAATTATGGAAGCATTAGTTGACCGTGGAAACAGGACACTGCCCCCATTTATCCACTGTGAGGACAGTGCAGTCAGGGGGACTTAGTGGCTGAGAATTTACTGACATAAATGGGGAGAGTGGCTGTGACAAAAAGGATGAAGGTGTCCCAGAGGAAGTGACACTGGAATAAAGCTTCACCTTAGAGGAACTCAGAGATAATTCATGATTTTGGAAGCATAAAAAATAAAGTGTTGAAAGCCAATCCATACTTAGAAAGGAGTATGACAATTCACCAAGACTTAGAAAAGATGTTCATTTTATATTGTAAATTGTCAGATGAGAAGAAGCCAAGCACTGTTCGAACAACTCTTAGGTTGGTGAAGTTTGTTGTTGCTGTTGTTAATGAGTGGGGAGATTGTAAGTAGTTTCTTCTTTTTTATTGACAATATTAAGGTGTACAACATGATTTTTTGATATACATAGTGAAATGGTTACTAAAGTCAAGTAAATTAACACATCCATCATCTCTCCTTTTTTTGTGGTAAGGGCACTTCAAACACACACTCTCTTAGAAAATTTTGAGTATACAATATTAAGTATTATCCTCATGATGTACATTAAATCTCTAGATTTATTCTCCTACCTACCTGCAAGTTCATACTCTTTGACCCAAATCTCCCCATGTCTCCATGGAAACTCTGTTTCTGTGCATTCAAACATAGAACTCTCTGTTTCTAGGTATTCAACTTTTTCTTTCTTTTTTAGATTCACATATAAGTGTGTACATGCGGTATTTTTCTTTCCGTGGATGTGTATTTCACTTAGGATAATATCCTTCAGGTCCATCCATATTGTGGCAAGTGGCGGGCTGTCTTTCTTTTCCAAAGCTGAATAATATTCCATTATACATATTAATACATATGTCACAATTTCTTTATTCATTCACCCATGGATGGACACCTAGGTTGTTTCCATGTCTTGGCTATTATGAATAATCCTGCAATGAACATGAGCATGCAGATATTTCTATGAGATACTAACTCCATTTCCTTTATGTCTAGAGAAGGAATTGCTGGGTCAAGTTTTTTTTTTTTAAAGAAGTAAAACATTTTAATTCTCTATGTTTCTAATGTTTTAAATAGTACTTTTACTAATTATTCATTTCCATATACATTTATAACCAATAGTAAACAGTTTTTACTATTTTGACAAAAAATTTTAAAACTCATGGAACAATTGGAATTTTTCCCATTGATTATTAAGATCACTTTGCATAGTTTCAGCTTACATGTTTATTTGTGGGGTCCATATTCCCCTCTAGGAAAAGGACTGTCTGTAATCAAAATGAGGACCAGCAAACATCGCATATTTCCATCTTGAAAGACAGCACTCTCTGGCTAAGAGAGGTTCGACATGCATTACAATTTAAGACACAGTCTTAGAAGTCATGGAGTCACTGCTTGCCCATATGACATTTTAATGATAACTAAAAAAAAAGCATTCTTTCATGAAGACACTTTATTTCCATCTGTTAGAAAATTGTCCTAATCTATGATGGCTACAACGGAAATGGTGTATCTTTAGATACAGCCCCACTGTGCACCTTACAGTCTGATGGTGTGAGTGATGGCCCTGGGCTGGTTTCAGGGAATCTCAGTCTAGCTTACACACACAGTGCCTGGACCACAGGAGCTAAGGAAGATGTCACTGTCACTGGAGCAGACAGGAAAAGCTTCACAGTGAACATGGGTTCATCAGTGTCTTGAAGGGACCAGGGAAGGCGTGTAAGGAGCAGTCACCCAGATGCTACAGCAGATCCTGTCTTCATTTCAATTTTTGATATTTTTTCATCATGGATTTTTTTTTTTTTTTTGAGACAGAGTCTCGCTTTGTTGCCCAAGCTAGAGTGAGTGCCCTGGCAACAGTCTAGCTCACAGCAACCTCAATCTCCTGGGCTCAAACAATGCTCCTGCCTCAGCCTCCCAAGTAGCTGGGACTACAGGCATACACCACCATGCCCGGCTAATTTTTTCTATATATATTAGTTGGCCAATTAATTTCTTTCTATTTATAGTAGAGACGGGGTCTCACTCTTGCTCAGGCTGGTTTCGAACTCCTGACCTCCAGCAATCCGCCTGCCTCAGCCTCCCAGAGTGCTAGAATTACAGGTGTGAGCCACCACTCCCAGCCTCATCATGGACTTTTTTTACATTAAATTTTATTTTAAAATATCTTTGGTATTTACCTAAAGGAGTTAAACACTTATGTCCATGCAAAAACCTTCACAGAGATGTTTATAGCAGATTTATTCATGATTGCCAAAACTTGGAAGCAACCAAGATACCCTTCACTAGATGAATAGATAAATACACAGTGGCACATCCAGACAATAGAATATTAATCAGCTATAGAGAGAAATGAGTTATCAAGCCACAAAAAGACATGGAGGAACATTAACTGCATATTACTAAGTGAAAAAAGCCAATATCAAAAGACTAGATACTATGTAATTCCAACTATATGACATTGTGGAAAAGGCAAAACCATGGAGACAGTAAAAGAATCAGTGGTCGCCAGGGTTGGGGGGGGAGGGGGGGCTGGGAGGGAGGGATGAGTAGGCAGAGTCCAGGGGATTTTAGGGCAGGGAAATTCTTCCAATATGAGACTATGATGGTAGACACACATCATTGTACATATGTCAAGAGCACAGAATGTACACCAATAGTGACCCCTACTGTAAATTCTGGACTTTGGGAGTTCATTATGTATTAACATAGGTTCATCAGTTGTGCCCACTGTCCCACTCTGTTGGGGATGTTGATAATGGGGGTAGGGAGCTATGCATGTGTAGAGGCAGGGGTACATGGGAAATCTCTGTACCTTCCATTCAATATTGCTATAAACCTGAAACTACTCTAAACAAATCTATGAACAATATTCCATTAAAACGTTATTGATATTGATTGCTGAATTTTTGGGTACCCTCCTAAACTTTGTGCCCAAGGTAGCCCACTCACATCACCCTATTCACTTCATTGGAACTTTATGAGGCAACTTTCTACTTGCAACCACCGCTTCTCTGTAAAGAGCAAGGGCCACGGTGTGGCTGGCACTTTGGGTACTGGAGGGTCAGAAGAATCTTGAGTAATTTTCCTAATACATTTTCCTGCCATACAGGAAGTGATTGTGGTTCAGTTTTTGCAAACTGTGGATTAACCTCTGAATATCTGTAAGAGTTTGGGCCTTTGACTCTAATTTTATAATAATCTGAACGGTATCATTGTATGTGCTTTGAAATTCAGGTATAGCTTGACATCCAGGTAGGATTTAACAAGTAAAAATAGGGGCTATCCAGTTAACTCTAAATTTTAGACAAATAACAAATAATATTTTAGGATAAGCCATGCCCCATGACATATTTGGGAGAGACTTATACTAAAAAATTATTATTTATCTGAAATTCAAATTTATCTGTGTATGTCCCCTATTTTATCTGACAGCCCTACACCTGTGCAACTGCAATGATTTAGGGAAAGTTAATTCCCATTTTGTCTTAGTTGTCATTGCTGCAGTGTATAGACCTCACCATGTTAATGGCAGTCACATGTCAGTGCCTTGAATGTGAAGTGATTTTTATAACAGTAAATTTCTTTTTGTGCTAACTTTCATGTCTTTGAACAAAATTGCTTCTCTCAGCTTGGTATGCTCCTCTTTTGCTATCCTTCTAATTTGTATTTTTCCTCTTCTTTTGGACTGTTAGCATGTAAAATTTAGGCTAACAGGGGTCAGCTTTTGTCTTTTCATCTCATTTCTCTGACAGTTAAGAATTAAAAGGGAAGCACATGAGACAAAAATATGAAATCAGGCACCCACATCACATTCAGAGTTGCTTGCTTCCTCCGCATGAGGTCAATACATAATTCACTACTTGATTCAGGCAACTTTTCTTTCCTGGTCCATATAACTATACATGAGTTTTTTTTTTTTTTTTTTTTGGGAAGATTCTAGAAGCATATACATGAGTTTTGAAGTTAAGGCAGATTATCTATCTATTCACATGCCCTTACATATATCATACTTAATATTTATATTATGACTAATTGATTGACTAATAATTATTCCAGTATTCAAATAGTGAGTGGAAGAGTTAGAAAAATTGCCTTGTATTAACCATAGTGATTTACACTTTCTCCTTACATTAGGGAAATCCTATTTTGTTACATTTTTTCCACACTTTCTTTTGTTTTTGAAATTGGTTATTTCC
Source organism: Microcebus murinus (assembly GCF_040939455.1). Lineage (NCBI taxonomy): Eukaryota > Metazoa > Chordata > Mammalia > Primates > Cheirogaleidae > Microcebus > Microcebus murinus. The sequence continues at coordinate 13,448,966 of NC_134114.1, forward strand.
TCTACCCAAATTGCCAAGCACCTTCCCTGCCTGGTAGGAAACTCACACCATTTCTAGTCTTCTGAGGCTTGTTTTTGCCATTTATATACAGAACACTGGAAACAGCCACCCCTTTGTCCTGCTCATCTTCTCTGACACTTCAATCACAGCAGAAAAGCCACTCTTTTGTTGCCCCTGTAGCTCCTTTTGGCTTGTGCTATGGAGTCACTGGGCAAATATGGTGGACTGAGAACTTGTCTAGCAAAAAGAGGAACTGGGCATGATGTTTAAAGACCCCTGGAACTGAGGATTCTGACACTTTACCAGGGATAGCATTAGGGGCTAAGTATGTAATTGCGAATCCTTTGATTTTAAAGATTTTGCATGATTGTGAGAGAGAGAGAAACAGAAATAATTTTGCTCCAATGTTGTTATTTAATGCTTGTGTTATTCATAGAGAATTATCTGAGCTGCAGCAGGGGTTAAAGGTGATCTTTTCAAGCAAGGTAGGAAAGAAGCGCAGAGCAGTGGTCTGGTTAAAGGTTCACCTTGTACTGTTAGGTGTCCTTTGACTCATATCTAAGTAGCACGCATTGGAAATGCTGATTTGATATCGAATTGCTTTGGCGGCTAAGTACTAAGAGAATGGAGTGAATTAATCTTTTTTCCTTCTGAATATGAGCAACTAAAGAAGCTTCTGTCCTCAACCATGGTCTTTCTCCATAGTTTGTGGTATGAAAAATAGAGCTCCAGCTAATAAGAGTAAGTTAGTTGTGAGATAAATTAGACCTGTCAGGGAACACTCAGGTTTGGCCGGCTTCCCAGCAGTTGCGTAGTTTGAGAGCGGAGCAGAAATGTCCCACCAGGCTAAACACTAAGGACATGCCACCATTGGATTGTCTGCCAGCAGTAAAAGTCAGAGAGCTTTGGAAGGAGGTTGTTCCAGATTCCTGAACATCCTTACAGCAAGAGCTATCAAATGTGAATAATTTTTCTCTCTTCAAAAGCGTCTTTTTATTTTCTTTTTCTGAGCAGAACTCTGGCAATTTTAAAAACCATATTTTAAAGAATAAAAACAAGGCGGAGGAAATGCATGGCATATGAAGGCTTAGGAACATATTTAATGACAGTTTTTAAAAACTGAAATCTTATTTAAAGGAAAGTAAGAGGCTTGGGATAAGGGCTGTCTTGACAGTCCCCACAAGGGCACTTATCTCCTATCTGAACCTGACTTTGGGGTCCTGGGACCTTGGCAGCGAACTGTTTTAACAATAAATCAGGGCTGGGCACGGTGGCTCACGCCTGTAATCCTAGCACTCTGGGAGGCCAAGGCGGGCTGATAGCTCGAGGTCAGGAGCTCGAAACCAGCCTGAGCAAGAGCGAGACCCTGTCTCTACTATAAATAGAAAGAAATTAATTGGTCAACTAATATATATAGAAAAAATTAGCCAGGTGTGGTGGCGCATGCCTGTAGACCCAGCTACTCGGGAGGCTGAGGCAGTAGGATCGCTTGAGCCCAGGAGTGTGAGGTTGCTGTAAGCTAGGCTGACGCCAGGGCACTCACTCTAGCCTGGGCGACAAAGAAAGACTCTGTCTCAAAAAAACAAAACAAAACAATAAATCAGGCTCCACTGTGGTTGCTGGCTGTTCTGGAGTTGGTGCCTACAGAAATGAGAGAAGATCCTGCTCTTTTTGAGAAAAGTCAATTCAATTTAATTCAAGAAATGTTGATTGGTTACTCCTATGTGCGATTTATAGTAATCGGGGTGGTAAATTTTTTTAAGGGGAAAAGGACTGATTCAGTGACATTTAATTCACATCTCACAGGCCAGATCTTCCTTGAAAATGACCATATTGATTGTGATTTGTTTTGAAGTACTTTTGCACAGGCAGTGGAATGCACAGACACATACCTCACCCCACATACAAACATACGCACAGGGTATACTTTATACCCTAGGATCAGTTAATTAACATTTGTAGTACTCTAATCAGGAACACACACTCCAGCAGTGGTTGGTTAGCATCTGAAAAACTAATTAAAGCCCTGTAAGTCTCAGACATGGCTGATAAAAGGGTGCCAGCTAATTATGTCTGATCAATCCCAGAAAGTTAAAAATTTTGCAAGTGGATGTTGGCAAAAGAATTCACATTCGAGATATATAGTTTGGCTGGAAATACTTTGCAAGCATGATCCCCTCCCCCCTCCCATTCCCTTCCCCCCCTCCTTTGTATGAACAGGGTATAAGCCTGTAGAAAGCCTAATAGCTTAACTGGACAGGGCTGTAGACTAGGATTCTGATTAGTTTTGTGGGCAGCCGCATGGGTTTTGCTATTTGATTCTGGCCAGCCTGTTAGCTGAGTTCCACTGCTAAAATACTGTCCAACCTGTTTCATCTGAACCCGTTAGACAAAGTGGGGTCTGCATTCCTCCAAGGTCAGAACGTAAAGACTTGATTTGGTTTTCAAACAGGGATATGATTGTATGTGTGACTGTCTATAGAGCTATTTTTGCTTTTTTTGCATGCATGGCCAAATTCAGTTGGCTAAATTCATTCTTGTATTGTAAAGTATCCTATGCTTGTAATGTGAGAGAGCCCTCATCCACTTCTTTCTGTTGGAAGACCAGCAATGTCCACCAAGAAAAGAATCTGTTATTCACAAATGGCTTCTGGTCAGCTCCTACCATATGTTTACTGTGGTAATAAATACTAAATGGAGTTTTCTCCTTGAGTAGCATCTGAAGGGAAGGATTCTGCTAATTAAGAGAAAGATGACTGGAGAATATGATGTGGTATATATCTAATTATTTTTTCTTTACCTTTAAATGGAACTTCTAAAAGGTATTGAGCATTTGAAGCATTTCAAAAGAATTTTCTCTTTTTATGCTTCATCTACCATGACACTTTTTTTTTTCTGGGAGCAATGTCAGAGAAGGGTATTTTGAAAGAAAATTCTGTTGCAGTGATTAAAAGAAATATTCATAGCTTGTAAAAGCAGTTATTTGTGGAGGAGGCTTAGTGCTAAAAGGGAGGTCAAGCAAAGGGTGGGAAATAGATCCCCCCAAACCTATGTAAAGGATATGTTCGAAAACCTCATCCATAAACTTCTCTGAAATCTAAACAGACACAGTGAAAGTTTATCTGATGGTGAAACAAAATGACATTTTTCAGACTTACATGAAAATCTGAGCATTTTGCTTGTAGTTTCTCTAAGATTAATGCTATAGGAACATTAGAGAACAGATATAGCAAAACAAACTTATTAGTTAAGTCAGGGCTCCTCAAACTTTTTAAACAGGGGGCCAGTTCACTGTCCCTCAGACCATTGGAGGGCCAGACTATAGTTTTAAAAAAACTATGAACAAATTCCTATGCATGCTTCACATATCTTATTTTGAAGTATAAAAACAAACAGGTAAAAACACCCGCATGTGGCCCGCGGGCCATAGTTTGAGGATCCCTGAGTTAAGTAATAAAGCCAGTGAAAAGAGAACAGAAGAAAATTGGTTAAAATATATTTGTTTTTTCAGAACTGTCCTCTTTTTGCCTACATTCCTCTGGGGAGCTCTATGAGTTCCCAGGAAACAATTGGCCTCATAATCTTCTCTTGCTTGCGTATGCTGCCCATGTTCTTAGACCAGTAAAGATGAAGTGACTTATTATGTGTGCTTTCATTCTTTCCAGAAAATGAATTTTATTGGCTTCTATAGCTTGCACATAACACATTTGCAACCACTTCATTTGTTGGATCCAGGTAATAAAAATGAGATTTCCTTTTCAAACGATATTCTGACATTCATAAAAATGAAGTAGTGAGATCAGTCAGCCAGCTTAGGGCAAGGCCACATGCCAAATGATACAAGTTTAAATAACATAAAGTGCAGTGTCAAAGTAGTTCCAGTAATAATATGCAAATTTTCACTAAAAAGGTAGGAAGTAGAGGACAATTCTTTTTACTGTAATGTACCTGAAGGACCCCAAGTTCTACATGACTAGCTTGGATATGGCCAATAAAAACCAACAGTTGGTATAATCTAAATTGCTCTGAATAACTTGTATCAAATTGAAATTCAGAAAATAATAATTCTACAGGAACCATTATGAGAATGGAAAAACTATGCTTTCTTCTTTATATGGTACAAATTTAAATAAGTTCTATAACCTCAGGATAGAACATAGCTAGACTAATAAAATACTGCTTAAAAAATAAATCAAGATCAAATAAATAGATCTAATTCTACAATTTTCTTCTACCTAAATTGATGCCATTTTTACCTTTACCTCATGATCTTGAAACTGTATCTTTAGATTGAAATTGTGGAAAGTAGAAAACATTATACATTGTATTTTTTATAAAGGCCTTTATCAATTGCCTTCATTTCCATTTTCTGCTAATAAAGTGGTAATGGCAAGATGTTTCCAGAAATAGTGGCTTGCTCAAAATTGAATGAATTTTTTTTTTATCAACATCTGAAGGTCAATAGCTCAAGCGACAAAGAAGCTCATAATTTATGGATTTTTGTAATGCCCTATGAGAAGATTATGATACAAATACAGATTTGTTTATTCTTTTTAGTTTCTCTTACTATTTTCCCTCTGGGTCAGTTACCTTTTATCTTTTTGAATTAAACCCTGAAGTGAAGTTGTTCATTTAAAAACAATATGAAGTTACTGCCAAATGTGCACTACACTACAACAGTCATAGGTCATTAAGAGATGAGTTTTTTACCTTTGTATTTCACTACTTTCCCTGCTAAACAATATAGTTAACAGTTTTCAAGTGCAAATGAGTAAAAGGAGGTGATTTGTGTATAATGATTAAACTTGGAAAGTAGAAGGAGATTTATAGCTCATCTACTCTGACTCTTTTACTTTACAATTGAATTGACAAAGTGCAGATTGCATAGCTCATGTGACTTGTCTACGGTAACATAGGTTTTATGTATTTATTCATTTGCTCCTTCCCTTAGCGTATTCAATTAGCTTCTTGTGTTCAGTAAACCTAAAAGCCCTTTAAATACTTTGGTTCCTGGCCGTCCCCTGTTCCTCCATCTGTGTGGGCATCTGTTCTACATGTTTTGTGCCCCTTCTCAGGGATCTGAATCCCCTTTTCCCATCTGACTCACTAGCTCTAAGCTGGCCAATCCACCCACTTGCTCAAGGGACTGAGTTCTACGAGTCACTTGGCTCAGGGAAGAGCAGACGGTTTGCAGTGGCCGTGGTTTCTGCTGGTACTACTAATTATGCATGCCACGGCTCATGCACACATGGATACAAATTAGTTCTATTATTTAACCATTGACAAACATTATTTTTAAAAAATTTTCTAAGTGGTGTGGATTTTTGGTAGTCTCAATAAAAAGGGGCCCTGCCCTATTCATTTGTAGATCAATGCATGTTTATAATCATATGAAACAAATCCGAAACAAGGCATAAATCCAAATCTTAATTTTAAAAGAGCCTGATCAAAGATATAATCTGAAAAATAAAATTAACTAGGGAGGTTTTTAATTAAGAATTTTTTGGCCCTCAGATGTTATGATGAGTTTTTAATCTTTATCCTCTTGGGAGATGAATGAAATAAGGGTTTTGGAAGAACAGAAGCATATATTATGAGATATCACATTTGATTATCTTTAGGTTTTTATTTGCAAGGACATAGCAGCCCCAAATTATGCTGGTTTAACTGTAGACAGCAAGCATGAGGAATCTAGTTTTTAATACTTCTTCCTTCTTCTTTTGTTGTGTTCTGTTTTTTAGATTTTGATATTAGAGTGTGTGCCTTCATGAGATAAGTGCATATTTCCTCTCTTCTATCTTAATGAAGAGGTTACTGATAAGGGGGAAAATCTAGATTCTAGGAAATACACCAACTTTGAACTACATAATATGAATTTATTTTTTGCTATTAAAATCTATTCAGTTTTGAAGTTAGGATGGTGAGAGCTCTCATAGTAAGTTCAGGTAAGTATCCTGATACATCTGAATCTATTCAGGTCCTGAATTTTAGATACCAAATAGTAAGAGTTTGGAAGTTGATGTATACTTTTCCTATAAACAGACTTATCACATCAATTTTATCTGAATCTCAAGAGTTCCTAGATTTGGAGAGTGAGAGTTTTTTATTTTTATTATTTTTATTTTTTTATTATCTTTTTATTTTAGCGTATTATGGGGGTACAAGTGTTAAGGTTATGTATATTGCCCATGCCCCCCTCCTCCCTCGAGTCAGAGCTTCAAGCATGTCCGTCCCCCAAATGTTGCACCTCTTACTCGTCGTGTTTGTATATACTCATCCCCTCCACCCCACCCACCTGCCTGACACCCGATAAATGTTATTCCTATATGTCCACTTAGGTGTTGATCTGTTAATACCAATTTGCTGGTGAAAACATGTGGTGCTGGTTTTTCCATTCTTGATAAACTTCACTTAGTAGAATGGGTTCCAGCTCTATCCAGGAATATACAAGAGGTGCTATATCACCATTGTTTCTTAAAGCTGAGTAGTATTCCATGGTATACATATACCACATTTTATTAATTCACTCATGAATTGATGGGCACTTGGGTTGTTTCCACAGCTTTGCAATTGTGAACTATGCTACTATAAACATTCAAATGCAGGTATCTTTTTCATAAAGTGACTTTTGATCTCGTGGGTAGATGCCCAGTAGTGGAATTGCTGGATCAAATGGTAGATCTACTTGTATCGCTTTGAGGTATCTCCATATTGCTTTCCACAGAGGTTGAACTAGTTTGCAGTCCCACCAGCAGTGTAGGAGTGTTCCTATCTCTCTGCATCCACACCAGCATTTATTGTTTGGGGACTTTGTGATAAAGGCCATTCTCACTGGAGTTAAGTGATATCTCATTGTGGCTTTGATTTGGATTTCCCTGATGATTAGACATGTTGAGCATTTTTTCTTATGTTTGTTGGCCATTATTCTGTCTTCTTTTGAAAAGTTTCTGTTCATGTCCTTTGCCCATTTTTTGATGCGGTTGTTTGATTTTTTTCTGGCTGATTTTCCTGAGTTCTAAATAGATTCTGGTTATCAGCCTTTTATTGGATGTGTAGCTTGCAAAAATGTTCTCCCATTCTGTGGGTTGTCTGTTTGCTCTCTTGACAGTTTCTTTGGCTGTGCAGAGCTTTTTAATTTGATCAGGTCCCATTTATTTATTTTTCTTGCTGCTGTGATTGCCTTTGGGGTCTTTTTCATAAATTATTTGCCAAGGCTGATGTCTAGAAGAGTATTTCCAATGTTTTCCTCTAGGATTCTAATAGTTTCACACCTAAGGTTCAAGTCTGTTACCCAGCATGAGTTGATTTTTGTGAGAGGTGCAAGGTGTGGGTCTTGTTTCAGTCTTCTACATGTGGCTATCCAGTTTTTTTGATGGGAAATATTATCTGTATTTTTGAGGCTATAGGTTAGACTATTCCACTACTGGGATTCCAACAGACACTGAGTGTTTTCATCATCAACCTTCTTGAAAGGCAAATTTGGGAGAAGGACATTGACAGAAGGAGGGTAAAAGCATCTGCCCACCCTTGGATATTTGTTTCTAGACTTTAAAGCATGAAGATGTCTGGAGTAGACCCAGGGAAGAGATGTGGGAACAATGATTTGACTTTGTTCAAGTGGAAGTTCCTGCCAGGTGTAAGAGAGAGAGCCATGTCCTCAAGACCACTGGGCTTGTGCAATGGTCATAAGTTATTTTTCCTACTCCACAGCCCGTCCATGGCCTCTGCCCTCTAGTACAGCCTATTAAAGTTGTTACCTAATTTTCTGTGTGTGTAGGGAATTGAAAAGATTAAAACCAACATGGAAAATGTTTCATTACCATACTAGAGATAAGGATTCCCATGGCAATCACTGCATATAGACAGTAGCATCCAAAGAGTGTGATGTTAGGAGTACCAGCAGCAGAGGCAAAGATCTGGCAGAACGATAGGATGCCCTGAATAGAAAACAGTCATGCTAATTGAATGCTAATAATGCCAATAAAGGTAATGATAAAAACAATGAAAATCGAGTACCATTATTAAGGGCTATGTGCCTATCACACTTCTAAGCACTTTTCATGAACGATCTTACTAGATCCTCAAAACAACCTAATGCGTTACTACTATTATCCCCATTTTGCAGAACTAATATTCAGAAGGTTAGTAAACACCTAAGATCACATAGCTAAGAAATGGCAGAGCTGGTCCTGAAAGCTGGGCAGTCTGCATAGAGAACCTGTGCTTCTAAATAGCACATTATTCTATAAAAAAATCCCACAGAACTAGAGAATAGTTATAGGAGGGCCAATATCTGCCAATAAAGCTGGCAGAGTTTTAGTAAAAAAAAATGGTCTTGTTTTGCAATCTTATTTTAAAACGAGTAAAGTTTGAAATGTTTACATTTTACTATATATATATATTACTGTAAATTTTGTTAGTGTTTAATTTCTTCAAGAAAATGTCATGCTTTCTTTCAAGGAAGTTTTCAGACTATTTCAACTCATTTTATAGGTATAAAATCTATTACAATAAGGAAGGATAATGAGAGTTAATTTTACCATTTTATCACTGATGCAGCTTCCAAATTATGTTGATACTTACCTGGATACTTACATGCTACAGTTACAGATTTTAAGGCACTAAAAAGAGAATTATTTTATTCCACTATGTGTCCAGTGGAGGTAAGTGAACTGTGAATTCATCCTATCTGTAGTCAGAGATTTTTCTGGAAGCCAGCCTTAGGAGGTACCAGCTGAATGTGTAATAGTTGTGGGTGTTAACGTAGCATGGAGGCACGTTAGGGCTGAAAGAGGCCTTGGGACCAACCATGTCACTGGACCTGGGGATGGGAAAACTGAGGCTCAGAACTAAGGACAGCAGTGAAATCATAGGTAACTCCAAGATCATTATGTACTGGATACCAATGCAGAAAATAGAAAGTCAGTTTGATTCCCAATCTCTTTGAACTTTAGTCACAAAATTGGTCATTTAGAAAATATGTACTAGAGAATAAATTGGGGATTAGAATGAAGAAGGTGTCTCTTGTGAGAAGCCTTGTTTTGGGCTGAGCTTACTCACAAGAGATATCTTGTTTTGGGCTGAGCTTACTTTCCTGTAACTTGCTTTTTGGGGCTACAAGTGAAAAATATTTTCATTTCTCTTCTTTCATCTTTTCCTCCTTCATCTTGGAGTCATTATCAAATGTTTTGGTGTTCATTCTGATGTTTGAGAAAGAAACAATAATTTCCCCCTTTGACTTTCCTTTCAATTGTGGGTAATTGAAATTTGATATCGTGTATCAAGTGATTCATCTGTAGCATTTATATCTAGTCATTTGGGCAAGACGCCCTGCATAAAAGCAATTATGTTGGGTAATTCCCAATTATCCACATGTGGCCTAAGCAGATCTGTGCCTGTTAAAATCTCCATATGCCATTTCAGGAAAAAGCACAAAGCCTAACAGAAATATACTGCTCTCAGCCAAAAGCCTCTTTTGGAACAAAGTTCTAGATAACAATGATACAAGGGCTAAACCAGAGATTCTCAATCTCAGCACTATTATCATTTTGGGCTGGATAATTCTTTGCTGTGAGGGCTGTCCTTTGCATTCTAGAATGCTTAGCAGTTTCCCTGGCCTGTCTCCACTAAATGCCAGTCATACTCTCTTAGTTGTGACAACCAAAAATGTTCCAGACATTGCCAAATGTTCCCTGTGGGGCAAAATCACCCTCATCTGAGAACTCCTGATCCAAGCACACATTATGTAGCTCATCTTACTCTTCAGTTGTTCGCATTTTGGAAAAATTCTTTTGTATCTTGAAGGTGGCATGCTCTAATATGAACTCTCTCTTGAAACATATTAGAGACATGTTAGGGGAAAGGTAACCTATGTTCTAGCTCTCTAAAATCCACTCAGTGCTGTTACATAAATGAGTCTGTTCCCTGCACACATTTCTTTTAAGTACCTCAACCCAATGACCATATACAGCATGGCAAAGACTTTCAAATTTCTAAAAGCACAGGTTAAAAAGTCTAATAACTATTCATGTGAATAGCAGTTTTCAAAGCACTTTAAAATTGCATCTCCCTTTTTCCTCATAAGATCTTTGTAAGCTGTGTTAGATGCTTATTGATATTATCACCATCCTTCAGATGAAGACACTGAGTCACATTCAAAGTCACATAGCTAGTTCGTGCAAGTGATAGATTTAGAGCTTGAGTTTCTTGCAATTGCAAAGCTCTCATCAGAGAGGCCACAGAAAGGTATGTGGCTCCAGACAGTTTGGTTTCGAATTTTGGTCCTAACAATTACTAGCTGTGAGAAATCGGACCAATTTAGTATCATTATTTTTTAGTCTTTTTATCTGTACAGTAAGGATTATACCTTATAAGGTTATATGGTATTTTATTAGCTATATAACATTGTGAGGAATAAATGATCAGTGTTTGGTACATAACAAGCACATAAATACGAGGTGTTATTGCAATTAATAAGAATAATTACACCAGTATTGTTATTATTATTGAGAGTGAAAAATATAAAAACAGATTGTCTATATTTGGCACCAATATCCACCACTTACAGCCATGTGATGGTGCAACCCTGATTTATCCTCTGTTTCATTTCCTTATCCATGAGAAGAGGATGATGGTATCTGCCTTGCTTCACGGGGTTGTTGTGAAGATTAAATGCCACATAGGAAAGGGTCACTATGTGCCAACTATAATAACAGTGGCAATAATGATGAGAATGACGATAATTATTTATTATCCATTAATAAATACACTGGTATTTTTTCTAGACTCAGCTAAATTTGAGCTTAGCCTCAGTAGTCTTGTCTGATGCGACCTTTATCAGTTAGGATTTTTGTTTGCAAACTAGAGAAAACACCACTTGTCATCTTAGGCAGAAAGGAATTGACTGGAAAAATGCTGGTGGAGAATTAGAGCGAGGTTGGAGTTCTGGGTCTGGAAGGTGAGCGGACCCCCAGGGAAGCCAGAACTCTGAGGTCAGGAGCTGCGTGGGCGTCACCAGCAGGAGCAGCTGGGACAGCGACACTGTCACCGTCATCGTGGGGAGAAGCTCCTATGGGGGCCTCACACCCTGTGCTACTCCCCAGAGAGACTCGTGGGGAGACTTGGACGGTGGTGGGCAGCCAAAGGGCTGTGGTTGTCTCTTACATTACCCGGGTATTACTTGGGGGAGAGGAGAGAGAGAGACAGATGGACTGGTTTATCCTCTTTAATCACGGTGGGACTGCAAGTAAAATTTTAATTTTTTAATAAGTTGCTTCACTGAGACAGACACGTTTTCCCATTTTATGCCTGAATATTTGCTTCAAATAAAGTCACAATCATTATACCCATATGGATGATAGTGAGAAATGACTATTTAAAGACATATTTAAAATAGTAAAACAGAAAAAGGTAACTCACTTCAACTAGTTTTTGCTGAGCGCTTACTATGCCTCTGATACTGGGTTGGTGCTGAGGACGGAAGATGCAGAGAACATGGGTCTGATTCTTCCCCTAGGAAGCTAGTTACCCAACTAAGAATACAGATATGTTAAAAACAAAACAAAATAAATAAAAAAACTAGCTGTAACATAACATGCCAAGTGTTTTAATAAAGACATTGTGCAATGTGCTTTGGAATAACAGAGAAGAGACATCATTACGGCAGTGATGTGAGCCCAGATCTGAAGTAGCGATTGGCCAAGAAAGAAAGGGGAGAGAACATTCTGGGAAGAGAAAAAGCAAACGTGAAAGAAAAATCATAAGAAAGAGAAATGGCTTAAACCCCCAGCCTGTTGTAACGACTTGTCCTATCACATCTCGTTTGTTTTATTGTCCTTTTATGTCCTTTGAGATTTTTTTTTTTTTAAGAGATAAAGTTGCTGTGTTATAATCAGCTGTCCCATTAGGTCATGTTGAACGTGAAGACCACGTTTCTAGAATAACTCAGATCAGTCGTATTTCTGACAGTGTCCTTCCTCTAGAACAGCCATGGAGAAAGCCACTTGGTGGACACTATTCAGGACAGGAGAGGAGAGGAATGTCAGCATTTAGATGGGGGACAAATGTCTCCTCTGCCCATCTGATTCCACTTAAACAAGTCCTTCAGCTCATTTTGGTAAGAGTTAAGCTGGCAGGGCTGGCTCGGATTCAGCTGTGGCTGTATCTATCTGTTCAGATAAAGTGCTGCAGAGGGTGGTACAAATGTGTAATGAATTAGCGGCCTTAATTACCCACTAAAATTAATTAAGGTAAAGACAGGCATTGGAACAAATGATCCATGCAGACAATTAGAATAGTTCTAGATACGTAAGATAAATCTGCCTTTCTTTTCCTGCCTAATCACGGTGAAACCATTCAGAATTTATCTCCTTTGAAAAATTACTAGAAGAATCAAATAGATTTTTTAAAAAGCAAGTGTAGTCCGACTTGAAATGAGAGGAGAAAAATGGTAGTCCCAGCTTTTGGTCCATTTAGATTGGGAGTCGGCAGACTTCTGCTGTAAAGGGCTAGACGGTAAATATTTTTGATTTTCAGGGCCATGAGTCTGCGTTACAACTATTCAACTTTGCCACTGCTGTGCGAAAGCTGCCAAAGAAAATACAAAAAGGAGGGGGCTTGGTGTGTTTTAATAAAACCTTATTTATAGACACTGAAATTTGACTTTCATATAATATTCACTTGTCATATTATTCTTCTTTTGGTTTTTTCAACCATTTAAAAATGTAAAAACTATTTTTAGCTCATGGGCTGTACAAAAACAGGCGGCAGGCCAGATCTGGCCCATGAGCTATAGAGTTTGCCAACCCCTGGTTTAAAGTATGAAGAAGTGATGAAATGAGATGAATTATGGTTCCATGTGGCCCAAATATGACAATAAAGTAATGATATATACACTAACCTGGCATCAGAGAGTATACAATGACATGTGGAGCAAAACACATTTTAAAAATTATATTTCATCAAATCATGTGGCTGTTCTCCAAAGATGTGACTCAATCACATATTGATGGGCTATTTTCAGAAATTATTTACCAAAAGTACCACTTGTCTTGTCTATGCAAGGATGTGACTTCAAATTTCACTTGGAACCGACTAAAGTATCTTTTATATTTGAAATTTCTTTTAAAATAGTCAAAATTTAGCCAGTCATGGTTGCATGGGCCTGTAATCCCTGCTATTTGGGAGGCTGAGGTGGGAGGATCCCTTGAGCTCAGGAGTTTGAGACCAGCCTGGACAACATAATGAGACCCTGTCTCAATTATTAATAAATAAGTCAAAATTTTTTGGTATTCACTAGCGAATGAGACACAGATGATGGCCCTAACAACACCAACATAGACTCTGCAAGCAGTGTTGAGGAGGAACTCAGGCATGGGTTGGGTCTCACTGGCAGTATTATTAGGTCAGCATTAAGTACTCCTGAAAAGAATGGCTAACATAGACTTTTTGTACTGATTTTGACCCGGATTCTCTTTTTTCTTATTTTGCTTGTTTGAATCATCTGTGGATATACTTGGCCGTTTCTGTGTCCTCTACTAGTCTGGTAGTTTCCTGGCACTATTATTTATGTTGATAGCAGCATATTCTTTCTCTGGTTATGATACAAAGGTTGGTTTTATTCCCCCACCCATTCTAAGGTCTCTTCCTTATTTATGAAGTTGTCTACCAACTGTTTTTGTACTCATCCTTTTTTGTTTTTATTTTCCAATTCAAAATTCTATACAAAGCTGGGATTGTTATCCTTCTATAATGTGAACTATTCTCCCCTGAGAATTGCTCCAGAGAAACCCAATTAGCATAGAATGTTTCTCCCCAGCTACATAAATGTCTTTAAATATTGTGGTGGGAAAGGGATTTGTAAATGTTTTTAATTTTGATGGGAAAAGAAGTTTGGGTTGAAGTTTGCCTGGAAGATTTTTTTACTCATGTGAAAGTCTTGTTCTATTAGGCATAGGCCCCCAAACCTTATCAGCACACATATTTGTAGTCTTATACATATATGTATGTGTGTGTGTATGTATATATATATATATTCTGTATATAGCTATATATAATTATAAATTATATACATCCATTACTGTGTACATTACAAATATACAGCGAACAGAATTTTAAAAGGCCAAGATAAAAATAAAAATGGAAGTTCTGGTGTTTTCTCTCCCAGTTCTGCTTTGAGCACTCCTGGGGTACACATCCCCACTCTAGAGCAGACATTCTATTGGCTGCCAAAGCTGGGATTAAAGGCCATCTGTTTTCTGCTTCACAAGGTTTTGTTGTTTAATGGCTTCACACTTTCAGTAGTACATAGAACACTGAATCATATGGTTGGCCTTTTGAAGGTGAGAATGCAGAACTAAGCATATAGGATATTCTTTCCAGTTTGTGGCCTGCGATGAGCTTGGTGAATCTGGCAATTTCCACGATGAAGTAGGTTGTTTGTGGGGCACAGTTGGGCTGATGCAGCTTTGTGTGTGAGCACCAAGCCTCAGAGTTGTGTGTTACAGTGGCAAACACCACAACACCATGCCCATTTACTTTGGTATAGACTGAATTCTGGGGACTGAATTTAGGCAAAGTTAGCCAGTTTTTGAGGGAGTTTAACATTTTTCTTGTCATACCCTGAAAACACCACTTAGCCACTTTATAGTGGGTATGTTACATTTTGTGCCATGGTGATGGGACCCAGAATCATGCTAAGTATCTAATAATCTTCCAGTGTGAATTGAAGACACTGTGTTATTCCTTTCTGAGATAAGTTGGGAAAATCTTATCTAAATATTGAATAAAGACATTCTTGATTTCAAAGAATGGCAAACATTAGTGATTGAGCAGTGATAGAATGGAGGTTAGAAAGCTTCTTGGACCCCCTGGAATCACCCTAACCCTACCTGTTGACATACTCATCTATTCCCAGCCTCTACATACTTCTCTGGTTATTTAAAAGAAGACAGAGATTTGACAAACTAGGTTTCATTCCTGAGAGAGTACTGTCACACAAGATAATGTCAAGAAAACTAATGTGTGACTTTTATTTAGAAGTGCTCAGGATGTGTGGCGAGCCAACGAGGAAGGATGAAATTAGAGGAGAATCCATGACTCTCTTGCATTGGTGGGCAAAGGAACTTGTAATTTGGGAATAATAATCTGCCAAAGTGCACTCTCTAACCCTGATCTTTAACCTCACATCTACAATCATTTTAACGATGAAGATGTAATAGTAAACACAATTAGAACATTTTGAAATGCTACCAAAATAGAGAATATTTTAAAATCAAATAAATAATAGAACGAACAGCAATGGGCATAAATAGGTGAGTAAAGCAGCAAGCTCATTAGAAATATACAAACAGTAAATGATACACAGATGGCCTGATATTTGATACTGGACTGAAGGTCTGGAATGAGCACAGAGTTGTTGTTGTCATTTTTAAATGTGGAAATGGCATTTCACTGGCTTGCAGAAACAATAATTGGCTACTTGGGACATTACCTAATTGAGGGCTTAATAGTCTACAGGTACTCTTACACCTTCAAAGTTTGATTTAAGATTATACAAAACAACTAACCTTTAATGAATTTTGTCAGTGATAGATTAAAATGTCTTAAGTGAAACTTGGTGGTGATTTCTGAAAAAGCTATGAAACACACTAACAAAATCAGTAGTTGTCAACAACATATTCGAAGTTGTGAGTATATATTTTGAGACCAACAAAATATGAGGATGTCGGGATTTGATTAAACTGTCAGGCTAGGAACCATATGTTTACATTTGAGTTTCTGCCACCAACACGACTATAAAACTTCCTTTGGAGTGAGTTACAAGGGAGGGGTGAGATCCACTGAAGTCCATATTCAGCATGCTTTAATAGGGCCTATGGTTCCAATCCCACAGACCAGATTCAATATCTACTCTACAATAAAATTTTACCAAATGTATATTAATATTTATTACTCTTTTCAAGGAATTTTGGACCTTAACAAAGATTCAAGGGAGAAATGCACCCTTTGCCAGCTCCAAGGCCATTTCGAGATAGAAGGGCCTGATGCTAAGTTTAGACTGTAGGTCTGTGGTGTTTATAGATTTGGCACCACACTGTTTCTTGAGTCCTAATGATAAATGTTCTATAAAAAGGCTCACACATCTTCTTTAGTGTCAAATATCTCTTCACAAATAATATTTTGGTGAGTTGAACGTAAATAAGCCGAAACCATGAATAATAGATTTCTTTGGACTTATAAATGAAGGGGGAAAGCAGGTGGTAAAATGTGACCAGAAACTGTAACTGCAGTATTTGTTAAATTTTTGAAGAAGGAATCACTCCATTCAAAAAACAATCCAGTGAGATGTGCACCATCTGGGGGATGGTCATGATGGAGACTCAGACTTTTGGGGGGAGGGGGGGAAATGGGCATTTATTGAAACCCTAAAATCTGTACCCCCATAATATGCCAAAATAAAAAAAAAAAAAGAGAAAAAAAAATGATAAAAAAACAAACAAACAAACAACAACAAAAAAAACAATCTAGTAGTCTGAGCATGGTGGTTCACACCTAGCACTTAGGGAGGCCAAGGTGGGAGGATTGGTTAAGGCCAGGAGTTCGAGACCATCGTGAGCAAGAGCGAGACCCCATCTCTAAAAAAACAAACAAATAAACAAATAAAAAACCCAGAAAAACAATCTAGTGTGAGTGCCTCTTTTCTGTTGAATACTTTTCTTGGGTTGGGTCAGTTGCTCCTCACAAGGATTTGGTCTTTCCTCATTGTTATTTATGTCCTTGTGAGTAAAGTCATTACCCTTTTCTCCTCCCCTTTTCTGTGGGTCTTACTTTCTTATTTCTCAAATTTCATATATTTTCCAATGACTCTATTATTCCTTTTCAGTATTTCCCACAGATATCTTTTCCTTCTGAAGAGTATCCTCAAATATTATTAGACAAGCCTCCAGTGAAAATGGAGGCCATCTTAGTTACCTGTGAGAAAAGCAAACTCAGAAATTTGACTTTGGTTATAATGAGAAATTTGGGTCTAGAATCCACATCTTCTGACACTCAGTCCTATGCCTTGATCACTCCTCTGCATGTCCTCACCTAGGTCAAGCCTCAGTGCCTAATACTGGGACATCTGCAAAAGGCCTCTGGATTCTGATATCTTCCCTTTTTAATGTCCTCTGCACAATTTATTTAAAAAAATAGCTGTATCAGATGTGTTGCTAGGGACTGGGCACCAGTCTACCTAGTATCAGCTACATAATTTGAGGGACCCACTGCAAAATGAAGATGTGGTGCCCATTGTTCAAATATTATTAAGAATTTCAAGATGGTGGAAATAGGGCATTAAGCCATGTGTAGGACTCTTCTGAGCCTGGGCCCTGTGTGAAAATATATGTCACAAGTTCATGAAGCTAACCTTGGCCCTTGGATTTTCACATAACACTCTTTCATCATGTCACTACTCTGCTTATAAATTACTAAATTGTCCCCAGTAGTGTTTAAACTCCAAGAATCCTCCACCTTTAGGTTGAAATCTGATTTTCCATCCTTATTTTTCATGTTTTCCCCTAAGCAAACACTCTTCCTGCTAACTAATGGAAAAATATAGATGAAAAATTTATCCCAGAGAAGAAATCAGTTGAGTGAAGGTCTTTATTTGTGTGTTGGTGATGATATCATTGGAAAATCTTCCTCCATCTTCTCTACAAAATCTCTTAGTAATTCTACCTTTCCCATAATGCATTTGTTTTGAAAGTTATGAGTCTGTGTCAGGGTTGGCATGTTACAAAATCAATGACTTCATGAGGGAAATATCAACAAATGGATTCTCCTGGTATTTCACCAAATCTGAACATGTCTGGCAGATGCCATTTCTCTGTCACCCCTTTCAACCTACACCCTCCCCCAGATCTTGTTTTCTTTTTGTCCTTTGCTTATTTAAAATCTGTACAACTTATCAGAACCAATTCAATTTTTTTCTTTCTTTAAGAAATCTTAAGGACCATCCTGACTCAAATTTATCTCTTCTGCTACAGACGCATTTTACTTATTACTAATCACTTGACACTGGATTATTTCCTCTTTCTAGACAGAATTGCTTTATATGACCAGGCTTGATCTTCCCCCTGAGGGCAGAGCTTGTCTTTTTTTTTTTTTTAACCTATTTTTACTATCACACTAAGCCCGATACTATGTCTATATAGCAGAAAGTGGTGATTGCAAAAAGGAGAGTTGATTGATCTAGAGAAAACCTTAATGTCAAAGAGAATGGAAAAAAAAAAAGCAGAAAACATTTGGGTTTTAGAGACAAGTTCCTGCAGCTTGACAACACTATGGCTTACATGTTTGAGGGAGACAAGTCCTTCCATAAATATCTGTTGACAAATATTCTTTTCTAAAAAGTGGTATTTTGATTAGGTACATTATTAAGTCTAAGATTTTTTTTTTAATAAGCTTCCTGAGGCAAGTGGCCAACGATACAACTCTGCTTGTTATGGGACAAGTGCAATGGATGAAACACACTGGAAATGTCCAGACTGTTCCAGAACATTTCTGTTACCCATGCAGGCTGAAAATAATCCCCAGTTCCTTGGAAGGAACTTGAGTCTGATATATGTACTCACAATATATTCCATTACCATAGTCATCATGCACATTAAACTTTATATTGTTTTCATGATAGTGTATGGTTCCAATCTTTCTATCTAAATTATTTGCCACATTAATTATTTTCTGTAGGTACTCTTTATGCAGATACCTGCTGGGGTACAAACTATGATTAGTAAAACCAATATTTTAATGCCTAGAATGGGCTAAAGCAGGTAAGAAGCAATCTTGAAGAATTTTGTCTTAAAGATGTTTATTTCTGAATGAACACCCTATGTAGAGTTTTCTTGGAAGAGGAGGGGATTGGGAGCAGGTGAGAAAGAAAGAACTGACCCTGTTGGCTGAGTAATCCTCATTAGGAATTTTTTTTTATGCCAATGAATAGGTAGGTTAATATTTGATTTCAGAGATGTGATATTAGAGTAGTCAAGCATAATGGTGGTGGTAGTGATAGTGAGTGGGTGTTCCCATAGCAGAAAATTCAAATGGCCTTTCCTGTATGAAGTCAGATGGGTCGTATCAACATGGAATTGGTTGTTTAGAAATTTCAATAAGAAATGATTGACTTATTCAAACATTGCCTCCCCCCCACCAAGATACCTTTTTGTTGGTGGCTCTTTTCTCCCAAATACCTGCCACAGTGGCATTACCTTAGAGAGTTATCAAGGTGATTAGGTCTCTATTAAGACTTGGAAACGTGATTTTGTCAGGCAATTGAGAATCATCTATCTCTCAGTTTCAAATTCATATTAATTAATTGAGGCTAATATATGGATACAGAATGCAGATTTATCCATTTTCAGTGAAAGTTTTAACTTTCTTAGGAATGAGACTACTCAAGTCCTCAGCATGAGTATTTCCCTCCCTATAGATCATCCCGTAAGGCAAGCCAAATTCTAATCAGAAGACTTGCCAGCATGCTATGAGATCATAGTTGTAGTTTGATGAACTGCAGTATTTCTTGGCAACAGGCTGAGTTTACTTGTTTTTTTTTTTCATCACCACAAAAAGAATTTGACCATGGACTACACTATTCTGTATCTACTGGCTAGGCATGTTGCCTATTCAAAAGCTTTGATGTGCAGCTCACATGTGTCTTTCTGACTCTCCTTTTAAGTCTTCCATAACTCACTAGGGGCACTTTGGATCAAGTTTAGATATGTTAGCAAACTCCATCCTATCCTGGTCAGATCCTGTAGGCTTAGGTCCTGAATGTAACCTTGCAAAATGCGATGACTTTTTAGAATTAATCTTATTTTCTTCTTTCTCAGCTTCATTCATGACTACTTAATTTTAGCCTATTGAAAATAAGGAGAAAACCCTAGTCATTGTTTGGGGCTGTCGTGGTATATGTTGAAGAGGTGGGTTGGGAATGACAAGATCTTCATAAATGACAGTGGGAATTGGAAGGGATTTCCAGTTGGAGCAGAAACCAGCTTGAGTTTAGAGTGGAAACTTAGGGAGAAGATCACTTGTGTTGATTCAGCTGGGATGGCAGTGGGGTGCTGATCAACTGGTACAAAGAGCTTACCTTAATATAGGTTAGTGCCTAAACCCACAGCAGTGGATAGATGCAAATGCAAATGAGTGATGGATCTTCTTTGGTCAGGACAAGATGGTATAATTGAGACCTAGTGGTAGTCCTATCCTGGTTGATGTAGTGAGCAGAGAAATTGACATTTTTATATTTCTTCTTATTGTCTAGTCTACCCTTATTTCTGATAGAAAGGAAGAATGTTGGAGCGTGAACATATTTTTCTTTTAAAGGGTTAACTAATGTCATAATTAGTAGCCATGCTCACATTTTTCTTTTTCTTTTCCTTTTTATTGTCTTATTCTGACTGAGAATTAGGGAAAAACCTAATTTAGTTTACAAAGTGGCATGCTGTCCCCCCTCCCCCAAAGAAAACCTACAATAATAACAAAGATCTTTTGGAGGGGTTGTGCCATCAATTTTGGATAGAGTTTATTAACAATCTGAACTTTGTCTAATACTCATATTTAACCATTGTCTTGTAAAATAAAATCAAGATATTATTAAATTTTTAGAAAAAAAGGAATAAACCAGCTGCTTAATTGATGGTTTCCCCTGTCTTTCCTAAGACTAAAAAGGCAAACATTTTTATGGTAATATAAATTGCACCTGTGCATGAACCTGTTTGCTAGTGCTGTGTTGCACAGTATGTGACTATAGGAACTAAATTTGCAAATGCAAGAATGGGATATTTGCAAATTGCTCTGTTCTGGATATTAAGCACAAAGTGAATTAAGTTGTTGAATTCCATTTAAGTAACATTAAACTGATTTTAAGCCCTTCGTTTTCACAAGTCCACCCTTCTCCTCTCACCTTGCTATTTGTAGTACCTACTGATTCTTAAGAAGGTACGTTAGGACAGTCAGAGATGGTGGTGGAATTACTTTAATAATGAAAACACAATGTTGTTTAGGACTACATTAGAGTCTTGCTAAAATACAGGTTGGGCCCAAGCTGTGGATCTAGCTTAAAGATATTCATTGTATAACAGATTCTCTCAGTTAAATAAATGAGTGCCCTTTGATGTGCTCCAAGAATGCACTTCTTTATGTTACACTCTGTAATGTTGTTGGGTTGTTTGTTGTTTTTCTATTTTGGTGAACCTTTATTAAATATGCAAAGTATAAGTACTGTCAGTTCCGTTATGACATACATGTTCCTATAGATCAGCCTCCTATGAAAAGTTGTATAACATAAAATACAGAACTTGTGGAAAAAATGGGCTTATGGGTATAATACCCCCAAATTAAGTCACTGTCACATAAAGAATAAGATAAGAACCTAATAAAACAGGTAGCAGAGTCCTAAATACATGTTAAATCTTTAAAAATACCTGAGGTTTGCTTGTAGAAGAGTTGCAGCTTGTGGGCTACTGTGAAATAGTGGGAGGAAAGATATTTTGAAGTTATCAGAAACTTGTAACACCAGATGAGTATGGCTCATAACACATGGGCAAACTGAAGTAATTGGTAGGTGCTCAGTGTCTGTTTTGTATATTCTTGTGAAGCTCAGTTTAGCTGAGTGCCAATTTCTGCATTCACCTGGTGTTCCCTGTGGATGAAATAACTATAAGTGACTGTAAAATATGAAATTTATGTTGTGCTCATTTTTCCCCTAGTATATCAATGGTGTTGGAACAGATTCGCATGTTAAAATAAGCATTCAAAACAAGAATTGACTATATCCTGCTCCAAGTCCTTGTTTCCATCATAACCATCATTACCATCATCCCCTAACATTTTCATGAGTTGATTTTATAACTTCTCTGGCATAAATTTCATCTTTTAGAATGTTCTATAAAAACAGATTTTAATAAAAAACCTGGGAAATAATTATCTTCAAGATAATGTTAACATGTATTCTCATGATTAGAGAATGCATTTGTAAGATGATCTTTTGGCACTTATGAATTCAGCTTTTGTTTTTAGCCTGCAGATTCTCCTTCTGAAAGTGGGGCTTCTCCTGTTCTTTCTCCCAGATCTAGATACACAAAAACTGCTTTACTATGTGCGTGTTGGCTTGACTTGACTCAGAATAAAAAATGGAGAGTACTAGCCAAGTAAGGTTGACTCAGAAAAAAACCTTAATTACCCTTTTTGAAGTCCTTTTCAAAATCAGTTGTGATTTATTTCAACTATCTCCCATGAAGTGTATATATGTTCCCATAAGAATCACAGAGAAGCATCCATGTATAAGGGTGGTAGAATTCAAGGAGAAAATACATTCTGTGCATTAATAAAAAAAGATGCATAAGCTTGGCTCTTTATCTGAGTTTTCCCAGCAGGTTTCTTTTTTTTTCTTTTTCTTTGCATCAGTAAAACCATCCCAAGCTCTGAGGTAAGCAATACTAAGACACCCATTTGTGGTCCTCAAGTGCTCCTTGACCCTTTTGAGAAACCAGAAGATACTCAGCTCCTAAAATATCATTCGAGAGCATCCACTCTCAAACCACAATTTATTGAAATGCCTGTGAAACTATTAATAATTGATTTAATTCTAAATATATGCAATATGAATCTCTCGGAACCTTACTACGGAAGGGAGTCTGGATCTTAGAGTCTATTTCCTCTTTTCCTCCCTCTAATTTCTTAAGAAAAAAATAATGAAATAATGAGTACAGAGAAATTTCTTTAAGAATGCTGACAAATCTGCATTACTTTCCCCTAGAAATTATTGGTGGCTGTATAATAATTTGCAGGCTTCTTGGTGTTTTTCTGCTAAATTGGACTAGTGGGTTAGTAGGAACTTGAGGTTGGTGGATACCATGAAAGGTAAACTTGAGCAGTGTATTTGTTGACTTAAATCACATGAATATAACTTTCCATGTGACCATAATTGCCAGTATCCCTTATTTGGAATGCATAAATTCAAGAATATAACTCAGTTCAACACCAATCTCCAGAGGTCTCATTGGCTTAAATTTAAACTGAAACTCATTAGCAAAAAAGGAAACCAGATCACAGACAGGTATTGCACATTGTTTTTCTATTGAAAACATAAACTGAAAAGCTGATTTTATGCACCATTTAGTTGCTGTTAAATTTATCTTTAATGATTTATTGATTTGTAAGAACATTAGAAAAAAATAAACATCACCCAATGCTGGAATCTCACATTCTCTAGATTAGCCTTTCAGTTAAAAAACAAACACTTATTATACAATCATGTAAAATAAAAAATACAGTGTTATGGGAAGATGAATAATAAGCTATTTTTTATCCATATGTAAAGTTAACAAAATTAAAAGCATTCGACTTATAATCAAACATTTGATGTCATGAAATTTTGTGCTTTTTCTCAAAAGGGTGAAAGAGTGTAGCATATGAGTAAAACTTAATTTTGTAGTATATGAGTAAAAAGAATAACTAAGAATGGAGCTTGTTCTGGAATTAATTAGCCTACCCACCAAATATGGGTAATGGCATAAACTATATTGCATGTATGCACCAGAAATCTCATGAGAGATACCAGGAAAATGCTTTATGGACATCCCAGCCAAACTTGATGAAGCAGCCTTTATTATTCAGGGAAGGCATTAGAGGTCTGTTACTTAAACTTATGTCTGAGAGTCAGGAGAGAGATGTTGCAACCATGAGTTGTCAGGATCATGGCTCTGGCCACATGGAGACAGCCAGTTTGCAGCGAGAGAGAATGAAGATGATATACCTAGAAAGCAGAAATACAGGGCAAGGAGAATACCATAGAATTCCCACCTACACCTCCAATTCCACTCCAACAATACACAATAAACAGGCTTATTGTTTTGTGTGCTCCATCAATTCTATGAATCAATATATTTCTATTTTTGCTCAAGCTGCTCAGGTTTCTCCCAGAGACGACCCCACCACTACAAGTATCTATCTGTTCATCCCACACTGAGGGCTTTTGTGGCTGTGCAGCCCGGATATTCCTCCCCAAACCCTCACATGTTCTTTCGGCGCACTTCTGAGTGAGTCACCTGATACTTCTACTGGTTGCATCTCCATATAAAGTAGAATCGCTAAGTCCTAGGGAACACTGCCTATTTGAATGGCAGAAATTAAAATTGCAAGCTAACGAACAAAAATGCATACTGACTGTAGCTGCTCCTGAGTCCAGGGGAGGGGCAAGCTCCATCTCGTGGAAGAAGCAGCTTCCCTTGACATAACTCATCCTTGGGGCTTTTCAGTTATTAAAGAGAGTAAGTCCAGACTAGTCTGCTTAGGCAGGGTTGAGGCAAGAGGCAGCTAAGTGGCTCTGCCTGAAAAGAGAAGAAAGCAATTTTTACATCGGATAAAAGTCAGAGTGAGGCTACAGGGTTTAATGACACGTCTACATGCAACGGAGCACCTCACTGCGCGGCCACGCAAAGAAAAATGCCACCGGATTTCCACAAAGAGATTCAGGCTTCCTGGTTTCTGAGTCACTGAAGCTTCTGGTTAATAGGCACTTTGTCTCATGCTCAGGGTTGGAAAGTTAAGCTCATTTACATTAGTCTTGTTACTTTACAAAACTGTTACTGCTCATAGTTGTTACTTATTGAAAAGTATTTCTGCTCATATCTTACTGATAACCAACCTCTGAGGTGGGTTGGTTATTCTTAGTAAACTTCAGCTAATTTCGTGTCTGCTTTTGTGTTAGAATTTCAGATTCGTACCTTTCATGAATTTAAGGAACTTGAATTTCAAACTAAGGAAACTGGTGCATATTCTCAGGGATGGTTCCTCATAACAATGAGTGACATTTATTTAATTTTTACATACTGGATTACGTTTTTGGCTGAGGGACCAATATTTTTTCTTTTTGTATGATGGGTTATTCCTAAAGGTAAACTTTGTGCTTTAATCCTTTCATGCATGCACTCTCTGCTGTGAATAAAGCCATTTTAATGAATTTTACATTAGTTAAAAAAAAATCCCGAAGATGGTTTCTAAATCCAGGTTTCAGGGGGAAGAAGAAGGCTCCTTGTTGTAATGAGGGGAGAAAGAGCAGGAAAGGAGCGCAATGTTGTGCAGGGAGAGGGCAGCTGATGGCTGAGCATAGAAAACATCATTGGGAAAAAGAGACAGTTGGATAAAGATTTCTTTTTAGTGAAATCCTAGGGATCAGTTGAAATGAAACTGCAAAAATCCTAACCAAATTACCATATTCTTCATGCAATTGGATTTCTTACAGAAAGAAACTGGCGAAGGGGCTGTACTCTGAGTTAAGGTTGCACAAAGGTTAAAAAAGAATTAAGCTTAGCAGCAGGGATTATTGATGAGAACTGTGATAAGGATTTAATGATAAAAACTATATTTTGAGTACACAGAAGTAAACAGTTAAAATTAAGTTTTATTTAATTAAAAAACCTGGCCCTAAGTGGTGTGTTCTCTGTACATAGATAACAGCAATGTAGTTTGGTCATAAAATTAAATGAAAAGCTATCAGATAGATATTGTTAAGAATGTTGCAGTGGAATTAACTTTTAAACTTTTAAACTGCAGAAATATCTAAAATCCTCTTCTCTGTTCCTTTCTTTGCCAATATCTCCTCTAGCCTGTACTGCTGAGAAGCCATCTTCGCCATCCCTCTCCCAAACCCCAAACAAACCCCAGCCCCATTCCCAATTTCCAATCCCAACCCAAACCTCCTCTAAATGCAATAAATAGCAATGCATATTTGTGAATGTCTGTACTCTGTTAAGTATCATTCTGAGTGATGAGGTTACATCTATGGATAAAACAGAAGCAGTTCCCGGTTCTCATGATCTTCTGCCCTTCATTCTACTGGGGGAAAGTGGACAATAAAAAAAGCAACTCAGTAAAACATGTAACATGTCAGGTGATTATAGGTGATTAAAAACAAATAGGAAGTCTAGAATGTCTATTGGAGGTAGTGGTAGCCTGTGAAGTCCTTTCTGAGAAGGAGGTTTCAAATAGAAACTTTAAGGAAGTGAAGAAGCAAATGACATAGACATACAGGGAAGAGCATTCCAGGCTGAGGGAATGGCAAGTACTGGAAACTTGTGTTTGGGGTAATTCTGTCATGGTCAAGGAAGGAAAGGGAGTTCTATGTGACTGAGGGAGAGGAACAAGAGTGAGGTAGTGGGGGAAAGGGTCAGAAAATGACTTCTTCTTTATTCTGCATAAGATGGAGGTCTTTGGGGACTTGTAGTGAAGGAGTGTCATGATCTGATTATGCTCTGCAGGCTCTGAGATGGGAAGAGACAGACAGGAGGCAAGTGTGGAAGCAGGAAACTCTATCAGGAGACTTTTACAGTAACTTAGGAGGGAGACGATGGTGTTTTGGACCAGGATGATGACAACAGGGGTGAAGTGACAGGATCCTGGACATATTTTGAAGGTAGCACTAATGGGATTATTATTTGATAGAGCACATGGAAAGTGAGAAAAAGAGAGAGAACGGAGTTACTATTATCAATGACAACAAAGATTGAGGATGAGTTGGTTTGAGGATGAAAACCAGAAGCTCAGTTATGAATATGTTATGTTTAGATGCCCTCAAATGGATAAATCAGCTGGATACCTGAGTTTGGATCTGGATTTTGGAGAGAAGTCTAAGCAGGAGACTTTTAATTTGGGTGCCGTCAGATCATAGGTTTTATGTCATGAGACAGGCTGAGATCCCTAAGAAGTAAGTGAAGATGGTAGACAGAAGAGGTTCAAAGACCGTGGCTGGGCCATTCCAACCTTTAGACGTGTGGTGACGAAGGAGAACACAAAAGAAACGAGAAGCAACAGCCAGAGAAACCTAAAACCTGAGGGAGGACAGTGTTTCCAGGACACAGGTGTGATCAGCTGGGCTGGTGCTTCTGATGGGTCAGGTGTGATGAGGATCGAGCACTGATCATTGGAGTTAGTGACATTGAGAAGAGCAGTTTCCTGGATGTGGTGGAGACGAGCCATGATCAAAGAGAGTTTGATATTAATAGAAAGAAAGGAAGAACAATTGGAGACGGTGAACCAAAAAAGGCCATTTTCAAGGAGTTTTGCTATCGAAGGAAAGAGAGAATGGGAGCAACAGCTAGCAAGGAAGGCAGGGCCAAGAGATTCATTCATTCAGCCCTGGGAGCAATGTTGATAGGCTGCCAGGATTGATCCAGCAAAGAGGGGGGCAATGCTGATTCTGGAGAGAGAGGGAGAACCGCCAGAGCAATGCCCCTGAGTAGCAGGAAGTGCTGGGATCTGGAGCCCAAGCTAGGGATGGGTCTCTGCTGGGGGAAGGATACTCGTGAGCTCCGTGAAGAAGATGGACTCAGATGCAGGTAGGCAGGCACCTACTCTGTGCAGTGGGGGAGCTTGTGAAATCGTCTCTTGTTCCTCTGACAACTCTCATACAGGTAGGAAGCAAAGTTGCTGGCTGAGAGTGAGGATTGTTAGACGGTTTTGGAGGTTTGATCAGAGAAAAGCCAGGATGCAATGGTCGTCCAGACAGTGCAGAAGTTTGCTCCGGGGCCATGCAGTAGCTACGTCAAGCTTGTGTTGGAGTATGGCAAAGCCTCTGAAGCTGAGGGAGGGTCACCTTTGACCAGGCGATCTTACAGGAGGCCTGTCCTCTGTATTGCTGCCTCCTGTGCTCAGCACAGACATGTTCAAGACAGGCTTTTAGGATCAATGTGCCTGTGTGAAGCTCATGGCCTGCCTCTGCATCGTCACCAGAAACAAGCAATGCTATGGACCAGTTCACAAACACGTTCAACATCCTCTATGATTGACAAGGCATGTGCAGGCCAATGCAGGAGCTCAGGGGTGGGGCATAGGGTCAGGCAACTGTCCCAAAGAGGAGCCACACTGCACTTGTTTTGGAGAAACTTCTATGTCACTAATAAATGAGGTGCAGCCCTTTAGTACCCGTGAAAAATACAGCATTAAAGGCTCACTTGGGGGGTTAATGATTATACATTTAAATCAAGATCAGCTAGCATGGATGTGTTTTTCTTTATTTGTGTTTGGCTGTACAGGGGCAGACATAGAGTAAGTGGGTGTGTTTTGCTCAGACAAGTATCACAAAGAAGGACAAGGGAGGGAGGGCCTGTGTTGGAGGGGGTGGATTGCAGCCAATCAGGGTTAAAGGTGAGGAGGAAAGAGAGGACAGGAGGCCAGGGCATGAGGAACAGTGAATACTTGCCAGGATGATGTGATCGTGAAGCACCAGAGAGAGTGAGATAGAAAGTGCATAGACTTGGACTCACTGGAATAAGAGGTTCATGGGTCTCGACCCTGCTTTAACTTCTACTTTTTCTCTTTCTCCACAAGGGCTTTACTTCCTACATGTAAATAAATTATCCTTTATAAGTTGGCAAATGCTGAATCTTACCCAAAAGAATGGAGTGAGGAAGGGAGGGGTGTTGGCAAAGAGGCCAGGGAAATCCACAAGGAGAGCTAGTGCAGTGCAGGGTGGCAGGGATGTCAAACACGTCCCACTGAGTGTGTTTTCCTTTTTAAGCCAAAAAATAATCTATATTCGCAACTGGAATGATTGATGATTTCATTTCAAGAAAATAATCTAATGTCTCTCTGTCTGTCTGCAGTATGGGCAACCAGTTAAAAACAGAAAAAAATCTGTAAATTGCCAATTGTTTAGATAATGCAATGCTCATCAATAACTATACTCTTTCCTACTACTGAATTGCCTAATTGTTTTTCCTACTGGAAGGACACAGTATGGAGTTGAAAGCTTATATAGGACCCCAGATAGTCTGCTAGCATAGCAAGAGGCTCCATTGTTCTACATTAAACATTTCCTTTTGTTTGGAGTTTTCTGTAGGCCTTTACTGAATAGGAAAGGGTAGAGGGGGGCGCGGTGGAGGGAGAGCTTTAGATTCTTCAGGAAAAGTTAAAGACTAAAGATGGAGTGAGGAAGCTGCCAAGGGAGGAAGCCAAGGAGTTAGGAGATCCTTAAAAATGTGTCAACTCATATGAGAACAGAGAACAAACAAAGGCAGATGGTTTTGATAGCCATTGCATGCTCAGTGTTCTGGATTGGGGTCATTGTTGGTTATCAGTGACAACTGCTGAGGATTTGATCTGGAATAACTAACCACTAAATGAAGACAGTTTAACAAGTCAAGCTAATGAATTTGGATTTTATTTAAGAGCCACAATTGTTTAAAAATATAATATATATATATATACACACACATATAATTATATACACATATGTATATGAAATCTATATAATTTTATAGAAAAAATAGTAACAAATTTCATAGAAAAAATATATATCCCAATAACAGATGAGTGACGGTAGCCTCTAGGAGAATTCAATAGGTTTTAAGTGACTATTTTCCTCCATAGCAATTTTATTACTAAGACAGAATTCTTTCAGCAGAGACAGAAAAGTTTGAAGGGACATGCTCACTTCCCTGAACTGGGAGACTATTTCAGTGCCTTCCATTTGCATGTGTCCCTTCCAAGACTCTGTTCCTTATTTCGAAATCACAATGTTGTGTTTTTTATATTGAGGAGCGTCCCCAAGTTGATAAGCCCCAGGACTAAAAAACCTGGGTCCGTCTCTGCTTGTGACTACTTTAAGCACAAAAGCATTCAGTCCAGCATGATAATTGTGTAATCCCCGTGTAGTCTGATATAATATCAAACTGCAAACTCATTCAGTATTCTGTCCTCCCCCAGCTCCTGTCCAAATCAAGCTTTGAAGTTTTGCAGGGGCCCTGCTGGCTTCACTTGTCATTCCTCCCCTCCTTCTGCTCTGGATGGCTTCTGTCCCTGCCAACTCTAAGGTTGGGCTCAGAGGAACAGTCACAGGTGGCTGGTGCACTAGCAATCTTGTGTGGGTGCCTGTCGGGTGCAGCAAATAATCCCAGACTGAGTGACTGACTCCCAGACTCTCTTAGACCATGCTCTGGTGGATTCCTTGGTCATATTTTCTCCTGGAGACTGGAGCCTTCCTGGCTTCTACTCACCTGATGAGGACAATCTCCTTTCTGGGCCGGCCACCTGTAACTCTGATGCCTCCGCCCTGGGTTCCAACGTCCTCTTCTCTGTTGGTGTCCCTTTGTGTCTTCAGGTAGGCTCTTTCCATGAGATCTCACTTAAAGGTTTCCTTCTAGTAGTGTCCATATTTGGACATCAAGAAGCCTTTCTGGAGGTAAAAATGTAGCTTGACTGAGTGCATCCCTTCTTTTTTCTGAGGCTCAGTTTTTGTGAGCCTTCCCAAGTCATTTTCCCTTGGTTTGAGATGAAGAGGGAGCTTCCCTTCCTCATGGATGTGTGTAAGGGTCAATGTGTCTCACTGACAGTTCATTCTAAAGAAATCTTAGTTCTTCAGTGATTTTTAAGCTGAGATCAGTGACTGGCTAATGCTGGAAAGACCAATTTGGAACTACTTTTTCTTCAACCCCTTTGAAAATTCCAAAGAAATGTTTTAGACAAGCATCTCTCTTCAAAATGTAGGTGTCCTTGGAGACTGTTTCGTTCTTCTCCCCAGAAGGATTACGTTGAAGCAGGGAGAGTGGCATTTAATAACTTGTTACACTCCCAAATTGGAAAATCCAGAAAAATGGAGATGAAACAAGTCTAGAAGAGTATTTTGGCAAATGGAACCAATGTACAAAAATTGCGTGAAAATCCTATGGCGTGAGACACTGGCCACCCAAGTCTGGAAGCACGGCTTGGGACAATGTGCTCAGAATAAAACCTTTCCAGGCCGGGCGCTGTGGCTCATGCCTGTAATCCTAGCTCTTGGGAGGCTGAGGCGGGCGGATTGCTCAAGGTCAGGAGTTCAAAACCAGCCTGAGCAAGAGCGAGACCCCGTCTCTACTATAAATAGAAAGAAATTAATTGGCCAACTGATATATATATATAAAAAAAAAAAATTAGCCGGGCATGGTGGCGCATGCCTGTAGTCCCAGCTACCCGGGAGGCTGAGGCAGAAGGATCACTCGAGCCCAGGAGTTTGAGGTTTCTGTGAGCTAGGCTGACGCCACGGCACTCACTCTAGCCTGGGCAACAAAGTGAGACTCTGTCTCAAAAAAAAAAAAAAAAAAAAAAAAAAAAACCTTTCCATTTCTGACTTGGCAGATCAGGCACATCTTTACTTAAAGTGGCCTGTAATTTCCTTTTCTTATCTAGGTTTTGACCTGTAAATGTAACACTTAAAGAGAAAGAGGGTAGCTGTATGGAAATGTAGAATGTAAGAATCAATGGATACTTTTTCACGTTGCAAATGTGTTCACAAAAAGAAGCATCTACCTGGCTTCCCACAGTTTTATACTCTGATATTTCCTTGGTCAGATGGATGCAATTATACAATAAAACATCCAGGCCTTGGAGGAGGGAGGGGGTGAGGGATGAAAAATTACCTGTGGGGTACAATGTGCACTATCTGGGTGATGGGTACACCAAAAGCTCAAACTCCATCACTATATAATATACACGCATGTAACAGAATTCAACTTGTACCTCCTTAGTCTATTAAAAAAAAACAAAGCAGAAATAAAACAAAACAAAAAGACATCCATGCCTCTATCTTAGTCTAAAAAACTTGCTGTTCTAACACTCAATAGGTAAAGTTATTTTAGCCTAAGCTGGCCCTCATGAAGAGATGAAATTTTATTCCTATCTCCACATTGTATTTGAAATGAAAATGGAACTTTATTAGTTTAAAAGATTACATTGGAGCATTGGGATAAAATGATTACAATGTTAAATTCTTGTAAAACATATGGTCCTTGGTTATCTGTATCATAAAGGTGGCATTAATTTGTGAATTATCTCAGACTTCAGGTATGGATTTGTTTGAGAGGAAGGACCACAAAGGAATCACATTTGTAGATACTGATATAGATTCTCAGATTCATCTGCCATAAAATCTGCATTAAAATTAATAATTTGCTAGAAATTTTTTTCATATTTTTAGTTTTTATTAATGTTATTATAAGATCCCCCAAAAAGTCTTGATGAAAATAGAATGATCAGAGATGATAGAATACTGTACAAATATGAAAACTGAGGCCAGAGAGATAAAATAACTACATAAAATCTTATATAATTCTTTTTTCTTTTTATACTCAATTACAAAAAACAATGGTGATCTTTGTGCCTCTTATATTATCCTAGATAGAATTTGCTAGAAATTTTTCAGCTTGACTTGCCTTGACATGGTGTCATTGAGTTATTCAAATATGTGTGAAAACCATAGGTAAAAACTGTTAAAAACAATTTAAAAGAGAATGTTTTTACAATTTGCATCAAGGATGGAAAAGATAATAATTAGCGTCATTATTTTAAATCACTTGTAGAGTATCTTAAATTTACTTTGAGATATTAACCTTTCACATTTGGCCTCAATATGCATGTACTTTTGTTATTTGCAAAAATCTCAATGCATTTCCATTATTCATTTTTTGATTGGGGTGGACATGAATTAAGTGAAATATACTTATGTAAATGTTTAGTTGTCATAGTTAATGCCTAAGAGTACAAAACAGTTGAATTGTCTTCATGGTCATGGCAAAAAATATAACTTGGTTGGGGGTCAGCTGTTTTCTCCTTTTCCTATGTTAAATGACTGTGTAAATACAAAAGACTTAATTGCTTTATAGCACATGGTCATTTAGCATCCTAATATGGTAATTGGGGTAGAATTTTCTTAAGAGAATGCTTTCTTTTTTTAAAAAAGAGAAGTTAGAATGGCAGGAAGAAGAATGCTTTTTAGCTTTGTCTTTGTATCTCTTGGAATTAAAAATCTGTTTAAATGAAGGAACCATGAAACATGAAATGCTTTTCACCTGAGAGTAGTAATTGTTCAACCATATATTCTGTATCTGGAGCTGGCTCTGTATAATTGTATAACAGAGGAGTTAGCTAATAGGGGATCATTAAATACGACCTTCCTTTTCAGAAATTAAGGTCATTTTCACCCTTCAACGGTTGTTAATGTTAGCAAAGCTATTTCTCACTTGTATGGCCAATTTCAACTCACCTCAAACTTCCAGATACTCCAGTTGAATGCAAATAACTAAATACTCTCAGTATAACCTGGTATTTATGGTAGAATTTTCTGTTTTATATGAGCCTTGAAATAAACTCTTATAATACACTGATGACTTCTTTCTTAGATAACAGAATCAGTAGTCATGAGATCTGTTATAGAAACTTACATATAGTTTATTTCTATAAAGATACACTTAAAAATCATAACTTTAGATTTGAGATGGTGCTGTTAAATCAGTTGTCAGTACTACTGCAATTGATTAACTGTTCTATTTGCTAATGTTATGCTCTAGTTTTTAAATTTCAATATTCCTCACAACATGCATCTTTTGATATGAGGTTGAATTAAAGTTTATGCATTGATATGCATTACACAGTATTGAGGGCTTCCACGTGTTTGGGTCCCCTCCAAATAGACCCTGAGATGGAGTTTTGTGTGCATTGGACAACTGAGGAGTTAAGGAAGCAGGACTGAGCAGAGGGAGAAGTTTCAGACAGTGAAGTTGCAACGGGTACCTCAGCAGACCCCTTGGGAAGCTGGAGCTGGGATAGCCCTGTGGAGTTGTCCCAAGTGGAAACAAGAGAACTGGGTCCACATGCCCCTGCAGTGACCAGCCATTTCTTATAGGCTGTCACTGGAGCCGGGCATGATCTTGGACCAGACAGCTATGTTCAGACAAGAGCAATTCCTGGAGAGAGACTCAGCAGAGAACCTTTGGCTACCAATGCCCTTAGTAGCTGGAGGAGTGAATGCTGCAGTCCTGAAGGAGATGCAGCTGGGCAGATCCCTGTGGCAGCTACCACAAGGGCTTAGCAAGAGCAGGTGGGTCCCAAGAATAACAAGTGTGAGAACCTTCATTAGCTTACCTATACAGGGTCCTTGCTGCTATCTGATATGATATTCTGAGCTTATCACCATATGTGAGAAACATACAGAAAGTGCCTACTTAATATTTATATGAACTTCTTGTAAGGTGCATTAATACCTGAGTGGATTCTAGTATTAACAAAATGGTGAGTCAGTGGTGAGATCAAAATAGGAAGTCACAGCTATGTTTGCAAAAGGCCAGGTCTCAGGCTAGAAAAGGGTGATTGTTCAGTGTTTCCAGGATCCACGACAAGCATCCACTGAGGTTCTGTAATGTTCCAGGCACAGCAAGGACTGGTGACACAGAGAAGGAAGATCCTATCCACAATTTTATGAACTTCTTCAGGAGAACATAGACAAGTAAATAGTCATAACATAGCATGATACTTGTGATAAGTAGTAAGAGAGCTGGTGTAGAAAGAATAATCCTCTGTGAGCACCTACCCATACTGGCTCACCAGAGCCAATTAAATTTTCAGAAATGTTGCCTCATTGTTGCTAAACATGAAAACTATTAAAAATTGGGTGATATCAACTTACCATTTAATAAATTATATTTAAACAAGGTTAATGCATATAAAAACTCATTACCTCCTAATTATTTCACTATTATGCCACTGTGCATATCTTGTCATTCCTGTGTTTAATAATGCTACTCTGGGAGCTTGGACTTGATCATGGCAGGAGTATTTACACCAAAGAAATTGGCAAGTGCTTCCTCCCTCACCTCACTCTGGTTTGATTTATTATTTTGCTGATGCAAACTCTCCCACTTTTATTGATTATCTAGACTTAAGAAAGTGATGGAGAAAATGTTAATAATGCAGATTAACACATTAACTGCCACACTAGAAAATAAATTTTCCACAGAGACATAGTGTTTTATTATGAAAAAAGAATAAAAGCTTCTAAAACAAAATGATCCTTTCTAATTTAATGAAAAGTTGTTATTTTTTATTGTTTTCTCTATGTGAGTTATATGCAACTTGAAAAATAGTTCACGTGGCTTCCAAGGTAAAGAGACATGTAAATTACATGTGCTTTATGAGGCCCCGGGGTCAAAACTAGCAGGAGTTTACATACAACTCACATCACAGTGAGTTGTTATACTCTGTTATAGTAAGTTATACTCTGTTATACTAAGATATGTGTCATTTCTGCAGCCATTACATTGTGAATAGCACAAAAATTTGAGTAAATGTTCTTCTAATATTTATAAATCATTATCTGATTGAGCAAAAGAGTTGCTCATGTCAACTCCTTTGATATGAGCTGATAAATGAAGTTGTCATGTACATCTTCATTTTTTCACTTTTTTCTTACTCATTAATGTAAATGAAAATATTAACCAATATTTATGTCAGAATGATATTATTAATATTTTGTAAATGATGCAGCAAGTTCTGAAGTGAAAAATAATCCAGCATTTATTCAGTCTATTTTTATAAAATTATGGTCTACCTGTAACCGTAGTGTGGGTAAGGATACAAGAGTTCAGCAAAAATCAAGGTAAGTATTCTGTGAGAATCAATTGGTTATGTGATATTTATAATAAAGAGTATAGTATATTTTATTATTTTTGTAAATTGTATGCTACACATTCCATTAGCATTGCCCTGGATGATTCGTGATGTTGAACATTTTTTTATATGTTTTTTTTGGCCATTTTTCTATCTTCTTTTAAAAAGGTTCTGTTCATGTCTTTTGGGCAAAAGATAAGACGTTTTAGTGGGATTTTTTTTTTCTTGCTGATTTGTTTGAGTTCTTAGTAGATTCTGGATATTAGCTCTTTATCCAACGCATAGATTGTGAGTATTTCCCCCCATTCTGTAGGTTGTCTATTTGCTCTGTTGATTATTTCTGGCTGTGCAGAAGCTTTTTAATGTAATCAAATCCCATTTATTTATTTTTGTTGCTACTTTAATTGCCACTGGGGTCTTTTAAATAAAATCTTTGCCTAGACTGATGTCTAGAAGAATTTTTCCTACATTGTCTTTTAGTATTCTTATGGTATCGTGCCTGACATTTAAGTCTTTTATCTATCTTGAATTAATTTTTGTCAGTGGTGAGAGGTAGGGGCTTTGTTTCATTCTCCTACATGTGGTTATTCAATTTTCCCAGCACCATTTATTGAATGGGGCTTCTTTTCCCCAGTGTGCATTGTTGCCTGCTTTATCAAGGATCAGCTGGTTGTATGTAGATGGTTTTATATTCGGGTTCTCTATTCTGTTCCATTGATCTATGTCTTTATTTTTATACCAATATCATGCTGTTTAGGTTACAATAGCCTTATAGTATAGTTTGTAGTCTGGTAATGTGATGCCTCCAGCTTTGTTCTTTTTGCTTATGATTGTTTTTGCTATTTGGGCTCTTTTATGATTCCAATGAAGTGTAGAATCATTTTTTCTAGATCTGTGAAGTATGGCATTGATATTTTAATGGGGATTGTATTGAATCTGTAAATCACTTTGGGTAATGTGGACATTTTAACAATGTTGACTCTACAAATCCATGAGCAGGATATATTTTTCCACTTGTTTGTGTCATCTGCAATTTCTTTTCCCAATGTTTCATAATTTTCCTTGTAGAGATATTTCACCTTCTTGATTAAGTATATTCCTAGGTATTTTATTTTCTTCGTAACTATTGTCAATGCTATTGAGTCTTTGATTTACCACTCAGCTTGACTGTTATTGGTATATAGATATGCTACTGATTTGTGTACACTGATTTTTATATCCTGAGACTTTGCTGAGCTTCTTTCTTTCTTTTTTTCTTTTCTTTTCTTTTTTTTTTTTTTTTTTGAGACAGAGTCTCTCTTTGTTGCCCAGGCTAGAGTGAGTGCCCTGGCGTCAGCCAGGCTCACAGCAACCTCAAACTCCTGGGCTCAAGCAATCCTCCTGGCTCAGCCTCCCAAGTAGCTGGGACTACAGGTATGTGCCACCATGCCCGGCTAATTTTTTCTATATATATATTAGTTGACCAATTAATTTCTTTCTATTTTTATTAGAGACGGGGTATTGCTCTTGCTCAGACTGGTTTCGAACTCCTGACCTCCAGCAATCCGCCCACCTCAGCCTCCCAGAGTGCTAGGATCACAGGAGTGAGCCACCGTGCGTGGCCAAACTGAGCTTATTTATTTCTTACAGGAGTCACTTGGTGGAGTCTTTGAGGTTTTCTGTATATAAGATTATATCATCGACAACAAGCAATAGTTTGACCTCCTCTTTCCCAATTTTGATACCATCTATTTCTTTCTCTTGCCTTATTGCCCAGGTTAGAATTTCTAGTTCTATGTAAAGAGTGGAGTGGTGGTTACCAGAAGCTGGGAAGGGAAATGTGGAGGGAGGATGAGGAGAAGTTGGTTAATGGGCAAACATACAGTTAAACAAAGGAATAAGTTCTAGTGTTTAATAGTACAGTAGGAAATTATAGTTAACAAAAACTTATTGTATATTTCAGAATATCCAGAAGAGAAATGCAATGTTCCCAATTCAAAGAAAAGATGTTTGAGGTGATGGATATCCCAATTAACTTGATTTGATCATGACACATTATATACAGCTATTAAAATATTACATGTACTAAAAAATTATGTTCACCTGTTATAATAAAAGTCTATTTCTGACACATTTCAGAATAGAAGCTCTTATGTGGGAAATGAGGATCTAGAAAAATATGGGGGGAAAATGAAAATTACACTGAGATCTCACAGGTGTGTAAGGAATGAACAAAAATAAGGATAGGTGAGTGTTTAGGCAGACCGGAGCACCATGTCTGAAGACCTGCAGAGGAGAAAGAACATGACATGTTCTAGGAGCAAAAATAGAACAGCAATATTTCTAAAGCTTAGATGACCAACAGGGAGTAAGGAGTGATGAGGCTGTCAGTATGAGTAGGGTTTAGAACTCGAAGGGTTCAATAAACTGGTGAGAGAGTTTGAAGTTCTCATCTTGGATGAAGTGCAGAGAATGGCCACCAGGTAGGAATTGGGGCAAAGACAAGGGACCCAGTTAAAAAGCCAATTAAGAAGTTGGTGCAGGGACCCAGGTGAAAGAGGGTGATCACCTCACCTCAGGTGGTGGCTGTGGGATTGGAGATAAATGGCATCATTCAGGTAAATGCTCTTAATTACAAGGGACTGGGAGAACATGAGAGCATCCGAATGAATAAATCTTCATAATCAGAAGACACAGGTAAAACATCTATTTTCATGCCGATCAGGTCAGTTACATCATCTTTGAAAGGTAATAATTCCTAATAATTTATTTTTGAGAGCTATTGTTTAGTCTTTCCTTATAGCAAAAAATTGATTAACCTTTGTTGCTGGTGAGGAGACAGAAGCAACAAACAAGAGAATTTAAATAGAAGAGATACTTATCTGGCATCTTGTAAGTTTGTTGTTTAATTTAGAGACAAAATCAAAGCAAGATGTCAAATCGCTCTTAATGTACAATGAATATAGTATGATTCACTGGGGTCTCCTGTGGTCTTTTTAGAAGGGAATAAAGTCCATGGATAAGGAAAGAAAATCTGAGAGGATATTTCAGGTTTGGAGCTTCTGTCTCCTTGATTGAAAAAGGCATTAAGACATTTAGGACATTAATTTTAGAAGAAGACAAATATAGTAAATAATAATTGTTACATAAAGACATGG
Organism: Microcebus murinus; assembly: GCF_040939455.1. Lineage (NCBI taxonomy): Eukaryota > Metazoa > Chordata > Mammalia > Primates > Cheirogaleidae > Microcebus > Microcebus murinus. The sequence continues at coordinate 13,487,557 of NC_134114.1, forward strand.
CATTATTGGTTTTTAAAAGCCTATTCAAAATTCAAAGTTTTTTTAAAAAAATCATAACTATATTTTTATAAAATTTATTTTATTGCCACATAGATATGATTTTTTAAGAATGTCTGAGTTAATGTCATCTTTATTCAATATTTGACTATAATTAGTGATTTGTGTGTGTGTGTGTGTGTGTGTGTATGTGCAACTGATTTGCTTTTGCTATCATTGTAGGTTATTATTTTTGTGAATTTCTAATTGTCCATTTTAAAAGATAATTTTATTTACTTAAAGATGAAGAGGAGCTGTGATTGTATGAGATTGCCTGCCGTGGCCTTAATAGTCTAAGAGATGGTTTAGTTCTCCTGGAAGAGGAAATGTGACCTTAGGATTACTCCCTTGGGAGATGATACTTCAATTCAAATTGGGATTCACAGAGTAATTGCAGCCTGTGGTAATGCATCTTCAATGTCTTAAAATGGCTGTCAGACAGCAGAGCTTTCCCCTGGAGAAAGGCAGTATTCACTAGGAGATGTCTTTTGTCTCTTCCAAACCACTAAAGCAGCCTCTGAACAATGAACAAAGAAACACAATATATGGTATGTTCTGGAGTGATTTCAAAATTATCTGAGAACAAATATATTCTCATTAATTTTAAATGGTGCTACAAATAAAAAAAATAAATAGAATAATATCTGTGAAGACTACATTTGCATTAATTTTTGTACTTCTGTAGTGAATATGAAATTTGTACTTGGAGCTCTTAATGTATAAGAAAGTAACTGAACAAACTTTTTCTGACATGGGTCATTAAATCCATTGTATCTGAACTCATTACAAAAAAACATGTAAAGAAGAAAAATATATCACCATTTTTTTCTACCCCATGTAGGTAAATAGTGACAGCAAACAGTGAGGTATTTATTTGTGATTGCACAAATTGAGCCATTGACTTTCTCAAATATCCAGTGAATGGAGGCTGATAACTAGAATATACTTAGAACTCACGAAAATCAGCAAGAAAAAATCAAATAACCCTATTAAAAAGTGGGCAAAGGACTTGAACAGAAACTTTTCTAAAGAAGACAGAAGAATGGCCAACAAACATATGAAAAAATGCTCATCATCTCTAATCATCAGGGAAATGCAAATCAAAACTACAATGAGATATGACTTAACTCCAGTGAGAATGGTCTTTATCAAAAAGTCTCCAAATAACAAATGCTGGCGTGGATGCGGAGAGAGAGGAACACTCCTACACTGCTGGTGGGACTGCAAACTAGTTCAACCTCTGTGGAAAGCAATATGGAGATATCTTAAAGCGATACAAGTGAATCTACCATTTGATCCAGCAATCCCATTGCTGGGCATCTACCCAAATGATCCAATGACACTCTACAAAAAAGACACCTGCACTCGAATGTTTATAGCAGAACAATTCATAATTGCAAGGCTGTGGAAACAGCCCAAGTGCCCATCAATCCAAGAATGGATTAATAAAATGTGGTATATGTATACCATGGAGTACTATTTAGCTGTAAGAAACAATGGTGATATAACATATCTTATATTTTCCTGGTTAGAGCTGAAACCCATACTACTAAGTGAAGTATCCCAGGAATGGAAAAACAAGCACCACATATATTCACCAGCAAACTGGTATTAACTGAGTAGCACCTAAGTGGACACATAGGTACTACAGTAATAGGGTATTGGGCAGGGGGGAGGGGGGAGGGGAGCGGGTATATACATACATCATGAGTGAGATGTGCACCATCTGGGGGATGGTCATGCTGGAAACTCAGACTTGTGGGGGGAGGGGGGAAAGGGCATTTATTGAAACCTTAAAATCTGTACCCCCATAATATGCCGAAATAAAATAGAGTTGAATAATAATAAAAAAACAAAACAAAAAAACCCATTTTTGTTTTGTTAGAATTTGGACAGCAAATAATAAGATCTGATAAAAAAATAAAAGTCCCTGGAAGAGCCCTCCATTTATACTGAGGGTTGTAAAGCACAGAAAAATGTTACGATGGAGTAGACTGGGGTGGGCGGAAGATCAAACCATACCTAAAAGGGAAGAGGCTGCATGGACAGTGCAGAGGTGTACACATTTCTTTTTCACGTCCAGAACTGATGGATGATAGACTGCCCAGCAAGGGTTGGGGGCAGTTGACTGATGGTTAAGATGAGAAAGCCTGGCTGTTAAGGTGATTATGAAAGTAGCAAGCCCAGAAGGAAAGACAAAAGCCAGGTTAGGGAAGCAAGTGAGAAGGCTGTGGGTCACGGGAGAACGGATTTTAAGTCAAATTGGAAGAACAAGAAAATAAATGACAGACAGGTAGCAAGCTTGGGTGATCAAGAAGATGGGACAGTATGAGGAGGAACAAGATGTGCTGTAGGTTGATCCGATCAGTTGAGAAACTAAATCTACAAATGCTGTGAGGCAGCTAGGCAGTTGATTTAGAGATTCTTGAACACAACAGTGGTTGCGTTCTTGGCATCAAGAACAAAATAGCAAGGTTTTCAGCCAGATGGGTTGTCCAGAGTCCATGGAAGGTAGACACTGAGAAACCTATAGATGCTGTGGCAACACGCTGGTGCCAGCCAAGCAGTGTCAACGGCAGCACAGCTACAGAAGTGGAGGAATAGGTCAGATTTATTTAAAAAAACTATGCAAAGAGCACTAATCATGTGGTGCGTACAATAGATGGGTTAAAATGAAATGTCAGGGCTGATTTTTGCCCCCAGGGATCTGAAAATCTGGGAGAGTTACCACGAGCAGCCACCCCTTCCCCAATCAAGCCAAACTAAGCAAACAAGACCTCTCACAATGCTGCTGTTATGTATCGTTCCATTTCCTCTGCTTTATGACAGGTGGGCTTCAGCCCCCGTCAGCTTGGCCTGGAGGCTGGCATGTGGCCAGGCTTGCAGCAGTTCTGAGAGATGTGATTGCTGAGTGGACAGGAAATAGGCTGAGATATTTTTCTGACATCCTTCCTAATTTATCTTCTAGGTACTGGGTGCTGAGGAGCACAGTATTTCTGGAACTCTCTCCTTAGCCACAGCAAGCATTAAACTCAAGATGAAATTGTAGGGCAGGTTTTTAGTGTGGTATTCTTGGTAGAGGAAAAAGGGATTGATTTGCTAGAGAGGTATGAGTTCTTCTCTTTGAAGGAATCCAGTTTAAACGTAAGGATACATATAATTTGAGAAGCCCTTCCTGGCATCGATGTGAAGGCAACTGTCTTTGAAGCAGCCCCTCCATAGTGTTCCTAAGTCTTCACGAGTGACTTGGAAATACAAGCTGGCAGGCAAGAGGCCTGTATTCTTGTTCAGATTTTTTCCTGTCTGGCTTTAGGCACATCATCCAGTCTCTCAGTGCTTGGGCTCTTCCATGGTTTGAATGTGCCCCACAAAGTCCATGTATTGAAAACTTTACTTCCAATGCAACAGTGATGGGATGTGGGGGTCTATAAGAGGTGATTAGGTCATGAGGGCTCTGTCCTCCTGAATAGATACATGTCATTATTGTGGGAGTGGACTTATTATAAAAGTGAGCTCCACAATTTTTTGTGCACATTCTCTCTCTATCTCTCTCCCACACTCCATACACCTCCACCCCATCTCTTGCTCTTCTGTCTCCCATGATGGGATGATACATCAAGAAGGTCCTCACCAGATGCCAGCTCCTCAACCTTGCACTCTGTAGCCCCCAGAACTGTAAGAAATAATTTTTTTTCCTTTATAATTACCTAGTCTGCGGTATTCTGTTATAGGATCACAAAATGGATTAAGACAAACTCCTAGTCTGTAGCTGTATTCTGGGATCAAACATATGTATAATTGTTCTTGAGCTGGCAAACTTTCAGCTGAATAAACCAGTCTCATCATGGGCCTGTTAAGGCTGAATCTAAAGTCACTGTCCTCTCCACTTTGTTGTTCCCACCTTGTTCGTCTTGTTCATTCATATTCTCTCTCTTTTACTCACAGGAAAAAGGCAGACATCTTCTTGAAACCATAAGACATGATGATGAGAAGCAGCCTAATGTTTTTCAGAAGGGATATGAGAATCAGGAAAAATGTGCTCTTTCAAAATTTAAAAAATTGACTTAAAAATAAACACAGGCAATGTCATAGAAGTTAGATGAATGCACACGATAATCCTCATAAAATGGAGGGTGTCACGTTTTAGTTACCCGCCAAGGTTACCCGTCAGGTGGAGCATCAGGGATGAGTGACGGGGAAACTCTTGGGCTCTATGGGATATTTCTTTCTGTGTATCTTGACTATCCCTGGCAGATCTTATTCCCAGTAAGAAACACACACTGAAGACAGAGGGCCAGCAACTGAAAGCTAATTCCAAAATGAAATCTTATCATTCTGCTCAAGGCAGAGATGGCATCGGTTGCTTTAGTCAGGAAGCAATCTGGGTTAATAATTAAAAACTAAGAAGAAAAACTGTATTGTTCAGTATTAACCCTGGCCTATTTGAGTTTTGTTTGTTTGGTATTTGGCTACACACAGATTTAGCTTAAGACAATACCTGGAGTAAATCAAGAAGGCCCATAAAATATGTACACTGCTGTGTTTATCATGTTGAGCTCTTAGTGGTTTCAGAGAAGATAGGTACTATAAGTCAGACTCTGCCTGGAATAGCTAATGTCATGCTGTGTTTCAGAGTACAGCATTTTATTTTATTAAAGTCCAAACATTAAAAATGTACAGCCAGCCTCTTAATGTTTTTTAGAAATCAATTCCTTTTCTCTCCATATTAGAATTTTTAAGAGAATAAAAGTACTTCCATTTTTACATAAATATAGGCATGAGGAGGACATGTTAAATCTAAATCTACTGCTGAGTACGAGAAACTGGGGCACAAACTCTAAGAGACAATACCATATTTGGGGTCATAAACAATGACAACTAATTGTTATACCCCACCTTCCCTACAAGCTCCAGCACTGTGACTTCCTTCTGCAGCATATTAAAAGTGTAGAAATTCTAGATTTTTCTAAGCATCAACAGTATGAAGTGACTTGTGAAGATCATAAGAGAAGTGTCAGAAGAGATGTAGAGGGGCAGAGAAAGTGCAAGGGAACACGAGGTCTCTCTCTTGGAAGATTTTCCAGGGAAATCTTGCTGTGGGGACTGATCCACCTAATTCAGGGTTTTTGTTAGGGTCTCTGTCTGTCTTTTTCTCATACTCTACATATACAATCCATCAGAAAAGAGTGTAGATTCTGCTTATAAAATAGACCTCAAATTCGACAGTATCTCACTGTCTTTTTAGCTCCATCACTTCTCACATGCACAGCTGCAATAGCATCTTACTGTCTTTCTATTTCCACAGTGGTCCACAGTGTCTGTTCTCCACATGACAGCCAGGTCCTGAGTTGAAGATCAGGTCACATCAGTTCCCTCACTGAAGCTTCCCAAGGCCTTCCAACTACTCTTAAGGTAAAAGTCCAACTCCTTACCATGGGCCATGAGACCTGTGTTGGGTAGACTTCTAAGACATTCCCCAGTGAGCCCTGCCTCCTTTTATTCATGTTCCTGTGAAATTCCCTCTTGTAGTGCGTGAGCTAGACCTTGACATTTGCTCTAACAAGTAGCATAAGGAAGAAGTGATGGCATCTCACTTCTGTAACTAGTTACAAAAGACCATGGCTTCCATCTTGCAAGAGACTTTTTGGTTCTCGGTTTGCTCATGTTTATGAAGTAAACTGCCATGTTGGGGAGGTCCACAAGACAAGGGACTGAGGGTGGCCTTCAGCCAACAACCAGAGAGGAACTGAAGCCCTCAGGCCAATAGACCAGAAGAACTTGTATGTGGTCAACAACCACATGAAGGAGGTTGGGAGTGGATTCTCTGGAGCTGAGTTGAGCCCTCAGATGACCACAACCTTGGCCATTACCCTGATTGCAGGGACAGAGAGAGAGGTGAGGGTAAAAAATGAGAAGCATGGAGGCAGTGGATCCACTGCCTGGGAGTTTCTGAAGCAGAGATCCAGCCCAGCTGCACTGGATTTCTGACATACAGCCACTGTAGTAGGATAATTAATTCTGTTTCAAGTCATTAAATCTTGGGGTAATTTGTTACCCCAAGCAGTAGGTAACTAATACATAGCCCTACAGGGTCAGGCCCTTGGCTACTTCTCAGATATTACCTCCCTTCACTCTCCTCTTGCTACTTTTCTCTATCAACCCTGCTCTTATTTTTCCTTCTTGGACACACCAAACTTGTTCCCTGGACTTGACGCTTGCTGTTTGGAGTGTGCTTGGAATGCGCTTACCCTAGACCTTCACAAAAGATTTTGTGCAAAGCTATTTTTGGAGTAGCAAACATGGGGCATGTGAAAGACTGTGAAAAGAGAGGATGTGAGATTTCTGTCATTCAGTGGGTGCCATCTAGTCCAGTGCTGTCACAGAGCACTCTCTGTGATGATGGGAATGTTCTGATCTGTGCTGCCCAATGAAGGAACTATGAACCTACATGGATACTGAGCCCTTGAAATATGGCTAGTGTGACTGGGGAAATAAATTTTAAATTTTATTTTGTTAATTTAAAGTTAGTAGCTCTTAAATATTCTTAAAGATGTAGTTCCTCTTTGGCACTATGATTTTACCTACACAGTCTCCCACATGAAAGGTAAAGGCATACTAGGGTGGCACAGCCATGCAGGTGGGTATACTGCATAGATAGCTTATCTACATCCTCTGTATACTCACCGTAGATTTACATCTGAAATGCAAATAAAAAAATTGCATAGAACTAAAAAGATGCCATGGAATACTATTCCTCTGCACTAATTATGTGCCTTGCTATAATAATGACAATTTTTTATGTATGTGTTTCATTTTTTAATATCCTCTTTTCCTTCTTTTTTTTTCCTGTTTTTCATTCCCATCTCAGTGGCTTTGAAAGGAAGCCAAAAGGCAAAAGTAAACAAAAAGTTGGTTCTCAGTAATTCTGCCACCTCTAGTACCAGTGTTGATTATCATCTAAGAATATCTCTTTTGATGATTCTGAACACGAAATAATCCAGTTGGTTGACATTTTCTTTGGGTCTATAGTGTCTCTCTTGTCATCTGGAATTTAAGCCTCTGAGCTTCCATATTTCTTCCCCTCTCTTCTGAATTATTATCCCTTTCACCTCCACAGAGAGAATCTGATCTCTCTTTTAATAAGCAGTGAATGCAATGAAATATCAACTGTCTCAGCTGCTGTTTATAATCAAGGGACCTCCCCTCAGCCCAGGTCCTGGTTTCTTAAAGAACCACCATGCCTATTTTTTCTTTCTTTGATGAAAATGTTAAAGGACATGATTATTTTCCTGGATGATAATAATAATGACTCAAGAAAATCTTACATATGTGTCAGATTTTCCTTAACACACTAAGCCTCTGCATCTGTGAAAGCTTATGCATTGCACAGGACTTGAGATGAGAAGACCCAGGTTAAATTGATGCTGTGCTAGATGTTTGTATGTGACCTTGAGAGAACTGCTGAACATCCCTGCTTTGCTTCCCTTCTCTCACAGGCGAAACAACGATGATATAATAATATGCATGTCTCAGGGTTGCTGTGTGAACCCGATAGAGTCCCTTATATGAAAGCACTTCACTCACACAGGAGGTTGATGTGAGATTCCATTAAACAAAATTTGGAAGCTCATTCTAGTTTTAGGACCTGGCTTTGAACTTCTTCTCCCTTGGAATGTTAATCAACTCCTCCTCTGTTACCTGCCCCTGTCGCCTTACAAACGGGCCTCACCTTCAGAGAGGACTTCCCTGTCCACACCCTGTCTGTATCAAATTACCTGACTTTAAGTATAGCTGAAATGATCAGATCCATTTATTAATTTCTTTGTATATGAGCTGCCCCTGTCGCCACACTTATGAAGATGTAAATCTTTTAAGGCCACTGTTTTCTTTACTTCTCTATCTGCAGTGCCAGGAATGTTGTCAGCACATAGTAAATGCTTGATAAATAATTGTTGACTGATGAAACCCTGGGGACGCTCAGATTAGTCTGAAGCCAGCTGCCTTTTCCATAACAGGTCATATTTACTGAATTTATGAACCTTTCCACTTAGTATCAATTATAACAGCTTGGCTGCTATGGAAGCTGTTTAATATATTTCCTTCTAGACTCATTATGGGTGGCTGTGGGAAATACAGTCGTTTGTCACCCTGAATCCAGGTTAAATATTTTGGCAAAGAGTTCTGCAGTTCGCCACAAGGCTCTGCTAAATTCCTCCTGGGTGTCATTGGAGTCTGTACTTTAAGATGGATCTGGATACATTTTTACATCCAAAGAAGAAACCTAGACTTTTATTAGTATCTATACACTACACTTTTATAACATAACACTCAGAGGTGTTATTTAGCTGCACACTGTGTAAAATTCATAAAGTAAGTTTGGATTTCATTTAACTAATAATTAAATATTTTTATGATGTGACTCTTGCTGGCATGAGTTGTAAAACCGTTCCCTAAGCAAAAATTTCTGAAAGTTTTCTTTTGCCATTTGCTAGTGTCCCAGCCAGGAGACTTTTTGCTGAGAAGGGCACCCAGCTTTTCCAGACTCTGGGAAACCCAGCGATTTCTTGGTGCCCCTAATGTGTCAGTATGTTAGAAAGTATCTCCAACTTGCTGCTTAAAATGTCAAGCCTGCAAGAGAAAAGGTGCTCAAAGTAACAGTGAATTCAATAGCAGAATAATTACTAGAATTGATCCTCCTCGTTTGGGGCCAGACTACTGACATCAAGGCATTAACTGCTGAATTCAAAGAGTTTCCTTGCCAGGAGATATTTGTTATTCTTAGAGGACCTGGAAGCTGTACAAATTCCTCTAAGTCACATGTCACATATGTTTCAGGGAGAAACATTTCCAAGGATTTCCTTGTACTCTAAGGATTTGCAGGGGGAAGTCACAAACTTTGCTATACATAAATTAGCTGACAGTGTTAATTACATTGCTTCAGAAGTTCATATTTTGGGGCCCTCTGATGGTTAATTCATTAACCACAATGTTAAATACAAATCAGAAAGCTTTTCTTCTGGCCACATGTCTGCAAATGACAATAGCATCCTCACTGCAGGCACATCTATTTTGAATTCCTTTGTTTAAGAAGAATTAAACCGGAGGGGCTATTTTTTTAAAGTGCTTTTTATGACATATTTATAACAACTGTTATAACAATTGAACGAAAATTTTCTTGGTAAATGATATCATCAGCTAATCAAAAATCTTTAGATATAGGATAAAGATTGCCCTGAATTCAAAGTTAGACTGATTATGAACCTAAAACTCACCAATTTTACATATATAATTTAAATATTATATATTATATATAATGATCTATAATATTATATGTTATATATAATGATCTATAATATTATATATGTTATATATAATGATATATAATATTTTATATAATGGTATGATATATAATAAATTATATATGTTGTATGTATAATGAAAAAACTCATTTTCTCTAAGGCTCAGTTTTTTGTTTTGTAAATGGGGGAAGGGAGGTGAGGAGTGACACATGATTTTTTTTTTTTTTTTTTTAAACAGAGTCTCGCTTTGTTGCCCAGGCTAGAGTGAGTACCCTGGCGTCAGCCTAGCTCACAGCAACCTCAAACTCCTGGGCTCAAGCAATCCTCCTGCCTCAGCCTCCCGAGTAGCTGGGACTACAGGCATGCGCCACCATGCCTGGCTAATTTTTTCTATATATATTAGTTGGCCAATTAATTTCTTTCTATTTATCGTAGAAACGGAGTCTCGCTCTTGCTCAGGCTGGTTTTGAACTCCTGACCTCAAGCAATCGGCCCGCCTCAGCCTCCCAGAGTGTTAGGATTACAGGCGTGAGCCACCACGCCCGGCCGACACATGATTTTTAATGTAAGAGATCCTATTAACATTTGCCGTGTAGTGAGAAACTCAGACTGTGAGTAGGGTATGTACATGTGTCAGACAAAGGCTTGGAGTCATGCTCACCCTGTCAGAAGCACATGAGGCTAATGCAAGCTTCTTTCTGCATAGGCTGTCTCGAGATATTTTGGGCACTAGATTAACTAAACTTGTAGGTGGTCTGCATGGCGAGGTTTGCTTGTTAGGGAAAAGTTATTGAGAAATATACTCTTTAATTAAGAGAGAAGAGCAAAAGAAGGAGTACTGGCTCTGTTGATGGTGGGCCCACTGACACCCTTCCTGCTTAGCTTGCAATCCTCACCCTCAGAAATACTTACTGCATATGGGAGGCTGGCAAGTTTAATTACAGGAAAACTAATTGATTTGCATGTTACCTAAAAAAGAAGTGTGTGACTTCAAGACAGCCTTTATTAACTTAGCCCTAATCTGTTATCACATGGACAGGACTTGATTGATATTTAATGGCTAGAGAACACTATGATTCCTGGAAAACTAAGAGGGATTTATTTCCCCAGAGCCCTAGGATGGGACTTCATTTTTAATCTAATCAGGTAACTCCTCCCCTTTGCCATAAAGATCAGTTTACAAAATCCAGGCTAAACCAACCAGTACAAGGCATTCTCTTAGCCCAGAGATTGCTTTAGAAATGAGCATAGGACCACTTCTGGCCCAGTGACATACAAGGGAATGTTTACTTGTAGCTTTGGGGAAAGAAGTGTTCTTAGTCCTAAAATAGAACCATCAGGAGAGAGGTTCTCTTTATTTCTCTGGAGGTTGATGTATTTGGGAGACCCAGAAATCTTGATTCTATCTTTCTATGAGCCCGAGGAGCAGGGAGAACAAAAGAGCAACAGCGGAAAAATGAAACCGGTGATACTGTCCGACCAGTGCTCTGCCTCTTACTTTGTCTTTAGTTCTCAGAAGTTTGACCACGATGCATCTCAGTGTGGATTTCTTTGAGTTTATCTTGTTTGTGGTTTACTCAGTTTCTTGAATGTATACATTCATGTGTTTTTCCTATATTCAACCATTTATCCTAACAGTGATTATTGAATAATCTCTCTTTTCCTCTCGGACTTAAAGTGCCACCTTTAGATTGCTAGATATACTTGGAGATATTTCTGAATTCTCTACTCTGTACCTTGATTTGTGTATTTGGCCTCCAGTACTAAAATGTTTTGATTACTATTTTTACTACCTGGCAAGTCTGGTTTATCTTTATCATTCTTTTTCAAAAATTTCCTGAGTATTTTGTTTTCTAATATAAAGTTTGGAATGAGCTTGTCAACTTATAAAAAAATCATTTGTGTAACATTGTGTTTGGAATATTGAAATTAAATATGTCAATAAGTTTTGGGATATTTGAACCATTTAAAATATTTAATCTTATGTGTAAGAACACAATATTTATTTTTATCTATTGATATCTTCTTTTGTGGTATTACAGGAGAGTTTTAATATTTTTTTCATAGAGGTCTTGAATGAACTTTGTTAGCTTTATTCTTTATTAGGTATTTTATTCTTTTTTAATACTGTCATTATAAATAAAATATTTTCTTTTATTATTTTTTGGACAATTGTTTTATAAAGGAAATGTATTGATTTTATTAATTTTGCAGCAAGACAATGGAGTCCTTTTACTTCTAAAAGTTGTTAAGTTAATGCTATTCAATTACAGTATTGGCAAACAATGAAATTTTGCCTTTTTCTTTCTAATTTTTACAACTTTTATTTTTGTACCTCTAGTTACCATTTTTAGAAATAATAGTTAAAAATGGAGATAATGGTATAATTTTAAATTATTGTTGATTCTAATAAAATAAGATACTACTAGTATTTAACAATTAAGCATGATGTCAGAATTTGACAAAAGATGTATAAATTTCAGAAACAGTCATCTATTTGTAATTTATCAGGAGTTTCAAAATATCAGAAGCAAATGTTATATTATGCTATGCTGAATATTGTCAAATACTCTTGGGAACTAGGACACAATCATATGATTTTTTTCCTGCTCTGCCCCATGGACATTATGTTTAATATTAATATTGAACCATACTTGCATTCTTAAAATGAATATCACTTGGTCATCAAGGAGTATTTCTTTTTATTAATTTCAATATGCTGTCAATTCCATTCACTAAAGTTTTATTAAGAATTTTGCCTTGATACTCACAAACGAGATTCATAGGTTCATAGGATTGTCTTGGCTGTTATATGTTATATTTTCATTGGTACCAAGGTTCTCCTAGCCTTATATAATAATTTGGAATCTTTTCTTCCTTTCCTATAATATAGAAGAGTTTAAATACTATTGGAAATGTCTGTTCTTTGATGGCTTGTTAAAATTTGTCTGTAACTTCTTTGAGTTAGATATTGTTTTTGGAGGGGTTATCTCTTGGAAAGTTTGTCAATAATTTTTTTTTAATTCCAACTGGCATCTTTTAGATTAAAAGAAAAAATCTTGTCTGAGGTTAGTTTTGGTAATTTAAGATTTTTTAAAGAAAACTATTTATTTCATTCAGGTTTTGAAGGTTTTTATTTTTTTATTTCGGCATATTATGGGGGTATAGATTTTAAGGTTTCAATAAATGCCCATTTCCTCCCCTCCCCCCACAAGTCTGAGTTTCCAGCATGACCATCCCCCAGATGGTGCACATCTCACTCATTATATATGTATATACCCGCCCCCCTCCCCCCTGCCCAATACCCTATTACTGCAGTACCTATGTGACCACTTAGGTGCTGTTCAGTTAATACCAATTTGCTGGTGAATATATGTGGTGCTTGTTTTTCCATTCTTGGAGGTTTTGAAGTTTATTTGCATGAGGTTGAGCAATGAATTCAAAATTTAACAATTTTGTCTGTATCTGATTAGCTTTACCTTATCATTCTAAGCTTTGGGATTTGTGTCTTCTTTCTTTTTTTCTTAATAAGGGTACTTTAGTGATTTATGTATTTTATATTTTACAAGAACCAGCACTTGAATTTATTAATTAGTTCCACTTTTCATATCCCTTATTTATTAATTCACTCATTTATGATTAAAGAGTAGTTTACTTCCATCGATTTTGAAAATTTTATTTTGATGTCTTTTACATTTTTTTGAGTTAAACATTTAATTCATTTATTTTCATTGTTCTTGGGTTAATAATAAAAGTAATTAAAGCTATACATTTTCTTCTGAACACCTCTTGAACTGTGTCTCATAATTTCCAAAATGTATTGTTTTTCATTATCTCTTGGAAGCATTCCACAGCTTTAGATTCGAATTCCAGAAACTCTTTGACTATTTCTGAAATTTAACACTTTGAGCCAAGTGTTATTTATGGCAAATTCAAACATTTTTAATTGGTAGAGGGTTTTTGTTTTTCTTCTTTTTAACATGTATAATTATATCACATTTTGGTAAAGAGAATACTATCTGTTTGATGACTATATTCTAGTATTAATTAAGATCCAATACATAGCCTTTTTGTAACTTTTCCATGGAAAGTTAAAATGCTTGTGTTTCAAGTGCAAAAATCACTGAAGATGAAGAGTACACTGGATGGATGCATTGATGGAATGAGAACAGCCCTGTGTGTTGTCGGAGAAGGTGGTTATAGGTGATTACTGTGAGGGGCTCTGGGAGGCATTCTCGACACTTCTCTTCCCCTCCTCTACTCGTGCCCATCCTGTACACCACCCCCCAGGAGCTGACAGTCCTGTCATCAGTTTGTCCTTTACCTGCTCACATGCAGTTCAGTTCAACTCACTGTGGGCCCAGAGAATCATTAAGCATCAACTTTGGGCATAACAGCCTGGATTATTTACTGAATGATAATTAGTGCTATACCTTACATCTAAAATGTTTTCATAATCATTTTCACAGATTGTTTAACAATTTCCTTTCAAGGGTATCCCTGACCAATCTAGCTAGAAAGGCTTTGTCCTGCAGCTCTGGGCACCACCATTGCCTTGCTGACAACCCTACATGCTGAGTGGCGCTTTGTTTGGGTTCCCTGTACATACCAGACAATAAATTTTTTGATTGCTGGACTGTGCCTTAAATAAACATTTATCAGGATATATCCTCAGTTGAGCTAATGACTAAATTCTTGCTGACTGAGCAAAGGATTAAACAAATTTAAAGAGAAAAGAGTTTTCTCCCCTTTTGTTCTTCCCTCTCTACCTGTAAACACATCACCATCTGTACCTTCCCCACCCACTTTGCTCTTGGTCCACGGATGGAAATTTCCCTTCTCTGAAGCTAACTGTGGGCTTTTGCTACAGATTTCCACAGTTTGTGTCCCCTTTTCTAGAATTAGATTTTGGATTTTCTCTCAGCACCTCACCTTCTCAACAGTGTCACATCTTTAAAAAGAAAGCCAGAGAAAGAAATACAAGCAGACCTTCCTCTCCTACAGCATGTTTAATGGATGAGAGGAGGAATGGGTGCTCATGGTCGTAACCCTGGCCCCTACATGAGGAAAACCAAACAAAGATTATGTCATCGTGCTTGGAGAAAAAGGAGTGGTTTCAAGACGGTTGTGGTTTCAGTAAGCAACTTTCCTTTTCACCGGCAAGTAACCTGATAATTCCACTCACACCGTTTCTTTAATCCATTCCCATTGCTCCTCTGTTGGGCTGCGTTGTCTATTTCTTCACATCCAATTTTATGAGCAGGTTTATCACTGTCTACCTTATTACCTCCCATTTACCTCCCGTCCTCTCATTCTCTGGCAATGCACTTGCTCTCTCCTGCTGTTCTGGTGAACTGACTGCGTCCAAGTCTCGTCACTAGACCCGTGGACACTTTGCAGTATCTTCTCTGCTGCACTTGAGCCTATTTCCACCTGAACATGTTGCGGTTGTCTCATTGATTTCCAGATCCTGTCTCTCCAGGGTCTCCTGCTTCTCTGGCTAGTCCTGCTCACTCTCCTGAGGACATTTCTTCCTCTGCTCTCTCTTTAAATGGCAGAATTCCTCAAGGATGTGCCCATGCACTTCTGACCATGCTGAGCCTCTCCCTGGCAGGTCTTATCCTTTCCTATGACTTGATGTCTTCTTTGTGCTGATAACTCTAAAGTTTGTATTTCTAGCCTCGATCTCACCCAGCCATCTATGTGGCATCTCCTGCAGTCACTAACTGCATAAGTCCAAACAGAAGTGACCTCCACCCCTATCTGGCTTCTCTTCCAGAACTTCCCATCTCAAGGAATCAAGTGGAATGACCCATCAATGTAGGGATCACTCTGGATTTATTCCACTCCCACACCCTGAAATTTGTTCCCTCATCAGGTGTCCCTCTACCCAACATGTTACTGTCTCAAGCTCTTTTTCTCTATCCTCACTGCCACCATCTTTATTCAGGCTTTTATGATTTTCTCTCAAATTAACTCAAGTGTCTAAACCATTTCCAGTAAGAACAGAATGGCCTTTCTAGAATGTATTTCCACCTTGGACAAGGCCCTAGCTTCCTGGATGGATGCGAAGCCCTGGGCACTCTTTGGGATAAGATCCCGGCCAGCTTCTCCTCCTCACGCCTGTCATCTCTCCTGACCTGTGGACTCTGGCTCCAGCTGCACTGGACACTTGCAATTGTCCCTGTAGTCTCTGGTGTTCCCACCCACCCCAACAGCATCCCCTCCCTGCAGCCACCTCTTGTCCTGGGTAATTCCTGTTTTTTAAGACTTCAATCCGGTGTCCTGACTTTTGAGAAATCCTCCCTACATCTTTTCTCTGCCAGTCTCACCCCAGACTAGTTGAAGGGGCTGCGTATACGTGTTCTTCTCAGATCCCTGGGAATTTCTGTTTCTAGCACTGGTCTTACCAAGCCACATTGTCAATGCCTGCTTATTCATCTTTTTCTTTGCTTACAAAGACCTTTAAGTCCTCTGAGAAAAGTGGCTGTTTCTTTCATTTTCTTTGTGCTTTTTAAACCTAGCACAATGGCTTTTTAAAATAAATGAATGAAAATCAGTAGAGGTTTGGCAGTAGAGGTAGATTAGGGTATCTAATTTAATCTAATTAAGAAATCAAATGTTTATTAATTTAATTTTTTAAATCTGAATTTCCTTCTAATAATTTTTCACATGCAAGCATCATTTTACTTAATGTGCCTACATTTTATATTGTGCCATTCATCTTAACATTATATAATATTGATTCATAGTCTTCATAATTATTTTAAGTATAGGGGTGATATTCACTAAATTTCTATATTATCATTTACTTGCATGTTCCTCTCTTGGTGGCCATTTTAGTTGTAAGCCTTTCTTTATATTTATAAAGGGACTAATTTTACAATTCTGACATGATGTTTTTATCCATTCACTATCAAGGAGGTACTTAGTGGAAAGCCAGGATCTTGCTTAAGGAAGGCACAGTACAGTTTTGCTGTAGGATAGGAAAATACCATACTCATACCCACTTTTCTCTTTTATCATTTCAATTTTTGTATAATATTTGCTGTTTAGAATTATTAAAATAAAAGTTATGCCAACAGCAAGGAATTAATGCTGGCACATCATCTTGGCACTATTGAAGGAGCACGTGGTTATTAAGATTGGACTCAGATGTCCTGTTTTTATTGAAATTTGCACCAGGTTTCATCTTGGAAGAAACTGACACTTGAGTTCCAAATTAGTAACTCAAGAACATACCTGTGATGGATTCTTCCATCCTCTGTTGCTCTGGGTTTCCTGCCATTGATGTAGTTGCTCATGGATCGACGCTGGCTTAGGTGGGAGAGTGGCTGTTTTGTCCCAGAGCACAACTGTAAGACCACATAACCTGGAAGAAGATAGTTCTAGGCATTTTGAGCACAGAAGATGCTTAAGACTTTTCCTTACTATTTTTTACAATATGTATTGCCAATCCTCTTTCTTTTTGGTTATTCATATTTCAGTAAGCTTCAGTATATTGAAAACTTTCTTGAACAGACCTCCCAAAGCACATTATTCTAGATGTGACCTGGTTAGCACTGAGAAGTGAGCCTATGATTTTCCTGATTCTGACATACATGCTCATTAGCATAGTCAAAGCTTGCATTTCTGTTTCCTTCTAGAAACCTCATCATTATTTAAAAATGCAATTCAACAATCATTTATGACAATGTTGACTCTGTGTTTCTCAAGGGAATGCACTTCAATTTTTAAATTTGGGGTGAGAGGCACAAATCTGCTGGTTATGGGTGAGAATTTCAGGCCCTGTAGAAAGTGCAGGTGTCATGACATAGCAGCGGGAGAGTTACTTTTAGATAGACAAGATTTCATCTCTCTCAATTCACTCCATATGCTTCATTCACTCAGCCCAGGCAGGTGGCCAGCCTTGATTAGCACAATTTGACCTCATGTTGGTCCTGCTATTCTTTGTTGGAGAAAATCTCATTTCCCTGTAGCAATTAACATGCCCAGGTGACAATGAATTGTTTATTGCTTCTTTGTTCAGTAATTAATTCCGGTATTATTGAGTGTCCAATATGTATCCCAAACTTTGGAAAATGTAAAGAAGCATTTAACATGATATTTTATGATTAGACTGCTTATCATAAAATGCTAGATAGAATATAATCTAATGACAAAATCTCTCTTTTATGGGGTGAGGTTAGCTAAATTTGAGTATGATGACAGACATTTGTATGGTTCACCAATATTTCTCGTTCCTCTTTCCTTCCTGAGCCCTTAGAAGATTATATTCCTCTGCCCTTTAAAGTTAGGCATGGCCATTCTCCTTCCTTTGGCCACAAAATGTGAATAGACATAACTTTTAGAAAAAATTGTTTAAGAGTGGTGTGATGTTCATGGTCTTAACCCTGCCTCAGGAAACTGTGAAAGTTTTGTGGTGAGGGGTGAGCATTAGAGGGTAGTGGAGTCTGCAGCATCCTGGGTCCTTGAATGATTACCTTAAACAGAGCCCCCATGTGACCAGCATCGATCAAGTAGCCTATATGCGATTCACGGTAGGTAGACATTAAATATTTTTGGGAAAAATCACACGGGCCTGAATGAATGTCCCTTAAGGAAATGATGTAATTTTTTGGGGGGGGAAGGAGTACTGGAGTCTTGGCTCTAATATTGGCAGAGGTGATGTTTCTTTTTTGTAGGGCTAGCATTGTAATATTTATTTCAAGGTCTTCATGTCTTCTGTGAAAAAATAAGCAGAGGTTTGAAAAATAGCAATTTGTATTAAAAGAATATAAATTTTACTTATTTTGTTTATGTAAATGATCCCTAAATGAGATGGATATGGATTTACCCAATTTTGCTTCCATTTTTTTTTTAGATCAAATGGTTGTGCTGCAAAAATCATTTTTGAGGGTAAAATAGATCTTTTTCTTCTTTAACATGTATTATCATGCTAAGACCTTTATATGATGCATCAATTAAAGCTTTTCCTGAAATATATATTAATATATTTTGAATAAGTAATAAGGAAATTATGCACTTTATCCCTTCTTTGTATAGAGATAGAGAATTTAAAAGACAGCCAAAGTCAGAGAAAGTGGCAGGAAGTTCCTAGTTTTCAAGAACATGCTGTTTTAGACCACAAAAACATTTAATTGGTTACATTCTCTGACTATTAAAATGAAAGGCCTTACAGTTGTGCTAAGAGAAATCTTTTAGCACGTTAAAGTGATACTATCCATTTCAGATCTTAAATAACAGTGATGAGAAGCACTTTAATTGCCAGTTTCAAATTTACTACCTCCAGTAATAGAGAAAGTGTGGAGAGTTGCTTCTGTTTCATTAGTGATTTCTTGATCAACATTTATCAGATGGAGAAATGATTTTTAAATGACTAACATGGGCTATCTACCTAGCAAAAAGTGAAGAAAAGAATAACCATCATTTCTCCTTCAGATTTTCTACCATGTTAGTAAATGGGAGTGAGTGTGATGCATCTGTTCTGATTCTATTAATGTCAGGTAATTCTCACCATGTCACTAATTGCAGATGTGACTAACCTCTGGGTCTTCCTGGGGCCACCCCAATCACAGGTGTGGTCTAAAGAAAAGTTCCTGGCTAGAAATCCCAGAATTGGTGCCTCAAAGAATGCCAGGCAGGTAGTAGGCTCTCAGTAATTACCTCTTAAAATGATACTAGAGCTTATCTTTAAAACTTGTTATATGGGAAAGTAATGGTCTATTGAGTGTAAATTCACTTGCAAAGTTAAAGGGCATGGAAGAAAAAAAATATACACTTCAAGAGTATGTAGAATGTAAAGGAAAGCATATTCTTGTACCCCAAAGGAAGCATGCAGTGGAATAGAAGCAAGACTGGCAGTTGAAGACATTTATTGTTATATTGTATAAATTAACTTAATTCTGCAATTAGCAGTTGAGTGGGTGATCCTTTCTTTTTCTCTTAATTTGACTGACAGGTTTGTACTTGAGTGTAGCTGAGTTAGCATTATTTCCAAATGTGTATTAAAAGAAAGTAAAACTTTTTTTTCTCCCACTTTCAGCATTAGTAAGTTGAGTTTCCGAAGACTGGACTTGACTTTCCTAAGACTCGACTGTTTGAGGAAAATGAAGATTGTGTAAAAAGCAATTTGATAAACTAATCAGCACAAATTCTCTCTTTTTTCCACATTTGCATTGAAAAATCAATTTTCTTCAGCAATTTATCATATGTACTGAAGGAGATATGAATAGAAACTCCAGCACCATTTTGTTCTTCATTGTTTTAATAGGACACTACTCAGTACGTAGTGTCACCTATTCATTTAAGCATTCACCTCAGACTCTTCTAGCATCTTTGATAAAGCGTTGTCAAGAGCCTGACTTTACATATAGTTGATGAGCAAACATTCTGCAGTTAACTTGCATGAGTGTGAGGGGAAAAAAAGGATAAGGCTCCTGAAAACCTATATCTGAAATGAAAGACCTTCAAAAGAAAAAATCATATTTTTATTTTTATCAAAATCACAGAATTTCACAGCTAGATCAGTTCCATGCAAAGAGACATATGTGCGTCTCGTAATGTCACTGAACAAATTTACTTATGACACATGGAGTTGGGGTATAGTATTTACCAGTTTGTTTTAGGCAAAGTGGCAAGTTTGAAAGAAGCAGACATTGGCCCCTATTATGGGCCATTGAGCCTAATGTTATTTGAAGAATTGTATATTCCTTCTCAACTTTTTCTGCCATGCTTAGAAACACAACAAACACTGCTTTAGGAAACATCTCTATGAAATTTTTCCGTTAGGGAATTATAAAAGTACTGGAAGTTGTTTCAGTTGTATTTATGAAAATAGTTTTATGTTACCCCATGTTGTACCTTCATTCTATCCATCTTTAATAAATAAAAATATTTTACATAACCAAAGTGATTTGCTACATCCCATCATCATGTACAATCTTTGCATAGATTCTCACAAATAAAGATATATGCAGATAGATATAATTAATAGTTCCAAAAATCATAGGGCAAATTTGTTCATATGGAAACTATTCAGTATTTATGGGTCTAATAAAGTTTTAATAATCAGATGATGAAAGAAATTGGAGTAAGAAGTAATATTTATGCAGTAAGTTTAAAAATATTTTAAATAATAAATAGTCATCTTTTTATGCTATCTCTTAAGCTTTGGGTGATTTTAGATTGTTTACCACTATATAAATTTATGTATACATGTATATATAAAAATACATATATGTATGCATATGTATATATATATATGTACACATGTATAGGAGTGAGACAAAAGCCAACCTCTAATTTTGCATATATAAATACATAAATTAGTTACATGTAATAAATTAATGTATGTATTTATGTATACATATATAAAATTAGTTGTGTGTGTATATACATATATATATATAAAATTGGAGTTGACTTTTGTCTTACTCTTACAGATCAAACATAACACTCGTCTTGGGTAGAAATATCAATAGTACAATTTATTCCTACATTTGGCATTTTATGCATTCTTTAAACATGACACACTCTTCCTCTTTGTTGTGGAAGCATCCTCTGTGTTACTCACATCTCTCATATCCAAAAAGCTGAGAAAATTTTGGGGCCCAAAGAGTGCCGAAAACCCAAGCTGCATAACTGATATGCAAAACAGGGCATCTTTCACAACATTTTGCGAGCAAAGTTTTAATTCCCTAATATCAAATATCTTCTGGGTTCAAAAACCTAGTACCACTTACCCCTCCCACCCTACATCTACACAATGTTTTCTATTCCCAGAACTAAATGGCTCCAGTTTTTCTTTGAAATTCCTTTCTAGAAAAAAAAGATAAGAGAAAGATGTATTTTCATTTTATTGTCTTCCATAAGGAAGTGCTTGATTCTGCAGTTCATAAATGGCACAAAGCTCTGCTTGATAAACACAATCACTTCCAGGTATAGAGTGAATAAGACAAAGCAATCAACTTCTATCTACTCTTCGAAAAGCCCATTATGTCTTTCTGTGCATTTCCAGTCTTTTGATGACCATTATGCTCGATTAATAATATTGTGCCACCAAGTTGGTACCAGAGACTGTGGCTGTAACAGCAAAAATACTTTTCTGAAGAATATTGATTTCTTCATTGGAATGCACTTAAACAGTGCTCACAGGACCGTATCTTATCTTACGCATAAAATCAGTGCAGTAATCTTATCCTCCACGTTTTTTTTTTTTTCTTTTTGGTAAGGCATAGAAAAATCTTGAGGTTGTAAGATTATTTTTATGTAGCTTTAACTAAGGTTCACTGAAATAAGGGATGAAACAATTATGAATGTAGTGTGTAGAAAAATCAGTACTGTGCCTGAGGCCAAAACACCTGGGTTCCCGGGCAGGCCTTGTCACTTAAAGCTGTGTGACTTAGATGATGCCAATTCACTCCAAGACACCAGGATGCTGTTTCTTTATCTCCTCCATATACTGAACTTGTCTTCCCCCCACCACTACTGTATAATCTAACCCAGGAGATTGCAAATGTGGTGTGTGTTTTCCAGGTGATGCTCGACACTCTTTCAGGGGGACTGCAAAATCAAAAACTATTTTCATAATAATATTAAGATTTTATATGTCCCTTTCACTGATGTTATAAATGTAATGGAGTATAACACTAATGTCAACTTAGCACAAATCAAGGCAGTGGCAGCAAACTGTCTGAGCAGTCATTATATTCTTCGCAGCCATGTATTCTCAGTATTTAAAAAAAAATACTAGTTTCACTTGAGAATATATTTGATAAAGCAAGAAAAATAATTAATTTTATCAAATCTCTACTCTTGAGTTCAGCATCTTTTTAATATGCTGGTGATGATGTGTGATGGTGTTTGTTGAGGAAAACACTTGTGTGATTGAGTTGTGAGATGAGGTAGTTACTGTTTCATGGGACACTAGTTCTACCTTAAAGAATGACTTGCAGACAAACTATGGTTTTCAGACTTTGATATTTGGCAGACATATTTCTCAAAAATGTATCGTGTGAGCATGTTACTTTAAAGAAAACTAAAGACGGTATTTTTAGCCAGTGATAAAGTTGGAGACTTCGAATGAAAATAATTTCAGAAAACTTGTTTTTGCCACTGTGAGTCTGCTAGTTTCACAATATAGGAAGACTTTACTGAGAAGATGGTAACGATATTAATGAATGCAATTTTTTTTATAATGTGTAATAAAATAATTTAAAATTTGAGAGACCCATATAACTAATATTTAGAAACTACCACTAGTTGAGTTATACTGTAGTATCAAAGGAAGTATCAATTTGTCTGAAACAGCTACTAAAATATTGTACTCTTTTTCAAATACACATCTATGTGAAGCTGAATTTTCACTAATTTGCTTCTTTTGTAGCGTTAGCCCCAAATGAAACCCAAACTAACCAAATATGATACAACAACAAACCATCATGTCAAGTAAGTACTGCCAGCTCTTCCCACCAGTTTACCAGACAAGCCCAGTTTTGTCCAAATATCAGTTTAACTTCAAACCGGATGGCTTGCTATTATAACCCTTCTATCGAGTGGGTATTAAGGTACAAAGAGAAAACAAACTTTACTTTTCCTGCTACTAACCTTTTAAACTCAGACAGACAGTGGGATGGACAGTTCATTCCTTGTCCCTGGATGAACTCTTAGGTTCGCCTCAGAGTTTTATTTAATTACACTTAGATAATAAAGAACTCAAATAAAACTCCAGAGAACAGTCTCACTTCGGCCATAAAAATGTCCAGACCAGAGAAATAATCAAATTCAAAAATTGCAAATGAATGTTTCTTTCTGCTTTGCTCCAGCTGAAAGTGAGAAAGTGCTGCTCATTCCAGATTCACACCTGTCTCTCACTGTCTCTGCCTCTGTCCTCTTCCCACCCCAACACACCTCTTCCTTCCTCTCACTCTCTTGGCTATTGCCTCCAGACAACAGCATCAGACTCTCTTTTGACCTTCTATGTTGCTTGTGTAAATCAGGTGTTGGGGTCAAGGTTGACCTTCTGTTGGTGGCAGAATCTTACAGGCGGTTAAAATATAAAAATACTTCTTTAAGTGAGATAAATAAGTTACCCTGAGTTACCCAATCAAGTAGATACCTCCTTTTTTCTTCCCCTTCCTCTGTAATTCTCACTCTTCTACCATTCAGCAAGTAAGAGGTAATTTCTAGCCCCATAAGTCTCCAGAATCTTGTTCCAGCCATTGTCAATGTCTGAGTAGTAGCAGTTGTTAAATATTTCGAATATCACCATGTAACTAGTCTACATCCCCACACTTCTAGGGACATGGATTAAGCTCTTTGGTGGTCCCTTAAAGGCCTTCTTGGCTGCCCTTCACTATTCACCCTTCACAGATAGCTCTATCCAAACTGATGTCCTCAGTCTCCACTACAGGGGTGGGTTCCCCTGAGCCGACAGGATTGCGTTGGGCCATGGCTTGTCCAGAAATCCATGCATGGCTCAGCAGCTTGCTGTTGAAAGTTGAGGGGATACTTGGCAACTATTTTTGTTGTTGTTGTTGTTCTGGGCTTTTGAAGTTCAGCCGGATCAGTAAGTCTACTTTTTAACAATTTATCAAACATTCTATTTGGCATGAGCACAAACCCATCAAGGAAATTCATGTCATTAATAACTGCATTTTTGATTGGAAGCGAATATTAGCTTCTACCATATAGAACTAGCACAAAGATATAGAAGGGATTTTTTGAGGGAGCAGGGAAATTATCACATGATTAAGGAACAACTTGGCAACAATTTAGAAACAATTTTGGAATCTATGTGAATGTCTATTTCCATGTCTAATTATATACATATAGAAATACACAAACATACATATTTGTATATGTGTGTGTGTGTGTGTGTGCATGCCTGACACTCTATTTGGCACATTAAAATACACAGAGAAATGATGGTTTATGTCCTCAAGAACACAAACATCACAAAGAAGAATCTGTGGGTGGCGCGCTGCAGGAGATAGAAAAATCATTTACTGGAAAATCATCTGAAGGGAAAATAGCGGAAGTAATGCAAACTGTAGACCTTGGTTTTTCAAATGTGAAAAAATGGTAAAAAAATGTTCTTTTAATAGGTTTCAAATGGCATTGTTCTGAATCATCAATATTCTCCTGGCTTAAAATTTTCTTCCCTCTAGCTCCTCTTTTTCCTTCTCTACTCCCATCATTATCTCACTGAAGTTGTACAACATCAAGCAGTAATTTATATTCACCTATTTAAAATAAAAGCCTATCACACCGAGCAGAAGAAAAATGAGTCTTATTATGCTTATAAGAGAGTGCCAAATGCCTGATGAGCATAAAGAGAGGAACAAGGAAGGATCTAATTGTTACCTTAATGCATTTTGAAATATTAGTAGGTCAAAGATTAAGAGAGGGAGATAATTCAGAACAGAGAACCTAATAAGGTTGCTAATGTCTCTCAAATGAGCACAAGAAAAATGTGATGTGTTTTGAAAATATTGATGAGCTTTTACTGAGGGTCCTTACATGTCTCGGTGCTGTCTTCATAAAACAGTGCCTCTACCTAACAATAGAGGAATCGTGCATCACTAATGCAATGGATGCTGCATGGCTAATGTCTCACAGACTTCCACTGTTCCATGGAATGGAGAAATACCTTTAGAATCCATTAAATCACTCAGCCATTCATAAATTTTGGTTATTTTAGACATGGGTGGTTTTGTGTCTCTTATAGCAATGGTAACTTTGGAAACCTTTTGAATATGAAACTAACCGATTAGAAATCAAGACGTAGTGGCAGGTTTATTCAGACATATCGGGGATAACTCACAAGACAGGCATTACAGAAGGACTTGAATTCTGTCCCCACCCCCGACATTTGTACATATATGCAATTCTAGAATAGGAATGATGGCGGTGGAGAAATAGTTAAAAAAAAACAAAAAACAAAAACCTCATTAGCTTACCCTTAAAAAAGGTTGCTGCCGTTTAATTAGAAGATTCTAAATGGATTTAGCTCATAATATTTTCTTAAAGCTAGGGTTACAGATTACCTCAATTATGCTCATGTTTTTCAGTTTATAATTTTAGTTCTTTGTATTCATAGCTCTGAAGAAATATGTGTGAAAAATGAGAATTATGACTGTGTTCAAGAGAGGGTAATTCAAAACAGAAATGAAATAAACTTTTTATGATATTATAGACATTTGTAAGGGACAGATTGTAAACTTTAGGGAAAACCATGCTTAATCATGCATCTGTTACGCACTCACTGATTTGGCCTCCTGACTATCAGGACACCTTGGGAGGCAATAGTTCTACGATCATGTCAGAGATTGGGAGGTGCCAGCTCAGAGAGTCTCACAGTGTGTGCAGTGAGGGACAGAGCAAGGCCTAAGGAAGCGTGCTTTTCTCTGTGTGTGATGGTTTCAGCAATGCAGAGCCTTTGTTGGTAAAGTATTTCCTTACTTTCTTTATGTGATCTTTGATTGTTTCAGTAACCACACACTCGATCACTGTTCATTCACATGTTCCTAGAAGGAACATCCCAGGAGCCACACCAAATTACACTTTAAATATCTCAATTAGCAATAAAGCAATCTTTTTGGACTTTTTTCATTTTATTACATTTATAGCTTTTATAATATGCCCTTACCTCTACCAGAAGAGAGTGTGGGTGGAGTGTGAGGAGAATCAGAGAGCAGTAAAATCATTAGGCATTCCTATAAAAAACTTCAGCATAAAAAGGGGTACAGGAACAAGTCTTAAATATATTGAGTGAAGTCTCTTATCAATTAAAGAAATTGAGTTTGCTGAGAGGCTTATTCTTAGGTTTGTCCACTCAATTCTAGACCATTCTGATGGTCCCAGAGCTCGTATCCCAATCTTGATGAGCCTCCAGCTCAAACCCCTGTGCTCTCCTTAGCCCTGCTGTTTATTTGTCTCCCTAGTTACATTCTATTTTTTGATTTTAATTATTTTTAATATATTTTACGTCTTGAACAATATGTCCATCCCTAGTTATATTCTTTGTGTCTCTCTTCTCTTGTACTTCTTTTTCTTCTTAGGACTTGTATTTAATATACTCTCTGCTACTCCTTTGCAGTCTGCATTTGAGTACCCAAATTCAGATGTGAAACACATTTCCTCCACTCCTGACTTCTACTTCCTGAAATACTCCTTTTGTGTTTACAACTTAAATGAAGTTTTCTGTCTCCATTCTCTTGTCTTGCTTTTAAAGCCTCCACTATTCTCCTCCTCAGTAGAATCCAATTGATGAAATGCTGCCCAAAGTAATTCTTTGACTCATTCTCTTCCAATTTTTGTTTATGGTTTATTAGAAAGCATTTTTTGGGTGTGTGTGTGTGTGTGTGACAAAAATATACAAAGCACATCATGCTAAAAAATTTTGTATAACTTAGTGTCCATCAAAGCTTCAATGGTTGATACAAAGCTAAACACAGACTTACCATATGACAAGCATTAGTTTGTGCTTCTGGGTATTTATTCAAATGGTTTGAAAATTTACGCCCACACAAAAGCCTGCACATGAATGTTCACAGTGGTTCTATTCATAGTCACCAAAAACTGGGAGGAATCAAGAAGTCCTTAAAAAGGTGAATGGAGAAACAAATTGTGGTACATCCATACAATGGAATACTATTCAGCAATAAAAAGAAATGAGCTATCAAGTCATGTGGAGATATGGATGAATCATAAATGAGTATTGCTAAGTGAAAGAAGTCAGTCTTAGAAGGCTACATGCTGTATAATTCCATTTATATGACATTCTAGAAAAGAAACAAAAAATAGAAACAGAAGCTAAATCAGTGGTTGCCAGGGGTTCTGGGAAGGTGATGGGTTGATTAGTTAAAACACAGGAGAGTTTTTTTTTTAAGAATTGGGGTTTTGCTCTTACCTGAGGTTGTCTTTGTACTCTCAGTTCCTACATAACAAACTACAATCTAATTTAGGGGTATACTTTTTGTAACAGATAGCCAGATCTCAGCCAATCACAAGCAGCCAAACTTTACCAATTACAGGCAACCAACTGATCAGACCATGTTCAAATAAGGCAAACATCTAGCTGCATCAATCGGTCTATCTCTGTACTTACTTCTGTGTTTGGTCTATAAAAGCTCACTACCAACACTGCGGAGCGGTGCTCTCTGAAACCCCTTTCAGTTTAGAGTAGTTTCCAATTCATGAATTACTCTTTGCTCAAATAAACTCTGTTACATTTCATTTGTCTAAAGCTTTTATTCTAACACACAGAAGTATGGGGAGAAAGCTAGAAAGAACCATGTCATTCTGAATTATGTTAGAGACATCAATATGAATTCAAGTTTAGCTTAATGTAGATAGTGATGGATATTACAGAAAAATAATTTTAAATAATGTGTATGCACAGACTGGTATACATACATATATTTCTAAACTCTTTTTTTTCTAGGAAACCTTGGAACAATGACATCCCAGAAGCAACACCCAGACAGTGGTTTTTTAATATTATACCATTCTCCAATAAAAGAAACCAGGGATTCTTACAAAAATAACTAATTTTAGCGCTGGTCTTGGAGTACACCTGATGAGCTTGGAGCATCTTGTAATGTTAGAAACTAAGGAATTGGTTTAAAAAACAATGGAATATGTCAAAGAGACAGAGGAGGCAACTGAAAAAGTTCCTAAAATTGCCAAAGCTTATAAACTTAAAGTGAGGGACATGTATGAAATGTCTAATCCATAAACCTCAAAACTGTCAAGGTCATTTAAAGCAAGAAAAGTCTAAGAAACTGTCACAGCTAAGAGGAGTCTTGGGAGGCATGATGACTAAAGGTATTGTGGCAACCTAAGTGGGATCCTGGAATGGAAAAGGACATTAGAAACAAATTAGGAAATATGATAATGCATGATTAATAATAATATGATATATTATGAAAAATATCTACTTGTATGTGTGTGTATATAAATATGTATCTATATACGAGGACTATCCAGGAAGTATCCAGCCATTGTTTATATAATGAGAACAGTTACATGACTGGATACTTTCCGGACAGCCTATGTAAATGTAAATGTGTAGTTACTCAGAAAGCAGAGCTTGACTGGGCAAAAGCAACAGTCCCAAACTGTGAAGTTCCCTTGGTGAGAAAAAAAACTTCCTGGGGAGAGGAGACTCATGGGGACTCAGTCAGTGGTCTGTATACCTGGCTTGGGAGCAGACAGGATGTAGGAACTGAGGTGGAGCTGTATTATGGGATGGAGACTTTTTTCCAGCTGGGTGCTGTAAAATCACTTTGAGAATGAGTCAGCTCCAAGGATGCAAAGCCATTGCACAATGCAAAGACTTCTCATTTGTGAGTGATTAAGGGAGAGCCAGAAAACTATTTACGATTGTTCAGAGTCTGGCTTTCTGTTACTTTGGAACGCAGGAGAAATTAGAATCTCTACAGATGAGAGCTAGTCTAGGAAGTTTAAGTAAAAGGAACATGCATTCATCTGAGTTTTGAAGGTTGAAAAGTATATGGATTTTTGGAGTAAGGATATGTGGAATCCTTGAAAAAGACAATTAGAAAATGATAAACTGGAAATAATGATCTGGCTTGTTTGGCTAAAATGAATCAGACAAACCTGGAAAAGCCAATCAGATTTGATTGTTGGGGGAAGCAGTAGAGAGAAAGAGTAAAAATAGCCAATCGTAAGGGGCTTTGATGTCTCAATATTAAGTTTATGAGTTTATATTCAATATAATCATGGGAGAAATGTATAACTCCCTTTTTATATTATCACTATTATATAAGGTACTTTAATTTGGTACAAAGTGGTTGTGACATTGTGAAATATTTATTTTGTTTACATCCCTGCTTTCTGACACATGGCTCCTAAATCCCTTGCAATCTCTGGAGTGATGAGTGTCTTTTGCATGCTAATGAAGTGACTGGTGGCTCGGGGCCACTAGGTGACTTCAGGACCAAAAGACCAAGGCACGTTTAGAAGGTTGGAACTTTCAGCCTCATCCCCCAATATCCCCCTACCTCCCATAAAGGGGAGAAGGGATGAAGGTTGAATTGATCACCAATGGCCAATGATGTAATCAATCATGCCTATGTAATGAAGCCTCCATAAAAGCCCCAAAGAACAGGGTTAAGAGAGCTTCCAGATAGCTGAACACATGGCACTTTCTGGAGGGTGGCGGGCATGGAAAGGGCATGGAAGCTCTGATCCCCTTCCCATGTACCTTGCTCTATGCATCTCTTCCCTCTGGTTATTCATCTGTATCCTTTGTAATATCCTTTATTAATAAATGAGTAAAAGTAAGTGTTTTCATGAATTCTGTGAGCATACCAAATTAATTGAACCCAAGGAAAGGATTTGTGGGAACCCCTAGTTTATAGTTGGTTATCAGAAGGTCCAGAAGCCTGGACTTGCAAGTGGAATCTCTTTGAGTGGGGGATGGGAGGGGGGTTTAGTCTTGTGGGACTGAGTCCTTAACTGGTATCTCCAGGTAGATGGTGTCAGAATTGAATCCAATGAAAGGACACCCAGTTGGTGTCTGCTGGAGAATTGCTTGCTTGGGCAGAATGGAATAACTTCCCGACCCCTGACATTTTGGTGACCAGAGGTGAAGCATTCTGTGTAAGAGAGGAGGGTAGGAAAAGCTCTTTTTATTTTTCTTACACCTAACTCACAATGGTCACTCTACAGCTGACGTTGGCAATCCATTTTGATTAATAGATACAACACCACGTTTAGCCAGATTGTTAGGTTGTTGATTAGCCATATAACCAATCAAATACAGTGATGAATAAGAAGATTTTGGGGAGGTAGTAAATATATCTCTTTATGATCCCCAAATTTAAGTTTATTTAAAATATGTTGCTTCAAATGAAGTTTGCGTGATTTTTGATCAGCTAAGGATCGTTTTTGTCATTTTGGATGGCAGCCTCTTAAATGGTCTCCAATCATCGTGCTTCTTGGTATTCATGTCTCTGAGTAATTCTCTTCCCTTAACTGAGTGCTGTACTTAGTGACTGACTTCTAAAGAATAGAATAGGCAGAAGTGATGGGATGTCCCTTTCAAGATTGTGTTACAAAAAGACTGTGACTTTCATCTGGTCTGTCTCTTTCTATCTCTCACCTCCTGCTCTGGAGGAAGCTCACCACCCTGTTGTGAGTAGTCTTACAGAAAGGCTCATGTGACATAGAGCTGATGTGACCAGCCCACAGCCAGCTAGCACCTGAGGCCTGCCTGCAGCTATGCACATGAACTTGGAAGTATGTCTCCTGCAGCCATGGCTAATACCTTGATGGCGGCCTCAAGAGAAATTATGAGCCAGAGGACCCAGAGAAGCTATGGCAGGAGGCCTGACCCACAGACACTGTGAGATAAGAAGCATTGGTTGTTTTGAGCCACTAAATGTTGGGTTAATTTGTTATGTGGCATTAGTCATATAAATTCTATATTACATTGAAACCAAGTCACCAGACACGATTTTCCTTTTGAATAAGGAGGATAACATTGAAATTCTGTGAAAACACCTTTTAACTCGTTGAATACATGTTACCAGAGTGATTTTTGTAAAGAGGACAGTTTTGAAACTAGACAAAAAGAATGTTATTTTTTTCTACTTTTTTTCAGAATAATTAACAGCATGTGCCATACTTGAAAGAAAATTCCTTAACAGCTCCTTAAAGACAAATGAGTCATTCTATTGCATTTTCATTTGATTTTCCCCCAATTGGCATGGACTCACCAATCATTAAAAGGGAAAAAATGTGACGTTAGGCATAAAATAGGACAAAAATAAATGTTTGGTCTATGCCTTCTGCCTTCTAGATGTGTCTACATTTTAACTCTCCAAAGGAAACAGGCTTCTTTTACATGTTTTTGTAAATGAAGTGGAAAGCAGGAAGGTGATGATTGTAGATAAAGAAATAAAAGATTGCTATTAGGCTCAGGTAGAAATAAAAAACAGAATCTAAGAGAGTTTGTTCAACTGTAGTTTGTCTGGTTTCTCATTCACACCATCTTCAAAACTGCTGTGTCCATTGGGCTCCTTTTCTTATACAAATGTGGCCCATTTGCTCTACAGATATTTTCTTTTTTATTCTCTTTGCTAATGTTCTTCATAGGCACAGATCAAGCTTCACACCTTCTCACACTCACGTTGCCTGTTTTGGCATGTGCTGTGTTTGCCTGCCATATGTAACCATACTTGCAACATTTTCAGACCCAATTTAAAGCTCGAAATATATCTTTCCCTACACTTTGTATTTTTACACCTTTGGAACTTGGCATAACTTTTTTCCATCAAAATCTGACTGATCTTCTTTTTTTTTTTTCTTTAGTTAACTAACTAGTTATCTAATTAACTAGTTAACTAATTTCAAAGAAGAATTGTCTTTTACTTTTTATCATTTTTGGCCCAACTCTGAGGTCAAAGGACCCAAAAATGTAGCAGTGTATCAGAAAACTCTTTTTGTAGCACTGCGAGGACAATCCTAATAGACAAGTGATGTCTTCATGAGACAACTGGATTAGATCAGAAAGTTTTCATTTAAGCCTTAGGTTTTCAACTGACTTTTCGTGTATGGAACCTCTCTTAACTCAAGAAAGATACTGCAGCAAGTGACAATTTACTACCACAGGGATGAAGGTTTGTCACATGTGAGATCTGACTTTTTTTGAAATTCATAGAACTACTTAAAGTTATTGATGCAGAATTAAAATTGTGTTTCATAATTTATATGATGGCTTTTTATGGACACAAGTAAACTATAACAATTTATATCACCCACAGTGTTACAGACTAGAACACATACTTAGCCAATTATTCCAGATTTAATCTTCTCCCCCCACCCATAATTTCTCCATTTTCTAAGATCTAGGTCAAGTTCCACTCCTTTCACAAATCTTTCACTGATGGCTCCCACATTGATCTCAACTTCTCTAATTGCTCAAAGTGTTAATTGTCTTTCTCATTTTAAGCCTTAATTATATACTCTTCTTTCTGTCCTTTGCCTGACAAACATGTACTTGTTATTAAGGACTTATGGTAAGCATCCCTCCTCTTTGAAGTCTTCTCTGACCACTCCCAGCCTCTATCACCCAAGGAGTAGGTGTTGCCTTGACACCACTCACATAGAATCATCTGTGTATGAGAAAGAGTGCTTTATAATGTACCTGTATCTACCTTCTCTACCTGCCCCCTGCAGAGTGAGCTCCACTCCAGTAGGCAGTTCATGTTCAACTCTGCCTCATTGTCACCTACTCCTAAGTCTGAAAAATTAAAGAAGCTCAATGTATATTTGATGAAATAATAAATGTGTGAAAAAAAGAATAAATGAATGAACCTGTAAAGGAATTGATTATTGCATTATTGTATGTGTCAAATAATTACTAATGCATATGAACTCATTATATGTATCAATAAATCAACTAATTATGTATATGAATTAATCAGTCCTTATATTGATGAACTTTAGAGGATTGAATTAATTAATTAATTACTAATACCTATACTGGTTATGTGCACATTTATTCCTTGTGGAATACATAGAAAAAAATGAGTGTATAAGATACATAGCTCTCCTATTTGAGGGAAGAGGTTTTGTTTTCTTCACACACATATATTTTTAACAAAATGCTTTTTATTAGACATAGAATTTACTCAAATTCAAGAAAGTTAGAAAGTAGAGAAGAAAATAAGGAAAAAAATTACTAGAAGGAATACCACCAATAAACTCAGTGTTCAACCATAGCACTTGGTATATTTTCTTTGTATATTTTTCATGTAGGTATTGTCATGTTTTACCTTTCTTCATGCAATCATTTGAATGGCTGCATAATAATATAATAGACAGTCACAGTTCAACTTTTTAAAAATCCACTAACCAAACATCTGCAAACACATCTGAGTGAAATAAAATGAGGTTTATGTAGCTCGCTGCAGCAAAGGAGAATGCTCACCAGGGAAATTGTGGAGGTCTCAGTGGGATGATTTGGGATGAAGCTGATGAAATAAAGGATTTGGGCTCATGTGGAGTGATTCTATTAGTAATAGGGCATTAAGAAGAGGGGACCATGTCTGAATGGGATGCTGTCAGAAAGTGGGGGACAATTCAGGGATTGAGTGTCTTGGTAATTATTTTCTAGGGGGTGGGAGGATCAAAGCAATGCTGCATTGTCACAGGTAAATAAGCAGAAGTGGCTAGGATTAGTATAAAAAGAGGGGTCTTTAGTTCTTTTGTGGTTGCAGAGTGCCCTTGTCTCTGTCATGTTGTAGACATGGCCACAGACATATCTTGTCTCCTCATTGTTGGTACTTAGTGTGTTTATCACAGCCCAGCCCTCACTGCCAGCTGCCAGGGCCAGTTGTCATTCTCTGACACTATTTACTTTTTGTTGGACATTTATCTTTTTTACTTTTTCAATTCCATGATATAATATGCTGGGCATATTTATAAATATAGCTTTAAAAAAAAAAAACAACACCCAGATCCCAGCAATGGCTTTTAGGATCAAATGCTTGGTCATTTTTCTTTGGTCTCTTCTATTGCTATATTTTTCTACCAAATTGCTGCATTATCAGTTTGAACTATTTTTTTAAATTTCAAAATATTAAGGGGTACAAATGTTTTTCGTTACATGGATTGCTTTCGTAATGCTTGAGTCACTGCCATAAGCATGCCTATCACCCAAATAGTATACATTGTACCTATTAGGTAGGTATTTTCCCCTCTTCCCTCTCCCCTCCCTTAATTATTAACATAAAATAAAATACTCTATCTCCATCATTGTTGGGAATTACATATTTTAAAAATTGATTATTTAATAGGAGAATATGGAATCAAATTTTTAACTTGAATTTCTATAATTATTTGTAAGGTTGAATTTCTTATTTTTTTACATGTGTCTTTATGGGTTGCATTTGTTCTTTTTGGAATATTTGTTCATGTTTTGTCAATTAGTCAACTGAGGCCTTGTGCTCCATTTTAGCTCTTCAAGTAATAAGTTGAATATACTTTTTATAATATAGTCTAAAAATATTTTTTTGCATGTTAAAACTATATATGGTTCCATTGGTCTATTTTTTTTTCTTGGTGCTTTTTACCATGCCTTTCTACCATTCTCCTAACAGCCCAAACTTGATTCAACTATTAAGTTTAAATATTTAATCCATTTGAAATTATTTTGGAGCATGGTGAGAAATACAATTCTAACATATTACTGTTATGGATGTTATTATTCTATTCAATTTCCCAATAGCTATCAAGTTCATTTTCTTATATTGAATAGCATCTTTGGATTGACTTGAATATATTTGTTGATGTTAAAAGTGAATATTTGCTAGTTTTGGAAATGGTGTTTTACTAGACAAAATCTTACATAAATAATTTTCAGGGCAAAAATATCAACTGTTGCTGGACTCAATGGCACACACCTGTAGTCCCAGCTACTGGGGAGGCTGAGGTGAGTGGATTGCTTGAGCCCAGGTGTTCAAGACCAGCCTGAGCAACACAGTGAGACCCTGTCTGTAAAAAAATAAATAAATTTTAAAGTCAACTATTAACAGAAATCACAATAAATATTGTGCATAAATGAATGAATAAGAAAAAAGAAATTATTATAAGTATATAGCAAAAGTTTATGACAACATATTTGACCTGCATAATTCTCTATAGATGAGTGAACTTAAATTTCCCAAAATAAGATAACTATGTTTTGCTTTAAGCTTAAAAATTTGTGGTAATTTGCTACTCTAGAATAGCTATGTATTAGTTTTCTATTAATTGTGTTTCTCACCATGCTCCAAAATAATTAATTTTCTATTTTCCCAAATAATTTTTGTTGGAACTTCATTTGCAAAACAAAGGCAACTTCCTGACAGATGATGTGTCAATAATGTTTTAATCTGAATTTTTGTTTTATGTAATCTTTGTTTTAAATTACAGTGATAAAGTTCTAGACATTAAGTATATTGTTATTGTATTATATAACTAAGCATATTGTTATAAATACCTTTTGGATGACAAAATCCATAAGTAAATGAGAATTTCTGAATGTTAATACTTCATATCTATATCTTTCTTCAGACTGACCTATAAAATTAAGTGAGTATTAATAAAAGACACTCCTAAAATTACTTAGAATATATTTTTCTTTATCAGACATTTTGTACTGATTTTTATATCTGATTGTAGTTTTGAGGTAAAAAGAAAATGTGCTGCATAATAAAATATATATTTTAAATGGCTGATGTTTGATTTTAAGTATTTTAATAATCATTATAAGTATCGAGACACAGTAAATACTATTTTAAATACTGAAGCTGAATGTCTTTAAATATCCATATCAACACACATGTATATTTTGTAAGTATGTGATTTCATACATTATGCATATATATATATTTAAAATCTATGATAGTTTCAGAAATATAAACAATTGCTTTTCCTTTGATTTTGAAGGCTAAATGGCACCAGGATTCTCAGCTCTGAAAATGACATGCTTTATTCATTTATCACAATCTTACTGCATCAATCATGCCCTGCAGCCATTATGTTGCTCAGTACTTTCCCCGTAATTATTTTTCAAGTCATTTCCAGAGTACTTCATAAAACATTTTTAATGCCACTATGTAGGAACAGATATAAATTAATTCAATTTTCAAGAGCTTTTAAGAAATGTAGCTTTACTTTAGGTTGCAGTTAATTTTGTATTGCTACTTTTATCTGAGGCTTAAAACAGTTCCTTTTTTTTTCATTGAAAGATAAGGGTTACAACGTTGCAATCTAGGGAAAAAAATTGCAGTGTAACTATGAAGCATCTTTCTTTTTTCTTTTTTTGTCATGGGGATGGGGGGTAAAAGCAGTCAGCTCCCTCTGCCATATGCTTCAACTTTCATGTCTGTTTTGCCATCTATTCCATTAACATTATGATTAATGAAAGCTCTCCAGAATTTCAAATATCTTGAAAACTAGCCAATGCCGGCTTGTCAGAGGCTGCATAGAAAATAAATAACAATAAAAACAGGGTGATTTAGGCTTTTGAAGTCTTTAAAGAAACCATCACTATGATCTTTTTAGTACTGCTGTGGAAAAGAGGACAAACTTCACATTTCTGGCATTGTTAATGACAACACAGCCACTGAGAAAGAAAGCATGAATCTCTGGGAGTACCATTAGGATACAGGACTCCTGCTGCGCTCACCGGTTCCTTGCTCTGCACAGCTGCTTCCTCAGCTGGGGGTTTGAAATCAGCACTGTGAGAAAAGACAGCAATGACCATGATGCATCTTCCTCGCTAGGAAAAAAAGGTAATGTTCAATTAACGCTTCAGCCTTCTGGTTTCCAACTGACTTATTCCTGTCTTTTGTTTTTGCATGTTTTGCTTGGGTTTTTTTTTTTTTTTTTTTTTGGTTCCTTCTTATTTCATGAAATAAAATGCCTAAACCAAATATGTTTTTGTGCTTGCACTTATGCAAGAAAGATACTGCACTTTTCATGGCTTCATTTAAATTGATGAGAGCGGTATGTACTTTCATACTCACAGGATATTAGCACGGCTCATGCTCACCTACCTAAGCTTGCATGCAGCATAGTAGAAACACAACTGAAAGAGTAGGACCTGTTTCAAAAATGTTTCAATGGGTGCAGCATCTGACTTGTTGAAAATTCATACATTCACCTTATCTGCTGCTCTGTTATAAAATTGTACCATGGTGTTAATGGTGAGGTTTACTTTAAGGCTCTTGGTTTGAGTAGTGATAAAAAATAGCGAATTTAAATAAAGCAATGTTTTTAATCTTTCAGCCATAAAGAATCATATTATCTCCATTTTCACTTCTTACAAATTGCACTTGGATTGCATAGATAAAAATTAACAAAGAAACATGATTTTATAGAATCTTATTTTATCCATAGGGTTATTTGGTTCTAAATCTCAGAGAAAAGCCCACTAGGGTTCTTAATAACATCCTTTTATTCTTTTTGGAAATAATCAGTGGTTCTAGCCCAGAGTGATCTGCAAAAACAAAGTGCTCCACGATGTATGAATGTGTGAGTATATGTGTGTGTGTGTGTGTGTGTGTGTGTATGTGAGAGTGTATGCTTAGCTCTGACTTGGGTCTTATGAATTTCCTCTGAGATTTTCATTGGCCTTCTGGTTGGAAAACTGAATGCTTTTGAACTTGAATAATATTCTTTGGAATGAAGTTCTAGGGTTGTATGTTCATTGGAAACATATCAATTTAGTTTTATTTTAATGGTTTGAACTAAACTATTGATTCGCACCACTTTAATAATTACTCAATATAAAATCTGGTTAGCAATTCATTTTACAAACATTTATTATGCATCAGGCTTTGGACTTGGTAATGGAGACAAAAAGATAAGCATGTGGTTCTCACTCTCAAGACATTTATAGTCTAATCCCTTGGATCAATGAGCTGTTTTCTGAAGGAGGAATTGATATTTAACTCTGTTGTTGTACAATCTGTGTTGCAGTAGAGTTTAGCAGAGTTTATTGACTTCCACCTCAAAGTGGAATGATATTTGCCTAATAGGCAATTGGCCTTGAGTGAATTAATTTTTACCTACCCAGGCAACAACTATTTATTGAATGACTATTTTGTGCCAGGCACTGTTGTAAATACTAGTGACACAGCAGAAAAAACAAACAAACAAAAAAAACCAAACCAGAGCCTCTACTCTCATGGAGCTTGCGTCCCAGCAGGGGTCCTAGATGGAAGAGGCAGCTACACTTTCACATTTGTTTTCAGGAGGATAAAGGGGTAAAAATGCCTAAGAAAGCAAAGCTGCTGAGTTTATACTATGGCAATTCACATAGCCTCTGTTGCTTCCATAATGTATGGCACTGACCTAATGGAAAAGAAAGAGCTTCTGTAAATATTTGTAAGCACTTTCAGAATACTTGCAAGTGATTTTTAAAGGTAAAAAACAAATAACTTGTAATAATATAGTCCTTCCAAATTCTGTGTTAAGAAGAGTATGCAAAAATTATTTGCATTATTCATACAGTGTGGTGATTTTAAATTTTGGTCATTCATAAGTGGCTAAAATTTCTTAGCAATAGTTTACCTGGTCTTTTTTCTTGACCTGCCAATTAGCAACACACACAGATTCTTAATGTCTACTGAAATTGCTGCACACTCTCTATTGGACTGCTTTGGTAACAAATGAGTGTCCACTGAGCACACTTCAGATCTTCCACCTGGAAAAATTTGGCAAACATTTATTCTATATGCGGCTTCATATCGTCTCTATTTCCTACTTTGGATAATTCATTTTCCTTTTTAAGATTGCTGTGGAGTACATTTTTCTTATTTTCTTTCTTGATCTCTTTAATAGTTTCTTTCTCTAGCTATCCACCTATCATCTGTCTATCTTCCAGTAAGCATCCAATCTTTTTAGCTCACCCTAAGGTATTTCAAATCAATTTCCCCATTACTACTTCTGCCATGACAGTTGAAAAACCTGAATTCTCACGTCTCCATTCTCCTTTGCAGTGATAGTGGCTATACGCTTTAGTTCTGGAAAATGTGACATGAGCATAATCTTGCTGAGAGCTCCATGAAAGATTTGGCTTTACCTGACATCAGGGGATGTGATAAAACATTACCCAATGTAAAGGCTGGCAGGGACCCTTCTCCCTTCTTTCTTGAAGGCAGACTGGACTGCTTAGAGGAAAACATGAGAAATTGCAAGAGAATTTCAGAGATGCCAGTCTCAATGTGGCCAAACCACTGAACCAACATTAGCTCCCTTCTTCAAAGCTGCTCTTGATGTCGCAAGAATTATCCAATATTTATCAAATGTTTTCTGTTATTTTCAGTTGGAAACATCCCCAATTGATGCTACATACTTACATGCATGAACAATTTGTTAGAAATTATTGAAAGATGAGTATTAAGTTATAAAATAAAACACATAACAATGAAGGCAAAATGCAATTCTTGTCTTGAAGAAAACTTGAGGTGAACATTTGATATGTGAAGCCAATAAGAATCAAAAGCCTTTCTGATATTAGTTGAAGGCCAGCAACTAACCTGCATGAGTATATTTTTTACTGTTTCTTGGTGTTTGTTTTCTTATAAATAAAATAAGGGATTGCATTATTTCTCAGGTTCATGGAGGATCTAAATTTCCAAGTTTATTAGAATAAAATGTATTTTAAATTCATGGATTTATAACACTACCTGTTGAATGACATTTTAACATTTGTATCCCACGGGTACTTTGGAGGTGCCAGAAGCCCTTGCATATTTGTTAGGGATTCTGTACATTCTACATTGAAGTAGTTAGGCTATGAGTTTGAGACTTTTGATATGTCATTCTAAAATCTAATTTATTGAGCTCTTTAAAAATATAGTTCATTTACTAATTTGCCCACTGAAATTAGCATAACTATAGTATCTAGAAGTAAACTCTATATGACTTAATTTTCTTTCCTTTTATGAACACAAAATCCAATCCAGATAAAACAATTCCATTAATATAAGGGTATGTCTGAAGCAGTAAGTTTTCCAGCCCTCTTGTGATATGGCTGCAGAACTGTTTGAAAAGCAATTTAAAATATTTTTCTTGTTATGAAGGAAAATTCTTTATGGCAATTTCAGAGACATAAAGCACAACAAATAAAATGCTGCTATACTATTTAAAAGAATATGAAAAATGTGAATTGAAGGGGGACTTGATCATAAACAACATTAATTTAATGTTCTGTTATATTTTTCCATGTCCTTTTTCAATCCTTTTGCAATAACGCTGGGCAATGTGGGCTGACCAAGTGTCAGTTGCTGCCGCCCAGCCCATTTTTGGTCCTCATATGTTGATGCTTAATTCCGGTTTGTAATGTGCTTGACGTTGGAAACTGAAATGTGTGAAGAAGCCGTTACTGGAAATAGAAAATAAGTGAAACAAATGAGATAATTGACACAGAAATTTAACACTGAAAATGAAAAATACAAAGGAAGAAAGAATGCGGCATGTGTACGTTTGTGTGTGTGTGCGTGCCTGTGTGTGTTTGTGCGGGCATAGGCAGACATGTGGGGTAATTAGGGAGAGAGAATAAAGATGCATCAATGGAGAGGTTGTGTTCTTTTTGTAAAATGAGGAAATTATTACTAGATAATTACCATTACCTCTTGTTTCCCAGAGTAATGTGCAGTCTATGAGCTGGAAAGCCAATACGGTACTTAAAAATGAGAGGTTCTTGCTTTCTTTGCAGCAATATAGCATCTC
The DNA here is from genome assembly GCF_040939455.1 of Microcebus murinus. NCBI lineage: Eukaryota > Metazoa > Chordata > Mammalia > Primates > Cheirogaleidae > Microcebus > Microcebus murinus. The sequence goes on from NC_134114.1 coordinate 13,528,152, forward strand.
AGGGTGGTAGTTGAGTACAAAACAAACAGAGATGCATTTTCTGTACATGCTGGAAGCAGTCATTCCTGTTGCCAAGGAAACATTCTCACTTGGCAAGGGTCACCTTTGGAAACAATCGCAAGACTTCAAAAGCAGATCAATAAAGAAACACCAAGACCTGAACTTCCTAGCTGATGTCTTCTATTTTAAATGTCATTTTCAACAAACACTGGTTTATGTCATTGCTGGTTAGTGGGCAGAAGCAAAGCAAAAGTGAATGTGAAATAAGTCGAGCCCAGTATTTTTCAAGCTCTGGTCTTGGAGACTTGGGGTTTTTGGTAGATGCTTTGAGTGCTGGAACGTGCAGAATCAGCAGCCTGGGGATGGACTGATATCAGGTTTAAAAAGGGAAGCTCTATTTAAGACTTCCTTTGAAGAAGAAGTTCTGCTCATTAAAAAAAATGTAGACACGTTAGTCACACATGCATATTTCATTGTATTTTGTATAAATCAGTGAGATTTTTATTTTAATTCTGAAAATATCTTGTCATATATTAGGATTGTGCACATTTTGTGTCAATAGAGCAGTTTCATTTATTCTTAATATTTGCGATTTTAAACTATGTGCCAGTTATTATTCTGTGAAGGAGAAATAAATAGAACACATTTGAGGTCTGGGGGATTCCATCTAAAGAAGAAAGCAGATGTAAAAATAGTGAATTCACTTGCAGAGGGAACACAGTGAGATCTCATAATTCTTCCTGGGGAGGTGAAGAAAGGCTTTTGGGTAGAGAAAAATGCCTGATGTTAGCTTTGAAGGATGGTTAAGCAGTGAGCTGAGAATCTAGTCCTGGAAGTCCTAAGAAAACAGAAAATGCAAAGCACAGAAATGTGAAGAGCAGATTTCACTGGGCTTCTGTGGACAGAGGTTCAGGATGTCCTCTTAGGGCATGTGTTTGGAGGTGAGGTCAGCAAAGGAAACTGTCCTGGATCATAAAAGTCCTTATATAGTATGAAAAAAGTCTACACTTTACTGCTAGTTTTTCCTAATATTTTTTTACTCAATATTCTAATAAATAGAGCTTCCACTAGCTTTGCATTATTCCCCATTTCCCCTTTGACAAGCCAAATCTTATTACAAATACATATGTACTTTCAGATGGCTTAAGGAATTTGAATTCCTAGGGATGTTTATCATCTGAAGTGAGAATTATGAAATCTAGCGATAAACTCTCTTGCTATTAACACTCACAGGAATATTTGATTTATTAAAATACCAATAATGAAATTTTATAATAGGAGTTAGAACAATCTTCACTGTCAAAGTAATCAATAGAATTAAGTTGTTGGTACCAATAATTTCCTGAACTCACATACCACCCCCTTTTTTTTTGTCAGAAAATTCAAGTGACAAATGCTGTTCTGTCTACTGACAGCTGTTCTGTCTACTGAAGTGTTATGGCCACACTGCAATGCACCTTGTTACCTCTTCCTTTAAAAGGGACACGAATGAAACTTTGTGTATAAGAAAATGTGGAGGGCGCCAATGTTTGGGAGCTAAAGCTTTTTGGCATCGTCTAAGTTAGCCACCTGTTCTAGCCTGCATTTGCTGAATAAATTAGATACTCTCGGGAGAGAGTGTGCAGCTGACTGGGCTGCCTTGTTACCAAGGCAACCATTTTTCTCCTGCTCTATGACTCTGAAAGGTTTCATAACTCATTAGTGCTCCTCTGGGCAACAACATGAAAAAAATTCCTTCCTTTTTTTCCCCCAATTCCTAGCAAGATGGTGGGATTAATGGCAATTAATAGATACTCTTATCGTACATGCTTATTCACACAGTATATTTTCCAAAAATGTACGAAAAACTTAGATCCAAACCATAAAGGCACACAAATATCAGCTAAATAAAGGGATGTGAATGGTAATGAATCCAAAACAGAAAATATTTTCAACCTCAAATATTTTCAAAAATTGAAAATATTTTCAAAGTGGAGTTTGTCTAAGATAATATATGTAAAAACACAGATTCTCTGAATTAAGTCCAAAAGGCAATGAATGAAAAGCTATTTTGATAAATTATTCCAGTTATTATCTCTCTCAGGGTTTTCTCACTGCAAAAACGTGGAACAAGACAGGGCAATGATTTGGCAAAGGCATATCAGATCCATCAAGCTACAGGTTCAGGGGCTAAGGGGTCATTTTCTGAATGTCAAAGGGCTGGGGAGTTGTGGAGAGATGGCTGATACACACTGTGGTGACACCATCAGAAATCAATGCAGGTTTTCACCCCAAGGTGACATTTAGACCCCACCATATTAGTGTTCTTCTATTTTGTGATCCATAGTTGTTGTCTTTCCTCCTCTGCATTGTACATTGTCCCTTTTCTATTCCACATCTTCATGTATTAAAAAAAAATCAGTAGGCCTCCCAAACAGGTAAATTTCTTGAACCCATCCAGGTCCCATTTCACAACTGAGTAGCGTGAAGCCCAAGGTAGCAGGTTGATATTCAGATTGAGTTCTAGCTCATTCCAAAACCATGTTTTTTAACAATGCTGTGGAGTCTCTAAAATTACGTAATAAGATAGATCCTTTCTGAATATTGAAATGTTGAGGAGAAAATGCACCCAATGCAATTTTGAAACATTAGGATTAAGCCTCCAGAAGGGTTTTTGTTCTATTACTCTGGGTTTTCTGAATAGTAGAATACAATGCGAGGCTCTGCCAAACTCACTGTAATGCTGAGGCTTTTGTATGTATTTATCATGGAGAATGGCTTTATCATGCATGGCAATCCTTGTGACACTTCTTCTCATTATTTTTCTATAAATACTAGAGAAACTGATTAAAATTGACCCTTAAACTCCTCCCTTGTACTTAATTTGTTGTTGTTTGCAACTGAGGAAGAACATATAACCTGCTGATAGCAAGACTGCTAGCATCTCTATAAGAGAGAAAGCTTAGTGTAATTACATTTACCTTAATTTTTTATTTTCTACTGATTTTAATTCTGTATCCTATAGTTTCAAAGGTGGAACTGATATTTTCAAATAAATGGTTCTTTGATAGATACAGGGACATTTTAAGATATGGCCATACCATGAATAGACAGTTTTTGAAAAGTACAGTTCTCAGTGTCTAATAAAGCAGTACAAATATTTTACTTGGTGTAAAGGCAAGGGGATCTTTTTTCTTTGTTAAACACATTGTGACTGATCTCTGCTCTAGTTAAAGATTAACAATGCACTTGATGATCATAAATATGCAGGAGGAGTACAAAGATGTTATTCTTCTAGAACACAGGGATTTGGCAAAAGAAGAAAATGCATACTTGTATTTGCTACAAGCAAGATGAATTTGCTTTTTTTTCTCTCCTATTTCCAACATCAGTTTAATGTTTGCAAGTTACTTAGAAGAACATGGCAATTATTTGCAATCTGAAAAAGAATGTTCACAAAAGCATTCTATTTGCCTAAGAAAAAAAATCTTTATTTTAATTATCTGCTTCTAGCCATTCTCTTCCACAGTTATCTAGATTTGATTCAACTATGACTTTTGTGCTGCAAATATTTAATAATATGCTAATGCTCTAGTTTATTCGATGTGCTTTCAGAAACGTCTGTGGTCTCCCCTGCACCAGGTACTCTGCTAAATGCTGGACACCTAAATATGAACACACAACCCTTCTCCATGAGCTTCACTTTGTTGGGGAGGGCAAGGAATCTATAAGGCAGCCGGTGGTCTCTGCAGGTTAAATGCTGTCATGAAATGTAATGAACTTAGAGATTGAGGGACATATTAGAAATTGTTTTCAAACAGAAAGATTCTTCCAGCACCTATTCATACTCAACCTGAACCATCTTCAATGCCTTGTACTGAAGACTATAGTTCCCACCATTTGTTCCCCTATTTTTCTATCTTATTTTCACCCCAGTCTTTGGATAGGTTGCAGAATCTATCTTCCCAGTAATAACCTGGTTTATGTCAATTCTAGCTTTCCTCTCTGCCTTTGCCTTATTGGTCAGTTTTAACAATGATTCTCCCTGGGATGATTTCACTTTGTTAGGATTCTATGACTACCAGTCTCACTAGGATGATTTTGGCCCATTTCTTCCAACATTGCATTTACTTTCCTACTGGAAACCAAACTTTTAAATTGTTGACCTGTTCACTAACTCCAAGTGGCAGGGCATACAAAAAGTATTTCTTCCCAAGAGATTCTCAGGCTGAGCGCTTATGTTGCAGGTTCACTGAAAACACACCCTGCCCTTAATGAAATGCCATTCTTCCCTGGGGTCTGGCCATCTCTGTCGAGTATTTCTGCAGCACCTATGATCAATTTGCATGATACCAACTAGAAGCCACAACACCAACTAGAGGGGTATCCTAGCTTACAATCATGAAAGTCAGTAGGCATCTCTCACCAACATTGGAAAGCAACACATTTGTAAGATCAGAATTTATTTTGTTGCTTTACATCTAAATTTTAAGCACCTCTCTTTTTCACACAAAAGAAATCATATTAAACATACTGATCTCCAAATTGCTTTGTTTCCAAATAATGTGAAGACTTTTTTGGTGTACTCAAGTCACAAAAGAAACCTGGTGATAGATTCTGGGCAATGCAAACCAACCCTCTGGAAGGAAGGCAACCAAGATCATTCTGGGGAGGCCAGAAACAGCAACTCAGCAGGGCCTTGCCATGATGTACTCAACTCACACTGCCTTTTGGCTCTGGCTATCCCTGTTATATTAATACTTTATAAATTTCTAAGGGAGAGAATCTGGGTCTATCTAGCTTGGGTCACATGTCTTTACACCTGACTCAATCAATCATGGCCAAAGAAACTGGTAAGAGTGACCACTGGGAGACTCATTAGGAGTGTTCCAGCCACCCCAGCTCGGGTTCTGCAGTTACACTGGCCTTTTCCTCATTTCCTTGCAAGGATTCAGTTTCCAAATAAAAGTGATTTGCCAGCACTGACTCTAAATTACTAACCAAGTTCTCTTTTCTGAGCTTTATTTCTTCTTTATTTTTACTCTTGTGAACACAAATTAACTTGTCCTATTCTATACTTCCGTTTCTTTCTTTACAAGTAATATTGTTTTGACATGAACTTCCATAAGGTTTTACTGATCTTGATTTTTCTTGAAAATGATTCTGGTCCTCTACCTGCTTATGTGACCTCAGGCTTCCCATATAATGATTCTCCTACTACAGAATTGTCTCCTGTGTGGGGAACTCCTAGTTAATTTTCCAGTGGTTCTGGTATGAGTCCTTGATAAGCTGAGACTTGGGTGTAGAAGCTGAACAAATGTGTGAAAGCATAAGGAAGTATACTAATTGTAGGAGACTTTAGGAGGTAAGGATAGTTGAGTCTAGAAAGATAAGAAAAGGTGAGGAAGAATTTGAAAGCAATGAGAATTCCATGAAGAATTTTACATAAAAAAAAATGACATAATTAAATATGCATTTCAGGAGGAAGGTTAGCTTTGTGTAAGACTTGGAGGTCATTTAAGGGTTATTAAAACAATCTTAAGAAATATAAATAGAGTTGAAATCAAGGTGGTAATAGTGGAGGTGGAAAGTGGAGAACAAACGTGAAATGTCTAGGGGGCAGAATTTACAGGACTTGGTGGAAAATGAGGGAGAGAGAGTTGAGGCTGACTCTGGAGGCTTGGATATGCTGATGCTGTGATTTTGGAATGGATAAGCCAAGCTAACGTATTCATTACCTCATATACTTATTTGCGTGTGGTAAGATCATTTAAAATCTACTCTCTTGGCAAGTTTTAAGTATACCATACATTGCTATTTTCTATAGTTGTCTACCATGTTGTACAATAGATCTCCTGAACTTACTTCTCCTGTTCAACTAAAATTTTGTATCCTTTGTTCAAAATTTCCCCAATCCCCCCTTGCAGCCCCTGGTTACCCTTGGTAACCACCATTCTAATCTCTGCTTCTATAAATTTGACTTTTTTAGATTCTATGTATGAGATCATGTATTACTTGCCTTTCTGTGCCTGGCTTAAGGTCCTTTTCCCTTAGCATAAAGTCCTCCAGTTTCATCTTTGTTGTTGCAAATGGCAGGATCTCTTTCTTTTAAAAACTGAATAATATTCTATTGTGTATATATACTGCATTTTCTTATTCATTCATCCATGGATGAACCCTTACGTGGATTTCATATCTTGGGTATTGTGAACAATGCTGCAGTGAACATGAAAGTGCAGATATCTCTTCAATATATTGATTTTTCTTTGGATATATGCTCAGACGTGGAATTGCTGGATCATATTTTAATTTTTTGAGGAATTCCATCCTGTTTTTTATAATGTCTATACTAATTTACATTCCCAACAACACTGGGCAAGGATTTCCTTTTCTTCACATCCTTGCTAATCCTTATCTCATCATTTTCATAATAGCTATTCTAACAGGTACGAGGTGATATCTCATTGTGGTTTTAATTTGCATTTCTCTGATGATTAGTGATGTTGAACATCTTTTCACCTATCTGTTGGCCCATTTGTACATCTTCTTTTGAGAATTGTCTTCAGAGTCTTTGCCTATTTTTTACTTGTGTTACTTGTTTTCTTGGTTTTCGGTTATATGAATAAATATTGAAATGTATATTGTTTGTTTACATTACATATATTTCCTTATATTTTTTTGATATTAATCCATTATCAGATATATGGTTCACAAATATTCTCTCCCACTCCATAGGTTGTCTCTTCCCTCTGTTTGTTTCCTTTGCTGTGCAGAAGCTTTTTAGTTTAATGCAATCTTCCTTTTCTATTTTTGCTTTTGTTGCCTGTGCTTTTGGGGTCCTATGAAATTCTTCATAATCTGATTGTTGATTCCTATCTGATACGACACTCAGGATTTCTAAACCTTTCCTTGTTTCTGATCTCTGATAGCCACAAATATTTAAAATGTCATATCCTGTTAAGAGTTAACAAAACAGGAATAGAGTCATTTTATTTTTTTAATGATAAAATATTATATTTTATTTTAAAATTTTCAGGAAAAAAAGAAAAATAAAATGAAGAAAGTAAAGCTATAAATGTAATGAAAGATGTAAAGTATCTCAAGATAAAATTTTATGCCCAATGATGATTATTGCTAACTTTTTATTACATATTGTTTAAAATTTAAATTTATGTCCTCTGGAGATGTTTCTGTGTTTATTATTCACACTATTTTTTTATCATCATTTTCACTTGACTGTAAACAATGTAAATTATATCTTTCCATGTACACAATGGCTTAAGATTTCCATCATGCTCTTTAATGGTCACCTGAGATTACATTGGCTATCTCATAATTTACATACCTAATCTCCTTTTAATGGGCAATGAGTTTTTTCCAATTTTATCAACTGACATATTTTTATAATTTTAATTTAAACATATAACATTAGGATGAATACATTTCCACAAATGTCTTTGCACATTTGCTGATTATTTTTTTAGAATGCATTCTCAGATGTGGCATTTCTAGTCAAAGGTAGGAACATTAACATTTTGGTACATGTTGCCAAACTTCTGCCATTAGTTTAGGAGATTATTACTTTTTGTCTTATACTATTGCCAACAGTGGAGTTGGTAAATTTTTAGAAGTGTTTGCTAATTTGATAGAGTCTTAACCATTGCCTGGCTCTCCCAGTCTTTATCCATATCTCCGGGTCTTATTCCGTGCCTGCTGTGAATCTGATGTTATAATAATGAAGACTTCACAAATCAATCATCTTTCTAAAGGAAATTTTCTTAGCATTGAAAAACTGTTTTGGTTTTACTGCTTAAGTTTAAATAGTAGTCACTCATTTATTACAGCTGGATGAATCTCCTTCATTAAGTGTCACCTCTACTACTAGAATGCTTCACTGACACCTTTTAGAAGATCTGAAGTTTCCCACAAAAATCAATTTTCTCTCCCATCCTTGTCCTGGATCTACCTTTTCAAAAACAAAACAAAACAAAACAAAACAAAAACTAGTCTTCTTCTTTCAAATATATCAATAATGTTGACCTTAGTAATAGCTTTTTATCTTTAATGGGCAAATTGTCCACATTTGGGCAGAACTGAATGGGTAATACATTCTCTAACTTGGACGGCCAGGGCAGAAGACTCTCCCTAGATGATGGTGATAATTGTGCGAATCAATTCAAAGGAAGACTTCTTAGACAAGGCGTGGGACCAGACTCTGTGGCTTAACTCCTGGCCTCCAAAGATGAACTCATACATGGGATTTTAATCCTTTTTGAATTACATTGACCAGCATTTTGCTGAGGAAACCCACACCATATGGACAATGTTTCTGTCCCATATTTAGTTTCTAATACACAGACTTTTCTGCCAAAAAAATTGAACCATGTGACACTGATTAAGATCACTCAGGGGAGTACTATATCACAACCAATGGTTGAGGCAATTCCAAGATTACTGTATTTCACGGTTCCTGCCTGCTCATTCATTCCACTGGGACTGACACCTGGAAACCTCTCGTTTCACTTCTATATCAAAAGTTTAATTATGCAGATACTTTCATGATCCATTTTTTTTCTCACTTCTTCACTAGAATGTGAGTTATTTAAGGTCACAGAAGCTTTGTAAATGATCTTAGTATTCCCCACACTCCTACCTTGCCAAAGGACTTATTTAGGATTCAAAAGATACTGAAGAATTAACTTTTACTATGAGTCATGCTTGTAAGGAGGAATGCAGACATATCAGAAGTATAATAAATTCCTGAGCTTTTCCCCATTTTATTGCCACCAAATTTATTCAGGCCACCTCTGTTCTCTCACATCTCAAAGCTTTCCCAAGCTACATAAAAGGAATAAATGGCTAGCCTTGGAAGTGATCCTTTGCGGTATACATCTATTTCACATCTAAGGAATTTAGTACTAATCGGCATGCATCTGATATCTAGTGATTCAAAGCTGTTCTTCTGCCTTTTATCTTGGGAGTGTTCAGGTTCTTTGGCCATGGTCTCACCATTCCCTGGTGCCGATACATTCTCTTGTTGAAAAGATGAGGCCTCTTCCTCCGTTTGGAGGCAAACCGATTCAGGGCATTATGTGACAGAGTGCTCTTTGGAATATTATTGTCTGAAGTTGTCATGGAAAAGTAATGTTTACATTACCTGGAAAGCACAGCCAGCACCTCCTTAAATAATCTTATTTTAAGATAATTTTTCAAAAGGAGAAAGTCAGGGAGCAAGATGGCGGACGAATAACACCGCCAGACAGAGGGTCTCTGCAGAAAAGACCGATTCTAGCAGAAACTAGAGGAAAGAAGCAAGAAGACGAGCATACAGCGGACAAGGGCCGGAAGGAGGGGTACCTGAGACCCCGGGAGACTCCACGGGAGGAGGCTGCGGAGGAGAACTGCAGGCTGAGACCACCGGAGCAGCCCGGAGACCAGCGGCAAGGGTAGGTGGATCTGCTGTTTCCCCTCCCCTGCATTCGGGACTGCTGGTGGGCTCCCCAGCGGGTGGAGAGACCTGCGGACACCAGCCCAGAGACTGCCGCCGCCTGCCAACGGTGAGCCTGTAGCAGACGTGGCACCAGGTTCCCAACTTCCTCCGGGCACCTCCGTGTGCACGGACCCGAGCCGCGCGGCAGGCGCCATATTGCCTCCTCCCCCCCTCCGCCGACCCTACCCGCGGCTGCCCAGAGAGACAATACAGCCACCAGCCGGAGGCACCTCCAGGGAACGGGACCTTCCCGTTTGGGACCCCGCCTGCCCTCCCAGGTGCTGCTGGCACCGTGTTCCCAGGAAAACGGTGCTGACTCAGAGGCTGAGAGACATAGACCCAGCTTGGGCTCCCTGTGGGTGAATTAGGACTGGAAATCCTCTCCCTGGTGGGAATACAGTTTGAACTCTGGGACCCAGAGGTCGGACCTGCAGACCAGATCCCCTGCACTGAGGGCTAGCATTGCCCGGGGCACAGAAGGGTTATATGTGAACAGCCTACTGAGGTGTGTGTGCCTCCAGGGGCGGATCGGCGCCCTAGAGGACAACCCTCCTTCCAGGAGGAGGCCTTGCGCCCAACCCAGGTGGCGTTCCTGTGCAGGGAACCTCCCCGCCGGCACCACAGTCCAGGGAGGCCGGGTGGCTTGTGGTCTGGCCTGCTGGCAGAGGCCCAGGAGTAGCTGCAGAGTTGGGGAGGGTGGAAAGAAGCGAGGCCTGCTGCAGACTGCGGGTCTCAGACAGCCCCACCCCCACACCCAGACTTTCTGGCTGAGCGGGACCATTCCAGCTCCACCCTGACAGCTTTCCCTGGAAGCTGAGAACAGAACTTTGACCCCTGCTAACGGCCTGAGGGCAGGCTTATCCAACCCAGCTCCACCCAGAACGAGAGCTGATAACAGGACTCAAAATCAACACCATAGCCTGTTCCTCCAAGCAAACGCCACCTACTGACAGGGACGGCATCTTGCACAGCCTTGCCACGGCATCCACTGACTCAATATACAGGGAGTGGTCCAATTTCACCCACAGGCACCACCTAACGCCTCAGAAACTAAACAAGGTGTGTGAATACCCAAACAATAACCTAAGGAAAGAAACAACAACTGATCGACATGGGAAGAAATCAGCGAAAGAACTCAGGAAATATGAAGAACCAAACGGAAAACACACCCCCAAGGAGGAGCACCAGCCCCCTAGAAACGGACACCGACCAAAATCAGGCAACCAATATGACAGAAAAGGAATTTCATATGTGGATCATAAGAACACTCACCCAGCTGCAACAACAACTCAATAACCAACACCAAGAAAACACAAAAAACCTCCAAGAAATGGAACAAAGGTTCAACAAAGAGATTGACACAGTGAGGAAAACTTTAACCGAAGTCCTGGAGATGAAGAATCAACTCAGAGAACTACAAAATACTGTGGAAAGTCTCAAGAACAGGGTAGATCATGCAGAAGAAAGAATCTCAGAGCTTGAAGATAACACCTTCCAATTAAATAAATCAGTCACAGAAATAGAGCAGAGAAACAAGAGAAAAGACCAAAGCCTACAAGAGCTGTGGGATTATGTGAAAAAACCTAACGTGAGGGTCATAGGTTTAGCCGAAGGGGAGGAAGACAACACTCAAGGGCTGGACAAGCTCTTTGAAGATATAATAGAAGAATATTTCCCAGGCCTTGCTCAAAATCTCGATATACAAGTTCAAGAAGGCCAGAGGACCCCTGGGAGATTCAATGCAAACAGGAAGACGTCACGTCATGAAGTCATCAGACTGACCAAAGTATCAACTAAAGAGGCCCTTCTAAGAGCTGTAAGACAAAAGAAGCAAGTGACATACAAGGGAAAGCCAATTCGAATAACATCAGACTTCTCTAATGAGACTTTACAAGCAAGGAGAGACTGGGGCCCCATTCTCACTCTTTTGAAACAAAACAATGCCCAGCCTAGAATATTATTCCCTGCAAAACTAAGCTTCATATATGAAGGAGAAATAAAAACATTCTCAGACAAGCAAAGGCTCAGAGAATTCACCAAGACAAGACCAGCCCTACAAGAAGTACTTAAAACAGCGTTATGCACGGAACATCATAATAATAATCCACGGATATAAAAACAACCAAAACCCAAAGATATTAAAGGCCAGATATTACAATGGCTCAAGACAGAAATCATAGCAACAACATCCAACCCAACAGAATGATCAGTAATCTACCTTACCTATCAGTTCTCTCAATAAATGTGAAGGGCTTAAACTCTCCACTCAAGAGACATAGGCTGGCTGAATGGATAAGAAAATACAGGCCAAGTATATGCTGTCTTCAGGAAACACATTTAACCTGCAAGGATGCACATAGACTAAAAATAAAAGGGTGGAGATCAATATTCCAAGCAAATAGAAGCCAAAAGAAGGCTTGTGTGGCAGTTCTAATTTCAGACGATTTAGTTTTTAAACCAACAAAAGTAGTAAAAGACAAAGAGGGTCATTATATAATGGTGAAGGGCACAGTCCAACAAGAAGAGATAAGAATTTTAAATATATATGCACCCAACTTAGGTGCACCCAGATTCATAAAGCAAACCTTACTGGAGCTAAGCAAATGGATTAATAGCAACTCCATAATCGCCGGAGATTTCAACACCCCACTGACGGCACGAGACAGATCCTCCAAACAGAAAATTAATAAAGAAATAATGGACTTAAACAAAACTCTAGAACCATTGGGTCTGACAGACATCTACAGAACATTCTACCCAAAATCCACTGAATATATGTTCTTCTCATCAGCTCACGGGACATTCTCTAAGATTGACCATATCCTAGGACACAAAGAAAATCTCAAGACATTTAAAAAAATTGAAATCATACCATGTACCTTCTCAGACCACAGTGGAATAAAACTAGAAATCAACCCTAACAGAAACTCACATTTCTACACAAAAACGTGGAAATTAAACAACCTCCTACTAAATGATTACTTCGTAAATGAAGAAATCAAGACGGAAATAAAAAACTTCTATGAAGAAAACGACAATGGAGAGACAAGTTATCAACTCCTCTGGGACACAGCTAAAGCAGTTCTGAGAGGAAAGTTTATCTCCATAAATGCCTATAACCAAAAGGCAAGAAGATCACAAATAGACAATCTAATGAAACGACTCAAAGAGCTGGAAAAAGAAGAACAGACCAACCCCAAACCCAGCAGAAGAAGTGAAATCAACAAGATCAAATCAGAACTAAACGAAATTGAAAACAGGAAAGCTATTCAGGAGATTAATAAAACAAAAAGTTGGTTCTTTGAAAAAATAAACAAGATTGACACACCATTAGCTAAGCTAATGAAAAGCAGAAAAGAGAAATCTCTAATAAGCTCCATCAGGAATAAAAAAGGAGATATCACAACTGATCCCAAAGAGATACAAGATACAATTTATGAATACTACAAAAATCTTTATGCACACAAACTGGAAAATGTGGAGGAAATGGACAAATTTCTAGAAACACACAGCCTCCCTAGGCTCAATCAGGAAGAAATAGATTCCCTGAACAGACCAATCTCAACAGCTGAAATAGAAACAGCAATTAAAAATCTCCCTAAAAAGAAAAGTCCCGGTCCAGATGGCTTCACACCTGAATTTTACCATACTTACAAAGAACTAGTACCTATCTTGCAGAAACTATTCCACAACATCGAGAAGAACGGAAACCTCCCCGACACCTTTTATGAAGCGAATATTACTCTGATACCAAAACCAGGAAAGGATGCAACAAAAAAAGAAAACTACAGACCAATATCCCTAATGAATATAGATGCAAAAATTTTCAACAAAATCTTAGCTAACCGAATCCAGACACTTATCAAAAAAATAATCCACCACGACCAAGTGGGCTTCATCCCAGGGATGCAGGGATGGTTCAACATACGTAAATCTATAAATGCAATTCACCACATAAACAGAAGCAAAAACAAAGACCACATGATTCTTTCAATAGATGCAGAGAAAGCTTTGGACAAAATTCAACACCCTTTCATGATACGAACACTTCAGAAAATAGGCATAGAAGGGACATACCTAAAAATGATACAAGCCATATATGACAGACCCATAGCCAACATCATACTGAATGGGGAAAGATTGAAATCATTCCCACTTAGAACTGGAACCAGACAAGGCTGCCCACTATCTCCACTTCTGTTCAACATAGTGCTGGAAGTCTTGGCTACAGCAATCAGACAGGAAAATGGAATCAAAGGTATCCAAATAGGGGCAGAAGAGATCAAACTTTCACTGTTTGCTGATGATATGATATTGTATCTAGAAAACCCCAAGGATTCAACCAAGAAACTCCTGGAACTGATCAATGAATTTAGTAAAGTCTCAGGATACAAAATTAATACACAGAAATCAGAGGCATTCATATACGCCAACAACAATCTAATTGAGAACCAAATCAAAGACTCAATTCCCTTCACAATAGCAACAAAGAAATTAAAGTACCTAGGAATATACTTAACCAAGGAGGTAAAAGACCTCTACAGGGAGAACTATGAAACACTGAGGAAGGAAATAGCAGAGGATGTAAACAGATGGAAATCCATACCATGCTCGTGGATCGGCAGACTCAATATCATCAAAATGTCTATACTACCCAAACTGATCTACAGATTCAATGCAATACCTATTAAAATCCCATCAGCATTCTTCACAGATATAGAAAAAATTATTTTACGCTTCGTATGGAACCAAAGAAGACCCTGAATATCAAGAGCAATTCTAGGCAACAAAAACAAAATGGGAGGCATTAATATGCCAGATATCAAACTATACTACAAAGCTGTAGTAATTAAAACAATATGGTATTGGCACAAAAACAGGAATATAGACCAGGGGAACAGATGTGAGAATCCTGATATAAAACCATCCTCATATAGCCATCTCATCTTTGACAAAGTAGACAAAAACATACGCTGGGGAAAAGAATCCCTCTTCAATAAATGGTGCTGGGAAAACTGGATAGCCACCTGTAGAAGGCTAAAACAGGACCCACACCTTTCACCTCTCACAAAAACCAACTCACGCTGGATAACAGACTTAAACCTAAGATATGAAACTATTAGAACTCTAGAGGAAAAAGTTGGAAACACTCTCCTAGACATCGGCCTGGGCAAAGAGTTTATGAAGAAGTCCCCAAAGGCAATCACAGCAGCAACAAAAATAAATAAATGGGACATGATCAAACTACAAAGCTTCTGCACAGCCAAAGAAATAGTCATGAAAGTAAACAGACAACCTACAGAATGGGAGAAAATTTTTGCATCCTATGCATCCGATAAGGGACTGATAACTAGAATATACTTAGAACTCACGAAAATTAGGAAGAAAAAAGCAAATAACCCCATTAAAAAGTGGGCAAAGGACTTGAACAGAAATTTTTCTAAAGAAGACAGAAGAATGGCCAACAAACATGAAGAAATGCTCAACATCTCTAATCATCAGGGAAATGCAAATCAAAACCACAATGAGATATCACTTAACCCCAGTGAGAATGGCCTTTATCAAAAAATCTCCAAACAATAAATGCTGGCGTGGTTGCGGAGAGAGAGGAACACTCCTACACTGCTGGTGGGACTGCAAACTAGTTCAACCTCTGTGGAAAGCAATATGGAGATACCTTAAAGCGATACAAGTGAATCTACCATTTGATCCAGCAATCCCATTGCTGGGCATCTACCCAAATGATCCAGTGACACTCTACAAAAAAGACACCTGCACTTGAATGTTTATAGCAGCACAATTCATAATTGCAAGGCTGTGGAAACAGCCCAAGTGCCCATCAATCAAAGAATGGATTAATAAAATGTGGTATATGTACACCATGGAGTACTATTCAGCTCTAAGAAACAATGGTGATATAGCACACCTTATATTTTCCTGGTTAGAGCTGGAACCCATACTACTAAGTGAAGTATCCCAAGATTGGAAAAACAAGCACCAGATATATTCTCCAGCAAACTGGTATTAACTGAGTAGCACCTAAGTGGACACATAGGTGCTACAGTAATAGGGTATTGGGCAGGTGGGAGGGGGGAGGGGGCGGGTATATACATACATAGTGAGTGAGATGTGCACCATCTGGGGGATGGTCATGATGGAGACTCAGACTTTTGGGGGGAGGGGGAGAAATGGGCATTTATTGAAACCTTAAAATCTGTACCCCCATAATATGCCAAAATAAAAAAAATAATTATAATAAATAAAAAAAAAGGAGAAAGTCAGGATGAGTCATTCCTGTGATTATGTTATCACCTTTGAATCAGGACAACAAATCCATTTGAAGGGCTATATTCACTTCAGGATCCAGGACTATGGCATACCAAAAAAATTTTAAGGCTGGATTTATGTTTCTCTTTATGTGTCTAATGATACAGCATCCATTGCACTACCTATATTTTCAATAAACCCTTGTCTTGAGTCAAATAACAATTATGGACTAATACCTATTCTCCTTCACCTTGAATTACAGAATTCTTGGCAAACATGTAAGGTAACAGTTAATAAAATTTGATCTACAGCAAGCCTATTATTTAGAAAAGATGGGAGAGAGAGTAAGTTAAATGGAGGAAAATATTTTTCTGGACCAAATGAAGCATTTTTTGAATTTGTAATCTGGCCTTTGTCCCATGACAGTGGTTCCCAAACCTTACTGCACATTGGAAACCCCCATGGTTCTTTAATAATAATAATGATGAATGGTTAAGAACAAGGTATCATCTCAAATACTCTGATTCAAATTTAAGGATTGTGTCTATTTTTAAAAGCCCTAAATGAATCTAATATGCAACCTGATTAAAAACTACTGGTCTGTGTAGCAATATTCCATATATTCTGATATTGCCCTTTAATATATTTTTTAACAATTTTATCATAGTTTTATTAGTTACTTGTAGCATTTGTGGCATTCCTCTGGCATCTCTCAAATATCCTTTATTGGTAAAGTAAGAAAAATATGCTTTATTTAAAGAAGAAACCTCAGTTTTGATATATACATTTTCTCTCATAATGGATTTTCATGAAGTGGAATAGGTATTGCTCAAATATGTGGGGATTGCAATGATTTCTTTGGCTTTGGCTTTCTGGTTTTATCACAACTTTGTGCAGGGATTCTCAGACATTGTGGAACCTGTCATCGATCTGCCGATAAATACATACTGTTTTGTACCAGATAATGGATGAATGATTTGCTTTCAGTCAGTTAGAAACAAATTTTATTCCTCACTGAGATGAATTCCTCCTAACCTGATCCTCTTAAAAGTAAATCACCTCTTGTGTGACCTAGTCACTATTTGAGTCTTGGTCACTTTTGGCTCATAGGTCTATTGGAAGTCTACATGACATTTCTGCTCTGTAAAATGAGTGAGGTTAATGACAAGGTCTCTCTGAGACACTTGATTTAACTTTAGGTTCAATGAACTATTATCTAAGTAAACATTTCAGTGGACCGCCAAAAGCCACTTAGACCAAATAACAATAGCCTTAATTTTTTCTATAATTTTATTTGTAGCAGTTAATTATAGCCGAACCAAATTGTTACGAAGGGCTTTGGGCTCCTAGCATGTGCACATGCATACACTAGTTCATTAAAAAATGCACTAGTGACATTGAAGGCCTAGTGCTGGCTGTCATAGGGGTTATACACTTTCGTTAGACATAATCCCTGGTCTTAAAAATATATACTATTTTATCAGTGGGGAGCAATGACAGAATATACAGAGATATTAAATAGAAGGTCACAAGTGAGAAGGGTACACTCTTTGAGATCGGTACATGCTAAATTCTAGTCTTTAGAAGAAATCTTTTCCATCAGCATGACATGTGAAGAAGTTTTTGAATGAGAGCCTAAGCGAAATCATGAAGGTGAGAAAACTTTGTATGCTATGCTTTGAGAAATTATAGCAGCTCCCGATAATTCCCTCTCTCACTTAGGTTCCTAAATTCCTAAGTCAGATTAATTTTTTCTACTAAATCATGCTTCAATTGATCTGTCTCCCCTCCATCTCTTTTGCCCCCTGGTCTAAACTATCACCATGTTTCCACTGAACAACTGAAAAAGCCCCCAACACTTCTCCTGGTATCCCTACTTGCCCATTGCCATCACTGTAACCAGGTGATCTTTCTTTAAATTATTTTTTTGAGATAATTGTAGGTTCACATGCTGTTGTAAGAAATAATAAAGAGATATCCTGTGTACCCTTTACCCAGCTTCCTTTAATGACAGCATGTTGCAAAATTGGTACCATTTCAGGATCAAAATATTGACATTGTTACAAACCAATAATCTTATTCAAATTTTCCCAGTATTACTTGTGCTCATGTGTGTGTGTCTGTGTGTGTGTATTTTGTTCTATGCAATTTTGTCATACATATAGGCTTTTGTATCCACTACCATGGTCAAGGTACAAAATGATCCCATCACCACAACGATCCCCTCTTTGCATTTCTATAACCACCCACCTCTTTCCTATTGCCCCCTCCTCCTGTTCCTAATCTCCAGAAACCACTAGTCTTTTTTATGTTTCTTTACTTCTGTCATTTCAAGAAAGTTATATAAATTGAACCGTACAATATATAATCTTTCAGGATTGGATTTTATTGTTTAGTGTAATTTCCCTGACATTCATTCAAGTTGTATCATGTATTTTTAGTTCGTATTTTTTAAATTGTTGAATAGTATTCCATGATATCCCATGGTAAGGATGGATCAGTTTGTTTAACCATTCCCCATTGAGGAGCATTTGGGTTGTTTCCAGTTTTGAGATCTTACAAATAAATCTGCCATGAGTGTTAAATGTAAAAGTTTTTGTGTGAATCTAAATTTCCATTTCTCTGGGATTAAATGCCCATGAGTGCACTTGTTGGGTTGTATAGTATTAATAATTGCACAGATAATCTCTTATGAATAAAATATAATTGGATGACTCTCCTTTTCAAATCTTTTAATGATATCCCATTGCTCTTAGCATCAAGCCATCAGGCCTACAAAGTGTTGAAGTGTCTGCAGTCTGCTCTTCTTGTTTTCCTCATCCAATGCCTGCCCTTCTTCTTCCTCTGTTTCTCCCCTCCAGATACATGGGCTTTCTTTCACTTTCTTAAATGTGTCACACTTCTTTCCTATCATAGAGCTTTGGAACATACTGTTCACTCTTAGAATTCTTCACTTTTCCCTCCTCTCTCCTTTTAATTAAACTCTCTCCTTTTTCATATTTCAGCACAAATCTTGTCCTTGTGGGTGATATTTTGAGCATTACTAAGCAGCTTCCCCTATTACATGCTCTGATAACACTTTGTTCTTTCCTTCCATAGCAAGAGTTTGCATGATGTCCTTATTCCTGTGAATATTTGTTCATGGTCATTTCCTCTAATGGAATCACTGCCCTGGGTGTTTGATTCTCATCAGTGGGAACCCCTATGGGTGTCGGTAGAACCTGTGACTTGCTACTGACCAAGAGAATATGGCACAGGCGATGAGATGTCAACTGCTGTGATTATGTTACTTCATCCCCACTTAGCAACCCAAAGGGAGGGGGAGACAGAAAGAGAGAGAGATTTGTATTGCTGGCTTTGTGAAGCAAGCAACGATGTGGAGAAAGTCCCTCTGACAAGGAGCTGCAGGCATTCTCTAGCAACTGCTAGTGGCTTCTAAAACTTGTCAGCAGCTACCAGCTGATAGCTGGAAAAAAAAAAAAGAAAAGAAAAGAAAAGAAAAGAAAGAAAAGAAAAGAAAAGAAAAGAAAAGAAAAGAAAAGAAAAGAAAAAACTGGGGCCTTTACTCATGCATCCATAAGGAAATAAATTCTGGCACAAACCTGAGTGAGCTTTTTTGCAGTTCAGTTTCCAGATGACAATGGAGTCTAGCCAAAACCTTGATTCCAGCCTTGAAAGATCCTGAATGGAGGACCCAGTTAAGCTATGCCTGGACTCCTAACTCAGAAAAACTGTGAGATAATAAACATGTTTCATAAGCCAGTATATATTTTTCATAATGTATTATGAGGCAATAAAAGCCAATATACTAGCTTCTGTTACAGTCAGTGTGACCATGAGTTCTGGTCAATGTGGCGGGGGCAGAGTGGTGTATACCACCTCTGGTCTTTGCTCAGAAAAACTTTCTGCAAGATCCTCCCCAAGTTTTTCCCTTGTTGGTTAGCTATATTTTAAGCAGAGATTTTAAGTAATGTAGGGCATGGTGGAACCACAAAATAAAAGGGATCTGGCCTCCTTAATCACTGCATAAGAGGTTGCCCACTGAATGCCCACAATAAGTAGTTATTTATTTACTGTAATTTGCTACAACATTTGGTGATTTCTTGTTAAATCACTGGATATGATTTAGCTTAGCTAAAAGCTACTATATTCTTGAGGTATGCAAATAATATCTGACAGCAGGACCAGGGCTTAATCCCTTATCAACAGCAAGCTGGAAATAAATCAGATGACAGGATGGCAAGACAACCAGAGTATCTTTTATGATCTCTGTAAAACCTAAAGGAATGGGACATAGACTATCCTTATTCTATTACTGAGTCCCTTAGCAATGATTCATGCAAAAATTGCTGTTTCCGACACCCTTGAAACATTTTCCATTAGCAATCACTCAAACTATGTATATACATTTGCCTCATCTTCACAGTGCTCTTCTTGGGAATGCTTCTCTTCCTTGGTGTTCTTGCCATAGTTTTACAGATAAAAAGTAAGATCAGTTGAGCTAGCCAATAGACCAATGAGTTTCACATTCACTCTCAAATCACTAAGTAGAGCAAGGGGTTCCATATATAGTCTCAATAGCACTTGCTATATGTAACAAAACCTCCTATACTTATATATAGTAAACACTTTTTTTCTTCATCTACTTGTTTCCTCATTGCATTGAGTTCTTTAACCAATTTAGCAATAGCTACATGAGTAGAATATTTCCATGCAACTCAAAACACCATCATACAGAAACCTACAGTGACAAGGTAGGCAAAGATTTTTTTTTTTGTGGGGGGGATGCACTTTAGTAACAGTAGAAAACCTTTAATATCAGTAGAATACCAATGAGATGTTTGGTCTGCAACTGAACTGGACTTGCTATGATTTCTTTTCCCCAACCATCCAGTTCATAATCCCCATTCTCTTCATGTTAAATCCAGTTGTCTTAAAACCTACTAACCCTTTGCATAATAAAGCTCATGACAACCATGTTCGTAGGGGTACATCTCTCCTTCACCTCCACCCTTATATCATCTTATGGGATAACATGTGCTAGCAAGTCAATTTTCTGCAAATAAATATTGTTGTCTTAATCTGAATTAGTGGTTATGTATTTTGATGGATCAATTCCATTTCCTTGGTGGTAAAAAAAAAGTTGGTTTTACATAATTTGACAATTCAGTACTACATTGACATTAAGTAACTTTATTAATATGGGATATCTGTCCAATGTTGAAGGAAGCATTGTTTTTACAGCAAAAATACATGGCTAATTTGGTGTCTTTAAAATAAAGACCAATGTAATAAAGTCAAAAATGAAGAGGAAATCTAAAATGAAATAAAGAAGAGATTTATTAGTTTTCAGTATTATCCCTAAATGTGGTCTAATTAACAACACTAAACTCAGGAAATGCCAAAGTCATAGAGGCAAAAATAGGCATAAATAAAACAAATAAGTAAATGAAATGATTGCATTGTTTCTCTGCATCAATTATCATGCCTATTGTTTTCTTCACATATATTTGCACCATCTCCAAAAATATATAGTTTAATATTGAATAGACTATAAACTATCTTTTAAAATATGAATAGTTCGCAAGCTTTTTTTTCTCCAGCTTCACATCTTAGCATTGTTATTCTTCAATTTTTATAGTTTACCTCCTATTCTTCCTGATTTCTGCATTAAGAAGAGATTAGAATAAGCCATTGCACTGTTCTTTTCATTCCAGGAATGGGAAAAGTTAGACAATGGTGTATTTGACCTTCATTTAAGACCTGCATACTGATAAAATGGAAGAAAAAGTCACATTAAAGAAATTTATAAGAGAACTTATAGTGAGAATTATTTGCATTGGTATTTTAAAAGTTGCATTCTTTTTATGGGATTTCAATGGGAATAAAACTTCCTGTGGTTAAATTATCTCAGGTAGGATATTTAATTATTATTTTATGATGCATAAGACCTTTGAAAAGGTAAACATGATTATCTCTACCAAAGGACAGCATGGCAAATTTAATCTGTAAGTAATAGACAATTTATTCTCATTCAAAGAGAAACCAATTTTCTGGACATCAATGTAAAAAAATCATAATTTAACTTATGTGCCTTGCTGAATTTCCAAAGCACTGACACCAGATCATCAAATGAACAAAAATATATTTGTCCATATAGTTGCTATAAAGCTTAATAGTCCTAATATATATACATTGAAATAAAGATTTCTTACTACCAATAGAAGTTTTCAGTTCTGAGCATCTACTTCTTTTGAACTATTCTTAAATTCTTCCCATATTTTTATTAATTTCTTCCTTCATTCATTTAACTAATATTTATTATATTCTTACACCATACCCAACACTGTGCTAGGTACCAAGATGCATTAATGAGCAGAAAGCAGATAGGGTTTTGAGTGAAGCGTCTGGCAGGAAAGCCTGACTCTCAAATACAGCAATCAATGTGTCATTTCATGTTGATAAAAATACTCAGCAGCAAAGCTTCATGCCTCTTTGTGAGTTATAACAAAGAACCTGATTTAGGCTGGGAGTGTCCAGGTAGCTTTCTTGAGGAAGTAAAGTTTTAGGTTAGATCTGAATTAACCTGAATTCATGGTTATGTATTTTGATGGATTAATTCTGTTGCCTTGGCAGTAAAAAAAAGTTTTTAAACAATTTGATAATTCAGTACCATATTGGCATTAAGTAATTTCATTAATATGGAGTTATCTACCCAATGTTAAGATGATAAGTTCTTTTTACAACATAAATACATGGATAATTTGGTGTTTTAAAGTCAGGACCAATGGAATCAAGTTTAAAATGAAAGGAAGAGGAGATGTGAAACTAAGGAGGAAGGGGAAGAGCCCATCAGGAGTGCTCAGGCAGAGGAAGAGCATGTGCAAAACCCAGGTATGAGGCAAAATGTCACTCATAAGGCATTCTAGTCACACAGCACAAATTCTGTTGTATGGTTGGAATGTCAAGGCAGAATGGACAGTCCTATGAGTTGGGCTGGAAATGTCCTCATGAACAGGACTAGCCATTACAAACCATTTCAAAAACTTTCACCAAATAAATCCATTTTTTTTATTGCAAGTTACTATCAACATTGTACATAAGTACAGATAGTTAATTTTGGAACAGAGGAAATCAATATGTTAATGTAATAATAAGTTATTGTACTATTAACATATTAATATGTTAATGTATTAATAGGACATTAAATATAATTTGAAATACCATATGGAGTAAATGGGCTATATTTCACTGACTGTTTCTAACATCATGTTCCATGATTATTTTTCATCTAATAAAAATGTGATGATTTGAAAAATCTGATGATAGGATCTCCATCTCAGAAATGCTTCTGGCTATAAGAAACAGAACTCCTGATAAACAGTGGGTTAAACCATATGAACATTTATTGTTTACCTAACAAGAAATTTAGAAAAAAATATCTAGAAATCACCAAGGATGCAAGCTCTTCTTATCTTTCTTCTCTGGGTTTTGCACTTAATGTTTTGGCCCCTCATGGTTAGGAGATGTTTGATATATCTCCAGAAATTAAAAAAAACAAAACAAAAACCAAAACAATATTAAAGGCAGGAAAAAAGGGGAAGAGAAAGCACAATTTCATTTTATACTTATCACTTTCATCAGGAAAGCAAAACACTTTCCCAACAAATCCAAAACAGTCCTTTGCTCATATCTCATTGGCCAAAATAAAATCATTTTGCCACTAACCCTAACTGGAAAGGAGTCTGGGAAATGAGTAGTTGGCATTTCTCAGACCCTTAGTAGAAGACAGAAAAGGGGGAAGTGGGATGCAGTGCTTCTGGGTTATTTAATCAATAGTGCAAATGCCTGAGAAGATGGATTATGAGAACACTTGTCTTAGAAACCAAGAGAAATATAATTTATTTTGGATATAATTGTCCACTAGGCTTCTGTTTCTCCATTTGTGGTTCAGTGAATATTCTACAATGATATCTTGGTTTTGTGATTTTATTTGTATGATCACAGAGAGAAAAACAACATTGGATCATATGATCATATGTTGGATTGCATGGGTGACTGCACTAGAACCAATACCCATATTTGTTTGATGTTTAGAGCACAGCGACTTCAGTAGTACACTTTGATTGTCATCAGCTAATGAAAAGAGAATAGAACATGATTAAGAAAATATACCATGCTTTCCCAGAAGAGACCACCAAATGATGTCATGAGACACTGCACAAATAAAGGTTTCACATGAGTTTGAGTAAAGTGGTAGGTGAATTGAGTATCCAGATGGCACACAGTAGCATAGGCATGCCAAGTGCTTTTGAAACCATGAGGTGGCAGTCAGTATGATATTCAAATTTCAAACAGATTAAGTTTCAGCATGTCAAGATGATTCATCACATTAAATTAATAAAACTAATTTTAATTTTATTGGCTTTATAGTTCAGTTTATATTTAATTTGTAAATTTGTTTCTATAGCCAGATACGTCCTGTGAGCATAAGATGTTTATACTTAGATTGTATTTACCAACATTTAAGAGTATAATAAAAGTAATGCCAGTCAACAGTGGGTATATGAGTGAATAATCTTTTCATTAAAAAGATTCTGTTCAGATTTTGGCAACATTGTATCAGAAGGTCCTTCAAGTGAATCATGGAAAACTCTGAAATTATCTTTGCCTGTCCCAGTGACAAGGATAATTAAATATGTCTATTTCTGCTATACCCTGTCTTTTACTAGTCCACATTTTTAAAAAGCAATCAATCTATGCAATATACACACTTCCTGTGTGTTTCTTAGATTTGTCCCAGGGACTTCATACTCCAATCCAAGGAATAGACAGATCAAAAGACATTGAAATATCTCTGAGTAGTGTCTACTATAGTCCTTCATTCATTCTACATAATGAACTTTTTATCTAGATTTTAAAGCTGTTACTGTATGATTTGCTGAGGAAAATCAGGAGTGTTTATGAAGAGAAAAGTTTTGCAGAAAACTTGATAAAGAAGTTCTACTTGAAATGGTTTGGTTCAGACATAACTTTGTTTTTTGCTTACAGTAGGCAATGGCCTATTTTTATGCAACAGCACAGTTAAGAAAAGACTTAGAGGCCATCGTGTTGTCTCCAAGAAACAGTCTTCAAGAAGCTAAGTGCCCTGCTAAGGCCATTTCATAAGCTAATAGAAAATAATTATTAGTACCCAGATGTCCTGAAAGAGTATGGGTCTTTCCCTGTATCATATACTTTTCTTTCTGTACTAGCTACACAGAAAGCATGTGTCATGTACTGTTTTGAAAATGGAACTGGCTATTTGGGAATGGGAGTAGGGAGTGAAAGCATGTGTAATAAAAACTGGTTCACTAAGCAGTGACTTATGCTCCTCTTGCTCATGTCCTGATTGCTATATAATTGAATAGCTCAACACCATCCAGTACTCATAAATTATGGTAAAAGCTATAAATAGATCAATCTGAAGTGTGCATTTAGGAAAACTGATCTTCTAGTAAGCACCTATCCTAGGAAACAACATTAATGACATAACTGCTTTAAAGCCTCTAATAAAAATCTCTAAGGTTGGTTCTACAATAATATAGTTTACCAAGAAATATTTAATTTTTTAAAAAAGGCACTCAATACACAAAAGACCTTGAAAACTGTTTAGCCTTTTAAAAATTGGATGCCAGCATAAATTACAAATAATTATGTAAAATACAATAATGAAGGCTCTGAACAGTTTGAATGTTTCATATAAAAATCATACAGGATGAAAAAGAAACAAAGATATGATTAAAGAATCTGATTAAAGATTTTAGGGAAAAAAATCGATGCTTATTTTGAGCTATTTTGAGCAAATCTTTCTTGAAAGTGGTCTTTCAAGTTAGCTGGCATATCTTGACAGTCATTTGTGGTGGTCGCTTATATTTAGGTTGGAAGGCATATTCACGCTCAGCAATCACTACAACATGCCAAATTATGAAATACACTGATCATGACTTCAACAAATACCACTCGGAAAATTTCCAGAGTTGTAAATGAGACGATTTGGTTCTGAAACTCAAAATTTGCTAAATGACTTCCTAACACTGAGTGCAGCAGCGGCCATGGATGCGGCTTCCCTCTTTCTGGAGCAGTCTGTATGTGTACCTGGCGGCCATATTTGCTTTTATCAGATACCGTTGCCAGGGCAACCACCTCCTTTGTACAGGCTCAGGGTAGCTGCTTCATTTTGGAAACGGACTCTGGGCTGGTTGCCAGATTTTCAATTCTCAAATTCAGAACTCGACTGTAGCTTACTTAACCCTTTCACTGGCCTGAGAAAATATGGAGTGCAAAAGCTTTTTAATTTTTTATCACCAAAAGGAAGCAGAACCTTGACGTGTCTGATGTATACAAATACTCTTTTGCCAGGACATATGCTGTATTGACAAGGAAAGAAAAGAAGTTTTTTTTTTTTTAATAATTAAAGAGAAGAAAAATATTATTGATGTTTCTCAGAGCAATTCAGAAACGTTATGATTTAAGTCCAATTTATAGGTCTCTGATTCTAATCCCATACAGGGAAAGAAGTCAGTTCACATTAATAAAAGACAGTAACTTTTTGGTATATTCCTTACAATTCCCCACTGAAACACAAAATGTACCATTATTACAAAAGAAAAAAAATAAAAGCTTCCTAACCCAATCTCATTATAATCATTTGACCAAACCGTAATTCTTAACTGAGTTTCTCCTGTTTTACTTTCTTTACTCCTAGTGTCATTGGGCGAGATTGAGAAGGGGCCTCATAGGTCTTCTGGTCTACTTTTTACTGTTCCCTTCTTTATAAAACTGTTCCTTCCATTTTTTAGCTCTAATTATTATAAATTCTTCATATTTCGATGAAACCTGAGTATAACATCCATTTCTTTGTTCTACTTCTGTCATTTGAAGTCATGGGGAAGAAATCTTGACCTTTATCCATATTACTGCTCTTTGGTAAACGTAAAAACAGCTGTCATGTATCGCAAGCATGCAAGCATGGTGGCCATGGACTTGTGCTTTCAAAAACCTACTGGGGAAGTGAACTTAGTTGATAATCTCCAACAACTGCCCCATTGAATCAACCAAGGTGGGGAAGCCAGGACATTCTTCCTCTGGCCTCCTTCCACCCCATGACTGAACACAGCTATGATGATATTATAGAACAAAGCCATTACTGTCTTATAGGATGTTCATCTAACAGCCAACTTTGGCTTGAGGACTTTCCATGGGTTTGGCCAAGATCCCTTTAGATTGGTACTATGATCTGAAGCTCTTCCTGCACAATCCTTCCTTTATTCTTTCCACAGGTGTCAGAATTGCATCACAGGTTTAAGACTCTTCCTACCTATTCCTGCTATCACCCCATATATCCTTATACATAATACAGATATTTTTCCAATAAAGCTTTTGTACATTCAAGCCCAACTTGGCATTTGTTTCTTGGGAGACTCAAACTAACATACCAAGGGTTTTGTTTGTTAGGCTAAATATTCTCAGTGTCAGTCCTTTTAATACAAGTGTGGTGCTTTGCAGACTTTGATCTCCTGGATGCATTCCAGCTTCCTAATGTTCCTCCTAAGTGAGGCACCCATGTAGAAAACACATTTCCTAGGACCATCTGAACAATACAGAGCTGCACTTATTCTCAGTTCTTATATTCTGAGCACAATATTCTCTTAATGCATTTCAGGATGGCATTAACATTTTGGGGCAGCTTTACCACTCTGTTGATTCATACTAAGCATGTAGTAGACCAAATGAAGAGCTTAGATTCAGTCAAATAAAGCTTGAGGGTACTTCAGCTGTCCTACTTGAGCCCTTTGGAATTTGAATTCACCAAGACTTTTTCACACGAACTATTTGTAATAAAATTCCTTTTCTCTTGTCCTGTACAGGCAATTAAAAATCTACACATAGGTATTCACATCTGTTTCAAGTTTATTTTATTTGATGAATTCAGGCTATTCTACCATCCATTATATTAGCACAGGTACAAGCTATGGCTTATACTTTCTGACATTGTGGATTTCCATAAGTATTACAGCAATGTTTATATCAAAGCTATTGATCAAAATGTACAGCCTTATCTTCCACTGCTTACAAAGAAATAAAAAAAAAATGTACAGCCATAACTGAGAAGTCACAAGCAATATCTATTTAGATTAAATCAATCATTACCTTTTGGAAGGGGTATTAATTCGATTACATAGCTACATAATTATATTGCCATTCATAGCATGTTTCTCCATCTTTTCGATAAGAGATTTTCAAATGTATGACATAAATATAGACAGAACACAAAATAACTATAACAAAATATATATGATGTGTTTTTAAAGTACATGGGTATTAAATATTTATCAATTCCTTCTCTATAATCTAGGATAAAATATGAATTTATGTTATAAGGAGAAAAAGGATTAATATTTTGTGAAAATATCTAACTAGTATTAATAGAGTTTACCTTCATATGATTAGCTATGAAATATATTTAAAATATTTCAACTCATTGTGTACAAGAAATTTAATCATAATGTTTCTGCTTCGAGCTACTTGTTCAAAATCCGTTTCTTAAAAAGTTGTCTGTTACAGAATCATGACAAACAAACAAACAAACAAACAAACAAACAAAACTCACAGATAAGTGAGAGAAAATTCTAAGTGCAAAGAAAATTTCAGTTAGCACAATTAAGGCTAAATAAGGTAGAATTTCTAAAACATTTTGCCGCTTCTCTTTTATCATTGTTAAAGAAATTTGGATATTTGTAATATAAGATCATTTAATGCTCAGCAACATTGTGTTTCTCATTGGGAATCACACAGGATGCTGATTTTGGCTTACCTGCTGTCCCTACTTCTCCCTCTTCTATTACGCCATTAAGTATGAAATGTCTGATTGCCTTAAGTACTAAGTTTGATAGTTGATATCTTTGACATTTCACCTTGACACTTCTTGTTTTATTTTTATTGTAAAGGTCCATTATCAGTCTTTCAAATGTATAGTTCGGCTTGTGATTATCTTTCAAATTTGTTTTAGAGCAATTTTTGTGAAAGCACAGATAAATTAAAAATCTGTGTTATTTTCAAAGGTGAGTTTTGTCATGGAACCAATGCAGTGCAGACAGCTTGAGGTGTCAACCAAGTGTTTGGGAAGAATGTGGCTAATGAACGCATAGTACGTCGATGGTTTGAGAATTTCCATTATGGCAATTTTAATCTTGAAAATGAGCCACGTGGACAACCTGAGATCAAGGTGGATAATGATGAGCTGAAAGCTGTAGTGGAAGTAAATCCACCTCAATCTTTGCATAAATTAGCAGCAAGGTTTGACACTGACAACAATATTGGACCATTTGAAACAAGTGAACACAGTAAAGAAGCTGATTAGTTGGGTTTTGCATGAATTAAATGAGCATCAGAAAAGAAATCGTCTTGAAGCTTGCCTTATTTTGGAATCATGACATAAACGCAAACCATTTCTATACTGTATTGTTATGAAAAATGTGATGAAAAATGGATTCTTTTTGACGATCACAAGCGTTTGGCACAATGGTTGAATAAAGATGAAGTGCTGAAACATAGTCCCCAAACTGAATATTCATCAAGAAAAGTTGATGGTACTATCTGGGTGATGGTACAAAAGCAATTTATGTAACCAAAATATATATACCCCCATAATATTCTGAAATTAAAAAAGACAAGCTAATTGTGTCTGTCTGGTGGTCCAGCACTTGTATTATCCACTACAGCTTTGTGACACCTCGTCAATAGATTATAGCGGATGTCTACTGCAACCCATTGGATGAAATGATGAGGATGCTTGTGATTAAACAGACAAGAGTGGTCAATAGGGACAGGCCAATTCTCTTGCAAGACAACGCTCAACCACATGTGACACAAACAATGCTGCTCAAACTACAGAAGCTGGACTCAGAAACTCTCTGTCATTGCTGTGTTCACCAGACCTTGCACCAACTGACTCTCACTCCTCAGGCTTTGGATGACTTCTTTTTTTTTTTTTTATTTCGGCATATTATGGGGTACAGATTTTAAGGTTTCAATAAATGCTCTTCTCCCCTCCCCCCACAAGTCTGAGTTTCCAGCATGACCATCCCCTGGATGGTGCACATCTCACTCATTATATACCCTCTCCCCCTCCCACCTGCCCAATACCCTATTACTATAGTACCTATGTGTACACTTAGGTGCTGCTCAGTTAATACCAGTTTGCTGGTGAGTATACGTGGTGCTTGTTTTTCCATTCTTGAGATACTTCACTTAGTAGTATGGGTTCCAGCTCTAACCAGGAAAATATAAGATGTGCTATATCACCGTTGTTTCTTAGAGCTGAATAGTACTTCTTGCAAGGAAAAATATTCAATTCTCAACAAGCTGTGGAAAATGACTCTTGCTATTTTATCATACTCGGTTTCCAGGCTTCTTCACTGCTGGCATACAAAAGCTACTGTTTAGATGGCAAAACTGTGTCAATAGTTTAGCCTCATACTTTGATTGATTGTACTGCTTCTTGTTTGAAATATAGTAAACTAAACTTTTGATTCAAAATCAGACATTTCATATTTAATCACCTAATACTAATACAAATCATTTGTGGATATTGCGTCTGTTCACACAAATACATATTCCAAGCAAAATATTTAAAAAGAGAATTAAATTGACAGAAGTACATTTATTCTGAAACTACCACAAAAGAGTACATGCTTGGAAAAAATGTATTGTTTCCATACTAAGAGGTTTGAAATTAAGCATCAGGAAAAATTATGGTAAATGACATATTCTTTAAAATTTTACATAATATTTAAAATATTTTAGATCAATTATTGCAACTTACTATACTATTGCTGACATTCTCTTTTTAAAAATTTTAAATTTAAGCTTATATCTGTAGGGATATCTACTGGTTGATTCTTTTAAGTATTTTGATCAAACAGAAAATGAGGATGACATAACTAGGCACAGAAAATTTGAGAGATAGGAGGGATCATACATATTATTTAGTTGCATTGGCTGCTTATTTTAGGTATCTTCTACAATATTACCCTAAGAGATCCATTTTTGAGTGGAAGAAATTGTTTTTAAAAATGAAATTTATTAAGTTATTTTTTTTGTCACCAATAAAACACCCATTTTAAGTATACAGCTTGGTGCCTTTTGACAAATGTAGACACCTGTGTAATTGCCACAACAATCAAGATATATAGTTCTATCATCACAGAAACTTCCTTTGTGTCATCCACAGCTCCAGGCAACTGCTGATGTATTTTCTGTCACAATGTATTAGTTTTCTATTCCGTAATTACAGACGCATGTAATCATAATATATATGCTCTCCTGTTTTGGCTTCTTCCACTCAGCATGTTGGGATTCATCTATGTTTTGTGTGAACTAGTATTTTGCTCCTTTTTTACTTCTGAGAGTTATTCCTTTGAATGAATAGTATGTTTTTAAATCTATTTATATATTGATAGTCATATGGTTATTTCCAGTTTTTGGCTAATATGAAAAAAATGTGTATGATTGTATGGCACATGTTTTCATGTCTTTTAAGTAAATATCAAGCAAAATAAATGCTGGCTCATTATAGTAAGTGTGTGTTTATCTTTATAAAAATATGTCAAATCATTTTCCAAGGTGGTTGGATCATTTTACATTTCTACTAATAATATATGAGAATTCTAGTAACTCTATATTCTCATTAGCAATTGGTATGGTCAGCCTTTTTCATTTAGCTACTCCGCTGGATATGTAGGGGTTCTAATTTTCTTTCCCTAATCACTAATAAAGTTAAGTATCTTTTCATGTGCAAATTGGCTATTTTTATATATATTCTTTTTTGAAGTGTCTGTTCAAACTGTTTGCCTATTTTTAATAGGGTTGTTTGTCTTATTAGATTGTGGGAGTTCTTTAAATATTCTGGATATGAATCTTTGATATGTATATCAGTTTTCTTCCATTCTGTGGCTTGTCTTTTCTTGTTTGTAAAAGAGTCTTTTGAATAACAGAAGGTTTTAATTTTTATGAAGTATAATCTGTCAATTTATTTATTGGTGCTTTTTGGATTTAAACAATCTTTAATCAACATCACAAGGATTTTCTACTGTGTTTTATTCTATATAGAGATTTTACAGTTTTAGCTTTTATGCTTAGGTCTATGATTTATTTTGAGTTGATTTTTGTGTATGGTATGTGACATAAAGGTTGAAGTTTTCTTTTCTCCTTATGAACATCCAGTTCCAGTAGAATTTATGAAAAAGACTGTCTTTTCCCCATTGAATTAACTTGATAAGAATCAGCTGACCATATTCATATAAGTCTATTGCTGTACTCTACTGTGTTCCATTGAGCTGTAAGCCTAGTCTAATGTAAATTGCATACTTTCTTGTATCTGCAGCTACAGTGGTATAATCCTAAAATTGGGTAGTGTAAATCCTTCAATTTTTTTCTTTTTCAAAATTTTTTTTTTTTTTTTGCTTTCTCATATAGATTTTAGAGTCATCTTGCCAATTTCTACACAGTACTCTTGCATTTTCATTGGTAAGTTCGTTAATCTCAATTTAGGATAACTGACATGGTAACAATATTGAGTCTTTCAATTCTGAAACACGGTCCATTAAAAATCTAAAAATTTAGATTTTTAAGTTTTGTTCAGGAAATTTTGAGGTTTTCACTAAATAAATTCTGTACAAAATGTTTTAAATTTATGCTCCAATATTTCTTGCTTTTATATTTATAGTAAATGGTGTTATTTGAATTTTATTTTCTGATTGTTCATTGCTAGCAAATAAAAATAAAATTTATTTTTTGTATATTCTCCTAGTATGCTGAAAACTTGCTAAATTCACTTGGTTCTAGGAACTTCTTTGTAGATTTCTTAAGATTTTCTATGTGCATGACCAGAATATATGTGAATATAGGCACATTTATATCCTCTTTTCCAACTTGTATCCTTGTTTCTTTTTAGTCTCTCATTGCACGTGTGGTACAATTCTGAATAAAAGTGATGCAAGCAAGAGCTTTGCCTTGTTTCCATTTTTAGAGGAAAAGCTTTCCGCCTTTTACCGATATGTATTATGTTTGCTGTGAGATTTTTGTAGATATCTTTTATTAAGTTGAAGACATTCTCTTTCATCTATAGTTTGATGTGATTTTATTTTTGTCATAAGAGGCTTTAAATTTTGTGAAATGTCTTTTCTATATCTATTGAGACAGTCGTATGGAATTTACCCCTTTTTATGTCAAGTGCATGAATTACATGTCAACTGTGTATTCCTGGGATACATAAACTCCACTTTTTTATGTTGCACATTCCTGATGTTGTTGGATACAATTTCTTCATATTGCATTAAGACTATTGTTTCCATACTTGTGGTAGGCAGAATGATGGCTTCCCCAAATATGTCCACATCTTAATCTCCTAAACCTGTGGATATGCTACATAATATGACAAAAGGAACAGGTTAAGAACCATTAGATGGGGATATTATTCTGGATGATCAGGGTGGGCTAAATCTAATACCCTGGGTCTTTAAAAGCAGAGAAACTTTCCTGGCTTTGGTCAGAGAACTGTGATGCTGCCGGCTTTGGAGACCAGGAAAGGAGATATAAGCCAAGGAATGTGAATGGCTTCTACAAGCAGAAAAAGGCAAGAAACTGGGTACTGCATTCGTAGGGCACCAAGAAAGAAATGCAGCCTTGCTAAACCCTGATTTTAGCCTAGTGTGTCAGATTTCTGACCTACAGAACTATTAGATAATAAATCTGTGTTGTCTAAGCCACTAAGCTTGTGGAAATTTGTTCCAGCAGCAAGAAAAACTAATACAATGTTCATGGAGGATATTTGACTGTAGTTTTCTTGTAGTTTTCCTAGTGTGTATTATCAGGGTAATACTAACTTTGTGAAATAAGCTAAGAAGTGTCCTCTCTCATTAAATTTTATAAAACAATTTGTGTAATTATACATTATTATTTCCAAAAATGTTTGATAGATTTCACCAATGAAGATATCTTTACTTTTCTTTACTTAAACTTTACTTTTCTTTGTGGGCAGGTTCTATATTAAAATTGAATTTCTGTGATGAATATAGGGCTATTCACATTTTCTAATTCCCCTTCTGTCTTTTTTATAATTTTTATATGTTTATTTTATTTAAAACTTTTAATGAATTGGGATAATTTTGATTATAATATCCCCTTATGACTTTTCAATGTCTGTAGCATTTCTTATAGTAATATTCAGCTGATGAATTTTCACAACTTCATTTTTGTCTGAAAAAACATTTATTCTGTCCTCATTTTTGAAAGATAGCTTTCTTAGATACAGGATTTTAGGTTAACAAGCTTTTGTCCCCCCCTTTTAATGCTTCACAAATGAGATTTCATTTTCTTCTGGTTTGCATTGCTGCTGAAAGAATACTCCAGACTTTCTTTTTCCCTTTGTGTGTATAATAACCTTTTTTAGCTGGCTGATTTTAGGATTTTTTCTTTAACACTGGTATTAGCCTGGGTTTGATGAGCCTTGCTATGATTTTATTTGTGTTTATCATGTTTGGAGATTAACTGAGATTATTGAATATGTGCTTTTTAGTTTTTCATTCATTTAAAAAAGTCTTGGATATTATTTTAAAAAATTTTCTTTGTTCTCTTCTCCTCATCTTTTCCTTCTGGTATTCCAATTTCACATGTATTAGACAACTTTAAATTATCTACCTAATCATTGAGACTAGGCTAATTTTTACTTTTCTCTCTCTCTTTCTCTCTGCTTCTGTTTTGTAGATTCAATTGCTATGTTTTCAGTTCATTGATTTTTTTTCTTCTGCAGTGTTCAGTCTAAGTCTGCTGTTAAGCCCATGTTTATATTTCCAGTTTCAGATATTAGATTTTTCAGTTCCCAAGTTTTGATTTGTTCTGTTCTTTAATTTCAGAATATTATGAGGGTTCAAACATTTTGGTTACATACATTGCTTTGGTATCATTTAAGTCAAAGTTAGACGTGTGCTCATTCCCCAGATAGTGTGCACTGTACCCGTTAGGTGTGAATTTATCCACCCCTTCCTCCCCTCTTCCACCTGCTTGATTTCTGATGAATGTTATTTCCATATGTGAATATAAGTATTGATCCATTAGTTCTAATTTAATGGTGAGTGCATGTGGTGTTTGTTTTTCCATTCTTGTGATATTTGACTTAGAAAAATGTTCTCCACTTCCATCCAGGTTAATACAAGCAGTATTAGTTCACCATTTTTTTTTTAATGGCTGAGTAGTGCTCCATGGTATACATATATCACATTTTATTAATTCACTCATGTATTGATGGGCACTTGGGTTGTTTCCACATCTTTCCAATTGTGAATTGTGCTGCTATAAACATTTGAGTGCAGGTGTCTTTTTTACAGAATGTCTTTTTTTTTCCCCTTTGGGTAAAGATCCAGTAGTGGGGTTGCTGGATCAACTGGTAGTTCTACTGGTTTGTTCTTTGAGGTATCTCCATACTCCTTTCCAAAGAGGTTGTACTAATTTGCAGTCCCACCAGCAGTGTACGAGTGTTCTATTTTGTATCTTATATTTCTCCTCACTATATTCACTTTTTCCTTTAAATTCTTCAGTAAATTCACAAAAGTTGTTTAAAAGTTCTTGTTCACTAACTCTATCTTCCCTATCATTTCTAGATCAGTTTCTATTTACTGATTTTTTTTATGTTTATGTGTCATTTTTTTTTTTTTACTTCTTGTAATGTATTGTAATTTTTATCTGAAGCTGGATATTGTTAGTATTATGCTATTAAGTATTGGGATTTTGTATTTTTTCTTTCAAAAAATATTCAGTTTTTTTTGGCAGACAAGTTATTATGGGTAAGCTTGATCTTTTTGTACCTTGTTTATAAACTTTATTGGAATGGATCTAAATGAGCTTTTAGCTTTAAATAAGCTTTAATATCAGGTTGATGTATTTCCATAATTATGCTGTGACCTTTCTATAATCTCTAGACAATCCTTGAGGTGTCCAACAAAATATCTCTATTCTGCATAGTTGAAACTCAAATACCTCCCAGCCTGATGTGAGTTCTGGAAAGTATTCAGCTTTGTAATTCTTTGCCTTATAAAGTTTCACCCTATTCATGTGTATCTTAGTATTCAGCAACATATTTAAGGGAACTCCTATACATATTTTTGGAACTCCTTTTATGAATAGCATTTTTTTCTTGTGCTCTGCCTTGAAAATTCTAGATATCTCAACCTCTCCAAACTCCATCTCTGTCTTCTCAAACCAATAAGATCACTGTGTTGAGCTTGGATTTCTTCTTCCTACACCATGGTCTGGAACTTGTGCCAGATAAAAATCTGAAGTGAAGGTGTCACTTTGTTTTTCTTCTCTCAGAGATTACAGCCCTATACTGTCTATTGTCCAATATCTAAACTCAACTCTTTCATATATTTTGTCCAGTTTTCTAGTTTTTTTTTTTAATAGTGAGGGGGATAGTTATTATTTCATGTCCAGAGACCAGCACAAGTTTTAAAAAAAGAAATCGATTTTAACCTCTGCTTAAAAATTATTTGGCCAAAAGTAACTTATGCCTTCTTGAAAAACTTAAATTATAAAACGTTCTGATTTTATATATTAAGCTGGAATTTTGCTTCCTATAACCTGCTCACAGATTATAGATATATCTTCAATTTGTAGGCTTCAGCTACATTGCCTAGGTCTGTTTTTTTCTTTCCCCCACATGACAGCTGTTTGAAATTTGAAGACAGAAAGTACTTTCTTCCCCAGAAATGGTTTTCTAAATCCTTCATAATCTTGGATACTTTTTATATATTGTCAGATTGCAGAGATTTTTTTCTGAAAATATATTTCTCAAGAATAAAAACAGAATTCCAGATATAGTCTGATGAAATCATGCATATGAAATTGATCTTCCATTATCAAAATAATAATTTTTCTTTAATACATTGTTACTAGCATACTAACATAGAATTTATATATATGTAACTTCAATAAAATGCCACTTTTAACCTCTATCTTATTAGGAAATACAGGATTATAGAATCACAGAATTTGAGGCAGAAAGAAAACTATTGAGAACAGTTAATGTAACCATATCATTCCTTTTTTAAAAGAAATTTTCATTGCCTTCCTATCACTTTCAACAGAATCCCAGCTCTTAATGGAGAAAACACAGCTTTATATACTTTTCTTCATTCATTACTCGTCTCTGGCTCTATGATTTTTTGCTTTAGTAATCTGTTATATATTTCACAAAGAGATTTATTTCAGGAGTTTTTTATACCATGCTATTTTCTGCTCCTAGAGTGTCCTTTCTAACATGATTTCTTAGCTAAATATACATATCAGAATCTTCACAGATACTGATTCATCAAGGAAGACGTTATCCTTTTTAAAGCACTAAGGGTGGGTTAGATGCTCGTTCTTTCACACTCATAACCTTTTCAATAACTCTGTCATTACATTTAGCATATTTTATCATAATTGCCAATGTACTAATCTATCTAGAATACTGAAAATCTTGACTTGTATTATTTATCTTTTTATCACTAGTATTTAGTAAAACATCTGGGGCATAGCATAAGTTAAATAAATGCTTATTAAGGACAAAATGAGTTTTATAAATTAAAAAATTGAATTCCAGAGAAATTAATTGATTTGTCTAAGGACACAGAGCTAAATCTTGATAATCAAGACATAGAACTGAAATTCTACAGGTTTTGGAAAGCTTAGTTTAATTTTTGAAGATTTAGTTTTTATATCTTAAATGGAGAAAACCCAAGTAGGCATATATCTTTGCCTAGAAATACAATACGTTTTTCTTGAAAGCAGTGTTAGGCAAATGTTTATGTATTAAGATTGTCCTGAATTGGTGTTTTGATTTTTTAATATTGGTTTTCAGATTTGTTTTGCATCTCAATGAGCTTCTTTAAAAATCAATATTTTGAATTCGTTATCTGGCCTTTTGAGGAGCTCCTTTTGATTGGGATGTGTTGCTGGAAAGTTGTTTTGGTTCTTTGTGGTGGTGTCAAATTTCCTTGCTCTTGAATGTTTCCTATGTCCTTCCATTGCTATCTGTGCATCTGCTATAGCAGTCACTTCTTCCACGCTTTTGAAATTGCTTTTATAGGGGAGAATTTTTTTCTGAAGATGTATATATCTTGTTGATTGAGTAGGACATTTGGCTTTGATTCTGGGTACCTGCAGTAGTGCAATTTTTATGTGATTTATTTGGCAGTACAGAGGGTCACTGGTATCTGTGGGTTTGTTGGTGGCCTAAGGTATGATTATTTATTTGAGACTATGGGAAATTGTGCTTGGGACTAGGATGACACCTGAGCTAGTCTTTGGGCCCTAGTAGTAGCTGCAGTGGGTAGCTTACACTGTCCCTGGTATTGGTGGGTCCTGAAGGGCCAATTCTTGGGCCTCCAGATAGCTTTCTCAGGAGCTAGTAATAGGGGCTGGATGTGTGGGCAGGTTCTCAGGCCCACAGCTGATGTGGACAGCTGATGTGATGTGGGTGATGGCAGAAGTGGTAGTGGAGCAACCCACTGAAACCCAGATGGTCCATGTTGATGTTGGTGGCATAGCTAATGTTAAATTCTGGAAAAGGTGCCAGCTGTGGACCTGTGATGAGAGGGCAGGGCTCACTCAGACAAGCAGCATGGGCGAGGATCTATGGAGGTTGAGGTCCACTTGTATCTTGGTCTCACTGTACCCTGTTGCAGGGCAGTGGGTATTGTCCTATGTAGGCATTGTAGAGCCTGGTTTCCCTTTCCCTCCCTGGCAGGGAAGTGGCTGCAGTATTGTCAGTCCAAAGTCAGCCCAAGGGAGGGGCATAGTTCATTGTTAAACTCTCAAAATGGTGCTGGCTATGGGCCTGTGGTCAGAGAGAATGGGGCCTTTCCAGGCAAGCAGCACAGGAAAGAGGCTGTGTCTCTGTCTCATAGCAGCTGTTTGCAGAGTGGTGGGTATTGCCCTAGGTGCATCTAGGAGAGCTAGATTTCCCTGTCCCCCCTCAGCCAGGTGGTGGCTGCAGCCAGATCAGCCTGAACTTGGCCCAAGGGTGGGGCATAGTCCAGCGTTACACTTTCAACATTGCACCTTGAGCCTGTGACCAGAGAGAGGGTGGGGCCCCTTCCAGGCAAGCAGCATGGGCAAGAGTCTGTGGGGAGTGCAATCTCCTCATATCTCAGTCTCAATGGCAGCTCACTGCAGGGTGGTTTTGACTTTCTAAAGGTTGCATGGAAGCCCTCAATCTCCCTTCTCTCTCCTTAGAGTAGTGCAGCAGCTGCAGTTGTGACTGTAGACCTCTGGTAGCTAGGCTATCAAGATGGCTTCCAGCTGGAGGTGATATAGGCTCAGATGGCTGTGGGATTCTGTGTGGGTTTTCTCTCTGGAGCAATATCTCTGTGCAATCTTTAGGCAGTTTCCTATGTTAGGTCCACAGTTCATGTGAGTTGAGGGGTTCTACCATAGTAAAGATTGTAAAAACCCATTTTGGAGGGGGTGAAGCCCTGGAAATTTCTCTCTTACTGTTTCCTCACAACCAGGAGGTTCTCCTAACTCTCAGCCAGTGTCTACTTACTATTCTCCACTTGTTTGTTCATAAATTTAAAACAAAATTTCTATTGTATATTGGATTTGCATAAGTCTTTTGTCTTGCCTTTGGGCTGTCATCTTGTCTATTGATCATTCTTATGTGCCATTATTATATAATTTTATTATTGTGCATTCATTGCATATTAATTCATTTACTCAGTTCTTTGTATACCTTAGGCACTGTGTGAGGACACAGAAAAACAGCATGGAACAAGAAAGATAAGGCCCTTGCTTATTTGAAACAGTGAAGAAGAGAGACCACAACGAGCAGAGAAAATATAGTTGCAAATTCTGCTGAGTTCCATAAAAGAAGTAAGATGGAGTATCACAAGACTGATTTAGACAGTGTACTCTTGGAAGAGGTCAACTGATTAGCAATCTTAATTCTTTATGCAAACTTAATTCCCCTTTGTCATGTAACCGAACATTTCCATAGGTTCCAGGGATGAGGACATGAGAACCTCTGGAGGCCCATCATTGTTCTGCCAGCCACAAGAGGGCAGGGGATTGCAGCATTGTGTGTGAAGGGAACACTAGGATGAGATGGGGGCAGGGTGTAATGGTCTTGTTTACTATGGCAAAGAATTTGGATCTAAGCAAAAAGCAGCCACAGGAGTATTTCAAGAGGGACATGCCATGATTTGATGTAGGTTTTTAAATGTCTATTTTCAACAGTGTGTTTTATGCTAATACCAATGATTTACTGTTGGATGTAATCTCTGGAACAAGATAGATAAGAATATTTCCAAAAAATATAGCAGCAATTTTGATTGAATCCATGCTGAATTTATTGGAATATTTTGACAAATGGTATCTTTGCAATATTTATTCTTTCCATTGGACAAGATTTACCTTTCCAATTATTCATCCTTCTTTTGTGTTTTTAAATTGACACGATTTTTTACCCTTTACCTTGGAACTGTATATTTCATGTAAGGTCTAACCTAACATAATACATAGAATTTAAAAAATACTTTTAATGTGATATAATTGACTATCTTTAGTCAAATTAAGTGCTGTTGATTTTGGATATTTTTTAAAAATCTGGAAATCTAGTAAAATATTTTTATTCTAAAAATTTTCACTTAATATTCTTAGGCATTCCAGCTAGATAATTTTTATCTGTTTTTTTTTTTTGCTTCATTTTACATATATAACTTATTTTCTTAACAAATTGCACTGCAAGGGTTTACAGATGTGAAAAGTTTAGGTATTGATCAGTAATAAATGCTTCATTTTATTAAATGCCTTACTTTAGCAATTATCATTTTTCTCCATTAGAATGTATTAACAGATCAACACCTAAGTGGACATATAGGAATAACATTTATCGGCTGTCGGGCAGGTGGGAAGGGGGAGGACGGGATGGGTATATAGAAACACAATGGGTAAGATGTGCGAAGTTTAGGGGATGGACACACTTGAATCTCTGACTCGAGGGGGGAGGGGGGCATGGGCAATATATGTAACCTTAACACTTGTACCCCCATAATATGCTAAAATAATAATAATAAAAAGAATATAATGCAATAAATTACATCACTATAAAAATTTCTAATGTTGAACTATTTTTAAATTTGAGGAACAAACAAACATTACTTTTATCTTGTGCAATCTTCTTTTACTTCTGTTGGAATTCATGAACTAATATTTATCTTTAGCATATTAATAAATCATCTGTATGCATAAGTTATATTGATCTATCATAAGTTTTATTCCATCTTTGTTCATTGGATATTAGAGTTACAGAAGCTTTATACAAAGTATTTGAAGGGTCTCATATTTTGCTATGCTCTGGAGAAAAATAAAAACTTGACCCAATGTTTACCTATAAAGTTTCATGAATCTGGTGCCATTGTTATTTTTTAATAAATATTTTGTGTGATGAAGTTGGTCATTCATATTTTCCTGTAAAATATTTGTATCTACAAGTTTATTGATATAATGTTATACTTTTTTTCTGTATAGCATTTTAACCTTTGAATTTTAACCTTTTCACCTTTGTCTCTATGGATTTTTTTCCTTTCCTTTCTTCATTCTTGGAAATATTTGCAAGAAAATTTTTATTTTATTATTAATAGTATTTTGAAAAAGCAGCTTACTTTGATCAATTATTCTTATTTAAAACATTAACTTCTATTTTACTTTTATTGTTGCTCTTATGTAACTTTCGCTGGGAGGAGATTAACTACAGAACACATGTGTATGGATAGTTTTTGATAGAATGGGGGACTCACATCTACTGAAGGATAAGAAAAAAAATTGAATTCATTATGCATTTCACTCCTTAGATTGAATGTTTGAAAATTTCAACACTTATGTTTTTAAATTATTTTTATTTTCTTTTGATTCATTTGTCTTAGTATCTTGCTCTTGATATATGGATGCCATATGTTCTCAATTTCCACTGAGAATGCTAACATTCTCTCTACTTTCTTGTATTAATCCTGTTTCATTAGAGAAATGGCATTTGATGTCTTTGTGCTTCTTTTCAGGAAATTGAATGTCTCCCCATTAACAATGTCTTGAGCTTCTTTTCAGGAAATTGAATGTCTCCCCTCTAACAATAATGCCAATTTTTAGAATGGATGGTGTAGAATCCATGTATTCCAACTAATGTGGACTTCCGCAATAAGGTAAAGGTGCTGAGTCAAGAGTTCACATAGCTTTGTCAACAGGTAAGTACACTTACCTTCCTCTCTCAGTGACAAAATCAATTTGCATTGCTATAGGTGTTTTGGCCATATCAACATTTTGTTTTTTGTCTGTTTTTATTTTCATTAGTAGGGAAAAACTAGACACTAATGCTTTAAAAAGCCATTCTTTTCCCAGCTGTGGTGGAATTGTCAAAGTTCTTTGGCTTCATCTCAATGTCTGCTTTCTAAACCAATCGGATTTCAATCCTCTGATGGCAGATTCTTAGGAGTGTCTGTTTCTGGCCTGAATTTTAGTTGTCAGTGGTAAGAGTACAGGGAAAGATTTACTGTAGAAATTAAAGTTTCTAGGGATTCTACTGGTGTGCTGAGTCATGTTATTCTATATGTTTGTTGGGGCTGAAAGCTAGTTGGAGAACTATTTTTCTTTTCTTTCTCTTTTAA
The DNA here is from genome assembly GCF_040939455.1 of Microcebus murinus. Lineage (NCBI taxonomy): Eukaryota > Metazoa > Chordata > Mammalia > Primates > Cheirogaleidae > Microcebus > Microcebus murinus. Next base: position 13,570,623 of record NC_134114.1, read on the forward strand.
CACCAATAATCAAAATCTGCTTAAGCAAAAGTCCCACTTTTCTAGTGACTGAGCTAAATCTAAGCATGGTGTAAATATTATAGTTAGTTGCATTATGTGTCTAGGCATGGAGCAGCTCTTGAAGTTAAGCTGCAATATCTCCCATGGCCTCCCTGGAAATTCCTCTTTCAATACTGGGCTTTGGGTTATTTCATCAAAAAACATTATTCCTAATATTTAGGAATTCTCAAAATTCTCTCTTGCTTGAGCAGTAATTAGTGATATCCACTTACAATCATCAAGAAACTCTTCAACTTCTCTTCCATTGATAGTACATGTCTTTGTATAATATCTTTCTTTTTATTTTTCTTACATGCTAAGAAAAATTACTTTTGTTGGTGATTGAAATAGTACTTAGAAAAGAAATGTATCTAGATCAACATGTCATCAGGAAATTGGAAATTAAAATTGAGTTTATTTAACAATTAATTTGAATTTTTTACATGTGTTCCTTCCAATAATTTCTTTCTAGGGTATTCTATACTCTCATATACCCTCAATGTACCTTGCTAAATTTTTTAAAATTCCATGTACTTTGCCAATTTTAATGTAAGTTATACAGTAAAGGTAAAGTTTATCCAAGATCTGTGGGTCCACAGTGGTGGAGAGCAATTTGTTAGGCTTTTCATTGAAATCACTGGGGTTAATGGTCATGTTTATATTGAAGACTTTTTTATTCAATCTCTGAAAATGGAATTATATGCTAATATGTAAATGCATTCTATGATTTTCCACAGTTACACAGCTCCTTACTGGAAGATTTGGGACCTAGGATACAATTCCTCCAAAAACTAATGTATATCTCTCCTATTATTCCAAAAAGTCTGTTTTGTTTTATGACTATCAGGCAATTTTTTAGTCTAACCTAATAGTCTAATATTCAACTGGAGTTGGCTCAGGCACGTTAACTTACAAATGTTTCCTAGAGCATCCTGGAGAATTCAGTCTCTCTGGAAATAGTTGCCTGTCTTGCGTCATCGTGGTGGTTGCTTCTTGGGCTCCCGATGGCTCCTTGGCTCTGGTCCCTGATTGTGGCATTTGGCCTCTGCCCCACTTGGCTCTGAATTTCCTTGACCCCTGGCTGCCTCTGCCCAGCCCTGTGACCTGGGTCTTTACCAGGAACTGAACCTGCTGCTTACTCGCTGATTTTTAGTACTGACTCTGCAAATTCCTGGTCTAAATTCTGCTTGTCCTGGCAGTAAGTACCAGTGGGGACATATGTAGGCAAAGCAAATGGAGGGTTACATAACTGCCCAATCAGCTCTTGCCAAATTCAGTTTAGGAAGAAGTATTCATTTGGATGTGGGATAGGTATACAGAAAATGAATCTTTTGATCAGCACTCTAAATTTAGTAATTACTGGTTTCAAGATGCCATACAATTAAAGGATCCTAGTTTTATTATTACTCAATGCATTGAGTAGAGACAGATAATTAAAATATAATCTGTAACTCAGAGATCTGTTGTAGAAGAGACAACTAAAAAATTGGAAATTTCAAATGATATCATTCTGGATATAAGATAATCTACAACAGTCAGGTAGGTTTAAAAATACAAAATTTTTCTGTTATGTTTGGATAGTTCAGTACCATAGATTCGAAATCCCAATGGACATTTAGCTTCATGTTATTCAAGTCTCAGGGTTAGAGTAAGGTATCTCTCTCTCTCTTTTCCCTCTTCCTCCTTCCCTGCCTCCATTCCTCCTTCTTTCTTTCAGTTTCCACACCTCTGTGTCTTTCTTTCAAGCCAGATATATCTTTTATAAACAACAGTTAGAAGCACCATAATTTTTAAGATAGACTAACTGTAATCAATGTCATCAGAGAAGTGTCTTATGCAAAACAAGGTTGCTAAAAATGAGAGAATTTTGTCTGTTTGTTTCTAAAAGATGGTTCTTGAGCAGTGTTACAGAGGGAACCATCCCATCTCTCAGAGAAGACTATTCTATCACCAGTATCAATCCACTACCACAAACAAAATATAAAGAGGTTAAGCTTTATGAATGTTACAGTCACTCTTTATCTTCATCTGTATTTTGTATTTTTTTTTAAATTTTAAGTATTCCTTCCAAATAATATTGAATATGATGACCCAATAAATCTTAAAATGCAGACTTCATCAAATTGCCTAACAAGTCTTGATTACTTGTTTGCCTTTAAACGGTTTTTGTTATATGCTTCCAAACAAAATGTCCTCCTAAGAATAGGTGCTAAACCCTTTTGTTTGGTTTAGTAATTATAATGTATACGTGAATATAAGGTTAGAATTTATTTTTTCCAAAATTAATCTACCAAAAGATACACTGTTGGTATTGTCTTTTCCACTGTAAATCACAGTAAACATCCACTATGACACCCATTGTTTAGGCCAAGTGTATATCATAAAATGTTTATTTTGTATCTAAAAGAAAGGAGACTATAGCAAATGTTGATAGCATCACATCTATTTAGGCATGTCTTCTGGTTATAAACTTCATGTGATCATACATTGGTAAATCCTGAAAGAATCACATCCAACTTCCAGTCCTGCCTCCCTCCATTTGAAGGAGGATGAATCAAAGCCCAGGAGAAAGTAATAATAGACCCAAGGCTATTATCACCCAGGGTGTCATTAAAAAGACTTTCACATATTGGAGTATTCTCTTTGTGGCTTTATTTTAAACAAGAATATATAATTGGGGAAAGCCCTTTAATCTTTAATGCTATCAATAAATGCTATTTTGGATGCTCATAAAGGTCTCTCTTGGTGGAGTCAATTATGGATGCTAAGAAATTGAACATGAACTTAGTGAGAGGTGTGGTCTGACCACTCCAAGATTGTACATTGTTATTAAGCCTTTACAAATGTTTTACCCACATTATAAATTAAATTGTCTAAGAATGTATTTGGCTACTTTTCTTATACTTTAGATTGGCTGACATCCTCTTCCCACCTTTTTTGGACTTCCTAATTGAGATCCATGTATCATCTATCTGTCTGTCTATTCTATCTATCTATCTAATCAACCAAATCAGTTGAGCATAGAATTGACATATCTACTGTCCATCTGGCTTACATAGACTATCAATAAAAACTCAATCAATCCACATCCTTTATCCATGTTTGGTTTCTTCAACTTCTAAAATAAATTAACAACTGTATTTTCCCATAAAAATCCAGCAATGATTGGTGAGAAATTCAGTGTCTTAGTTTAGGCCACTATAACAAAATACCATAAATCAAGTGGTGTATGAGGAACATAAATTTATTTCTCACAGATCTGGATGCTGGAGGTCTGAGGCCAGGGTGCCCGTATGGTGGGGCTCTGGTGAGGGCTGCCTTTCGGACTGCAGACTGCAAGCTTCCCCTGCATATTCACATGGTAGAAAGAGGGCTAGAGAGCTCACTGGATTCTTTTTTATAAGGGCACTAATCCAATGCATGAGGGCTCCACCCTCATGACCTAATTTCCTCCTAAAGGCCCCACCTCCTAATACCATCACACTGAGGGTCAGAATTTCAATATATGGATTTTAGGGGGACACAAACAGTCTGTAGTACTTGGGTTTATGAGGCTTCTGACTCCAGAAAGATTTGGAAAGTGTCTATGCTTTCATCAACTCCTCCTTTCATTAATCTATGGGAGTACCTTCACAGACAAATTAAAGCTTTATAGAAAATTCAAGTTTTAGGAATCCTTTAGTAGTTTTCATTTTCTTGATAATGTCTGACCATCTTCTATTAGAATTTGCCCCTTTCTTACAGCCATTTTTACAGGGTGAACCATAAGATATGTAGTACATACTTGACAGAGAAGTCAGCTGGGGTTTAGGAGTCTACCCCAGGGTCTATTACCACTTTCTCCTGGGCTTTGATTAGTCCTATTTCAAATGGAGGCAGGCAGGACTGGAAGTTGCGTGCAATCCTTTCAGGTTTTACCACTGTTTGATCTTCTTTCTTTTAGATACAAAATAAACATTTTATTATATACAGTTGGTCTAAATAGTGGGTGTCACAGCGGATGTTTACTGTGGTTTAGAGTGGAAAAGACAATACCAGAACTTTGACTGTGTTTTCCTCTCTGATGTAGGAGAACTTGTAAGGGGCTGAGAACCATCCACATTGCTAGCAAATTTTAATTTAAACACAAGTGAATCAGCATATTAGCTGCTTATAATAACATTGACAATAGGGCTCGTATTTATACATTTCTCTTATGAGGAGAAAAATGAGCAGAGCTAGAAATTATTTCATTATTCTGTGGTGATAAATACATCAGCATGTAGCCTGGAAATCAGGAGTAGATGCTACCAATTAACTTTGTGACCAGAAGGGATTTCCCTGTGAGCATGGGACCCTGCATTTACACTAACAGTCACAACTCCTGATCCCACAGAGGACCTGAGTTGCAGAGTGTGTGGATGGATGGCCTGGTTTTTTCTCTATCTCTGAGTTTGTGGAAGTTATTGCTTTCCCTTCTGTGCTTAAATATCTTATATTCTTTCCCTCTCATGGCTAAATATACTCTATTCCAACGTAGATTTGCCCTCATGGCATTGTGTTTCCACTGCTACAGTGAAATTTTTTTTTGTTTGTATGTCCAGTTATCTCATTGGGCAGTCATCATCATTCTCATACATGAAATTATAATTTTCAAAGGGAAGATACAGACATAAAATAGAAGTGAGCCATAGAAAACCCAGATTGTATCCTTTTTGGATACAAGATCTAAGATTTATTGTGGACCCCCTACATATTGGGCATTGCACTAGAATTGCTGAAGATGTAAACATAGTGACCACCTAGCAGAAACTTATAGATAAAGTTTGGCAAAGAGTATTCCAATTGTGTACTGAGAGATATTACTACTACATGATTTTCCTGTTACCCAACACTCAGCTCATTTTGACGTATTAAAGGCTAAAGGATGTGTTGTAGGAGAGAGACCTTTCTAACTTTAAGCTCTTTCTAAGCTTATCTGAACAAAGAATTTCCTCCCACATATATTAATACTAATTTTTTTAGCCTAAATTGGTAGCCTTTATCATTATTAATTTTAACAAAATCTCTATGGGTGTGTGTGTGTGTGTGTGTGTGTGTGTGTGTGTGTTGCTCTGCTTAGTAAATGGAGAAGAAATCAGTGTGAATAGGAGTAAAGAGAGAGGCTAAAGCAGGGGTTCTGGAAGTGAGAAATTCCCTGTAGTGTGAATGGTTTTTAAACAAAGGGATATGTAATATGCAATTTTATGTTTTAAGTTCTGTTAGGCTTCTATATAACACCCTGCTGTTAGTTTCTGAGTCTTTAATAAAAACCTATTATTCAAAACTGCTTGCTTGGTGAGAGTGATGTTTGCCAGAAATCAAGATTAAAAGAGACTGTGTATAACTCTGGGTCAACATAGGTTCACGGGAACATACAGTTGCTAGAGGAAAGATAGAAGTAAGTTGGGAATATCAGGAGAGGCAGGACTCAGAGCTAGAAGCTACAGATAATTAGGAGAAATTTAAGCCCTTACCAACTGCTATAATTGGACCTGAGTCATTTTACTTCTATATTAGTTTAGAGAACTTGGAGACATGGAGGTAACCACCTGGGCTGAGATGGAGGAAAATTCTAAGGAAATATTTATAAATTGAGAATGCCTCCTCCCTAGAATTACTAAAAAATCATGAAATGACATCGACAAGGTGCAGAGTAGGAGACCCCAGTCTTTGTCCCCCATAAAAACCAATTAGATAGCTCTCCATGAACTAAAATAGCTCTGAGAGAACCCAGAAGTCCAATTAAGAAGCTGTAGCAACACAGTGGGACAAAAAAATGGAGAATAACTATGCAGAAAGGAAGAATAGTTTCATTTTGTCTGCACTGTCCTATTCTTCAGTCTGACACAGCTCAATGCCAAGAGTGATCTCCTTGGCACACACCTTTCCCTCATGGGGGAAAAAGTGAAAATGTGGCCATCCAGCTATCCTAGCTATTCAGATCACTGCTCAGATGACCTGCCTCAGTTTTACCACACCCAGATTGCTGAAAATATCAACATAATCAGCATATCTGAGATGGCTAGAGACAGCTAGGAACAAAGAAGAACTATAGAGCTGCCAGTATCAGTCACAAGTGGGTACCACTTTGGACCTCAGTGGCCTGCTTTTCAGATGACCCCAGCAGCCTTCACTGTTGAGTACCTCAATAGCCCTGTCGCCACCTCAGAATTCCCACAGCTTTCACCACTGAGAATCCTGTAATGTCTGCTCAAAAACCAGAGGCACCACCGCAGTGTGTGTAACTGTTCCCTGGCCCCTGGAGTTGTGATTATTCCATATGTGCCTATGCTTTGGACCTTGGTTTTGCAGCTATTCTGTGAGAGCCCATGTGTGCATCACACTGTAGTATCACCACCATCATGAGCATGCCTGTGTGTCAGACCTGGCACTGTGAAGGATCCCTTTAAGTACAACTTCCTCCCATGGGAGAAATAGAGAACAGGAGGAATCCATCAGCCTTACCACTGAGAGCCCCAGCAGCCCTTGCCACTGTTGTGGACATGAATAGCTTTGGGTACCGAGGACCCCCACAGTTTTGTGACTCAGGTGATGGAGCTAAATAGGCTATGCATCATCTGTGCAAAGAGCCAGAGCTACTGTATTCTACTTAGCTGGCATTCTTGCACCCATTGTAAGTAAAAATCTTTCATCACTGAAAACAATCCATAAAACTTTGAAGAAGTGAATGCTCCCCTGAATGTGCAGATATCAATGCAAGGCTATAGGAGACATAAAAAAAATCAAGAGAAGTTGACACTACCAAAGAAAAATAATTTTTAGTAGCCAACTAAAAGTAATAAAGATCTACAAATTGCATTACAAAAAATTTAAAATAATTGTTTTAAGAAAGCTTAGTGAGCTATAAGAAAAAACAGAAAACTCAGTGGTATCAGGAAAACAATACGTAGACAAACATATAAGTTCAACTATGAGTTAGAAATCATAATAACCAAACAGAAATCCAAGGCTGAATAATACAGTGAATGAAAGAAAAAATGTAAGAGAGAGCTTCAACAGCAGACTAAACCAAGCAGAAGAATTAATCTATAAAGTCACATTTGAAATTATCCAGTTGGAGAAGAAAATGAAAAAAAATAAGAAGAAGAGTGAAGAAAGTCTTTGCAATTTATAGGACACCATCAAGCAAACAAATATATGCATTATTCAAATATTAGATGGAAAAGAAAAAGGAAGGAAAAAGCAGAAAGCTCCTTCAATAATGACTGAAAACTTTCCAAATTTTAGGAGAGAAATGAACATCCCAATTAGTGAAGCTAAAAGATCCCAAACAGGTTCAATTCAAAGAACCTGCTACACTGAGATATTTAATTAAATAGCCAAAAGTTGAGGACAAAGAGAATTTTGAAATTGGCAAGAGAAAGACAATTCATCATGTATGAGGGAACTTTCGTAAAACTATCAGCAGATTTCTCAACAGAGAACTGTCAGGCTAGGAGAGAATAATATTATGTTCAAAGCACTGAGGACAAAACCCTACTGTTCAAGAATACTATAACTGGCAAAACTATCTTTTAAAACTAAAGGAGGAGCAATAAAGGTCTTTCCAGCCAAACAGAATCTGAGGGAGTTTGTTACTACTATACCTACCTTAGAAGGCATACTTAAGGGAATTCTTCAAATTGAAACAAAATATGCTGAACAGCAAAACAAAAGAATATGAAAAAATAAATCTAACTGATGAAGAGAAATATATGGGAGATAAATATGCATATATATACACACATACATATACAGACTAATGTAACAATGTAATGGTGGTATGTAATTTACTTTTAACTCAATTATAAAAATTGAAAGATAAAAAAATTGTTTATAGATATACAACATAAAAAGAAGCAAACTCTAACCACAGGGACACAAAGTGTGTGCATATGTGGGAGTAAAAGTGCAGTGTTTTGTATGTGATTGAAGTTAAGTTGTTATCAACTTAAAATAGAAGGTTACAACCACAAGATGTTTTATATAGGCCTTGAGCTAACCACAAAGAAAAACGTTTTTGATAAATACACAAAAGATGAAAAGAATCAAAGTGAATCATTAAAAAAAAATAAAATAACAAGGGAAGACAACAAGAGAGGACAAACAGGAGAAAACAACCAAAAAATAAACAGAATATAATAAATTGGCAATACTAAGTCTTCACTTATCAATAACAACCATAAATGTAATTGGATTAAATTTACCAATAAAAACAGGTAGCTTGGATGAATGGACTAAATAAAAAACAAGATCCAGAGATCTGCTATCTATAAGAGACTGACTTTAGATTTAAAGACACACAGGCTAAAAGAGAAAAGATGGGAAAAGACATTTTATGCAAATAATAACCAAATTGAAAGCAAAAATAGCTTTACCTATACAAAATATATTTTAAGTCTTAAACTATCTCTAGAGACTTAGAAGGTTATTATGTAATTATAAAACTGTCAATTCAGCAGGCAAGTATAACAATTGTAAATATATAAGCACCCAACCTCAAAGCAACTATACATAAAGCAAATACTGCCAAATCTGAAGACAGAAAGTGGCAACAATTCAATAAGAATATGGAACTTCAATATCCTACTTACAATAATAGATAGAACATCTATATAGAAAATCAATAAAGAAACAGCTGACTTGAACAATATACCAAATGGACCTAACAGACATATAAAGAACTTTATGCCCAACAGCGGATAGACACATTTTCTTCTCAAGTACACATAGAACATTCTCCAGGATAGATCAAATTCTAGGTCACAAAAAGAGTCTTAACAAATTTAAGAAGGTCAAAATTATTCCAAGTATTTTTTTCTGAAAACAATGGAACAAAGTAGAAACAAATAACAGCAAAGAACCAGAAAAATTCACAAATATGGAAAAACTAAACAACATTCTTTTGAACAGCCATTAAATCAAAGAGGATATAAAAAGGGAATTAAAAAGGATCTTGAGACAAACAAAAAGGCAAATACAACACACCAAAACCTCCGAGATGCATGAGGGAAATTTTTAGTGGTAAACTCCCGCATTAAAAGAGAAGAACTACCTCAAGTAAACAATCTAACTTTATAATTCAAGGAACTAGAAGATGAACAAACTAAGCCTAAAGTTAGCACAAAAAGGCAAATAATAAAAATTAAATCAGAAATAGAGAACAAAAAACTATAGAAAAAATTTTAAAAATGTTATTTTTTTTAAAGACAAAATTGACAAAAACTTATCTAGACTACTTAAAAAAAGAGACAAGATGCAAGTAATATTTAAGGTACTAAATATGACGTGTTTGATTTCGAATCAAAAGTTTATTATATATCAAACAAGAAGCAGTACAATTATTCAAAGAATGTGCCTACACTATCGACACAGTTTTGCCATCTCAGTGGTAGCTTGTTTATGCCAGCAGTGAAGAAGCCTGGAGAGTGAGTGTGAAGAAATTGCTAAAAGCATTTTTCACAGCTTGTTGAGAATGGAATATTTTTCCTTGCAAGAAGTGGTCCAAAGCCTAGAAGAAGTGGGAGTCAATTGGTGCAAGGAATGGTGAACATGGTGGATGACAGAGAGTTTCCAAGTCCAGCCTCTGTAGTTCGAGTAGCCTCATTTGTGTGACATGTTGTTGAGTGTTGTCTTGCAAGAGGATTGGCTTCTATTGACCAATCTTGGCTGCTTACTCACAAACATCCTCATCATTTCATCCAACTGGTTGCGGTGGACATCTGCTGTAATTGGTTGACTAGGTTTCATGAAGTTATAGTGGATAATACCAGTGCTGGACCACCAAACAGACACCATTAGGTTTTTTGAATGAATATTCAGTTTTGGACTATGTTTCAGTACTTTATCTTTATCCAACCATTGTGCCAAATTCTTGCAATTGTCAAAAAGAATACATTTTTGGTCACATTTTTCATAATAATACGGCATATAAATGGTTCACCTTTATGTCATGACAGCAAAGAAAGTCAAGCTTTGAGACGATTTCTTTTCTGGCGCTCATTTAATTCATACAGTACTTATTTATCCAGATTCTTTACCATGCTCATTTGTTACAAATGTTCCAATATTGTTGGAATAGTAACATCAAATGTTACTGCTAATTTAGGTATAGGTTAAGAATGGATTCGCTTCCACTGCATCTTTCAGCTCATCATTATCCAACTTGGCCTCTGGTCATCCATATAGCTCATTTTCAAGATTAAAATCACCAGAATGGAATTTCTCAAACCATTGACATACTATGTGTTCATTAGCCACATCCTTTCCAAACATTTCATTGATATTTCAAGCTGTTTGTGCAGAATTTGTTCCATGACAGAACTCATATTTGAAAATAACATGAATTTTTGACTTATCCATGGTTTCACAAAAAATTGCTCTAAAAAGAAATGTGAAAGATAATCACAAGCCAAACCATGAGTTTGAAAGAATGAAGATGTAACTTCACAATAAAATTAAAACAAGAGGGTCAAAGCAAAATATCGGAGATATCAACTGTCAAACTTAGTATTTAAGGAAATTGGATATTTCATATTTAATAACCTAAATATTTTATATGCATTAACATTCTCAATATCCATGGTACATAATAATATAACTTATTCTTGAAAGTACATATATTTTACTGATAGGTTGTACAGGACAAGTTTTGGAGATCAATATTTACATTGAGTAGCATGTACTTTCAATTTAATATTTAATAAATTCTATTGGTTGAAAATAGTCTCAGAAACTCAGCAGAGCTTTCAGGTTTCCTACTAAGCAAAAATATTCATGTGAAAAATTAGTTCCTATATATTTGAGAGAAGACACAAATCATTTTATGTGAAGAAGCTATATAAATTCCGTGGGGAAGTATCAAAAACAGTGGGACATCTGTCCATTTAAATCATTGGAAAATTGATTAATTAAAATATCAAACACTCAGATGCTCTTATGCAGTTAAAAAAAAGGTACATTCCAATGATATGCTTTAGTGATGAGAAAAGAGCAAGTGAAGTACTGATTCTATACCCATTCTCAGGCATGGAAGCCTTGTGATGTCATAATGATTTCACAGATCTAGCTCCACCGTAATAATATCTGTGAGAGTAGGGTGCTACCAACATGGTATCATAGAAAGAATTCATGACAACATTTAAGCCTATGTACAAGAATCAGATCAAATTTTATTTTTGAGAGCTCTTTGATTAAACTTAAATTGGATAGTTGAGACCACTATTTGCTTTAAACTTTATAGTTTGTTTTTCCATATATTGTTAAAAACAGACTGTCTGAAAAAGTTGGATTTTTCTTCCTTTCAGGAACCATATGGAGTGTTTTATTTGGGGCTCAACCTTTACGCTAGTGCAAAATGATGGATTTTCATTTTAAAATATTCTTTTAAATTTTGTAATAAAGTAAGAAAAAAGATCAAATAAATCTTGATTTTGGTCATTTCCTGTGACTCCTCATCCTGTATTAAATTAAGATGTAATGATGTCTGGAACATCCTCTTGCTGAAACCACCAATCATTATTTAATTACATTTCAACAGGGTACCAGCCCTAAGCCAGCAAAGGCATAAAACAAATGAGCAAGACTCTCACCAGAGACATTTTACTGCATACCTCATGAAGGCCCCTAGCAGTGTCCTTATATAAAATATAAAATACGAAAATATATTTTTAACTGCAATTTAGTTGAGACTGCTGTTCCTTCCATTCTTCCTTCCTCTCTGTCACATGTCCCTTCAGGTAGGGTGGACCAGGCACATATGGGATTTAGCTAAGAAGAGGTAGAGTTCGGAGGGGAACCATTGGCTTGTGTTCTGAGGGATATATATGAGTGGGCCACAGTCATGTTCATGTATAGTTCAGTTGTTGTAACCTATTTCAGCATATGATTTTCTTTAGTACACAGCACTGGATATATGTGAGTTGTAAAGGAGAAACACTTTTTGAAATGTACAGAGTCAGAAGCGAGTCATGGGAAAATGTGTCTAATCATTGGACGTATGTGCAAGATTTAGCTCTTGCTGAATTAGTTGAAACAGAAAACCTTTCCTTCAAAACTGTACTAAACTATGTAAAATACAATTATTAACATACCAACTTTTCTTTTTCATGGAAATAGTGTGAAACACATTTTGCTTGAATTCTCAAGTCTTTAGGGCACAAACATGTGGCAGCACTACAAATAGCAAGACTATGTGTGGAGTCATGCTTTATGTATCTCATTGTATCAGCACCCAGTGGATCTGATGCACTTTGTCCTACTGAAGTTTGATAGTTCAATATGAAGCTCCCGGTGAAATTGCCACCAACATAGTCAGACAGCCTAAGAAACCAAGTAGTCCTACATGTTTCATCATTGAGCCAATGTATTCTAAGAGTGACTTTATTTCACAATTATATAGCTCAACCTCAAATAGTGACAATTCCATCTGAGAGTACTGTTAAAAGTAATTTTCAAAAGAAATTTAAAATTAAGACTTTTATGCAATTATAAAAATGAATCCATGTTAAGGGTTTTATTTAACTTATTAATTAGGAAAATGGGAAAACATTAAATTAGCTCAAAGGGAATTCCAGAAAACTATTCCTGAACTATTTACAGTTAATAATGAACTCTTTATAGTTCAGGAATATGGAAATGAATGTATAAATGGAGCTAAAACTGTTTCATCCACAGTAGGGAAAAGAAATTGATTGAAATTCTACTTTGCATATAATAGATAAGAATTATTATGTATTGTTGTCAATTATCTACAACTTACAGAGTTATAAAATAGCTCCTAAAGAGTCAGACTAAGATAACTTAGAAAGGTGTGCTCTAGACCAGGCGTGGGCAAATTTTTTCTGTAAAGAGCTACGTAGTAAATACTTTAGGCTTTGCAGGCTATCATGTTGGTGTCATAATTAGTCAACTCAGCCATTGTAGAACTGCAGTAGCCACAAATAGTGTGCAAATAATCATAACTGTGTTCAAGTAATGTTTTACAATGAGGTGGTGGGTCAGACTTAACTGGAGACTGTGGTTTGACAACTTCTGCTCTAGACAAAACAAAACTGCCCACTGAAGCACATATTTTCCCTCTTATACCACTTCAATCAAAGTTCAAGTTTTAATGATTCCTGATCACCAGAAGATTCTAAGCTTGACTGCAACTTTGAGAGAGGGCTAGTTTTAATTGTAAATCATATTTACCTTGAAATCTAATTGCTTGAATTTGTGCTTCCAGAAGGGGGATTCATTAGAATTTTCATCCAACCATTTCAAATCCTAGGTCGACCTGAGACTTCATATTTTTCCTGTGTCATCACCAAATCTCATCTATGTCTGAGGGCTATTCTCCCATAATTAAAAACGCATTCTCAGGGCTAAAAAAGGTGAATATTTACTTAATGGGGGCTACTTTTAAGAAGATTCAAAAAAATGTTTAATCCCTATTTTATAGTATCTTTGTTGGGAGGGTTGGTCTGATTGGCGTTAATGTTCACAGAGGTCCCATTCTGCTGATCCTTTAAATGCCTTAAGCATTCAATTTAATATTCACGAAGTGATGACACAACCTTCAATGAATGTTCTGACTTTGTGTAATTTCATTAATAACAATGAAATATTAAAAATATTATTTTGCTCACCCTGTTCTATTCTGAACCATTTCTTTTGTGTTAGAAAACCTAAATTAAGATCCTTTGATAAAAAAGGAAGGTGATACCACACTATTTAGAACATTTTAATACTGATTTAATAAATTATAGAGTATCTTTAGATATTTAAAATATATTTTGATTTAACAATGTTGGATAATTTTTTAAAAATGAATCTACTATATCTACTACAGGAATAGACAGGACTTACTTGAAAATGATAAAAGGCATACATGACAAACCTAGTACAACAAACTAGTGCAACCTCTATGAAAATTAGTGTAGATACACCTCAAAGAACTAAGAATAGAAACACCATTTGAACCATTAATCCCCAAACTGGGTATCTTACCCAAAGGAAAAAAAAGACATTCTATAAAAAAGACAGCTGCACTCAAATGTTTATAGCAGCACACTTGACAATTGCAAAGATGTGGAAACAACCGAAGTGTCCATCAATATAGGAGTGGATTAATAAAATGTAGTATATGTATACCATGGAGTTCTACTCAGCCAAAAAAACAGTGATGAACTAATAACTCTTGTATTATCCTTGGCTAGAGCTGGAGGCCATTCTACTAAATGAAATATCACAAGAATGGAAAAACAATCACCATATGTACTTACCACAAAATTGGTACTAATTGATCATCACTTATGTGCACTTATGTGCACATATTATTTACTGGGTGTCAGGCGGGATAGGGGAGAGGGGAGAAGGGGATGGGTATATTCACACCTAATGGGTGTGGCGCACACTGGGGGATGGGCATGCTTGTAGCTTTTACTCTGGTGGTGCAAAGGCAATATATTTAACCTAAACCTTTGCACTCTTATAATATTCTGAAATTGTTTAAAAAAGAATTTATTGTATAAGACATATTTTGTTTGCATCTCTGACTATAGGTCTAATTATTTTTGGAATAAGGATAGGGTTCTGTATCCCAAATTATGATTTTTCCCTTTGCTAAAATACTCACAGTACTATATATTATTTAAGGATATCTCCCCCTCTCTATGTGTGTGCATGCATATATAGATATATATGGATATTTACACATTGAATACATTATATATTAATTCATTGGTGTATAATTTATATACATGCAGAGCGAAAGATAGGTAACAGCATTAAATCACTGACAGAACGTATGTATACTCTCTTTAGGAAGACGAGTCATCTCTGAGCAGGGAGGGAGGGTTTGATATCACAGTGGGATACCAAGGGGACATTAACTTCTTATGTTATATTTCCTCTAAAGTGATCCAAAAGAGGTAAAGCAAATATCCAATTGATGGATTATGCATATGTGGACATTTAGTATGACACAGTTAATTTTCTGTTTATCATTTTTCTAATTAAAAAATAGAATACAAGAAAAGCCCTGTGTTGGAGGAAGGGGATGGAAAGAGTGGCCAGACCGAGTCTGAAGCATCCTGCCACACAGAAAGCTCTTCTAAATCATCGCACATAATTGAAACCTTACCTCTGCACATAATTTTATTAAATTATATTGCACGAAGATAAGATTAAAGTTTTAAATTGCCAGTTAGTAAAACTGACATTCAGGATGTTGGGATATATTCCTGTTTCTTCCAGTTTTTTTCATTACTCTAGATTGTATTTAATTTGCTTTCAACTTGCACTTGCATTTCTGAGGATCCCCCCCTCCTCTGAACTCTTGTGATATTTCCTAGGTGAGGCAACTGTTTTGACAAAAATGTCTGTAATTGCTTTGAACAGTTTTCTGTGTAAAGTATCTGCCCTGAGGATGCAAGCTCCCAGAGCCCTGTAAGTATCCCCTAATCTATTTATGTAAACACTTAGCATGGTACAAAATTTATGAACAAATCCTCTTAATATACCTTATGTCATTCAGAGGTTTTATGCCATCATTTTACTTATGGGTAGAATGAACATAGCTTGTGTGTGTGTGTGTATGTGTGCAAACTCTTGGCAGAGGTTGGTCAGGAAACAAAATATTTAGATACAGGTTACTTTGCTCTTTTAAGTTAGGGATGGGGAAATACCTAGCAAATGATTATATGTGTGTCATTTGCAGAAAAATCTGCTATAACACAATACATGTATCCCCCCCCCAAAAAAAACCCACAACAAAACAAAAAGCTTTATGTTCTGCAGAATCACTGCATTAAAATTAAGGAATTATACCAAACATAGGGTCAAAGGTGGACCGCTAAAACCATGCTGCTTTGTAACTAGTCTGCTAAGAAAAATACTCCTAATAAAAATACTATTAATGGTAAAGTTAATAAGATAGCAACTTTCTAATGAATGAGGAAATACTCCAATAAATTTTGGACTTTACCTTAAACAAAACAAACAAGTACAGTAGTATCTTGATGGAAAGATTGAGACTGCTGAGTTGTGGAGAAAAAAGCAAAGTGTACAACGACCAAGGGCAGCCATGTCGCAACATTTTCAAGCCAGAGATCATGGCTCAGCTGAGTTCAAGAAAAGGACATGGGGTGAGTGGGAATCACACAGAGTACTAGAGTTTTCCATGGCTGGCTGCACTCAGCAGTGGTGGCCTATTTTGAATTTGGTTACCCTTTCATAGGGGTACGAAGTGTGCTTACCTTGCTTTATTAATTTTATGTCTTTTGTTATCATAGTACTTTAAGACCTTCTTATGACTGTTTTCTCTTCTTTCTTAAGCTTGGATGCCATTACCAACACTACATCTGAACTTTCAGAAATTTAGTTTATATGCAATGCCTGGTGAAGCACAGTGAATCAGCACGTGTACTTTCATGTGGCAACGCAAAAGGTAATGCATTCTCATTTTTGTCTTGATAAAATTTAAAAAGTAAGAATTTTGCATATATTTATGCACTTATGTTTTTGCCAATCAGTAAGAGAGTTGTCAATATTAATACCTTTTACTACCTATTTTTAGGTAGTAAAACTGGGTGTTAGTGCTGTGTTAACAGTTATATACATATATATAACAGTTATATAATAAATTTGAAAGACAATAGGATTATAAAGTAGCTTTGATAAGTAAATGTAAAATTTGTCTTCTGTTTGATATAAAATTGTGTTTCTAATTCCTTTCTTAGCAAAGAGGTTATTATGCATTAAGATTCATTAAATGCATTTTATCCAAAGCTCCTAGACTAACAGGATAATGGATTTCTGCTAATATGGTGATTGATGATTGATGTTAGGCATTGAATATCTTTCCCCAAAGTTATACAGTAGAGACTCATCTCTGGATAATAATCAGACACAGTTATAATAGATTTTCACGGAATAATTTGTGTTGTTCCACAGAACACACTGAGGCATTGAACTGATTACAGGTAAATTACCCTTGTGTCATTTGCTTCCTCAACTACGTGGGTGGTTAGTACAAACATTGAATTCTATCTTCAATTTAAATAATTCTTCCTATTCTTACACTGTATTAAGGCTTTTCTTTTCATATTCTTCACTAAAATTATTCCTTAAAATTATAACCAGAAGCTTAAGAATAGAAATGAAGACATTCAAGTTAAAACTGCTACTCAGCTATCTTTATCTACTATAATACATTTTTAAGTAGGAAGATTTTGATAACCTTCTGTGATCATGTACCCATTAAACAAAATTAGCATCATGTGTTTTGGCCTCAGATTTTCTGATTTCCTATTTTCTCTGAATAAGCATTGTGAATCATGTTACTCTAAAGTGCACTAACCAAACTAAGAAGAATATGATATTTTATGAACTGGTAACAAAATACTTCAAACTTTAGAATTTTAAGATTATCATATTTTCAAACATGGTTGTGAAAAGAATCCTCAAATCTCTTTTGAAATAATTGAGTATTTAGCTAATAATAACCTTAAATTACAATAATCTCTAAAATCAGAATGAGGCAATAATTTTATTAATGGAAGACAACTACAGTTAAAATATATGTGTTCTGCAAATTTCTCCTTTTCTTTTTCAAAATTTTGGTATGTAATGCCTTTAAAAATCTATTCTAAAGCACTAAAACAAATAAGAAAACTTAAAAAATCAATTTTTCTTCATTTTATGGTTAGTTGGCTTAATCAAAATATTTCTCTTCTTAGTGACCATGGTAGGTTGTATTTTTGGAAAGTATTTGGGTTGTGACTAATAGTAAAAAGATTCTTGTCACTTTTTTCACCTGCTGTGATGGACAAATTAAATAATTAAATAGACCGGAAAGCCCAAGTGTTGGTGAGGATTTGGAGCAATTGGGATTTTCACATGTTGGAGTGTAGAATGGTACAACCTGTTGGAAGAGTTGAGCAGTGTTTTAATACATTTATTGATATGCATACCCTAAGGCATAGCAATTTTACTCCTGGAGTCTTATTGACTAAAAATTAAAACTAACCACAAAAGACATGTATTGAAATATTCATACCACCTTTATTCTATAAAATTTCAAAGGGGATACAACCCAAGCATCCATCGTCAGGTGAATGGATTAACAATTATGCTGTATGCATATCTGGGGTATTATTCACTAATGAAAAGGTAGGAATTATTGATATACACAATAGCACATATGATTATCAAAATGTTACTTTGAGGAAAAGAACCAAAAAAAAAAATTTCCACTTATGTGAACTTGTGGCACAAACTAAATGATGATGACAAAAATCAGAACCATACTTGCCTGGAGGAATCGGGCAATAGACTGGAAAGGAGCATGAAGAAACTTTAGAGGATAATGGAATTGTATTATATCTTAATTAGAGTGATATATACATGTTTGAATACAATTATCAGAATAAAAAAACTGTATACTTAAAATCAGGATATATTATTGTGTATAAATTGAATTCAATAACAATAGTAATGGAAAAGTGAAAACATAAGAAGAGATTCTATTATTGCTTGAAGGGCTGGCTAATATTAAAGTTACAAGAACTGCTATTGTTATACAGAAAGATCCATTTTGTGTCAAAGGTGCGGCCATGATGATAATATAGTTTAGTGTCTAAATTGGGGCAATTTTGAGAGTAAAAGGGGATATTATCCCTAAGTTTTCTGGGTCAAAAGGACTAAATCAAAAAGTATTGCTACCCAATTATAACTTTCCAAAAGTGGTGACATAAAGAAAACTCAGGATCCACAACTGATACTGTGGTATGACAGACCTACTGATGGATGCCTGCAAACCTTGTGGTTTTGTTATTGAAATAACTGAACCAGTTTTGCCCTGTTCCTGTCTCCTCCACACCGTTGCATTTGATCTCACAGACTTGTTAGATTGCTGTGTTCACAATGAAGACTTTTCCAGAAGACACACAGAATCACTCCACAGGTTGGAACTTGCCTATCTCTTAATCAATGACTAGTACATGCTACTGTTTCTCCCGAAGTCAAACTAACATAGAAGTGTTTACACAGTAGATTGGGTACGTCAAAAATCAGAATCATAAACAAATTTGGGTCAGGAAAGGCTTCCTGGAGACGATGATACTTGAACCAAGATTTTAAGGATAAGTAGGCATTATACAGGCAGAAAAAATAGAAACAAGTTTCAGGCAAAACCAGAACAAAACAAAACAGCGTGAAATGTGCTGAAGTTTCAAACAGTGTGAACACTTCAAGAATTTACAAGAAGATGGTTGTGACCGCAGAGCGGAGGTTGTGAGGGGAGAAGGAGGGGGGAAAGTGATGCTAATCTTCTGTGTTCAAGTCTCTGTTAAGTGTCATGTGTCATCAGGGCTCCTAAAGTATATAATCAGTTAAATATGTAGACAAAGAAAATAGGACAAGTATCAAGGTTTTAAAGAATGTTCCAAGCAAGATCTTGTCTTGAAAGAAAGTAAAAGAAAGAAAGAGAGAAAGATCCAAGCCTATCATGTTTTTCTTATTTAGCACAGTTTTATTTTAATCTATATAAACATTACACATCTTTATTTAAATCTTTTCGTAATTTTTAATGAATTCAAATATATTCCCTAGAGAGTAATATGAGCTGGTGTTTCAATATATTTGAATAATATTTATTAGCACTCATGTATCAATTAATTACTGCTGGGTAGCAAGCCCCTCAAAACACAGTGTATGAGAACAGCAGTCATTTGTTATTGTTGGTAAGTCTGTAGTAGGCTGGGCCCATTCACGCAGCTGTAGTCATTCCTGCTGACCTTACTTGTGTTTTGTCATGTTGGAGATGTGGCCTTGGGCCCACATGTGGCCTTCTGGATCCTTGACTGTGGCCTTTCGACTGAATCCTAATTTTACAGAAGAAATCCTTTCATTAAATGGGGTGCAGCAGAGAAAGATGCAGCTTTCTTGCCTACTTGGGTGCTTGCAAAAGACCAATCTTGAAATCAGAAGGCTGCAGGCTCCCCACCCCTGGTAGAATGTGCTCAGTATTCTCCACATGGTCTCATCACTGGGTAAGCTGGCCTGAATTCTTAGAGGGAGAGCATGTATGGTGGCCTTGAGAATTGAAAGCAGATGAGTGTGGGGAATAGCATCCAACACACTGCAACACTATGAACAAAGGTTAGACTATCCGTGGAAATTTAGAAGATGTAAGAGGAAACTAGCTTAGCGGAAGCAAAGGGGTATGTGTTAGTGTACTGCCAAAATAATGCCATGTAAAAAACTGCCAAAACCTCAGAGGCTTACAGCACAAGTGTCCACAGACTGAGTTGACTGCTCCAGGCGTGGCTTGACTGGGTGATTCTGATTCAAACTGCTATCAGCTGAAATTGGCTCTAGGCTGTGGATGATTTTATTTTATTTTATTTTATTTTTTGATACAGAGTCTCGCTTTGTTGTCCAGGCTAGAGTGAGTGCCGTGGCATCAGCCTAGCTCACAGCAACCTCAAACTCCTGGGCTCGAGCGATCCTTCTGCCTCAGCCTCCCGAGTAGCTGGGACTACAGGCATGCGCCACCATGCCCGGCTAATTTTTTATATATATATATCAGTTGGCCAATTAATTTCTTTCTATTTATAGTAGAGACGAGGTCTCGCTCTTGGTCAGGCTGGTTTTGAACTCCTGACCTTGAGCAATCCGCCTGCCTCGGCCTCCCAGAGAGCTAGGATTACAGGCGTGAGCCACTGCGCCCGGCCGGTGGATGATTTTAGATTCGCTCCATATTTGTTCATTCTGGGGCTCAGGTTAAGGGAGCATCCAGCATGGGGCAAGCTCTTCCCATGGCAGGACATCATAGTTTAAAAGCCAAGCGAAACTAAACACCACGTTTAAAGTCTCCACTTGCATCACATCTCCTAATTATTCATTGGCAAAGTAAGTCATATGGCTGACCACGATATCAATAGAGCAGGGCCATATGCTCCCCCTAACCATGACTTGGTGGCTACTTTATGGACAATAATCCAAAATATCAAAGGGTATATTTGGTGAAGCAAGGGAAAAATCAGACATAAGACAGAAATCAAATGAACTATTATTTAGACTGGATAATTAAGTTGAAATCAGAGTATATGTAGCACATGGCATTTTCTAAGTTGGCCACAATGGTCTCTCATTCCTTATATTTCTGTAGACACATAACGCAACATTGACACTCTTCCCATCAAGAAGTGAGGTCTGTGTCCCCTCTTCTTGATTGTGGGCCAGGCTTACTGTCTGTTTGACCTAAAGCATACAGGGAAAGAAGAGAAAGTGACACTAAGATACCTTCAAGCCTAAGTTATAAAAGGCCATGCAGGCTGCCTGCTTCTCTGCAACAGTCACACTGGAGCCCTTTGTGGCCAGGGAAACAATCTGACTGCCTGAGGCCATGATGCTGGGAGGAAGCCCAAAGCAGCACATGTAGAAGGGCCACACAGACAAGCTCTGATAGTGCATAGAGGGAGAGGGAGGCCTCACTCACCCCAGCTGCTTCAGTCCCACTGTTCCAACTCCAGCCTCCTTCTGACTGCAGCCTCATGGAAGACATCATGCCAGAGCCACCCAGCTAAGCACTTTCCACATTTCTGACTCTCACAAAGTGTGAGAGGTAATAAATGAGGATTGTTTGAAGTCACCTGGTTTCGGGATGATTTAAGATGCAGCAGATAACTATAAATATACGGAAAGGTCCAAATATCAGGAAGAGAAATTTGGCAGGAAACAACCCAAGTGCTCATCAGTACGTGAGTGGATTAATAAAATGTAGTATATGTATACCATGGGGTACTACTCAGCCATGAAAAAGATGAATTAAGATCTCTTGTATTAACCCGGAAGGAACTGGAGACCATTTTTCTAAGTGAAGTATCACGAGAATGGAAAACCAACACCACATGTACTTACCATTAAATTGGAACTAATCCATCATCACTTATGTGTACACATGGAAATAACATTCACTGGAAATCAAGCAGGTGGGAGGGGGTAGGGGGAATGGGTAAATTCACACCTAATAGGTACAATGCACACTCTCTGGGGGGTGGGCACACCTACAACTTTTATTCAAATGGTACAGGAGCAATTTATGTAACCAAAACATTTCTACCCCCATAATATTCTGTAATAGTTAAAAAAAAGAAGAAGTTCAGGCAAACAGCAACATGCAGGATAACCTGAGTGCAAGAGTACCTGGAAGTGGGGAAATTATCTCAGTGTATTCCTGGCACCAAATGCACACACTTTGACAAGGATGGGATTTTGGTATGTACAAGAACATTTCACTTTTTAAAATAGTGATGTTTTAAAAAGTTAAATGTATAGATTTTAGGGGATTTATTTATATCTTAAAGATCTTGGTCTTTTAATTGAACACCCTATTAAGTCATTTTATAAAAACATGTATTTACCTCCTAGTAAATCTGTTTGATAAATGTAGGTTTCTATTAATTGATTCAATCACCTTATCCATTCGTAATTTGTTAATTATTTTTAAACCTTCAGTTAACACTGCTATTGTGTGGAAGCCAAGAGATTTTATTAATGTCTTGTTATATAAAAGTAATGAGCTAACATTAAGACTTTTCCTAAAAATTATTTAAAGCAGCAAGTTTTAGTATACATTTCAGCAGTTAGTATATTTTACAAAATAGTTCTCTTAAGTCCAACATCATTAGCACATCTATTATACGAAGTGGAGAGGCTTTAATACATATTTATATTATTGCTGATACTTGCAGAAATCTCAGACAGAGATGGACATGATTCACAGCCTGAGTAGCCCATGTGTTGTTTTGCCTCTCATTGAGGATCACTTCCTTCTGTGACATTAGGCAAAAAGGAGACGGCTGTCTCATAGCTGCCCTTGTCACATCTGGCATGTGGCTACTCCCAAACACTCCGTGCCCTTTCCCTTTGTTCACTGCTTCACCATGAACCATCCATCACTCACCTCACTGATGTTCACCAACTGCAGCTGCTTGACAGAAACCCCCCAATTCCAGCCATGTCCTACATTCAGGGCCAGCTGAGAGGTACGTATGGGGTGAGCAACGCATCCCTTCATTTCTAGGTGCTTCTATTCTCTTTGGCTCTATTGCAGAAAGCTTAGAAAGTGTGCATCAGACTTCATCAAATGGTACTTAAAATTTTAACTAGGAGAGAAAAATTGTAAACTGCACCCTAAATATTTGGTTCCTAGTCCCCCCCAAACACTGAAGAATATAAGCACTTTTGTGTTCAGAACACTCTGGAATGCACACGTGGTCTTGTTGCTGGTCTTCTTTTTGAGAGAGACTTTTTTTCTAATTTCTGTTACTGAAGATTTACTCTTCTTTTGGGAAATCCTATGAATCCAGCCCCAGAATCCAGCCTTTTGCTTTAGGTTTTCAACAGTTAAGAGTATTTATTTATTCAATAGTGATGAGGAAGACAGCAGCAGGGTTATCTGTGCTGGTATTCAGCATGCCAAGCATCACAGGTGGTTCAGAGGGAGTGAACTCTCCAAGTAGCATCCTCCTCCCCATCTACTCAACAGTGTAAATTGCAGCCTCTTACTTTTTAGGTTGTACAATCTCCTCCTCTCCCTTCATCCCCACCTCTCAAGGTCAAATGTTATCAGAGTTTATATAACCTAAAAGGTTAGGTTATATTAAAAACCTAACCTTTTAGGTTATATAAACCTAGGTTTTAGTTTATATTCCTTATTGAGAAAGAGGAACATTCCTAATTGCTTTTAAGCCAGAGATGCTATTTCACATTATTTTGCAAGCAGAGTTAGTTCACTTGGTTCGATTTGTTCCTCTGTTCCTTCCATATCTTGCCTTATCAGCTCAGCTTAGAAGGAGAAATAGATCTGCTGATGAGCCACATAACTTTTAACATAGCCACGCTCTAGCTACAGAGATTTATGGAAATCTCAAAATTAGTTCAATTAAATATCAAAGACACATAACCCTTCCTTGTTTGGGAGAAAGAGAAAGGATTGGTTTATCTTTCCATGAAATAGAAGAAATCCATGAAAAACTTCTAATTCTTTTTCTGTAGTGCATGTTTTATTATATTTTATTATTTATGCATTAGTTTAGAATATATAGAACTACTGGGGGCTTAGCATATGAAGATTTGGGATGGGAACATTCCAGACAGAAATATACATGTGTTGCAAACATAGGAGTGACTTTAGAACAGTTGAGGAAGGAAAAGAAGTCTTGCATGATGGCTGGAATTGGTGTAGAGCCTAAATGTCTTCTCAATACTTTTATTTTAGAAAATAGAAAATGGAGAGGGTGAGCATGTCTCATACTCAAAATGTTGTATTCTTATTTGGAAAAATTATTGAGATTAGAAGATTATTTTAGATCTTTCTCTCTTGACCACCAATCATGTCTAAGACCCATCCCATATCAGAAAGACTGAAAACTAGAACTATTGTGGGGTGGAAAGAGATTTAGAACAGTTTGTGACTCTTCAGAGTAAAAGAATAGAAGATTTGACTTTTTCCACCTGGAGAATTTGACGTGGCTTTCTGAAATTTGACTGTGGTTCAGTTTCTGAGGTGCTGATGTTGAAACCTGTGCTTAGCTAATATACTATTTTTTCCTTTCTGGGAGTACAAACCTCTAATGTGTTTAATGGTTTGGCTAGAACAGCGGGAGAAGTTTACTAATAAAAGATTTTGGATAAAGAAGTAGTAGAGACCAGCGTTGGCGGTATAGTGGTGAACATAGCCGGCTTCCAAGAAGTAGTAGAGAGAGGCTGGCATGATTTTTAGTGTCAGCAGGCAAACGATTCCACTGGAGGACATCACTATCTCCTGCCGATCACGGAGATTCTCCCAGCTGTCAATCACCAGGATGCCCAGGCCCTGCCAGAACTCAGGAAGCTTGCTAAGGATGGTGCTGCATGCTCTGTGCTGGGGGCATCTTGTTTTATTTAGTAATGTAAAGCTTGGCAAAAGTATTGTTGAAATTATTGAAATATAATAATATGCTTGCTTGAAGACTTTAGAACCAAATAAAGTATTTTCTCCTACTCTTCTGCGGGTCAAGTGAATTCTTACTAGTATATTATTTTTTCATATACTTTTTATGTAAAAAATAGATATAGTGTGTACAAGATTGTCCATAAAACAAAGCAATTTAGTTAAAATAATTAACATAATTTAAAATAATAATTATTTTAACTAAATTGCTTTGTTTTATGGACAATCTTGTACACACTATATCTACATCATTTCCTCCTTACTGACCTTTATTCCATTCACCATATTTTGATATGCATGGTAGCAAACGGTTATAGTTTTAAAGATAACTTGTCACTTTGACATATCAGACAAGGCTGATCTAGTAAGTTATGGTGTAATTTTTATCTTCATGTAGCTAAAAAAATCACAACTGCTACTAATTTTACATATCATAGAAAGCCTCCAAATAACCAGATTTCATCAGCTGAATTAACATGCTTGAAGGCAATGTTTTTATAGCTACTGGAATAGATATGTGTTTCAAGTTTAGAAACTGGTGTGCATCTGACAATTTGAAAATTAAAAAACACTTAGTTAAATGCACCAACGGACTCAAGCTCCACTGTAAAGGGGTCATACAACTCAGAGGGATGTTTTATGGTGTGTCATTTAGAGAAATAGGTAGAACATTGACAAATGGGCACAGAGTTTTCTCAGTTCCTCTAATACCTATCAGGACAAGGAATAGCTCAATGTACTTCCTTCTTCAGCTGCATTTAAAACAAAGTTAATTGTACTCTACAGAATTGAAATTTTTATAATTAATGAGGAATAATGTCTAAATTGTATTTATATTCTTCTGATCTTGAATTAGATAAAAGAAAAACCCAGTGTAAAAGTTATACAACCTTTAAAAAAATAAAATGATCACCAAATTCCCCTGTCAGCAGTCTTCCTTTTTGAAGAGATTTGAATATGATTTAATCCTTGGTGGTTTAAGACTACAGGGTGTCCGCAAAGTCTCCATACATAGGGAAAATGGAAAATTGTAGCTAAACATATCTTTATTTACAAAATATTCATTACAAAATTTATAAAATTTTTCCTTTGTGTGGAAACTTTAGGGACACCCTATATTTTTAGTTGTTTTAGAATCTTTGAGACCAACACATCATCACTGACTCTCCTACTATTATTGTGGTCAAGTTTTTGTCAAGATTTTGACTCCAGTTAGGAATGTCAAGTCTATATATATATATGGATCTGTATGTATGTGTGTGAGTGTGTGTGTTTTAATCTATTATATCTTTCTCTTTGTTGTTTGTAAACCCTAAGAATTTGCATGGATCATTCAGGGTTTGATTAGAACAAGAGGCTTTATAGTACAGGTATACAGTAAGGGATTTGTTATAGAAATCTGACTTTCACAAGTGTGGGGGTTACTTACATAGTCTATGAGAAGCTATTGTTTCTCTGTCTGACTCTGGTAGCTAAAGGCTACAGAATAGGTAGTTAGGAAGGAAAAATGGACACAATGTGGGGCAACTTCAATGATGGAGAATCTTGCAGGAGAAGCTGTTGCCTTCCTCACAGTGCTCAGCACACTCCTGGCACAAGAGTTGGAGATGACTCAGTGGATCTGGTAGGAGCTAAAGAACCTGTGGACCCAAGTGTGGCCCAGCATGAACCAGGTGTGCCACAGGTGAGTGATGATGTAACTGAGCTATAGCAGTCCTGCACCCTGCACCTCTGAGCATGAGAAGAACAAGGCTGCACTTCTGTCTTGTGAATCTCATGCAGAATCCTGGTTTGCCTCACCCTAACCTGGACTAGTGCAATGGTGTAGAGGAGGAAATCCTGGAGAACAGAGCTCTAGTTTAGCTAAATCAACACACTTCAAATCCACTGTGAAGCACCTACTCAATTTAGACTTCACCACAACATAGATACAGGCTGCACTTTTGTATCTCTCAAGGCTATTAGAAAACCTGAGAAAATAAATGACATTTGAGCGTTTGTTTCTATCTACTTTGAACACAGACAAAGCCCTTGCCTATGTAAAATAAACCTTTCACACTACAGAAGTTCTTCTCTCTATATAAATATATTATATATACATATACACATATTGTACATGTGTATGATACATATTATATATGTATATGCACATATCATACATATGTATACAAAGAGTTTTACAGGTAATATAAGTTGGGGACTAGATTTATTAATGAATAATTTCATCAGTTTTTTTCAAAAGAATATTTCCTCATTGGAGTTGAATATTAAGATGGACAAAAGATGGACTTGATTTGGCATTGTAATGTGAGAATGTGCTTTGGTTCCTTCATGACATTTATGTGACCTCTTATAAATTGTTGGGTTTACGTCTTTTATGCTATTGCCATCCTTTAAATGGATATTTTACAAAATCGTGAAAAGTCATCAGTTTGCTCATAATCTCTGCTTGAAGATATCTTTATAAGTTGAATGATTTTGGCTTGTTTGGGTGGTCAGTGGGTCTGCATAGACTCTGAAGCAATCACAGAATTTACATCACAGTGGAACTATCTTGGACAGGCTTTGCACTATGGAAGTTCCTAAATGATTGACTTAAACTTGCTCAATTCTTCTGTTCCTATGACCTAACACTAACTTCCTTCTTCTGACACCTTGACTGTCAGGAATATTTGGCAATTTTATTTATTTACATGATGACTCATAAGATACATAAAACCTTAAAATGAATTTCCTTGCTTTGATTTATAATCTATTGCTCTGGAATTGTTCAAGGAGGAGTGGTTGTTCATAAATTAAAGAAAATTGAAAGATTTTCTTTAATTTCAAGTGGAGTGAAATACTAGCTACTTGGAAAATTTTAATACTTTAATTGTTTTCATTTAAGGTGTTTGCTCTCATCACAGACTTTTCATTTAACTCTCTTATTTCCTTTGTACTACTAATCCGATTATTCCAAGCAGTGTTCACAATAGATTAGGAACATTTTGTGCTAAAAGAAAAGGTCTAATTGAAATGTGTTTTATAAAACTTACCAAGATTCTAAAAACAGAGGCTATTGTATTCCTTGGGGCATTTGAAGTTCCTTCAGTGGTGAGATGCATACTATTTTAGAAGGATTTTCTAAAATCCCTAATCAATAAAATGGCTCCTGGAGAGTTCTTTGAAAGAATATTTTAGAATTCTCTACAAAACCTCTCAATGATCAGTGTTAATATTTGTCACTGAAAAGTACTGAGCATCATTTGCATGTGCTGTGCATAGGTTCTCTCCAGTTATCACACCCTATAATCAGATTTATTGATGCCCTATATGACATTGAAATGTGGTTATCAAATCGCTTAATGACCCAATCAATTTTAAATGGAAATTTTGTTAGCTGGTGCTGAGCTTCTGCTGGTGAAGTTTGGACTTTTCCACTCAGTGGTCCCTGATTTCACCACCATGTTTAAAGGTGTAGGAATAAATATTTTATGTAGTTTTATCCCTTGGTTCTGTTACTGTAATGTTTGATATTTATTATTTATTTACTTTATTGTATTCTTTATTTATTTAAATTTTTTTTGAGACAGAGTCTCACTCTGTTGTCCGTGGGCTAGAGTGCCGTGGAGTCAGTTTAGCTCACAGCAACCTCAAACTCCTGGGCTCAAACAATCCTTCTGCCTCAGCCTCCTGAGTAGCTGGGACTACAGGCATGCGCCACCATGCTCGGCTAATTTTTTCTATATATTTTTAGTTGTCTGGCTAATTTCTTTATTTTTTCGGTAGCGACGAAGTCTTGCTCTTGCTCAGGCTGGTCTTGAACTCCTGAGCTCAAGTGATCCTCCCACCTCGGCCTCCCAGAGTGCTAGGATTACAGGTGTGAGCCACTGCACGCAGCCTGTGTTTTTTTATTGATGTACTTGCACATTGGCTCCAGGGATATCATGATGTGAAGAAATAAAATAAAATAATAATTCTGAGAACTCTTGTAATTCAGGGTTACCTAATTAAAAGTAGTTTTGGAGACAGAAGATTATTGATTATAACAGGATGCAATACATATAATCTTGGAGGGATGCTCAAGACTTCCTGGGAACTGAGGAGAGCTATTCAGCTCAGACAGGGAAGAATTCCAGAAAGTAACACTTGAGCCTTGGATTAACATCTTGCTAAAGTTGTATGAAAAAAAAATGAAAACATTGAAAAAAACATTGAAAAACATTGAAAAAAACATTGAATCAAGCATTGAAAAAACATTGAAAAAATTGAAAACGTTTTTAAAAAGTTCAAATAAAGTAGCAGTGTATAAAGTCAAAAATGAAAAAAAATACATATTTAATGTGGTACCTTGGATTAGATTTTGGAGCAGAAAAAGGATATTAATGGAAAAACAGAAGGACTCTGTATAAAGTTTGGAGTTTAAGTTAAGAGAAATGTATCAATGTTGGCTTTTATAGTTTTGAGAAATGTATTGTGGAAATATAAGATGCTAGCAACTGGGAAAACTGGGTGAAGGAGTAACCAGAAACTCTTTGTGCTATCTTTGTAATTTTTCTATGAATCTAAAATTATTCCAAAATTTGAAGTTTATTTTTTAAAAAAGTGAAACATAATCTATTTTTGTCTTTTGCTGATAGTGGAATCATACTAACATGCTGCTCCATCCCCCACCCCCAACAATGTAGGGTTCCCTTTCACATCAAAACACACAAATCTACCTTATTTTAAAAATACATACAAGTTATTCTATGAAGCTAATTTACAAATTTTAAAGTCATTCTGTTGAGTTGACTCCATTTTTAAGTCTTTACAAATAATGCTAAAAAAAGCATCTTTGCAAGTATATTCTTGTACATTTACATTAACCTTATATATAAAATGAATGTTTAAAATTTTCCAAAAAGTAAGCATATTAACATTTTAAGTAAAAATTATTTTTCAAATTGTTGTTAGAATTTATATATCTACCAATTTTATATGAGAATTTTTTTTACTCATACTCTTACCAAACTGGATATTACGATTTAAAAACTGTATTGCATTCTGTTAGAAAGCAGGTGATATTGCAATTGAGTTGGGATGGATGAATGAATATTACCTATGCAAATGGATTTGGGGGAAGAATAGGTAAGATGAAATCATGAGTGAATGTATGGTGGTACAGAAGGAATGTTGTTCTCAGAATATAGTATTTTTCAGCAAAACTGGAATATAGCATGGAGTTAAAGGTCAACATCACAGAGTTGGCAGGAATGTTATCATGAAATGTTTGAATCCTTCTTGAAAAGTTAGAAAATCATTACAGTTTTTACAAAGGGATGAACATATTCAGATATTCATTTTAGAAAGCTCTCTATGAATACAGTGTAGGTGCCTGGCTTAAATAGAGCCAAATTAGAAACAGGATAATCAGTTAAAAGGCTTTTAATATATGACAAATATCAGTGCTTAGACAAAGGAAGTGCCTTGGAGGGAGGCACTGGAAACAGAAGCTTCAGGACTTGGAGACTGATTAGATAGGAAGAGTGAAAAATGGAGTAGACTAGGATAAATCTCAGCTTCACTTTTGGTGTTATGGCAAAATTGGAGACTGCAGGGGAAGAAGGTGATTTGGGAAAGAGGTGATGAATCTTGTTTTAGATATGTTTCATGAGAGATGTCTGTAGGACTTGAAAATTGCAATGGATAGAGAATCAGTTTTCAAGCTCAGTTGTGGGCTGGAGAGACATATTTGAGAGTTATCAGTAGATAGGGGGAAGAGAGAACTGTGTCATTATTGACATTTTGGGCTGGACAATTCTTTGTTGTGGGGACTGTCTTGTGCATTGTATTAATAGGATGGTTAGCAGCATCGTGTCCTCCACCCACTTTCTCTCTTACTCTTGTGTCCTCCACCCAGCTCTTTCCACATTGTGACAATAAAAAAAATATCATTCATTATATATTACCAAAAGTCCCTTCAGGGTAAAATTTCCCCACTTGATAACTGGACTATGTGATGTGAGAAGGGAAGGAAGCTGATGATGGATCCCTGGGGAACCCTGGCATTAAAATGTATTAATTAAAGCACAGGAGAGAAAGGCTGGGCAGCTAGAAGTAAAAAAAAAAAAAGAAAGAAAAAAATAAGTGTTACCATAGAAGACAGGGCATGGGATGCATCAGGAAGAAGGAAATAGACATCGATGTCAAACACCAATGAAATGTCAAGTCAGTTAAAGACTAAAATTGTCAGCTTTAGTGGCAATTTCAAGGTCACTGGTGACATTAACAAGAGTAGTTTTTTGAGCATCAGCTTCAAGTGCCACCTGGAACCAGTTGTTCTCAAAATCCAATAAACTATTAGTTTTTGAGTGATGGCTGCCTCTCTGCTTTCTTAGGGTTTTACAGACAGTTCTGTTAACTCCTTTCACCCTCACTTAATGTAGGTATTTTTCTTTTAGAAATACTGAAACCTTTCTACATTTCTCACTCCTGATCCCATTTTTGGAATTACACTTTTCATAACCAAATACCTTTCTCATTTTAAAGTGACAACACTTTCAGTTTTCACTCTGGTGTAGTAGTCCCTTCATCTTAAAATACCCAGTAGTGTGTTCTGATGCTAACTGGAGTGGCAGACATTATCTTTTGCCAGAATCTTCTCTCTTACTCTCGAACCAAATTTAGATGACTAAACACTCTCTGCTTTCAGAGTGAGTTCTTTTTTCAGTGGTGTGCTGGAGCTGGTTCCCAAAGGCTGGAGGGCTGATTATTAAATTTTCAGGAATTTTGGAGGCAGTTGTTAAACGTGATCATTATTAAAAATTAAACTATAAAATGATACACTTAATTCATGTTAAAGCAAAAATAGTAAACGTTCAGCACTCATCACTTTACAGTTTACTATTATCTATGTTCTTGAGGTCAAGTCTATGGTTTCTATATGGTAAAAATGTTATATAATGTGGTATTATGCTTTTGTGCATCTCTTCTCAACTTTCCATTCAATTATTTCAGGATGGTATCTTGAAATAAGCCATGGTGGAAGTATAGTATTTATATTGTGGATATACTGTGGATATAGTATTTATATTGTGGATAGTATTTATATTGTGGATATTGCTCAAGTCAGAGCCTGATTTTTTTTGATTGTCGAGACTGTATAAAGTGATGGAGAAAATGTTAACAGTGCCAATTAAATTTAAAAGTATCTTGCGTCTGCAGCTGTTATATTGTGAATAGCATAAATATGGAGAAAATATTCTGGCGCTCAAAGATTATTATCCAATCAACAAAGAAGTCATTCATATCCTTGATGAATGAGTAAAATTCCAGCACGTATCTCTGTTGTTTCAATGTCATCTTATTAACAAACATTGATAACAACCAGCATTCATGTTGGAATTACACTCATTTGTTAATTTCAAAGCTAGATTGGCTGTACAAGAATTTGGCAAAAATAAATGAGAGCATTTTGTGTTAATCAATTGGTTATAAGGAATTTACAATAAAGAGTAATATATATCTTATTTGTAAATTATATGGATCATTTATACTCGTTAAATTTATATTAGACTTAATCTGGTTCAACTATGTCTATATAAAATCCACATCTATACCTAGATATGTACATATATATAGTTTTTTCAGAAATCCAATTATTAAATATTTACTAGCATTACTTTCTTACAAGATTTTCCCAGTTAAATTCCAGAGACTGCCTTAAAAGGTCAATATCTCAAATCTGAGGTGAATACACTTTAGGCTTTATCAGAAATGTTTGCTATATATTGATATTTCTAAAACTGGTCGCTATTCTGTTCCAACTAACCACTCTTGTCCCAGCTATCATTTTATCCCATATTTACAAAATTACTCTATATTCTCCTTATCATATCTACTTACTACAGAATATTTATATCTTGCAATTATTTAGCCACATTTTTTCCTTAAAAAATTAATATTGTTCTGTAGATATACCTTTCTTAGCCTTTTTCTGTGGCATTAGTGGAAGTTGTATGAATTTAGTTGCACATACTGAAGTTATACACTTATTGTTGAATTTACCCTCATACACTTCTGCTTTTTTCCTCTCTAGTGACTCTGGTCTCTGGATGGCACTTATATCCACCTATATCAGTAGCTTTCCCATTTGAGGTTATCTGCACTACAAACATCCATAGGTATTTATCCCAACTGCAATAGAAGTGGTCACCAAGGTTAGTTGTTGAATATGATAGACTTGTTCAGTGTTTCAGTGGGTGAGGTTCCTGTGATATTGGACAAGACTAGACAAAATCACCAGGAACCTTGGGAGGAGCTAGGATGACCCTCTTTCTGTATCCATTTTAAATTTCTCTTTTTTCTATTTCCTTCATTGAGTCTCTTCTTTAGTCAAACTATCTCTAACCAATCTCCAGCCCTCACACTCCAGTCCAAGTTGCAGTATGTTGTTAGACACTAATAAAACAATGGTCCTTCCTTTAAAAGCACTTATTTATTGTGGCTTAAATTGAGTCCTCCTACCACTCAAGCCAAATTCAGATGTTGAAGTGCCAATCCTCACTATCTCAGAATATGACCTTATCTGAAAATAGGGTCATATCTATTTGCATATCTAATTAGTAAAGATCTAATTAGTTGCAGATCTAATTAGTAAAGATGAGGTTATTCTACGGTAGGGTGGACTGCTAAACCAAAGTGGCTGGTGTCCCTGTAAAAGTGGGAAGTTTGAGCACACACACCCCCACCCACATGCACCTTGCCATGTGAACATGAAGGCAGAGGTGAAGGTGATGCATCTACAAGCCAAAGAATGCCAAATATTCCCCGCAAACCACAGGAAGCTAGGAGAGAGGCATGGAACAGATTTTCCCTCATAGTCAACAAAAGGAAGCATTTGGTGCAGCAATAGCATTATTAGGCATCTACCCAAAAGAGCATAAGACATTCTATTATAAAGACAT
Organism: Microcebus murinus; assembly: GCF_040939455.1. Classification (NCBI taxonomy): domain Eukaryota; kingdom Metazoa; phylum Chordata; class Mammalia; order Primates; family Cheirogaleidae; genus Microcebus; species Microcebus murinus. The sequence goes on from NC_134114.1 coordinate 13,604,592, forward strand.
CTGCACCCGAATGTTTATGGCAGCACAATTCACTATTGCAAGGATGTGGAAACAACCCAAGTGTCCGTCAATTCATGAGTGGATTATTAAACTTTGGTATATGTTTACAATGGAATATTACTCAATTCTAAGAAACGACAGTGATCTAGCACTGCTTATAGTTTCCTGGATTGAGCTTAAACCCATTATCCAAAGTGAAGTGACACAAGATCAGAATAATGGGCTCCACGTGTACTCGCCATCAAATTGGTACTGATTAACACTATGGTGCTCGAAGGGTGGTGGTGTTCACCAGGGATTCCGGGGTTGGAGGGGTAGTCCCACATCTTAGGGATGTGGCGAGCATTGTGGAGGGGAAGAGCATACCTCTAACCCTTGCTAGGAAGAGACAAAGATATAAAATGTAACCAGAATGTTAAGAAAAAAAGAAAAACAAATATTTGTCAGATGTGGGACAGATTTGTCAGGTGGGAGGGAGGAGGAGGGGGTGGGTATATATATATATATATATACATAGTGAGTTTGATTCATACCGTCTGGAGGATGGACACACCTGAAGCTCTGACTCAAGGGGATAGGGGAGACAAGGGCAATGTATATAACCTTAACGTGTGTACCCCCATAATACGCTCAAATAAAAAAAAAGGAACCAGCCCTGCTGATACCTTCATCTCAGAATTTTTGACTACAGAACTGTGAGACAATAAATTTCTATTGTTTAAGCCACCCAATTTGTGGTACTTTTTAATGGTAGACTGATATATCATTTAATCATAAAATTATCATTGTGATTCAATTAATATCTTATGCTGCATAAATGGTGAAAACTTTCTGAGGGCAGGGGCTGTGTTTATTTTGTTCACAATTGTGTTTTTTGTGCCTACCATAGTGCATGACATGTAATAGGTATTCAGTAAAATTAGTCAATAGAATGATAATCCTGATCCTCAACAAAAAGTTTGCTAACATAATGATTGAGAGAATTTTACTAACCATCAGATTTTCTGTTTGCAAATTCAAGGGGATATAGGATTTCTTCTGCAAATCTGTTCTTGAGATGAAGAGAGGAAGGAAGCTTCTTAGTTCGGTAGGGTTCATGTGTCTGATGACAGGGGTCCTTCATTTTCACATAGGCTAAATTTATTCCTTTTGAGCCATAGCAACAGAATATGTGCAAAAGTCTGAGCTAGTAGTGTGTGGAATGTGATGATAGCACCATATGGGGAGTTGTGTGGTATGTGGATGACATGCTGTATTTTAATGTTTAATTTAAGAATATCTGATTTTGCAGTAAGAGTTGGAGATTAAAAAAATAGAGCTTAAGGATAAATGTGGAATAGAACTATGTGATATTAAAAAAAAATAAACCTTGTTGTGGCATGATAACCCATTATGTTCTATTTTAACCCGTAATGCCTCCATACAAAACAATAATATTTCATCCTTCTCATTTACCCAACTGCATTATAAATTTATATTGTCATCTTACATGTGAGAATTCTGTCCCATTTTTCTCTATTTTAGGCTATTTATTTGGGGTGATTCTTTTGTTGTTGAGTTCATTTTAAAGATACTCTTTGTTAGCTATTTTTAATCTTATATAAATATGGTATTTAAATCATTGAAACAGAGTTTTGGCCACAAGTTGATTTATATAAAGTAGAGCATATGGGTTAGCATAAGGAGTAAGAGTAAAAAATCAGAGTTCACGCCAGAGGAGCATATGTCATTTCAGTGTTTGGTGTCACCAACATTAGCTACAAAAAATAAATTTGATTACAAAATATTTTTTTCTAAATATATATATGTTAGCTTATTTTTAGACAGAATATTTTATTCATCAGTGTAGTAAATATATACATTTTTCTTATTGCTATGCAAATTAAGTGAATTTTTCCCCCAATCATCCCAGCATATCAATGTAATCATGACATCATTTGGCAAAAATACATTTAAGCAATATCTCCAATAACATATTTTGTTTTTCCATTAATATAAGATTTCAAATATGGAACAATGCAAATAAATTCAATTTTAAACATTTTGAAAAAGAATGAGAAAGCATTTTTAGTAAGTACATATAAACCATCATATACAAACACCAACACAGGTGTGCACATACATACACACACCAACTCTCATGAAATTATTGAATCAAATCACAATGCCGTGGTTGCTCTTTTTTGCTAAGTTTAAATTAACTAAAATTTTTTTGGTATACAAAACAAAATCTTTTGGGAATTTTATTTTATAAAATTAAGATAATTTCTAATTCTCTAAGAATAATTTAACAGCAAACATTCAAAGATTTTCTTGAAATTCATAAAATCTGGCATAATAACACATATTTTAAATACACATAAAAGTAATCATGATGTTTAATTTTTTTATTTACAAGTAATAGATTAAGTATTTAGTAGGAGATATTTCAAAATATAAAATCTTTCAAAAGTGAAACATGCACACTCTTAAATCTTACTATTTTCACTTCTTGTATCATTTAAGACCCAGTATGACAAAATACAACATTGTCTTCAAAAATTTTATCCTGGAACTTACCTATTGGATACAATAATAAATGTACACCATTGGCATAATGGCTACACTAAAAGTCCAGACTTTACCACTTATACTATATAAACATCTCATGAAATTCAACCTATACTTCCAAAATCTTTTTCAAATAAATAAAGAGATTAAAAACATCTACAACTATGATGACCTAGCAACTCCTAGGTATTTACACTGGAGAAATCAAAATTCATGTTCACACACCAAAAACTGTACATGAAAGTTTATAGCAGCTCTATCAATAATCACCAAAAGCTGGAAACAATCCAAATGTCTTTCGTAGATGAATGTATAAACAAACTGTGATACATTCATAAAATGGGACATTACTCATCAATGAAAAGGAATGAAGCACGGAAAAAATGTTATTCTGGAATTTTGAAAGACTAGAGACTAGAAAGAAGTATATTTACTTAGGGAATTCATTTGACAAATTTAAGCATTGGTTTAAGACATAAACCAATGTCCCAGAGGAAAATAGCAAATAAAGTGAAATATCTTCTCTATAATTCCAAAGAGTTGTGGTTGATATCGCCCTAGAGCTAGAGAATAGAGGTACCAAAGAGATGAGAATTATTGGCATATGAATAAGAGAGAGGTGATATGCAAACAAAATGAAGTAGATTGTTCTGTGAATTATCTTCCAATTAATTTTAAGTTGCAAACTCAGGACTGGCCATAGGTTTCATGGAAAGGAATAAATAAAATAAATTTTTTCTATAATTTTTATATTGAATCTGTTAATTATAGACTATCATTTAAAAGAGGTCATGGTAATTGCTGTGCCAATAACAAAGTAACGACTTTTGAAGGGTGACAAAAAACCATGCACAGTGCAATCCCTTAGATAATATAGTAATTTGAGATTAATATAAAATAAATTATTAAAGAGATACTATTTTGCTTTCGTTGGCAGTGAGAAAAAAAGTCACAGAAAAAAAAGTGACACTGTATTCATAGGGAGTGTATAATTCACAGGAGACAGCACTCCGGCCGTAAGATAAGGCTTCCGATTTCTTTCTTTTTTTTTTTTAATCAGAGTCTCACTGTATTGCCCAGGCTGGAGTGAGTGCCGTGGCGTCAGCCTTGCTCACAGCAACCTCAAACTCCTGGGCTCAAGCGATCCTTCTGCCTCAGCCTCTAGAGTTGCTGGGACTACAGGCATGCGCCACCATGCCCAGTTAATATATATATATATATATATATATATATATATTAAATGATGTTTAATTTTTTATTTATAAGTAATAGATTAAGTATTTAGTAGGAGATATTTCAAAATATAAAATCTTTCAAAAGTGAAACATGCACACTCTTAAATCTTACTATTTTCACTTCTTGTATCATTTAAGACCCAGTATGACAAAATACAACATTGTCTTCAAAAATTTTATCCTGGAACTTACCTATTGGATACAATAATAAATGTCCACCATTGGCCTAATGGATATATATATATATATATATATATATATATATACATATATATATATATTAGTTGGCCAATTAATTTCTTTCTATTTATAGTAGAGACGGGTTTTCACTCTTGCTCAGGCTGGTTTCGAACTCCTGATCTCAGGCAATCTGCCCACCTTGGCCTCCCAGAGTGCTAGGATTACAGGCGTGAGCCACCACGCCTGGCTAAGGCTTCTAGTTTCAACACCTGCACAGAACCAAAGTCCTGTGATGGCTCAGAGCTTTCTTGGGCTCTCTGAAGAGACATGGATACTTGGAATGGCTGGCGTGGGTCTGGGCTGAAGCGAGCTGCTATGTCTGATTCACCCATGCAAGTTTGGAATCAAAAGACTGGTTCAGGTATGAGTGTAGGGTTTACATTCACTCTGTGCATGCTCGTCCTGTGGTGTGAGCCTTCAGAAGCACGATTTTAACCTGAGACCTTGTTTGGAGTTGTTTCTTTCGGTAGGATCCAGAAAAGATCACACCATGAAGCTAGCACATAAAGAGGCATTTAATCCCCAACGGATGCATAGAAGGAACTTACCGAATATAAGAGCCATACAAGATTAACTAAAAAAAAAAAAAAAAAAAAGAAGAAGAAGAATTAAAAATACACAAGAAAATCTAAAAACATTTGAGATAGTCTTCAGACCTAACGATGACAGAATTCACATCCAAGTTGGAATAGAGTTGGTGGAACAATCTCTGAAATGAACCTCAAAATAACAATAATTATGAAAAAGATTAATTAGTAAATAATATTCATGAAATAAGAAAACAATTATGCAACAAAGTACAAATGGCAATGGAAAGACTTTGCTTTCTATAAAGGATTATGGATAGATATGAGAGATTCTTCCAGAATAGAGCCAGTTACATAAATAGAAGTCACAAGACATAGAGAACAGAATGGGAAGCTCTAACAGAGCACTAAAAGTAGGTGTATAAGGGAGAAAAATAGAAAGAAAGGCAAATTGTCCATATTCAAGTATAAAGTGGCCCAGAATTTTCAGAAATGAAGAATGACATGAAAATCATATACCCTCCCCTTATCAAACAGAAAATGCCTGTTTACTTCGTACATACATGAAATATTTTTAAAAGGCACAAGTAAAGAATATTATCAAAAAGGTACAGAACTAGAGATGAAATAGCAATTTAAAATAGAATAGAATTTCTAATAAATTTTAAAACCTAGATCAAATCAACACTTTATTAGAAATATAAAAATTAACAAAATTGAGATAAGAAAAAACAAACCACTAATAGATGGAAAACATGAAAAACATTTAACAGGTATACAAAAATCAACCTATTTAAGATTTTAATACAATTGTAGAAATTGGGGTATTGCTTCACACACTTTTCAGGAGATCATTTTTTCTGGTTTTTAAGCTAAATGCTTCATATTATTTTGTCAGCTGTGTGTGTCTACTGCTCAATTTACCTCTGTTGGAACAATTTAATACATGACTCCCTTGTGTTTTGTCTTTCTTGCAGCCGAGACTTGGAAGTTTAGAACCTGGGAGAACTTGCTGGCCTTTCAGTTCAGTATGTATAATCCGAACTAATATAAGAACAAGATAAAATGTATTTTTGGTACCCATCTCCTATTTTGATACTTACACTAAGTATCTATTATCTAAGTATATATCTAAGTATCGATTACTTACACTAAGCCAATCTATGCAGCATTCATATTGACTGCTGGCTGGTAAAGGTTTTAGCACCCTACCTGGCAGGCATCTGTGTTTTGCCCATTAGGGAGCCTCCTGCATTCTGTTGTATTTCACCACAATATTGATTAAAATCAATGCTCTGAATGGCTTTATGTACAATAATAATAAACTCCCAGCACACAGTAGAAACAGGTTTTCAGAAAACAGTTGAATTTTCAAAGAGCTTTAATTATTTTCTTAATTTTATAATGCTTCTTTAATATTTCTAATAAATCAACAAAATGATTAACAATTCAATAGAAAACCAGGCAAAGACATGAACAGAGAGTTCACAAAGAAATATAAAGAACTAAGACATATATTAAAAGAAACTAAATTTCATGAACAATTTTAAATAATGTAAATTAAATAATATTAAGATAAACCTTTTTGTCTAGATGTTCTAAAGTAATAGCTTTCATATATAGTTGGAGCCATAGAAATTAGTATACTCTGTTTAGAAAATTATTTTTCAGTTATTATCAAAATTATAGTGTCTTTGACCAGGTGGCTTTAATTACAGGAATTTATCTAACAAAATTACTGTAACACCTACCCAAAGGATGTTTAGTGCTGCTTTGTAATAACTTGGAAGTGATTTTAATCTCACTAAAGGGATTATAATTAGGTAAATTATGGTCAATTTAAACAATGGACTACTACTGCAGCCATTACAAAGAAGAATGCATAGGCCTGGCATTGTGGCTCACTCCTGTGATCTCAGCACTTTGGGAGGCTGAGGTAGGAGGATTGCTTTAGCCCAGGAGTTTGAAAGTTTGAAGTTACAGTAAGCTAGGAGAACATCAATGCTCTCTAGCCAGGGTAACAGAAAGAGACCCTGTCTCAAAAAAAAAAAAAAAAAAAAATGCATCAGTATATCTCTTTTTTTTTTTTTTGAGACAGAGTCTCACTCTGTTGCCTGGGCTAGAGTGCCATGGTGTCAACCTAGCTCAAAGCAACCTCAAACTCCTAAGCTCAAGCAATCCTCACTTCCTCAGCTTCCCAAGTAGCTAGGACTAAAGACTCATGCCACCACACCTGGCTAATTTTTTTCTATTTTTAGTAGAGATAGTGTCTTTCTTTTGCTCAGGCTGGTCTCAAACTACTGACCTCAAGCATTCCTCCTACCTCGGCCTCCCAGAGTGCTAGGATTGTAGGTTTGAACCACTGCACCCGGCCTCATCACTGTATCTAAAAGTTATAAGGAACAAGGGAATTTGGGAGTGATGAAAAGTAGTATTTCTCCTTTCATCATATGAGAATTTTTACAATTAAATGAAAACGTAAAAACTTAAAGACTTTACATATTAATATTAAAATGATCCATTAATGTTATGTCAACATTATAATTCTGGGATAGATATTATTTGAATGTGGTAAAATGAAAAACACACATGAACATTTCATTTGATTTGCTAATTTTTCATTTAGGAGTTTTGAATTTATATTTACAAGTTGTGTTGGCCTTTGGTGTTCCTTTTACACTGCTGTCAGGTCTTGGTAATGAATTTGTAAAGCTTGAGCACTGCAAAAGCAATATTTTTCTCTCTCTTCTACTAAAAAAATAATATATGTTTTCTTCCTGAATTAAGGAAAAACATTAGAAAACAATTGTGAGGAGACTACGGGACTTTCTTAGATGTAAGCCTGGCAGATCACAGATAATAACAAGGTATAGAGATCATTTACTTTGTAGCTTAACATCAAGCCCCTCCTACAAGTGCGAAGGCATCTCAAAGCAGGTTGAGTCAATTTGCCTAAGTGCCAATCCTCTATTGGAAGTAAAGGATCAGTAGCGTTCCAATATCTGTCCCCATGCTTTCAAGTTTAAAACACTTTTGGAATTGATTTGGGTAGGTACAACCATGGTACAAAGGCAAGGAAGTGACTGGAGACCCTGAAATAAAGGTATCGTGATGTTAGAGAGAGACAGAGACACCCAGTGGATTAGTTTAGGTAGGGAGACTGGGAGAGAGAAGAAAGAAGTCATGTCCTTGATCAAATCCTACTGGGAATGATTTAAACCTAGGCAAACTGCTTTATGTGTAAATTAAAACAGCAGGTAGTCACGGTTCTGGTAATACTTGAGGCCAAGTCAAATTGTCCTGGTGCCCTTTGTGAGCTGACTTAATCTGAAGAGATTCTTTGATAATCTGGTCCTTGACTCTGTGACACATCAGTTCTTCTTCTAGAAGGATCCCAGAAATTTTCGTGAATCCTTATAGCTTTTATTGTCATGAATGCAGGGTGTTTGAAAGAGCCTACCCCTTGGACCCAGGCTAGATTGCTGGGGGGTCCTTTGCACTCTGTTTAACTGAGAAATTGGTCAGCCCACCTTGGCCAGTTGAAGGGTCAATACTGCAAGGAGATGTTACCTTGCACATGTGTTAGCTACCGGAGCAGAAACTTTTCTTTAGCTACAATGTTTTATATAGGCCCTGTTGGCCAATGATAAAAAAAAGACATTAGATCTTGGATATAGCAGAGGCAAGTTATTGTTAATATAAAACAGGAGAAAATATACTAGAACCAAGAGGACAGGAATGGAACAGTCACGTCACTAGATGAACATTAGCCTAAGTGTTACAAGATTCTAATCATTTGAAGTTATTCAACTTTGCAAAAGTATAAATAAAACATAGCTCTGTCCAATAATAGATGAACACTTGGGAATTTTGAAATCCCCAATCTAGAATTAGATTTGTCATAGGTTAACTTTCTTTCATTTATATCCTTCAAATATTTATCCCTCAATTTTACACCAGCAATTTGCCAATGTTCCAGAAGTTACTAATTTCCTGAAGTAGTTCTTCAGGTTTTTTCCTTTGAGAAGAAAGTAAATCTGAATTTTTTTAATTAAAAACATGTTCCTTACAAATACCAAACCAAAAATATTGTTAACAATCTTATTTTTTGTCTTATGTATGTATTTGTGAAAATGTATATTAGTAAGTTTACATGAAAAGAAAAAAAAAGAGAAATTTTTAGTAAGCTTTTCTTTTTATCTGAAGTTTCAGAATGTTAGGCAGACTTAACTTAAAGCTGTATATGCATCAAAAATATCCTCCTGATCATTCATCACATGATCAGTGTTAAGCTGTATACCTCCTCATAATGGCTAGAATGATACTGCACAATCATTTGACGACAAAACGAAATTTTTATTCCCTCAACAAAAATATTGGAAAAATGGATACTAAAGAATAAATAATAAATACTAATAGAGGCAAAGAAATAAACTTCAAATCATTTCTAGGTTACTCACAATACCTAGTACAATGTAAATGCTATGTAAATAGGTGTTACACTGCATTTTTACTTGTATTTTTTATTGTTGTATTGTAATTTTTTATTTTTATTTTTATTTTCCTGAATATTTATATCCTCGGTTGGATTGTGGGGCTGGAACTTACGGATGTGGAGGGTGCACTATATATTTAATTCTAATTCTTTGCCTTCACTTTCTTTGTAGAATACTTTACCAGTCTGTTCTATTTTCTTTTTGAGTACTTTTCTCAGTGTGTTTCTCCACTGAGTAATTAATCTCAAAATCTGTTTTGCCATAACTCTTAAAGGCAGAATATGACTGGCGAGACATAAGAACAAATAGAAGAGAAATGGAAGTTAAATATTGAAATGACAAATGAGGTTTATGAAGGAAAAGGGGAGTGCTGATATTCAGAAAGCAAATACCAGTATTTCCTTAGTTTAGAATCTTTAACTCTTATTTAGTCTTTGATCAAATTATTTTAGTTATAAAATAACCTCTTTAGCACAGGTTTTATTCTATATACCTTTACCTAAAGCAATATTTCTGAATAATGACCTTTCATTTCAATTCATCCATTTTAAATTGTATTTGACCATGAACAATTTGAGTGCCTATTATAATATTCTTTTTTCTTACTCCTTTTTAACCAAAGTTCTTTTTCTAAATAATCAAAATTTACTTACCATTATCAGTTTTGATAATTATCACTAGTTTTGTTCCTTTTAGGAATATTTGCATTTTACAGAAATAGAAACTTTCACAGTAATAGTAAATTTTGGGTGCTGATTTAGTGGATTTTTTTTTGAGTAGTGTTTAGAAAAATAGGATATGAAATTATTAAAATGGTTACTTCTATGAAGGCACATAATAATATTTTGATTTCATTGAAATAAAATATAAAGATATTAAGGGAATTTAGATATTAAGGCAATATTAAGGGAATTTCAAAACTATTATATATCATAGATTATTATTAATAGGAGATATGCTATAATACCAATTTTAATTTATCTTTCTTTGGCCAATAGGAGCTTTCAGAATTCTTCTACTCCAAACCTCATGAATGTGTGTGCATGTGTTTCAGATTATGTGCATAGTAAAAGTTTATTTTTCCTTATATTTACATATGGAACATCTCATAGTTGTTTACTTCTAATTCCCATTTCAATCCCGAACACAGATTAATTTGGATTCTGGAAATGAAAACATATACCCATAGTTTGGGTAGCTTTGATTTAACTGTCTCTGTTGAGATGGGGTGTTCTCAACCCTGTACTGATAGATAATTTCCTATGAAAACTTCATTCCACATAGTATGACATTAGGTCTTGTTATACATTGTTAGCTTCCTCCTTTTTAACAGAGTGAAGACTACAAATCCAAGACCAAAATTTTTCTTTTTCTTTTCTTTTTTCCTTCCTTCCTTCCTTCCTTCCTTCCTTCCTTCCTTCCTTCCTTCCTTCCTTCCTTCCTTCCTTCCTTCCTTCCTTCCTTCCTTCCTTCCTTCCTTCCTTTCTTCCTCTCTTCCTCTCTTCCTCTCTTTCTCTCTTTCTCTCTTTCCTTCTTTCTCTTTCCTTCCCTCTTCTCTTCTCTTCTCTTCTCTTCTCTTCTCTTCTCTTCTCTTCTCTTCTCTTCTCTTCTCTTCTCTTCTCTTCTCTTCTCTCTTTCTTTCCTTCCTTCTTTCTTTCTCACTTCGTTGCCCAGGCTAGAGTATAGTAGCACGATCAAACCTCACTGTAACCTCAAACTCCTCAAAGAAGGCCCATGCATGATCAAACTCCTAGGATCTTGCTTAAGCCTCTCAAGTAGCTGGGATTACAGGCGTGTGCCACCATTCCTCGTTAATTAATTGTATTATTTTGTAGAGACAGGGTCCCACTATGATACCCAGGTTCCAAAATTTATATTTCTAAATCTATATGTTAATGAATCAAGCAATTCTTAAGCAGCAGTTACAACTGAAGTTGCTGGGGGGGCCTGCCACACCACCACAGCAAGGAGAACGTGAGCCCAATTGGATTCAATTTATCACTCTTGGCACAACAGACAGCAAGAGGGTTATGTTTGCTTCTCCTTGTCCTCTGAGTCCCATGGAGGGCCATGCAGAGCAGGTCCAGGGCCCAGGAGAATGCTGCTCATACAGTGGACCATGGCTACCCCTGAGGAACACTGAGCTTAAGAAACTCTCTAAGCTTATAAGGGGGACTTCAAGCAAATTTGCCTATCTTTCTCTCTGGAGAGAGACATTGTCTTTATTATCTTGCTCAGAAACAATTTTCTGGGCAGAAAACAAATTTGCCTTTAGATGGCGACATCTTTATCACCTTGCAATGTGTCAGGAGATGGGAGGGGAACTCTAGCTTTAAAACTCTAGAATCTAAGTAAATCTGCTTCCTGCCTGGAAACATCTTTGCAAACATCTTTGAACAAGTTGCCTATGCCTTTTGCTCAGAAGATATGTGGAAATGGCAGATTCATCAATTATCTCCCAACACTGTCTTTTTCCCACCTTTAGCTTCTTTGCAGAAATTTTACTCCCATTTTATATTTTGCATTTTTCTTTTGCTTTATGTATTACAAAAACAAAATTTTATCTTCCTAATTGTCCTCTAAGGCAACAATTCCAACATATTTTACTTGATAGAAATTAATGTATACCCTGGTATTTGAGGTGATGGAAATTTGCAATTGAGGAAAGTTTCTTCACTTCTTGATAGAAACACTTAACTCTGATTACTTTTTCATGTTGGGGCAGTGTTAGTGTGACATTTGATCTTACAAAAATAGAAAAAAATTTGGAAGTATGCTCACCACTTTGGAAAATGCCAACATGGTGACTTTAAAGAGTCACAGATATCCATGTATGCCTGATAGGAAAAGCAGGGCACATCATTCATGTCAAACTAACAAATACTAAATTACAAAAGTGTAGTCTATAATAAATGTGGTTACTAGGTACAAAGTCATACTTTCTTACATCCATAGCACTTAAAATCAATCTGAGGTTAAATCACATTACCTTTGAGTTTGCTTTTTTGATTAATTATTTTTCCTTGTGACGAGAAGTCTTGGGATGAGGTGGTGGCCAAGTTCTATGTCTTGCAGCCAGGCAATGCTATGGGATGGAAGTTGGGACATCATGTGTCTGGTTTACAGTGCTCACATGTCACTTGGCAGAGTTAAGGGAAGTGCTATTGATTACTGAGCTCCCAAAAACATCAGGCAGAAAACCTGCTTACACTGATGCTTCTGCCTTGGCGATTTTTGAGAATTTTCACAAATGCCTCGCTTCATTTACTGAGAGAGGCCTATATGGAAACTCAGAAATAATACTTGGTAGAGGAACAAAAAGTCAGAGATGGGTTCTTTGTTTTTCCTTGTTTCAAATTTGTCTGGGCAGTTGAGCAAATGGTCTTCTAATTCTTCTACATTCTTCTACACCAGGAAACCTGGTGTCTAGGCACAAAGCTAGATTTTTGGCTCCATTGAGGAAAATGTCTGGTGTTCAACTAAACTAGCAGAGGTCAATACAGTATTCTGGTTCTATCAGAAAGAAGGCCCATGCATGATAACTTACCTCGATCCTTCTTTTCTAGTGGCAGTGGAGTTGAGATCTACCTTTGCTGAAGATCTAATTTTAGTAGGACTTTCCTGGGGCTGCTGGAAGATGAACTAGTCAGTTTAATGAAGACTCCAGTCCCTGTGAACTTTTGGAGCTTATGAAAATCTAGATGTCAAGCCGAAATAAGATTATTCCTTCTCAGCAATAGCCCCAAAAACCATGACAATATGGGCTCATATCTATTGACTTTGGGGAGGCTCTTTTTTGTTTTATCATTTCTCAACTGAGGGTATTATACACACCTTTTTCAAAGTTAACTGATGATGAGATTGAACAAGTTCATCAATGAGAAGAGTGGTTTGAAAATTTGTAATGCATATCTTTTATGCATTTATACATAAATATGAAGTATAATTAGAGGTGCAACACAATCTCCAATAAGGCCTAGATAGTCAATTTACATTTAAAGCTCTAATTAGAATTTTTACCATTTGAAATATACAATTACATTATTATGCATTCCTAAAAGAACACTACAATTAAACATTACAAAAAATGTTACAGTTACCAAAATACAAGGTCATAACTCATGTCATTAAAAACAATTGCATTATGAATCTGGAATATGGTAAGTGTCAGAATCATTCAGCTTATAATATTAAGACAGTGCTGATGAGAAGATTTCACCTCTGTTAACCCAGGGAAAGAATATTTTGTTTAAGATCATCAACATGTGGTCAACTTGAAATAAGAGCTGCTCAGTGACATGAAACTTGTGGTTTTGTAATGCCTAGTGCAATCAGACTAAAATAGGTTTTGCTAAAGCAGTGTTTTCTAAGGGTACTTCTGCTTCATTTTGTCCATTCTGGGCACTGCAATATTGATATTAATGGTAGGGAAGATCCACCCACTCTAAAGCAATACATAATTAAAATTGCTCGCATGCAATACAATAGAAAAGCCATGTTCAGTTTACAGGAATAACAGAAATATACACGTAACCAGTATGGCACACATTATCAGATTAGAGTGCAATATGAACATATCTTCCTTATTTCAAAATTAAAACTGGTGGAGGACCCATTTTTCTAGATTAGGAGGAATTCTAGCATCTTTCTAGAGGAAATATGAAAAATTCCTCAGTGGTTGAATTGTTAAGATATCTCAGGGACTTATTCAATACCAGCTGCCCATTCTAACTTCCCAGTCCCATTTAGAGACAAACTGGGGAATTCACTCTGTACACAAGTAAGATCAGGGTTTTGCCTCTTTTTGCTCTTGCTGCTGCTATAATGTGTCTGTCTCCTGCAAGCTGCTCCCTGGGGTGCAGTGTGTGGACAACACATACAGTCTGGCATAGCCTCTCTGCTGGAAGGTGGAGAAACTCGTGCTTGGAAGTATCAGGTCAGACTCATTGGTTAATACTCACATGTTCATACATTTTCCCCAAAGTGTGGTTTCTAAGCCAGGATGGCTGGTCCAGCCTGGGCTTCCAGCCATACCTGGTCATTTTCCCAGAACCAGCCCTGGCATGCTCCTTGAGTCACCAGCTCGGATCTTCCCTCCCTCATGCTGAAGTTCTCTTTGAGAGGTCTTGATGTCCTTTTTGGCCACTGTGGTTCAGGCGACCTCAGTTTATCAGAGGAGGTTCTCATTTTCACCAGGATGTTATTAAATCTTGGTCTTGGTTCAGGAGCAATAACAGAAACATCAGCTCTTTATAAAAATTGAATTTTCCATTTATATGTCTAAATTTTTAAGCACAGATGAAAGATGATTACACTTGAATACTTTTATCTGCTGGATTCCATCAAGAGGATTTTGAGGCTGGTGGGAGAGAGGGGTATGAGATCATGAGGGCAATTTCCCAACCTGTAAGAAAAGCCACGATCACTTTAATCGTTAGTGATATAATTATCTCTAAGAGAGTGGAAGAAAATATTCTACTTTCAAATGACAGAAGCTCTGAAAATCTCATCTAAGGAACTGAAAATAACTTGTAAGTTTATTTATTTATTTTTTATTTTTTGTTTTTTACTTTTTGCTTTGTGCTCTAAATTCATTTTTAGTAACAGTGGAAGCCATTTGAAATGAAATACAACACTTAAAGGAAATGAAACAGAAATGAATGCCAGCAGTAAATGGCAAGAAGAAATAAAGTTCAGCGTGTTCCTAAGAAATTCTCTTAGGAGTAAATGTTGCAAATTTAATTCTTACTTTTGAAATTTTACTATCATGAAGTTATCCATTTGTGTTAATTTAGTTTTGTTATATCATATACATTTGTTTTCTTAATAGTACAAATTTGGCCCCAAATAGACCTGAATTCAGATCAAATCCCTTAATTTCTCTGTGATGTTTTCTTTTTCTTTAGATTTAAAGTAGCTAAAATGATACTTAACATTTTATTTATGAGAATTCAAGATAAAGTGTCTGATACTGGACCAATCTTATACAGTAGGCATTTAATACATGGTAACCACTATGATTATTATATCTGATATTAGCATTATAATAATTTATTTTAATATTTGAGGTATTATTTCCAGTAGATTTGTGATAACTGCTCCTAAATAGAGTTTTTAAGTTTGTGTACAAAGTTGTTATAAACAAATATACTGGACAATAATGTAATAATAATCACAATAAAAAATAAAGCCACTGGACAATATAGATTATTCTCAGTTGAACACATAGACTGAATGTGTTGAGGGGTCAATGATCATGATTTTCTTAGTCCATTCAGGCTGCTATAACAAAATACCTTATACTGGGTAATTTCTAAACAATAAAACTTTATTTGTCACAATTCTGGAGGCTGGGAAGTCCAAGATCAATGCACCAGCGAATTTGGTGTTTGGTGAGGACCTGTACCTCACAGATGGCACCTTCTGTGTCCTCACATGGCAGAAGGAGCAATTGGCCCCATATGTCCTTTTGTAAGGGCATGAATCCCATTCATGAGGGCAGATCACTGGTAACCTAATCACCTCCCAAAGGTGCCACCTCTTAATATTAATACCATCACCTTGGGGGTGAGGTTTCACACACATGAATTTTGGAGGGACACAAACATTCATAACACAGCAATAATAAGGTTAAAGAGTTTACTTACAGAGAAGTGTTAAGAGGTAGGTACTGTTTGTTAGAAAAGGTGCTCACAACTAGGAAGAAGTTAGGTGTCCAGAACCTTCTTAAATTTTTGTGTTTCTTTCAGACCGCTACTGCCTGCTTCCTACACCATTTCTTGTGACTTTTTCTTATAGCTAAACTAAAACATTTTTTCTTGAGTACTGTCTTAATCAGTTGTGTTTTTATCCAATGAACTTCCATTCACTGTCCCCTATTGGGTATTTTAGCAACTTAATAACTAACAATTATTTGCCGCTTTTTGTATAACCAACATTTTTCAAAGTCCTGGAAATATATGCATAAATAAAACTTGATCCCTGCTCTCAAAGAAGTTGACCTATTTGGAAAGGACATCCAAGAAGCAAACAATCTTAACATAATAATGACATATCATAATAACATAATTTCTTAGGGTGGCAGTGGTTGGTGGGGGGTAAGTCAGAAACTTTCTTAGAGAAAGGTAAAGTTTTGCTTAGTCTTTATGAGTGAAAAATGTACAAGAAGAACAAATGTAGGGCTGAAGTTCCTGGAATAAGAACCAGAATGGACAAGATTACAGAAGCAGAGCACCATGTAACATGTGCAGAAAACTGGAAGTAGTCTATAAATTACAGGTTTGGGAGTAGCAGGTCCTAAAGCTGTAGAGATGCAGAGATGCCAGATGAGGGAGGGGGCTGTGTAGAACCCTAAAGTGCTTGAGTTTTGCTTCAAAGAACAATGGGAATCCCTTGGAAGGGCAATTTAAGTGAAGGATGACACCAATTATAGTTCATAGATAGTGAGTGGCAGTCACTTACAACACAAACCAATTCTAACCCATACTAAAGACATTTAGAGTTCAGAAATGCATTGGCCAATATAGAAAAAAGTATTCAAAGTCTGGATTAAATCCTTGACATATGTTCCATCCTACTCACTCAAACCCTATATCCCTTGAGAAAAATCCAGAGGAGGCACTCTTCACTAAGGATTTGAGAAATAAAGGGTGAGTCAGAACATAGTCTTTGTTGTTGTTTATTTCAGCATATTACGGGCGTACAAATGTTTAGGTTACATATGTTGTCTTTGCCCACATGAGTCAGAGCTTCAAGCATGTCCATCCCCCCAGATAGTGCGCACCAGACCCATAGGTGTGTATGCCCGACACCTGATGAATGTTATTACTATATGTGCACTTAAGTGTTGGTCAGTTAAGTCTGTTAATACCAATTTTGGTGAGTACCTGTGGCACTTGTTTTTCCATTCTTGTGATACTTCACTTAGTAGAAAAGGCTCCAGTGCTATCCAGGATAATATAAGAGGTGCTTATACTGGTGGCTTATACTACAAATAAAATGAGTGGTGAGCTTGGTTTCTCCAAAAGCTACTATTATGAAATGCAAAACCAGCAAAGTGGGAATGAAGCAGAGAAGAAGAAGAACAGATACCAAGGTGTGATAACAAGCTGGCCAATGTTTGGTATTAAGTAAAACTGATAGCTGGATCTGGTGGAAGTGTTCTCTCAACCACATCTCTGGCAGTGCATCTTGGACAACAAAGGAAGAATTTATCCATCAACCACTGTCTCCCCTGTACTCTCTCATTGTATATCTCCAAGACTGTCCACTTGGTTTCACACCTTAAAATCTGCCAGGGAAGCTCTTGGGCAGGAAATGATTTACATGTGGTGATGTTGGCATGAGGTAATATACTATTGAGTTATATTTACATGAAGTCAGTTAGAGCCCACATAGACTGGGCTGCTTCTTTTGTGGGTGGTGGAGGGGGATGGGTAGTGGTCAACTGGCCTGGAGAAAGCTGAAAGTGAGTCTGAAGATTTTGCCATGTGCAACCTGTGGTCAGTGAAGATGGGCCAATCACTGTGTGGCAGAGACTGAATTGGAGCACATTCACCATCATGGGCTATGTGGGTGTGACTGTCATAGCAGAGTGCAAGACTGACTTTATAATCAGATGCCTGAGGTTGGTAGGATCTGCTGAGGTCTTTCACATTGGCTAATTGATTGTAAGGTATCTAAAAGTGATACCAATAGTCAATCATTATGCTCTTCTCCAGTTCTTTAAATACAGGAATTCCAGCTCTCATGAATAAAGATCTGGCTTGAGCAAACATGATCATGATAACATGCTCTCCTCCCAATATCAGATAAAGGTTCTGTATGGTCATAGACATAAACATTTTGAAGGAAAAGGAAACTTGTTTCCTTAAGGAAAGACCCTGTTATAACATGACAAGAATACCCGGGGAATCTTCCTCCTCACATAACTCATGGTCATTTGCATAGACAATGGGTAGTGGTAAAAGGAAAACACCCAGGCTTTTCAGGAATGATTGGTATTGGCTCTGAGGTGACATTAATTTCTGAGGACTAAAGGAGATCAGTGTGGGTTTGACTGCAGTCCAAATTACAGAAGGTCAACAGAGACTTTGAACACCACAGTGGTCATCTTCCCAGGTACATAATGTTGGGAGTAAATGTCTTCACACCAAGCAGAATCCCCACCATAGTCAACATTTCAATCACTCCCTCCTGAATCCTCTAAACTGTCTTCTTTTATCTGTTGTACTCGTCATCTAGAACCTTATGCCACATGCACCTTCACCACCTGCAAGGAAGAACCCAGACACCCATCTTCTCTAGGTTTGTACCCAAGAAACAGACACCTATTGGAGAAACACAGATACACATCCACCCACGCACACAATCAGATGGATGCTAATATAAATAAGATTTCAATCATGTATTTCCTTAAGTTTGTTGTTCCAGTCCTCACAGCAATGACTTCAAATCTTTTCTGCTCTTCTAAAAGCTCTCATAGCCCATTTCAACCTCCACATTCTTGAAAGATCGCCTTGCTTCCTTCTTGAATGAGTAAATACAAGTCATTAGTTGAAATTCTGTCGATTTTCCACCAAAAATATACAAATCCAAGTGTGTCCATACGTAGTCCTCTTCTCCTTTAATACGATGCAGAAAGTGTCCCTCCATGTTTCAAAGACTAATTTTGCTATATTGCTCTACATTTTAATTCCCAGGAAACTTACACTCCCAATTCTTCCTCTCCTTTATCTGTTCCCCACTTTTGTCCCTTTCGGGTCCTGCTTTCATCTCTCAATATTTTCCTCAAGCTGTGCTGTCTATATTTCTTCTCTTCACATTTTCAATTGTCTAAAGGAGTTTTAAAAAGGTAAGATATGCATATATTTGAAAGAAGAAATAAAGAATATATAGACTCAACTTTCCAACCCCAAAGTACATGGTATATAAGTAGCTTTGTTGAAAACATGTCAAGGGAAGTATCCTGAGTGGAGACACAGGTTTTTAAGTTAAGTCAAAACATGGGGTTAACATTCAGGAAAAGGTTGAGGATTTAATGGGGCTTTATCTCTTGCAAGATAAATTTTAGTGAGCACAATGGTATGGTATGGTAGGGTAGGAATACAGTGAGAAAGAGAAGAAGAGAACACAAGAGAAAAATTTGTTTTGGGTCAAGACAGCACAGTGAATTGTGGAGATGAGATTGGTCAAGTAGTATTTCCCAAACTTTTCTAAGAATAAAATTCAACTCCACCCAAGTGAAAATACATATCTCCAGTTTTCATCCAAGGTCTCAGCCCCAGAACTAGTAATTTGAATTTTTAGCAAGCACTGTGGGTCATTTTTTTGATGAGGCAAATACGAGAGCGGTGCAGCCATAGAAGCTATGTGTGTATTTGTGTGTTTATGTGCATGGGTTATAGTATTTTGGACATTAGCTTTAAAAAAGAAATGAAGAACCTGGAGAATTTGGGTTCTAACAGTTTCTTGGAGCTCCATAAGTCCCTGGATCATACTGAATTACCTATGGCTTGAATGGTTGATTGTCTGATAGGTGTGTCCCTTAATGTTACTTTTTTTGTTTAAGCTGACATCTGTGGTTGTTTTTCCAGAAATTGGCACAATGATGCAAGTGAGTATGAGGTTCTAACTGTATTATGGCAATGCTTATATGGCTTACAGGCTGGAAGCTTCCAAGGCTAGAAGCAGTTTCGGCCCAGCAGTGGTGATCTTAGGGAGCATCTGGCTGACATTCTTGGCTGGCTTTGACTAAAGGCTTTGTGACGTCCAGCCAGATCCGTGTTATAATGCTGAATCAGGGCAGTGGTGACAGGGAGCAAGAGGAGGAACATAGTGAAGAAATATCTAAGCTGGGACTCTGAGAGGAGTTTTTTTTTTATTTATTTTAAGGGAGAGACAGAAAGACAAAGGGGTTTTCTGCCTTAGAGACTAGGTATGGTGATGCTATTGACTGAGATATAAAATACATCACAACAAGCAGGTTTCTGTGGTACGTGAAATAAGTCAGTTTTGCATTCCTTGAGTCTGAGGTGCCTGTGTCACAGTCACACACGGATGTTCAATGTTACATGTTCCTGAACTCATTAAAGAGGCTTTGGTGGAAGATGCAGATTCCATAGTGTGGTGGTTAATTTTGTGTATCAAGTTGGTTGGGCCACGGTGGTCAGATAGTATTGTGGATGTTTCTGAGAAGGTGTTTTTCAGATGAGATTAATACTGAAATCAGCAGGGTGATTACCATCTATAATGTGGATGGCCTCATCTAATCCACTGAGGACCTTAGTAGGACAAAGACTGACATCTCCTAAGAAAGAAGGGATTCTGCCAGCAGACTGTCTTTGGACTCAGACTGTGATTCTTCCTTGGGTCTCCAGATGTCTGGCCTATCTTGTAGATTTTAGACGTGCACCTCTACAAGTGCATAAGCTAATAACTTAAATTTATCTCTCTCTCACTAGGGGTGTGTGTGTGTGTGTATGTGAATATATGGATATACATACATATACACACTCATATATATATATTTATTTACATATATGTGTGTGTATATACATACAATCATTAGTTGCTTAACAATGGAGATACATTCAGAGAAAATGTGTTTATTGTGCTAACATCATATAGTGTATTTAAAAAACCTAGATGGTACAGCCTACTACACACCTAGACTATATGGTATAGCCAATGCCTCCCTAGGCTATAAACATATAAAGTATGTTGCTATATGGAATATCATAGGCAACTGTGACACAATTGTAAGTATTTGTGTATGCAAATATATCTAAACACGGTGCATTCCGCTGCAAGATTATGATGGCTACAAATTCCTATCACCACTAGGCAACAGGGATTTTTTTAGCTCCATTATAATCTTATGGGGCCACTGTTGTATATTCAGTTCCTTGTTGACTGAAACCGTCAATATGCAGCATGTATGTGTGTGTGTATACATACACATATATGCACACATCTGTTGGTTCTGTTTCTCTGCAAGTATTAGGGTTTTGTGATGGAATAGATTACCTTGAGAAAAAGAATGGCCCGAGAAGAGAAACAGATGGAGAATAAATCATGGGGACAATAGCAGTGTGTAAGTGGTGACGAATATACAGAAGGACACATGAGGAAACTTGAGAAGGATTGATCGTGGACACTGAAGACTGTCATGGGAGTGAGCTGGGTGATCTAATGGAACAGAGAGTAAGGCGGAGGGAGTGGTGCACGGTGTCACCAAGGCAGACAGATGGAAACGTGGTCATGTGGTTTGGCAATTAGAAAGTCCTTTGTTATCTTAGCTAAAGGGGTTTCAGAGATGAGAACCTCATTTTTAGTCTGGAAAAGAATTAATTGAGAAGTGAGAAACCAAAGACTTTTCTTTGAAAATTTGAAATCAAAAGGGAAGGAAAGAGGGAAGTAGCTAACGTGAAACACGGGTCCAGGAGAAAAGTGTTTAAAATTGTTTTCTGTTTTTGGTTTGTTGTAAGTCCACAACATCTGCAGCACATTTTCAAGTTGGAGAAGCAGTCTCCAAAATTACGGAGAACTGATTGTTTGAGCAGCCGAGAAGGATGCTGGTTCCCAATGGAGATTAGCGCAGGTGGGAGTCGGATTCCCAGCGCTGGTCTGATCCCACCCACGAGGAAGCACACAATCACCTGGGCACTGGGAGACAGCCTGGAAGCGTAGGCCACATGTAAAGATGTAAGATGGGAGTTACAGGGAGAAAGGAGCTCATAGAAGTAGATCCTCAAATGAGAAAAGGAGAATGGAGGTTAGTGTGGTGAAATTCCGAGAGTGGCAAAGTGTTAGAATTGTTGCTTAGGAAGAAAAATTGGTTAAACACAAGAAAATAATTGGTAAATTATAGTAAGGGGTCAGATTAGAATATTTAAATTTGTACTGACAACAGGGCTTAGGACTGTATCTTTTTCTGTAGCTTATGTGGTGGGCTAAATTCAGGACTAGCGCCAGTGTGCACTGCTCACCCATGGTTCTAACATAAGGAGATACTAGCAAGCTAGATAGCTCCCTGTGGGGAAAAATTAAGGTCAGCACCAGTGGGGTCCAGGATGAGTGGGGAATGTGGGGTCCAGGATGAGTGGGGAATGAGGTGAATGACAAGAGGGAGCTGGTAGAAGGGATTTAAAAAGGATACATTTTAAAAATTCTCTCCCTCACTTTAAAATCCAACTATATTCTTAAGGCAGGCATTTTCCCTTCCATGGCTTGAAGAATTATCCAAATAGTCACCACTGGTTCTTGCTAATTGACCCAGAGAATTACTCCAGGTGGCTACAAATCTCACCATCTGCTTTGGACTCTCTCTCCAGTCTGCTGTCCTGGGTTTCTCTGCCGTTGGCATCATTACTGGGAAGCTTTCTCTCTGCCTGGCCCCAACAGATTGATTACCTATTTGGACAGTCTGCTGTTCTTTGGACAATCGCTGCAACATGTGCTGTTTCTCAAATTACCCCCATGGCCACTATGGCCAACAGTAAGTGGCGGCCCACCCTCCAACACAGCTCTCAGGACACTAACTGACTGCTTGATAGGGTCACTGAGACGGTTCACTGTCATGTTCTTATGTTGAGCAAATTTTGTGTTCAAATATCTAATGAAAACTGAGGAACAATTAACATATTGGGAATATTTTATAATACCAATAACTATGTAAGGATAAAGTATGAATACTAAAGGGATATAAGCATTAGGGATTATATGATGCTTGATAATCAGCACAGCTATTTGGTGATATGAAAATGTAGTTCCCATTAGAAGATAACTTGCTGGAGTTTAATCTCCCATGTTTTACAGAGAGTTGGGCTAATATCCTGAGTTATCCTAGTTATTGAATCATTATTGTGCCTTCTGTAATTTAGGAGTATGATTGGTAGAATAATAATTATTTTGGGATCTATTTGGTTTGGGGTAAATTTGAAATTATGAAACCATTCGTCTTTGACCTTTGGAGTTTCTGAGAGGGGTCAGCTGCAGACCTGATTCTGCCTACTTTTCAGTGAAAAAGCAATTGTTTTGTATTACTGGATCATCCACCCAATACAGAAATTGAAAGAACATCTCAGTATTTTACATTTTGTGTAATGAATACTGGGGAAGCCATTCCTCATGTATCACAGATGTTTGATTAAGCATTATTTTATGATGGAGGAAGTACAACACTTGGAGTCAGAAGAATCTGAAATTGGTTTCTTACTTTGTCAATCATTCAAGCTGTCAACCTGAGAAATTATGTCATTTTCAGGCCGTTAGTTTTTACATCTGTAAATTTGGTCTTTTGCTCCTTTCTTAAAGTAGATGTGATCTTTCACGTTAAGATATAGCCTAAAGTTATAAAATTGCCTTTAATTTTACAATAATATTATGCATATGTAAAATTTACACAGTAATTCTTCTATAGCTTTTCGTCAATGAAGTTTAAGCAAAGCAACTTTTGACAAAGTAGCCACGTGCCTATCAGCAGTTCCATTTTATAGTGTTTGCTGACTTTTGTACTATATGTAAAAGTGACAGAAATCCTATATATTACCAGCAGGTAGTAGAAGAAAATGTCAGAACAAACTCCAGTGACATTTAAGGAAAAAATGAGGGTTGAGCTTATTGTAAATTCTCAAACTATATTCTTTCAAACTCCATTCACATGTGGCCATTGCCTTACAGTTGAGAAATTTTTCTTCATTAAATCACTATTATTGTTGCAATTTGTTTTAAAACAAATTAATTTAACATCTATTTATTTCCATTTCATCGATATCACTGGAGGAATTTTACTTATAGAAAGAATTACTCGAGTGTTGCAAATAATTATCTCTTCAGTTTAAATATGTGTGTGTATTTATTTTTGGCAACATATTTATTATGAAATGCAATCATACAATTTCCATTTTCAAATTGTTGGGTCCAAGATGAAAATTTTCTAATAAAAAACTCCAATCATTAGAGTGTTCATCATAGTAGCATAGAGCCTATATTAAAGATTTGTTTTGACAATAACAAGTTTGAGTGTTTGTACTACGGTATTTGAATTGCTTCTATGTCTGTTACACAAGTGAGTTTTTCCATTTTCATCTCATTTCAACTAGTTCTTCCATTTTTATTACATTTTGTGGGGAAAAAATATAAAAAAGTAAGTAAATCAACACACAAAGGTACATGGGTGGCGTAGAGTTTCCATGTGTGTTTATGGGAACCACTGTAGTAGGAAAGATTACCTGAATTCACGTGTAGATGAGGACTGATGAAACTATCATCTGAAGATGTAGCAGAAATGACACTGGAAATAAGCTGTGACATTCAACTTGATACAAGCAACTGAGAACTTCCTTGCTTGCCAGAGCACGTGTCTCTCTCATGTTGGTCCAAAAGAGTCAGTGCTCAGGAGGAGCTCACACTGGAGCACCATGCTCACAGGCTGTTGCTTAGATCTTGCCCTCCTAAAAGTGTATGAATCTTGGCTTATGAATCACTTATTTAAATGCATTCCAAATTCTTTTTTTGTTTGTTTGTTAATTTAATGAAATAGGTCTTACTATTAAATAGACATTAAAATTTTATCTTACCTAAACTTTAAATCAGTTCTAGATCAATTTGCACTTTGACAAATATGACAATATTTTGCCATATTTTGTTTTCCAAGCTTCCTTTGTTCCTATAAAGCTGTTGAGAAGACCATTACATTTATGCTCCAGTTAGAGAAAATCTTTCTATTTTATTGACTGTAACAAGTGGCAATATGACAGCAATAGTTTCATCTTATGGCATGACAGCAGTAGATTCACTCGACTGTTATAAAGAGAAGTATGTTGACTCAATTTATCAAAACCTAAGAGAGAAAAATAAGAATACATTGTGGAAACATTTACCAGCCAGGATTTTCAGCTTCAGCTCTTATAGGTATAGAGCTTGGAAGTCTTTATTCCATCTTTAAAACAAGAAAAAGAGAGACAAACTGAAAATCAATAACTCTTTTGGATCCACCAAAGGACTGAAATTACAGTCCAAACTAACCCCTTGAAATCTGGAGAAATGGGTGTGTCTGGAGAGATGGGTGTATCTAGAAAGGCACAGTTGAGATCGACTTACCTGGAGCAGATGCTGCTGGAGCCATAAAACATAGAAACATGAAAATAGTAATTCTGACCAATTGCTGGAAGCTGAGTATGGGCTAGTATGAGAGTGAGAAACCACTGTGGGCTCCAATATCCAGAGGCTTCCACCCTTTATAGGCTTTACATCAAAGAATCCTACTAGGGTCTCATGATGAAGAGCTGCAGGAGATTCCCTTGTGGCACTGGATGGAGAAGGAGAAGAAGAATCATTATGAGATACATCCAGAGCTTTCTCCACAACAATGGCCTAGTCTCTAAGGAAGGGATTTGCCAGAACTTTATCCCTGTTGGAGAAAGAAAAATTGGTCCCACTCCAGGTGTCTCTGCCTTCCTGTTCCACCTAAGGGAAAGGAAAACAAACAAATATAGTCAGCAGAAGTCAGGCCTTCAAGAAAATAGTTTGGGGATGTAGAAGTTAAGGAAGAGAGTAGGCGGCAAGAGGGAAATGCTACATCACTGGAGAAACATTTCTGTTGGTCACAGTTCAGAGACACAGGTCTATTTAGAGACTGAGATTTAATCAGAAGATTATGGAATGCCCCCTCCCATACACACTTTACCACCACACCAACAGAGATGCAGTTGCATGTATATCATGCTGCGAACATCAGCAGCATGTTATATCTGAAAGTCCTGTAAGACATTGATGCTCTCTGAGGAGGAGGACTTTGGGAATTTCAAGACCAGAAGGAAGACAAAAACAAGGACTATTGAGGAACCTGAGGCCTCTGTCACCTACAGCTATTGAAAACATTGAACACAGCTCAACTCCTAGCCAGAGTAAAGTAAATTCTTACACTGAAGGACTATTTATCTCAGCTTTTACTACCAGATACAGTATGTCTGTCTTGCATCAAAGAGTATAAGGCATATCAAAAAGCAACAAAATGACACAGCCTGAGGAGACAACATCAGTACCAGAATCAGATACAGATAAAACACAGATATTGGAATTGTCAGATAGGGAATTTATATGCTAAGGTCTTTAAAGAAAGTAGGTAGACAACATGTAAGAAAAGATGAGTAACACAAGAAGATCGATGGGACTGCTAAGAAAGAATCAAAAGAAAATGCTAGAAATTAAAAAAAATACTATAATAGAAATAAAAAAATATCTTAAATTCAGCATGGCTGAGAAAAGAAACAGTGAGTTTGAAGATTGGTCATTTTGTATTTCCCAAACCAAAATACAAAAGAAAAATGAACAGAAATATAAGCACACATACACACCACTTACATAAACAAAATAGAAATTAAAAAGCTGTGAAACCATAAAAAAAGATGTAACTTAAAATGCATTTGGAATGTCAGAGGAAGAAGAAAGACAAAATGGAACAGAAGAAATATTTGAAGTAATAATGGCTCAAACCTCTCCAAAATTAATAATAGCCACAAAACCACTGGTCTAGGAAGCTCAGAATATATTTATATATATACTTATGTTTATCAAGTATAATTTATATACTTATATATGTACAATATATACATATATATGTACTTACATATATATATACAATATATACTTATATTTACCAAGTATAATAAATACTTAAATCTAAATCAAAACCAAAACCAAAACAAATAAATAAAAAATATCCTCACCCATAGGCATATCATAATCAAACTGAAGGAAAACAAAGACAAGGAGAAAATCTTGAAAGAATTCAGAGGGAAAAAAAATCACTTTTCTTATAGAAAGAAGTACAAGGACAAAAATTATAGCTTACTTCTGGATACAAATCATATAAGCCAAAAGAAATGGACTAAAATATTTAATTTGCCAAAAGAAAACAGTAACCTAGAATTCTATATTCAAGTAATTTAACCCTCAAGACAGAAGGAAAGATGAACACTTTCTCAGACAAACAAAAACTGAGGGACCTTATTACCAGCAGGCCTGCTATGCAAGAAATGTGGAAAGAAGTTCTTGAGGCAAAAGGAAAATGATATAGGTTAGAAAAACTTGGATCTGCACAAAGATTCAAGAACATATGAGAGGGAATAAATGAAGGGAAAAATAAAATCTTTTATTTTTATTATTCTTAATTCACAATGGATAACAGACTTAAACCTGAGGCTTGAAACCCTAAGAATTCTAGAAGAAAATGTAGAGAAGACTCTTCCAGACATCAGCCTAGGCAAAGATTTTATGAAGAAGACCTGCAAAGCAATCACGGCAGGAACAAAAATAAATAAATGGGACCTCATCAAATTAAAAAGCTTCTGTACAGCCAAGGAAACTATCATTAGAGTGAATAGACAGTCTATAGAATGGGAGAAAATATTTGCCCTCTACACATCTGATAAAAGGCTGATAACAAGAATCTATCTAGAACTCAAAAAGATCAACAAGAAAAAGTCAAACAACCCCATCAATAAATGGGGTTTATTGGGCAAAGGACATGAACAGAAGCTTTTGAAAAGAAGACAGAAAAATGGTCAGCAAACATATAAAAAAAATGCTCAACATCTCTAATCATTAGGGAAATGCAAATCAAAACCTCAATGAGATAACACTTAACCCCAGAGAGATTGGCCTTTATCAAAATGTCCCCAAACAACAAATGCTGGCAAAGATGTTGAGAGATAGGAACACTCTCACACTGCTGGTGGGACTGTAAATTAGTACAATCTCTCTGTTGAAAAGAATTTGGAGATACCTCAAAGAGTTAAAAATTGAAATACCATTTCATCCAGCAATCCCACTACTAGGCATCTACCCAAAGGAGCAAAAGACATTCTACAATAAAGACATCTGCACTCAAATGTTTGCGGCAGCATAATTCACTATTGCAAGGATATGGAAACAACCCAAATACCTATGAATCCATGAGTCGATTAATAAAATATGGTATATATATATACACTGGAATACTACTCAATTACAAAATACGATGGCAATCTAGCACCTCTTGTATTTTCCTGGATAGAGATTGAGCCCATCCTCTGAAGTAAGGTATCACAAGAATGGAAGATTAAGCACCACATGTACTCACCATCAAATTGGCACTAACTGATCAATACTAAGGTGCTCACAAGGTAGTAATATTTTAGGGGCTGAAGGGTTTGGGGTGGGTAAACTCACAATTAATGGATGTGGTGAGCATTGTAGGGGGGAAAGGGTATGCCTCAAATCACAGTTTGGGTGTGGCAAAGTCATAACATGTAACCAAAATGTTTGTACCCCCATAATACCCTGAAATAAAAACAAAAAACGATCTACTCTTTAGCTACACTGTCCTGAAAACTGAAGTCATTATTATTGTGAAATGAAGAGAGAAAAGCACATGGAAGAGATCTGGTAGATGTAGAAAAGTTCCAAATCATTCCTTCAATCAGAACTTCCCTATGGCCACCCCTTCCATCTTTCAATAAAACCAAAAAAAGCTCTCAGCATTGCCCTTTGTGAGAATGGCAGGGATGCAGGAGCCGGAGATGGTAAGGACTGGGAGAATGTCAGCAGCCTTCATCCCCTTGGAATCAGCAGCAATCTGGCAGGAACATTTGGGCTTTCATGGCCCATGAAATTGGAAATGGAAGGCCTACTTATGTAAAATTTTTAGAAAAACCATCCTTAGATGAAATCCGGATTTTATATACATACATGTATTCACAATTAATTTTGTATACTGAAATTTTGAGCAAAATAAATAAATAAATAAATATATCAATAAGTTTCTTCACTGTGCAATTTTAACATAGATTTTTTGACATAAAATTTTTGGCATATATGTTTTGCACAGTATCATGACCCTTCTAATTATCTAAGCAAAACATTCTTTAAATTCATCTTTAAAGGAATATTTCTGGTTTCAAACAAGTAGAACAGGGGAGACAAAAATCACTAGTCTGGGCATAAAGATTCACTTGTTATTTACCCAGTGTTTCCATTCCAGGATTATCAAGTAAAGAAATTGAATTACAAATTTCTTGACTAAATAAACCTATGACAACCTTAGAATATATTTGTTTTAGTAATGTGATTAAATTATCTTTAATAATGTTCTGCTAACTCTAGGACAAAGCTATTATCTTTGTACAAATTATATATCTTTTCCTTAGGAGAACAAATAATAGGATTCATGAATCACTTTAACTATATAAGCTAGCTTCTTTTTTTGTAATTTTGCAGTGTTTTGTTAAAAAATTCTTAGTTAAATCTTCTGAGCTATTGGGTTTAAATAAAAACTACACATAATATGTGTTATATTGTCAACCAAATCACAGCACAGTACATGATGTTTTATAGTTCTAAGCTTATTTGATCCTATAATACTTCTGAATCAGTATTGCCTTAACTGAATAAAAATGGAAATGAGTTACATAGGACAGTGAGTAGTGACAAAATCAAGTTATATCTGTTATTTTTGATTAACTTTATGCAAAAAGTGTTCAGGCAGAGGTCTTGAAGAGTCTCTTTTGGAACTGTGGCTAACCATTTTAAGAGAGTTAAGGAAACAATTTCCTCCTGGGCCATCAATCAATAAATTACCAGCTTGGTTCCAATTAGAAAGCTGCTACTGCATTGCTAGAAAAAAAAAAAAAAAACAGTTATTAACCAGTCCCTCAACAGAATGCATTATTTCCATTTCTCCTGATGAGCAGATAAATTGATAGAAAAAAATGAGTTGACCCCCAAATAGGTAGGGATGTAGATGGTATATTTGCAGGACATTAAGGTGTAAATGGAATTCCTAACAGCTTCCATTGTGTCTGAGTACAGTAGAGTAAAAGTAAGCGAAAGAAACAAAAACTGCTCAAGCATGATAGTGTGATAATATGGCTCCAGTTCATGTTCATTTTGGATTCAAAAAACTAAACACAATAGAAAAAAGAGATATAGACTCTACCCTCAAGGAGCTGACAACTATGAAAATACAAGTAAAGGGTCAGATGGAAATATAAGAGTGTGATTTCTTTAGTGACAAAGGTCAACCCAGGGTGTCTGTAAGTATGCTGGCAAGGACCTTAGCTCATAATATTAGGGCCAGGAAGATTCCTTGGATTGCAATTTTAATGATGCATCAGTGTTGGCCAAATGATTAACAAGGAAAGAGCATTTTATGTAGAAAGAAGAGAAGGGTAAAGGAAAGAAGGTTTGAGAAACCAAGACAGGAATGAAAACTATAAATATGTGGTTTAGTGTGGCTGGTGTGTAGGGGTTGGATGGTTATAAAGTAAGAAATGAGGTGGATGCAGAAAGAGAGTTAAGAAGATTGCCCTCTCTAAAAAGAGAAGATGAGGCAAAGGCTAATTGCTGAAGCAGATTAAGAATAAAGACAGCTATTTCATCAGGGTGAGCCAAGCTGTATCCAGGCTGAAGGGCTGTAGCTCCAGACAGAGGAAAAGATGAAAGACACAAAAATGTAAAAGTTAGTTCTCAAAATGATTGGAGTTCTAGCATTTGAGTATCTAGAAAAAGAATGTGAAGAGATACTGAGTCTGTAGCTATGGGGAAGGGAGATGAGAAAAGTTCTCAACAAATTGTCAGTTTTGCCATATGAATGTGATTCTCACCCAGGGGAAGTTTTGCCTCCCCAGTAGCTATTGATATTTGGCAATATTTGGATATGCTTCTGGTTGTCACAACTGGTGTGTGTACATTGCTACTGTCATAGTGCATAGAGGCCTTGGATGCTGCTAAACATCCTACCATACACACCACAACCCCCTGCAGAGCAGTTCTATGATGGCCTTCAACCAGCCCAACAGCCCACTGTCTCCTTTCTCACTTATAATTTTCAAGAATAGCTGTAGAATGTGCTGAGAATATAACATCTTGAGATAAAGGGGAGCTGAGTGGAACAGGCTGAGCTTTGTTCCAGTTTCCCCCAGAAATAGAATGTCCTTCAATGCTTTGTCCTGGCACATGGTGTAACCTCCAGGGTTTAAGACCCAGGGCAAGCTGCTTTCTGAGGTCCCTCAGCTATGGTGCAAGTGGGACAGGTACAGTTCAGATGCCTTCTGCCCTAGACCTTGAGAGACTGGTGCCCAGTGAATTCTAGGCTTCTGTTGTCCCTTGCTGCCTATCTGTTAAGTGATAAATCTGCTTCCTGTAACTAGTGTATGTGGTGTTTTGTCTGACTGGATTCAAACAAGTTGGTAACTAGTGCACAGTGAAACTGCTTCACATCAACCACATAAAATGAATTATTCGGCCCAATAGGTCAATGGTGCCAAGGTTGAGAACCCTGCTTTAAGAAGTGATAGATGATGTTATTTGAAGATTTAGAGGTTTGAGGATCAGGTAGGCATTTAAAGGGAATACACTGAACTTGAATAGCTGCTGAGCAGAATGGTGGAAATGCTTGTAATGATTGAGGGATAGATAGGGTTTGGACAAAAATCTGTGTGGCTACAAAATCATGCCCGAGATGTAAGCTAATGAACAAAATTCTACTGAATTACAAAAAGAATAAGCTGGAAGATATATATTGTGATATGGCTATAGAGGGATAGTGAGTGGGCATCCAGTTTACTCTCTGGGAGGAAAGTTTGGGCTTCATAGTGGACCAAGTGAGGCTGGGGCCATGCTCTGTACTGCCTGACTCTGATTGCCATAGACCTCAACCCACTTGCAATCTGCCTTCTACTGCATCTTTCTTTACTGCAACCGATTTCACCTAGGCTGCCAATAACTATGTTACCCTTTAATTTAAGAGACAGGCTTCACTGCTTTCTTTCCTTGACATTTGAACATCTGTCTCTGTTGACCGCTTGATTTTTTCCTGAAAAAAGCTCCACTCAGCTTTTGTGATGCCAAAACTTCACGGATTTCTAGTCACAATTTTTTTAGTCTCCTTCCTGCCTTTATTTCTGTATGAGATTATTAGTTTTTTACTTTTTAAAAGCCTCTATTTTCAGGCCTGTTCTCATCTTACAGCTATCTCCATCTGAATGTTTCACAAGCAACTTAAATCCCATACATGCAAAACTGAACCCCTCTCCTTCCCCTGACACACGTCTGTTTGTATTTTCTTATAGCACCGAGTGATATCAACGTAAATAGAGATGGCTATATTAGTTAAGATGATGGATGTGAGAGAAAACCCAAACTGATATTTGTCTAACAATTCTAGATTTTATTCTGTTAGGTAAAGAGGCCAGATGTCAGAAATTCTAGGCTTGTATGACTGTTCCATGAAGTTTTTGAAATCATTTTCTTTGCAGTAATTCCTCTGCCGCTCCTACATTGTTCTCCTATTTAGCATTGCCACAGATAGCTGGTGGGGCTTCAGCTATCGCATAATCATACTAGAGACCAGATAGAAGAAAAAGAAAGTTCTGTTCAGGAGTTCTATTTCTTCCTGATTGAGTCTTGGGAGGTTGTGTGTTTCGGGAAATTTGTCCATTTCCTCTACATTTTCGAGTTTATGTGCATAGAGATTTTCATAATATTCACAGATGATATTTTGTATTTCTGTGGTGTCAGTTGTAATATTTGCTTTTTCATTTCCAATTGAGCTCATTTGAGTCCTTTCTCTTCTATTCCTGGTTAATTTATCAAGAGGTCTATCAGTTTTGTTTATCATTTCAAAGAAACAGCTTTTTGTTTTGTTCATCTTCTGTATACTATTGTTGTTTCTTATTTCATTTAGTTCAGCTCTGACCTTAGTTATTTATTCTGTTCTGCTGGTTTTGGGTTTGGTTTACTCTTGCTTTTCTAGTTCTTTGAGACTTGTCATTAGATTGTTAATTTGTGATTTTTCTGCCTTTATGTTACAGGCATTTAAGGCTATGAATTTTCCCCTTAGGATTGCTTTTCCTGAGTTCCAAAGATTTTGACAAATTGTGTCCCTTTTGTCACTCAGTTTGAGGAATCTTTTGATATCCATCTTACTTTCATCATTTCAACATTGATCTAATGATTGTTCAGCAGCGGGTTGTTCAATTTCCATGATTTTGTGTTTCTCTTGGAGTTGATTTCTAGTTTTATTCCACTGTGATCTGAGAAGATACATGGTATAATTTCAATTTTTTGAATTTGTTGTGCCATGGTTTGTGGCCTAAAATATGATCAATCTTGGAGAATATTCCATGTGCTGATGAGTAGAATGAATATTCAGTAGTTTTTAGGTAAAATGTTCTCTAAATGTCTATTAGCCCCAAGTATTCTATAATCCCATTTAAGTTCAGTTTTTCTGTATTTTCTGCTTGGATGATCTATCCAGTTCTGTCAGTGGGGTGTTGAAGTCCCTGACAGTTATTATGTTGCTGTTTATTTCTCTACTTAGATCTAATAGTGTTTACTTTATAAATCTGAGTACTTCTATGTTAGGTGTAGCAATGAGATTGAAGCAGTGACAAAAAAATATTTCAACAAAAATAATCCCTGGACTTGATGTATTCACAGCCAAATTTTACAAGACCTTCAAAGAAGAGTTGGTACCCATTATTCAAAAACTATTCTGTAGGCCGGGCGCTGTGGCTCACGCCTGTAATCCTAGCTCTTGGGAGGCCGAGGCGGGCGGATTGCTCAAGGTCAGGAGTTCAAAACCAGCCTGAGCAAGAGCGAGACCCCGTCTCTACCATAAATAGAAAGAAATTAATTGGCCAACTGATATATATATAAAAAATTAGCCGGGCATGGTGGCGCATGCCTGTAGTCCCAGCTACTCGGGAGGCTGAGGCAGGAGGATCGCTTGAGCCCAGGAGTTTGAGGTTGCTGTGAGCTAGGCTGACGCCACGGCACTCACACTAGCCGGGACAACAAAAGTGAGACTCTGTCTCAAAAAAAAAAAAAAAAAAAAAAAAAAATATTCTGTAGCATCAAGAAGGAAGGAATCCTCCTTCAAGTCATTCTATGAAGCCAGTATCACCTTGATAAAAAAGCCAGGAAAGGACACACACAAAAAGAAAACAACAGGCCAATATCCGTTATGAATATAAATATAAAAATTCCCAATAAAATACTAACAAACTGAATTCAACATCATGTCAAAAAAATAATCCACCATGACCAAGGGGGCTTCATCCCAAGGATGCAAGGATAGTTTAACATATGTAAATCAATAAAAGTGATTTGCCACATAAACAAAAGCAAAAAAAAAATCATATGATCATTTCAATAGATGTAGAGAAAGCATTTGACAAAATTCAGCACTCTTTCATGATAAAACCCCTCAACAAACAAGGCATAGAAGGTACATATCTCAAAATTATGAAAGCCATTGCAATAAACCCACAGCCAGTATCATACTGAATAGGGAAAGTTAATAGCATTCCTACTAAGAACTAGAAAAAGACAAGAATGCCTACTGTCACCAATTCTATTCAACATAGTGCTGGAAGTTTTTGCCAGAGTAGTCAGGCAAGAGAAAGAAATTAAGGGTATCCAAATCGGGAAAGAGGAGGTCATACTATCGCTTTTTGCAGACAATATGCTCTTATACCTAGAAAACCCTGAAGATTCCACCAGAGACTGCTGGAATTGATAAATAAATTGAGCAAAGTCTCAGATTACATTACAAAATCAATGTACATAAATCAGTAGCATTCCTATACACCAATAACAGTCAAGCTGAGAGTAAATTCAAAGACTCGACACCATTCACAATTGTTACAAAGAAAATAAAATAGTTAGGATATACTTAACTAAGGAGGTGAAAGATCTCTGCAAAGAGGACTATGAAACATTAAAGAAAGAAGTCATAGAGGTACAAACAAATGGGAAAACATCATGCTCATGGATCTATAGAATCAACATTGTTAAAATGTCCATACTACCCAAAGTGATTTGCAGATTCAATGCAATCCCTGTCAAAATACCAACATCATATATCGCAGACCTAGAAAAAATAACTCTATGTTTCTTTTGGAGCCAGAAAGAGCCCAAATAGCCAAAACAATCTTAAGCAAAAGGAACAAATCTGGAGGCATCCCATTACGAGACTTCAAACTATATTACATGGCTACAGTAACTAAATCAGCATTGTATTGGCACAAAAATAGACACATAGACCAATGGAACAGAACAGAAAACCCAGATATAAAACCATCCACATACATCCAACTGATTTTTGTCAAAGCAGACAATAATGTACACTGGGGAAAATAAGCACTATTCAATAAATGATGCTGGGAAAATTGGATAGCCACATGCAGAAGAATTAAACAGGATCCATATCTCTCACCACTCACAAAAATTAATTCAAGATGGATAAAGGTCTTAAATGTAAGGCATGAAACAATAAGAACTCTAGAAGAAAATGTTGAAAAAATTCTTTTAGATACTGGCCTAGGCAAAGAATTTATGAAGAATACTCCAATGGTAATCACAGCAACAATAAAAATAAATAAATGGAACTTAATTAAATTAAAAAGTTTCTGCATAGCCAAGGAATAATTACAGAGCAAATAGACAACCTACAGCATGGGAGAAAATATTTGCAAGCTATACATCTGAAAAAGGACTAATAACCAGAATCTACAAAGAAGTCAGCAAATCAGCAAGAAAACATAAAACAACCTCATTAAAAAGTGGTCAAAGGACATGAAAAGAAGCTTCTCAAAAGAGGATAAATGGTCAATAAACATATGAAAAAATGCTCAATGTCACTGATCATCAGGGAAATGCAAATCAAAACCAAAATGAGATATCACCTTACCCCAGTTAGAATGCCTTTATTAAAAAGTCCAAAAATAGTAGGTGCTGGCATGGAGACAGAGAGAAAGAATGCTCAGACACTGTTGGTTGGACTGCAAATTAGGACAATCTCTATGGAAAACAGTATGGAGATTCCTCAATGAACTATAAGTAGACCTACCATTTGATTAAGCAATCCCATTACTGGGTATTTACCCAAAGGAAAAGAAGTTATTTTATCAAAAAGACACCTGCACTTGAATGTTTGTTATAGCACAATTCACAATTGCAAAGTTGTGGAATCGACCCAAATGCCCATCAATTCATGAGTGGATTAAAAACATGTGGTATATATATACCATGGAATACTACTCAGCCACAAAGAAGCATGACTTAATGCCTTTTGAAACAATTCAGATGGATTGTAAAAATAAACACCACATGTACTCACTATCAGATTGGAACTAACCAATGAACATACATGTGCATAGAGGGAAATAAAACTCAACAGAAATCAACCAGAAGGTTGAAAACCTACCTAAGGGGTATAATCAACACTATTTGGGGGATGGGCAGATTTATAACCATGACTCAAGCATTATAAAAGTGATCCATGTAACCAAAAATATTTGTACCCCAGTAACACTTTGAAATAAAAGAAAAGAAGAAAATAAAAGAAAGAAAAGAAAAGAAATAAAAGGAAATAAAAGAAAAGAAAAGAAGCAAAAGAAAGAACACAATTGTACTCAATACTACTCCTTATAGCTCTGAACTTAGTCACATGCCCACACCAAGCTTCAAAGGAAGCTGGCTAATGTGACCTTATTCCATGCAGCCCTAAGCCAGATGAACAGATGATTCTAGTGTCATCTGATGGACAGTAGGCACTAGCAATTCTTGCTATATAGTCCACCTAGAGATCTAGGCAGGATTCTGTTTTCTTCTTCCATTCTCATATCTCACAACCATTCAGTTCCACATCTATTGACTTTATCTTTGAAATTTTCAAATACGTTTAGTTTTGTTTCCATTCCTACTGCTATAGCCTCTTAACAAGTTTCTTTTTATCTGTAGTCTTGGATGTAAGAAATTTATTCACTTCATCAAAGATAGATTATTAAAACAAACAATCAATCCCCCAAATTCATTGTTAATCTTTTATAAAAATTACCATTAACTGTACAATTATGTCTACATTTATTAATATTAACTTTTATGTCTTCTATAATTTCCTAGTGGCTTAAAATACAGAAATTTTCTTTCTAAAATGCTCTCATGACTTGCTAAAAGCCTGATATATCCCTAAAATTTCAGTGTATCTCTAGAAAATTTAATTTCTCATGATCAACTCTGGCTCTAAGTATCTACTTTCTAGAAGTGGTTTATTTTAAGGATGGATGATGCCCCTGTTTGGTGCTATGTCTAGAGTCAGACATAAGACTTAGCTACTTTACTTGAATGACAGGTTAAAAGTAGGCTAGGCATCGTGGCTCACACATGTAATCCCAGCACTTTGGGAGGCTGAGACAGGAGGCTGAAGTTGGAGACCAGGTTGGGCAACATAATTGAGACCCTGTCTCTATAAAGAAAGAAACTTCCAGGCATGATGGTGCAATTACTGTAGTCCCAGCTATTAGGCAGACTGAGGTAGAAGGATTGCTTGAGCCTTGGAGTTGCAGGTTGCAGTGAGCTATGATTGTGCCACTGAACTCTAGCCTGGGTAACAAAGTGAGACTCCATCTCAAAAAAAAAAAAAAAAAAAAAAAAAAAAGTACTTACCAAGTATTGAGTGTTGGTTTTGTGATCAATAGAATGAATATTTGATGATACCGGAGATTAGCACTGAACAATGTAAACAGCTTTAAAATTGAAGATGAGGCATTCTTTTTTCTTCTTCTTTTTTTGTCAGCTCCCTTTTCTTTAAGTAGCCTAAATAAAAGAAAGTTCCAAGTCTTTCTCAGCTTAAATCCAAGCTGTAAAAGTACAAAGAACAAAAATCTTGAAAGTGAACTCTATCACTTAATTATATATAGATCCCCAATATAATAAGTACCACTTGTGGAGAGCTTTTTGTGTGCTAAGCACTGGGTTAGGCACTTCACACACAGCTAATTTAAGTTATCTGCTCTTTTCTTTCTCTTGGTTTGATTTTACATGAGGCAAAATTCACTTTAGCTACTTCGCTACGATCTTCTCTCCCTTTCCTATTTTGTCTTCCGCATTGGTCATTTCCATCTCTCTCTTTATTCCATTAAATTCTGTTATATTCCTGATGCAGTTTAGTTTCATCTCTTTTGTTGTCTGCTAACTCGTTTCCTTAGGGACTCATCTTTTATTTCAATAAGTTGTCATGGTATATTTCCTGCTTCAAGTGGAATGCTTAAATTAAGATAATAGCATTATTTTATCCTACTACTCATGCCCTATAATTTTCTTAATGCTTTCTCCCTCCTTTCCTTCTCTGTCCTTTCCTTTTGTCTTTCTGCTGTTCTCCCTCCCTCCATCCCCCACATGCTCTGGACATTGTGCTGTACTTCTTTTTTATTTATTTTTATTTATTATTTATTTATTTTTTTTTCGGTATATTATGGGGGTACAGATTTTAAGGTTTCAATAAATGCCCTTTCCCTCCCTCCCCCCACAAGTCTGAGTTTCCAGCATGACCATCCCCGAGATGGTGCACATCTCACTGAAACAGTCATGAAAGTAAACAGACAACCTACAGAATGGGAGAAAATTTTTGCCTCCTATGCATCTGATAAGGGGCTGATAACTAGAATATACTTAGAACTCACGAAAATCAGCAAGAAAAAAATCAAATAACCCTGTTAAAAAGTGGGCAAAGGACTTGAACAGAAACTTTTCTAAAGACGACAGAAGAATGGCCAACAAACATATGAAAAAATGCTCAACATCTCTAATCATCAGGGAAATCAGAACCACAATGAGATATCACTTAAGTCCAGTGAGAATGGCCTTTATCAAAAAGTCTCCAAACAATAAATACTGGCATGGATGTGGAGAGAGAGGAACACTCCTACACTGCCGGTGGGACTGCAAACTAGTTCAACCTCTGTGGAAAGCAATATGGAGATACCTTAAAGTGATACAAGTGAATCTACATTTGATCCAGCAATCCCATTGCTGGGCATCTACCCAAAAGATCCAATGACACTCTACAAAAAAGACACCTGCACTCGAATGTTTATAGCAGCACAATTCATAATTGCAAGGCTGTGGAAACAAACACCCCAAGTGCCCATCAATCCAAGAATGGATTAATAAAATGTGGTATATGTACACCATGGAGTACTATTCAGCTCTAAGAAACAATGGTGATATAGCACATCTTATATTTTCCTGGTTAGAGCTGGAACCCATACTACTAAGTGAAGTATCCCAAGAATAGAAAAACAAGCACCAGATATACTCACCAGCAAACTGGTATTAACTGAGTAGCACCTAAGTGGACACATAGGTACTACAGTAATAGGGTATTAGGCAGGTGAGAGGGGGGAGGGGGGCGGGTATATACATACATAATGAGTGAGATGTGCTGTACTTCTTGAGTGTAACAATCCTCCTTGTGTTTGGCTGCTGTATTCTCACCCATGTCACTGCTCATGTGTTGGAAGTCTTTACCTGAGTCTCCAAGGAGTGGAGTATGTACTTCTGCCATCAATTTCTATATTACACTTTTTGTATCTTCAGAAATTTCCTTTTCTATTTTTTCCTAAAATCTTTCTATTTTAAAACAAACTCTTCTCTTTTATTTTTCCAAAACCATCTTGAATTTACTTTTCCCTCCCTATCATCCTACCTTTTTCTATTCTATGAATGAAACATCTTGATAAAATATATACTCATTGTCTCCTCTTCCTCTCCTCCCACTCACTGCCCTGTCTATTCCTGTCTGCCTTAGGTTTCTTTGACATCAATAAATTTATTTTTACTATGGTCATTGGTGACCTCAATGTCACAAAGTCCAATAGACATTTTTTAGCTTTCTTATTGCCTGATTGTTGACTCTTAGTTTCTCCTTCCTCTTTTTTATTTTGGGGGCACATTAAACTTTTTAATGTCCTGATGAGAAGATTTGATAGAGAAAAAAGGCTATATGGAAAATGGAAGTCTACCTCTCACTCCTGACCTGTGTTTCCCTGTGTCCACTTCCAAGAGGAAACCACTTTTAACAGTCTCTTAGCAATCTTCTTAAATAAAAAAAATGCATATGTATTCATATCTGTTAAACACCTCTACTCAATTTTTACTTAAAGATCCAATGTCTTGTTCTATAACAAGTATTATATCTTATTCTGTTGCTATGTTTGTTTAAAATATTTTGCAAATTGTTTCTTGTCAGAGATGAATCCCTTTCTTTTTAATTGTAACATAATTGTCCACTGTATGACAACACCACTGTTTATTTAACTGATTTTACAGAGTGCTTTTATTTTTCACTCTGTAATTATTCATTACTCTCAAGAAGGAGCCCTGGAGATATTCAAAATATAATAGAAAAATGTTGTTATAAATCAGTTCATCAGTGCCGAACAACTGAATGATTCTCCTGGGTCTTTCCCTAGGGGCTAGATCTTTGCTTGGTCTATAAATATAAAATAAAGTTAAAGGACAGGATGCATTTGTTTTTTAGTTCTGAAATAGTGTGGAGCAGCTTTACTCCTACAACATTTGGCATTTAGAGATGACCTTGGCCAGCATTGCACACGTCTAGGTGGTTGTGACTGCTGAGTCCTCTTAATGTGGAAGCCCATGTGTTTCAGTCCTAAGAAATGCTCTTGCATAACATTTCTGCTTATTTCTTCCCCTCCATTTTCAATGGTTTTTACATTTTCTGTTCTTTCGATATGGGTTCTCTTGGACTAATCTTCTAATGTTCTTATCTTTTCTCTGTCAGTATGTATTTATTTGTCTTTACTCTAATTTCAGGGATAGTTTCTCAAATTTACCTTCTGTATCAGTTTCCTATTGGTGTTGTAACAAGTTACCACTAACCACTAGCTTAAAACGACACAAATTTGTTACCTTACAGTTCTGGAGGCTGGAAGTCTGAAATGTGTCTCATGCGGCTAAAATCAAGGCCTGTTATAGAGCTGCATTTCTGGAGGCTCCAGGGTAGAATCTATTTTCTTGCATCTTCCAGCTCCTGGGGGCTGCCTGCATTCATTGGCTCATGACTTCTTTCCATCTTAAAAGCCAGCAATGGCTCATTGACTCATTTTCATATGGTTTAGCCTTGGAACTCCCTCTTTTGCATTTAAGAATGCTTGTGATTACCGTGGGCCCACCTAGGTAATCAAGGCTACTCTCCCTATTTTAAGATCAGTTTATTAGTAATTTCAATTCCATCTGCAACCTTAATTCCTCCTTTCCATGTAACCTAATAAATTCATAGTTTCCAGGGATTAGGACTTGGACACCATCGGGGGCCTTCACATTTCCTATCACACCTTCCAAACTTACAGTTTTTTCCACTGCAGAATGTTCCCTTTCATAGGATACTTTTCTCTTCATTTTAAAAAATAATTTCAATCTCTCTAAGGGTACTAATCAGGGATCTTTTACTGTCGTAGCTTTTAGGTTTTCTCTTCTCTGCATGGCCTGTTTCCTCCTTCTCTCCCACTTCCTTTGTTAGTCTTGTTCTCTACCTTTCACCTTAAAAGATTTTTCCTAGACAATTTGTTAGGCTTGGTCTCTGTTGTTCGTGTGGAATGGCTGAACTTTGGTAGCTGATAATCTTTTGTTTTCTACTTGTTTTCAATAGAGAGGGACCACAAAGATGCTTGAAAACACTGCTGTTCCCCCTATTCTATTTTTATTTTTTCCCCACCCTTTCTTCTTTCCAATTCTTCCTCATCCTTTACTTCTCAGCTGAAATGACATCTTTCAAGGGTCAACATTTTTAATCTCCTAGATTGGGTAAAATATACTTGGTAAAGGATCCAGTTACATTCTCTATTTTCTTTTCCAAATCATCACACTTTTAACGATGTCCAACACACAGTACCTTACTTGAATTTATTGGGATCAGAGAGAGATGGAAACACATGGGTTAGTGTTGGGAGTACAGTAACTGTGAAGTAGTGTCCCTGCTTACTTTCCTCTTTAAAAGGGCAAAGCAAAAAGAGTAGTAAAATATCGGACAGATCAGATATAGAAAGGGTATTCTGATGCAGCTAGGGGAGGCTGATCCTTGAAATGATGAGACTTTCACTCTCTAGCTCTTTTGACACAGAGTTTTCTTTTATCCTAGGTTGTACCCAAAGTGGGCAGGTAAACCTAGTTTCAATTGGTCATGACTAGTCTGCCACAATGTGCTCTGTTTTTATCCCTTTGACTCTAAGTCCCTAAGTTTAGTTTGTTTCTCTCAGGTTCTGATTTGCAATTACCTCTGTTTGCAAACCATGCAGATTTCCTTCTCTGAGATCCTGACCTCAGCTCCCTGCTCATGATTTCCAATTTGGCATCACATTCAAGTTCCAGTAAGAAACTCGCTCTCCTTATTCTAAGCCAGTTGGAATTTCCTTTTTTAAATTTTATTTATTTATTTTTTTATTTTAGCATATTATGGGGGTACATGTGTTAAGGTTACATATAGTGCCCACACCCCACTTCCCCCCGGAGTAAGAGCTTCACATTGCACCTCTTACTCATTGTGGTTGTATATACCCATCCCCTCCTCCCCCCTCCCACCTGCCCAACACCCGATAAATGTTACTCCTATATGTTCACTTAGGTGTTGATCCATTAATACCAATTTGCTGGTGAGTACATGTGGTGCTTGTTTTTCCATGCTTGAGATACTTCACTTAGTAGAATGGGTTCCAGCTCTATCCAGGAATATAAAAGAGGTGCTATATCACCATTGTTTCTTAAAGCTGAGTAGTACTCCATGGTATATGTATACCACATTTTATTAATCCACTCATGAATTGATGGGCACTTGGGTTGTTTGCACAGCTTTGCAATTGTGAATTGTGCTGCTATAAACATTCGAGTGCAGGTGTCTTTTTCATAAAG
Organism: Microcebus murinus; assembly: GCF_040939455.1. Taxonomy (NCBI): domain Eukaryota; kingdom Metazoa; phylum Chordata; class Mammalia; order Primates; family Cheirogaleidae; genus Microcebus; species Microcebus murinus. The sequence goes on from NC_134114.1 coordinate 13,647,396, forward strand.
TGACTTTTGATCTTTTGGGTAGATGCCCAGTAGTGGAATTGCTGGATCAAATGGTAGATGTACTTGTATCGCTTTGAGGTAGGTATCTCTATATTGCTTTCCACAGAGGTTGAACTAGTTTGCAGTCCCACCAGCAGTGTAGGAGTGTTTCTATCTCTCCGCATCCATACCAGGATTTATTTTGGGGGGCCTTTTTGATAAAGGCCATTCTCACTGGAGTTAAATGATATCTCATTGTGGTTTTGATTTGCATTTCCCTGATGATTAGAGATGTTGAGCATTTTTTCATATGTTTGTTTGCCATTGTTCTGTCTTCTTTTCAGAATTTTCTGTTCATGTCCTTTGCCCATATTTTGATAGAGTTGTTTGATTTTTTCTTGCTGATTTTCCTGAGTTCTAAATAGATTCTAGTTATCAGCCCTTTATCGGATGTGTAGCTTGAAAAAATTTTCTCCCATTCTGTGGGTTGTCTGTTTGCTCTCTTGACAGTTTCTTTGGCTGTGCAGAAGTTTTTTTAATTTGATCAGGTCCCATTTGTTCATTTTTGTTGCTGTTGTGATTGCCTTTGGGGTCTTGTTCATAAATTCTTTGCCTAGGTCAATGTCTAGAAGAGTATCTCCAACATTTTCCTCTAGAATTCGAATAGTTTCACACCTAAGGTTCAAGTCTGCTACCCAGTGCGAGTTGATTTTTGTGAGAGGTGAAAGGTGTGGGTATTGTTTCCGTCTTCTACGTGTGGCTATCCAGTTTTCCCAGTTTCAACCATTTATTGAACAAGGATTATTTTCCCCAGTGTATGTTTTTGTCTGCTTTGTCTAAGATTAGTTGACTATATGAGGATGATTTTATTTTTTATTTTATTTTATTTTTTTTTTTGAGAGACAGAGTCTCACTTTGTTGCCCAGGCTAGAGTGAGTGCCATGGCGTCAGCCTGGCTCACAGCAACCTCAATCTCCTGGGCTCAGCGATCCTACTGCCTCAGCCTCCCGAGTAGCTGGTACTACAGGCATGTGCCACCATGCCCGGCTAATTTTTTGTATATATATTTTTAGTTGGTCAATTAATTTCTTTCTATTTTTGGTAGAGATGGGGTCTCGCTCAGGCTGGTTTCGAACTCCTGACCTTGAGCGATCCGCCCGCCTCGGCCTCCCAAAGTGCTAGGATTACAGGCGTGAGTCACCGCGCCCGGCCCGAGGATGATTTTATATCTGGGTTCTCTGTTCTATTCCACTGGTCAATGTCCCTGTTCTTGTGCCAGTAAAAAGCTGTTTTAGTGACTATAGCCTTGTAGTATAGTTTGAAGTCTGGTAAATTGATACCTCCTATTTTGTTTTTATTGCCTAGGATTGATTTTGCTATACGGGGTCTTCTTTGGTTCCATATGAAGTGTAAGATTATTTTTTCTCTATCTGTGAAAAAAAAGATCAAATTAGAACTAAACGAAATTGACAACATGGAAACTATATGGAAGATTAATAAAACAAAAAGTTGGTTCTTTGAAAAAATAAACAAAATTGACACACCATTGGCTAGACTAACGAAAAGCAGAAAAGAAAAATCTCTAATAACCTCCATCAGGAACAATAAAGGAGAAATCACAGAAATCTCTGATGCCACAGAGATACAAGATATAATTTATGAATACTACAAAAATCTCTATGCACACAAACTGGAAAATGTGGAGGAAATGGACAATTTCTTAGAAACACACAGCCTCCCTAGGCTCAACCTGGAATTTCTAATTGTCTCTCTGACAGGTTTTATGTCTATCCCTTTTCCCCTGTAGTCAGGCATAGAAGAGGAGCAATATTTGGGAAACCAAATCAGTTACAGATTACTATTAGAAGCAAAAGTAAGCACTAGGGTAGCAAGACTTTATTTGAAATATTGGACAAATTATGCCATTGGAGATTCATAAAGATACTTGAACATATTAATTCTTCAAACTTTTCATTCTTAAGCACATGACTTTCCATTTACTGGTATAACAAATATTCTATAGCCTATTTCTGTGAAACTGGGGCATTGGTGGCTATTTGTCATTCTATTCTGTCAAGATTCTAATTCTATTTAAGAGGCAATTGGAATCTGCATGGCACCAATATTTTGGGTTATAGTCTTTATCCCAAATAACTTGGTTATTAATATGGATAATGGATATGTTTCTTATAGAAGTGTTACTAAGGAATCCAGGAACTTAGAAATTTGTACCAGTATAGTTTTTTGGAACAGATAAAATTAACATATATTATTTAAGTGATTTTTAGTACCTAGTATATTTTTGATAAATAGTTTCAATTCATCAATGATTTTTCCCTCTATCCCTATTAAGCTCTATAAAGAATCTATAAAAGATGTAATGTAGTTAACAACTCTGATTTTAATAACTTCAATGAAAATAACAAATTGCTTTAGATTCTTAAGTGACTACCACATTTCTTGGCTACATGAAGTATCACATTCATTTTCATATTTTAAAAATAACTCTAAAAACATTAAAACAGGATGAAGAACTTTTAGAATGGTTTTGCCATTTATGCCTTTTCTAAAAAAAAATTTGGCATCTCTTACCTATAAAAGATGGAAAGTATATAATGAAAAAAGAATAATCAACAGTATTTTAGGAGAAAGAGATGAAGAAGCAAAACTTACAAATGCATTGCTTAATTTCATGGAAACTTATAATTATAATTATACAAAAAGAGGAGTTTCCATCAACTGATTTTCCATAGTTCTCCTTTTTGTACATTCAGTCTCTTTCCAGTTCTTCACTGCTTTTATAAAGGGTTGCTTTCAACACTAGTAAATACCCCCATCTCAGTCAGGGTAAACCAGGGTAAGCTGCAGCCAGGTTAACAGACAACTGGTACATCTCAGTGGCTAATGACCAGAAGTTTCTCCCTCTTACTGTGTATCTAATGTGGGCTTGCTGAGGATCTACTCCATGTCATCCTCTTAAGGACATGGCCAGACATTGTGGCAAAGGGACAAAGCCCCTGTGAATCCTGGACTGTGCTTCTGACTTGAAAATTATACCACTGCCATTTCCATAAACATTTTGTTGGTCAGAAAAAGACATATTCTCACGACTGAGTTGAACAGGCTGGTAATATATACTTCTTCCAAAGGGAGGGTGACCACAAGAGAAACATTGGATAAAGGTGACTGAAAATGTGATATACTACATCCTTTTCTTCTACATGAAGACAGGGCACTTTAAATAGTTTGTTTAAGAATATACAATTGGTTAAGTTATTAGATCAAGAATCAAATTAGAAGAGTTTGATTACCAAAGCATAATATTACAGTTGTACTGCTTGCCTCTGTCCTGAATGTGGCTAAATGACTGCAATATCTCTGGCAATGAGAAAGAATCAAGAATTAGGTTTCCCGAAGGCAAGGAGAATCCATGGTTATCGGGAACTGTCCTACATTAATAATGAAATTCAGAAGTTCTTGTTTTCTTTCTTTTGTCCTTCCTTTGGCCATATCACAGTCATAACCTTGATATTTACACTCAGTTGCCTGCCTCTTCATGCATACAAAGTCTGAATAGTTATTTAGAGGTAGAGATGGCGAGGAAGAGAATGCCAATGTTTAATCAAACATAAGACACCATAAGGTCATGGGAAAACAACACACAGTGCTTTCTAACTTTTAAAATAGATGACAATTTTGTTCTAGTCATTGTGGTTTTAGTTCCTAAGACTATTTTACATTGCTATATTTTCTGACTAAAGAGTTCAAGTGAATTCTGGTATTATTCATTTCTCTTTAATTACTGTGAACTATCACAGTAACATTTAATTATACATTTCCATAAAATGCTTTGGGACAAAATCTTTTATAAATATTTAACACTTAGAGTGAAATTTATGACATTTATATGGTTTGCTCTAAGGAACCTATAGGCAGTGTATGGATTATTTCTTTCTATGAAATAAATATTATGTGGATTTGAATAATTCTTGCCTCTCCATAGCTGTGTAGCTTTGTTTTAATAGTGTTTTAAATAGTTTAATTTAAATAGTTTAAGTTTATGTTCATAAATCTAAATACATTTTAAAAATGCATTTAAAAATTTTTCTACATTTTTAAAATAGCCTATAAAAGTAGTTTATAATCTTAGGCTTGCTTATTTTGTCAGTTGAATGTTCTAGATACAAGAAAATTTCTATGTAACATCATAAAACACATCTTTGTTAGTACCTGGGAATTAATCATTTCATTCCTGATTTTTTGTTATCTGCATATGGTAGTGGGGTTGGGACAATATAAACACTAAGAAAACAATTTTAAGGATGCAAAATAGGAGGTAAATGAAGGCTTATTAAGAATACTATTCTAACATCTGAAGTCGGGCAGATGGGAGGGGGGAGGAGGGGATGGTATATACATACATAATGGGTGTGATACGCACCGTCTGGGGGATGGATACGCTTGAAGCTCTGACGGGGGAGAGGGGGGCATGCAAGAGTAATATATATAACTTAAGCATTTGTAGCCCATAATATGTTGAAAGAAAAAAGAAAAAAGAAGAATACTATTCTAAGGTTGTTAAAGTATATAAATTGCTGTAAATATTTATAGCAATTAATATTGTCCATATAAAATATCTTATTATAATATTGGCATTTTTAGTATTTATTCTTCCCTATCGAATATGAACTTTCCTAGCCAGGGACATGTGTTACCACTCCTACCATGCATAGTACTTGGCACTGATTATTTATCATTATCATATATTATGTAATGAATAAATAAATGTTGCATAAAAATAAAAAATGCTTATAAATAATTTCACAAATTGAAATTAAATTAAAATTATTTTGGAGTTATTTATTTGCAATTCACTATAAGTAGTTATAGCATAGATTATTTTATTAATGGCAAGATAACATACCAATTTAATATAAAATTGCACTGATAAAGTAATTATACTTTAAAATTAGTTTTAGAAGGAATAGTTGGGGAGTCTGAAAGTTATTTTGAGCTACTTTTTCATTTTATACTTCACTTGCTTGGTAATGCATTGAAAGTGTTACAACTGACATTTATATAATAAATTACCACTATTTCTGGTTTAATATTAACAACATTATAAGACTATTAAATTTTCCAGGCACTGATTTTGGATTTCCAAAGTCACAGCAACTTCTAGTTGGAGAGGATATTTGGCTTTCTTAAATATTTTGTTTTAAATGTAAGACAATCTCACTTCTAGGTCAAGTTTCATTCATATTATTATTGGAAATAAAGTTATCCAAGAACAAATTAAACCTGTGCATTCCAAGTGATTTTCTGATATGTTTACCAGATTGCTTCAAAGTATTATATATAGTCCATTTTGCTGAATGAACAGGCATTTTGCTAATGACAATTGAATATAGGACACTAAGGCTAAATGTTCAAGTAGATGTGTAATTATTGTTTGAGCTTATAACTCTTCATAATAGCTAAAAATATAAAACATTTTTTGCCATGTATATAAATATGAATCTGGATTTATTAACTATATATCTATTTTTTTATTTCATCATATTATGGGGGTACAAATATTGTTAAGGTTACATATATTGCCCTTGCCACCCCTCCACCCCCTGCCCCACCCCCAAGTCAGAGCTTCTAATGCATCACACTCATTACTAAGTATATACCCAACCCCCCTCCCCCTCCCACCTGCCTGACACTCGATAAATGTTTCTTTTGACATTTTGGTTACATTTTATATCTTTGTCTCTCTCTAGGAAGGGTTAGAGGTATGCCTTTCCCCTTCACAATGCTCACACCACATCCCTAAGATGTGGTTCTACCCCCGGTAATCCCTGGTGAGCACTACCACCATTTGAACACCATAGTTTTAATCAGTCAGTACCATTTTGATGGCGAGTACATGTGGAGCCCGTTTTGCTGATCTTGTGTCGCCTCACTTTGGATAATGGTCTTAAGCTTAATTCAGGATAGTATAAGCATTGCTAGCTTGCTGTTGATTCTTAGAATTGAGTAATATTACGTTGTGAACAAATTTTAATTATCCACTCATGAATTGATGGGCACTTGGGTTGTTTCTATGTTCTTGCAATAGTGAATTGTGCTGTCATAAACATTCGGGTGCAAATGTCTTTATAATAGAATGTCTCATGCTCTTTTGGGTAGATGCCTAACAATGCTATTGCTGGGTCGGATGATATTTATATTTTTAGCTGTTTGAGGTATCTCCAAATTCTTTCCCACAAAGGTTGCACTAATTTGCAGTCCCACTAGCAATCTAAGAGTATTCCTGTCTCTCCACATCCTTGTCAGCATTTGTTGTTTTGGGATTTCTCAATACAGGACATTCTCACTGGGGTTAGGTGATATCCCATTGTGGTTTTGATTTGCATTTCTCTAATGATTAGAGATGTTGAGCATTTTTTAAATATGTTTGCAGGCCATTATTCTGTCTTCTTTGTAGAAATTTCTGTTCATTTCTGTTGCCTATTTCTTGATGGGGTTGTTTGATTTTTTTCTTGTTAATTCTTTCCAATTCTAGATAGATTCTTGTTATTAGACCTTTATCAGAAGTATAGAGAGCAAATATTTGAACAAGAAGTAGTTCCTTGTCTTATTAGTTTATAATCTGGACTTCATCTGTTCAAAAGGTCTTTGTGGTTTAAAACATCAGTATTACAGTAACAATTAGTTTTATTGTGAAATGCAATTTTTACAACACCTTATATATATATTTTTATGTGACCCTCTCAACAACCATATGCGGCAGGCAGACTATTTATTAACTTTCCAAGTTAATAAGTCTAAAATTTAGAGAGAATAAGTGATTACTGATGTTTATCAAGTTAGTGAAGACAGAATTAAGACTTTTAACTTCAATTCTTTCTCTTTTCATCATGGCACATTATTGTTTGTATGCTTAACATATTTTATTTATAATTTTATCATAGTTGTATATCACCTTATTTTAACTTTTGTTATTTTGAGTAAATTCTTAACTTGTGGAATTTCCCTGGCAATATTATATTTCAGGATTAAAAAAAACAACTTTAAAACAGAACTTCAACCATTATCTCTCAAATTGCCTCCTATGGATCACCTGTGACAGGGTCAGCTTTTTGATGGTTGAAAATGTAGTGTCCTTGATCCACCTATTGAATAGGAATCTCTGAAGAAGGATCGAGGATCCTATGATGTTCAGTAGGTTAGGTAAATTAAACATTTTTGACATGGCATTTGTAATTTACGATGGGTTTATTAGGACATAACACCATCACAAATCAAGAAGCAACTGTAATTTCCAGACCCTTGTGTACTTCAGGAAATCTATAAGGGCTCTTCCATTCGTTTCTTTCAACTCCTATAATTTTATGAGTTATGGCACCACAATTTTGCAGTATTTTAGATTGTGTAAGGATTTCTTTAACAATATTTTATTTTATAAGATTCTTGCTTTTTTGAGCAAAATTAAAAAAAACTAATACATTCTTCCTTCAACCAGCTGACAAAAATCGGTTTGGGGCCTAAAATAAATTCATAAACCAGCCAGGCCACAAAGGCCACTGTCTTTGGGCAATTCCTGTGGCTGTGCTGGCTCAGAGCCAGTGGACTTGTGGTGTACACGACCCAGTGAGACACCAGTGGTGGCTGCTATGCCAGTGCCTGTGTCACCCCTCCCCCACCTGAAGGAAGCACAACTCAGAGACAGACTTATTCTACTTGGGGAAAGGAAAGGGAATAGTTCAGAGGACTTTGTTTTGCTATTAGGGTACAAGCTCAGCCACAGTAAATTAAAGTATCAAGCAGAATCCTGAACCCCAGATTCCAGGCCCTAGTTCCTGGATGGCATTTCTAGACCCACCCTGGGCCAGAAGGAAATTGCTGTCCTGAAGGGAGAGACCTAGTTCTGGTAGGATTCACCACCTGTTGACTAAAGAGCCCTTGGGCTTTGACTGAATATCACAGTTAGCCAGGTAATAGTCACCATGGACGTTAGGTGAGACTGGGCTGGCCTCAGGTGTGACTTGGTGCAGTCCCAGCTGTGGTGGTCATGAGGGAATACCCACACCTCTCCTTCCCCAACTCCAGCAGCCCAGCACAGAGAGTGAGGAAAGAGAGTGGAAGACTTTGCCTAGTAATCCAGGGATTTCTCCTGTATCTTACCTATGTCCACCAAGATAGTGCCACCAGGAGTCTGTAAGGGCCACAGTATTACTGGGCTTGGAGTACCTCCAGTGCTGATATTGCTACAGGTACCAAAGACTTAGATGTCAATTCCCTTTGAATATTTGGAAAGACTTCTCAACAAGGACAGGTTTAAATAAGCTCAGGCTGAGAAGATTAGAATGAATACTAAACTCTTCAATGCCCAGACATTGAATGAACATCCACAAGCATCAGGAATATCCAGGAAAACATGACCTTACCAAATGAACTAAATAAGGCATCAGTGACTAATCCTGGAGTGATGAAGATATGTGACCTTTCAGACAAATAATTCAAAATAGCTATTTTAAAGAAGCTCAGTGAACTTCAAGATGACACAGGGAAGGAATTTAGAAGCCTATCAGAGAAGTTTAACAGAGAGATTAAAGTAATAATCAAAAATATCAGCAGATGGTGAATCCTACCAGGACTAGGTCTTTCTCTTCAGGGCAGTGGGTTTCTTTCTGGCTCCAAGGTGGATCTAGGACAAATCTTATATATTCTCACTTATATGAGGGAGCAGAGTGCAGAATGATGTTTACTAGAGGCTGGGAAGGATAGTAGAGATAGGGGGATAAAAGTGAAAATGGTTAATGGATAGAAAGATGGAATTAGATAGTTAGAATGAACAATGTTTGATAGAACAATAAAGTGACTATAATCAGCAGTAAGTTAGGGGATACTTTAAAATAATTGAAAGAGCAGAATTGGGATGTTCCTAACATAAAGAAATCATAGATGGTTGAGGTGATGGATATCCCAATTTACTCTGATTTGATTAATATACATTGTTTGCCTGTATCAAAACATCACATGTACCATATAAATATATACAACTGTTATGCACCCACAATAATTAAAAATAAAAAAGTAAAAAAAAGAAATAAAATAAAATACTGCATTCATCTTACTCAGTGGGAAAGAATGATCTCTATTATATCATAAACACAGGGAAACCCTCAAGTTATTACAATGTATCTTTCAGACAATGAAAACTCAAAGTAAAAATCCTTCAAGTCTTCTTATATAGGAACCAGAAAACATTTCTTAGTTAAATACTATATTACCAACATATAACTAGATTCTTAACATACAAAACAATTTTTACAGAGGAAAGTATATTTAAGCCTCTATTGTAGGAGGATATCCAGCCCTACAAAGATAGCTATTGCCCAAAGCTTTTAAATAAACAAATAAAAACTACATTAACTCAATAAACATATTCACAAACATTGTAAACAAACTTTATGTAGCTATCATCTTGGTTTCAAACGTTTAACTTATTACAAAAATAAAGGATCAATCCAGATTGTCCTATGGCTATACTGCAATGCAAAGCAGTGGAAGGGTCACATAAAGAATCACTTCATTCCATTTTTCCTAATAGAAAGTACATTTAAAAATCATTGTAAATATATATTTAAAAAAAATTTTCAACATCAGAGCTGATTATTGAAGCTGACAAGTCTTGTTAATATAACTGATGATATCTGTTATCACATTAACCCAAATAGATTGCATTCTATTGACCAAACTGACATAAAAATAAGACATCAATTTTTAAAATATTAAAACTTAAAAATTAAGTGTTAAGTGATATAATAAAAAGATATCAATTTTTAAAAGACAGTGTGCTGGTTCAAAGCAGCTTTTGAAGCAAGACTGTCTGGATTTGAATTTTGGCTCCAACTTACTGCTGTGACACTTGGTAGCTACACGGTCTTGGCAAGCCACTTAAATGCTCATGTCCTCATCTGTAAAAGGTGATGATTATAGTACCTACTCCATGAGCTTATTGTGGAAAGTAGATGAGTTTCTATGTATGAAATACTTAGGATAGTATCAGGCAGATGGTAGTTGCCATAAAATGTTTGCTGTTATTATTATTGCTATATTTTATTGCAATGATCACTGAATAGCTTTAAATTTAGATTAAAGTCACAAATTTTAGTTAATGTTCCAATTACCCTTAGCACCATGGCACAAAATGCTGATTGATACAAGTAAAAACCAGATTTAAAGTAGTTTGTTCTTTTATTATTAGCAAATGCTAACTGTCTTGTACAGTGGGGCTCAATTTTATTTAGGTCACAGACTTCCTCAATATTCAAATAAAAGCTACTAATGTCATCTTTTATCCTGAAAAAAAATGTTTCGATGTATATAGCTTTGCAACCTATTTTAGGGGATTTAAGGACACCAAGTTAGGAAAATCTTATATAATTAATAATTTTTAAGGGTTGGATACATTTTGTTCTTGCACTGATGAAAATATTAAGTAATTTTATATTTTTGAAACAAATTCATCTTCTCTTTACATCATGTATTTATATAAATAATTATTTATATTATAATGTCATACAACATGACAAATGTCACATTAGTTTTCTTCATAAAATACCTTAAGCTTTTTCAAATTAATCGTACAGTATAGGTATAGAATCTTATGCTAAGGACAGCTGTGGCTTGCTAATTAATCTGGATGACAACTTATTTTAATTGGGAATGTTAGGAAGAAACATTGATTGCATCAATCACTAAAAGGTGATTCTGTAGCACCCTCTGAAGTATTTATTCAGAGCAATTGAGGTGTGAGATTCTTTTTTCCCCAGCAAAACAACACCTGCTGAGTAGACAACATTTTTGCTTTTTGTTACAATTTTCTGTGGTAGTCGCTGCAGTGATTTTTAATGTAATTAGTGTTCTAGACATTAAAAGTAAAATTATGTTCTCATTTCATAATCTAAAAAATATCAGTGAATGTAATTTAATAGATTTTTGTTTCCAAGACTACACCACCCTGGGAGAAAAGGGGCCTGTGGTGGCAACATACTCCGACCTTCACCCCAGCCAGTTAGAATTCTGGAACTTCATCCCCTTCCAAATTCCTCTCCTTTATTCTTATGCTCAGAAATCGATGTGAAGCAGACTCCACTTAAAGATTGTCTGAATGTCCTCACTAAAAGACGCCCTGAAGACAAAACACTTCTTTCCCAGCTGTAGTCACCATGGCAAGCTTGTGTAAATGGTTTCTTGTTTGTTTGCTACTTTGGGGAGAAAGTACTTAGAGTACTCATTTCTATGCTCACCCTGTTGCCTGAGTCTACATAAATAGGGATGAGCTTTCAGAATGAAAAAAAATGTTAAAATCTGCCTGTTCCTCAAAACTTTCCACCTCTAAAGTCAATGATTTTAATTGTAAAATTTGATGAATATTGGCAAATGTCTACAGTTATCAAGGTGTAGAATGCTTCCATCACTCCACAAAATACTCATGTGCTCCTTTGCAATCAGGTTCTTTTCTTATCCATGGCACTAGACAGCCAGGAATCCACTATCACTATATTTTTGCCTTTTCTAGAATTTAATTTAGTGGAATTACAAAGTATATATTCTCTTGCACCTGTCTTCCCTTATTTATTGATCATAACTCTTTTGGGACTCACCCCTATTTTTATATATCTATGATATATTCCTCTTTATTGCAGAGTAGCATTTCACTAGAATAATCCATTCACCATCCAGTAATGCCCAGTTGGTGAACATTTGGTTTGTTTCCAACTTGGACTTAAACAAAGCTTTTATGGACATCATGTAAAAGTCTATTGGTGCACAAGCCTTTTTGTTCTACATTTTTGTTGTTCATTTCTAAGAGGAATGTGCTTGAAGTGTCATATAGAAAGAATATCTTTATAAGAAACTGTCAATCGTTTTCCAAAATATCTGTGTCATTTATATTCCCACTGGATATGTGTGTGTGTGCCATATGTAGAACACAACTGACCCATAGCATTGCCTCACCTACATCAGATAACGTGTGCTTGAGAATTAATTTTTTGCAGTGTTTTGCAGTGTTAAGCTACTTAGAGTTTAAGATTTTTGAGATTAATTTGATCTATGAAATACTGAATAAAACAGTTTTCAAACCACAAGATTTAGCCAATATTTAGGGTAAGTGAAGACAGTGCTGATTAGGATGCAGCCTTAATATTGCATACCCTAAAATACTTTATCCTGATATCCTATGGAGAGAATGTTTGATGCTCTAATACAGAGTTGATATTTTATAGTATTATAACTATGATTATTAACCTTCAAATAAAAATGAGAAGCTAGTATCTTGAGCAAACCAATGTTTTACTCATGCATAGAGCCACATCACCAGCTCCAGAGTGGTGATAAGAAAATTGTGTCAAGGCTTGCAAAATCCCCATACTTATAAAATCCCATCATCTTTTGGGGGAATTATTACATGATAGGAGCTGAGGATTATGTGATATTTGACAAAAAATTGTTTAATCTGATTGTAGATGTCAATATGACCAAATAAGAAAAGGAATTTGGAAATAAATGTTCATTTTCTACACTGCCAACAAATTACTGCAAACTTACCAGCTTAAAACACACATATTTTTTATTTTGCAACTGGAATCCTGGCATGTCATGGTTGGATCCTCAGCTTGGAGTCTAACATGGCTACAGTCAAAATGTTAGCTGGGTTGCATTTATATCTGACTGGGGAAGATTATGCTTCTAAGCATACTCAGGTGTTGGCCAGAATTCATTCATTGTGGTTACAGGACCAAAGAGTCTTGGCTTCTGGCTGGCTATTGACTGGAAACTTTTGTAAACTCCTAGAGGTCACCATAATCCTAGCCACCCAGCACAGCCACTTACTTCACCATGCAACGTACAGAATCTCTAGAGTGGGTCTACTAGCAAGAAGTCTTATATAATGTGACATAATCAGGGGAGAGACAATACAAGGAATCCTGCACAGGAGGGAATCTAAGGGCATTTCTTGGTGGTGATTATAGCACCTCTGCAACTGTGTATCCACTTAGATAGTCACAAGTTCCATCTATACTTGAATAAGAAGAAAGCTCAAGAACAGATCCTTCTAAGAAAAAAAAATCAGTTACTTGATGCGTTTGGTGTAGTAAATAGAAAAAGAAAAGAATATACAATGATTAATTCCAATGCTAACAAAAAATTGTATGAAAACCAAGATAATAAGTGCTAAATATTCAATTCACCAAAATTGCAGTAAAATTATTTTGGGAAGAGAGGTCAGGAAGATATCTATCTATCTATCTATCTATCTATCTATCTATCTATCTATCTATCTATCTATCTGTATGTATAGGGATAGGGTAGGAAAATAGACATCTAATCCTCATTCCATAATAGGGAATCAATATATTAATATCTATAATTTTTAAAAGACACGAATGTCAGTAGAAGCATATTAGTTAACAATATGGCATTAAACTGATGAAGGGATTAAAGAGCTGAAAACCACTGCCTATGGAGAGTAAACAGGGGATGTGTGTGAGCAGCATGGCTTACTGTTTTAATAGATTTGATTTTTAAAACTATGCAACTTGTATAATCATGATAAAGATAAAAATTAATTTAAAAACAAGTGCTAATATAATGAAAATATTAACATTTTGCTCTGCATACCTTAGCATTACTTGTACTTATTTCTGTAAAAGTTATACGAGTCTTAAATTCATTATTAAAAAATAATAACATCTCCTTTCTTCCTTTATGTTCCTTGAAGACCATCAAGCTCAGTGAATTCTGAGGAGAAAGAGAGCATCCCTTTTGAGGATGGGTAGAATGAGAGAAATAGCAGGACACCTAGTGGGGAAAGGCGTGGATATAGGAAGAATACATTTCACTAACTTTACAGGTTTGCCCAGTCCTAGTGCTACGTTAGAAGAAGATGGGAGATGGGCAAAGAACTTCATTAATTGCCCACTGTGTGCCAGGCACTGCAGAGATGCTTCACTCAATTTCCTCACTTACTCATCGCAGTAACACTGCAAGACAGATATTTCCTACCCCATGTCTCAGAGGAGGGGACTAATGATTAGATGCTAAATATTAATAACTTGCTCAAGCAAACCAAGCCCTTTAGTGCAAGGACTGGTGCCAAAAGCTCACTTATGGATAACTCTAAAATGAAGGCACAGGTAGCACCAATCCTTTGCATGCAAAATTTGCTTCATTTAGTAAATAAAAACCTCCTTCACTGAGTTAATGAAATATGCCCTCCAAAATCTTGTTTATGTTCATTTAAAAATGGATAACTCAAAGGTAACTTTCAATTTTGCTCTTATAAAATGTTCAAGCCTGGAATCTTATATCCATTTCCATTAAATTTAATATATTCAAATAGTACAACAGTATTTTATTGAGTGAGTGTAAGTGGTTAATTAAAAGAATATTTTGATAAATATAAGTATTCGGTTCTTATATCCTTATTGGTTAATTATATGGCAACTTGATTTATCTGTTACTTTTGATTAAATCTTAACACATGATTTTATCAATAAATCAAAATGTAATAGGCTGATTAGCATAGAGTTGATATTCTGCTAAATCTTTGTGGGAGACCTTGCTAAATATGAATTTAAATAGGTCTATAGTTAGTTTTGTGTAGTATATCCATTTTTATGAAGAGCTAGTGTTCATTAAAAATCTGTATTTTTTGGCATATTTAGGACTTTGGATGAGCATTTTTTTTAAAAAAATCTCCAAATAGACTATATTTTCTTTCATCCTCTGCATTTATTTCTGTAAATAAAACAAGTATGGATGTCAAAGAAGAACAGTTATGCTAAAATTTTTTAAAGGCATTAATAGTCCATTGGTAAAATAGTTCTATTAATTAGTCTGTGCATATGTATAAAGAATGGACTTGCAGACACACAATGGGTGAAATGAACGTAGTGCTATATTGCCGGCACCAGCACGTGCCACATTTTCACAGCATACAAGCAGGCAGAAGATAGCAACTGGCCACAGCCTCTGGTTTCCACTGGCCTTCAATGCTGATGATAACTGCACTAAAACGCAGGTGTGCATGTGTGTGTTTTAATTAGCGACTATAACTTTCCAATTTGTAAATCAAAAATACATTTGTTTTGGTAATAAGTGATCACAATCTCGTCAGAATTATGCTTGTGACTTTGCACCTAAATCTTTAGGCATATTTTTAAAATGAACTGATGAATAAAGATACCAATATTTGTGACGATAAATTGTCAGCTTTTATGAGAAAATGGTGGAAACATGTATTTTCTATCTCTGTTTGAAAGGATGCTCAATTTTCTGTAACATTTAGATTTCATGAGATGACTTACAAATAAGTTACAATGTAAAAGGTGCTGATATTTTTTTCTCAAGAACTACAGCTCTGGTGTTCAATGGAGGCGTGAGTGTGTATGTTTGCATATGCAAGAGAAGGAGTTCACATGCGTGAGCGTGAGAAAGCACAGGTTTTGCACTAGATAGGACTGATACACACCCATACAGTCACTAACTAGCGTGATGGACTCTCATCAGCCTCTTTTCCCATTTCCTGGCTAGATTCATTTAACTAAAAAGCCTGATGAAGACGCCAAAAAAAAAGGACCAGCTGAGCCTTAAAGCCTTTGTTTAGCTTAATGGTCCCGGTTAGCTAGCGTTTTGCAGATGTTGGGTTTCCAAATTAATAATCCTATTGAGGGCACCCAGCAGCAGTACCTATTAGATGATGTGATTTGGAATTTGATTTGCTTCTTAGGTTAAGAAAAACAAATCTCATTTGCAGTGTAAAATATCTAACATCATGAAAATAATGTCTTCTGTTTTGCTTTCTCACCCAAGGGCATTTTACAGAATTAGAAGTCAAGGTTACTGTGACAGTTGTCACACTGCAGAAAACTGCAGCCACCGACTGTGTTTTTTCACTTATTAGGTTATAGAAAGTGGCAACCATGTGAGTAGAGGTATTTGAAGCCCTGTATTGTGTTGGGAGAAATAGAATCTCCCGATATTACAGCTGCACTTTTGATTTGTCGTTTATTTGGAATAAATAGAGGGTGGTATGCCAGTTGCTATGGAAACTAGTTCTACTTCGGTGCAGTGCAAGACCTTTAAGCACGTTTAAAATTGCTTCCTTCTCATTATGTTTCAGCACTGAAGAAGGTGTAGTGTGCAATTAAATAGAAATAAAGATTTAATTAAAAAATTAAATTACATTTTCTGGATCGTCCTTCATGTATGATAAGCTTATGAGAAGGAACATTACTACATGCAATGCTAACTGGGTGTATATTTTGGAAAGAGAAAAAGATCATATTATTACTACTGTGTGTGTATGCGTGTGTATGTGTAAGTGCTGGTGTGTGTCTGTGTATGTGTGTGCCCAAGAGAGACATATGATGAGCCCTCTCATAGCACTTTATTACAAAAATGCAAACTCCACCTAGAATATTCTGGAAAAATTCATAAATGTACGTAGGGCTATAAAAATAAAAACACATGTTTGAATTCATTTGTAGGTTATACAATTAACAACAGGAGAGTTAATTATTATGCTGAGAAAAAAAGAAAAAAATTTAATCATGCACATTTTTAAAGAGAATATTTCAAGGTAAATTTGTGACAATATGAGATTGATATATATTCAGGGCCGGCAAATACAAGCATCACAAAAACAAGAATATATGCACACGAAGCAGCCAAATTATGAGGATTTTACATGATGAAAGGAAAAAGCAAGGCTATATTTTTAAAAATTTTTTTTTTTTTTTTTTTTTTTGAGACAGAGTCTCACTTTGTTGCCCAGGCTAGAGTGAGTGCCGTGGCATCAGCCTGGCTCACAGCAACCTCAATCTCCTGGGCTCAGCGATCCTACTGCCTCAGCCTCCCGAGTAGCTGGGACTACAGGCATGCGCCACCATGCCCGGCTAATTTTTTGTATATATATTTTTAGTTGGTCAATTAATTTCTTTCTATTTTTGGTAGAGATGGGGTCTCGCTCAGGCTGGTTTCGAACTCCTGACCTTGAGCGATCCGCCCGCCTCGGCCTCCCAAAGTGCTAGGATTACAGGCGTGAGCCACCGCGCCCGGCCTATATTTTTAAAAATTTGTGTTTTTATTTTTATGAAATGGTATTCCTTAGCTTCTAAAATGGAATAACATTATAATATGCTTATTTATTCTTATATTGCATATCAATTGTGTAAATCTTCCCAGAAACATAAATATATAGATAATTATTCAAAGAGGATCAGGGGATTACCTTATTTACAGCCATATGTTAAAACCTTATCTTTTTATAGCACTTTACTATATATACAGGGCTTCCTGTGCATTATTTCATGTACTGTGTGAACAATTCTGAGGTAGTCAGAATTGCAGCAGAAAAGCAGCTATTATCTCTACTTTACATGTAAGTGACTTGTGTCAACTGACACAGATCATTTACAAAACACCAGGGAATCAATGTCTCCTCCCTTCTAGTGAGTCTTTTCATTTCTAGAAGTACTATTTAATCTCAGACCAATTATGCAAAACACATCTTGTTTTCTTTTAACTAACTGAGGAAAGTATCCTACAGAAGTTAGGCATACAATTTGTCTGCTCTTCAGATTGACAGAAAGTGTGTGATGAAGTATGCTTTAAAATTAAGAAATTTCTTATTTTTCTAATCATCCTGTTGTGTGCATTTATTTCTTATAGGTATAAAATGAATTTTCTGGTTAATTTACATTGTCCTGACATATTTGCCATTGTTTGATTCATGTAAATTAAAACATCCCTATTATGTTGATACACAGGACTGCTCTTTTTATGGGTATGATGTGTCCACTTTAGGTGCTATTTATGTTGAGTAGTTCTCTGCTCAATCAATCCCTTGGTGGTGATGAGGCCTTGTGGCAATGGAGCCCCATGCTATAAAAAGATTGTATGGAGAACTGGAAAAGATTGCTCAGTAATAACAGGAGCTTCCTTGGTAGTGAACAGCTGCTGGCCCAGCAGTCCTGGGACTTTCATGAGGCCTCTCTGAATATGTTCACAGCATGCTGAGGCCGACTCCATGCTGCTAAAGTGCTGCCTCGCCAGATCCCAGGCTGCTGGAGTGTGCTGGCTTCATCCCATTCAATGCCGAGTCTTTCTTATAGGAGATCCTTTAGACTTTGGTCAGATAAAAATTATTCTGCTCGATCTATAATCAATGGCTGCATAATATCCCCTACATGATTGTTAAATGTGAAGGTTCTCCTTTATCACAAATAACTGATGAAGTAACTGTATTTCAAAAGGGAAAAACAAAGAACCTGCTGTCAAACTATTTTAAGGCCTATTGCCTAAATTTGGGAATGTAAAGATTTAATAAAGCTTTAGCTCCTGCCTGAGATGGCAGTCATGTCAAATGTCAACAAACCGGAATGCAACAGAGTCTAGGCCTTTTTGGGTTTAAAGGAAGCCTGACCAAAGTAGCACACACCCCGGGCTTTCCAGCAAATGGTGGGGGATGGAAATAAAGGCTGCAGCAGAAAGCTAGGAGAGAAATGATAAGTTTTAGAACTTCAGTAGTGATACAGGGATGGAAAGGTTTGGATACTTATGACAAAAAGAAACATACAAAGTATGCTACATATGATGATTGATTAAATGCGAGCATTTGGCATAGATAATGAAATCAAAAAAGATACTCAGACTTATGGAGTTAGCAATTGGAATAGAGAAGAGGTTTTGGCAAAATTCAGCACAAGGGCTCTGCCTCAACACTGGCTCTAATCACTGAGGTCAAAACCTAGATAGAATGAAATATGATTCTCAGCCAAAAATGCCAATCTAATGGGATTCATGATATGCTATTAACAAATGATTATATATTCAATTCACAAAATAATAATTTATGAGGACAAAAACGTCCTATGAAAAATTAATCTCTGTGCCACTTGATGTATGTACTTGTAGAAGGGTAGTGGTATTTGTGGGATGTGAGGAAGAAAATGTCCCCATTACTTAAATAATTATAGTTTTTAATATATTTTAAACTTGCCATGTCAGTTTTATGTTAGAAATTATTCAAAGTCTTCAATTTTTATCTTATTTTACCATATTTAAAATATTATTTTGGTCCCTCCAAACTTGGAATCTTCCCCAATGCAGAAAAAAGAACAACTTTTTTTGTGAAGTTTATTGTGATATATTGTTGGAAAATCTTAATCCTCAGCATCAAACTCAAAGGGATTGGAGTTATTTAAGGAATTGGTGTTTTTTGAGTTTTAGATCCTCAATGACTGCTATGGTGATGATTTATTCACACTTTTTGAGTAAACAAATGCCTTGTACCAAAATACTTGCTACCACATGCAAATATTTCATTTGACCTCCCATTAGACACGGCAGCAATTCAAATGAACTATATTTTAAAAAGTAGACATTAATGGGCAACAAGGCATGAATCTCATTAAATAAAAAGTATCTGGTGAGTACAAAAAAAAATCTAAAAATTAAAATTTAACTAAAATGGTTATAAAGTTATGATAATTTTTGGACCCATAATGCACACTGTTCTATTAAATGATTTGTAACTCTTCCATTAAGAACAAATTATTTCCCAAGAGGACTATTGGCTGGAATGTAGACATTTTCCAAGTTAACCTATCTTTGGGAAGTGAATAAAATGTGGTCTATCCAAACAAGGCAACATAACTGCTAAGCTCAGTCATGAGTGGCCTCATTCTATTTAACCATTTTAAATATAATCTATTTATTTTACACTAAAACACCAAATGAGCAAGTGTGCAGTTGAAGAGATAATTTAAATCAGGAAGAATGGTTGAAAAATTATAGAATTACTGTTACGGAAAAGTATACAAAACGATATGCCATATGTTAGTAATGACTGAACATGAGTTAAATATTTTTATTTTATATAAATGTTTGGGTTTTTTTGGTGACATCTGAGGAATAAGTTTTATTTTATATACTTAGAAGTACATCATGGGACGTATTGTTAGTTGGAATTCCCTTATCCAGTGTACCCAGTCCTCAGGAATTAGTGGTTTAAGACAAGGCAATTCCATTATCCTTTTATGGATACCTATTTTTCCAGCTAATAAAAAATTCTTTAAGTGAATATAATTTAAGAGTGCCCAATATATCACTGAGAAATTGTTTATATCCATATATTTTATTTTTATTCTACTTAATAAATGTATTTATTTTAAATAATGTATTTTAAGTGATCACTCATTAACAAAGTCAACCTCGTATATTGGAAGTCTTATTTTTCTTTCATTTTTCCAAATACTTCATATTTAGTTCTCTAAAATGATCAACTGAAGAATCCAGATGGACTGTGAAAATTTTCTTTTATCATTTTGTGTGACTCACAGTTAAAATTGCTCATTAACATTTTGTCCTTTTACATAGAACAATAAGGAAAGACATATGAGCCTCATTTTGACCAAATAACTGAATGACTAACCAAGGCTTGACTTGTTAATTTCAGCAAAGTAATTTCTACAAGTTACACAGTCAGTGACAGCTTTAACCATCTTTAAAAATACATCAATCTCTTACTTTTTAATAGTAGATGTATTTGTAGCAGCCACTGTGAGTTAACCATCCAGCATACATTTTGGTCCACCTAATATAAGTCTAATTTTGTTTAGGACTTAGTCCTGCCCCACATAGCCTATAAATCTCATGGTAATAATAATAAGCATGAGTGTAATAACTATATTATGAAGCCCTCATGTATGCCATGTAGTTTTATGCACGCCAAACGTAACTAATGAGATACAATCATTATCATCAATTTACAGAGAGGTTGAAGTAACTTGGCAAGGTTTCACAGGTAGCAAGTAACAAAGCTGGAATTCTAACCCTGGGTTTATAGTGAAATCAGACAAAGCATTTTACTTATAATAATGATCAAGGTATAGCACTAACAAATGGTTTTATAATAAGGAGGAAAAACGCCTTTTTCAATTTCCCTTAGGCGTTACCACAGAGAACTTAGTCCTGAAAAACTTTTGTATTTGTTATAAAAATTGCCTGGAAATTCTTCATTTATGATATATATCTGGAATAAAATATTAGCATATTAGACTTTTTGGAAACAAAATATTAAAAAAATTATTGTGGGAGAGGGAAAAAATGGCAGACTACAAGCAGCCTGCCAGCATGACACTCCCACGGAAAGAAGTGAAAATGTAGGCTGCTGACTACTTACGGATCACTCTTCTTTGAAGCAAGACAAGCAAGGTGGGACACTCAGCATGGAAAAAAATGTTGATGGGGCAATATATATAGTAAGATCAGAGAACGCACAGGGAAGACCAGGAGGATGGAGCACTGGGATGTCACACTCATCCTGCTGGTGCAATGCAGATTGTGAGCCATTGTGAGATGGCTCTCTTCACCACCTCAGACCTCTACCCCGTAAGACTGGAGACGTGCCTGGAGCCTGTGTAGACACACTGTATTGCACCAGACAAAAGTTACAGTGGGGTTTGGGCAGCAGCTACAGCCATCCTGAGCTCTCTGGTGCATGGTGCCTGGTCTGCACCAGGCTGGGTACAACAAATGTTGTTTAGGTTACATGTATTGCCATAGCCTCACTCAAGTCAGAGCTTCAAGCATGCCCATCCCCCAGATAGTATGCACTGCACCCATTAGGTGGGAATATACCCATGCCCTCCTCCCAACTTCTACCTGCCCGACACTCGATGAATGTTACTACTATATGTGCATATAAGTGTTGATAGATTAATACCAATTTGATGATGAGTACAGGTGGTACTTATTTTTCCATTTTTGTGATACTTAGTAGAATGGGCTCCAGCTCTGTTCAGGATAATATAAGAGGTGCTAGTTCATCATTGTTTTTTTGGGCTGAGTAGTTGGTTTCATACCATTGTAGTCATTAAAGATACTTGATAAGATTTTGATTTTTCTTAAATTTTTTAAGACTTGTTTTGTGACCTTACCTATCCTGAAAAACGTTCCATGTGCACTTGCACATTCTGTTGCTGTCGAATGGAATATTCTGTATATGTCTGTTAGGTCCATTTGGTCTAAAGTATAGTTCAGGTCTAATGTTTCTTTATTGATTTTATGTCTGAATGATCTGTCTGTTGTTGAAAGTAGGACATTGAAATACACTACTATTATTGTGTTACAATCTATGTCTCCCTTCAGATCTCTTAATGTTTGCTTTATATGTTTAGGTGCTCTCATGTTGGATGCGTATATCTTTGCAATCCTTATATCCTCTTAATAAATTGACCCCTGACATTTTTGGCTCTTTTTACAGTTTTTGATCTATTTTGTCTGATATAAATGTTGCTACCCTTGCTCTCTTTTGGTTTCCATTTGCATGGGATATTGATTTTGATTTCTTCACTTTCAGTCTATGATTGTCCTTTAAAGTGAAGTGACTCTTTTGTGGGCAGCATGTAGTTGGGTTTTTAAATATATATATATTTATTCACCCTATGCTTTTTGATTGGAGAATTTAATTCATTTACATTTAAAGTAATTATTGCGTTTTTGTTTTGTTTTATATTATTTTTGTTTTTTAGAGATTAGGTCTTGCTGTCTTGTCCAGGCTGGACTCAAATTCCTGGGCTCAAGTGATCCTCCTACTTCAGCCTCCTGATAACCTTCTGGGAGGTGCATGCCAGCATGCCCAGACAAATTAATTATTGATAGGTAAGAACTTACTAGTGACATTTTGTTAATTGTTTTCTCATTGTCGTTTGTAGATCCTTTGTTCCTTTCTTTCTGTATTTCTTTGATTTTTTGTGGTTTGATGGTTTTGAAGTTGTATGCTTTACATTTTTTCTTTTTATATTTTGTGTGTCTATTACAGGCTTTTGCTTTGTGGTTACCCTGAGATTTATATATAATTTCTTATATTTATAATGGGCAGTTTGAAGTTGATAACAACTTAATTTTGAGTGCATCACAATCTACACTTTTACTCCTGCTCTCCTAACATTTTATGTTTTTGATGTCATAATTCAATCTTTTTATAATTTGTATCCATTGACAAATTATTGTAGTTTTAATTAATTTTAATAATTTTGCCTTTTGTCCTTTATACTAGAGGTATAATTGATTTACCCATCACCATGGCAGTATTAGAGTATTTTGAATTTGACATTGTGTATGCTTTTTCTAGTGAGTTTTATGTTTTCACATGTTTTCAGGTTACTAACTACCATCAGTTACTAACTGCCTTCAGCTTGAAGAACTACCTTTAGCATTTCTTAGAAGGTAGGTCTAATGATGATAAACTCCTTTAGTTTTTGTTTGTCTGAGGAAATATTTACCTTTCCTTCATTATTGAAAGGCGATATATCTGAGTGTGGTATTATAGTTCTGAATGTTGAATAATATCATCACATTCCCTCCTGGCCTGCAATGTTTCTGCTGGAAAATCTCATAGTTTTATGGACAAAATAAGTTGGAAAGGCTGTATTTTATATAAGATTTTCAGGAAAACTTTCTCTGAGGAAGTTATATTTGAACAAAGACCTGGAGGAGGTAGATGAGTAAACCTTACAGATGTTTGGTGGAAGAGAACTGTTAGGAGAGGAATAGAGATTGCGAAGTCCCTGAGACAGAAGTGCTGTCTAAAGTATTAGAGAAAGGGCAAGATGATTAGCACCACTGCAGTGAAGTGAACAAGAGTGACAGAGAGTTGGTGGAGGACCTGCACGTACAAGGTCACTGAAAGCACTTTGGCTTTTAACTTGAGTGAGAATGGAAATCATTGGAGGGTTTAGGGGCAGAGGATTGATATGATCTAATTTCTGTGTTAACAAGTTACTCTGGATAGCCTGAAGCAGGGAGGGCAAAGAAGAAAGCAGAGACACCAGTTGGGAGATCAGTGCAATATTCTGTAGAAGAAGAGACAATGGTGATTTGGATAGAGGTAGTAGTAGTGGAACTGGTAAGAAATAGGTGGATTCTGGATATATTTTGAAAGTAAAGTATTTGCCAAAGAATTTTCCAAAATATTGGGACTGATGTGTGAAAGAGGGAGAGAACAATCAGTAATACTTAGCTTTTTGATTTCAGAAATGAGAAAAAGTTGACAATAACTGGTATGGGCAATACTTTCTATGGCTACTTTTATGTCCTTGATTCAAGCCCTCATAATTTCTCAGTAGGAGACTACAACAATTTTGTTGATCTCTCTGTTCCACTGTTTACATCTTCCAAACTACTCTCCACAGTATCACTAGCTTTTTCCTTTCTAAAGCATGTATCTGTTCTTATCATGCCTAAACTTAAAGTCTTTTAATAGCTTACAAGTGCCTGTGGAAGAATGCCCAAATTCTCATTTGTCTCTTTGCCTTTGAACTTATTGTTTCCTATGCAGAGAACAATTTTCTTTACTCTTTACTTAATTCTTTTCTTATTCAACTCTTGTTTTCTTTTAAGATTCAACAGTGGGCCATCCTCCTTCAGAAACTTTTTCTCAGTCTCAAATGCATCAGGCATTAAAATATATTATCCTGTATTTTACTTTATGCTGTATTTCTTTTAATTAAAATGCTTATTGAAAAGTATAGTTATATGCAATAGTGGGTTTGAAAATGCAAGATTCTCCTTGCTTACAAAGGAAACCACTAGCTAACTGTATTATGAAAGTTTTATCTTGTTAATTAAAAACTTGTATTTTTACCACTTAACAGCCCTAAACCCTATACTTCTGTTGGGCATATTTATAAATTTTATATAAGTGACATAATAAATTAAGAATTCATATTAGTTATCTAATGCCATCTAACATATCATCCCACAACTTAGTGATTTAAAGAATGACAATCAATCATTTATTATCTCTCACAGTGTCTGTGGGTGATGAATTTAGGAACAATTCAGTGGGGGAAGATCTTGTTTGGTTTTTTGGGGGGTGGGGTGGGGTTTAAGGTGGAAATTGACTGTGCTGAATTTATCTGAAAGCCTGCCTAGGGCAGGAAAGTCTAAATTATATGGCTGGCAAATAGGTGTTGTCAAGTGGCTTTTCCTCCATGTCAGCATCGCCATGGGCTGTTTGTGTGGCCTTCTGTCTTGTCAGCCAGCTTTCTTCAGAGTAAGTGACATAAGTGACCAAAGTAGAAACTTCTATGCCTTCATCACATAGCCTTGGAGTAAAGTAAAATAAATGATTATAACTATATTCCACTAAGTGAGTCTGCCAATAATTTTAATAATGTACATGTGTATTTTATTAGTCACAGTGGACAGCCATCCATGATTCAGCATAGGAAGAGACAACTCCAATGAGTAGGAGGCTGGAATCATTGCAGCCCACTTCACTTTGCCATCTGAGCCGTAATGAGGTACATTCTTCCTAGATTCAAAATACTCTCACCCTTTTCCAAGGCTCCCCAAAGTCTCATCCTATTACAGCAGCAGCTCTAAGTCTAAGACCCCATCCTCTAAACTAGATCCAGGTGTGGGTACACTTCTTGAGTGTGTTTCCTAGAGTACAGTTTCTCACGTATAGCTCTTTAAGATTGAAAAACCTGTAAACAAGAATTATATCTGCCCGCTCCCCTGACATACACTCAAGCATACAGTAGTGGGCTAAGAATAGAATAACTATTATTCAAAAGAGGGAAAAACAAGTGGCACGCAGGAATTGCTGTTCTATATCAATTCTAAAATACAGCGGTTGGTAGTTGGTAGTTCCTTGGGTCAGACCCAGTTCTCCTGCTCTCTAGTGACGATGCTCCATAGCTCTGGCTTCACACTCCACGCTCTTGGTTCCATCTTCTCAACTCTTGATTATTCTTCCTTTTCCATAAAAAGATGGCCTATGTTCACAGGTGAGTATGTTTTTTAGCCTGTTTTCTGTCTGTAGAAGTTTGGAGCTCCAATGCCTATTTACATTTTCTACTGTTTCTGTTTTTTAAAATCCAACCTAATGGTATTTACACCAAAACAATTATCCCCAAAACTTTGTAGGTCTCACATGAATAGTTTTCAGTTTCCTTTTTTAGTCAAAAGACAACATTTACAATGTTGTCTAGGTAAAACCTTTTTCTGTCTTATGTTTTTGCAGAGGCTGCTGAGTTTCCCCAACATTGTTAGCTTTATAGCTTGAGAGAGAAGATCTACTTAAAATCCTTAGAGAGCCCTTTATCCTAATGAATCTTTTTCTGAGGCATTCCCCCATTGACTTACAGAGTTGTTGAGGTTTGCTCTACAGAAATTCTCATGAAATGCCTATATTTTACCTGAGTTAATACCAACTGCAATGCAGAATGATATATGAACAAAGAAAAGCTATCTAAGGAGAGTACACATATAACTAGTAAATTTAAATCTTAATAGAAGGAGAAGAAGTAGAGTTTCTTAGCTCAGGAGAACACGTGTGTGTGTATGTGTGTGTGTGTGTTTGTGTGTGTGAACACACATGTATGTTGATGTTGGAGAATGGTTGTGGGGATTAAATGGTGAATTAATATTGGAACACTTTACCAAGAGTAAACATATTTACCAAGAGTAAAAATTCTTTGTTTTTATTTTTTCTATAACAGTTATGGGAGATCTCAACTTACATAAGTTATAGACAAGTTATAATATATGGATCCAGGTGCTATAATTTATAGTTATACTCATAAAATACCATAAGGTTAACAAAATAAAGGACTAATTATTCTTTTAATTTTTTGGTCAAAAGCTCTCTGAATTAGACATCTGTCTGAGCCTTAAATTATGTTGAATATAATTATCCATAGCAGTTTTATTTGTATGTCTGGTTTTGAAGCAAATATGGCCAAAAGTAAGGAATTATTTTATTAAAGGGTATTTTAATATATTATGAATAATTTTCCTCCCCTGTAATTACTATGAAAACCTCAAAAATTGCAAATGAATGAATAAACTAGCAAGATGGAATAAACATGGAAACTGGTTTAATAACCTTAGCTATCAAATTAATTCTGAATAACTAGAAATGCTTCATTCAGAACCGTTTTATAGAGTGATTAAGTATGATTTGCATAATTTTCTTTCAGATTAAAAATAGAAATCAAATATTTTGGAAAATGAAAGCAGAAAATTACATCTGAACAAATATTTCGGAAAGCAGTGTGGGAGAGTTAAATTTTTATTTACAATTTTATGGAAAGTATATCTGAAATAACTTATTCCATTTATTTATTCATCTAGTCATTAAATCATCCATTCATTCAACAAATATTTTGAGCCAGCTATCTGCCAAGTTTCACCATGCAAATTCTCACATAATTGCCAAAATTCAAATTAGTCCTGTTGAAAGAGGTAATAAATAAATAAACATTCTACATGTAACTAATTCTGAAAGCCAACAATGTGTTGGGTCATTCAATTATAGGGAATGAATGATTTATTTTATAGTTGAAATTTTAAAGTTTTTGAGAGACTAATAGACTTTAAATGTTGCTCTTTTCTTTTCTTTGATAAAATTGCAAACACTGAAGAGAATGTAAAAAGTACAAAACGATAGGCAATACTTCTCTACATCTTTTCAAATCTTTGAGAACATTTCAGCCAGTGAAAGTGAATGAGCAAATCTATTAAACTATGCCAATTTTATTAATAAAAAGCCTTCTTTTTTCCTAGATTCATTAGCTAAATTAGAACAAATATTATGAGAATATTTGTTTGAGTAGATGACAATTTTTACATGTCCAGGGAAACAAAGTTTATCCCTGCTGTGTTAAGTAGATCTCTGTAGTATTTTCTTGAAAATATCACTCATTTTTCTTAGTCCTAGCTCTGGACAGAGGTGACTGAGTGTTAGTGCTCAGGAATATGGAGGAGTTCATGGTTTTGGAGATATTATACCATAGCTGGAGAAACTAAAATACATCGAGGAAGATAATAGTTGATGGATTTTTGACTAGTATGGTAATAATCCTCTTCTCTTTGCATCCCTTATTTGGCCTTTTCAACTACAAGCAAAATGTGCTAGTGAAGAGAACAAAAATGTGGGGATCAGTCATTATATGTACTAGTGTGATATTTATTTGATTAGTAATACTTAACTGTAATTTTTAAGTTGCTTGATATTTTTAGGCATTGATCTAAGCATTTAAAAATATTTAATCTATACAACTCCAAAAAGTAGCTATTCCCAAGCCAGATTGAGAACCAAATTCTCCATTTATAATTGTACACATTTGATGATTTCAATCCTCATTTTGCAATAAGGAAATTGAATCTTAGATGGATTGAGAATCTCACCCAGGTGTACATGAGCCATGCACCACAGCATTAGATTTGGAGTTAAAACTCAATCCAAAACAATTAGGCTACACTTAGGAAAATCACAGATTTTTGTAAAACTTGAAACACAAAAAATGTTGAAGGCCACCTCTCAAAAATGATGAATATAAAATTAAAAACAATGAATTATTACAAATGTGAATATTTAGAAAATAAGAAATCTTTAAAAATTACAAATTTTAAAAAGCTGACAAGTATGATGACAAAATTATGTTTTATTAATGAACTAGCACGAACCTCTGAATGCTTCGTCTTTTGACAAGAACTTTCTAATATTATTTTCTATAGATAGAAAAGAAAAAGAATTCATTTTGTTATTTGACATTAAATTTCTCATTTATAATTCACTATTGTGATACATAAAATATGCAACTTTATAATAAATGGACTCCTGGCAGTTTTGATGTAGATTTGTGCCCCACCAACATAGAAGTCTTGATAAATTTTATTTTGCATCATTCCCATAAGGTTTACTTACAATTTTATGGTTATAAAATATATTTTATAACCATAATCTAACCATAATCTGTTTGACTTTTATATTCTTTATTTTCTTAAAAACATCTCATATTTCTAAAGAAAGGTTGAAGACTAATGATGAATATCACAATTTTCTTTAGTTAAAAGTTAATAGAAGAACAACAAGAGCATATAGATAAAATCCAGGTATAAAAAGGGGAATAAAACCCCGCAAGCCTCAATAAAAATAAAAGGAGAAGGTATGCATCAGTCAACAGGCCATAAACTCTGAAAAGTAAGAGCCATGGAAAATCCAGAAAATTCAAGTATGCTATGGCATAACTCCTCACTCTGTCTCTACCTTCCAGAGGAAATAGGAGATAAAGTCAGTGAATTAACAAAATGTATACTATTGTTTCACAGACCTTCTGAACTAAAGACAGGCAAACCAAAGAGTGAAAGAAGCAGCCAGGGCAATACCCCAATAAAATATTCTAGAGTATTAGGTCATAACCAGCATCACAATCCTTTAAGAGAAGAAAGAACTGCTAGGGAGTCACAATTTTTAGAACTTGCCACTGACTTATGGGAACAATTTGTAGTTCAAATACATTCCAACATGGGAGAAAGATGAAACCCTGACCAAATTTTAAATTACAAATTTAAAATTTGTAATTTTGTAAGATTTCTTGTTTTCTAAATATTCACATTTGCAATAATTCATTGTTTTTAATTTTATATTCATCATTTTTGAGAGGTGGCCTTCAACATTTTTTGTGTTTCAAGTTTTACAGCAATCTGTAATTTTCCTAAATGTAGCCTAATTGTTTTGGATTGAGTTTTAACTCCAAATCTAATAAGTACAATAGTACTTATTAGTTCCCCAAATCTAATACTCCAAGTCTAATAAGTACAATAATAAGTACATTTCACAAAATTTTACAAGTGAGTGTGGACTCAACACTCCATAAAGGCTGCCAGCTACTCAACTCAGCAATCCATTCTTCTGCTTCTCATCACTATGCACACACCTCAAAATGAGAAAAGCTCTTGAAACCAATCACAGTCTTTAACTCAAAAGGTAACATAAGTGGGTTACATATGAGGTGAGAACTATGTCAAAGATACTTTGTATGTGACATCTGAGAATAATGTTCCTGTGAATAATGTTGAAATGAAAATCAGTAGCATAGAGACCGTGCTGTTGTACTATACAAAAGCCAAAGAGAAAAAAAGGAACAGCACACAGAAGGGAGGTAAATAATTTAATTTTTTAAACTAATTTCAGTTTTATTAAAATGGAGGCATGGTTTAAAAATCACTCACATAGAAACAGGTAGTCCAAGTCCTGATTCTCATTAGAAAGAACTGTAGACATTTTTGGGTTTCTTTCCTTGATATTTAACTTCATCTTTCAAAACATTATGCATATAGTGTAATCTGCAGATTTGTAAATTGTGAAAATTGTTAATTTCTTCTAAATGTTAGATAAGAGTTTTAATTCAATTAGAGTACTTTCTTTCCTCCTTTCTCTGAATAAACTTATATGTCAGTTTAATGTTAAAATATTACTTAGCATTTTCATTAGTGTGACTAGGTAAAAGTAGTCTGTACATTGTCTTTCCTTTAGAATTTTTTGTCATGTAACTTTTCAATTTCCTTGAACTTTAGGTAAATCTTTCTATCCTTTCTACTATCTTGTCAACTTCTTAATAAAGTTTTTCCAATAACTTGTCTGACAATGTATCTGATCCTTTTTATTGCCGGCAATATTTCCTCATATGTCTTTCATCCTCCTGCTTTGATGCTGAGCTAGCACTGACAGCTTTCAAGGCCTTTTCAAGGTTGCCAGACTGGAGACTCCCTTCAGTTCTCTCTCAAATTAGGTTCCCAATTTTTCAGATTCTATTTATTACTTATTTCTTCATTTCAAGGAAGCTACTTCTGTAGGTTTCTTTAAAGCTGGTATTTGGCTTTAATGCTCTTACAGGTGGGTCAAATAATTGGAAAACAGGCATTGTTAGAAACACACATATTTCTTCTTCATGCTTTATAGAATAAAGATATATTCAAAGAATGGATTTGATTAGCTAACTCCCAGGAAAATAAAAGTAAAAATATCACTTGATTTTTTTGCTGTTTTTGTGACTTAGTTACATAGAAGACTTATAGCAATATAATATATAATGCATTAAAAGGAAGTATACATAGATTGTATAATTGTCAAATATTTGGTATTGTATGCCTAGTATAAAGTATAGGACTAAATTCAACTCTAAGAGAAAATCCTCAAACAATAGTAACCTAAAAAATTACTTTTTTTAGAATATAAATGAAGGACAAAAATGATCTGCAAAGATATCTGGAAAGATTGTTAGTAGGTTTGAGGTTGGCAGTATTGATGTAAAAATTATAAAATAAGTTTGTCTATGATGTAGATAGAGAAAATGCATGTACGTTTTGATATTTGAATTAGGGATTCTTTCTGTGGGAGGTTATGCAAAATAGGAAATGAGTCAAATTGAAGAACCCTGTGGTGTTGGATTTCAATTGGAGATTTCTATTAGAATCCATGATTTTTAGCACAATATATTTATTATCTCCATTCACTGAAAGTGCCTAGAAACAATAACCATAGGAGCAATCACATAAACACACCTAGTGGAGGCTGTGTCTTCTAAAAATCTGGTCCCACTAACAGGAACCACTCACCTTGGAGAAATATCTCATTACAAATATAGCACATATGAATGATGAGATGACCCTAGGGTATCTTGTCATACCAGAAAACAAGAGATATTCAAAGAATAGTGGATGCATATTAAAAACAAAAGCAACATGGGCTCCTACATTGAGCACCTAATTTGAGCATCAAAAAGAATAGTGATGGTAATGAATTATACCACATCAGATAACAAAGAATCCATAAGTGCTACATGTTACTTAAATAGGGAGGTTTATAAGAATGGTAACTAATATATACATAGAAGGAATGATAGGTTTAGAAAAATTACCATGTTGCTAACACCACTGTACTAATCAATTCAAGCAAGGCTTATAGGTGAATACTAAAACCATTAGGTGAAAAGTTGATGGAGAAAAAGATACAAAGCCTGAAAGGGAAAGGGAACTGAACAAAAGACAAATTTGGCAGACCTATCTTAAACAGGTCATCAAACTTAGCATCACAGTATGTGCTCTGCTGACATTGTATGCTTCATAGTGTGAGGCCATGGGAAGTGCTATTCCTAGTATTCTCACCTGAGTGGTGGTAGCCTGCCAAGAACATTCAACCTGATTCAATTTATAAGGAAAGATTGCAGATTGTGGGATGTTTTACAAGAACAATTGCCATGATTCCTCAAAATATTAAAGTTGTATAAAACAAAAAGAAGATGGTACAATCTATTCTAGATCAAATAAGATTAAACATACAAACTAAATGTAATATGCAATCCTTGTTTGGATCTTGAATGGAGAAAAAAGGTAAACAAGAGAAATTTTGAGATAAATAAATACATTTATGAGTTGTTTTTAAAATAATAACATCTAAAATAGTCAACATTGTTGTATACATAATACATTTCTTAAGTATGATAATATTGGGATTATACAGAAGAATGTCTCAGTTTAGGAGGTGTATGATGAAATATTTAGAGGTGGAATGTCACAATGCCTAGTCTTACTTTCAAATGTTTGAGTAGAAAAAAATTTTGAGTGTGTGTATGTGTGTGTGTGCACGCACACACATGAAACCATGCATCCAAATTGGTAAATCATGTTTTTCAAGAAATTTGCCTATATCAGCCAAATTATGAAATTTATAGACCCACAAGCCTCTTGTATTTTGAATAAAGAATTGCTAGTTATATCCCATTTTTTATTCCTAAGGCTATTATTCTTTTTTTTAGAGGTGCATAAACAAATTTTATTTTATTTTATTTATTTTTTAAAAATTTTTTTATTTCCACATATTACAGGGGTACAAATAAGAGCAGCTATTATTAAAAAGTCAAAAAACAATAGATGTTAGATGTTGGCATGGATGCAGTGAAAAGGGAACACTTATATAATTTTATGTTTTCAAGGAAACTTTGGTATTTGAGTCAAGAAACTACTGTACTTATATTGATTAATGTGCAATATACAATTACTAAAATATCAGTAACATATGTGTTTTAGACATTTTTGCTATTGTTGGTGTAGTGTATCATTTTTGGTGACTGTCCTTGTGATGATTATAGTATACGAATTTGCTATAAACCAAAGCATTTATTTGACAAGTCTAAAGTAAACTTTGAAGAAAACAAATGATGAGAAATGTCAATGTTTATTTTCCACTGATAGTATCTGACATTTAACAAACTATGTATTATGAAGAAAAAATGCAGAGTAACCACATGGGATATGATTTACAGGATTTAAAAAATAGCATCGTGTTGTGATTCTGAGCTATAAGAGTATCTCCTTTTTAAGGAAAAACAATCATACTAATGATATATTACATGTTAAATCATGATTTCACTTACTTTACAGTTTTGATTTCACTAAGATGTCAATTACTATAAATGCATAGTGTTTACACTCTGCTTTTAGTGTGTATTAAATGTGCTCAGTATTACTGTCTTTTGATAATTACGGGTCATAAAAGATTAAATTAGCTTCTGTGTATTTAAAATTCTGTGAATGCATAAGATTTAAAAATTGTCTCTGAGCCTCTCAGAATGTGGCAGCATTAACATATTGTATGCATGTCCAAGAACACCAACAGGATAACAATAAAACAAATATTTGAAAGTAAACTACATTTGAGATTAATCTGAACTCACTTGCAATCACTGTTGCAGACCAGGTGCAATCTTTTACCATTAAATCAAAAAGACAGCTGGATCCATGTTGCAATGTGACCCTCTTGGGATTAGAGGGAGGCGACAAGGTGAGATGAATGCTTATCTACTAATTGTCTGCTTTCCCTCTCCTTCTCTAGCAGTATTGGTTTAGATAGAAAGTGAGAACCCAGGCAAGGCAGGCAACATTGACTATATAAGATCTGTTATAAGACAGGTATTAGACAATGACCCTACCCTTGCTGAGGTGGAAATTATAGTTCCCATTTCTTCTGTGTATTCTTGGTCATTTGAAATTATAAGTGATTATTTTTTCTGGCTGTAAAAATTAAGGATGAATCACAGAAAAATTGAAGAATGAGGAAAATCTGGCAGCATCAGGAGCAAAACAATTGATGGAAACAGTGAAAGTAGCTGAGGATGCCAGTCTCAGCAGGAGCATGTTTCTGAGCTAGGATAGGCCTGGAATCTGCTTCAGGTTGTTAAAGGAGGTTAATGCAATAGCAATGACTAGTGTTTGGTATGTGCTGGACACTTTTTAAGTATTATACATGAATTAATTTAATTCTTATTAAATACTATGTAGTAGATATGATCATACTACCCCATTGTACAGGTAAGGAAGCCAAGGCACAGAAAAGTAATTTGCTCAAGGTCACACAGGCAGTAACTGGTAGATCCTGTTGAACATAGATCTTCTGGTTGTAGCATCTGCACTCTTTAGTGCCTCTCTAATAAAAGACCTCAGAATGAAGGCAGATATTAAAGTGACTGGGTTTATATTTTGATGTAAAAGATGCTTCATTTACAGTGAGAACTGGCCATAGAACTAGTTGACACATCTACTAGGGGTGATGACTTAACTTTTCAGTAGTTGGACAATTGGAATCCTGAAAACAGATTGTGGCCAGGAAAAGGGGTGACTTCTAGATTATGACAGGACAATTTGAAGTCCAGAGACAGAATTTGGATGGGGGTAAGGAGGATAGCAAAAAAGAATATACATTTTTCATTCTCTTCATTCAGGAGACCAAAGATAAGGATGTGCTTTTCATTTGCCAGAATTTTCTTACCTTTGGAATGGATAAAGGAAACAATAAAGGACTGTTAGAGGAAGCTCAAACAACAAAAAAGGAATGTTATTGGATTGGAAATGTAAGCGCTTTTTTCTCTCAAAGGATCAAAATGTTGCTTGGGTACACATCTAAGGAATAGATTGATTTCCAAATTCAGAAAAAGACACAGACCTTCTTACATCTTTCCATGTTGCTAAATCAAATATAACTCAGAATAATTTGTCAGTATTATGATTGAGTTTTCCCCTCAGAGGATAAAAGTGGCTGATTCCAATTTTGAAAATTAAGGGATTCCCCCATGAGGCCACCTAATAAGGGTGGCTGGGAAAAAGGTAGCTGTGGACAAGGATAATTATCTGTAAAACATCCAATATTTGGAGAAGGTGACAGTGTAGTAGAGTGGAAAAGTACAGCCGTTTTGGAATCTTAAAGTCATAGTTTCTTTCCCTGGATCAAGTCTTCGCTATTTTTTATTTCCTTTGACATTGAGGGTACTTTAGTTCTCAGAATCTGTTTTTATTTCCCATAAAATGGGGATGAAAGTGTGAACTTGATACTGTTGCTTTGAGTATTCCATGACATGCTTTGTGTGAAATTTCTACACAGGGCCTGACTCCATATTAATCTATCCTAGTCACCTTTGAAATTGTTTCAACAATTTTAGCTTCCAAACATTTCTGATATTTGTTGTGTCCTGACTTGTAATAACCATTGGAAAGGCTCATAAAGGAGAGCGAAGTATTTTATAATAGCATTTATTTTGCTGGTGGCCTAGGCCATGTTGTTCTAACTCCAGGGGTTCAGTGAACAGCCCAGGGCAGGTGGGTGATTCAATAAGGGACTGAGCATCCTCTAGGATGTGGCCTTAGCCTTGGCTACGTGGATGGATGCAGATAGTGTTCTAGCATGATGCCACGGACAAAGGAAATGTGATCTGAAGTTGCACACATCTCTTCTGTTCTTATTCCATGATCTGGAACTGAGTCATAAGACCGGAAGAGTAATGGAAATGTGGAATGGCTGGGGAGGGGGAGACAGGAGCTCAGGAGAAAACCTTCCATTTTAAAATATGACACTGTACATGCAGTGATTAAAGGGTGAACAAGTTGCAATGGGAATATGGATGAAGGTGCAACAAAGTCAGCACTTTGCAGCAAGAAATACCTTTTCTCAGCCTTTGTCTCTACTGATTTCTATTAGAATTTTACATTGGCAGGATAAAAATACACTTTCTTTTTATCGATTCATGTGAAAATGTACTTTGTGGATTTTAAAATATCTGTGTTTCCCTTGATAATTTTTAAAATCTCACTCCTATTAATACATTATGGTGTTTCCTCAGGGTACAGCGTGGGGTCTAGGATGCTTAAATGATCAAATTGATAGAAGTATGTCCTTCAAGTCATTTAATTTAATTAAGTGACCCTTATCTGAATATACCACCTCCCTCATTTCTCCACTTTTTAGATGGTACTTAAATAGAACCAGATGTTTGAAGTCAATAGAACTGAAGGTTGGAAAGGGAGAGGGTGATGAAGTAGGTGGCATTAAACTATGGAGGAGCTGAATGGAGAACAGGTGAGACATAAGGATATAGGCTATAATGTGTTCCAAAGTGGAGGGTTTTTGGACATATGTTCAGTTGAATGACCCTTCTAAAAGGCAAAACTTACTGCAAGTCCTCCCTTTGAATCGTAGGAATTCCTACATTATCTTCACCCCGCCCTGAGCAACCATGGCTAAAATGAGCTAAGAATGTTAAATTAGTAGAAGTCTTTTCCTATTGAACTGTCAAGGTGTTTTAGGTGTCTTGACTCCTAATTCCACCAACAAGCTATCAGTAATACTTTTGGGAAACATTAGCAAACACCAAGTATGAACCAAAAAAATGTGCAACGTGCTGGAGACGGAAAGAGGAAGAGAAAAGCCTTCATAATCCAGCAGGGCAGAGAAATGTGTGGAGACCAGTTCTCACGCAAGGTGGGTGTTGTAATGCAAGGAGAACAGCAGATGCTGTGTGAGTGCTGTGTGTGAGCAATGGTTGCCCACTGGGGCGGGGGGGATGATGAAAAGCAAACTCAGGTGTGGTTTGTGGAAGAGGCGAAAGGATGGAAATCTGGGCATTCACCCCATCTTCTTTCTAGTGGTTCAATCAGAGCCGACCTTGCTTTGACTGGTTTACACGTCCAAATTCTCCATTCAGTTTGTTTGAAGAAATAATTCAACAGGTAAATGGAAAAAGCCCATTGTTTCAAGATGACACAGTTATCAGAAACAATTGATTCTTCCTGGGTGTGTGTCATGGATGTAAATCATGAAAGTTTTTCTTGGTTAATTCTACATTTTTAAGATTTATTACAAAATATGTCTAATGAGCAAATATGAATGCAAAATACTATATTATACCCCAGTGGACCCATTGGCCCCTTTAAGGGAGAAAATGTTACCATTATAATTGTAGGCCTCTGTGTACCCTTTTGGTTCTTATCCCCATCTATCTTCTCAGAGGTGACAGTTAAACTGAATTTAGAGATTATCATTCCTCTGTGTATATTACCAATAATATATTGTATGGTTTTACTGAATTTAAACTTTATACGATTAGTACCACTGTTTTTCTTTTTCCTTTTTGCATCTTGCTGTTTCAACAAGTTCATTTCAGTGATTTATCCATGTTGACAAACATAGCTCCATTTCATTCATGTTCAGTGTTGAGTAGCATTCCTTTATTTGAACCTTCCATAATTTATTATTAATCTCATGTTTTTCCTATTTTTAATGAAGCAGTATGGGAGGCAGAAATCTGAGATCCCCCTTAATACTCCTATTCTCTGGTGGGAATTTGTATCCAGGGCTGCATTTACTGGGTTGTGGGATGTACGTGTCTTTAACTTTACCAAATATTGTTAAATGAGTCTCATAGTTGTTAGCCCTCTTAACATCATTACCAACTGTGTGTAAAATAATAGCTAACTTTCACAGAAGAAGAATAATTATCAAATTATTAATCTTGTAACTAAAATTTCTCTCTGATATTTCATTTTTATAGAAAATCCCTTTACTAATGTGCTCTCATAGTATTACTATAATAGAATATTACAATTTTTTTTAAGAATTCATAATATAGATTTACCTCTCACATTGCATAGCGCAATAATCACAGTTTTAAAGTCAGAAATATTACTGCAAAAGTAATTAGGGATGCTAAATTTTAATAGCAGTTACTAAATTTTTGGTTTTCTATTTTATTTTCTTGAGAGCATGTAAGCTTATTGGCTCATTTAATGAATATACTACAAAACACACAAACAATGCAATATCCATGTCTAGAGAGCCCTTCAAATTTATGACTAATGCTGACATTATCAAAGATCATTTATGTACATTAGAGGCAGGCACAAAAGAAAGGTCACTAGTTTTGCCTCTTTGATCTATATTTGTACACATTGCTGGGCAGTGGTAGAAAAAATCATAGTCTTTTCCTAACATCCATTATTAAAAAACAAAACTGAACCAAGCATATGCAGTGATGTAATTCTGCATAACCATTTTCAGAATGTTGTTAAACACCAACACCATCTTAAGCAAAAAAAAAAAGATAACAATTTTCCCCATTTAGCAAATGTGAAATGTTCTTGCTCGTTTTTCTTGTGAAATAATTTCAGATCTTTAATTTATTATAATTATTATTATATTTACAGCATGAAAGTATTTTTTTAAAGTCCAAAATATTTTTAATAGTCTCTTAGCATTTGCATGTTTAATATTGGTGACTTCAATCTTTCATGAGTGATGTTGTTATCTTTATCCTTTATAATTTTGCTGAGGCATGCATTTGAGAGTCAGCTTAGCCAACCACTCAACACACTTAGTATGTGTGCCTTATTTTTATCTATGTAGGCTCTCTTTCTTGTGTATCTGGGAAAAAAAGACCTTTGATTCTTTATTAAAATTACCCCCACTCACACTCATACACACACACACACACACACACACACACACACACACACACACACACACAATTTCAACTCTAGTGACAAAAGTGATGAAGTTTAGTTTAAAACATTTCTAAAAATAAGAGTCTTGGGTCATGAGTCATCTTGGAGATTGTGTGTTTTCTGAAGGTCTTCAGGAAGCATCCTTCTTGAATGTCAAGTGTTTCCTTGTGATATTATTGGCCATTCATTATGTTATCTGTAAAGAAGGATCAGATCTGATTGGACTTTTCAATGAAGAATATGGGTGTGTATAAAGCATTTTCTAAGGAACAGAAACTACTAGAAGCAAGAAAGAACCTATGAAATTTTTTTCAGGATATATAATACAAGGTTCTGTCTCTCTCTCTCTCTCTCTCTCTCTCTCTCTCTCTCTCTCTCTCTCTCTCTCTCTCTCCTTGCCCTTCTCTTAGAGAATGGGCACTTCCCATGAAGTACATTTTTCATCTGCTGTGAGTGAACCTGCCTTCTTTTTGGAATTCTTTCAGTGTCTTTGTCGTAGGCCTTTCTCAATCCCTGCACCTTTGCCTAGGTTGGGATCTCCTGGCATGTGCTTTCTTTACACCTGGTACAGCCCAGTGTGAACATTGTCACATTGCATCATGGCTGCATTTTGCCTTCCCCCCAAACTGCATATTGCAACATATTCCCACAGTGTCTGCAATAAAGCAAGGACTTAGTAATTGTGCACTGAGGCAACTGTAGTCGGGTAGTTAAGAGCATGAATTCTGGCACTGCACTGCTCGTGTTAGAGTTCAAGTAATACTTTTAAACTATGTGACTCTTGAGGATCTCCACAGAGAGCCCCGAGCCTTAAGTGCTGCTCGACTCCAGGAAGAAGCATTCACACAAACCACAGTGTAAATGGTCAACCCTGAGTCCTCACTGCTGATAATCTTGGGCAGGTTACTTAATCTCCACAGGTCTTGATTTGCTCATCTTTAAATGAGTGCAATTTGTAGGTTCAAAACTATGCACGTTTTTAATCTAACCAAATGTAGACTAATTGCTCTTTGGGGTTGTTGTACTAATTCATCGTCCTACCATTACACTACTAGTGTATATCTTCCTGTTCCTTGAATCTTCATCAGTACTTTGTTTAATCTTTGCCAGGTTGACAAGTGTGAAATATTTCATTGCTCCTGTATTAGTTTTCTATTGCCACTGTAACAAATTAACACAACCTTAGTACTTAAAATTAGAAGCATTTATTATCCTATAGTTCTGTAAGTCAGAAATCTGGATATAGTGTAGCTCAGCTAGGTCTTCTGTTTAGAATCTCACAAGGACAAATCGAGGTGTTTTCAGGTCTTTCTTTTTGAAAGCCTCAGGGATGAATTCCACTTTCAAGTTCATTCAGGTTATTGGCTTAATTCAAGTCCCTTTTTCTTTCCTGGCTGTCAGCCACTGGCTGGGGGTTGCTTGTATTTCGTATTCTTTCCTTCTGGTTCCCCCCAGTAATGGCAAGTATAGGCCCTCTCACATTTTGAGTTTTTCAAGCTTCTTGTACTTTCTTACTTTTGCTCCAGTTGGAAAAAATTCTCTGCTTTTAAGAGTTCATTTAATTAGACTGGGCCCACCTGGCTCATCCAAGCTACTCTCCCTGTCTTGAGATTTAAAATCTTAATCACATCTGCTAAATTCTGTTTGGTATGTAAGGTAAGATAGTCACAGTTTCTAGGGATCAGGGCCTGGGCATCTTTAGGGGTACATTCTATCTAGCACAGTTCTTTTAATTTGTATTTTGCTGATTACTATTGAGGGTGAGCATATTTTCTAGCTTACTGGGCAATATTTTTTGTGTGTGTTTGAATTTCATTTTCAATTTCCTATTAGATCATTTAGCTTTTCTTATTGATTTCTTATAGTTCATTATATATTGTATTGTATATATATAGATACTAATAATTATTATCAGTAATGTGCATTGAAAGTATTTTTAAAATATAGCTTAATTTTAAATGAGTTCATTATATTTTACATATTCAAAGTTTTCAAATTCTTAATGTGGTCAAATTTATCAACCATTGTCCCCTAACTCTGATATCATAAAGACATTCATCAGTATCATCTTCTAAAAGTTCTTCAGCTTTTTTTTTTTTCTTTTCCTACATATGTGTTTAAATGATTTGGAATTGATTTTAATGCATGGGGAGATAAAGATATAATTTTATTTTTAATACAACTTGTCTCAACACTAGTACTGATGTCTTCTTCGATATTAATATCAAATCTCATATATAAGTTTTTTTTTGTTTTTTTTTGAGACAGAGTCTCGCTTTGTTGCCCAGGCTAGAGTGAGTGCCGTGGCGTCAGCCTAGCTCACAGCAACCTCAAACTCCTGGCTCAAGCAATCCTCCTGCCTCAGCCTCCCAAGTAGCTGGGACAACAGGCATTCGCCACCATGCCCGGCTAATTTTTTGTGTATATTAGTTGGCCAATTAATTTCTTTCTATTTATAGTAGAGACGGGGTCTCGCTCTTGCTCAGGCTGGTTTCGAACTCCTGACCTCGAGCAATCCGTCCGCCTTGGCCTCCCAGAGAGCTAGGATTACAGGCGTGAGCCACCGCGCCCGGCCCTCATATATAAGTTTTTATATATTTCTGACTCTTGGTGGTATATTTTATGATTAATATTATATAATTATTAACTACATTAAATTAAAATTTTTTCTTTGATAATAAAATTCCTTCCTTATTAACTTTACTGAAGTTTCCATTTTCGTTTCTTTCTACATTTTCTCATGCTTGCATATTTTAGGGTCACCTGGCTGAGTTTTGTGAAAAAGTCTTTAGGAATTTTAAGTACTGTACTGAATTTGTAGCTCATATTGTCAGTAACTATCATGTTTACAATACTGGCCTCCTTTCAATAAAAAAAAATGTAAGTTTTATGTTTTGTCATAATTATTATACTTTTTCCCCAAAGTTTTTATCTTGTTAGATTAAATTCAAGAAGTTTTTAGCTTTTGTTTATAATCTTATTGATATTATGTTCTTAATTATATTACCTAATTATTTTTGGCAGTGTGTAGAAATGTTATCAACTTTGCATGTTAATCTGTATGGGGAAACCATTCTAAATTCTACTTCTAATAGTTTATAAGGTCACTTGAATTTTCTGTGTAGAAAAGCATAGCAACTGTGGATATTGATAATCTTATTTCTTTGTTTCAAACCTTAATGCTATTTGTATTGTCTTATTACTCTGCCTAAAACTCCCATAAGATTATGAAGAATAATAACAATGATGGTCATTCTTATTTTGCTCATTCTTACGGTTCATAAAATTTTTGATATATATTTTTTATATTCATGTTCTTTATCAAATTTAAGATTTTCCTTGTATTCCTATATTTCTTGATTATATCATGTTCTTTATTATTATATTTGATTATTTATTATTATATTAAATAATATTAAATATTATTATATTTGATTACTTTATTATTATATTTTTTGTTTTTTTCTTTTAATTGATTAATG
This sequence comes from Microcebus murinus, assembly GCF_040939455.1. Lineage (NCBI taxonomy): Eukaryota > Metazoa > Chordata > Mammalia > Primates > Cheirogaleidae > Microcebus > Microcebus murinus. The sequence continues at coordinate 13,689,548 of NC_134114.1, forward strand.
TTATAAATTGCTGTAATGTTTTACTAACTTAAAAACCCCCTTGCATTCCTGGGATTAAACAAACACTTTAATGCACAATTAAAATTAAAAAAACATATTGCTGAATTTAATTTGTTCATATTTTATCAATCAGTATCTTCATTCACAACTGAAATTCACTGAAATTTTCTCTGTCTTTACTTTGAATGCTTCATTAAATGAATTAAATAAGTGAAGAAGTTTTCTCTTTTTTCTATCTGAGAATAGTGTGTGCAGAAATTAAATACTAATATTTCTGTGAATATTTCATAGGACGCATCTGTTAACTGTCTAAATCTCATAGTTTGTAAGTTGATATTTCCATTTTTTAATGAAATATATATATAAATATATTCATATTTTATGAAATGAAATATATATAAATATATACATATTTTCTGTTCTTGAATCAGATTTGACTCATCTAGGACTTTATATTTGTTCTAAGTTTTCATTATGTTATGAATAATGAAATATTCTCCTAAGTTTCTTTGCAATTTTATTGATTATTTATGCCTTCTCTCTTTCCTGAAGCAGTTTTGCTATTGTCTCCTTTGTCTTTTCACATTCCTTTAATGTTATGTATCTTCTTTTAAAGTTTATTAATGTCGTATGGTCTCATCTATAACCTCATCCCTGAGAGATTTCACCCCTGATCACTATGTCTCAGGCTATAGCTGTTGTACCTGTTCATTGACAGTCGCAATTGGGCTGGGGATGTTCAAAGTAGCACCAAGCAAGTCACCTGGTTCTATACGTCTTACTGTCTGCCGCCATTGTGTAGCCTCAGTCCTATGCCCTCCTAATGGTCAGTGTTAGTAAGCCCTAGAAAGATGACAACTCTCGTTCTTGCCTGGTCCCTGCACACAAGGAGCCTAAAGTGCTTTTATTTAATGGGACTCTTGCTATGTCCCTGCGTCTCTTTCAGTACTAGGATTCAAGAGTTGTAAGACTGGGAAACACATTCCCTTAGCATGTCACTTGGACTGAAGCTAAGTATGACTGCCATTACTTATACCCATTGGTTTGTGGACTCACAAATTCTTCCCAGTGGGGAGACAATGCAATACAGAGGTCTCTAATTAAATGCATAGGCTCCATCCTAAAGAATGGATAAAATAGCCTTTCAGAATATTTTATCTCAGAATATTTTATCGTCAGCAACCAACTGGCCACCAAATGGCTGAATAGTCCCCTTGAAGTATGGTGCCAAAATATTTGGGACCAATCTTTGGTTTCTGTGACTGGAAAGTTGTTTTTCTTTTTTTTAGCAGAAGCACTTATAAGATCAGCTTCAGTAAGTGAAGGTTCATGGTGTTTGGCACTTAAGCCCCAAATTGGCCATTCCTTCTCCAAGTCATCCAAGTAAGGCCAAAGTGCCAATGATCCCATAATGGGAGTCCTTAGGTTCATTAAAGACATTGAAAATATTTCTGGGAAATTTCAGAAATCATATTATATCCATTTTATTTCTGACTAAATAAATTTTATTTTATTAGGTAGGCTTAGCATTTTAATGAGAATGAAGAGCCTTTACATAGAGCACTGAAAGGAAACCATTTGTGCATTTTAATTTATTACAAACACAGAAAAAGTAAGGCAGCATTCTATAGAGCAGGTGTCCTTAAACTTTAGCATGGACAGAAGAACCTGGAAGGCTTATTCAAATATGTATTACTGGGCCCAATTCCCAGTTTCTGATTTAGCAGGTATGAAGTTGGGTCAAGATTTGCATTTCTAACAAGTTCCTAGTGATGCTAATGCTGCTGTTCTTCCTTGGAACCACACTTTCAGAATCACAGCATAGAAGATACTGCTTTTCTGGCTTGCCTTTTCTAGTCTCTGGGCACTTATTTTAATTCAGTTAGTAGTACCATGCATGATGTTCTATTTTCTCCACAAATCAGTTTTAAGAGTTCCTCAGCAAAGAAATTGAAGACAACAAAATCATGTTTGGTATGATCTGATTTCTTTTCCTCTTTCTTTAGTTACTATTTTTTGGTAGTTCAAGTTATGCTAAACTTTTTGTGCCCTGCTCCATTCTTACCCATATAGCCTGAGCTACATTGTGTGCCTTAGTGCCTGAACTCACTAGGCACCTCTAAATCCCTATTGGAGCAATGACTTGCTAGATGACTGGTAACACATTGCCTGCTTTTGTTTAAACAACTCAGGGGACAACTTCAAGCTCTTTCTCCTCTTAATCCTTCTAAGATAAGAGCTCACTGATTTTATTTGTCCCCATTGCTTAGAAACTGGTTTTTGCTTTTTGAGCTACCTTTAATTTGAACCACATTTCATTTGGTTATCAAACCACAGAGCACACAAACCACAATGGCAACCAGCTCTGGCTCCCAGGCTAGATTAAATTATTTCATCAGCATCTAACATGCTTGCAAAGAATCTACAGCTACTATTATTAAGGCCCTTGTAGAAATTTTCAGGTCTTTTTTGCAGTTGTTCACTGTCTACTATAAACACTGAGTCTTCAAAAAGAATTCTCAAAGCAACTCTCCAAAGTGTTTCTCAATAGCCCTCTCCTAAAGACCCAAAACATGGAAATAGCTTGTATCTCTCTTATTTGTTGGCTTGTCTTGGGAGTCTCTCCCTTATACACATTTTAGAGACCTGCCAAGCTGTTGAGTAAGACTGTTTTATTGTGCTAATTCTTCGGTAGACAATAATTCCTGTAAAAGCTGAGATCAGAGCTTTTCCTGAGTAGAAATGTTGGGGTGATAACACTTTGTAATAATTTCTTGAGCTGTGAAAGCTCACGGATATTATTACTTAAACAATTTTATGTCCAATTTTATGTGAGCTACATATATCCATTGTCCTATATAATAGCCACACTAATAAACAAAAAGCAAATACTACTATAGCTCAGCCTTCAACTTTATAAGGATGCATTCCTTAACATTTTTATTTTAATTTTTTAATGGCTTACAATATAATTAATAGCCCAAGTGGGAAATGTTGAAACCTGGATAAGAAACAAACCATTTTTTATTTGCTGTACTTTTGGTAACCTCAGCCTTCAGAGCAAACATTTATTATATCCATTTTCCACACATATTCTGTTTATCCTTTATGTAAATTATATGATCATAAAGCATTCAGTGGAGTTGTTAGTTATGCTTGTTTTATGACACTATTAATGCATCTTTGCATGTCTAAAATGATACATTGGCAAAAAACTGATTAATCACTATGTATTTTACAAACTGAAACTAATTGTTTAACTGAATGGATTAGTTAGAATCTGTTAGACTTCTGGGAGCACATGTTGAATTGTTTTCATGCCTTTCTAATTTTATTATAATAAACTTTCTGCAAATGAATGACTTTAAAACAGAGAACATCTCAAATATAGGCAATAATGAGTATGCCCAGTTTCTCAAAATGTATGCTAGAACTAATAAAAAAGCCTAAGTGGATAAATTATTGCACTTTTTATGGTGCACACTTTTGTCAGTCACATTAATATAAAACTAGTTTGGGGACTTGCAAATTAGTAAAAATTTTATCTAAAAACTTTTCTATGACTATACTCATTATGAAAGTTTGACCTTTTCTACCCCTATCTCTTGTGACAGTAGCTCAAGGAGGAAATAATGAATTTCACCGAGTCACTTACATTGTCATTATGTAGCTTTTAATGGTGCTCACAGATGGATCTGCCTTGAATTTTGCTGCACTGAAATTCATTATGGTTGTCCTCATAAGAATGCAATTTTAGTTTTTTCTAAGTTTCCTCAGTAATATTCCTGCTAAGTTTGAATATATTCAACTTGAGTGTTCTTATGTGTGAAGAAGTCTTAACATTGGTAAGACTTGAAGCATATGATTGGTTTTTAAAAAATATGGTCAAATATTTGTGACCTATTGCCTGCTTTTTAAAAAAAGTTATATTTTAAGTCTTTTATGATACCTACTATCTTATATTCTACATTTGCCAAACTTTCTGGCAAAAAAAGTTTTATGTACCCTGATTTTTTTTATTATTCATTGTAGAGACAAAACTGTGATAACAAAAGACCATGGTGTATAGCACCTCAAATCAAGCAGAAGATTATTTTTTTTCTTCTGTATAATATTAGTTAAAAGCTAAGTAGGTGGTCCAGGGTGGACAGTCAGTTGAATTCTACATGATCATTCATAAATCTGGGCTCCTTCCCTCTTGATGGTCTTCTATTCCCTAGGGTCTTGCCTCTTGCCACAGTCTAGCTTATGGGAGGAGAAAGATTGAAAAGGGAGACAAACAGTTTCTTAAGAAAAAAAGAGAGAATGAGTTTGGGGGCAGCAATTGTCAGCCTGCTGTCTTCTCTTTTGAGGAATAGCAGGTTGATTTTACTAAGTGTAGTTATAATCCTTATTCTGTAATAAAAATTATATTCAAATTTATGTCTTCAAAATTTTTTTAATTAAAATATATACAAGAGTAATTGAAATATAAAATTTCAAAGTGGTTAAATATTCACTTTATGAGTGTATCTAATAAGAAAGTTATAGTAAACATAACTCAAATCTTTCTGTCTGGAACTTTATGGGATTAACATTTCCATTTTACTTGACCAATTTAAAGTGTTTGTAGTCTCTAGCAGAGTTATAGGAACTGTTTAATATTCCTGAGCTTAAAACTATGGTATTTAGATTCCTGCCACCAAATCTTTGTAGAATTCCTTATAGATATGAGTCAAACATAATAATTATGACCTCATAAATGTGTTGCTGATTTGTAGCATTTAGCTTTTGTTACAAAAATGTGGCATTAAAAATAAACATTAAACCAATCCCATTAAAAAGTGGGCAAAAGACATGAACAAAAGCTTTTCAAAAAATATAGACTAGTGGCCAATAAACATATGAAAATGTTCAACATCTCTAATCATCAGGGAAATGCAAGTTAAAACCACAATGAGATATCACTTAACTCCAGTGAGAATGGCTTTTATCAAAAAGTTCCAAAATGATAAATGTTGGTATGGATGCAGAGAGATAGGAACACTCATATACTGCTGGTGGGACTGCAAACTAGTTAAACCTCTATGGAAAGTAGTATGGATATACCTCAAAGAACTAAAAGTCAAACTATCATTTGACTCAGCAAACCCACTACTGGGCATCTACCCTGAGGAAAAAAAGATATTATATAAAAAGGCATCTGCACTCGAATGTTTATAGCAGCACAATTCACAATTGCAAAGTTGCAGAAACAATCCAAATGTCCATCAATACATGAGTGGATTAATAAAATGTGGCATATGTATACCATAGAGTACTTATGGAACCATAAAAAAATGGTGAATTAGTACCTCTTGTAATAACGTGGATGGAACAGGAGACCATTCTTATAAGTGAAGCATCATAAGAATGGAAAAACAAACACCACATGTATTCACCATTAAATTGGACCTAATTCATCAACACTTAAGTGCACATATGGAAATAACATTCATCAGAAATCAAGCACGTGGAGGGGAGGGGATGGCTAAATTCATATCTAACAGATACAATAATGTGCACTATCTGGGGTATGCACACTTATAACTTTGACTCAAAAGGTACAAAAGCAATTTATGTAACCTAATATTTGTACCCCCATAATATCCTGAAATAAAAAAAAACCACAAATATTAACTCATTATTAACATTAATTACTAAGCTTGAAAGGTTTTTTTAAATTATTAAATGCTACTCTCTATTAAAGGAATAAGTGTTCAGAACACATTTGTTTTAATTGAGTAATTTCTCAGGATGGCAACTGATATATATATATATATAAAATATATAAGTAATATAGATAGATATATACATATATATATTTCCATATAATGATCTATATGATTTGGCACTTAAAAAATTGAATGGATAAATATAAGAGCAGCAATTGCCCAGGATAATTCTGCTTAATGTCTAAGGCCTTTCAATAGGACATTTTCCCATCCTTCATTTAAGAGTTTCTGACAACAGGTAAGTTTTTACCTATGAATTCCTACTAATGTAAATTGATACCAATCACAGCTTTAATGTTTTAGGATATTTTAATTTTATGCCTCTTTTTATAAAGCTATTTGTTTTATAACAGCCACACTTCAGAAAATAATTTATATCTTAATTTTATTCAAATATATTGGGATTTCATTTGTTGATTGATCTATTATTCTCTTATTAAATAGTCCAGTATGCTATAATGGAAATAAATTTCTATTAGGAATTACAAAATTTGACATCAAATTCCAGCTAGGTAACTGTTTTTGTGACCTTGAACAAGGTATTAAAACCCTCAGAGTCTTAAATTTCATTATCTTATTATGAAGGAGTTAGATTAGATCATTACTAACAAACTCCTAATTCCATTAATAAAATTATACATTTATATAACTTTTAAGAGCCTTTTATAAGACATATTATTAAATTTAGAAGACATGAAGATAATTTGGGTATAGTTCTTCCCCATGAGGAGTACTGCCTATTTTAGCAATCATTCGCAACTAAGTAGAATTATTAATATATGAAATAGGTGTCAGAAGAGAAATGTATGCTTTAAATTTTTTGAAAAGACTTAAAAGATGAACATAATTACTAACTTTTTATAAAAATGGCATGCTATTGTAACTTCTCATTAATTTATAGATTATATTATTCTAACTTCAACAAATATCACATCTTTTCTATGTATCCAAATAGTGCCCATTTCCTGACTATTCCCCATACATTCGGTTGCTTCTTTTTCAACCTCCTACTACTTAGGAAATTCTTCTTCCATCTTAACAGTTCCAAGCACAGAAAAGATAAAAATATTTTTCCCTAGAAAATTAAAGTCCAAACTCCTTAAATTGGCACTCATAACTTGCCATATGTTGGTCCTATACCTTTCCAACATTAATTCTCATTATTTTTATACACCAATTTTCACTGTAAATAGATGAATCTATTTATCATTCAGCTACACAAATGTAAACTACTCCCCTAAGATTTTTATTATAGTGGGCTCTTGCCTAACAAATAATTTTCCATATTCCTTTTATTTTTCAAGATGACTATGGAATAAAATGACTCAAGAAAATACTTACCATCACTCAGCAAACGTCACAAGCAACATCTTGCTAGTCTTATTCTTGAAACATAATATAGAGACCAATATAGACAGGAGTTGGGAATTTAAGGATACACTTAATACCAGATCTCAAGAAGGAGTAAAGTGAAAGCACAAGAGTGTTTTCTTGCCATGTCAGTGCACAAATAAAGGCCATTGTGTTTGGTTCCTTGTGAATCCCTCAGAGACATTAATTCAAATCTGACTTTGCCCTTCCCTGGGGTGGGAAACTTTTGACACCTAAAAATACTCAGTCTTCCAAGCAAAGAGAAAAGCATCTTTCATTGAATACACATTGGAAAGAAAACAAGTGGCTAGAACTCTGGCTATAAGAAGTATCCACTTTCAAAAACTAGAGGTTTTTGAAAAGGGAATGGCTTTGTTACACTTGTCTTATTTACAAATAAGTAAATGCAAACATGTCAATGTAGGATATAATGTTACAAAGCATGAGAGCTAGGAAGCATAAATACAGAACACTTTTTAAAAAGGCTATTTTAGGAAATAGACTTTAGAACTCATTGAGTTTTGGTATTTTTAAAATTAGAAAAATTGACTCCATTAAAAAAAACCTGAAAAATATAATTTGAGATGAGAAGGCAAATTTTTAGGCTGAGATGAAAATATACTATATGAAATAGAGTATTATCATAAACTATAATAGAATTATATAGTGTATTTAATCATCAATAAATAGGATAAAGAAGATGATATGTAAAAATAATAGAAAATAGACAGGAAACCAAAGGTTAACAAAAGGTTAACTTTTGAGGAAAAATTGAAAACACATGGAAGCAATAATTAAAAACATATATATAATCTTACTTTTCTTGAGATGAAATTCTGGGTTGTATATTAACATGGTCAATATCAAAATGCTCAACACATGGTCCTAGTCAAAATAAGTAAAAATGAACCAATATTAAAATACTCATATCATACTTCCAAAAATATATACAATCATTTATATAAAAGGACACTTCCTATGAAAACAAATCGAAATGACTTCATATTTTTCTGTCACAATACTAACATGTAAGAACTATGGCACAATGGTCTAGAAATATTTGAGAAAAAAGTTCATGGGACAAGAAGTTTATAGAAAGCTCTGTAAATCATGTATGGAAGCAAATAGCTTTTATTCTCTGCTTTGTAAAACTTTATACCATCCATACATCCCACTCCTCAAGAAAATTATCAAAGTCAATCAAGTATGCAAATAAAAGTAGAAACTCAAGAATGAGAAAGTAGTGCTATAAGGGAGTCACAATAAATATTGAAACTAATTCAGCCAGGTGTGACAGCACATGCCTGTAGTCCCAGCTACTTGGGAATCGCTTGAGCTCAGCCCAGGAAGCTGCAGTGAGCTATGATTGATGCCACTGCACTCTAGGCCAGGCAACAGAGTGAGACCCTGCTTCAAAAAAAAAAAAAAAAAAAAGAAAGAAAGAAACTATGAATAGTTAAACATCTTGTTTAACCTAAATAATGACAACTATCAGTATCCAGCTGAATGAAAATATGTGATTAGAATCCTATAATCTCAAATCAGGTTACATCAATAATTTTTTAAAACAATGACTGGAGGAAGGGTTAAAGAATATAAAACACTGATAAATTTATCTCCTTTTTATGGGTACTTAACAGATACTTTTTATCATCCTTGACATTAATAAATTCTAGACCTTAAAATAGATTATAGAAAAATACATTGTATTGTGTCAGAAGCCAGGGAGAATATAGGTGGCTCCTCTAAACAGTTATTGAAGAGAGTTTAATAAAGGGATATGAATATATGAATATAATGGTTTGGGCAGGATTAATTGAACCATCAAAAAATGGTGCAGCACCCAGGGCCAGTAGTGGCAGGAAATTACTATAATTGCTAAGCCTGAAAGGGCCAGGAACAGAACTGGTTGGCAGGTCTCCTTGAGACCTGCAGTTGTAGAAGAGGGCTGCCTGAAGGGCTGTGAAGGGATACAACCTCTGTTTATTGTGGCTCACTCTAGGAGGAGCTTCACTAAAAGGTTCCCCAATTTCACTCTTCACCTGCCCTCTGATTTGCTGCTGGTGCCTCCCATTGGCCAAACTCAAGTGGAACTTAGACACAAGATGGCCCCTGGGGTGGAATCTCAAAGAGCAGAGTTCAAGGTAAAGAAGGGCGGAGAGTAGATCTGCAGAGGTGCTGGCACAAATGGACTCAAACACAATGAAGACTTTAAGCCAGTTGAAGATCTAAATAAATAAGCCTTGTCAGGATAGAAATATTAAATAAATAAGGAAAAGACATAAAAAGCTGAGAACATTCCTTTTTTTAAAATAAATTTTATTGTATCTATTTGAGGTTTATCACATGATTTATGGTATGCAAAAGTAAGACGATTATCGCAGTGAAGCAAAGTAACGTATTTATCGTCTCACATAGTTTTTATGTGTGTGTGTGTGTGAGTGACAGGAATAGCTAAAATCTACATGTCTGCTACTTTGTATCCTTCGAATTACATTTATCCATTTCCTCCCCTTCAGCCCTGTTTTATTGTCTATCTCTGTATATTTCACCTTTCTTTTTTTAGATTCCTGTATATAAGTGAGATCATGCAATATTTTTCTATTTATGCCTGGCTTATTTCACTTAGCAGAATGTTCTCCAGATTCATCCGTGTTGTGGCAAATGGCAGAATTTCCTTTTTTATGGCTGAATGATGAGGGCATGTATATTTAGGGACACTGGTTTGGTTTTCTCTCAGTATTAAGATAAAATGAAAAATTGATTGTTTGAAATACATTGATTTTGCTGGTGATCCTAAGATGTATCCTTTGGTCAGCATGAATCACATGTCACTCATAAAGGAGACTTGGGGTAGGGATCTGTACTATAAAATGTTCTATGCCTGATACTGAGACCATAAATCCATAATTTAAAAAAAAAACACCTTAGGATTTAATTCTTCTATTTACATTTTGTGCCTAGACAAGGGATTTTAGGCTATCATTTAGAAACCAATTGCTGAAAGCAGAATACAAACTGGCTTGGGGTATCTAAGCTTGAATTTGCATAATCCCCCACTCTGGGACAACTTTGAGGTAATGATCAGAAGAGGCCATTTATACCTTTAAGTAGGAACATATTGGAAATGTTACATGTGATACATTATTAGACTGGAATAAGAGAAGACAATTGTAAAGGACAATAAATGCTGTCACATGAAAAACAAAGAAGTAGAATTACCATGTAATTATTTTACACTTAAAACTAAGGCAATATAACAACTGGGTAAATAAATGCAATAACCATGACTTCAAATGTTTGTGTTTACAAGAGTTCATAGAAATGATAAAGAAAAAAGCAAGTTTCCTCTACCTTTCCCCAAACAGAAAGGACATAAACACAATTTGCATAAGAAACACTACCAAACAATAAACTTGGAAAAATATACAAACGTATAGAAACGTAATAGAAAATGAAAATCAAAAGTATAATAAGATTCTTCTATAAACTCTGAAATAATTAAAAGTAGGTATTTTTTACTCAATATTTCAAAAAGAGACAAGAGCTGTTTTCTGAGTGCTAATGGAGTATAAATTTATTATTGCTTGAAAATAATTTCTCAACAAATCCACTCTGAAATGTTACTTCCTTTTTATAAGTAATTTTAGATGGTAATTACTGTTTTAGAAAATATAATGAAGAGTAACTACAACAAAGATTTCTATGCTGAGAGGTTCAGCACAGTGTTCTCTATAATAGTTAAAAACAAAATAGAATCAAGATTTCTAAAAATAGAGTAGATATAAATGATATTTATATGAGAAAATATGCTATGTCCTTTAAAATGTTGATTTTGTAACTTTCAGTATGGTTGGTACCTGGTTATGATAATGCTTAATATAAATTCAGGACCCAGACTTTGTAAATAAAATATAATTATACTATACATGCCTATGTACTTATATGTAAATGAATACACACATATGTATCATCATTATATATATTTGCATAATAAAGACTGGAAAGTATGTCAAAATGTTAACTCTAATTTTATTTGAGTGGAATAAAATATTGCAAGTACTGTTCTATCATTCTACTAATTTTAGCCAATATGCTTCCTAGATATTTTTTTTCTTCTTTAACATTTCTGTGAAAACATATGACGTATGCTCTGTATTACGTTAAGCAGAATAAGGTGACTTCATGTGTTTATTAGAACAGAGGCAGTATGTTCATCCACTTGGTTGTTATAGAAGTTTCTAAATTTGCTATTGTCAAGAATTTGCATGTATTAATTTTGTGGCACTAAAAATAATCTTTAGATTTTACAAAGTATACCAGTATTAATTAAAGACTATATTTTTCTCTTAGATAAAAATTATATTTTCTGAAGATGCACACTGTATTATTGAAAACTCATAACTCAAAAGTGTGACATTTGGCTTAAAAAAGGAGAGAAAAAAAATCTGTGGGATTCAGTCAAATTTACATATGCTGCTGTCTAGATAGGACATGAGTGTGGATGCTCAAATGCCAAATATAGATTAGAAGATATAAATGGGATTTTCTGTGACAACAATATACTTCTGTGCATGATATTTAGAGGACAAATCTATACAGATTTTCTGGAACTGTAAAGAGTGAAGGGATTGAAATTATTTTCCTTTAGGGAAATGTATTTTGATTGATTATATTGACTGACTTTCCAAAATATCCAGGGTTTAGGTTAATCTAGTATATTGTAAAGTGTATTCTGCTAGTTGCTTTTAGATGCTCTGTGAAAAAAAAAGGAGAGGATTATTATCTGTAAATTCAGGAAGTATTAGGCTAAACAAAGGTTTTCAGTGCTTTAAATTTAGTATGTGACAGCTAATATTATAGAGTACTTGCTCTGGGTTAGGGCACTATGATAAGTTTTGTACATGCTCAGCAAAACAATCTTATGAGGTAGATATTATTAATATTATTATCACACTTTGTGGTAAAGATACTTAAAGAGGTTAAACAGTTTGTCTGAGCTTACAGAGTCATTAACTTCTGATGGAATTGTGTAGACCAGAGCAGAAGTCTGGACTTTGAACCACTGGAAAAAATATCACCTCTCCTTATCAGCCAATACCCATGAATGGTCTCCAGTAATAAAACAGAGTAAACTACCTTTTCCAGATTTACTTGTTCTTGTACCTTATATTTTTTCCAAAGAATCTCAGAGGGCTTCTGTGTTGTATAACCCATTTATTTTGTGAACATTCTAAGAGTTATTGCCTTATCTGCAACATCTAGCTGCAAGATTAAGCCTTCCTTGTTTTTGATATTTCTTTTTCAAAATCAAGAGGGAAGTAACATAAAAGAAGGAAAATCTGGAGATACAACATGGGAAAATTAGATACAGAAAAAATATATTGAGGAGAAGATATAATACCAATGATGAGTTTGAGTGAAAATTTAAATAAAAAAAATAAGCTCTTTGTTTTTATAGTTATTAAAAATTATTATTCAAAAATATTTTTAATAGTTCATTGCTTAGCTATTTGGGCCCTGAAGCAATTTAATGAAGAAAACAATTTTTAAAAGTCAGATAAACAGAAATAAAGTCTAAAGATGACTCTGCTGCTATTTTTCCTAAAAATCATAAAATGACAAGAGGCACACAGAGGGTTTTGAGTAAACCCCAGCATGGGATGAGAATAAAATGGAGAAAATATCTTTCTTGACCTATTTAAGACATATATTTTTTTTTTTTTTTTTTTTTTTTTTTGAGACAGAGTCTCACTTTGTTGCCCAGGCTAGAGTGAGTGCCGTGGCGTCAGCCTAGCTCACAGCAACCTCAATCTCCGGGGCTCAGCGATCCTACTGCCTCAGCCTCCTGAGTAGCTGGGACTACAGGCATGCGCCACCATGCCCGGCTAATTTTTTTGTATATATATATTTTTAGTTGGTCAATTAATTTATTTCTATTTTTGGTAGAGACGGGGTCTCGCTCAGGCTGGTTTCGAACTCCTGACCTTGAGCAATCCGCCCGCCTCGGCCTCCCAAAGTGCTAGGATTACAGGCGTGAGCCACTGCGCCCGGCAAAGACATATATTTTCATTGTTTGTCTTTATTGACATTGCTTCCTTTATCAAAGAATTAGTATAACTGAGTGGGAGCAAGAGGATGCTAAAATTTCATGCCAATTTTGCATAAACTAGACTGGTTTCTCACTTGGACCTGAGAATAAGAAGGTAGATATAGTTCAATATAAAAGACCAAATAAAAAACATACTAAATTATTTATATTGACTCATAGTCGTAGTGTAGCAGAGAATAATCTGCTTTTCATGTACATTTATTTGTCCTAGATTCATTTATTCATGTTGAATAGCTTAGAGAATGCCTATTCAATCTGTAGGAAACCTTTTTGTTTTGACTGAATTTTATAAGGAGATAGATTAGGTCTACTCTGCAGGACTCAGTCTTGTTTTTTGATAAACAGTTGATTTTTATCTAAAGACATTTGCTTGTGTCGAGAGCTGTCATACTAAAACATCCACATTTATGAGATTTTGGGCTTTGAGGAAATCTCCATCTCAACACAATCACAGGCATCATTTCTGGTACAGTTTTAGGAGTCACAGAACCTGTCACAGGTCAATGCTTCCTCATGTTCTGGCCAATACCTAGATAGCTTGAGAGAGGCCAACCTGGAAAACTAGGTAACTAGAGAGAAGTCTTAAAAGGCAAACATCTGGGGAGAAGTAGTTCACATGGAAACACACAAAAAAACCTCTTTGGTTTCAAGCTTTGATATAGCTTAAACTGGAAGAATGAGAAGTCTATTGATGTAGAGAGAACAAAATAAGGGAGGTAAGAAATTAGTTTTGGCCCAAATTAGGTATGATTTACAGATGCAAAGATGGTTACACAAGATTGTCTTTTCTTTAGTATTATGATGTATTTATGGTGATTTTTTTTCCATCAAGCTAAGTTTAACTACCTGGACTTTTGATCAATATTTATTATACATACCAGTGTCAGGCAGCCATTTTTGTTACCTTGGAATCATCCCATCCAAGAAATTGAAATTCATCATGTTTGACTGGGTAGGGGTGAGCGGGGGTGGGGGTGGGGGCGGATGGTGAAGTTCAAGAAGCTGAATAAGAATAATTTTACCTAGAAGGTTCTGGTACACTGGCCCATTTTGGAACCACCCAAGCCCAAGTCAGACCATACAGAACTGAAACAAAACAGTCAAAGAAGATAGGCTGGATCATTTTATTAGTAGGTTGACTGATAACTTTGTCTTGAAGTAAAAGTGGGTCAGTGGGGCAGGGTGATAGTGTCTCCTGTTACTAATTCTCCCCTCATTTTATTTTGATAGAATGTTTAGCTAAGCAGACAACAAAAATAAAAATCAAATAATAAAAATAAAACTTACACGTGTGTCTTGGTCTTTCTGACATATAGGTACAGCCATGTGACTGAATTATGGCCAGTGAGATGTCAGAAGAAATGTCATATCACTGTCTAGGAAGCATTTGGCCCCACTTCTCCATCATTCTTCCTTCTTGTCTGGCTGCTTGTACTTTAGAAGCTACCAAATTAGAACATCAAGACATGGGAGTACCTTGGGGGATGGTGGCATGGAAGGAACTGAAATCCCTGATGATGTTGTGGAGGAGACCTGCCACACCAGCACTGGCCTGGATACTTTGTATGTTTAAATGAAAGAGGTCCACACTTTGATCTTCCCTTGCACACCATTCCTCACATCTAACACTCCTAATTTAAAAATTATCTAATATTATGCACATGAACTAATGTCAAGGGTATGCAGAAGGGGTAGTAGCCTGAGATGCCAAGAGCGAGATAAGAGAATGAGTCAAAAATATTTCCTCCATTGTAATGGTCCTATGTGATCTGGAAAATTTAAAAAGCAATGCAAATAATACAAATGAAGTTCAGGAAATGTGTCATTTAAAGATACAGAACTAAAAGAGGGCCGGGCGCGGTAGCTCACGCCTGTAATCCTAGCACTTTGGGAGGCCGAGGTGGGTGGATTGCTCAAGGTCAGGAGTTCTAAACCAGCCTGAACAAGAGCGAGACCCCGTCTCTACTATAAATAGAAAGAAATTAATTGGCCAACTAATATATATATATTTAGGAAAAATTAGCCGGGCATGGTGGCGCATGCCAGTAGTCCCAGCTACTCGGGAGGCTGAGGCAGAAGGATTGCTTTAGCCCAGGAGTTTGAGGTTGCTGTGAGCTAGGCTGAAGGCACGGCACTCACTCTAGCCTGGGCAACAAAGCGAGACTCTGTCTCAAAAAATAAATAAATAAAGATATAGAACTGAAAGAGTGAGACTACTAAAGGTTTTGCAAAAATAGAGATGTCATTTCAACTTGCACTACTGTTGCTTAAGGACAATCTTGATTAAACCTAATTAATGAGACTAATGACTATGTATGTATTTGTGTATATTTAAGTTAAAAAATAAAAGAATAGCCCTATAATGAAATGTGCAGCCTTTATTTTTGTACCTCACTTGTTTTAGAGGAATAAATAACAATACATGTCACATGTATTATAATAATTAACTTATATATTTAGAAAACATGAGCAACTGCACTCAAAATAGTAATACAAGTAGTGTATGTTAATTCTGCTTTGATAGTTTTGATATCATGATTCTAACATCTTCATAAAAGAGTCAGGAATGAACATTGACTGAAGGTCAATGTGTTTTACTAAAATTACATCTTAGTAAGAATCTAAAATGACATTTTGCTACTTTGAATTTCATAGAAAGCATTTCTGGTTTTGAACATAGATTCTGGCAGTTATTTCAATAGCTTAGAATTCAGTTTCTCTTTCTTTAGTCAACTCATGCCATTTAGATAAAATTGCTTAGCTTTCATAGTGGTTTTGGTGCACAGACACTTTCTCATGGTCACATCTTTTTGACAATTAAGAAAAAAACCTTTTCACAATACATGTTCATTATAATAAAGAAAGAAAATACAGAGGATCATATGGAAGAACATGAAGAACAATATATTACTACCTGCCTGAGATATCCTCTTTGTCTAACTTCAATCTGTTTTTGTTGCCTTTGTTTCTGTGTGTTAAACTGTAAGAGCAATATAGACTCATTATAGAATGGTCAAATGATACAAAATTATATGTAGTAAAATATGAATTTTTTCTCTATACCCCACTTCTAATAATATTTTCTTATCTTCGGGTAAATGCTGTTAACAATTTAGAATGAATTTTTTCAGACATTTTTCTGTATACTCAGACAGATAAATGGATGAGCACACACACATACATACAGTTATACATGCATGATACACTCAGACACATGTTCTTTTAAAACATAGAGTTAAGTGTCTCTCTGTACATACAAGCACACACAAATAAGTATTTCTGTGACTTAAATTTTCCACTTAATAATGCACCAAATTTCAGACGAGCTGGACTCAACTAAACAGTAGTTTCTTTTTCTTTTTTTTATTTCAGCATATTATGGGGGTACAAATGTTTAGGTTATGTGTTTCCCCCATTAAGGCAGTCCAAATGGGGGCAGAAGAGATCAAACTCTTACTCTTTGCTGATGATACAATATTATATCTAGAAAACCCCAAGGATTCAACCAAGAGACTTGTTGAGCTGATAAATGAATTCAGTAAAGTCTCAGGATACAAAATCAATACACATAAATCAGAGGCATTCATATATGCCTATAACAGTCAAAGTGAGAACCAAACCAGACTCAATTCCCTTTAAAATAGCAACAAAGAAAATAATGTACTTAGGAATATATTTAACTAAGGAGGTAAAAGACCTCTACAGGGAGAACTATGAAACACTGAGGAAGGAAATAGCAGAGGACATAAACAGGTGGCGAACAGTAGTTTCTTTATTTAAAAATCCCCAATCAATATTGGTCAGTTCCAGTATTAGAAATCTTAATTCTAAATTCCAAATCTAGTATTATTGTGGGAGTGTATATATCTTTGAAGTATAAAAGTAAGAGAAATTATAGGAAATGTATTTAACACTCTACTGGAAGCTATAGACAGGCAATTGGGTAAGAAGAAAGATATCAAAGTAACTTCAATTGTAAAATAACAACTAAAATGGTCTTCATTCACAGATGACATGGTTATCTATGTAGAAAATTCTATGAAATCTATAAACATGCTACCATGACTTAAAAAGTAAGTTTAGCAAGGTCACAGGATATAAGATTAACATAGAAAAATCTATATAACAGCAAAAACAATCAGAAATTGAAAATAAAAATACTGTTTACATTAGCATCAACAATAGTATATAGATAGGGACACATCTAACAAAAGATGTGTCAGACTTACACAGTGAAAATTACAAAATACTACCTAGAGAAATTAAAGAAAATGGAAATAAATGGGTAGATATATCATGTTCCTGGATCAGAAACTCAATATTGTTGAGATGTCAGTTCTCCCCAAAATAATCTATAAATTCAATATAATCCCAGTCAAAATCATAAAAATTTTTGGTTGTAATTCACAAGTTGATCCTAAAATTTACATGGAAATTAATAAATACTATTGAAAAAGAAGAAAAAAATTGGAAGACTTACAATACCTGATTTCAAGATTTATTTTAACTGTATAGTAATCAGCTGTGTGATATTGATGCACCAGTAGATCGGTGTGAAAGAATGGAGAATCTAGAAGTAGCCTTATTCACATATGGTCAATGGACTTTTGACAAAGGTGCAAAAGCAATTCAATGGAGAATGGATGGTCTTTTCCATATGTGGTGATGAATCATATCCATACCTTTACCCATATAGCAAAATTAATCCAAAATGGATCAAAGACCTTAATATAAAACTTAACACCACAAAAGTTATAGAACAAACCATATGTGAGTATCTTTATGAACTTTATAAACTAGTTTTATAAACAAAGATGTACTGAAACACAACCATGCCTTTTTGTTTATGTACTGCCTATGGCTTCACAGCACAGATGGTAATATGCAGGTGAGGATAAAGAAGTTGTTCCTTCCTGTGGCTTTGTCTTTAGTTTCTGGAAAGTTGCCTCAGATGTTCTCCATAAGCTGACTCCCTGTGCCTTGATTCAGTGATAATTTTCTTCCTGAATCACTTTTTCTGCTATTCAGTTTGGATGCATGTTTCTGAATCAACCACAAATGGCAAATGGAATTACCCTTTGACTATTCAGGGCCATCTTGTGGGTGGGGAAGAATATGTAGGAAGTAGGATGGGATGATGTTATTGATGTCCCATGCATTTTCTCCTATTACTCCAAGAATCACTGTGTAAATATTACATAATTGAAATTCTTGGTAAGTTCTCCCTTTCTTTTTTGATGCTCTATTGCTAAAAAACAATGTATTAGAGTTAAACTTCATGAGTATTCTTAGCTGTTGATTGGTTTATCATAAAAATAAAGTATCTTTCAACATAGAGTATTCTAAGAATTTTTATTAGAAATATATTTTCAAATTTCAAATGCCTTTTATTACATATTTGAATACTATTTAAAAATTTTAAACCTGAATATGTGATGAATTATATAGATAGATTTCCTAATATAATCACATTTTTGCATTGATGGAATGTATCTTTTGTGATTATAGAGTATTTATCTTTTAATATAGTCTTAGATAACATTTTATTTAGGATTTTTTTTCATTAGTAGTTGTAAATAATGTTTAAGTCTAAATTTTGGAGTTTCATTGGTTTTTGATAATTACTATATAAACTGATAGCAAAGCTTTGTAAAATTTTTTTGAAGCATTCTTTCTTTTTCTATGAATAGGAATGCTATCAGTGGAAGTGAACTATTCTTTTCCAAGATGATTTGACATGACTGACTCTTAAAACTTTCTTCTCCGGGAACATTTAAAGAGAATTGCTGTGACTTACTTGTCAAATAACATTTGTTTTTCTATTTAATCAGTTTTTATAAATGTATACATTAGGACATTTTAAAATTCTTGCTCTATGGACCTTGAATTTCTCTTCTTTAAAGTATATATTAATATATGAACTCTATAACATGTATGTAAATAAACAATTATATGAAAAATAACTAAAACAACATAAAAGCTAGGTTTTCTTTTTCTTTTAGGGACTAGGCAAATTATATACATTTCCAACCCCTAAAATGTGCACATACAGTATGAGAAAAATTAAAATTAGGTCTTAAAATTTCATGAATAATTAACATGAGAACCAAATGTTCTCTTCTGATGAAGGAAAAAAAATACCAATGCCAATTACATAATATATGAGTACTACAGAGTTTATATTTCATCGTCCTATCTAACACTGTATAATTATCTGCATTAGCTTGCATGATATTGTAGTCTTATTAGACTCTCTCACTGCTTTACTAACCTTGATATAGAAATATACACTTTTTTTATTTTGGCATATTATGGGGGTACAGATTTTAAGGTTTCAATAAATACCCTTTCCCCCTCCCCCCAGAAGTCTGAGTCTCCAGCATGACCATCCCCCAGATGGTGCACATCTCACTCATTATGTATGTATATAGAAATATACACTTTTAAACAAAATCAACTCTCGGGTATGATTATATTTCTAATACTGTAGACAAACCCTCCATTCATTTCTTAGCTTCTCAAATATTTTTGTAGACTGGTAGTTAATCCCTTAATAGATGATTCCAGCAGAGAACAAAGTCATTCTCATTATTCAAGTTACTTTTGTACCAGAACTGTAGTTGGTGGACCATAATCTTTCCTAGGGAGTTTAGGACTTAATTACCAGACATCCCTATTAAAAGGTACCTCTTTTCATTGTAAAGCTATTTACTACTTAGCATCCCGAAATGCTAATATTTGCAATAAAAATAATTTAAACATAGAAATGCCTTTAGGATAAATATAAAACACATTGTTTTTCCCTTGCAGAAGAGGAGGTGCATTTTGTCAGGTCTTAAAATAAAATGAAGATTGCAGAAATTTTCTCTAGAAACAAGTTCATCTGCTATAAATGTGTATGACAATATTATAGTCATAAAATACAATAATTAAAATTGTAGAAGTTTTTCTGGAATGGTGGCTTTTCGTCTGGATATTTAGTATTACTTGAAATAGAGTCACCCCCTTTTTAAACTATTAAAGTTTGCAGAGCTTATTTAGCCGGATGAAATATTGGACTATTAAGTATCACTAAGAAAACAAATTAACACTATAAGGAGAGAGGTGTTTATGGTTTCTGAATGATATATAGCTTTTAATAAAAATGAAAGAATTAGTTTTCAAAGCTCATTAGAACTTGTAAAATTAGAGTGCGCATTTCAAAATTCAAGGTTATGGAAAAGAGCACTCGCTTTATGGTGATTCAGAAGGTTCAGAGTCCCCTACCCTTTTTCTTTAATGCCCAAAGCTCCTTCACACTTATTGTGTAATTACTTATTTGCTTAACTATTTAGTGTCTTATCTACTTCTTTTTCCTCTCCGGGGGAAAACTTGGGAACATCAAATTATACTCATTTATGGTTGCCCTCAAGTATGTAGCTTCAAAATCTCTGTACCCCTCTCTCAAAACGATGTATTTCACACAATTCCCACAGAATTTCTGTGAGTACTTTTTGGTCAAACTCGATGGCTAGATTTCTCTTCAATATTTCAGCTAAATTGCATGCAGGTACTTGTTCATTTAATTGGCCTCAGCTAAGGTAATAATTGGACCTCATTATGGCCAATTACTCTTGTCCTAAGAGAGGTTCTAAAGGCGTCTCATTTAAGGCAGACTCCAAGCTGCAGGTAAAGCCCTTCCTGTCTAGTCACACCATGTATATAGTAAAAAGTAGGGATTCGAGATATACTTGGACACATAACAAACACACACACACACACACACACAAACACACACACACACACATAATTTCACCACTTAAATTCACTGCGGTTCTGTCTGAATGGTATTCAGTGTAACTTTATATAATCAATCATTGACTAATAGAGCGATGCTTTGACTGGTTTTTAAATATGTTCTTGTCCCATAATGTCTGGCCCATTTCTTATTTTGTGGCAATAAAGTCCTACCTAGCTAGGAAAATGAAATAATTTCTGATTTAAACAAATACTTAAAACAATGGAAGTTAATCCTTGAACAATGCAAGGGGTTTGGGGCATCAACCCCCTATGCAGTCAAAAACCCCATGTAAACTTTTAACTCCCCCCAACCTTAACCACTAATAGCCTACTGTTGACTAGAAGCCTTACTGGTAAAATAAATAGTTGATGCATATGAGGGCTGTCCAGAAAGTATCCAGCCACGTTACATTTTATTGTTGTATTAGCAATGGGCTGGATATTTCTGGACAGCCCTCATATTTTCTATGTTATATGCAATATATACTATATTCTTACAATAAAGTAAGCTAGCAAAAAGAAAGTGTTATTATTAAGAAAATCATAAAGAAGATAAAATATATTTATTATTTATTAAGAAAAAGTGGATCGTCATAACGGCCTTTGTCCTTGTCATCTTCATGTTGAATAGGCTGAGGAAGTGAAGGAAGAGAAGGGGTTGATCTTGCTGTCTAAGGGGTGGCAGAGGCAGAGGAAAATCTGCATGTAAGTGGACCCATGAAGTTCGAAACCATGTTGTTTAATAGTCAACTGTTCGTCATATATGGTTATTCAGGTTGTTCGCCGCGTAAGTGCATTAGGACAAGGTGGCAAGTGCAAGCTGAAATTAACCCTGAATTCTGCTTTTCAAGCCTTTTTCCCTTGTTAAAGCTGTGTCTTTCAAGGGAAGGGCCACTTTTCCCCCTAATTGCCCAGAAGTACAATTGGATTACTATAGCAATTGGGTTTGGAAGATTCATATAGTCATACAAAAGTGTGGTGGTACAATAGCCTGAGCCTATATCACTAGCATATATTTAAAATATGATGAAATTTACCTCTGAGCAACACAACCTTACATTTATTCAGTCACACATGTATCACCTTGACATTGTTTATACAGACACATTTTAAAATTTAGAGTAAAAGATTTCATCTCTCTGCTTTAACCTCTATTTCTTAGTGGGATTTGCATAAACATGTCACAAAATACAAATGGTAATAACTAGCAGTAAATCAGATAAGTGAAAATGATGAACACTGTGACATACCCATGAGCCACTAATAAAAAATTATTAAGTTGTAACATGAAACTGACATTTTTGTGATTCAAAACAGTCGAATATCATTGATTTCATATGGTCCCATTTAATTCATGTTTTACTAATGAAGCTCTTCCCTCAAACCATGTCCCCGATCTGGCATTCTGTCCTAAATCTCATGCCCCTCATCAAATTAAAGACATAGCTCTAAAAAAACTTACTTTAAGGAGTCCCTATCAATTGATATATTATTCTGTTTTTCATTCATTATTACATTTATTCATTCCCTTAATCACTATTTGTTTGTTGAATGACTATTCTTTGCCAGGCAAATACTTGAGTGGCTTATATCTTCATCTTTATTAAGAAATGCCAGAGTTTCTTTTTTAAAATGTCATAATTGGCTCCTTAGTTTCTGACCTAGAATAAGTGATTTGATTGTGGGGGCTTGGTTCATGTGTGCAAAATAAAGATTTAGTTTACAGCATAAAAACGAAGAGCTGTAACACAACCCACTCTGCTATCTGTTGCACACTAGAAGTCTTGTTTTTTCAAGATACCAGTAACCTTTGGAAGCTCACCTTTTGCCACGATTTACAAAAAATGTCTTTACTACTTTCCATTCAAGAGGTAAAACAGCATAAGGTTCAACTTCTCTTTTTCCCCAGTAAATGTTAAAATGGCAGTAAAAACTAGAAAAGAACTATTGAAACATAGAACAGGAAGGGGACCACCAAATGACAAAATATGTGCATACATTTCTAGAAAAAAAAATGGGATAATACTGATAAATTGTACAAAAAAAAAAAAAAAACAAAATAAAGGCAGCCACAGGCCAGAATATTCAGAGGAGAAGGCCATCGTAGATGTAGGAGACATTTCTCTTGGAAGAAACATAGAACAATTCCAGAATCAGAGTTGGAGAAATTGGTAGCAGAGTTTGGATGTGGCAAGAATTAGCATGCTTAATTAAAGAATATTTTAGAGGACATGGGTGCCAACTGGTCCCTTGCCACCTATCCCAGGTATAAGGAATGATTATCTATCATAAATGTTCATCTCTGTCATTATGGCCTGGGAACTATTATAGAAAGAAATTGAACCTACTTTCTGGGAAGAATAGGATTTATAATATTCTGGCTGGCACTCCAGGGTCAGACCCTCATTGATTTGACATTTCTAGGCAGCACACCCTGCTGGTTTGACCCTTGCTCTGCACCTCAACACCAAGCATGCACCTTGGCTCACCCCATCCCTGTACACCAGGCTCTCAGGCCCCCCTCTCTTTCAGGGGAGAAGTATGATAGGAGAACAAACCAACACAGACACAATACTAACGAACCTAAATCTTCATTTGTAAAAATCAGAAATGATCCAGGACAGCCAGAATTTTGAGAAAAACTAGTAGTTTAGGCTTAAGATGAGCATAGAGACAAGATTATTCAAATGAAATCGATATTTCATGGAAGGTAAAATCTATCTCTGTCTACACTCAGAAAAGCCCAGGATGATAAAGCAAATAGGGCAGCTTTGAAAAAAAAAAAGACAATGTGAGAACAAGAAAGGGTGCTGATGTCAGAAATATGAATGCCAATCTAAAAATAATAAATAGAATGACTAGATGAATTTAGAAGATAATATTTCTTAGAGTAGTGACCAAAATGTCAGAGATGAAAAATATGAGACTTGAGAATCAATATAGGTAATCTCAAATATAACAAAAACGTTAAGAGTAAGAAAGCGAAGAATGTTTAAATAGAATAAAATTTGGGAGTTGAAATAAGGCAGGAATTTTCATATTGAAAGGGCACCAAAAACCATAGCAAAATGGAATAAAAGTACTGTCAGTTAGACATTTCTTTGTAATATTTCAGAGCACAATGACAAAAGAGAAGATCCTAAAAGTTTCCATAGAGAAATAACCAATGGAAAGGATTATTTAAGAAGGCTCAAAATTCATTTCCAGACTTGCTATTAGCAATGCTGGATACTAGAAAGTTTCAAGTTCTGAGGAGGAAAAAAGGACATAGATTTCTCTCATCAGCCAAACTATCCATTTAACAATAGGACAAAATACTGTATTTTCAGAAATATGAAATCTCTACAAGTGCACATTTCTCAAACTCAGGAAACAAAGGAAATAAGCTATAGTTATTAACCAGGAAAAGGAACTACAAATCCTTGAAGGAGAAACATGTGGAATCTAAGAAAAGATGAACCAAAATATGCAATGAAAATAAGTGGCTCGGATGACAGCTGTGCTGCAGTCCTAGAAAGCAATCTGTCCAAATTAGAGAGCAAAGTGTGAGAGCTCCGCAAAACAAGCCACCGGGAGTCAAGGGCAACACTATCATTAGAAAACTGGAAGATCTTAAAGATTTCATGACAAAGGCATATGCCCTATTTTCAACATAAAAAATACAATCAATTACAGAATTCAGAAAGAAAACGAAAACCAAAGTTCAAATAAAATGTGGCATGGTTAGAGTAATTAATGGAATGTCAATACAATTTTTTTGACTTTTGCTCATGTGGAAAAAAAATGTTAGAATTAAAAATCTGTAATACAGCTTTTGTCATTTACGGAAAATCTACATGCAGGAATTAATGGAGAAACCTAGGCCAGAGGCCAGAGCCCCCTGCTATTCAATTCTCAACAGATCAATTTTACAGTTTCTGTTACATACAAGAGAACAAGCCATGCTTCCCACTCTTCCCTCCCAAATGTATTCTCAGCATCTTCCGGGGAAAGGTACACACATAGATAAACTTCAAAAGGCTGTAACATTTGAAAAGATATTCAAATATGAATTTGAAAACAAGATGAGTCACAGTAAATGAGGCAAAATGTGTAGTTTAAAGAAAATTCAATTATAAATTTGCAAAGAGCTGGGCGCGGTGGCTCACGCCTGTAATCCTAGCACTCTGGGAGGCCGAGGCGGGCGGATTGCTCGAGGTCAGGAGTTCGAAACCAGCCTGAGCAAGAGTGAGACCCCCGTCTCTACTACCAATAGAAATAAATTAATTGGCCAACTAATATATATAGAAAAAATTAGTCCAGCATGGTGGCACATGCCTGTAGTCCCAGCTACTCGGGAGGCTGAGGCAGGAGGATCGCCTGACCCCAGGAGTTTGAGGTTGCTGTGAGCTAGGCTGATGCCATAGCACTCACTCTAGCCTGGGCAACAGAGTGAGACTCTGTCTCAAAAAAAAAAAAAAAAAAATTTGCAAAGAAAGTCAGGTATTAGTTCGGGGTATGAGGGAGAGTTTGTAACTTTAAAGATTTGTAAAGAGGTCACGACGGTTGTTCAAGGGAGTACAATATTAAGGATACTCTTTGTTGGTTAGGAACTGTGGCAAAATTACTTTCAATATGTGGAGCTGCTTTATACATCATCTTGATGCTTGGAATATTCTTGAGCAACACAATTTCATTGACATAAATGACTTGTCTTTCTCCATGGCCCAAGTGCAGAGAGTATACAGTGCTGCTTTAAGTAGTGTTCTCATAATTCAATAGGCAAAATGTCACTAATGGTTAACATTTATGGAAACTTAAAGGCGTTAAATCTAATAGCATATCATTAAAAACATTTCCAAATTTATTTCTTTAGCTTTGACTTCTCTCCTAGACATCAGCCCTATATTATCGTGTCGCCAGGGGTCATGATGTTAGATGTCATCCAAAACTTCATAGATTTTCCTTAATACTGATTCCTACTCTTTATTGATCTAATTTCCTTGGAGGTACAAATGTTTTTGTGGCAGTCATTTTCAAAACATAGTGGCAACTCCAGAGCCTTTTTTCTATTTTGTCCAAGCTGTTATATATTACCTACTTCGACTCTTAGTGTTAATTCTCTCATTTCCATCCTTTTTTCATGTTCATTGTCATGCTTTTAACTTAGGCTCTTTTTGTCTCACGTTTAGGTTATTGTTGTAACCTCTCATGTGGGAGTTCAACATACATTCTTTCTCCCTTTTAACTCCTGTACAATAAATCAGATTCGAATTTCTAAAACCCTGTCTATGTCTCTCTTCTGGTCGAAAATATTTAATCACTTGTTTACATCCAAATTCCTTAGCATGGTCCTCAAAATTTTTCACCACCTGACACAAAAGCAGTACCAAGGGGAGGCTTGAGGGTGGATGTTATTCCCCTTAATTCCCAACCTGACACTTCAAGCCGTGCAGCAAAAGTGCAGTTGAAGTAAAGGAAGGTGTTTACAATGCGAAGGTAGCCTCAACAGGGGATTTGGGCTACTACTTTCCTTTTCCACATAAAACTCTAATACTGCCTTTGATCTGACTCCAAACCAAAGTTTCGACTATGCTTTCCTATATTGCCCCCACACAGCGCTGTGCTTAGAATTCAAACTGGTTTGTCAGAGTCTCCTGAACCATTTTGGATCTGTTGTGCTACCCGAAATACCTCCATTTTGCTTTCCTACTGGAAAACTTCTTCCTACTCCTCACAACTCAGCTCGAATCCCACCTTTCCCAGAAAGGCTTATCCTGACCTCTCCTACCTATTGAAATTACTTTCTTCAACCAATTATTTCATCCTTAATTAGATTTTGTTATTAATCATCTGCTCCTGCATCCTATTCTGTTATTGTTCCCTTAAACTGTTACAAAAATGTTTGGGTGAGGTTTTTCACCTGTTTAGTTCTTAACATTTTTACAAGATTGCACAGTTTTGAGGATAGGAGCTGAATCTTCATTCTTATTTCCCGTATTATCCATATAGGGCAGGAATTCCATAATTCTGTTAAATAAGTGGATGAGATCATCAATCACTGTGAGCAATTGATTTCTCTATGTCGCTAATGATTTTAATCAATGATTCTCAAGTGAGGGTGAATTTTTACCCCCATGGGACATTTGGCAATGTCTGGAGACATTTTTAGTTCTCATAACTGGCTGGGAGTAGGTGTGTTTCTATTGGTATCTGCTGGGTAGAAGCCAGGCATGTGCTTAGCTGTGGTTTCTAAAGATGCTACACTGATCCTGAACCTTCAGTGACTTTTCTTAAGAAATGCTATTATGGGTGAAGAGCCGGCCAAGGAACCAGATCTTCAAAGCCACCACCTAGTTTTAACCAGAGAAATTCTTTTAAAAAATTATATTAGCTATTGATCTCCTTTATAGAGCTTGATTTAAAAATGTCCACCAGCAAAAAACCAAATCAACAAAAATCAAGCCACTACTGGGAACCAGTAGTATGGTCACTATGTAAAGTAAACTAGGAAATATAGAAAGCCCATAATAGGTAAAGAATGTATAGAAAAAACAAAACATGTATGAGTCAGATTTCTTAGCTACATGTAGCAGAAGACATCTCTGGCTAATTAAGGAGAAAGGAATTTTATTCCATAGCTCCTCAGTCACTAAGAAAGTGAGAGAACTGATGAAGTATAAGCCTTCCAGACCAATGCCCTAAGGACACCAAAATCTGTTCTGAAAAGGAAATAGCTGCCCCTTCCCCTAAACACTGGAAGCTACACTTTGCCCTCCTACTGCTTCTGCTGCAGGAACTCAAAGATAATGGACTTGCATGTAACTCCTGAGATGCTTTTTTTGTTCTAGGAGCCTGCTCTCTGTCTCTGTCTCTCTGTCTCTGTCTCTCTGTCTCTGTCTCTCTCTCTCTGGTGCTATCTTGCAGAGAGAGAGAGGGAGAGAGAGACTGTAAGAATGCCTTCCTTCCACTGTGGTCAGCTCCTGACTTCAAGTCAGGTGAGTTGCATCTTCTTGAAGAAGCCCAAGTCACGTGCCTACATCCCACGTACAGAGAAGGAGTGTCTAGAATTTTTAACACTTTTAGAAGAAATGTTTTCTGTTCCTTGCCCAGGCTGATAAAGGCAGGTGGATTCTCCAAATATAGAAAAGAGGGCACATATTGGGCAGCCTTCTAGGGTGACCACAAAATAATATTTTTAAATTACAAAGAAATTGCTGTTCAATGTTAATATGAAAACTATTCAAAGAAGTTGTAAGCTAATCATGACAGTTTATTCCTTCAAAATAAGAACAGCAATTTTTGATCAATACAATTACATGGTTATTATATAGAACTAGCTTCTAAATGAAGGTGGTGAAAATACAATAACATATACCTTTTCCATTTGAGAGTTAATACAAATGAATTATTATTCAGAGAGCCTCTTTATATTTACTTTTTTTTTTATTTCGGCATATTATGGGAGTACAGATTTTAAGGTTTCAATAAATGCCCATTTCCCCCCCTCCCCCCAAAAGTCTGAGTCTCCATCATGACCATCCCCCAGATGGTGTATATTTACTTTTTTCTTTCCTATGATAAATTAATCACAAACATTCAAATGACATTGTTTTCTTAAACTTACACTTTCAAATTTGAAAATGTGTAATGGAATTTGGCCTCTTTTAACAATGACCCATTTTTAAAGCTACTAAAAGGAGAGACTATAAAATTGCAGGCAGTGTCTGGAGTGATTACATCTAGTGGTATTTTCATACCTAGGCTTAGGTGTGTGAGAAAAAAAAAAACAAATCACTTACTTTGCTTTAAGGTTGTATGATTGAATAGATCTTGAAGTCATGGAGTTTAATAAGTATATGAGAATATAAAGGCTCAAAGATGCATCCCTGGGATGGTTTGCTTTGGAAGGTGTGGTAATTTTTATCGACTAAAGGAAAGTGCCCTAAGTCTTTAAGAGACTCTTGGGGAATATTTCTCCCCAGAGATTGTTAATTTTCTGAAATGGAGAAAATTTCTTTTAAAGTCCGCTATTACCAGTGGCAGCTTGAAGGGCAATTCACATTTAAATAGCTGTTTCATAATATCTCATTCTTTGCCATCTGCGCAATCCTGCAAGACTACTGTGCACCCAAGAAAGAGACTGGAATTATAACGTCACAATACTAATGCACTTTGAATGCCATGCCTGATATTTTTACCTAGATGTCGTCAGTTATTACATGAACTAGCTAAAGATAAAACACGAGATGGTAGAGAATGAAAGCTGCTTCTATTAACATTTTAGACCTTCTATTAACATTAACAAGGTATGTTATTTTACAGTTTTTCTTCCAGTATACTCATAGTTTTATCGTTCAAATTATAGTAAATACCTAAGT
Organism: Microcebus murinus; assembly: GCF_040939455.1. Classification (NCBI taxonomy): domain Eukaryota; kingdom Metazoa; phylum Chordata; class Mammalia; order Primates; family Cheirogaleidae; genus Microcebus; species Microcebus murinus. The sequence continues at coordinate 13,718,923 of NC_134114.1, forward strand.
CAATGTTACTTTGCATTAAATAAGTAGCATATTATTTTCAGGATTGACTCTAACATCAGTATGTAAGAATGACATGACTTTGCTTTTAAGTTATAATTGCCCTGTTGTTGAGTTGGATAATTTGCAAGGTTAACTTAATATACAACTTACAATATATCCTAAATGCAATGTTTTGGAAAACAGAACTATAGTTTGCAAATGAAATTATAACTTAAAAGCAAAGTCTTGTCATTCTTACATATGGATGTTAGAGTCAATCCTGAAAATAATATGCTACTTATTTAATGCAAGGTAATATTTAATGCAAGGTAACATTGACTTAGGTATTTACTATAATTTGAAAGATAAAACTATGGGTATAATGGAAGAAAAACTTTATTTATTGGGTTGAACTATAAGAGATTGGTTTTGATAGATCAATAAACATCTAGGTATTGACAATTTCATGTAGAAAACCTACAGAAATTGAATTTATTTTAGAATTAGTTAACTGGAATTCTTTTCCCTTCCATTTTTCTGAAATTCAATGAAGTTTAGAAACCTGGGAAGGGTATAGTGAATACTTGAATTTGTGCCTTCACAAAATTAGTGAGCTCCTTTATAAATTGCCTTGGTGATATCTACCACAGGTTAAGAATTTTTTAAATTTCCTTTTGGTTAAAACATTATGCAATTTAACTCTAGCAGTCCAAAAACTCTGTGAGACGATTTTTTTCAAAGGCCTAAATCACCTCACTTTCTGATTGAAGTCCTTCATGCAGTAACTCCTTCATCCAGTGTTAACACTATCAGCCTTCCTTATAGGACTTCTGATCCTACACGAAGCTCTTACTAATTCCAAGCTACTAGACATGTCTTTGTTTTTATTTTTATATTTACACATTTCTTTACACCTTTATGACACTTCATTGAATTTTAATAGTTTGTATAATTGTTTTCAATTCATCACCTGAAATCTTAAAGAAAAGTCTTGTCTCACTTTTCTTAGTATATGACAATGCATAGAAAATGCCTTTGCCCATATATCATGCAAACACTGGTTGAATTAAATTAAGTTCTTAAAAATGAATTCTGAAAAAAAATCCTAAAAAATAGTAATCAAAAAACTGCTAGATTTTCCTTAAAAATAATTAAATGGTAACATGTATTTTCATATACATAAATACATTAGTATTACATGTTATATATTTATATACATAAACAGCATATATGCACAGATGCATATTTGTGTACATATATACACAAATGTGTTGTGTGTATATGTGTGTGTACAAATGTTTACATAACTGGTTTATAATATTTTTGTTGAGCTTGAATTATTATTTTGTTGCTATGAACATATAGGCTTCTGATGATATTCTTATTAATCCATAGTAAATACACATTCAGATCTGTAGCTTTTCAATTTCTTTCATCACAATTACAGTCTTCATCCCCCATTCAAATCTTTTCCCCTTTCCTGATTCAGTAGGGAAGGTGGTGGATGCTGTTTATGTACTAGCTCGTCTTTTCCTAACTCTGGTGCTTATGATACTTCAAGAGTCTTGGTAGAGGACACCCTTAGGGACTCTTTAAACATGCATGTGTGGGAGCTCAGCTCACTATTTCTGTGTCTCTTTCTCTGATGACATCAATAAACTCTTCCTGTGTTTCTGGCCTTCGTGTTTTTGAACGGGTATTGGCTGGGAGGCAGGGTGCACATGATGGGGCCAGTTCTTTTCTCCTCCAGCCTCTATAAATGTGAGAACATGCATTTCTGTTGTTTAAGTCTCCAGTCTGTGGTATTTTGTTATGGCAGCCCTAGCAAACTAATACATAAAACAAAACTAAGAAACCCCGAACCCAAACAATGTTCTGTGGGCCAGCATATATCTCATGGACATATGGTCAGTGCTCTTCTGTTACTCCAATATCAAAGTGTGCCCATGCAAGGAAAGGGTGTTAGGAACCTACATCTGACAGGCTGGGGCTTCTTTAGAGAGAAATGCTGCGTCTGAAGCTGAGTTTTTCTCATATCCATTGAGAATCATTAGTAAAATTTAGTGTTGAATAACATCAATGATTCCTAGGAGTTGGCCTTGATGAGTCAACCCTCTGTGCTATTTCAAGCAGTCCTGCAAGTATCTAAAAGTTGACATATTCAAAATTGAAGCAATCATTTCAGACCTGCAAAAATGCATCTCAATAAATAGCCACAGTATTATTTTCTCAGGGCTGCTATAGCAAAGTACCATAAACTGGCGAGTTTTAAACAACAGAAATTTATTCTTTCACAGTTCTGGAGGCTAGAAGTCCTAAATTAATCTGTGGGCAGGGCTTTGCTCTTTCTGAAGGCCCTAGAGGGGCTTTCAGCAGTTCCATATCTTTCTCCTAGCTTCTAGTGTTGCAGGTAATCCTTGGTCTTCCTTGTCTGTAGAAACATCACTCCCATTTCTACCTCCATTGTAATGTGGTGTTCTTTCTGTGTGTCTGTCTTTATGTTTTTTCTCCTCTTCTAAAGACACCATCCATATTGGATTAAGGGTCCACCCTACTCCAGTATGACCTCATCTTAACTTGATTTTGGCTGCAAAGTCCCTGCTTTAGAATAAGGTCATATTCACAGGTGCCAGGGATTAGGATTTGAACCACTCTTGTTGAGAGACACAATTCAACCCACAACAGCCCTCAAATCCCTAGGTCACTTCAGTTTCTTAATTCTCCTTTAAAGAGAAAGGGGGACACACTGACTAATTCACTCATTGACTCATTTGCTCATACAATAGATTCTGCATCTACTTTGTGCCAGGCACTGTTTTAGGCCCTGATAGGAGACCTGTGATCAAGACAGACCAGATCCTGGCTCCTTCTGAGCTAATAACCTAAACATTTTTGATGTACATACAGGCAGGGGGATTTTTGATAGTGGGAAGTGTTGAGAGGAAAATAAAGAAGGTAATAGGATATAGAATGCTTTGGCAGGCAGGAGGGAGATAGGTAAGTGGGATAGTCTTTGTTGAAACTGACCTGAAGGAAGACTATTCTGGTGGGGAGCCAATCTAATAAAAAGAAGAAGAAATTAAAATCTTTAATATCTGTGGGATAAAGAATAAAAAGAAAGCTCCTGTAATTGAGATAACCACAGGGAAAGTGGAACTGAATGATGTCAGATAGGTAGAAGTGTCCGATCACGTATGCCATAGCAACAAGACTGGATTTTATTCTAATTGATTGGGACACTAATAGGTGGTTTTAAGCTAGGAGTAGTATTTATTTATTTATTTATTTTTTTGTTTTTTTTTTTTTTGTTTTTAGGACACAAAGTGGAAGTCCAAGGAGTAGTATTTAATATATGTTTTAGAATATTTTTTCTGCCTGCTATGTGAAGAATAAAAGCTAGGGAGATAAGAGTGTAAACAGAAATCAGTTTAGAAGCTATTGAATCAGTCTAGGGAAAAGGTGACGGTGGTTTAGACTAGGATTGCAGCAGTGGAGACGGTGAGCAGTGATTGGCTTTGCCACGGATTTATCAGTCACCTGGGATGTGCCTAGACCATTATATCTATGGTAGGCGAAATAATGGTCACCCAAAATGCCCAGACCGTAGTACCTAGATCCTGTGAGTATGCCATGTCACATGGCAAATAGGGCTTTGCATATGTAATTAGGTTATGGACAGTAAAATAAGGAGGTTATCATGGGTTATCTTTATGGACACAATCTAATCACATGAGACCTTAAAAATAAAGAACTTTCTATAGCTAGAATAGAAAAGATAAGAAAAGTTGTACCAATACCACATTGTTTTAATTACTACAGCTTTGTAGTATAGTTTGATATCTGGCATATTAATGCCTCCCAATTTGTTTTTGTTGCCTAGAATTGCTCTTGATATTCGGGGTCTTCTTTGGTTCCATACAAAGCGTAAAATTATTTTTTTTATATCTGTGAAGAATGCTGATGGGATTTTAATAGGTATTGCATTGAATCTGCAGATCAGTTTGGGTAGTACAGACATTTTAATGATGTTGAGTCTGCCGATCCACGAGCATGGAATGGATTTCCATCTGTTTACATCCTCTGCTATTTCCTTCCTCAGTGTTTCATAGTTCTCCCTATAGAGGTCTTTTACCTCCTTGGTTAAGTATACTCCTAGGTACTTTAATTTCTTTGTTGCTATTGTGAAGGGTATTGAGTCTTTAATTTGGTTCTCGATTTGATTGTTGTTGGCATATACGAATGCCTCTGATTTCTGTGTATTGATTTTGTATCCTGAGACTTTGCTAAATTCATTGATCAGTTCCAGAAGTTTCCTGGTTGAATCTTTGGGGTTTTCTAGATATAATATCATGTCATCAGCAAACAGTGACAGTTTGATCTCTTCTGCCCCTATTTGGATACCTTTAATTCCACTTTCCTGTCTGATTGCTGTAGCTAGGACTTCCAGTACTATGTTGAACAGAAGTGGAGATAGTGGGCAGCCTTGTCTGGTTCCGGTTCTAAGTGGGAATGCTTTCAGTTTTTCCCCATTCAGTATGATGTTAGCTATGGGTCTGTCATAAATGGCTTGTATCATTTTTAGATATGTTCCTTCTATGCCTATTTTCTTGAGTGTTCGTATCATGAAAGGGTGTTGAATTTTGTCAAAAGCTTTTTCTGCATCTATTGAAAGAATCTTGTGGTCTTTGTTTTTGCTTCTGTTTATGTGGTGAATTGAAGAATCCCAAGAATGGAAAAACAAGCACCAGATATATTCTCCAGCAAACTGGTATTAACTGAGTAGCACCTAAGTGGACACATAGGTACTACAGTAATAGAGTATTGGGGAGGGGGGGAGGGGGGCAGGTATATACATACATAACGAGTGATAGGCGCACCATCTGAGGGATGGTCATGCTGGAGACTCAGACTTGTGGGGGGAGGGGGGGAAGGGCATTTATTGAAACTTTAAAATCTGTACCCCCATAATATGCTGAAATAAAAAAAAATAAAATCCATAATGAGCTCTCAAAAAAAAAAAAAGAAAAGTTGTAGACAAAGTGACTGAGAGCCTTGGCACATTGCTAGAGGAGAGACACATGGATAGTAAGAGAAGACATGTAGGCAGCTTCTAGGAGCAAAGAATAGCCCCCCAGGTGACAGCCAGCAAGGACACAGGGTCTTCATTACTGCAACTTCAAAGACCTAAATTCTGCTAACAACCTGAATGAGCTTGGAAGCATATTTACCCCCAGAACCTCCAGAAAGGGATTATAATGCTTTAATATTGGCCTTGTGGAGAATGCATCTTAGCTATACCCTGTACCTAAACTCCTAACCTACAGAACAGTTAGGAAAAGAAATGGGTGCTATTTTATGGCATTGAATTTATAATAATTTGCTACAGCAATAATAGACAATTAATACAATATCATATTTCCCATGACACATGTAGTCTGTCCAAGCAAATGGTCCTTTCTGTTCCCCCATTGTCATAAATCTTGAATAATGGGTTACTTCTTTCCACAAATGACCAGTGAAATGCCTAACCCCAATCTAACCTTATATTCTGTCATCCACATTCAGTCAGTTATTGTTCTAAAATGCAAATTTGATCAGGACATCCCTTCTTCCTTTTTGTGAATATTGTTTTTGTCAATGAGACCAATTCAGGCACCCTTTCCTCAAGGAGCCTCTGTGATAGACTCTCTCACCAGGTTGACTATCCCTTCTCAATGCTTCCAGAGCTCCCTGTTTAGTTTGCTGTCCAATATCCTAACCCTCTGTAGAGCTATTTTTAAAACTGATGTACTGCCTTTTTAATTTCCAAAATGATACGTGAAAAAATCAAAATAATTAAGAACATTAAAAGATAAAAGAAAGTTTCCTTTTTCTATCCTCATATAACCTCATATCAAAAGAGATAACTGTTAGTAGTTACCCTCTCATGTATTTTCTATGTACATATAAATTGCAGGACGATATGAATATTTGTCATATATATGCATATATATGTGTGCATACATACTAGCATATCCTTCATAAGAAGGTCGAACACTGATTTGTTTTGCAATCTTATTTTTACTAATGTCATATATTAGTCCCAATTAAGCTCTTTTTTATTTCTTTATTTTTTGAAAAAATTTTTTTGTAGCATGAATTAGCACTTTTTTTTCAAGGCTGAGTAACATTCCATTATGTGGATATATCATATATATATATTTTTAATTTCAGCACATTATGGGGGTATAAATGTTTAGGTTACCTATATTGCCCATGACCCACCCGAGTCAGAGCTTCAAGCATATCCAAACCCGAGATGGTGTGTACCACATCCATTACATAATTAAGCTCTTTTTTAAATGTTCATAAATTATTCCATTGTTTAAATTTTTTATTTTATTGAATTATATCTCTTTTGAAGAATTTTAAAAATAATTTCTAGCTTTGTCTTAGTATTTTGCAAATTTTTCTATAATTAATATGTGTATACCAAAAAAAGACTAATGGAGCATCTTGTGGTATATTTGTAACCGGCTTTCAGTTACTATAGTTTTTTGAAGGAACATCCATGATGTAGCATGCTCCAGCACTTCATTTGGATTTATGGTAGAATTATATTTCATTTCATGGATATTAAATATTTTGTTTATCTATGCATTAGATGGTAGATTCTTTGGCTTCTACCTTTTGGCTATCTTGACTAATATTGTTACAAACATTTATGTTCAAGGTTTTGTGTGAAAAAATAAAACATGCATACACTTATATGTGTTTGATCACTTGTGAAAATATATGTGTAAAATATGTAAAATAGTGATCAAGGAGTGTGTCATTTTAAATTGCCAAATTGGCTTCCAAAAGTAGTATGCCAATTAAAATTCTCATTGATTTTTTGTGAGAATTTATGTTTCTTCACAAACTCAGTAGTGTGTGAATTTTGAGTTGATTTGTTGGTAGTTGTAAAAAGCAACAGAGATAATCCACTCATGATGTGCCGTCATCAATAGTAGGAGTTCCAAACCGATAAAACAGTGACACTGGGGAGAGAAACATTACAAAATCATGATAACAGAAAGTTTTCTAGCCCTCGTAAGATGCATGTCTTCAAATTCAGAGGAAGATGAATGGAAAACAACCACAGTGTGAGAGCATATCAATTGGAAATTTATCACGTTATAGATAGAAGATAAAAGATGTAGGGTGAGGGAATAGGAAAGAAATTACTCATCTGGCTATGGAAAATAATTTAATTTTATCTCATATTTCTTTTTAAAAGTTTACAGAGTAAAATGATTTCAATATAGCTTTCATCCTATACTTCACCCAGACAAAATATTAATCAATGCTGAGGGCAGATTACAGACGTTTTAAGAGTCAGAACATTTTCCATCAGGTGTTCTTAGGAAATTGCTTGGGAAAGTGCTCCAGCTACACGAGGGAGTGAAAGTCAGAGGGTGCAGTGGCTCTAATCCTAGAGAGCACAGGAAAAACGTCCCAGGATGAAGCAGGTAATAGGTCTAAAGAGGCTTAGGGAGTAGAGTTAGGTGTTATAATAGATAGTAATAAGAGCTTTATTATATAATTAAGATTGATGGAATGAACAAAATACATGTGACTGGGTGCTACAGAAAAATCAAAGAGAAGCAAAAGAGAAGCATTTTCCCAATACAAAACAACTTACTCAAGATAGCACACCAGAGAGCTTTACATCAAAGTCAGAATACATTCTTAGCAATAGACAAAATAAAGAATAGCTAGAAGAATTAGTATGATTCAGAAAACACTTTTTAGCTCCCCCCCACCCCCCAAAAAATAGCTACTTCGGAAAAAAAACTCTTCAACCAAAGCAATACCCAGATGTGGAGATTGGGGTAGTCACATGTTAGCCTGAATTTAAATAAATGAGGGAGTGTAAAAAACATTTATTTGTAGTTTTTACTTTAAAGTTTCATGGCATCAAAATCTTGGAACAAAAGAAAATAGTATGTAATTATAATGTTATAATTAATATAATATGATTGATTGAAAATTAATTATAACTGATTAATAAACTATGCTTAATATAATTTGTTATATTGTCCTATTGGTTTTAAACTTACACACAACCTAAGGAGACAGAGCATGAAAGATCTAGCTATGTGACAGAATAGAAAACAAGCCGTGGCAATGTGAAAGCAAATTTATTGCCAATAGGACTTGGTAGCTACTAAGCAAGGAGGGAGAAAGAATGGTTAAAGGACTGATTTGATCATCTATCCCATCATCAAGGGTAGGGTCTTCAGTTAATAGAACCAAAATTAGAAGCTTATGCATATGATTTCAATTCATGTAGTTAATTGATAGAGAAACAATGAGAGGCAAAGTGTTTTGAGGGTGGTAAAAGTGGGATAAATCCTTGTCTTTAATAACAGGATGTCAATAGGTAATGACAGGTTTAACATCTCTAATCTGAAAATCCAAAGAAATAAATGTTTCAAATTCCAAACTTTTTGAGTACTGACATGATGCCTCAAGTGGAAAATGCCATACCTGACCTCAAGTGACTGGTTGAAGCAAAACACAGACACAACACAGCATACAGTTTATTCAGCATCCGCAAGGGAAATGTAAAATTACCTTCAGGCTATGTGTATCAAATGTATATGAAATATAAATGAATTTTGTGTTTAGATTTGAGTTCCATCCCTGAGATGTCTCTTTGCATATAAGCAAATATTCCAAAATTAAAAAAAATCCCAAATCCAAAACACTTCTAGTCCAAAGCATATTGGATAAGGTATATTCAACCTGTATATGAAATTATAAATCAACAGAGAGCTGGAGAAACATGGTATTTGTGGTAATGGCAAAATCACTGAAGAACTAAAACTTGAACTATGAGAAGAGATCACCTCTGGGTGACCGAAGGAAAGATAACCGAAGGAAATTTTTTTAAGGGACAGAGAATATAACTGAAAAAAATTAGAGTAGTATGTGATTTGTTTCTTCCTTCTGATTCAGGCATATTTGATGTTCAAAGATATAAATGGAAGTGGAGTAAATTATAAAGTATATACAATTGAAAGAACCCATAAATCTGACAGGATTGGCCAAGTAAAGGTAAGCAAATTAATTCTGATTTAAAATCAGTGAAGGAGTCATTCAATTGCCAAATGTACTGCCCAGAACCTTTTGGGCAAGGTCCCTCTTGCAGGTTTGGTTTCCAGTCTCAGCCCCGGGCAATGGCATACCTTCCCTGAGCTCCAGTTTTTCTACCTGCAAATTGAGGAGGATTTCCTTGCAGAGCAAGGAATATTCTATGACACTACCTTGGACTTATATTCCTTGGCTATTGATCTTGGGCTCAGTGAAATGGACTCACACTATCAGTCCAGTCTAGTAGTGCCTGTGCCTTGGAAAACTTGGTGCTTTGTAATGCTCAGCTGGAGATACAATGGTTCTTCCCAGAAGCGACAAAGAAATCTGAAAATTTGTAAAAAGAAATTTGTAGTAAAAAGCAAATAATTATTGAAAGCTCTCCCACACACAAAAAATTTCTAGTACTGAAATAACATTTATACTCCAATAAAATCTATCTAGTAAATGCATCTGAAATATTTTAGCTCATATTTCCTATATTTTGGCTACTATCATACATTTCTGCTACATATATTTCTGTATTAAAGAGTTAAAATTCTTAAACTATAAAATTTTTTGGTAACAATGAAAGAAAAATCATTAGACCTAAATTATTCCCTGGGTAGTAAAAAAATATGTATATGCATATGTATGTATGCATGTTTACATAAGTATGTATATAATGATAGATCTCATCAGTATAATGCTTACTCCAACATAACAAATAAAAAATAACCTCATGTAATTAAATGGTCCATCACAGAATATTTTTATATTCATGTCCTTAGGAACTACTTGTTTATCTTTTAATAAATAAAGTAGAAACAAATCCAATCTTGAAAATATGAGTTGTTCAATAGCACAAATTTTAGTCAAGGTTTTAAAACATATAGTAAGACTGTTAATATTTAAAATATAAACTCACATAGGAATACTATACTACTTTTTGCAAATTTAAACTGAATGTCACAGAACTAAAGTATTGGATGATAAAATATTAATCCAGATACCACACAAATGTCCATTATATATGTAGGTAAAAATGTAATTGATAAGGAAAAATATCACAGTTCATATTATATAAGATATATTGGGGTATGTATATATTATATTTCAAATATTCATGAATCGATATTACTACATATATAATCATGACTTTCTTAATCATAATTTTTTATATTCTAAGGAATTCGAGGTACTTAACTGTATTAAATCTCATAAAACTATTCTGATTTCTGAAGTACAATGACAAGTAAATAAGTGAGAAAGGCAAATAGGGGGAAAATCTATTAATATTTCTATTCATGTATTCATCAAAGAAATGAAAAACCAAAACTATCCAAAAACTGTCAATATGGGCAGGCTGCTCCGTTCTGTGCATCTGATCTTTTCTCCTTCCTTCTGGGGCCCTCCTGTCCTCCCTAAACTGGCCTGTCTCTGGTTATGCCAGCAGATTTTGTAGCAGGCAATTTTGCTACTAATATCCTGGCATTCAGGAATAGTGCCACTTCTGTTTTGGACCTTTTGTGCCTTGGGCTGGACGGTAGCCCTAGGGGAACACATGTAAATAGGTGAGGAGAAAGGAGATACTCCTCAGCTGGCCAGAGCTTTTGAAGGAACACTGACAATCAATATGACAACAGATGCTGCTGCCAGCTTGTGTCGACACGCAATCCCTAGATCTGGAACAATTCCATTGACTTTACGGTGCAGAGGTCTTTCATGGTTTCTCCAGGGCCCTCGACTTTTGTTACTGGCCAGAGGCAAGATTTAATAAATCGAAAGAGGCAGAAGTGTTATGTTTCACAAAGGATGCCCTTATGCTTCGCAAATTGAAGAAGGGAAAGAGTGGCTTATTGAAATGAGCTTCATGGACCCTACCCTTTTACCACTTTTTTATTTCACCTCTAAGGACATTGCAGAGACAAAAAGATAAATTTCCAAAAGATGGCGAGAAGAAAAAATGAGAGGGAAAATAAATTCCAAGAAGATATGTTAACATAAAGGTAAAGAAGGAATGTAGAGGAAGATTCCATTTCATCACCCATCACTGCTGTTAACTTCTGATTTAATTGCAAATTTAAGCATCTCTACCTAAGTAAAGTTGTTGTACTTGTTAAAGTAGGATTGGCTGCTCAGTTTTCAGTACATCCAGATACATTTAAATTTTTTAATAGTTTAAAAATTGTATTTTCTGGAATCTTTCACTGATACATCAATTGCAATAGTATTGATTATTATTAATAGTCCCATATTTACCTTATTAGTCCCTATTTATAGTCCCTGTTATAAATAGTCCCTATTTATCTTATTATATATATATTTTCCTATCTCACCCACTGGAATGTGAGATTTATCATCCAAGGACCTTGTATCCCCTTCCTCATGCATCAGCAGTGCCTAGTGGCCTAGCCAAAACCCAGGAAATACTTGTTCAATAAATGATAGTCTCTTATATAATGTGGTAAAGATTTCTTTAGAATTAATTGAGATAACTCCTCACTGAATACATTTCATGAAGTGCGGTGCTCATATTATAGTATATTAATAGTAGCCCAGGCACTGTCTGATCAGCATATTTGTGAATCTCCTCTCTTTATATAGACCAGTAGTTTTCAAATTATTTATTTTTGGCAATTATTCTTTCAAATAAGTTTTATTAAATTCCAATCTAATAAAGAGGAAAAACACAGAAATATTTCTGTGAAAGTCAGATTTGTATGCTTTTGGTTAGGTTCATTTGCCTTTTACCTCTTCCTATATAGCAATCCTTGAAGTATCTTTGGGGAAATGAAGACACCCAAAGCGTAAAATTTAAAAACTGTGTTGAACTCAGAATGGTAAAAAGTCTATCAGAGCATCACAGATGCTTTTGTCCTGAGATCATTTTCTAATACCTTACAGTTGAATTTTAATTAAGGAATGGCAGAAACTAATCAAGACCCAGAACTCTCAAGATGGGGATTCGTATAAGAGATCCTCCCTACATTTACTTGAAAGCACAGAGGTTACTTGGATAAAGCATGAAGCAGGTGTAAAACTTCTTCTCCTTCTCCACATATCCAAACTCACAGCCTGGAGAGAAGGGTCATAACAGAATTCACTTAAATGGAAAATATAACATGTTTATAGAATGAAAAAATGTGGCATTTGAATTATCTAGTTTACTCTAAATGGTCATGTTGAATTAATACCATACCAATCCAAATTTCAACTAGGTTTGTGAATGTGTGTGTCTGTTCTTGCATAAACTAACAAGCTTAGTTTATAATATATATGAAGCACCAACTATTGTCACAATATTCTTGGAGAAGTAAAAGTTGAGAGCAGTAGCTGTAACTGATCAAAATAGAGTGTAAACTAATGGAAAGAAGGCTAGTTTAGAATTGGTTCATGAGCAAACAGACCAGTGGATGGGAATAGGGTATAGAAACAAAACTTAAGCATTAATTGGCATTTGATTTATGGCAAATGTACCATTATGGAGTAATGCAGAAAACAGTTGTTTTTGTTGTTTCCCATTAAATGGTGCTGGGAAAATTGAGTATCTAGTTAAAATAAAATAAAATTTCAGATTAATTAAAGACCTAATTATAATAAGAAATTGAAATGGTCTAGAAGAAGATAAGCAAGAATGTTTTAAACTAGCTACAAAATAATTCTAACTATAAAGAAAAATATTGATAAAATTTACTACTTTAAAATTAAGAATTTCCTATCTCTGAATCTGTGTAAAAAAAAAAAAGTAAATAAATAAATAAAATGAAATAAAGAATTTCTGTTCATTAAAAGACCTAATGGTGAAAGGACTAATCACAAGATAAAGGCACTATAGATTAGAAAAACTTGAATACTACAGCCTCAGAAGAACATGGCTCTGTGAATGAAGCACAAATTGAAATTTAGCTTCTACTTACCTACTTGGCTGAGTGCCGTGGTTCTTAGGACAATAAATACAACAGTAGGAGACCCTTCATATTATAGGTTGAATAGTGCAATACATATAACCAATAATGAACTGGTATCTACACTATGGAAACAACTCCAAATGTCATTAAGGGAAATGACATTCAATAGAAAAAAATGAACCAAAATCTCAAATAGTCAAAAGAGAAAATCCAAAAGGTCCAATAACATTATGTATACATGTAAACTTACTAATAATTAGGGAGATTAAAATTATAACCACAGTGAAATATAACTTGCAAAATAAAGTGTCTGAAAGGTTGTGGAGCAATGGAGACTCACAAACTGCTGACAGGCATAAAAATTGGTACAAGAGTATTGATAAATAATTTTAAATTATGCACACCTTCTGACAGAGAAGTTCTACTGTAGGTATAGAGTAGTGTGGAGTAATGTATCCCTACACATATGAAGACACATGTACAAGAATGTTCATGGTTGGCCGGGCACTGTGGCTCACACCTGTAATCCTAGCATTCTGGGAAGCCGAGGGGGGAGGATTGCTTGAGCTCAGGAGTTCCAGACCAGCCTGAGTAAGAGCGAGACCCTGTCTCTACTATAATTGGAAAGAAATTAACCAAACAACTAAAAATGGAAAAAATTAGCCAGACACAGTGGTGCGTGCCTGTAGGCCCAGCTACTCGGGAGACTAAGGCAGGAAGATTGCTTGGGCCCAGGAGTTTGAGGTTGCTGTGAGCTAGGCTGACGCCATGGCACTCTAGCCCAGGCAACAGAGTGAGAATCTCCCCCCCACCCTCCAAAAGAATGTTCATGGTAGTATCATTCATAATAGCTCTAGTCTGGAAAGAAACCAAATGTATAACAGCAGCAGAATGTGTAAGAAAATTGTGGTGTATTCCATTCAAAATAAATACGACACTAATGCAAATGAACGTATCACAACATGTATAACAATGTGGATGAAATTTAAAAGTTGATCAATGAAAATAACACACACAAACAGGTATTGCTTAATGACGGGGATAGGTTGTAAGAAATGCTTCCTTTGGCAAGTTCATCTTTGTGATTGAGAAATTTACAAAAAGCAGGCAACATTCTTTTCCCACTATTTTTCTGGTATTCATTTTATATCTCCTGTCCGTATATTTTTTGCTTTATATATGCTTTTTATTTTGATTGTTTTTATATGCTTTCTTAGTGAATATTTTACAATTTTCAAATAAAGAAAATTACTCTTAATTGGATAATTGGCCATTTATTAATTTATTGGGTGAGAGTATATTAGTTTCCTAGGACTGTTATAAGAAAGTACTAGAAACTGAGTGGCTTAAAACAACAGAAATTTATTCTCTCACATTTCTAGAGGCTGGAAATCCAAAGCTAAGGTTTCAGAGGCCCATGCTCTTTCTGAAGACTCTTAGAGAAGGATCTTACTTTGCCCCTCCTTAGCCTCTGTTGGTGGCCAGCCATCCTTGACATTCTTTGGCTTTCAGCTGCATCACAACAAATTCTGCCTCTGTGTTCATATGGCCATCTTGCCTTTATGGGTGTGTTTCTGTGTCCAAATTTTTCTCTTACAAGGAAAGCAGCCATATTGGATTTAGGGCCCCCTTTAATCCAGTATAACCTCAATTTATTACATCTGCAACATTTCTATTTCCAAACAAGTTCACATTCTGCGTTTCTGGATGACATAAATTTTGGAGGGACAATATTCAGTCTAGTACAGGGGAGCATAATGTTTAATACATTAATGGGGTATAATTTATAATGGTTTATAAACAGCAATACGAAGCTTCAATTGATGATTTACCTTTAAGCCATGGAACACCAGAACCTGCCCCAAGGTTTGAGATCTGTTCCATCTAAGGGAAAATTCACTTTCCTGAAGCTGGAGAAAGCAAAGATAATCTGTGTATTTAGGGAAGGAGTTTATGGAAATTGTGTCAGACTCTCCATGGAAACTAAGCCAAATGTGATAGAGAATTTTTTTATGGAGAATTAGAATCAGAATTATGTTTATGGTTGCATTGCTTGTATCTAGAACAGAGGAGTTTTCATTCTGTTAAGCACTGATTCTTTCAGAAGGAACACTCTACTTTTTAATAAATGAGTTGCTCAAAATTAGATAAATAGTTTTTGGATTGAAAAAATCTTAAAGAAGTTTCATGTGTTGTTAATAAATTTATAATCTGGGGTTTTTACTTTGTTTATAGCTATCATTTTCCCTATTCATATTAGAGCCTAAATTGGACTTTAAAATAGTTGTGCTTTATTGATGTTCATTAAATAACAATTATAAGTAAATGATTCACCTTTATGGATAATATATAACAGCTTTGAATCTAAATATATATAAAATAATTGCTTTCTCTCATGAACAGGTTAAATCATTTTCTTTGCACTTATTTTAATTTCTGTATTCATAGTAAAGGATACCACAAGTGTTTTTATTAATATATGGAATGTTGCTTCTCAAGTACTTTTTAAATATTGAAATATGTGATTGCTATTGGAAAATTTGAATAATTGTCTCCAAAACTAAATTGTGCATATGCTGTATCTGCTCAGTAGCTCAGCCGGTGAAGAAAAACAAAGCCTTTTGGGAGGATAGTGGGAAAGAAAGGAAAGCGAAATCTGGATTCATTCCAAAGTTAAAAAAATAAATGCCTCTTGGCAGATTCCAGGGCCTGGATTATATTCAAAATAACACAGAACATTGAAACTGGAAATTATCTTATAAATCATATTCAGTCGAATCCCTTTATTTAATAGATGAGGAACCTGAAACCCCAGGGAGAATTGACAACAATCTCAAGACTTCCCAGTTAGCCCGGTGTAGCTCTGCTTTATTCTATCGCCAGGCCCCGAATGAAGAGGTTTGGAAGTACATGTTTTCCCAAATGCCCCATGTCCATTAGTGTCCTGGCTTAAAGTCTATGAAATTTGCAGGATTAGTACACAGTGTTGATATCACTGGGAACTTCAGGTGTTGTTCAGAGGAAAGAAAGCAAATTTTCCTACAAATAAGGGAAAAGGTTTATACAGATGTTCTGCTTTTACCCTTCACATTGCCATCCCATATCAATTTAGCTTGTTCTAAATAGAATACTACTGAGAACCTGATCGACTGAAGATTTAAAAATATGTCTTTGGGCCTCATGAACAATTGTGGATAAATGCAGTTAATTATTCTTAGAATGAAAGTGAAATATTACCAATTGACTCAATTAACTTCATTTGTTCTCAGTACAGGCGTCTGCACCAGGGTTCATTTGTGAGCTTTTAACTCTAAGTCCTATTTTTTATCTTGGAGCCCTCAGACCACACAGGACTTTTTGATCTTAATTCTCTCTCACTGATGTGTTTTTTGTTGTTGTTGTTGTTCACCTGAATCTAATTTTAGAGAAACATTGAACTCATTTCATCTGCCAGGATATATTTGTCTTCTGTATGGGTTGAGGGAAAGAGTTAATCTTAGATAATAAGAAAATTTAAATGAAAACCTTCTAAAAACGGTGTCCCTGATTTAGTTAATTAGAGACTATAAGTAGAAAATCTGTTCAATACATAAAATCTGTTCAATACATAAAGTTTGTCTTAAATTTGTGCCAACCATATCGACACTGTGAATGTATTTCTATTCATGTTCATCATGGATCATCTTTTTTTAGTATGGAACATAAATAATGTGTTCTGGTCTAATCCCAGATGCAATCCTTGAGTTTTCTGCAGCTGTAGGACTGGAAAGTCCATTCAAGACACGTTCAAAGCCCCAATATTCTCTTCCTTAAATTCCCAGAGAAGCCCAGTCTAATTTGGAATTACTCCCATGCACTGAGTGCTGAGGGATATTATTTGATGAGTAGAAATAGTTCTCAATGGACCTTGGTTTGAAGCTTTAGATGAATTCCATTTTCCAGACACTACCATGGTTGCTAGGAAAAATCTCGTCATGTTTGCAGCACTTTTTCACAGTTATTAATTTTTCCAATTTGTGTCCCAACGAAGAAAATATTTTCTGCTAAATTGATGAGTGCCCTCAAGGTCAGGGCTTGGTCAATATCTCAGCCAACCACACTCAGAAATAGGGTATTTATTTATATAAGAAACAAGGTCTCTCTCTGTTGTCCAGGATGGAGTGCAGTGACTGTTCACAGGCATGATTGTAGCTCACTGCAGCCTCAAATTCCTGGGCTCAAGCAATCCTGCCACCTCAGCCTCCTAAGTACCTGGCACCACAGGTGTGTGTGACTTGAGCCAACCACAGTTAGAGAGTACAAGATCAAGGTAGCATGAGTTAGACATCTGTCTGCTGATGAGCTTGTGATAGCAGGGATTCTGGCTACAGGAAGGAAAGGCCACTGTGTAATAGCTAAATCTTCCAGCTGCTGTATTTCATCAAGTGAGAAAAGTCCCCACGTAATTTTCAGTTTAGGAGGATTAATACCCTGGTTGGCTTATGTACCAAGTGTGGCAGCTTTATTAGACAGCTTTTTCAAGTCTAACATACAGCCAATTTCAATGTTAAAAAATAATCAGTTCTAGCATCAAGCACAGTTTAGACACAGAACACTGTCTCCCTGCCTCCCTTTTAACTCAATGCCAAGATCCATCCCCAGGCACCATATTTTGGGCCCTCATGTGGATGTTCTTTCAGAGGCCTCCCTGTCCTTGTCCCAGGCCTTGATGGGAGACATGACATTCCAGTCCACTTCATTAGATTTTCATAACTATGAATCTCTGAGAAAGTGTTGGAAGATCTTGGTACTTACTGCACCCACTATGCCTCATATAAAATCAGTCCAAATCCTCCCAAGACACTTTATGTTGTGGATACACTGAACTTCTCCTAGACTGAACAAGAGGTAACTTTGTGCATTCTGGCTGCTCATTGGAGGAACCCCCCAAGAGTAGCTCATGAGACTTCATAGAGAGCAGCTTTTGGGTTGGAGAAGAAAAATAGATCAATTTTTATTTGGAAGAACTACTGTTAAATATACTTGTTTTATTTATCCTTATTAATGTGAAAACTATATATATATATATATATATATATAACTTGCATACAATAAACAGAAAGACTATTAGAACAAGATAATATCTATAAAAGATGTGAAAGGCTATCTCTGCTTCTTTGAATAAGGAAAATACCTAACTGTCATGAAATCTTTTCATGGCTGCTTTTCAAAAAATGATTGGACTTGATTTTTTATAGTTGTTTTATGTTTACAGAAAAATTAGGCAGATAGCACAGAGAGTGCCCATATACCTTTCCTCTGCCACACAGTTTACCTGTTACTAACACCTTGTATTGGTACGTTTGTTACAACTGGTGAAGCAATATTGATTCACTATTATTAGCTAAAGTCAATAGTTTACATTAAGACTCACTCTTTGTATTGTGCATTCAATGGATTTTAACAAATGTATACTGACACATATCCACTATTATAGTATCATGCGGAATAGTTTGATTGCCCTAAAAAATCCCCTCTGTTGCATCTATTCATCCCTCCTTTTCCCGACCCCTTGGCAACCACACTGATCTTTTTGCTGTCTTCATAGTTTTGCCTTTTTCAGAAACTGGGAATGTCAGAAACTGGGAATCATGCAGTATATAGCCTTTACAGATTGACTTCTTTAATTTTGTGAAATGCACTTAAGTTTCCTCCATGTCTTTTTGTGACTTCATGACTCATTTCTTTTTATAGCTGTATAACGTTCCACTGCAAGGACATACCACAGTTTGTTTATCCATTCCCCTCCTGAGGGGCACGTTGGTTACTTTCAGTTTTTGACAACTATGATGTGGTATAAACATATATGTGCAGTTTTTTGTGTGGATGTAAATTTTCTACTGATTTGGATAAATATAATACCTGGGAGTGTGATTGCTGAATTGTATGGTAAAAATACCTTTAGTTTTTTTTTGAAAGAAATTGCCAAACTGGAATCCAAAGTGGCTGTACTACTTTACATTCCCACCAGAATGAATGAGAGTTTCATTTACTGTCAGCTGTACAGCTTCTTTTTACATTTGTAATTCTAATTCAACAAACAAATGTTTAAGAAATATAGAGTTAACTGTCTACATAGTTGCAGATGAAAAAATCTTAGAGGATGGATATCCTAAGTTAGATCCAATTTAATAGTCACAACTTAACTTATGTTTCATTTTGGAGGGCAAATGTGGGTCTTTCTGCTTTGGTAATTAAGATACTTCCTACTAAATGTCTCCTGAAGTCCACATTGAAATCCTGACCTCCCCAAGAGCAATGCATGCTTTATTAAATTTGGTCTCTGTTGATATCTTTTCCTTCCTATGTCTCACTGTAAATTTGGCTAAAATCATTTTAACTACATCAGTGAAACAGCTTCTGAAGTTATTTTTATTATGATTATTCTATTTTTCAATATAAATTTTAAATAAATATTTTATTAGTTCAAGTTATTTAATTTGAATATAACTTCACATTGTGTTTCATAGTTTTATTTTAATATCTGTCTACTCAAATACATTGACATGTTTTTCAATAAACCATGAAATCTTCTATCTCACTGTTGTTGTGCAGAAATATATTTATAATTTGCTATCACACACTATGTAAGTTGTACTTTTTTTTAAACTTTATTTTCCTAACAAGACAACATTTAAATATTATTTGCAACTTTTAGTTAATGTTAAATTCACAGTACATTTTTTTTTCCTTGGGAATATTTTTGAAAACACAAGTCATGTAAAAAATGATACAAATAGCATAGCAATTGGAATGATAATAGAGCATTAGTTTTCCTATATTAAAATTTTATCTTTCTTCCACTTGCTATTCATCATCTATTCTGGAATGTCTCTCATTTATTACTGCATGGATACTTGGAGACATTCCATCCCAGTAGTAGAAGCAAATGAAAACTCCATTTTCTAGATTACTTTTAAGGGAAAACCTTACTTACCTTCTCTTGTTATTTTCATGAGAAAACTATTCTTTTCCAGGAGGGAATGGTATTGGAGTAACACTTTGTCATTTTAAATGTTTTTATGCACTCCTTCTCCTTGGAAGAGAAATCATGAATTTGACTGGCATGATGGCAGGAGTCCAACATTTATTGATAAACAGTTCCTCTTAGGCAAGGTGAAGTTGTACCGTTTGCTATGCCCTTAGAGCCTGTAGCCTCTGGTCTTTGGGTTTTACTGCTTCCAGCACAGGTCTCTTCTATTCTATGTTCCCGCTGTCAGGCAACTGGGGCAAGGCCTTTCTTTACTGAAACTAGGTAGCAAATGAATCCAAATAGAGGATGAAGTAACTCTGAACACTGATCAAAGTTGCATATCCAAATGATGAATTTCTCAATAAAGCTGATATTTTGATCCCCATCATACCCCTCTTTCTATTTCTTAGTTGCTTCTCAATTCAGAGAAAGAGGGCTGTCATTTAATCTCAGAAGATTCCATCTCAATTTGAAGTAATTGTCAGGAACTCCCCATTAACTAACACCTGAATTATATAGCAAATTTATTTTTTAAAGAAAGCGGTTTCTATATTTATTGATGCCTTTGTACATGCTAAGAACTGTATATCAGTTATTCGAACTCCTGTATCAGTTATTTAATCTCACGAAATCTTGGTTAGGAAAAGATTTCAGAGACAAGAGTTCTCAGTTTAACACTAGGATTATTTAAGCATTCTTTTAAAATAAATGTCTAGTTTACATAGGGTTCCAAAAAAATCAAGGAACCCAGTTTTTTGGTGGTTGTTTTTCCTTTTAAAAAACATATTTTCAGTAGCTCTGATCTACACTTTTTAGACAGTCTGGCATCTTGATGATAGTAATCCTTGGATTTGGAGGTGAAATACTCAAGACAGGATGTGTCAACTTTATCCAATATTATGACCTCTATTTTTGCAGAAGCACAGCCATGGATCAGAACAAACTGTAACATGGGCTTAATGTGAGCTGTCTGCCAGCTTGAAAGAAATTTGATTCACCCAAACTAGAAATCAGTTAGGGGACTATCTATCTATCTACCTAATACAGATTTGTCATGTTAGAGGGAGACCATAGCTAAAGTGTCGCTTCACATTGTATGCACACATTTAAGTTGTTGAGAACAATGTGACATTATTACTTGAAACATGTTCACATTCACAACCTATTTGAAGTTTCACCAAGCACAATCACCATCTTGTACCCAAAATCACCTTGTGATTGTCAAAAATTGCATCTCTTGACACTTGAAAAATGCTTTTCTATTGCCCATATCTTTGCCTCAAAGTTCATGGAATTTTTCAGCTGTTGCCTCTAAATAGAAACTTTTTTTTCCCAAAAAAATGTAAAATTATTTAAAATGTAATCTTATATAAAATAAAATATGCCCTGTAGTAGACATCGAAGTGGTCTGCCCAGATCTCCTCTTTAGGGCCAACATACATATCCTTCAGTTGCTGCTAGAGACATGTGTTTTTGATGGGTAATAACTCTGCTCTTCACTAAGGATTACCTTTAGTCTTAGGGGACCTTATTTAAGGTTACATCCCTCCAGAGTCAACCTATATCTTAACAAATTATGAGTCCCTCGCTTCCTTAAATAATGCTCCCAAGAGCACTCTTGACTAATTCCTGCATGAAGTTCTCCACCGCAGTGTCTGTTTCTGGGTAACCCCACCTAAGAGTGTTGATACCAAGAGGGATTTAGAGAGTAGATTTGTAGATTTTAAAGCCATATTACTCAGTCCCTGGCTGACACTCTGTCCTTGACTCTATCTCTGATGGTAAGTAGGACATGGAAAGTGCTTGACATATTCTAACAGCAAAATTGCTGAACTATTGTTTGATGGTTAATTTACATGAGATGCTAATGAAAATAAATGTGTTTGTTGGTGCGATATCTTGGGCATTTGAGAAATATAAGAGAAATTACTCTTATAGACAATGGAATTGGGTGACTCTTGCTGAGTACCATTGATTCATTGAGGAGAGAAAATGAAAGGGTGTGGAGGATAAATCACCATGTCAAGAGAAACTGAAAGCAGAGAGTCTTTTTAGTAGTATTTAAGGAAGCTTTAATTTATTGCAGCTGGAGGACACAAAATGGTGGCCGTGTCTCGGGATTTAATCATAAAGTAGCAGAGCTTCAGAGGTTAAGCTCTCAGTGCTGGCATTTTCCTTGCACCAAATTCAAGAGTCTAACAGGGAGAGTATGGGACCATGAAGTTTGAGAAGGAGATACTTGGGTAGATGCAGCTGAGATGCTTGGTTTTTTAGATTCCACTGAACTCACTAGACTTGCAAAAGTGACACACGCTCTCTGGTTAGATGGTAGCACTTCTTTTCTTGCACAGTTGGGACTAGGGTAGGTGAGTAAGGTGCTTAGTGGACATCATTCAGGAGACACTCTTTCTCAAAGTTGTGCAAGTAAAAGGTCTGGTAGGACCCAAGCTCCTCTAGTCACCTCACTGTTCACACTGTAGTCCTGAACCTGCCCTCTTGCTTAAAGACCATTGAAAGTAGACCAAGCTCACACTCCCTCAGCATCTACCTTATCTTCCTTGCTGGCAGCAAGACAAATAACAAAGGTCAATGTCAGCACAGTATCAGTGAGGAGATGCTGGACTTTCTAAGAGAAAATAGATATTATACATTAAAGGAGCTTTAGAATATGTGCCAGGAAAAGCTGGGAGAGCATATATGGGAAGGAGTCCTGAGGTATTGATGAAAGAAAACAGAGTATTAATTTAAATAAGAGACTTTATATGGAAATAGCAGTACTCCTGAGATCCAAGATATAACACTCTGATGGGGATTCCTGATGATGGTCCTAATGTGCTGCTAGAATGGCCCTTTGAAACTTAGCACAAGGCATGGCTCATATTTGGTGAAGTAGGAAAATCAGATGGTAGAGGAAGTACTCAAAAGTGGGTATTTCAGAGTGCATATCCCACACAGGGGTAGAAAACTCATCAGCTGACTGTTTCATGAGAGGATCCAGGAGACAATCAATTTACAGATAATTTATATAATCAAAATCAAATTTCATAATTCTACATACAATCTTAAATAAGTTCCCAGACTCAAAACCCAATTATTGAACCCCCGTGAGAACAAACTGTGCAACATCACTAAATATTAATTCTCCCATGTCCCCAAGGTATCTATTGTCTTTTAGTTATGAAATGATACACCAGAGAAAGGGAATATACAGACTTTTCAAAGATTGCTGGACTCTGGTTATGAATTGATATGCACTATGAGCTACTTTGCTTTCCTTCTCTCTGTCATAATGTAGCTTAAAAGGACCAGGACCTTTGGATAGTCTGCAAAAGAACACATTGTTCCACTCAATTGCTGCCATCATGTGAGCTATACCAGATGGACAAGATATGACAAGCTTATAGGAAGTCTCAGTAAAACATATCTGAGATGATATAAACCTTACTAGAGTTAAGGGCCTGCCATTTATGTTAAGTACTTTGGGATCCATTGGGCTGAGGTATGCTGGGACATCCTCTCCTAATAAGGGACACCTTATTGCATTGAACCCATGTTGGTCCCCCAAAGCCTCATGCTTGAAGCATGTCCTAGTTCAGGAGACAGCATATTCTGCACTGCTTCAACCCATTCACCTGGTGACATGGAGATTGGCCATCTTTTAATTGGACCCAGATAGGGGAAGAATTCTGCAGCAAGTCCAAGCTGTGGGACAATAAGAAGCAATGCTTGGGCCCTAAAATAAGGCAGAGACTTTAGAGATGTCCACAGTGAAAAAAAGATGCTATGTGGATTTTACTGTCATGCCCCAATAGGAGATTTATACCATAGAATTCTTGGAGTTCTGAGACAAGGCCATATCATCTGTAACATGTAAGCCTTCACCGTGTAAAAACAAGGTCTTGGTGTGCTACTGGGTCCTAGTAGAGATGGGGTGTTTGATTATGGGATATCAAGTGACCATATGGTCAAAGATAGATTCCATCAGGCCCATTAAGTTCTAAAGATTGGTAGTCCTTATAGCAAATCGTCATAAATAGAAGGAGTATTAAGAATCATGCATGAGCAGGACAAGAGGCATAAATACCTAAGTGACCCAGACCTCCACCTGGTAATCAGGGTCATACTTGTCTCTCTCTTAGCTCTACCTTTTGGTTGCATGGGGTCTACCTCATAACTAATAGAGAAAGGCAAAGGATGATCTTGATTCATGGATGGTTGGCCCAGTATGTTAGTGTGATCTGAAAGTAGGCAATTAATATTACAGCTCTACTAACGAGTAGACCTATAAGACAATGGTGAACACAAAGGTCTTGGTAGTGAACCTGATCTTTTACTTTACAAGGAAAGAATAAAGCCCCAAATATGGATATTTATGGGCTAACCAACAGTACAAAATGTTTTACCTGGTTGATCAGAATACTGAAAGGAGAAAAATTGGGAGATTGGGGACAAGGAGTTCTAAGTTCTTAGATATGAGAGGAGCCTAGTGGAGTGTGCATAAAGTGTGAATATCTTTGTACTGTTTGTTGGCATCCACCAGAAAGCAATCACAAAGGGGTCTTAAGCAAACAAGGAGACAGAATGACGTGGGCAATTGACATTAGCCCGTCTCTTTTATTATCTATCCCATTTTGGGTACAATGAATACCCAAATGAATGAGCATGGTGGCAAGGAGGGAAACTGAACATAGACCCATGAAACATATACTTATTAGCATGACTCCCAGTCAACAAAGTTGATCCAGCTTCTGACACTGCTCTTTGACCAATCTGCCATCCAAAGTGCCTAGTCTCTGATTTAGCACTATTTCTTGAGGTGACCAAGAAGATAGTTGGTGGAAAATTTACAAATTTGACCTTTTCTTGGAGTATGGTGAGTTTTGATCCCCAGATATCAGATTACACATACAATTTCCTAGGAATAAGAAACCTACTTTAATGAAAAGAAGATGATGCAGTAGGTACAGATCAGGGAATCCACTGTTCCTATTATATGTAACACCATCCAGAATATGTTAGCCTGGTAGATGGTAGATGAACACCTACTTTGTGCAAGACACTCTTTTATGTGTGGGGATATAGCATGGAACCAAACACACACACTCATAGGCTTTAATTCTAAGCATTGGTGAAGAAATGTCTTAAGAGAATATAATTGGAAGTTATTAATCACTGGAAGCCCAACTTTTATTAGTCCAGAAGACCATAGAATGTGTTAGGTGCAAGCAAGTGATTTGACAAGGCTTCTTATGATTGTCTTGGATATAATTCAGAGAAACAAAGACCAAAAAGCTATGCAGTTGGGATAGTATTCAACAATTATAATTAAAGAGAAAAGTTTCTGAATAGCAGAAATAAAGAGATTTGTATTGCCATTTTGAAGACCTTGTTTCAGTCAACAATTTACAGCTATTGATAATTTACTATATATATATATATATATATATCAAGTGTTGGAAAGGGGAATAATAGTGAAGTTGAATAAAAACATGGAGATAGATTAAAATGAATGTACAGAAATAACATAGAAAAACATAGATCTAAAATATGACAGCTATCCAGATAATATCCAGCCATTTTTTAATATATGAGAATGGTTTGTGTGATATTGATGTAACCTGGTAGCCAAGGAGAGTGAACTGGGATGCGCATGAGTGAACAATGGCGACCTCACTGTACAAGTCAGTAGGGCACTAAATGCCATTGAGTGAGCATGTGTACTATGTGGCCATCACATTAAAAATGTCTGAGCATGTAGAACAACAAATCTGCATAAAATTTTGCATTACTATTCAGATGATTCAGAAGACTTTCAGGGACAGTGCAATGAGTGCAGTGCAAATAAACGTGTGGCACAATTGCTTCAAAGATGGTTGAGAATCTGTTGAAAGTGACCTATGTTCTGGAAGGCCTGGAATGAACAGAACACCTGGGAATGTTGAATGAGTACTGGCTACAATCAACAAAGATCAGCGATGGACAGTGTGAGAACTAGAAACTGATCTGGGGATTCCAAAAACTACTGTGGCTGAGATTTTGACACAGGATTTAGGCATGAAATGCATCGTGGCACATTTGCTAATGACTTGCTTCAAACTGCTACCAAAGAACCACATTTCCTCAAGATGGTCATAACTGGAGATGCATTGTGGGTCTATGGCTATGATATGGAAACGAAAGCCCAGTAGTCCCAAAGGAAGTCACCTGGTTCTCCATGCCCAATGAAGGTGTAGCAAAGTTGCAGCAAAATCAAGACCATGTTAATTGTGTTCTTTTACTTGCAAGGTGTTGTCCATCACAAGTACACTCCTTCAGGCCAAACAATTAATAAGGAGTACTACCTCAATGTTCTTCATTAGTTGGGACATGCAATGCGATAAAAATGGCTTCATCATGATAGCACACCCACCCATGCATCACGTCTCATGCAGAGTTTTTTGGCTAAACATCAAATCACCCCAGTGACTCAGCCCTCCTACAGCCCAGATTTGGTGCCCTGCGACTTCTGCTTTTTCCGAAAACTAAAATCACCTTTGAAAGGAAGAGGTTTAAGATTGTTGATGAGATTCAGGAAAATATGATGAGGCAGCTGATAGTGATTTCAACATAGGATTTCACAGAGTGTTTTGAACAGTGCAAGAGACACTGGAAGAACTATGTGAGGTTCCAAGGTACCTACTTTGAAGGGGACTGAGGAATCATTGCCCTATGTACAATGTCTCTTGAATCTTGTATCTTCTTAAAAAATGTCTCTATTTTTCATATTACATGGCTGGATACTTTCCAGACAGATCTTGTATATTCTGCACATATGAGAACCTTTCTAGTAGGGCTTCAACCTCTCCAAGTACCTTTCTTGCTTTCTTGATCTGTCCCTCTTATTTTTTACTATTTACTGAATGATGAACAAAACCTAAAGAAATTGAGGAAACCCATTGGATTCTGGAAGATCTAGGTTGAAATTCTGACCTTGACCACGTATCTGAGAAATAGAGGATGGCATAAATGATGGTTCATTATATATAGTTATTATGAATATTATTAATACTTTCTTCTTCCCTTTGACATGAATTTAGGGTCTGGAATGATTTACTTTTTTATCTCTAGCAAATTTTGTGCTGGAAAATTCCAGGCTTTCAATAAAAGTTTACTGACTAAATAAATGAACAAGATAGAATTTCTCCTATTTATGGATAATATAAAGAAGATAGTAGTTTAGAGAGCTTGGATAAAAGAACATGGTGATAAAATGTTACCTATTAGGAAGGATGTAACAGGGTAAAATATTATTAATATAAGAATAACTTCAAGAGTAATTATGAGTGTTCTAAAACAAATGGAATAAATATAGGAGAAAGGGCTTATTAGCCACTTGCACAAATGATGCACATTAGTGTTACGGTTATATACCAATGCTGAGTCTCTTCAGTTACACGTAGTTGTGTTGAGAGATAATGGGGTTTAGGGGAAATGGGTTAAGTTCTTAAAATACAAATCATGAAACTTTATTCTTGGGATTAAACCCTAGGTTTTGGGAACTGTTACTTGCCAACGACGATATCAAAGTCAAGCATGAATTATTAGACACAGATGTGAATCAAGAAAAGAAGCAGCTGCTCTTGGGTTTGCCTGACCCAGTCAAGCCTTTGGCAGTATGACATTTTCCTTTTGTTGAAATTTTATAAAAGGAACCCTGGAAGGCAAATAATCTTAATATCTAACTCCTTGATAGATGATTTCTACAAATGGATGTTCTATCCTTCATTAACAAAACAAGCTATACATAGAGGCAACATTTGTGAAGTTCTTCAGAATAAGGCTTATGTTCAAATGTTTGTGTATTTCATCACACCTCTTATGGACTTTTTTCCTAAAAGATGTCAGTATTTTTCCCAAACCTGATCTCAAATTCTGACTGTAATTTGATCTCAAATTCTATGTGTGCCTCTGTGCAACCTAAACTTGATGAGCATCAATCTTCTTATACATGAAATACAGGTAGTAAAAAATAGAAAAAAAGATTAACTGAGATAGTGGATTACTATGAAGATTATATCAGATAATGGAGGCAAGACAGTTCTGTATCTGGCACAAAGAAAGTTCAAGTGTTATCTCTGTACAAGTAGGATTCTCTTCCCATATACTAGGGAAGAGACTCATTAATAAATACAAGTTATTTGGTAAGTCTTTTACAGTACAAGTGCTACTTACGAAGAAAATTCTTTAAAATTACAACTGGATGATGCTGAAGAATATTAACTTCAACAGAAGGATATTATGGCAGAATGATTTTCATGCCAAAGAGATTCAAGAATAGATAGAAAGTGAGATTGTACTCAAATGGTGTGGAAGGGGTAATTGAGAATATCATTTGAGTCTTGGAGGAAGAAGCAGTCAGATAGATGAAATATTCTTCCATCAAGGAATGTAATATTGCTTGACATGGAGCAAATGTTTTACAGGTTATATTGGAATAGACTTCCCTTGATGCATCCTTCCAGTCAATTAGAATCACTATTTCAATGTAAAAAATTATTTTTATTAATAATGTATAACTTGTAAATTTATTTTGAGAGTTCTCTAAAACTTTGAGTTATCCTATGCAAGAACTCAATGTAAGTTCTTGGAAGAAAAATATTATTTTCTTCTTCCCAGTATAATCATATATTTTTTTTTTGTCCAAATCCTTGGTAATTCTATTTAACATATTCTGTTGTGTATGCTACAATTGTTGACTTGTGGGTAACATTCATGAGTTTTCTCATTATTCTGATAGCTTTTATGTTGATTCCTTTTCTCATTCTCTCTCTCACACACACGTGTGTGTGCCCATTCTTAGGTGCCCCTTCTCTGTCAAGCATTATGCTAGACACTGAGGATTTAAAGTGAATATGAAAACAATGATGAGATACCACTCATTTGGATGCTACAATGAAAAACACTGACAACATCAAATACTGGCAAATTTGTGGAGCAATAGGAACTCTATTTTATTACTAGTGGGAATGAAAAATGATACCATGACTTTGGAAGACAGTAGACAGTTTCTTATAAAACTAAATATACTCTTACCATATGATCCATCAATCACTCAGACACCTTGGTATTTACTCAAATGAATTGAAAACTTAAATTCACACAAGAACTGCACATAAATGTTTATTGCACATTCACAATTCACATATTATTCACAATTATCAAATCTTGGAAGCAATCAAGATGTCCTTGAATAGATAAATGGGTAAACAAA
This sequence comes from Microcebus murinus, assembly GCF_040939455.1. Lineage (NCBI taxonomy): Eukaryota > Metazoa > Chordata > Mammalia > Primates > Cheirogaleidae > Microcebus > Microcebus murinus. Next base: position 13,748,171 of record NC_134114.1, read on the forward strand.
CTGTGGTCTATCTTTACAATGGAATAGTTTGCAGCTGTAATAATAAATGAGCTACAAATGAGTTATAAAAAGACATGAGGAACCTTAAATGCATGTTGGTTGGTGAATGAAGCCTATTTGAAAAGGCTACATACTGTATAATTTGGACTATATTACATTATTGGATTATATTACTATAATACAGAACAGTATTACTATTCTGTATTATACTGTTAATGTAATGGTAGGCACATGTCGTTATATATTTGTCAAAACCCATAGAATGTATAACACAAAGAGTGAACCCTAGTGTGACCTTTACTTAATAATAGTGATTTAATGTTGGGTTATCACTTAAAACAAATGTACCACACTAATGCAAAATATTAAAAATAGGAGAGACTATGTTTAGGGGATATATGGGAACTTTCTGTACTCTCCACTCAATTTTTCTGTAAACTTAAAACTACTCTAAAAAATAAAATCTATTAATTAAAAAAAGCAAATATGATAGAACAGCTCCCACCATTATGCAGCTCCTCTGTCACGAAGGGAGGTGTGCAATGAATAAAAAAAGATGAATGCAGGCAACGACAAATGCCATTGAGAATTGACGGATACCAGTTTGGACTTGGGCTGGAAACTTCTAGACATCGTGGTTAAAGAAGGCCTCTCTGAGGCATTGAAGTTGATCTAAGATCTGCTGTTTCTCAGAAAAAAAGTTTGCAGCCACAAATCTCCCTTAAAACTAAAGACCCAGTATGAGTTTGAGCAAATCTGGCTTAAACAGAACAGTTTCTAACTGTGCTATATTTTTTAACTGTTCCTTTCCAATTCCTGGAAGATCAAGAGTGATCTTTTGAAAATATTAATTGACTCATAGCACTTCCTTGATTTAAAAAAAAATCAACAGCTTTATTGAGGTGTAATTTTTATACAAAAACTATACATATTTAACGTGTACAATTTGATGGGTTTGAATATATGTGTTCATCTGTGAGACCATCACCACAATCAAGGTAAAAAAAACACATCTTTCACTTCCAAAAGTTTCCTTGTGCCCCTCACCTTTTAAAAACATCTTTCGACAACTTCTCATCTCATTTAAAATGGAATATAGTATCCTAACAAGGCTTCCAAGGCCCTTTGCTATGTCTGGGCTTGCCTTCCTTTCCAGCTTGGTCTCAGGCTACACCTTCTTCTGCTCCACTGAAATGTCATCCTCTCCGAGTTTCCATGGGGACCTTTTTTCCCTTCAAATACATCAGACTCTTTATGACTTCAGGGCCTTGCACTTCCTATTCTCTCTGTCAGAACTGTCTCTTCAGTATTCTAAATGACAGAGTTATTTAGCATTAGAAAAAGATTTTAAAGAAACAGAGTGTGATAAAATTTATTCTCTTCCATCTTTTGTCAAACATCCCCACTGCTCTTTCCCTCCCTTTCTTCATATCTTTAATCAAAATTTCATTTCACTGAGGTCTTCCTTGACCATTCTCTGATATGTTTGCCCTTGTTTTCTTTCCACCTTAAGACTTGTCAAAATCAAACAGAATATCATTTTTCTTACTGTATAATTGTTTGTATTTTTAACCAAAATATAACCTTCAGGAAGGCAGGGATTCTGTCCCTTTTGCTCACTGCTCTGCCTTCAGCAACTAGACAATATCTGGCCTATAATTTCATTCGATAAATACTTGATCATTAAATGAAGAAGAGTACAAGGTGATATTTGTAAAATGAAAATACTTTTTTGTTAAAATTACATTACACATGGTTTTAATGGAAATGAGCATTACCTTGTTTTAATTATCTCAGTATATCACAATGTACTTAGACGTTTGTATCTTTTCCTAGATTTATAAATGTTTCTAAATAGAGATGTTATTTTCTATTCACCAAAATCCACCTGGGACTCAATCTGAAGTTGCATGGTATTGATCATTCTGTTCAAACAATCATTGCTGTATTCCTTAAAACTTAAATGAATGACTCTATTTGGTTCTATATAAGATGGTCATTATAAATAATGCATTAACTTAGAGTAAAGTGATTCGTGAAAGTTTTGTGAATATAGAACATTATTATTATTATTATTATTATTATTGGGAAACTAGGGTAATTGTTATTACAATAAAATATTTTTTATTACAATGATCAGATACATATTACTGGTTTGTCCTTTGGAGTTTTTTGGATCAATTCAAATGAAACCTACTCTAGCAAATTTAAGACAAAAAGTGGATACACTACAAGAATACTAAGAAGCTGATAGAATTAAAGGAAACCTCCAAAGTCAGATCTTGGAAAGGATGAATGCTAAGGCAGCAGTAGGGATTTTTGCCACAGGAACTGAGCTCCAACCAGCCCCCGACTGTGTTACGCTGATAGAGAAGCAGAGAAGATCAAGGCCTTCCTCTGCAACCAGCGGGATTGTGCTTGATCAACCCTGCCTGATGCCCTGGGATGAGGAAGCAGCTGATGACAAGAAGAAAAACAGAGTGACATGTCAACAAAGAAAGTGGGCAGTGTGACAAGACAGCTAAAACAGAAGGGTCCACTCTACTGATTAATTAAATAAGTCAAGGTAGGTACCTAATGCCAAGGAATCATTGAAAAGAGGAATAAAATATCAATTCAGGTAATTGGTATTACAACACATAAAAGGAAGATTTTTTTTTTTTTAAATTTTGTTTTTGTTTCTGTTTGGCTTGGTTCGTGTTTGGCTGTCTGATAGTTTTCAGAGACCAGATAGAAATATTTATGCATATAATCATAGCCTGAGATCACTTCTTACAACCTACTCAAATGATTAGAGAATGCAACTTTACAATATTCCTGAGCTTTTGTTTATTTAGCTAATATTGCAGAACTTTCCAAGAGAAAAATGGTCTCTGTTTTTCCTGAGAGGCAGGTGTATAAAAGAAGTAAAATATAAAGACCTGCTTTTGTGGACGTGTAGGTGAGTGCACCATTAAGATTCAAATGAAAATAGGTCTTCCTGGTGCACATTTCTGAAACTTTGAAAACTATGGCAATTTTAGCAACCTAACCATTGTTAATTCTCACATTCTGAGTAGAAGTAGTAATTAACCTACTTGTGTGTGTCGTGTACAAGGTATTGCTCTCATAGTTTTGTATTTTTTTAGTCCACATTCAGCCACAGGGAGAAATAGTTTTTCTCATAGCAATAAAAATTCAGATGAAATGATTTCTATATTAATGGTGTTTCCTCCCACTGTCTACAGTTTATTTATATGAAGGTCTATGAAATGGTTTCCTTGGTAACTAAAATCAGCCTGGATCTGAGTGGCTGCACTGCAGGCTCACAGTTTTAGGTGTCCATTGCCTGCAAAAAATAACTGTTCAATGGAAGATTTAGTAAAACATGAAAAATTAATACCAATTTTTCATTGAATTAAAGTCTTTCTAGAGTTTTTCCATCTGGACATTTTAGGATCCTGTTCTACACTAGATTCTTATGTAGTTACTTACAATTCAGGGGAAAATTCCATTTATTATAGATGCTATTTTAAGAGGTTATGCTAGTGAGGCAGCCCTCTTCCTATATCCACCTGCTATTAATGGCAAAATGCTGTCACTCTCATCTGAGTAATATCTAGCGCTCAAATATTTAATGATACAAAATAACAGAATAAATAAAACAAGACTTGGTGCAGCTTCATGTGCCCTGCTATCACAGGCAAAGCCTAAAATAAATGCCAGAGGTAATGAAAAAATGACTGGTTTTCATAAAATCATGCATGTTATAAGCAGCAGCTGCTTATCATTGCTCATTATGAAATAGTAGGAAAAAATGTCATTCTGATTACTCACTTCTCTATGTTGCCCTGTTTCATATTAAAATTTTAAACATTTGCTGAATTTATTTTTATTCAATTGTCACTTCTCTCTTTCACTCAGCTGTTTTTTTTTTTTTTTTTTTAGTTTTGACAGTCAAGGTGACTTTTGTTATACTATGTTGCCTGAAATATATGGTATTAATGCAATTGATTAAATGTAATTCTATCACGTCAGAAAACTGTTAATGTCACTTTTTAAAAAAATTTCAGAATATTCCTGGGGTATAAACATTTTGGTTACATGAATTGCTTTTGTACAATTTAAGTCAAAGTTATAAGTGTGCCTATCACCCAGATATTGTACATTGTACCTATTAGGTGTGTATTTACCCATCACCTCTCCCTCCTCCCACTTGCTTACTTTCTGTTGAGTTTTACTACCATATGTGCACACAAGTACTGATCGATTAATTCCAATTTAATAGTGAGTACATGTGGTGTTTAATTTTTCCATTCTTGTGACACTTCACTTAGAAGAACAATCTCCAGTTCCATCCAGGTTTTTCACAGCTGAGTAGTACTCCATGGCATACAGATAGCACATTTTATTAACCCACTCATGTATTGACGGGCACTTGATTTGATTCCACATCTTTGAGATTGTGAATTGTGCTGCACCAAAGTTCTAGTGCAAGTATCTTTTTGATAAAATGTACTTTTTTTCTATTGATAAAAACCCAATGCTGGGATTACTGGATCAAAGAGTAGATCTACTTTTAGTTCTTTGAGATATCTCCATATTACTTTCCATAGAAGTTTTACTAGTTTGCACTCCCACCAATAGTGTAAACCTGTTCCTTTCTCTCCACATCCACACCAACATTTATTGTTTTGGGAATTTTTGATAAAATCCATTCTCACTGTAGTTAACTGATATCTCATTGTGGTTTTGATTTGCCTTTCCCTGATGACTACAGAGGTTGAGCATATTTTCATGTGTTTTTTGCACATTAGTCTATCTTCTTTTAAAAAGCTTCTGTTCATACCTTTTGCCCACTTTTTAATGGAGTTGTTTGATTTTTCTTGCTGATTTACTTGAGTTCTTTGTAAATTCTGGTTATTAATCCTTTATTGGATATATAGCATGCAAATATTTTCTTTCATTCTGTAGGTTGTCTGTTTGCTCTATTGAATGTTTTGTTGTCTGTGCAGAAACTTTTTAATTTAATTGTGTCCCATTTGTTTCCTATTGCTGTTGCTATGATTGCTTTTGGGCTCTTGTTCATAAATTTTTTGTCTAAGTAAATATATATAAGAGTTTTTCCTACATTTTCTTCTAGAATTCTTATAGTTTCATTCCTTAGGTTTAAGTCTGTTATCCATGGTGATTTGAATTTTGTGAGAGATGAGAGGTGTGGATCCTCTTTCAATCTTCTACATGTGCCTATCCAATTTTCCCAGCACCATTAATTGAATAGGGATTCCATTACCCTGTGTATGTTTTTCTTTGCTTTGTCAAAGATAAGGCAGCAATATGAGGATGGTTTTATGTCTGGGTCCTCTGTTCTTATCCCTTGGTCTATGTCTTTGTTCTTGTGCAAGATCATGCTGTTTTGGTTACTATAGCCTTGTAGGATAGCTTGAAGTCTGGTAAAGTGATGTCTGCCAATTTGTTCTTTTTGCTTACGGTTGCTTTGGCTATATGGAGTTTTTCTGGATCCATGCAAAGGGTAGAATTATTTTTTCTAGAGCTGGGAAAAATGACGTTGGTATTTTAATGGGGATTGCATTGAATCTGCAAATCACTTTAGGTAGTATAGACATTTTAACAATGTTGATTCTGCCAGTCCATGAGCATGATATCTTTTTCCATTGGTTAACATTCTCTATATCTTTCTTCAGTGTTTGGTAGTTCTCCCTGTAGAGGTCTTTCATTCTCTTGGTTAAATATACTCCTAGATATTTTATTTTCTCTGTTGCTATTGTGAAAGGTATTGAAACTTTGATTTGATTCTCAGCTTGATTGTTGTAAAGGAATGCTACTGATTTGTGTACATTGATTTTGTAACCTGAGATTTTGCTGAATTTATTTATCACTTTCGGGAGTTTCTTGGAAGTTTTAGGGTTTTCTAGATATAAGATCATATCATCAGCCACAAGCAATAGTTTACCTCTTCTTTTCCAATTCGGATACCCTCAATTCCCTCTCTTGCCTGATTGCTCTGGCTAGAACTTCCAGCTATGTTGAACAGGAGTGGTGACAGTGGGCAACATTGTGTGGTTCAAATTCTAAATAGGAATGCTTTCAATTTTTCCCCATTAATTATCATTATGGATGTGGGTTTGTCATATTTGGCATTTGTAATTTTGAGATATCTTTCATCTTTGCCTATTTTGTTAAGCATTGTTATCATGAAGGGGTTCTGAACTTTGTCAAATGATTTTTCTGCATTTACTGAGAGGATCATGTGGTCTTTGTTTTTGCTTCTGTTTATGTGGTGAATCATATTTATAGACTGAATCATCCTTGCATCTCTGAGATGAAGCCCAGCTTGTTGTGGTTGACTATTTCTTTGATGTAAAGTTGAATTCAGTTTGCTAGGATTTTTTTGAGAATTTTTGCATCCATATTCATAAGGGATATCGACCTGTAGTTTTCTTTTTTGGTTGTGTCCTTTCCTGGCTTTGATAGCAAGGTGATATTGGCTTCATATAATGAGTTGGGGAGGATTCCTTCCTTGTTGATGTTATAAAATAATTCCTACAGTATAAGTACTGGTTATTCTTTGTAGGTCTGGTAAAATTCAGCTGTAAAACCATCTCATCTGGGACTTTTTATTCATTGGGAAAATGTTAATCATTGCTTTAATTTCAATGCTTGATATTGGACTGTTCAGGGGTTCTATTTCTTCCTGATTGAGCCTAGAGAGTTTATGTGTTTCCAAGAATCTGTCCATTTCCTCATCATTTTCAATTTATTTGCAGAGAGATTTTTATGGTATTCAGAGATGATATTTTATATTTCCATGGGATCAGTTGTACTATCCTCCTTTTCATTTCTGATTGAACTTATTATGGTCCTTTCTTTTCTGTTTCTGGTTAATCTTGTGAGAGGCTTGTTGATTTTGTTTAGCTTTTCAAAGAACAAACATTTTGTTTCATCAGTCTTTTGTATAATTCTTTTGTTATCGGTTTTGTTTAGTTCTTCTCTGACCGTAGTTATTTCTTTTCTTCTCCTGAGTTTGGGAAGGTTTGCTCTTCCTTTTATAATTCTTTGAGACTCTTCATTAGATTGTTCATTTGTGATCTTTCTTTCTTTTGGATGTAGGGATTTAAGGATATGAATTTTCCTTTTAGGACTGCTTTTGCTGAATCCCACAGCTTTTGATAACCCTTTATCAATTAGTTGAAAGAGTCTTTTGATTTCCATCTTAAGACTCCTTGACACAATAATCATTCTGCAGTAGGTTGTTTAAATTTCATGATGATGTATAGGGTTGAGTGTTTCCATTGGGATTGATTAGTAAATATATTCCCCTGTAGCCTGAGAAGATATATAGTATAATTTCTATTTTTTTAAATGTGTTGAGACATGTTTCATGGCCTAAGATGTGTTTCATGGCATGAGAGAATGGCATGAGACATGTTTCATGGCCTAGAGAATTTCCCATGAGCTGATGCAAAGAACATATAGTCAGTAGTTTTTGGATAGACTGTGCTGTAAATGTCTGTTAGGCCCATTTTTTCTAGAGTCTCGTTTAAGTCCATTGTTTCATTGTTTAATGAAACAATGAAACTCTGCCTAGAGTATCTGTCCCATTTTGTCAGTGGAGTTTAGAAGTCCTTGGTTATTACAATATACTGCTGTTTATCATTTTGTTTAGATCATTTTGTTTAGATCAAGTAGGGTTTGTTTTAAGAATCTGGGTGCACCTCTGTTAGGTGCATAGACATTTAGGGTTGTTGTGTCTTCTTGTTTAATTATTGCCTTCACCATAATATAATAACCTTCTTTATCTTTTTTTACTTTTATTGATTTGAAATCTATGTTATCTGATATAAGAATGGCTATACCAGCTTTCTGTTGGTTTCCATTTGCATGTAATATTATTTTCCATCCCTTCACCTGGAATCTGAATGAGTCCTTAAGGGTTAGATGTGTTTCCTGGAGACAGCAAATACTTGGCTTGAATTTTTTTAATCAGTTGGTCAGTCTAATTCTCTTGAGTGGGAGTTCAAGCCATTCACATTTATTTAATTTGTTTTATTCAATTTTTTTGTTTGTTTTATTCAATTTTGTTTTATTCATTTATTGAATTGATTGAATATTGTTAAATGGGGTGGATTTCTGTCTATCCTGTTGAGTAGAACTTTATTGCTTTGTTTTACCTATTGAACCATTGTGGTATCCAGGTTTAGCTGGACTTTTAGCTAAGTCACTTTGTGACTTTTAGCTTTTGGGGGATTTTACACTGGTGGGTGTCTATTATGCTGATTCGTCTATAATGCAGTTCTGGGTACTTCCTACAAGGTAGGTTTGGTCTTGACAAATTCCCTCAGTGTTTGCTTGTCTGAGAAAGTCTTTATTTCTCTCTCATATAAGAAACTTGGTTTTGCAAGACACAAATTCTAGGCTGGCCATTATTCTGTTTGGGAAGACTGAGAATTGGACCCCAAGCCCTTCTGGCTTGTAAAGTCTCAGTTGAGAAATCTGCAGTTAGTCTGATGGGCTTTCCTTTGTAAGTTACCTGATACTTTTGCCTTATAGCTCATGGGAGTAGCTCCTTTATATTTATTTTGGCAAGTCTGATGACTATGTGTCATGATGATTGCCTCTTCATGATGAAGCTCCCAAGAATCATTTGAGCTTCTTGTACCTGGGTCTAGATTTCTACCAAGGCCTGGGAAAGTTTCCTCAATTATTTCCTCAAATAGATTTTCCAATCCTGTTTATTTTCTTATTCTTCCTCAAGGATGTCTACAATTCTTGTGTTAGGCCTCTTTACATATTTCCTGTAGGCTTTGTTTGATCCTTTTATTTGTTCTTTCTCTTTGACTGACATATGTAACTCAAAAGTATTGTCTTCAAGCTCTGAGATTCTTTCTCTTGCCTGATGTCGCATATTCTTAAGGTTCCCGATTGTGTTTTATATTTCCTTGAATGAATTTTTCATTTGTAGAAGTTCTGTTTGTTTTTTTTAATTATTTGATTTCTGTAGTGGATTTTTCATTCATTTTCTGCATTGTTTTTATTTGTTTTGGATTTCTAGTTTTTCCCATGTTTCATTGAGCTTCCTTACAATCCATATTCAAAATTGTCTATTTGTCATTTCAATCTTTTTGTTTTGGTTTGTATCCATTGGGAAGGAATTATTGGTTTCTTTGTGGGCTGTCCTTTCACTCTGATTTTTTATGTTTCCAGAGTTATTTCACTATTTCCTTCTCATGTGGTCTCTCAGTCAAGACCTGGGGTGATAGACCTGGCTTACAGGCCAAAGATTGATCCCTGGATGTTCCAGGGAGAGTGGTGATATATCTCTGTTGCTTACTGGGTGTTCTAGCAGTCTTAATGTTCCTCTTGATATTATCTCTAATCTGCTGTCTTCATCTTTTCCCAATACTGTGTATTGAGTTATATCCCTCAGCTTAATCTCTGAGATGGTGGGTGGTACTTGTGAGTGTGAATCAGCCTCTTCCTGTTTGCTTGAGTTGAAAGTTGCTATGCTTAGCTTGTGGGTTGATGATTGAAGTTTGCAGGGAAGAGCCAGCTGTCTAGATGGTCTTTTGTGCCCATGGTAAGCTCTGGTCCGGGCACATGAATGCCTCAAGCTTCAGGAGGGATCCTGTAGCTCCCAGGAAGTTGCTTGACCTCCACTCCCCATGAGGTAGGGGATTAGCAAGGCAAATCATGGCTGGATTGCAAGAGTCTGAGAGTCTTTGCAAATCCTCAACAATGCTCAAAGTTTATTTATCTGGCCTCTGGGGGAGCCATTGGTATGAAGTTCAGGGCAATTTCTCCAAACCAGAAGACTTTTCTCAAATGAGGGGCCTAATCTCTTGAGTGCCAAGGACTTGGACCAGGCTTTTTAAGCTCATGTCTACTATCACAGTTTCTATGCAGTGTGGGGTGAATGACCTCCCTATTTACTCCCTGAAACTCCATAGCACTCTCCCATTAGAACAGTCTGTGTAGGTTCTCTCATTACCTGAGACCAGCCTTAGAACTGCTCCTCAGTCCCTGTGTCTGACTCACTAGTGTACATCTCTTTGGGGTGCTGGTGGGTAGGGGGTCCCTAGTTGTGCACACCTGTTCTACCAGAAGACCCCAAGAGCAGAGAGCTAAGCCTTTCTGTACACAGGGGCCTCTGCCAGGGGTACACTCCTGCTGGGCGGAAGCAGCCACTCACAAGTTCCTTGGCTCAAGATGCACTTCCTATTATAAAGAGTGAGGGGAAGGGCCACTGCTTCTTTTCAGCTGGCACATCTGGGGCATTCCATCATCATGGGAACTAGAGGCTAGGCTAATTCAATCCAAATGCCCCACCCCTTTCCAATAGTTTCTCCAGTGGGGGTGGAGGATGGGCTTGCTCACAGATCTCCATCCCTCAGTCCTCCTCCATATTCCCCCATTGAATATGTCTGCAAAGGCCTCCTCACCACCCAAGTTTGGAACCAAGATCTCTCTCTCTGCACTGTTGTCATGTCCAGAAGTCACCAGGTCCAGCCTACCTCTCCAAGCCACTGGCACATGATCCCACAAAATTAAAGCAGGCAGCAAGCTCACAAATTGTGGGCCGCTCTGCTTTCTCAGTGGCAGGCTTGGCCAAGAAGGTGCACCTGCCCTAGAGAAGCAGCTGTTTGTATGCTCTTAGGTTCAGAGTATTTTCGTGGTTGCAGTGGTGGGGAGTGGTCGCTACTACCAGCTGGTCCAAGCCAAAATTTCTTTCTCTAATACTGTGACTAGAAAAGGTTCAGAGGAGGAAGTTCCCAGGTTCACTCTGGTCTCTCGTAGCACTCTCTCATGGGGTGTCCCTTTTTAACATCTAAACTTCTTGGGCTCCCTGAGTCACCCTGCTATTCCTATTTAGCTCCTGTGCCTGGGCTTGTGGAGGATAAGGAGCATCCCCAATATGTTCTGTGTCCTACTTTCCACTGAAGGTACCTATTTGGGGGAGGGGGAGCCCCCCTTACCCTTTCACTGGGCTCTTTGAGCCTCTTTGCATTTGGTCTGCATCTCTGTCTTTTCCTCTCTATCTTCCTCTCTCCCAGCTTTGCTGTTTTTCTTGGTCGGGTCCCTGGACATTTCTGCTGTCTCTCCCTGCAATACACACCTGGGCTGCAACTGCTCTCCACTTTCCTCAGTCCAATATAGTACCTACCAGCCAGGGTGATCTGACAAGTGATGTCTCTAGTTGGCCATCTTGGCCTCTCCCATGTCACATTTTTGAGATTATAAAAATATAGACTGCTAATGGAGCTAATTAAAGGATGAACAGAGGTTAGTGGGTGGAAACTGGTAATTTCATGTTTCTTTGTGCCATCTTAGTGATTAATTTAATAATTGCATTATTTTTCCTATCCAACTACTTAACATTTCTGTGCAATTCAGGAAACTGCTTTATTACACAGTGAGTAATAAAATTCTGTGAATTTCATATCCTCTTCTTTTTTGGGGAACAGTTTTTCTAAAATTGAATAATCAAATTGTCCCTTGCAAAAACACAGGAATGAGAGCTTGTCAGATATTTCTATCACATTATCAATTTCTCCCCTCCCCCACTCTCTTCGTCTTTCATGCCATAAGTTTTTATTGGCATGCCTGTCAAAATTACTGAATCATTCTGTCCAATTATCTTCCTTTACCACTGAATCAAAATGTTTATCATGAGCACTGCTTTCCTTCTGTAGCATGTATTGCTCACATTATCTGTACTACCTTCAGAGATTAACTATCAGAAATTAAAAGATGGAGCAAACCTTCATTCAAATAAACACTCTTCCCGACTCTGGGTCTGTTGTGCTTTGTTTTATCCTATATGTTGAAATTAAGCTTTATATTGACAAGGTTATTCTTTTACCTTGCAAACACTTCCCCAGACATGTAATCCTGTACAAAAAGGTAGCTTTAAGTTTATTTCCCAAATAATTGTTTTGGGGTTAGTTCATATAAAAGATGATTCCTTTTCCTTGGCTCTTAAAGATCTAAATGATAAGTTCACTCAGAATTGCCTTATATCTGAATTCTGCCAGGACTCACATTGGCAATGGGGTTTAAAATTCGTATATTAACAAGAGATGCCCATGTAGTTTTCATGATGTTGCTATAAGAAAGCATAATCAAAACATGGAGTCTTAAGGCACACAGTGGATGGCTATGCTGAAACGAAAGAATATAAACTAAGCAATCTGTTTCCTACTCAGGCAATAAATTGGTCATTCTAACAATAACATTGTATGGATGTCTAGCAACACATGATGATCTGTTTGCCTTGCTCCTGTAAGGAGGTGACATTTAAACTGAGACCTGAGAGCAGAGGTCTTGACTTGGGAAGGGATTGATCATTGATATGGAGCTGACAAAAGATCAATACATCAGAGGTGAAGTGAGCCGGGCTAATAAAGTTACCAGACAGGCTAGAATATCAACTGGGCCAAGTTTAAGCTAGGCCTTGCAGAACATGAAGCAGCTTATATTTTATCCTGTGAGGACTAGTAAGTTAAGGCTTTTAAATATTAGAGCAGCAAGATATGATGAATGTTGAAAACATCACTCTGATGGTGAGAATAAAATGGATTAGAAGGATCTTGAGAGTAGAACAATGAACTATAATGAAGATGCTATTGTAGGGCTGGGGAGAGATGGGATTTTGAGCTGGGAAGGTGACAGTGGAGCTAGAAAAAGTGGAGAGATTTCAGATTGTTGAGATGTTGGAGTAAAGGGAAGGGAGGAGTAAGATGACTCTAGGCCTCATGTCATATAACCCAGGTGAGAAAAAATTAGATATGCTTAGGACTTTGGTAAGGGGGCAGAATTAAGGACTCTGGTTTGGACATAGTAAGGTTGAGGTATCTGTAAGACAGTTGGTATAGATGAGAAGGGCCTGAGGGTATATGAATATGAATTTCACTGAAATGGCTGGGTTGGGTCTATGATTATATCTAGGAGTCAGAACATACATATTGAATGCCCCAAATTTTTCCTTCTATCTGACAATGACTTTCTACCTATTGTCCAGTCCCTCCTCAAACCCTCTCCCCAGCCTCTAGTAACTGTCATTCTAGTCTCTACTTCTATGGAATCAATTCAAATTTCATTTTATTTTTAACTGATACACAATAATTATGCATATTTATGGGGTACAGTGTCACGTTTTGACACATATATACATTGTGTAATGAGTATGTCAGGGTAAATAGCATATCCATCACTTTGAACACTTGTCATTTCTTTGTAGTAAGGATGTTAAAAATTCTCTCTTCTCACTATTTTGAAATATACAATGCATTATTGTTGACTATAGTCACCTTATTGTGCAATGGAAAAAGGGATACAAAGTGTGGTACATATACACAGCAGAATACTATGCAGCTATAATAAAGAATAAAATCCTGTCATTTTGCCCAGCATGAATGACCTAAAGGGCATTATGTTAGGTGAAATAAGCTGAGATGTGACATATAAACAATAGCTGATGCTGTGTGACTGAATGGAGTCAAAGAGGTGAGCATTTAAGAGAAATGGTAAGCAGGCATAAGACCAAATGCTGAGGAATTCTAAAATTTAGATGTTGGATTAAGAATGAGAAGGAAGTAAAGAATACTGGTAAAGAGACAGTGAGGTAGAAGGAAAACTGGGAAAAACGTGTCATCCTGAAAGCCAAGGGAGGATAAAGTGTCAGGCAGAGATGATCAACAGAGTCAATGGGTCCTGAGAAGTAAAGGAAAATGAGAAGAAAAAAAAAAAAAGAGTTTCCAATGGGTGTGCCACTAGCAGGTCATAGAGCTGCTGGAGATCTTGCATATTCTTGATTTTATTGCAAGAGTTTGTGTGTGAATTAGATTAAAATCTATTTAAGAGTGAATGGGAAGTGATAAATTGGGGATTTTGTGTTTAGACAACTATTTCATTCATACCAATTTTGAATTGCAAAAGATACTGGAAGGATATGGGTTATGGAAAGGTATTTTTAAAATAGGACATAGTGGAGCACATTTGTGCTCCAATGTAACTCATTCAGAAAAGGAGGAAATTAATGATGTTGATAAGAAAATAGATAACTGGAAAAGTGAAATCCTTGAGTTACATAGGTTGGGACCTAGAAGACTAAAGGACTGATTGACCAAGCTTGAGAGAAGGGACACACACTGTTATATTTGGGGGGGTCTATGACTACATAAGGTTGTTAATGGAGTGTGTATGTTGAGGGTAGTGGTGGTAGATGCAATATTTTAAAGGAGAACAGGAAAGTGAGAATAGTAAAGAAACAATAAACATTTCCAAGGACTGTGGAAATCTTTGTGATGTTTTTCATCAAAAATTTAAAGTGAAACTGCTCAGCCAGTTGCATGATTTCTTTTAGAAATGCTTAGGTGCTGTCATGCATCAAAGAAAAAGGAGGTTATTTAGTCTCTTCCAGGGTTGTTTTTTTACTTGGGTACAAAGGAGAAAGAAGGAGGTAAGGGATTTAAGTATTTTTCAAGGGAGCAATTATAATAATTAAGCATGAAGTATAAACTGGGCAAGGAGAGACAGAAAGATGGGATGTAGCTACTGATAATAAAAAAGTGATGGGATCAATGAATTGGGTGTCATGGTGAAGTGATGGTATTGTTGATATACAGACACATGGAAAAGTTAGGCAGAAATATCAGAGGTGACCGTAGGGGAATGTGATATGATATTTCAATTTATGATGACATTTTGAGGCATATAAGTCTCTAAGGTATAAATATGGGACTGAATGGAAGTAAAAGTCATTTGACATCCACAGGTACAGGACTGAGGTAAGGTATATGGTGAAGATCCACCCAAATGGATGTTGGGATCACCAAGAAATATTAGGAGTCATGAGTTAGAATTTTCAATGTAAGGGAGGTGGCAAGGCTGTTAGTAAATAGGATTCAGGAAGAAAGAAAGTATATTTGAAAGCATGCGTCTTGAACAAACAGGATTTTTTTTTCTTTAATTTAGAGGAAAGTGGGAGAAGAAAAACAGTTTAGAGGAAGTAATTGAGAGCAAAGGGAACATTATACACATTTTCTGTCCTTGTAGCAGAAAGAAACATGAAAAAAACAAAATAAAAATCCCAACTTTATAGATTAAAAACTAATTTTCAGTTACCATACAAAGATGGAGGAAATGTCTTAAGACAAAGGTGAAAATATAAAAATCTTCATTAATATAGTTAATATTTACATGTATTTTCTTATGTAATTCTCATAATCACCCCTATGATTGTCTCTATTTTATCAATGAGGAACTCATAGCATGGAAATATTGAGTAATTTTACCAAAATTGCATCTCTAGTAAATATCGGTGCTAAGATTCAATATCAGGCCTTCTGCCTTCAGAGCTAGCTGCAAGTTCATTTGGTCCAAAAAAGTACAACACTGGCTTTAGTCTAGGGATATCCACCACAAAAATTGGGGTGACGTTAGGAATGATGTTGGATGACTGGAGATACTTGTAGTCAAGGCAGCAACTTCAGTGAATAGGGATGTGATCCCTGGTAGTTTGATACTTAATTGGAGGAGAATAGATGTAAGACTAGTTCAAAACTCATTGCATGGTGACAAGGATGTTTTAATCCAGAATAGATTAATTAGTGGCACATATATATATATAACTTAATCATTGAAACATAGGCAAGTTTTATAGAATGCAGTTGACATTTTTCATTCTCACAAATATTTCTTCTCTCATTTTAAGTCTATTAACACAATTTTTTATTGGTAGACTTTTTTTTTTTTAATGGACTACCTAACAACATCTCCAGAAACTACCATTTGGGAAATGCTTTTCTATTTGTTTTCACAGTATTATGGGGGTACAAATGCTTTGGGAAATATTTTTCTAAATCTCATTTTTTAATGTGTTCAAATGATTGATACACTATAACCACAGATAGTAATTATCTAGTCTTTATTAACCTAGATAAATTTATCTACCCAGAAAGAGATGATGAACACAGCAGAGAAAGATATAAGAACAGCTTATATTTTTATATATTTCTCTCAGGAAATCCAAACTACCAAACTACTTCTGGGAACATTTGAATCCATTCATTAATCCATGTGTGTATGTGTATGTGTGTGTGTGTATGTATGTATATATATATATATATATATATATATATATATATATATACTGATTGACTGAGATACTGGCTCACAGCAATAGAGGATGCTAAATGACTAGCCCCTCAAGTAGTTCTAGGGAACTAATTGCAGTGTAAATATATGAGCCTCCACTAAAGAGATATATAGTCTAGACATATGACCCTTATACAAAGTCTAGTATAAGGATATTCAGTACTATTCTGGAAATTATTTCTTATCACTAAGTGTGTCTTTCTGGTTGCCAACTGTGTATTGATTAAATTTATATCTTTTCAATCTGTTGATAGAGCATAATGATGCTCAATTTATAGAACCCTACAGAAATAAAAGTACACAAGCAAAAATACTTACATAAGCAGACACATAAATTTCCTTGATCATATAAGTTTATATTGTATTTAGGAAAAGATAAACACAGGGGACATCAAAGCACATTAAGTAAGTTCCCATAAGGACTGTTGGTGAAGGCCAAGGACATAGCCGAGAAAGGAAAGAGTTTGTCAGGCAGACTCACCTTGTCTCGGCTATTTGATAAGAGAGGAGGACTTCTTGGTTAGAAATGGAGAAAGGGATTTGGCAGATTACTAGTAGAAATAATATATCTCTGCACTCCAAATCACATGAACTCTGTTCTACTCATGTACTCTTGCCTTTTCTGCTTCTGTGTCATAAACATACCAGGGAAGTGCCTCTCTGTTTTCTGCTTCTTTGGGTAGTAATTCAAGTTAGGATTTCCTAAGTAAAGCTGGTTTACCTTTCTCTTTTTCATTTCTCTCTCTTTCACTCTCTCCCCGTTCACCTCTGGAAATCTTGAGCAAGGTGATCTCAACTAACTTAGGGGAGGAGGTCATCCTGTTTAGTTTTTGAACTTAAGTGGTATTTTCCTACAAAGTTTCCTTGAGGCTATGAAATGAGGTATAATGTGATATTTTGACTTTTTTTCCATTGAATGTATATAGACCCCTCATTCTTGTCTGCTTTCAGATGAGAGAGAGAGAGAGAGAGAGAGAGAGAGAGAGAGAGAGAGAGAGAGGTTTTTGGCAATGTAGGATTTAGAAGATTTTTGAAATTGTGAGCACAATTCTCTCTCTTGGTCTTTAACTTAAAGAACAAGTAGTAAATAATTCAGGGCTTATAAAACATTCACTACTGATGAGAATCCCAGGGAAATATTCACAGTACATGGGAGATGAGAGTTGAGTTTGGGAATAGGACAGGCAATTAGGAGGTAGGAGAGTATATTTTTAAGTCACGAAGCTGCAAATGAAACCTCATGATTAAAGGAAGCACAGAAGCAGAAAAGTACCTGACATAATATTTGGGGTCCTATAGAGAATAGTATGAGCAAATATTGAAAAATATAGCCTAGAGGTAGAACATGAGCCATAAGCAATGTAATAGGTAGAGAATTTTGTGCTGGATACTGAGTTGACATCACCCTGCACTCCTCTGCAGCTCCTGTGCAATTTCATTTTTTGTACACCAAAAATATTCTCAAGGAAGCTGTTTATACTTATTTTCCCAACTTTTCCATTTCCCATCCACTATTCAACCCACAATGTGTAGCCTTTCTTCTTATTTCTCTGCCAAAATTGCTCTTGTAAAGGTCATTTGACTCCAATGGTTCCAAGTCCAATGACACCACTTTGTCCTCATATGATGGGATCTCTCCCCTTCATCTCAACCTTTATTTTTCTTAAAACATTCTATTACTAAGGATTCTCTAACTACTGTTTTAACTATTCGATGGTCTGTTTGCAGATTCTGGAAATGCAGCATCTTGCCTGATTTGGTTTCTAAATCTTGGAATTGCTAAGGCTAGATTTAGGATAGTATCCTTTTTTGTATCTAGCCTCTTGCCCATTCTTTTATGCAATAAAAAGTCTTAAATGTGTGTCTCAGCCCAGATTTTGACATTTGTGACTTTTATGCCCAACTTCTCACACAATATCCCCACTTTATTTTACCAACATTTAAACCTATTTATTTCTCAGTATTTACCATCTTACTCTGATGCTCATGATAACATTCAGGAGTTATCCTTGATTCATCATTTTTTTCTTAACTCCACACTGAATTAACCATTTCTTAGTTTTATCTCCAAAATATATCTCATTTCCAGTAGGTTTTTCTATCTCCACTGCCAGAACATTATGGAAAGCTCAATTGTCTTTCACCAGGACTTTTGAAATAGCCTTCTGTGTGGTCTCCTTAGATTCAATCTCATCCTTCTATACTCCATTTCCACAAAATGTCTACAGTCCTATTTTTAAACATTTATCTTATCATATTATGCCCCACTTAAAAGTTTCCACTGGTTTCTTATTAGAACAAAATCCAAAGCCCATTCTAGTGTCCACTGGGCATTGTTTGATCTCACTTCACTCTCACCTCATAGCATCTCACATGTTACCTTCTAATCTGACAAACCCGGGCTTCCCAAATACTCCCAAATTCTTTTCTATCTTAGATCTTTTGCTATTTACTGGACCTAAAATTATACAAGCTGTTGTCCAGTATTATAGCACCCTGTTTATTTCCTTTATAATGTCTATAATTTTCATAACTTAATTCATGGAAAGCTTAATTCAGGTGAAGCTAATTTATGTATCATATATTTTCCACATTAAAATGTAAGTTCAATGAGGACAGGGACCTGGCCCATCTTGCTTACCACTTTATTCCTAGACCCTGACAAATTGTCTGATAAATGGTCAATCAATACTTTCTGAATGAATAAGTATGTATTTTCCAGGCTGTGGCTCATAATATGGATGGATGGGGATAGCATTTTCAAAAAAAAAATCATCAACTTGGACTTTAAATTTCTAATTTGTTTAATGAAAAAATTAAAATTATATAAATGCCAAGGCTGTTACTATTAGGTACATGCATTTTTTATTTTTGTTCTCAGTCTATTTGATATTTTACTTTTAAAGTACTATTTTATTGATATGTTATTCTGTCACTTATCCATTTATTTGAACCCCAGTAATGCTGTTGTCAACAGCATTTACCTGTGGATACAAAGTTTAACCAGATGTATCATATTCTGGGTTAAGAATGCAATAACGTGCCCTGTGTAAGCTGTCCCCTGATGATGTTTGCTTAAAGCCTAATGAAAATTACTGCCTCTCTTTTTTTTAACCTTTATGACATCTTAAACATGAATTTTAGCACAGGGCTTCTGAGTAAAACAGTTAAATAAAACAAATCATTGAAAGTTTAAGAAAAATCATTTACCAGAAATAAAAATTTGAATATACATAAATATATATGTGTGAGCACAAGTACGTATGTATGTATGTATATGTTTACTTTGTCTGCATATCCGCATATATGTGTGTGTGTGTGTGTGTGTGTGTGTGTGTGTGTGTGTGTGTGTGTAGATGAAGAAATAGAATTTAGAATTTCGAGGGTTAGTGACATAGATGATTTTCAGGTCCTTTTAAACCTTGAAATGCAGCATTTGTTAAGTTGGATCTACCATCTCTTAGTGACAAGAAATCACTAGTACCAAGTGGACATTTTCACTTATTTTATTCAATTGAATCTGTTTTGGAAACAGATTGAAATTCAACAAATTCACCCAACTGTATGGATACCTGCTGTGCACCATGCTCCGTGCCAGGTGGTGAGGATTCCAAGATGAAGGAAGCATATGCCCTTCCCTGGGCTTTTAAAAATCTTGTTAATGAGCTTGCCTTTGCAACACTGTATGTGCTGTGTCTATAATAAGAAGAACATTTAAAGTTCGGACATAATAGATGAAAAGATGTTCATGTGGAATTACTCTGCCTGTGAGGTAGGGAGATGCTTCTAAGAAGTTTAGCTAATGCAACAAAACTAAGTCATACCCTAATTCTAATCCCTAGGGTGTTTCACTTGTTAGTTCAATTAATGAGATGCTGCATTTTATATTGAGATCCATGTATTATTATTTTTCCATGGATCTGAGGTTATGACCATTGATCCCCACCTTTTTTTTAGTTCTGTTTAATGTCACCTGCAACTCAGTCTAATTTTTAAACCAAGTCCAATGATGTATTAAACACCCCTTCCTTGCCAGGAGTGGATGGATAGTTAATATGGCTGTGCCAAAATCCATAGCCAGTGCCCTTGGCGGCTGAGTACAAGCCGAGCTGCAGCCTTTTGCTTTGATCTCCTTTTAATTATTTTGGTCAATATACCAACACTTCTGCTTGAGTTTTCTCTTCCTTCTACAGTTCCTACCTTAGGACTGGAGACCTGCTATGATGAAACATCCATTTGCTTAAGTCCAAATAGACTTTCTGGCTCTTGCCAGCGATCTCCTTAATGGCAGCTCTATTCCCAGAACTCTCAGCATCTGCCTACGATGGGATCATTCCAAAACATAACAGCACATCCAACTTACCGAGCATCTCTATTTCTAGAAAGGTCTGTTTAACACTCCACAATACTATATTGGTCCCATTTGAATGTCAAGTATGAATTTATTACACGTAATTTATTGGATCCTTTTGAATATCCAGTTCAAGGTAGCCATAGCTTCTTGGACATTAATATAATGCATCATGATGTAAACAGTCGAATGCTACTAGCCTTGACTCTTCTTGATTTTCCCTTTTTTTTTCCTTCTGACCTGCTTCTGACGTACCCAAGTGGCTGTACACGCATGAGTGCCTAGGTATGCATGAGTAACAACAAGCATTCCAAATGAATTTTAATGGGTATTATCAGGTAGGAAAAAAACAGATTATTTTTTAATTACTAATTTAAAATTTATTCTAATTGTCAAGCTATGTTAAATCATTCATAGGTTCAAGAAATTCTTCTACATGTTTTTAATTCAAGAATAATGCTTGAATAAAAAGACTGGTTTGTTATAATAAAAATGATATAGCTTTGGGAAATGTGTAGATCTTCTTGTGGAAATAGGTTGTGAACAATGTTTTGTTTTGTTTTTGTTTCTTATTTTTAGTCACCATATCCTACTACCTAATGTGTTCTGAGGACTATGATGTTTTTAAATTTACATTAGGATGTCTTCTTGTTAGTAAGTGTGTAACTAACCAAGGAATAGAACAAGCAGCAGAAAGGATCACAGGCTTACTATCATAAGGTCCTTTTAATCTTTTCTGCTACTCAATGATTCTTAATCACTTCAAGGTCACACATTCCTTTCAGAAGCTAATAAAAATATGAGTGCTCTTGCCGTGAAGATATGCACACATAGTGACAATTATTACATCATTGTCTATCAGCTAGCTTAAAGCCTAACCTTCTCCACTCTGCTTAGTGACTGTGGAGCTAGAACTCAGACCACCACATTTCTGCTCTGCCAACTGTCTTCCCGTTTGGCTCTGCCAATCAAAGTTATCAGAGGGTGGATGCAAGGCTGGAGCACAATGAAGACGCTTCTTCCTTCCTGTCTGCCTTATTTGAACTTGCTGTTTGTAGTTTCTGCGAGCACCACTGCTGCATTGCCTTTACCTAGGTACTACTGGATCTGGTTATCAAGTTTTCTAACACTTGCACAAGCAGCCTCATCTTACCTCCTGTCTAGGGACATCGGATCAGTCCCTCTTGAGAGCTTTCAGTTTTAGCTCCCACAGGCCCCTGCTTTACGTTGTTTTTAAGTTTTTGTCATTGTTTCTCCCCCACCCCCCAGCACTAGGCATTGTGGTTGCTTCCTGTAGTTGTTACCTCTGTGATAAATAGCTTAGCATTTTCTTTTTATGCTTTATTCTTAAGGAACAATTCCTTATATTAACTCTCTTTATTCAGATAGCTGATTTCAGTCAACTGGACCCTGACTGATAAATACTACCACAGAAAGAAAATTTTTTCTTTCATTGTCAGGTGGTTAATTGATCCCAAGTAATAAAGTACTAAACAAATGGATCTCTATATCCACGTAAGTTTAAATTTCAGTGATTTTTAGATGCATGATTGGAGAAATGATCAATGAAAATATTAGTAAAAATGTGAGAAATAATTGTAAAGATGTGAAATAATCATCAAGTCCATTCTACATCTATTTTGAACCATAAATGGATTATAAACAGAAGTGATTATTTATAGAGAAGTGGAAAAGAAAAAGGAAAATTTTTATGCCATAGATTTGGGGGAGTAGTCTCAGCATATGGTCCGTAGGAATCAAGTACAGATTTTGACCAGCATAAGGCAACAGGAAGCAGATGAGTAAAAAACACAATATCATTTCAGGAAGGTTTTTTTTTGTAAATGCAAGTAATAGGGCAGCAGAATAAGATTTTTTAAAATAGCCAGTAACCTGGAGAGTCACTCTTGATATGCCACACTATTCCTTATCGCGGTAATGCAGTTGCTTAAATTTAGAACCCAGAATGGATTTATTATGACACTCTGGCAGTAATTCCTGCACATCCATAACTGTCAGTGGAGTAATTGCATTGTCACTATTAGGAGGTCGTTATCAGCACATTGCTTTTATAATAGAGGAATTCCCATTTATGACATCTCTACTCTCCCAATTCCTTCATCTTCTCTGCCAGTAGGAAGAAAGCGGAGGTGTATGGTTCAGGGCCAGAGGTAACTAAAAAATGAAAACAAAAAAAATCAAGCTCTTTCATATGACAGCCCAACTCCTAGTAAAGGAGACAGAATTGAATTTTATAAAATTTTAATGACCCCTATAGGAAGTAAAGGGAGAGATGGGTGCTAGAATTAAGGGTGGTCCAGAATATACTGGTGGTAGCCCTAGCCCCATCCCTTTCATTCTCCTTTCAAATATGCCTTTATTTCTGGGGACTAACTGCATCTTTGAATTATCCTTTGTATTGTGCAACTTGCTGTATCACATTCATCTCTTTAGACTGCTCAGCATTCAATAGGATAAGAACAAAATAGTTTGGAAAGTCTCACCCTGCCCTTTAGCTGGGTCATTGGAGGTGGGGCTGAGAGATGAGGAATCCTATGGTCTTACACTATACAAGCAACTCATGTGAAATGATTTTCTTCTCCCTTAATTTCTATGCAGGCTAAAAAAAAAAATAAAATAAAAATCAATACTAAGAAAGAGCAATTTTTAGACTGGAAACCTAGTTAGGTTATATATGACTGCAAAGAAAACACTCTGCCACTTCTTAGGTGATGATGAAAAGGCTAATGAGTTGATTTTGTCATATGACAGATGGGTTAATTTCATTTCCTTATATTTTCTCTGCTGATAGGGGAATGGGATGGTGTCATCACTTTTCTTATATCATACTTTACATCCTTCATTGCCCCTTTTAGTCAGCTCTTTCGAGCCAACGGTTTAGGGCCATGGATAGTGCAAGGTATGGGCTATGTGGTCCAACATAGAAGGCTCTAGTCATTTGTACTATTGAAATTTAAGTTGAGATTTATTAAAATAAAAACATAAACTTTGAGTTTATCTATTGCAGTAGCTAAATTTCAAAGTTCAATAGTCACATGAAGCTAGTGGCTACATTTTAGATGGCATAGATATAGACCATTTCCACCATCTCAGAAGGTTCCATTAGACAGTGTAGCCTCTCAACCATGAACCCAATAACTATTCTGTGAAAGTGACCTTTCTAGATTTTTTTCATTCCTATGAACCTAGTGTAATAAAAATTAGGGCTTATAACAAATTTTTTCTATGGCCACAGCAGTACTACTGTAAAAGGAAGGGGGACAGAGACTTACGAGTATCTTGTGTAGCATAACCAAGGCATCACAGCTAAAGAGTTACACTATAGAATGGCAGGCAAGGTGTTTTCCAAAAGCCTTGAAACATTATTTGGGAATCTTTTGCAGTGATTTGCCTTATGAAGTAGTAGTGCCACCAAGTGTTGGGTGAAAGGGTTTCAGATTCTTTAAAGATATTCGATGAAAATTCTGATTAAAAAGAATTGACAGAATTAACCATGGTAGATATTAAGCCTACACAGGCTCATATTATGAAGCCTTATATATTATTATTCATTTTTCATAGATTTTGGAACATAGTAAGAATGGATATAGTTACAAATATGTTCCACTTAATATCCTTTTTACTCTAGCTAAAAGAAAGATATGGCATGACAATTTGAAAGTGCTTGATGACTTTTTTTCCTTTGGCTTACATCTATATATTTAGATATTCTGAAATATACAACCCTGAAATGCAATTGTGTATAGCATGCTCCTAAGAAAGAATAAATTCTTTAAACAGTGGCATTGTCTAAGATCTACATTTTTCTCCCTCTTCTTCATTTCCCCAATCCCCACCCCCTAAATTCCCTTTCCCTGCACCTTGTAGACCACAGTCTGCCTCTATGGTGATTTTCATCCCAAATATGATGTGCATTTTATAATGGGAAAAACTGTAGAGAGAAAGATGATGGTTTTTTTTATTTTATGTGTTGTCTGTATCACAGATTGACGGAGGAAAAGTCCACTGTTTTTTCTGTCTTATTTATAACTGCAGCAAAACCCATTTTACTTGTCCTCTGTTGCCATGGTAACAAGATTTCCCATTTCAACAGGTCAATACAAGCTTTCAGTTTACATAAGGTCTTGGGTAATTCATCTCAGCATTGCACAAACAAAAACGCAACTCCTCTCCTCTTTAAAAAAATTACCTATCAACCCCCTGAAAGAACAATGAGTTCTGATTTCCGAGATTTGTTATTCTCATTATTATAAGCTTGTTTGTGGTTTTATGCTTACGTTCAAGTAGTACTCCAAAATAGGGGACAGGTTTTGTTAAACCTGAACAGTTCTGTGTATCATGAATGTTCTAAACTGGCTACTTTGCTAATACTCTATTTATTTTATGATGAATATATTCAGTAAAGCTGGCATTTTACTAAATTATACTTAAAAAGCACAATATAGGTCAGATGGTAGAAATTTGGCCAAGTATTAAGTATTGGTCTATGTGTGTCATTCATCAGCTATTGGTAAGTTTTTGGTTTTTATTATACACAGAAAAAGTGAAAAATGAAAATCATATCAACTATATTGATGATGAGGTCAGTTGCAATTCTGCTTCTTTGGGGACAAAAGGGTTTGACTTGGGGTTTTGGGGGAAAAAGAGTGAAAATCCTTGTGATGAGACAGAGGGAATATTGTCAATTGTGTGGGAGAACGAAACTGTGAATAGACTAAATAGCATGCACACACACAGACACACAATTCTTCCAGCCTTTACTTATAAAGGGAATGATTTTATATTTGTATTCTCCCTTTGCATGAAATATGAATCAGGTATGTAATAGGATGGTAAGTACTAGGGAGTGGTAAGGACTTTGGTGAATTGGAGGGCCTGATTCATATAAAAACATTCAGATTGATGGTTTTAATCTTCAGAATGGCTAAATAGGTAACATGATCACACATCTCTGTGTCCCTGAAATAGTCATGTTTCATACCTGCTGTTATGGAGTAATAATCCCCCCTTTTATTCCCTAGAGCAGGGTTCCTCAAACTTTTTAAACAGGGGGCCAGTTTACTATCCCTCAGACCATTGGAGAGCTGGACTATAGTTTTAAAAAAGCCATGAACAAATTCCTATGCACACTGCACATATCTTACTTTGAAGTAAAAAAACAAATGGGCAAAAACACTCACATGTGGCCCTCAGACTGTAGTTTGAGGACGACTACCCTAGAGTGTCTTGGTTTAGATATATATCACATGGCCACCCACTCATCCAACAGGGCTTCTGGTACTAAGATTTCCCCATAGAATGAGATGCATAATGATAGGTTAGCTACAATCTCATCCTAAAACTTAAACGAGTTATGAAGAAATTTTTGTAGATGTGAAAAACTAATAACTGATTTCTCTGATAAAAAGAAATAGTTTCAATAGCATTGCTTCATTGAGAATACTCTATTTCGTTTTTCAATTTTTCTTATAGTTCACAGTTGTGAATTTTTCTATTTTTTATGATTTGCATAAATCACTCAAAATAGAGTCTTCCTGTAAATCTATAGTGCTAATATCTTCTGAACATCCTATCTGCTCTCATAACTCCTGCTTTGTCTTCTTGGCTTACTTCTTAACTTTCCAACTTTTAGTTGCTGGGATTCCTTTTAAATTAAATATAGACAGAATCTCACTATCTAATGGCAAAGATTGGAATATAAGAAGGGAAAGAGACTTCCAAGCTATCCTTCTTCTGCCTTTTTTGATCTGCTCTGTTTTCATCCACCAAGGTGGCTTCAAGGCAGCTCTTTAGAAAACACAATCTTAGAGAACTACCACTCTAGTGGGAAAACTATGAAATTTAAAATTAGGCTTTGATTTGAATGCTGTTAAACATTTAGACATTGTGTATTTATGGATGTAGCTTAAACTCAGTTATGCCACTGGTAAACTTAAAAGGTAGGAATGGTGTATGAATACAGGACAAAATTTAAATAGTGTTCCTAATACATGTATCCAAAATGTATGCATCCATCAGCTCTGACTACTCTCCTCAGCTCTACCTGAGATATCTATTACTGGAAGGTAAATTGGATGAGAACACAATCTCTCACAGCCAGAATGTTGGGTTCAAGTCCAAGTTCTACTACATACAGGCTAGCTAACATTGGACATATTACTTCTTTGGGCTTCAGTTGCCTCATCTTAAAAATGGATTTGTGGCAAGCAGCAAATAAACACTTGGATTTAGTGCTTAGAATATAATAAGTGGTTAAAATATTAACTCATTCTGAAAATACTTGGACATTCTTCTATTTATCATTTCAAAGGTGAATTCATTTTTATTCTTTTCTTAAGAAAGAGGAGCAACAAAATCCAAACACAGCTTTCCCTCAAAATTACATAATTTTTCAGATGACTACTATTCTATAAATAATCCTGATTCAATACTTCTGAGAGGTTTTATCCCTTCTTTTCTGGCCCCCTACTTGCCGCATGAAATGTGCTTTATTATTAGCATGTCTAGCACAGAAATGCCCAATTGATTGTGCTCTGGGCTTCCATCTCTTTCTTGTTAAATTCCATGCTTCATATCTCTCTCAGAATAATGTTTGCAAGTACTATATTTTATGATCATATCACTTCCCAGGTGAAAGAATATTTATAAGATTCCCAGTGCCTATCAAATAAAACACAAATTCTTGGTCTGAACTTTAAACATAATTCTGGTGGGCATATCAAAGAAGTAGAGGATGCTATGACAAGAGGTAAGCAGCATTGTCATTTGGTGGGCAATCTCAAATCATTTAAACATTTTATAAAGGTGTACTTTTTTAAACCTCAGGATAACATTAACAGGCTTCTTACACCAGCAATAAGTTAGAAATTTTTCTCTTTGATGTAAAATCTCAATTATATTTACTTTTATCTATTACTTGAGCTTTGCTTATTCATAATGTGGGCCTAGTCAACACTTCTACAGTTGTATTGTCAGTAGATGTATAGGAGTGGATATTGTGCACAATTCCATGACTGAATAATCCAATAATTTTGTTTTCTATTGAAGTATAATAAATGTTCCCCTTCTTGATGGATTTATTGCCCTTAGTGATGAGTGTCCAAATCTCTAGAGGAAATAATGAAACCCTTGTCTCAGAACTTCTATTGTACTTGGTATATTATACTTTAGCATTTATAGCAGTGCAGCAAACTACGTTTTCTCTCTTACCCATCACAGCTGGTGTCTGATTCATAATAATCTTTGAAATTTCTTTCTGTTAAATGAATAGACGAATGAATATAAGAGCATTTTTCACACTTTATTGAAATTAGTTGATGGAATTTAACACTATTCTGTCCATCCTTTAGCTGAGGGTACTATTGTAACATTCTAATAGCTAGTATAGGAAGTATGGCTTTGAGACAAATTTAGTATTAGTGATGCTGAGAAGTCTTTCCACCTTTATTTTACTTAAAAAATTATTTTGTGCACAAGCATTCAAGATTCTGTATAGATATGTGTAAATAACAGCCCGTTTTTCTT
Organism: Microcebus murinus; assembly: GCF_040939455.1. Taxonomy (NCBI): domain Eukaryota; kingdom Metazoa; phylum Chordata; class Mammalia; order Primates; family Cheirogaleidae; genus Microcebus; species Microcebus murinus. Next base: position 13,776,222 of record NC_134114.1, read on the forward strand.
GGTGATTGGAGGCATAATTATGAATCCCATATAGTATAAATGTGTCAAATATTCTACATAAATATGTGTGGGCATACATATATATGTACACATATTCTCACACATTTGTATATATGTATACTGTGTATTATATATGTATTTATGAGTATATAATAATTACAAAAATAAATAATAGACTAGACCAAAGAAAAATTGTTTCTTTTTTTATTTTTATGTTTAAATACAGAATGTTTACAGATATAAAAATTCTGTTGCTATAAATTAAATGTAGTTTAGAAATACACAGGAGTATTCCCGATAAAGTTGTATCTAAATGCAGATTAGCTAAAAATATGTTTTGATATGTCACCATCTTCTAAAATAGAAACAGCCTCCATCATTCTCCCTCCTCTTACAAAGCTAATTTTTCTTACTTTTCACTGCCTTTCATCATGGAATATATTTTTAAATAGCCTTTTGAGTTGTAATTGATGTATAATAATATGCACATACATAAAACAGAATATCTACTGCATGATTCAATTTGTATAAATAGTATATATAAATTCTAATTCGCAGAGTGGACTATTTTAGGATATTATCTTTTCTCCAAGAGTATAAAGAAAGCAATTGTTATTTTGTTCTCATAAAATATGTTTTTGATATATTTTCATATTTAGCCCATTTGAAAAGAATTAATAACAAATAGGTATTATTTCTTCAAAGAGAGATTAAATCCTAAACCAATAAAGAGGAGATAATATAAGATGTTTACATATTTATAAGTGTATGTGTGTATATTTTTAATTGCTCTCATATTTCAAGTGTATTTACTTGTGGGCTAGGAAAGCAAAAAGTGTATAAAAGATGTCATTATTAGTGACCAGATTAAAGGTGTGAGAGGCATTTTTATCTACAGGTCTATAAATTAGCCAAGAAATAACACTTCAACCCGGTGCTAATCAAGGGCACTGCCTGAACGCTAGATTTTTAACAAATGCATGCTATTTCTTTTTCTCTTTCTTTTGTGAAGCCTCTGGCATATTCTAGAATCCTAGGACAGAAAGTCAAATTAAAAGGAATCCAGGCTATTGGAACCCCAGTTTTCTGTCATCAAAGCCTGTACTTTTTATCACATGGTTTCCCAACCTGAAATTCACTGTGGAGTGAGACAAATGCCAGAAAGTAAAAATAATTTAGTAAAGGTTACAAAGATAAAAAATATTAATTTGAAAGGGAATCTTAGCATATATTAATACTTCATAAATAATCAAGATGCAGGACTCTATAGCTAAAAGATCTCTATAGCTAAAAGACTCTATAGCATAAAGATCATTGCCAGTTTGTGCTTTAGTGCAGAACTACAGCTAATTCTAAAATGAGAATGTGCCCTCAACTGAGGGGACTCTCTTAGCCCAGCTCCAGACTGAGATGGGTCTCCCAGTCATTCATAGGGATGGGACACGTGATTTTCAGGCAAGGACCTTAGCTCTCTATCTAGTTAACAATCAAAATATCATCTGTTTTAACTCAATAATGAAGCATTCTAGGTTTATATCATATGTTTACACTTTTGGAATTACTGATATCAAATACCTACTGAAAGCTTAGTTAAAAGGAATTATTATGAAAGAGTCAAATTCTGTTTTAGAATGAAGGGGGTATGGATAAACAGTCAAACAGCTACACATATTTATTTATCCTCGTTCTTTAATTCTACATAGATAAAAACTAAGGCTCAGAAGGATAAATATAATAGCATGCTCCAGAACATGTTATCTAATCATAGATGGAGACAATCAACACAGAAATATTGGGAAGGCAGAATTGATACTAAATGCCAGGACATGGTTTCAACAGTTGGGCATTGAGAGAAGGATAGGGCAAACCCAAGATATTGGAAAATAATGCCATTACAATGGGAAAGAGGACAGTAAATGACCATTAGGTACAAATATATGTTTTTGTCACTAAACAGAAAGAAAAAACTTTTTGTTTATATAGTAATTAGAAAGAAAGGCTGAAAAAATTATGATACATAAATTTTGATACTCAACATATGTGCCGGTGAGTTTAATATACAGGAAGACCTCGAAGATACTGCAGGTTCAGTTCTAGACCACTGCAATAAAGTGAATATAGCAATAAAGCAAATATAGCAATAAAGCAAATCACACAAATTTTTTGGTTTCTCAGTCATATAAAAGTTATGCTACACTATACTGTTATCTATAAAGTGTGCAATAGCATCATGTTCAAAAAACAATGTACATATATTAATTTAAAAATACTTTTTGCTTAAAGGTTCTAATGACCTCTGAGCCTTCCAGGAGTAATAATATTTTCACTGATGAAGGGTCTTGCCTTGATGTTGATGGCTGCTGGTGTGACCATCAGTGTTGTAGTTGCTGAAGGTTGGGATGGCTGTGGCAACTTTTTAAAATAAGACAACAATGCAATTTGCTGCATTGATTGACTCTTTCACAAAAGATTTCTCTGTAGCATGTGATGCTGTTTGATAGCATTTTACCCAGAGTAGAACATCTTTCAAAATTGAAGTCAATTCTCTCCAAACCGACCACTGCTTAATCAACTAAGTTTATATAATATTCTAAATCCTTTGTTGGCATTTTGGCAATATTCACAGAATCTTCATCAGGAGCAGATTCTATCTCAAACACTATTTTTTTTTTTTTGCTTATCCATAAGAAACAATTCCTCATCCCTTAAAGTTTTATCATGAGATTGTGGCAATTCAGTGACATCTGCAGGCTCTACACTATATCCACAGTTCCTTTCTCCACTGAAATCTTGAACCCCTCAAAGTCATCCGTGAGGGTTAGACTCAACTTCTTCCAAACTTCTGTTAATATTAACATTTTACCTCCTTCCGTGATTCACAATTTTTTTTAATATCATTTAAAATGGTGACTTCTCTCCAGAAAGTTTCCAATTTACTTTGCTCAGGTCCATCAGAGGAAGTATTATCTATGGCAGCTATATCCTTGTGAAATCTATTTTTTAAATAATAAAACTTGAAAGTCAACATTACTTCCTGATCTATGGGCTGCAGAATCAATGCTGTGTTAGCAAGCAAGAAAACATCATTAATCTCTTTGTACATCTCCACCAGAACTCATTAGTGACTAGGAACATTGTCAATGAGCAGTAATATTTTGAAAAGAATCTTTTTTTCTGAGCAGTAGGTCTCAACAATGGACTTAAAACATTCAGTAAACCATGTTGTGAAAAGATGTGCTGTCATCCAGACTTTGTTGTTCCATTTATAAGCACAGGCAGAGGAGATTTAGCATAATTTTTAAGAGTCCTAGGATTTTTGGTACAGTAAATTAGCATTGGCTTCAATTTAAATTCACCAGCTGAATTAGCCCCTAACGAGAGATTCAGATTGTCCTTTAAAGCGTTGAAGGCAGGTACTGACTTCTCTCTCCCTATAAAAGTCATAGATGATATGTTCTTCCAATATGAGCCTGTTTCATCCACATAGGAAATCTGTTGTAGAGTGTAGCCACTTTCATCAATTATCTTAACTAGATCTTCTGGATAACTTGCTGCAGCTTCTACATCAGCACTTACTACTTTACCTTGCACTTCTATGTTAGGAGACAGCTTCTTTCCTTAAACTTCATGAACAAACCTTTGCTATCTTCAAACTTTTCTCCTGCAGTTACCTCACTTTCCTTAACCTCTAAAAAACTGAAGAGAGTGAGGGCCTTGCTTTGTATCAGGCTTTGTCTTAATCTATCATTTTTAGCTAGATTTTTTTTTGAGATATATTAAAATTTCTAATATGCTTGTTTTTCCCTTGATTTCTTTTGGCTCTTCCTTCCTATATCTTTCTTCCAACTATCTTAAACAAATGACTTACAAAGATCCATTTTTTATCTTTACGATTTCTTCAATTGTTCCTTTGATCTAAACTATTGATATGTTGGGGGAAAATCTAGTGAAGGTAAAAATCTAATTACTATGTTTCACATTTAAATTAGTTATTGGTAATTAATGAACAAGCCCATATAAAAGAGACATAAGACGACCAGACTAAAGTTGGGTGTTCAAAAAATAATTGATTCAGTGGGGATTTATAAACATTTCCTTATTTCATTTGGGTTGGAATTTCAAAATTACCTTCCCATCTTTGGTCAGCCAAGGTGGCATTGAGCAAATGAATTCCAGGATAACAGAAACAAATTATTATACAAAGTGTTTCATTTGGGCTTTAGCATATTCTGGTGGATGCTAGGCAGCTCTTCTCCCTCCCTCACCCCCTATACCCAGAAATTTATGGATGTGGGGATGAATGACACACAGAGGACAATGGATATGAAATTTGTATTTTATTTACTCACACAGTAAATGGGAAAAAGATTCTCCAAGTAGAGGGGCACAGGTTCTGTCTAGAGGAATGAAAGAGATTGGTTGGGTTTTTAATGCAGTTAGGGGTTGGGGCTGAGGTGGGTAAAGGCTCTGGCAGGGTAATGTGTGGTTTGAAATTTGTGCCAGTGCCAAAGGGTGGAAGGTGTCCATCGACTTTCTTATTAGGTTTCCCAGATATAGGGAGAAGAGGAAAAGACAGGGATTTGAAAGCTGACCGGTACTCAAATATCCAAAATGGAGTCCTTCTATTACACACACCCAAGGTTAAGAAAATAAATAAATTGAAGAAATAAAGAAAGACAAAGAAAGAAAGAGGCATGTCTCCCTAATTAAAAAAGCAAATAAGCAAAAATAATGTTGAAATGTAGCCATGAATGTACATTGATCAGTTGTCAAAAAATGCCAATATTCAGAAAGAATCAGAGAATACACTTTTTAGAGTCTACCACTGGAAGCCACCTTTAATACTTTCTGTGAGCATGAAGGATTGCTTGGTTTTACAGATTCACAAGAGCCATATGCTCAGACACAAACTCCACATAACCGCGATGAGACAATGAAACATACCACATCTATCCAGATTCAGAAGTTATCCAAAAGTGTAGTTATTCTACATATCTTCTTGGTTCCCCTTCTGACTCTCCTCTAGTTATATCTGGCTTTGTTATACCTTAAACACATCAGATATACTTTTTTCTCTGAGTCTTTATTCTTAAGTTCCTTCAAACTGGAACATTCTTTCTCCCTGTGTTTTGATGGTATCTCACTCCTTCACTATTTTCATTCAGGTCTCTGCTATCTAAAACAGATGTTCTAATAGATGTTCTAAAACAGTCACCAGTCTGCAATACACACTCTTCTCATTGCCCAACCTACTGACATATTTCTACATGTCAATTATTACCTCTTGATGTTATATACTACTTATTTTTGTTTTGTTCTGTGTTCCTCCTACCAACCAGCTAGAATATAAGTTTCATAAGGGAGATACTTTGTTTGCTGTATGCTGATACGGATTAGATGCACAATAAATATTTATGACTGATTAAATGAATGGATGGCTAGTTTACTTAACTCTACATCCTCCACTCCTCCTGTTCACGGGGCTACATATGTCCTTGGGCAGACACAGATTCTTTTTATATAGTTTTCTCCCTTGTTGCCCACACAGACCTCCAAGCATTAAAGAATTGGATTTTGTTCTTTGGAGAGTAGAATGGAAAATGCCAAATGTCACATGCTTGTTATATGTAGGATTTTATCTATTTTCTGACATATGTGTTACAAAATATTTTTTAAGTATAGTTTTTAATTTGAAATTGCTGATATTTTAAACTAGGATGCATAATGATTGAATACAAAGTCTGAAGTCCAAATGGCCTGGTTCAAACTCAGGATTTCTAAGTTATTGGCCATGGGACCTTGGGCATATAGCTTAGCTTTTCTAGTTTTTATTTGTAAAATGAGTGTAAAATAGCATATCGTCCATAGGGCCATTTGGAGTGAGAATCTGTGTAAAGCCCTTAGTACAAGGTCTAGAACATAGTAAGTGTTCAATAAATGTTCTTCATTGTATTTATGAAGTTTTTTTATTTATGTAGTCATAAATACTTAATGAATTATCACATATATAGAAATTAGATCTTTTGCCTTAGATTAATTTTGGTTTAAAGGAAGGCATAATCAAAATAGATTTTGGTCTAAATTTCTACTCAATCATTCTCATAAAAAAATCAATCCATTCCCACTGACATTATAAAGTTCCTCTTACATTTATTAAATGAAAACATGGTCTTTATTTGAGCTATCAGTTCTGTTCTATTGATCTTGTCTCACCTGTGACACATTAATGAATGTACTTTTTCTATTTTTTAAAACATGCTTTAATATCTACTAAAGCAAGTCTATTCACACAGCCCTTCATTTTCAAAATGTTGCTTTTTTCTTTAATTGAACTTGAGATATTTGTATGAAGTTTAAAAATAATGGATTTTGCTTATATTTTCCTTAGTTTATAATATCTTAGAAATATGATATATTACATCGTTTCTGATTTATAATTTCTGATTTAAAATCATAAATATCTATTCATTTAGTCAAGACTATTTTTATAGAAGAATTTCATAGTTTTATTTTCTTTATTTCTTGTAATAGTTATGCCAAAATCTTTTTAATCCATTTATCTAAATCTGTGTATTTTATCTATTTATGTAATATATAAATAGTATATTTTATTATAACTCTTCACTGGTTATTATATGCATATGTATACACACAGAAAACAGACACACATATATTACATTTGAAAACTTTATTTTGTATATTTTATTTCAGCATATTACAGGGCTAGAAATGTTTAGGTTACATATATTGCCTTGCCCCCCCAGCCCCAAGTCAGAGCTTCAGGCATGTCCATCCCCCAGATGATGCACACCGCACCCATTAGGTGTGAATATTCCCATCCCCTCCTCCCCTCTCCCACCTGCCCAACATCCGATGAATGTTACTAATATACGTGCACATAAGTGTTGATCAGGTAATACCAATGTCATGGTGAGTACATGTGCTTGTTTTTCAATTCTTGTAATACTTCACTGAGTAGAATGGGCTCCAGCTCAATCCAGAATAATACAAGTGGTGCTAGATCACCATTGATTTTTGTGGCTGAGTAGAACTCCATGGTATACATATACCACATTTTATTAATCTGCTTATGTATTGACAGGCACTTGGTTTGTTTCTACATCTTTGCAATTGTGAATTTTGCTTCTATAAACATTCTAGTGCAGATGTCTTTTTTACAGAATGTCTTTTTTTTTCTTTGGGTAGATGCCCAGTAATGGGATTGCTGGATCAAATGGTAGGTCTACTTGTAGTTCTATGAAGATATTACTTTCCACAGAGGTTGTACTAGTTTGCAGTCCCACCAGCAATGTATGAGTGTTACTATCTCTCTGCATCCACGCCAACAATAATTGTTTTGGGACTTTTTGATAAAAGCCATTGTCACTGGACTTAAGTGATATCTCATTGCGGTTTTGACTTAGAATTTCCCTAGTGATTAGAGATGTTGAGGCATTTTTTCATATGTTTGTTGATGCATCCTCTTTTGAAAAGTTTCTGTTCATTTCCTTTGCCCACTTTTTAATGGAGTTGTTTGATTTTTTCTTGATGATTTTCATGGGTTCTATGTAGATTATAGTTATCAGCCCTTTATTGGATGTGTAGCATGCAAATATTTTCTCCTATTCTGTAGGTTGTCTCTTTGCTCTTGTGATAGTTTCCTTGGCTGTGCAGAAACTTTTTAGTTTGATCAGGTCCAATTTATTTATTTATTTTTATTGTTGCTGTCATTGCCTTTGGGGTCTCTTTCATAAATTCTTTCCCTAGGGCAATGTCTTTAAGAGTTTTTCCAACATTTTCTTCTAGAATTCTTATAGTTTCATAATTTAGGTTTAAGTCTGTTATCCACCATGAGTTGATTTTTGTGAGAGGTGAGAGGTGCAGATCTTATTTCAGTCTTCTACATGTGGCTGTCCAGTTTTCTCAGCACTGTTTATTTAATAAAGATTCTTTCCCCCAGTGTATGTTTTTGTCTGGTTTGTCAAAGATTTGATGGCTATATGAGGATGGTTTTATATCTGGGTTCTCTGTTCTGTTCCATTGGTCTATTCTTAGTTCTTGTGCCAGTTCCATGATGATTTAGTTACTATACCCTTGTAGTATAGCTTGAAGTCTGGTAAATTTACGCCTCCAAATTTGTTCTTTTTGCTTAAGATTGCTTTTGCTATATGGGATCTTGCTATATGAGGTTTGCTATTCTGGGAGGAGGCTGCACAATATCTTCTAGGGGCAATTACCATAGGTTAGGTTTTCCACAATCAGGCTTCAGATAAGAATTTATGTGAAAGGAACTTATTGTAAGAAACATTTATCAGAAAACTAGTAGGGGAACAGGGAACTAAAACCATAAATAGGAGGAAGTCAAGCAAGGGAATGATTTCAAGTTGAGTGCCACAGAGAGAAGTTTTGGCAAAATGTTACTGGAAAACTCTGAGTGAAAGTCACATATTCAAGTTGTTCAGATCAGTGTAGGAAAACTAGAGTCATTAGCTCACCACACTTCCCAGGTTTTTGATTTAGGAAGGAGATTGGGTGAACCAGTACAAATTCCCAGGCAAATTGGTCCTTTGTTCACCCAGGAAAAATGTGATCCAAGGACAACCTTTAATGAAGAAATGAAGATGTAGAAGTAAAAACACACCAGAAGAAAATTGTAAAGAGATCAAAGAAGATGTGGGAAGGGTACTAATAGACTTGGAGGCCACAGCTGGAGGTCATGGAGCTATGATTACAGTTGACCCTTGAACAACATGGCTTTAAATTGTGTTGGCCCACTTATAAGTGGATTTTTTTCAATAAAAGTTATAAGGAGTGTGCTTGACTCTCCTTACTCCCTTTTTACTTCCTCCACCTCTGTGGCCTCTGCCACTCCTGAAACAGCAAGACCAACTCCTTCTCTTCCTCCTCCTCCTCAGCATACTCAAATGTGATGAAGACCTTTCTGATGATCCACTCCCACTTAATGAATAGCAAACATATTTTCTCTTCCTTATGACTTTTTTCAATAACATTTTCTCTTCTGTAGCTTAATTTATTATAAGAATACAGTATATAACACATACATAAAATATGTGTTAATCAGCTAAACCAAAAGTTATATATAGATTTTCAGCTGTGCTGGGTTCAGTATCCCTAACCCCTGTGTTGTTCAAAGATTAGCTGCACCTGATTTTATAATCATTCCATTCTAGTCATTGCACCTTGTACATAGTTCTAATATCATTACTTTGCTTAATATATCATATACTACTCTTTAGAGTATTTACTTATATTTATGTCTGACCCTATTGCAACCTTGTAAGATGTCTTTAATTTCAATGATTGTGTCATAATTATTTGGAATCTCAATTCTAATAAAATGTACTACCCATAGTAAATTTCAGAAAATGCTTATTGTAAAAAGGTATGGTTATGAATAAGTACATTTATAAATCAATGACTGGAAGCATAATTTTAGAAAATATGCCAGAGATAAATTATAGATTTACACAAAAAGTTGTCACTAGTCTCAAATTTCATCATGATTTCATGACTTATTAAGCTAACATTAGTGTCTGCCCTATACAAAGAATACTCTGCTTGGTATGACTATTTTGATTTTGCTTGCACAAAAAAGATTAAATTGTTGATATAAAATTCATTTCCTCCCTACAATACTTTGTAGTAAAATTTATCATTTCATTTGTACACCTTACTGAGTCACTTCCTCATCTTATTGATTTTCATCGTGTCTGCACAGTTGTGTTTTTTAAATGTATTTTGGATGGCTAACTTTTTTTGTTATATATTCCACAAACTGAAATACATTTCTTCAAATTATGAATCAAAGCTGCCAAAAATGTTTAAATGGCAAGAGATTTCAAGCGAGAGATAAAGGCAGAAATACATGAATTCAACTCTTTATTTTTATCTATCCAATTATCTATTCTCTCTCAGAATAAGTAAAAGGAATACATAACTTTGGTTTTTCTCAGATACTAACAAATAAAACCATCAAGCAGTAGTTAAAAAGAGATGATATTTGGAAAATATTAGGTATTCAGAAAGTTTTCCAATTTAGTTTAGTTTTTCTCTTTATAAAAAAGTTAGTAATTAGGAAGAATGCTTTTGTTGAACTCAGGCTCTATAGATCTTACAGAAAGAGAACATATTCACAATTACTTTATTCAGCTATCATAATTCAGCAACCAAAAACTGACAAATACAGCCTTCATTAATCACTACTAGTGAGAAATTTTGTCTTAATAATATGGGTTCAAAAAGTTTACATAAAGTTTTTGCAAATAAATTCCATCATGACCAATAAAATGTTTTGTTTTTTTTTTTTTTGGGATGCACAAATTATTTAATGTCAAGAAATATATTAATGAGATTTGTTATAGAGAGTAGCCATAAGAGAAAATAAAACATGTAATCATTTCAATAGAAGTTTAAAAGACATTTGATACAATTCAACAGCTGTTTTTTTAAGTAAAAGATTTCTGACTTATAAAAAAGCCTCAGAAATTGTCAGCAGTAAGTCAAGTCTATTGATGAAGAAACAGGGAAGTTCCCATTAAAGTAAAAACAAGCCCAGGAGGCCCAGTATCACTACTGTTATTTAATTGTGTTCAGATGGTTCTAGCTAATAAACTTACAGAGGCAATAATCTAAGAGAAAGGCAGTAGCAAGAGTATCATCAGCCCTAGGTTATATAATTGCCTATCTACAAAACCCAGGAGAATTGACTCAACAATTGTTGTTAATTAATATAGATTATAATAAGGCATACAACAAACAATAAAATCTGGGTAAAAAACAAGCATTCCGATCAAAAACTTTATTTTTATATTAATAGTCAAGAAGGTAATTGATTGGAAAAAATAACATATTCATTATATGAATAAAAGTGTAAGTTATCTAGAATAAACTTATGAAGATTGGTGTGGAAAGCACACATACACATAATTATCCATGAGCACACATCCACACACTCATTCATGCCCCAAATTATTGAGAAAATTAAAAAAATATTTTGAATAAATGGCAATTCAGGTACTGGAAGACTCAATTTTCTAAAGGTGTACATTCTACCCACATTTCACATACTTAAAATTTTAAGAAACACTTTAATTAGGGACTTTTATGAAAGAAAGGATCATATAAAAGTTATCCTAAAATTAATCAGCCACCCTAAATGTGTGAGATGAGTCATTATTTAAATAGTTGAAAAATAAAGGGAAAAAAATGAGGGTAAATTTACCTAATCCAATTATAGATAATGTTTTAAATCATTAATTTTTAAAATATTTTTGATGTGACAAGAGAATAGACAAATAAGAAGAAAATATAATGCATATATATTTTATAAAACATATGGATATATGTGCATATATTTTAAAAATATATATGTACATTTTATACATAATTAGTATTTTGATTAGTTGAAATAGATATATTGTTCATGAAATAGTGTTAAGACAACTGACCAACTACTTAGGGAAAAATAAATGAAATTATTTCCTTTGATCACACTTTATCGAAAAAAAATTCTAGGCAGATTTAAGAGGTGGTTAAAAGTAAAAAAGATTTAGCTAAATTAATGTTTATGTTAATTCTGAAAATGCCACCAAAAGTGTAAACCAGAGAGCTTTATAGATATGAACCTGATCAAATTTTAAGACCTCAGTCTATGAAAATACCTTAAGTGAGTTTAACAGAAGACATGGATGATAACTTAAGATAAAATTTAAAGGTTTAATGGTCTTCATTTATGAAGGTGTAATAATGTTAATTAATAATAAAGGAATGGATATTCTCAACAATTAGAATTTATCATAAGTGACATTTAAAAACATGAAGTACAAATAATTAAAAAACATAAAATATCCACATTAACTAGAAATTTTAAAAGAAAATTTGCAATTTTAATCAATATTGCAAATATAAGTTTAAAAAGTTGTAATTTCCATGATTAGTATGGCAATGGGGAAATAAATAAATTCATACCATCCAGCTGAAAATTTAAGTTCCAATGAACTTAAATGAAATTCAATTTATGCAGTTTCTATTGTGCAATGGTGAGCACTCTGGACTCTGAAATTAAATTTATTAATATTTTAAAGAATGGCCTGTGTATTCCTTGATCCAAAACTCTGAATCTAAGAACTTATAACAAGAAAATAATCATCGAATTGTATACATATGTATGCATGGTCTTCTTTGCAACCTTATTAAACAGTGGGAAAATGTGGAAAATATAATAGAAAATTGGTAAAAATAAAAAATCTACACCCATATGAAGCTATTAGAATGTGTATATTTATAATGAGGGGAATAAATATATATTGTTGAGTAAAACTGAAGTTATAACCACAACATCCATTCTTTATGTACGCTCACAGGAAAGTTTTGTGAAAGATATATATCAAAATATCAATGAAGATTTTCTTCAGTGGATAGGGTGATTTTTATTTGCATGTTATAAAATTTATCTACCATATTCTTCATTTTCTATAAGGAACATTCATTGCTGTTCATAGGGATATAACAATAATGGTAAGGGAGAAATATCCTGTAAACAAAAGGCTGTTTATTTGAATCTTGCCCTTGAACATAGACCAGTCCAAGAGAGTCCAAGAGCAACCAGAGCCATATAAAGGAACAGAAAAGGGGCATTTTCATGCGAGGCCATCCAAGGTAACACTATGAAATTTAAGAACCAGTTTCAATGCAAAAAAATTGGTCAGAATTTTTTTTTTTAATTGTCTGCAATGCTGTCCCCTCTCTTTTGCTCATCCTTTAGGTCTCAATTTCACTAGCAGAGAAAGAAATTATTGCTGACCACCCTATCTATTATATAGTTTCCCATTATTTTCTCTCAGCTTTGCTTTTATCCTTTATAGCTGCAGTCCCCAACTCCGGGCCAGTACCTGCCTGTGGCCTGTTAGGAACTGGGCAGCACAACAGGAGGTAAGCCTCGAGTGAAGGAAGCTCCATCTATATGTACAGTCGCTCCCATTGCTAGTAGCATCACTGCCTGACCTTCGCCTCCTGTCAAATCAGCAGTGACATTAGTTGAAGGAAAATAAGGTCAGGGCTCCCACTGATTCTGCATTTTGGTGAGTCATATATTTATTTCATTACATATTACAATGTACTAATAATACAAATAAAGTGCACAATAAATATAACACACTTGAATTATCCCGAAACCATCCCTCCCCTCCATTGTTCATGGTAAAATTGTCCTCCATGAAACCAGTCCCTGGTGCCAAAATGATTGGGGACTGCTGCTTTGCAGCATTTACCACAGCTTGCAAGGATTTTTTCTGTTTTCTCTTCTCTTTCATTTCTCTTTCCCCTTTTTTTCTTTTCTTCTTGTCTTTCCCTGTCCCAGTTCCTACAAACCAGAGATTGCATCCTTCTCATTCACTGTGTGTGGAACAAAGAGCTCAATGTCTATTGCATGGTAGGAAATCAATGCATTTTTTTTTTAATGAATGGTGGGTGGAAGAATGGATAGATGAATATGTAAGCAAGTAAAAATGGAAGGCCATGAGAATAATTTATAACAGGCAATACGGAGATTAATTGGTGTTTGAGACTAGTATAGCTATGAGAAAAAGTTCAATATGAAATGTTTATCACAGAGAGAATAAGAAAATAAACAATGGAGCACTTTTCTTCTCAGGGAATTCTATTAGAAGTTTGGGAGCTTAAAGGAACTCATCAAGCTGAAAAGAGAATTGAACAAGAGTTAGTACTTCAAATCACCTGATTCAGTGGTAGAATAAGATTATGGTAGAAATTTTTGGGTAAATAAAAATCTGGAATGTAATTCGTGGATACAGTCTTGTTGGTAACTGTTGCCTCTGAAAATCTAATATATTTAAAAAAATAGCCAAAGTTAAGACCAAGTATCTTCCAGAACACTAACTTTCTTACAGTGAGTTAAATGCAATTAAGTTAGAATATGAATTTTACATCTTTAAACTGTTGAATTTTCTTATTAATTCTTGTAATTTATATTTTAATGTAAATTATGTCATTTTCTGTGAATAATAATTTTTTTGATTCTTCTGAACCACATGTTAAAGCTTTCATTCACTTTCTTTTGTGCTGGCTAGAACCCAACTACAATTTCAATAGCAGTAAACATCCTTATCTTGTTTCTCATATTAAACAAAGTAAATTTATTGTTTTGCAATATGTTTGATGAAATATTTCTTTATATTTCTAATGTGCAATATGATTCCTAAGAGCGGTATCATGAATTTCTGTTGAATTTAATTGAAAGACTTGTGTATCTATTTAGCATGATGTGTTTTCTTTTTCTTTTATTTAATTAGTGCGTTGAAGTTTCTAATATATAAACCTTACCTTAAATTTCTGAAATAGCCCCACTGTTGCCTTGATCCTTAATCTATTTGCCTAGTTTTCAGTACCTTTTTAACTGAGCTTATTTGTAAGTATAATATTATGAAACTGGTAGCATAAAACCACAAATTTAATATAACATATTATTTATACAGCTCTTCCTAGATACTAGCAATCACTTCTTAAGAACTACTCATTAAATAACTTTTGATAAAATAAACTCATGTGCCATTTTCACGAATAATATAACCATCACAAAACTAGATTCAGGGAAGTAGCTTTGAATGAAGAATCCAGGAGCTGTCTCAGCATCTCATTATCTCAAAGACAGCAGTATCTTCAAATACATAGGATCTTGTAACTGCTTACTAATTTCCCAATTTTATGAAATGTAAATGTGAAGTAACCCAATAATAGGCAAGAAAATGGTAAAAGATAGATATGCAACTTATAAATAAGAAATTAAGAACTATCATGAAAATCATATTAATTATATTTTTGTATGAGTTTAAACAAAGCATATTAGGTCTAATATTTTTAAAAAAGTATAATATTTTGATTGTAAGCATCAAAGACATACAATTTTATGTGCTTAAAAATTAACATAAAATTGACGTTTTATCCATTTGGAAAGGAAGAGAAAATTTTATGACTTTGTATAGACTAGTATTTGTATAATCTTAAAAGATAATCTTTCTAAACATTTAACACTTTTTTATTATTAAACTGTCAACTTATTTTAATGAGAATTAGTTATCACATCAACTCTGAAAATAATTCTATCATTTGAGACATTCCTATCATTAAACATTCCTATCTTTCTTTAAAATATTATGCCACTTCAGCTGCCTTAGCTTAATTTAAAATCTGTGCTTGTTAGTCCTCCAAATATTATACAACCAAATTCTAACCCCTTGGGTTTTTACTATTCTTCCCCTGACCCCAGTCATCTTATGTTATTTTCTTCAGGATGAATACATTGATGGAAAGGCTTTCCTTTAATTACTGACCTTGAACTGTGGAATGCATTAGAGAA
Organism: Microcebus murinus; assembly: GCF_040939455.1. Lineage (NCBI taxonomy): Eukaryota > Metazoa > Chordata > Mammalia > Primates > Cheirogaleidae > Microcebus > Microcebus murinus. Next base: position 13,791,616 of record NC_134114.1, read on the forward strand.
TGAGAGAAAAGTTTATGTGTCTGAAATGTTGCACAGCTGTCATTTTCTTTAGAATAAATTAATGAGCATTGCTGTTTAGACACCTGGGTTATAGTTCCTGCTCTGTAACCAACTAGCTGAGTGACATTGATCCAAGCCCACATGGGATCTCAGTGCCTTCATCTCTAACATTAAAGATTTGCACTAAATTATCTCTAAGATCCTTAAATTTTTAATGATTTTAATTATCAGCTTCATTCATTTTTTAGCTTCCCCTCTTTTGTCTGCCTTGTGGGTGTTGACACCTCCATTTCTGTCTAAATAGCATACATGATAATAAATAAAACTCAAATTTATAACTTTTGCTGCTTTGGGAGTTATGGAAAATAGTACTGAACACGGAGAATATTGAAATTAATGGATAAAATAGCATTTGTATTATCTGCAGATTTCATGTATCAAAGTTAAGTCTTGTTTGTAATCCAATCTTGACTGTAAAATTATTTTACTATATTGGATAGATACTGGTTCAGTTTACAATTATCTTGGCCACAATAACTAAAGTAGTAATATGAGGACTTAAGTCTTTGTTTTTAATGTAGATACTTGAGAGGAAAACTATAACCTTCATCTCACCTCCTCATAGGTGTAACATTTGCATTTTGTGTGTTTACATTAGTATTTACCAAATTACATGGTGATTATTAAATTTCTTCTTGTCTCATTTGATTAGATTAAAAGCCATACTTGTAGGGACTAGTTTTATAAATCTTTCTTTCTTCGATGTCTAGGGAAGTGTCTAGCTGAAATAGGGAGCTTAAGAAATGTTTATTGAATGGACGAACAAAAATTCACTTCATAAAATCACTCAATGACACAATACTAATCTTATTTCAAATATATAATGAAAATATATGTGCATACCAACTTGATTACTTTATAGTTTGCCATATTTCTATAAATAATGGCTTTTACTAATAATATATTATTAAAATGAGTAATACAATTAATATTATTAATTATATACTTATTGGTTAAATGATATATATACACACACACACACACACACATATATATACACACACATACACTAATATAATCACTCCACAAATCCTAGGAGGCAGATGTTATTGTCATTCTCATCTGACATATGATAAAAATGAAGCACAGATAGGCTAAGTCACCTACCCAAGTTTATAGGACTGTGTAGTGGTGGAGCCAGAGCCTAAAGTGAGGCCATTAGGATCTGGATCATTACATTATGTTTTTGTCATTAAAGCTAAATAATATATACATGAAATAAGAAAATATGATTTCCAGTGATTTCATTAACTGCTTTTGTTTGTTAGTGTTACAAAGCGGCAGGCACTGATGATTCTAGTCTGTGGGAATGCACAGGTGAAGATATTCTCCAGATATATTCTCTAGTTTTGAGAGGCTAATAGACCAGCCCAGACATAGTCAATGCACATATTATAATCTGTGGTTTGCTACTGTAGAGGTGCATCTAAACTTTAATGAAAACACAGGGCAAGGGCTTAGAAGAGACAGTGAAAGTTTCATAATGATTGATGGTGGAACTGCTTTTTAAGGAAAGACTAGGAAATTCCTGGGTGGAAGAAAAACATTCTAGAGGGAGCAAATTACCTGGGTGGAGGCAAGAAACAATGGTAAAGCTAGAGATGGATGTGGAAAGAAGCCAGAATATTTAATGATTTTCTATTCTCTTGACTACATACTATAGAGTTTTACATGTTGGAATAAAATATCAGATTTGTAATGCAATAAGATAAAACTGGCTGTAGTGTTGTGGATAAACTGGAAAGAATTAATGTAAAAGGAATACAGACCTGTTGTAACATAAAAATTGTTAAGAAAATAAGTCACGAATGGCTGAGTGGGGATGGCTTTAGTGAACAGTGATAGGTAAAGACAAGTTTAAGAAACACTAGAAATAGAAAAAAATTGGGCTGAATGACCAATATGATACGGGGGCATATATGGTAAGGATAGTCAAAACGACTCAATTGTCTTGTCTGGATAAGTGGTAGAGCCATTAGGCGTGACAGGAAACACTGGGGTGAAGAGGGAGCATTTAAAGAGAATAAAATAAATACTTTAAATTTTAAAATGTTCACCTTAAGATGTCTTTAGATATCAATGTTTTCTAAAAGAGGTCTAGACTTGAGAAACGAATTTAGAAGGAAGCAATTTAAGGAGGTAGGAAGAGACCAAGCAAAGCTCATTGAAGACAAGAAAATAAATTTTCACAAGAAAGGAAACAGTTCAGTGTAATTGTTCTCAAACATTTTGTTCTCAGAAAACATTTACAGTCTTAAAAATTATTGAGAATACAAAACATCTTTTGCATATATGGGCCATATAGGTCACTATTTACCATATTAGAAGTTAAAGCTAAGAATTTTTATAATTTTATTAGTGTCTTAAAATATTATAAAAATCCATTACTATCAGCATACCATATGAAAATAGCTATATAATTCAAAACAAAACAAATGAGAAGAGTGGCTTTATGATGATACTTTGCAAATATCTTCAGTGTCAGGCCTAATAGAAGACAGTTAGATTCTCATGCAATCTGCTTCCAATTTATTACAATATGTTGATTCGTTTGAAGTATATGAGGAAAACCCAGCCTTACATAAATTTGTAATTGAAAAAAAAAAGGAGTATTTTATTGGATTATTGTGGAGATTATTTTTTGATAGTATACCCAAACTTGATGATGGCAACTTCTTAAAGTTTACCTGAAATGTAGACTATAAAAACCATGTCAGTTAACTTTTTGTTACTCTTCTTAAATTAAAATTAGTTGGTTTATCTTGCAGTTTGAATAAATTTACCTGTGTGTGGTTTTGTACCATCAGAAACTGGCTGTTTGACAATATTGGTACACTGAGATATACAGATCTTTAAAATTTTGACACATTTCATTACACAATATCAAACTATGTCATTGGAGAAGTTCTTCAGGCATTGGGAAGCATCAAATTCACAGTGGTGTGTAAAAATTTTCAGAAACCCTAATTTTCATTTGAAAAACTTGTATGTCATCATTGGCAATAAAAATATCAGGCTTTTCTCTTGAAGTGACAAACTCATTTCATTTCATTAATTTTTGAGAAAATGTGTGCTCTGAAAATACCCAACTGAAAATAAACATAGTTTGTGTGTCATTTGTTCTTTCGAGGAAAATAATCTTCCATGTAAAAAGCAGCTGGGTCAGTTCACAGTTCAAACAGTTGTACAATGCTTTGCTTTGAACCGACCATGCTGCAGGAGGGCTTTAGGCAGACTTTCTATTTCTTCATAAGGAATATTAAAACTGTGTGTGCTCATGAGTAGAGATTTCCTCAAGTTAACAACTTTTCTGCTCATCAAGGCCATACTTAAGTGGACTTTGTGTGTGTGTGTGTGTGTGTGTGTGTGTGTGTGTGTGTGTGTGAATCAGCAGCGGAGGTGAATAGGATGCCTATTAGTTCAGATCTTGATTTGTGGGAAGGTGACAGAAGTTTTATCCACCATTGCTTTTGCATCATAGTGCAAACATCAACACAGTGAAATAGGGAATTAACATGTTACTATTGCTCTAAAAATGTTTTTGACTTTGTAGACCTAATGGACATTTCTTGAGAACCCTTAAGGGTTTTGAGAACTGCTGGTCAAGTGCTCAGTCAAAGATCACATGGACAATGAAGATGCTGGTTAAGAATACAGACTCTAAAGTCAGATGAAGCTTGGGTTTAAATTCCAGCCTTAAATCTTACTAACTGTGTGACATTGGACAAATTTCTTGAAGACTCAGACTCTAATTTGTCAAATGGAGATGAATGTAGGCTCTATGTATAGTGGACATATGTCAGTCATTTGGCTTCTGACATCTGAACTTCTTTCAGTGGTAAAGATATGCCCCAGTTAAATGAGACTTCTTGGGGAGCAAAGACTACCTTTCTATACAGTAGCTGGAAATGCTAGATATTTGCTTTACAATGCACTCAATTTCCCTGTTAGCTAGACCCAGAAGTATTTAATTTATACATTTGTAATCAACCTACCTATGCCAGATTTTAACTTCGGAACTAGTGACACAAGAAAAGGAGCTGGAGAGCTTGCTTGGGGATAGCAGGTGCATTGCTAGTAGTGAAGCTGCAAGGTAGAGATCCTGCCACAGATGTGGAGTGCTATTATGGGTAAAATTTATTTTTAAAAATTGAATTAATGGTATTGAAGTTGCTGATGTAGAATTCATGGCTTTGATACGTGGCCATGACAATTATTTTTTCATAAGGGAGTTCTTCTCATAATTTTGGGAATTATTTCTGGAAGCTTAGTCCTTGAGTCTTCTCTCTGACTTTCCTAGACATTCTGCGAATTACTGGGTGTCCTTAAATAGTATCTATTTTTGTTACTTGTAGTGAAAATTCTGGGGAATAAAATATCTCATATTGTTGTAAACTTAAATGAGATAAGCTATATAGAGAGCTTGGAAAAATTCCTGACTCATAAATAAATGAATAAACTAATACACATTATATAAATAAACTCAAAAGATGTCACCTGTTCTTTTGCTTCACTGTGCTTTTTCCAATAGATTATATAACCCTACTTCTATCAAAGTGAATAGAAAAGTAGGTAAAGATTAATGAATCCTTATTTTTGTTTGTATTCAGTGGCTGTTATACAGATAATTTCAAACAGTAGGCATCCATATGGCATTACATAGGCCCCTTATAACTCAAATTATCTGGAAGAGCTATGGGACTAAAGGTTAAATATTATAGTAAGTAATAGTGAAAATAATTGATGGCTCAAAAACAAGAGAATAATTCCTTAGTTCACTGACAAGAAAGATAGGGGCTCTCTCTTTTGTGATAATGGATATAAATAAAAGTTTATCCATTGCTACTATAAAAACAAAAAAAAATGCAAGATATATAACAAAAGAAGGAGAAAGAAGGCAACAAATGGAAACAGATGAAAATAATGATTAAGAAGAGGAAAAAATGGAAAAGCTCCTCAAATTCAGGAACGCCTGTCTCTCTGGTTTTAGTCTATCAGTCCATGTTTGAACCCTCCCTGAGTGCCAGCCCGGTGACAGTGGATGTGTCTAGCTTCCCCTATATAGGTGGTCCCTAAATTTAATATCTTTGGCCTTCAAGCAACCTAAACATTAAGGATGCACACTGACACCACATTGTTCTTAATAATAATATGTCTTATTCAGACTATTTTTACCTGGTGGCCTGCTCCAATAGCCAACAGTGCCATATGGAAGTTCTGCCATCTTGGAATTGCAAGGTTTTTGTAATCCCACATTTCAATATTTCATCACAGGTAATTTTTTCCTCAGGGTTCCCTGTAGCCTGCAGTTTTTGCAAAGTCCCTGACAGGCATACAAGGGGGACATGGAAAGAGGTTGACAGAGATTCAACTTATATCTGTACTCCAGGTTAGCTCTCCAGATAATAATGTCTGGGATTTAAAGAATGTTTTCTGCTAAAATATTGGATAACTGTTTTATGATATTATGAAAATCAATAGGGATGAAGCTATAAAAAATACTGATAGAGATAATATGAAAATGACTCACAAACTAATGTTGACTGAGAAACTTAGAAATGATTAACCCAGACAAAAATAAGGAGATTTTATCCTCAGCAAGGTGATCAATAGATTAAAATTGATCAACAGGTCTCAACTGCCAAGGAGATGTAGCCAATTAAAAAATGAGTTCAAAATACTAAAAATAATTTGACAACATCTGGGTGTAAAATTCAGGTATGTTTAGAATTTTAGTAGTATTTTTACCTCTTTGAGAACAAACATTGTTTTTGTAACTTATCTTTTTGGATTTGAAGTTAGTTCATGTTTTCAGAAATAAACCATGCATCAAAATAGACAACATGCTGTGCTGCTTTCTCCCTCTTTGCTATACACCACTTCCTACACAGCATGGTCTCCTGATATACTAGAGCAGTATCTTATTCATTTTTATATTCCATTTGGAATCTAACAAACACTTAGTTCATAGACATCATTCAATAAATTCTTTAACAGTGAAATAATTTTAAAATTGCAATAATATACCTTGAGGAGATCACATGCAAAACAAAATAAGTCAATAATCAAGTTTTTCTTAAAGAGGCATTAGACCCAAAGCAATTAGATCACACCAGTTTGTACCTATGGTGGCAGGTACATAAGTTAATAGGAAAAGTGCCCATTTTGGAAGCAAGAAGTTTAGATTGGGACCATAGATTATGAATTAAGATAAGACTGAGTACAAGTCCCCCTGGTTATCTTTTAAACTTTGGACCATGTACATGAAATTGCTGAGCTTCAAATTGTAAAATATGAACCATGAGTGGATTTACAACAGGGTTGGAAATTCTTCCTTCACAAGAGACCTTACTTCAAATTTAGATACTGTGTTTCCAAAGTATTTGCATAATTTAATAATTATTTTATAATATAGTTTAATACATCAATAGTAATTTTGAAGTAATACACATATTTGATAACAAAAATAGTAGAGGAGGATATCAAGTAAAAAGTAGAAGTCTCCTTTCCTTTTCTTTGCAGAAACCCAGTCCCAACTCCAATCTTTAAAGAGTACTAATTTTAAAAATTTCTGCCATATTCTTTTCTATTGGTTCTCTTTTAAACTATAAATAGTATGCTTATGTGTCTGTTGCATGATTTTTTAACTTCAATAGTATCTGTTGCCTCCATCTATAAAACTTGAGAGCTGCTCTTCAACTAAACTGACTTCTGCTGTGTCCTTCAGTCTCTGCTAGTTATGTTTTTACTTGTAGGTCATCTCTTGTTTAATTTGTCGATCTGCTTGATGTATTTGATCCTCTATTTCCTTTACTCATCATTAGACTTTATGTCATAATATGCCCTTATGTTATTTGAAGTATATCTGTGTTACCGTCTCTTTTTCCTTCTTCCAAACTTTATTTTGCATAGGGTTATTTATTTTATGTACAGCTTTAAAACACTCTGTTCTACAATTGTAGTCTTCTATGATTGTCAATTAATTGAATCAATTTATAGACAAAGCGTGGAAGATAAGCCCATGTGAGACACTTCTCATTGTATAGGACTTCTCATTTTATAACATTTTTGTTTCCTGTTAGCTAATGAGCTTCAGCTATCAGAAATAATTCACTTTTATTGTACTTAATATCCTTATTATTTGGTAGAGTAACCAGTTTTTATACAAAGCACTGAAACAATTTACTAGGATGGCCGTCAGTATCTGTGAGGTTAACAGTAGGACACAAGGCCCTATCGTGTGGTTTAGGACTTTAATTCTGCATACACTGGCAAAAACAAAGCAGGGACTATAGTTAAAAACACTGTATTGTATATTTAAAATATGCTAAGAGGGCATATATTAAGTGTTCTAACCACACACACACACACACACACACACACACACACACAGTGATAACTATGTGAGGTGGTGGATATATTAACTAGTCTGATTACAGTGATCCTTTCACAGCATGGATGTGAAGCTGCGTGCCTTAAATCGATATATATATCGATTATATATATATATATATATATATATATATATAATCTGGGGTTATTTAGCTGTGTATTAAGTCAGAGACATATTGACTGATAATAAGGCAAGGCTGGGTGCCTGGAATTAGTGTAGTAGATGGTTCAAAAAAGGGAATTGTTTCCAAAGCAAAGTAAAGGATAGTATCTACCATAGGCTGCCAAGTCAGATCGGACACAGCAGTAACACTGACACATGCTAGGTCTCTTAGTTCCAGCTGAACCACTATTCTATTCTAATCTTCCCTGCTCATGGGCAGCAGTGACCGGAATTTCGGGTGTGTATGAGGGTGCATTTGTGGATTAAACAATTTGGCTGTGAGGTATATAGGGTAAGAAAAAAGTAAAACAAGTCACTGAGGAGGAGTGATTTTTTTCCCTTTGAAATGAAAACCGCATTCTATTTTAATAGTGATATTTTTCTACAATCTCCATACACAGCAAGCTTTCATTAAAACATATTACTTTAATATAAAAATCGTTGCAATGCTAAATAGGTGTAATTATATGAAAATTTTATTTTATTTCAACATGTTCCTGCTTTCTCTAAGATTTCAGTAAATTGCCATAGATTAAAATAATAAAAGAATTATTTTAATTTCTTTATCAACTTTCATTGGGAAATGAGCAAATTATCTTTCTGCTGCTCATTATATACCTGTTTTCATTATATTATGAATTTAACAACGTTGTAATTTAGATTAAAATTTTAATTATATTTAGAAAGTGGTAGAAAAAACATTAAAACTCAGGAGGCTTTTAGATAACATACATAAAATACATACATATATAAAAAGGAAGTCAGACAGTGGTCACCAGGGGCAGGGAAATGAGAAGGTTTAGGTCAAAGGGTACAAAGTAACATTTATGTTGGATGAATAAATCTAGAGATTTAATGTACAACATGAATACTATAGTTAATAGTGTTGTATAGTGTACTAGAAATTTGCTAAATGAGTAGATTTTAGGTACTCTTATAACATACGCTCACATACACACACAAACTATATGAGATGATGGCTATGTTAATTTCCTTAATTTTAGTAACCATTTTACTATGTGTATGTGTTAATATTTCAAAATATCATGTTGTATATCTCAAGTATATACAATAAAATAAAATCTTCAAAACTTTTAAACATTCTTCTTCCCACCCCCAACATCAACAAACTAAACTACATTTCTCAACATGATTTTATCACAGAACCCTTTTTTGAAACAATGAAAATAATTCCAAATTAAAAGAGTGATAACTCAAAAGGTCCAGACATTTGATGACACAAAATATAAAAACTGACTGCATGATAAACCATCATATTAAAAGCATATTGAAGCATGAACAGGGTTCATCTCTAGGTGGTGAGATTATTTCTTCTTTAGAAAAGTATTTTTCCAATCATAAGAGAGAGCAACAAATGATTGAAAGAGAAGCAAGAGGAAAGGAGTATGGCTGCATAGCAACACCTCCAAGGTGTGTGGTCTACCTCAAGTGCCGGGATGCTGTCATGCAGGGCAAAGACAAGCCCTTCCCTTGGCTCCGGTAAATTCCCTCAGAATCAGCCAGAGTCAAATACATGAGTCAAATTCTCAGAATCCCAATGATCCACTTTAGAAAGTAAAACCTTTTTGCCTACATGATGTAAAAATGTCCTGCAGATCCACTATCAGAAGATTTCTCCTTTTAGAGCTTTTAAACACTTTCTATGGCTACCTGAGATGCTAGCTCACATACAGACAATTTTATAAATGAAAGAGTGCTCTGAATTTCTATTGCCAGGATAGGCAAATCACATGCGCACACGCGCACACACACATGCACGCTCAGTGGTAGAGAGGAGAGTGGACAGCCTGGCAGATCAGAACAGCTTGTACGGGGGTGGCCTTGTATTTCAAGTCAAGGCTGCTCATGTGGTAAAGATGACAAATGGGGAAAACAGATTGGGAAATGTAAGCTCAAGAGGAAGAATTTTTCACAAAAGGAATAAAATCAACTATCTAGCTTATGGTTTCCAGCTTGGAGAGAACATTAAAGGTGAACTCTTGCAATATTTCATTTAAAAATGAGAAAAAGGAATGAGGTTAAACGACCGTTGCCAGGTCACACAGAGGAGAAATGGCTGAAGCTCAGCTCTAGCACTGAGTCTCTTTTCTCTACGAAGTCAAATGGCCTCACCGAGTTTAAATATAAAACAAACAACAACTCTGATGAAACAAACAACTCTGATATGTATTTATTTTAGTAGCTGGGATTAGGAGAAAGAAGAATTTTTTCATTTAGTATTAAATATTGAATATATAAATGCTCATATTCTTACCTGAATATGACTTTTAAAAATGATATATTTTTTAAAATTTTTACTTTGTCTATTCTGATGGCAATGGAGCATGATGCACTGTTGCTTTCTTATAAAATAAGTATTTTAATATCAAGCATGCTTTTCTTAGAGGCATCATACAGATTTTGTAATAGAACTTAGGAATCTTCCAGTTGAGCAAAAACAATCTCTCCCCTCCAATGGCATAGATACTTTGGTGTTGATAGATATTGTGATGTTCTGCCTTTCCAGCTGGTGGGGGGTCCCATCCTCCCTGAGAATTGCTCATTGCTGAAAGAAATTACCACCTACAACTGGCTGATATGGGGACACAAAGTCCCAGCCACCATGCCCTGAAGTGCCACCTCAGCTCCAGAAGTTGCTCTAGGATCAACCAAGACCTCAGTTTGGCAGCATTGGAAACCAGCTTCTTCCTTTGCCCAGTGGAATCGTCCTTATTTCCTGACAGGTATATCTTTTGAGAGAACTTCCTGATAAAGATCTGTGTATTCAGTTTTCTTCTTAGGGTCTGTTTCCCAGGAAGCTTGGAAGTTAATTGATATCAGAAATGAGGATTCCCATCACTGATGGCAGATGGACTCTGGATGTTGTAACAATACAATTATTAAATACTTAAAACTTTCAGCAGTAGAGAACTGGGATGGGATGCTGGTGGGTTTGGGGGGAATAAATTAGCTGGTATGATGTCTCTGGCACTAAAGAACTAGGTGGAAAACACTAACTATAAGGACTGTGGAACAGGGTAGGTGTTGGTACATGTCACTAATTCCTTGAAGAGAGAGATATGACAGATAGAATTTTGTCTCTAACCCTAATCCCAAGAACCCGTGGATGTGAAAGTATATTACCCCATAATTTGGTTGTTATATAGCACAGTTAGTCCTACAAGAGAGAGATTATCTGGATGATTCTGACCTAACCACATGAGACCTTAAAAGCAGCTGAAGACAGAAAAAGAAGCCATGGGGATTTGAAGCTTGATAAGGACTTGAGGTGCCATTGATGGGCTTGAAGGTGGAGAGGGCCATACGAGAAGGAATCCAGGTGGCCATACAAAGCTGAGTTAGGCTCCTGGCTAAGCTCCAGCAAGGAAATAAGAGCCTCAGTCCTACAACAGCAAGGAGCTGAACAATGTCAAAAATTTGAATGAACTTAGTTGCATATTCCCCCCCCCCCAGAGCCTCCAGGTAAGAGCCCAGTTAACAGTGATTTTAGCATCGTAAGACCCTGAGTAGAGAACCCAGTCCAGCCCATCCAGTCATCTAACCTGGAGGCTGTTCGTGATAAATAGGTATTGTTTTAAGATGCTAAATTTGTGATAATTTGTTACAGCAGTGATAGAAAACTAAGATAAGAGATAACAACATGTTCAGAAGGGTTAATTACCAATCTAGGCAAATTTATCCACTTTCTCCACATTTTTGGTAATCAGTAATTTCAGCACACAAACTCATATATTATTTTGTGTCTATAACTCACAAGTTATTTTTCTATTTAAAATTATAGACAATTACTTAAAAAGAAAATTTCCAAAAATTTTAAATCCTCTAATTGTTACCCCCCCACCAGCTAGATCAGATAGATCAATAACGATACTATAAATTGGACTCTTGTGTCAAGATTTTAGACTTTCAGATCAACTCTTCTTCCTCCATCTCTCCTTTTTATCCCAGATTGTGCTGTGTTCTTTTTGGTAGCTATGACAAAACAAAATTGGAGCATTGTTCCTTTGAGTTGCTGGATGTGTGTTAAATTGCTTCCATAAGCCTGACACAACTGACCTCATCCCCACAATAATAAAATTCTACTTTTAAATTATTCCTCATGCTAATGTTGAACGTCGGCGATGTATTCTGATGAGAGGCGTCCAGGGTCTGTTTGGAGTAGCTGGCTCCTTAAGTGTTCCAGAGACAGATGTCTGAAGATCATTTCCAAGCCCTGTAACATAGCCTGCATCTTAATGACACATTTGAATGAGGAAACATATGTAAATTTTGCATCAGTTAAAGGAATATGACTCAAAATGAAAGTGAATAAATGGCCTAACAGCAAAAAGGATTAAGCTCTCATGATGAACTCTGCTAAACATTATATGTTGGAGGAATTCCATTTTCTTTTTGTGGAAAATACTTTTTGTTTTCAAGGGTTCCAAACGATCTTTAAATACTTTTACATGAATTTTATCAATCAGAAATTTCTTACACTTCTATAATTGTTTTCTTTTGCTATTAATAATTCCTTCTATATGTTAAAAATGCTTTGTGGCTTGTGCTTTAGAATTTTTAATTGGTCCTATTCAGGTCAATCAATTTATTTTACTATGACAGCATTGTTCATGCTCCTTAGTAGTATGCAAGGTCCAGCTCTGTAAGAACAGTATTTGACAAGTTAAAACTAAGTGTTCAGAATGAAATGCAAAAACATTGCTCCTAATCATATGCAAATTGGTACTGGAATATCAGAGATGACTTTCCAAAATCAAGGAATTCCAGCTAAGATTATCAGAAGATTTACATGATTTTTTTTTACCTGACTTATATTACAGAAGAACTACTTAAATTAATTGGGACATTTTCAACTCTTTGATAGGCTGTGAATTCTGCTTTTTGAGTACATGTATGGTTATATTTCCCTCACCAAATTCCTGTGGGCATAAAACTTTACTTAAATATTCTGCCTCAATAGAATGTAAATTTTTTGTTAGCATCTTGGTAACATGAAATGTTATTATGAACAGTTTCCTCAATAAATATTTTCTTTAGCAGACTTCTATGCTCATTTCAACAGTGATCTTTCAAAAATAAAATTTGAAAAGGTGCATTTTGCAATAGAAGGTTAAGTTTAAAAATATCTCTTTTAGATTTTAATATTTTCTACCATATGGATTATCTCTGAGCTTATTCCTGATAAGAGAAAACATCATGTTTAATCATTGTAGCAATTTTTTCACATTGAAATGTATACTACTCTGACAATTTTACTTTCCTTTAGGCACAAATAGACTGTTACTAATTATGATTTAAAATCTGTTTAATCAGCATTAGAAATTCCAGTTATACAGAAAGCATCGAGTAAAATTCAACTAACTTTTACTTTTTCCATTTAGGCTTATAGCAAATAAGTGTATCATTCTAGAAACATTTCAGTCTGAGAAAATTTTCTTATTTTTCTGTCATTTAAAAATGATAAAGGAAAGTAGATTACCATTGTTGACCAAAAAAGTCACAAAATCTATAAATTTAAAAAGGAGAGCTTTATTTCTAAAATGAGGTATCACAACCTCTATGCAGGGAGCAGAGCCTCTATCTCAAACCACAAAGCAGGCACTTTGAAGAAGGAAGGGTGGGACAGGAATTTTTGCTGAAATGGTTGGCTAAATATATTTAACAGGTTGTAGGAGGAGCTATGAATATTCACAAGGGGTTGTATGCATAAGTAGTAAGCTGACATGTATGTTACATACATCACATGTTAAGTTTGAGGTGGAGATGTAACATTTAGATGTATTATAATTAGGCCCTATATGTCAAACATGAGGCAGAGAACACAAAGGCACTCAGTGCCCAGCCTGCATAAACTGGCCATAACCACTTCATGGTCAGTGGTCTCTTATCAGGAAGAAAATCTGATTAGCTGTTGTATTGAAACTGTAAAAAACCACCTGTGTCAGGTGGAGGGTTGAAATCAGCAATAGAGCAAGTCTTTTGAAAGGGCTGGTTTCTGTTTAACCTGTAGGAAAGTAAGTCTAATGGCTGTTAATGAGGGAGGGGGTATAATGAGGCATGTTCAACCTCCTGTCTTGTCATGAGCAGAAACTCAGTTTTTGGAGTCCCCTGGGCCAAGAGGGAGACTGTTCAGTCAGTTCAGGGACTTAGGATTTTATTTTTATTTCTCACCATATAAATTTAATTTCTCAACTTTTTGGCAACCCCAACTTAAACTGATGAATGTATGGGGTCAATCTTTCTCTTCGTATTACTCTAGTGGTTTGTTAATTTTCACAAGAAGACTCTCTTAGATAGAAGTGTAAGAGGGTCTTTAGGATTCCAACATTTGGTAATATGTACATGCCATGTGTGATCCTCTCCCCTTCACTTGAGTGTGGCTAGATACTACTACAATGATGGCAATCCACATTGTTTGGGTAACATGATATACTAAGGGTGAATGCATTTTTGAAGATGTAATTAAGATCCCTAATCAGCTGATTTTGAGTTAATCAAAGGGAAGATTATCCTGGACTTAGGTATCAGAGATACCTCTCTCAATGACCTTTAAGAAGCAATCTATAGCTGCAAGTGAGTGAATTCTGTGAACAACCATATGAGCTTAGGAGAGGACCCTGCTCCCCAGATTAGAGCAGGGCTCAGGCTAAATCTTGACTGCAGCCATTCAAGATTCTGCACAGAGGACCCAGCTAAGCTGAACCTGAATTCCTAATACCCCCAAAACAGTGAAATAATAAATGGGTGTTGGTTTAAATGGCTAAAATTTGTTAATTTGTCATGTAGCAATAGAAAACCAGAACACTCTGTACTTATTTTCTTGTTTTTGATAACAGGATCCCAATTTCTAATATGGAAACCATTTCATATAATTTGGCTGGAACTGACCTAAAATTGACCCTTATTGATGTACCCTATCCTTTTGAGTAGAGTGATAGGTTGAGAGATAGACAAATGAACTAAGCTTGACCTATCAGCATCCTTCTAGACCTTTTCTGTCAGTCATGATAAGGAAGACTTTCTCTTCCCACTTAGTCTGGTATGATGTGATTGTTAGCTATCAGTGTACATCTTTGCTACCATATTTTTGGAGCCTCTGACATACACTGTTGGTTGGTTCATTCAACACCTATTTCCACATCCTTTTTAATTTTAAATAGGCTAGAAAGCTAGATACTTTCTTTTAGAATGTGCCTTATCATTATGAAAAGCTATTTGGCATGGTTCTAGCCAACTAGATGTTAATGTACAATTGCTAGGGAATTCCTTTGAAAGCTTTTACATTCTTGTTAAACGGAGCTCATGTCACTGGACACTGTTGCCTTCCCATCTATTTTTCCTAGAATATAGATGTAATACTTAAAGTTTGGCTCTCATCATGATATTATGGGGGAAAGAGCAAAAAGAGTTAAAAAAAACATGGCTTTGACATTTGTGAACTTCTGAACCAATGCCATTGGCTTTTTACCTGTAGCCTTTGTGTTATCACATGAAATATAATATGCTATGTCTTTAGTGATTAAACTACTGTAGGGTGACATGCCTTCACTTGTAACTGAAAGTCTTTATGCTTGATTGAGTGATTAAGAAAGTTCTGGTATGCAACAATGATAAAATCAGTTTTACCTCTAACCTCCTAACACCTACTTTATTTAATATCTTCTGAATTAGGCTCCATCCATTACATTGCAATTGAAGAATCCCAGTGTACTCATTAGTTGATAGGTGGACAGATTTTTTTGATGGGCTGGAAAGTAGTTGGGCAATGGAAAGGGCATGTACTAATAATTGCAAATGTATGGAATTTTTCTGAGTCAAGAACAAGTGTGGGGCATTAATAAATCTACAACTCTCATCTAGGAAATTGATTTAAACAAAGCCGAATTTATGCCATTTTGTCTACGAAAGCTAGAGCTTCAAGAGACAAAGTAGAGACATTTCTTGATTTTCTAATTTCTGCCTACTTCATTCTATAATTAGCTCATGTAATAAGAGGACATGCTTCAGCTTAAGGAGTTAGCTCTGCAGTAACGGGACATGCCTCAATTCAAGGAGGATATCAAAGTAAATCATTCAACTATAGTTTTATAATGCGCTTAAGATTTAGGAATACCCAGATTTACTTTTTTTTTTTTTTTTTGAGACAGAGTCTCACTTTGTTGTCCAGGCTAGAGTGAGTGCCGTGGCGTCAGCCTAGCTCACAGCAACCTCAAACTCCTGGGCTTGAGTGATCCTTCTGCCTCAGCCTCCCGAGTAGCTGGGACTACAGGCATGCGCCACCATGCCCGGCTAATTTTTTATATATATATCAGTTGGCCAATTAATTTCTTTCTATTTATAGTAGAGACGGGGTCTCACTCTTGCTCAGGCTGGTTTTGAACTCCTGACCTTGAGCAATCCGCCCGCCTCGGCCTCCCAAGAGCTAGGATTACAGGCGTGAGCCACAGCGCCCGGCCCAGATTTACTTTTATTTACAATAATTCTAGTTTCAGGAAGATAAACAAGTAAATTGATGATATTGACACCATTAAAAAAAACCCACAAGTCTCAGGATTTTGAAATCAGTGTAGATTTAAGAAAACCTTAGTAAGCTAAACAGATGAGTGTTTTATATAATTTGATATTAATTTAAAAATCATCATCAATTTATAAATTTATGCTTGCTTATAACTTAATTATTAAAATATTTTCAAAAGTATATATAACTAATTCATGAGAAGGAACTTTAATAAGCATAATTTGTAGAAAATACCAAACTCATTAGGGTAGACAAATTTTATCAGCTTTTGTTTAGGTACCAAGAAATTGAAGAGTGATGATTTTAGTACAAAGGGAAAAAAAAGGAAACAAACCAAAGAATGTGATCACTTCCCTAACCACCAATCTGACTGGGACAAACACCATATTACCTAGATTTCACTTTCCATTCCCCAAAAGACAAACTCACAGAATTATATTTTCCTAGAGGTTCCTAAGGGCCTATATGAAAGCCAGCATGGTTTTTTTGCCTAACATTCACATTCCGGATGCCTGAGATGGAATTCAGGCATCTTCAGTTCAGACTTCTCCAGTTCTCCAGCAGAACTGGAGAAGCCACATTCTCTACCTTACACGAAAGATTGTTTGAGCAGAAGGCTCAAACAGAAGGCTAAATCCAGTTGGCCACCTAATTTTGTGAGCAAATTTTTGTTGTTTTTATTGGAGCACATCCACATCCATTCTTTACACATTGCCTATGGCTGCTTTGGTGCTATCATGGTAGAATTGAGTAGTTGGGACAAAGAAAATATGGCCCTCAGAGCTTAAAGTATTTACTCTCTGGCCCTTTAAAAAACATCTGCCAACCTCTAAACTAGAGGAACGCTGTATGGTGCTCTCCCTACTAAAACAGAGCAAATTTCCCGCATTGTTAGGGGTTGAGATCCGAGAAGCAGGAGCAGAGCATCCTGCCCTATTACCAGGGTTCTTCAGAATGGAGTCCAAGTGATGAGCAGATAAGCTAAGCATTAGGAGAAAGCGTAGAGCACCAACCATGTAATTAAGAGACAAAAATCTTAAGGCTGGAATCCAAATTCAAGAACCATGACTTGTCAGTTATCTTTTTAAAATCTTCCTTACTAAAACATGAAGTCTAAAGTATGTAAAGTGATCCTCAATCCATTCAGGATTTTATTACCAAAGGAAAATAAAACCCACATATATGAGAAAGAGTAGCTGATGATACCCCCAGTGCAATTCTTAGGCTTTCAAGCCACTCCAAAAATTAGTGGGAAGTTTAATTAGTACAAAGTTCAGGAAGGAAATCCTTGCCAAAGTCACTTTAAGATGTACAAATGGAGGTCAATGAAAAATGGAATTTCTCCCCCAAGTTGCTCAGCTTCCCTCCCCGAAATCCTGCCTA
The DNA here is from genome assembly GCF_040939455.1 of Microcebus murinus. Lineage (NCBI taxonomy): Eukaryota > Metazoa > Chordata > Mammalia > Primates > Cheirogaleidae > Microcebus > Microcebus murinus. Next base: position 13,809,153 of record NC_134114.1, read on the forward strand.
TGGCAGTGAGATGGGCTCTTCTTCCACTGATGAAAATATATAGACCAGTGGCCAAGGAGAGAATTTAACCCTTTCTTTTTTCATATAAATGTGTATATTCAAGTTATTCTATTTTCTATTAATATTTATTTTCAGAAAATGTGGGTATTCATGATTTGGGACCATAAGCAGCCATGCTTCACTATATTTTTCAAATCTATTTAAAAACTATCTGTCCATAATATAAAAAATGTCTGTTATTTAGATTTCCATAGGTGATAAACTTTTATGGACTTCTGTGATCTTTTATTCATCTATTTGTTAGGTAGATAGCGAGGGATTCCCAGTCTTCTAGGGACAAAAGTGGGTGCTGCTGTGATTCATCCCCCCACCCACAAATGGGCTTTCAGAGAGGCTGGGGGAGATCTGCATGTGCCCTATGACTCAGGTCATATGACTCCCAACTGTCCAATCAAAGTGGTTCCATGGTGACATCTGAGCCACGAAGAAGTTCCCAATCCAGGCACTATAAAACAAGATGCAGACCATAACCAGCCCCTTTTTGTGATCTTTTCCTTTTGCTCTGCCTTTGTTGCAACAATGGGTCTGGTCATCATCTGTGGAGTATGTATCATGTCTGTAAACCTGTATCTGGCGCTTACCCTATCATCCTATCTTTCTCTCCTCAAAAAAACCTCACTTTTGTACTTGCCTTACTTTGATGTGTCCGGTCATTCTTTGGCTATGAGTGCACTAAGAACTGACAGTTTAAGACTAAAACCTGACAGATTCAGCAAACATTTATTGTGCACCAATTTTGTGCCAGGCATCACCTTAGGGACTTAGGATATGAGTGAACAAAACAAAATCCTTTCTGAGTGGAGCTTACTTATATCCTATTGGGAGGAGTGTATAAATAATAGACAATGAATGTAATAAATAAGTAAAGCATATTCTATGTTAGAAATTGGAAGGTATTAAAAAGAACTTGAACAAAGTTGGAACAATAAAGAGCATGATAAGGGAGATTAGAATGCCCAAAGTGGAGTGCATTTTTAAACAGCATGATCAATATTGATCCCATTGAACAGACAACACTTGAGCAAACACTTGAAGGACTTAGCCATGAAAGCAGGACTGTATAATTAATTCATTGCCACCACTGTAGTCACATCTTGGTGGAGATCCTGCTGATGGTATTTCAGCATTTCAATTTTTGAATCTGAGGGGCTTCTCTCTTGAAGTTGTTTGAAACGTTACTATTGTATTTCTAATGACGTTTTAAAGTGAAAGTTCATTGAAAACAGAAGGAGAAGAAATCTGAATTAGTTGGCTCTTTCAGATTTTTTTGGAGGGAAGGTCACGTAAGGTGTTATATGGGAAATTAGAGAAATAGTTTTACATTCTTGACATAAAGTACATTTGAAGATTTTCCAGTATATGTGTGTGTGCGTGTGTGTACTTCACGTGTGTGTGTGTGTGTGTGTGTGTACATGTTGTGAAAAACTGATCTTAGGAACCACCCACAGTGTTCTGATAAATAAAATCAGAAATTGAAATCCATGTATCTGCCCTTTGTATTTTGTTCAAAGTTAATGCTATATAAGCATTGATTAACATGCTTATATACTAGACTCGAGTAAGTTCTAAAGCTCACTGCAGTTGATACTGGACTTTTGAATTTTTAATGTGATTATTGTGCCTAGGAATCCTATCCCAATATTCTGGCCCTAAGGGAGTGATACTTCTGATCTGATGATTAATGTTTTTAAGGAGCAGTATCTGTTCAACACTGTGGATACCCAATGTTGATATGCAAGGATTATTTTCTATAATTCTGAAGCCATATTTTAGTTGCTGATTGTATCACATGCTACAGCTGTTTCCACAGTAGTCTTCCTGTAATGTTCCATGTGATGTGCAGATAGGTCCAGTGCACTGGGCACCCAATATTCAGTGTGAATAACACTCTCCAGACAAAGTTACCCACACTCAACTTTCAGAATCTAATCAATGCCACCTGCTGTACTACGATTCTTTAGTTTAAATAAAATAATTACACTGTGATCTTTCTCTGATCTTTAGTTATTGAGACCTAATCCAGGAATATAATTACTCATTTAAAATCAATTTTCAATGACTCAAATAACCTGCTTTTAATTTAAAAGCTGAGAGATACTAGTTCAGAAAAGACTATTTTGATTTTTATTTTTGTTTTGATTTTAAAATTATTAAATTTACAAATCTAAAACCTTAGCTCTTCCTTAAAATCTAATAGTCAGTTCACAAACCTTATTCTATTTATGGCAAAGTGTTATTTAAGCCACTAAATCTGGGATAATAGTGCTATGTTATGCAGCAATATATATGTAGTAGAACACAATACACACGTTTAGACAAAGTCATAATTGCACAATACTTGACGATTTTTTAAATATTGCATCTCTTTAAGGTGTTTCATGCTTTTAGATGATCATTTTAATTAGTTATTTGATATTTATTTAAATATCGCCTACTCACTGTTCCTAATATATGGAAATGACATGGATCCATCCCTTTTTTAAACAATATTTGTTGCGTACCTACAATATTGTATATACTCTTCGGTGTGTTGAAGATACAGCATTAAAAGAAATGGCCTGCCCAGATTGTTTATCAGCTGGTAACTGATCTAATACAATTAGTATATTTTTGGTAGTATTAATAATTATTAATAATTATAGATAGGCCTATACCCCTAATCTACCTGGATAGAATAATGAGACTTAGGAAACATGTTTTTCCCATCATTAAATTGATAAAAATCTTATTTATGGAAAATGGAGAGAAAATAATAATTGTGATAATAGTAAGCTTATTGAATGAAAAAATGACCAGCATTTCAGAAAAAGAACTAAATGAGTGCTATTGTTCAGATTTCCTAGCCAGACACTTGGGTCTTAAAGATACAAATAAAGCCAATCCACCCCGAATGTTTTCCCCATTGTCCATATTTATACTGGTATGAATTTACTCTGAGTGCCAGTTAGGGCTCCAAGGCTAGAATATATTTTTGTATCTGCTAGGTCACACATGAAATTCTAGGATAGGATCCTGAAGAGTCATTCCCTCAATTAGAAATTAATTTTCCAGTGTAGAGTTGATTGTTGATCTTTTCAAAGAACCAATTTGGTTTTGTTTATTTTTTTGTATTATTTTAAATTTTCTATTATATTTATTTTCTCTCTAGTTTATATTCTTTTCTTCTGCATACTTTGAGCTTACTTTGCCCTATTTTTTCTACCTTCATAGGGTGGAAAATAAAGTTTTTGATTCTAGATTCTTTTTAAAAAATATGGACAATTAACTATATATTTTTTTAAGTACTACTATGCTTGAATTCTATAATTTTTGACATGTGTTTCAGTTTCATTCATCTCAAGTATTTTCCAATTTTCCTTATGGTTTCTATTTTAGAAACATTAGCTAGGTGTAGAGTATGTTGTTTAATTTCCACATATTTCTTAATTCTCCAAATTCCCTCTGTTATAAATTTCTAATTTAATCTCATTATAGTTGTAGAACATATTTTGTATTATTTCAATCTTTTCAAATTTATAAGCCTGATTTTATGTTCTGAAGTATGATCTATCCTGAAGTATGTTTCTTGTATACTTGAGAAGAACGTTTATTCTACTGTTGTTGGGTGTTCTATAGGTGTCTCTTAGGTCTACATAGATTATGTTGCTGTTCAAGTTCTTTTAATTCCTGTTTCTTCTTCTGTCTAGTTGAACTAGTTTTGAAAGTGGGATATTTAAGTCTCCAAATATTGTTGATTTTCACATTTGTCCCTTCAATTTCTCAATTTTTGCACAATTTATTTTGGGGATTAGTTGATAGTTTCATATATTTTATAATTGTTATGCCTTTCTGGTGGACTCACTCTTTCATCATTCAAAAATGTTCCTCCTTTACTCTAATAGTAATTTTTGCCTTAAAGTTTATTTTGTCTGTTATTAGTATAACTATTCTTATGGCTATTATTTACATGGAATATCTTCTTCTATCTTTTTACTTTCAATATGTATGTATCCTTGAATCTGAAGTGTAGCTCTTATAGATGGTATATAGTTGGATGACTAAAAATTCCATTCTGCTAACTAATGTTTCTTGATTGACATGTTTAGTCCATTTACATTTAATGTAATTACTTATAAGATGGAATTTATGTCTGCTATTTTGTTATTTGTTTTCTATGTGTCTTATTTATTTTTTGTTCTCCTAGTCCTCAACTAATGCCTTATTTACGTTAAATATATTTTCTAATATACCATTTTAATTCCCTTGTTGTTTTTATGATAATTTTGGAGTTATCTTTTAGTGGATGTCCTGCCTGAGTAATACAATTAACATCTTATCTGAAAACAATCTATTTCAGATTAATACAAACTTAATTTCAATAGTATACAAGATTTTTTTGCCCCAATATAGCTCTGGTCACTCCTCTCTTTTTTATGCTGCAACTGTCATACAAGTCACATTTTTATATATTATAGGTCCATCAATACAGTTTTATAATCACTAATTGGTTTAGTTATGGTTTAAATCAGATAGGATAAAAGAGGTACAAATTTATGTACAGTTTTCTTTTTTCAACATACGATTTACACAGAATGTGCAAATCTTAAATGTATATTTTCTGAGTTTTGACAAGTACATACACCTGTATGACATAAACTCCCATCAAAAATATAATATCATCATTACAGAAAAATAGACTGACAACAGACTTGAAAATATAGTCAAATGACCTGACTATCCAGCCCTTTTGGGTAAAGATCTAGCAATGTTTTATAAAACTAAATATATGTTTACCGTATAAAATAGCTATTCTACTTGCACATGTTCACTCAAAGTAAATGAAAAAAAAATGTTCACATAAAAGTTTGATACACAAATATTCTTAGCTACTTCACTCACAATAATCACAACATGGAAATATCATTAGAGACCATCAATATAAAAATGGATTCAAATCTGTAGTATATTAATTTAATAGAATATGAGATAGTAATAAAATAACCAAATTACTGATACATGAAAAAATGTTTGTGATTTCAAAATCATTAGACTGAGAAGAAGCTTTACAATAAAGAGTACTAGTTTCATTTATATGAAGCTATAGAAGAGATAAACTAATCTATGTTGAAAATATAGGAACATTAATAGCTTCTGTGGAAAGAAATTTACATTGGTCTCGTTAGTATCATCATGATCAACATCATTATCATAATTATTATCAATATCCTCATAAAGATTCTTGAAACCTATCATCTGAGATAGATGGAGACATTACAAGAATGACTTTATAAAATTTATGCAATTGGAAAACATATGCAATATTAACAGCAAAATTATTTAGTTTGTGTATCTCATAGCTAAGTAGAGCATATAGCTATTGCCAGCAAATTTAAAAATTCATTAGTCCCTCTGCCCTATTTTCTTTGGTAATTTAAATGTATTACTTAAATTTGGAAACTTCGTGATATTTGCATACAATGTGCATAACCTTTTAAACAAGGAAATAGAATTATCATGACCATGTAGGCAAATGTCAATATTCTATATTGATTTTATATCCTGTATATAAAACTTATAATATACAAATAACAGAATTATCTGCTGAAATCAATTTACAATTATGGCCTCAATAATTCCTGCTCTATGTGATGCCTTTACAGCCCTATTCTCAGGTCCTGGGGACACATAAGCAAGATCTTTCCCATTACTTTGTTAGAATGTTTATCCTTTCACTAGTGTTGCATAGTAATGAATAGGATTAGAAGATCTATCTTGCACAAGAAGTTTTAAAGTTTGATAGAGTGTGGCCTAGAGTGAAGAAGTGGTGTTATCCTGATCAGGTTAAGCAGAAATGAGAAACTCAGCAGACTGAGGGCTGTTATACTCTGTAGCAAATAATTTACAAAATAGGATATTATCAATACATTTTTGTACTATGTCTGCTAACTGTAACTATACATATTGACATAAAATGTTTAAATTATAAGGTAGTTTTAGGACTATACTACATACTTGGAAATATTTGAATGCTGTTTTCTCTCCTAAATGTTTCTTGGGTATATATATCAATTTTTTCCCTTAGGTGTGAATCAGTATCTACTTTCTCTACATACTTATTTAGCTGTATAGATTACCCAAGTTTACACTACAAAATTGGTGGTAAAATTATTAATTTGCATATCAATGAAAGATAGATTATTAAGATGTAGACAAAGATAAATGGTTTGTGGTTGTTGTATAAAGCTCAAATATCTGAAACTTCCATGGATCATTATAAGTCTTTGCTTTCATTGCTATAGACACAACAGATGTCTGTAACATGTAGAAGAGCAAGGCTGACAAGTTACACAACTCGATGGTGGTGGGGACACCATTTAAATCACAGTGAATGTGAAAGACATAATAGAATTGTGCAGTATACAACACGTGATTATATGATATGATATGACATAATATATTTCCAACTTATCAGATTTTTGCCCAGGATGTCCTGAAGTTGCTCCAAATCTTATATTTTATTTTAGTTGCCTTGGATTGTGAATTGTTTACAGATTGGAGAACACTTTTCATTTTCATTTTTGGCCTTAGTCAAGACTGTCATTTCTTTATTATGAAAAAATCTTCAAGCTTGTTATAATTTATATCCCTTCTACTTGTTTTAGAAAGTAATGGTAAGAATTTGACACAACACTAAGAAGAAATTTAGACTGCCTTGGTTATAAATAATGAAAATGTGTTGCTCAGATATTTTATTATTAGCTTTCTATCTACAAGAACACAAATTGGAAAGTAAATATATGAAAAGTAGTTCAAAAGAAAAAAAGTTAAAACAATTATGTATGTGCATGTATGTTATTTTAATAGAAACTGTAATAACATGTTGCTGAAAGTTTAAATTGGTCCTCAGATGGCAGCACATAAGAAACTTTTATTTATTTTACCCTCATATTTAAGTATTTATATAAGCATTACTTAAAATAATAATATGTGCACAAGAAACTGAAATTATTTCACAGCATTCCCTACACTTCTCACATATAACCCTGTACATGCCTTTGTGCATCTTCACAAAGAAACATGTGACAGATGGTGAAGTAAAAATTGATTAATGGTGGTAATAACAGAAATGGAACCCACCTCCCCTGGGTTCTCCTGCCATACCTCATGACCCCACAATGTGAAAGTCAAATTCACTGTGTCTGTTTGCATTTATAAGTCACTAGATAAAATATCGTAAGTCTCTCTTGCTATGGTGTGAAGTCATATAATAAGAGTGAGTGTGCATGTGTGTGTAAGTGTGTAGTAGAGAGGATAATGTTCTATTATGTACACATAATGTTACATACTATTATATGTAATATATTTTATATAATTTTTTTTCTTGTAAGAAAAGTCTGTTATCCAAATCTTTCAACTTGCTTTGGGATTTCGCTCTTAAAACCCAATTCTTTCTTTCTGAATAGTTCTTTCTTTCCAAGCATATAGAGCACATTTGACCATATTATCAAGTTAATACAACCAGATGGCTCATAAATAAATCATTATAGAATTCAAGATCCCAGGTTCGTAAGTGTTAGGATTTTTCTTTTGCCCTACATTTCAACTGATTGAGTTAGGATAAGATAATGGACTATGATATCAATGGACTATGATAAAATAAACTCATATAATATTAATAGAGTATAAATTAAGAATCTTCCTTAAAAGTAACACAATTTACTGAATAATTATGCATATTACTATTAAAAAGATCTTATGCATTATAGGAATGTGAAGATATTAAAATGATTTCACCATATATTTTAAAATATGTGGATAATTTTCTTATATGAATCTATTATCTTTCTATTTCTTTATTTCTTCTTACATATCTCTCTATCTCCTTCATTTTGAAGATTCTGTACAATATGAAATATAGACAGACTGAGAATAATCTATTTTTTTCATCATTTTTCATTATAAGGCATAATTTTTCCAAGCAATAAGATATAGTCAATTCTATAGATCATTTTAGAAAACAGCTTGTTTACACAAAGAGTCTAGTATATAGCAAGTAAAATATATCAAAGTATAAAGTATATATATCAAAGTATATATATCAAAAAATATCTGACATTCTACCAACCTTGTTTATAACTTCTTAAATTCACATGTGATTTTCTCTGACCTTGTAGGGACTCTTTCCCTGCAAGCAGAAATATACTTTGGGAATAGACAGGCTTGGGTTCAAATTCTGTCTCCACTATTATATTGGGTCTGTGACCTTCAGCAAACTATTCTCTTTAACTTGTGCTTTTTCATATGTAAAGTGGCAGTAATTAATTCATATTTTTACATTGGTATGAGTATTAAACAAGAACATATATAAAGCTGACATTGTACCTTTTGCATAGTAATACATTTTAATTCATTCCCTACTATCTCTGTAGAGTTTGGAATTTCATTTATAGAATTGTGTATAATAAATAAGATTGTGTATTTAAAGCAACTAAAACTGTCCCTGTGATAAAGAAATTATACTTTCTTCTACTTTTCCCTTTATATTTTCAAGATAAAATCCCTCTCATCCTTTCAAATTCAGGTGGGATGTTGTTTCCCCTTCAAAACCCTTCCTGTACTAATACCCCAAGCTAAGGCAGAGTTACCTACTTCTCTTTTTGTGCTCTCATGGATGGTCACATGATTTTCTACTAAAATATTGAGTATATTTATCTATTAAGATATATATGTATAATTTCATTATAAGATTTCATATGATACTTATTTTTTACTTTTATTTAAATTTTGCCAGAGCTGGTTTTAGTTCCTAGGATAATTTTAAGCCCATTTTTCTTTCAAAGACAGATATTATAATAGATTTTTTCCTTCCACCAAAGTACTATCAAATCTATAAGTTTTTGGTATACAATCATATAGTGTCTCTTTTCGTAAGATAAATTATAACCATAATGTAAATTCCCTTTATTAGAATTATGAACTAGATATAATCAATTAATTCATCATAATATTGATTGAATTCACTCTAGATTTTGGAATGCAGACACCATGGAGTTTACATTCCAGTATATAAGAATATACATTAATCAAACAAATATACATGTGAAAGATAAGTACCACACAGTAATAGTATATATTTATAGTATAATAGCTTCAAAAGGGGCACTTGGTCTAGTTAAAACAGCATATGACAGCTTTTGGAAGAAGTGAGGAGTAATCTTAATTTGAAGCATTAATAGCATAATGTGAGTTGAAATAGAAAAAAAAAACCAAGAATTTCCAGGCAGACTTAATGGTACAAAAGTCTGCGTGAAGAAAATATGCCCTAATACAGGGCAATACTGATATCTGCTACTCCAGTGAGTGGGATGTGTTATTATGTTTGATTTACTCTTTTCAGGGTATGGGAAAGGGTTTCAGGGTCTGCAATTGAGCTGTTTCTAATAAGAAATTCCTACCATACAGACCATAAACCAATGCAAGAATTCTGCCAACTCCTTCCCAAGCCCACTCTGACAACTCATTGGTGGTGAGGGAAGTGACCACTGAGAGTATCCGTGGGCCCACTGGCCCAAACTGAGCTGCGTTTGCATGAGGACTTTATTAGTTGCCCACTCTAACATGGGGGTTCATAGTGATACTCTGTATCCCAGAGACTACATGGCAACTCTAGCTCATGTCCAGTTGGCCTTAAAATATCTGGAACTTCTCTTTCCCTCTCCATACTATTAAACAAATTAATGACCATAAGTACCTTTGGGGAAAGACTGGGGTATTAGCATATGTACTTGTTCTGGCATTGCAGGGTCTTTCTGCTTGGGTACGTAGCATCTCCCTCACACATGAGGTTTAGGTCTAAAGTTAGTCCAGATCCAGAAATTGGGCAAGTGTTCATAATATTTTATTGGGGCAACTGTCATCAGCATCCTGATCATCTTTTCAGCCTCCCAGTTGCTATCACTGAGGCTGTCATCTCTGTGTGATATCTCATCTGGTCACACCTGTCCTGTAGGTGACATTCACCACTAAGTTTCCCAGTAGTACTGATGCTTCTCTCACTAGTGCATTTTTTATTGCTTTGGTAAATAAAATACCCTATGGCCCATCCCAGGTGGATTTCCTGACCTCAGAATAAAAGCTCTATCATGTTCATGTCTCCAGATCTTTTGACCATTTCTTCTGCTGCCTGCGATGACAACCCAGACACTTGTGCTTCATTTTGTGTGGGTCATCACTTTCTCCAAGCCTCTTTGATCTGTTCTAATAGCATATTTACTTCATCTCTCAGGGTCCTTGCTGAGGCTTTAGATCCTATATCACTAGAGATACTCTTCCTTGCCTAATCTTTTTCCTCCTGCTTTCTTGAGGCAACACCCACAGAGTCTCATTTTCCCCATACTCACCAGTTTCCTCCTGGGACACATTGATTGAGTCCTGTGGTTCCTGCTACATATAGTTCTTTTTCTCTACAGGTAGGGCAAATGCTTACCCAGCCCTGGTGTGTCATGACCACAAGGAAAAACATGGGAGCATAATTTGAGAAGACTCTTATCTTATTGGAAGGCAAGCTCTTCTGCGTCATCTTCAAAGAAGGGGGACACTCAGTTTCCCTCAATGGGCAGGCTTATGGGCCTCAATGTTTTCAAGTATGTTAACCCAGATGTCACCATCCCTTCTATCAGGCTCACATCTTTTCTCTCACAGTCCTGACCACAGCATAGTAGACTTGCCTGATATGGGAATTTATCCTTATCTGAAGCTCTTAGAATTAAATTCTATGTTTGTAGCATTTTTATTTTTTTACTTTCCACCTTCATAGGATGAAAGTCTTTATATGCTGAAAAGAGGCTCTCTGACTATCACACTTACTTTTATTAAATCTTAATTAACCACCCTAAACAAGAACCATCCAATGCTACTGTCTTATATTTGCTCTTTCTATAATTACTTATTATATTCACCAGTGCATTTCATTCAACAGATATACTAGCCCAGGTCATTCACTAATGAAAGTTTAGCAATTGCACTTCCATGTTCCACACACCACCAGTGCTGGTGTCCTTGGGGCAGCTGAAAAGCAGATAGTTCCAGCTCCAATATTTTATTGCAACATCTGCTTTCTTGGACCCATCCTAGAACAAACCATAGCAGTTGAGATTTCCTTCAGAGGTACAATAGAGTTCAGAAAGCTTATTTGGTGTATTCTCAGCATCAACACTCCTTGGGAAAGGGAAAAAAGCAGGGTGTGGCAGAAAAGGAATTTGGACTTCGTTGTCATCATGTTAAAGCCCTAAATCACCTGCAGTGAGCTCTGAAACTAGAACCAATCACTCTCCAGAGTTCTCTGGAGATTGTGTTAGGGGAGCAGGGTTTTATACCCTCACATTGGCTAGTCATTACATGTGGGCTATCCCCTAGAGGCATGCATGAACTTGGGCATGACAGCCCTCTTCAGTAGACAGAAAGTTCTGGAGTAGATGACAGCTAAGGACAGTCCACAGCAGCATTTCTAGGATCTGAGAAATAAACCTTTCAGTCCTGAAGGAGAGGTGGGGATCTGTGTAGTGTAGTCAAGAGTCCACGGCAATCAGGTTAGGACAAACCATAAGGGGATCATGGGACCAAAAGATAAACTTAACATGTACTAATGCAAAATCAATCATATGAAATATATTTAGATCAACATTTTCTCCTAGATAAATTTCCTAGATATATTTCTTCTAGAAATATATCTCCTAGATATATTTCCCTCATAGATGGACCTCATAATGCCATTATGCACAAATCATTTTATTGATTTCACACAGAACCAAGTTATAATGTGCTCAAAGTATTAGATATATATAATATAGATTATATGTAATATATAAAATAATATGTAGTACAAACATTATATAATACAAAACTGTGTATATGTGAATTGATCCCACCTAGTACAGTAATAGTTTTGCTGCTAAAATTTGGCAAGACAGATAAGGAATAAACTGTGAGGATTTCACAAGTCTAATTATTGTATGATAATATACCATACATAAAGAAAGACAAAATCAAATAACTGAATGATTTCAGGAGAAGAGAAGCAAACTCTTTTCAAATTTCTTGTCAAAATAAAAGGGAAACTGAGCAACATGTGCTTTTTCCAGAATTTTACATTTCAGTAAACAAAGCTTTTTTTCACTCTATACAAGATTGCTTTCTTATAATCTATTTAATATAAAATATTCTGGTAATATAAAGACACAAACAATTTTAAGTCACTGAGCTGAATTTATTGCTTTGGGCCATAGGAGAATGGAAGAAGAATTTGGGTCTTAACAAACGCTATCATATTTACACTTTGACCTTCACAAAGAGAATGAAGGTGACATGCAGTTCATATTTTTTCATCAAAATTGAAAGAGAAAATGCCTTTGCTCTCTAGAATAGCATGAAATTCTATAAAATGGATACAAGAAGTCAAGCAGAACTGGAACCTCGTATTTCATTACACTAACCAATGCAAAGTAAAATTTCGCTGAAGGATCAAAGGTAGAAGCAGACATGCATGGCTGCTGTCTGTGGTTGATTAGTTGCTGAAGGCATTGAGGGGCTATTTAAGATTGCTATGTGCACATGGCCATGAAATACTAGGAAAGTACATTTCTACTATGGTAGTATATATGACAAGTATTATTTTTACAGAAATATAAAAAACATTCTTTACATTTTTCTTTTTACACACATATTTCTATTACAGAAACATGATTAATGAAATTTTGGAATGGTGATGATTCAGATTATTCTATGACTAGAGAATATATATCATTAAAATAGATTCTTCTATCTAAACTACCAAAATGCATTGGCAGCTATGGTAGAAACAAATATGACAAAGATGGAATGGGAGAATGGTGACCATTTGAAGCTTGAATGTAGAAATAACCTCAAATGGAATTTCCTGTTGGAATTTAGCAATGGTTCATTGCTTCTGCTTGTGTATTGTTTATGTGAAACTGGAGCTAAATAAACCAATCCATGACCTTCTTTATCTGCCAAATGGATTGAACATTTACTCTTTCTGCCTCAGAGGCTTGTCATTTCAGCTTAGCCTTGCAGATGGTACATCCATTTCTCTGAAACGGAGCTACTATATAGTGGCTTGCCAACATTTCCTGCTAGTTAAAGTTCACCCTGAAAGCACAGATAGCCATGTTTCAATTTCTCAGCCAATATTCCACAGGATCAATTTGACATCCCTCTATCTTTCTGGTCACTCTAACAAAGTTGGGTGCTTAGTTATTAACCATTTCCCTTACATGTACTACTGAGAAAATTGTAGTGTCAAGAAATCTACTTCTACTTTTGAGGAATGACTTTAGCCCAGAAATCTAAAGAATCTTTGTGAATGTGTTTGATAGTAATTATGAGAGGAGAACTTGTTGGCATTTTTAAAAAATAGTTTATATGTTCAAATGCCACATGAAAGAGACAGCTTCTGCTGTATGAATGCTTTAGCTGAAATACTTCTATTATCCAACATAATTATATTACTTAAAACGCAAGGTAGAAAGTCATAGTTTCATTGATGTCTTAAAACACTTTGTAACAGCATTTGGGTATTGGTGATATTTTACTATATGTAGTATGAGAAGATATTTTATAAAAGATATAACAAGATTGCTTTTTTAAGTTAAGGAAGAAATTTATGTGATATCAGAGAATTTAAATCTATTACATTTATATGGATTTCATTTTCAAAACTTCTAATCCCTGAAATTTTAAAAGTCAAATTTTTATTTCTCTATTAAACTAATACTGTACTATTTGATGCTTAAATATTAATATTTAAATATTTCTACAATTTAGGAATGGAGTACATTTTTCAAGCTGCTTTTTTGAGAGTAGCTGTATATTCATAAAGATTACAAAAAGTGTTTCAATCTGAAATGGTTTAATAGATTGGGGCCAGGGACCAGAGGTGACAGAAGGAAAGAAAACAAGGATTAAAAGGAGAGTATGAAGCAACAAAATGAAACTTCATGATTCAGCCTAGACCAGATCTTTCACAGGTGTAAGACCTAGAAAATAACTATTTTTGCTACCACAGCACTTCTATTTTCTCTGACATGAGAAAACAGTCTATGAGCCCAGAATTGTTTCAAACTTTACTTATAATAATGATATAAATAATGCCAAAAGATGTCACTGAAGTGAAAAAAAGGAAACGTTTTTAAATATAATAGAAATTAAGAAAAACCTTACAAAGAAATACATCTGATGAGGGTAATTGTTTCATTCAATATACTCAAATGTAATGTGCAGTGCTGTATTTTGCATATCTCCAATGAGCTCATTGAATCAGTATTTAAATGCCCTGTGTTTGCCCTAGGTTATATCCCAGAACTTATTGGTACTTTGTTTATTTAAATTATATAAAAAAAGAGAAATTTGCAATATGCTCTGTTGATTTATTTTATCAAGGGGTTCTCAAACTACAGCCCGGGCCACATGCTGCCCTGCTGAGAGGACATTTATCCAGCCCGCAGGTTGTTTTTGCCACCACTGCCTGTCCTGCTTAGCAGCCAACTCATCCAGGGCCCACAGTGCGCATGTGTGGAATGTGCACCGCACTCTCTAACGGCCCTCCAACGGTCTGAGGGACAGTGAACTAGCCCCCTGTTTAAAAAGTTTGAAGACCCCTGTGAGACCTACAATAATGAAATTAATTTGTGCTTTTTGTGCAACATTCCCTGCAATTATTTCTTTTTATGGGAATATTTCAATTTTTTTTTAATAGTAGAAATAGTTTGCTTTTTGTTGCTCTTAAGTGACTATTAATATTCCAATGCTTGTTTTATCATAAATTCATTAAATTTAGTTACCTTCCTTTGGAGGCAACCAATACATATTAACTCCAAATCATTATTTTATATTTTCATCTCTCACTGTATTGATTTAATTTTTAAATTGATATTGGAAAACATGAGTCAGAATGAATTCTATTTTAAAATAAAATGAATGCACTTGCAGGTAGTTTGTGATACATCTATTGATTTTTCATACAAGTATATCAATGTAGCCACAGATGACATACAGATACAAATTACTCTGTTGGCCACAAGCTTAAGATAATTCTAAACAGACAGGCAGAAAATCATAATCTATTGCTTTACCTGCTTGACTTCAGCATTGGTCTTAGCAACTCAAAATACTATTAAAGGTATCTGTGTGAAATGTCAAATTATTTCACCTCTTTTCTACTTTCACGAAGGAGTGAAATCCATTTTTATCATTGTATTGTAGGAGTCATAGCCAGAGGCTCTTCTGTGAGTCTGATGCTTCCACTGCACTAAAAGTTCTCCAAGCCGCTGTCCACGTGGTTCCTGAGAGCTCCATTCTCCACTCTCCACACCCTGGAAGCTGCTCACAGCCCAAAGGTTACTTGGTTTTGTAAGTTAAAGACTTAGGATACTAGGAATTAAATCTCTGTAGTAGAAATGCTACCTACTACTAGCTTGAATTGTTTAATTTATTTCACATTTGGTTTTTATTTTTTCCAAGAAATCCCAATTTAAGGAGAGGCAGTGCTAAAGAATATAGAGTAATGACTGCACTGTCTCAAGTGCACGAGTGAAAAACATTTCCATATTTAAAGAGGCCACTTGCTCACAAATGCCATTCAGGATTTCCTCCAACAGCACAAATTGCCTCTTTTCTTTCCCAAGTTTAGTGCACTTGAATTTGCTGTATTTGCAGTGTAGAAGGGAAAATAAAATACCCCAATATTTTATCCATTTCCATCCAAACACATAATCTATCATGGGTGTTCTCTTTGACTTGGGGTATTTTAGAGATTATACATGAGAATATCATTAAAAAGAGGAATTGCTCATAGGATATAGAAATCAGTAAGAGAAGAAGAATACTCTCATTACTCTCAAACAACACTCTTAAAGAAAAAAATTGCAGATACACTATTAAAAATCATAATTTTTCTTTGACCCATCAAAGAACTGATGTTGCACATCAATTAAGTAAACAGAAGTCCAAAGAGTGACAAGTCCCTCTGAGGAGAGACAGGGTGCCTTTAGCAAAGTTTGTGGTAATTTTTTATGGCTGCCTTAGGAAATGAAGATACTTTGAAAGTACCTGTTGAGGATGTTAGAGCCAGAAGACATAAGGGACCTGGGACTTTAAATTATTACTTCCAGGAGACCTCCACCCAACATGAAATACTTTAAGATTTTATGTGCATGAGCAATAAAATTTATTTGTTAAGCTACTGAAATTGGTGGGCTTGTTTGTTACAAGGGTTGGTGCTACTCTAAACAATTAATACATTTACACTCAGGGAAGGACAGTGCTATGAAAAAAACATTCTCTGGCTGTTAAGAATATGTCCTCTCCTCACCCCAATTATCTCAATAATCAGGCAAAACAAGGGGATGAGTACTCCCTCCTTGGCATCAAACACTCCTATTTAAAAGTTAACAAAATATAAAAAAATAGAAAAAAAAACACCTCTTTTATTTAAACCTCCATATGCTAAAAGCTTGGAATAGCTTTACTAAATATGTCTGTGAGACTAGACTGAAGGAAATACATGATGAGAAAGAGAAAGCGAGAGAGGGGGAGGGAGAGAAAGAAGGAGAGGATATTAAAATAATGCATAGTATTATATATATTATAGAACCTTGGAGATTTTACATGACACCACCGAGACCTAATTACCCCCTGATATCCTCTGACTCAAAAGAATACGGGCTGCTGAGGTGGTGGATGGGAGTCATGGCACAATGAGGGACTCAGCAGTCTGCCACTGAGACTACTCTGTGGGTTTATGAATAAATGGCATGGATAACGCAGCAGTATTATCTACAGGGGCATTAATCGCCTTCTATCACACTAAATAGAGGAAGATCAGTTCCCATTTTCTTTTAATCTGAGATGAGATAGACCTTTAAGAAAAATCTGGGTATAAAACTACATACTTTCTAATATTACATAACTGAACTGCTAGTCAACTTCAGTTTAGTGCTGAGAACCATTGTACTTCCTCCCTAAGGATAAACAGAAAATCAACAAAACAACATGGGAGTTATACTACTGCTCTAATCAAACCTAGTAGGGAATGTTGCCAAGTTTGGATTAGATTGTATTTATTTATTTATTTATTCCTTCCTTCCTTCTAAGGGTTTTATTTATTATTAATATTATTTTGGGTTGACTAATCATAATTGTGAACCTTTATGGGATACAATGTGATGTTTTGATGTAAGTATACAATGTGGAATAATTAAATTAAGCGAATTAAAATACCCATGACTTCACTTTTCTATCATTTTTTATGATGAAACATTTAAAATTTACTCTTTCAGTTATTTTGAAATACACAATACATTATTATTGACTATAGTCATCCTGCTGCACAACTAATCTCAAAATTTATTACTCCCATCTATATGAAACTTTGTACTATTTGATCAACTCTCCCTTCCTTCCCTCTCCACTCCTCCAACCTCTAGTAGTCATAATTCTACTGTCTGCTTCTATGAGTTCAACTTTTTTAGATTCCATTGAAAGTGTGATCAATGTAGTATTTGTCTTTCTGTGCCTGACATATTTCACTTAATATAATGCCCTCAGATTCATCCATGTTGCTGTAAATGACAGGATTTCCTTCCTTTTTGAATCTGAATAATATTTCTTTGTGAACACCACATGTTCTTTACCCATTCATCTGTTGGTGGATACTTGGTTTGATTCTATATCTTGGCTATCATGAATAATTCTGCAAAAAAGGAGAGCACAGATATCTTTTTGATATATCAATCTTATTTCCTTTGGATATATATAGTAGTTCTATTTTTAGGTTTTTGAAGCCCTTCCATACCAATTTTCTATAATGACTATATTAATTTATAATCCCATCAACAATGTACAAGAATTCTCTTTTCTCTGCATTTTCACTAACAGTTAACTTTGATCTTTTTGGTAAAAGCCATTCTAATAGGTGTAAGGTGATATTTCATTGTGGTTTTAATTTATATTCCTCTGATTATTAGAGATGCTGAGCATGTTTTTCATGTACATATTGGCCATTTGTATGTCTATGTTCTGAGAAATGTCTATTTAGATCCTTTGCCTGTTTTTCAATCAAACAAAGACAAAGCTTTGTTCTTTTTGCTCAAGATTGTTTTGTCTATGTACGGTCTTTTGTGGTTCCATAATGACTTTAAGAATTGTTTTTACTGTTTCTGTGAAAAATGATATTGGAATTTTGACAGAGATTGCATTACATCTGTAGATAGCTTTGAGCAGTATGTACCTTTTCATACTATTAATTCTTTTCAATCCATGAACAAGAAATATTTTTCGATTAATTTGTGTTTTCTTTCATTTTTCATCAGTTTTATAGTTTTCAGTATATAAATCTTTCACTTCCTTAATTAAATTCATTCTTAAGTATTTTTTTGCTGCTATTGTTGATTTTGTAAATGGAATTGTTCCTTAATTTATTTTTTGGATAGTTTGTCATTTGTAGATTGAAGAGCTAGTGATTTTGTATGATGATTTTGTATCCTTCAACTTTACTGAATCTGTCAATTCTGTTTTCATTGGAGTCTTTAGACTTTTCTACACATAAGATCATGTAATCAGCAAGGAGAGATGATTTTGCTTCTTCCTTTTGTATTAGGATAACTTTATTTCTTTCTCTTGCCTGATTGCTCTCTCTAGAACTTCCAGTACTATGTTGAAAAGAAATGTAAGGTGGGCGTTCTTGTCTTGTCCTGATTTTAGGAGAAAAGCTTTCAACTTTTCATTTTTGAGAGTGATGTTAGTTATGGCTTTGTCACATATAGACTTTATTGTGTTGTGGTATATTCCCTCTATACCTAATTTGTCAAGAGTTTTTATTATAAAAGAATGTTGAATTTTGACAAATGCTTTTTCTGTATCTATTAAGATGATCATATAATTTTTCTTTTATTTTGTTAATGTAGTAAATCATATTTATTGATTTGTATATGTAAAATCAACCTTACACCCCAGGGGTAAATCTACTTGATCACAGTGAAGGACTTTTTAATGTATTGCTGAATTTGACTTATTAATATTTTGTCAAGAATCTTTGCATCTATGGTTCATCAGGGATAATGGCCTATAATTATCTTTACTTGTAATGTTCTTGCCTAGTTTTCATATTAGGGTAATTCTGGACTCATAAAATGAACTTAGAAATGTTGTCTCCACTAGATTTTTGGAAAACAGTTGAGAAGAATTGGTATTAGTTCTGCTTGAAATGTAGAATTCAGCAGTGACGCCCTTTAGTTCAGGAGTTTTCTCTGAAGGGAGACTTTATATTACTGATTCAATCTCCCTACTTGTTATAGGTCTATTCAGATTTTCTATTTCTTCATGATTCAGTCTTGGTAAGTTGTATGTGTCTGGAAATTTTTTCATGTTTTCTAGATTATCCAATTTGTTAGCATACAATTGTTCAAAGTAGTTTCATATAATCCTTTGTATTTCTGTGGTATCAATTATAATGTCTCCTTTTGTATTTCTGATCTTATTTATTTTAGTCTTCTCCCTTTTTTCTATTTAGTCTAGCTGAAGGTTTGTCAGTTTTGTTTGTCTTTTCAAAAAATCAGCTCTTAATTTCATTTATTTTTTTGTTTTTCGAGTCTCTATTTCATTTATTCTTGCTCTGATCTTTGTTATTTCCTTCCTTCTGCTAACTTTGAGCTTAGTTTGTTTTTCTAGTTCCTAGAACTATAACATTAGATTGAGATTTTTCTTTATATATTACATTTATACACACATACACACATACACACACATGCATTTCTCACCGTAAAAATCTCATCTAAGAACTAATTTTGCTGTCTATAATAAATTTTAGTATGCTGTGTTCCCCTTTCATTTGTCTCTAGTCATTTTTTGGTTTCTTCTGTGACCCATTGGTTTTTAGGAGCATGTTGTTTAATTTCCACATTTGTGTTTTTTTCCAAGATTTGTCCTATTTATTTCTAGTTTCATGCCATTGTGATTCAAAAAGTTACTTGATATAATTTCAATACTTTCAAGTTTGTTAAAATTTGTTTTGTGGCCTAACATATGATCTATCCTGGAGAGTGTTCCATGTGTACTTGAGAAGAATGTGTGTTCTGATGCTGTTGGATGGAATATTCTGTATATGTCTGTTAGGTCCATTTGTTCTAGACTGTAATACAGGTCCAATGTTTCCATATTGATTTTCTGCCTAGATCATCTGTTCGTTGTTCAAAGCGGAATATTGAGGTCACCTATTATTATAGTATTTAAGTCTATCTCTCCTTTCAGTTCATTTAATACTTGCTTTATGTGTTTGGGTGCTCCTATATTGTGCATATACGTTTAAAATTACTATGTCCTCTTGATGAGTTAATCTGGTTATCATTATGTAATAATATTCCTTCCTCTTTTTATAGTTTTTGACTTGACAGCTATTTTGTCTGATATAAATATAGCCATTCCTGCTTTATTTTGGTTTTCATTTGCATGGAATACCTGCCTCCATCCCTTCACTTTCAGTTTTACAGGCAGCATAGGTTGGATCTTGTTTTTTTATTAATCCGTTAAGTCACTCTATGTTTATTTCCTTGGAGCATTTAATCTATTTATATTCAAGGAAATTGTTGATATATAAGGACTTGCTGCTACCATTTTGTAATTTTTTTTCTGATTGTTTTGTAGGTTTGTTTTTTTCTTTCTCCCTCTCTTGCTGTCTTCCCTTGTGGTTTGATGGCTTTCCATAGTAGAATGCTTTGAGTTCTTTCTTTCTACATTTTGCAAAATTACTGTTGGTTTTTGGTTACTATGAGGCTTATATAAAACAACTTAAATCTATAATAGGCTATTTAAGTTGATAAAATATAAACTTTAATTGCATATAGAAACTATACACTTTCTTTGTTACAATTTGATGTCAATGTTTATTTTTTAAATTTGATATCACTTAACAATTTATAATAGCTATAGTTGTTTTTAATAGTTCTAATTCTTAACCTTCCTAGTAGGGATAAAATTGCTTTACATACTGTACCTATAGTATTAGAGAATTCTGAGTATGACTATATATTCCTTATACCACTGAGTTTTTTACTTTTATACTTTTGTTATTAGTTAGCAGCCTTTCACTTTAACTTAAAGAATTCTTTTTTAGCAATTCCTATAAAGCAGCCCTCATGATGATAAACACCCTTAGCTTTTATTTTTCTGCAAAGGTTTTTATTTTCTCTTTCATTTCTGAAGCATAGCTTTGCCAATAAAATATTTTTGGTTGACAGTCTTTATACTTTAGAACTTTGAATACATCATCCCACTCTCTCCTGGCCTGCAAGGTTTTTGCTGAGAAATCCACTGAAAGTCATATCGAGCCTTTCTTGCATCTGATATGTTTCTTATCTCTTGCTACTTTTGGTGTTCTTTGTCCTTGATTTTGTCTTCCCTGTCTGGGCATTACTGGTGTTTGGCATTTGTAGTTGGGCAAGTCCATGTGCTGAGCTCCAAGGTTCGATGATGTCCTTGGAATTGCTGCCTGGCCACAAGGAGTGAGCAGAGTCAGTGGCTGTATTCCACAAATATATATGGACATGGGCTTGTCACCCAGCTTACAGTAGGTTTAAGCAGAGCACTGAGGCTTGGTGGAGTTATTGCTCATCCACTGGGACTGGGTGGGGCAGATGCTTCTTATCAGGGTAATCACTGACCTGCTGTTACCTCCAGGCCTGGGAAAGACCTTTAAACATGACTTTTGTCAGTTCTGTGGTATAAGAGTCTCAGCCTTGTTCCTGAGCTCTGGGATACTCACAAAGGTATTCTTGCCTATGAATAGCTGCTAGTTGGACTTCTGTATTGTTGAGTGGAGCCAGAGAACTCCTGTTTTCCATTTTGCTGATATCACTCCTCAACCCCTTCATTTAAACACATTGTGCTTTGCCATTTTTATTCTCTTAAATAATAGTGTGTGTGTATGTGTGTGTTGTAAATGTACAGCTTGTATTTGTAAAATAATCACAGAGTGTAAAGTTTAAAGCAACATGAAGGCACACACACACACACATATATATGAAAATATATAAAGAAGTGATTTTAAATTCCCATAGAACAATTATCAATTTTTAGATAAATAGGCAAATATCATTCAAATTTTCACCGAAGTTTTTCAGGAAATGACACTATTTAATGTATTTATGTCATTCAATATTGTAACAATCATCAAGAACTATTGGGCTGAAGTCATCAATAATTACGGGCTATCTATCCACTAGACTCTCTCATAGGCACATCTCTAAATCATGGCTTCAATAACTCTTCGTAAGCAACCATTAATCTTCCAACAGCCAAACACAAGGCTTTAGCCATATTTGTCTTATTCTTCTCTACTTACTTAAGGTTTCATCAGCAATCACATTTATCCTTTTCTATTTTCAACAGCTAACTTTTCTCATTACCTCAGCTAACTTTCTTGTATGTAATATAGTGTTGTCAGATTAAACTTCCCTAAGGACAGTGCTATTTTCATTGCCCCATTCATTAGTTGTATACAGCATAGTCTTAGTTTTTCAAAATCCTGCACGTATTGGAACCACACACCTTTCCAACATTATAACTGTCCACCCTTAAACAACATTCTTGTAATCTATACAAATTGAAGTAAATATATTTCATTAACAGTGTCTCAAATTTTCTAAGCTATTAATTTGTGCTCATTTTAATATACATTTTGTCTGTGAAATGCCTTTCCTCTCTCACATGTTTACCTATCAACATTCTATTGATCTTTCAAAGTGATTCAAATATTACTTCCTTCATGATATACGCTTGGTTTTTTGCAGTGTACCTGGAATTCTGCCTTATATTGAGTTATCTATACGTTTCTATCATCCTAAGAGTTTATATTTTCCCTCAGCTTTTAATAGAAATATGGTTATGTTTATGTTTATCTATCAGAGAAACTAGCACAAAATCAAGGACATGAAACTCTCCCAGTGATAGTTATTTATTGGAATGTAATTTACATAACTTAACAATTTAAAACTCAAAACTTTTTAGGTTTCTAAGAAAAAGGTTTTGAAAAATAGAAAACGTGGATTACATTTATTTTGAAACACTACCTTTTGTGCATTTGAGTACAAGAATATATTACTAGAAGCATAACAAGAAACAACTGGAAATTAATTATGGGATATTCTTATCTTTCAAAAGTAGTTGGTAGGAAAAAAACTGTCTTCAGGAAATAATCACACTTTGAAACACTAAAACCTTGTACACTGAATGGAAGTAATGTTATCCCATATCACTCTGAAAATATCATTTCCAATTTCCTTGCATATTTCTAAATGTAACCATTAAATGACTTAGGAAACCACTGTAGTGTATCATAGGATAAAAGCTAGCCTCCTTTCTCATAATAGTATTGCTATATTCTTGAGATACAGAGAAACCTTATATGTTAAAGAAAGACATTTTAGTCTATTTTCTGAAACTATGGTGCATATTTTCTTCGTTTATATATTAATTTTTAGTCTTAATTGCATTAAAATATTTAGATAATATATTATTTACAAACATACATCACCCCTGATAAAGGCTGGGATGTTTACATTTAAGGTTAGACCATAGAGGATTCTTGGCAATAGATTAATGGAAGTATAGCCAGCACCAAGTATCTGAGTATGACAGTATTTGTATTTCCATTATTCTTTTTTATGTAAACACAGTTGGTGGGCCATCAATATCATCTCCATTATCGCTGACTATTCCTTTTCAAATCCATGCTTTATTTTTTCTATTTGAATATTTTCTTGCTACATATGAATAAAGTTTTCTCAATTCTGTACGTATCTTTCTTCCTTCCATTAATCTCAGTTAAATGTCAATATTCTCAGAACTTCCCATATAATTTTGCTTTTAGCTAAGAAACTCATTTTCAAACAAATAATAAGGAAAATTTTGATAACCATGACATTATCCATTGGTTGTATGATGTATATCATTAAGTGGAAGTAGTTCCCCAAATACAGAACGGCAGAATGACTCAAGAAGATTCAGGTGCACAGTCACCTGGGTGATTCAACTTTATGAAACTGAGAGGCTATGATATAGGGTGCAATGTATACTTTAATCAAGAAACAATATTTCTCACTATTATATCTATTTCCCACTTGAAAAACATTTATTTTCCTAACCCCCTGGAATCTTCTAAATTAGAGATTCTTCCTCCAAAGTAAAAAATGTTTCTCCCTGGTGAACAACAGTGGTTTTATTGACTTGAGAGTTAACATTGCAACCTGGCCAATTTAAGTTTCTAAACTATATATATATATATATATATATATATATATATATATATATATAACTTATATTTACTTAAACATTTTTTTTAAAGTGGGCTGTAGTGAATATTTGGAGTAACAATTCTGCCTATCCAAGAGAAATAGTGTTACTGCTGCAAAATGGACCGTGTGCAACCATGTGCTGGTAGGACCTACAGATGATTAGATTCCTCAGAAATGGAAATGGAGAGCACAAAGTTAAAAAAAAAAAAAAACATCAAATAGCAAAAGCCAAGAACTGTGTTTCTTACAAGAGGCAAAAGGTTCATGCGATGAATAATGAAGAAGCAAAGACGTAAATACGGATGATAGCCCTGGGGCCAATTCATCACACATTTAATATACATGTAAAGTAGCACATTTAACATGCATGTAAAGTAGTGAACTTTGTAATGTAGCTCAGATGACAGAACACAGAGGAAGACTTGGTGAGTTCAAGGGAAAAGATCGATAAATATGGAAGTGGCACTGTAACTGATGATATTTGAGTTGTTTTTTCCAAGTGAAGTTGTGTTTTGGGTTATATAATGGATAGATGTACTATGCTAGGGAAGGAATTTCTTTGAGAAGCAGAAATATGAAAGTGGGTATCAAAGTCTATCTTCAAAGTAGATCTTTGTGGAAAGTTTAATCTGAGCATACACTGTACCCAATTTTTATATTTGGAGACCATAGCTTTGCTTGGGTTTTTATAAGAATTGGGATTCAGTTTCCTATAAGTACAGGGCTGCACAGCAGGAGGTGAGTGGTGAGCTAGTGAGGGAAGCTTCATTTGTATTTACAGCCACTCCCCATTGCTTGCATCACTGCATAAGCTCTGCCTCCTGTCAGATCAGTGGCAGCATTGGAGTCTCATAGGAGAGCAAACCCCATTGTAAATGCATGTGAGGGATCGATCTAGGTGTGTGCTCCTTATCAGAATCTAATGCCTGATGATCTGAGGTGGAGCTGAGGTGATGGTGCTAGCCCTGGGAGCAGCTGTAAGTACAGATTGTCATTAGCAGAGAGGTTTGACGACACAATAAATGTAATGCACCTGAATCATCCCCAAACCATCCCGCTCCCTGGTCTGTGGAGAAATTATCTTCCATGAAGCCAGTCCCTGGTGCCAAAAAGTTTGGGGACCACTGCATAAGGGATTCTAGAGGTTCTGGACTTTTTCTTTCCATGAAGAATGGTTGTTACAGCATTATAGTACAGTTACTTACCTGAGCTGGACCAATTGAATGATCCCACTTGGCATGTTGAATCTAATTTGAGTAACACAAATTATAAGAATTTGGTTGATAACTCATAACTGTGTGCTATAATGTGAATATTTGGGCTCCTCCTTAATTCATATGTTGAA
The DNA here is from genome assembly GCF_040939455.1 of Microcebus murinus. Classification (NCBI taxonomy): domain Eukaryota; kingdom Metazoa; phylum Chordata; class Mammalia; order Primates; family Cheirogaleidae; genus Microcebus; species Microcebus murinus. The sequence continues at coordinate 13,834,899 of NC_134114.1, forward strand.
ACAAAACCACCAATGTGATAGTATTAGGAGGTGAGGGATTTGGAGGTGATTAGATCATGAGAATAGAGACCTCATGATTGAAATTGTGATTGGAATCACAAATATATATCAAGAAATACATTTAATGCATTTGAGTAATTGCACAAAATGTAGCAATTAACAAAAGTAAAACAAACCTCCATCCTTTTATTTAGAATGTTTTGAAATTGTTGTTAAACTATAAAAACCAAGTGCAAAACAATACGTAGAGTGTAATCCTTTTTATAAAAAAAATTCATGTCTGTGTGTATGTGTATGTGAGAGAGAGAAAGAGATAGAAAGAGACAGATGGAAAGTTAAGATAAATATTGTATGCCAATGAGCACCTGGGAATCTAAATGTATCCTAAATAATTTTTATCTTTAGAATTGCACAGGAGTGAGATATAAAGCTATTATTATTATTAAATTATGAATGTGTTGCTTAGATTTGTTAAAATTAGCTCTATTACATTTCTAATAAAAATTAATACTATTTTGAAAAGAAAAAATTTAAATATATGAGTAAAATAAATTTGTTTTTAACAAAATCACTAAATTTTGTATAATAACATTTGAAATACAGTGCACATCTGTTGCTTTCAAAAGAACATATAAATACCAGGATACTTTGGGACACAAAGAAAAAAAATGTTTCAAACCAGATTAAGCAAAAGGGAAATTTATTAAAATGATTCCTGGATAGCTCACAAAGTTGAAAGAATAATCAAATAGCCATGTTTTGGGAAATAGATTTATGGGAAATTCTGGAACTGGAAGCAGAGATAACTTTCTTCTTTTCTGTCTCAGGTAGCACCATTCTCCCAAATAGACTTTACTCATGATGTTATACGTAACTAATAGCAGTTTTTACTAAGAGTCTGTTAAAAAATATATAAAAAATTTCTACTGTCTCTCTTAATAGTAAATAATGTTTAAAAAGGGAAACAAAGATTTCCCAGGAATGGTCTCTGATTGGCTCTTCTTGTCATATGCCTTTCCTTGGACCCTTCACTGTGGCCTGCACGTGGGCGTGGGTTGGTGAGAATGTAATAGGTGTGACGTGGGTCATAGCCCACCTTGAGCCCAGGAGTCAGTGCTCTATAAGGAGAGTGGCATCTGATTGTATCACATGTTTAAATGGTAATCACACTAATTTTCTTATTCTACTGTTCTCAATAGCCCACTTCCCATTATGCAACTATTAATTATGCAACGATTAATTATATTCACCAACAATGAGCTGGAGTGAGCTTGTGGATAGGTTCAGAGTCCTGTCACCAGGCACGAGCAGTAAGAGCATCTATTTCTGAAGACATGTGATAGACGCTGCAATGATAACACATCTTATTTCCCCTTGTTATGAGTTTAAGGCATGAATTCCCTGCCTACCCCCACCAAAAAATTTACATATTGAAGTCCCAACACATGAATCTGCATCCCTGGTTCCTCAGAATGTGCTCTAGTTTGGACATTGGGTTGCTGTAGTTGTAATCAGCTAAGATGAGGTCGTGCTGGCATCAGGTGAAACTGGCATCTTTACAAAAAGGGTAAATTTGGAGAAAGACACACACACAAAGAGAACGCCATGTGACGATGAAGCTAGAGTCTGGGTGACGATTCTGTAAGCCAAGGAATAATAAAAATTTCAGTCATTCACCGGAAGCTAGAGAAGGGGCCGGGGACAGAGTCTCCCCAACAGCCCTCAGAGGGAGCCAACACCTTGATCTCAGACTTCTGACATCCAGAACACGGAGACAACACATTTCTGTTGTTTAAGCCATTCGGATTGCTGTACCTTGTTTCAGCAGCCCTAGAAAATTAATACATTCTCTAACTTCTCAGGGAAACAGTATGACCTGTGCCCACAGCTTGCAGTGTCCCTAGACAGGCCACGTTCCGGAATGCCTGAGTGCCTCTGTTCCGCTGGTTGAGATGTCTGACTAAAATCCTGTTGTTTTTCCTTCTCCAACGCATTTTTGTCAGCTCATTTGTTGTTGTAATTAAACTAACCTATATTCATATATCAAATGATAGAGGAGTGTAAACAGGAAAGATGGGGGTTATTTCTCTGAAAACTAAGTTAAATGCTTCTGAAAGACTTGATGCAACCAGTCACACTCACACAGATGCCCTTGAATTATGTGTGGGCAAATTAACTAAAATTTTAAAGTAAAAATGAAAAATACCTAAATTCAGATTAATATTAATTTTTATATTTAAATTTGCATTCTATGTTAAAAGAAATTAGAAATTTTAGATGCTACACTTCGGGTTTGGTGTAAAAAAAATTGATGCAGAAATCTTACCAAATGACATGAGCTCAAAAAAGTACCTTTAGGTTAAAATAAAATATTGAGAATGTGTGTGTGTGTGTGTGTGTTTATGTAAGTATATGTGTGTGTGTCCATATATATATATATATATATATGGACACACACACACATATATATAACTAATCTCTTCAACCAATTTTTTTAATTACCTGTATCATTAATCAGGTTCAATAAAAGACTATCCAACTGTTTTTGTCTGTCTGTGCAGCTGCCCCCGATCCACCTTGGGATGAACAAGCTTGGGCTCAGGTAAGTTTCACTTTAACAGCAACGTACTTAAGGAGGAGTCAGTATGTAGGTGAATATTTTTAAAGGGTCACCTATTTTTTGTGAATAAACGCCTGGGATTCTAAGGGCTAAAGTGTCATGATTTATCTCATCTTAATGCTTTGGTCTGGCAAAATAGTTCCTTTACCAACCGGAACGTATGCATTCTCAGGACCTTACTTTCTTGTCTTCATTTTCATATTCTAGCAAATGTCATCTTCAGTTTCTAAGCTCTATTGACAGTTTCTTTATCAATCAGGACTCTTGATTTTTAAAGATATATGACTCAAACTAAGCACAAAAGGTAATTAACTGGGAAGATTCTGGTGCTATACACTGAAAAGAATAACCAAAGCACTCAACTGTGGGAAAGATGGAGACAAAATCAGCTCCAGCCACTGTAGACACTATGAACAATGTCTTGAGCTTGGCCAGGACTCTCTCCATCTTTCACCTTTGCCTCTTTGATATTGGCCTCATTTTCTGAAAGAGAAAGTTGTTACTTTGCATGCAAATTGATCAGTCCCACATACATATTAGAAAAGGCAAACAAATGAAAATGTTACAAGTATATTGATCCCAAAAGAAGAGTTATGGCTAGTAACTGATGTTAAAAAAGATGTATGACTTTCTGATCTACAATGACAATATTTTCGATGACATCTTTGATCCTGATATGAGGTGCTTAAATGCATTCTTAAGTAAGAAGGAGTGCTGCAGTAGTCTTAATTATGCAGCTTGCTATATCTTCAATGTTGAAGGAAATACTTTATTTGACAACTCTATACCAGATGGAGTGCATATATTTTGAAAAAATTAAAATGCTAATCCAAGAAGCTTTGAAAAAATAGACTTATGTTTTGGTTTGGTTCTAACAAATTGGGAGAGTGCCAAAAAATTGAAACTCTATCATCATTATCTGTGGTTTATCAATATCTATTTTCAACTCGTTAAAAATTTCATTTTCCCAATCAAATAATTGATTAGGTTGAGGAAAGTCTGCATTAATTTAATATAATTAAACACAATGTCAGCTTTTCAACTTTAGTCTCTGATTCCAATTCCATTTATTCTCTCCAGAATTCTGATCGTTAATTAAAAGCAGATAACTGATTCTGCAAGTGTAACATACTGACTATAGATGAAACAGAAATTTATACTTTAGAAAATATGCCAATGTCAGAATATTTTTAGGTCACCTTCCTGGAGCCAAAAAAACACAAAACTCACCATCATGGGTAGAAGTGGATCGTGATTCTTCAAGGAATTAGTTTTATTTTTAATCTTCCTAGGAAAGCTTAATTCTGGAGCAAGAAAAATTAGTAAGGGGGAACCGAATGAAGATAGCAAAATAACGACCTGTTTCTCCCGCTAACCTTCGCCTACTGATCCCTCTGCCCCCACCTATGCTGCCTGTTGAGGAGGAGGAAAGAAAATGAGGTGCAAAAGTCACAACCCTTGCAAAAGTCACAATTACCTGTGTCGTACACAACTGAGGCAGCAGGGAACGTGATAGGCAGAGAGCAGGAACATGGTTCACTGAGCACTCAGGATCTGGGAACACTATGAATTGGTCTTATTCAAACCCCTTCAAATAAGATCTCCTTCAGTATTCTACTCAAACAATTGCCAGACACTTACCTGGATCTTCCATCGAGACAGATCTGTTCAGATTCACTCTGTTACAAGCAATTATTTGCTTTATTTCCATATTTTTTCCATGCCTGAAGCCTTGATATTTTCTTTTTTTTTTTTTTTTTTAAGTGAGACAACTAGATTTAGTGACTAACATTTTAGTGTTGGCCAGCTCCTCTGTGCACTCACTTCAGTCTTGCTTTTGGATTAAAAAAAAAAAAAACACTAAAAATTCTACAGCTATTTTCTCTTTTTCATGCCTGTTTCTTTCAGTATCTGGCATATGAACATGTTCCTCTGAATTCACTGACTTCATGCATCTTAATTCTTTAATTAGACATAAAACACACAAGCTATATTTCCCTTATAAAAATAAAACAAAAAAAGTTTATTTCTCTGTTATTGTTAAAATTCTCCCCTTTCCATTGACACTTTCAAGAGGCTGACGTTGTAGTTTGAGCTATAAAACATGTGCTAAATGTCCATAAATTTGAAATATTTGATATAATTGATGAGTTACTATTGAGTCATTATGATTAAAGTTCATAGTTTACATTATAGGTTACTCTGTGTTGTAAATTCTGTGTGTTTTGACAAATGTACAACAACATGTACCAACAAATACAATATCATGCAAAACAGTTTTACTTCCCTAAAAATCCTTTGGGCTTAAATAATAAGCCTCCTCATCTTAAATAATAAGCATGAATTATCTAAATGCTGGATGATCTGAAAAGATACAAAAAGAAACAATAGATCATTTACTTAATACAATGAATAATTGATTTTAGAAAGCAGTCATGTGGCTAAGTGCCACTGTTCTGATGTAAGTATTTATTCCCTTAGTATCTATTCAGGAAATAGTTACCAAATTTCTACTATTAACTAGGCACTGTGTGAGCCAATGGTGATAGATGGGGGATGAAATAGATGACTGATATAAAGAAATTGTACAAATAGAGAAAATTTATCTGAATATTTCCTGAGAATTACTGTGATGTTTTTAGTAACATACTAGACCAAAATATTATTTGAAAATTCTCACATTAAAACATACAGATATGCTGGATAAAAATATAATAGTTAAGTAATACAAAGGCAATTCAACTCTTTGAAAATGTGTAATGACACCTGAGATGGAAGAATAAAAGTTAAAAATTTCTTATATACACATATATATATACGTGTCTATATGTGTATGTATATATATATATATATATATATATAAAATACACATATACTACTGAAAGGTGGAAAAAAGAAGAGATAGGAAGAAAGCAGACTGACTAGGGACCTCTTGGCTGAAGAATGACATGGTGGTGAGAATCTTAGGACTTCCTTTGCCTCATCTATCCTAAAGAAGCCAGATATCCAGAAATACCAATAGACACAGACAAGAAAAGCTCCAGCAAAATCCTATTGTCTCTCTCACTAATGATCCATGAAAGGGCATCCTAGAAAAATAACTTTTACACAGTAACAAATCTATTAAGGACAATCACCACAGGAAAAACTCTGTCTCACTCCCATCCCAGCCAGTAAAATTTGAGGGGGAGCCTAGATTTCCAAGCTTGCTAGGCTGAAATGAGAAATCCCATCCTCCTCAAGGCCCTCCCTGCCCCCATTGGGGTGGTAACAGAGAAGGATGAGTAGGAATCTGGGACAATTTTTGGCAGAGTGATAGACATATAAAACAATGGAACAGATTAGAGAATGCAGAAACAGACCACACAAATATGACCACCTGATTTTTCACAAAGGTACAAAAGCAATTAGATGGAGGAAAGACAGCCCTTCCAACAAATGGTACTGAAAAAATTGAATATTCATAGGCAAAAATGAACATGGACCTAAGTCTAACATATTATACATAAATAAAATGAATTACACACTAAAATGTAAAATATAAAAAACTAAAAGGTTTAGAAAAAATATGGTAGATTATCTTCAGTATCAAGGGCTAGAAAAAGAGTTCTTAGACTTTATATCAAAAGCATGATTCATAAAAGAAAATAATTCACAAATTGACTCCTAGGAAAAATATGCCAAAATATAAAAATATAAAAAGAAAAACTTGTGACGGACTGCCATATATGAGTGTAGAATTAAATTTTTTTACACCTAGAAGAATGATGAACTGAGGTGTTAAGAAAAAGAAACAAAAAAAAACATAACAAGTTGAAGTTGTATTAATTACTGGAACACCAGCAATTTTCCTGACTGGTATCATAACTAGCAAAAAATGAGTAGAAACATTTAAATAGAAACAGCTGCAGACATGGCAGAAATAGTAGTAGCAGACAAAATTTAAATACAGCTTTATAAACATGCTCAAGAATTAACATGAAATCAGAAAATATTTTTAAAATGAAATGAAACTTTTAAAAATGACATTTAAATTGAAGAGCTAAAAAAGATTATTTCATATAAAAAATTCAGTAGTTGGGCTTAAAAGCAGATTAGACATTGTCAAAGAAAGGATCACTGAACTAGATGACATAAGAAAATGAACTATACAAACTGGGGAGTCATTCAGAAGTCTGTGTGCCAAAATCAAGCCCTGGTACATAAAACTGAAATATCAAATTAGACCCATGTTGGTATGGGTGGATATAATATACTCATAAAATCGATTATCATTCAGCAATACAAGGAAATAAACTATTCAGGACATGAAAGGATGTGGAGGAATTTTAAATGCATATTTCTAAGTGAAATAAGTTAATCTAAAAAGGCTATATACTGTATGATTCTGAGTATATAACATTCTGAAAAAAGGCAGGAGTATTAAGTAAGTAAAAAGTTCAGAGGAGGGAGTAAGCGATGAATAAGTGGAGCCCAAGGGATTTTTAGGGAAGTAAAACTGTTTTGTATGATACTGTATTTATTTGTACATGTCATTATACATTTGTCAAAACACACAGAATTCACAACACAGAGTAACCTATAACGTAAACTATGAACTTTAGTTAATCATAATGACTCAATAGTAACTCATCAATTATATCCGATGTTTCAAATTAAAGCAAGACGTTAATAATAGGGGAAATTGTGTGTATGAGGTTGAGGGGGTATATCGGAACTCTGTACTTTCTGCTCCATTTTTCTATAGACTAAAAGAGATCAAAAAAATCTATTAATAAAAAAATGTTTAACATCACTGAGGAATAGTTTTTCAAATTTTGATTGAGTACCACCTTATTTATTTTATAGGTTTGATTTATTCTTTTTTAAAAAAATTAATTATTATGCATGCATAATAGTTGTATATTTGTATGGGGTACATGTATTGTGATACAGGCACACAATATGAATTTATCATCAAATCAGGGTGATGGGTATCCATTTCCTCAGGCACTTATTTCTTTATGTTAGGAACATTCCAATTTTATTCATTTGGTTGTTTTAAAGTATATCCTAACTTATTGTTGATTATTGCCACTTTGTTCTGCTGTCAAATATTGTTCATGCTATCTAGATATCTAACTACATTTTTGCGCCTATTAAACATCCCCACTTTATTCCCCGCTCCCTGCTACCCTTCCTAGCCCCTGGTAACCATCATTCTATTCTACTCTCTGTCTCTATGAGACCGATCATTTTTAATATTTACTCCCACATATGAGCGAGGACGTGTGAGATTTGGCTTTCTGTCCTTCCCTTATTTCACTTAATGTAGTGTTCTCCAGTTCCATCCATGTTGTTGCAAATGACAGAATTTCATTTTTTTATGGCTATATTTTATTGTGTATATGTGCCACAATTTCTTTATGTACTCATCCATTGATGGACACTTAGGTTGATTCCAAATTTTGGCTATTATGAATAGTGATACAATAAATATGGGAGTGCAGATATCTTTTTGATATGCTATATTTTCATTTTAATTTGTTTTGATAAATTTTTATATTTCCTTCTTAATCTCTTCACTAGTCATTTAGGAGCATATTGTTCAATTTTCATGTGTTTGTATAGTTTCCAATGTTCCTCTTGTCATTGATTTCTAGTTTTATTCTATTATGGGCCAGAGAAAATACTTGGTGCGATTTCACTTTTTAAAAAATGTCTTTAACAATTGTTTTGTGACTTAACAGATGATCTATCCTTGAGAATGATCAATGAACTGAGGAGAAGAATGTGTATTCCATAACTGTTGGATGAAATGTTCTGTAAATATTTATTAGGTTCATTGGTTCTATAGTGCATATTAATTCAATGTTTCTTTGTTGATTTTCTGTCTGCATGACCTCTCCAGTGATGAAAGTAGAGTGTTGAGGTTTTCAACAATATTGTATCAGGGCCTATCTCTTCCATTAGCTCTCATAATATTTGTTTTGTATAGCTGGGCACTTCTTGCTGAACTGTCCCATTTATTATTATATAATTACTTTCTTTATCTTTTACATTTTTTGTCTTGAAATGTATTTTATCTTTTAGAAGTATAGCTACTCCTGTTCTTTTTTGGTTTCCACTTGCACAGAATACCTTTTTCCATACCTTTATTATCAGTCTATGTGTGTCTATATAGTTGGAATGTGTTTCTTACACACAACATAATGTTGGCTTTTTTTTTATATGTATCTATTCAGCCAATCCATATCTTTTGAGTGGAGTATTTACTCCATTCACATTCAACATTATTGTCAATATGTTAGGACTTATGCCTGACATGTTATTGTTTTATTTCTTGTTTTTTGGTCCTCTCTTTCTGGCTTGCTTCCTTCCTCTCTTTCTTTGCTAAAAGATATTTTCTCTGATAGTGTGTTTTAATTACTTGCTTTTATCTTTTGTATATCTGTTGTAGGTTTCTTAAATTGAGGCTATCATGAAGCTTGCAAAAAATACGTTTTTAACCAATTATTTTAAACATATGACAATTCTGCTTACAAACAAATAAGTAAGCAAAGAGAAATCTGACAGAAATTATAACCTTTAACTACACACCCTCACTTTTAACTTTTTGTTGTTTCCATTCATACTTTTTCATACTATCTGTCTCTCAAAAAGTTGATATAATTGTTTTTGATGGGTTTGTATTTTAGTCTTCCTACTGAATATATAAGTGGTTTGTACACCACAATTTCAGCAAAAGCGTATTCTGGATTTGTGTATTTATTGTTACCATAAGTTTTATACCTTCAGAAGATTTCTTATTGGCCATAATTTCTTTCAGATTGAAGAAGTCCTTTTAGTATTTCTTGTAGAACAGGTCTGGTACTGATGAAATTACTCAGCTTTTGTTCGTCTGGGAAGGTCTTTATTTATCCTTCATGTTTGAAGGATATTTTTGCTGGATATAATATCTAAGGTTAAGGCTTTTCTTCCTACAGCTCTTTTAATATCCATTCCACTCTCTACTGGCCTGTAAAGTTTCCAGTAAGAGGTCTGCTGCCGGATTTATCAGAGCTCCTTTGTATATTATTTCTTTTTTCTTTTTTCTTGCTTCCCTTATAGTGCCTTTTTTTCCTTTTTTGTTTTTTTTTTTTAAAGATGTGACCTTTGAGAACTTGATGATTAAATGCCTTAGGTAGTTTGTTTAGGTTGAATCTGTTTGGCATTCTGTGACCTTCTTGTACCAAAATATTGACACCTTTCTCTAGTTTTGAAAGTTCTTTGTTACTATATCTTTGAATAAGATTTCTACTCCAGCTTTCTTTCTCTCTATCTGCCCTTTAAGTCCAGTAACTCTTAGATTTGCCCTTTTGAAGCTATTTTCTAGGTCTTATAGGCATGCTTCATTCTTTTTTATTTTTTCTATTCTGACTGTATATTTTCAAATAGCCTGTCTTTAAGCTCATCAATTATTTCTTCTGCTTGGTCACTTTTTCTGGTGGGAGACTTTAGTGCTTGTCTCAGTGTGTCAATTCAATTTTTCAGCTTCTGAATTTCTGCTTGATTTCTTTTATTTATTAAAATCTCTTTGTTAAATTTATTGGATAGGCTTCTGAATTCCTTCTCTATGTTGTCTTGAAGTTTATTGAGTTTCAGGACAGTTATTTTGAATTCTTTGTCTGAAAGGTCCCATATCTCCATCACTCCAGGATTGATCATTGGTAATATTATTTAGTTCATTCGGTGAAGTCATGTTTTCCTGGGCGTTCTTGATGCTTGTGGATGTTTACCAATATCTGGCTATTGAAGAGTTAGGCATTTATTTTAATCTTCACAGGCTGGACTTCTCTGAAGCCTTCCTTCTTGAGAAGACTTTACAGATTTTCAAAGAGGATCAAGAATTGCGATCTAAGTCTTTGGTCCCTGTAGCCATATTAGTACTGGGGTGTCCCAAACCCAATGATGTTGTGACTCTTGGAGACTCCTGGAGTACCACCTTATTGGGTATACAGTTTCTTAATTGGTTTGTTATTAAATGTCACTTTTGACAAATGTGACAATTCATACAATTTTTTTTTAAATTAGACAATTTCATTTAAGATGTGGTCAAATATGAACATTTTTCATTGCTTCGAGTTGACTTCCATAGTTAGTGAGCTATAGTGTGAATTTAGATTCTTGGTATATTTGTAAAAAAAAAAAATTTAAGCTAAAATTTTTTCAGCACTCTGAAATTTCAAAACATTGTACATTTTGATGACTTACTAACAGAAGCTGAAATTCCCCCATATACATGTATCATGTAACGATCTACTTTACTTTTATGTTAAAAGTTTTATTAAAAAGAAAGCACATTCTCTAATAGACAGCAAAGATATCCTGTTTAAATTAATTTATATGTATATACATTTATATTTTATGTCTAACACATTTATAGATATTTCTGTAATCCATACAGAAGCATTTCTTCAAACCAAACAATAAATACTAAAATAGATACCCATAAAAAAACAAACAAATAAACAAAAACATAGATGAGAGCTAATGAAAAGAAGCAGATAATGTGATTTTTTTTCCCTGCATTTCTATTTGTCTTGCATTCATTTAACACTCAATTCATTACTTTGCCTTTTTTCCTTTTACTAATACAATGGATTATTGTTTTAAACTCTTGACCTGTACAGACAAGCTTAGTAAGACCAAAAAGGCACATGTTGAATCATATTTTATGTTTTCTATTGAAAGATATTTTCCAGATGTTGCTTAGGAAACAAAACTTTGTATCGTTTTGAAACATATTTAAGAATCTTTCCCCAGGTGTTCATAGATAAACAAACAACCAAAAATGATACAAGAAAGATTAGCTGTATGTTTGTAATGTTCTCAAAGTGCCTATGCATGAGAGAACATGGAGCTTATTGCAGGTCACTTGTACAGAATGTCTAAGGATACATGGCATAGTGTTATGCATTCACTGTAACCAATTCAGCACCCATCTGGTCATAAGGTCACTCTTATTTTCCTCATTTTAATTCCCTGTTTTTCCCAATTTTTTAAAAAGTTCATGTTTACATACTTTTTTGAAGAAAAAAATAATGAAATTATTGAAGATTAAAGAAAATTATACATATCCAATATTAACAAATTATTTCATGAACTCTTATTTCCTGCAGGATGTTTACAGATTCTGTTAACTTAGAGCTCAGAACATATGCTCAGGACTTGTAGACATATAAATTATTTATCAATTTGATGTCTGCAGCTGCAAAATGACCTTTTATCTTTTAGGTTCTCTTTGATATTTTACAGCTTAAATATGAATCAAAAGTGGTAAATTCCATTAGAGGAACATTTATAGATTAAAAACATAATTACAAGTAGGTCTATGCAGTGATTAAGCTGGAGATAAGAATTTTCTTGCTTTGATATTGAATGTTTTCATAATCAATGCAAAATAATGCATAATACAATTCTTGCTCGATTATAGACAGGCAAATGGACCTGAACAATTGATGATAACTGATGAAAGTTGATAACTCAGAATATATTCATATTGAGGCAGATACTTCCATCTGGTTGGGATAGGGCGGAATCTTCAGCATTTGAAAAATGTGAAAAAAATGTAAATAGTTGTAGAACTCCCTAATTAAAGAGATTGAAATTCAAATAGGAGTATTAATTATTGAACTAGGCCATATAAAAGCATGCAGTAGTCTCCCTTTAACCACTGTTTTGCTTTCTGCGATTTCAATTACCTATTTTACAGTACAATAAGATTTAGAGAGAAAGAGGTGACAGAAAGAGAGAGAGACCATATTCACATAACTTTTATTATATGATATAATTGTTCTATTTCATTATTATATATTATTAATCCCTTGTTCTGACTAAGGTACAAATTAAAGTTTATCATAGGTATAAATATATGGGACAAAAACATAATATTATTGGGTTTGGTACAATTCTCAGTTTCAGAGATTTACTGGAGGTCTTGGAAGGTACCCTTGTGGATCAGGGGATGGACTACTAGGCTTGGAAAAGTCTAAAACATACACTCATATCTGATGACACAGTAGAATTACCTGGAGAGATTTAAAAAATATCAATTTGTGATTCCAAGTCCCCAAACATCTAGGAGGTTTAAGGATAAATATTAGCAGTTTTTAAAATTTACAGTTGATTATAATTGCAGCCAGGTTGAAATTATTGGTTTAAGATGATGGAATTAAACAGAAAGCCAATGATGAGAACTGGATGTTTATAAAGAGAGGATGTTTTACTAGAGAATATAGGTACATTCTAAACATTGTCTTGATATTTGCAAGTCCCAGATATTTTTGGCATAAAAGAGTAATGCTGAAATACAGCACTTTTGTCAGGAAACCAGATTCCACTCCACCGGCAGAAATCAGGCTCTAAAACTCCTAGTAGGGAAGAGGTTAGACACATGAGGTAAGGCAAATGCTGAGAGCTGTTCATCAACAGGCCACTCAGGACTTAAGGCCATGCCTGGGTTCTGTTGCAAACAACAGCAATAATAAAGCATAAGACAAAGGCAGATAAAACAAGGTAAACACTAGTAAAGCCTATCATCAAATATAGGGGAAAGAAGAGAAAGGAGAAAAACTTCCTATGCCAGAATAAGGATTACCTGGATATTACTCTGACTTGGTCTCCTTTCAGTGGGATTCTACCCAGGCTCTTTGATGGTAATGTCTTTTTATAATACAGTTCATAAGTCAGTGACAATATATGTTCTTTTTAAAGATGATAAGCTAGACTTTATCCAAAAAGAGCCATAATGATAGATGTAGAGACACTGCAATGGGGTAAGGGAGTGAGATTAGCCTCAATTTCATGACTTTTTTTAAAAAAATAAACTTTTTAAAAAAAAATTAGAAATTTTTGGTTTCCCATCCAAGTACTAACCAAGCCTTTGATCCAGCAATCCCATTACTGGACATCTACCAAAAGGGAAAAAAGACATTCTATGAAAAAGACATCTGCACTAGAATGTTTATAGCAGCATAATTCACAATTATAACAATGGGGAAACAACAAAAGTGCCCATAGATACATGAGAGGATTAACAAAATATGGTATATGTATAGCATGGAGTTCTACTCAGCTACAAGAGACAATGGTGATATAGCGCCTCTTGTATTATCCTGGATAGAACTGGAGCCAATTCTACTAAGTGAAGTATCAAAAGAATGGAAACACAAGTACCACATTTACTCACCGTCCAATTGGTATTAACTGATCAACACTTATGTGCACATAGAGTAACATTCATCAGGTGTTGGACAGGTTGGGGAACGGAGAGGATGGCTATTCTCACACATAATGGTTGTGGTGTGCACAATATGGGGGATGGACACGCTTTAAGCTCTGACTTGGGTGGGGCAAAGGCAGTATATGTAACCTAAACATTTATACCCCCGTAATATGCTAAGATAAAAATAAATAAATAGGTGAATTGGATGATATGTGACTTATAGCTTAATAAAGCTCTTATTAAAAATGATGGAAAGGGAAAAATATATAAATTTTTAGGTTTATAGAAAAAGAGTTCCCATATATTGCACACCCAATTTCCCCCATTATTAACATTTCACATTAGTGTGCTATGTTTGTCAAAATTAATGAACTGATATTGATAAATTATTATTGACTCAACACCATTGATTATTTAGATTTTTTTTTAGTTTCTATCTAATGCCCTCTATCTTTTCCAGGACCACATCTAAGATACCACATTACATTTAATTATCCTATTCTCTTAAGCTCCACTTGACTATTTCTTTTTCTTATCATACAAATCTAGGATTATAGGTGTTTTTAGGAAAAAGACTACGAGAATAAAATTCCATGATCATCACATTTCAAAGGATACAACTTTCAATGGGAATTATCACTGTTGATGTTAGCCTTGATGACCAGGCTGAGGTAGTGTTTGTCAGATATAACCCTTGTAAAGGTACTCCTGTAACTCTCTTTTTCATACTGTAATCTTTAAAAGAAAGTAGTCATGTTCTACCTCCATGAGGTAGGAATACCTACAATAATAGCTTGGAATTGTTCTACATGGGATTTTTGTCTAGCGTCTCCCATGTATTTATGTACTTTAGCATTTATTTATATCTGCATGAATCCATGGATATTTACTTTATACATAGGGTTATAATCAATACCACTTTATTTCTTTTCTTATTAAAATTGTTCCATCTTTGGCTATTGGGAACTCTTTCAGTTGGCATACCCTCATCATGGTGTTTTTTGTTTGGTTGTTTTTTGGAGCATGGCCTTACTTTTTGGCAGTACAAGATATCCGAAGCTCATCTTATGTATTTTCTTCCCCAATCCTAGAATAATACATTTCTCCAAGGAGGCCTGATCTCATGTATTGGAGATCAGTATTATAAAACAAGATCTTGGGACTAGGTGTATTCACTGGGGGTATCATTGATGACACGACTCAGGTGACAGAGCAAGGTGATATGTGTGTGGATACTAACTGGTTCTATATGCAACCATCTATATCTGTATGAACATGAGTTCATACTGATGTCTCCAACTTAAATCTGCCATTCTCTTCTTGCTTGTCTCTAACCTGCTACTCCAACAGTGAAAATATCTTTTCCATGCTCTGCCATTCTTTTATTTAATTGTTCAATTCTGGATATGTTTATATAACAGCTTCAGAAATTTTAGCCCATGCTCCTAGTAATGACTTTGTTTAAAAAAATTAGTTGGCTTATTATCAAAAGAAATATCTGAAAAAGATATATAGATATTCAATCTGGATATCATTGAATTTAATTTAGTTTTATTTTTTAAGTTTATCCCAAATGTTGGAATTACAAATATGCACTTATACAACAATAACTTTTTTGTTTATTTAGGTAAAATAATAGGAGTAAAAAACTCCTGGGCAAATCCTACTACAGAGGAAAATGTGTAAAATATTAAAACATCGAATATCCTTGGCTCAATAAAATATAGTTTTCAAACTTATATTTTAAAGAATTGTTTGGTTAAAAGGGACAAAGACCAATTCAAATTTGCTTGGTTATAAAAGGAGTCATCTTGTCTTAAACAATTGCAGGGAACAAGGATCTCCATGAATCCAACTCAAAAGTAGGGTCTTCTTTTTCTTTAAGAAATGCATTTCCATGGCAAAAGTTATAGCTACCAGTAATCTAAGGCTCACATGCCTAGAAATATTTTACCAGAAAAAAGAAAAAAAGTAGCACCTGCTATAGTCTTGATTGAAATAATGCTGGTAAAGGGGGTAATGTTTCTGGTTTGCAGTATGTATCAATCCTTTGGCTCAAACACTGTGGCCAGAAATATAAAGTACTGTGACTGAGAAAACAATGGTAGAAAGGCATTGCACTGTGTTAATTCTAATACAGAAGAACAAAATATTATATAACTTCAATAAAGAAAAATAAATTCTTACTTTCTTTGAAAAATGTATAACAGCATATTTTTCTTACTAAAATGGCATTAATCAAGAGATATATCTAAAATAATTAACTAAAGTATATTCTTTAATACTCAAATAGCAATTAGAAGTCTTAGAGACTGTAAAAAATAAGGCAATTTAAGAAGGAAGAGATTTGTTGGAATGAACATGAACATTATTAAGGGAAGATAAAATGGTTTGAACTTGAAAATGATCCCTTTAATCCATCTCTTGAGTATGTTGATTATGCTCATGTTCAGCTGGAAAAATAATTTAGTTCTTATAAAATAGAGCTGTAAAGTATATAACATGTAAAAATAATTACATCGGTTAGAATCTTTAGAGATTATGATTATGTGCATGAAAGTTTTGACAAGAAGTGATTTTTCTGGCTATTAGGAAGTCACAGAATTTAGATGATGCTTCTGCCAATCATATAAGTCACTGAACATATAGGACAAGATAAAAAGTCCCAAAAACAAACCTGATACACACACATGCAACTCATTTTTGTTATGATCATTGCTATGTGGTAATAACTACCTTTACACTGGCATCCCATGAAATACTCAGTGACTATGGCCCAGATGCAACTGTCTTATTAGTGAAGAACAGTATGACCTTGATTTGATTATTCCACATTGTATGCCTGTATCAAAACATCACATACACCCTTTAAATATATAAAACTTTTATGTAACCATAATAATTAAAACGTGAAAAAAAAAAAAACAGTAACTGAAATAAAGGGACAAAAGATAGGAAGTTGCCTACTTGATGTTTGAGGGGAGCCTAGAAAAAAAATAAAACACGGAAGAAGCAGGGTTGACCATTGAGGAATATTCAGAATATTCCTCAATATCCAGAATATTCAGAATATTGAGGGTTCTGGTATTTTGTGATCTCCACTTGTGGCTTCTGGCAAGGGGAGAAACGTGACTGGCTCAAGATTACAGGCAAAATGACTCTGATTATAGGACAAGTATGTGAGAATATAGGGAAATCTCTGTTTAGTCTAGGAGAGCCATATATAGGAGAGGGGGGCCAGAAATTGGGCTTGAGGTTGTTCACATCAGTGAATCCCTACCTGTTACCTGAAAAGATGTTTCTCATAGCACACTGTGGACAGTGAAAGGAAAAGAAGTGTGAATTTATTGCACTATTTACTGGTAAAAGCTATACTCAACTATATTTATTCATTAAAGAATAAATAGGATTTTGAAGGTTCTAGATTCTACTGTTATATGCAAGAAAATGAATGCTGCACTCAAGATGCCAAGATAAAGTATGCACTCAAATTACAGAGAAAAAAAAAATCAATTTTGGAGCAAAAAAAAGAATTACCAAAATGAGAAGAGAATTTTGGAGAGCACTGCATTGGATTCTCAATTAAACACAAGAAACCATGTGTAATAAAACAGGAGGTAAGTGATAAAGTGATTAGATAACAGATTTTATGTAAAGCAAGCTGGTAGGAGTTTAGACACATAATGAAATAAGAAGTTTAAGTTAAAGACAGACATGGAAGTATTTTAAGGAGAATACATTTTAATTAATGGACTATAATTTAAGACTCAAATTTTAGAATTTTTTCCACAAACAACAAAATCAGTGATGTGGTAAACAAAATCAGGAAGCCAAGTTACTTGAGGGAAGAAGAAATGATTAAAAGAAAAAAAAAGAAATAAAGTAAAGAGAGGGAGAAAAAGGATGGAGAGAAGGAGGAAGCAAGGAGAGAAGGAAGAAATAAAGGAGAAAAGGAAAGAAGGGAGGAAGTGTGGGAGGGAGAGGGGACAATTATGGAGAGCAGTGTTCTAACCTATGCATAATTGAGATTCTGAGGATGATGTCATAAGACATGATGGATATTTCATGTTCTTTCTTGGCTGTAAGAATCACTGTCATTGTTATTACAGCTGACGTTTATTGGGCACTCACTGCATGCTAAGAACCATGCTAAGTACTTTCAGCATCCGAACTTCCAGTAGCATTCGACCCATTTAACTACTCCCCTTCTTTCAACACTATGTCTCTTCTTTCCATCTTTTCTACCATCTCCCAGTCATAAGTGATCTGGAATTTATATCTCCAACATACAACACCAACTAGATATCCAGGGTGATATATCTTAATGCCTATTAGAAATTTCCTTTTGGATGTTTCACAGGGACATTAAACATTCTCAAAAATAAAATCATTTTCTTTACCCAAGCATGATCATCCTTCATCATTTGCTATCCCAGTAAACAGTCCCCCAAGCACAAGGATGAATATGGGTTACTTATATTAACAGAAACATGCCTATGGTACTGAGTATAAGCAGAAATATTAATATATTTCAGGCCTCACAGGAGAAGGGCTCTTATACCCACTCTCTGTTTTTCCTTTCTTTCTCATTCTTTAAACTGAACACATTCAGCAAAAATATAGGCAGGCTACTTACAGCATTAGTGTTCACTGTTCCTAGATAGTAATAAATATGACAACAAAAAGATAAGTAAGCTGACAGGCTAGTGTACTGCCCAAGCCCCAAGAAGGTATGAACATTAATGTATGTTACAGTGTCAAAATGTGATAAGAACTTTCTAATCAAGTTCTTATCTGATCAAGGTTTAGAAAAAAATTCTAAAGTTTGAGGGATTTAATTAATGAATCAGAAAAAATATTGCATTTTATAATGGAGTTTATTTATTTAGAAGTGCCTTTTAATCAATCATATTTAAAGTAGTATTCCTGTAAAGTTAGTCTGTTTTAATTTATATTATAAATTTTAATACATAGCATATTTACAGTGAAATGTGTATAAAACAAAGTGAGGTAATAATTCAGTTTATTTAAACAGTTCAGCTTTTAAAAATATTTATTGAGCAGTAATCTTTAAATATTATGTCTGTTATGAAGCAAAAGAGTTAGGAAAAATATAGTGTACTACATGGATCTGAGGGGCAGAGCTTTAGAGTATCTTATCCTGAATTAAGAAAACATACTATAACATTGTGAAGCTTGCACAACCAAGCTCTCCTTTATATTTCATACTACTGTGGGTATGGTTCTTTTCTCAGCTTTTAAAAAATTAATCATCTTTTTTATTATATCTTACATTGAAAGATGTCTTCATTTTAGAAATACCACAGTTCCATTTTAACTGCCTACTTACAATACTACAAAGCATTCATTATAATAAAGAAATATTGCCCATAAAAAGAAATATCTACTGGGCACCTACCATGTACTGCTCCTTCCATCAGGCATAGCAGTGAAAAATGAAAAGATGAACATTGCTTTATTGTTCCTATAGAGAAGATACAAATGATGCCTCAATGATATTATTGAACAGATAACTATTGAGCACCAACTCTTTTCTAGGAACTAGGCTAGGGCTGAATCTAGTGCCAAGATGATAGGTAAAATCCCTGTTGTTTTAGTCCATTTTGTGTTGCTATGAAGGAATACCTGAGGCTGGGTAATGTATAAAGAAAAAAGGTTCTTTTGGCTCATGATCCTCATGTCTGGAAAAGTTCAAGATTGGGCATCTGTATCTTGTGAAGGCCTCAGGCTGCTTCCACTCATGGCAGAAGGCAAAGGGGGCTGGCTGTGTAAAGATCACATGGCAAGAAAGGAAGCAAGGGAAAGGGGGAGGTGCCAGGCTCTTTTTAACACCCAGGTCTCAAGAGAACTATAGAGTGGGAACTCTCTCACCCTCCAGGAAGGCATTAATCTGTTCATGAGTGATCTGCCTCCATGACCCAAACACCACCCATCAGGCCCCACCTCCAACATTGGGATCAAATTTCAACATGAGGGTTGGAGAAACAAATATCCAAACTATAGCAGCAGTCATTACAATGCTTATGTTCATGAATACATATTTACAAAATGTGTGTATGTGACATGGAAGAGAGGTGTAGGGTACTGTCTACATCAAGAGTAATAGTCCAGCAATTTGGAAAAATTTTCCTGAAAGAAATAATAGAGTCTACATCAAGGATAAATATGAATTAGAAAGAGTAAGAAACATATAACATTCCTCATTTTTATTGCAGACTAGCATCTGGGACATGGTAAGTCTTCCAATATGTTAGTTGTTACAATTAATTGGATAACTGTTGAAGGATACGTAATGTTAATTCAATACAGATTGACTTTGGTTACACTAGTTGTTTAACCTTAATACATTTTAATAAATACTTGTTATTGTTAGCATACAAAAATATACAACTAGTAAGACAAAACTAGTATTTAAGCACTACAAAACCTATCACACTCAACAAAAATGAGCATAAATTATTTCAGGATTATTTGCTCTATTAAATTACCTATTCTATCTTTCAAGTGAGATGCCTGAATAATTGAGATACTCACATTGTGGTATTTACCTTTTACCAGTTATTAAATATATAAAATTTAGAGGAAAATTCAAGTACAACCAACTTCTGGACTTCTGCATACAATGGCATTATGGAATTCCCCATCTCTGCTTAGAAATGCTCCCCACTCAGCTGCTAATATTTCTCTTCACCAAAAAGAGATACGCAAGGTGGCAACAATGTCTAAATAGAGAGCAGGCATGTCATATGTAAGTGATGATAAGGGAGAAATAAAAAAAATGTATATTTTAGGATATGAACATTAAATGATCTGAAAGTTAAGTTTTGAATTTTCAAATAATCAAAATCAATTGATTTGAGATCTAAATGAAAAAAAAGAAAACCTCATTCACAGCATGTGTTATTGGGCAATTGCCTATTTTTTGCATCGCAAACATTAATATTTTGAGGAGCAACTAAATTTTCCCCAAATTACTTTCTCTTCTCACGTACATAACTTTAGTCAGAAGCAAGATTTGAAACAAGAATGGATGATTTTGTTTAATGAGAGAGAAAACCAGAGTATTTTTTGAGATGTGAACAGAGACTAAATAATCTCACGAGACATTGAAGAGTAATACGTCTGTAAGGCTTTTCTGAAATTCTAAAACCTTAGCTTTCACAGTCATCAGAAAAAAGACTATCTCCCTTCTTTGCTGGCAAGCACATATTCATAAGCTTGCCCATCAGAAAATGGAAAGAATGTGTAGGAGAGATGCTGAGAAAGTGCCGGGACTTGAGAACAGAACTCTGTGCATCATACCCTGTCCAGTGACACCATTTGAGGGAACTTGTGATTTCTGAATCTGGAATCCACCAGAGGAGAGCTCTTTCACCTGTACCTCAGTTAATTTGTTTGCTTAGAGTGAAAAACTCACGCTTCCTCCAAAATTCAAGACCATATTTTTTCTCTTCATATAGCCAAACTCTGCCCATCAGATCCGTAGTATTTGTCAAAAGCCTCTTGTCCTGTGGTCCTTCCTAATGAGCTAGGGTTTGCTGCCTTTCGTTCCTCCACATGAAAATGGGGAAAATACCGTTGGGGTGCCAAAATCCCTTGCTAAAAGTAATCTGCAAGCCATTGCAACTGAAAGAATTTCACTCATAATTGTTTCTTAACCTGCTTTTTGCCATAATATTTTTTACCAACATTTAATAGGATAATTAATATGTCCAGGCAAATATTTCCTGTCAGATCCATCAGGAACTATTTTGAAAATCAGTTTTAGTTTTTGAATAATGAAAGGCAGACATTTAATAACAGGCTTTAGGAGATTTTAATGTCTTTATGACTTTGGCAAAATTTATACCTCATGTCATTATTAGCTTCAAAGGAATGCCTTTTCAATTTTTGGCTTTGAATATATCATTCAAATTCTCATAAAATCTGTTTATAAAGATTGAGCTAATATAATCAAGATTACATGGACAAAATGAACATTGTCTTTAATGTTCCATATAACTGAAGCATATATTTAAATACTATAGGAATTAACAAAAGGAGAGAAGAATTCTAACCAAATGTGATATGACTGATGTGAAAATACTAAAGAGAAAGTTCATATTTAACTATTATTTATAGGGGAATTATATATTACTCTATACTGGCACTTAAAATTTTCAATATTAGCCAAACTACTTTATAAAATATTCTTTCTTTGACAATATATATTAATCAATCACTCAATGAAATTCCCAGAGTTTCAGCAAGAGTTTGCAGATAGTTATGCAGAACTGAGTGTTCCACTCATGGAGCTATAAAAGCAAGTTATATAGGAATGGACCATAGATCTAGATAAGAAGTGATGATTATCAAAGAAGCCCACATTTTATACATGAAGAGACTGAAAGTAAATGGCTTTCCAAAGTCAGAGTCAGCCTGAGGTTATAAAACCTCTCTAGGGTGACCTAATTCTTAGGGTTCATTTACTGAAACACAGAACGATACAAAATCACATATCTTCTAACTACAAGATTATAATTCTTAGGTTTCCTTTACCACTACCTGAGTTGCAGTGAAACGAATTCCATGAGTAAAAAGGTGCAGCTGTCCTTGGTCACTTCCCAACCTCTCAAATCCAACAAGACATATTTGTGTTATGACCTCTTTAACCGTAACGGCAACTGTGAGAAAACAAACAAAATATTGCCAGGAACATTTAAGATATACAATAATGTGTCAAGATCAGATACAGAAACTTTTGCCAAACTTTACATTTTGTAAATCTGCTGTTCTGTGTATTTTGGAATAAATTAACATAATATTTGGCTGAAAATGATGCTATCAAATAATGTACGTACTATTCATATAGACAGTCTCTATCCTTCATGTAGACAGTGTGCATCCTTCAGTTACTGCAGTCATTAATCCTCATAACAATAGTGGTTGAAGAGTATTGAAGTAGAGCCTTTTAAACTATACTCCCCAAAATATTTTCCTAGTGAGGACACACTGCAATGTAAAATCACTACTAAACTCTATAATATATATTTTATGTGTATAAATATATAAAATGTTATATCTAAAATATGTACATGTATAAAATTGAAAACAATAATATATGCAATCAAAATATTCATTTAAAAAGAAAAGAAGAAAGAAGTTCTAAGAAAGAATTAAAATAAGTTATTTTACTAATTAGATTCTTCATAAAAACCTATTATTTAAACATCTTCAAAATAACCACAGGAAGTAGTCATTATTATTCTGATTTTATAAGTGAGACAAATTAGGTTCTGCACTGTGTATTACTCATTCATGCATTTATTCAAATATAGCTATTATAAGTCTGCTATGTTTACCACTTTGTTCAATGAATAAAGACATGAATAAGCTCCAAGGTCATGAATTTTACAATCTAGCAGAGAAAATATTAAGAAAAATACATACATTTTCTATCTTGGAAAAGATTAATAGGTAAATTTAGGTAGAGTAAGGAATGGAGGGAAATATATAAAATATATAGAAGTTGGTGTTGCTATTTTAAACAAGTGATCAGGCTGACAGTTCTAAGTATCTGAGTAGTGACCTCCATCAAGTGAGGTGGAGAACCATAGTGATGATTAAGAGCATTTCAGTTAGAGGAAATCCCAGGGGCTAAGATCCTGCAGGCACTTTACCCAGAGTGACTCAGAAACGGTGGGGTCAAAGTTTGAATTTTCTTCTTAATGAGTTCAGAGCCTGTATTCTTACCTGCTACCAAATACCAGGACATGTCTTGTTTCATATGACCTCTCCAACATTGGACTATTTCAGACATTGTAAGCTTTTGTGATGAAAAAGCAAAAATAATGGCTTGTGTTCTTTTCTATATGTAATTCATTATTAGTAAAGCTGAACATGTTGTATTAATATTTCTGTTATTTGTGTTTCTTTTTCTGTGAATTACCTATTCAGAGTCTTTGTTTATTTTTCTATTGGATTGTTCACTTCTCTAAACTTTAAACAGACATGTACACAAACATATACATACATACCTATATATCAACACTTTAGCTTATTACTCATACCAAAATGTTTAACAGTATTTTACTTATCACTTAGCTTTTAATTTATATATCATAGTTGTACATATTTTTGGGATACATGTGATATTTTTATACATGTATACCAAGTGTAATGATCAAACCAGGATAATTGGGATATGCATCACCTCATTTATCTTTTTCTGTATTTGAAACATTATAATTCTTCTCTTATAGCTATTTTGAAATATGTAATAAATTACTATTACCTATTTTTCCTACTGTACTATCAAATACTAGAAGTAATTTATTTTATTAGTCTATATTTTTTGTACCCATTAACCATCCATGTTGCTACAAATGATACAATTTCATTTTTTAATATGTCTGAATAACACTTAGCTTTTAATGGAGTCTTTGTATAGATGTTCTAAATTTATAAATGGATAAATATTTTTCCAAAGTTTAATTTGAACAATTAAAAATTAAGGCAAAATATTGATTCTCTCATACTATTTTAAAATAAAATTTTTACTTGTTATCTGTTATGTTCTGTTCCTTCCAACAATGATTATGACCTTTAAGGTCTTTATTCTCTACTGCACTGCTGCTGGAAACTCCAACCATAATTATGATATAATCTCTTTTATGCAATTCATTCTATACGTGGTTATTTTGATGGATTTTCACATCATTTACTTACTCATGTTCATGGAATAGCTTACCATTTTCTTCAGTAACATTCCCCTACATGAATTTATTTATTTTTCCAAAATGCTATTGGGCTATCTCACAAAAAAACAAGTCAAATAGGTTGAGGATGTATTGCATATTATATATTGTTCTCTGTTTCTGTACCACCATTCTCTGGGACAATCGCAAATCATATTAAAAGTTTTGAGCAGTCTTGCAATAGATAGATGAGTTTACCAAGCATTTTTCAAATGTATATAACTATGGATTTTTTTTTTTTTTCACAGCCATACAGAATGGATACAAAATCCTTTGGGAATCTTAGTCTGAAGAGAAAACTCATTGTCGCAATTTGGTAAAGGTGCTCTGCGTTTGACCTCAGAATACCTCTTTACTTATCCCACCCTCTGTGCTGGCAATGATTACTACACTAATCTTAAAACACCTGCCCTTATTTTCTTTCAGCACTTTATTTATCTTGTACTAGTTTACCTCGTATTCCCTGTTTCCTCATGACTCCTTGTTGGATGGAATCAAACTTCATTAGAGGCACCATTCAAATTTGCCCTTTGTTTAGTCCCTAAACAAAGATGTTCAGATTCTTCTTTTGAAAAGGAATCTGACGCTCAACATGTGCAATATTTTAGAACATTTGGGAGATATTTTTCATACACTGTGGCTAATTTGTTGGTAAAACATTACATCTACCACCTCATTTTAGGAAGTATTGACGTCATGGCACCAATCATAGCTTTTGGTGGCTGCTCAGTTGGAGTTTTGAACTAACACACTGCAGTGTAAGGAAGGTCGATGACAGACTGCCTTGACCTCTTGCTGTGTATTAACACTTCCTCTCTCAGTTATTTATTCTTGTTCTAATTAAATCTTTGTATGTGAGATGTATTTATTAGTGCTAGTTAGTTTATTGAGGGACAGACAGGAGAGAGAGAGAATAATTTTTCTGCCCAGAGGAGAAAGGAGTCAATGAATTAGTCAATTTAGGTCATGATTAAATGGGCCACAAGCTATCCATTCATTTATGTGTTCTAAAAATCAATGATTTTAACAGCACCATTGAAATGAGTCAGCTGGCCTTTACCAAGATGAATTTGTCACTACAGTTTGGATACTGTCCTGGGTTAAACAGACTATTATCAGCATCCACTTTGAATTGGGAAGTTTATACACATAGATTTAACAATAAATTTCTCAGATGAAAAAGCACTCATTTCTAGTATTAGGGAATTTTTTCATGTTGTCCCCTCTGCTCCCTTTGCCTCTTCCACCTCCCCTCATTCCACTGACTTGTATCTTTTTCCATTTTGGCAGGAAGATCTATGCATAGGATGATAATGTTATGAGATGTGTACAATTTCTTAATGGTTTTCTTATTGAAGATAATATAAATAATTAAATAAAAGCCATGATTTCATTTCAGTAAAATAAAGGATGGGAAGATATATCTCTAAGTTTCCTAAGACATTGGCAATTCTATGCATTATAAATAATTCTAAAAATATTTAGAATAAAGCAATGAAATAGGCAGTAAGTAATATAACAATTAAGAACATAGACTATGAAATTAGACATCAAATGCTAAATGGCAACTTTACCTGTTTTGCTCAGTGATAATGGATTTGTGCATTTAATTTATTGTCATAAACTTGTTCATAGCAGACCTTTATAATTCATTTAGTGTCTGTAGTCATATCCCCTCTGTCATTTCTGATATCAGTAATTTATATATTCCCTCTTTTTATTTATCAATATAGATATAGAATTTATCAATTTTCTTATTCATTTCAGAGAACAAAATTTGATTTTATTGACATTTATATATTTTTATTTTCTCTTTCATTGACTTTGCTCTTATTTTTAGTTTTTCTCCTTCCATCTACTTACATTGTATATAATTTGGTATTCTATTTCTGGTTTCTTAGGATAGCAACTTAGATTATTGATTTTAGATTTTTTTCTAATATAACAATTTAAAGGTAAAATTTTATTGCAAAGCACTATACCTCAACATTTTTAATAAGTCATATTTTAAGTTTTATTCAACTCAAAATTTTTAAAATTTCCCATGCTATGTCTTCTTCTTTATATTTTATCTAGAAGTACATTGTTTAACATCCGAATACTTGGAGATTCTCCAAATATCTACATGAAATTAATTTCATTATTATGAGAGAATATTTTCTGTGCAATATCAGACTTTTAAATTGAGATATTTTATGACTTTAATTATTATGTGTCTTGATAAATGAATCATGTGCACTAGAAAATTGTATTTATTCTACAGTTGTTGAGTGTTATGTAAAGTCACATTAACCAAGTTGGTTAATTGTGTTAAAAATCTTCTATATTTTTGTGTTATAAATGTAAACATTTAGCATTATTGTTATATATCTTCTTGATTAATAATTAACCTCTTATTATTCTGAAATTCTCCTCATTATCTATGATAATATTAAGCTTTGAGTCTATTTTTCCAGATATTGATATAATTATCTAGATTAATTACAATTAATTTTTTACTATGTCATTTTTCTTCTTTTTATTTTAACCTACCTTTATCTCTAAATTAAAATGAGGTTCTCTTAGACAGCATGATATTGGATTATTTTTAATCTTGTTTGGAAATATCTTTCTTTTAATTGGAATATTTGGTCCATTTATACTTAATGTAAGTAACATATGGTTGCATTTTAATAAATCATATGGTTATTTGCTATTTCCTTGATTTTCCTTTTCCCCCTCTTTTTTTTTTGGTCTTCTTTAGATTAAAAATTGAGTGTGTTTTAATATTGTTTTATGTCTAATAATGCCTGTTAACCTCCCACTTTGTTTTAAATTTTAGTGGCTGCTCTTGGGTTAATAAAGTGCATCTTATCTCATCATAATCTAACGTCAAAGAATTACATAGCTTTGCACATATAATGTAAAAACCATACATTATATTTTCATTTATCCCCTCCTATTCTTGCCCAATTTTTATTTTATATTTTAGTTTAACATATGGTATAAAACTAACAATTCATTCTTATTTTTCCTTTAAACTAATTTGTCTCTTAAATACATTTTTAAAATAACAAAAATCTTTTTATCTTTACCTTCAAATATGCCATTTTTGGAGCTATTTTTTCCCAAGGTTCCATCTGGTGTTATTTTTCTTCTGCATAAAGAACTTCCCTTAACATTTTCCATAGTGCAGATTTATTGGCACCAAATTTTCTTATAGTTTCACCAGTCATGTTTGGGTTGGCTGAGGTTTTTCTTCAGTAGTTTTCCTCAAAGAAAAGTTTCCATGTTCAAACCATCCAACTATAGCATTTGTTTTTGAGGACTGTTAAGTTTTTCCTTGGCTCACACTTTCTTTTTTAAAGGATCTTATAACTATCACTCCATTGTCATCTGTTCTTAAATATTGTTATGGAATTGCCAGAGCCTGATACTTTTCCCTTTACATGTGACCATAGGAATGCTTTTCCCAAAGTTTGAAGTCCAGCAACTTCATATATCCTAGTGTTAACAAATGTGGATCAATTTTTCCTGGCATACTGAATGTTCTTCTGGGGAGTTTCATGGCAGCTTTTATTTTAGAAAATGTTCCTAAATTATGAATATTTGTTTTATTACAGTAGTTGAATTTCATCTCAGAAATTCCAATTATGTACATATTTGAATCAAATTTATGTTTTATATCTATCATTTTCTCTCAACATTAAAAAATACTTATTTCTGACACATTTTGTTTACATTTCTCATTTCTTGCTTCTCTCTCTCTTATTGTCCTTACATTAATTAACCATTTCCACCATGGTTGTTTCAATTTTATTTATATGGCAATTTCACTTATTCTTCTTTTCTGAGTTCTGTGAGCTCAATTTCAGCCATCTGCTGTCTTCCATCTCTTTCAAGAGTCCTTGCATTTCTACTTTGTGTTCTTACTTTTTAGAATTTATTACTTGATGTTTCACAGAAAAAAAAATGTGATTTCAGTTGTCCTTTCCTAGGTGGCAACATTTATCTCGTGAGTTGTTCTTTATCTGTTACTAATCACACTCTTCTGCTTTCCTTATTCATGGAATACTTTTATATTGGTGTTTTGTCATCCTCTTTTAGTTATACATTATTGAGTGAACTATAGTGAACTTTCACTCAAGAACCTATTTGTTAGAGGTTCTTGTATATATAGAGGCAGGAAAATATTTCAGGCTATCTGGTTTGCACAAGCAAAAGATGTCTTCCTCTCAGCTGCTGCAGAGATAGGCTACTGTTTAAAATTATGGCTTGCATGCAGTAATCTTCTTTGCATAGCACCACCCCCTCTGCACTTGTAAATTATAATGGCTCTATGGGCCCTCTTGTGATACCCACTTTGTAGAAATACAAATAGCTCTTGCATTGTGCTTTCTCACCTTCATGAAATATATTCTCATTAATTCTTTGGAGAGCTCTAAGCACTAGTCTCTCCTCAGCTTCTTACCACTTCCTACCTTGTATCTCCTAGAGAGCCTCAACTTGAAATCTATCTTTAGTTTTGATAACACTTGAATTTCCATATTTCTCGTTATTCTTTTCTTTTGTTTTTCCTAAATTTCCAAAAGCATAAGGGAGAAAACGCTGACTTTAGACAGTCATATTCATATTAGAATTATCTCCTTAAAAAGGTTTAACCTCATGTGAATTTTTAAGTTTCATTATATTGTAAAATATAATAACAAATTGATAAAATTTGTAATTTGAAAAATGCTGAAACTACCCACTTTAATTTCACTGATTCTTTCATCCTTTGACCTTTTGTTAGGTGCTTTTTACAAAAAGTCTCTGAATTAAGCCATTAAATTAAGTGGCAATAAAATCCCAGCATCTCATAGAACTGAGTTAATTACGAAATCCTAACTCCAAAGTCAAAAGTTCTTCTATCTCAATCACGAGCATTGCACATTGTCTTTTTGTCTTGGACTATTTTTATCAGGCATATTTAAGGATGGAATGGTACTGCAAAGTTATTACTGAGCTTTTTCTTTTTGTTTCCAAAATAACCACCACACATTTACATCCACTTGTGTATTACAGAATGACTACAAAGTGCCAAATATTTCAGAAGTCTTATGTTTTATTTCAGAAATATTTGAAGATGGGGCTGTGGGAGACAGCTTTGGTCCCCTAGTGAGGACTTTCTTCCTGTCTTGCAAACAAAAGACCACCTTGCTGCTGCATCCTCACGTGACAGAGAGAGAGGAATAAAGAAAGCTCCTCTTGTGCCTTTACTTATAAGGGCACTTAATCTCATCATAGGGGCTCCACCCTCATGACTTCATTCAAACTTAATTACCTCCCAAAGGCCCCATCTCCAAATACTATCCCAACAGGAGTTATGGCTCCAATATAAAAATTTTGGAGAGAACACAATTCAGTCCATAGCATATAATGAAGTAGCAAGTCTGTGGACATCACTTCATAAAGCAGGCTGGCTCAGCAAGATACCTTTGAGAGTCCCTGGTTCAAAGTCCTTATGGGGGAATAATTAGTTAACTAATATAAATTCTAACTATTGTTAACAAAATCAACATAATTTGAAGATATTTAAAAATCTCTGCATTAACATACCTTAAATCTTATAATAACTCTTTGCATTTTGTCTTTCTTTCCACATATGTATATTTATATATCCCCTCTGAAAACATATTTCCCATTGAAGACAAACTTATATTGGTCTTTGAGCATGGAATTTGAAGGATGCAGCAGTGACTGGGGCATAGATTTTGCATGGTGATTGGATGCATCTTGTTTCCATGGTGATTAACACAGGTCCGGTTGCCAGCCAATGACATATATTAGTAGCTTACATTCAGCTACTGGAACCAGAGCCATGATTTAGTTAATTGTAGTTCTGCTAGAAAGAGCATAAATGTGGTATTCTCTAGTAAGACCTGACTAGAAACGCTCAATGGTACTATTATTTCTCACTTTTTTCATATCTACCTCACCATCTCCTCACTGTGTACATCAACCTCTTCTGCTAGGATGGAACCCGATATGCAGTGAGCCTCAAAGACTGATAACCAAGACAAATTGAATGGCTAAAGCCTCTATTCCCCTGCTCACCCACCTTAGATTCTCTGTCCACTAGCTTTTCCCTGTTTAATGACTGGCAAACCATCGAGGCAATTGTGCTTTATGTTTGAAAGTTACCTTTGAGTCCTATGAAATGATGAAATACTTATTTGGGCCAAGATTTTGTTCATACATCAAAAAAAAAAAAAAAACTGGGCAAAGGTAAATTAAAAGTTTTACATGGTACATCCAACTTTGCACAATTAAAAAAAAAAATCTTTTCTGGTTTTAGATGGTAATTCCACAGAGGTTGATTTGCATGAACTAGAACAGGTGAAAACTTAATTCCCAGAAGACACCAGTTCCTTAGGAAACCAGCTTTCCTTCAGGGGGAAATGATTTCCTGATTCTGAGTAGGGAGGGAGTTGGAATGCAGGTGGGTAATTAAACGTTCTTAACGGAGTGAAATAACACAGTACTAGAAATATTTGTTCCTCTAACTAGTCTCCCAAGGCTGAAACCCTGCATGCTTCTAACCTGTAGAGCTTCACCTTCCACATATTCTCCAAAGTAGCTCAGAGATATATAAAAAAATATTTTTTTTTTAATTATTTTTTTTTATTTTGGCATATTATGGGGGTACAGATTTTAAGGTTTCAATAAATGCCCATTTCCCCCCCTCCCCCCAAAAGTCTGAGTCTCCATCATGACCATCCCCCAGATGGTGCACATCTCACTCACTATGTATGTATATACCCGCCCCCCTCCCCCCTCCCACCTGCCCAATACCCTATTACTGTAGCACCTATGTGTCCACTTAGGTGCTACTCAGTTAATACCAGTTTGCTGGAGAATACATCTGGTGCTTGTTTTTCCATTCTTGGGATACTTCACTTAGTAGTATGGGTTCCAGCTCTAACCAGGAAAATATAAGGTGTGCTATATCACCATTGTTTCTTAGAGCTGAATAGTACTCCATGGTGTACATATACCACATTTTATTAATCCATTCTTTGATTGATGGGCACTTGGGCTGTTTCCACAGCCTTGCAATTATGAATTGTGCTGCTATAAACATTCGAGTGCAGGTGTCTTTTTTGTAGAGTGTCACTGGATCATTTGGGTAGATGCCCAGCAATGGGATTGCTGGATCAAATGGTAGATTCACTTGGATCGCTTTAAGGTATCTCCATATTGCTTTCCACAGAGGTTGAACTAGTTTGCAGTCCCACCAGCAGTGTAGGAGTGTTCCTCTCTCTCCGCAACCACGCCAGCATTTATTGTTTGGAGATTTTTTGATAAAGGCCATTCTCACTGGGGTTAAGTGATATCTCATTGTGGTTTTGATTTGCATTTCCCTGATGATTAGAGATGTTGAGCATTTCTTCATATCTATCTGGTTTAATGACCTTAGTATGCCTCTAGTGTTTTACAGGGTAATGTCATTTAACTTACTGCACGGCAACTCTGTAAAGTAACTTGTTCTCATTTTATAACTAAGTTCAAAGACCTAATGAGGGTGGCTCCAGATTTTATGCCCTAAACCCTGATCATGTGTTCAATTTCTAACTCCGAATGACTGTATCTTACTAATTTACCTGATTTCCTGTTGACTCATTCTTGTTTTGAATATACTTCCCATTCAATTACTTCTGTTTAGATCACATAGAGACATCAGAAATAATCTGATCTAAACCTCATTTATGTTACAAGTGATTAAACTTCAATGTAATACTTAATGGCCTAAAGGCATTTTGATGAAATGACCTTTTCCTCTTTTCAGTAAATACCCAATAATGGGATTGCTGGGTCAAATAGTATGTCTACTTTGAGTTCATTGAAGTATCTCCATACCACTTTACATAGAGGTTTCACTAGATTGTAGTCTCAGCAGCAATGTATACATTTTTCTTTCTCGCCATGTACACACCAGCATCTGTTGTTTTGGGACTTTTTGATAAAAGCTATTCTCATTGGAGTTAGATAATGTCTCATTGTGGTTTTGATTTGCATTTCCCTGATGACTAGAGATGTTGAGCATTTTTTCATATGTTTGTTGGCCATATGTTTGTTTCATATGCTTGTTGCCCACTTTGGGGTTGTTTGATTTTTTTCTTGCTGATTTGCTTGAGTTTGTTACAGATTCTGGTTATTAGTTCTTTATCTGATGTATAGCATCCAAATATTTTCTTCTATTTCAATCTATTTTGTAGATTGTCTATTTATGTCTTTATTGTTTCCTTGGATGTTCAGAAGCTTTTGAATTTAATAAGGTCCCATTTATTTATTTTCATTGTTGCCGTGATTGCCTTTACTGTTTTCTTTATAAATTCTTTGCTTTGGCTGATCTTTATAAGAGTTTTTCCAACATTTTCTTCTAGAATTCTTATAGTTTCATGATTTAGGTTTAAGTCTGTTATTCATCACCAATTAATTTTTATGAGTGGTGAGAGGTGATGATCCTGTTCCAGTCTTCTACGTGTGACTACACAATTTTCCCAGCACCATTTATTGAATAGATATCTTTTACCCCATTGTATGTTTTTGTATGCTTTGTCAAAGATCAGATGGCTATATAAGGATGGTTTTCTATCTCGGTTCTCTGTTGTGATTCATTGGTATATGTCTCTAATCTTGTGTTTTTGTTACTGTAGCCTTGTAGTAGAGTTTGGAGTTTGGGAAATTTATGCCTCCCAATTTGTCCCTTTTGCTTAAGATTGCTTTGGTTATTCAGGTCTTTATTTTTCCATACAATATGTAGAATTATTTTTTCTAGATCCTTGAAAAATGACTTTGGTATTTTAGTGGAGATTGCATTGAATCTATAAATCACTTTGGGTAACATAGACATTTCAGCAATGTTGATTCTGCCAATCCATAAGCATGATTGGCAGAAATGGAATGTTTTTCCATTTGTTTACATACTCCGTAATTTCCTTTCTTAGTATTTTTAGCTTTCCCTGTAGAGGACTTTCACCTCCTTGGTTAAATATATTGCTAGATATGTTATTTTCTTTGTTGCTATTGTGAATGGTATTGAGTCTTTGATTTGGTTCTCAGTTTGACTATTGTTGGTGAATAGGAATGCTACTGATTTGTGTACATTGATTTTGTAACCTGAGACTTTGCTGAATTTATTTATCAATTCTAGGAGTCTCTTGGCAGAATCTTTGGGGTTTTCTAGATATAAGATCATATCATCAATAAGAGCGATAGTTTGACCTTTTCTTTCCCCATTTCTATATACTTGATTTCCTTCTCTTGCCTGATTTCTCAAAGTAAGACTTCCAAAACTATGTTGAACAGAAGTGGTAACAGTGAGTAACCTTATCTGGTTCTAGTTGGAAGCAGGAATGCTTTCAAGTTTTCCCCATTCAGTATGATGTTGGTTGTGGGTTTGTCATATGTGA
Organism: Microcebus murinus; assembly: GCF_040939455.1. Lineage (NCBI taxonomy): Eukaryota > Metazoa > Chordata > Mammalia > Primates > Cheirogaleidae > Microcebus > Microcebus murinus. The sequence continues at coordinate 13,868,955 of NC_134114.1, forward strand.
CTTTTATGATTTTGAGGTATGTTCCATCTATGCCTATTTTGTTAGGAGTTCTTATCATATAAGGGTGCTGAATTGTGTCAAATGCTTTTTCTGCATTTATTGAGAGAACCATATGGTATTTTTTTTTGCTTCTATTTATGTAGTGAATCACATTTATAGATTTGCATAGGTTGAACCATCCTTGCATCTCTGAGATGAAGCCCACTTGGTCCTGGTGGATTATTATTTTGATATGCTACTGAATGTACTTTGCTAAGATTTTATTGAGAATCTTTGTGTCTGTATTAATATGGGATATTTGTCCATACATTTTTAACTCTCTCATTTATTTTTAAATTTTAAAAAATAATTCTTTCCATCTTATGTAACTATTTTGACAGTATTATGTTTATATACACATATATACTCTATTATGTTTATATACACTTGTATTTTTCTAACTTGGGCTTGAATTCTGAATAATTTTTCTTTTTTGAATTTTTCCTGAGTTTTGTATCTGCTCTTTTCAAGTTATTCTTTAGACCAATCATCTCCTTTTTAATTTTTTTAAAATCTAACTTACGTTATTCTTTCATAGCTCCCCTTATTTTCTTAAGGCCTATCACTCATTGTGAAATTTTGCTTCCATTTTTTATTGCCTTGTGAGTTTGTCTTTCTAAAGTGTTTTCATTGTCTGTAGAGACCTTATTTTGCCTGATATTGGTATATATAATTTGATTGCAATACTTTCATAAGAATTTTAGGTGAAATAAATTTTTCTGTACCATTAGAAATAAAGAAAAGGGCAGAATAACTTTCCATCTCTACTGCTCTAAAATACTCTCTCATATTGTTTTCAGTTAGTGATCAAAAAAGAAAAAATAATTCCTCTTTATTCTCTAAGATTTGCCTTTGCTGCTTCCTTTTTTTTTTACCTTTGTCTGTATCTTGGGTTTCCCTTGTTCTGTATATTTTGTGTATCATTTTCCTTTCAGTGTTGAGCTGTATCATGGAAGAACACTCAGACTGTTACGTTTCAAAAGTTCCCAGAACCCAGAGGGCTTTCTGAAATTACTATGATCCCCTTTCTTTCATTTGCCAATTAGACTCTGCTGCACTACTCTCTCCCTCATTGTGGGCCTCTTTTCTCAGAGATTCCTGTAGCTTAGTAGAAGAGGCAGACACCTATTGGCTTTGCCCCTGCTTCCTCAGTCATAGATGCTCACAGCATGTGGGTCTTGCAACTGCCCTGCTTCATCCCTACCTACTCACATATTGTTACCAGGTTTTATTGTAGATGCCATCTTTTGTTGTGTTACGTCTGACATCTTTCTTGGCCCACATATTTTTATTGGAAGACTAAAGAGATTTAGGAACCACTCTTGCCACCATCTTCCCAGAATTCATCTATAGACTTTGTATTATTTTTGGCATGCTACATGGCTCAAAGTGGATCAATCCCTCACTAAATTGCACTCTTTTCTCAGAATACAGTATTTCTTCATTTACTCATTCAATGACTAATTATTGAGTCCCAGACATTTTTAAGCACAGGAGATATAGGAGAAATCAAAATCAATAAAGCTTACATTCTCATTATTAGAAATAGAAAACAAGAAAATAAATAAGTAGCAATATAATATGTCAGAGAGTGATAAGAGCAATGAAAAATCCCATAAAATTGCATATACAAGATTAAGAATACAAGGAGAAAGAGAGTTTTTTATTTTAAAATAGAATAGGCAGGATAGCCTTCCTTGAAAATTTTACATTTAAACAGAGACTTGAAGAAAATGACAACATGGGTCCTATGGCAATTTGGGCGGACAATGAGTAAAAAATTGCAGAGAAGAGAAACAGTATGTGAAAAGTCCCTGAGGCTGTTGCATTCTTGAGGAGCAGTGAAACAGCAAAAAGTTTAGTATAAATGAAGAGGAGTGTTTGAAGATGAGATGGCAGGAGAAAAAGCCAACAATATCAGTGTGTAAATCATGCAAGGTCTTACAGCTCACTACTAGGATTTGAGATTCTTTCTGAATGAGATGAGAAGATACTGTAGAAATTTGTGCAGATTAGGAAAATGATTTGGCTTATGCACTGAAAACAATGATCAGCTGTTTAAAGAACACACTTGAAAAAGCAAGGGCAGAAGCAATGTAGAATAGGGAGACTAGTTGTCAATCAATAACAATAATCTATGAGAGAGAGGCTAAAACTTAGAGCAGGGTAGAAGGTGAAATAGAAGAGACAGCAAATGATGAAAATCTGCACATATTTTGAAGGTATCTAGTTCAGGGATAAGATTATGGTCTTCATCTGAGCAAGTAGAGCTGAGACGTTTACCTTCATATCCAAATCTCATATGGAAGTCCTCTACATAGCCCATATGAATACCAGACACACAATTTCCAGTCCCTGTTTTAATGTCCACTTGAAGAAGTATCATCCAATCACTACAAAATAGGTTTAGAAAGTTATGTTTACTTTGCATCATTCAAATTAAATTTAAAAAATGAATGGATAACTAGCCCAGCAACTTTTCCCATATCCTTTTCCCTTTCCTCTCAAATGTTCTCATATCTATAATGCACAGGAGCCTTTAATTTTCTAACTCTCCAAAGGTTTTCTCCACTCCCAAATCAAACAGATTCTCTTTTTCCCTCACTCTTGCTTCCCTGTCTTTACTATACAAATGGACACAGTTTCTTTCACCAAGTACTTTTCCTCTGTTTAGCATTTTTACCAAAAAGCACACACTGAAAAGTAGGGCCTGTAGACAAAAATAAGAAAAAGGAGGAGGGGGGTACAGAGGAAAGTGGGGAAGGAAAATGAGCAAGACAGTATTTCTTTATCCAGTGTCTGGACATAGATTGGGTATATATTAAGTATTTCTTCTTTTTTTTCTTTCCTTCTTTCCTCCCTACCTTCTTCCCTCCTTCCCTCCTCCTTTCCTTTCTCTCTTTCCTACCAGCCTTGTATTAAATGTATTATCAACAAGCTCCAAGATGAGAGGATGACACTTTTAGAAGCACAATTGGGAGCAGGGTGGCATCTTTGTCCTTCAGACCATATCAAGTCATGTCATGAAGAGGACAAAAAAAAAAAATCAAGAAATGTGAGTGGCTTCTTTTTGAAGGCTGAAGTCTCTACACAGATAATATTACTTTTTTCCTATAAAATTTTGAAAGCAGGGAGAACCTTCAAATGTGTCATGACAAGGCATGAGAAAAATTTGGCAATATTTTCCTAGAAAAGTGATGGCAGGAACTGCTCTATGAATTGTCTGCAAAAAGGAAAGAAGAAACCCATGTTCTGACCAGAGGTCAAGTGGAGGAGAAAAGTGAAATTCCTTATGGAGAAGATATGGCTTGCACTGCTGGTTGATGTCAACATGGGACCTTATTTGCAAGTAGATGGCTCAGGAATCACACAGTTTACTTCTGCTCCATTTGCCAAAACTTATTCAAATACCTAGCTACATTTACATACATATTCTCCACTACAAAAATGGTTGTGAAATAGAATTTCTAGATGGACAGTTGACAAGCCAAGGTTTATCTCCTGGGTGGGTACTATTTCTTAATAGTGCTAAAAAGATGATAAGTAATCATAGGAATTTTAGCCAAGACCCTCACAAACATGATTAGGCAGAGAAAACCCGGCATAGATGGGATGCATTTAATTATGTTGTTTAACTTAGATCAAGTTATAAACACAGAATCATAAGTTATCTTTAGTTTAGAAATAAATCAAATTACATTTTTTTCATACCCTGGCAATATGTGTGAGATACATTGTTAAAGATGGGTATACCTTTAACAGGATATGTATGTCTGATTCAAAAGTGTGACTTGTTTATATAGGTGTATCACGAAAGTTTCTCATTTTTTAGGAGGAAAGATAAACTTCTTTAACCTTTCTAGAATTCCTGAGATCACGTAAACAAGTATCCAGCTATAGCTCTTATTTATACTAGAGCCATGGAAGCCCACAGGAAAGAACTTAAATGTGTCCATAAATGAAGTCCAAAAATTATAATGACATAAATGGACAGGAAAAAGGCCAAGTAAAATCATGTGGAAAATAAAGTCTTTTCTGAACAATATACAGAAATAGTTTAGCGGTTTAGCTAAGCAAAGCTATACTCCCTAAGTATTGAGAGAGTTGCTTCGAATATAGAATGAGTCTAGACTTGAACCTGTTTGAACCTACGTCCTAGAGAAACTCCTGAAAAAGTTCTACTACCTATCATCTCAGGCCACTCCGCTAACTTTTCAGTGCCCCTACCCAGAGACTGAGTGAAAAGCTGTGTTATACCAATGCCTCTGCTGAGAAGGCCAGCTACTTAAAGAAGAAGATCTATTATTCCTAGTCAGTGAGAGAGGTGGCTACTAGATATGAAGAGGTGCATGGTATGAGGACTTCCCATTAGTGATAGAAGAAGGCAAGGGTAAGTCATTGCTTTCACTAAAATTGCTGAGAACACTAAAACCCCAGAGGTAGAAACAAGGGCAAGAGAGGAAGCTAGACCCTCCTAGCTATCACCTATTTTGGATTGGATTGACACATTTTGACTCGATAGACAGAGACTCTTGTAGAAATATTTCAGCAGAGAAACTTAGTTCTGAGATAGACTCTGCCCTGTAATTTTGCAAGGATTCCAAGCTGTGTTCAGACTGTCACTCCACCATTTTTAGGAGGTTGTGCTCACTTGCATGTGCTCAATTCCACATCCACATCACAGGAATCAGGAATGGGCCAAGTCATGGGCTTATGCAGCTAAAAATCTCATTCCTGCAGGAGAGTTGGGGCAAAGATATTGGGAACAACTGTTATGGAAATCTCTTCCTCACATATAAATATCCAGCAGTTAGAAAATTAAAAAAAAATATATATATATATAAATTAATATCCATTCAGTAAAATAAAATAGTCTGTATCCATTTATAACAGGATAATCCCATGGCAAATATTTTATGTTTTCTTGTAAATGGAATAAAGAAAAGATATAAAGCATTCTATAAAATAAGAATCCAATTACAGAGAGAGAGGGAATGTTATTGGAGATGAAATTAGAATAGGAAAGTTTATATATACATATATTTTATATATATTTATGTATTTTTTAATTCTTTTAATTTTGTGAGAAGAAAAATATGTTTCTTTTATTCAATGAATGCTTCTTTAAAGTTTCCACCTCTGCTTTGCCCCTAAATATCTGTCCAACAGACATTTTTAACATGGAAATGTAAGCTTATTTTAACATGTCTTCATCATCTTATTTTTTCATTCCTTGGCTTAGAGGCAGTAAAATATGAATATTTCATGTCAATTTATTTGGCATTTTTTACATATAGAACAGCTTCTTTGGCTGATCATTCAAAGTCTATAATTTTGGGCATTATAACAATTATAGAACTCTTTTCATTTTAATTTCACTAACATATACATATCCTGTGTGCTGGCCAAATAAAAAAGAATAAAATGAAAAAATGGAAAGGGAAGAATTACATGGAGATTAAACTGAAATAAATATACCTCAATTATAGAGACCTTAATTCAATTTTTACAGCTCTGATTACATTGGCAAAAACTGAATGATTTAAGTGTTCAGGATATATTGACATATTTGTGGAATTTAAAATGCTATTTGTTTTGAACTCACACACATAGCGACCTTAAACTATTTTTTCCTCTGATTGAAAAGGACATGGTTATCTCACTAATAGAAATGTGGTCTGTAAGAGTACCCTAAGTAATAGATAATTCCCTTGCTGCTCAAATGCTTAAGTGAATTTGAGGTATGTGTTCAGCTTGAAAGCCATTTGGATAGAGCAACCAACCACACACAATTGCTAGCACATTACACAAGGGAAACACAGAAAATGAAATTGTTGGCAAAGATAATTACTGTGAGTGCAGAGTCTGATAGCAGGAGACTTTATGGAATACCACCCCATCCATTGTGAGCCAGTAAAGATGCTGTGCTTTGGTTTCAATTTGGAACAAAGTGACAATAGTATAAGATACTTTAGTGAATTGGGTAATAAAAGTGTAATGGTTGGTCCTATTAAGGTCACCAAGAAATCATAACCTAAGAGAACTGGCTCAGTGGGCAGAATAGTAAGTGTGGCAAGAGTACTAATCCTGTGGTTCAGAATGACATCTTCTGAATGTAATAGTACTATTGTGCTTCCTCTGGATATTCCTTTCATTCATATGAGAAAGGAGCAGTGAAGATAGAATAGCAATATTATGAATATTACAAACAAAAAGTACGGATAAGATTATACATTTGAAAAGTGATCTCATAATTCCCAGTACATTGCAAAATGAAGAAATTAAACATTTAATGCTGAAAATAGAGGTACCCATGGGTACTATACAGAGTGTGTTCATTCTGAGAAGCCAGTCAAAATGAGCAGGTGAGCAAGACAAATATATTCTAGCAGAGACACCCCCAAATAAGGTACAGAAACTTGAACAAAAATCTTTTATAAATCTTGATTGATTAAAAAATGTAGATTTTACAAAAAAAAATAAATTAGAAGTTCATATCAACATTCCAAACTAAGTATTAGTAGTTTGGTCAACTGTGAAATAGAGAGGGAAACATCTCAGCATATAAAAGAGAGAGAAAAATTGAAGAGTAGCACTGGAGTTGTCATGATTCATAAGAAATGAACTTAAAAATAAATGCATTTGAAAAGATAAAAGATATTAACCCATTACTCTATTTTAAAGTCTATGATTCACAATTAATTGTAAAATGAGGTTTTTGTAGTCTGATATAGGAAGATTTATATGTGGAAAACGTGGAAAAATCTCATCATTTGACTTTTTGAATGATAGAGTATGCTGTGATGCAATGTTATTATTTTTATTTCCTTTAAGGCTCTGGAATGTTGAGCTGTAATTGTGTGCTCTGATATTTTTTTATCTTAGTAAATTACTATTTTTAAATATATTGTTAATTCACTTCCTATTTATTGCTGAAAACTCTCTTCACAACCATCTCCATTCAACATATAGTCTACTTCTATAGTCAAAAACCAAGAGTATGTCTATCATAATTCTCATATTCATCAATAGAATTGTTCTATCATTATTATTTTGATTACTTTCCCATTAGAGTAGAGGCAGTTGAGTGTAAATTTTAGAGATGGACTTTGGACTTCAGATACAGAAAAGCTAATGAGTGTATCTTTCTTCTCTGCCAAAATGCAATTAAAATTAACGAGGTATGAAAATAACAGATACTCCATGGCTACTAGAAACCTTTATAAGTACCACTAGTAGGCCTGAAATAGGAAGATGTACAAAAGAAGAAAGAAAAAAGAATTAATTTGCTGAAAGTGTAATCTGCAGACAAATATGAGATATGTGCGTATATATTGGAAATTCCCTAAATCAGAGACAGCATGCCCTTGGTTAGGGCATTGAATGGACCAGAGGGAGGGATTATGACAGAAGATTTCAGGAGAGCTGCTTCAGAGTTCAGTCTCAGAGCCAAGCTTCAGTGTCTGCCCTCAAAGTAAAGCTGCAAGTGGAGGTCCATAAATGAAGTAGGTTGTCTGCTTTTTCCAATGTGAGAAATTGAGGCAAGAAGGAGAAAAATGTCCCCAGATATTTTCTGCCACATTAAACAAGGAGTGCCTTCTCACCAGAAGCCAAGCCTCAGAGGGAGTCTGACCAGACTTATACTCCAGGGTGCTCACTACAGCTGGGCTCTGAAACCTGCAACTGGTTGAACCATCAGGTAACACTGAGCATCATAGCAGCTGGGGAAACCCAACCCATCTGCCAATACTTATATAGATTTCCACATACACGTATTAACAGATCGCCAAGAGTCAAACACTCTTTGAAGAAGAATAATTAATAACACATAAAATTAAGGGAAAAAAAGAGCTACTGCATGAAATAGTAACAAGCTTAAAAAAATATGTTCCTTATGCTAGAGGAAATTCTAGAATATATCATAATTACAAAATAAGAAAAGTTGCTAAAAATAACAATTGTAGAAACCAAATATTCTTTACAGATTAACAATAACAACAACTACAACAACTAAATCGAAAATACTGAATACCAAAATAGATGTTGTAGAAGGATTAATCGTTGTGAAGATGGATTGGGTGATTTCCCTAGAAGTCAGTAAAAAACACAGCAAATAAAGCAACAACCCCCAAAAGAAAATACGTATAAGAAAAAAAAAAGTTAAGAGAAAGGTTAGCTGATGTATCCAGAAGCTGAACTACTTGTTTAACATTAATTCTAGAAAGGCAGAACAAAGAGGAATGACAGAAAGCAACAATCAAAGAACTACACAAAAATTCTCTAACATAAAAATGAACTTAGAAATCATCCAAGCTTTCTCATTTTCATATTTTCAGATTAAAAGTGCTCACATAATCTCCTAATAGGACTTGGCTTTCCTAGACGGATTTTCAAAGTCTGGAGAATGTGGGATGGTTAATTTAGTTTTGACCCAATATGACGCCTCTGCTGCCTATGTTGGAACTCAGATCAGAAGGGGAACAGAGATTGCACAGACCTTTTCACTTCCTGCTTCCTGCTCACTCCCCAGCCAGTGGTTCTCAGATGTATTGCCATCATTGAGGAAAAGCTCTTCCTTGGGCAATCTTCCCCTTATTTGTGCTCAAATGAGCAATACTTTATCCCTCAATACTATCTAACCATTTTCCACTGCCTGATGCTGTCTTCTCTCATTCTGATGTATTGATTCCTTCCTATCCTTGTACCATATTTATTCAGTTGTCTTTCTGGAAAGAGAGGAAAAACACCAAACTGTGATGCATCACACACATACAACTGGATAATGTTTGATTATGGAACAACACAACTTACTGTTAGAAACTGAAGACAAAGAATCTGAGACCGTTGTATCTATTTCTCAACAATTCAGTTCTGGGATATAAAATTTTGTAAAATATAAACTTTGGGGAAAATCCCCTCAACTCTATCTGGGAAAAAAACCCTATACACAGTTACACAGTGATAATGTTTGGCTTTCTGATTCTAACATTGTTTGTTTCTCCCTAGCTTCCAATTCACAATATGATCCACATTTATGCTGTGCAATGCTAACCCCTAAAATAGAGCCTGCCTTTGCTTCTGCATGCTGTTTGTCTTTTTTTTAAAGTGGCAATATTTTACAAGAATACCCTCCCCAATTTTGCTTTCCTCTCAAGACTGTGTGGCTAACTAGATTGTGTCCCTAACTAGGATAGAAGACTTGCTGTCCTGGGAAAAATGCTCATGCAGTTTTTGTGGTTTCTAATGAGTGTAGATTCTGTTCTTTTGACTTTATTTCTATTCAATTTCCTCCTCACAAACATTATTTTTACACTAGTTTTGATTACCTACACCTTTAAATAATTCCTTCTTTTATTTTTCTCTCTCTCTTAATGAAGAACTTTAGAGCTAAAAGGGAACTTAGAAATCATCCAAGCTTTCTCATTTTGAAAACACTAAAGGGTAGGAAGATTAAATGACTTGCCCAAAGTAACCCAGCTAATTAGTAGAAACTGGACTAGAGCCCAGATCTGAGGTCAACACTATTCTTTAACTATGAAACAGTGCTTTATGGGTTATTTTATCAAAATAATATAGAAACATTTTACTTTCTAATTCACAGAGGGTAAAGAGACAGTCATAAAATGGTTCATCTTAAAATTACTCGAACTCCTGACTAGTTTAGAAAGAAGATAAACATAACAAATATCCTACCAAGGTAAAATATTATGTGTAACTGTAAACTGTGCCTGCTAAGCAGATCTCTTTGAGAACCATGCAGAGGGAATTCTTGGGACAGTGATTCCTAGTAAACATTTCACTCCCAGTCATTGCGTCATATTCTCTGGTAATCTCTACTTATTTTCCAGGAGTGTCAATAATTATCAGTAACTGGTATTGATTCCTGGTAGCAGTTCCAGTCTCATTTAGCAAACATCACAACTATTAAGCACACGATGTTCAAATAATCCACTCTTCCCTTTTAAAGTTAGGAACTTGCTGCTGGTGCTCTGTACTCACCCGAGGAAATCCATTGTTTCTCCATGGGTGTTGGACCCTTGCCTTTAGGACTCTTCTATTCATCATGGATCTATCCCTTTTGGGAAATTGGCATGATTTCTCTATGAGAGAATCATGGGACAGTCGTTTTCAGAGATTTTCCTATTCTCAAGGCAAGCATTTTATTCATTCATTCAACATGTAGTTATTGAACATATAATGTCATGGCCTGTGGCAAGTGCTGAGAAAAAAAAATAATGAGCAAGGCTGACAATGTCCCTAATTTTTTATAGCTTTCAATATTTCACAGGGATTAATTTTTTAAGAGTATAATAAGTAATAGAATAAGTGAAATGCACTGAGAGGGAATAGAGTGTTAGAAATTAACCTGGTTTCAAAAGAGTGTACCTAGGAAGGCATGGCTTCTGAGCCAAGCCTTGAGATGTTATGGGAGCTAGCCAGCAGGACTGGCTATGTGACTTGTGGGTTCCAGTGAAAAGTGAAAATGTGGAGTCCCTTGTTCAAAAGTTATTGTGGATTTGAGGAAAGCAACCACAGAACATTAAACCAATCTGGGGCCCTTCTATGCATGGGGCTATGTGTGACTCACAGATCTTATGCTTATAAAACTGGTCCTGCTAGCTAGCAAAGAAAGTAGGAATAAAAAGATTATCAGGGCAGATGGGAACAGTGTGTGTGAAACCATAGTCGTCAGAGAGAGGACACCGTATGTGAAGAGCTTGACAAGGCCCTGCAGGGTTGGAGGAAGGAGAGCAATAGATGAGATAATCTAAGTACTTTGATATCTTAACTCCCCAAACCTCAGTAACATTGCAGATCATCGTGTCCCAGATACTGTTCTAAGTGTTTTTTGTGAACAGAACTCTGTAATTTCCACCATGACCCTGTAAGACAGACTCTATCATTGCTCCCATTTTATAGATGAAGACCCTAAGGCAGACAAGTTGCCTCATGTTACTAAATTCACATTAGATACCATGTAGTATTGCTGGCTTTGAACCAAAGCAGTGCAGTTTCTGAGCCTAGAGGTACTCAGAAAACAGTACTCCCTCTCTGTAATCATATACCATATAAACTCTATAAATCTAATTGTGGTCCATATATCCCACACACTTCCCTTTATCTACCTGGACATTTCTTCATAAACTCTTTTATGCTACTTTTTCTCCTATAGGCTTATCTCCTCTGGTGAATTCTGATATCTCTCTCATGGGACTTCTCTTTCTTTTTACAATAGACCCCTACCCTTCCCCATTGCTTCTGAGGGTGGCTGCTTCACACGAGGGCTACCCTGCATAGCTGGCTCAGGGGTGCTGTGTCTCAACCTCTATTCCCAGACCTTGGGTTTGGCTTACTTCCTCCAGACCTCAGTGAAAACCAGTGGGAAAGAGTTGGCAGGTGGACACCATCACTTTGTGGCTGGGGTAGCACAGAATTCTGGTGTGTTATATCAGCCATTCATTATTCTGTAAACATTTTCCTAGTTTTTCCATATACCCATCTATCCATATACCCATTCCTCTTTCTCTTGAAGTTCTTCCTGGGATGAGAGCAGTGATGGCAAGTGTATCCTTAAAGCGTTCCTCCCTTTCTGGAGTTGACTTTATTTAGGTTTCTTTGTGTTTTTGGATCTCTGTTGAGTTTTTCTAAAAACTACATTTTGTAGCTAATCTATATTATTTTGGTTGTTATAGTGAAAATAATGAACCCTTACAACTTTCTACATATGAAGCACCAGAGGAATGGTACATATTTATATCCTGAAGAAATGTTTACACGTTCCCATGATCATTAAAGTTCATAGAGACAGCCTACATAGAAAAAAATCATTGAATTTGGAGTTTTCATCTAGGTTTACATTTTACTATGCTATTTGCAACCTACACAATCAATGAATTAATCTTTATACATTTTATTTTCATCATATGTGACATTTGTAATAACATTTATGTCATAGAGATCTTTGGCCAATAACATAAATGGAGCTATCTTAGTCCATTTGGTTGCTATAACAAAATACCATAAACTGAGTGGCTTATAAAGAACAGAAATTCATTCCTCACAGTTCTGGAAGATAGAAAGTCCATAATTAAGACACCATCAGATTTGGTGTCTGCTGTGGATGTGCTACCTGGTTCATAGATGGTGCCTTTTCACTGAATCCTCACATGGTGGAAGGGACTACTAACTTTCTATGGTCTCTTTTATAAGGACTCTAATTCCAACCATAAGAGCTCTACCATCATAACCTAATCACCTCCCAAAGGTACCACCTTCTAATACCATAACTTTGTGGTTAGAATTTCAATACATGAATTTGGGGGAAGCTAACTCTTCAGTCCATTGCAGAATTTATTTCACATGTGTTAGGCCTTCAGCTAACTTCAGTCCCCTTGCCTTGGCTCCTTTTCATAACTATTTGATTTATTTTGGAATTCCAGGCATTAAGGAATGAAGTAAAAAGAGAAATTTCAATAGGCAGTGAGGGCTAGAAGGTAGGAAGAATTTTAAGAACTCCACAAATGTTCCAGATAAGCAAATACTTCCTGGTTGGCAGCAAAGCTTCCTAATCAATATGCTCTAAATAAGTTATAATATTGGGTACACTGGCAATGTTGGTACATTCTAACCTTTAGATAGCAAGATGAAATGGGAGGAGCCAGAGTCCACAGGATGCCCAACAGCCTAGGTATGCTGTCCAGGGATTCTCCAAGGAGCATCTAAGTAAAAACCAATCTAATGGTACACATAACATCAAGAATCTGCAGCTATGTAGCCACACACAGAGCCTTGCCAAATTGTATACTACCAGCTGGTCATATCTAAAGCCAGTTGCAGAATGTAAGGTTGTCAATTATGGATGAGGAGCTCATGGAGCTACCAGGATATTCCAAACGTCCAGAGTTCAGGTATACAACTCAAGGTAGATGCAGTCAAGAGGAAACTTGGAGGAATCCACCTATGTTTCTGGGGTGTCAGTCCACTTGGCATGCTATAACAGTATGCCATACAATGTGTGGCTTATTAACAGCAGAAATTTATGTCTCCAAGTTCTGGAGGCTGGAAAGTCCAGGATCTATGTGTTGGCAGAGTTGGTGTCTGGTAAGGACCTGATTTCTGGTTCATAGTTGGTCATCTTTTCCATGTGTCCTCACATGGTAGAAATTCTCTGGGGTCTCTGTTATAAAGGCCCTAACCTTAATCATGAGGGCTTCACTCTCATGACCTAAAGACCTCCTAAGTTCCCCACCTCCTAATGTCACCACAGTGAGAGTTGAAGTTTTAACATACGAATTTTTTGGAGAATACAAACATTCCGTCTATAGCATTGAAGTTCAGCTGCAAACAAAACCCTGGAGTCTATGATGGACACTGTTAGTGCTCACACAGCCTACTAATGCAGGCTTAGTCATTTTTGGATACCTACTATTTCAAAATTCATTTGATTTGAAATTCATTAGTATTATAAAAAATTTTAGCACTCCATGTGCCAATGAAAGAAAATGAAAAGATGCTGAGTTCATTAAACATAATTTCAACTATTGTCAATTTTGAAAAGATGAAAAAATAGATTTTAAAAATATCACTTATTTATGCAAGTAGAGTTCTTTTTCTTTTTCTTTTTTTTAATTTTTTTTTATTTCATCATATTATAGGGGTACAAATGTTAAGGTTACGTATATTGCCCATGTCCCCCCTCCCCCCTTGAGTTAGAGCTTCAAGCATGACCATCCCCTAAACGTTGCACATCTCACTCATTATATACCCATCCCCTCCTCCCATCCAACACCCAATAACTGTTTTTCCTATATGTCCACTTAGGTGTTGATCCATTAATACCAATTTGCTGGTGAGTACATGTGGTGCTTGTTTTTCTATTCTTGAGATATTCCACTTGGTAGAATGGGTTCCAGCTCTATCCAGGAAAATATAAGAGGTGCTATATCACCATTGTTTCTTAAAGCTGAATAGTACTTCATGGTATACATATACCACATTTTATCAATCCACATAGAGTTATTTTTCTATTTCAAAGTATTATGGTGATACAAATGTGTTTGGTTACATGGATCACCTTTGTAATGCTCAAGTCATGGTTATAAGTGTGTCCATCACCTAGATAGTGTTCATTGTGCCTGTGAGATGGGTTTTCACCCATTGTCTCCTTCTTCCTCCCCCCTGGCTGATTTTCTTTGAGATTTACTTCCCTCTATGCATGTGCACTCATCAGTTAGTTCTAATTTCATAGTGAGTATGTGTGGTGTTTGTTTTTCCATTCTTCAGCTACTTCATTAGGATAATGGTCTCCAGTTCCATCTAACTTGTTGCAAAAGGCATTAAGTCATCCTCTTTCATGGTTGAGTAGTATTCCATGTATCACATTTGTTAATCCACTCATAAATTGATGAACATTTGGGTTAAATACACATCTTTTCAATTGTGAATTGTGCTGCAATAAACATTTGAATGCAGATGTCTTTTTGATAAAATGACTTATTTCTTTTGAGTAAACACCCAGTAGTGTGATTGCTGGATCAAATGGTAGGTCAATGTTTATTAATAGTTCTTTGAGGAATCTCCATACAGTTTTCCACAGAGGTTATAATAATTTGCAGTCCCACCAACAGTGTATAAGCATTTGTTTCTCTTTGTATCCTTGCAAGCATCTATTGTTTTGAGGCTTTTTAATAAAAGCCATTCTCACTGGGGTAAGGTGATATCTCATTGTGGTTTTGATTTGCATTTCCCATAAGCGGAGTTCTTATTTTTATTTTTTATTTTTTTTATTTCGGCATATTATGGGGGTACATTGATGCTATCAAGAAATTAAAGAAATTTTTATTCTTCCTCAATTTTGCCTAAGAATTACATATACCTACTGTAAATATAAAGCTTGAAGAAAAAGTTATGTTCATAGAATCAAGTTCACATTTCTGTTAAAAATTTGATGAGATTGTATTTGAATATTTTCCACTAATGAGTAATAGTATCTCCTCTAATTTTTTATATTTGATTTTATATTTGATTTGAATTTAAATTCAAATATTTGAATTTTTCCTTAAAATTAAAGAAAAAAATTTTTAAACTGAGCCCCATATAGATCCTTGTTTAACCCTAACAGTCATAGAAAAGTATTTATTTTCTATGTGCATGATTTAATGAAAGACTTTGAAAATCACTGGTCTCAGTGTAGGACTTGCCTTGCTGACTGAAGTCTAAATGCCTTGTGACCCAAAAGGAAATAAAAGTATTTAGTTGTAGACTTGTTTGCAAATAATGAATATCATTTCATTTTATAAACTGCTCTGTAAAACACAAGATTATGGAAACCCCTTTTTTTTCTTTTTAGCCTTAGAAAATCTCCAGCAATAAAGAAATGACTACACATCAGGTATTATTAATACCAATTTGGGAAGCTTTGATTGTAAACAAATTCTCTATATATTCTAATAAAATCAGCCTTGCTACCACTTCCATCAGTCCCTTCCATTGTGGTGCAAACACCCATGACATCTCTGCCACATGGCAGAACTTCAAATATATGATATCTACCAAGGTCTCCTGGTTCTTGTTTCCTCAAGAGTAAGCAACCCTAGTTTCATCAGCCATGCTTAATCTATTATGTCAAGTTCCTTCACCATTCTGGTCATTATCATTATTTGTTCACTGAATTGTTCAGCATTAATTGGTACATCTTTTTAATCCCATACAAAACTAGGCCAACAGGATAAAAATATAACCAGATGATTATTACTCCACTCAAATAGTTCACTATCTAATGGCAGCTACTCTTCTGTTCCAATTATTTAATGATGCATAACCAACCAGCTGTAACTCAGTACCTTAAAACAAAAATAATCATTTATTATCTGTATTAGTTTTTAATGCTACTATAGCAAATGACCACAAACTTAGAGGCTTAACCAATAAAAATGTATTATCTTACAGTTCCGTAGAATAGACATCTGACATTTATCTCATTGAGCTAAAATCAAGCCATCAGCAAGGCTGCATTCCCTTCTGAAAGCACTAGGGGAGTATTCATTTCCTTGCCCTTTCCAGCTACTAGAGCTTGCCCACATGCTTCAGTGGCTCCTTCTCCCATTTGCAAAGTAAGCAATGTCATATCTTTCTTGGGTAGTCATATCTTCATCTATCTGCTTTTATTTTCCACTTGTCAGGACCCTTCTGCTTACATTGGACCCACTGAGATAATCTAGCATAATCTTCTTATTTTAAGGTGAGCTCATTAGCAATCAATTCCATCTGCAGCCTTAATTTCCCTTTGCTAAATAGCCTAACATAGTCACAGCTTTCAGGGATAAAGATAGAGAAATCATTAATCTGCCTATCATATTATCTCCCACAGTTTGTTTCTGTGAGTCATCACGAATTCAGTAGTGGTTTGGCCTGGTAGTTCTGGCATTTCTTGTGAAGTTGTAGTAGAAAGTGGCTTAGCCTGGGATTATCTGCAAGGATTTTTACTCATATGTCTGGGCTGGAGGGACTTGAATAGCTAGGGGGTGGCCCAGATGGATCTCCCTAGACATCTCTATGGAAGTTTCTCAAATGATCTCTCCAGCACAGAGGCGTTGAGGTAGTGGTTCTTCTTACATTCCAGCTTAATGCTCCCAAAGCACACATCCAGAGAGATAAAGACAGAGAGATGGAAAATATATTACCTTTTATGATTTGGTCTCTGAGGTTATAAAGCATCACTGGCACTTCATCCTGTTGGTTAAGTACATACAAAGCTCCACCTCATTTCAACAGGAGGCAGCACAGATTCTATCCATTGATGGAAAAGGGAATGTGTCAAGTTGTAAAGAGAGCATGTGAAATGGGATGCATATCTGTGAGGCCACCTTTATAAGGATAACTGCAACACCTGGTACTAATTGGGCTCTGTACAAAATGACTTGTCTGTGATGTGATCTCGTTCACCTTTGGCCCATTGAAACATTCTATGTGGACTGCAACCTGCACAGAGTAGAACACAATCCTTATTTCCCAGATTTTATTCTTAATCAGGTACAGAATGACTTCTCTCTTTCCTAACCACCTCACTACTTGAAGTTTAACGTTAAAGGAAATGCAAAAAGCAGTTCATCATGTACTATTACTTGGCTATTCCCACCATCTCTATTCTATACAGAGGCAATTGATTTTTAGCATCGAGAGCATTCATTGATTCTTACTTCTGGCCAATTAGATTTTCTTCCATTTCTCTAGATCCTGAAGTTCTGTTTACAATCTTATTCTTACCTATAAAAATTTCAATATAACAATTCAAATATGATCAATATTTTTATATCTTCTTTTATGAAAAAATTAAGAAGGAAAAGGTCAAGGTTGTAGCCTGAGACAAAACTTTAGAAGTTATTTCTTTCCAGGTTCCTTTACTGTTTTCACTGTTCAAATATTAAACATTAAACTAGCAGTGACTAATCCACTGAATTTGCCTTAAAAACAATCTATATTTCTTAATCTTGGCTAGTATTTCATCAAATAGCATTTTAAATACCTTCTTTTTGTCTTTGTATACTGTGCTTACAAAATGCTCCTTGTATTACTAAAATAGAGACCATGTAAAATAGGAAAATATTTGGTATTTTCTTATTGAATTTTGGTGAGTCTAAAGAAAACCACATAGTTACATTTTTCAATAGAGAGCCAACAGACCATATATAAAATTGTTTTTCCTGATATTTTGGTTGGGTTTAACTTTATTATTTGTAGAATCCACTGTTTTTGCCTATATGGGTAAGAAATAACATTTGCCAAATGTAGGCTTCAGCACACATCCCTTCCTCAAATATTTCAAAAGAAATCATAGAATCCCACCTTAGTTCCATATACAATGTTGTAATTTATTTACAGAAACAGACTTGGATTAACTTTAAATAGTCAGAATTTCTTTTATACGTTTACAAATTTCCCTTACATTTATTCTGCAAATATTTAACATTATTCCATTTCCCCTTCCTAACAAATGCTCTCTTGAGCATCTTATCAGCCATGCTTGAACAAGAAAGGGTTAGAAAAAGACCAGAGACATTTTTCCCCAATGGCACATTGCTGTTTCTCTCTCTCTCTCTCTCAATATATTATGCATGCACATGTGACTGTGTGCATATGTTTGATAAATACATTTTCAACTTTTTTTTTTCTTTTTTTTTTTTTTGGTATATTATGGGGGTACAGATTTTAAGGTTTCAATAAATGCCCATTTCCCCCCCTCCCCCCAAAAGTCTGAGTCTCCATCATGACCATCCCCCAGATGGTGCACATCTCACTCACTATGTATGTATATACCCGCCCCCCTCCCCCCTCCCACCTGCCCAATACCCTATTACTGTAGCACCTATGTGTCTACTTAGGTGCTACTCAGTTAATACCAGTTTGCTGGAGAATATATCTGGTGCTTGTTTTTCCATTCTTGGGATACTTCACTTAGTAGTATGGGTTCCAGCTCTAACCAGGAAAATTTGGGAAAACTGAATTCATATAGCTAAACATTCAAATTTGCCTAGAACAAAGCTCATTTATTATTTGGTTTTATAAATATGTGCTTTACACTTTAGGAAGCCCAAATGCAGAGTAGTCAAGAAATTTATCCAAGGTTAAAGAAGAAAAAAATCTACTTTTTTGCTAGAGTCAGGACTCCAACTCAGATCTTTGACTTCGACTCTTTCCAAAATTTTGCAACATGGCTAAGGTTGACAGAAAACTAGTAATTTTCCCAACATACCACAGCTGGTGAGTGACAAAACCAGAAGGAACTACACAGGAAAAGGGCCTTTTCTTCTATCTCCAGATCCTGTCATTTCCAGCTGCACTATTTTCTGGACTGGGGTCCAGTAGTCTTATTTCTTCATCTGTGATCCAGCTAACCATGTGCCCTAGTCAGTATTATTTCTATAGCCAACCATTACCTCTTAGTTCCTTTCCATAGCTCTGATGGGGGTGCCCATGAATATTTACATTCATTCATTATTCCTTACATACTTACACCAAGTGTGTGCAAGGGACTCTCCCGGGCACCAGGGAAATAGGAACAGACAGACAGTATTTGTGCTCCAAAGGGGCTTACTTTCTAGCAGAGGGTAGGATAGAATAGGGATATAATCAAAGATTTTTGAAAGAAAATATGTTGTTTGAATAAAGAAGGTAGGATGACGTGCAAAAGTGTAATGGGCAAGTGTGATGGGAACAGGAATGAGATGCATTTGTGTGGTCAGGGAAGGCCTAGCATTAGTGGTGTTGCCAGACTAGAGACCAGAAGATGCCATCTGTGGTGGCTGAACCAACTACCCTGCCTCCTCTTCTTCCATGCTCATTGTGTCTACTTCTGGTGAGATTGTGTGCTGCATGGGTCTAGCCCATCACCAGGGAAGAAATGCTATTTAGTTTAAGCAAATCCTGAAAGTGACTATGCCAAGTTCTTGCCCAAGATGATTCAGGCATTCTTATACAGCATTAAACAATGAGATGGCAAGAAGCATCTCCTGAGGACTTTCTCAGAAATTGTTTTCTTCATTAATGGAAGGGGAGGCACATTTGGAAAGTTGGCCGTGTGAACAGGTCATATCTGGAGAAGGTATATCCACTACAAGGAAAATTGCCTACAAATTGGATGGGACAGTGGACAGAGAGGAATAACACCAATCTTGATGACATCTTTAAGCACTGAATCAATTAGAGGAGAATCAATGTCTGGCCTTTTTGCTATAGGAGAAATCAACCTATTCTTGCTCAAATCTTTGTTATCTAAAACACCCTGAAACAGAATTGATCCAGTGACGTGTATGTGTGTGTATGCATTTTTATGTACACATGGAAAGACAGTTTTCTCACAGGGACCATTCCTTTATTATTAATTGAGTGTACACATTTCTTAAGAAGATAACATGATGTGAGAGAGAGCTAGAATTAGAGATCAAATGGAGAGGGATTGGGATATTTAGACAATGTGAGGTCAATGGAGTTATATGAGTAAAGAAAACACTAGCAGATCAGCCTTGGAAATGTAGTGAAAATCTGTCCCCTGTCTCTCTCTCTCTCTCAAAAAAAAATATGTGTTCTGGTTTACAGATTCTTATGTAAGAAGCTATCATGAATCTGGAACATCTCTTTGGGCCAAACATAATTCCTTTTCCAAATCAGATTACTTGATTCATGATTATTCGCAAACCTTCAGCAATTAATATACATGATTTTAGTGGAACTATGTCATATTCATATTTCTATTTAAATTGTGTGTGTTTAAAAATAATAAATTTTGTTTGATATATACATATACATATACACACACACATACACATAGTGCACCAGTAACTTTTAATTTCAATCTTACAAAAATTCTAAAATGACTCTAGATCTACTGACATTTCTGTTTATAAAAGGGTAGGCCTAATTCCAAATCAAGATCTAGAGCAGCTTTTTCTGCGGCATCTTAGAAAATGCATGCTCCTTCTTCCTTCTGTCTGAAGAGCTGTAGCATCCTTCTCAGGGTTACTGATGCTAATCCACATCTGGGAAATAGAGGTATTCGTGCCATCTACTGGATGTTTTGAAGAAATACATTAAAATGCCACATGACTTCTTTCAAAAATTCAGATATGTAGGCAATCTCGATTTGTATTCAGAATACTGAGACATCCTTCAAATTCTCTGGAAACCTAAGAAATGTCATGTTGCTATTAAATTTTAAATGCCCAGCTCACCCTTCTCTTTGTGATAATGGAACGAGAAGTTAAGAGATAGCAGGAAGTCGCCATTATCCCATTTACAAAAGTATGAATATATCTAAATTATCTCAAGTGTTATTTTCTCTTTGTCCATGTTAGAATGGTTACCTATGAAGTCATGGACCTTTAACTTATGTCATTTTTGGCGCAAAGAGGTCAATATGTTTGCCATGATTAAATAAAATGTCACTTCCTCTGCTATCCAACGCATCATATACAGTTCTTTATGACTGTATGAGCATTAATTACATTCTCCCACCTTGAAGATTTCTGATATAATATAAATCTTTTCAGTTATCTTTCTTAAAAAGGGCTTTTTTCTACTACTAAAAGAAAAGAAATGCAGTGATCTTTTATTGGACACTTCTTTGAAATTCAGTAACCAGAAATTTAGACTAGGTATTTTAGACACTATTCATCTTTCTTTTAGATAAAGCCAACATATATGGATACATATCAATTAAAACCTTCCCTAATTTGCATTAATTTGGATGGAACTGGAAACCATTATCCAAAGTAAAGTATCTCAAAAATAGAAAAACAAACAAACGCCATGTGTACTGTATAATAAGTTGGAACTAACCAATGGGCACACATGTACACAGAGGGAAGTAAAAGTCATTGGAAATCAAGAAGCAGAGAGAAGGGTGGAGGGAGGGGCAAAAACATACCTAATGAACACTGCTTGGGTGATGAGCACACTACTAGCACTGTCTCAAGCATTATAAAAGCTATCCATGTAACAAAAACATATGTACACCCTTAATATTTTGAAATAAAAAAGAAAAACAACTTTCGCTATGTGAAAAATGTTCTTAAGAGAATGAGAGAACAAGCCACAGACAGATTTTTACCTTTCTTACAAAAGAAAACAACTTGTATCCAGAATAAATAAAGAACATCTTAAACACAACAATAAAAAAAACAAACAACCCAATTAAAAAATGGACAAACCATCTAAATAGACATTTTGGCAAATAATGTATACTGATGGCAAATGTCCATATGAGAGATGGCCAAAATCATTTGAATAAATGCAAATTAAAACCACAGTGATGTTACAAGACTCAGTATAAGGTTTAATTTAAAAAATATTGACAATAGGAAGTGTTGGTTGCAGTACAGAGCACCTCTCTCATATGTTCTTGCTGGAAATGCAAAATGGCAAAGCCATTGTGCAAAATGATACGGTGATTTACCTTAAGGTAAATACACATTTACTTATCACATGGCCTAGAAATCCCACTTATATGTATTTACCATAATGAAATGAAAACTTATATTCATACAAAAGTTCTATATACATGTTTATGGCAGCAAATTATTCATAATCATTATTCATAATTCATAGTCAAACTGTGTTTGACCCAGATATTGTTCATCGATGTATGAATAAACAAACTTCAGTGTAGCTATACAATGAAATGTCATTTAGCCATAAAAAATAATGAATTATTGATTTTTCAAAGGATTAATCTTAAATTCATTTTGTTATATGAAACAAGCATATCCAAGAGCTAAGTATTGCTTGAT
This sequence comes from Microcebus murinus, assembly GCF_040939455.1. Lineage (NCBI taxonomy): Eukaryota > Metazoa > Chordata > Mammalia > Primates > Cheirogaleidae > Microcebus > Microcebus murinus. Next base: position 13,891,277 of record NC_134114.1, read on the forward strand.
TCTGTCTCTCTCTCTGTCTCTCTGTCTCTCTCTCTGTCTCTGTCTCTGTCTCTCTCTCTCTATATATATGTGTGTGTGTGTGTGTGTGTGTGTGTGTGTGTGTGTGTGTATAGAAATAACCTTAGGGAAAAGGATACAATTCTATACATTTGTCAAAACCAATACAACATCACAAAGAGTTATTTGTACTCTATGGAAATTTAAAAAAAAAATCGATTAGAATATTGGAGGGATGCTAAATGGAATACAAATATATGACCTATAAAAAATATCATTGAGGGTTGAGAGGAAACTAACTCAAGTAACTTTGGAAACAACTATTTTGCTGGGCTAATCTACGGTTGAAGGGAAAAAAGTACTGGCACAAAATCTATATTCAAGCTAATAAATCTGTTTTTCTTGGTGGTACGAGTTAATAATCCTGAAATTACCTTTGGTGTATATAGGAACAGACAATTAAGTGAATTTATCGTATGTAATGAAAGCCACTTTTCTCACTGTTAGATAGAATTGATACAAATAAGGAAAGGAGAAGGGCCAGAATGAATAAATCTTGTAGTTTAGAAACAGAAGCAGAGGTATCATTATAAGCATCATGTTTTTAAAAGATGGATGGATGGATGGACTGATGGATGAATGGAGAGATGGAGAGACAGAAAGATAATAGATAAAAGTCTGTGCATGCATTGGTTGGTATATATACTAATACATATATTTCCTTGCTCCGTCTGCTGAGGCTTAGATTTGATGACACTCTGCTAGCTAGCAGTGTGCATACACAAAGTCCAGATTTTGGTTTCTAAATATAATTCTCTAATTAAAGGAACTGGGGTTGCTAGAAGGATTGGTTGATTTCAGGGCTGGAGTAGGGTAAATACAAAGTGATCCTAGAAAAATATGTTGTTCTAGAAAGTAAGGATTTTAAAAAGGAAGGGGAAATGTTGAAAGGGTACAGGAGCCAACCTAAGAAAAGCTCCCAATAGCCAAAGCTGGAAGAATCTAAGCAACAAAATAAAATAAATAATACTATTATATAAAATACACAGAATAAAATAAACACCTATATATCCATACTGATCAAAGTAAATATTTAAATACATAAACACGGAAGAAGGGACAGCTCTTTGCTATAAAGTTTAATTAATAAACATAGAGAAAATGAGGGAAGTAGAATATCACCATTAACAAAAGGTGAAATTGCTGCAGTCAAGTTCTACAAAGGAATGCTAAAACTGGTATACAAATTGGTAAGTAAATCGGAGTATTTATTCATTAGAAAGGGAAAAATAGCAATTTCCAGGAAAGAAACCAAGCAGACACCACTTCAACCAAGTGCTCAAGGTTAACACCATCAATATCAACATCACATATTCCCTGACAGATGCACTGAGAAGGAAAAATAACTTCTGTGATAGTCTTGCCAAAAATTCTTAGCCTGAATTAAGGTTGGAGAAAAATACGACTAACATAAATTGAGGGACATTCTACAAAATAATGTACTAGAAACTTTTCAAAAGTGTCAAGGTCATGAAAAACGAGAAAAGACAGAAGCACTTTTACAAATTGGAGGAAACTAAAAAAAATCATGATAACTAAATGCAATGTATAAATTAGTTTTGGATCCTGGAACCAAAAAAAAAAAAAAAAAAAGATGGAAAAGCTGGTGAAATCCAAATAAACTCTTTGGTTGAGTTAATGCTACTTTATACATGTTAATTATTTAGATTGAATCATGTTACTATGTTAGACAAGATGCATACTATAGGGGAAGCTGGATGAAGGGCATTCTGTATTGGTTTTGCCATTTTTTTCTGTAAGCCTAAATTATTTAAAAATAAAATTTTAAAATACTGTTAACTCCTACTATTTTCAAGTAGCTATTTTATCCATATTTATCTAACACAGTGTGTATGTGTGTGTCTGTGTATTCTCATTCCAAATCAGAAGTTTATACATTCATTTTTGGCCATTTCATCTCACTTTTCAATTGATTCAATTGAAAATTCAATTCAATTGATTTCAATTAATTCTATATTGAATCAACTGTTTTCTTTTTTCATTTAAAATATTTATAATTGTTCTTATGTTTTATTTTTTCATTCAATATGTTAGTTTTTGTTTTGTCTCTATTTTTAATTGTTTGCAAAGATCCATCTGATATACTGACTTTATAGGACCACCTTTCTATTTTGTTGATGAATTAGTTTTACTTGTTTTCCATCCTCAATACATTTTTACATATTTATTGATTATGCTATGATCCACCATCTTTTGGATTTTCTTTTTATCTATCCTCTTAAATTAAAAACCATAAATATTCCAGTAATCATACTTTTGTTTGTATGATATAAGTATCTTACATACTTTTGTTTGTAAGATTTTGATAAATGTAGTGATTTTGTTTTAGATAATTTGTAAAATTCCTTTTTTAGTAAATCTTTAAGTCAGGTGTAATTTATTTTATTTTACTTTTTTAAACTGACATATAATAATTGTACATAATTATGAGGTACATGGTGATATTTTGATACATATAATCTATAGTGATCAGATCAGTGCAATTAGTATATCCATCACCTCAAACTTTATTATTTCTTTATGATGGGAACATTCAATATCCTCTTTCTAGCTATTTGAAACTATATGATATATTATTAACTATGATCATCCTATAGCGGTATGGAATGCTAGAAATTAGTTTTCACATATATCTGTTATTTTGTATCCTTTAACAAGTTTCTCCCTATACACCCATTTCCTGTACCCTTCCCAGCCTCTAGTATACTCTGCTCTACTTTTTACGTCTATGAGGTCAACTTTTTTTTTAGCTTCCACATATAAGTGAGAACATGTGGTATTTAACTTTCTGTTCCTGGCTTATTTCACTTAATGTTTTCTAGTTCCATCCATGTTGCTGCAAATTCCACTGTGTCTATACTACATTTTCTCTATCCATTCATCTGTTGTTGGACACCTAGGTTGATATCATATCTTGGCTATTGTGAATAGTGCTGCAAAAAATATGGGAGTGCAGATGTCTCTTTGATACACTGATTTTGTTTCCTTTGGATAAATGCCCAGTAGAAGGATTCCTGGATCATATGGTAGTTCTATATTTACTTTGTTGAGGAATCTCCATGCTGTTCTCCATGATGACTGTACTAATTTGCCTTCCCACCAACAGTGTATAAGAGTTCCCTTAGTTCTATTAGTTATTTTTTGTCTTTTTGGTAATCGCTGTTCTAACTGGGATGACATGATAATCTCATTGAGGTTTTGATTTGAATTACCCTGATGATTAGTAATGTTCAGCATGTATTCATATATTTGCTGGCTATTTGTGTATCTTCCTTTGATAAACATCTGTTCAGATTATTTGTATTGATCATTTGTATTGATAGGAAAATAGATTGTCTATTTTAATTGTGTGGGTTTTTTTGTTTGTTTGGTTTTTTGTGGGTTTTTTAAATTTTTTTTTTTTATTTCTTTGCTATTGGGATGTTTGAGTTCCTTGTATATTCTTGATATTATTTCTTAGTCAGATGAATACTTTGCAAATATTTTCTCCCATTCTGTGGGGGGTTTTTTGCTCTATTAATTGTTTCCTATGTGGAAGCTTTTATTTCGTTATAATCCTATTTGTTTGTTTTTGCTTTCTTGCTTCTGCTTTTGAGGTCTTATTCATAAAATCTGTTCCAAAACCAATATCCTGAAACATTTCCTCTATGTTTCCTTCTGGTGGTTTTATAGTTTCAGATCTTACATTTAGGACTTTGATCCATTTTGAGTTGATTTTTGTATAGGGTAAGAGGTGGGAGTCTAGTTTCATTCTTTTGCTATGCAGAAGAATTTCCTATGGCTATGCAGTTTTCTTAGCACCATTTATTGAACCTGCTGTCCTTTCCCCAATCAGTGTTCTTAATGCCTTTGGCAAAAATCAGTTCGCTGTAGACACATGTTAATTTCTGGGTTCTTTCATTCTGTTCCAATGGTATATGTGTATATGTGTCTGTTTTTATGCTAGCACATGCTGTTGCTGTTTTGTTTGCTACAGTTTTGTAGTATATTTTGAAGTCTGGTAGGTATTGTGATGCCTCCAACTTTGCCCTTTTTGCTCAGTGTTTCTTTGGCTATTTGGGGTCTTTCGTGGTTGCAAACAAATTTTAAGATTTCTTTTTTCTATTTCTGTAAAGAATGTTATTAATATTTTGATAGGGTTTGCATTGAACCTGTAGATTTTGACAGGGTTTGCATTGAACCTGTAGATTTTTGGGGGTAGTTCTGAGTGTAATTTAGAAGTATATTTTTTAAATTCTCGAGTATCTGGCTTTTTTGGTTATTATTTTTCTAACTCCTCTATTTGATTTCTAAATTTATGGGCAGTAGGGTGAGCGAACATGGCTTAAATATGTCATTTTCAGGGATATATTAAAAGTGTCACTTTGACCAATTACATAATCTTTTTGTGCATATTCTCTGCATGTTTAAAAGCAATATATATATATATATATATATATTTTTTTAACTGTGTTTTTAACTGTGTTTATTAAATTCTTTATAGTCTTGTACTTGATTTGCCTTTTCTTGGAGCTATATATAAAAACATTGACAGTAATTATTAATTTTTTGGCTTCTAATTCTATTTTATTAGTTTCTGTTTTGCATATCTTGAGGTTATGTTATGTTTTAGATGTATAAGTTCATGATTTTTATAATTCTTGCTGAATTGCTTCTCCCCCCACACCCCTACCCAGACTTGAGTTGGTAAATTTGGCCAGGTGTAGAATTCTGGATGAGATTTTTTAAAATATGTGTTATCCTCAAGGTTGAAGATATTATGCTATCATCTCCTTCTACACAATATTACTGAAAAGAAGACAGATGTCAGTCTGGCTCTTGTTTCATTCAGGCACTTGTCTCCTTGGAAGCTCTCAGGTTTCCCTTCCCCCTTTCCCTTACTCTATACCCTTGAGTATCTGGGATTTATCAAGGTGCTAGTTGTTTTTATCTTCATATCTTACTTGGTTCTCAGCAGATCCTTTTCAGTCTAAATACTCGATATTAGTTCTTGGTAATTCTTGCTTATTATCATTTTTTAAATATCTACATCTTTCCATTTCTCCTTTTTCACTCTCTTCCTCTTAATGTTTTTTCTATCTTTCCTTCTGTTTATCATTTTGTATTACATTCTGGGGAACTTATCCAGCATGATCTTCTAGCTGGTGATTCTTTCTTTATTTGTATCCACTTATCCATACCATCTCTTAGCTTCAAAAAGTTACCACTAATGCATGCACATATGTAAATGTTGACATATACCTGAGTATAGGAATATTGACCAGTGGAACAGCTCTGAGAATCCTGATATAAAACCATCCTCATATAGCCATCTAATCTTTGACAAAGCAGGCAAAAACATACGCTGGGGAAAAGAATCCCTTTTCAATAGATGGTGCTGGGAAAACTGGATAGCCACCTGTAGAAGGCTAAAGCAGGACCCACACCTTTCACCTCTCACAAAAATCAACTCACGCTGGATAACAGACTTAAACCTAAGGTATGAAACTATTAGAATTCTAGAGGAAAATGTTGGAAACACTCTCCTAGACATCGGCCTGGGCAAAGAGTTTATGAAGAAGTCCCCAAGGCAATCACAGCAGCAACAAAAATACATAAATGGGACATGATCAAACTACAAAGCTTCTGTACAGCCAAAGAAATAGTCATGAAAGTAAACAGACAACCTACAGAATGGGAGAAAATTTTTGCATCCTACGTATCCGATAAAGGGCTGATAACTAGAATATACTTAGAACCCCATGAAAATCAGCAAGAAAAAATCAAATAACCCTATTAAAAAGTGGGCAAAGGACTTGAACAGAAACTTTTCTAAAGAAGACAGAAGAATGGTCAACAAACATATGAAAAAATGCTCATTATCTCTAATCATCAGGGAAATGCAAATCAAAACTACAATGAGATATCACTTAACTCCACTGAGAATGGCCTTTATCAAAAAGTCTCCAAATAACAAATGCTGGCGTGGATGCGGAGAGAGAGGAACACTCCTACACTGCTGGTGGGACTGCAAACTAGTTCAACTTCTGTGGAAAGCAATATGGAGATACCTTAAAGTGATACAAGTGAATCTACATTTGATCTAGCAATCCCATTGCTGGGCATCTACCCAAAAGATCCAATGACACTCTACAAAAAAGACACCTGCACTCGAATGTTTATAGCAGCACAATTCATAATTGCAAGGCTGTGGAAACAGCCCAAGTGCCCATCAATCCAAGAATGGATTAAAAAAATGTGGTATATGTATACCATGGAGTACTATTCAGCTCTAAGAAACAACGGTGATATAGCACATCTTATATTTTCCTGGTTAGAGCTGGAACCCATACTACTAAGTGAAGTATCCCAAGAATGGAAAAACAAGCACCAGATATATTCTCCAGCAAACTGGTATTAACTGAGTAGCACCTAAGTGGACACATAGGTACTACAGTAATACGGTATTGGGCAGGTGGGAGGAGGGAGGGGGGCGGGTATATACATACATAAGGAATGAGATGTGCACAATCTGGGGGATGGTCATGCTGGAAACTCAGACTTGTGGGGTGGGGGGCATTTATGGAAACCTTAAAATCTGTTCCCTCATAATATGCTGAAATAAAAAAAAAAAGTTACCAGTAATGCATGCACATATGTAAATGTTGACATATACCTGAGTTATTTTTAGTTACAGTCCGATCTTGTTTCATGGATGTAGCATCCTCATTTATCTTCCTGAAGATATTAATCATTCTTAACTTAATGTCTTATTTTGTTGGTTCTATTGATTTTCTTAGAGATATGGGTTCTTCTGTTTCTTAAGCCTCTTGATTCAATTTGCCATTTTTAGCTTTGCCAAAATATCTTTTGGTTCTTGACCATGTGCTTATCTTTGTAGTTGAGAGTTCCAGTGAGATTGTCTCTGTTTTCTCTTGTGTATCAGCCTGTGGCAATGTTGGGGAGTCACTGTTATTTTTAATATCCTAACCTGAGATGAGTTAGTGTGAGAATGTGCTGCAAATGATATACCTTAGAGGCTATTTTTCTGGATGTGAGCAATCTTGTTATTCCCATGATTTACCACAATCAGGAACATGTCCTATACATCTAACACAGGTTTTTTAGACTCTTGCTCCTATTGCTAGCAGAACTCTTGCTGCTTCTGCCTGGACCAAGGGTAGACATTATTACCTTGTTGCTTGACAACATCTTGTTTCCCATATCCATCATTTCTCTGCATTGAATACTTTGCTGCTGTGCTCACTCTTAGTAGCTGTACCTGGCTGTCAGTTCTGAGCTATTGTTTCCCTGTTTTGTTATTATCTTTTACATGCTAAATTCCACTTCTTGTTTACTAGTTTGTCTCTCCATGAAAATATGAATGTATATAGGTGATTTCATAATTTACTATTTTTGTCACCTCCTTTTTAGGAATGAAAAAGTTGCAAAATGTATTCAGTTTATGTCATCTTGAAGGATAGGTTTTTATGGAGTCAAATGTTAAGAAATTGCCATTTCTCTAGGTTCAAACAATTGAATGTTGGCAATTTCGTATGGTTCCATGCAATAATTTATTAATCACACCCTTCCTTATAGCATGGATTTATGTGTGGTTGGCTAGACCTACCAAAGTTATTAGGTAGTAAACGTGAACACTACAGTTGTACATTAATTACTATATTATTTTCTGAAGTGGTTGTTTGACCCTTTAGCAGAGTTCTCAGAAACACACAAAAAAGAAACACAACATCAATTTCTCCCAGGTATCGTTGGGGGTATGATCCAGTTAGATCTCCACATTTGGGATATGATTTTTCTAAACAGAAGACAAGTTGAGTAGGTGTGGGCTTACCGCTTATACCTGGGTGGAACCAGAGACAGGAAAGCACTGATAACTGTCTGTAGTATATGTGCTTCCAACCTGTGCCATCTTCAAGAATGTATCTACTGCTTCGGATCGCTTAATTTCTTGGAATTATAAATATTATGGGATCCTATTTTCTATGGGATATCCTATGGCTGTCAAATCTATGCACTAAGGCAGCAAAATTGCCACGATTAAAACTCACAAAAATTCTGGATTGTCCCAACCAAATACAACTTTTCTGTCACTTCCTGAAAGGTAGGTGATCTAGTACAAGACTCTTTTGAACTCTTGGCCTTGTCCTCCTGCAGCATCGAGGGTAAGCCTCATCCAGCTTCCTGTTTGGGAAACTCTGTTTTGGGAAAGTTTCCCAACAAAGCCTGCACACTTCTCTCTTGGAGGAGCACCCCTTGCACATGCCTGGCATGTGCCCATACACAGGGGACTTCAGACAGCAGTATATGTATTCTTCACCCACTCTTGGCTTACCCTCTCCTCCTTTCTGTTAAATCTTTTCAGTTTCTCTGAGTCTAAATAAAGATGCACATCACTGGAGCAGAGGAAAATCACGCCTAGAAATGTTCATTCCTCCACTAGCTCAGAAGATGCAGAGGCCCTGGCTTTAAGACAAAATTCTTAAGTGACTGGAAATAATTTAGTCACATTACTATTCAAGGCTACATCTTGCAGCCTTGAAGAATAAATGTCTGATAATTTGCTTGGGGTTATTGCCATCTTCCCTTTTAATCTCAACTGGCACCAGTTAAGCAGTCTAAATGAAATCATTCCAGAAACAGAGAAATGATTTACCATTATAGCATTTTAATTTGATATTTTTAATTTCCTCATAAAAGTCACTTCTTTTTAAGTAGAAAACTCTTTTGAGACACAGGGCTCCACATTTATAGCTCTTGTTATCAGAAATTGATTTTCTGATTATAAAATAACTGTAACAACTACACCACTACTAATACACAGGGGTTGATTAGGGATTTGTGGAAGCCTGAAAGTTTTACAGTTTTAGGGGTTCACTTCAAAATGACAATTATGAAATTAGGTAAAATTGAGAATATTTTTTCATAATAAGAAAAGGTATAAAAATTGCAACCTGGCTGGGTGCGGTGGCTCACGCCTGTAATCCTAGCACTCTGGGAGGCCCAGGTGGGCAGATTGCTTGAGGTCAGGAGTTCAAAACCAGCTCTGAATAAAAGTGAGACCCCGTCTCTACTATAAATAGAAAGAAATTAATTGGCCAACTAATATATATAGAAAAAATTAGCCAGGCATGGTGGTGCATGCCTGTAGTCCCGGCTACTACAGAGGGTGAGGCAATAGGATCGCTTGAGCCCAGAAGTTTGAGGTTGCTGTGAGCTAGGCTGATGCCACGGCACTCACTCTAGCCTGGGCAACAAAGTGAGACTCTGTCTCAAAAAAATAAATAAAAATAAATAAATAAAAACTGCAACTTATAAAAAACTGATACAGAAAACATCACTAAATCCAGGAAAGTATTACAATATTTTTATTAATCATTGCCTGACATCTACGTGCTTTTCTCTCTGCCATTTCAGCTTAATACTCCTTTGTATTCCCTTTCTGCTATAATTATCATGTGTTCTCATAAATAATCACCCTTTATTCTTTATTATTGCTAGTTCTTTCATTTTTACTCCTCTTTATTGCTAGTGCCATGTACAATTTTAGGATTGCCCATTTTCAAGAAAACCTATTGAGATTCTTTTCAGATGTGAGCTGTTTTTCATGCGCATTACAGGTTTCACAGTTCCTTGCTGGAATTCAAATTAATTCTGTTTTGCAAGCTTCCCATCAAAAATATTTTTTAAAAATGTCTGGCGCTTTCTTTTATACACCTTATTTCAAAATATATTTCTAAGAGGAGTGAACTTCTGTTTGATTGGATTTTGTTGGGAAACAAATCCACTATTACATTTTTACATTGCTGATGATGGGGAGAATATTCTACAGGCCACCTTCATATCCTATCCATTCCAAGTCTTACTGCTCCATCCCTGTTCCCACACTTTTGGTGCCAGGTGCTGCAGGGCATGTTTCATTTCACAGTGCATCTTCTGGGCCAGGGCCTGCATGTCTCGATGCAAAGTGGGTTGGCACAGGAAGTGTAGACATGTTTTTGGAAGCCCTTGCCACACTGGCAAGGCCAGCAGTAAGTTAATTATACTCAAAGTGACTATGAACCCTGTAAATATACTCCACTAAATCCAAACTGAGTGTACCCGCCAATCACCCTTTGCCTTGTTGGATTTCAGTAATACCTACAGTCATGCCAACATCAGTGGACAAGAAAGGAAGCAGGAAAGCAAGTGGAGGTAGTCGGATGGAAGAAGTTGGTAGAGGTAGCCAAGTATGGTTAAGATATCACACTTTTACAAATTGTACATAAAGACTGATGGCCACACCATGCACCGCTTGGGTCTCTACCTGGACCTTGAAATGAGTCCATGAAAATATGGGGCCTGAAAGCTGCTTTAGTACCTTCATGGCAAGGCACTTGCATTAAAACAAAGTTATTTGTCTTTAAAAATAATATTAAGACTTTACATTTTCATTGTCTTTTGTGTTGTAGCTCCCCATTTTTAGCCTCCCTTATTTTCCTTCTAGAAAGAGTTGTTTCAGTAAGAGTTAAGCACATATTCTGAAATAATTCAACCAAAAGAAATGTAATATGAGTTATTTTTGTAAGTAGCAATTTATACACTTCAAATGACTCTGGAATTCTTATATTACATTGGCAGCCTCATATGTAGGGATTTGTTGCTATTGGCGAAAGGTATGGTATATTTGGACAGCACCACATTAAGGTAGTGCCATTAACAGATTATAGATGGCTTGAAAGAACACTTGAGTATGTGGGGAAAACTCACAGGGACACCATTGTGTTGTCTCTTTGAATTAATGGTCTGGTGTGGCTTTTGCGGTTACTATTGTGAAGGTAAGCAAAGAAAATTCACTCTAATGATCACTATGTTGTGATTGCAAATGGCCATCATTATTCCAGCTATGGGTCAACTTTCAGTGTGTATGATTATAGCACATTTGACTACAATGATCATGAAGATGCAGAGTAATAGTACATACTTTGAGTGGCCTGTTCTAAATTGCTGAATAACATGTTTATAAACACCTTGGTATGAGGTGATTCCTGATAGCCTGTGGCAACTTGAAAAGAATGTGAAAACATATATATATAATTTCAAAAATGAAGATTAAGATCATTCTGGTACCATAACAGTATATTTTTGTTTTTTCTTCTGGATTACATAATGATCCTTGCAGATCCCTTAAGCCTCTGGAATCTGGTATTCTCTTCTAACAGCATCTCCATTTCTGCAAAAGCTGCCTGTCCAAGGTTTCTTCTAAAGAAGTATTTTCTATATGTGACACAATAGGAATTCAGTTGTACCCCCAAATAATGAATATTTGTTTTGTTCAAGGTTCTGTTCTATACTATGGACAAGTAGATTATGATTCTTGATTCTTGGTATCTTCTAACCAATGAAAGACAGATAATAGCACAAAAGAGTACACACACATGTTTCTTCACAGGTGTTTGTGTTAGAGAAAAAGAATACAAATGCATTTGTAATATTCAACAAAAGTCCTCTTTCTTTCTCCACATAATCTCTTTTTCCTCTCATACATGCATACATATGTGCATATACTACATATACATACGTTCACATTAATCAGGATTAATAAAGCAATGCTCACAAGTACCATTATTATATAGTATTTACTGAAATTAAAAGTCAATGCAAGGTAGCATAAGAAAAATTTAAAAAATTGCAATGTTACAAACACAAAGAAAATGTAATCATTTGAGGGTATGGATATCCCAATTACCCTGATTTTATCATTATACATTGTATACATGTATCAATAAATCACATGTACTCCCAAAATATGTACAAATATGATATGTCAAAAAATGCAAAAGAAGCAACCAGAAACAAAAAAAAAAGAAAAAAAAATCACAAGTTCAGTATTAGAGAAAAAAAATCCAATTAATTGACTGCATCTGATTTTATTTTATACTTGGAAACTCTTTAAAAAGCACTGCACAGGAAAAAGTATCAGAACAAGAAAATATAATTAGAACCAATAAGAAAAGCCAGCAGGATGGATACAAAATAAATATAAAGATCAATTTTACTATTTCTAGAAATAATGAACTAAAACATGATGGAATCAATAATCTTATATACAATAAGGAGAGAAATATAATAAATTAAAATGTGTAAGAAGATATGGGTAAAGCCTATATAATACCTACAATATATTTGAATAGTTAAGGAAATAAACAGAAAATAGCCTGTTTTAGATAAGGAAATTCATAATTGTGTTATCAATTCTCCTCAATATCTTCCAAGGATGCCCATTTGTCAAAAGTAAATACTAAAATAATCATGAAATCATGAGAAAGTGTACTAAAGCATAAAACAGGTAGTAAAAAATGTTAAAACATGAAATTATAGTGATTATAACTCTTTGATATTAGAAAGGAAATAAACACAGTTTAATGGATCATTTAGAAGTAAGCAATAGATCAACAGAAGATTCAGTCTATGAAACATTGTCTTGTCACATCAATGGGAAAATAGAGGTTACATTTCTACCTGCCTCTTAATACAATTTCTAAATAATACAAAATAAATATTTTAAAATTATTTTGTGAAGATACATTTAAAGATATTTAAAATATTTAAAATTTCTAAATAATACAAAATAAATATTTTAAAATTATTTTGTGAAGATACATTTAAAGATATTTAAAATGAATTTATAAATAAAATATGGATACATAAGAGTGTAGGAAACTTTTTTAGCACAATCATAAGTTTAGAATTCATATACAAATAAACTCATAGACTGGTGATTTTGACATGCGAAATGTTTGTACAGAACAGAAAATACTATTAGCAAAGTCAAAGCTCATTGGAGCAAATCTTCTGTTTCAACATCAATATATCATAGCATATAGTCTCATCCCTTTCTGCACTTTACAAATACAAATATTTCAAAGTAAAAAACAAGTGCAAAAATTATTTGCAAGATATGATAAACACACACAAAAAGGTTTTTATTTCTGAGATTTAAGCTGACTAGATCTAGATTCTCATCAAAGAAAACAGCAATTCAAATTCAAACAGTTAAATTCAAATATAATTCACTTCATCTTGGGAGATTCTCTCCATCAATGATGAAAATGTTTATTTTTCAAAAGTTACACACATTACATCATCTTGTACAATGCTCTCTTCCCACTAAAGTTAATTTCAATAAAGTTCTAAATTCCCAGTATAATTTCTTTTCTCTGTTTTCAGATTTTTCAAAATATTGCAAGAAAAATGACAAAAAAAATGGCAGCTGGGCGTTCTTAGAGAATGAAAGATACTACTTCACCCTATACAAGGTCAAATGCTATTAGGAAACAAAAAATCCTATAATTTCTCAAAAATCAGCCAAAGAATTGACCATGTTGAAAGGGTGCTTTTGTCATTGATCCCTTGATATCATAATGGCATGTTCATTGTAGTCAGTACATTCTTCTACCATGTCCAAGAACACCCACGATAGTTGAGGACACTCTGATAGTTTTCACAAAGTGTTTCTGTTACCTTGAATTCTCTGGCCAGGTTACCTTGCAACTACCTATTCAGTTGAGTTTCAATTTTGGCAAAATCTTTTTTGATTTTCCAAGTAAAATTTCCTTTGCTCCCTCCATGAGACACTTAACTCATAATTAAGCAAAAATGTGTCTCTATTAAGTACAGGTAATGCTTTTATTGTGTCATCACTCTTCACAAAGGGAAATGAGCCAATCAACTGCCAACTACCTCATTTGTAAACTACCATTTGCATTCCTAATCCTTCCTTCCTGTTGGACCTGATACACTTGCAACATGTCCATGAAATTAAGCTGATACATAGTCAATCTAGAAAAGGGAAAAAATATATTATTGAAATCCAGAAAATAAATCACACCCTTGTAGATTTCCCCTGCAAATTGGAGTGATATGTTTTCAACAGTTTATCAATAAATCAGAACAGTGATTGTCATTCCTGGCTGCACATTACAAACCCCTGCAGAGAGATAATTTACATACTGAATCTCAGGCTCCATCTGAGAATAAATGAATCAGAATTCCTAGTAGAGGGGATCAGCTTTGGATGTTTTTAAAACAAATCATTCCATGTGATTTTAATGTGTAGCCATGGCTGTGAATCAGGGAATTAGTCATTTCGTAGCTCATTTCTCAATTAAAATAATTATCCTTATATAACATAAGCTATACCTGCTCCATACTTTCTATATCCAACTTTTACACCATCATTCCTTACCACTTCTTGATAAACACATTGTCACTATCAGTTACTACCCCTTCGTCAGTATCCCCAATGGGGAAGAACATGAAGGAATTTGAAGGATTCTGATTCCATTTGGGGCATCTCTAGGGTGATAAACTTGTAGGCATATTATAATTAGTTCCCACTTCACACATTGTCAGAATCTCAGGTTTTAGCACCAAAGATTAGAGTTGGAGTCTGTCCTTGGTTCTTGGTGTGTTTTTGGCTGAAGAATGACCAGAGATACACACCAAAGTGTCCAGCCCAGACTATCTTCCCAGTCCTCTGACTCCTTTCTTGGAAAAATCACCAGCAAGGCCAATATCATGGAGTAACCTCAGACAGGGAGCAGCTTCACAAGAGAAGTCTTTATTCTGAAATAAAACAGGTCCATCTCCACAAGTGGAGAAGACCAACTCACTCACCCACTGACCCACTCACTTCTTTACTCCTGACTTCTTGGATTGTTTCTTTTCATGAGCCCAGTCTGGAGGCGGGCTCTTGGGAAGTGTAGGAAGTGAGCAAATGATCAACAGGTTTCCTCAAAATTCCTTCTGCTTAAACAAGGTCCCTCTAAGAAAGCCCACCTAGGGGCTGGGGGTGAACAGAAATGCAGACTCAAGCTAATGGCATATTAATTACCCTTAGGTTACTCTAGGTCATTTTCTAAATATTAATATGCCTGGGCTGAGGAATTCCTAGACTGACAAAGCATTCCTTCCTTCCCCAGGTGTGGCAGTTCCTCAGAATATGATTGAGGGTGGGGCAACACCAAAATGGAGTGCCCACCCTTATTCTTCTTCCCAGGTGAAACAATTGCTCTAAATAGCACCAAAACAGGGAACCCTTGTGCGGAGAAGAGCAGAAGATCCTATCTACCTAACAATTCTACCTTGAATCCGTAAGAAACCTGCATCACTTAATATCACCTGAGTGTGCCGTGCTGAATTCTTAAATGCCCCCTCCCGTCCCTGCAAGGTTGCTAAGTGTGGTTGCCAAGGAAGCTAACATTACCTCCATGCTCCATGAGAGGACACTCTGGACTTTGTGGGTTTGTTCCTTATTTAGTTTCAATTTCAAAATAGTTAACATCTGAGTACCTATTTACTAATTCTTAATATGAATTATTTAATTTGGCTCTGTAATCTCTTGTAAACATTAGTTGTGTCCTTATGAATACACATCCACCCATCAGAATCTTAAACGCCAGCTGAAAGCTCTTGTCTCTGCCTAGGTATAGACTGCTTAAACCCAGGCTTGATTTCATCAGGTTGGCTGTTTACTGGGATGTGTGTGTATTTATCTAGGTCATAAAGTACTTCTTATAGCTTGTATTAAGAGCAAAGAAGATCTGTTGACATGAGGCAATGTCTAGGGAGAAACTTTAAATTAATCATGACACTCAGAGATACCAATTCTTTTTTTTTTTTCTTTGTTTTTCATCTCCTGAAGACTTGAAATTACTGCTCTGCAGTCAGGAGTTACTACAATATATTGCTTCTCAAAAGTGATGACACATTGGATAGACAGATGATCTAAATAAAGGTAAGCCAAAATTTTCTTATTAAAATATAAATGAGAGGGGCAGTTTCTTAAATGTTTTAAAATACTCAAGGGTTCACAAAGGGAAGATTTTCAGAACAGAGTAGAAATTTCCTTAAAAGAAGTTCTACTTTTTTCATTAAAATATACTTAACCATCACTTATGAGTATAATTTTAAATGTTGTCCTTTGTTGCTCTGAATGGTCAGAGAAGACTTTGTGTTTTCTTTTTATCATATCTTTAGAAGAACTCATATATACTGGAAACATATACGTCTGAATTCAAGTTGAAATTCCTAAAAAGAAATATCCAAATAAAGTGAAAAGAAATTACACAGATGAAAGAAATTTTATACAAACTTTTGAATTACATTTTGTATATGTGTATATATACATATATGTATGTATTATACATATATATGTATATATACATATACTCTCTCTCTATATGTGTGTGTGTATATATATATCTGTGTGTGTGTGTGTGTATATATATATATATATATATATATATATCTCCATAATGTTTTATAGACTGGCCTTGGACCAGATCTTTATTTTCATGTTCTCTTCTGATACATGGCATAGTTTAAGATAGAAATTTATACTGTTCATTTGAGGAAAGCAACCCCAAGCGATGAATTCACTGAGTCATTTCATAGGTCATTTCATCTGACTTTTTTCTTATGCAACTATGTGGATGTTCACTCTATCATTCATAGGAGAATCACAAGACAAACTCCCCCTCAGGAAGCAGTTTCATTGTAGGGCAATGAAAAATACATACAGAAGCAGTTAAGTCCTAGTATAAAGAATTATTTACTTTTATTTATAGTAGATATTCATTTTTTAAAATAATGAGTATCTTTTATAAATATTAATATATATTTAATCTGTGGTAATTATTTCTTTTGATGTGTGATTTAATTATATAATTCAGATCTTTTATATCCTTGTCAATTTCTTAACATTTTTTGTTGATATATAATAGATGTACATAGTTTTGAAATATGTGAAAAAACAACACATTCATATAATTTTTAAAGATCAAATCAGTGTACTTTAAAGATCAAATCAGTGTACAATCAATATCCATCACCTTAAATATCTGTCTTTTCTTTATGCTGAAATATTTGAATTATTCTCTTCTAGCTATTTTGAAGTGTAGAATAGATTAATGTAAACTACATTTGCCTTACTGATCTATCAAATACTCAGGAGAGAAGTTTATTAGTGGGTACAAATATATGGTATCCTCTACCCTTCCCAGCTTCTGATAACCACCCCTACACTCTGTCTTCATGAGATATACTTTTTAGCTCTTGCATATAAGAAAAACATCAGGTATTTATCTTTCTGTGCTTGGATTATTTCACTTAACATAATAAGCTCCAGTTTTATCGATGTTGCTGCAAATGACAGAATGTCATTCTTTTTTATGGACGAATAATATTCCAGTATGTATCTATATGACATTTTCTTTATCCATTCATCTACTGATGAACATTTAAGTTGAGTTCATTTTTTGACTACTGGGAATAGCAATAAACACTCTTCAATATATTTATTTTTTTCTTTTGGATATATATCCAGTAGTGGAAATGCAAGATCATATGTTAGTTCTATTTTTAGTTTTTTGAGGAACCTCTATATTGTTCCCATAGTAGTTGTACTAATTTGCAATCCACTAACAGTGTACAAGTGTTCCCCTTTCTTCACACCCTTACCAGCATTTGCTATTGCCTCTGTGATAAAGATAATAAGATATCATGTTATCGTGGTTTTGATTTGCATTTCTCTGATAATTAGTGATGTTGAGCATTGTTTATATACCTGTTTGCTGTTTCTATGTCTTCTTTTGAGAAATGTCCAATCAGATCTTTTGCCCCTTTTTTCATTCAGATTACTTGTGTTTCTTTTTTCTTTTTTCTTTTTTTTTTTTTTGGTATTAAGTTGTTTGAGCTCCTTATGTATTCCAGTTATTAATCCCTTATAGATAGTTTGCAACTATTTTTTCCCATTCTGTGGGTTGTCTCTTCACTTAGGCAAGAGGAAGAAATTAGAGGCATCCAAATTGGAAAGGAAGAAGTTAAATTAGCACTGTTCACAGACAACATGATCTTATATTTAGAAAAATCTAAGCACTCCATCACAAATTGTTAGAACTTATAAATGAACTCAGTAAGGTTGCAGGATATAAACTCAACATAAACAATCAGTAGCATTTATATATGGCAACAGCAAACAATCTGAAAAAGAAATCAAGAAAACAACCCCATTTATAATAGCTACAAAGAATATAAAATACCTAGGAATCAATTTAGCCAAAGAAAATGAAAAATCTATACAAGAAAAACTATAAAAGACTGATGAAAAAATAAAGAGGATAATACAAAAATTGAAAGATATTCCATGCTCATGGATTGGAGGAATTAATATTAAAATGACAATACTACCCAAAGCAATTTACAGATTCAATGTAATCTCTATCAAAATCCTGATGACATTCTTCACAGAAATAGAAGAAACAGTCCTAAGATTTATGTGGAAATACAAATGACCCTGAATAGCCAAAGCAATCCTGAGCAAAAAGAACAAAGCCAGAGGCATCACACTATCAGACTTCAAAATTTACTACAAAGCTATGATAACCAAATCTGCATGATACTGGCATAAAAACAGAAACACAGACCAATGAAACAGAATACAGGACCCAGATATAAATCCACACACTGATAGCCAAGTCATCTATGACAAAGGCACCAAGAGCATACAATGAGGAAAGAATAGTGCTGAGAAAACTGAATAACCATATGCAGAAGAATAAAACTAGACCCCCTATCTCTTGCCAAACACAAAAATCAAATCAAAATGAATTAAAAACTTAAATCTAAGACCCGAAACTATGAAACTACTATAAAAAAACACAAGGAAAAGGTTCCAAGATACTGGTTTGTATAAGGATTTTTTGTGTGTAAGACCTTAAAAGAGCAAGCAACCAAAACAAAAATAGGCAAATGAGATTACATCAACCTAAAAAGTTTCTGCACAGCAAAGGAGACATTCATTTTCAAGTATTGCATTAGGCAAAATAGTGAAGTAACAACTGTAATGAAAAATAGTATTGTTATACTGAAATTAGATTGATTTCTACTGTGGTTAAAGGATTTGAAGCTTTGAAGCATTTTTCAATCCAAAAAACAAAAAGTGAGGACTGAGTGAAGATTGAGAATTTGTTGAATAGTCATTTTTATTCAAATGGTAATGTCCCTGAGAAGAAACATTTGAGAATCACAAATGGTATTACCATTTGAATAAAATGATAATTTTATTTTATTATTAAAATTGTTTGAACATACTATTTGTTGCAGTTTTGTTATTAAATTATAAAGCTATTTTAATTTCCTGCCTATTTCTGAAGTGTTGTAGATGAATACTTAATTAGAATTTTAAAAAATGAACTATTTAATCTTATGTTTAATGAAATTGTTGTCAGTTACCATAAGGAATTCTAATCTGATTCACAGATTAGAATATAAAAAATATCTTTTTTATATTTTAAAAAAGAGATGATGTTTTAGAGGTGATGCTATCAATAAAGCACATAATCATAAAAATATAAAGTACTATTTAGAGTTATGGTAATATGTTTATAATACTGGACATTCATATGTTGTTTGAAACAATAGACAGATACAGTAATCTGTGTGACAAAATTGTACCTTTGATTTGTAAACATTGTCCACAGTAATGAAAAACACTTAGTTTGATGAGAGACAGAGCATGGACTTACTGAATCCTGGCTCTGCAACTAATTCCATGTCTTCAGGTGTATTCAATTTTCCCACTTTATTTGTAAAATAAAGATGACAATACATACCCCACAATGTCTTGGTGATGATTTAATTTGATAATGCTTAGTAATTCTCAGAGCCCTGGGAAAACTGGTAATTTATACAGAACTATAATCTTGATTTTGTTATCTAGTAAAACAATCTCCAGTATTGGATAATACTAAATGCCATTTTTTTTTCTTTGTTGATAGCTTTTCTTATTGAGAATTGTGACATTGCATTTTTTTCAAAGAGGTAGAAAAGGAAAAATCTGACCTGGTATGTATATGGGCTCTTTTTCTTTTGAGCATGTAATCTTCAATGTACTCCTTTAGTGTAACCATTCCCATGATTAAAACAAAACAAACACTAAATTGATAAATGACCCATCAAACTCCACCAAACACACATATACATATACACACATATGCACATACGCAAATATACACATGAGAGAGAGAGAAAAAGAGAGAGAGAGAGAGAGATAAAGCTAAAGGGAGAGAAAGAGAAGCCCTAGGAATTTGGCGTGAAGTATTAGTAAAGTGCTTTGCACAGAGCAAACATTCAACAACCCTTTCTAGACAGATATCAATTAAATAAAGGGGAGTTTGCAATTTCCACTTTTTCTTACTAGACTCTGAAGTTTTATTTCACTGAAAATTCACTACAATGTAAGGAGACAGTATTCACTTTATCTCAAGTACTCAGCTCTAAAGAATAATGACCTAGATTCATGCAAAGCTCTTGGTTTAACATAGTTCCCTACAACAGGGTGATTCATGTTCACCTGAGAGTGTATTCCCCTGAAGCATGAAAATATATATAAATATTCAACTAGAATATTAGCCACTGGTCATCTGAAGTGTAGAAACAGGCAAAGAATAGACAACAAAATGCCATTCTACCTGAGAGAGCTTTCAACTTTTGGTGTTGGAGTGGCCTCTGCTCCTGGCCTTTCTTTCCTGATGTATAGGACTCGGTGGCTTCTATGACACAGGTGACTCCTGGACTTTGAAGTTCATATGCAAGGGGCATGAAGGACCCTCAGCCTCCCTCAGTGTCCTATCACTTCTCCTTTAGGTTCTTGAATAAAAAAGAGCTTGTCCTCCCTCCTAATAAATGGATGATAAATGGAGCTCCAATTCTCCATTCACTTATAAGCAAGACTGTCTTAATTTCTATACCTCTCCTTCTATGAGTGACTATAGTAAGTCCAAGGAGAATCACTCCCTTCTAACCTTTAGTGACTTAAGGGAGAATAAGCAAAAAACTAACAATTTCAAACTGTACCTGTAATTTCTGGGTCCTGTAGTGAGCTTCAACAAGCCCTTTCTCTCTTTATCAGGGAGGTGATAAGGGCCAGTATGCAGGGTGTTTAGTTTTCTTCTCTGTTATCAATATAATATTTCCTAGTTTTCTACTAATATTTCATTGCCCACCGACTTTATTCTAAGCTTACTACATGTACGTACATACACACACATGCACACACACATACATATACATGCACACACACCCTTGCCTAGGAAAACATGGATGTTGAGAACGACCTAGAACAGCTTTATGTGCACTGGCGCAAAACTTTGTGAGAATTTTTGCCTGAAAAGGTCATGCATATTTCTTGAAATCTGTGCCAACAGATAAAATTGGTTCTAAAACAGTAATTTTTGATGACAATGTAATTAATGAACAATATTGATTGTGCAAATACCAAGGGATTTTATTATGTTGATTTTTTTAAAAAGCAGAGAACAAAGTCAATGTACATTCTTTAAAATCCCAGTTGCATTAAGTTTATGATTTAGGGGAAACAATTTAATATCCTGGAATGTGGGTCAAAAGCAACAAAGTGGATGAAGCTTTTGGTGTACTGCTGCCATTTTCAATTACTACTACTAAAAATTAACCCCTAAAATATTAAGTATTCTATCAATGAAATGATTAATTGTATGTTGGAAGATATAAAAACACATTATAAATACTTTTCAGTGGCATGTGTTAAGATATCAAGGTTGAAGAATAGTTTATGGTGTTGCAGCTGCAAAACTATTTTTAAAATTGCATAGAATAAATAGATCCTTTGGAGAACAAAGAGAGTAGTCAGGCAATTCTATTGTGTCTGACAATGGAATTAGAAGGTTCATTTGAGGGAGAATCTCATTCATGATGCATATGTTCACATTATTGTCCCGGCAATCTAAGCTTCTGCCCATGCTTTGACAGAACATGCGAAACATAAGCGCATTATGGTCATTTTGTTTTAGAACCAAGTTCATCCTGTACAAATGAGAAATAGAGACTAAGAACATGCTTGCCACCTGGTGTGCATGCAGCTGAATTACAACTAGATTAAAAAATTTAAATCTGAATGTATGGAGGGAAAAGCAAATAAAGAATTAAGGACATGCATAATAAGAGCACATTTTGAAATTAATTGGCAATAATCTAACCTATGTAAAGTCTTTCTGAAGTGCCTCTCACTTTATGTATTTATATTAGTTTGCTAGGGTTGCCATAATAAAACACCACAGATGGGATGGCTTACACAACAGGGATTTATTTTCTCACAGTTCTGGGAGTTAGAAGTCCCTAGGAAAACATGGATGTTGAAGATTACTCAGAATAGCTTTATGTACACTGGAGCAAAACTCTATGAGAATTTGTGCCCGAGAAAGTCATATTTCTTGAAATCTGTTTCAACAAAACTGTATCTAAAGCCATCATTTTTGATGAACATTTGATTAATGAGGAATATTGATTGTGCAGATACCAATGCATTTTATTTTGTTGATTTTTTTTTTTAAGCAGAAAACAAAGATCAAGGTGCTGGCAAGGTTTGTTTCTGCTAAGGCCTCTCTCCTCAGTTTGCAGATGGCCTTGAGAGACTGTATCCTTCTGTGGTCTTTTCTCAGTGTGTGTTCATCCCTGGTGTCTCTTCCTCTTCTTATGAGGGCACCAATCATATTGGATTAGGGCCCATCCTAATTCCCTCATTTGAACTTAATCACCTCTTTAAAGACCTTATCTCTAAATATAGTTATATTCTGAGGGACTTCAGCATATGAATTTTGTGGGGACACAATTCGGCCCATGACAGTATTCAATTCTAGATTTGGAGTGGATCTATAAAGATCATGCTGGATATATTTTTTTAAGACACAGAAGCTTTCTCATCATCCATTTTTTTCTAGGGAATTTAGTCCCAACTCATTGCACTGTGTTTTGTAAGTCTCCACCAATACACAGAATTCCAGGCGCAAGGAAAAATCTAAATAATTTTTTTTGTGAGTAAAAGAAGAATAAGATGTGGTACAATAATTTAAATTGAGCTAACTGATTTTTAATTCTCATTGGCATCTTTCTCTGCCACCTATTCCTTCAGATGCTAATTCCTTTCCATTCCATTCTCCAGCTCTGATCGAAGAACCTTTTGAGAATTACCAGGGGCTTAATTCTCCAATGAAAAAGAAGAATTAATAAGTAGATAAAACAGTCTTGCTTCCCTTAATCGAATAATATAAGTACCATGTAAAGCATGATCATCATACCTTTGAAAATAAAATTCACCTTCACAATTTTGAATGCATTTGAGGAAAAGCACAGTAGAAAAGAGTGTGCTCTGTCTTGGGTGGCAGTTATTGTCCTCTTTTTCTACCTTTGAGTTAAATTTTATGTCAAGGTCTTAGGGGTGAATTCTAATGGGCATGTGATAAAAAACAGGGAAAAGTGAAGTGAAGCATTTGATTATCTGTAATACTTAAATTGAAAACTATGAGAAATCATATATCCTCCCTAAATCACAGACGATTTTAGTGGTAAAAGAATCATGGAAAGTGTTTTCCTTGGTGGGGAAAGATGTGATCAGAATGGCATCATAGCTAATTCAAGGTGTGTGGAGATATTTTTGTCTCCTAGACTAAGTGGCAGTTATATAGATGTTCTTTTACTATCGCTTTTTGTAAGTCACATGAGTATATCATGTATATTCACTTGTATTATAAAGTATTTTGTGTGTGTGTGTTTTAATTATTCACTATGGATTAAATGACTTTAGTACTCATTCTAGAACAGTCATGAAGTAGCTAAGAAAACTCTGGCATATCTATTAATCTCCCACAGATTTTCTCAAATTAATTCATGGTGCTGCCTGGGCCTGGGCCAATGTCTGTCTCTGGAGCACAGATCAGTGCTCTGCACCAGCCACAATTTCTTCCTGCAGTCACCAGATCACAGATGTTCCCTCAGGCAGCTGCCCTCACCAGCTAGGCCAGAAAGGGACCCACTCATCCCTTTACTAGTGAGGTCCAAGGTAGAAACAATCCCTGTTCTCTTCCTTCTCCCATTCCCCACAGCATAAATGAGTCCAATTATCCATCCTGTGTCCAAAACTTTGTCAATTGTTTAGGAAGAGAATTATATATATATCTCCCCTCAAATCCAGGCCCAGGTGACCTGCCCTTGTTGTATACCAGTCCCCTTGCCAAGTCATAAGGTTCTAGTCCATGGCAGAGAATAGTTTCAATCCAACACTTGAGCAAGCATTTCACATTCCTGGAGTCTTAAGAGTCCAGATTCAAGAGACAAAAGTATACGAGGTTGTCCAGAAAATATCCAGCCATGTAAACCTTTCTTATTATATTAACAACGGCTGGATACTTTCTGGACAGCCCTCATAAAGATAGAACACAATGATTTTTCCTCACTCTATCTCTATCCCAGCTTAGAAAATTTCCATCCTAAACTCCACTCCCAAGTTTTACTTTCTTCCCCAGGATCTATCTCTCTATGAAATGTTCCAGAACTGTCCTTCAGGTCAGAAATCACCCTTTACTTTCAGAACTGGGTAGCTACTCTTTGACTCAAAAAGGACGATCTATTCAGGATTCAAAGATATACCATGATTATGAGAGAAACTCTTCTGCTACTTGGTAAACTTCCCTTTTACTTTTTAAAAATCTCTCAAAGTCCGGGTTGCTCAGAATTAAATGTCATCAGTTGGTCTAGTTTGATCCACACCTTACTTCTGTTCTTGTCCTTCTACCTCTATGATGGCCTCCATCCTGCCTACACATCATTCCTATAGTCTACATGGTCCCAGCTCCTGATCCTATAACCACCTGCTCATAATAGCAGACACTTCTCTCCACATACAGCTGTTTGCAGGCATACTCTTTATCATAACTTGAAGACATGAAAATGCAACTTTGACTATCAACATAGAATCTTTTTACATCATTGCATAGAGGAGTTTAGACACAGGCTTTCATGCATCTCTTTTACAGTTAATTCTGTCTTACTTTTGTAAACCTGAATGCTATTTTATGTGACTTTCCCCATAAATGGGACTGTTTGCACTGACAGTGAATTTAAGTTGTTGGACCAATCCTTTCAGCTTTGAAATGTGGTAATCTTTTCCAAACTTCTTTTGTGTACATTAAAGCTTCCGATGTCACAGGGCAAAGGTCAAGGCTTAAGTTCAAGTTGCCCTATACTCTGTCTTCAAGCCTAGGGGTAAGAGTATGGCCTTGAGATAATGCCAGAAAGCTTTATTCCCCCTTTCCTCAGCATGCTGCAAAGATGGCTTTCTGTTCTTTGTGTTTTTGGAAACTGAGCTTTCTATCATGTTCACAGGCAGATGAGTTTACCCTCATCTGAGATGCTGAATTGCAAAGAGAAACATAAAACATCCACACACATCTCCTTTCCCTTCTTCATTTTTCCATAATAAAAACAAGATAAAACAAAATAGTAAAATAATTGCAGAAATATGGCCACATGCCTACACTGCCTAGATTAAATTCTAGGCTGGCCAGGAATGGCAGTGCACTGCCAAATTCCCATCATTCTGGTTAATAGAGCAAACGTTCCAAGGAAAGGAGGCTGCTACCATTTCTGTTCAAGTCCTTTATCATCCAGCACTCTCATTTAACAACCCTGCTATGAGAATTACTAAATACAAGACACACCATTTCCTCCAGGACCTTAGAGCCTTACTGACGGTGGGCAACAGATCAGAAGAGGTGAGTGGAATGCTGGTCAGTGTTATGCGAGGTGTCTACGCAAGGCCAGAGCGGGAAGTGTGGGGAAGTGAGCAGGACTCAGCAAAACAGGTGATCCCTGAGCTGAGTCCTGGGAATTGTCCTAGAGTTAGAGAGACAAATGTGTGGGAAAAGGAATTGCAGGCTGAGTGAGCAAATTTATATTCAAAGGTGGGAGTGAAGTTCGGGGGAAGGGAAGATATATTCTGGAAAGTTCTGATAAAGCAGCTGAAAAGTAGAATGAATGCCTCCTGCTTCATGAGCCATTGGAAAGAGAGTTGTAAGAGATGATGAGGGCTATGGACTGAATTGTGTTCCCCTAAAATTCATATGTTGGAGCCCTAAGCTACAATATAGTAGTCTTTGGAGATGGAGACTTTGGGAAATAATTAGGTTTAGATGAAGTCATGAGGGTAGAGCCCCTATGATGATATTAGTGCCCTTATAAGAAAAAATAGAAGAGGTCTCTCTCCCTCTTCTCTCTCTCTCTCCCCCTCTCCCTCCACCTCCCCCCTCCCTCTCCCTCTCTCTCTTTTTCTCTGCAGTGTGAAGACACAATAAGAGGGCACCCTCTGCAAGCCTGGAAGCCAGGGACCCATCACCTGGATCTTCAACTTCCCAGCTTCCAGAACAATGAGAAATAAATTCCTATTTCTAATACTATCCAGTCTATGGTATTTTGTAATAGCAGTATGAACTGACATTTTCAGGACTCTTAGACATTTCCAGAGTCTAAGACAATGACTCTGGAAAGTGAGAAACTACCAAGATGACAGAGTTGTGCTATTTTCCTGGAAGACAAGGGAAACACTGTGAAGCTAGGGATTAATATGACCAGTTGGGAATTATAATAGAAATGTTGTACTGAAGGAAATTAGAAATAATTTTACCCCAAAATATGGCATTTTTGATATACTGGATTGACTGAAAAAGCCTCAAGGTATTTCTGACCTCTTCTCCCACCATGGGCTCTCCCAAACTCTTTGAAATTTCTTTACCTGCATGAGATCCAGACCCATATAGTAAAACATTTATCATTCCCTCAGCTCTCTGTTATCTCAATATTGAAAGAAAGAATCAAGAATGCAACCAGTCCTTGCCCAACTCATTTTTAAAATAATACTTGTCTCTCAGGTTAATTTAATTTCCAAAGAGAATCATTTATAAGTAAATCCGTTTCCTCTCCCTACCCATTAATTTATTCTCCCAAGTATCTATTCATCCTCCCTAGTAATCATTTATTGCCCCTCAAAAGAGTTACCTATATATTAATACATCTTCTCTCCCCTCTCCTCTAAAATGAGAGTATATAAACTTCTTGACCCCATTAAGATACTGGGTAATTACTCTGTGATTATTGCCACCTGCACAGTAAGTAAACTTAATAATTTTCTCTTATTAATCTGCTTTATTGTGAATTGATTTTTCAGCAAACTTTCCAAGGGCAAAGGGGCAGTTTTGCCTTCCCTCATAGTACTATAGAAGAAATGGAGACTGGCTTAGAAGGAGACGAGAGTATTTTTAGGAAGAACCAGTGTGCTTTGGTGGATGCTTATGGCACTCATCTGCTAGAAAACTTCTCTGATCGTGGACAGCACCATTAGGAGAAAACAATTCTTAACTTTAAGGTTGTTTTTGATACAACTTTCCTTAGACTCATTCCTTGCCATTCCTGGTCCTCCTCTCTGCTGTAGGCCTACTAGAAGTATTCCCCAAATACTGCCATCTTACTCTGATGAGCTGCTTTTCCCTTTCCTTAGAATACTCATAGAATATTTTCGCTTACTTCTCCCTTCCCATCCTCCCTTCTTACTTCATCTGGCTAACGTCCACTACTCTTTGGAAGTTTCAAATTATATACCATTTCCTTCACAAATTGAACCTCTCCCCCATCTCCAGCCTTAATTTTTTGGTTCAATAAAAGTCATGATCCCAGAGCCCCTGTTGTATTCTCATACAGGTACTACAATGACATACCAGGTACCAGTACCTGGTATGCCTATTCCTACACATCAAAAGATTAGGAGGAATTATATTTTGTTCACTCCCTTCTCCCAGACTCAGAGCAGGGAATATGGATCCCAGTTAATCATTTGCCCATTGAATAAATTATAGTGCTGAAAATCGTATCAGAGACATTCCCTCTAATGTTTTAGATGTCGTAATCATCTAACAAAATGGCAAAATTGGAGTTAGATACAAAGTTGCCAGAGTCCACAGTGGAGGGAGAGACATAACCAAGAAATGCCCTGGATGTGCTTTTTGGACAGCCACAATTCAAATACTATATTCTGTGGTTTTATTTTTATACAAGGTCTGCCTGGAAATTATCCAGCCATTGTTTTAATATAATGAGAACAATTTTCATGACATTGATGTAACCTGGCAGCCAAGGAGAGTGGACACTGTGATGCACATGCATGAACAATGACGAACTCACTGTACTAGTCAGTGGGATGTTAGATGCTACGGAGTGAGCACGTGTACCCTGTGACTATGGCATTCAAAATGACTGAGCGAGTAGAGCACGAATCTGCATCAAATTTTGCAATAAGCTTGAACATTCCCCTACAAAAACTATTTGGATGGTTCAGTAGGTTTTCAGAGATGATGCAATGAGACCAGTGCAAATAAAAGTGTGGCACAAACGCTTCAAAGATGGTCAAGAATCTGTTGAAAAGTGATTCACATTCTGGAAGGCCTGCAACAAGCAGAACACCTGAGAATGTTGAACATGTATGGGCTGCAATCAACAAAGATCAATGCAGCGTGAGAACTAGAAGCTGATCTAGGGATTCCCAAAAAAAAAACCTGTGTCCACGATTTTGACACAGGAACTTGGTATGAAACGTGTCTTGGGAAAATGCATTCTGCGGCTTCTGCTACCAAGACAGAAGGAACATCATGCTGCATTTGCTAATGACTTGCTTCAAACCACTACCAATGAACAGATTTCCTCAAAAAGATTATAACCAGAGATGAACTGTGGGTCTATGGCTATGATCCAGAAATGAGGTCCAGTCATCCTAATGGAAGTCGCCTGGTTCTCCATGCCTGAAAAAGGCAAAGTTGCAGCAAGATTAAGACCACATTAACTGTGTTTTTTGATGGGGAAGGTGTTGTCCATCACGAGTACACTCCTCCAGGCCAAACCATTAATAAGGAGTACTACCTCCATGTTCTCTGGTGGTTGAGAGATGCAATGTGGCAAAAACGGCTGCAGCTATGGGCAACTAGTGATTGGCACAATCATCAAGACAATGCGCCCACCCATGCATCATGTCTCCTGCGGTTTTTTGGCAAAGCATCAAATCACCTAAGTGACTCAGCCCCCTACAGCCCAGATTTGGTGCCCTGTGACTTCTGTTTTTTCCTAAAATTAAAATCACCTTTCAAATGGAGGAGATTTCAGACCATTGATGAGATTCAGGAAAATACAATGAAGCAGCTGATGGCAATTCCAATACAAAATTTTGCAGAGTATTTTAAACAGTGAAAGAGAAGCTAGGAGAACTGCATGAGGTCCCAAGGTGTCTACTTTGAAGGAGACTGAAGCATCATTGTGTTGTGTACAATGTTTCTTGTATCTTCTTCAATGAATGTCTCCATTTTTCATATTACATGGCTGGATACTTTTCAGACATACCTCATATATTATAATATATTATGATATGGTGTAATGTAACACAACACAATGGAAGTTAACATGATATAATATAAAATCAATTAACTTGATCCTTAATAAAAATCCTCTTGTATATCAAATTTTGGATAAAAGAAAAAAAGTCAGAAATTTATAATAAACTTATGAATATTATGAATTTATTATAAACTTATAAGTGTTATGAACATTTTATTTATAACATTTAAAAACAAGTAAAAACAAATTTATGACCTATTATAACCACAAGATTTTGCATATTTTATTTAAAAAATTTAATTTGTGTCCTGGGGTCAGTATACATTTAAATCAAATTCAGACATTGAGAATAATTTTATTCATTTACCTATAAATAGTTTCAATGCATACAAAATGGTAATCATGTAACCAACACTAATGTTTTAAACTATTTGGGATCCTGTTTACAATGTTAGGAAAATGGACTATGCATTTAGAGAGGTCTTTGAACCACAAAGATTGAAATCAAAGCATCTCTGAAATCAAAGAATCTCAATTATAAGAATGAACGAACTCTGATACATGGGCTGATGTTTGGATTTACATTGCAAAAATATGAAGAATAATTAATATGCAGTTTCACACAAAAAAATTAAAATCTGTAATGTCTAATACTCTCATGTATTTCCTCACAAAGTAAATTGCTTCAAACCTCATGATTAAAATATATTTATAATGTCTTGATAGTAAAAATTATTTTTCTGCTAAAATTTGGGATTTAAAATTTGTATTGCAATATTATTATATTCACACAATTATTCAGAAATCACAATGGCATTGACATTAATCTAACACATTGTGGTGCAACTTTTTTTAACTGATCAAATAAATTCATATATAAATTTCAAAGTTGTTGAATACTTTAATACACAGTGGTGAAATCGTATGAGTGTGGTGATATACAAATTCTCAGACGTCATATACAGTTCTTTGTGCATTATGTTTGTACCTGTAAGCGTAAATGAATGATGTATCTGTGCACGTGACTGATCTAATTAGCTCTCACTTTGACATGTGTCAGTTATTTAATGAAGGGATACTCTTTAGGCCTCTGTAAAATTTCCTTTTGGGGGACTATGTTTATGAAATTATAGTTAAGTAATAAAGCATTTTTACTTCAAAATGTGCAATGACCAATTCCCCTTAAGTATTTGCCAGAGAAGTGATTTATTATTTTGATCAGATAAAAGTGTATAGATTATAGCAATATTTGTACAATTTTATTTTGTTTGTATTATGTTTTATGTGATGCTGCCATCTTGTGGCCACATGGTCAATTTTTAAAATTATGTTCCTGGCCTGTATATCAGAATGACCCTCAGAATGCATTTCATAATGTATCTTCCAAAATCATGGAACATATTTACCCTTAGAAGTACTATTCTGTTAACTATCTCTCAGTGCAGAAGCCAGTATCATTCTTTATGGCATCTGAAAGTTTTAGGTAATTAACCTGAGAACTTTGTCCCTTCATCTGATAATGTATTCTATATACATTAACATTAACATCTGCTTTAGAAAAAGAAGAAATCACTTTTAAATACTGTCTTCACACAAATGTATGTTATGATGTTTATCCTATCATGGGCCTGCATAAAATAAAATCATTTATATTAAAAAGTTAAAAATTCACATTCTTAGAATGATCAAAAAAGGTAAAGATAAATTATACCTAGAGCTAAAGAAAGATATGTAGTATTTGTCATTATTACATGCTCTTGGTTACAGAGTCGCTAAAATATTTGGTTAAATTTTATAATTGCTTAGGAGCTACAATTAAGAAGAGTTCAATCTTTTTTTTCCCCTTAGATTAGGCCTTTCCATACATGTTGAAATTTTCTCATTTTTCTTAATATTAAAAGTCAAGATGTTATATACAGAGCATTGTTAGGGTACACAAAACATTCCTCTATCACTTTATCCCCTGGGTAGGGCAGAGGGTGGATGGGAACTGTCCTAATGGGTCTGATGCTGCTACAGCGTAAGATTTTGTCTAACTAGCTTTGAATTCTGGCTATCCATGACTGACTTTCAATCTGTATGGTTGTTTAGTAGCATCATGCTTCATTCATCTCTTAGAGCTTCACATCCTTCCCCTACAGGGTAGGAGAACTTCATGGAGAACAGCTTCAACTTCAGATTAGACTTCTTAGCCTCCTGGCTCTTTCTAACTGATGGAATTTTTTAGATGCAGCAAGAACAATTTTATCACATTGTTCAAAATATTTAAAAAGCTTTCTGCTCTTAGCTCAGTCAAATATGCCTCTTAAACTCAACAATACAAATTTCAGAAGACAGCCGTACAACATAGTTATGAGCAGAACTGTCATAGATAATACTTTATACAATAGGAATTGGTACAGTTACCAGTAGATTTTTGAGAGCTAATGAGAAGAATTAGAAATAAATGACTAAATGTAGATCTAGTTACAGATATACATATATGTGCACATGAATGTAATCATGACTCACTATGAAGCAAATATTTTTTTTTCTGAAAAATAAGTAAGCACATACTTTAAAATAGTAAGGTAGAATATGAACATATTAAAAAATCAGTATAACTTACTGACAAGTAAAAGGATATGCTGTGTTTGATTAAAAATAAATAGTACACAGACGAATTTATAAGGCTGTGTTTAGGCTTTAATTCTTCATAAATTGAATTATGTTAATCTTTCATATTAAACTGCAATTTGTTTTGAAAGCATTTGTTCAACTCCAAGTTCAACATAAGGAAAATGGGTAACGTATGAAAAGTTTCCTCCATCCCTGATCATGTAAGCATGTGTGCAGACGTGTGGGATACACACTCCCACTTTTGTCATCCTCCTGCTCTGGACAAGGAGCAAGGTCATCTTCCCCAATCGTCTCATGATACATAAGACCAGGTAGCTAACAAC
Organism: Microcebus murinus; assembly: GCF_040939455.1. NCBI lineage: Eukaryota > Metazoa > Chordata > Mammalia > Primates > Cheirogaleidae > Microcebus > Microcebus murinus. The sequence continues at coordinate 13,923,583 of NC_134114.1, forward strand.
GGTTAGTGGGCTATGACTAGATGGCTTGTCACATTTCTGGTCTAAAACATTTAACTCCAGCACAGGGACTGCTCAGCTGTTTCCTCTGCTGCCATTGATCCAGGCCACCAGAAATTCTAGAGGCTGCAACTACAGCATGTTGGAATCTCAATTTGGTTGAATCATTGCCTGGAGGCAGAGAGATCTGAACTGATGATGTGTTGCCTGAACCAAAGAGGACTTTGAATCAACCCAAACCAAATCTTGTTTTGATTAAGCCCTTAAGATTTGGGGCCTGTTTTCTTATTATAACATAATGTAGACTGTGATGACTAATGCAAGAGGCTAAAAATTTCATATGCTGGTGCTCATACTGATCACTCATTTTCTGAATTTTTGTTTACACAATTTGACACCACATTACATTTAAATACACTGATTCTGTTCTCTCTCTACCAAGCATTTAGCACAAAATATGATTTATTAACGCCTTCCTACTCAGTAGCTGTGTGACTTTCTCATTAACCACAGGTGCCAATTGGGAGCATCAGAAAAGAAGGGAAAATGGACTTTGAGAGAATCGAGAGACAGACATTACACAAAAGAGATTGGGGAACCTGTGGCCTCAAGGCCACATGTGGCCGTCCAGACCCCAAGTGTGGCCTCTCAACCACATCCAAACTTCACAGAAATTAAAGGGATTTGTTTTGTAAAATTTGGACTCAGTCAAAAGGCCACACTCAAGGATCTAGAAGGCCGTATGTGGCCCCACGGCCACAGGTTCCCCACCGGCAGGACAGTAGGAATGACCATAGCAGAAAAGAAGCTGAAGCCATAGGCTGCCCTCTTTTTCCTCAGAATACTTTGGATTTTCCCAATGCCCAGTGCCTGAAGTGAGGAGCTTTGGTCCTGTGATTACTTTTAATGATTCTTTTTCTCTTTTGGCAGGTCTCAGTAGCTTGTGAAAGAGCTTTGCCTATCCAGGAAGAGTGGTAGGTTTATTTTAGTCTTGTCTACACTCTTAGGAGTTCATGAGACCTACTATGGCCTAGCCATGAACTTTTAAAATAAAAGAGCCATTACAAGCCCTTACATTTAATGTCCTATTGAATTTTGGAGCCCTATTGGGCATTTAGGTTTGGTTGAGTATAGACTTACTATAGCTGGCTGATATTAGTATAGTAGGAGGGTATGAAGATGGTGCTGCTCAATAGTGATATTAAATTAGGAAGTTACTTAGCCTTGAATAGCATGTTTCCTCACCAGTAAACTTGCAGTCTGATGTGCTTTGCTGGTATAATAGCCATGACTAACTTAGGTCGTTCAACTTCAGGGGATCCCCTTCACACCCTGGGTTCTGTGTTAATGGTACCCCAATACCCAACTCATATAAATCACATGGTGAATAGTGGACTGTGGATTTGTGCTGTAAATGCCAGGCATACAAGGTATTTGATCTTGATACATGTAAGTTTCTTCATGGTTCCATAGGCTTTTATTTGAGGAGGTGGTTGGCTATTGCCATTTCATCATTTGGAAGAAGCGAGATTTTAACTGGGATATATCTGATATATGCTATGCCATCAAAAGAGTTGGCTCAAGTTTTCTGCCTATAAGTGTCAATTGGGAATTTTCTTTTATTGTATTCCAATCTTTTTCAAGTTAATCATGATAATAGCTAACACTTACACAACACTTAAAGTGCACCAGGTGCTGTTTTAAGATATTTATGTATAGTAATTCAAGAGTTATGTAGTGCTATTATTTTTTTTTTCTTAAATTGAGAAAGGAACAAAGAGAGTAATTACTTTTTCTAGAATGACAGGGCACATGAGGGCTTGAGCTGCCATTTGAATTTAAGCAGTCTGGCTCCAGCATGATTTTCTCTAAGTATAAAGGTTACCCTGCTTCTGGTACTGGCTAATTCCATTCCCCTTCCCAATCCTTTTGCTGATATAAGTGTTGAAAATTTGCCTATAAGGAATTAAGTTAATGGATGGGTTTCTCTGAAATTACTAATAAACTAGTTATTCTATCCATGCTGACATGATACATTAATATGACTAAGGAATATGAATAGTTGATGTGTGACAAATACATACCTTATGATAAAAATTAATAATTAAATATTTAAAACATACAAGAAAAGGATATAATCTCAGGTTCTTACATTTGTTTTTGTTTCTGTAATTGCTTAAATGTTTTTTGTAAAAAATATATTCACTCTCTTGGTTTATATCTGCTTCTAAAATCTAGTCTATTTTTATGACAATCTCCTTCCAATTTGATCTTTGAACTCTTTAATAATGGAATACCTTGGTTTAGAGAGTTTGCTATTAGGACCTGTAAGAGAGCTATTGTGAAAAAAGTAAAGACAATGTGGAAGGAATCACTTGCCTACTTATACCCTGGGGGGGGGGCAGGAAATGTTCACAGTGGGCCATCCTACTGGAACCTGAAGAGTCGGAATTCACCTCCATCTCGGGGATGGCATGCTTGAGGTGTGCTCTGTTTGGCCAAAGAAGGCTTGAGGAGGAGAGTGAAGGGAGCAGCCTGACCTCTGCACAGCATTTGGCTTCTTGAGCTCTAGAGGAGCCTTTTGGGAGAAAGAGGCCACGGTTAGAAGGTGAAGAAGCCATTTCCTAAAAGAGTTTCTGAGAGTTCCAGCACACAGAATAATGTTTAACCAAATGTCTGGGCACCCCATGGCTCAGTTATCACATAACATTAATCATCCCCCCTGGCAATGCCAAGTCTATGCAGATTTCAGGTATTACACAAGCCAGGCTGCATTAAAAATTCATGAAACAGACCATGATACATGCCTTGGCCTAGCCCTAGGGGCGGTTGGTTACTAGGCAGTCAGTTGATGTAATATCTTTGCATTTACTCTCCAGACTTGCACAATCTTCTCTCTTTAGTGTGCATCACACAACACTGGTTCTGCTTCCCCATGCCTGCTCTCCACACACACATATTTTCCACAACCTCCTTCTCACCAATTTCAACTGCACAGTCCAGTAAGGAGAAGGAAGAAGATGGTAAATGAACCAAATCAGGGAGAAAAGTCAGGCTGTGTGGTCAGGAACAATGTTAGACATGGGCATAGGTAGTTTATCACCAAGTCAGCAGGTCACCAAAACCATCCACAAAGGAAAACTCTAAAGGTAGCGTTCCAGAGCCAAGCTCAAAAACACAATATTTACAGATAAGTGAATTATAATTACTACAGGAAAAATATAGGGAAAATAAGATTAAATGACTACATACTGTCAAGATATGGAGCAAAATATATTAGTATAACTTAGTAAGGTTGATTCCACCAATGAATCTTAATGAACAGAGTAGTGTTTTTCTTTCTTTTTCTTTCTTTTGTTTTTTAATCCAAGCTTACTTACCCTGACTTTGAATATGTTACATTTTGATTGAGGAATGGGTGTATATGAAAGAACACTAAGTTGGAAATCAGGAGACCTGGGTTCCAGTTCTGCCATTAAATACGTATGGGTTCTTAGTCTTGCCAGTGGAGAGTTTTTTTCAATCTACATTTTCTTATTTGCAAGATGAAATAACTTTATTCAACGTATTACTTCAAGTCTCAATTCAACACTCCTCAGACCTAACTTGCATCAGAATTGGCAGAGAAGATATTTTATTTTGTTTTTATTTTATTTTTTTATTTATATATTTTTATATTTTATTTTATTTTGTAGATACTGGAAATTGAGCAAAGAAATTTTAACTCCATAAATCTTACATGGAGTCCAGGAATTTATATTTTTATTATATTAGTCATGATAAATTTAATTTCTTAATCAGGTTTGAGAATCCTAAAATGGATCATTTATAAAACATATTAATTCTTCATCTATGAACTAGAATTTACTATAAAATGCTCAAAGAAGAGGAACTACTATGAATATTTTCTAAATATTAGTATCCATTCTAGAGTTGATTAGACCCAGGATAGGAAAGTCCTAACTTATATCTTTGATCTTGCTGAAGAAGAAAATGTAGGAAAGCTATCAACTTATGTTGCTCAATACATAGAGGAAAAAAATAAAAGGAGAAGCTTATAATACACTTGCATAGAAATAAGAATCATAGGTCCTAAAATGTAGAACTACTAAGAGAGGAAAAGCTCCAAAATGCTTTGAGAATTTGAGAAATTCTGCCAACATTTTTTCCCTATTTTTTAGAAAACTTTAGGCCTTTATTAATGTCTATCATATAAATTACCACATTAATGGGAAAAAGCAAACAAGCAAATACTGCATTTTCTATTTGTAGATGATAGTGTTTAAGAGATAGTTAAAACTAGAATTTTTCAAATTCTATTTGTCATCATGTTTGAAATGGCAAAACAAATATTGATACAAAAAATTGAAATGCAATATAGATGCATATACGTTGTACGAGAGGAAATGTGCAAAGCACTGGGAATTCATATATTGATATGGTTCCATTGCTAAACTTAAAGATTTTGCATTCAAGTGAGAGGTGAGAGTAGTAATATTCACATATGTGTGAAGTTTGGAAACACAGAGTTCTAATTCTGTGCATTCCCAGAAACTCCCCAGGAATGGACTAAGTTTCCTGGGGAAGAGACACCTGGACTGAATCTGAGAGGGTAAATAAGAGTTTGCTGTATGAAAACTAGTGTATAGGCTTAGGGATAATAGAATCAGAAAAGGTAATCTTGGAGAGGCAGGGAGATGAAGACATGATATATATAGGAAATCATAAACTATGGAGTTCACTTAGTATGAGAGTTTATAATTAAGAAGAATTTTCCCACATTGCAGTAGTCTTGGAGGTATATATGAAATGATTAGCAAACATGTGTGCACACCCATGCAGCTGCACACAGTGCTGGGAGCTTGTCATCTGTCGTCCTTCATGTTTCGGGTAGAATAAGCTGTCTTTGTAATATTGCTGTCAGTCCAGTGTGAGGAAGGGAAATGACTCACCTAAAGATTTTAAAAATAAATAGGTGCCTAGTTTCTCTTTTCTTAAGTAATTTTAATGTTTTATCTTCTATCTCTACTGGTAACAATTATCAATATTACAATTGGCCACTGTCATTCCCTAATTTTCGCTGCTGCCTCGATGTTTTGAGAAGCTTGGGCAAAGCATTTTGAAAGACAGATCTGATTTCACAAACTCTTTAAATCTTTAGTAAATTTGCAAGGGGCCATTAGAGTATTGTGTGTGAACTGTCAGGGTTGGCTGCATTTCAAGGTTCTGATATCAGGTCTATTATCAATCAAGGTTGGCTCTCAGCAGGAAGAGTAGCTAAGAAAGGACCCTGACAATCCGAGGACATGGTAACCTGGAATTCACCTCTGTCTTCGCACAAGTGGCATTGTTCTTACACAAAGAGTACTGTCATGCTAGTAGTAATAAATTTTCTCTTCTTCTTTTTGTTTGTTTTTGCATTTTTGTTTGGCAAGGAACATAGCACATATGATCTAGAGAAAATACAGTTAAAGCCTCAGTATCACATTTAATTCCTTAGTAGTCAGGGCTATAATTGATTAAGAATGCATATTTTGCAATTCATGGATCAGAAAAATTCCCCAAAACTGATTAAAGTGGATGATTTTTTCCATGTTCAAGTGATATAAAATGCAGGTCCAAAGAAGTAGTGTCATTCCTCAATGTCTGCTCCTGGTCCACCACTATCAGCATCCACCAAGAGGCTATTCAGATATAAGCTGAGAAGTGCGTCCCATTGTTCTTGGATTCTACCTCCTTTCTCACTGAGATACACTGTAGGAGATAGGACTGAAGAAGGCCTGAAGATCGTCTTTATTTCTTTTCTTTGGGATTTCTGCTTTGGGTAATGCTCTGGACCTATCAATGTCACTAAGCCAAAGGCAAGAGCTGCCATCAGTCAAAATAAGGTAAAATCACAGGTGAAAATAAAATTCAAACACCACAAAATCTCTTAATACCAAAATCTCTAGCAAAGAAAAAACAAGTGTCTTCTAACTTATAAGTCCCAGTCCCATGACTCAATGTTGTGATAAAATTGATAAAATGGAAAATGTGGTTTTATTCATAGTTCAGTAGGGAATAATTCTGTTTTTCACTTCATATAGGTCTTTTCCAGTCTATGTTGACAGAGCTATTTGGCATTTTTATGGTGACTCTTTGCTCCTCCCCATTGTCTGACCTTAGCTCCAAGACCTGAGGAGACAGGTGAGGTAGGTTTCTACCATGGCACCTAAGGTCACTTGAACTTCAGAAACTAAATGAACTCCAGAGATAGATCATTAAACTTGGCAGTCTGGGAAGCTGGGTTGTTGGGTCATTAGCCCCAGTGCTCAAACATGTTGTGGGGCTTTTTCATGCTGCATACATTTCTTTCTTCCTCCGACCCTGTGCCCCTTCTCTAAGACTTGCCATCCTCCTTGGACTCACTTGAGGGGGGTGATACAGTGACGGAATATATGCAAACCCTCTGGGATGTCAGAGTGAGAAGAGTGAGACCCAGAGTCCTATTGCCAAGTTCAGAGCCTTTTCCAATCATCTGGTGCTATGATCACTGAGATATAATGAATAAATACTTTATTTTTAAAAATTGGAAGAGATGTCAGAAACTGGTAAAAAATAATTTTGTCATACTCGGGCAAAATTTCCAAGCAGAGTAGTAAACAAAGTATTTCTAAGTATTGGGATACTCATTAAGAAAAGGGTGTTCTCTAGGAGCTAACAAGAGTTCCCTAAGCATAAGGCCTACCAAATTTGATTTATTTCCCGTGTTAAATAACCAAGCAGGTAGATGCGGTGAATGTTAAGGACATTAATGTGCCTCACATTTAAAAATTTTCTCTCTATAGAGTAGTGAACACTGGAAAAATTTAAGCTGGGTGATGATCCCAATCAGAAAATTTGCATCTAAAGGAAAGATTCTTGTAATTCCTAAGAGCGTCATTTATTTTTGTCTTAGTTGTCTGTTCTCAATTATATATATGCATGGGCAAGGGTTAAATTAATTATGAATAGTAAAGTCAAGAAGATGGAATGGGAGTACAAACAGAAGCATTTTACCCAAGGTAAGAAAGGAAATAAATTACATTTATAAGAGTAGTTTTCTTTCAGCTTGATTACCTGAGCTATGAATACAGCAGTACATATGGAATGAGACATTTTTACAGTTATTAATATATAATTGAATCTAAGCAGAGGACTTACAAAACAATGGCGCTGAGACATAAACAACATTTAGAATTGTATTTTGTGTCTATGTCTCTGAACGTTTTTGAGTTGGAATTTGAATCACCAGTGGCATTTTATGTTGCTCTGTTTGGGTCCCAAATAACTTCTATGATATTGACTTGCAACAGCCATGATTAGTGATGGGCAGTGCTGGCTTCTGGGTCACAACATTGATTCTGTTTCTAGATACTTGGGATGTAGCTTTACATTTTAAAAAGACAAACACTTTCTAAAATTAAATTTATTTTTAAGTGACACATAAAAAGTTATGAATATTAGTTTTGTACAACATGTTTTGAAATCTATATACACCGTAGAATGGCTAAATCTAACATATATGCATTATTTCACATATTTATCATTTTTTGTGGTGAGAACAGTTCAAATCTATACTCCTAGCAATTTTCAAAATATAATACATTGTTATTAACTCTAGTCAGCATACTATGCAATAGGTCACTTGAATTTATTCCTTCTAACTGAAATTTTGTATCTTTTGATCAATACCATCCCTGCCTCAGTCCCTGGTAATTACCATTCTACTTTCTGCTTCTGTGAGTTCGATTTTTATAGATTCCTTTAAGTTGAACACATAGAAACAGAGAATAGAATGGTGTTTATCAGGGGCAGGGAAGGAGGTGGAAAGGAGGAGAAGTAGATCAAAGGGTACAAACTCTCAGTAATACAGGATGAAGAAGTCTAGAGATCTAGTGCACACTGTGAGGACCACAGTTGATAATATTGTATTGTATGCTGGAAATTTGCTAAAAGGATAGATTTTAGGTGCTTTTACCACATTCTCTTTCTCTCTCTCACACACAAGTAATTATAAAAGGTTATGGATAGGTTAATTTGTTTTGACTGTAGTAATTATTTCATTATTTATATGTATATCAAATCATTATGTTGTACACTTTAACTATATATAAAAATGAAGTGTACTTTTGACTGATATATGGGATCAAAATCATATACTCATTAAATGAATGATCTTAAGAATGAAAGTATTTAAAAGTAATTTCAAAAGCCACTCAGTTGAAATGTATTACTTCCTATACCTTTCATTAAGACATGTTTATTATAGTTTTTAACCTTGTCAAACTTATTCTTTGATTCTGTGACTTACCATTTCTTCTGCAGTGACATATCCATTTATTCTCTTATTAAAGCAATAAATTATTAAAATTGGTTCCTTGTCACAATTTTATTTCATCATTTTGTCATTAGGGTTAAACTGAACTTTTATCTCCAGTTCATAACAAAAGTGTATTTCTTTCCTTTCTCTTTGGGGCCTAAGTGATTTTGTTTATTTCTTGATTTATTTACAATGTGTACCTTCCCATTTGCTGGAAATACAAAATGAAGATTTTAAAGTGATTTGTTTAAAAATACATTTTTGTCTTATGTGTTTGCGCCAAACTGCATGTTTCTCTTTTCTGAATCTTTCTGCTTGCTCTCTGATCTATCTAGATATAAGCTCTTATAAGGCGAGCTTCAGTAGAATAACTTTTCCCCCAATACATTCTAATTTGGTTATCCTACAGCACTTTGTATGCTATTATTATTTCTTATGTTTTTTATTTATTAAATAAATTAGATAGTGAGCTAATTGAGGGGAAACTTTTAAAAACAAAATTTTGCTTTGCACAGTCCTTTGAATTTTGTTTTGTACAAAGAGAGGAATTAATTTAGCCATATTAAGCAAATCATTTTATGATTAACAGTTATATCCAAGCATCTCTTAAAAGCCTAAGAATTTATGTGGTGATTAATAAATTCTATTATTGATAGAAATAAAACTGGTTATGACAGAGAACTGTCACATACCAAGAATGAAAATTGAGGAAAAAAAGCACTAAAATAAGTTCACTAAGAATCAGTGTAGATAATTCAGACAAATGTAAAATTGTTTTCCCTTCATATCCCATGATCACATTTTATTCACATATTTAATTTTTTAAATATTTTTTGTCCTTTACATTATTGCTCAAATTTAATTTTACCTTGAAAATAGGCATATGTTGGAGGACGGATATTAATCTAATTAGGGAAAATTCTTTATGAGACAATATATACTGGTAGAGAAGGTTTATAGAGCTAAAATTTATAATATCTTTATTTAAATCCTGGCTTGATTGAAAGATACACTTCTATAATTGCTAAGAATATATTAAACAAACATTTAGTGAAACCACAAAACCCTGTTTGAATTTTTGCCCGTCGTATTTTTTTCCCCTTCCTTTTGTCAAGACTAATGTTTATCAGGATAAATCTTGTATTTCCTATAGAACAGCAGATAACCTGTAACCTCTCTGGATGTGAAGTTCTATGATAAGACAATTGGATATTGTGCCTTCTGTGCACATCCCTGCCTTCCCTTCCCAGGGCCTGTTCACACTGACTTCTTGGGACATGTTCACTACTCAGTAGACTCCAAAAATAACACATGCTGCCTGTGCATGAGGTGCGTGGCTTTACTTTTTCCAAGAGGCCTGTATTTCCATGGAAACCAGACAGGCAGAAAAGAAAGGATAAGTGCATGAAATCTCTGTGCTCTTAGAAACAAAGCTGAATGCAGACCAAGTGCCTCATCTGAATTCAGCCTGTGAAAACCAGGAACCACTCTGACCCCAGACTGCTGAAGGGAGACATGCTCCCTGCTGGCTTCAGTCCATGAGAAACACATTCTACCTCGCACTGGATATATTTTAAAGGCTAACAAGTTGGGATTTGAAATCCAAGATCCTAGACTGTTTCTCTTCTGCCACTCTTTGGTGTTCCTATTTCCTGTTTCTGCTGTTCCTATTTCCATTCTGTAAGGTCACAAAACGTTTCTGTATTGTTTATCATTTCAAACAAATGTTGAAGGTTATTTTAATCTTAACGAAAAGTGCTTTGTAATCCTCCTGAAATATTTTATTAAACAAAAGGATCCTTGCTCATGGTAGCTTAACCAAACAACAGATATTTGTCAAATGTAGAGCTTATTATAAGCAGGTAGGAATGTCATCTATTCAGAAACCAAACAACCTCAGTTTCAAGGCAAGAAAACTATGCGTATATAAATGCTCAGAACTTCCTAGAGGAGTATGGAATTTCAATTTAATTGATGTGAAAAATACTATTAAAACTATATGTATAATATATTGTGAAATGTTAAGTCGGTTCTATTTGCTTGTAAAAAAAATAATAATCCAACTGGTTCTTACTAAGATAGAAAAGAAAAATCTACTATGCTTGTGCTAAATATTCAGTACTCCTCTTCCCAGTTGCACCTTGAGTTTCCCACATTCCAGCATTTTAGTCACTTCACCCCTTTGTTAAGAGGACTATCGCATGCCTAATCTGTGTAGTCTGGGTTCCAGAAAAGTGAATACAAATGCGATGTGGGGGTCATCTAGTTTAGGTTTATCTCTTTACCCATATCTTATAGTCAAAAGAGTAGTCAAAACTCAATTAAATGTATTAAACTCTGCGTGTGCAAGAATGAACTGTTAGTTTTTGGTGTGGAATAAGGTATGGGTGTTATCAGGGCTATTTTTCTACCATGGAATTTAGATAGGATAGCCATCAGGCTAACTAAACTAACTAAACCTATCCTAACTAAACCTATCCTAACTAAACTAACTATGTTTAGTATCTGACATAATGAAACACACTGGAAGAAAATAAAAAGTCAAAGAACATATGTGGCCCAAAGAACAATAGGTAATATGGGTAGAATATGCTATATTCCACTCAAGTCGAACTTTCTCACAATTCTAGAAAATCACATCATTTAAATACTTGTGGTTTTGAAAGTTCTTACTTGTTACGTTATTATTTTGCCTGATTCAAAATTTCCCCTTTATGAGCTGCTCAATTTTGTCCTCGTTACTTAGATTTTATAGGCCTCTGTGATCTCCTTATAAACTGTGCAAAAATAGCACAACTACCTGAAGGCATAGAGTGGAGATAGATTACTATTCTTTATGTGGCTTATGCAAAAAGAACTTGCAACATTTTTGGAAATACAATATGATTAGTGTATTAGTTCTTCAGAAAATCATAATCAATTTGATCTATCTATCTACAGAGATATATATTGCAAGGTATTGGCTCACATGATTATAGAGTTTGGGAAGGCCCATGGTCTGCTCGGCAAGCTAGAGACCCAGGAAAGCTGATAGTGTAGTTCAAAGGTCTACGAGGATGGCCAATGGTTTAGCCTGGTTCTGAAGGCCTGAGAACCAGGCACACAGAGGGAAGAGATGAATGTCCTAAACCAGACAGGCAGTTCAACCTTCTTCCACCTTTTCGTTTTATTCAAGGTCTCAGCAGGTTGTTTGATGCCACGCTGGGGGGAGGGAAGGAATTTGCTTACATTCAGTCCACTAATTCAAATGCCCATCTCTTCCAGAAACACTCTCACTGACACAACCAGAAATAATGTTACACCAGCTATCTGGGCTTTCATTAGCCCAGCCCAGTATATATAAAAAGTTAACCACCACAAATAAATATTCCAGTATTCCTACCTTGAATTCTGGCAAGATTAGCAGAAAGGTAACTGCATGTAACTGCATTTATCCATTTATTTAGTCTTTCATTCACACATTCATGCATTTTTGGAAATTAGAATTATTTAATACAATTATTTACAATTTATTTAAAACAATGACATGTGTTTTAAGGAATTTCTTTTTTATCTTTTTTGCATAGATGGAGACAGACAAGAGTCTCGTAAAATACAGCTAGCATCACTAAATTATTAAGAGGTTTCTTGAACAAGTGGGCTAATCACTTCACATTATTCATACTATTTAAATTAAAAGTTTAAAATGTGTTTTAAATCACAAAAATTTTGTTTATTTTGTTAAACTAGGCTTGAATAATATAAAACAAAGTTAGAGAGTAGCAAGCATGCAGTAACATGCCTTGAAAAAATGTTATTTAATTTTTAATTACTTGGAAGAGATATTTTGTAATCTTCTTTCTCACTTCCATTGCATTTTCTTTTGATTTCAGTATATGTGCAATGATTTCTTACAGCAGTAGTCATCAGTTTTTATATATTATCATCATCACCATTGCCATCATCATAAGCATATATTTTGCATCAAATCTTTTCCTGGAAACACACAGTGATCTGGAGAAGGAAATCTAGGCCAAAAAGAAAAGTAATTCTCACAAATATATTAAGACTTTGCTTGAAAACTTGCTTGCTGATGGAGAAAAAAAAGACAAATTTAATTTTAGTTAATATATTACAAAATAGAGTATTTGCTCTTCTAGGCAGTGACAAAACTCAAAATTAATAATAAATGGAGCCAGGATTTTTTAAAGTATGCTCCAATTTTATCAACACACATGAAACTGTGGCAGCTTCCCAGAGCATGAAAGCTACATTATGTTTTTAGATTGGTTAAGAATAGTATGTGAAGATCAATTCTGTTTCTACTTACCTTCAAACAAATTTTTAAAAAGAATCCTTCTGTGTCATTAAGGCTGTGATATTATTGATTCAAAGTTTTTCTTACAACCATCTGTTCTTTATTGACAAGAGTGATAAAAGTATCATAAACAGAATTTGGCTGGATCCTTACATAATTACTTCTATAATCTAAAACCATAAACATATGCCCCAAAACTAAAACATACCAACAGAATGTTCTAAAATGGCTCTAAATATTTGATATTATATTATAAAGAAAAATATCAAATAACCATGAAACAAATTTTCTAAAATTTTGACAATTTTATTTTACAAGTAAAGAATGTCGGTGATTGCTTCAAGGTCATGATGTAATATTTTAACTGGTGAATTCTAATGACTATTTTTGTCACATGCCAAGTACTATAAGTGAATTCAGCCTTTAAATAATACACTTTTCCTCTAAATGAGGGCTGTGTATAAAAGGCACTGGGGTTGATCTTCAAAGTCCAAGTTTTAAGACACTGTCTTGCCTTTATGATATGAGGTCAGTCCTGAAGCTCATATCACCATAGTTTCATTGCCTGCTAAACTAAAATATATACATCTCTTGAGAGAATATATGTACCTTGTATTAATAATAATATGGTTATCCTATATGCTATAATTATAATTATATGTAACATATTAATATATGAGAATACATACTTGGAGAATTATTTAATGAATACTATGTTTAAAAGAAAAGTAATTTTTATTAATCCACATATTTTGCGAGCAATAAAATATTTAACAACTTTCTACTAATCATTGACCAATGCCATGTATTCAATTTGGTATTAATTTAACTAAAATATATTCTTCCTGAACAATTTTTAACTTCTTTTTAAATTTCTTCAAATACTTTCTTAAAATTTCTTTGCAAACTTTTTTAAAAACCTCTATTGTTCTCCAGTTGCCCATCAGAATTCTTCTAATCTTGCTTGCTCTCATAAATATGATTTATATGTCTCATTCATTTCCTGAACTTTCTTGAGTATGTTATATATGCATTGCTCATTTTTAGCACCTTCTGACACAAGAAATCCTTTTTTTATACTTAAAGCTCCATTCCCTTAGATGAAACTTTTGTAGAATCAGAAGAGATAATGAGCACAGATTGGCAGCGTGCTTTGGCAATAATTTATTTTTCATGAGGTGTCAACATGGTGAAGATTCTTGTTGAACTAATACTGTTAAATTTAAGAAATACTTGATTGCCTGATTTTTATCATGTATGTTAATTCTGTATGGAGACACAGGAAAATCCATTTTTCTACTCCTTTTCAGATAGAAATACTTTCTCTTTTTATGTTTATTGCTAATGGAAGAACTCAGTTTTTCAGTAGATGTCACTATAAGGCTGTTGTACTGTCATTTTATACTCTTATATTCATACTAAGAAAGTTGAAATAGATATTTTAATTGCCTTAATGTTAAAAATTCCAATGATATCTCAATGCTCAACTTTAAAGATATATAAGAGAAATAGATGGGCTTTTAAATAAATAATTATATTAAGATAATAAAATACATAAAATTCATACATATTTCACTGTGATATATTTTTAGATGGCATGAAACAAGTATTATGGCAATTCCCAATTAAATGATCATATAAACTCTAGCTCAATAGAGTTTGACAATGATTAAAAGTAAATGTAATGGCTTCTCTGTTATGATCTTTGTGACAGTTTGTTATTAAAGAAAATTCTGTTTATGCAGTTACTTCTGGACTCTCTCATAAGAAAGAAACATGCTTGATATATTGCAATTTTTGTTTAAGAACAATAATTTATAGAAACAGCAAGTTCACACTGTGGTTCTTTTTCTTTAGAATCTAATTTTCTTTAGAATCTAATTTCTATATTGCTACCTCCACTTAAACTTCCCTTTAAGTTTCTATAATCACCACTACCTTAGGTTTCATAAAGCTCTCAATCAGAGAGTATCTCATGATGTCCCAATCTTCTCATTTTTAGTAATATGAAACACATGTTCACTTGTTGGAATGTTCACTGTAGTGCTCCTTGGAATACTCTCCCAGACAAATTTTCTCAATTCTTGAGTTCTTCTCTTATTATTAATATATATATTTTTAAGACTCTGTCTCTTCCACCTAGTTCCTATAGTATGAATTCATGCTGAAATGATTTACATTGTCTATTAATAATGACTAAAATGGCTTGTGCTAATTGAGTGCTGCCTCCTTTCCATATTGTTCAGATGTTCGTAGCACTGCTGTGTAGTAGTCTTGGTAGGCTAACGGCTCTACTATCTCCATAACACAGCACACTATGTATTAACTTTTTAAGCTCAGTTGCACCAAGCTCAAAGCAGACATTCCTCATCTGGTATCTCTTCTGGTATCTATGCCCCAGAATTCAAGGCTCTTTGTATCCTAACGCAGCCACTCTTAGCATTTGGCCCCAAAGTCTCCAGTGTTGGGGAAGAGGGAATGGAGGCTGGGTGGGCCAGGTATTGAACCTGACCATTCCACTCTCCATACACCCCCCCCCCCAATTCATTGGCCAGCAAATTTCAAATATCTCCAAGTGAGGCAAGGGGGCTGGGAAATATGGTAAAAATTATGTTTTTCCTCTTTATGATTTATACAACTTTATGTTGTATAAACATAGATATATAGATATACAAATTTTGTGTAAAAATTTGTGCAAAATATCAAAATTTTGTGCAAAATTATAGATTTTGATGATATTTTTCTGGGGCTTATACTATCATCTGTAAGGTTTTGAAATTTAAATGATAGCTCAATAGCCAAAAGAATGATAGAAAATAATGGAAATTATCAAAACACAATGTTCTAGAAAATTTAGCATTAAATACATTATTGTAAATGATTCTTATCTATTAATATTCTCTCTAAAATATACACTGAATTTATAGTGAAATAAATTCCTCCAGTGGGCTGAATAATACATTTATGGTTAGGAAGAGAATAATATGGTGACAATTATGCAGCCTATTATAATAATTATGCTGATCTTTCTGGGTGCACAATATTGTCAGCTATTACTTCTTCTTATGCAATACTTTCCTAAGTCATCCAGCTTCCCCTTGATCATACAGAGGACAATTTCGCTTCTCATTTACCTCTCCTACAGTCTTACACACCTTTGTGTTTGTACTAGTGTAAGAATATGTAGCAGAATTTGGCTGTGATATTATATTTTGTTAAGAAGTAGTTTAAATTATTTATGTGTGTGCATGTGTATAAAAACTAACTAACCAAAATTAGTTTCTCGAATTAGAAAGTGACAGAATTCATTATTTTTGTTTTTATCTCCTATTGTCTATGTGACAAAGAAAGGTCAAAGAAAGTCAATAATCACGTTAGAACATTGGTTAATGCATTTTATGTGTCATGAGATAAATTGTTAAAAGCTGTTACATTTTTTCCTCCTAGTTCAGAAACACATAACAATTTATAAACTACCATCTTTGTGATGAGACGTGAAATGAAGTGTTCGCTCTGTCTAGCTTTTAGCTGATTTTAGCTTATGTGTACATTATTATATCACTTACGTTAAGAGAAGATACTTTCTGTAACTGTTCTATCTTGGATAGTCTCCAAAGAAGGTGTGAAAATATTTTACAAGATTGTTTCAGGAGGTAAAACACAAATGAAAGGGACAACAAAGGGTATGCAGGCAAGTATCTCTCTCTGGGGTGAGACTTCCCTCTCTCCCTGATTCTGGTCTGCCCCAGTCCTGGCAATGGGGCAGTGGTGGCCAGGCTCAACTGAGGTCTTGTTGCTATGCAGCTGTTAACACAGTGCCAATCTGTGCTACCTTTGAAAGAATGAGACCCTCTCTCTGTTCATGGGAAGCAGATATTCATTCTTTCAAAGCAAGCATAGCCAGAGTGTAGAAAATGAACTCTTTCTACCTCATTTGCAAAATCCAAGTACAAGCAGTATATAAAGGATATTTTTGGAGCACTCCTCTTCATAGTATCTGTAGACACAGATTTGCATTCATACATAGTACAGATGCACATTTGATAGTAAAAGAAATTGTTTAAAAATTGATGCACATCCTTGCACATTTTCAAAGTCACTTACCACATAATGTTGAACTGAGCAACATAATTAGGCCTTTTTAACTGAGAAGAAAACCAAACATCAGACACTAAGATTTATAAGTGGGGAAAATGGGATTTGAACTCAGGTCAGCTGCTTTTCGTATTATTTACACTATATTATACTTCCAGGCTAAATGTTTTATTTTATTTTATTGCTGCCACTTTCTAGCTTTTTATTGCTGCCACTTTCTAAGCTCTGAGCAGATCTGGGAGCCCTGGGAAGGAACCATATGTACTTAGGAGAAATACTATGTTTTTGGAGGCATGCCTATTAATGATTGTGATCACTTATGGGAGGACAGCAGTGAAACTTGAAGGCAGCTCTGATTCTGATATGCTTTTCTAAACAAAACACTGGAAGAAGCTTTGAAAGTTGCAGTACTCCAGTGTCACTTTTGAAATTACCTCTTCTGGAGGCAGTATATATATATCCACAAAGTACCCAAATATAATAGTGTTGCTAGCAGGAATTGTTTTAGATTCTTGAAGCTAACAAAAATATTTGACTTTGTCTATCTAACTCACTTTTATATTTGAAATAACCACATCCAAAATTTGGTTTTAATTAAAAATAAATGAGTATAATACATTCAAACTGTGTGTTACGTATATCCATGTATATATACTATTTATTAAGTTGAATACATATTTTCCAGCAATTGTATCTGTATTCTAGAGATCAGAAGACATCAACCATATGATCAATGACTTGTTTTCCAAGGTATTCTTTCTTAAATTTTACTCTGTATATTCCCATATTTCTGGTTGTGTTTCCACAAGGAAGGGTCTTATATTCAGTGCATTTTTCAACAGAAATTAATGTGTTACAATTAGTTGTGGACAGCACCTGTTTGTTCAGAGTTCTCAGATCCTTGAGAGAAGCCAAAGACTCAGGAAATGAAGCTTGTGGTCATCACATGCTCATAATCCTAAAAGTACACAGTGTTCATCCTCTTTGAACTATAGGGCAGAAAAAAGAGAGGGGAGGTTTATGTAGCATTTTTTTTCCTTCCTGTTCTCATGGAGTATGAGTTTAGCTCCAGAGGATTTATTGTGTTAGTAGTTTTAAAAGCATCTAAGGTCAAGTTATCTGACTTTGGTATAAATCTTTGCAAGTGCATCCAAGCCACCACATATGTCAGAGATCTGGAATAATTAGCGAAACCTCTGCAGGGAAGCAGGGACAGCAGCAGGGGACATGCTTCTGCCAGCACAGGCTCTTTAGCAAACTGATTCTGTGGTCATTAGTTTCCAACCGAAGCAAAACTCCATAAAGGAGCTCATCATCCTTTATTTGTATTTTCATAGTAGTCAAAGACATTAGTTACTAAAATAAAATACTGGCTGCATTACAAATTATTGCAAAAATACATGTTCTTTACAAAATTAGAGCTTAAATAATTAATGTCATCTCCCAAGAAAGAGTCTATAAATTTAGTCAATGATGCTTATTTAAAATTTTTTAAAAATATATTTATATAGTTAGTTTTGAGAAAAACATGAAAAGAACAACTATATGTCTTGGGTAGTAGAGTTGCTTAAGGACTTTGGGCAGAAACATACAGGTTTTATCCATTTGGTTTGTCTTGATTGAGGATTGTGAAATCAAAATAATGCCACCTAACCCACTGGCTTCTTAAAGTGCTGTTAATTTCAATTATGCATGAGAACTACATGGAATATTTGTTAAAATGCAGATACCTAGGCTATGAGTCAGTCCTACTGAATCTAATGCTCTATAGATGAACATATGAAATCTGAATTTTAAAGAACATGCACCATATGATTCATATTAACATTAAAGTTTAAGAAACTGGCTCATCCTAACAGGGGTACAATGTATTTCATGATATATTAGAAAAGTATTATATGTCTAAATACATTATTCCTACATTACATATATGTGAGATATAGTATAGTTTATATCTATATCTGTATATATAATTTTAATTCATGGGCATAACAAATAATATTAGAATTAATGCCATAAAATTAATCATTGTGGATCTATATATACCAATTACAAAAATACTTATGTTTATTATAAAATCGATTCAAGCTAATGAGAAATTATAACTTCTGAGGTAGATATTTCAAGATTTGAATCATTTGAAAAATTACCTTAGTATCTACTTCAATGACTAATTTAAGAAGTAGTATGTTTTACTAAAAGTTGAATAAATGGATAGGACAGACTTGGGCATTATACATTACATTTTACCATGTTAAGCCTAAAATATTTCCATGCATTTCTAATAAAATTTAATTACAGGTGCTTCATTCTTTTCTATAGTAAATTTATTTGCTGTTCATTGAACTGCTTGAGTATCTATCACTGGAGTTTTTATTAGGATGATTGCTTAATATGTCATACTGAATTAATAGGTTGTGTACTGAGTCTGAGACAGAGAAAATTAAATTTTCTCTCTTCATTGGATTTTTGGATTTAAAGTACTTCATATTTAAGTGGGAAAGTGTCTTAACTTCCAAATAAAGTGTTTTCAGGTAGATCATTAGGATTTGCTGAAAGGATGAGATATTCATCGTTGCTAGTAAGGTTTTACACTAAAGTGATGCCTGTAAACCTCAAAAAGCAGAGTGTTCACTGACCGTGAATCAGGTCCATGTGCCTGGTGGCAGTGGACAGTGTAGAAAATGCAATCAGATTTGAAAAGGGTCAGATTGGAAAAGTTATGGCAGCAGGAGCAAACACTTTGAAGCTTTTCTAAAGCAGTGTGTGTTAAGCAATTATGGGCAGATTATTCTTTTAGACTAGGATTCTTAGCTGTGATACGGTTTAAATAGGAATGGGTATGTTTCTCTGTAGAGTTCTTCTGAAAAAATTTAAAAGTTGGTAACCTGTGGCTCAACGATCTGACATGAAAAGACAAAGTGCTTAAGAAATGATGTTGCAGCATTAAATTCAACAGTGAAAACATATTTTGACTTCCCTTTGTACTAGCATCATTATTTTCAAACTATTTTTCTGACATAACCATTTATCTACCTGAGCACCAGATTGCTCAGATAATTATAATTCATAATGTGGCCTCAGGGTCTTTTAATATTTTAATTGACTACCCTAAGAATTATATGTACATCAAAGTGTAACCCTACAGGGAATAATAATGCATCATAACATAGAGATTGCATTTTAAAAGATTGTTTTTTTCCCCCTCAGTGCTTTCTCATTTTGACATCTGAAATTGCTTTTCTCAAATCTGTCGACAAGTTCAGATACAACGTAGTTAAGTGAGTTTCCCAACATTTGAGGAAATGATAAAGTTTAGTTTGCAATGAGTTGTAACTTTAAAGAAGAAAAATTGAACCAAGAGTCCCACATTCCAAAGCTTTGCTTGAGAAAATTTTAATGATGTTGATTCTCAAAAGGTCCCATTTAAATGGAAATAGAGTAAAAAAGATTTTCTCTTCGCTTTTATTCTCTGTACATGTGAAATCATAAAGAAAATTGGAAGTTTGGAGAGTTATTACCTGGGTATAGGGACTCTCACTGCATTCTTTAGCTTCTAATTTTTTTCCCCCAGGAAGGGTATTTGGCACAGTTGAATATCAAGTTGTTCCTCCTTTTCATGACCTGAGGAGTAAAAAATGCCGCCCTTCTACAAATGCAAATTCTCTAACAATAAATAAATCTGAAATTAATTTTGTTATCTGAATGAACGACTAACTGAATCATAATATTTTAAATCTTAGCCTATTGGTACCAATGCTCATAAAATTTTTGAAAGAAATCTAGGTGCCTGAGTTTAGTTCAACAAACATAAGAGGATCATATCATGGTCATGCTACTTTTTCTCTTTCTAATATCTTTATACAAGAACATAGGTAAAGATATTTTAACTTTAAGAAGTTGCTAGTTTATTTGCATTTGATAGTGATTATTCTTTCTTGGCAGTGGTACTTCAATTCCAGCAAGTATTCTTAATCCATTATCATAATATTATGTTTAATAGAAAAATATTTTGCTTAAAATATTTTTATGCAATTTAAGATTATAAATATTAAAATGTTATATGTAAATTAATCTTTATGAGGACAGAATATTTTTGACAGATTAAAACTCAAGATTTATGTGACAGAAACTTTCTCACCAAACATACATACTCAGTTCTCTGAATTTTTTAAACTCTCTATCCTCAGTTATGCCAATTTCACAAGCAGAATCAGAACTTGATTCAGGCACTGGTAAAGAAGACATAATATTTTGTAGTCTGTAGTCATTGTTGAATGCAAGTTGGAATTTTTAAGTTATCTTACTGTAGTTATTATTTCATAAAATTCTACTTTAATCTATGGCCCCTCATTGTTTTGTGTGTTTGTATCAATATTTAGATTAGAATTTTAAAATTAAAATAGCAATACCAGAAACAAACATCCACAACTTCTACATTTTGTTTTTTGTCTGCAAGTGAAGAATAAAATTGTGTTTATTTATTCTGCCCCTTGGCATCCTGTTACAGTAAAATTCAAAATAATCTAGATGAAAAAATTTTATGAATTAAAAAAAAAAACACATATAACTCCATTTCCAAGTCACTGATTCTGATTCTTCACTTCAGGGCATCAGCTTTGAGGTTTATCAAAGGACTATAGCCTTTGACTCACCTTTGAAGAAACTCTAGGTGAACACACTACTACAGTAACACTTCATCAGTATCAGTATCAACAGTAAAGCTTGAAAGGTGAGAATTGGAATGTAAAATACTCTGTAGCCTAAAAAGAAACTATTAACTAATAGTTTTAACTGTTGACTGTAGGCTGTTGAGAATGTAATCTTTCCTGCTCACTCTTCTGTCTCCTGAGTTTATCCTTACCTTTATTACATAGTACACAGGCAATGAAATGTTTCTTAAATAGGATAGATCATGTGTTCATTAGCAAGCCATCACCTTATAAGATTTTCAATGGTACACTAATGGCATGGCATATGGTATCAAGCCAATTTTCCCCAAAACATGATGACATTCTCAGTGTGATAGTGGGCAATGTCACAGATATCATTTTATACCAAACGTTCATAGTAGCTAATTTTTTTGCTGTTTCTAATCAGGACACAGTTTTGAAAAAGCATTGTCAAAAACATAAAATCACTTTTAGAAATATTGAATTTCCTTAAATCCTTTATACCATAGAGAAATCCATGAGAGATTATTTTTAACAAATATGAAAAATGTTACATATTTACTTAATTTTTACAAAATTTTAAGGCATCTCATTCCAGAGACGATTTGTGATGAAAAATCTTAGGAAAGGATTCACCTCAGAAAGAATTAGAAATTTGAAATCTTGAAATGTTTGAGCTTAAAACCTCACAGTCTCAGGGATTTTTCTTTTCGTTTTGGAAGTGCTAATAGAGAGAAGTACTACTAATTCCTAATTTTTACATATGACCAGATTAAACAACTTGATGATTTAGTTCCTTAGGGATTGATGCTTAGTCAAGAAATGTGTATTGGTATCCAAGTAATACACAGTGACATATTTCTCGGGTGCATGTGGAAAACCTGGGAGAGAGGTAGCAAATTCAAATGCCCCCAGTGACAGGAAGGAAAAGAAAATGAGTGACTCTGCTACTGAAAGATCAGGGTTCCTACGCTTGCTGAGTAACAAATGACTCTCCCTGAGAACATGGGTCTTGATCAGTAGGAATTTTAATCACTTGGCAGCAAGTGGGGAGAGCACTGGAAATACTCTCCAAAGCAGCATCTCTCCAAGGGAAAGTAGCGTGGGGTTTTTACAAAGTGGTAGAAAAAGAAAAAGATGAGTCATCACACGTGGGCAAGTAATTTCCCTTACGCATGCGTGGTATTTCCTCCTGCTCACACACACAGGTCACATGTTATGGTAATGAAGCTATAGCTCCTCCCAAGGTGGAGACTTTAGCATGGTTTTAATTCTGGGAGTTTATATATATAAAATGCAGATAATTTTTTGTGAAAAAAGAAAGTTTTATTTCTTCCTTTTTTAATCTTTATGTTTTTTCATTTATATTTCATGCATTATGATACTAATTAGGACTTTCTGTGTGTTGTTGAATAGTAGTGTAGGAAAAGGACATCCTTGACTTCTTTTTCATCCTAGTGGTAAAGTATTCAGTCTCCAACCATTAAATGTGTAAACTGTAGGTGTTTTGTATACATTCTTTCCTAGGTTAAGGAAATTATCTATTCCTAGATTTTGAGTACATTTTGTCATAAATAGTAGTTGAATTTCATCAGATGATTTCTCTACCTCAACTGATTTTATCCTTTGGTTTTTCTTATTCAGTAGGTTAAAGGTTACTAAGTATGGAATATCTGATTTCCTTAGTACTAAGTTTAATAGTTGATATTTCTGACACTTCTTGTGTTTTTCTTCTTTTTATTATTGTGAAGATACATTCTCATTCTTTGAAACACATGTGATTGTCTTTTGATTATCTTTCAAAAATTTTTTTGAGCAATTTTTGTGAAACCATGGCTAAGTCAAAAATTCACGTTATTTTTGAACATGAGTTCCATGGTGGAACCAATACAGTCAGACAGCATAAAATATCAAGAAAGTGTTTGGGAAGGATGTGGCTAATGAATACACAGTATGTTTATGGTTTAAGAAGTTCCATTCTGGTGATTTTAAACTTAAAAATGAGCCATGTAGGTGACCTGAGAGAAAGGTGGATAAGGATGAGGTGAAAGCTGTAGTGGAAGCTAATCCACCTCAGCCTATGTGTGCATTAGCAGCAAGGTTTGATATTACTATTCCAACAATATTGGATCATTTGAAATAAATCAGCAAGGTAAAGAAGCTGGATAGATGGATACCACATTAATTAAATGAGAATCAGAAGAGAAATCATCTTGAAGCTTGCCTTTCTTTGCTGTCGATACATAAAGGACAACCATTTCTACACTATATTGTTACGTGTGATGAAAAATGGATTCTTTTGACAAACACAAGCATTCAGCATAATGGTAGGATAAAGATGATGTGCTGAAACACAGTCCAAAACTGAATATGCAGCCACAAAAGCTAATGGTGTCTGCTCACAGAATTCACTGGTCTTACCATGTTTCCCATCATCCTAGAGCAGGTGGCCTGACAGAACAATGGAGTCACGTTTTGAAGGCTCAAAAGTCTTGCAGTTCCAGCTAGGTGGCCATGCCTTGCAGGCCTGGGGTAAGGTTCTCCTGGAGGTTGTATATGCTCTCAATCAGTGTCCAATATATGGCACTATTTTTGTCCAATAACTAAACTTCAAGGGTGCATGAATCAAGTGTAGAAATGGCAGTGATATAACTATTACAGCTAGTGATCCACTATCAAAATTTTTGCTTCCTGTTCCTATGACTTTAAGCTCTGTTGGCCTAGAGGTGTTTCTTCCAGAAGGAGGAATGCTTCCACTAAGAGACACAACATTGATTCCACCGAACTAGAAGTTAAGATTGCTACCTGGTCAACTCCAGAAGTAATTTATAGTTTTGGCTGGAGTGATTCATCTTGACCATCAAAAGAAATTGGATTTTTCATACAGTAGGAGTAAGACAAAAATATATCTGGAATTCAGGATATCCCTTAGGCAGTCTCTTAGTGTTACTATGCCTTGTGATTAAAGTCCATAGAAAACTACAAAACCCAATCAAGGCAAGACTACTCATGGTCCATACATTGAAGGAATAAAGGTCTGGGTCACCCTGCTGGGTAAAAACTCATGAGGTACTTTGAGAAGTCAAAGGAAATACAGAATAGGTAGTAAAATAAGTAGTTATAAATACCAGCTATGACCTTGTGATCAGTTACAAAAATTAGGGCTGTAATTTTCATGAGTATTTCCTCCATATTTTATTATAAATATGTTTGTGTGTATATATACATATATTAATATTAAGCAAATATTTTTGTTTTCTTTCCTCTCTCATTCCCTTATAGTGCAATGTAAGATGTATTGATTTTATATCAGTTTTTGAGTATTATTAGCATTACATCATACTATTTAACTTCTAGAATGTCAGGATAAGATTAAATAACACTCAGGGAGTTTACTCCATCTTTGGGGGAAGGGATTAGTGTGTTTTAGATTGTATGCAGCATAGTTGTATCATAGTAGATGGAATTATGATGTTATTGTCTTTATTTGGAGATAAAGTATAGTTTAAGGAGATGTATATAGGTGCCAAGTTTACAAGGGCTGACTTGTGATAATTTTATGTAATTTGATGTGTCAACATAACTGGGCTATGGCATTCCCAGGTACCTGATATAACAATCAGGGCATGTTTCTGAAGGTATTTCTGGAAGAAATTAGCATTTGAATTGGTGAACTAAGTAAAGCAGATTGCTCTCCCCAGTGCAAGTAGGTACCATCCAATCCATTCTAACACAGACTAAATAAAACCACCAGCTCTCCTGATTCTCCAGGTTTCGGACAGAATATCCTGAGACTTGTCAGCTCCCATGTTCTCATGAGCCAATTCCCATAACACATCTTTTCTTTTATATCTACATATACTCTATAGGTTCTATTCCTCTGGAAAACCATGACTAATGTAAACTATCTCAGTAGGTGATCCACTAGACTAGTTGCCCTGTGTATTATGCCCTCACCACTTGTCTCAATTTCTTTGATTCACCTTTGGAAGAAAAAATGGAACAGTGTTAGCCCTGGTAGCTAATGGAAAGGAGTGTCATGTTCTTTCCATTTATTCAGAACCAAAACTCCAAGGAACTGAAAAGTCATGTGGAATCATGAGAAAGAATACAGGCCCTAGATTCAAGCTCTCTGGGCTACCATCCCCATAGAACCTGCCACGTGGGGTTCATGGGAGTGTTAAATGTGAAGACATGTGTTAAATACCGGGGAAATGCTAAGTGCCAATTAGGATAACAAATTGTTCAAGTTTAATTGTGACTTTCCCAGTTTTAGCACAAAAAGTCCCATGTCTAGGAAACCCCTTAGTCATAAGCAAACAGACAGTTGGTCACCCTAGTGACAATACACATTAGCCATTATTTAAGTATATAAAATTCAGAGCTGTGACTAAAAATTTTGTGGTCTATGGCAATTCCCACTAAGGTAGTTTGAAACATATTTTAAAAGTTGATATGATTGTTTACACAAGGATGCCCTTAATAATTTGAGTCTACTGACAACTTCCTGTTTTCAATTTTATCCCTGAACTGGAAACATAACTTTTAAAATTCCAGTTTTGAAATTATGAATATTTTAGATGTTTATAACTCAGGGCAATGCCCTCATCTCCCACCTTTTGAGGTTTAACTCAATCACAGTTGTCAGCCCATTGAGAAAATTTTATGAATGTAACTTTCTGCCACACTGAGTATATTTCCTTTACAGAAAAACACTGAAGAAATATGAACCATATTGTGCCAGAATGTTGAGAAACCCCATATCCAGGGAGCTATTCATTTGTGCAGGAAGATTTATATATTTACAATGCTGAATGCAAATGAAAAGCCATTTCCCTCAGAGAAAATAAATCATACTCTTCTTCCTAAAATTTGAGTACTTGATATGGTTTTATTTTACATAAAAATTCATTTTACAATTACTCTTAGGAATTTTTTTATCACTTCATAGATATATGCTCTTGGCAAACTCTCCATCTATACTTCTCTCCTCATCAATGTACTCTGGCTTTCCAGCAGCATTTACAACCATAGTTTCTCTTTCTTTTAAAATTTCATAGTAATTCTAAAGCATTTGTGCTTTTTTGTTGCATTCATTTTGCATACAGTTTGCTGTTACAAACTGTAACATAATTATTGTTTTTGTGTCGAGAAGGTAAAATTGTGTCTTAGATGTTTACAAGATCACCATTCATGATGGGATTTTTAGTTCTCCAAATAATATCATGAGGTAGCAAAAGGAGAATGTTCCAGTGCAGGCAACATACTTACTTCTCTGGTTTCTATGTGACCAATTTTACAGAGTGTAATATCTGTATTATTAAATAGGGTTCTCCAGAGAAACACAACCAATAACATATAAATATAGATACAGATATATAGGAGATTTATTGTGAGGGATTATCACAAGCCAGTATGGCAGCTGTGAATCCCCACAATCTGTCCTCTGCATGCCGGACGGCCAGGAAAACAAGTGGTTTCTTTTTAGTCCAAAGATGAAGGTCCAAGAACCAGGGGAGGCTAATAGTGAAGCTACCAGTATGTGGCTGAAACCCTAAGAATCAGGAGCTCAGATCTCCAGGGGCAGAAGATGGATGTCTCAGATCAACAAAGAGATAACAATTCACCCTTCTTCCATCTCTTTGTTCTATTCAGGCCCCCAATGGATTGGATGATGCTGGCCCATCTGCTTTACTCAGTCCACCAATGTAAATGTTAATGTCTTCTGGAAATACACTCACAGACCCACCCAGAAATCATATTTTATCAGCTATCTGGGCATTCCTTGGTTCAGTCAAGTTGACATGTAAAATTACCCATCACAGAGATAAAACTGGGTTTGTCACAGGGTTTCCTGGGAAGGAGAGTCTGGGTTAAGTGTTAGCAGGCAGTGAGTTTTCTATAATGAATACTCATGAAGAGGAGGAACCCATTAATAAGAAAACAGGAGAGGGCCCCAAGGGAGGTTGGGCTGCCATGCAGTGACAACCAAACCCAGCTGACCTCACAGGCACTGTGAAGCTGAGATGGCCTTCAATAATGGCCTATGATGGCACTAGGGGTCTGGACACAAGTCACCCATGAAACTAGGCTGACACTTCTGTGGGATCTTGATACGTGGCATACGACTAGTTACTCTCTGGTCACAGGCTGACAATGAGGCAGTTATAAGAGGGATGATATCCAAAAGCTGTCTGAATAGGACCAGCAGGGGGAATAGGGCCTCATTTCTGAAGGGCTATCCGGGCAGCACATCATAATGCCCATTACCTGTACAAATGAAGAGAACCAAGCCTTGCTTTGGAGAATAATTTAGGAAAATTATATTTTAGGAAAATTCTAGGATGGTACAGAAAAATTGCCCCTCACATTGAGATGGAGTTGAGAGAACAAAGAATGACTCAGACAAGTCCAGCTTGGCAGGTTAGATGAGTTTATTAGAGGTTACTTACAAGAGCGCTTGCTCCTGGGCACCGCAAAAGTTCTTTTTCACAGAAGCTTGCAGGTAAAATCTGCATCTGCCCAACTATGGTGTTGCCTTAAGTCCCTTCCCAATAAGCATGGCAGAGCTTTCACATTGTATCACTGCTGGCTCACAGTGAAACAAATCAAACAAGCTCAATACTATCACCCTGTGCCCTCATACAACCCAGGTTATGTTAATGATATTACAGTTCTCCATTAGGAAGGGATTTTACTATTACATTTAGCTAAAGGGCACCATAGGACAGCTCAAGCAGTTCTAAAGCAGTCAGGGCTGGTCTACACTGGTGACTTCAAGGCAAGTGCTGAGGCATCGAAAAAGAAAATGCTGGGCATTTTTCCTGTGCCCAGTAGTTATCTTGGTACTTGCTTAATCTACTTTCTAACAATTTTGCTGAGCACTCGACGCTAGCACAATGTTTATATTATGTGGTGGCAAGTTGGATTTTTCCTCACCTTAGAACAAATGAAATTTCCAAGAGTATTATTAAAGTAGCCCTGTGGCTCAGGAAGTTGCTTGGTTTTAAAACTGTCAGTGAATGATGAATTAATAGATAACTTAAGTTCACATTTACAGTTCTAAAATTTTGACTTATATACAAAAGTAATGTCTCCAGGAGGTAATGTTCTCAAGCCGGAAATCCCATTAAAACATGAACAAAATTGCCATATACTGAGCACCGCTTTGGCATCACGTGCTCTGCAGTCACTTTTCCTGGGTCTTTGTGCTTTGATGCTACATCGTGATCAAATTTTTCAAATTCTAGATATCTTCAAAGGAGCCATCCGGACTCTGGCTTCAAATAGGTTCTCCTCTGAATAGAGTGGTCATCTACATCCAATAACACTGGTTCTGTCCCCAAATCCCAAGCGTTCAGAGCAGTGTCTCTGTTAATGCTGCCCAATACCTGTGAGAGCAATTTCTAGCCAAGACACAAATGAGTGGAAATGTATGCTATGGATTTTGGACATTTGCAATTCTCAGCCTAGTTTCATGAAAGCAAAGATTACTAAAGGCGTGTAAAATATCCAGTGTTGCTAAGGGCTGTTGCATATGACCACTCTCAACCTACTTTACTATGTGTTCACTATTTTGAAATATATTCTTTCATTTTATTTTCTACCAAAGGTTTTATAATTAACCAGTGAACAGAATGGTGGCCTTATATTAATTATGACATAAATTCAATACATTACAAGATAGAATGATAGAGACATTTACATGCATATAAGTGTTTCCAGTTCTATATATTTTATCATTTCTGGGCTTTACACTGAATTGATATGTCACAATATAATGTCGAGTTCTATGAACTCTTTTATATTTTTATGATAGTTTCTAAATGAAGGCATAGACAGGAGCATTTTTTTTGTATGGGGCCATTGAACAATTTCAATTTCACCTTTATAAATGTCAACATAATAAGTACATATTATGTATTTTTATATTTAATTTTTAATTGTTTAAAAAACTTATTAAATAACTTCTAAGCCCATAATCTACGAGCTTTCTCTCTTATATTTAGATTCTCTGGAAATATAGCTCCCATTTGTGTTTTTCCTTTAAATATTCAACATTTAGAAAGTGGTAAAATGTAGCTAAAAGCTACACACTTGTTAATGAAACTGCCACTTTCAATTTTTCTACCTGTTTGGTTTACTTGTTTCAGGCAAATTTATAAGCATGGATTTACAAACCCTTAATGAATCCCTTTAATTGCCACAAAAATCATAAGATAAAACTAGTGTATATAGTTGTAAGCAAGCTTGGAAGAACAATTTATAGAGGTTCTTAGACAGAACTCTCAATTTCTGTGATAAATATTTAAAGCAATCAGGCAAGTTTTTAATTTTAAATTTTTTCTTGATTTGAGTACCTTATATATTTGATTAATTATAATGCAATGAGTGCATTTATGTGTACCAGAAAGTTATTCTGTAATATTCTTCTTCCTTTCAACTTTAATTTTTTATGATTTTAAAAACTATGCTTTTTAATAAACTATACTTCACTCTTAGTGGATAAGGAGCGAGTACTTACAAAATGTTTTCATTCTACATGAAAATTAATGCTAGTTGGACACATGATATGATTTATAAACAATATATATAATCACTATTATATGAGATACAACATATTATGATTATGTTAATTTATAAATATTATGTATATATAAAATGTGCCAAGTTTATTCCATTTGGTCAGAGTGATGGTAGAGGTTGGAAAATGTTTTCATGTTTTATTTTCATATTATTATAATAGTGATATTTTGTTTAAGATGGACAGAATAGCAGCAAATGCACAGCCTGGGGACCATAATTAGTAATATTGTATTGTGTACCAAAAATTTGCTGTAAAAGTAGATTTTAGGTGCCCTATGACACACAGATGCACACATACAAGGGTAACTATGGAAGGTAATGGATATGTTAATTAGTTTGACTGTCATAATTATCTCACTATGAATATCAAAACATCATGTTGTACAACATAAATATATATCATAAAAATAAATTTAAATATATGTAAGGGTATCTTACATTCTGACTCTGTATCACTTTGACAAATTGGTATACTGCATTCTCATTTACTTTACTTCATTTCTACTTAGCAAGAAATCTAAGGTTTATATTGCTATTAAGCTGGGGAGTATTTTAAAATACTTTCTTTGCTGAAGAGGCTTCAGGTACTTTTAGTAAAATTTATATTTTAGTTGTACAAGTATCATTTGAAAGAAGAACCAATGCCTTTTTGTTGCTTTGAATCTCTACTTTGGGTGTAGATTGTATTTTCTTAAGACCACAAATTATTTTCACATATATTATTTCATTTGCTATTGAATTTTCTTAATTGAATCTTTTTGTATTATTTTCCCTATGGACTTCCATAAAAGCTTTCTCTGTGCCCCTGTTTTATTGAATAGAAACAAGCACATACTTCTATTAATAAAACTATAGAAATTTTTATTGAAAAGTCCATTTCCCCAAATCAATTATCCAACATTTTGCTGGTTTTCTGATATTCTGATATTACAATAGTAGGCATTGAAACCAATCTATTAGAGAAAAAAATTTTTCTCTGATCCTTAAAGAAGAACATTTGGTGGTTATTTGCACTTTGACATAATTTGTTTTATTGACTACTCGTCATTCTAAAACTGATTTTTTTCCAGAATAAAAATTTAACACTCCATCTTTTGTCACATCTTTTCCCTGATAAAATTCTTTTTGTAATTTATTGACTATTTACATTTAAAAAATTTTGTAGCCTCTTGTTTTTACTTTTTGTGTTTTAAAGGAAAAAAATACAGATATAGTGACTATAGAAAGTTGAGGGATTATGAATGACAAGGGGAGATTGCCAATCCATGTGTTTGGGGACTTAAGCCACTGCAATTTCCCCATGCAGGACCAACAGCCTTAGTATAGTAATCAAATTAGAAATATTTTTCCAACAGAATTAATGTTATTCAAGCCAGATTCTTTTTTTTTACCCCCTAAGGGTCTTTCAGAGGGAAAGTAGTTTCATACAAACTACACATAAATTAATACTATGAGTCCTCTTAATTAAGCACCATTATTTCTAGAGTGGCTTTCAGGGCATTAAAGTTCTAATAATTATGACTCCCAATCATATAATGACATGTTATAAGTGTTTTAGAGAGGGATCATCTAGAATAATAGCAAAAAAAAAAAAAAAAAAAAAAGTCTTCTGTTTCAATCTCATAGCTGGGAGATACAATGAATGATCCTGTTATACAATTAGAATAATCCTGACTCATAAAAGAAATCAATATATTGTATACTTGGAACCAGGTTGAAATTCACATTCATCTTACAGTAAAAATATATGTAAAAGTTATGAATGTCTCTAGCAAGTGTAATTCCTAAAAGGATTCTCTTTAAGCACATGTGTATAGGAGGTGTTCCATGATTTATGTAACCATCTTTCCAATTTCTCTTTCTGTACTTGTAGCGAATTTGAAACACCTCATTACCAACCTGATTTTACATATCTCAGAAGTATTTTGGGATTTGTTGCCTGGATGTTGAATGATACCTATTTTTTGAAGCCTAGTAGTTTTATAAGAACATATCTAAGTTTTGACTGTTTTGGAATGATTTCCTATAATATAAAATAGTATAGATTTAAATACACAGATTTATTATAGGTTAAAATATATAGGTGTCAATATTCCAAAGTTTATTTTAATTATAATTTCCAGTATTTGTTCTTTTCTATTACTTCAGTTTTCTTCCTTGTTGTCTCCAATGCTGGATTTCTTTGGCTACCTCTGATATTCTTTGTTTTCCCTCTATTCACTTTTGTGTTACTTCGAGTTTAGTTTCTTTTCCTATAATTTCTTCTTTTCCTATTTTTTAACCGAATTCTAATTCTTTCCCTTTGTTCATTTCCTTTCTTGTGCTTTTATTTTTGTCTAATCAGACCTGAGTTGCTCTGATTCTGATTATGCTGTTCTTTCACTTATGTTGTTCTCTTGATCTCTTTTAGTTCATTTTTGCAATATTAAATTTTTGGTTTTCATGTTTTGTGACTGTGTCTTTCCAATGTCTTCGTGTCTGTTAGGATGTTATTCAGGGAATTTCCTACTCACTTTCTTTCTCTGTTTCTCTCTTTTTTTTAATGGTATCTGAGTAAGCTTCAATCACACCTAACTCATGTCCTATGTTTGAATATTTGAACACAATGGCAGTTCTGCCACTTTACAGAGAGGGTTCTACATAGGTGGATGTCGGGATGGCCAGGATAAATTTTCTAGGTGCATGATTCTAAGATTTCCTAGTTTTTTGGGAAAGAAATATGTGTTAAGAAACATGACTCCTCTCCATTTTCTGGGACCTTTATTTTTATTCCCCTTCCCATCATATATTTGAACCTTCTCTTTAGCTCCTAGTTTCCCTGGCCTCCACAATTTGATTCTCCTCCCAGTGATTTCTCCTCATTGTGGATGTCTGTTCTGAAACAAAGCTTGGGATGTAGATGTTCATGAGCTAGTTCTCGCTAGGCACGGCTGCAGCATTGGACCTTTCTGTAGCCCTCACCTGACTCTTCCCAGTTTCAACTTTTGTTCTCAAGTAACCCCATCCAGTTTCCACTCTGGAGGAAGAAGTCTCTCTTTGTTAGGGATTTCTGAGTTCCCTGTATTTCAGAATGATCTGAGGTTTCACTGACTTCTGGTTTATCCCATAGGTTGCTTTTTGGATCTTGAGGCTTATGGGGATACTTATCACTTTTTTTCCTTTTCTAAAGAAGTTACTAAAAAGTCTATTACTTTTCTCAGTTTCCTGTGTTTTCTTTTACCTCAATTTAATGAAAAGCACCTGGAGGCAGTAAAAAAAATAGGTAGAAAATCTTACTCTAAATCTGATCTTTACCTTAAGCCACATTATTTACCTAAAAAGTTTTACTGAACCTTTGTTGCTGAAGTTTTTTTTTGTTGTTTTTTTTTCCCACTATTTCACTGTTTGGGCTCTAAAAGCATTTGGGTTTTTCTATCCTATAAATTATATCATTTCTGGACACAATTTTCTTTCACTTACACTGGCTAATCAGCAAATTATTTCAATTATTTCATCCTCTACTCTTGCAATGTTTCTAGGCTGCTGCAACTAACAGTTTTACCAAATATTTGCTACTGCCTAGAGAATCACCTAGTGTTTTAATCCTCTGAAATCAGTTTTCACATTAGTCCTCATATTTCAAGGTTTAGTTTTTGTTGTTATTTATTTGCTTTTGACAGCATCTATTTTCAAGAGACCTTTTTCCGTACTGGATAAAGGGAGGTGGTGGGTTCTATGGAGGTAACAAGCCACATTTGAAATATCAGTGGCTTAGTAAAATGAAAGTGTATATCTCACTCAGTTCTCCATGTGATGTTGGACAGTTGGATCTCCCCCTCTGCTTACATCCAGGTAGTGGCTCTGAGTTCCTACTGAGTTCCTTCTGTTGTATAATCATCTGTGACTTCTATTAATATAACAAGTGACTGCCTTGGTTGCATGGAAGGAAGGAAAGGATTGCACCTTTTTTAAAGGCCAGGTTTGCAAGTGAAATACCACATCTGACTATATCTCATTGATCAGACTCAGTGACGTGGCTCCAAACTAAACTAGGCAGGAAACTTGGAAATATAGTTTCTTTTATATTCAGGAAGGTACTGGAATATAGGGAAAGTATAGTGTCTGTAAACAGGTGGTAAGTACCTTTTCTCACAATGTAGTGAATATGTTCAAAGTCATTCAAAAAGAATCAAATATTCTTACTCATCCTTTGTAATTGTATTAATAAATTTTCCCCTGAGTAATCCCAAATATTATTTTAATACCAAATTTTTAAAAAAGGATTGAATGCTGTAGTAGAATCCAGGATACACAGAAAAATTTAACTTGAGGCCAGGAACCATAAGTGATGTAAGGAAATTAAGAGAGCTTGAATAGTGTTTTCAGATGACTTGGATGAGAAGGCAATAGCTAGTGCTCAGAATAAGATCTGAAAATCCTGAATGTTGTGAGAACCATAAGATAACTAAACACTTAGCATCAAACCTGTAATGGAATTTAAATTTTAATTAATATGTGCCTATAAAAAGAATTTAAAAATAAGCCTCAAAGCACAGAAACAAATGACATAGAAGAAGAAATAAATGTATATATATTTTGTTTATATTATAGCTTTAGCAGCTTATACTACTTATATTTACAGTGGACTATATTTCAAAGAACAAAGAAAATGATATTTTAATGGTAGAAATTATATCTGTTGGGGTAGAGTTACAGAATTTATAATGAATTAACTTAAAAAATAAAATTAAGAGAAATGTCACTGCTAATGCTTTGAGATCACAACATTTATTCAGAGAGAGATTCCATTTTAAAATAGCACATGGACATGTAGGGGAAATAAATTATCCTACTTTGAAAAAGTGTGCATTTTATAAAACTTTATTTTGTGAAATATGTCATACTTACAAAAGAAAGTACAAAAATGTTTTTACCTTTTTAAGAATATCTGTAAAAGAATAGCTATATAATCTCATTCAGGTTAAGCAACAGAATATTTTCAGTAACTTCAATGATACTTGGTCCCATATACACATTCTCAAACACATCATCTTTTTCCTTTTCCCTGAGAAAATGTTCTGACTCTTCTTATACAACTATCCTTCCTAATCTCTTAATGAAAGCAATGTAGGTACTAAATATATGTGCAATATAAATATTTCTTGATCCTCCCATCAAACTCCCTACCATTATCCCCAACATAATCACTGTTAGCATTTTCTAATGTAACTGTCATTATACCATGTTTTAGCACATGCACTAAAAAGGAAATGAATGTATTTCTTATTTATGCCAAAATGATAATATTAAATACAGACTTATTGACTCAATGTGTCTCAATGTAAAATCATTATTATTTTTAAAAAAATAATCAAATAAATTGTCATAACTGTAGCCAGCAGGGCATCTACTCAAAGCAGCTCACCTCTGTGCCCTGTTGCCCACCCATTACATTTTCAAAAATGTAGTGTTTACATTTTGAATAACAAAAACGTATACTTACTTCTTAATCAGTTATTGGTTAATTTCTCAGATTCCACTGTTTAGAGTCTAGAACTTCAAAGTTTTGGTTTGACTAATGGATGCCAGATTTCTTTGGAAAATAAGGAACATTGAGACTATTACCTTTAGACTCTAATGCGAATCAAACAATGAAAGAGAGATTTGTCTTAATGTTGAAGAAGGGAAAGGAATAGGAAAAAAATAAAAGACCATAGGGAGTGAGGCTGAAGACATGCCTCTGGATTAAAAGGGGGAAAAAAACTGAATGGTTATCAAGGATGAAGGGTCAGGATCTGAGGTCAAAATACAGATATCTACTTTACAACTTTGCCTGAAGACTGTCCCTGCAGAAACAAGTTGTGGGCTCTGCTTCTTTAAATTTATCTTCTGCCTCTGGAGATTTTTCCTCTATATTTTCTTTCACATGTTTTCGTTGTGCTTTTGCTGGAAAGTGCTGTTTCCTACACAGTCAAAATTTTCTAATTGCATCTGCAGTGGTACACTGTTTATTGAATGGAATCAGCAAACGGCCCCGAGAGTGATCCTGAGTGACTTTAGACAGTATCTAATAACCTGCTAACATTTCCAGATCACTTGTTGGCAACTCCAGGGGAGGATATTTAGAGAAGCTGGACATTTTATATGGCTCTTGCAATGAAGGGTTTTACTAAAAAGTGTATGATTCTTGAGGTTTAGACTAAAAGTGCCTCAAGTGTAAATATTGTAACTTAAAAGGCTGGCCATTGGGGATTGTTTGCCCTTCAAGTTAATTAAATCTATTACTGATTATTTTATCTTTAGAAATTATAAAGGGAAACTAAAGTCCCTAAAGCAAAAGTAACACCCCTACCATACAAGTTTACAAGTTGCCTAAAATAAATTGTGTACATTTCCTGATGTGGCTTAAAAATGCCCCGCACTTTTTAAAATAATGTTTCTAGATGTGTATAATATTCAATCCAAGTTATTTAGAGATCATCTCTCTTAGGCAAATGTATCACAACTACCCAGCATAATCACTGCCTTTAGAAGACTTTCTGGTGGCCCTAAACTTCTGGTTCTACCTTGTTTATTGATTTGGTAATTGTAAGGGGGTGAAGCATCAAAGTACAAAGAAGGTATAACTTCAGGAGAAAGAAGAAATGATTCTTGATGAGCCAAAGACAGGAATTGAAGAATTCTAGATTCAGTCATATCAACTGTCACTAAATTAGTTCATTCATTCATTCTTCACTCATTTTCTAGCAGTTATGTGTCTGTGCCTACTGTGTGCCTGCCACTGGTCTGGGAGTAGAGGGATAAAGCAATGACCAAAATGGACCAGATAGGTGAGAAATGTGTGACTGGGAGCCAGTGTGCCCTTTTCTTCAGCTTATCTCAAACTGAAGAAAAAGTAGGTACATGGGCCTTTAGGTGGAAGGTTACTGACAAATTTGATGGGCAACAGAGGTAGAAGATTGAGCAAGAAAACCAAGTAATGAACTATTTAAAATATAATTTTACATGAATATGCTAGAAAGTAAAAGGCAGAATTTTCACAAAGATTTAAAATAAAAGTAAACATTTAGAATACTAGTGACTTTTGGAGGCCCAGAGCTGATTATGCCTTAGATACTTCAGCGAGTAACTATCCAGTGAATAACTTCGAGAGTTGTCAGCAATGAACTGGTGTGTGTGTGCCCTTGATTTTATGTCATTTCTGTGAAAAAGAAGCACAAACAGAAGATCAGCACCTTGCCTCTCAAGCCATAATTAGAAACTTTGCTTACAGTTTTCATTGCAAGCTTCTACCTTTGGTGGATTCTAAACCAGGTCATTGTTCTGGGATAAAATCACTCACCATGCTTATCACCATAAGTCAAAATATTCACTCTCACTTCAGATTCTGCATTTGTAATGTGAATGTGTTTTACAACACTACATAATAGTTTATTTCCTTACTCAATGTTTTTTGTTTGGATCACTCCTCCACCACCGAAAATAAATATCAAATATTTGAGGACAAGATCATTTCACTATTTCAGACAAGTAAGTTTAATATGTATTCGATACAGTTTTACAATTTCAACATAATACTTTTTCAACAAAATGAAATGTATTGATAGATTATATAAATTATGCAATAATTAACAAAATTATTAAGGCAACCCATTCAACAAACATTTTTAGCTTCTTCAGCCATTAATTTTTTGTAGTCCTTCAAGAGTTCAGATAGCTTCCTCAGTGCCAGTTTACTTTTAAAGAATAATTCAAAATTATGATTTCCTACAACTCCTTTCCCTCAAATTGTGCATTAGTTTTTCTTTTGTGTAAATAGAAGGTGTTCACGCTGGAGACCTGGAAATATTTATATTTCCATGTCCTTACTCAAGGTAACTTACTGAATACCATGTTCTTACATTTTACTCCTAAATATTTTCTTCTCAATACAAATCCTCAGAAACATTTGGAGGGAAGCCAGAGATCACCTCTTATCTCTTAGTGGGCTCTTTAGGGGGATCCAGAAAACAAATTGACACCATGCAGACGGACAAAAGAAAGCATATAAATTTTATTAGTTTTACATGTACATGGAGGTCTTCGAAAAGTGTGAAGTCCAAAGAAATGGCCAAAGCAAAATACTTTTATATTTTTTAGACAAAGAGGTAAATTTGAAAAGAAATGACAGGACAAAGAATATCTGGTTGGGGCAGTAAATTTGGGGGCATTCACTAGAAGATAAGGATTACTTTTTATTAAGTATGTATATTTAGGTCCATTGTAGCCTCTAATTCCAAGTCTCTGGTGCTAAGGCCTATTTTCTCACCTCCCAGAGGAATCTTTATTACTTGCTGCATGAGGCAGAGACAGGTCAGTTCACACTTTCTGAAACTAAAATTTCTCCAGTGTTTTCAACTCAAAATAATCCATATACCAATCTGGCATATTTTGAGGTGGCACGTCCTTCACTCCTTCACATTTATTTCTGCGAATGTCACTGAAATGTCATCTGTGACCTAAACTATTGCAGTAGATCATCAGTGCAGTCTAAATAACTAGAGCATAATTTCTTGACAGAATTCTTGTAATGTGCCCCACTCTTCACTCTCATCCATTCATTAGTTCACTCTGCCCAAAATTCATCATTAAAAATATAAATTTTGGCCGGGTGCGGTGGCTCATGCCTGTAATCCTAGCACTCTGGGAGGCCGAGGCGGGTGGATTGCTCAAGGTCAGGAGTTCGAAACCAGCCTGATCAAGAGCGAGACCCTGTCTCTACTAAAAATAGAAATAATTAATTGGCCAACTAATATATATAGAAAAAAATATTAGCCGGGCATGATGGCTGCATGCCTGTAGTCCCAGCTACTCGGGAGGCTGAGGCAGAAGGATCGCTTGAGCCCAGGAGTCTGAGGTTGCTGTGAGCTAGGCTGACGCCACGACACTCACTCTAGCCTGGGCAACAAAGTGAGACTCTGTCTCAAAAAAAAAAAAAAAAGTATATATATATATAAATTTTGATAAGTTACTGCCCTGCTTGAACTATTTTATAATTTATTTATTTATTTTTGCATATAGTCTTAAGTTCACAAAACTTATTGTATCCTAAAAGCCCTGCATGTGCTAATTTCTCTTAATCTTCCACTGGCCTCCTAAATCCCTCATTTCTTGTTTTTCTCCTCTGCAGCCATCTTTCCTTTGGGTTTGTAGGGGACAACTCAGGGAAGTGTCCTCTCTCCCCACTCTAATCCTTCCCAATTCTTCATCTCAGATTTTTTTTTTTAATTCCTCTTCTTCAGGGAGACTTTTCCTAATTCCTTCTTCTTACCCATCAGACCAGATTGATAGTCCTTTCTATACAACACTCTGTAATTTTTTTTGTAGCACACCCCTTATTTCTAAATACTAGCCCCCTCTGTCTTCCTTGACTATTATTAAAGAAAAAAATGATTCATGACACTTAATAAAAAACGATAAGGCAGACTTTATTGAGGACCATCATGAGAGGCATAGAGACCACTGCAGTGGGATTTTGCAATAGGGGAGAGAGATTGGGCTCAGTTGTGAGTACACCATGGGTAAATGGGAATGTATAGCCATGGGGCAGTGTGTACGGAGGGGAACCATGGATGGAAAATGAGAAGAAGAGATATCAGGGCTAAAGAGGTATTCTGGCTAATCCAATCCAATAGGATTCTTTCTGAAGTCTGGCCAGGGTGAGCAGACATCACCCAGAGGGTAGTGTAAGGCAAGGAATCTGATCAAATGTAGAGCTTGATTAGATATTGAAGGTAGGAGATTCTGGTAAAGCGGTTTTAGCAAGATCCTTGCTCAAACTGAGACAAGCACAGAAGTCCCAACGCCAGGGTCTACTTCAGAAAACTTCAGAAGAACCTAATTAGAGTTTGGCCAAGAAGGGAATCTTTGTCACTACATTTTAAGCTTTTGGGGAGCAGAATAAATTTTCTTAGGCTGACTCATGTTGCATCGCAAGAATGTGCTAATTGATGAGCACAAAGTAGTCCTTCAATGAATTTTGTTAATGAATGAGTGAATTGATTGATTCCTTAATAATTCAGACTATGGTGGATGTCAATACAAAGCACGAGTATTAAAATATACTTAAACACTTTAATAATGTTAATATTCATTTGTTATATCAATACAACTATATTAAGTGCTTGGCATGTGCTAGTGGAGCTGGAGATAAGAATGTGAGAACAATAGGACACAGGGTCTGGTTTTCTTAATCTGGTGTCCAAACAAGACCATCAGGTCTGAATATTTCCTTTTCATCCATCTGCTCTTTTCCATGTTGGCTTCTTTCCCAGGCAGCCCTTCTGCTCCCATCAACCCTCTGGCAGCTCGAGTGTAACTGCCATTGTTCTGAGGCCTAGACACTCTCCTGTAACTTCTGGAAATCATTCCAATTGGACCAACTTGGGTCACACTCCCACCCCTGCAACAATCTTCACACAGACTGGAGGGATGTGAATATGATGACCGGTCCATTCGGGATCACATGCTCCTCCCCTGGAGTGGGGTGCAGCTCCACTTAAACCACATAGAGTGAGGACAAGTGGAAAGCAATTTCTGGCAGAATTCTGGGATAATGTTGCCCAAAGGACTGGAAATGAATAAATGCAAAAACAGCAAATTATCTGCTAAAATTTAACTAGGCAAACAGGCAGAGGAAGTTTCATGCAAAGGAAAGAGCACATGCTAATACTCTTCTAACTTGAGCAAACATGCAAAGTACTAAAGAATGAATAAGATCAGTAAAACTGACCAATTGATACAGATACAAAGCACATAACAGTTATCAGGGAACATGGATGGTTAAGTATGGGTCAAATTGTGAAAAGATTTGTAGTTCATGTGAAGCAGATTAAAGAAGTAATTGAAAGATTTTCAGGAGTTTGTGTGACATATTCATCATATGTTGGCTATTTTTTATTTGAATATTTTGTAAATCAAGTTATGTAACTATATTTAAAAATAAATGTATTAACTTTTGGAAATAAATCAGTTTATCTTTAGAAAACAGTCGACAGACTAGAAAATATTATTCCTATTAATAGTAGTTCTAAATTACTAAGGAATAAATTTTAAATATATTTATCAGTGCCATTTTCTTGCTATGTAATTGGGGATAATAGAATGTGATTATATGTTTATAATGTTGAAAGTATTCATTTTCTTCCAGATTTCTAATAAAAGTATGTTATAAATGTATTCTTACATAAAGAAAAACAATATATTCTTTGCCAGATTATTTATTCTATAGAAATAATTTACACTCATATATTCTACCATTTCTAGAAATTGGTTTTGATACTAGTTGATGATATTAGGCATAACCATTCAGGAGGAAATGAGCAATAACTTATATGAGAAGAACTGGAAAAAACACTGAGACTTAAAGGAAAAAATTATTTCATAATGTCATGAAAATGCTTGATTTTTCTTTCGTGAGGAAATTCACAATGTAAAGAACAATACAAATGCTTCAGCTGGTTCATTTAATGTAGCACAGGTTGAGGGTTGGAACTTTATTCAACTAGAGGTCTTTCCTATTCAGTAGCTTCAATGTTTGCTTTAATGCAAGTTTTCTTGAGAAGGTTAATTATTTAAGCCTTAATATAGATAATGAATAATGTAATTTTCTATTTAACATCATAGTGACTTGTTCAGTTAAATTATTTATTCTCCTAAATCTTAATAATATAGTTTACAATCTGTGCGGAAATTTACAAGTGACACAATAGAGAGAACTTGTAATCAATAGATGTTGCACAGGATTCAGCCACGTCATTATCAGAAATTACATGAATTAAAAAAAAAATCCATCTTGATCCTTAAATTTTATTGTGAATAAAGACTTTTATCTAACAATTCAAAATTAGCATGATTATCTACCTTATTAGTTGTATCATCATATCTTACATAAATTATCCAGTAACTATCTCACTCAATATATGTTTTTGATGGTGCATAATCAAGTAATTATGCTGATTGTGTATGTCTTCAAATTCACAAATGTCTTTATGAGTTTCATATATCAAAGTCCTTCCTCATCAGTTGTACAATCTTTAGGATTTATTTGGCTTACACTCTTAGGTATTCATTCATGCTTTCCATCTAATATTTTTGGTTGCATTCTTTCTGGGCAAATGTTGCATTGTTCTTTCCTGCTGCTTTGAGCTTTGGTGAGGCAATGAGACTAATTTAGGCTAACACATTGTGAACTTATTATAGTATTTATTCTCCCACTGGTGAAAGCCCCTGAAGATTCTTCCTATATCCGTGCCATGGCAACCAGTAATGTTCAAGATGGTGGCTTCCTCTTCAGCTTAAGTGCCTGAATAACAATGAGCAAAGCCCTCCATCAATCTGTGATTGAGACATTGTGTGAATAAGGGTGAGAAATATCCAAGACTGTCTGTACTAATGCAGAAATTAATATTGGAAGAGGAGTGCAGCTACAACCATGAATAAATCCTAAGACATATGCTATTGGCTTAGAGGCCAGATGGCAACTGGTAAGGGCTCTTACCAAGGTCAAAGACTAGGGAGAATCCAATTCATGCTAGTTTTTGTAAGCAGGAATAAAACACAGCAGGGAAGTCTACGCCTTGAGAGATCTTAATGGATTAGAAAGAAAACAGTTTCTCTACTCTAACTGGCAAACAGTAAAATTAAAAACCAGTGCTGTGAGTAACAAAGGCCAATTAAAAATCAGTCTTGTAGCAAAGAAGGCATACACTCTACAATCAATTGTGGCTGAAGAGAGTAATGAGAAAGGAGAAGTCATAGCAGACAGCAAGGCACCAAAAATAGCAACA
The DNA here is from genome assembly GCF_040939455.1 of Microcebus murinus. NCBI lineage: Eukaryota > Metazoa > Chordata > Mammalia > Primates > Cheirogaleidae > Microcebus > Microcebus murinus. Next base: position 13,966,378 of record NC_134114.1, read on the forward strand.
GAATTTGGAGAGATTCAAGTGCAGAGGCACAACACCAGATAGGACCAGGTTTGTCAAAAAAAATCAGAAAATTTCAAATGTTAGAAAAGCAATGGGGTACATATAAATGACATTACAAAAAACCATGAGGAGAAAGACTAGAACATTACTTTACCATCAAACACATGCATAGTTCTGCACTGAGACCTATCAATATTCTCACTTGGTTAGGTTTTACTGCTAAAAATAGTTCATTTACAGACTTCTGGGAGTTTCAGAGTTATGGATAAAATATATAGACATAGAGTTCTCTTGAACAAAGCATTGGTCAAGATATGAAAGCAGAAAAAAGCTAGTGGTGAAAATGTAAAGCCCCAGACATTTCAGGAATCCCAGGCAGATACAAGAGCAAACCTAGAACTCTTCCTCTTCCAACACAGTACCTGTCTGAGCCCAGGACCAACAAAAGGGAGCCTGAGCCTGAGGTGAAGATCATAATTCTATGGTTTCCAGAAGGAGCTCATCTCCCATGTGATAAAAAAGTGCAGCACCTTTTCTCGACCTAGATTATGTTCTTAGGAAGTCCTATCGTGTCTTTTTCAGCTCTTGAAATGCACTGGGCTGAATTGTTCATAGGTATCTGAGGGAAGGAATGAGTTAATGAAAAATTAGGACAATTGGAAGTGGAGAGAATTTCTTCTGGAACCCTAAATGAACACTGACAGTGGCAAGATCTCAACGTCATTGTTCCCAGGAGCAGAACTTCTAACACAAGGAGCATTTCCCTAAATGCTCCTTCTCAGTGGAACATCAAGACTTTGAGCTAAACCCCCATGATGCATTCAGCCAAAAGTAGATAAAGTGCCAATTTACCTGGAAAAAAAATCCATTAACCAGAAAAGGAAAACAAAGCACAATGAAGAGAATAGGAACAACCTAGTTTAGCGGTAATTCCTGAGCAGACAGATGGCAGCTTAGAACAGTCGACCAACAAGCTCACTGAATCAAAAGAGCACCGAGGAAAATTCATTTAGAGCATAAATAGATACTCTGCAACTATAGTCATTTATTTTACATTTTAAAATAAATGAATATATATGCTGAGAATGTATCACTGAATAAAAATGTTGAAATGCAGTACAATTAAAACAAATATGTCAAATCACCAAAAGTAAAACAAAAAAGGATGGAATTAATGAGGGTGAGTTCTACAAAGAGAAAAGGGAACAGATGGTACAGTGGCAATAATTGAATAGTGAAAAGATGGGGAAAATGCTCGACTGCTAAAATTCTTCATTTTGATAGTCTCACTAACTAGTGAAGAAAGACAGACCACTCTTAAACACAACCTGGAATTTTTTTTTGTATTATTTTAGGTAGATTAGTCCAATACTTCTCAAGCACTTTGGTTTTGGCAAACTGGTGGTTTAGGTTTCATTCTTAAATACCATTAATGACCCCAAAGAGCTTTAATTTATGTGCTTTTATATCTATTGATATTTACTGTATTAGAAATTAAAATAGAATTTAAATTATGTATTTATTAATGTATTTAAAATAAAATATTTGGTATATGTTGGCATAAAACCATATTTTAATGAAAAATGAAAAAAATATATATTTCTCCAAACAAGTTAGTGAGACAGTTGACATTATTTCATATTTTTGCAAATCTCTGTAATGTCATGCTTATCAGAAGATAGCTGGATTTCATGTCTTGTTCTGAATTTATTCTCTTGTGATACACTGTTTTGGTTGAAACATGAAAAATCTGACTTCACATAGATGTATATTTGGAAAAGTAGGGAGTTTTAAACTTTTTAAAATAATTGTTGATATTCCTTTTTTGTCACTACACCAAAATTTGATGAGGGACAGTTTCTTATAGGTTAGTTGCTATATAGAGTCTCAACTTTATCAATAAACTTTTTGTACTCTTTTATAGTTAAATCGTTAATCTGTCTTGTACTTTGAATAGATCATTTATCCATGCATGGATTTGTAACATTCATTGGTCATTTGGAAAATACTGCCTAACTGTGGACTTCAAATGGTTGCACATTTCATTATACAATATCAAAGCAGATACACACACACACACACACACACACACACACACACATACATACATTTCTGAAAAGTCTTTGTATATTGGGATTCAGTCAGCTTTTATGGGGGAATACAGATTTTCTTAAATTCTGAAAGCTCAGATTTTATCATCAATAAATACTGTCAGTTGTTTTCCTTTTGCCAAATATTCACGTTTTAGTAATCATTGTTTGTCTTTCAGTCATTCCTCCAAGTAAAAATTGTGCTCCATGAAAAGAGCAGCTGGTTCGGCTCAGAGCTCCATTGTGCAAATGTCTTTCCTGGGGACTACAATTATATCATGCACATATGGGGTAGATATACCTTATACACATTGCTGATGTCTCCACACAGATTATTACAAAGGCATATGCACAAGGGGCAACGTTTGATAACACTGATAATTATTACTGTTTTTTCAAGGACATTCTTAAGTGGAACTGTTCTTTTTGTGTATGTGCATACATACATGCCAGTGAACAACAATGACTAATTGTACCATTTGGTGCCAGCACTGAAGCTACGGTAGCACACTGAAAATGTCTTTGAGACCCTCAGGGGTCTACAGACCACCTTTGAGAACCACCTGGAAGAAGCCATCCCACTCCTTCCCCCACCCCACAGCAAAGCAGAGAAGTGAAATAACATAGATGCTCATTCCTCTCCCACATACCAGTATGAACTAGCATACTTTGCAACAGGAATTTTGCTTCATGAGATAAATCAGGAAGCTGGATTTTGCCATATTGTTGTTAATACCACCCTCAAGGATGTTGTCCTCATCAGCTTGGCTGCCGCTCTTTGTTCTTCTGGCTTGTCATGAGAGGAAAGAAAAAAATCACAGGTGACCATTTCCTTTGTAAGCATGTAAAATAGAGATTGTCCACAACTGTCCAATCACATTCCCTTGGCAGAAACTTGGTAGAGCCTTAACACTAGCACAGCAAGCAAATTAGATTTCGGCTAAGTAGGCAGATACACAAGAAAAAAGAAAGGATGGATTTTGAGTGTGTGTGCGCGCGTGTGTGTGTGTGTGTGTGTGTGTGTGTGTGTGTTTTCATGGAGGGAGGGGATAGACTGGCAGTCTCCCTTGAGTTTTGAATTTCAAGCATTTATTTTTTAATTAGAAACCTCCAAAAAGATGGAACAATTTACTTATATTTCAAATAAATATATTAAAATTGCTACTTTCAAAATATTTGTTTGAGTACTGGACAAAAGAGCCATAGAATCTTATGGGCAGACAAATTATTATTTACCCATTGGGTTAAAAGAAAGAACTGGGATGCCCACTTCTAGTTTCCTGATCAAAGGTAAAAACTTTAGAAAATGCTCTCACCAATTATAAATGACTCAATGGGCACTTTAAGGGAAGGTAAAATGAAAGGAGAATAAAAGTTAATGACAAATGAAACTTTATATGTAGTTAAGGTAATGATAGTGTGTTGGGATTTTGTACTAGCAGGCTAAGCAAAGAGGAAAAAACAATAAACTACTATACATAGCACAAAATCATTTTAGAAACTTGGTGTAATAGGTCAACTAGAGCAAGGAGAAATGAAAATTTTCTTTTAAGGTTAAAACTCTTAAATAAGGTAAAAGATTATTTTGTGTAATGATAAAAGACAATTTACTTGAAAGGCACATTCCTCATAAAAGTGTAAGCACCAAACCACTTAGCATTCCAAACATAAAGCCTGATCTATTAGAAATGCAGGGAGAACGTGATGAAATAGAGTCATACTCAGGGAATGTAATATATCTTTTTCAAAATTAGAAAGACCTACTAGAAATAAATAAATGAGAACATATAGGAGCCGAATACTGTAATAAACTACACTCTGACATAAATATCTGATTTTGCATTCTATGAATTTTGAATATACATAATTTATTGGTATCTGAGGAATATTTACAAAATTGATCATATATTTGCCTATAAGGAAAGCCTTAAAGTTTTTTAAAAAGTACATACTCCAAAGGCTACAACTATTGCCATCAATTCAATAAATTTAAAAATAAATTATAAAAATATGACATAAAAATTTGAACTACTTCAAAACAAGAAACACTCTCATAAGTGATGTTTAAGCCCTGAATCAAGAAGGAAATAATCTTGAAATTACAATCTCTTAGGAAAGTCAATGGAAAGGAGTATACTTAATAAAACAAATAATAGACCACTCACTTGAAAATGTTCTAAATGTCTTTACATTCAATATAGACTGAAAATAATTAGGGTAAATCATCATCTTGTATTAGCCAGCGTTGCTGCCCATACAAAGTGGCTTAATATCATTGTGTCTTACAGTGTCAAAGATTTCTTTCTTGTGTGTGTCATATGAGAGCTGCACTGGCTGTGGCTCTTCTCCAGGCTGAGGGGGTTGAAGTCTGGGACTCAGGTTGATACCCAGAGACTACGTGGAGAGGCTGAGTGAGAAGCAACAACCATACAACTACATTTAAAGCCTTTTGTTGCACTTTTCTACTCAGATGTTGTTGACCAAACAAATCACATGGCCAGGCATGACGATGTGGCCAGTGACAAACACATTATTTACCAAGAGGCACTGAAATTCACAGGGCAAGGACAGGGATGCATAGTCCTATCAACTGCACAGGGGCAGGAAGTGGGGAAATGATTCTGAAAAATAAAATAATCTTCTGTCACATTAAGTTTAGAATCTGACCTTAAAAAACTCTAGATAAACCAAAATTAACCAGGGGAGAGTTCATGAAGAATAAAAGTTAAAATTAACCCTTTGAACTTGGATGTCGAGTGTGGATAATGTCAAGTGGATAATGAGAAAAAAGCAAGCAAGTGCAAAGGGTTAATATAAATGTATATTACATTAGAAATGAAAAAGAATATATAACCACAGATACAGAATTTATTGATTAAATTTGTATTAATGCAATTTACTGCATGTGAAACTCTGCAAACAAATTTTAAAACTAGCGAAACCTGTGAAATTCTTACCGAGAAAAACATTGCCAAATGGTTGAGGGGTATGAAGCCTTACTAGACTAATTACTGGATAGATTAATAATAACTTGTAAATGATGGTTTCACAGACTAATTCTGTCTAATCTTTGAAAACGAAATGTTACTAAACTATCCACAGAAACGTTCATTTTATGTGGATGGATCAAAATTGATCATGTACTTGGCTATGAGGAAAGCCTTCCAGTTTTTTAAAAAGTACATACTTCAAAGACTATACCCATTGCCATAAATTCAATAAATTTGAAAACAAATTATAATATATATCATTAAAAGATGGGAAATTATAGCTCCTGTTATCTATATATCAAAATTTGAAATAAATTGTTAGAAAATACAGTTACATAGTGTCAGAATAATTACAACCTATTTTTTAAATGGAAGAATACAGTCATATTAGAAAAATTATCACAATATCACAATTATCACAATATGTTATATCATTACATTAATGTTAGAAAAATGATCCATTAATAAATGCTAAAAGGAGTTTATCAATGTCCAAGGGCAATTTTTTTTAGACAAGGAGTTATTCCCCCCCCCATTTTCTTAGTTTCAGAATATTACAGGAGTACAGGTGTTTTGATTACATGATCTGCTTTTGTGCAGTTTGAGCCAAAGTTACAAGTGCGCCCATCACCAAGATAACAGGCATTGTACCCGTTAGGTGTAAATTTACCCATTTCCTTTTCCTGCCTCCCATCTGCTTGGTTTCTGTTGAGTTTTACTACCATATGTGCTGATTGATTAGTTCCAATTTAATAGTGAGTATGTGGGGTGTTTGTTTCTCCATTCTTGGGATACTTTGCTTAGAATAATGGTCTCTAGTTCCATCCAAGTTGTTACAAAAGGTATTAGTTCACCATTTTTTATGGCCGAGTAGTACTCCATAGTATACATATACCAAATTTTATTAATCCACTCATGTATTGGTGGGTAATTGGGTTAATTCCACATCTTTGTGATTGTGAATTGGGCTGCAATAAACATTCAAGTGCACATGCACATGCCTTTTTGATAAAATAACTTCTTTTTCTTTGAGTAAATACCCAACAGTGGGATTGCTGGATCAAATGGTAGGTCTACTTTTAGTTCTTTGAGGTCTCTCCTTACTATTTTCAAAAGATGTTGTACTAGATACCTTTCTTTCTTTCTTTTTTTTTTTTTTGAGACAGAGTCTCGCTTTGTTGCCCAGGCTAGAGTGAGTGCCGTGGCGTCAGCCTGGCTCACAGCAACCTCAATCTCCTGGGCTCAGCGATCCTCCTGCCTCAGCCTCCCGAGTAGCTGGGACTACAGGCATGCACCACCATGCCCGGCTAATTTTTTTTGTATATATATATTTTAGTTAGTCAATTAATTTCTTTCTATTTTTGGTAGAGACGGGGTCTCGCTCAGGCTGGTTTCGAACTCCTGACCTTGAGCAATCCGCCCGCCTCGGCCTCCCAAAGTGCTAGGATTACAGGCGTGAGCCACCGCGCCCGGCTAGATACCTTTCTTAATAACGATTTTAAGTAACATACAGAGGGAAGAAATGTATTACATTTTATATTTCTAGATATTTGAATTAGGCTTCTAATGCAACAATAATGCTTCATAAAAATCTACCTCAAATGTCAGTGGCTTCCAACAACCATATTTATTTTCTTACTGTGACAGTTAATTTTATGTGTTAACATGGCTAGGCTATGGTTATTTGCTCAGCACTATTCTAGATTTGCTATGAAGATATTTGTAGATGTGATTAACATTTATAATCAGTCTACTTTTATTAAAGCAGATTACCTAATGTGGGTAGGCCTTATTCAATTATTTAAAGACCTTAAGAGCAAAGACTGAGGTTTTTCCAAAGAAGGAAGATAGCCTTAAAACTATAATAGAAAACTTGTCAGTTTACCATCTACTGCCCTGCCCTACAAATGTTAGAGTTGCCAGTGCTCACCATGTCATATGCCAATTCCTTAAAATAAATCTCTGTCTCTGTCTCTCTCGTTCTGTGTCTCTCTCATATCTCTGCCTGTGTCTATCTTTACTTACGAATCCACAAAGGATCTGAAGATATCCCATTAGTTCTGATTCCCCCAAGAATCCTGACTTAAATACCTACTCATGGATTTTGAGGACACATTGCATTTTAATATGTCTTGACTGGTGTCAACCTGGTGTCTCTGCTTCAAACTATGAATCTATTCAGATCTATAGCACATCCATTCTCCTCAGGCCCACCTTGAAGGGGAAGTGGATTCTTGCTTACATGCCTGCAAGAAGGCAAGGTAAACCACCATGCAATGCCATTTAAAGCCTCTGCTTGAACTGAATTGAATTATATCTCCTTGTTCAAAGCACATCTCTTTGCTAAGATGAAGTCAGAGAAACAGGAAAGTACATGCCATCTCTTAGAAGAGGGAGTTAATAGTTATTAAAAAAAAAAGCCTACATGTTAGAATATCAGTTTTATGTAAATCAGGGAAAACGGGAATTCCTTAGGTTATCGTAATTCTTTGTGATTACTTTGGAAAATTTATTGAATAAAATAAGATGGTAAAATAAGTAGTTTAAAAAACATTCAGAACTAAAAGATAAAATCATAATTTGCTTTGTGAAAAATTCCTTTTTTGATACATTAAAATACTTGATAATTATTTGCATTGGGTAGAGTGACTGGAAAATATAGATAAAGATGTACACATTACTATTTTTTTGTATTGAAAATGACCAGTTGTATGAAATGGAAAAATGATTGCATTCCAAAATTACAAAGAATTTGTAAACTATTTAGAGTTAAATTTAATAATAACAGTACTAGACTTTTTAAAAAGTATTGAATCTTATGAAAAGTCTTAACAGAAGGTCCAAACAAGTAAAAATCCATACCATATTTTTGGAGGAAATATTTAATGTATATAAAATATCTAATAATTGATATACAAACTAATAACAGTAAATACATTTGCTGCTATTTTACTTACTGTATAAAATTTTAAATTAATTAAGGATTTCAAATTTCATATGGACAACACATAAGGAAAAAAAATTGTCAAAATACTATAGAACAAAGTATGGTGAAAAATATTTCCCTTACTAGGTAATAAACTTAGAATAACAAGATCTGTGATAATACCGTTGACCAAAAGATTATCAGTACAGAATAAATACTAGAGATTAATGTGAAATATTTGTAGTGAGGTAAACCATATTATATTTATTTCTAATATTCCTCTTTTCCCTAAAAGCACTATGAGTTAATTCCTATTGGCTCTATTTAGCAAGATCTCCAAGAAAAAATGAAAAGAGAAGAATCAGCTAGTTTGCAAAAATTAAAAGAAATATAATTTTCAAATGCAATGTATTTTTTAACAAGAAAAGCAAGATAGACATATGCAAATTTGATATAATTATTTATTATCACAATGTTTGTAAAATAGAGAATGTCAAAAAGTCTATGGCCTTGAAAAATTAGTTGTATCTGATATACGTAAACAATGAAACAAGATGTATGATATGGAAGGATTTTGCTTGTAGGTTACTTTGGTGGAGGAAGAGAAGAAAGAGTTAAGTAAAAACAAGAACAACTAAGTCCTTAAAGTTCTAAGTAGAAGGCATCATGTCATAACCTCCCTGAACCATTATTTGTAGGAAGGAAGACAAGCTACAGCTGAAGACAACCCAAAAGGCAGAGAGGAACATGCACTGTAGAGTGTGGAGGTGTATTCTTGTCTTCCTGTGCAGCGGTTAGGTCAAACAGAACTTCTAAGTTAAATCTGGCTCTCATTTCAGCGCCCTTATCAAACACACCAAGACAATAAACACCACGCCTCTGCTCAGAGTCCCCCTTTCCAAGACGTTCTCTCCCCCTCTTAGCTGCCACATCAAACAGATTCCATTCCATTTAAATCATCGGTTCCATTCATTTTTACAATGTGCACAGTGGCTCGCAATACCTGGGTCATGTACTAGTCTTAGAGGACAGAGAATGCTGCACAAAACAAACAGTTCCTGTCACCCCAGCATAATCCATATTATACAGTGACAGCGACCAATTAGGTACACCGTCAGTAAGGTTCCCGCTGGGCAAACAGTATTAGAGAAACACATATTTGGAGCACATATCTTGTTTGAGTAGGTCAGTAAGGCTTTTCCAGAAACAGTGGGTCAAATCTGAAATCTGAATGATAAATAGATGTACTTTGTGGTTATAGCACAAGACTCGACAAATATTGTTCGTGAACAAGTTACTGCAGTTTAAGTGTTTCCACTTCATTCTGGAATGAGAAATACAGTGATTTCATATCATAAAAAAGAATACGCTATAACAAAGTAGATTAAAGTGAAGCCAGGACTCTTACTGCAGAGAAACACCATTTAAAGGATGACAAACAGCATTTTCAAAACCTTTGCTTTTTCTATATTATTATATTATCAAAAACCAAATAGATGAGTAGTGCAAAAATAAGAGAAGAAGTACGATTCCATTTACTGAGATGAAAGATATACAAATGGGAAAATATTTCCGATATAAAGTAGAAATAAAATGTACCTTAATGATGAAAATTATGATAGCTAATATTAAAATACTTTCAGATATGTTAATTATTTTACCATCCCCAAAACCTTATGCAGTATAGTATATGTTCTAAATGCAATAATAGATTTAAATCTGGGCCAGAACACTAAAAGCACAATTAATATTACAGAAATGTAAGTCAGTAGGATTGAGTTAAAACTCAGAGGTTTCTTACTCTATGTAGAAGTATAGAACAACAACAAAAAACTGAAATAAATATAGTCATGTGTCCCTTAAGGATGGGGATACATTCTGAGAAATGACTCATCAGGCAATTTCATTGTTGTGTAAATATCGCAGAGTGCAATTACACAAATGTGGGTGGACTAGCCTATACACACCTAGGCTAGATGGTATTGCCTATTGCTCCTAGGCTAACAACTTGTACAGCAGGTTACTGTACTGAATACTGTAGGCAATTGTAATACAGTGGTAAGTATTTGTGTATATAAACATGTAAATAGAAAAGGTACGGTAAAGTGTATCATAAAAAATAAAACTGTTATACCTCTATAGGCACTTACCATGAGTAGATCTTGCAGGACTGGAAGTTTCTCAGCTCGAGTCAATGAGTGAGTGGTGACTGAAGGCCTAGGACATTGCTGACTACTGTAGATTTTATAAACACTGTACATTTAGGCTACATGGAATTTAAAAAAAAATGGTTTTCTTTCTTCAATAGCAAATTATCCCTCGCTTACTATAACTTCTAAAATTTACAAAATTTTAACTGTTTAACTTTTAAGGGATTATTCTATTCATTAATATTTCAAAAAATTATTAATTTTATTTTTATTTAACAACAAAACAGAAGTGAAACATAATTTTAGATAACTGTTTTTCTACCACCAAAATTCATAAAAATCATGAAGAAAAGAATTTGCTGGTTGGAAATATTATGGCTATTTTTAAAACCACATTTCACTTTTAAATACTACTGATAAAACCATTGAAAGATAAAGAATTACCACGCTTACACTTCCTGCCTTTCATTTTATTTTTTGTTAATTAATTATTATTTGGGGACTATCACAGTTTACATTCTATCCTGTTGTACTAATTCCCATAGATATTTTAGCTTCACGTTGAAATGAAATGACACTCATCCAATTCCTTTTACCTGGTCTTTCCCAGTCCTGAGTTCTCTATTTTAATTCATTGCATGGGTGGCTAAATTTCAGCCTCAATTAGTTTTTTTTTTTTAATGTTCTTTTCTTTTTTACTATTTTTTAATAACACAGCTTAAAACACATTATAAATCTATACTTAAATACTTCTCTTCCTGTCCTTATTCTATCAGTTTTTTTCTATTAACATTATTTTAATATTTATTTTTTACTTGTTAAACATTTTTGTTAAAAACTGAAACACGAACACACACATTAGCCTAGGCCTCCACAGGGTCAGGATCATCAATATCATCATTTTCTGCCTGCACATCTTGTCTCACCTGAAGGTCTTCAGGGGCAATAACACACTTGGAGCTGTCATCTCCTATGATAGCAATGCCTTCTTCTGGAATACCTCCTGAAGACCTAACTGAGGCTGTTTTACAGTTAACCTTTTTTTTTTATACAAGTAGAAGGAGTGCACTCTAAAATAATGCTGTAAAGTACATTATAGTAAATACACAAACTAGTGACATAGTGTTTATTATCTTATGAAGTATTATGTGCCTGATCGTATATGCTATACTTTTGACTGACAGTGCAGTAGGTTTGTTTATACCAGTGTCACTACAAATGTGTGAGTAATGCATTGTGCTACAATGTTTTGACAGTTACATCACTAGGTGATTTGATTTTCAGCTCAACTATAATCTTATTGGACTACTGCTGTATATATGGTCCATCATTGGCCAGTACATTGTTACATAGCTCGTGATTATAATTATAAGTGTACTCAGTGGCACATAGAGACCAGGATCAATTTGTCTCATACTGAATTTAATTGTGTGCTCTCAGCAGAATTACAAGTAGAAGTACTGCCCTTAAACACACTCCTTCCCTTGCCCACTCATTCTCACGCAACTCTATGAAGTCCCAGAGGTACGAATCGGTCTTACTTTAGAAAATCAAGTTATAGTTTGGCCCAGTCTCTTCATTATGACCCAAGGGATGGAGTTCAGAGTGGCCTGCTGACCTTGGTGTATTTACCAATAATTGTGATAATTACAGGAGACAAAAGATGAGCCAATAAGCAACTTCCATCACCAATGAAAACAGCCGAAAACCTTCTTATTCTATATGTAAACACATAACCCAAAGGGCCACAGGTCACTCCAGTTTGGGATTTGTCACTAAACTTGATTTGAATTCCTGATAATTACTTTGGTTTGGCAAAGTCACACCAGCAGTGCAGCCTAGACCACCACACATGGCACAGTCCGAGGACACGTGGGCCTCAGGGGAAGCAGATGGGGCAGAAGCACAGGTGTATTTGCGCCAGCTAGACTGACACAAGCAGAATTGGGTCAGTCACATGTTTATAAACTACGAGGAGAGACCACAGTCAGGAGCTGGGAGCTGCCTCTGAGAAGGCCCTGGGGACAGCAGGAGACTGCTCGCCTGTCCATAGGCACCTCTATGCTTTCCTAGCGCCTGGATGGCAACGACAAATCCAGCAGGGAGCAGGTCACCAGCGGCAGCTGCTGGTTGACTCGGCCACATATGAGCTGATGTGGTGCTACCTCTAGCCAGCAGAAAGCACACAAAAGCTGTCTCCCCTGGGGGCTAGCATATTTCTTCTCCTGAAGACAGGGTGGCTGTTCTCCCTCCAAAGATCCAAAAATGCTGTGTCCATCCCGGTACCTATAACTTCATCTTGTCTCCAGTCATTGCCATTCACACTAAGCATTTTTGTCTTAAGAGTCAAATCTAATGGGATAAGCTATTTTTGCAAAATTTACAGACACCCATTTTATTCCCTACAATGGCATGCAAGGGACATTTAGGAGAATACAGAGAGCAGTGGGTCACCCATGTGGTCATTGTCTATTTTATCTAGGTCAAGTCAGCCAAAGATACCAGAAATTAGTGTGAATCCTCTAATACCCTTTTACCTGAGCTGTCATCTGGAGGATATATTTGCCAAGTTTGCCTGAGGTTGAGGTTAGGAGAAAGCAAAAAGTATCATGTCCAGAAGAATAGGCTAAAATACTGAATTTTCAAAATAGTATAGATAATTCTTTACCTGATTATTTTTCAGACAGCAGCCAAAGAGATGTTGTCCTCCTTGTGGAAACATCACATGCAATGGCCTAAATGCTTTATTATAAAGTGTGTGGTCCAGGAGGATGTGAGAAAGGGAGAGCAGAAATCCTTTGAATTCATTTTTGAGGTGTTTCTTCCATTGCTCAATAAGACCAAGTGCCTGTGCAAGGTAGGGGATATGACATGGCCATAAAATACCTTGATTATTGCTACACTGTTGAGTAGACTTTTTGACAAATTGTGCACCATTTTCCAACTGTTTATGATCTGAAAAGCAGACAACATGAAAGAGTTTAGTTAAGGGCTACAATGTTTCAGCGAGAGTTGAATGATAGGGCTAAAGTAGCAAAAGCATAAGTTGGAAAGTGTCAACAGTAAGTCACCCACGGTAGGCAGAAAGGGAGTTTAAGATCTGATATAGTCAGTTTGCCAGGTGTGGGTGAGGACAATGGCCCAATTGATGTGGCCTGTCTCACTCTAAGACAAACAGGGCAAAATTTTGCAGGAGTCACAAGTCTGCCATACAGTGATGGTTTTTGCATCAGAAACATTACAGCCCTTCACTTTTCCCTCAGTCTATGAGGAGGGTGTCCTGTTCTATTAAATATGATGATGGATTTGATGGATTCGGAAAACAATGGTAGCAAAATGGGCTATGTGGGCTTTACCAGCAAGTCTATTCCAGTTGACCTCCTTGGAAAAAGGCTCCATCTATCTGCATGAGAGACCCTGACTGCTCAGTCTACAGCCATGGTTCATGAACTCAAAGAGGCTTATTTTGAATTGCCAGTCTGTTGATGTCCAAGTGGCAGACCAGATGACTGTGCCATTGAACACAGCCCACGTGTTAATAATCGAACTTGTCAGGTCCTTAGGAGTATTGCTTAAGGCAAGGGCAATGACTTTTAACTCATCCCACGTGCTGACCAGCTCTGAGCACACTCACTCTTCCAGGATAATTATTGAAGATGGATACGGGCTGCTGCCACCCAATGGACACAAGCTGCTTTTGTCTTAACCGAGCCATCAGTGGTTCAGGCCCAAGAATCTAGAAGAATCTATGTAAATCGAGGGCCCCATGAAGCAAATGGTTTTGCTTTGGAGATAGAAGTAAGGTGTAAAGTTTCCCCAAAGATGTAACTGACACTTTTTCATATTAAACAGGTTGGCTGTGCTCTTGAATACAGCACTTCCATTTTATAGCAAGAATCATTGGGCCCTTACTTCGTTATTTGTTGCAAATGAGTTGATTCGCCCCTAAATGGGCTGAATGAGTCAGGAGTTCAGTTTTAACAAAGCAAGTGACAACTGCTCCTTTTTGGTTTTTAACATGGCGCATTTATGGGCTGCATCCAGCAGGTGGCGCTATGCTACTGGAAAATGGTTTCTCTGAGTTTTGGCAGCAATTATCTTTCGACTAGAATTGGGATTCCTCTTTCTCTTTGTGGGATTCTATGTTGTTTCTGTGGGACAAGCCTGGATGGGACTGACATCGCCCCTACATATGGCATTCCTTAAATTGGGAGAATTCCCTCTTAACACTTAAAGGATGGGAAGGGCAAGAATGTAAACAACATAACAATGACACTTCCAGCAATGAAATACATGGAAGTACTCTCAATATGCCCTGAAGTCCCCACCAAAAATTCCACTTTGGCTTCTCTTCACTACTGAAAATTGCCATTAATTGAATTCGGTACTTTTCCCCCAGAAGTCGAATACTGACTCAATTGTTTAACTCATGCATGAGCTGGGCTACAGTGATGTATTCCCTGGCAGGGAAGTTGAGGAGTGCGAGGTCAGAGGAAGATTCTCAAAGGGGTGAGGAGAAACGATGGAAAAATCTGCTTTTACCCTTTGGCCCTTTCTCTCTGTCTGCACAGATGGCACCACAGCTTTGCCCTGTAGTCCTCAATGTTTTTACTACTTCTGTTTCCAACACCCTGTTTCCTTCTGAGACCGGATAGGAAGGTAACTATAGAGCCTGAATTCAGCAGTTAAGTAAAAGCTGGAATCCCTCGCTTTTCAAGCTTCCCACACACAGAGGGTGAATATGGCTTTCAGTGTTCCTTAGGCACAGGGAGATCTTGGCTCCTGCTTAATAACCTTTGTTTTTAAAGCAGCTGATATCAATAATGCAGAGGGGGGGGGAGAGAGAGAGAGAGAGAGAGAGAGAGAGAGAGAGAGAGAGAGAGAGAGAGAGAGAGAGAGAGAGAGAGAGAGGTAGCCGAGGGAACAGAGGGAGAGAGTGATTTCAGGGTATAGGAAGTGGGTTTGTATTTACTTTCTGTTTAGAATAGCTGCCCACTTGAACTCTACCAAAAGTACTTCTAACATCATTTGCTCAGTCAAAGTTCTATACTGAATAGCATTTTCCTCACTGTTGATGCCATTTATTCCACCTCTGGGGACTTCCTAGCTCAGCAATTACAGCTGTGTTGCCTTTCAGGTGGGCTTCAGGGCTCTCTGCCCCTTGTCTTAATAACATCCCTTCCTTCGCTCCCCTGCAAGGAGAATGAGTAACAACCAAGGCATCAATCAAGTGGGCTTGTTTAAATTCTAGCTCCAACTATTCAATTTTACTAACAGGAAAGTGCTATGAAGTGCACTGAAGTGCTATGAAATGCTATGATGAAAAAAACAAAAAACAAACAAAACAAACAGAAATTCTTAGGGATGGATGGATGTAATTGCATTTTAAATGAGTGTGTTGAATAAACTTCAAGGAGGAGGTGATATTTAAACAAGGACCTGAAAGAGCAGTCCAGGAAGAGGAAACAGCAAGTTCAAAGTCTCTGAGTCAAGAGCATGCCCAGTGTTTTTGAGAACAGCAAATGGCTATAGTGGATTAAATTAGTCTGAGGGTAGACTGAGATCATAGAAGTAAGTAGTAGTGGCCCCGATTCAGTAAGACATGGTGGCCCACCATAGGGCTTTGGCTTCATTCTAAGGGAAAAGAAGAGATAATGGAAGTTTCTGTAATGACACAATTTGAATTCTATGGTGAGAGTAGAATATAGAGAAATAAGGGAAGAAACAGGGGGCTCTTTTGAAGAGCACTGTAACAATCCAATTGATACATGGCAGTGGCTTGGAATGAAGTAGAGATCAAGGAAGACATGGAAAATAATTTGAGTCTGCATGTTTTAAAAATGAGGGTGGCAGTATTTGCTGCTCACTTAGATAGGCTGAAGTCAAGAATGAATCCAAGATTTATGACCTTAGTAATTAGAAGAACGTGGTTGCCTTAAACTGAGATGAGGAAGATTGTGGGGTGAGCTGGATTGGAGAGATAAATCAGGAGTCTTGGGTTGGGCATGCTAAGATTGAGATGCTTGTCAGATGCTTGCCCACTGGAGATACCAAGACATGGGTAAACATACAGTCTAGAGTTCAGAAATGAGAAATGAAGTAATATAGATAATAAATTGCATACTTTTGTCATTGTATTTCTCTATGGCAATTCTGGCCTACCAAGAAAACTATACTTTGGTTTTATTGGAGTGATGTGATAGTTAATATTTTATGTCAATCTGGATAGGCTATGGTGCCCAGTCATTCAGTCAAACACCAAGTTTAGATGTTAATATGAAAATGTTTTATAGATGCTATTAGCATCTACAATCAACTGATTTTAAGTAAAGCAAATTAACTTCCATAATGTGGTTGGGCTTCATCCAATTAGTTTGGGACTTTTAAAAACAAAATATGAATCTTCACAAGCCAAGAAAAAATTCTGCTGTAAGACTGTAGCATAGAATCCTGCCTGAGTTTTCAGCCTGCCGGATTTGAGACTCAAGCCTATCTCAAATCCTCTTTGAGATTCCAGACTGCTGACATGCCCTATTGATTTAGAACTTGCTATCCCCAGAATCATTTGAGCCATAAATCTCTTTAGAGGTTTATTTTAAGTATAGACATATCCCATTGGTTCTGTTTGTCTCTGGTAAACCCTGGCCGATAGAAGTGGACATATCAGATGTCAGGTTAAAGTAGTTATTAATAGACAAGTAAAACAACAATGAAAATTACTACTCATGGATAGCCTTAAGCAGATCTTTCATAAAGTGTTTTAACAAGTATTATGAATAATATTATTGACATAACTTATAAAGTAAAAATTATTAAATTACTAAAGTAAAATATGTTATTCCTTTATATTAAACAAATTATTTACTATTAAATATCATAATGTATAATTGTCATGTTAATTTTCCTTCTAAATGGTACATAAATCTGTTATAATTATAGATTGATATCACTTTCTCACATTTAGAATATAATTTTGGAGTAGGAATAGCAAATTTTAAGAGTCATTTAAACAATAAAGAAATTTTAAATGACTTTTATTTTTGTAGAGATGAGGTCATGTTGTGTTACACAGGTCATCTCTAACTCCTGGGCTCAAGCTACCATCCTGCCTCAGCCTCTTAAGGTACCGGGATTACAGGCAAGAGCCACTGCACCTGGCTTAAATCACTTTTTCTTTTTTTTAACATATTTGTTCACATTATATTTTGCTATGTTGTCTAAGAATAATATGGTCTAGTAACAACATCATACCTCTTTCAATTTTTTTAATTCTTTCTTTTGCTAGCCTTTTTATTTTCCTTTGAATTCAAATAATTTTTTTCTAATTTATACACCTTTATTGCTCTATCAAAATCAATCCCGAGTAACTTATCTCACCAAACATATTTTTAATATTTGACAATTGAACCAGCCATTATTAATGTACAATAAAATTTCTAAATAATAGCATGGTCCAGCATTGAGTTAATTTTGTTAGTACAGTCATTCCCAATCCTTTCTTTTTTGACTGATGACAACAAATACCATATGAAATCAATTGTAATATTGAACAGCCTATTTTCTTTATCTTCTAATTATATATATACGGATTTGTGGTTTTAATTGTTAATATATTGAAAATATATAGAGAAATAAACCGCTTTTCTTTTAGTTAATTTCAAACTTTATATAAGTGAATAGCAAAAATCTTTACCTAAAATTTCTGAGATAGTAATTTTTTGTAAGTGGTAAACTTATAGTCAATTTTGTTGATATATTTTCATTTTCTCTCAATTAATTCAACCATTAACAACAACAAAGAATTCTGGTAAGAGCTTCTCAAAGTAAGTTTCATTTCATTTAAAATATTTTTGTGCTATAAAGATATTTTATTCTAAATTTTATAAAATTAGATAAACTGAGATTTCAAATTGAAAGCCAGTAACTTAAAATGGCAAATATTTCTTTGCAAATATATGACAAGTTATCTTGTGATAAGAAAATATAAATAACAATGATGTTTTTTTCTGTTTTGAAATTTTAGACTGGATTGCATTTGTATAATGTGGAATACTTGATTAAGCCATACCCTTGTCGAAATTTACACCTGATGTGGCTGCTCTATTTTGAAAGGAAACAGCTGTTTTTCTAATGTTCCTGTGGTTTTATGAACACAATGTTTCCTTTATGAGACAAAGTGGATTCAAATGAGCTCTCTGAGCTCCCTCCAGGAACAAGTTTCTCAAATGTTTTGTAACTTACTATTGCTTGATAAATGTTAGATAGCAGATTATCCTAGGTGTAGTGCCTAGGGCTCCTTAACTGCTGTCATTTGCTTGTTTATTTTCTTCTCAGGCTAGGGAATTGCTTTATGAACTCTGAGTCATAAAGGAGAGCAACCAAGTGGGAAAAAAGACATTTGGTATAATACTTCGTTGACTGAAAAGGAAATTGGATTTTACCTATTGCAAAGGAGGTCACAAAT
This sequence comes from Microcebus murinus, assembly GCF_040939455.1. Taxonomy (NCBI): domain Eukaryota; kingdom Metazoa; phylum Chordata; class Mammalia; order Primates; family Cheirogaleidae; genus Microcebus; species Microcebus murinus. Next base: position 13,984,998 of record NC_134114.1, read on the forward strand.
TTTATTGTTAAATGGGCTAAAGTGTACTTATTTAATAAGATATGGGCTTAAAATGGAAGAGTTCCTTAATCGCAGGCCTCTAGCAAGTGAAGAGTATTTTATGTTTTTCATAGAATTTTCACATTTGGTAACCTTAAACTTTTATTATTACTTTGACTGATTGTTTTCCATATTTGTTTTCAACCTTGCTATATGGATAGAATACAATTGTTTAAACACAAAAATCCTTATGTGGGAAGTAGAGTTATTTATATTTGACAGAAATTTCTGGAAGTGATTTACAAGGCAGCTGAAATGTATTAAGCCAGTGTTGGAGAAGAAAGTAGTTAAATATATGTGCATAGTGCTTATGCTGGCAAGAATTCTGATTTAGTCTTGGCCTGAATTGCTTTAAGAATCATTGTTTATGTTTCAAAGGAACTGCATACAAAATAGATAAAAGAAAATGAAATAAATTTTAAATTATATATTAGGCTGTAGGCATTTTAAATCCATATCCTAAAATGTAATAAAATAGTATTATCAAACCTATTTCTTTTAATAGCTACAGATGCCTTGTCGTATATGAACTGCTTATATATTGTAGTAGTATACATATATTATAATCCTCTTTGTAATTTTCTCTAAGTTTTCTAAGATTATATTGAAATACATAGGAGGAAAAATGATTTAGCAAGAAAATGTGAATGATGGAAATTTCAGAGTCAATAAATGAGATGTATGTCTATCTAAAACATGAAAAAGAATAAAGATATAGAACCATGATGTACCCATAATAATTAAAATAAAGCAATGAAAAAGATAATAAATGTTGAATGACTAACTATACCTCATTTTGTGTAGCTTCATGGTAAAGAATGATACATATTAACTTTCTTCTCTCTTTCAAAATAGAGGAAGAAGTTTGAATGAGAAAACAAATGTTTTGAAGCTGCAGACTTCCAAAACAAAATATTGGGACCTGGTATTTTCCTTAGTGAGCTGAGAATGCAACGTTACATGCCGAATCATGTAACATTGACTGAATTCTGAATCGTGTAATGTTATTTGTCCCATGAAGGTCTATAATATAATGGAAGGTTGTATTTCTCACATTATGCTTTTAACCTGTGAGTTTCAAATCACGTGTGTCATCCTTTATTTCAATGACTACACTCCAATTTCCATGTCCTCACAAGCCTGGAGAGTCAAATGGACACATTCTTACTCTGGCCACTCCTTGTACCTCTATTTAGCTTATACATTTTCTAGCCAATCTGGAAATTCCTGGAAGAGAATATGCCTAACATCCACTCTGTCAAAATCCACCCCACAGATTGTTTGCCTATTGTCTTGTGGATTCCAGTGGTTCCTGCTGCTACAGCTGCTTTCCTAAGCCCCTAGTAAACCACTGTCTCTTTATCTCCAATATCTAAGAAAGTGTATCCCTAACACACAGCTGTTGTGTGTACGGGTTTTAGTGAAGGTTTGTGTTTGCACAGTGGTAGTTCTGTGCAGAATACCAAAGGACATGATTCAAAATTGGCATTCCTATCTTAGAATTCTATCTGATGCTGTCTGACATAGGGAATTTCTCTTCTAATTATATATATACAGATTTGTGGTTTTAGTTGTTAATATATTGAAAATATATAGAGAAATAAACTGCTTTTCTTTTAGTTAATTTCAAGCTTTATATAAGTGAATAGCAGAAATCTTTACCTAAAATTTCTGAGATAGTAATTTCTTTGTGGGTGGTAAACTTATGGTCATTTTTGTTGATATATTTTCATTTTCTCTCAATTAATTCAACCATTAACAACAAGAAAGAACTCTGGTAAGAACTTCTCAAAGTAAGTTTCATTTCATTTAAAATATTTTTGTGCTATAAAGATATTTTATTCTAAATTTTATAAAATTAGATAAACTGAGATTTACAATAAGGCATCTGTAGCTATTAAAAGGAGGATGAGGTGGTGTATATTTCCTGCCATGACCCTATTCACCTCTTCTCTGTTTACCGTGAATCTCTTTCCCTAAATTCATCTTCTGTCTCATTCAGTCTCTGAAACTGTGTTCTTTGAAGTCTACTTTTGGGAAACTCCAAATTCCCATTCATTTCTTTGTTTAAACCTTTCCCACCTATACAATGTTTACTTTTATCATAAAACACTTGCTAAGAATAATGTTGTCTACCTACAAATAAATATCAAGTGTATTAATATATTTTTCTATTGTACATATTTATGGATTCATAATTTAATATATTTTAAAAATAAAATGTTAGAGTCAACAAGCATAAGACACTTGGTTACAAATGAAAAGGAACTATAAAATGTTTAAAAATCTCTTCATAAAGACATTTATAAAAGCATCAATAGGAACACCTGTTAGTTGACATTCACAACTATAAATTTAGGTAAAATAAAACATTTTGTATATCAACTTAGCTAGTTATCCCTTCTGTTAATAACAGCCATATTATTATTTTGGGTAAACAAAATTGTCAGGTTCATATTTATAGTAAACTTTTGTTGTTATATTTTTATGAATCTAGATGTCAACATCAATTGCCAGATTTTTTAACACCTCTAAATAGGCAAGCTATCTTTAATTTATGGAATGATATTAAGAAGTGCCTAGTAACATTTTTAGGGAGATTAGGACTTTTTATTTTCCTCCTCTTGACCCCAGACACCAATATTCTTAGAAAGCATACCTCTGCCTTCACATTTGTTGAAATTCTCTCCATATCCCCCAAAACCTTATGCTTCAGGGTGAGTCAAGTACAATATATATCTCCATGGTATATGATGTATCTCCATGGTATCTCCATAGCTTATAATGAAACGAGACCACAGTGGCTAAATTCCACAATTACATTACACATTTAAAAAGGTCTTTATTGGTTGACTTTGGGGTACAACCACCTGCAATGGGAACAGACTTTATTTTAGATTTACAGAAAAGTAAGATGGTACAGCAATTTCCCACATACCCCATATCCAGTTTATCCTATCATTAACTTTTCCATTAGTATAGTGAATGTTATAATTAACCAAATAATCTGTATTCATTCACATTAACTGAGGTTCATTCTTTATTTAGATTTCCACCTCCAATAGGTTTCCCCTTTATAAAATATGTGTGAACTTCTAAGGAGTGAAATATATTTCAATGATAATAATGCCACTAATTTCTAGATAGGGAGTTGCCAATATTTTTGTTCATTTCTTTATTTCTATGAAGTCAAAACAGTTTATTACCTTTATTTTTATTTTTTTTAATTTCAGAATATTACAGGACTACAAACGTTTGGTTACATGAATTACTTTTGTACAGTTTGAGTCAAAGTTATAAGTGTGTCCATCACCTAGATAGTGTGCATTGTACCTATTAGGTGTGAATTTTACCTATCCACGGCCCCCTCACCTTCTTAATTTCTGTTTAATTTTATTAGCATATGTGCATATGAGTGTTGATTGATAGTTTTAATTTAATAGTGAGTGCATTTGGTGTTTGTTTTACCATTCTTGTGATACTTCACTTAGGAAATAGTCTCCAGTGCCATTCAGGTTGTTACAAAAGGTATTAGTTCACCATTTTTTTATGGAAGGGTAGTACTCCATGGTATACATATAGCACGTTTTATTAATCCACTCATGTATTGATGGGCACTTGGGTTGTTTCCACATCTTTGTGATCATGAATTGTGCTGTTATAAACATTCTAGTGCAAGTGTCTTTTTAATAAAATGTCTTTTTTCCCTTTGGTTACTCAATAGTGGGATTGCTGGATCCAATGGTAGGACTACTTTTATTTCTTTGAGATATCTCCGCACTAATTTCCGTAGAGATTGTACTAGTTTGCAGTCCCATCAACAGTATATAAGTGCTCCTTTCTATTAGCCTCCATGCCAGCATCTGTTGTTTTGGGACTTTTTGCTATAAGCCATTCTCACTGGAGTTAAGTGATAATTCATTGTGGTTTTGATTTGCATTTTCCTGATGATTAGAGACATTGAATATTTTTTATGTTTATTGGCCATTAGTTTATTTTCTTTTGAAAAGCTTCTGTTCATGTCTTTTGCCCACTTTTTAATGGAGTTGTTTGATTTTGCTTGCTGATTTGCTTGAGTTTTTTGTTATTCTAGTTATTAGCCCTTTATCAGATGGATAGCATGGAAATATTTTCTCCCATTCTGTAGGTTGTCTATTTATTCTCTTGATTGTTTCCTTGGCTGTTCAGAAGCTTTAAAATTTGATCAGGTCCCATTTATTTATTTCTGTTGTTGCTGTGATTGCTTTTGGGGTCTTCTTCATAATTTCTTTGCCTTGCGAATATCTATGAGTGCTTTTCAGCCTCTTCTTCTAGAATTTTTATAGTTTCATACCTTAGGTTGAAGTCTGTTATCCACCGTGAATTGATTTTTGTAAGTGATGAGAGGTGTGAATCCAGTTTTAGTCTTCTACGTGTGGCTATTCAACTTTCCCAGTAGGATTTGTTTAATAGAGATTCTTTTCCCCATTGTATGTTTTTGTCTGCTTTGTCAAAAATCAGATGGTGATATATGGATGGTTTTATATCAGGGTTCTCTGATGTGATCCATTGGTCTATGTCTCCATTCTTGTGCCTGTACCATGATGTTTTGGTTACTATAGCCTTGTAGTATAGCTTGAAGTCTGATAAAGTGAGGCCTCCTGATTTTTTTTCTCTTAAGGTTCTTTGGATATTTGGGATCTTTTCTGGTTCTATACAAAGCATAGAATTATTTTTTCTAGATCTGAAAAATATGATGTTGGTATTTCAATGGGGATTGCATTGAATCTGTAAATCACTCTGGGTAGTATAGACATTTTAACAATGTTGATTCTTCTGATCCATGAACATGTCATGTTTTTTTTCCATTTGTTTGTATCATCTGCTATTTGCTTCCTTGGTGTTTTGTAGTTCTCCCTATGGAGGTCTTTCCTCTGCTTAAACATATTCTTAAGTATTTTATTTTCTCTGTTGCTATTGTCAAAGGTATTGGATCATTGATTTGATTCTCAGCTTGAATGTTGTTGGTGGATAGGAATGCTATTGATTTGTGTACATTGATTTTGTAACCTTAGACTTTGCTGAATTTATTTATCAATTCCAAGAGTTTCTTGGCAGAATCTTTGGTGTTTTCTAGATATAAGATAATATTGTCAGCAAAGAGTGATAGTTTGACTCCTGCCCCCTTTTGCACACCCTTGTTTCCTTCTCTTGTCTGATTTCTCTGGAAGGATTGCTTTCAGAAATGTTGGGCTATTATGGTAACAGCACCAACATTTTATCTTTAAATATGATTTTAAAATTGCAGTCATCCCTTGGCATATGAGGGGTATTGGTTTCAGAACCACCTGTGAATACCAAAATCTGCCCATATTCAGATTCCTTAGGACCCACTGTGGCACTTCCAGGTGGCAAATATTGCATTTTCCACCTGCATGTGGTTGAAAAAAATTTGCCTATAACTGGACCTGTGCTGTTCAAACCTGTATTGTTCAAGGATCACCTACAGAAAAAAAACAAAACCATAAAACCTTTTGAGAATCTGAAAGATAGATTTAAAAAATATAAAGTGCTTCTTGAGAACTGCTACTGACCTTATTTTTAATTTGTCAAAAAGTTATTTTAAAGTGATTCTAGCCATCAAAAAATAACCAATCCAGGCCGGGCGCGGTGGCTCACACCTGTAATCCTAGCACTCTGGGAGGCCAAGGCGGGTGGATTGCTCGAGGTCAGGAGTTCAAAACCAGCCTGAGCAAGAGCGAGACCCTGTCTCTACTATAAATAGAAAGAAATTAATTGGCCAACTAATATATAGAAAAAATTAGCCTGGCATGGTGCTGCAGTCCCAGCTACTCGGGAGGCTGAGGCAGCAGGATCGCTTGAGCTCAGGAGTTTGAGGTTGCTGTGAGCTAGGCTGATGCCACAGCACTCACTCTAGCCTGCGCAACAAAGTGAGACTTTGTCTCAAATAAATAAATAAATAAATAACCAATCCAAAAATATTGCATTGTAGAAGGGTCTTATTTTCTTCTTCTTAAAACCATTATGGGAAATATTAATTGAGTCCTATTCAGGTAAACATATTAAATTGTGAAAAATATCTATAATAGCTGACTTTTGAAAAGTGTATTGAATTCCATAAATTTTAATTTTTTCTGAAACCACAACAGAGATTATTATGTGCTATGGACTGAATGAATTCAGAACTCCAGGGAGGAGACATTGGAAGCATGCTGGGATTAATGAGTAGCCCTGGTGTCAACCAGAGCATCAACTAATTTGTTCCCAGCTTTAACATCTATAATAATTCCCCTAGTTGGTTAGTTTTAAGTAAGGGAAATATCCCCAGAGCATCCCTAGTCTAGCTTGGAGAAAGAGCTTGGAGACTTTACCAAGACTTAGTTGTAATCAGTACTTGTATTTGGGGGCAATCCTTTTAATATGTCTGGTGCCTCTGCAGAAAAAGAAGATTTTTAAAATTAGATTTTGGTGAACATGTATTTCTGGGTCATCCTTTTTTAATTTTTGTAACTGAAGGACCATTAACTTGTCAGCCCTTTTTAATAATATTAGATTCTAGTAGTCCTAAATTCTTTGTCTTTCTCTAAAATTTCGGACAATTAATTGGCCAAAGAGGCTATTTCATTGGGCCATTTTGCAGCTGTTTTACCAAAGGTACTGAGGGCTTTGGGAAGACCAGCCACAAAGATAGAGTTAAATAAATTAGATATTTCATAGCTTAAATCTTTTTTTTTTTTTTGCTGAAAAGTTTGCTCAAATCTATAAAAATAATTGAGGACAGGTTTGTTCCTTTTCTGTACACAGCATTGTATGGCTTTCTAGGTTACCTGGTGGGGAAAAAATAGTAGGATGGCTTTTAACTATTTGATAGCCTGCTTCTGTGTCTTTTCATACCTTTGGGTACCAGTCAGCTTCTAGTCTTCAAGGATGTTCTCCCATCTAGTGGCTGATGTCTACTCTCAAGCCAAGACATTTTCTATGAGCATGTGGATGAGCTGATAGAGATCTGGGAACCCTGGCTGATAAGCACTGATGATCAGGCCAAATTGAGGCAAGTTAGTTTGAGGATTAGGGAAGTCTTTCACTAGGGCCAAAAAGCAATTTGTCTGTTTCCATTTCCCATTGTTTGGATGTCAAAAGGAGCTATTCAGTAAGGGTTGAAAGAGTTGGCTTAAAAGGAACATCAAGTTACGAAACATAAAGAGCGTTGAAGAAAGTGCAGCAACCATTTTAACAGTGTTAATCTCTGAGAAGATTGTTGATGAGGCAGTAGGGAACAAACATCTTAGGATGCTCTTCCCCCTTTACACTTTTCCTTTAAAAAAATTCTTATTTTGTCTTACTATGAGAACACACAGAAAGTGAAAAGATAAAAATAACTCTAAACCACACTGTTGCATAGCATCATTCATTAACAGATAGAATTGGGCCAGTCTTCCCCAAAGGCTCTGTGTATCCATCTCCAAATATATTATGCACTTTTCTTTTCAGAAGTAACCATAATGCTGGATTTTGAGATATTCATTTTTCTTCACTATTCTTCATAATTTCATTTCCTCTGTTTTGGAACTCTGTGACTTCATTTGTTCAACTTTGTCAGAGAAGTAGTTATGTGGTTGCATGCTAAGTTTCTTTATTTCCCATGGCTGAACAGTTTCATAATGTTTTGAAATGCCAGAGTTTAGTCATACATTCTGATGTTGATTGATAAATAGATGTTGATATAGATATGTATGTAATCAATAATAAATATGGATTCAGATATAGATATATCTTTTCATTTGGGGGGTTGTAGTTGGTTGGAAAAAAGAATATAAGCAGCTGCTCTGTTGTTCCTTTCTCTCTAGGAAAGACAGAGGCAGATGACATAGTCCTATCTTCATGTAAATTTGTTATAATAGACGTACTAGTGCATAAACTAAGGAGTCAAAGATAAATCCTTGTACAAGAGATACTATTGGTCAGATGTCCTTTGTTTGGAATTGCTTATGGTAAATGAAGCCAGTACCTGTGAATTTATAGGACATGGTTCCTGGAAAAATTTTACATGAGTTGTGTAAATAACTGAAAATAGAATAAACATGTTTCATAGCCTAAAGTGCTCCTTCCTGTGAGATGCCTGCTCTCCTCATTTAGAGACTGCAGCTTGCATTCTTAGCAATTGGCATATGTCTAATGTATGAAATATCTGGGAGCTGTGCAAATTATTCTGGATCACTCTCTATTTCTCTTGGCCCACTTTCTTGCTTGCATCCTAGAAATTATTAAACAAACATGTTATTTGTTAGGAACTCTGATTCTGTATGATTGTAACATTCCTATCTTTTGTACCAGCTCAAAAGTAGACACTAATACTGGGCTTGTACCTATATATTCCAGCACTGTGAGTTAGCTGACAATCAATGGCTCACACCTGCAAGCCCCTATGCTAAATAAAGCTTGGGCCAAGAATACGCACTGGAGAAAAAAATGATGCTGGTAAAAAACTGGTTATCCACATGCAAAACAATGAAATTGAATCCTTATACCACACACAAAAATCAGCTCAAAATGGACTTACATGAAAATCTTGAAACTGTAAAACTCTTAGAAGAAAACATGTGTCTTGGCAATGATGTTTCATATGTGACACTAAAAGCAGAAGCAACAAAAGCATAAATAGAAAATTGGGCCTATATCAAGGTAAGAAGTTTCTACATAGCAAAGGAAAAATAAACAGACTATAAAGGCAACCTGGAGAATGAGAGAAAATATTTTTAAGCTACATATCTATATACCTACAACTCTATAATGAAAAAGAGAAATACCCCAAATTAAAAATGGACAAAAGACTTCAATAGAGATTAGTGTTCTTATAAGAAGAAATAGGAGAGAAGTACCTGACCCCTTTCATTATGTGAGAACACACTGAGAAGACCACCAACTATGAACCAGGAAGCAGACTCTCACCAGAAAGCTTATCTGCCTGCATCTTGATCCTGTACTTTATAGCCTCCAGAACTATGAGAAATAAATTTCTGTTGTTTATAAGCTGCCCAGTCTATGACATTTTTTATAGCAACTCAAACACACTGTAACAGCCACTAAATGTTCCTGCTGGACCACAGTGAGTTTTGAAATAGCACATAGGAAGAAGATTTTATATAACAATTTCACTATTGAAATAATGTTAATTTTTCTCAGTACTCTTTAAAATCTTAAGGGAAATTAAGCTACTAATGTAAGGAGATGGCACTTATATTTTTAGATAATTTATATGTATGATATTATTTCTGTGAGGAAAGAAAATCAATGTTACTAATCTGTTACCTTAAATTAGAGAGACACAAATTATTTTATGAAAAGTCTTAATACTTTAGCTCTGTCATGTTATTGCTTTGAAACTTTTATGAAACTTAATAGTGCATTTATACTCACTGCATCAATTGTTCTTTATTAGACTATAATGTTATACAGATGCTGTAGGTTAATTGTGGCAATGTTTCAACTTAAAAACTCTAATTAATGTGACCCTTTGATTTCTCGGAGGGAAAAGGTGGTCCCAGATACATAAATGAAACACTGTGACTAGTTTTATAATTTAGAAGCAAAATTCATAACCATGAAATGCTCATAAACTCTGAATAGAATAACAATTACTTTGTGAAAATTTTAATTTTTAATATAGCAACTATCTAGGTCCATTTGTATTGCTATAAAAGAAAACTTGAGATTTGGTAATTCATTTACAAATGAGGTTTATTTGGCTCACTGTTCTGCAGGCTGTACAAGAAGCATGGCATCAGCATCTGCTTTTGCTGAGGACCTCAAGACGCTTCCATTCACAGTGGAAGGGGAAGGGAGCCAGCATGTGCAGAGATCACATAGTGAGAGGAAGCAAGAGAGAGAGGAGAGGGGCATGTCAGGCTCTTTTTAGCAACTATCTCTCAGGGAAACTCTCCAGGAACTAACAGAGAATTGAACTCATTCATTATTGGAAGACAGCACCAAGCCATTCCTGAGGAAACCACTTCTGTGAACCAAACACCTCCCATTAAACCCCATCTATCACATTGGAAATCAAATTTTAACATGAGATTTTGAGAGTCAAATATCAAGACTATAGCAGCAAGAGAGAGAATGTGAATACTGGTGTAGAGATTATTGAATCTATTGCATGACAAAAGTTGCATTTAAGTTGAATTTAGGTGAAAGCAAGAATATTAACAAAAGTAATATCTTTAAGAACTCTTACTACACAGAATATAGAGAAACATAAAAATAATCTTAGTTGAATGACATGGCATTCAAAAATTTTTAACAATCGAAACAAAGAGAATGTGTCAATTCTGCATTCTTTAAAACTTGAATGTGATTACTTGATATGGCTATACACATATATCAAATGAAAGTTTAAACATTTCTATTCATATGCCTCAAAAATTCAGAAAACCAGGAGCTTCCTGAAGAATAAATGTAATTTCAATAAATGGTGGAAAGAAAGACATAAAAAATAGACTTCATGATAACAATGCCTCCACTTAAAATCATTTCTATCTATCAAAAAGAGCTGGAAAATATTTCTAACTAATTTCTTTCCTTTTTTTGTTGTTGGTAGTGTTGAAGCAGAGACATATTTCTTTTCTAACTCCCATCTACATTTGCCTATGTTTAATTCAGAAAAATCTACCAAAAAATTGGGGCAACAAAACAAAGGCTTAATTGGAATGACAAAATACGATACCAATTTGCAACACTAGAAAATTCACAATTGCCGGTGTGTTACTAAATCTCTATAGAACAAAGGTTATTTATTAATATTACTTTAAAAGTTTTTTTAGGTGACAGAGAGCTGATTGGCAAACATTATTTTTCCTCTACCTATACCAATGCAGAGGGGCCTCCTGCATAACCCTGGGTTCTGTATTTGTGGATTCAACCAACCATGGATCAAAAATATTCAGGAAAAAATTCACAAATTTCCCTCTTCCCCTCACTCTCATAGGCTGTCTTCTGCCATGAGATGAAAACTTCAGGAAGGCCCCCAACAGACACCATTGCCTTGATACTGGACTTTCCAGCCTTCAGAACTGTAAGAAATGAATTTATTTTCTTTACAGATTACCCAGCCTGTGGTATCCTGTTATAGCAACACAAAATGAACTAAGACTTTATTTCCTGAGACTGCCTTGCCAATTTTGAAAGTATGTATTAGATACACAATGTAATTACTGAGTTCTGATTTGGGAATTTTAACTGTCTCTGCGTTGAAATATAACACAACAGACTCCTATTATTCTGCTACCCCTAGTTAACACTGCTTAGGATGTATAGGAAAATGTGCTGTCCGTGTTCTTGCATGGGCCTATTTTTTCCAAGGCATCATGAGATATCTTAATGATGAAATATGATTGTTTCATAGAAATTTAGTTTGTATAGTTTATTAGATATTTCAGAATATTTTATTGCAAAACTGAAGGGTGATTATCACTAATGTTACAACTGAGAGTGCTTTTATTTAAAATGTCTGCTCCCTTAGCCCTTAATAGAGTTATATAGAGATAGTTGTGTAATCTTTAAGAAAATAACAACTTCCTCATGAAATAAAATTAAGATGCTTATATATGAGAAGAAAACCAGAGTAATATTTTTGATCATTGTAACATGAAAGAGCAGAAAATGCAAATTATAATTCTTTGATATGGAGTATGATAATAATTGCTTTTCCTACACAAAACATGTTTGAATATACAAAGGCACTTTCTTGAAAAGTAAGAATAAATTTATTAATGCTTGCAAAAATAGATTGTTCTTTAATAAAAATGTATTTCTTTTAAACATTTTAACTTGTTTTTAACAAAGAAAACCTGATCTAAATCTATTTGAAAGCTAATGAATATTTTTATTAAAATATACTGATCCAAGGAATGTGTACTTATATGTTGAAAATTTTACATTTTAATGATGAGGAACAGAAAGAATTGCTAAGACTAATAAGAAAGTTCTTAAGATTAAAATATATCTGGAAGAAATCCTATTCTGACCTACAGGAGGAAATAATACATTGTTTTAATTAAAACTCTTATCTGAAGATGTATAGCAACACCTTGTCTACTTTAAAGATTAAATTTCTATCTTTTCATATAAATGATAAATATTATTCCAGATATTTTATTATATGTCTGGAAATGGTAATCCTTTTATTTTTTATTCATTTATTTAGTTTAATATTTTAGAGACAGGGTCTTGCTCTGTTGCCCAGGCTGGTGACCAGTGGTGTGATCATAACTCATTGTAACATCAAATTACTGGGCTCAAGCAATCCTCTCACCTCAGCCTCCCCAGTAGCTGGGACTATAAGAATACAGCACCATGTTTGGCTAACTTTAAAAATGGTTTGTAGAGACAGAGTCTCATTACATTGCCCAGGCTGGTCATGAACTCCTTGCCTCCCACCTTGGCCTCTTGAAGTGCTCAGACTACAACTGTGAGCCACTGTGGTGGCCACAGTGGTAGCTCTAAAGCCAGCAAGGAGGACAGACAGAGTTTCAATGTTTGAAGCATTGTTTGTATCCATGAACTGACAATCTTGCCATGTCAGAGGTTTCATGAAATTATGACAGAGTTGAATACAAAGATAGGATAAACACACAGAACGTGCAAACAACTTTTGAAAAACAATAGTATTGAGATAAAGGATAATTTAAATATCCTTTATCATTGAGATAAAGGATAATTTAAATTCCACAAAGGTAACAAGTTAATTTATAATTAATTTATCATAAGTTATATTTTTCTTTCTCTACTTTATATGTGTGTGCCCCCAGGCATGTTTGTTTATGTGTAATTATTTCAAATAATATAAAAGTAGACAATGAAAAGCAAAACCAGCTTCTCTGATGTCTTAGGCTCATTTTCTCACCCATGGTTTAATAAATTAACATCTCTGTTTCTTATTGTCAACTTTAAGCAAAGTTTCTTAATGCCCTGCTGAAGAAGATACAAAATTTAGCTCAAAATGTAATTCCTCAGAAGTATGCTCTGCTTCATTGGCAACAGCTGTAAGTGACATTATGGTTTTTAGCTGTTTTATTAGTTTGTCTCAATTACTTTAAGTATGATGTGTAAACTTGTTTTTACTAATCCATTACATTTAAGCAATATACAGTTTGTTTCCAGAATAGAAAATAAAGAAATTTGTATCTTTGCTTTTCCCATACACTTTACTGTGGAACATTATCTCCCAGCCTCCGTACACTATTATTTTTTTATTTTAAATTATTAAGAATGATGGCAGTTACATTCTCTTATAAAATGCTTTGACTATTGGCTAATGCCATAATTAAAAAGCAGTAAGTAGTTGTCGTAATACCATGACTCTCTATTTGTTGTTCAAGGCACAAATAATTTGAGTAGATCTACATAGAAGAAACTATGCTTTTATGTCATTAAACCTGTGTCATGTGAAGGAGAATATCAACAAAAAAAAGTGTGGGGATAGAGAACAAATGTATATTGTCATTTGGGGGAATGAAAGGCAAAATTCAATTGTTTAAAAAATAGAAGTATTATTTTAGCTGTAGGTTATTTGTAGATGTCTTTTGGCAGGTTAAGTTTACCCTCTTCCTTATATTTTTACTTTGTTATTCCTTTTATTCTAGATGTTCATCTTTTTCTAATGCTTTTTCTGCATTTGACAGTCATGGCTTTTCATTTTCAGTCTGTTGATAGGGTAAATTACATTTTTTATGTAATAAACTATATTGCATACCTGGGATTAAGCAATTTTTAAAATATTACATTTAATTTTATAGACTTCCATGAGTGACAATTTAACTCTTTTTGTCATTTTCTAAAATAATTTTAATTCCCCTTTAGCTTAATAGTCATTAGAAATATATTTTAAAATGTCAATATAAATGTATATGTATACATATAATATTTTTGTCATTATTCTGATAGTATATTGGGGTCAATAATTGTGATAAGCACAAAATTTGTGTTTGGAAAACATAGAGTTTTCCTTCTTAAATCATTTTTTAAAGCCTCTCTATCCTCTTGCTATTTTTGAAATTTTTTTCATTCCTAGGATGTATATGCTTATTTCATTGGCCATAGTATTGTATTTGCTAATATCATCTTAGATTTACACAAATTTGATTTTGTATACCTTGAGCTTGTGTTGTTAAGTACATAAAATTTAACAGCTATTGTATCGTACAGGTGGACTATAAAATTTATTTGTAAGCTATAACACTCTGTCCTCTTTCGTATCAGTTGAATTGAATTATATTTTACTTGATATTTATATTCATATAGTGCTTTTTTGTTTGCTATAAACATTCTAGTCATTTATTTTTTTTAAATCTCCAAGGCGTTTTATTCAACGTTTATTTAAGTTTTAGTAAGTTTTGTTTTTGTTTTTGTGTTTTTTTTTTTTTTTTTTTTTTGGTAATTGCTAATATTACCTTACTATGTGATACCTGGAACCAGGCAATTAGGTGAACCATCTTCTCCACTTAGTATGTGTGGGGCGCGGTGTCAACGCCATTACAAGATGGCGCCTGTTTCCGGCTTTGCCTAAAGCAGTAAACAAGTTCAGCGCATGCGCAATTGTCGGTTACCCTGTGGCGCAAGCATGCAAATGAAGGATCCTACTATGGACCAATGCTTTGGCGGCTCGACAGCTGAGCGGCCTATCCCAGCTTAGGGGTTGTGCTTCTAGGGTATATAGCAGCCTGCGTGCTGCCGGGCTGGGTCTTCCGCATCATGTAAGTCTAAAGGGTACCCCATTAAAGCACTGTCAGAAGAACTCCAGTTGCCGCGTCTTCCTTGCTGCCGAGGCGGGCGCGACAAGTATGTATGTGGTCCTGGATAAGATAAGGACCATCTATGTGCCTATATTTCTTCATGTGTGATTATGACAATAAAATAATTCAATATATGTAAAACTGTAATAATATTGTTTTGCAGGCTAAATGCACTCAAAATTGTGACTTTTTAAAACTTTTTTGATATTTTCAATTTATCAATATTGCATCATTCAAGTTTTGAAGTATATGCTTTTGCTAATATTTCAAATTTCTATTTATCTTGAAGTTAAAACTAAATTATGACATAAAAATTTTAAATTTATGTTAACTTGTGTCTTTATTTATGACCTCCTTTTGAAAAGGAATTAAATTTATCATACTTTCACTATTGTTTTATATAAAGGTTTTTGACAGTAAGAGCATAACTTGAAACTTTATATTTTAAGCATAAATAGGCATTGTGAGAATAGTTCAAATAATTTGTACAAATTCTAGGGATGGTAGCATTGTGAAGTACAGAAAATGAATCAACAACTACATTTTTACATACTGAGAATTTTATGTTTTGTTTTCTCACATTGTTACAAATTCTTCTTAAAATAAAAGCCTGTCTTTCCACAATGCCTTGGGATTTTGGACTTGAAGGTAGCTTGCAAAGTAACTTGATTCCCAAGTATGCAAGCCTTGAGTCATACTCTAATCAATAGTTTATGAGTACTTACTCTGTACTGCCTTAGATGGCACCTGTGGTTCTGCCATCTTTATTCCACATTAAACCTTCATAGTCACAAAGTCTTCTACTCACCACCTCCGATTATAATTCCATGAAGCGAACACTTGAGTTTGATATATATATTTTTAAAAGTTATGCTCCTATAAGCATAAAATTGAAAAATACACCTATAGAGGGTATTTAAAAGTAAAAAAATTACACCATAGTAGTCATATTGATCTGAAATGTGTTTTATTTTTCCTTAAAATATTTTGAATTTTTTTAATATGAAAACTTTGTGTTTGGGGACAAAAATGCAATATACAGCAAGAAACCATTATTCTATCAATAATGACATTATTATCTCATCTAAGAACCCAGAAATTACATTATTAAGAAATGACAAAGGGGAAAATAATCAGTTTTCCCCCACTGAGAATCTATCACATTCTTTTAATGTTTTTAATAGCTACATAGTATTCAATCACAATTTAAAACTTATCCCTCTAGGATTTTACATTAGTTTACATCTTGTATAGTGATTCCAATAGTGTTCAATTAATGTACACATAGATTCCATTTTTATATCTGTAAGATGGAGCCTTTACCATATAATTAGAAACCTAATGGTGGGTATATTTCTTGCCATACTATTTTCCAAATGTACTATAGCAATTTATACCCCCAAGAGATTAATAAAATTCCTCTTTCTGTAAGCTCTTCCAAGCACTTGATGTATAGAACTTCTGTTAATTTCCAATGTCCTAGACAATGTGACTTATTGGAAATAGTTGATAATGCTATTTAAAGCTCATAAATCATTTTTCAATAAGACTTGCTTCATCAATCACCTCTGAAAGCTGTATATCAAAATCACCCAATATGTTGTGGTTTTATAACCTTATCTTGTGGTTGGATACTTCTGCTTTACATATTTTACTACTATTATCTTTGGTTCATTATGATTTATGGTTGAGCTATTTTTCTCAGGGTTTGGAAATTTGGTTAGTAAAACTTCTCCCGAGATTTTCTGTAATGGCTGCTGTCCTTTCACTTGATTTTATTGGATAATTGTTTTGCCAATGTCACAAATTTATTTGCATCCATTGGATATATATTTAACCACATCATGCTTTTCCACCTTGCTTCACCTTTATTTTGATGTGTTCTTGTTGTGAAATGTATAGCTGAATTTTTATCTTTAACCCAATTAAAAGAGTTTGTCATTTGACAAGCAAGTCCAATCCAACTTTCGTGTTGAGCCTTTATTGCTTTCCTCTTAGGATGTAATAATTGATTAAACTCCTTTTTTGCCTTAGCTCCATTGTATAGGCTAGAAAAGCAGCCAATACCCCAAGCTACATTACCACTAAGTGTGATGTTTTTCATTACAATGCCAAACCACTTTGTCTAACTTTTTCTAAGTAATGATCAGAACTAATTTTTAAATATCTACATACTCCAGTTAATTCCTGATGATCAAACCTCTTATCCCTTATAATGTAAATTATTTTCTTTGTACTGTTTTGTCCAATACGTTATTTTTCTCTATGCATTTCTCTGTCCTTTCCTAACAAACTGTCCACTGCTCACCTTGAATTCCCTGTTTGCCAAAACTGTATCTCAAAACTTTCTAAAAAATTTATCACCTCCACCGAATTTCTCTAAGTGATGTCTCAATAATTTCTAAGCAAACCAAGATATACAGACTGATGCCAACTGAAGAGCAAGCATGTCTCTCTCACAGTTGACTTACCTTAAGGACAGGAGCTGGAGTGTGAAGGTATCATCTCCTGCCTTTTGCAGCTTCCATTATTCAGTACAGAATCATTTCCCTATTTGAAAATTGTCATCTACAGAATTCCCTTTATTCCTATTCATCCATGGGGACAATCTGAATATTGACCTTATATTCCTGTCCATGCCCATTTCTATCAAAACTCTTGAAGACATCAGAATCCATTATATGATCAATATAATACCTTTCTTGACCTTTCAACATTTATTCATATATTTCCATGGTTATGCCTTAAGTTACAGCTCACCTTCAGATGATTTCAGGGCTATGTCAGTTAAGATAAAATATACATAAAACATGTCTAAGGCCAAAGGGAATTGTGGGCACTGTGACAAACAAAAGATAATAGTCAACATAATAAAATAAAACCTCAGTGAGGTTCTAATCAATTTACTGCCCTGATTCCCACTATCCACACACTGTTCCTAAACTCACTTGCCTCTTTGTCTAGCTTAGTCCCTGTAATCCATCTTTAAATGGATCCCTTTAAAGTGTGTAGAAGTCCTTGTCTTTCTCTCTTTCTTCATTATAAATAATTTGGAATATTTTAGTGCCAGTTGAACAAAAATATCTGCCCTGTTTTGTAGAATGTTTTATACTGACCATGCTTTAAGTTGAATTGTATACAACTCAAATAACTACAACCCACCCCAGCAGTTTGGGAGTGAGGAAAAAATCTAATAACATTATCCCACAAAATCAAAACATAACTTTCTAGGCCATTCAAATCAAGTGTGTGGAAGTATAATTCCATTTGTCTGAAATACATTCTCCTTATTGTAAAGATGTTGGCTCATTCCATTGTCCCCCCTTTCCACCAACATTATCAATTTCTTATTCTAGTAGATAATTCCTAACCACCTGTCCAATCTTCTCCAGTAGAGACCTTCTCCAGTAATGGGATAGACATTCATCTTTTTGCCCAATATCAAAACCTAGGAATTATATAAATATCTCACATGCAATCATTGAGTAAGTCTTGTGACTATTTCAAATATATTGTAAATACAGTCAAGACCTTAATTCCTCCATTGCCGATTGCCTAATACAAGACATAATCATCTCTCTAGAAGGACTTCTATTGTCTCCTCACTGGATTTCCCCATCCATTCTTACCGCCTAATATAGAATGTCAGCAAAACAGATACAGTGATCTCTTAGATATATGTCACAAAATAGCATTCCCATGCTTAAAACCTGCTAATAGCTTCTCCTTTCAATTAGAATGACATTTAAAAGGAATTTAAATTCCTTTTTTATTTTCTAACAGGCTCTATATGTCCTAGCCACTGTTTCCTTCTCTGATGTCATCTCTTACTATGTTTCGTTTTATTCTTTATATTCCAGCTCAATGAGCTTTTTGTCCCTTGATTATATACTCAAATTTTTCTCTTCCATCTTCAAATTTATTGTTTGTTCCTTCTTCATAAATTTTCTCTTCCTGGTTCATGTTAGAGATACTTACTCCCCATCATTTTGGTTTCAGATCACCTATTACCTCATTAGTGAAGCCTTTTTAACTATTCCAGCTAAAGCAATTTCTGTCCTCTACTCTAAAAGCTGTCTATGACATAATATTGTTTTATTTTAAAGTTTTATTTTAATGTTTTAATTTAAGGTTTCATAAAAACCTTAAATTTATATTTGAAAAAATACTGTCTGTACTACCTACCTAAACTATACTCTAGGATGTCGGGGAGTCGTGATGTAGGCATTCCCAGAACCTGGAGTGAATGAATAGAAAACTCAAGTATACAAACCCTATTAGCATCAAAGTGTGCTACCAATTAATAGGCAGCCCCCAAAAAGTAAAAAACAAAAAAAGGAAAAAACCAAAAAATACCCCTGATAATCAAAACACTTCTGTTTCTTTTTGATAGACTAATTTAGAAGTTGACAAATAATTCAGATCTAATTAATAGAATGTAAGGGAAAGTCTACCCTGGGAGGTCTAGGAAGACTTACCTACTTCTCAAAAAGAAAAAAAAAAACCATTCAGGAGAGACCTTGTTCTTTGAAGATGTGATATGTTTTTAGTTGACACAGTCTAGACCTGCTGAGATTTTCTGCGCATAGATGCACAAAGAACCAATTTCTGTTCAGGTTCATCTATGTATTAAAAAAACATTACTAATCTCTAATATTTGAACCACTGATTTGCCAATCTACAGACACCCTCCTTCTAGGATTCCTGTTTCATAATAATGTTCCCTTTAGTACTTAACCTTTTAAAATTTTCATATTATTTAAACTTCTTTCATTTGGTTTATTTGTTACTAGCAGCCAAAAGCATCATAACAAATATAAAGCCATATCTTTCCTCCCCTTCACAGCAAAAAGTTTTCAAAAATATTGCACTCCTGTGTTATCTCCAATTTCTCACTCTCAGTTCACTTTTTAACACAGTACAATCTGGTTTCCATTTTTCTACTCCAAAAGTGTACATATTACATAACCATCAATGACCTCCACATTGCCAATTCCCATGAAGAATATTGTATTCCCGTAGCTCTACAAATTCCAGAAGTTTCCTCACAGATAGCTTCTCTCCATTCTTGGCTTCCTTGGGAATTCAGTGAATAGTTAATCTCAGTTTCCTGTTCTGGATGTTTCTTTTTTATAAATTTAGACATTGCTAGAAATGTCCATGGTGTGCTTTTGCACTTTTAAAAAATTCTAATGCTTCCCCTTTATCTCTTTCTATGATTTTAAATTATATTTTATGTGCTTGGTGCCAAATACACATTTGAAATCCCTACTTGAATATCTGTCTGCTTGGCAGGCCAATTTGGATGTTTAATGGAATCAGTAACTTAATTCTAATACACCTTTTTGTTTCAGCCCCCAATACCAAATCTGGTCTCGTGCCAGATGTTCCAGCAAATGGGACTTCTATCCACTAGTTATTATAAAGAAAAAAAGAAAACTAAGGATCATCCTCAACACATCCTTTATATATGTGCTCCCTACTTTAAATCCAAGCCTTGCCAATATTACATCATTACTACAGGTATCCCCTCTCCTTCCCTTCATCTCCATTATCAAACTTTAGTCCATCCCACTATAATCTTTTACCTTGTGAGTAAATGTGATGATGACTGTGCGAATACAGCTTTTTGGGCTAAAAGTTGAATTGCGATTCAAGAAAAAACTATGTATACTAACAAAATATATGATATAACTGAACACAAAAGTTAAGTCAGGAGAATTATATTATTGTGCTCAGGAAATTAAACTGGAAAACATAAATAAAATTATATATTCAACAATAGAAACTGGGAAAAAATAATGAATAGGGAAAAAAACCACTTCAAATATGTGAGTGCTAAAGTCAATCCCATGAGAGGCCAAGGCAAGATAACTTTATACAAAACAGACATCATGAATAAACATATGCTAGGTAGCGAGAAAAATATAGCCATCCGTCAGTATCTGTGTGGAATTGTTTTCAGAACTCCTGTGCATACCAAAATCTGCAGATGCTCAACTCTCTTATGTAAATGGCATAGTGTTTACATATAACCTACACACATCCTCCTGTATAATTTAAATCATCTCTAGATTACTTACAATACCTAATATAATCCAAATGCTATATAAATAGCTGTTATACTTTATTTGACTGATATTATTTTAATGTTGTATTATTATTTTCCATTTTTCTTTTTTTCCAAATATTTTTGGTCATGATGTGTTGAACCTGTGAATATGGAAGGGCAGTTGCATATATAAAAGAGTGAAAGACAAACTAATCAAGAATAGAAGAGATATATAAAATGTAGGTAAAGAGAAAACCTATGAAAAAGAAACACCATTTATTGGAGAGAGAATGCTTCACATAAGATAGCTTCAATAAATCTCTTTTTGAAAAAATGTTTTGCTTATAAGCAAAGGATAATAATTGTTGACTCACTTGTTTTCCCCAATGTAACTCTACTATAATGTTTAAGTAGTATGTTAAACAGATCAATATTTGATAGCATGTCTCTTCTCAGTTGCTAATCCAACTTGCTGTACCATTTCCACATCGCCACTTAGAATGTGTTATTATCTAATCATTTAATTAGAGACATTAAAGGCAGCATTAATTTTCTGGATATTTCAAATTAATAGCATATAATTATATAGCTGCATTTAAAATTAAATAATATGCATATTAATTAGTTTTGATTTATCCTTTTAAAATCACTTAATATCTTTAAACTAACATCAGACTTTCACTAAAATAATCCGATTTTAAAACTCAACAAATATGGCAAATCATTCTATGTTGCTTTGTGTATATGTGCCAATGTTCAAGATGAAGTACATTATAATCAGAACACCTGTGTACTAAGATAAGGAATATGGTAATTGAGAACACTTGTATTAAAGTTTTGGAAAGTTGATAGTTTTAAATTTTGAGAATCATATTGGAAAAATATTTCCTTGTGACTACACTGGTAGTAGAGTAGGATGATAGCTTTTAAATATATTACTTGATATTTTTTAAAGAATATCAGTGTCCTTTTTGATATGACTTACTGAGGATTTTTTCCTACACGTGCTATGTTTGAATTTGGTCCCCTTCAAAACTTATTCTGAAATGTATTGCTACTGTAAAAATACTAAGAGATGAAACCTTTGAGAGGTAATTAGGCCATGAAGGCCCCACCCTCACAGGTGGGGTTAATGTCATTGTAAATGAGCCAGTTTGGCTTCCTCTTTCTTTTGCATATAAGCAATAGTGGCTTTTTCCCTATAGAGGATGCTGTGCAGCTGTCGGGGCTCTATCTTAGATATAGAAACTGGCTCTTTACCAGACACCAATTCTGCCAGCTACCTTGATCTTGAAATTCTAAATCTCCAGAACTGTGAGAAATAAATTTCTATTCTTTATAAATTATCCAGTTTCAAGTATCCTATTATATAACAGAACAGATTATGACAGCATGTGTTTTCTAAGAACATATGATAAAAAATGTATATTTTATAATTTTTTTGGGGGGGAGGAGACAGAGTCTCACTTTGTTGCCCAGGCTAGAGTGAGTGCCGTGGCGTCAGCCTAGCTCACAGCAACCTCAAACTCCTGGGCTCAAGCAATCCTCCTGCCTCAGCCTCCCGAGTAGCTGGGACTACAGGCATGCGCCACCATGCCCGGCTAATTCTTTCTATATATATTTGTTGGCCAATTAATTTCTTTCTATTTTTAGTAGAGACGGGGGTCTCACTCTTGCTCAGGCTGGTTTCGAACTCCTGACCTCGAGCAATCCGCCCACCTCGGCCTCCCAGAGTGCTAGGATTACAGGGGTGAGCCACCGCGTTCGGCCAAAAATGTATACTTTAAAGAAATATTCAATGACTACTACATTGTAAATTCCTTCAAGAGATATATTCATACTATAGAGATTCCTTAAGAAAAATGAGACTTCTGGTTTCCAGTCTAGCATGTAAAGAGCTTGAAAGTCATCATTTTGCCCTAACAATAGTAAAAAGCTACACAAACTGAAAATTAGCAACTTTTCTCTGTATGTACAGAACGCAGTAGTGGTATGGCAATGAATAGAGAAATCAAAGGGCTGGGGTAGAGGCCACGGGAAAAAAAGAGCAAATTGAAACATTAATTAACTAAGTTTACTTTACAAATCAATGGGAAATTAATATTCAATGAATGTTCCAATAAAATTACCAAGTACCTGAGAAATATGGTACATTGCTAGTTGATAAGGTAACATCATAGAAATTAACCACAGTATGTACAGCTGAAAATGAGGGCTGCAGTCTCCCTCTTTCCCCCCCCCCCCTTTTTTGAGAATTATATAGTTTCTCATCTCTGTTCTCCTGATTCATCTACTCTATTTCCTCTCTGCATTAGGGCTTCTACTCAACTCATAATTTCACCCTTTTTGAAACCTCTGTTTGACTAATAATCATATTCGCTATATGCCATCTCCAGGACTACCACTACTTAAATTTTCAGTTTGGCTCTCAAAAGTTACAATTTCTTTTCAATTTGGTAAACAATATTTTGTAAAGAATGATATGATGGCTGCTCCTTGTATCAGGCGGCATCATGTGGTACATATACAATCTCCTAAACTCCTGCTTTTTACAATGTCAGTTATTAGAAAGTAAGTAGTGTCCATGGAGAAACTATTCTCGTTGAGAAGCGTGGCAAATGCTATTAATTTGGTAACCATTTCTCATTCTTGTCTTTTTCTATAGTGAACAAATTCTAGTTTTCTTTGGGGTAGCAATGAAAATAAACTTACCTTTGTAAAGCTGATGATCACATGACACAATCCTGGCAAAGTTAATAGATGTTTACTGGATGGTCTTTCTAAGATACTGTTTTCTTCCGATGAAAAATTGGGCAGAGAATAAATCTAGAAACTTGGTTCTTTGATGATTTCTTGAGCATCTGTACCATCCTGAAACTACTTCAAAGCCTACCACTAGACTTTGATTTCGTGAGAAAATAAACGCTGCTTGTTTAATCAAACTGTAAACTATATTCAGGATTGATATACATCACCAAATGCAAGTCTAACTAATGTAAAACTCCTTAAGCATATGTATTGCATTTCACATCTTTCCCTACTGAAACATATAACTTTATGTTAATACATATGGTCCCCAAAGTTCCTATCCGTATTGATCAACTCTGACATGTGTGGTCACTACAGCAGTCAGACTTTCTGAATGAAAGGGAACAAATTATCTTATTCCCCTACTGTGTATAGATTTGATATTGTGAGGCCATTTTTTTCAGGTTCTGCAGTACTCAAGAGAAACACACATAATCAAGATCAAATGTACAAAATTCTAATCTTGCTATTTGTTAAGTAGTGTCAACATGGTCTAGATGCAGTAGTAATGAAAAACAGAACTACAGCAATAAGCAGGCAAACAAAAACAAAATGAAACAAAGTTGAATGCATAGAATTTTCCAGAATATGACTCTACTTTTATTTCTGGAAGAAAGAGATATCACTTCCTTTGAGCTAGCAATTTACAGATGCAATGTATCTTTTGAAGACAGCTTCTTGTGGGTTGTCGGGTAAATTGTGAGTTATTGTACTATAAGTATCAGTTTTTACAGACTTTCCAAATGATTTCCTTATTCAGAAATTCCTGCTATGATAATTAATAGCCACTGTGAGAATTTCCTTTTCAACAATCTCAACGAACCAGGAATTCACTCATAGGAACTGATAAGTGGTGTAGAAAGACATTTTAGGCAAGGCACTGTTGACTTCCTTCGTCTGTAGGCAGAGTATTGCTAGAGGAACAAGTTTTCATGCTGTGTGTGTTTGAATAGGCAGAGATACGCCTGTTCAGTAGGCCAAGGCATCTCCTGGAAATATAATCTTCCTGAAGCTTCAGTGAAATTTCTATCAGATTCATACTTGGAAACTAATGTTAAAACCAAGAGTGGGTAATTTTCCATTCACCTGCATGCTTCTCTGCGTGGTTAGACTGCCTGTTCTGAACAGCTGCATCTAGTACAGAAGTGAAATGACTGATGGGCTTCCGTTGCCTAGAAACAATATGGCTCAGGGCTCCATCTTCCTTCATTGTTATGCACTTAGTGACTCTCATGTCAGGCTCCTATTTATAAACTAATGACAGAGACAAGCTGTGAGAAACATTTGCGTATCACCCCCACGCCCCCCATCCTCCAATCTTTCCTGCCTTAGAATGAGAGTGAACATCACTGGGTCAGAGTGTGCTGAGAAGTTGGATATAGATGGAAATCCTCTGTAAGGACCTAAAATGCTGGGGTGTCTCATGGTTCTCTCACTTCCCCTTTCCAATTGCCAGATTCCCTGTCTTTTTTGAAAAGAAAAAAAAAAAGACCATTTAAGTCACAAGAAGCCAATGCAACAAAATTTTGACTATTGTCAGTCAAGAAAGTACCTGGTTAGTTTTCATATATGAAATCCATTAGTCTTACTGAGAGAGTTTCTTACTCTGGAGAAATGGGATTTCATAATTTTGTATAACTGTTCTTTTTACCTGTGGATGTGTAGCCAGGAACAGAGACAATTTTCTCTTCTTTTGAAGTTCAATATAAATGACACACACATTCATAGGTTTTTAGCTTTAGCTACAAATCTTACCAATGTCTCAGCTTCACTGGGCATAGAGTATAAAATAATGCAGGTGATTTGTTATTAAGCTCTTACCACAAAGTGTAGAATGAATTCTTTGCAAACCAGTTTAGGGCAATTTTCATTATTTCCACTCTATTATGATTCCTTATTTATATTTATTTCAATTTTAACCAGAGCTCATTTAATCAGGCCACCATTAACCAGTCTGTACAATACTTGTATGTCTGTGAAATTTTAAAAAGTGTCTCAACATTTCCTAGTAGTAGTACAGCATTCTTGCTCTTTCTTAGTGTTAGTACTGAGTTCTATAACATAGAATACAGCTTCAGTCCCCAATTTCCTTGACCAGATTTACTCAGGCAGGCAAAGCACTTTGGTAGCCATAATTATAGCTACCAAATATAGGATTCCACAGAATTTTTATATTAAAAAAAGAATTAGTAAAAAGGAAATAGAACATTTACCTTTTACAACTGTCTGAATTTTAAGCTTCAAAGTCATTGGGAAAAAACATCATAAGGCAGGAGGAAAAATCATTTACTGAGGAGCTGTAAAGTGAAGTATTATCAGATTGCACACAGGTCTGGGAAACATTCCAATTCCCAGCAGCCAAACTGGGGATATGTTGTGAACACCTCTGACATCTAGCAGAGGCCACAGAGGAATGGCACCTGAGTCATCATAGGTGCAAATAAGTATGAAAAGAAAATGTACTTTAAAATCTACCCTTGTAAAAATTAGAAACAAGTCTTGACAGGACTGGAATAATCCACAAGTAAATTAAATTTAGTGCTCACTAAAGCAAAATTTAAACCTTTTAAAAAGAAACCAACAAAATATAGATGCTCAATAATGAAGAACTCACAATGTCTAGCAATAAAAAAATTTAGTCAATGGCAAAAGAAGAAGAAATGATAGGGATGATGGAAGAAGCAGGTAAGGACATTAAAATATCTATTATAAAAATGCACAAGGATTTAGAAGATAGTATGAGCTTAGTGAGGTGATAAACAAGATATAAAAAGTAGCCAGTAGAAATTGTGAACCTGGAAAATACTGTATTACAAAGTAATAAATTCACCATATACATTTATTAGCATATATTATGGTTTGAGTGTACCCAACAAAACTCTTGCTGGAACCTTAATTTCCAGCACAGACATATTGGGAACTGTAACCTTTAAGAGGTGAGGACTACCAAGAGGCATTTGGGTTATGGGGACTTCTCCATCACGGGTGCCTTGGTGCCATTCTCACAGCAGTGAGTTATTATTCTCTCATGACTGGATTAGCTGTTGTGAGAATGGATCAGTTCACTCAAAAGCAGATTGTTATAAAGTGAGGATTCTCCTTGCATTTTGTCCCTCTTTGAACACATCCACTTGCTTTTCTGCTTCTCAGCCATGATGTGATGCTACAAGTGTCCCTCACCAGAAGCTGAGCAGATGCTAGCACCATGCTCTTCGAATTTCCTTCCACTAGAATCATGAGCCAAATAAACCCATTTTATTATAAATGACTCAGTCTTAGTTACTCAGTTATAGCAACAGAAAGCAACTAAGATGGCATATTATACAGTACAAAACTTAAAGACCAACTAACTTGAAAAGATTCCAATAAGAAATATAAGAAGTGAAACTGTCTATAATAATTTTTTAAAAGGCTGAAAAAATAAGGTGTCCTCTGTGACATATAAGATAAAATAAGCAATCTAAAATGATTTAATTAGAGCACTATATGGAAAATTGACCTGGGAGGTATATTTAAAGAAAAAGTGTCTATAAAGTTCCAAAATTAATGAAATATATTAGATTGCAGATCCAAGAAGCTTGGTAAGCTTTGGGGTTAGGGCTGGGGAAATATGAATTACAAAAAGGCATTTCATCATTAAATTGTTGAAAACAAGTGACAAAGAGGAAAAAAAACTCAAAAGCAATCAGAGCAAAAGAGAGGCTATAGCCATTAAACAATGATGAGAGTTACTATTAATTTCTATCGAAAAGAATGAGATCCAGTTGGCAATAGAATAGCATTTTTAAAGCACTGAAATACCCCTATCAATTTAGAATTCTATACTCAATCATAAAATCTTTTTTAAAAATGAAGGTGAATCAAAGACATTTTAGATGTATAATAATTAGCTTAATTATTCCCCATCATACCTATAGTAGAGGAAATGTTAATGGAAGTTCCTTCTGCAGAAGAATAATATACATCATAGGGGAAATTAGATCTACAAACAGAAATGAGCACTTCCAAAAATCGAAAGTATGTGAGTTACCAGTAAAACTTTCACTTTCTCATGCTCTAATTTATTTAAACAATTATTTAAAGCAGTGATACCAATAATGCGTTATGCATTTTTAAGAATACTGCTAATGTCTCTTCAAGATCCTGATTTGAATTCTTTTGAATAAATACCCAGAAATAGGACTGCTGGATCAATTAGTAGTTCTATTTTTAGTTCTTTGAGGAACCTCTGTACAGTTTTCCACAGCAGCAGCATAATTTTAAACTCCCACCAACAGTGTAAGGGTTTAAATTTCTCTACCACCACAGAGTCATCAATATTTGTTGTCTTTTTGTGTTGTTCATAATGACCACATTAACAGGCATAAGATGATTTATCATTGTGGTTTTTGATTGCATTTTCTGATGATTAGTGATGCTGAGAAAATTTTCGTATACCTGTTGGCCATTTGTGTATCATCTTTGGAGAAATGTCTACTCAAGCTCTGCTGATTTTTAATTGCGTTATTGTTTTTGAAATTAAACTTTTATCAATA
This sequence comes from Microcebus murinus, assembly GCF_040939455.1. Lineage (NCBI taxonomy): Eukaryota > Metazoa > Chordata > Mammalia > Primates > Cheirogaleidae > Microcebus > Microcebus murinus. The sequence goes on from NC_134114.1 coordinate 14,013,221, forward strand.
TTATGTATATGTATCTATAAACATTTGCTAATACAATTTTATTTTTGAAAACTCCCTATAAGTAAACCATACATTTTATTACTGTTTCTCACTTTCTTTGTAATTTGTACTTTTCTTTGTACAAAGAAAGTTGAGTGTTTCAGTAATATTACTGCCAGGCATTGAAGGTATGATTCAATAAGAAATATATGATTTTGAGAAACTAACAATAATATCAACAAAGATAAATAACAATTTTAAATCACCTATTGCATTCCTTTTGGTTATGCTAAGTTGAATTATCTTTAAACAATAGATCAAATGCTTTATAACAAATTTAAATTCACTTGAGGGTGCATTTTACTTTAAGCATTATGTTCTTAAAAACTTATGGATATATTGCTAAATTAAATGGCTTATAATTGAATTTAAGGTACCAACATAATCAAAAAATAATTATTTCTTCTTATACATCTTGAAGATCTTCTCATTATGCAAATTAGGTCTATCAATTATTATGTACATCCTTTGGATAAGAGGCAATGTATGATTATGTTTCCAGAAGGATGCATCTGTTCTGATTTGATTTAACTACCCATCAGTGACTATAAATTGTTGGGTAATTTTGTTTGATTGGCAAAATAATTTTAGAGCAGTTTAAGCAATATTGTTGCATATGTGCCTGGATTCCCAATGCATTTTTTTCCCTGTGGCATATCAAGTGAAAAGATATCAGCAGTCTATTTTTCTTATTAGTAATTCAAACTGATCCTAAGAAAAAATACAATTATTAATTTTACTTCAGGTTAAAGAGTTTTCCAATATATAATATAATCTGCTTTTAACATTTTGAATGTTTAGGTTTATATATGATACCAATGATTTTCTCCTTGCATTTTCTTTTAGAGAAATAAAGCCATCAATAATACATCTATGATGTGGGCAACTATCCTTCAAGTTTCTCAAATAATATAATTGTTATCTTGACAAGTCTACCTCTATTACATTCCACACTAAAGGCACCAATAAATTCTGTTAGCTTGATTTTCACTTCTGTTACAAAATCGATTCTTACTTTCTTTACCATCCTAGCTGTAGTTTAAGCCACCAGAATCTCTTGCCTTGACTCTGACAATTACATTTCACTGATTCCCCCATTTTTTCCATTGGTATTTCTTGGGCTATTTTCATCATGGTACCCAGATAGAAGTTGTGGTCAAAAATATCTAATAACTTTCCATATCATTCAGAATAAACGTCAAAATCCTTCTTGTGAATCATAACGTCCTCATCATTTCCCTGTCTGCACATCCTAATCTTATCTGCTGCCACTCTCCATCTTCCTCACCCTTGCCAAATGTCCTCTTTCTGCTCCTCGCACATGTTCAATATACAATCATGCATTGTTCAACGATGGGATGCGTTCTGAGAAAAGCATCATTTGGAGATTTTTATCATTGTGTGAATATCATAGGCAATACACAAACCTAGATGGCATAGCCTCCTATAAACCTGGGCTATATGGTATAGCCCACTGCTACTAGGCTACATACCCGTACAACATGTTACTATATTGAATACTGCAGGCAATTGGAAAAAAATGGTATTTGTGTATCTAAGCATATGTAAACATAGAAAATGTACAGTAAAAGTGCATTATAAAAGATAAAAAATGGTACACCTGTATAGGGCACTTACCATGAATGGAGCTTGCAAGACTGGAAGTTGCTCTGGGTGAGTCAGTGAGTAAGTGGTGAGTGAATGTAAAGGCCTAGGACATTGCTGTACACTATGATTGACTTCATAAACACTGTTGACTTATGCCACATTAAATTTATAGAAAAAAACTTTTTTCTTTGATAATGAATTAATTTTGGCTTACTATAACATTTTTATTTTCTAACCTTTTAATTTTTTAAACTTTTTGACTTTTGTAATAACAGAACTTAAAGCACAAACACATTGTAAAGATATACAAAATTATTTTCTTGTTATGATAATATTAACTTTTATAATTGCCCATACATTTACCTTTATGGAGATCTTTATTTCTTCATATTGCTTTGAATTACTTTGTAATGTCCTTTTATTTCACTCTGCACTCCCTTGTTGTGAGGTAAGTATAGTGGTGATGAAAACTTCAGCTTTTGGGTGTGCAAAGTCATAACATGTAATCAAAATGCTTGTATCTCCATAATATCTTGAAATAAATAAAATAAATAATAAAATAGTTTATCTGGGAATGTGTTAATTCCTCCCCCCCTTTTTTTTTTGAAGGGCAGTTTTGCTGGATATAGGTTTCTTTGTTGATGTTTCCTTTTTTCCCATTGGCCCCTTGAATATATTGACTTACCGCCTTCTGGTCTCCAAAGTTTCCAATAAGAAATCTGCCAATAATCTTACTGTATGTGATGAGTCACTTCTCTCTGTTGCTTTCAAGATTCATCTCTTGTCTTTTTATTTCAAAAGTTTGATTATAATGTGTCTCAGCATGACTCCCTTTGAGTTCATCTTGGTTGGACTTCATTGACTGTTGTGGATGCTTACATTTTATGTCTTTCAGAACATTTGAGAAGATTTCAGCTGTTATTTTTTCAAATATTCTCTCTGCCCTTTCTCTCTCTCTTCTTCTTCTTCTGGGATCCCCGCAGTGAATATATTGGTTTGATTGACGGTATCCCTCATTTGATTCTTTGTTTTGCCTGTTCAAATCTGCCTTTGAATTGCTCTTATACATTTTTCATTTTAATTATTGTAATTTTTAACTCCAGAATTCCTCTTTGATTTCTGTTAGGCTTACTATCTCTTTATTGATAGCTCCCTTTTGTTCATACTGGACTTTCTAGACTTTCTCTACATTTTGCTTTAGTTATTTGAACATCTTTAAGACAGTTATCTTAAATTATTTATTTACTAGATCTGTAATTAGATCTTTTTCAGAGAAAATTTCTCTTGATTTACTTTTTACTTTGAATAGGCTGAACATTCCAGTTTCATATATATATATATATATATATATATATATATAGTGATTTTTTTTGTTGAAACCTGGACATTTGAATCTAATATAGTCTGGTAAGTCTGAAAATCAGATTCTATCCCTGGTGCTCCATTTGTTGTTTTTGTTATTGCTTGTGTTTCTTTATTGTCTTATTGTTGTTGCCTGCCTCTGTGCCAAGGAGCAGCCTGAGCTATAAACTTAAGGTGTTCTCAGTCTTTTCTGAGCCTGAACCTTTCCCTGGGTATGCATGATCACTTTCTCATTTATCTCATATATGCAAATTGTTTTGACTTTCCTAGTCTTTGGTGCCTGGCTACCAAAATGGAAAAAAGAGAAAAACTTAAGGGGAGAGGGAAGGTGCTAGCCTTTTAATCACCCTGAAAATCACTTCAGCTTGAGGGGGAGGGGCCAACCACAATGGGGGGAGGTACAAAAATAATGACCACCCACCTCTTCCTGTGATAAGAAGCAGCAATTAGTGATCAGATCACAGATATCCAATATTTGAAGAACAAGATCAAGTAAAAGAATAGTGTCAAAGCAATTTCATATGTCCTATTTGAACTACACATAGTTAAAAATCCAAAACTGAAAAAAATATATAAATATTGCCAGTGAGCAAACAATTTCTTTGAAGAAATAAAGGTGTGATATTATAGCCATGGGTATTATTGACGGTATATTCACAGATATGTTACTAAGGAAATACTTCAAAAGTAAAGACAAAACACCAGTTTATATTATTTTACTCTAAAGAGAATTTACTTTGGTATGATTTTTTTTCAATAAAACTAAAATCAAGTTTATTATAATTTAAATCATTTTTTCAGTACAGCCTTTCTGCTTTTAACGGATAAAAAGTATGAAAAAAAGAGCAACAATTAGATCAAACAACTTTATATTCCCCATATATCTAAAAGAGAGAAGATTAAACACTTAATTGGTTGTTAAATGTACTTAAAGGAAAACAGAACAGTGAGCAAAGTAGCTAAATTCCTGCCTGTGCAAACTTCAACTAGTTCTCCCATGATCAGTTGCATGTAATTATAACTTTTCTTTCATTCTGTCATTGCCCTGCACACTCTGCCCGTGTTTCTAAGGATGTATTAGGGAAAAAAGTATGCACACATTCACAAACACATAAAATTCGAAAGAATGTATTAATATAAGTGTATTAATAGAAAGATAGATATAGGTATGACTATAGATCACACATGATGTAAGTAAATAGACTAAATACCACTGTTCATTTCATGTTTTCCCCTTCATTTCTAATGAAGAGAAAGATAAACTACATTTTTCTCTTCCTTTCATTGGCTCTCTTATCAGTCTTTCTGGCTTTTCTGCCACACCGAAGTCTCAATTTCCGACAGCATAGCCAATGGGCAGTGGCTATGCAACTCCTATCGGGAGCATGACTCAGCCTTTTTCTTCACTCTCCATGTGACTATATGTTGGCCACACATATGTCCATGCTGGGGATGGGAGAGTTTCCATGTTGCTTAGTACTCCTCATTTATTGTTTGTAGAGTTGTACATCTCCCCTGGAGAGATGGAGGAGTATCTTTTCTTTAAGTCACTGATCCATGGATGCCCTTCCTGAAGTCTGAGTGTCCTTCCCATAAAGTCAATTTTGCAGATAAAAGGGAAAAAAATTTTGTGGACCTCTATAAGCTCAATGTAGAGGGAAAGGGATAAAAGCAATATCCATAACAAAAAAAAAATGGCATAGCTTTAGTTTTTTATTGTCTCTAACTTTTCTTGTCCTGCAGAGCAAAGATTACCTTTTCTATAGAGGTATTGCCTTTCAAAGCTTTATTTATAGTCTGTTTGTCTTCAATTCTTTCCCAAGCACCATCAAACTTCACCCCCTTTCCTAATAACATTACTCCCATGTTTTATCCAACAACTAGTTTACTGCATGGAGCCAGATTTGCATTTGTTTTCTATCAGGAATAATAAAATTTCCACAATGCTAACCATCAAAGAATTATAACATTTTCTTTAATTTGTGCAAATTAATATTGATTACTTTCATTGCAAATAACATTTTCAAAATGCAAAGGACTTTTTTAGTAAGAAGAAAACAAACAAGGGAAATCTTTCAGAGTAAAATATGGAGGTATAGATTATGGATATATAACAAAATGAGGAAAAGAATCAGAGGAGTGAGATGGAAACGTGTAGTTCAAACACAAACAGACATAAGCACAAATACTTGTACAGAGAAGTTTACAACTTTAGAACTGACAAAAGATCTTAAAAAAATACAATATTGCTCATTAGTAGAGAAACTGAGAAGAGTAATGAGTGAGGTTTGAAGAGTAGGTCATAAAAGAACTTATCTGACACCAAGGCACAATGAAATGCAATTAAAATGTTCTCAAGACAATTCGTAAAAGGATGAAATGTATTGCACCAAGTTTTATGGCCTAATAAAACTAAAATGTACCTTCACTCTGTTGGAAAGGTTTATGAAGAGGAAGAAAAGACAAAGTAATATAAATAGGTAGTTTCTATGGTTTCTGAGGTACTATCAAAAGGGACACATGAGCTCTTCTTCATTTATAATAAAATGGAAACATACTGGGATAAAAATAGTAGGTTTTTATTAAGGATAGAACTAAATATGTTGTATATATTGAAGTGAAAATTAAAAAAATCAAAATTCCATATAGCAAGCTATCTTGACATTTCCATCTATAATTACTCTATTTATCCTTTTCTTTGCAAAATAGATAGATAAATCATTGCTATTTTCTTAGGAAAAATGTTTTTTTCCAGTAAAAGAGGTAATGAAGAATAGACAATAAAATTAGTACATACATTTATATCTGTGCATGAAAACTAAGATAAATTATTACTATTATACAATTAGTAGTAATAATTTAATGGTAAATTATTATTATATTATTACTATTATTACTATACTATTATACTCTGCACTCTGATAGAACTGACTTATTGTTTAACTGCATTTACTGTTAAGAGAAAAAAGACCATATAGTATATCTATAATACATAATAAGTCAATATTCACAGAACATAACAAATTGTCATGTTGTAATAGAGGTCTCATTTTCTGTTTATTTATCAACAGTATAAAGTCTTATGATTCTATTGTTTTCAATAAAACTAGGCTTTTATCTATCCTGTCCTCCTGCTTTTAGGGTTTCAATGATGATAATGTGAGGTTGCTTAAAATGTGATCTTTGCCATTTTGATTATAAGTTTTAGATTCTTCAATGCTATAATTCATATTGAATTGAAGGGTTATATAACAGGTTCCGAACATTTCAGTTGGGATATAAAACGTTTTGTGTGAATTATATTCTAAACTTGTACAACAGATTTGCCAACTTGGTTTCTCATCATTCTCAAAACAAGTAGAAGAATAAAATTTCAAACTAAAATAAATCTCAAATCTAGTCATAATATTTTTTTTCTCTGTAGACCTATAAATTTTGAAATGTAGCATGTTTTTAAGGGTTGAATTTTGTCTTCGAAATGAGATGTTTAAGTTTTAATCACCAGTACTTTAGAATATGACCTTACTTGGAAATGGTGTTATTGAAGATGTAATTAGTTAAGGCACAATAAGGTCATACTGGGCCATTATCCAATATAACTGGTGCCATTGTAAGAGCACAGAGACAGACAAGGAGAGAATGCCATGTGGTGACAGCAGCAGAGACTGAGGTGCTGCAGCTGCAGGCCAAGGAATGCCAAGGATTGCCAGTAACCGCCAGAAGCCAGGACAATAAGAAAGGAGTCTCTCTTGCAAATTTCAGAGAGAGAGCATGGCTTTGCTGGCACCTTAATTTTGGACTTGTAGCCTCCAGAACTCTAAGACAATACATTTCTATTGCTTTATGCCCCCTAGTTTATTACTTTGCCATGGCAGCTACAAAATTGATTATTAACTAAAAATTGGAAAAACAAAATAATTTTATAGAATAATAATTTGATTATTGATAACATTACGATCATTGGGAGAATAGATTTACCTGAGCTGTTATTCCACTACTGTAGAAAATGTTCTGATTCTCATTTTTTAAAGAAAATATATTATTATTATTATAAAACTATATAACAAATGAGTGCAATGAAAAAATAACTATTTTATTTTTAAGTTGTTTATTATTTTTTTTTTAATAAAATAGGCCATACAGAACAAAGTTAAAGGTGTCATATTTAGTCATTATTATTTTAAAGGAAGATAAAAATATTTACCTATTTTGCTTCTCTTTTAGCCTTGTAATGCCAAGTCTTCTGATCCTTTCCTTAATAATGAGTCTGACTAGTAGCATGACTCAAATGCCCTGAGGTTTACCTTAGACAAATGCTTGCTCACATTTGTAATAACTGATTCATTGTAGAGAAGAAACAAGTAGGAGTATACAAAATACTGAATCACTTTCATTCGCTATGGCCATTTTAGTTGCTGTTAGTGATAAACTTTAAATCTCTCTGGCTTAGTGCAATAATACATTAAAATGCAGATGGTAGTAGACATCATGATTCAGATGGCGGCTCTGGGCCATTTTGTTTCTCAGATGCCCAGTCAGACAGAGGTTCTGTTGCCTTCAGCATGTGACTAACAACATCAACCATGAATATCAAATCATCAGGTTACCTATGTTGATGGCAGTATTTGAGAAGTCCTCTTTTAACGGTGTCTGTATCATTTGTTGTCATGAGTATAGCCAGAGAACTACCAGTCAAGGTTGAACAGAGGAGTTAAAAACAAAACAGAATTTTTCAGCATGTTCTGGACTTAGAGTCTTCAAGCAAGCTCTATTTTCCAGAAATCTGATGATGTAGGATATAAATAGTCAAAAGACTCTCACATACAACTATGATAAAATTACTTGTGGATCAGAACCAGGATATCTACAATTAAAACTCCCCTCAAAAAGGTAATGCAGGCCGGGTGCAGTGGCTCACGCCTGTAATCCTAGCACTCTGGGAGGCTGAGGCGGGCGGATTGCTCAAGGTCAGGAGTTCAAAACCAGCCTGAGCAAGAGAGAGACCCTGTCTCTACTATAAATAGAAAGAAATTAATTGGCCAACTAATATATATAGAAAGAATTAGCCAGGCATGGTGACACATCCCAGCTACTCAGGAGGCTGAGGCAGCAGGATTGCTTGAGCCCAGGAGTTTGAGGTTGCTGTGAGCTAGGCTGACACCATGGCACTCACTCTAGCTTGGGCAACAAAGCGAGACTCTGTCTCAAAAAAGACCAAGGTAATGCAGATGGCGACCTTGGTAAGGTTGCTTTCTATAAGAAAGGGAAGTTCTTGGTTAGACCCTAATTTTGTTCTCTGGGAGACTCTTCTACATCATCCTCATTGGCTACATGAAGTGTGTGAGTGCTTGGTAGTATTCCTTCTTTGGCGTGCCACAGTTTTTCTACAGGTCTGCAGGTTTTCACCCTGCTTTATATACACGCAGGTATGGGGGCCCAGTGTGTTTTTCTGCACGAATTGCTTAAGGTTATTTTAGTCCTACCTTTGTGATTCTTTGGTCAAAACAGTTGCTTAAAAGTGTTATGAGCTTCCAGTGTCTGCTACCATACAGTTCCATATGCCTGTTTCTACGACCAAAGTTCGTTCCTATTCACAAAGTTACCAACATCCCCTTGTCTTTCTTTCTCACAAATAATGGCAGCTACTTTGAGACTCTTTATCTTACTTTGACCCACTTTGTTCAACTGAAAAGTTTTACTGACTTTCGTTACTCAAAGCCATTTTAGTGTTATTGTTTGTTATTGGGCTCTAGGAGCACTCATCCTTTTCTATTACCATGTCTTTGAGCATTGCCGTTTCTATCTATTCCATTTAATCATTGTTTAAAACTCAGCCACACAGTGATGTGTGGCTCATTTCTTATTCATAATACCTTGCTGAAGACAAACAGCACATACAATGTTCTGGTTCCTTCCAATTACTTTAATCAGAGACATAGGCTTAAGTACATTTGATAAGCCTTCTAAGAAATATCACTTTATAAAATAGACATTTAGGTTTTTAACCTGGCTATTAAGAAACTCTCACATATTTATATTTTTATAAAGGCAGCAAACCATTTCAAGGTAACAATGATTGATTTCATATCGAAAGCTGTAATAGCTTCTCAATGAATATTTAAATAATAAATGAATTCCTTGCTTCCATTTGTACTTTGAAGAATGTTGTTAGATAATTTTTAGTGGTCTACCATTAGCAAAATAATTTAATTTTATAAAAGAAATTTAATAAGTAAATTTGCACTTCATTGCTATTCAAAGCACCATAAGTAGATGATTTGAATTTTATTGCATCCACATTTCATTCCATAATTTTTTTCCGTAATTACGAAACAAACATAATAGCTTCAAAGTGTTAATGACTGAAAAATATTCCAAAACATGAAAGAAGATATCAGTTTGCTACTAGAACCAATCCATTTTAAGACAGTAAGAGATTTGTGAATTCTCATGAAGGCATATATAAACTTCAAAAAGAAAAAAAAAATTCTTGGGACTTTATAAACCTCTATTCCTCTTCATATTATTTATCCCATCTAGTAAAGGTTTTGCTTTGTTATTATATTAATGAATGCCCCTGTATTATTTTTCCCTCTATAATTAATATTCTCTTTTCATATATAGCATGAGAATCTATATCACTTTATGTGTACCAGGGCCTTGTATTATTGCAAGATAAGACTCTAAAAGAAATTTGTCTTTTGGCTAAGAAAATCTTAATATTTATCTTGATTGTTGAACTGAGTTGAATTCCTCCTTGAGTATATTAGTTAACCATGTAATTACCCTATACCACATGATGAATAGAAATTTAAAACTATGATTATATACATAAAACAAAAAAATGAAAATTTTAACTGCAAATATTGTAGAAATCCTTTGTTATCGGGTAAATATGATAGACATTGTACACTGTAAAATGTTGAGATATATGTTTTCATAAGGTGTTGCTCATGTTGACAGTTTTATGTGTTAACATTCTGTAGACTTCCTGATATCTGACAGTTATATTTATTCATACTCAATTCAGTTTGATATCAGAAAACATTTCTTCTATTGATGAATGTGTGCACCATGGGCCCATTTCTTAAAAGGATGACAATGTAAATGTTATTGAAACCACAAACCATATTTTTTTTGCTATTGTATTTGTTCATGATCAACTTCTAGTCCTGTTGTGTTTTGTGAAATCAAATGGGAAAGATGTGCGTGTGTGTGTGTGTGTGTGTGTGTGTGTAATGCATATGATTAGAGTATATATTTTTTCCTAGTAAATGTGGACACAGGTTCAGTTTTAAATTATTTTCCACTTTTTCATAGTTATAATTTATGGCTAAAAATATTGCCAAATTTTTGGCAATTTTCTTTTGTCTTTATTTTCATAAAGTGAACTTTTAATTAAAACCCCTGTACAAAGTCCCGTTTGGAGTCATGAGTCTTATATAGAAGGTGGTAAAATGCAGAGTCCCCAAAGTAATCAGTTCAGTTCTCTCTTGTCTGTCTACATTTTTCAAAATGGAAGGACCTTCAAAATGCAAGCCTAAAATTCTCTGATTCAGGCACATGAGAAACATGTAAAAATATCTCAAAAACGTATATGAAAACATCTGGTGTCAGCAAAGATGAGCAAGCCCATCCCAGCCTATTAGTTTCACTGATTGCAACTAAAGTCCTGGACTCTGAAAAGCAAATAATAGCAGGCAGATTGAGACAGGAAGTCTAAACTGGAGAAAGACCAGCATTCTGGTGAAGTTCCTATTTTTTCTCTTCATTTCTCTCCCAAGTGTGACCAAACTTGAGGAACCGTGAAATATCTATGAACACCAAAAACTTCAAGGAGTTTAGAGGTAAGGCAACTTTTTCCTCACTTTTCCTCTTTAAGAACGGAATCATTTATTAAACTGCACTGCTGCGGCAGTACTACAAACACGTCAAACCTGATACAGGACACCTGAGCCTCTGACCTGAGGAACCGGGAAGAGGAGTCCATGTGGTCCAATAAGTGTCCTGCTATTTTCTTCCCTTTCCTCTTGCTACTTTGCTGAGTGTCTCTACTTTTCTGAGGAAATGCGCAACACAGTGTGTGGGGGAAAGGAGATAAGACTCTGAAAGAAATTAGTCTTTTTCCTAAGGAAATCAGTAAAAGTTGCCTATGAAAACCAGAGTGTGAAGGAGATCCCGGTGAGAGGAGAGCTTTACTCTTTGATTCTGTAATTCTGGGTGTGAACCCACGGGAACCTCAAACTTACACTTGAGCTTGCCATTCACAGAACTGATTCAAAGAAGCGTTATAGAAAAGTAACAACTCTATGAACCAGGTTTAAAAAAGTACATTCCTTAAAACAACCTAGCACATGGACAGATTTTGTATAGTCAATGAGCTAAGAATGCTTTTTACATTTTTAAAGGGCTGTAAAACAAGCAAGCAAGTGAATGTACAATCAAGCAAGTGAATAAATAAAGAATATGCAGCAGAGATCATAGGTGGTCCACAAAACCTAAAATGTTACATGGTATTTTAGAAAAAAAAAATTGCCTATTCCTCAAATCACACAATACCCTAAATAGCATGTGCACAGGTAGCAAAACAGCATACCATACTAACTTTAATTGGAATTGTAAAAGATAGTTATGTATCTAGTAGGTGCTAGAGTTGTCAATTAGAAAAATAAAAAGAGATAAAAGATTAGTTACTATAGCCTTGTAGTATAGCTTAAAGTCTGGTACATTGATGACTCCCAATTTGTTATTTTTACTTAAGATTGCTTTTGCTATACGGGGTCTTCTCTGATTCCATATGAAAATGTAGGACTAGTTTTTCTAGATCTGGAAAAAATTACGTTGGTACTTTAATAGGGATTGCATTGAACATGTAGATCACTTTGAGTAGCATAGACATTTGAACAATATTGATTCTGCCGACCCATGAGCATGGCATGGTTTTCCACCTGTTTACATCCTCTGCCATTTACTTCCTCAAAGTTTTGTAGTTCTTTCTGTAGAGGTCTTTTACCTTCTTCTTTAAATATATTCCTAGATATTTTATTTTCTTTGTTGGTATTGTGAAGAGTATTGAGTCTTTGATTTGGTTTTCAGTTTGAATGTTGTTGACATATAGGAATGATACTGATTTCCGTACATTGATTTTGTAACCTGAGACTTTGCTGAATGTGTTTATCAATTCCAGCAGTCTCATGGTAGAATCTTTGGGGTTTTCTAGATACAAGGCTATAGTACTTAAAACAGGATGGACTGGCACAAGAACAGAGACATAGACCAATGGAACAGAACTGAGAATTTGGATATAAAGTCATCCTCATATAGCCATCTAATCTTTGACAAAGAAGACAAAAACATACATTGGAGAAAAGAATCCTTATTTAATAAATGGTGTTGGGGAAATCGGATAGCCACATGTAGAAGACTGAAATAGGATCCACACCTTTCACCTTTCATAAAAATCAACTCATGGTGGATAACAGACTTAAACCTAAGGCATGGAACTATTAGATTTCTAGAAGAAAATGTTGGAAAAAATCTTACAGACATTGGCCTAGGCAAAGAATTTATGAAAGAGGCCCAAGAGGCAATCACAACAACAACAAAAATAAATAAATGGAAGCTGATCAAATTAAAAAGGTTTCTAAACAGCCATGGAAACTATCACAAGAGCAAACATGCACCCTACAGAAAGGGAGAAAATATTCACATGCTATACATCTGATAAAGGGCTGATAACTAGACTCTATATAGAATTCATGAAAATCAACAAGAAAAAAATCAAACAACCCTATCAAAAATGGGCAAAGAACATGAACAGAAACTTTTAAAAAGAAGATAGACTAAAGGTCAAGAAACATATGAAAAAATGCTCAACATCTCTAATCATCAGGGAAATGCAAATCAAAACCACAATGAGATATCACCTAACTCCCGTGAGAATGGCCTTTATCAAAAAGTCCCAAAACAATAAAAGTTGGTGTGGATGCAGAGATATAGGAGCACTAATACACTGCTGGTACGACTGCAAACTCGTACAACCTCTGTGGAAAGTAATATGGAGATATTTCAAAGAGCCACAGTAGAATGGCCATTTGATCCATTGTATCCAAATTCCATGACTGGTATCTACCCAAAGGAATAAAAGACATTCTAGAAAAAGGACATGTGCACTTGAATGTTTATAGCAGCACAATTTACAATTGCAAAGATATGGAAACAACCCAAGTGTCCATCAATACATGAGTGAATTAGTAAAATGTGGTGTATCTATACCATGGAGTTCTACTCAGCTCCCCCCCGCCCCAAACAATGCTGATCTAGCACCTCTTGTATTATCCTGGATAGAGCTAGAGCCCATTCTTCTAAGTGAAGTACCACAAGAATGGAAACACAAGCACCACATGTACTCACCATCCAATTGGTATTAACTGATCAGCACTTATGTGAATATGTAGTAGTAACATTCATTGGGTGTATGGCAGGTGGGAGGGGGGAGGAGGGGATGGGTATATTCACACCTAATCAGTGCAGTGGGCACCATCTGGGGGATGGACAAGCTTGAAGCTTTGACTCTGGTGGGGCAAAGGCAATCTATGTAACCTAAACATTTGTACCCCTGCAATATGCTGAAATAAAAGCAAAAGAGATAAAGGTAACACACTATGTTCTACAAAATCCATGCACAATTCTAAACACAACTCTTATCAAAATCTTGGCATGATATTTTGTAGATATTGATGATCTGTTTCTAAAATTTGTACGGAAAGGCAAAAGAAATGCTGCAATACTCAAAATGATTTTGTAAAGGAAGAGAACATTTATGGACTTATATCACCTGATTTGAAGTCCTACATTAAAGTTACAATCACCAAGTCATAGATAAATACAACACAATTGAAGATCTGGAAATAGACACACAAAAAATATGGTCAGTTAATTTGACAGAGGTGAAAAAGAAATTCAGTAAAGAGAAAGCCCACTCCATTTAACAAATGGTCTGGAATGTTTGTATATCCATATTCAAAAGAATATGAAACTTGATGTGTACTACAAAATTTACGTAATAATTTCTTAAAAATTGATCATGGAGTAATATGTAGAATGTAAAACTATACTATTTTTAGAAGGAAACATTGGTGAAAAATCTTTTGATTTTTAATGCAAAGTTATCTTAAATAAGATACCAAAAACACAATCCCAAAAGAATATATTAATACAATGGACTTTATCAAAATTTAAAACTTTTACTCTGTGAAAGACAATTCTAAGAGCATGGAAAGACAAGTATTTGTATCCAAGTAGATAAAGAATACCCCAAACTCAACAATTAGAAACTAAGCAAACCATAGTATTGGACAAAACATTTAAATGGACACTATACTTAAGAAAATATATAGATGGTGAATAAGTACATTAAAATATTATCAACATCATTAGTAACTAGGAAAACACAAATCAAAACCACAATGAGGCCGGGCGCGGTGGCTCATGCCTGTAATCCTAGCACTCTGGGAGGCCAAGGCAGGCGGATTGCTCGAGGTCAGGAGTTCGAAACCAACCTGAGCAAGAGCGAGACCCCATCTCTACTATAAATAGAAAGAAATTAATTGACCAACTAATAAATATAGAAAAAATTAGCCGGGCATGGTGGCGCATGCCTGTAGTCCCAGCTACTCAGGAGGCTGAGGCGGAAGGATTGCTTGAGCCCAGGAGTTTGAGGTTGCTGTGAGCTAGGCTGATGCCACAGCACTCACTCTAGCCAGGGCAAAAAAGTGAGACTGTCTCAAAAAAAAAACAAACAAAAAAAAAACAATGAAATGCCACTGTATACCTGTTGGAATAGTTGGAATCATATATGTTGAATATGATGATATTAAGTACTGGTAAGGATACAGAGTAATTGAAACCTGTATGTCCTGTGAAATACAAAATGGTACACCAACTTTGATAAATCCTTTGGCAGTTAATTAAAGAGTTAAATACACCCTTATCATGTGAACACCTTATACCACTCCTAGCTATTTATCCAAAAGAAATAGAAGCCTACATTAACACAAAACCTTCATTAGTTGTTTATAGAAACTTTATTCTTAATTATCAACAACTGGAGACAAACTTGAGAATGAATAAGCAACGTTTGGTATGCCCATATACTGAAATGTTGTTTGATATGCACACCCATGTATATAAATCTCAAATGCAGTGTCCTAAATGAAAATTCCAGGCCCATATTTTATAATTCTATTCATCTGACATTCTAGAAAAGAGACATTATGGGCAACAGAAACGGATCAATTGTTGCCAGAGATTAAGGGTGGATTCAGCAGTTGACTACAAAGGGTTAACAATAAGAAATCTCATAGAATAATAAAATTGTTTTGTATCTGGATTCTGGTGGTGGTTATACAACCCTATGTATTTTTCATAATTCATAGAAGTATTAATCAAAAAGTGAACATTTTTCTGTATGCAATTTAAAACTAAAATTTAAAAATAATAAGAAAAGTAGACATATCCTCACCTTATCCTCATGAGGTTATGGATATTATATCATTCTCATTTTAACATTGAGGAAACCAAGGCTTTCTTTCATTGGTGTCATATATGTGGTGAAACCAGTAGCACCCTTCCAACTTCATACGAGTTTCAATTATTAAATAATATTTAAGTTTGTTTATTTTTAGAATAAACTTTTTTGCTGTAGGATTTATGTTCTCTTCTGACCACAAATAAATGTAACACTGTTTGGTACAGAAAAATGTTAAAATCCAGGCAAATCAAAAAGAATCATTAAAATGTGTGTGCCTCCATCCAATGAGAGAAAAATTGCATAAAGCAAAATGAGGGATCAGAATAATTTTAGTATTATTGTTTCTACTCATTTGGGGAGAGAATGACCTTCGTAGCTTATAGGGCATGTTTCAGGAGCATTATGGCGATTTGGTTAGCAAAGCAGAACACGTGGATGGCAAAGCAGGGTACATTCAGTCGGCAGAACAGGAGCCCCACCATCTCATGGTAACATAGGCTACGTGTATTTATTGCTATATTAAGCAGGATTACTGAATGGTGCACAATTTCTACCAGAATATACCAGATCAAAAGATGGCAATAAAGATTCAAACTTAGAGTAATATTTTCCTGGAATGCCTTTACTTTTACTATGTTGTTCACACGTTTCATTTCTTAGGGATAGCATAAGCCAAAGTGAAGGATGGGCTATTACTCATCCAGTCTTTAAATGTCATTGATTATTTCTTGTATAGGCTAATCCTACTTTAAAGAGGTGCAGGATACACCTAAGTGGACACATAGGTGCTACAGTAATAGGGTATTGGGCAGGTGGGAGGGGGGAGAGGGGCGGGCATATACATACATAGTGAGTGAAATGTGCACCATCTGGGGGATGGTCATGAAGGAGACTCAGACTTTTGGGGGGAGGGGGGGAAATGGGCATTTATTGAAACCTTAAAATCTGTACCCCCATAATATACCAAAATAAAAAAAATAATTAGAAAAAAAAAAAAAAGAGGTGCAGGATACAGATACGTTTGTGCAAAAGGAAGAGAAGCAACAACGAACTGGTATCTCATATGAAATATACAGTGTCCTCTCAGCCGGCCAGACACAATATTTTTAATGTTGTGATTGGGTGGGTGGTATCGCCTACCTTTGTTTTGTTTTGTTTTTTTCCTATGTCTTGAGATATTTCTGGAATCTGAACTAATACCAACCACTAGCTGTGGCCAGCAGAGGGCAGCAGAGGGCTTCCACAGACTGACCTGGAAGAAAGGCTTGCAAGAGCTGAGCAGTCTTGTAAGAGGGTCTGGTAAGCAAATAAAAACCCCATCAAGACCACGGACATTGACATTTGAGGAGATAGAAGGCACTGCGACAAGAATTATTTGACATATACAAGCACGAGCTAGTAGTCACAGAGGGGTGATTCAGTCGCATAAAGGACTTGATGGATTTATTTGTTCATCCTTCCTCTAAATGATGTATTTAGCACCTTCCATCTTGACTTCAGCATCCTCATTTACTAAGTGGCTATAATGCTAATAACAACCTTATGTGATATATGAAGACTGTTTAGCACTATTTGTGAAAAATTTTTGCAGGTTTTTATTAACTCTGATATCTCTTAAAATAGATTTGACTAATAGCAACATTGTAGGAAAACAATTGCCACCGCTACAATAAATCCAACTACCTCTATAAATGTACATACTAGTTTTAAATAGCAGTCTAATTCCGTATATCTTAAATGTAAAATAATTGTTTTCCTTAGAATTAGAGGAATGTGCTGCAACTTTCCTAAGTGCTGGAAATACACCCGAGAGGTCAGATAAAGGAGGATTAGTTACCGCACAAACATGTAACAGTGGTGAGCATGTATCCAGGACAGGGACAGACAATGCCTTCCGGCATGTTTCACCTGAGACCTGAAAGATGAATTATCATCAGGTAAGAGTTTAAGAGGTTAGGACAGGACAGAAGCTCCTGCTGAGAGATGGAGAATTCTCAGACAAAGGTTCTGATACAGGTAAAAATGAGGAGCATTCAAAAAACAATACAATCCCAAGAGAGAAATGAGCAGAGAAGGTGATTGGGGTGGGGTGGGGGGATTTATGGAATGAGACCAGGAAACTAGATTCAGAAAGGAACATATGGGGCCTTCTGGGCCTTGTTAAATATTTTGAAGTTTATTATAATGTTGTTTGGAAACTATTAGATGGATTCAGTAGAGGGAAAGTAAACAAGATATAATTAAAGTAAAACAGTGAATTATCAAACAAAGAGCAAAAACTTGGGGACTGTCACAGCTGGGTTTGAATCTTGGCTCTACTACTTACAAACTCTATGGCCTTGGCCAAATAATTATTAATGATTGCTTTTATTCAAGTCTAACACTTCATAAAATAAGTAGCAAAGAGAAGTCGGAATGCATACCCAGGTGTATATATATCCACAGAAACATAAAAACTATGAATTATTTATGACAGTAATTGTGCTATGAATGGCATCAGTTCAAGTACAGACCTTATCCGTATAATTCTTAAAGAGCCACATGTCAAAGACCAGACTTGGGATTTGTGTCAATATCTATCAGAAATAAGTGAATAATAATTTTTTTAAAAAAAAAAAACAGCACAACACAGCTATTACTTGACTGCAAGTGGTCCTGTTTTTGTTCAACCAAGAACTCAACAATATGGCTAAAAATGAAATCACCGTAGAATAATTTTGTTATCAAACTACATATGGATTTTGAGGGTATAAATTTGTGTAATACAGAGCAGAAGACCTTGGATAAGTTTCTATCTCTGGAACTAAGATTTATGTAATAAAATTCTCTACCTCAATGTTAATGTACCTGTTTCAAAATCAAAACAACGGGCAGATCTTCATCACAGGCCCCACAGTGTGTGGGAAGTCTCAAGGTGACTAAAGAAGAAAAGAAGTAAAGTTGAGAACAGAGACATAACTAAGCCTCTCTTGTCTACAGATTTTAATAAGACCAGGGCTTTGGAACTTATTCTAGAGAATCAAATTAATTACCCCTGTCTCACATTTGGACAAAAACCACTATAACGAAACCTACTAGTTGTAAAAATTTATACACCACACACACAAACACCCATCAAAAACAAAAGCATTAGCAAATGCTTTTATTACTTTATTGTATAACTTCAAATATGCTATGGCTGAGTTTTTCTGCCATTACTTTATTATTATATGGTATTAAAACCATAGTAAAATTGCAGTGATGACATAAATTATCACATTAACAGTACTAAAAAGATAAAGTTTCTCTAATTGAGGTAAATAGCAAAACACAGTTTTAAAATGCTTATTATTAAAAACAAACATTTGTCTATCCAATATGAAAAGACAAAGACATACCAATCGATTTCAAGCCAAAAATATTGTGCATGTTGGGGGGTGTGTGTATGTGTGTAGTAATAATTATAGTTGAAGTTGCTATTGTAGGAAGAGCAGTAGCCGTGGTAGTAGCAGCAATAGAGTTGCATCATTAACAGGGTTTAAATAAAAAATAGGGCCTAGGGAAAGAAAGTAGAGTTACAATAGCACATAGTCAAATTTGGAGACACTCAATTGGAATTTAATATACCATCTCCTAGTCCAATCCAACTAATTTTTCCAACAGCACAGTCTCAGAAGCTATTTAATTTAACATGATTTGGAGCAAATGCCAGTGCCTGTTCTCAGAAACATGTCCAAACTTAAGAGAAGAAACATCTAGATCCCAATATACAATCTGTCTTTCAGCTCCTGAAATATTTGACCGACTTGTTTGAACCTCGGTGTGAAGTAGGAGATGCCAGCAAACAGAACAGAGCGCCTTATAAGCAGAAAGTGCTCTCTTAAGTTTTCAGCTATGAGCTGTCTGTAAAGCATCCAACAAGTACGTTATAATCTCCCTAAAGAAGAGGAAAGTACTGGATGATTTTCTACATCCTCATAAATGTGGGGACATAACTGTGTTTGTGTGTATGTGTGTGAATGTACTTAAAAATCACAGAATAAGACTTAAGTCTCAATCGTGGAAAAATAAAATCAATTAATCATATATGTATCCACAAAGTAAACCTTAATCAATGCTTACCTGGTAGGTATCTTAGTTTGGGCTGCTATAACAAATGACCATAGACTGAGCAGCTGAAACAACAAACATTCATTTTTCACAGTTCTAGAAACTGATAAGTCCAAAATCGAGGTATTGGCAGATCTGGTGTCTGGTGAGAGCCCACTTTCTAGTTTGCAGAAGGCCATCTTCTCACTGTTTCCTTATATAACGAAGAGCAGAGAGAGAAAGAAAGCTCTCTCATGCATCCCTTGTAAGGGGACTAATCCCATTCACCAGGGCGCCATGACTCAATTGCATTCCAAAGACCCCACTTCCATACACCATCACGTCATCACATTAAGGACTAGATTTCAATATATGTATTGAGGGGGCACAGACATTTAGTCAGTAACAGGAGGGATATAAATGCATATGTATCAATGAGATTTGATAGCTTAAAAACTATTGTAATCTGACACACTATTAATATTTATAAATTTGAGGTTGCAGGCATACAGATATTTGCTATATTTTTTCTCCATGCTTCTCTACATTTAAAAATTCCTTTTATTTTACATAAATACAACTTTATTTTAGGTAGTCTCATCGCAAAAATAAAAGAAAGATAACTATGAAATGATGAGATAGATTTGCTTGACTCTTGTACATCAAAACATGTACACTTTAAATTTATACAATAAAAAGGCTAAAAAATAAATTCAATAAAGTTGCCTTCATAAAAGATAACAGGTTCTGTAATTGTACTTTGAAAAAGAAGTTTTAAAACTTTTCTTGAAAATAATTCTCTTTTTCAAAAAGAATAAATAAGCCAAATTTAAAGAATATTCTATAATTTAAACATATATTCAAGAACAATTCTGAGGTGAAATAACTCTTCCTGATTCAAACCTAAAACCCCTTTGTATAAATTATATGAATATTCCCAGCAAAAATATATTTTTAAATAGATTATCAAGATAAGTATTATGTATTTTTAAGAACTTCTCTAGTTCAACATTTCATTTTTAATTTACTTAATAGTAGATAAAAGAACATATAGAAATATGTTGAAAGAGGCAGATAACATTTGTGATTTTAGAGCCTGGTAGTAGGGAAAATAGTATTAAAATAATGTTATATGGATGCTAACCAAGGAATGACTAAATATCCATCCTTATGATGGCCCTTGTGCCACGCTGTGAAGTCCTGCAGAGAAATTAAAACAGAAAAAAAAAATATGTTAAATGGAAATAGCTACCACTTTATTTTAAGAGTACCCATACAGTTTTTGGAAATATCCATAAGTCATTTACAAAGATTAAGCAATTAAGCATAAGATATCAATGTTCTTTCTTTTCCCAGGTGACCATCTTTCTCACTTAATACATTCATTACTGTTACCAAACATATTAGCATTTATAAATACACTTAAGCTATATTTTAATTTTTAAATAGATTCTGTTTTCATCATTTTTAAAGGAATTAATATGTGATCTTGGTAATATAACGATATCATATAACAATATGCTTGATAGAAGCTCTTTATAAACAATTACATTTGATTTTGTTGATCCAGTTTAAATAGTATTCATAGTAAATAGTTCTTCCTAATCTCTTTTCATTAATCGTCCTTTGCTTCACTCATAATCACTTTTTTCCTATAAGTACTGTTGCAGCTTATTGCTGTTAACCTCTATACTAAGCAGTGTGTTTATTGTGTCATGTGGCACACCTTCCAAGCTCTGTATGCATCTGTCTTGTTTTCTAACTCAGGAAAGTATTGTTGATCTGCAAAGAAAAAAATATCAATTTACCTATCTTACTTTGTTTATGCCTCTATTGCAGTAACTTCCACAGTATCCTTTATATTGTACTTATCTGTGTACTCATAGTCCCCATCCTGGTGGATTATGAGATACATCAGACCATGCCCACAAAACAATGGAGCCATCCTCACCCAAAGTTCTCAGTTTGAGGAAATGTGATTTTGCTAGATTTTTATGGGATTATTGGCAAAAGTAGATTAGTGTTCGTATTTCCTGACTCTGAGTTGTGATGCCAATGAATACTTTCATAGTAACAATACCTTAATTCTGAAGTAAACCTTGCTAAATTACTAGAACAATGGAAATACAAAAAATTAATACAGCAAGAAATATCACCTTAATTTGTGTGGCTATAGGGAAGCTTCATCATGCACTAACATTCAGAGGAAGACTTCTGAATGAGCGAGCTAACAGGTAAAACACTGATGTCATCCTTAACTTGCAATAATAATAACCTTTACACAAAGGGCAATGAATGACTTTGGAAAATGGAATGTGCAAAACCACTAATAGAGATTATAGCCACACCCTGGTCATTCTGTTCAGAAATTACTCATCTATTCTAACGTTTGCAGATATGGAGTAGAGCTACATATTCTCACTGATTTTTTCAATTCTATTGACAATTAATGACTCCAAAATATGTGTTGATGATTTTGGCTATAGTACCTGAAACTCTCAAATTATCTTGTTCATCAGGTTCAGATTATCAGATTTTGAAGATCTATGAAAAGAAAAATAAAAAATAAAATAGAAAAAAAAGAAATTAAAAAGAAAGGTGAGAGAAGAAAATAAAACAAAAATGGTCAATGGTCGGAGAGTTTCAAGTGTTCAAGAAGAGGAGTTTGTCTTGGAGAAAAAGAGAAAACATTTTTGTTAAGAAATATTATCCTAGAATGGCTTAGGTATGCACAAGTATAAAGGAGACCACTTCTATCAAGAAGCCCCTGGTTCCTGGGGTGAGGATAGGGTGATGATAACATCTATCTAAGCCTCACTCAGTGAGTGTATATCACACCTCTACTGAATGCCGGCACCTGAGCAAGCACCTAAGGTAAGCCAGGCCCTTCAGGATGGAGACACCTCAATAACAGGGATGACCTCAGGATGAAGAAGCGGAAAGCATGGCAGGTTCCTGGGACTAAGTGCAGAAAGCAAGACTCAGTTCCCAGTTGGAGAGCTGATTTACTGCATAATGTAGTTTCTCTCTGGGGTCTTCTGTTTCCTCATGCTTCACAAGGGAAACTGAATCAGTTCAGTGGTCACCAAATCATATAGATCCATACTGGCCTATATTGGCTTATCTTTTCAAATATTTTATTGTAATTAAGGCATCATATAGCAAAACGTACACCTAAAATAGTGTAGAACTTATTTAATTTTCACAAAATGAATTGATGTGTGTAGGATCACCAGGATCAAGAAACAAAATATTATTGCCTGACACTCCCCTTCTACTCTTGGATGATGAACTGCCACCCCGACTTAGTCTACCAGCAGAGAGGAGCTTCACATGTTTATATTATTTCTATAAATGGAACTGTACAGTATGAACCATTTTATATTGGCTTCTTTTCCTCAGCATTAAGTTTGTGAGATTTAGCCTTATTGTAGAGTATAATGCTGAAGGATTCAATGACGTGTTTTAAAAATCAGAACAAAAAATTGTAAAAATAAAGTAGGTTTCACATAAAGCAAAATTTATTAAAAATAAAGCTAAGTTTATTAAAAACAAATCATTTTCCTTTAATTTGAAAAAAAAGAAAGTAAAAGAAGTAAACTTGTATTAACACAAAAGGCGTTTAATTTTAGCAGTGAAAATGTATCCTAGGAAATGGATAATTTTGAGAAAATGCAAAATTAAAATTAAAATATAAAGGAGAGAGAGAATGTATCAGTTGTCCAGTGGAAATAATCTGAAAATATAATAAGTACCAAATTCTACCAGAAAAGATACAGAAATATGGGAAATATAAGTACAATCTTTGAAGAAATGGAAATCTCTTGATGGTTCTGTGCTATTAACATAGAGAAAAAAACAGGGTAATTATTATTATTTTGTTTAAGGATGGGAAGAAAATTATAAGATTACTAAGAAACATTGTATATACAATCCTGCATAAGACTTTTCTGATCTTTTGGTTGGGTTTAATTGGGTAATAAAATAAATATTGGACAAAGAAATAAAATCTTAATGGCATTTAAATTCACCATCAATTCTTAAAAATGAGCTAAAATATATTTTCAAGTTTTGTAGTGAAAATAAATAACCAAATATTCTAATGAAAATTTTATTAGTAATCACTGATCTTATTAAAGAAAATGGCAAAAATTAATACATAATAAGTAAATTGGACTAGAAATGTATAATGCTCAGATTTTTAATATTAAAATCTATAAGCAAAGCTTCTTTTTACCAATGATTGGCTAATAATATCCATAGAAATGTGTTGTGAACAAAACATTATTTTGTGAAATTTTTTCTTTAATATTGTTTTTGGTAATTATATATTTTTCAGGTGATGGCTATAATTATATTTGCTAAGAATAGTTATAACATGATATGGGATTTTTTTCACACAATATGTGAATTAAAGTGAATTGATGCAGTTGATAGATTATCAGACATATTTATTTAACGCCATAGCCTTTTCTGAGTCCAAGAAGAACAGACATGTGGCTAATACTTTCTTGTTAAATAAATGTCATTCTCTTTACTGTGACATTTTATTCATTCTCTAATTAGGTAATACATGTAGCAACAGAGAGCAACAATTATTCCTTTATTAATTTGAATTAGTTTCCTGCTCAAAAAGATCTAAAATCTTGTGTTAACTCACTCTTTTTCTTAGGATGTTTAAGACTTTTAATTATTCCTTTAGAAATGCAAGTAATATTTAGAACCTTCAAGAGCACTTTTCTGTATCTTTTCTTATACCTAAAAATTTAAAAATGTTTAAATATATAAGTAAATCATTGTATGTATTACTTGAAGTAATTAAAATATTCCTTGTCCTTAAGAAAGTGTTTGAAGGTTAATTATCATTAGAGGGTTAGTAGGAATGCATATTGAATTAAAATTGTGCTTAGCATAAATATATATGTTATATAATTTTTACTTATATAATATGCTTAATTCTTGTGACTGTGGTAAAACTCAAGTTGAAAGTGTGCACATGTATTATAAACAATAATGCTAAAAATGTAACATTTGAATCAAACATCTGTGGCTTATGTAAACCACATTTTAACACATTCCTCCTGGCTCTTCAAAGAGGAAGCAAACTATTAAATTACCCACATCCACCCAAAACAATGGTATACAATGTTGTTTTCAAGATTTCATCTTTTAAGTAACATTTAACAAGCTGTGCTTGATACAGTCATTTGGTTACTGTAGCTAAAATACAGATAGGGGGACATCAAATATGTTACAAAAATTCACTACCTGAAAACTGAGTGGCAGTTACCATCTTACAATTTCAGGGTGGTTTTCCCTAACCATAAAGTCTATAAACGTAAAAAAGGTGCACTGATGACTGATGGGTGACATATAGCTCAAATGAGTGGAGAGAAAATAGGTGATGACCGATAAAACTGATAAAGCTATTTTCGCATCTTGGGAAACACTGTACAGATTAGGAGGTGAACCAAGAACTAGGTCATGAGAGGCAGAGGAGAACACAAGTCAGTCTAGTAAAGGATCATGACTCATGTAACTGTGTGTGAGAAACAGAAGCCATCAACACCACGCACTCAGAGAGCAACTCCGAGAACAAGGTGGATGTATTTTCTTGGCTCACTTTGGATCTCAAAAATCTTCCTTCATTTGAAAATATTAAGATAAAATAGACATGAGATTTTTGAGAACACGGTGTTGAACAAATGAAAGGTACAACTATTTAAAAATTCAGTAGAAAGAGAAAGGAAAGAGAATGTCTGGAAATTGCAATGACTTACTCCAAGGTATAGTGATGCAAAGTCTACAGAGAAAAATAAAATAAAACAAAACAAAATATAACAAATCACCCACCTGACAGAAAGTAGATCAGCAGTTACCTGGGAGAGGAAAAGGGCGTGGGTGTGGGGAGGGAGGAGAGATTACAATTGTACAATTGTAGGGGCTTGTGGAAAATTATGGGGAAAATAGGTGTATTAGATATCTCCATGGTGTTGATGGATCCACTGTTGTATACATATGTCAAAATTTACCAAATTGCACACATTGAATATGTGCAGTTTATTGTATGTCAGCTATGCCTCAATAAGGCTGAGGAAAAGTAGAAATACAAATAGATAAGACAACTACCCCTTGAGAAGTCCGTATGGGAAGCAGTATCCTCATAGAAGATGCAGGTTTCTAATAGAGCAAGGACATGACAGGACCGTCCAGAGAACAAGGTATAGAGATCACTCTGAAAGGTATGTATGGTGGAAACAGTTCAGGAATGTGAGGAGATATGGGGATGGATTAGGAAATATCCAAAGTTAATATATATGGTAATGGATATACAAACATAAACATGAATTCATCTTACCAAAATTTCAATGCTCTTATTTTATGGCTCAACTTTGTACCTGGCTTTGGTTCTGACAAATACTAGTTCTTCTTCTCAAGGGGGACAGATAAGAAGAAAACAATCTTAAGCTTTCCTTTGAGAAAACAATAGCCGAACCCCGGATCTCAAGGTCTTAGTTAAGAAAGGTTGGATTGCTGAAATACAGTATGGAAAATAGAAAAATCAAAGATGGCTATTTCTACATTAAAGTCATTTTTTTCTTCACTAGCAGCTGTCTGAACTTGGGTAAGTTATTTATCCTTTTGCCACTTTATAAATAAGTATTGTATGTCTTAGTCCATTCAGGATTTCACAACAAAATGCCATAACCTGGGTAATTTATAAGCAACAAACATTTATTTATCTCAATTCTGGTGACTGGGAAGTCAAAGATCAAGGTGCCAGCAGATTTGGTGTTTGTTGAGGGCTCATTTCTCATAGATGGCACCTTTTGGCTGCATCTTTATCCAGTGGAAGGGACAAATAAGCTCCCTTGTGCCTCTTTTATAAGGACACTGATTTCCTTACAAACTAATCACCTTCCAAAGGTCCTACATTTTAATATTATCATTTTTGGAGTTAGCATTTTGACATAAAGATTTGGGGGTGACAAAAACATTCAGAACATAGCAATATCTTTCTACCTAGGAGAGCTTTTGGTGAGGATAGAATGCTAAGAGGTATTTGAAAATTTCTAGAACAAAATTGGTGCTCAATATATGCTTGTTCTTTTCCCTTCTTGTGTTTGTTTTGAAATAAAAACATCACAAATGACAAGCCAATATATACAGGAAGGAACACATGTTAATATTATCCATTCTTCATATGCAATGGAAAATATTAATTAATGTTGGGTCATGGTAACCATTATGGTTGCATATAATTACAAAGAAAAAATTATAAAGATTTAAAATTTCTCTAATGAAAAATTTATTTGAATTGGGAATTAAAGTCAAATAGTCATTTCAATATAAATAAATTGTCTTTATAGCAGGGCTTACCCACATACATTTTTATGAGAAAGTAAAATTTCCGATGAATCAGAAATTATGTTTGAAGTTGATTAGAAATTTAAATTTTAGCATACATTAAAACTCTGCAATTAAAAACCATACAATTTTAATTTAAAAAGACAAAGTAATGTCCATCTTGAAGAAATCTGGTGACTTCAAGTTCATAAGATCGTGAGGGTTCATTTCATGTAATGGATATTTTATAGACAGTTTTATTTTCTTTCAATAGCTTTATGGGAGATATTTCATTTTACATTTCCATTCATGTCACTTAGAAAGTCTTTAACTGAATATGTAATGATTCCTGATTAATATTTTAAAACTCTAAATATTTTAACAATTCTGACAGAGCTATAAAACAACTTCTAATTATGTTAGCATGTAAAGGAAGGGTAAAAGGTAAGAGAGGAAGGGACATAATTATTTAATACATTGTAGGCCTATAAATTTAAAATGCAACAACAAATTACTTAAATGACATCATATTTATATACTGAAAAATAACAATAACTGATGGTACATTACCAAAGAATCATTGTGTGATATATGTTATCCTATATTTCTATTAACTAGATAGAAATATCCAAGGGCTTTATTGGTATAGTAACAAATATTCATGTTACTTTATTCCATATAGCATTCAATAAACAAAAAATTCTCTATATATTTGTTATTAAATCAAATATTTATAAAATAATAATCACTAACTGAACTATTTTTATTTAAAGCACATCTAAATTAATTAGCATTCATTAATAATCATTTAATTAGCATTTGATTAATAATTATAATTATTAATAATTATAAGATATTCATGGATATCTGAGTCATTAGAGAAAACATAGGGACATACAAAGTAATATATATGTTACTGTGAACTAGTGTAGCACAGAGGTTAAGATCAAGGGCATTTGAACAAACTGCCAGTGTTCAAATTCTACCTCTGTGAATTCTGACTTTAAGAAAGAAGATATTAAAACATCTAGTGCCCTAGTTTCTTTTTTATGATATGGTGATAATAGTACTTACCTAATAGAAGTGTTGGGAGGATCAAATTAATAATTACATGAAAGAAAAGATAAGTAATTCAGTAAACACTATGCTCACTAAACATTAACAACTTGAGTTATGGTAGGGCTATTACTCCTGGGTTTTGGGGCAAATGAAATTTACAGTACAGTAGAGGGATTTGGAAAATCATTATTGCTTTCTGAATTCTTCCAATGTCTGAGGAAACTAGAATTTTCTTTCAGGTGAGACAAGATGGATTTAATCTTGATACTCTGTGTATAAATGCACGTGTACCTAGCACCGTGGTCACAAAGCCTGCCACAGTTGCTGGATAGCAGCTAGTGATTTTATCACAAGACTTATATAGGAGCTTATTTTGTAGAAAATGACATAGTTAATATATACTAATTATTAAATAATGATTGTTTTCATTCTTCCCTGGGAATATTAAAAGACTATCAAAATTTTATTAACTAAGAAATACTATCATTAATAGAATTTATGATTGATTTTGCAGTACTCATGTGTCAACTACATTATAAATAAAGCATGAATAAATGTTCAGTTTACTTTAGCAAGATAATTTAAACTTCATTATATAAATGTTTTTTTTCCCAGAGGAACAAATGTTTGAAAATGCAAATTATGAAGAGTTAACATAGCTAATAGATATTTCCTCATTCTTTATTATTAATATTTTGATATACTTTCAGTAAATTACTATCTGAAATAAATTCAAATTATGTATAGTATTTATTCATAAATAAGAGAAATATGTTCTGAAAATAAATTTATTATTATATAGTTAGTTCTCATATTTTTTCCTGATATATTTTTTCAAAACTCAAAAATAAAATAACCACAAAAGGGGGAACAAGATTCTTCCTAAGTGTTAAAAGAACAAATAAAAATATATTTTTTCATTAAAGCTACAAATTTCGAATTCATTTCAACATTACTAAAACAGTGGCATCCAGTTTGAAATATAATGCAAACCACATATATCATTTTTGATTTTCCAATATCTAAACTAAAAAAAAGTAAAAAGAAACCAATCAAATAAATTCGGTAATATGGTTTGCTAAACAACATATCCAAGGTTACTTTATTTTTTTCTCAAAATAAAAATGCATTTTATTTTACATTTTTTAAAATTTCAAAATGCTAAGGGACACAAGTGTTTTTGTTACATGCATGAACTGAATAATGCTAAAGTCAGGGTTTCAGTGTGTCCATCACCAGAGTAGTATACATTGTCCCTGATAGGTATGTTTTCATCCCTCACCCTTCCCTCCCTCTTCCTCCCTCTCCCTCCCCCCTTCTTAGTTTCCAATAATCTTCATACTACTACATGACCATGTATACTAATCATTTAGCACACACTTATTAGTGAGAACATGTGGTATTTGTTTTTCCACTGCTGGATACTTCACTTAGGATAATGTTCTCTAGTTCTATCCAAGTTGCTGCAACAGGCATTATTTCATTCCTTTTTATGGCTGAGCAGTATCCCATGATATATATATATATATATATATATATATATCCCATTTTCTTTCTCCACTCATCAATTGATGGGTGCTTAGATTGATTCCATATCTTTGGAATTGTGAATTGTGCTGCAATAAACATTCCAGTGTAGGTGTTTTTTGATATAATGACTCCTCCTTTTCCTTTTGGTAGATACCCAGTAGTGGGATTGATGGATAACATAGTAGGTCTACTTTTAGTTATTTGAGGAATTTCCATACAGTTTTCCATAGAGGTTGTACTAATTTACAGTCCCAACAACAGGGTATGAATGTTCTCTTTTAATCACCATTCTGATTGGGGTAAGGTGATATCTCATTGTGGTTTTAACTTATATTTCCTTGATGATTAGTGATGTTGGGCATTTTTTCATGTGTTTGTTGGCCATTTGTCTACCTTGTTTTGAAAAGACTCTCTTTATGTCTTTTGTACACTTTTTAATGGGGTTACTTTTTTTTCTTGCTGATTTGTTTGAGCTTTTTATAGATTTTAGATATTAGTCCTTTATCAGATGTATAATTTGTGAGTATTTTTCTCCCATTTTGTAGGTTGTCTATTTACACTGTTGATTACTTCCCTTGGTGTGCAGAAAATTTTTAATTTAATTAAGTGTCATTTATTTATTTTTATTGTTGCTGTATTTGCCATTTGGGTCTTAGTCATAAATTCTTTGCCTAGGCCAATATCTAAAAGATTTTCCCTAAATTTCATGTAATTTATATTAAAATTATTAATAAGATGTTTTACATTTATTTATGGACACTGTCTACAGACTCTGATGTACATTTTGCACTTAATGTCACATCTTCATTCAGAGCAACCACATTTCAAGTGCTCAGTAGCTACATTTAGCTATCTTATTGGAGAGTGCAGCAGTAACACAACAGAAAATAACCTATGTTTACTGATGCAGAGTGTATTTTTAATTTCTTCATAAAATATGCATCCCCTATTTCCATAAAACCCTAATTCTTAGAATCCACCTTCAGCTACGCCCTTCAGATTTCCAAAGCTGCCCTCCTCTTTTATCTAAATAAATCATATTTAGTCTCATTTTTCAGGTCAGTTTTGCAGAGTACAGTGGTTTTAATCTCACAGTCAAAATCATTCAGAGCAGAAATTAAAGGGACCTGAGCCTATTGTCTCCCTTATTATTAAAGGAGAGGGCTAAAGACAACATAGAGTAATTGAAGTGTCCTCAGCCATTTTGTAGTAAGGGAGTAGAAACAAGATGAAAAGACAAACAGTATGAGTGCTGGTCTAGTGCCCTTAACAGTACATAATCAAACTGCTATTCATTAGTAACGATCTACATCTGTTTTTCCTAATTGCCTCTAATATAACCATTTTGTAGTCTTAATGTAACTGGAAGCTACTGTGAAACAGTTTTCCTAACAGCTACCACACTGCTTAAACCTGGCAATCAATCCTTCTCTACACCTCTAGAACTCCGTAAGATTTATTGTATTTGAAACAAACTTGTACAGTCAATATATGAATGATTTAAACTTATATTGATTGTATCTATCTCATTTTCATGAGCAAATATTTATTGACTACTAACGGTTATTACTAACATACTGTGGTATTTTGATGAATATACAAATTAGTAAAACATAGTTTCAGCACTTCAGGAATTTATAATATACTAATAAAGAATTATTTGTAACATAATGGGAAAATGTAAAAATTTCATGCTTAGGTTATTAACATTTCCTGATAAACACAATATTAGAACTAACTTAATGCAAACCATGTGAAATTGAGTTTTCAGATTTAAGAAATAAAAATACAGAATGCCAAGTTAAATTTGTATTTTATATAAACAATAAATAATACTTTTAGTACAGGTATGTTCTATGCAATATCTGGGACATACTAATAAAAATACTGTTTTTCTAACATTTAATCAACTGGGTATCCTATATTTTACCTGGCAACCCTATGTGGAAAACACTTATAGGTTTGAATTTACTCCAATTTCGGATTATTATTTTATGGATGCTAAAAATCATGCAACATTAATTTAGATAAGTTTGCCCATTTGTCAGACTCATGCAAAGTATTTCTTAGTTCTTAATGTGATGTGTTAAGACTTATCAATATACCATTTAGGATGGCAATGATTGAAAATAGTTTCACGTGAACTAAGTCGAAGAGGTTGTGGAGATAAATATGAAAAAGAATGATGATTTTTTTCAACATTTGTAGAGCTGTAATGTTGAAAGGGAGTTGGTTTTTCTTTTATAACTTCCTACTTTTTATAATATAAAATCACAGAGATTTATGAGTAATTTTTCTAGTTCTTGCAAAAGGTGGATAAATGTTGTTTTATCTCAAATTGCTTCTCATTGATGATTCTCTTCCTTAAGTTGATTATTTCTTCTATATTCTTTTAAATATAATACCAATTTATGTAATAATGAGGAAATGACATTTATTAAAATTATATGAACTATTTTTCAAGTGATATATGAATTTCACAGAAATTATTTTGATATTAAATTATTATGTTAAATATTTGTTATATTTTAATAATTTTAGTATATATTTCTGAATAAATCTGAATAAATATAAGATTAATAGATAATTCTATCTGTACTTAAAAATCCAAGTTAATTCCATCTGAAAAGATAGCAAATTTTGCCCTGTCAAATAGCTTTGTAATGAAAGTTAGTGAAAATACTACTGTAACAAATATACTACAAATATATCAATTTACTTGTATTTTTAAAAAAAAACTTCCAAGAAAATCAGCTTATCTGAAGAACATTTTTTTAAAGCAATTTCATCACATTTAGCTATAATTAACTATTTAGGAACTCTCAAAACTTCTAGGAATGTTGGGTCATTTCTTGAATGTGCATTTTTAAGATGGGCTGTTTCTTTGGAGTATATTGTCTGTAGGTTAGGCAACTGATACTACTCTAATGAGTGATAGAGCATTTGTAATTTTTCCTTTAAACTATAATTTATGGTAGTAGAAATGCCATCTGTGGAAATTAAACAGAGAAAGTGTGACTCCATATACTTTTGCTATAGTGAACAATTAAAGTGAGCCAATTACCACAGAATCTCAGCAATTTTAATTTGGGCATTTGGTTTTCACAATGCTGCAGATTGTTCTTTCCAAAGTGTAAACCTGATAATTCAATAAATTAAATTATTTTCAGTAGAAATCAAATAATATTAACATATTATTCATCTATTCCCAATACATTTTTATACCCTGTGATCCTCTCCAAGCACACACCTTATTTATACACAATGAACTAGCTATAGTGGCTTGAATGTGCTTATACAGATATTTATAGCTCTGTCTGGGATTTCTATTCATCCTTTATTCATATTTGTACCAAACTCTACAGAGGTCACCTCAGGCATCCATCCACTCAGCCACTCATTCAGCAATTATTAAGAACACTCGCTGTGTAATAAATAAGTGCTGTGTAGGTTGATAAAACAAGGGACAGCCTATGCTTTCATGAACCTTACATTCTAGAGGAGACAAACAAACAAAAATTAAATATGTCAAGTTTTCGGAAGGAAAAAACAAGAAAAGGAATTAAGGATAGCGTAGGAAGTATCTCATATGACATAATCAGGGGTGGTCTTTCTGATAACTTTTGTGCAGCAAACTGAGGTGGGAAAGCAAATGAGTGGATTTCTCAGTGAAAGCATCAGGGAGAAGACAGTGCAAAGACCTAAGAGTGTTCAACACATTTAGGAAATAGGAAAGAAACCAACAGGACTGGAGTGGAGTGAACAATGAGAGAAAAGTAGGAGAGGAAAGAAGGGATGGCCTGGGCTGGTCCTGGGTGAACGTTCCCCAGCATTATCCCTCCAGCCTTCTCCAACTGCTGGAGACTCTCCAATTTCAAGACAAGACAAACCAAATAACAGATCACCTTGTCTTCTAGTCCCAGGAGATGGTGCTCTTCTGAAGGTTATCCCTCTGCCTCTGAGTATCCTAGCTCTTAACTGCCATCTCTTGTTCCAACTCTTGCCACTATAAACACGTCCTTCATTTATTGAACATTCATTAGTAAAGCATAATTACCTGCATGACATCATTGTGAGTCTCGTGGGGAAACAACATTTATTCTGATTTTTTTCTTAAGAACATTCATAATTAGCATTTTAATGAGATATTATTTAAACAAAATTTTGCTTAGTTTCATGTGTGTGATGCACAAGAAGGGCTGTGGAAGTTTAAGACAGGAGATTGCTCCCTTCAACTGACATGCAGAGTGGGTTCAGGGAGAAGTGGCAGTTTTCATAATGAACCCAGGAAGTCTTGGGGGTAGAAATGACCCTTTTAAGCCAAAGAGGATTGGATGAGCAGTTATTGTAAAGAGATGGTCAAACACCTTACATAGACTATAAGATCCTGGAAGTCATGGAATATATTTTATATTTTATTCCTCCAACTATGAACACACAATATCTCACTCAAAATATTCTTGGACTCCTCTAAAACTGCCTGGCTTTCCTCCTTACAACTGATTGACTAGCTAGCAGTGGAAGTACTATGTAAATAAAACTCATGTTATATCACTCTTTCTCATGATAAAAAACCTTCCGTTCTCTTTTGCACTACATTAAAGTCCAGAATTCTTCACCTAGTTTTCAAACCCTCCACGACCTAGCCCATGCCTACCAACTAGAATCCAATTTGCATCACTTTTTACTTCACTAATCATATTTCAACTAAACTGGATTTTTTTTGTTTTCATAAACTTAACCAAGCTTTGGGGATACTTATGGTCTATTAATTAACTTTTTTTTTCTTCCCCAAGAATATTCTCTCCCTTAATATTTTCAGGTGAAATCCTTTTTGTTTTTCAGATTTCTGCTTCCATGTTACCACTTGAGAGACTTCTCTATAATAATCAAAATCAACCACTTAGTCACTTTTAGCCTATATCTTATTTGCATTTTCTACATGATAGTTTTAACTATTTGATTTTTTTATTATTATTTTTATCCACACTCTGTAATAGAAGCAGTAAGAGAACAAGGAATACTGGTATTGATCATTATTCTTTTGTTTTTGGTTGGAATAGTGTCTCACCATATACAAAGCATTCAAAAATGTGTGTAGTATAAATGAGTCAGTGTTGAATACATGAATGAATTGCATGACACATAGTAACTAAAAGGAAAGACAGACAAGTATTGGAATGAAGTTGAGAATTTATAAAATCCTCACATAGAATAGGTAAATTGAGGATAAATGATTAGAATATTGAAAAACAAAAAAAGGTAAGTTAGGGTGGGCTCATGGAAAAATGTGCAGAGCAGACTGATATTAACTTCATTCTGTATTTTATGATGAGTGTTTTTTTCGTCCTTACTTCTCTCTTATTGCCAATTTGAAGCAGTTTACGAAACCCTCTAGGCTGAAAACTGAAAGAAAGTACTCATGAAGGGCTCTGGCTGATATTTTAGAGAGTGATTCTGACATTATCCTTCAGGTGATTAGGATAGAATCTTTGAGAAAGGAAATATCTCCACATATTCAGATCTACCTGTTGACAATTTAAGGAGCCGAATCAACAGGGGATTTAGAAAAGTGAAGAAAACTATTTTTCCTGTTGTAAGTTAATTTTCACAAGTTTCTTATTATAGTATGTTTTAAAATCCAGTGCACATATCTAATTAGAGAGTAATATTTTCCAGCTGCGAAAATTTCACCTACTAGTATCTATCTTATGTGAAGTTTTGATCCTCTGAGAA
The DNA here is from genome assembly GCF_040939455.1 of Microcebus murinus. NCBI lineage: Eukaryota > Metazoa > Chordata > Mammalia > Primates > Cheirogaleidae > Microcebus > Microcebus murinus. Next base: position 14,048,502 of record NC_134114.1, read on the forward strand.
TACTAAAACCTGCAGGAGAAAAAGTAGTAAAATATTACCTGGTAAATTTTGAATGGTTCTAATTCTGGTCTTTGTTCCCCCTTTAATTCCAGCATCTGTTTTATATATGATGGATTTATATGTGTATTTGAATAATTTATTAAATTTGAAATGTTCATGAACTTTTACAAGTGATCTAAGGCTGAAATTTTATTTGTCGTTAAGCCTTTGTAAGAGGAAGGCAAATCTCCTGTTGAGAGATAATAGAAAGAAAGAGATGTGATCTGGGAAAGACTCATGCACTAAGATGTGAAACGAGGCCTGGAGAAAGGAAATTAACATGACAGAGATTGAACGTGGGAAAACTGTGGATTTGGTAAAGTCGCAGTGTATGAAGGACATAGTAGGCTCATACATGATTTGGGTGATAATTAATGCCTAAAGATGTATGTAACATCAAAGTGAGGGAGAGGACAGTGCAGAATCTAAAGTATGATTGCATGTATCATTTTTGTTCATGATACGGAGGCATTCCAATCAACATAAAAGGGGAAGATATATTGAAAGAAACAGATAGGTTGGCTAGATAGGGATAGATTTTGGTATCCAAGAAGAGCACAGAGATGGGGACTAGAGAAAAGCAAGTCTATGGTTTGGGTCAACATCAGAGGATCTTAGGGAATGTTGTGACTGATTTTATTGGGCTTCAGTCAAGAAGGCTTGATCAGAATCAAAAAATCCTGAGGGAGACCAAGCATTCTGACCAGTTATTAGCTACCAACTCCAAATCTCACTGCTATAAATTACTGTTAGTGCAGCTTGGCATATGCTTTCTGAAGGTTGAGCTGCCAATAGGTTTTAAACCTTAAAAAATACATGTACCTTTTGATGCAGCAATTTTATTTTTTAGAATATGCTCCTTATTTTAATTCACTATTAGAAATAATGCAAACAGAAAGTCTAAAGAATCATTGTATATTTCAACAATGGCTAAATATTATTCTGTGATCAAGTAATATAGAATTAATACAAATCAAATTTATAGTCAGAGTAAGCTCTTATTTACATATTAATAATGCCAGTGAAAAATAATTGAAAGAAAATATAATAAAAGCCCTCGTTTTAAATTTGATTAATAGAAAATATAGTTATATATCTTTAATAAGAAGGCACAGGTCATGGTGACTCAGGCCTATAATCTCAGCACTGTGGGAGGCCAAGGTAGGGGATCATTTGAGATCAGGAGTTTAAAACTAATCTAAGCAACATAGTAAGACTCCGTCTCTACAAAAAAATACTAATAATAAAATTACCTGGGTGTAGTGCGGTATGCCTGTAGTTCTAACTTCTTAAGAGGCTCATTTGAGCCCAGGAGTTCAAGGTTACAGTGGCCACTATGATCAGGCCACTGCACTCCAGCCTGAGCAATAGAGCAAGACGCTATCTCTAAAATAATAATGAACATAATACACAAAACATTAATAATGTCTTTAGACTCAAATTTATTTCTTTTAAGATAAGGTTCACTGGTTTGTGTACTCCATTTTCTTTTCTGCTTAATCTACATTAGCAATGCAAAGTATGAGTTCCAATTTCAGAGGCTTTAAAGTATTAATAAACGGATCTTAAAGCCATCTATAAAGCCAATCAGGAGCATAATCCCTGTAGACTTATATTGCTTTTTCCCATATTTTAATGTTGACTTACAAATAGCTAATTTAGCAGCAATGTTATTGACTAAATTTATAAATATTTACATAGTATTAATTTAGCTTTTACATCAACAAAATACTCTTTGCACACATAGATCATAAGTTTACTACTATTTAATTAAAATATATAATGGCAACCCAAAGTATAATTTGTATATGCAGCCTTGGGGACAAACACTACTTATTTTTGGTAAGCATACAGTTCAGCCAGTGGAGAAAAGAACATAGGTATAACAGAGGGGAAACCACTACTAGACAATCTCAATAAGTATGTGTTAGAGAAGCCATAGAGAACATCAGTTAATCTAAGATTCGATTAAATAGAAGTAGATAGAAAGAGCTTACATTGAAATTGCTGTTTAATTAAAAATTAGCATTAACCTCCTCTGACTCTGAAGATAAGAGACAGTATCATATAACTGAGGAAAATATTTCTATACTGCTTATTTTATGCTACCATGCTTAGAGAGTGAAGATTACTAATTACTAGCAAGTAAAACACTATAATAGGCATTTTTTTATGAGTGAAAATTGTTGTTCTTCCTTTCTTATCATAGCACTAGGCATTTACACACAGAATTTATATTTACTATCCTTTTCATGTTTCCTAAGAGGGTATAATCACATATTTTAGTTTAGGAAATTTCCTATACAGATTTATTTATAAAAATATATCAATAAAAAGTAGGAGGACAAAAATGAAAGAAACATGCATCAATCTATGTTAACCATGGGAGGTTATTTAAGCTCTTTGAACATCTATGAAAAATTGATAACAAAAACTATTACATAGTGTAAATATTAAGGTTAAACATGATATTATATGTAAGTGATGGTTCCCATAATATGTTACAAGACACTTAAAATGAGGAGAGCATTATTGATTTTTGAAAGTTCAACTGTAAAATGTATTCATGGTAAAACTGAGAAATAATGTTGAGTCACCTTAAAGAGATTAAATGTCTCCCAGTTCAGCAAAATCTTACCTTAATAAGATTTAATATCTTGAGAAAACCAAGGTTTTATTGCATCTAATGTATCAACTAATGTTTTTCACATTTAAGTAATGGGTGAACATTTTTTTAAAAACTAAAAATAACCAAAACAAAAAATAACACTCCAAATATCCAGCATCAATTAAAATATATTACCAAGTATATTTTAAATTAGATTTTATATAAACCAATTATTACTATAGTTTATATTTTTTTTAAAAAAAGAAGCAAACAAAACAAAAAATTAAAAAGTTAGTTTTCAAAGAGTACAGAAACAAAACTATATTTGGCCCATTCAAGATGGTATAACTCATCCTTCTATTCTCCTCCCTTCTAAGTATAGCTATAATCCCTAGAAATAATTCAAGAGACAACCAAAGGAGAATACTGAATGTGGAAAGAGGATGGCAAATTGACTGGAAACTCAAAGACTAAAGGAACAATATAAAGCTAAGGCATCTTAAAATCGTTCCTTTCTGCAGGTTAGTATGGCCAATGGAAGAAGGTAATCCATACCTTGCATTCCATGGCACGTAATCTAGCAAGAGAAGGTGGTTCAAGGAGTCTCATTTCTCTGCTGGACTGAGCAGATATCCTGAAAAAAATACCAAGAATCAGCAAGGAGGCTTGATTCTTTGCGTTGTTGACAACAAGCAACCAGGAGATGTATTCTCTTTTCCTGCCACACATGAGACTCCCCTCTCTCACCTAGTGACATTGTACAGTCAGGGCACAGGCAAAGGTGTTCCTACCTCAACAAGTATCTAGATCATAAGGAGCTCTTTGTCCTCTAAAGCAGGGATGTATTCTGTCACAAGAAACAACTGCTAGGAAGAAACTTTTCATTCTTGTGGACTAAAGATTCTTTGATTCCATCTAGAGGAAATGGTTTGTCTGGCTTGAGGAAGCTTCTTCTGTCTTCTCAAATAGGAAGAACAGGGACCAGTACCAGGAAATAAACTACCCTGGCCAAAAGAGTACTATGGAGGCTCCAAAATTAGATTAATTTATATTTTAACAACAGCCCACAAAAGTAGACCATGACCTGAATGATAAATATTAACAGGACGAATGACTGCTAAAATTAAATAAGGAAGCAAATAAATAGGTAGATAGGACCCTAAATCCTAACATCATAACCAAAATATCCCAGGATATAATTGAAAATCACCCAGTTTACCAAAACCCAGAAAAATCAAAACTTGCATTAGAAAAGACAATCAATTCCTGACAATATTGAGATTAATTCAGATGTTAGAATTATCAGACAAGGATATTAAAGTAACCATCATAAAAATGATTCATCAAGAAGTTACATATTCTCTTGAAACAAATGAAAAAAAAAACTAGAAACTCTAGGAAAGAAATACAAGTTATTTAAAAAAAGGAAATTATAGAACTGAAAGATACAATTATAGAAATTAAAAATAATAAAATCAACAGAGCAGAGTTCCAGGGACCTCGGGGACTTGTAGGACTATAACTGAGATCCAATTGTATCACTGCAGTTGCAGAAATAGTGAAAATAAGGACTAAGTCATAAAGAGTATTTGAAGGGATAATCAGTGATAATATCTCAGATTTGGCAAACACATAAAATCATAGCTCAAGAAGCTGAGTAGACCCAAAATAAGATAAATTCCATAAAATCCATACCAACAGACATCATAATTAAAATTCTGAAAACTAAAAATGAAGAAAAATATTGAAAGCAACCATAAAGAAGCACATCTCACCTACAGGATAATAGCAATTTAAGTGGTGCTTGAATGACAGCAGATTTCTTTTCTGAAACCATGGAGGTCAGTTAGCAGTGACACAGAAATTTTTAAGTGCTAGAAGTAAAGATCTATAAACCACACATTCTGTATCTGTCTAAATTATCCTCCAGAAATGAAAAGTAAATAAATAAAGAAGAGAAAGCTATTATAATTTGATGCAAGCAGACCTACACTTAAAGAATGGTTAAGGAAGTTTTTCCAACTTACAGGAAATGATTTTAAAAAAGGAATCTTGCAGTATCAGAAAGGAAGAAAAAGAAGAGAATGATACAAAGTATGATTATACATAATAGAGTATCTTTTTCCTCATTAGTTGTCTTAATTATATGTGATGACTTTCATTTCACCCAACATATCTGTTACTCAGGGTAATCATATTGAAAAGTGTGGAAGATACTGGACACTGTGACCTCATACCTATAATCCCAGAGACATGGGAGACTGAGGCAGGAGGATTGCCTGTGCCCAGAGTCCTAGATTGCAGGGAATTATAATCATGCCACTGCACTCCAGCCTGGGCAACAAAGTGAGACCCCATCTACAAAACGAAAATAAATTTTAAAAAAATTAAGCGTGGAGGGCAAAGGGATGTAAACGGAAGTCAGCTTTCCATGTTTTATTTAAAATGGTGAATCTCAATACAAGTACACTGTGATAAGCCAATAGGTATGTTGTAATACCACAGAAACTACTAAAGAACTCTGCTCTATGGTTATAGTCTGCGTGAAAAGGACTAGGTATATCTGTTTTTGTGATATGTGACTATCTTTTGAGTCAGCTAGATTAGCATAAAGATTAGAATGCAAATTTAAATATAGCCATAGAAATTTTGAGAAAATTTACTTTGCAATATTTAGACACCTAAACAAAGAATGTGTCCATCAGACTTGTCATGAATGCTCAGTAGAAACACTCAGGAAGGTAAAGTGTGATTTATTTTTAAAGTTAAGATGATTCTTCATGTGAGTTCAATGAGTCAGTCTCTTTTTGAGGTTATGTTTAATATTTCATTTATTTAAATCTCTTATTCTCATACTATTGCAACAATTCACCACCTGGTTGAGATTTGGATTTCTATATAGGCCATGCTGGAGAATAAGAACAAATGACCATCCTAATGTGTGCTCTGCTTGTGATGGCACTATTTCATTGTGCAACTTTATGCTAATTTCAAATGTCCACCTGTTTCATAAAAGTATTGTGTTAAATCCAACTCCAATAATCAAAACTTTTTCTTTTTAGTTTACATCTTTTTAGTTCCCAAAGCGATTATAGCATAGTTTGAAAGTAAAGATGTAACTATGTCCAATCTTGGAATATTCACCAGAAATTTTAGTATAATATTAGCTCAATCATAAAAATCAATGTATTTCAGATATATGTGAAAATTTTATTGAGATATATATTATTACTTAAATTGTCAATCGGCCTCATTAAAATGTAAAGCAAAAATAATACACTTTTTATATAAAAAGAAGTACATAAGAAACTGCTGACTGTGGTAAAATTAGTTTAAATTTCTGAATTCACAATTTATTATCTGTGATAACATAAATATTAAATTGTTCTCTTTAAAATGCAGCTATCTCACCTCTTAAATAGGAATACTGAGAATGTATCATACTTAAAGTTTTTAAAAGAAATTAGATGTTAATGAAACTTTCTCATAGTAAAACCAATATAAGTGGACCTTGAAATAAATCCCAAATATATTAAATTGTTAATGTTCTTGGGATTATAAAAACTCTTATAAAAGCAAAATATGTAAATGATTTGAGTGATAATTATAATGTATTTATTAATAAAAAAGTAGAATTGTAATAAAACAATTTAAAGATATGAATCTCTTGGTTTTGAAGATACTGCAATTAATGTTATTTTATATATTGCTTTACTGATAAAACCATATTTTACAATAAAAATGTTTTCTTTTGAATATATATGTGGTTATTTAGGAATACTGCTCATTCATATCCATATATGCCGATAAACAGTATCATCTTTGTTTTAATATTTTCTTTTCTGAAGTAGCATTTTATTTTGTTTCATAGTCATCTGTGAAAGATAATACTAAAATTATTTTCAAAACAGATATTCCCATGGGAATTATACTATGTTATTGATAGAAATTCTCTTTCTGTCTGTATTCCAAGGCCAGTTACTTTTATGTTTAAGTCATTTGATAGTACCTGTTTTTGATGCAGATGGAAAAAATCTCAAAGACTGTGACTTGAAAGAGTATTGCAACTTAAGAAAGGGAAAGCATATTATCACATAGATATCAATAAGGGAAATGGTAAAAATACAAATTTAGATGTATCCAGTATATTGATTTGAAAAGTATAAGTAGATATTTTTTGAAATGGGAGAGGCGTGGCAAAGATACGTTTTTTCTATAATTATACTTACAATATATGTTTAGTGTCACAGTATGCAGATAAATACATTTGATTTTGAGATTATATTTATTAACTTCAAACATTAAATTTTGTCTAAAGCATAGACACTAGCCTTTTCTTAAATTAATATACAAACAAGAGATAAGTTGAGTATATATTTATCAATATTATTTTTTAATGAAAATTGAGAATGATATTATATCATTCCACAAATTCAAATGGTAAAAAAATAGCAAAGTCAGTTCAAGATAATGTGTATATTCTTAATTATATTTCTTTGTTTTTTTTTTTTATACTAGAGCAACTCTCAAGTTACTGACTTACATATGAAAACATATTTTTACAATTAGCCTGTGATTGCTAATTTTAACTGCCTGATTATCAGTAGTAAAATTTTCATTTTAATTTTCTTTCAATATCAAGGTACCTAACCTGAGTTATTCTAATATAGGTCAGGAGTTGCATAATCTAAGAACAATATATATCAATGGCTTTGAATTTTTTTTTTTTTTTAATCTCAGAACATTACCAGAGTACAAAAGCTTTGGTTACATAAATTGCCTTTGCACTGGCAGACAAGCCTGACCACCCCCCAGGAGTGTGCCCCGCATCTATTAGGCGTGGATTTAGTCATATCTTTCTCCCCCTCCCACCTCCCTGGCACCCTATGAATGTCACTTCCCACATGTGCACATTAGTGTTGATAAATTAGTACCAATTTAATGGTGAGTACATGTGATGTTTGTGTTTCCATTCTTGTGATAATTAACTTAGACTAATGGGCTCCGGCTCAATCCAGGATAATACAATAGGTAGTTCATCATTTTTCCCTTATGGCTGAGTAGAACTCCGTGGTATACATACACCACATTTTATTAATCTACTCATGTATTGATGGGCACTTAGGTTATTTTCACATCTTTTCAATGAATTGTGCTGCTATAAACATTTGAGTGCATATATCTTTTTTCTAGAATGTCTTTTTTTCCTTTGGTTAGATACCGAGTAGTGGGATCGCTGGATCAAATGGTAGCTCTACCTTTTGTTCTTTGAGGTATCTCTATACTACTTTCCATAGAGGTAGTACTAATTTGCAGTCCCACCAGCAGTGTATGAGTGAGTGTTCCTATCTATCTGCATCCACGCCAACATTTACTGTTTAGGGACTTTTTAAATAAAATCTGTTATCACTGGGGTTAAATGATGTCTCATTGTGGTTTTGATTTGCATTTCCCTGATGATTAGAGATGTTGAGCAATTTGTCATATGTCTGTTGGCCATTAGTCTGTCTTCCTTTGAAAAGTTTCTGTTCATGTCTTTTGCCCACGTTTTAATGGGGTTATTTGATTTTTTCTTGTTGATTTTCCAGAATTCTATATAGATTCTAGTTATCAGCCCTTTATCTGATGTATAGCATGCAAATATTTTCTCCCATTCTGTATGTTGTCTCTTTAATGATAGTTTCTTTGGCTGTGCAGAAGCTTTTTAATTTAATCATGTCCAATTTATTTATATTTGTTGATCCTGTGGTTGCTTTTTGGGTCTTCTTCATAAATTCTAAAGGAAGTAAAAATATAGACATAGTATTACGTATCTTCTCTCCCAACATTTGCCAAACCTTTTCTCTAAAACAACAAACTGCAGGTATGACAACAAATATCCTGTTAGACAAAGATGTAATAGTTCCATTGTACCTTTTAATGATCTGAATACACCCACAACATAGAGTGTAGTTGGGAACAACGCCCTTCAATATGGACTTTATACACACTATTGTTTCATGAGGATATTAACTGGAATTTAAATTGCCAATTTTAGTAAATGGTTAAATGCGCTGAGGATTAAGGATAGAGAAGGAAAGATCGGGAGTTTAGAACTGATTATACTATTTTCCAAGACTTTAAACTTTGTAATCTAGGAGAGATTACACAGAACATCTCTGAGGAGCAATTTTTCACCCTGGGTCCTTCCAATGGTCCAGCCAAGACTTTCTGAGAGATGCATCTCAGTGTGTGGTTTTTCCTGTTTCATCTTTCTTCCTCCTGTCCTAGCATTGGTTTCAGACCTGCATTCTGAGTGAAAAACTACATGGAGGATATATTTTGGCTCTAACTTCAAATCCTTTGGTGTATGTGAAATCTTTTCTAACTCCATGTTACTATTCTAATGAGAAACCTCATCACCTGTCACTGGATTAATTCAGTAACTCCCTAACTGGAATCTCTGTTCCTATGTTTATCCCATCTCCCATCCTAGTCTGTTCTTTAATAGAGGGAGAAAGTCTTTTAATATTAAACTTATACTATCTCCACCGTTTACCCATGGTAAAATCAAGGGCAATAAAAAGGACCACCAAATCCTCCATGACCCATTTCTTTATTTCTGACCTATTTTTTCTTGCTGCTTGCTATGTTTTCACTCCACGTCTGTTGTTGTAGCCCATGACTCTTCCTGGGACATATCAGACAAGATCCTACCTTAGGTGTCTTACACTGTTGTCACTTTTGTCTTCTAACTGGAGCTCCCTTTCTCCAAATACCCACATGGGTTGATTCATTTAACTCCTTAAAAGTGTTTGTTCAAAAGTCACCTTATGAAAGAGGCCAGTCCAAAGCAACCTAATAAAATTCTGTATATTCACCCCTCACACATTTCTGATTCTCCTGACATTGCTCTAGATTTGCCTTATTCCACGATGTTTTAAAATGTACCTGGGTTTCGTTTTTATTCAGGTAAGTTGAGGCCAACATATCTGGAGTCAACTGCCATGGAAAAGATAATCTGGTGCCAATCACAAGAGAAGGAGGCACCAGGGCTGGTCAGGAAGCAATAGGAGCAAAGGAAAAGTGTGGGCAAGAGGCTTTATCAGAGCTTCCACGGGGGGAAAGAGATGGCAAGGCACGTAAGCAAGCTTAGGATTGGTCCGTTTGAATAATTATTCAGTGTGCTCTGGAGTATACAGGCCAACTCTAGTTGTCTGTTACCTAGCCCTCAAATGAACAGGGCATAGAAATATTACCTCCTGGAGTGTAAGAGCCAGACAGAAAGTGATTCAGAATATGGGCTCTAGACCACTCACTAATAGTTTTCATATGAAAAACACCTAAGACTGGGGCAAGTTGTTTGCTTTTTCTCAGATTTAGATCACTCTGGGAAGGGCAGTCCCTCTCCTGGTCTACAAGGGCCCAAGATATCAAAGCATTGTTGAACATAAAAATTTTTTTAAATGATTAATGCACATGGCAATTATGACCTAAAATTCTATATAAATTACTTATTCTTTTTCTTAGTAATTGGTTTTCCCTATCAATGTAAATCTATGAAATCAGGAATATTTGCTTGCTTTTGTGATTTATTCCAAATACTAGGAATAGTTTTATCACACAATAATGGCTCAATAAATATTTGTTGAATTATCCTTTTGATTTACAATTTAAAATTTTCTTGAGATTCCTATTACAAAATAATTTATTAATTCCTCTGGAAGGATGATTTTTATTTACTCAAACAGTTAGATTGTCTTTTTTGACTCAAAGTACCAAATCCTATTATGTTTGAATAGCTATTCCAGTAAATGTAATTTTATACATACTAGTTAAATTGGGTGCAAAACAATTCATGAACAAATTACAGTACTAAAAGGATTCTTCCTGTTACTCTAAATATATAATCATTATTCCAATTCTTTCAAGTTGATTGACTCTCATGGGGTTAGTGGGAGAAATTTACATATTTGTCTTTTATGTTAATCTCTTAAGGTAAACTCTACAAAGGCTATTAGAAAATGAAAAAATCCTCTGATTAATTGTTTCTGATGTTGAACAATTAGCAGAAACCAATCATTTGCATTTTAATAACATTGTAACCATCTGTTAAATGAATGCATTAATCTTGATTAGCTTGGTTCCAGACACTTGCAACTGGGGTTTACTGATGTGTACACTGATACAGAGATTTTTAAAGTCACGTATAGCTAATTTCTGTAGTGAAAAGTAACTGAACGGAATGATGCAAGTTTAGCTAATGTGCTGACGGAGTGCAAAAAAGAAAAAGAGAAAATATTGCTGAAGAAATAAAAATTTTGGATGTAAATCAGCTAATTCAAGGTAGAAAAGGCAACAATTGCATCTTTTTATATTTCACAAACCTTAATATAAATTACTGTATGGTTTACTTGTCCAGCTACTGATGTCACGATATTTTGTTTTACTTTTTTGTTTTTAAAAATAAAATATGAAATATATAATTCATAATCAAAATATTTCCCATAAGACCTGTGAGAGGAAAAGTAAAATTATTAAATTAATAGAGAATTACTCTACTAGATCACCAAAATGAAGATTAAAAGGGCCATTTCATAGGTTCACACTGTACAAAGTTCATTCCTTTCAAATGCTTTCTTTGTGGTTTGTTTTAACAAGTCTTCACTTTCTTTCTGCAATTCTAGTTATATGAGCTACCACTGATGTCAAAATTATACTCACTTGGCAGAGATATGCATCTTTATAATCATGTATGCAAATTCCTTTTTTAACAATTTTAAAACTTCTCTCTCTGTTTTTAAATAATAACAACAAAATAACCCCAGAGGTAGCATCACACTTAATAGTAAACATATTGAATAATCTCTGAAGAGAATAAAAGATAAAAATTTCCAATCTTCTTTCCTCTAGTGAAATTGTTCCTCAAGGTACCACTGATTATATTAACTATCTATCTATCTATATGTAGATAGACAATATTAGTTTATTTACTGGTCAAAATCAAAGAAGCAAAATACTCTCTGCAGATAACATTATTATTTATGTAGAAAATCCTAAGAACTCTACAAAGTAAGCACTAGAACTAAAAACTGAAATTATCAATGCCATTGGCTATAAAGTTAACATATTATCAGAAATGGATCCATTCTTACATGTTGAAAATAATTTTAAGGTGCTAATGTAACACAATGTGAAAAGGAAAGTATTTTCAACAAATAGTTCTCAAATAATTTGGATATCTATACTAAGACAATAGTGACTCCAACCCATTTCTTCACACTAAATGCCAAAAATTAATTGCCAGTGGTACATAGACATGAGTATTAAACCTAAAACCATACAGATGTTAGAAGCAAACATAGCTGATTATCTTTGGGATTTGGGAGAATGCAAAGAATTATTAGACAAAACTTTAAAAGCAATAACCTTAAATTAAAAAATTAATAATTTAACTTTGTCAACATGAAAAATGTTTACTCATCAAACCACATTATTAAAAAATGAATTGGCAAGTCACAGAGTAGCAGAAAATTTTTAAAAAAGGTTTTTACAAAGATAGTTATTTTGGTATATAAATGTCATAAATTTGTTTATAATAGTTGGTGCTTCAGCAACCATTTTTAGACCTACGTTGTTTGACATTCAGTCATACCCATTGTTTCTGAGCTTATTTAAAACTTCTCCTCCCTGTGTATTTGTTTGTGATATAGCTTGCTTGTTCCTCATTTCACTGGCCAAAATCCTAATACATCCCACAGCTACCGATCACTGATGATGATAACCCTAATGGTGAATACCATGGTCATGTAGATAAGTTTCCCACTTCACATGCATTTTCCTTAAAGTATCCAACCCACAGCCCGCAGAAGAAGCCTAAGGGATAATGCATGGGCCTTAATAAAGGCATAGTTGTCTCTCCCCTAACTCCCCACCAGATGATCACTCTGATGTCTCTGGACTTCCTGCCAGCCCTAGTGAGCACTCCTTTTCTCTTGTGGATCTGTAGTAATAAAATGCTTTTGTTACCTCATATGCCTTTGTTGAGGTGCATCCTATGTGTCTCACCTGACCAACATAGCTGAACCTAACTCCTTTCTCAGTCAGGACTTTCCTAGAAAGTGACTCTCTTGATAGGAATAAAGTGGACACAGATCTGACAAGAGCATAGTGACATCTGCCAGTATAAATGAGTTTCCTGTGAAAAGGACATTTTTCATGGATCAGGCACTTAGATATTAAGCCCTCTGCCAGGATAAAGAAGAATTCCATGAAAGGTGCATTGTAAACATCCATGACCATGTCCCCTGGAATTCCTTCAGGGCAGGGCTAGAATTTATAGGCACTTTCCAGAGAGACCTCAAGACAAAATTAGAAGAAAATGTAACAATAATTACAACTCAATAATAAACAGCAACAAACTCATTAACAATGTGCCAGAATCTAAACAGGCACCTTACAAAAATAGTTATATTAATAGCCCCAAGCACAAGAAACATGCTCAACATTAGCAGTCATCAAAGACATGCCATTTACAACTACAATTTGATACCAGTACACACATCCAATAAAATGTCTGAGATAAAACGACAGACAACATTAAATGTTGGTAAAGATGTAGAACAGTGGAACGCTCATATATTGTTGATGAGAATGTAAAATGGTTCACACATTGCAGAAATATCTGTAAGCTTCTCTTTTTTTCCCTTTTATTTCAGTATATTATGGGGGTACAAATGTTTAGGTTACGTATATTGCCCTTGCGCTACTGGAGTCTGAGCTTCAAGCGTGTCCATCCCCCCGATGGTGCGCATCATACTCATTATGTGTGTATATACCCGTCCCCTCCTCCACCATACCATATGCCTGACACCTGATGAATGTTATTGCTATATGTGCACTTAAGTGTTGATCAGTTAAAATTAATTTTATGGTGAGTGTATGTGGTGCTTATTTTTTCCATTCTTGGAATACTTCACTTGGTTAGATTTTATAACTTTGCCTTTACTTAGCAAAGGTTAGAGGTATGCCCTTCCCCTCCACACTGTTTGCTGCATCCCTCACATGTGGGTCTACCTCTACTCCCCCATCCCAAATCTCTGGTGAACACCACCACCCTTTGAGCACCATAATGATAATCATACAGTACCAATGTGATGGTGAATACATGTGAAGCCCATTTTTCTGATCTTGTGTCACCTCACTTTGGATAATGGGCTTAAGCTCAATCCAGGATAATATAAGCGGTATTAGCTCACTGTCATTTCTTAGAATTGAATAATATTCCATTGTAAACATATACCAAATTTTAATTATCCACTCATGAATTGATGGGCACTTGGGTTATCTTAATGGAATTATCAGTCATGCAGGAGAAACCATGTAGAATCTAAAAACCACATCAAATTATTCAATAACCACATAGGTAGGTAATTTTAATTTAATGAAAACTACTTCAAGAAAAATCATGTTTTTAAAAGCCCAGGTATTGTTGATATCACTCTCTAATGGACTATTTTGTTTTTCTTTATCGAAAATAATACCAATTTTAATTATCCACTCATGAATTGACGGGCACTTGGGTTATCTTCATGGAATTATCAGTCCAATTTTAATGTCACACAATGCTTAAGAGTTTTTTAAAAAAGAGGTAAATGTAAAGAAATGAGACATTTTATATGAAGTCTACGTTACCAGTAAATTTTAATTTTAAAAATATTTTCTCTATTTTAGGTGTTTGCTTTATTTTAAACATTTGTAGAAGAAAATATATACACAATTTCTGACTGCAAGAACTTCATGAAATGTAGTTCCTTTTAGAAATAAGATGCAATTGTTCGTTTTTAATTACCTACTGACCTCTAAAAACACAACCATGCCTGTAGTTTTTGTTATTAGCGTCTTCATGGTCTAATTTAAATATTTCCTATGGTCAGCCATTCTGTAGCATTTGTTGTAGCTACAGATCTTAAAAAGTAAAAGCTGAAGTTATTTTGTGGTACAGCTGTGTTTTTAACCAGTGTGAGTCTGTTTTTTCTTTTTTTCATGGTAAGCTATATATAACATAAAATTTGCCATTTTAACCAGCTTTAAGTGTGCAGTTCGGTGGCATAATGACATTTCCAATGTGGAGCAAACATCACCATTGTCCATTTTCATAACTTTTTCATCACTTCAAACTGAAACTCTGTACCAACTAATCAATAATTTCTCAGTCTTCCTTCTCTTCAGGCCCTGGTAAACTGTAATATATGTTTCTATGAATTTCTATGAATTTTCCTATTCATAGAAAAGTTTCTATGAATTATCCTATTCCAAATATTTCATATAAGTGGAATTATACGCACTTGTCCTTTTCTCTTTACTTTATTTCACTTAGCATAAGGTATTCAAGGTGTAACCATATTGTAGTGTCTATCAAAACTTCACTCCTTTTTATGTCTCAATACTGAGAGTTTGCTTTTTAATTGAAGAATTTTATCAAATCATAAAATTTGTGAAAACTTGATATTTGCCTTATTGCTATATATATATGCTATACTGTATATTTTATTTGTCGTAACTTTTTTACTGCTCTAAAGTTAGTGAAAATTGTTGTATTGATGTTCTCTTTTGCATATATTGCATTAATGATTTTTTTAGTTTATCTCCCATATTAAATTTTATATCTTGTAGATATCTTCACTGTTTTTGTCCTCTACTGACACCTGTATTCATTAATTTTATAGTAGTATTATAGCTTGTTTTTGTCCTTATATATACTTTTATGAATCTTGCCAAAAGAGTAGTGTAAGAGACTATCTCACCCAGATAACAACTCTATGAACTATTTTGTATTTACATAGATTTTAGCTCACAGCACAATCAATTATATATCATGATATTTTTGCCAATTAACATTTTTCATTCACTCAGGTTTCTAGATCTTTACAAATGCTACCACTCCTTTGTTCGCATAGAAGCCTTCTCACCAGCCTACAAGATAGAGTTGGGCACTTCCCACCTGCTTTTGGAAGACATTATCAGTCCACCTCCCCCACCCCAGGCATGAGTTTTGTACTCAATATTCCATTTATACTTCACAATGGGAATATTGATTTGGCCCAAAAAAGACGGTCAATAAGTTCTTAATGAGGGGATCAATGAAGATTCTTGCAAACATAATCCAGGAATATCCTCAAATTGCACAGTGGATTTGTGCATTTCTCTTGCATTCATTGCCCAATGACTTTGTTAAGCTCCTGTCAACAGCAGAAATAACCTTAATCTCAGCAAGTTTTAAGTAACAAATGAAGTCATCTTAATTTATGCAATAGGTTCATTGTACTTGGGTCTCAAGAGTGGTATAAGAATCCCCTTCTTCTCTGCTTTTGTGGAAAACATTAATTCTGATGTCTAACAGCCTGGATTTTCCCCTTCCCACAGCATTTGCTGGAAGTATGACCTTGAAAAATCATATGTTTTCTCTCATTTCTGTTTTATCTTCAGTGGAATATTGATAATAATTTCTATATTTTTGTTGAGATTTAAATGTAATAGCAATAGTATACCAATTGGCCTTTTTTTCTTTGAAATGAAGGGATTCCTTATAAGCTTTAGATATTAGATATTTGATGGTTTGTGACAGGTATACCTTTTCAGCCTGACATCCTTTTGTTCCTTTTCACATTATCTTGTATTTTCTTTCTAGTACTTACTGTTCAAATCTCTTATAAAAACTTCCTTTAATTGTTTCTCTTCAATTGAGAATACTGTTTCTAACTCTGTTTTATATTTCTAGAAAAAATATCTTTGCTTGTTACACATACTAAGGCCTTGTATGTTTGAGAATATTGACTTTCCCATTTAAATAAAAGTTTGGCATGCAACAAATCTAGGTTAAATATTAAATATTTTTTAAAACATTGCTCATTTTTCTTCTTATATTTAGTGAATGAGTCAATCAGATTGGCAATGGGTATTTTCTTTTTTTTTTTTTTTTGAGACAGGGTCTCGCTCTGATGCTGGGGCTAGAGTGCCATGGCCTTAGCCTAGCTCACAGCAACCTCAAACTCCTGGGCTCAAGCAATCCTTCTGCCTCAGCCTCCCAAATACCTAGGACTACAGGCATGTGCCACCATGCCTGGCTAATTTTTTCTATATATTTTTAGTTGGCCAATTAATTTTTTTCTATTTTTTTTTTAGTAGAGACAGAGTCCCGCTCTTGCTCAGGCTGGTTTCAAACTCCTGACCTTGAGTGATCCTCCCACCTCGGCCTCCCAGAATGCTAGGATTACAGCGGCAATAGGTATTTTCAAAGTTGCTATTGAAATGTCTGATGGCAATATGATTCTTGTTCCTTTTTAGGTTACCCTCTTTCGGGTATCTTTTTACATTTCTTTTATAAAATATCACTCTCAAGAGCATAGCTGGGCATTTTTTTTTCATAGATCATGTTTGGCACACTTTGAATTCTTTACATCTGAGGACTTTTGTTAGTTCTGGAATTACTCTGTCATTTTTTAAGTATTTCTGTTTCTCCCCCTCTCTCTATTTCATATTTGTTATTTCATTAGTTTATTTTCTTGATGTTGGCATTTTTACTCCTCTATATCACTTAGAATTTTTTTTTTAAAGATTTTCCGTGGCTTTACTACTTCTTTCTGCTTATGAATGCATTTGTGTACTTGACCTTCCAGGCTGCTGTTTGGAAGCCAGCAAAAGACTAGAGTAGTCATTTGTATTCTGCTTTTTTCCTTTCTGTCTTTTTAAAAAATAAATTAATGATTCCAAGAAGAAATAAGATATATTATATATTGCATATATACACATGTGCACACACATATATGCTGTGATATTAGTTTGTTGCTTCTAATATATATACACACATATAACTTATTATTTCTATTTTAAGTTATCAATATCCTCCCTCCCTTAAAATTCCAAGACTGCTTAAGGTGCCCAATTTTATTTCTTGAGCTTTATTCCCCCATTAATTCTGATTTTTGGCTCAAAGATTGCTCAATTTGATAACAGTCCTTTATCATGATAGGTGTACTTCATGGTATTTGAAGATTTACTTATTTTTGTATGAAAATCTGTTTCCCTTTGAGGTGTCCTTGAACTTCTCTGGTTGTGTGTACTGAAGACTAAACTCAATGCCATGCCCTAGCTTCTGTTCATTTTGTTCAATGTGAGGATGTAGATGAAGACAATGTAGCTAAGGAGAGAATTCATCCACACCAGGTGGGCACAGAATACTCCTTTTGTTAGCCATCGACTATGTTTTCCCATAATCCAGTTCTTGTTCCTGTAATTTCTTTTTCTTTATCCTTTTTTTAGGAGTTTAGTTGCTTCTATTACATTTAGTGATTCTCCACCCTAGATGCCCATTAAATTCATCTTTAAATGCATAGTTCTAAGAAGTTAATAGTTGAACAGGCAAATCCCAACTCTCTGAGGATAGGCCCTGGGCTTCAAAATAAATTTATATTAAACTATTTACGTTGTAAGATTTATTGTTCACCACTCTTTTCTTTTCTTATTCTCATTTAGAAGGTAATAGATATACATACTATTCTCTGAGAAAAAAACAAAAAGCAACATTTTTTTTTCTGTGATGCATAACATCAACAATAGAAATAAGATTGCTAAAAAGGACAGTAAATTTCATAATCTCTTTTTTGTAGGTGGTCTAGATTTTTGCTTGGAGACTTGCATTTTTTTCATGCATTGACTCTAGGTATTTCATACCTATTTGTGTGTGTACATATAGGCCCCTTTTATCTGTGGGGAACATGTGACAAGACCCCCAGTCTATGCCTGAAACCTCATCTAGTACTGAATTCTGTATATACTGTTTTTTCCTTATATACATATCCATAATAGTTTAATTTATAAAGTAGGCATAGTAAGAGATTAACAACAATAATTACTGATATAATAGAACAATTATAATAGTATGTCAGCATCATTACTCTTGTGCTTTGAGATCGCTAGTAGGTAACATAAGGATTACTCGAACACAAGAAGCTCTGAGACTCTATGATAGGTGATTTGAATATGGAGCCAGCTACTAAGTGACTAATGGGCAGGTAGAATCTAAAGAGGGGATACATTGCACAAAGGTAGGAATTCCGTTCCTGGTGGAATCAAAAAGGACAGCTACAAAGTTCATACTACCTCTCAGAATGGAGCACGATTTAAAACTTACGAATTGTTTAGTTCTGGAATTTGCCATTTAATCATTTTGGACCAATGACTATGGGAAACTGAAACTGCAGAATATAAAACTATGGATAAATAGGACTATTGTACACCTATTTTTTCCCACCTTACCATAAACATAAAGAACTTTTTCTTCCAATTCTTTTTTCATTTTAAGTGAGAGTTTACCAGATATAAATGTTTAATCAGGTCTATTTAAAATTAATGAACAAGAACAAAAGAAGAGGAAAATGTAATGCTTCCATATACATATACTACCTTAAGTTAACCTTGGAGAGAATGAGAGAAGGAGAAGAATTCTAATGTTTTTATGCTTGTTAGTAATTTTTACTTATTTCTCTTTATGTTTAATGCTCCCTGTCTAGACTTGTTAAAATATTAACCTACTAAATGACCAAAAATGTGCTCTTTAAAAGCTACTAGCTGAACATCTATTGAAATAAGATAGAAAATATTTTAAATATGACTTTTATTGAAAAATAACCGTAGGCGCTATAAAATACGTAAATAAAAAACCTGGAGGCTGAGGAGAGAGTATAAGCAACTACTGTTTGAAAAAGACTATACTCCAAATTGTACTTGGTTTAATCATCCTAGAAGAATGAGACCATGACCCCAATGAGACTTTAGCTATACTTATTTCTTCTATCAGCTGTATATTTATATATTGATTAATTAATTGATTTCTACCAGGTGATGAATGTTCACAATTAGGCATATAAACAACATAGGGCTAAATATTTGGGGAAGGGGCACAATCTGAGAGTCTTTTTTTTTTTAATAGATAGCAGCTAATAATTTTTTTTACAGAAATTTCACAATAATACTATTATTTACTATAGTCTCAATTTTACAAATGAGAAAATGTAAATTCAGAATTATGTTTTCCAATATCACACAGCTAATAAGTCACCAATGATGTTCTTTATAATTCTAAACAAGTAGGAAATTATTTCGGATACAACCAAAAAGCTCTTCTAAGGATATATATGATGGCAGCTGGGTGCAAATAGTCTGTTTCAGAAGTAAAAATGAGAGATAAGTTCCATCAAATCTGTCAAGATAAAAAATTTTAGAGAGAATCAGTGACTCTTAGAAAAGGTATTTCTTCATATCAAATATATCTATATGAACATGCCATCTGAGCGGTCCATTTGTTCATTACTTTGAAACCTGCTTTAATACATTGTGATTAACTGAAAAGACTCTCAACATTGATATTTTAATGTCAGATACTAGAACTTTGTCAGAAAATGCTGGATACTTTCTGTTTAATAATAGAGTTATGGTCAGACTACAATTTTAAATAAATTGTTAAAGAAGTCCTATTATATTTAGGGACAAGCTATGTCTATTTCTGTAGTTTTGTTATCAATATTTGAAGTTGGTGTATCATTTTCTTCTGGAAATATTCTAAGCATAACATTACCACTTCTATAGCATTGCTATAATGTATCAAATTTTGAATTCTAATAAACAGGAGTACAACTCTAGATGATTTGATAAAAGCATAAAGATCTGTAATATTTTAGCTAGAATCATGCAACATGTTTTTTGTTCCTTGATCCTGCTGAAGAGACATCAGCAATGCAATTGACTACACAAGTAGTAATTTTTGTCTCTTGTACAAATGTTGAAGTGAAGTCACCTGGAGCTTGCACATTAGCCTAATGTGGGGCTAAAGTTCTGTTTTGTGATTGTGATAAGGAGGCAAATATAAAGCAATCGGCAGGGTCTGTATGCAGATTATTCTTGAAATATATTTTATTTTTATTTTATATTTTTAAGAATAAAAATTCCATTATCGAGAGTGCATCACATGTCACTTAGAACAATTCAAGAAAGCCAGAGTGAAAGAGATTTTGGCAATCATCTCAAGTATGATAGAGCAGATCACTGATAAATGATTAACTGTCAAGAGAGAAGGGTACTAAGAAAATGGGTGAAAACAGGTAAGTCCTACATCTGTTCCCTTCTCTTCCCCCACAACTTCAGTGCTGCCACCACTCCTCCATTTCATTAGGACAGTTTGGGGAAGAAGGATTTGTTTGTTAGCCTCTGATATTTTGGAAGGGATCTGGAAGGGCATCATGAAAAGCTCTGCACCTTATTTATAAACAAATGCTGGGGTGCTAGAGGTATGACATCGTGGTACAACGCCACCCCTAGAAATAAATCTGATAAAAGTACCACAGGATAGAAGTCTAGGGGAGGCCTAACAAAAAACTTACTGTCTAAAAGAAATCAATACCTTCATGTGTGTTATCAGCCAAATTCTTCAAAGAGAATAAGGGTCTGTTTCATTAAAAGTGGTACTTTGGAAAGATATGTGGTCATCAGAAAGCTGGGATCTTGGTGGCTTTCATTTTGGTTTACAATATTGAATGAATAAATAGCTGCCTTTTTAATTTTAGAAACATAAATTTAGTAAAATTAGTAACAAATACAGACTAAGTTGGTAAATTTAATTACAAGTAGTTTTTTAGGGAAAAGTAATTAAAATAAATACTCATAAACTGTCACCACAGGCAAGAGAGTGAACATTACTTTTTACCTCTCAAGTCTCCTCATGCTCCTTGAGGACCCAGCTTTTCTGTCTCTTACTGTCTTCCTCATCTTTAATCAACCAACAATCTGCTTTCTGTCACCAGAGAGGAGTTTGCAGTTTTAGAATTTTATGTACATGGAGGCCTAGGAAATGCGTTCTGTGTTCTGTCTGGCTTCTTTCATTCAGTGTAGTTACAAAGAAATTCCTCCCTATTGTACTGTGTATCATTTTTATTGCTAAATAGTATTCCATTGCATGGTTATAGGACAATCTGTTCATAAGTTCTTTTGATTGACATTGGTGTGGTTTCTACATTTGACTATTGCAGAGGAAGCTACCATAAACATTCATGTACAAGTCTGTATATGGACATACACACAAATCCTCTCAAGGTGATACACTGGGATAATTGCTGGGCTCCCTTGGTTTGCTTCCCTTCTCTGAGGGATAACTGTGCTTCATTTCTTGATGTCTACATCTTGAAGACCATTTCTTCATCTATTTTGTTGTTACTTTTGCTTCATAAAATCAGAGGGTAAATCCAGTCTTGTTTACTCCATTTGTTTTTCTGAACTGAATCCTCCCAATTTTTTTTTTTCTGTTTTTCAGATGATATATATTTCAATAATGCCACTTGCAGGATCTTGTTCCAAAGCACACTAGTGATCTTCATTTGTGATTCTTCTATTAGCTCTTGTCAACTCTAACACCATCATATCCTACTATAGATTGCACACTTGCAATAAGTCTGCTGGGTTGTAGGACTCCAAAGGCAGTGTATTTGTACTTCAGCCTGTATTTGCTATGGAGAGCTTTCCTTGTGTCTTACCCAGAGCTGACAGCCTTCTTAGTCACTCAGCAAATGGGTGGGATACATGATAAGTTACTGCACTACTTGAAGAGACATACCAAGAATTTGTGTTCTTTCTTAGAGGAGGGAAACTTGGGATGGAGGGAAACTTAAGATGGAATAGTAAGGGTCCCTAAAAATTTGGTGGTTTAAAACAAAACAAATTTATTATTTTATAGTTCCAGAAGTCAGAAGTCTAAAATAGGTCTCGCTGGGCTAAAATTAATGTTATAGTCAGGGCTGTGTTCCTTTCTGAGGGCTGCAGGGGAGGATCTTATTTCCTCGCCCTTCCCACCTTCTAGAGGCCACCAACGTTCTTTGACTCATGACTCCATTCTCCCGTCTTCAAAGCCAAAAACACATGCATGGCTTAATTTTCACACTAAACTACTCTGACCTTGTTTCTATAATGTAGTGGTATCTCCTTCTTGGACTCTGACTCTCTATCTCTCTCTGCCACTTATAAGGATGTTTATATTTATAATTACATTGGGCCCATTGAGATAATCCAAGATAATTTCACAGTTATTTAGCAATCCTAACTTCATCTGCAATCTTGATTCTCTGTTGCCATATAACATAATCTATTCACTGGTTCTGGTCATTAGGACATGGACATCACCAATTTTTTTTTTCATAATTTATTACAGTTGTTGTAGAAAAGTAATATACCCCTCTAATGGGGCCCATGATGGCATTTCACTTCCTGTGTAATAACATCAACTTAGACCCTCTATCCAAGAAAGGGACAATCCAACCTTTCCCCAGTTATAGGTACTCTTCTAAAGGCTATATTTCCCTTTGGGAATAAGTTAGATAGAATAATTCCATATTCATTTGCTATGGCATTATAGAATTCCCTCGCCTGGAGACTTAGACTCTCCTTTAGTCTCTTTGTTTTGAGTCTGAAAATTGCCACAAGTTAAAAAATCGGAGAAGTTATTGTTATTGTTTTAATTGTGGAAGCTACATTCAACTTCCTCATCATCTATCCTTGATTTCTTCCTGTAGCTAGGACATTACCTTTGTTGAATGCCTGTCATTGTTGCCCCAGGGTTGCTGTGGTTTTTTTTAGCCATCTTCAGAACTCTTTGCAGGTCAGACACCCCTGGATGCCAATCAGATGCTTCTACTCATTAAAATAATTTTTCTCACCTTACTTCTGATGATTAATCACCACCTCTTGACCTCTGTGATTTCATAAATCTACTTTCTCCACTGCTATCAGGAAATCCAAATCAGCAACAACATCTCATCCCTCATCCCTTACCTACAGAAAACGGCCACTAATGAGCTTGTCAGCGATGCTGGTGCCCTTCTCAGTTGTGATTTACTAATTGTTTAGGTGAATGTGTTGTCCTCCACACCCTACCATGGAACATAGTTGGTTGCTGAATTTTCTGGTTTTAGGTAGCATTCCACTTTCCTGAGTTTTAAAATCACTCTGTCCACTCTCAGCCATGGTAGTGCTGATACATCTTTATTACTTAATGTGAATCATCACTCCTGCCAAGCTTTCAAAAGCCTGCTGGCAGCATATTTGCACTGACCTCTGAAGTTTTTGTCATCATGTTAAGTTCTGTGTCACTGGGGTATGCTTTCTATTGTGAAACTCTCTGTCTTAGTGAGTTTGAGTGGCTTTAACAAATTACCAAACACTAGATGACTTATAAATTACAGAAATATATTTATCATAGTTCTTGAGGCTATAAATCTCAGACAAGGTGCCATCATTGTTGGGTTTTGGGGAAGGACTTTCTTCCAGATTGCAGACTGCCAACTTGTGTCCTCATATCGTTGAAAGAGACCAGAGCAATCTAGCTCCCTGTCCTCTTATAAGGGCACTAATCACATGACCTAATTACTTCCAACACATCTCACCTTCAAATACCATTGCATTGGGACTGGAGTTTCAACATTTGAATTTGGGAGGAATACACACATCAGTCCATTGCACTTTCATTTATCCGATTTTATGTTCTGTTTTCTCCCCTTTTTTCTGGCCATCTCAGAATCCTGTCCCATGCACACTCTGTTGGATACTATTTTTCAGTGTTAATTATGTCCTACAGTAAGTTCCTGGCATAGTTGCTTTTCTCCTCAGTTGATTCTGCATTTCCACAACAGGGATATGTGATTTATTTAACCACAGTTAATGGCCTGATAGTCAGGAGGAGACATGAGAGGAAGGGAGACATGTATTGTCTGGTATTATAGAAGTTTCTGCATTATCTTCAAGTAAATGGGGAGACTTACATTTTTATAAAAAAGAATGGACCCTATTTGTAGGTCCAGAGGGTCTGGGAAATTGGGGAATTCAATAATTTAAAGGGTGCAGTCTAGTTGTTTCCTTTCCAAATCTCAGAATTACGGTTGGTATTAGGACCCTGACATTTTCTGAGTTGATGTACTTGTTTTGATAATTCAACCTTATTCTTAGCTCTGTTACATCTACATTCTGATCCTTACATTTTTCCTTCCCTGTAAATAGGGTAGATAAGAATTTCTTTATAAGTAGCCAAGGAGGCCCTCCGGCTTTCACACTTGGTTCTTAAGACTCAACTAATCATCCTGAACCTTCCATTGTTTGCTTACACCGCCTTGGCCTTGACACCTCCCAGTTAGAGCCCTCTGATCCTCTAGTCCTTACAATTAACAGATTTCCCAATTGCTTAAGCACCTGAGATATCTCCCACTGCAGGCTTTCTTTTTTTCACTCCATCAGTCTGTCAATGCAATTTGCCAGCAGTAAAAGTTTTAACCATTGTCCCACTGCATCATGGCCTGGGCTATAGTGTTCTATCTTCCACCTGGGAGCAGATCCTCACTGCCAGTGGGCTTGCTGGTGCTCCAGCTCCAAAGTAACACTTTGGGGTCTTGTTCTTAGGACCTCTTCTGGCTCAATGTCTTGTAGGTATGGATGCCTGAGACGCTGATTTTGAGGAAATATTTGGCATTCAGATCTAGTTAGGCCAATGCTATCTGGACTAATGCCTGTAAGGAAGATAACACATGATAGTGCAAAGGTGCAGAGGGAGAAGTTTGACTGTGATGGGATCCTCAGCTGAGAACATCTGGGGTTCTGGAGCTTTGATGTATCCTAGAGACCCTGAATTGAATCACATGGCTGGTCTTTTGTATCCTCATATCAGTCAGTCACTGGGGCAGGTTATCCCAGGGAAGGTTTTGTGACCTTGGGTGATGGGGCTCCCTTGAGTGTGGGAACAGCAGCAACTGTCAGGTCCATGGTCTCTATAGCCAACAGTCCTAACAGCTGGACCCTGAGCATAGCCATCTTGGAAGGGGAGAGCTGGGATGTTCCCATCGCACCTATTATGGGTATGAATGGCATTCTTCCCTTGTTCACACAACAGATGCAAATCTTACATTTATTGTCATTTACTATGTTATTCAGTTTCTGAGAGTGATTGTTGAGATGCCTATGCCATTCAATGATATTTTCAATGTTTGCTAAATCACTTTTAAGAAATTTAAATCCACTATTAATGATCCTTTACAATTTGGCAAATTTCTACATTCTTTGTCCTATCATTCAGTAAGTATTATTCTGGAAAATAAGAATTATTTTCCAGTCAAACTACTCTACATCCAATTTTCCCATTACGGTTCCTATGCTTCTATTCTCATTCCAGCTATCTCCCAGGAGTAATCGTATTTCTTGTATTTATGTATGTTTAAGACATCTAACTGTAGTTTACAGTTGAGATACTGACGGTGTATCTTATTTCTGAGCAATAAAAACTTGAATTATTAAATCACTGAGGTAATCAATTACAAAGAGTGAAACAAACCTAAACAACACAGAATTTTTGAAATGAAAACAACTGATGATAATAAATTGGTAAATACACAGTATTTCAGTGATTAATCCCATCTGATAAGAAGGAGGATACTAGATTAAGCTACACATAAAATATTTGGGCAGTCAGAAGTCAGGTGGTAAATAGAGCTGTAATGTACAAAGTCTCAGCCCCAGCATCAAAAAGAAGAATATAAAGGGATCAACATGGAGCCAAGAGAAACTGGTTTATAATTGGAACAGTATTGCATGAGATCCAATCTAATAAAGTGTAAACCCATGCTCCGTAATATTCAATGCATAATTCAAATCAACATCATTATTAGTTGGGGCAGTCTACTGAATTTATAATCTCTTATAATAGTTATTCTCTTTCATTCCACTTATTCTCAGGCTTCCCTAATAACTTCCTGCATATTTCACTTTTTTATTGATATTTTTGCTATAAAAAAGCATGGCTTCATGATTCCCAAGAGATTAATTTATTTTAATGCCTGTATTCCCTTTTCATGTATAGATGCCTAATATGAGGACATTATAAGCTTGACATCAGTTCCACACTTTACCTATGTACTATTTAGTAATACACATTTTAACCATTCGAGCATGTATTATTTAACAGCTACACAGATTAATGCAAATTATTATATATTATACTACAAGCTATGCAAAACATGAAATTTGTACAAATACATATATTTTATTTTATTAAAAATATATTTGTCTATGGAGAAAAATTTCAAAAGGAGTGCATGTTTATGGAAAAAATAATTCCACCTATATATTTTTAAGCTGTTCCTGTCAGAATGCAACAAACCTTTAAAATTGCATGTCCTATAGATCATTAAGAATGGAATGTCCAATTTTTAATCAAAAGCACCTCTGACTCGGACAGAGCAAAGGCAATATATGTAACCTAAACATTAGTACTCCCGTGATATGCTGAAATAAAAAAAATGTGTCATTTGTTCGATCTCAAACAAGAACCAGTACAATTAATCAAAATACGTGCTTTGGCCGGGCGAGGTGGCTCACGCCTGTAATCCTAGCAGGGAGGATTGGGAGGCCGAGGCAGGTGGATTGCTCAAGGTCGGGAGTTCGAAACCAGCCTGAGCGAGACCCCGTTTCTACTAAAAATAGAAAGAAATTAATTGACCAACTAAAAGTATATATACAAAAAATTAGCCGGGCATGGTGGTGCATGCCGGTAGTCCCAGCTACTGGGGAGGCTGAGGCAGGAGGATCGCTTGAGCCCAGGAGTTTGAGGTTGCTGTAAGCTAGGCTGATGCCACGGCACTCACTCTAGCCTGGGCAACAAAAGTGAGACTCTGTCTCAAAAAAAAAAAAAAAAAAAAAATACGTGCTTAAACTATTGACATAGTTTTGCCATCTTAACGGTAGCTTGCTTATGCTAAGCAGTGAATAAGCCTGGAGAGTGAATGACAATGAAATCGTGAAAGGTACTTTCCACAGCTTGTTGAGCATTGAATATTTTTCCTTGCAAAAAGTGGTCGAAAGCCTAGAAGAAGTGGTCAGTTGGTGCAAGGTCTGGTGAACACAGAGGATGATAGAGAATTTCCAAGTCCAGCCTCTGTAGTCTGAGCAGAGTTGTTTGCACGACATGTAGTCAAGCATTGCCTTGCAAGAAGATTGGCCTGTCTCTATGGAGGTGGAGCCCATCCTTCAAAGTAAAGTATCACAACAATGGAAAAAGATGCACCACATGTACTCACCATCAAAATGGTACTAACTGATCAACAAACACTAAGGTGCTCACAGGGAAGTAATATTCATTAAGTGCCAGACAGGTGGGAGGGGGATGGGATGGGTAAAGTCACAACTAATGTGTCCAGAGCGTGTTGTATGAGGCAAGAGCATGCTTGTAGCTCTGGCTTAGGTGAGACAAAGGCATTATACATAACCAAAATGTTTGTGCCCCCATAATATTCTGAAATTAAAAGCAAAGAGAAAATTAAAAAAGAAACAAAAAAGGGATTAATACTTTACCTCAAGAAATAACGTTCAAATAATCTACCTATACATAAAATAAATGTTTGATATTTTTCAATTCAGATTCTTTAATTGTTAAAACTTCTGTATGCCTTATGTCTGCCTATTATGAAAGCAGTTTCTATAGCTATACTTTATAATTTAATTTCTAGGTGAATTATTTTCAACCTATTTTTCACAAATTATACCTTATTGAGTATACCAAGCATATTATATTTTGTAATAATTTATTAGTACTTTTTTACATGGATACTGAATGAAATTAATAAATAAAATGCTTATTATAGAGTTAGTTTTTTTAATCAGGCTAGATCATTAAAAAATCCAAGCCCACAAAGTAAAGGGAAAGAGAAGAAAATGTGTGAACAAAAGTGAGTACAGAATTAATTTATTGTCTAGGAAAAAAACATTTTTAAGAATAGTATTTCAAATATATGAGCATTTCAAATTAGCATCATTTTTAAAGCCAAACATGAGAATAAAATTCTAAAAATCATTATCCAAAAAGCTGATAGAACATTTTTAAATCCTAAGAGACACTCTACATAATATAAAATTACTTTATTAACTTTGAAACACTTTTATGTAGTTCAAACAATGAGCTACTAATTGATCTAATTAATACTACTAATAGAAAATGAAAGTTTTCATTTTCCTTAAAAATTCACATACAATTTATTATCCAAATCTTGAATATACCTTAGAATTTTTTTTGACTGGGTGCAGTGGTTCATGCCTATAATCCCACCAGCATTTTGGAAGTCAAGACAGGATGATCACTTGAGGCCAGGAGTTAGAGACCAGCCTCAGCAACATCGGAAGACCCTGTGGCTACACACACACACACACACACACACACACACACACACACACACAATTCTCAACTTGGATGAAACAGAGTAATAAAAAAAAAAAAGAACAATTTATTTTTGTTCTAAAATGTTCAAGTAGCTTTTTATTTATATTTTATGTAATTGTTTAAATTTCCAAACACAAAACTATTAAATGTGATTCAAACCACACAAATATACATATCAAAATTACTTTTGCATTTCTTCTAATGTTCTTTGGGATAATACTAACATCATAGATACCATAATATAAAATAAATAATAAGCACATGCCTAAAAATAAATCATGTATGTCTGATTGGTTTTTACAGAAGTATATTTATCAAATCATTGTTTTTTAATGGTCTTTTGTTATATTTCTAAACATGTAAATTATCTAGAGCCTCTAATTAGAGCTTATAAATATTAATGTTACCATTAAACATTTCATCAGGCCGGGCATGGTGGCTCACATCTGTAATCCTAGCACTCTGGGAGGCTGAGGCGGAAATATCATTTGAGCTCAGGAGTTCGAGACCAGCCTGAGCAAGCTGGACAACTAAAAAAATATATATGGAAAAATTAGCCGGGCTTGGTGGTGCATGCCTGTAGTCCCAGTTACTCGGGAGGCTGAGGCAAAAGGATTGCTTGAGCTCAAGAGTTTGAGGTTGCTGTGAGCTAGGCTGTCACCATGGCACTATACCCTAGGCAACAGAGACTGTCTCAGAAAAAAAACAAAAAAAAATTTCATCAGGGTAGTACTTACTGTTAAAAAAATCATACCTGACATTTATGTGTTACCTGTTATTTCTAGTAATTAATGGTAACGTGCAAATCAACAGACAGATTAGTAAATGTAATCCTATACTCCTCCTAAAAAGAAGACTTAATTTAGCCTAAGTGAGATTTAATAAATGAGATTTGCTGATAATCTCCTCCCATGCCCTCACACCAATTTTACAGGTTCAGTATCATTTATCCCAAATCCTTGGAATCAGAAGTGTTTTGGATTATAGAAAGTTTTTTTGAACTTTGGAATATTTGTATATACATAATAAGATATCTTGGGGTGGGGCCAAAGTATAAACATGAAATTCATTTGTGTCAAATATGCCTTATACACATAGCTTGAAGGTAATTTTATATAATATTTTGAATAATTTTTTACATGAAACAAAGTTTTAACTGTGTTTTGACTGAAACTCATCACATGAGGTCAGGTGCAGAATTTTCAGCTTGTGGCATCATGCCTGTGCTCAAAAAGTTTCAGACTTTGAGACATTTCAGATTTTGGACTTTCAGATTAGGAATGCTTGAGATGTACTAAATGCCCGTGAACTCTCTAGGCTAACAGCTGCTTGTGGTCATGAGGAAACAGGGTCTATATAGTAAAAGCTGAACATAAGACTTTGTCCAAATTAATGAAAAAAGTGTCCAAGACTTTGCTTCGAAGGGGAAGTAATCATAGATGGCAAGTGGCCAAGAGCCCTGGGATGCAGATTCACATGCTGCTGTGTGTAAGGCTCAAAATTATGTGTTGCCTTGATATCGGATGAAATCAGAAGAGCCTTGAAGAATTTAACTGCAAATTTCTCTCCCTGCTGTGCTCCCACACGTAAGTTTCCCTATCCAATTAGCCCTTCTTTTTAAGAAGACCAGACAGAGTGCATGCTTACCTCTGAGCAAGGGGCTTCAGTTCTCTGCCAGAATGTGGAATTATTAAAACAAGCCAATCAAATTCTTCTGTGGGAACCAGGTGGCACTGCACCTCTTGTTACTACAGAGGTGGTTTCCTACAGTTTCTAGTTGTTCACACTGTTCCTGAGATCAACCCCCATGTGGCCCTACATGAAGCATTGTCCTCCTTCCACATGGGCTGTGAGTATATATGACCAATATAGTGCTGTGGATCTTCTCTGTCCAGTTTCAGATGTTGTGTGTTCAGCCATCCCCATAATCCTAGGGCAAGAATCCTTTGCTCACCAATTGGGTGAACAGAAGATAATTAAGATGCACTGATCCTGAAGGACATCCAACATGTATAAATCCACATACATCCTAAAGTAGAAATATAGCTCTAATAGTGAGAGAGTCCCATGGAGAACCAGCTGAGGAAAGTAGGAGAAATGGAGTAAGTTTCTATTCCTGTGGCCGAAGGTCCCTGACCACTCCACTGAGTAATTTTTCCTGGTGCCACTACTGCCCATTTGCTGGCTGAAATATTGCATGCTCATAGGAACAAAGACCACTGCAGAGACAATTTCCTGGGGAATTACTGCCGCTTAGGAAACACCAACAACTAGATCTGAGCTCAATGAATAGCATAGATCAATGAGCACACACTAACATGTACCCTACATCCAGTATGGAGAAGAAGAAACAAGTGCATAAACAAACTGATCTTAGAAAAATACAAATGCATGGGAATAGATATCAACTTCAATACAAAGAAGAACAACAGTAATAGCAATAAGTGTACTTCATAAAGATCTTTTAGCACACAGAGAACCCAGGGAATTAAAATGTAAATATTTAAACATTTTAATAGATGAATCAAAGAAAAGGATGGTTAATGTTAAGACTTGAATTGGTGACCTGGGCAATCAAACGACAGAAATATCTCAAAATTCATAACAAAAACACACAAACTTGGAAGTCAGTGGGGAAAAGATAAGAATCCAGAGACTTCATTAGTTACAGCCACTACTCACACGACCCCATGGGAGCCATTTACATAGTACTCAATCCCCAGACTTGTGTCATGTGGCATTTCCAGATCCAGGGAAACTCTCATGTGAATAATAAAAATTCAGAAAATGAAAAGAATAGAGGAAGTGAGATGAAAAGAATATTTGTGACAGCAGAAAATTTCCTTGCACTAAATAAGAACTAGCAGATTGAAAAAGGCTCACAGAGTTCCAGGCAGCTTGTTAGGAAAGGAGAGATCTACTCGTATCCTGCTGTAGTTAGTTACAAAATGCCAAGGACAAAGAGAAAATGTTACAAGCTCTCAAGCAGAACAATAAAAAATAATATGTGCTTTACAGAGATTGCAGAGCTGACCCTCACCCTGCCAGACTGATCAGACAGGTTAACGTGGCCAGGGACTCTTTTGAATAAGAGCCTTTTAGTTCTGCCAAAAGCATAAAGCTGACCAAAATCACAGTACTTACTCCCTGGGTCAGGAACAATATGACAGCTGGCCAGCAGAGGCAACAACCTTTGATTTCCCATATTTTGGGCTATTAGAAAGAAAGGCCAGCACTGCATTGAGAGCAGACCTTGAGTGGGTCTGTTTGCTTCCTCAGCCACAGCTGAGGCATATGACATTACTTTTTAAAATAATTCTTCTCATATATTAATATTTTTTAAAAAATATGAGGGCAATAAACAATTGAGTTCAAATAAAATAAAGTTACATTTGTTACTTACTGTGGTAATGAAATGAAGTTGATAACTGTTTCGTTTTCAAAAGCAACAAAACTTCTTGGTCTATCTTGTGTTGACAAAATATTGTCTGATCTCTGAGATTGTCCTGATGAGACAGAGATGTTAGGCAAGCGTTCAGTAAAAAACTCACTTAGAACAGGAAAGAGACACTTATAAATTATGTGAACTGGTATTCTGCTCATTTTGAGAATGCATAGAACACACTAATAACTTGGAAACTTTTAGAACAGTTCAGAAGCAGTCAGAAAGATCAGGATTTTTTTTTGAGTTATTATAAGTTTTTCCATAAATTTGAATTTCATTTGTTTTTACCTCTTTAACAAATTTTGCATTTTTAAAAGTATTATTGTAATAGTAATAGTGGTTGAAATAGTCCTTTCAGAAATTTGGTGTTGGCCATATAAAATTTGTCTTGGGAGTTGTCAAAGAGAAAAAAAAATGTGCAGCATCAGTTCTGTCAACTGAATTTTACTTTGGATAGGAATATATGTTTTCTCATCTTTTTTCTATTTCAAGAGATTGCGACTCAATCATTCTCCCAGCTTGTCTCTGAGTATCAGAGAGAATTCTGTAGAACCAGCCATATGAGGGTTCTTGACATACTTTGGTTCAGCACAGTAAAAAAGCACAATAGGAAGTACATACAAAACCATAATTATTCTTAATAGTATTCAATATACCCAACAAAAGAGCATTGCAATATCGTTTTTTCACTCAATAGATGTCCAAACATTGTATTAAATATAAATATCAGGCTTTGTCTACAATATGGAAAAATGAATGGTTATATATCAGGGTTTATAGGATAATTCGGTAGAACATGTTTGGATAGCAGTTTAGTAGCATGTTTTAAAAACTTAAGCAGTACACATTTATGACTGAGATAGCCTACTTTTATGAGTTGATTTTAGAAAACCCATCAATCAAATCAAGACTGGATTGTAAACAAAGACTTTGACAGAAATTATTTTTAATGCCCCTAAAATTAAAGCAATCCAATGTCTCGCAACTAGTTATTTTATTATGCAATAAAATTCAGCAGTAAAAATGAGAATTTTTAATTTGCTTTTATATTTGACATAGAATAATTGGCATTCTTTATTATTACATATAAAAAGGTAATTTTGTGCATAAAATGTTACTATATAAGGAAATATCCTTATTTTTATCATGTTTTTCTGTATTATTAAATATTATCAAACATTTATATAATTCTATTTTTAGATTTGAACCCAAAACCAAAGGTACTATTTAGCTTTTAATTGAAATTGAGCTACATGGAATAAAATGTGGCTAGTTTCCTGGTTTGATCAATTTAGACATTTTTTTTTCACCGAGAATACAAGGGAAGGCCTTAATCAAATTACTCTTTTATGGTGCAGAAGCTTAATGTTATTTTTAATGTATTTTTAGATGTGAGTTAATTTGTGATGCTTATCAAAAGGAGAAAAATAAGGAAGTAAGGAATAGGCCCACTGTCTAAGGAACATGGTACAATGTTGACAGACAACATGTAAAACAGAACTAATCTACAAACCTACAGGTTTTTCTCTCTTTAAACAATATGAGCTTAAAGAGCAAATCAGTTATATTTAAATTTATGGAAAAGAGGATAAAACGGTGAAAAGAAATGTTGTAACTTTAAATGAATTTGTCTCCAGGCTCAATGATTTATAAGCTAGAGCTTAAACAAACAGATGAAACGAAACAAAAGAGACAAAAATGCAATCATTATTTAGAATTTTCTCTCAGTAATCTGTGAGAAATCATTACAAAATTTTCTGGGAAACATAGACACAATATCACTACACAGGTTCTCACTTATGAGTGGGAGCTAAGCTATGGGTATGCAGGATCATACACAGTGGTATAATGGATGTTAGAGACAATAAGGGGTAGAGTAGGAAGGGGTGAGGGAGGAAAAATTGTCTACTGGGTACAATGTATACTGTTGGCGTGATGGGTACACTAAAAGCCCAGATTTTAACACTATACTATTCATCCATGTACAGAAAACCATTTGCACTCCCTAAATCTATTAAAAGAAAACGAACAAACAAAAAAGGAAACAAAAGTAATCCTTGAATTTATAATCAGAAACTCAATAGCACAAAGGCAGGTTACGGGAGTCCTGATTTAACACTAAATCCTGAAAATATATCTGCTGGAGATAATTGTCTTCACACTCAGTATTTACTGCTTTTTGCCAAAAGCAGTATGTGTCTGCTAAAAATCAAGAATAAACTTGGGATTCATCAATAGAACTGCAGTATTGAATTACATGGTGGCTACAATCTTTGCTGTATATTAATTAAAGCTCACCTAGGTATCTAGTACTAAAATTAGCTTTTATGTAATGGATGTGAACTGTTAAAGGAAACCATTTAGAATTCCCTTGCTTCTAGTCTGTTCTCATGCTTTATTCCAGTCAGGAAACATTCACTTTCATCCAATATCTGCAAAAGATGGCATTCAGCTTTTGCTTAAATGTCCCAGGGAGCTGATTCCTCAGATGCCCTGTGCTCCTCTAGATCTAACACCTCTGAATCCAGTGCCATGTTAGTCTCACCTCCAGCACTTGACCTGGCTAAACCTAAGACTGCCTCCCTCTTTCATCCCTGGAAGCTGATGTGAGAATTTATTCCCATGAGGGAAAGGTATGATTTAAAGCTTGGCACACTCTAAGATTGACATTTCTAGCATAGCTGGTTAAAAAACTCAAGCGTGCACTGTTGTCAAGTAGACACCTCCGTGAAGTTGTTCAGAGGTTATACAACTTTCTTTCAGAGACCTTGGTATGAGATTATTTCTGTGGCTTTTAAGGTCTCTTTCAAATAAAAGAAAACCTATTGATTTTTTTGAAAATGAAATTTAAAAAATAAATCAAATAAAACAATCTACTTCTATCCAATAGAAGTAAATAGATAAACTTAAGAGGATTCCATATGGATGGATAATGGTTTGAAGATCAAGCACAATTTAAATTGATATCCAAATTTTAGTAACATCCAGTGAGCCCATGCTATTTTAAAAATGCATTCCATAAACATTTATTGATCACAATTTATGTGCTAGACACAAGAGATACACTGATGAAAGAAAGTGACAAAACATGACTGCCCTCATAAAATTTACATTCTAGTGGAAGGAGAGAAACAATGGAAATAAACATAATAAATATTTAATTTCCATATTAGTTTGTAAGTGACTGAGCTGTGAAGTAAACAAATATAGCATTGTAAGAGAGGCCACAGATGCATGGAGTGGGATGGGGTAAAAGGAGGAAGCATACTATGCTGTGTTTTGGCATATTTTACTTCATGCCTACATTTAACGAGATCTTGACTTTCAAATAAAAGAAGCCAAATACACTGAGAATTCACAGGTAAAAGATTTCAAATAACCAGCAGGGCTTACCTTAAAGGGCAGAATCTATATATAAATTAGTGTGCACAAAGCAAAACTAGTTCATTTTTTTCAGACTTACTACCTTTTTATTAACTTTAAAAACTTCAATATCTGGAAAAGTGTACAGGAAAGAAGCTGAGTGACTACTACATATTCTATCCTACATATTCCAATCTTAAAGTTATTTTTTATTTAAATATTTTTTTAAATATTATATTTGTACATATTTATGAGGTCTATGTGAAATTTTGTTATAGGAGCAGAAAATGTGATCACATGATTCTGGGGCATGCTCTAAAATCTAATTTTTTCTTAGGATTGATTTATGTTATACCCCACAATTCAAGCAAACCAGACCCCCTCTCCTTGAACTATACTTGGAAATTTTTATTTGTCTCTAGGTCTTTAGAGTAGGGTAATCTGGGCCTAGGGGGATGAAAAAGAGAGAGAAAGAGAGAGATAGCTGCTTTAGGTTATTCTATATAGACCATGATGGTTATTAAAGACTTACTGGACATTTTATTTAATACATATATGAATTTATATGCAGTTAAGGAAACAAAAATCTAGGAGTGAATGCCATGGTGCTTTATGTTCCCACACAGTGCTGCCATGATTTGTTTACATTAGCTGTATGGAGTTTTCATATTGCATGATATAACAATGTATAGATTCTATATTCAATCATGGATATTTTCAATTTTCTAAGAGCCACAAATTTCTGTTTCAGCAAAAAATAATTTAAATGGATGTTATCCATATTATTTGAATATTTTCACCTGAGGGAAGCTTTGAAATATAAAATTGCATAGAATACATTGTTAGTGAAATAGAATTAAAGGAAATATCTCCTATCAACTTAAAATACCTCTCCATAAATTTAGAAGAGAAAACTTTTTAAAAATTCATTATTGACTTGTGACCAAGTGGAAGAACTCTCTTTGTCTCTGCCATTGAGGGATTGATTTTTGGGGTCACATCCAGTGGCTAATTTGAAAAGACTGAGACTCCTGAGACATGTAATATGTTAAACATCACATTCTTAAGCTTTTGAGGAAGTTAGTTTTAATAAGAAGCCCCATACATGAAGTGCTTTTGTCATTTCAGCCCATGTTGATTGGTTAGTCTTGAGAAAGTTCAATCCCAAGAGTGCCTACCTTATGTCTGGTAACCCTCCACAAGTTTATGGGCTACCAGAGAGAGGCACAAACACCAACCTTAATCCTCTGTGGCAACAAAAGCCTTTTGCTACCTTATCCTATTCCTAGAAGTGAACTTTGTTGCTGGAGATAATTGGGGCTGCCTCTTCTATACTTCCTTCAGGAACATCTCTTGTTTATATGGTAAAAATATATTTCAAACCTGAAAATTACCTCCTGGGATTTCTATAAAGAGAAATATTTGATTGAGTCTCTATTGGAATAAGCAAACCATTGGAGATTCTAACCATCAGTGGCCATAAGATGGACCCCTCTATTTGAAGAAGAAAGATATCTATATTTGAAAAATATTTTAGAGATCCACATTTCTAAACAATTGCCTTATTTATATTCATGGGAAGATAAAATTAAAAGAAAGACACGTAATAGTGTCATGGCTATCCTTAGAAATTCTCGTCACAAAATTAAAGAGCAGAAATCTGACCTATAACAAAGTTAAAATACTTAAATGCTCAAATACCTGTTTTGGATTCCCTATAAGATTTACAAAAAGGCACTCTACCCTGGAGTCTGGTGTTTAGGATTTGGTGGTGTCTACACTATAGCCTGGGCTCAAGTTCTTATCAGAGAACAAGTTGTCAGAGAACTTGAGCCTAGGATTAAAAATGCAAATTCTTCAAACTCAGAAGAAAGAAGAAACATTTATAAGACTTAAATTATTTGTTCTGAATTTATGTTCTTGCGAATGGGATGCCCATTTGTTATTGATCCTATCCCCTTCCATGGATGGCTTTTGTCTCTTTTGATCTGTCATCTATGGGATGCATGGGAAGTTTGGCTTTTGTGTGCAGAAGGTCTAGTGAGAAGCAAAGAGAATATATCTAGACAGAAACGTGGGTTGCACCCCCATTTGTGGGTAGCAAAACTTTTCTTTCTTTAAGCTATCATTGGGAAGGGCCTGGATCTTGGAAAGGTTGTAATATTTTTTGCTCTCTTTTTGGAGATCCTGGTTAAAGCCATGGCGTGTTTCTTGATTTTGGCCTCACATATGTTTATTTGTGTTGGCTTTGAGTCATTTGTTCAGGTATATCTTTGGCTCAAAATTTTGGTTTATATTAAGAGTGAGATAGCAACTATTGTTGTTTTGTTTGTTTAGCCTTCTCTCCTAAACTATATGGAATCATATACCCATGAAGAAAAAGTTTATTACAACATTTCAAAGACAAATAGCTTAAATTTAGAACAGAGAAATCTTTTGATTTTCATTTTAACTGGAAGTCCATTCCCTGATATAATGGAACAAATTAAAGATAATACAACTGTATCCATGGGTCAGCTTCTGGATGTCATTCAGGCTGCATCACAGTTCTTAGGAGAATTGAAAGCAACTGTCCTTACAATGGATTTTACAAAAACAGAATTATGTATGCCTCTAAAAACAGGTTGAAGCCCACCTATTTTCTCTCAGGATTCTTGCAAATACCCTAAGAAATTAGCACATTGAAATGGCACTGTCTTGCTCTTAAAAAACAAAAGAAAGAAAGAAAAATTTAAATAGTGATTGCCCTAAACCTCCCTCAGACAAATATGCATGTCTTTAAAAAATACAACTCCTTTTTGATACAAAATTAAAGATAAAAAAGCCAAGAAACAGGGATGCTTGGTATTTTCTCAGCTAAAACCTGATGAAAGGACTTTTTTAAGAGCTCTATGGTTAGAAGCAATTTAATTAAAAGCTGATATTCAGCCTTTTTTTTTTTTTTTAAGAGATCTTTCTCCTTTTTTTCTTTTGGATCCTGTCACTGGGAAGTTTTTTTAAATTTTATTTTATTTTTTATTTCAGGCCCTTGAAACCTGAAACCTCTTTTAATTGCATGTTCATTCCTTCTCTTCCTTTGTTTTCTTATTGGCATGATTTTTTGCTAGAAAAATGTGTTAGTTTCATTGACCTTTTTTTTTTAGAAAGCTTAAAATCTCCCCAAATTGGCTCCTCTACTACTTGTTCTTCTATTTCCTTTCACTTCTATTCTTCCTTCCTTTTTGCCACATTCCAGGCCACATGAATAGATCTAGAATGGATTTCTAGTGCCGCTAAGAGCACTTGAGGAACACAGAAGAGGGTGCCACAGACTAGCTTTTTGGGGTCCCCTGTCATCCTCATGGATCCCCAAAAGTCATGAGCACGTACTTCTCAGGTGTAAAGTTCCTCACAGGTGTAAATCTCTGTTCTTTTGCACTGAGTTACCTGATATATATAATTTTTTTTGGTGGGGGTGCGTAAAGGGTTACTTAAAACTATGAGAGAGCCCTTGACCTTTGGCATACAATGACCAGTGAGTCACTGTCAAGGGCTGCAGTTTTGAAGGTAGCTGACAACAGTTGTAGCAAATGGTTATTCCTACAAGGGGCTACTCATTTCTTTATGTGTTTAGATAAGAAAAGTGTGGTTTGGACATTTGGAGGCTACAGCAACACTCGCTACAGGGGCATGACTCCCCTGGGGGATGCGCTGCTCACAGAGTAGGCTGGTTGGCAGTGGGTCACCCACTAGCTTTGGGGGAACATTGCAATGAGGGACACTGTGGATTCAGTGTAAAAATCAGAGCCTGGATTTCTGGGGATCTAAGTGCTCTTCCAGCTGTGCATGCAGTTCACATATGTAAGTATTAGGCCCTGAAAACTGCAAATGCTTTAGTAGTCCTCTGCCCAGAGCTCAATGGTCCAGTTGAAAAACAGACAATAAACTGGAACCTACCTATCTAACTAAAATTCAACTCCTTATAAAACCCTGGGGTGAATGTCTATGTTTTTTTTTTTATTTCACAATTTTATGGGGGTACAAACATTTTATTTATATAAATTACTTTTGTACAGTTTGAGTCAAAGTTACAAGTGTGTCCATCCCCCAGATAGTGTGCATTGTACCCGTTAGTTGTGAATTGACCCATTCCCTTTCCCCCTCCCGATTTCTGATAAATATTATTTCCATATGTGCACATAAGTGTTGATGAATTAGTTCCAATTTAATGGTGAGTTCATGTAGTATTTGTTTTTCCATTCTTGGGATACTTAGAAGATTGGGCTCAAGTTCCATCCAGGTTAATGTAAGAGGTATTAGTACACCATTTTATTATGGCTGAGTAGTACTCCATGGTATACATATACCACATTTTATTAATCCATTCATGTATACATGGGCACTTGGGTTGTTTCCACATCTTTGCAATTGTGAGTTGTGCTTCTATAAACATTCAAATGCCTTTTTTTTTTCCTTTAGGTAAATACTCAGTAGTGGGATTGCTGTATCAAATGATAGTTCTACTTTTAATTCTTTGAGGTATCTCCATAATACTTTTGATAATGGTTGTACTAGTTTGCAGTCCCACTAGCAGTGTATAAGTGTTCCTATCTTTCCACATCCATGCCAACATTTGTTGTTTTGGGAATTTTTGATAAAAGGCACTCTCACTGGGGTTAGGTGATATCTCATTGTCATTTTGATTTGCATTTCCCTGATTATTACAGATGTTTAGCATTTTTTCATGTTTTTTGGCCATTTATCTTCTTTTGAAATTTTTCTCTTCGTGTCCTTTGCCCACTTTTTAATGCAGTTGTTTGATTTTTCTTATTGATTTTCCTGAGTTTTATATAGATTCTATTTATCAACAGTAATTGGAGACATTGGTTATTTTATCAATGGTTTGATTGGAATGTTACGTTTTCAGATATAATCAGACGGATTTGAGGGATTGAGGTTGACTTTCACAAGGCCAATAAAAAGTCCTTTGTAAAAACTGGCCTGATGCCTTTTCTACATGGCTCTTTAACAACATTCCTGAATTTGTTGCAAGTAAACAATGCCACTCTCTGACAGGCCCGGGAATCTCAGCATATTTTGGGGACCTAAAGAAGAGAGGAACTCGACCAATTTTTGGTTCCTAAGCCTCGAGGTTTTTAAAAGTCTAATTTGAAGTTTCTTATGAAATAGTTTCAGAAAAAAACAACTTTAAAAGCGCCTATATAGCCAGTCACTCTTGCTGCAATTTATACCAATAAACAGGGCAAGTATGGGAAGACTAACACTTATTTTATAAATAAATTGGTCTTACTATGATTTATCCTTGGTAGAAATGGGGAACTGAGGATAAAAACAGTATGATTCAGAAGAAAACTATAGTATACCTGTTATTAGATTCTAGCCTGTTCATTGTTTTTAAGATTTAATTATTTGCTTGCAATTTAGACTAATTCCTGAAATTTTGCTGGCTACCAGTCTCCAAACAATGTTTTCAAATTTTTCTTCCATTATTCTCACTTAGACTCACTAAAATGAAACTCCTGGTTTTTGGGGGCCCTGCAATTTGAAGTTCATCTGTAAACAACCTTATCATATAGAAACCATAAACCAAAAATATCTGTAAGATTGCCACTGTCTGCTCATTTCAACAGAAGATGCTTCACAGGCTCTAGAAAAATTAGTTTATGGACTATCCCAGACTTAATTTTGTTTTTCTTCTGTTTCCATAGAAACACATCTTATTAAAGATCTGTTTGCCTTTATCATGGACAGAGGCCTAGCTTTGAAGGCTCATCTACAATGCCTTCTTCTAAAATGATACACATTTGTTTACATGGACTGGCTTACCAGGGAAATGGGAAACTGGTTTAATGGAACCCTTTGCCACTCAGCTATTAACTTGATTTTTCTCTCCACAGCCACCAATTCAGTTTTTAAATATATGAAGTTTGTAGGGAAGTTTCAGACAGGGGATGTTGGGGCTCAAAAAATAATTCCCCAATATGATGCTTCAGTATGCTAAGTGCTTTGAAATTTTAAGACCTCAAAAGTAAGCCTTGAAACCCAGGTTACTCTTAGATCTTTTTTTTTTTTTTTTTTTTTTTCTGCCTCCCTATCTCTCTGACCTTCTTTCTCCAAGCACTGTCTAGAAGTTCCTTATTTGATGAAGGAAGTTTAAACAGAATTATATTATGACTCCCTCCCTAGGAATCTTATCAAGTGACTAGGAAAGATCAACTATTACAGAAGAAAGGGTACTAGGAGTCATTACCATGGCCAGACAGACATTTTATCTATTTTTCCAAGGACGGCTCATAGATATTACCTGGGGTGTTTGGAAATTTAATTGTTGATAAATTTCCTACAATTTCCTCAATAACAAACTTCAGAGTCATTTTGTGTCCAATGATATATTTGTGATGTAATGATTTTTTGATCACTTTGGAGAAAAATGAAAGACAACATTATGTAATGACAGTGTTCCATCTGTTTCATCAGCTTTTTGTTTACAACTTACTTATAAATTAGGGATTTTAATAATATGCAAGTAACTATAAAATATAGAGACCATAGCTATCACCCTTGGATTCTCTTCAAACAAAAGTCATAAATTGAAAAGCGCTGCTGTACTTCTTTTAACCAGAGAACACCAGATGAAAATTTGGGCTTGCAATTGACCAATTTTGTGATTTTATGTCATTGAGCATCATCATTTTGAAAATGGTTAGTATTTATCCTTAAGGCATTTATAAAATTAAGCACATGTATATAAAAGTTGTAATAGTTCCTGATAGAATAAGTGCTCAAGTAAAAGTACATTTGCTGCTACTATTTGAGCTTTCGTATTATATTCTAGCTTCAAAATGATTTAAAGAATATGTTGACTATGGTTAATCACTGAAAGAACATTAAATAGTTAAAGGTCTGGACCATATAACTATAAAGAATGTTAAGTATGCCTAACATATTTTTGAAATATGTTAATCTACTCAATATTTCTTTAACATATATAATGA
This sequence comes from Microcebus murinus, assembly GCF_040939455.1. Classification (NCBI taxonomy): domain Eukaryota; kingdom Metazoa; phylum Chordata; class Mammalia; order Primates; family Cheirogaleidae; genus Microcebus; species Microcebus murinus. The sequence goes on from NC_134114.1 coordinate 14,091,224, forward strand.
TTCATATAAAACCACCAAAAGAAAAATAAAATAATTTTCTTATAGTAATCTATACAACACAAGATATAATGAGAAAATTAAAACACAGGAAACATAACAGTAGAAAAATTAGATGAAGTGAAGAATAAAGTCAGTGTAAAATATGCATACAATTATGTGCTATCAAGGGTAATGTTTGGCCCTGAGTTTCCAAGTAAAAAATGCAAAGAAAAATTAGTTTAAAATGTATTTATTTCCTTAAAATGGCAACAAGTGAAGCCAAAACTGTTTTTTCTATTACTGAGTTCTAAGGGAAATTTCTCATGTCTTTAAAATGGACATTATCTTGGATTAACAAAAAAATTCTTAGTGACTCTATTATCAACAAACAACCATATTTGATAAGTTATTTATTTTTTAAAAATCCTCCTATTAATACATGCCACAGCAAAGGAACAGCAATTATCTGATAAACTAAAATAATGTAGACTATTTATTATAGTTCTTCAGCCTAGTAGGAAATATACATTTTATGTGTTTATATATTACATTCCTTGGAAATTAGCATTAACAAGTTTATACACTTAGACCTTTGATAAGATATTTTATTCCTGTATGTGTAGAAAGAAGGATAAAACATTTATATCAGAAGGAACAATGTAGGAAAAATATTGAGTCCATTTAATATTGCTTTATTTAGTAAACATAAAACATCATATTCCCTAAGTTAGCAAGAAATTTGGGTACTATACTCAGAAGGTCCTTAAATAAGAGATGTAGTCATCTGCTCAGAATGTTTCAAAGGTACTTCTTTTAGTTTATTTTTAGATTTATGACTCTAGAATTCTATTTGGAAGAACACTTATTCAAATCCAGAAAAAAAAAGAAACCTCAAGAGAAGATAGAAGTGACTAACTGATATAAATAGGGTGATGATTAGTTAGCTGAGTCACACATAATGAAACTGAATAAAAAGTACAAGTGGAAAATGTTGAATTATATAAACATGATATGGCTATATTCAGGATTTATGTACCTATCTCTGTATAAATAGGTGAATAATTCATTGAAGTAATGAGAATAATTAATAGCAATAATTTGAAAAAAACAAAATGTATAATACACAATGTATTCTAGGGAAAATAATGGCAATTAAAGACCATAACAGATTAATTTTTGCACATTTACACACAAATAAACTATGTATAGACATATTTCAAATATTAAATTTTATTCCAAGAATTATTCTATTTTTGGAATCTGCTAAAATAATGACGTAATCCTTTACTCTTCAGTTTTCAACCCAGCAAGTTTATTTTGATCCATTATTAAAAATTGAAATGGTTAATTGAAGCTTGAGTACTATCATAAATTATCCTTCAGTTTGCCAAAAATAATTAGTTTTTAATCATCAATATAACTGGTATATATACATTTTTCCATTCTATTTTGCTTTCTGTGAAAGAAAATGTTCATAGCACATTGCGTTTGAGTCCTATTTATTATTTCTTGACAATAAACACTATCTACCACAAAACAGTATCGTTTATTTCATTCATACAAGCCTTTTATTAACCTAAAGTATTTAATGATAAGATCAAGTACTTTGAGGGTTCCATAGATCATACGATGCAAACTGATTTTTACGAGCAATCCGTATTACCTCCACTGGCAAACAGTTAATGTCACAGTATACCCAGACTCTACTGCTCTTTGAATACCTGTCTAAAGAGTAGTCTTGACCATTCTTAGAATATATAGAAGATAATTTTCAAAGAGCTCAGGGATATCTTAAAACACTTTTGTTACTTTTTATCTCAAAGACTTCTCAACCTTGTTTTGTAAAAATGATAATGAAATGTGAATATCTTTTAATATCAGGAATATAAAATGGACATTATAACTTTTGAAGGATACAGTATTTTAAATTTAGAAGATTAAGAACTTGAGAAAGAGATTAAAATGATTCTGGCCTTAGGAAGCTCATTAATTCCTTGCAGATCTGGTCTCATATGTCCTTCAGCAAGATATTTGAAATCTTTTAGCTTAAGGTTTCCCTTTATTTTTTCAATAATATGTCATTTGAGAAACATTAGTTCGATATTCTTAAGACTGCTGTCCAATATGTCCCAAACTCAATAACGTCAAAAAAAAAAAATCAAGGGGGAAATAGGCATGTATTAAACCATATGTCATTTGTTTAGTTAATTCAATAGGAAAGGGGGGAAGTGACATATTTGAAAAGCAATTGTACACTTAAAAAAATTCCAATAAATGTTTCCAGGATATTTGGTGTTCATTTTTCTTCTTTCTGGCGAATTTAAACTAGTTTTTATAATGTTTATACCAGCATATTTTCCTCACGTTCTCATCATACAATATTAGGTCCATGGTCATCACAGTGTGAATACAATAATACCTTCCATTAATATGGATAAGTTTCCAATATTTGAATGCTTTGTAGGGAAAAGTGCACAGCTCCAGAAACTACATAGTGAAAAAACTATGCAAAACTTTTACATTAAAAAATTGTAAATGGTCTTTGAATATGTGCAAAAATAAATGGTAAGAATTATTTGTACATATTTATTTTTGAACTGTTATTCTGAATCAGCAATTTTCCTCTAAATTTCCGATTTGTCTATATAATTTGAGAGTCATCAGAAAATGTGATTAATATTTGCAAAATGCCAATTTTGCAATCATCGTAGCTTCTGTAAGGAAATATGAGTTTTAGTTGACCTGTTTTTTTCTTACAAAAGCAGCTTCTCTGGCCTCTCCCTCATCTAAAGCTCCTTTGAGATCGCACCATGATTATTACATTTCCTGTCAAAAGGCACCCTGTTTCCACTCTTGTCATCTAATACACTATTTCCTATCTAAAGACCAGAATGAGCATCCTAATTTGGAGATCACATCAAATTCCACCCTGCTAAAATCTCTTTAACAACTTCCATTTGCTTATCATGGTACTCAGAGCATTAAGATATTCTGCCTATTTTTAGTACTTTAATTTCACTTACCAACATTCTCCTCCACTTACCTATATTTAGGTTACATTTTGCTTTTGGTTTCTTGATAATATAAAACATATTCATAGCTCAGGGCCTTTGTATTTGCTGGCTCAGCTGCTGGAATTGTCCTTTGATCTTCACATGACTTGATATTAATATTTCACTAGAATCATGTTATAGCTCATGAAATCTCTTCCAGAGATGCCACTTTTATTTTAAATTTTAAAAATGATTTACCCATCTCTGACTCATTTTACTCCACCTACTTGCTTAATTGTATTTGTAGAATTTGAATGGAAATTTTCATATTGACATGTTTACTTGTTTTTTGTTTCCTCAATTAACATAGAAAGCAAGTATGTGATGAGAGATCTCACTATTTTGGTCTTTTTGGTACTACTATTCCCACTATTCAGAGTACCATACATGAGAGGTGCTCAACAATATCTCAAATAAATGAATAATGCAAAAACAAATTACATTTTATATAGAAAACAAATGTACACTTTAAAAAATTCCAATAAAAGTTTCCAGGATTTTTGGTGCTCATTTTTCTTCTTTCTGGCAAATTTAAACTAGTTTTTATAATGTTTATTTCTTTTCAGAATATATAAATTGGTCATTATAGCAATATTTTTTGTTTTATTTTTAATTGACAAATAATAATTATATACCTATAAGGGGTATAATGTGATGTATTGATACATGTATACATTATGGAATAATCATTTCAGACTAGTTAACACATTTACCACCTCAAATGTTTATTATTATACTCTATGTTTAAGGTACTATGGGATATTATTAATATACTGTATAGCTTTGAGGCATAAATAATCCTAAAAGTCAAATCGGATGTATTTGAAGACATGTCTAAGATTTATAAAAGTGTGACTAAACATTTTTTTTAAAACAGTGTTAAACAGTAATCAATCTGGGGAGGAGAAAACAAAAAAGTAAACATCTGAATCCAGTCCATTATAATTTCTATCTGGAAGAAGAGTACAGTATCAAGGATAAACTCAAGTTGCAAAAGAAAAGAAACTTTTATCTGAGGAATGTGAGGCTCCTCTAAATTATCAGGCCCATAAGAGGCACAGAAATGGGGCAGCAGTCACGTCCCACTGACCCCTTGAGCTCAGTAGTCAGCTCTTGAGCTCTTGCTATGTGAACTCTAGACTTACTGTATAGCTGCTCACCACAGCAGCTATAAATTAACCTAGCAATGCTTTACGCGGACACTACAAGCATACCTTATAATCAACAATGTATGACCAACCACCAATCAATGTTGTTTCTGTATATCAATGAGAATTCCTGAAAAAAAAACTTTGTATTCTCCCACCTCTTGTCCCCTTTTGTTTGCCCTTAAAAACTTGTTTGTCATAAAGTCTGAATGGAACTCATATCCAATGTTACTTGGCTCTGAGTTTTCCATGCAGCTGTCCTCATCTTGGCTCAGGTAAACTCTTTCAAATCTTATTTCCTGCCTCAGCTTCTTCCTTTAGGTCAACAAAGTTCATATAATGTCAAGATTTTCATGTCAATTTTTTGTTTTTACAAACAAGAAAACAAGTATTTTCTTCAAAAACAAAGTGTATTTACTCAGGCATAACTTTTTACTCAACTGAAAATTTATTTTCAAAACAAGTTTCCACTGTTATTGAACATTACTTCCCATGATTTTCCATTCCATAAAGTGAATTAAGTCCGAGAAGCTCACTTAGCCATCACTTACTGAACTCTCAGTATGCTTTTGAAAATCATCCAAATGTTTTACATGCAATATTTGCTAGTCCTGTGAGATATGCAAATTAATATGTTAAAGACATGAAACAGAGAATCAGATGTTTTAAGTTTAATCATATATGATCGCCTTTTAAGAAATTAAATCTGATTCCATCCCTCTGTACTACAAAATTTAAAAAAAAAAAAAAAAAAAAAAAAAAAAAGAAATTAAATCTGAAATTAAAATCTAGGTCAACATGATTTTAAGTTCATATATTTAACTTCCATTATGCATAGAGAGAAAATTTAAAAAATATGAAAGTAATTGACATTGTCACTGGCTTTCACTCTTTATTCTGTTTTATTTCACCTGTGCTAACATGCATATAGAGTAACCTCAGTGTCAAATGCATTTTTGTGGAAGCAATGAGTTAAGATAACAAAATTGGATTTCTCTGTCCAGCTGTTATACAATAGAGTAGCACAGAACACAGCACTCACACTGAGAATAAGAAAATCCAATTAAGAAAGAGAAAAAGAAAGAAAGAGATCTGTTTAAACAAATCTGAGAGTAACTGATGAAACCATGATTTAGGCGGACATTACCTCAGAGCCTGGGGCCGGAGCTAATTATTGTTGATGGATGTTGTTACTTTGGGCAAGTTGGGTGAAAAAAATCCAGACTCTGAATAAAAAGTCAGCTCTAATATGCTCAAGAAGATAGAGAAAATTATAGAGGAAATAGGTAAGAACTATAAGTCCTTTTGCCAAATAATTGCACAAAAACACATGGAAATTCTATGGTGGAAAATATAATAGATTAATTTGAAGATTCACAAGAAGGATTCAAAAGTAGGTTCAGTAGAGCAGAAGACGGTCTAGGAAACTGCAAAAAGAGAGAAAAGAAAATAGCCAGATTGAACCAGAGAAAGAAACAAAGAAAGAAAAATCTTGGAAACACATAAAATAACTTAAAAGACAACCTGTAGGATGCAATAATAATGTTCTAATAGGTAGATTAAAAATGACTAGAAGGAAACATGTCACAGAAGCAATATCTGAAGAAATACTGTCCTTGAATTTTCTGAAACTGTTGAGTTAATTTTCTGAAACTGTTGAGTTAAAAAGCCATAGAATCAAGGACAGATACAAAGAAAATCCTCTAGTCACGTCATAGATAAACTGCTAAATACCAAAGATAAAAATAACATTTATAAAGCAGACAATGGGGAAAAAAAGACACTATTCTCAAAGGAACAACTAATAGAAAATTTTATGATAGAATATATCATATTCATTAGGAAACAGAATCACATCCCTAAAGTTCTGAAAGCAAAAATATTGTAAAAAAAAAAAAACCCTGTTTCTATGCCAAGAATGTAATGTCTACCGCACATTAAGAATAAGGATATTTTCTTACACAACCGCAGTATCGTTATCAATTTCACACAACTTAGAATTGATCCAATACTCTTACCTAATCTGCTATCCATATTCCAGTATTGTCATTTGACCCAATAATCTTCTTTATATTAACAGTAATTATTTTCCCTCATTACAAGATCAAGTCTAAGATCAGGTATTTCCTTTAGTGGTCAATTTTCTTTAGTCTCTTTTAATTGAGAAAAGTTTATCAGTCTGTCTTAGTTTTTTAACATTTTTTAAAAATAATTTTACATAAAATATTTCTTATTTTGAGTTTGCTAACAATTTCTCATTATTCTATTCAGGTTATCCATCCCAAACAAACTAGTACATATATGCCATTGTGTCATTCCCGAAATAAGACATTTAGAAACATACAGTATTTATCTGCCCTTTTCTTGATATTCGTTTTAATCACGTGGTCAAGGTGTTGTTCAGCTTCTCCACTGTAGAGTTATGATTTCTTTTTGCTATTATAAAGCAATGGAGAAAATTTAAAATCATATCATCACATTTCCTCCACTATGTGATTTAGCCATTATCAGAAAGCAGATACTATACCTTTTAACTTCAATTGTCTAAGGCCAATGGATTAAAAAAAAATAAAAGGTAAGCATAACAATGGAAAAAAGAATGTTACACTGAGAGACAAATGTCTGAATTTTATTTTATTTTAGAATTTTATTTCTAGCTTCATATTTGAAAAGCACAGTGGCTTTGAGTAAGTCTATTTCACTACAAGTAAAATGTAAATAATAATTACATCTAGATAATAGAATTTTTATAAGGATTAAATCAGTCAAAAAATGAAAAGTCATGAGTAAAACTAATTGGGAAGAAGCCCTTATTAAATATCAGTACCTAATATGAATATTATTTCTGTTGTTGTAGTAGTTATTATTTTAATTATCACTGTTCCTAAATATTAATATGATTTTGGATTTTCCTGTGTTCCTTCTTTTTAAATTTTTCTATTGATATGTAGTATTTGTACAAATATATTTATAGGGAACATGTGATATTTTCTTGGATGCATAGAATGTGTAATGATCAAGTTGGGGTATTTAGGGCATCTGTCACTTTGAGTATGTATCATTCCTCTGTGCTGAGAACATTTCAAATCCTCCCTTGTAGCTGTTTTGAAATACATAATACATTGTTGTTGCTAACTGCAGTTACCTTACTATCAAACATTAGAATTTATTCCATTTGTTTAACCGTATGTTTGTACCAATTAACCAACTTCTCTTCATCCTTCACACACCCTTCCCAGCCTCTGATAACTATCATTCTACTCACTACTTTCATGAGATCAACATTTTTTAGCTCTCACTTGTGAGGGAGAATATGTGATATTTCTCTTTCAGTGTCTGGCTTATTTGATTTAACATAAAAATACATCCATATTGCTGCAAATGACAGGGCTTCATTCTTTTTTATGACCAAATAGTTTTCCATTCTGTACATACAACGCATTGTCTTTATCCATTAGATGACGGCACTTAGATTGATCCCTTATCTTTGCAATTGTGAATATTGCAGCAGTAAACATACGAGGGGGGCAGGCATCCCTTTGTCATGGTGATTTCTTCTCCTTTGGATGAATACTAGTAGCAGGATTGCTGAATCATACAGTAGTTCTATTTCTAGTTTTTTGAGAAATCTTCATACTGCTTTTCATGTGGCTTTATTACTTTACATTCCTACCAGCAGTTTATAAAGCATTCCCTTCTCTCTATATCCTTGCCAACATCTGTTATTTTTTGTATTTTTAGTAATAGCTTTTCTAACTAAAGTAAGATGGTATCTCATTGTGATTTTGATTTGTATTTCTCCGATGATTAGTGATATTAAACAACTTTTCTTATACCTGTTAGCCATTTGTATATTTTCTTTTTAGAAACATTAATTCATGTTTTTTGTTCATTTCATATGGCCCTGAACATCCCTAATCATGTCTTTTTTAAAAAATAAATAATTGTTTGAAATGTTTGGTGAATCAAAATAACAAAACACAGGATTACTTCTGTAATAGAACTTCTGGAAATAACATCTGATTTACCTGGATTAGGTAATTTCAAAGAAGGATTATAAAAATAACAATAATATTAATGAGTGAAATTCTATTTTTCTTAGAGCTCCTATATTATACATTCCAATATTAATGTAGAATTTAGTGCTAAATATCATGATCAGACAATTAATTTCTTCTGTGTCTGCTCCCCCTTGAACTCTTACTCTTCCAATGCCAAGAAACCTTAATTAAAAAGAACCTATTAGCAGTTTGCGATGTACTTAATGACTTGAACAACTGACATCTCAATATGAAATGGGGCAATTGCATTTAAATATAAAAAAGATGATTGTGAAAACTTACCTTAGAGTTCATTAGAAGTCCTTATAATGTAAATGTCTCATTTCTAATATCAATTTCTAATATCACAGTTCTCTTAAATGCCCTGCTTGAATGCTAAGCAAAGGTCCTCTCAGTTTATCATTCAAAGTAATAATTCAAATTAGAATTAAATTCAGTCTCTGAAAGCATGTTATATACTACTTTTCACTATTTATTTGTGTATCTTTAGCCTTTTCTTTGACCTCCTACCATCAAATATTTTAGAAAGAATAATATTATTAAATAATTCTTTCTAATTTTTCTGATCTCTTTTATGACCTAAAAGTATCTAATCAGAACTTATTTTCCATACTGCTCTTATAGCCTAAGTAGATAAAATAAGCCTAAGAATAGTAGTGAATGATTTGTTATGAAAAACACTACATATTGATAATTGAGCATTATTTCTTTTATTACCTTTCCCTGGCTTTTAGATACACTTATAAACTTATATGGGAAATTATCACAGTACTTGGGTCATTCTAACCACTCAACAAAAGTCAACAAAGTCTGAATATGTTTGAATCTTTTTTTCTTTTTTATGTGAAAACTTTTTATGGGTTATGAGAAAACTGCAGAAAGGGAGAAAACTGATAATGTAGAATCCATATCAAATTGGTAGAAAATTATTGTTCCCTTTGCTTATATCTTATTGTTGTTATTTTTAAAGAATATACAAATGAGCAATTTTAAGTGGAATGAAGAAATTCATAGGATTATTTGACTGAGATTTATTTGGTTTAAAATACTTTTCCTTAGCTTCAATTTAAAGTAAAACTATCAAGCAAAAGTGAAGTGGAAATTACATAGCTAAATATGGTAATAAAAATAGTATATGTAAAGTTAGCACACCATAAATATTTTATTCATTAAAAAATTTTTAACATTTAAAGTAAATTATTAAATATTTCAATATCCAGAAAAATTGAAACAAGAGAAACGCTGTGTGCTACACCCATCTCTATCAAATTCTAACATGTAGTCACACATACTTCATCTAAAAAAATGTAGTTGAAGCCTTTTTTATTCCTCTTCCTGATTCCATTCCATTGTATTGAAATAAATACAAAGTTTTAATGTAATATTTTATTCTGTTACATCTAATATTTATTACATGGCACTTCTAATCCTGTGATGTAATGTTTTTTTCCTATCATCTTTTGCTTTATAAGTGCTTGTGTGACTCTGAAAAAAAAAAAAAAGGAAAACAACTGTGTATGTCCATGTATATTTCTTGCCTTTGCACATATTCATTTCACGTAAAGTGGGAGAAAACAGCGTTTCATGGAAGCCTGGGACATACAAGATACCAACATTTGCTATTTATGTAGATGTTTTCTTGAAGAATGCTGAGCTTTTTATTTCCTCTTATAATTCTACTTCTTTCTTTTATTTAATTGACTATATTGATAAAAACACATTCTAATGGACCTTATTGGAAACATGACTTGAACATCATTCTTCAGAATGAGGAAAGTAAACTTGGGGAGAGAGGGGGTTTAATGTGGTCTACCCACATGGTTTGCTTAGTTTGAGTGATGCCCCAAAATGAATCATTCAATTCAATATTTGGCATGCCCACTTATGTTACAGTGGGCTCATTCAGTTATTTATCCTATATTTTTGGTCCCTAGAAATATTTGACTTAGTCACTTCTACAAAGGGTGAGACCATCTAGATTAAAATATAAAAAGGATAAAATTCAGTATGCAATGGAACTATTCTTTAAATACACATAGATTGTTTCTACTAACTTTCTATTATGAAACTGCTCTGAAAGTGGTTTCTTAGAATATACTTCTGAGAAATAAATAACTTCCCAGTATCTTCTAGATTTAAGCATCCTTTCTGCTAGTCCCTATGTGATTCCAGAAAGCCATATTTTTACTATGTTACTCTGCCTGCCATAGCTGATTGAATGAGACATAGACATATAATTCACAATTTAGGTTGGCCTCTGTTGATTTCTTGAATTAGGGACATTTGAACTTAGTGTGAGAGAGACAGATATCTTCCACCATGTGCATGGGAAAGCAGAAAAAGTAGGTCTCATGGGAAAAGAAAAATGAAATCAAAGAACAGAAAAAAAATTCAGCTCTGAGAGGCCTAATTTCAAAAATGAGACAAACGTATTCTATAACTTGGACACTGGATTTACTTTCTGTTCTAAACCTGAAAAATCTTGTTTGTAATTTATATCCTCATGCTTTTTAGAACGAAGGGCTATTATTACTAAGTCACTCTAAATAAGTTTTATTAATCGCAACCAAATGATCCTTAATTAGTTTACTCCCATTAGTTTTATCAATAAAATTGGGGGTGGTAAATAATGTCCTTTTTATTTTAGCAAACCCAATCAAACAAGTGAAAAAGTGATGTTGGTGTTTAAATCATTGACAAGAGCCTATGAGTTGAGGTGTCATCTTTGGGATTTGTCACAATAGCACGTGACTATTCAATCAAGTACAAACAAAGGCCTCACTGCAAAATAAAATTATTAGATTTAATTTTTGTTTTTAATTTTTAAATTTCAGAATCTTATGTGGGTATAAATATTTTGGTTATCATATTGAATACAATATTTTCATAATTACCTTAATTATGAAAATATTATTATAATTTTGATTGGATGTTAATTACTGATAGCAGAACATCTGAACTCAGACTATGTTGGTTTGGGATCCTGGTTTTATCTCTTATTAGCTATGAAGTCTTGGAAAAGTTGTTTAAATTTTCATGAGAATATGATTACACTCATCTTATAAAAATATTGTAAAAATGTAAAGGAACTTATAAATTAAAATCTTCGAAGGCATGCCTCTTAGTACTTAAGAGCTTTTAAAATTCATGTTTTTGTAATTACTTTTTATAGTATACTATTGGGAAAAATAATATTTTGAAAAATGTGTAAAGACAGAGTTCCCATGAAGTGGGCACTAAGTGAGTAATGGATTTTGTTTCATGGGAAAAGCACTGAGACACAGAGTAAGCAAACATTTGCTTTCCCATGAAGAAACAATTGTACCCAGGTGACTGGAGGGAACAATATTTCAGTATCTATCTCCATAATTGTAGCCTCCTGTGGTCTCTCAAGTTCTGTGAAGAACCACTGACCAGGAAACTTCGATAACATAACCTCAGCCCGAATTTAGTTGATTTTGCTAGGTCAGGGAAGTAATTTCGTTGCTAGGTTGTTGAGTTAGGTGCTGCTGAATATTTTATGGAAAATACTACTGGCATGATTCCAGGCCATTACTTTCCTGAAGCCTATAAACTTTCTCCAATTTATTTTTCTTCATGAGTAGCTTAAAATATATGAAAACCATTTTTTATTGATAATTGTACACAGTTGCCTTTGAAAAATATAGCTCAACAATTTGTTATTCTTAAAGTCATTAACCCATAAGACTATATTCATTTTGGTATCATGGAAGCATAGTAAGCCCTGGAGGCTGTGGCACTTGCAACAAGATAGAAGGCAGCAAGCTGTTAGGGCTTTTAGAAGTTTGAAAGCCTCAATCCCTAGTGATTTACTAATTCTCTTCTAAAAATTCTTCGCTATAATTTTTTTATATCATCAGCAAAGTGTGAAATTTAGGTGTGTGACTTTGCTCTCTGCAGGGGACTCCTTTAATTTGGTGTTTGTCCTCACACTTAAATTCAGCTATCATAGAAGTCCACAGTTTGATTATTTAATGACAAGACACAGGGAAAATTACAGTACTGTCAGGGGCTTCTGCAAGCTTTTTGCAACCACTTCATAACTAGCCAGTTCTAATTGTTAATGCTAAGCTAACAGCATTATCAACTAATGCAAAATGCTTCTTTTCTTTTCGCCTTAGTTTTTTCTACTTATTACCACCTATTTTTTTTAATGCGCTGTTAGTCATAGATTACATGCCAGAATCTGCTACTTATTAGTCATATGATTTTCAGCTAATTATTTGACTTCTAAGAATTAATCTTCCTTTATTTTTATAGTGAATTTTAAGATATAAAAAAGAAACTTGAATTAAGAACAAGAATCCAACATGAATTCTATATTCCCTTTGCACACATCAAATTCTTCAGCTGTTTATAATGCTCTGCCTGGCACAGTGACACCCACCAAACATTTGTTTCTGAGTCATCTGGGCCATTACCTATCCTGCATAAATTTGGTTATTGTAGTTTTCTACAGACTTTAATCACAGTACGTGGTAGGAGTAAGAGAAGTCCTAAGGGATTGCCTCTATTCTAAGCATACTTTTCCTCACTTCCATTGTGCCTCGATAGTAGCCAACTTTCCCCTTGGTAAAAGAATCAGTATTAATAAGCACTCTTCCTTGACTGTTCATGCAGATGCACAAAGAGCCCAAAGTAGCCAGGTGGCAGTCTTAACTTCCTTCTCAACAGAATCATTGTTTTGTCTCCTAGTGGAAGCAAACGTTTTGTGAGTGAATCACCAGGAGTAATAGAACTCATACCACTCCAATATCCACCCCTTGATTCCTGAACTGATGAATCCTAGCTATGGGAGAGACAGTACCACATATTGGATGCTGATTCAGAGCATGTGCAGCATCCTGGAGCACATTGCCCCAGCCCAGCAATACACAGCATCTGAGGTGGCATCGCAACTGAGTTTTCACAAACTGATTCCACTTTCCTGTCAAGGAAGCTGCTTCAAGATCTTGGGGAAAATGGCAAGATCAGTGGATCCTAAATGCAATCAATATGCCACAAGACCCCCAAACCCAACAAACAGCGCCATTATCAAGGACCCAGTGTTGTTCTCTGCTGATAGCAGAATGAACACAAAGTAATAGTTGTACTGGAGTCATCCTTAGTGAGTGGCAGCTCATGCTGTTAAGCCCACGTGTAACCTGCATCCCTGCTACAGTAGTCACTTTGTTTGTGAGCCCACTGAGCAGTGAAAGGAGTGGCTGGGGAAAGAGGCTGACTGGTATAATAAGAGGTCATTATATCCACTTGATTATTAAAATCATTTTCTGCTAAGGTTGCCTTTGGTGAGTATTAATACAGCTTACAGGTATCTTTACATTCTTTGCCTACTCAGAAAGGTCTATTTGCACACCCCTTCCCTAGATCTCACCTATAACCAATTGTGTTTCTTCCAAGTTTCTGACCATCCCACCAAACCACTCGTGAAAGCCTTTAATTAATGTATATTTTTAATTCTGTTCATTTTTCCTTATAGGCCAAAAAAAGTAAAAATAAAAATAAAAAGAGTAAGTAGGTGCACTGCTCAAAATTCTACCACTGGAAGAATTTTCCTTCCCCACTGTCCTTTGGGGATGCCTCAGAAAAGGGCTATTGTGTTGCAACTGTCCACATGGGTTTTAATGGCGCCTGTATATCATGCAGAACCAACTGTAAACCAGGCTTTAGCTTTCTTTTCATCATTCAACTAGTTATAGGGCATTCCCCATGAGGCCATAGGTATGGGTCAGGAGAGACAATAGAGTACAGCAGGTGTATGGGCCATAATCATTTGAGGCACTTCACATTATTTACTTAGGTATTCCAGGCAAATTTGATCCTATTCATGGATAGTCTACTTCCATTTGATAATAAAGCAGTACAGTGCATGCCTGCTTTCATTGCTTAGCAAGTCAGACAGTACCTGATTCATTATGGGCAACCCAGGTTGCAGGGTAACTTGGTGGTCCATGGTAAAGCATCGAGTCTCTGCTAAGTTTCAGTAGCAAGTAAAAGGAGAGTAGATTTTTGGCAGAGGTTGACGAGTTTCTTCCAAAACCCTAAGAATCTTCACTGTGACACACCCAAAGGGCCCTGCCAAAGGCCCCAGACAGCATCTCCATTTTCCACTGACATTGGATCTGCTGGATTATATGGCTAATTGTTAGAGCAACTTTCAGGACACCCTGGGCCTTCTGCAGTCTTTTCTCTTGTTCTGGGCACCCCTTGAAACTAGCATCTCTTCATGTCACTCACTGAGCAAGCTGGATTAGCACACCCAAGCACAGAATGTGTTGTTGTCAAAATATAAATAGATCCACTAGACCTTATTACTTTATTTTATGGTCGGAGGATCCAGGTGCAACAACTTATCCTTCATGTTTGGAGGGATATATAGACAAGACCCACACCACTGGACCACTAGAAATTTCACCGACGATTAAGAACAGTGAATTTTTGCAAGATTTATTTCTTAATCTCAGAGACACAAATATCTTACAAATATGTTTACAGTAGCTGCTACTTTCTGCTCACCAGGTTGAATCTGAACAATATCATCAGTGTAATCATGCATGATATCAGCATGATATCTTGTCAAAGAGAATGGTGATCAAGGCCCCTGTGGAGGAAATTACAACATAAGGCTGGAAAATTGATATAACTCTGAGGTAGGACAGTGACGGTGCACTGCTGGCCTTTTTAGTTGAAAACAAACTGATTCTGACAGTCTTTCTTAACAGATGCAGAAAAAAAAGCATCTGCTAGATCAATAGTTGTATATAGGTACCAGGGGATATGTTAATTTGCTCAAGCAACCAAACCACATGAAACAGCTGTAACAGGAGCTGCACTTTCAGATTACTGTGGAGTCACCTGCATCCCATATTTGAGATTGCATGCATGATTGTGGGTGATAACGTGTGTGTCCGATGTTATATGGAAGAACCTGGGGAACCACATACCATGTTCTCTCTCTTCTTCACTTGTGCCTCTTCATTGCTCAAATACCTGAAATTATTAAGATTGATCCTGGGTAAAGTTCTTGATTCATATGAGTTCACTTTGAAAATATGACCCCTTACACTAGCTCAGGGAACATTGTTTATTAGGGTTGACAATCTTTGGCTTCTCACCTCCTGCCTGAATGGGTGAAGAGGACAAAAGACTTCTTCAACTGCTGAAGAAGTTCAAGATATTGTCCTGGCAATCTAAGAACCTGAAAATATTAGCTGACTGAATGTCAATTTTAATGGCTAACAAACAATTCCAGAAAACTGGTAAAGTCAACAGCTTCAAATCATGAACCATCCCAGCATTTGTAGATTCTGGTCTTGTTAGTAACTGGGCAATGTACTTTGCCTTTCCTCCTTGGCTCAGTATATTACAAACAGAAATTTCCTCCCTTAATGATGTTGGAGGTCTGCCTTGCTTTGTGGTTTTTCTTTCTAAACAGGCCACATTTAATTTCAACTTTTTCCTAACTTGCAGCTTTTTTTTACTTAAAATAGAAAGAAATGAATAACTTCCTTCAAACTCTTACTATTTTTTCCAAGTCTTCTAAAATGTCTCAGTGTATACAATGTCCAAGCACCAGAATACCATGGGGGTATCTAATTTTTTTTTTTTTTTCTTTAGAGGCAACAGGGCCTTGATCTGTTGCCCAGGCTGGAATGCAGTGGTGTGATCATGGCTCACTATGACCTTGAATTCCTGGGCTCAATCCACCCTCCCTCATCACTAGGACTATAGGTGCACACCACCATGCCTGGCTATTTGTTTTTTAATGTTTTGGAGAAATGGGGGTCTTGCTATGTTGCCTAGGCTGGTCTGAAACTCCTGGCCTCAAGTAATCCTCCCACTTCAGCCTCTCAAAGTGCTGGGATTACAGGTGTGAGCCACAGCACCAGGCCTCCATAAGGCCATTTAAATAACTAGTTACTGCTTCAAAACCTGGATTGTGACTAATTGTATTTGTTTTCTAGGGCTGCCTTAATAAAGTATCAGGTGGCTGAGACAACAAAAATGTATTTTCTCATGGTTCTGGAGGTTAGAAGTCTAAAATCAAAGTATCATCAAGGTTCATTTGTTATGAAGTCTATGGAGGACAGATATATTCCAGGCCTCTCTCCTTGGGTTGCAGATGGTCATCTTCTTCCTATATATTTTCACATTGTCTTCCCTATAGTTGCATCTGTGACCAAATTTCCCCTTTTTATAAGGATGCCAATGATAATGGATGAGGTTCCATCCTAATGACCTCATTTTAAGTAAATATTACATGTGAAGTGGCCTCATTTCCAAATAAGCTCACATTATTAGGTACTGGGGATTAGGGTTTCAAGAGATTAATTTTGGGAGAATGCAATGCAATCCATAACACCACCTCAATTCGTGAGAGAGGTGCCTTCTTTCCCAGTGCTTGTGAGTCAGCCAATTCCTCCATTTCATGCTTTGTCATTAGTAACCAGCCCCTCTTCCTGCTTGTTTTAATGAAGTTTCTGATGAACAGAAACCTTGCACACTAGTTTGAGAAATGTTGGGATTTGTGTTGATTTCTGCTATTGAGTTATAGAAAGGGTAGAACTGGCAGCTTTGGGGGTTCATAAAATTTGAATACTGGTGAAACTTTCTCTTTCTTTTGTATGTGTTTCTCTCTGCTTGTTGGCTTGATTTTCTCAGACCAGCTGCTCAGGCAAGATTCAATCCAATGGTTCTAGGCTCATGTCCATGGAGCCTCATGCATCCAAGAAATAAAAGCAGGCCATTTCACTGCAGTTCCTGCAAGAACAAATCCAAGGAAGGCTTTTTGTAGCCTATGCTTTACAGTTATATTCGTCTTTGGACCAACCACTGTGGCTAAAGATGGGTGAATTTCATCAAGGCTTATCTGCTCACACCTTATGCCATGGGAATTGGGATCTGTTACCAGGGTAGAATGATTTGAAAGAAAAGCAAAGACAATACATTACTTTTATGCTGCCAGCATTTTCAATTTCAATCATCTTAGAAAATGACGTTTAATCTCTTAGTTCAGAACTGTTGTTCAAAGAAAGGTTCATAGCAGATTATACATATAATTTACTTTAGCTAATTTTAGCAATTTATTTATTTTGTCATTTACTATGCTCTTTATCTTCTTCTGTTCTGTGCTTTTTCTTTTATGTGTTAGAATATTTTCCTAGATATCCATATTTCTGTGTTTGTGTGTGTGTGCACGTGTATGTGTATGTTTGAGCATGCATTTAATTCTTTTAAAAACCCCACAAAACACCATGATTTAGTTACCACTTTCTCTCCCTAATTGCTCAACTAGTTACTAATAGAAACAAATCTTTTCCTGGACATATGCTGTGAACCGACTTGAGACAACTTATTCATTTAACATTCAGTAGGATCTTTTATGAAATATCAATGTCTTCAAAACTTGGAGGTAGATGGGCAAATGGTATACATCAATTCCCAACAAGTACCTTACATGAAAGGCAACTCCAATATAATCTTGGTACCATACCAGCAGGATCAGCAGACAGAGGATACAGAAACCAATAGTGCTCTGCATTTGAAGTGCAAATTCAAGGGTACTAGTTACTAATCTTATCGGAATAACTTTCCTTCTTTCATTCATGGGTTTTCTACCAAATCACATATTTTAAATACTGCTTATTTCTCTATATTTTCCCCTAACATATCGCATACTAATTAACAAACAGTATGACAGAAATTTCAATAATGATATTTGAAGTGCCTAAATAGCCAGGTCTGGATTACGCATTGCTGACTTAGTTGCTCTGAAGACTAAACCATCCTCTGCTATGTTATAAATTAGAGTCCATTTGTACACACTTACATAAAATTGTTTATACTGAAGGATGTTTAATATAAATTACTCCAAAGACATCAAGACACTATGTTAGATGGCTTGCAATGCAAATATATATTTCCAGTCCAAAATCAAGGCATCTTCGGCGAGATCCTGAGGGAGTTAGAAAATGTAACATATATAAATTATTTTCTCTGAGTTAGTTAAACACAAAACAAAACAAAGCCTCAAAGCTGGAAACTAGCTTTCTGTATTTGCTTATTTTCAGTATGCCCTCCTCTTCAGGCCCCAGTGTGGCTAGGTTTGACACCTTCTTTGTTCCAACCACACAGTGGGTCAAGACGGTGAAGACAGGTATTGTGTCAGAGAAATCTAATCACAAAAAACCCACTGTCTTACAAATGTTATGTTTGGAGTGGCTACATTTTATTTATTTGTTTATTTATGTTTTAGAACTAAGACCACATGTGTATAGAAAGGCTAAGTCACCTTGGGTTTAAGTCCCCTAGGTGATCCCTTAACCTCCCATGGTTTGGATTCACTCTGAGAAAGGAGGGGAGTGGGTAAGTTCTTTCATATTCTCTTCCTTGGACCCCGGGTGACACTGATCTACTTGCCCAGGACTAAGACCTGTAACATCAACCCTCAGTTTAAGGCTCTGGGCATCACTCTCCCTAGTTTCAACTACCTAGCCAGTCTTTCTTTCTTTCTTTCTTTCTTTCTTTCTTTCTTTCTTTCTTTCTTTCTTTCTTTCTTTCTTTCTTTCTTTCTTTCTTTCTTTCTTTTCTTGTTGACTTCTATATTATTGGTCATTTCAACTGTTATCTAACATAGAAAAGTGGGGATTGTACATTTGGCCTCAAAACTTCATGTTTCTTGGAAGTCTTCCTAATAATCCTTTGGTTGTTATTCCTGACTTTTTGTTTGTGTTTAGCAAATAATATTTTCTCAGCCTAAATTTTCTATATTTATTTATATCTACCTAAAGAGAATTAGCTTAAAATCCCCTGCATATGTGCACACACAACATATATTTTAGAATAATTTTATAGAGAAAATTGTTACTGGATATAAAAATAATAGTGGATATTAGCCATAATATTTTTCCATTACAGAAAGAATGTTATTCTTTTTCTATAGAAAGAACTATACTTTGAGTTATTAGTACCAGGGATATTAAATTTTATTTCTTCAAAATATGAATAGGTTTATATTTAAAATTAATTAATTGTTGTCAAGTTTATTTGAGCAATTTTTATTCTCGCATTTGCTCACTATATATTATTTGCTCGTTTAGAGACATTTCCCCATATTCCCTATGGTATTAATCAAACATAATTTGTGGTCATTCTGAATGTTAACACATATTAATACTATAATATAAAGAATCAGAAACTAGTCTTAAGGTGCATGCCTTATATAAATGCATAGGACATAACATCAAAGGTAGGACTTGTGTTTAAAAACATCATATTTCATGTTTTTACATGTTTTAAAAGACAAGACAAACTTCTGAAGAATGAACGTTTCTTTATTGCTCTCAAAATGATAATTTGTTTTAATTAAATAATAGTCTGGGTTATCTCTGGTGATAGCATTCTGATATTCATCATAATAATTAGATACAATAACGTCTAAATTATCCTTACTTATCATAAATTAGAGAACATGTTTCTACCCAGTACAGAGCACCTTTTTAAATATCACTAATACTTTTATAAAATAACCATTTAACGTACACCAACATTCACAATGTAAAATGAATATTGGTAACATAAATAATTTAGCTCTTTGAAATAATTTAGTGAATTAAAGCAGAGATAATTTTTTATATTACCTTTTGGTATTCCAAATTGTTCATGACCAACTTTGTTGATGGTCTGGTCTAAATCACAGCATTTTTAGATCTTAGATATTTACACATAAAGTGAGAAATGTTACTCTACTTTCACTCTGTCTTTCTCACTTAGCTTTTCGTATTTTAGAATGTATAGTGAATAGTAAGTGGGGACCTGTATTCCTCTGTTTCCAGAGGTCAGTTTGTTTAATGAACATTCTAATTCAACTAGATGAAGCAAAAATGTGCAAAGAAAAAACACTGGGAGAAACTTCTACCATTAATTTCGGGGAATAGATGATTTCTTGTTTTCTTGATTATTACCAGATTTCTGTAAAATTATTATTATTATATGACAACAATTAACATATGCTAAAAATATGGGAGTTAAAATTACATTGCCATGAATAGTAAAAAAACCTATTATTATAGATGACAATATGTCATAGATCCAAATTAAGTCAAGATAGTTAACACTCCTTTTTCTCTCTTAGTATATTATTGCAAAACCAAAATATGTGCATATTTGATAAAGAAAATAATTTATAAAATATTAGAAGGAAACAAATAGTCATAGAAAATCCACCAAGAAATTCAAATATATTAACAGTAAAATGAGTTGAATATCAGACCACCAAAGTCTCAGTCCAATTGTGCATTATTTACAACAGGGACATCTCAAATATAAATGACTCAATGAAGGAAAATTTAATGAGCAAACTTCACTCAAATTCAAACCAAATGTAAATTAGTTCTTTGCAATATTAATATAAACCAACAACAATTCAGGGCAAATACACTCATCCACTAATCAAAATAAAGATGATTATCTTTTGACAATTTCTAACAGTGATGAAATTTCATCAAAATTCATCAAAATATTTTTAGGAACTTGCTCCATTCTTCCTTCTTCTAGTTGCTGTTTGGTATTGGTGTGTATGTAAGTATCAATATGCATGTACAATTATTTCCCATACTTCTTTATTCTCTATAACGTTTTATTTGTTAAACAGATTCAGATTGGTTGTTAACAGACAGTAATTTTACTTATTTCTTCTTATAACATATTTGCAATTCAATGGAGTATTTTAGTAACACAGACAGGAGAATAAAGAAGAATGAACATTCCAAACATAAGTATGAAAGACTAGTGAAGTCAAAGAATACAGCTTAAATAGAACTGTTTGCACATATTAAATGATGTGAATCAATTAAATTCTTCTGGTTTTCCCAACAAGTTTTTAGGCTGTCTTAGAGTCTGATCTGTGGAGTGTAATTAGCACAGAAAGAAATCGTGTATGTAAAAGGGATAAAAATGATGCACTGGATCTAGCATAGTGGTGGACATTTCCACAATGCAGCCTCTGGAAAGGTTACACTGCATTCCTGTGTATTTTTAGAACTAAGCTGACAAAGTTTATAATGGAAAGTGATAGAACTGGATCAGTTCAACCTGCTATGCTCCAAAGTGCCCTAGCTTAACACTCCTAGGGGGCCATTTAAAGTTTATAATCCTTCTTATTATAGTGAGAATTTGAGAAATAATTGCTGGCATGTGGGGATTTCTTTATTGTTTTTTTGCTGACTTGAGTAGATTAAATCAAGGTTACCTAAAGTTCTTTTTCTATCTAAAGGAACAAAAAATATTCAGAATCTCTGGAATGGCAGTAGAACCTTGGAGGCAGAAACAACTGACAGTGCCACTTTTTATTGTTCAGCTGAACTTATGTTCGTATTTAACACTCGTTCTAAAGGTCTGTGCAAGGAGATATAACCGAGTATATTATGTCCTTTGGAAGACAATATAAAAGCTTAAGTAGATATTATGATTAATGTCATATCTAATGCCTAGAAATTTAAGCAGATATTTAGACTGTACTTTTTTGACATGACAATATATTTAGACCAAATCTGCTTGCTAATAAAAAAATTACAAATATGTATTTATTTTCAAAACATATTTGAAACAACTATGTTTTTATTTATGATTTTATATTTTTAAAAACTGAAGTCATGTTATGTATCACATTTACATAGCAAATCATTTTCCTGTGAATAACAGGCATATCATTTTGAAAGCTTGACAAAAAATGTTGTGTTAGAGCTATTAAAACCCTCTAATGGAATAAATAGCTTTAAAAATTTATGTTTGAGAATGATATATTTTCTCTTTGTAATAGCCAGTACATTGAAACTTTGAAAGGAGAAAATTTAACTTCATAAATTAGTTTTTTCTGTATTAGTTTCACCTTTAGATTTCTGAAACACTCGGGGAATATGACCTTTCTATCCAACTTATTCCTTTAAAAATCAATACTGATTGTTTAAATGTCAATATATAGCAAACAACATTTTACAAGTTTTCTCAAATCAGTCATTCGTGGTTAAGAAAATAAAGAAAAAATAATAGAAATTCAAATGTTCAGTTTTTATAGTACTTTACAGCTTTCAAAATTATTTCACAATCATTAGCTCATTTAATTTCCCCAACCTTGAGGAACTAGGATTACTATCAAGAATGAGTCTATCCTTGCTTTGGTGATTCTATAGAGTCACCCAGTCATCAGTGGAGATGCCAAAGGAATAAGAACACAGAGCAGAAAATGCAAACTTTTGAACATAATATGATTTATTCTTAGACTTATAATATCATATTGAACTTTCCTGTGATATTTCAAAAGATTTTCTCAAGTATTCCATCTTCTCTCACTTACTATCTCAACTTAACAATTCTTCTAGCTCCTTACAGGCCAGGCAATTTATCTTTAAATCTCATCTCAGTATATTTTTCCTGTAAAACCCTTTCTTCCTTTGTCATTCCAATAGCAACCTTGTATTATAATTGTTACCTTATATATCTGCAGGCTCTTTGAAAGCTGAGGATATTTCTTATTCAACTTTATATTTTAAATGTAGAGTTTAGTACCTGGCAAATATGAAGTATTTAATAAATAAGTGAAATAGACAAAATGGAAGACACAGTAATATAGAAGTATGTTATAGAATAACTTTCTGAGTTAACAACCATAAATTCTGTCCATTTTACATGCCATATTCATTATTGACCTTCTGCACAGTACTATAAATATGTGCATTGAAATTTTACTAAAGATAATAACATGTTAAAAAATAAATTTACCGCCATAGAGTGTTATCTAAAAAGCACTTTCTAAGTACAAATTAGATGTTTATATTCTATCAGAAGGGACAAATATACCTCCTTTGACATTTACAGCTCTTTTTAAAGGAGTAATTTAAAATCTAAATTTAGGTAAATACAGGTTGTGGCATTTTTTTCCCTCAGCATTTGGTACTTTAAAGAATTTCAGTTTTTACTTTTGTAAAGATGATTGATGGGTAAAACCTGAATGCTTTTGAATAGACCTCATGTCCTTTATTTATTATTGAACAACAAAACACCAAAAAACCTCAATGTCTTAAAACAAAAGAAATGTACTCTTCTCACAATTCTGCGAAATGCCTGATCATTACTCCTGAAACTGACTGGAAGCACTAGGTCTCCCTCCTGCTTCAGTACTCAGTTGGCAGCTCTACTGGTGGCTGGACTCCCCTGGGACAGCTGGGCTGACAGGACATCTCTCTCCACCATGATTTTTAGTCTTTGGATTCTTCAAGTTTAGAGGCTTATAGAAACATTGTATTAGGGCAAATCCAAATGCACTATACTAGCAATGTTCTGGAGTCAATGTGAAAGTGACTTTCACAGAGTGACTGATAAGGAAGGCAATTTCATTTGGGGCTATGACTATAAAATTCTACCAGCCGCCCAATATTAAAATTTGAATATTTTACACGAGTGTGTGATTAATTAAACAAATTGCAATCATTTTACATTGATATGATATTGATGATTTAAGCCTAATATCATAGTCTTAGCAGAATAGAAAATACTTGTATATTTTTTTTTAAAAATTCAGAACAAGCAAATTACCTTTCTTTTCTTGGCTAACACAAATAAACATTCTGATTTTCACATATTCATTTTCTAAAACAATGCCAAAATAAGTCGCTTAACTAATTTTATTTTTTAAACTTATTTATTTATTCCCCAGCTTTATGTAGGTATAATTGACAAATAGAAGTTGTATATATTTAAGATGGGCAATATGATAATTTGATATATTATAAAAAGATTACCACAAACAAGTTAGTTAACATTTTCTTCACTTTACACACTTACCAGGTTTTATGTACATATGCATGTGTGTGGTGAGAAAATGTAAGATTTCCTCTCTTTGCAAATTTCAAGTATATAATATGCCATTATTAACCATCGTTACCATGTTGTATTTATATATTAGATTCCCAGAACTTATTTATGTTATTAGTGAAAGTTTGTAGTCTTTGACCAACAACTCCTCATTTCTCTTACCCTTCCAGCCCCTGGAGACCACCATTCTATTCTTTGTTTCTAGTAGTTCAACTCTTTTAGTTTCCACATTCAAATGAAATGTAGCATTTATCTTTCTATAGCTGGCTTACTTCAGTTAGCATGATATCCTCCAGGTTTATCCATGTTGGAAATGGCAGAATTTACTACTTTTTTAAGGCCAAATAATATGCCATTGCATATATATAAAACATTTCATATATATACATATATATCTCCATCCAGAGACAGTTAGGTTGTTTCTATATTTTGACTATTGCGAATACTGCTACAATGAACATGGGGGTGATGATATCTCTTTAAGATACTGATTTTAGCTCCTTTGGATATATATCCAGAACATGGATTGTCAGTCCATATGATGGTTCTATTTTTCATTTTTTAGGAACACCTATACTGTGTTTCATGTAATGGCTGCAACACTTTACATTCCCACAAACAGTGAACAAGGGCTCCTTTTTCTTCACCAGTTCACCAATACTTGTTCTCTTTTGTCTTTTTAATAACTACCATTCTAACATATGTGAGGTTATATTCCATTGTGGTTTTGATTTGCATTTCCTTTATGGTTAGTGATGTTGAATTTTTCATATATCAATTGGCTATTTGAATGCCTTCTTTTGAGAAATATTTATTCATGACATTTACCTTCTTTTTAATCAGGTTATTTGTTTTCTTGATATTAAGTTGAGTTTCTTATATGTTTTGGATATATAAGAAACTGCCCCCCAAGAATGGACAATGAATGGCAGAGGTACCGAGGTTAGGCCATATCTGCCCAGTATAAGATTCATGTAACAGACTATCTTTGCACTGAATCTACTTGTTATTGTGGCCAAGATATTGTCAGATTTGAGTTTTAGTTTGATATTCTTATTGTTTAATACTTCTTTCTGCACTTTCCTTTCTCAGGGGTTCACTGTTTATTATGGTCTGGAAGCTATCCCTGATGAATTCTATTTTCTTTTTTTCTATTTCGTACAGGTGTTATTCTCAACTTCTTGTATGCCTAATTTTGTCACAGAATCACATTCCCAGAACTAACAGAAATATCAGGAGTGGTTTGGGAAAACAAGTGTGGTAATATAGGGTTTGGTGAGCGTAGCTGTCATTGCTCTGATAGTAATAAAGATCCTATCCCAAGAGGCAGGCAGGATACAGAAAGCCTCTGCCACAGGGTGGTAGCTCCACTACTGAATTATTTTACTTGTTCTGACTTTAGAAAATGGCCATTTTGATGAGACTATACTCACCAGTACAATGATTTAAGTATTTCAAATGTATGGAAGAGCAATGCAAACAAAAAAATAATGTTGGCTGATTATTAAATTCTACTGATGTACTACAGAATGATAATGAAAGCTGAGTATAGTAGATAAGCATCTCAAAACAAAGTGTGAAGGTTGGCAAGCCTTTTTTTTTTTTTTTTGGTACAAGGAGAAGTCACCTGCAATGAAAAAGGAGAAAAGAATGGAAGACAACCCAGGAAATTATACTTAGAGTTACCAATATTCAAAGTAAACCATCATTCAACTGAGGTAAGTCTGTTATGCCAAGGTGGAGCCCTGGTAGGGAAGACCTGAGATTCTGACATAGAGAATGGAGAACTCTGAGTCCCTAAAGACTTTAGCCCCCTAGACTCTACTGTGACCTTACAAAGCCTACAGAGGTTGCCCACTCCTCCCATTATAAGTTAACAATCCCCTCCTGCAGGAAAATACTGTGGAAATCTGTTCCCACCTTTTTAGTGGCCACCAGTTTGGTAATCACTGTTAAGTCAGAGTATAACACAATTGATGACATGCTAGGCCCAATAAAGTTTTACATTAAAGGACCTGCAATAATTAGCTATTCATATCTCTTGTCTCGAGATATGAAATTTAATATCCTAGCAAGCAACTCAGGGGATGTTGCAAAATTGCTGGTAGCATGTGTCACAGAAGGCTAGAGAAAACAAACTCCCATGCTGACCAAGATCAAAGTGCCTGCTTTGCTTTGACAGACAGTGGAAGAAGGGATAAAATGGTTCAGGAAAGTGGCCATGCTAGAATGGATACATTATGTGAGGCCAAAAGACCACCAGAAGATTATGTTCCAAAGAAGGCTCAGAAGAGGCAGCATTCACAAAGGGTATTGGGAATGTTTTGGTGAAAAAAAACACTAACATCACTCAGAAGTCCTGGTGAGGGATGGATGTAGGGAACCTACCATGTAGCTTGGCATGCTGATAGCAGTGGGATGATGGTGCATCAAAGCAATAGTGGTTCTGTGGCACCTGTCATGGTGCAAAGGTGGGGGACAAGTCACAGTTACCGTAATAAGGGGCAAGCTCAGAGTGGTATTCAAGCCAACATAGACCCATAGAAAGTTGAGAAGATGTTTAACAGAATATAACATGTCTGAGAACAAAATATGTGAAGTCTGCTGAATATATATAATCAAAAGAAAGCAAGAGTGGATGAGCAGGAAGCTAAGGGCAGCCATTCCAATAAAGTCATAACCTTTACTCAGTTTCCAAAACTAAGACAGTTTCCAGGCCCAGAATACATTGATTGCAGTATCTAGGTTTCACAGTAGAAAGACTCAGCAACTCCATGATAATTAAACAGGGAAAAAGTTCCCCTAGGCCTTCTCTAAAGGGACCTAATGCTGTTTACTCAGATGACACACTAGGTAAAAAGGATACTCTGACATTTCAAGAACAATTGAACATAAGATATAAGTTAGCATTGATAATTAAAGACCTGAAAATTATCATTGCTTCCCTATTAAAGGAGGGGCTTATGGTAAACAATTGATTGTTAGAATTATAGCCAGTTTGGTTTAACATTGATCCTTTGGTCTGAAGATCCACCCAGTGATAATACATCTTCCAGGCACTGAGCATATAATTGAAGTTGAAGTACATGGAAGTTAGATTATACTCCACTCTGAGTCTTTGATGTAGGGCTAAGGGCTATTAAGAGAGTGAGAGAGGGCAAGCTACTGGCACTGCCCCCAGCTTCACCTTGATAGTAAATCAAAACCTATACTGCATCTCTGGAGGGGCAAAGGATGTCAGAATTTTGTGCTACCTTTAAAGATCTAAAAAATAAATAGTGATAATTCCTATCATATCTCTGTTTAATTCACTTAACAAAATTCAAGGGATCTTGGAAAATGACCACAGAATACCAGAGTTTCTAACATGTGGTAGTCTCAAACATGCTTGAGTGGATAAATAGATATGTGGTATGTGACCATCAATTTGACATATATGTTTCTAATCTGAAGACATGATCAAAAAGTCTTCTCATTTCCATGAATGGGACTAAAATATACATATTTGGTTTGCCCCAGGGATCTATTACCTGTCATTTCCTCTGTCATAAGTCAGACTCCAAAAGATACAAACCATCCAGACATCCCACAGAATATCACGTTGATCCACTTTATTCATGTGTTTTAACCGTATTACCTTAGGTGATATATGGTAAGGCCAAATGCAGATCAAGACAGAGAAACCTGATAGAGTTTACAGGTTTTCTGTCCTCACAGTTTCTCCATGCCATGCAGGACCCTGTGGGACATCATGAAAGAGAGGGGGACGGCTGGTAAGGGACTATTGTGGTTTCTGCAGGAAGGAAAGGATGAGGCTGGACAAGCATGTTTAGAACTGGCTAATGCAAATAATTTCACAGGCTTCTGAAGGATAGACGCTGTCCCTCGTTGTATGGAACCTGACTCTGGAACAATTAGGGCTGGTATATTAGTGGCTCAGAGTATAAAAGCCCATTAAGGGAAACAATTGAAGTATGGACTTAATTAGCTGCTCAAGAAGGGCAACTAACTGGCCTTAGACCAGTGACTCAAAACTGGGTCAAGACAGAACACAGAAACTATGTTATGATATGACATCATGATAATCAGATCAGAAAGTATAATATATGTGTGAATGTCACTCATGAGCAGTGACACATGATTTGACTGACTGCACAAGGATCTGGAAGGAAAAAACAGAGCATCAGGGACAGAGACAGGTATTGAATGGACCATGTGTGTGAATATATGGTGAAAGAACAAAGTGTAAATATGTCTGCATCATGTGTTAATTCCAAGAGGCCTTGCACAACCAAGTGGACGAAGTGACAGTAATTTGATACCAGTGCCCACCACAGCCTGCAAGGGCAGAGAGGGTTCTTGATCTTTGCAGGAAAAAATCAAATGCAGTGTCACAAGAGAGAAAGAATTCAGACACAGAACATGAGCAGAAGAAGATGAGTTTGTTCAAAGCAGAGTACACTCTTAAAAGAAAGGCAAAAGAGTGGATTGATCCAAGGAGGGGCAATGACCCAGCAGGGTTAGGGTCTGTCCTTTTGTGCTAATCCCTAATAATATGCTAAACTTGGCATGGAACATTCATGGGTTTTCTGGGAAAGGGGTGGATAGTTCCTAAAACTTGTAACCCTCCCCCTTTCTTGACCTTATAGAGTCCCAAACTGTCATGGCACTGGTGGGTGTGTTTTTATCACTCTAATGAAGATAATTCATTTAGGGGCACTGTCACCTCAACTGTGCACATGTTTCCATAAAGGAATTCGTCTTTTGCTTCAGATAAGGGTGTTATAGTCAAAATAGAATAACCAAAATTTCCCTGTTGACTATATTCATCCTAGCTAAGCATATTCACTAAGGATATTCACTGTAGCGTATAGCTAGCTAAGCATATTCACTTGTGGTTGGCCTTCTTCTTCTGACCCCTGCCCAAACTGCCTGCAGAATTACCTGACTCCTATCTCAAATTGATGTTACCCTGTCTTTGTCTTCACCTGCTCCAGAAATGGCTTGATGGGCACAAGAAAAGAGAGGTCACAGTGGCAGCTTGGGGGCCAGACATGAGCCCAAGAACATGTATTCCAAATGTCAATGTTAACCCACTGGCTGCATCTTCTGGATTGCTATCCTGGCATCAAGAAAAACCAGTACTGATCCTTCATTACGCCACTGTTCCCTGAAGGGTTTAACCAGCCATAATGGAGATCTTTATTTGAAGGACCATTAAATTGTCCTCACATGAGTAAACAATTATTCTGGGTATAATCTTGCCTTTCCTGCCCAGATACACTCAGCCAGCACCAACAGCCGTGGGAATTGAATGATTACAGATATGAAATCACACATGAAATAGTATCCAGTCAAAGAACATACTTTATAGCAAAAAAGGTACATACAGGTGTGGGCACATGACAATGGGATCCACTGGTTCTATCCCATAATGCTCCATATGGATATAGCTGGCTTGATGGAGTGTTGGAATGGCCTGAAGGCATAACTGAAGGCAATGCTCTGTGAAGGTGAGGTGCCATTCTCCAGGACTCAGTGTAATTACTGAATTAGAGACTGTATATGTTGCTGTTTTTCTGAGCAAGAAACACACGGAAGTCTGGTAACCAATGGCTGGTTGCGGGAGTGGCCCTACTGGTGTCTTTCCCGTGTCTGCAAATGTGGCTTGATCCCTAACTGTTGTGCACTCTTGCTAAAGGACACAGCAAGGGTCACATTTAACTACAAACTAGTGTTGCCATCTAGGCACTTTGTACTCCCTGTGTTCAGGGAACCAGGCAAGAAGAGAAGCCCTCTTTGGGTAGGCACAACTGACCCTGATCAGCTGGCAGAGGTAGGGCTGCTGGAACACAATGAGAGTGGAGAGGAAAAATGTGTAGGACTCTTGTCATTTGATAACTCAACTGCAATCATAAATGGCCAAGTGTACCAAAAGTAGCTTGAGAAAGGTATGTTTATCAGAGGCTAAGCTCTCTCTTAAAGGGGAGGTTGAGTCTTAACCACCAAGTAAGCCAGTGGACTCCATAAAGGTGATAAGCCTGGGTCAACAAATTTTGGATGGATAGTGTCAAGGGAAGTGACGAGTACCAGGTGGGACAACAAGAACAATTATCGAAATAGGGGCTAAATGTATCCTATTAATCTTCCTCTTTTACATTCTCTCCTGGGAGAGAAGCCCACTAAACCTCTGGCAGAACTGCTCCTCAACGTGTATGTAAAAGTTGGTTCACGTGGCACAGGAGTAAGATTGTGGCAACCATTGAGATGCTCTGCTTGGGTCTTCCTTAAAGTAGGACAGTTAGCTGACAGCATCCAGCCTCAGTGTCTTCAGGACCTTTTTTGGCTTTTGAGATGAGGCCATGTTCTTCTCAGGTAGCCCAAGCCAATAAGTGACCATGGTAAGAATACTATAGACCTGTTATTTTTCTCTGTTGCAGGATGTGCCTTATGGGTAATCTTTGCTCTGGAGCTCCTTGGTGGGTTGATTCTGTCAGCTCTACGGTGTGGTCTGCTGTTCTGGCTGCTCAGTCTTTCTTATTTCAGCCTTTCTCCAGTGTCATTTGCGCAGCACAGTCTGAAAAATTTCCCTGCCCAATTCACCTCCCTTCCCTTTTTGTTATATTTCTCACCCATGTAATTCCTCCAATAAACTGTGTGGACTCTTAGCTCCAGACTGTGTGTCTGTTTCCCAGAGGGCCCAGATGGCACAGCTCCACCAAACTCATAACTTACAGGAAATAAAGTTCTTCTTAATTTTTGTGTTAATATATTATTCAAATGTCGATGCAATGCATTATGGTTTAGAATTTATTATATCTATTAATACAAATATATTGTAAGCTTTCTCTGGTAAGCAAGGCAACTTTCTCACAAATCATATGAATTGCAATTCTCTAATTTATACCACTCTCTCTTTTTTTTTAACTTCTGTGACACAATATAAAACAAGAAATCATTGCACATTGCAAGCTGTATTAAATGACCTCAAGTATCAGAGCACTTATCAGAAGTGGTGGTAATAGAAATCAGATCATAGAGGGAAGTGAGCTCTTGTATGAATGTGCATCGGAGCATATTTCTGAAATGAGTAATCTAAAAGCATTTTAGTGGCAAATTTACAGGAGAGTAATTGAAAGGCGTACTCTGGTGTTAACCTTTAGTCCTGCCAAACGTCCATCTCAAGTAATTCTAATTATGAGTAAGTGTCTTACAAACAATTTATCAAGGCTTTACTACTCTCTTTAAAATCAAACTGATTCATCTTGCTCAAAGCATATAAACTTTCTCAGGAAAATGAATTTTTAAAACAGTATTCTCAGTAAGGGGATAAGTAAAAGACAGTAAACTTTCTACTCTGAGAAGAAAATACTTCAGTCTTTATTTTTTTCTTTCTATTTATTTTTGTAACTGAACACAATCTACAATGAAATAATTTTTTGCTCAATATAACAGTATGTATCCAAATGAGGTAAAACTAAATTCTATGAGGCAAAACAACGTACCAAACATATTCTTTCTCTACATCCAAAATGCCCTCCTGCTATTTCGTGAAGTTTTAGAATCTACAATAGATAAAAACATGAAGAAACATTTATGTGCAAAAACAGTTCTATAGAAAATGCTGGAAGAAGAAGGTTTTGTTTACTGTCTTAAAAATGAAGACATTTTTTAATACTTTGGCCACAGTCAACAAATTATCTCTATTTCAGTGTTTGTATGGAAAGCAACATCTGGAAAAGAGTATTTATTAAACACAGGAACAGAAAAGCCTAGCAATATTTGCATTTTCTCCTAGGTAGAAGTGAAGAGCAAAGTATTATGATTAGCATTAACAGAGACTTTTCGGAACCTATAATATTATAGATCAACACCGGAATCTTAGCAAAAAGGAATGAGGGCTGTTTGCACTTCAAGAGTAGGAGTTATGCTCAGATATGAACTGAGGTGTTTTATAGGAAAGAAGTCCTGTTGATTGCCCAGCTGAAAGCCGTTTAACTTTCTGGCATATAACTTGTAGAAGCAAACCAAGAGAGAATGGCAATTTCAGTAGAGCCAAACCTCATAACATGTCCAGGTGGCTTAGTCATTGCAGTCCTGATTTAAAGACTACCATCCAATATATTAACAATGCAAGATAAAAGTCTGACTTGGAAAGACATTTTTTTTTTGCCTGGATAACAATTTGACAATGCGCTTGAAATAAAATGGATGAAGTTTCTGCCGGAATTTTCTAAAATATTAATAGTACTGGTAGAGAAGAAAGGAAAACAAAAAAAGATTCAAAACAAGTTTCTTTTAATTTTGAAATATTATCAGGGGGAAAATTTGGACCAAAATGGTTTTAATCATATAAATTATATAGTAGGAAAATTATACTCATTATAGCTATAGATTTATTATATTAAATTATAATATGTGTGGACCTTTACATGTTAGTGGAAAATGCGTAGAAATTAGAATGATTTTCCGAACTTAAATCTTTTCTCTATTAGATAGCTTTGGATCTGCAATGCTGAAATATGGTTTTAGATACTCTTAATAAGATATAATATAGGAGTGTCTGGCATATAAAAGAAAGAAGAGAGGCATTAGACAGTGAATGTTTCATGAAACACTCATTCTTTTGAGATTGATTACTTTTTTTTAATGTTCGCTATAAAATTACAAGTTTGTAAATAGTGGTGGAAACTCAGTGGACAAAGTTCTGCTCTTGTGCGATTTACGATATAGTGAAGAAGTTTGTTAAATTTTAAAAAATAATTGAAGAAATGTATAATAAATCAGCTGATAGAGTGGAGAATGGGACAAGGACAGGGACAACTGTGAGAGCAAAACCCCAGAGGTAGAAGATAATGTCTTAGGAGGTAACTAACAAACAAACACACAAACATAAACTCCCACTGTGAAAAATATTTGAAAACTTATATATTAAATAACAATAAGTTTGTTCCTTTGTTGTAGGATCTCTTACAACTATTGAGATTCCAATATATGTTCTAACTCCCCATGAGAAGAGAGGCATAGTGTATTGCACTTGATAATAATCGGTTTTCCCTGAGCCTTTTGTGAGGCATCTTTCTTCTTAGAAGATAATCTTCCTAGCATCCCTCAGCTAGTAATTGCTCTCTCACCAAAAGAAATGGAGGTGAATGAGTTTCACATGTAGAGGACACAAAGAGCAGATCATAAAATGTAAGTCAAGTTACCTGAGACTGTCTGTAAGACACAGACTTAACTGTGATTTAAAAAAAGGAAAAAGAAAAAAGATTTATTAATCCTCATCTGACAAATACTGGATAAGGATAAGGGGCTAGACTGACTAATATTTATTATATGGGGAGTAAAACAAATTTAATTGCAATAGAAAATAAATTAAAAAATTCTAACTTGTTATATCCTTGGTACTAGGAGTTATAGGTTGATAAAAATCATACCCTTGTTTCTTTTCTTGTCTACAGAACCAATTGAGAGATAAGTCATGGAAGTCAGAATGCAGGGGAGAAAAATGTCAGGTGTATGACTGATAGAGGCTCCATGGGAGTACATAGCTTAAATAGGCAATCACAGTGGGTTTCCTGTTACACCACCCAGATTAACATACCTAGCTAGACATAAAAAAAAAGAAAGCAGGGGGTATATAGACTACCTCAGCAGGGCAAATACTTCCCTTACCCATACCACATGGCTGAGAACAGATGAAAAACATTTTCTCTGCAGGCAGAAGATTTAAAAGAAGATCAGAAACACTGGGCTGAGCTTTCTTTTCTTCTTTCTCTTGAACTTATTGATAAGTGAATTTTCCTCCTTTGGTGATTGTGAGTGAACAAAGCAGAGGCACATCAGAAAAGTCAGAATGGAGTGTCCCTCCCTGCTTGTCCCTTAAGCACTTGACAGCTGCAAGATACAGGGAGTTGACCAGCAGGCAGCCAATAGCAAATCCCTGCTGGGATTGGACATTAAAAGGGAAATAAAGACTCTCATGGTAGTGTCTCCCTCTCACACACTCATAAATCAAATAAGCCACTCCTCTCTCCAAAGAGAGGGATGGGAGAAGGTATCTGTTAGCCTGAGGAATGAAAATCCCTCCTGTACTATGACTACATGGGAGGGAGATATGTTTTGCCCCCAAATTTTTCTATAAAGTAGAAAAAATATATTTTTATAAGATTATGCATATTAATCAGGACTTTCCAGAGAAGCAGAATCAAAAGGAAAATATCTAAATCTATCTATATCTGTATCTGTATAAATATGGAGAGACATGAAGAGAAAGAGAGAGAAAGAGACAGAGATTTATTACAGGAATTGGCTCACATGATTATTATAGAGGCTGAGGAATTTCATGATATGCTGTCTGCAAGCTGGGGGACCAAGAAAGCTGCTGGTATAATTCAGTCTGAGTCCAAAGATCAAAGAAAGGGTAGGAGAAGATACATGTCTCAGCCTCAACAGAGAGAGAGAGAGAGAGAGAGAGAGAGAGAGAGAGAGAGCAAATTCACCCTTCTCCTACCTTTTTATTCTATTATGGTGCTCAACAGATCGGATGATGCCCACCCACAGCGGTGAGGGCAGATCTTCTTCATTCAACCTACCTATTCAAGCGCTCATCTCTTCCTAAAACATCCTCACACACATACCCAGAAACAATGTTTTCTCAGTGATCTGGACATCCGTTAGCCCAATCAAGTGGACCCATAAAGTTAACCATCACACTGGGAGAAACTACCTTCTGACTTAGTGGAATCAAAGCTAAAAAACATGGAAAAAAACTTGAGAATGTTTTTTAAATTATAAAAATTTTCAGAAATGTTGAACCCCAACTCATACATTTGTATAAACTGAACATGTGCCCAGAATGTGTTTAACTCATGAATGAGGAAACCAGGAGGAAGGTAAGGCTGCACTCAAGAGTGCTTTGGAGGACTAGAGATTTATATATTCACTTGTGTCGTGGATGGAATTGTCTCTCCACTCCCTCCTTAACTCATATGTCAAAGTCCTAACCTCCTCCTGACTTTAGAATGTGACCATAGTTGTAAATAATTATGATGAGACCATTAGGCTGGGCTCCAATCCAATATCCTTATATAAGGAAGGGTGTCCTTATATAAAGGGGACATTTGGACACAGAGACAGACATACAAAAAGAAAGACATTGTGAGAAAACACAGGGAGAAGACATCCATCTACAAGCCAAGGAGAGAGGCCTGGAAGAAATCGTCTTCTCATATCCTCAGAAGGAGCCAACCCAACTAAAACCTCAGTTCTGGACATCTAGTCTCCATGACTATGAAACTATGAATTTCAGTTATGTCAGCCATTCAGTTTGCAGTGCTTTAGCACAACAGTCTCAGCAAACCAATACCGATATAACAACTTGGGTTCTGAGGCTGTACCCAGTGAGTGAAATAGCAAAGGTAGCATTGACAAAAAAAAAGAGGCAGGGAATCCTAAAATAGTAACAGGGTAGAATCCCCCCTGCAGAAAAAAAAAAGAACAAAATTCCTTTGCCTAGTTAAATGGGTCATGTGAGAATTTCATATTTCAATAAGTTCCATTTTCCACAATATAATAATTTATTAAATAGTTAAGCGGATCCCCCTCACACGCACAAAATAAAAATTGAGTCTTGGTTTATGTCAATTTTCTTGTATGATTTTCTATGTGCTAATTTAAAAAACAAAATATTTTCAGGTAGTACAAAACCAGACATTCATAAAATGATTTTGCCATAAAGAGATAATGGTTCAAATTTTGATAACTAATAAAAGTCTTCCTTTTTCCGAATCTGTGAAGCCATCAGTTTCATAGAACTCTATGAAGTGCTATAGAGGCATTAAGGTGTTATATCAATAGCTGTATTCCTGGGCAGCTCATATTTAGTATATTAGTGCATTAATAATTAATTCATCAGGTATCTATTACACACCTATTTTAGATAATTGCTAAACTTTGAGCAATGGCCTTTTTTTATCTCCATGTTAAAGAAGGAGAATTTTGTCACCGGAGAATGGACTAATATTCAAGTTTTCTTGTAGTCACTTCTGGGATCAAGGACCCTTTCAAGTAGAGGCTAGTGACATGCACACCCTACCTGACCATACTTTCTCCCCTTCGGCCGACATAATCTACATTCATTATCTATGAAAACTGAATGATCAGGTAGACTGTAAGAATTGCTCATGATAACTAGCTCTGTTCACGTATTTCTCATCATTGAATATGGATAGATAACCAAGATTAACAAATTCTAAAGAAATCATCAAATATGGTAAAAAGACCAAAAAACACAAAAAGCAGGGAAAAAAATCCAGAGAAATGATGAGGTGATATGGAAAAAAAGAAGCATATATGGGATAAATATAATTCTTAACAACAGAGAGAATTGAAATCATACCATATCTATAACTAATGAAAAATGTTGGAATGGAAAATAACCGTTTGGCATGCTAGGAATCTAAATGTGATTTTGAATATTTGACAGTGAAATAAGCAATAACAGCAAATTGCTAGCAGAGGAGTTGTATTTGATGACTGATGTAATGAATTAAATGCCAAGATCATGAGGTAATTATGGAACATAATGCAAAGAAGTAGGAGATGAAATTTACAACTTACAGAGGAAATGCAAGTTTCATTGTGTTTTTCATTTATTCAATGAATATTTTATGATGACCCTGCTAGATGCCAGACACTATTTTAATTCATCCAAAAAGACAAAGACCCCTACTCTCACAAAGTTTATATTATAATATGAATGGCCAGCCAACGAAAAACAGATATGCTAAATCAGCAAACCAAACAGAATGTTAGAGAGAGGAGAGGAAGTATTGATATTATAGAAAAGCTGAAAGGGGTTTGCTAGAAAAGCTGAAAGGTGTGTAATAGGATGGAGTTTGCATTTTAAATAATGTAGTGTAGTAAGATTCACTTAAAAGATCACAAGGGTGATATTTGAATAAAATGTATGGTTTTGAGAAACTTGAGAGAAGTACCTGTTAGGCTCCATATGGAGAGATTTATTTTCCAATTTGATAGAAAGAATATAATCAAATTAATTCTGAAAATGTATTTTATTGGGTAGAAGATGTGAATTTTCTGGTTAAAAAAGTGAATCTTATACCAAATAGATTAATGGGGAGGAAACAAATCCTACACCCAGTTTCACATAGAGAAAATAAATAAAAAATAAAGAAAAAAAATAAAAGACAAAATTCTCAAAAGCCATGCAAGAAAAGTATCAGATTGCTTGTAAAACAATATGAATCAGATTGGCAACCCAATTCTGCAACATTGGTTTCTAGAAGATACATGAACAATATAGTCAACGAGAGTGCAAAAAGTCACTTATGTGCTTTATCAAACTATTCTAAGAATCAGGTGTAATGGCAAAAAGAAACATTTTTAACATATGTGATATGATGTGAGAAGCTTAAAAACCACAAGCACATTAAAATATTATATATATTTATGAATGAAAAATAAGAGGAACTAAGGAATAAAATCATGAAATTCAAGGAACCGTGATAATTAAAGGGATTATTAAAGTTTTAGTAGAATTCTTGAGTCAAGCTATCCAGGTAAACAGCCCAGCTTTATAACTTATTAACTGTATAAATCATATATCCTTTTTTGCCTCAGTTTTCTTATCTACAGATGGGAATAATGACAGTTCTTAGCCATGAGAATTGTTGTGTGATATTTTATTTAGAAAAAGATAATCATTGATTTTAAAGTTTTCTTTCTTTTGAATGCCACACTAATTACACATTAAGATAATGCCAGATAATAATAAAAGTATTTACACACTGAATACAAAATAAATACAAAGTAACTGAAAAACTAGTTATTCATTGATTCATTTTGTTTTCCCATTGCCCATCTTCTGTTTCATTTTTCTTTGCCTTTTGTAACGAGATAATACATGGAAGGCATTTAGGACAGTCTCTGGCTGACTGTATGCGTAATACATGGTAGTCCTCCCTCTTCTCCTTGCCTTTATCCTTCTCCCCTACCTTTCCTTCCTCCCTACACATTTCTTCCTTCTCCACCTGTCTTTTGTCTTTCTTTCTTCTTTCCTCTCCTCCTCCTTCTTGGCTTCCAGGAAGAATTAGATAAAAGGTTGATTTGTGCATCTTGAATTCCTCTTTTTAAAATCACCATTCAAAATATTGCCTCCTCACACCTTGCAGAGGAGTAAGGAAGGGAAACAGAACAAAGTCAGATATGTATCTACTCAGCAATATTCCCTTACAGAAAGTCAAGTGAAAATTCCCTGTTGAAAATAATAAGAGCTGAATAAATGTATTTGGATAATAAACATCTCAGGAGATGCCTAGATAAAGTTTGATATAGATCAACATTTTATATGTGTTTATGTATGTATGTATGTGCACAAGAGCCTACATATATACAATTTTATACATTGCTACCTGATACAATTAACCAAATATTCAGACTAATAATTGATTTAATAAGTTGACCAAGTTCAAGAGTAACAACATCTATCAAAGAAAACAAAAGTGCTGTCCTTTCATTATTCTTTCTTAATGCACAAATACCTGCATAAAGAGAACATAAGCAATTTTATTAAATTGTGAACAAAATACATAGATAGATGTGGGAGGTAGTACAGATAGACAGATGACAGGTTTACTGCCAATAATCCTTTGATCCTACCTATTCAGTATGTACATTTTCTGTAAAAATTTGTTCAGTCACTTGAGAAGATCAGTTTGCTGTTTGTGCCATATATGAGAGAAAACTCTAGTATCAACTAAGGGAAAAATTATAAAATAAACTCGAGAGTTTATTTTTTATGTTATCTATTGGAATTGAACTAAGATATCTGCCTAAAAGAACCCTTAAAAGATTGGATGTAGAAAGGAAGAAAGATTTCCTTAAAAATAATTCTGTGTTTTCCAATACTCAAAATGACTGAGAGTCTCACTTTCTCTGCCATAAAAGCCATATGGCATACCTGCCCCTTTTGATATCGTCAGTGTAGCATAATTGGGAATGATTAGCTTGCCAAATGTGGGAAATCTCAAGAATTTCTTTGATTGACCTAGGAAATACCTCACAATCTTATGCTCCAAAGAACATGGTTAGAGAACATGAGCTGAGAACTTAACCATGGATCTGTTGTGTGTACAATATTTCTGTGGGATGCCATTTATGGCATTTGAAGACTGATTGAAGGAAGAATTAATGAAATTCTTTGGCTGGAAAATTATATTATGATGCCATAAATGCAAACTTATCAGCACTAAGACAAGAAGTGTTTAGACACAATCTGTAAGCATTTCAAAGATATTTCATGTATTTTGTAGACTAAACGATGTACTCATTTCATAAAGAATTTGGATAATTATATTCCAGTAGATTCATGTTCGATATTTGAAAGGTTAAAACACTCACTCTTGCCCTTCTTCTATTTTTTCTCTCCCTGATGCACACCCAACCCAAAGCAGTTATAGAAAACACGGCATGTGTGATTTTAGATAGAAGTCTCAGAAGACTACATCGTTGGGTCAATATTGGCCTTAGGCTGAGTTATAACTATCTGCCTTACGTTGGAAGAGATAGGCTTAGTGAATTTTACTCACAGGATTTCTATATTCACAGAGCTCCTTCGCTTAGGATTCTTGCAGAGCATTGCCAGAAATGTGTGCTTCAGAATTAGATGAGGGAAAAGCAGGTTTTCTTCATCTGTGTAGGAAAGCGATGTCCCTTAACATGATTACTTTTCTGGGAATATTAAAAACTCAATGGCAGATTGTTGGGTCTTGACATGACCTTTTGCAATGCTACAGTCACAGATATGATGTAAGGCATATACAGTGTTTCCTAAAAGTGAGTTGGTTTGTAGGAAGCAAGCCAAGAGTATGTGAAGATTTTGGAAATGCGTGGGTGGTGAGTAACTAACAGCCTCAACCTCATGATGTGTACTCTTCAGCTCAAGCTAGTAGGGTTGCTCTAGAAGATATTACGCAGTCTTGCCCAGCAAAAGACAATAAGTAGTCAGCTGCCACTGCTATAGTCAAGTGATAGAACTTCTAAACCAAAGTATTGGGAATAAAGTTTAATAAAATTTGAGAATATATGACACTACAAATGGGACACCTGCACTGGAATATTTACAGAAGCACAGTTCACAATCGCAAAGGCGTGGAAACAACCCAGGTGCCCATCAATGAGTGGATTAATAAAATGTGGTATATGTATATATATATATATGTATATGTATATTCAGATCTAAGAAACAATGGTGATATAGTACCTGTTGTATTTTCCTGGACAGAGCTGGAACCCATTCTACTAAGTGATGTATCTCAAGAATGGAAAAATAAGCACCACATGTACTCACCAGCAAATTGGTATTAACTGATCAACACTTAAGTGGACATATAGGAATAACATTTATTGGATGTCGGGCCGGGGGGCATGGGCAATATATGTAACCTTAACATTTATACCCCCATAATATGCTGAAATAAAAAAAAATTGAGAATGTTTAGTTCTTTCCATTTATTGTCCAATTTGATATTTAGGGAAGTATGTCTATAGTCTCATTCAGAATATATCTTCATGCCATGAAAAACACAAACTAAAATAAAAATAAAAAGTTCAGAACTAAGCGATTGCAGTGTGGATAGTCTTGTTTAATCAGTAAGCTCACAATTTACAAAACAGACTGAATTTTAAGGTTCAGGATAGAAAGGTAGATTCCAGAGCTGAAGTGTCACATTAGAAAAGCAAGATGAATGTTTGCAAAGAGAATTCCCTAAAGAATCTGTTCTAAAAGATTTACAGAATCCTTCTAACTTTAGTAATAAAGAATTTTAGATGACTAAAGTTTGATGTTATATCAAAGGATAAAACATGTTAAGTATTACAATCATGGTATTTAAGCATTCCCACCTTTTTAAATTCTTCCCTTGTTAGTGGTCATTTTACCATTTCTAACCCATAGATAAAGGTAATAAGGTAAATTACTCCTTTTGCATTTTAACTTCAATTGCAGAAATTTCCAGGTGAATAATATTCTTAGATGTATCACATGCAATAAATTTTCCATTTTAATTTGTATCTCCTTTTGCACACTTTAACTTTTTATAAAGTTAAATTACACATATAGAGTAATGAATTATATATGTTAAAATATTATTTGTATGTTATGTTAACCAAATTCCATTGAGAGTCATCACACATATATGAAAATTTTATCCCTATTTATTGAAATGTAAGTTTTTCTCTTAAGTCAAACTTCTAGAAACTCACATGCAGTAGGCATGGAAATAGAATTTAGGATCATGCTGTACCAGCCTACTTTTACTAGTGATTAATTTAAAATATATACTGATTTTGTCTCTAGTGCTATCAAGACAAAAAAAATCATAGCTTGTGCCTTGATAATCCCATTTGAACTTGAAGAGATGCAATGGTGATATTCCAGAGACAGAGTAGTATTATTGCACTGGTTAAAGAACTAGGTAGATCATTAATAATTTCCCATCTAACACTATGCTTATATGATTCTATGGAAGATAAATGTAACTCATAAATATATAAGTAAATTAATCAATTAATTTTGCATAATCACAACATTTAAACTATTGATTAATGCAATTAATTCAGTGCATGAAATAAAATTTAGTGTAATTTCTGTGTAATAAGCTATTCCTTTGGGGAGATGATTGTTGTTCAAAGGATCCTGAATGTTAATAGAAAATAAAATCTCCTCACCTCTGTCTCACCAGAGCTCACCATCTAAAGTCCGCCATGACAGAATGCAACAACAAGCAAACAAATTAGGCTCATTGAGCATGTTGTAGTGGTTGAATATATTTTTATATGTCTATATGCATCAATATTTCAAAATAAGTTTCTTGGTTCATTTCTATAATTTTAGGGTGTAATTAATTTATTTAAAAATATTTATATATAATAGATACTGATAATTGTTTTTATGTTGTCATTTATCTTTCCCATTATTTCGCAGACTATTTCCTTTTATGTACCCAGTTTATTATTTGTGTGGAAAAAATATATACAGTTATTTTGCTCAAATTGTCTTCTCAAATGCAAGAATATATGTAGAAAAAACTCAAATCTTATTTTAAGATTTTAAAACTCTCAGTATTTGTATATGAAGTGATGATCTATTTCAAAATCTATTTTGTTGGCTTTGAGTTATGAATCCAGATGTCTACCCATTTCTCCTAATATTTATTTGAAGTGCCTAACAGTTTTTAGTCTCATGAGGAGAGCTGTAAAATGTTTATTTCTAAGCTATACCCAGAATTATTAATTCAGAATAATGGAGAGAAAGGTTCAGATATCACCAATTTTTAAAGCCCAGGTAATCCAGTATATATATATATATATATATATATATATATATATATATATATATATATGCATTTGGAATCCAATGCAGAGAACTGGCTCTAAGTATCGTGTATTTGTTTTAGACACTATGAACTGAATACCACCTTTAAAAAAAAACTATAACAGAATTTTCCCACTAATTCTTTTTTTGTGGGAAACTAAATGATTTTTGTAGTGCATACTATTGTTTACAC
Source organism: Microcebus murinus (assembly GCF_040939455.1). Classification (NCBI taxonomy): domain Eukaryota; kingdom Metazoa; phylum Chordata; class Mammalia; order Primates; family Cheirogaleidae; genus Microcebus; species Microcebus murinus. Next base: position 14,133,946 of record NC_134114.1, read on the forward strand.
ATTTCCATTATCCCTAAATGTATGTTATATTCTGTAATATTGATACCCATAGATGCTAAAAGTTTTGAGTATTTCTCAACCTTGATTGCAGATTGTAATTATCAAGGGAGCTTTTAAAATTTCAGATACCCAGGTGATTCTGATGCATAGCAAGATCGAAAACATTCCCTTTGAGCTCTGTGAATGATTAACAGCTGTGCTTTGTTTATATCCATTAAAACAAAAAACTAAACTATTTATCTTTAGTTTATTGGCTGGATTTAACATTCGAGCAATTGTTTTGCTAAGAAAAATTTAATAACAATACAGTTATCAGTTGCATATTCATAACCAAAATGAAATATGGCCAGATTTTAAATCCTTGGAAGTTTCAATTTAAAAAATCTACTTCATGTGGCTGTAATGATATTGATCACAGTATTCTAGTACTGACTGTTGCACCATAGAATTTTAAACTGACCATTTTTTTATTTAAGTGGCATTTGTTGCACAAGATGCGACCATTGTAGCATTTTTTCTCTATCCCTCTTCCACCATCCAGTAACTTCACTAGAATGCATGGTGCTAATTTTGTTTTTTTATCCCTCCGCTCTGACATGCCGTTAGATAGTACTTGCTTTTTAACAGAGTATTTTATCTTCAAAAATATATTTCTCTTCCATGTGCTCCATTATTCTAGTATATGCTTCAAGAGAAAAGATTATCTAGATGTTTAAAGCTTTTTTTTTTCCTGCTTTAAAATTTTTTCAGATCAATTTAATTTCTCCAAGTTAGCTTACCACACTCTTCACTTCTTTCAGCAATGCCTATTTAACATTATGTTTTTATTTTTTTTATATTTCAAAATATTACAGGTGTACAAATGTATTTGGTTACATGAATCAGTTTTGTTATGCTTGAGTCAGGATTATAAGCATGCCCATCACACAGAAAGTGTTCATTGTACCCATTAGGTAGATTTTTGACCATCCCCTCCTCACCCCTCAGCATGCTAAATTTCTATTGAGTTTTACTTCCCTCTGTGCATATGTGCTCATCAGTTAGTCCAAATGTTATAGAGAGTACATGCGGTGCTTGTTTTTCCATTCTGTAGATATTTCATTTAGGATAATGGTCTCTAGTTCCATACAACTTTTCACAGAAGGCCTTAATTCACCCTTCTACATGATAGAGTTGTATTCCATATTATACATATGTGATATTTTATTAATCTACTTATGAATTGATAAGCACTTGGGACGATTCCACATCTTTGAAAATATGAATTTTGCTGTGATAAATATTTGAGTGCAGGTATATTTTTGATAAAATGACTTCTTCTCCTTTTGGGTACCCAGTAATGGGATTGCTGGATCTGATGGTAGTTCTAATTTCAGTCCTTTGAAGAATCTCCATACTATTTCCATAGAGGCTGTACTAATTTTCTTTCCCAACAATAGTGTATAAGCATGCACTTCTCTCTATACATCCATGCCAGTAGCTATCATTGTTGGACTTTTTTTTTTTTTTTTTTTTTTTTTGAGACAGAGTCTCACTTTGTTGTCCAGGCTAGAGTGAGTGCCGTGGCGTCAGCCTAGCTCACAGCAACCTCAAACTCCTGGGCTTGAGTGATCCTTCTGCCTCAGCCTCCCGAGTAGCTGGGACTACAGGCATGTGCCACCATGCCCGGCTAAATTTTTATATATATATCAGTTGGCCAATTAATTTCTTTCTATTTATAGTAGAGACGGGGTCTCGCTCTTGCTCAGGCTGGTTTTGAACTCCTGACCTTGAGCAATCCGCCCGCCTCGGCCTCCCAAGAGCTAGGATTACAGGCGTGAGCCACAGCGCCCGGCCTATTGTTGGACTTTTTAATGAAAGCCTTTCTAACTGGGTAAGGTGATATCTCACTGTGGTTTTAATTTGCATTTCCCTGATGATTAGTGATGTTAAGTCTTATTTCATACGTTTTTTGGTCATTTGTCTATCTTCTTTTGCAAAGCTTCTGTTTGTGTCTTTTGCCCACTTTTTAATGGTGCTGTTTGTTTGTTTCCATGATGGTTTGCTTGAATTGTTTGTAGATTCTGGCCATTAGCCCTTTATCGGATGTATAGCATGCAAATATTTTCTCCCATTCTGTATGTTGTCATTTTGCTCTGTTGATTATTATTTTATGTAAGGACACAACAAAAAAGAGAACTACAGACCAATATCCTTTATGAATATAGATGGAAAAATCCTCAATAAAATACTAAGCAAGCTGAATTTAACAGCACATGAAAAAAATAATCCACGATGACCAAGTAGGCTTCATCTCAGGGATAGAGCGATGGTCCAACCTGCCCAAATCAATAAATGTGATTCATCACAGAAAGAGAAGCAAAAACAAAGACCATGTGATCATCTCCATAGATGCAGAGAAAGGATTTGACAAAATTCAGCACCTTTTCATGATAAAAGCCCATTTAACATTTTTATTCTTTCAGTGCGACTTTCATTTTTATGATGTTTTTGCATCTCTCTTCAATTTTCCTTTCCCAAGTGCTGCAAGTCGTTTCTCCTCTCTCTCTCACTTTGTTTTTACATAATTCTTGTGTATCAGAGCTTTTCCTTTTCAAAAGCACTATATATATATATATATATATATATATATATATTCTTCAAAACCTTTGAACTCATGACAAATTGCTTGTGTTAAAATTGTCTTCTGCTTCATTGTATAATTTTTGTGATTTTCATTTTCATCTCCATAGTGTTTTTGTTTTGTTTCTTTTCCCATTTCCTTTCTTCCTTCCCTCCATATTTTCTTCCTTTTCTCTCTTTCCTTTTTTTCTTTCTTTCTCTTTTCTTTGTTTCTTTTTTTCTTTCTTTCTCTTTTCTTTCTTTCTTTCTTTCTTTCTTTCTTTCTTTCTTTCTTTCTTTCTTTCTTTCTTTCTTTCTTCTTTTTTGATAATATCAGTACATATGATCTTTCTGATTTCTTTATGATTTTTACCTGTTTTAGCATGGAAACATCTATATATGGTTCCAGGATTTACTAGATAACTGTGAGAGGACATGGAGTGTGAGCAAGCTGGGGAGGCAACCAGTTAATTTTACAAACCTGGTGTCAGAATACTTCCTCATGCAATTTGTTCAGCAGACATGTTCAGCTAATGTTGTATGTTTGCTACAGCTATAGAACAAAGTAACACACAGAGGGTAGTATATAGATATTCACTGACTCAAGTTTTAGAGGATAGAAACCCAAAATCAAAGTGTTGGCAGGGATGGTTTCTGCTGAGGGCTGTGTGAGAAGGGGATCAGGTCCAGGCCTCTCTCCTTGGCTTGTTGGCAGTCATCTTCTCCTTATATCTTTTACATAAACTTTTTCAATTTATATCTCTATGTCCAAATTTCCCCTTTTTATTAATATAAGAACATTGTTCATATTAGATGAAGGCCCAACCTAATGACTTCATTGTAACTTGATTACCAATGTAAAGACCTTATCTCCAAATAAGATCACATTCTATGGTTCCGGGAACTAGTGCTTCAACTTATGGATTTAGCCGGAAGAGGTGGAGCGGGCACAATTCAGTCCACAACAAGCACTGACTCTTTCTAGAATTTACTGAAGATCTTTAAAATCAAATAATGAACACCATTCATGAAAAATCCTTGCTTTTCTGAATCCTACTCCAACGTGGGGGAAAGGACAGAAAACTAATAAATGGATGAATATAAAACAGGTCAGTTGCTAATAAGTGAAGAAATAAAAAGCAAGAAATAAGATGTGTAAGGGATATGTTGTTTTTTACTAATGTTCTGGAAAGTTCTGGTCAGAGGCCATTGAGAATGTTACCTGACTGTATTATGAGAGACATAGCCCTATGTATTCAAAGTGGATTGCATTATAGGAAGAACAATAAATAGGTAGAAAGGTTCTGAGAAAAGAATCATTAGTGTGCATAAAGAATATCAAGATGTTTGTATCCCCATAATATCCTGAATTTAAAAAAGAAAAAAAGAATACCAAATGCTCCTCTTTTGCAAGTCTGGAAAGCTGGAAAAGAAAGATGAGACCAGTATGAGAAAATTTCTTGCCGGCTCATGCAGGATTAAGTGGACCATGGCGTGTTATTTAACTTTTATTCTCAATGAGATGAGAGACTATTGCAAAGTTTGAGTAGAGAAAGGAAAGAAATGATGTGATTCACATGCTAAAAAACATTTTTGACTTTGGGGTAAACAAAACAGTAACCAGAGCAAAGATGGAAGATAGAAAACAAATTAGGAGCTTTTTGCAGTAGAGTGGTTGAGAGATGATAGTTGCTTGGATTAGTGTGGTCGTGGTGAAAGTGTTAAGTACAAATTAAACTCTAGATATATTTATACAATAGAGCTACAACTTCTAAAATAAGTATGGCTGAAAGTAGCTTGTTACCTCTATGAAAAAATCTTTCACTTTTGCCTATAGCTTTATCTGTAGGAACTAGAACCATACCTTGCTAATAGTAGCTGCTCAAGTATTCATTGAATGAATTCATTGAAATAATTAGTTGACCCAATTCAAGATGCGCTTATGTAAAATTATAGCACAAAAATGAAATTGGTATAATGCAATGCCTCCCTCACTACCCCCCATACCCAAAGAAAGTGTTTTATTTTGGTATTTGAATAAAAGACTTCCTAGAGGACTAGAGCTCAATCAGTTATAAGGAGTAACACAGAGTTGTTCAGTGGTTTATAAAATGTGCATGCAATTCTGGGTCATGGGATGAGGGTAGAGAGCTTTGCTTACTGACCATTACATCCTAAAAGATATTCAGTAACTCACAGATAGAGGGACTTAATTGTTTTTACACATCTCTGGAGACAGATGTCACTACCTCAATTAGAAGTAATTGGGAGGCTGGTTGGCAGCCTAAATGTTGAGGTTAAAGAGAAGACATTTCTTGACTTAAAAGTCCCTTTTTTTCCTTCTGATTAACTCTATTAGAGAAGATGCATAGTCCCCAGAGGCACTGGCTTGCATCTTACTAACACTGAAGTCCATTATTTTCTTTTCTTAAATAATAAAATGCTCACATATTAAAATTATTCCTGTGGCATCATTTCTCCAAGGTAGAAATTCTCTTAACTTAATGCAAATAAATACATTTGCTACGCCAATGGAATTAATAACGTAAACGGTACTGTTGTCACATTGTGTTCTTCCAGAGAGTTACAAGAACATACAAAAGTTTACGTTTCAAACAGTGGCCTGTCCAATTGCCTGTCCAATGGCCAGGAATTGGCATTCTCTGATCTGCTATGCAAGACCACATGCTTCACTTAATGTCAGAAGAGAATGAGGCAGGCCTAGCTAAACTACCAGGTAGAGGTTTCTGTTACTAGAAGATGGGATGGTTAAGTATGTAGGGAAGAAAAAATAATCTTTCTATCTCTCTATTTATCTGGCTCTATTTCTCTCTCTACCAATACAGCAATCACAGTCTTCTACTCCATCTGCTATCAATCACTTGGGGTTTTCAATATTTTAAGATTTTAAAAAGGGGTACTGAGACCAAAATGTGAGGAGCTTTGATGCTATTGTCGGTAGACAGATACCATAATATATATTAAATGAAAAATTGTAAAACACACAAAAAATTACATTCCATTACTTGTGAGAGTGATAACGTCACACATGTTATGTAGCTTCTGGGAAACTCGATTGATAATATGAGAGTGAAAAGGACAAAATAACAGCTTTATAAATTAGTTTTGATCTCACAGAACTAGAAGTGTCTAGCAGGCCCCCAGGGATCCGCAGACCACGTTTTGATAAAGCCTGTGTTCTAGCCCATCACAGCATCATTAAGGGGTCCCCATAGGAAGCCTATTCCTTCCCTCCCCTTCACACACACTGCTACCGCTGTGGGCAAAGTAGAACTCCTTCACTTTAGCCAACCCTTGCAATTCTAATTGCTATCCCATGACCAGGATGATCCTCAATAGCAATCAAATCTAAAAGCCACAGATTTGTTTAGCATATTTAATTAACTACTTTGTATTTCTTTACAAAAAGGGTAAATCCTACTTTGTGTGATATAGAAAATCTGTAACAACTGGGCATTGCTTATTCTTTTTTTTTTTTTTTCGGCATATTATGGGGGTACAGATTTTAAGGTTTCAATAAATGCCCTTTCCCCCCTCCCCCCACAAGTCTGATTCTCCAGCATGACCATCCCTCAGATGGTGCACATGTCACTCATGTATGTATGATTATTCTTTCGTCTCTTTTTCATTGTATTCTATACTTCAGCAATACCGAAAAACATGATCACATAAATGCTCTCAATGTCCTTTACTTGAGAAAATGCTGCAGCATCTCCTACAATTCATTTCACCATCCTTCACCATGATGTTTACTCTAACAAAAATTTCCAATTTATGATATTTTATTTGCTTCCAGGAGGGAGGTTTACTCAATAAGTCTTCTGATACTTTTAACATGGATCCAAACTCCTAATTAAACCTGAAACATATTAAGGGGAATAAACTCAAAAGGTACTTGTCTTGAAAGATTGCCCTAGAGCTCAGAAAATGACTATTCGATTTGTAAAGTGGCACTGTTTAGTTTGAAATAGGTACTGAAAAAAAAAAGTAGGATCATTAGTTGAATATGAAATATATGCATGCCTATTTGAATGATCGGGATTGTATCTGTAGGATAGTACTTGTTAATCTGATTCTGCAGGGATTTTGGTTCTCTTTTTTATTTCACATTAAAAGAAACAATTTCATTTTCATATTTATGTTACAATACCTTAATTTTATTACTTAATTTTAGGAAGCTTTTATGATTATTTAAGTCTGCAGACAAAATAAAAACCACTATGAACTTGTAAATTGAATATGCAATTTAAAATGTCATATATGAGTAAAAATTCGCATTATGTCTAATACAATTCAAGTCCTCTGTAATAACTTAAATGACATTGTCTTAAAATGTGCATAATTTAACTCATAATATTTTTTAAAATATCTATTTGAAAAAGTTTTTGATAAATTAATGTCAATGCAAAAGCAAAAAATACTTAATTTATAAAATTCTTATAAGAATTTAAAAAGTTATACATAGGTAAACAACTTAGAAAAATGTCACAAACATAAATTTATATATTAGCTATTATTATTAAAGAAAATGCTGGAACAATTTTAGGATCTTTAATTATTTTAAAATATAATAAATATCTGATGTCTTACTTTAAATTTAATAAAATTATAATTCAAGCTAATGAGTTAAATTAATATTTGAAATATAAAATAAGTTGAGGCATAAAAAGATTTTTAAAAATCACATATTTTACACATTGAGTTTTGTGGTATGAAATTTGTACCATCCTTAGTGCAGAATTCATCCATAATGTTTAAGAATCCTTAAACATACACACACACACACATACACACACACACACAAAAGCCTTAAACAATATAGATACCACAGATTGTTTACTAACACTAGAATAAAATTAAAGCCATGTCTTTTGGAGGAAATTTCTATCACCCTGAGAATAAAATGAGTGTGACAAAAATAGCAGAATTTCAACAGCCTATGATGGTTTCAAAAATACTAATGAACTGTGGTTAAGACATGAAAAATCTATAACAGAATTTAAAATGCCTGTGATAAGGGGTAATTGGCAAAAAAAAAAAAATGTATGCAGACTTGTTAGTTTGCTAATAACTTTACATGTCAGGAGAAAGTATTTTTAAAAGTATGAGGCATTTGAAGAAATGTTTAAAACCTTTATTTCAGAAATTGAAATTCTGGAGAATAGAAAATAGATCTATCTCTTGGAGATGAAGGGGAACTAGTAGGCTGTACAACCTGCAAAAAATGTATGGTCAGCAACAATTGAGAGGCGAAATGAGAGGTTGTGCCTTGGGAAAAGATATCTTTTCCTTTATCAGGCCTAGCAACAGTTTGCTGATTTTGGAGAATGGCTTGATGGTGCTGGGAGAAGTGGAGGCTATCTAAGACACTGTCAAGAGCCTCAGTGTGTGCGGCACTTTTCCCTTTTTGGGAGCTAGCATGCTAACTTGCCACAATTTTAAGGATGCTGATAGAAGTCACAAGACTCCTGTGACAGAGACAAAAGCCTTTATTACTCACAGCAGTAGTAGTAGCCATAGTATCAGCATTCTCTTGCACAGTTCATCAAATCTCAATTTTTAGTAAGGTGAAGAAGACTATATGACAATTGTCCACACAGTGGGTTGCTTTGGAAATAGGATTCTTTTATAATGGGCAGTAAGCATGCTTATCCATTGCTCCAGGAGACAATATGTCTACAACCCACAGCTGTTTACTCTAAAAATATCTTTGAACAAATATCTTGGACCAAAGGTGGTCAGTTCCTCTATTTGCAAGACATGCATGAGACACCCATAGGGAATTGTCTTTCCAACAGACACATGCTAATAGTCTTTTCAGCAATATCAATGCCAAAATGCTAGAACAGAATATTTTAAAAATATTTTCAACCCAGAATTTAAATTCCAGCAATACCCTAAAGCTAGTGTGAAGGTAGAATAAAGAGGGGTTTTTCAGTCATTAAAGAGACCAAAAATTTACTTCTAAACTACAATTTTGTAAGAATTTGCATGATAATATGATCCACGGAAATTGGATAATAAATAGAATATGACGTGGATGTGGACATGGACAGGAATGTGTATGTGGATATGTTTCTGGATGTAAATATACATGTAAGTATATGTGTATGTGTGGCTGTGCTAGTGAATGTTTTGCAAACTTCAATTGTTTTTTTAATCTCTCTCTCTCTCTCTCTTTTTTTTTTTTTTTTAGAAACAGAGTCTCCTTCTGTTGCCCAGGCTGCTGGGGTGCCGTGGCATGATCATAGCTCACTACAGCCTTTAACTCCAGGTCTTCAAGAAATTTTCCTGCCTCACTCCTGCCTCAGCCTCCTGAGTAGCTAGAAATACAGGCTCATGCCACCATGACCAGCTAGTGGACTTTTTTTTTTTTTTTTTCTCGGTAGAGACAATAATCTCTTTATGTTTCCCAGGCTGATTGTGAACTCCTGGCCTCAAGTGATCTTCCCACCTCGGCCTTGCAAAGTGCTGGGATTAAAGGTGTGAGCCACTATGCCCATCTGGTATTTTTAATGCTATAGCTTTTCTTAAAGTGAATCTAATTTATGTGAATATTTTATATATACAATTTATTATGGGTTTTTTTGTTTTGTTTTATGTCTCCTTCTAAGAATTTTTTTATTTTTTTACTTGAAAGATGGTGCAGACAAGTATTTCTAAGAATTTATGTTCTCTGAGGGCAGATCTTTGTCCAAAATGTCCTAAGCACACAGAACATAGTAGGCATTAAATGGGTATTTGTGGAATGACTAAATTGAGTAATCAAGACAAAGAAGCTGCCAAGTCATACAATTATATGGAAGATTACTCATATTTGAAATTTAAAAAAAATACAAATGTCCTCCATCCCTCCTTTTAGCCACATTAACAAAGCATCTGTGTATGACTTAAAACTTCTCCAGATGAATCTGATGCATACTAAATTATCTATAACACTAATAGATAATATAAACATTAATTGATCATCATGAAGAAGCCATCTATAACAGAGGCATATTTAAATAGCAGGCCTAAAGGGAACACCAAAGAAGAAAAAGAATAATAAAAAAAAGAAATGTTATTACTTAGTAAATCAAATTCTTATTTTAGAAAAGAAAAAATAATTATGAGACACTAATGCCTGATTAAAAATATTTTACCTTTCAAAATAGGTACTCCCGAAAGATCTTTTTTCAGCAGCAGCAATGTTTCATTAAATCTAAAGAATACAAGGTAATAATAAAATTTCTAAGATAGGATGACACAGGAATTCATTAATGAGCTGTAGAAAATTCTACTTATGACAGTGCTCATGACGGTGATCACAAATGAATGTCATCAAGTGGCAAGTAATTAGTGTGATTAAGCAACTTCAGTACTCACCAGAGAATGCATTGAGTCAATGCACTCTCTTTATACGTGGAAAATGTTTTCCATTAGAGATCAATGCTTGCTGCTAAAGCACCTTGAAGAGAACTGTTTTTCTTGTTTTCACTCTCACATACCTGACTGGTCTGTTATCAGGCAGCTTGCCTGTTAGGCAAGCATGAATGACCTTGGAAACCACGAAGCACACTGCAAGGAACTTGATAGGACTCTTTACAGAGGATTTGATGAGACTCAGCATTAGGAATCCTAGCATAGTTTGAAACCCAAACCTTACTCACTTTCCCTTAAATAGCCCAGAAGCAATTAAATGAACTTGATGATTCTAGAGTGAATATATGCAGGAGTGAATGCATATATCATGTCACCAGGAAAACTTTTGTGTGGAGGAAGTTCACATGACAAATTAAAAAAAAATATACCAATTTCAAATGATGACTCAGGCTAAACATTGATTAGCAGGAACAAGAACATTTTGAATTCCAATATATAGATCTATGTTGGCATTTATAAGAGCAATTTTGCATACCGGTTAGGGTAATTTATGTGCATCAAATTTAATAAAATTTTATGATAGTATTCTGCAAATGATGAAGAGTTACATAGTCATGGGTGTCTCTCAAGTTTATCATAAGCACAATATCTAACTTATTTATGCAACTAAATTTCACAAATGCATGTAAATTTTTAAAAATTTGCATCTGTTTAATTTCAACATCTTTACCCAACAAAATATTTCTCTTTTGTAAAATTATCACATTACTTAACATAAGAATATATGTTTTATTTTGTAGAGTGTCACTGGATCATTTGGGTAGATGCCCAGCAATGGGATTGCTGGATCAAATGGTAGATTCACTTGTATCGCTTTAAGGTATCTCCATATTGCTTTCCACAGAGGTTGAACTAGTTTGCAGTCCCACCAGCAGTGTAGGAGTGTTCCTCTCTCTCCGCAACCACGCCAGCATTTATTGTTTGGAGATTTTTTGATAAAGGCCATTCTCACTGGAGTTAAGTGATATCTCATTGTGGTTTTGATTTGCATTTCCCTGATGATTAGAGATGTTGAGCATTTCTTCATATGTTTGTTGGCCATTCTTCTGTCTTCTTTAGAAAAATTTCTGTTCAAGTCCTTTGCCCACTTTTTAATGGGGTTATTTGATTTTTTCTTCCTAATTTTCGTGAGTTCTAAGTATATTCTAGTTATCAGTCCCTTATCGGATGCATAGGATGCAAAAATTTTCTCCCATTCTGTAGGTTGTCTGTTTACTTTCATGACTATTTCTTTGGCTGTGCAGAAGCTTTGTAGTTTGATCATGTCCCATTTATTTATTTTTGTTGCTGCTGTGATTGCCTTTGGGGACTTCTTCATAAACTCTTTGCCCAGGCCGATGTCTAGGAGAGTGTTTCCAACTTTTTCCTCTAGAGTTCTAATAGCACTCGAATGTTTATAGCAGCACAATTCATAATTGCAAGGCTGTGGAAACAGCCCAAGTGCCCATCAATCAAAGAATGGATTAATAAAATGTGGTATATGTACACCATGGAGTACTATTCAGCTCTAAGAAACAATGGTGATATAGCACACCTTATATTTTCCTGGTTAGAGCTGGAACCCATACTACTAAGTGAAGTATCCCAAGAATGGAAAAACAAGCACCAGATATATTCTCCAGCAAACTGGTATTGACTGAGTGGCACCTAAGTGGACACATAGGTGCTACAGTAATAGGGTATTGGGCAGGTGGGAGGGGGGAGGGGGGTGGGTATATACATACATAGTGAGTGAGATGTGCACCATCTGGGGGATGGTCATGATGGAGACTCAGACTTTTGGGGGGAGGGGGGGAAATGGGCATTTATTGAAACCTTAAAATCTGTACCCCCACAATATGCCAAAATAAAAAAAATAATTAAAAAAAAAAAAAAAAAAGAATTGCAATCCTGTAAAAAAAAAAAAAAAAAAAAGGATAACGTCAAAATATGAGATAAGGCAACATGCTTATATAATGACACTTTCTAAAATAAAATTAAATGTGCATTTTAAAAAAAAAAAAAAAAAAAAAAAAAAAGAATATATGTTTTAAAAATAATTGAAAATTAAATTAAAATCTGTAAATATTAGCACAAGTTGAAACTAAAGAAAGGAAATATGACAATGATCTTGGCCTTATGGAAGTCATACGCCACTTTCCTTGTCTAGAAAATCAGAATCTAAGTCCTTTAGTTGCCAAGGTTAATATGGTAGTCAATTCAGCCCATGGATATACACTTCTTATTTTTACTTTGTGAAGGACAATAAATTTATTTATTTTGTGAGATAAAAAAATGCATGAATATTAGTATTGTACTGAGTTCAGTGTTGGGCAAATGAAGTCTAATTGTTTGCAATACCCATCCTTGGTATAATCCTTGTCTTTGTTTTCTGATCTTAAATTTGATTTCTTTCTTTCCAGGAATCATTTATACGGGAATTTTGTTATCCCAAATTTTGAAAATCTTTTCCTTCAAGAAGGATACAGCAATCAACAATCTCTATGCTTTGGACCACTCCAAAAGCCTTAAAATCCCTAAACCTGTACTCCTCAGGGAGGCAAATTTGAGATTTTCTTCTGCTTACTCATTTGGTGACCCTATGATTAAATCTCTTTCTCTGATGACGTCCAGTGTCTTGGCATATTGACTTGATGCATGGATAAGGAGATGAACCTATTACAGTTACATCTCTTCTGGTAGAGTAAATAAGATCAACTCTGTGGGGTCAATAGTGTGTGTGTGGGGGGGGAGGGATAAGTATCTTATGCCCCCTCTTTCTGTAAACAAAGTACACTTTCATTTCACGCTATGATGACACACACACATTCAAAACATCTTTCTATTTAATGCCCGAGTTCCAAATGGAAATGAAAGTGAAGCATCAATAACTTTTTAAAATTTCTGACCACAATCTAAGTGAATACATTTCTTTCTTAAATTATTTTCAGCCACTTTGAATATCTTTCTTTCCAGGTACAGTAGAAGGATTTCTTATTTTTACATTCTGACTTGTGAGAACTTCACTTATATCACACCTTCTTTCTTTCTCATGGAATAATTATTTATATTATGTTCTGTGACTCTCATGAATCCACTGTGAAAGTGAAAGGTAAACAGGACTAAGTGAAACAGTCAAAGAATGCTTTATTAAAGACTACTGCAATAAGGATGTAAGGATGAGAGGCTAGAACTCAGTCTGATCTCAACTTCCACTTAAAAACAAAACAAAACAAAACAAACAAACAAAAAACTGCAGAATTTTTAAGATCTGAGGTTAGGGGGAATTATAAGTTATGTATATTGACTTTACACACAAAAAAAATAACAAGTAATCTTCTTCTTATCTTCATAGCAGAAGGTAATTTTGCAACTCATAGCAAAGTGCCCACAGAATATAAACTCCTAACCTCACATAGAAACTAAGAGACGTGCACAATTTTTGATGATGACATTTCAAAGTAATGGCTCCTAGGTCTTTGAAAAAGACACCCCTGGGTTTTTAAACTGGTAAGAAACTTCTTACAAAAATTTACATCTCAAATAGAAACACAGGGAATTTACAATGATGAATTTTCAAAAGTAAATATTCTAAGAAAAGGAGAAGTCAGGTAAATAGAGTGAGGAAGAAGCCTAAATTTCAGTCAAGCTAAGCAAAAAATTAAAGTTCCTGTAGAGGCAGAATAGGGATGGCCCCTTTCCTTTTTATCATAAAGGGTCACAGACAACACCCCTATAACAAAATACAGGTTAACAATACAAAAGTATAACAAATTTATTACATGCACGTGTGTGCATGGAAGTCATACAATATATAAAAACTCAAGAAATAGGCCAGATCTTAACACTTGGATACTCTGTTTATTGGGGAGAGAGAAGTGTAGAGTGAATGATTTTTAGGGGATGTAAAGGGACCAAAAGATAAAAATTAAATTGTAAATGATTATGTTTAGAATGTGAATGCACTCCAGAGATACATTATCTCCTGATAATTTTTGTCCAGGTGTGCATGCAATCCTCAGTCTTCTTTTTTTGGATAGATAATAAGATTTAAGGGAGAGGATGGAAGTAAATTGTGTTGCTCTTTGGAGGTCTGATTTCTAGATAGAGAACAGCCTTATCTTGTTCCTTGGCAGAGACAGAGCACTGAGAGATTGAGAAGGTGGGGCAGATAGCCTTTAAGGGTATATCTTTGGGTCAGCATGTCAAACTGCCATATTTTGGGGTATCAGTTTCTGAGCTCCATACTACCTTGGTTACCACCAATCATAGCTTTTGATGTATAAGAGGGACATTGAGGAAGCCTATCTCTCTCTGAGCAAACTTTTTCTTTCTTATTTTATAGTGAACAACAAAAACATTGTCTTTTTTTTTCTTTCTGTTGTTTTACATTTAACAATGCAATTTCAAAGTCCATAGGCAGATAGAGGGAAAGAAGTCATACAAAAAGTAATGAAAAAAAAAAAGAAAGAAAGAAAAAGAAAAAGAAAAAAGAAATAGTGAAGGATTGCAAAATTTTATGATTTAAAAGAATTACCTACTTAGAAAAGTCATAAGTGGTTTCTACCACACTTATTGACTTACTGCAATTGCGTATTCAATAAATTCTCTTCTAATGCTGATGTTAAAATCTATAAAGGCCAAGCCTGTCTTGTCTATCATTTTGCAACTAACCCAGGGTCTGAAATAAAGCAGCTGCTTCATAAATGCTAATAAATGAGTGAATAATTGAACTAGTAAAAAACTCCTGAGGGAAAGTATGTTATGTTAGATGCCTGTTTTAGACATAAAAGAAGACTCAAAAGTTTTATTTCACCTCTGACTAGTTTTTTTCAAATACTATTTGAATCCTAAGCTTATAATAATTAATTTTTTTCTCTTAGACATTTCTGTCAGCTTTATTCACTTATTTTTTAAATTGTAATTTGTTCTTAGTCCTCATTTCATGACAGATTGTTTGTCAGCATCTCTGACGATGCAGAGGAACCTAATGATCTCACAGCAGAAAACACCTGTACTTTGTGAGGATAGTCTGTCTTTCTTATTTCTGAATTTTAAGCATTTCATAGCACTTTCGTAGGATTACAACAGGAATAAAATGTAATGTTTTCATTTGGGAATCACTGAATCTGAGACAGGAGCTTGAAAAAATGGCTATATTCTGGAGAACATGGAATATTTTAATTAAGCATATGGTAGAGATTGTAATTGTATCCACACATACTCTTCTACATAAACACTGATCAATTCTAAACATTCTTTTAGGATTAGGATTGCCAAATAAAAATACAGAATGCCTACTTAACTTTACTTTTCAGATTAACAATAAATAATATGTCATTGCACATATGTTCCATGCAGCATTAATGATTGTCATACGTTAAAATATTCTTTGCTTTTATAAGAAATTCAAATTTATAAGAAATTCAAATATAACTGTGTTGTATTTTATCTGTCAGTCCTACTTAGAATGAACATTCAGATAACCAGTTTTTTGTGAAATGATTCAGAATGAGAATAAAATTCTGAGAGTCTGATTCACACAGGACACTTTGATCCAACAATATGGGGAAAAAAAACCATTTTGCCTATATAAGGAAGGAAGGTAAGTATGCAGTTTTACTAACACACTATTAACTATTTTTTCTGATAGTAACTGTTTATAGGAGTTCTGGTTATCCATCATTCTGCAGTTTGTACTGAATTCAATTTAAGAAGTTTGTGGAGGCTGTTGGATTACTCAGCATAGTCTGGAAATTGCTGCTGTTTTATTCTGACTCATGTAATATACAATTGATCACTCCTTTACAAGAAATGAATTTCCCAGATCCCTTTTTTATTCTCTTTCCAGTGTGCTCAATATATTCTAGAGAAATACAATATTTTGTGGCAAATGAATTATTTACATCACAGAAATATGCATTTTTCATTAGCTGTAGAAATATAAAATACATAACAACTATTAAAAATAAACTTTTGATGATTTTCTACAGGTTTTATATTTTTTAAAAAACTAATTTAATTGAATTTTTTCAAGGTGATAATTGAGTATGTTAGATATATAATTCCTTTTAATGTGAAAGACATGATTATATTTATTGAAGTGTTGAAATGTGTATGCATGTGTATGTGTCTCCTATGGACTTAAAACAGCAATTTAAGTGGAAAAATGGTTTAATGTGATCCACTTATATAGAAAATAAGCTTTTATATACTTGTACTCAAGTAACACTCATACTCAAAAAAGTAATACATTTTTGGGTGCTAAATATCTTGATAACATTTTCTTTTCTTTTTTGTTGAATTATATGTTTTGAATTTCTCTTGGATGCTGCAATTTGGACATATTAGGCTTAATATTATGTATGAAACACAATAAATTAACCAGTGCTTTAAAATGTATGCATCAATACATGAATGGATTAATAAAATGTGATATATGTATACCATGGATTTCTACTCAGCTACAAATAACCATGGTGATCTAGCACCTCTTATATTATCCTGGATAGAGCTGCAACCCATTGTATTAAGTGAAGTGTCACAAGAATGGAAAAACAAGCACCGCATATATTCACCATCAAATTGGTATTAAATGATCAAAACTTAAGTGCACATATAGTAATAACCTTCATGGGGTGCTGAGCAAGTGGGAGGAGAGAAAAGTGGATGGATATATTTACACCTAATGGGTGTGGTGCACACAGTCTGGGGGATGGACACACTTGAAGCTCTGACTCAGGTGAGGCAAAGGCAATATGTGTAACTTAAACATTTGTATTCCCATAATATGCTGAAATAAAAAAATATATAAAAAAGTAAAATTAGTGTAGCTAATTTAATTTCCTTGTGCTCTTGAGAACAAATAACCTTGAGATAGTTTTCAAACTTGGGAAAGCATAAGACATGATGCTGTCCAGGGTCAGAACACAGCACTTTCTTCCTCTTATTGACTCTGGTAGTGTTGGATGATGAAAGTTTGGGTTTTCACAATCAAGGGAAACATTTTAAATGAGTGTCAGGTTCTAATAATGCACAAAGCACTGGATAATTCCTCTGGGATTAATGTCTAATTATATATACTATATTTATTTATATATCACTTCCCTGGGTCTACCAAGAAATCCTGCTTCCAAAAAATGTCTTTTTAATGCCAAGGATAGCACTGTTGATTCTTTTTTTGTTGTTGTTGTTGTTGTTAAAAATGACTCTGTCCCCAAACAATAAATGTTGGTGTGGATGCGGAGAGATAGGAACACTCCTACACTGCTGGTAGGACTGAAAACTAGTTTAACCTCTGTGGAAAGCAATATGGAGATACTTTAAAATGATACAAGTAGATCTACCGTTTGATCCAGCAATCCTACTACTGGGCATCTACCTAAAAGATCAAATGATACTCTACAAAAAAGACACCTGCACTCGAATGTTTATAGCAGCACAATTCATAGTTGCAAAGTTGTGGAAACAAGTCAAGTGCCCATCAATCCATGAGTAGATTAATAAAATGTGGTATATGTATACCATGGAGTAATATTCAGCTTTAAGAAACAATGGTGATATAATACCTTTTGTATTTTCCTGGATAGAGCTGGAACCCATTCTACTAAGTGAAGTATCCCAAGAATGGAAAAACAAGCACCACATTTACTCACCAGCAAATTGGTATTAACTGATCAACACCTAAGTAGATATATAGGAATAATATTTATGGGGTATCAGGAAGGTGGGAAGGGGGAGGAGAGGATGGGTATATACACAAATAATGAGTGAGATGTACACTGTCTCTGGGATGATCATGCTTGAAGCTCTGACTTGAGGGGGAAAGGGAGGCATGGGCAATATACATAACTTTAACATTTGTACCCCCATAATATGCTGAAATAAAAAAAAAGAAAAAAATGACTCTGTAGTGAACATCCTATTTCAGGACATCTTCTTTTAGACTTAGTGGTCTATGTC
This sequence comes from Microcebus murinus, assembly GCF_040939455.1. Lineage (NCBI taxonomy): Eukaryota > Metazoa > Chordata > Mammalia > Primates > Cheirogaleidae > Microcebus > Microcebus murinus. The sequence goes on from NC_134114.1 coordinate 14,151,931, forward strand.
CATAATAGTTTGCTGATAGCTATGAATCTCTACGTTTTTGCAAAATTTGTGGATTTAGAGTCTCCAGGACTTGCTAAAAGATAAGCAGGGCCACAAGAGTGACATGAAGAATTATTATTTAATCAAATATATCATACTGATGGCATTTGGCATTCAGAGGTGAGAAAAATAGATGGGAGAAAGCACATTTAATGACAAATAGAATCAGGTATTTTGTTTTGGTGACATTACTTTTAAGATATCTGTTAAACATCCAGTAGAATATATTTTTGCAGTTTTGCTTGGTCTCCATCAAAAGATTCAGTTTTAATGCTCCCACATGAAATACTTGTTCAAAACTTTAATCTGCCCCTTGGCAAAAGATATTTCGTAGTATTGTTTGTTACCCTTACAGAATAATTTGCAGTTTCTCAAATCAATTATTTGCGAGGAATTCCTATAGAGGGCAGGATTCCAGAGGACTTTTTATTCTGTCTGTCTAAGTTTCACAACGTAAATATTTTCTTCTCAGCTGCCCTGAAGATAAGATTATTTTCATGTGACTTTTTTGGGGGGAATCTCAACATGGGATTGTCTCTTATTTATTTGTCAATTTAATCAAGGAGGTAGGATCAGAAAGGTTACTCTTATTCTTACTTTCAGATATCGGGCTCTCAACACTGAAATTTCGCCAAGGCCACTTTCCTTTTCTTTGACAACCTAAACAAATATTTCATAGTATTTTTCCCTAAATTTTCCATAGTGGAGTTTCTAGTTGTTTCTCCATAGTCTTGTGAACTTTCAAAATTTTCCAAGAGAAAAGGGAAAGTTCTGTGGTACCAAGTTTTTTCATAGTGAATGTATCCATTAATTATTCTTTAATGTATAATATTGTGAAGAGAAATGAAGCCATATAAATATTTTAATTTAAAAACATTAAGATATTATGTCAGTAACATGGTATGTATTATGGCTTGTACGTTTTAATCATTTGACATTGAGAAAGTTACATAGACTGAAATATTAAAATGGTCTTAATACTATATATCATATGTTATGAAAGCATAAGATAATTACATTTATGTGGCACAATCAACATCATGCATGAAAACCTGAAGGGTATATTCCTTACATAGTCATGATCCAACAACTTCGCTTCATGGAATCTGTACAAGAGAAACAAGCAAAAATAAAGCATATGGTGATAGTAATAATAATAATTATTATGATGGATTTGAAGCCAACTGTAATTAAGGCATTGACTAAATCATCTGTTATATTATGGAATACAGTGCAATTGTTAAAAATAGACTAAAATTATGAATTGTATATATATATGTATGTATATCAGTGTCAATATATTTACAAAGCAAGTCCACTGTTGATAAACTTCTAAAAATAAAATGTATAGTATGAAAATTTTTATAAAATGAAATTAAATCTAAGCAATGCTCTATGTTTTTATGGATACATTTGTGTTTGCAGAAGCATAGAAATTGTCTGAAGGAGACACTTTAAAATAATTGTTTCCTCTAATTGTTTCCTCTAAAAGGTCATAGTCATATCTTGAATAAAATCCTTATTAAAGAAAATAATACATTTATTGCCCGCACAACTAAAAACTAATTTTAATGAAGAAGGAAACATAATTATTTGGAGATCTTATTTTATTGAACGTGGGTGAAAGGTGATGTTATTTTAAATGCAAATCAACACATATACACTTTAGTTATTTAAACACATCTGATTTAAAACTGAGTTCTCTGGTGTCAAATAGTCTCTATATTTATAATGTGTTCTCTTGATTTAATAGGAAACTAATTAAAGCACAACTTAAAAGTGCAACTGAAAGAAAAACAATTAGTTGAATTGAAGAGGAAGCTTGCAGAGAATAATGATACTTAATGAAAGATGTTTTGTACTTGGAGTATTCAGTCTTGATTATCAGATTTTTATTTTTATCATTTCAATTAATTTAGTCATTATGTAATCAAGAAATGACATCCTACTGTTCTATAGGCTTTGTGAGAATAAATATTTAGTTATGGACCAATATTTTGTTTTCTGTTTGGGGAAAGAAATGCCACATAATTATTTCAGTTTATTTTTCTATTTTCTATGTTAGAAAAACCTCCCTCAAGAAAACTATTTTTGATTTCAAGTGAAATTATCCACATAGCCATCATCCTGTGATACTCCTTCTGAAAGAGTGTTAATGGTGTATTCTTCAGTGCACTTGATAGATATTGGGTCTACCCTGTATGTGTTATGTTGGTATTTAACTATTGCTTCAGGTATTATGTTAAGTAGGTTCTAGATCATTGTTCATTTTTTGGTGTTCTTTCAAGACTTTGAAAACTGTGTTATTTAACTACTCACATTCTACATATTTATTTAAATATTGTCATTAAAAGCTCCTAAAATGGTATGGGTAATTTCTGGGAGAACAGTAGTAGAGTACCTCCAGGGTAGTCATAGACATTATGTAAGGGGTTGTTTCTCATTTGACAAATCTATGGAGTAGCAGTTCTCAAAGGTTGTCCATACGTGCCTGTGAATCTCTAAGACTCTTCCATGTAATCTGTTGTGTTCAAAATTATTTTCAAAATAATTCTAAGACATTTTTGGTCTTTTTAACTGTATTGATAGTTGAACTGATGGTACAAAAGCAATTATAGGTAAAATTACTAGTGCCTTAGCATGACTTACAATACTGACACTGAACTAGTAATCATTGCATTCTTCACAAGATCTTTTCAGAAAAAAGAAAAGGAGAAGGTAGAACAAGAAGCTATCAGTTTCAATTAGAGATTTATTTTATGTAGGTGGAAAACAAAATAAACCTCAACTTTTGGGTAGATATTTTTAATATATTGAGTGATAAAATGAAGTGTATTATTCATAAAGCACTTCTCTGCTGCATAACAAAGTACAACTAACTGTCTCTCAAGAAAAAAAATATTTTCTGTGATTTTTAGACTACAAACTGAAATAGCCACTTTTTTTCATGGAACATTATTTTTATTTCAAAGAATGACTGACAGACAAGCTATGCTTATTTAGATTTCTGTATTTGGTTATAGTTTATTGAAAATAAACCAAGTGAGCATGTCCCCTGAGTAAAACAACAAACATTACTCTTTGTCAATAATACAATTTGAACTTTTCGGCAAAAAATTAGAACTTTGCAAAATATGTACTTGCTACTATGTGCTTGTCAGCGTTCATAACTTGAAGAATTTGCTGAGAGAATAAGAATTTTAATTTTTCAAAAAATGTTATTTAATGCAATACATCAACATTTGGAAGATTTGTATAGGTCAGTGACCAAATACTTCCCAAATGAACCTGATGATACATAATCATGTATGGTTGAAAGAACCATTTAAAATGTAAAAAATAATAATTTTTTCAAAATGATAGTCTGAGAAGTTTGCTGAAATGTTTTCAGATTCCACAATGCAACTTAATCTTTAATAAACTAATGCTTATCACATCTTGGTATAGTATTAAAATAGACTATCTGTGATTATCTGACAAGGTTATTAAAATCCTTCTACCTTTTCCAGCTACATATCTGTATGAGTCTGGATTGCCTTTATATTCTAATTTTCATATTTTATAAAACTAATTTTCATATTTTAATGCTGCATATACTCTGATAAGTTCTCTGATAAAAAAAATAAAGCATGGTGAAAGAATAGAGCTTGATGAGATGCTCTTTTAAACTAGGTGGTCAGAGAGCTTCTCTGAAGAGGTGACAAGTGAGTGAACAAGATATGAAAAGACCTGGGGAAGAGCTTACCTGGAAGAGGAAGGCAAGTACAGGTTTGTCATATTTGATAAAGAGCAATAAGGCTCAAGTACGTAGACTAGTGTTAAACAGAAAAGGCTAAGAGATAGAGTGAGCAAAGTTTTCAGGTAAAAGATTGTGAAAGTCCCTATGGGAAAGAAGAATGTGTATAGAAGGATGATTAAAAGTTAAGAGTTGGCCAGGTGCGGTGGCTCATGTCTGCAATCTGGGAGGCTGAGGCGGGCGGATTGCTCGAGGTCAGGAGTTCGAAACCAGCCTGAGCAAGAGCGAGACCCGTCTCTACTATAAATAGAAATAAATTAATTGACCGACTAATACATATAGAAAAACTTAGCCGGGCATGGTGGCGCATGCCTGTAGTCCCAGCTACTGGGGAGGCTGAGGCAGGAGGATTGCTTGAGCCCAGGAGTTTGAGGTTGCTGTGAGCTAGGCTGACACCACGGCACTCACTCTAGCCTGGGCAACAAAATGAGACTCTGTCTCAAAAAAAAAAAAAAAAAAAAAAAAAGTTAAGACTAAAGCTAACTTTCAATCTTAGCTCTACCATGTATTACCAGGGCCATAGAACAGGCTGTTTAACCAAAAACATCTCCATTTTTTTCATGTGTAAAGTAACCATCATATTTGGAGAAAGAGTACCTGTAAGTATTGTTTAATTAACACCAACTTAAAACTATGCATGACATGTGACCTATTATTATTAGTAGTAGTAGTGTTAAATATAATGAGGATTTTATCTATTACTACTATTTATAAATGTGACCTAGCATTATCAGAGAGTGTTGAGTTGAAGAGTATTCAGAGTATTATGAGGTAGAAATATTTTGGTTACATGAATTGCTTTTGTGCCATTTAAGTCAAAGTTATAAGTGTGTCCATCACTGAGATAGTGTGCATTATACTCGTTAGATGTGAATTTACTAGTCACCTCTTGCCCTCTACCACTTGCTTGGTTTCCACTGAGTTTTACTACCCTATATGCATGTGAGTGTTGATCAATTTTCAATTTGTTTAAAAAAAGATCTCACTGGCTCCCATGGAGAGAAATAACGGTAGGTACAGTGACTATAAAGGAAGAAGAAAACACTTAACTGGCTATTGGAATAATCCATGTGGATAATGATGAGGTCTGACCTGATAGTAGCAGTAAAGAAGCAAGTGATTAGATTCATGAAATACATTCAAAGTTAGAGCCTACAGTTGAAGAAAGCACAATTTTACATCTACTTGTACATGTTTCTTTGTTTTGGGCTTTTCTCTCTTTTCTTTAGCTTGCTGAATTACATCTCTAGTTGATTGACCTATTATTTTCTTTGAATACTTGACTTTAAATACAATCTTGGTTTTTCAAAAAGAGTTCAGTCTAAAAGTGAAATATCTTATTAATCATATTTAAATTTTATGATTTGATTTCTAAGCCTCTGTTCCAAAATATTTAATTGTCAACTAACAGTTCTCTAAGTCACAATAATTGCCTCTTATTGTCAGTTGTATGCTTCCTTCCTCTGAAATAAATTAACCTCCCAGCTACTATATGTTCTGAGCTTTGTATTAAATAGTCCCACATTTCTTGCAGACAACTACTCAGACTCTCTGGGACAACACTTAATCTGGTTCATCCTCTTAATCTGAAACACCTGTATTAAATAGCCAACTTCAAGCACATAGGTGAAAATACATAAATAAAACCAGCATGAAAGCCTTTGATATTGTAGCTCATTAAAATATTAGAAGACATTTTTAAGCCGTGCTACCCAAAGTGTGTTTCACAGACCAGCAGCATTGCTATGACCGGGGAGTTTGTCAGAAATACAACATCTCAGGGACCTATCCAGAACTACTGAATCGGGATCTACAATCAAACATCATCATTACCTTAACCATCACCAATATGAATAACAGAAGGAAAAATAAAACTAAGAAAAATATAATACTAAAAGAGAATCTGAAGATGTAAACTTTATACAATATCAATGGAGTGGAGTCAAAGTGGCATAAATGCAGTGTTTCATTAGCTGCTATAAGCCACTGACTTTGAGATATGTATGTGCTAAATGACATCAATGAGAAAGGACATAAAGTGGTTCATATAGCATACCTAAATTTAGCATGTTTTGGGATAAAATTAAGAATATGGAATTCAATTAAATGAAGTTATATATACATTTAATTCCACATTATACTGCAAGAGAGAGCTTGTCTATATTTTACACTGTCATTCCCATAAATAGAAATTATGAAGAGATGTAGGGATGGTTCAACATATGCAAATCTATAAATGTAATTCACTACATAAATAGAAGCAAAAATAAAGACTATATGATCCTCTCAATAGATGCCGAAAAATCATTCAACAAAATTCAGCACCTTTTTATGATAAGAATACTTAACAAAATAGGTATAGATGAGACTTACCTCAAAATTAAATTTCTTTTTCTTAATCTTGATTTCATTGTGTGTTTTTCTCCCATTTGTTTTTTTATCATAATTCCCCATGTTATCATGCTATTGTCTATCTCTATGTCCCTTTTCTATCCCTCCATCTTTTCTTTTCTTTATTGGGAAATTAATCCAAATTTAAAAATACAGTTTAAGGTTTCTGTCAATTTAACAATTCTTGTAAAGTGATACTTGGTGATAATAAACTGCATATTTATTAATAAAGAATAATTCTTGGTCCAAAGTAATACAGCCAATAAACAGAAAAATTTATTGTAAGTTGTTTGAAGTCAATAACAGTGAATAGATCATGATTGTGCATTAACAGATGAGACTCAGAAGCAGAAATTTTCATTACTGTAAAAAATATGCTCATAATTGTATATCATGTATACAATCATGCTCCTTCCTAGAAAGGAAACATAATTAAAAACCATATGGTCAACATCAAATAAGAAAGGAACACAATTGAGATTTATTTTTCTGTTTGAACAGTAATGAATTAATTCTTTATTTCTTTTATCATTTAATTTGGTCCAGATGGTTTCAATATGTCCACATTAATATACTCTAAGTCTCATGTCAATGGAACAATGTAGTCCTGCCACACAGTTTTTCAATTTGTTTCTGTATCCATATTTTAAAACTAAAATTATTTTATGTTTATTTATGAAAAACTAAGTATCTTGAAGGCAAAAACCAAATAAAAATTTTCTCATTAAAAATCCTACTTTTAAGGCAATGCTCATCTGTCAAATAAATATGGTATTACTTTATATACTCAAATCAACAGAATACATATTAAAAGTTTAAGTAGTCTAGAAACATTGGAATATGTACACCACAATATCAGTAATTTCTGTGTTTGGATGGAGAGATTATCAATGAATATTTTCCATTTTTTTCTTTCTATTCTCCCCTTTAGCTTTCTATGTGTTTTAAGTTTCTAATCATTATCATAATCATAATAAATGTCTGTATCAAATACCAAAGATGTATTTTTAAATGGAAGCATACTTCTTTTCAAATATATAAAAAAATTACAAAAATTCAAATAGCTGAAATGAAAATTTTCAATAGAAATTAGTAGTTAATTCTAAATAAAGAACTACAAATTTTAGGTCTATACAGTGAATAAATGCTTTACACATAAATATCACTTGTAAAAAAATAACAGAATACTTATTTTAAATTCATTGCAATCACTATTTATTGTATATCTTCTATAGGCCAGCTTATATATATATATATATATGATACACACACACACACACACACACACACACACACACCTTAAAATATTTCAGTAGTTGAGACAATGGCAATAGGATAAAAATGAATTACTAAGACAGAAAGTTTCTATAAAATGGGTTAACTAATTTTGGACTTACAAATGGAAACTTTGACATCAATGAAAGTTTGCTAAGATTTAGTCTTCAAGTGACTATATATATTTTTCAAGTGATTAAAATTTAAAAAGAAAGTTTAACCATAAAAATATTCATATAAAGACAGAGAGAGAGATACATATAGGTGTGTGTGTGCAAACATACACACATATGTATATATTTGCATATATATTATATCTACACATAACATTGGTGGTTATAGTCATTCCATTAAAAATGAATATTTATAATTTTTAAATTAAGAAGGTAGAGGGCACATATATACTTTTTTGTATAACTTTATACACATCATATAGAATATATTTATTTCTTAACTAGTGAACTTGATTTAAGACTTAATTTAAGACCAATAAGAATTAATTCATATCTTTGATTCTTCATGACCATCATAAATAAATTGCTGCCGGATTTGCCTTACTTCCATGTGAAATTATAAAACTGGAAAAAATATATGAAGAAAAACTTTTTAGACCTGAGAAATTTGGTGGAGCAGGACACTGATTCCTGAGATCATAGAAACAAATAAAATGAGCTTAGTGGTTTGCTGGTGAAACTGGTTTACACACACACACAAACACACAACACAAAACCAAAAAACTCAAACATACCCTAGTCTTTAGCATGTGCATTTTTCTGTGGTATAAACACATGGTTGGATATAAGTTTTCAATCAATGTCCCTGAACACAATGTGATGCATATAATCAGGTCTTGAGAAAGTTATGCCCAGTTGAGTGCATGACTGATTGAGCTCTGTAGTTACTCTAGTTTTGGGCCTAGAAACATCTTCCAGACCACAGTGGAGGGTGGCCCAAAGCCTAGGATGGTATCTTGACAGAGATAAGAAAATATATACTGTATTTTAAGGAAGCCAAGATGGCTGAATGTTGTAGAACACAGTCCCAGAGGGAAAGAAGTTGCCTAGAGAGAGAGAGCTACAGAAGTCTGCATAATGGTCCCCTCAAGCCTTTGACAGAGTAACTGCGCTATACACCGTAGGGTAAAGCATCACAAGATGACCACTAGGATCTTTAAGCTGAAAAATTTCCAGAGCTTACAAAGTCTAGATGACATTCAGATTCTAATCAAAGTAGAGATCTCATGTCAAACACAATAGCAACCACAGGAAGAGTATGCCTTGGGAGTAGAGCCAACATAGGTGTAGAATAAAGGCTGGTCTAGATTAGTCCTTGGAAGGGTCATCAATAAGACCCAGGAAGGATCAAGTTGATTCATAAGTAACTTAGAACCTGCCAAAATAAAATTCAACATGCTCTGCAAAAATAGAATGCAACGTAGTCATCTAATAACATAATGTTTGTAATGTTACATTCGATATAAATTTGCTAGATAAGGGAAAAACCAAAAAATGTGTTCCCTCTTATCAGGAAACAAAATCAGGTAGGGCCATAGAAATAGACCAAAAATCTATATAATTATAGACAAGGATTTTAAAACTACTATTATAAATATAATTAAGGATTTAAGGCAGATCTTGCATATAATGAGAATAGAAATGGCAGCTATAATATAAAAAAAGAAACTTATCGAATATCTGAAAATACAAAATCTGAAACAATAACTGAAATTTAAAAATAATAATTAGATAGGCTTAACAGTAAGCAGTACATTATAGACAACACAGTCAGTAAATCTGGAGTCATAATAAAAGAAATAATCTAATCTAAAGCACACTGAGGGGAAAAAACAGAAAAAAATGAATTTAGTCCTATTGATCAGTGGAATAGTATCAAATTGACTTTTGTAATGTAATTGTAGCTCCAGAAGAAAACAAGTATTTTTAATACTTTCATATTTGCTTTAAATAGTTTTTAATTTAGTATTTTCATAGAAATGTTTCATCTTTATTGTCATATTTGTTTGAGAAACATTGACATGGGATTCCCTTATATTTTTGCTAATTAGGTCTTTGTATTTCTGTACCTTTTTCCAGTCAAAGTTATTTGAGTAGTTATTATTTATATATTACTCATACATGCAAGTTTATGTTTAATATTAGCTTTTTAAAAGATTAAGATATTTTCAAATTTAATACCTGCTTTTTTTCTTTTTAATTAATACATATTTATGCATCAGAAATGATATCTGGCTGTATTTATATAAAGTGTATTTTCTTTCTTTCTTTTTTTTTTTTTTTTTGAGAAATCTGCCTATGTTGCCCAGGCTGGAGTACAGTGGCTATTCATACATGTAATCCCACTACAGATCAGCACTAGAGTTTTGATCTGCTCCATTTCCAAGTTGGCCATTTCCAAGTTACACCCCTCTGGAAGCAACCTGGTAGTCCCTGCTCCAAGGAGTGCACCATATTGATGCTAAACTTAGTGTGGACACTGATTGGCATAGCTCACTATAGACTAGAACTTCTGGGCTAAAGTGATCCTCCTACCTAAGCCTCCTGAATATCTGGAACTACAGGCATGTGCCACCATGCCCATCAGGATGCATACATTTTTATATTCTTTAATTCCTCATTTAATTAATTTTATACTTGGCTCTTTTCTGATAAATACAATAGAATATTGTTTTTCAGAGTAAATCTTATACCAGGTATTCAAAAAGTCTTATATATTTATCTCTGTATAATTACTGGTATTTCTTCATATTAATGGTTTATTTTTTGTGTGTTTCTGTCCAAGAATAGCCTTGGTTTGAGATGGTACATAAACTCATTATATTGTACCTACTTTATATTTTTATCACACATATTGATTTAGAATCTGTGTTTATCAGTTGTGGAAATACAGTGTTTTCAAAAGGTCCTGGAAAATGCATATTATGAAAAAACTATGCTTGGATTTCAAAAGTTTTTGTACCAAAATAAACTTGTTAGTTATATTTTGTACCAAAACTGACTTGTTATAACATGTCTGAAGAGGATGTGGGTTGAGGCACTATGAAGGATAAGACATCAGTTTGAAAAGAGCCCCTATCAGAGTAACATGAATTCTGCTAAAAGTGAGACAAGAACAAACATAAATTTATAGTGAAATTTGGGTGGGAGAATGTGAAATCATTGATGCTTTACATAAAGTTTATGGGGAAAATGCCCTGTATAAATTGATAGTTTACAAACACATAACTCTTTTTAAGCAGGGACAAGACAATGTTGAAGATAAAACCCACAATGGAAGTCCATCCACATCAATTTGTGAGGAAAAAATTCATCTTGTTTGTGCTCTAATTAAAGAGAACTTGCAATTAACAGCTCAAACAATAGCCAATACCAGGATATCAATTAATTTATCTTACACAATTCTGACTGAAAAATTAAAGTTGAGCAAATTTTCTACTCAATGGGTGCCAAAACTATTGCACACAGATGAAATTCAGATAAGAACATAGCTTTGAATGGAAATTTTAAACAAATGTGATCAAGATCCTGAAGCATTTCTTTGAAGAAGTATAACAGAAAATGGAACATGGTTGTACCAGTATGATCCTGAAGATAAGGAACAGGCAGAATGTGAGAGAAAATATATAGAAAAAGGATATGATGGAGAAGCCAGTTGAATAGACACTTTCTTGGTTGAAACAATTAATAGTGCCAAATTTTGCTGACACATCAAATAGAATAAGGAAAAAATGGATTTAGAGACATAATCATCATTTCCCTCAACAACAATGACAACAAAAAAATTGCTAAATGATGAGACCAGATGCCAAAATGAAATAGATTGAGATAAAGAGACTGAGTTTTTGAAGTGGATTGTGATGGAAAGGAGAGAGTTTAATATGTTAGACAGAGATATTTGAAAAGTTATGTGAGAGTGTTTCTGCTATCTTTGTATTTGTTGTAATGGGAGAAAAGTACTAAAGTTATTGAGAAATACTGATCTGAGAAAGAGTGGTTAACTACCCAAGTGAAGAAAGAAGATAAATAATAGTTGGATCTTCATAAGGCTTGAAGAAAATCAATTTAAAACACTAGCAGAGAGATTCAGATTATTTAAGAGTAAGAAGAGCTTCCGTATTGTAATCAGAAGACAAAATTACAGGTTGATTTCAGATATGGGTTGATGATCAGAAGATGAAGCATTTTTCATGTGACATTTATATTTTCTAAATAAAAGTAGGATGTCAGGCCAAAGGCTAAGAATGAAGTATTTGAGGTTGGAAGCACTGTACGTAATTATGTAGACAATTGTGCTGAAACAAAAGAGTAGACATGTCAGGAAGACATATTTCTGGTTGGGTGCCATGAATTTAGAAGAATTAAATTACCCTGTTCAGAAACTCGATCTGACACAGCCCTTATAGTAGTTATAGAGACTTTGACGAGTTGGTTATATTCATGATTGGATTATTTTAATAAGTAAAGTTAAAAAACAAAGGTACAAATAATTTAGTATATAAATAAATTAATTTGATCAATAAATAATAATTAAGCACCTAATTTGTGCTAGAAGCATATCTAAGTGACAGTAACATAACAGTGAAAATATAGACCTTTCTTCTCATGGAATTCACATTCTGATGAATTGAGAGGGCTATTATTTTTGATAATAATAACTGCTCTTTAAAAAGCAGGACAGGAAATAATGGATGATTAGAATAATATTTTATAGAGAGTGTCCAAAGAAGGCTTCTAAAAGGTGATGTTTGAGCAGAAAAATGACTAACGTGTGCCCGTAATTGTAATTGTGTCTGGTAGGGTAATAAGGCAGAAGAAGGTAAGCAGAGCAGGTGCAAAAGTCTAGGTTACAGACTTGTGTGATCTATCCAATAAAAAGCAAGCAGATTAGTATGGTTCAAAGGGAATGAGCCAAAGAGAAGGAGAAAATACATAATACCAAAGAGTTAATTAGGAAGCAGATCAATGAGAATCTAGTGGAAATTTCAAAAAAAAAGTTTGGATTTTAATCAGATTGAAATGCAAAGTAGTTAGAGAGTTTTAGAGAGAGTAATGATCTATGCCTTGTGACATACACATTTGAGGTCTCATTCTAGATTCTACGTGAAGAATATATTGTATGGTCAAGAAAAATGTTTATGGGAAGACAAGGTAGTAAGCCATGGCAGTAGTTAAGACAAGACTAAGTAGCGACAAAGGTGGTATTGAAATGATGGCCATAATCCCTTATCCAATGTGTTCAAAATTATTTTTCTGAAAGAAAAACAAAATGTGTTCTTGTTATTGTGTTGCTTAAATTTCATCAGTAACTTTCCATTTTCCTCAATATTAAGTCAAAATTTGCTCATATATATTTCAGGGACCTTTATGACCTGCACTCTGCTTGCTTTCTGTCTCATCTTTAAGATCCCAATCACAAAGTCTAATTCATTTCACTCATCAAAAACTTTTTCCTGGACTTTCCCAGATGGTGTTATTTTCCCTGGCAAATACTCATTCTGTTGATTCCACCTGTTTCATCAATTTCCTTGGCAAATTCCTGCATGTCCTCAGATCTTGCCTTAAATGTAAGTTCCTCCAGAAAGCCCTTCATTACCCCATGTATCATATCAGAAACTATTCTGTGGCTTCTGTAGTCCTCTGCATCCCACCTCATGACATATATTAGACTTTATTGTTATTTCCACTTTGACTCCATTCCCTTAATGGCTGACACTTGACCTCCCTTTCATGAGAATTGTATTCTTAGATTTTGAACAGTGGCAGTTACTTAGTGGGAAAAGTATTGTTAAGCAGGTAAATATTCATATGTATCCTAATGTTTGGTTTCCTATAAATACTATCCATCTAAATGGGTTTTTATTCTATACAGAATAAGCATATCACTATTTGTTTTAGTTTGAGCTATTACAACAAAACATCATTGACTGGGTGGCTTAAACAACAAACATTTATTTCTCATACCTCTGGAGGCTAGAAATTCCATGATCAAGGCACCAGTAGATCTGGTGTCTGGTAAGGGACCTTTTTCTAGTCTGAAAATAGCCATCTTTTCATGTGTCTTCAAATGGCCTGAAGAAAAATCATCTCTCTTGTGCCACCTCCTGTTGGGACATGAATACCATTCATGAGGGTTCCATCCTCATGACCTAATTACCCTCTGTAGGACTCATCTCCAAATACCATCACATTGGGGGGCAGTTAATATTTAAACATATAATTTTGTGACTACACAAATATTCAGTCAGTAACACTATTTATGATCATGTGTGAGATGCTTTTATGTATTTTATTACATCCACAATTAATCAAGACATGAATTGTTTAGCTTTTAAATGCTCTCTTATTCAGTTCTTTTTACTCCAGGTTTCTATTCTCTAGCTGATTGGTACAGATGACTATTACATGCTCACATAACTTTAAAATATTTACATTCTCTGATATACCATGTACAATTTATGTTCCAAATGGATGTTTTTTATTTAATTAGAGATTCTTACTGAAATGTTGGCCAAGTAATGTCATAAGATGTTTTACATTATATTTTTGGAGTTGAAGAAATACAAGACACAGAATTATTGGGGCAGGTAAGTGCTGAACATAGGGCTTTATTCAACAAAGATGAACAACAACAAAAGCATCCCAAAATTAATATGATTTAAAATTATTCTCCTTGGTCTGTCTTGTATTTATAAAAAGAATTGAGAAAAAACATTGTGAGTCTGTAAATCCTTTTCTCCCCCTAGAGGTATTACACCAGAAAACATATCTGTGTGCTAAGCAACAGCTGAGTTATTGATTAGGTATTATTTGGGTAATTCTAAGAATTCCCACTGATATTTGACCTTGTTTTTTGATTGTTTGTTTGTTTTATTCCCTCCTTTGAAAAGTTACCAGAGGCTCTTGAGATGTCACGTATCTGAGGTGATTTGAAGAGTAGTCTGGTTTTATCAGATCTATCATTTTTTTGCTTTAGAGAAAACTATAACCCTGGAAATCTTTCCCTTAAAATGTTTTGATTTTGGAACAAAAGAAAGAATGAGAAAATAAGGACGTGTTTTATTTTAACCATGGTTTTCTTATTTATGAACCACCCACCTTGAAAGCTTGTAAATTTAAATGTGCACCAAAAAGTCAATCCCACATATGTTGGGAAAGTTCGGAGCTATACTTCTTCATTCAGCAATTCAAACCAAACCAGAAGGCACTCTAGGAAGAAATCACATTAGAAAATTCTGTTTTATTTGCACTCTCTCTGTGTATACATAGATATAGCTCTGAGTGAATGAGACTTACCTGTGAAGTAGAATACACCCTAAAGTACTTATTTTCTTTGTTCTGTTTCAATGGTTTCAAGATGTTGACTAATTCAGAAACTACTAATAGAGACAAATATACTCCCCAATTCTGTTATTTAAAGTAAAAAAAGTGCTTGTACTCTTATTACCCTATTTTAAGACAGCTATGCTAGAAAAATAGTGATTTCCTGCTTTTTCCTCATTTATAAATTGAGTAAATGGATGTAAAATTACATACTTCTTTTAATTAGAGTCTTAATTTTTGATTCATTGAATAATCTGTCAAATACTTATTTTGATATAAATTATCATAAATGTCCAAATAAAGTTATACTTTTTTTCCCTACATTCTTGAGTTGAAAATAAATACATATACATAGTTTTAAAGAAATTCCCAGTACTTAACATTTAAATTTATTTAAGATATAAAAATATTAAATAATAGCTTATGTGCAATTATCCTGGTAAACTGAACTACAGATTTTGTCTTCCTCTCAAGTTAGGACTTTTGTAACTTTTCGGTTTCCAAGCTATCTGTTATATTGACATAGAGGAACATTTGGCCAGGTGATACTCTTAATAGTTGAGGGGGTCATTGCCAAGGACTAGTCATGTCCATGTCAAATGAATGCAACATATTCCCCAATATCATAATTTTATATCATATCAACATTACAGTTTATGTAAAAATAGATATGACTTTCTTCCTAATATTGAACTGAAATGTTGATTTAGAGAGTATTTCTTATTAATAATTATAATCTCTAATAATTAAAGTATTATTGAAATTTACTTACCATAATATAGTATATCTGTTTTATGTATATAATTTATTTCTATAAATTTATAAATATATTGATTATTTTGTAAATTTATAGAATTATCCAACCATCACCACAATCCAGTTTTAGAACATTTTCATAAGCACAGAAAGTTTTATCATCTCTGTTTGCAGTTACTTCCTGCTCTAGGTAATTAATGATCTGCATTGTGTCTCTAAAACTTTCTCTTTTGTGGGCATTTCATATAAATTGAATTATTTAATATGCAGTCTTTTGTGTCTGTTTTCTTTCACTTAGCATAATATTTTTAGCATGCACTTTGTTCCATTTTAATGCTGAATAGTACAATATTCTACTGTACAGATATCAGAATATTTTGTGTGTGAATTTACAAGTTGAATGAACATATGGATTGTTTCCAGTTTGGGGCAGTTATGAAGAATACTGTTATAAGTGTTCGCACATATGTCTTTTTGTGAATGTATGCTTTTAACTTTCTTGGGTAGACTTTTAGGAGTGATATTTTTGGTATATACTTAAGTTTATGTTCAATTTTTAAAGAAACATTAGATCATTTCTCAGATTAACTATATCATTTTTATACCCAACAGCAACATTTGATAAAGATATAAAGAAACTGGAATACTAAAATATTGCTGGTGAGTATTAAAGAATGACTTTATTTTATCTTTTTTTGAAAAACAACTTATCTGGATGTAGAATCTTGGTTGAAAGTTTATTTTGAATACTACAGTTATGCAATGAGTTATTATTTTCTCTTTAGCTTTGGCTCAATAATTTGACTATGATCACTCCGATTATGAATCTCTGTGTATTTATGCTCCATGAGGTTTCTAACTTTCTTGAATTTGTAGACCAATTGTTTTCATCAAATTTGGCAAGGTTTTGACAATTACTTCTCCAAGAATTTTTCTTCCCTGCACCTTGTTTCCTCTGGGATTACCATTACTAAACACACACATGTTGGTATACTGGAAATGGTGTCAGAGATCTTGAGATTCTATTAATTTTCTTCCATGATTTTTCTTTTTATTCTTCAGATTGTGTAATTTATTTTGATCTATCTTCCAATTGAAACATTCTTTATTCTTCTACCTTGAATCTGCTAGTGAACTAAAAATTGGGCTTGTCTAGAAAACTTTTAATTATTTTATTTTTCAGCTTCAGAATTTCCATTGGTTCTGTTCATAATTTCTAGTTCTCTATTGAGGATTTCTTTGTCTAGATTCATTGTTGTCAAACTTCTTTCTTTAGCTTTTTAACATATTTATAGTAGCTTCCTTACAGTCTTTGCTAAATCCAACACTGTGAACACTCAGAGGCAATCTTATTTTATGTGTTATTCTGAATATGAATCATACTTTCCTTTTGCTTTGCATGCCTTATAATTTTTAATTGAACACTGGTCATTTCAAATAATATGTTATAGATTCTGATTTTTTTCCTCCATGAAAATTGTTTTCACTTTGTTTTAACTTGCCTGAGCTAAATCTGCGAATCTGTCTCCAAATAGTGCATACCAAAACCCCTCAATAAGGGCATTTATGTACTAGTAATTTTCAAATGACTATAACTAGTAAATGAAATTTTATAGTGTAGGGGAATATCAATAACTGATAATCACATATTTCAGTATGGTTTCACACAAAGGGAGAATATGACATCTCATGAAAAGAAAAAGGAGAGAGAGAAAGAGTAGAGTTAGTCAGCTGGTCTGCTGGCAGATAGAACCTGTATTCCTGAGATATGATTGGAACCATGTTAGACTGTCTAGTCTTAGGAGAGTCCCCATCAAGTAAATAGAAGTACATGAACGAGCTCAGGCAAGTCCAGCTTTAGAACAAATGCACTGAAAACTTGTAAAATGATAAGCAAATACTAAATTATTGAGGTTTTTTTAGGAGACTAAATTTTCAGACAATTTATGCAACAATAGATTACGAATACAGTTTGTTTCTTAAATAGAAATTATCACTCAGAAAGAAACCCAAATGAAATATTCAAGTTATGCTCTAAATAATACAAAACAAACAAACAAAAAAACTAGTGTATATAGAAAGGCAACTCTATTCTTATCAATAACAGACACATAAGTTACAATCAAAATAGATTCAGTTATCTCCCTTTAATCTTTGAAGAGGTGTCAAATATTATTAGATCATTAAATATGAAATGTTCAATTTCAAATCAAAAGTTTACTTATATCTCAACAAGAAGTGGTACACTTAATCAAAGCATGTGCCTAAAGTATTAATACAGTTTTGTCATCTTAACAGTAGCTTGTTTATGGCAGCAGTGAAGAAGCCTGCAGAGCAAATGGAGATGACATCACCAAAGGTGTTTTCCACAGATTGTTGAGAATTGAATATTTTTTCTTGCAAGAAATTGTCCAAAGCCTGGAAGAGTGGTAGTCAGTTGGTACAAGGTCTGGTGAATACAATGCACAACAGAGAGTTCCAAGTTCAGCCTCTGTAGTTTGAGCAGCACTGTTTGTGTGACACGTGGTTAAGCGTTATCTTGCAAGAGGATTGGTCTGTCTCTTTTGACCAATCTCGGCTGCTTAATTGCAAGCCAAGGTTCACCTCTGGAGTCTCTGGGGTTGTATGGCAGCTTTGGCGGGAGCCCTGGATCTACACAAGCAGAGCCTCAGGCACAGTGAGAACTTCAGAGCTGGCTCTGGGGATTATGAGGGTAAAGTCATACATATGGAGGGCTGTTCTGCCAGTAGAGACTGCTGATGACTAACCATGCAGGCAGGGGTTTGTCTCAGCAGCCCAAGGACCAAGGAGGTGGACTGGAGCTGCTGGCCAGCCAAGTTTCTTCCCCTACACCTAAGACCCACTGAGGCAGTCTCCCAAGACTTCCCAGGTGGTGCCTGTGTCATCTGTGGCTTCCCCTCTGCTCAGGTCGCAGGTAGGGCAGGGGGAGCACTCAGCCCCCAATCACAAGGCACAACATAGGTGAGTTTCTGTTCTATGTACTCCATTGCTGGCCTGGTGAGGTTGATGCAAAGGCTGCTGCTAGAAGGCTGAGTCCCAAGCAGACTTGTGTCCATGTACCAGAGCAAGCAGGATGGGGTTGGTTGAGGAATCCCAGGATTGGTAGCCATCTCTGGTTATTTCTAATGTGTTGAGCTTTACTTCTTTTAGTGCACTAATCACACTTTCAATATTTAAAAACATACGATTTAATTATATATAAATGAGTGAATTAAGAATAAAATATTAAGGTAGCTTAATAATAAATTAAAAAACAATAATTCATAAAACTAAAGAATGCTTTTAGAATCTTCTAATTATTTAAAAGCTGTAGAAGTTGACTCAGATCTCTTTGTCCATGATGTTGTATCTACTCATATCTAAAGTTGGAAGACTCTGACGATTAAGTGACATTAGAAAATGACTAGAGGGAAAAAGAACAAAGTTATCTCCGAAACTTTACCTAAAATCAATAGTTACACTAACTTTCTCCATAAAATTTTCTTTCATTTTCATTCTAGTTAAGAGGATTTCTCAACTCAATATGCTATTGCAATTCAAAATAAATCATAATGTACCTTTGGGGTAGATTTCCACCTCAGGACACTGCAGTATTCCTGAAACAGGAGTCGTTTTTATTTCTGTGCTTTGAGAATGAGATCTGAAAGCTGAAATAATGGGGAATTTCTAGCTATACAAGTCTACAGAAAAATATAAATATTAATATATTATTTTAAATTATTTTTATAAGTTCCTATTGTATTATTTAGTTATTAATAATTATATAAAATTATATTCCAAAAAAGGTTATCATGCATAAATAATAGATTATCTACCATACAGGAATAAATCTTAAATCCAATATATTGTATAAACATATTAGAAAGCTTTAGATATGTTTTTGGTTCTGTATGATTTGCTTTTTGTTTTTCTTTTAAGACTATACTATCATTATTCCTTTCCAATTTCTTCCTATGTAGTCCATTACTGATGAAAAGAAGTATTGAATATCAAATTAACTTAGCACTATTTATTAGGAAGATTATACTTTCTTTATTGTGCTTCAAAGTTGCTTTTGCCATAAATCAAATGACTTTACATCTTTGTATTCTTTGTGCACTCTAGTCTGGGCGATTTGTCAGTATATGACTGCACTATCACACTCTAATAGTCTAGCTTTATAATATGTCAATTAATTAAATAAAATATCCAGATAGATTATCTCAGCATATTGAGCATATTTGAATCTTTGAATTTATAATAATTACAAAATGAGATTGTTAATCATTAATGAATTTGGATTGATAGTGCATAGAATTTATTGAGAACTTATGGAAAATCAAAGTATTTGCGATAGAGTCAATTCATGAATAAGGTATATCTTTCTATCCATTTAAATCTTTGTTTACCTTATTCAATAACATTTTAACTTTAAGTATATAGCTCGAATTATTCTTAAGTTTTTATTGTCTTCTTACTGCTATTGTAACTGGTCTATATGTTTTTTTTTTTAATTTCGGCATATTATGGGGGTACAGATTTTAAGATTTCAATAAATGCCCTTTCAACCCTCCTCCCAAAAGTCTGAGTTTCCAGCATGACCATCCCTCAGATGGTGCACATCTCACTCATTATGGATATATATACACGCCCCCCTCCCCCCTGCTGAATACCCTATTACTGTAGTAACTATGTGTCTACTTAGGCGCTACTCAGTTCATACCAGTTTTCTGGTGAGTACATGTGGTGCTTGTTTTTCCATTCTTGGGATACTTCACTTAGTAGTATGGGTTCCAGCTCTAACCAGGAAAATATAAGATGTGCTATATCACCATTGTTTCTTAGAGCTGAATAGTACCCCATGGTATACATATACCACATTTTATTAATCCATTCTTGGATTGATGGGCACTTGGGCTGTTTCCACAGCCTTGCAATTATGAATTGTGTTGCTATAAACATTCTAGTGCAGGTGTCGTTTTTGTAGAGTGTCATTGGATCTTTTGGGTAGATGCTCAGCAATGGGATTGCTGGATCAAATGGTAGATTCACTTGTATCACTTTAAGGTATCTCCATATTGCTTTCCACAGAGGTTGAACTAGTTTGCAGTCCCACCAGCAGTGTAGGAGTGTTCCTCTCTCTCCGCATCCACGCCAGCATTTGTTATTTGGAGACTTTTTTATAAAGGCCATTCTCACTGGAGTTAAGTGATATCTCATTGTAGTTTTGATTTGCATTTCCCTGATGATTACAGATGATGAGCATTTTTTCATATGTTTGTTGGCCATTCTTCTGTCTTCTTTAGAAAAATTTCTGTTCAAGTCCTTTGCCCACTTTTTAATAGGGTTATTTGATTTTTTCTTGATGATTTCATGAGTTCTAAGTATATTCTAGTTATCAGCCCTTTATTGGATATGTAGGATGCAAAAATTTTCTCCCATTCTGAAGGTTGTCTGTTTACTTTCATGACTGTTTCTTTGGCTGTGCAGAAGCTTTTTAGTTTCATCATGTCTCATTTATTTATTTTTGTTGCTGCTGTGATTGCCTTTGGGGACTTCTTCATAAACTCTTTGCCTAGGCCGATGTCTAGGAGATTGTTTCCAACAATTTCCTCTAGAATTCTAATAGTTTCATATCTTAGGTTTAAGTCTGTTATCCAGCGTGAGTTGATTTTTGTGACGGGTGGAAAGTGTGGGTCCTGCTTTAGCCTTCTACAAGTGGCTATCCAGTTTTCCCAGCACCATTTATTGAAAAGGGATTCTTATCCCCAGTGTATGCTTTTGTCTGCTTTGTCAAAGATTAGAGGGCTGTATGAGGATGGTTTTATATCAGGATTCTCAAATCTGTTCCACTGGTCAATATTCCTATTTTTGTGCCAATACCATATTGATTTAATTACTACAGCTTTGTAGTATAGTTTGATATCTGGCATATTAATACCTCCCATTTTGTTTTTGTTGCCTAGAATTGCTCTTGATATTTGGGGTCTTCTTTGGTTCCATACAAAGCATAAAATTATTTTTTCTATATCTGTAAAGAATGCTGATGGGATTTTAATAGATGTTGCATTGAAACTGTAGATCAGTTTGGGTAGTATAGACATTTTAATGATGTTGAGTCTGCCTATCCACTAGCATGGAATGGATTTCCATCTGTTTACATCCTCTGCTATTTCCTTCCTCAGTGTTTCATAGTTCTCCCTGTAGAGGTCTTTTACCTCCTTGGTTAAGTATATTCCTAGGTACTTTAATTTCTTTGTTGCTATTGTGAAGGGTATTGAGTCTTTAATTTGGTTCTCAATTTGATTGTTGTTGGCATATATGAATGCCTCTGATTTCTGTGTATTGATTTTGTATCCTGAGACTTTACTAAATTCATTGATCAGTTCCAGGAGTTTCTTGGTTGAATCTTTGGGGTTTTCTAGATATAATAACATATCATCAGCAAACAGTGAAAGTTTGATCTCTTCTGCCCCTATTTGGATAACTTTAATTCCACTTTCAGTCTGATTGCTGTAGCCAGGACTTCCAGCACTATGTTGAACAGAAGTGGAGATAGTGGGCAGCCTTGTCTGGTTCCAGTTCTAAGTGGGAATGCTTTCAGTGTTTCCCCATTCAGTATGATGTTGGCTATGGGTCTGTCATATATGGCTTATATCATTTTTAGGTATGTCCCTTCTATGCCTATTTTCTTAAGGGTTCGTATCATGAAAGGGTGTTGAATTTTGTCAAAAGCTTTTTCTGCATCTATTGAATTAATCATGTGGTCTTTGTTTTTGCTTCTGTTTATGTGGTGAATTGCATTTATAGATTTACGTATATTGAACCATCCCTGCATCCCTGGGATGAAGCCCACTTGGTCTTGATGGATTATTTTTTTGATAAGTGTCTGGATTCGGTTAGCTAAGATTTTGTTAAAAATTTTTGCATCTATATTCATTAGGGATAATGGTCTGTAGTTTTCTTTTTTTGTTGCATCCTTTCCTGGTTTTGGTATCAGAGTAATATTCGTTTCATAAAAGGTGTCGGGGAGGTTTTCCATTCTTCTCGATGTTGTGGAATAGTTTCTGCAAGATAGGTACTAGCTCTTCTTTGTGAGTGTGGTAAAATTCGGGTGTGAGGCCATCTGGACCGAGACTTTTCTTTTTAGGGAGATTTTTAATTGCTGTTTCTATTTCAGCTGTTGAAATTGGTCTGTTCAGGGAATCTGTTTCTTCCTGATTGAGCCTAGGGAGGCTGTGTGTTTCTAGAAATTTGTCCATTTTCTCCACATTTTCTAATTTGTGTGAATAAAGATTTTTGTAGTATTCATAAATTGTATCTTGTGTCTCTTTGGGATCAGTTGTGATATCTCCTTTTTTGTTCCTGATGGAGCTTATTAGAGATTTCTCTTTTCTGCTTTTCGTTAGCTTAGCCAATGGTGTGTCAATTTTGTTTATTTTTTCAAAGAACCAACTTTTTGTTTTATTAATCTCCTGAATAGCTTCCCTGTTTTCAATTTCGTTTAGTTCTGATTTGATCTTGTTGATTTCACTTCTTCTGCTGGGTTTGGGGTTGGTCTGTTCTTCTTTTTCCAGCTCTTTGAGTCGTTTCATTAGATTGTCTATTTGTGATCTTCTTGTCTTTTGGTTATAGGCATTTATGAAGATAAACTTTCCTCTCAGAACTGTGAGCTCTGTCTCAGAGGAGTTGATAACTTGTCTTTCCATTGTCATTTTCTTCATAGAATTTTTTCATTTCCATCTTGATTTCTTCATTTATGAAGTAATCATTTAGTAGGCGGTTGTTTAATTTCCACGTTTTTGTGTAGAAATGTGAGTTTCTGTTAGGGTTTATTTCTACTTTTATTCCACTGTGATCTGAGAGGATACATGGTATGATTTCTATTTTTTTAAATTTCTTGAGGTTTACTTTGTGTCTTAGGATATGGTCAATCTTAGAGAATGTCCCGTGTGCTGATGAGAAGAACGTATATTCAGTGGATTTGGGATAGAATGTTCTGTAAATATAAGTCAGACCCAATTGTTCTAGGGTTTTGTTTAAGTCCCTTATTTATTTATTAATTTTCTGTTTGGAGGATCTGTCTTATGCCGTCAGTGGGGTGTTGAAATCTCCGGTGATTATGGAGTTGGTATTAATCCATTTGCTTAGCTCCAGTAAGGTTTGCTTTATGAATCTGAATGCACCTTAGTTGGGTGCATATATATTTAAAATTGTTATCTCTTCTTGTTGAAGTGTGCCCTTCACCATTATATAATGACCCTCTTTGTCTTTCACTACTTTTGTTGCTTTAAAAATGAAATCGTCTGAAATTAGAACTGCCACACCAGCCTTCTTTTGGCTTCCATTTGCTTGGAATACTGATCTCCACCCTTTCATTTTTAGTCTATATGCATCCTTGCAGGTTAGATGTGTTTCCTGAAGACAGCATATACTTGGCCTGTATTTTCTTATCCATTCAGCCAGCCCATGTCTCTTGAGTGGAGAGTTTAAACCATTCACATTTATTGAGAGAACTGATAGGTAAGGTAGATTACTGTTTATTCTATTGGGTTGGATGTTGTTGCTATGATTTCTGGCTTGAGCCATTGTAATATCTGGCCTTTAATCTTTGGGTTTTGGTTGTTTTTATATTCGTGGGTTATTATTATGATGTTCCATGTGTAACACTGTTTTGAGTACTTCTTGTAGGGCTGGTCTTGTCTTGGTGAATTCTCTGAGCCTTTACTTGTCAGAGAATGTCTTTATTTCTCCTTCATATACGAAGCTTAGTTTTTCAGGGAATAATATTCTAGGCTGGGCATTGTTTTGTTTCAAAAGAGTGAGAATGGGGCCCCAGTCTCTCCTTGCTTGAAATGTCTCATTAGAGAAGTCTGGTGTTACTCGAATTGGCTTTCCCTTGTATGTTACTTGCCTCTTTTGTCTTACAGCTCTTAGAAGGGCCTCTTTAATTGATATTTTGGTCAGTCTGATGACTGCATGTCATGATGTCTTCCTGTTTGCATTGGATCTCCCCAGGGTCCTCTGAGCTTCTTGAACTTGTATATCGAGATTTTGAGCAAGGCCTGGCAAATTTTCCTCTGTTATATGTTCAAACAGCTTGTCCAACCCTTGAGTGTTGTGTTCTTCCCCTTCTTGCAACCATATGACCCTCACATTAGGTTTCTTCACATAATCCCACATCTCTTGTAGTCTTTGCTCTTTTCTCTTATTTCTCTGCTCTATTTCTGTGACTGATTTATTTAATTGGAGGGTGTTATCTTCAAGCTCTGAGATTCTTTCTTCTGTTTCATCTACCCTGTTCTTGAGACTTTCCACTGTATTTTGTAGTTCCTTGAATTGATTCTTCATTTCCAGGAGTTCGGTTACACTTTTCTTCATTGTGTCTATTTCTTTTCCCATATCCTGGAGGCTTTTTGTGGTTTCTTTGTGTTGGTCATTGAGTTGTTGTTGCAGCTGGGTGAGTGTTCTTATGATCCACATACGAAATTCCTCTTCTGTCATATTGGTTTCCTGATTTTGGTTGGTGTCCGTGTCTAGGGGGCTGGTGCTCCTCTTTGGGGGTGTGTTTTCCGTTTGGTTCTTCATATTTCCTGAGTTCTTTCGCTGATTTCTTCCCATGTCGATCAGTTGTTGTTTCTTTCCTTAGGTTATTGTTTGGGTATTCACACACCTTGTTTAGTTTCTGAGGCGTTAGGTGGTGTCTGTGGGTGAGATTGGACCACTCCCTGTATATTGAGTCAGTGAGTGCCGTGGAAAGGGTTTGCAAGATGCCGTCCCTGTCAGTAGGTGGCGTTTGCTTGGAGGAACAGGCTATACTTTTGATGTTTTGTTCTGTTAACAGCTCTTGTTCTGGGCGGAGCTGGGTTGGGTAAGCCTGCCCTCAGGCCGTTAGCAGGGGTCAAAGTTCTGGTCTCTTCTTCCAGGGAAAGCTGTCAGGGCGGGGCTGGAATGGTCCTGCTCAGCCAGAAAGTCTGGGTGTGGGGGTGGGGCTGTCTGAGACCCACAGTCTGGAGCGGGCCTTGCTTCTTTCCACCCTCTCCAAATCCGCAGCTACTCCTGGGCCTCTGCCAGCAGGCCAGACCACAAGCCACCAGGCCTCCCCGGACTGTGATGCCGGCAGGGAGGTTCCCTGCACAGGAACGCCACCTGGGTTGGGCGCATGGCCTCCTCCTGGGAGGAGGGTTGCCCTCTAGGACGCAGGTCCGCCCCTGGAGGCACACACACCTCAGTAGGCTGTTCACGTATAATCCTTCTGTGCCCCGGGCAATGCCAGCCCTCAGTGCAGGGGATCTGGTCTGTAGGTCTGACCTCTGGGTCCCAGAGTTCAAGCTGTATCCCCACCAGGGAGAGGATTTCCGGTCCCAATTCACCCACAGGGAGCCCAAGCTGGGTCTATGTCTCTCAGCCTCTGAGTCGGCACCGTTTTCCTGGGAACACGGTGCCAGCAGCACCTGGGAGGGCGGGCGGGTAGGGGCTCACAGTCTGAGTTCCCCTAAGTCAGGTGTAGGGTCCCAAACGGGAAGGTCCCATTCCCTGGAGGTGCCTCCGGCTGGTGGCTGTATTGTCTCTCTGGGCAGCGGTGGGTAGGGTCGGCGGAGTGGAGGAGGAGGCAATATGGTGCCTGCCTCGAGGCTCGGGTCTGTGCACACGGAGGTGCCCGGAGGAAGTTGGGAACCTGGTGCCACGTCTGCTACAGGCTCACCGTTGGCAGGCGGCGGCGGTCTCTGTGCTGGTGTCCGCAGGTCTCCACCCGCTGGGGAGCCCACCAGCAGTCCCGAATGCAGGGGAGGGGAAACAGCAAATCCACCTACCCTTGCTGCTGGTCTCTGGGCTGCTCCGGTGGTCTCAACCTCCAGTTCTCCTCCGCAGCCTCCTCCCGTGGAGTCTCCCGGGGTCTCAGGTACCCCTCCTTCCGACCCTTGTCTGCTGTATGCTTCTCTTCTTGCTTCTTTCCTCTAATTTCTGCTAGAATCTGTCTTTTCTGCAGAGACGCTCTGCCTAGCGGTGTTATTCGTCCGCCATCTTGCTCCGCCCCCCTCTTTTTTTTATCTTTTTAAGTAAACAACATTGGAGAACACAGGGAAGCCCTGCTGGGAAGGAATAGCTCTCAATTCAGAATGTACAGAAACATTTAATTCTTTGGACTCAAGGATCAAGGTTACTCTTTGTGAGAAAATAAGCAGTGAAATGAAGTTATTTAGTCTCATATCTATTGTTTTCCACAATGTTTTCTCCAACTAAATTAACTTTTTTTTTTCAAAATTATTTCCCTGGAGAATATCTACTTAAAGTTTGTCTGATATCAATTTTTTATTCATTTTCTGAAGAAATGGATTTCAAAATTTTTACACTTACATCTTTCTCCCATCAGTTATTCTAATTTTTAAGTGCATTTTTCTTTATCTAATTTCTGTTGGGATCTCTCTTCACCATTACCAAATAGAAAATTGTTTGAGGGACTAAACTCTAACTGTCCAATATCTCAAAATCGAAAGTTTTCCCAAATATATTTATAAAGTCCTCAAATTCTAAATGAAACAGAGAATTAAATCCAAGTTAATCTCATATCTTGGCTAAAGGAAGTACATTTGTTGTTTTGATTATCTAGTGACAATTAGTTGAATTTTAATTATGAGTGTCAGGCTCAGTATTACAACTAAAAATCTTATTTTTTATTTGCATTCAAATATAATAAATATGTCCTGTGAAAATAACTATTAAAAAATATGTCATATTTTTTCACTTAGTAAATTTTTCTCTACCTATTTACTTAATGCAAATATAGTTTAAACAATTAAATATTTTCTACCTATAATAAATGCATTATTATATATAAATAAAATATTGTTTAAATAGATCAGTATTCTATATTTCACATTGAAATTAGGCATACAATTTTATTAAGCTGCCTTAACATTTACAAGAGACATATTTAATAAAAATATGAAACCATTAATTAGTAACTTAATAGCTGTCATAAACTCTTATACTGCTTGTATATCATAGTGCTACCAGTTTTCAATACCTGGACAAGTGTGCCACGGCAGCAGATATCATACTCTAGTCCACTTATATTAGTTTGCTAGTAACTATCTTTTATTTATTTTGTTGGTCTTGTCTGTGGTTTTATATTTCCTTTTTGTTTGTGAACTCTGAAGTTTTTCAATAAAAAAATTCAAAGCTCATACAACATTGCAAGCCTAAACATGTGTTCTTTTGAGAACTTTTAATAGTTTATAGTTAAAGGGATTCTGTAATATCATTATTTTTTGTCATACAAACCATCTTAATAAATCAAACTTTTCACCTCTGGAATTTCATTTTTTCCCAGCAGTAATCTACCACTTTTGACCAATAATTTTTAAAATATATCTCATAATATCTTTAAAAGTTGAACGCAGCAGGCATCTAAACTCAAAAAGGACGATAAGATATATAAAAATTGCCTTTTTTCTTCACTATGAGAAGATATAAATCTTTGGGTTTGCTTCCAATAAATTTGTTATTGCTTCCAAACAATATATCTTTCTCTCAAATAAGATTTAGACCTTGATAGGGAAAACGAAAATGAAATGACATGAAACATAAAACTTGGATGACACACACACACACACACACACAGACACACACACACACACACAGAAACATGTACACATATTATATACTATAAAATATTATTATGACCATCATTATAATGATAGTACATTATAAGGTAGAACTTACATTCTTTCCTACATCTGATGCATATTTTCTATGGATAGTTTAAATGCAATTTTCAGTATGCTCTTTTGTTTTCAAATTATGACCCATTAGTCACACAAACTTCTAAACTATTCATGCATATAAACAAATATTTATACAAGATCTCATTCATGATATTATATATATTTTCTAACATCTTCATATATAACTCTAATATCTAATATCGTAGCAGTCATGGTGGTATTTGTCCTTGGGTGCATGGAAGTGCCCTGTCTCCCTTCTCTCACCTTGGCCCAATGGTGGAAGGAGCAGCAGCCATGTCAGTCCAGCCTTGGAGCAGGATACAGATCTCCATAAGTCAGGTTCTCAGAATTGCACCAAGTTGAAGCTGCTCAGGGCCTGGGTGCCTGTGGGACTATGCTGAGTTTCCTTTCTGGAGCAATGTTTCTGCGCAATCTCTAGGCAGCTTTGTATGTTAGACTCAAAGTCCATGTGAGTTGAGTTCTCCTGTTACGAAGAATGTAAAAGCCCATGGTAGAAACATGAAGTCCTGAGGGATTCTCTCTTACCCTTCCCCCTCACCCAGGGACTTCTCTATGCTGCATTAATCTTGAACTCTAGCCTTCAGCATTGACAGAAAAAAAATTTCTGTTGTTTAAGCTTCCTAGAATATGCTATTTAGTTATGGCAGTCAGAGCTAAAAGCTAACAGCTGCAGTGCCTCACATGCAATAACGTTAGAATACATGTAATCAAATCACCCAGGTTTTCCAAAAACACTCAAAGATTCAGTGGGTGGGAAAACCAATATTCCTTGGTTTCCACAATGTGTTCATTATTATTGCAACAAATATACCTAATTATAAAGTTTTATGCAAAATTTATTGTTTTACTTTCACCTTCAGGTTTGATATAGGCCCTATTGTGTCAAAAAGCATAGCTTTATCATTGTCTTTTGATGTCATCATATAACTCATTGATCTTTATCTTTTTATTAAACCATAGAGGCTCTGGCTCTTACCTTATGATGATTTTTCTTGAGTATGAAACAATAATGAATTTTCAGGCTTTAGTCTATTTTGCTCATATTCTGAGAACTTGACTGATTCTATTCTACTTTTTCTTATCGAACAAGTTTCTATTGGATGAATTTACTATTAAGAAAGCAGTTATTAGATTTCTTCAGTGGTGCACTTTGAATATCAGGGAAAGGGGTTTTTATGGCATGATAACAATATATGTAAGGGTAGGGTTTCCATAATTTCTATCTGAAATATCATCTATATAGCTCATATCTTTTTTATTACTAGAGGATCCAATTCTCTTATAGTATCTTTTAGATAATATTTAAATAGTATTTAAGCCAGTAATATTTAAGGAAACATGTTCTTATTATTAGAATATATAATTAAAAGAAACGTGTTGACAATCAGTTTAAATTACTCCATAAAATTGTTGGACAGTAAAGCATATAAACAGTACTCATTAAAATTACAGTGAAAACATAAAATAGAATGGATACTAATACCTAGTTTGTATTTCTTTACCCAAAGAAACTTTTTAAAGGAATAAAAATAATTTCTATAGGAAAAGGGGAAAATGTGTTTGCAAAAGAACAAAAGAATACATATTTGAAAAATGAATTATCCAGAAGATTTCTAGTACAAGGCTGTTTAAAAATATTTTATATTAGGTTCCTGTATTTTCTTCTTTGATGAAAGATAAAGGTCTGTTTGTGTACAGTAGTCTATGAAATCGTCATGAATATCTTGTAATCCAGCAAAACTGATGTTGAGACAAATATATAGTGACCAATAAATGTTTATTAACAAAAAAATTATTATTTTTTTGCGTCCTTGTAATGCTCTTAACTACGTCATCAGAAAATTGATTTTGTTCCTTATGTAACTTTTTCTATTTCTTTTAAAAAGGTCAATTTTTGCAATGTTAAATGTCTTTTAAAATTATATTAATAAAAGCAGTGGATTGGCACATTTATCTTATACTAAGTGACTTGTGAAAGAATTAACTTTGCAACCAAATAAATTAGATAAGTGATTGATTTTATTTTTATAATGAGATTCTTTGACCAGAGAAAATCTTATTGTTTACATTATACTGTACCTTATAGGCCCAACCATTATAGAAAATAATAATGGGAACAGCAATATAGCATGACTATTGGCATCCATTTGTATGTGAATGATTATAAAGTTTTAAAAAGTCTGAGACAATTAGAAAACTTCCATAAAGTTTATTTAAACTGACTGCATGGAAACCATCTATGTCTATATCATGTTTTTTTTAAAAGTTCAAAAGATGAAAACAAAGTTTTTTTAATGCATAACTTTACACAAGTTACAACTTTATAGATTTCACAGATTCTACTTCAGTTTTTCTTTTTATTATGTAAGAAAATAATTTGCCATTTACAAATATATTTTCCTCTTTTAGTACCCTGAGGAGATTTTAACTTGTCTAGAATCTTAAGCCATAGGATGGGATAACATTGTTAGGAGGTAGGAGAAGAGGGGAAAGAGTCTCTTAAGTGATTTTATGTAAACAATAACAATCTACCTCTGTTTAAGGTCACTGTGGCTGCTAAAGGCAACTAAGATTCTCATTACAATAGAGCTTTGTTCTGGTCCCATCACATTTTAACTTAGAAACTTTATGCAGCTCATTTATTCTTATAAAGTCTTAGGGTAATCTTTTACAAAATTGAAATAATTTCAATTTCAAATATTTCAATTGAAATAATTTCAATTTCAAAATTGAAATAATTTCAATATTAATTTTCAATAAATTCAAAAATACATCATATTTGATGTATTTTAAAATGATTTATACAACTATATATGAGAAAATAGATGAAATATATAATAACATATTATTTTGCAGTTATACCAAATGTTCAGTAATGTCTCCATAAGTATCATGCTCCACACTATTGGAATTTATTTTCCCTTTCTACAAAAATTCTAGGAAAAGCATCTTGACCTCTGAAATATTTAAAAATAATGGTCATTTTCCATTATCTTAGTCTAGATTGATTAAATCCTTGCATATATAACTTTACAAGGGACTAGTTATTCTTCTTCACAGGTATATTATTCCATGCCTCCTTTTATGCTATGAAGTTCCTTCTTCATGGAATACTCTCTCTAAACTCCACCCCTAGTTAATCTATTTCAAATAATTCTCAAATATTACTAAAATATTGCCTCATCTAGGAAGACTTCACATATTCATTAAAGTATAGTATTTTTAGACTTATATTTACCACTTCATTATTACAATCTTTGTAAGATAGCAATTTCTATTTTCTCATAACCTAGAAACCTCCTTAACCCCATGCGGGTATTTGGGAAACTTATTCAACTGGACTGAGACCCAGTAAACTACAGCACTTCTCATCAACTTGACCAAAATACACGCATTTCAAAGTCAATGGTACACAGAATTGATGACTTTTGAATGATGGTGACTTTTTTCATTCAACATTCCTGTTTGAATGGCCTGGATGTGTGTGTGTGTGTGTGTATGTGTGTGTGTGTGTGTGTGTGTGTGTGTGTCTTTGGGTGTGTGTGGGGGGGTACACACTTGAGTAGAAAGAATTATTTCCTATGTAATCTGGAGACATAGCTAAGGTTTAAATCAGAGGTTATATTACAGAAATTTTTACCACCTTTTCATTCTCATTATCTAGCAGCAGAGTTTTGTGTAAATATGTCACTTAAGGTTTAGAATCTCATTAAAAATCTTTCATACTGGGAGAAAGAAAAAAGAATCATTGATGTGCTTTGTGTTTTAAATATAACTTTTGAATTTCACAGATTTTTTTCCTAACTTTATCTATAGAGTAGCATAGCTCTGATAATTACTTATCTTCTTACTTTTCCCAGATTATCAGAAGGATGTAAAATGTATTTATTGACATTTAAAAAGTTACTCTTTTGGCATCATTATTTGCTAATGAGCTTGTTTTGGAATGTTTGCAAGCTTATGTGACAGGATGGCATTTTACTATTTGAATAAGGTCAGCTGTGTTACTCAGTCTATGAGAAAAAAAAGTCATATTGAAAGGTGAAGCTATTAACTACATTTGACCTAAAGCCTGCTTTCAAAATCAAGAAATGGCACCTCAAATTCATGTAGCTCCTTTAACCTGTGAGGTGGAATTTCAGCAATTATCAGGCAATGTCAGGAGGTAGGTTGAGGATGGGGATCACACTTTACCCATGTTAAAGGTTGTGTTCGAGTTAATTTTTGAATGGCACAATGGCCATAATTTTAAACGCAAACAGACTTTTGAGAAGAAATGTAAAAGTTGCTTTGTTTTCCCTGGTTTCTCTTCTTTCATTATCTGTCATCATTAAAGATGTCTGAATGGCTATGAGCAGAGGCTCTATGGAATAATTAAATGCTATTTTTAGTCACTTGAGATGCCATAAAAGGGGACTTAAATTTTGGTCTTTAAGAAATGAGGAGGTTTGAGAGTATGTGAATAAATCTCTGAAATGACAACATTTGTTTTTTACTAATTTTCATCTTGTGGCTATAGACTAAATTTGAATGGAATAAATGTATTTAAGAAGAAATATATCTCAGTAAAAAGGAAATTTTGGACTCCTTGAATATAAGCACATCCCTTCCTGCAAAATGCATCAGTTTCATTACAATCACTTGCAAGTTGATAATTATGATACCATTTAAGTGATATCAAAATTATTAGAATAAAATTTGATATATGAGAAGAAAGGAAGTTGCATTTTTCACAGGTGATTCTATAATATGATTATTAAGTTAGCATTATGTAAGCATTGTCCTGTAAGATGAGCAGTATTTTGAAAGGTAGAGATGTGGAGTGTTATATTTTATCTCCTAGTAATCAGAAAAGCCCAATCTCATTCATATGTGTCCTCTTAGCATGCTTTGAGAACACAAAGAGCATATATTTTCTATACATAAGACAAGCAAAAAGAAATTTAGCCTCATTATAGGTGTCTTAGTTTATTTGTTTTGTTATAACAAAATGCTAAAATAAAAAATACAAACTGAGGAGCAGAAGTTTATTTCTCACAGTTCTGGAGGCTGGGAAGTTGACAATCAGGGTGCCTGCAGGTTGTCTGCTTCCAAAATAGTGCTTCGAACATTGAGTCTTTCAGAGGAGAAGAATACTGTGTCCTCATATGGCAGAAGGCAGAAGAACAAAAAAGGAGGAACTCCCTCTGTGGAGCCCTTTTATAAGGGCACCCAACCTAATTCACTAGGGAGGACCCCTCGTGGCATAATCACCTCTTAATGGTCCCATCGCTTAATACTATTGCATTGGCAACATCTGCATTTTGTAGGAGACGCATCAAACCATAGCAACATGTATGATTAATTACATCTGACCAGGTTCTAGTCTCTTTTCAGTGGCATATGTGAGTTATAACTTGGCTAGGCTGACATGAGACTCAAGGCTACAGAGAGAGAACAAAATGTAGAGACCAGGAGAGTCAGTGATAATGAAGCCTAATTTGAGTGTGCATGCAACATTGCTGGGAGGAATGCTGGAGATTAGCAGAGTGGATTATCAAACTTCAGGCTTCCCAAATTCGTGTAATTCTTTGTCCATGCTTTCTTCTCAAAGAGGATCTTTTTGGGAGGAAGGAATTGTAACACACTAATATGTTCAAGTGGAGGTGAAATAGGAGTGTGGAAGGAAATTATAGTGTTGAAATAGCTTGGCAAAGAGATTACTGATGTTCCAAGTAAAGATTAGAATGCTTGGTTTATGCAGGTGACTTGAGACAGCACAGCAATGACCAACTCAATAGAGAAGTGATTTGGACCTTACAGCAGCACCAAGAGCTAATGACAAAATAGCAATGTAAAAATCAGAACCAATTCAAAGAGCCTGATTCCACCATTAGTACTCTAGGAAAATATCCTTCTTTCTGGGAAATATGGCCCTCTGATACTTGATTAGGGAAAAATACAGGAAGAGAATGAATTTGGAATTTACTATCATCATTTTGTAATATTTTAATATTCACATATATTCTATTCTAATTATTTATTTTATATTCATATTAATACTCACCTTTTTCTTTATATTGTAAAGACACAAAGTTTTGGAAGTACAGAATATGTTTGAGAACAAATATTCAATTATAATCGTAGTCTCACATTTTAAGTGTGTATCTGTTGGGGGTAGGGATTGCAATCCATTATTATATGGATAAATATTAATAAAAGCTTGATAAATTTAATTAGGAGACTTCAGTAAGGGAATATATAAATAAATAAAACCAAAGAAAAAAAGGCAGAAGGCACTAATGTCCATGCTTCTAATTTCTCAAGCATGGATGAAATCCCAAATGCATACCTAGTTAATATTGAAAGAGATTCTGCTGGGGATAGCATCACGATTTAAACAATTTTAACAACTGTAAGTGAAATTGTATCTTCAATATTTTACAGAATTAGAGTTAGTGTTACATTAGCAAAGCATGTAAAGTAACTGTTAGTCCTACATCTGAAAATAGTGTTATAAAATAATATTTTCTATGTGATTTTTAGCTCCTGTTGCTAATTTCCATCTAGTAAGAATATTAAGCTTGCACCTACATACTCATATAACACCTACTGGTAGCAGGGACTGTTTTAGTATTTCACTTTTATATAAAATTTATTTTAATCTCCATAATAACCTTATATTGAACATGCTATTTATGAGCTTTTTAAAATTTACAGATAATTATACTGTGACTCAGATACCTTTGGTGACACAGTAGATGTTAGAACAGTTACCATTCAAATTGACTTCAGAGACCATTAAAACCACCACTACCTATTGTGTGTCAGTGGTGTGCTTACCATTTTAGACTATTTCAATATGATAGCACATAAATTGTGGCATAGAATTTATTCTCATATATTTTACATTTCAAAAGGGAGACTATCATTAACAACATGGAATAAAAACAATGTCAATCAAAATTAAAATATTTGGGAGATTCAAATAAGGTGTCTTCTTATCTCCTTCAAAAATTATAACTAACTGAATAACTGTACATAATTTAAAATGATACACATTTTAATACTAACACAAGTATCCTAAGCTAGGTGCTTAGGAGTTATGAATGGCATCCAGGAGAGAGAGAGAGAGAGAGAGAGAGAGACAGAGAGAGAGAGAGAGAATTTCAGAGGGTATCTCTCATAAATTGTATAATTGACTAATATTAGTTCAAAGTTCTATAATAGCATATAGCTTTTCTTTAAGCTATGAAAGTGAGTTTGGCTTGGTAGCTATGTCTTTGAATATATCATTTTACATATCAAAATTGCTGTAATAGAACAGAATTCTTAAGCCATGGGCTTGTAATAATCTCCTTGGTTGAAGTAAATTCTACATTTTTAAAATTCAATACTTTTTTTTTAAATGGAAATATTTATGGGTAGTTTAAAAGTCATCACATCATCAAATGTATTTTATTATGTATTACTGTCACACCTTGGCTGGTATTTCATCACAGATTCATTAAAATTTCTTCTATTGTATATAATGCAACAAGGTTTTCAAACTGCTTAGGATATTTGAGCTAAATAAACATCTTTGTAGTTATGATATTTTAAAATGTTGTTCCCCATATTATATTCCAACAATGTAGAGTGAAAATATTTCATTTAATTCAGTAATAGTTTTTATATACTGATCTTATTTTTTTATGTTTTTATACATAAAATGTTTCAATTTTCCTTCAAATAGTAAATTTTAAAGTACATTGGTTATTACCATCCTGACTGAATCATAAACCCCCCAAAATTGCAAGAGATGTCAATTAGGAGTTTTTTTTAATTCTCTGCTCTTTTTCAATGTTATAAATGAAATGGATCACATAAGCTTCTTAGAACAATGGCACATAATCACCAATAAACGTTTTCAAATATTATTATTACCAAGTTAAATTCTGAATATTATATCTACCTTAAGTAGAATATTACTATATATTACAATGATTTTATTTTTCAAATATGTAATTTAATGTCTTATATACAAGCCTATTTACTCATCATAATTTTATGGTTATGCTAACAAGAATTGTATACTCCTACTAAGTAAATACATAATTTTCTATTATATGCAAAAAAATATTCTCAGTGATAAACTGGCTATGTATCTTTGATCCTATCCTTTTAGTTGTGTTAGCCACAGGGTTTTTTCTTTTTAAAAGGAGATTGCTGGGCTAATTAATATCTACTACCCTTCAAATCTACAAAAATATGGTGAAGACAAAGTGGCAGTAGTTGTTCTTCATGTGTGAAATTTACATTGGTGGTAAATATTGTCTCAGTGGAAAGTCACAGATTCTGAAGTAAGATAAACAACAGATGGATATAAAATGAATGAACCACAATCAAGAAAAGGATTATCTTGGACGCTAACAGAAGTTTAACTCATTATTTCAATTATTTGTCTTTCTATCTACAAAGCTTAGTGCGATAGCAAACATATAACAGGAGTTTAGTAATTGGTTGTTCAATGAAGAGATTTACCCTACTTAAGATATTAACAAATAGCCTTTCTAAAATAATTTTTAATCCCAATATTCATCCTGAACATAGTACTGTTTCTTAAATTTTAACCAAATTAATAAATGTTTATCAAACAGTGAATGGTATTCAGAGGTTATAAAAAATAGCCAGGTCTTAACTGACCTCATTCTACTTCCCGACCCTGCTTCTTTGCTACCCCTGACCCTCCTTTTTCTTTTTCTTTTGTTAATCACCCAATTTTTATAAATGCATGCTTTATGACCATTTTATAATTCATTGATTTAGCATTATCCATGGACTTATGACAGTAATATTCTTCCTCTACCTCTTCCCATTATTCTACAAATATTATTATTCTACTGTTCTTGATTAATCCAGTAGTCAAGGATTACTTATGTGAGTATGTAAACATTTTTCACAGATGGTTCATAAATTTACCTTTCTTATGTAATTTAATTTTTCCTGGGGTTTATAATGTCCCCATTTTGTAGTTATTTTATTATGCTCCTATTTTCAAATTTCCTCAAATTCTGCAATAGGTATATATAACACTTCGCAAGATGTTTAAAAGTGTTAAAAGTTTAAAAGTTGGAAGTGTTTAAAAGGCCTGAATATTCCATTAGCTTCAAGTATTTTCATAAAGCTCTAAACTCTTGAACTAATCTCTCCTTTGGACTGTTATAAAATGGTCACAGAAGGACTCTCATTACTTTCATTTCCAAAGGTTTTATTTTCTATTTCCTGAGTCCTGTGGCTTTTCTTTGTTGTTTCCTTCCTCCAGGAGCTTCCTTAGGAGGAAGGGAAGGGAAGATTTTGAGAATCTATGTTACAAAGTAACTTTTTTCTAAGCTTGTATTGGATAGATCATTTAGATACAGAATTGTAGATCGCAAGTCTCCTTTTCTTAGAAGTTGGAAGGCATCTCTCATTTTTTCCTAACATTCAGATTTGTTGCTTATTAAGTCTGATTCCATTATGATTCCTGAGGTTTTGTATAAGATCCATTTGTTTTTCCTATCCTCACACAGAAAATCATAGGATCTCTCTTTATTCTTGCTGTTCAGAAGTGTTAATGATACAACTTTGAAGTAACCATCCTTTCATTCATTGTGTTTGATAGTAGTGAGTACTTTCCCATCCTTTCATTCATTATGTTTGATAGTAGTGAGTACTTTCCATCTGTAAAATCCTGTCTCTCAACATTGAATTTTCTGTTATTAATATATTCTTTCTCTGAAAATGTTCTCTCCATTGTAATCTCTGTTTTCCAATTGTGCAACTTCTATTATTTGGATATTGGACATTCTTGCATATTCTCCATTTTTAAATGTTTTAAACTATTTCCTATTTTTACTTTTACTAACCTTTTAAAAAAATTTTCTAATATCTCTTTTTCATATTATAAAATCTATAAATGCATATTTTCAAAAGACCTTTCTTATTTCCTTTCGTATAATATGTTATACTAATTAAATGGTTACATTTCCCTTTACTCTATGAAAATATTGCTTGCTTTCTCTGTACAGTTTTCCTTTGATCTCTGAATTGTCTGTTTCCTCCAATTCCCTCCATTCTTCCAGCCCTTTTTGTTTACTTGTTTTGGTCCCTCTAATATTAAAGCCTTTCTTCAAATATTTGACATCCCTGACTTTAACTCTTAAATTCAAGTAATAAAAGGCTAAATGATAATATTCTGTGTGTGTTGATTTAAGTGTATGTGTGTATATATTTTTCTAAATGCTAGACTTTACTGGAGGGTGAGCTGGTGGATGAAATGTCAGTTGTTTTTCTTTTTTTTTTTTAAGAAATCCAATTGCAAGTAGTTGGAATGCTTTTTATCTGTGACTTCCCAGATTCCGTACAGAAAATTTTCCATACTTTTGCTTTATAAAGGTGGGTCTGTTTCAGAAGCAGGGAAAGCTAGAAATCTATTAATTTTCAGCATTCTGACACCTAAATGCAGAGATTGAGTGTGGAGGTTCAATTTACACAGAGACTTTGCTTCAGACCTGGCTCTCACTCTCACTTTCCACTCTACTTGCTTTTCCTGAGTACTGAATCTATATACTTCTTCAAACTTACTTGGGACTCATGTACTGTTAAGTCTTTTAAAAAGATTCTGGTTCACAGATAAGGTTTTACTATAAATTTTTCACTATATTCCCTCCCTTCATAGAGAATAGAACTTCTTTCTCATTTTTGTGAAACTGTCTAGCAGGGCAATATTCTGTTTCAGTTAGAATTCATCTAAAAAACAAACAGTACACTTAAATCAGTTATATAAAGACAGTTGGAAAGAGGGTCTTTCCACATGTGTGTGGGCAGGTAGGATGTAGAGTAACCATAAAGGATCATGCGGTATTCCAGTGACATAGACTAATGAAGCACCTCATGCTTGAAGATGCCAATTCAAGGAGTTTTTATAGGAGCCTGGAATACAGAAGAGCTGTATGGCAAGGGCCAGATGACAGGAGCCATAGCCTACAGCCAAAGAACAGAGTCAGTCCATAGACCTTCAAAGAGAGACAGAGTATTTTAATTTCCAAAATGAAGGGAACACTCATTGGCAGACACTCACCAAATCAGAGTGAATATTAACGCTAAATAGAGATGATGGAGATTTATAATTAAAATGCTTCATATGAGACAATATTGGCCCTACTGTCTCAGATAAGGATAATTAAGATGAATCCTCTGGAAGTGTATCTAGTCAGTGAAAATTTTACAATAGTTGTTCTAGTTAGCTGAATAATTGCCTCCAAACAGATACACTCACATTCTAATCCCTGGAACCTGTGAATGTTATTTGGAAAAAGGGTCTTTTTCCAAATTTGGAATTAAGTTAAGGATCTTGAGATGAGGAGATTATCCTGAGTTATCTAAGTGGGCTCTAAATCCAATAATAAGTGTTCTTAAAGGACACACATGGAAAAAGAGAAGACAAAAAGACAATATGAGCAAGGAGACAGATATTGGGGCGATGCAGTCTCACATGATATAACACCTGCTGCAACCTCAATGTGCAAGAGGAAAAGAGCAGAATCTCCCCTAGGGTTTTCAGAGGGAGCATAGACCTTCTGACATATTGATTTTGGACTTCTGGCCTCCGGAACTATGAGAGAATAAAGTTCTGTTGTTTTAAGCCACTCCATTTGTGGTCATTTTTTTTACAGCAGCCAGAGGAAACTAATACAGGCCCAAAGAGTTTTAAATTTTTTCCCCAAGACTTTTTTCCTTTAATGTAGTAAGAGTTATTTAGTGACATAAAAGGAATTAGAATTACTATGGCAAGATTATACAAAGATTGGGCTCAACTGTTGAGTATACATAGATGGAAATACATAGATGGAATAATAGCACACACACAAGCACAAGTACACATACACACACTATACATATCAATTCAATCAGGGAAAAAAACGTTAAATCTCTGCACTTCTTTTGCAAGAACCAGGCTTTTTAAAAGAAGAAAGCCTGTTTGCAATCAAGGAACCCTATAAGGAAGGAAGTACCTTAGAAGAAAAAAAGATTTGCTATGAGTCCATCTGTCTGCCCTCAGAATAGATTATAGTTGTAAGGTTGAGTTATGTGCTGAAGATCTTCAAAACATGATGTATGAGGATTTTTTACGGGGGTGATGTTTATGGATTGGTCCAAAAAAATATTGAAAGAAGTCTAGAGCCTATATTAGCCAATCTTCTGATAGAGAGAGCAATTTTACTCATCATTACAGGAAGCCCAAATTTATAAACGTTTATTACCCTTTCAGTAATCATTGTATAACCAATGCCAAGGAGCTGCTGTAGATTTATTCTCCTCCAGCAAATCACTGTTACCCCAAGAGTTGCCTGAATGTTCTCAAGTGAAAGTCCAGCAGAAAAGATGCACGTTAGCCCCTTCTTAATGATCTTATATGGAAGTCCCCTTTCAAATACTTCAGAACAATGAAGTTAATAATGGGTATCTACAATTCTAGAAGATGTAGTTTAGGAGGCATCATTCTTGCTTATCAATAACTGGTTCTCATCTCTTTGCACATAATCAGGACAAAGAGACTAGAGATAGCCAAAAGACAGTTAAAATGAGTAACCATGTAAAACTTTTATGATGAGATACTGAAAAATCCATGTGACCTATCTGTCATTTTCTTTATTCTCCATAACCTAGAATCTACTTATTGAGAAGAAAGTGGCACAAGATGAAACATCATAGATCCTGAATTAATCATTATGATGGGTCTACCACAGTAGACTTTGCATGTGTAAAGATAGACTGGTTATACTGCTAAAATTTGGAAATTCTTGGTTGACTCAGTACATTATACCTTTTCATTACTAACTCAAGAGAAGGTGGTGTTATGGAAGGTAGGGCAATCAACATCAAACTAGTGTGGTATGAGAAAAATAAACTTAAAATCTTCTTACATGGTTTGACAGGTGTGAAGCCCACCTCTCTGCTATCCCTGATACATGTATTGAAAAATTGAAACTAAGTTTTCTGAGGATTGATTTGTGACTTGAATGAAATTATCAATAGTCCTAATTTAAAAATGTTAAATTACTACTGCTGTTAGCATTCCCAATGATATTTTGGAGGTTGCCCCATCTACAATCAGTATTCACCTGCTATCAATCTGCTCTAGGTACTGTTCACTCCATGGTTCATCTGTAGATTTTGGATTTTCACCACCACTTTCTAATTATCCAATTAGAACAACCAAAGTAGGATAATTAGTAGCTCATGCTTTCGATTCTTTAGAGATAATTGCTTGCTTCACTTTCACCTTTGTAAATTTCCAGCTCTCTTCTCTTCAAATTCACAGTATTTGCTACTTTGATTGGCTCTCAGCTAGGTATATCTTCATGCTGAAAGTTCTCTTTTCTTACTATTGTACTGGTTTCTCTCATCATCAAATCTGCCTATGTATTTCTGTAGCCCAATTCCATCTAAAACCATGAGGGACACATCTTTTTTTGCTGAGATTCAGTTTTATCAGAAGGATGGACTTGACTGGAAGGTTTTATTTCTTTTCTTTTCTTTGTTTTGAGACAGGGTCTCACTTTGTTGCCCAGGCCAAATAGCTTTGTGCACTAAATGTTTAATTAATTGATCAAGCTTTTTGGCCATTAAAAAAATGTTGCTGGGTAACATTGCTCTCATTTTCAAAAACATCACGATTATTATGGAATTTTTTATGGAATAGGCATTCATGATATTCCTAGGTATTCCAGAGATCTGTTTTCTAATTCTACATTATTAACTTGGACATAGCTTCACCTCTTTTTTACTTTGACCTGGATAGTATGGGTCTCAGCTTTGATTTTAAGTAAAGGCTTACTCTTTTTTCCACTATAAAAATTATCGTAATTTTAAAATTCAAATAAAAAAATAAACTCATGATAATCCCACCACTAAAATAATCACCTAATACTAAACTTTTGTTATGTTCACTACTTTCAACAGAAAATTAGAACATTTGTTGTCATGTCAATTATGGAATTTGAAATCTTTTCTAAAATGCTTTATATCATTATGATTTTCTTTGATGACAGTATCTTTATATTTTGTGAACACAATTCTGATTTTAATGGTTCTATAAATCTCATAATGTAACCATCTTCATGTATTCATTTATTTTTTCTCATGCATGGAGTGAGACATGTTGAGGATCGGCATTCCAGAAAATGAAAATGGCAAATATGGAATCTTCCAGGCTAGAGAGCACCTTTCACAGGAATAACAAGAAAGCCAGCTGATGTAGTGGGAAAGAGCGAGTTAGAAAATGAGTAGTAAAGGAGTTCAAAGGTGTAACAGGGACTGTTGTACCCTTAAAGCTTTTATTCATGATAAGATGGAAATTCTCTGAAAGGTTTTGAGCTGTGTAACACAATTGGCTGTACATTTAACAGTTGAGAGGAAAACCATGAAGAGTTGCAAGAGATAAAGCAAGGAAACAAGTTAGAAGGCTGATGTAACAGTTCAGGCAAAAGATAATGGTGGCCAATACCAGAGTGGAGGCAGGAGAGGTGATGAGATATAGACAAATGTTAAATGCATTTTGAAGGGAAAGTGGGAACAATGCTTTAAGTAGATCAGCTATAGAGTATGAAGAAAAAGAGGAGCCAAAGACAATTCCTAAACCCCTGGGAAAAAATGGCATTGCCAATAGTATATTTTTTAAAAATTTA
Organism: Microcebus murinus; assembly: GCF_040939455.1. Lineage (NCBI taxonomy): Eukaryota > Metazoa > Chordata > Mammalia > Primates > Cheirogaleidae > Microcebus > Microcebus murinus. The sequence continues at coordinate 14,194,964 of NC_134114.1, forward strand.
ATTTACCTGATTCCAGGTGATATTGAATTAGCAACTTTATGCTTGATAACCAGTTGTATATCCAATTTTATCAATTCCTGGATAATTTCTTAAACATTTATTTTTCAAGGAATTCTTCAGACATATATCTCTTTAAAATATGGACTGATTTTCCCACATTCTACCACCAAGTAGTGTCGTGATATTTGTGTTAGTCCTAATATATAAAATTGAACATGAATTTTAGTCCCTACCCATTTGAGTAGTTATTACACTCTGATCTTGTTTAATCTCTCATTTTGCCTTGAATTTTTCAAAGTCAATATGTAGAACAAGTATGAAACTGTTAATGTTATTAAGGATGACATTGAAAAATTATATTTTCTAAATGTCTTTATAATTAAAAATAATTTTACAGATGGTTAACCCACTTAATGTGGGGACCAAGTCTCTGGCCCACTTAGATATGGTCCAGTGCTTACAATAAATACTTAAAACAGTCCTTGAGTAGTTAAATATGTCATATAGTTTTCATGGAAACCAACATTTGTAGTATTATCTTCATATCCCCACATCATAACTAAATGTACCAATTAAGGGAATTGGTACATTAAATAGACCAATTAAGGGAATACTTAGGTGACTGTCCCAAGGCCAAATGTTAATGTTGGAGTCACTATTTGAGCTCAGGTTTTTCAGTACCTGTTGGGGTAGGCAGAATTCCAAAATGGCTTCTGAGATTCCTACCCCTGGTATGCGTGTCCTGTATAGTATCCTTTCTTTGAGTACAGAAAGAACCTGCAACTATAATACAATAGGCTACCCTTCCTGCGTTTAAGTTACTAAACAGTTAACTTTAATTTTATCAAAATGGAAATTATCTAGGTGGTTCTCACTTAGTCAGGTGAGCCTTTGAAGGGGATGGATCCCTACCTGAAGTCAGTTTGGCAACAAAAACAAAATGGGAGGCATTAATATGCCAGATATCAAACTATACTACAAAGCTGTAGTAATTAAAACAATATGGTATTGGCACAAAAACAGGAATATTGACCAGTGGAACAGATGTGAGAATCCGGATATAAAACTCACTTGAACTTTTTAAAGAATGAAGAATTTTTTTGACCAATACCATTGCATTCTAAAGAGAAAATAATTAGTATGATATATAATCGTTATTAGAGAGCATATTTATATATATAAGCTTCAGCCCGAGTCCTTTTGTGAAACATTCCCTGTATTATTATAATTAATCAACAGACTACAAAGATTATGACAAACTTTGTGTGCACTTGTGCAACACAGAAAATGCAATATAATTATTAAATAAATGGGCTATAAATTGATAGGACTTGTGAAATGCTTATTACTGAAAATATATCATTCAATCCACAAATAATGTTTGTGTAGTATGTATACATGAATGGAAAATGACTTTGTTATTAGGTGTTACATACCTTGTTGGCTATTATTAGAATAGAAGTCTGTCTATAATTTACTGAAGGATCACCTGTGACCTGAATGAACAATCTCAGCTTTTTAAATTATGACCCTCATTCTGAAGCTGTGTCTATTCAGTTGATGGTAGAGCAATTCTTGTGGAAGTCTAAAAATAACACTCAGCTGAATGCACATGGTCTGGATGAACTATATGGGGTATTACTGGCAAAGATTCAGAAGAATCAATTGCTCTGATCTTACCACTCAGTAAATGGACCAAAGCTGATGGTCTAAATTGAAAATAATAGTTGGAATGTTCTACAATGGCTCTGCTCCAGAGCATGTAAGACAACTTCACTGAACAGTTTGAGCACCAGATGATTACATCTCAAATTCAGTTAATATCTTCCTGAACTATCTCTACAAATTACATATCACATTTCCACAACACAAATGCATTGTCACACTTTGTATAGCTAATATAACCATTGTTATTGGTACTTTGTCAAAAATGCCATCTTGATGGGAAAAAATGCTTCTAGCAAAAACAATTACTACAATAATTATAGCCTAGCATAATAACAACTTCTTCCATTCTACCTCTCCATGTTTAGACTCCAAATCATCATATATGCTTATCATTCTAATGTTAGCTGACTTACACCAACAAATGTGGAAGTAGCAAGGACACTTTGTTGTGTGATTTTATTAATGTGTCTGCTTACTGATATATTTAACATAAACATGAATTTCTATTTGGTTCATTTGACACATAGAAGTTCAATGACCCATGACTTCTCCTTATTAATCACTTCTCTTTGAATTGGCAGGTGATATTAATTTTATGACATTTCTCATTGGTTATACTTTTATTATATAAATCATCATGTTGAAATTTTTACTATGATGTATATAAATACAGATATATCATAAATTTCCCCAAATCTAACAAAATCAAGTTATATTTTTTCACTTTAGTATTTAGAAAGAAGGATGTATTTTTCAAATAATGTACAGGCAAACCTCTGCAATGTTGAGGCTTTGGTTCCAGACCACTGAAATAAGTGAATATCTCAATAAAGTGAGTCATATAATTTTCTTGATTTCCCAGTGCATGTTTGCCTTATACTGCAGCCTATTTAGTGTGAAATAACATTATGTCTATAAATATAATATACATATCTTAACTGAAAACATTTGATTGCTAAAAACTTCTAATGACCATTTGAGCTTTCAGTAAGTCATAATCTTGCTGGTGGAGGGTCTTGCCTCCATGATGATGGTTGCTGACTGATCAGACTGGGGGTTGCTGAAGGTTGGGGTAGCAGTGGCAATTTTTAAAAATAAGACAACAATGAAGTTTGCCCCATCGATTGACTTTTCCTTTCGAAAAAGATTTCTCTATATCATTCAATGCTGTTTGACAGCATTTTACCTTCAGGAGAGCTTCTTTCAATATTGGAGGTAAATCTCTCAAACCTTGCAACTGCTTTATCAGCTAAGTTTATGTAATATTCTAAATCATTTGTTGTCATTTCAACAATGTTTATAGCATCTTTACCAGGAGTAGATTCAATCTGAAGAAAACACTTTGCTCATCCATAGAAAGCAAAGCCTGATGCATTATAGTTTTATCATGAGATTGGAGGAATCCATTCACATCTTCAGGGTACAGTTCTAATCCTATTTCTCTTACTATTTCTGCCACATCGTAGTTGCTTTCTCAACTGAAGTCTTGAACTTCTCAAAGTCATCCATGAGGGTTGGAATCAATTTCATCCAAACTCCTATCAATTGATATTTTGACCTCCTGCCATGAACCATAAATGTTCTTACTGACATCTAGAATGGTGACTTCTTTACAGAAGATTATCAATTTACCTTGCCCAGATTTATCAGAATAATCACTATCTATGACAGCTATAGACTTATGAAATATATTTCTTAAATAATACACTTGAAAACAGAAATTACTCCTTGATCCAGGGGTTGCAGAATGGATGTTGTGTTAGCAGGAATAAAAACATTAATTTCCCTATACATCTGCATCTGAGTTCTTGGGTGACTAGGTACACCCTGGTATAACCAGATGTGTTATATCTAGGCTTTGTTGTCTCATTTCTAGTACACAGAGTAGATTTAGCATATTTTTTAAGGGACCTAGGATTTTAAGAATGGTAAATGAGCATTGACTTCAACTTAAAGTCACCAGGTGCATTAGCTCCTAACAATGAGACTCACCTATCCTTGGAAGCTTTGAAGACAGGAACTGAATTCCCTCTAGCTATGAAAGCCCTTGATGGAGTCTTCCATCATAAGGCTGTTTTGTCTGCATTGAAAATATACTGTTTAGTGTAGCTACCTTCATCAATTATCTTAGCGACATTTGGATAATTTGCCCCAGCTTTTACATTAGCACTTGCTGCTTCAACTTGCACTTTTGTTATGGAGATGGCTTCTTTTCTTAAACCTCATGAACCAACCTCTGTAAGCTTGCAGCATTTCTTCTGCAGCTTCTTCAGCTCTCAGCCTTCATAGAATTGAAGAGAGTTAGGGCCTTTCCCTGGATTAGACTTGGTTTAAGGGAATATTGTATATTCTTTGTTCTTTTTATTTATTTATGTTTTTATTTATACTTTTATTTATTTTTTTTTATTTCAGCATATTACAGGGATACAAATGCTTAGGTTACTGATATTGCCTTTGCCCCATCTGAGTCAGAGCTTCAAGTGTGTCTATTCCCCAGATGGTGCACACGGCACCCATTAGGTGTGAATATCCCCATCTCCACTTCCCCCCCTTCTACCTACCCACACCCAATGAATGTTGCTACTAAATATGCACTTAATTGTTGATCAGTTCATATCAATTTGATGGTGAGTACACGTGGTGCTTGTTTTCCCATGCTTGTGATATAAAACCATCCTCATATAGCCATCTAATCTTTGACAAAGCAGACAAAAACATACATTGGGGAAAAGAATCCTTATTGAATAAATAGTGTTGGAAAAATTGGAGAGTCACATGTAGAAGATTGAAACAAGATCCACACCTCTCACTTCTCACAAAAAAATCAACTCACAGTGGATAACAGACTTCAACCTAAGCCATGAAACTATAAGAATTTTAGAAGAAAATGGTGGAAAAACTTTTATAGATGTGGTCTAGGGAAACAATTTGTGACAAAGACCCCAAAAGCAATCACAGCAATAACAAAAACAAATAAATGGGACCTGATCAAATTAAAAAAGCTTCTGCACAGCCAAGGAAACTATCATGGGATTAAACCAACAACCTACAGAATGGAGATGCTACACATCCAATAAAGGGCTGGTAAGGAGAATCTATACAGAACTCAAGAAAATCAACAAGAAAAAAGTCAAACAACCCCATTAAAAATGAGCAAAGGACATGAACAGAGAAATTTTTCAAAAGAAGACAGACTAATGCCAAGAAACATGAAAAAATGCTCTAATCATCAGGTGAAAAAACATCTCTAATCATCAGGGAAATGCAAATCAAAACCACAATGAGATATCACTTAACTCCAGTGAGAATGGCTTTTATCAAAAAGTCCCAAAACAATAAATGTTGGCATGCACGCAGAGAGATAGGAACATTCATACACTGCTGGTGGGACTGAAAACTAGTACAACCTCTGTGGAAAGCAGTATGGAGATACCTCAAAGAGCTAAAAGTAGAACTACCATTTGATCTAGCAATACCATTACTGGGATAACAGTTGTATAACAACTTTTTATATAGCATTCACATTATATTAGGTATTAGAAGTAACATAAAGGTAATTTGAAGTATGCAGAAGAATACTCATAGGTTATATGCAAACATTATGCTATTTTATACATGGACTTGAGCATTCCATGGATTTTGGTATCGTGGAGGGAGGAAATGTCCTGGAACCTATCCTCTACTGATATCAAGGGATGACCATATCCTTTTTTACTTTGAGAATTTTGAAACTGTGTGTTACTAGCAAGCTTCTAAAATTAACAGAGATATAGCCCTGGCTCAACTTTCAAAGAACAAGATCACTAATGAATTAGCATGGTTATTAAATACTGTATATGGTAAGCAGCATTAAAAGATGGCCTTACCGATAATCCTCACCTGCTGTTGTTATGTTCTTGTTTAAAACCGTTCCATTGAGTGTGGTATTACTCAGTGATACGCTTATAACCAGCAGAATACAGCAAACATGATACAATGTCTCTTCTGTGATTAGGTCACTAAATATTGTCCCTTTTGTCTTGGCAGTAGACTCTATTGTCCTTTCAGCCTGTACACTCTGATAAACAAGCTGCCATTTTAAAGAGACATACTTCAAGGAAATGTGGGCAGCCTTTTCTTCAACAATGCTTGACAAATTCAGTTCTGACACTAATCATTGTGAGCTTAGAAGTCTTCAGTTGATTTCCAGATGAGACATAGTTTTAGCTGACACCTCAATATCAGTCTTGTGAGAGACACTTATGCAAAGAATCCAGCTATGCCTTGTCTGGGTTCTTGATCAACTGAAATTGTGAGAATGGATATTAAGTCACTAAGTGTGTGGTAGTTATTTAATTCATAAGACAATACCTAACTCTAATATAATTTTTTATGTTGAATTTAAATGAAATGAATAATCCTATTATAACAATTTTGGTTTATCATCTAATTAATCAAAATAACATAAATAACTGTGTTTTATGTCTATTAAAAATTAATCTAGACCAAATGACAAAAGATTAAGCCAATATCAAAAATATAAGTATAAATAAAATATTGAATATGAAAATGTATGAATGAAAAAGGTATTCAAAACAAATAAAAAAACACAAACTATTTCTAAAATATTAATAAAAAATAATTTTAGCCAATGAGTCACAAAGAAATAACATTTGTATCTCAAAATATAAATATTAAATTCACTATCAAAACTTTAGGAGTCAATTGTAATTAATATTAATAAGTACTCAATGTGGGCATTGATGCAAAGGCAGAAGTGGCTTCATCTGTCACTTTTAGCTATTGGAAATACAGTATATAGCAAACACATACTGGGTTCTGGATTCATCATCCCTTTCCACCTGTGATCTCATCTTCAGAATAGTGCCACAAAACCATTTTCTTCCTCAAGGTCAATACATTCTCTCTCTCTCTCTCTCTCTCTCTCTCTCTCAATATTTTTTTTTCTCAAAGAAGGCACTACCATTGCTGGCAGATAAGCCAATGGAACCAATTAATATTCTCAAAGAAACCTAAAAGATTTTCTTTCTTCTTTCTTCAAGAATTTGAATTTAGATCCAGCAATACCATTACCAGGTACAGATCCAAAAGAAATGAAATCAGTATGTCAAAAAGATATCTGCCCTCTCATTTTTACTGCAACATTATTCACAATGACCAAGATACAGAATCAACCTACGTGTCCATCAGCAGATGAATGGATTAAAAATATGGTATTATTACATATACACAACAGAATGCTATTCAGCCTTTTAAAAGAAAAACAAAGTCCTGTCATTTGTAAGAACACAGATGAACCTGGAGGACATCATGCTGTGTGAAATGAACAAGGCACAGAGAGAGAGGTATCACATGACCTCACTTATATGTGAAATCTCAAAAAAGTTGATTTCATAGAAGTAGAGAGTAGAACAGTGGTTACCAGAGGCTTGGGAAGATTGGCAGGGAGTAGGGAGAGATGGGTCAACTGGTATAAATTTAGATAGGAGAAATATTAACAACATCAAGAGATCCATTGTACAGCATGGTAACTATAGTTAATAACAAGATATTGCATTCTTGAACATTGATAAAAAAAAAACAGATTTTAAGTATTCTTACCACAATGAAAAGTTTGTGAGGTAAGGCATATGTTAATTAGCTCAATTTAGCCATTCCACAGGTGTACATATGTCAAAACACCAATAGAAGCTGCCTAGTGTACTCATGCCTGAGACTTCATCTGAGTTTGTGCTTGTCTTTCCTCCCCTCAGCTCCATCTGTTACTGCCAAATAATTATTTTGTAAAAAATATAATTACGCAGTTATTTTCTATTTTCAGACATGTCAGTTACTAGCTGAGTGATCTTTATGTCACGTTTTAAGCTTTTTAAAATGACATTTACTTGACATCGTTTCATTTTGCTTAATTTTACCCAAAATAAGAATTTAAGGGAGAGTAAATAAGTTTCCAGGCTAAAGGCAAATCAGTATGACCAAATATGGTACTCGCTTCTCATATGTTTGGATAATAAAACTAATGGTTCTCTAATCTCTACTCACCTTTCTAGAAAATATTTCTTACTGATGTGAAGAAAGAATTGTAAAACTGGTTATTTAAGGAAAGCATCACAATCTTTTCATATGGATTACAGATGAAATTTTAAGAATACAGCAATGACCTTTATTGAGGATATTCCAAATTATCTTTGACGTATCTTCAGTCAACCACAAGCAAAGAGAATTGGTCTAATTTAATTCTGCCATTGTGAGTAAAAGATACCTTCCATAACTCAAACTGAATAATTAGCATATATACACAAGAGTACATTAGACAGAAACTATATGATATGGTTAGCTAATTCCCTGTAAGGAAATAATGAAACCATAAACATAACACAATTAATTCACTATCTAGATATTGAAATAGTTTCCAAATGCTTATTTCAGAACTAAAACAACATTATTCCTTATTTATGATAACTTTAAGAAAAAGATAAAGGATAAATCATGTTTTAAACATTTTAAGAACAAGAGAATTAGCTTTATAATTATAAGTCAAATAAACTATTTTCACATTATTTCCTGAAATTGAAGTACTTTAAATGCTTTACAAAAATAATTAATGTGGGGTATGGATGAAAACCCAATTGTGATATGATTTAAAACATATAAAAACTATCACATAAGTATGCTACTAAAACATCTATTTTATGAAACATAATAAATCAAAATCTTTAAGGAGAAACACATGTAAATACAGAATATTATGAACATTTCATAATGTCATTAATCTTATTAATACATTCTTAAAGAGTGCTAGATCAGAATTGACATAACCACTAATTTGGATTTCAAAAAACTTTCATTGCCAGGCATTACCCTTGGTTAAATTGGAAAAATGTCACTTGTCAAAGATCTCTAGACTAAGGTCACCAAGAACACACCTGTGGTTGAATAAGCTGGATTTATGACTCTTTGCATGAAAAGAAAGCACACAGCATAGGAAGTCATGGGGCCTCTCAGTAAGAGGGTATTAGAAAAACCTATTATAAGATTTGAGCTTTGGTTAGGTAATTCAGAGGAGCATCCAAAGAAGTCCGGCTTTGTTCACGATTGGATGCTGTCTGGAAGAAAGACGATTTTATGATTGAGTACCTCAACAAATCTTATCTAGGGGAAGGGCAGACTAGGTAAAGAAGCAGCTATCACTCATTTTTGCAGAGAGAAAGGGGCATTTGGGTACTTCATAGATTGCACAGTGACCTTGTTTTGCTTCAATTTATAATCCCCTCAAGATGACCTGATGTTGTTATGTTATCTGAGATTGTTTATGTTCACCAGGAGGCCAGCATTGCTCTAGCTGTGAGCATCAAGCAGCTTATAATAACACTGAGCCCTACCTGTGAGCTTTAGACCAGCCCAGGATGTCAGGAGCTGTTTTCCTTCTCAGACTTTTGTATAGCTGCTAGCTACCAGCTATATATATTTTCAAAACAGAGAGGTTCATAAAATAATATAGTGACAGCTCTGAAAATAATATGGATTCTTCTGGATAATCCATTCATAGTTCATATGGGTTTAGTGACCTTTAAAAAGGGCATTCGGAAGTGGGTTCTCTGTCTTGGTTCTTCTGCTTTTCTGCTATGTGAGGAAGAGTGCTCCTTCCCTCCAGAGGATACAGCAAGGCACCATCTTAGAAATGAAAAACAGACATTTACCAAAGTGTAATGTAGTGTTTGGTATTAGCAGATACCAAACCTGCTGGTGTCTTGCTCTTGTATTTCCCAGTTTCCCAGCTTCCAGGACTATAAGAAATACATTTTTGTTCTTTGTAAATTACCCAGTCTCAGGTATTTTGTTATAGCAGGAAAAATGGATATAATAACATATAATATACTTGATATATATATAATAAATAGCATATATGTTGTATAATAGCATAATAAAATAATAACTTCTATATTTTATATAATTTTAGAAAAATTTAACCTTTTATCCTAAACCAAGTATGTATAAATGTCCACACTATATGCTGGAGTGAGAGAGAAAAACACTTTATATCTTGATATAAACTGAAAATAAAAGAAATTCTGATTTTTTAAAATTGAGTACTGGTCCTCAAAATAGATGATAAAATCTTCTGTCCTTTTCTGTAAATTGCACTGATCCTAATAAAAGCACCTTAATCTCTGATTTTCACAAAAGTGATGAACCTATGCAATAAACAGGTGATATGATATCCCTAGCAAATATAGTGATCATCTGAGAAAACCAATGTTCCTTTCCATCATGAATAGACTATGCGGTAGATGCTTGTGATGCCATGTGTCATGTCTCCTTAGCCAACCCCTGATTTCAGCCACACCTGAGCATGCTTTCAGCATTCTACTCATGTGCCCACTTCAGAAATTTATTTTCCATTTAAATTTCTGCCTTGGGCCTTCTCATAATCTGTTCTACCCGACAGGAGGCACAATCTGAAAATAGCCTATTGAGAGTACCTCTCAACCAGTTGAGTATATGAGAAAAGCAATATTCCAGTTCCCAGCTTTTGGACTGATGATTTGAAGAAAACTTCTTAAGCTTTAGCAATTGCCAGTAGTGTTGGCTTCCATTACTGAGAGCAGCAACCTTAATATATTACCCAATATTTAGCCTTTTTTTCAGCCCTTGTGTCTATGACAAATTGGTTTGATAATTTTTGTTTAAAAAGAGCTTCTTGAAGACAAATTATTTACATTATCTCAAAGAATTTTTCTATAAATGATTAATTAATTACACAAGAGAAAACTGTAAATTTACACTAAAGACCCTTGGCTCATATACCTTACAGTAGTGATCACCAGGTTGTTATAAAGAGATATCATGTGCCTCCTGCTATAATACAATGAGAAAAAAACATGACTCTGGGTCTTCCTGTCAAAAAATCATAAGCTAGAGGGGGCGGAGCAAGATGGCGGACGATTAACACCGCCAGACAGAGGGTCTCTGCAGAAAAGACCGATTCTAGCAGAAACTAGAGGAAAGAAGCAAGAAGACGAGCATACAGCGGACAAGGGCCGGAAGGAGGGGTACCTGAGACCCCGGGAGACTCCACGGGAGGAGGCTGCGGAGGAGAACTGGAGGCTGAGACCACCGGGGCAGCCCGGAGACCAGCGGCAAGGGTAGGTGGATCTGCTGTTTCCCCTCCCCTGCATTCGGGACTGCTGGTGGGCTCCCCAGCGGGTGGAGAGACCTGTGGACATCAGCCCAGAGACTGCCGCCGCCTGCCAACGGTGAGCCTGTAGCAGACGTGGCACCAGGTTCCCAACTTCCTCCGGGCACCTCCGTGTGCACGGAGAGCCGCGCGGCAGGCGCCATATTGCCTCCTCCTCCCCTCCGCCGACCCTACCCGCGGCTGCCCAGAGAGACAATACAGCCACCAGCCGGAGGCACCTCCAGGGAACGGGACCTTCCCGTTTGGGACCCCGCCCGCCCTCCCAGGTGCTGCTGGCACCGTGTTCCCAGGAAAACGGTGCCGACTCAGAGGCTGAGAGACATAGACCCAGCTTGGGCTCCCTGTGGGTGAATTAGGACCGGAAACCCTCTCCCTGGTGGGAATACAGTTTGAACTCTAGGACCCAGAGGTCGGACCTGCAGACCAGATCCCCTGCACTGAGGGCTAGCATTGCCCGGGGCACAGAAGGATTATACGTGAACAGCCTACTGAGGTCTGTGTGTCTCCAGGGGCGGATCGGCGTCCTAGAGGGCAACCCTCCTCCCAGGAGGAGGCCGTGCGCCCAACCCAGGTGGCGTTCCTGTGCAGGGAACCTCCCCGCCGGCATCGCAGTCCGGGGAGGCCTGGTGGCTTGTTGTCTGGCCTGCTGGCAGAGGCCCAGGAGTAGCTGCGGAGTTGGGGAGGGTGGAAAGAAGCGAGGCCTGCTGCAGACTGCGGGTCTCAGACAGCCCCACCCCCACACCCAGACTTTCTGGCTGAGCGGGACCATTCCAGCCCCGCCTTGACAGCAGAGAACAGAACTTTGACCCCTGCTATCGGCCTGAGGGCAGGCTTACCCAACCCAGCTCCGCCCAGGACTAGAGCTGATAACAGGACTCAAAATCAACACCATAGCCTGTTCATCCAAGCAAACGCCACCTACTGACAGGGACGGCATCTTGCACAGCCTTTCCACGGCACCCACTGACTCAATATACAGGGAGTGGTCCAATTTCACCCACAGGCACCACCTAACGCCTCAGAAACTAAACAAGGTGTGTGAATACCCAAACAATAACCTAAGGAAAGAAACAACAACTGATCGACATGGGAAGAAATCAACGAAAGAACTCAGGAAATATGAAGAACCAAACGGAAAACACACCCCCAAGGAGGAGCACCAGCTCCCTAGAAACGGACACCGACCAAAATCAGGCAACCAATATGACAGAAAAGGAATTTCGTATGTGGATCATAAGAACACTCACCCAGCTGCAACAACAACTCAATAATCAACACCAAGAAAACACAAAAAACCTCCAAGAAATGGAACAAAGGTTCAACAAAGAGATTGACACAGTGAAGAAAACTTTAACCGAAGTCCTGGAGATGAAGAATCAACTCAGAGAACTACAAAATACTGTGGAAAGTCTCAAGAACAGGGTAGATCAAGCAGAAGAAAGAATCTCAGAGCTTGAAGATAACACCTTCCAATTAAATAAATCAGTCACAGAAATACAGCAGAGAAACAAGAGAAAAGACCAAAGTCTACAAGAGCTGTGGGATTATGTGAAAAAACCTAACGTGAGGGTCATAGGTTTAGCCGAAGGGGAGGAAGACAACACTCAAGGGCTGGACAAGCTTTTTGAAGATATAATAGAGGAAAATTTCCCAGGCCTTGCTCAAAATCTCGATATACAAGTTCAAGAAGCCCAGAGGACCCCTGGGAGATTCAATGCAAACAGGAAGACATCACGTAATGCAGTCATCAGACTGACCAAAGTATCAACTAAAGAGGCCCTTCTAAGAGCTGTAAGACAAAAGAAGCAAGTGACATACAAGGGAAAGCCAATTCGAATAACATCAGACTTCTCTAATGAGACTTTACAAGCAAGGAGAGACTGGGGCCCCATTCTCACTCTTTTGAAACAAAACAATGCCCAGCCTAGAATATTATTCCCTGCAAAACTAAGCTTCATATATGAAGGAGAAATAAAAACATTCTCAGACAAGCAAAGGCTCAGAGAATTCACCAAGACAAGACCAGCCCTACAAGAAGTACTTAAAACAGCGTTATGCACGGAACATCATAATAATAATCCACGGATATAAAAACAACCAAAACCCAAAGATATTAAAGGCCAGATATTACAATGGCTCAAGACAGAAATCATAGCAACAACATCCAACCCAACAGAATGATCAGTAATCTACCTTACCTATCAGTTCTCTCAATAAATGTGAATGGCTTAAACTCTCCACTCAAGAGACATAGGCTGGCTGAATGGATAAGAAAATACAGGCCAAGTATATGCTGTCTTCAGGAAACACATTTAACCTGCAAGGATGCACATAGACTAAAAATAAAAGGGTGGAGATAAATATTCCAAGCAAATAGAAGCCAAAAGAAGGCTGGTGTGGCAGTTCTAATTTCAGACGATTTAGTTTTTAAACCAACAAAAGTAGTAAAAGATAAAGAGGGTCATTATATAATGGTGAAGGGCACAGTCCAACAAGAAGAGATAACAATTTTAAATATATATGCACCCAACTTAGGTGCACCCAGATTCATAAAGCAAACCTTACTGGAGCTAAGCAAATGGATTAATAGCAACTCCATAATCGCCGGGGATTTCAACACCCCACTGACGGCACGAGACAGATCCTCCAAACAGAAAATTAATAAAGAAATAATGGACTTAAACAAAACTCTAGAACAATTGGGTCTGACAGACATCTACAGAACATTCTACCCAAAATCCACTGAATATACGTTCTTCTCATCAGCTCACGGGACATTCTCTAAGATTGACCATATCCTAGGACACAAAGAAAATCTCAAGAAATTTAAAAAAATAAATCATACCATGTACCTTCTCAGATCACAGTGGAATAAAACTAGAAATCAACCCTAACAGAAACTCACATTTCTACACAAAAACGTGGAAATTAAACAACCTCCTACTAAATGATTACTTCGTAAATGAAGAAATCAAGACGGAAATAAAAAACTTCTATGAAGAAAACGACAATGGAGAGACAAGTTATCAACTCCTCTGGGACACAGCTAAAGCAGTTCTGAGAGGAAAGTTTATCTCCATAAATGCCTATAACCAAAAGGCAAGAAGATCACAAATAGACAATCTAATGAAACGACTCAAAGAGCTGGAAAAAGAAGAACAGACCAACCCCAAACCCAGCAGAAGAAGTGAAATCAACAAGATCAAATCAGAACTAAACGAAATTGAAAACAGGAAAGCTATTCAGGAGATTAATAAAACAAAAAGTTGGTTCTTTGAAAAAATAAACAAGATTGACACGCCGTTGGCTAAGCTAACGAAAAGCAGAAAAGAGAAATCTCTAATAAGCTCCATCAGGAATAAAAAAGGAGATATCACAACTGATCCCAAAGAGATACAAGATACAATTTATGAATACTACAAAAATCTTTATGCACACAAACTGGAAAATGTGGAGGAAATGCACAAATTTCTAGAAACACACAGCCTCCCTAGGCTCAACCAGGAAGAAATAGATTCCCTGAACAGACCAATCTCAACAGCTGAAATAGAAACAGCAATTAAAAATCTCCCTAAAAAGAAAAGTCCCGGTCCAGATGGCTTCACACCGGAATTTTACCATACTTACAAAGAAGAACTAGTACCTATCTTGCAGAAACTATTCCACAACATCGAGAAGAACGGAAACCTCCCCGACACCTTTTATGAAGCGAATATTACTCTGATACCAAAACCAGGAAAGGATGCAACAAAAAAAGAAAACTACAGACCAATATCCCTAATGAATATAGATGCAAAAATTTTCAACAAAATCTTAGCTAACCGAATCCAGACACTTATCAAAAAAATAATCTACCACGACCAAGTGGGCTTCATCCCAGGGATGCAGGGATGGTTCAACATACGTAAATCTATAAACGCAATTCACCACATACAGAAGCAAAAACAAAGACCACATGATCCTTTCAATAGATGCAGAAAAAGCTTTTGACAAAATTCAACACCCTTCATGATACGAACACTTAAGAAAATAGGCATAGAAGGGACATACCTAAAAATGATACAAGCCATATATGACAGACCCATAACCAACATCATACTGAATGGGGAAAGATTGAAATCATTCCCACTTAGAAATGGAACCAGACAAGGCTGCCCACTATCTCCACTTCTGTTCAACATAGTGCTGGAAGTCTTGGCTACAGCAATCAGACAGGAAAATGGAATCAAAGGTATCCAAATAGGGGCAGAAGAGATCAAACTTTCACTGTTTGCTGATGATATGATATTGTATCTAGAAAACCCCAAGGATTCAACCAAGAAACTCCTGGAACTGATCAATGAATTTAGTAAAGTCTCAGGATACAAAATTAATACACAGAAATCAGAGGCATTCATATACGCCAACAACAATCTAATTGAGAACCAAATGAAAGACTCAATTCCCTTCACAATAGCAACAAAGAAATTAAAGTACCTAGGAATATATTTAACCAAAGAGGTAAAAGACCTCTACAGGGAGAACTATGAAACACTGAGGAAGGAAATAGCAGAGGATGTAAACAGATGGAAATCCATACCATGCTCGTGGATCGGCAGACTCAATATCATCAAAATGTCTATACTACCCAAACTGATCTACAGATTCAATGCAATACCTATTAAAATCCCATCAGCATTCTTCACAGATATAGAAAAAATAATTTTACGCTTCGTATGGAACCAAAGAAGACCCCAAATATCAAGAGCAATTCTAGGCAACAAAAACAAAATGGGAGGCATTAATATGCCAGATATCAAACTATACTACAAAGCTGTAGTAATTAAAACAATATGGTATTGGCACAAAAACAGGAATATTGACCAGTGGAACAGATGTGAGAATCCTGATATAAAACCATCCTCATATAGCCATCTCATCTTTGACAAAGCAGACAAAAACATACGCTGGGGAAAAGAATCCCTCTTCAATAAATGGTGCTGGGAAAACTGGATAGCCACCTGTAGAAGGCTAAAACAGGACCCACACCTTTCACCTCTCACAAAAACCAACTCACGCTGGATAACAGACTTAAACCTAAGATATGAAACTATTAGAACTCTAGAGGAAAAAGTTGGAAACACTCTCCTAGACATCAGCCTGGGCAAAGAGTTTATGAAGAAGTCCCCAAAGGCAATCACAGCAGCAACAAAAATAAATAAATGGGACATGATCAAACTACAAAGCTTCTGCACAGCCAAAGAAATAGTCATGAAAGTAAACAGACAGCCTACAGAATGGGAGAAAATTTTTGCATCCTATGCATCCGATAAGGGACTGATAACTAGAATATACTTAGAACTCACGAAAATTAGGAAGAAAAAATCAAATAACCCCATTAAAAAGTGGGCAAAGGACTTGAACAGAAATTTTTCTAAAGAAGACAGAAGAATGGCCAACAAACATATGAAGAAATGCTCAACATCTCTAATCATCAGGGAAATGCAAATCAAAACCACAATGAGATATCACTTAACCCCAGTGAGAATGGCCTTTATCAAAAAATCTCCAAACAATAAATGCTGGCGTGGTTGCGGAGAGAGAGGAACACTCCTACACTGCTGGTGGGACTGCAAACTAGTTCAACCTCTGTGGAAAGCAATAAGGAGATACCTTAAAGCGATCCAAGTGAATCTACCATTTGATCCAGCAATCCCATTGCTGGGCATCTACCCAAATGATCCAGTGACACTCTACAAAAAAGACACCTGCACTCGAATGTTTATAGCAGCACAATTCATAATTGCAAGGCTGTGGAAACAGCCCAAGTGCCCATCAATCAAAGAATGGATTAATAAAATGTGGTATATGTACACCATGGAGTACTATTCAGCTCTAAGAAACAATGGTGATATAGCACACCTTATATTTTCCTGGTTAGAGCTGGAACCCATACTACTAAGTGAAGTATCCCAAGAATGGAAAAACAAGCACCAGATATATTCTCCAGCAAACTGGTATTAACTGAGTAGCACCTAAGTAGACACATAGGTGCTACAGTAATAGGGTATTGGGCAGGTGGGAGGGGGGAGGGGGGCGGGTATATACATACATAGTGAGTGAGATGTGCACCATCTGGGGGATGGTCATGATGGAGACTCAGACTTTTGGGGGGAGGGGGGGAAATGGGCATTTATTGAAACCTTAAAATCTGTACCCCCATAATATGCCAAAATAAAAAAAAAATCATAAGCTAAATCTAGTAGTCATGAAGAAAATAAAATGTAAAAATACTAAAACACTGAGAAACATCATACAGAATAAAGGACTGGGCTCTTCTATATGCCTGCACTAAAAATGTCAAGGCAAAGAAATACAAAGAAAGATTAAGGAACTCTTGAACATCAAAGGATACTATAGAGATATAACAATTAAAAGCAATGAATGCTCCATACTGGATACTTAACTGAAAAAAAATGAACAGCTAGGCAGATACTTTTGGAATAGTTGATGCGATCTGAATATGGATGTGGATTCAATATTAACCAGATTAGTACTAGATTAGTAAAAAGACAGCCATCCCCTTAGCCCATGAATGAAGCAAGCCAAGATAAATGGAATCACCCAAATAAATCCCACAGATATGTGACAAATACATGCTTATTGTTATAATTTGCCCCTGAGTCTGTAATTTCTTTTTATAATTGCCTCTGAGTTTGTAGTTTCCTTTTCAGCATTGTCATGGTAACAAAAAACTATTATATTAACATTGTTAATAAATATAAGAAATTGGCTGAGCGATGGTAGCTCACACTTATAATCCCACTTTGGGAGGCCAAGGCGGGAGGATTACTCGAGCACTGGACTTCAAGTCCAGGACAACATTGCAACATTGTGAGACGCTATCTCTGGAAAATATAAAAATATTTATTTTTTTTTTTTTTGCATGTAGCAATAACTAATTAAGAAGCTGAAGTGGAAGGATCTCCTGAGCCCAGGAGTTTGAGTTGCCATGCAATCTGGGCAACAGGGCAAGATACCACCTCAAAAAAAAGAAAGAAAAAAACATCATCCATTTATTTCCCTTAAATCTATGTCTAGTTTGAATTCAACAGAGGATATTTATTGCAACAGAAATTAATCATTCATTAAGCGATATCTTTTCCCCAACTGACTTCAGTTTAAAAAAATCAAAATATTCTTAATATAGGTAATAAACCTATATTAATAATAAAAGCTTAATAATAACATATATCAATTTGTCTGATGAACAAAATAATTCCTTCTTCCTTTAACAGACCTAGTTGAGCTATGCTTCAACGCAACTGAAGGTACAGTGCTGATTGCCAGGACAGGAGGTAAAAACAGATTGAGGATTCTTTTTTTTGTCTTGAGAAGAACAGGCATTACCTTTCAGTATAGGGATGTTCCACCGCTTATTTGGGGGTAGCCATGCCATTCTGGCACACTCAAAAAGTTCAGAAGAAAATGAGGACTCAAAATTTTTGTGGTTTTTTTTTTTTTTTTTGCTTGGAGTTTCCTAATTCACATCTTTGATTCATTTGATCCTGTTCTCAGGTTTTCCCAGCCTTAGCATAAAATGTCTGCCTGGGCTGAATGTTCAATGATCCTCAAAGTTTATTTACTCTGATTATTAGCTCTTAAACTCTGTATAATACTTCTTTTCTGCAGCAAGAGATATTTTTATTTGTCTGCAACCAACGTAGCACACCAATGATACAGTCCTCATTGCCAGGAGGATGAATAATAATATAGCTCCAAAACCCCACTTAGCACCTTTTATTCTCAGTCTATTCCAAATAAGAACTGTCACACATTGGGTTCTCCAGAAACAGACATGAAGATTGAGCTTGTGATACAATATTTGTTTTGGGCATCAATATCTCTTAAGGGAAGACAGAGGATGAAAATTGTGCAGAAAAAATAGTTCAAACTGCCATGCAGACATTGTAAAGCATCAGTGAAACTAGTTGTGATTCTAGAGCTGGTATTGCCTATCTCAGTGCCCTATGTCTGGCTCAAATGACCAGTCTTTTATACCCCTGCCTTGCTCAGTTGCTGCATGTGGACGGGTCTGAGGAATATGGTGATCTAGCACAAAGCACCTGTGCAACTGAAACAGACTCTGAAGGACTGAACTCGAAGGGGGAACTCAGTGGCACATCTTAAGTGTTTGACACCTATTTTCCTCCATATATGATGAACTAATACCTCAATCAGGTGATTCAGCTGGCATTCATACACAAGATCTTCAAGTTCATATTATTCAGAAAAATTCAGTACCAGTTCCTTAAAAGACGTAGCCTTAATAGCCTTTCCAGTCTGAATGGGTCCCAATATCAAGAACAAAATGGATAAGAGGTTAACTAGTCACAAGGATGGGAGAGAAATATCACTTTTTCTCCAAAGCAGACTATGCATAAAGACACACTTGAATAAAGTTGAATATAGCAGCTGGAGAAGAAAGGTAACAAATGGATGGGTTATTTTAGGTTAAATTTTGAGTCAATTGGAATTTACTAGTGTCAATGAAAAAACAAAAACAAAAAAGCCAAACTGTGAAATAATTTTAAAGAGATTTATTCTGAGCCAAATTTGAGGACCATGACTGGGAGCCATGCCCAAGAAGCCTTGAGCAAGTGGACTCGCTGTGGCTGGGTTACAGTTTGGCTTTATATATTTCAGGGAGATGGGGGTTACAGATAAAGTCATAAGTCAATACGTGCAAGCATACATTGGTTTGGCTTGAAAAGGTGGGCCATCTTGAGGTGGGGGAGGGGCTTACAGGTTATAGGTGGGTTTAAAGAATCTTAGACTTGTAATTGGTTAAAGACATGAAGCTTTTTCTAAAGGCTTGGAATGTTTGCAGATAAGGAGATCTGTTAATTAGAGACAAGCCACAAGACATATATTTATTGTGTAAATTGAGGACCTGCAGGTTTGTCTTGTATACCCTTAGGCCTGTTAATGGGTTACAAAAGCTATCTCCAAGATGGGGGGGGGGGCATGATGAGGCATGTTTGACCTCCCTCCTCCTGGCAGACAGTTTAGTTTTAGGATATCCCCTTGGTGAAGAGGGGGTCCATTCAGTCAGTCAGTGGTGGGGAACCTTAAGATTTTATTTTAGTTCACACTAGTAACACCATGACTTTTACAGAACAATTATAGCCAAGAAGCTGGGTTATAACACTAATTTATATTCAGCAACCTTTGGAATACTCCTAAGCCTGAAGATAAATCTTTCCCTTCCAAAGATTTCAAAGCTTCATAACAATATATATTTGAGATATAATATCTCAGCATGTGGCAACTAATTTAGAACCAAACTAAAAGTCAGCTTCAGTTCAGGTAATAAGGACATAGTGAAGATAATAAAAACATTATCCTCATGGGAATAAAAGATATATAGTGGTTGTAATTTGAAATACCCTTCAGTCCCTTAGTGCAATCTTCCTCTCTCTATGTATTCAGGCTCATAAATAAGTAGGACATATGAGAGTGCATAAATATCCCAGAATGTAAGATATTTCTACCATCTTTGTTCTTCTAATGAGCAACCATGACAAGGCTGGTATAATTATTTAAGTACATTCCTGTGAAGGACAATAATTAACATGACTCTGATCTTATTGAACAATAAATCTGTTGGGTGAAACAATTAGCATTTTGACATAAAATATAGACACAATTTTTCTGCACTAAACTCCAGATAGAAGCACATTGAAGTTTGCTAATAAGCTACTTATTCCTTTCTAAAGAGATATGACAGATTCTTGACATGGAAATTCTAACATTTTTGTCTAAAAAATCCATATTAATTTATAATAAAAATGTCATTTTTATTAATATTTGAAAGGTTTCATCTAGGCTTTCAAAAATTGTAAATAAATAGTAATGTCTTCTACAGTATTCTTTTTCTTTTGCTTTTTTTCTTTCCTAAAAGAGACACTTTACTTTTTTATTTTAATTCAGACCAAAATATTTGTTTATTTGTCCCTTGCTTTATATTAGGCATTGTGAAAAGTTCTAAGGTTGTGAAGTTAAGTAAGCTATGATCCCCAGCAACATAGTTTGTTCCTTCTATTTGCAAGACAATTTACTGAGTATAATAATCATTTATAAGACAAATGCTGTGGAAACAGAGTGGTTAGAATGACTAATTCTTATGGTAAAAGTCATCTCTAAAAATTATATATTTTGAACAAAAAATTTAGAAATATTTTAAAAATCAGGACCTGTCCAGACTTTGTTTTTGGTCTTGTTGCAACTACTTAATATAAAAACAAATACAAATTAAAAATAAGATGCTTAATTCTTTGTTTTGAGAGATTCCCTTTCCTTTCTTTTGCTTAGAGCATTTATATTAGAAAACTTGTGATTGTAAGTACTTTCTCCTCTCTTTAAAATGTATAGAAAGCCTTTTGTCACCTTCAGGACCCAGGAAAGTCTTTCTTAGAGACCTGGAAGCCATAGTTTTGAAATGTAAACAAGGGAGACAACATCCTTATCTCCCACTTCCTATAGGGGGGGAGTAGGAATCTAATTCTGACATCTTCCTTCAAGTTGCAAAATGATATCTTGTCACAAAGATATTAGAAGTTTGTCCTCTGAATAAAGTCAATTAGTTAACATATATGCACACGCCAATTATCAGTTAAATTTGGGGCAAACTATGTTTGACAAATACTACTTCAAGTCCTCTTACTTGAGCAATAGTTACCATTCATTTGAAATCACATGTGTAACGGGAAAAATCTGCTTGGCTCCATAACACAGTGAGATTCATTTATTATTTTTTTTCTGCATAATCTCTTAGATTGCTTTTGATGTGTACCATATTCTGGTTTAATACTGATTTAATAATAAAACTGTTGTCTTTCTCTGTTACCTTTGTGGATAGATTTTCTGGGCTGGGAGAAGATTTTGTTTTTAATTATATTTACTCCATCACTCATTGTGCAGTCTTGTGTTTTATGCCAGCTACTACCTTACTTCTTTATAGGACCTGGAGTTTTCACAATTTCATCTATAGTAGATAGTTTATTTGGATGCAAACTATTAACAGAATCCATCTGTTTGTCTGTGTCTGTCTCTCTCACACCTGGAGAAATGCACACAGGTACACACTGACAACAGCGTGCACAGTGAAGACATTTATTTGTCTTATGTAAAAATAAATAGAAGAAGCCTACTGTAAAGTGGGCTTCAGTAGTCAGTGAGGTCTGGACATGAAGTGAACTTTTTTTGTGCATCTTTTGGTTGAAAGAACACTGCTAACGCTGGTATCCTAAAACAAGAACTTCCAAAGTAGAAAGACAAGGAGCAGTGGCACAAAAAAGGTTTCTCTTTTGTGTAGCCCAACACTTTTATAAGGGCAAATAATTTGTAGCAAGTTGATCACAGCAGAGTTCATCTTAGCTTTGGTTGCTTACGCCCAGACAACGTCTCACAAACTTGACCAGCATGGCTAACACTGGCTGACATCCAGTGAGTCCAGATCTTCTCCTGGATCTGGGAGACAGAACACCCAGAACGTGCTGCCATCTTGATACCTAAACAAAATGGCAGGTTTGGTTAATGAGAAAGAATGAGGCTGTTGTGAGCACTGTCTGCCCACAGTGCTCTTGGCAAATGTTCTTGCCTCACATTCTCTAACAATTCTCACTCGTGCGTTTCCTAATTTCTTCAACTCTTTCTTCCAAAATTTCTTTAAGGGCTAGCAATGTTTTCTCAGTCTTTTTCTCTTGTCTTCCTACATAGCATAGACTCAGTTACCATCATATTCTGATAACTCCTGAAAATAGAGTTCTTGTTTTAGGATGCCAGCGTTGGGAGTGTTCTTACAACCAAAAGATGCACAAATAAGTTCACCTCATGTCCAGACCTCGCTGACTACTGAAGTCCACTTTACAGTAGGCTTCTTCTATTTATTTTTACATAAATAAAAAGATTCTGTGCCCAGATCTCTCTCTGGAGCCTCAGGTCTTTATGCTCATCTGCTTACCGAAAGGCCGCTCTGCTTTAATGTCATTGTGCACTTCCAAGGCCTTCATGATAAACCCAAATTCTCTGGCATAAGAATATGGGTAACTGATAATCAGACTTTCCAAAAGCTCTGGCTATGTCTCCTGCGGGAACCTCCCATTCATCCCACACACTTTTCTCCAGTGACACTGAATTTATTGCTGTTCCCTAAGCAACCTTGGCATGCTCTTTCTAATTTCTAAACTTTGAATTGACTCTACTTGTGAGTCACCTGTTCTTACCAGGCTAATCCCTATCAACCTTTGGGTTGAAGTGTGTCTCCTCACTTGCTCCCCACTTCTCCAACACACCAGGGTACCCTCTGTGTTTCTGTCTGGACAGATAATGTGTGTTGTTGCTTTTGTGCTTTTTGAATAGTTTGTGCTTCATACTCTTTTAGTGCAATTTTTATTTGTTTCCTCCATTAGGCAGTAAGATTTGACTGATTTAATCAAACCATTAATCTCTCAGAACCCTTTATACCTTAAGCATTCAACAGCTTATCCTTTGACTTTAAGATAATAGTACATTAATGATTGTGATTTCCTGGTCAAAGTAATATAAAATAATGAATGTAAATTTTTGAATCAGATATAGAGTAGTATCTATTTTGATTCACATCAAGAAATATTAAACATAAAAATAATTTGGTTTGAATTAAAGGCAAATTATAGGTGCAGCATGAAATTTATATTTGAGAAATGGGGGGTTAAATAGTAGAAATTGGTATGTAGTAGGGGTAAGAAGTTCTGAGAAGTGGCATAGATGTCTTGACAGAAGCAAATGAGGCAAATTATGAGAGTGAACATGGCTCCTCTAAGATAAAGTAAAATGACTCAGCTGTTTGTCACAGAGCAATCACCAGACAAACCAGTTGAGTGCTTTCTGCAGGCTAGTACTTAATAAAGGATGTATAAATGAATTGATCCAATTTGTGTTCTACATGCAACTGCAAAGTGTGTAGGCAGGCACTATAAAACATCAACATTAATGAGAAGCCCTAAAAGCTGTATTCTCAGTAAGAAGAGGCAAACTATGAATTTTACTTTTAGCATTATGAAGTAGAAAAAAATGTTTAATCCCTATGAAACAAGGATTGTGCTAGTATAAATTTAAAGAATACACACAGGTGTTCTTATTTCTAATCAAATAGCTGTCTGGTGAGGAAACATGAATGCATATTCATATATGGTTATAGGTTATCAAAAGCACCAATTTAACCCACCAAACCACTGCCTTATTTACTGTCACGAAAACAAAGATACATATTGAATGATACAAAGTGAGCCTCACTGAGGCAATAGAGAATTCTTAGTTAACAGAGCATATCTGCTGAATAAATATCAAAGACTACTGGGAGGAGAATGCTCTTGGATTTCAGTGAATATAATCTCCTAACTGTACAGTTTCAGTTACTGATATTTAGAGAGAGGGAAGAATGTACAAATTAGTCAAAGAGATAGAATCAAATACATATGCATCAAGTCCTACCACATGCCTAATCTTGTGTGCATTCTAAGCCAGGATCCAGAAATATTAGCAGCAATGCTCATATCTCAAACAGGGCAAAGGTAAATAAAATATATGAAGTTGATTTGTAAATATTCACTATAGCATATTAGTGTCCTGGCCAAGAAACTGTTAAAAAATAATGCAGAGAAAATAAATCTCTAGAATAATTGAATGTAAGATCTTCATTCCATATCCATTGGAATACCTGTGGATAACTGGCGTGTATGTGACTGAGGCTTAAAGAAACAAGTTCACTTTGCCTTAGGTGGTGGTTCTTGGGTTATTGTTTGAATATCTGACCTTCAAATGTCACCAAACGTAACTCTTAATTGATTCGTTTCTACTGCATTGTAAGACAGAATATTATTTTGAGCAGCTAAATAAAAGCCATCAAAAAGTCAATAGAAGCTATGCAGCCATCTCAGAGGCACATTTTTGGAATTTAGAATTTTTTTTTTTAAGACTGTATCCCTGATGTCATGGCAGTCTCGCTCTCACAAATACCCTGCAGGAAATATCCTGAGATGGATCTCAATAGGTCCATGTTTGATGTCCAAGATGCCTCAGATCTTCTCCAAAAGGGTTACAAGAACTATCACATTTAGGGGATAATCTCTATGTTTGTTTAATATGGATGTAGTAAAGGTCAGTCAATATAATGGGAGATAACTGAAACTAAAAACCAAAACAAATGAACAAAACCTGGATTTAAGGTTCTCAAAGGCTGAATTGGCAAAGGAATATAAACTACATTTTATTTCCTAGGAAGCATAAAGATCCACCACCCTATTCCCAGGCCAGGGTTGCTCTGACTCAGGCCTAAGCTATAAAATTGTCATCAAGGTCATGTTACAGGGTCTGCTCTGATGGATCAGATAATCTCCAAAAAGCTATAATGAAATAATGCTGGTACATATTACATGCATACTTTATATTTGCCTTAAAAAATACAATGGAAGCACATTCATTGGTAGCATATGGATTGCCAGATTTTTAATTTGAAACTATTCACGTGAGATATGAAGGTTCATGTGTTTTAAGGATTTCATCCTGATGGGATAGGCTTTATATCACTATTTCTATCAGAAGAGAGTCTGAACTTGTTATACTCAAATATATTTCTTCTGCCTCTCGGTAAATGCAAACTCACATTTTCAAAGTCAAGTAAAGTCAGTATTACCATCTTAAATCATCAGAGACAATACCCTGTGATTTTGATTGTACAGTCATGTGCTGCTTAATTATGGATATATATTCTGAGAAAAATGCATCTTTAGGCAATTTAGTCATTGTGTATAATATTGTAGAGTGTATTCACAAAAATCTATATGATGTAGCCTCATACCTAAGCTACATAGTATAACCTGTACAGAATGTTACTGTGCTTGTCAGGTTTCAGTCTGAAATTTTGGTTCTTCATGCACTCATGGCTGAAGAATGGCCAGACACACCAAAGTAAGGCAAATATGAAAATGAGGTTTATTGAGGAGAGAAAGATAGGATTATACGGCAAGAGCAAGGCATAAGTTTACAGAGTGTGATACAGTTGCCACAGATGACGACTGGACCCATGGTCACAGCAAAGGAAGAGCATAAGAAGAGCAAAAAAAATGGACTTGGCTATGGTCTGCATCTTGGTTTATAGTGCCCAGATTGGGACCTCTAATTGGACAGCTAAGAGTTGCATTACTACCCATGTGGGTTGTTCATGTCAATCTCTGGACTCTGTGGTACCTATGCTGTTGGCCCATGGGCTAGGGAATCCTCTGCATTCTTTTACAGCTGATGAGTTAAGTGGATTGGCAGATTCATAGGGTATTCCTTCCTCCTCAGGCATGGCAGTCACTCAGGAGATAAGGGTGGGGTAGAACAAACATGGGGGCTTCTTCCCAGGTGGGGGAATTGGACCAAAGCAATGGCACTCACTTTTGTCCCAAGGAGACCCGAAATCCCACGCTGTCTACAGAACACATTGAATACTGCAAGTAAATGTAGCAAAATTGTGTATCTAAAAACATCTAAACATAGAAAAGCTAAAGTAAAAATACAGCATAAAAGATTGAAAAGAGGTACACTTGTATATGGCTACCATAAATAGAACTTGCATGACTGGAAGTTGCTCTGGGTGAGTCACTGAGTGAGTGGTGAGTGAATGTGAAGGCCTAGGACATTACTGTACACTACTGTAGACTGTATAAACACTGAACACTTAGTCTACATTAAATTTATAAAAGAATATTTTTCTTTATTCAATCATCTTAGCTTATTGTAACTTTTTTACTTTATAAACTTTTAAATTCATTTTTGTTTTTTTGAATAATGCTGTTTTAATTATTTAAGAATATTACAGGGGTACAAACACTTTGGTTACATAAATTGGCTTTGCACTGCCTGACTCAAGCTACAAGTGAACCCATCTCCCAGATAGTGTGTACTACACAAATTAGGTGTGAGTTTACCCATTCCCTGCTTCCCTCTCCCACCTGCCAGACACCTGATTAATGTTACTTCTATATGTGCATGTAAGTGCTAATTGATTAGCACCAATTTAATGGTGAGTACATGTGGTGTTTGCTTTTCCATTCTTATGATACTTCACTTAGAAGAATGGGCTCCAGCTCCATCCAGAATAATACAAGAGATAGTTCACCATTTTTTGTGGCTGAGTAGTATTCCATGTTATACATGTGCAACATTCTATTAATCCACTCATGTATTCCTGGACACTTGGGTTGTTTCCACATCTTTGCAATTGTGAATTGTGCTGCTATAAACATTCTAGTGCATGTGTCTTTTTTACAGAATGTCTTTTTTTTTTCATTTGGGGAAATACCAGTAGTGGAATTGCTGGATCAAATGGTAGGTCTACTGTTAGTTGTTTGGAGTATCTCCATATTACTTTCCACAGAGCTTGTACAAATTTTCAGTCCTACCAGCAGTGTATGAGTGTTCCTATCTCCATGCATTCAAGCCAACATTTGTTGTTTGGGGACTTTTTGAGGAAAAGTCATTTTCACTGGAATTAAGTGATATCTCATTGTAGTTTTGATTTGCATTTCCCTGATGATTAGAGATTTTGAGCACTTTTTCATATATCTATTGATCATTAGTCTGTCTTCTTTTGAAAAATTTCTGTTCATTTCCTTTGCTCACTTTTAAATGAGGTTGTTTGATTTTTTTCTTATTAGTTTT
Source organism: Microcebus murinus (assembly GCF_040939455.1). Taxonomy (NCBI): domain Eukaryota; kingdom Metazoa; phylum Chordata; class Mammalia; order Primates; family Cheirogaleidae; genus Microcebus; species Microcebus murinus. Next base: position 14,222,559 of record NC_134114.1, read on the forward strand.
CCTGGGTTCTATATAGATTCTAGTTATGAGCCCTTTATCAGATGCATAGCATGCAAATATTTTCTCTCATTCTGTAGAGTGTCTGTTTGCTCAAAAAAAGTTTCCTTGAATGTGCAGAAGATTTTTAATTTAATGAGGTCCCAATTATTTATTTTTCTTGTTGCTGTGATTGCTTTTGGAGTCTTCTTCATAAATTCTTCACCTAGGCCGATGTCTGTAAGAATTCTTCCAACATTTTCTTCTACAATTCTTATGGTTTCATGCCTTAGATTTAACATTTAACTTAAAACACAAACACATTGTACAGTTGTATAAAAATATTTTCTTTCTATCCTTATCCTATAAGCTTTATCCTATTTTTAAATTTTAAAATTTATTTTTCTTTACTCTTAAACTTTTTTTTGTTGTTGTTAAAAAATGAGACACGAACACACAGATTAACCTAGGCCTACACAGGGTCAGAATCATCAGCATCACTGTCTTCTATTTTCACATCTAGTCTAACTGGACGGTCTTCTGGGCTATAACACACATGGAGCTTTCATCTCCTATGATAACAATGCCTTCTTCTGACATATCTCCTGAAGGATCTCCCTGAGGCTGTTTTATAGTTAGCTTCTTTTTTTAATAAGTAGAAGAAGTACACTCTAAAATAAGAATTAAAAGTATAGTATAGTAAAGGGATAAACCAACAACATGGTTGCTTATTATTATTACCAAATATTATGCACTATACATAATTATATGCACTATACTTTTATACAACTGGCAGTACAGTAGGTTAGTTTACACTAGCATCATATGAATATGAATATACACAGGCATATGAATAATGTGTTACACTATGATGTGATGATAATCTTATGGAACCACCTTCATATATGTGGTCCATCATTGACCAAACCATTGTTATGTAGCATATGGCTATATCAATATTTTTATAATTTATGGGGCTTCTATATTAATGCATTTGAATGATCATTTTGACATATCTTGAATATTTTTAGACCCATAGTACCTTATTTACCATCAGAGTAATGATGCCTTGATATTTTTGGTAAGTCAATTTAGTAGGAATTACTAAAAAAAGAAAAAGAAAAACACAACCTAGATAACAGTTTTCTGGGTAGTCTTTAGAATTATTTTTTCTTTTCATATGATATAATCTAAAGTTTATCAAAGTGAGTTTGAAGGAAATTGGGCATACGAGAGTGTAACACATGTTAAGTAGGAAAAATAATGTGATAGGTGATCAGGTAAGTTTGAGAAATCATGAGTCAAACTAAATTAAAGACTTACCCCTTATTCTATCTCAGTGCTTTTGATGTGATAATAGCTCCCTACATTATCAGAGTGGGATTTTAATTTGCAGATGGCTTTAATTCTGGCTCATGGAACACTACTGTGAGTGGGGATCAAGAGCCCTCAATTTGGGAAAGAATGGCATGGTAGAGTGAGGAGTAGTTTAAAACTCATGAAGTTCATGTGACTTACAAAGTGCATGGCAGGTAAAATCACTTATATTTTCCAGTTCTGGATTGTGTCATCTTTAAGAGTGTTGAGGCAAGAGGAGAGGACTTTATACTCTGTAATGTTAGAGCTAATAACAATAATGTGCTTAAATATAATCTATAATTTGAAAACCAAATGTAATTCCAAGGGAGTTGGTAGGTTAATCATTATTTCAGAAACAAATTTGTGGTATTTAAACTACTACTTTTCTTTCCATATTTCATTTTTAAGCATTTTCCCCTTGATGTGAGTTATCTTTTTTAAAGTGACTAGATCATTCAAAGAAAAGGAACAATCAAAGCTAACTTTGCCTCAGGCTATTTGCAGTTGATGTCACTTGAATTTAAGCCACAAAGACATTTCAAAGAGAAAACATTTTCATCTCCTAATATGTAACCCAGGAGAGATGAAATCATGACATCTCCAGGGACACAACTTTCCCTGATGTCAACTTAGCAACTTGCATCTGCTGTTCAAATGAACAAAGAAAAAAGATTTAGATATAACAGTTTAAAAACTGTGTATCCTTAAACTTTTTACCTTAAATGCTGCATAAGGGAAACATCCTACTCTTCTAATGGAGATTCAAGGCTTTAACTTCTCTCACAATTGTGTTGGCAAGGGGAAAATAAGATGCACTTGACCCCTGTGTCTAAGACTCATGCTTAAGATCCCCAGTTATATAAGATTAAAAACCATCCTGATAATGGCCTCTGTTCTCATTGCTTCATATCTACTTTTTTCTTTGAACAGATAACAAGTCCGCATATAACCATTAAGATCAGCAAATTTGTGGCAATAAAAGTTAACTAAAAACTACTGCTAATACTTTTTAGCAAGAAATGGACTCACACATTTACCAAATTACACTCTCCATGGTCATTGGCATGCAGCTCTATGAAAAGGCATGTATGAAAATGCCATAACTTTTTTGAAATATCTACTTTGAAGCCCTCAGATAAACATGCTGGTAATTATTCTATTTTTCTATAACCTAAATCATATGTTTAATCATTCTATGACTTTCATCATTTTCAGTTTTTTAAATATGCATGTCTTTGGAACACATAGAAAATAAAGAAATAGAATAAAAATTGTTAGTCACCTTCAAGGAATTAAAATTTCCCAGGAATGACAAAAATACAAACATAAGTAAAATAAAACAGCTTCAGGAATTTATTTCTGAAAAAGTTAGGTAAGGTTTCTTATAAGAAATATTACTTTTGGTGGAACCTGAGAAACAAATGTAGTTTTTTGTTAATAATACAAAAATGAGGTGGGCATTCTAGATAAGGGGAATAAAACCTACAAACTGTAAAGGCACAGAGCTTAAATATAAACATAAATCAGCTTAAATATAAATCAGCATATTTTTAAGGTGGAAGTAATAATATATTTGGAACTGGATTAGAAAATAGAGTGCCTGAAATGTGGAACTATCTGTTGCTTCTGCTTTGCTAACAGAGAGTTACAATGCTAAGGTTCAGTGGGATCTGACCTGCATCCTGGAAATTTCTGATCTTAGGAAATGAGGGATATCACATAGAGCAGCACAGTCTTCAACCTATTTGGCACCAGGGACTGGTTTCATGGAAGACAATTTTTCACAGACTGGGAGGTCGGGGAAGGCAGAGCTCAGGTGGTGATGCAAGTGATGAGGAGTAGCTGTAAATACAGATGAAGTTTCTTTTGCTTCTTTGCCAACCGCTCACCTCCTGCTGGGCAGCCCAGTTCCTAACAGGCCACAGACTGGTATTGTTCCATCACCTGGGAGTTGGGGACCACAGATGTAGAAGATCAAGTTTCCAAATCTTCCTCAGATGAGAGATCAGTAGGTCATATTAGATACATGATTGAGTCCTAGGCACTAGAAACAAAACAAAACAAAAACACTCAGAAGAAAAAGAAGAGTTTCCATGTGTAGCTTATCAAGAGATGGTAAGTCATTTCTAAAAGCATATAAACATTTACAAGGCTCAGAGATAGATTAGTGGATGTTTTTAATATAGGGGTAAGCCTAACTTCAAAGAGCCTTATACAAGATGAGATAACCAGTGAAGAGTGTCCATCATTGTGTACATTAAAGGGTGTTGCCAGGTAAATGTTCAACATGCAGCAATGGGCACGATAAGTAAAAAAGCAGTTCTTAGTGAAAGCTGACATATGACATTATAAAACTAAGACCAAAATGCAGCATTACATGTGCTTATTTTAAAATATCAATAAATATTTTTGATATTTATTTATCAATAAATATCAATAAATTTTATAGTATCTACTTATTAAAATCTTATTAACCATCATAAAATGGAACTGGGCTTACAATCACATCAAACATTGAAGCACAGGTCCTTGAAACACTCCTCCACTGCTTATGCTACATTTATCTAAACATTACTATTTATTTACATATCAGACACATAAATCTGTTAATTTGAGGTCTCCCATTATACAGATATTGATGTATATACATTCTTAATATGCAAATATATTTCAAGTATGATCAAATTGTCATGTTTTAATTTTATTTACTGATATTTTAAGCAATAAAACATATAATTATTATTTTTATTAGAGATGGCATCATTATTTTTTTAAAAGTTGTGCCAGAAAATAAGGCTTATTTATAAAATCAAGTTTCAGTATATCAAGAAACATCAGAATGATTTTTTTGTCAAATATGTGTTAATTCTGCTAAATGTGCATAAATGAGTTTTATACCAATATCTAAATCAGAACTGAAGCCTTTAAAAAATTTCTTTGGGCTAATCAATAAGAAAAAAAAAAAAGAATATACAATATTTACTTTCTAATGATCATGGCCATACTAACTCTGTATAGTGTTTGTCTTAGTTTCAAGATCATCTATTTCTCTATATAATAATAGTTATCAGGAAAATATAACATTTATAAATCTAATAGTCTAACCACTAGAATATATAAGCAGTTTTATTGTAAGAAACTGAGCTATCTAACTTAATTCATAAGCACATTTGTAATAGAATTTGAAGCATTCACTCAATCTGCAAAATGATCTCACTGATCTTATGCTTTTTAACTCTGAACTATATATAATATATAATCTATTCACCTAACTTGTCCTCGCATGTTTGTAAATTGCCAGTGAAAAATATTGCCTCAATTTTATATACAATTACAGTACCACTCTAAATAAATTTCTTTAAAACACATTGTTAAGCCTTCGGGTTGTGACATTGAAGAAAAATTCAGAATTTTCCCATTTATGTATGGTGAATCGTACAGAAGGACTTGAAGACAGAAAATAAAAACAGAGAGTTTACTTTTAAAATAAAACTAGGGAACTGATAATATCTTTAGACTTCAAAGTATGTGTAAGTGCTACCAAAAGCAAAGGCAGAGCTGGCATAGAAGCCAGGAGGAGGAAGTAGAAAAGATAGGGCACAAATAGTGAGATCTACAGGGCATCAGAGAATTTGTTTCAGATAAACAAACAAGCAAGGAAACAAACTAACAAAACACTTTTAGAAGGCATAATCTGGTCTGGGTGCTGAGCCAGCCAAACAAGCTCTCCTTTAGAGAACAGGTCAGAAATGCAAAGAAAGTCAGAATAAATGAACATTCCCACAAACATGAAAGATGAGGAGGAATCAATATGTCATTAGGGCAATAGAGAAAAAGAGGGCTTTTGTCACTGTGACATCAAGCTGGTCAAAACAACCTCTCCCCTGCTGGTATTAAAAGCTGTGTCACAGTAAACCCATCTCAATCAACAATAAGTGGTAGAAAGAGACATTCTTTGCATCCCTATGAGAATACTTGAAGAAAAACATTGAAAAAGTATTTTTCACAGTGAAGAACCCTCTCTAGGAACAACATTGTCACAGAGCAAGGAAACACTTGAACATTTTTTTCTCTATAAATTTAAACACAATCTTTTCTTGGATTAGGAAAAGATTGATGTCTATAGAAGACAAAATATAGCTTTTTGTATAGAAAAAAGGAAAAGCTAGAGCTTTACTTTGTTAAAATAAAATGTATTTATTTTTAAAAATATATTTTTAAAAATATATTTTGAAGGAAACTTACCAGGAAAAAAAAAGGCAACATTGAAAAAGCTGACCACATGCCAAGAAACAAAGATACAATAAGAGAGAGAGAGAGAAATATATGTATGTATAAATATAGATCAATTTCCAAAGAAATAGAGAATTTTTGATATCTAGCACAAGATTTTATGGTATTTCTACAAAGTGAAAAAAATAACTTGGATGGGAAAGATGAACAACTTCAATGCTTTTATTCATGTCGTGAATTTAATGATGATACCATAATTCAACAATGATTGAATCAAAAAGGAATATCACATAAATATTTTTTAAAAGTCCTAAATGAAGTATTAGTAAATAAAATCCAGTACTTTAGTGGCAAATAAATCTGATTGGGGAATTACACAGAATGGAATAATTTAGTGATTTTTATTCCGGCAATACAGAAATGGTACAATGTTAGGTAAACCGATAACATAATTAAAAATTACCATTAAATTAACTAGAGAAATATATAACCATTTTAATAGATGTAGAAAGTTCAGAAAAAGATATGCAGTAAATAAACATGGGGAAATATATGACATGGTAGGATTTTGAGTGAAAGTCCTTATTAAATGGCATTAAAAAACTGAATAGCTATCTAGGAGTTGGAGGGAAGTTGAGTCCCAATTACACAAGGATAAATTTTAAGTAAGTTAAATAAATTTAAAATAAAGCTTAAAAGTAGTTTACAAACATGCACATTTTTATTTTATAAATGTAATGTAATTATGGATGTCTAACTATATTACAAAATCCAGATGCCATAACAGATTTAAAGACAGAAATGTATTATTAAAAAACAAAATTAAAGCAAGCAAACAAACAAAAACTGAAAATTACCTGTCAAAAGACAAACTATAAATCACAAATTTGGAAATTATTTTCAAATTACAATATAGTAAAAGTATCAATTTCCCTAATTTACAAAATGCTCACACAAATCCATGCAAAAATAAACATGAGACAAATACATATTTAAGTAGAAATTTCACAGGAAATAAAAATACTGATAACATTTAAACATATGAAAGATACTCAGCCTACCACAAAAAAGAAGCATAGTATATGTAAACTGAAGAGTAACATATTTTATCTATGAATTGACAGTGACACAATTTTTATAACATGGTTTCTTGGGAACTCAAGAACACCTACTAGTGGGAATGTAATTTTTACATGCCTTATGATATTAGCAAACAAAATTACAATGTAAAAGTCCTGTAGTCCGATAATTCTGTGACACTTAAGTAGCAATAGCCTACTGTTGAACTAATTGCCTTACTAATAACATAGTCAATCAGGACAGATTTTATATGTTATATCAGCAGCTCTCAACCTTTTTGGCACCATGGATGGGTTTCATGGAAGACAATTTTTCCCTGGGAAGGGGCGGGGACACGGGCAGTGATGCAAGCCATGGAAAGTGGCTGTAAATACAGATGAATATTGGCTTACTTGTCCATTGCTCACCTCCTGCCATGCAGCCCTGGTTCCTAAGTTTCATGGAAGACAATTTTTCCCCAGCCATGGTGGGGCCAGGTAGGCAGATGGTGATTCGCAGCCTGGTTCCTCACAGGTCACGGATGGTACTGGGCTGTGGCCTGGGGGTTGCGAACTGCATTTTTATCTGTATTATATTCTGTATTCTTAACAATAAAGTAAACTAGTGAAAAGAAAATGTGATAAAGAAAATCATAAAGAAGAGAAAATGTACTTACTATTGATTGAGTGGAGGTGGATCATCATAAAGGTCTTTATCCTCATTGTCTTCACATTGAGTAGGCTGAGGAGGAGGAGGAGGAGGAAGAGGAGGGTTGGTCTTGCTGTCTCAGGGGTGGCAGAGGCAGAAGATGTAGAGGAGGTGGTAGGAGTAATAGTTGAACTGAGTGGACTGGGGAGAATTTTCACTGAATAGCCATATATGTATCTGTTTCATGTTTTAGCTACTCAAAAACTAAGTAAAATGCTATCAGGAGCAATTGATTGGAATGAGCAGGACTAAAAACAATTCTGGCATAAATATTATGGCTTAAGAATTAGTAACTGAATAAGAGATTAAATAAATACCCAAACACTTCACTCTTCTTACAATATTTTGTTTGAACAATAGATGGAAATAATGAAAAAAAAGCGATATCTTTAAACAATCACTGTCTAATGAAGTGTATTTAGCTATGAGCTGCTTAATCTCCATCGCTTTGATTTTACTTGTAAATCCACTTAAATAAATATTATACTTGAACTTAGAGGAGGAAAAAAATACCTATCTATCTGTATAAATTACAATTGACTCTTGAACAACATGGGTTTGAACTGGGTGGATCTACTTATACACAGATTTTTTTTTCTCCCTCTGTAGAAGAGACAGCAAGACCAACCCCTCCTCTTTCTTCTCCTCAGCCTCCTCAATGTGAAGACAACAGGATAAAGGTCTTTATGATGATTCACTTTCAATTAATGAATGGTAAATATATTTTCTATTCCTTATGATAATCTTAATAATAATTTCTTTAGCTTACTTTGTTGTTAAGAATACAGAATATGTATTATGTGTTAATCAACTGTTCACGCTATTGGAAAGACTTGTGGTCAATAATAGGCTATTAGTAAAGTTTTGGGTGAAGTGAAAAGCTTTATGAAAATTTTTGACTTCATAGGGATTGGCAGCTCTAATACCCATGTTGTTCAAGGGTCAATTGTATTCTTTCATACCTTGTTAATGCAGACAGGTGTTCAATTTATACTGCTAGGAGTTATTAGAAATTTCTCTATTTGACTTATCATGCACAATCAACCAATAGACAAATCCTGATTATAAAAATCTTCTCTATAGTGTATGTGTATGTGCATGTATTTAATTTTTTATTACTAAGTATACTTAAAGTATACTTTTTATTACTAAGTATACTTAAGTATACTTAAAGACCCTTCCTTGTTCTGCCAAAACTGTTCATTCATTAGTTTAGTATGTATTAGGTATATTCCATTGTAAAGTTTGCCACAAACATCTCTCTCCCTTGATGTTTGTGAGCTTATTCTGGAAAAGGACCATGACTTCTTCATCACTATAATGTTGGCATATAGCAGAGTGAGTAGCAACAATAGTTTGCCAAAAAAAAAATGCATTGATATAATATCTATCTCATAAAAATGCAAATGAATGCAAGATGGATATTAAGAATAAATCATATTGGACATTCTGATTGTGATTCTCCTCTTTCTGCTTATCTTTTTTTATTTTGGCTTCAGAATAATTCTTACTTTTCTAACAGTGTCATAGAAATTGCAAAGGTTCTAGTTGAACATGCTTATCTCATATCTATTATCCAACAGCAGGAGGCCTTGAAGCTATGTATTTTCAATTACTTTATAATTACATACATTTCTTGATTGAATTCAAACTGAGAAACATGTTTCTCTCGTGGATACAAAAAGCCTTATCACTGCCAAGATGCAGCCACTTCTGACAATTAAAGCTCTTTACATCAAGAACTGTTTTTTATTTTTACTCAAAGGTGCTAAGAGGAGCAAAACGTTAATTTGGGTGTTTTTCTTCATTTTTATTACGTTTATGGATTTGTTGAGATGGAAGTTAGAAACAGAGGTAAAGAATAACCCCTAATGGAGAGACAGGGGGAAAACTCGGACTATGGAAACACCAATACATTGTTTTAGAGCAAACAGAGCACCTCGCCCTTATACTCAGTTTTAGCCCTTAGGGATCTAGATAAATGCAAATAAGAATACCTATTTGTCATACTGCTTCTGCTAATCCTGTGACTCTGACAACTCCTAGTGGCAACCCTGATCCAGATAAACAGGCTAAAACACTAACTACATTACATTACAAAACATTTCCAATTCTGTCTTACTCTAAGACTTCAATCCCTGCTCTTTTCCCTAAGCAATTTTAGCATAACTTTTAAAATTCCAATAGACTGTATCAAACTATTTGGTAATTTTAATAATATAAATTTTCTAGATTTTTAAAAATTCAGATATTATAGCATATCAGTTCTTTCTTACTGTTTTTCTTTAAAATTTTAAAATAGTCTTTTAAAAATAAAGTACTTATAATAAACATTTAAATTTTTTTTAAAAAAGTATTCACTATATATCTGGCAATGTACTTTAAAATGTATGGAAATTATCTAATTTCATTCTTACAAAATGCTGTGATGTAGTTGCTGTTTTTATTCTATTTTACCGATAAGGACATAAGGCTCTGATTCATTACCTTCCATTTTCACTTGAACCAATTCCATTCCAACACTTCAAAAAGAAAACTATCTTTGCCAATCTTACAAATAACCTTCACTTAGAAAATCTAATGTAAACTTTTAATTTACTTCCTGCTTCATCTTCCTGCAGCACTGATCACACAATATATCCCAAAACTGTTCCTTTATTTCAGGAAAAGCACACCGTCTGTTCTCTCTTTGTCTCATTTGCAGCTCTTTCTTCCTTTCTTCAGAAACTCATCATCCTAGCTCCAGCCATATATCTTTGAAATACTCCACAGTTTAGTTTGGAGCTATTTTGGTCTTTATCGATATTCACTCTCCTGGTTTCTAAAGCCTGTCCTATAGCTTTAAATATCATTTAGATACTGAGGATTTCAAAAATATATCTTCAGTCCAGACATTTATCTTAAAATCCAGACTTATGTTTGCTTAACTAGTAATTCAACCTTTTTACTTTAATATTCAATAGATTATCTCAAATTAATATGCAATAACTTGAATTCATTCTAATCTTTCATGTTTCAATCACCCTATTCAAGTCTACTTTTATTGCACTGTTCCATTTTTTTATAAAAATAAACATATTTGCAAAGAACCTCTATCCTCCTATTGGCAGAGTCCAAAATACTTGAATTTACCTCAACTCTTCTATTTCTCTTATACCAGCTATTGAATCCAACATGAAATCCAATGAGCACTATCTATAAATTATATCCATAGAGAGACCACCACTACTTCTTTCCTGTATATTTTCAATAGCCTCTATTGGTTTCCCACTTCTTACTTTGCTAACTCCAAATTCAATCCAGGAACCATTGTCATCTTTTCCAAACAGAAGTGAGAATGCATGACTCTTCAGCTCTGTGGTTTCTTGTTTCACTCAGAAAACATCTGCACTATTATTTGTGGACACAAATATCACAGTCTTGATGAATAAAGATTTATATTTTATTTTATAGATTCAAATATCAACTTTTTCCTTGAAATACCTATTTCTAGTCAGCAGGAACCTCAGATTACTTCAGAATTTTCAGCAGAATCAGAAACACACTAAATACCATAATAAAAATAATTTGAAATAAAAAAAAAGGCTTCTGATGAATCTTGCCATTTTCACGAAATCCACCTGGAATTGTATTCTCGTAGTATTGGGGCTCCCTCATTTTTCTTTCAGCTGGGAACTGTGCTCCTGGTCCTAGATTTCATAGATTCCACCCCCTCCAAAAAAATATTCCCTTCGGGGAGACTTGTGATAAGGAATCATATTGGGATATACAAAGGCTTGAGATTCAACATTTCCATATATATAAATATATATATGAGATTGAGATTCTACATTTCCATATATGTGGAAACATGTGTACAAATACACACACGCACACGCACATATATATATATGTTTAACATCAGAAAGCAAAAACAAGAACACTTTAGAGCCCTTATACATCATAATTAATTTAGGAAAAGAAGGAACACCTTTGAAGCTATTCAAGCTACATTACCGGGAATTTTTCAATACTAATCATTAAATTCATATTTGAATACTAAGAATACCTCATCTCTTTTAAAATATAAGTGATATGGGCTCTCAAAAGGCCATTTCACTGTAGGGGTATAATTGAAACAACCTAAGCATTAGTGCCAAGTAATGGATACAATAGCTCACAAATACTAAACAATTAATACATGCATGCAAGACACTATTTTTGCTACTTATTTATATGTGTGTGTATACATACAAGTAGTATGTATACACACACACATATATATACATGCCTATATACATATATATGTAATCTCAATGAATTCCCCACAAGAATTATTAGAACTAGTAATTTGATCTAGTTGTTTTGATTCTGCAACCCATGACCTTAATGATTATATGAAAAGCTATCATTTTCAATGGCAAGTTTATTTCCTTGGGCAAATTACTAAATAACCATGCCACTTTGTTTTCTCATCTGTCACATGAGTAGGACCTTCACTGTTACATGAATTAATAGATGGAATGTCTTAGTATTTATAGATTTAGAGTTTAAGCATTCTAATAAGTTTTAAGGAGAAAAAAGAAGGGAAAAATAACAAAAAGAAAGCCTTGCATTTTAAGACCCAATAGACATCAATTGTTCTTAAAATGTAATTTATAAATGCAGTTATAGGTGAGCTTACTAAAAATTAAAGAGTTTTAATTTGAGATTTTAGAAAGGATATCTTGTTTTCCTCATTCAGAGAATTGAAATACATTTTAAACTGTGAGCAGGCAGCTGTGGCCTTATTTAGTAACACTGTCAAGAAATTTGGTTTTGGTCATTAAAAAGGCAAATGGAAAAAAAAATGTAAAAAAGGCAAGAGTAATTGTTTATCGCCAAGAAGCAGTTTTAAAAAGTATTTCACTTGACTATCAACATTTAAAGATTAATTTTGAAAGGGTACATCTCTGATAAACATAATACAAAAAAGCTTGATAATTAACACAAATACTATACAGTTCTAAATTAAATTTTTTTTTACAGGTCAGGTTCTTGCAAGTGCTGATAAATTAGTGTTTATTCAAGATTTAATGACAATTAATGCCACTGTCAAACTGAATTCTTTAGCTAGAAAAGGCAAATCTGATTTACATTAACCTGAACACCTTAATAACTAATTAAAATCTCAGCCTTCTGGCTAAGTTCTTAGATATTTATTCTGTTTAACTCAGCAACAAAATATTATTAGTCACTTTCTTCTGAGAGAAATGGGCCCAATTTATGGGTACTATTAGGTATTTTATAATCTGTAACCTAATCAGTCTTAACAAAAGATTTTGTACTCAGCAGGGCTCAAACATTTTGCTCAATAACTTATTGAAAAATAAAGCCTGCCATTGAATATCTGCCCTAGTTTACTGCAGTGATTTTGTATTACACATATTTGTCCAGTTCATATGTCTCATTGAAAAACTATAAAAAATAAAGAATCCATATAGATTAGTACAGGACTTCCCCAGATTTGTTCACATTTATTAGATCCTAAAACTAAATAAATAGGATATAGGCTAATGTTTTTCTAAATTGAAATGGATTAATGGAATATATGAAGTGAAATCACTTCATCATATTTATTATTCTTATGAGACACTGGTAATTGAGTATGTGACTAAGAGCATGAAGGCTCTCTAAAGGACATTGCTCAAGTGTACGATATAATTTTCTTTAATTTTGATCTGAAAGATTGTCAATAGAAAGATGGAAATTCTGTCAACAAAAATGATTGGATTTCTACTGGATCTGGGAAATATATAGCACCACTGATATTACAGCACTTAATTATTATTATTATTTATACCCCCTTAGTATTTGCAAAAGTAGTTGAACTTGGTGCCACTTGTTGAGAAAGAAAATAGCAGAAATTAATCACAACTGTTAGAGGACTATAAATTTAGCTTTGGATGTATGCTGTATGAAATCTTTTGGTATAAACATGAATGAAGTAAACTTGAGAAATGCATGGATCTGAAGTTCACTAGATATCTATCTGGTTTCAAGAATGATACTGGAGATTCATCTGTATATAAGTGGTAATTGAATCTTTAGGTATAGAGGAGTTCTCTTGGGAGGGAAAATAACTTGAGAAGTGTAAGTATTACAGTTCCTAGAGCATAAGGGAAGAGAAAATGAAAATTCTATAGAAGAGAAGTAGAAAAAAAAAAATAGACTACATTTGAAATGCAAAAGTCAAGAGAAGAAAAAGTTTAAAGGAGGGTTATCAGTAGTTATCTGTGTTAAAAGTTTATGAGAAGCCTAGTAAAAATAACTGATATTTGTTGTTGGTGGTAGTGATATAAGATATGGTATTGATAGAGTGCTCTTAGAGACAGTCATTTCGGCACAGTGAAGTCAAAGCCAGAAGGGAATAGAAAGAATGAGAAGTGAGAAAATAAGCACAGTGGGGTAAAAGAACCCTTTCAAGAAGATCAATAAGAAATGGATGTAAAATATAATGTGGTAATATTTGGAGCAATAATTTGAAATGAGAAATAGGCCCCCAGAAATGTATTTCTTTTTATTAGATGAAACTCTGCTTTTTAAATATAATGGTCATTTTTTAGTTGAATTGAAAAAGTTACATTGACACAAAAGAGAGACATTGTGTTTACAATGTAAAGTTTTTATATTTAGAATGTTTTGGACATCAATGTATAGATAAAATAATTTGTTTTGAAAGTACAGGAGATACAGGTGCTCTTAGTAACAAATGTGAGGATGGTTTTATAAACCTTTGATGTTAAGTGTAGCATTTGGGATGTAAAACCATTAGAATATTAAATTACTTGCTTTTTCTGAAGTATCTGTTGAGAATAATTATGTGTTTGACAGTGATGGTGAAAAGGAGGAATTCTGATAGCATTTGAGGAAAGTAGAGAAAAATTAATATTATTATTGTGAGAAGTGGGAGAATAGATCAAAGATATATGATGGGATTATTGGGTAGTTCTGTGGATGATCTGTTTGAGATTGGTCATCAATCAGTTCAATCAGATCCAATATATGAAATGATACCATGGAGTCAGAAGCACATTGAATGAATAATGCAGTGTAAAGGATATATAGAGTAATGAGTTTAGGAACACAGATGAGTTATTTTTCTTAGGATCATAATTATTTAGAACTGAGAACTTTTTTCCTAACATAAAAGTTTGATATTATATAAAAATACATGTCTCTGTCCAAATTGTGTTTTAATTAACATGAGCATGTAAAAGCATTTATTGTTGAGTAAAGTAATATTACTATAATTATATATCCTTTAATTAATTTTTTACTTAGTTTTTTTTCTAGAGTTGATACTTACCTCATATTTTCATTGGTTTTGGTGTATTCAGACCTATGGCTATTTTTTCCATTCCTTTAGTATATATGTATAGCTTTACTTGATCTTGTCTTCTAAAAGGCTATAATTTTTATCTTTTTGTATGATACAGCCTTCAGGGTGCCTTTTCTTACCTTCATCTAATCAGGAGTCCTTACTTTCCATAAGTTTTGATACATTTGATACTCCTAGATTCTACATTGCCTCCCTCTTTTGATCTCTACTTTGTGGGTTCTATGTCTTCCTTTTTGCTTACTCACCTATTTTGCTGGGATTTGTTTTCAAGTAACTTCATCAGAAAGGATGCATACAAGAATAATATGTTAGATTTACCAATTTGAAGTTATCTACTGGGTTTCCAGTTGACTCAGGAGCTTTGTTGAAGGTGTTTTTCAACAAAGAAGGACATTTTTTTGGTGTGTGTGTGTGTGTGTGTGTGTGTGTATGAATGATAACTCTTTTAGTCCATTTGTATTGCTGAGGCTGGGTAGCTTCGGAAGAAAAGAGGTTTAATTGGTTCACAATTCTGCAGGCTGCATAAGAAGCATGGAGCCAGCATCTGCTTCTGTTGAGGGCCTCAGGCTGCTTCCACTCATGACAGAAGTCAAAGAGGAGCTGGAGTGTGCAGAGATCACAAGGGGAGAAGAAGAAAGTGAAAGAGATAGAAGAAAGGTGCTAGGCTCTTTTTAATATCCAGCTGTCATGGGAATTCATAGAGCAAGAGCTCACTCATTACTGAGTATGGCAATGAGCCATTCATGTGGGATCCACTGCTATGACCCAAACATCCCATTTGACCCTGCCTCATTGAGGATCAAATTTCAGCATGAGGTTTGGAGGGGTCAAGTATTCAAACTACAGCAAATACTTAAGTTTTGACCTTTTGTAAATGAAGATTTTGCTTTCTGTTCTTTATTGTCATTCAAATATATAAATAGAATTTTCTTAATGATGTGAATGGGAATTAGAAATGTAAATAAATAGCTTAAGTAAATGCCATTGAAACAATTTTTATGTGCATATGACATGAGACTGCAGTGTATAGTGTCATATTGTTAATCATTGTTATTCTCAGATGTTCAAGATTTAAGAGTTCCTGAATCGATTTATCTTTAATTTTTACATTAAAATAACAATTTGTTTTAAATGTTTATTACAATAAAAATATAAATTAATGAATAAATAAAAAAATAAGGCCTATGTTTCTTAGAAGACTAATATATTTATAAAATTAGAGTGGGAGAACAAATACTAAAATGAACAATATAAAGACATCTTACTATGTCTAAAATTCAGCTATTGGGATAGCTGAATTTTATTTTGAAACAAATGTACTGGTTTCTAAAATAAAATGCAAATTAAAATGTACTTTTGATATGGAGAATTTTTTTCAATATTAAACCTATATTGAGAATAGTAACTTTGTTTACTTTTATGGAACAATGTTAGATTTCTCCAATAATCATCCTGAAGATACTGAAAATAAGGAATTTTTTTGGCTATTAATTTCCCTAAGGTTAAATTCTTGTTTTTTCTTTCATTATTAAAAAAGTTAGGGGGGCGGAGCAAGATGGCGGACGAATAACACCGCCAGACAGAGGGTCTCTGCAGAAAAGACCGTTTCTAGCAGAAACTAGAGGAAAGAAGCAAGAAGACGAGCATACAGCGGACAAGGGCCGGAAGGAGGGGTACCTGAGACCCCGGGAGACTCCACGGGAGGAGGCTGCGGAGGAGAACTGGAGGCTGAGACCACCGGAGCAGCCCGGAGACCAGCGGCAAGGGTAGGTGGATCTGCTGTCCCCCCTCCCCTGCATTCGGGACTGCTGGTGGGCTCCCCAGCGGGTGGAGAGACCTGCGGACATCAGCCCAGAGACTGCCGCCGCCTGCCAACGGTGAGCCTGTAACAGACGTGGCACCAGGTTCCCAACTTCCTCCGGGCACCTCCGTGTGCACGGAGAGCCGCGCGGCAGGCGCCATATTGCCTCCTCCTCCCCTCCACCGGCCCTACCCGCGGCTGCCCAGAGAGACAATACAGCCACCAGCCGGAGGCACCTCCAGGGAACGGGACCTTCCCGTTTGGGACCCCGCCCGCCCTCCCAGGTGCTGCTGGCACCTTGTTCCCAGGAAAACGGTGCCGACTCAGAGGCTGAGAGACATAGACCCAGCTTGGGCTCCCTGTGGGTGAATTAGGACCGGAAACCCTCTCCCTGGTGGGAATACAGTTTGAACTCTGGGACCCAGAGGTCAGACCTGCAGACCAGATCCCCTGCACCGAGGGCTAGCATTGCCCGGGGCACAGAAGGATTATACGTGAACAGCCTACTGAGGTCTGTGTGCCTCCAGGTGCGGATCGGCGTCCTAGAGGTCTGTGTGCCTCCAGGGGCGAATCGGGCGGAACGGCGTCCCAGGAGGAGGCCGTGCGCCCAACCCAGGTGGCGTTCCTGTGCAGGGAACCTCCCCGCCGGCATCACAGTCCGGGGAGGCCTGGTGGCTTGTGGTCTGGCCTGCTGGCAGAGGCTCAGGAGTAGCTGCGGAGTTGGGGAGGGCGGAAAGAAGCGAGGCCTGCTGCAGACTGTGGGTCTCAGACAGCCCCACCCCCACACCCAGACTTTCTGGCTGAGCGGGACCATCCCAGCCCCGCCCTGACAGCAGAGAACAGAACTTTGACCCCTGCTAACGGCCTGAGGGCAGGCTTACCCAACCCAGCTCCACCCAGAACGAGAGCTGATAACAGGACTCAAAATCAACACCATAGCCTGTTCCTCCAAGCAAACGCCACCTACTGACAGGGACAGCATCTTGCACAGCCTTTCCACGGCACCCACTGACTCAATATACAGGGAGTGGTCCAATTTCACCCACAGGCACCACCTAACGCCTCAGAAACTAAACAAAGTGTGTGAATACCCAAACAATAACCTAAGGAAAGAAACAACAACTGATCGACATGGGAAGAAATCAGCAAAAGAACTCAGGAAATATGAAGAACCAAACGGAAAACACACCCCCAAGGAGGAGCACCAGCCCCCTAGAAACGGACACCGACCAAAATCAGGCAACCAATATGACAGAAAAGGAATTTCGTATGTGGATCATAAGAACACTCACCCAGCTGCAACAACAACTCAATAACCAACACCAAGAAAACACAAAAAACCTCCAAGAAATGGAACAAAGGTTCAACAAAGAGATTGACACAGTGAAGAAAACTTTAACCGAAGTCCTGGAGATGAAGAATCAACTCAGAGAACTACAAAATACTGTGGAAAGTCTCAAGAACAGGGTGGATCAAGCAGAAGAAAGAATCTCAGAGCTTGAAGATAACACCTTCCAATTAAATAAATCAGTCACAGAAATACAGCAGAGAAACAAGAGAAAAGATCAAAGTCTACAAGAGCTGTGGGATTATGTGAAAAAACCTAACGTGAGGGTCATAGGTTTAGCCGAAGGGGAGGAAGACAACACTCAAGGGCTGGACAAGCTTTTTGAAGATATAATAGAGGAAAATTTCCCAGGTCTTGCTCAAAATCTCGATATACAAGTTCAAGAAGCCCAGAGGACCCCTGGGAGATTCAATGCAAACAGGAAGACGTCACGTCATGCAGTCATCAGACTGACCAAAGTATCAACTAAAGAGGCCCTTCTAAGAGCTGTAAGACAAAAGAAGCAAGTGACATACAAGGGAAAGCCAATTCGAATAACATCAGACTTCTCTAATGAGACTTTACAAGCAAGGAGAGACTGGGGCCCCATTCTCACTCTTTTGAAACAAAACAATGCCCAGCCTAGAATATTATTCCCTGCAAAACTAAGCTTCATATATGAAGGAGAAATAAAAACATTCGCAGACAAGCAAAGGCTCAGAGAATTCACCAAGACAAGACCAGCCCTACAAGAAGTACTTAAAACAGCGTTATGCACGGAACATCATAATAATAATCCACGGATATAAAAACAACCAAAACCCAAAGATATTAAAGGCCAGATATTACAATGGCTCAAGACACAAATCATAGCAACAACATCCAACCCAACAGAATGATCAGTAATCTACCTTACCTATCAGTTCTCTCAATAAATGTGAATGGCTTAAACTCTCCACTCAAGAGACATAGGCTGGCTGAATGGATAAGAAAATACAGGCCAAGTATATGCTGTCTTCAGGAAACACATTTAACCTGCAAGGATGCACATAGACTAAAAATAAAAGGGTGGAGATCAATATTCCAAGCAAACAGAAGCCAAAAGAAGGCTGGTGTGGCAGTTCTAATTTCAGACGATTTAGTTTTTAAGCCAACAAAAGTAGTAAAAGACAAAGAGGGTCATTATATAATGGTGAAGGGCACAGTCCAACAAGAAGAGATAACAATTTTAAATATATATGCACCCAACTTAGGTGCACCCAGATTCATAAAGCAAACCTTACTGGAGCTAAGCAAATGGATTAATAGCAACTCCATAATCGCCGGGGATTTCAACACCCCACTGACGGCACGAGACAGATCCTCCAAACAGAAAATTAATAAAGAAATAATGGACTTAAACAAAACTCTAGAACAATTGGGTCTGACAGACATCTACAGAACATTCTACCCAAAATCCACTGAATATACGTTCTTCTCATCAGCTCACGGGACATTCTCTAAGATTGACCATATCCTAGGACACAAAGAAAATCTCAAGAAATTTAAAAAAATAGAAATCATACCATGTACCTTCTCAGATCACAGTGGAATAAAACTAGAAATCAACCCTAACAGAAACTCACATTTCTACACAAAAACGTGGAAATTAAACAACCTCCTACTAAATGATTACTTCGTAAATGAAGAAATCAAGACGGAAATAAAAAACTTCTATGAAGAAAACGACAATGGAGAGACAAGTTATCAACTCCTCTGGGACACAGCTAAAGCAGTTCTGAGAGGAAAGTTTATCTCTATAAATGCCTATAACCAAAAGGCAAGAAGATCACAAATAGACAATCTAATGAAACGACTCAAAGAGCTGGAAAAAGAAGAACAGACCAACCCCAAACCCAGCAGAAGAAGTGAAATCAATAAGATCAAATCAGAACTAAACGAAATTGAAAACAGGAAAGCTATTCAGGAGATTAATAAAACAAAAAGTTGGTTCTTTGAAAAAATAAACAAGATTGACACGCCATTGGCTAAGCTAACGAAAAGCAGAAAAGAGAAATCTCTAATAAGCTCCATCAGGAATAAAAAAGGAGATATCACAACTGATCCCAAAGAGATACAAGATACAATTTATGAATACTACAAAAATCTTTATGCACACAAACTGGAAAATGTGGAGGAAATGGACAAATTTCTAGAAACACACAGCCTCCCTAGGCTCAACCAGGAAGAAATAGATTCCCTGAACAGACCAATCTCAACAGCTGAAATAGAAACAGCAATTAAAAATCTCCCTAAAAAGAAAAGTCCCGGTCCAGATGGCTTCACACCTGAATTTTACCATACTTACAAAGAAGAACTAGTACCTATCTTGCAGAAACTATTCCACAACATCGAGAAGAACGGAAACCTCCCCGACACCTTTTATGAAGCGAATATTACTCTGATACCAAAACCAGGAAAGGATGCAACAAAAAAAGAAAACTACAGACCAATATCCCTAATGAATATAGATGCAAAAATTTTCAACAAAATCTTAGCTAACCGAATACAGACACTTATCAAAAAAATAATCCACCACGACCAAGTGGGCTTCATCCCAGGGATGCAGGGATGGTTCAACATACGTAAATCTATAAATGCAATTCACCACATAAACAGAAGCAAAAACAAAGATCACATGATCCTTTCAATAGATGCAGAAAAAGCTTTTGACAAAATTCAACACCCTTTCATGATACGAACACTTAAGAAAATAGGCATAGAAGGGACATACCTAAAAATGATACAAGCCATATATGACAGACCCATAGCCAATATCATACTCAATGGTGAAAGATTGAAATCATTCCCACTTAGAACTGGAACCAGACAAGGCTGCCCACTATCTCCACTTCTGTTCAACATAGTGCTGGAAGTCTTGGCTACAGCAATCAGACAGGAAAATGGAATCAAAGGCATCCAGATAGGGGCAGAAGAGATCAAACTTTCACTGTTTGCTGATGATATGATATTGTATCTAGAAAAACCCAAGGATTCAACCAAGAAACTCCTGGAACTGATCAATGAATTTAGTAAAGTCTCAGGATACAAAATCAATACACAGAAATCAGAGGCATTCATATACGCCAACAACAATCTAATTGAGAACCAAATCAAAGACTCAATTCCCTTCACAATAGCAACAAAGAAATTAAAGTACCTAGGAATATATTTAACCAAAGAGGTAAAAGACCTCTACAGGGAGAACTATGAAACACTGAGGAAGGAAATAGCAGAGGATGTAAACAGATGGAAATCCATACCATGCTCGTGGATCGGCAGACTCAATATCATCAAAATGTCTATACTACCCAAACTGATCTACAGATTCAATGCAATACCTATTAAAATCCCATCAGCATTCTTCACAGATATAGAAAAAATACTTTTACGCTTCGTATGGAACCAAAGAAGACCCCGAATATCAAGAGCAATTCTAGGCAACAAAAACAAAATGGGAGGCATTAATATGCCAGATATCAAACTATACTACAAAGCTGTAGTAATTAAAACAATATGGTATTGGCACAAAAACAGGAATATTGACCAGTGGAACAGATGTGAGAATCCTGATATAAAACCATCCTCATATAGCCATCTCATCTTTGACAAAGCAGACAAAAACATACGCTGGGGAAAAGAATCCCTCTTCAATAAATGGTGCTGGGAAAACTGGATAGCCACCTGTAGAAGGCTAAAACAGGACCCACACCTTTCACCTCTCACAAAAACCAACTCACGCTGGATAACAGACTTAAACCTAAGATATGAAACTATTAGAACTCTAGAGGAAAAAGTTGGAAACACTCTCCTAGACATCGGCCTGGGCAAAGAGTTTATGAAGAAGTCCCCAAAGGCAATCACAGCAGCAACAAAAATAAATAAATGGGACATGATCAAACTACAAAGCTTCTGCACAGCCAAAGAAATAGTCATGAAAGTAAACAGACAGCCTACAGAATGGGAGAAAATTTTTGCATCCTATGCATCCGATAAGGGACTGATAACTAGAATATACTTAGAACTCACGAAAATTAGGAAGAAAAAATCAAATAACCCCATTAAAAAGTGGGCAAAGGACTTGAACAGAAATTTTTCTAAAGAAGACAGAAGAATGGCCAACAAACATATGAAGAAATGCTCAACATCTCTAATCATCAGGGAAATGCAAATCAAAACCACAATGAGATATCACTTAACCCCAGTGAGAATGGCCTTTATCAAAAAATCTCCAAACAATAAATGCTGGCGTGGTTGCGGAGAGAGAGGAACACTCCTACACTGCTGGTGGGACTGCAAACTAGTTCAACCTCTGTGGAAAGCAATATGGAGATACCTTAAAGCGATACAACTGAATCTACCATTTGATCCAGCAATCCCATTGCTGGGCATCTACCCAAATGATCCAGTGACACTCTACAAAAAAGACACCTGCACTCGAATGTTTATAGCAGCACAATTCATAATCGCAAGGCTGTGGAAACAGCCCAAGTGCCCATCAATCAAAGAATGGATTAATAAAATGTGGTATATGTACACCATGGAGTACTATTCAGCTCTAAGAAACAATGGTGATATAGCACACCTTATATTTTCCTGGTTAGAGCTGGAACCCATACTACTAAGTGAAGTATCCCAAGAATGGAAAAACAAGCACCAGATATATTCTCCAGCAAACTGGTATTAACTGAGTAGCACCTAAGTAGACACATAGGTGCTACAGTAATAGGGTATTGGGCAGGTGGGAGGGGGGAGGGGGGCGGGTATATACATACATAGTGAGTGAGATGTGCACCATCTGGGGGATGGTCATGATGGAGACTCAGACTTTTGGGGGGAGGGGGGGAATGGGCATTTATTGAAACCTTAAAATCTGTACCCCCATAATATGCCAAAATAAAAAAAAAAAAAAAAAAAAGTTAATCTATTCTGCATTTATATTTAGAGGAAAAATTTGAAAATGAAGTTAAAGTTTTTTTACCCCAGGCTCATGAAAAGCAGTGAAAGATCTGGCTGTTTTATGAAGAAAATATTTAAGAATTAGGAAGCTGCAGGCCAGTTGAAATGCTTCATTTAAATATTTTTTCTTTTTATTTTCATTTAAGAGTATTACAGGGATACAAATGTTTTGGTCACCTGAAATGATTTTATGCCATTTTACTTAAAGTTATAAGTGTGGCTATCACCAAAATGCCATTCACTGTACCCATTAGGTGTAAATTTACCCAACCCCTCCTCCCCTCTCCCACCTACTTGGTTTTCGCTGAGTTTTACTACCATATATGTACATGAGTGTTGCTCAATCACTTCCAGTTTAATGGTGAGTACATGTGATGTTTGTTTTTCCATTCTTGTGAGACTTCTTTTAGAAGAATGGTCTCTAGTTCCATCCATTTTTTATGGCTGAGTAGTACTCATGATATATATATATATGAATGTGTGTGTGTGTGTGTGTATCATATTTTATTAATCCACTCATATATTGATGGGCATTTGGTTGTTTCATAATCACATCTTTGTGATTGTGAATTGCACTGCTACAAACATTCAAGTATAAGTGTCTTTTTTATAAAACTGTCTTTCTTTTTCCTTTGAGTAAATACCCAGTAGTGGGATTGTTGGATCAAATTTAAATATTTTTAAGACTTTCAGTAAAATACTCTAATAATACATGAAGTTCTCTTTAGAATTTATCAGTTATTTGAAATGAAGAAGTAGTAAAAACTCAACACAAGGGAAATAACTGTAATGGAAAAAAAAAAAATCTTCCTCCCAAGAGATACTTATAGTATTCCTTAGGCTTTCTTAGAGCAGATTTCCTCCAAAGCTAAAGGAATAGGTAGATCTATCTTACAATGATACAAAGAAGATAAAAAAGAAAACAGTTTATAAAATCTGAATCCTGAAAAGAATTTAAAACATTCAATTCTTCACATTAACACAGAAAGACATCCACGTTCTTAATTTGGTTCACTTGTTGTTTCTTATATAATGCTTTATTCTGCATTTATATCCTATGACTCAGTCATATGAAAACACATTGTGTTCTCACTATATTCTCTATTATTTCTCCCTTCTATGTCTTTAAAAATGAAGAGCTACCTTGCTAATTTTTCTCTATAAATTCAAAAATTTTAATAAGTTTTGCATGGATACTAGATCAATGAGTGGACATGAAATGCTCCATTAATTTTTTAAAACTGTATATAAGTTTTTGCATATCTGCATATGCATGTTCTTTTCAAGAAAGTTTTCTTAAGCTTGTTTAAATCATTTAAGAGGTCCTAATACACAAAATCATAATCACTGGTATATTTGTTTAGTTAGTTCCAGTTTTTGTAGAATGCTTATTGAATATTTTTAGGATTAATAAAAACATTTAATTCTTACCATATCACTCCAAGATCTAGCATATCACATGATATATAAAAGTGTTTAATATTTGTTGAGTGTTTAAATAAGCAAAAAAGCCCATGACATAATTTACATATTTGGAGGCTAAAGTCTAAAGAGGTTAATTTAATTGCTCAAGTTCACTCTGCCAGAATCAGTGCAAGTTGAGAGATGCACTGATCTGGTCTGTTTGATATCATCTCCAAATGGGAACATTTAAAGTTCCAAACCCAAAAAAGACATACTTGAATTTTCAAGATGCCTATCATGTTTCTTCTTCAAATAAAGAGTCTCTAGTCACTATCTTTTCACTCATCTGGGTTACCTGTTCCCTGTACCCTCTACAAACCTTCATCATAACACACAGCATAATGTATGCAATTTGCAGTGATAATGCTGCTGGTAAATCAGCTCTCCAATGGGGAGAAAACACTCTTTTGTAATGTTTGCTAATGCCCATGATATAAACACTCTCAAGGCTGATTTGCAGCTATTATCGTGATGTCTTGGGATACAGAATTCAGAAGAATGAACTTGATGAGTTGAATCTAGATGGTAGTAGCTAGCTCCAGCACAAAAGGGTAGGTTTCTTAATTTCCACCAATAGACTGATATGACTTTATTCTCCAGGGTGTTAGTACTTTATTCAGTCCAAAGTAGATATGCGTTAACTGGGTGAGACTGTGAAGTAGCTATATTTTGGTGCATATTTCTCAGAATTCAAACAAGAAGAAATAGGAAGGCATGTGAGAATTCTTAGCCTTTAAAGTTCAGTTTTGTGTGGGTGTGGTAAGCTTAATTCAAAAGGTTCCCCAAGATACTTGACTCACTGTTATTCATTCAAATACTACTCTAGGCTCTGCTGTGAAGAGACTTTGAAGATAAAAAGATGAATTAATGTCCCTAATTAGACAGCATTAAAGTAGGGAAATTGTGCTGGATTATCCAGGTAGTAGCTCCAAAACAAAAACAAAAAAAAAAAAATCAAAGGAGCCTATAAAACAGAAAAGAAAAAGAGTCATTCAGAATGATAAAAGGTATAGGAAGGCATTGAAGAACGATTGATGGTCTTGGATATGAGCTACCCAGAGGATGCAAATGTCATCTAGAAGTTAAGGATGATTTCCTTCTGAAGGTCAGCAGGGAAATGGGACCTCGGTGCTGGTGCTAAAACTGCATGAAACTGAATTCAGTCAACTACCTGAATGAGAATGGAAGTAGATTCTCCCTAGGGTCCCCAGATAAGAGCCCAGGAGGACTGTCACCAGAGGGCTAACCCACAAAATCATGAGCCAACAAATAGGTGTTGTTTTAAGCTGCTCAATTTGTGGTATATCTATTGCAGCAGTTATAGAAAAGCAATATAGTGGGTATGGAGAAACAAAGCTTAGTGTAATGCCTTTGAAAGTTGTTTAGAGAAGTGATAAAGTGAAAAATATATACTTGGATTTTGCTAAGAATGGCAATCCAAGCCCTCAGCAGCAAAAAGAGTGACTGCACATAAAACCAAATTTTTTCTTACCCTGTGAGGTAGCAATTGTGAATCATTTATGGATAAGGGTGAAGATGAATAGTCTGTACAAGCAATAAAGTCTTTGCTTTTACCAAGTAGTATATTACACTTCTCCACCAACTCATTTTATTTATTTAAAAAAATAATTAAACTCAGAGTTCAGTCTTCATTTGGAAATTAATCTTCTCTATCTAGCTGGATTATTTAAAGAATGACTATTAATTTGTATCAATCACTGTTCATAGAGTGAAACTAAATAAGTAAAGAAGAATGTAACACTATAACAAATGTGCACAATATAATGAAGGAAACTGAAGATAATCATCTTAAAATATGGGATGGGGAAGAGTGCTCATCTTTTAGTTGGATATTTTTAAATATTATGCTTAATCACATTTTAAAATACAATGTGGATCTTGTGTTTTTCTGCAGTTAGATAGAACAATAGGGATATAAAGACATACATATTTCAAATTTTTGAAAGATAATGAAAAGATTTTATATTCCTTAAGATATATCACCTACCACATACCTCTAATTATGTTGTGGTGAATAAAACTTTTATATTTCAATTAGAATTGTTAAAATGGAAATATAACCAGGAAGGATTTCACAATAAAGTATAAGCCATTTTTTTTTCAAAAAGTAAATTCATGAAGGAGATTGGAGTTAGACTATCATAAACCAGGATACCATGCATTTCCATTAAGTAATATTCTAGCATCTTGGAATGTTTATCTATAAATATATAACGAATGGTGGATTAACAAGTTATTACTAGAATTTCTGCACATGCTGGCTACTAAAGAGATTAAAAAAGAAGCATTAGATTTACTTCCTATTTTCAATAATGTTACAATTTAATTAGAGAGGGCTGACTAATGCACATGAGGTAATTAGAAAGTAATGAAAAATAGTATGAATTTATGTGATAAATGTGGAACCAACTTTTAGTCCAAGAACACTACTTTATCTTAAATTGCTACTATAACACTCAATAGAAACCAAACTAAAAGAGAAAAACAAACAAATAAACAACAACAACAAAAACAGAAAAACATCAAGTGACCGAAAGGGAAGGGATATATGTAACAACTATAATGTTAAGTATAAATGAGTCTGTATCTTAGCTTCTTTATATTGTTTTTAAGAATATGAGTCCCTTCCATTAAAACTGATATTGAAGTAATTATTATTTTTTTTTCTTTGTACCATCTTGTCTTGATTGCTCATATGGATTTTTAAGCTTCTGTTTATATTACATTTTATTCTCTCTGAGGAAAAAAGGAGGTTTCATTACTGAAAAGAAATTGTGTAATTAGTAGGCTCTCACAATACTGTGCAACATTTTTCCTGTATTTTTAACCAGTTAATCAGCTCCTACTCAAAGAGAGAAGCCTTCTTTATTCACATACAATTAAATCAAGTAGAATTATAATATGACTCTGAAAAGGAATTCACATTGACTTTCAGTTTTGAGGAAATGTAAAGCATGCTCTGATGCTTATTATAATGAATAGGAGATACAGACAATAGTTTTTCTTTAATTTTTGCTTCATAATACCATGAGAGACTGATAAGAAATATAACATTAATTTTGATATCTCAAGGATAAAAACTATAATGATATTTAATATTCTTAATTTTTAAAAAATCTAACAACTGCCATATTCACTTTCTAGTTTTTCTTCTATGTACCTTTCTTTTAATTGATTTATGCAAGGAATAAACCCATGAAAGACAAGAGACAGTCATGTCCTTATTTTGGTCTGGCTATATCTTAATTACTCACTGATTCCGAGTTTACTGTAAAATCTGTAGATTATAATTTGACTTCTCATTTGGCTTTCTCTCTAGGGAGAAAATATGCTGATCAAAGAAAGTATGTATTCCATCTAATTGCAGTTGTATTTCTTATCAAAACTCCCCTAATTAACTTCCTGGCACATAAGTCATTCTATCTTGAATTGGATTTATACAAGATACTATTATCAAGTTTATTCAATCTTGGGAATTAGAATAATCATTTGGTTCAGCAAATGGAAGAAACAAATATTTGAATATAAATAAACCCAAGGGTTTGATTCCACTCTTGAAAAATGGACAAATCACCCTCTTCTAATGGCACTCTTTTCTTTAAAGTCACATTTTAAACCAAAATAAAAACTTTCGTGTCTTATTCCATAAACCTGCACCTCCTTAGTCTTTGTTTCAGGAAAATTACCACCATTTTGCTTAGCTTCTTAAGTAGTAACAATGGGTAAATTGATTCTCATTATTTAAAATCATATCCAATTTATTAAGTCAATAATAAAAATATAATTTAGCATTTAATTTGTCCTTTTCTGTTTGTCTCTTCTGCCATTGTGTTAATTGTGGCCATAGGAATCTCTCCATTGGAGACTATATCAACATCCTAAGTGGAGTTAAACTTCTATTTTTGTATATACCCATTTTCATTTTCTATGCAATTCTAAAATATTCTTTTAAAAATAGAAAACTTAAAATGATGTACTCTTAATTAGATATATTCAATGGTATCACATTGAATTTGAATAAAACATGCTGCTTAGCATACCTGTTTCAATTTCTTAGGGTTTCTATAACAAAATTAGATATATTCAATGGTATCACATTGAATTTTAATAAAACATGCTGCTTAGCATACTTGTTTCAATTTCTTAGGGTTTCTATAACAAAATGCCATTGACTAAGTGACTTATAAACAATGTAAATTTATTTCTCAAAATTCCGAAGGATGGAAAATCCAAGATCAAGGTGCTGGTAGATTCGGTATTTGGTGAGGGCTTACTTTCTGCTTTATACTTGGTGTTTTTTTTTTTTTTTTTTTGCTATGCTCTTACATGGAAATAGGAGTGAGGGATCTTTTTGGGGTCTCTTTTATAAGGGTACTAAGCTCATTAATAAGGGTTCCATTCTCAAAATCTAATAACCTTTTAAAGGCCCTACCTTCTAATACCTTGGATGTTAAAATTTAAACACTTGAACTTTAGGGGTGTGCAATATTCAGATCATAGCAGTACTCCTTCTTGCTTAATTTGCTTTGGTTTTACCAGACATTTCATTCCTCAAATTCCCAAATTTTTTCATATTTCAAAGTTTTTGTAACATTTGATATGTCTAGAACATTCCCCCATAATATTTAACTCTTCAGATGCATAAAATATAATCTATGTTCTTAGATTGCTTACCATCTAGTAGACATTAGAAACACTCAGTAATTGAATGATATAATGGCAAAGATAAAATCAGAGTTGTGAAAAGTCAGCTACTGAAATGCAGTGTTGTATATCTAAAACACCTGGAATGGCAATCTTAAGTAATCACAATTATATTAGTATAAATAATTGAAGTATTTGGGGAATTAATAGTATATCAAACTGTGCGAAAGATATATCACTCTCTCCAGCGTACACCCTTAAGCAGCCAGTGCCAGTCCAGATCGGAGTTGGTTGAAAGACCCAGGTAAGAATTTGTTAGGCAGTATTAAAATTGTTGACATTGGCATTGGACTATTACTTTTAACATGAGTTAACAATGCACATTTCGATAAAAAATGATCTTTTCATTGATTCTCAATTTACTTTCTTATTATTTCTGGCATTCATATTTTA
This sequence comes from Microcebus murinus, assembly GCF_040939455.1. Taxonomy (NCBI): domain Eukaryota; kingdom Metazoa; phylum Chordata; class Mammalia; order Primates; family Cheirogaleidae; genus Microcebus; species Microcebus murinus. Next base: position 14,251,962 of record NC_134114.1, read on the forward strand.
TATAATAAACTCCCAAAATTTACCCTCTTCTCTCATTTATTTTTTTTTGTCTCTGCATTTTACCATTCTCCTATTCCATTTTCTTTGCTTCTGCCTCTATCTGTATAATAAACAAAAACTTTGTGCAAAAAAATCATCCCTAATTTAAGTAATTATTTCATTATCTTGTCTAAAAGTAATGTTCATGTCTTTAATGAAAGTGTCCACTTTTTAAAACAAGGGCGATGTATTTTAAAACTAAATAATTTAAATGCAGTTAATGCGACAAAAATAAGAAACAAAACAGAAGGTTAATACAGAAGTGCCTGGCATCTTAAAGAACACTCTATCAAATATTATTTTTATGACAGAAATCTGGATTACAAGAGTTATAATTTTTTTTTATTTCGGCATATTATAAGGGTACAGATTTTAAGGTTTTAATAAATGCCCATTTCCCTCACCCTCCCCTCACAAGTCTGAGTCTCCAGCATGTCCATCCCCCAGATGGTGCACATCTCACTCATTATATATGTATATACCCGGCCCCTGCACCCCTCCCACCTGCCCAATACCCTATTACTGTAGTACCTATGTGACCACTTAGGTGCTGTTCAGTTAATACCAATTTGCTGGTGAGTATATGTAGTGCTTGTTTTTCCATTCTTGGGAAACTTCACTTAATAGTATGGGTTCCAGCTCTAACCAGGAAAATATAAGATATGCTATATCACCATTGTTTCTTAGAGCTGAATAGTACCCCATGGTATACATATACCACATTTTATTAATCCATTCTTGGATTGATGGGCACTTGGGCTGTTTCCACAGCCTTGCAATTATGAATTGTGCTGCTATAAACATTCTAGTGCAGGTGTCATTTTTGTAGTGTCATTGGATCTTTTGGGTAGATGCCCAGCAATGGGATTGCTGGATCAAATGGTAGATTCACTTGTATCGCTTTAAGGTATCTCCATATTGCTTTCCACAGAGGTTGAACTAGTTTGCAGTCCCACCAGCAGTGGAGAAAAGTGTGGCTGGGGCCTGGTGGGGCCTGGTGACAAAGCTCACGGAATTCACAGTATTTAGAGCAAAGGTGCTGGGAACAATGAGCCCATTAGAAGTACCAATGTGTCCATTTTAGTAGAAACTCTCAGGACTTAAAAAATTTACTCTATTTCAGCCATTTGTTCTTCTTTTAAATAAGAACTCTCACTTAGCCTCTGGATTTTGAAAGAGACTAGTTATTATCCACTAGATACTAGGTAACCACAAATAACCCACCAATGACTATGTGTTATCTAATCTACTTAGTCATGAATTTTGGCATTCCCAGTAGCTTTCTGTCATTAAGAAGTGTTGTATATGAAATAGACTGCAACCCTGCCCAGTATCTTAAGTAATTTTTATGCCTTATTTGAGAACATTATGTGTATTATTCCAATTAACCCTCAATATAAATGTTAACATTTATCTCTCTTTCTTTCTTTTTATTTTATTATTATTATTATTTTTTTGAGACAGGGTCTCACTTTGTTGCCTGTACTAGAGGGCAGTGGCATCATCATAGCTTATGGCTTATGAGAACATCAAATTTCTGGGCTCAAGTGATCCTCCTCCTGCCTCAGCCTCCCAAGTAGCTGGGACTACAGATGGGCACCACCATACTTGGATAATTTTTCTATTTTTTTAGAGAAAGGGTCTCGCTATGATGCCAAGGCTGGTCTTGAATGCCTAACCTTAAGTGATCCTCCCATCTTGGCCTCCCAAAGTGCTAGAATTACAGGCATGAACCACCGCACCCAGCCATCATTTCTCTACTTCACAGATCAGGTATTTGAGGCACAGGCAGGTTAAATATCTTAGAGATATTAACATTATCCATTTAAGAATGAAGCCTGGATTTGTACCCAATCTTGGAAATCAAAGGGCATCTCAGCATTTGCTTGGTTTCTGGGAAGGACCTTCTTGCGGCTTCAAAATATGGTGGAGGACATCAAATGGTGTGAGAAAGAGAGGACAGAAATCATCCCAACCCACTTTTATAACAACCCACTCTATGGAGAATTAACCCAGTCAGGCAAGAACTGTATTAAATCCTTCGTGAGGGCAGGGCACTCATGACCTAAAAACACTTCTCATAGGCCCTACCTACCAACACTACCACGTTGAGGAATCAAGGGTCCAACACTCAAACTTTTGAGGGACACACTCAAACCAATGCAAAGTCATAGAGAATTACTTTCTTTAGTATCTCAAATCATATGCAATTGGAAATAAATATAAATAAAGCAAATGTAAAGCTAATTTCCAAATATATTGTGGAGCTAACATAAATATTAAAAATGCACTTTTTGTGCCATGAAAATCTAGGCAACTAGAGACCATATGGTTAAAATTATTTTCTCTCTTTTTTTTTTTTACTTTTAAAAATAACTCATTGCTTTAAGTTAATTTTATGACCTACTAGAATCAGAGTTCTGTTTCTAGCTTTTGTTATGTTAGCATGGAATAATGGCATTTTTAAATATGGGACTCACACTCTCAATTGAAATCTGTTAAATTGAAAATAAGAGATTGGAAAGCTAAACAAAGTGTGTAGACTCTGGAACAAATCCTATTGAATTAGGAAATGACTTTATAAATAGCTAAAATAGAAATAATTCCAGGAGAGGAAAAATTATGATAAATTATGTTTCTCATTAATATTTGGTATGCCAGTTTCACAGCCTAATAAATGTTAGGTCATTATAAACGTTTATAACACCCTGCCCACACTCTGATTTAAAAATTTATAACAGCAATTTAAATGGTCTTATTTTTTTTTCAAAAAATAACCAGGATTATAAAAAAGAAACAAAAAACTATCTTTGGATATGGCACATTATCCATAAATTGCAATGTTCAATAACTACAAATCTTTCTCTAAATTTGCTTCTTTGTGAATACTATTTATTAGTACATATGGGAAACAAGTATTTTAAGTTGCAGTGATGATTTTGGTGTTTTTAGTATTTAAATATTAAAGAAAGCATTGAATTTCTTGCCCATCGCCAATTCATTTGAAGACACAAGAATGACACCTGTCCATTCAAAATGTGTAGTAAAGACAATGATTCTTCTGCTTATTTGCATAAGATACAAGTGAATGGCCTCAATGCCAATTGTGCCACTCTGAAGACTTGATACTTACTTTAGGTTTATATTTTGTGTATTAATATATACAATATGTGTTTATGTTAGGTTTTGTGATTTCACAATTAGGGAGAGAGAGGATGATTTTTAATAACTTCTCTTTAGAAGAAAGTTTCAGTGGGAAATTGAACAAACAGGCTTCATATTTCAATGTTTTCTAGTTTATCCAACTACAATCTATTGCTATTGCAATTTTAATGGTTTCATATTTCCTCCAAAATTTGACAAATTTACGTAATAATTTTTAATTCAAATAGTGTTTTAAATCAGTGATATATAAAATCAGCTTCTGAATTGGGTAAGTTTTTGGAAATCAAAGTATAGCAATCTTAGGGAGGATTTTACTCAGATAATGCCTCTGCGGTTTATTCTAGGCTTAAGATGAGAATGGAAAGATATAAATGTGCCCTCTGTCACTATCAGTTTTGTAAAATTGTCAGAAGCAAATGTGTGATACACAGTCTTTAATATTTTCATTACATCTAAACAGGTTTACAATAGAGCTAGCCAGCTTTCAGGAGACAAATCCTTCATGGTACAAAGTATAAGGTAACAAAAATTGGTAACTTATTAGCTGCTTCCCCTCAGAATGCCATGGGTCGCTTTTTTCTCACCATAGAAATTAAAGAAAATGAAGATCTCACTTTTGGAATTGCCTTGTTCTTAGAACAATATCTAAATGATACATATTTTCCCAAGGTTGTGGGTACCCACTTATGTTTCATTTAAGGTTCGTTTGATTAGAACAATATTAACTTATTCAGTCTTGTTTTCATTGAAAAGGAAGATTTGTTGAAAGAATGAGCCTTCTTTTTTCATAATCAAAGTTAATCAAATGGAAAAATAAATATTAGCCATTATTCTTTGTGGCCTGTAGGGATTCTCTTTTGGGGTAAGCCAAGTGTAGGTGAATACTAAATATAGAAGGGAGAATATAGATGGAAGATTTATAATGGGAAGACCATGGCCAGATCACTGCTTGGATTTAATCAATCTTCACCTCTAGCTTCTAGCTTACAGGGCATGCAAGGTATAGATAGATATGTTAAATAACATCAATAGGAATCACCCAGATAAATCTAGGAGATAAGGCATATTCCACAAAATCTGACAAAGTTTATTTCCACAAATAATGGCATGAAAACAAATAAGGAAATTTAATAAGAATGACATAATAATCATGATTACTACTTGAGAGGTACTAAGATTTTAGACTCTGTTTTGATTCTTTTTTTTTTATTTCAGCATATTATGGGGGTGCAAGTGTTAAGGTTATATATATTGCCCTTGCCCGCTCAACCCCCTCGAGTCAGAGCTTCAAGTCTGACCATCCCCCAGACAGTGCACACTTCAACCTCACCCATTATGTACCTATATACCCAATCCCCTCCTTCCCCCTGCCACCTGCCTGACACCTAATAAATGTTATTCCTATATGTCCACTTAGGTGTTGATCAGTTAATACCAATTTTCTGGTGAGTACATGTGGTGCTTGTTTTTATTCTAAATTCAAATAATCCACATATAAACTTAATTTTTGAAAAATCAGGAAGACTTGAATATAGAATAGATAGTAGATTATATTAAGACACTAATTAGTAATTTGTTAGGTGAGATAATTGAATTATATTTAGGTAAAAACAGTCCTTGATTTTTAAAAATATCCAAGGAAACATCTGTGTAGAGAATAAAATATTTAATATAATTGATCTCATGGAGACAGAGTAGAATGACAGTTACCAAGGTTCAGAAAAGTAGAGGGGAGGGGAGAATAAAGTGGGGATGGTTAATGAGTACAAAAATATAGAGAGTTAGATAGAATGAACAATATTTGAAAGCACAACAAAGTGACTATAATCAACAATAAGTTAGAATATACTTTAAAACAGCTAAAAGAGTGGAATTGGAATGTTCCTAACACAAAGAAATATTAAATGCCTAAGATAATGGGTACCTCAATGACCCTGATTTAATTAATTGACATTATATGCCTGTATCAAAACATAACATGTACCCTACATAGATATACAATTATTGTGTACTCATAATAATTAAAAATACTTTTTAAAAATGGAAACCTATAGTGAAAAAAACATTTTAATATATCATGTCAGTAATTAAGTTGTGAGAGTGAATTCTCTTCTTTCTGGTTTATTCATTACTTTCTAACATCCTCAATGAAGGTAAATGGCCTACATTTGGAGGTATCATCTTTTTGCTGTTGTTGTCCAATTTCAGTTTCAATAGCATTTGTTGCTGAGACTATTTGTGAACAATGCACATCTGTGATTCATAATTATATTTCAGATATTTGGAACTAAAAGTATAAGTACATTATACCTCTGCAGAAATGTCATTTCTGTATGGTTCTCAAAATAGAAGCCACAAATCACTACAAAAAATTGTGCCCTGAATTCTATAAAGTTATACTTGTAGTAAACAAAAAAACAGATTTCATTGGTGATGCAACAAAACTAACCTATTAAATAAGAAAGAAGGCTTATTGGGCAGAATCTACTCAGCCCTATTGGGTGCTTTATAATCCTCTTTATAAATTTTGCCCTACATGTACATTATTCTCAATAGCTAAAATATTTTTGCTAAAACATGACATCAACCTAGGTGTCCATCAATGGGTGAATGGATTAAATAAAGGTGGTCTGTATATAATACATAATGAAATACTATTCAGGCTTAACAAAGAACAAAGAACAGAAAGGAAGGAAATTTTGCCATTTGCAACAATGCTGATGAACCTGGAAGACAATAAACAAAGCGAAATAAGCCAGACACAAATAGACAAATACCCACATGATCTCACTTACATGTGCAATATAAAAAAGTCAAACTCAGGGAAGCAGAGAGTAGAATGGTGGTCACCCAAGGTTTGGGGGAGACAAGCATGTGTTTTATATCCCCACACCTCCTCTTCCCAACAAATCATATCTACCTGTCTTGTTCTATTTATAACTCACTGAAACAAAGAAGAATATCATTTGTATAATGCTGTCCCAGCCAATAAGAGCTTTAAATATCTTTGGTGTAAATTTGTTTCATTTTACTCTTATAAAAGTGTACTTCATTTCATTTCTAAGATCCAGATGTAGGAGATCCTAGAAGTATACTATATATCAGCACCAGCTCTAGGGCTGTAAATCTAAGGATCCCACAAGTGCTATTGTCACAAACTCCATTAAAGTACTATTATGAGAGTTATTGAAAGAAAGATAAATTTAGAAGCAGGCAAAGAGTGCAAGTGTTTTTAATCTCAAAAAGAGTACCCCAAATTAACTCTATGGTTAAAGCTGTACAAAGCAATAGACTCAACAGCATACCACACTTTAAGGGGCAAGCTGCTTTTGTTTTGATTGCTCCAGAAACACACTCAACTATGATTGATATTTTCAGAACTGAAGTATCTAAGTACCTATTGTGGGGTCTAATAACTATAAAATGTTAAAGTAATTATGTATTTGGATGATATTTCTAGATATATAAAGCATACATAATTTTATTAAAATATATAATTTATATTGAAGATCTAGCATTCATATGTACTGTTAGTATTTCTGGGATTTGTTGACCATATTCATAACTTAAGAAAAGCTGCAGTTCATCTGAAGGTTAACAAAAATTAAACTATTTTTTTACCCCCTATAAAAAACACATTAAAAATCAAAAGTAGTTCTAAAACTTATTTTGATAATCCTTTCTTGGATCAGCTTGTTGCTAATAAAAAACTTCTGTGATTTCAAAATGTCACTTTTATGAAATAAAGTATGTTCTAATTGTCTACCATTCATCCAGGAATTCATATATTTTTTTCTTTTTAACATAACTTCCTTATCAGAGTGTATTAGTTTTCTATTGTTGTGTAATAAATCACCACAAATTTGGTAATGTAAAAAAAAAATGTCAATTTACTGGTTGATAGTTCTTGAAGTTGGAAGTCCACCATGGGGGCAACTGAGTTCTCTACTCAGATATCACAAGGCTAGAATCAAGGTCAAGAACCAATCGAGTTCTTGTCAAAGACCCTAGGAAAAATTCCCCTTCAAGCTCATTCTTGTTTTTGGTAGATTTGAGTTTCTTGCAGCAAGAAGATTTAAGCATGTGCTTCTTGAACACTTAGTTAGAGGCCACTCTAAGCTTCCAGAAGCGATCAACATTCCTTGGCAGATGTCCCCTTCCCTTTTCAAGTCAGCAACAGCTATTCAATGGTTTCAAGCAAGAGGGTAACACAATCAGAAAATTTATCTGGAGAGAACATTGACTACTATGGGAAAGCACATTGAACCGAGGATGGAGAGAATTCAGATAGGACAGTTTTTACAGATTTTGTCCAAATGATGCAGCTATGTCTGAGGTGTTCTTAGAAAGAATAAGTGGAAGTTTGAAACAGACATTAAAATAGCAGTATTTGACCCAAACGTTTTTTTTCTTATGTAGGCTACTGGTTAATATGATAATAATCTTAACTGTTTCTTCCTACTAGTATAGGAAGCAACAAGAATATAGCAAGTCTTGCTTACATGTAAAGGCCGCTTTGTTACCACTAATTAGAAGTTAGTTTGAGAGTTATCACAGCTAAAAATAATAAATTCTTCTAAAATAGCATAATTTTTTCACTGTTGGTGTGTATCACTCCCAATAATTTTTTATCAGTTTTTTTTTTCAATTTATTTATTAATCTCATATTTGTATTTTATGGTCGCATTGAATGCTCAACATAATAAATTAAGAAAAATAAAGACCTATGTTAGTTTGTGATGTAGCTTGTGAAAGACCTAATGTAGTTTGTGAAACTTCAGATTTTTGCTAATGGCAAAGAGAAGACTCTGAGAGCTTTTAAATCACCAATCACTGGCAATTAATAATAAAACTGTTACCATCATATTTTTAATCAGCAAAACTGAATATGAGAAGAAAATGAATTAAATTTTTCAAAGTATATGATAGAATTATAATTTAATATATAAAATTGTCAACTTAGACAAAGTTATGGTCAACTATAAAAGTAGCATAAAAAATTTTCAGAGATATGAAAGGTAAAGAAAATAAACTAGCAAGAAAAATATTTTATTTTTAATGAAATTGCAATCTATATGGAGACTTCAATAGTTCTAGACTAGTCTGCTACTAATAATACAGCTAATAACTGCAAAATACATATTTTAGAAAGAAAAAATTTCAAGAGATAAAAAACATTAAGAAATTTATAGATTCTTTGCAATTGTGTGAAACTAACAGCAAATTTTTTTAAGAAAATAACAAACCAGCTAGCCAAGAAAGAATGAAAAAGAAAAGTAATATATGAATAAAAAATGGAACACATAGGATATATAGACAAAAATGCACAGTCATTTCAAACATTCGTAAAATATGTTTTGGAAAAATTATAATATATATTAAAATAATCCCAATGCATTTTCAAAATAAAAATTTACAGACATTTTTTTGCTCATAATGCCATGTAACTTATAGATAATCATAAATTACATATAGTTTATAATATATAGAGAATATTAATAAATATATGTTATTTCTATACTGTCAGTTTTGGGCTATAAAATGAGACAAATACCTTTATTTCCTGTAATCTCTATCTCTGTCTCTATCTACATATATAATTACATTTATATCTATATCTATATCTATATCTATATCTATATCTATATCTATATGTATGCGAGGTGATGTGTGTGTGTGTATACATATAAGAGGGCTGTCTGGAAAATATCCAGCCATGTAATGCTGTTCTCATTATATTAACAGTGGCTGGATACTTTCCAGACAGCCCTCATATACCTACAAGTAGGCAGTAAATGCATAAGGATACAATAAAACTCGCTGAAGAAATTGATATATAATTCTCTGCATCAGAAAATCCCATACAAATTGTATTGGGAAATAATTCACAAAGACTTTAGTTTCACTATTTATAACTGCAGTAACAGCATATGCTCAGGTTGTGTTAAATTCCCAGGAATTTGTGGGTATCAGGACTCTGCTTTTAGTTTTATCCAATAGAGAGTGATGAAAGAAAATAAACACAAATGAAGTCTTGGCCACAAACTTATCAACGCACGTGCACTCATGAGAAAGCATCTTTAAATTCAGACATTTACACACAAGCAAGGGAACACTTTGTAGAAACTCAGAATGATATGTAGTGTCTTGAGATATGTCTTATAAAATGTTTGGGGATCTGAAAATGCTTTTATAATAACTCCACTCAGAAGCTATATTAAATCTATGCTTTCTGCCATGAAGTACCAATTCTAAAAATATTTTTGATGAATTCAAATGTATCAGGGGAAATGTATTTGCAAAATGAAGACTGTGAAGTTATTAATATTTACAGGAGGCATTCTATCACCTTTGCCAAGCTGATGCAATGCCATATTTAGTTGTTGTAATAATAAATGTTCCATGAAATAGAGCTATATTATTGTGAGCCACACTGTTCTGGCTGACTTCAACATAGCCATTGACCTCTATGCTTAAAGATTTCTTCCTCCCTGAATATCACACATTTTTTGTTAAGGTAATCCATAATTAGGCTATTGAAACTGGAAAAAGAATAAGTGCAGCCAGGAGAGGAGCTTCAAGAAATAAAAAGTTAAAGGCAAAGTACAAAATATCTATTCTCAAGACATTCACAATTAAACAGAATAGGGATGAAGGCACTGGTCATGCACCTTTTGTTTGTCTTCTTTGTCCCAATGCATTCTACATGTAAGTGCTATGGATACATTTCTCCATCTCTGCAAATACATAAAAGTTAGATTAGTTCTTTATACAACTACTCATAAAATATTATAATTAATCCAATAATTTCTGAAATGGATTATTTAATGCTGATAAGAGTACTAAGACCAATTAAGACACTGGCATTGAGAAGACAATAAAGTGGTGCTTTATATTAAGGTTAGAAAATTATGAAGCACTTTTCTTAGATGCCTATATGTGATATATTTTTTTCTACACCATTCCTTACTTCCTCCCAACATCCAAATTTTTACTGCCTATAACATCTAAGTCAGCATTAGTAGTTTATAAATGAAATCTTTTTATTTTAAAGTTTAATTACGTAGCTTCAAAAACAATATCTTTCTGCAGATTATCATTTGGCACATTGAACAGGTATGTAAGCAGATGGCCGAGTATACTAATTTTTATTTTCATGTTATTATTTTGTTTTTAAATTTTAGGTGCTTATGAAATATTTTGATTGTTTAATTTCAGTAGTTACCAGAGTAATAAAAGTATGTTACTGTTAAAAGCATGAAGAAAATTCTCCAAATGGTATGTGTTAATCAAATATTTGGCCAAGGTCTTTCAATGCTGTACTAACAATTATTTTTCAGATAAACATTCTTATAATTTAGATACATATAGTGTTGTAATATAAGCCTTTCTAATAATTCATTGGTGATATATATTTTCATATATTTCTGGAAAATGTACTTGGAATAGCATAATATTAATACATGTTTTCAATTGTATCAAAATAAATTGCACATACAACATGAAGGTCAAAATAGTGAATAAACCAACCCCTGAATTAATGAAGTAGACCCTGATTCAAGGTCCAAGAAAAGAAAACAAAGCTGAAGATCCTAAGCTTGTATTGTCCAATCTCCTAACTTATCCAACACTATTGTACCTCGGATTAGCAGCCTACAGCCTGAAGTATTGCCAAGTCTTCTGTTACGGACTGAATGTCAGCATCCACCCCCAACCCCATTCATATTTCAAAGCTCTAACCCTCGATGTGGCTGTATTTGGAGATTGCAGCTAAGGGGAATCAGTACTTAAGGGGATGCAATGTGAAATTATATCATAAGTGTACTGAATATAATTCATAACAGATTTATAATTCCAAAATATAGGTACATTTATCAGCAGCATTTCAGGTGACTTTAGAAAAAAGTGATGAGATTTTAGTTATATTACTAAAGGCCTAGTGTCTAGAACTAAGGAAGATAATAGGAGAAATGCATTTCATATTTCTAAATACTAAGCAACATTTTAATGCCATTCAGGATTCAACCTGAGAGAAGTGACCAGAATGGTAATGAACATGAAGTTTCTGGAAACTGAATATAATGCATAGTATAATGGTAATTAGAATACTTTAGATGAACATGGACTTCCTCATGGCTGACAATCCTCAACTAGCAATTGACAGGAAATAGAGTTATGACCTACTGAAAGTTAAATTATGAAATATTACCTCATAGGCTTCTTCAAAGTCTAAGGCTTGTAATCTAGTACAGAAATGCAGTTTGTAAAGGCATCTATTTTCTTCTTATAAAACATTAATCTTTGTAAATAGAAATATTTTGAACCTCTAATATGTCATTGAAGACAACGTATTTTGCATGTTTGTGATAAACAATTATGGCAATAAACTCTTACAGAAACACTAGACATGATCTGAAGAATGCTATATTGGCATCTATTTAATTAATCCCTGATAATTTTATTATCTTCCATGAACCTCAAACACTACACTAGTAAAGTAGAAAGAATAATACACAATATCCTTATAAAAAGGGAAATATAAATGTGTATTTGCTACTTTTTCACAGATATCACATATTCTTTTTGCTTTGATAGGTATAGTTTGTTAAGTTTCCTCTATCTTTGCATAAGTAAGATAAAGTAATGCAAAGAGAAATGAGAAGAATATTAATTTAAATAAAACAAGTTAAAGGAAATGAATTTAACATGATGAATAGAGCAAGACTAAACATAAAATAATAAGATCTGTATCCTAAAGAACTTATGTTGTTAATTTGAAGAGTAGAATGAATCTCAAACTTATTTATTTATATATTTTGTAAATAGTGAAATATTAGTGTCATAGTGAGAAGCCAAATTGTGCTATTTTGAACCAGTAATGTTTAAAGGCTTTTAAAAATTTTACCCTGCTAAATAGTATGGTGCTATATACTTTTCTTGGTGATAAGGCCATCATTCAAAGAATATCAACTCTGAATACTATAAAAACCTCTATGTACATAAATTTAAAACTTTGGAGGAAATAGACAAATTCTTAGAAACATACAGCCTCTGTAGGGTCAATCAGGAAAAAATAGAATTCCTGAAGAGAAAAATATACTGTACAAATTTATGTACAAAATCAATGTACACAAATCAGTAGCATTCCTATATGCCAACAATAGTCAAACTGAGAACCAAATCAAAGACTCAATACCCTTCACAATAGCAACAAAGAAAATAAAATACCTAGGAATACATTTAACTAAGGAAGTGAAAGACCTCTACAGGGAGAACTATGAAACACCGAGGAAGGAAACAGCAGAGGACATAAACAGGTGGAAAACCATACCATGCTCATTAGTGAACAGAATCAACATTGTTAAAATGTCTATACTACCCAAAGTGATCAACAGATTCAATGCAATACCTATTAAAATACCACATCATTTTTCCACATATCTAGACAAAATAATACTACATTTCATGTGGAACCAGAGAAGACCCCATATAGCAAAAGCAATCTTAAGCAAAAAGAACAAATTGGAAGGCATCAGTTTACCAGACTTCAAGCTATACTACAAGGCTATAGTTATTAAAACAGCAGGGACTGGAACTAGAACAGAGACATAGACTAATGAAACAGAATGGAGAACCAGGTAAAAATCCATCCTCATATAGCCATCTAATCTTTCACAAAGCAGACAAAAACATGCATTGGAGAAAATAATCCTTATTCAATAAATGGTGCTGGAAAACTTGGATAGCTATATGTAGAAGAGAAAGAGGATCCACACCTCTCACCTCTCAGAAAAATCAGCTCATGATGGATAACAGACTTAAACCTAAGGCAGGAAACTATAAGAATTCTAGAAGAAACTGGTGAAAAACTTTTATAGACATTGGCCTAAGGAAACAATTTATGAAGAAGACCCCCAAAGCAATCACAGTAGCACCAAAAATAAATAAATGGAACCTGATCAAATTAAAAAGCTCCTGTACAGCTCCTGTTTTCTCTTTATCACAAGAGAAAACAGACAACCACGAAATGGAGAAAATATTCACATGCTGCACATCTGATAAAGGGATAATAATGAGAATCTATACAGAACTCAGGAAAATCAGCAAGCAAAAATCAAACAACTCCATTAAAAGTGGGCAAAGGACATGAACAGAAACTTTTCAAAAGAAGACACACTAATGGCCAAAAACATATAGAAAAAGCTCAGCATCTCTAATCATCAGGGAAATGCAAATCAAAACCACATGAGATATCACTTAACTTTAGTGAGAATGGCTTTTATCAAAAGGTCCCCAAACAATAAATGTTGAGATGGAATGCAGAGAGATAGGAACACTCATACACTGCTGGTGGGACTGCAAACTAGTACAACGTCTGTAGAAAGTAATATAGAGATATCTCAGAGAGCTACAAGTAGAACTACCATTTGATCCAGCAATCCCATTACTGGGCATCTACCTAAAGGAAAAAAAGACATTCTATAAAAAAGAAATCTGCATTGGAATGTTTATAGCAGAATAATTCACAATTGCAAAGATGTGGAAATAACCCAAGTGCCCATCAATATATGAATGAATTAATAAAATGTGGTATATGTATACCATAGAGTTCTACTCAGCCACAAAAAACAATGGTGATCTAGCACCTCTTGTATTATCCTGAAAAGAGCTGGAGCCCATTCTACTAAGATAAGTATCACAAGAATGAAAAAACAAGCACCATATGTACTCACCATCAAATTGGTATTAACTGATCATCATTTATATGTACATATAGTAGTAACATTAATTGGATGTGGAGCAGGTGGAAGGGAGGAGAAGGGGATGGGTATATTAATGCCTAATGGGCACAGTGCACACCATCTGGGGGATGGACATGCTTGAAGCTCTGACTCGGGTGGGCAAAGGCAATATACGTAACTTACACATTTGTATCCCCATAAAATGATGAAATAAAAAAAATGCAGAGGGGGAATAAATAAAACCAAAGAATATTAACTCATATGAGTAATAAAATAAGTAAAAATAATATATGTTTTAAATGACAGATTTATATGGGTTGGAAGTAAATGTGACAAATATTTGGATGTTTATATTAATTGTAATGAAAAATTAAGTATTTATGTCCACTTAAATTTTCTGTCTTTATAGAACAATAAAATCCAAGTGAATTCCTAAATTACCTTGATATGAGTTAATTTTATTCTTACGTTTTAAACTAGCATCCTTGTATCCTAATTTACTTGATGGAAAAGAAAATTGATGGTATAAAATTAATTTCCACTTTTTAAAATATACATGGATATAAATCATTGCAACTTGGGTGAGGTTGAAAAATGACTGTATTATCAAAACTTCATGTTCAACAGACAAATAAACATCCTCACAAATCCAAATCACTGTTGCATATTTACCCATCATTAGCCATAATCTACTTCAGATGATGATGATAAATGAACCAAGAAACTGAATCCCGGAACAATACTTGCTTAATGATAACAAACAACCAAAAATGCAGAAAGAGTCTCCTGCTCTAACATTGGTATTTAGTCCCATCAGGGCCTTATTTAACTGTTCCCTGCTCTGTCATGACAGGTTTCCTCTATAAACGAGTGTTCCTTTTTCATAATCCAACAGTTTCATTTCTAATTTACTACTGATCACATAGAAATTGATGACTACACATAGTACTATACATTCTCAAGGTAAACTCTACAAAATAATTATATATGGATAAAATATATATGTTGGCCGGCCTCAGTGGCTCACGCCTGTAATCCTAGCACTTTGGGAGGCCAAGGCAGGAGGATTGCTCAAGGTCAGGAGTTCGAAAGCAGCCTGAGCAAGAGCGAGACCCCCATCTCTACTAAAAATAGAACAAAATTAATTGGCCAACCAAAAATATATATAAAAAAAAATTAGCTGGGCATGGTGGCGCATGCCTGTAATCCCAGCTACTCGGGAGGCTGAGGCAGAAGGATTGCTTGAGCCCAGAAGTTTGAGGTTGCTGTGAGCTAGGCTGATGCCATGGCACTCTAGCCAGGCAACAGAGTGAGACTCTGTCTCAGAACATAAAAAAATAAAAAATATATGTTATATACACATATATACATACATAGACCTATAATACATACATACATACACACTGACCATAAGGACATGTTTCTTTTTCTTTTTTCAGGTAATACTAGCAGTTAAACTGTTTTGACATTATTGTAAAAGTTATCAAAAGTCTGTTTTGGAGGCTTCTAAGCTATAGACACAAGATTCTAAATTTAAAATTCTTACGTTTCTTGCTATGACCAAAAAGACTTACGATAGTTTATAGTAATGAGGCCTAAATATAACCAGGTGCCTTAATTGTACTTACAATTTTTCATGGTTACCCTTTCAAACTTCCTGACTGTGAGCACCCAACCTCCCATTCAGATCAACATAAAATTCTTTTTATCTCCAGATCTTCTGATATTTTTTCAATAGATTGATTAGATTGGTTTGAATCTTGACCTAACTTTCTAAAGAAATCTTTTCTTAGGAAGTGAATTATATTGTTATTATTGTCACGAATTATTTCACTGACCCTTAAGAAATGTTCATGTTTTCCTATACTTCATCATAAATTCATTACTACATCTTAATCATATCAGTTAGGTAAATAACTAACCAAAAAAAACAAAAAACAAAGGAAATTCATTATTTACATATTTGAATGAATATACATAGAACTTCTCTCTATGAAATTTTTCTGAGACAACTTTTATATCTTAATTAAAGATGCAGCTAACATTTTTTATAGCTATTTTGAAAATATTTTAAAATAAGCATAAATAGCTCAGGTGTGAGTATAACTATAAACACAAAAATATGCAAGAAAATAAATCCAAAAGAATAATGACAAATAGAAAATTGTACTTATATCACAAATAAAATTATTATGTTCTTAAATATATATAACAAACACAGACAAAGGAAAAACAGAAAATCCATTAACATATGGTATACCTAATGGAATACTACAAATAATATGTGCTATGGAAGCTTAAATAGAGACACTGGATGGTGCCTTTGGTCAATAAAGAACAGAAGCTGGATCTCAAGCTTAATCTTAACCAAAAAATATATTTAAAAGTTTGTTAGTATGAATGAGAGAAAAATAGAAAGTGTAAGAGGGGAAGAGAGAGAAAGAGCGACGAGGAGGGGAGAGAGAGACAGAGACATTAGAGAGATTAATGTTAGTATTAAAAGTCATTCTTCCAAGTTAGAAATGAAAAAGTTGAAATATGATCAATTTCTCTGGCAACGGTTTATAGTGCATGAATTTCAAGACAACTTGGATTAAATATTGGAATAGCAGCTATATTAGTTTCCTATTGCTGCTATAACAAAGAACCACAAATTTAGTGGCTTAAAAAATACAAATTTATTATCTGATAGTTGTAGAGGTCAGAAGTCTGAAATGCATTTCCTTGGTTAAGATCAAGGTATCTGTCAGGGTTGCATTTCCTTTGGAGACCCTTGGAGAAAATCTGTTCTCCTGAATTTTCCAACTACCAGAAGCTGCCCACATTCCTTGGCTTTTGGTCCAAGATTCCATCATCTTTAAAACTAGAAGCATCCCACTGAGTCTTTCTGATGTTGTCATCTCTTGAGTTCTCTCTCTCTCCTGCCTCCTTCTTCCATTCCTAATAACACTTGTGTAACATTGGCACCATCCAGATAATTTAGGATAATTTCCTCATTTCAGGGTCATCTGATTTTCAACCTCAATTTTTCTGTAAACCTAATTCTCATTTACTATGCAACCTAACATATTCACAGGTTCTGGGAATTAGAATGCAGCTATATTTGTTGTAAGGGGCATTATTCTGCCCACCACAAAAGCCAAGAATAGTCAGGAGGCAAGATACCTAGTTTTGCCATGAAAATATTTGCATTTCTGGATTCTGACTCATGTTTCTTATGCTATTTAATTCTTAGTAGTTAGTGCAGTATATTTGCAATAAGATTTTTCTCAGTAAGAATAAGCCATTGTAGTTCCAACTTGGGCTAGCTCATCTAACACAATGAAGGAAAAAAGATGTTATAAAATCAATCAATGGAAAGAAAGTTTCTTCTTTGGGGAATCAAAACTAAGCTTTTTGGAAATAATACTGAAAAAACCTAAACACAAAAATGACACTAAGGCAAAATATTCTCTTTTCCAAAATATAAAATTTATAAAGTTCTAAATTCAAGGAAAAATTTTCAGTTCTATCTTAAGAAAAAATAGTATGATTACCTTTATTACAATTTTAAAATGCTGATAACATTTTAAGGGTAATTAAAAATTACAATATACATGAGCATCTCTAAAGATATTCGTATCAGACTTTAATCATGTATACAGAGCAATTTTTCATACTTTAAATGTAATATATATGTGAACTATTCTTTCATATAATTTGTCCCATTACATATTTAATGTATAGTTTTAAAATTTCTTAATTCTCTATCAAGCTATTATAATAAATAAAAGGAGAATGCAAAAGAGAAAGCAGAGAAAAAATATTAAGAGAAAATAATGAAAGGAAGGGTGATTGAAAAAAGTAGAAGGGAAGAATGAAAGAGAAAAAAATATAGAAAAGAAGGAAAAAGCTGTGGATGGAGAAAAATAAGAAAGGAGAAATTGAAGCAAGAAAGAATCCCAAGACACCTAAAAGTGGAAATCATCTGACTAAAAAAAAAAATTCACATATCATGAAATATGTGTTCAAAAACCACAGTTATAAACGAAGACCACTCCATGAATTTGATTATAGAAAGTCGAAGTTCTAACCATTGACTAGAAAAGAATATATAGGGCACTTCAAGTTTAAAATGTGTGTCACTCTTATCTCTCATTATAAATATTGTAATTAATTATTATACTCAAATAAGTAATGGTTGCTTCCCAATTATCAGTTCTTGACTAAGACAAAGATTTCTCTAGACAAGTGAACATTTTTTGTTTGCTTGTTTTATGTATGGATAGCCCTTTTAGAATTCTATATTTATATAAGCATAGTATTTTATATGGCAAAACTCTTTGTAAAGCTTACTGTCCTCAATTTCCAGTTCCTCAAAGAATAAATCTCAGTGAATAGATTAGTGTCTAGGAAGCAATTAGTCTTAACAAGGTAAAGAGGAAATATGTGAGGCAGCCTAAGAGTGATTGATTTATTTTTGGTGATTAAAGAAGGTGGCTTTGAGGCGACCACATTCTCAGAAAACATAGAATTCTCTAAGGAAGAAGAACTGGGTTTTTGCTCTAGGGATACTTCCCTGTTTTGCACTCACCAGCACACCAGTCCATGGGTTCATTTAAATTAGTCCACAGGAGAGTTGAACCTCATATGGAAAATAATAAAGTAAAGTAAAGATACTGATCCAAGGTCAGTTAAGAAGTTAATCAGATGAGCACTCGATCTAATAATTTTCTTTTAGACTGGGAAATAAATCAGCAAAGATTTTTTTAAAAAATTAATCAAACAGTAATATTAAATGAACCCTTTGTATAAATAGAATTTTTCTAAGAAATTGCTTATTTTCTTCCAAAATTAAAAAGTGTCTTTATGTATTTTTCTTAGAAGTGAATATTGACCAGTGGAACAGATGTGAGAATCCTGATATAAAACCATCCTCATATAGCCATCTCATCTTTGACAAAGCAGACAAAAACATACGCTGGGGAAAAGAATCTCTCTTCAATAAATGGTGCTGGGAAAACTGGATAGCCACCTGTTGAAGGCTAAAACAGGACCCACACCTTTCACCTCTCACAAAAACCAACTCACGCTGGATAACAGACTTAAACCTAAGATATGAAACTATTAGAACTCTAGAGGAAAAAGTTGGAAACACTCTCCTAGACATCGGCCTGGGCAAAGAGTTTATGAAGAAGTCCCCAAAGGCAATCACAGCAGCAACAAAAATAAATAAATGGGACATGATCAAACTACAAAGCTTCTGCACAGCCAAAGAAATAGTCATGAAAGTAAACAGACAGCCTACAGAATGGGAGAAAATTTTTGCATCCTATGCATCCGATAAGGGACTGATAACTAGAATATACTTAGAACTCACGAAAATTAGGAAGAAAAAATCAAATAACCCCATTAAAAAGTGGGCAAAGGACTTGAACAGAAATTTTTCTAAAGAAGACAGAAGAATGGCCAACAAACATATGAAGAAATGCTCAACATCTCTAATCATCAGGGAAATGCAAATCAAAACCACAATGAGATATCACTTAACCCCAGTGAGAATGGCCTTTATCAAAAAATCTCCAAACAATAAATGCTGGCATGGTTGTGGAGAGAGAGGAACACTCCTACACTGCTGGTGGGACTGCAAACTAGTTCAATCTCTGTGGAAAGCAATATGGAGATACCTTAAAGCGATCCAAGTGAATCTACCATTTGATCCAGCAATCCCATTGCTGGGCATCTACCCAAATGATCCAGTGACACTCTACAAAAAAGACACCCGCACTCGAATGTTTATAGCAGCACAATTCATAATTGCAAGGCTGTGGAAACAGCCCAAGTGCCCATCAATCCAAGAATGGATTAGTAAAATGTGGTATATGTATACCATGGAGTACTATTCAGCTCTAAGAAACAATGGTGATATAGCACATCTTATATTTTCCTGGTTAGAGCTGGAACCCATACTTCTAAGTGAAGTATCCCAAGAATGGAAAAATAAGCACCAGATATATTCTCCAGCAAACTGGTATTAACTGAGTAGCACCTAAGTGGACACATAGGTACTACAGTAATAGGGTATTGGGCAGGTGGGAGGGGGGAGGGGGGTGGGTATATACATACATAATGAGTGAGATGTGCACCATCTGGGGGATGGTCATGATGGAGACTCAGACTTTTGGGGGGAGGGGGGAAATGGGCATTTATTGAAACCTTAAAACCTGTACCCCCATAATATGCCAAAATAAAAAAATAAATAAATAAAAGAAAAGAAAAAAAAAGAAAAAAAAATAAAGTTTCAATTAAAATATAAGTTAATAAATTCAAAATATGGGAAGAAAATAATTCATGTAACTAATCTAAATTTTTGATGTTTTAGAGTAGAAGCAAAATATATTTTGACATAACTATATTTGTTGATTAAATAAACTGACTAAAAGTTAAGGAGGCAATATTAGAACAGAAATAATGTTTAAAAAATACAAAACCAAAAAAACAAAAGGCTCTCAAATAAGACAGCCTAAATTCAAATGTCAATGCTGCCTGTTATTAGCCATGTTATCTTAACTGTATTCCTTAAATTCTTTCATCTGATTCATTTTCCTTATTGGTAAAATGAAAGTATTAGGATAAGTTATGTAATTATTATATGAAAATATCTTTAGGAGAATGCAAATCACAAGTTTCTAATAAATGTTGTTTGCTTTTGTCATCATCATCATTTTTCAAAAAATCAGACAACTATTTTCTAAAGTAACTGTTCTTTAATGAGGATGAAAGTATTAATCATTTTGCTTCCATTTACAAAACACTAGGTCTTTAGATAAGTTCTCATGTGGATTGAAAATACTAGCTAAATGAAACAGTAAAAAAATGAAAGAAAAAATTTTTATACTACTTAATATTACATACATCTGAAAACTGTACATAAAAATGTTAATATTCTGAAAACTCTTGAAGTCTTTCTTATCTTCTTAAGTTCTTTACATTCATTACATGGATTTGATATTGAAGTTTGCTACAAATCCATTCAAGTAATGTAGTCATTACTTGGTTGGAAAGTTTGCATCATGGATCTTTCAACTAGAATGCCCCAGGACACTTCTCAAATATGGGCTAGTGAATCCAAAATATAACTCATCATCAATCATGTATTGACAGCTTTCTTGGCAGTTGGCAGATTTGTCAGTAAACTGGCTGGCTCCTTGAGTTATTTATTGACATACATTTCTTGCCTCTTAAACTTTTATGTCCCCAGGTAAAAACACATCTCTTTGATTTTTTTTTTTTTTTTTTTTTTTTTTGGTGTGTGTATGTGCAGATTTATTTTGTTTTGTTTTGTTCTGTGACATTAAGTCACACACTGTTCTGAATTTCCTGGAGCAGAGGTGTAGATAAAATGAAAATCAATCTGTCCATGACTTAAGAGCAATAGGAATTTGGCATTCGAAATGTGTTTTTTGTATTATATGTTTAAAGTTTTGCCCATTTTGAAGAAATGGCTTATTTTCTTATTGTTTTGGAGAATTCTGTATGAAATATAATGATTCATTCTTTTATGTTATATAAATTTCACCTGTTCCATCCTGGCATACAACCTTTCTTAAACTTTGTTCAATGTCCTTTTAATTTTATAAAAGTTTACATAGTAATTTAGTCAAATTATCAATTCATTCCTGTCTTATTTTTATTTTCCATGCCTAGTTTACAAAATATAATTCTCTTCCCATTTCAAAAGAATATTTCTAAATTCTCTTTTAATACATTTTCAGTTTTCTATCAATTGTATGTCTTCCTTCTTGAAGTGTGGGGGTCATGAGACTGCCTCACAGAGCTCTGAATCCAGATCCGCACTCTTAAATCCAGAGCCATGTTTGCACGGAGGTCGTGCTTTCCACTGGGCTGTTCCTGGCCAGTGTTAAAAGAGTATAACAAGCTTGTGGAAGGAGCTGAGTGACAGCCTCAAGTTAAGACCTCTCTAGAACTTGTAAGGGCCCTTATTATGAAATATTCAAAGTGTTGAAAGGCAAATCCCATCTGTGTTTATATCACTTCATTTTTTGCTTATGTTCTTTTCATAAGAATTATAAAAATATATTTTTAAGTTTTATGTAAATTCTACTACGGTTTTAGTTATGACTATGTGGAAATAATGGATGCATCTCATTTATCCAAAAGGATATCATACTTAACTTTTACCATGTTCTATGGTAAAGTAGAACATTATTCCTCAATATTGATCATACACATTTCTTTTTACTTGTATTCATATATATTTTAAATACTTTTGCAATTGTATTGTTATCGACTGGACATCACTAATTACAGCTAGTATTTACCAATGTAGTTTTTGTAATGAAAGAGGAAATATAACTTTGTAAATATAAGAAGCAAATAAAGTAAATATTCTTTACATAAGTGGAATATGGCTTAAAGAAATATAATTAAATGTTTTAAATTAATTTTTAAAATGATAAAATATCTGCCCTGTAAATACACAAAATCAATAGTATTTTTACAGGTAAAAGGTAGAACACTTTCCTGGTTTCTAAAAAAAGGGTATTTTTTCTAAGTGCCCTCTGAATTCTCTACTGATCATTATCTTATCTTCAAGGATGGAGGAGAGAGATTGGAGTGCTTCATCTCCTCTGTATATTTATTAATAGAAAGACTAACTGGGCATGTGCAGCTCTACCTACTTCCTTTTGGGAACAAATCTATCCATTGGGAGAATACATTTGTATCATCTCCATCATAGAGCTTCTGTCTTACCTGGCTAGACCTTCCTTTCATATGGAGAAGCTTAGCCATGACTAGTGGAATGTGTAATGAGTAGGTAAGCTTTCTTCTGTCATTCAGATGGAAACCCCATTTGGACATCACAATGAGCTATGTCCTGGGAACCTGATTCCTTTATAATAAAATTGATATTTTGCCTTCATCATCCTATGTGTTTGGCATGGAATGAAAGCAATCAGGTAGGAAATATTCTATCTCAAGAAATGATAAAGATCTTTTTATATTTCTATAAGTAAATTTTTGCCATTCAGTTACAACATAGGCATGAATCGCTTCTGTAATTTTAAAGAGCAAAAAATAAATTTGCAATGTAAAATGCACCTTCTCCTAGCTAGAAAAAAAATCCACCTCAAATTGTTTTTGTTTATAGAAAAGCCTTCAGTCTATATTCTAAGCATTTAGAAGGGGGAGAAAAAAAGAGAAAGGTGAATGATCAAGATCCTGGGTCTTTAATACTCTCGGAAGACCTAAACAGAAAGTACTTCATACATATTATCGTTGGGGATTAATGCTGTTGCACAAGAAATCCCATGTAGTTTAGGAAGTGTACATTTAGGGTTCCCATCTTTACAGTAGAGGAACGGATTATGAGTAAATGTTGGCAAACCAATCTATATATTGCCTGCCACAAAGTTCTTAGGGGATCTCTGTAAATTTCAAGATAGGTAGAGTTAATGTAGACCCTCTGAAATCTTAAAATAGAAGCATTTTCACAGAGTTCTTCTACCTCTGCTCTCTCTTAGTTTTTATAATATTCTTTTTTTCCCTGAAAATTTTATGTATGAAATCTAATATTGTCAGGATGAAAAAAAGACACATGTGTGCTTCCAACATCTTAGGTAATCTAATAATTAACAGGGTAGATAACTTGATTTTATCTATTGAATACATTGATCTTATTGAATCAAATAATTATTTCTGTTCTATAATGTGTTATAAGACATTGTGATAATCTCTGAGAAGGTGTAAAAGTTTAAAATCTACATTTAAATTTTAAGCCATGCAAATTTAGATGTATGCAAATGAGATTATTAGATTAATTTTAGATGATATTTTTAAAAATTCCATTTATTAAATAATTATATAAATCCTATTAAGGAAAAAGTTTAGAGCAATACTTGTGCTTTGATGTTAGTTCTTAGAACAACTTCTTTGAAATAGAAGGTCGGCTTTTAGGTATGTTGCACTAAAAAAGCATGCATTACAAAAATCATGAAGGAGGTGGTTTTACTTTGCTTTGCTGCTGACACATATTCTTATTTAACCTACCACTTTCCGGTTTTCCAGCTTTCTCAGTGAAAATGCTGTTCTACTCTCTGTAAAAGAAGTGATAAAATTGATTTGCAATGGGGTAACAATTAGCAGTTGAGATGATCTTCGTAGCAAATAAAAAGAAAACTGGACTCAAACTTGCTTATAAATTAAAGATATACATTATTTCATATAATAAGAAGCTCAAATGTTGGACAGGCTCCAAATGTCCTCTGGTTCAACATCTTACTGATTGTTTCTGTTGTCTTCTATATTTTTGCTTCAACCTAGAACAAGATGTATTTCTTCAAGTATTTCTAGGTTTCCCATTTAGACCAAATTACATCCACAAAAAGAAGATGGATTGTTTATTCCTAGATTTTTTATTTCCATAGGATCAAAGATGTATTTCCAAAACCCATGGAAATCTTTCCTTCATATCTCATTAGTCACAATTAATCACCTGCTCTTCTTAAACCAACCAATACAATAAACCTGAGATTATCTTGATTACCTTGATGGTCTCAGAGCAATCAGGATATGCTCCTGGAGCCTGACATGGGATCAATTCCTGTGAGTCATATGGTGTATGGTGAACAACAGGACAAAAATCAACATTCTATTTGGAAGGAATAAAACTGTAAATGATTATCGGGAAGGTATCCAACTGGAGCAGCTATATAACTTAATGAATAGAAGAATTATTTAATTTTTTAATAAAACAGTAAAATAGTTGTATAAATTAGTGAAGGTGAAAGTCCTGATATTAATAAGAGATAGACATTGGAGTCAATTTGAGGTCAATAGTCTTGGGCTTTTCACATCACTCCCTGAGGAAAATATATTATATCTTGAACCAAAATAAATATTTTATTTTTCATGTTAAATATGGATTGCAACTTCCTTTAAATGAATAAAAATGAAGAGACAATTATATTTAAATAAAGAAAACATGTTTTAAATTATATTTATATAATTATTATGCTTAAAAATAGAAAACTGGACAGAGATTAATATAGATTGCATGGATCATCTGTATTCTATATAGTATCCTCATTACCCTTTAAAAATCCATGATCATGTTTTATTATGATTATGGCATACTATGGACTTTTATTCAGCAAATCAATTCTTTGATAATACTATAAAATGGCTAATAGGTGCATATACTTGTTAATAATATTAACTTCTCAGAAGATAACAGTACATAGCCCATAGCAAAAACTCAGTAAAAATTTGTTTGATGAATGAGTGGCAATGCCATTTATTGACAAATTCGTATATGCCAAAAAACTGTACTGCCTTTGTATAATACTAACAGTAACATTTCAAGATTGGTACTTGATTCTCCATTTTACAGATGAGGTGACTTTTGTTAAGTAATTTCCCTGAAGACAAACACTAACTGACAATCCATTTTCTTCATGGGATGCTTTCATTTGGGTTGACAACCGGTATTAAAAGAAACAAATTTGGTACTTGTATGTTTTAAGTAACATAATCAATGAAAATTGTTGAAAAGAATGGTTGAAAGAATGGTTATGCCACTGAACAGAAGTTTTTTCTCAACAGGGAGAGTTACACTTCTCAATTAGTTCCTAGGCAGTTGGTAAAACCAGTAGCATAAGTCAGAAAAAGGCAACGTAATTCTTTATATTTACATGAAAAAAGTATTTTAGTATGACTAACAACATATGAAACCAATAATTATGGTTGAGGCAATGACTTTACTTCTTCAACCTTTGAGTATTTAAATTGTTTTAAGTTATTACACATATATACTCTAAGTTAATTACACTAAATTTGAAGTGACCCTAATCTCTGTAATAGAAATAGGGCATTTCATATACCTTTACATAAAAGCTTTACCAATGTGCACTATATAATATTTTACTGTTGAAATCTAAAGCCAATTGCACTTGAATCATTGTTTCTTTTTCTCCTATGTTTTTTTTTTGTTTGTTTGTTTGTTTGTTTTTTGCAATTAAAGTTGCCTATGATCTATAAAAGGCAAGAAATCTCATTTGAATAGAGTAAAAGGACTAGTCATTATTCATGCATAGAAAATTTTAAGGATTCGGCTGTGTGAGAGATGGATAGACTGCTGAGAAACCATTTGAGATTTCTGTGGTTAGGTTAGACAGATCCCAACTCCTATTAGTGACTGTTGCCTTGTTCTGTTACAGAGAGGAGGCAGCTGTCTTCCTCACTTTTCCCCCTGGCACTGCTTGCTTTAACTAAGCCTATAACAATTTCGACAAGCAAATCAGGAAGGACTTTGTGGACAGATGGCAATGCTGCCTATGTATTCTCATTTACATGCAACCTTGGTTTGTAACTGTACTTGAGCCATATGCAGGGGGTTTTGCATTCCCTTTGGATTGGCTTTAAGTGCTAGGCAGATGAGTCAAATCTAACTTGTCCATGTTTTCCTAATGTGCTTTAATTCAATGGAGTTATGCAAAGTGTTTATCAAAAGAAGTTTTGAAACTAAAATCTTGACTGAGTGCAAAATACTGATACCAGCCACGGTAAGTGAGGAGAGTTCCCCAGGAGATTTACTCATGTAGGGCACGAATACTTCATTATATTAATTTATAAGCTAAAATAAAATTAAAATACAGACAAACAAACTCTCTTTGGGAATTTGAATTGAATAAGCATGATGTTGGCTTATTGAAGTGCCAAAAATGCTATTTAGTCATAAATATACTAGCAAGATTGTGTATTTCCCATTATTTGATGACACAGTGGTCTAAAGGTAACTAACATTAAAAATATGCAAACATTCTAACTCTCATTTTAACTTTATATATTCCTATGACAATGTATTTAATTAGTAAATCAATTTTTGTCACAATAACTAGAAGTTTATTTGTGATTCATCAGAACAATATCTCATAAGAACATGATAAACATACAGTTATATTTCATTTAAAAGGAAAATTTAAATATTAGAGGTGAGACTAAAAAGAAGAAATACTTTTTAATCTGTCATTTTCTTAACCTTGCAAATTGCAAATAACAACAATGCTTAATTGTATCAAAGTACAATGGCAAAAATCTAGTTTTTATAGCGTTTTTGTCTTAGTGCTATGACTCATAAGAAGAGCATGTGTACTATTTTTCTCTAATGAAAATAATATTTTCTCATTGTAAAAAATGAAAGCATAGAATGTTGAAAGGATTTGAAAAAATTTATCTATACTTCTACCACCCCAAAATAATTATTGTTCTGCACATTTAGTTCTATATATTAAACACAATTGAGATAAATCTATATAAAGCGAAAGTTTATCATGTTCTTTTATTGGTGTCTAGATAATGTCATATTTAGATGATTCTTGGATATTTAATTTTTTGTAAATTCTCAGAATTCTGGCAACATACAAATTAATTCAACACCAAAAGTTATAGAGAAGGGGGAAAATGTCTGAGTCCAAAGACATTGTTTTTGAATAAATGCAACCATAGTATTAAGATATTCCAGCACTTAAAAAATATTTTTGAAATTAATTGAATTAACTTGGGGATATGTCCTCATAGTATGTTTCTTTAGTTTTGGTATTAGGAGTATTCTAACTTCATGGAATACATAGGGAAGTAATCCAACCTCTTAAATTTTCTGGAAAATTTTGTGCAAGATTGGCATTATTTCTTTATAAAAATATTTGGTAGAACTTACCACATAGACCTGCAATTTTTGTGGGGAATGCTTGAATCACAAATTTAATTTATTTAATAGTTACAGGGTTATTCGGGTTATGCTTTCCTTTTATAATTTAGTAGGTTTTATACTTCAAGGGTTTTGCCATTTCATCTTTTTTATAATTTATTGACATAAAATTGTTCATATTTTTGTTTCATCATTTGACATTCAGAATAATCTGTGGCAATGTCATCACAACAATTCCTGATATTGGTTACGTGTCCATTGTATCTTCCTCTCTTTTGTTTTTCTAATCAATCTTGCTAGAAATTTATGTATTTTCTTGATCTTAAAAACTTTCACTGCTTATATCTAGTTCATTTTATACTTCACTAATTTCTGTTTTATATTATTTCCTTTCATCTGTTTATTTTAGGCTTAATTTCTTCCTTTTCTAATTATTTAAGGTAAAAACTGGGTCATTAATTTTCTATTTTTTTAATTTTTGTGGATATATAATAACTGTACACATAAATGATACATGTAATATTTTGATACAAAGTGTAATGATCATATTAGGGTAATTAGGATTTCCATCATCTCAAACATTTATCGTTTCTATGTGTTAGGAACATTGCAATTCCACCTGAGTTATTTTGAAATATACAATAAATTGTTGCTAACTATAGACATGCTGCATTGCACTACCAATGACTAGATCATATTCCTTCTTTATAACTGTATTTTTGTCCATTAACCAACCCCTCTTTATTCCTCCCTCGTCACTACCCCTATGAACCTCTGGTAACCATAATTCTACTCTCTATCTCCATGAGGTTAATTATTTTAGTTCCCACATATAAGTGAGAACATATGATATTTGCTTTTCTGTGCCCAGCTTATTTCACTTAGCATAATGTCCTCCAGTTCTATTTATGTTGTTGCGAATGATAGGCTTTCATTGTTCTGAATAAATGAATATTATTTCATTGTATATATGTACCACGATTTCTTTATTCATTGATCCATTGATAGACAATTAGCAAAGTGAAAAGACAACCTACAGAATGGGAGAAAATATTTGCAAACTATTCAACTGACAAAAGATTAATATCCAGAATATAGAATGAACTCAAATAATTCAATGGCAAAAAAAAAATCTGATTTAAAAATGGCCTAAAGATTTGAATTGACATTCCTCAAAAGAAGACACACAAATGGTCAACATGTATATGAAAAATGCTCAATGTCACTAATCATCAGATAAATGCAATCAAAACCACAGTGAGATATCATATGACCCAGTTAAAAAGGCTTTTTAACAAAATGACAAAAATTAACTGATGCTGTTGAAGATGTGGAGCAAAAGGAATGTTCATACACAACAGTGGAAAATTAGTACAGCCACTATGGAAATTAGTTCAGGCAGTATAGAAATTCCTCCAAAAATTAAAAATGGAACTACCACATGATCTAGCAATTCCACTGATTGTTATATATCCAAAAGAAAGGAAATCATTATATCAAAGATATATCTACACTACCACGTTTATTTTAGCACTATTCACAATAGCCAAGATTTGGAATAAACATAAGTGCTAATCTTTCTTCTTTTCTATCACAAGCACTTAATGCTAAAAATTTTATAAGTGCTATTTTAACAGCATCCTACAAATTGTTATACATTATGTTTCAAATGTATTGAGTTTTAAATTTATTCTAATGTCTCTTGATTTCTTCTTTCACCCATAAGTTATTCAGAAGTGTTTTATTATGTTTCTAATTATTTGTAGGTTTTTAAGAAATGTTTGTCATTTTTTTCTAATTTAATTTAATTACATTGACATTTTTGTATGAATTACATCCTTATAAATATATTGAGATTTATTTTATGGTGCAGAATATATATTGTTACATACATTCAGGAATATAATGTGTATTTTGCTGTTGAAGGGTAGAATAGAATAAATATCAAGTATGTCAACTTGTTTGACAATATTGTTCAAGTCTTGATTATTCTTATTGAATTTATTGCTGCACTTTGTATAATTTTTAGAGGATGTCATTAAAATCTCTTTTGAATTTCTATTTGTTGAATGTCTATTTTCCTTGTAGTTCTATCATTGTTTTTTTAATTTCAAAATGTTAAGGGGATACAGATATTTAGGTTACATGTGTCATTTTGTAATGCTTGAGTCCTGGCAATAAGTGTGCCCATCATCCAAAAAGTGTTCATAGTACCCATTAGGTTAGTTTATTCCTCTCTCCTTTGGCCCCCTCCCCCCTCCCTGCTTGCTTTCCACTGAGTTTTACTTCCCTCTGTGCACATGTGTGCCCATCAGTTAGTTCCAATTTAATAGTGAGTACATATGCTATATGGTTTTCCATTCTTGAGATACTTCACTTAGGAGGATGGTCTCCAGTTCCATCCAGATTGTTGCAAAAGGTATTAATTCATCTTCTTTTTTATGGCTGAATAATACTCCATGATCAATTCTGCCTTTTTTTTTTTTTGCTTCAGATATTTTTGAAGTTTTATTATTAGGTGTATCAGCATTTAAGAATGTTATGATCTCAAGTAGTTAAGAGATAAACTCATTTAACATTGGTTATAGTCTTTACTTCGAAATCTATATCGTCTATACTGTTAGAACACTTCTTTTAAGTAATGTTAGCAAAGTACATTTTTGATTTTAAATATCTCTGTCTTTATATTTAGCATGCATTTTTTCTAGGTAATATACATTTGTTTCTTATTCATTCATGCAGTCTGATAACCTCTGATTTTTTAAGTGAGTGTTTATACAATTTACACAATTGTATCATTTATATTGTTGGGTTTAAGTCTAACACCTCACTATTTCTATTCTGGTTTTATCATATGCTTTTTGGTACACACAATATTTTTTTATTTATGTTGATTTTAAGATCCCATTTTTCTTTCATAGTAGGTATAACTCTTTTGGTGTTTTGGTGGCTAGTTTATAGTGTACAGTAGGTATCTTTAACTTATTACATCCTACCCTCAAATCATGCTCAGACTCTGATTTGTGAATGTATTAGAGGAACAAGGTAGAGACATACATGATGGATCAAAAGAACCTGACTCATTTAAAAGACTCAATCTTTATTCTTAGAAAATTCTACTCATGTAGGATATTATTTTATTTTAAATTGAACAAATATACAAACACACAATCATTCAATTAATTAGCCAGACTCCAAGCCATGAAATATCAGTTTAGCATTGCTATATAACAGTCCCCTTTCTCAAAGTCTAAATGTAACCTTAAGATTCAATGTGGAACCAGTTGATTTTTTTGAGCAAGATAATAAATCAATTAAATGTATTCTCTCCTAAAAGATTCAGGCACTGTCATGAAGAGCAGACAAGAGTGAATAAATTAGGTATCTAGAAAATTAGGCAGGAGACTGCTTAATCATCAAATAAAACAAGATATGAACTTAGCTTAAACTATCGAATACAGAGAAACATGAAGACTTTCATCCTATAAATGTGAAGTTGAATGTATAGAAATTTATTTCAAATATGTTTTGAGTTGTATCTAAATGTATACGCTATAAAATTATGCAGAAAATAATATCTTATATTTAAAAATGTGAATACATAATAATAAAAACTCATATTTACTCTATGTCAGGCAGTATTTCTAGTGTTTAAAATCTTTAGAAAAAATTATGAAATAATTACTGTTACTATCTTCACTTTTCAGGAAAGGAAACCGAGGCCCTGAAAAGCTAAATAACTAGCCCATCCAAGGCCATATAGATAGGAAGTGGCAATGTTGTTGAGCTTAGCATGTTCTTAAGTGAAAGTTGTTTATTTTCAAGTACAATATTAACTCTATCTCTCATATATACACCAATATATTAATATAAATATAATCATAATGAGAATTATAATGGCTAAAACTCCCTGGATTTCACATTTCACATGAAGTAAAGATTGCTTCAAGCCGTGTATTTGTAACATTAGCCTCTAGAGTAGAGTTGTATGATACCAGGTTGATTTAAATGTGTTAAAAAAAATATGACAACTAGGAAGCTATGTTAGTGGATATCCTATCTTCTATTTCCAGTGGAGTGCGGTATAAATTGGAAGTAAAAACTAATAATAATAATAAAATGAGAGAAATTGTTATAGCACCTAAGTGGATAAATTAGTTTCTTTATATCTAAATTTTGTATCAGGTAAAGAACTTGCAGAAAAAGTAAATGACAATTAATGGTTTTTATTATAATCAGTAGTATTTTTCCATAAGTAAGAAAAAAATTGTAATTCACGTATTCTAAAATTATTTCAGTTTAGATATATTGAGTCACCTAACTTTTATCATCTCCTATAAATACTGATTGAGATTAACAATCAAAAAAAGATTTATTTATTCTAAAACATTTCTATGTTGGTAGTATAAAAAATACTGACAAGTTCATTGAAAATATATCTGGATAAGATATAACATTGTAGACATCTTATACATGATATTTAATTTGGTTTATATACAAAGAAATACATTTTCTATATACAAACACTATTTCATTTTTTAGAGAATTTAAAACAAAGAAGATTATTCCATGATGAACATTTGACAATGACATCTAGCAAACATCTGCCATGTGTGATGAATATTTACTTTGCACAGTTGTGCTCCACATCTCAGTGTGTCCCCTGTAGCAGGTCCTTTCAGCAGATGACACATGAGAAGTGTTTTTGGTAAACTTTTTTTATTGTTTTAGGAGAATTTTAGACCTATAGATTTAGACAAAAATGTTAAAGATGGCACAAATGTGAAATTTTGAACAAAAAATCTTTTTTTTTAGAATACAAAATGGTATAGTATTATAAACCCTGAAGATATACATATACCACTGATATCCCAAAGTAAATTGGTGTGTTCTGTTTTGTGATTTGAAGTCTTAAAGCAAAAATCCTTTAGTTTTAGTTTTTAGTTTTTCTTCAGAGGATATAGACTGTGTTGTAATGTCAAAATCATTCTAAGTTTAGATACCCCATGGACAAGTTGTTTCCTCTAATTAAAACAAAATGCATACAAATCTCTTATGCATGAATCTTTGATGATATAAAATGTAGTTTAATATTTCTAAAGCCTTCCTCAAAGTGAAAATGCCTCTCGTTCTGGTAACTCTACTTTTCACAGCCACCTAAAATAATCATTAAAGTATATTTGGTATACTGAATCTATTCATAGTTATATTCTGTTTGATAATTAGTATCCCTGGGACCATTTACTCTAAATATCCCTTGATCTTTAAAAAACATCTCTGTCAGAGGATACTATGCACAAAACATACATATTCCTAAAAAATGTAAGTTTAATTATGAAAAATTTTTCAGCAAAACTCTATTAATTCAAAAAATGTTATGTTTAATTTTCTTAACTAATTTTTTTTCTGCTTCACTATAATAATTTAATCGAATATATTTTCCTATAAAATCTCTTCCTCTTAATAGGTCCATTATAAGCATTTTAACACAAATGAAGAAAATAATTTTGGCATGAAAGCAGGGATTTAAGAAAGAAATGGAAAATAACAAAGCATAACAGAAGTAAAACATAAATGAATTATCTTCTGTGAACTCTCAAGACTTTTATGTATATAACTTCACCAGTTTAAATTAGGACCTAGAACCACAATTCATGGTATAGAGTTTGAGTAAATTTGTTCTCTTATTTGAAATTTCTCTATCTTAGAAGTATTTGAAAATAAACTTGTAATCCTCTACCTAGATATAATTGACTCAAAATCTCACACAATTTTATGTCTAATGCATTTTAATAAATAAATTTCCACTATAGAATGAGAGCAAATATACTACAGATTGATAGAGAACACTATCTGAAGACAAATGGCCCAGATATTTTGGTAATAATCCTATACATTATACTCTGAAGTTAAGTATGACAATTCAATTCCATTCTATTATTCGTAGACTGTTGTGGAGGCAAAAGAAACAAGTGCTAATGTGGGTCACTGCTTAAGGAGTCTCCATCATTCTTTAGTCACGAAATGTGTTCATCTCCACAGGGCAGAAAACAGGGTACTAAATATAGATCATCATACTCACATAAGAAACAAATTGCCCATTTTCTCATTGATAGGACACAGTCAAATAGAGAAATGAAAGTCTCTTATTATAAAAGTTTTTAGTTTTGAGCCAAAGTGAACAATATATTAAGGGGACAGCTCTTCAAGGGTAAAAGTACAGTTGTCTTTATAATTTCAGCTATAACATACTTCTTTTTACCCAGGTGGATAATGAATAAGCAAAATGTATGTCTAATTATAAGAAAGTGGCTGTTTTTAATATCTTTTCTGATACTTAAAGAGAAATTATAACCCTAGCCCTCTAATATAAATGTCACATTTTGAGTTCCTTAATCTTCAATAATATGTTTTTACATTTTTGGGTTTTATTGAAGAGCAGATAACTAGACTATATGTATTTATAATATGTTAAGAATTGGTTTTTCTTAAGATAAAGCTCATAATTTATGAATGACCATTTGAAACATAGATTTCACAAATCTTCTTCCTGTGCATCTAGTACAAACAGAATTTTGCCTCTCAAAAAAAAAAAAAACTGAATAAATACAGAGTCACATAATGTTTCCCTGGATGGAATATCAATGGCAATAGATAATATAGACTATTATGTGCAAAGTGCTTTACCTGCCGTAAGTCATGTATGTCTTGATTTACGTACTTTCTATTTATATTCCTATTTTAAAAATTAAACATTAAGCCTTTAAGTGTCTAATATTTTAAAACCTTAAAATCCCAAAATTAAAGGACAATCCAATTTTTAAAATCATAAAAAAGTCAACACTCCAGCAAATAAGATATATTATTAACAGCAATTAAGCATGCACATAAAAAGTTGTTGAACGCCATTATTCATCAGGAAAATGTAAATTAAAACCATAATCTCATACCACTACATATTTATTCAAGTAGCTAAAACAAACAAACAAACAAAAAGCAGCAAATAGAAATTTGGACAGGGCAATGAAAATTCTCATGCATTGCTGCGGGAATGCAAAATGGTGCAGCTACTATGAAAAATAGTCTGACAATTTATTTTAAAGTTAAATATATCCTTATCATTTGACTCAGCAACTCTACCTCTAAGCATTCTAAAGTCAATGAAAAACTTATGTTCACACAAAGTCCTATGTATGTGTATAACTATTTCATTATTATCACCTGGAAACATAAGATTTCTTTCTACTGGTGAATGTATAAACTATGATACACTCATTCAATGATATTCTGTCCTGAAACCAAAGGAACAAATTATTGAGCCACAAAATGATATGGATGCACCCTGAATTCTAATCCTTTACTTCCAAGCCACTCTAATCTGCACCGCAAGTAATATTTTCCTAATAGCAGGCATAACACACACACACACACACATGCACACACACACATGCACACGCACACATCCTAAGTCTCTCAGTCTCTCCCACTTTCTCCCTCCCTTTCTGTCTTACACTCACTCTCTCTATTTCTATTTGTCCATCTCCCTACCTAGCGACTAATATGTCTGTCTGTCTATATCTATCATTGGGTAGATTGATCTATTATCTCTCATCTCTCATATGTCATCCTTTCTAGATGTAAGACTTTAGCAAATATTTAGAAAATGTTTTCCATGCTGATTCTGTTATCCTGTTATCCATATATAAAAATATTACTATTAAAAATTCTGTAGCATTTCTTAGAGTTATGACCATTTCCAATTACATCCTTTTAGTTCAGCAAACCAAACTAAGCAGCAATTCTCTATCACTTTTTGAACAATATTTTTTTGAGAACAACTCATTTCAAAAAATATAACAAACAGACACCATTCATTTATAAATCTACTTTTGAAATAATGAAAGCATTATTTTCACAACATTTCAAGGGCTATATACATTGTTTTCACTGATGTTTAGTATGTTGAAGGCACAGGTTTTGGGGGTCACTAAATTCTAGGTTGGGCATCAATTCTGTCATTTAATAGTATGATCCTGAAAAAATTATTTAACCGGTACTTGTTTCATTTGCTCAAATACAGGGATAATGATGCTCTCTAATTTCACAAGTTGATGGGTACACTGAATAAAAATAAATAAAATTGTATAAAGAAAGCATAAGTTCAGTCCCTCACTTACTCTTTGAGCATCATAGTTGGAGGGCAGTATAAATTATACTATCTTAACTTCAGCAACTCTGAACACCTTGCATTATTTTGCAGGTATAGGGGAATACTCCATGCTCTGTGATGGAGAGACTACATTATAAATTTACCCAGCCACAGTAGCTAGCAAAGTTCATGTGTTGACTATATCTTTAATGACTGAATGCCAAATATGGTACTTGAATTATCTACATTTTATAGTAATTTAATAACTCATTAAATGTAGTGAAGATATAAATTGTATTCCTTAAATTTTGGAAAAAAATTTCTTTAGACTCCTATTGTATAATTTTCAGTGAAATCAAGTTATACTTGGGGATTTGTGATATAATATTATATTGTAAGCTGAGGTCTACACAATATATTAAAATGGCATTGGGTGAGCTTTCCTTATAGCCCATATGAAAAACATCTGAAAAGTCAGAACTTACAAGATGGATAGCACAAATTTTCAGAAATTTTCCATTTTAGGGGAATATTGACTTTTCACACCACAACTTTGACAGTTCACTTGGAAAGGAACTGAGAAATATTGCTTATCTATTGCCATGTTATAACATTTTGTAAAGTATATTATGGACCAGTGACATGACTTATTAGGATGGTACTTTTGTAATATTCCAGTGTATTGTGCCTACAATTTCCACCATTACATGGGCATTTTTAAGAATGATATATAAAAAGATTGCTAGATTAACTTCTTATTGATTAGCATAGGGGAACAAATGTATTAGATATATATCTCAGTATGTGGAAAAAGTTTTCATAACTTAGGATTCTTAGTTAAAAACATAAGATCCCACTATTTTTTTAATATTGTTTTTTATTTTGTTTTATTTACTTTTAAATTTCATAGTATTACGGGGGCACACACATTTTGGTTACATGTATTGTTTTTGTACAGTTTGAGTTAATGATATAAATGTGCCCATCACCAAGAAGGTGTACATTGCACCTGTTATGTGTGAACCTACCCAAACCCTCCTTCCCCCTCCCACCTGCTTGATTTCCATTGAGTTGATTTATTACTTCCAGTTTAATAGTGAGTACGTGTGGTGTTTGTTTTTCCATTCTTATGATACTTCACTTAGAAAGATGGTCCCCAGTTCCATCCAGATTGTTACAAAAAGTATTAGTTCCCCATTTTTTTTTTATGTCTGAGTAGTACTCCAGGGTATATATATATACCACATTTTATCAATCTACTCATGTACTGATGGGCCTTTGGGTTGATTTCACATCTTTGTGATTGAGAATTGTTCTACAATAAACATTATAATACAAGTGTCTTTTTTTATAAAGATGACTTTTTTCCCTTCTGGTAAATGTGTAATAGTGGGATTGCTGAATCGAATGATAGGTCTACTTTCATTTTTTTAATTTTTAAAACATTTTTTTATTTCAGCATATTATGGGGGTATAAAGGTTTAGGTTACATATATTGCCCTTGCTCCACCCAAGTCAGAGCTTGATGATTAGAGATACTGAGGATTTTGTCTTATGTTTATTACCCATTAGTCTTTCTTCTTTTGAAAAACTTCTGATCATGTCTTTTGCCCACTTTTTAATGGGGCTGTTAGATTTTTCTCTTGCCGTTTTGCCTAAATGCTTTATACATTCTAGTTATTAGCTATTTATCAGATGTATAGCATGCAGATATTGTCTCCCATTCTGTAAGTTGTCTGTGTGCTCTATTGATTGTTTCCTTGGCTGTGTAAAAGCTTTCTAATTTGATCACGTCCCATTCATTTATTGTTGTTGTTGCTCAGATTGCCTTTGGGGTCTTCTTCATAAATTCTTTGTCTAGGGTAATATCTATAAGAGTTTTTCCACCATTCTCTTCTAGAATTCCTATAATTACATGCCTTAGGTTTAAGTCTGTTATCTATCTTCAATTAATTTTTGAGTGGTGTGAGGTGAGGATCCTGTTTCAATCTTTGACATGTGGTTATCCAATTTTCCCAGCACCATTTATTGACTAGAGATTCTTTTCCCCAGTGTATGTTTTTGTCTTCTTTGTCAAAGATCAAATGGCAATATGAACATGGCTTTGTATCTGGGTTCTCTGTTCTGATACATTGGTTTATGTCTCTGTGCTGCTTTAGTTACTATAGTAGTATAGCTTTAAGTCTGGCAAATTGATAACTCCTGATTTCTTCTTGTTGTTTAAGGTTGCTTTGGCTATGCAAGGTCTTTTCCAGTTCCATACAAAGCATAGAATTATTTTTTCTACATCTGCAAAAAGTGACATTGGCATTTTCATGTGGATTGCATTGAATCTGTAAATCACTCTTTGTAGTATAGACATTTTGACAATGTTTATTCTGTCAATCCATGAGCATAATGTGTTTTTCCATTTATTTACTATTTTAAGCTCAGTCTACACCTCAAAAAGCATGCATTAACAGGTATTGAGGTGGTTTATGGAATCTCCAAGAGAGTCATAGAATGAGTCTTTGCATGTGTTAGTAGTAAGAAGGAGGCACACAACCAAAAATTAAACTAATCTGTAGCACAGTACTACTTCAGTGAAGAATATTTCTCTTGTAGCTAACTGGCAGCTGCTGTTAGATTTGTGCAGTGTTATAAGAATGATAGTTAATTCCCTACATTTAAATTTTAGGAGATTTCAACTAAGAATCCATATTTCAAGTTTCAGTTTCTCTTTTGGCACCAGGCATAGAAAAGCACCACAAATATCCTTTAGTTCACTTTATTCATTGAAGATTACTTGTGCAGGCTTTGCATAGTTTGAAAACTCTAACTTAATATAACTGAAATCCTGAAAGAACTTGGATCTAGATCATCACTTTTTCTAAAAAAAAAAAAAAAAAAAAAAAAAAAAAAAAAAAAATTCAGTAATATCCCATGTTCTTTGACTTTTGCTCCAAAGCACATTAAGAATGGGAATAAAAGAACTGCCAGCAAACTGGAAGCCAAATGCATATGCTGCAGAAAATAGCAGAAAAGCAAGTACCTGAGACTACTGAAAGTTATTCCATCCTGAGTTGAGTGTGTTACTAGAAATTAAACCAAAGTAAATATGAGTTATTACAATATCTGTGAATCATGAATTATTAAAAGTATGTGATAATTTAGCATATTTCTGGATATCATGAGCATATAGGTATGTAGTGATGGTTGGATAACTTGTAAATCATGTAATTTTTCAATAAAATCATAAAATGAGATATAAACTATACCATAAAATCAAAATATATGTATATATGTGTATACCTGATTATTCATAAATAGTTCTGAGATACTTAACCTTCTGCATTTTCTCTCTGCAATTGAGAATAATATGCAAATAACAGAACTGTCCTTAAATTTATCCCAAATAATAGTAAATCTAATCTTGCAGGTAAGTTGATTTTATTTGCTGTTTTCATAGTTTTTAACAGTCTGTCTTGATAGGAATTATGCTAATGGTTAAAAAATTATTTCATATAATGTAATTCTAATTATGTAAAAATATGTCTGGGCACATGTAGGAAAAGTATATAAAGGAATGCATCAACAGTTTAATGATAGTTACAACTGAATCAGGATTTGTTATTATTATTGTGTGTCTATGTTTTTTATTTTATTTTTCTGAGACTCCTAATATATCTGTATTAAAGTTATATTAATTTTAAAGTAATAAAGGAGAAATTATAATATTTTCAGTGTTTTTTTCAATAATGTTCTAAATTTCAAAATGAATTTGGCCGATACCTAAACTCTAGCCATTTATATATAAGATTAATAATTTATAAAGGTATTCTGGAAAGAAAATTGCTATGTAGCTAACTTGTGTGATTTTAATAATAAATGTTTTAAAAGTTATTTGCTTCATCTGATTTTCTGTACAAATCCAAATTTCAAAGCAGTGGCCTGTGGGGTTAGAATTCCTTCCAATAGGTCAGCCATGTACTGGGAAAGCACTAACAATTGGCGCTTATAGAACATTTTAATGATTCAACCAGGCACCTTGAGATCATTTAGGTCAGATGGTAATAATGTACTGTATATATTTGATATCTTCCAACAAGTAGGCATCGAATTATAATTTGCTAACACATAGTAAAACCTATTGTTTAGTGTATAAAATCCTTTATCTTCTGATTTAATTGTCACTTGAAAACATTATATGAGATGCAAAAGTTGTAGACCACTAATATCTTTATCTCCCTTCAGAAATATTTATCTTATGAAGAAGCTCTAATATTCACAAAATGAAAATATCTTTTGAAAATGGTTGTGACAGCTCAAGATCATTATGTATCACCAAATAGGACTACTTTTAAGGTAGATTTGTGTTAAATACTATCTACTCTTTTCTGAAGATATATCTTTCTATAAGACAGTCTTTTATGAAAGCATCAGGAAATATATGACTCTCTATGTGTATTTTGAGAGTTTTTATTTAATTTTATAAAATGAATTGGCATATAATAAATATCCTTATATTTAAAGTCAGAAATGATAAGAATTAATTATGGCCCTTTAATTTATACTCTTAGGACTCAATCTTTCTCATCTAAAAGAAGAATGATTTATGAAAATAAACCCCTTGTCCAGAGTGGATTAAAAAATTTTTCTATTAAAAGTGGGAGGGGTGAAATTTTTATCACATTATTACTTATTTATAAGAAGTAAATCAGACGAGAAGGGTACACAATTTTTGAAAAAGACACATACAAACTTCTCAAGTTTATGAGCCTATTTTATCTGTCTTTTATCAAGTCTACATGTTTGGTTTAATATTATGCTAATTATATATTATTATATAAATAATATAATGAAATATAAGTTTCATGAAAATATATGTATGCTCATTTATTATTATACATATATAATATTTTACGTGTTTTAAAAAATAATTTGTGATGTTATTTAGATGATAATAATGGTAAACTTGTAATAAAAAAAACAGTTAAATTGTTTCCAGTTTCTCTCATGATATAACTGTCTAGGATTTTAAGTGTCTGACAATCTTACTTAAATATTTTGACTTTTAATATTTTGCCATGGAGGATTTGCATAGGATACTCTGGACACTGTTTTATTTGTGCCACCTCCCAACTGTCAGTAGAAATAAGGTTAACGCAAGTCACTGTATTAACTTGAAGGTAATAAAGCTAACACTAAACATTTGGCCAACTGAAACTGGGCAGCAGAAACTGTCCATGATTAGTGGAAAAATGCAAGAAATTTCTGCAACAATGGCTAGCGTGCTTCTTATTTTTAAGGTATTTTATCAGTAATTTGTGGTACTGGGTTTTTATCTAATTAGAGGGTCTGAGTTAGAATTTTAGGTTTATATTTGAACATCTGGAATGATTTAATTAAATGTTATTTCAGTAGCTCATAATGTCAAAGTGCTGTAGCAGTAAGAATTAATGATAAAGTTGAACACGAGTGTGTTTATAGCATACCAGTACAAAACATTTAAAATTAATGCTAAACTGAATTTTATATCTTTCATTTTCTAAATATAATAGTATATTGTTCAACAATCAGGCATTCATGCATAGAGGCAAACAAAAGTACATTTACTGAATTTAACATTGGGTCTAATTTAATGTCAAACTGTACAAATCTAAAAATTTACAGATTAGTGACACTCTCTAAAACCTACTTCCAGGAATGGTGTTGTCTCTTTCAATATTTTGTTTACCTCCTTAACAAACTGCAATGATTGTTGGTTTCTCCTAAAATATTCCTAATTTCAGAGTGTCAAGGCCAGGTCTGGCTGCAGGGATGTGTAAATGGTATAGTCATACAGAGATTTCCTCAAATGCCTTGAACTCAGCCTTTGCAGAAGTGCTGTGTGCATTTGTTAGGTCATGCCTTAACTGTGATTGATATAAATGAGATTTTATGACCAATTGTCTGTCAGGAGGAGAGAGATGGACAGTCACAACAGATTCAGGTAACTGGAGATGATAAGACAGTATTCAAAAGAGAATGCTGAGTGAAACAGACTGAAATAAAAAGTGTTCACTGTACTTTACTTTTAGTCAACCCCCATGCATATTATTTTCAATTATTTATTTATTTTCTGTAATTAATACAAAATAATTATATACATTTATGGAGTGTGCAGTATGTTTCAATACATACAATGTCTAGTGTTCAGATCAGGGTAATTAGCTTCTCCACCATCTTAAGCAGCTATCATTTCCTTGTGTTGGGAACATTCAATAGCTTTTCTTCTACTGTTATTTGAAACTATTTAATACATTATTGTTAACTACAGTGGTATAGAACACTAGAACTTATTTATGTTATCTATCTGTAATTTTGTATTCTTTATTCTTTCTTTCTTTCTCTTTCTTTTCCTTTCTTTCTTTCTTTCTTTCTTTCTTTCTTTCTTTCTTTCTTTCTTTCTTTCTTTCTTTCTTTCTTTCTTTCTTTCTTTCTTTCTTTCTTTCTTTCTTTTCTTTTCTTTCTTTCTTTTTGAGAAAGAGTCTCACTTTGTTGCCCAGGCTAGAGTGAGTACCATGGCTTCAGCCTAGCTCACAGCAACCTCGAACTCCTGGGCTCAAGCGATCCTCCTGCCGCAGCCTCCCAAGTAGCTACAGGCATGCGCCACCATGCTCGGCTAATTTTTTTTTTTATATATATATATTAGTTGGCCAATTAATTTGTTTCTATTTATAGTAGAGACAGGGTCTCGCTCTTGCTCAGGCTCGTTTCGAACTCCTGACCTCGAGCGATCCTCCTGCCTCGGCCTCCCAGAGTGCTAGGATTACAGGCGTGAGCCACTGTCATTTTGTATTCTTTAACAAATATCTCCTTATCCTCCTCTTCCTCCTACCAATTCCGGCCACTAGTAACCTCTGTGCTGTTCTTTACTTCTATGAGACAAAGGTTTTTAGTTTCTGTACATGAATGAGAACATGTGGTGTTTGACTTTCCATTTCAGGCTTATTTGACTTATCATAATGTCCTCCAGCTCATCCATTTTGCTGTGAAAGACAGGATTTCATTCTTTTTTATGGCTTAGTAGTATTCCATTATAGATATATAACACATTTTTCTTTATCCATTCATCTATCGTTGGGCCTTTGGGCTGATTCCATAAGTTGACTATTTCGAATTGTGCTGCAATAAACATGGGGGTGCAGGTATCTCTTTAATATACTGGTTTCCTTTCCTTTGGATAAATGATCAGTAGTTAGATTACTGGATCATATGTTAGTTCTATTTGTAGGTTTCTGAGGAAACCATTCTATTCTCCACAGTGGTTGTACTATTTTACATTCCCACCAACAGTACATGAGCATTCCCCTTTCTTCACTGGCATTTGTCATTTTTTTTTTATAATAGTCATTCTAACTTGGGTGAGATGATATCTTGGTTTTGCGATTTTCATTTCCCTGATGATTAATGATGTTTAGCATTTTTTTTAATAAATGTATTTGTTAGCCATTTTTATGTCTTCTTTTTTGAGAAATGTCTACTCAGATCATTTGCCCATTTTTAAATCAGATTTTTTTAATGCTGATATGTTTAAATTCCTTGTATATTCTGGATACTAATCGCTTGTCAGATAAATAGTTTTCAAATATTTTTTCCCATTCTGCACATATATGTGTTTTTTCAACCTGTACAAATCTGTTATGAGTTGAGTTATACCCCATCAAAAATATGTTGATGTCCTAATGCCAAGTATCTGTGAGTGTGACCTTATTTGGAAATAAACATCTTTGCACATGTAATCGATTTGAGATGAGGTCATACTGGATTAGAGTGGCCCCTAAATCTACTGACACAGAAACACACAGGCAAAAGGAGAGAACACCATATGAACAACGAGGCGGAGATTAGAGTTATGTATCTGTAAATCAAAGACACAA
Source organism: Microcebus murinus (assembly GCF_040939455.1). Lineage (NCBI taxonomy): Eukaryota > Metazoa > Chordata > Mammalia > Primates > Cheirogaleidae > Microcebus > Microcebus murinus. The sequence continues at coordinate 14,295,666 of NC_134114.1, forward strand.
AGGAGTGCTGGCAACTACAAAAAAAAAACTACCAAAAGCCAAAGAAAGATCCTACCCCAGAGCCTTTGAAGACAGCAGGGTCTTGTCAACACCTTGATTTTGTGTTTCTATCTTCTAGAATTATGACAATACATTTTTCTTGCTTCAAGTCATACAAGGTTTTGGTAATTTGTCATGGCAGCCCTAGGAAACTAATATAATCTGCAATTGCTACACTCAGCATAAAGCAACTTTCTCTCATACACTCCTCAAAGGAAGAAAAGAAAAATCATGTGTATTTATGGCATTCAGTTTTAAGGTCAGGCTAGTTTATTTCCTCAATAATGTGAGAATGGCACTGGTTTCTTTTCTCACTTACACGAGGATGATACAATGGTTAAAAAAACACATAAGATATTAAATATTAAATATAACACTTTCTGGCTCTATAAGAAAATTAAACTAAATATATACAGTACATAATGAAAATGGAAAAAAAATGATGATTTTTAAACAAATTCCATATGTAGAAAATGAAAAATGATTAAGCCACATAACACATATATAGAAGATAAATTCCACTGTACATTTCCCTAGAAAGGCTTTCTGATTACCTCTGGTTCTGGTCTTTGATTACAGAACAGAGTAATATGAGTTGGAAATTGAGTCTTTTTCTATTGTCTTCTGTAGAAATATTTTACAGAGATATTAAAAGTGATTTTTATTTGATATTGAGCCACTAGTTATACAACCAATCAGCCAGCTAGTTGTCTGTGATTGGTTGAAGCTTGATTCAAAATTAGTTGCAAGGAATGCCTCTAAATTAAGTTTTAGTTTGCCTGTATAAATTGTTCCCAGTATGGTGCAGAAATAACCTCAATGGCCGCTTATTTTGCTTTATCACCTGGCAAGCAAATAAATTCAGGTTTGTTTCTTATCATTTGTAATATTTTTTATTTATTTTTATTTACTAATAGATATCTTGCTGAAAAGGGTTTTCTCTTCTTTTTCTTCATGCTTCCATTAGTACTTAGTTTTACCACTTCACCTTGACTAAGAGCAACCAGAAATACTACGTAGGGACAGTGAAACAGAAGTCATCTATTTTCAGGTTTTAGATTCACTATTAGTGACATTTAATACTTTTACTAGATTAGTAAACAAAGCAAATTGGTTAAATAAGACCTAAGCAACCACAATCTTCCATTTTCCTGACTCTCCCAGGGTACTGCATTTAATTCCTGCTTTTTTTTTTTTTTTCCACACCTAATGTTTTTGTGTTTGTGGAGTCAAAAATATTGCTTAAAGAGAAATCTGTAGTACAGCAGGGAAAAACACAATAAGTTTAGGAATTAAAAATGAAATTAAATATGTAAATTCAGGTGAAATTTTCCAAAAATGAAAAAAGAAATATATGAAGAGAAGAGGAAAAAGTATTCGGAGTTGGAAAGAATAATTTCCCTCCCATCATGTTTTCTCCTCAAAACATAACAATAAATGTTACCACAATTATGGTGGGAATCAGATCAAGTAGAACTAAATATTTACCAGATAAAATATTCACTGCAAATGCTCCACTTATTGTTGCTATGGAAATAGATCGTCATCCTTATAGTAAAGATGTTCTAAGGCAAATGATATACAAAAGAAGTAAGTGTTAAGGGGGGGATCAAGTGTGGTATTTTTAGCACTACATGAAGGATATTATGGAAATATGTTTAGAAGGATTTTTGTCCCTAAGAATAGTGTAGAAATAGGATTTCCCATACTTGTACCTATATATCTATCTAGCTGGCATACATATATTTATGTTAAATCAAGTCTGTATGCTCACAGGAAAAGAAAGCAAGATCTTTAGTTCCTACTGTCTTGATGCATCTCTTGCTAATACTGTGTGGGTCAGTGTGCTTAATTTATCTGACTCTGTGTGTGTGTGTGTGTGTGTGTGTGTGTGTGTGTGTGTGTGTGTGTGTGTATTTTTTCTTTTTGGCTTGGATCACTCATTTGCCTTATGCTGTGAAGGGAACCCTAGGACTTAGGCAGGCAAGGTTGCTTATCCTCTTGATGTTTGGCCTTCTCACCCTGTGCTTACTGTAACTCAGGAGCATAATTTGCAAAATTTCTAAATAATAAGAGCCATTGAAGATCTTGTTAACTAGGAACTTCTAGTCACAGAAGACCTTGTTAACTGGGACCTTCCACTTACCCTAAGATTGATCCTCAGGAGTGTGGTATTGCAATTGATAACATTTAATGAATCACAAACATACAAGCTAATATTTATTTTCAAGAAATTGTGGAAAGCCTTGTTATACCTCACAGAAGATATTTCTCCCCTTTTTCCTTGGTTACAAAAAGATCTTTGAAGAAATATACTTATTTCATCTGTATTTTCTATATGCAATTGGGAAGAAGCTAAGGGGATATCATCAGAAGTGGTAACCCCTAGTATGTATTCAAGGAAAGTTTGGGGGAATTTAAGCTGTGATACATGTATTTTGATATGCCTTAGTCTCTGTCTCTTCGTATCAGAAAAACAGATATCTGAATCCAGTATGTTTACAAACTTGCTGAATATCTAATAATTTAAAATATAATACTTAATGTTAAAAGTGAAGCACATAGATAATATATAGAATAAGCATAGCTATTTGAAATGAGTTAATTTTAATCTTAGATAGCAAATTTTCTTTGCTTTTACTTATAATTTAAAATATGTATATATAAAAAGATATCTGAAAGCAAAAATATAGCATAACAGAGTATTTGGAATCTAATCCAATCAGACATTCATGCCAGTCAGGGGAAGTCACATTAACTCTATGTATCTCACTTTTTTTATTTACTTTTATTTGTTTTTTTATAAATTGTGATAATGAAGGCTGTCCTTTCTGTTTCATTCAGTTTTAGTAAGATTAAATGAGGAAATGTTTTGAATATATTCTGTAACCTATGGAACATCATATAGTTATAAACAATTTTAATGATCTCACAAAATAAAGCACAGGATCAATCTGAACATTTTTACCCTGAAGTTTAATTCAATGAAACGTTAATAAGACTGTAAGTTTGATGGAATGATCATTGGATAGCATACACAATATTACGCTCAAATTCAGTTCTTAAATTGATACTGATATAGTGCTAAAACGAATGACTCTGTATCAATTCAACAGTGGCTGAGGGAAATAAGTTAAACTGACACCTAGTGACGACATTTCTTTTGGAGGTTGAGATTATTTGTGCAGGTGCTTTTCCTTCAGATCTAATTTAATACAGAGACTTAATACTTAGGGGTACTAAAGGAATGAACAGCTGATCTGTCCTTTAGACAGGCATTCTCAACTACTAGAATCATCAAGCCTTTGTCAGCTGCTCAATTGCAGTCACTAATTGGGCTTATCTAGCCCTTAAACATCACCACACATCCTTGCAAGTTCTGCCTCCGTTCCCTGAAGATCTTCTGGCAGCAACAGTTAACATATTGGATTGTTCTTCACATGTGTTTACTGGTCAGAACATATGTACTTGGAAAGCATTGTAATACTATTTTGAGAATGTCTTATATAATCTTTTCACTTTTATGTTTTTGAAAATATTTTTAAGAAAGTAATAATTGGTTCCTCAATTAATAGCCTGAGACAAAAGGTGATTCTCATTACTGTGACAAGCTGGTCATTAACAATATACACCACCTTCTTATGGGGAACAATTTGAGTTAATGGATTATGACAGAAGCAATATTGTTTACAAAATAATTAGGTGATAAAATAGATTAATTATTAGGCTTTCCTACTATAAACTGGCTTTTCTATGGTATAAAAGCTTGTAATTTATTCTCTTCTCATTTCCACTACATATTCCATATAGGATTGTAAATTACAACTTCTTAGTCTGATTATGTTAAAATATTTGTATGACAACAATAGAGACACAATTAGCTCAAGAGCTCAAGTACCCATATATCTGGGTACTTTCATGTAGAATATTTCTGTTGTTTTAATTAATTATAAGAAAATATTTTTTTAAATACACAACTGCATAGTTACTGACAACAGAATTCTATTTATAATAGTTTAAATGCATAAGTCTCTGTTTAGCAATAAGCTTTTCTTTAAACATTGGCTTCTTCCTTAGTTTTTCAGACGTAAGTATTATGGCTTTTGAAGAAGGAACTGCGTGTTTGTCATTGGTTGGGAACATGTACTCATTGAATGGCAACTACAACTTACAAATTATAATCTCCAAATATTCTAGAGGCCAAATTTTTTTAATCTTTTTTTTTATTTCGGCATATTATGGGGGTACAGATTTTAAGGTTTCAATAAACGTCCTTTCCCCCTCTCGCCCCACAAGTCTGAGTTTCCAGCATGACCATCCCTCAGGTGGTGCGCATCTCATTCATTATGTATGTATATACCCACTTACCCCACCTGACCTATACCCTATTACTGTAGTACCTATGTGTCCACTTAGGTGCTACTCAGTTAATACCAGTTTGCTGGTGAGTATATGTGGTTCTTGTTTTTCCATTCTTGGGATACTTCACTTAGTAGTATGGGTTCCAGCTCTAACCAGGAAAATATAAGATGTGCTATATCACCATTGTTTCTTAGAGCTGAATAGTACTCCATGGTATACATATACCACATTTTATTAATCCATTCCTGGATTGATGGGCGCTTGGGCTGTTTCCACAGCCTTGCAATTATGAATTGTGCTGCTATAAACATTCGAGTGCAGGTGTCTTTTTTGTAGAGTGTCATTGGATCTTTTGAGTAGATACCCAGTAATGGGATTGCTGGATCAAATGGTAGATCCACTTGTATCGCTTTAAGGTATCTCCATATTGCTTTCCACAGAGGTTGAATTAGTTTGCAGTCCCACCAGCAGTGTAGGAGTGTTCCTCTCTCTCTCCACATCCATGCCAGCATTTATTGTTTGGAGACTTTTTGATAAAGGCCATTCTCATTGGGGTTAAGTGATATCTCATTGTGGTTTTGATTTGCATTTCCCTGATGATTAGAGATGTTGAGCATTTTTTCATATGTTTGTTGGCCATTCTTCTGTCTTCTTTAGAAAAGTTTCTGTTCAAGTCCTTTGCCCACTTTTTAATAGGGTTATTTGATTTTTTTTCTTGCTGATTTTCGTGAATTCTAAGTATATTCTAGTTATCAGCCCCTTATCAGATGTGTAGGATGCAAAAATTTTCTCCCATTATGTAGGTTGTCTGTTTATTTTCATGTCTGTTTCTTTGGCTGTGCAGAAGCTTTTTAGTTTGATCATGTCCCATTTATTTATTTTTGTTGCTGCTGTGATTGCCTTTGGGGACTTCTTCATAAACTCTTTGCCTAGGCCGATGTCTAGGAGAGTGTTTCCAACATTTTCCTCTAGAATTCTAATAGTTTGATACCTTAGATTTAAGTCTGTTATCCAGCGTGAGTTGATTTTTGTGAGAGGTGAAAGGCTTTAGCCTTCTACAAGTGACTATCCAATTTTCCTAGCACCATTTATTGAAAAGGGATTCTTTTCCCCAGCGTATGTTTTTGTCTGCTTTGTCAAAGATTAGATGGCTATATGAGGATGGTTTTATATCAGGATTCTCAGATCTGTTCCACTAGTCACTATTCCTATTTTTGTGCCAATACCATGTTGATTTAATTACTACAGCTTTGTAGTATAGTTTGATATCTGGCATATTAATACCTCCCATTTTGTTTTTGTTGCTTAGAATTGCTTTTGATATTCGGGGTCTTCTTTGGTTCCATACGAAGCGTAAAATTATTTTTTCTATATCTGTGAAGAATGCTGATGGGATTTTAATAGATATTGCATTGAATCTCTAGATCAGTTTGGGTATAAAAACCACTGCTTCTTAGTAATGAAGTACACAGCAAATTCAAGGGATCACATTATCATTTTCCCATAAAATTAGTCATTTCCTTCTAAAAGAAAACTCTTGGAGCAGAATAATGTTGTCTGTAATATTATCACTGGTTATATTAAAATGTTTGATGTAAAATATTCACACATGATGTTTCTGACCTAGGCTTGATTCACAAGAACAGCAAATGTAAAACCAGGAAAAAAAAACTTGTCTGTGCTAGTGAGTCAAATGTTCTTCTGGGACTCCGCACCACATCGCCTGCTAGTTAGGAATCTATCATTACCAAATATGAACAACAACAACAAAATGAATGGCGGAGTAAGTACGTGAGATTCAGAAAGGCTAGCAAAAAAAAAATTGATACTATATATTAAAAGTAAAGGTACACATATTCACTTATCGAACACGTTTTTGAGAAACTACATCCCTGAAATAAATGCAACAATATAGAATTTATACATGTAAGCATAGGTACCACAGCATTGCTTGGAACGTCCAGAAATTCAGAACAAGCAGAATGAATTAAAATCCATTCCTTTTTTTCTGCTCTTACCATGTCAGTACAGGTACTTTCATACTAGTCTCTAGACTTTCATTAGTTTAGTCAAGAGAAGGTAGAAAAGTGAAAAAAAAAAAAAAAGAGTAAATATTTCTAAGAAAGAGAAAATATGTGAGAGAAAAATTATAAAAAATATATGTACAATGATAAAGAGCAGAAAAAAAGGAACGATATAAACATTTGTTTGATTTAACCAACTTGTAGAATTTGCCCTTTTTTTCGGTAATGTACATTTTACTCTGAAATATATAAATTAAGTAAGATTAAAAGTATGATCTACAAGAAAAAGCTTAGGAATTTTAAATTTTGATGGTTAAATTAATATTTAATTTGCAGGAAGAGGGAACTAATAAAAATAAAGGAAAAAATAAGAAATTAGAGAGGAATATAATTATACTATGAATTCCTTTTGTTTGCTCAGTTTCTTTTTGATCCCTGATAGCAACTCTCCTTCTTCAATCCAAATATGTAAAATTTCCCCGTGATTTTCTGTGCCAGTTTACCGGATGCTTGAATCAGGTCATTATTCCTAGGATTTTATTTCATTATTTCCTTATGTTCCCCCTTGCAGTCCTTTGCCATTCAATAAGTAAAGAGGATAGCAAAGCTTAAATTATCACTCTTGATTGTCTTACATAAGAAGCTCTTGCACTATATTTATATAAAATAGAAGTTGCTGCTTTATGATACAACAAACCTGGAAACACTTGCCCCTTGTAAACATGACCTATATGAATCATTAATGACATGGAAGAAATCTCCTGCTAAGAAAATAAATGATATGCTTTCTGCTGAGTGGGAAGCCCTGACTTTTGGTCATAGGGAAGGTGATAGGATCAGGCATCAAATAAGGTCACGAAAATAGGAGACTGGTTAGAATTTCCAGGGGAAAGATTTATTTTGCTTTATTTTTCAATAATTTCAAAAGGTCAATACCAGGAGTGCTACCAGCATCTGCAAACATTAATAAAAATTGCTGCAGTACAACACATTTGAGGAAATGTAGGATGAAGGTCAAAGAAATAGTTTTTTATTTAGTATTTGTTTCAAGCTAAGTAATAGTACAACAACCTGGAATTTAACTGAAAATGGTTTAGAATACAAAATGTAATTTGAAATGTCATGATACATAGAAAAATGTTTGGAAAATCCTTTTGGCAAATGATGAAGTCTTAGTACAATTGGCCTCTGACCAAGATTTTACTGCTAGCTCCAGCGATTTCACTGGCACTCAGATTCATTTCTTGTACCTTTAAACCTTTATAAAATCCATGCCTTTGAAAATTTTGTTTAAATATTATTAGACAATTTGTTACAATGTAAACTGTTTTTTTATTTTCATATAGCATTTTACAATTTAGATTTCTTTCCTATTACTTTTATTGATACGAAGAAAATACATTAAAGTTATTTGTTTTTATGAAGTGTTTTGCCATTTCTTACAACTCTTTTAACATGGTGATATGTGCAGGTGCTTCTTAAATTATTTTCTTATGAGTTCAAGTTTTTATTATTTTATTCTGGTTTCTATTTATTCTATAAGGCACATATTTGATGATTAATTTCTATATGCCAATCTATAGATATTTTATTAATAAATCAAGTTTCTAATCTCTGACTTATAAATTAATACACTTTAATCCTTTTTTCTCGCATTCATTTTCTCTGGTTTTGATATTTTCATTTTAGTGATGCATTTACTTCTTGACTAAGGTGGTATAGGTTGGTTTAGACTTCTCAACTTTACACTAAAATACTAGGTAACTTCTCCTTAAACATAATTTTAATACTACAAAATATATTATTTTAAAGAAAAAAATGTCAGTTTTCTGTGGATGAATATTTGGTATTGTTATCTTTGCATGAGAGAAGAACCGAGACGCTAAACCAGGAGAGACTGACAAAGGCACAACCTCAAAGTACGATCTTTAGAACAAATGAGTGAGGAGAGAAGAGGAGTAGAATCAAAATAAAAGACAAATATATAGTAGTCCTCCTTACCAGTGGTTTCACTGTCCGTGGTTTCAGTTACCCATGGTCAACCACAGTCCAGAAATATTAAATGGAAAACTTCAGAAATAAGCAATTCATTAGTTTTAAATTACATACCATTCTGAGTAGTGTGATGGAGTCTCACACCATCCACTCCATCCTACTCTGGCCAGGAATCAGCCCTTTGTCCAACATGAAGTTCCTCTCCAGCTGTTAACCTGTGAAAACAAAGTTCTGTGCTTTCAAAATACAACTGTGGGACAAGTATAGGATGGATATTCTCATTCTGAAAGAGAGAAATTAGAAAGAAGAAAGGGATGATAAATCCCCAATAACTTCCAAACCTAGAAAGGCAAATTGCACTGCACCTTAAGGCTGGAGAATAATTATCTTTTGTTCACTGTTCCACTCTCCAAGTCCACTAGGCCCACTGGGCTGGCAGAGTAACCCCTACCACCCTGCATGGTGATTTCATCCCTTTGGCTCAGGAAACACTAATGAGAACACTGTGATATCAGGAACCCATATGACCTCTTTTAATCCTGATTCCTCCTTAGAGGCTCCATCTCCAAATACAGCCAGACTGGGAATTAGGATTTTAACATATAAATTTTCAGGGAACACATATATTAGTCCATAACCAGAGAGTCCTAGCAAATGTTTAAATGTAGCCATAAACTTTTTAAGTATATTCGGGAGGTGGAGGTGGGAGGACTGCTTGAGGCCAGGAATTTGAAATTAGCCAGGGAAACATAGTGAGACCTCATCTCTACAAAAAAATAACAAAGTAAAATAAAATTAGCTAAGTGTAGTGATGTTTGCCTACAGACCCAGCTACTTGGAAAGCTGAGGAGGGAGGATGCTAGAGCCCAGGACTTCAAGGTTATAGTGAGCTGTGATCATGCAACTTGATGGTAGCCTGGGGGCAGAGCTAGACCCTGTCTGTCAAAAAGAAAATTATTTCTAAATTAGCTTTAGATGATTCATACAAGCAATGACCCCTGTTGCATTATTCAAGAAAAGTGAATGCAAACAGTAGACATAAATATAGAAGTACAGCCAGAGAATTACTAGCATTTTAGTTTCTTGGGGAAATTTTAAAATGCAGAATTTTACCTGAATCTTCAGGAAACTTTGTTTAAAAAAATAAAAGGTACAAAGAACAATAAGTGAAAATTTCATGTATATGTGTTCATTTTCTGATAATTTTTGCCAAAGAATTAGAAATCCTTTATCCAATTTTTTTTAAATATCTTAAATTATTTGTTAAAGATATTTTCAAGTAAGGAGATATGTTAAGATTTGCAAAGGGTCCCTCAAGTTGGACGTACCTTGCTTTACAAAAGTTAACATGGAACAATGACGGTGGAGTCAGGACAAGAGATAAGAAGAGTTTGCTTTTTCTTTTTCTTTTGGATTTCTTTTCATGAATGAAAGGTATTCATAAGAGTCTTTTTTACTAGATTTTAAAATAGCAACACATAAGCAGAAACAAAATGCTAAGAGCATTCTGCATAGGAGAAAATGTATAAGACAATCTTATTTCTTTACTCTATAATCTCTACTCCTTGGAAACTAGAAGGTAAAATGAGGAAAGCTATACATTTTACTGATAATGTAGGGGAAAGGAAAACAGAAATCTCAAAGGATACGCTCCAAAGCTGATTGCAACATTCACATTACATTTTGCGTCCAATTTAAAGAAATGGAATGAAATCATCCCTCCATACAAAAGTATGCATTCTACACTAATACTAAATTCTGGGGGGGAAAAAGGATAATTCCTGACAAAACATCAATTTCTAGTACTATTAAGTTTTATTTCCCACTAGAAGAAATATTTAGTAACATGACCTTGAAATTAATTGGTTTTCACAAAGGAAACTAGAAACCTCAGTAGATATTCCCATTAAAATAGTGGATTAAAAGCCCCTAAAAATTACTTTGTAGTTAGTAATTTTGCTAGTCACGTCCTCACTGTCTTTCAGAATCAAATCCATCCTTTATACTCTGCCCTGAGATACTGAGACTATTTCTGTTTCCCATGGTAATGTAAATAAGAGGCACTGAAGAGAAGGATGAATGAAAGAAGAAACGCCCCTCTGTTCATTTTCTCTTCTATCTTTCCTCCTTCTTCTCTCCTGTTCAAGTCAGCATTACTTCAAAAGAGGGAGCTGGCTCCAGTTCCCAGCTTCTTTTGCCAGTCCTGCTCTTAGCCTCAAAACCCTTCCTACAGGCACCAACAACCAAGAGGTACTTTTTCTTCAGAGATCTGAGCAGTAACCCCAAGAGGCATCGAGAAGAACTCCTGGCATTTAATATTACCTCTTTCCTCATCTTTGCTTTCGTCAGTTATTGTCTTTGTGTTATCTTACTGCTCCCTTTTTGCTCTTTTAGTTCTATGGTTCTTCTAAAACCATTTGAAAATCCCACCCCCATGTAAAATACTCAGTATTATCTCTCTTCTCCTGCATGAGCCATGGCCTATTATATAGGACTTTAAAAACAAAAGTTGAATTGGTTCAGCAGCACAGTTTTTCAAAGACACATATAGACCTAGACAGAGCTCAGGTTAGCTGATTATTTAGATTACCTTGCTGATCCTTGATTTTCAGTTTATCTCTAGTGGTTAACTCTTTAGCAATCAACCTAGGTTAAAGGGCAGATTTAACACCATATTCCACGTGGGAATCAGGGCAAACATCCTTCACTAATATGGACATTTATCAGTGACTTACTAACTTCATAATTACTATGTGAATGGAGTACATTCCATTTTTCATTTAGAAAGAAAACACTGCAATGAATAATACAGTATCAAACTTCTTATTATTCAGAGTTGACAATTTTCAACACAGAGAACAGATCAGTGCAATTTGTTTGGAAGCAATTCTCTGTGGTTTTCTGCCGCCTCACACGATCTTTTCAAGACTTTTTGTATAGCAAACAGCCTTGGAAGTTAGAAATAGTGTATTACTCCTTAGGAGAGTGCAGATTTCTTGCCTGACCAGTGTAATAAACACAGAGAATGTTTTCCTCCTCTGAGATATTCTAGGATAGTAAATTTGACCTCCTCTTCCCAAAGGGATACCCTTACATTCCAAAGCAATCTCTCTCTCTCTTGATAAGAGGAAGGACAGCGTTGCCAGTAAATCCCAATAAAATTGAGTTTTTAAAGATGCAGTATTCCTCAGCTGTGACACGAACCCTGTGCATGCAGTGCCCTAGTGAGTCTGGCTAGCTTAGACACAACAGAAACACGTTTTTCACAGGTCTGCAGGTTGGAAGTCCAAGATCAGGATGTCAGTATGATCCATTCTCGTGAGGGTCCTCTTCCAGGTTGCAGACTTCCACTTGGCTTTGTAACCTCACATGGCGAAAAGAAGAAAAGAGAGATCTTTGGGGTTCTTTTTTTATAAGCACACTCTTCGGTTTCATGAGGACTATATCCTCATGACCTAATTACTTTCCAAATGCCCCACCTCCAAATCCCATCACATTGAGGGTTAATATTTCAACATATGAAACAACAATCTCTAACATGCAGCATTTACCTGGGTCACTCCCATGGAGCTTGGAAGCTAAGGAGAACTATGCAAGCAAGAACCAATGCCACTTGCCATGTGTTGAATAATAAACTGTCTAGACCCATTTGGGCTCATTGTCTACCTGTGAAATCTATGCAAATGTGGCCAGTCAGCCACACACCTCCATTTGTCACTGATGCTTAAGGATATATATATATTATATATGTAAAATATAATATAACATGTATATAATTTATATCAAATATAATATACTAGGCACATATTTCAAGGATTATTACTATTTTGTTTGAAAAATATATATGACTTAACCATAGAGTATAACTATTATATTGTGAGTACATATAGAAAATTCTAGTTAAAAAAAAAAACCAGCATTCTTATCATTTTTATTGCAGAATTCCAAAGGGAGGAGTTTATCAACTTGAGATAGAGTTAAAGATAGTGAAATGTTATGTGACTATTGCCATTCTTTAGCTCACTCCATGTTTATACATGCAAAAATATGCTTAGAAAGATAGATGATCCTCCAGAATGTCTCATGTGACCTTCGTTACATGCATTGGTGTCTTCTGATTTGTGCCCTCTGCTAATTGTTCCTTTTTGTAGTGCGAGTTCCCCAGATGTTTACTCCCCATCATTCATAAAGTTATGGTTCCAATATTGCTGTTGTGTATTATTGTTTTACTGGTTTACTTCTGTAACTCTAGAAACTTTGTTGATTTATTAAGATATGTTTTGTCCATCAATCTAAACCAATTATTAGTGTTTGTTAGTAAAATGTTTACAAGTTCTAGTATACTTACATTTTTCAATGTATTCCTTTTAATTTATATTTTATCTGTTATATTCTCTTTCAACATTTTTCTACCTTTTAAATTTATTTCTTTTTTATAACTTCTTTTACCTGAATTATATTTATAACATCAAATTGTACCATGAGTCTTAGCCACATCTGATTTAGATGGTATTTAGATGACACTGTGGATTTTAGATTTTATTGTTGATGCTGAAACGAATTAAGAGTTTTGGGACTGTTGGGATGTAATTACTATATTTTATATGCAAGAAAGGCATGAATTTCATATGGAGTAATGGAATGTTATGGAAGGAATATTTGCATCCTACCAAAATTCATATGTTGTAGCCCTAACTAATCCTTTGTCTGTCTGTAGTTGGAGATGGAGCCTCTAAGGAAGTAATAAAGGTTGAATGAAATACTAAAGGTGGGGTGTTTACCTGACAGAATTAATGTCTTTATAAGAAGAGTCACCAGAGAGTATCCTACCTTCCTAACCCACTTCACTAGCACAGAAGGAAGGCCATGTGTGGACATAGAGAAATATGGCAAAATATAAGTAGAAACAAAATTTGCTGGCACCTTGACCATGGACTCTAGCCTTCAGAACTGGGAGAAAATAAATGCCTTTTAGTCAGTGCCTTTAAGCCACCTAGTCAGTGGTATTCTTTTATGGTAGCCTGAGCAGATTAGTATACTCTGGAACAAAAATCAGAAATGTTTTGATAGAATGAAAAACTATACTTCACCTAGTAAGTCTAAGCAATATGTCCAAATCTATACACTTTATAAAAGGAAAAGCTAAAATTGTGTACTAAGTTGTCCGAATTCTGACAATGAAACTATGCCAATGTCAACCTACATAACTGTAGCAGTTTACCATACTCAACTCTTAGGAGCCTATATCGAATGATACAATCAGGTATAATGCTCATTGTGAGATCTGTGGTAGACAATATTTTGAGAGAGAGGTAGTATGTTTTTAAGAATAACGTTTTTGTAGATTAGAGTCTGGAGATTGAGTTTTGGGTTTCATTATATTGAATTTTAATTGGTCTTTATATATTTCTGATAAAAAATATTAGATGCATATAAAATAGGTAACTGTTTAATGCTTTTAAAATTTAAAGGTCTCGCCGGGCGCGGTGGCTCACGCCTGTAATCCTAGCTCTTGGGAGGCCGAGGCGGGCGGATTGCTCAAGGTCAGGAGTTCAAAACCAGCCTGAGCAAGAGCGAGACCCCGTCTCTACTATAAATAGAAAGAAATTAATTGGCCAACTGATATATATATAAAAAATTAGCCGGGCATGGTGGCTCATGCCTGTAGTCCCAGCTACTCGGGAGGCTGAGGCAGAAGGATCGCCCGAGCCTAGGAGTTTGAGGTTGCTGTGAGCTAGGCTGACGCCACGGCACTCACTCTAGCCTGGACAAAAAAGTTAGACTCTGTCTCAAAAAAAAAAAAAAAAAAATTTAAAGGTCTCTTAAAATCAATAAGTTAAAGAAAACAACCAACATTAGTAAAATATGAATAGAGTTCATATTAGTAAAATATGAATATAAATGAATATTTATATTTATATAAATATAAATATTTATATTTTAAATAACAGAAGTGGCCAATGAACAGATGAAATTATTTTAAAGCTTATGAGAAATTGAAAAAAGTGAACTAAAAGAAAGATATCATTTTTCGCCCATTGCATTCCCAAAAGTTAAAGGCAGATAGTATAAAATTTTGAAAAAAGTATGTGAAATGGATATTCTCTTATTTCTAGTGAAAATATAAATTAGAAGAACATAATTGAATAGTGGCTATGATATTATTTTACAATGTGTTTATATTTGATTAAAATTTCCATGTCTAGAAATATATTTTTGAAAAATAAGTGAAGGTTTATAAAACTGTAATGTAAAATGATTAGCTTTGCATTCATATTAAGTTGACTAAAATGACTGTCATTAAATTGAGTGATGGTAACTTCAAAAATTTGAAAAGTAGCCATTAAAAGGAAGGAAGGATATCTTTATATACTCTTCTAGAAAGACCATGAAAACCTATTTAAATAAAAAGAATACAAAAGTAGTATGGAGATACCTCAAAGAACTAAAAGTAGAACTACCATTTGATCCAGCAATCTCACTACTGGGTATCTACCCAAAGGAAAAGAAGACATTCTATAAAAAAAAAGACATCTGCACTCAATTGTTTATAGTAGCAAATTCACAATTGCAAAGATGTGGAAACAACCCAAGTGCCCATCAATCATAAGTGGATTAACAAAATGTGGTATATGGTACCATGGAGTACTACTCAGCTATAAAAAAAAAATGATGAAATACCTATTCTATTATCCTGTCTGGAGCTAGAGGCCATTCTTCTAAGTGAAGTAACACAGAATGGAAAAACAAACATCACATGTACTCACTATTAAATTGGTACTAACTGATCAACACTAACGTGCACATATGGGAAGTAACATTCATCAAGTGTCAGGCAGGTGGAGGGAGGAAAGGTGATGGGTAAATCTACACCTAAGAGATGGGCATGGGCATGCTTGTCAGTTGGTGCAAAGGCCATTTATGTAACCAAAATGTTTGTATTCTCATAATCTGTAATTTAAAAAAAATAATCATAAGCCAAAAAAAGAAATACAAAACAACACGTATAATATGGTACCATTTTGTTAGGTAGATAGCAAGGAATTCTGGGTCTCCTAAGGATGAAAGTGGGTGCCTTTACAGTTCACCCCCCGCCCCCATGGGCTTACAGAGAGTCTCATGGGGGATCCATACGTGCAATGACACTAAGGTCACATAACTCCCAAATGTTCAGTACAAGTGGTTCCATGATGACATCTGAGCCACGGGGAGGTCCCTACCCAGCAAGTATAAAACAAGACCCAGACTATAGTCAAGACTTTTTTTTTTTCTTTTTTTGCCCTTTTTCTGCTGCAGCAATAGGTCTGGTCGTCCTCTGTGGTGTATGTACCATGCTCTTAAACCTATATCTTGCTCTTGCTCTGTAATCCTATTTAACCTTGTTTTTGTGCTTGCCTTACTGTGGGGTGTCTGGTCATTCTTCGGCCTTGAGCAGACCATGAACAGGCATTTCGGACTGCGACCCGACAATTTAATGTTCAATGGTGTATGTGTCATACAAGCAAATGAACTCATTCAAAAGACATGAAAAATAATTTTGATTTTTAAATAGAGATTTGGAATGGAGTTTATTTCCTAAATAAGTGCTCATGAGATTAACTAACTGACTAACCAACCAAATAAACAAATAGACTTAAGATTTAAAAAATAGCAAACAAGGGAGAATGTCACAATCTCATATTTTAACTTTCAAAAAATGGAGATCAAAGTCAGAAACAATTAAGGGAAGACTAACTCTGACTTTCTCCCGCTTAAAAGGAGGTATTATAGTAATGTGTAAACTTTGAGAATCTTCACCAATGACACCCAATTGTTGAGAAGCTACATCAGAGAATATCTTCACAATTTTCATCTCTGGCTAGCAGAGATTGGACACAACCATTGGGCAAATATGCTTTGACTGAGAGAGGCATGTGGGGTTGAACTTTCCTAATAAAATCAGAAACTCCAGGAATCTTCAATGTATTGTGGAAACACATTGAATGAGTGGGATATGCCACTGATGCGATCAGCTTTGCATTTGTTTAGTGCAGTGAATCCTTTTAGATTCTTGCTACTCAAAGAATGGTTATTAAACCAGTGATACCAGCATCACCTGGGAGCATCTATGAATGTAAAATCATGGACATCCTTTCATTAGCATTTTAGTAAGATCCCAGGTAATTTCAGTGACATGATGGTTGTTTCAAAATACTATTTTAAATGACTTCAAGCAAAACATTATATAATATATAATACTTTAGGAACCAGTTATGTTAGGAAAGCCTGCACAAAGCTAAGACTTTCTTTTTCACTCACACACTCAGCCTACACAAAGTCAACAAAGCTATATTTTCTGATGGAAAAAAAGCCTAAATTTAGGTAAAGAGGGAAAAAAATGAAAAGGAATAGTCTCCCAATTTCTATTTAAAAAATCATGTTAGGAAGATAAAATGTTTAGCAAGTATGTAAACATCATTTTAAAACAAGCAAATTAAAGAACATAATTTGCAAAAGATAAGTGACTATCTTAGGCTAGACTAGATCATTATCGAATGATAGAAGTAAATGCTCTACAAGTGACTTGTGAGTACTTAATAAAAGCACTAATTTATGAAATAAGAGTGAAAAGACCAGATGGTAATAAAACTCAGTAAGATGAAAATGGAGACTGGAAAGCTGTGGAAACAAATTGAGATATAAAATTACAATAATACAGAAATAATAAATGCATTCTACATACAACAAAACAGAACAGATGTGGCTGAAAATGAAATCGTTGACACAGTGGAGAGAATACCTTTTAAAATTATGTGAATGCAGAAGAAAAAGGCCCAGATCAAAGCAATTAGATGAATCACAATAGATGAAGAGAACAAAGATGTTTTAACATGAGAGTAACTGTCATCCGTGATGTAAAGAATTCAATAGAATTAAGAAAAATCATTCATCAGAAATTGATGAAAATTTTCCTGAAATAAATTTTTAAATGTGTCTACAGAACAACAGAATACACAGTGTTCCAGAAATAAATGGTGCAGAACAATTTGCCCAGAGAACTAGCCTGGCAATGTAATTGATATTAAAGAATTCAGTATTCTCTCTCTGGCATCCAATGATGAAATGAAAGTTATGTACAAGAAGGAAATGTCAACGTAGCCTCAGATTTACCCACAGAAGTGTTCAGTGATGGAACATAATAACATAATAGCTACAGAGTTCTGGAGGACATAAAAGGTTATGTGGTACTTGAGACCTAAATGTTCAAGGAAGTTGTTATTCAAGCATGAAAATACACCACCACCATATTAAAAATAAAAATAAAAATTAAGAGGAAACAATCAATAGGTCCTTTTAGGAAAAGAAAAGAAATAAAGAGACAAATAAACAAAACACATTTTTGACAATTAAACCAATCAAGTAATGAATTCAGAAACCTATCATGAGAATCCAAACAAAATAAACATAGAAATAAAACTAAGCAAACATAGTAATGAAATTTTAGGTAAAAATAGAAATATGTAGATCAGTAATGTAAACTTGGAGGAGTGTAAGAAAGTACAAGAATGTGCAGGAGTTAAATTAAAATGGAGATGGGATGTGGAGATTCCTTTAGCAGATAAAGCCAGTTAGGCCTTGCAAATAACCTTAGCGTTGCTTAACTTACAAGTATAAGCAAAACATGGGCCATTTCTTGTAAAGCCTGCATGAGGAAGAAACAAAACTTAAGCTCAATTGATCAGAAGCTGTCAAGTAACTTATAGTTACATAACAACATTTTTTTAGCAGAATACACCAAATAAAGACAACTGTATAACTGTAATCAAGCAAATATTTTCTTTGCTTTACTTCCATATCTGTCATTGAAAAGCATCTCCTTTGCATACCCTCTACAGAGCTCTCAAAGCACTTCTAGTCAGGAGCTGCACAATTCATGAATTGCTGTTTGGTCAAATAAACTCATACATTTTACAGGGTTTCAATTTATCTTTTAGCACAGGTTATGCTAGGTCAAAAAGAATGGCCAACAAACATATGAAAAAGTGCTCAATATCTCTAATCATCAGGGAAATGCAAATCAAAACCACAATGAGATATCACTTAACTCCAGTGAGAATGGCCTTTATCAAAAAGTCTCCAAACAATAAATGCTGGCATGGATGTGGAGAGAGAGGAACACTCCTACACTGCTGGTGGGACTGCAAACTAGTTCAACCTCTGTGGAAAGCAATATAGAGATACCTTAAAGCGATACAAGTGGATCTACCATTTGATCCAGCAATCCCATTGCTGGGCATCTACCCAAATGATCCAGTGACACTCTACAAAAAAGACACCTGCACTCGAATGTTTATAGCAGCACAATTTATAATTGCAAAGCTGTGGAAACAGCCCAAGTGCCCATCAATCCAGGAGTGGATTAATAAAATGTGGTATATGTATACCATGGAGTACTGTTCAGCTCTAAGAAACAACGGTGATATAGCACATCTTATATTTTCCTGGTTAGAGCTGGAACCCATACTACTAAGTGAAGTATCCCAAGAATGGAAAAATAAGCACCACATATACTCATCAGCAAACTGGTATTAACTGAGTAGCATCTAAGTGGACACATAGGTACTACAGTAATAGGGTATTGGGCAGATGGGAAGCGGGAGGAGGGTAGGTGTATACATACATAATGAGTGAGATGTGCACCATCTGGGCCATGGTCACGCTGGAAACTCAGACTTGTGGGAGTTAGGGGGGAAAGGCCATTTTTTGAAACCTTAAAATTTGTACCCCCATAATATGCCGAAAAAAAAAAAAAACTCCATTTCTCAATATTTTTAAAAAAGTTCCTTAAATTTTGAGATATCTTTATGGAAGAAGTGTCCCTTAAGAAGAACAAATATTCATGCAATTAACACTTTTTTAAAAATTTACTTGCCTTTTTTTTTCAAATTCAACTATATTAAATGTAGTTTATGTTAAAAGTATCACTTATAGTATGAACCCGGTTTAAAATAAAATACCTTACTTAAATTCACTTTTCTTTCTTACTTTCATCTATTCTTATTTCCTTTCTATTTTCTAAGAGCATAGCAAACCATCTAGAATGCTCTTTAGTGAATGGTTGAAATATAATTTTAAGTTTTGTTTGTTTAAAGTGATTCTTGATATGTTTTGTACATTGCTTTTCTTTTTTGGATGAGACAGTCATTATTAAGAAAAAAATACAAAAAGTAAAGTCTATGAGTATGCATATAAAAATTTAAACATTACCTTTATGGTGGATAATTGGATTGAATGTAGGTAGAAATCTTAAGTGGGCATTTTTAATTATTACTTCACAATTTTTATACTATAGTAATAGTAATATCATTTGCTATTAATTATATTAAAATATATTTTTTAATCTTTGTATTTTATATATCAATGACAAAGCTCAGTTTTGTTTTGTTTTTAACATATGGAATATGCCTCAGCTGGAGGAGGTTAGGGAAGAATACAAGCTTATGGTTTAGTTAGGAAGAAATTAGTACTATTACTCATTGATTGTAAACCAGGCAAGTCAGAAGCCCTTGAAATGTGTGAAAATTTGAAAATGCTTTCTGTTAAAGTCAGGTTTTTTGTGCATGGTCTGATTGGGTTCTTTTAAGACACTGCTAAGCAGTTTGAACAGACATTATTTGCATTGTACTCCATTTAACAGAGTTAATCTGTCTTGAGAGTCATAGTAGTTTGTTTTGCAAATGATGATTTCTATATATTTCAAAGTCTATATTATATTTAATTTTTAAATATTTCATAAAATAATATACATTTATACTACATAATACCTAATTTCAAGTTTACCTCTGGTTTAATACTTTAATTATCAAAGAGAGTTCAAGTAACTTTTTTATTTGTTTACTTTTAATAAGCTTTTTCTTTCAACCAAAGTAACTTCTAACTCAGCTCTTTGTTGAGCCTTGAAGTAGAGGAAAAAAATAATTAAGAAAATTATTTCTTCCAAAATAATATCAAGTTATATTTGGATAATTTTATTACATTGAAATAAGCCTTTAATGAGTAATAAGGAAAACATATTACTTTTTATTCTTTCTTAACTAAAGTATTGAATGTAACAGATATGCTAATTTTCCTCTCCTTGTCTTTTTAATACATGGATTCTAACTTTTTCATGTAATTGTCAACAAATAATTGTTTCAAGAAAAATATACATACAGATTAGCAAAAATAAAATTACATGCACACATTTGCCAAGACATAATGCCCTGAGAGCTTTCCTTTTCCAGGAAAAAACAATAGATGTAGGTAGTTCATTTCATTTACATAGCCTCCAAGTTTTGACCCACGTAATCAAGATATCTTAGACACAAATTAATTGAGCCAATAAGAAGTTTACTGTGAATTCTAAAATAAAATATGTTCTTCCTTTCTTCCCTTCCTTTCTCTCTCCCCTCCATTCTTCCTTTCTTCTTTCCTCCCTCCCTCCCTCTGTTCCTTCCTTTCTTCCTTCCTTTTTTTTTCTTTTGCCCTCTCATCCTTTCTTTCTGCATTTCTTCCTTTTTTTGTGTAGTTAGTGCTTGGCTATTCCAATTATTTCTCTTAAAAACATAAATGATAGCCTGAGAAATAAAACACTGATATATGACACTGAAAGCAAGAAGCATGCTTAAAAATATGTAAATATGTTTACTTCATGTGGCAGTGAAAATGGCAGGTGAGAATATTTATGGTAGAGACATTGTAGAAAGAGTAGAGTACTCTGAAGGATACAGAAACAAAGGATTGACAATCCCATATTGCGGATTGGACTGCTTGTTGAGACATTAGTGCTGCTGTTCTATTCTGAACAACATTCTGTTATCTCTAAGTCCTGCATGTGATACTGCTAAGATCATTAGAACATTTTGTATGCCCCTACCCCACAACAGATAATAAAAAATAAAACTCCATCAACGGAAGTAAATCAAATATATTTGTTCTTGAAAATAAATTAACTAGATGGAAGCCATCAGACATTCATCTGTAAATAAAATAGTTATGACTTGTGGCATATGTGATTTTCACTGTGCTTGATAAGTTTGAAAAACAGATGTTCTCTAATGTCATTCATTCATTCATTAATCATTCACTCAGTGTTTATTAACACTTTGACTGCCACACTAGAAAAAAAAATTTCCCTGGGGCCATGGTGTTTTATTAACAAAAGAGAATAAAAGTTTTGAAACAAAACTAATTTAATGAAAAATTTAATGAAAAATTTGTTATTTTTTTATTGTTTTCTGTGTGAGTTACCTATGCTTCACAAGGCCCCAGGCTCAAAACTAGTATGTTATCTACAACTCACATGGCAGTTAATGTGTTAAAAGTAAGATATATCCTAGAAACCAATCTAGGTTTCCTAAAAAAGACAAAAAACTCTTTATGGTGGTTAATTCTAGCATTGGAAATATACAATAAATAAATACACATGTGGTAATATAAAAAAATCAGTATAAATTCTTAAAACCATATGGTTATGATTCTCTCTAATAGGATCTTTAGTTTTTGTTTTATTTTGAAGGGGGAAAAAAAAACCTCAAAAATTCCCAAAGCTCATCAAAAAGTGTAAGGCTATTAAGCCATCTTTTGCTTTAGGACTAAATTCTAAGATAAATTTTTTCAGATATAGATACAGTCTTTCCTTGCAAGGTTGTTAGTTTACATCTCTGAGGACTTCCAAAATAATTGGGGCTGATGTTTATACCATAGTAAACTTATAAATTCTATAATGACATGAGCATCTAAAATATTTAATTCCTATATGTTTAGTTCCTACAATAATATTTCACCAATGAATTGCACTTAATATATTTTTGCAGAATGACATAAGAAATATTTTCCTTAGTTTAAATATTTGTCTAATTTGAAAATGTATATATGTCACCCCTCAATGGTACTTTGAGGTATAGTTTCTCATTCAGTATTTTAATGCCTCTAATACTTTCATTAATTTTCTCCCCTTTTATTTTCTTATTAAATGTCTAATTAAATAATATTAACATCTCCGTATAAGGAGTTCTCTTTGCATTAACCTGGAGATCACTCAATGCAATGCTAATGAGAGGGAGTCAACTTGTTGCTTCAGTTAATTCTTAGATATTTTTGTTTTGACATTGTCAGATTGTAGTCTGAAATGTTGGTTCTTAGTGTGCTCATGGCTGAAGAATGATGAGACACACCAACGTAAGGCAAGCATGACAATGACATTTATTGAGGAGGCAAAGATAGGATTATAGGGCAAGAGCAAGATATAGGTTTATGGAACATGATATATATGCCACAGATGATGACCAGACCCACAGTCCCAGCAAAGGGAGAGCAAAAGGAAGGGTACAATGAGTGATTGGTTATGATCTGCATCTTGTTTTATAGTGTCCAGATTGAAACCTCACTGTAGCTCAGACATCATTTGATTGGGCACATTTGATTTTGGGGCAGTTGGGAGTTGCATCACCTGAGTCTATTTTTGGAAGTTGCATCACCTGAGACATTTGATTGGGCAGTTGGATGTTGCATCACCTGAGTCTTTTTTTTTTTAATTTCAGCATATTATGAGGGTACAAATGTTAAGGCTACGTATATTGTCCTTGTCCTCTCTCCCCCGAGTCAGAGCTTTAAGCATGTCCATCCCCCACAGGGTGAGCATTGCATTGTATGTATATACCAATGCCCTCCCTCTCCCATCTGCCCAATGCCTGATCAGTGTTATTCCTATATGCCCACTTAGGTGTTGATCAGTGAAACCAATTTGCTGGTGAGTACATGTGGTACTTATTTTTCCATTTTTCTTCCAGTTAAATTTCCTGCTTCTATGGTACCTATGCAGCCTGGCCCATGTGCTAGAGAGTCCTCTGCATTCTTTTGCAGCTTGTGAGCTAAGTTGATTGGTAGATTTTAGGGTGTTCCTTCCTCCCCCAGGTATGGAGAAGATTAAGGTGGGGCAGAACAGGAACCTCGGGACCACCCTTGTTTTTCTTCCCAAGTGGGGCAATTGCACCAAGGTAACAGCACCCACTTTCATCCCTAGGAAATCCAGAATCCCTATCTAACTGGCAATATTATCAGAAAATACAACAGTATGATCTTCATATATTATTTAAATAAGAAGGTGATTTTTTGGAATTATGTTATCTTTGCAGATAAAATCTCATTGTATGATTTTTGCATAAATTTCAGAATTTTTTTGTCTTATAAAGAGTTTGTAATATTTGAAGACTGATTTTTTAATTTTGCAGAGCTAAATAAATGTAGATATTGTTTTTGATAATGTAGCTAACAGCTATGAAAACACAAATGTCTTTTATAAATAAAAGTTAAATAAAATAGCATATTCTGTTGAATATAAAATTTATCTTTCCTCATTTATTTGAGCTCCTATAACAAGAATCTATGGCTTAGTAAATAGATATATTTTTATTCAAATGTGAAACAAACTACTAGTTTTTGAATATATGTTGCACAGCCCTCTTGCTATCAGCAAAGCATTCTTAAGCAAGAATGAGCTTTTCAATTTGGCTATGAATAAAGAGAACTTTGGAGGCAAAGTTAAGCAATCAACAGAATGCATGCTACTTTGTAGCACAGAAGATACACCCATGGCGATGACTATCTCACATTTTGTGCATATCACTGAGGGCTTTACAAGAAGAAGATAGTCACTAATTCCTGCCCTCACTATCAGCCATGTTTATTTCTCTGATTATTCACATTTCTGTGCCCTTGTTTCTTCATCTCCTTTTCTCCATCTTTTTTCTTGTCTGTCTTCCTTAATGTATATCATATATACACTTGCTTATCTTTGAAAAAATTGTTTTGTATCTGCATTGTGGCATCATGAGCATAATGAAAGAGAGCAAGATCACGTTAAAATATTAAAGCAGAGGACCTTACCTATAGAATGCTACTGGAAATGAGCACTCTAGACAAATAGCTTGTTTCACATCCATTCAATGTTTTTCTTGAATGTTTACACTACATTTATTTTCTCATCATTGTAGCCAACATCCCTAAGATATTTATAAGCGATTTAAAAGCTACACATATTTGGGAATCAAAGCATTAATCTGTTGAAAACACCATATTAAATGTAATGATAGTCATTGTTAGTATTCAAATATGCCTGTTTCATATATATTGTGAAAGAAAGGAGGGAAAGTTTATTATTCAACTCTCACTCTCGGGGAAATCTTGAATGACAGGACTATGTGACATTGAAAATATTTATTTATTCAAATATTCATTCAATCATTTTCTCAATTATTTAATTGTTCATTATTAATTTAACTACTGATTATGGAAATTTCCTACAGACTAGGAACACTTTTTTTTTACTCAAATCACATTGGGAAGGCAGATATTCTTTATTTTTATAATAGAAATTTGGACTTGTTTCTAGAGTTTGCATGTTTTTAGGTAACATTCCTTAAGAATAACCTTTATATTTGACATAGTCATTTGCAGTAGTAGCATGTGAAAATAGAGGAGAAAAATGGAAGATATATCTAAAATCCAGGGACACTTATATCTTCCTTCCAAGAAAATAACAAACTGAACTTTGATTTCTTAATGTATTCTAATAATGAGGAAAAAGGGAAAAATAAAAACCAAAAACAATGTTGAAGCTTCATGAATTCTAAGTGTTCTGAAAACAAATTCCATAGTCTTATGCAAGTCCTCATGACCTTGGGAAGTCAATTATGTTCCTTTTTCCTGCTTATAGTTCTTAAGAATCATTATAGAAAGTGCTGGAGAATGCAACATCCTGAGGTAAGGAGCAACTGGCTGGACAGCCCAGAGGCTGATCTGATCCCTCCTTGAACAGAATACCCTGCAATCCTTTAGCCCAGTAGGTCAAGTTACCCCTGCGAATAAAACCCACAGCAGAGCACACTTTCAGAGTCTCCCAGCTGCGGTGTGACATGGGGTATGTGCAGACTAGACTCTAGATGCCCTGGATAACTTTCCTGAGCTTTGGTGAACCATGAATCCTAGACTTCTATTATCCTTTATTACCTATCGGTGAGTAACAAAGTTGCTCTGTGTAACTTACTGTGTGAGTGTTCTCTCTCACTAGAGTTATACAAGCAGACCATAATAGGAATGCACGATATTGGTAAAGTGTTTAGAGACCTCCCCGAGATCAATGCTGGTGCACAATGAAACTGCTTCACTTATTATAGGAAATTAAGAAAATAATATTAACAAGGTTTATTGAGTTCTGTAACATGTAAACTGAGTGTCAACTTCTTCTTCGTTTGTAGATTTAAACTCATATTTTATTTATTTACTTTTTCATCACTCAAGCTCTTAGTTGTACTATTGCCAAGAGACTCAATATCTTATTCTTGTATAACAGATCGTCCCTAGATGCAGAGGGAGTGCAGGAAGTTTCCGCACTTGAATATATAAAGGCTGGCATGATAACTGACCCTTCAGAAGACATATCTTTAACAATCTTGATTGTTACTCTGTGAAACATGCTACTGTAGACCACATGAAACTGAAATGAAAAGACCTTCTCAAAGGAATACATTTTTTTAAATAATAGATTATGAATATATAATAATGTTATAAAATTAAGGGTTAAATATGTTTGCATATGTATTACATATCATATATTCAGTATTAGTATATAATAATAATAGCACTCTACAGTTAAAAAATATTACCATGCACTTTTTATCAAGAAGAAAGCATTAGATAAGATTTACCATATATAATTTGTCATAAACATAATATTTTTAAGTAAAATAAAATTTGTGTGGCTTGATCAAGATGCCAGTCTTGAAGTAGCAGGGAGAACTAGAATATCATTTTTGTAATTTGTTTGATTTCAAAGAAGTCTCTTTAGAAATACAAGACAACATAGGAAGTGTTACACATACAACTGTTAGTTAGCAACTGGCCTTTTATTCAGTGTCTTGAGGACATCTTGCCATTTAGTGATAATTGGAATCACAACAGAAGATTAAGATATGCTTTAGAATTCCTCTTTATAACTAGGTTGCACCAAAATCATCAGGACAAATAATTGTCATTAGGTATATGACATGTTTTCAGGTTTTATCAGTCTTGTGTTTTATATGAAATATTGTACTATTTAAAAAATTAAGTGATACATGTTAAATATAATATGTTCTACCTTCTAAGTAGTTTTCTAATTTTACACATATTAGAACAGATACTAATTAAATGGTCATGAGAATGCACTTTGTTGGTGCAAAGTGGTGGTGAATTAAAATGTTTCTCCTCTGTCTTTTTTGAGTAAACGTGAGAAACTACCACTACAGGTAAAGCAATGGCATATAAAGGCCACTCACAAAATTTAACTAATTAAAAGTAATATTGAAAAGTAATATTGAAAAACTACTGCACGTCAAGAATTTAGCTAATTATATAGTACTCAAAGCCCAATTACTATATTCTAAAAGTTCCCGTGATATAAAACTGTAAACCTGAAACACAACAGTATGCCATGGAAGTGATATTTTGTTCCAAGGTCCGTTACTTTGATATATTCTGGCATTGTTCATGCAGTCATATATTTCCCAGGTCAAGATAAAGCAGTTAGCTAAGATTGGTTCTGCATTTACATTTGTATATTTTCAATGAAGATAAGACTTTTGGGAAATATGAAAATGTATGTAAATATTCAAACTGCAGAATTGTGAAATATGTGCCTTATTTGTTTTTATTTCTTATTCTTGTTGCTTTCTTAAAAGTCTAAAAAATCAAGAAAGGAGGATCCCCTGTGCTTTCATTTCATAAGCAGAGACTTAACAAACAATACAGTTTTTTTCTTTTTTCTTTTTGTAAAAAAGATTTATTATCTATCTTGATCCTATTACATTTTCATTCAATTTTGCTCTTGATTTGCTTTTCCTCCCCCTCCCCATTTTATTGAAAGTATACTTTATGAGGTAGGCCCTATTCTCCTTTTTGAAAACTCCAAAGGAAACCTTTAAATTCTTATCAAATTTCACTTTAATGCTATAGTTAATGTATTTGGTCATTCAATTCTAAGCTCACCTTTCAAGTATTTGTTGGAAAAATAAAACTATGAAGGTATTTCACCAAAGGAAAAGAAAAAGAATGAACTTATGAGAAGTATGATGTCAGGAATCAAAGAGAAGATGACTTTTTATAGAAATGCAAATCTTTGTAAATTTCAATTACCATGAGGGTAGAAATAAAGCTGTCTAGTATATCACAGTATTTGCATACAGGAAAAATATATTAAATACTTCACAAATGTATATTGAAGAAAAAAAATCAATGAGAGAGGAAGACTTCTGGAATGGTGGACTAAAAAAAAACCCAAAATATTCATCCTTCACAAAAAAAAATTTTAAAAAGACAAAAACAATAAAAATCAAATTTTCAGAACTCAGAAATTAACTCAAGGTTAACATCAATTTGAGGAGTGCTTATTCAAGGAAAAAAATGGTCGAATCTTGGAGAGAATAGTGAGCTTATGGTGTTCTTACTTGCACTAATATTATCTCCTTTTCCCCAGCAAAGCAGCAACCTTAAAAACCAACAGTCTCACAACCATGATTGCTATAAGAAGCAATAGCTTAACAGCCATTAGAAGGGACTGAATGGATTTCGACCATCCATAAGCCTCATCCCCAGAGAATTGCCATTATTCAATCTGGAAGCTCACAGAAAGGCTCCATTCTCAAGGCTTGACTTTATGTGACCTGACTCAATTTACCTGGACAGTATTATCCACCGGGCATTTGTGGGAAAAAAATTGCATAATTGTTTACCATTGTAGCTTTCTATGGTGGCATTACCTACCATATAGGGTTAATTAATAAGGCGCTGACCAGAAAAAATGCACGAAAGCAAACTGGTTAATGAGAAGATAACAGAGGGCTTAAAAAACTCTGATATATTACTGAGACTCTAGATGTCATGCACATGTACAATGATGGAAAATTGCCAAGAAAAATCAGAGAAGGGTCTACTTTTTTTTTTTTTTATCTCTAGCTGAATTTGAGCCTGTACAAGCAAGAAATGAAAGCTCAGGTAAGTTTTAAAATGCCTGTTGGAATGGTGAAATTGTACCCTCCCACACACAGAGAATTCATCACAAATATTGAAAGACTTATTGGTTATAAGCATTTAAGGGACTCTGTCCAATTATTAGGTCACTACTAAACTAATCAAACAAAGACTTCAGTTGAGGCATACAACAAAGGATACATACTTTATAGAATTAATCCAGAAAAGTTATTAAACAAATAATCAGAAACCAGCACCACCACAACAAACAGCAGCAACAGCAAACTCTGGGGAGGAAGGGTTGTTTGCCAATGTTTTCACATTATATTATTTAAAATGTCCATCTTAAAAAAAATTATGAGCGACACAAAGACTTAGGAAAGTGTGGTTAATACACAGGAAAAGCAGTCAATAAGAACTATTCTTAATGCTGTGCTGACATCGAACTTATGAGAGAAAGAATTAAAAACAGTTATTATAAATATGTTCAAATACTAGAATAAATAACATTTAAAGAACTAAAGGAAATTTTGAGAACAATGCTTCATGAAATAAATAATATGAATAAAGGAATATAATGAAAATAAAGAATATAGTAATGTTATTTTTAAAAGAACCAAATAGAAAGTCTGAAGGTTAAATTCTGAAGTTTAAAGGTAAAATAACCAAAATGAAAAATTAACTATAGTGGCTCAACAGGAGGTTTGAACTAACAGCAGAAAGAAGCTGGAACATGATAGGTCAATTGAAATTATTAAGTCTGAGAAGCAGAAAGAAATAAGAAGAAAGAGAAAGAAAAGACCCTCAGACTTGTGTGACACCATGAAGCTTACCAACATATACAAAATGGGATTCACGAAAGAAGGGGGAAAAGGGGGAAGAAAAATATTTGAAAAAATATAGCTGAATTTTTTCCAGTTTTGATGAAAAACTTTCATCTACATCTAAGAAGTTTACACTAACTGAAAGGAAGATAAATTCAAAGAGACATAGACCTAAATACATCATAGACACACTGTCATAAATGAGACATGGATAGAATCTTGAAAAAAACAAGAAAATAAACAACTTTATATGAATGCTATCTCAATAAATCTGTTATAAGAAAGAACTAATGAATATGTGCAAGAAACTAATGAATGATTAACCAACAAGTATGTGTAGGAGAGAGTATAAAAATAGGAAATTCAAAAAAAGCAGGAAAAGAATTTCTTGTGAGAATCACAAACATTAATAACATTTTTTAGTATCTGAGAATGTTATTTTCAGTGGGTCGACTGAAGCATTAATCAGATCAACTGATATTCAACAATTTCTGAATTACACCCCTGTTTACTTTGACTTTCTGGAGACATTATTTAATATCCTCTTGAATGATATTCTACTTAATTAGGTACTTCCACAGGCTCCTTGAAAATTGCTCAAAAGGAGTCAAAAGGAATGAAAAGAAAATAACTAGCATGTTTAGAAATAAATGGAAAGAAAATGTATTTCTTTTAGAAAAGTGTTCTACTAGACTAAAAATGGAATAATGCATTGAGATTCAAGGATTTTTCTATTACCTTACAGGATGCTGTTTTTCATGGTAAAAAGGTTTTGAATTAGGCTATAATATCATAAGCAGCAAGAGATTCTCTTTCAAAAATACCTGTGAGCTTTATAACATGAAAATGGACTCTAAACATAATATTTAGAAAATAGTGGCCTTTCTCCAAATGGAGCAAAAATACATCTGTGTTTTAAAGACATACTGCATTAGAAGTTCCCACATTTTAGTTTGAGAAAATTTTCTTTTACAACTATATATCTGGTGGCCTTGAGCTACAGAAACGAGAGACTATTCTATAGATTGAGTAAATGGCCAATTCTTAAGCCATCTTTAACAATTCAGTGGACATGCACAATGGAAACCGTACCTTAAATCTTTTTTAGGACAAGTTAATTTCTATGAAAAATAGAACACAGTTATACCTTTGTTCAGTGTTCTTATTGTGAATAGTAAAATCCTAGGAACATTAGATGTATAAGGCTGTTGACTTAAGATTGGACTGGATTCACCAGTGAATCTAAAAATCCATGGATTAGAATAAAATTACAATTATATGTATTTCTTAAATGTATATGCTTTAAGTAACAGAGTTTCTGTATTACAGAGAGCCAGCAACTAAGCTATCCTATTTCCAGAATAGCAAATTGACTTAAAATCTAAATATTCATTTATAGAAAGATAGAAAAACTGATTACTTTCTACAAACTTGAAAAATGTATACACTCTTCAAAATAATTCATATATTTTCTGATGTTGACTTTCCCCATTAAAAGATAATATTGAGATCTTTTCATTAGTTTTTTTTTTAAACTAGCCATTTGGGCTAGATTGGCTGTCGTAGAATTCATATCCACCATTCTACCATTTAAGACCTTTATCTGCTAGATTTTGATGCATAACAAACCACTCAAAGTTAACAACTTATTTTTTCTTCTCTGGGCTTGGAATTCTTTTGCAACATGGCAAAAGAACATTGAAATCATCAGTGAATATAGGACCTGATGTGGTGCCTTTTTCAGGTAAATGATAACACAAATAAATATGATTACTGAAAAAGATCTTAATATTGTTTATGTGTAAATATATTGTTTCCTTAACATTAATATATTGAATAAATAAACTTAATATTAATATAAATTATTCTGATGATAAGACCTCACTCTTCTTCTAAAAAAGTTCTCTTTACTTTCAGTTTTTCATGTATAAAAAAGAATATTAAGTTAGATAATTCATGACATTGTCCTATTAATTACACTGAATGTTTACTTAAGATTTATATTCTTATTTGAAAAATGGAACACAAACATATGTTTTGGTAAACAATTTGAGAAGAATCAATCAGAGATCTCAATGTAAGAATTCCAAATCTAAATGGTCTTGAAAGCCTCTTCATTCTAAATTCATATTATTCCGAGCACTCTATTTTTACGAAGAACACATGAATATCAGTGCATTTGTGGATTTCCAAAATCTAGAAAAATGCATTGTAATTTTGTTTCCATTGTGATAATCTTCCAATAGGTTTTCTTCCATTAAGAGTTCAAGAAAAAAGAATAGCATCAGCAGTAAGGTCAATTTTATGACTGAAAAAGGATAAATAAATTGCATGGAAATAGAATTCAACCTCAACACTTGGGTTATTTTTATATCTTGAATAACTTATTTCTAACTTTATCAAGCATCATAATCACATACAGGGCTTGTTAAAACATAGATTGCCAGTTCCCACCCACAATTTCTTACTTGGTGTGTCTGTGGGTGTGGGAAGGTCACAAAATCTGTATTTCTAATGATGTCTCAGGTGATGTAAATGATACTGGTTTGGAAACCACATTTTGATAACCACTGCCTCAGCACATTAAATTTCATTGTAAATTAAAAACTGTATTTTATTGTTATAAAATCCTTCATTCATGATTGCCCCCCAAAAAGTCCATTGAGGGTAAGGTTTTATTGTGTCTCATCCTTATTTTATAGCTTCTTATTTATTAAGCATGTGTAAGAAATTATAATAACATGCATTTATTCATTCCATTTTATTGTCTATCACTGCCCATGCCAACAGAGTTCCATTATTCTGTAAAGAGCTAAATATAAACACTATGATTAGGACCTGACAAAAGAATGTAGACAAACTTATCTCTGCCATAAACTATGGTGTGGAACATAAACCACACTGTAGTCTTCACTTCTAGAGAGTAATGGCATTTTCTCAACATTCAGATAAATCATATTTTAAAGAGTTAATGTGTTTCATATTTTTATGTCTATATGATTAAAATTAAGTAAACCTACCTTTAAAAATTAATTAAATATTGAGTCTCTGTTTTAATTAAAATGTTACACTGTTTTTTACTAGACTGATTTTAAGGTATTTTAATTCTTAATTATATTTATTATGTAATTGGATACTTTGAAACTATATTCACTAAATCATTTCTCATTAAAAGAAATCACATTAGAATTGATCCATAGATATTCCCAGGAAACGTTACTAGATTAACTGTGTTCTAGGATAAGAAAAATCTAATTCATGTCATCTGATGGAGAGCAAGATGGGAAAATGTTCAAAGAGCTTAAGTTATTTTTTCGTTTTTTTGGAGACATGGTCTTTATCTGTCTCCTAGGTAGAGTGCAGTGGCTTCATTGTAGCTCACTAAAACCTCAAACTCCTGGGCTCACACAATCCTCCTGCCTCAGCTTCCCAAGTAGCTGAGATTATAGGTGCACACCACCACACCTAGCTAATTTTTCTATTTTTTGTAGAGATGGGGTTTGCCTCTTGCTCAGGCCAGTTGCAAACTCTTACCCTTAAGTAATTTTCCATCTTGGACCTTCCAAAGTGCTAGTATTACAGGCATGGGACACCACTTGATCAAAGAGCTTACATTCTAATATAGGACTGTGTACATTCATCTTCTTCATCAACTACTTCCTAGTTGTGTGTTCTTAAATAAGTTAGTTAATCTTGCTCATATATAAAATAGAGTTGATTTTTTTGATGATTAAATAAATTAATTTGTGTGAAGCCCTTAAAATAATCTCTGTCAAATAGTAAGCACACTATAAATTTAACTATTATTTTATCTATCCTTTGAAAACAGGAACAGATATTGTACATGTATTAGTTTGTAGTCTCAAAATATAGTATATCTTCCAGTGACTAATTAATATCAGGCTTCATGAGAGGTTTTATTTTATTGTTTTTATTTTTGTTTAGTTTTGCTTGATTTAATAGTGAAATCAATGCATGTTTTGGATTGATATGTTTTAGACAAATAGAATTTCTAAGATTCTTAAATTACATGTTCATTTTGTATGTGTTAATACATGCAACAGGCTGGGTGTAGTGGCTCCCACCTATAATACTAGCACTCTGGGAGACCGAGGCGGGTGGATCATTTGAGCTCAGGAGTTTGAGACCAACCTGAGCAAGAAAGAGTAAGATCCTGTCTCTATTAAAAAAAATAGAAAGAAATTAGCTGGACAACTAAATATATATAAAATTAGCCAGGCATGGTGGTGCATGCCTGTAGTCCCAGCTACTTGGGAGGCTGAGACAGAGGATTGCTTGAGCCCAGGAGTTTGAGGTTGCTGTGAGCGAGGCTGACTCCATGGCACTCTAGAACGGGCAACAAAGTGAGACTCCTTCTCAAAATAAATACATATTCAATATATACATATTGAAAATGGATTTATATGAATTAATTAACTTCAAAAACAATAAAACATTTTAAACACAACTTATCTATCTCAGCAACTGCATATGGCTAATAATTCATGAAATACAAAAAGGAAGGTGACAGGAAACAACTCAGTTTCCTTCCATGTAGTTCCTGCATTTAAAGACTCATGGGCTGAGTGACCACTAGCCACTCACCATTCCCTCACTAGCTCTTTGCTTGACAATCCCCATTAATTACATTTGAGATGATAGTTAAATGTTTCCTTAAAATTTGGCTTTGCCTAACACTCCATCTTCATAATTTGATATGATGGTACTCAAATGCAAGAAAAAGCATCATTCTTGGATGTTTATATATTATCATACTAACACTTCTTAAGTTACTTGCAAAGTCATTTATTTAAATGCAGATAGGTCCTATTTTAGTCATTACAGTTTGGGTACAGTTGTAGTTATTGCAATTATGATAATCATTTGAGGCTGCTATTCTGTTAATCATTTTACTTGTCATAAATTATAATAATGAAAGTCAAGAAGACTGTAATAATCACAAACTTTGCACAAAATTATAACTTGGTTTAAAATCTAAACCATATGGAAAGTGAATTGATAAGATGCAATATATTAATTTTTGGTTATAGAAAACAAAAAGGAAGAAAATATAAGATATAAAGTAATATGATCTTTGTCTCCCTGGTTTAGAAAATGCATTGACTAACAAAAATAGCTGCTTTATGTAAAAATATTATATGATACAAGTATTGTCATGAAAATGCTAACATATTTTTGAACAAAGTGAAGAGAAGATATCATTTTGGAGTTTTACTTCTACACACTGAGAGTTTTTATGGTATAATTTAAATTATAATTGTGTAAATTAAATAAAACTTGTCTTGAGAAAGTTCAATATATATAATTTAACAATTTACACTTCCTAGCAGAATCTCAAATCCAAGCAAATTTTATGGGTAAATTAGCAATCTTAATCAAGAGTTGTTTAATTTGCCAGCAAATAAATGACTATTCACTTTATCTAGTCCTTTCTTTAGGGAGTAATTTTTTCCAGTAATGTGACTTCTACATCAAATGTTATTTATATTCTCTATTCAATGGCTTATGCAACTTCTTTATCATTTAGAATAAAAAGAAAATATTTGTGCTCATCCTTCAATAATTACCAATTTCTTTTGATTTACGTGTTAAACTAGAGATACAGATGACTAATCAATAGAGAATGTGAATTAATACTTTATTCCTCCCAAAATAGTATACAGAAGTGAATTCTGATTCCCCAAGGAGGGGGAGTAACCCTTCCCCAAGCCAATATCTATTTTCCCGTTCAGATCTAATACCTGCTATAGGCAAATGTAGTTCTTCCCCATTTACTGCCACCTGAGTGAATGCCTATCATTTGATGCACTTAACAGCTTTCCAAATGAAGAGTTCAGGTAGGGAGGAAGAAGAGGAAAAGTAAGAGGAAGAGGGAAGAGAAAGCTTATTTTTACATTCCATCAAATAATTTCCCATATTTATCCCTCTCTTAGAAAAAAAGCGTTTTTATTATTTAATTCTTAAATTACTTTTGTATGGACAGAAGTTCTTGACTTAAAATATTCTAAACTAGAATCTCTCAGATTTATGATACTTTTTATGAAATTTAAGACCCCAGTGATGGTGATCCAAAATCCCACAGAAGAACACCTGGTGATTACAAGCAACAGCAATGTTCAAAGCAATATTATGACTTTTTATTTGGCGCAA
Source organism: Microcebus murinus (assembly GCF_040939455.1). Lineage (NCBI taxonomy): Eukaryota > Metazoa > Chordata > Mammalia > Primates > Cheirogaleidae > Microcebus > Microcebus murinus. Next base: position 14,331,106 of record NC_134114.1, read on the forward strand.
GTAACATGCAGTCAAATGTGTTTTGCTTTTGTTTCTCTGCACATTTCAAAAAAGGCACAGGGACCCATTAAAGGCAGAAGTTTTAGGGCCAGAAAAAATATGCTTTGATTGCTTTTGGACAAGAATAGATGGCATAATAAAATATATCATGGGAAAAATGAAAAAGCAAATAAAATTTCTCCTGAATCACAATATTTTGCCTTAAGCTTCTATTTTCAAACAAGGTCACAGTTAGGGAGTTGCCTGAAAATCACATGCATCAATTATAGAACCATTTTCCAGGTGGTGTTTTTTTTATGGTGCTTGACTAAAAGAATCATTTAAACCTTTAAATATTTTGTTTATCAATACCTCATTTTTTTACTCTAATGTTTCTTAAAATTCTAATTTGGAATGTAGCTCTTGATACAAATGTATCTGGTGGGGAGAGATAAAGAGAAGATAAGAATCAAGCTCCATCCAAATCCTCACCTATGACTCATATGTGTTATGTTGATGTGGTTAAGGAAAAGGAAATAGACTAGACACGTGTCAAACTGGCTACTGATGAAAACTCATTTTCACCATTGATGTATAGAATCTTTGTAAATGGAAATGAAAATATGCACATTCTCTGTACCTATGTTGGCCATTTGAAGGCAGTGCTACCTCTATGTAAAAATAAATTACTATGTTTGGTGATAATTTTATAGGTGTCTTTATTATTTCATCTATTGTATTAGCATAAACAAATTCCTATTTCACAACAAAATTACATGCTTCAAAATTTATTTATAACACAATAAAAAATAAGATCCATGTCTCAGTATACATTTTTATTTAGAAAACTAGACAGTCTCTGTTTCAGTGCAAAAAGATAAGATTTCATTTATGTTTTACAGCTCTACTTTATACATTTTAACTGCAATACTTTGTAGGTTCAAGGCCTGCAAGAGTGCCTCTATCTTTTAGTTAATATATATGTAATTGTTTTTAATATCAAAGTTTAATAGTCGTACATTTATATTTCTTGTCAACTTTTGAAAGTTTTAACATGTAGCCCAATACTAGCAATCTGCATTTCCTTTTATTTTCAGAAAATGGTATTTCCTAGCATTTCCTAAGAAATTGGGTAATGCTTTCACAAGCAGGAATTTTTCTACTCAGCTATCCATTCAACCATCCATAACATTTACTATGCATTCAGCATTGTGCTGCAATGCAGTCCTTTTCTGAGCACACACACTATCTACAAACCGGAAAAAATCTGAACAAATAATTTCACCTATAAAAGAGTGAGACAGGTGTTTTAATAAAGGAGTCAGGCAGATCTGAAAACAGAATTAAAATGCTGGTTACATATGGGATTTTCCAGATGATTTGCAGGTTTTCATTTAACTGAAATCCCTGTCATGAAATTCAAAAACCTCAAACAGAATGTCTCAATTATAAACATGCAGAAATAGAGTGCTACGTTGAAGCTATATCCAAGGTCTTTAAATTATTTAAATTAAAGCAAACCTAAGTGAATCCTTAGTGTGATTCTGATTATACTTCTACAACATCTTATATAATTTTTCAAGAACATTTCTAAAATCTTGAAAAGAGTTAAAAAAAATACTTTACCAAAGGGACTGGCACATAAATTTAGATTTATAGACATAGTTATGTAGTTTATACTTATGACCAATTTATCACTAGTTGCAACTCATTTTCTGTCACACAATACACTGAAGATAATAATTTTTCCTTGAATGAGATGATCTGCCTTCTTCAATTTGCTCATGTTAAAAGCAAGTGGTGAAACTATTTTTGGATTTTTTTTTCTTTCTTTCTTTTTCTTCAAACTGAGAACAAATAGAGGGAAGTCAGAAAAGTGAGACACAATTACATGCTAGAGATATTTTATGAAAGTCTGTTTCTCTTAAAAGAGGAAGTAGTTCTAAAGCAAACAATGTCCTTTATTATTATGCCTTAAAATATTCCACTTAAAGCTAGTGCATTAGCAAAGAAAGGGAATTGCCAAGGACATCAAGGAAAGGTTCAGGAGTATTATAATTAAAGATAACGTAGGCTACGTGTTGTCGCAGTAAATACCTATTACAGCCAGCAGCGCAGCTCTACAGTACTTTTTGTAAAAAGTTAATTCATAAGCACATATTAATCATACAGAAAATTATGGGAATGAAAAGGTTTTTCTCTTCTCAATTGATTTCACTGTGCAATGATAGCCAATATCAACCTCTTATTAAATCTCATACTAACATCACAAAAGGACAGAAAATTAACCATCCTCAGATTAGCATGAATTACAAAAAAGTGAAGGTTGTGATTTAAATTAAAAATATGTGAACTAAAAGATATATTTGAACTAAAAAACATAATACCTATGCAAATCAACCAAAATTTTTACCATACCCTACATATTTTGAGTAAACTCATAGCTACATATTTTTTCATGAAGCTATATGCTTTATTTCTATAATAGTTTTATTTATATATAATGTTGACAGCCTCATTTTCTTTTATTTAGCATGAAAAGAGATCACAACAAGTGGAAAGAAATTATCAGTGGTGTTACACAATTGATTTTTAGTAAATTATTTTTACAATAATGTTGTATACACAGAAGTATGACATTAAAGAACAGACTTATTGTAGTTGAGGCACTAGATGGGTGAATTTTGAAACTGTGTCCCTATTATCTTGGTCCAGATAGAATATATGCTGGGTTTGCACTTCGTATTTATTATTAAAATATTTCTGGCTATGTGAAGAATTGTATTTTTATGTTTTTGAAAGGATGTATGTTGGCAAAACTACTATAACATATTTACTACTTACATATTCGAAGAGCTCAAAACTAATAACAGTGTTGAGATTTGAATGCAGGCTACTAAGCTAAGTTAACAAACCTACTTGCCTTAAAACAGTCTTCACTACAATGGATGCCAGGTATTGTAAAATTTCACGTTCATTTTTTTATAATCAATTCTATTGCCTAGAAAGTTACAAATATCTATGCAATGGATTATACATTGTTTCAAAATGATATTCAGCAGCTAGAGCATTCATAAAATATTTAGGCTGAAATCCAAGCTACTACATATGTGGAAAAATTGAGTTTAAGTTAATTCTAAAAATCAATACATGCAAACATACATAAAAGGCCTCATACAATAAGTGGCCACTACTGTGACACTGATTTGGTTAAAAATAATCCATTTTACATAATTGTGATGCCATATCATAGGTAGCCTTTCAAAATCTAGAGAGAAAAAGAAAAAGAAAGCTTACCTACTATACATTAATGGCTCTGAACATGACACTCATATTTCATAAATCATTAATTTAGGTGAAACACAGAAAAATTAAAAGTTTAAAATTATCGAATGTATTATATTGTGAAGATTCAGAGTTGAGTAAGCCTAAAAAGGCGTCTGTATTTATTTCAAGATTTCTTAGATACTGAATTTTATTAATGTTCATTATAAAGCTCTTCAATAGATTTTCACATGCTATTCTCCAAGATAAATTGATAATATAGACTATCATATTTTAGCTACTTTAAAAAATGATAGCCTGGCTGTAGTCCCAGCTACTTAGGAGATCGAGTCAAGAGGACTGCTTGAGCTCAGGACTTCAAGGCTAGCGTGGACAATATAGGAAGATTCCATATCTTAAAAAAACGAGATACATGGAATGCAGTTTTAAAATATGTATGTAAGCCATTTAAAAGTGAAAAGAGAAAACTATCAATATTGAGGCTCTCTGATCTGAGTTGAGTGAAATCTTTATTTTTTATTTGTCCATTTTGTTCTTGTAGTTAGTTTACAGACAAAGCTACACAATTCAGGGCTTTTCAAGAAAGCAATCACCAATTTTCAGTCTGAACTCTAAGCATTTCATTTCACTTCTATGGTCAGAGACAATATTTGGTCTAAATCATGCTCCTTTGAAATGTACATTTCAAAAAACAAAATACAATATGGTCAGTGCTAAATAAATGAGATACCTAACAATAGTAATCTTTACTAAGACTACTAAAACTACTACTTTTCTAAAGAGAAACTACTATGTCTCCTACCTTCATGACTCCATTTTTATGGCTCATAGATCATATGAGCAATTTCTAAAGACCAACTTCTAAAGTTTCCTCCAATTTCTATTGCAATGTTAATGTATTGAATATTTAGCATTCTTAAGTAATGCCAGAATAATAAGTAAAACATTTTTCATGGAGAATTTATTTTTCAGTTGTCTTTTATTAGTAGCATTTTTTTGTATTTGCTTTTTTCTACTTTTATTTGTATGTTTGTCTTTTGACCACATTTTTTATTATAGTAAATGTCTTTTCTTATTGATAGGAAAGAGTTTATGTATTAACTTTTTAAAAAATCTTACTGTAGGAGCTAGTTTTGTTCGGGCTCCTGGGTACAATTCAAAGACATATGTTTTAATAAAGCCAATGTGATTTGTGTTACTCAAAAAACAAAGCTTTAGATCAACTCCGGATATATTGTTGGTTGAGTGGCAAATATTCTTAATATGTGATTTTTGAGTATTCAGATATTAGTGTATTCAATATACCCATCAGTTTTACAAAAAATATGGAAAAATTCATTTTATTAATTATGTGTTTTTATTATGATTCTGTATCCTGTCCATTTTTGTTATCATCAATCAATATCCAAGGTTATTGAAAATAACCTAGAACATAGTCATTTTAAAAGAGTGAGCTCTTTTAAAAGCAGAATTATGAGAAGACTAGTATACATAGATTTTTTGCTAAACTAAGACTTTTCTAATTTCTCTCTACTTTACTCTCAGATACTTGGAGGGAATCCATGAAAAAGTATATACTTACTGAAATAACCAAATTTCCTGGATACTCCAGATGACCTCTGGTTTATATCTCTTGCAGATCAATCAATTTTATGAGTGATTTTTATATTTCCTTTCATTCACAAAATGAAAATGTTAAGCTGGTAACTTTGAGATGATCCTGTGAATTTAGTAGGAAACTATACTTAGCTTACAGCAAGGGGGAAGTAGCTTCATTGGATTTATTCTTTAGAAAGACTTCTCTAGTTATACAGTGAATAATGGATTAAACCATAGCTTGGCTAAGGGCCCAAAACAACAATCCTCCAGAAGCTATTAAGATAATCTCTAAGAAAGCATATGATGAATTAAGTAAGATACTAACAGTGGGAGAAGGAGAAATGTAGAGTGATTTAAAGGGTATTAAAGAGTAGAAAATTAATTTAATGATTTATTGTGTTTGGGATAAGTGGGATAGAGTTATCAAAGATCACTACCAGTTTCTGCCATGGGCCAATGGTGTAGGGAACAAAAGAAGTGCAGCAATTTGTCACAGACATAGATGAATCACAGACAAATTGATATAAATGCCTTTGGTATGTAAAGGTAGAAAAACCAGAAGGAACATTCTAGAACTTAGAAAGGAGATCTGAAAAGCAAATATTAATTAAGAATAATATAAGATTAAGGATAAAGAAACTAAAGAAGAATCTATAAAATGAAAACAGAAAAGGACTGAGGGCAGATTAATGACTCACAGAAATGTATAATGAAGGCCACGGTCCATTGGCTCTTAGCAGCCAACTGGCTGGTTGTGATCTCAGAGGCAATGTTTCTATTAAAGGTAAGACAATGTTTTCTGTTAAAAACTAGATTGATACCATTTGAAAAGTGAATGTCAGGTCAGTATGTGATGCAATGATTGTATAAAATTCTTTCTAAATTGTTTGATAAAGGATAGTATCCAGGGATTTCCATACTCAATATGGAAGATGGACAAATTTAATTTGTCCAATTTCCTATTTAAGCATAAGGAAGATGGACAAATTTATTTTAATTTGTTGATGGATTTTTGCTGTGTTTATGTGATTGGAAAAAAAGGCACATAGAGAATTGCAGGAAAAATTCTTTAAATCTGGGGTGGGGGGAGGGAATAAAGAAAGCATAATAAAGGTCAGCTCCTTGTTTCCTATCAGTTTCTAATAGAGACAGAATGTATAATTATAGAGCTTCAAATGATCTCATGTTCTGAACTTCCTATCATGAACTGAAGTTATTGATCCCACTGAGTCATAGAGTTGGACTGAGAACCTGTACTTCTTCTTAAGTAGAAGTGGTGTATATGAGGTAGGACTCCATCTTAAAGATCACAAGTTAAGTGAAAAAAACTTGGCAGAAAATATCAAAAATATTTTTACCTAACTAATGAAGGCACGGTTGAATATAAATTTAGAATCTCTTGTAATAACTCACAAGAGAGATGAGGACCAGAATTGATAATAAAAATAAAGGGGAAAACATACATTTATGACTGTAAAAAGAAGGTCAAAATCTCATGGCAACTCCCCTCAACTCCTTAAGCAAAAGGAAAGGTAAAGCCCTCAGGCATCTGTAAACATTGGCTCCAGAGATCTTTCATTAAGGAAATACATTACCAACCTCCCATAAGCAAGGACATGAAAATCGTAACTTTAGGTCCAGAGGCTATGTCTACCACCTAAAACTAAAGTCTATTTGTTTCTACGCTAATTAATGAATTACAAGTATACCTTTACATGTAATAGAGCAGGAGACACTATAGAATCAGACATCCTTCCACCTATGGAGGACATCTACATAATTGTTGCTTCCTTCAGTCCCTTATTCTCTTCTAACATTCCCATTATTTTATGTAAAATGTAGATTTCCTGGGCCTCACAAGAATATAACCATTGTACCTCACCACCAACTGTCCCCCTCTTACCCACTCTTTTTCCTTCTCTCTGTGTGCCTTTAATGCTGAAGCTTACAAATTCCCCTTCAGAAGAACAACCACAGGTCTGCCTGTGCTTCATGTTTTTCCTGAGAGCATCCTCAACGTTGGCTTAATAAACCTCCGTTGATTGAGATTTTTTGCTTCAGTCACTTATTTGTGTTGACAGGAAATACTACTAAGATGTCACCAAACAAGTGAATTAAAGATATCAGTAATGGTTTCTGTCAACAGATCTCTATCATGTAGGAAATATAGGAATAAAAACAAATTGTGGGAATTTAAAAGTTTTATTTTTTTAAATGCTTACAGGTGTTGGCCAATGGACCAGGGCTTCCATAAGAGGTGTTAAAAAAAACCTTTAAAAGGATTTGAAAGTCATTACTATAACAGTCTGTAGTTGAAGATATGGAAGTAGATAATGCCATTCAGTTAATATAACCCAGAAAATGTAAAGATATCAAAACAGCAGAGGTGCGAGAGATAACCTCAAGGTCAACCTATGAAAGATGGATAGTGGAAAAAGAACGTATTAAATACACTGGGGAAAAACATCCATTGAGGCAAGCTGAATAAGATTGGAATCACTGAAGTCAATGGAACAACTTTGAGAAAAAGAGGAGATTGAACCTTGCCAAATGCTACAGAGAGTATTAAGTAAGATAAGAATTTAGCTAAAAGGAGATCACTGATTATGTTCACCACCTCATGTTCAGTGAAGTGATGGGAGTGAAGACCAAATTATAATCAGTTGAGAAGTGCCTGTGTCACAAGTGAGCAGAAACAGCAATCGGAACTTACTCTATAAAGAAATTTGACAAAACTGCAAACGAACTAGATATCTCGAAAGGGAATTCTTAATAATTTATTATTTACTAAAAGTGGTATATTGTACAAATTCAAAAACATGCTTATAAGAATATTTAGCAACATGAAGTTGTAAAATATATTAGCAGAGAAAAAGCATATGGATAGTAGATATATATTTCCAACTTCAAAGGACAAAAGCAGCTGTGATTTTACCAAAAATGTTATTAAATAGTATTCTTTCTGTGATGAGAAATACTTATTTATGCTCATCTAAAGAATGTTGAATGTTTTTAAAACTATGTACGATGAACATATATAACTTTTGTAAACAATAATAAAATCAATAAAACAACATGGTATGTTTAATGATGAGGGATATAATTATAGTTTTTCTCTATTTTTAATATAAAAACATATTGTTATTGAAGTAAAATTTATATGCAAGTGTCCATTTCAATATGTTGTGACAGCAGGGAAACCCCCCAAAACAGGATACAGAATATTTTCATCATCCAAGAAATGTCCTACTGCTTTCCAAACCATTCTCCACTCAAACAGAAGTAACCAATTTCTCATTCCTAACACAATAAATTAGTTTTGTCTATTTTTGACTTCATATAAATGGAATCACAGATTATATATTATTTCTGCTTTCTTTTGTTCAACATAATGTTTTTAAGATTAATTGACCTTGTAACCTACATGCATAATTCATTTCTTTTTATTGGTGAGCAATATTTCTATGTAGAAAAATACCAAAATTTGAATACCTATTCTTCTTTTGATGGCTATTTGGGTGGTTTCCAGTGTTTGGCTATTATGATTAAGACTAGTATGAATATTTCAATAATTACTTTGAATAAATAAAAAATTATTGAAAGTTGATATAAAATTCTATACTCCAATCAGAAATGCATGAAAGTTTCAGTTTTATTCTATTTTTGACAATATTTGATATTGCCATTTGATATTTCCTTTAAGCCATTATAGTGTTTTATTTAGTAGTTTTTTTTTTCCACTGAAAAGAAAAATGTTGTACAACATGTGTACTATCCACAACTAATTTGTCAGTTCATATATTTATATAAATATATAGGGGGTTTCTGAAATATATTATGTCAGTCATTTCTGGGATATATGAAATGGCAAATAAGTTTTTCATTGTCTTTAATTCATCTTTAGCTTCCTTCCTGCTGTCTTTTTATTAGAAGCTCTCTTTTATTTTGAGAAAATCCAAAACCATTTTATTCTTTCACGATTAGATTGTCCTTATTAAAAAAATCTTATTTAACCCTATGTTGTGAAGATAGTTTTTTTCCATAGAGAACTTATGGTTCTAACAGAGCTTTTTAAGTCTACAATTCACTTTTCATTAATATTTGTATTTATTTTAAGTTAGGTAAAAGTCAAGGTTATTTTTTTTCTCATGATCGTATAGCTGTTCCAGCACCATTTGTTAAAAAATTTTTCTTTCATTTCACATTTAATTATCTTGTGGCCATAGTCAAAACTCAATTGACCATATATAAGCAAATCTATTTTTGGGCTTTCAATTATCTTCCATTTATCTTTTTGTTCTTCTATCAATATTTTACTCTCTTGGTTAATATACTGTTTATAGAAATATTGAGGTTGGGAAATGTAAGTCCTCCAAATATATTCTTTTTATTTATTTTTTCAGTAGTGTTGTGGCTATTTTAGATTCTTTCCTTTTCCATCAAGTTTTAGAATAAGTAAGCCAGTTTCTTACAAAAGAATGCATTTGATTTGGAATGTATTGAATCTGTAGAAAATCTGAGAGGAATTGAAATGTAAATAAGAGCCAGTCTTTCAATCTATGAACACTTATTTCCTCATTAATTTGGGTCTTCTTTAAGTTATCTCAGTATTGTTTTGTAGTCTTCACCAGCCTGGTAATTTTCCACATAGAGAAGGTGCACATTTTGCAATTGATTTATTCTTAGGTACTGGCTATTTTTAATTAAATATTTAATGATATAGTGGTATGTATACCATGTATATATTACACATAAATTAGTATATATATATATGTGTCCTGTTCCAATAGTTTTATACAATATTTGTGTAAATATTATACATGTATGTACATTATTTTATAGCCTACACAATTTGCTGACAAGTTCAGTCGCAATGAGCAGCATAGAAACTAATATTGCAGTAGAAGAGCAAGTTAGTAGGAAATAACAACAGGAGGTAGGATGGCTAACTAGAGATATTAGTTCCCAGACTCTCTGAGAAAGAAGGAAAAGTTTTAGATGGAAAACAAAACAAAACAAAAGCAAAACCATCTCCTTGTAATTCTGAGGGAGAAGTGCCAGAACCTACCAGAGAATCCACAGCAAGAAATTGTGGAGCAGAACAATAAGGAGTGAGATTTCTGCAGAGCTCAACCCTGAGGCATCTAGAGGGTGGCAGGAGTGTTTGTATTCCCTCCCTTCACACCTCTGGCAGACTGCAGGCTCCCAAACAGCTGGGCATCTTCTCTACCCTCATTATTCCAAAAGTTGCTACTGTCAGTGAACTTGGTGCTTCTTGCCAACAGAGCACTAGGCTGCTAGCTCCCCTGGGGTCACTCTCCCTCACTACAGACCCAAGTCTAGGCAGCAGGAGGCATATTGCTTTTTGACCCATCACTTGTGTGCCTTTTTTCTCCCCATGGAGCTTCAGCCCTTCGGTTATCTTGTCAGTGGTCCCCACTCAAACATTTCCCAACTTCTCCCCAGACCACAGTGGCCAGTGGGTCCCAGGGAACTGTGTGATCCCAGAGCTTGGACATTCAAGACCTCCTGCCTTCAGGTGAGAGAAGAGTGCGGCATGCCAGGGGAGCACATATGGACAAAGGGGACCAGAGTGCCAGCTCTCCTCTATTCAGACACTTCTCCTCCTCTTCCTCCACTCTCCTCCCCAGAGCTGCTGTCACAGCCATGGCCATTCTCATGTTAGTCAGTGCCAGTGCCTCCAGGGATGATTGAGCTGGAGCTCTCAAGAGTGGCTGCTTCCCCTCCGTTGACATACCCACCACATCAAGACTTCCTCAGAGAGAGGGCTCATGCCTTTTCTCTTAATGACCTTCAGAACAGCAAGGGTTGCATTGACTATAAGCTCCTTGCTTGCTGGCCCTCCCTGGTGCTGCCTACCTGGCTGCTCCAGAACAGGAAATAGCCTGAGACAGTAAGCCTGCTTCAGTACTCCATGGGGTACATGAGATAGAATGCTTCTCCCTGGCTGTGACAGGGATTGAATTTGGGGGATTAGAGGACACAGCTGCAAGCCAGATCCCACAACCCTAGGACTCAATCGTGTTGTTGGGGGCACTGAGTAAAGATCTGTTACTAATCTTTCTAGGTGAGGAAACCCACATGGTGGAACTAAAAGGAAGCTTTAGTGTGGGTCTGAGCTCCACTGGTGGAGCACCTCTTCCTCAGCAGGAAAGGTGTGCATTTGGTCCAGGGAGGGATCCTGGGCAGGAAGCTCCCAGCCAGCAGCACCATTGCTGGTGAGCTCAGGCAGCTTGGCCTGCTACTTGTAGACAGATGCCAGAAGGAGATCTGTGGGGCAAGGGAAGAGAGAAAAGAGTGAAATCCACTCTCATCTGCCAGTCTGTACATTCCAGACTGCTGCTTCCCCAAGAGTAGACTTTTTGGCTTTGGGGACTGCTTCAGCCCCTCCCTGGTCGCCTTCCCCAGAGGCCTTGGAGCCAACCCTTGATCTCTGATGAGACAGCTCTTGTGCACACCTTTGTGAGGCCTGAATGAAGGCTCACCTGACCCAGCCCCACCCAGACTCACTCTCCACTCACGTCTACTGTGGTGGAGAATAATGAGTCCTCTGGGAACTCCAGGGCCCCTGCCACCACCTGGGGCATCCCAGCACATGTCCTGATTGATTAGAGGTGGTCACAGGCCCCTAAAACACCACTGCAACTGGCTCTTTCTTGAAAGCACCACAAAAAGATATAACAATCTTAAACATATGTGCACCAAACACGGAAGCTTCCAGATTTATAAAGCACATTCTACTGCATCTAAAGAAAGAATAAACAACAACATCATAATAGCCAGGGACTTCAACACTCCACTGACAGAACTAGACAGATCATCAAGGCAGAAGATCAAGAAATTAACACTTGTTTTAAATGGGACTCTAAAACAGATTGAACTAACAGAATTTATAGAATTTCTACCCACAAACTGCAGCATATGCATTCTTCTCATCTGCACCTGTGACATTTTTCAAGATAGATCCTATGTTAGGCCATAAAACAAGTCTCAGTAAATTTAGCAAAACTGAAATCATACCATATATATTCTTAGACCACAGTGGAATAAAACTAGAAATGAATTCCAAGAGGAACTCTGCAAACTACACAAATACATGAAAATTAAACAAGTAGCTGCTGAATGATTCTTGGGTTATTGAAGAAATCAAGATGGAAATCAAAACATTTTTGAATTGAATGATATATGTAACACAAGTTTCCAAATCTAAGGGATACAGAAAAAGCAGTACTAAGGGGAAAGTTCACAGCCTTAAATGCTTATATCAAAAAGACAGAAAGAGGCCAGGCACCATGCCTCATGCCTGTAATCCTAGCACTCTGGGAGGCTGATGTGGGAGGCTTGTTGTCAGGAGCTCAAGACCAGCCTGAGAAAGAATGAGACCCTGACTCTACTTAAAATAGAAAGAAATTAGCTGAGTGTGGTGGCACATACATGTAGTTCCAGCTACCTGGAAGGCTGAGGAATGAGGATTACCTGATCCCAGGAGTGTGAGGTTTTGAGCTAGGCTGATGCCACAGCACTCTAGCCCAGGCAACAGAACCAGATGCTCTCAAAAAAAAAAAAAAAAAAAAAAAAGACAGAAAGATCACAAATGAATAACCTAATGTCACGCCTCAAGAAACTAGAAAAAGAAAGAACGGTCCAAACCAAAAGCTAGCAGAAGCAAAGAAATAACAAAACTCAAAGCAGAAATAAATTAAATGGAAACAAAAAATCAAAAGAAAATACAAAGCATCCACAAAAAAAAACCCCAAAAAGTTGGTTCTTTGTAAAGATAAACAAAATCAATAGGCCATTAGCTAAATTAAACAGAAACAGAATAGAAAGGACTCAAATAAGCTCAATCAGAAATGAAAAAGGAGACATTACAACTAATACCACAAAAATATTAACAGATACCATAGAGTACTACTTGGCCATAAAAAGAAATGAAATAATGTCATTTGCAGCAACTTGGATAGAACTGGAGAACATTATCCTAAGTGAAGTATCCCGGGAATGGAGAAACAAACATCACATGTCCTCACTAAAAAATAAGTGGGAGCTAAATGATGGGTACATAAGGTCATAAAGTTGTATAAGAGACATTGGAATCTAGGAAAGGGAGGGTGGAACGGGTGAAGGATACAAGCTTACCTATTAGGAACGATGTACACTATTTTGGTGATGGGCAGACCAGAAGCCCTGACTTCAGCATTATGCAATTCATCCATGTAATAAGAGCACTTATATATCTTAATATTTTGAAATAAAAATGATAAAATATATATATATATATAAAGAAAACAACAACCAAAAAGATTTGCCTAGAGGAAGCAAGAAAATACTTCAAACAAGAAGAGGGCCTAACAGTAAACTGAATGCTTACATATTCCTGTCAAAGGGAATCTGTGCGTTGCTAGCTATAGCTAGGTATTCATTTTTAAGTTCCTGCTGTGCGTAAGACATTACACTGAATTTTTTTATTAACCTACAGCATGTTTGATAAACACAATCTGACATCTAGGACCTTATCCTGACAGGATTTGATTTATAGCAACTGTCTTTTCTACCTGATAAACATCCATTTTGCCCAGACTAGAACAACCTAGCAGACAGGCTGGTCAGCAAAATTTTTTAGATACTTTTTTCCCTTTCTTACATTCTTCCCACTCTCTTTTATTATTCTAATATGAATAAAATTAATATATGAATACATATTGACAATTATAAGGAAAACATCTCCTTGTTCTAACTGCTTACATATAGCATTTCCAATTATTTCCTGCATCCTGCAATATCCAGCACCTAATCCTTATAATAACCAAATATGTTGCAATAGTAATAGAATATGTAATCTACATTATATATATTTATGCTACATTCAATTAGTTTGTATTAATGAGACGATTTTATATAAGAGTACCAGAAAGTAAGATTGTAAAGAATGTTTGTGGCTATTTAATTTAAAAGAATTTAAACTTTGTTTTTTAAATGAGGATTGTTTGGAGTACCTATAATAAGAAGGTAACATAATGAAAAGATATTATTCAAATGAGATACATTATAAGAATGTGGGCTAATGGATTAATTAAAATAGCTGGAATTGGGAAATATTTCAAAATGTAAATATGATAATATGAAGACTGAATATTTGAAACTCCTCAAAATACACATGTTGAAATCTAATGTAATGTGTTGAAATCTAATCCAATGTAATGATACTCAGATGGGTCTTTGAGAAGTGATTGGGTCATGGGGGTGGAACCTTCATGATTGGATTTCTTGTGCCTTTACAAGATATAATGGAGAGCTCCCCCCTATTTCCAAGTGTGGACACAGCCAGATGAATGGGGTACATGACCAGTAAGTGAGCTTTTGCTGGACACCAAAATGTCCAGTGATCTGGTAGTGGACTTACAAGTCCCTAGTACTGTCAGAAATTAATTTTTAGTGTTTATAAGTCACTCAGGGTTTTGTTATAACAGACCTAACTACAACAGAATGCATATTTTTTTTAAGTTTGTTCCCTAATAAGTATCTTTATCAGAGAAATAATTGTTATTACCTTTACATACAAAAAATATGCTGCAAAAAATAGGTAGGAAAACTATTTCTTCAGCAGTAAAATATGTATAATAATAGATGTTCAAAAGTAAAATATGGTTAGAATTAAAGGTCAAATAAATGTCTCAGAAATATTTACAAAATGCTATAATACATAAGCAAAAATAGGAAATTTTGAAGATTAGTGAAGTATATTCAATAAAAGACTGGTAGTAATGCCATGGAAAGATGTCAGAGAAAATATAAACACATTAAGTCATTATAATACTGTAACAGCCAAGTATCTCAGATTTGGAGCGTATGAATTTCCAGAATAAAAGGCATTTAGAATAAAAGGATAATACGAGGTCTTAAAATCTCCCAGACGAAGTGAAAAAATAACATGTTTATTTGGGAATTAAAGTTTCATCAAATATCTCAATATTAGCAGTGGTTCTGAAAAGGAAGTGAAAAAAATGCTGCAGAAATTTAGAGAGAAAATGGGAAATATGAAATTCATGGACCAGCTAATGCATCAATAAAGTAAATATATTTACCCTTATGTAAAGTAAATATATTCTCAAGCATTCAAGATCTCAGAAACGCCACCTCCCACATCTCCTTTCTAAAGAAAATGCTGAAGAACACATTCCACCAAAACAAATGAGGCCAATATCCAGGGAGATGGTGAGGGAACTTCAAGGATAAGAACGAGGTTGGAGGTCTCTAGTCCAAAATAGAATTAATTCTAGGAGAAATTTCTCCAAGAAAAAAGTGAAACTGATAGAGTCTCTAATGTGTTTGAATATATTAAAGTAATACTTCAGAAAAAGTAATAGGGATAAGTAAATATAATGAACAATTAAAAACAATGTCATTATTACCACCAAAGGACACAAAATGTGTGAAAAAATTTAATTCAGTCATAGCACATTATATGGTCCATTTGAGAGTGGCCATGTGTTATAATAAAATAAAATTTACTTGGTCAATATTTGGAATTTATCCATTTCTTAGAATAAGATATATATATAATGTGTGTGGTGAGGGAAGATGACCAGGGGAAGAAGTAAAATTGTTTTCTTCCATAGCCATAAGTCAAAAGATGATATAATATTATCTATAATATTATATAAAAGATTATACAATCATGTTTTTTATTCAATGGAATTTAAAAACAGAAGAAATCACTCAAAGTGTTGAACATTGTTAGCCTGAGAACATGACAATTAAGATTGTAAAGAAATGGGAGGAGATTATCAATGAGACTAACTGACATTTTATACTATGTAATGTATTTCATTAGATATTAAAAAGTTTATAGAAAACAAGGAAATTTTACAGATTTGCAAAATGTGCAAGTGAGCATCAGACACACTTTTTTATGAGCAAGACAAATAATCAGTTATGGTCAAAAAAGTGTCAATTTTCTTACAAATTAGGGCATGTTTTGGTTTGGGAAGGACAGGCAAGATTTTGAGCTGCATATGAAGCAAGATTGTCCAGCAAGGGGGCCATTTCTCTTCAAGAACATCTCACTGTACACTCTACTTACTTCATTGCTCCCATTTTTCAGCCACATATGTGTCAAAACCCCATACATTCTAGGTTTATTATGCACAGACTGGGAACAACTGAAATATCCTACTGAAATATTTTTTAGATAGATTCCTCTTTCCTCTGTAAAATTCCATTACCAACTTCACAAGCTTTTTAACAACTTTGAACAGAATGGTTAATAGGTTTGCCAGGAGAGTGTGAGAGCCTTTGTTTTTTTGGATGATCCCAGCAGTGAGGGGTCATTTCAGGCCTTTTACTTAATGTTTTTCTTTCCAATCCAACCTCTACACACACAAAATAAATAATTTCGTATGTAATATGGCTCATATAACTTTTTTTTTTTTTGAGACAGAAAAGAAAAGGTAGAGTGCAGTGGAGTCATCATAACTCACTGCAACCTCCGATTCCTGGGCTCAAGGATCCTTCTACCTCAGCCTCCTAAGTAGCTGGGATTACAAGAATGGGCTACCATGCCTGGGTGATTTTTTCTTTTTTTGTAGAGATGGGGCCTCCCTCTAGCTCAGGCTGGTCTCAAATTCCTGACCTCAAGGGATCCTCCTGCCTTGACCTCCCAGAGTGCCAGGATTATAAGAGTGAGTCAACATGCCTGTCCTGCCCATATGACTTTTAACAATTTTTCTTTCAACATTTTCTGCAAGAGAATAAGCCTACATTCATCTCCTTCTCTGGACAATTTGCTTCTGCCGGCACCACATTATGTGTGTGTGGGGAGGGGGGTTTCAAAAAAGCATCATTAAATATTTTCTCATCCAATTTTCATCTAATTATATTTATAAACCTACAGATCCTTTGCTATACCATACAGTGATGGCATTAAAAGAATATCCAATAATAGGAGGAATCAGTTTTAATTATTTTCCTTTTGTTCTTCTAGATCTCAACAGAGCCTCTATTTATAACACTAGTCATCAAAACTATATTTCTTCTAGTTGATCTTCTATTCTTATTTACTTAGAAAACTCTCCAAGATAAGCCTGCATCCTTCAGGTCACAATGACAATATTTGACTTTCCCTTATAACTTGTCTCAAGATTTTCACCTCCATACCAAAAATACAGAGAGCTATACCAGCATCAACTTCTTGCCATTGCCCCCATTGCCTCCCATTTTTTTGTTTTAAAATTAATATTCAAAGTATTAAAGTCACACAAGCAAAAAAGTCTTATTTAGAAATTTATGCTCAGCTTAGACATTTTATTAGACTATTGAGTACAATGAAAAATATCATATTCACTTATTCACTTTTTCATTGCCCTTTTTAATTAAATATTATCTTAAGACACTGTGATTCATAGTTCTAAAAGATAATTCCATCCCTGCCAACTTTTAGTTTGACAAGTTGAATTAAAATAATTATGTGAATCATAGATATTATTCAACCTCAAGTTTTACTGATATAAAATATGGTGGAAAATGAAAAACATCTATAAAATATTGTTTTCCTAGAAAAGTGTAAAAACTTTAATTCCCAAAAGTATTTCCTGTTTTTCTGCATCAGGAAACATTTTGGTTTCAGAATAACACTCATGTATGTGGAAATGCTGATCACAAAGGGAACCTTTTCAGTGTTGGGACATCTATGCTTTGTAATGCTTAAGTCACATAGTTTATAAGATTGTCCCCCATTCTCTAGCCAACTAATCCCATAAATTTACAAATGTCATGTTTATTTAAAACCTGGAGATATCAGTTTTGATCTTTATGAAGTGAGTCCTTAGGATGTTTACTAGCAGGTCTGCTTCAAATTACTAGAATGTTTACTTGAAGGTTATCTGAGTCAATCTTTCCTACTGGCTTCCCTAGCAGGGAGGAGACAGTTTCCAACCTCCTGTTTTATCCTTTCCCCCACAGACCATTTATTTTCCAGTGATATGGACTTCTGAAAATATTTTTAATGTTACAAAACATTTAGTTAGCCTCGTTCTTTGTCAGTCTTTATCAGTTGCCAAAAACGGACTCATGCTTGAGGGGAAATATTATGTACTCATAAAAATCATGAGCTCTCTGGTCATGTGCTCTGGATTTCAGTCTTGACTCTAACACTAACTAGTTATAGGACTTTGGATGAGTTTCTTAATTTCTCTTAGTTTAGTTCCCTCATTTACTTGTTGGGGATATTAATACTACCTAATTCATATTAATACTACCTAATTCATAAGGTCAATGAGTATTAAATAAAGCCCATAAAAGATGTATGACTCATTTTAAGTTAATAAATCTTAGCTCTCATTAGCTACTATATACCAATGACCTAGATCAATTTGTGTTTCAGTTTAAATAATTTCACCCTGTTCTTGTACCCTGTCCATTTTCAACCCCTTCACTTGCTCTTATCCTTGCATCTTGCCTCCTGTTACAATATGCCCCTGCTTTAGTCTCCATTTTCCTATTTCTTCTTCTTCTATTTTCCTTCTTCTTCTGAGACCTACAGGTTTATCCTTAAATTAATATCCTTTTGATCCCAATCGAACTCTGTAGTGACATCAAAAACCAAAACTTTAAGCCAAAATTGAAGCATTGGTTTTAATTTAAAGGTTGGATAAAGTTATTCTATGCTAGCGAATCTCTGCATCCCTTAACAAGAGATTTATATTTCTTTTTATATTGCTAAGGAGAAATAGCTAGCAATTCAGTTTTACATTTAGAAACCAGACTCTTTTCAACTTACATTTTGGAAGATTGCCAATCTATATTGCAGATAGGCACTAAATTAATTCATTTAGGTCCTGATTCAGCTGTGTTTGCTCAGGCAAAATTTCTGCCTGAAGTTCCATTGACTTTGAGGTCAATAAAATCTTTGCATATATAAATCCTGATGAGTCAGATCTTGAATAGATATCTTACAGTTTCTCTCAGTGTGATTCCTACTATTGAATAACCAAATGGTATTTTATGATGTATCTCAATTGCCTTTTTGAAAACAGGAGTTATCCATTGAGTAGAACCCTTGAGCACTAAATAAAAGATAAATATTATACCCTTTCAAATCATTTTCTTCAACTATTAACTTATTAGTGTCAGTGGAAGAAATTAGCTGAGAATGAGTTATATGTACTTTCTAGCACTACCAATATTTTGCATTTTAAACTTCTATATATAATGTGATATGTCCTCATTCTTGGTATCTGTGATGAATGAATAGGAGTAAATTGGCTTATTTACTTATTTCCTTTTTTAAAAAATAACATAAACTACTTTGACTTATGTGCTATAAAATGTGTGCTAGGTATCTCTATGTTCTATCACAAATTTAGAAAGATTAGATGGCGTGTGGTCTAATAAGAAGGATAATTGGAGTCTTTTCCAGTATCCTCTGAGATAGAAAGCCTAGGCCTTAATCCATAAATTAATGCTCTCAATATTCCCAAATTTGAACAACTCAGAGAATTAGTACAAAATGGCCTGGTGTACAAAACGACAACATCAAAAAGTGAACCTGAAATAGACCAAAATATTTCTATTTATCATTCAGGAAAGTAAGTAAAGAGAAATTGGATCTTAGAAGTTTATGGTAGTAATGAAAAAGTGTTATAGGGAGCAACTTATCTAGGTAAAGAAAAAATAGTGTTGAGAAGGAAGATATCCTTTTGCATTTTCTGGGATAATATCCTAAGGATTTCACCAATCATCAATCAGGAAACAGGAAGAAATTGATGTCATACTAGAATATCATCTGATGAGAATTTAACTTCATAGTATCTATTTACAAAGGGGGGGAAGGTGTATAGGAGACTGCATCAGTAAGATACATTTGCTGTGAAACCTAACACCCCACAACTTTGTGGCTTAAGCCAGTAGCCATTTGTAGCCGATAGCTCAAAATTCTGCAGCTTGGTAATTTGGAGTGGACTCGGCTGGGTGGTTCCTCTCCTTTTGCCTCATACATCTGCGGTCACTTTCCAGAGCTTGACAGGTGGCCAGCCAGTCCCAGGCTGCCTCAGAAGGGTTCATCTCTGCTGCACATGATCTGTCACCCACTAGTATGAAAGCTTGAGGATGGTACTTGGACAGACCTCCAAGACAGACAAGCACAAACGTTCAAGGCATTTTGACAATTGAACTCAGAATTTGCCCACTGTCACTTCTGCTGGGGATAGGTAAA
This sequence comes from Microcebus murinus, assembly GCF_040939455.1. Taxonomy (NCBI): domain Eukaryota; kingdom Metazoa; phylum Chordata; class Mammalia; order Primates; family Cheirogaleidae; genus Microcebus; species Microcebus murinus. The sequence continues at coordinate 14,351,201 of NC_134114.1, forward strand.
ATGTCACATTGAAAAGGGTAGGGAAAAGGGGATCTATAGAAAGTGAATCTATTTTCTATGCTACTATAATGGTGGATACATGTCATTATATATTTTTAAAACTCATAGAAAATACAACACTAAGAGTGAACCCTAATGTAAATTATGGACTTTGGATGATAGTAATGTGTCAATTTTGGCTCATTGATTGCAACACATGCATCACTGTGGTGTGGGAGGCCGATGGTGGGGTAGTCTGTGTGTGTGTGTGTGGATGGGGGGGGGAAATTTTTTGTGATTTCTGCTCAATTTTGCTATGAATCTACAACCAAAAAATAAGTCTATGTTTTTTTAAAAAAGCATGGCTGCTTGGATAAATCAGTGTTCTAACAAGGTTTGCAACCTACGATAGGACTTACACGAGATAGAGCAGAGATGTGGGACTATTCTGTCACATTAGATTAACTCACATTTTCTAGAATTTTATATTAATAGGATCAAACAATATGCAATATTTTTGTTTGTCTTTTACATAGCATAGTTATTTGGAGATTTATCTCATTTCTTAATAGTATAGCATTGTATGAAAAACCAGTACTTATTTATCCATTCACCTACAGATGGATATTTGGGGTTCTTGTAGATTTGGGTTAATATAAATAATACTCATACCATTCATGTTGTCTTATTTCTCTGTGGTAGGTACTTACAGGCAAAATGGCTATATCATATGATAAATGTATGTTTATACTTTTATGAAAACACAATTTATTTTCCCCAAAGTGATTATGTCATTTTACATTTTTTTCCAGCAGTGTATAAGAGTTCCAGCTGTTCCACAAAATTCCTGACACTTGGTATAGCCAGTCATTTTATTGTAGCCATTCATGTGTGTGTGTAGTGGCATCTTATTTTGGTTTTAATTTTTATTTCCCTAGTGACTTATGACACTGAATTCTTTTTTGCACTTACATTTGTTATCTGTTTTGGTGAAATGTGCTGATTGTACATTTCTTTTCACATGTACCAAATCTTTTATCATGGGAGATGTATTTTTTTTTTCTTACTGAACTTTGAGAGTGATTTATACATTCTACATAGAAGTCCTTTGTCAGATTTTTGTTTTTACACAATAAATTGCTTTTATTTCGGTATGTATCCACATTTCAGCATTTAGTCATCTTGAACAGAAAGTGGAAAAACGTAGTAATTTGCCAGGAAGTCAAGCCTGTGAATTCAGGGATCTGCTGTGAACATCAAGTTCTTTCTGACACCCCACAGAGGATCCTGGGAAGCAGCAGCACCAAAACCCAAGTATGCAATGAATTCAAGATTGTTTTTGTTCCAGTTGTCAGATTTCAAACTAGACCCCAATGGAATGACCAAACAAGAATCTTGTCTAAAACTTCTTCAAATTTTTAAAAGCAAAAGCAATTACAGGAAAAGGAAACAATTCAGGAGAATCGTGTGTGCTTACAAATGTCTTCATGTGGCTTCTCTCCAAATTTAAGCACGAAAGACACTGAGAGCTGGCAAGTTTGAGTCACACTGGTGACTGTTCCTTTTACTTTATCAAGGCAGATAGAGCTGAAAAACACTATCAGCAGAGAGTGGCTGGGCTAAGGACCCAATATTCATTTCCCTGGCTTGTGGAGAGTGAATAAATTCTGTTCCAAAACGAAACAAGGGAGATCAGAGACACTTTAAACCTTACCTGATGACTTCTCGTCAAAGCAAGAGTGTCATGAAAAGTCTGGGTGGTGATGGAACAAAAAAGGGGCTTGAGAAGGAGGGAAGAGAAAGAAGTACCCTGAATGAAGGTGGGCAGAGAAGAAAGGGGAAAAGCCATGAATTCCTCAATCTCAGAGGGGAGCGTAGCGGTTAGGATCTGTGCTCTGATTAATGGTGGGAGTGAAGCAAGGTAGGGAGAGGACGATGGCTTCTAAGGGGAGCATCATTTAAGACTTAAAGAAAGAATCCAGGGTGCAGGCAAAGCACTCCACACACCTAGCAGTAGTCCCAAAGGCTGCAATCTGAAATCTTCACAGCTACTCTGACAAACCCCCAAGCTGGAGGGCTGTTGCAGGGAGGGCAGGAGGAAGGGAGATAGGTAGAGGGAGAAGGCAGAGTGCCCAGACCACAGGCCACGTATCAGCAGCAAGGTGTTTGTGTGATGTGTTTTTTCCCCAGCAGAATTAGATGTGCCCCACCAGTTATGATGAGTATCAATTTAAATATACTTTCTTGATCCCCAAAGTTCAACCACATGGACAGTGATTATACTTGACAGGATGATTTCTTATTGCACAACTTACGTATTTTAAATGTACAAAAATTAATATAATTTACAGTATCTTAAGATAAATTGCATCTGCATGGGAGCTTTCTTTCCAGTACTTTTAAGTCTACATGATGTGTATAGAAAATTTACCACAGTGGAAAATGAATATTGGTTAAATTGAAGGCAGGGACAGCGGAAGGGCCTATCATTTTTCTTTTTGATTAATTTCTGTAACATAGTCTTTCGGGTGACTGAATGGAGTTTCATATTTTCTGTCAACATCATTAGGTGCTGATGCTCTTGCAGGACAACTTTAGTTTTGTATGAATTTTACCATTTTGTTAGCACTAATATAGCTCTTGGTTCCACCACTCCATTGGAACCATTAACTCCATTAAAATATTAATTTTTGTTATAAATATTATGAAGGAGGTGTCTCTGAGTATGTCGTTCTATTTTAAAGCTGTATTCTCAGTTTTCTTAAATTATCTGAGCCCATGGTGGCTGCCATCTTGTGCCACTCCCTTTATCAGATTTTTGATTTGCAAATATTTTCACTCAATTTGTGGTCGATATTGTCATTATGTTATTATTTTTCTTCAAAGAGCTTCAGTTATTAATTTTTATGGATTCCAATTATGAATTTATAATGGAGTTCAATATTTAAGGATCATGCTTTTGATTTTGTGTTTATAAAATCTTTGCCTTACCACAATGCTAGAAAGATTTATCTTGTGTTTTCTTCTAGAAGATGTTTAGTTTTACTTTTTATATTTTGGTCTATGATATATGGTCAGGTATTTCTTTTCTTTTTTTTTTTTTTTGATGATACAACGTATGCATGAAAGATTATCTTTTTAATGTGAATATCCAGTTGTTCCAGCATCATTTGTTGAAAGATTCTTTCCTCACTGAATTATTTTCAATCATGATTTGAATTTAACCAATCTCTGCTGCTTCATTTTTCTCTAGAAAAGATATCTTAGAACTAACTTATTATACATACATGCAGGCCTCCCAGACAATAAATCTCACTCTCATACAAAAAAAATTCTAGGCAGTTTTCACACTCTTTCAGTCTTTTTTTTTTAATCAAACTACAAATGTATCAGCATTCTATTTTTCATAGTTACAATAAATGTTATTGAACTTAACCTTTTAGGTTTATAAACAAAGTCAGATAGAATCAGAAAATGACCTTTGATTAGAAAGATACTTAGTGTTTAGGCATAATCAGAAATAATCAAGAAGTCAAATATGTCAAAAATGAAACTATTCTCAATTTCTATTTTGTACACTATTTTTAAAAGAAACTGGTATATCTATTTATGAGTACAAAAAGGAAAACATTTTGCTGGGGAATGGCTATTTTTCTGAAAATTTTGTCTGTATAATTTTACTGAAACTTGTGACTGAGATTGTGAATATTTTACATGTTAATGGAAAGATAATCAGAGTATTATAAGTGAAAATACAGTTTTTTAGGAAACCCAAGATACCTACTTACTAATTGAAAGATTATTCTGGCATCCTTACTTCTTGTCACAAGGCTCCATATTTGTCACATACATGGATTTAAAGATAAAAAAAAATGTTCTCATAGGGGAAAATGAGAATTTAAAAGAAGCAAATAAATGATTCTGTAAGGTTTTAAAAATGTCATTTCCTGGAGTATAAGATATATCTATGAATGAGTGTCTCTATTTTTATTTCTTGTTTAACATTTCAATGACATTCTGAAAACCTATTTCTAAGTAATTATTTTTTTGAGATGGAGTCTCATTCTTGATTGCCCTGGCTAGAGAGGAGTGGCTTCATCATAGCTCACTGCAACCTCAACCTCCTGTGTTCAAGTAATCCTTCTGTTTCAGCCTCCTGAGTAGCTGGGACTACAGGTATGTGGTAGAGTATTTAGCAAAACAATTGTCTGTAGCAACATGAAAAAGAAAAAATGAACTTTATGAGCCTGCAAATTAATCTAAGGAGATATCTCAGGCCAAATCATTTCTTGTAACAGTTTTTGAAATGTTGAAGATAAAAACAAACTAACAATGAAACCATTTGATAGTTTAGCAAAATTTAGAGGACATACACAGGGACCAGGAGAGACTCTCCACCCACCCAAATGTTTTCAAGGTAAAAAATAATCACGGAGGAAAACTCAGTCCAGAGTTTTATACTATACCAGTATAGTATGGCCTCAGAGTAATTTTAAGATCAAGCATGTGGTCATCAGAACCTTTGCTAAGATCTCAAAAGTATATAAGGTGATTCCTTGTAAACCATCTTTACTAGATAAATTTTATTTTAAGAATTGTTACGGTTGCTATGCCCTTTCAGATAAAATGATTTTTACATGATTTTAGGGACTTGCTGATTATTCTATCTAAGATCTTGAAAATGGTTTTAAAGAATCTTAGAAGGCTGTCCTATATCACCATGGTTCACAATCTGAGGTAGAGAAGAACCCATCTCATAAAACTTCAGAGGCTTACCTTTTTGTTTAAAAGAGCCAAAATCCAAAAGATCCAGAGAAAATCCACCACTTTCTAAGAGAATTGCATTAACAGAAGCACCATCAGCTTGAACTGCCAAAGACAAAAGGTGGTCAAAATCAAAGCAAGTGTGGGATCCACAATCTTCAGAAAACTGAGAAAGCTTTAAGTGTAGACCATTTAAATATTAGGCCAGCTATAAATATAGACCATTTCTTACTGAAAACAGTGATTCAAAGTGCATAATAAGAGCTCAAAGGGCAATACATAGAGCTATAAATAATTCCCACAAACAGAAGTAGATCTTAATAAAGAAAAATTAGCACTATCTGCTGAGGTGGACTTCAGGATTTCTATGAAACAGTGACTACCAGGTTCCTTATAATGGTTAATGGATACAAAAATTCAGTTAGATGAAATTAATAAGATCTAGTGTTCCATAGCCCACTAGGGCAAGTATAGTTAAGGATAACTTATTGTATATTTTAAAATAACTAGAAGAGTAGATTTAGAATGTTACCAACACAAAGCAAGGATATATGATTGGGTTGATGGATATCTCAAATATTCAAATTTGATCATTGTATGCTTGTATCAAGATGTCACATATACACCCTAAATATGTATAACTATTATGTATCCATAAGAATTAAAAATAAGAAGAAAACATAAAGAGGGTGTTTGTTGAGGTTTTTCTTTCTCTATATGATCATGAATGTTGAAGGGGAGCTGGCATCAGTTATAAAAATCAACCTCACATTCTAGTCTAACATTCCCCCCCCAAATCACCCAATTAATTCAGTAATTATCCATTTGTCTTCAGATTTAATGGGTTCTTCATCAGCTATAATATTGATGGATGTTATTTTCCATAGACACAGTTTTATTCATGCCATCATCTTAATCAAAAAACTTTCATTTTATTATAAGAAATAAAATAAGTAAAATAAAGTATTATTATTAGAGTGAGTAGATCTTCTGTAGTTTGGCTATCTCTTTTTTAAAAACTTTATTTCTCACACTTTATTTCATTACTATATAGCTCCAGCAACATAAAAATAATTCATTCAGGGGTTTCTAAGATTTAGAGTAAAGATCCTCAGATTAATGTTCCCTCAAAGTGTCTGTTAAAATGCAATTTTCTAAGTGCCATGACAAAGTTATTTATTCTGGATGCCTGCTAATGAACTTCTATATGATTTGAAAACTACTGACATAAGAAATATAGAAAAGAAATAAAATTTAAATACAAGAATTCAGACTTCCTGAATTTAAGGAAGTAGTAAAAATAAAAAGTTGTAATGTCTAGCTGAAAGTGAAAAAAAAAATGAAGAGCTAAAGTTTCAGAAGGGTTTCATAACTGTAGATCAATATTTGGAAGATGAGATGCCTGATATATGTATCAAACTCTTAGATATGTCCTTATGTCCTTGAAGTAAAGATACTTCCCCCCCATTTCTTCCCCTTCAATTTGGTTTTTGTTCCAGTTTAATGAATATTGTTTAAAAAAATGAGGAAAATCTCTTTATTTTTCTTTAAATACTTTTGAAAAGAAAATGTATTTTGTGCTAAATTATAACACTAAACCTACTGCTCTTTTCTAACTATAGATCTGAAAATATCATGGATGACTTATAGTTTAAAAGAAATTGGAAACTAAATATGGGAGGTTAAAATAGATGCAAAAATAAATTTTTCATAATATGTGTTTTGTTGCACAGTTTTATAACAGTTAGACTTCTATGATTTGGGAAATCAACAACGACCAAAAAAATAAATTATAACTAGAAGGGGTAAGTTTAACTTTGTTTATACTCACAATTAGACAAACAAACAAATGCTGCTGGAAGTTCACTTGTTTTCCTCAGAGTTTAGGGAAAAAAGGAGAGCTATGAAGCATAACATAAGTCCATGCCACTGTCACAGATTTTCCGTTTTTGATGTGGAGTGTAGGCAAGGAAAGTATAACAAAGGCTTAGATTTTTGTTTTGCTTAATTCTCAAAGAATAATTTGATTCTATATCTCCACATAAATTTATCATTAATTTTATAATTAATTTGTTAATCTAGTATAAGATTTCTTAATTACTAAGGGCTTAGATTGGTACATTCATTTGTAATCAAAGTTAATATTTATTTTATAGTTATATCTATTTTTAAATTTCCTAAACAGAATTAATGGTAAACAAATCTTTAACTACACAAAAATTCTTAGGAATAAGAAGCCCACCCTGAGAAATATATTTTGCGCCTTTTTTCCAAATAATATGTTTTGGGACATGCCCACATACAAACTAAAGATATAAGAAGTAATGATTCACTAAAAAACACTAAGTTTTATTATCAAGAGATTGCCCAAAGTTATATGGACAACTTTTGGTCAGAAACTCTGGAATATGTAAATAAAATATTGTTTTCTATTTTATTTAAATATTGATAATTTATGTCAAAAATAAAAACACATTTGCATTCTTCGGATTATTTATCCTAATACTCAATTTCTGTGGTAATTTAAATAGGTAACTATAGAAGTTTAAAAGGCCAAATATTCTTTTTGTTATTTATTTATTGCTAGTTCTATCAACAGAGTGATTTTGAGAGAAAGTACAACTTGTGCTATTTTTTTTAAAATTTCTAGAGGGAAGTTAATTTTTTAACTTCCTTCATGAGCACAGCAGTTTTTCTAATTCACATTAAAATAAAAAATAATTGAATATTCTGGTCTCAGAAGAACTATTAAAATTAAGTAAACCCAAAAACATTTAATTATTTCTGACAATGAGGAATTAAAAATACTTTAGCATACAACTTTGCTATTTATTGGTTAGGGGACCTTGGAAAGTGTATTATATACCTTCGTGTCTCAGTTGCCTCTCTGTAAAATGGAAATTGAATACATTAATAAATGTAAAGTTTTTAACCCCGTGTCTGAAAACTAGCAGTCACACTAAGCATTTATTATAATTATCATCTCACTGGTTGAGTCAATCCAGTGCAGAGTTGAGTGAGAAAAGAGGAAGGAGAAATGTGACTAATAGAAGTAAAGGTACAAAATAATCTCTCATAGGAAAATTAGATGAAATAGAAACTCTCTTATTTGCTTAGTTTTCATTTAAAAAATTCAGTATGAATAAAAGTATAAGATGATGATACTCTTCACTCCATAATCGTACTTTTAGTTATTCATGCTAAGAACATATTTTATCGATAAATACTTACAACATTAAGTATGAAAATAAGGCATGTTTCCAACAATAGAATATTTAAATCAATTATTCTACATCCATAAGGTGAACTATCAGGCTGAATTTAAATTATGTACTTAATACCATTTAATAACAAAATATTATCACGATAATGTTCAGTGTATACATTATAAGAATATAAAATCCTATGCAGCTTCAAATCCTGCTTAAAATATTAATGAATATGGATTTGTATAGAAAGAAAAAATGGTGAAAATCTTTTCAGAAAACCTCTCGTCAAACCCTCTTTTATAGACTAGAAACCTTATTATTCACAACAGAGTTAATAACTTTTCCCTAATCTCTTTGAAAAAGATGGGATGAAGAAATCATGACCGTTAATCATTATTGTTTTCAAGTAAGTCCCAGGAAGATCCATGTGTATCTTTCTCTGATATATGAATTTCAAATTATTGTAATAAATTGAACATGAAATGCTTTCATAGTTCTGTGAGAAATCACTTTATAAAAATTGTACCAGCTTGTTGTTGAAAGCTGACTCTAAATAACACAGAAGGCTCTGCTCATTTAATCTACCACAAATGGATAATGGAGTTATGATTGATTCTTATCACTGCCAATCTCTTTCCTTTAGAGAGGTTGCAAGAAGGTTCGAAATACATACAAATCTAGTAGGTGATGGGTGGCTGTTGGCAAATGCTCTGTGTCTGCCCTGTAAACTGTTGAAAGAGATCCAATTTTGATTAGACAGAGAAAAATTACCCCATCTCACAAAGAGGATGGAAATTTCATAAGCAAAGGCCTGAAACCACTGAGGCAGTACCTTAATATTATGACAAAGTGTTTTATATGGGAAGAATCAGTAGAAATAACAATAAATGTTCTCAGGGTGTCTCAGAGTCTGGAAATTTCTGACTCAGCACTTACTTTTAAATGACCTAAAATTAGTCCTAGCCTGAATTGATGGACATGAATTGATGGATCATATTAATACATAAAACCACATGCCTAGCATGCAGAACTTTCAGGTTTGTTCCTAGCTCTGTCATTAAAACAACCACCACCATATCCTCAACGCTCCCTAACCTATGTAGTTGTAGAGGTAATAATTTGCAAATTTCAACATACTACTGATATTCCCATCTCTCTGCTTCCTGCCATTTTGCTTTATGTCTGCTTACAATATAGGAACCATTTTTAAATATTTCACTGGCTGCTTTAAATGCAATTTTTCTGAACTTGAGAGATTGTTGCTTGGTGTTCTTGTTAGCGTAAAGAAAGAAAGCAGTGGAGAAGGAAGAAGTGTTCTTTTATGTACTTTCACAGGAACAGGATTACTCTTTTTCCTGAGCCAGAACACAAGTACACCACCATTCTCTTCATTCAGTGTATTTCCATTTACTTTTTTATATAGTGTATACTTTTCCGAAAGTTGGGTAAGTTGCCTTGCTCATATGTCAGTGTTAATAGAGATTATTTTCAATTCCAATTTTCTAGTTGTTTAGTGGAAAGGCAGAGAAATCCACATCAGGACATATTATTACTCAGCTATCATTGCAAACCAAATGCCTATTGCAAAGGAAATGAATATAACTTGAAAATAAACTCAAACCCTCTCCAAAACTGGCTAAATACTTTCTGCTATGGTTTAAAACATAATGGCTGAAAATACTATACTATTATTTTTTTAAAAATCTACATAAACTAAAAAGCAAAAGAATTTTGAAAAGAATTTCAGAAAATATTAAGAGCAATAATTTTAACTAGCAATGTACAATTAGTTCATGTAGGTGTCCTACTTTCTGCTTTAGTTGGTATTTTGCATGTAGCCTGCAGAGCAAAATTGTTTGTGTCTGATACCAGAAAATCAGTCGTTAATGTAAAAATGTTAAGGATGTAACAAATGCTTTTCTCTATCCAAAGTTTATTGGCTCAAAGAAGGATATACAGAAGGAGAAACAGTATTTACATAGTATTTTATATCCAATTAGATGCATTTCTTTCCTTGGTTTAACACACACACCACATAATAAGGAAAAAAGATAAGGGCTAACAACAAATGTACAAAATAAAATTAAAGTTCAAATAATTGTAAACTGCTTCATTTATATGAATTGCTAAATAATTACTTTAAAAGCAATATATCCACAAGATTTTTAGACCTATTTTCATATATGTTCACAGGACATGATACCTGACTTTGTAGACTGTTCATAGCACTTTTATTTTTTAAGTGTTACAGTACTTTCAACTGTCTACAGTGATTTATTGGCATCACGTCAAAGTGAAATATAACTTTTTCAAATGGAAAGCTTAGAAAATAATCAAGAACTGTCCACATTTTTTGAGAAAGCGTTTGTTTCTGAAACTCCTTCTTCACTGTACAATAACTGTTCAGCAACAGAGGACTTCCACAGAATAGCAATTCCCTTATTTAATCCTGCAATACTTAAACTTCTTAGGTTCTAAAATGTTAACATTTTTCATTTTAAAACGCACAACCAAAATACAGGTTTCTAACAGAACACTAATATCAAAGCATACTAATTTGACATGTAAACATAAACTCAGATATTATTGATTCTATTGGAATGTTTAAATAAAAGGTTGAATTTTAAAGTTAATATATTAGAAAAATCCTCATCATGGGAGTGGAGAATATTTATTAGGCCTGATTTCTACTCACTATTCGTGTGGGTTTTGGCTCCATTCTCTAGAGAAGCCTTTTTTCTTTCTTTTTTTTTTTTTTTTTCATCCTTTTCCTTAATGGCATCTCAAAAAGGCACTTGAGAATATAACCATAACTGGGAAGTGTGAATTTTTTCTTTTTTCCTTTTTTTTTTTTTTTTTTTTTTTGTGGTTAGGGTTAGGGTTAGGTTAGGCTTAGGGTTAGGGTTATGGCTGTTTCCATAGCAATTTTGCTTGTTGTTCAGCTCTATGTTATCTTCACCCAGGAAATCCAGGCTGAAAGAGTAGCCGCTGTCTGGAAGATCACGAAATTCACGTAAAGGCAAAAAGATTTGTTTAACCAAGCATTAGCTTCCAACTGGATTTTATTACACCCACATATATTTCATTGACCAGTGGAAGCCCCATGGCTTAGCATACCATCAATGGAATAAGAAAGCATAAACTTCTTCTAAAAAGGAACATCTCAGAGAAAGCAAAATTAATTATATGCCAAATAGTAACACAATCTACCTTAGGGCACATTTACAAAACATATGTAAAATTGGGTATCTGTGTTTTCATAATAGGAAAACAGATACCTTTTTTAAAAATGAAAACTTCACATATATGGAGCTTTAAAAGAAAATAAAATCAATTCAGTTCTGATTCTCATATGAGTAATTTAAACCAAGAAGACAATGAAGAAAAGAATATAGATTACTAGATGAAAAGAACTAATGTGCCCAGGTATATCCAGATGTGAAATCATTCATCTGTCAGAAAGAAAGAAAATACAATTGTAGGATATACAGTGGCTGATAGAGTATGCAACTAATAGTACCCCATCTATAGGAAATTTTAAAAATGAACTGAAATAAGGAGTTGAATTAGGTGTTAGTAGATGAACTAATGGTGACCAATTAATATTATGATATTTCTACAGTCAAATTTCATGAATAATTATGAAATATAATGTGCAAATTGTATTAAATAAAGTAATTGGAATAGGAAAATATAAATGTGAATAGGTAGTGAATGGCTTAAATATAAATATTCTAAAAATCTCAGAACAATCCAAGTGATTGTGCATGGAAATTGGGCTGGGATGAAGCTGTATTGATGGCTAAGGTATAGATTGATAACATATATTTCAAGAGGGTGGAAATTTTATATATTAATACAATATTCATTTAACTTTGGCTGTTATAGAAAATATTCTCTACACAGGTGTTACGGAAAATACTCTTTACATAAGTGATGTGGAATTGTAGTATAATTATAAAATTTAAGCAGGAGAGGGAGAGAGAGCAATAGAAAGAGAGAGAAAAGAGGGAAAAACTGCTGGAAAATATTAGAATGAGGAAAGAAAAACGAATAAAACAAAATCTTTATATAAAACTTGTTGCTCATAAGTTTTTGGTTACTGAAGTGGATCACCGGATCACTATGAACTTACTTGTTTTCCAGATACAAGAATTCTTTGATCTTCTTGTAAATGATTTATGTGCAGAAACACAGCCCTGCAATGGATTTGACAACATTACAGAGTAGAAAAATGGTATCATTATTTTGCCTGATGTAGTCTCTGTAAATTGTGGTCAGACTGAAGGTGGACTTTGTTTTGACCCATGAAATAGAAAGAAACCCAATAAAATGGGTAAAATGTTTTTCACTAATGATCTTCAATATCATGTGGATGTTCTTATTCTGGAATGGCAGGTATACTTGGTGCAATAGGACACACATCAGAGAAGTTATTTTAGTTTGGAACAGCCATTGTTTATACCATTCCTACTTGGGGAATCTGATATGGATAATATTTTTCAATGATTAATAAAGTCACATTTTCAGTGATAATAAAGGGTTTCATCATCACAAATCACTGTTTCCAAGAGAGCAAAAAATAAAACACTGCTTTTAAATTCAGCTTATTGAAGATTCCATATATTTAACAGAGGAGTCCAAAAAGTATGCAGTGGGAATCATATCATGCAGAATTGTACTCTGATCAATTTGGAATGTCTCAGTATAGTGCTAAATGACGATATTTGGATAATCATAAATAGTAGGGTGTTTTTCTACCAAAATATAAAAATATTTTATTAAAGTCCAAAGTATATGGTTTTTATAAACTATGAAACCTATTCAAAACAAATTTATAATGAAAGATTGAACGTGATTAGGCTTCAAAATATTTATCAATAAAATATTAATAATATTTCATCCTAAAATATGTATATATATATTATAAAATAAAGAAAATAAGCAACAATCTCATAAGGAACTAAATGAAAAAAATAAAATGTCTTTTACTACTAAATTTGATCTGCAACTATGACTATGAACTGATGATGAATAGTTTAACCTCAATTCCTAGTTCGTTGACTAATAAAGCCCAGAAGCAGGGGCCAAATCAGTGACAATAAATATTATTAACACTAAAGCTTTTATTTTTATCATGTTCACCCATTAAAACAACTAGTGTTCATTAAACAATGTGAGTATTCCAATTGTGTTCAAGAACAAGCTGAGCCCACTATGTTACAATACCAGACATCAAAGAAGATGTAAAAAGATTAATGAGAAACTGTATCTTAGATTACACAAATGTTGATGAAAATACATAGATTTTGTTTATAGTAATATTCAACCTGATAATTGAGGAAGAAATGATAGCATTATGATGAAATAATACTGTCCCAATTTTTCAATGTCTGATGAAATAAAGACTCCAAAATATGATTGTCAATGTCTGCTAAAACCACTTGTAAAAAATGTTTATGGGGAACATATATTAAAAAAATAACTCATGACCAAATAACCCTGATCTCAAGAATGCAAGTTTAACAATTGGAAATCAATCCTAATAATTTCCCATGTTAAATGGAAACAGAATAAATGAAGAAAACATTAAGGTAATGTCAATTCTTGCAGAAAAAGAAAATTATCTGACATAATGCCACATACTTGATGGAAACTCATAGGCAAACTGGTAGAAGAAGAGTACTTTATTAACCTAATAATAAGCATTAAAAACCTACAACTAACATTATACTTAATGGCAAAGACTGAGCATGTTGCTCTTAATACTAGAAAGAAAGAAAAGGTGTTTGCCCTAAATATTTCTACTCAGAAAAGTACTAGAATATCTAGCCAGTACTACAAAACAAAATAAATAACTAAACAAACAAATAACTAAAATACATATTTTCAGAATGAAAAACTAAACTGTTTTTATACACAGAGACATTATCTCCAAACAAAATCAGTCTGTTTATAATTAAAGCCCTATGAAATTTTATTACTTTAGTAGGTGTTTTGCTGAATGAGAGTTAATTTCATCATGAAAAGGGAAAATAGTGGCTTAAAAACAAAAAGATATACTGGGAAAACTATCAACACAAGTGTTTGAATCAAAGTAATAACTATTTGAATTTTACTTGACCGATTCCCATTTTTTGACGATGAATATCTTTTTTTTTTGTAAAGAGACAGGGTCTGTTGCCCAAACTGGAGTGCAGTGGCACACTGTACACAGCTCACCGCAACCCTAAACTCCTGGACTCAAAAGGTCTTCTTGCCTTAGCTTCCTGAGTAGGTGGTACTATAGGAATGAGTCACCATGCCAACCTAATATATTTTTTTAATTTTTTGCAGAGGCAGGGTTTCGCCATGTTGCTCAGGCTGGTCACAAACTCCTGGCTTCAAACCATACACCCTTCTTGGCCTCTCAAAGGGCTAGGATTACAGGCATGAACAACCATGCCCATACTTTATATTTTTAGAGTTTGAAGTATTAATAGGTTTTTAAAATAGACATTCTCTGTGTTTTGGAAAGAAATTGTATTTTTTTCTCTTAAATTTTGATCTCTTTTAATAGGATCAATTACAGATGAACTCATTAAACTTGTTTTCAATTCTTCATATTGAAAAAGGTAAGATTAATCAATGTGCTAGCATACATGACAAGTACATTACAGCTGAAATTAAAAACAAAAAACAATTAAAAATTAATCTAACTAAAATATTTAAATTATACTTAATATTATTTTATTTCTATTTTTTGTCCAACAGTTATTTCTTTTTTTATGTTATCGATGCACAGAAATGAAACCAAGAACAATAAATAATTTCCATTATTTTTGTATATAATGCTTACACTATTTTCTACTTTGGCAGAATATATGTCAATATAGTGTACTTTATTTTAGAATGCATGGCTCAAACTTTATTAAAATATCTCTGGGCTCAAAGATTTTATCTTACTAGTCTTTTTATTTTACCAAGGTCATGTTTATATTTTTCAATCTCTAATGGTATTTTCCTAATCATTTCAAAACTCTGTAAATGCCTTTTCAATTGTGATCTCTGGAGCCATACAGAAAAAGTTTTAAAGTTAAAATAAGGAGACACAGAAGACAAAGGTCTTTCTCATGGAGAGAGTGGAGTATGCCTTTTTTTTTTTTTTTTATTATGACCATTCTCTGATCTTTCACTTGGCACACTCCCTAAAAATATAAAAATAAGTAAGTAAATTAATAAAAAGTGAGTATCTATTACATATGCAAGTATATATGGCATTATACATACATATATATATATATATATATATATATATATATATACACTCACACACTATATGTGTGTAGTGTTTCTCATCAGGAAATTTAATTTCATAATGGTCTGGACAGCACACATATAACATTTCATTCTGCAGAGCAATTCCATTAATTATTATTATTATCTCAGTATAGAGATGAGTAAGCTTAGATTCAGATAACATTAGTAATTTAAACTCTCACAGTACTAAGTAGCAGTAGAGTAGCATTCTGCATGTTATTGTGCCCATAATCTCCAGAATTAAAGTTTTCATACAAACTACCAGTATTAAGTAAATTTGAAACAAAAGACTTATAAAGTGTGTGATTTATTAAATTAAAAGGCAAGTCAATATATTGCTGACCAACATCCTTACTCTACAACCAAAATAGCATGTAGTTATATGTATAATTTTCTATTTTCTGTATAGAAAACTATAAATCTATTGGTATTGATCCTAATAATCATTTTTTCTAGGCCACATTATATATACACTATATTATAGTTCTCAACATAATTGCCTAAATAAACCTATTGTCCTACAGCGTGCACTTCAGTGGTGAATAGATCAAAATATGGTGACCATATCTTTATATATATATATATATATATATATATATATATATATATATATATATATAAACAAAGTGTCAAGGGCTGATTTATACACTGTACATAATTAGTTTCATCCAAGTGTAAAGCAAAAAATCTGCAGCCAGACAAATGTGATAGTAATTGGGTGATGCCCAACATGTTGTCTGATAAAAGAGTTTTGCCAACAGCTCATATTGCTTTTCCTCAGTGCTTGATATTTGTCATAACATTTGCAGCTATTTTTTTTACAAGCTTTAGAGCAAGTGTAACATAACATTTCTCCCCTAATCTAGGAATGCAACTTTCCGTGATGTCTCAGTATTTATAGTCTCTTCTCTGCATTTAGCAATATAATTCATCAATTTTAAGCTTGCAAGTGTTATTTTGTGCTTATTCTATATAAAACTACAAATTGCTTTCTTAGAGAGCAGCAAATAGTGCTGCTTTGAAAATGATATGGAATTTTAGTGGCTTCATGCCACTATTTATTATGGTTGCCAAGAAAAGGCACTGGGATCTGAAGCACATGGATCTCCAGCTCAATTAAGTTTTTTCTCCATATTTTTATAATCAGGGCTCTTCTCCTATTTTGGGGGGTGATTTGACAACTCTTTGTAGCCACGGATTTTATTAACCCTGTGGACGCTGGAGTTCTCTTGACTGTTTTAACACATTGACTGCCACACTAGAAACAAATTTTTTTTTTCCCTTGGTGTCATGATGTTTTATTATGAAAATAGAATAAAAACTTTAAAAACAAAACAATCCATTCTAACCTAATAAATAATTTGGGTTTTTTTGTTGTTTTCTGTGTGTGAGTTATATGCAACTTGAAAAATAGTTCACATGGTTCCCAAGGTGAAGAAACATGTGAATTACATATGCTTCATGAGGACCAGGCCTCAAAACTAGCATGAGTTAGATACAACTCACATGGCAGTTAATGTGTTAAATTTGCTATGTTATTTTTTGTTTTCTATTGAAGTTATATTATTCTTTCCATTGCTAATTTTGTGCTGTAGTAAAGCATTAATGAATCCTGATTAATCTTTGTGAATTGAAATAATAATATAGCACAATAATAGTTAAATAAGAAACTCTAACAGACACAAAACATTAATGCAAATTATGCTAGTCTAAAATCATCTTAGTTGGTTTGGGCTATTGTTACAGAACACTATAGACTGGCTGCCTTAAACAAAAATCATTTATTTTTCACAGCTGTGCAGGAGAGGTAGTCTAACATCCAGGTGCTGTATAGATTTGGTTGCTGGTGAGGGCTCTCTTTCAGGCTTTCAGATGGCCTTATTCTCATTGTACCTTCACATGGTGGGAAGAAAGAAAGAGAAGACTTTCTCATGTCTCTTTTTATAACAGCACTAATCCCATTTTGAGGGCTCTACCTAAGTGACTTAACCACCTTTCAAAGGCTCCACCTGCAAACACCACTGATACAGGAAAGTGACTCACAATGCTGGGATACTCCTGAGGTCTAAGTGGGTCCTTGGCTTTGCACAAGAAAGAATTCAGGAGTGAACTGACAGCATAAAGTGAAAGATAGATTTATTCAGAAACTACAGAAGTCTCCTACTCTGCAGACAGAGCAGAGGCAAGTTCTCCCTGCAGAAGAAAACTGGCTACCTGGTTCCTGTTGCCTTTCTATTTAAGCAATGGCTTTTTGTTTGCCTGAGAATGCATTTTGGGAAAGAAAAATAAATGAAAAAATAAAATAAATAAATAAAAATAAGCAATGGCTTAATTAAAGGCTAAAGAAGGGGAGGAATATTCATGGCAGGAGCAGTGTTTTCCTGGAATCAGGATGACATCCTTTATTTCTCCACCGTCTTGGTTCTAACTGGATGGATGGAACTTGCCCTGCCTCCAACCTGTTTTGTTCATAGTAATTTGAAATTTGTTTTGAGACTTCCTGACCCAGGCAATGTTGCAACAGTGCCCAAAGCAATGCCCAAGGCAATGCTTGCAGCAATTCCCAAAGCAATTCCCAAAGCAGTACCTAAAGCAGTACTTGCCAGTTCCCTGTTTCGCCATCACAATGGGGTTTTTGGCCTTAACATATGAATTTTGGGAAAGCACAAATATTCAGTCCCTAACAAAGACCAATTTAACTCTGTGATCATTTTAGGGCACACAAAGCCTTTGAAGACATGATCTCATCATTCCTGACTTCCTTTAGAAATCATTTGGCTTTGATTTCAAATGGTGAAATATAAATAAAACAATAATCATATCATCATATTGGCCTCAAAAAATGGCAAAACACCTTAATACAATATCATGGAATGTTAAATACCACCAGCAGTCCAAAGACAATATTTTGAGATCATACATGGTACAGGTTGATTTTAATGGTGTATTAAAAGTCTTTGCTTATTCCATTATACCATGTAAATGTCAAATGCTTAGAAAATTTACAAACTAATGAGACTAATGTTGTTAACAAATTGAATGTTTGTATGTAGAGTAAAATATTAACATTCCATTAGATCTACTCATTTTCACTGCAAAGAGCCAGTGAGTTTGTTTCTTTCTCAGTAAATGGGAATAACAGTTCCTGACATGACACAAAGTAAACCAGGAAAACTATTCCCCAACCTATAACCTGTAAGCCACACAGGTGACTGATTCTTATATTGCTGCTGCAATATTCATTATGAGAAAGGCAACTAATCAAAAATTTTAAGAATATTATTAAAATATATTTATAACTCTGCATAACCAAATTTGAAATTTATATCTGAAATGACTAACCCGAGTAATCAGTTAGTTCTCATATTTTTTTTGCATGTCCCTAAAATGTAAAGCCCTAGTAGTTGAAATAGATTAAGGCTGTACATTCAGGAAAAATTAGCTGTGCTTCAAAAGCTCTCTTCTCTTTTAGTAGCTATCTAAATTGCCAGCTATCAAGTGTGAGATTGCCTATGATTATGAACAGAACTCATAAGGATTGTAAGTCCCCAAAAACTCGCTATTTGGCACATTTTAGTCTGTTATATATATAAAAAAAATTATCTTGATTAATAGATTTATAAATAGCAGATTTGATTAGAAGTATCATTTTATATATAATATATATGATACATATTAGTAATATATATCTCACAAAACTGAAAATTATTCTTTAGTGATATCTTTCAGGTAATATAAAATATAAATAGTTTGCATATTCTCTATTTACATAAAAGATTTAAATATTTAAATTTTCATTTTCAATAATATCATATAGATTATTATAAAATGTTAGATCTTTTTCATGGGAAAGTGGACAGATATGAATGTAACTTAAATTGTATTTAAATTATTTTGAAGGAAAAAATTCTATACATACACTGGATATTCTTTTCTAAAACAACATTGCAAAAATGTCATGCACACACACACAAACACACACACAGATTAAAACTGTGAAATTGCCTAGCTTTAATGGTCTTTTGTGATGAATTTACAATTTCCTCACTTACAAAGAGGATATTATTAATTATACACAAAAATAATTTCTCCATTTAATTGTGTATTTCTCCTATGGATAGCTAAATAAAAATTATATAATTATAAACAAAGAGATCAGTTCAAAAATTGCCATTAAAATATTTATTTTTTGCCTCTGAATGACAATGTTTTATAGTAATTTTAGAATGACATTTGTAAATATTCTTTATCATTCTGAAGTTTAAATGAGTCACTCTTATAGTTTTTCATGTGGCTATTATTGTCTTTTAGTCATTTCAAGTGAAGAGGGCACATATCAGTTTATTAAATATTGTTGAATTAGTGTCTAATAAAGACCATGAGCATTTCTGTTAGCAGCCTCCTAGTGAAGGTTTTCCAAGTTCTTGTTGATGGTTGGGAAAAGAATTTCAGGATGTATCACATAAGATAAGCGAGTGACAGCTTTGTTTGTTGTTTTTTTTTTTTCCCTGAAAGTGAAAGCGCATCCTTAAGAGAACAGCTGCACTGGGAGGAAGTGCTTTTTGGACTTTTGAAGTCTTACTAATTGAGGGGAGGAGTATTCAATGCTAAGAGATTGACTTTTACTAAGTATTTGGATAGTAATTCCTAAAATTGTGTTTTCTCCCATTTTTAGACTTTAGATTGTTGTTTTAGAATTGTCATGATAATTTCAAGGGCAGAGTAATTTTAAAAACACAATGTTAATGATATTGTAATTAGCCTAAGTTCATGTAAAATGGCAGAGATAGCTGACCAGCCAGTTGAAGCCAATTTTCTGATTTAAGTTTTCCTCCAAAGCTGCAAGAGTCCATTTAGCCATCAAAAAGGCATCCCAACAGGGTAGAAGCATAACTCATTCCTAGGAATATCTTCAAAGAAATGGGGAGGGCGGTGTGTCAGGGAATGAGAGTCTATGGATAAATGTCCCAATTCTACATCTGGAGAAACAATCCTGAGCTACTTGTTTCCACATATTGTCTTGAAAATGACAGAGCCACACGTGTCCATAGTGTTAACCGGCTCAATTATACACACTTTACCATCTTTTCTTACTTTTCTGTCTTACTCCATTTTGCCGGTTCTGCTTCCAGACATCACCACCAAAAAATATCATACCTGAAGCCAAGTCTTTTTCTCAGCTTCTGTTCACAGTAAAAACCAAATAAAACCATATGGTAGAAGAAGCCAGATGGTTTATACATGAACATATAGTAGCATCATAATTAATGAAATTCTCACCTTGGCTGGATTAGGATGAGCTGCAAAAGGAAGCAATAGCTTCCCAGTAATTATATATATATATGTATAATTTTTTGAGACAGAATCTGGCTCTGTCGCCCTGGGTAGAGTATAGTGTTGGCATGATAGCTCACTACAACCTCAAACTCCTGAGTTGAAATGATCCTCTTGCCTCAGCCTCCTACATAGCTAGGACTACAGGTGAGCACCACCAAGTTCAGCTAATTTTCTATTTTTAGTAGAGATGGAGGTCTCACTGTTGCTTAGGCTGGTTTTGAACTCCTGAGCTCAAGCAATCCTCCAGCCTAGGCCTCCTAGTGCTAAGATTATAGCTATGAACCACCACACCAAGCCCACAGTGATTCTAAAACTTTAATGGTATGGGGAAAATTAGAAATATAAGAAAATGTGTAGTAAACTGTCAATTATAAAAACCTTCTGTGTCAACACTGCAAGTTTTGGAAGAAAAAGAAAAAAATTCTGAATATTCTAGAGAAGAGAAATAGACTTTCTATCATTCTTTTTCAGGAGGACTTTCTCTTCTTCCTTAGTGAACATGCAAATTATAGTTTGAAAAGAATGCCTTAAAAAATAGTATTCCCTGTTCTCAAACTGTCCTTCCCACTTCTTTTATTGCCTACAGTAAACTCAGTTCCTATTTGGGATTAAATAATATCCTTATTGAAGAAACTTCAGAACCAGACTAATGTGACAAATACGCACAGTGACAATAGGAGAACTCGCAGGAGTGGATCTTTTGGGTGTTGGGTAAAAGAGAGAGTTGACATGGAATGTGGCTGAATAGGGGAGCAAATATTGATCCAGAATTTAACCTCCTGGCCAGACAAAACAAGATTTGTCTAATATGCTACTTGGATACTGGACATTATGATGAAATCATGATAAATTGACTAGTAATAATAAATTGGCATAGTAAATAGAAATAGGTATGCCAAAACTATGTTGCTAGAACTTGGATTGAGGTTGAGAATTGGGAATATGATAATTGATGAATTAGATGTAACCAGAGGACAAATATTCCTATGCTCCTGAAAAATATTCAGAATACATTCCTCTAATTAAAGATATAAGGGATACCCTAATGTATGAGTGCACTGGCAACCACAAGAAGTGCAATGCTGAATGACCTACCAGGTCATAGTTGATGATGGGAGATGATTCCATTAATCTATGTTCCCCTAATTTTTTTCTTAAATTCAGGAACCAGTTGGTAGTACTTAAACATCAGGAGCAATGTAGTTTGCTACATAACAGGTGGCTACATCAGCTGGTATCTTGACCTGCAGGGATCTGTGGCTACAGCTAAAAGATCATGACATTTTTAGAGGCAATATGGATTAGAAATGTGGGTAGACTTGAATAAGGCAACACAAGTATAGCTAGGCTTATATGTTTTAGAATATACAAAATATAGGGAGGAGTTCAGAAATCAAATAGGAGAAATTCTCTGGGAATGATGGCAATAGTTTCTGAATGTCCCTAATTTCCCCACAAAAAAGCATATAGAGCAACTAAAATAGCAAAATTAAATAATCACAGAAAATATCAACCATTGAACTGGTTGGATAGATAACTCCAGTGTACTAGCTTGCTAGGGATGTCATGACAAAGTACTATGAACTGGGTGGCTTAGAACAATAGAATTCATTATCTCTCAGTTCTGGAGGCCAAATGTCGGAAATCAAGGTGTCAGTAGGGCCACGCTCACTCTGAAGTCACTAGGGAAGGATCGGTTCTGGGCTTCTCTTTAGCTTCAAGTAGCTTCATTGATTCCTTGCTTGTAGTTGTCCATCTTCTCCCTGTATCTCTTCACATAGTGTTTTCCCTATGCACTGACATATGTCTGTGCACCAAATGTTCCCTTTTTATAAGGACACCAATCATATTGGACCAAGGCCCACACTAATGATCTTATCTTACCTTGATCATCTACAAAGACTATTTTTAAATAAGGTTACATTCACCAGTACCAGTGGGTGGGACTGTAATACCTTTTTGAAATGAATGCTATTCAACCTGTAACATCCAGGAATCATAAAATAAAGTAGTATTCACACAATTTCTTCAACTAAAAAAAAAAATCTAATTCATATCAAATATTTTGCTAGAGGAATCAGATGGACAGCAACGGGATTCTGAACTAGAGAATATCAAAGTATTCAACAGGTTCTCAGGGACAAAGATGTGGTATAATCTTAGCACAACAACTAAAATTGGCAAGATTTTACAATTTCCAATTTATGGGTATTGGAAAATAGTACCAGAGGTTTGGAAAAAACAAACACTGACTTGGCAATGTAAATTCTTGAAACTAGCAAATGAAAGCCCCCTTTGAGGACAAACTCCTGCCTTGAAGAGTTATTGTTAGGAGTATAATCTAAATTGAATAGGACAGAGACAACAGGGAGAACAAGGGAAATGGAACAAATAAAAAGTGGGGGAGTAAATCAGAGAAGGGGAATATCAGAGTGCTAAGATATATTTTTTATCACTTTTTAAAAATAAGTGAAAAGGAAACTCTAAGTCCCTGAAGCTAGGAAAGCAATTCTATTTTCCAATTTCTGTTAAAAGTGCAAAACAACTCATATCACCTCAACATAAGAAGCAGAAAAAAACTGCAATTGAATCCTATATAAAGCTATTTTGGGGAAAAAATCCAGGAGTTAATAAGGTCCCTATGGACAATGAGAGCAGCTGACAAATACATGCCCACAAAACAAAAGAAAACTGTAAACTGTCAAAGGAAAAATTGCACCCAACAAAGTTAAACATGTAAGGAAGACTTTATTCAAGGCTATTACAATAAGGGGAGAGAGACCAGCAGTCTGAACTCAGATTCAAGGTAACAAAAGGCTAGAGAGTTTTAAGCAATCTTAGGCCATCTGTGTTTACCAACTGGCCTTGACCAAAAGAGAAGTAAACTTTCACTTTCATCACAGCAAGAAAGAATGAACTAAAATACTACTGAACTAGAAAAAGAGAATTTAGTGGTGGTTTATGAAATGAATACATAGTCAATAGCTTTTATAAATAAAGGGAAATAAAACTTGCTTGATATTATATTGATTTATAGTAGCAAAAATAAAAATCAAATACCTAGGGATGAATTTAATATGAAATATTAAAATATGAAAGAATAAAAATAAATATGTATTGATTCCTTGATCCAGCAATGTCACTTCTAGAAAGCCAACAATTACACAGCAGCAACACTAGAAAAGATGTATGGTCAAGGTCATTTATTATAATATTAATAATAGCAAAATATTTAAAATAGAGTGAATGTCCATCAAGAGGAGACTCGTTGCATGTCATGGTACATCCATTAAATGGGATAATAAGTAGTTATGAAATGGAATAAAGAATATTGCTCTAATAATACTTCTAACAATATCCAGGATAAATTAAGAAATTTTTTAAAAAGCAATGTAAAATTTAATATGAATAGGATATTACTCTTTTTTATAAGAAACATGAATATAAAATATAAGTTAAAATAATAATAATATATAAAGGTTAAGATAGTATAAGATGAGAGCTCAAAAGTTAAAATTTATATTTTGAAAAATACTTTGTTTTATGTATTTAACTGTGAATCCATGTACATATTTTATACAAATATATACAAATTTTCCAAAAATCTAACATTACATTTATCAGGTTTTGGGCAAGTGGGAGGGGAGAAGAGGGGATGGGTATGTAGAGACATAATGAGTGAGATATGCACCATCTGGGGGATGGTCACACTTGAAGCTCAGACTTGAGGGGGGAGGGGGGCCAGGGCATTATACATAACCTTAAAATTTGTAGCCCCATAATATGCTGAAATAAAAATAAAAGCTATATGAATGTAATTAAGACATTATTCAAGTAATAAGATATTGTAAATACAGATAGCAGTAAAATGTAGAGATGAACATCCTAAGTGACTTTAAAACACAGTAATTTAATAAAATATCCCTAATATAATGTACCTTATAAATAAAATTATGATAAAAATAAGCTCTTTTCAGTAATTATGTTGTTGTGAGTTGTCTACTGTTATCCTGAGACTGTTGAATGCATGTTGTGGAATAAATAAAATGAGTAGTTATAATGAAATCTGGATGTTTTATCCTTGGGAGAAAGGTGATACAGGTGCAAGATTGAAAATATTAAGTAAACTATATGCTGACCTTGACTTAGAATTACCAGCATGAACTCACTATGCATTTTGGGTTTGTTTTTTTTTTTTTTTTTTTTTTTTTGACACATGTATACTTTCTACTTCCATTCATGGGAAATTCTCACAAGTACCTGTTTTGTGATGTTTAAACTTCCCAGGACATCTTGGAGAAATAGTTGCTTCTGGGACTTAGACTGGAGTTGTGGAAGAGCCAAGCAATACTATGTCATTTGAGAAAGCAAAAAGCTTTCAAAGGCTACTGGAGTATGTGAAATAAACTCAGGTACCAACTAAGAAAGCTTCCCACAGGCAAAAGTAGGAAAATTATATGTCAATATGAATAATAAGTGCAAAAGATTAAAACACATCAAATATATTTAAATCCATCATTCAAATGAGAAAAAAACAAATTGCTTAAATGTATAGGAAGTTAGAGAATGAACTTATTTGTTTCTTGAAATCTCTTGTATAAATGACATAAATTAAGCAAATACCCTACCTTCCTCTATGAACAAAACTTGAGAATAACCAAATAGTTAATTAGGACATTAATTTTCTTCATAGATTTATTTCAAATAATAGTGGAGATTAAATGATATAATTAGAATATAACCATTTAAATATTCCTAGTAATTGCAGAGTTTGAATTTTTACATTGCACCTTAATATCTTCTGACATCAAAGAGAAAATGATAGAGAGAGGAAGTCAGAGAGAGAAAAAGGAAGGAAAAGAAAGAGCAAAAGGAGGAAAAGAAAGAGAATAAGGAGGAAAAGAAAGAATAGAAAGAAGAAAGAAATGAGAAAAGGAATAAGGAAAAAGGGAGGAAGGAAGGGAGAGAGGGAAGAAGCAGACATTATGTACATTCTAGAAGCAAATGGTGCTATCTAAGCAGTAACCATGATAGATACTATGCCAGAGTATTAAGAGGCATGCCTGATCATGGCACTGTACCTAACAAAAAATTTACAAAGCTGCAGCACTTACAGGAAAATGTTAAATAACAAAATGGGAACCATATCAATCAAACACAGAATGTGTAAAACTATTTAGGACGATAAAACCAATTTGATCTATAAATAAATGTCAAAAAAATTATGAAATGGAGTCCATAGTGTAAAAAAACACATAAGGGACATATAAAATAATTATAGTAAATAAACCATATTTAGATTCTAATTAAAACAAGTAATTATAAAAATATATTGGTGTGAGAATTAGGAATATTTTTTGATACAAAATAGAAGTACATATTTTTGGTGCACAATTATATTTTGACATACTTATATAATGTTTAATGATCAAATCAGGGTAATTGGGATATCGATTGACTTAAACATTTATCTTTTCTTTATGCTGGAAACATTCAAATTATTCTCCTCTAGCTATTTTGAAATATACAATATAAACTAAATTATTGTTAACTACAGTCACCATACTGATCTATTGAACATTAGGTCTTATTTCTTCTAATTGTATATTTATACTCATTAATCAATCCCTCTTTATCCAGCCCCCTACCCTACTTCCAAGCCTCTGTTAACCACCACAGTGATTTCTGTCTTCATGAAATTCACATTTTTAGCTCCTACATGTGAATGAGATAATATGATATTTGCCTTTTGTATTTGGCTTATTTCACTTTATGTAATGACCTCCAGTTCCATCTATGTTGCTGCAAATGACAGAATTTCCTTCTTTTCTGTGGCTAAATATTATTCTATTTTTTATATATGCCATTATTTTTTAATCCATTCATCTGTTGATGGACGCTTAGATTGAATTCATACCTTGGTATTGTAAATAGTGCTACAATAAACATGGGAGTGCAGATGTATCTTTGATATACTGATTTCCTTTCTTTTGGATATATACCCAGCCGTAGATTGCTGGATCATATGGTAGTTTTATTTTTAGTAATAGTGTTTTGAAGAACCTCCATGCTGTTTTCCACAGTAGTTGTACTGTTATATTTCCATCAGTGGTGTATAAGATGGAGTATAAGGGTTCCCCTTTCTCCACATCCTCTATAGCATCCTTTATTACCTTATTACCTGTATTTTTTTTTTTTTGAGACAGAGTCTCATTTTGTTGCCCAGGCTGGAGTGCCATGGCATTAGCCTAGCTAACAGCAACTTCAAACTCCTGTGCTCAAGTGATCCTCCTTCTTCAGCCTCCTGAGTAGCTGGGATTTCTGGCACTCACCACCATGCTCAGCTTATTTTTTGTTTCTATTTTTAGTTGCCCAGCTATTTTTTTTTTTTCTATTTGTAATAGAGATGGGGTCTTGCTCTTACTAAGGTTGATCTTGAACTCCTGACCTCAAATGATCTTCTGGCATTGGCCTCCCAGGGTGCTAGGATTACAGGCATGAGCCACCGTGGCCAGCCTATTCCATCTTTTTGATGAAGGCCATTTTAACTGGAATGAGATGATATCTCAGTGTGGCTTCGATATACATTTCTCTGATAATTAGAGATGCTGAGCATTTTTTCATACACTACTTGCATGTCTTATTTTGAAACACTTCTATTCTAACCTTTTGCCCATTTTTCATTGGATTATTTGGTTCATTTGTTCATTTTGCATTTGAGTGCATAATGTTCCTTATATATTCTGGTTTTTAATTACTTGTCCAATGGATAGTTTGCAAATATTTTCTCCCATTCTGTGGCTTATATCTTCACTTTGTTGACTGTTTCCTTTGCTATACAGAAAGTTTTTAGTTTGTTGTAATTGAGTTTGTCAATTTTTGCTTTGGTTGCTTGTGCTTTTGAGGTTTTACTCAAAAAACATTTGCCTAGACCAATTCTTTTGTATATGGTTATTCAATTTTCCCAGCACCATTTTGAAGAGATTGTCCTTTCCCCAATGTGTGTTCTTGGATCCTTTGTTGAAAATGAGCTGGCTACAAATGCATGGATTTATTTCCAGGTTTTCTATTCCATTCCATTGGTCTCCTTGTTTGTTTTGTGCCAATACCGTGCTGTTTTGATTACTAGCTTTGAAGTCTGGCAGGATAATGCCTCCAAACTTATTATTTTTCCTCAGGCTTGCATTGGCTATTTGGGTTTTTTTGTGGTTCCATACAAATTTTAGGATTTTTTTCCTAAAATTGTGAAGAATATCATCAGTATTTTGATAGGGATTGCATTGAATCTATAGATCACTACGCACATTTTAATAATATTAATTCTTCCAAGCTTGGGATATTTGTGTCCTCTTCAATTTTTTTTAATCAGTGTTTTATAATTTTCCTAGTTGAGGTTTGTTACTTCTTTGATTAAATTTATTCCTAGGTATTTTATGTTTTTCATAGCTATTGTGAGACCATTTACTAGATTTCTTTTTCAGATTGTTTACTGTTGGCATACATAAATGCTACTTATTTTTACATATTTATTTTCTATCTGCAACTTTATTGAATTCATTTATTAGTTCTAACAGTTTTATGGTAGCGCATTATGGGTTTTCAAAATGTAAGATCATGTTATCTGCAAACAAAGATAATTTGACTTCTTCCTTTTCAACTTGGATGCCCTTTACTTCTTTCTCTTGCTTAATTTCTCTGGCTAGGACTTTCAGTATTATGTTAATAAGAGTGCTAAAATTGAGCATCCTTGTCATGCTCCAGATGTTAGAGAAAAGGCTTCCAATTTTTTCCATTCACCTGTGGATTTGTCATATATGGCCTTTATTGTTTTGAGGTATATTACTTCTGTAATCAAGCTTTTGAATGTTTTTATCATAAAAGTAAACTGATATTCATCATGTTATTTATCCTAGTGTTGTATAATTTCTGATTTTTTAAAAAAAGTTTAAAGTAATATATATTTTTCCCAGAATTATAACATTGTTAGCAATTTGAAAGTAATATTTAGTTGTTAGATTCAGGGAAAAAATAAATAAAAATTGTCATCAGATTAAAAGAATTACTAATGGGTCAAGCATGACAGAAGGGATCATGTAGAAATCAGGGAATGCAACATGAAAGGGCATCTTTGGAAGGCTTTGGATAGTTTAAGAAAAAGAATGATGGTGTGGAATCCTTATATTTTTGGATGAATGCTGTCTAAAGCCCAAAGGCTTTCTAGGTTGGTTCTAAAGGAATGCTTTAGTTGTTGCAGCCACAGGACTGAGACAGCTGGAAATAAAGTATCAGTTTTATTTCAAGGGTTAAGTATAAGAAGAAAAGTTGAAGTGAAGTTGAAGCCACATTCTTGTCAAAGCAGTTATGTGAAAATAAGTCTATGTAAGACATCCTTGTAATAATCATGGGGATATACCAGAGACCTCAGAATATAGAGGTTATTCTGAATCCCCACTCCACACTCAACTCTTCTGGACAACCAAAGCTTCCTGTCTGCCTTATATGAAAAGCCTGTTCTTATTGTCTTTAAATGAAAACACCATAACTTAATGAAAAGATGGAGATCTTTTCCTTTTGCAGTGTCCCCAAAATCTATAATTTCTCCCAAGCTACAACTAGAGTAACTGTGTAACCACAAGGTTAATGAAAATATTAAACACTGAATGATGAGCATTTGACATAATGCAATTGAAAAAGTTTGCTAATTTATATTTTCAATATGTGTGTAAGAATGTATTCTAAGATAAAGAAGGATTTGACTTTTTATTAGATTAAAGTTGTATTTATGTATGCAGTTAAAATAGTATGATGTGATTGTCTTCTGGGTTCGTTTCTAATTCTTTGGCCTAATTTCACCAATATATGGGCCCAAGAGTGGCACATGATTAATGAAATTACAATGCCAATTATTTATTGGATTCTTTGGTAGAAATATTAGAGTGAGTTAGTCATGGAGACTCTTCCATTTATCCCTGGACTATGTCCCTTAACTGGGCCCAGTGGCATTCAAGGCTTTCATTAAAAATATTACAGTAAAGGTTATAATAACTTTGAGTTGTGCTTTCTTTATTTTTTAGAGACAAGGTCTAACTCTGTCACCCAGACTGGAGTACAGCTACATGATTATATCTCTCTGCAGTCTCAAACCCTCTAGCTCAGTCTCCTGCATAGCTGGGACTGTAGGCATGTGCCACCATGCTCAGCTACTTTTTAAAATTTTTTTGCAGAAAAAAGGGGCTCTCTATATTGCCCACGCTGCTCTTGAATTCCTGGCCTCAAGTGATTCTTCTGCCTCGGCCTCCCAAAGGGTTGTACCTTAATGGTCAAGAGTTACAGTAGGAGGAATTATCTTTAAGTTGAACTCCCTGGATTTTCTGAGATGGCAGACACCCATAGGGAATAAAATGGATATAGTATGAATTCAGAACGATCTGATGATTAAATTTTTTTTTGATGTTAGCTAATACATTGCTGTGCCTTTAGTAAGAAAACAGATGGAAATTATCTAAAGTCCATTCTTATGTGTATAACTATGAACATTCCAATAATATGTTGAGAAAACATAGTAATAATATAATAAGATCTGGGTCCTAACATATCCATCAACTCATGAAAAAAGGAAACCAAAGTAACCATCTAGATGATCATGTATTTCTAATATCTTTACTAGATTACTCAAACAGAATGTGACAATTTTATAAGTAAAATGATCTCCAATGATTGTTAGGCAGTGACTTTGATTTTATATTTATTGTAGGGGACAGGGTATAACAAGGTTGTCCAGAAGTCAGAATGGAGTTTTGTAAAGTTCAAATGATATCTGGACTTTGGACAAAGTATAATTTCATGATATTCTATTTGAAATCCTTGATTGCTTTTTAGATCTTGAGTAAAGAGTTAAAATACATACAGTAACTGGATAAATTCATTTATTATCTCTCTCGGCCATAAAATTAAGGGATACTTTGTTAGAAATTACTATATTAAATCCTTTAAATTTCTCTTCGTTTATGAAAGAGTAAACCCCAGTCAATACCACATGAGAAGGGAACCAAAGAATTGAGCTCCATGCTCTAAAATGGACTCATGGGGTCTTGATTTTTAAAAAATTCAACTTTAATTCTAAAGATTTTTTTCTTAGCAAAAAGATATAAATTACAACATATTTTTGCATAATTTGTGGCTACTGCAAAATGCAGCTATTCCAATGTAGTTATCTTACAGTTCAAATCAGTATAACCTTTGAGTAGCTAGTGAGTGTCTGTAGTTTTATACTGAAGTAAACAACCAAAAACCCCAAACAAACAAAAAATACCACTAGAAATACTTTATTTTCACAAACTTGAAAAGTGGAATTCCCTATCCCTATCTCATCACAGGATTATAGGACCATATTAGGTTTCTGT
Organism: Microcebus murinus; assembly: GCF_040939455.1. Taxonomy (NCBI): domain Eukaryota; kingdom Metazoa; phylum Chordata; class Mammalia; order Primates; family Cheirogaleidae; genus Microcebus; species Microcebus murinus. The sequence continues at coordinate 14,382,192 of NC_134114.1, forward strand.
TGCCACTATAACAATTTATCACAAGCTTAGTGTCTTAGCATAGCACATATTTATTATTTTATATAAGTTAGAAGTCTGGGTTTACTCTATTGTTTTCTCTGCCTCATGATTCAGAAGGCTGACATCAAGGTGTTCGCTGACCTGGACTTGTATCTTGAGCCTCTGGAGAGACTCCATTTCCAAGGTCATTCAAGTTGTTAGCAAAATTCATTCCCTTGTGTTTGTAGAGCTGAAGTCCCCATTTCCTTGCTGGCTGCCACCCTGAACAACTCTCACTTCCTTAAGATCGTGGCACTCCCCTTTACAAGGTCTCCTGCATGTGCAAACCAGCAACAGTGTGTCAAGTTCTTCCATGCTTTTAATCGCTCTGACTTTCAGTTTCATTTCTTCTTCCTCCAGATAGAAAAAGTTCTTTGTTAAAGGCCCTTGTGACTATAGTGGGTCCATACAGCTAATCCAGGTTAATTCCTTTTTCTTAATGTCCATAATCTTAATTACATCTGCAAAGTCCTGTTTGCCATGCAAGTAACATATTCACAGGTTCCAGGGATTAAGCATGAGTATCTTTGGTGAGGAGGGGAGTTTTGACCTGCCTACCACATTTATTTTGAGTTTTGTGACATAATTTAGATAATAGGGAAATTAATGGCTCAGTATTCCAGATGATATCACTTTCATGGTCAGAAAAAATATAAAATAACAAATAGCTCCATAGTTGCCTCACTAAAAACCCTATGCTGGAAAAAAATCAAACATAGCATGAGTGCAAGATACCTCAGTGAGCCTTCTAGATGTAAATTATTTTGGTTAAATTGGATTTCTCTAAGTAATATGGCTTTCTAAGCTTTGGGCATCCTATCATTATGTTATAAATGCAATGTTTGAGAGGACTTGAGATTTTAGAAACAACACATACAAAATTGCACATACTGCTTCCATAAACTTACTGAAAAAATAGAAAGATTTCTAGACCTGAAAAGGTAAAGAATAAAGGGATTTCTCTATTTAACGTGGCAATGCGTTCAGCTTCAACACTCTATTCTCTGATTTAGTAGGTCCAATGTTGTACAGGATGTCTGTAGCACAATAGAATACTGTGTGCATCCTATGGAAAGTCCTGACAGAAAACTCATAAAAATAGTGCCTAAGGTTTTATTCTCAAGCTACCTTCTCATTGGCAAGTCATTATTATGTTTTTGAGAAATAATTCATGGCCTTCTAGCCTTGATGGAAAATGAATATCTAAACATCCGGAAATAGGTAGCTGTGTGAACTGAGTTGTCCGTCATGAAACAGACACTATTGGAGGTACCTAACACAAAAATAAGACCATTGTTTACAAATCAAGGGTAAGTGCTGAGTAGGTGAGATTATGCCAAATCAAATTCTGGAGACAGGAGTTGCATGAATAGCTTGCTTTCTCTTCCAGAATACTCACTCTGGTTGATATGCTACTTCTTCCTAATTAATATCTACATGTTTCTAAGACCTACTGACTGAATGTTGAGGCTGCTTACATATGGCTCTATAAGACACACCACAAGCTGGCAGCGAATTGCCATACCTTTCTGGCTTCACCCTTGAAAGGCATTGAGCAGTAGAAAAGATAAATTCTCTGAAGATCGACCACTTGAAACTGTATAGTTATTTTCCATGTTTACTGAGAATAAGTGAAGACCCAATGTAAAGATTTAAGCTGATTCATTGGCAGTTGATAAACAGTTTTGGATTAGTTTGTCTTAGAAAGAATAAATTTGGAGACATCACAGAGAAAACTGGACAACATTGCCATTTATCAACTTCCTGTAATGTATTTAGTGTGGGCTAAGTTACCTGTGTTCCATTGTTCACAGAATACCTCTCATGGTGGAAAAGGATATTAATAAATCAGTTAGAGATCCTTGTTCTTCAATTGGATTAATGCTTACTACATTAAAAAAAAATCTGCCATGATGTAGGAACAGAGGATATGCATGTGCTTGATAATTTGTATTTCCCTTCAAGGTTGTCATGTATAATCAGTGACAAGGATATGATTTACCAAAAAGAAAGACCAAACATATAGTCATATACATTGAGGGGTCAGATCAGGTACTGATAGAATGTTGAATATATTTGCCTTTCTACTATGGAAGGATCAGCATTTTTTTCTCTAGCTGGAGTAGACATTCATTATGAATTTAGATTTGTTTTTTCTATCTGCAATGGAAAAACATAACTATCTACAAATGAAGAAAATGTGTCATACATTGTCATGGAAGCCATAAGTGTAATTATTTTGATCTACAAATTTACTTTATGAAAATTGAAAAAATAATGATAGGTGATAATGATAGATACATAATTGTAGAATTCTCTGTATTATTAGGTATTCACTATATTGAGGTAACTGGTTATTTAGAAAATTGGAATGTTCTACTAACCACTTAGGTATAATGTCAGTTTGAAACGAATAACTTTCAGTTTAATGTTCTGTCCTGCAAAATGCAGTATATGTCCTGTACCAAAAATCAAAACATAGAACTTTTTATTTTATCCATAGCCATAAAAAGGAGATTAAGAAATAAGAATTGGTTTCCTGTTGTTCATCATTACATTTGATCAGCGTCTCTTGAATACTTTATTTTCTACCTGTAGACATTTACATTGTTATTTAGTCTCATAAAATAGAATGCTTTCAGACGGGCAGAACAGATTTATACATAAAGTAAAAGGCAATCATGGTGGCTAGTCATTTGGGATATTCTTTCCACTTGGAAAACCTAATATAACAGGATTTATGATATTTACTTAATTTTAATTCTGAGACAAGTGAAATTTCTTTTATTCAAGATGGCAGAAAATTTTAGGCATTTTGGGGAGTGTCTCCGTGAGAATTTCTTAAACTATGATAAACCATGTATCCTGAAATATAACTACCACTATGTACAGGACTATATATGTTTAAAATGCTGTGGGATTAAATGTGTGTATCATTTTAGTGGGTTGGATTATGGCTGCCAAGAGGGTTATGTCTGAATCTTAACACCCAGTGCCTGTGAATGTAACAGTATCTGAATAATGGATATATATAAATGTAATGAAGTGAAGGATCTCAAGATGAGACCATCCTGGATTAATCAGGCAGGCGCCAATCTACTGTTAAGTGTCCTTATAAGAACAGAAGAGGAGAACCCTAGAGGGGACAGCTAAGCTATGTGAAGATAGTTGCAAAGATTAGAGTTATGTAGATACAAGCCAGGGAATGCCAACGATTGCAAGTAGTCATTAGAAGCTAGCAGATATTAATGGAATGGATTTTTTTTCAGGGAAAAACATCCTTTCTGGAAAAAATCAACTGTGCCAACAACTTGATGTTGGAACTGTGAAAGAATATATTAATATATTTCTATTATTTCATGCATTTGTTTATGCTAATTTAGTACAAGAGGCATAAAAACTAATAGAGTTGTGAAACAGATAATTGCATCAATCTAAAATGCTATCTTTACAGGAATAGAGCATTAAAATTACAGAGGAGGATAAAACAAATAAGTGCTAAGTGCTCAATTTGACAAGCTGGAGGGAGAACAAAACAGTATCCAATTTTTAAATCAATACTACAACAAACATATTTTGTATAAATTGTTTGAATACTTTATCCTCTCTTACCTCAATCACTCCTCATTATTTTATATATTTTTTCAGGTAGTTATTCTATATTCTTCATGTTTTTAAAGTGGAATCATTAGAGATAAAAAGTCAAATTAAGGCCAGGCATGGTGGCTCATGCCTGTAATCCTCTCACTCTTGGAGGCCAAGGCGGAAGGATCCCTTAAGATCAAGAGTTTAAGACCAACTTGAGCAAGAGAAAGAGCCTGTGTCTACTAAAAATAGAAAAAAAAAAATTAGCCGGGTACGGTAGCACATACCTGTAGTCCCAGCTACTCAGGAGGCTGAGGTAGGAGGAACACATGAGACCAGGAGTTTGAGGTTGCAGTGAGTTGTGATGATGCTACTGTATGCTAGTCTGGGCAACAGAGCAAGACTCTGTCTCAAAACAAATAAAAATAAATAAATAAAAGGCAAATTGATACCACACAGCTATTAGAGTTACATGCAGTAATTTATGTAATTATAAAAATTCTTTGCTAGATACCTAAATAAAAATATAAGCAAATTATATATAAAAACATAAAACGTAAATATTATGTTTGAACAAACAAATAAAAAGGAAATCACACTCAAGCACATAATAGTTAGGAATACTAAAAACCAGTTAAAGATGATATCTTTAAAAAAACATCCTAGGAAAAAACAGACACATTTTATGTAGACAAGAACAACAAAAATAACAGCTCACTTCCATTAGGCCCAATGGAGGCTGAAAAACAATAGAATGATATGTTTAAACAGGTAAAAGAATAAATAAAAGCTGCCAATCTAGAATTCTAAATACAGAGTAAATGCCTTTCAAACTAGAATGTGAAACAAAAACTTTTTTTAATGAAATAAGAAAATATTTTCCTAGTAGATGTATTCCTGCAGCTAAAGGAAGTTTTTAAAGTTAAAGAGAAATAATTCCAGATGGAAATTCATCTGTGCAAGAAAGAATCACAGAGATTTAAATATGAGGTAAATACAATTTTTCAATATATTTTCTAACAGTCAAAAAGTAAATGGACTGCAGTTTCCATTTAGCCAAGATTTTGGCAACTGTCCGAATACAAATCATCCAACATGTCTTCCAAAAGTTTATGGATCAATGGTAAGTAAAATAAGATCTCATTAATAACATATTTTCAGCAAAATAGAAAAATGAAAAAATATGGTTACCTGTAATGAGAATAAAAAACATAAATTCTCAGTAGATTTATTTTTGGTGGCCTCATTCCAGTATTTATAATAGGAAGCAGGTGAAAAAAATTATAAAGAAGTTAAAATGAAGAGTCTGAGTGTGAACTAAAATCACCCCAGAAATAGAAAGTGTATCACACTATGAAAATACTGAAAAAGTATGACAGTAGATCAGAACACTGATTATAGAAAGTAAATTATGAATGGGACACAAGAAAGTAATCTTTGAAATGCAACCATTATGGAGAGAAGATGATAAAAAAAGAAATAAATACGAGGCTCTTTGGAAATGACACAGCAAACTAAAACAAAGCAAAAAGAGGTAATTTAGGATCCTGCAAAATAAAAGGAAAAAAAATTCTGAAGTTATAATTCTTCTTGGTATTTCCCTAAAGGAGTTTAAAACATATGTCCACACAAAAACCCGCACATGGCTGTTTATAGCAGTTTTATTCACGATTGTGAAAACTTAGAAGCCACCAACATGTCCTTCGGTAGCTAAATTGCTAAATAAACTGTGGTCCATCCAGATGATGGAATTATCATTTAGCATGAAAAATAAGTTAGTAAGCCTTTAAAAGACATGGAGAAAACTTAAAAGAATATTACTAAGTGAAAGAAGGCAGTCTGAAAATGCTACATACTGCATGACTCCAACTACGTGACATTCTGGAAAAGGTGAAATTGTGAAGATACTCTGTATGATGCTGTAATGGTAGATATGTATCATCATACATTTGTCCAAACTCATAAAATCTGCAATACCAAGAGTTAACCCTAATGCAAACTCTAGAATTTTTATGATAATGCAATGTCAATGTAGATTCATAAGTTGTAACAAATGTACTACTGCTGATAATGAGGGAGTCTATACATATGTGGGGGCAAGGAATATATGGGTTAACTCTGTATCTTTGGCTCTATTTTGCTGTGAAGCCTAAACTGTTCTAAGAAATAAAGTCTAATATATATATATATATATATATATATATATATATATATATATACACACACATATATGCATTTATATATAAAATATATATAAATGTAAAATCTGAAAGACAAAAACCTCCCTCCACTGACCCTAAATAAACCTAACCATCATAGAAATCTCACTCATATTCCCATGGAAAAGGTAATATCACACTACAAATTGATTAACCATCTCAAGAGGCCATCCTGTCTACAGAATACATACTTGTAAGTGCTTAACAACATAAAGCTACTTTATAAAGAAATCAGCTTTAAAAATAAGCTGAAGAAAATTCCTCAAAACAAATCAAACATAAAGCAGAAGAAATATAGCCCATCATTATATATTGAAAAATTACTTAATTAAAAATAACTATTGTTGGCTGTGCAGAAGCTTTTTAATTTGATCAGGTCCCATTTATTTATTCTTGTTGCTGCTATGATTGCCTTTGGGGTCTTCTTCATAAGTTCTTTGCCTAGGCCAATGTCTAGAAGAGTATTTCCAACATTTTCTTCTAGAATTCTAATAGTTTCACATCTAAGGTTCAAGTCTGTTACCCAGTGTGAGTTGATTTTTGTGAGAGGTGAAAGGTGTGAGTCCTGTTTCAGTCTTCTACAAGTAGCTATCCAGTTTTCCCAGCATCATTTATTGAATAAGGATTCTTTTCCCCAGTGTATGTTTTTGTCTGCTTTGTCAAAGATTAGATTGCTATATGAGGATGGTTTTATATCTGGGTTCTCTGTTCTGTTCCACTGGTCAATGTCCCTGTTCTTGTGCCAGTCCAAAGATGTTTTAACTACTATAACCTTGTAGTGTAGTTTGAAGTCTGGTAAATTGATACCTCCTATTTTGTTTTTGTTGCCTAGGATTGATTTTGCTATGTGGGGTCTTCTCTGGTTTCTTATGAAGCATAAAATTATTTTTTCTGTATCTGTGAAAAACGATGATGGTATTTTGATAGGGATCACATTGACTCTGTAGGTCACTTTGGGTAGTATAGACATTTTAACAATGTTGATTCTGCCGAACCATGAGCATGGTATATTCTTCCACCTGTTTAAATCCTCTGCTATTTCCTTCTTCAGTGTTTAATAGTTCTCCCTATAGAGGTCTTTTACCTCCTTAGTTAAATATATTCCTAGGTACTTTATTTTCTTAGTTGCTATTTTGAAGGGAATTGAGTCTTTGATTTAGTTCTCACTTTTACTGTTGTTGGCGTATATGAATGCCTCTGATTTCTGTGTATTGATTTTGTATCCTGAGACTTTACCAAATTCATTTGTCAGTTCAAGGAGTCTCTTGGTTGAATCGTTGGGGTTTCCTAGGTATAATATCATGTCATCAGCGAAGAATGAGAGTTTGATCTCTTCTGCTCCCATTTGGACGCCCTTAATTCCTCTCTCTTGTCTGATTGCTGTAGCGAGGACTTCCAGCACTATGTTGAATAGAAGTGGAGATAGTGGGCAACCTTGTCTTGTTCCAGTTCTAAGTGGGAATGCTTTCAATTTTTCCCCATTCAGTATGATATTGGCTATGGGTTTATCATATATGGCTTGTATCATTTTTAGGTAAGCCCTATCTATGCCTATTTTGTTGAGTGTTCTTATCATAAAAAGGTGCTGAATTTTATCAAATGCTTTCTCTGCGTGTATTGAGAGGATCATATAGTCTTTGTTTTTGCTTCTGTTTATATGTTTGCTTCTGTTTATACATTTATAGATTTGTGTATGTTGAACCATCCCTGCATCCCTGGAATGAAGCTCACTTGGTTGTGATGGATTATTTTCTTGACAAGCACCTGGATTCGATTGGCTAGGATTTTGTTGAGAATTTTTGCATCTATATTCATAAGCGATATTGGTCTTTAGTTTTCTTGTTTTGTTGCATCCTTTCCTGGTTTTGCTTTCAGGGTTATGTTGGCTTCATAGAATGTGTTGGGGAGGATTTCATCCTTCTCGATGTTGTGGAATAAATTCTGCTGGATAGGCACCAGTTCTTTGTAGGTGTGGTAAAATTTGAGTGTGAAACCCCCACAGAACAGGAGAAATTTTTCACAAGCTACACATCCAATACAGGGATTATAACTAGAATCTATTTAGAACTCAGGAAATTCAGCAAAAAATCAAACAATCCTATCAAAAAGTGGGCAAAGGGAATGAACAAAAACTATTCAAAAGAAGACAGAATCATGGCCAACAAACATATGAAAAATTGCTCAACATCTCTAATCATCAGGGAAATGCAAATCAAAACTACAATGAGATATCACTTATCTCCAGTAAGAATGGCCTTTATCAAAAAGTCCCCAAACTATAAATGTTGGCATGGATGCTGAGAGATAGGAACACTCCTACACTGCTGGCGGGACTAGTTCAATCTCTGTGGAAAGCAATAAGGCGATACTTTAAAGTGATACAAGTAGATCTACCATTTGATCCTGCAATCCACTACTGGGGATCTACCCAAAAGATCAAATGACACTCTACAAAAAAGACACCTGCACTCGAATGTTTATAGCAGCATAATTCACAATTGCAAAGTTGTGGAAACAACCCAAGTTATCATCAATTCATGAGTGGATTAATAAAATGTGGTATATGTATACCATGGAGTACTATTCAGCTTTAAGAAACAATGGTGCTGTAGCACCTCTTGTATTTTCCTGGATAGAGCTAGAACCCATTCTACTAAGTGAAGCATCTCAAGAATGGAAAAACAGGCACCACATGTACTCACCAGCAAATTGTTATTAACGGATCAATACCTCAGTGGACATATAGGAATAACATTTATCAAGTGTTGGGCAGGTGGGAGAGGGGAGGAGGGGATGGATATACACAAACATAATGAGTGAGATGTGCAACATTTGGGGGATGGTCACGCTTGAAGCTCTGACTCAAGGGGAGTGGGGTAGCATGGGCAATATACGTAACTTTAACATCTGTACCCCCATAATATACTGAAATAAAAAATAAAAATAAAAAATAAACAAAGTCTGAGAAACTGTTATAGCCAAGAAGAGCTTAGGAAAACCTGAAGGTTAAATGCAATGTGCAATCCTGGGTGAGAACTGGGAAGAGAACAAAGGAGAACTAAATAATGTACAAACTTTAATAAATAAGAATGTCTCAGTATTGGTTCATCAGTTGTAACAAATATACTAACTTTTGTTAGTTTTTAATAATAGACAAAACTGGGTGTGTGGTATATAAAGATACTCTGTATTATCTTGTTAATTTTTTCTGAAAATCTTAAACTGTCCTAAAACAAAATAATTTATTCAGAAAGTAATTAAGCTGTATGCTTACAATTCATTTATTATGTACAATATACTTTATTACAATTTTTTTTTAAAACGCATGGTATAAAAAACAATTGTGTTGCCTATGTGCATGAATTTAGAATGCCTCTTTATCTTTGTTTAATTCAACAATTTTGAGACTGTGCTTGTAAAATTGACTTTTTGTACCATGCAATTATATGTCCCTAGTCAAGAAAATAATGATTCAGCATCTCATAGATCTTTATGGCTGCAGGGGCTGTGGTATTCTAGTCCTTATTTCTCTGTAGAAATTAATAAGCTAACAACTTACATTTTTTTGTTTTTTCTCTTGCCATCATTCTTAACTTTTCCCTCACCTTTCTTCACATGTAACTTCTTAGAATAAACTCTATCATTCATATATGTGAAATACAAATAATATCTTAATAAAAGTCAATATACATTATAAATTTTATTATTAATCATATCTCTCAATTTTATCTACTAGGCATACTTTTTTTTTTTACTTTTTTATTTCAGCATATTACAGGGGTAAAATGTTTAGGTTACATGTATTGCCTTTGTCCCACCAGAGTCAGAGCTTCAAGCATGTCCATCCCCCAGACAGTGCACACCTAAACTATTAGGTGTGAATATACCCACCCCCTTCTCCCTGCTTCCACCTGCCCAACACTGGATGAATGTTACTACTATCTGTGCGCATAAGTGCTGATCAGTTAAAACCAATTTGCTGGTGAGTACATGTGATGCTTGATTTTCCATTCTTGGGATACTTCACTTCATAGAATGGGCTCCAGCTCTATCCAGGATAATACAAGAGGAATAATACAAAAATAAATACCATTTATTTTTTTGTGTGTGTGCGTGTGGCTGAGTAGAACTCCATGCTATATATAAACCACATTTTATTAATCCACTCATGTATTGACAGGCACTAGGGTTGTTTCCACATCTTTGCAATTGTGAATTGTGCTGTTATAAACATTACAGTGCAGATGTCTTTTTTACAGAATTTTTTTTTTCCTTTGGGTAGATGCCCAGTAATGGGATTGATGGATCAAATGATAGTTCTACTTGTAGCTCTCTGAGGTATCTCCATATTACTTTCCACACAGAGGTTGCACTAGTTTGTAGTCCCACCAGCAGTGTACAAGTGTTCATATCTCTCTGCATCTATGCCAATATTTATTGTTTTGGGACTTTTTGACAAAAGCCATTCTCACTGGAAAGCTGATAAATTTATTTTATTTCTATTAAAATAAAATAAGTTTCATATAACATACCTGAAAAATGTACATTTTTATAAATGTAAATACATTGTTAAGACTTTCCTCTATTTTTAAAAATTTTACATAGAACATCATAATTTGGACTGAGTAAATGTAGAACAAATTATTAATGCTACAAATCCATATGAAGGTAATATGAATTTGGGTTGAAATGATCTGATGAACATTTTGCAAATAAGAAAATTAAAATTCATTTTGAGAAGTTTTTTGGGGGGAAGAGGCACACGATATTAGATGTCAAGGACAAAACAGTGAATAGTATACATGGTCCCAAATACCCTAACGTAGACAGATAGATATTTATCATACAATATAATAACAATTAATATGGGGGAAGCCTCTGCCTACTGTTACCAGTACATACAAAGATGGGCACTGAAGCTAGATTTGAGGTACAGATTATAATGTTTTTTGGAACAATTTAAGCTTGTTTTGGGATTTAAAGAATGAGTAGGAGTTAGCTAGAAAAAGGAGGCAAAAAAATGCTCCAAGATAATAAAACCAAATATCTATAACCTGGAAGTGAGTTCATGCCTCCACCCAGGATCAGTAGATCAGCAGGTGGCAGAGTGAGGTGTGGTGAGTAGTGAAAGTCTAGCCACAAAGGGTATCAGGTGCTATATTGTATGCAGCTTTGTAAACCAGGATAAGGCATTTACCATGAGGCTTATAAAGGGCAATTAACATTTTCAAGCATAAAGAAGGCCAAGAGAGCACACAGAGGACTTTACAGAAATCAGGTTAAACAATGAAGATGAGCAATGGCAGAATAATGCCAAAAGGAAATGTAGGAAATTGTACAGAGTTGAGAGACTATTATAAAGTCTAATTGGAAATGATTGATTCGATATGAAATTGAAAGAGAGAAATATATTGAGTATGTCTCAATATAAACTCTGACGTGTTTAATTTCAGTTATTGATTCAGCTGATAATATAATTTACTGAGATGTAAAGCACAGGCAGAGGTGCAAGTTTGGGGCAGAAAACCAAAGATCTCATTGTGGACATGTTGTTTGCGAAATGTACATATGGTAGTAGTAAGTAGGTGATTGAATGATAAGATCTTTTTTCTTAAAACAGCAATAAGGCTGGAGATAGAATTTGGGAATCAATCTTCTGGTGATGATATATGACATCACTGGAGTAATATTGGCTATGTCTATATGAATAATAGGAAAACTAGAGACACACAACTAGTTTCTGCAAAATAATCATTCTATTTGCACAACAAGAAAGAGGACATGGATGAGAAGGCTGAGAAGGATCCTGTGAGTGAGTGAAAGGAAAACTAGGAATGTGCAGTACCATGAAAGGCAGACAAAAAATTACTTCAAAGTAAACATAGTGGTCATGATAAGGAGTGTCAATATGCTAGGTGGTCAAGTAAGAAAGAAAAAATATAAAAGTTCCTCCTGGATTTAATAAAAAAAATCTCATTAATATTGGCAAGATAAATTTCTTTGGAATATTGGGGTTGAACATAGAATTGAAGACAATTTAGAAGGGAATAAAAGGGAACAAAGAGAGTGAGATGCACAGCTATTTTAAGACTACGATTGGTAGCATACGGTGTTCTAGTTTGATGGAGTCATATCATGGATGAAAAGCTTTCTTTATGGGAAACACATAAGCACAGTCATGTATTCACATGCTGATTTGATATTCCAGAAGGATATTGAAAAGATATCAACAAGGGGGATAAGGATTTCAGATAAGAGGCTGTGTGTGAATTTACTGGGGCTGCTTCCTCTGACCCATTGTCTTAACATTATATTGATTCAAACGTCTGAACCAGAGTTTCTCAGCCTCAACGTTGTTGGCATTTGGGGCCATTCTTTACTGATCTTTAGCATCAACCCTGACCTCTGTCCCTACATGCCAATAGCACCGCCCCCAATCGTGATAATCAAAAGTATCTTCAAACATTGCAAATGTACTCTGAGTAGGGAAAAATTCACTGCCATTTGGGAACCACTACTATAAGTGAAGGGATATGTTTCAAAACAGGAATTCTAACAATGTTTTCTATTTTAAAATGCAATTCTGAATATGTATTACTTTTATTTTAATCAGTCCCTAAATTGGAAAGGAAGACACACTTTCATATATATTTCATTTGGGAATGTTTCAATACTTGCATTCTAATGAAGGGAAATATTTTTGAAAGTTTATATAGTGCTTTATATTTGTTACAGCTTGCAACTCATTCTGTAACATTTTTCAGTGTGGAAACTACAGTTATTCTCTGTGTAACATAATTTGGTAGTTAGTGTTCAAATTATACACCGTAGTCTTCCTTTATCCACAGTTTCTCTTTCCATGGTTTCCACTACCTGCAATCAACTATAGTCTGGAAATAGGTGAGTACAGTACAGTAAGATATTTTCAGAGAGAGAGAGACAGAGAGAGATAAAGAGAGAGACCACATTGACATAGCATTTATTACAGGATATTATACTAATAGTTCTATTTTATTATTAGTTATTATTGCTAATAATTTACTTTGCCTAATTTATACAACTTTATGATCAGTATGTATATATAGGGAAAAAAACTATAGAACTGTGTATATAGGGTATAGTACTATTTGCAATTTTTGCCATCCATTAGGGGTATTGAAACATGTCTCTTCCAGATAAGGGGGTCTTCTATATACAGCCTTAGGAAAACAATGGCATAGGAAATGAGGTCTATACTTTGGAATTTAATATAACCTAAAGATATGAGACTATCCAGTGTAAAAGAGAAGATTATAATCCTTAAAGTAGTACTTTGGAAGAAATAAGGAATTCAAAGTGAACAGATACTCACTAATACATTTACAAGTGATATTTTTCACAAAATATTTACAGATTCTGTCAAATGCTTTACCAAAAAAGTTAGATATACTATGATTGAAAAGTTTATTTTAGAAAACACTTATTCTTAGAGATATAAACACATGCTTTGCTCTTGGCTCATTAGGCCCTTTTTAGTGAATTTGTTTAAATTAGGAGTCCTGAATCATTTTTTTGGGTACAGCATTCTTTTGGCAGTATTCTAAAGCAGGGTGAATTTCTTCTCTGAATACATATATTCATTTTAAATCCATGAAATAAAATATAGATGCTTACAAAGAAAATCAATTATACTGAAATATAAGTGTCAAAATGTTTAAATATGATATGGTAAATAAATGCTTATTTATAAATGCATTAAAAATAAGAATTAGTGGTAGGTCCACTAATTATACTAATAATAGCATAATTTCAATGTAGGGATAATTATATAAGCTATATTGATATTATGTATAATATCTGATGTGAAAATATTAATGGTTTCTATTACTTATAAAGCCAAAGTTTCTGCCACTACTGTGATTTTCCCCCTAAATTCATAAGTGAAGAAAATACTAAAATTCAGCTTCAGTCTATTTAAAGACATAATTTTTCCCAAAGAAGTTCATGAGTCACCTAAATATTATACTTTTGTTTCCTTTTTTAAAAATGTATTTATTTAAATTGACAAGTAAAAATTATATTATGGTGTACATGATGTTTTGATATATATGTAGACATTGTAGAATATCTAAAACAAGCCATTTAATATATGCATTATTTCACATAGTTATTTCTTGTGATGAGAACACAGAATCTATGTTCTTAGCAATTTTCAAGTAAACAATGTATTGCTATTAACTGTAATCACTGTGATATACAATTGATCTTGTGAACTTATTCCTCCTAACTGGAATGTTATACCCTTTGACAAATATCTCCCTAACCCCATGTCCAATAAATTGTGTCCTTTAATTACTAGAATTTGATAGAAGAACAGATGTTTAAAAGGACATTTCTATGCTTCTTAGAAATTATTTTTAAACTGTGTAATTTGAGAATAGTAAGAGAAGTCTAACACTACATCTACAGTTTATTATGAGCACTCTTTTACTAATGAAATAATCTTAGGACTTAACTCCTATTAAGTTTCAGTACTGAGTACACATCAATAACTATCTCTTTGGTGTGCCAAACAATTTGCTTTTCAGTGAAGGAAATAGTTACTCATTAGTTGTTCTGTACTGAAACCACAATATATAGTCACAAAATCTCTTAAACTTCCTAATTGTGAACAAATATATGACCATTATTTTAGTACTATTGTTTTGTTACAATTTCAGCACTTATCAATAACTAGTTTATTTGACCATACTATCTCAGTTTTCAATATTGTTGATTCCTGTTTCGTATGTGGAAAAAAAAATTCTTATATTCTCTGTCATCAGAATTTCTTAGTTTAAGATAGCTAACTAGAGGGACCCTGCATTTCGCCTACTCTAAAAAGTACTAAAACAGAAAGTAGACAAGCACATGTCAAATAAAGCATTTAAAAAGAAATGATAAATGTTTGAAGTGATGGATATCCTAAGTACCCTGATTTGACCATTAAACATTGCACATATACATCTAAATATCACATGCACCTCACAAATCTATACAAATATGTATCAATAAAAGAACAAAAAAGAAAAAAAAAATGCACCTCACAAATATGTACAAATAGGTATCAATAAAAGAACAAAAAAGAAAAAAAAATTCTTGGTTTAAGTAATTGTTTTTTGGCAGAATTTTCTTATCCTCCTTTGTAAGGTCCTAATGTGCTACTTCTCATATAAATATTATATAAATATAAATATTATTGCTCAAATCTCACTCACAGGCCTCTTCCTACCCAAGAATTCTCATCTCAATATGACTCTAGCATCCATATCATTGCTAACCCACAATACTGAGTCAGTTTTCTTTCACCAATCAAACTCCAGTGCTCAATGATATTACAACAACAACAACAACAACAAAAATATTTCTTTTACTTCTCCTCACCCCTACTGTCACCAGCTCTAGCAAAACCTGCCATTAGTCTTCTACTATGTCTTTGACTTTTTTTTTATAGTGGTAGCCTTTTGAACTGTGTATATAAATTCATGAGATTAGTTTCTAACATCCTCATAGTTTGATTGGATATGTGATCAAGAACTATCAAATATGTTATTTAAAAAGTGATGTCTGCTACTTCTAGACCATGTCTATCAGAGAAGGTAACCCTTTATTTTCTTTATTTTTCAGTTCTTACTTATTGAAGCTGTAAATAAATTTAAAAAAAGATTCTGCTTTTCTTCTATCTGAGTGTCACTGTGTTATGTCCCACCATCAAAAGATTCTTATAAAACACTTTGCCACTGTGTAGCCACAATAACTTCCTTAGACTATATGTTCTGACTCCTATATGCATAAACAGTAAGCTCCTATTAAGTTTCAGTACTGTTTGTGTTTTGCTTTTTGGACAGAGATGAAGATATAAAACTTCATGCTGTCACAAGTGATACAAGTTCAGAATTAATGTAGTTTGATCATTTACTAAAATATAGCTCAATTTTGGATCAGAATGTAGGGAAATAAAACATTCTGGTTAGATAGGCAGGTAGATAGGTAAGTGGATGAATGCATGGAAGGAGAGAAGGAGAAATGGATCATAGAATGTAGACAGAAACATAAATAACAGGGCAGAATTTTATTTGTAAACATTTACTTCACCGACTATTCTACATTCAAACCAAGCTAAATTCCAGAACAAAATATTGTCAGCTCTATCCACAACTGACAAATATTAGTGATATTTCATTGTCATTTTCATCTCACCCATCTAGCTGTTTGTTATTTGGAGTGCTTGCTATGTTTTGCTTAGTTTTGAGAGATTTTACAAAAAATATTTATTCCATCATTTCTAAAATGCAGATGCAGTGACAGGATGAAAGCTCGATTAAGAAGCCTAAGACTATTATTGTATTGAAAGTAAAATAAATTCCACTGATGGAAAAATGATTAAATGTGCCCATGTGAATGAAACAAATTATTCAGTAGGAAGGATTCTGAAGGACATGCAATAAATAATACAGAATGTTGAAAATGCTATTAGTATGCCATTGACAATGATCACCAAGAGACGTGCATGAGAAAAAGGAAGGCAAAAATAAGGAAAAAAGTGTTGGCCCTGGATTCTCACAAAACAAAACAACAATATCATTGATTTTCCATTTAAAAAAAGGGGAAAAGAGGATTAACATGGCAAATTTGCTACAGGTGGCTCTTTAAGTATAAACTTTGTTGTAATCTGCACAATTTCCATGTTTCTTGGTGGTAAATGCAAATATGATGACTGCTAAGGTGCTTTGGTGGCAATATAGGCACTATCAAAGAGGATATTTCAAGGGAGAAAGATTACCTTTCTCAAAAACCATTCAATATAGAGGAAATTGATTTATTTTGGGAAGAGACAAGGAAAAGAACAAAAGTAGCTGAAAACAACCTAAGTGCCCATCAGTGGACAAATGGACAAAGAAAATGTGGTATATATAAATAATGAAATATTATTCAGCCATAACAAAGAAGTAAACCCTGGAGAACATTTCACTAAGTGAAATAAGCCAGACACAAGAGGACAAATATTGTATGATATAACTTATATGTGGAATCTTAAAACATTAAACCCACGGAAGTAGAGAGTAGAAGGGTGGTTTCAGTTATAAGATGAATTTAATTCATCTTATAGGGATCTAATGTAAAAGTGTATTGCTTACTTGAAATTTGTCCTTTTGAGGCTATTTTCTAGATCTTGTAAGCATGCTTTATTCTTTCTAATTTTTTTTTTCTTTTTTCTCTTCTGACTGTGTATTTTCAAATAGCCTGTCATCAAGCTCACTAATTCTATCTTCTTGGTCAATTCTGCGATTGAGAGACTCTGGTACATTTCTCAGTTCTTCAATTGAATTCTTAAGCTCCAGAATTTCCACTTGATTTTTTAAATTATTTTAATTACTTTGTTAAATTTCTCTGACATTTCTGAATCTCTTCTCTATGTTGCTTTGAAGTTCATTAAGCTTTTTTCAGGACAGTTGTTTTGAATTCTCTGTGTGAAAGGTCACTTATCTCCATCACTCCAGGATTGGTCACTGGCCCATTATTTAGCTCGATTGGTTAGGGCAGGTTTTCTTCGATCTTCTGGTGCTTGTGGATGTTTGTTGATGTCTGGGCATTGAAAAGTTAGGATTTTATCTTAATCCTTGCAGTCTGGGCTTGTTTGTACCCACACTTCTTGAGAAGGCTTACCAGATATTCAAAAGGAATTGAGTATTTGATCTAAGTCTTTGGTCACTGCAGCTGTATCAGCACTGTTACTGCCCTGAGCCCAGTAATGCTGTGACTGACTCTTGCAGACTCCTGATGGTACTGTATTGGTGGACTTGGGTGCGATACAGGAGAATTTCCTTGATTACCAGGCAGAGTCTTTCACTCTCTTCCTTCACTATTTGTGCTGGGCTGCTGGATTTCAGGGAGGAGTGACATGGGCACTCCTTTGTGGCCACTTGCACCAGGTCACACCTGAAGTCAGCCCCATCTCTCCCAAAGCCTATGGTGACTGTTTTCTGGCTACTTCTGATGTTTATTTCGAAGCCCAAAGGCTCTTTAGTCAGCAGGTAGTGAATTCTGCCATGACTGGGCCCTTCCCTTCAGGGAAACATGTTTCTTTAACAAATTAACAAATTTAACAAAGTAATTAAAATAATTTTAAAAATCAAGTGGAAATTCTGGAGCTTAAGAATTCAATTGAAGAACTGAGAAATGTACCAGAGTCTCTCAATCGCAGAATTGACCAAGAAGATAGAATTAGTGAGCTTGATGACAGGCTATTTGAAAATACACAGTCAGAAGAGAAAAAAGAAAAAAAAATTAGAAAGAATAAAGCATGCCTGGACTCATGGTCTTCAGGAAACTATTTGGTGCTTTGCTTTACTGAGGCTGAGCTGTTTCCCAAGTTGCAAAACAAAGCCCTCTGAACTTTTTCCTTCCCTTTCCGAAAGTGGAAGAGGACTCCTGAGCTTCACTGCCTATAGTTGCAGGGGTGTGGGCATTACACAGGCATTGGCTTGGCTGCCACCACTGTTGTCTCTCTAGGTCATGTGCACCCCAAGTCCACTGGGTCCAAGCCAGCACAGCTGCAGGAATTGCCCTAGAACTGCAGCCTTTGTGGGTGACTGCCTTTCAGATTTAGTCCAGGCCCTAGGCTGTTTATTGTAGCCATTGTTGGGGTTAGCCAGAATTCAGTTTCAGGGCAGAAGATTTATATCTGGCCAGGCTGGTCTAAATGCTCCCTTCATGGGCACTGGCAGAGTTTTGCCCTGTGCTGTGTTCCCCTGTGCCATAGCAGTTCTGGGTTTCAATGCAAAGTCCCACAATCACTTGACTCTCCCCTTCCTGGGTACACAGATTCTATTTTCACTCAGCATCCTGGCAGAGCACTGCCAGGGGGTGGGGGGAGTGGAGTGGCATCGGCAATGCAAGATTGTCTTTTCTGCCCTCTCCCCTGCCTCTTTCCTTGATACAATGTTAAAATCAGGGAGTATGATTGCTCATCTGATTTTTGGTTTTTCTAAACATTCTTGCTTGCATTGTATAATTGTTGAATTTGATGTTGGCAGAGTGATAATTGCTGCAGGTTTCTATTGGGCCATCTTGCTCTGCCCCCTCTTCAGTTGTCTTAATATATGTAGTGTTTTTTTAACAGTAGGTCTTAGATATGATGACTATATTTTTTCCATATTTGCACCAACCTTTTATACTTAACATTGTCCATTTATGTATTTAAATTCACAGCAACAGTTTTTATTCCAAATTTTATTTCAGTATTTATTCCAAATTTCACATTTTAGATTACTTACTTTGATTTATTTCTGAGTCAGTTGGACTGATTTGTATGATAGTTTTTCTCTTATTGACTTGGTTGTTAATTTAATTCTCACTAAAGCCCTGGTAAACTGCTTACCAAGGGTCTCCATGCAGCTGATTAATGGGAGAGCCAGGATTTGGTCCTGGCCTCTGGGCTTCAGAGTTATTTCTGACACCACATTGCCATGTGAACTACTAATGTTTTCAAGGACCTTTGTGGTCTTTACACATGAACAATGGCTTGTGTGTGGATAAAAAGTTTTGTTACAAATAATCTCTCTTAATATCCTTTGTAGTGCTCATAACTAAAATACCTCATAACTAAAATACACTTGATTTTTTTTTAATTTATTTTTTGAAAAACAACACAAAATTTTCCTAGATGTTCTTCAGTGGAAAATAAAAACAACTTCTCAGAATATAACTCTTCACTTTTCCATTAACATGCATTGATTATTTTTTCACACATTACTAATTTTTAAAGCCTCTCTCCCTCTCTCTCTCTCTCTCTCTCTCTCTCTCTCTCTCTCTCTCTCTCTCTCTCTCTCTCTCTCTCTTTTTATGTATTCATTTGAAGAAATGGTGTCTTCCTATGGTGCCCAGGCTGGAGTGCAGTAGCTATTCGCAGACATGACCCACTACTGATTGGCGTGGTAGTTTTGACCCCTTCCTTTTCCAACCTGGGCTAGTTCACCCTTCCTTAGGCACCTGGTGGGCTCCCATTCCCAGGAAATTACCATATAGATGCCAAAGTTAGTGCTGACACCCTACAGCACACTGCAGCTCAGAACTGCTGGTCTCAAGCCTCCTGCCTTAGCCTCCCTAGGAGCTGGGAATACAGACACATGCCACCATGTCTGGCTCTTTTATCTTTAAATGTATTACTCTTTTCAAATATTTTATTTAATTTATTTATTCGTTTTTAGAGACAGAGTCACCTTTATTCCCCAGGCTGAGTGCTGTGGTGCAATCATAGGTAATGGCAGACTCAAACTCCTGGGCTCAAGCAATCCTCCTGCTTTAGGCTTCCAAGTGGCTGGGAAAATTTATCATACTCAATGGTGAGCCTGTATTTGCCAAAGGACAGTGAGTGAAGTATTCCTTGTTCACCAATTGTCATAGAAGTATTCTAGCTTCCCCTCTCAGAATGCCACACATAGGCAACCCTTATCTTTAGCAAGCAGTGAATCTGATTGTCTGATATTTGGCTATCCCCCATCAGACCCCCTGGTCTTTTGGCTTACTTAGAGATTCAGATATGGTGAGTTAAGTGTTATAGGGTCAGTTAAAATATTGCACTCCTGTTTCTCTGACCCCTAGCATGGACTACTTTCAAACAGACTTTCTGGGTCTGCTATTTTTGATATGTTCTAAAATAGTAATTGTCCCAGAATCCAGTGCTATTTATTCTAATTTCTATCATTACTGAGAAAGGGGGTTATCTGAACAGATGATAATAGAAAGTGGCAGAATTTTGACTTATAATATATAGCTCTGTAAATTTGGAATAGCTGCTTTTATTGATTCATATATTTCCCTTAATAATAGGGGTCCTGAACACTGGAGTTAAGTCAGAAAGTCAGAGCATGGAGTTAAGCCAACTTAGTTGGCCAACAACATCTGTGGGCTCCCCATCGGTCAATTCAACCAACAGCAGATTGAAAATATTCGCATGGCCAACAAACATATGAAGAAATGCTCAACATCTCTAATCATCAGGGAAATGCAAATCAAAACCACAATGAGATATCACTTAACCCCAGTGAGAATGGCCTTTATCAAAAAATCTCCAAACAATAAATGCTGGCATGGTTGCGGAGAGAGAGGAACACTCCTACACTGCTGGTGGGACTGCAAACTAGTTCAACCTCTGTGGAAAGCAATATGGAGATACCTTAAAGCGATACAAGTGAATCTACCATTTGATCCAGCAATCCCATTACTGGGCATCTACCCAAAAGATCCAATGACACTCTACAAAAAAGACACCTGCACTCGAATGTTTATAGCAGCACAATTCATAATTGCAAGGCTGTGGAAACAGCCCAAGTGCCCATCAATCAAAGAATGGATTAATAAAATGTGGTATATGTACACCATGGAGTACTATTCAGCTCTAAGAAACAATGGTGATATAGCACACCTTATATTTTCCTGGTTAGAGCTGGAACCCATACTACTAAGTGAAGTATCCCAAGAATGGAAAAACAAGCACCAGATATATTCTCCAGCAAACTGGTATTAACTGAGTAGCACCTAAGTGGACACATAGGTACTACAGTAATAGGGTATTGGGCAGGTGGGAGGGGGGAGGGGGGCGGGTATATACATACATAATGAGTGAGATGTGCACCATCTGGGGATGGTCATGATGGAGACTCAGACTTTTGGGGGGAGGGGGGGAAATGGGCATTTATTGAAACCTTAAAATCTGTACCCCCATAATATGCTGAAATAAAAAAAAAGAAAATATTCAAAAAGAAGTTATATCTATACTGAAAATGTGCAGACTAGTTTTTTGTCATTATTCCCTAAACAATATAGTAGGACAATTATTTATATACCATTTAGATTGTATTAGGTATTATAAGTAATTTAGAGATGATTTAAAGTATCATCCAGAGGAATTTAGCATCTATAGATTTTGGTCTCTTCTGGGCTCCTTGAACCAATTCCCTATGAATACTGAGGGACGAATGTATACTTATGTATGTATTTGTGTGTGTGTGCTTTTGTGTGTGTGTATGCAGCTCAGTTTTTTTTTTTTTTTTTTTTTTTTTTGAGACAGAGTCTCACTTTGTTGCCCAGGCTAGAGTGAGTGCCATGGCGTCAGCCTGGCTCACAGCAACCTCAATCTCCTGGGCTCAGCGATCCTACTGCCTCAGCCTCCCGAGTAGCTGGGACTACAGGCATGCGCCACCATGCCCGGCTAATTTTTTGTATATATATTTTTAGTTGGTCAATTAATTTCTTTCTATTTATAGTAGAGACGGGGTCTCGCTCAGGCTGGTTTCGAACTCCTGACCTTGAGTGATCCGCCCGCCTCGGCCTCCCAAAGTGCTAGGATTACAGGCGTGAGCCACCGCGCCCGGCCTCAGTTTTTGTTTTGAGAGCAAAGCCTATGATGAATAGCCCAACAATATGACAATATGCCTCCTAATTAATCTCTTTGAACAGTTTAGCCAAAGAAAAGGGCCGCCCTTTACCATCAGCTCCCGCGAGATGACTCACTTTCTTTCCACCGATATGAACACCAACTGTCGCCGACTGCCACTATCTTTTCTGAATTTTTGTTTATCATTTCACTTCTTTAGCTTTTGATACTTCTAGATTCTTTGTACTTTTTTACCATTGTCATGCATATTTTAACAAGAAGTTAGTGATGTCACTCATATGGCTTGAGGTCCAGGAGTATTTTCAGTTTGTGTGGAATTATTTTAGATTCAATATTGGGAGACAGTTTATAATGACATTTGCCGATCTAGGCATAGTCCATTGATCTGATATAGGGAGCTACCTCTTTTCTGTGGCTAGGAATTTAAGTCAATTCCAGCTTGGGTGTTTTCCATTTAAATAACATTTGCCCTTATATAGTTGTGGCATCAACTTATGCATACCTAGGACAAAGCTTCATTTCCACAATATATGCACAGCATTTCTCATATTTATTTCACATAAGCAGAACACAATAGTACATGAATCATGCCCACCATTTAATCCTGAAGCACAATGTCAGCAATATATTAATATGAATGTTTAATGCTTATACTTCTTAGTTTACCATTCACATTTGGGAAAAATATGCAAATTCCCTAGAGCGATATTCTGTTGGCCCTTAAGTTTTTCTTTAATTTAAAAAAATGTAGTCATAATTCTCTGGCATGGACTTTTATCAATTTATTTGACCCCCAGTATATATTATATATTATATGCAATATAATATATATTAAATATAATATATACCCACATATAATATGCCTGTGTTAGTTGCTTTAGAAATGCATAGATTAAATAAACATCATTCCTGGTCATCAGAGATGATTTTACTGGGCATTAACAAGATACTTTTAACCTGATATGAGAGAGATTGAGCGAGAGAGAGAGGAACCCTAAGTGTAGAATATTTCTTGTATGGGCATTTAGAAGGATAGTAGGTCTAACTGAAGGGACCAGGGAAGCTTATTATTAGATACGATTCATGAGTTTATTCCTGGTATGGGTTGAATTTAGATATGCTCATTTCAAACAAGGCACTCAAGCTGATGGAGGATTGATGGCAATGAAAATATTTTATTTAATATATCTCATTTTATCATTTATTTTCTTATTTATTGTATTTCTCTTTAGAGATACATATCTAAATAAAAAACATTGACCTGCCTAATATTTAAAAAGAACTTTGTATATTTTCCTTTTGTGTAGTTTTAACCGCCCTCCTCCCTTATTTTTATAGTGTTCTATGATCTGTTATGCTCAATAATTACAATATTCTTTGAGACGGCATACTAAAACTCTCATAGCAAGTACCATTGGAAAATAAGTCTTTCATCATCAACTGTCTTATCCTAGATGTTCAACTACTGTCCCTCTAGTCTATTTAGTAATAAAGGCTGATATGTATTTAGTTTTGTTGTCATCATTGTTGTTTTTCACTGTCACCTATGAAAAATTATGTGTAGGCAAATATTCTAAGTCATCTAGTTGTCAATCTGAGCCTATATCATACTTGAAATACATATATACATGTTAATAATATTATGTGATACTTTCATAGTGATAATTTAAGGGTTAAGAACAGTGAAGAATATAACCAAATAAAATTCATTCCCAGAGTATTATAAACACATTATTAGGTCCCTACTAAAAACAAATCCTTATAAATTCCATTGGAAAAAATATTTATGATCAAATCTTAAGGGAAACTAGACTGTCTTCATTGTGAGCTATTCTGTGGAAACAAATTTGAAATATATACACTTTGTTCTACTGGGACTTTGAATATCTCAGCTGAATGTTTTAGAAGAAGCCACAAGTGTGTTAAAATAGGAAACTAATGTGTAGTAGAAGCCAGGCTAATCAGAGAAAACAGTGCTGCAGCATATGTTGTTTTCAATAAAGAAAAATCCAAATGGGACTTTCCAATGACTGAGACCGAAATTAATTTTATAGGCATTAACATTTGTGGGTGTCTCAGGCAAGTACAGAACATTTCCCTTGATGATAAAATAAAGTGTGGGTATCTAGAGGGATGTAAATTGAAACTCACAGCTCCTTGCAATCAATTGAGTTTGTATCAGCCATGGTTTGAATGTTCTCACACAGTTTATGCATTTTTTTTTCCTAACCAAACATGTTGGTTACAACAATAATAGATATTTTAAAGCTAAACAAGTTTAAATAAATAGTTGAACATTTAACTTCAATAGCATGTTATTGGCATTCAAAAATTGACTATTTACTGTCCACATTTTGTGCTGCTTTGAAAGTAAAATGGGAATCTATATTAAAAAGAACTCCATAAATTTCAGAGTTTATTTATTTAGTCTGGAAAAATGTCAAAAACATACAGAAAAAGTGAATCACACCAATTAACCATTTAACCATTTTTAAATGTTTTATTTTCTAGTCAATTAAAAAAAAACAGTTGAAAATCTGTCTGAATACTGTCTTCTTCAGCATAACAAGTGAAAATATGATTTGAAAACTATTATTTGAATTTATGATCAAAAGCATTTGTTTATTAAACAGATAAAAATTTATAAAGCATTTTATGTGAGCAATTGTGCTAGAGATTCAGAGACACTATCCCAGTCCTCAAACATCTTATAAACACATGGTATTCCATCTATTGACATAATCTTTATCAATAATATTTCAACAAGTTGAGTGCAGTGCAGCCATACAATTTGCAACTTACAATGTGTATATACTTCACACTTAGTAATAAAAATTATTATAACATTTCTTATATTATAATTTAATTTATTCTATTAAAATTAAAAAAATGGCAGTAAAAACAACAAAAAAGGAACATAAGTCACTTTCCTAAACAATATTCTAATATTTGCCTAGAAAATTCTTTTGTCTTTTATATCTGAAAATTCTGATAACATTGTATATCTCTATAGTACACACACAATTCCAACTTAATTTTAGTGTTAAGGGCTGTACTCCTTCTGGGTGCTCTAGAGAAGAATCTGTCTCCTTGCAGTTTCCAGTTTGTAGATACCACCTCCATTCCTTCTATTTCCTGTATTTTCAAATCCAGTGGCATAGAATCTTTAAATCTCTCTTTTTCTTGGTCTTCTTGATTTCTTATAAGGTCATTTATGATTACATAGGGCCCTATGGACAATCCAGAAACATCACTTATCTCAAGATCTTTGATTTAATCATATCTGCAATTTTTCCCCCATAAGGGAATTCACAGATTCTGGATATTAGGATGTGAACATTTTTGGAGAAATATTTTGCTCTCCAAAGATCCATGTCCATCCAATGCAAAAAAAAAAAAATCCACTTTATCTAAACATTCATAAAAGTCATAACCCCTTACAACGTCAATTCAAAATGCAAATTCACACTTAAGTTTTATCATCTCAAAAGCCTAAAACCTCCTCCTATCTAAATCATGGATGGATAAGAATACGGTATCATTGATCCCAGGGTAAATTCCACTCCATATGTGGCCTGTGAAACTATAAAATAAGTCACCAGTTCCCAAAATACAATGACAGATCAGACATGGTAGACACATTATAGACAATTCCCTTCGAAAAGGGACACAATAGAAGAGGAATAAATGTTACTTGTCAACAATTTTGAAATCAAGTTAGGCAAACAACATTAAATTTCAAGGTCTCGTGCTAATCCTCTGTGGTTCTTATTTAGTTCTATCTTCTAGCTTATGGCGTTACCATTGGATTTATTCTTCCTTTTTTTAAATGAAAAGTATCCTGTGTTTTAATTTGAGTGATTTTATTTACCTATGGAATTTGGGTAATCTTAGAGCTTACTCTTATTTTGTTTTCTTTCTGTTTCATTTAACCCAAGTTGGCAATATCTCTGCTGGTGTAACATTCACAAGGACCTCTGGGTCTTCTGTCTATGTCAAATGAATTCATTCCATTTCATAAGGTGTTTTCTCCACAGATCTTTCTTGAATAACACCATCTCTATTCCTGGATTCTGCATTAAGATGGCTAGAAGTCACATGAATCACATATGTAATATGTTCAAAGAGACTTTTTGTGACTGAATACTCTAACTTTTCATCCTTCCAGAGCACTAGAGAAAGACTGTAGCCACACATTTATCTTTCTTCACAGGGCACACTTTCCTGACAGCGAATCTCCTAATAGCATCATCGTTTACAATTTGAATAGACAGAGAATTTCTCAAATCCTCAAGGCATGGCTACTTTTTGCTTCACAGTTCTTTCCTGAAATTATCCATTTGTTTATACAAACAACATTTTTTCTACAAACATCAAAAAGAAACCTGCCACATCCTCAGCAATTTGCTTGGAAATCTTCTCAACTAAATCATCTCTTATAAGTTCTCCCTTCTACATAGCTATGGCTGTATTTAGCTACATAAGATATCTTGCACTATACAATAAGGATTCCCTTTCATCCAGTTTCTAATAACATGTTCCTCATTTCCTTCTGAGCCCTCACCAACAGTTACTTTAATGTCCGTATTTCTAACAACAGACTGTTTATGATGACATAGGTATTCTGTAAGAAATTATAGCTTTTTCTCTACTATGTTCCCCATTTCATTCTGATTTCTCACTAGCATAGTTATTAACATTCAAATTTTTACTAACAGTCTGTTCAAGGTAATCTAGGCTCTTTCTATCATGCTCCTCAAAATTCCCTGTGTCTCTCCTGTTCCCCAATCCTAAAGCCAATTCAAATTTCTTAGGTTTTTGTTACAATAGCAACCCATATCCAGATAATGAAATCTGTTTCAATCTCTTATTGCTGCTATAGCAAATTACTACAAATTTTGTAGTCTAGAAGAGCAAATTCATTATCTTACAGTTCTAGAGGTCAAAAATCATATAATTTATGTGTCCTCAGAGAGGCATTCATTCTGGAGGTACAGGGGGGAAACTATGGTCTTGTATTTTCCTGTCTCTAAAAATTGTCTTCACTTGAGGCCCTTTCTTCCACCTTCAAAGCTAGCAGAATAGCATCTTCACATCTCTTGCATTTGTCATCACACCTTCTTCTCTGACTGTAACATCATGTCTCTCTCTTACAAAGTCCTTTGTGATGGCATTGGACCCATCCCTGTAGCCCAAGACAGTATCCACATTTCAAGATGTCTAACTTAATCACATGTACAAAGTCCCTTTTGCTATGTGAGTAATATATGCATAGTTTCCAGGGATTAGAATCTGGACATATTTTGGTGGTGGTGGTGGGGTAATTGTTCTGCCTACAACAATGCCTACTTATTAAAATTATTGTGAGTAAATGAGAAAATATATAAATTCAAATACATTAAAATTAATAATTTCTGTTAATCAAGAAATATTATTAAGAGAGTGTAAAGTAAAGGCCAAGACTGAGTGAACATGTATTTTCTATGCCTATACTTGATAAAAGATCCATATCCAGAATACATAAAGAACTCTCTCAAATTAATAGGAAAATATGACTTATAAATGAACAAAGTTATGGAAAGATCCTTCACAAAGGATTTTTTTGTGCTTATGAGAAATAAACAAATAAAATATCACTAAACATTGTTAGACATCAGGGAAATGCAAATTTTATATTGAGATCTATATATACCCAGCAACTGAGCTTAAATTCAATGGTTTGATAGTCAAAACAAAATGTGGGAATTCCATATTTTGACATTTTGTTTATCATGAGTTTTTTGAAATTAAATTTGCTTTTTAACAATAATACATTAACATATGGTTTATCTTGATCACTGAGATTTTTGAAACTCCTCACATGCCTCATTTGTTTCACCCTAGTCTCAGCCCTAATATAAAGTACAGACACGGGGAAAAAACAGTGATAAAGGTCATAATACTGGTTGCCTTTTGAAAAAGTGATATTGACTAGGAAGAAGCACCAGGAAGCCTTTGTGTGCTGAAAATTATATAATTTTGTGAATATGGGGTGTTGATTGTATAACTATGTAAAAATTCATCCAATTGTACAATCTGTGCATTATGTTGTATAAAATATAGTGCCTTAAAATAAGTAAAGAAGAAAATTGGCAAAAATGTACATCTCAGTATCTGTATATTAAAAACAAATTTTTAAAAATGTGCCTAGTATCTTCATGATCTCTTTCATATATTCAATTATCCATCTTATACATTTAAATAATTTAATAAAATTTTTCATGTTTCTTGTGGGAGTATACAATTATATTTTTAGCTTTCTTTTACCATGAGAATATATAATTGGGTAGTTTTATTTCTGTAGGGGACAGCTTCTTACAGACTATGGAACTTTCATGAACTCTGCAGTTTGTTTCATGTTCCCTGCTTCTTGCAAGGCCATGACAACCAAAACTCAAATTCTCTTATGATGAAAACTAACTTTAATGTTCTTGCTTTACTTTGTTCCTGATCCCCCATAGTTCTTGGCTTCTGAGAAGTTCTTACTTTAACACTTTATCAATGCATTTAAAAATATTGAAAAACGTATGTATCTAACTATTTTAGACTCAATTGTGTCCCCCTAAAATTCCTATGCAAAAGTCCTAACCCCCACTGAGGTAGAATGTAACTGCATTTGGAGACAGGGCCTTTAAAGTAAGATAAGAATAAATGAGGTCATATAGGCCCATACCCAACGTGACTGGTGTACTTTTAAGAAGAGGAAGAGAGAGACACTAGGGTTGCACATGCTCATAGAAAAGAACATGCGAAGGCACAGTGAGAAGGTGTGGCACAGTGAGAAGGCCATCTGCAAGCCAAAGAGGGAGGCCTCAGGAGAGACCAACACTGCCCACACCTTGATCTGGCACTCAGCCTCCAGAACCGTGAGACAATACATTTCCATTGTTTAAGCCACCCAACCTATGGTTATGGCAGCCTTAACCAACTAATACATCATCAACTTTAGTCATTTTGAATGAAAGGGTATGTTTTGAGTAATCTAGTGCTGACCTTATGTCAAATCATGATGCCTCAATTGTGAAAAAATATGTCTAGTGCCCAAACCTCACACTGTGATTGTGCTGGGAAGGCAAGACACGGATATCATATATCATGCAGGATGATGAGGGAGGGTAGGGACAGCATTATCCATTGACCAGAGCAGGGAAATCTGCACAGCTGTTCACTGTTACAGTAACATAGTGTAAGACGCTACCCACTGCCACTGTCATAGAAATAAATATAAATTAATTAACATTTTCCACAGTAGACAATAAGATGGCGATGGCAGGGTCCATTGCTATTTATTCTGTTTCTCTGAGAGCATACACAGTATACATATGCCCAAGGGGACATACTATGCCCAAGAGTTGTCCTAGCACATTTGAAGAAAAAGAAATCTAAGTTCACCCAGATTTTAAGTATTTTTCATTTGGTATATGATACCAGCTAATAGAGAGCATGTCCATGACAATTACAAACTTAAAAAATAAAAAAAACATCTATCACTGACTTCATTTTCCACAGGGTGATCCAAATTAAATATCATTCAAAATAAACACACTTTTAAACCCATAAACTTAATTTCAAACTTTAAAAATAAAAGAATACAAGAACAGCAGTTGATTGCCTGTCGATCAAATGGCAAACAGAGAATGCAAGACAAGAAAATAAAATCAAGTTTAAGTGTTTTTTTTTCAGTTATATTTATATAATATTACAATGAGCAATTGAAAAGTAACATTTCAGTTTTTAGTCAATGAAATGCCAGTAAACACTACATATAATTTTAAATTATTTACTCTAGTCTCAAAAATATTTTTTTCAAATTTCTTCTGTTTCTAAACAGTGAGATTAGTTGTAAATGTTTGGCTTCATAGAGACATTTTAGCCAGAGCCTGAGTACCAAGGGCCAATTTTTGTAAAAGATGATTCTCCTTTAAAAAACAAAATTGAAAATTTTATCTTTTGCCCAATTTAGTGACTATTTAGATAATTCTATATCATTCTATATAGTTTTTTAACTCTTTCAGTTCATACAAAATAAAATATTTATTTATATATAAACTTATTTATATATAAACCATATTTATATATAAACTTATGAAATCAAAAGTATTTTTATAATCTCTAAGATGAAGTGATTTTTCAAATTTCAGAATAACTGTATATTACACATACACAGACACACAGAGTCATGAGTCACTTAACAGTGAGGATACATTCTGAGAAATGCATCATTAGGCCATTTTGTCATTGTGTGACTATCATAGAGTGTACTTACACAAACTCTACTATGCACCTAGATTATATGGTATAGTGTACTGCTTCTAGACTACAAACCTGTACAGCAGTTTACTCTGCTGAATACTGTAGGCAATTGTAAGACCATGGTTAATATTTATGTATTTAAACACATTGAGACATAGAAAAGGTACAGTAAAAATGCAGTATAAAAGGTAAAAAGTAGAACATCTATATAAGGCATTTAACATGAATGGAGCTTGCAGGAGTGGAGGTTGCTCTGGTGTGAGTCACTGAGTGAGTGGTGCACAAATGTGAAGGTCAAGATATTACTGTACATTACTGTAGACTTTATAAACACTGTAGACTTAGGCTACACTAAATGTTAAAAAGAAAACTCTCTTTAATAATAAGTTAACCTTAGTTTACTGTAAATGTTTTTACTTTATAAACTTTTAAATATTTTTTCTTCTCATCAGCTCATGGAATGTTCTCTAAGATGGATCACAAAACATGTTTCAACAAATTTAAAAAAATAGAAATTATACCATGTATCTTCTTAGACCACCGGGCAATAAAATTAAAAATCAATTCCAACAGACACACTCATCTTAACACAAAGTCATGGAAACCAAACAACCTACTTCTGAGTGATTGTTGGGTCACAGAAGAAATTAAGATGGAAATCAAAAGATTCTTTGAACTAAAATTTTTAACTTTTGACTCTTTTGTAATCACATAGCTTAAAACACAAGCACATTGTATAGCTACACAAAAATATTTTCTTTCTATCCTTATTCTATAAGCTTTTTTCTATTTTCAAACTTTTTAATTTATTTTTATTTTTAAAAGTCTTTTCTTAAAAACTAAGATGAAAACACAACCATCTAGCCTTACACAGGGTCAGGATTGTCAAAATCAATGTCTTCCACCTCTACATCCTGTCCCACTGGAAGGTGTTCAAGGGCAATAACACCTGTGGAGTTGTCATCTCCTATGGTAACAAAGCCTTCTCCTGGAATACCTCTTGAAGGGCTTGCCTGAGGGCATTTTACAGTTCTTTTTCTAAGTAGAAGGATTGCTCCAAAATAACAATAAAAAGTATTGTATGGTAAATACATAAACCAGTAACATAGTTGTTTATTATCATTATAAAGTACAACATACTACACATGATTGTATGTACTATATTTTTATATGACTGCCAGCATAGTAGGTTTGTTTGTACTAGCATCACCACAAACATGTGAGTAATACATTACACTATGACATTGTGATAGCCACCATGTCACTAGGCAATAGGAATTTTTCATCTCCATTATCAACTCATGGAACCACCATCATATATACAGTCCATCATTGACCAAAATGTCCTTATGTGGTACATGACTGCATATGTGTGTGTGTATACTATGGATAATGACATTACATGGGCATATATATAACTTTTGTGATGTTATAGTCAAAAATAAAATAAGACCATTTTGTGATTGCTATTATAATGTTGCTTAGATATTTTACACACATAAATCTTAGATTAAAATATTAAAAAGATCCATGATTAAATCACTTTTTTTACTGTGCTTTTTCTTAAATAATTGTTAAATATCCAATAATTTTATAAGGTTTTACCACTTGAAGGCCAAATATAATTTTATTAATAATGGCTGTTACCAGTTTTACAGTGGCCTTAGATGTGTATACTTCTCTTGTCCCAAAATCACAATGAGATTCTTTTAACTCATCTCAGCTGTCAATCAAATATCTTCTTAGTATAATACAAATAATAACTTTTTCATACATGCCAATTTTGAGATATAATACAAATGACAAGAGACCTCTCTCTCTCCCATACATATATCCTAACATACATACATATATACAATTTCAATTTTTTTTTTATTTCGGCATATTATGGGGGTACAGATTTTAAAGTTTCAATAAATGCCCATCCCCCCTCCCCCCACAAGTCTGAGTCTCCAGCATGACCATCCCTCAGATGGTGCGCCTACAATTTCAATTTTATAGCAGTTTTTTCTAAATTTCCTATTGTGCTTATTTAAATACCTGCTTTATTTGGGATTAGCTTAAAATGATAACTTGATAGGACTAATCTAAAATTATAATATAGATTCTTGTCATTAAATGAAGGAAAAAGGAAACCAACACGTTAAGTGTCATCACTGTTTAGTCAGTGTGATATTAGCTGCTAAAAAAAATCCCCTACATTGAAGTGATTTAATGCAATAGTTTAATCATCACCTGCTTCACTGGTCTATGAGGTTCTCCAGGTTTTCAGCAAACAGGGAGGGTAATGAATTCCACTCTGTCCAGAGAAGGAAATTGTCATCTTCAGCAGTTGATATAGAACATCCTTTCATACATGAACATTCAGCTGATCAAGCAGTGAGGTTAAGGCAGAGGGAGTAAATCTACTTGTCATCAGCCTCTGCATAAGTATGAAGTACATCACTTCCGTATGTATTCTATTACTGAAAACGAGTCATTTAGCCCCATCTGAGTGCAGGACAGTGTTTGAGGAAAAAGTGGTGCTGAGTGGTTAGCTATTTCCAAGCAATAAATATAGTATATGGAAAGGAGATTACAATTTTTGGTGGACAGTTTCTTCCATAATCTGCCTTCCATTGTACAACTTACTTGCCTTTCTTTTTTTTTGGCCTGGAACACCCTCAAGCTCACTCAAAATCCCATCTAATCTCTGAATCATGGACACATTCCAGGATCTCCAGACACATTTCTGTCAGTTCCTGATGGGTTTTTCTATGCTCTAGAAAATTCTGAACTGAAATATATCTCCTAAAAGGAAGTGAAAGAATTAAGCAACAGCAGCAAAAATTTTCAATCAAAAAGAGAAATATGGAAGACAAATAACTCTTTTTCATTCACAGAATGCATGAAATCCTATGGACCAGATAGTACAACCTCTGTTTTGAAGAGGAGAAACTTTCTTATTCACTTCCTCTCCCTGTAACCACACCCTAAGTTCTTTCCTTGGCATAATTACTGAGACTGATTTGTCTGCCACCATGCTCCAAAAACTTACATTCTTAAGTTAATGAAAACTAATCTGAATCCTAAACAAACAAGCTTGAATGGAAAGGTAGCAACCATAGTCTGAACTTTGGGTAGGGATGAATTCTTATACACAACAGAATGCTGAATAGAATTTTCTTGCTCAAAAGTGGTTTTAGAATCTTAGCTCGGACTGTTTGGATCTACAAAAATTTCACTTTTGTTTTCAAACTTTGAGGATCTATCTTCTTAGTTCATTCCAATTCTGCTCTTGAATCAAACAATTATTTTCTGAGTTTTCTTCTTTCTTCAGGAATTTCAGCTACAATGCAACATAATATGTTCTTGAAAAACTTTGTGTTTTCCAAAATTGAGTATTAGGTGAAATAGAAAAGATAGCCTCAGTACAATAAAAATCTATGTGGCTTTGTAATTAAAGTAGTAACAATAATCATTTAAAGATTCCTTTTAAAAAAGTAAATTCATGTTTTAAAGTGGTTATGAAGACAGATACTCAGTTTGGTAAATGTAGAAGGTCATCTTAAAATTGTTGGTAAAGGTAGCTTGATGGAAATGGGTTAAAGGAAGTATTGAGGTGGAAGAATATGAAAAAATCCACAAAAATCTCCAGTTCCATGTGAGAAGCACTGTCAATACAGAACAGGTAGACAAACTGAGTGAAGAGGAAGGAAGCACGCTGAAGGGTACCATACATGACTTGGCATTTTTCTTCTGTATCCATCGTTGCTAATATTCTGTGCAGCCAGATTCTATCACCAGTTGGTTCAAAATAATCAACGAGATAGGAAATAAAAAATGACCCAACATGTTCCCTGTATTGTATTGAAATAACTCCCCTAGTGACCATTTGTGTATAAGAGAATTTGCATAACAGAAACACATGTTTTAGCAGAACAGAATGCAAAAGCTTTCAGAATCCAGCAAGCAACAATCTGTACTCTATTAACACTGAGCTTTCAATGTTTCCCCTAGCTACAGGCACTGTGAAAGCTAGATCTGTCTTCTGAATTATCTCAAGAAACAGTTTTACCAAATGCACAACAAGAGTATCCATCACCCAAACCTTTGATAAATATTTCCTCACCACCTGCTGTGTGTATTGGTAGGCACTTCTGATAATTTTTATATTAGGAAAGATGACACAGTTGAGTAGAACAAACTCAATACTTTCAGTGGATTAATATTCAAAAATTTATTTACTATGCTTTTAAAATGTCAAAGTAACAGTTTTGGAACAATATGAGGGTGAATAATTTCTGCTTTTCAAATTTATGTAAGGACCTAGGCTGAAGGATGACACTCTGTCATCTTAGCACGTGATATTTAATGTCGACTTGGTGTCAATATTCACCTTCCAGAAGGACAAGAGAAAATAGAAAAGGCACATTTGCTTTTAACCACTTCAGACTTGAAGTGAACATCCATCCCTTCCACTCACGTGCCATTGGCAAGAAGTCATATAATCCCATCCACATTGAAATAGGGCTAGGAAATCCAGTCTCTTGTAGAATAGCTACTTCCAAAACCACATTTATATGCAATGATGTAGGAGGAATTTTTTCTCTTATTCACATATACCCCACTTCAACTGCTACTGGGAAACCACAAAACCAGTCCACTCTGGGTTCCATACCCTGAGGACAATAGGAATACATGGGATAAAGTGTTGTAGAACATTCTGCTCTAGGAAAGGCAGGGGCAATGTGTGGTCTGGCCTGGGCACATCTTCTCTATCTGAAGATGTTGCATTCTATAGGAGGGGCAGGACAAAGGCCTGGGACCTTTTGATCAGTTCTTTCCTATCTCAGGATGTTGCATTATACAGTTATTCTGAGAATTATGGGCAAGGGAAGGAGGGGAAAGTGGGTCAACCAAAGTTATCCAAGAACCATCCTGAAGGATTTTGAGGACAGCTTTATTCATAATCATAAAGACTATAAATAACCAAGATATCTTTTATAACTGGAATGAATAAACTGAAGTTTATCCCTACAATGGAATATATGTATCCATAAGTAGAAATGAGCTACTGATTCACAGAACAACAAAGACATATCTTAAATGTAGTTTACTGAGTGAAAGAAGTCAGGACCAAAATATTATATATTGTATAATTCCATTCATAGTACATTCTGGAAAAGGATGTACTATTCTGCAAAACTCTAGGGATGGAAAACAGATTTGGAGTGTGGAGGATGGGCAATGGTTGACTATAAAGAAGATGAAAAAGAAAATTTTAAGATGGAGGAACTATTATGTTGTGGTGGGGTAGTGGATATATGGTTGTGAGATAAGTACATAAAACTGTGAGATAATTAACTACATTAAACTACATAACAAGAAGGAAAATTTAATGTGTGCAAACTCAAAAAGAAAAAACCAAACAAACCACAATCATGGACACAAAAACCGAACCAGGATGTTGAGGGATCCTAGGATACAGTGCAGATTCTCTTATAAATGCATACATAACAACACTAAAGAGGGTGAGGTAAAACTAGGAGATGACCTAAGTAACTATGAAAAATGGTTATTCATATTTTCTGGAATTTAAATAAATAAAATGTTTAATTTATATAGAAACTTCAAATATGTCCTAAAGATCATAGAACGATTTAGAGAAGATATGAAAATATTGAAATAAATAAAAATGTCTTACAAAACAAGTAATAACTGGAGGCATACCAGAAAATAGTATATTTTTAAAAGTTCATATAAATAATAAAGTATAAGCAAAAAGACAAAGAAAGTAACAAATTTGAGTAGAACATACAGGAACAAATGCGTGTGTAAGGTATGATTGTCTTACTCCATTTTGTGCTGTTGTAATAGAAAACCTGAGACTGGGTATTTTATTTAAAAAAGAAATTTATTTTCTCACAATTCTGGAGGCTGGGAAGTCCAAGATCAAGATACTATCATCTGGCAAAAGACTCATGAAGGCCTTCAAGTCTAACTATCTCTTAAAGGTCCTCTTAATACTGGTATAATGACAATTAACTTTCAACATGAATATGAAGTGGACATTTACACCACAGCAGTGATTATAATTATACTTCCCATGAAGAAGGAATGGATGCATTATTTATAAAATTTTGAGGAAAAATTTTGGCTAATTATTTTTAAAATACCTGCTTGATTCATACCTCAATTAGTATGAATGTCATATGAGTTAAATGTTTAAAATCTAGAAAACAAAACTATGTGCAGGTTAGTTAAAAGTTTCTATTTAAAATATGTGCTTAATGTGGTTCAACACACTAGATAAACAAGACTCTTAAGAGTAGGAATCATAAGGTACACAATTGACAGTTAAAAGCGTAAAAATGATATATTCCTATGAACTAGGTATGTTATATACTTACAAAATCTCATCAGTCTAGAACAATATTTGCTACTGTTTTATGCAACAGAGGTGGTGTAAAATAATTGTATATTGTGAACAAAGCTACCAAATCATTAACAAATATCAAACACTTATTTTTCAAGTCAGTCTAAAGATATGATAGATAATCTTAGAGAAGAAACAGAAATGACAAGCATTTAAAATGATTTCAATGCCATTTAATCAACTGAATTTATTCAAAAGTAATATCGTATAAGGATTGGCAAAAATTGAAAGAATAATACTGCCCCTTCACTGTTTGCAGGGGATATATGAAGAAATTCTCTTTCATTGCTGTCAAAAGTATGTAGTAAAATTTTCTTTTGTTTCCCCTTAGATTTATTGAGGCATAATTGGCAAATAAAAACTATATTTATTTAAGGCGTACAATGTGATATTTTGATATGCATATGCATTGTGAAAAGATTATCATATCAAGCTAATTAACATACCCATGATCTCAGATAGTTACTGTGTGTGTGTGAACATCTGTGTAGCAAGAATACCTAAGATCTACTCTTTTGGGGAAATGTTAAGTGTATAATACAATATCATTAACTATAGTAGCTCTCCCTTATCCCAGACACCTAATGGATTCCTGAAAATGTAAATAGTATCAAACCCAATATATATATATACATATATATACACTATGTGTTTTTTTCCTATGCATACATACCTATTATAAAATTTAATTTATAAATGAGGCACAGCATGACATTAACAAAAACAATCATAAAATAAAACAATTATAAAAATAGTAATAAAAGTTATATGATTATGATATCTCTCTCCCTCTTTCTTTTTCTCAATATTGTATTATATTGTACTCACCTATTTTCATATTGTAGTTGACAACAGGTAAGTAAAACCATGGAAAGCAAAACTGCAGATAGGAGGGGACTACTATATAGTCTTCCCATTGTCCATTCAGTATCCATAATTTATTGATCTTATAAATGAAAGTTTGTATCTTTTGACCAATTTCCTCCATCTTGTCTGATCTGTACTAACCACCCTTCTTTCCTCTGTTCCTGTGAGATGGAATTTTTTACACTCCACATATAAGAGAGATCATTCAGTATTTGTCTTTCTGTGTTTGGCTTATTTTGCTTAGCTTAGAGATCACCAGGTTCAACCATGATATCACAAATGATAGGATTTCCTTCCTTTTTAATGATGAATAATATTTGATTATATTATGAAAATAGATAAAAGAAAAGGAAAAACTGAACAACATAAGCCTATTCAGATTTCTCTTCTGGCCCAGGAATGTGTGTATGTCCAAAGGTAGCTATGCTAGCTAGGAATAAGTGTCTCAACTTTTAATAACTAGATAGCTGTAACCCCAGGAATCTATAAACTATAGCTGGCCCCTTGCCTATTATTATATTGTTAGGCTAGGTTGTATGCAGTATTAAGAAAGTGGTTGAATATTCTGTAGTCATTAGGAGAGTGGTTAATGAGTGCTTTGATTAATTTCCTTCATGTAAATTATTTGCCCCCCAATTTTTGCTAGATGTTTGTTTCTATTTTTATCATATACTATAATATTCTTAGAAATTTCTCTTATAAAGTAGCAGTAAATGTAGTGAATGTTGATGACAACATGTATACCTCTTTGGGTTAGTAATGTATATTAATTCCCTATGACTATCATGCACCTCAGAATTCTTCCATCCTCTCTCTATACCAATTCTAAAGCTATAGTCACATTTTTAAGTATGTATTATAGCAGCATTATACTCACTGTTACCAAAATCTGTATGAATGTCCCATGACTGTTACAACAAATTATCACAGATTTGGTGGCTTAAAAACAAGTTTATTCTCTCAAATTTTGGGGGACAGATTGAAAATTAAGTTGTTGCATGGTTGTTCTCTTTATGGAATTCCTAGGACAGAATCTATCTCTTAACTCTTCTAGCTTCTAAAAACATTCAGCCTTCCTGTGTATATTGCCACATCACTTCAATCTCTGCCTCCATCTTCACGTTACTTTTTCTTCTGTGGGTAACTGTATTGTAATTGCCACTGTTTCTATCTTATTAGGGTACATGTGATTGCATTTAGGACCCAC
The DNA here is from genome assembly GCF_040939455.1 of Microcebus murinus. Classification (NCBI taxonomy): domain Eukaryota; kingdom Metazoa; phylum Chordata; class Mammalia; order Primates; family Cheirogaleidae; genus Microcebus; species Microcebus murinus. The sequence continues at coordinate 14,421,236 of NC_134114.1, forward strand.
ACTGATTAACTAGGATAAATGACTCAAAATTCTTAGCTTAATTGTACCAATCTTTCCCATTAAAGATAATAATACTAACACTTTCTATAAGTAATAATATTTAAAAATTCTGAGAATTAGGATATTGACATATCTTTGGGGCCACTATTCAGCCTACCACCATATGAATATGCTTAGACACTAGTAAATGAAAACTAATGGAAAGAATTCTTATTTTAAAGGAACCTATGATTCTTATATTTTTTCTGTATTTTTTCCTTTATATACTTCACCTCATTAAAATATAAATTAATGATCATAAAGCATATTGTTTCAATGTATTTTGATTAATTGATGTGTCAATATTAACAGATTTTTATCAGTTTGGGGAACAGTTATTTAATTTTTTTTTTTACTTTATTGTGAAGTCCAGTCATATTCCTCTGTACTCCTTTAGGAACTGAAAATACTAACCATCATCTTTTGTGCAAGCTCCAGCAGTAATTCTCTTCTCCTTACCAAGGTATTGTTATTGTTTAAATGAGCTGCCTGTATCTTCTCCATATCTGATGCTCTTCTCAATGTAACATTTTGTCACTTCCCAGAGGCACAGAACAAGCAATTTATTTTCCTTTGAAATATTCACTCTAAAAGAAGCCAAAACTTGTCACAAGTTGAAGGCAAAAGGCAGAAGGATGCTTTAAAAGTGTGAGGTGAGCCAGGGGGCAAGACGGTAGAGTGAAAGGGCATCGGCTTTGAAGTCAGACAGACCATTAGCTGGGAACCCTTCGGCATTATACAGAGTTCTCAGGAGCTTTAGTTTTCACCACTGTAAAATCCGTGTAATTATCGAGGCAATGCATATGGTTGTTATAAATATGCTGTCATTCCACATACATATATAAATATTGATTACTTAACATTACTGAGCAAAAGTATATAAATAGCCTAGCACAGTGTCTATGAGAATGCTTTCTTTTTAAAAGTAGTAGCTATCATTTTATTAACTATGAGATAGGATATTCTTTATTGTGTCATCACATGCTGCAGTAAAATCTCCTAAATCTCGGGGACAAAGGAAAATAAAAATAATCCCCCTTTTTTATACTACAAATCCAATGTTATTTAATATAAAATAAAGAGTCCACCTTTTTTGAGATATGGAAGAGGCATTGCAAATCACTTCCATGATATATAGTCTTGTGAGTAGAAGGATAAAGATTATCCCTGAAATTGTGGTGTTATTTTGGTTTTTCCACAACCAGATGCAAGGCAGGCTCACTGTGAACTATGCTCTAAGGATATGTAGCCTCCCTGCTAATGATATAAAGAAAAGGTACAGAGTAAACATGCCTGGATCCTGGGAATAGTCTGCCTGGGATGAAACGCCGACACAGCTGCTACGTGCTCTGAGTCTTTTAGGGAGTTGCTTTAGCAATCTCTGCCTCAGTTTGCTCAACTGACAACTGCAGCTGATGATGATAGTGGCATCAACGTCAAAGTTTATTGTTAGGAATAAAATGATCTTATACATGTGAAAGCACTGAGAATACTGTCTGCATGTAATATTATGAAATAAATCCAATTTTGAGGAATTTAGGGATGACAAGTGGTATAGCAAGATGCTGCTGATCCAGAAATAAGGTAAACAGTAGGCTTTTATCACTCTTTCTCCAACATCACCATAAAGAAAGATTTCTGTTGGCACTTTGGGGCAACAGACTGGTAACAGTTTGTTGTTAATCACTGATAAAAGTTCAAAACTGCCCAGAGATCCTGATATTATACTGAAAATTTATTTTGAGGATGAATGCGAGTTACTAGTACATCAGCAGTAGTTGAATGGATGCTCTGATTTACTTTTTCCATTACTGGATTTTGAATTATGCATTAATGTATTAATCCCATGTCCCCCCTAGTAGAATATAAACTGTTTGAAGGCAAATTTTTTGCCTTCTTTTATTCTGTGCCTACTGAGAAATGTAGAACTTGCAGCACATAACAACTCAGTCCAAACCTTTGCACTAATTGGTGATCAAACTCTAGCATGGCTTCTGGCAGCATAAATTCATGTCCCTAGGATGACCCCAGTTCCCCCATTAAAATGCTTTCCTGAGAAAAAGCTCAATACACTCAAGAGAATTTACTCTTTGTTCTAGTAAACCCTGACCTCTCTTTCTTTAGAGCAATTACAAAAAATGGCTTATGAATACTTCCTCTGTCCCTTTTGGATGTATAGCTATCTCCTACAACTCAGAAGTGACTTTTTCAAGGACCTGAAAGCCATTCCTTTGAAATGTAATTAATCATCTGTAAGGAAAGTGCCTCTGTCTCCCAGCCGCTATGGGAAGATAGCATCCTAACTTTCACAATTGCTAGCTAGCAGACACAGCTAGCCTAATTGCATTTACACTGACCAACTCTGTAATTTTTCACTTCTCTGCCTCTGCTTGAGTCCCTAACTGCCCCCTTCCTATTCTTCTTTTACAACACACAGTTACCTCTGCACACATGCCAATGAGCGCAGTTCTCTCCCCTGCTGTCAGTAGTTATTGAATACAAACTGTTTTCATTGATTTAACTAATGTCCAGCTGTGTTTATCTTTGAGACTAGCTCCTAGAATAATGCCTGACACGTGTATGTTAATCACTGTTTTTGGATTAATGAGTGAAAAAGTCTTGCCACTTATTGGTCTTTTATAGTAGCAACCTCCTTTCAAAGGTTCTGTCCTGAGGAATTGCTTGGTTTGGTAATTTCTGACAACTTGCCAGGCTGTTTGAATCTTAATATTATCATTTTCCTTCTGAAATGATGGATGGTCACCAAGACCAATTATATTTTCATGAAGATAGGAAGTTGATGCACAGGTAACCCACTTTTGGTTGAATTTCTAAAAATTTTTTTTAACCCAAGATTGCTTTGGTTTCCTCCAAAAGGAAATGAGAAGGGAATAAATTATATGTTTTTCATTAAAATGAGGTTCATGTGGGCCACAATTCACATACAGTTAAATGACCCTGTTTTAGATGTACAGTTTTGACAAATGTATAAAGTTGTATAACAACCACTATCACCATAATCAAGAAATTGAATTTTCCACCACCCAAAACCAAGATGTCCCATTGTGGCCCTTTGTAGGTCGAATTCCTCCTTCTTACACCCATTCCTGGCAAACACTAACATAATCTCATAGTTTTGCCTTTGAGCATGTCATGTGAAAGAACTCAGGGAATTTCACCCCAAAATATGACTCCTTGGTAAAAAGAGTATTTTCAATTAAAGGCCCTTAGAGATCAACGGGTGTGGGAAGAGGTTTCCCTTCTATCTCCTTAAAGACCAGCTAGAAAAAATTGTCTTTCCTTCCCCCTGTTATCTCAGTATCTATGGCAGGAAAGAAGATCAAGAATGAAACCAGACCTGGCCCAAACCACTTTAAAAACAATGTCTGTCTCTAAGGTTAATTTAATTTCCAAATAAAACAGTTTATTAATACAAGTCCATCTGTTTACTCCATTTATTCATTCTCCCAAGCATCTATTCATCCTAATCACCTCTTGCTCCTCAACAGAATTACCAATATTCCTCCTCTTCCTCCCCTCTAAAACGAAGGTATAAAAGTTTCTTGATCCCATGGGAATGTTGGGCAATCACTTTGTGATTCTCCCAGTGCACCCAAATTTGTAATCTTTTTCTCTTGTTAATGTGCTTTATTTTGAGGTGATTTTTTAGGGAACCAGCTGAGGGTGAACAGGAAGCTTCTCTTCACTCCAACACACATCAATGGAATCAAACAGTGTAGTATGTCAATTATACTTTCATTTCAATTATCTTTTGCACTTCTGCATTCTAAATAGTTCATAATTCTCTGATTTAATTGAAATTATAGGTGTGCATATTGCTATTGTGACATTACCTTTTTGCTGTGAATAGTCAGTCATTTTGCTCATGGTTCCCTTGTATACTGCCCTACAATTTTGTGATTTAACAATCTGGGACTGTGACTTCCTGTTTTAGTAAAAGTAAGCATTCTCCAAGTTCACAGAAGCTTCCTTCCTTTTTTCTTTTTTTTCATTTGTTTGTTTGGTCATAGTGACACTTGTCTCCTATAGTTCCAATCATTTGCTATTTATTAAATATTTGCTTACACATTATTTCTTTTGTGAAAAACATATCTAGATTTCAAAATAAAGGCTTCTACTTCTCAATCATTTATATAAAGCAATTCACTTATTCTCTCAGGCTATAGAAATATAATACAATGTACTTTTTTTGGAATCCGCCCTTTGCTGCTTACTGAGGCTGCTGTGTAAATTCAATGATACCGAGAAAGAAATCAAATTAGGAAGCATTATGCAATGACCAGGTGTCATTTTACTCTGCCATCATTCTAACTCTACCTTATTCTACTGAAAGTTTCCTGATGGGTTAATTCTTCTAATCTTTCTGTGCTCCAAATTTAGTCCTTGTCCAGCTCTTCGTTTTATCTTTTAAAAACACAGTTCTAATCCTATTACTGCCCTGCAAAAATGTTCTTGATGATTTTTCACCACTGACCTAACTAAACCCAGATATTTTATCCTTCCACTTAAAACCTCTGCAAGATGGTTCTAAAAAAGGTTCTTTATTTTATCTTCCCATTTCTTCCCAACATACCTTATTCTTTCTGACATTGCATTTTGTGCTATTTCTGGAACAGGCCCAAATTAACTTTACCCTCTCTTGGAAGGTCCTGACATAATTGTAGTGCAAAGTTAATATTAACTAGCATCAATTAACCAGGAAACAATGTAGGCAGTATCAACTCTACGATTTTGAGATGGCTTAGAGTTAAGAACTAAGTAAATAATAACCATACTACTATTATTATCTTTACTTAGCTAGTATCAACTACATTAAGTCATACTAAAGTTAATTTTATTAAGCATTTTTACTCCAGTAAATAGGTTCAGTAAATGATTATTATAACACAAATAATAATTATAGAATTGCAAATGTCATTACTTAAGGGGTCAAAAGTAAATAACAACCATTTCAATAATATCTTGAAAAACAATTTTTGTGACCATGAATGTTTTAAAACTCATTTAAAATTTAAAAAGAGATTATAAATTAAGTAAGTCATAGAAATAATTTCTGAAATAGTTAAAAAATGAAGCCTAGATCCTAAAATCTAGTTAAAGCTATAATGCCACAGGATTTTAAACAAATATTCCTCTACAATGCTAATGTAATAAAGATAAAATCTGGTAAGCCTCTTTTTTACCTCTCATACATGTACTAATACATACATAAGAAGTACTTGCCCCCAAATTTTTCAGACAGTATCAAAAGATGTGAGAAGATATTTAATTCTCTCATGTATGCACTGTGAATTCATGAGTTCCAGTAGAGACACAAAGTATTTTGCCAAATTCTCAAACCATATCTTCTAAAAGGAAGAAGTTCTTAACTGACAACATGTATCATAGTAATATTGTGAAGCTAAAGAACATATAGATGATGAACCAATTGTCCATAATTTGAAAGAATAAATGGAGGCATATTTCAAATGAATGAAGATATATAATTTAGGAAGGACATTTCTTCTCTGATTGCTTCCATAGCTCTGGTCAAAATTATAAATGCTGACAGGCAAGTGTATCCATGTGATACAATAAAAGATTCTTATTCTGAATAAGTTTACCAATTGATTATGAACAAAATTAAATATGAAAAGGGCAGATGTCATCATGTGCATAAGGTTAGGACTTTTTCATGAAGATATATGATAAATCTCTGTCCATTGGTTATTTATCTAAGTTTTCCTCTTACTTAGTTTATTAAAAGTTTTATTGTTATAGCACTTTAATAAATATGTGATACATATATGTATATATACATGTATAAATATGTATAATATATACACATATATGTACATGCATATACACACATAATTTCACTGTAGTTGTTATTGGTGTTATAGTATCTTTCATTCCATTAGACCAGAGAGAAGTGAATCTAAAATAACACAAAATAAAACATCAACATTTGACTTCATTGGTTTCCTCACAGTGTCTTTACTCAGAGACATTATGTCAATTCACTAGTGAACAAATCAGATACCTATTTTGTTAAGTTACACTGACATCCATGGCATATCATATAAGCAGTAAAGAAATATCTACACTTTTGTACCTTTTTAGTTTGATATTCCAATGTTTAGATATTGATATAATAGCCTAATAGTATTATAGCCTAGTGGTTAAACTCAGGAAAGCTGGAGTCTAATTACCTAAGTTTGGTACTGGTTGCAATACCTCCTACTTGTAGAATCACAAACAAGAAACTTAAACCTCTATGCCTCAATTTTTTATATGTAAAATAAAGTTAATAACAGTTGTATAGTGTGTTATTAGGTTGAAATTATTAATATTTGTAATATGCTTATATCAGTGACTGACTCAGACATTATTCTCTAAATATCTATTAAATAAAATTACCAATTTTCTTTTTCTGTGCCTAAGAAATGGTAACATTTTCCCTTCATGCCAGTTGCTATGGTTTGGTATAGTTTGTTTAGCACCACCAAGTGTTATGTTGACATTTGATCTTCAGTGTTGGAAAAGGAATCTAGTGTGAGGTATTTGGGTAATGGTGTAGGATCCCTTATAAATGGCTTGGTACTATTCTTGTGGGGGTGAGTTCTCACTCTTAGTTCCCATGGAAACAGGTTGTTGAAAAAATCCAGGCAATTCCTCTGCTTCAGATCTACCCCTTCCTCTCTTGCCATGTGATGCCTGCTCCCTTTCACCTTCCATCATGATTGGAAGCTTTCTGAGGCCCTTGCCAGAAGCAGACACTGAAGGCATTCTTCTTGTACAGCCTGAAGAACCAGGAGCCAAATAAACCTCTTTTCTTTATAAATTACCCAACCTTAGATATTTCTTTATAACAACAAAATGGACTAAGAGAAGGATCCATAGACAAAAATGGGTATGGGACAATTAAAAATTTAAATTTAAAAGACAGAAACAGGAAAAGAGATAATTAGGGTATTTCATTAAATCATCTAATCATTTAATTTCTACCCTTTTAGTTAAGGACAGCATATTGGAACTCTATAATGACAAAGAAACTGGAGACATAAACCAGTGGATAAATTATTTGTAAAATAAGCAAACAAATAAAAAATCACATCCAATTGTGAAAGGCAGAAATCAGAGAAAGAAATTCCACCTGAAGCTGCAGATTTGATAAAAGAGCAGCTTGGTGTACTGATGGAGCAATTAATGCAAACAAAAAACCTAACATAGTGTCATTAAAATGCAGAAAAAATGAAGAGGAAGAAACAACAGGCATATTTCTATTTGTTCCTAGCATTAAGAATTTTTCTTCCTGACTGTTCCCACATCAAGCTAAAAAAAATGGGGGGGAGAAAAATGACTTCCAACCAAGAAGCATCAAACCTATGCTCAAAGCTCAAGGTTTGGATAATTCTGTTTAGGGACTTTTTCTGAGTGAAAAAACAAGATACATTAACATGAAATTGAATAATATAAATAAAAACAATCAATAATTAAGAGTACTAAAATACACAGAACCTCAATTATTATATTTAATATATATGAAAAAGTCATACATAAATTAGAATTGGATGTTTTGATACAAGAGTAATCTGAGAACGATGAGAAGATCTTGAAAATTGAGAATATGTTTACATTTTCAAGAAAATAAGTTTTAAGCATCATTGTATTAAATTAAGGTCATTATCAAGACTGCAGAGACCACCCCTACCACCAGCAGCAATGAAAAGATATAAACAAAGAAATAGGAATCAACATGGCAGCAGACTTTTCAATAGATAAAGTGAAACTGGAAAACAATGGAATGATGTCTTCAAAATTTTAAAGAATAAATATTTATTATAGAATAGTTTAAAATATTATTTAAATATAAGGGTATAATAAAAATATGTGCTTTATTCAGGGACTCAAACAACATCCTCCCAGTGTCTTTTCATGGGACTGAATTTGCTCCAGCAAAATGAGAGAGCAACTCAACAAAGGAAAAGATCTTGAAACCAATGGGTCAGCCTGAGAAAGACAATAAGAAAAGCCATACAGTGCCACCCATAACACTGGCATTAATGAATATAATAACCAGCTCAAATTAGAGGAGGATATGGGAATCTGAGCTAGGACACTTGATGAAAAGAAAAAGCAGGGTAGTAGAGAATTTGATAAAAATGCCTTAGGAGTCATAGCTTTAAAAATGTGGGTTATATTAAGGATACTATTAATTATATATATACATATATATATATATATATATATATATATATATATACACACACACACACAAACATTTCAAGTAGAAACATGTGTAGATAATAAATATTGTATTCAAAGTTACCACACATTGAATATGCTATCATATACTGATCAGAGGGCTTTAATAATATTAGCACATTACCAAAACTATTCATAATTTAGCACAACACTATTTATTTTGATTTAATAGAATAGGAGAAGGAAATGCAAAGAATAGGAATAATAACTCAACTGTAGAGTGATCTCTTTAACTTATCTTGGGCTTTAATTATGCCTTAGTTCCCCTTATTTTGAAACATTGGAATAATATGGGCAGATAATAAGGAAAATAAGAAAACATTACAATTAAAAGTATTTGTAATGTTAAGTTATGACTCTCTGACACTTAGAACATCAAGTGCTATTATTTGTAAAACACACCAAATACCAAAACCATTTCTAGCATCAATGCATAAAAAATCAGGAATATCATGCATGCATCTGGCATACCTTGTTTAGAGAAGATTCCTGAAGTAGGTCATCCCAGTCCTGACGAATATTAATCCATAGCAGGGTGAGGTCAAGAGCATATTTGCTATATGCTCTTGGAATGGAATACAGTGATTTGATGTTTAGTAGAATATTCAGACTCACACATATTAAAACTCACAAAGCATACTGGGAAATGGGTAGGAATCCAGAGCTCTGCCCTAATATATTTCTGGTTGTTTCACTACAACATGTTAAGCATGTCAAATCCATAGTCTAGTGATAACTGTTGCTAAGCAATGCTTGCTTGGATTTGTTTCCATGTAATCATCCTACTTATTACAATATTCTAGTGCAAATAGAGATTGTTTGGAAGAAAATTATCCTTGTATGACTGAAGTTCTTAATAAATACTTTTCTTCTTCTTTTTAAAATTTGAAGTCTTTTATGTATATCAGATGAAAAAAAAAGTCTGTGTCTCCTAGATATCTTAATTATAAGTGAATTGAAACAACCCACTAATTTTATTCATAATAACTTCTCTCATTACCTTTTCTTTCATCACCATGTCTTTACTAATAAAACACTAAAAGATTAGGAGTTGAACAAAAAATAAAATAAAGGATTTGGAGGATAATGATCTCAGTCAGAATAAAAATAATGACAGTGAAATCACTTGGATGTCATTACAATTCAAAAGTAGTTATTTGTTGACTCATGTATTAGTTTTCTACCACTGTTTAACAAATCCCCACAACTTAGCAACTTAAGCAGCACAAATTTATTATCTCTGAATTGCCATGAATTAGGAATTCAGGCAGGGATTAAATGGGCCTTCTTCTTGGGGTCTTACCAGGCAGAAATCAATTTGTTGATTAGGTCTGTGATCCCATCTGAGACTCCGGGTCCTCTTTCAAGTTCATTCAAGTTGTTTGCTGAATTCCATCCCTTGCAGTTATAGGACTAAGTCCTGTTTTCTTGTGGGCTGTTGGCCCGGGTTTGCTCTCAGCTCCTGGGCTGTTGGCCAGGGTCTGCTCTGAGCTCCTAAGATATTTTCAGCTTGCTTCTTCAAAGCTAGCAAGAGAATCTCATTTGCTTCAAATATTTCCATCCAGTCTGCTAAATTGGAGACTCATATACTGTAACCTAATCAAGAGAGTGAAAATCCTATCATATACATTTATTCTACCCACATTCAAGAGGAGGGGATTATACAGAGAGTGTGTACCCAGTACAGATTTCTTGAGAGTCATCATAGAAGTTTGCCTACCACAATTAAACAAAGATACCTGAATATCAGCAATATTTTAGTAATTAAGAACAGTATTAATAGTCTATTAATTGACTTAGTAATTCTCAAGTCTGTCACCTGTTTGAATCAACTATTAAACTTCAAAATACAGCAATCCTTAGGCTCCATCCAACCAGTTAAGTTGGAATTCCTGACAGTGTGGTCAGATAACATATTTAATGTTTCTCAGGTGATTCTAGTGTGAAAGCAGGGTCAAAACCTTCTTCCTTTAATAGAAGAAGCACATGAAATTCTGTGCTAATATAGATTACAAGTTCTCATGAATCTTAGGTTTGCTTTTATTGAATTTCTGCCCATGTAGAATTTAAAAGTGCCTTAACTGAAGCAAATTATCCATTTTGATAGAAAATTAGCACAATGCTCAGTATATTTTAAGAATGAAACATATATTTGTTGGGCAAATAGCAAAGGGATATTATTTAATTTAGAGAAATGTACTGGCATGCAGTACAAGCTAGTGGAATATATAATGGGAGGAGGAAGGAATGAGAGAAAGGGAAAATTACTTAAGTATGTATCTCTCTGTGTGTTTGTGTAATACTGAGCACATTTAACCTGTGTTAAAGTCAGTAGAATTAAATAATTAATCACTAGCTTTAGAAATAAAAACATGAAATGTTGAGAGATTTAACACATTGTTCTGCTTTCACAAGTAAAAAAGGCTAGAGAGGTTTCAATCTCAGAGCTATCCTGTTGCAAAGACTTGATGCTAAAAGCAAGCCCTTCTTTAATCCTGCATTATAGGGAAAATTCTTTTCTGCAGTTCCACAACAGTTACATGTGATTTGTACTTTACCACCCTGATTCTATCAATAGAGGCAATTTTATGGGGAAAAAACCCTAATTTTATTTTTCCACTGTACTTTATAATATTAATGAAATGATGTGGATTTCAAAACAGTATGAGTTCATGAAAGGAAAGCAGAAGACATAAATTTTTAATATTTTAGAAAATATAGCATTTTATATTTTCAGAAAATGTAAAATTTTATATTTTCAGAAAATATTACTTTTTATGTTGCAGAAGATATAGCATTTTATATTTCAGAACATATAACAGGGAAATAAAAGTGGTTGTAAAATCATCGACAGGTTGATCTGTAAGTTCCAGGAGAAGTTATTGCCAAGTTTTTAAATTCACATCCTACATAAACTGAATAAGGTAGTATGCATGTGTGTAGGGGGTGATAATTACTTTATGTATATAGAGAGAGTCTGTTCTGCCTTTAATTTAGGTGACTGATATTTAGACTCAAATGTATCCTGTCATTGTCTTCAAATAATCAGATCCTTAACTGTTGATGTCTCAGAATAAAAGTAATATAAGAACATTGCAGCTTTGACTTACTTGAGTCCGAAATAAATTTCTAAAGTCATTTCCCCAGTATGTCCTTCCTTTCAGTTTCTGATGCTTGAGAATTCAATGCTGAGAAATTTGAAGGATGAGAGAGCCTCAGTTCTAAGAACAATTACTGTTGGTAGAGAAGATAAATTACATGCTTGCTTTAGGGATTACTAATAATAGACAAAAAGTGTTGGCAAAATACCTGGAACATAGTAGGCACTCCATATGTGAAAGGCATTTTAATAATATGAAATATTAACCATCTTTTAAGACTTTTAAGATATTCAACTGTTATAATTTATATATTATTTGATAATATTTTGGATAGCTGAAAATTGTATTTAACTTATTTTATTAAGAAGCTTGAATGTTACTGGTAAATATAAAGAAAACATCTGTATAATCCGAAATTGGCATTAATTCACACTATATTTTCCAAATCACTAATATTTTGTACCATTAAGTAACATCAGGTGGATGCAGAGTATATTAAATAGCTAAATGCATCAAGCGTCAGCAGAATGCAGGAATCTATACATCCATTTGCCTTGTATTTCTTCTGTTGTGCCCACTTTAGCCTTGAGCTTTCTCTTGGAAGGACTCAATGCATGGATCTACACAATCATTGTGAATTGTGTGTTTTTGTTCCTCAAAATCCAGCAATTTCAAGTAATTTTGCCTGGTCTTTAAAGGAAAAGTCATTTATATATTATGTTGTTTATTTTTTAAGGAAATTAACGTGTTTTAGAAATACTTCTCTATTAATTTTATTAGGGTTGTTTTGTTTCTGTCAGTACTCTGGTTGTACATTTGTATATACTCTTTAGTGCTTGGCCCTTAAGCCAAATTTTCCACATAAACTTCTTTCTTTTTAGAGTAAATTGTGCTGAGTAATAGCACATTTAGAGTAAATATTTGCAAAAACATATACATTGCATTTCAGCAGAAAGATTCCTACTTACTTTTCTATTATATATTGGATAAGATTATTACACATTGGAAAACACATTATGACTTTGTGATGAAGTAAATAAAAATCAATATGTGAACATTTAACATTTTTGTGCAAATTTTTAATTTGGTAATTAATACATTTTACTTAATAGTTTTCAGAGCCTGATTTGTGCCAGGCTTTGTATTAAGTGATAGTTTAATATTTTTTAAAATAGATGCATTTAGTCCCTGTCCTTGTAAAATTGATATACTATTGGAAAAACACAGATAAAAATAGGAAATTACAATACAATTCAATAAGTGAATTTTAGGAATGGTACAATATATTTTGTGTGGCATAAGAGAGTGGTGTTATGACTTTTGAATTGAAAATTAAAAAACAAAACAAAACAAACAAACAAACAAAAAACATACTAGCTAGTTCCAGTAAGGAAACTTATGGGAAGAGGGGAATGGTGGATTAGTGGCAACCCCTTGGCTCTCTACTCCCAGAGTGGGAGGTGAAGAAGGAGGACAGCTACACATGAGTAGATCACTTTTCCACAAGATCAGCTTCGTGAATCTGCAGAGAAGCAGTACAGGATGAGCAGTGTTAAAAAAAAAAAAAAAAAAAAAAAAAAAAAAAGGTGAATAGGAGTATTTACCACTAAGTTTGGAGAGTGTGACATATGCAATAGGGAATAGAGTGTCACACAGCTGTGCCCACTGGCTGGCGAGGGCACTGTGGTCTGACCCACAGGAGGACAATTCTTCCTCCATCGACCTCCACATCCACTCAGGCAGGGAAGTGTCTGAAGTCCGTGCAAAGTTGAGGGACAAGCTGATGGGTTGTGGAGAGAAGAGACAAAGTCAGGGAACATTTTAACTCAACAGTGCAGGTGCTAGATCCTCACTGGGTGGTGGATGGTCAGGTCTGAGTGGAAATATCTGGGATCCATAAGAGGGAGTTTGGAAACAGGCTTCTCAAATCTGGCACTCTCTGGGTCTAGACCAAGGGAGGTGAACCCCAAGGGAGAGGCTCTGCACCTGGAAACAACCAAGGATTCAGCTGGTGCAGGGTGGGTTAGAGTTTGTGGGACTCTCTACTGGATGGGCACTAATCAGCATCTTAGGAAAGTGGAGGGGATAGCCAGGGGCTCATTGAGACAGCCTGCCAGGTCCAGCACCCACTACCCCCCAAATAGTCGCCTTTGATGCTGGCTCTCCATGAGTGGGCAGCTGCCATTTTACTGGTCTATAGCCTAGAAACACTGTGGTTGTTGCCAAACTGGTCACTGCCCATTCTCCAGCCCAGCAGGGCAGGCCCAGGCTATGACCTCAGACAGTGCCACTGACATGGCCTGTCTGTCAGAGGCCTGTCTGACAAAGACCCCTCTTTAGAGGAGGGAAGTAACTAGAGAAGGCACCTTTCCGGTTGAGTAACTACATAGGTTGGAGGAGCTTGTCTCCCAGCCTGGCCGCTTCTACCTCATGCTTACCAAACTCCACCCTTGGAGGGGTGGAGGGGTGGAGTAATGAGAGAGGCTGCTTTTCAGGCTCTGTTGCCTTTCTGTCATGGCCTTGGAGGAGCTTCCCACCCAGCTGCTTCTACCTCATGCTGACCAGGCTCTTCCCTTGGAGGGGAAGAGTAATCAGGAAGACTGCTTTTGGGATGGAATGGCCCTATGGACTTGGAGGAGTTTCTTCCCCGGTTGGCCACTTCTACAACATGCCTACCAAGCTCCACCCTTGGAGGGGTGTAGTATCTAGAGAGGCCACTTTCCACATAGCCATGGCCTCTCAGGAGCTTCTCCCTTTGCCCAGCCCTTTCTACCTCATGCTGACCAAACTCTGCCCTTGGGGGGCAGAGAAATGAGAGAAGCCACTTTCTACACAGCAGCCTCTGGCAGTGCCTCTCCTCCAGTTCTATAGCTAGACTTACTTGACATCCCCTCAAGCAGGGCAGGCCCCACCCTTGGAGGAGGGGAGAAATGAGAGAAGAGGTTTTCTGGGCTAGAACGTGCAGTTGTCTCAGGTAACACCCCTTCCCCAGCCCGGCAGGTCAGGCTACACTCTTGGAGGTAGGGAGAAAGGAGAAAAGGCTCTTTCTCAGTGTGACTGGAGTTTATCTGTGGGACCTTGGAACTAAGCAAAATGTAACAGATTGTTTAATTGGACCAGTGGGTTGGTCTTGATCAGGGGTCCTCAAAGTTTTTAAACAGGGGCCAGTTCACTGTCCCTCAGACCATTGGAGGGCTGGACTATAGTTTTATGAAAACTATGAACAAATTCCTATGCACACTACACATATCTTATTTTGAATTAAAAAAACAAATGGACAAAAACACCCACATGTGGCCCGTGGGCCATAGTTTGAGGACGCCTGGTCTGATAAGAACATAACAGTAGAGCTTGTACTTGGCACCCAGGCCCCTGCCAGGTTTCGGGCTTGTGGTCCAGAGAAGAAAATCTTAGCCTGAGTCCTCAACAATTGCACCAATTGATACCCTCCCCCCATCTGGGGCTGCCTCACAAATGTGTTTAAAGAGCTCTTCATAACATATTAGCAGCTCTCCCCTAGCAGCAGATCAAGCAACTACAGAAGTATGTGCTCTCAGGCTTTCAGGCACCTGTTGCTCTTCTAATCTCCCCTAAAGTGGCAACAGGTCTCAAGTAACCCTTGTGAGTGACAGGTAACTTACCAAATACTGGGGCACTGTTATACCCTATTTGGGAGTTTAGATCCCAAAACAAAGGTATTGGGATACCTTGATAATTGACTCCTCCATGCAAACTACAAGGAACAAAAGAGGGGGTAAGCCTGAAGCCCAACACAGTGCCTTCCTTCTAAAACTAGTGGAGGGCAGTGAACTCACTCACAAAAGAGTGATTCATCACCTGGTAGACTAAGCAAGGAGTCCAAGCATGCTAATCTCTTTTGGCAAGAGATGAAGACAACAGGTCAGAGACAGCCCAACGGGCTAAAACACCTCTAAGGCAATACAGGACCAGAATATATCTCCCAAGGACTGTCAAGAAATGTCCCTTTGGCGTCCTGGAGTTAAAGCCATAACCTAGCCCCAACACCCCCAGTTCATGACAAAGTAGCCTGATGAGAAAGAATCAGCAAAAGAGCACTGGAAATATGCAGTATCATATAGAAAAGTCTCACACAAAAGAAAAAAATTCGATCTCCATCAATAGACATCAGCTTACATGATATGATTAAATTGATAAAGGAAGAATTCTGGCTATAGATTTTAAGAAAACTCAGTGGAATTTAAGAGAAAATAGACTCTGAGCATAAAGAAACCACAAGAACAATACAGCAAATGAGTAAAAAATTCTCTAAAGAAATTGAACTAATACAAAAAAACCAAACAGAAATCTTGGAAATGAAGGAGACTTTCAAGGAACTTCAAAACACAGTAGAAAGCCTCAAGAACAGAATGGATCACACAGAGGAAAGATACACAGAACTTAAAGATAATGCCTATGTGCTAAACAGATTGGATGAAGAAAAAGAACACAGAAAGAAGAGACAAGACCAAAACATACAAGAAATGTGGGATTATTTAAAGAAGACAAATATAAGAATCATTGACATCCTAGAGAGAGAAGAAGAAAATACACAAGGAGTAGAAACTTATTTCATGAAATACTGGAGGAAAAGATGCCTGACCTGGCCAGAAATCTAGACATCCAGATACAAGAAGCACACGGTACTCATGTGAAAGTCAATCATCATGTCACATAGTTATTAGTCTGATCAAAGTAGACAAAAAGAAGCAATCCTCTGAGCAGTGAGGCAAAAGCAGCAAGTAACCTACAAAGGAAAACCTATCAGACTAACTGAAGGCATCTCAACTGAAACTGTACAAGCCAGAAGGGATTGGGTTTCTATCCTTAATCTTTTAAAACAGAATAATTGCCAACCTAGAATTCTCTACCTGGCAAAATTATGCTTCATCTATATGGGAGAAATAAAGACCTTTCTAGACAAGCAAACTCTGATTGAATTTGTGAATACCAGACCAGCCCTACAGGAAGTACTCAGACCGGCATTACAAATGGAACTCCACACTAGACATTCTCCAAAGTAAAATCACTCAAGGGTTAAAGTCTTGAACCTGGTCTCCAAGATGATTTAAGGAGTAAAGCAAAACAATAAGAATTTATCTAAAAATATGAATGGAAAATCTACATCAAATATCAATTTTTTCAATAAATGTGAATGGCTTGAATTGTCCTTTGAAGGGACATAGACTGGCAGAGTGGATAAAGATCCACAAGTCTAGTTTCTGCTGTCTACAAGAAACACATCTAACCCACAAAGATGCTGTCAGGCTTGAGGTTAAGGGATAGAAAAACATCCTCCAGGCAAATAGTAGTTAAAAGAAAACAGAGGTAGTTATACTTATTTCAGATAAAATAACCTTTAAAATAGCACAAGTATAAAAGGACAAAGAGAGCCAATATATAACAGTGAAAGGAAAGATCCAACAAGAAGACTTAACAGTTCTTAGTATTTATGCCCCTAACTCAGGCACACCCAGCTACATAAAACAAACCCTGTCTGATATAAATGGCAGGATAAACAATAACATAATAATAGCTGGGGACTTGAACACCTCCCTGAATGGGCTGGACAGATCTTCTAAACAGAAATTAAGCAGAGAAATAAAGGGCATAAACAGAGCTCTAGAATAAAAGGGTCTGACAGACCTCTACAGGGCATTCCACCCAAATGAAGCCAAATATACATTCTTCTCATCAACTCATGGAACTTTTTCCAAAATTGATTATATATTAGGCCACAAATCATACCTCAACAAATTAAAAAAGAAATAATACCACGTATCTTCTCAGATCATAGTAGCATAAAATTAGGGTTCAATTCAAACAGAAATACCCACCACTTCACAAAATCATGAAAATTAAACAATTTATTGTTGATTGTCTATTGGATTAAGGAGGAAATATGGAGAGAAATCAAAACATTATTCAAAATTAATGATAACAGGGACACAAGGTAATCAAAATCTGTGGGAATGAGCAAAAGCATTCCTGAGAGCACAACTAATAGCATTCAATACTCACATCTAAAAGGCAGAAAGCTCAAATATCAATAATCTAACAAACAGTCTCAAGGAATTGGAAAAGGATGAGAAAATCAACTTTAAATCTAGAAGAAGAAAAGAATAACTAAGATCAAACCAGAAATAAATAAAATTGAGAACAAAGGAACTATACAGAAGAGTAACAAAACAAAACTTGTTTTTTTTAAAAGATAAACAAAATTGAAAGCCCTATTGCCAGGATGACAAGAACTCAAAGATAAAGGAGTCTTAATAAACTCATTAGAAATGAAAAAGGAGAAGTCACAACAGATACCATGCAAATAAAAATATTATCTTTGAATACTATAAAAACCTTTATGCCCCAAAACTACATAATGTGGAGGAAATGCACAAATTCTTAGAAACATACAACCTCCCTAAGTTCATCTGGAAGGAAGTAGAATTACTAAATAGACTGTTATAAAGCACCAAAATTTGAGCAGTATTTAAAAACCTTCCAAAAAGAAAAGGTACTGGACCAGATGGCTACACTTCTGAATTCTACCAAACATTCAAAGAACTCACACCTATACTATAAAAATTATTCCACAACTTTGAGGAAGATGGTATCCTCTATAACTCATTCTATGATGCCAACATCACCTTGATATCAAAACCAGGAAAGGTCACAACAAAAAAAGAAAACTGCACACCAATATCCCTGATGAATATTGTTGCAAAAATCCTCAACAAAATTTTAGCAAATTGAATCCAACAGCATATCAAAAAAATAATTCACTATGACCAGGTGGGCTTTATTCCAGAGATGCAAGCTTGGTTCAACATACGCAAATCTATAAACACAACTCACCTCATAAATAAAAGCAAGAACAAAGACCATATGATTCTCTCAATTTATACAGAAAAAGCATTTGACAAAGTCCAGCATACCTATTTTTATCATAAAACTCTTAGAAAAATTGGCACAGACCTGATATACCTTAAAATATCAAAGCCATATATGATAAACCCATAGCCAATACCATTCTTAATGAGGAAAAATTGAAACCATTTCCACTTAGATCTGGAACCAGAGAAGTATGCCCACTATCTCCACCACTTCTATTCAATGTAGTGCTGGATGTCCTTGCTAGAGCAATTAGACAAGAGAGGGAAATTAAGGGCATCCAAATGGGGGCAGAAGAAATCAAACTCTCACTCTTTGCTAATGGTATGATATTATTTCTAGAAAACTCTAAGGAGTCAACAAAGAGACTCCTGGAATTGATAAATGAATTCAGTAAAGTCTCAGGATACAAAATTAATACACACAAATCAGAAGTATCCTTATACACCAATAACATTCAAACCAAAATTAAAGTTAAAAACACAATACCTTTTACAATAGCTTCAAAGAAAATGAAATATATAGGTATATATTTTACAAAAGACGTGAGAGACTTATACAGGGAAAACTACAAAGCACTAAAAAAAGAAATTGTAAAAGATGTAAACAGATGGAAAAATCACCTTGCTCATTGATTGGTAGAGTCAACATTGTTAAAATGTCCATAATACCTAAAGTGATCCATAGAATCGATAAAATCCCTATCAAACTACCAGCATCATTCTTTACAGATTTAGCTAAATAAATAAGCTCTGCTTATTTTTTGTCAATCTAAATCTAAAAAATAATTCTAAGCTTTGTATAGAACCAGAGAAGATTTCATGTAGCCAAAGCAATCTTAAGCAAAAGGAACAAACTGGGAAGTATCAGTCTATCAGACTTCAAGCTACACAAGTAACTAAAACAGCATAATACTGGCACAAGAATAGAGACAAATACCTTTGGAGCAGGACTGAAAATCCAGAGATGAAAAAATCTGCATACGCTAATCTTATCTTTGACAAAGCAGACAAAAATATGCACTGGGGAAAAGAATCCCTTTCAATAAATGGTGCTGGGAAAACTGGATAGCTACATGCAGAAGATTGAAACTGGATCCCCACCTCTCATCTCTTACAAAAATCAATTCTAAATGAATAACAGACTTAAACCTAAGGCATGAAACCTTAAGAATCCTAGAAGAAAATGTAGGGAAGACTCTTTCAGACATTTGCCTAGGCAAAGAACTTATGAAGAAGACCCCCCAAACAATCACAGCACCTACAAAAATAAATAAATGAGACCTGATCAAATTAAAAAGCTTTTGTACAGCCAAGGAAACTGTCATTAGAGTGAATAGACAACCCACAGAATGGGAGAATATATTTGCTCTCTACACATCTGATAAAAGGCTGATAACAGGAATCTATCTAGAACTCAAAAAAATCAACAAGAAAAAAATAAAACAACTCCATCAATAAATGGAAAAGGACATGAACAGAAACTGTTCAAAAGAAGACAGAATTATGGCCAGCAAACATATTAAAAAATGCTCAACATCTCTAATCATTAGGGAAATGCGAATGAAAACCACAATGAGATATCACCGAACTCCAGTAAGATTGGCCTTTATCAAAAAATCCCAAACGTTGCTTCTGATAGCTAGAATATATGGATGGTTCCTTTGTATACATATACAAATTTTGATCTCTTCTGCCCCCATTTGGATGCCCTTAATTCCCCTTTCTTGTGGATGTGGAGAGATAGAAACACTTTTACACTGCTTGTGGGACTGCAAATTAGTGCAACTTCTGTGGAAAAGAATTTGGAGATACCTCAAAAAGCTACAAGTAGAACTATCATTTGATCCAGAAATAACACTATTAAGCATCTACTCAAAGAAACAAAAGTCATTATATAATAAAGATATCTGCATTTGAATGTTTATGTCAGCACAATTCACTATAGCAAGGATGAGGAAACAGCCCAAGTGGCCGTCAATCCATAAGTTGATTAATAAAATGAGGTATATGTATACAATTGAATACTACTCAATTATTTTTATTTCTTCCTATTTTATAATCCCAGATTTTTGTAGGTTATTTGGTATGTGTTAATATCAGCAATCATAAGAAAATCACCTATTTCCATAATTTTTCACCATAAAATAAATATTTTAGATGGAATCAATGTTATGTATAAACTATAGTAAATAAGACATTTGCTAAATTGATAAAAAAAGATTATAGATAGATGTATGGTGAGCAGAGAATACAATATCAAATTAAAATGCAAGTATCTGTTTTACCTACTTTAAAGGACAAGAATCAACTGGCGTCTATTAGCTATGGGTACACTGGACATACGGTACAATGACAATAGTTACTTTTGCTTAGTAGTCAGCAATATTGGACAGTCAACAGGACTAGCCAGATTGGTATTATATTTCTTTTTTATTTATTCAACTATAGATCAGTATTACTTTAAAAAAAATCATATTACTGAGCTCATGCCAGCGAGGTCACTGTAGTTACACATCTATTTCAAAAGCATTAAGGATAGAGACAAAAGCTGCCTAACAGTAAGAGTGGATTATCTTCCCAACTTGAGTTTTGAAAGCCTCATGTGCAATAAAATGGTTTGGGCAAGCATTCACATTCAGTCATAATTTTTATCAAGTTTGATTTACCTTGCCTTTAAAAAAATGTCCTTTTGATTCATCCCTTAATTGCAATTGTTAAAAATCTATAACTATTGAGTGAGCCACTTACCTTCTCATATTAAGTGATGGATCTTAAGCTCAGCTTATCTTTTCTTCTCAATGATGAGGACAGATAACTACATTTTATCAATAGAAAATAAAATTTTCCTCCCTCACTCTCTTCACCCTCCAAACTCCATTGTAATTATTATGTCCAACAATTCACTTCTACCTATGTCAACAAGTAGTGCAGAACCATCTCGTACTTGTAACCAGATTTTTTTAAAAAAAATGTTCCTATTCAGTTAAATGATCATAAAGAAAAGCCCAAGGAGCTAAAGAAGTGAGCGTTGGAAGTTTGGGCATCCTGGCAGGAGTAAGTACATAAAAAATGTGAGCTACATGCTTATGGAACTTAATTTTCCCAGTTGGCTTTTCTCCATATATATGTCACTTAAATTTGGAGATTAAATGCTGCTAGGAATGCACTATTTCATACCTGATGGATAAGAAAACACCCGGTTCATGATAGCCAATTCTGTTCAAATAGTTTCCTTGTGTCTTATGTTGGTCATTCAGTTCTTTCTAACTAACTTCTAACTAACTAACAAGGTAAGAGCAGTTTCTCCAATAGCATAGCTATTTTCAGGTTCCTCGTCTATGACTTTTTAGTTTGCTTAAGTGGAATTTTCTGGTTTCAAAATAGCTAATGGGAATAATGAGCATCAGGTATCTGTATGTCAAACAAAGAAACCAAACCACTATGGTGATTTTAAGTACAAACAAACCAGTTCTATAAATTCTAGCTATTCATTATCCTTGGGTTATATATTGTAGTGTGAATCAGTTTGGTAGTAAGAATTACACTGAAAATCCTAGGAGTGCTGTCCAATTTCCCTCACTCCTATATTCAGTGACTAAATCTGGGACATCTATGGGGTGAACACTAGTTCTATTTCAATCACACAGGTAGAACATGGGGAAATAGTCTTGACCTGAGTTTTGGTTCCCAATGGAACCAACTTGTCACATACTTAAGTCAAAACTCCACCTTTAACTTGAACTCTAAGCCTACGCACTAATCATTCAACTACTTATGGTGTCATTAAAAATGAAATGTCCAATTTTGAATCAGAAGTTTAGTTTATTATATCTCAAATAAGAAGCAGTACAATTAATCAAATTTGCCTAAACTATCAACACAATTTTGTCATATTAACAGCAGTGATAAAGCCTGGAGAGCGAGCGGGAATGACATTGTAAAAGACATTTGTCAGAGCTTGTTGAGAATTGAATGTTTCCTTGCAAGCTGTAGTCCAAAGCCTGGAAGAAGTGGTTGTCAGTTGGCGCAAGATCTGGTGAATATGGTGGATGACAGAGAGTTTCCACGTCCAGCCTCTGTAGTTTGAGCAGCGTTGTGTGACGTGTGGGTGAGCATTGTCTTGAAAGAGTATTGGCCTATCTCTGTTGACCAATTTCAGCTGTTTAATCACAAGCATCCCCATCATTTCATCCAATTGGTTGCAGTAGACATCCGCTATAATTGATTGACAAGGTTTCATGAAGCTGTATTGGATAATACTAGCACTGGACCATCAGACACTATTAGCTGTTTCTGATGAATATTCGGTTTGGATTGTGTTTCAGCACTTCATCTTTATCCAATCATTTTGCTGAATGCTTGTGATCATCAAAAAGAATCCATTTTTCATCACATGAAGCAATAAGATGAGAAAATGATTCACCTTTATGTTGTGACAGCAAAGAAAGGCAAGCTCCCAGAAGATTTCTCTTATGATGCTCATTTAATTCATGCAGTACTCATCTATCCAGCTTCTTTACCTTGCTGATCTGTTTCAAATGGTCCAATATTGTTGGAATAATAGCGCCAAACCTTGCTGCTAATTCACATGTAGGTTGAGATGGTTCCTTTTCCACTACAGCTTTCAGCTCATCATTATCCACCTTGGTCCCAGGTTGCCCACATGGCTCATTTTCAAGATTAAAATCACTAGAATGGAAGTTCCCAAACCATTGATGTACTGTGCATTCATTGGCCACATCCTTTTCAATCACTTCATTGATGTTTTCAGCTGTCAAAATAATACCAGTGCTGCACTGGTTCCACGATGGAACTTCTATTTGAAAATAACACAAATGTTTGACTTATCTATGGTTAACAAAAATTGCTCCCAAACCATGCATTTGCAAGAATGAGAATGTACCTTTACAATAAAAATAAAACAAGAAGTGTCAAAGAGAAATGTCAGAGATATGAACTGTGTAACTTAGTACATAAGGAAATCAGACATTTCATACTTAATATTCTATACATTCAGGGGATTAGCTTTTCCTTGTGGTTTTTCTCAGTAACCTTCATCATATCTGGATATTTTCATTCCTCAATAAATTGTTAATCTCAAAAACATTTAGAATGCATAGCATCTATTAAGAAGATATTCAGTGCATAATTGTAATGTTGTTGGAATATATTTCCTCAACGATTTCCACTTCCCCCTTTGTTCAAATGACTCTGAGTCTGAGAATCAAATTGGTTCTGGAAAATGAGTGAGAGATCATTGTAATTATCAAGGCAA
Source organism: Microcebus murinus (assembly GCF_040939455.1). Classification (NCBI taxonomy): domain Eukaryota; kingdom Metazoa; phylum Chordata; class Mammalia; order Primates; family Cheirogaleidae; genus Microcebus; species Microcebus murinus. The sequence goes on from NC_134114.1 coordinate 14,444,827, forward strand.
TTCAAGGCTGTTCTAGGGTTCTTTTCCTTATTAAACAAATCAAGTGTTATTTTGTGAAGTTCTCAACCATTTCCAAACTGGGGACCTAGTAATTTATTATTCACTACCAAAGATCCCAGCAGTGGTTAAACCAAATATAAATGTCACGTTTACCTTGCTTCTGAAAGTTAACTGCTATCACTTGGCCTCAACAACTCAAAACCCTGTATCCCTACTGAAATCACAAAGGCTGTTTCACATACAACATATTTTACCTATAGAGAACAAATAGAATGGCACATTTCAAATATGCTGTCACTTCTCTCACTGATAAAGTTGTTGATCTTAAGGTTAAAATAGTATCTTCTGGATCTAGTTAAGAGAGACACTTATGGATTAAGTTGCATTTCTATTTCTCTAAGTCTCTAGACTTCTTTTGATTCTGTTGGGAATTAATTTCTGTCTTTCAATTTCATTTGCAGGAGGACACAGTTGAGTAGAGATTTCAGGTAATCAACCAAGCAACCAATTAGACCGTCTGTCTGTGTATTGAACTAGCAGATTGTAATTATATTCTCTGGTAAATACACTTGTCTTAGGTCAGACGCTCTAGAAGCAGAACTCGAGATGGAGACTTATGTCTATTTGATTTATTAAAGGATTTTCCTTAGGAAAAATTAATTATGGGATGATATAAGCAAAATAAGAGAGGGGAAAAGCTATAAAAATGTAGTTTCAAGTAAAATTTAGAATGATTCTGATGTAATCAACTTACTATCTAACAAGTATCCTGTGGGTCTCTGCAAGAGCGTAGGTTACTGGGGGGTCAGCTTCTTTCTTTTCCTGCTGACAGATTCGGCATTCAGGAGCAGCAGCTCGTGACAGGGAGTCTATGCTGATGGGTACTGGCGTAGACTTGATCTCTGCCACCTGTCTATTCTAGTCATGAGTCCACTGCAAAACTGAGTTGGCTGAGGAATGAGATTCATAAATCTTGAGGCTCATATATTTTGACTAAATCATTCTGTCCCTTGGTCTTTAGTAAATTTTCTGCAGTAGATACTTTACAACACATCTTATTGTGGGAACAAAGACACTTAAAAATTTGTGTGTTGTCTATTATGTCTGTTTATATGCTTCTTCCTCAAACATCTGTGGCCATGATTTTCAAATCTTGCTTCTTTCAAACCCTGGACCAACCGTTTGTAAATGTGTGCGAATCAATGTGTAACTTTAACTCAGGCCACTTAGGGCCAAAACCTCTGTCCACTGGAGGATAGCTATATCCAGTGGCTTGTAAGACCAAGTCTAAATATGTCTTTAGACCATTTTCAATCTGTACCAACATACTAAGTTAATTAATTCTTGAATGAAGTCTAGTATTTTTATTTCACTCTCATATAAAAATATTATATGAAGAGCTTTATATTATATAAAGCTTATATAAAGAATATTCCATGAGGTCATATATAAGCCAATGTTTCTAGTACAACAGTGGTGATTTCAAGAACATGTGGCCCACCTGTTTATGCAGCTTATATATGCCCAATACCAGATATATGACTTTCATCTTGTGATGGATGCTACTGTGCCTACTCAACAACCCAATGATGTAGTGAATCCAAAAGCAAATAACTCATGATGAGCAGCTCAGGTGGGCAGGTCATTTGTAATCCACTGCCAAATGCTCATTCTCTATCAAGTCTTATTAACAAGACAAGAGCTGCTTTTGAATCTTTTATAAATTTCTCTTGGAAATGGCAATAGAATCACATAGCTTTTCACTAAAAACTCTTCTTGCATGCCTTGCTGAAGATTCCATATGAAATGTTCTTTCTACCATAGACACCTCTATTATTATTATGGTATAAGACAGATCACATGGCCAAAGTGTCACTTTTCTTGCACTTGCATTAGACACCATTCAAAACTGACAGACATTCATGCCACTTGATAAAAGACTCTGAGAGTATTTCCAAGTGTGGAATATGTTGCCTCCAAACTGTGGGCATATTGGCCAAACTGGCCATATATTGTCTGTATTTTTTATTGGTAAAATGTTAAATAACTGGTACTTTTTTAGAGGAGATGTCCAGTATACCCAAGAATAGTAGAATGCTAAAATGTTCACTGACATGGCAAACTTTTGAAGTTTTGTCAGGGTTAGCTCCAACTTTCTAGAGAACATATGTTTCATAAAGATATCCAGAGCCTCGAAGTTTGATTAACACACTGTAATCAATGTAGTAGACCAACAGTAATATTCTGAAGAATGTCCAAATTTCAGGTCTTTTTGGACTGTAATCTGACTGAGAGAGAAATAACATAGCATTATGGTAACCTGTACATATATACTGTCATATGTTAGAGGCAAGGACCCTCAAAGACCCTCAACTCTCTTATGACTTGTCCTACGCATGGACTTCGCCCTGGAAAATTCCAGCTATAGCTCCGAGAAGAACGCAGTCCATAACGTGCTGACCACGGAATGCTCCAGGATGTGTTGACTGTAAATGTTCCGGTTAAAAATGAGTAATTAGTCAAAAACAGGATACTGATAAGACACTGATTAGGGCTAATCAACCCAGACCCAAGCCTCATCGTCACCACTCTATTTTTTGTTTTGACTTCCTTGTTTTTGTATGCTTATAAAACCCACTAAAAATCTAAGTAAAGCAGACCTTGACAATCATTTGCTTGGTCTCGTTTCTTTCTCTCGCTCATCTCTTTCAGGCACGGTCCCCCTGGCCCCCTGGAGTAACAAAAGGTCCCACGGGCCGGGACAAGTGGCGCCCAACGTGGGGCTCGAGGTACGGACCTTTGTCGGGTGACGCCACAGAGCGCTCTTCGGCCGAAGGAAACCCTACAGAAACCCTCGTTCTGCCGCTCACAGAGTCGACGGTCTGGTGAGTAAATTTTTACATTGTCACCCCATCGAGATGGGCCATTCAGTGTCTAAAGAGGCCGTTTTTATTAAGGATCTCAAGGCCTCACTCAGAGAGAGAGGAATTAGAGTTAAGAAAAAGGACTTAGTAAAGTTTTTTGTGTTCATTGATCGTGCTTGTCCTTGGTTTATTATTGGTTGACCTGAGATTCACCCACACAAATGGCAAAAAGTAGGTAGAGATTTAAACGATTTACTTCTAAATCAAGGCCCAGATGCCATCCCTGGATCTGTTTTTTCGTACTGGGGACTAATCAGAGATATTGTTCAGACCCCAATAAAAAGCAGCTGCTCTCAGTAGCAGAATTCTGCCTCCGACCCGTGTCGCGGTCCGCTTCAAAAACGTCTTTAGCTTTTGGGGGGAGGGGGGGAAATGGGCATTTATTGAAACCTTAAAATCTGTACCCCCATAATATGCCAAAATAAAAAAAATAATTAAAAAAAAAAAAAAACGTCTTTAGAAGCCCGAAGGGTCGGCCCCCCCTGATAATCCTAAAAGATCAACATGCCCTTCCCCTTGTCCCTCAGTTTGTATTAATATGCCCCCTTCAGACCCATCGGTTGAGCTCCAGACATTTAAAGACGAGCCCTCGGTTAGTAGGCCAGACACCAAGGCCCTCTACCCTCCCTTACTCGAGGTTACGGCTCCTCATGCATTTAATTACCCGGTATTCAAAAAACAATCCCCCCGAGAGTCCCTCGACCCCGCCGAAGAGGCTACCCTCGTAGAGGAAGCGGTCCAATATTACGATCCCAAATGGCCGCCTCCTTACACGCCCCAGATTTACGCACCTTCGTTAATACCTCCCCTTACAATGCCCTTACTTTTGCGTACCAAAGAAGACTGCTCTATGTTGACAAAGTTGATGTTTTCCTGCTTTGCATTCCTTCTCCCTTAGTCCTATTTTCTCTGGATCTACCCCTATGCACATTCTCTTTATTTTTGCTAATACCTGTTTGCCAAGCTCAGCAGCTCCTTCTATATATATAACATCGTTCCGCCCTTGCCAGGCCTAGCTTCTCTCCAGTTAGATCTCTGTGAATTAAACTTAGTTACTGGTAAAATAGGCAGGAGGAGGGATGGTGTTGTCGCATGAGACACTGACCTCATTTAAAGTTTCTGCAGTCTTTAAGCATGGAAGAAGAACATTGACCTTTAGTTAGGGGACAAAGTCATTTCTGCAAGTCCAGCATTTTCAAGGTCCAAAGTTTTCAAGTGTTATCTACCCAGACTTCCTTATCCCAGAGTCAGGCTACTACTCTTTTCTTATCAGGATCCTGACTTTGGCATAGAAGATTTATTTTTACTGAATATTTAGCCTTCCCTGCTACTATGCTTCTGTTAGAATTACATCCTGAGCTTAATTTTCAGCATCATCAGTCTCTGAATACAGGAGTTGACGGTCACTACCAGTGAGGACTTCTGACTACCAGTGAGGACTTCTGACTTTAACGCTTTCCTTTAACTGATGATTCATTGAATGGAGGCTGTCCCTTTCTCTGTTTAGGGTATTAATAATAATTTGTAACAGCCATGTGATTCCACAATCTTTATAATTACCATCTCCACTGTGTCTATTAAATGCCAGAACTACTGCATAAGCCAGTGTAGGCATTGGACCTGTATCCCCGTCCTGGCCACCAAAGTCTAAAGTCTTAGTGATTGTATGCAATTATATGCCTGAAACAATCAGTATTTCCCCTATTGTTGGTGATGTTATCCTCCTGGAAGATGATCCAGCTCTGGAATCCCGTCCTGAATGTCTCTTTCCTTAAAGCCTCTGCTCATAATGACTATTATAAGTTGAATTTCTTAGAAGCAAAGCCTGAGTTGGGATTCATAGACATGTAATTTACTGAGAGTGTACTTAAACAAAGAACAAGTGAAAGAGTGAGACAAGTGAAATAGGAAGTGGGAAAGGTGGGAATACGCAAGGATGGGTTTTGAGTGAGGTATAGCCTCAGCCTGATCCTGTAGCAAGCTCTGGAGTGAACATAGCACCACATGTTGCTTCATCTTGAGGTAAGGGTCCAGAACTTTTCTACCCAGTCCATGATCAGCCATTGGCTAAAGGCTTAGATGTGAGAGATTGTATCTAACTCCCAGGAGACTCTGAACATGGCTTATATTTGCCAAGGGCAACCTTTCAGAGATGTATGCAGATTTTAGCCATTGTCATAGGCTGTGTGCTGCAGCAATAAAATCAACATTTAGTCATATATAAAATTGTCATTTTCCTTTCTTATTCAGCTTATTTAGAATCCATAAATTTCACATACACTGTTAATGTTGTTAGTGTTGAAAAGTGTATCTATGAAAAGTATATCAATGACTATGAAAAGTGTATTTATATATACACACTATGAAAAATATATCTATATAGACACACACAAATAGATGATCGATAAAGAGATAGATAAATAGGAATAGATAAATAATAAAATTTTCCAATTATTCATTTTTATTAATAAGTTATCTTTCCATGGTCCCTGAGGGTAAACTTGGACCTTACTGTTACCATAGGTCTAGAGAAAATTAAACATTAGGGGGAGGCAAATTAATAGATTAGGATTCTTCTTGAAAATTAGCTGCCTCAGGTATGACAAGTTCATCAATCTAAAGCAATCCAGAAATGTTTTCATCAAATAGTTAAAAGAGTTAACACACAAAACTGCTTTGGCTGACAAAACATGATCAGTGAGGTTTCTTGGCTTCAGTACCATGAATCCTTTCTTAGGACCCCTTTACAACGTTGAAATCTCATCTTTACTGATGAATGAACTAACTTGCATGTAGGAAACCCAATGTGGCTGTGAATTAAAGTGATCTAATTTGGCAGTGGAAAGGAGCAAACTGTTAGTGTAAATTTGGCTCTATGAACTCTGTAGCCCAAAGAGGTAAGATTCTTTTAGCAGAGAGGTAGACCTTTTGCCTTTGACTGTGATTTCAGCTGAAAATTCAGCACTTACCTTTCTACTTTCATTAACTTCTCTGGTGCAGTTAGAAATAGCTAGCCCAACTCTTCAGTTTTTGTATTTTTCATGTCCTTGTTAATGTTCCTTATCTGGTAATATCTAGTTCCCAATGGCTCACCTTTGTTTTGCACATCTTTTAAAATGACATACATGATAATCTAACTTCTTAAATCTACATGAGATGGGTGCATAATGTCCCTTTCTGTAATAAAAGCATGATTTTCATTGTTGTCACACCCAAGAAAGTATAATAACCATTTTTTCATTCCCTTTTTCTTTGAAAGTCTTTTAACTGCAACATTAGTGATGCTAATCTATTTAGCAATTACTTTTTCTTTACTGCAAATAATAGAAACGATTCTATAAAAAATTAAACAGGAGATTATTTTTTAAATGTATTTAGTGAATTTCTAGGAAATCTTCAAACCAAAATTGGAAACTGGAGACTACACACACACACACACACACACATGCACACACAATTATACTGTAGGCTGTTCTCCTAGTGACATCATTCTACTGTTAGGAAGCATGAGCTTTAAAATTTCATTATCAATACTAGACTCTGGACTCTGTCAGTAGTATTTCTGTTACTGCTGAATCTGAAAGCTGAATATTTCTGTTGCTGCTCCATCAAGATGGACTCTCTAGTTGGCCTACTTTTTCAAATCCACCAGCTTCTGAATTAGCTGTATCTGGCATAGATACAGCTGTATTGGCATAGTCCTATACATATAGTCCTATACATATTGGCATAGTCCAATACATATTAGCTGCATTGATATAGTCCTAAGAGAGGCTGGAAAGAATGAAATTTTGGTTCTGATCTTCCAAAATTATACACACATAATTTGAAAATTTCAAATATGAGGAAAGTGACCAGAGTGCATGCTGAATATTCATTATGTTGAAAAATCTAACCAACATTTGAAAGAGCCTAAACGATGAATCTAACATATGAAAATGGCATCCATATTTAAATGGAATATAAGGCAGAGAGCATAAGGCAACTGGAATAGAATATAAAAAGAGACAAAATGAAAATAGGTCATATTAGCAGAAATATAGCTGGATAAGGATATAATTATGGCTAGAGAAATTGAGAGAGGGTATCAAGGGCAAAGGATAAGGCTGGTTAAGGAAGTGGCAACTATGTCATGCAAGAAGCAATGGACTATGAGCAATGGGAAATATAAAGAACTGTGAGGTGTCTGAGGTTTCACCATACTTACATACTGTCAATTTCATGAATGTTGTGGTTTCATGGATGCTAGAAGAAAAGCACAAGATTTCTGGGACAGACATAAAAGATAGTTTAATATCCACAGCAATAACAATAAACAGAGTCATCAAAATTTCTCTGTTGGTCCCCTATGACCAAGTTCCCACAGGATTAAGTGAACAGGTACAGATGACACCTGCCCCTGTAGTGTGTTAAATTACAGGGCACAAATGCTGAGCTTAGCGAACCAAAATGTTTTATATTAGACAGTGAGTTTGGCTGCTTCTGCTCAGTAGGAAGACGTTTCTTCATTTTACTAGAAATATGCATGCCCACCCTATATTCAAAATGGAGACATTATCTCTATATTCTAAGGTTGTTCACTAGACAAATGTTTTTGAAAAAATAATCCAAAACAAGAGCCAATCAGTAAGCAAGCCAGGAAGAAACATTAAATATTTCCAGCATGAAGATACCTGGTTATTAACTCTTTTCCTCTTCATCCTTTTCTAGATTTATTGCAAAATATAAAGAATGATTTAAGGATATTCTTGTTTAAAAAAAAGGAGTGAATTGGAGTTTGGGAGTTCTAGAGTCAAATTTAAAGAGAGGAGGGATTTGAGAGGAGGGGAGGCAAGAATACTGACTAGAGACATTGGTCGCCAGATCGTCTCAGAAAGAAGGAAAAGTTTTAGATGAAAAGAAACATAGCCCAAGTGCAATTCTGATAGAATAGTACCAGAACCTACTGGAGATTTCATGGGAAGAAGTTGTGGAGCAGAAGAAGGAGGAGGAAGATACTGGCAGAGATCAACCCCTGAGGAATTTGGAGCCTCGAGGAAAGGGTAGATGGGAGTGCTTGTTTTTCCTCTCCTCACAACTCTGGAAGATGGCAGGCTCCCAGAATACTGGTGGGCTTCTCTAACCTCATTTGTCCAAAAGCTGCAGAGCGCCAGGCTTCCATCACCTCAGGGGCACTCTCTTTCACTGAAGGCTGGAGCCAAGGTGGTGTGCACCATCCTGCTTTTCCACCCACCAACTATGTGCCTTTTTCCTCCCCAGGGAGCTTCAGACCTCCAATTTTCTTTTCACTGGTCTCCATAATAAAGATTTCCCACCTCCTGCCCAGACTGCAGTGGTTACAGGGGGCCAGTGGGGCCCAGGGAAACTGTGTGATCCCAGAGGTTGGACACTTGGGGCAGGCTGCCTTCAGGGTAGAGGAGAGTGCCGCAAGGTGAGGGGATTGGATAAAGGGGACCAGAGTGCCACTCTCCCCCATTCAGACTCTTCTTCGCCTCCTCTGCTCCCCTGGCCACAGCTGCCAACACAGCCATGGCAAGTCCCATGTGAGTTGGCTGACACAGGTTGCCAAGGGCTCATGTGAGGGGGCGTTTTCGGGAGCAGCTGCTCCCCCTCTGTTTGTGTGCCCACTACACCTGGGTTTCCACAGAGAATTGGGCTCACCCCTCTCCTCTTAACCACTTTGGTACGAGCGTCGACTATAGTCAACAGCCACAGATGAATGCGCACAGCGACTTTAGCTGAAAGCCGTGGTATGACTTTTCTAATTTTTTATTTATCAAAATAAAATTGTGAACATTTAAAAATAACGTAATGAAAACATATATGTATATGTTACCTATTCTGATTTACATTACAAGTAAAGCTGCCTGTAAAGTAAAACAAAGTTTCAGTGCTTTCAAGCTTTCCTCATCACACAAGAGCAAAACGGATTCGTTGTCAATGCATAGCACAAACTATCGGGTGGACTGTGAGTGCCGGCTGTGGGCAGGGTTTCGTGGCCGGTGAGCGCCGTACTGAAGTGGTTAAAGACCTGCAGCAAACCAAGGGGTTCTTGAACCATGATTTTCCTGCCCACCTGCCCTCCCTGGGTCTACGGATCTGGCTGCTCCAGAGCAGGGCAGACCCCAAAGCAGAAGAATATATTAAACCTGGTTGAGCATTCTGTGGGGAACTCGGGATCAGCACACCTCTCCCTGGTATAGTCAGGGATTGAATCTGGGGAATCAGAGGACAGGGTTGAAGGCTGTTTCCCATACACTCAGGACTCAATTGTGTTGCTGGGGGGCATAAAGGGGAGAATCGTGAACTAATCTTGGGAGAAGAGGGAGCCGACATAGATGGAATTAAAAGGAGAGTGTCATGTGGACCTAAGCTGCAGCCCACTCGCAGACAACCCACCCCCCAAAGAGAAAATGCACTTTCAGTCTGGGCTGATATAAATATATTTATATATATTTTAAATATGTATATATTTATATATATTTTATATATATTTATATATTCATAATTTATATGCTTATACCTATATGCAAATGGATATATGTTTACAATTTTATCTTTATGAGGTAAAAGTTGATTCCAGATTGCTTTTGCTACTATTTAACTAATCACTGTACAAAAGACCTTATTTAAACTGTGAATGGAATTTGCAAGTGAACCATAAGCACTTGACAATGTTCTCCAATTCTGCCCTGTACATCAGGTATTTCTAGAGGTAATCAAGAAAACCACATTGTAAGCACTCAACAATTTTTTCTTGTATTGTACTACTTTGGTGGAAATTGCAACTGTAAATTGCATCTAAGATTATTTACTTTGTGAACCTAGAACCATGTGTAAAGGAGATATGCCTTGCCTAGATTTTTTAATTGAATCATGAGGTCATCTGTAGGTAAAGAAGTTGCTTTCTAACACTCTGAGTTTTGTTTTCTAGACATTTCAAAAAGCAGAGATAGGTATTCTACAGACTATTGGGAAAATATGATTGAGGAATTAATGAAATGTGGATCATAAGATCATTATTCTATTGTATAACCCAATATTACTATATTAAAGACAGAAACAGGAGTTTGCAGGGTTTTGTCCTGAAGGAATGTGTGGACCCAATGGTTCACTTATTAGCGGCTGCTATCATGGGAGAGCTCTCAAATATCTGGTAGGCATGTTTTCCAGGAAGGCTTCCTGGTATCTCAAAATCTGTGAGCTTCCCTATATCTTGAAAGACAAGAAAAGGCAAATATGGCCCACAGGATGGGAGCCGGAAACAATGAGTGCACTTTGCCCAGTGATGTGCCTCAGTGGTTATAAACAACCTGTTTTGTTAGAGATGGGCTTCCTGCTCTCTCCTGTCTACCTTTAAGTCTACCATAACTAATGAAATAAATATAGAGTCACTATGCCTCTTTTGTTATACCTTTGTTAATTGACAACTACCTCTTAGAATTTAGAAGTTAGCCCCTGAAAGACTTTGTACCTGTTTATTCACCTAGATAGATTAAAAGCCCTTTGAGAGGACTTTTGACTCTAACCCACTACCTGTATCCCCTAGCAACTGCATTCCCTGATATGTAAATGTGTTACCCTGACAACTGGTTATTGATGTCTGTGATTATAAAAACTTGTATGAATCTAACCATATTGCTGGCATTTATGGAGATACACCAGTCTCCTAGGTGCTCCCCACTGTGTTATATCTGATCTTTTTATGTATATAAAACTATGAACTCTATCTTAGTCTCTGTGTATTCTTTTATTTCTCTCTGTTGCCTATCAATTTCCTTATCCTCTGTAGTGACCCCTGTTAGGGACTTGGCTCCATGGGGAGAAGTAGCTAATCTCTTCCCGGGCCTGCCTCAAATACTCTTCCCCGCAACAGACTCCACAGGCAAGCCACAAATTTAATAGGAATATGTATATATATATATATATATATATATATATATATATATATACACACAAAAAAAAATCTTAGGTATTCCATCCTTCTCAAAAGTTTGTGGCCTTAAGAGGCACTTTTTTTTTTTTAGTCAGAGATTTCATTATTATTGTTGTCCTATTCCTGACTTGTTTCAATTGCCTACAATGAATACTTCATACTAGAACCATAGAATGTTTCAAAAGACTGACTGTTGTGTAAGCCCAGGGTCATAGAATTCTACTTAAGCATTTTCTATTTTCCTAATACTACATCAGAATTCATGCATGTGATAAAACCTATACTACCTCCTTTAGGTTATGTTTTTGAATATGTGTACACCAATAGTAAGTAGAATTTTATTCTTAATAAATTGAAAATATTTCTAAATTATTATTAATTTTCCCATTAATAATATGATCATCCTAAATATTTGTCAATATAAATTCACTACATTTTAAATTTATATGAATCTTTTCTATTTCCTTAATGATATATTATGATAGTACTTGCATAATTTGGTTTACTTTTAGGAATAATATTTTTCAAATGTTGTATTTCCAAAAAGCATGTTTATTGTGATATGCGTGGTGTGTTGGCAGCATTAAGACTGTTAAAAATTAATATCTTAAATGGTAGTATTTGAAGAAGAGATGAGATATGGAGGACCGTATGATTAATTTCTTGGGGCAGAAAGTATGACAAAGTTGAACATGTTAATTAAACTTCAAGAAAGCTGTATTTTAATTTTTTCCAAACTCTAACGTATATGCCTAAGGGGCATACTTTTAATTTAAAAATTCTATTTTGAGGAAACATAGGAAATAATCTCTTTGGCCTACAAACAATCTTCAGAAATTTAAGTATTTTCAATCTATAGCTTTACTGGAATTGCATTCTGTCAATGCGTTTAGTCTGAGCAGGAGGGAACATCTGAGTGAATTTACTCCCCTGAAGTGATGAATTGACGCACAAAGTCAACTGTTAAGGTTATTTTATTGATTGATTGATTGATTGATTGATTGAAGCAAGTTCTCTCTCTTGCTCAGGCTGGTCTCTGATCCTGACTTCAAGCGATCCTCTTGCCTCAGCCTCCCAGAATGCTAGGACTACAGGTGTGAGCCACTGCACCCAGCCAACTGTTAGGTTATGTGACTTAATTACCTAACTCTTCTTGGCTAAATTGCTTTTTTTTTTCTTATTTTTTTAAAACTCGACATACACTTAATGATAGGAAAAAAAATAAAACATCTCTTTTGACATTACAATAAAAGACCTTATTTCTTTTCTGAAACTTAAATATTTTGCCCTTTAAACATCAGGCTTTAGGCAAAATGGTGATGTTAATGATACTTTTCTTTCCCACTTGCATTCCAGGTATCTGTAGCATGGCCAACCACAGCAGGGTCTAGTTAGCTAGCTGGAAATCAGTTTTGAAAAGTTTGTTGCTCCTAAGATATTAGTTGATACTACTTACTGTCTTCATACTCTCAGAAAATTGTATACATTGAATGGACCATGGAGATAATCAGAGTTCTAAAGACTTAAAAGAAAGAATCACTAATGGTGAATAACCAGGGACAATAACCAGGCAGTGACTCTATGTGGTAGAAGTTCTCTTATGTGGGACCAGGAATCAGTGAATTAATTTGAAAAGTTAAATAAAGTGGAAAATGAAAATGACATATATTACTTTAAACACTTTGTTTAAGCTTTAAATGTATAAGTATGTATTTATTGACCAATTGTTGGACATGGAGTCAAAACATTTTCTCTGGATAATTCTGTGAAAATTAAATTCAATAATCATAAACAGTACAACATATATAAACAAGTGTGAGTACAACACAGCTGACTCTTGGGAAGCGCACAACTTGATTGGTGAAACCATATGAATACAGATAGCCCTACAAAGGGTACACTGTGCCATGACATTTATCAATATTATTCAAAGGGAAAATAGAACATTTTAGTTAACCCCAGTTGATCCAGAGAAAGTGTAAACACTGCTTTTATCAAATACTTTAAAATATACTGTTTAGTCCCAACATGTTAGAAGTCTACTCCATGAAGTGTTTCCATACGTGTTTCTTCTAGAGCTTTAAAATGCATAGCCAGAAGAATATTATAGCAGAAACTATACATTAGAGATGCAAATAAACTTGGATTTAGAATAATTTATTCTGGTTTAGTCAATGCTCAACATACATTTAAAACTGTGAAAAACATAAATGGTTCAATAACTTCTGATTGGGATCTACACAACCCAATTCTAGCATTGCCCCAGCGAACTTTAAGACATAGGTCCTATCACTCTCTTCTCCAAGCTCTTCCTCCCAGGAAAGACAATTTTTATCTCAGAGCTTTTTATCTTATGTCCCTTCTACCTGGAATGATTCATTCCCCGCTGCAGAAGGTCTCCTACTTACCGAGAATTTGACTTGTGATTTTTCAGTTTTACAGAGATGTGAAAGCAATACACATTCATTAGCAACTGTACTTCTACTGCCCAATCATTCTGTTTTTTACTTTCAGTATAATATTCAATACAGTACATGAGACATTCAATATTTTATTATAGAATAGGTGTGGCTTTGTGGTAGATGACTTTGCCCAAGTGTAGGCAAATGTAAGTGTTCCGAGGACATTTGAGGTAGGCTAGACTAATCTACAACGTTCAGCTGGTTAGGTGTATTAAATGCACTTTCAACTTAATGATATTTTTAACTTATGATGTGTTTATTGGGTTGGAACCCTATCAGAAGTTGAGGAGCATCTGTTTATGACTACACCCCTCACTGCATATTTGGTCTTTGCTATGAAGTGTTAACCCTGTAATTTACCCTTACTATGAATTCACAGATAGCACATATCATTACCTAACATTTTATAATGTATAGTTCCTTTTTCTTTATTTTCACTTACTATTAGAAGCTGAACTTCATTACAGCAATAAAGCTATATTTCTATTGTTGTAAACAACACTTGGCATGCAATAGACAACCAATAAATATTTCTTGAATGAATAAATAGTTTACTGCTTTTGCTCTTGTAGTCATAATTCTGAATGTATTTTGGGTTGATTATGTCTATATGATTTTCTCAAGTATTGCTTTTAATGTTCATTATTATAACCACATTAAAAAGATACAATTATGATTATAATGAGTATTCAATTATAAAGTAATTATAAGTGATATTAAGGATTGTCTCCTGCTTAAAATATTTCAATAGCCTTCTTATTGTATGAACTTGTTGTGTCAGAAATTCTCAGTTTATTTTCCAAGGTTTTCAATCAAGTCAGTCACTCTACATTCAGAGAAAAGATATGAAAGAGGAAATAAAGGCCAGTTGGGCCCCACCAATTGAGATAACTTTGTAGAAGGGGATATGCAAAGGAACAGCTATCCTTTGGAATTACACTTCCGTGATACTCTTAGAAATCTCCCCTTTAAAATGATTTTTTTCCCTGTTCAAACTCAATTCAGCTCATTAAAAGGCATGGAATGGGGGCAAAATTTATATTTCTGGTACTTCGGTGATTTTTCTGGTAGTTATATGTTAATAGATCCCAAAGACATTCAACAGTTTTAACTTATAAACAGTTGGCTTTATCACTCCGATTACAAGTAAGGAAGCCTAGTAGTACATAACTGAGCTGTTTGGATATTGGAAGAAGCATATTCCACGCCTGGGAACTCTATTAAAGTGTCTACAAAATTATCAAATGCTTGGCAAACTTAAATGAGGTTGTGTATTACCAGAAGTTTTGAACACGGTTTAAAGCAGCAAGAAAAATCATCCTTAAATTCGGGCTGCTTTCTCCATCAGATGCGGTGGAATAACAGATGTGTATACCAATTATGAAACCTTGGACAATAAGAATATGCCAGTAATTTCTGGTCTTTGTGTTTTAGACTAAGACTTTCTGCAGATACTGAACAGTGCCCATGCACATTTAACTCTCATTTCTAGACAGTTATTGATCACTGGTGCAGACAGACCGTCTCACCAAAGGACATGTTTGGCTCTGCAACTTCAAATGCATATCCTGCAATAAGCCTTATCTGAATCAACGTTTTCCAAATTGTGCCAAGACCCAGAAATTTTCATTGTGAATTGAAATAAACTGTCTAATCAAGTGCCTATCCCTAAGATCTTAATTAACGTCACAAAAAAATTGTGGTACCTCACTGTTTGGCCCCACCTACTATTTAACTAAACTGCTGGCTCACTTTTGCTCCCACGTAGGTGATTTGTCATATAGTAATGAAACCTGGTTCATTTATAGCACAGCTGTCCCCCACAGTGACAATAAACTATAGATAGCTGACATCATCAAAAATAGGTGTTATGGGCTGAAGAACTCTGGATATTGCTTTAATCTATAGAGAAATTTGCTTGAAATTGATTGACATTTATCTTTAGTTAGGTTCATGGGACATCATCAATAGCCTAGTTTAATATTAGTAATATTAATACTGGATTAATAAAGGCATACAACCTCCTATGGAAACAAATCTAGTAACTTTGTCACAAACTCAATCTTTATAGTATCCATGTTCTTGGCCATAAAAAGGGCCAAGCTTGGAGGAAAGCTAGAATTAAACAGGTGATCAAGCACTTTTGGACATAATTTCTTTTGTAGTCTCCTAGATCCATTCTCTAACTCACCTAGAAAAATGAAGACACCAGGAAAGAATAGGACTCATGATTTATTTTAAAGATCTATCCAAATACAGGAGCCTATGATGTATCTTAATAGCCATAAGTATTGCATTGTCATCCTGTGCTCTGCCTTAAGCCTCTTGTGTTGTAAGATTCTTACATGTTAATTTTCATTTATCAAAATTTTTGGATAATCACAGTGTGGTTATAGCACACTGTTCTAGACGTTTGTTGGCCATTTTCACAACGAGATCATTCCTACTGCTTATAGCAGTTACAATATCTCAAATTGCTATCTACACTCTTGGGTTTTGTTTTATTTATTTATTTATTTATTTTGACTCAACACTTTCATTCCTCTTTTTCTGGTCATTTAAAAGATCTTGACATACAAAAAGCAGTGAAGAATTAAGGTATGCAAATTGATGAGGTTGGAAATATGTATATACACATGAAACCATCACAATAATTTATGCTATAGACCTATCCAACACCTCCAAAAGTTTCATCTCAACTCTCTTATTTATTATTATTATCAGTTTTGTGTGTGTGTGATAAAAATACTTAATATAAGACCCTTGCCTGTCTCTCTTGGTCATCTTCTCTCTAGGTGCTCCTTCCTACCTCCTTACAGGTTGTATCAGTGGGCAACTGCATACTTTCTATCATTTTATCTTTAAAAACAAATTTAACATATTATCTTGGCTTATACCTCTCCTGATTATGCTTTGATCACTAACGTGGGACATTTTTTGAGACTTCACCAAAGTGTTTTCCTGAATGGAGAAGCAGCTCTTTTTTTGAGTAGAATTATTTTTATTTTTCAAAATATTGTTCCTTTGACGTTTGTATTTTAAGATACAAATGGAACACTATTGATGTGGAGATTCATGATCATAAATTTTTGATTTATTAAGAATCTTGGAAAACTCTCTTTTAAAAGTATATTGCAGATACTGGCTACAGGTTCTGAATTAAACAAAATACGAGGTTGTTTTAAGCTACAGAAAGATTTCACATTCACTGTTAATAAATGTTTATTGAAGTTGTTTAATTTCAGTAGACTCCTTAAAATGTTATATGATCCCTGTCATTGAAGACTTATGAATGTACTGCAAGTGTATTTTATGAGTACAAATGAAATAGCCTCACCATTAATTAGTGACCTGATTAGACAGGCTATAAAATGCAGGTAATTATGTTTTTAAAATATTAGAACTTTTTCTTTAGTTATATAGAAGCTTTTCTTCATATTGACAATATTTGTAAGCTCAAATAGAATACTAATAATAGGTGAAAAAGCTTCTATTCTGCCTGAATTTAGTTGCAGCATGGTTCCTCATATTTAAGATGAAATAGGAACAAGGGTCTGAGAAAAAGAATTGCTATAGAGTTTCTTTATGAGTGTCTTTAATACGTATGAAAGGTTGCCTTCATATTTATCATTTCCTTCTTTCTTTTCTCTTTTTTCCCTTTTATCCATAATCATCTTATATCTAAAGTAGCATTTATATGAAATCTAGCATTCAGCAAATACACGGAGAATGAAGATATTCTCTTGTTGCTATGAAAGAAAAAGGAAGTCAGACATTTTACTACTCAAGCTCCGATTCACAAATATTCACAAATTTTTTATATCAAAGGTAGAAATATACATTTTTAGTCAGCTCAAAATTCTCACTTATGTTTCCTGTCTCTCTTGTAAATTCTTTTAAAATATAATGAATGCTACATTATTTCAGTTTATACGACCATTCTAAGAATAATGTAATCCATCAATAAACATTTAAGCCAAGAAAGTAAATTTTTCACAATGTGTGGCAGATGTCAGAAATAAAACCTTTTGCCCCAAATCTTAGTTAAAAACATAAATTAATCAATAAACTCAGACAAAACAGGTTTAAGTACCTGCAGATCTTGTGAAAACTGGTGTTATGCTGAACGATAAACTCATTTGAAGTAGTTGGCCTTTAGCAAATGAAATATTTTCACTTGAAAATCGTAGTTAGCATTCTAACTGCCTGTTTTCCCACAGTAAAACATTTTTTTTGTGGCCACAAAATATCGAACAGAAAAAAAAAACACATCTGAAAGCAGAGTTAACTATGGAAATTTTATTGACTGTGGTCAGGGAAATGCTTCTGCCTGATAACGGAATTGCCGCTGTTTCTCAACCCCACGCTAATAACCCAGTCTGCTCTCCTCAGTTATCAACAGCTGCAGGCATCCAGGTCAAGCCGCTCAGGTTTGTCTCTGGGGTTGGCCTCTGGGGTTTGCAACTGGGACTGGGACGAGCTGCCAGAGTTTCGGGGCTCTTTCTTTGCTGCTGGTAAAGTGCTCTGGTTTTTAAACGTGCTTTGTTTCATGCCTTTCTGCACGTCTTTTACTTTTTTGCCTCTTCGTCTCAATCTCTGAGAAGGCAGCACGGTAATGCTGCAGTTCCTATGGATTTCCGATTCATTTGTTGTATCGTGTCTTTCCGATGCTTTCGTATTTCATTTTACCCAGTTTGTTCACAATTCAAATCCAAAGCCACATGCGTTTCATACATTACTCCTGGGCTTAAAATCCCCCATTTCAGGTGGCTCTTTTTCCTTGCCACCACTTCCTGCTGCACTCCTTCGCTGGATAATTCTAACTATTAATGCCTGCACATCTGGTGACTATTGCCTGGTTGCATCCTTAGAGAGATTCTTTACTTGGGCTATTTTATTTTCAAATTAGTTTGTTTTTAATCTTGGATAATGATGACTCCCTTCTTTGGCTCCATGCTAAGCAACTCAAAATGAGTGGTGGCTGCCCTCCAACACTTTTATCTAGACAGGCTCCTGAAGCTTTTGCTTGTCTTCCCAGGGAATTTGGATGTATTTCCCCATGTCAGAAGGCATTGCCTGAAATAACAGGGCAGGTTCTCATCATAATTCTAGTCCATGCTTATCAGCTGAGACTGAATCAGATGTATCTGACAAAGCTTATCTTCCCACTGATGGAGATAAGCCCAGAGGTGCTGATTCATGGCTCTGCTGAACCTCTGGTTGCTCACTGCTGATGGGTTTATATTCACCTTATTGTTTGTTTTGCAACCCATTTATTGAGATAGAATCCACATACCATAGAATTCACCCCTTTAGACTGTCAATTTAATAGTTTTTCCTATATTCACAGAGTTGTACAATTTTTACAACAATCAATTTTAGAACATTTTCATCACCATATTCTCCCCTAAAAAACTTTATGCCCATCAGGATCACTCTCAAATTTCCTCTGATGCCACCCCCAGCCAATCACTAATTTATTTCCTGTCGCTATGGATTTGTCTATTCTAGAGATTTCATATAAGTGGAATTATGCAATATGTGGTCTTTTGTGACTAGCTTCTTTTGTTTAATTTTTTTTCAAGATTCACTTATGTTATAGCAACTATTACGCTTTCTTTTTATTACTGAATAATATTCCATTATATAAATATACTTCATTTCATTTATGCACTCATTGGTTAATTGGCATTTGGGTTGTTTTCACTTTTTGTGTATTTTGAACATGTGCAACTTTTTTGTGTGGATATATGTTTTGATTTCTCTTTGATCATATTTAGTATTTAAAATGTTAAAACTCTATGTTTAATATTTTGAAAAACTGCCAGACTGTTTCAATGGTGCTCTAGTATTTTTCGTTTCTGTAAATAGTGTATGAGGGTTCCAATTTCTCCATATTCTATCATTTTTCAACATCTGTCTTTTTCATTAAAGTTATAGTACTGAGTGTGAAGTGATATCTCAAGGTTTTGATTTGTGTTTACCTTATGACTAATTATGTTGAACACTTTTTTGTGTGCTTATATAGCTTATATCTTCTTTACAGAAATGTCTGTTCAGATTCTTTCTCTACTTCTTGAGTTGTCTTTTTATTTTTCAATTGGAAGTATACATATATGTTCTACATACATGTCCTTTATGCATGTCCTTTATCATGTATGCATGATAAAGGACATGCATAAAGGACATGTTATTCTGTGGATTGTATCTTCAGTTTCTTGATGGTATTTTTGAGGCACAAAAGCTTTAAATTTGGTTATATCCAATTTATCTTTTTTTTTCTTTTTCTTGCTGTGCTCTTGGTGTTTGTGATGATTCTTGGTAAAAATTGAAGAATTACATTCCTGCCTTTTGTGCCTCAACAATAATCTTCAATTAAAATCCATCCTGCCAGCAGCTGAAATAAAAAAGGGTCAAGTTCAGAGTCTAGTGGCTATTCATGGTGCTTTTCCATTTAGGATATATAATCTTGGGAATTCAAGAGTCTAAACATGCACGTATTCTTCCCTGAAATCTAGAGGCAAATTTAAAATTAATTAAAATAAGGGAATTTTTGTAAATAACTGTAAATTATTGCTGGGCTTCTCATACCAGGACTAAGTATTTATTTTTATTTTTGAAACATCATACTATTTGACAATAAATATCTCTCACATGTCACTACTAGATAATGTTATTATATCTATAGTTTCTCCCCACATTTATAGATTTTGCTTCTTAGGATATCTTAATTTCTTATATTTTAAGGGACACAGAAAATACTGTTTTCCTAAACTTGCTTGATAACAAAGATCAAGACTGCAGATCCTCTTTTATAATAGAACTGATTTTACCATTTGTTTGATGCGCGTCATCAAGTGTGGGTTAAGATAAAAAGATAAGGAATCCCCTGCTTCCAGACACCATACTCCTCATTGAAAGAAATTTTGGTACATGTGCACTAAATTGTGAGAAGCTGAACTTTTCTGAAAAAGTGGCTACTTTTCCAATGATATATTATACATTCAATTGTGTTACCTTCCAATACCTACCCTCATGCTAACTTGGCTGAATAATTATTCTTTGTTCTGCGAGGGTCTGTTTATTTCTCAAAATTGAAGTAATAATACTTCTTATAATTTTTCTTTAAAGTGACTGTGTCCTAACCCAAAATCAGATGGCTATAGTATTGATGGGCATTACTGATGAAAAGCCAGAAACTACAGGGATTGATATAAAGTGCCTGAAGAAATTGACAGAAAAAAATATTATTTTGCATACTACCTGCTACTTATAGTTTTGTGACAAAATACCTGTATTTTTAAAAAGTAATTTTACACCATATATTTTCCAATTTTCTTAATGTTAGCTCCGGAGCTGAGAGAGAGACACACACACAAAGCCTCATGTCTAGCAAAATGCTGTTTATTTTGAGCATCCAGTTGCAGATGGGTGGAGGTTGAAAAAGGTGTCCAAGCCAAAAAAGGGGTGAGCTTTGGGTTTTATAGAGGGATTTTCTAGGAGGAGTAAATACTTTTCAAACAACCTGGAGGGACAAAGAAAGTAAGTTCCCCTCTTGCATTCTATTCCCTTATCTCCCTAGGGAACAATAGGAGGGATAAGTGTTGTCCTTATCAGGAGGAATAAGGAAAGTAAGTTTCCCTTTTGTATTTCATTCCCTTATCTCCCTAGAGACTTGGCAAAGGCTATGTGCCTAATACACTCTTGGGAAGGGGAGAGGGGTGTGTTCTATAGGAGGTTTGGGGAGGGTGAATTCTTTAAACCCAACATTTATGTCTTCAGCCAGGTCCCACAGCACTTTCTACCTTGTATAATGAAACATTTCCTGCCTCCTGCTACAATGTATATCTTGCATAAATGTTTTAATTTATGTGGAGTTTTCTGATCAGAGCATTTATTGCCATAATCCATTACTAAGGAAAAAAGAAAAAAACAAAACAAAACAGTAAAGCATGGAGCAGGAAACTTTAAATACACTGTATCTTTAAGATGTTTAACCAAGTCATGGATCATAATGCTGTCCCTGATTTGCTAGACTGGATACTCAGTAGTCATCTTAGAGGTATTCTAGAAAGAAGCAATCCTCCGATTCCCAGCCTCAACATGGATAGAGGACCAACAGAAAGAATTTGACTTCATAATTCGTTTCTGACTCCCATGTTTCACTTCTAGAACTCCACAATCATTTTCAGCAATGTAGAAGAGTAGGAGCCATTAGCAGAGTTGAAAGGAGATATATAAATGACCAACTGTGTTATTTAAGAAGCATGACATATCTTATATGTGGACAGTGATCTTTGCTCATAACTCCATAAGCAAACATTTTTCTCCCTGCCCTACAAAAAGTTCCAAGCCTAATATGGGTAAGAGGTAATTATATCCTGGTTCTGAATTTACTGAATGTAGAAGGATGATATATTATAGGTGAGGGCTGCAACACCACATTTCATGGAGGTATTTGGAAACTAGACCAGGTAGCCAGAAAGTAAATTATATATTATAAACCATATTATTTTTTAAGTTTTTATAAAATTTTTAATACGCATGGTTTCTCAAATTTAGTTTTAACATCTTAAAAAATGTCTAAAATCAAATGCGTAGATAATGTATTAAGTTTACTTGGAGGCCAAAATACTCCAATTAAAATAAAACAAAAAACCTTTAAGAGAATGTAAAATTTATATAAACACAAAATATGCACTGAAGATCTATTTCTACCAATAAATATTAAAACAAACAAAAAAATGCATGTATCAATGGTAGAATTTTTCTTCTGTCAGTACTATTTAGAACACGCATATGCACCTGGTTATTTGCTTTGTTATTGGAAATATAATTCACTGGGAACTTAATTCCACATATGATTTTACATACCAAATGTAAGCTTCCACAAAATAATATTTAAACGATCTATGTTCATAATAGCTTGAGCATGTCAATTGATTAATTTCTGCCAAATAATTCAAATGTGGGAATCTGATTGACATTACATAACAACTGAAGGAAGTTTTACTTTTATTCAGTATAGAGGAGTCACATTTTGATTGAAATCATTGCCTCATTGCCTTTGTTGGTATCTCTTCTTTTCTTTTTTTTGAGACTGAGTCTCACTCTTGCCTGGACTAGAGTGCCGTGCTGCCAGCCTAGCTCACAGCAACCTCAAACTCCTGGGATCAAGCAATCTTCCTGCCTCAGCCTCCCAAGTAGCTGGGACTGCAGACATGTGCCACCATGCCCAGCTAAATTTTTATATATTTTTAGTTGGCCAATTAATTTCTTTCTATTTTTAGTAGAGATAGGGTCTTGCTTTTGCTCAGGCTGGTCTGGAACTCCTGAGCTCAAATGATCCACCCACCTCGGCCTCTCAGAGTGCTAGGACTACAGGCATGAGCCATTGTGCCCAGCTGGTATCTTCTTTTATTGACATGTTTACCTTTGACACTCATGGGTCAGATTAACTGACTGAGTCAAAGTACAGTGGCCAGTGATATACACATATAACATAACTGGATGTCTAGATTAATTAAAGCAACAATGTACAAGTTATATTATTCAAGAAAACATTACATTGATTTATTAGAAAAATGTATGACAACATAACATAAAATTGTTCCTCTCCCACCACTTGGTTTAAAAAGTATTTTGAATTTTATTAATAAAGAAAATAATTTTTGAAAAATATGAATTAAATAATTATAGTTTAATTAAGTAAATTGATTACTCCAGGCCTTTATACTTTTTCTCATCATTAAAGTTTATATCATGCTGGTTGGTGGACTTTGATTCAAGCTCTGGAGTGTACAGATATGCAGAGAAGAACTCTCAGTGGTCTATATGATAATAATTAAGTCCTCTTTTAAAATGTTGAGGCAAAATCATTTCACATTCATTCAAACACAAAAGCTTTCTCTCTGACAATTTCTTTTCATGTCTGTTTATTATTTATTTGAGGGTTTTTTTACACTAAATTACTTACTATTCTAGAATCTTTTTTATATTATTTGTATCTTTTCTCCTACCTAAGACCAATCTCTTTGATAAAAACACCATCCCTGAGGACATCCTTATCTCCAATGTTGGGAATAAATGATCAAATATGTCTTTCAAATAACTTGATAGGATATAATATTTTAGCAGGTGAAGCAGAAATATTCCTTTCTGACATAGAATTTGATTTCATGACTTGAGGTATTAAGCAAGATCCAGAATTCTTTGAGGTGATTTTGGATTGAGTCAGAAACACTTTGTCTGGCATATACTTCTTGGAAACTTCCCTTTGTGCTGATGCTCATTAGCTGCTTTTATATTTATTAGTCCTTTCTCTCTCTGTTTTTTTTGACTGCCAAGGGTAAAATATTTCCTTAATTTTAAATTTTCACATGGTTCATCTGATTCAGTAAATTCCCGCTATTTGCAAGAGTCTTTGTTGTGAAATGAAGGACAGGACCTTGCTCTCACTCTTTTCTTACTTAGAAAAGAGTGCCAGCTGGTGCCCTTAGTTAAATAGACAGGTATCAGAAAGTTCAAATGGAATTTAAGCAAAGTCTTTACTTCAACACACTCTGGGTACTACCCTGAATGCTCAAGTAAGTATATAGGAATCACTCCTAATTTTCCTAAAACATACCCAGGTTTCTAATCTCAACATCCTAATGAAAAGATGGAAAGATCTTTCAAGACTAATGACACTTAATTTTAGGAAAAATTATAGCCTGCTTCAATTCAACTATAGGTATCAGTTCTCAGTATCCTCTCCAGGGTAGTATTTTTTTTCTCCCAGATTTCACATTATTTGGCAGGTGTATTTTTTTTTTTTTTTTTTCTGAGACAGAGTCTCACTTTGTTGCCCAGGCTAGAGTGAGTGCCGTGGCGTCAGCCTGGCTCACAGCAACCTCAATCTCCGGGGCTCAGCGATCCTACTGCCTCAGCCTCCCAAGTAGCTGGGACTACAGGCATGCACCACCATGCCCGGCTAATTTTTTGTATATATATTTTTAGTTGGTCAATTAATTTATTTCTATTTTTGGTAGAGATGGGGTCTCGCTCAGGCTGGTTTCGAACTCCTGACCTTGAGCAATCCACCCGCCTCGGCCTCCCAAAGTGCTAGGATTACAGGCATGAGCCACCACGCCTGGCCTTGGCAGGAGTATTTTATAGTTTCTTTATCTCATTGAAAAAAATATATACATGTGTGTGTGTGTGTGTGTGTGTGTGTGTGTGTGTGTGTTCCTCTTTCCTGCTTTTAAAATAGTTTTTGAGTGAATGGAGTGGAATCAATTATTCTAATAGGCGTATTTAAATTTTAAAGTAGTTTACTCTGAGTTTATTTTCTTTTCCTACCCTCAGAGAAGAAAAGTAACACACTGAAATAGCCAACAGCAAACTTACCAGAGGAAAGAGAAGAGAGGTGGACCCTAGGTGACCAGTAAAATGGATAATCAACTATTTTTGTCAGTTAAGACACTATTCACTGCCACATGATTTTTATCCTATTGTTGCATTCAACCAAAAGTACAGGATTGCTGGAGAATGTATGTCATTCCATATAAGACTTAATTTTGCATTCACCTTTTCAGAGAGTGACAGTGAGAGTGAAATATTTAAAATGGTCCTGGCCAGTTCTCAGCATCTTTATTATGCATTGATGAAGGGAAATTATGATAACTGCAAAAATAACTCCCATTTGGTAAAAAGAAAGAATGTGAAACAAACCATGGTAGTCACCATTCTTAGTACCTTTCATATTATGTGGAATATAAACAGCATGATCACTTTTCCTAGTGATAGAATAACTAAGTCCATGTTTTAAGTCAGTTTAGGTACCATTGTCTCAACTATATTTTATTTTACTTTTCTTAGTTTAGAGCTAGATTTTTGAAATTTGTGTCTAATAGTTAATATAATGTAAATCCAAGAAAGATCAGATAATAATACAGTAAAAGTATAGGTACCGTGTTTCCCCGAAAATAAGACCTACCCATAAAATAAGCCCTAGCAGGATTTCTAAGAATTTGAGCAATATAAGCCCTACCCAGAAAATAAGACCTAGTGGTGGGCGTGGCTATGCAGCGTATCTGCACAACCCATGCATTTCGTCACGGACCGGTAAAGAAGATGAACAGCCCTTCTCATCTGCCCCATAGTGACAGCTACTATCCCAAAGGTGACCGGAAAGGTATGGGCAGCCCCACCAACAAGGTCGGCTCCCCGTGTCAGGTCCTGGCCATCCTGTGTGTGCTGCAAGCTGAGGCTTTGGGGGGAAAAATAGCACATCCCCTGAAAATAAGCCCTAAGGTGTCTTCTTGAAGAAAAATAAATATAAGACCCTGTCTTATTTTCAGGGAAATACAGTATATAACAGTAGGATGAAAAAAGATGCAAACATTTTACTATATTTGCCTCAGATATATATTTTTTTAAGAAATATAAAGATATTAGAAGATCCTTTGTACACTATCCCAGAGGCAATTAGAGTTCCTCCCAGAGGAAAGTCTATTCTGAATCTTTCCACTCCTATTTTTTACATTTGCTATATGTTGATAGGTCCCCACATTTTCATAATATTAATGTTTTCAAGATTTATGCATAATAAAATTTGTCAATTTTATTAAAGATTAATTTTTCAAGAGCTTTCTGTGTTATATATAGATCCTATGTATCTACTTTATTGGTTAGTTATAAATTATTTGAAAATGTGTTCTCATTGGTGAAAATGTATACAGTATTAAGTTTGGGGTTATTGCATACAGTATGGTATGGACATGATTATTTATGGTTTCTTTACCTCATTGAAAATAATTTATATATATATATGTATTCCTCTTTCCTTCTTTTTAGATAGGTTTTGGAAAATTTCTGGCTTATTTGCTGCAAGAAGATTCTATTCTCTATATTAATTCTCTTTCAATATTCACTTAATTTGATCATTGTTTCCAAATGAAATTTGGGATCTGTTTATTAGAGTTACAAAGCAGACTCTGAGTTTTGTTTCTCTGGAAACAATAAAATTAAAAGAGTGGTGGAATATTTTATCCAAAAATGCCCATCTGAGTTTTAAATTTAGGTTGGATATAGAGGCTGCTTCTCTGTGTAAACATGGCTGAGATCCTCCAAGCAAGAGGGAGATATTTTGTTCTTACTGATATAATTTCTAAAGGCAAAATTTATGATACTATATTCTTTTTTAGAGAATCAAGTTTAATTTTTTTAATGAGTAAGAAGCAGTAGTCACTCAAAGAAGGCAGTTGTTTTATTACTTTACAATGGCCACAACTTTGGAAGAAATTTGTTTCCTAACTTTCCAGCTAAATTTATCTCAATTTTGTGTGGCTGGGCAGGTATCTGTAGTCCAGCTAATTTTTACTTTCTAAAATATTAAATAATTTATATTTGATATAAATTATTGTTAGAAGGTGATAAATGTTTGGAAAAAATTAAAAAATATCGAGTAATTGAAAAAAATAGAGTTCTGAGTTGGGGGCATATAGTATTTATAAGGTGATCACGATAAACCTTTGAGAAAGGTGAAGTTTGAGTAAATGCTTGAGGATTGTGAGGGATTTGGAAAAGGCTGTACCTGGGCAAACTGCATTTTGGGCAGAGGGATCAGCTGAGGCACATACCTCATATTAAAGAAACAACAAAGAAGCCAGCGTGGCTGCAGCAGAGAGGAATAACGGGGGAAGTTGTACTTGCACGTATCAGAGAAACAAGAGGGCTGTGTGTTGGTCTTGGAGGGATAGATCATGCAAAGTCTTCCAGTCCATTATTCTCTGTATGAAATGCAGAGACCCTGCAGAGTTTCAAGTAACGAGGTTACAAAAATTTGCTTTAGGTTTTAAAAGGTTACTTGTGGCTGATTTATTGAAACTAAGCTTCGTAGAGTAAGAAGCAGGAAGATTGGAAAAGAGGTAACAGCAGTGACCTCTAGATCCAGTAACTGAAATAAAACCACCAACCTAGATATAACTTGGGTTGATCTGTCTGTATTTTTGAAATTAAAAAAGCTATAATTGTACTATTTTCTGCATCTATGGACTTGCCAATGTTTAAATAATTTGGGCTGTTTTTGCTTTTCTTCTATCAATAGATTGATATATAATTAGTACAATGTTAATAGCTGGTTCTCTGATAAGTCAATAAAAAAGTAGTAGCTCTTAAATGTGAATAAAAAGTATACTGAAAATTACCTTAAAAATATAGAGCTATTTTCAATGTTCATCACATTACTTTGTGACCATATGTTCCCCTGTTTAGCTCCCACTTCTAAGTGAGAACACATGGTATTTGTTTCTCATTCCTGAGTTACTTCACTTAGGATAACGGTCTCCAGTTCCATTCAAGTTACTGCAAGAGACATTATTTCATTCCTTTATAAGGCTGAATAATATTGCATTGTGTATACATACCACATTTTCTTTATTCACCCATTAGCTAATTGGCACTTTCATTGATTCCATATCTTTGCGATTGTGAATTGTGCTGCCATAAACACTTGAGTACGGGTGTTGTTTGTTGTAAAATGGCTTCTTTTCACTTGGGTAGATACCCAGTAATGGGATTTTACAAAACCTAACTTGTACCATAATAAAAATATGTGGGTTTATTTTTTATTAAGAAAGCAATACGGCAAATTACGGAAGAATTGGGGTTTGCATTACACTAAATCTTCATCTTTAAAATTTTATTTTTCAAGTATGTATTAAGAGTAACATAGCTCGCCTAAAAGGGAGTCTCTCAAATATCTGAGAAAACTATTCAGAGGCATTATACGAATAAATTTATCTTATTGTTAAGTATATTGCTATATAAATATTGATATTGTGAAATTTTAAATAATCTATTATTCATTATAGTATATTAGCATGAGTGGCTATGTGATCTTGAGAAAATTAATAATTTTTTATATAAATTTTAATATTCTCATTTATTAAATGAAGGGACACTATTATGTTATCATATGAGCTGGCCTATTTCTAAAGTATGACTTTATGAAGCTCCATTCTTGCTGATTTAAATTAAATCTGAGGATGAATAGTGTACACCATATGTGATTACCAACTTGTAATGATATAATGGTTTCACTTCATATCTCTTGGCTATCCATTTAACCCTAGTGCCCCACAATTACTAGCTGCAACTACATTAATGCTCTCAAGATAGCCCTTTTTCATTAAAATAGTGACATATTAAAATTTATTGTAGATTAGATCCTTATCACATAAAATGGCCCCATCCAAAGAAGTAATAGAATAAGATAGTTGCATTTATTCCTGGTGCTGAGTTGAAATGATCTGCATTCTAATAAAATGGGAAAGAATGACAAGTAACCTGTCAGAAAATAGAACTCATTTTTATAGAATTTGCAAATGAGGCAGAAGAATGTGAGAATGTACCTCATCAGCAAGTTAGCAATGACTTTGCAATTATTACCATTCTTTATATTTCAGTTGAAATTTTTAAACCATAAACAGCATTAAATTCAACTGACTAGAAGTAAAGTATCCAATATATATTTCCTAACACATGTCCTATTTCAGTGTTTTGTTTGTATTCAGGCAGATTAAAATGGTAAAGATGTGAAGTAAAAAATTCATCATTTACTTCTGTTTCAGGGACTCAGCCATTTATACTGATTCTCACCTGCATGTGACCCCCACGCCCCTTGCTTTTCCCTATAGACTGTTCATAATTCTCCTTTGTTGCAACGTGGAAAATGGACAGAGCTACTTTATAGAGTGAAACAGGAAAAGCCAGGGGGCTTCTAAGAGGCTGTTTGAATTTTTGTCAAAGGAGGGGATGCTAATGTATAGAATAAGAATGGCTGGATGTGTAAAGAAAAGCACCTATACTTTTTCTTTCTTTCTTTCCATCAATTCTAAAAACAAAACACCCCCCTCCTGCTGCCCCAAGTTTCAAGGATATAAATTAAATCTAAGATAAACCTATACTGTATCCATGAGAAAGGGGGATGTATTATATCATGAGAGGAACTATAATTAAATTAATTTTTTGAAAAATTTTTTCAGTATTAAAAAAAGTTGAACAAGAAGCCAGGAAATATAAAATGGGTTAAACTGAAACATGGAAAATTTTGATAATTTATAGAAAGTTTACTTGAAACAATTAAACAATTAGTGTCACTAATTTTTAAAAGCTCTAAATTAATATTATTTCCTCTCCTGACATTGATATGAAGTCAAAATTAACAGGTTATTAAATAATGCAAATAGGTAAAAGTACATTGTCTCAAAAGTTCATGTTTCATAATATTCTGTTTACTTTTTATCTGTATTAAAATAAAAAATTTAAACTTTAGTAAATATACCTGTACACTCACTATCTACCCATAGACAATCATTGACATTAATCTTCTCTTTTTGGTATATTTATACACATATGTATATATAAAACAAAAATACGTGTAAAAGAGCAGCTCCCTTGTCAGCAGCAAACAACAGGATTCTAACTATTTCTCTAAATTTGCATTCATATAGGTACATGTGTGAAACATATACATATTAGTCATCTCTTGTATCTATGGAGGATTAGTTCCAGGACCCCCAGGGACACCAAAATCCAGATGCTCAAGTCCCTCATGCAAAATAGGGTACTATTTGTGTACGACATATACACATTTTTACACATAATTTAAATTATTTCTAGATTATTTATAATTCCTAAGACAATGTAAATGATATGTAAATTGTTGTACTGTATTGCTTAGGGAATGATGACAGGGAAAAAACACTACACATTCAGTACAGAGGGGATATATTTTTAAAAATATTTCCTTCTTCAGTTGGTTCAATCCACAGGTGTGGAACCAACAGATACAAAGGGTCAATTTTATAGTATTTGTAATGAGTGTTTACATTGTCATTAGTGTTATTCTCCATATATTGATATTTGTTTCTGTAAAATTATATTAGTATAACATAATATAATATAACAATTATATAACAAGTATAATATAACATATTTGTTTCTGTAATATTAATATTTATTTCTGTAACATTCAACATTGAGTTATACTCATCATACTATAGATATAAATATCTGTGTAGATAAATCATAACTGATTTTGCTTAAAATTACTCAAATAAGCATAGTTGCAACAGTCTTAAACAAATTGAAGATATAATAAATTCTAATTAAGTTAGATATTTAAGGAATGCAAATTTTCTTCTCCAGTAAGAAATTTTTCAATGTATTTTAATACAAGGCAGAAAATATAATTTTTACATATTTATAAAAATGAATACAATTTAATAATTGACAATAATAACCCTTAAAAAGCTTAGAATAGAATTAGAAATCCATTATATTTACTATATATTTACTATATTTACAAGAACCTACAGCAAAAATGATGTGTAAAGGTGAAATGTTAACAGTATATTCTTTAAAACTGGGAACATGTCAAGGCAGCCAGCTTCTACTGCTTCTGCAGCACTCTGGTCGAGATATGTAAGTGCAAAATTTAAAAATAAGTAAATAAAATAATAACTATTGCAAGGAAAGAAATAAAACTTTTATTATTTGAAGAGTATCATAGTCTGATAGTCTTCATGGCAAACAAGAGAGATTTTAAAATTAATGAACAAAATAAACATCTAAAAATTGATAAAAATTACATTAATCAAAAATAAGGTAAATACGAAAGTCAATTGTATTTTTATAAACCACCAACAGATAGAAAACACACTGTACTTAGGAATACATCTGACAAAAGTTATTCAGTCCTTTATGTCATAAAATTAAAAAACTTCAATGAAAACCATGAAGGAAGGTAAGTGCATAGAAGGGCATTTCATGTTCTTGGATTGAAAACTCAAATTGTTTTTAATAATATTCTAATGGCATACTATTTCCATCTGAGGATGTTAAAGGAGAGAATATTTTACTTTTGCACAAAATCTGATGTCATATATCCTACTCTAAACTGTCAGGAAAATATAATGTTGAGGCTCTTCCTAGTGGAAATGAGGTTGCAAAGAACAAAAGTGATGGATATCTAGAATCGACATTAATGATGATGTGTAGACAGACTTTTTATCAAGAGCTCATTCAGCTTCAATCAGTTGTAAAGACTTGGTTTTGTGTTTATTAAGTTTTAACACATAGATACATGTATAAATATTATTGGGCCTTTCTCAAGAGATATTTTACAAGCAGCTTCTTGAGGTTTTAGCTGAAAGAAAATAATTTAAAAATAAAATTAACATAGTAGTGATGTGATATAAAAATACTCAACAGACTTAATTATCTTTGTATTTATCATTTTGTCTAAAATATACCATGTAACACTTTCATAATATATTTATAAAAATTGATATATACACACATATAATATATAATATATATTATATATATATTAAGCTACATATATAACACACACACACACACACACACAAAACTAAGAATGCAGGGCTTAACCATCACACATGTAGCACGGCTGTTAAACCTGGTCTGGTTATTATTTTTAATTATTCACCTAGTTTCACTTAGTCTTTTCTTTATTGTTGTCATATTAACTGTAATCACCAGAGAAGTGAAACTATGGCATTAATTCAGCACAGACTGAATTCATCTTTGTTCATCCACTAACATAATGATATTAGATTGGGCACTGAAAACATTAGGTAGTGTCAGAATTCATTATTTGATTTCATTTTCTGGGATGATCAAATATATAACTTTTGTTTGTATATTGTTTTTTTTTTAATTTCATATCTACAATAAATCACTTAGGTTCATTTCTTTCTATGTATATATAAAACTATGTGTATACATGTCCACACTCGTGCCATTGCCTCACTGTTTATTCTCCCTCTTGATACTAGCACTCCAGATTCACATATAAATCAGTATTTTTAACAAACCAACAAAATTATTAAAAGTATATGGACAAATTTAGCATTTATTATAAATTACAGAATTAGAAGTAGTTGCCTGGAATGTGAGTAGACTTCTTAAAAATCAAATTCAAGTTCACATCCTAGGTGGAACTGCCCAGTAAGGTGCCATCATGGCTACTATGGGATCACTCATGAACTTTAACTCATGAACTTTTGGGCCTCATCAAAAGGAGGCCCAAGAAATTATTCTATCACTAATCAGACCACTATGTCTAAACTAAGTACTAAGCACTGACAATAGACACAAAGGCAGTTCAAAGGCTAGATATTGAAGAACAGCATTAATTGTGGGAACAACAAGAAAACACAATTAGTGTTGCACAATGGCTTCTGTAAATTTATGGTACACAACATGAAGGAACTAGAAGTGCTGGTCAGGGATGACTAATGTCTTGCCGTTGCTCACCTTTCCTTCTAGAAGCATAAAGTCATCGTGGGAAGAGTTGTACAACTGACTATCAGGAGCTCTAACCCAAAAGCCAGCCTGTGGAACAGAGAAAATCTTTAGTTGGTTTGACTGGAATATATTATGTATGTTAAATCAAACAATATTTCTATCACCTATGGCAATTTCTTCCTTTTAGTTTTCAGTCTTTTTGATCTCTTTGACAGCTCCTTATAGACTTGCTTCTGACCTATAACTATTCCACAGGATCTTCAGTTTGGAAGGGATCTGGACAAGCCGTTTACTCTAGTCTTCTAGGTGCTAATCCTCCTCAAGGGCTTAGATGTTATGAGTCAGTTCTGGAGGAGAAATGAAGGGAAGAATTTAGATATTGCTATTAGCCCAACCTAGGGTTTGTGGGAGAGCTTCATCATTTTTATAGTCTTGAAATTTTTCAAAAATAACCATTCCTAGATTCAATTTCTTCATTTGTACAATAAGATATTAGTTACCCATGATTAATTCCTCTTTATTAACTCTATGATAAGCTAAAATCTCAGCCTATTACCTTTTACCATTCATTTTATGTTTGTCTTTGACATAAATATAGAATGGAAAGATACAGAAATAAATCCCTCTTCAGTTCATTGAAAGGATGTCAGATATCCTGTACAGGTATCCTGTAAGGCATTCTTCATCCCAATTTCTTAAGCCAAATGTTCATGATATAGGACAATTTACTGTTTGCAAAATTGCTTTAGGTGGTTTGTGGACATGGAATTAAGTGCAATTTTGATTAATTATAGGGTTAGTTTTTGTATAAAAACAATACTGGTTTTCCAGTCATTTAGAATAGTTAAGTTTTCTTGGCCATTTGTACTCAATATTCTTCACTTCTGTGTGAGTATGGCAAAAATCATCAATTTTGTGTCCTTGTGACAAATTTTGGTAGCATTTCTTATACAATGTTTTCTGTCCAGTATCCTGGTATATCTCCTAGCAAAAATAATTTTCTTTTTATACTAAATAGAGTTTCTGTTTATATTATGAAACATCTGTGTGATAATCTACCATGTTGTAAAAGATTTCAAAATCAGAGACTCACGTTTAGGATCTATCTCCTTCCCAAGGAGGCTGAAGGCAGAAGAAAAATAGACACAATTTTTACCAGGAGTCTGTGGTTTGAGCAACTAGAGAGAAAAAAAATAACTCCCAGAAATGTGATGAAAAAAGTATAGTGCATTGCCAGCAAAGAGAAGAAAAGCTTCCTGTCATAGGACGTGGCCCTTTTTAACACCTCTTTTCTCCTGACTTAACCACTGCAGAAAAATATTCTTTCTGTACTGTTGCACACGCCCATCAAACATTGTCATTTCCTTTCCAAACTGAAAATCTGACAAGCTTTCAGAAATAGAGCAAGGGCCTAAGAATTGTTATGTCTATATGTAATTTTGTAATCAATGTGATAACACACAGCTGTCATAACTGATTTGATGCATTATTGTTTTGAAGTAGCATTTAATTTTGCAACTAGGCCTCAAAAGGAAGAGCTCTGGGTATAAGCATAGCATTCTACTTACTCGTTCACTGTGGGTGTTTCATCTTAATTCCTCATTGTCCTATTCTACCTTCAAATATATATATATGTATATTTATTATATACTTAAATAATTTATATTTATAAATATAAATAAATGCGTATATACTCTTACCTGAGTATATCTAAGCATATACAACCTTAGTGGTTAATAGGGTTTTTTGTTTACATTTTAGGTGTTGCACAATTTTATTCTCCATTTTAGTTGTAGAGAAAATTCTGATATGTGACTGGTTTTTCGTAACTTGTATGGGACATGTCTTTTTTATTTCTTGATTAATTGAATAACTATTATTTTTCTTATTAACTTTGAATTTCTGTATTTTGATAGTAAATGTTGGTGAAGAATTCTAGCAATTCTAACCAAACATTCGCAACAAGAGCATATTCTTCTTTCCTTATAATTCCGTTCATGTCTTTCTTTTTCAGTTTTGGGTACTAGCTATCCTTTTCAGCATCGATCAACTTTTTTCCCATAATTGTACAAATATTTATAAACTTTCAAATTTGTCTTTTTTATCAGAATGGATTGTATTCATATCAAGCTTTATCTCTGTATCTGAAATTTGATTTTCAACTGTATCTATTCTGTTCCTTAAGATTTCTAATTTAGTTATGATTTCTAGAATATGACTTTGGTTATTGAAGTTGCTTCCTGAGGTTTGATCTCTACCAATTATACCATTCTGTTTGACATTTTCTTTCATCTCTTGTTTCATTTAACTCTTGTCCTCAATAATTTGATTCACTTATCTTGGTGTTGTGTTAGGAAATTTCATCCTTTTCTTTGGTTACATATTTTTCTAGATTGAATTCTTTTGTGTGCAGTTTGCTTGCTCTTTCTTTCTTTCTTTCTTTCTTTCTTTCTTTCTTTCTTTCTTTCTTTCTTTCTTTCTTTCTTTTGCTGTTTTCATAATCAGCACCAATCTCTCTCTCTTTTTTTTAAATTTAATTTTATTTATGCTCAAGTAGTGCTCTGGGGATTGGCCATTTGCTTTGATATCATACTGGTGATACTTCAGATATCAAAGACCTGCTTATTTCATAAATGTTATAAGGTAACATTTCCCTGATATAACACCTATATTTTTGTTAGCTTCACAGGACATGGTATTGGAAGGATGAGAAATCACACTGCAATACTGAATGATCTTTCTTATGAACATAAGACACTAACCCCCACTTCTGTGTTTTGTTTTGTTTTGTCAACAGTTTAGAATTTGTAAAAAATTCCTATGAATATATGATCCATCTTTGAATCTGTCATAAAATTCAACCTGTATTATGGAAACATTAATTTCATAAAAAATGCCTACCATCTTAATTTTTACTAGCCAAAACTAGTACTAAGTGATAAATTTAAACAAATTTTATTATATAATTGATAATACTACAAAATATATATTTTAGTGTTCTATTTTATTATGAAAGTTATGACACATTCAAAATAATAATATTGACACAGCAAGTGTACTATACTAAGAAGAAAAAGAGGAGTAGGAGGAGGAAAACCAAAGAGTGTTTTAAATAATATATTCATTCATTCTTAAAATTAATCCTTCACATTATTATGTGCTTGCTTCCTAGAGGCAATAAAAAAGGTTATTAATGTAGGTGAGTTAATAAATAATAGACTTGAATTTCAGACACAGGCAATATGGCCTTGCTATTGACTATTGTGCTATAATATTTAAAAAAATATTACTCATCTTTTTTAGTTTTTTTCACTAAGAGGGATATTCATCTTATATATTCTATTATAAATCTGGACACAAAATGTTCAATTCTCAGGGATTTTTTCGTTTTAGTTTTGTTTTGTTTTTGATAGAGTTTTGCTCTGTCACCCTGGGTAGAGTGCAGTGGCATCATCTTAGCTCACTGCAATTTCAAACTCCTGGGCTCAAGGGATCCTCTTGCTTCAACCTCCCAAGTGCGTGGGACTACAAGGCGTGTACCACCACGCCAGCTAATTTTTCTATTTTTAGTAGAGATGGAGTCTTGCTCTTTCTCAGGCTGGTCTTGGGCTCTTGAGCTCAAGTAATCTCTCACCTTGGCCTCCCAGAGTGCTAGGATTCCAGGTGTGAACCACTGTTCCAGCCCAGCCCTTAGGATTTTTGTGTATGTGCCTTATTTCACCTAATCATCCCAGCAAAATACTTCCACTATTTTAGTGTCCAAATAGGAAAAGGTAAGCATAATTATTCAGCTCTCTTTTCCTTCACAGTATGCCTCCCCACTTATATTTAAGAATATTAGTGCAAATTCTCAAGATTTTCCAATTAATTTCAATTCAGATCAAGAGTGGAGGATTTTGATGCCTCAAAATTTATGCTACTGCTCTCAGGTCTACATACTCATATTTTTGTCTTCTTATGTTTTAAAAATAGGATTCTTCTATTTTCTTCTTTGATTTTCACTCTGGGATTTTTTCCATTTTTTAAAAATTATTTTTACTATATTTTTGTTTTAGCTGTTCATTTCGTTAAACACCATAGTGTGATATATTCTGTGTAATCTTATCCCAGAATTCAATGTTCTCTTGTTTCAAAGTAAATTTTCAGGTAAAATCTTACAGTGATGAGATTTTTGAAAACTTATGTTGGTTTCTAATATAATATAATTTTCTAAAACTTTGAATGCCAACCTTAATAAAAATAAATAAACTAGATTAGCACAAATCCTGTGTTTATTTTCCAACTATACTTAGCCACTCTAAATGTTATTTATTCTCTTGAGTGTGCTTCGTGTGTTTTCATTCCTGTGAAAGCTTGTCAAAAATGTAATTTATTCACATGTTCTACTGCCAATTTATAAGATTATATTTGGCCATCAGGATAAATTCAATGTGTAACTTATTTTGTAGGCCATCATCTTGCAAATTCATATTTTGTGAAATATATAAATGTCAAGAGGAATCATTTACAAGCTTAATGTAAATGAATTTATTAGAAATTCTATTTAAATGGCTCTATTTTATTCTTACTAAATACAATATAAATTTTTAACATTCCTTTTTTGCTATAATCAAAAGAAAAATAAAAAGTAAAAAATAGTGTTAACATATACATATACCAAATATATATATATATTACACACACACACACACATACACCAAATATAAACAGTGGTATATATATGTGTGTGTGTGTGGCTATTGTTTCTATTTATATATGATAAATGTTCATCACCAGAGAGACTTTTATAAAATTATTATCTATGTGAAGCATGATATGCTGCTTTGACTCACTGGTGTCTATTATTTGACTGTAATTTTACTTCTTTAGTAAATAGATATAAATTACTATATAGTAGTTACAATATGGTACAGTTTCCAGACTGACAACAAAACATGTTATGTCTAGCTATAAGTATAAATCATAAATACCTCAAGTAAAGGTAAGTTTTATGTTATTCCTTTTCTTCAAAACTCTACCAATTACATTGTTCATATCATCCAATAAATACATCTTACTTTTGAAAGAAGTAACGATCAGTGTCATTTTGGAAGTGTGCAGTTTTACTAGTTAGCTTATTTAATCAATGAATAAAATAAACTAAAGATAAATTGTGTGTTGACATAATTTATTTCTTGGGAAATCATATAAAATTTTATAAATTACTTAATTATAATTTTATAAATTATAATTAAAATTATATAAAATTCTAAATGGCATACAAGAAAAAAAGGCATTCTATCTAAGGATATTTTAACAGTATAGAGCCATTAGCCAAAGAGATTTTTTTTTTCTTTTCTGAACACATATATACTGTAATCATCATATAATATTAATGTTAATCCTCTTGCTTAGTAATGTTTTTATTTGGATATACACTTAGGATGGTAAGTATAAAATTTCTAATTTTATACTTTATATAATTTTATATAATTTTCTGTTACCAATTAAGATAGTATATTTCCCCCATTTGTTGTGGTTGGGTTATTCTGCAAAAAAGAAACTTATGGAACAGTGGTACAACAGAGTGGAGATAGATAAAGCCCATGATTTTTGAAAAAATATGTATATAATGTTTAAGGGTAAATATATTTCAGCAAATGAAAGAGCTATAGGAATGTGGGTCTGAGAGTTCTTTGCAAAGATATTGGATGATGGCCTAAGATTATTCCAAGTACTAGTCTATTAGCAATAACTACTTCCAATAAGTTCACCAAGAAAGGCAGAGGTCAAACCAAGGAAAGCTATGTATTATTGACTAGTGTGAAGATAAGAAATAACACATTAAACTGATTCCCACAAAGTATGGCCACATTTAATTGTTCTTATTCTTATAGTTTATTTTATGCTTATGAATATTTTCACACCCTAGACCAGAAAGATAGGCTACCAAATAAAGTATAAAGAATACTCCAAAATAGACAATAAAAGTGAAGATAAATTTAAAAAATTGAAGGATAATCCAAATGATTTTGCAGCCAAAATACAAAGAAAATAAAATAGTGCTTAGAGCAAGAAATGAATTTTTAACACATGCGGAAGCATATTATGCTTTTCAATAATACAACTTAATGTCAAGAAGATATAAATCTACTATATTAATGCATTAATTTAATTTCTTTTCAGGTCTTTTTTTTAAATTCAGGATATTGTGAGGGTACAAACATTTTGGTGGTACAGGCATATCATGGAATACTACTAAACTACAAAAAACAATGTTGATCTAGCACCTCTTATATTGTTCTGGATAGAGATTGAGCCCATTCTTCTAAGTGAGGTATCACAAGCATGATTTTAATCTGTTTCTAATAAGCACACATCTGAGGTTGGGTAAAATGACAAGGTGATTTAAAAGCTCTTATGAAAATTAAGAAGAAAACTAAAAATAATAATGAAAATATCATAATATTAAAGAAGAGAAGAGAGCAATGAGGGGCACTAACCCTAAAAGATATAATATACATATTATTAACAGATATGTTGATATATAAAAGTCACTTGATAAAGATAAAACCTCCCAAACCAGACACAACTATATATGAAAATATAACATTTTAAATTATTGGAGATAAGATGACTTATATAATAAATGGCTTTGTAATGACTACTTAACCAATTATATATATATATAATTAGAATTCTTACTCATTTCTTTTACCAAAATAAGCTTAATTTGGATTACTATTTAAATAAGTGTGCTTTGAATATTAAAATTAAAAATAAAAAACGACATTGTGTGATTGAATTTTAAAAAAATATTTTTAGAGTTCTAAAGGAATTTTTTCGCATAAGAAAAATCCAGAAGTCTTAAAAATAAGAGTGGATACATCTGCCACATAAATATAAAATACTCTACAAGGAAAACTTCAAACTCAACACTAATAAATCCAAAAAAAAAATGTCAAACTAAGAGGAAAATATGTCCATCACAAGCCACAGGAAAAAAAAATAATTTTCTTAAAAAAGACATAGTCCAAACCAAATAAAAAAGACTAATGCATGACAGGGAAAGATAGAATATGAGCAAATAATTTTCAATAAAAATAAAATATAATTTTAAACATTTGAAAAAATTCTCAACTTCAGTCATAATAAAATAAATGTAATGAGTATTTTTCACTTATTGGTAAATAAAAATATCACACTGTCTTCTTGAAAGTTTAGGGAAATATATTTTCTCATGAGCATTTGAAATCTCTATTCCACCTCTTAGCTACCTAGACATCTTCCAGTATGATGGTAAATAATCTCTTTTTACTTTTTTATTTTTGTTTTATTTTATTTTAAATTTTTATGTGTATATAATAGTCATACATATTTATGGGGCACATGAAATATTTTGATACAAAGCATATAATGTGTAATGATCAAGTCAGGGTAACCAGGATATCCATCACTTCAAACATTTATCATGGTTTTTTTGTGCTAACATTCAAGATCCACTCCTCCAGCTCTTTTGAAAGATATAATCAATTATTAACTGTAGGCACTCTATTGTACCACCTAACACTAAATCTTATTTCTTCTATCTAACTGTATTTTTGTACACATTAACCAACTCCTCTTTATCCACCTCCCTGCTCTGCAGCTACTGGTATCCATGATTCTACTCTCTACCTTCATGAGAACAATTTTTCTGCTTCTACAAACATGAGATATTTGTCTTTCTGAGCCTAGCTTATTTAACTTAACAAGATGTACTTCAGTTCCATACATGTTGTTGAAAATTATAGGATCCATTTTTTATGGCTGAATAATATTCCATTGTGTATATGTATGTATTTTTTTATTTTTTGTGTTTATTATTTTTTATTATTAATCTTAAACATTTAAAAATGCACAATATTGTTCTTAGCCTATAGATAACTTTATACATTTTTTTAAAGTTTCAAGGTAGTCTTGGCAAAATAAAGATATCACATAAAAAAAAAGATATCACATAAGGAGTCCAAGTAATATTTAACATTAATCACTAGAAACAATTTTTTATTATTTATTTCAGAATATTATGGGGTACAAATATTTTGGCTACATTAATTGCTTTTGTACAGTTTGAGTCAAAGTTATATGTGTGCCCATCACCCAGATAGTGAGCATTGTACTGGTTACCTGGAATTTTACCCCATTCTCCTCTTCTGCCCTCCCACAAGCTTGATTTCCATGGGGTTTTATGTCTGTATGTGCATATGAGTGCTGATTCATTAGTTCCAAGTTAATAGTGAGTACATGTGGTGTTTGTTTTCCATTCTTGTGATACTTCACTTCACAAAAGGTATTAATTAATTTTTTATGATTGAGTAATACTCCATGGTATACATACACCACATTTTATTAATCCACTCATGAATTGATTGGCACTTGGGTTGATTCCACATCTTTGTAATTGTGAATTGTGCTGCAATAAACAGTAGAGTGCAAGTATCTAGAAAACCCTAAAAACTCTGCCAAGAGACCCCTGGAAGTGATAAATAAATACAGCAGAGTCTCAGATTTCAAAATCAATGTACACATCAGTAGCATTTTTACACACCAACAACAGTCAAGCCAAGAATCAAATCAAAGATTCAATTCTTTTCATAATAGCAACAAAGAAAATAATGTACCTAGGAATATATTTAAACAAGGAGGTGAAAGACCTCTACAAGAAGAACAAAGATTCACTGAGGAGTGAAATCACAGAGTATATAAACAAATGGAAAAACATCATGCTCATGGATTGGCAGAATCCACACTGTTAAAATGTCTATACTATACAAAGTGATTTACAGATTCAATGTAATCTCCATTAAAATGCCAATGTCATTTTTTTCAGATCAGGAAAAAAAAATTCTACCCTTTGCATGGAACTAAGAAAGGGCCCAAATAGACAAAGCAACCTTAAGCAAAAGGAACAAATTGGGAAGCAACACTTTACCTGACTTCAACCTGTACTGCAAGGCTACAGTAACTAAAATAGCATGAAAATGGCACAAAAACAGATATAGACCAATGGATCAGAACAGAGAACCCAGATACAAAACCATCCTCATATTGCTATTTGATCTTTGACAAAGCAGACAACAATATGTACTAGAGAAAATAATCCTTATTAAATAAACAGTGGTAGGAAAATTGGTTAGCCACATGTAGAAGATTGAAACAGGATCCTTACCTCTCACCACTCACTAAAATTTATTTAAGATGAATAACTGACTTGAATCTAAAACATGAAACTATAAGAATTCTAAAAGAAAATGTTGGAAAAACTCGTCTAATATATTGGCGTAGGCAAAGAATTTATGAAGAAGATCCCAAAAGTAGCTACAGCAACAGCAAAAATTAATACATGGGAGTTGATAAAGTTAAAAAGCTTCTGCGCATCAAGGAAACAATAGATAGAGCAAATCGACAACCTACAGAATGGGAGAAAATATTTGCATGCTGTACATCCGATAAAGGGCTGATAACCAGAATCTACAAAGAACTCAAGCAAATCAGCAAGAAAAATATCAAACAACACCATTGAAAAGTGGGCAAAAGACATGAACAGAAACTTTTCAAATGAAGATAAAGACCAACAAACAGGCCGGGCGCTGTGGCTCACGCCTGTAATCCTAGCTCTTGGGAGGCCGAGGCGGGCGGATTGCTCAAGGTTAGGAGTTCAAAACCAGCCTGAGCAAGAGCGAGACCCCGTCTCTACTATAAATAGAAAGAAATTAATTGGCCAACTGATATATATATAAAAAATTAGCCGGGCATGGTGGCGCATGCCTGTAGTCCCAGCTACTCTGGAGGCTGAGGCAGGAGGATCGCTTGAGCCCAGGAGTTTGAGGTTGCTGTGAGCTAGGCTGACGCCACGGCACTCACTCTAGCCTGGACAACAAAGTGAGACTCTGTCTCAAAAAAAAAAAAAAAAAAAAAAAGACCAACAAACACAGGAAAAAATGCTCAATATCTATAATCATCAGGGAAATGCAAAAACCACAACCAATGGAAGTGGAGCACACTATATGGGGGAAGGACACGCTTATAGTCCTGGCTTGGGTGAGGCAAACACATTACATGTAACCAAAATGTTTGTACCTCTGTAACATCCTGAATTAAAAATATATACATATAATACTTTCAATTAATAAAAAAACACAATGGGATATCACCTAACTCCAGTGACAATGGCTTTCTTCAAAATGCCCCAAAGCAACAGATGCTGGTGTTGATGGGGAGAGAACAGAATACTGATACACTGTTGATGGGACTGCAAACTAGTACAGCATATATGGAAAATAGTGTGGACATTCCTCAAAGAACTAAAAGTAGATCTACCATTTGTCCCACTGCTGGGTATTTACCAAAGGGGAAAAAAACCATTTTATTAAATAGAAACAAAATTTTTAAATATCACTAAACTTATGTTTACATGGTCTGGGTAAATGCATCCTATGGACCTAATTTCTGGGCACATAGAGATTTTCTTCTATCTGATTGTAACCAAGAACACCATTCCCCAAATAAAAGATAAAAAGTATTTTATTTGTACTGAGTTATTTGGATTATGTTTTCAATGACATTTTAAAAAATGTTTAGAAAACAATCACATTTTTACAGTAGCAGTTTTTTGTATATTAGATGAATGTTTTCTTACTACAAAGAATCCATGAGCAAATTCTTTGAATGTGAAAGTTTCTGCCTAGGATTAAATTTGATCACCAAGGGACTTAAGCAGCATGGTCCATTTTGCATTCATTTAATATGTTCATACACAATTATGCATGTGTGCATGCACACACACACACACGAATACCCACATATGCTTTTTAGAGACCCTTAAAATAGACCCAGAAGGCAATATTTATTTGACAAATATGACTCAACTCAGGAAAAATATGTTGGTATCATCCCAATGAGCCTCAAGGAATTCCTTAGCACTTCTCCTTTGCTCAGACTGACATCCTGCCTGGCTATAATGCCCTATCCCTTCCCATAGCCAACCTTTAAGTTTTGTTTCAAGTCATCTCCATATTATGTTTCTTAATGAGAACAACACATGTGCCCTAACTAGTATATATTTAATCATACACTACCGCTAGAATAAAATGTTCATCATATGTCAAGATATTGGAGAAAAATAAGGAATATCAACAATGTGAGAGAAAACAAAAAAAGATTTATGGCAATTTATTTTTTGAAAATCTTAGGACAATTATCACTCTTCTATTTAATTATCTGTTTTTATTGATATGTCCTATCACCATACTTGGTAACTGATAAGCTCCTTGAGATACATATATATGTATATATGTATATATATCACACACACATATTTGTGTATGTGCTGAACATATCTATAATGAATCAATAATTTCCTAATGATGTATTCATTCCATATTTTGGATTATAGTCATGAAAGATAAACAACAGAGTGTAAGTAAGCAGAAATGTTTTCTGCTGTGATTTTTTAACAATTTATTGATCATTGTACTTCATTTTGATAGATCAAAATATTTAACTATTTGTTTCTACTCTAACATACATTTAGAAAGTGAGAATTATTTAATAATTATGAATCATTTAAATATTGCACATGTACTAATTGCAAATAAAATATGCATATTCATCAAAACTGGTTTATAATTGCAAGATGATTAATACTAAGTCCTTTCAGGGCACAATGGGTTTCAATCAC
This sequence comes from Microcebus murinus, assembly GCF_040939455.1. Classification (NCBI taxonomy): domain Eukaryota; kingdom Metazoa; phylum Chordata; class Mammalia; order Primates; family Cheirogaleidae; genus Microcebus; species Microcebus murinus. Next base: position 14,489,167 of record NC_134114.1, read on the forward strand.
TACTTCATAGGACATTACTTCCCAGCTTAGATACTCAGGCTGCTTATACCTTCCTTAATGTACTCAGTATGTTCTTTGCCTTTAAATGGGACATGGGAACAAATGGCTCATTTGTCTGTCCCTGGTGTAAGAGGTAAAGGCAATTTTTTCAAAAAAGAGTGCTCAAAATTTCCCAATGCTTAAGTGTTCTGTAAGAAATATGACAAATGGAGCTGTAAGGTGAAATGCTCTGGATAGGAATTAAGATCAAAGTCACCTCCAAGGATGTAAGGTTCAGGCTATGTGAAAAGCTGACTAAGGATTTCTTGACATTCTGCTGTATTTTTATCCACGTAACGATCTTGGCATGGTCATAAATCTATCATTACTATCCCTTGACCTGTCCTAAAAATGAAATATTGCTTTTTATGATATAAAATGTCAATATCACTTTTGAATGCCTAAACAGAGCAGAAAAGGAGTCATATGGAGCAAATTCTACAAAAATTGAAATTGTAGCCTAAATTCTTACTCTTTTTTTCATCTGCTTCATTTCTTGTATTGTGAGTTATTTGTGTGTATAAAGCACCCTGTAATGAATTGTACCAGTAAGTCACATGTTGAATAATATAGCAGATGTATAAAAAGAATAAGTTAACTAACACCAAACAAAAACATTTATATGATCCTTGACCTTGACATTTTCCAGTATATTAATATATCTGGTTAAATTTATAATTCTTAGGTCAGAAATGCCTTTTTATATTCAAATAAAACCCATGTTTCTGGCTATAATAGGCTATCTTTTAGCAAATAAGTTTCTTCATAGAAGTTTCTTATTCAGTATTTTTTTTAAAAAAGCTATGATGCTGTCATCACATTTTTTCATAGCACTGCTTCTTACTGACAGAGAGGTCAAAAGCAAACTACAATTAAATGCTTTACATATTATAAATGCCTTTAAGGAGACTCAACCAGATAATTTGACAACTTTTATGCAAATACATTTACAGTATGGTGTTAATCCATTAAAGTAAAGAATAATTATTTTTCTCTGGCATTATAGTGAACATATTTATTTTAAGAAATTCAGTTGTGCATTGAACTATGAATGTGCAAAATTCAGCCTGTTTTCTTATAAAAAATCATTAATTTGTGTGTGTGTGTGTGTGCATGTTCACACATATTTGTGTGAATGTGTGTTTAGTCTTTCCCTATGCATTTCGAAAGGACTGCTAGCTCAGATAATTAATACCATATAGTTGGTAACACACGAAAAAATGGATCATCAATAATTATAATGCTGTTAATGAAAATATTAATAACAATATATTATGATCAAAAATGATATTACTCTGTAGATGGCTGTACATTCATTGTCAAATGCTGACACTCACCTGAGCCATAACTAGATTCATTTCAAAATTTTCTCTCATTTCTTACTCTTCTTCACACAGTCCACACTGCCAGCCTCACACCACCCAATAGCGTACGATAATATAGTAATTCTAGTGAGAAAGAAGGTATCCATCTTCGGAGTAAAAAACTATAATACAAAATATTGTAATTTTAAAATTTTATAAAATAATTTTTCTTTTTCTACTGTCAAGATCATTATAACTTTAATTCTTTTCATCTTGATAATTGAAATTAAATTTATTTGGAATTGAAAACAGTTTGGATGAAATTTCTAAAACTATGAGAGTGGGGCCCAACATTGTGTTTTAATAAGTCTTCCAGGGGATTCAGTTTCACAATAAAAGTAGAAAACCACTCCTTTATGATATTATCTTTTTTTATCAAAAATTGACAAATTATAAATAGATTTATGATGTACAAAGTGATGTTATTATTTATGAGTAAAATGTAGAATAATTAAATAAAGCTAATTAACAATCCATCACCACAAATAGTTATTATTTTTTGTGGTGAGAATATCTGACATTTACTCTCTTAGAAATATATAGCACACTATTATTAACTATATTCACCACCCTGTGCAACAGATGTAAAAAAAAATCCACATATTCTTTCTGTTTGAGGCATTGTTCCCTTTAAATATTATCTCCCAACTGCCCCGAAATTCCCAGCCTCTGGTAACCACCTTTCTTCTCTTTGCTTCTATGAGTGCAATTGTTTTAGATCACACATGTAAGTGAGGATGTGGAGCATTTGTCTTTTTGTGCCTGGTTTATAAAGAAGACACACAAATGACCAACAGATATATAAAAAACAACTCAACATCACTAATACTTAGGAAAGTGCAAATTAAAACCATAATGAGCTATCATCTCATACCTGTCAGAATGATTATTATCAAAAAGACGAAAATAACAGGCATTAGCCAGGATGTAGAGAAAATGAGAACCCTTGCACGTAATTGTGGGAAAGTCAATTTGTACGGCTATTACGGAAAATGGTATGGAGTTCCTCAAAACAGGATTATCCTATGATCCAACAACCCAATTTCTGGGTATTGATTCAAAAGATTTGAAATCAGTATGTTGAAGAGATGTTTGTACTCTCATGTTCATTGCAGCACTATTCACAATAACCAAGTTATGGAATCCACCTAAGTGTCCAACAACAGATGGATGAATAAAGAAAATATGGTATATATACACAATGGAATACCGTACAGCCATTGAAAAGCAATAAATTTTGTTGTTTGCAACACCTTGGACGTGATATGACATTATTAATTTAGGCTCTCTACAAATGAGCTATCAAAGTGTGGGCCATGGACCATCAGAATCAATATGCTCTTGAGGCTCATTAGAATTACAAGTTCTCAGGCCTCCCTTCAGACATGCTAAATCAGAATCTCTGGGAGTGGGGCTTAGGAACCTCTGTCTAGCAATTGCCTTAGGTGATTCTTATTCTCTAAAATCAGACCCTGGGGAATGAATGGGTCCAGGTACAAATGATTTCTTATGGAAGTTCCATTAGAAGAAATCAGTAAGGGAATGGGGGAACAGAATCGGGAAGAGAAAAACTCAAGGCAAGAGAACAGTTTCAGGTAAAGTCAGCCTTAGTCTCATCCTGGGAAGACATCTGGAGTAGGGAATTATGCTTTATTGTTGTTCCCTCAAGACTTTCTCACAGGGTAGCCACCCTCCATCCCTGCCCAGGCATTGTCAATTCTCTCTGAGTTCTGGGTGAAGTAGCTCTAGTAGTCCGGGGGCAGCCCTCTGAAGAAGGATGTGGGAGAAAGGAAAATACTCAGAACTTGAGGTATGAGTGTGCAGAACTGGTAAAAGGAATCCAAGGGGATCATGCGAGGAGGAAAAGATGCACTGAGCTTGGAAACTGAAAGCTCTGAAATCCTCAATGTGCCTATTGCTTGCTTTTTAAACATTGACTATATCGTGTTTGAGCCTGAACCCAGTTTTGCACCTCTAAAATTAGTGTAAAAATATACAATGATTTAAAAACTTTAAATAATATATAGGAAAGCACTAAGCAGATAGAGTCATATATTGTAGGTGTACATGAAGCAGCTGAACTGGAAAAGTTAAAATGATTGTGTTTCTTCTGGAGGTCTCTAAATGATTTGCATCTATTAACTCAATATAACTTAAGAGCAACACTGTAAAGTGAGTTGGAAATATTTTGTCAAATCAAAGAATCTAAATGAGTCCATTTTTAATTGAAATCAATCCATAATAATCGATAGTATGAACCTCAATGTATTTCTTTATTTATATCAATAATATATTTAAATTTTTGTTCTATGGTTTATTAGTAATCTTTCAAATATAATAAAAATGTAGTTCCAGAGGTTATATATATATATGTATATATGTGTATTATATATTCAACTAAAAATTGGCGTTTTATAGAAAACCACAAAAGATAACATCACAGAACTCTTTTCATAGAATATTTTTGTTGTTATCCACATGAGAGAAAATCATGAAATCTGAACAGTAAATCCAATGTTTTGGAAAAATAAGCTCATTTTCAGTTTCATCGAAGCTAATTCTACTTCTTTGAAAATGTAAGAAAAATTACATGTTTTGAAATTTTTATGATGTAGCTACGATTCCTTAGCTTTTATAGAAATATTAGATATAGTTTTCTCATTCATAGATTATAAAATACATTTTTTTTAGATTTGCTAGAAATAACATTTTATGGTAACATGAAATATGTCGGTTTTGAAGTTGTTTGATGACTTTAAATGCATTATAATATCTTTCAAAACAATGCAGAACAAAATAAAACAAAAATCCCAAAGGAAAAACTTGTCACATTCTTGTTCTCTTCTGCAAAATGTCAATTTAATATAGCCTGTTTAATCAAGTTAGAATCTTACTTGGCTCATTGTAACATCATCAAATAAAGAATCCGTAGGATATATGCAGAAATGAGCAAGAATTGCCTTAGGGCTTTAAATTTGTTTTGCAGTGTAAATAATGATTGATTTGTAATTTTATAACCTATATTGAGATGAGAAGATTGAATAATTAAGAGAAGTATGAATATTTTTATCATTCATTTCATCTGACATATTTTATACATTGAATCAATTCTCAGTGTAATCAGCCAGTAGCACTGTAGAGGTAAATTTTGATTTTTCAAATCAAACATTTACATATTGACAAAGGCATTTTATGCTCCTAAGGACCCATTACAAGTACCAATTTAGGATTTGTGTACATAGTTATGTGGTCATTTTGAAAAATTGGCCTCATTTGATACTCGAATAAGTAGCCTAACTCAGAGCAATATTTTGAAGACTGAAGGATGGAGTGGTGCATGCCCTTATTCTACACATTATTTAGCATTTTTGGTCATGATGCATAAAGTCAGCAAATAAACTAGATCTAAAACTATCCCTTTAGGAATATAAAACTATGAGCATGTATGTAGACTTTGTTTTCCTTTTGTACACATAATCTGTTATTTTTTGCTATCAATGGTGATATCTTTAAATTCAGGTCTTCAAAGTTAGATTATACCAAAATAATCTAGTACAGGAGGAGTGGCTAAAGCAATGAACAATATTTTCTTTTGTGACATGACTTTTTACCATTAAATTATATTTTTATGTATATAGTATTAATCTTATTTTTGAATTTTACAAAGAATTAATGTGGATTTTTTGAAATGTAAAAAAAATTATTTATTTATTTATTTTTGAGACAGAGTCTTGCTCTGTTGCCCAGGCTAGAGTGCTGTGGTGTCAGCTTAGCTCACAGCAACCTCAAACTCCTGGGCTCGAGCAATCCTTCTGCCTCAGCCTCCCCAGTAGCTGGGACTACAGGCATGCGCCACCTGCCTGGCTAACTTATTTTCTACATATCTTTAGTTGTCCACCTAATTTCTTTCTATTTTTTAGCAGATACGTGAGTCTTACTCTTGCTCAGGCTTGTCTTGAACTCCTGACCTCAAGCAATCCTCCCACCTCCGCCTCTCAGAGTGCTAGGATTACAGGCATGAGCCGCCACACCTGGCCTGAATTGAAAAAAATTTAAACCACAATAAAAATGAAAATTTTCTTTACCTATTACTCTACCCTCTAAGTGAAATTATATTTTGGGGGGTTTTTGTTGTTATGCATAAACTATTATTTGAGAAAATCAACATTTTTAGCCATTGCTGTCTTAATTAAGAGATCTGGCTTTCCCTGATAAACTATTTTCTGGGGACACATTTTAACTTGAGCTGTATTACAAATGGAATATATTGGCTTATTTCTTATTTCATTTTTTCATTGAGCTACTTTACTACTTTGTACCTTTGTTATGACACATCGCTATTTATTGTTCTTGAGGTCTTCTTTCTGACATACTGGTCGCCTTGAAGATAAATAGGTATAGATGAGGCCTCTGACCTGAAGAATTTTCTTAGCAATGTAATGGGAGTCACATATGGTTTAAATTTGGTCTACCATAGCGAGTTCTAGCTAGATGCTCATTTTTCCTCCCCTAGGTGTCAAGCATAATAGAAATTGTGTTGGTGTTATGTAATTTTTTCTGGCTGATGGAATATGGTCATAAGTGAGGTATGCCATTTACCAACCTAAATTCTCCCATGAGATCCTTGGTTCACTCTTTCTGAAACTGTTGAATGCGGAGAATCTACTGGAGGACTTTAAGTCGGCGCTTGGGCAACTTAAATAGAGCAACCAAAAGGTAAAAACCTGTTTCCTAAAATATTGTACTAATGTCCACTTTTAAACACCAATAAAGCTATTACATGAGCAAGAAATAAACCTTAATTTCTTAAGCTGCTGAAATTTTGGAGTTCTTTGTTTTGCTTTTTGTTTTTAAAAATGGAAACAGGACCTATCTTATCCTGGTTAATATAAATATATGTAATGAGTCCTATAATATAAGTTATTTTAAAGTATAATTTAATTGACTCCCTATCTGCCCCCTTTTTCTTTTTGCACATTCCACTCAGGTGCCATGGGCTACCATTTCAACAACTCTCTTGAAAGTATCTTAAAATGAAGAAATTACACATCCAGACACATTGCTCTAACCTAAGTCAATGCCTAATTTTGCCTGAATACTACTATATTATCATATGCCTTTAGCATGGTTCCATTTTCTGAATAAGTAATCTTAATACCTTTTCTTTGCCTTCAGAATATTAACTTGTCTTGTAATATCCTGAGAATTTCAAAGTTATTGGATGTGAAATTCCTCATCTTCCTTCCACCAGAATCTATATCTGTGCATGTATTTTCCTCTTGTCTCTGTTAAAACAAAAAGAGAATCTCCAACTTTTTTCAATTATGATAATCGTTTGTTCTGAATTTCATTTCAGTTTAACTTTTTGAGGACTATTCACCTCTCAGGAGATTGTCTCTTTTGTCACTCCCTATTGTCACTCCTTTTGCTGATTCACTACCATTAGCATTTAGAACACTCTAGCTTTTTTTTTTTTAACTTATCCCACAGTAAACGACCAATTCAGCTTTTATCATTGCAACAATATTTTCTTACTCATCCCAATCTGATACCTGTTCTTATGACTCTAAACTTGCTCTCAGAAAAAAATATTAATACTCACCATATTCATATGGAATATTCAATTTTTAGTCACTTTACCTCATAAGCAGAGTTTCTTGATTTTTAACACTTATGGATAATGGCATTTAGTAATACTAAACCACTCATCTTTCGGTTCTCTATCACTTGGTCCCTTTTTCAATCTTCTTTGAATGTTTCTCTTCATCTTCCTCACTCTATAATATTGGAAATCTTTAGGATTTTATTTGAAGTCCTCTGCTTTTTACATCATGCAACCTCTTTCTGGGATATCACATTATTTCAAAAGGCTATTTTCCATTATTTTCTTCTTATATCACTCACAGCTTTATTTTGAGTCAAGATTTTGCTTTTAAAATCCAATGCCACTAGAAATATATGCTACACAATGGTAGAGAATGTATGCCATCCACCATCAATGTAAATGGCATGACCATCCATGCACGTTGCTTCAGTTGAAAATCTAGTGACTTGGGTAACTTTACTCCTTCCTTCTTAGTATATCCAATCAATAATCAAGTCTTAATTCTGCCTCAAATGTTCAAATCTTTCATTTCTATATTCATTAGAATCACCACAGAAATTCTTTCTCATCAGACTAATATTTGCTTCTTGAATTGATTTCCTATCTTCTTTCACTGCAAATATATACAAATTTTTGAATGATTCTGAAGGAAAAACACATTGGAATATTGATTTAATTTTAAATATCATAATCTCAAATCTTCTTTTTATAATGCCTAGAAATATGGACTTTCACTAGGATGCTCAAAAATTCTAGATAGCAATTACATAACTTACTATCTTTCTTCCAACTTCTTATGTCTTTGAGCTTTTATCCCCCATACATATAATTAATGTATGAAAGAAGGGGGAGAAAAAGGGGGGAGTGGGAGATAGGGAGAGAGAGAATGAAGGGGAGAGAGAGACAGAGAGAGAGAGAGAGAACTGACTAAGCCTGTACCATCTCTCTACCTCTAAACCTATCTGAAATTGCACTTGTGTTCTTCTTACCTTTACTTACAATTAAAGCAGCTGACCTAACCCCCTTCTCGCAAAGTGAGAACCTCAGTTTTGTATACTGGATTACATGCTCTTATCTTTTATAGCAACTTAGCTCCTTGTATAATCCTTTTAGTCTTCTGCATCTCGAAACATCTCTTTAAACATACAAATACATTTGAATCTTTAAAATTCCACATGACTCTTCATCCCTATAAAGCTACTCTCCCATTTCTAAACAAAGCCTCTTGGAAATATTATCTGCATGCCATGTCTATACTGCATCAACTCCATTTACTGTCCCTCCCTCAGTTTCGTCTTCATGCATACACTCAACCAAAACACCCCCGAATGTTTCCCTTTCTTCCCATTTGTCACCCTTCCAACAGCATGCAATAGTTTATTTCTTTCTCCTTGACATAACCTCCTTTTCATCTGAGATGACTCAATATTCTTTACCCTTTATGCTCCTCCTCATGGTGATTTTTTCATTAAAGACCATTTGTCTGATAATTCTATACCTATAGCCAGGCTAGGTACCTCCTCTAAACTCTCTTTATGAACTGAACTACATATTTGATAAAGCTCATTGGCTAAAGACCTGCAGAAACACATCTGTAATAAGAGAGTGATAAGTTTATTAACTCACAGCAAGGGAAAAAAAAGCATAATGGGAATCTTGGGATCTCTCAGAAATGGATATTAGAGGGATGGGATTTGCGGGAATTTGTCATAGGATGGTTCAAGCAGAGAATAATCAGAATTTGTAAACTGGGGAGTTGCTGGAACAATTAAAAGTTTTATGCACTAGTAGTCTGTGAAGTGTCAGTCTTAGATCAGTTTGCCTCAGGTCTTGTCCTAGAAGAGAAAGGTCTAACAAGAAGAAAAATAATATTAAAAGTGTTTGAGCTTAGCTTGTAATGCACAATCATATCTTGTCTGGAATACTTTCTATGTCGTGTGAGTCAAAAGACATTTCACAAGTTTTGATTTCTGTTTTAATTCCAGTTTTCCCCCTCATAACACAGTTGCCAGTGGGATTTATTTTCAGTTTATTAATTTCCATGTTGGTGTCATGAAAATATTTCACATTTAAATGCTTTTCAAAAACAAAACAGAGACAAGAACACAGAATCCCTCTCGATAAACTTGATATCCCCAATTCTCTTTCTCAGTAAACAACAGTACAACACTCTGACAGATTAGAGACATCACATTTTCTAAGTGTTTTGATTCTTTATTTTCTTCATTGTCACAAACATTTTATCAGAAGACTGTCATTTATCACTCTGAAATATAGTTCAAAGTTTCCACTTTTCTAATTGCCGCTGTCCTCTACCCTATTCTAAGCCTCTATTTCTCATCTTCATGCACAGCAGAGGCTTAAGAACCAGAAAATCAAACATGTCACTTTCATGGTTAATGGTTCCAATGCTTTTTCCTTTTACCAATAATAAAGCCAACACTCCTTAACCAGACCATGAAGCTCTGCCTCCCAGGGCTCACCTAGTCTGCGATCTCCCCTCAGATACTCTTCTGTTCACCATTTTGCCCTTGAATGATCCTTCAATCAATTAGAAAATGCTAAGCTCTATTTTTTTTGTTTTAGTTTTATTGAGGTATAATTAATAGGATAAAAATTACACCCATTTAATGTGCACATTTTAATGAATTTGTACATATTCATATACCCATAATACCATTAACCAAGGTACTAAACATATCCCTTACCTCCAAAATTTCTTTGTGTTTTTTGTTATTTTTTCCTTGTTAAGAACATTTAATGTGAGATCTATCCTCTGAACATATTTTAAAGTGTGCAACACCATATTGTTAACTATAGGTACTAAGTTGTACAGAAGATCTCTAGAACTTATTTATTTTGCATAACAGAAACTTTATATCAATTGAAAAATTATTCTTCATTGCCCTTTTCCAGCCCCTGGCAACCATGATTCGAAGGTCTACTTCTATGGATTTGACCATGTTAGATACCTCATTTAAGTAGAATCATGCAGTATTTGTCCTGTGACTGATAATGTCCTGTAGATTCATCCATGTTGTTGCAAATGGCCAGATCTCCTTTTATAAGCCCAAACAATATTTCATTGTATGTATATATCACATTTTAAATCTAAATTGGAACCCCTACATACTATTAGTGGAAATGTAGAATAGTACAGCCACTATAGAAAAGGGGCAGTTTCTCAAAAAAATAAAGAACTACCATATGATTCAAACTCTTAGCAATGACTACATTTTTCTATGTCATTCTCTAGCTTGATATGCGCTAGAAGCCCTCTTGTGTACTACCACATGGACCCTAATGACTAACTCCTTTGTCTTTTCAGATTTCTCCTTAAAGGCATTTTTTTCAGAAAAACTTTCCATAAACAGTATTTTTCATTAGTCAAGTTCTGTTGGTTAGTCTTGAATACTGTACTCTAATAAGTCATTTTGTAACATGCATTCAAGTTGCAATTACTTGTTAACTTGTGTCTGTGTGTGGGGAAGGAAGAATATTATATTCTCCTTTAAATGTTAATGACTTTTTAAGTGTGATTTCAGTACGTAATATAGTATTTGTCATGGAGTAGATTTTCAATAAATATTAGTTGTCTATATAAGAATAATAATAGTAATAATTATTAGAAGTATAAATGTAACAAATTAATAATACCAGATCAGGAAGCGAATAAACAACATAATTAAAATGCTACTGTAACTCTCTAATTTTCTGACTAATGATATTTCAGTTTTAGCATATTGCCTCTCTTTAACTCACTGACTTTCCATATGACCAGAATTTACTTATTCTAATTGTATCTCAGTTTTCCTCTTAGGTTTGCTTTAGAAAGAGCCATTTTAGTTTTTTCACATCTATTTCTCTAGTTCTTTTTATTTGCTAATATTCCACATGTAATTTACTTTAGTAAAATCTATAGACGTTTTGAAAATGTTTTCTTGTGAAAAGTATTAAGTATAAAGTATTTTATGTATACAGAAATATATAATGAATGTTAAAATCAACATAAGTACCTACAAACAGCTAAAGAAATAAAACATTACATTAGCATTAAAGCCTAATCTATACCTTTCTATGTTTACATCCCTTGTACTTACCACTCCAGATAGCAAAGAACCTTAAACCTATTGTTTATTTTTTTAAATTATTTTACTGTATGTCTGTGTACCCCTACACATACACACACACACACACATACACAAACTCTCTCTCACAAAGGTCCTCTAGCTTTAATCTTTCTCTAGTTGGAAATGAGAAATATTTCATATTTCTCTTGATTTCTTTTTGCTCTCTTTTGTGTATTGCCTAATTTATTTCTGGGTTAATTTCTTGAGCCAATACCAGATAATAGTAACCAGGGCACACTAGTAATATTCAGTTTTCTAAATGAGTGGCCTAAATTCAGGATTCATTAGGTATATTATATCCCTACCATGTTACGGCAGGCAATATTGTGTCAAATGTTTCACTATTTCATAACATCAGTATCTTTTCAACTTCTACTGTCTATTCCTGAAACTAATGTCATATATTTTTGCTTGCTCTAGCAAAACCACAAATATAATTGCTAATTTCTGTTTCAGTGTGTTTATTCTTTGGTAAAAAAGTGAAGCTTAGAATAATAAAATTGTGGTTCTTTTTATAAACCTAGGTTTAACTTGGCTTACTATTTAAACACTACATATATTCTGAAAAAAAATGCAATTTACCAACCACTAAAAAATTATTTGTACATCATATTAGTATTTTTCAAGAACTAGGCTTTGACTATTAGTTTTTTTACATTATATTTTTATTTTATATTTCCCTAATTTCTACTCTTTCATTGCCTAATTTGAATGTCCATTTAGTTTGTTTAGCTTCTTCAGTATAAATGATTGTATTAATTTTCAACATTATTTTCCAATTTAAATATGTAAAGCTTTAAATTGCTAAGTAATTATATCCAACCATTACTGAGACATTATATTTTTATTATTATATTCTTGGTATTTTCCAATTTTAATATGATTTCTTCTTTCATTTTGAAATTATTTAGCATAGTATTGAATAATTTTCAAATATGTTTGTTCTTTGTAATGTTCTTTGTGTTGCTGATACCTAAACTAATCTTACTGTCTGAGAGAATGTCACCAATATGATCACAGTATTTAGATTTTAGTTTAAATGCATTTTGCTGTCTAAGATATGGTCAAGGTTTATCATTTTTTCACATATGCTTCAGAAAAATCTATATGACAGAAATTGGAGGTATGTAGTTTTTATATATACATTTCCTTTTTCTTACAATTTTTTCATATTTTTGTGCTTAAAAATATTGTAAAAATTTATTTTGTCAATTATGAGAGAGGTTTCTAAGTCTCTGTCTCATCATGAGGTAGATTTGTCAATTTATCCATTTTTAATATTGCTCTCTAAATTTTTATTTATATTTAGTGCAATATTGGAAAGTAACTTTTTGGTAAAATATAACTTTTATAACTAGATTTATGGTTAATATCATTGACAATAAATTTGCCTCAAAATATATCTTATCTGTTATACTAAGATAACTTTATTTTGAGCAATATTGTGCATTTAATATTAATCTTTATTTTTTCTTACTTTCAATAATCTGCAAGTTAACTTATTTTTCTTAGTTGCGTGTTACTTAACACAAACAATGAATTTCTTTCCTTTTTTTTCTTTTTGAGTCATAGTTTCACTCTGTTGCCTGGGCTAGAGTGCCTCTGCATCAACATAGCTCACAGCAACCTCAAACCCCTAGGCTCAAGTGATCCTCCTGCCTTAGCCTCCTGAGTAGCTGGGACTACAGACATGCGCCACCATGCCCGGCTAATTTTTTCTATATATTTTTAATTGGCCAATTAATTTCTTTCTATTTTTAGTAGAGACAGGGTGTCGCTCTTGCTCAGGCTGGTTTTGAACTCCTGACATTAAGCGATCCTCCCGCCTCAGCTTCCCAGAGTGCTAGGGTTACAGGCATGAGCCACCACTCCCAGCCCAAACAATGAATTTTTATTTATAAAGATATTATTTTTTATATGTAGACTACAATTGGCACTTTAAAAAATCTTCTTTTTTAATAAATTATCATATTTCTTTCCCCTATTTAAAAATTTTTACTTTTTTTATACATCATATTATCATACATTTTGTTTTTCATAATTTCACTATCTGGAGCCTTAGGACTTAATTTTTTATGGTATTTGTGTTGGCTCTTATCAGTGATAGCTTTTCACTTTTGTTTTATAATTTTATATTGTGACTAATTTTCAGTTGACCTTATGTAGTGTAACCTGTAAAACTTCAGTTGACAATTTATTCCTCAAAGAATATTGCAATTTTTATTACAGGTACTGAAGTTGCTATATACCCAGGGCTAATTTCAGTTAATTGTGTTTTTCTGAGTTTGGGGATAGTAGTTATTGAAAATTCAAAAATTAGGTATGTGTGAGGTGGTTGTGTGATTAAAATTTCTCAGGGTATCTTTTTGTTATATATTGCTGAGGTATACAAAGACTTATTTCCTTCTCCTCTCCCTTGTGTCTGCAGCCTATTCTTAATAATTCTTAATTGTCCTTTAGGTGTACGGCTGCCTGTGGTGGTGTTTTCCTTTCAAAATACTAATTTGGTTAAGGTCCATGCCTCCCCTCACTCAGTGAACTGAAATAAGCAAAATTCTCTAGTCAGCTAAATTTTCTATTTTAGCTGGCAAATCTGGTTTCCATTCCTCTCTTTTTGTTTTCATTTTGTTTTGGCAGTGTGTGTGGGGGGGATTTTGGTGCTTTTATTTTTGATATCAGAAAATATTTTTAAAACATTTTTGTATTTAAAATACGGACTTTTACTTTTTTATGGTGGTAAGTTCTTTTGCATTTTAGAATACTGGTCCAGGAACGGAGTTCTCCCTATTAATTTTCTGTAATAGAATATTGAAAAAATTATAAAATATTAGAGCTAAAATATCCTCAAATGTTAATTGGAATAAATTTTCTCTCAGAGAAAGATTTCATCCCATAATATCTCTGCCAGATAATTATCTAACATTTGCTTAAAAACCATTAAGAGACTCCCTATGTCATGGTGAAATATGAATATTTTTAAATTTCCATACATTATCTTCCCTTTGAGTTGTATGTTTGGACTTTCTATTGTGTTTATTTTGTATAAATAAAATTTATTTGCATTTAAAGCCAATATTCATTCCTACAATCCTATCATTGCAAAACAAATGATATAAACATATATTCCGAATGTCTTGAACACTTAACAAAATAAAGCAACAAATCACATAGTTATGATGTGTGATTTAGAACTTATTACCAAGATGACTTGGAAATCAAGGGTAATCATAAAATTGTTGAGTTAAGGAATAGGGGAATAAGCAATAATCAACACTCAGAATCATGTTTTAAACATTTTTTTAAAATACTGTAAAATAAATGGAATAAAATACAGCCCCTTAAGAAAAACTCAATTAAATAGAGCATATGATTCTTGTACATTTTGCCAACATAAGCAAACCAAGGCTCAGATAGAGCAGTGAGACTGATGAACTTCTAAAAGTGGATGTTCTCTAAGGAAAACTCCCACAGATAGAAATAGGGAATAGTTAGCAGGGGATATAGGACTGATCCTAATTGACACATTATACCACAGAAAAAGCTGATTTCTAGAATATACTCATGAAAGGAACAAAAATGCAAAATGCTATGCACTTGTTCCTCTGGAGAGCTACTCTCAATAATATGAAAAGCCTAAATCATTAACTTATATGTGTAATTTAAATGCATTTAGGGATTTATAAAGCAAAATTAATTCTACATGTATTACAAATTTGGGGATAAGATAAACTAAGAACAAGAAAATATTTTAGAAGATCAGGATATCTGTTATTTTTACCTCTTAAAATATATCTAGACACAACCTTGCCTATGGATATTTATAGAGTATCTGTTGGCTCACATTCAAAGTCATACTCTTACTTTTTCTAGGATCTATTCATTTCCATGAAAATTCAAAAGTGGTATACAAAGTATTTTAAAACACCTATCAGGATGTCAGATGAATTTTTCAGATGTTTTGTAAAATGTTGAGTATGGTATGGTAAATTTACAATGCTTTTGTATTTTATAATCTTGGGATATTTATTTTTATTAATTTACAAAACATTTATATAGAATGCATTATTCAAGTACCAGATGCATACTTAAGCTTCCTCTAACCCCTTTATGGTAACAAATATAAAATAACCTGTAGAATGGCAAAAGTATTTTAAAGTACTTTGTGAGAAAATAAGCTTATACAATTTAATGGATTGATATTCCCAGACTATTTTCTTATTTTGAATTCAGCATGTAATCAAAGAATAACATCCCTTGAAATTATCTTCCTTTTAATGATATCCAAAAAATCTGAAATAATCCTCCAGTCCTCTCTGGTTTAAAGTTTTGTGAAAGAATATAGCTTCTTAAAAATCAGATGAAATTATCATTCTTTTAAATCACGGATTACTAAGAAATTTCATATACAGTAATCACTTCTTATCCATGGATTTACTTTCTGTGGTCAACATGGTCTTAAAATATTAAGTAGAAAATTCCAGAAATAACAATTCATAAATTTTAAACTGTGCATTGGTTTGAGGAGTGAGATGAAATCTCATGTTGTCCCATTCCATCCCACATAGGACCTGAATAATTTCTCTGTCCAGTATAACCATGCTGTCCCTGCTAGCCACCTATTAGTCACTTAGTAATAGTCATGGTTATCAGACTGACGGTGGTAGTATCACAGCACTCGTGTTCAAGTAACCCTAATTTTACTTCATAATGGCACCAAAGTGCAGGAGCAGTGATGCTGGCATATTGTTATAATTGCTCTATTTTATTAATAGTTATTAATGTTGATCTCTTATTCTGCCTAATTTATAAAGTAAACTTTATTATAGAAATGAATGTATAGTAAGAAATATATCATATATGGCTTGGTAGTATCTACAGTTTCAGGCATTCACTGGGCGCCTGGAAACATATCCTCCATGGATAAGGGGGGTTTACTGTAGAACTATTCATACTGATGATAAAAATGAGACTTCATTATTGCTGTAGCCTTTAAATCTTAGCCTTAAACCTCTTTATACTAATTCTCCACTTGTTACTTCCAGACTATATCAACTTGAGTTTATATGTCATTGAATGAGCATTTGTGAATGAATGTATTCTGCCCATAATTTTCATTTTTCAATAGAAATAAATTAACAAGTTGTTTTTTAATGTTTGTCTAGGTTTCACTGTAAGTTGATGCCCAGCAAGTTCTTTGTATTAAGAGAGTTAATGGTCATTTAAGTTTGGACAATTTTTTTTATGTTTTATTTCCCTCTTGGAGATTCATAGTTTATTTTGTTACATTATAACAATGATAACTTTTGTGCTAAAGGTATATGTTTTTAAGACTTGTTTAATCCAGTGTTTCCTTAATTTATTTGCAATGGAAAACATATTAAAAACTTAGTCTTCCTGTAATATTTCTATACACAACTTGGAAAATGCTTGCAGATTATAATTAATAAAAAACCTATATAAATTTGAGAATATAATCATTAAATTAATATATAGATGCATCGAGTTAATATATATAAAATACTTTAAATTAATAAATATGTACATTTATTGACACATTATAACCAAAGGAAAACATTTCTACTTGATACAATGGAAAGCACAAATTAAAACCAATACAAAATCTACCCCTTTATTAATTTAACAAACAAATTCTGCATTGTAGGTTTCAGAAGACCCGTATCTTATCAAGACTTTTTTGTTCTTGTCCGCATAAAACTTATAATCTATATGGCAAGATACTATATAAAGAATTACAGCTTGACATGCTATAAATATGTTTCACTGTTCAATGTAACTTTTTTGTGGGTTCAGAAATTACATCTTTATATGTGGCTTTATTTGAGACTGTGAAAGGAGTAGAAATTAACCAGCATGTTAACTATATGGAAAAATTACCTACATGAAGATGCTGTGGTGCAAAAGAGAATCGAGTCTATTTGAGAAACTGAGAAGATCACCAGGGGTAGAACATATGGATTAAAGGATACTTTGGTTCAGGACAAAGTTGGAGAGGCAGATGTATATGAGATTATTCAAGGTTTTGATTATCAATTTAAGGATTTTAGAATTTAAGGGAAACTGGGAAGGCTATCAAATGGTTTTAAGCTAAAGATCTTATTTTTTATTTTTACTTTTAAAATACTTCTTTCTTTTCTTTAAAAAAATGAATCTGAAGGAGGCAAAGTGGATGTGAGGAATCTAATTAAGTTTGTTGTGCAATAGACTGGACCAAAGAGCATAATGAAGCAGTGTATTCACGTTATAAATATTTGATGTCTATATTTCAAATAATACATATATATATATACACACACATATATATAAATATATATATATATATATATATATATATATATATATATAACTATTTTCCTCAAGAAGAGAGGTACAATCATGATTTCAAATTTTCTGGATTAAGCATATTTTCAATATTATTTACTGACAAGGGAAAAGCCTGGACAGGAATGTGGTTTTGGTGGATAATTTGAATATTTCAGGTCGGTTTCCAATTTTACTCTAATCAGTAAGTGTCAAATTCTTCCAATTGTTTGGCTATTCATAACTACATAAATAATCTTGGAATTGTTCTTGACTCTATTCTTTTTCTCATCATAACTTTCATAAAAACCACTGCATCAGCTTTCATAATATCAGCATCCTAAAATTTATCAGCACATCCGACTACTCACACACTGTCCAAAGCACTTCATTTCTTGCTTAATTTATGTCAATAGCATTTAGCTGTTCTACCTGCGTCCCCTGTGACCTTTTTAACCCTAAAGAGCAACTAGAAATTTGTCTTGTTAAAATGTAAGTCAGCTGTTGTCATCCCTCTGCTCAAAACCCTCCAATAACTTCGCATCTTACTTACAGTAAAAACCAAATGACTTATAATGATGTATAAAGTCCTAGTAATCAGGGACCCTATATGAAGCAAGCTGAGACGAGCCATCCCTGGGTCAGATTGGCTGAGACCCAAAGTCAGCAGAAGGGGAGCCCATTGCTTGTTCCCACAATTAGCAGAACGTGGCTTGTTGACCGGCTGAAAGAACTGTTTCTCCAGGCAAATGGCCAAGGACCTGTTGTCTCGCACGCGAGCCAACGTTGTCTGGTATCCTGCACGTGGTGCCAGGCACCACAAGATGGCCAAAGACTTGAGTAGTCTTGCATTCAAAGAGTGGTCTTGCACGCGAGTGGAGATTGTTTGTTATCTGCAAGACCAAAGAGTGGTCTTGCACTCAAGTGGAGATTGTTTGTTATCTGCAAGCAGTATCAGACATCAAAGGGGCCATGTCTTGTGGAAGGCCATCTCTGATGCTTTGACTGGAGAAGCAGGTGTTGTTGGCCGTGGGAAGTCAGGTAGCAAAAAGTAGCTGGGAAAATAGCTGGCATGAGAAACTAGCTGCGGGACACGTGTCCAATTAAACTGTATATAAATAAAATGACTGGCGCTTTACAGTACTGCAGTCTTCAACCATGTCTCCTGCCTGTGTACTTTATTTTCTGGGACTGTAGCCCACTCTTTTTTTCTGTGTCTTATGCCTATGTCCTATGTGTTCATCCCCTGTCCTGCAATTGGGCCATGACACTATACATGTCTAACTTCATTATTTTCTTCAATCTCTTTCGCTCAAGTGCACTGTCCTAGCAATGTCTTTAATGTAATCATATGTCTGCCCCTGAGTCTTTGTACTTGTATTAATATCTTTTGATTGTACAGTTCTTCCCCCAGAGAACCTCAAAGCTAGTTGTTTTACCTTCATAGTTTTTACATAGGAGTGCCTTCCTTGGCCACTCAATCTGAAATTTCAAACCTTCTTAAACATCTTATCCTTTCCTCAACTAATATTAAGCTAATGATAAATTATTAATAAGAATATTACTAATTTTTTGGTCTGTTTACCCTTGGAATAGTTAATGACATAGAAGGCACAATTTTGTTTTATATTGTTATCTTTCTGAATTTTTTTAAGACAAGGTCTTGCTCTGTTGCTTGGGCTAGAGTGAAGTGGTGTCATTATAGCTCACTGCAATCTCAAACTCTTGGTTCTAGCACTCCTCCTGTCTCAGCTTCCAAAATAGCTGGGACTACAGGCATGTACCACTATGTGCACTTAATTAAATTATGTATAAATAAGGATGGTCAGGCTGGTCTCAAACTCCTGGGCTCAACTGATCTTCCTGCCTTGGCCTCCCAAAGTGCTGGGTTTACAGGCATGAGTGAGGCTGCCATGCCCAGCCTTCTTTCTGTTTTGTTCACTGATTACCATATCCTCTGTACAGACAGAAGCCATTCAATAAATACTTGTTTAATACATGAATGGATGAATGAATATGTTTAGATTGAACTGCCTACAATATATGAAAAGAAATTTGTGAAGTGTACATATAGATATGGAAGCTTGGAGCTCAACAGACTACCTTTGCTGGAAATAGGGTTTCAGTACTCTCAACAAATTAATGTTGATTAGAAACATGGTAGAAAACACAATCATCTATAAAGAGAGTGTAGAATTCAAAAGAGGATCTAGGATATCTTCCTTTGTAACTTCAACATCTAATGATGTAGAGAAGAATGAAAGGGTTGCATATGGATCTCAAAACAAAGGTTCAGAAAATAAAAGGAAACTCAGCTTTGTGTCATATCATGCAAACCAAGACTAAGAGTTATAACCAAGCAACAAAACAAACATAACAAGGTGACATCAACAGTGTAATTACTGGTAAATGAAGACTGAGAGGTTTTTACTGATTTTAAACAGATAGATGTCATCAGCAAAATAGTGAAAAAATAAAACCAAATAGAACACGTGGCATAGTGGGTAAGAAAATCAGATTAAAAGGGAGTCAAAAGGAGAGATAAATTAAGACACAAGTAGTATGGATACAGAAAATGTAGAGAATATAGACAATGAAAAGGAGAGAATTAAAGTGCTCCTTGGATAGAAATGAGGAATAAGGGAGAAGCATTTATTTTTAAATATATTTTTAAGTGGGGTGACCTTTGTTGGTTTACCAGTATGGATAAATTTAATCTAATACGTAGAGAGAGAGTTTGAAGACACAGAAGAAAGGACTTCTTGGGCAAGTTCTTCATAAGGAAAGGCATAATCAGAATTAGAATAGAAGTAGAGATCTTGGAAAAGAGGAACATGTCTGAGTATAGGGTGATTTATAGATATGATGGCAGGAAGTTTGAGGTAGATTTCACCTGAAGTTCTATTTACTCTGTCATTAAGGAATTGAGTTCATCTACTTAGTTAAAGGAGTTAAAGAAGATGGGGCAGGGTGTTGTTCTGAGGAGACTAGTAGATTTTAAAATCTTCTAGTACATATAGAAGTAAGTTGGCTAGAGAAATGGAATAAACCCACAGGGCAGAAATATTAATAGCAGCCCAAGCAAGGTTGTCCACCATGCACAATAATGGGTTTAATTTGTGCACTTAAGATTTTTATACTATTCTTAGAAACTTTTGTGCAAACATACCCTCTTATCACTTTGAAGGGTGGATTCTTCTATCCTATGTTGCCATACCAGACTTCTGTTTCTTTCCTTATAAAATGCTAAAACAATTTGTTCTGTGGAAAACAAATAATTTCATATACACATAGAAATTTATGTGAAATGAGTTATTGACAGAATTCTCTCATGCTTTTAAATATTGACTAGGAAAATGTTTATTTCTATTTACTGAATGAATGTACATTCTCATAGTGGGTAGATGTAAATTTAAGCTTGTGGATTTAAAATTTAACTTCACAGGCCAGTTTTCCTTACTCTTAACGAAAAAAATAAAATAAATCAACTACTTAAAAATTTTTAAGAAACAGAACAATGCCAGAAAGCAGTCAAAAAAGTAACTATGATTAAAAATATTTAACTTTTTTTTAGGATTTATAAGTACATTTATGTATTCACACTTATTATAGAGGTAGTCAGTACTGAAAGAAAATTTTCTTTTAGTTTTTCAAATGTACCAGAGAGTTTGGAATGATCTTCACTTAAACTATTTTGGCAAAACATGGATCCTGGGCTGGAGAATTTTCAGAATTTTCTTGAGGGTAACAATAAATTCTAATAATTCTAATAATCCAAAGTCAGTTTCTTACTAAAGCTACAACCAAAGTATTGACACCAAATAAAATAGAGGATGCATGATTAAATTTGAATTTCACATGAGCAATGAATGATTATTTCAGTACAAGTATACCACCATGCAATATTTGGGCCATATTTATACGAAAAAATGATATACTGATAATCTGAAATTCAAATTTAACTGAGTGTCCTGTCTGTATTTGTATTTTGCTAAATTTCTTGACACAATAACAAAGACATACTTACTATGTTATAAATTATTTATAATGAATTTCAATAGAAATATACACACACACAATGTAACTCACAGTTATTCTTTTATTTGACTCATGGATTTAGTCACTGTGGGTTCTATATAGTAAGCACTATCAATGACCTACTCTTGTAGTCTCAGCACACATCTGGACATGAGAAAAGCTTTCTACTTCAAACTCCTATGATTATTCTTTTACATGTGACCATGGGAACCCTCCTGGTATAGGATAAGTCAGAGATAATGATGACATTGTGTGTGTGTGTATGTGTGTGTGTGTGTGTGTGTGTGTGTGTGTGTGTGTGTGTGTGTGTAAGAGGAAGAAAAGGATGGAGGGAGGGAGAAGGTATTAGTTAATGGCCCTGGAGATAGCCCTTAATCAATGTTGGAGCAAGTTAGTACATCAAAAATCCAGTGTCCTTGCTCTAGTTGCCCACAATAGACATTGCACCCATTGTTGCATTGTCTTTTTCTTTCCTTTTTTGATTTCTCTAACTCTCTCCTACCAGAGTAACATTAAGGAACAAATACTCTACTTGTACTCACATCCTTATTTTAGAATTTGTTTCTGGGAAAGCCTAAGCCAAATTTCATAATTTTTAAATATCCATATTATGGTTAGTTTTTAATTCTACTGAGAAGTCTTCCAGAATAATGGCTCCTATTATTCCTGAGAGCTGGCACCTAAGAAACTTATTAAAGATTAAGATTCCTGTGCTGAATGTTAGATTCCCTGAATTAGAAGCACTGTGTGTGGGACCCAGAAACTTAAAGATATGATGCAACACTTCCAAGTAATTTCTATGCAGTTAAAATAGTCCCAGGATTTATAGCCACTAAGACCTATTGTCATTTGGGTAAAAGAGTCCTTATTTATCTCTCTATTAATTGACTTGTGTAAAATGTTACCTAATATAGTAATAAAGCACTGATCTCAGGAATAGGATTCTAGATTTGATGCTGACACTTCATTTGCAATCTTGTATAAATGTGTCAACTCTTAGGGCTTTATTTCCTAATCTACAAAATTTATAGATATTCATACTATACATTTTCTGAAGTTACCATTTTAAACTATTTTCATATTTTTTCTTTGCATTATAACTGGAACTGAATGAATTCCATTGACAGAGGGAAAAAAGTAATTAGTCATCTCATTTCAGAATGGAGTCTTTCTGTTCTGAAGGTATTTCATGCTAAGCAGAGGTCAAACCTCAGGATAAATAGTCATCTCGTTGAATATGTTTCTGTTCCAAATCGTTCCTCAATCTTGCCATGATATTTCTTTCTTTTAAAATCCTGACCTTAAAATTCATGCATATGTAGTGTTGAGTTCAAATTCCATTACATTGTTCAACTTTATCAGTAATGGCCAATATTATGAAAATAAAGGTATCAATTACAATAAAACCTACTGACACCTTATATTATTGTATTTTGACACCTCTATTTCAAGTTAGTTATTTAGTAGGACATTTTCATTCTTGTAAATATTGATATACTCTCAAATTTTACCTCTCAGAGATTTTTTCAAGGAGAAAAAGGTGTGTGTGTTTGTGGTGGGTGGGGTTGTCAGAGAATTCTTCTTGCACCTGCTAATTGTTATTTTTTTAAGTGCATTTAGCTCAAAATAATTCTCCTGCAATAGTGCTATATTTTGGGGTGGTATATTCTGCCACCATTCAATATCAAAATAGTTTTCTTAGTTTGTGTTCACCTGCTTTTCTGAATCTTCTCCTTATAAGGTACAACCAAAGAAAATGGAATATACTGTCATATGTCTCTTACATGTAATAAGTTCTACCAGGCATCATAGGAAGTTTCATATATTTAGTTTAGAAATTATTTTAGAAAATGATAAAATCTTTTGTGCCAAATTCTTTCCCAGGTGTGTTTCACTGAAATTATCATTATCAAGGGAGCTCTAGGTAATATGCTTGCTTATTCAGAAGTAATGTAAGTCACTTACATGTAGAAGATTTAAAAATATTTCTGTATTTTAATATATTATAGAAATTATAACTTGATTACAATTTATTTAAATATAATAGCAGCTGGTCTTTATAATATTTTAAGACCAGTGAAAGAAAATAGATATAGATATAAACTGAAACTGTACAAAAACAATTTATGTAACCTAAACATTTATACCCCTGTAATATTCCAAAAT
Source organism: Microcebus murinus (assembly GCF_040939455.1). NCBI lineage: Eukaryota > Metazoa > Chordata > Mammalia > Primates > Cheirogaleidae > Microcebus > Microcebus murinus. Next base: position 14,512,827 of record NC_134114.1, read on the forward strand.
TGAAAAAAAAGAAAACATATACATTTCTTTACATTTATTGAAAAATTAGGAATCTTTCAAGATTAGAAATTTTCAAAGAAAGATGAGACTCTTCACCATCAATATGATATTAAAATTAAAAATAAGTATTTACAGAGACCAAATAACTCATTTAAAAGCAGTTTTCTCCATTTTTTTTATCAACACGTCTCTCTGCAGGATTTACATTCTTAAACAATGCAGTACCTTTTGCAAAAAGGAAAATTTGTGTTTTAGGAAGTCATCAAACAAAATAGTTAGAAAACATAATCCTTAGTAAGTCTTGGCTTATTTTTCTATTTCTCAGTTAATTTTGTACACTGCTTTGAAGTACCATGTAATTTTATGCTAATTTTAATTATCATTATTCAGCAGTGTGACTTTTAACTCCCATAGTGATAACACGAGAGCAAATTTATAAAGGACAAACAGAAGCTTATGAGTCTCTCAGGCTGACTCTAATATTTTGTACAAATAAGAAAAGTGTAGCTTCAGTTTTACCAACTTTTATGTGACTTTCTCACCTTAAGTGTGTCATGTAAAACCAGAATATTCTAATTCATGCTGCCTTTTGCCATCTGCCAACTCATAACACCAGGTCTCTCTAGCCAAATGGTGTATTAAACATTTCATTTCTTGAGAATCCCAGACCATTCTATTACAGGGATGGGAAAACTAAGGTCTTAGGAGGTTAAATTTCTTACTCAGTGTTTTACAGTGTATCAATTTACACTTGTAAAGACTGGGACTGTGCATTTTTCTTTTCTATTATTATCCTGATGCTATCAGTAAAATAGAAGGGGACCAAGATTTGAAAATACCCTTCAGAGATAAATTCTATTTAAGTCTAAATATTGGTATGGGCTCATATTTGCACTCAATAATTCAATTCAGAGCGAACTTTAAGAAAAATATATTTCAGCATTATTTCCAAGGATTTGCTTAATATCAAGATGGTCTCCCAAATAAAATACAAAAACCTTAGATTCAGTTCTCAACTACTTTCAATGAACTTTGTAATTGAACAATGTCCTACCTATACCACAAAGTGGCTGCACATCTCAAAATAGTATGCTTGGAAATTCACCGGAAATTTTGAATTGTCTATTTCCATGTTAATCTTAATTGAGTTTTTCAATAAATGTTTATTTGTAGTTCTTTGTAGCTTTTTGTGTGTTTGGTCTAAATAGATATTGAGATGATGATAACTAAAATCTCTTTCCATTGCTTAAATTTTTGAATTTCCTGTTACTATCAGAAGAGGTTCAGCAGCTTGATCCAACAAAAAGCAAACAGGAATCTCATAGCTCCAGGAGTAAAAAAATTAAAAACATATTTTTTAAATCTTTCATTATATTATACATATAAGTTACCCCATTGCCTATAACCTAGGAAAAGCTTAACAAATATCATTAGTTTTTATATTATTAACCAGAGAAGGAAGAAAATGGAAAACAATAATCAGAAGTAATTTTATGGAGCATATGTACATTAGGCTACATCAACTCTGAAAACAGAGAGCCTTAGTATGCTAGCTTGATATTCCCAAGTGTGGATGAGTAAAGCAACTACAATGCAGTTAAAAAAGAAAAGAAGAATAAATGTTTGCCAAAACACTGTACCTGAAAATCCATGACAGTGCCAAGACATAGAGTATTTTCAAGTCCTAGATAAGGAGAATGAGTGTGATTCCAAAATGAATTTAAGGAAGCAGCAGAATAGAGCAGATTTCTTGTGATGGGCATGAAATAAGGACCTTGACCTAGAATGTAGAAGGGGGAATAGAAAACAAGGAACTAAATCCTCTAATACAAGAACAAATTAAGAATAAAGTAAGAATAAATTAAGAAATGAGTAATAATGCTTAAAAAAATAAAAGCCTGGTTCAAAATGTTCCCCACTCCATTCTCTACTTCACAGACATTCTATAATAAAGACATCTGCACCTGAATGCTTATGGTGGGACAATTCACCATTGCAAGGATGTGGAAACAACTTAAGTACCTGTAAATTCACAAGTGGATTATTAAAATTTGGTATATGTATACAATGGAATATTACTCAATTATAAGAAAGGACAGTGATCTAGCACCATTTATATTTTTCTGGCTTGAGCTTGAGCCCATTATCCGAAGTGAGGTGACACAAGATCGGAAGAATGGGCTCCACATGTACTCGCCACCAAATTAGTACTGATAAACACTATGTTTCTCAAATGGTGGTGGTGTTCTTTAGGGTTTAGAGGGTTGAGGGGGTAGACTCACAACTGAGGGATGCAGTGAGCGTTGTAGAGGGGAGGGGCATATCTCTAACCCTTGCTAGGAAGAGGCAAAGACATAAAATGTAACCAAAATATTTGTACTCTCATAGTTTCCTGAAAAAAAAAAGAAGAATAAAGGGAAACAGAAATTACAGTCTCAGAATCCACAAATAGACTAAACTAGTTGTATCCACTGCTTATTCAGTCATACCATCACTTGAAGGAACTTTGGTAGGACAATCCAGCAAAGAACAGTTACTTTCAAGTAGTGTGAAGGTTATTTATTCACCTTGCAAAATACATTCATAACATTCCTTTATGGAGCATGATCCCTGACTTTTTGAATAAGCAACTCCTACAGAAATATATTAGTATCTATTACATACAAGTATATATATATCTGTATAAGAGATGCACTAAGTAACTGAATAGAAATTCTAGACTTCACAAAATCAGTGTGCTAAAAACACTAGGGCCCAGGCAAGGTGGCTAATGCCTGTAATCCCAGCACTTTCAGAGGTCCAAATAGAAGGATTGCTTGTGGCCCAGAGTTCAAGACCAGCCTGGGAAACACAGCAAGACCCCATCTCTACAAAAAATTCAAAAATTAGCCAGGCATGATGGTGCATCTGTAGTCCTAGCTACTTGGTAGGCTGAAGCAGGAGGATTGCTTGAGCCTAAGAGTTCAAGGCTGTAGTGAGTTAGGATCACATCATTGCACTCTAGCCTGGACAACAGAGTGAGATCCAGTCGCTTAAAAGAAAATACACACACACACACAATACTAGGGATTGTAACAAAAAATAGACAGTAGACACTCAAAAAAATGCCTGCTCAGTATGAATGCATTTACAATTCCCAAGAATTTCTCTTCTATACTTAACCAAATACGGTAGATTTATATGTTGTAAAATATACTTTCAAATATTTATAAGGAGTAATGTAAGTCTGTTAAAAATGATTTGTAATATCCTGTAGCATTTCTATAGTGAACTTGGTGGTGTGTACCTATAATCCCAGCTACTTGGGAGGCTGAGGCAGGAGGATTGCTTGAACCCAGAAGTTCAAGGTCAGCATGGGCAACACAACAGACCTCATCTCAATGAACAAATCAATCAATAAAAACTTGTAAGAGAAAAATAAAAAGCCTGACAGAATTTCATTCTCTCTTTTACAGTATTATTAAGAGAGATTTGAACAGTGCTGAAGGAGTTTTAATAGTCAAGAAACCTGAAAATATTCCGTAATATAGCTGATTCATGAAAGAATATTATAGTGAATTTCTAAAAGTATGAAGCTTTTGTTCCCATGTTTAGCCAGAATACTCTGATTTAACCCTGGGTACTTCCTATGGCCAAAATATTCATCACATATTAATCATATTGTCTCTGTTGCAGACATGAAAGAGAAATAGTTTTATTTCAACTTTCCAAGAAGTGGTTGATTTGTTTCTTGCTAGCATAGTGTTCTGGCTGGGAGAATAAAGGGAGCTTTACTGCTAAATACTTTCTTGCTGCCTCAGGCAACATATGATGAAGAACATCGTATTGCAAGCTGCTCCATCATACTATCAGTTATGTCCTATCTAAGGTATTATTATATTATTATCATTATAAACCTTGCTGTTTGTAAATATCAAATCACCTCTGTTGAGTTAACTAATTGTATGAAAAACACTTGCTACTTAGTTGTCTTTAAATATAATAATTAATAGCATAGGATTATTGTTCCTGGTCATCTATAATCCAGTATAACATTACATTTTAACAAATCTCTTGAAAAATACTCTCATTAGTCCTATGTATGTATGTGTGTGTATATTTATAAAAATAAAACTAAAATCAGAGCTAATTATCAACTTTATACATTATATATGTTTAAAAATGGCTGGGATACACATTGATTGTTGAAAAACTTGCAAATCTAGAAAAACCAAAGGATTTTTTCCCTCACATAATAATCAGATATATTTTTGATGGATTATAGTCTTTTAGCCTGGTTTTATTGATTTTTTTAATTTAAATTCACCATGTATCTTGAGTAGGAGTGGAGACATATAAAGAATAATTAAATTAAAATATTTTTTCTATTAATATTTAACTTCTGCTTTTGATGATAAAGCATTTCTAAATATGTTAAAATTGTCTTTGTCTGTTATAATACATTTAGAAGCAATTTAGGTATAATGCTAAGATAAAATGCTTTGGCTTAAGACTTTGCTTTTAAACTTTTCCCTTTTGGCCAACAAACCTATACTTGTAAAAAATGAAATAAGAAATCATACCACAAATAGTTCAAAGATTAAATGAGATAATCTAGATGATACATAATATGTTGATGAACTGTATGTCAATAAATGGATAATTATTATATGAAATATCTTAAAATTAACTCTTATGTGATTACAGTATGAGAGGACTTATTTTTACAACTCTTGCATATTAGGTTTAAGGCAAATACTTAAGAGGCTGAAGGACTGAATGTTTCCACTGACCCTTGTAAAATTCTTGACCTCTTCCTCTTCCTCTCCTTTTCTTCCTAAACCCAATTTGACCAACTAGCTGGTGTTAAGATCATATTCCAGGTCCAGCATACCCTTTACAATGAGTAAAACCCATTATTTATGCCTTTTGAAATGGGCACAATCAAAACTGTGACCTTCTTCAGTATAAATTATAAATGCTTTGAGCTTTCTGCTCCCCTGAAGAACTGTCATCTCTTTAATAAAGGCTTGAGCTAATGGTTTCCACATATGTTAATAAGCTCTTTTCTGTCAAATTTCTAAGGATAACATTCTACTAATCATTGAGTTGTCATTTTCCTGGGGTAACAGAGGTGAGAAACTCAAGTAATGTCAGAGAGACCAATCAGGTTCCTTATTGCACGTAAGTCAACCACATACTTCTTCTGAAAATGGAGTGAGGAAAATTAAATTAATCTTTTATTTTATTTTTACTAGAGTAAAATTGGTTGGACTACTTAGTGATGTATTAGTTGAGGAGTCTTCCTTTTTCCTTTCCTAGAATAGTGGTTCTCAAACTTCTGCATACACCTGAATCAGCTGGAGGGTTTCTTAGAATGCCAGAGCTTCTGATTCATGATTCATTGTTTCTAGGGCTGGGCCTGAGAATTTTCATTTATAACACATTTCCAGATGTTTCTGATGGATGTTGATGTTGCAAGGAGAACATCCTGTTCTAAAGTAGTTTCTGTTCCAGAGAGAGTTTAGCCACACTGCAGGGATTTTAGAATTTTCTGCTTTTTATTCTTTTTTCAGAAAACTTAGTTCAACATAGAATTTGTGTTATGTTTCTATTCTATAGTGCAGCATTAATTTAAAAATTGAAGACTTTTACAAGTGTCCTGTGAGGCCAACAGAGACTGAAAGAGCAAATATTTTGAATATATATTCATTACTTGAATTCACTCCCTTTATTTCATAAGACAGTATGGAGAGTTTTTTAATTCTTCAGTAATAACTGTTTTAAGGAGGTGATTTTATATAAAAATACTTTAACTTTATGCATAAACTCTTTTTTTTTTTTTGGCTAGAAATTTCACCAGATTTTTTTTTAACAATTTGCAAATAAAATCATGTTCTTTTAGGAAAGCAAACGGATGCTTATTTTGTAAGGTAAAAGTAAGTTATGTTGAATAAGTGAGCTTTTAAAATATAATCAGACTCTAAAATATATCAGTAGTATAAAATATATCAGTAGTATATCAGATGTGGAGTCATTTTCTGCATATTTAAATCATTTCTGGGTCACTTAAAAGGTAATTTCTGTTATAATTAAGTTTTTTGTGTATGTGCTTCTTTAAATGACCTCTTTGAAAATGCATTTACATTGTTTCATGTAAAATATGCAGATACAAATATCATTAGCTAAATAGGGCTAAGTTTCTCTCACCTTGTGAGTATGTAGCTACGTATTCTTAGTGAGAAAGTTACTTATGTATTTTGCATGAGCTTGAGGACTGTTACCCATTCTTTACACATTCTGCTTTGTGCTTAAAGTTGAATAAATAGCTTTTATTCTCATGAACATTTTATTAGATAAACATTTAGGAGTCCATTATTTAGTTCCTTTCTCTTGCCCTATTATACACAATATGAATATTCTATTTCCTAATGGATTTCATGCCAACCTTTCTGTCAGGGTATGCATGGAAGTCTCTAAACTATTCAACAGTAAAAACCAACACAATATTTTTCTCAAAATATAATTAGAAGGCTCTTCAATACCTTCTTATTTCACAGATAAGAAAACCAAGATGCAGAGGAATTAAGTAATAGATTTTCTCCACATCAATCAGCCTTACTGATACTTACCCCAGAACCTGTGGCTAATCTCAGATTTTCTCCACCCCACTCTCTAAGAAAGAACCACATATTTTACCTAAGAAAGGGAATATAGTTCCATCAGTTGACAAAAAAAAAAAAACAAAAAAAACTTGAGCATTTCTACTACTCTTTCCTCTAGAATGTCCTCGTAAATGTGGTAATGTTAATGATGTGTAAATTGTCATTATATGGAACATTACATAGAGAAGTCATAAATATATAAAGTCTTGAAAAGATCAAATACAGTACAATTTAAATGCAGAAAGAGCAATCATTGCTTTATATTACAAAAATATTTAAGAGATTAATGATCACTGACTATATCCAAACAGCAATATCTATGAATTAGCTTCAACAGATTTATTGCAAATGGTCTATTATTTATTAAGCAAAGATAATATTCTTTGCCTATTTGTCAATACTCACAACCAACCTACACAGTATCTACTATTAATACTATTTCATAAGAGAATAAACTGAAATTAGTTTTCTCTACATCCTATAGCTTGTGAAGTGTGATGACAAAATTTGTAGCCAGGCCTGCCTCACTCAAAGCCACATTATTATTAATATTACTATTTAGAAATTTCTAGAATGAGTTTCAGAATGTAGTAAACTGTTGGAGAACTGATTATATAACTATCAAACCACTGAATGCACAGTACATTTAACAACTTCTTCCATTCTCACAAAATAAAATTTTTAAAGAGTTAGCTAAACATAGTTAATATTTTTAAAGCCTGCAAATTCATGTCAAAATATTTTGTACGTTATTATTTCCTCTAGAAGTTTAAATGTTCCTCATGTGATTATATAAATATAGTCTGGTATATAAATCTATATAAATCTGCTATATAAATCTATCTGGTATATAAATCTAAATTTATTGTGATATATTTGGTAGAATTTCCTCTGCTGAATGGCACATTTGCTGATTGAAGTCTATTTGTCTTTAGCTTTAAGAGTCACTGCAATATATCTGGGATATGAATTGTAGAAAAATAAAGATCATGTAAGTGAGACCATGCATAGGCTATTCATTCAGAGCCCGTTAAAGCAAGGGAATCAGTCATCATCATTTGCATGTGGCAAACAACCAAACAAAACAGATAGAGGAGTGGGAGAGTGTTATAGAACTCTGGAAAAAGGGGAAGGTCCAGGTATGCCCTGCCTGGAGGCTGTTGTTATCTGGAAGCTGCAGGTCTGTAACTAAAAGTGTAGCATCCTATATGATTGGTTCGGAGAGCATATTTGGCTTTGTCTGGTGGGTTATAAGCTAGAAGTAGGGTTAGGGTCAAAATTAGTAAAGCTGGCAGTTATTGATCATGTCCTGACCATTTGGAGCAAACTGCTACAGAGGTTTTGGGTTGGCTTCTTGGCTGGTTGCTTCAGGTCAAAGTTCTATTTTAATACCTGGTTTGGCTATTTTCCATTTATATATTTTGTCTCTCAGTGTGTATGTGTGTGTGTCTGTTTGTGTATATTTGTTTGCTCTAATACTACTTAGCAAATACTATTTTGAAAAAAAAATGTAGTCAATCCTAGAATTTCCCTTGGAAATTCTCTTTCTACATATTCTATATTTTGTCTTCCTGTAAGGCTTGTTGGATTTGTTTTGTAAATTCAAATTCTTCTCCCATGTCCTGTAAGCTCTCTTTTATATTTAATTATCATTTTATTGTTCTCCATTTTATTCTTTGTAACTATCTCTAAGTTCTTCTTGCTCATTCACTCATTATGTCTCTGTCTGTATTAAACTTGTTGCTTAACTTGTCCATTGACTTTTCATGTTCAACACTATATTTTATATTTCTCAAATTTCTAATTAGTAAGTTTTCTCATCTTCATTGTCACTTTTCACATTGTTATTTTCTTTTCTTTTAATTGCAATCTTTCTTTTGTCATTTCACACATTTTAAATAAACCAACTCATAGTCAACTTGTTCTAGCATCTAAATTCCTAGGTTGGTGATTCTCCTGTTTTTGGAGTTTGCTATCTTTCCCTAATTAATTATTTCATTTAGGAATTCATACAATTTTATTGTCATCTCATCATTGGCTAGAACAGATTATCTTTGATTCCTGGTAGCATTCCTTTGCTATTTGAGATTTTGATGTGTACCTTCTGACCAATTTTTGAAGTTTACTTCTGCCCCAAATGCTTCACTAATGAATATTCTAGGGTCTCAATTTCCATTCCCTCCTTGGTGTTGGCAGAAAACCATGTCTTTTTCAGTGTAGCCATTAAATCCCAGTTTGGCAACTAAATATGTGGCAGGTGGTTTACTGCTGGTTGTATGGGATGTTTTTCTTTATTCATGTCAGTTATTAGGTTACTTTTTATGTACATACATTATATGTATGCAGGCACACACATACCCATGATTATCTCCATCAAAGAGACAGTCTGTCACAAACAGACTAGCTGCGTTGCCACTACAGAGGTTTCCACATCTCGTTATTTCTCTCAGGGTGCTTCTTAAGTCTCTGTGTGCTTTGACTTTGTGTTTAAATTAACCCTGATTGAATTTTAAAATCCACCCAAGGCTTATTTGTTAAAGCAAATTGGCTTTTATCTGTACAACTTTAAATATTTCAAATTGACATTTTTAATGTTTTAAAATGGGATTTTGAAGAACAAACAGGAAGTTTCACAGTTAAGACCATTGATTATCTACATTCATCTTCTATATCTATTATCTTGGTTCTTCTTTTCATTAATTTTTGTTAATTGGTGATTATTTTCCCTTGCTGATTCATCTTTTTCCTTCATAAAATTATGAATCAAGACTCAGGTTTTGGCTCTTCGATCTTTCCATTCTCCTTCATGAGTGTCTTAGTCAATCTGGGTGCCATAACAAAGGGACATAGACTAAATAGTGAAAACAACATTTTTTTTTTTTTTTTTGACAATCTAGAGTCTGGGAAGTTCAAGATCAAGCTGCCTACAGATCTGGTGTTTCGTGAGGATCTGCATCCTGATTTTCAGACAGCTGTCTCTCATTGTATCCACACATTACAGAGAGCAGAGAGAGGCAGCAAACTCTAAAGTATCTCCTTAAAAGGGCACTAAGCCATCCATGAGGGCTCCAACCTCATCCCTTCATTACCCAAATGCCCTGCCTCCTAAGACCTCCTAACAGGACTTTATAACATAGATTTTGGGGACGTTATAAACATTCAGTCCATAACAATGGGAGTAACTATCTTTAGAGATATTACTTACCTAAATCATGATTTCAAAATTTATATTTCTATCTTCCATTTTCAATTATAATATTTTAACTACATAACACAAGTTGAATCTTCCATATTTGTACACTTTTAAAACTACCTTAAAATCAGAATTCAATGTCTAACTATCAAACCACTTTGCTCTAGAAATTCCTGATTCTGTCAGGAATATTGCAACCATGGAAATAACAGGCTAGAAATCTCATATTCAGTATTTAAAAATATTCAATTAGAATATTAAAATATCAATTCCATGTTAATAATAGTATGTCAATCTGAGATTCAATCTCCCTTACCACTTCGTCTTTCAAACATATTTTAAATTCAGTATGTACAAGGTTAAATTCATCTTTTGTCCACAATAATTTTCCTACTCCTCTGTGTTCTTTTACAACGAATGGTGTTATGGTACATCCAATTACCAAGCTCGAAACCTAGGAGTCACCTTCATCTCATTAATGTGAAAAATCCAACCAATCACTGGGCCTCCACATTCTATTTTTGAGCATCTCTTGAATCCACCCAAGTGAATTCATCCCCATCTGTGCAATGTAATCCAATAATGTATTTATTATGCATTATTATAATGTTTATCTCATGTATGCATTTTTTGTGACTATGTAAGTTCTTTTAGGATAGGAGCCATTACTATTGTCTTCACTACTCTCTCACCAAAACTTATTACATTATCTCAAATGCAAAGAAGATTGGTTAAGTATTTGTTAAATTAAAAAAATAAATACATTTTCACTAGCAATACATTTTTTTCAATCCCGTTTTTTTTTTTGACTGATTGTAGTAGATTATATGAAGGTCCCTAAATATTCACTAAGCTTTCTAGGGAATCCAACTTGGTTATGTAACTTGTCAATGAAATTCAACATGAATGAGTGGTCACCGTAATAGAGGCCTGTAATACAGAGAGGTCTCTCTGTAATAGAGGTTTGAGGAGACAAGTGTGGTAGAATGATGCATAGACATGCTCTTCCTTCTTTATCTCCATACTACAGTGTTCCAGATAAAAGCTGCTTTATTACCTTGGAACTGGGAAACAAGATGAGATGACCCATGAGGAAAATGTAGCATGAGAAAAATAAATCTTTGTAAATCATTGAGATTTAGAGGATTGTTTGTTGCCGCATCATGGCTAGCCTATGCTAAAAGAGGCACTGGTTAAGATAATAACTATGTTTTTGTTTTTTTCTTTACTCTGAGCTTTTGCTATTCACACTATAGTTTAATATCTCTCTCTCTATATATATATATATAGATAGATACATATAAAGCTATATATCTGATATATATAGATATATAACTATATAGATGCATGAACACATAAACATTAACTTGATGTTTAACATTAAGTTAAACAACTTCTTTGAAGTCCATATACTCCATATGAAAATCACGTTTTATAATTTTAAAAATAAAATATATAGGATAAAATGAAACATGATCTTGATATACATTTACTAAAAGACAAGAAACATTTATGATATTGTTCTATTTATATGCTACTTTGCTTCTTTATTAATGTATGCAATCATATTATTTAGTGACTGGTCTAATAACTACTATAATTTTCATGTAATATGTGCAAGTAATATATAATAAATTACTTATCATTCTTATTGATAACAGAGTATCAGAAACTGCTAATACTACTAAGGATTTTGCCAATGTTCATATTTGAAAGAAAATACTACTTTTTGGTAAGAGGTCAGTAAAACCAAGGAAAAACATTTTTCTCATCCAAGTTCAAGGAAACCTTCAGTTTTGTTCATAGATTCTATAGATATCCAGGAGAGTCTGTGTACCACAAATAAAGAACTCCTGATACAATGTGGAGAAAGCTATCAAGGAAAATACAATGTAGACACTATAATCATAACTCTGAGATTGTTTTCAAAAGAGTAAGTCAGGACTGAATTTGATTTATTTCTCTCTATAATGATGTAAAAATAGAAAATGTCAATTATATAAAGCTGTGTTAAAAATAATGTGTTAAAAAACTAAGGAAAAGTATCTTATAAATTTTATTATAATAATTTCTTCAGAGCATTTGATAGATTATCAAATTAAGATGATAAAGTCTCTTTAATATTTGAAATCTAAGAAAAATTGTAAAAGAAAATTGGGAATGAACATAAAATATTAATGTTTAAAAGTTAGCTTATGTTCCTGAGGCAGTCAATGCTGAGCTCCCATCGATTTCACAGCAGCATATTGTTCATCCGCTCAGGAAAGCACGAGCACAAACAAGGACTTACCATGTCTAAATGGTTGAGGATGTTGAACTGAGTCTGAATTTGGCTAGTAAGCATTCAGGTGCACATATATATTGCAGTATGTGTTGTGCAGAAAATAACTTCATAAACACTCTCTTTTTTTTTTTATTTTGGCATATTATGGGGGTACAGATTTTAAGGTTTCAATAAATGCCCATTTCCCCCCCTCCCCCCAAAAGTCTGAGTCTCCATCATGACCATCCCCCAGATGGTGCACATCTCACTCATTATGTATGTATATACCCGCCCCCCTCCCCCCTCTCACCTGCCCAATACCCTATTACTGTAGCACCTATGTGTCCACTTAGGTGCTACTCAGTTAATACCAGTTTGCTGGAGAATATATCTGGTGCTTGTTTTTCCATTCTTGGGATACTTCACTTAGTAGTATGGGTTCCAGCTCTAACCAGGAAAATATAAGATGTGCTATATCAGCATTATAAACACTCGCTTTGACAAAAGTACTTAGTAAACTATTATATTCATTAAAATGTTAAACCATTAAAATAGTTAAAAGTTTAACCCATTTCCCCATATTAATGTAAAGTTTACATTTACTCTGTAATCAATAGTAAATGAACTCTCCTAAATAAAATGATTTGCTATAGTCTTCAGCTTTTGAAACATTATTGATTAGTTTCATTTTCTACTTTAAAAATGTCCAATTACCTAGAACAATAGAAAGTTTATTCTTAAATAAGCTAAGGAAATAGCCATTTGGAAAAATAAGATGGAATATATTTTTGTGTTCTATATACTATGTATGGATATAGAGGGTACATATTTGTATGTGCATATATATACACACACATACACACACACAATGTGTGTGTATTAGTTTTAAAATATCTAATTTTTAGGTAGTAACTGAGCTCCTAGAGAGACGTCTTCATTTTTATGGTTTGTAATTTGAATGTTATGTTTTATAAAATGTAAGATAGCATTCTAATAAGTTGTGCCAGTTTTTATTATACCACTAATAAATAAAAAATACTGCTAATTGGATTATAACATAACAATTTTTTTCAATTATCTTCCTAGCCCATCATAGGTATGAGCTACTAATATGAAATATCTTGCAATTTCTTGTGCCCTCAGTTGCATTGCATGTTATGTTACATGCAATCCTTTTGTAACCTTTTTGTCTGGCTCATGGTAAACTTGATAAATATGTAAATGGATATTGAAAAAGAATTTTTAAATGTTAAAGATGTTAAGTAGTAGGGAGGAAAGTGGCACTGATCAGTCCATCAAATAAAGATTTCATTTAGTTTAATAAAATATGGTTTGGGTAAAGTCATTTAATCATATTGCCCAATACATTTATTCCTTTGCAGAGAATCCAGACTTCTCCATTACAAACATGTCAAAATAGCAAATGAGTAAGTACATTTGTTCAATTATTTCTTCACCACATTTCTTAGCCTCCAGGCCATATGATTTGTCTGCATTTTATTTGCTTTTATCTTGGCAACAAGTAGGGTATTTAGCACCTGGGATTAGGTATCCAATACAGTTTTGTAAATTTCAAATATTCATAGGGCATACAAATGTGTAGAGATATGAGATTTGATAAAGGGGGATGGGTGACATGAATAGAAATAAATTTGATATGGTACTAAAGTAGAAATTTTCAGTTTACATAGAGTAGCCTGGGGAAGAAATAACCTTGGAATGAGGAAAAGAGGAATTGGGAGAAGAGGGAAGGAAGCTCAGGTCATAGAGAGTAAGAGACTAAGAAGCAAAGAAACAGAATACCTAGAAAGAGCTTTGAAAATTTACCTATGGTTCTTGAGTCAACAATCATGACAAATGTTTCTGACAGCTGTTTATAATGCTACTTGAAGACTCCTCAAGCACATGATGAGTGGGATAGGTCCTCAGAAATTGTGAAACTATTTTATTATTACAATTGTAATTATTTCTGGTAGTATGTAAAACCATTGACTATTATTGAAAGTTATTTTATTAATTCCTAAATCATGTCATAATTATTGCACTAACAGGAAAGATTAATATAAACAAAGTATACTGCATATTTACTAGTCTTAGTAATAATACATTAAAAGGATTAGTTGGAAATTAACTCCATATAACTGAAAATTCCTTAAAACAAGGTTTTCATTGAATGTTTTCTGACTTAGTGCTAGATCCATCTAATGAAATCAATCATCATACTCTTGAAAAAAAATCAGTAAATTTCTTCCTAGAATATATTTGCTTTTTTCTTTCATATGGTCTCATTATCTAAAAAAAGAAAAAGAAAAAAATGTCGGGGGAGATGTGATGATGTTGAGTTTGCACACAATATTATCCCACAGAGCAGCTAGTTAGTTAATAGAAACATTGCTAAAAGTTCCAGCAGTACAGGATTTTCCCTTAGGCTATAAATAATACATTACTTTGGTGTTTAATCCAATGCTGACAAGAAGAGAAATGAGTTGGCATCCATATGGCAAATATTAATTCTGGCTACTGTTCATGTAAATATTTAAGGCCTTATTTATAGATGGCAATAAAATGAAATAAGGAATTATTATACTGAGTCTAAACTATAAACAAATCATGTACAGTATAGTCATTAAAAAATTCATCTCTATCAAATCTGCTTTGTTTGATTATTAGATAACCTGAAAAACATAGCTTAATTATAGGGAGACTGACTTTATCACTTTGTATGGAATAGAGATATTGATGTAAGTATTGTTTAGGTGAGACAGCATGGTGTCATGTCAAACATCTTGATGCTAAAAAATTGTGTTGGTTGTCTTAGCCCTGGCACTTTGACCATATGCAGGACCCATTTTGTAAAGCCTCAGTTTTGTTGTATATATATCAGGAAGAATAAATCTATCTTACATTGATGGAGCCACTATAACAGTCAGAAGAGATATGTTTTTAAAAGAATGTGTTTGTTGTAAGACAGTTTTTTAACATAACACATTTTGTTTATTCATTTACCAGTTGATGAACATTTGGATTATTTTCACTTTGTGGCTACTGTGAATAATGCTGCTATGAACATTCTTGTACAAGCATGAACTTATGTTTTCATTTTCCTTAGACAGATACCTAGATGTAGAATTGTTGGGTGATATGATAAATTTATATTCGACTTTATAAGAAACTGCCAAAAGCATTTCAATTGTAAATATTTTTTTCTTAGCTTGCTTGTTTTCTGTGTAATGCAGGTCCTTAGAGAGCAAGATCTATAGCCTTTTCATCTTTATATACCTTCCTAATGTCTTATATATGAGGAATTCTCATTCAATATTTATTAAATGAATAAATGCAAGAATGAATGAATAAATAAATGAATGCATAATTTTGATCAACATGTTGTACTTTCCAACTTCTTAGTGGAAAACTACCATTGCCAGAAAAGCCTATTGAAATTTTATTCTCCATCATTGAAATTATACACTAATAATTTTCGATTGAAACAAAATGATAGTTATATATTCTAATATGCTTTTATTGGTTTAATTTTATCTTTTTGCTGTTAGTTGTGCTTCACACTTTTGGGGGCATCGTGTTTTGTAGAAGAGGGTAGGGAATTTTTAGAGCTTTACATAGATTTTCATAGGTACTATATCTATATTCATTCCCTGAATGAGTAAATCTACACACTGTGGTCCACTGGAAAGTGTACTTATCTTGAATTCATATGGACCTGGTGTTAGACCTGGACCCATTATGTACTAGTTGTGAAGTTTAGGCAAGTTATTCTTTATTTGTTAAATTAGAATACTAATAGAACACATCCTGCCTTACTCAACTTAGAGGGTTGGAAGAATTCTCTAGGCCAAGGTTAGTAAATAGACTTTGCAAAATGTAAATCTACATAGAGCAAAAGGTAGTGATTAACACCAGACATCACATGAAGTCTGATTTTGAATTTTTTTCAATCTTTTTCATTGATTTTAGTTTATTTCCAGTATTGTACTCTTTAGGTAATGATGAATATAAAGTTACATGAGACACTGTGGCCAACTTATTATTTATTTAAAATATCCATAAGTATATAATAAATGACCAAAAACATATTCTTAGCCAGTGTGAGTTGATTTAATTACTACAGCTTTGTAGTGTGAGTTTATTTAATTACTACAGCTTTGTAGTATAGTTTGAAATCTGGCATATTGATACCTCCCAACTTGCTTTTGTTGCCTAGAATTGCTTTTGATATACAGGGTCTTCTCTGGTTCTAAACGAAGCATAAAATTATTTTTCCTATATCTGTGAAAAATGATGTTGGGATTTTAATAGGGATTGCATTGAATCTATAGATCCGTTTGGGTAGTATAGACAATTTAACAATGTTGAGTCTGTCCCACAAGCATAGTATGGATTTCCATCTGTTTACATCTTCTGCTATTTCCTTCCTCAGTGTTTTGTAGTTCTCCCTGTAGAGGTCTTTTACCTCCTTAGTTAAGTATATTTGTAGGTACTTTATTTTCTTTGTTGCTATTTTGAAGGGTATTGAGTCTTTGATTTGGTTCTCAATTTTACTGTTGTTGTCATATATGAATGCCTCTGATTTCTGTGTATTGATTTTGTATGAAACTATTAGAATTCTAGAGGAAAATGTTGGAAACACTCTCCTAGACATTGGCCTAGGCAAAGAATTTATGAAGAAGACCCCAAACGCAATCACAGCAGCAACAAAAATAAATAAATGGGACCTGATCAAACTAAAAAGCTTCTGCACAGCCAAAGAAACAGTCATGAAAGCAAATAGACAACCTATAGAATGGGAGTAAATTTTTGCATCGTACACATCTGATATGGGGCCGATAACTAGAATCTATTTAGAACTCATGAAAATCACCAAGAAAAAAATCAAACAACCCTATCAAAAAGTGGGCAAAGGGCATGAACAGAAATTTTTCAAAAGAAGACAGAATAATGACCAACAAACATATGAAAAAATGCTCAACATCTCTAATCATCAGGGAAATGCAAATCAAAACTGCAATGAAATGTCATTTATCTCTAGTAAGAATGGCCTTTATCAAAGAGTCTCAAAACAATAGATGTTGCCGTGGATGTTGAGAGATAGGAACACTCCTACACTGTTAGTGACAGTGCAAATTAGTTCAACCACTGTGGAAAGCAATATGGAGATACCTTAAAGCCATACAAGTGGATCTACCATTTGATCCAGCAATCCCACTACTGGGCATCTACTCAAAAGATCAAATGACACGCTACAAAAAAGACAACTGTATTTGAATGTTTATAGCAGCACAATTCATAATTGCAAAGTTGTGGAAAAACCCAAGAGCCTATCAGTACATGAGTGGATTAATAAAATGTGGTATATGTATACCATGGAGTACTATTCAGCTCTAAGAAACAACGGTGATATAGCATATCTTGTATTGTCCTGGACAGAGCTGGAACCCATACTACTAAGTGATGTATCCCAAGAATGGAAAAACAAGCACCACATATACTCACCAGCAAATTGGTATTAATTGATCAACACCTAAGTGGACACATAAGAATTATATTTATTGGATATTGAGCAGGTGGGAGGGGGAAGGGAGGTAGGTATATACATACATAATGAGTGAGATTTGCACCGTCTGGGGGATGGTCTCGCTTGAAGCTCAGACTTATGGGGGGAATGGGGGCAAGGGCATTATTCAAAACCTTAAAATTTGTATACCCATAATATGCTGAAATAAAAAGAAAACATATTCTTTTTTATTTTTAATTTTTTCTTTTATTTTCACTTGACATGCAATAATTTTACATATTTATGGAATATAGAGTGACATTTTGACACATGTATAAACTGTGTAATGATCAAATAATAGCAATTAGGATATCCATACTGAAACATTTGTCATTTCTCTTTGTTGGAAACATGAAAAATTTCTCTCTTTTAGCTTTTTAAACGTATATGATAAATTATTGTTAACTATAGTCACCCTACAGTGCTATAGAACAGTAGAACTTATTCCTCCAATCTAACTATAATGTTCTATCCTTTAACAGAGCTCTCCTTATTATCCCTTCCTTACTATCCCTTCCCCATTCCCAGGCTGTAATAACAATAATTCTAGTCTATATGCTATGAGCTTTTTTGTTGTTGTTGTTGTTGTTTTTTTTACTTTCTACATGTGAGTTAGAACATATGGTATGAATATTTCAGTGCCTGACTTACTTCATTTAATATGATGTCATCTAGGTTCATACACATTGCCACAAATGACAGGATTTCATTTGTTTTTATGCCTGAATAATATTCTTTTGTGTGTGTATACCACATTTCTTTATCCATTCATCTGTTGATGCACATTTAGGTTGATTCCATATCTTGGCTATTGTGAATAGTGCCCCAGTAAACATGGGTGTACAAATATCTATCTGATATACTGGTTTCCTTTCCTTTAGATAAATACCCCAGCTTTGTTCCCCTCTCCTCTGGAAACACAATGTTCTCCAAAGCTTTGCCCAGTATGTCCCATCATCCCTGAGGTATATCACCTAGAGCAGGCTCCCTTTCCGGAACCCTCAAAGTGGTTCAAAGTAGCACACATGCAGTCAAGGCTCCAGCTGCCCTGAGCAGCTATCTTGAGTCTTGGGGAACTGGATCACAGTAGATCCAAGACGTTTTTTCTCTCTCTCACTGCCTGTTTGTAAGTAGTAAACTCACTTAGTGTAACTTGTGTTTGAATGGGTTATGTCTCAGTGGACTCAGACATGTTGGTATTTAGTACATGATGGACCTGAATAATAGTCCAAGATGCAGTGGGCATGTATGCGCAGTGTACGGACTCTGCTTCTAGTGGTTGGCATAGCGATGATCTTTGCTATTCTCCACACAATGGAAGTTCCCTCTTGGGATTAGTGATTAGCGAACCTCTTCACGCCTACCCACAAAATTTGATTCAGATGTCAAGACTGATGATACTCACATTCTTTAAGAGCACATTTAAAGATTTATTGCTCACATAATGAGGCTTTCTGGGGAGGACAGGGCAGGCCTCCAAATAGTCCAAACATAGCTTGAAAGCAGAGAAGAGGCTTAGGGTTTTGTTTTTATTAGAGTATGGGGTCAGGGTAAGAGTTCTTTTGTAGAGGCCATGGTTTCCTTTGTTTGAACATTCCCCCATCACCAAAGGAAGTAGCACTCAGGAATTTCTATCAGCTTGCCCCAGTGCAGGCCAGAAGGGGAAGGGGAATAGCAGAGCTCGAAAACTGCAAGCAGTAGAACACCAATAGTGGAGTTAGTCATTTTATTAAATTTAACCATCTGTGTTTGACTATTGACTGAAATGTACCATGTTTCATTTAATTGAATTTGAACTTGTTAAATTAATCCATTATAGTGCATTATGAAACCTGTAGCCTGAGGCTGGTAAGGGAGGTGAAAGTTCCATTGTATGCCTTATTTAAGAGCCCAGCATTTCGCATTTTGGGAAGTTAAATGAGTGACTTAGTAGCTGTCAATAACACCTTGAATGTCAAAGAGGTATGTAATCTCTTGATGTGGTCTAGTATAGTGGCTTTACTATGTGTACAGACTTGTGTGACCTGGATTTATATTTTGGGTATCTGTAAGGCAAGAGATTTCCAGAGTGGGAAACCGTGGAGAAGTAGTTAATGATGCTGCCATTGGACAGGCCACATAACCAATTACAGGCTGTGGTTTATAGCAATAAAAAGTTGCAAATGTATCCAATTTCTGGTCAGGGCATCCAGTGATAAGGTACTGTTTAGAGAATTGGGATGATTTACAAGTAGCAACATATATGGTTTAAGTAAATTTGTGCAAATAATATATTACCTCAAGAACTACAAAAGGCCTAGAAGATGTTGGATTAGTTTTAATATTATAGGTGTTGAGTGGATCAATAGTTATTTATTGACAGTACCAGGAAATGAGCTGCCTAAGACCTAAGAGCTTTTTGTATTTCTTCATTTGTATCTTGAATAAGACCCAGGTGATATGTAACATTATGCTCATTTTTCAAATAAGAAATCTATTATACTTGCCTTTTTATGTTTTTCATTTTTCTAGCCCTAGCACTTATTTGCTCTGTAGTAAACAATGACGCTCTTTCTGAGCCTATGGGTTCAGCCTCTGTTATACCATGTAGAAAAACCTTTGTTACACAAGTAAGAAACGATGGATTCATATATAAGAGGAACACAATTTTGTTTTCATTAATAATAGTGGAATTGATTAACAAAGTTTTATATTCACTTTTCTGAAATCTTGGTTTGGTAAAGTTGTATCTTACTCTGATTAATATATATTCTTAAATTCTTATAGATTAGGAATCTAATCTGTACTCTTGAAACATAAATATTTTAAAAATTACTATAATATGCCTTTATTTCAAACAGTTTAGACTCATCTGTAAATCCTATATCTCCCTCTCTCTCTCTCCACATATCCAATTGCACTAGGAAATCCTATTAGTACTAGCTTTAAAATATGTTAAGGTGATCAAAAATAAATAACAACCAAGACTAAAAATGAAAATTGGTATATAAATTGACCAAAAAATTAAAAGTAAAAATCTGACTTTGCTTAATTGGCATGCAAAAACAAAACAAACAAACAAACAAAAAAAACATGCCAATAAAGAAATTCACTGAGTGGATCACTAAGGAAGAATAGTCAAGGATTTTATGTGGAGGAAGATAAGATTCATGGTAAGTTAATTAAAGGTTGAAAAATTAGCAATCTAGATGGTGTAGAATAAATGTCAGAGTCTGTACCTAGTTGATTCAAACAATCCTACTCTTCACTGGCCAGGGGAGATGATTCATTTAGGTCCATTGAGGATCTAGCATATGGTTTAGTAAAAGTTTTTAGTCATTATTCAGCATCATCCGGTAGGTCACTCAAAGTTCATGGTTTTTTAACAACTTCAGCAGATTAGAACAACATTCAATTTTGTTATCTTCTAGACAAATGTGCTGTATGAGGAAATTATTTCTATTATAAATCTGATTGCTTCCCAGTAACTGCACTGCTGCTATCTTTTGTAAGACACCATCCTTTCTCACCTGGATAATTACAATACCCCCTAAATGGTGTCCCAACTTTCATCCTTGTTCTCTTGCTAAAGTGATCATTAGGAGACCTTAGTCAGATCATGCAACCTCTCTGTTTGAAAATTCAGCACTTATTCCTCATTTTATTCAGAGTAAAAGCTAAATTTCTTATAACGGCTTAGAATGCTCCAAATGGTCTGTCCTACAACCCCTTTCACTGCATGACTTCTTAATATCTTCCATCATTTACGTTTCCCTAATTACCATGATTACCTCATTTGCTCTGTAATACTTCTACCCTAAGGCCTTTCACACTAGCTATTACCACTGCCTGGCACTCACTCTCTGGTATCTACTTGGCTCACTCCTTCCCCTCATTCAAGTCCTCACTCAGGAATCATCTTCTCTAAGAGGGCTAACTTGACCACAGACTTAAATTTGAAAATTGAGCATTGTGTACCCAACTTCCATTTTAAAAAACATGTAGTAGTTATCATCTTCTATCCTACTACACAGTTTTCTTATCCTGGTGTCTACTTATAGTGTATTATACATTTCTTCTCTCTCCATGAAGATATTTAAACTGCACAAAAAGTGTAAACATATATTTTCTTTTGTTCACAACTATATCTCAAACATATAATAAGTGATCAATAATTGTTTAATAAACCATGAAAATTGAAAATTGTGCAAAATAGCATATATAAGGTAATAATGTAAATCCCAAAATAGAAATAGTATAAATTTTATTCTCTCATAATAAAGTACAAGAATGATAAGTAATAATAAAATACCAAGGAAAATTTCCTCAGTAGCAAATTTATTGAAGTAAACAAATCTTTCCAGTGTCATCTATCAAATATTTAAAAAAGCAAAAAAAGAACCACATTATTAAGTAACTAAAGAATAAAGTTTGGCAACACATACACATCTTAATTAAATGAACAAGAAAATAACTTAGTGATGTAAAATTAACATATATCACCTTCTTTTTCCTTAGAGGGACTTTGTTCTGTTTTTTCTTTAGTGTTGAAATTTTGGTTATTTACTCTTCTGGGAGGAAGTTTTAGCTATACATTGATTTCCACCCACCCCCTCCCCAGATTTTCTTCTATTTTTAATTTACTTTTAACTTGATCTGAGTTGCTTAACAAATTTGCAAGCTATTTTTTTGTTCAAATATTTTTTAAATATTTTGGCTATTAATTTTTAGAAGCAATGTACTGTGGTTAAATGACATAATCTCTACAATTTCCATTCATGATAAAATCAAATTCCTTGTGGTTAGGTAAATAGCTATTTCTTGAAATAAATATTTTATGGTTATTTGAGAAGAAATAGTGACAATTATAATAGATTGGAAAGTGCATTTGTAAGGGGGCATAACATATTATAATTTTATTAAGTAATTTTACATTCTATTTTGTGTGTTTAAAAAAATACTATTTTTGTATTTAAAAGGAAAATTTTAAATTAAATTTTACAAATTAACATTCCAATTAAGTAAGATTGAGATTGCCATTATAAATATTAATTATAAACAACTAAGTTGTTATTAGAACCAAAAGGTCAAGTTTAATAAGCATTTTGAGAACCAATGTCTGTGATTTATGGAAATGTAAATAAAGCGTATTAAACTTAGACATTAAAACCTTTATGCATACCATACATTGATATAATAATATATTCACACTTCATTTTTATTTGTATGAATTGATTTAATAAACTAAATTTAAGGTTCTTATAGCTTAGATAAATATAAGAAAATACTTTCTTTAATTACCTCATATTCCTGCTTTGTTCTCAAGCTGTAGTAAATAAAACACTTTACCATATGCAAATAATATATAATATTTAATAAGAGAGCAGTTAAGCAACAGAATCCCTAGCAGTCCAGGTATAATTCTTCAATACTAATTTTCCATTATAAATATAAAATGACATTTTAAATGGTATTAATACATATATAAAGTCTTACATCATACACAGAATTTGCAACATAAACAACTAATAACAGTTATTTGTTGAATCTCTTCTTATATTATTACCATATATCACAGTGATTTGCAATGGCCCCATGAAAAATATTGTTCATGTAATTATATTTTTCCTTAAAATTAGCTTACAGTCTGATTAGGTCCATATTGCTTATATCTTTCTAGGGCTAGTAATGCATTCTCTCTTTCTCCCTTCCATTATACTCCTTTCAGGTGTGCAATGGAATGTATTTCTACTTTGCTATTGTTACTTTCATTGAATAGTTCAGAAATTAAATATCTATCCAGTAGATGAACAAATAAATTTCTTGCTGGAAAAGACTTGATTTACTTAACCAAATTAGACATATCATGAAAAATATAGACCTAAGTACAAAGGGATCATAATTGGAAAGATTGATTAAATGATTATGTAAAATTTAAAAATGAAATGATATTACTATTATCATGGTGATGATGATGAGAGTTAGCATTCAGTGAGCACTTACCAGGTATTTTGCAAAACACTCTATGCAAAATATTTTATAACTGATGAATAGAATTTGAGCTATATTCTCTCTGAAACTTAGCCTATGTGATTTTAAAACAAGATATTACATTACCTTCCCTTTGTACAGGACATCAAATTGCCAAGTAGATCACCTTTCAAGAGAAGACTGCCTGAATTTCAGTTCCACTTGTAACTTGAATGGGAATTAAATGTAACCCAAATAAGTTAATGAGATAATCAATAAAAAGCATATTACATTTTACATGAACTTTTATTTCAGAATTCAACTCATGAAGAAAAAATTATACATAATACAAATTGCTAATGAATAAGTGATAAGAACACACCAAACAGTCCTATATAACTAGCTTTTATCCAGTGTTCAACTAGAGTGCTCTGGTGTGCGTGTGTGTGTGTGTGTTTGCTTGAGAAGCAGATGATTTTGTATTAGGTAGTCATATTAAATAGGAGAAAAATTAACTAAAATAGTAGAATCACACTACTATACTCAATATGTTTTATCTAGCAAAAATTATGCCCAGCACCAAGATCTGCTGAAAAAACTACTGATTTGTGAGTTTTATCTCATGCTTAATCTAACACAACTGTCACTACAATGCCATACATTAAAAGGAGTGTCCCTCATTAAAGGGAGTGGTGAGTGGAATTATATACATACTTTTGTCTCATATTATGTTTGGACATTTTCTCCTCCATTCCCCCTCCATAATTTCAGGACAATATTTTCATCAATTAAAAATATATTGAGAAATACTATTAGGATTTAGAAAACAATGTAATCTGTTAACTTTTGGCCTTCAAGCACATGCAATACCTCTGTTACTGTATTATACTCCTAAGTGTACAGGGACTTAATTCATTTAGTGGAAATCAATCTGTGATTTTGGAAAGTGGGAAAATAAAAGAGAGGATTAGTTCAGCAATGATAGAATCTGAAGGGAAATTACACCAAGGGACAATGTATTAATAATTAGTATTGTTATTTTCCACAGTGTCAGTACTATAATAGAACTTCACTGATGGGAAATGATTCTGAACTTAGTGGGTTCACATGGGAGAAATTTTTGAAAAGATAGATTAGAATATTTAGCTATTACCCATACTGTTAGAAAAGGTGGCAGGTGGAAAAAATTGAATAAAATTCAAGTTGATTAATTTTAAAATTTCTAAAAACTGCTCAGATAAGGACCATCTATTTAGTTATGGAAAAATACGCAAACAATATTCCCTGTGACACTACATAAGAGTTGTGCTATATTCAATCAAGTCACTAAATTCAGCCAAAACTCAAGGGGTGCAAATAGTCTCCACCTGTCATTAAGGAGCATTAGTAAAGATATTGTGAAGTACCCTGGGTGTGTCGTGCTGTCATTGCAACATGTAGATGCTTCAGTCCACAGCCCCAGGTGAACGCTACATTGTAGACTTTCTAACCAAAATGCCAGATGTGGAGTAAGACCATCCTGGGTATTTTAGACCACTGCAACTACTAACAGGATGAATTAAACAGTTAAGAGATTACAATTAAAATGACATTTCTTCCCCTTTACTCTCTCTGGAAACAGGCTGTTTGGATGAATATTTTGCTTTGGAAAGGGTCTACACTCATTCCTCTTTTTTAAACGTCGGGCGCTTAAAAAGGACACTGTTATCTGAATAAGTAACCTTTTCAACAACCTTTATTTATGAAAAAATAGACCAAAAATGCTCAAAGAAAGAAAACACGGCCACCTGTCTAATACACTCTGCAGAGTAAGATGCTATATACTTTTTGATAACCATTCTCCCTCACTCATTCCTATGCTTATTTGTCTAGTCACACATTGGAGTATACAGAGAAGCATACAAAATACAGAAAATATGATTCATATTTCACAAGTGTTACATGTTATCTTATTAAAATTTGATCACATTATTCACAATGGTGTATACTTTGACTTAATTTCCCCTAAAATTTATTATAGATATTTTTAGTTTAATAAATATAATCTTTTCTTGTATTTTCTAATGGCTGCCTAGCATTTAATTGTGTGGCTATTATATGATTTATGTAATCATTCCTCTTCTAAATAAGGTGTATCGTTTCGCACAGATTTGCTGGTATTAAAATATAATGCGACTATCTCTCTCTATATATATATCCTGTGCTCTATTCTATGTAAAATAAATATTTCTTAAGAGAATTACTGAACTAAGAAATGTATATTTAATATTTTGAATGATACTAATAAATTGCTTTTTAAAAATCTTGAGCAATTTATACTCACCTTAGCAATGAAGGATATTTCTTATTCTGCCTCTAATGTCTTCCCAAAAGTACAATTCTAAATAATTTTTCCAGTATTTTTGCTTTAAAAAGTTTTCACTATGATATTAATCTATATTTTTAATATTCAAGGTAGTTGAAGATAATTTCAAATATTTATTGATCATTTTTATATTTTATTTGATAAGTGGCCTCCTGTTTTCTTTCAGTTTGTGCCTGATTGTTCAGGCATAGCATGCAAGGAATTGTCATTACACGACAATTTTCTCTGAATAAAGGCAAAAGTTCAGGAGTGAACAGACTGATTTGGATACTCACAGGAGTCGCTGACTGTAACTGCAAGGTAACAATCTACATCAATGATTAGGCTTGAAACGTACCAGTAGAGGTATACTCAACCAATTTTTAGGTGTCACAAGAGATAACCCTCAACCAAATGTTAGCAACTGCAGAAAGAACAAAAATTAGGTTGGAGAATTAAGTAGGGGTTTGACCAGGCAGTACCATGGAAAGTTCTTTAAATTGTATTAAGTACTTTGGTTATATTATGTAAACAACTAAAATATATTTTGAAAAGGATATGTCATGAATAGGTGATCAATTTTTAAAGTTTACACATGTTAAAAAATAAAGAATGAACTGGGTATATTTGGAAACACAAAGAATTTTTATGTGTTCATGTAAATTAGGCAGCTTTGAGTTTGCTAGAGTTAATGAAGTCTGACAGAAATGGACTAAATTTGGACAGACTTTAAAAAAAATCATCAAAATACTTTGCTTGTGGTGTGTCAGAGAAAGAATTAAGAATGATATCTGATACTTTATGGTTATATAAGGGTATTTTATACTGAACAGGAAAAACATACAGAAGAGAATATGACACAAGTTAAATGGGTTGACATTTGGATATACTGATGTTAGGTATGTCTACCTGCTAATTTTTATTCTATAGGGAAAATGTTTAAATATACCAATACAGACTATTTCTTATCTGTACAGGATTATTGATGGTAAATGCATTTTTAATCAAGACATAAGACAATCTCATTTGCTTATTTAGGCATACGTATAGGCTAGATTACAAGACTGCAATTGAGTTTAAAAATGGCAAGCATTTTCCAGATGAGCATGGTGGCTCACATCTGTAATCCCAGTACTGTGGAGGCCAAAGTGAAAGGATTGCTTGAGCCCAGGAATTTGAGGTTGCAGTGAGCTATGATTGTGCCACTGCGCTTCAGCCGGGGCAACAGAGAGAAATCCTGTCTCAAGAAAAAAAAGTTAAATGGTAAGTATTTTACATTAAATATATGATGTTATTATCTATTTTATAAGACCCCTGCCCAGTGACTTTCTCAGATGTTTGAATATGGAGGACATAATAGCGAAAGCCTGCAGAATTACAAGTAAACTATTATCTTTACAGAATTGATGGAAAGTTGAATATTTTTTTCTAAATTCTTTTCTTCCTTGCACCTATTTTTGCAATACAAATGACTAAACTTTGTTAAATAAACTGTCTTTCAACAGATATTATGAATATAATCAAAGTGATTTTCTCCTGTAATTTTATTGAATATAAAATGCTCACATTACCATTAATTCATAAACTAAATGCTTTAGCAGAAAAGCAACAAATAACATATCTTAGTATCTGGAAAAATAATGGCAAGTCTTCTTAAAATATTTCAAAGATAAAGTTGGAAGGATGAGAGGAAGAAAAGAAGGAAGAAAGGGAGAAGAGAAAGAAAGGGATGAAATGAGAGAGCAAACACAATCGGTCTTTGATATTTCTTTGACAGTACTGTGCTTCATTTCTAGTTTCCCTTGAACATCAGCTTTATATCCCAAGGTGCAGTTAAATATTTCACAAAGAGGAATATAAAAAATATCAAAAAGGTTCTTTCTGAAATTAAAATGGAATAGATCAATGAGAAGGGTTTCTTTTTGCAAATCCCTTCCTTTATACTTTATCATTTCATTTTGTTGCAAAATTACAGTAGCCTTTGAGAATTTGATGCCATTTATGTGCAGTCTCTCATTTACCCTTGATTTTTAAATATCATTAATCCTGTTTTCCACTGTTTCTACTCTGCACATTTTAATACTTTTATTCTCAGTGGATTTTCTCTGCATAAAATTATATATATATATAATTTTGTTTCTTTGCCAATATCTTTTATTTGTCTCTCTTAATGTGTGCTTTTATGTTTATTATGTGTGTTCATGTTTATTTATAATGAATACCTTTAGTGTTCATCGAATTCATTTATGGAGTCATTAAAGAATTGCCTTATTTATAAATATTTAAGTTCTTTTTGTACTGGATCATCTTTGAAACAGCCATGGACTGAAGGGATTAATGTTCATTGTGGATTTTATTCTTGATATATTGTCATTTGACTGTATTAACCTTTTAATTCACACCTTTCTAATATGTAATAGTCTCACTATTTAGTGTGATATGACAAACAGGGTTGCCCAAAAGTAACAATTACAATGTGTCTGGCTTGCTTGGACAATGAACCAGCTGGTACTGGGAGCACTTTAGTTCTCCCAGCAAAAGAAGCTATCTCCAAAGTCAGTTACCCACATGGTTTGTGGCTTCTTCACCCCATTGTGAGGTACTACATTTAAATTCAAGTCCCCATAGGCTGGTAGGTTCACAGCAGGGCAGCTGGCACCTCAATCAAGGCTTAAGTTATCTCGTTAGTATATTCGTAAACACAGACAAAGTCACCCTTATTTTGAACTCTGAGAAGGAAAAGAGGCAGGGGGCTGGATTGCCTTTTCTGGAGGATAAACCCATGTTGTTTGTCCATCAGAGTACTCTGGCCCTAGCTCATGACTTTCTGATTATGACAGTCTAAGACTCAAATCTCTTTTTTGCTGACTCCTAACTTGTAAGTTTCTTCAAATAAGCCTTTTTCTTAGTGCATACTATGTGAACAATTGTGGAATTGGTCAAGAACTCCCATTGCCTGTCAGGTATCAATTGCAAAAAGACCTATCTTGCAGGACCCTTTTCTAGCCTAATTTCAACATCATCTTTTTTATTTAGAAAAGAATGCATAAACTTCCAATTCATTTGTTTCTTGCTGTTTTCATTATAATCCTCTGGCAAAATTTCAATCCTAGTTATATCCACCCCTCAGGATTTTCCTTCAGTATAGTGGAATCTTACAGGTGAAAAACACAACCAGAGTAACCTGTGTCACTTGAATGATAATTGATCTCAAGCGAGTCCTTAATTATACTACTAGGCTATTACCTTTCCTTGAAACATCATTTTTCTCTTCATATTCAGGTCTAGCTAATAATTATTTTTCCTTTTATTTCATTGAATCAACTGCTGCATAGAAAAGAACTTCTTTTTACAACCTTGCATTGTCCTCTCCATTCAATGAGCTACATCTGTGTCCATAAGCTATGCCTTTCCTCCTATGACTGTGGACACACAGCGTGTGATCCTGCCCAGAGCCCACTCCCACTTATAACTTACTCCCTCTTTGGCTGATTTCATCCATTCTTATGGCTTTAAATGCCTTTTCAAGGTTGAATGTGTCCTTTGGTATATTTCCATCTGAGAACCTTACATTGAATTCCTTCTTAGTGTTCTTCTGAGAAGACATAAGTCATTATGTCAAACTTACGTTTTTATTTTTCCAGCCACAAAACTCTGATTCTTCCACATTGTTAGACAAAAAAAAAAATGGAACTTCAACACTTTAGCAGTTTAAGTCAAATGTCTTAAAATCATTTCTAATCCTTTCTTTTCTCTCATCCTACATTCAATCTGTCAGAAAAACTCTGTTGACTCTGCCTTACAATAATCAGTACACAACAGCTTCCTCAATAAATATCCTAGTCCAAAAACAATCATTTCTTTCTTTCTTTCCTTTTTTTCTTCTTTCCCTTCCTTCCTTTTTTTCCTTCTCTCTCTCTATGCTGGATAGTTTTGGCAGCTTTCCAAGTGGTCCCAAGGCCCTTGCAGATTTTTCTCCATAGATCAGCCACAGTGCTTCTTTAAAAAGTTAGTCCTATCCAATCATGTCTATCATGAAAATCATCAGCTTCCACATGGTAAAAAGCCTAAGAGTTTTCAATGGCCTGTAAAGGCCTGTGGGGTCTGGCTTCTGTGACCTCTTGGATCTCATCTCCTCCCAGTATCTATAGAGAACTGCCTTTGCCATGCCCTTTGCTTGGAATGTTCTTCACTAAATATCTGCATGACCCTCTCCTCCTCTCTCTTTTTTTTTTTTCTTATTTATTTCAACATATTATGAGGGTACAAATGTTCAGGTTACGTATATTGCCCTTGCCTCACTGGAGCCAGAGCTTCAAGTGTGTCCATTTCCCAGACGGTGCACACCACACTCATTATGTATGTATATACCCATCCCCTTCTCCCTGCTCCCATCAGCCTGACAGCCGATGAATGGTATTACTATATGTGCACTTAAGAACAAAAGACATTCTATAAAAAAGACATCTGCACTCGAATGCTTATAGCAGCACAATTCAAAATTGCAAAGGTGTGGAGACAACTTAAGTGCCCATCAATACATGAGTGGATTAATAAAATTGGTATATGAATATCAACCATGCAGTTCTCCTCCTCTCTTTAAGGCCTGACTCAGATGTCACCTTCTCAAGGAGATACCTGAACTCTCTATTAAAAATTACACCCTCTGGGTTTTCTCATTCCATATTTCTTCCTTTCGGTTTCTACATAGCACCTACTACTATCCATATTGATATACAACTCCTTTCTCTCTCTATTTCCATCTCTCTTTAGTTTGCTCTTTAATCTGTAATTATCTATCTACTTATCCCTACTTATCTTTCCTTAGAACACTACCTGGTACATAAAGAAGGTTCTTTTTTTTTTTTTTTTTTTTTTTGAGACCCATTAAAACAAAGTTTAATGAGAAAAAAAATAAAATATAAGCACTGTAACATCCTTGATTTTATCTATTCTGATGACATTTATATCCCAGTGCCTACATGATAGCCTACAGTTTTTCTTTCTGTTTTTTCTCTACAGCTTTTCTCTCTAGTTTTTCTCTATTCCTTTTTATTTTATTTTATCAAATTATGGGGGTACAAATATTGTTAGGGTTACATATATTGCCCCAAGGAAAATTAAATATCTAGGAGTATACTTAATGAAAGATACAAAATATTTATACAAGGAGAACTATGAAACATTAAAAAAAGAAATTGCAGGTGATTTGAACAGATGGAAAAATCTACCTTGTTCATGGATTGGTAGAGTCAATATCATTAAAATGTTAATATTACCTAAAGTTATCTACAGAATTAATGCAATCCCCATCAAAATATCACCAGCATTCTTTACAGATCTAAAAAAATAATTCTGCACTTTGTATGGAACCAGAAAAAACTGCATATAGCCAAAGCAATCTTAAGTAAGAAGAACAAACTGGGAGGCATCAGTCTTCCTGACTTCAAGCTTTACTATAAAGCAATAATAGTTAAATTAGCCTGGTACTGGCACAAGAACAGAAGCATCAATATCTGGAGTAGATCTTGGATACCAGAGATTCTTCAGATTCTTAAGCTAATAAAAATCAAGATTTTATCAAAATTTTGTGAAAATATAGTCACTGCATAAAATAAATATTTTTTCTGACACCAATTTGTAATATATTTCTCTGGATAATACCAAGTTAAAATCCAATTATAAAAAAAATACTCAGTTATTTAAAGCATTGATTTGTTCACTCATCAATAAAGCATTGATTAATTCAACCAGATTTTGTTGAATGCAACCATATTTAACTTTGCTAAGCACGATACTGACACAACACTGAATAAGACAATAGGTATTTTTTTCAGCAATCTTAAAGTCATCAGCTATTTGAGAGACTTGTATTAAAAGGAGCTATCACCTGATATGAGTGGAAAGGAAGAATCCTTGCAAGACAGCAATAAACTTGGTGAATTTGACACAGTCTGGGATCAAACCTTCTACCTTGGAAATTAAATAAATGCTTTTCTTAGTGCCCTAGAGTTGATTAAATATAAGAATATGACTTACACTAAATATCTCACAAGACCTGACATATGTAGTCCAGACCTCACAATTTTTATTTAAAGCATATAAGTCTGATCACTGGAAATGAGCAGTGACTTGAATAACATAGTATCTTTCTGAAAGCAAGTTATCCAGTAGAACAGAAAAGTCCCTAGCCTATTGTCTGAATAATTCTACTAATAACAACAAAAAAAGATGATTATTCATTTGTAAGATTCATTATATATTATAAAGAAATATGATGAAACTGAAAATAAATAATTATACTTCTCTTTGATGCAAAGAAACAAGGTTTTAATGTGAAAACAAACACCTTTGCACTGAATTCTATAGCAATTAAATTATTTCATCTATAATGGTGAAAGAAAGGAAATGTGGAAATTGTGTTTATAATTGTCTCCTATTGATGCAGAATGCATTTTTTCTTTTTCTTTTTCTTTATTTTTGTTTTGAGAACACTTTGTCTCACTTTGTAGGTTGTCTATTCACTCTTTTGATTATGTCCTTTGCTGTACAGAGCTTTTTTAATTTAATTAAATCCTATTTATTTATTTTTATTGTTGCTATATTTGCCTTTCGAGTCTTAGCCATAAATTCTTGCATAGGCTGATGTCTAAAAGAGTTGTTCCTACATTTTCTTCTAAAATTTTTATGGTTTCATGCCTTACATTTAAGTCTTTATTTCATCTTGAATTAATTTCTGTGTATAGCAAGAGATAAGGATCCTGTTTCATTTGTCTGCATGTGGCTATCCAGTTTTCTCAGCACCATTTATTAAATAGGGCTTCCTTTCCTCAATGTATGTTGTCATCTGCTTTGTCAAAGACCAGTTGGTTGTAGGTAGATGGTTTTATTTCTGAGTTCTATATTCTGTTCCTTTGGTCTATGCATTTTTTTATGCCAGTACCAAGATGTATTGGTTACTATAGCTCTGCAGTATAATTTGCAGTAATGTGATACCTCCAGATTCATTCCTTTTACTTAAGATTGCTTTGGTTATTCAAGCTCTTTTTTGGTTCTGAATAAAGCTTAGAATTATTTTTTCTAGATCTGTGAAATATGGTGTTGGTATTTTAATGGGAATTACATTGAATCTGTAAATCACTTTGGGCAGTATGGACATTTTACTAATGATGATGCTACCAATCCATGAGCAGGGAATGTTTTTCCTTTTGTTTGTGTCATCTGCAAGTTCTGTCATCAGCATTTCATAGTTCTCCTTGTAGAGGTCTTTATTCTCCTTGGTTAAGTATATTCCTAGGTATTTTTCTTTCTTTGTAGCTACTGTGAATGGTATTGAGTCCTTGACTTGACTCTCTGTTTGACTGTTATTAGTATATAGAAATGCTATTGATTTGTGTACAAACATTTTGTAACCTGAGAGTTTGCTGAATTTGTTTATCAATCCCAGGAGTCTTTTGATGAAGTCTTTAGGATTTTTTAAATAGAAGACCATATTATCAGCAAACAAGGATAATTTGACCTCCTATTTCTCAACTTAGATGCCCTTTATTTCTTTCTCTTGCCTAAGCAGAACATATTTTCAACAACTTAGTGACTTCAAACACTACCCATTTATCTTATGGTTTCTGTAGATCATAAGTCCTGCCACAACTTGAGTGAGTTCTCTACTTAACACAGAACTATAATCAAGATTTCACAAGACTGTGATCACAGTATCAATTTAGTTGTAATTTTCATCTGAGACTTGGGGACTTCTTCCAAGATCATTCAGATTATCAACAGAAACCAGTTATGTCTATAGGACTGAGGTCTTTGTTCTCTTACTATCTATAAGAGAGCCAAGAATGACTCTCAGTTCTAGAGGCCACCTTCAGTTTTTTGCCACTTGTCCTCCATAGGCAGTTTGTAAAATGGAAGTTTACTTCTTCAAGGCCAACCAGAGAGATCTATTGGATTTCTTATTCTTAGAGTCTTATGTAACATAAACATGGGAGTGACCACTTATCACTATTTTCCATACACCATAACCTAATCAATAACCATAATCCCATCATATCTACATCTTCCACCTGTATTCAAGGGGAGAGGATTATCCACAGCATGTATGCAGTGAGGTGGGATTCTGGGATACAATATTAGAATGCACACTAAGACTATAGACTATCAATAATTGTTTCTTCAACATTATTTATAGCATAATCAACTGAAGTTCTTGTTGAAACATTAATATTCCTATGTCTACCCCTCAGAGTGTTGATAAAATTAGTATTTGTTGGGGCCTAAGGCCATGACATTTTAACAAGCTACCAAGTTTAATATTATGGTTATTAAAGTATGAAATATAATATTTATTGATAGAGTAAAGTACTCTCTATCATGCCTATCAAAGTATATAGAAGTTTGGCAGCTTTTAGATGAAGCATTACGTGGGAGAATCATTAGAATCAGAGAAAAAATTACTGAATGGAAAGAAGTATTCTTTTTTCTTTATTTGTATCATTATTTGTATATTTTGTTTTTCTATAAAATAGAAATGATAATACTCGCTTTGAAATAACATTTATGTTTTTTACAATTATTCATTGTCAGTAATAGTAGCAGTAGTAGTATGGTTAATCAAATAAAATGATAGTCACAAAGCAGGAAGCTAGAAAAGTTATCTATTCCATGGTAGCAACTTTATTCTAAAGCCATTGCAGAAATTCAGTGATAATGTTTATATAAAAGCACCATACTTTCTCTAAGGCAATTTCTTGACTCACCATATAAGGAATCCATTTATTGGAGAATATTATTTGCTTATGTACAAATGTAAATTTAATATACTTTTTAGATGAGGCAAGTGATCGATTGTCAATAACTACTGATTTACGTGTACCCATCATATAATTGAAAGTAACATGTTGTGCTCTGTTTACTATTTATTTTGCTGTTACTTATTTTTTTCAGAGAGTGAATATAATACTTTAGTATCATGAGAGACAAAACCATGAGGAATATGATGATTAAAGTTTTTAAAAAATATATCTTAACAAAGGAATGCAATATAGGCAAAAAAGGACAGCAGTTACTTTTCTATTCCCATTTTCTTCTTTCCTGTTACTCATTAATTAGATTGACAAGGGAAAAAGTATACTTTAACCTCATGTTTTCTCCCATGTAAGCTTTCTGCCTTTGACTCATAAAATAGCTAGGGTCTTTATTAACAATAGACAGTAATCAATTTTCAACCTTCCAAAACTTCTGTGATTTCCAAGTGGAATTGAATCCTATGTTCAACTACTTTAGATCATTTGTTTTGACAATTAAATATGGAAATATCTTTGAAAATGTAGTATATTTATATGAGAATTATTTTGTGTCAAACAAAGTGGGAATGTCAAATATGACCTACAACCTTTTGCATTTCTTTTCTATAATTTAAGCAAGGATTTTGTTAAGCAACAATGAACCAAAATAGCTTATAGAGGCACAAGAATAACTCAGAAACAGAAGCACATAATATTAAATATTATTATTTATTATAATGTTTGGTTGTTTCTTAGTTACACTAAAGTTAAATGTTTGGTTATAGAGATAACTCCCAGATCTTTTTATTGCAAAGGTAAATTTTTTCCTTAGATGTTAGTAAGTAACCTATGGGGATATTTTGACACCAAATATATATCAGGGTCTAATCAGGAAAGTAGTTTTATGGAATAAACAATTTACTGTAGAAATTAAGGAATTGTGTGTTTGGGGAGGAACTGAAAAAGTAACGGTCCAGAAAGAGAAGTTGGAAAATCAGGGAATAGTCCCAAACCAGAGGTACTAGTGTATTAGGGACATATCTAAGGTAAGTTAAATTCCCCTATTACTGACATTCAGAGCACAATAGGCATTTGCTTAAAAGGACTTATAGAAGCTATCACTTTGAATGTATTTATATGAGTTTGAAATAATACCCTTCTTTATTCAACTTGAGGATTCATATGGACAGAACACATAATCGTTTTTTCAAATATATTTCTGGGTCTTAGTGTAATACCAGGAAGTTGTATAGTTCATTGAACAAATAAACAATTTGAAATTTTTAGGTTCCATTTCATGTAAATGAAAAATGAAAAAAATAATAAAGTCTTACTTAACTTTTGATGTAGGACTTAAGTACAATAAGAGGATTAAATTACAATAGTAACTAGCTCATAATAAGTACTGAAAATTGTTAAATTACTGAAGATCTCCTAATGATTGCTTTTTAAGACAGACATTGAATCAATGTGTATTTAATGAATACTGTGTCACAGCATTGTACTAAACATTGAAAAAGTAATCTTTTAAGACATCCAAAGCACATACTGTTATTATCATGCAGAGCTGTAAACACAGCATGGGTTTGGACTTACAGAGACTGTTTTAAATTCTCCCTTCCTGACTTACTAGGTGTTTGAACTTTGGCAAATTACTTATCCTGTCTGAATTTCAGTGCCCTTTTATTTTGTTTTTAAACAGTGGTAATGACACTTTTTGTAAGGATTAAATAACAATATTTATAATGGTCTTTGTCCAAGGAAGACACTCAAAAACATTGTTTTTATAACCTATTGAGGGAAAGATGAATTTTCAATTAAAATGGACTTAATTTCATTTGATATATTTCATATTTTATAGTTTCAAGAAAGCAATTGGTTGCAAGAGAATTCAAATTTAATGTCTATACTACTGCCACATTCTATAAAGTATGAAAAAATTCTATTCCTCAAATGAATTGCTCATAGACTGAAACTAGCTTAATATCCTGAAACTAAAATAAAAATAAGTTAAAGAACATTTTTAATATGTAGATAAATCTTTTTATCAATGAAGAAATGAGTAAGCAAACTACCACACAGCAAACATTACTGCTCCAGGAAACAATCTTGATAATCCAATTAATTCTAATGGAAAAATTGAATACTAGGAAGAAGAGATTGCACAAAACGTTTTGTGCAAGTGATGACATTTCACAACTCACCTACAAACACCTCCTGAAGAAGAGTTCATCTATCATTTGAAAGTATATATCAGTTCAGTTTCATCTAAACCAAATGGCATTTTCAAAAACTTTTATATCTTTATTTAATGGTGTCTTCCAGCACTATAAGTATTAATAGATTATCAAATTGAAAGATGTTTGTTCTGACCTTCACATAGCTCTCTTTCTCTGGTGGTTTAATTTCTGTTACCAAGTACCAGAAATGCATTGAATAATTTCTCATTTCTCTATGATTCCATGTTGCCTGTGTCACAAGACAAATGAAGAATCAGTTGATGTGTAAAAATCCAAGTGAAAGTACACAATAAAATATTTTCTATTTTCCTTTGATGCCTTAATTTATAACCTTTCAACAGAAAAACATCTAGATATTTCAAATCTACAGTCCATTTTTCTGGGCAACTTTGTTTAGTTGTTAGATGTTTTTTGAAGTATGAAGAATAAAGTGTGTGTCTGTGTGTATACCAATCGAGTGTCTGCACTAACTACAGCATCAATATGGTGACTTCCTAGGAGTAGGGGACCACCATGTCATCTAAGGATGGGTGAACCAGCCCAGGTCAGAAGTGGAGCAGGTCAAAAGTCCCATGCTGAGCGGTAGTGGAATCTTGCCTGTGAATAGCTACTGCACTCCGTCTTGTGCAACATAGTGAGATCTCCTCTTTGAAAAAAAAAAAAAAAGAATAGTTCAGATGAAATCAGGAAGGGCTGGGGCTATAAGAAAGAGTCTACCAGAAAAAAAAAAGTAAATTTTCAAGAAATCTGTTGGAGCATGGTATAAGAAGTAATATAGGAATAGACATATAGAAAATTACAAAAATGGAAAATACAAGGCAAGTATTAACTGGAGCAACATAAACAGTGTAAGAGGAAGGAAAGTTAATAACAGAGTAATTCAGCAGTGTATAAATATCTGAGGAAGTATATTATAATGCATAAGAGCAGTTATGGAACTAGACTTCTAAGTGTTAAATCTCAGCTTGGAAGTTTACAAGCTGTATGACCTTGGACATACTTTCTGTGCCTTGGCTGACTTATCTGTACATTAATAGTACCTTCGTCATTAAGTGATATACATGCTTAGCACAGTGCTCAACACATGATAAAAGTGATTTTTGTTGGTTTGTTTATTGGTAACAATACCTATCAAATGGGCTAAATGTATGAAATAACTCATAACTACATTACCCATATGCAGTTAAGTGTTGATAAGTTAATACCAATTTGATGGTGAGTACATGTGGTGCTTGTTTTTCCATTCTTGGGATACATCGGGTGTCAGGCAGATGGAGGGGGGAGGAGGGGATGGGTATATATACAAATAATGGGTGCAGTGTTCACTGTCTGGGTGATGGACAAGCTTGAAGCTCCAACTCGGGTGGGGCAAGGACAATATATGTAACCTAAATATTTGTACCCCATAATATGCTGAAATAATAAATAAATGACATTAATTGGTGAACACAAATGTGCATGTATTGGAAGTAACATACATAGGACACTTGGCAAATGGGAGGGGTCAGGAGGGGATGGGCTAATTCACACCTAACACACACAGTGCATGCTCTCTGGGGGATGGGCACACTTGTAGCTCTGACTCTGGCAGTGCAAAGGCAATTTATGTATCCAAAACATCTGTACCCCCATACTACTCTGAAATAAAAAAAGACAGGAAATAAAAGATGCTGGCAAGAATATGGAGAAAAGGAAATGCTCATACTCTACTGGTGGGAGTGTAAATCAGTAAAGCCATTAAAGGGAAAAAGTGTGGAAATTCTTCAGAAAACTAAAAATAGAACTACTGTGTGATCCAGCAATCTTGCTGGAACTATTACATGATCCAACAATCTTTCCTTTCTTTCCAAAAGAAAGGAAATGAGTATATTCAAGAGTCATTTGCATTCCCATGAGTATTAGATGTGTAATCAACGTAATCAACATAAATGCTCACCATGGATGAATGAATAAAGAAAATGTGATGCACATACGAAATGAAATATTATTTAGCCATAAAAAAGAATAAAGCTGGACACAGTGGTGGATTTCTTTAGTCCCATCTACTCAGAAGGCTGAGGCAAGAGGATCACTTGAGTCCAGGAGTTTGAGACATACATGCATACACACATACATAATTGGGGCTCAAAGGGAATGTTCCCTATCAGCAAAATTAAATGCAAATTTCATCTGTTAAAGCTTATCATTAATGATATTTTATGTATTTCATCTTCAAAATGTTTTTTTCTACACAGATAAGTACTGCCATATACTGATATCAATCAATAAGTCCGCGATTTTAATCAAGAATATTCATCTCTTGAAGGCATTTATAGAATTCTATTAAATTCTTCTCTTGATATTTGCCTTTTGGTATGTCATTAGAATGCAGATTAGTCATTTCCAATTGAAGTTTAGGCAGAAGCTCCTCAATTGCACAGTTAAATTGATTTTATTTTTATTTATTTATTTATTTATTTAGTAGAGATGGGGTCTTGCTCTTATCCCCCTCCACTCTTCTCACTAGACCTGTATTACAAAAAAATTAATACCCAACTTTTAATATTGCATTTAGAATGTTGTCAATAAAACATTTGTGGAATTTTAAATAAATAAATATAATATAAAGAATAAAATCCTGTCATTTGCCATTGATGGAACTGGATGATATCACATTAAGTAAAATTAGCCAGGCAGAGAAAGCAAATATTGCATATTCTCACTCATATGTAGAAAGCTACAATAATTGATCTCATGGAGGTAGGGAGTAGAATGTTGGTTTACCAGATGCTTGGAAGGGTAGAGCAGAGAGAGTTGTAAAGATAGGTTGGTTAATGGGTATAAAAATACAGATAGATAATAAGAATAAGATTTAGTGTTCAGTAGCAGAATAGGGTGACCATAGTTAATAATGATTTATATTTTTAAGTAATTGGAGGAGTAGATTTGTAATGCTTCCAACACTAAAAATTTATAAATTTTGGAGGTGATAGATATCCCAACTACCCTGGTTTGACTGTTACACATTGTATGCTTATATCAAAATATGACATGTACCCCATAAATATGTATACCTATTATATACACATAAAAAAAGGGAAAAAAGAGTAAAGACATGAAGTTTAGCCATAGTAATAATCAAATGATTTTCATTACAATAATTAAATATAAAGAGGATTTTTAAAAAACAATAAAAACAGAAAACTTAATAAATGTAGCTCTTTTTCTTCTTTCTTTTGGATAGCAATCAGGACTTATTTTTCTGCATACAGAAAAATTATATATATGTCAAAGTCTTTTTGTAAATAATCAGGACACAGTAAATTGAATACATATTTGTCACTTTTTTCTTCATAATTTGATCTTTCTCCACAGTTACATTTTTAGTAATTTTTTTTTCTTTTGTCAAAAGTAAAGTAACTGCCCCATAATGGATATATATTGTCCTATCGGTGCTTCCTAAATAATAGCGTTATCTATTCTATTTCTGAAAGAGAATCTTAAGAAAAGTCATCTCTGTGATAATTCACTCCAGGCTTGCTGTTTACCAGTGTTTGACACATGTTAAAAATGAGAATGTAATCAATTATAATTATTTTCTAGCTGTGTCTAAGAGAGTGGCTTAATTTTCAAAGTCACAATTCTCAAGCATGAGCAAAAATAATTTTGTAAAATGAAGTTTTAAAATATGACTTAATAAAGGAATGTATTAATAGTATAGAATATCAGTAGTCTAATAAAAATTACTGAACAATCAATTTAATTCAGAGAAAGTTCTAAAGAGTTTATATTGGCAAATTTATATCCTTATTTATGATGAATACATATTGCTTTGAAGAAAAACTTCATTTAGAAAAATTGCCTTGTTCTTCT
This sequence comes from Microcebus murinus, assembly GCF_040939455.1. NCBI lineage: Eukaryota > Metazoa > Chordata > Mammalia > Primates > Cheirogaleidae > Microcebus > Microcebus murinus. Next base: position 14,553,670 of record NC_134114.1, read on the forward strand.
TAAGAACCTAACATTCTGCAAATCCAGAAGCAATCCAACTTGTTTAAAACACTTCAAGGTTGGTATTTCATTTTAAAGCAATGTTCACTGTATAATCAGAGTGACCATCTGGGGACACTTCCTAGCTTGCTCTTCCTTTGCTCTGTATTTAATGCCCCTGAAGATCTTATCCACTTCCAAAGTGTCATGATCACATGTTCTAATTCACATCTCTTTCCTGGATTCTAACAGGAGTGGGGAGCCTGCAGCCTTAAGGAAAAATGTGACCTTCTATGTCCTTTGGTACAGCCTTTTGACTAAATCCAAATTTTATAGAACAAATATTTGTATTAAAAGGGGTGTAGCAGAGGAAGATGAAGTGCTGAATTTGAAATCAGAAGGAAGGCTGCGGGTTACCTACCTGAATCTGAGACCATTGCCAAAGACACAAAGGGATCTCTCCAGAACTCACTCTCTCTCTCTCTCTCTCTCTCTCTCTCTCTCTCTCTCTCTCTCTCTCTCTCTCTCTCTCTCTCAGTATAGCCTTCTCTTCTCCAGTAAACTGCACTATGAATGCTAACTGCTTTTACTTCTTGTATCTCCAAACTGTCTCCGTGACTCATCAATACTATTTGGTTTTGATTGAGTTCTCTTCACTGAATTGCATTCTGGAAACGCTCCAGGCAATGAACTGGGCACTCTTAGAGTTTATCCCATTTGTTTCCCTCCTTCCAGGAATCACTTTGCTGCTTGTTATTTAAATCTGAAAATACTTGGAATTTGTGTGTGCAAGTGAATGTGGTTTTCTAGTTGGCTACGGTTGGATGGTAAATCTAGCTCTTTTTATTCCATCATTGCCAGGAATATTTTGCTAATGAGAATTTCTACTTAGATTTGGACATACATAAGACTTTCAAACCAGAAGTCTATGTTCCACTATAACAACTTTCACCTGTTTATTTATTTTAACTAAGTGTCAGCTCTCATAAAACAAGAGAAAAAATACTGTAAAAGTCAAGTGCTACCTATTGAGGGTACCTGGCCATGGGTTGAATAGTGTTACTTCCAGTCAGTATATTTAATGATCTCTGCTCATATATGTCTTTGCTCTTGTCTTCAGCAAGGGTAAGAGACATCTTATATTTAGGATGTTGTGATCTGCTATTAGGTGGGTGTGCTTTAGAGAGATAGAAGTCAGTGTTCATCATGATCTGATCGGCTAGTCCCATATACTATTTGAAGATGCCAAGTGCTCTTGACATGCCTTCTTAAAATTGATTTGCAGTTGTATCAGTCTTATTTTGAATATTTAAAATCAATAAAACATAAATCATTGTATCATTATTCATGTAAATTATTCAGCATTTTCATTACATTATGGAGAATTTCAATATTTTATTAATTTAATAACAACTTTCAGTATGTAAAAAGGTTTATTTTCTTTGAGATAGGTAGCCACATACTTATCTTCAATGGGATAAATATAATATTTATTATATTTCAGAACCACATGTTCACAATGAAAGCACTATATTTGTGGAAAAGTTAGTTTACCTCACTTTAGCACAACAAAATATGCTTACTTGTCTGAAAATGGAGGATGAGGTACACTTAACAAAATTGCCTTTCACAGATCAACATATGAAGAAAAATTATAGAACATAAAGAGGCAATATATTCATGTTTGTACTTAAAATAGCCAATACCTCATTCTGAGTAACTGTTATTAAAAATATAGAGAAAATAATCAAGAAATAAAAAATTTAAATTCTTTCCATCATAATTATCTAATAGGTTTTCATTAAACATTATGCCTAACAATAGCAAAATACACATCTTATACATACACACAAAATCTTTAACAAAATAAACCATAAACTATATAAAAAGAATGATATTATAAAAATGTATATTTTTAGAAAAAGATAGATATAAACCGGCAATTAAGAACATAAATGGAGAGATGGGGCAGAACAAAAGGGATAGATATAAACTTCCAAAATCATCCCACCACACAAACACCAAATTCAACAACTATCCATGCAAAGAAGCACCTTCAGAAAAAGCAAAAATTACGTGAGCAATCATAGTACTCTATTTTAACATTATATCAAGGAAACAGCACTGAAAAAGACAAAATTGACAGTCTTGCATGGCCTATGGCATCTCTCCCCCCATCCCCTGGCAGCACCATTCCAGCATCTCAAGGAACTATGCATACCAACGAACTACTAAAGTAAGAACAAACCAAACCTAAAATTAGTAGAAGAAAAGAAATAATTAGGATTGGAGCAGAAATAAATGAAATTGAAACCCCTCAAAATACAAAAGATCTATGAAACAAAAAGTTGACTTTTAAAAATGATAGATAAAATTGACATTCTTAAGTATACTAAGAAAAAAAGAGAGAAGACCCAAATAAATAAACTCAGAGATGGAAAAGGAGACATTACAACTGATACTGCAGAAATTCAAAAGACCATTAGAGACTACCATGAACAACTATTTGCCAATAAACTGAAAAACCTAGAAGCAATAGATAAATTCCTAGACACATACAACCTACCAAGATTGAAGCAGGAAGAAACCCAAAACCTGAATTAACCAACAATAAATAATGAGATAGAAGCAGTAATAAAAAGCTCTCATCAAATAAAAGCCAAGGACCCAGTAACTTCATGGCTGAATTCTACCAAGCATTCAAAGAAGAACTAATATGACTCTTACTTAAACTCTTTCAAAAAACTGGGGAGATGAGAATATGCCCAAAAACATTCTAACAGGTCTGTATCACTCTAGTACCAAAACCAGAAAAAGACACGACAACAAACAAATAAACAAAAACACTATAGGCAGATATATCTGATGAACATAGATGTGAAAAATTTCAACAAAATACTAACAAACCAAATTTGACAACATATTAGGATGAATCATATCAACTAAATGAAGGACATAACCATATTATGATTTCAATTGATGCCGAACAGCACTCAATACAACTCAACTATAAAAACTCTCAAAAAACTGGGTATAGAAGGAACTTACCTCAACATAATAAAAGCCATATAGGATATATCAACAGCTAGTGTCATACTGAATAAGGCAAAATAAAAAGCCTTTCTTCTAAGATCTGGAACAACACAAGGATGCCCCCTTTCAACACTGTTATTCAACATAGAGCTAGAAATTCTAGATAGATTAATCAGAAAACAGAAAGTAAAAAGGACACCCAAATTGGAAAGAAAAAAATCAAATTATCCTCATTTGCCAATGAAAGTGTAATATCAGTGTAATAGGTGATTCGCCTATTCAGGGGCCATCAAAGCCTCCAAACAATATCTGTATCTGCTACGGACACTTAAACACCATTGGATCTGCTAGATCATATGGCCCAAATGGCAGAGCAGCTTGCACAGCAGCCTGGATCTGTTAGAGAGCCTTCTCCTTTTATGAGCCCTTCTCAAAAATATCAGTTTTTAGATTCACTCAATAAATGGGTCAGAGTAACAACCCAACTGAAGAATATATTTCCTTCCAAATCCAAAGAGGCGCACTAGGTATTGTATTTCTTTCTTGGTTGTAGAGGGGGCCAAATGCAGCAACTTGTCCTCCACCTTAGAAGGGATATCTGGATATGACCTACACAATTGGACTTCTAGAAATTTTACTAAGGAATGAAACCCCTGAGTTTTTGTTGATTTACTTCACACATTCAAGCATGCAAATGTCTTACCAATAAGTCTAGAGTACTTACTTTTTATTCACTAGATTTACTATTCATAATATCATCAATGTAATGGACCACTGTGACAGCTTGGGGAAGGGAAAGATTATAAAGATTCCTGCAAACTAAATTATATCATAGAACTATTAAGTTGACATACTCCTGAAGTAGGAAAAGGAAGCTGTATGATTGACCCTTCCAGGAATGGCAAGCTGTTTCTGGTAGACTTTATGAACAAAGAAGAGGGAAAAGACATTTTCCTGATCAATGCCTGTATACCAGGTACCAAGGGATAAGTTAATTTGCTAAAGCAATGGGACCACATCTGGTTCAGCAGCTGCAATTAAAGTCACCCCCTGATTAAGCCTACAACAATTCATTGTTTCTCTCTAAGATACAACTTTATTCTGCATTGGCCAAATAGGAAGGGTGAATGGGGATATGATGGGACTCACTAACCTCTGCATTCCTCAAGTCCTTGATGGTAACAGTAAGCTTTGCAATTCTAGGGCTGTAGTATTGCTTTGGTTGACTATTATTTTCTCTAGAGGGTGTTCCAGTGGTTTTCATTTGGCCTTTTCCACCATAATAACTCTCATTCCATAGGTCAAGGAATCAATGTAGGGATTCTATCAGGTGCTGAGTATGTCTATTTTCATTATGCATCTGAAAATGAAAAATAATCGCAGGATAATTTTGAGGATTTACTGGGCTCATTGTGAAATGGACCTGACTAAAACTTCATTGATCACTTGACCTCTATAAACCTGCACTTTGACTGCTGGATTACAGTGACTTTTGGGTTTCCTGAAATAATTGTCAGTTCAGTGCCTGTATCCAGTAGTTGCTGAAAGTTCTGATGGTTTCCCCCAGTGAACCATCATGTTGGTGAAAGGTTATACATGTCTTTGAAGAAGGCTACGAACTTTCTGTACTGTACTTTGGATCTAGTTTTAATGCAACCTGGCCTTCTTATCATTTAAGGGGTTCTAGATCTACAAACTGGCTCAAGTCTTGGAATTGTTTGAGGGACCCTAATTTTCTGTTTTTATGATTCAGATTAGATTTTTGTTAATTTGACCCTGTACATTTTTGCTCATACACATTGAGAAATAATTTAATAGGTTTTCTATATACTTCAATTCTAGAAGCAGCACAATAAACTAACCAATGCTGTACATCTGTGCAAGTCAAATTATTCTAATTGCTGCTTTGACTCTGCTGTCCATAATGGTAATCACACCCATATTATTTTTGGAAGTTGAGTGCCACAACTTGGCTCCTGACACACTGGGATCCAATACTACTATTGCATTTTAGTTTTGAAATTCAGTGGTCACAGTTCCTTCTGAACCTACAGATAAGAACAACCATGTAGTCTTCAAGGATATTGTATCTCCCTTTACAAATTTATTTCTTATAGTATTAATGAAAGATGTGTCTTCTGGACCATACAGTGTAGTTGAGTAGGTCTTAATTGACAAATTCATTCCAATATTTGAATAGCCCTAAAACTTTTAATCCATTCCTCTACATTAAACCAAGGTAGCTTAGGTACTTCCAATCCAGGCAGGGTTAGCCACATTTTTGTCCATGTTTCAACCAACCAAAACTATTAGCGCTCTTTCTAACACCCTGAGCTGCAAAATTAAATAGAGAATTTCTGCTTAGTGAGCCCATATCAATAAATCTGGCCTGATCCAACTCTATATTTCTTTCACTATAATCCCACGCTCATAGTATCCATTTCCACCCAAGTTCCCCAAATATCTCTTTGTATATAAATTAGAAAACTCAAGTGATTCCTTTGGAGTACAGTATATTTCCTTATGGGTCACACTTTGTATTTTGCCTTTAGGGGCCTGCTAGCAATTGAGGTTAGATGTAGGTTTAGAAGCAAAGAAGAATGATGAAAGTGGGTCCTGAGAAGAGTCACTATTGTCTTGCCTGGTAACTGCCTGGAAGGAACATTACAGTTTTTTTCAGGGAATGTAGAGATTCTTTCCTCAGACTGGAGCAGAAAGACCAATATCACTGTGGGAGAGAAGGCCACTATGACTGAGTATGTGGATATTACTTCCACTGAGGGTAGAGAGGCCTCTTCCACTGGCAAAAAAAGCTTCATCAGAATTTATTATTCAACATCCCTAGATTCATTGCAGTCTTCCTACACATCATTATTCCAAATTACAGGTTCCCATTTTTTCTCCAATCGATACCCTCACTTAAACAGTAGACACCCTGTGAGGCTGACAGTTCAATTTGCATTTCATTCAGCAGTCACAGGATGAGATTCTGTGTTTGGTTTTCGGTAGTCTCAGCCCTGCTGCTACAGGAGATAAGAGTCTCCTTTAGGGCACACATAAAAGCCTTCAGGTCATTTTCACAGTGCTTGAACTGGGAATTTAAACCTCTGAGCTCATTCTCTGCTTTCATTACTTTGTCCAGTGACATTAGGAGTAACCAGCCAACCTTATTATATTCATTAGTTTGCCAAAATCTTTTTAAAGTATCATATATAGACCCCCAATTCCTTGCTTCTTATAAGTGGCTGAATTAAGAGTATCTAGTGTAGATATCTTGCATTTCTCTATTGCTAGATTATACCATGGACTATCACTGTTATAAAATGCTATAAAAATAGAGTCATTAGTGCCCTTAAATATAGAATATTAGAAGACTTAGAAGCAATTCAGAAAAACACTTTCTTAAAATTCGGTTATTCCAGAACCACTCCAGGTATCAACATCTGTATTAATTGGTATTCCTCTGAGAAACAGAACTAATTGGGTTGATTTATCTACCCATTTGTCTCTCTCTCTCTCTCTCATCTATCTAGAGATTTATTATAAGATATTGGCTCATGCAAATTATAGAGACTGAAAAGTCCCACCCATTTGCTTTCTAGAAGCTGGAGACCCAGCCAGTGTTGTGGTTCAAAGACCTGTGATCTGGAGAACTGATGGTGCATATTCAAGCTTGGGTTTTAAAGGCTAAGAAGCAGGAGGAGAGTGGAGGGCAGTTGATAGATTTCCCAGATTTCTGTCAAGCAGAAAAAAATTCAATTTGGATCTCAGGATAAAGCTAGATTATGCTACAATCTTTTGCAATCCAGAAAATAACCGTACCTCCTCGGACATGTGGGAGGGCCCCCTCCCCATGGTAGATATGAAGGGGCTCAGGCTAAAACCTTAAATCCTACCCTTAAAATCCAGGGTAGGATTTCACTATAGATCCACAATAAACTTGGATAACAGATTTTATTATTTTTATTATTGTAATTTGCTTACTACTTTTTCTCAAAGTTTAGCTAACTTGTTGAGTTTGTTACATTTATTTGCATATGGTTAAAAAGAGTACTTACTTATAAGTACTTTACTTTTTTAAACTATAATTGTAGCTCCATTCATATTACTAGTTCAAATAACTTACAATTTATACAAGTGACATTTTTATTAAATTTTATGATTCATTTTGTGGAATTTTTCTAAAGGCAAGTTTCTCTTTCATTTAGTTCTTATATGTATTTGCATAGTTCCCAATCTTAGGTAAGAAAATATTCAGTCTTTCAATGTGTTTGATGTTAGCTGCAGTTTTTGTTTGTTTTGTTTTGTTGTGTTGTGTTTTGCTTTGCTTTGTAGATGTTCTTCCTTAAAGTGAAGTGAGCGCCCTCTATTCCTAATTCGCTGACATTTTTTATGCTCAACAGATATTGGATATTGTCAATTTTTAAAAACAATGGACATGATCATATGACGTTCCTTCTTTAGTTTATCCATAAGAGGGATTTGCATTGATTTTCAAATGTTGAGCCAGTCTTGCATCCAATGAAGAAATTCTACTCAGTTATAGTCTCTAAACCCTTTAATATGTAGCCGGATTCAGTCAGCCAGTTCATTGAGGATTTTTACATCTATATTAATAAAGAATATTACTCTGTAGTTTTCAGTTCTTATGACATCTTCGGTTTTGGCATCAGGGTATTGCTGGCCACATGAAATGAGCTAAGAAGTGTTCCACTCTATAATATTTTGGTAGAGTTTGTAAAGAATTGGTATTAATTCTTCTTTAAATATATGGTAAAATTCACTGCTGAAGACATTTCAGCCTGTACTTTCCTTTATGGGAAGTTTGAAACTATGTCATGGACTTATTTTCTATAAGTATTACTTATTAATTTATACAATTTAATGTTATTGCTTAAATGACTTATTTTTGTGGATGTATTCTCCATTATTTATGTATTTGTCTCAATAAATATTTAAATCTTTATCAACATGCCTTCATAGTTCCCTTCTTAATTAAAAAACGTATCCTTTTTGTCAATTTTTGGATTATTTACCAGTCTTTTTTCTTTCTTTGCTTTCCTTGTTTGAAAAAATGTCATTTAAAAATTATATTTGAGTATGAAGATTTTTTTTTTATTTTCCATCTTGCTACCTCCAACAGTCCTCATATTTTTAATTGATAGGAAGAACTTATGTACCATAAATTTGCTTTTTTAAAGTGTAAAATTCAGTGATTTTATTAGAAATACAAAATTGTGCAACTGTCACCACTAATTTCAAAATATTTTTCACTCCTAAATGAAACTGTGTACCTATCAGTAGCCACTCATTATATCTCACTCTCCCTAGTTCCTGGCATACACTAAACTGTCTTCTTTTTCTACTAATTTGCCACCTCTGGATAATCATAAAAGTAGAATCATACAATTAGTAGACTTTTATATTTAGCTTCTTTCACTTTTTTTTTTCAAGTTTTATCCATGTTATAGCATGTATCAATACTTCATTCACATGCCTGAATAATATTCCACTGTAAAGATAAACCACATTGTGTTTATCCATTCATCAGCTGTTTAATATTTGGGTTACTTCCATTCTTTGACTATTATTCATAATGTTTCTATGGACATTAATATAGACATATGTTTCAATGCTCTTGGGTACCCAGGAAGGTAGCTGCTGTGCCATATGGTAATGGCTCTATGTCTTACATATCAAGGGACTGCCAAAGTCTTTTCCAAAGTAGCTGCATCATTTTCTGTTCCACACAGTAATGTATGAGGGTTTCCAATTTCTACACATCCTCACTTCTATAATTTGAATGTTTGTCCTCTCCAAAATTCATATTGAAATTTATTTGCCATTGAAACAGTATTAAGAGGTGGGATTTTTAGGTCGAGATTAGGCGATAAAGGGTCTGCCCTCGTGGATGGGATTGATGCCATTATAAAAGGCAAGTTTGACCCTGTTTGTCTATTTGCATTTCTGCCATGTGCTGATGCAGCAAGATCTCCAGATGCTAGCATCTTAATAGTAGACTTAGTGAGCCAACAGATTTCTGTTAATTATAAATTACCCCGTCTGTGGTATGCTGTTACAATAGCACAAAATAAGATAATCAACACTTGTTATTGTTCATTTTTAAAAATTATTATTATATCTATTCTATTGTCTGTAACATTATATCTTCCTTTGGCTTCATTTGTATTAAATATTTCCTAAATGTTTACGGGCGTTGAAGAGCTTTTCATGTATTATCTGTTTGCATATCTTCTTTGTGCTAATAGTGCTTATGTGTGTTTATTTCTTAAGATATCCTATATATAAAATCATGCCACCTGTAAGTTTATTTCAGTGTAGATGCCTTTTTATTTTCTTTCCTAATCTCTCTTGTCTAGAACATCCAGTACAATGTTGAATAAATGTAGCAAGGGCAGACAATCATATTCTGATATGTGGAGAAAGCTTTCAGTCTTTCAACATTAAATATGATCATAGCGAGGAATTTTAATAAATGCTTTAATAAATCAGGTTGAGAAAGCTGTTCCCTCTTTTTTCTAGTTGTTTGATTTCACTGTTACAAAGCTTTGGTATTTGTCAAGAACATTTTCTGTATTTACTGAGATTATCAAAAGGTATTTATTCTTTTTTCATTAATGTGGTATATTAGATCAATTTATTTTCACATGTTGAACCAACCATACAATCCTGCTATCAATACCACTTTATAATTATATATAATTTTTTATTTTTATTTTTTTTTTATTTCGGCATATTATGGGGGTACAGATTTTAAGGTTTCAATAAATGCCCATTTCTCCCCCTCCCCCCAAAAGTCTGAGTCTCCATCATGCCCATCCCCCAGATGGTGCACATCTCACTCATTATGTATGTATATATAATTATATATAATTTTTATATGTTACTGGATTTATTTTGTTAATATTTTGTTGAGGATATTTGTGTCCATATTTATAAGTGATTTCTTCCTTAGTTAATTAATATTTTGGATTACATTTATTTTCAGATGTTAAACCAGCTTTGCATATAAGGAATAAATCCCATTTGGTCATGATCTGTAATCCTTTTTATATGTTGCTGATTTAGTTTGTAGTTTGTTGAGGATTCTTACATCTATATTCATAAAGGATTTTGATCTGAAATTTAATTTTCTTGTGAAGTTTTTTGTCATTTTGGTATGACAGTAATACTGGCTTCATAAGAAAAAGTTGTTAAGTGTTCTCTCCTTGTATATACTTTTTAAAGCATTTGTGAAAAATTAGTGCGTGTTATTTTAAAACGTTTGGTAGAATTCACCAGTGAACCATTGGTACTTGGGCTTTTCTTTGTGGGAAATCTATTTTCATTCTAGTGTAGAGCCTCATTTTTCTGTACCAAAAATTTCACTAAAAAATAAATTCTGCACATTAAAAATGATAATACTTCACTGTGTACTAAATTTAAAAATCACAAAAAAATTTACAATGAAAACCATATTCCCAATCTCTTTTATATCTAAAAACTTAGCTCTCCTCTTCAGAGGCAATCATAAGTTTTTTTCTAAGCTATTCTGGAGGTCTTGGACATAAAAATACATTTATATGCATAATTTTCTCACAAAGTACTATCCACAATTTTATAAACTTTGCTTTTATATATGACTATGCACTGTGGAGGTTAGTCTTCATTAGTACATGCAGAGCTATTCTATTAACAGCTATATAATTCTCCACTGAACAGTTGTTATGATTTATTTATAATAATCAACTGCAAAGGATAAAACCTATACTTTTGCTCATTGTTTGATACTAAAATCATAATGGATGACCTTGTACATCCACCATCTTTAGAAAAGACAGTATTTTTAGTGGTTACATATGTTTGTAACAGTATAAAATGGAAATTGCCATAGTTTGAATCCAAATTTCTCCACTCACCCTTAAACTACAGTTGACACTTAAGCAACAGGAGGTCAGGGGCACCAACCCTCATGCAGTTGAAAATCCATGTATAAATTTTGAGTTCCCAAAACCGTAACTATTAGTAGCCTACTGTTAACTCCAAGATCTACCAATAACATAAGCAGTTGACTAACATACATTTTGTATGTTATATGTATATATATAGAATTCTCACAACAAATTAAGCCAGAGAAAAAAGAAAATCATAAGAGAAAATACATTTGCAGAATTGTACTGTGTTTATCAATACTGTAAGTTCATATCATCTGTTTACAAGATGAATCATCTATCTGAACTGGCAGGCAAACATAGATGTAGACCTCAGTCTGCAGGCAATTCAACATTTTCTTATAATGTCATGATTTTTCTCTGTTTCTTGGAAGCACTTCCAGTACCACTAGTGGCACTTCATATGGGTCCCATGGTGTTATTCAAACTTAAGGTATTGCAATAAACATGATGAAAAATATGCAAGGACAATGAGAGATCACTTTTTGTTGCAATATACAATTTACTGGAGAGATGAACTACTCAGGCAGAGATGTTTAGTGTCACATGACATTTTGATACAGTAATCGAGCTCACTGCAATAACAATAGGAAGTGGCTATGAAATTACTATAATAGTATAGTATATTTTGCGTTAATGTTATGCAATTAAGACTTAATACTGCATCATTATATCTGTTTACATTTCTCTGAACTGCATATGGTGCCATGTATGGTCTATAAGTGTGTGTATAAGTTTTGACAAATATTGACTTTTTATAATAGGTTTATGTATTTTTATGGTAGTCAATAATAAATTATATCAGAATCTAAATATATTTTGTTTGTACATTCATGACATACTTTTTTCTTAATTTTTTTATTTCTAGGCTGCATGGTTCATCTGAAAGTTTTTTCAAATTATCAAACCTCAAAAAAAATTTCCAATGTAAAGTCCACATATAAGTGGACCTGAATAGTTCAATTCACATTCTTCAAGAATCAACTGTATATAGTTTTGTACAATTCTTTAATAACTCTATAGTTCAGGTTCCTTAGTTGCAAGATACCACCTACTTCATGGATAGGATATAAGGATTGACATATATATATATATATATATATATATATATATATATATATATATAAAATCAAGTATATATAAAGCACAGAGACCAATGTCAGGCAACTATATAGATTTAGTGGTATTTGCTAACTGTATAATTCAATGTACAGGTAATCAATCATATGAGTATTTTTCATAAAGAGTATTGATGCTTACATGGTCTTTGAAAAATAATGATTTTAGAAGTCATAATAAGTGTTTTGAATTTCAGTTTTCTCAAAATTTTGTTTCCTGTTTTTTCATTCTATTTTCTTTGTTGCTTTTGTATAATATGCTGTGGGAGAAAAGGGAAAATTGTGTTTTAGGCCACTTAGGTCATATACAACCACTTTAAGGCATAAACTATATTAACATCAGTGATTATTTTGTCAGAAATGATTTAGTTTTTATCTTGGATACCTTAACAAATTTAGATCACATAAATATCTTATACTTTGGCCTATATATACCTAATTTATATGTGTATTAGTGTATACTCAATCTGTATTTATTGAATATATGTGATACTGCAAACATTGAAAATGGAAGCTGTTCTTACTATCTCTTTGAGGTACACATTTTCTCTTTCCACCATTTAGCATAATTCGCACATCTGTATATATATATATATATATTAATTTTTGTAAATAGAAGTTAAATGAACATAAACTCAGAACATCCATATTTAGATTTACTTTGAAGGGTTTTCCTATTGCCACTGACTATTGTTGATCCAGTTCCCCCCATTTTGATGGGCAACCCATGTAGTTGGGTTAAGTGGTACGAAGGCTGACTTTTGTAAAGGGCATACATTCCAAGTCAGCCTCTTCAGGAGGTTGCCATTTTCCTATGCAGTTTGAAATAGAAAACTTTCTTCTACTGGTGAGGAAGAGGTAGAAAAATAGTGTTCATACCCATAGTAAAAAAAGGTGCTAAGGATCTTAGTTTAAATACCCCCTCATGCTTAAAGAAAACCTATTTCATGCTCAAGATATTCAGCTGGAAATTAACCTGGCAGTTACTTTATCATAAGTAATTATAATAGCTGGTTAAGTTAAACAAATTCCATTTTCTAAATGCTATTACCTTCTACATATATTATTATTTGCTCTTAGGTAAAGAATGTATTTGTATATTAAGAAAGCAGCAGAAGACAATAAGAAACTGAAACACATAGATGTATACTATGAGTGTCAGGTAAATCACAATTTATAGAAAAATTAAATACTGCTCTTGTAAGTAAAAAGAATTTATTAAATAAAATTAAAATAAAACTTTTCTTAAAATATGCACATTTAATTTTTATGTTACATATATCTTATACCAATCAAAAAGAGGAATTAAATTTTAAATTTACTATGAATATAAATTTATGGTTATTTTTTAAAATGGCAATAATGTTATCCCTAACCATTAATTTTATATTTCAATTTCAAAGCAATTTAATCATAAAAATATTTTATTATTTTATTTAGAAAATAACTTAATTCTTTTATTGTGGGCTTTATTCATTATTATTTGTGGTCAAAATAGTCACAGGTATGTTTATTCTTTTATTTACTAATATTAAAATTAATATTCTTCTATAATTTACAATTTGACAGTTTATGCCAGGCTTATTTCTAAGAATATATCTAACCAAAGTAGCTTTCCTGTAGTTTAATTAACTATTTTACCACTAATCATTTTAAAGAAAATAAAACGTACAACACAGCTGTCTTAGAATACTAGAATGTATATTGAATATAATAACTGAATGTATAGTCAAATAGACTATTTTTGGAAACTTCTAAACCACTCTGAAAAAATTGTCAAATGGGCAGTTAATTTATCTAATCTTTTAAAAGTAATTAAACACACAGTAATAAAGTATACTTAGCTAATTACTTTTAATTAGAATACTAGAATATTTAAAGTTTCATACCAACTATGTTATTGCTTCAGGTGTTTGAAAAACCAACTGTAGAGTGGTTTTCAGACAGAATCCAACCAAATTTAATTCATTCACCTTTTCCTACACGAATTTATTCAAGCCTTTGCTGTGGTGTTTAAGGAGAAACTGTCTCTTCAGATACTTCAAATAATTCTTGCCCATGGGGCTCTTTAAGTGGCCTACATATGAATGTAACTAAGTAAAACTTCGTGAAGCAGTATTAGAAACGTACGTAGATAAATACTGCTAAGTACTAATTGACTCCTAAGGGAGTATTTGAAGTTCACTGCCACATTTGAAATGTATTTGTTCTATTCAAAAAGGAAGCTGGAAGAAAGAAAACTATTTATATATATACATATACATAGCACATCATTGTTTTATATATTTATATATATAACAAATCACTGTTCTAATTAACTGCTCTAAAATTAAATTTCTCTTTTTAGAAGAATATGTGCAAAATGAAGTTGATTAGCCTACTACTTTCATCACTAAGGAGTCATGGAAGTGATAATTCATCACAAGAATTTTAAAGGAAATATGTGTGATCATAGAACACATAGTTAATAAAAAATCTTTTGTATTTAGTTTTCCTATTGAAAGTAAATATCTGCACTTTTTAGATTCTGCATTTACCCTAAAATGATGTGCTCACTGAGAAGATGAAATGAATCTTGTTCAACACTGTATCTTCCACAAAGCCCAGTAGAATGCTTTGATGTTAGCAGAAACTCAACAAAATATCTGAGCAAGGGAACTGCTAACTATAAGTAAAAAGCAATGATATTACGGTTTTGCAATTATTAAATGTTTACACTTTAATTTCCCATGCAAATCATGTTTTCTTGTAGCTTTTCTGTTCTGCCCTGTTTCCTCTCCTTATTTTCTAAAAGATGGTCATATTCTTGACCTATCTAGTGATAAAATAGATATCATATCCAAATTTTTTGAGAATAAATAGAATACTTTCTTTTTTTAATTATTACTTTTGCCATCCTTCTTAATAGAATAATAAAGCCTAAAGACTTGGTCTTGTTATGTGTGGGAGTTCCATACTAGGCATGAAGTAAAAGGGGATAAAGCTATCTCTTCTAGTTCTGGTGAATTTTAAGTAGAAAAAGTAGAAGACAATGAAACATGTTAGATACTAAACTTCCTGTTGCTTCTATTTAGGTAGAGAAGGCTCTCAAAGTAGGAGACATTTTAAAGCCATCAGATATAAATGGGAGGGAGTGAAAATATCATGTTTATAAATGTAGTACCATAGGGTCTCTGGGAAGAGGTTATGGGACTTTAACATAAACTCATATGCTTAATAAGAAACTATTTTTGTCATTTAATACCTATATTTGATATCCATCAGCCTTGGGTGAATGCATGGTTGGCATGTAGCCGGATAGTGAATTTGTTGCTCCCCTGGCTTGAGTTCAGCATACAGGAGAAGCAAAAGTTATATTCATAGATAAATACAATGAGACACACAAATGCTGAGAGTCCCTGTGTCTGTTGAAAAGATCTGGGGTCAGAATGAAGATCACTGTATAGATAAGGACTTCAAGATGTGAGGACACATAGGTACTACAGTAATAGGGTATTGGGGAGGGGGGAGGGGAGAGGGGAGAGGGGGGCGGGCATATACATACATAATGAGTGACATGTGCACCATCTGAGGGATGGTCATGCTGGAAACTCAGACTTGTGGGGGGAGGGGGAGAAAGGGCATTTATTGAAACCTTAAAATCTGTACCCCCATAATATGCCGAAAAAAAAAATACCATAGAACATACCATGGAATACTACTCAATAAAAAAAAAGAAAAAAAAAAGATGTGAGGTGATGTGCTACAATTGTAGAGCAACAGTAAGCAGAATTTCTACAACCCAGAGACCTACAGAGAGAAAATCACAATTACTGGACACATTTCCAAATGCTTAGTTGTTGTCTATTTATCACCCGAAACCAAGATAAGCAGGAACGTACTCTTCGCTTCTGAGGACTCTGTGTTCCCTGTGTCACTGCAAGATTACATAAGTCACATTCATCTTTCATATATACATGCAACATCTTGACAAAGGCAATAAGAATGAAGAGGGAACAAGACATCCAAGGAAACACTTTTCAAGATGACTAGTGGTGATCTATAATAAATTTACTGCTTTTCCCCTCTTGCTGTTCTGATGATGGGAGCTGTAAGGGAGATTAGATCAATTATAAAGAATTCACTTGTTCTTTCCATATGTGGGTATCATTTGAGTTAGTTGTTTAACCTCACTTCAGTAAGTAATCAACTAATTAGTTGATTATTGATTGACTATTATAAAATACAAGTTTACTAATATAATAATACAAGTTTATCCAAACTGTTTTGGAGATTAAAATCTTAGATATTTAGAAAATTATATTAGCAAATTATTGTTCTTACCAAAGTAATGGCATATACTTACCAATAGATCTCATGGAGACAAATGAAAACTCTTAAAAACACAATTAGGACTAATAATAAGGGGCATAAAAGCACATTTGAATTTTATAGTAAGATAGCTTGATTAAAGGAACAAAGAAAGAGAATCAATTCGAGTCAATTGGGCCAAAGGTCTCACTCAAAGCTTAAAATTGTTCAGGACAATGGAAGTTTTCAAAGTTCATATGCTTTATCTAATTTACCTCTATTTAGTACAAATTAATGGAGATTTCTTCTATTTACATTTATAATTTCAACACAAAGAGTGCTACAGTTCTGAACTACTGGAGATATACAAATATAACTTCTAAATTTAATCTGATTTAATTGTAACTCATTTTCATAAGTATCCTTGCCTAACAAAAGTTCAACATTTTAGCAAATATTTGCTTTTTAAATTATTGTTTTGTAGTTTAATAGCTATATCTAATGTGTCAAACAATTTACTTTGAGATAGTTTTTCATTTAATTAGTAGTAAAAACTGATTTCTAGACAAGAAATACGAGATAAGCTCAGTTTCTCTTTTTAATATCCTGTTTAAAATCATAAAAGATAGGTTGGATTTTGTATTTCTAACAAGCCCTTTGAAAAGTATATGCAGACAATTTTTTAATTTAAGGTGCCAATATCTTTTGTTAGATTTATGCCTATGATGAAAAATAGCTGATATGTTTAATCCTAGCATTACTAAAATCACAAAATGCTGAATATCAAGATTCTGGTTTTTTATCAGATTACTCTTGTAAACTATAAATTTGCCTTAAAAATGTAGCAAATGATTTCACTTTAAAGTCTTATTGACTAATGTCTTAACTTTCTAATTAAGCCAGATGTAGCAATTGGAAAGGATTGTAAGGGAGATAAATTACATGATAATGTTATCTTCCAGTTCAATAAACACATATTAATACATACTCAGGTTCAAATCTTGAAGAAAATTAAAAAGTACTTTTGTTGAGTAACAGATACTAAACTATTGATAATATACCTTTTAATCATTTGAATTAAGTTTTATTTAAGTACAATTTCATTGAAATATTTTTATAAGTATATTTTTGGCCTTAGAGTCAAAAAAGTAGAACTTAACACAAATGTTTATTCACTCTAATTCCCAGATCAACACCTAAAATAATAGTACACAAAAACAATTACATATTTCCAAAGACAGAAAGAAGAATGAGAGGATGGAGCAGACAATAATATTTAAATATTAATACAAATATTTATCAGACTGAAAGGTGATGAAAGAATGAACACGAAGAAAGTCACAATGGAAAACATGTAGAGAGGCGCTGTACAGGAGGAAAGTTTAACCCTCCAGAACCTTGGAAAGGCTAAAAACTCAAGCGGTCTGGGGAAAAGTTAGGTTGGAGATTTTCTATGATCACCGAATAGTGAAAATAGCCAATGTATTTTCAAAATATTTTATCCTGATTATCAAATAGATCTTGGCTTGAGGTATGGTTTGAATAGTTAAATATTCTGCATAGGCAAAATTGAAATTCCTCTTTCTTTTTTTTTTTTTTCCTTTGGTGGGATTTTAAAGTATTTTAAAAGCCCAGTTCTTTCCATGTTAATATAATAATTACACATAGAGAATTATATCAGTAGTAAATTTCACTGAAGAAGCCCAACATGTCATTTAGAATTAACCAACTCCTAGATTGCTTATTTCTAGAGCATAAGAAAATTAATTTCTAGGAATGTTTCTATTTTAACCCATTTGAAAACTATATGAAACTTTAAATGAGTAGAACTGACAGTTCACTTAAAAACTAAGGTAATTTTCTAGAAATTAGCTTTCTCATGCTAAAGTCCTGAATACCTGTAAATTGCAGAATATATAATGCCTTAAATAAATGTAATTACATGCCATAGTGCTCAAAATCATTAAAACATATTGTCACTTGACCTATTCTTAAAGTAATAATATGATTTTCATAGCTATGGAATAAGTAAATTGAATCTAATAAAAATAAAATGTCACCAAATTTTTTTGTTGTTAATATTTTTCTTGGTTTATTTGAATAATTTTATTTTGTAATTTTCTATCATCTAATACTAAATAAATTTAATAAATATTTCAGTAGGCATACCCCATAGAAAATCATATTTTCCTTACACATTAGCCATTCTAGAAGATTTAGATTAATTTTCACCTTCTTCATAAAAAAACTCTCAAAATATCCAGCCAATCTCTGTTGGTATACAATGGTAAGTGGTGTGGGTAAAATTTTTTAAGTTCAAGCATCTCTGGAAAGTAAAATATGCTATTCCACACAGTCACTTTAATCCCAATTCTATGTGTATTTATTTAAAATTTATTTGGAATTTAAAATCTCTCCTATTCCATTGCTAGAGAGTCACCAGTATATGTCCTTCACATAGGACAATTGTGCATTATTTTTCTTTTATTCAGTTGTGTCAAGATCAAATTGTTAGGTAAACATAATCAGATATTGTATGTTGAGTTTTTCCAATTATCTTCCTCACTCTATGTTGTGCTAATAGGGCTGTTTCCATCCATTCAAAGAAATATCAACAACAGAGTTATGTGTCTATGCCCAAAATCTTGTCTTGGTGTAAGTTAATTTTTTTCCTTTATTATTTTTATCCATTTCTATTTTTCTTGTTTTCCTTGCATTTTAGGAAAATATTGATTCTCTTTTCCAACTTTGCGTATCCATATAGACTATATTTTTGTAGGAATTTTTTTAGCATACACTCTTAAATCCACAGATTAAAAGTTGGAAAAATATTTTGATAATCTAAGTATATAACAACACTGTGTGAGACCTTATAAATAATACTAATTGAAAATTTGTTCCTATTAAACTGGCTAAAAATGAGATAGTATAATTCATATGATATAATACTTTTTTCCATACTATCAGTAAAATGCTATATAAAAATGTTTTCACTGTACAAATAACTTAAGTTCAAGACACAAAAGGGGGAAACATTCAATAAAAATATCTTCATGTATATATACATACATACATAAATTGATGATTGTAGCAATCAGATTCTTGGCAGAAAAAAACAGCACAACTAAAATGACATAAAACAGTTTTTTAAGGGACCATTTATAGAAGTATAGGCAGGACTAAGTGGGCCAAAAAGGGATGATGAAATACCCATAAATAGTAATAGCAGAAAGCCATTAGTACAGCTAGGTCTGAATAATTGAAGAAGCTTGAATGCAAGAGGTTACCCCAATCCAGAAGGAATTGTCACTCTGTGACATCTGGCTATAGATGGGGGGAATATTGTTACTAAAAGTGCAGGATCATGATAGGGGAATGAATATATGGGAAATTAATGCCCTATACTTTCTCCTTCTGATCCTCCATTCTCAGTGCTTCCCATTGGCTCAATTCAATTAGAACCTACGAAGAGGTGTGACTCTGTCTGCAGAATTCAATCTACTAGAGCTTTGGACATTGATTGAAATGGCCAAGGGTAGAGTGAAGACCTGGATAAATAGGGATTATTTAAATAGAACATTGATTTTTAAAATTCACATGAGGAGACTGGTTTCTTTTGAAAGAGATTAAATAAACTCAGACCTCCTATCAATAACTATTGTATTATTGTATATTTTGGAGAATTGAAAACAAATGACAATTTTAGAAATACTGTTTAACATGTCCTTCAATAAAGTAAACCTGTTAAACAAAGATAATTTTTATAAGAGATTATTTTATATCAAAATATTCTGACAGAATTAGGATCATCCACATTCTTCACAGCTATGACGAGCAGGCTGAATTTGACAAGGTGAAATGTAACAGACATAATTTCTGTTAGCTAGATTGGAAAACCTACTAGTTCAAAGCACAGTATGATGCTTAGCAAGAGTAAAGGTAAAACATTCTCAGGAATTTCTGCCTGTGGTCAGTCAGCAACTCAGGAATACACACAAGTTGTGGTTGTTTGATATGGAAATCAAATCTAGAGTTAGAAGTGATGCCTTAGGGTACAGTGTACCTCCTTATTTGGGGTTAATAATGAAATACTAAGAATCCACTGTCAAGATAATTTAGCTATTGGTAGTGTTACATAATGCCTTCCAACAGAATGTTAGTTCCGTGAGTCTTAAACAACATAATGAAATAAACTTTACAGTTAAAAATCACTTTATTCCAGAAGGATCTAGTAAAAATACCATAAATCAGTCACTATACTATACTAGAAAAGACAAATATGATTGTAAATATTTGTAACCAATGCCTGTGGGTAAAAGTACAAAATTAATGACCAACACCTGCTAAGAGTCTACTTTGTAGAAGAAATATCTTTAGCACTTTTTGCATTTTATATAATTGTTATAGCCAATCTATTAAGTAGATATTCTAGCATCCTTATATCACAGATGAGGAAATTGGCCCAGAGAGGCAAGTACCTTGATCAAGGTCACAGAGCTGATGGTAAGGCCAGAATTTGAACTCGGCAATCTACCTTCAGAACCCTTGCTTTAATCATTCTGTTATACACAGTCTGTCCAGAAAGTGTCCAGCCATGTAAGATGAAAAATAGTGACATTTAATGAAGAAGATACAAAATACAAGAAACATTGTACACAGGACAATGATGCCTCAGTCTCCTTCAAAGTGTCTCTTCAACTGTTCGAGAAACACTTTGCAAAATCCTGTGTTGGAATCACCATCAGTCGCATCCTGACATTTTCCTGAATCTCATCAATGGTCTGAAGTCTCTTCCCTTTCAAAGGTGATTTTAGTTTGGGGAAAAGCCAGAAGTCACAGAGCACCAATCTGGGAGGTGGGGGGTGTGTCACCTGGGTGATTTGATGTTTCACCAAAAATCTCTACATGAGATGTGATGTATGAGCAAGCACAAAAAAAACATCATGAAGCTGCCCATCACCAGTTGCCCATAGCTGTGGCTGTTTTCATCACATTGCAACTCTCAACTAATAGAGAACATTGAGGTGGTACTCCTTATAAATTATGTGGCCTGGAAGAGCGTACTTGTGATGGATAACACCTTCCCAATCAAAAAACATAGTTAACATTGTCATGATCTTGCTGTGCCTTTGCCGTGCCTTCTTTGGGCAGGGAGAACCAGTTGACTTCCATTGGGATGAGTGGGCCTTTGTTTCCGGATCATAGACACAGTCTGACGATTCATCTCTGTTTATGACCTTCTTGAGTAAATCTGGTTCATTGGTAGCAGTTTGAAGCAAGTCATTAGCAAATGCTGCTCAATGTTCCTTCTGCTCCAGTAACAGAAGCCATGGGATGTATTTTTGCCACCACACATTTCATGCCAAGAGCCTGTGTCAAAATCTCTGATACTGTAGTTTTTGGAATCCCCAGATCAGCTTCTAGTTCTTGCACTGTCAGTTGCTGATCTTTATTGATTTCAGTCCATACATGTTCAACATTCTCATGTGTTCTGCTCGTTGCAGGCCTTCCAGAACATGGATCACTTTCAGCAGATTCTCGATCATCTTTGAAGCCTTTGTGCCACACTTTCATTTGCACTGAATGCATTGCATCATCCCAGAAAGCCTTCTGAATCATCCAAATAGTTTCTGCAGGGGAGTGTTCAAGCTTAATGCAATATGTGATGCAGATTTTTTGCTCTACTTGCTCAGTCATTTTGAATGTGACGCCACACAGTGCATATGCTCACTCAGTGGTGGCTAGCACTCACCGACTAGTACAATGAGATTATCATTGTTCCCGCATGCGCATCACAGTCCATTTTCCTTTGCTGCCAGGCTACATTGGTGTCACACAAACTATTCTTGTTTTATTAACAATGGCTGGATACTTTCTGGATAGACTCTTTCTCCATCAGAGGCATTTATACGCTGAAATAGAGGAATAAAAATCAGATTTTCTGTGTGTGTTGAACCATTCTTCCCAGAAAAGTAGCATTCTAATATGCTTTTGAAACATGAGTTAGACTCCCCCTAGTTTCATCCTGACTCTTCTACAATTCCTTTCCTTACTATGTCAAATGAGACTCAGTCCTCCAAATGCTTTTATTTTGTTTTTCTAATTTAGTCAGGCCATGGACCATGAATAATAAATTAACAATCTCAAATTTATGTTTTCAGTCCAGAGTTAGTTAGCTGCTGACTTCCTATTTAAGAGGCTCAAAATTCCACATTTTATTGTCTTGAAAGTTCTACATTTTTAATATGTCTAAAACTGAAATATTGCAAAAACTCCTTTCAAAGTCAGTGATGCCCACAAATAATTGTTCCTTTGTCTTTGTGATAGGAGAGTCAAAGTAAGATGAATAACATCATGATTTTTACTTTTGCTTGACATGCAAAAATCTTCAAGTTGGTAGCAGACCTATTAATTTTCTTTGGGTGTATCTCCATTATGTGTCATGTATGTGCCCATCCAACACACTTATTTTTTGTTTATTAGAGCACTTAAGCAAGGTATGATTTATAAAGTAGATCCTGTGATGTTTTGGAAAGACAGTATCTCTCTTAACTTAAAAGATAAATGGTGATATAAATTTAAGTCACAAAACAAAGGAATACTATGACTTGTGTAAATGTATACATACATACTTACATACATACATACATAAATTGGTCATTGTAGCAATTACTTCCTGTGTTCTCTGTTTATTGATTTATAGGAAGCCCATTTGTCAAATCAAGTTGTATACCAAGAGCCAGAAACTGCATTAACTTGCCTTAGTAAAGAGATAAGCAGAAATCTGCTGAAGCAAACTATTATAATGTTTTAGACCAGTACTTCAATTGATGGAGTTTAGATTGTCATTTTCTTCCCTTTAGCTGTCCATGCTATCATACCTTCTAATGTTTTCATGTTTTCCATGTTCCTGAGCCATATGTGCTACATAGAGATGGTTGCCACAGGTTCCATAAGACATATTTAATGAGGAATTTATTTCAGGTGACATTTATAAAATGCTTTAAAACTGCATATAAAGGGCTGACAGATTTTCACCATTCCAAATTAGCCAAATTTCAGTGTTCCCCTTTTTCCCCAGTACCAATTATTCTGGTATAATCCTAAACTAGTCACAATTCTTGTTTGCTTGTGATTTTAACTTATTTTAGTTAACTTAATGATAAATGAAATTTACTGAAAAGAATTCAATTGATCCAAACATGAAAAAAAAAATTTCTGGAAATCGAGCTCAGTAAAAATTAAATGAAAATCAAGAAAGACACAGAACTGCCATGATTAGCCACCTGAGAACACTGCTGCTGTTAGACTGGACACACACAACCTTTTCCACTGCTGTCACTATATCTGGACAGTTGCCACTATTCTGCTGGATTCCATTCCACTTGAACACTTGGTACTAGGTAGGTCATTAGAATCTCCACTGTGTTGATTCTGCTATCAAAAATCTCTAAATGTCATGGTGCTTTTGCTTCATTTACTCATGATTCAGTCTTCAGTGGTGGGGGAGGGAGAGAAGGCACGACTGTTGAACTTAGATAACATCCTGCCAAAGGGAAGGGATTATCTGACCTTCTTCAGCTTCCATAGCAGATGGCTCTGTTGGCTTCCACCTATCTTGAGTCTTCCTGCAAATAAAAAGGGTGTCCAAAAAAGGAAACATGTCCAATGAACTTATTCAATAAAATGTGAAAAATACATGGAGTAAAAAACAGAAGTTAAAAAATAGAATTTGCAATAGCTCAAATCTTTAGATTGAGCCAATGTCATCATTTTATTGCTCTTTATGAATCTATTTTCATTAGGTTTAATGTGACAATTATTCAAGTTCATTCTTTTTAATGACATATGGTACATCTATTTTTAAAAATGTAAACAAAAATTATACTTTTCTTGAAATTTAGTATATTTTAATATATATTTTATTTAATGGATGGCCTTAACAATAACCAAATAGAAAAAAAACCTAGATCCATGCCTGTACAATCTAATGAGGCCTTTCTGCAACCAACAGTACACATATAACAAGAACAAAGTAAAAATGAACTAATGGTGATAGATAATAAATAGAGTCTTGACTATATGCCTGGTACAGGCAGAGTGTCACATGCTTTATTCCTATGATCCTCTCTAGGACTCTACAAAGTATGTTGTTGCAATTTAACTAATAAAAATGGCTATAAACTTGCACAAGCTCACACAGTTAAAGTTGGTAGATATAAGAACTGATCCTAGTCTTTCTGATTTCAATAAGGCATTGGCCTGCTATGTCTCTCTCTCTCTCTCTCTCTCTCTCTCTCTCTCTCTCTCTCTCTCTCTCTTTCTCTCTGTATATATGTGTGTGTGTGTGTGTATGTGTGTGTGTGTATATATATATATATATATATATCTCTGATGGCAACACAGTCTAAACAATTTATTTCTCCATAGTTAGTGAGAGGTCTTAGGAGACATGAAAACAATGTTATCACTAATACTATACTAATATTTGGAAGTTTAGAGGGATTCAATAAAAGTGAAAACAAAGCTAAGTAAAAAGGCATGTTTTCCTTAAATAGATTGAATAAAAACTTTTACTTTAAAAAAATATTATGATAGTTATGCTCTTTTATTTTATTATTTTTTGTATAAACAGCAAAATCTGTTAATAAGTTTTTAGCATAAATAAAAAGAAGGATTTTAAATATTATAACTGTTGTAAAAAGATCCATGAATCTAATTGAGTAAAAAAAGCTTATCAACTTTACTGTTTTCTGATTTTTCTCTATAAAATAAACAGAAGTAAAATAGTGCACGGTATGAAAAAAACTAGGTGCATATTAGGTGCTGGGAATGTATTTTTTTTATTTTCATACATGGAAAAGTAGTAATTAGGAAAGAATTATTATCTAAATATTTTTATAATGGCATTATTAAAAATGATTTGAGTGATAAAATACAAGTCAAACTTGTTTCTCATAAATATATAATTCCAAATATTAGTGTAACCATCATATTAGAATGACAAAATTTTCTTCAAAACAAACATAATAATCTAAAAAAATGACCAAAATCAACCAGAAGCTCAAATTCTCTAAGTTAAAACAGTTATCTAGACAAGGAAAAAGTTTAATGGCATATAAATATGCAGATATGAATAACTATCTATTAATTCATTGAAATAAATATTTAAATATTTTTGAGTGCTTATTTTCTATGTGACACTAATTTTGGGTGCTGGGGATAAAGTGATAAAGTTCAGACAAATATAACCTCTGACCTTAGAGAGCTTCCATTCTCTAGCAGAAGAAATAAAGCAACCAAGTAAGTAAAGTAAACAAAGACATAAATGAGTTAATTTCACATTGTCGAAATGCGAGGACATAAATAAAACTGAGTATGAAGAGAAGAATGACTTAAGAGAATACATGATAAGAAATAGCCAGTCATGAGGAGATTGAGAGTCAGTGCATTCCATTGGTAGGGAAATGGCAATGATAGGTGACTTAGAAGTGCAAACTCTCTTGACATATTGAGTAAGGAGAGATGACAAGTACGGATGAGATGTCACGAATGAGGGTGAGTGGTCAAAGACTAGGTTATTGAAGAAGGACAAACCATGTGCCACGTGACTATGTAGGTAGTCAGTCTATGGTAAGATAATTCAATTCATTCTAATTTCAAAGGTCAATCTTTGGTGAATTTGGTGCAGGGAATTCAGAATTTTAATAAGTCACTTCAGCTGCTCTGTAAATAACTTTGTACTAGAGATAGCAGCACAAAGACCACGTAGAAGACTCCTGCCATGGTCCTTGTATAAGACAGTTGCTTAAGCAGTAGAAGGAGTGAGATGAGGTCAGCTATTTTCAGACTTTGAGAAAAGTGATGCCTGATATTTTTCTACATGAGAAGAAAGAAGGAAACAAGCATCTGTGGCTTTGATTTTGAGCTCGGCTAAAGAGATGATGCTGTTACTTTATATGAGAAATATGTGAGAAAAGGTTTTGAGATAGAGTCAAGATTTTTTGCTGTAAAGTTTGAAGCCTCAGAGATAGCAAAGTAGACACATTAATTAGGCATTTAGATATATAAGCCAGGGAAGAGGATGTGGTAGGGGAAAATTATATATAAAATATATTTTTCTTTAAATTTAGAAGTCATTACCATAGGTACCATATGTAATCATATATATTCAGAAAATACATATATAATATATATCACAGTTTTCTTTTAATTTAGGAATCATTATCATATGTATGTTTTTAAAGCCATGCAACAGGATGAGATAGAGATCACATTACACATTTATAAGAAGCAATGGGCTAAAACTATATATTATATCTCCAAGTAAGCATTATAGTATACAGTTTAGGATAAAGTAATTAGAATTCAATGATGAGTAAACAAATATGTAATGATTTAAAAAGCATATATTGAAAGGGACATAATTACAATAATGTTCTCTTTTTCCTCTGCAAATCTCAAGCATGCCTTATATTTAACTTAATACAAATAAGAGCTTTTTAAAAATAATCACCATATAAGATTATGTATATATAATCTTTATACACACACACACACACACATATATATATATACACACACACTTATGTATAAAGGTTAAGCCCCATCCAGATCGAGACTAACCTTAATAATGCCCATAATTGCCCAGAGGAAATGTTTTGTCAATTATCACATACAGTGATATGCTATGATCGCTGACATGATGTAAACTGAGGATTACTGAATCCACCGTAACTGTACATACAGAGACTCCCTGACACAGTGGGGTAAAACATATATAAATGTACATCATATCAGCACAAATCATTAGACTTAAAAAGTGCATAAAATCCATCTAATGAAAGCATCTCCTCATACAATTAAATAAACTGGTATTCAGAGAAGAATTAAGTTGTGACCAATGACAACAAATGTATTAAGGTACTTTCTGGCTTTCAGTTCTGTAAAGTGTGCAGGACAATCTTATTGTCTTGAGCAAGTTAAATACTAACTCTTAAAAAGTTGAAAATCTATAGTATTAAAATTAATCAAGCAAAAAATATAATTTACTTAAGACTTAAAAGATATTTTCAAAGGAATCAATTTTATGTTTTAATATAAAGAAAAGAGGAAGACTGTGGAGCTAGGGGCTGTGATAGAATACTGACTCAGGTACTGATTTTGTATGTGCATCCTTGGTTGTGTCACTTAATATTTCTGAGCTTGAATGTTTGTGAAAAGAGAAGATCCAAATCCTTGTGATGATTTATATATAGCAGGTATTTAATAAGAGTGACTTGCATGATGGACAATGATTAAAGCAAATACAAGTACTTCCTGTGAGATGGCATCATTCTTAGCCCTTTACTTGTGCTAAATCATTTAAGCTTCACATGAACTACTTGAAGAGGACATGATTATTGTCCACATTTTACAGATGCATAAACTGAAGGCATAATTGTAGAGTAACTTGCCAAAAGTTACCTGATAACTACGAAACAAAATTGGTATATAAACCCAGGCAGTCTCCAAGATCTGTTCATAATCACTCTGTGATACTAACTGAGAAGGTGAGAGATTTAAGTGGGTCTGTTTAAGCAACTAGACAGCATCATTCATGGTAAAAGTAATCATAGCATCAACAACAATAAATAAATGGGACCTGATCAAATTAAAAGGCTTCTGCACAGTCAAACTGTTACTAGAGGAAATAGACAACCTACAGAATGGGAGAAAATATTTGCATACTATACATCTGATAAAGGGCTGATAACTAGAATCTATATAGACCTCCAGAAAATCAGCAAGAAAAAAATCAAACAACCCTATTCAAAAGTGGGCAAAGGATGTGAAAAGGAACTTTTCAAAAAAAGATATACTCTAGACCAAGAAACATGATAAAATGCTCAACATCTCTAATAATCAGGGAAATGCAAACCAAAACCACAATGAAATATCACTTAACCACAGTGAAATGGCTTTTATCAAAAAGTCCCCAAACAACAAATCTTGGCATGGATGTGAAGAGATAGGAGCATTCATACACAGCTGGTGGGACTGCAAACTAGTACAACCTCTTTCAAAAGTAATATGGAGATACCTCAAAGAGCTAAAAGTAGAACTACCATTTGATCCAGCAATCCCACTATTAGGCATCTACCCTAAGGAAAAAAAGACATTCTATAAAAAAGATATTTGCGGGGGGCGGAGCAGGATGGCGGACGAATAACACTGCCAGACAGAGTGTCTCTGCAGAAAAGACAGATTCTAGCAGAAATTAGAGGAAAGAAGCAAGAAGACGAGCATACAGCGGACAAGGGCCGGAAGGAGGGGTACCTGAGACTCCGGGAGACTCCAAGGGAGGAGGCTGCGGAGGAGAACTGGAGGCTGAGACCACCGGAGCAGCCCGGAGACCAGCGGCAAGGGTATGTGGATTTGCTGTTTCCCCTCCCCTGCATTCAGGACTGCTGATGGGCTCCCCAGTGGGTGGAGAGACCTGCGGACACCAGCCCAGAGACCGCTGCCGCCTGCCAATGGTGAGCCTGTAGCAGACGTGGCACCAGGTTCCCAACTTCCTCCGGGCACCTCCGTGTGCACAGACCCGAGCGGCGCGGCAGGCGCCATATTGCCTCCCCTCCGCCGACCCTACCCGCGGCTGCCCAGAGAGACATACAGCCACCAGCCGGAGGCACCTCCAGGGAACAGGACCTTCCCGTTTGGGACCCCGCCCGCCCTCCCAGGTGCTGCTGGCACCGTGTTCCCAGGAAAACGGTGCCGACTCAGAGGCTGAGAGACATAGACCCAGCTTGGGCTCCCTGTGGGTGAATTAGGACCGGAAATCCTCTCCCTGGTGGGAATACAGTTTGAACTCTGGGACCCAGAGGTCGGACCTGCAGACCAGACCCCCTGCACCTAGGGCTAGCATTGCCCGGGGCACAGAAGGGTTATACGTGAACAGCCTACCGAGGTCTGTGTGCCTCCAGGGGCGGATCGGCGTCCTAGAGGGCAACCCTCCTCCCAGGAGGAGGCCGTGTGCCCAACCCAGGTGGCGTTCCTGTGCAGGGAACCTCCCTGCCGGCATCACAGTCCAGGGAGGCCTGGTGGCTTGTGGTCTGGCCTGCTGGCAGAGGCCCAGGAGTAGCTGCGGAGTTGGGGAGGGTGGAAAGAAGCAAGGCCCGCTCCAGACTGCAGGTCTCAGACAGCCCCACCCCCACACCCAGACTTTCTGGCTGAGCGGGACCATTCCAGCCCTGCCCTGACAGCTTTCCCTGGAAGCAGAGAACAGAACTTTGACCTCTGCTAACGGCCTGAGGGCAGGCTTACCCAACCCAGCTCCGCCCAGAAGGAGAGCTGATAACAGGACTCAAAATCAACACCATAGCCTGTTCCTCCAAGCAAACGCCACCTACTGACAGGGACGGCATCTTGCACAGCCTTTCCACGGCACCCACTGACTCAATATACAGAGAGTGGTCCAATTTCACCCACAGGCACCACCTAACGCCTCAGAAACTAAACAAGGTGTGTGAATACCCAAACAATAACCTAAGGAAAGAAACAACAACTGATCAACATGGGAAGAAATCAGCGAAAGAACTCAGGAAATATGAAAAACCAAACGGAAAACACACCCCCAAAGAGGAGCACCAGCCCCCTAGAAACGGACACCGACCAAAATCAGGCAACCAATATGACAGAAGAGGAATTTCGTATGTGGATCATAAGAACACTCACCCAGCTGCAACAACAACTCAATAACCAACACAAAGAAACCACAAAAAGTCTCCAGGATATGGGAAAAGAAATAGACACATTGAAGAAAAGTGTAACCGAACTCCTGGAAATGAAGAATCAATTCAAGGAACTACAAAATACAGTGGAAAGTCTCAAGAACAGGGTAGATGAAGCAGAAGAAAGAATCTCAGAGCTTGAAGATAACACCCTCCAATTAAATAAATCAGTCACAGAAATAGAGCAGAGAAACAAGAGAAAAGAGCAAAGCCTACAAGAGCTGTGGGATTATGTGAGGAAACCTAATGTGAGGGTCATAGGGTTACAAGAAGGGGAAGAAGACAACACTCAAGGGTTGGACAAGCTGTTTGAAGATATAATAGAGGAAAATTTCCCAGGCCTTGCTCAAAATCTTGATATACAAGTTCAAGAAGCTCAGAGGACCCCTGAGAGATTCAACGCAAACAGGAAGACGTCACGACATGCAGTCATCAGACTGACCAAAGTATCAACTAAAGAGGCCCTTCTAAGAGCTGTAAGACAAAAGAAACAAGTAACATACAAGGGAAAGCCAATTCGAATAACATCAGACTTCTCTAATGAGACTTTACAAGCAAGGAGAGACTGGGGCCCCATTCTCACTCTTTTGAAACAAAACAATGCCCAGCCTAGAATATTATTCCCTGCAAAACTAAGCTTCGTATATGAAGGAGAAATAAAAACATTCTCAGACAAGCAAAGGCTCAGAGAATTCACCAAGACAAGACCAGCCCTACAAGAAGTACTTAAAACAGCGTTATGCACGGAACATCATAATAATAACCCACGAATATAAAAACAACCAAAACCCAAAGATATTAAAGGCCAGATATTACAATGGCTCAAGACAGAAATCATAGCAACAACATCCAACCCAACAGAATGATCAGTAATCTACCTTACCTATCAGTTCTCTCAATAAATGTGAATGGCTTAAACTCTCCACTCAAGAGACATAGGCTGGCTGAATGGATAAGAAAATACAGGCCAAGTATATGCTGTCTTCAGGAAACACATCTAACGTGCAAGGATGCATATAGACTAAAAATAAAAGGGTGGAGATCAATATTCCAAGCAAATAGAAGCCAAAAGAAGGCTGGTGTGGCAGTTCTAACTTCAGACGATTTAGTTTTTAAACCAACAAAAGTAGTAAAAGACAAAGAGGGTCATTATATAATGGTGAAGGGCACAGTCCAACAAGAAGAGATAACAATTTTAAATATATATGCACCCAACTTAGGTGCACCCAGATTCATAAAGCAAACCTTACTGGAGCTAAGCAAATGGATTAATAGCAACTCCATAATCGCCGGGGATTTCAACACCCCACTGACGGCATGAGACAGATCCTCCAAACAGAAAATTAATAAAGAAATAATGGACTTAAACAAAACTCTAGAACAATTGGGTCTGACAGACATCTACAGAACATTCTACCCAAAATCCACTGAATATACGTTCTTCTGATCAGCTCACGGGACATTCTCTAAGATTGACCATATCCTAGGACACAAAGAAAATCTCAAGAAATTTAAAAAAATAGAAATCATACCATGTACCTTCTCAAATCACAGTGGAATAAAACTAGAAATCAACCCTAACAGAAACACACATTTCTACACAAAAACGTGGAAATTAAACAACCTCCTACTAAATGATTACTTCGTAAATGAAGAAATCAAGACGGAAATAAAAAAGTTCTATGAAGAAAACGACAATGGAGAGACAAGTTATCAACTCCTCTGGGACACAGCTAAAGCAGTTCTGAGAGGAAAGTTTATCTCCATAAATGCCTATAACCAAAAGACAAGAAGATCACAAATAGACAATCTAATGAAACGACTCAAAGAGCTGGAAAAAGAAGAACAGACCAACCCCAAACCCAGCAGAAGAAGTGAAATCAACATGATCAAATCAGAACTAAACGAAATTGAAAACAGGAAAGCTATTCGGGAGATTAATAAAACAAAAAGTTGGTTCTTTGAAAAAATAAACAAAATTGACACACCATTGGCTAAGCTAACGAAAAGCAGAAAAGAGAAATCTCTAATAAGCTCCATCAGGAATAAAAAAGGAGATATCACAACTGATCCCAAAGAGATACAAGATACAATTTATGAATACTACAAAAATCTTTATGCACACAAACTGGAAAATGTGGAGGAAATGGACAAATTTCTAGAAACACACAGCCTCCCTAGGCTCAACCAGGAAGAAATAGATTCCCTGAACAGACCAATCTCAACAGCTGAAATAGAAACAGTAATTAAAAATCTCCCTAAAAAGAAAAGTCCCGGTCCAGATGGCTTCACACCTGAATTTTACCATACTTACAAAGAAGAACTAGTACCTATCTTGCAGAAACTATTCCACAACATCGAGAAGAACGGAAACCTCCCCGACACCTTTTATGAAGCGAATATTACTCTGATACCAAAACCAGGAAAGGATGCAGCAAAAAAAGAAAACTACAGACCAATATCCCTAATGAATATAGATGCAAAAATTTTCAACAAAATCTTAGCTAACCGAATCCAGACACTTATCAAAGAAATAATCCACCACGACCAAGTGGGCTTCATCCCAGGGATGCAGGGATGGTTCAACATACGTAAATCTATAAATGCAATTCACCACATAAACAGAAGCAAAAACAAAGACCACATGATTCTTTCAATAGATGCAGAAAAAGCTTTTGACAAAATTCAACACCCTTTCATGATACAAACACTTAAGAAAATAGGCATAGAAGGGACATACCTAAAAATGATACAAGCCATCTATGACAGACCCATAGCCAACATCATACTGAATGGGGAAAGATTGAAATCATTCCCACTTAGAACTGGAACCAGACAAGGCTGCCCACTATCTCCACTTCTGTTCAACATAGTGCTGGAAGTCTTGGCTACAGCAATCAGACAGGAAAATGGAATCAAAGGTATCCAAATAGGGGCAGAAGAGATCAAACTTTCACTGTTTGCTGATGATATGATATTGTATCTAGAAAACCCCAAGGATTCAACCAAGAAACTCCTGGAACTGATCAATGAATTTAGTCAAGTCTCAGGATACAAAATCAATACACAGAAATCAGAGGCATTCATATACTCCAACAACAATCTAATTGAGAACCAAATCAAAGACTCAATTCCCTTCACAATAGCAACAAAAAAATTAAAGTTCCTAGGAATTTACTTAACCAAGGACGTAAAAGACCTCTACAGGGAGAACTATGAAACACTGAGGAAGGAAATAGCAGAGGATGTAAACAGATGGAAATCCATACCATGCTCGTGGATCGGCAGACTCAATATCATCAAAATGTCTATACTACCCAAACTGATCTACAGATTCAATGCAATACCTATTAAAATCCCATCAGCATTCTTCACAGATATAGAAAAAATAATTTTACGCTTCGTATGGAACCAAAGAAGACCCCGAATATCAAAAGCAATTCTAGGCAACAAAAACAAAATGGGAGGCATTAATATGCCAGATATCAAACTATACTACAAAGCTGTAGTAATTAAATCAATATGGTATTGGCACAAAAATAGGAATATTGACCAGTGGAACAGATGTGAGAATCCTGATATAAAACCATCCTCATATAGCCATCTAATCTTTGACAAAGCAGACAAAAACATACGCTGGGGAAAAAAATTCCTTTTCAATAAATGGTGCTGGGAAAACTGGATAGCCACTTGTAGAAGGCTAAAATAGGACCCACACCTTTCACTTCTCACAAAAATCAACTCACGCTGGATAACAGACTTAAACCTAAGGTATGAAACTATTAGAATTCTAGAGGAAAATGTTGGAAACACTCTCCTAGACATCGGCCTAGGCAAAAAGTTTATGAAGAAGTCCCCAAAGGCAATCACAGCAGCAACAAAAATAAATAAATGGGACATGATCAAACTACAAAGCTTCTGCACAGCCAAAGAAATAGTCATGAAAGTAAACAGACAACCTACAGAATGGGAGAAAATTTTTGCATCCTACCCATCTGATAAGGGGCTGATAACTTAGAACTCATGAAAATCAGCAAGAAAAAAATCAAGTAACCCTATTAAAAAGTGGGCAAAGGACTTGAACAGAAACTTTTCTAAAGAAGACAGAAGAATGGCCAACAAACATATGAAAAAATGCTCAACATCTCTAATCATCAGGGAAATGCAAATCAAAACCACAATGAGATATCACTTAACTCCAGTGAGAGTGGCCTTGATCAAAAAGTCTCCAAACAATAAATGCTGGCGTGGATGCGGAGAGAGAGGAACACTCCTACACTGCTGGTGGGACTGCAAACTAGTTCAACCTCTGTGGAAAGCAATACGAAGATACCGTAAAGTGATACAAGTAAATCTACCATTTGATCCAGCAATCCCATTGCTGGGCATCTACCCAAAAGATCCAATGACACTCTACTTAAAAGACACCTGCACTCGAATGTTTATAGCAGCACAATTCATAATTGCAAGGCTGTGGAAACAGCCCAAGTGCCCATCAATCCAAGAATGGATTAATAAAATGTGGTATATGTATACCATGGAGTACTATTCAGCTCTAAGAAACAATGGTGATATAGCACATCTTATATTTTCCTGGTTAGAGCTGAAACCCATACTATTAAGTGAAGTTTCCCAAGAATGGAAAAACAAGCACCACATATACTCACCAGCAAATTGGTATTAACTGAACAGCACCTAAGTGGTCACATAGGTACTACAGTAATAGGGTATTGGGCAGGTGGGAGGAAGGAGGGGGGTGGGTATATACATATATAATGAGTGAGATGTGCACCATCTAGGGCATGGTCATGCTGGAGACTCAGACTTGTGGGGAGTGGGGGGGAAATGAGCATTTACTGAAACCTTAAAATCTGTACCCCCATAAAATGCTGAAATAAAAAAAAGTTAAAAAAAAATCCCTTTTCAATAAATGTTGCTGGGAAAACTGGATAGCCACTTGTAGAAGGCTAAAACAGGACCCATACCTTTCACCTCTCACAAAAATCAACTCACGCTGGATAACAGACTTAAACGTAAGGTATGAAACTATTAGAATTCTAGAGGAAAATTTTGGAAACACTCTCCTAGACATCGCCCTAGGCAAAGAGTTTATGAAGAAGTCCCCAAAGGCAATCACAGCAGCAACAAAAATAAATAAATTCGATGTGATCAAACTAAAAAGCTTCTGCACAGCCAAAGAAACAATCATGAAAGTAAACAGATAACCTACAGAATGGGAGAAAATTTTTGCATCCTACCCATCTGATAAGGGGCTGATAACTTAGAACTCATGAAAATCAGCAAGAAAAAAATCAAGTAACCCTATTAAAAAGTGGGCAAAGGACTTGAACAGAAACTTTTCTAAAGAAGACAGAAGAATGGCCAACAAACATATGAAAAAATGCTCAACATCTCTAATCATCAGGGAAATGCAAATCAAAACCACAATGAGATATCACTTAACTCCAGTGAGAGTGGCCTTGATCAAAAAGTCTCCAAACAATAAATGCTGGCATGGATGCGGAGAGAGAGGAACACTCCTACACTGCTGGTGGGACTGCAAACTAGTTCAACCTCTGTGGAAAGCAATATGGAGATACCTTAAAGCGATACAAGTGAATCTACCATTTGATCCAGCAATCCCATTGCTGGGCATCTACCCAAAAGATCCAATGGCACTCTACAAAAAAGACACCTGCACTCGAATGTTTATAGCAGCACAATTCATAATTGCAAGGCTGTGGAAACAGCCCAAGTGCCCATCAATCCAAGAATGGATTAATAAAATGTGGTATATGTATACCATGGAGTACTATTCAGCTCTAAGAAACAATGGTGATATAGCACATCTTATATTTTGCTGGTTAGAGCTGGAACCCATAATACTAAGTGAAGTATCCCAAGAATGGAAAAACAAACACCACATATACTCACCAGCAAACTGGTATTAACTGAGTAGCACCTAAGTGGACACATAGGTACTACAGTAATAGGGTATTGGGCAGGTGGGAGGGGGTGGGGGATGGGTATATACATATATAATGAGTGAGATGTGCACCATCTGGGGGATGGTCATGCTGGAAACTCAGAGTTGTGGGGGGGAGGACATTTATTGAATCTTTAAAATCTCCCCCATAATATGCCAATATACCCCCATAATATGCCAAAATAAAAAAAAAGAGTCAAGGGGGCAATTTGTATGTATCCTACAAAATGGGAGACTATTACTTATAATCTTAATATCAATAGGTTTTACTTTATCAAATTTAAAGAAAAACAATTATTTCACATTAGTTGAGAAGTAGACAGTCAGCCTGCCATATTTCGGGTGTTACTCATAAGAAAAAAGATTGAATGTCAGGTTATTAGCCAAGATTGAGGGGAAAAGAGTTCAGGGGTATGAGCTGGGAAATAGTGGGAGGAATGAGTCTCCACCACAGAACAGACCAGGAATAGGCGATTTGAACAATCAGTGTGAGGAAACGGCAAGGTACAGCATAGAAGATAAGTATAGAAGAAGTCTATATTGCACAGGTGAGAGTCAAAGGATATAAAATCCAAACCTAGATGCACTCTGCTAGATGGATTTTTAATGCTCTAACAAGTTTATATCACAGTGCCCCCTACAGTCTGCACAATCTTTAGTGTGACAGATCCTATCTCCAAGTATTTTTAAGCTGCATGGTTCATCCTGTAGATTGTATAATCCTTGTAGCTCAGAGAGTGAAAAAGGACTTCTATAAAACAGCCAGATCTTTTTTATCCATCTGTAATGGTGAAACTGGGATTGGAAGACTTTTACTAAGACTTTCATTAATTTATATTTGTAGTGATAAACTATTTTGCCAAAAACATTAATTGTGAGAGTCTGCTATGAACTGAATATTTGCATACCTCTAAAATTCATATGTTGAAATCTAGCCCTTAATGTGATGGCATTAGAAGGTGGGGGCTTGGTAAGTGATTATGTCAGGAGGGTAGAGCCCCCATGAATGAGATCAGCCCCCATATAAACAAATGATCAGAACAAATGAAATGATCAGAGATCTCCCTTTCCACCATGTGAGGACATGGGGAGAAGGTGCTGTCTGTGAATTAGGAAGTGGGCTCTCACCAGATGCTGAATATGCCAGCATCTAAATTTTGGACTTCTCACTGCCTAGAACTGTGAAAAATAAATGTTTGCTGCTTATAAGCCACTAATTCATGGCATAATAGCAGCCCAACAGACTATAGTGCTATCATATTTTTCTTAGAGAGAAATATCAAATTTTATACATTTTTATCAGCATGCTGATAAATACCTAATTAATGTGATATACCAATATATATTTCTTAGACTTCATTTGATATAGTCAATGAACATTTTACAATGCTTGAGTCTCTGAATAAACACATGGCTTCTAGCAACAAGCTGTTCCATGAAGTATAACTTTGTGGAACACATTGGCTAGATCAATGTCTGGACTGATCCTTGATAGGTCAAATCATACAATCTTTATTAAAAGCTCTCTTCCTCCCAATTATGACAAATGGGGTGCTTACTTTTACTAAAGCCTGTTAAAGCCTCTTTTCTTATACCACATCTCTGCAAAATATAAAATTCAGTTTAAGAAAATGGGAAAAGAAAAGATGTCTGTCTTATCCAACTGCATTAGAAAATGCACGTCTTTATATTTGAAGAGGTTAATCCACTCCAAAGTTCCTCACCTAATAGAAAATATCTTTTATTGAAATATTTTATTTAGAAATATGTGTACTCTTTTTACTTGATCAAGTAATATTTTACAGTAGATACATTATAGAAATATAAAAGTTAATTATATAAAAATGAAGAATTTGATCCATTTTAAGCCGCAGGTAATTATGAAAAGAAAAACAAAGATTTTAAAGGTCAAGGAAACAGCCATCTGCTTAACAACCTGGCCATCTGTGAAAGATAACTCAAGGCCAGTTAAAAACTCAGAGGGCCCTAACTGTCACCCAGAAAGATGTCTTATATGTTATTCTGTATCTGAACTCACAGTATAAGGCACAAACTGTATGAGCATAAATATCATTCATTTTTATTTTTAAAGAAATTTAGATTTGCCTTGTTAATTACAGGTGATGCCCAGTTTTTCATAATTAAATTACTGTGAAGAGGCAATAAAGCTGTGAAAAATTATATATTATGCACATTCATTATGATTAAAAATAGTATTCTATGTCTGATATTTTTTTGAAACTGGACATTTAACAAGGGTATGTTTCATTTATATATAGTTTTATCTTTTAATTTTTATTTAAAAATATGTATCAGTATAAAATATTTTTTAAATGCATACATAAGTAAAATTGAGCTGTTCAGACCAGAAAGATAGTAAAATATAAATATCCCATACATTCCTTCTTCAGCACAATCTTTCAGACAAAATAAATGTATAACTCCTAAGTAGATATAAATGTGCGTGTGTGACTGAAATGACTAAATTTGAAATTATATTGTTTTGAAGCATGATTGGCTATTCAGGGCTCTTTTCTTGTTCCAGAAGAAGCATAAAATAATTTTTTCTAGATCTTTGAAATATGACATTGGTATTTTGATGGGGATTTCATTGAATCTGTGAATCACTTTGGGTAGTATGGACATTTTAACAATGTTGATTCTACCCATCCATGAGCAATATGTTTTTCCACTTGTGGTATCATCTGTCATTTCTTTCCTCAGTGTTTCATAGTTCTTTTATAAAGATTGTTCACCTCCTTGGTTAAGTATTCCTAGGTATTTTTGGTTTATTTATAACAATTTGGAAAGTATTGAACCTTTGATTTGTCTCAAAACTATACATTGACTGTTATGGGTGTATAGTAATGCTACTGATTTGTGCACATTGATTTTGTAACCTGAGACCTTGCTGAATTTATTTATCTATTTTAGGAGTTCTTAGTAGAATCTTTGAGGTTTTCTAAATATAAGATCATATCAACTGCAAAAAGTGATAGTTTTATCTCCTCTTTTCTGATGTGGATATCTTTAATTTCTTCCTCTTGCCTAATTGCTCTGGCCGTTATTTCCAGCACTATGGTGGATAGAATTGATAACAGTGGGCATCCTTTTTTTGTTCCAGTTCTTAATGATAATGCTTTAAACTTTTTCCCATTAGTATGATGCTGACTGTGAGTTTGTCATATATGTCTCTTATAATTTTGATGTATGTTCCTGCTATGCCTACTTTGTTGAGAGTTTTTATCATGAAAAAGTGCTGAATTTTGTTGAATGCTTTTTCTACATCGATTGAGATGTCATATGATCTTTGTTTCTGCCTCTATTTATGTGGTGAGTCACATTTATTAACTTATGTATGTTTGACGATCCATGCAGTCCTGGGATAAAGCCCACTTCATCATTGATTATTATTATTATTTTGATGTGCTGTTCAATTTATTTTGCTAGTATTTTAGTGATAATTTTTCTTCTATATTCATAAGGGATATTGGCTTGTAGTTTCTTTTTTGTGTGTGTCCTTTCCTGGCTTTGGTATCAAGGTGACACTGGCTTTGTAGAATGAGTTGGGAGGGAATCCCTCCTTCTCAATGTTATGGAATAATTTCTGCAGAATGGGTACCCACTCTTTTTATAGGCCTGGTACAATTTGTCTGCGAATCCATCTGGTCTGGGGATTTTTATTTTTTGTGAGAAGATTCCTACTGCTGCTTCAATCTTCTTGCTCATTATTGACCTGTTTGGGAGTTCTATTTCTTCTTAATTGAGTCTTGGCAGGTTGTGTATTTCCAGGAATTTGTCTATTTCCTCTATGTTTTCAAGTTGATGTGCATAGAGATTTTCATGATATTCACAAAAAATACTTTGTATTTATGTGGTATCAATATTAATATCTCTTTTTACATATCTGATTGAGCTTGTTTGACTTCAAACTATACTACAAGGCTATAGAAACCAAAACAGAATAATATTGGCACAAAAATAGAGACATAGACCAATGGAACAGAACAGACAATCCATATATAAAACCATCCACATATAGCCAACTGATTTTTGACAAGCAAACAACAATATCCACTGGGAAAAAGAAACCCTATTCAATAAATGGTGCTGGGAAAATTGGATAGACACATATGAAACAGGATCCAATCTCCTACTAATCACAAAGTTAATTCAAGATGGATAAAAGACTTAAATTTAATACACGAAACCATAAAAATTATAGAAGAAAATATTGGAAGAACACTTCTAGATATTGGCATAGACGAATAATTTATGACTAAGGACACAATGGAACTCACAGCAACAACAAAAATTTAAAAAATGGGCCTTGATTAAATTTAAAAAGTTTCTGCACAACCAAGGAAATAATTAACAGAGAAAATAGAAAACCTACAGAATGGGAGAAAATATTCACAACCTATTTATCTGATAAAGGACTAATAATCAGAATCTACAAAGAACTCAAGAAAATCAACAAGAAATGGAAAAACAAACAGCACATGTATGCACTATTAAATTGTAACTAACCAATGAGTACACATGTGCACAGAGGGAGATAAATCTCACAGAAAATCAATCAGGGGGGAGGAGAGAAGGGATGGACAAAACCTCCCTAATTATACACTATCTAGGTGAGTGGTACACTTTCACCCAGACTTAAGCATTACAAAAGTGATCCATGTGAACAAAAACATTTGTTCCCCCATAATACTGTGAAATTAAAAGAAATAAACACCTTTAAGATTTACTGATCTAAAGTAAGGTACATTCTTTCATTGCACGTCTCAATTCTTATATCCCTTGTTGAGAGTTTAATTAAAAAAATTATTTTCCTGCACATTTCTTTATTCCCAGCATTTCTAACTTCATCTCCTGAAAATCTGTTTTTTCTTCCATTATTTATTAATTTTCATAGAATATTTATGATCCATTTGAGTGTGAATTATTCTCATAAAAAATAAACTTAATTCATTATCTTTTGTTTGCTGCTAGTTCCTTTGTCAATCTTAGATTTTCAAACAATAAAATCACACACTCTGAAAATGTCCTTCAAGAACAAGTTAAGCACCACATCTGCATAGGACGCAGGTCTAAGCACTGAGGATGCAGAAGTGAACAAGAGATGAGGGTCTTCTTCTCATGGAGCTTGGACTTTAAAGGAATAATTTAAGGAAGTAATGAATGCTTTTACGGTTAAATGTGGAAAATTAGCACTTTTAAAATATCGAGATTTACAATCCAAGAATAAATTTTAAATTTTTCTTTTCTGATCTCTTTTATTGTTTTCTCAATTAAGCATAGTCACATGTGTCAATATTTGCTTCCAAACCAACTTAATTATGTTTTTTTTAGGAAAGCTTTCCAGAGCCAGTGTATAAACAAATTCAATTATATTTTCTATTCAGTGTTTTCAAGGTGGTTTGTTTATTGTTATTATTGTTGACTTTTTTAACTCTAAGACTTCATCTCATATGAAGTTGACCTTTGAAGATAGGCTGCATTGTTGAGTCCAGTACATCTTTTGTTTCATATCATTTTTTCCAGTTTCATTTTTTTCAACTTCCACTGCTTTACTAGCTGTTCTATATATAAGCAACCTCTGTAATTTGTCAAAATTGCCTATTTGTGGTCTCTATTCTAGTTCATTGATTAATTTTGAGTTAATGCCACAATATCAACATTAACACTGATACATAATAAGCCCTGGTATCATGAATAGCAAGTTACCCTTCTTAGCCCTTTTGGAAAATGATCCGACTTTAGTCAATATTTTATATATTTGAGAATAATCTTATCTAGGTCCATGTATTACTCTGATGTGGGACCTATACATACTGCATTGACTATATTTAAATATGGGGGCAATCCTCAGCTTCAAATTATTTGTTTTTCCTATTAATAACATGGTATATGTCTGTCTTTAGTTATGTGTATTGCAAAATATTTCAATAAAGTTTTTAATTTTTTTTTCCTGGTGGAAGTCTCACTATCTCTTTTACAGCTTAACAAGAAAAATTAGATGAAAAAAATGTACCTCTGAAGCTGTAATTTTATTATGTTTTGATTACACATTGGTTATGCTGAGTTTGTGGAAATTTTTAAATGTTTATATAGCATATGGGTATTCATAAGGTATCAACTTAAAATACCTTTTTATTTTCACTAGTTTTTTAAAAAAATCATAAACAGAATCATCCATTTTCTTTGACATGTAGTAGTGTGTACCCTAGAAAATACAAAAATACTGATTTATTAGCTAATTAATTTATCTTAATGTTTATTTCATCATTCATTTATTAAGTAGTGTTAATGATTTACTAAGAAAGTAGCATATATTTAACATCATTATAAACATATATAATAAATAATGGTGATAAGACCTACATATTATAACTCTGAAAGTTTATATATTTTCTTGCTCTTAAAGTATATTCTTGTTTTACCTATTATTTAATTTTTAAAAAGTAACTATGGCTATATGCCCATGTAGATGACTAAAGGTGAATTTTCTAGTAGTATATTTTCATCTCTATTCCATGAAGAAGATGTGTGTATGTGTGTGTAGTTTAGATACATAAATATACATAATGAAGAACAGAGCAAAATCTTCTTAAGGATGAGATGTTAAGAAAATAAAAATGGATTTCCAGCTAACTGAAATAAGGGGTTATTTTGAAAAAAAAATACTTTAAGAAAGAAAAAATCTGGTGCATTTGGGAATGCATAGGCATATCTTTCCTTAATTTTGCCTTATTATAAAAGCTTTATGAGTTTGATGGACAAATTATAGGCATATTGTAAATAACAAGACCAAAGCTCTTTGAACAAAACAAAAAACAGACAAACAAAAAAAAACACACAAAACAAATATCAGCTGACAAAGCCTGTTTATGACCTAGAAATGACACTGCCACAGTGATTAAAACCTGCAAGTAAGACCAGTTCGTGCCTGTAATTTGAAACTTGCTTGAGCATCAGATACCTTTTATGTGTGTAGAATAGCCAGGAAAGTAATTGGTTCTACTTATAGTAAAAGCAAGTTCAGCATTTTGAGTATTTTTTTCTTTTCCTAACTGATGTACATTTTATCTCTACTCAGCTGAGACAAATGAAAAAAAGGCAAAGGTTTGACTCAGCATTTGAGCTCAGATTCATTAGTGAACTGAAGAGGGAAAGATATAAACCCTCCCTCCCTTACTCTGTATTTAAAAATTCAAATGACATTAAACAGAAATATTTCAAAAGTATGTTAAAGTAAACAGAAGAAGGTACTCTTTATTAAGCTAAATTCTTCCTAGCATTAATACAGCAGTTTATAAGAAGATACATTATTTCTCTTAGAATTTAGTACTGTTTGGGGAAATTTCTAATCACCTAGGGAGCATTGTAGAAAATACTATTCCTAGGACATACCCCAGAGATTATGTTTTAATTGGTCTGTTATAGAGACTGGCATTGTATTTCTAAGAGCTGCCAATGCATTTCTCAGGTGTAGCCAAAGACGAGAACCGCTGTTCTAATATGTCTCTCACTGCTCTGACTTAATTTTGGAAGTCATTAATTTCTTTCTGCCACTAGGGTATTAGAGTCAGCTGTAGATTATCTAAACCCACATGCCTAATCTCTGATAATAAATAAGTAAAAGAGCATTTGTCTTTGGATTTTGAATTTCAGATTTATATTCAAACAGAGACATGCTAAGGAGCACTGGTGTAAAAACAATCATATGATTGATCTGACTTCCATTCCTGATTTAGCCTTACTGTAGGCCATTCAAAACACATTTGATAACAAAGAGAGAGAGGGAGCCATAGATCATTTCTAAAAATGTTATTGGGGATAAGCCCTATTTAGCATCCTTACTACCTGATGAGTGCTACTTTCTCATTCTGGGGAAAATGGAGACAGTGGGAGAAGAATCACAATTGTACCCCTGACACAGAGGGATAATTGCCCATCTTTACCTTCTCCAAATTCTTTAGTCAAAAACAGCTGAGGACAAGGTAAGTGTTTAAAAGAACCTCAAATTCTGGAAATTAGTAGAAATAGTATCCACAGACTTTGCTGAGAAATGAATAAAGAATACAGCAAGAGAGTAGACATGCCTTCAGTTTTAAAATATGATAAAGGCTTAGAAAACAAAGAGGAGAATATCTTCCTTAAAACATAATGCAAATGATTATAACAG
This sequence comes from Microcebus murinus, assembly GCF_040939455.1. Lineage (NCBI taxonomy): Eukaryota > Metazoa > Chordata > Mammalia > Primates > Cheirogaleidae > Microcebus > Microcebus murinus. The sequence continues at coordinate 14,597,991 of NC_134114.1, forward strand.
CTGGCATTTTTTGAATGCTTTGGCGTTAGTGTGTGTGATAGACATTTATTGTTTGTTCTCTCAGAACCCATCATTAATACACAAATAAAATACAGATCACACACACATATATATTTAAGGAGCTGTTTCATCCTTCTCTCCAGCTATGTTGTTTCATTAGGAACTGCCAGCCATACTGTGTTTTCCCGAACATAAGACAGGGTCTTATATTTACTTTTCCTCAAGAAGACACTCTAGGGCTTATTTTCAAGGGATGTTCTATTTTTTTAAGTATGGTACAACAATCTACATTTATTCAAATATAGTTAAGCCGTCTTCTTCTGGGACATCATCATAACTCTGCAAACCCCGAATTCCATCCTGAATTTCTTGCGACTCTATTTCCTTTGGAATCATTGGCCCCAATCTCTCATGTCAAGCAATAGAGCTCTCCTGGGGCAGATGAGAAGGGCTGCTTATCTTCTTTACCACTCCTCGAGGAAATGCATGGGTTGTGCAGATACGCTGCGTAGCCACACCCTTCATTAGGTTTTATTTTCGGGAAAGGGTTTATATTGCGCAAATGCTTAGAAATCCTACTAGGGCTTATTTTATGGGTAGGTCTTATTTTGGGGGAAACATGGTAGTACTAATACTATAACACTCTGGCGACAGGGGTAGGTCTAGGATCTAAGCCTGTGTGCTCAGAATTCCTTGTGGATTAGCAGTAAACAGCAAGGTGCATGTTAGTAGACCACTGCTTTATCCCAGACATTGCTAATTCCTAGGTATGCTCTTGCCTATTTTGCAAGGTTCTCTAACAGATATAAAATTTTCCGCCATTGGCCTATGCAAATTCAAGCTGGGATTCTATTATTTGCATTTCAAAGATCCCTCAACACCAGTACTATAAATGTCTCTTGCCTTTTAATACTATATTTGGAAGTATAATATAGAGTACAAGAAAAGGGATCATGACTTTGTCATTTACTAGCTGCAAGAATTGTAGGCAAGATATTTAATGACTTCTAAGACTGGATGTTCTCATCTCTAAAATAGTGGTTATATAACAACTTTCCTCATGGTGTTATTGTGAATGGTAGATGGAATACGCAAAGTCTGGCACATAAAATATGTAAAAATGTCAGTAATTTTATTATTCACAGATCTTTTAGTTCATAGTGTATTTTCGATTTAACATATAAGGAAACGAGCTCAGAGAGATTAAAATAACTTGGCCAGTGTTGAAACAATATATAAGTGGCTAGGAAATGAAACTTGCTTAGTACAAGTTTAGTACAAGATAGTACAAGCCCAAAGTCTGTATTCTGTATAAATTTGAAATAAAGCATAATGCAAATACATGACATAAAAACATATACAGTAATAAAACATATGTCCATTTGTTCACACAAATAAATATACACTAAGAAATTCTAAATGCAGAGTGAATATAGCTATGTAATCTCTGCCCATGTAAAGAAATAGAACACTTCTAGAATCCCAAAAGCAGCCCTATTATAGACCTTGTCAAAAATTCACCTTTGGGGTGACCACCATGCCTGAGACTTGCCTGTTTTTGAACTTTATATATATGAAATCATACAGTATTTATTGAGCTGCATCAGGATAGTGTATAAGATCTTCTGATGCTGTATGTAGGATTAGTTGATTTATACTGCCATTTAATGTTACTTTCTATGAATATCCCAAGTGTATTCATCCATTCTACTTGTGATAAGTATTTTTTTCCCATTTGGAGGATACTACAAATAGTACTTTTATGAGTACCCCTACATATATCTCTTGGCATATGTTTGTCTGCATTCCTATTTTATGTATATCTGTAGTGGAATTCATGAGACATAGAATATTCATATACTCATTATAGAGGAGGTTTTGGACTATTTACTTTTTCCACCATGTTAAGGTTACATACAAATTATTTTAAATGAATAAATATATAACATTTTAATATAAGTTGTATTTAGTTTATTAAGTGTATGGGAACTTACCAAACAGAAATGCAAACAATGGTGATGATTTATTCTATATATGCACGAATGTTACTTAAAAATAAGCATCCCCAAACTACATGATTCTTATCATTATAGTATGAAGTGAGTATAAGCGAGTGATTTCCGTTCAGTATATGAACTGTGACTCATACTCTCCTGGATGCTAACTCTAGGCTTCCTAGAGTAGGTAATGGCATATCAAAAACATAAAATTATAATTTCAATTATATCAGCAGTTGGGGAATGAGAAAAGGACCCCAATGATTGAGTAAAAAAAAAAAAAAACACACACACAGATTCATTGTGTTAACCTCAAACTAGGCTAGTATTTCTTGGTAACTTCTGGCTTTAAAAAGTTTTGCACTGTGTGTGTGTGTGTGTGTGTGATAGGTAGAATGGCCCTCCCAGAGATGTTCACATCATAATCCCAAGAAACTATGAGTATATTCCTATATGTGGCAAAAGGTATTTTACAGATGTAATTAAGTTCATTAACCTTAAAAAATAAAGACATTACCCTGGGTTATTCAAGTGCCCCCAATCTAATCACACGGGCCCTTAAAAACAAGCAACTTTCTTCAGTTGGAGACTGGAGTAAGAAGGCTTAAAGGAAGTGATTGCCTTTACAGATTTAGAAGGTAAAAGAGGTCATAAGCCAGGAATACAGGTGACTTCTACAAGCTGAAAAAGACTTCCAGTGGACAGCTAGCAATGACATGGGGACCTAAGTCCTACAATAATTATATCTTTTGATTGGAGAGTTTATTCCATTTATCACTAAAGTAATTATTGACAGAGAAGGACTAACTACTGTAATTTTATTAATTGTTTTCTGTATTATAATTTTTTGTCCCTGTTTATCACTCTCACTGTCTTCCTTTCTGTTTCACTGATTGTTTTATATTGATATGCTTTGATTTCTTTCTCTTTTTTGCTTCATGTATCTTCTATAGATATTGACTTTGTCATTACCATGAGGTTTAAACCAAACATCTTATAGTTATTACTATAATAGTTTATTTTAAATGGATAATGACTTAACTTTCATTGGCTACCAAAACTCTACATTTTAGTCCCCCCAACAGACATTGTTTATGTAACTGATGTCACACTTCAATCTTTTTAGTTTATGCATCCATTAGCATAAATATAGCATATTTTTAGCCATTAGCATATTTTTATTAATATCATTATTTGTAGCATTGTCTTTTATCTTTCCTTCATGTGTGAAGGACAATTTTGCTGGTTTAGTATGCTGGCTTGGCAGGTTTTTTTTTTCCTTTTATCAGTTTAAATAGATCATTCTACTCCCCTCTGATCTGTGAGGTTTCTGATGAAAATAATCTACTGGTAGTCTTAAAATAGATTCCTTGTACATGATGAATCACTTTTCTCTTGCTGTTTTGAAAATTACTTGTCTTTGACTTTTTAAAAAATGTATTTCAATAATCATGCATACATAATAGTTTGCATGTATTTATAGGGTACATGTGATGTTTTGGTACAGGAATACAATGTTTCTTAATCAAATCAAGGTAATGAAGTATTCATCACCTCAGGCATTTATCATTTTTTTGTTTTAGAAAATTCCAATTCCACTATTTTACTTATTTTTGTTTACAATGTGTGTCGGTGTGGATTTCTTTGAAATCCTTTTATGTAAGACCCATCAGTTTCCTGAATCTGGATTTCCATTTTCTTTCCCAGATTTTGGGGGTTTTAAGCCTTTAGTTCTTTAAACCAGCACCATTTCTGTTCCTTTCTCTCTCTTTTCTCTTTCTGAGACCTGCATAATGAGTGTATTGGTCTGCTAGATGGTGTCCCATAATCCCTTGAGGTTTTACACTTTTTAAAAATTTTTTTCCTTTTATCTCCTTTAAGTGAATAATTTCCAATGACCTATCTTTGAGTTTGGTAGTCCTTTCTCTTGCTTGATCTAATCTGACACTGAAGTATTCTAACAGATTTTTCAGTTAAGTTGTTGAATTTTTAAGCTTCCATATTTCCATTGGGTACTTCTTAATATTTTCTCTTTGTTTAAAGTTTCACTTTGTTCATTCATTGCTCTCCTGACTCTGTTGAACATCTTTATGATGGTAATTTTGAATTCTTTCTCAGTTAAATAATATATTTTTATTAAAGTTGATTTATGAAGATTTTTGTATTTTATGTGTGTGTGAAACAGATCTGTCTTATTTTCCTTGACTCATTTTGTTACTATCTAAGTGTTATAAAAAAAACAGTCACCTATCCCAATTTTCATGGACTGGCCTTGTACAAGAGAAGATCTGGGAGATCATCCCAGCCAGAGCTTTTGGGTTTTCTTAAACAATTTTTTCTAGTCCAAACTGCCAAAAATATACACTTTGGAAAGGACAAACTATTCAATAGTTGGTGCTGGGAAAATTAGATAGCCATATGCAAAAGAATGGAACTAGATCCCTATCTCTCACTCTATACAAAAATAACTCAAGATGGATTAAAGACTTAACTGTAATACCTGACAAAATAAAAATCCTAGTAGAAAATCTAGGAAAAATTCTTCTGAGCATTGGCCTAGGCAAATAATTTATGACTAAGACCCAAAAAGCAAATGTAATAAACACAAAATTAGACAAACAGGACTTAATTAAAATAAAAAGCTTCTGCACAGCAAAAGAAATAATCAAAAGAGTAAATAGACAACATACAGAATGGGAGGAAATATTCACAAACTATACATCTGACAAAAGTCTAATATATAATACGTACTAGAAACTCAACTCATCAAGAAAACACAAACAATTACATTAAAAAGTGGGAAGATGACATGAACAGCCTTTTTTCAAAAGAAAATATACAAATGACTAACAAACATATGAAAAAATGCTCCACATTACTAATCACCAGGGAATGAAAATACAGTGAGATGCCATTTACTACATTTAGAATGGCCTTTTAAAAAAGTCAGAAACAACAGATGTTGGCAGTGATGTGATAAAAAGAACACTTATATACTGTGAGAATGTAAATTAGTTCAACCTCTATGGAAATCAGTATGGAGTTTTCGCAAAACTCCATACTATTTCTCCAAAATACTATGGAGTTTTCTCAAAATATTAAAAGATCTATCATTTGATTCTACAAACCCACTACTAGGTATCTACCTAGAGGAAAAGAAAACATTATATCAAAAAGATACATTCCCTTATATGCTTATAATAGCACAATTCACAGTGACAAAAATATGGAATCAACCAATCAAATAAAAAAAGAATGAAATAATGTCTTTTGCAGCAACTTGGATGGAACTAGAGGGAATATTTTTAAGTGATATAACTCGGGAATAGAAAAATACATGTCACATGTTCTCATTTATAAGCAGGAGCTAATCTATCACTACATAAAGACACCCAGAGTGGTATAATGGACATTGGAGATTCTTAGCGAGGAGGGTGAGAGGTGGTAAAGCATGAAAAATTACCTACAGGATATAATGTACACTACTCAGGTGACGGGTGCACCAAAAGCCCAGACTCCACCATTATACAATGTATACATATAACAGAATTCAACTTGCACTCCCTAAGTCTATTTTTTAAAAATATGTAAAAAGCTATGCTTGTAGCACTGACTTTTGAACACTGCAGCTTCTGAAACTAAAATTGACAGGCTAAATAAGGAACATCAGCTTTCAGTTTCTAAAATATGTCATTTACTGTAGTGAACAAAGTAACCTCAAAACACTTTAGACAGAAATCTTTAATATAGTAAAATTGTTTAAATATGTCATTTATCCATTAGGCTGTCAGACAACACTCCCACACACAATGAAATGCTTGCTTTTTGACAGTTGGAGTTGTGTGGGAAGAGCTCTGAACCATAAAGCCTAAAATATTAATAAATTTACTAAATATATATTTCACAGAGGGCATTTTCAATTAGAGAAAATGTATGGTATTAATGTAAATAAACTTTGTTTTAGGAACAATTATTAGGAAAAAATAATAATAGCACAGTCTTAGGTAATTCCTTTGTTAGTAAAAGAAAAAATCTAAGTTAGAACTAAATAGGATTACAGTAATAATTAATACAGTTGAATAAATCCATAGTGTAAAATACAAATAAAAAAGATGGATATGACTTAATTAATTTCCTGACAGATGGATTATTGATTTAGATGCAAACACAATTTATTTTGATATACAGAAACACACATTTTAGTGATAATAAAAAACAAATAGTTTTTCCAATGAATCATGTAATTCATTTTTGGCACAATTTAAAAGATAGCCATGATTTTTTTTTTTTTTTTGAAACAGAGTCTCACTCTGTTTCCCTGGCTAGAGTGCTGTGGTGTCAGCCTAGCTAACAGCAACTTTAGACTCTTGGGCTCAAGCAATCCTATTGCCTCAGCCTCCCAAGTAGCTGAACTACAGGCATACACCACCATACCTGGCTAATTTTTTCTATATATTTTTAGTTGGCCAATTAATTTCTTTCTATTTTTAGTAGTGAAGGGGTCTCACTCTTGCTCAGGTTGGTCTCTAACTCCTGAGCTCAAACAATCTGCTCACCTCGGCCTCCCAGATTGGTAGGATTACAGGTGTGAGCCTCCACGCCCAGCCTGATAGCCATGATTTTAAAAAATGGCTCATTATTAGAGAAGTAATTATGCAAAAAAAGATGACCATTTCAAATTATAGCCTCTTGGACTCAACATATCATTGATAACTAAGAGCAGTACCATCAGCCCAACCTACATCACCATAAACTATCAGCTATTTAAATTTATAGTGACATATGTCCACTATTAAGTGCTTTCATGTAAAGAGTTCATAACTCCTGCCACAATTTTGCAAGGAAAATTCTGCCACCCTTTAACAGATTGAGGAACTGAGACTCAAATGTTTAACCTTTCCAAGATCAGAGTTCTTTTAAATAAAAAAAATGGCAATAGTTTAAAACAGATGTATTTCCTTTAGTAACCTATTTTCTTACACTTGAATATGTACAATTTTTATGTTTAATACATTGTATAGGTAGGATAGGCTTGTAACTAAAAATGTGCTTTAAACCTAGCTTTGAAATAATTTGATTATAGCCTTAAATATTTTGCTTACTTTATCTAGACTTCAGTTTTCTTACCTATGAAATAAAGACATTATAAATTTCCCTCATTTAAATTTACTCTGTAATTATTCTGAGTTCAACATTTGACTTTCTGTTCTATCAATCATTGTTTTAAAGATTGTCATGTACTAAAAGACAGTAAAAATCTCAGAGTTGAGTCATCAACTAAAGTAGATATGGAAAAATATATGACATAATATATTCATTGTATATACATATATACAGTTGTGTATGCTCACATATGTAATACACATTTTATATTATTGTATATATAATTTATATGAGATAAAATCAGGCTGTTAAATAGATTGGGACTGGTGGGGAATAAGGTATATTAAGATGGCTTCCCTGAGGTGATATTTCGACAGACTATAAGGAAGTTAGATGATGCCCTGCAAAAGAACTAAAGAATGTCATCAAAAGCTTAGGAACAACAAAGGGATTAAAAAGCCTAAAAGAATGACCTCCTTATATTTTAGGATCAACAAGAAAACCTGTGTCACCATATTGGAATGAACATCCTGAAGGGTAACAACTTTTGTTCTATTCTACTGAAATCACCCAAGTTTGCACCAATATTTTATTTCAACTGAAATTGAAATAACCTCCCACAGGTCTTCTTGTTCCCACTAATATTCAATGTCAGTCAAGTATCTATGGATTAGCAATAGAGGAGGTTTGATAGTTAAGTTCATTCCAAACTCTTCCAGTGTATTATAAACATATTCAGAAAAAAATACAATTTTCTTACTGTGGTGTAAATGCCTCTTTATGTCTACCCATTATAGGAACTGCAGATAAGCAGGTAGTGAGGTATAAGAAAAAGCATCATCAGAAGAGATGTTCAGATTTTGACCTGAATAGGTAAATGATGAGGTAAACAAAATAAATTTACCTGAATAGGTAAGCAAAATCCATTTGTTGAGATATGGAAGATCAAGAGAAACAACTTACAGTAGGGAAGTAGGTATATAAGATTATATGTTGGACCTATTATGTAGAAATAACTGATTATAATACAAATGAGCAAGAGTAATGGTAAAGATAAAGGCAGTAAATCAAGTGAGCAAATATTTTATGAAAGGGAAGAATTCCTTGAAATCTTAGTACATTGGTCCATAAATAAAACATTGTGTGTGTGTGTGTGTGTGTGTGTGTGTGTGTGATGTATATACACACACATATATAGTCTGATGTATAATCTTAAAGAGAGTGGGATTTTTTCAAATATAAAAATGCTAAGGAAAGTAGCAATATGTTATAAGAATTTATCTATGCCATATTTAGGTAATGGAAAATAAAAACAGACACATTCACACACACACACACACACACACACACACACACACACACACACACATCTAAGACCTTAATAAACAGAAGAGTGTTTGTTGGGAAATAACTAGGTTTCAATAAAAGCAAAACTTAAAGTGGTGTTCAGAAAATAAGTGGAGATCATTATTAGAATTTTACTTAGAAAAGACTTTAAGTTCCATAAGCTAGTGGAACATTTATAAGGTTTCTGTGGGGTGGGACATGCTAGATTGGGTAAAACTAAGATATGTAAAAGTCCTACAGAGAATAGAGTCTTAAACATCTGGTAAATGGTATAAATGACCTTGTGGGCTGGCTGCTCAGGGACACATTGCAGAGTGCAGACTCCTTAGAAAGTTGATCTGTGGGTGGGAGGAGGACGGATGGATAAGTGGGGTTTCTGAGAGAAGCATATGAAGACTAAAATGCATGTCTAAAAAACTGCTTCCTTCATTTGTTCCTATTTCCCTTTCATGGTATAAAATGCAATTATCCTTACTTCAATTACCTTTTAATAACCAACAAATATATGAGCTTTTAAGACAAATTAACTAGAGAATGTTGAAAATGGAAATTAACATTGAATCCAACAAGGTATTAGACTTATAAATAGAATAAATACATTTTTCAGTGTGAATGGAACATTATATTTTTGTGCCTTTTTTAAATGTATTTTCTGTTACCATAGAAACTTCCTCTATGGAGTCACTTATCTATTTTAATCGTGTCAAGCCTTTCCCAAGGTAAAATGATCAACATTTTTAAAAAGGATTTAATGGGAAAATTTTACAGAGTTAAAAGATGACATCTAATTAAAAAGATAATCTATTTGTAGTCATGTTTGCATATTATCTGTGTATCTGCTACATGGAAGAAACTGAGCACTCAACATTTCCATGTGTTCAATGGGTAGATTTGTGTTCTTTCTCCTTTTCTCTAAATCATTTGCAACATATTAAACAAATTAGTTTAATATGCTGATTAATTATTTTCTGTGTGGCAACACAGTGTAAAAAACAAGCATATATCTTGAATTCATATAACTTCTATATAAATCCCAGTTCTGTTTACTGCCCATACAAGATATTAATCCCAGTAAGCCTCAGTGTCCATCTATAAAATGAGAGTGATTGCAGTACTTATTTCTTAATTGTGTGTGTGTGTGTGTATGTGTGGTTTTATGAAATGAAATGATATATTCAAAGCACATGACACAGCACCTTAGAAAACTTTCACCACTTTATGATCTATCACAGCTTGACAATAAGGATGAATCCTGATAGCAGCAAAGTCCCTTCTCTTTCACTTGCCAACTGTCTTCCCCTATATTTAGTATAGTTCTGTCTCAGTTTTCATTAAAATGAGTGTAGCAGTAATACCTGCACTATAGGCTAGGTGTGAGAATTAAAAACATGAAGTACTTAAAACTTTGTGATCAATAGTAATATCTCAGAGATATTTCTATTACTATATATATGACCCTTATTTACAATGTTTAAAAAATCACTGTGAAGAAAGAAAAAGAAAAGAAGTAAGGAAGGAAGAATGGAAGGAAGGAAGAGGAAGGGAAAGGTAAATTTTTCAATCTATTATAAGTAGGAAAATACATATTTGGGTACTTTATCAGTTTTTCAAAATACAATGAACTAAAAATGCCAGGGTAAGAATATAGAATAAGAGGAAGTGAAGACAAGATGGCTGACCAGAAACATCTGCAGCCAGATAGTCTCAGAAAGAAGAAAAACGTTTACATGAAATAGAAAACAAACAAACAAATATAAATCAAGTTCTATTCAGAGGCTAAAGTGCCAAAACCTATCAGAGATATCGTGAGAAGAAGTTGCAGAGCAGAACAGAAAGGAGCAAGATGTCAGCAAAGACCAATCCCTGAGGGGCTTGGAGTCTGCAAAAATTGTAGGTGGGGGGGTTTGTTTCTCCCTCCTTTATGTCTATGTCAGTCAGCAGGCTCCCCAGCTTCTGGAGAGCCTTTTACCCTCAGGAACCCCAAAGCAGCTGCCACCAGTGAACTAGGAGCTTCTTGAGGACCAAACACAAGGCTACCATCCCCCTTGGAGTTGCTTCCCATCAGGAGCTGAGATGACAGGTACTATACTGCTTCTCCACACACTATGTGCCTTTGTCCTCCCCAGGAAGCTTCAGCCTGTAGAAGCCATAAGGACTAGTGGGCCCCAGGGAATCTGCATGACCCTAGAGCCTGTACATTCTGAATGGCTTCCTTCTAGAGAAAGGGACAGAGACAGCCATAGTGCTAGCTTTCCTCCATTCAAACTCTTTTCCTTTCTTCCCCCTCCTCCTCTGATGGCTGCTGAAAGAGAAAATTGAGCCAAGGCTCTCAGGAGTGGCTGTTTCCCCTCTGTTGGTGCATCCACCACACCGAGGCTTCCACAGAAACTGGGGTTCAAATGTTTCCTCTTAAAAACCTGAAGTGAACTAAGAGGTGCTTGGACTGTAAGTTCTCTGCTCCCTGGCCTTCCTGGTGCTTCTTGCTCAGCTGCTCCAATAGAGCAGGGCATACCCCAAAGCAGAGGGACATCAAACCTGCTTGAGCACCCCATGGGCAACTTGGGACCAGCATGATTCTCCCTGGAATGGTCAGGGATTGATCTTCGGGGACATAAGGACAGGCCCATAGGCCAGATACTGTACTCCCAGGACTCGCTCTTGTTGCTTGGGAGTACAGAGGGGAGATTTATGAACTAATCTTAGGAGGCAAGGGAGCCCAGGTGGGAAGATTTGAGAAGAGAGCGCAGTATGGGTCCACAGCACATTTGGAGCCACAGCACATTTATGGAGCACCCCTCCTCCTATAGGAAGGCTGTGCTCTCAGCCCAAGGCAAGATTCTGAAAAAGGAAGAACCCAGACCACAGTGCCATTGCTGGGGAGCTCAGATAGTTTGAGCTCCTGCCTGCTGATAGATGCCAGAGGGAGACCACAGAGCAGGGGAGAGAGGAGAAGAGCAAAACCTGCTCCTGATAGCCAGATTGTGAATGTCAGATAGCCACTCCTCCACAAGTGGATTTTTTGGCTGGGTGAGGCCTCTTCAGTCCCTCCCTTTTGGCATTCCCTAGTAGCCTAGAAGTAGACCTTCCACCATGTCAAGACAGCTACCTAATAGCCTTTTGTGGAACCTTAAGGCAGGCTCACCTGATCCAGCCCCACCCAACCTCACCCCCTCAACCACCTCTGCTATGATGAAAAATAAGGACTCATCTGGAAGTTCCAGAGCCCTACCCCCCATCTTGGGTGTTTAAGTGTCTTTCCTGAGGGGCTAGATCCAGTCATAGGTCCCAACAAACAACACTTTACCTGGTTCCTTCTGGCAAGTGCCACCAGGAAGGTCAATTTACATAGCCCTTTACATTTACTGACTCAATCATATAGAATATGGTTGATTCTTTATCACAAACATCATTTATTATCTCAGAGATTAAACTGGTCATGCCAATACAATTCACATTGTTAAGAAGACCACAGGGCTGGGGAAAGAGAATTAATTCAAAGACCTCATCCTTTTTCATCAACAAGAGACAGGGAATCTGCCCATGCACATAACTCACCACTGCTACAGCCTACAAACAATTAGCAACTGAGAAAATCACCAAGACATCCATCCAGAATCTAGACCACCATCAAAGTAACCACAAGCAAAGTAAAATTTCTTACCCAACATATACTACAGACACACCCTTCTGAGTGTGTGTGGGTGGCAGGGAAGCCCCATCTAAAGAAAAGAAAATCCAAAAATAAGAAGTGACAGCTGCTCCAGATGAGAAAGAATTAACACAAGATCTCTGTAAGTAAGAAAAATTAGAGCAGCAGGAAGCCCCAAATGGGAACACCAGTTCTCTAGCAATGGGTACCAACCAAAATGAAAATATTGAAATAATAGATAAAGAATTCCAAATATGAATTGTAAGGAAGCTCAGTGAAATCCAAGAGCAACTGGAAAACAAACTCAAATAAACCAGAAAAACAATTCAGGAAATGAATGAAAAATTTACTAAGGAGATAGAAATTTGAAAATAATAGAACTTCATGAAATGAAAAATTCATATACAGAAATACAAAAAACAGTACAAAATGTTAAGAATAGACTAGACCAGGCAGAAGAAAGAATTTCAGAAATTGAAGACAACTTTTTTGAACTAACTCAGTAATCCAAAAACAAAGAACCAAGAATCAAGAGGAATGAACAAAGTTTACAAGAAATATGGGATTATGTAAAATGGTCAAATATAAGAATATAGGTATCCCTGAGACTGAAGAAGAAAATGGGAGGAGAGGATGGGTGAAATCTACCTAATGCATACAATGAACACTCTTTGGGTGATGGACGCACTTATAGCCCTGACTCAAATATTACAAAAGCAGTCTATGTAACAAAAACATTGGTTCCTTTTTAATATTTTGAAATTAAAAAAATATAGAATAATCTACCAAAGTCTGAAGAGAACCCCAAAACACATGGTATTGAATCGTGTTCTGAATGAAGAGATTAGGAATAAGGGAAGGCCACTGATTTTTAAATCATCGAAAGACACTAAATTGAATATTCCTGGTAATGCATTGGAAGACACATTATAACCATTAAGACAGAATATAAAAATGAGAGGCAAACTGTCAAAGTCTGCATGACATTCTGAAGGGACAGTTTTAAAAAGTATGCCTTCTCATAGAAAATAAGTAACAAAGAAAATAAGAGGGAGAAAAAGCTGCAGTCAAAAGACTATAAATAACCACAAAATTAGAGTGAATCTCCAACCAGAGATAGTAATGTGGGACATAGTGCTTTATCCATAGTTTTCAACATGTTTCAGAAGTAATAAACTACAAATGGAGCATTGAACATATAATTCTTCTGTTACTTAATAAGGCTTCATGATGCTTGAACATTTTACTGTCTAGGCTTGGATGGAAACAAAGATAAGAATGGGAAGGTTCACGTGAAAACTAAAAATTCTAACTATCATATAACTCACTGGTGCTTTATTGTAAGTTAGATATGTCCATATGCAAAATGTTTTCTCTGAAAGATTGGATCTTTGATTTCCTTACCTAGGTCTTCAAAAACCATTTTAAAAATATAAAAATGCATTTAATAATAAAAGAGAAAAAAATATTTTCAAATGTTAGAAATACAAAATTAAAAGACTTATGACAATGTTTATTGATTTTTTTAATTGTTTTCCTTTTTAAAGATGGATATGAAATGAGTGAAATACTCACTTTTCTCCTTTAGAAACAGAGTGTCTTATGATTTTTCTTTGTTGTTCACTGCTCTTTTCCCAACACTAGAACAGTGATGATACATAGTAAAATGTTGATTCAATAAATATTTCTTGAAAAGAGAAGAAAAGTGTCTTAGTCCATTTGTGTTGCTACAGCAGAATACCTGAGGCTGGGTGATTTATAAAGAGAAGTTTATTTGGCTTATAGTTCTGTGCACTGTACAAGATCATGCCACCAGCATCTGCTTCTGATGAGGGCCTCAGGCTGCATCTATTCCTGCTGGAAGGCAAAAGGATGCTTATTTGTACAGAGATCTCATGGTGACAGAGGATGCAACAAAAAAAGAGAAGAGGTACCAGGCTCTTTAACAATCAGCTCTCTCTCAGGAACTCTAGCAGGAACTAAGAGAGTGAGAACTTATTTAGTTCCCCATCTCCCAGGGAGGGCATTAATCTATTAATGAGGTATTCACTCTTACGGCTCAAACACCTCTCGTTAGGACCCTTCTCCAATATTGGAAATCAAATTTCAATGTGAGATTTAGAGGGGACATTCAATCTATAGTAGAAAGTAAGAATTTTTAAAAAAGAATGAAAAACAGAGTGAAAGAAAGAAGGAATAAAGGAAGAGAGGAGAGTTGGAAGGAAGGAAGAACAAAGGGACAAAAAGAGAAAGAAAATAGATTGCTCTTTTAGAATAGATCTATTTTTCTGACTTTTGATAGAACTGGGATTATAGTGTCTAGTGTCATGTATTTTAAATTCAATGCAGATGTAGGAAATATATTTACTGTGCAATTATCTAACTTTGGACAAATTATCTAACTTTGGCACTCCCAATTGCTTCATCTCTAAGTAACGTGAATGTATGAATAATAACAGCTATAGCAAAGTGATATATTTTTGCTTTACATGAAATAAAACAAAGACAAAATGAGCATATAGTCAAATCATTTAAGGGAGCTTGTAATGAAAGCTAAAATTACAATCAAATCACAGAAAAATTAAAGCAAAAAACAATGTTATTTTTATTTTAGAAAAGAATGGAGTGATGACAGCAAGATTGTAGAGTAGGAGGTTCTATCCTTCATACGTCTCCCAAAAAATCAACAATTAGAGATATTTAAAAATAAAAATATCTCTGGGAAAGCTCAGAAGTCCAGTTAAAGTGCAGCAACACAGTGGAGAATGAGAAAAAAGATTAGGAATAATCACACAAAAAGGTTAAGAAGAGTGTCATTATGCCTGCATCATCCTATCCTCCTGATTGTCACAGCTCAGCACTACGAAGAAACTTCCAGACCTGTGAATTTCTATTGTAGTGAATAGGTGAACAGGGTGAATAACAAGCTTCTGCAGCTTTCTGTGCACTACTCAGAAGACTTGCTTTGGTTTCACTTCACCAAGCTTACTGTGGTGATCAGCATGGCTGAAATGTCTAATCATGGCTGAGAATGAAAAAGGAGGGTGAGGCTACCAGTACCAGCCAAATGGCAAATGCCACTGCAATCTTTAGCGGTCTGTTCTGCAAAGGACCCAGCAAAGTTCACAACTGAGAACCTCATGAGCCATCCCAACTGCTGTGGACACCTTATAGAAGGGGGCACTACTATGTAAACCCAAGTTGAAGCCAACCCCCTTCCTCCCTGCAACATGCACATTCCCAGGCCTGGGGTTGCTACCACCCATAGTCCAAACTCTGGCTCTACAGCCACTTGGCAAGCATCCACACCTCAGAAATTGGTGCCACTGATTCAGTGGACACACTCATGCCTTGAACACCTACACCACCACCACAGTGGTCAATCCTATGACCCAGATCCCAAGGCTTCAGTTGCTCCATGCATCCCCATGTTCCTAATGCTAGCTCCTCACCTCCCCTACTTGCGCCCATGCATCTGACAGACACTGGTACCACCACAGCTGCAAGTGCATTCACATGCAGGACCCAGACACAAAACAGATCTCTTTTGTCATGAATTCCATCTGTGGGGGAAATAGAGACCAGGAGGATTCAGCTGTGTTCACCACTCAGGGACCCACAGCCCTCACCACTGGCATAGACACCCATGCTCTAAGCCACTGAGGGATCCTGTAATCTTTGCTGCACAGAAACTAGGTTACAGTGACATCCTCAGAGCTGGAATCACCACATCTAAACTTGGCTGGAGGGAGGAGGAGATGGGAAGATGTTGGTCAAGGGGTACACAGTTTTAATTATGCAAGATAAGTTCTGGAGATCTAATGTACAACAATGTGACTATAGTCAACAGTATTGTTTTGTATAATTAAAATTTGAAATTTGCTTGGATCTTAAATGTTCTCACCACACACACACACACACACACACACACACACACACACACACACAGAAGGTAACTATGTGAGGTGATAGATGTATTACATGCTGAAGGTGAATATTGCACAATGTATAGGTATATAAAATCGTTAAGTTTTGGGT
The DNA here is from genome assembly GCF_040939455.1 of Microcebus murinus. NCBI lineage: Eukaryota > Metazoa > Chordata > Mammalia > Primates > Cheirogaleidae > Microcebus > Microcebus murinus. Next base: position 14,614,125 of record NC_134114.1, read on the forward strand.
TAAATATATACATAGTTTTTATTGTCAATTATACCTCAATAAAGTTGGAAAATACGACAACAACAACAAAAATATAGTAAGAAGAAAATGATTCTTCCAAAGAATCTAGCCTGAGGGGAGCAACTGGAAATGAGCACAAATCTTTGTGCTAGGCTTGTTGACAGGTAAGCCAAATGCATAAACATGATGAGTTTCATGAGTCTAATTATCCTATAAAAGGATGCTTACTAAGCCATTAGGGAAAGACAGCTTTTTTCACAGAGTAATAAAGTCTGAGTGAAATTTTCATACAGGGACATGAAATGAGAAAATTGATAGTGTCTTCCAAAGCGCCATGTCAAAGTGTGGATGGGGACAATAGTCACAGGATTACTTCTCAACATTAAGCAAAAAACATAACGGTTAAACCAGTTCCTGAAATTGTTATTATAGGGAGCTAGAATATTGTCATTATAAAATTTTCTGGTGAAAATTTCTATCAACTATAATACCCCACACTTGGGCTGAGGCAGAGAGATTTTAATATTCTTCATATAGAGAATTAAACTCAGTTGTGTTTTTACATTTAAGTTGAATGCTGCTAAAGAACAATTGTTGTTTCATATATTTTATATCATCCTACACAAAGCTGTATGCTGATTATTTTTTCATTTGTTTTCACTGCTATTTTGTTACTTCTCTGTTTAAGAATAGATCTTGCTTTTTCAACTGTGTTATGGAGAAAGCTGGGTGAAAATTCATTCCAGTGTCTGTGTCATCTCTTATTTCTCCATGAAGGTTAATACAACTGACAGTTTTGCCCTTTGCAAGCATCTATATTGGAATGTGAGGAGAGGAAGAAAATGGCAGTCAACATTAACTAAAGACCTAAGTCGTTGTGTTAATACAGTAACATGTTCTTTGTTCTCACCTGGCATCTGACCCATGATTACCACAAGGTATTTTTGTGGGTATTCTACTACAATCTGTTCTTTGCATATAACAAATCCCAGAAAGTGTTTATAAATGAGAAAAATTTTGTGTTCCTGGACTTTGTAGTTGATGACTCTGCCTTGTCATTTGATGGATGAGAGAGTGATAATATATGATTAATGAAGTAATCATGAGAATAAATCAGTTTAATACAATTTGCAAAGATTTTTTTATAAGTTTCAGCTCTCTGGTCTGCTGTCATCATTCAAGTCAATTCCACTGAGCATATGAAGTGCTATTTCTATAGTGTTTACATCTCTTAAAACACGAGTATCCAACCAGCACCCTTTATTTGTTCACCCAGAGGAAATATGATTAAAGGATTTATGGAATGTTAGAGAGTGTTTTGATTTATCACAAAGTAAATGGGAGTCATGCTTGGGTAAGGCACAAGGGAATGATGACTTTCTAAGGTTTCAGAGCTGTAGAATACTTTTAAAAGAAGCAAAAGTACATACTATGTTTATTCAGAATATAGTGTGTACTTTTGCTAGTCCCCAAACAAATACATTCATATTTTCCATGAAATTCCCAATCTTCAAGTTTGAGTGAGAAATCAATGTGAAGTGAGACTAGAATACAATTCTTATTTTGAGTGACAAATGAAATCTAAGTGAAATATGGAACATTCAGACTGCATTAAAACAAAGACTTAAATGTTTTTCCCATTATTTGTTTCTGAAGAAATATGAATGTACACATTTCATGTTGATAACTTATAGGGTGCAAAAATGGAAAGAAAATAGTTTTTTGTCATTGATACAGCTATTAGGTTTGTTAGACAACCCAGCCCCCCAAAAAATCTGAGGTGAAAGAAACCAATAATCTAATATAAAATATCTTAATAATTACTTGTTTATTATAAGAAAAAAAATGGCTACTGGATTGCCCAATTAATTAGGTCAAATGTATTAAAAATCAGATTTTTTTCCCATCTTATGCTTAGCACTCTTCAATTTTTTTTATTTATCCTTATGCTATCTTATTTCATAGTCATAAAATAACTACAGAAATAGCAGGGCTCAAACCTTGACATGAGAATGTTCAAATGCCTCTGCCTTTCTTAACCATGAATAGCCAGTAAACATTTTCTAGAAATCCCTAAACATTTCCCTTCATGCCTTATTGGTCAGAGTTATGGAGCATGATCATGTACCCAGAACAAATCAATTATCAGCAAGAGAAATGGGACGTTCAGTGGCAGGAGGGAGGGAACTAACATAATTGGCTTAAACTAGTGTTTTCCAATGTCCATGCAAATCACAAACACCTGAGGAACAATTATAAAAAGTACAGAGAGCCCACAGGCCTCAAAAAAGTCTGAGTTTATTTTGGAGTGGATTTGGGGAAATAGTATTTGTTTTAAAATCTCTTTATGTCAATCAAAGGCAAATAAATAACTTTGACCAACTGGACTCTCTCTGAAATGATTATTGTATCTCCTCACTTGAGGGATTCACACTACTCAAATCTTGGGTTCCCCAAAGAAAAAGAATGAAGTAGTTAGTCAAAAAGCTCAGTGCTATCTGGGAGAACATAGAATGAGAAAAATGCCTTTGTGGGAAATAAACGGAGAGCCAGGACAAATAGTTTAGATGGAACAAAACAAAACAACCCAGAGGTGCATGAAGAGTTTTTCAGTGAGACAGTAGGGAGCACATGAACCTGAGAATAAAGTAAGGAAGTAATCAAAAGAAGAAAGAATGCCGATCAATAATCAAATAGATTTTTATATCAGATAGGTTAGGAGCAAACTGGTAGTTAAGTCAGCATACATACGTCTCCCAAACCTTCCTCCAAAAATAACAGCACATGCGTAAATGCAGGGACTAGGTAAGCTGTTCCTACACTTATTGCTTCCTTTCTAAGCATTGGTATGTCAATATCTGAGTACAGATCATGAATGACACCAGTCCTATCATTTTTTTTTTTTTTTTGGCCATTGGAACACAAGTTTCCTCACACAACACTTCAGGATCCCTTTATTATCAACAAAAAGGGAGTTGATCCTGAAAATCAAATGGGGATAGCAATGGGTTACTCATACCTCCTCCTGCACTTGTGGAGATTGCAGTAGAATCGAGACTTTCTGAACTGAGGAAGTGGTTGATGACACCCCCGTGAGGGTTAAATATTGATATGTACTCCACCAGTTCTGAAAGATTTCATATAATTTAACATAATAACATTAAACAAAAAATAAAGGCAGAAACTGGAAAGAAGATAATTAAGGAGGAGCCAGTTCCTAATAAATCAGGTAGAACCTGGTATTCGATAGCCCAGGAGCCAAGAAAGAAAAAGACGTACAAAATGAATGAGCATGTGAACAGTGAGAAATATTCACAAGAGTATGTAGACAGAGGAAAGGATAGGTAATCTTACAAATTATCCTCAGCTTTGTGTGTGTGTGCAAAGAAATAAAATGTTAAATTATTAAAACCTGTGAAGTTACTGTTACACAATTTTATTCTTAATATCTGTCTATGCCTTTGGGTATTTGTTTTTATGCGATTTTATCTTTTGAATAATGAGAATTCAGACATACTAAAGTCACTGTTTAAAATTTATTTCTAATAATAAATTCTTTAATACATTAAGAAATAATGTCAAAAGTTATTTTGCTAATGCAAATATCCAAAGATACTCAAGATCAACATAGGCTCAAAAATATAACTTGTAAAAAGAATACTAATTTTCTACCGATTCCACTTCTAGTTCCTCTTTTATGTTTTCACTGTAACCTCCACATATTATGTTTTGGTAATGGAATATTTGTCTAATTTAAAGTGTTTAGCTTTTAAATCAATATCATTTTAATAATTATATAAAATGAACCACTTGCATATATTTTAAAAAATACCATTCAATTTTAAGACATATTGAATCTAGAATGAAATATTTAGCATGAGGTAAGCATTTAGTGCTTTAAAATATATTAAGTGGCATTCTATTTAAACTCTTATTCTTTTTTGACGTAGTGAAGAGAAGGCAGAATTATTTAGTACTGATTACGGGTGATTTCATAAGGAAGTTGAGAATATGGCACAAAGGGACTTTGGAGAGAATTAATCAATTGGGAAAACTGCTGCTAAGAAGACCTTCCCAATCACCCACTGGAGCATCACTTCAAGATCAAGAGATCCCACTCTTAAATTTAACCCCATTCTGGTGTGATCCAGGATCTGCTTGGAAACATCCAAGTATACTCTAAAGATGACCATTGCCAGTGCTTCTCTGCTATGTATTCTCATCCCAATTCTTGGTTTTGAACAGCAGAAGAGTCTTATGGCTGTGACTGCCATTCTGATTGTTTGCATAAGCATTTATCACTATCCTGGGAAAACTTCTGTCTAGCACAGTGTGATGAAACAATATTGCAATTAGTCTTTAAATTCCTTAAATTTTCTCAAAAGTAAAGGAGCATTCCAAACATTCAAGCAAATTCCTAGGCCAAGATAAAGTTTCTTCCTTCCCATTCCTCCTGTTTGCAAACTTATGCACCTACCCTATTTTCTCATAGTCTTATCCTGGATCCAACACTTATTCTTGATGAAATGACTTCTGTTTTCTTTTTCAGTAGTCAAGAGCACCAACATCCTTATCTACCATTCTATTTTACTTATACACTAAATTGTTCTGTTGCTTTCTCTTCCTCTTGCTTTTAGTAAATACTTGTTTTATCATTGGATGAGAAGGATATTTCCTATTAAATGATTGCAATACCATTGGTGATAAACTTAAAATTTAATTGACTAAAATACCTATGTTAGTGCTATTCTTCCTCAGTACTCACCTTTGACTCCTTTATATCCTACATAATTTTTTGAATAAAGGAAAGTTTGAATCTATCCAGAGGAACTCAGACCTTAGTGGAATTATCAACATTATAGCTAATACATTTTTCCATTTAATTAGAGCTGCACAATGGGAAAAATTTTATAGAAGCAATGTAACTGTGTATGCAATTCAGGGTTGGGATCTCCTAGAGGTTGCAGTCAAGATGTCAAGGTGTTGGCTGTAATGAATTGGAGGTTTGATTGTCGATGGATTATCAGCTTCTATACTCATATGGCTGTTTGCCAGGGGCTTCAGTTCCTCAACATGTGGGACTTTTCATATGGCTACTCTCTGCAGAGCAAGTGATGAAAGAGAAAGAGAGAGAGGGAGTGAAGAAAGTCAGGATACCACACTGCCTTTTATGACCTGGCCTTCTAGTCAAACATCACTTGTCTTATACTACTAAAAACTAGTTGCTATATCTAGTCCACGTGCACCAGAAGTGACTGCACAAGGGCTTGAATACCAAGAAACAGGGATCTTTAGTGGCTATTTTGGAGCCTGGCTAGCATACCAAGGACTTCCTCCTATGTGTCAAAATTGTTGAATATTAACTCTTTATATTATCCTACTTTATCTGGTAGTTTGAAACTCTTCTAACATTAAGACATAGATTTTCTTTGATTTTACACATAATCATTTATTTTCTAAATAGTGAGAGATTTTTCTCTTGCTTTAATATGTATGTTCCATTATCTTTCCCTCACTCCATTGCTTTGCTAATGGTGTTATCTAATAGTGTAGAGAAATGTTAATAATGAGCAACTTTGTCTTCTTCTTGATTTTACTGGGAGTACCACTAATACTTTACTATTAATTATTTCATTGGTTGGTTTTCTTTCTTTTTTTTTTTTTTGGTAGACATCTGTCATCAAGATTACTCTTACTCTAGATTAATAGATCTTTTTTATATGTAGTTCATGGTTTTAGATGAATAGGTGTTGGATAGTTCTAACAGCTACTGAGATGGCAGTATTATTTTTCTCATTAGTTAGTCATCAAGTGTTTACTGAGTAGGTATCAAGGGGAAGGCACTCTTAGGTAATAGGAGAAAGTAAATAAAACTGTCAATTATCCTGCATAATGGTGCAGGTAGTGTGTCACATTAAGTTTTCATGCATTTTTTTATGATACTAATTTATTAATTACATAATCATATATAAAAGTAAAAATGTGCTAAAGATTTCACTATTCAAATTGATTTCTTCTTCAGTATATGACCATCTTATAAAATCAATTTGATATTTTCCAAAAATGTTCTATGATCTTGATCAGTTGTTATAAATTAGTCATTATTTATTCTCTGGTTAGATAGAATTCATCTAGTAAATCTTGTGGATATATCTTTGACTGCTATGATGGTAAATTGTCTGTCCAGACATTTGGTCAAACATAATTCTGGGTGAATCTGTAAGGGTGTTTCTGGATGAGATTAACATTTGAATTAGTAAACCCAATAAAGAAGTAGATTACTCTCCCTAATACATGGATCAAATTCAACCAATTGAAGGCCTGAATAGAAGAAAAAGGCTGACCCATCCATCCCACACCCCCAAGTAAGGGGGAATCCTTCCTGCCTTTTTTCCTGTCTTCAGAATCAAGTTGAAACATTAGATATACTTTTATTTCATGTCACCCTGAATAAGTAAGGAACAGTTCAGGGCTTTAAGATATTCAAATATAGAATCAATATTGAAATTTTCAATTACCTCAGAAGAGTCATATTTATGTTAGTTGTTTTGCAAAATTGTTCCAATTAAAATCTACACTTTATATGTCTTATAAATCTCCTTAATCTATAAGGTTTCTTTCCAACTAGATGTCACTTGTCACTGTATTACCAACAGAGTTGCTTTTCCTCTATAAGGTCTCATAACCTGGATTTTGCTAAATGTGTTCCTGCTGTATATTTATCCATGTTTCTTTGTCCTCAGTATTTCCGCTAAATTGGTAATTTGATTGCTATAGTCCAAATGCTTTTGTCCCCCCAACATTTATATGTTGAAACTTAATCCCCAACGCAATGGTATTTGGAAGCAGGGTTTGGGGGTAGATGATTAGGTGGATGGGATTTGTGTTCTTATAAAAGGGCACTAAGAGAGAGTGGTTGCCCCCTCCCCCACACGAGGTTACAGTGAGGAGGTATCCTTAAGAAGAGGGTCCTCACCAGACACTGAATCTGCCAGTGCTTTGCATTTGGACTTCCAGGCTCCAGAACTATGAAAAACAAATTTCTGTTGTTTATAAATTACCCACTCAAAATGTTAGAGTAGGTAGTCAGAGAGGTATAAACAAGGAAGGAGGAAATGGAAAAGTTAGTTAACTGGCTTGAATGAATAGCCCTTGAACAAACAGACCAGGAGAGAAGAAAACAGCCATTAATTTCCTAGCATTGCACAGGTACAAAGTGATCTTCCCCCTATTGTATCACAATTTTAATAAGTTAACATTGTGGTTTTGACCCCACTTGTGGGAAAAACAGGGGAACTGTGAGTAAGAACAGAATGAACACTGACCGCCCAGCCTTCTTTGACTTCAACAAATAAAAAGAGCAACTGTTCAGGGTTCCACACAGTTATTCCTTTCAAGCCTGGCCTCTCCCTTTCTTCCCAGTGCACTTCACTTCTGCACAAGCCTTTCTTAAGCCTGTCTGCTTTCACTCAACAAACTCGCCAGTTTTGCTTGGCTCCATGCACATACTGAAATTCCTTTCTGAGATATTAGCAAGAACCTTTAAGCCGGTGACAAAACGTATTTTATAAGACTAAGGAACCGATTAAAAAAACTATTTATACCAAAGCAAATATAATTATTTTCTTAAGACAACATAGATATTGTGTTCAGGAGACACATAGTTTCTAGCCATCTCTCTATGGGTTTTGTGATGCTAGCAGCTCAATTTACAGATATAATTATTTATTTGGGATAGCAAAGTGGTGATATTTAAATTATATCCTTTCATCTTTGTTTACTCACTAGAATGCTTTTATAAAATCAAATGACTCATATTCTACAATTTGTGTATCCAAGTTAAGGTACATAAAAGTACCCAGTTTACATGACAGTATAAATTACATTACAAAAGTAAAAATTTAATTATTTTCTTTTAATCGCCAGTTTTCAAAATAATGATTTGTGTCATTAAATCTGAGAATGCAAAATACTGTAACAGTGATTTATTCATCACTACTTTCCTTATGAACTGATAAATTTAAACCAATGATATGTTTGAATTCATGGCAATTATAGTCCTTACTGATATTCAAATTGTCCATCTTTGGCCAAAGGAAGCCTTAAATTGTCCCAGATTTTTTTACATGCTCCTATAGTATTTTGTTTGCTTTTTTTGTCATTTGGTAGTAGAAGATGGTCTAGGCTCAGCTTGTACCTTTTATACCACAAACTTGGAATTAGCCATTTTAACAGTGACCTCTGGTTCCTTTTAGCAAGAAATGGTATTTCCACTTCTGGATGATAGGGTTTTCATTGTTGTAGGTTTGGTCTTTCTCAAAAAATATTTTTTCAACATCAAATACTACATGAGTTCATACTGACACTTCCAATTCTACTTTGAGACCTCAAGCTTTATGACCCTTTCAATCTTTATTTTTTACAAATTTTGTCTTATTCTGAGAGTTTGAGAATACAAGGGGAAATAGGGACAATCACCTAGAGTATCACATAATTTCTCATTTGTTTCATCCTACCTTATACAATCACCTCAGAATAAAAATACCTAAACTGCGATCAACAAAATAACTTTTATTATTTGTTATTTTCACAGATTTTTTTATCATTAGGGTATATCTTGCTACAGAAGTATATTTAAATTACTTTATATTCATATAGCATGCTATTTACTTATTTAAAGTACATAATTCAATGACTTTTAATATAGTCTCAAATTTCTGCATCCATCAGTATAATCAATTTTAGAACACTCTCATTATTCCAAAAGAAACTTCCACAGATCTTAGACATTAACCATCCAATTCTTCCATAATCCCTTGGCTTCAGATAACCATTAATCTTTTCATCTCTATAGATCTGTCTATTCTGACATTTCACATAAATAGAATCATGCAATATGTGGTCCTTTGATACTGACTTCTTTTACTTAGCATAATAATCTCAAGTTATATTTTTATGACAAAATGTAGTTTTGCAGCTTGGACTAAGGAGCCCACTGAAATTAAGCTCCTATCCTGTCACATGAACTGGGAGATAGGGACTCTGTCTTCTTTGATGGTTATATTTTAAAGAGAGGTGATTGCAGTCGCACCAGCAGTGTATGAGTGCTCCTATCTCTCTGCATCCACACCAACATTTGTCATTTTGGGACATTTAGATAAAAGCCATTCTCTCTTGAGTTGAGTGACATCTCACCGTGGTTTTGATATATATTTCCTTGATGATTAGAGATGCTGAGCAAGTTTTCATGTTTCTTGGCCATTAGTCTATCTTCTTGTGAAAAGTTTCTGTTCATGTCCTTTGCCTACTTTTTAATGAAATTGTTTGATTTTTTAATTGTTAATTTTCCTGAGTTCTATATAGTTCTAGTGGTCAGTCCTTTATCGGACGTGCAGCATGCAAATATTTTCTCCCATTATGTAGATTGTCTGTTGGCTCTAATGATAGTTTCCTTGGGTACATAGATGCATTTTCATTTGTTCAGGCCCCATTTATTTATTTTTGTTATTTAGCTGTGATTGCTTTGGGGGTCTTCTTCATGAATTCCTTACATAGGCCTATGTTTATAAGAGGCTTTCCAGCACTGCACACTTTCTTGGGAATGGGAATGCTTATAGCTCTAATTTGGGGGGTCCAATGGCAATATATGTAACCAAAGTCTTTGTACCTCTGTAATATTCTGAAATGAAATTAAAAAAAAATATAATAAAGAGATGTGATACAACTTGAGAAAGGCATTTCTGGGTCTGGCAGGAGGCTTATTTAGATATTTCAAAGGTTTGTATGTCAAAGAAACAGAGAAATAACTTATAATAACTACAAGTTTTTATAAAGTAAACGATTTAAGAAAAGGGAGGGAAGGAAGTCTCTTCTCTTATTTTCAATGGGTAGAACTAAGCCTCTTTGTTTACTTATTTCTCTTATTGTTTTAAATCTAAAGGGAAATTATTTTCATGCTTAGAATTGACAATAAGTGAATGTCACCTTGCTTCTTTTTTTGTGAAAGTTACATTTTCTAAAATGAAAAAAATTAGTGAGTAGGATATCACTGTCAGATTTGCAATTCTTTTAAACTATAATTTCAAGTCTCATATATTTTAAAAATGTATATTTTTATAATTGTTTATACTTTTATTCTAGTTTTATTCTATACTATGCTAATATTATGCATTACATAAACCTATTTTTGGTTACTGTTTATTGGTTTACCACTTTGGACTGTTGAAATTTGCCCAGATTTCTCTCTACCTTCTGCCTCTCTTTCCCTCTAGTGTATTATTTAAAGAATTATCTTTCTACTCTCAGTTAATAACAATAAAATAATCAGCAAACTTTTAATATGATCTTCTAATTCTCTATACATACAACCTTCACATGCTACATTTTAATGCTTATTGCTATAATTTGGTCTTAATTCTACAATAAATATATATTTAATGATCAACATCAAGCCTTATGTTAATATCTCTCTGGTCATTTGTTTGGGTAGAGTGCAATTTCTATAGACACAGAAGGAAAGTCATTGATACAATCTTGACGTAAACTACTCATCAGGTTTTCAGCACAACATCAAGAAAGAATATTCACAATAATCTGAGAAGGATATTATAAACACATATTAATACATATGGCTAAATTTTCTTCATGTACATTAACCACAATAACATTTTGTTACAGATTGAATGCAGAAGCAGACATGACAATCCAGTAATTTTCTATCAAGGCAAGCATTAAAGATAATTGCAAAATCTGATAGTGATATTCTGCTTACTTATTTTTCTTTTCGTTTTAGAAAATGTAGTAATTTTTACCAAAAAAAACCCACAAGATGACACTCACTTATTGCCAATTCTAAGCGTGAAAATAATTTCCATTTAGATTTTAAAACAATAAGAGAAATAAGGAAACAAAGAAGCTTAATTCTACACGTTGAAAATAAGAGACTTCCTCCCCTCCCTTTTCTTAGATCATATACTTTATAGAAACTGGTAGTTATTATAAGTTATTTCTATGTTTCTTTGAGATATAAACTCTTTAAAAATCTAAATAAGCCTCCTGCCAGCTTTAAGACCCAAAAATGTCTTTCTCAAGTAGGAGTTAATCGCATCTCTTTAAAATGTAACCATCCAGGGAAACAGAGTCCCTATCTCCCAATTTGTGTGAGAGGGTAAGAGCTTAACTTCATGGGCTCCTTATTCCAAGTTGCAAAACTACATTTTGTCATAAAGATATAAAAAATTTATTTTTCCATTGCATAAAGCCAATTAGCTAACACAGATAGTAATATCAACTACTAAATTAATTTAAGATGAACTCTCAATGACAAATTGTGCTGGCAAGTCCTCTTACTTGAGGTCTAGTTATTGTTTAACTAGCTTGAGAACCTGTATATGATAGGTTGTATCTGCTTGGCTATATAAAAGATGTGATTTCCTTCTTTCTTTGCACTCCCTTTGAGCATTGCCTGTGAGGTACATCATGTGCCTGCTTAATGCTCATGCAATGATAAAACTGTTCTCCTTTTCTTCTGCCTTTGGAATGGTTTTCTGCGTTGAAAGGAGATTTTGGTTTTAGTTATATGTCCTTATCAAAAGAAAACATTTATGGGATTTAAGTGCAATATTTTATATTGTTTACTTTTTATGAAATTAATGTTCCTAAATTTTAGAAGGAAGTAATTTTGTGATGCTCGAACTTCTGTTGTTTTCATCAATATGCAAAAGTACATCTTCATATATTGTGAGAGTTTTTCTTATCCTTCCTTCCCCATTTTTCATCTGAAAGTTTTATTTCCTTTGCCCTCCTGCTTATGTTTAACTTTATTTCTCTTCAGAATGGATTCTCCTGAAAAGTTAATTTGGCTGTTAGGTTTACTTGACCCCAAACTTCCTTTGCTCTCACCCATGGATTGGAGTATGAAAACCCCTCCCCATCTCAACTGTAGATCTTAAATTGATCAGCCCCATGAGTTCCCATTAGATCTTTTTGAGGTTTTCCCTCTTGCAGGTTTGTAAGTTGCCCAGTGCTTTGGTCTTACTTCTTTGACACAGGTGATGATACCATGCAGGTATTGTAGCTGTTGATGTTGGTGGATATCTGCAGTTATTTGTCAGTAGGTTACTTGCTTGTTTGGCTATTTATCTTATTTACTTTGTTTTGGGGCAGGAGAAGGGGGGATCAGGGAGATTAAAAGATTAAAAATCTAGGCTAACACCACTACTATCTGGTCAGTAGCCTCAAATCATTAGTTTTATTGGGGAAACAGATATAACTTTCTTCTGAAATTTAGTACCTTATATTTTATATCTCTCTCCTAACTTCTCCTGTACAGTGACAGTGATTTTTTATTTTCAAAAGCTGAGGCCATTCTGATTTTTTTCTATCTTATGAGAAATGTAATTTTTTATACCTGAAGGCAAGAAAATTTCCTCTTTATTGGTAATATATTTCAAATATTTTGGCCTACTTCTTTAGTTCTGTTCTGAAATTCTGTGCTTTCTCCATATTTTATATATTTTTCCACTCTAAATATCTCATTTATATGTTATATTTAATGTGTTCCTCTTTTTTCCATTTCTTAAACTGTTCTCCATTTCACTGAGTATAGCTTCAGTGCTAATGATTTAATTATTCGTGTTTTAATGTAGTTTAAATCACTACTGCTTTTTTATTATCATTTAATTTATTTTCTATACTTTCTATACTTTCTCTTCTCATTTGTCAAAATTAATATTTTTTTCCAATCTTTATATGGTCTGCGTTAACAGATAGTTGTTAAACACTATATTTTGTTTAATGTAAAATCCTGATTTTTGAACAAATGTCAAAGCTTTTATCTAACTTATTAAAGTGGGAACCAGTAAGACGTTATAACTAGTTCAAAGAAGATTTCAAAATACACACGCACACGCGCACATACACACAACATAAAAGCATTAGTGGTGCTGAACTAAATTTACAAATAGATACAAAATTTGTCAGTATAGACAGGGCAATAATCAACTATATACCACTGGTCATGATTTGCATTTCTAGACACTGGAATCATTTGTATTCCACTCAGTTTTCTACACAGATTTCTAAGATATTAATAGTTCAAAGGCAATGAAATGCAGAAGGGTAGTAGATAAGCCATCCAAAAAATTCTTCCTCATTTCAAAGGTTTTCAAAATTTGAAAAAAATTAAAAAGTATTTGTCTTAGTATTTTGTATTTCTTGAAATAAAAGTTCTTCTAAACATCCTTCTTCATGCTTTCTGTTTGATTATTGTTCCTACCCCATTTTCTTGTCTTCAATATACATAGTGTATGCCATGCAGATAGAGATAGGAATATATTAAATATTGACATTCTGCTTCCATATTTCATAGCAAGTATTCAAAATGTCTAAGTTATTTTGTGTTCTAATTTCATTTCAGTAGGTTTCAGAGAGAGAGAAAGGAAAAAAAAATCACCCTTCTACCTTTCCTTATTTAAACTTCTGTTTAACTGCTTAAACAGTCTTATATTGTAAAGACAGTAGCTGATACAGAAATGTACCTTCTATTTAATGTTTGTGCAAAGCTAATTTACCACCAGATTTTTGTTAGTCATTGGACGAATAGTCTATTTATTGAATATATGACCATTATGGCTTCGTAACAGAAAATTTTTATTTTGTTAGACACAATGAAAATTACACTGAGTTGGGAACTGTCTGGACTGCATATAAAAAATAGTTTTCCATTTAAAAACAATAATTCTCTTCATATTTAAGTAAAAGGTCTTTGGGATTAACAGCTTTGATTATTGCTAAAGAGGAAAAGTTGTCTGTATATTTGGAGTGTGAGAAATAACTCAAACACCAAGATAAGGCAGTACCTAATTCCTTAGCTGCTAAGAATTGGGAGCACAGCTCGTGCTTTTGAATGGGGCATGAGATAAATACAATGGACCACCCTTCTACTAAAGAAGTAGATGTAATTATTTTCTTTTTCCCTAGCCATTCCAGCCCATAAATTTAGTTCAACCCATGACTAGAAATGTATTTACAACTTCACACAGTCTACAGATAAAACAGATTTATTCAATTGCATTGCACATTTAATATCTTCTCTACCCAAGTATTTATACTCTAAGAAAAACACTCAGAGGAGTTGCTTAAAAAGCTTTGAATCACAAAGTTTCAAAACATTTGGATTATGTGAATTAAAATTTGTTTTTATAAATTCAATAAAATAAAATCCCCAAAGCTATTCTCCCTACCCTAAATAAATGTTTTCCAAGATTCATAAATAATTTTAAACATAATGATGTTATTATAACTCCTTTTTACAATGGAGGAGCACCTGCTAAATTTTTCTAGGAAAGAATTCAGGTTGATTTGGGATTATGCAATAAATTAATCTGAGTAAAATATTGTCTTTTTCATAACAAAAAGAAAACCTGATTCACACACAAACACCAAAGAATATTGTAAAAATCATGCAAAATCTAATTTATTATTGCAGAAAATGATAGTTAATGAGGATTTTTATATGCCCTCAAATGTGTATTTTTACATTGTGCTTTTTCATATTAAAAAGTTGATATTAAATTTTAAAGCTATAAATCTGATTCTTAAAAGCTTTGTACATTTATATTACATTTCACATTGATTAATCATCCGAATAAAATAAATTGATGTATTTAACAATACATCTTTGATACTGGTAAAATAGTAATCACATGGGAAGGTACAGGTATAGACCAATAGATCCATATACACACACATGCACATATACACACACTCACATGCCCTCACAACTCACATTTATTTAGTTTGCCTCCTACTCTACCACAGAGCAGCAACAAAATTAAAAAGGTTGCCCACAATTATGGTGAAGACTTTATAGAAACAAGCTTTTCAGAATACCATATGGTACTTTAATTCAAATTCACTGCAGGGTAAGGAAAGCCCTTCACGATGGAGTATTATGAAAAATCAATACCTGTCTAGGGTTCTTTTAGTATGGAACAAGACTTTTGGATAAGACGATGAAGCTATACTTAAACACAGGAGTCACACTAAATATCTTTTCCCTTCTGGGGAATAAAATCCTAGTAATATTTTAGTTTCATCAGTTACACATTCAGCTTTACTGGCAACATCTCCACTCCCCTCACCTCCCCTTCCCGCCCCTCCCTTCCCCGTCCCTCCTCTCCCCTCCCTTCGCTTCCCTTCATTTTTATCTTTAATTATCTTCACTTTTATTCTTTCTTTAATTTTAATCAAGCACACTTCCAAGTTTCTAGGAATATAGTAGCTACCTTTATGAGGCTTATTTCTTCAACCAACAACCAAGATTTGTGTAAATTCAATAATTTTATATCTCAGTAACATATGGTAGTTTTTAAACAATATGTTTTTCTGTAACAGAGTACAAGTAAAGCTATAGGTAGTTATTTAAAATATATATCATTTGTTTTTTGCACATGTAAAATGAGGTTGATCTCTGCCCTATCAACCTGTTAGAGTGGCCATCAGCTTTACTTCAGAAAAGCCTCATTGTACATCCATGCACTTGGCAGTAATTTCAAGTACAATACATAGGTGATGAGTTCTAATAAGAAATAGCTGAACAGCACTACACACCTTCCTGAGGACTGTCTGGAAATGCAAAACAGAAACAAAGATTTTTAGATCTGGTTGGGAAAAAATATACCCACAAAAAGTTGAGAACTGTCACAAAACTACCTAGAAAGAAATAATCTAGGTTTAAGTTTCTTTATGTGGATACCAGATTTCCTGCATTAAAATTACCTGCTTTTCTGGTCAAAATGCAGGTGCCTAGGCTCTACTCTAGATTTACTGAATGAATGTTTCTAACAAGTTTGTTAATTGTCTGAAGTACTGAGAACCATTTAGGTAAATTTTGGGAACTTGCTAACTGCTCTAGGAACTATCATTTGGGGCAAACAGATCTATGAAAGATCTTAAAGGGCTCCCTGAGAAATCTCCCATGTTGGATGCCCTTAGCATGCGTGCTGCAGGCCAGGATACTGTTACTTCCAAGGAGTGATCTTCAAGGCAGAGGCTGGACTTGCAGCTCTGTGTGAAGAGGAGAGTCCAGGTCTGACTGGCTCTGCTGCTCTGGGGCTGGTCTTCTCTAAGTGACTCTCATGTTGGCCTCAGGGTTCCCTTTTCTCTCTTGCTCTGAGTGGACAACTCTCTTGAGTCCTTCAGCAGGACTCTTCCGTATGTGTCACATATTAACATTTTTTCTTCTTGTTCTTCTGTCAGTCTGATGCTATTTTTAAAGAAACTTTCCCCTTCATAACTACACTTACCCTTTTTGGGAGTATAATATTTTTACAACTATGATCCAATATACAGTCTATACTCAGATTTATCCAAGTATCCCAACAATGAATTTTATAGGCCTGTGTTATTGTTTGGTCAAGGATTCAAGCAAGGATTACACAACATCCTTCTTTGTCACTCTCTTTACCTTCCTTGAGTCTAGATCAGTCCCTCTGTCTTTTTGTATTTTCTTTCATAACATTGACATTTTTGTAAAGCCTAGGTTAATTGTTTTGCGGAACAACGTGACTGAATTATTTATTAAAAGAAAAACTTGTCAGAAGAGTTGTGTAATTTCTTCAGCGGTGTCTTATGTAGAGAAAGAATGTGAGTTCAGATGGAGTTAAAAAGTAGTAGGGACAGTTAGGTGTAAGTAGGGTTGGGATTTCTCAATTGAATATCTTGGGGTAGAAAAAGGAATAATTTTAGGAGTTACAGTTCTAATTAGAGTAATTGTAAGGTTTCATAAGAATCAGCTGGTAAGGAGGGAAATGAGAATATTGATAAATTGCTTGAAGTAGGTACCTGGAGTTCTTTATGAAATGACAGAAATTTAAAAATTTAGTGTCGGTTCCAAATACTTTATAGTAAACTGAATTTATAGGTTTCTGCTCTATCCACATATATACACATATATACTAAGATATATAAATAGATGAATGATATGTAGATAGATAAATCCCTGCCATTTAAATAAGATTTTTGAGAGCATGAAAATATATTTTGAAAACTGTAGAGGATACATGTTGTTATTAGTACTACTATTATTATTGCTACTGTTACTTAGAATCACTGGGGAAATGAGGTTGATTATTCTAATCATTAGACATTCCAAATAAAGTGTTGCATCCATCCATAGCCTCATTTTGGAAATATTATGTAGGCACATTTTTTCTTTTCAGGTTAATAAAATATTAACTCTTTAAATGTAAACCAAAGCACACTATTGTAAAATATAAACCATTCATAGAAAAAATTAGGGTACAGCATTTCTTCTTCTGGCCCTCTGGCCAAATATTCCCCTTGGAGCATATTTTTCCATAATACTAGTCTTACCAGTCATCCTTAGTCAGCCAGCTGACCTCTAAAGTCTGTGGGAAAAGATAACACTGGTTAGGGGTATGCTAATCAAGTAGATTATTGAATATCAATCAATGCTCAATCTGGTAATTTCTTCAGTTGGTTTATCCCTTTGTAAGATACTTGAATATATATATATATATATATATATAGTCCATATCATTAGCTATTTGTAATATATATAATTGTTTTTCAAAAGAGTTGCCAGTAATTTATTTTATGAGCTTCAGGGAATGTTCTATCTGGGTTTACTTCTTTTTGACCAAGGCATTTTCAAAAATGATATAAAAAAGTCAAATATGTCTACGTTGCTATTAATTGTGGCTCTTCTATTGTCTTGGAAAGAGCTGGAGAGATGCTAGAAAACAAAATGGAAGGTGTTGGATCTTCACCATAATTTCTAGAATTCAACTTTATCTCTACCACTAGACTTTATCCTTGGTGGTTGAAGGCAGATATTTTCCCAAGCAGTAGGAACTCAAGTACTTCTGAGAAACAGGCCACTTGTCTCAGAGCCATGGCCACATGAAAGGTATGGCAATTAAGAAATCTTTGAGCTAGTTTTAATGATTTATACATGTGATCTCAGCAATACAAAAATGCTGCATTTTTTTTCTCTCTTTCTTCTCAGCAATACTACATTTGATTTACTGCAAAGGTGTTTAATTCTGTCACTAAAGAAAATACTCAGGGTTGAAGGAGCACTTTGAGGACAGGATCTGTACTGTTTGAAGTGCAACCTGACATCTGACAAAGATATCAATTGGGAGGTTAGGGAAGAGGCAGAACGATGGGGATGCTACATTAGGAGTCACTAGAATGCTTGCTCATACCACTTGAATGTGATTTTAGATACTTTTTTGCAAATTAATATATCTGTGGAAAGCAAATATTGTTAATCTTTGTATTTTGATAATACTTGCATTGATAACTCTACAAATATGCTAACTATGTATTATCTTCCATTGCAGATTCTGGAAATGTTGATAAAACTAGACACTGATTCTTTTGGATCTCTATGATGCAGTGTTTTGAGCATTACTTGATAGAAGATAAAAGTATTTGGACACCATGGAAGTACATGTATAGTTATCTACTGTGAATTACTTAGAAGAAATGATTATTTATTTTGAAAAAAGACATTTATAATAGTAAAAGATAAAATATTGCATATACAACCAGATGATTTATAGTATTTATTTATCTGACTTAGAAGTAATAACTTTACAAAACTTAAAAAATATTCTATAAAATCATAGATACAAATTATTAATATTTTGGTATATTTCTGAAATCATACACTATGTCCAGACTTCGACAGATTTTTCCCCTAGTATCATATTCAGGACTTGTACATATGTTTCCATAATGTGAATTTTAATCATAGCCTATACTTTACATTTATCATGATTTATTTAGATACTTTATCCTGACTGTATATCTCTGTTTTCAATGTTTTCTTCCTACTGTACTTAATGATGTAATGTTCACAATTATAAAAAGTTTTTCATGTTCCTTAGACTACCTTGTTTGGATAAATTATTGCAAGCACAATGACTGGAACAAAGGATTATTTGATAAATATTTACAAATGGCCTTTCACAGAAGGGAAAATCATATAAGAACATCTGAGAAACAGTAGAGTTATTACAAAAATTTCATCATAAAAAAGAAAAGAAAAAATAGCCAAATTTAATTTTAGTATATTTTCTATACGTAGAGAAGGTATCATTTGTTAATTTTAAGTAATTTGCTGAATTGTTTCTATTGAATGATATCTTAATCTGAGTTTCTCAGAAAGTGAAATCTGAGGCAGAGATTTTAGGTGCTATTAGCTCACTAATAATATAATCCTAGAGAACACAAGGAGAGGACCGGAGGACCAAAGAACTAAGGGACAGAGGCCCAACATTGATTATTCAAGTAGCAAGTCTGTACCATATTAGCCCTACATGTACATCTCAGGAATGCCAATCATGGGGAAGAAAGTGATAAGAATTCGTTCACTGGCTTTTCTCTTCCATTGGTAAAAAACATACCTCCTTGTCATTAACTTTCCCACTCTTCCATGCAGCATATGAGTTGGTACCTAGAGGTTCCCAGAACCATATCCAGAATGAATTTTATGCAATGAGAGACATGCTGTACCAGCATGAGGTCAGGGGCAATCAGGTTGCACCTGTGTCCACAAACAGCTAATTCAATATCTAACTGAAATAAGAGATAGATGAGGCAAAGTCAATATGAAATGCTATATATAAGGTGTCTGATGAAATTTACACCCTGTACTAATAGGACCACTCACGTCCCCCATTACATTAGGCTTTCATGGTACAATACGGGAAAACATTTTTATAAGAATAAGAAGCCCTAGGCCGGGCGCAGTGGCTCACGCCTGTAATCCTAGCACTCTGGGAGGCCGAGGCAGGCGGATTGCTCGAGGTCAGGAGTTCGAAACCAGCCTGGGCGAGACCCCGTCTCTACTAAAAATAGAAAGAAATTAATCGACCAACTAAAAATATATGTAGAAAAAATTAGCCGGGCATGGTTGCACATGCCTGTAGTCCCAGCTACTCAGGAGTCCGAGGCAGGAGGATTGCTTGAGACCAGGAGTTTGAGGTTGCTGTGAGCTAGGCTGATGCCACGGCACTCACTCTAGCCTGGGCGACAAAGTGAGACTCTGTCTTAAAAAAAAAAAAAAAAAAAAAAAGAATAAGAAGCCCTAACTTATTTTACAAGAGCGGAAGTAAAAGTTCAATTAACCACAATGTTCCCATCAAGGTGGTAGCCTTATGCAATAACTGAAAGACTTTAGGCAAGCTACATTCCTCATCACTGCAGCTGATCACAGACTGTAATTAAGATCCATCATCACCTTTCTCCTCCACCAATCTAGGTATTCTAGATTACGCTCAGGCTTGGTCCAAAGTAAATCTGCTCAAGGTTACTTCCTATTCGAGATTCAGACCTTAATGTTCCAAGGGACAAAATTTCTCATTGACTTGAATTTAAA
This sequence comes from Microcebus murinus, assembly GCF_040939455.1. Classification (NCBI taxonomy): domain Eukaryota; kingdom Metazoa; phylum Chordata; class Mammalia; order Primates; family Cheirogaleidae; genus Microcebus; species Microcebus murinus. The sequence goes on from NC_134114.1 coordinate 14,634,538, forward strand.
TGTACATATTTTGAATACACATTGAAGGGTTCCAGGGACACTTGGAGTTTAAGCTTCTCAGGCTTGTCACCTATATGATCCACTCTAGGCTTGTGTCTCACGTGTTTCTTTTCCACGGTACCCTGACTTTGACATAGGAGATATGTCAAGAATTATTTGTAGGTCTGCCACTTGTATATTTTGAAGCTGGGACTTATTTTCAGTACAGATTTCTCTGTGGCTACAGAAGGTGGGAATCTGCTTAAAAGTTACCTTAGAGAACTTATGTCTTTCTCAATATGCATTTAATTAAATGGTGCTGTTTTGAGCCTTACATTTTAATTCTTCAAGACTCAATCAGTTAAACAAAGCCAACCTATTATCCTTACACATTTCTCCACACTGGTCTAGTGCCCAGCAAATGGGTGTCACAATGATTCACTCTCCTCTTTTACAACATCCTCGTTAAGCACAGGTGAAAGCCACATTAGTTGTATTTCATTGAATGCCAAAGTTTATCACCACACACTTCACCTCCTTCATTGAGATCCTGATTGCTCTTCTGCTTCTTAGTAGTTCAGGTACAAACTCTCTGAGGATCTGCTTTCTAGGGCCATTTCTGATTCCAACTCTCTTTACATAGGTTGTCTATAAAGCAGAGTGTGAAGTAGAGGACTTATGTGCTATTACTTTACCAAGATATGTAATTCCAAGGAGGAATACGTTTCAAAGATACAATTTTGAGCTGTTTAGTGTTCTGTTTTGTCCAAAAGAAGCTGCATAAAATGCATTTCAGGACTCTTAATTGGATAAGACAAAGGGGAGGGAGTTGTCCTCTTACTCCCATTTCTCATTCCTCAATGTTTCATCCCATACAGGATTAAGACCTCACAATTTGAGATTATGCATGCATGCACACTAAGCATTTTCTTACAGTGATACCAAAAGTAAACTGTGGAACAAGAAGCAGATGACACTGAAATGCAGTAAGGCATATCAGGTGGTGACCTGGTGAAGTAGGTCGGAGGCCACGCAGAGGGGCTTACTACAGCAACATCTGGAACAAGAGCTGGGGAGGACGAGAGGCTCAGAAGTGGTACAAAAGAGGTGTCACATACAAGTGGCTTTTAAGTGATAGATTTCTATATTGCAGAACCAAAAATTGAATTTTGGCTATATAAATATGAACATTACCAATTTGTACCACTTTTTTTTTTTAAGTTTGTAAATGTTATCACAAAGCATTTTCTATTCGGCATGAATGGAGTGGAACAGTTACATAAATATATAATTAAATAACACTCTTAGACATATATTCAAGATACTGTGAATATAAGTGAAGAAGGACAGCTGCATGAAAGATTTCATTAAAAAATATAGCTACTTCAACAATCATGAGAATGAGTTCTACTGGAGAAAGGGGGAAGGTGAAATGAAAACAAAAGAAAGGCATTTGATTTAGACAGGAACCCTTGGATGATGTTTAAAATTTATGAGTACAATATATTCTTAAATAGAGTTATCTACAAAAATAGAATAGTCCAACCAGACTACCAATTTGAGTTGAATTTTGTAAATGAATAATGTTAATCAAAAGAGTTAAATGCCTCTATATTTATAGGACTAAAGAGAAAAATTAGATCTTACAACTGGTGGGATTAAATGTGTTTAAATTTAATCAGTATAAAATGATGAATATTAATAAGGAGATAAATATCACTTTTTAAATTATATTTTTATGACCAAACTTTAATTATATATTTCCCCACTTCTATTGCCTGTTAATTAGAATTGTAAGATTATTAGATCTAAATAATATATAGATATTTATATAGTATAACTTTAACACTATACTTCCAAAAATAAATATAACAGAAAATTTTAAGCAAATATATAAGTTAAAATAAAAATAGTTCCACAATGTCCATGTATGAGCCAGCTGGGCAGAAGCATTCTGCTTACAGAAGAAGAAAATTCTCATCTGCAGCACCACCCTGACGGTGCTATGTAAACCACACACACTTGACTAGGATTCATTTGCTCATAAAATAAAATGATCTGTTTATTCTATTTTTGAAGCAGAATATTATATGATTAAATGTTAGAAGTAATCTGCTCTCTTAAATATTCTGTTATACCATAATTTATACCTTACCATTAAAGTTTCAACAACTGTTAATGAGATCTTTCCAGACCTCATTTGGTGCTTTAGCATACAGCAAATGTACATAGTTCAAACAAAGAAGAGTCTGTCTCTGTCTCTACCACTACCATGAAACAAACTTGCCTCAAACCTATTTATAACAAAGGTGGAGTGAGGACATCCTAGATCTTTCACTGTACTTTAAACACAAGTATCAGTGGAATTTGAGTAGTTTACTCAATGTAAATTATTACCAATTAAATGTAAATTTCTATGGCAGATTAGAATGTCATTTTTTACTTTTTTATTCCCATTAAATATGAAGATTCCTTGCTATGAAACCTAAGTATAGGCTCTCCTGACACTTTGCTTTGATATAGTTTAGTCAAGTAATGCAACCTGCCAGTCTTCTAGTCAATCACATATGTACATCTCAGACATCTCATCCAGAATGCAGAATGTAGACTATTACTATTGATAATATAAGTGACATATTAACACAAAGAACAAAAACACATTAAAATTAGAAGAAGACACATTTCACAGAGAGAAAGCAGTACTGAGGCTGTTGACTGAATCCCATGGGAGAGAGTAAAGGAAGGAAGAAAATGCTGAAAAACAGTGTGAGAAGAGTAAGTAGTTACAGGAGTCAAAAGAACAACCAAAGCATGTAGGACAGAGACACCTGTATTCTCTTCTCTGTCATTACCATATATTAAAATGAAATGTTTTGAAAAAATGTTACATGTCATGAGTTATCCTAATACAAGAAAAAAAACAAGTGGATGAATGATGACAATTATTATGTGATTCCATCATTTTAAGTTCTGTTTCTCCTCTCTTCCCTTCAAAGTACCAACAGCGTTAGATTTTTTCAATGTCCATTGCTACACGACTCATTCCTTTTAACACATTTGCAGTCTCTCAACTACTTTTTCTTGGCTTAATTTTCTCAGGATGGTAGGATAGGCATAGAAATGACCCGCGATTTTGCCTAATTTGGCACAGTTTCATATGTGCCTGCCTGCCCTCTGAGGGGGCATAAGGGGGTATAAGAACTTGCTTTCACTAATGAGAGTAGCATAGGCGGCTTCCTAGACAATCCATACCTCCTTGTTACTCCATCCTTTGAATGATCCTGCCCACAGTTCAGGCACATTGGGAGGAAGATGAACATCTGTCAGGGATTGTCATCCACTCCATGCTGTGATTTTTGAGGAGAAAAGATTCTATTCCCCCACTCTCATCCAGATTCAAGTGGATTCCAGCTGGTGGCTTTAAAGCTTGAGATGACTGAAAATCTGACACAGTTTGTTGTTGTTGTTGTTGTTGCTGACACAGTTTGTTGTTGTTGTTGCAAGGAGGACTGAAACCTGTGGAAAGAGAAGGTAGTTGTGAGAAAGAGAAGGCAGAATACATCAGTAAAAATGGCCTGAACTCCTATAATGTTTGGCACTCTAAGACACAGACCTTGTGAATATTATGGGAAAGCCCCCTTGCCACAGGCAATAGCATGTAGGAGGTTCTGAGTAAGATGTCATCCACAGACAGCTTTAGGAGGAAAGTATGTGAATGAGGTGACAGGAGGCAGGGGCATGAGAAGACTATAAGTCGATTGGGGACTCTCAAAAAAGCTCTTTTCACATTCAGCTCATGTTGTTAGAGACATGAACGCTTCCTGTTGTTAATGATAGTGTGGTTCCATGGTAATCATATGCTTTTGCTGCATAAACTATCTTGAGTTTCTTGGGCTTTAATTAATCCCATATATTGGCAGAGCATGGTAAGTTATATCAAATACTTGAAATAAGACATTTGGTTAAATTAAACTTACTTCCATTGGCTATTGAGTAATTATATTGATCAGGCATTTTTTAAAAAAAATCACCAGGATGATATTATAAGTTGTTTATTGTTGTTATCACAATATTTTAAAGCTATTTTCATTAACATATATTTTAGCCAATATAATTAAATCCTAAATAATTAAATATACCTAGTGTTCACTAAAATCTTAAATACCTGGAAAATATTGTGGTGCAAAGAAAAAGTTATTAATAAAAAGCATTCTTTTCCTTTCTAGAACTTGCCAAATTGTTCCAAGTATTTGTCAATTTTCGTTAATTGAAAGAATTATCAGCAACTGGGAGAGAATTGGAAGCCATTTATCCTAATTGAAGTATCTCAGGAAGAGAAAAACAAAACAAATACCACATACACTCACTTATAAGTGGGAACTGAATGATAGGTATACACAGTCATACAGAGTGGTATAATGGACTTTGGAGACTTGGAAGAGGGGGGATGAGAGAGGGGGAGGGATGCAAAACTTACCTCTAAGCTACAATGTATACTATTTGTGTGATGGGTACACTAAAAGCCCTGATTTCAAGACTATACAACTCATCCAGGTATCAAAATGCTACTTGTACTCCCTGAATCTATTGAAATAAAAATGTAAAAAGAATTACCTATATCTTAATTTTAAGTAATATTTCATCCTTTTATAAGAAAATTCTCTGTAATTGAATGGCATGCATTCCTAAAACTTCCCTGGGATATGTTTTCATTCAAACTATATACATCAATTTTTATACTAATAGTTATAACCTTATGCTCCTATTAAGTCATATCAAATTAACATGCCAAAGTATAACAGATCCTCTGTAAAATAGAATATATGCAAAATATATGTTTCATGCTATTTTTGTAGATAAAAACAACTGCATCAGAACAGACCTCTTACTTTGATCTGGATGGCGCAAATAACATACATCAAAAGAAAGAGAAATTTATTCTTTCCCTTTATAGTAGAACACCTACTATGAAGAGTCTGATCGTGTGCTCATCCTTGAATTGATTAGAGAGGTGGGGCATGAGACAATGTCATTGGTGCCTTGATTGAATCTTTTACCAGAAGGATATCCTACTGAACAAAGGGCAGAAGGTCTCCAACAAACAGAAGGTCAGATTAGACAAGTAAAGGTTTGAGTGAGAAAAGTGTTGGGAAGTCAAATCATGGTGGGAGTGTTTAGTCAAGAGCCTCTTACCTTCTGCTCCCCAAGCCAGTAACTTACACACCATTCACCAATCATATAGCCTGTTGCTACTGTCATTATATACTGAAATAGTAGATTACCATAAAGAATAAAGGCTGCATTACATATTAGAAGTAGAAATATTTCATAGAGACAAAGTACTACTGTCTCAGATCAGCACAATAAATTCCTATTCATGTTGAGACTCTTCTCTTGAATAATAACAGAAAAGAACTCAGATAAAAGTTGGATGTGAAGCCAGATACAGATGGAGGAAAGAGCACAACCCTAAGCATAACTGGAATAGAACTAATTGTTCCCAAGAAGCTAAGATTAAGCACTCCATGACTATATGAATATAAATGAGTATATAGGTGCATATTTTATGATAGAATAACAGTTCAACTTTAACGGTACAAAGAATAATTTTAAAAGGACAATAAAAGAGTTACATTTGCTCAGCTATTTAAAGTGCTTTGTGAATCACCAGGCAGCACTGCACTTTGTATTTCCTAAAGGACAGAACATATAGTTGATAAAGGATCTTTGGTTCACAAAGCAGTTGGCAAAGTTAATATTCTGGCTTCAGAAAGAGAGTCCACAGATAGTCTATCAAATTGAATGAGTAGATGGGGCCACCCACTCAGTAATTCATTTGCCCCAGCTAATTCAATGATTGTTTTCCCTCTAGTAGATAGAAATATACATTTGAGCCCCAAATATCTTTTTATTTCAATATCAAAGCATACTTTGCATAAAGTGGATAATAGTACATTAAATGATATATTTCTATGGCTTTTAGTTTTAAAACTATTTTCTTTTGCTCTATTTGACTTTATATCTCATAGTCACAACGTTGCCATGACTAGCAAATGGTCCTTTTTTATTGCTATAATCATTGAGGCTATACCATATGCTTTCTAACGGATGGACATGAAAAAAGTAAAACTAATTATTTAAATTAGTTTCAGGGCTACTGTTCTTGGCATAGAATAGACTTCATGAATCTTTTGTAGCTATTTCAACTCACAATGTACCAGCTTCTGTAGATTTAACTCTCAACCTATCCTATATTTTCATGACCTTGAACACTTATTAACATTTTATGCTTCTGAAATAGTACTTACTCTGTAATGACCATACTCTTTTATGATCTATTATAATAATAGATTACACAATTATTTTATAGGATAATATATTAAAATCCTCTGAATTGTTAAAAGGCCTTTGAGCAAAATGTGAATAGGTCTAACAAGGTAAAAGAAATGACCTCGTCCTGTTTGCTTAAGCCATGTTTTGTCTTATTACAAGGGGTACTCAACTCAGCAAAATCTTTTAGCACTCTAAAGACTCTCCTTTTCCTCAGCTCATAAATGGCTCTGCTCTATCTATAGGGTGATGACAGGGATTAGTGTTCCTGTGTATACAATGAAACCATTCCCCCTTATCTCCATTTTAATAATTAACACATTGTCCTGGAAATATTAAATTTCCTTTTGTTGAAAGTGTAAAATGCATTTGATAAATATCAAACCTCTTAACTGTACATAGCCAATTTATATGCTACCACTAATATTGAATTTTAGTAATTCCTGTGAAATGAACATAACTCTCAAAAGTCAGATACAATTTTTTCCCGGGATTCATGGCTTGGTGTCCGGAGAGTATAATGAAGTAGGTTTGAAACTGTCTCTGGATAAAATGGAGTAATAAAGCTCTTAATCATGTTTGTGGCAAAAGGAAATGCAAAGACTCTAAAATTATTGGAAGACTTACATCTAAATGAGCATAAAACTGAAATAGATAGAGGTGCATAAAATATTCCAGGGACATTTTACTATTATGTTCATTAGGGTTCCAGCTTAGTGCATGCTTTATTGCCCAGAAATTCATTTCATTTGCATTTTAACTGGGTTTTAGTCAAGTTAATCCTTTTTCTTCCTTTTCTAATAAACTATTTCACAACTATAGCAAAGTACCAAAACAAGAGAAAGAAATAGAAATAGTCTACTTATGCTAAAACTTTAATTTGACATAGTTTACTAAAGAAAGGAAATGTCTATACCAAGTTGACTAAATTATATTATTTTGACACCAAAAATTGCCTTGTGTATTTTAGGATAAACTCTATTAGATGACAAAGAATTTTATTCATTTGTGCTAATGATTTAATATCAAGGGAGATTCAGTAAAAACAAGCATTTTATTTTTACAGGAGTAAAAATGATAAAGCAATCATATTTAGAAACATTGAATTAATTTTCACAACAAACTCCAACATCAAATACTATGTATCATTTAAAGGATTATGTCAATACAAGAGCACTTTCAGTTGTATTTTGAAAATGCAAGCATTCAGTTTAGTAATATGTTGGCCTGATAAAAAGTTTTTTTAATTGAAAAAAGTAGGTTAATGACCAAAATCTTAATAATTTTAGGTCCATATTGAAACAAAATAGTTTCATCTATGAGACAGCATATTTAAAAAACCAAATTGCTGATAGATCCTTAGTAAAATGGTTCCTTCAGGCAGATAGACATCTTAGCAAGTCCCAAAGAAAAAGAAAGGTGAGAATAAAGAAAAGCCAATAAAATGACAAATAAAATCTTCAGACAACAGCAAATGTTCTTCATGATTTATTTTAAAATATTTAACTTATATATTTACAAGCTAAAATATAGTATTTTGAGCATACCTATCCTATGTTTATTGAGAACAATCTCTAAGTTTTCTTTTCATAATATTTTCTTTAAAAGTTTGTGTTATTTCTTAAGTAAATATGAAAAATTATTTCTCTCCTGACTAAAATTTGAGAGACAAAGTGCTCTGCTTGCTCTATTTTACTTAAATCATCATTTCAACTTTAGGATGGCTCCTTGTAATATTTGTTGACAGCAGACAGTACATTTGGAAGGAATGCTGCTGTGAATTACTCCATTTAAAAAAGGCATTTGAGCTGTCAATCATTTCAAATATTTATCAATAAAAGTATATGAGGTGGTGTTGAGGGAAGCCTTGCATTTCTTTCAGGAATGTCATTGCCCTAAGAAAACTGAGAAAAAATTATTTATAATAGTTAACCAAAGTAAAATACAAGCTGTTTTTCAACCCTCTTCACTCTTGCTGATTAATACCAGGCATAAAGTCTAGGATTTTAAAAGAAAACAAAGATACTCCACTAAGAGTTGGATGATCTTTATGACCCAATTAACTTCCAGCACATTCCTGGTTATAAGATGAAACATATTCCTTACTCTAGTCTAGTTCTGCTCCTACTGAGAAGATGATGGAAAAATCTATTTACTTGAGGCAGGGCATAGTAGCTCATGCCTGTAATCCTAGCACTCTTGGGAGGTGGAAGGATCATTTGAGCCTAGGAGTTCAAGACCAGCCTGAGCAAGAGTAAGACCCTATCTTTACTAAAAATAGTAAAAATCTGCTGGATGTGGTGGTGCACACCTGTAGTTATAGCTTTTCCAGAGGCTGAGGCAAAAGGATGGCTTGAGACTAGGAGTTTGGGGTTGCTGTGAGCAAGACTGACACCATAGTACTCTAGCCCAGGTGACAGAGTGAGACTCTGTCTCAAAAAAAAAAAAAAAAAAAAATCTATTTACTTGAGTCGAAGTATCTCCAATTTCGCATATGAAAGGATGACGTTCCATATAAATTAATAACAAAATTTACAAAGAAATCCATTTCCCTTTGCATTTCCAAGCTACTTATTATAAAACTTTGATCGTCAATATCTATATCCTAGGAAAAAATAAAATAAAATTATGATTGAAAGAAGTCAAAAACTGCATTACTCTAACTTCAAGTTGATTATTAATATATTTAAAAGTGTTTTATCTATCAGATTCACAATGTATATGAAATTTGCATCTGCCTTTTATTTTCAAATTTTATTTGACCCTTTATCCTACTGTGTTAAAACCTACTACAAAATATAAATGTTGGCTAATATCTTCCTATAGCTTTTTAATATACAAAATTGCAGTGAATTTTATAAAATTAGATAACCATACTTCTTATGAGATTGGATAAAGAACAGCAAAAGCCACTCCCCAAAAAAGATAGATAATAATAAATGAAATGTCATAAATTAATAGAAAGTAAAAAATAGAAAGGAAACATTTAATGGAGCATATCAAAAAAGGCAAATCTTATTCAGTGGAAAACTAATAAGATGTCAAATATTGACAAAAAAGGAACAAGAGACAGAGAGAAGAACACAAAGAGAGATAGAAAACAAAGGTACAAAATAAATCAGCATTTAAAAAGTCAGTCAATACAAACTGTATGTATTAAAATATCAGAAAAGAACATGATAAATGAATATGCCAATGAATTTGCAAATCTAGATGTAAAGACACATACCTATAAAATACTAACTTTCAAAAAATGAAAAAAAAATAGAAAACCCAAATATGACACATCAATTATAGCTAAAGAAAGTACATCAGTAATCAAAATAATCAAATACACACATGTACACACATACACACAGCCTAGACAATTTCATCAGTAAGTTCTATCTATTTTACATTGAATAACATTCAAGGTACAAGTAATCTCACTATTTTACAGGCATTCAAATGATTGAAAAAGAAATCATGCTCCTTGTCATTTTAAAAAGCTAGCAAAAATTCTTTAAAACAGAAACTGAAAAGATAGTTTGAATTAAGTAACTTACAGTACAATAACTCTCTTGAGCAAACTAAATCCAACAATGTACTCAAATTATAGTACCTTATGCTCCAGTTTGATTTATGTCAGTAATAGTTGGTTTAACAACAATAACCTACTGATATAATGATAACAACTTGTGAATAAAGGTGTAAATTATGTTTCAGATTTTTACCTTTGGGGAATTTTTTAAATATTTGTTCATAAAAATTCATAGTAAATATTTGTATTCTTAAAATTATTCAGTATAATAAAATATCATAGTAATAAAATATAATTAGTTAAAATAACATTTTATTGTCTCTATATGTCAATGCATTTGTATAAAGAAGTGTACGCATTAAATCCACAATGTCATAGAATATCACAATATTTAAGAATAATTGCTGACCTTAATATCTATTTCAGTGAGCTCAACATATATAATAGGAAATGGATCCCAAAAGTTATAAAATCATTCTGTAAAATCTCAGAGATATTCAAGTATAAGTTTTTTATATCCTAAATCATCCATTAACAAATCACTCTATAAAAATTATCATCACTCAATATATCATTCAAGTAAGGTTTTCAAAAACATTATTACTAATTAATCATTAATAAAACCCTAGAAGAAATAAAAATTAAATCATCTCTAAAAGTCAAGCATAAATGTTAATTTTTCAAGGAAAAGATCTTATCTTAATTTGAAATTAATAGAGATATTTCCAAGGTTCTTTAAAAAGGGGTGAGATTAGTAAAAGTCCTGGGAAAATTCATAGCTCCAGTGAGTTTGTCTCTATAATTGAGAAAAATCACCCATTAGTTGAAAAATGGGTTAAATTCTTCTAAGGGATTATTATGAATAAAAATGTGAATGTAAAGTCATTCCAAATGTGTTCCACCCACACATTTTAAAACATTTATAATGAAAACAATTTTAAATTTCTGTTTTTATATGTTGTCCTGACCAAACATTTGACATAATAACTCAGGTATGTGACCTATGAGCACTTCAATACTAATTTTATGAACAAATACACACACGATGAAAAAGATTAAAATCACTTGGCTGAATTTTCTGTAGGAAAAAAATCTCTCTTCAGCAAAAATGGAGATAAATCTTCCAACGAAAACAAGAAAAAAATATTTAAAGAGGTGTTGCGAGATGGTTGACTAGAGAAGACTAATATCCACAGCCCTTACAAAAACAGACCAAAACAATCAATAAACAAATATATTAGAAATGGAGTGTTTGAGAGAGTGCTGGAGTACAGTTGGGGAGAGATGAGAAAACTGTGGAGTAAGGAGATTTTCAGGGAGGCCCTCACAGAGAAGAAAATGAAACACCCTGCCTCTGCCACACCTTATTCCCAGCAAGGAATAGCTCAGAGAAAGAAGGCACTTGCCCCAGCAGAGCAAAGGTAAGCAGGAGGTCCCTCGCAGCTCCCATTAATGTCACAGACACCTATAGTTTTTGCTGATGGAGAATCCTGCAGTCCCCACAGGGCCTGAGCTTAGTTTGGGGAGCTGCTACCACAGAGCTGCATTGCCCCAGAGATAAAGCCCACATTGTGCTCCTCTCCCCACTCCATGATCCAAGCTGCAGTTTTATGGTATCATCTTGAAACTGGAACCACAGCTAAAGCACATCCTGCTCTGGGAGCCAGTAGTCGCGGCATCATTTTATTCCTGAGGCTACACTAATATGATACTGCGTTCACACACAGTAGTGCACCATTCCTCCACTGAGCTGCTGCACACTCCTGTCCCCTAGGAACAGCAGTGCAAGAGGGCTCTGCCTTTCACATCTTGTATACTGCAGCACCGCAACCCCAGCCTCTCAGAGAATAAGACAAGCAATCTGGCACCAGAGCCTACATGGGACCCTGTCTCCAAAGGAACAGGTGATCCTGCAGAGTAAAGTCACGTCAGACTGGCTGCTCACACAATCAGTAGTCTTAACAGTCAGGAATGCTGCCCTCAAAGGAACCCTAGCCTGAGCCAGTTGACCAGACCTTGCGCACCCCAATGAGCTCTGCTGGGTGTACCGCTTCCAGGGGGACTTCGCTTCCAGGGGGACTTCTCTCCCAGCTGGCTAATTGATCCCCACATACCACCTGCACACTCACAAACCAGATGCACTGATTCCAGATGTGAGCTAATTTACCTTGATTTGGTTATTACACAATGAATACATGTATGGAACACCACATTGTGCCCCCAAACTATGTACAATAGTCATGCCAATGAAAATTTTAAAAATTGTATGTGCTTCCGTCTAGGAAATGAACATGCTTGAAGCTCTGACTCAGATGGGGAAAGGGCAATATACACAACCTAAACATTTATACCCCTGTAAGATGCTGAAATAAAAATAAATTAATAAAAAGTATGTGCTTTGAATTAAATAAATTTTACATTAATATTATAGTCATGAAAAAATTAGAGAAATAAAAACTAAAAGAATTATATAATAGATATTTTTTCCCCTGAGAAATCTCATAGAATTTAAATAGCACCTCAAATTCTTGTTATGGGACATTAGGAAAGTACACAATTTAAGAGAAATAGAAGTTTCTTGTTAAATGTCCCTTGCTGGGTTAAGAATATTAAATCTCTTTCTATTTTATGTTCAGAGAGAATGATTGACCAGTGAGGCTGATGGAGAAATCTGAAATGTGGCTAGAAAATGTGTGTGTATATACTTACGGCATCCGTAGTTAATGCGTGCAACTAAGAATTACAGGTTGCTTATCATTAGCAGCTTTTACATGGTTTTGGTGGTAGGAGTCCTGTGAGAATGATATACTGCAGAGTGAAAAGACAGTTGCCTCAAACTAGTTCTACAGCTATTTCATCACTACCTCCTTATTACATGCCTAACTCTGTTCAGTCTGTGCACAATACATTGGTGAGAAACATAGTGTAGAAATATGGAATTTAAAGAAACCAAGCAGAATATGCTTTGACTTCTAGATAGCATTTAATACCATCATATATAATTGTATGATTTCTTAATATAAATAAGTTAATTTTGTAAACTTAGTGACTAAGAATTCAATATAAAATTAAATCAATTTCAATCAGGAAAATAGTCTAATATCTGGCAAGCTTAACTCTAAACTTTGTTACTATATAAAATAAAATGCAAAACCATGACAGCAAAAATAACAGTCATTTAGACAGAATCAATTTCTTTTGTCAACAAGACTTCATTTAGAAAATCATCTCATTTCTTTCTATTAGTGTAGCAGATGTTTCTAGTACTCAATTTTCTGTGCACCTGAGCAGACCACACTTCTCAGCCTTCTTGGAGTTAGTAGAATATGTGTCTAGTATTCACCAATGACCTATAAGCAGAAGTGACCTGTGTTATTTGTAGCACCAGGTGTTTTTGGCGGTGTCCAAGAGGGGATGTTTGAGATAGGAGAGCAGCAAGGTGTAGGCAGCTGAGTCATCACATGGAAGGCACTGATCCAGAAGGTTACTGAACTCAGACTGTTCTTGATATAAGCAAGAAAAAACCCTCTGGTGAATTGAGCTACGGATATTTGCTTTTACAATATAACCTGGTCTATCTTGGACAACGGCATGGATCAAATTCCAAAAGATTTATTTTAGTCTTACAACTTGTCTTGCACACTCTTGGGCCTTCATTTTGTTGAGATTTAATATACTGCAACAAGTATTAATTTTGTTACTAAAATGATATTGTGCAAAGCATAGCCATCACAAAGGTCATTCTTTATAAAGGACAATGTTTATGATGGAACAACCTGAACAAATTATAGTGATGACACAAAGTTGTTTTCAGGTCTGTTGGCATTCTCATACTTACTGAGCTATAATATATTCCAAAACCTTGGCTAGAACATCCTTTTCTATTCTGATATTTATTACAATGGTTTCCAATCATTAATCATGAAACACATCTACAGTAGCAGTGACTAATATGATGATTTTAGTGATCCGTAGTATAAAAATGCCATGGAATGCTCCATAGATAAACTATCTAAAGGATCTGTCTGTTGCAGGTTTTGTATCTATCAGTCTCCTCTCCACATTATTTGCTCAGGTCCTGAAATATCATCATCCATTACTTGTAGCACATCTGCTTTCATGGTTAGGAGCATTTCTATTTCTAGTCCTCATTGTTCAGTCTCTAAAGCACAGGGCCCCTGATTTTTAGCCATTAGTGTAAAAACACACAAATCTGACTTGGCAGTAACAAGTATGCCTCTGGTGAGGCTATTTTCTTCCGGAAAAATCAATAAGTTTGATATAGAATTTAACAGAGTAAATTGTGGAAATATTTGGTGGTGAGACCATTTCTCAATTTCCTGTTTAATATATACAGAGATTCTACTGAAGCAGAGCTGTCATCGAAGAAATGTGCCTCTTTCACAGGAAAACTAAGAAAAGTTGGGCTAGAACATTATTTTGAAATGTTTTGATTTTTTGAGGACAGAATGTGCCTTAAAAAGATAGAAAGAGAGAAAGGAAAGGAGAGAAAGAGATTTTCAAAAAAATTTCTCATCATCTTTTTTTTCCCTCAGCTATGGGGAAAATAAAAATAATAATAAAAAGATAATCTGCTGGCCCCATAACTTTATGAACTTTATGAGTTTTGAGATGAAACATGAGCTTCACATAGACTAGTAAATGTTCCTTGTCCATCTTGCCTGTAAACGCTGTCCCTTTCTTTCAAAATAGAAACTTATATTATTAGAATAAATTCCACATTTGCTCGCTGTCCCCATAGTAAAGTGAACAAGGAGGTGACTGTGTTATAATTCTGTAGGTTTGATGTAACCTCAGCAGCACTGCTCAGTGGAGATGGGAAGGGAATCAAAACAGGCCAGACATGAGCTAGTAGCACTAACCTATTTTTAGGCAATTTCTTTGTTGGAACCCAATGTATAAAAGACAATCAATAGTCGTTGGAGGTTTTCTAAATAGGAGACCCCTGGAAATTGTGCAAATGTTGGGCTGTGGCTCTTTTGTTTAGGATGAACTACCTAATTACTGGCTAGGAGTTTGGGAAACAGTCTATTTTAGGGGGAGTGGCAGTGTATGAAGAGGCGTTGAATCAAGGAGGTGGTTTTTTTATTTCCACAGAAATTTAATGATTTAGGAAACTGAGCAAAATTTTCATAAGAAAACAGACACAGAATATTAATCTAAGATAGTCTATACTGACAGATCTTTGAAATCGTAAACTTAAATCCATACGTCCCACAATTGTAATCAAAATCCTTACAGTATTCCTAAGGGTTGATTCAAGGTTAACACTGGGTAGGTGAGTCTTGAGTGTGTAGCAGAGACCTTAATACTTGGAACAATCAATCAAAGTTTTCGAAAAATCTAAGTCAGACAAACTGATGTGTGAAATGAAGGTAGCTATTTAGGCAAAGCAAATCCTGAACCCACAGAAGTGTGAAATTTCTAACTAAAAGTTACTAGAGAAGCTTTTTTTTTTTTAATAGTACAATGGAATTAAGATAAATTTTCTGAACTTCAAATCTATGCCAGAAAACTTGAGAGAGACACCCACAAAGCTAGGCTTATATGATGGCTCAGCTTTAATTCCATTGATTATTTTATTATTAATAATTTTTTTATATATCATGCTTTATTCTAAAAAAAATTTTAAGATGACTTGAAAAAGCATGTAATATAAAATAAAATGGCTTAACTCAAATCTAGGAGCAGAAGAAGATGGGCAAACTAGGACAGTTCAGGCTACAATGTGTTATATATAGATCTGGGCATGTTCAGTAGATGAATGCCTTATATTTTAGCTGTAGGCTTTCTGGCAACCATATCAGAAATTTTTATAAATCTTACAATTCACCACATTCATAAGATAAAAATAAAATTGCTTGCCCTGTAGCATTATACTTTTTAAAACTAAGACCCAGAAGGAATTTCTCACAGGAGTCTTCAAGTAGTGAATAATGTAAGAAAAGCTGTGCTCAGAAGACATGATAAGAAATGGGTCGATGAATATTAAATTTGAAGTGACTTTATCCAATAGAGGTCTAGTATTAATCATAAGAAGAGATAATATTCAAACAGAGTTGGTATCACCTCAGACATGTAGAGTGAATTTTATTCTGTCCTCTCTTTTCACCTTAGGATCTGACATTAGTCCTTAAAGATGATTAATCAGTAAAAGATGACATTTTCCTGTCACTCTTGTTTGAGCCCCGAATAATAGGCTTTCTCTGATTGGAAACCCTTAGCTTTATTGACAATTAAAATATTTTTAATTTGAAATATTTTAAGAACAGTGACAAATTTGATACCAAGCCTAGTTGGTGTTGTTTTACATAATAAAGTGTGTTTGGGAGCTTATCCAAATTTTATGGGTTTAAAGCTTTTTCAATGCTTGAAGACTTCTTTGCAAAAGTGCATATATATATATATATATATGTATATATATGTATATATGTATATATAAGTGTATATATACATATATACATATATATATATATGTCACTTTTCTAAGTTAAAGATATCATAAGCATGTGAACCCATTGTTACAGCTCCACCAGGGGCATTTGCAGGGGTTCATGAGAGTGAGGGTGAAGCTCAAACTACATTAGCTGTAGATCTATCCCCATGTATAATAAAAGTCTTCTTGACATTATTATATTCAGAAATACTGTCTGCTGCTTTGTGATGAAGTTGTGGAGAATCACAGGAAAAGGAAAAGATTTGAAAAGTTATTTTAATATTGGTGTCAAAAATTGTAGACACTAGGTAAAAACTAAAGAAAGATCTGAATACACTATAAGCTTATGTTAATTATAGTGTGTCAATGTTATTTTATTAATGGTAACAAATGCACCATACTAAGCTAAAGTGTTAACACTAAGGAAACTATAGTGGAGGTGGGAATATATAGGAAACTTCTGTACTATCTGCTCAATTTCTCTATAAATCTACAACTTTTCTAAAAATATATATATTCTACAATTTAAAAAATACTAAAGTAATCTTACTCCATAATAAAAACACAAAAAGCCAATAAAATGGGAAAATATTTGAATAGATATTTCTCAAAGGAAGATGTACAAAAGTCCTGTAAACATATGAAAGGTTGGTCACCATTATCAGTGATACAATTTGAGGGACCCATTGTAAGAAAAAAAGACTACAAAATAAATTATGAAAGTGACTATAGATTTAAAATGAGAAAATAAATCACAACACAGTACAAATTTTAAAAGGTTCACAAATTCAAAAGCTAAAAAATAGAATATTTTTATTAATTAACTTCTATATGAAATTTTTGCTAATGTTTGACCATAAATTTTGATCATATGCTAATACAAAAATGTATTGTATTTTTTTTAAAGAAAAGAAAAATATTTGTCTTTTCTCTAGTATAGTTGATATATTTTTATTGCTATTACTGATTATTTAGAAAAGTATCTTTGGAACTCAGTGCATTTGTTATGTCATATAACTTTTTAGAAGTTGTTGTTATATGTTAGGACAATTCTATACAATGTTCTTAATATATGACCAATAACATTTTAGGGTATTTTAAAAGTCAGTGACTACTCTTAAGTATTTACTCATCAACTACTTTGTCTTTAACATTCTTATTGAAATAACATTTTATTACTTTTATGTTCCCTCCACTGGTATTATGTTATATGTCAAATGAACAAATTGTTCATTTTTGAGATACGTTCTTCTGGTTCTTTGTGATAAATGGATTAACAAAATTCAAAACAGTATGCACTAATTCTCCTTGAAATTCATCTCTTCCTCTTAATGAATTATAACATTTAATATTACTTGGAATTATTGGTCACAATTTGCTTCCTACTATCAAAATATTTTCTATGGATTCTATCACTTGTATTTATCGCTATTGTTTTGCATTCCATTTATTGTTTCTCAATTTTTTGTCA
Organism: Microcebus murinus; assembly: GCF_040939455.1. Lineage (NCBI taxonomy): Eukaryota > Metazoa > Chordata > Mammalia > Primates > Cheirogaleidae > Microcebus > Microcebus murinus. The sequence goes on from NC_134114.1 coordinate 14,652,295, forward strand.
GTTCTTCAATAAGTAAATATTAACACAAGAAGAAGTAAACTCTGATAAGTACCCAAATTAGTCATCTATTATTTCTTGTGTTCTATTAAAGCACTGTAAAATGTCTTAAAATTGTAATTGAATGATATATTTGAGCCATATCAACTTTTTGAATAAAATTTAGCCTATTATTTGTGTTTGTGCTCCAGTGGTGAGATTTTGAAAATATGTTTTAGGATGCTTAAAATGATTTTATACCCATATTGCAAAGCATGAACAGCTTTATAGTGGGCAGATTATCTCATTACACTTAAAAAAATTCAAATTGGCAGCTATATGAACTTGAAATAAGAATATATAAGAAATTACAAGTTAGCAAGAGCCAACAAATTTAGGTACTGCGAAGGCAGCCTTTCCTCTGATTAGATTAAGAGAATGAGCTGTCCAAGCACATATTGTATAAATCCTTGGTGTCACGACTTTGTATGAGTCAGAAGCCTAGGCCATAGAAGTATTTCTGGAAGACGTTACATCAGGAAAGTTGACAATAACTTAAAAATATATAGAAGTTACTCTGAACATAAATATGTTATCCTGAATTCTAATTAAATGCGCCCCAAGTCATTTTCCCATAGCTGGATCTCAAAAATAACTGTAGCCATTCGAAAGTCACCCACAAGAGGGAAACCATGCAGACTAGAAGCAGCATCCTTAAATAATTGTGGTTAAAATACTTTATACTCACATATTTTAATAAAATGTGACCACAGTGCTAGGATCATTTCATTTCAGAATAAATCTGCTGCAGGAGATGAAGGGTCAAGAAAAAATAGGACATGTGAAAAAAGTAAAAACATCACAAATAAGAGATTGAAATTACTGTGGTCAAATGTGAATATATTTAAATATTATTTTGAGTAGGAATTAAAGATCACGGGAGTAACCCCCTGAATAGTCTCTAAGGTTCTTTGTATTCTGAAAACTCAAATATTCATGAAAAGATAGTCCAGAGAAAGGCTATCAGTGTTTCTGCTCACATGAAGTGTAGGGATGCAAGAGGCCCATGGAAAATTGCCTCCCAGTATAGATTACAGTCCTATTGCTCCTCAGTTTGAAACATGAAACTTGTGCTTATGCATATAAATACATAATACAATCGCTTAATTTTTTAAAAAAATGAAGATTTGATGAAGAGCAATAGTAGTATAACATAAATGTTAAAAACAACCCTAAATGTGCACATATAGTAGTAACATTCATCAGGCGTCGGGCAGATGGGAGAGGGAAGGAGGGGGTGGGTATATTCACACCTAATGGGTCCAGTGTGCACCATCTGGAGGATGGACACACTGACTTGGGTAGGGCAAAGGCAATATATGTAACCTAAAAATTTGTACCCCCATAATATGCTGAAATAAAAAAAAATTTAAAAAATTAAAAAGAATGCCAGAAGATTGATATGGCAGCAGCAACAGGCAAACAAACAAACAAACAAAAAAAACCCTAGATATAAGACTTTTTCCATTTAATGTACATGTCATCCTGGTTATCATAGTAATGTGATTTTGAAATATCTACCTCCCTTTTAGGATTCTCACTCTATACAAAAAAAATGCTTACTTTATTGGTGAAATAGCTTCAGAATTCAATGGAATTTTTGTTGTATGTTGTGGGTTCATGAGTTGGAAGCATGTTGACTCTGAATATTTGATTTGGAATCTCCTATGAAAATTAGATTATAATAGATCATAATTTATAGTCAAGAAAACCTAACTGGCCACATAGACTGATTGAACTGCAGATTAGTAAATAAACATATATGTTTCTACCTGTGAAATATATAATCTACCTGTGAAATATATAATTGAGCAAAAAGAAAATTAATTAAGGGCCTGGATAGTGTTTATTTAATGTTTATCTGATTCTACATATTTTAAAATTAGCATGATCATATAATTTGCTGTACAAACCAAATCATTTTAATTTAAGACTGTTAAAAGGATGGTATTATCACACCATGATAGGTATAAATAGAGATTTTATTAGACAGATAAGGATGTAAAATCATATTACTTATAACCTTCAAATTATATCACAATCAATAAGATTTGCTTTTTGCTCTAAAGGATCTCATACAGATATTTTTATATCAATGAGTATTGGGTTCTTAATAGAGACGTTTGTAAATGAAAAACATTTTAAAGGAGATGGAATATCTTCAATATATATAAGAGCATTAGGCAGATTCAATGTTTCTTATTGATCCCTATACAAGTTTGCTTTAATGCTATTTTAATGTTAATTGAATAAGGCATAAAGTTGTATATTTATTGTGCATTTTATGTGTCAAGCATTGTGTTGTAAACTTTCCATCAATTATTTCATTAATCCTTACCCCACGCTGCAGTAGAATTTCTATTATTCCCACCATTTTGTAGGTGAAGAAATGAAGCCTAAGGAAACTAAGTGATGTGTGCAAAGTCCTGTGACCTGTATGGGGTGGAGCCAGGCTTTGAACCTAGTCATTGTGACTCTACAATTTGTGTTTTTAGCAGCTATACCATTTTTTGATGTGTATATATAGCCTTAGTAACAATAGATCAACAGTTTTACTCAGCCATACATTTAATTGGAGATGGATAATCACCAGGGCAAAGCACTAATAATATCAGTTTACTTTCACTAGATGGTGGGGAAATAGTTGGCCAATTAATTTTTTTTTCATTTTGCACAAAACAGGAAGTGACAAAGATGACATCAAACCATGGACATTGATGTGCTACAGTGAGCTGGAATGATTAAATGGTTAGATTCCTTTACTTTACACAGTTTCCCTAGGTTCTGAAATATGGGTCATATGAATTAGGGCCACCAGCTGAACCACATTGTGATAGTAAATGCAGAAAATTTAGCTAGTGATGAATGAGTAAATTTCACCACTGGGAAAGATAAAAGTGAAATCCTCTTGAAATCATCCATCAGCTTTCTGCCCCCTCTATTATGCTGATTTAGAACTTAACCTGTGAGAGCAGAGAGCATAGAATAACGATGTGAACTTAGAGAACTGAGGCACCTAAAGCAGAATTTTATGTATGTATCTCCTTGCTTATTAGGGAAATGTCTAAAGAGTTAGTCTTTCAGTTAGCCTTCAAACATTTGAGAAGAAATTGCAACAGAGACCAGTCCAGGTGGGCTAGCTAATACTCCATGATGAGAATAACAAGATAGGCATTAAATAAAAAGAAACAAAAACCAACTCTAATTATAAAGGTATCCTACCTGGGGGATGAGAAGTAGGAGGAAATTTCCTTATGGTTTCAAATTGAGGTCTGTTCAAATGATGTTCATTAAGAATGCATGCCAGGCCGGGCGTGGTGGCTCACGCCTGTAATCCTAGCACTTTGGGAGGCCGAGGCGGGCAGATTGCTCAAGGTCAGGAGTTCGAAACCAGCCTGAGCGAGACCCCATCTCTACCAAAAATAGAAATAAATTAATTGACCAACTAAAAATATATATACAAAAAATTAGCCGGGCATGGTGGCGCATGCCTGTAGTCCCAGCTACTCGGGAGGCTGAGGCAGGAGGATCACTTGAGCCCCGGAGATTGAGGTTGCTGTGAGCCAGGCTGACGCCACGGCACTCACTCTAGCCTGGGCAACAAAGTGAGACTCTGTCTCAAAAAAAAAAAAAAAAAAAAAAAGAATGCATGCTGCTTCATTATTTGCCCAAAAATAAAGTCTGATCTAGTAATTTGAGCATCCAGAATGCTCAGTTTCATTCGGCTTGGAGAGTGATAAAGGAAAAGATATGAGCTCCGTCTCCTGCAAAAGATATGTGCTACTCTTAGCTCCGTATCTGGACATCTATAGAGGAACCTAGATGGGAGCCTAAACTTACACTAGTATGATTCTGTCATCAGAGGCAGAAGAGAGACTGGAAATCACTAACTCTAACCAAAAAAGCAAGTTGATCCAATGGAATTGGGCTCACTTCCTCAGAGACATCGCTGTGCAGCCAGAATAAGACTAGAACAAGCATGGTTGTGGTACAGCCTGTACTCAGTCTTATCAAAGACACTTCCGATACTATTATCCTTTAAGCTAGAAACACACCTGTATTTCCCTTGGCAGTCCATAACCCAGATCGATCTGCAACATGTTCTTTTCCCCATTACCTTTATCAGATACAAACATAGCATTTCAAAGTGACATTTAGTGTTGTCTATTATTTCAATTAAAAATTTCATCTAAAGCATGGATGAAGCTTGTGGATATAAAGGTGATGATGACAGAGTATCCACACTTCATCCATATGAAGGTGATCATAGTCTTGATGGAAAAGTAACTCAGTAATTACAGTTTTGCATATTATGTGATGTAATTGTGCTCTGCATAGGATTGATGGTACAGATGTGGAAGATTTCCCATAACAGATAATGTTTAAAATTAGTTTAGAGTGCATTCCTTACTTTGACTCTTACATTGTCAGGAACCATAAACAGGAAAAATAAATGAGTTTGAAGGTAGCATTGGGTTATTCACACTGCAGTGATGAAACTGTATTTTATAGAGAGAGATATTAGCCTTGTAAAGTACAAATGCATGATACTGAAATGTAAGCTTTATAACATAGTTGAGATCTTTTTTATTTACTGAAGTATCTCATTCATAGAAAATTGCCTGACACACAATAAGTGCCAAATTAATATTTTTTGTATGAACGTCAGAATATGGTGAATTTGAGCAGGTGTAATTCATCTCATAATGCTTAAGAAGGAGTACCAGGGATCAAAGCTAACTTTGCAGTGTTCAGGCAATAGCACAATAATAGAAGGCAGGATGTAATGGCATGTAAATATTCAGGGCTGTGTTTCCTCCTCCGTGGTTGTCTCTCCATGAATCTGCAAATGAACGTATCTGTGGAGAGTAGAGGTAGATAGGCAAAGACAAGGGAAATAAAACAAAATACATTCCTCTCCTTCTGATTCTTCAGATCCAGGAACTTTTCAGGTTCCTTAATGCCCTAGGAGTTGTTTGAGTTCAGAATAATCATTTAAAAAACCAAACCATTTCTTATTTTAATTCTATTATTTTTCTTTCATTAATCATTATTGGGATTACAGGGAGAAAATGGAGGTCTATGGCTCTCCATTATTTAAATACATTTCCCCCTAATTTAGGCAAAGAAGGGTCAAGTACACCATACCAAGTTATTTGAACTTTATCTTTAAATTGATGGAGCGCCAAAGGGTGATTTCAAGCAGAAGAATGATATGTTATATTTTAGGATAGTGAATCTAACAACTAAGTAAAGGCAGCATTGAGGAGAACCAGTCAACATAGAACAAACAGAGAGATGTTTGTTCATATATCCATTAACTTATTCTTGAACAAAGATGTCTTGAGCATTAGAAATATTTCAGAATCTGTGCTAGCCACAGGGATACAGCTATGAACAAGACAAACAGAATCTCCATATTTATTAGTGCTATAGTCCAGAAGGGAAGAAAAATAGTGAACCAGTGAGATTAAGTCTGATGAATGCTAAAAACAACTGGAAACAAAGAGCTCAAAGAGAGTATGACAGAATAATTTGCAAACCTATCTTCAGATACAAAAGAATTATACAGTGAGATATACATGTAGGTAGAAGTAGACCAGGTGCAAGGAAAGAAGAATGTCCCAGGCAAAAGGTATAGCAGAAGAGAAGACCTTAAGGAGAGAAATGAGCAGCAGCCACAGAATCATGTTGTGAGAGAGGGCTATAGAAAGGAATGAGACCAGAGAAATAGGCTGGGATGAATTTAGAATTTTTCCTAAAGTCAAAGAAATACTGCTAAAGGGAGGAAAAAGTAAAGGAGAGGAAAGAAAATGAATATACAGTAGTTTGTTAAAAGCTTGGGCTAGGTTAGACAATGATTTTGTCAGAAGTAATGAAAAGAGCTAAAAATATTTTGATATTAAAATCAATAGGAATGAAAATTAGTGATTGTTTGAAATGGGAGCAAGTTAGAGATTGACTTCTCTCACTCTGGGTTGGGTATTAGTGGAGGAGCAGAATGAATCGTGTTGACATGGCAACAAAAGGGATAAAGAGCTCAGTTTTAAACATGCTGAGTATGAGATAGCTAAGCTGAGAGGTATTACATAAACTAGAAGATGTATTTTTTTAATTGAAAGGTTTAGATTAATTAGAAAAACACCTCAAATCACGAGGAAATAGGGCCTCAGAGAAAGCATTGAAGTCTAAAATGCCTCAAACCTTAAACATATAGGACAAAAGAATAGACATTCCCAAAGATTCAGTAGAAAAAATAGGCAAATAGATGATATTTTTATATCATCTATATAAAAATAGATGATATATTTATATACATACAGAGAGAGACAGACAAACAGAGAGATAGGAATCTAAAGAAATTGGCTTAAGTGATTACGGAGTTTGGCAAATTTGACATCTGCAGTGTGTCCAGCAGGCTGGAGATTCAGGTAAGAGTTGATTCTGCAATCTTGAGTTCAACGGTGTAAATTCAGACAAAATTTCTATATTTCAGTCTGGAGACAAAATTCCTTTATTAGTGGTGAGGGGGTGAACCTCACTCTCTGCTGTGGAGGCCTTCAACTGATTAAATGAGGCCCACCCATATTATGGAGGGTAATCTGCTTTACTTAAGGTCAACTGATTGTCAATGTTAATTATATCTAAAAATATATGTACAGCAGCATCTAGGCTGGTGTTTGGCAAAATAACTGGGCACTATAATCTAGCCAAGTTGACACATCACAAGGGCACATGATGGCACAAGAAGGAAACAAGATATCTTGGTCCATAGAGGCCAAGAATTTGTGTTTGATGAAAAGAGTTTTCAAAGTTGTTGAATACTCCTGAGAGATCAGCAGTTTGGGTATTTAAACACATCCTTTGAACTGACTCTTACTAATGAGCAATAGTAGGAGCTTAGAGAACCAGAATAAAAACCCAATATAAAACATGGGCATATTTGAAAGAGTTAATCTGTTAATTTTAATGGGACTTTAATGAATAATTGAGGCTAGGGATGAAGAGGAAAATGTCAGGGATAGTCCCTGGGGTTAGCCGTGGTCACTAGGATGAAAGCTGATCACCAGGTAGGAAGTACAGGAGGTAAGAATATGTGAAAAGATGGGGATTAAAAATATGTGTTAAGTTAAAATATGTAAATTTTACCTACTTGTAGAAGATCTAATTCATGTCAATCAGCTTTTGGAATTAATAAATTTAGACAGAGAGATTTTTATAGAGTAAAGAAGAGGAGAGTAAAAGGCTACTTTGTAGGCACAAAAAAGTATTATAGAATAGGTAAAGGAAAAGATAGAGGAACGTGCAGATGAAATCCTCTTTTTTTCTATGTCCTGACCTACTGTGCTAGGACTTTACAAGTACTTAATATATTAAATCCATATTATGGGTAGAGTATGAGAGATATAGCATGGTTATAAGGTCAATGAGGGCCATAAGGCCCACTCAAACATCTCACAGGGTCTATACTTTGTGTCACTTAGCTGTATGATGTAACCTGACTTAAGGATTTCTGACCCTGGCACAGGGATTACCAGGTCTCTATGACAACAGGACCTAAAAGTCCTTGTTGGCATAGAGACAAGGCCACATCAGCATAGATGCCACTTTCATGAACCTTAAAACAAAGCTTACCCTTATAATAATGCCTTAAACTTCCCTTTATGAAAGAAACTCCTCATAGCTGACCCAGACTGAATACAGGAATAAGAAAGGGGGAAGAATATCCCGCTCCCTGAATGGTCTCTGATGGAAACCCTCTCAAGTAGGTAAGACCCTTGACTGCATCCGGCCCATGCTTTCCATCTTGTGACAGCACTACCAGAGTAGACTGGACATCCGACAGTGTCTGAGACTCATCTTTGACAAGAATCAGACTGAAGGTCTACTAGGACCACCAGGGACCCTGAAGGCGACACTGGTATAAATGGCAGTCTATATCAGCTTGCAAATCTGGCAGCTGCAAAAGTAAGCAACTCATTCAAATTGCTTATTTAAAGATGTTAAAAGACTGCTTATTCTTGCTCTAATGGCTAGATTCTAAAGAAGTCTTAATACTTCAAGAGACTTGGTGTGGTAGGCAGAATAATGACCCTCCTCCAGGTGCACACTCCAATCCCTGGAACATGTGCATATGTTACTTGAAATGCCAAAAGAAATTTTCCAGGTGGAAACAGGTGGAAATTTACTTTAAAATAGAAGACTATCCTGGATTATTTGGGTGGGTCCAATGTAAATAATCTCATGGGACAGTAAAAGAGGAAGAGGAATGCAGAAGCTTTAGTAAGAGAAATATAAGGATGGAAAAAGGAGAGATTAGAAGCATGAGAATTTAACTCACCATTGCTGTGCGAAGATAGATGAAAAAGGGAAGTCACAAGCCAAGGAATGGGAATGGCCTCTGGAAGCTGGGAATAGCCTTCATCTGGCATACCCAGCAAAGAAATGATAACCTGAGTCTTACAACTTCGAGAAATTATATTCTGCCAACAATCTAAATGATCGAGTAAATAGATTCTTCTCTGGAGCCTCCAGAAAAGAATTCAGCCTTGCCAACACTTTGATTTTAGCAGAGTGACACTGTGTCAGAACTATGAGATAATAAGTATGTATTATTTTAAGCTGCTAAATATGTGGTAATTTGTTATGGCAGCAATAGAAAATTAATATGCTTGTATTTAGGTTATTTTTCTGAACAACATGTTATGCTTATGATATTCTAAATGGTAGACAAAAGAAAAATACTAATTAAAACATGAATGCTGACTGATACAAATTGGCACACATCCTACTTCTGTTTTGCTTATATTATTTGTGACAATGCAAAATGCATGATAATGCAAAATTTTCTGAAATTAATCCACATTTAATACTGATGTTATAGCAGAAATGTTATTGAATTGAAGGAATGCATAATTCTGTTTGTTCAAAAGTTTTAAAGAACAACCAGAACTGCAGTCTTGATAATCAAGATAGTGCAATTGTTTATGGAGTATAGTCTATCATGTCTAACAAACTCTCACTAAAATGCAATAGTGCAGCCAATTCTATTTTCTTGCAATAATAGGTTTTTGCTTTACCTTCAGGGTTCTTGGGCCAATTCACCCAAGTGTAGATTGAAATGAACTACAGGTCCTTGGATTCTTAGACCTATGATACTAAAGTTATTTTCTATATATGATATGTTGGACTTTTTTCTTCTTATTCATTTTCTGTAGTTTATATTATTTATATCATACTTGTTGAAAATAAAGAATACTGGTTACTTTTTATTAGGGAAATAAATCATTACTGAGAAAAAGATATTGTACAGAATATTTAGCTCATTTCAGACCATTTGTCTGGAATTATACTGTGAAATTGAACTGTGTGAAGACAGATTAGTCAAAGTTGGTCTTCATCGTAACGTTAATAGGACATGAAATGCCACCAAATGTTAATATTTAAGGCTCAGTGTGTTTTCACTGCAGGCTATGAAGCCAACATGATTTAGTTGTCACTTTATTTTTAAAACCACTAAGCACTTTACAACATTTAAAAAGAGTTTGTTATTCTCTAGTTTATGGGGGAAATGGCACTATTATTTCTATTTTTTATGAATTCTATTTTCAATATCTATATTCAATCTTTTTGATCTCATACTTTCAATGTTTCATTCCTGCTAGGCAGAAAAAAAAGATCTATCATATAATCCCATCTTTTTGTCTTTTGGTTTATACAAATCAAGACATGAGAAAATAATTTATTTAAAAAGGTAAATACTATATGGCATCACTAACACAAAAGTTAAATGAAATTCTGGCTTTCCAGGATAAGAGATTTCATTTTTATTTCTGCTCATAATTTCCCTAACATCGACACACTCAGAAATAACATCTTACCAACTATCTGGGCTCTCTTAGCCTCCTCAAGGTGACATATAATATTATCTATCACAAATGGAAATTTTAAAGGAGTGGAACACCTTAAGCTAAGATATAAAGGGAATAAAGGATTCAATGCCAAGAATCCTGTGTCAAATTAGCAATCCTTTGATAGATCAAACACTGAAAATATTTGTGCAATGCAAAGTTTAAGGTATTATTTCCTAATATAATATGTGGGAAAAAATATATATTTTTCTAATATATTTTTAGAAGACATCCAGAAAATATTCTATATCTCTCTCCTTTGAGCTCTCCCTTGATAATCTCCATATAATAGCTAGAGATCTTAGAAATTACCAGTAAAATAAAGCCATCGCTTCACCTCAGACCACCCATTTCCTTAGCATTTTACTTAGAATAAAGTCCAAATTTTAAGGCCTTCAAATCTTTTCCATGCTCTGGTCCTGAGCAATCTCTTTGATCCCAACTTCCATGCTGTCTTCACCCACCCTTTTCTACTGGTATCCACGTATGCCGACACCTCTCCTGCCTCAGAACATTTGCACTTACTGTTCTCTCTGCCTGGACCACTCTTCACCTGGGAAATGCACAGCTGGTCACTTCATTTTCATTAAATTTCTGTTCAGATGTCACCATATCAGAGAGGAGTTACTCAACATCTATATGAAAGAATTTCACTGCTCTTTATATTAGTAGTGATAGTATAACATTGAACATTACTCCATGAGAATAGAGATCCTTCCTTCCTTCCTTCCTTCCTTCCTTCCTTCCTTCCTTCCTTCCTTCCTTCCTTCCTTCCTTCCTTCCTTCCTTCCTTCCTTCCTTTCTTTTTCTCTCCCTCTCTGTTTCTCTCTTTCTTTCTTAATAGAGCCTGGAACACTGATATGTTATTTTCCTAGGACTGCTGTAACAAAATATTATATATGGGGTGGATTAAACAAGATAAATTAATTTTATCATAATTCTAGAAGTTGGAAGTCTCAAATCAAGTTATGACAGGGCCATTTTCTGGTGAGAGTGCTTTTCCTGACTTGCAGATGGTTGACTACCTTCTAGTTATATCATGTGTCATCAAGTGGCTTTTCTTGGTATATGGGGAGAGACAGAGAGAGGGGGGCGGGAGAGAGAGAGAGAGAGAGAGAGAATGTGTGTTCTGATAGCTCATATTATAAGGACACTAATTAGGGCCCCACCCTTATGACCTCATTTAACCTTAACAACTTTCTGAGAGGCTCCCTCTCCAATTAGAGCCACACTGGGGGTTAGGGCTTCAACATATGAATTTGGTATATGGGAGCACAAATATTCAATCCATAATAACAAAGACACTTTAAATGGGAAGTGCCAGAAAGAATAGAATGAAGTAATTACTTGAGTAATTAGTGCTAATAAAAACATTTGAAAAAGAAAAGACATATCTATTTTTTTTTAATTCAGGATATTATGGGGATACAAATATTATAGTTACATGAAATGCATTTGCCTCACTCAAGCGAGGGCCACAAGTGTGTTCTTCCCCCATACAGTGTACCACGTCTCCATTAGCTGTGGGTTTATTCACCCCACCCTGTCTACCTACCACCACCATAACTCTCTTACCTGACTGGCACCCAGTGAGTATTACTACCACATGAGCACCTAAGTGTTGATCAATTAGTACCAGTATGATGGCGAGTACATATGGTGCATGTTTTCTATTCTTATGATATCTCACTTTGAAGGATGGGCTCAATCTCTATCTAGGATAACATAAGAGGTGCTGATCACCATTGTTTTTCATAGTTGAGTAGTATTCCATTGTATACATATACAACGTTTTATTAATCCACTCATAGATTGATGGGCATTTGGGTTTTTTCCACATCTTTGCCATTGTAAATTGTGCTGCTATAAACATTTAAATGCAGATATCTTCATTATAGAATGTCCTTTTTTCCTTTGGATGTATGCCTAGTAGTGGATCAAATAGTATTTCTGTTTTCAGATCTTTAAGGTATCCCCAAATTACTTTCCACAAGGGATGTACTAATTTGTAATCCCACTAGCAGTATAAGAGTGTTCCAATCTCCCCACATCTAGCCAGCATTTGTTATTTTGGGACTTTTTTTATAGAGGCCATTCTCACTGGAGTTAGGTGATATCTCACTATAGTTTTGATTTGCATTTCCCTAATGATTGGAGATGTTGAACACTTTTTTATATTTGCTGGCCATTAGTTTGTCTTCTTTTGAAAAGTTTCTGTTTATGTCCTTTGCCAATTTATTGATAGTGTTGTTTGATTTTTTTTCTTGTTGATTTTCTTAAGTTCTATGTAGATTCTTGTTATTAGCCCTTTATTGGATGTGTAGAGAGCAAATATTTTCTCCCATTCTGTAGGCTGTCTATTCACTCTAAAGACAGTTTCCTTGGTTACTCAGAAGGTTTTTAATTTGATCAGGTCCCATTTACTTATTTTTGTTGCTGCTGTGATTGTTTGGGGGTCTTCTTCATAAATTCTTTACCTAGGCCAATGTCTGAAAGGGTCTTTCCAACATCTTCTTCTAGAATTCTTAAGGTTTCACACTTTAGGTTTAAGTCTGTTATCCAACATGAGTTGTTTTTTGTGAGAGGTGAGAAGTGGTGATTCAGTTTCAATCTTCTGCATGTGGATATCTAGTTTTCCCAGCACCACTTATTGAATAGAGATTCTTTTCCCCAATGTATACTTTTTTGTTTTGTGAAAAATTAGATGACAATATGAGGATGGTTTTATATCTGGGATCTCCATCCTATTCCAAAGGTCCATATCTCTGTTCTTGTGCCATCCAATGTTGTTTTGGTTATTATAGCCTTATAGTAAAGATTGAAGTCTGGCAGACTGATGCCTCCCAGTTTTTTCTTTTTGCTTAAGATTACTTTGGCTAAATGAGGTCTTCTCTGATTCCAGAGGAAGTGTAAAATTATTTTTCTCAATCTGTAAAGAATGATGGTATTTTTATAGGGATCACATTAAGAATGGACATTTTAACAATATTGCTTCTACCAATCCATGAGCATGGTAGGAATTTCCATCTGTACACATCATCTACAATTTTTCTCATTGATTAGTATTTCTTCTTATAAATATCTGTCACCTCCTTCATTAAGTATATCCCTAAATATTTATATTTCTTTGATGTTATGGTGAAAAGTGTTGTATCTTTGATTTGACTTTTGGCTTCGCTGTTATTGATGTATATGAATGCCACTGATTTGTGTGAATTAATTTTGTATGCTGAGACTTTACTGAATTTGTGTATCAATTGCAGGAGTCTCTTGGCTGAATCCTAGGGATTTTTTTAGGTATGATAGCATATCATCAGCAAAGAGTGAGAGTTTGACCTCTTTTGTCCCCATTCAGACACCCTTAATTCCTTTCTCTTATCTGATCTCTCTGGCCAGGAATTCCAGCACTATGTTGAATAGAAGTAGGGATAGTGGGCAGCCTTGTCTGGTTCCAGTTCTAAGTGGGAATGCTTTAAATTTCTTTCCATTCAATATGATATTGGTTGTGGGTTTGTCATATATGGCCTTAATAATTTTAAAGAATGCCCCCTATATGCCTAATTTGTTAAAGGTTTTTATCATAAAAGTGTGCTGTATTTTATCAAATGTTTTTTATGCATCAATTAAGAGAATCATATGGTCTTTGTTCTTGCTTTTATTTATGTGGTGAATTACATTTTAGATTTGTGTATGCTGAACCAGCCTTGTATCCTTGGGATAAAGCCCACCTGGTCATGGCGAATTATTTTTTTGATTAGCTATTGGATTCGGTTTGCTAAAATTTTGTTGAGAATTTTTACGTCTATATTCATGAGGGATATTAGCCTGTAGTTTTCTTTTTTTTGCTACATCCTTTCCTGCCTTTGGTATCAAGGTGATATTAGCTTTGTAGAATGAGTTGGGGAGGATACCATTCTTCTCAATGTTTTTAAATAATTTCTGCAGTATAAGTTCTCCTTTATATGTTTGATATAATTCGGAATTGAACTCATCTTGTCTGTGACCTTTTTTTGGGGGGAGGAAGGTTTTTTATTGCTGCTCCATTTTCTGCACTTGATATTGATCTGTTCAGGAATTCTATTTCTTTCTGATTAAGCTTAAGGAGGTTGTGTGTTTCTAAGAATTTATCCATTTCCTTGACATTTTGTATCTTTGGGTCATATAGATTTTTATAGTATTCAAAGATAATGCTTTGTATTTTCATGATGTCTGAAGTGACTTCTCCTCTTTCATTTCTGATTGAGTTTATTAAAGTCCTTTTCTTTCTATATCTTGTCAATCTACCAAGAAGGCTATCAATTTTGTTTATCTTTTTGAAAAACCAGCTTTTGGTTTTATTTATCTTCTGTATAGTTCTTTTGCTCTCAATTTCATTTAGTTCTGCTTTAATCTTGGTTATTTACTTTCTTCTGCTAGGTTTAGAATTAATTTGCTCTTCCTTTTTCAGTTCCTTCAGACCATTTATTAATCTGTTGATTTGTGGGCTTTTTGTCTTTTGGATGTGAGCATTTAATGCTATTAGTTTTCCTCTCAGGAATGCTTTTGCTGTATCCCACAGGTTTTGACAGCTTGTGTCCCCATTATCATTTAATTGAAATCATTTTTTGATCTCCATCTGAATCTCTTCTTTCACCCAGCAGTCACTTAGCAATAGATTGCTTTATTTCCATAACTTTGTGAAGCAGTAAGTGTTTCTGTTGGAACTGGTCTCTAGTTGTATGGTCTGAGAAGATACATGGTACAATTTCTATTTTTTTTAAAATTTGTTGAGGTCTGATTTGTGGCTAGGATGTGGTCAATTTTGGAGAAAGTTCCATGAGTCAATGAGAAGAATGTATATTCAGTTTTATTTGAGTGGAATGTCCTGCAGATGTCTGTTAGATCCATTTGTCCTAGAGCTCTATTTAAATCTATTATTTCTGTACTTATTATTTGTTTGGTGCATCTGTCCATTTCAGACAGTGGGGTATTGAAATCTTCTGCTACCATGGCATTACTGTTTATCACACTATTTAGTTCATACAAGGTTTGCTTTATATATCTGGGTGCTCCTGTGTTGGGTGCATAGATATTAAAAATTGTTAAGTCTTTTTGTTTGATTTCTCCTTTCACTATTATATAGTGACCATCTTTGCTATTTTACAACTTTTTTATTTTACATTTGCTATTTTAAATTTATGCTGTCTGAAAACATAATCCCTACCCCCACTCTTTTTTGGTTTCCATTTGCCTGAAAGTTTGTTTTCCAACACTTGACCTTGAGTCTGAAAGTGTCTTTGTGGGTTAGATGCATTTCTTGGAGACTGCAGATACTTGACTCATAATGTTTTATCTACTCTGTCAGTCTATGTCTCTTCAAAAGACAATTGAAGCATTCACATTTATTGAGAGGATTGATATTTGGGCTAGATTTCTGTTCATATTGTTGAGTAAGTTCTTATTATTTTGTTTTACCTCTTGACCCATTGTGGAATCGGGTTCTGGGCTTTAATCTTTGAGTGTTTTTAATTTTGTGGGTGTCTATTGTGCTGTTCAGTGTGTAATGAAGGTCTGAGTACTTCTTACAGAGCAGGTCTGGTCTTTGCAAATTCCATCAGTTATTGCTTGCCTGGGACAGTCTTCATTTGTCCCTTGTAGAAGAAGCTCAGTTTTCCCAGGTAAAGAATTCTAGGTTGGCCATTGTTCTGTTTAACAAATTTGAGGATGGATCCCCAGTCTCTTCTGGCTTGTAGAGTTTCTTTTGAGAAGTCTGCAGTTAGTCTGACAGGTTTTCCTTTGTAGATTATCTGTTGTCTTCATATTACTGCTTGAAGAATTGACTCTTTTGTATTTACTTTGGCAAGCTTGATAATTATGTGCCATGGAGTTAGCCTCTTCATGTTGAGACCCAGGAGTTCTGTGTGCTTCTTGCATCTGGATATCTAGGGTTCTGGCCAGGCCAGGAAAATTTTCTACCAGTATTCCAAGAAATAGATTTTTCAGCCTTGTGTATTTTATTTTTCTCTCTCAGATGCCTATAATTCTTATATTTGGCTTCTTTACATAATCCTACATTTCTTGTATATTCTGCTCTGGTCTCTTGCTTCTGCATTCTTTATTTCATCTGATTTATTTAGCAGATAGGCATCAACTTCAAGCTCTGAGATTCTCTCCTCTGCATGACCCATTGCATTTTTAATGTTTTCCACTGTGTTTTGAAGTTTCTTGAATGCCTCCCTCATTTTCAAGATTTCTGTTTCATTTTGTCATAATATTTCAATTTCTTTAGAAAATTTTTCATTCATTTCCTGAACTGTTCTCGTGGTTTCTTTGTCTTGGGTTTCTGTTTTCTCTTCAATTCCACTGATTTTCCTTACAACCATATTCAGAATTCCTCCGTCAATTTAATCATTCCATTTAAATTAGTATCTGATTTTGAGGGTCTCATGATTTCTTTTGGGGGTGACTTTTCTCTCTTCTCTTTCATATTTTCTGTGTTCTTTCTCTAGTTCTTTCTCATCAGGGTAATTGATTGAGAACTGGGAGTGCTAGGACTGGTTTCTGCCCTTAACTTCAAGCTCTCATGAGACTTTCCTTAACAGTGATGGGAGGAGGCAATCTGGTCTTGTATTGCCTTAGAGGTATTTTGGCAAGTTGGGTGACCTCTGACCTGTTGTCTTCACCTCTTGCCAGTGGAGATTAATGAGTTTGGTCCCCCAGCTTAAGCTCTCATGTGGTGAATCCCACCTGTGTGTATAACTTCACTGCCCTCTAGTAGCTTGAGATAGGGGGCATTATTTTGAGCTGAGGGGTTACCCATTCTGTCATTGGTTGTAGTTTATGTGGAGGAGCCAGTTATCAAGGTAATCTAATGCCACTGTGTTGGTTTCTGGTTCCCAGGTGAGGATTACTAATGTCCCAATTTTTAGGAAGGATCTTGCCATTCCTGAGGGTTACTTGAACCCTATATCCCCTTACAGTGGTGGTAGGAGCAAGACAGATTGCAGCTGCTGCCTACCAGCCAGGATGTGTGTGCTTCAGTGGTTGTTTGATCTGAGGCTAGGGGGAGCCACTAATATGTTATTTACGGTTCTTCCAGCATACTTGCAAGGCTGCTCCTGATGGGAGGGTTTACTTGGTGCACTTTCTGTGGCCTCTGGCGAGTATTTTTTTTTCCTGAGCTTGAACCCCACTGTTGACAACTGCATGGACACAGAGATCAGGCCTCACAGTTATGATCCTAATGGATGACCTAAGCCAGTCTGAGAGGCCAGATCACTGGGCTGTCAACTATTGATTTGCACCAAGGCCCTGCAAATTCATGCCAGTGGCACAGGTAAAGTGGCTTTTCTTGCCTCTCCCTACCTCCAGGGATGGAGCCTACCACTTTTGGCATGAAAGTCACAGTGCTAGGGGGTAGGGTATGCCCAAGTCCACCCAGCACCCCAGTGCCTGTGAATCCCATAGGTGCCAGCCTCCGACCACTGAGGAAACACTCAAAATTCACCTGTCCAAATGGCCCAGGTAGTTCACAACAGGTCACAGAAGGGAGAAACCTGTTGTGAGAGTCCCTGGGCTGGTGGAATGTGCCGCCCAAAACCATAGCATGCCACAGTGTCTGGGTTGTGTACCCGCAAAATGGCAGCTACCCACCTGCAGAGTGCTAGTGCTAGGGGTGACTGTTCAGGAGTTGGTGGATGCCAGACTGGGGAACTGAGTCAACAGGACACCCACTGTCTCTGTGTGTCATCCTTCCACAATCTTGCACCTATCCAGCAGAAGGTGTTACACTTTCTGACCCACCATAAACAGTGGTTCCTAGGATAGAGACCCCTTTTTAGTGTTCACCTCCGTTTTTCTTGTCCTGCTGCCTTCCAGAGGCAAGGTGCCTCTCTCCTGACTCCCTCCAGCCAAAACTCAGACCAGTCCCTCCCCTGCCCAGTGCAGTCCTAGAACAGAGGTCCGGGGAGTTCAAGATGCTTCCCACTATTGTCTCCTCTCTAGATAGCCCAATATCTCCTGCCATGATTTTACACTGACATGAGGCAGGTCCCAGTGTGAGTGGGTGTGGAGGTCAGTGGGGAAGCAAGTTTACCTGTGGGCCTGATCCCACCTCACTCATTGACCAGACGGGTGCAGCCATCTTATGCTCTATTCTCTATTGTTTATCTTGCACTTTCCAGGCTTCGCAATCCTATCTTTCATTCACCATTTTTTTTTCCTGTGTTGTGTGTCCCACGCTGTTTCTCTGCAGTTTCACAATGCTGTTCTTACGGGAGAGTGATCCACTCATGCATAGCAGACCAAGTTCTTCACCTCTCTCTCTGGGAGCAGAGAGCCACGAGGTCACCTTTATTCCACCATTTTTCCCAACCATCATTCAGTGAGTATTCAGAAAAGACTTAAAGTAAAACCTAGTCAAGGCTTGGAGCTAAATGTTGCAAATGTTGTTTAGGAAAACTTTGGAGGTTTAAAATATGAAAGTGGGAAAAAAAAGAAAGAAAAATTAAAAATTTTTTTGGCAAGTAAAATGAGTATTGGAAAGAAAACATTTTAAATATCTAATTTTAAGTGATGGCTTTTGGTATGATGGGGAGAGAAAAAGTAGATATCTTTTTTGGCCTATGACAATAAAGAAATATACATTTAATTATAATCATTGGAAAAAGAAGTTTATATAAAATTAGAAAGTGCATCACCATTTATCAATAAATATGGTGATTAAATAAGATAAATATTATGTTGATCAAATTAATAATAACAGAAATTAATAACAAGAGGCAATAGTTTAAAATAAATAATAAATATAAAGTAAAATAAAAACAAAATAATGTTACTTAAGATTTATTTAAGTGTTCATTAGTAAATTCTCTTAAAAAATAAAAATGTCACTTTAGTTTCTAAAACAGTAAGTTATACATTGTTTCCAAGAAATTTAATAAAATTAAATGCCAAAGGAAGAATAAAAACAAAGGGCATGGCCAAAAAGATATTACATAACGACAAAAGGCACAATAGTTCACAAGAAGGTATGCAGCCTGTCATATATTGCACAAAACCACATAGGCTAAATGTAGGAAGGGAAATAACAAAGATGTAAAATATTAATAAATTATACTTACATTCAGACATTTTAATAAACCTCTTTCAAGATTAGGTTCATGAATTAATAAATAATTCCTAAAGAAAATAAAATAATTGAAAAATAGAACATATATTTAGTCAGCTACAATAAAATACAACTATGACTAAATTTAATTCCAAAGCCAAATACTTTTCTTTCAATTTCATTCAGCATAGTATCTTCCCAAAAGCAAATGATTTTCCAAATATTTAGACTCATCCTTAAATATCAAGCATGTACTTAATAAATAAGCACGTGAAAGAGGAAAAGAACTTAACATTCTATGGATAAGTCTATTAGTCAATATTATCCAAAGAAACAGCATGAATTGGACATAATTGTTGTACACACATATTCATCTTGAAAACAAATAGATGAGATATAGATATGCCAAACACACAATTAATGGACCTGCATAACCCATTAGGTACAGATCACTGAAGCCCCCTTTCACATCCCTAAAAAAAAAAAAAAGAAAAGAAACCATATATCTCCCACATTTACTATGTCCTCATTTAATCAAGGGATCATTATAGATACTCTTCCTCACAAACTGAGTAGCTGTAATGGAGAGCATTTAGAGTCTATTTTTCCAGCATCTCCCTTTATAAAATATACAAGATATTCTTGCAAGTTGACATTTGCTAAGCCTCTACATATTCTTGTCTTGAGCATTGTTTATTTTTTTTTAGATTTAATCAATTTATTGAGGTTTAATTTTCATACAATAAAAAGGCACCCCTTTTGATTATACCGTATGGGTTTTAAGAATTATATATGCATGTGCAATCAATTGCATCCCAGTCAAGATATTGAATGTGTACAGAACTCCAGAAAGCTTTCCTGTGCCCCTTTGCAATTATTCCTCCTTCCTTTTTTTTTTATTTCAGCATATTATGGGGGTATAAATGTTAAGGTTACGTATATTGCCCATTCCCTCCCTCGAGTCAGAGCCTTAAGCGTGACCATACCCCAAATGTTGCACACCTCACTCATTATGTTTGTATATACCCATCCTCTCCACCGCCCCCCCACCTGTTGGGCATTGTTTTAAAACATACAGTGTGACCAAAAGGCATAATTGTAAAATTGGTAAAAAATCAACTCTTTCCTTTTTGTGAAAATAGGTTCCAATTTTAAAGTCACATATACTGTTTCCCCAAATTTTAGCTTTTGGACATTAACTGATATTCTTAGATGATAAATATCATATGATTCATTGAAAGAAACTATGTAATTTCCATATCCAGGAAAGACAAAGCCTGTATTTTTTGGTGTTGTGATTTACCTCTTTACTGTGTTTAGAAAGTTTCAGTAAAAGGGAAGGAATAAGAGAAGATAATTTAAGGGGATTAATAACCTTCCAAATGCCAGAGGCCAAATTATAATCAAATTTTTATAAATTTTGTTAATTAATACTCAGAAAGAGGCTTAATTTATGTGGAATTTAGAGGGTTCTTAATAGGTTAGACACATGTAATTGCCTCTAGTACCTATACTCATCTTGAAGCATAATTTGCATGTATTGGAATGAAGATAAATGATCTGGAAAAACATCAAGATTCCAAAAATCTTTCTGAATGTTCATACCAGTGTTCAAGCCTCTTGAAGAGCACTGCAGTTCATCACTTCATTTTTAATAGCCTTACAACTATTTATCAAAAAGATAAAGTATAATTGATGCCAGCATTATATTAAATAGCAGTAATTTACTAGTTATTTATGGAAAGCATAATAGAGATAAAAATAAATTTCTTTTCAGAAAAGTTTAACAAGGTCCTATTGTGTTCAATAAACTGTGGAAGAAAATAAAGCTCAGTTGTTGCTTTTTAAAAGTATATATATATAGTTGGTAGGATAAGTTTTGTTCACAAATAAGTGAAATCTGTGTTAAAAAAAATGAGACAACGTCCCCAAAACAGATGAGTATAAAGACACCATTAATTCTTTTATAACTAATACCTGGAATAGTTATATATTAATACTTGTGATTATTGTTCTGGTCTCCTGCTTTGGTATCAGAAATGTTAGCTAATGTGTTACCTAATTCAGAGATCAGCCAGAGGAGCTATTCTAACTGGGATGAGTGCTGGAAGCTTCCATCCATAGAATAAACTACTCTCAATATATTCAATTTAGCCTTTTCTTTGCTGCAGTGAGTGAAATTCTCTTCATATTCTGTCATGTTTTTAATTCCTCTTTTTCTTTGACATTTTAATAAAAAAAATCAAGAAAGCCTTTAAGAAATATCTAGCCTGTTAGTAATATTTCTATATTATATTTAGAAACCTTATTGGTTTAAAACAGTTTTTAAAGCTTTAATCCATTTTATACTTCCATATTTTCTGTTCATCACCCTGAAATTAATGGAGCTGTGCCCCAATTGTTTCTGTTTCTCCTCAAAAATTGGCTATATTTTTCTTCATCTAACAACTGCTCTAGCATTGAACTGATCTCCATTGAGATTCATGCCTCTTCCCTTTCCAAAATGTGCAGCCTCCCCTCTTTACTAGGAGTAAACTCTGGGACCACATTATTTTATAGTAATAAAACCTCAAATTAAAATTTAAACTATGTTTTTCTGTTAGCTACTTCATTTCAGTAAGCAGAAGAGAAAGAAAAGAGATGAAGGGATAGTCACCTGGCAGAAAACTCCACACTTTTAGCTCCTTTTTGAATGCAGAATTCAGGAAAAGACACAGTTTACTTTAAATATTTAAACTGTGTTTTTTATTTCTCAGGGAATTAGCATAATCTTGATATGACTTGGAAAAAGAAGAATCACAAACATAGCAGAAAGAATTTAAGGATGAGACCACAATGTGGAAGACTCAAGGTGTCTTGCCTTGAGTTCTATATCTCAATGTTACTTCCTTTTTGTGTGGACCCACCATGGTTTGCCTCTGACCCTGATCTGTGTTGAGTCCAGAAATCTCTATTGTCTCTGTCAACATCATAAACTGAGCTAATCTGTCTACTGAACTTCTCCATTACCCTCTCTTTTGCCATTAATGTTCATCTACAAGACTCCATCAGATAATAGATACTCTATTTTCTTTTCTTTTCTAGCCTAGGTCAAGTTAATGTAGACACCTTGCATTCTGGGAGAGGAGTTTCTGCTGCTCAATTTGAATACTGTTATTATGGTCCTGATCTATAAAAATAGGTTTTTACAAAAGTAAAAGGATGGCCTGAATGTGTATGGGTTCTCAAACACATGTATTTATCTCCAATCAAAACACCTAGTTAGGAACTCAGGGCAAGTAAGTGAGGTGTAGCTTTCTCATAAGTCTCGCTCCTTAGTCACTTCATACATTAACTGCCATGTGAGTTGTATTTAACTCACACTGATTTTGAGCCTAGGGTCTTGAGAAGCATATGTAACTCACATATCTTTTCACTTTGAAGACCACATTAACCATTTTTCAAGTTGTGTATAACTCATGCACAGAAGTGAATAAAAATAACCAATTTTTCATTAAATTAGGGAGGATTGTTTTGTTTTCAAAGTTTTTATTATATTTTCATAATAGAACACCATGGCGCCAAGGAAATTTTCTTTTTCTAGTGTGACAGTCACTGTGTTAAATTTATCCTGTCCTCATGAGCCTCCCTGAGAGAAAATCACCACTCAAGCTGATTCAACAAAGTTCAGACTCTTCAGGCTCTCTCAATAAAGATCCAAGATAATGAACTCAGAATGTACAGGATAGTACTTAATGGTCTATGGAATACTGGAGTAATTGGAAATATTAGCTTTACCATATGAAATTGCTGATTTTGTACTTCAGTATTGACTAAATAACAATAATTTCAAACAGTTTAAATTAATAGATCAAAATTGAAATCCCTCCTTAGAGTAAGTGTACATGGCAAAACTTTAGGGTTAATAAATTGTTTGTATTTAGAATCCTAATATAGCGAGAAACGTGTGTGTATGTGTGTGTGTGTAATTTACATATTATTTATGCTTTAATACACATGTAATTCTACTTTTACATTTGAAGGTGAATTTATACATGCAATTTTCTTTCATGTACAAAGAGTTTGGAGTGCTGTTGTTTCACCAAATCTAAGTTCGTAAAAAGCTGCTTTAATTTATGCATTAAAAATAAGAAAAAAATTACTTATTCTTTTTACTATAGAACTAGAGCTTTGGTAACACAACACTTCTTAAAAAATGACTCCTCCATTTTTCCAGGATATTGTTCTAAGACAGTGAGTCCCAATTTCACATTTTTGAAGGTGGTGCACTTTCTTGATTTTTTTCAAAAGGGAAACTTATGTGTATTTATATGGTTAACATTGAAACAAATTAGTTATAAACCAGTAAAAAAAAAATATATATATATATATATATATATACATATATATATATATATATATATATATTTAAAAACACAGGTAGCAACTCAAAGAAAAATCGAAGTTTTGGATTGGTAAGAAAACATTATATTCCTAAAAGTAGGTAAATTTAGAGAAAAATTAAAGATTAAACAAATACTGGTTCAGGATAATGTGGAGATAATCAGTTCAATATATATGGTATCCCTTATTCTACATAGTATGCTACAGTAAGTTGAGAAATAAATACCAAATTGAAAATAACAAGAAAAACCTTAGCTGAAAAAAGTAGAATAATAATTTTTACTGAAATGTCAGGATAAAATTAGTAAAATTAAATTTTAACAAAATATGTGAAAGGATATAATCTACATATTGTATACATTATTATAAAGTGAATAGAAGTCAGAGTAATTTTGTCCATTTCTCTCCTACAAGAATATGTGTCTATAGATCTTATAAATGGAATTATATATATACACATAATTGTTATAAACTATAGCTAAATAAAATTTAATATAGAACTTTGAAGTTAAATTGTTCTTGTCTTGCCTAATCCCTCTAACATAATTAATAAGGCATATAATTCAACAGATTTCTGCTATTCTTCTCCAATATAGAATAGTGTCAAGAAAATCAAGAGTTGAAAGCCATCACCTTCTAAAAATCCATATCAATAAGCTTTCAAATAACATCATCAAATTTTTTAAAAATGTAAAAATCATATATAAGAAAAATATTTATATAGTCATGTAAAATGCAGAATTTTAAATGAGTATAAAACAAAACACAGATTTAACTGAATATATGGGATTGATGGAGGGGGAGATCATTCTTAGAGAAAATAAAAACAAACCTGCAAAGAAAATGTTAAAAAGTATTCAACAATAGTTGTATTATTGTTATTAGTATTGGTATTGTTGTCTTGGTACTATTTGTTATTTTTAGAAATATTTTGTTTGGAATACTTTGTTGGAAACTAAAATTGTTAGAAAAGAGCAGATGTTATTATTATAAAATATTAGGCAAACGTACCAAAATGGTAAAACATAACTTAAAATATTAGCGTTAATCATGCTGTTACCTCCAAAATGAAGATGTTTGTTTGCTTAGTGGGTTTCAACAGACATAGCCAAGTTGTTTACAGAAGGGAATTTTTATTAATTGGCACAAATAAGGAGCACACTGAGGATAGTTCCCTAAGCTGTGTGTCCCTGAACTAGGGGGTTGGGCTCGTTTTATAATCAGAGAGAAATGAGGCATAATCTGATAGTATCTTGTGATAGAGTGAAGCCAAGAAACATATTCTGACCCGATCCTGCCATAGGGTGATGTCAGGGCTTAATCTAATTGGCTCCTGGATCCTGGCTCTCCTTGTCCGCCTCTTAATTCAGTCCCTGATCCCCAGTATGAGCACTTAGGTTCCATCCATCGTTGCAAGCTTGGTTCATCTGGGTATGCTAAGGATACCCTGAGCATCTGGGTATGCTCAGCCTTTAACCTGGGGGTCCATAGCAATTGAAAAACAACTCATAACTTTGTTACATAAAAGTTGAGCTGGATTGTTCTGGTGCCATTACAATGCCTTTAAGTACAATTTAAAAGAATATGATTTTTTTTCATGTCTACCCACTGAATTGTCCGGAGAATCATCTTTTCAGATGAAACAAACGTAGTATACAACATATACACCTATATCATAGTGCCAAATGCCATCTTTCAAGTTGAGAGACCCAGATTCTATGGAGAAATCATGACTTACATGTATGGTAGGAAAAATAAAATGTGAGTTTGTGACACTTTGTTATTCCAGAAGAGAGAAAAATTTAAAATAACTATAGTGTCCTATCAAAAGCACACAAAATTAAATGGGTTCTTACTGGACAAATTTGTAACAATTTAAATATCATGAAGAGAATAATGACTGTAGTGAAATAAAACACATCAATTCTATGACAAGCATGGGCCTCTGATAGTATGCATAAAGATAAAATTTAATAAGAAATGTCCTAAAGAATACAGTTAGGGGCCGGGCGCGGTGGCTCACGCCTGTAATCCTAGCTCTCTGGGAGGCCGAGGCGGGTGGATTGCTCAAGGTCGGGAGTTCAAAACCAGCCTGAGCAAGAGCGAGACCCCGTCTCTACTATAAATAGAAAGAAACTAATTGGCCAACTAATATATATAGAAAAAATTAGCCGGGCATGGTGGCGCATGCCTGTAGTCCCAGCTACTTGGGAGGCTGAGACAGAAGGATCGCTTGAGCCCAGGAGTTTGAGGTTGCTGTGAGCTAGGCTGATGCCACGGCACTCACTCTAGCCTAGGCAACAAAGCGAAACTCTGTCTCAAAAAAAAAAAAAAAAAAAAAAAAGAATACAGTTAGGATATTTTGTCATTTAATCTTATTTCTTGATAATTCTGTAATCTTGACTCTTTATGTAATGGGGTTCAGGAAATGCTACCCCAAAGTATGGCACTTTGGAATTTGAGAAAACAGCAAAACCAGGAAGATCACTGTCACCTTCCCTTTACTCTTCTTCCCTGAAGCAGGTCATAAAACCTAGGGAAGGCCACTCTCTGATCTTCTTCTGCCCTTCTCCTCTGAAAACCCTAACTCAGGAGATGCCCTTTCTATGCCCTAAGAAAAGAAATGTTCTTATCTCTGAAGACACAGGGACATGGAGAAGACTATGAACAAACCACCTTTGCTAAGTTCTCCCCTAGTTTATTACTATTAGATCACACCCCCTCTGACTAACTATACATCTCCACAACTATATGCCTCTTTCTCAAACCTAAGCATAGAAGTACACAAGTTTGTGTTTCTTTGGAATATTCATTTTCTTATAAAGACACTTGGATCATGTAAAGCTTACATTAAATTTGTATGCTTTACTTTTTAAATCATTCATTATATGAACTTTCAACCATGAACCTAGTGTTCAGTGAGAAAAGATACATTTAATTCCCTACATCTGTAAATTAACAACAACCTTAAGTGAATTATATTTTCTGCTTGAAGAACATCGATAAAATAATGCATTCTCTGTAAACACAATTCAAAAACATGTGAATATATAATATACAATCTGTAGTCTAATTATTCTCTTACAAGGCTAAAATCATGTCTTTAATATAGCTATAACAGTGAACATATGTTAAAGAATATTTTTCTACTCATAAATCAATGAGAAAACTAAGCAGGTGTTATAACCAACTGGTTCAAAAGACAATTCAAACAACAGACAAGTGTATAGATCAATATTGAAAGGAATACGTAAACAGAGAAAAACATGTTTTTTCACAGAGTGAGAAGGAAGAAAATTTAACCTCTACAGGACAGCATTTACATGTTTATAGACAAGAATTATCTTGTGAAACTAAAAAAAAAGAAGTTTAAGATCAGAGAAAAAAGAATTATCTTTCATTACTCTCAGTTATCTATAATTTTCAGAGACCCAAAATAGCTCAGAGATAATGAAAGACTAGAATCAGATAATCTGGAGGGTGTCCTCTAGAACTACATACAAAACTTTACTATTTTTTTGTCTATAATTCTTAATATGTATAAATTAATAAAATATTCTAACATTCAACATTTTATTAGGTTTAAAGAAATCTCTAAATAGATGGAAAAGATATTCATAAATCTGAATATCTCATCAATTTCAGAGGTCTTTGGAGTTAAATGCCAAATGCATTTATACATTTTAAGTCTAATTTAAAATTCAATCAAGTGATATACCTAGGTGAAAACATGAAATTTGGGTTGGAGACAGGTTAAGAAGTTCGTAGGTAACAACACTTTGAGATATATGGTCTACAGTATTACATATTTTGCATTGAGGAGGAAACAAATATTTGTTTTTTTCATATTTTTATAATGTGTAAGAACATTTGGACTATCAGAGTAACAACTTTGTAACTCTAAAATGTACAATCATATAATTAATGTAGAATGAGGATTTAGGTTAAAATTGTATCTTTTACACAATACCACAAAACTTCAGTTTACTTGCATGCACATTTTTAAATTATAAGAATTACAAGAGTGATTTAACACTCAGGAAGTTTTAAGTTAGAAAATGAAAATGTATAAAAACCCCAAACATTATTCAAAGGTCACTTGAAAGTTATTGTTTAAATTGCTAGGCTTTTAAGTAGGGGAGGGGGCAAGATTTCAAGCTGAATTCAGAAGCCTCAAAGGAAAGCCATTCATCTCCCTGTAAGCGATTTAATTGAGAGGAAGAAAGGATTATCCGACGGAATCCAAATTAGACTGAGTGAAAACCATCCTGGGAGTCTCTAAAACCTGCAGAGAGAGACACACACAAAATTATCTTGGGGCTTCTGATGTGAACTGAGAAATCACTGAAAAAAGACCTCCCATGGGATTCTTAGAGGCTTTTATTTTGTGATTGCTCGAGTTTAGTGCCGCCTTGTAGGGAGCCCATTCTTACTCATCCCCCAAAAGGTCCTCTCCAACCCATCTGACTCTTTCTTCTATATGGTGGTAGATGAATACTGTCCTCTGAGTCCTAGCACAGCCAGCAGTTAAGTCTACCTTCCTGATCTAAACCCACTGCTACTTTAAATATACTTGTAGTCATGCCCAATATTACAAATGATTCCACAAATTGTGTGTTCAAAAAGAAGTCACAAAATAGGAAATGATAAAGACCTACTCACTCTTACCCTGTTATAACTATCCACATACATTAATACGCACACATTTAAGTGTCTCTCCCTGTCACACAAGATACCCTGGCAAGTAGTGAAAAATAGTCCACAGAAAGAGCCTTTGACAGCTTGCTCAAGTCACTATGCTAGCTCCACCTGTGTCACAAAATAACCCACCCTATATTTCTTTTGTGCCATAAGAGAACACCAATGTAAGAAAAAAATAGTTCTCAGAAAGAGGCCCCATGGGATTTTTGTCAATTTCTGTAAGCTAGTTCCACATACTTGTTCTGAATAAAGGTGTATAAAAGTATATTTGCAATAGTAAGGTATTAAGAGTAGCTCAGTTACTGGGGTGTGTATTTTCTTTTCACTTTAAGCAGCAGGTAAAGAAAATAGCTTTAATTTAAAATTTTAATATGCACTATTATTCTCACAATGGAAGCACAGACATCACTAAAAACTATGGTTTTATTTTCATACTTTTAAAATATTTCCTTCCAACTACATATGATTGCCTTCAAAAAAGTCTCCACAAAAGAGCACATGCAAACCAGTCAATGGTGTCATGGTTCAGAAGGATTGTGGTACTTTACTTTTGGAATGAATTTTAATTCCTATATAACATTACTTTTATTTTTGTTTTCATTGAAAAAAAAAGCTTTTTTAAGAGTAGAATTGACTGTCAGAAAGAGCCTAACTTGATTTCATGTGAATTTTTTTGTGTCAGAGTGACATAAATGCTCCAAAAAAAAAAAAAAGGCAATAAAACAAGTAAACTGATTTTTCTGTATAGAAACCATGAAAAAAAGTCTTCTATTTTTCCACGCTATAAAACTTTGATACAGAATGTTAAAAATTTATTGGTTTATATGGACTTTTCTTACCTTCATACCAGAGTGGATAAAATATTGTCATTTTTCATGAACCAATATTATTAAACCCAGATTGTGAATGGTTATTCAATCTGTTATATATCTCTTAGCTTAGTTATATTATAGCTGTTTCTCTTAAAATTAATTTTAAACATAGCTGTTCAACATTTCTTTCATGTTAAAATTTAACAGGTTTTATTATTACAGGTTTTTAAGCATTGAGCTTTGTTCTATTAATAATTTTAACTTAAAACAAAATGAAAGTATTTTGTCATATTGAAAATGCCTTAATTTACTCTTAGCCTATGTCAAGCAATCTTATGATCAATATACAATATTTAATTCTAAATGCCATCTCACTGCTTATATTTTTATAAAAGTTTTAATATATATATTTTATATGTGTACATTTTGGAATGGCTAAATTGAGCTAATTAACATATGTATTATCTCATATACTTCTCATTTTTTGTGATAAGAAGACTTAAAATCTACTCTCTTACCAATTTTCATATACAAAGTAAATAATTATTAACTAAAGTCATCATATTATACAATAATATCTTGAACTTACTCCCCTCATTTGATTGAAATGTTTTATCTTTTGACCATCTTCCCAAACTCTGTTAACCACCATTCCATTCGCTACAGCTATCAGTTCAACTTTTTTAGATTTCACATGTAAGTGAGAACCTGGGATATTTGACTTTCTGTGCCTAACTTATTTCATTTAGCATAATATCTTCCAGGTTTAGAAAACCACAAAGATTCAACCAAGAAACTCCTGGAACTGATAAATGAATTTAGTAAAGTCTCAGGATACAAAATCAATACACAGAAATCAGAGGCATTCATATATGCCAACAACAATCACATTGAGAACCACATTAAGACTCAATTCTCTTGACAATAGCAACAAAGAAATTAAAGTACCTAGGAATATACTTAACCAAGGAGGTAAAAGACCTCTAAAGGGAGAACTATGAAACACGGAGGAAGGAAATAGCAGAGAATGTAAACAGATGGAAATCCATTCCATGCTCATGGATTGGCAGACTCAACATCATTAAAATGTCTATACTACCCAAACTGACCTACAGATTCAATGCAATACCTACTAAAATCCCATCAGCATTATTCACAGATACAGAAAAAATAATTTTACATTTCGTATAAAACCCCGAATATCAAGAGCAATTCTAGGCAACAAAAACAAAATGGGAGGTATTAATATGTCAGATATCAAAATATACTAAAAAGCTGTAGTAATTAAAACAATCTGGTATCGGCACAAAAATAGGAATATTGACCAGTGAAACAGATGTGAGAATCCTGATATAAAACCATCCTCATATAGCCATCTAATCTTTGACAAAGCAGACAAAAACATACGCTGGGGAAAAGAATCCCTTTTCAATAAATGGTGCTGGGAAAACTGGATAGGCACTTGTAGAAGGCTGAAGTAGGACCCACACCTTTCACCTCTCACAAAAATTAACTCACGCTGGATAACAGACTTAAACCTAAGGTATGAAACTATTAGAATTCTAGAGGAAAATGTTGGAAACACTCTCCTAGACATCAGCCTTGGCAAAGAGTTTATGAAGAAGTCCCCAAAGGCAATCACAGCAGCAACAAAAATAAATAAATGGGACATGATCAAACTAAAAAGCTTCTGCACAGCCAAAGAAACAGTCATGAAACTAAACAGACAACCTACAGAATGGGAGAAAATTTTTGCATCCTACGTATCCAATAAAAGGCTGATAACTAGAATATACTTAGAACTCACGAAAATCAGCAAGAAAAAAATCAAATAACCCTATTAAAAAGTGGGCAAAGGACTTGAACAGAAACTTTTCTAAAGAAGACAGAAGAATGGCTAACCAACATATGAAAAAATGCTCAACATCTCTAATCATCAGGGAAATGCAAATCAAAACCACAATGAGATATCACTTAACTCCAGTGAGAATGGCCTTTATCAAAAAGTCTCCAAACAATAAATGCTGGCGTGGATGTGGAGAGAAAGGAACACTCCTACACTGCTGGTGGGACTGCAAACTAGTTCAACCTCTGTGGAAAGCAATATGGAGATACCTTAAAGTGATACAAGTGGATATACCATTTGATCCAGCAATCCCATTACTGGGCATCTACCCAAAAGACCCAATGACATGCTACAAAAAAGACACCTGCACTAGAATGTTTATAGCATCACAATTCAAAATTGCAAGGCTGTGGAAATGGCCCAAGTGCCCATCAATCCAAGAATAGATTAATAAAATGTGGTATATGTATACCATGGAGTACTATTCAGATCTAAGAAACAACGGTGATATAGTACATCTTATGTTTTCCTGGTTAGAGCTGGAACCCATACTACTAAGTGAAGTATCTCAAGAATGGAAAAACAAGCACCACATATACTCACCAGCAAACTGGTATTTACTGAGCAGCACCTAAGTGGACACATAGGTGCTACAGTAATAGGGTATTGGGCAAGGGGGAGGGGGGCGGGTATATACATACATAATGAGTGAGATGTGTACCATCTGAGGTATGGTCATGCTGGAGACTCAGACTTGTGGGGGGAGGGGGAAAGGGCATTTTTTGAAACCTTAAAATCTGTACCCCCATAATATGCCGAAATAAAAAACAAATATCTTCCAGGTTCACCCATGTTGTCAGAAATGACAAGATTTCCTCCTTTTTTCAAGGCTTAAGAGTGTTATATTGTGTTTATATACCACCTTTTTTTTATTCATTCATGTAAGTTGATTCCATATGTTGGGCATTGTAAATAATGCTGCCATGAACGTGAGTGTACCAGTACCTCTTCATCACACTGATTTCATATTTCCTTACTTTTATCAAAACATCCTTTTTTCTTTTCCAATATCCTTCCTGGATAACACAACATATTTAATAATGATGTCTCCTTAGGCTTATCTTGGCTGTAATAGTTTCTCATAATTTGCTTGTTTTTGGTACCTGAACAGTTTTGAGAAATACTAGCCAGTTATTTTGTAGAATATCCTTCAATTGGGATTTGCTGATATTTTTTTTCTTGATCACACTGTGGTTATGGGGTTTTAAAAGAAAGATCATATTTAAAAATGCTGTTTTTATCAGATCATATCAAACAAAGATGCATATGTCAACTTGAATTATCACAGTTAATGTCCAAACTTATCATCTTGTTGAGGTAGGGTTTGTTAGATTTCTCCACTATGACATTACTGCTTTTTCTCCTTTTCCATACTGTAGTTTTTGGAAGGAAACTACAGTGCACAGCCCACACTGTAGAAGAGTCATACTCCACCTCCTTCAGGATGGAGGAGGGGCATAACTTGAGGGTGCAGTGTCTACATAAATTGGCTGAACTTTTCTGAATGGGATATTTGTCTCTGCTTCTCTGTTTGTATATTCAATGAATTATTTGTATCAGTATAAACTTAAGGACATTTATTTTCTATTCTAGGTTAATTATGGAATGAATGTGTCCCTCAAAATCAATACGTTGAAACCCTAACCCTAATGTGACTATATTTGCAGATGAGTCATTTTAAAAACGTAATTAAGGTTAAATAAGGAGGAAAGCAAAAGAGGTATAACTAGAGATATCAGGCATCCATTCTCTCTAGAAAGAAAAGCAAAAATGGCAAGTAGAAAATCATACTTCAAACAGAATAGCAAGGAGAGAGCACTGGAGTCCAACAAAGAGCTCATGGGAAACACCTGGGGCACTGAAGGAGAAGGAAGCAAGAGGCCAACTCAGTGGAGATTGGCAGGAGGCCAAAGGGACTTCGTATTGTGAGGAAAGGGTGAGTGAGAGAGTTTGGTGGTCCACATCCCTACTATGGATTTCTGTGATTCTAACTATGGTAGAACTCCTCTATCCACATAAACCCCATTACTGGCATGGGCAGTGGATTTGAACACCACTGGAGAGTATTATGCCAGGCTGGCAATTTATGCTGGATCAACCACTCCCCATCCCAGGCCTGGTT
Organism: Microcebus murinus; assembly: GCF_040939455.1. Lineage (NCBI taxonomy): Eukaryota > Metazoa > Chordata > Mammalia > Primates > Cheirogaleidae > Microcebus > Microcebus murinus. The sequence continues at coordinate 14,685,254 of NC_134114.1, forward strand.
AGGTGTGGCAGTGCCATTGTGAAACACACCATCTTGAGACTGCATCCTACCATGAGATCCACAACCCCTGTGTCTTCACATCCTGAGAGTTCCTGCTGACATACTCCCTGTGTCTACCCAGCAGGCTGCAGTGGTGCAGCACTGGCTGGACCAGAGGTGCTTCAGCGTCCCTAGTACACTAGCACACAGTAGTGCTACTTCCAAAGGAAAGGGCAGTGCAGTGAGTCAAAAAGGTGGTCCAGGAGACAAAAGAAACCACAGTTTTTGCTTTTGTTTCCCAGAGTCTTAGAGCACCCTTCCTGAGGCTGTGAAAGGTGATTCCAGCTCAAACAGCAGCACACACTCTGTGTTATGCCTCTGATAGTAAAATTCCCTCCCACTGGTAGAGCAGCCTCTGTGCTCTGGACCACAAGTAGAACAGGACTCCTTCTCCTCTCAAGTAACCACAGCAGACCCAGCCACTGCTAATGCTTTCAAGGAAGGCCGGGCTGGAGAGTGAGAGGTCTACATTACTGGAGCTGTGGGTAGTAATGGCCAACTGGCACCATGGCCTCTGTGCCTGGGACTTGTAGGCTGAAAGCTAGACCGTTATCCCCACTCAGAGCAGCACCATGACACTGCTGCTTCAGAGATCAGGAAGACCAGAGAACAGTGTGTTGAGGGGAGTCAGCAGCATCCCTGCACCATGGCCACTGCCAAGACCACCAGTACTGCTTAGGACCCAGAGGCTCATTCCGCAACTGCTGCTGGAACTTATTCACCCACCTGGTCCATCACTGCCACATTTGCATCTAACATAAACTACTGCCTCTGAAGAGGGAGGACAAGGCTAGCAGTCCTCTCCTGGAGAAGCCTGTCCCTTCTTGGAGGAACCTACCTGGCACAATTACACCTCCACCACTGGAACATTTCAACCACAGCCCATGGCCAGGCGGGTAACTCTGCACACAGCAGTTTGACCTGCCTCCACCACCTCTGCTGCAACTAGGCCAGGGTAGAAGCTGGGAATTTGGCTGCTTTTGTGCTTCCAAGGGACAGAGACTGCTGTTACTGCTGAGACAGGGAGATACAAGCAGTTTGTGTGCCTCAACTGCCTGTCTCTACTAATCTCATCAAAAGGGACCCGCCCCTCCTGTCACAGGCTCACAAGGCATCTGTCCTTCTCCTGTCTGAACATTCTTCCAGACCACTAGATCACACTGCCCTTCACTATCACAACCAGTGCCTGAACTCAGGGAGGCTTGTGAGCAAGTTTGCCAGCCAGGATTCAGTCTGCTCCCACCCTAGGACTCAAGCACATAATCCAGGAGTGTGGGAGTTTGGGATTACCTAATCTAGTCCATGAACACTAGTACCTGAACATTCTCTAAGGGGACTAAGGTCCAACTGACCCAAGTTGCCAGCAACACCATAGCAGGTACTCAAGCTGATAGACAGTGAATCTCTCACTCTCTAAATCTCTACATTGAGCAGCAGCATTCCTGGCAGCGGAGAACAGGTGAACTATAAAGCTATTTGTTTTGAGCTGAGGGAAGACATACCAGTTGAGAAGAAACCAGCATGAGAATTCTGCCAATATGAAAAAACAGACTGTTTCAAGATCCCCAAAGGATCACTTTAGCTCTTCAGTAATGGATTCCAGTCAAAAAGAAATTTTTGAAATGTCATATTTGGAATTCAAAATATTCATTGCCAGTAAGCTTAATGGGGTCCATGAGAAAGTTGAAAACCAACCCAAAGAAATCAGAAAAATAATTCAGGACATGAATGAAAAATTCCACAAAATAGGTAGGTATTAAAAACAAATAACAGAACTTCTGAAAATGAAAGTGTCATTTAGGGAATTTCAAAATGTAGTGGAAAATTTTAACAAACTAGACTGAACATAAGAAAATATTTTAGACCTTGGAGATGAGGCTTTTGACTTACCTCAGTCAGTCAAAAATAAAGAAAAAATAATCAAGAGAAATTAAGAAAGTCTCCAAGAAACACTGGATTGGGTAAAGCACCTGAACATAAGAATCATAGGTAACCCTGAGGGAGAAGAAAAGCAAAAGGCATGGAACAACTATTTGAGGAGGTAATGGAGGATAACTTCTCTAGTCTTGCTAGAAATTAAAGCATTCAGATGCAAGAATGTCATTGAATTCCTGGAAGATTTATTCCAAATAAGACATAACCATGGCACATAGTCATCAGATTGGCTAAAGGCAAACTGAAGGAGAAAAACCCTACAAGATATGATATGAAAGAAACAAGTAATATACAAAGGATAGCATATCATACTGCATAACAGCAGATTTTTCATTAGAAATCTTACAAGTGAGACAGGATTGGGATCACATTGCTAGTCTTCCTAAAAAGAATAATGGTCAGCCTAGTATTTTGTATACTGCAAAACAAAGCTTCATAAATGCAGGAAAAATAAAGACTTTTCCAGACAAGCAAACACTAAGGACACTTATTACTACTAGACTTGTCTACAAATGTATAGAACATGCTTATAAATGTCCTATACTCCAAAAAGAATGATGGATAGTAACTCATAATTAGAGCTCACAACTTTTATAAAATAGTAACACAAGGGAAAAATACAAAGTACCTGGCACAATCGACACAGTAACCAGAACAGTATCTCACTTATCAATAATAACATTGAATGTAAACAGTCTAACTTTCACACTTAAAAGATATAGATTGGCAGAATGGATTATAAAATACAAAAACACAACCCAAATATCCATTGTCTTCAAGAAACTCATTTAACTTATAAAGAGTAATATAGACTCAAGCTAAAAGTATGGAAAAAAATATTCCATGCAAATGGAAGCCAAAAGTGAGTAGGAGTAGCTATTCTTTATCAGATAAAACAGGCTAAATAAACAGCAGCAAAGGCTGGGGGTGGTGGCTCATGCCTGTAATCCTAGAACTCTGGGAGGCTGAGGTGGGCGGATTGCTCGAGGTCAGGAGTTCAAAACCAGCCTGAGCGAGACCCCGTCTCTACTATAAATAGAAATTAATTGGCCAACTAATATATGTAGAAAAAATTAGCCGGGCATGGTGGCGCATGCCTGTAGTCCCAGCTACTCTGGAGGCTGAGGCAGGAGGATTGCTTGAGCCCAGGAGTTTGAGGTTGCTGTGAGCTAGGCTGATGCCACGGCACTCACTCTAGCCTGGGCACCAAAGCGAGACTCTGTCTCAAAAAAAATAAAATAAAATAAAATAAAAATAAAAAAATAAACAGCAGCAAAAAAAGATTATCATTATATAATGATAAAAGCATCAATTTAACAAGAAGATATAACAGTCCTAAATATATATGCATCTACACAGGAGCTCCCACATTCATAAAAAAAATATTACTAGATCTAAAATACAAAATAAAGAGCAACATGATAATACTGGGGCATTTCAGCACTTCACTAACCGTACTAGACAGATTATGGAGGCATAAAATCAATGAAGAAACACTGGACTTTTGTTAAAATATCCATATTACCTAAAGTAATTTACAGATTCAATGCAATTACTATCAAAATATCAAAGGCATTTTTCACTGAATTAGAAAAAAAAAATCCTAACTTTCATATGGAATTAAAAATAAAATTGAATAGCCAAAGCAAACCAAAGCAAAAGGAACAAATTTGGAGGCATCCCATTACCCACCTTCAAATTATATTGCAAAGCTATTGTAACCAAAATAGCATAGTACCGGTATAAACATGGATACATAGATCAATGGAACAGAATAGAGAACCCAGAAATAAAAGCCAAATACCTACAACTCACATTAAAAAGAAGGCAGATGACATGGACAGACATTTTTCAAAAGATAATATGCAAATGGCCAAGAAACATATGAAAAATACTCAGCATCACTTAATCACCAGGGGAATGCAAATTAAAACCACAATGAGATATCACCTTATGCAGTCAGAATGGCTATTATTAAAAAGTAAAAAATAATAGATGTTGATGCAGATGTGGTGAAAATAAAACACTTACACATGTTGGCGGAAATGCAAATTAGAACTACATCTATAAAAAACAGTATGGAGATTCCTCAAAGAACTAAAAGTAGATCTCACATTCAATCCAATTATCTCACTACTGGGTATCTACTCAAATGAAAAAAAGTCATTATATCAACAAGATACATGCACTCATACATTTATCACAGCATAATTCACAATGGCAAATACATGTAATTAACCCAAGGATCCATCAACTAATTAATGGATAAAGAAAATATGAGATATACATACATACATATATATGTGTACACACACACACACACACACACACACACACACATACACACACACCATGGAATACTACTCAGCCATAAAATAGAATGGTATGATGTCTTTTGCAGTAAATTGGATGGAACTGGAGGCCATTATCCAAAGTGAATTATCTCAACAATGGAAAAACAAAACAAAATGACAGGTACTCATTTATAAGTGAGAGTTAAATAATGAGTATACAAGGTACACAGAGTAGTATAATGGACATTGTTGACTCTGAAGGGATGAGAGTGGGAGAAGGGTAAGGAATCAAAAATTACCTACTGTGTACAATGTACACTACTGTTGTGATGTGTACACTGGAAACCATTACTTCACCATTGTACGACTCATCCTTGTAACAAAGAAACACACACATATGCACCCCTGAAATCTATTGAAATAAAAAGAAAAGAAAAAAAATCAGATAAGTGAGGTTGTAGGGTAATCACTAATCCAACTGGACTGATGTCGTTTTAAAAAAAGCAAGTGGCACCTGAGTTTTTTTCTCTCTCTCTCTGCAAATGTGAGCACACAGCAAGAAGGTGTCCACCTACAAGCCAGAAGGAAAGGCCTCCACAAAAACCTACTCTACCTGCATCTCAGTTTGGGACTTCTAGCCTCCAGAACTATGAGAAAAAAACTTTCTATTGTTTAAGTCACCCAGTTTGTACATATTGTTATAGCACCCAAGCTTGCTAGTAAAGAGTTATAATCAACACTGTTTTATCAATGTTGAGATTCAAGTAATTTTATCTGTGGCCAGTGGGAGCTCTTTGAGTCACTTCCTATGACTCTTTGATATATTTCCATTATTATGTGAGTGTATGTGTTTAAGCACTTTCTTACTTATTGGCGGTAGGAGATCATCTATGTTCATCTTATGTATTTCCTGCTCTAATTCTAGAATCACCTATTTTTCTAAGAATCCTAGTTCCTTTTATTGTAGAATGGTATTGAAAACAAGATTTGGCTGTGAGATGTGCTTGTTGATACTAGGGACATTTTTTGATGTCATTGATAACAATCAAATAAATTAGGTGATGGCTTTAGACTAATGTATAGTCAGATAGATATCTTATATGAAGGGAAGAGCTATTATGCATGCATGCTAGGTGATATGGTGGTATAATGTAACTGATTTTTACCAGTTTGCTATTCATAGTAACTAGGCAATGGGAGGTCACTTGTTGACAGATTGTTTTAAATAAGAAGATACTTTTAGCCTGAAAAAATGTTATTAATAAGTGTTTTTTCTTGCTATCTTCCATTGCACACTCTATGGCCCAACACAGAAATTATATAAATTATTAAATAAAGCAACAGCTATTAAAAATTTCCTCAAAAGTAATAAAAGCAATAAAGTATGATTTCAATTGTAGAATTTGTATTGGCAAACCAAGAAGTTTATCCCTTCTTATAATATAAAGCATGGCAAAACAATATTTTCGTATTTTTTTCTATGTTTTAGCTAATGGTGCAGGATGATCTAGGATAGGGAGTTTGTCTTGACATGTTCCAAGAATCACTTTATACTGGATAATATATAGCAATTATGATAAAGATGGGAAAGATTGTATCAAAGAAGATTGAATCAATAAATGTCATTAAAACTCAAGAATCATTTCAGCTTAAAAATAATATACATACCATTTAGAGTTTAAAGAGGTGAGAAATTGGCATCTAGTTCATTAGCTGACCTTTGACACTTTTTAAACTTTTATGTGCATGCATTTTTAACAACTTGATTTGCAAGTTAAGTTAGGAATATTCATATGAACACATATTTTAATGGACTGTATATATTCCCTAGCCAGCTAAGATTTAGAGAAGTTCTAGTTTATACCTAAAGAACAAATTTTAGTTAAGCAAAAGGATTATATGTTCTCCTCTTATCAGCAAAAGCAGCCTATAATTAACCCATGTCATTCAAAAAAGTCAATGTTAACTTTTATCCAGTTTTAATTTCAAATATTTTTCTGAATACAACCAAAGAATCATATTGTTTAATACCAAGTAATCTTGCATGCATGCAGAAATGTGAAATCTATAAATTGTAATATAGTTTGAGGGTCTAAAATAAATGCTTCAGAATAAAATAAAATCCTTTACAAGTTATTCTAATTTTTAAGAAGGACTCTTTGATTTCATTGTATGAAAAAATTGAAATATATTTCTATAATATAGCTTTTCTAATTTTTCAAACTAGATATATATCAATCCACTAAATATATTTTTAGGCTTTCAATAATTACATAGATAATATTCCTGGAAAATATGTAGTAATATGCATAATAGCACAAGTGGTTTTTAAACTGATCAAAGGACAAGAAAGCTAAAAAAAGAACCAATAAAGATAGATGGGACAATGTCTTTGAACAAACATATGAGTAAGTAAATAATTGACCTAATATTGTTGAATGTGCCTTTGCACATAGTGATTCTATCACAGTTCTAGTGTTACAATCATGCTGGAATATAGGTTATTTAATTATTTAAAAGATTAAAAGGAGTTTGGGAAAGTATTCAGGCAATGTTAAACATATAACACTTAGCAAGATTTGGATTTGCAACTGTTATTGATTATAATTTAGAAATGTAAAAGTAAGTTAGCCTCTGTCTTAAATATATGTATGCACACTCTGGTTTTGTTTTTCCAAAACGAATTTCAGGTGCTTTGTGATGATATGTAATATTTATTAATGTCAAGATAATTCAACTTGAGTCATGAGAATTTCTATAAAAAATTTTAAAAAGAAAAACAAAGGAGAAGTTTAAGGTACATCAATAAGGTGGATACAATCATATTTCATGCATGAACCACATGTTCAACTCCAATCTTCAGAGAATCCAACTTAAAACAGAAAAATTCATTAACTGTGTAATTAATTATGCCAACTATGTAAAGCCAGAATTCTTGGTACAAAATTAAGAAAGAAATATGCTCCTGGGACTTTCCTATTATCTTCAAAATTATCTTTAGAGTTGACATTGTCAATTTTATAGGACTATTCATTCATTAAGTCGACATATTTACTAAACTACTATATGACAGATACTACACTAGAACTTAATACCATAGGGAACAAGATCAACAAAGGTGTTTATTTATAGAATCTGAAATTAAATTAGCAGACAACACTGAAATTAAAGAGGGCATTATTAAGCTGATTTTTACTAAAGAAATATAGCTGACATCACTTATAAGGAGATTTTGGATTAGCCATGAGAAGTAAGAAATCTTCAGAAACTAAATCAGCTCTACTCTGAAACCTAAGGCAATTTCTATGTGAAGAAGCCTGGGAGGTTTGCAGATTATTCCTGCATTGGAAAAAGCCAAAAGTTAGAGGGAAGTGCATTTTAGAGGTGATTGGATCTAAGTAATTGCTATCATGCTTTACAATAGCATGACATTATCATGCGTACAAAATTGTCCTTGGTAGAGGAGATAATACCCTAATAACTAAAGCAGATTGTGTTCAAAAGTAGTATACTATCTTTGAAGTACCTATTCGGTCTAGAACTACTACTGATACAGCAGTTGGAGCATAAAACAACTGAGTTTGAGATCTAACATAATTAGGAAAACACTAATAGGAAAAAAATATTAGAATTATATTTTTGAGATTGAAGCAGGAGCAGTGTTATGATAAAAATGATAACTGAGACCTATGTTCCAGTCAAGTGAGTGTATATCTCTTCTGTAAACCTCAAACCCTGTGTTGAACCAGCATTTATTACATCCACCTGGAGATCAAGACCTCTCTTTCTTCATCTTCCTTAAGCATTTGCTGACCTATTTATCATCAAGTTATGCTGCCACAAGAAATATGAAATCACCTGATATCCAATAAGAGTCAACAGTTTGCATCCTAGTGTTAGGTATATATTCATATATACATGAGAAATATAGTCATATATAAATATGTATGGGGGGTCCACAATATGAAAATATTAAGAGTAGTTGTCACTTTTTTGACTTCTGCTTACTTTTTAAGTAGGAATCGATGTGTTCTGTGGGTGGATCTGCAAGGGGAACAGGACAGAAAGTTAAGGCAGCTTTCCCCTTCTAGGAGAATTGGAAGAGAAATAGTCAACATGTGGTTTACCAATGATGAACATTATTTTTGTATTGCCTTCATACTTGTAGATATTTAGCCTGTTATTCAATAACATAAAAAATAAAAAATAGGCCGGGCGCTGTGGCTCACGCGTGTAATCCTAGCTCTTGGGAGGCCGAGGCGGGCGGATTGCTCAAGGTCAGGAGTTCAAAACCAGCCTGAGCAAGAGCGAGACCCCGTCTCTACTATAAATAGAAAGAAATTAATTGGCCAACTGATATATATATAAAAAATTAGCCGGGCATGGTGGCGCATGCCTGTAGTCCCAGCTACTCGGGAGGCTGAGGCAGAAGGATCACTCAAGCCCAGGAGTTTGAGGTTGCTGTGAGCTAGGCTGACGCCACGGCACTCACTCTAGCCTGGACAACAAAGTGAGACTCTGTCTCAAAAAAAAAAAAATAAAAAATAAAAAAAAAAAATAAAAAATAAATAAAAAATAGGTAACTGCATTTGGTAAAATATTAAACAATTGAAAAGTATAGAATCTGGTTTCTCCTGGTTGACAGATACTCTTCTTCAGGACTTGAGAATATGTTCTGAAATGCTGTGTATGTGTGTAGGCATATGGATTACATTTAATTAGTAGGTATAATTTAAAAAACAGCTTTATTTATTTATTTTTTTTATTTTCCCCACAGTCTCTTCAGCTCTGTTCTTTGGCTATATACTTTTTCCTGTTCCCACATGAAAATTCCAGCAAACAGCATTATTTTGTGGATAATTCTTAGGAAATAAAAAGTTATATAACAATTTTAGTTCATAAACAGAGTGTCCTAATGTGACCAGTTCCAGGTCATCAGTTCGAAACTATGACCTTTTGAAATTGCCCTAACTTAACCACTCAATCATTTATACAGCAATACAGCAGGGTTTTCTATTTTAAGGGTAAACACAAATTAAAAATAAGGCTTTATTAGTTCTTTGGAAAATAAGGGAAGAGACTTCTCCCCTTCCTAAATCTTAGAGCACATAGTTTAGAAAATTTGTAATTGTGAGACTTTTCTCTGGCTCTTTGAAATGCATGCAAATCTTTTTAAAAGCTAAATGAGCCTCTCATCAGCTTGATGACCCAGGAATATCTTTCTCTACGACCTGGGAAACATTTCTTTAAAATGTCATTATCATGGAAGACTGGGATCCTAACCCAGTTTCTGAGGGAGGATAGGAACCTAACATGCTCACCTCATTCCAAATATACAAGAATCTTGTTTTTTGTTTGAATAAAGCCAATTAGGTTGCAAATGGTCACTCCAATTACCAGGTGAATTTAGGATGAAGTGTTTGTGACAAATGGTGCTGCCAAGTTCTCATAACCTGTATGTACTTTGTGGTATCTGCTTCGATAGTCAATGGGTGAGATTTTATTATGTCTTTGCAAACTCTTAACAGATTGCTTGTGATTTGTATTCTGGTTTAATGTTTATTCAATAATAAAATCGTTTTCTTTCTCTTCTACCTTTGAGGTTAAGTTTTCCAGGTGGAGAGGGGATTTTGTTTTTAATTATGTTTATCCAACACCATACATTGGCTTCTTGCACTGGGGAAAGTTGAGGAAAGGTTCTACTCTCCACACTTAGTATTTGTCTTATTTATTTAGCTTGCTAAGTGCAAGGCAAAAGCAAAAGGAGCAATAAGTTGGGAGAGAGGTGGAGGGGATAGGTAAATTCAAGACTAATGGGTACGGAGCTCACTGGGGAATGGGCAAGCTTGTAGCTCTAGTTTGGGCAGTACAAAGGCAATATATGTAATTAAAATGTTTGTACCCCCCTAATATTCTGAAATTTTAAAAAATGTGGATAACAAAACTATTACATGGTGGGTCTGTGAGCAAGATGACTTCAGCCTCTCTTTGGCTGATTGTCAACATTAACTTTTTCCTCTCCACTGGCAATTTTCAATTATATTTGCCAGGGATCATGTCTGTGGCTAGCCATTGATTATTCAGTCCCCGTGTTAATTTACACTGAGTATATACTATGTTCCATGTGAAGTTCTAGGAAGAGAGGATACAACAGTGAATGAAATAGACACACCCCTGCTTTGATGAGTCTAATATTCTAATGTTAGGTGCTAATATGATCCAAGAGAAAAAAATAATTAGAGAAGGGAAATATGAGTTAGTAGGGAGCCTATGGCAATTCTAATTTAGGTGGCTAGCTCTCAACTTCAGTCTGGGTAAGATAGTACTCTACTGCCCACATTCTATGATATTCTTTGGATCATATCCTTTTATTTAAGTTAATTTCAGTACAGTTCTAGTCTTAGAGAGAGTCAATCAGTCACTAAGAGAATTAAACTATATTGGTATATTGGGGACAGATGCGATGGAAGGACAAGGGAGAAAGATACTGGATGTTTCCTTTCATTGATGTTGCCACTAAACCAATTTGCTTAATTTAAAAAAGAAAGTTAATAGATATGCATTCAGTGTTTTACATGCATTAAGGAAGAATCAAGGTCCTGGAGAATTTTTATTAGTCTGCATTGGCTCCTATAATAAAATACTGTAGACCGAGTGGCTTATAAACATCGGAAATTTATGTTTTACAGCGTTAGAAACTGGGACATTGAATATCTAGTTGCCCAGCAGATTGGTGTCAGGGGGAGTCCCACTTCCTGGTTCACAGAAGGCCATCTTGTCCCTACACCCTCACAAGACAGAAGGGAAAAGGGAAGCTCTCTTGGCCCCCTTAATAAGCTTACTAATCCCATTCTTGAGGGCTCTGTCTTTATGACCTAATTATTTCCCAATGCCCCACTATTTAATATCATCACCTTGGTGGGGGGTGGGATTTCATCATATGCATTTCAGAGGGCCAGAAATATTCAGTCCATGGAGATCTCCAAAGATAATAAAGCAGGTAGAGTTTGATGAAAATTATGGAGAAATAGAGCTGGAGGAACATAAACCTTTTGTTAGAGGCTGTACATTGATATGTAGTATTTCAACTTGGAGCTGTATCATGTGATAACAGTATCTTGGCTCTGCATAGAAGAATAGTCACTGAAGAACTATGACTGTGGCAGAGGAGAGAGAGAGGCTTGAGGTGGTGTATTAATTTTCTAAGGCTGCCATAAAAGGGGGAAGGGGGAAAGGGCATTTATTGAAACCTTAAAATCTGTACCCCCATAATATGCCAAAATAAAAAAAAAAAATCTGTATCCCCATAATATGCCGAAATAAAAAAAAAAAGTTACCATAGACTAAGTGGCTTAAAAAACAAAAATTTATTTTCTCACAAAGATGGAGGCTAGACATTCAAGATCAAGTTGACAGCAGGGCTCTGTTCCAGGCCTCTGTCCTTGGCTTGCAGATGGACTTTTCTCCCTGTACTTTTATTGAGTATTCTTTCTGTCGGAGGATCTGTGTCCAATTTTACTCTTCTTCTACAGTCACCAGGCATATTGGATTGGGGCTCACCTTAATGACCTCATTTTAAATTAGTTACTTTTTTAAACATTCTATCTCCAAATATGGTCATTTTCTAATGTTGTGGTCTTGAGCAAGTGACACACGCTACCATCTCCAAGGGAGGAGTCTCATTGAGAAGAGGATGACAAAAAGCATAACAATGTCTTTCACGAGGAGCCGCAGTTCCATGTTGTTAACCTAGCACATGATTTGTAGGTGCCGGGGTTGCCACAAAAGACATGACTTACACAGGCATTGGGTGGAACAATGCTCTACTTACATAGAGAAGAGACAGCAAAATCAGACAGCTCCATCACCAGGAAGAGACATAGTAATTAGGTTGACACGGTGTTGTATGATGCACACACTTTAAGCATAACAAAGAAGTACGCATCAAATCCAATGAAGAGAAAGATATTCACAAATAAGGAGATATGCCTAGCACAGGCTCTGAAGGCATATACCTCCATTTTAAAGAAATTTCCAGGCCCTTGTCACACTCTTATGCAGCCATGAAAGAGTTGTCAAGCTATGCAAGAATGGCCTTTCCAACAACTATGGGTTAGAAATTCAATGTATGAATTGGAAGGGGGCATAATTCAGCCCATAACAGATGCTGAGAAATATTATGCATATGATGGTTCACAACTATTTCTTGCCTCTACATTTTGCTATGCTTCACTGTACGTTGAATATACTGCCATTCGACTTTGATTTTGGCCATGAGACTTCACCAGCCAATGGGATGTTTGAAGATGAAATATGCTACCTAGCAAATTACAACCTTTCAATGCACTTAAACAGTCTGCCTCTGTCTCTTGAAATTTTGCCCTCTTCTAAGAATACAGCACGTCCTACACCAAGGTTGCTTCTTCAGCATGCATTCTGGAATAACGAGGTTTGTGATGACAGCAGTGCTAGCAGAACTCAGATGAGAGACATTTAATCGGCAGCCATTATTTAGTGTGAAAATAAAAACACATTTGTTTTGGTAAGTCTTAAAATATTGGTGCTATTTGTTTCCACAGTAAGAACTGACTACAAAGGAATTGTGCACAAACATAGAGAGTGGTCACAGAAAACACCTAAAATATATAGCATAAGCTTTGGTTCTGAAAACCAAGTATCAAGGAAAAGGCTACTGAAAATTTAATAAAATGTCAACCCTTATTATGTGTCACAAAAACATTGGGTAACCCTTATTATATATCATAAAAATATTGGGTATAACTAACATCTGTAATAAATTGGAAGGTGAAACTATGTCAAATAAATCTGTGGCTTTGGATAATGAAGTTATACCTAACATAGAATATTGGTAGCATTCAGCTAATTATTATTAGCTGAATTTGATAAATACTACAAAAATTAACTTGGAAAAAATGTATTTTTCTAATCAGGGTTAAAAAAGAAATTGAAAGAATCTAGACTATCAGGACTTATAAGTACCTGAAGAAACAACTGCTTCTCAATTATAACCAATAAAATAATCTCAAAATTAAAAAAAATCAAGAATGATCACATACTTTGTTAAAATATCTGATTGAATTAATGTTTCATTTTGCAACCTATTCAATTAAACACTGGCTCCAGGAAAGAGAGCAAAGATATTATCTCATGGAATTTTGAGAAGCTCAAAATATCTCTAATCATATATAGAGAGGCATGCAGCCATGGGAAATTGGAGCTGATTGTAATCAACTAGAAAAAGATTTTTTTTTAAAATTGTGAGTGTGCTTTGTTGCTTAAAGTAGTGCACTTCTAGTTTGAGGAATATTGTGACTGGTCAAGATAAAAAAAAAAAAAAATGACCCTTGGGATCCCAAGTTGCTAGGTACAAGAAGCAGGGTTAGCAAACTTCTTAATCTCCCTACTGCAAAGTGAATATTCTTATATTTTCTTTGGAAATAGCCAGGAAGTCTGATAGAAAAGAAGTAACTCCTCGCAGGACAGAGTCAAGAGCCATAGAGAACAACACCTCAGAAAGCATCTTCTAGGATGAAAAAGAGCCTAAACAAAGACTGTTTCATTTCTCAAGAATAGGAGGACTTTACAACTTTTGCCTGGTTTTCAGAACTGCTATTGACAAGTGATCTGTATGTGTCTACTATTTTCTCCTTTCCAAATGTGAGAATTTGAGAGTTTATTGTAATTGCCTTGTTAGTGTTCCACCATTCCATGTTCTGGGTATTTATTTGTGTGTGTGTGGGGGGTGGGGGGGAGAGAGAGAAAGAAATTGATTACAGGAAGTAGATATAATATCCCTTCCGATTACATATTTTTTGTCAAATGCAGCTGCATCTGAACCCGACACAGATTACAATGCACCTCCAAATTTGAGTGAAGCTTTTAGAGTCCCTCAGGGGAGGTGAGAGAAATTGTGTGGGAGGAAAGCAAATGTTTTTGACTTTGGTAGGATGTATTAATTTTTCACAGTTCCCAACCATTGCCATGCTTGACTGTAGTTTGAGTTTATATTCCTGACTTTGGGCTTAACCCTGTGATTTATTTATGGCCAATGGTGTATGAGTAGACATATCTTTTTCCACATCTGTGCAAAAGCATTCAATACACTCAATACATTCAATACACTATGATCTGGCTATGCCTTACGTTGTTCCTGCACTCGATCATGAGGATAGCACATCCCAGATGTGGGCAGCTCTTTGAGCTTGGGTGAAAGAATAAGAAATCATTAGGCAGGAGGAGAGTTCCAAAAAGCCATAACTCATTGGCAATTTCAAAAGAAAAAAGAGTTGGTTTGTTTTAAGTACCTACGGTTTTGATATCATTTGCTACTTAAAAAAAAAGTGATTAAGACAGATAAATTATCAAAATAACCACTAAATCACAAAGTCAAGATGGTGGTGTTATTTATTTGGAGAGAAAGTCACTTTTGGAATGCTAAGAAAATGAGTAATAATGACCAACAGGTCATAAAATTTTGTCAATAACCAGTGATGGGTTATTACCCCATCTCTCTCCCTCTCCTCAGGCTTCCTTATTCCCTGAGACACAATAGTATTGAAATTAGGCAAAATAATAACCCTACAAGGTCCTCTAAGTGTTCAAAGGAAAGGAAGAGTTTCACATTTCTCACCTTAAATCAAAAGCTAAAAATGATTAAGCTTAATAAGAAAGGCATGACAAAAGCCAAGATAGGCTGAAAAGTAGGCATCATGTACCAAACAGATTGACTCTCTGAAGGCTCAGAAGATCATTAGCACTTTTTAACAATAAAGTGTTTTTTAATTAAGGTATGCACATTTTTTAGAAGTAATGCTATTGCACACTTAATAGACCACAGTATAGCATAAACATAACTTTTATACACACTGGGAAACCAAAAAAGAATTTTATGACTTGCTTTATTGTGATATTCACTTTATTGAGATGGTCTAGAACTGAACCTGTACTATCTCCAAGGTATGTGTATATCTACCCACCAACCTTTCACTACTCTGCATCATAATCTCCAAAGCCACCAGCACTTTCTTCCCTGATGATGTATTATTAATAGCATGATTAAAGAGATAAGGTACACTCAGTCTGAAAATAAGGGGGAAGCTTCATATGCCTCAATGTTCCACCGTTTTCAAAGCATTCCACTTCCAGTTTCCCAGAAAATGCTCAAAAAAGTTTAAACATTTTTGCTTTTATATGATATCGTATTCTGTATGAAAATCAGTAGAGTGGTTGGCTAAAATTTAATCATAGATCAAAGCCAGCTTTATATCACAGGGTCCCTTCTCCTGATATCTCAGTGAAACTTTATAGATCAAGCTTTGCACAAAGATTCTGTTAGAAAAAAATCTTCTTACAAAGTTATTTGGTTATGATAACCCGGGAGGCCTATGCACCAGATTTCAGGATATTTCAGTCATTTGTAATCCTAGTATGACAACAATTATCTATAAAATATATTTTAGATGAAAAAGGTGAACAGTAGAAAAGGAATTATGAACAGAGTGAAGTGGCTGCATGGGAGATCAGCCATGAAAAGAATATTTATAGTGACAATTTTGTTGTAGGGGCATAAATGGAAACCTTTGGTTAATGGATTAAAATTGGAAAAGAAAACATCAACTTGATTTTCCTAATATCATTAGTTTCTGGAGGGACAATTCTCACATGGGATTAGAAATCTACAAGATCAGAAGGACAGACTCTACTCAGTGTTCAAACTGAATATAATTCACAAGTTGAGCTTGAAATTGAGCTTTCCTCAGATTATTAACAAGTAGAACTAAGCCATATTCATAAATGATGACCTTATCGGAAAGGAAAGTTATTTCACAGACCCTGCCAGAGATGATGCAAAGATGTCTCAACTGGAAATGAAAAGACCTAGAAGAATCTGTAGTCCATGAGTACATAGCTATAAACTTGTTTGCCATAGAATAAAGAATAAAAAACTGATGTGACAGAGTTAACAAAAATTTTCATAGAAATGTGGTTGGATACAGGTTACTTTGGCAAGCAGAAATTTTAAAAAGGTAGAAAATCTCTTTGATAGCCAATTACATTTCTTCAAATTTTATTAGTTTATTTTGATAAATTACTCCAATAAAGTAAAAGCCTATTTGTAAACTACCTTATTATATATTAAAATGAAAAAGCAAATCTAAATCTATTAACAGGAAGATTTAGGTAAAATTTAAAGCATCTAACATTTATGTCTTTCAAACTAGTCTCTAGTTTTTATTTATCATGGTTATATTTTAATATTCATAAGAGTAGGTCCATGAAAATATTAAACCTTGAATATTTGAGAATAAAGATGTCTAAGTAGATAACTTACTATTATCATTGGAAGATAATATTTATTTTTCAGTATATATTTTTGTTACAAGATAAAATGATTTTACTACTCACTATATTCCCTTTTATCTTAAAAAGATATATGTACTTAAATGTATTTTAAGCAGTTTTATTGATATAATTTACATAACAAAGTTCACCTGTTTTAAGTATACGATTCAATGCTTTTTATTATATGTACAGAATTATGCCATCATTAACATAATTTAATTTAGAACATTTCCATCACTCCCAAAAAGAACTTATGCCTATTAATAGTCACTCCTTTCTTCTCCCTTCAATCCCCCAAACCCTGACAACCATGACTTTACATTCTGTCTCTACAGATTTGTCAATTCTGGAAATTTTTTAAAAGTAGAATCATACAGTGTGTTGTTTTCAGTGACTGGCTTCTTTCACATAGCATAATATTATAGCATGTATAAATATGCCATTTCTTTTTTTCCCAAATAGTAACCCTTTGTGTGAATATGTTACATTTTAATCATCAGTTGATAGATAGTTGGGTTTTTTTGATTCTTTGACAATTATGAATAATTGCTGCTATGAACATTTGCGTACAAGTTTTGTATATACATGTTTTTATTTGTCTTGGGTAGATATCAAGGAGGAAAATTGTTAGTTCATACGTTAACTCTATATTTAACAGAGACATATCTTTCTATGAGT
This sequence comes from Microcebus murinus, assembly GCF_040939455.1. Lineage (NCBI taxonomy): Eukaryota > Metazoa > Chordata > Mammalia > Primates > Cheirogaleidae > Microcebus > Microcebus murinus. The sequence continues at coordinate 14,702,563 of NC_134114.1, forward strand.
AAAACTACAAGAAAACAAAACTACTCTTTGCAAACTTCTACAGAATAATTTTGTTTTCAAAAAGCATCCAGAGAAATTATGATCTACTTTTGAAATTATAAAAAAAGGGGGAAAATCAACTCAGAAACTCTGAGTTTCAAATTTAAGATGATGGCTTCTGCCAAATACGCATTTTTTTTTCAAAATAGCATTTGCACTTACTGCAGATTCTCTGAAAACCTAAATGACAAAAAATGATCACATAAGGTAGTAATTTTGTAATTTTTTGGCTGAGTGGCCCTGAGTCTATTGGCACCCAACAGTGAGGAGAATTATTTATAAACAGCCACATTATATGCTAGACCAAAGTTTTATATTGCTTCAAACTTTAAAAGTATTGCAAAAATGTTGTGACAAAAATTTTACATTCTCCATCAATTCTTACCAAATTCAATTTCAAAGTTAGTTTTTTTCTCATTAAAACAAACTCATATTTTATGCCATTGTCTTTGTGTATTATTCTAGTTTCTTAAAGTCTTTTGAATATATAAACCAAAAAAGCCTGCAGTTTTTAATATTTGTAAGTTTAAAAGTATTTTAGAGAAAGTCTCTTAAAGTTAGAGACTAAAAAATGCTTTTACTTTTTCACTGAAAAGTATATTTTACTACAAACCATGATTTTTGTGTAGTTCTTTTAAATAAGAAATAATTATCAGAATATTAAGCATGAAATATCCTATTTCCTTAAGTACTAAGTTTGACAGTTGGTATCTCTGACAATTCACTTTGACACTGCTAGTTTTATTTTTATTGTGAAGGTACAACCTCATTCTTTCAAGTACACAGTTTGGCTTGGGTTATCTTTCAAAAAAATGTTTAGAGCAATTTTTGTGAAACCATGGATAAGTCAAAAATTCCTATTATTTTTGAATATGAGTTCTGTTGTGGAACCAGTGTAACACAGACAGCTCAAAATATCAAGGAAGTGTTTGGGAAGGATGTGGCAAATGAAAACGCAGTACATTGTTGGTTTGAGAATTTTCATTCTGGTGATTTTAATCTTGAAAATGAGCCACGTGGGTGACCTGAGACCAAGGTGGATCATGATGAGCTGAAAGTTATAGTGGAAGAGAATCCATCTCAACCTATGTGAGAATTAGCAGCAAGGTTTGATGTTACTATTCCAACTATATTGAATCATCTGAAACAAATGGGCAAGGTAAAGAAGCTGTATAGATGGGGCCTGCATAATCAAACGTGGTATATGTATACCATGAAGTTCTACTCAGCCACAGAAAACAATGGTGATCTAGCATCTCTTGTATTATCTTGGGTAGAGCTACAGCCCATTCTACTAAGTGAAGTATAACAAGAATGGAAAAAACAAGCACCACAGGTACTCACCATCAAATAGGCATTAACTGATGAATACTTAAGTGCACATATAGTAGTGACATTCATAGGGTGTCACACAGGTGGGAAGGGGGAGGAGGTATATTCACACCTAATGGGTGCGGTGAACACGATCTGGGGGATGGATAGGCTTGAAGCTATGACTTCAGCGGGGCAAAGGCAATATATGTAACCTAAACATTTGTACCCCCATAATATGCTGAAATTAAAAGAAGAATAGAATAATAAAAAAAAAATTAAAAAGGAGCTTCAGAAGAGAAATTGTCTCAAAGCTTGCCTTCCTTTACTGTCACGACATAAAGGTGAACCATTTCTACACCATATTGTTACATGTGATAAAAAGTGGACGCTTTTTTACAATTATAAACATTCAGTACAATGGTTGGATAAAGTTGAAGTGCAGAAACACAGTCCAAACCCAAATATTCATCCAAAAAAGTTAACGGTGACTGTTTGGTGGTCCAGTGCTGGTATTGTCCAGTATAGCTGCATGAAACCTGAACAGTAGATTCCAACAGATGTCTGCTGCACCCAATTGGATGAAATGATGAGGATGCTTTTAATTAAGCAGCCGAGAGTGGTCAATAGAGACAGGCCAATTCTATTGCAAGACATCACTGAACCACATGTCACACAAACAAGTGTGCTCAACCTATAGAGGCTGGACTTGGAAACTCTCTGTCATCCACCGTATTCATTCATGCACCAACTGACTACCACTTCTTCCAGGCTTTGGACCACTTCTTGCAAGGAAAAATATACAATTCTCAACAAGCTGTGTAAAAGGCCTTTAGTGATTTCATCACTACTCACTCTCCAGGCTTGTTTGCTCCTGGTATAAACAAGCTACCATTATGATGTATGTCAAAGCTGTGTTGATAGTTTAGGCACATACTTTGATTAACTGTACTGATTTTTGTTTGAGATATGATAAACTAAACTTTTGATTTGATATTGAACATTTCACACTTAATGACCTAATATAACTGCCATTTTACCAGAGTCCAAAGCAGTTATCGAATTACCACATAAGGCTACTGAGGATAGAGACTGGTTACTTAATTAAATCCATTAATTTTTGAGGGGTCAAATCTTCCTTTAAAGTTTTCTTTTTTTAATTTCAGTTAATTGATATGACTCTAGTAATGGGAATAAAAGGAAATGAATATTTACTTATTTTCTCCATGTTTTAGGTATTATTTTTTATATTAAAATACATAGCATGGTTATCAATAACAATCCTACAAAGTTATATTAAACATTAGCCCAGTTTCACATATGAGTAAATATTTGTGACACAGAAAGCTTATTTTCCTCACCTAATGCTACAGAACTGCTAACTGAGAGAGCTGAAATTTTAATCCAGAATGATCTAACACAAAAGCTCCTATGCTCTTTTCACGACATCAGGATTCCTCTCAATTGAATTAATTCATGTGGTCGACACATGCTGAGTGCACACTTTTCTGCTAGGTGCCTGAGTTACATAGTAGAATATCACGCAGTTTCTACTGAGAAGAGATTATAGTTAACTGGGTGAGAGAGAAGTAATTATTGCATGTAATTACAATAGAGAATGGTAAATGCTAAATCTTAGTCATATGTACATGGAATAAAAGGTGTGAATGACTATAATTAGGCTTTGGATAAAAAGGTTGAGGAGCATTCCTTTTGCAGTAAGTGTTGAATAATGTCTATATCATTTTGTGCATAGTAAAGAAGATATTCAGACAAAGAGACTTTAGAGGAAAACATAGAACAAATAAACAGTATAATGTCTTCCCAACAATGATAAGAAGTTCAGAATTAAGGAATTACACATTTTAATATGACATGCTGCAAGAAATTAATATGAAATGGGCTGCCTAGACTAGATTACAGAGGATTCATAGGCCAGGCTGAAGACTTTTCATTTTTTTTCTGAAGGCTGGTGATCCTTTATATCAGAGATAAGATTTGTTGTAACACAAATAGTTTGAAAATAAAGCAGAATTTGTCCTAATGTCTATGAGTTTGTATTCAGACAAGATATATGATTTTATTTGGATTTCAAAAATCATTAAAATAAGACTGAGAATTATATTTTTTCAAATGAGAGGGATAAGTTAACAAGATAGAGTAGAAAACTCAATTTCCTCTCAAATTATGGAACAAGAATGAAGGTTGAGAAATGAGTATAGAAGGCAGCCAGAGAAGGCCAAGTCCAAGGTATGGTGTCACTGCCCAAGGTGTTGGTGGTAAGCACACAAAATGCAATTCAGAGTCAGGCCAGTCTCTGGAAGACAATTGTATAGATGACAAGGAAGGACCTGAAGAATCATATTCACCATTAAATCATCAAAATTGTTTTATCACAAAAGCAATGCTTAAAAAGTACTAAAGTATTGTTTTTTTAAAAAAAATTTACCTGCTTATTTTTATTATTTTTTAAAATTTGTGTACATTTATGGGGTACAGTACAATTTTGTTACATTTAATCTGTGTATCCATTACCTGAATAACATACATTATAACCATAAAGTAAGTTTCATTTTCCCTCCCTTATCCACTCTGTCTACATGTACACATTATTTAGGTACCATTTATAAGTGAGAACATGCAATATTTGTCTTTCTGTTTCTGACTTGTATCACTTAAAATTTTTCTTAAATGTTTGTTGCCTTCTCTTTTTGTCTCATGTTTTATTCACATGCTGTGCCACAGATATTTTCTTTCTTTTCTCTTTTGATGTTTACTTACCTCATATCTGTTTATTTCAACATCCAATGTCTTCTTCTAACATACCTACCAACATCTCTGATTTATCCTTGAATTCCAAAGCACCAAAGTTTTAATGACTTTAAGTAGAAATTTTTATAAAGATATTTGTAATAGTATAAAGCGTACATCCTATAATGTATGCCATAAATACAGCTTATGATGGATTTTTACTTTCTTTGAAAGTTGTGAATGAAAATGTCCATCTTTCTCAAGGTTTTCATTAATTTTCTCTATTTTTGCCTCTCAATTATAATTACATATTTTAATGTTTAATGTGTTAATTTCAATTATAGATATGCTATTTTTTATTAATCATTTTTTTTGTTTCTTAATATGAACAGATATAAAAAATAAAACCTGAATTATAAAACAGATATTTTACCCTTCCATACAAGAGGATGGGGATTTCAGAATAAGTGAATGTCTTTAAATTATTTCTGGGTATATGATATTCTCTTTAGAAAAGTGGCATAAAATTGCCAAAGGTGCTTGTGACTCATCCCTCTAATTTCATTTTGAGGAATTCCAGAAGTTTTGTTGGTTTATTTATTTATCCATTTGTTTATATTTGTATTTATTTAGAGCATAAATATCCCAAATATCTTTAAACATCTTAAATTTATGAAAAAATTTATCATGAAATTTTTATTTTTTTATTTTAGGAAAAAAGACAAGGACTTTTCCAATAGTGGATGCAAAATTCTTCCAACTTACTTTTTCTCTTTCTCTGTTAGAATCTGGCAATTCTACTCGAATGTCATTGAGATTATAGTAATTAGCCTTCTTTTATTGCAGAGCAGATGTTCTAAGTGCTGAGTTCATTCAACATGGTTGGGATTGAGATATCACAGCTGTTATAGTTTAATTTTGGTTAGGTCAAAAGGCTGTGTCATTATCAGTCCAAAATATTTGTAAAATATAATAAAGTTTAATCATATTTCCAATTAAATTTCAGTTAATTGAGTTTCATGTAGTCAGTCTCCCAATGTCATTTATGGTCACATGGCCTTCAGTTTGATAATTCAATATTTATTTTCATGATCACGATCTGTGGAGTTTTATTTGTATGCATAACAATCATTACTGATTGATTTTATTATGATACTGAGAGCAGCTGATTGAAAACATCAGGAAAATATCTTTCTGAATGACTGTCTTATTTCCAGGCAATAAACACTCTGAGAACCTTTCCACAAAATCCAATTCTCTGAATGCTTTCCTGCTACCCATAAAAAATTAATATAACATTTTCAAAAACCTATGTTGTTCTCTCAGCACAATTCAACTTTCTGAATTACAGAAAATTCAACAGTTAATTTTGTAGAGTGCCAGATTGAATTCCAACTAGCTCAAAAGGGCTATTTGTATGATCTTCTACAACTGATTAATTTCCATATGTAAACAAAACTAATAGCCAACTTCTTTGAATTAGATTATCCTCAACCTATATAAGTTAATACAATCTGATTTAGTCATTAGGATTGTTAAATTAATTGAATTAACTTTGCAACTTTCTGGTTATTTCAGTCTTAACCACTGAATCAGATCCAATCTCTATTGACTCAATCAATTTGTGACGAGTGCCCATACTATGGGCAATGGAACAATTCTGTGTCTATTAAGGAAGGATTATCTTTACCATTCTACAAAAGTTTTAGCTAGGCAGTAGCAGGTTAGTATACTTGTGTATATGATAAGAGTATTAAATAAAAAATAATGAAAGATAGTAGATAGTACTGTGCTTATCAAGTCAGTGGCCTCTATCTGGTGCCGTGTCCATAACAGGATAGACAGGTCTAGGGACCGAATTTGAAATCCACACTTCACTGCTTGTTTTCTCAGACCCTTCTCAGTACTGCTTGATCAGTCCACAGCCTGTGGGTCTGTGAAGCACAAGACAGGGCTTTTATTAGACTTTATTTCAGGATTTAATTAAAGGAAACTGGAATCACCTTTGTGAGAGAAAATGAGAAGATGAGTGAGAGTGGGGGAGTTGATAAGCAGCATTGCAAGTCCGACCTTAAGTGAGGAAAAGGAAAGTCAAGTTAGGTGAAGTCTCCAGGACTAACTTTCAGTCTAAGGAAAGTTTGGCAAAAACCATGGAGGGGTCCTTATGCCAAAGTCCACTGCCTGACGAACTCCACGTCTGGCAGGAAGGGACCTGCATGGGCATTAGTATAGAGTCTGAACTCAGTCAGTGGCTGGAAAAAGTCCCCAAGAAGTATAGCCTTGGTGCAAATGCAGTGATGGGCATCAGCTGGGGCACTTGATAAATTCAAGTTGGAGGTCTTTGAGGTGCATTCTCCTCATCACACCAGGGTCTCCACAGCCTACAAACAATTTTTGCTCTTACACTTAGAGTTTTCACACTCCCTCTATGATTTTGCTTCTTGTTATCTTATATTAAATCAAGTTCTCCCTTTCTAGTATATCTTTCTCTCCCTCCCTTCCAGGAATATAGATTCATGCTGGGATATCTGCATCAAAATAATAATAATGATAATAAGTGTAATTATCCCTCTTGATACTGAATTGATTTTCATCTCATACCTCATTTCTCTGATTCTCTTTATTGATATACTTCTTGAGATTGTTACACAATGTATCTTAACTTTGAAATCTGCCATTTACTTATCTGTCCAGTTGCCATTTACTTTCTGTTCAGCTTCTATTAATACCACACACACACACACACACACACGCGCGCGCGCACACACACATGCTCTTTTAATATTTTTTTGCCAGGTCAACTGGAAATTCTTTTTACCTCATCTTATTAAACGTTCCAATAGCAATTGATATATTCAACTATTCTTTCTTATTGAATAATCTCTCTTGGGTTCCCTGACATAAAGCTCTTTAGTTTTCTATGTATATGTTTGGTTCACTTTTCTTTGCCAGGAATTTTCCCTCAATTTCACATCTCATCAGCACACCTCAGATCTTCGATTTTCTTATCTTTTCCTACTATCTCCTTAGGTGAAATAAGCATCATGTTGCTTGAGTCAACATGTTATGCGGATACTTTTTAATTTTACCTCTTTAGCCAAGAATTTTCCTTGGAGCTCTAGTCCCATATATCTAAGTTCTTACTTGATATCTTCATGTGTATGTTTCATGCATTGTAAATATGGATGGAGCAAAAATCCTGATTTCCCTCCCCAATTCTATTTCTCCTATATCTACTATGTATCAAAAATGGTGCCAAGATTCTTTTAGTTATTCATGCAAGAAAAATTGGAGTCATTTTGCACTCCTTATGTTACCTCAACCATTATATTCAAGTTTAGGTCTTTCTTATATTTTATTATTTTATCTATAATCTATCCACTTTGTCTGATATCTGCTGTCACTACCCTGGTTGACCTTTCATTTGGCTCAATAACCTCTGAACTCATCTCTAGAACATCTCTCATGATCCTTCTTATCCATTCTCCATAGAGTAGGCGGAATAATAAATACTTCTACATTAAGAATCAAATAAATTGATTACACCATTTTGGCATCAAAATAAGAAAATAAAACCTAACTATAGCTACATGGTTTACATATATGTTAAATTACCCTGATCACTGCTTTGGAATCATCCAGATCTTCTATGGGTTTTTGTTCAATTTAATTACATTAAATTATTTTCTGAAATTAAAAGGGCTTTTTTTCTTTCTTGTTTATTTATTTATTTATATTTGTTTATTTTAGCATATTATGGGGGTGCAAGTGTTAAATTTATTTCAATCTAAAGTACTTTACTTTTGCACTTAAAATAAAATATGAGTTCTTTACCTTAGGCTACTAAGATCTCTTCTTGATTTTTTCCATTTATCATTTGGATTTCACCTCAATAGCACTCTCCCCTTTTCTATTACGGTCCAGACAAATGGTTTGAAGATATTTCCGCATGCCAAAACTTTCTCATTATTTCACATTTTTCTCTGCATCTACAGTCTTCACCTAAACTTCGTTTAGCATTCCCATACTCATCGATTTTCTAGGTAAAAATCCAACATATTAATAATGTGCTCTTTTTCCTCAGAAATGGCTCCATCTGGACAAGTTTTATTGTACACCTCTTATTGCAAAGCCAAATATTAAAATATTCTTATTCTTCAGTTCTCAAAATAAATGTCGCTTCATCAGAAACCTTGCCTGAAAATCCTTTGCAAAGCATTCTCCATCTTACAGAATCTTATCCCTTACCCAGTTTCCTTCAAACAGCTATTTTAATTGCCATATATTTCATTAAGATTATATCTGATTGGATCACCTGAAATTATTTTGCATACTGCTAGGAAAGCCACAACATTGCTAAACAATGATATATTGGTTGTGTATCACTCATAATTTTTATTTTAGACTTTAAAAAGAATACTTTGAAGAAGTCGACTCATCACTCTTGTACATAGAAAAAAATGTCATTATACGCAAAATAAATCATTAAGGTGTGTCTACACCTTCCTTGAATTCAGAGTTCAACTTTTCTGAGTTGTATTTTTATTCATAGTTGTCGCTATTCATGTTTTCCTTGCAATATTGTCCTAAAGGAATTGGCGAATGCAGAGAAATAAAGAAAGAATTTTATTCAAAGATTGCTTTGCCATTATTTTCCAAATTTTAGAAACTAAGCTACTAGCACATATATTGCAAGTTTTGGTGTTGGCACTTTTTCTTAATCTCAGCAGAAGTTATTAAGATTCTGGGCTTCTATTCCTTCTTCAGATAGTACTGAAATATCTTGTGTATAGAAATACTAATGGATGTCGCTTTCCAGAACTAACACAGGGAATAACAAGCAGACAGACTTTTACATGAACTTATTCTTTAATTGTTGACTCCTCTGTCTATATCAAATAGGCCAGCCTCATCACTTCTACTTCCTATAAATTTTAGCCAGGTCAGCCTTCTCTCTTACCCTAAGCCCTCTGGATATCTCTTTTCCTCACTTATAAATTGAAGGGAAATTCCCTGTTCTTTATTTTATTATTTTTTTATATACACACACATACATATTTTAGAGGTACTGCTATGTCTGTGAATTCCTTTTCCCTAAGGTCCTAAGGGCTGGGACATTTTGTCAAATAAAACATCAAACTCCACTGCTTTGTTGACATGTGAACAGCCTGAACATGGATACGTAGGCAGACAATAACAACTACTTCTGTTAAAGACTGCCGCCTGGACCACAGCAACAGGAATATGCTTTTAGTCAGGTGATGAATACTAAATTCAGAGATGTTAAAATGTAAATTTAAAAATATTTACGTTAGGATTGATAAAGTGAAGTATGTCTTTTACTTAATCTTTTTGTTGGCTAGCTTTCCCTCTGAACTGAAGATTGCATAAAGTTGTGTATATTTTGTTCACCTTGAACAGACTACAGTAATGCCTGATGCGTATTGGCGGTTCCATATACATTTGTTGAAAAAATGTATAAGTAAAACCACATAATGGAAAAATTCCACATATTTGGATTTATTTTTCAACAGTGACATTAGTAAAGCCACTAGTTAAAACAAAACCATTTCAATCTTAGGACTATTGGTTTTTATAGAGAAAATTCAATTTTTAATGAAAATGTTTTAATATGAAAACCAAATAGTCAAATATAATATATATGTTTACTATCATTTTATTAGATTTCACCATATGGCTTTATGTTAGTTCAGGCTGCTATAACAAATTACTGTGGACTAGGTAACTTAAACAACAAACATGTATTTCTCACAGTTTTGGTGGCTGGAAGTCTGAGATCAGAGTCCCAGCAAGGCTGGATTTTTGGTGAGGGCTCTCCTTCTAGTATACAGAAGGCCATCTTCCCGTGTCTTCTCATGGTAGAAAGAGAGGAAGTTAGCTCTCTAGCCTCTTCTCATAAGGGCAGTAATCTCATTCATGAGGCTTCCATCCTAGTGGCAGTGGCCTAATTACCTTCCAAAGTCTCTACCCTCACATACTATCACATTGGGATTGAAGTTTCAACATATGAATGGGTACAAATATTCAGTTCACTGTGTTCCACTTCTACATTTGCAAAAATCATGTCCTTCTCACATGCAAAATACATTCATTCCATCACAATAGGCCCCAAATTCTTAACTTATTCCAGCATCAACTCTAAAGTCTAAAGTCTCATCTAAGCATCATCTAAATTACATATAGGTGAGATTTGGGGTACAATTCATCCTGAAATAAAATTCCTCTGTAGATGTGAACATGTAAAATTGAATGTGTTAGTCGAGTTTCTCCAGAGAGACAGAACCAATAGAATAGATAGATTGGAGGGTAGATAGATAAATAATGAGAGGGGATTTATGAGGGAAATTATCCACATAATTATGAGATGGTCCCGCAACAGGCTGTCTGCCTTGTTCTGAAGAACAAAACACTGTTGCTTGCAGCAGAATTGCTGTTCGGTCCTCTCCTATAAAATTCAGGAAGTCTGATAATCTTTCTTCATTTTTTTCCTGTCTCATTCCTTTTTTTTTTTATTTCAAACTATTAAGGGGCGGGTAACACATATTTTAGGTTACATGGATTGTTTTTGTAATGCTTGAGTCGTGGCTATAGCTGTCCCTGTCATCCAGATAGTGTTCATAGTATCCATTGGGTTGGTTCAAATTGGTAGTTTTCCTGCTGGGGTAGCTGATTAAGTCTATGGTTCACACCCATACTAATCTCCTTATCAAGTGACCACTTAGTCACACACTTAGTGTTTACTTTTGAACATGCTTTCTGACTTTTGGCAATAAACACAGGCTCAGAATTTTCCAAATCTTTAAGTTCTAGTTTTTTGTTTCTTTGTTTTGTTAATTAATTCTGACTTTAAGTAATTTCTCTTTTTTCATATTTTGCTATAAGTGGTCAGGAGGAACTAAGTGCCTTCAATACTTTGCCTAGCTATCTTCTCAACTAAGTTTCCAATTTCCAAAAAAACACTAGAACATGCAGAGAATTCAGCCAAGTTCTTTACCACTTTGTAACAAAGACTATTACTCTTTCTCCATTGTTGGGTAACACGTTCCTAACTTCTGTCTGAGATATCACCAGAACAGCCTTTACTGTCCATATTTCTACCAACATTCTGCATATGATTATTTATATGTTATTTAAGAAGAGGAAATATTTTTTTTATAGCTCCATTTTTCTTTCTTAGCCCTCATCAGAATCACTTTTGGCAGTCCCTTCAGGGATAATCTTGGGCCAGGCCGGTGGCTCATGCCAGTAATCCTAGCACTCTGGGAGGCCAAGGAGAAAGGATTGCTTGAGCTCAGGAGTTCAAGACTGGCCTGAGCAAGAGGGAGACCCTGTCTGGGCTTGGTGGAGTGCACCTGAAGGCCCAGCTTCGAGGGAAGCTGAGGCAGGAGGATAACTTGAGCCCAGGAATTTGAGGTTGCTGTGAGGTAGGCTGATAGCAGGGCACTCCAGCCCGGGGCAACAGAGCTAGACGAAGGATAGTCTTAGTTATTTCTAGCACACACTTCAAAAATTCTTCCAGCTTCTACCCATTGTGTTGTTTTAAAGCTGCTTCCCACAAATTTATATATTTCTTACAGCAGCACCCCACTTCTTGGTATCAATTTCTGTCTTAGTTTGGCACCTATATTAAAAATTACCATAGACTGTGCATTATAAATGACAGAAATTTATTTCTTACAGTTCAAAGGTTGGAAGTTTAAGATTTGGGTGTTGGTGTGGTTACATTCTTGTGAGGACCCTCTTTTGTGTTGACAGCCTACTTCTGGATCCTCACATAGAGAAAAGGCAGCAAGCTAGCTTCCTGGTCACTTCTTATAAGGGTGCTAATCCCATTTGTAAGGGCTCCAACCTCATGATCTAATTTCCTCCCAAAGGCTCCACCTCCACACATCATCACATTGGGATTTAGAGTTTCAACATATGCATTTTGAGGGGTGGGATACCAATATTCAGCCCATTGCAGTCTTTCAATCAAAATTTTGAAATTTAGCTGCTAATGTTTAATATTATAAAATATTTTTACTTTAGCAAAATGCCACAGAGATACCTCTGAATTCTGCTCCTGAAGCTGTCTTTGCAAGCCAGAAGAATCAATTGTATTATACAAGGAAATCAAAACAGTATGAAGACAATTTTTTCCCAGAAAAGTTTTGTGAATGTTTTGTGATTGCAATACTTCTTGTTCTATTTAAAACTCCAATATTTTTTAAGTCTTTGTTTAAAAAAAAAAAAGGCAGTTATAATTTTACAACCTATGAGGACTGGTGAATCCTAACATAAAGATGTGTTTTGTTATGTGCTTAATGATACATCTTCTCTAACCTCACATAAGAGAAACGGCAGGGCTGTACCCTGACAATGTCACAGCTGTTCTAAATTCCCTTACTTAGTCAGTTCCCAGCTTTTATAGCTTGTGCAGCTGTCAGCAGCAGTGCTTTTTCTTTGTTAGGCAGGGAAATGCCTAAACTTATAATTAGACTTCAGTTATGAAAATGTAACTAGTTAATCATAGCTTTCATTAGGGCTTTTTGCATTCCAAAGGGATTTGAACATAGCTAAGAATGGTGGAACTCACCAAACAAAACTAGCCTGAATTATTTTAGGGCTTATTTTCTAATTCATATACAAATATTCATCTCACCATATGACTCATCATTGTCATTTGAACTGTTATTTAACATCTTTAAATTATCTAAAATGTTTACATTAGCTATAAGACCATTATTCAACCCTGACCCCTCTTCTTTAGTGAAATTATTTTAATTATGTCACTGCAATATGTGTAACCACAATCATAATAACTGTACTAGCAGTTTCTTAGCTGTAACACCATCAGGACATGGTCATATTTAAATAAGTAATCAAAGTAATACAAACAAAACTACAAAAACAGTGGTTTTTAAAATTAAAATTATAAGTTAATATGGTGGTTTATGTTACTTAATTAAATATAAATCATTGATAAGGATCAGATTATTTTGAGTGAAAGTCTAGCCTAGTGTGTGATTTCTCAGCTTTCCTTCTCGTTTTCTGCATTGCAACATCTGTGAAACTTTCATTAGTGCAGCATAACTTGTACCACTTGGACTTCACTCGTTGCAAAGACTTCATTCACGAACTAAGTCTGATTTTTTTCTTGTAGTACTGCTATTCGAAGGTGCCAGCCCAATCTGCAGCATGTATCAAATGATACACAGACAGCTTGGCAGCATTTGGTTAAAAAGGGGTTACTGAAAACATTTAAAATACACCCCAAATGAATTTTAATTTATTTGCCATATAAAAATGAATTATATTAAGATCTTTATATAAAACTTCTTGACCCTCAAGAATTTGTCTGGCAGCCAGAGCTGTCTGCCTTACACTAGGTTTATTACTAGGACGGCTCTTCTGCTTCGTGAGGACCTCACGTTTACTGACATTTTACACTTCTCAATGCAGCAGAGTTTTCTCCCCTTCTTTTTATGTCTAAATTAGATTTTACAGATCATGAGCTCAATAACAATCTGAAAATACGTAAACTTCCTTGCGCCTTTGTTTATACTTTTGTTTTTTCTCTTGACTGCCAATATCTTAACACTGGCTGATCTCAACTTTCTCTTTTCTCTAGAGTTTCTGGAGAAAGATTTAACAGAGCAAAATTTATCACAGAACTCAGATGGGCTCCAACCCATCAAGAGATTCTATTCATTTTCCAAGATCAACTCATGCTTTTAAATTACTTTTTAAAAATGTCATATTATCCTTGAATCATGCTTCCCAAGCACACACATTCAACAGATTATTCTGTCTCCTAAATTACAGATATTGTACTAACAATCAGAAAATGCCAAACCCTCCCCTCATCATTCCAAGAATGTACAACACAAAAGCATACCCTACAGTTGCAGTTGCAGTTGCAACACCCTACACTCCTGTTTTGCTGTCTCCCTAAAGCAAAGATTGCAAACTGTAGCCCACTGGTGAGATATGCCTGGCTGCCCGATTTGGCGAATAGAGTTATACTGGAGCACAGCAGGGTCCATTCTTTTACCTGCTGTTGGTGTCTGCTTCCCCATTTAAATCACAAAGTTGAATAGTTATAACAAAGATTGCGTATCTTTCGAAGCCAAAAATATTTGTACAGTTCCTTCACAGAAAATGTTTGCCAACTCTTCAGTAAAGCAACCAGCAATTCTCATCTAATGATGAACTTCAAACTATTTGCTTTGTACTTTTATCTTTTTCAGACTTTTCAAGAAGTTTCTGAATTTATAATACATTTATATTTTATTTTACATTCAGATTTTTTTCTTCAGTCTGCATCCTTCCTGTTACCTCCTAACTGTTCTCAAGTATCTCAAATATAAAAATATCAACACTCACCACCTATCAACTAACCAACCAACTATCCCTGGACTATATATAACTCTGTAGCTTTCATAATTGTCTTCTCTCCTTTTAAGACAAAATTGCTTAAATTTTCTTTATTCCTGACATCCATGGTATCGTTTTCCAATAACTCTTCTGCTCGGTATAATCTGGCTTCCGTTTCCATCTTCCCACCAAAACAATGCGAAGCTCCCCGCACCCTCCATCACCTATGCAATTGTTCCCAAACTTTGCTGTTCTTCAGAATCATTAGGAGGATTTTATAAATACATATTGATGAATATTATCCAAACATATTCCAGAGTTTCTGATTCAGTAGGTCTAGGCTGGGGACTGAGATTCGCATTCCTAACAAGTTTTTGATGCTGCTGGTCTGCAGACCACACTTTGAGAACCACTGTCCTATTGAATATTTTTAAATGTTTCTCTCTGACACTGTTGTCAATGTTCTCCTTCTTAGTATGTTCTCTTATTTATCTCCTTTGATAACACATTCATCCTTTTCCTTCTACCTCTGTCTGCTCTTTCTCAAGTTCTTTTTTCAATCTTATCTTTCTCTACTAGTCCTTACATTTTGAGGTTCCTCCAGGAGCCAGAGTTCATCTCTTTTGCTTCTATACCATCTTCTTGAGAAGCCTCAGTTGCAATCCAAAACACAAGCTCCTGTTATCACCTACATAAAGAAATCTCCAATTCATATCCCCAACCCAGATCTCAGCTCTGATACGCAGACTTGCACAATTTTCTATTGCTATCTCCGCTTGTCATTTAAGTATTGGATCTAAATACTTGAGGTCTCAAATATTGGTATCTCAAAATGTTCAAGAATGAATTCATAATCTTTACTTTGTAAATGTGTCCTTTTATATTTTCTCCTAGCTTAGAAAAACACAACTGTCACATCATTTTTTTTTATGCCAGAATACCTTTTATTCCATATCTTTCCCAAATTCAAGCTATCACCAAGGTCTGTTGGTTTTAGCTCTTTGACATTTCAAACCTTTTCATTCCCTGGAATTTTACAGTCTTGACTTTATTCAAAGTACAACCATTTTATTCTTCCTTAGAGAATTGCAGCAGCTTTCTACATTGGTCTTCTTTCCTCCATTCCACCACTTTCAAACTTTCTCTTTTCTTTTATCAATTTTGTTTGCTTGGTTTTTATATATATATATATATATTTCAGGAAAATATGACAGTACAAACATTTTGGTTACATTTTATATATTTGCCTCTCCCTAGCAAGGATTAGAGGTATGCCCTTCCCCTCCACAATGCTCACCGCATCCTGCAGTTGTGAGTCTACCCTCCCACCACCTCCTGATCCCTGGTGAGCACCACCACCATTTGAGCACCATAGTGTTAATCTGTCAGTACCAATTTGATGGCGAGTACAGGTGGAGCCTATTCTTCTGATCTTGTGTCGCCTCACTTCGGATAATGGGCTCAAGCTCAATCCAGGAAAAGAGTGGTGCTAGATCACTGTCGTTTCTTATAATTGAGTAATATTCCATTGTATACACATATCAAATTTTAATAATCCACTCATGAATTGACAGGCACTTGGGTTGTTTCCACATCCTTGCAATAGTGAATTGTGCTGCCATAAACATTCGGGAGCAGATGTTTTTATTATGGAATGTGTTATGCTATTTTGGGTAGATGCCTAATAATGCTATTGCTGGATTGAATGGTATTTCTATTTTTAGCTCTTTGAGGTATCTCCAAATTCTTTTCCACAAAGGTTGCACTAATTTGCAGTCCCACCAGCAGTGTAAGAGTGTTCCTATCTCTCCACATCCTTGCCAGCATTTGTTGTTTTGGGATTTTTTGATAGAGGCCAGTCTCACTAGGGTTAGGTGATATCTCATTGTGGTTTTTATTTGCATTTCTCTAATGATTAGAGATGTTGAGAAATTTTTTGTATGTTTGCTGGCCATTATTCTGTTTTCTTTGGAAAAGTTTCTGTTCATTTTCATTGCCCATTTCTTGATGGGGTTGTTTGATTTTTTCTTGTTGATTATTTTTTAAAAACAGAAACAGGAATCTCAACCCAACTGGTTTAATACTTCATAGAATAAATATCAGAACTTAATTCTAAGTCATCAGACCAAAAACCTGTAGCATATGCTACAAACAAATTCATGTTGTGATTACTATCCATATCCCCAGCACCATCTCCAGTCATTCCATTATTTTCCTTGCTCCAGTGAAGCTGGTCTTACTTTATTTCCTTGAATACATATGTTCCTCTAACCACACAGCCATTATACATTTGTCTCCTTTCCAGGAAAGCATACACCATGAATGTGCTTAATCTGAACTATGAACTCCCCTGAGGTGCAAAAGGCATTTTTAACATTGTGCTAAGGACTTTTCCAAAATTTAGCCTGGCTTCCACCTGTATTAGGCTGTGTCACTAAAGGTGATTCCAGCCTCTGTGTTGAGTTTTTGCTCAAGAAAGCACAATACAGACAAAGCATAAAATATACTTTTTCTCAACCCACATTGACAAACCATTTCCAGTAATTTTCCACTTATGTAACTGAGTCTAAGCTTTTACCACTCTCCATAGGATAGCCGATAAGTGGAGACACAAGGTGTCAGGGCAAGGAAAACGACTTTTATTGCAGCAGACTGAGAAGATGGAGGACTAGCATCCTGAAGAACCATCTTAAGTTAGTATGAAATTTAGGCTCTTTTTATGTTAAGGTGCCGGTATTGCAAGAGCTAACCAAGGACCTCAGACATCTGGGTGTCAGTGAGGGTCTGAGAAACTTGCAAAACTTTGTTGCTCTTGGTCAGATAACTTTGGATAAGTAGGACAGGTCACAATGTTCCTATAAATCTTTAATATAGCATTGTTAATTGTGTGTATACTTTTTTTTAAATTTTATCTCCCAAAGAGTTAGTTTTGGGAAAGGGACAGTTATCACCTTTTTCCTAGACTATGTGTATAACTAAGCAGAAGCTTTTAACCAAAAGAATATTATCACACAGGACAAAATAAAAATGTAGCTAGTTATATTAAGCCTCCCTTCCACTGTTACGTTTACTCCTCTTCTGTAATTTTTTTATTTTTTCATAACCACTGTCTGGTTCCCCATAGCCTTCCAGTCCCTTTATTTTTCCTATTTTTTACTTCCTCATAGACCCTTTTTGTTCTCTCTCTGATGTCCCTTTAAAAACCTGAGTTACTTTTGTCTCAGTGAGAGTTGCATTCAGTTTATACTGGAATTTCTCCACCACTGCAGTAGTCTAAATAAAATCTGTCTTGCTGCCTTGAACAAGTGTCCAGCTAGTGCTATTCCACTTTGACATTAATTATCACCTGCTAAGCCTTTATATTTCAGATGAAGTATCAAATTCTCAAGAAATCCTGCCTTAACTGGCCTTCTCCCAACCATATAAGTTCAGCTACTTTGTAATCCACTTTGTTAAAAGGTACTTTCAAAAATTTAAAACCAGGTGGGCGCGGTGGCTCATGCCTGTAATCCTAGCACTCTGGGAGGCCGAGACGGGCGGATAGTTTGAGCTCAGGAGTTCGATAGCAGCTTGAGCAAGAGCGAGACTCTGTCTTTACTAAAAACAGAAATTAATTGGCCAACTAAAAATATAGAGAAAAAATTATCCAGGAATGGTGAGACAAGCCTGTACTCCCAGCTACTTGGGAGGCTGAGGCAGAAGGATTGCCTGAGCCCAGGAGTTTGAGGTTGCTGTGAACTAGGCTGATGCCACGGCACTGTAGCCAGGGCAGAAAGAGTGAGACTCTGTCTCAAAACAAACAAATAAAAATTAAAAGAAGTTAAAACCAAAATCCTTACATGGATGTGAAATGAACACGTGTCAAAAAAGCAGAGACTTTTATAGATCAACTTTTCTTAAATAAATTTGCAAATGGATGGATGCAAAATGGTTTTTTTTTAATTTATTTTTTATCAGGGTAGGGAGCCTAGAGCAGGGCGTGGGGAGAAAAAAGTAGTTTCTCCACTGCACAGAATTGATTTGCATGTCTATAGATAAGAATTATAGGCATTATTACTAGTTATCTACAAGTTACAGGATGGTAAAGTAGCTCAAAGGCAGTGAAAGCCCATAGCTTTCACAAATACAGAATCAGACAACTAAGAATATGTTCTAAACACTACATGGTTTCCCACTGGAGCACAAATTTTTCCCTTTTGTGCTTTTTGGCTTTTATATCTTAATCTTTAAAACCATTTTTTTAGAATGATTATTTGATTAATGCATAACTTTTGTCCCCACTCAGCATTAAGCTTTGCTTACTAATTCATGCCTAGCACCCTGTTAACACAATGCCTTGAATATAGTAGGTGCTTAATAAATATTAACAGTATTTAAATGAACAACTATTATTTTAACAAATTGACATTGTTGAATGTAGTTTAATAAATACTAAGAGATAACTAATTTTGTTATACTCAAAACAAAAGAATATGAATATAAAGGTGATTAAGTAGCATTAATTTCAAACACCAGGAGTTTTGGAATTAGACTTAGGTTCAATCTAGCTGTGCTATTATACAAACATACTCATACTCATATATATACAACTGAATGGCTACATAATTATTTTATATAATCTATATGGGAAGAAAAGTAAAAAATAATATTTATACTAACTCTTATGGCTACATCAACAACTAAAATGAAATACAATTTAGAATTATAATTTGTAAAATGAAATTTAAAATTTCATATACTAAAGTAAATAAAATGTTTTATTACTAATACTTTAACTATTAGTAATAAAACATTTTATTATAAAATGAGTCTTTAAAAACAAAGTTTTATAAACTTTTAATAACAAACCAAAATATTTGATATATCAGAAATATAAAGGAAAAAACTCCTTGAAGAAGTAATTAAATCAAGACAATTAAAGAAATCATGGAAAATTAGAAGAATGTGGGTACATGATAAGATGTGGGTCTGATAATTGTTTTCTGACATTTCTCAAAAGTTCACTAAAATATATTCTTCTTCAACCTCTGGGAAGAGACATGCTCCAATTAGTTTTCCTTGATGCATAACAAATTGCTTCAATATTAGAAGTTTTAAACATCTCCCATTATTATCTCACAGTTGCTATAAATTAGAAATCTGGTCACAGCTTAGCTGAGTCCTTTGCTTGGAGTCTCAGAAGGCTGCCATCAAGGGTTAACCATAGCTAGGTTCCCATTTGAAGGCTCTACCAGGGAATAAGCCTCTTTTCTTTTGCATGGTTGTTGGCAGCATTCAGGTCTTTGTGATTGTAGAATTCATGGCTGCTTCTTCTCCAAAGATAATAAGAAGGGAAGGAGAGAGAGAGAGAAATACAGATACAGATATATATATATATATATATATATATATATATATATATATATATAGAGAGAGAGAGAGAGAGAGAGAGAGAGAGAGAGACATTAGAGTGAATCTGCTAACAAGACCGAGTTTTATATAAGGTAACCATGGGAATTACCTCCCGTCACCTATATCATCAAGCAATGGATTAATAAAAGGAGTGAAATTTCATCACATTTGCATGTTCTTTTGGTTAAAATAAGCCACAAATCTGGCTCAGTCAGAGGAAGGGAATGAGACAAGGAATGGTGCAAATACCATAGGCAAGAATTATTGGAGATTACCTTAGAGTCTGATCATTACATTCTACAAATCCAGTTCTTAGGCCATTTAACAATCTTCAGAGATTAGTATACAACTATTTTAAGAGACTTTAGTGGAACACATCTATTTTGAATTTAGATTTAGATATAAAAATTTTGCTGAGCAACCACATATAATGTATTTAGTTGTGTGCTACTTACAAAGTGGAATATTTCATTAAGAATAGTCTACTAAAAATATTAAGAATAATTTGCTTGCACCTAAACTATTTAAGTATATATTGATAGAAGTCCTGGAAACAATTACCTTAATACCTCTCTGATCTCTATTTACCTATAGTCAGATGGAGAGATGACTAGGTTTGTGATAGTCAATCAATCTCATAATTACTTTTTCAAAAGAAGTAGTATTCTAAAGGGAATGGGTGGTGTCAAGCATCTACCATAATAGATAAACAGAGCATGAAGTGATATGGGGGTGACTATTTTATGCCTAAGCAGAAAGCTGTGTGTATATGTTGCTCTCATCTCCTTATTCATCACTCCCACCCATGTGTACCTTCACTATACACCATCTACTCTCTTCATTATTCTTACCCAACCCTGCCAGCATATCTGTAGTGATTATTAATGAAAGTCATTTACTAATTTTATTTTAAATAGCTAGAAAATGTGCTTGAATTACATGAAGAGAAAAACCTATTTATATCTACAGCTGCATACTAGAGGGGGGATTTCTTCTAAAGGGATGTTTGTATATTTGTTTTTTGTTTATTCGCTGAGCACCTGCAAACTCAACCTGAAGGGCTAAATGAGAAGATAGGATTTCAGTAATGAATTTGCTTGTGTATTTGGGAAGGATAATTTGAATGTCACAGAGGAAGGTTATGAGAAAAACCAAGAAGTGGCAAGGAAACAAAAGGAGAGCCAGGGAGTTGGTGAGAAATACTTCTTTTAAACAAATAGGAAACCTGGTAAGGATGTCCTTCAAAACTTTAATAGGAATGGTTGATATATCACTTTTAATAGCCATTAATTTTTTCCAAATTGTCAACAAAATGCTTAAGGAGTGTGGTGTGTGTGTGTGTGTTTGTGTGTGTGTAGAGAAATCAAGTAAGAAAATATTTAATCTTCAATTAAGGACCAATGTCATGTGAGATAGGGATGTCACAATTGGGAATGGTGGCAATTCAGATTGGGACAATGGCTACATAAAACATCACCCTGGACTTTGTTGGTTTAAAATAACCACTATTATGATTTTTCAATAGTGAATAGAATGGTTGTGTGGTTCTGGTAACCTGGTCCAGGTTAGGCTGGTCCCAGCTAGTCTTACTATGGCTTCTGGGTGGTGAGCTTGCTGGGAGCTGGCTGCTTATGCTCATTCTTGGCATGTAACTCAACTCTTCTTCTGCTGTCTTTAATATCCCTCAGCTGGCTAGACTGGGCTCACTCTCAAGATGAAGGCAGAGGAGTAAAGGATGGAAACCTGCAAAGATACTTGAGCTCTAGGCTTAAAACCAGAACCAGCATAGGGTAACTTCTGCCATGTTCCATTAAGCCAAGCATGTAGCAGGACCAGTCTGAATTCAAGTTGTTGAGAAAAAGACTCCTGTCTTCATGGGAAAAGCTGCAAAGTTATATTAAAAGTATATCTTGAAGAACATGGACAAAGTAGGACGATTTTCAATCTATTAATGAAATCTGGATGAGGATTTAAATTTTTTATCATTACCTTAACTCACACAGAATGTAGTGTTCTTCATTGAGCTTCATTTTGCTGGTTCAAGAAACCCCAATTCTGTCTACATTCATTGGCAGAAAGGTGGCAGCCTCAAATCACCTATGATGAGAATATTTACACCAAAGAAATAATGAAATGCTACAAGTCAGGGCTTTTTTGATATCCATCAAAATATTTTTGAATATTCAAAAATTTGTTGAATATTTACCAGAATGACATTGGATTCATGTATAACACAAACCCTAATGTATACAGTATAATATATGGGAGACGGGAGATGAAAGACAGGAAAATACCTGCAATTGGAATTTGAAAATTTGGAGATTCATGTTAGGAAGTTGAAAAAAAAAAAAAAAGCTGATAAAACCATAGCATATAGATATCAGTGAAGTGATTTAAAAAAAATGAAAATAATAGTATATAGTGACTATTTTTGGTCATTACAACATAGACATGAGCACAGACAAGAATTGGCTAGCTTTTTAGCAAAAATTGAAGAGCACAGATTCCAGAGACAGAAAGCCCGATGAGACTGGATTCATTGACTTTCTCATCTCATTAAATGATATGAGATAAGACTGAAAATTTCTTTGAGGGACAAAAATCCAGTAAAATTTGTCATGTGAACAAAGTGACTAGCTTTGCAGCTCTCAGCTGTCAGAAGTGTCAAGTCCAAGCACTTTGTCAGACTTGCAATACTCTTCCTGCTGTGTTTCCTTCTTTCCTTTCTGGTGTTATTTTTTTCTTTTTCCCTTAACTTTAGTTATTCCAAACAGCTTTGAGTAAAATAATCTTTCTCGCTTCCAAACCTTTAAAAAAATTAAATGTTAATTGACAAAAAATTCAGTTAGTCAGGGAAATATGGTCAAGAAATCTATGTATATCATGGTGACTGTAGTTAAAAAAATATATAATATATACTTGAAATTTGCTATGAGAATAGATGTTAAGTGTTCTAACCACAAGGAAGATAAGTATATGAGATAATGCACATGCTAATTAACTTGATTTAGTCATTTCACAATGTATAAATATAGAACATTACATTGTACCTCATAAGTATATACAACTTTGTCAAATAAAATAAACTGTATAAGTCAAGGTATACAAAATGATGACTAAATATATGAATACATTGTGTACTTATTACCACAGTCAAATTAATTAACAAATCCATCGCTACCCATAGTTACCATTTTTGTGTGTGTGACTACGTGTGTGGTAAGAACACTTAAAATCTGCTCTTTTATCAAATTTCAAGTCAATGATTGGGCTAATAATTTTCTCTTTGGAATATCAACATTGTCAAGCCCTAACTTGCTGATACATAATCATCTCTAAGGACTAAACTGTTTGTCTTCTCCCCTAAAAATTATTTTCTGATCATCCATGCAAGGTATAGATGAAACCACAAATTCTATTGGATTATATTGGATTATAACATTGGATTATATGAAACAGTTACCTTAAGTATTTTTCTCACTGGTTTCAGAGTTCCATAAAAGCTGGGCCTCTGCCTAATTTATTGTTATCCTTGATACAGAGTATGTATTATTAGATAATCAGGAGATTGCTGCTGAATGAAATAAAAGATAATGCATGTCAAAGTGTTTTCAAATATGTTATTATTTTACCATGTTTATAATAAGAAAACTAACAATATTTGTTATAGTATATCATCATTTTATAACAAGAAAGGATTAAAAAGAAGCACCAACAATTATAATTGTTACAAGCAACTGATTTCAATCAGATTCAGATTTCAAAAATGTTAAAACATGAAAAATGGTTGTTTTAGAATCAATGTATTATTACTACTAGGAGATTGTAAAAAAAGAAAAATTGAGCTTGATTCAACCAATATAAAATATAATATTATATGTTATCTTTTCAAATAAAAGAAAAACAGTTCATGTTATTAGAAAATATAAGTACTTATAGCAACATTGATACGAAATATCACAAATAACTCTATCATAGAGATGCGCTATATTTGTAATAATTTATATATATGCAAATATATGAAGTATATGTTACATACTTCATTTATCTTAAGTAAATGTTTACATTTAAATGCCATTTTAACAATGAACAATTTGACTATATCAAATTTTAAAATCATGTATAATGTACTGCTTATATTCTAATAGATAACAATTGGTGGGTTTTTTAGAATGTGCCTTCTCAGGTTATACTATAAATTTTTCCCAAATGAATGGCTTTGTCCTACTGCTTTATCATAATTGGGGTGATGAGAAGAGAAAAGTATTGCAGAAATGCAAGATCCCTGAATAGTAATAATTGAACTGCTTCCATGAATCCTCCACAGCAGAAAACAAATCCATTGCAAATCTGGTTCCATAAAGTTAAGCAATATTTGTATGATTTTCATATAATATCTTTGCATTGCCCAGCTGCTACTTTTTCATTTAATTGTATAATTTGTTTCATAATGAGTTTTTGCTCCATTTCTCACAAAGTGTCAATTCTAAAAGCAATGCTCTGGGGTATCAAACATAGTGAAAATCCCATTAGTTTTCAGGCTTTCATTTTCCATACAATGTTCAAGTTGAAAGAAAAAGAAAAGCACAACTGTGTGATGAGATGGAGATATTCATAAAGTATCTATATTTGATTTTCACTTTCCAAACGACTCTGAGGAAAGTATCATTTGACACATTCTAAGGAAATTAAACAACTGACAAGAAATATACAAGAGTAACAAAAAAGAGAAATGTAGTTAATATGGGAATATTTTATAAAAAGGATTTGAGAATACAAATATTTTTATTTGGGGGCATTTTAAAATTTATTTTTGAATTTTTTTTTTATTTTTGAGCATTAATTTTTTATTTTTTCTTTTTCAGTAATTGTGCACACCCCTTTCTGGCATCTACTTCAAGTAATTCTAATATACACACAGACACACTAACACACACCCAGACAAACATGTATACTTGGACATAAACACAGGCACACAAAACACAAATGCACAGATACAAACACTATATAAAACAAAATGAAAGGGTGCTCTGAATAATGTAAATATGTGATCTTACTACTGAAAGTAATTGTAAATGTTACAGATGATATAAAATCCACTTAAGTATATGTAAGAAGCACTCAGGAAATCTCGTGCAATAATACAATGTGTAAAAATCCATGCCTTCTGTATTTTACAGAATTGATTATAGTTTTGTGATCCTACTTGCCTCCTTTTTCATTTTTTAAGAATCTACATGTTGTGAATAATCACTATCTTAATCTCCAGGTATAAAGGTAGCACTTTGTTAAATTTATTATAGATATAAGTATAGAATATGATGTTTTTAACAGAGAGGGTGTGACAACTTTGAAGAGACAGATCACACTGGCAAGATTAAAATATTTGTGGAGTTGTGATTACATAACATAAAGAATGACTAGAAGTCCTGGCCAGAGCAATCAGGCAAGAGAAAGAAATAAAGGGCATCCAAATCAGGAAAGGAGATGTCAAACTATCTGTTTGCCAATGATGTGAACTTTTACATAGAAAACTCTAAAGATTCTGTCAAAAGACTCTTAAGTTTGATAAATGAATTCAGTAAGTCTCAGGTTACAAAATGGATGTATGCAAATCAGTAGCACTGCTGTACACCAATAATTATGACCAAGCCGAGAATCAAATCAAGAACTCAATCCCATTTACAAAAGCTGCAAAAATAAATAAATAAAATACCTGGGAATATACTTAACCAAGGAGGTAAAGATAAGTATAAAAAGAACTATACAACACTGATGAAAGAAGTTGTAGATAACACAAACAAACAAAAAAACCCATTCTCATACATTAGAAGAATCAATATTGTGAAAATGACCATAAACTAAAAAGCTTCTGCACAGCAGAAGAAATAATCAACATAGCAAATATACAACCTAAAGAATGGGAGACAATATTTGAAAACTATACATCTGACAAAAAACTAACATCTAGAATCTAAAAGAAACTAAAATAAAGCAAAAGAAAAATAAAAAATCTCAGTAAAAATGAAATGGGGAACACTGTACGGGGGAAGGACATGCTTATAGCCCTGGCCTGGGCGAGGCAAACACACTTCATGTAACCAAAATGTTTATACCCCCATAAGATCCTGAATCTAAAAAATTAAAAAATGACATGGCAAATGACATGAATGGAAATTTTTCAAAGGAAGGTATACATATGGCCAAAAAATGTATGAAAATGCTTGCATCACCAGTCATCAGGGAAATGCAAATTAAAACCACAGTGAGATACCACCTTACTCCACTCAGAATGGCCATTAGTAAAAAGACAAAAAAAAACAATATTGGCCTTGATATGGTGAAAAGGGAATGGTCATACATGGTTGGTGGGAATGTAAATTGCTTATTTTGGGAATGAGGAATGTTGTTCATCAGCCAACCTCTATAGAAAATAGTATGGAGAGTGCTCAAAGCACTGAAAGTAGATCGACCATCTGATCCACAACCTCACTACTGGGTATATATCCAGAGAAAAAGAAGTCATTGTATCAAAAATACACCTGCACTCATATGACTATTGCAGTACAATTCACAATAGCAAATATAAGGAATCAACTTAAGTACCCATCAACTGATGATTGTATAAAGAAAATATGGTATGTATATATTATGGAATACAGCCATAAAAAGGGAATGAAATGATGTCTCTTGCAGCAACTTGGATGGAACTGGAGGCCATTATATAAAGTGAAGTAGCTCAGGAATAAAAAACCAAATACCACATATTCTCTCTTATAGTGGGGGCTAAGCTTTGGATACACAGGGGCATACAAAGTAGTAAAAAGGACATTGTTAGACTAAGAAGTGGGAGGGTACAAGGGGATGGGGAAAGAAAGATTACCTATTGGGTACAACATACACTATTTGGGTGACTGGTACACTAAAAACCCAGACTTCACCACTATATAATTTATCCATGTAATCAAAAACCTTTTGTTCTCTTAATCTATTAAAATAACAAACAACTAAAAATAAAAAATAAAACATATAGAATTATGTTTTACAAAAAAAAAAAGTCATATATGTAAGATAGCCTTATAGCCCAAAGTGGAGAGATTCAAACAAGGACAGGGTACTTTGTCAGATTCCATATCATGCCTTGTCTACCACATTGCATGAAGTAATAGGTTGTCTACTTTAGTTGGAATGAAGCAATACGTTATCAAATAAAAAAATAATTATTTACTAAATGTTAATTTAAGGTTTCAAAGCCTTATTAAGTTCATGTTTAGCAAAGGGTGAAACTATGTGGAAATGAGCATAATATAGGTATGTAGAAAAGAGTATCCCCTTAGTGAGGACCATTGATTTTTAAAGGAAAACTCGTGCATGCCCAGTTGAGATCAATTATAAATGAAAATAGAAAATTCAAATAGAAAAGAGAATTGTGCTGTAGATAATCAATGCTGCTTACATAATAGTTTTGTTCAGGTCTATTTTTTTCAAATAGATGATAAAGGAAGATTATAATAAAATACAAAATTCATAATCTTTTTCCATGTTTATAGAGATATGTTCACATATGGGATTGAACAATCAACAAATACAGATGATTGAAAGCAACACCTCAATATTTAATGGATGAAGCATTAAGACGTGTGCATATTATATATTCATCAGAAAACATTTTTTAGTTTTAGCATCATTAACTAGAATAATTTTTATTGTATAACACATAAAATATGTGAAAACTGAATGCAGTATATCAATTCAAACTAGGCTAAATTAACTCTTACAATCTAGCTATTTGTTAGTAAAGAATCAATATAGAATGTATATATAATTATATCAATAGAAGTTTTAAGTTTTGATACTTTTCATATAAAAGCATAATAATATCTGCTTGTTTATTTCATCCAAGTAAAAGTAGAGCTTTAATGAGAGGAGCTAGCAAAAGTCTGACTCATAGAAAATTGCTAAAATTATCACAGCCTGAATCCCCCTGGTATCAGTGTCCAAAAGCTCAACTGGAACCACCAGCTGAACACCAAAATAATCCAAAGAATATAATTCTGTTGTTGAGACCACAAGAGGGTTTCTGTCTATGTCCAGTTACTTATCACATAAAGATCCAATTATTGAGATGAGGATTGCCTAGGAAGAAAGGAATTTTTAATATGACAGGCATATTGCCATAAAAACAGGAGAAGCTTCCTCATCTGTCTCTCCGACTAAGGAACATCATGAGCTTTGAAAGGAGAGACCATGTGCCTCGAGGCAGGTCTTGGTGTATCTCACAAGGGCTACATGCACTGGGGGCAGGTTGTGGAGCATGGTGAATCTTGGAGTCAGGAAGTCCGTCCAGGGACCTTCAGATTCTCAGCCCCTTTGTCTTGTAGAAAATCCATCATTTTAGGTCAGGTGTGGTGGTTTATGCCTACAGTTCCAGTACTTTGGGAGGGCCAAGGCAGGAGGCTCACTTGAGGCCAGAAGTTCGAGTCCATCTTGTCTGGGAAACAACTCAAAAGGTTAAGTAGTTAGTTAAAGGAGGGGATTATAAAAAACACATATGGGTTCAAAAATATATAGCCAGTTACAATTCTTTAGATAAAGTTTCCAGAAGGACCTATACAAATAAAGACAGGGCCTCATTTATAACATATTGATAGCAAAGTGTGATACCTGACAAAGATAATCTGAAGCTGGTTGAAATAAAGGACCTTCTATTTGGATCATCAGAATAGAAGTTTCTCTTTGAAATATTGTTCAACAGTTAGTTCCACAGGGGAGCATCACTTTGCCTAGGAACAGAAGGAATCAAGGAAACAAGGAAAAGATTTCTTAACTTCCTTCTGTAATACCAACCGACCAGACCCCAACTATGAAAAGAAGGCTGAACTTTTGTTGCCTTGAACTTTTTTTCTCTTTTTCCTCCCCAAAATGTTGCTTATTAATCTTTCGTATCCAAAGTACATGAGTAATTATAAAAGTCACTAATTTAGCAATGCTCCAGGGGAAAATATATCTCTATAAAATGAAAAGAGAGAGACAATGTTTATATTTCTTCTTTGGGTATATTGGCTCACTGAACAACAATAACCATTATAAGATTGTATATAGAAATATAAATGACGTATATAACGGACTAAGTGCAGGGAAGTATGACAAATAGATGCAGTTTTCTCTAATTACTACCTTTTAACATGTACTGTGGCTTACTCTTTCCTTTCCCCAACCCTTAAGTCCAGGGTGGACTATAAATTTGTCTACTCATTTTCAGATATAAGAATACTTCTAATGTTTATCTGGGTCAATCAATCTAAAAATTCTACCCCACATCCACTTAAATGTAACACTGATCCCTCCAAACTTAAGGACCAGCAGAAGAATTTTGTAAATAGCAAATAGAATTTAGTACCATAAATCATGTGTCTGTGTGTGTGCTCATGCTCACATGCACATGTGTGTCTGTAAAGGCTCCATTATGCCTTACCTCATCTGCCCGCAATTATTTACACAAACTCAAGACTTTCAAAGAAATAAAATATTATAAGAAAATATTATTTATTAGCAAAATGATATTGTCCAGGGTATAATTTATCATTAATATAGACTGACATCCTCTTTATATGTTGATATTGTATGCTATGGTAGAAAGAACATTGATATTACTATATTTGTCTTAAATTCTAAGTTTTAGTTTCACCATCTAGAAAATGGAGTGGTTGGACTTTTTTTGTAATCTTGAAGGTCCCTTGAAAAGCATTGCTTTTTGAATTATATTTATTTCCATTTAAACTTCATTTTAAATAGTCATTTTTCTACCCTACACTAAATTGATTTTTCTGTATTAATATATTTCACAACTTTTTCTGTATTTTTTTTGAAAATTTCCTCCAACACCCAGTAATCCCAAGGTTGTGCCCTATTCAGAGTGACCTTGATAGAGCAACTTCCATGACTTTACTCCTTTTGACTCCCAGAAAAGGAATATGAGAGATGTGGATTTATTGTCATCCAAAGGTGCTCTTGACAATGAATAATATAAACTTAAATGAAAATGCTAATACACTTACTTGTTTAACACTAAGAAACAAAGTGACTGACAATGATTGCCCTTTAATTAAAGTTGAACATCTAGTGGCAAAGTGGATAGGAATCAATAAAACAGAAGAGTAGTCTTTCTTCATATAATTATCCCACTTTGCCAGATTGAATTTTTAATGTTGCCTATTTATATGCAGTTAGAATTGTGCAACATTATTTTGCCTGAATTTCAATAATAAATTATTATTATTTTTTTTAATTTGCCTTTTTAAGACCTCTGCATAAGAACCTGACCTACAATGTACTGATCTAAAAATACGAGTTTCATCACATGAGGAACTGTGTGAGTAGGTACTAAAGAATGTAGGTATAGGTAACCCCTGGTAACACATAATCAAATTAAATGAAGCCTATTATAATATTCAAGTCAGCACACTATAATTTAAAACAGAAAGTAAACAATAAATGTCTGTTATCAAGATGAAACTAGAGAATAAAAATCATTATTCTCAGTTGATAGTTTTTTGCCTTTCTATTTTTAATTTAATGAGATCTAACATATCTAAAATAGGAACCTACCTTTAAGAATATGTGAGATAATAACAGATTTGCAAACAAGTCAGGACAATTAAGAAACTTATATGCATTCTTGATCATTTTTAAATTAAACCTACATAAGGGTATATTGTAATTAAAAAGGCAGGACAATATATTTTATATTATAGCTACTGCTATTAAAATAAAAACCAAAATAAATCTAGTGGTTGTCTTTTCTTAATGAACTCGCACATTAAGTCCTAATTAATGGTATGCAATAGATAAGCTTTAAGTCAACATTTGAGTGCTTTCTGTGCAGTAATACATCTAAAAGAGAGAATAAGTTCTTATTTGTTGGCTATATTAAGAGAAATTGAGCCCCATTCTTTCTCTTTATAGGATTAGAAATAGCAGTACCCATGGTTAGTAACCATTTCAAATTTCTATTCCAGCCATTTAGTTTAATTTCAATAGAAAACAATGATTAGGACAATCAAATTAGCAAGTTTGTGGCTCAGTTGTCTTTGGCTATCTTCTCAACCAAGAAAATTAGATTTACTTAATGTGAAGATAAAACCATCAACACAAAATTAAACCTGCAATGTCAATTCATTGCCTTATATACAAGGTCCTTATTAGTGTTTCCATCTACCATTTTCTTCTTTTCTAGTTTTTAACTTATTCAGATAATATACTTTTAACACATTTTATTTTAAATATGAAATGTAAAGCCACCTAATATTTACCTCTGCTAACATTTTTTAGAATGTATTAGATTTTTAGTAATGTTATTCCAATTGGTATAAATTTTTAAAATCCACAGTAATACAGGTAATTTAGCTTATATGTAATTATCAGACTACATAAAGCACAGAGAATGATTTGCACATTTATTGTTTCAGAAATAGAATTTGTATAATTTATTTACCAGGTTGTTTTTCCTTTTTTTAGACATAATTCTTTTCTTCCTAATACAACATTTTGGTTAGGGAGGAACACAAATTTTATACCCATACTTCTATAGCTGTGTGATTTTTCCACTCACCTGGAGTGACAGTATAAGGAGACTTTCCAGATTCTTTTTACTCACCCCCCAAAACCAAGCAATCTTCTCCAAGACGGAAATTTGACAGAAATACTGAACCTAGGAGGTTTTGTCCCTCTTCTCTTTATTTTTAGAGTCATCCTCTTCTGTTTCATGCAGGATAGAATTGCTGCTCCTATAATTTGGTAGGTTTTAACAAAACATTTGGCTGAAGGTCTGGAGATAGACTTTTCCACTATTTTTATCAATATTCAAAATGATATTTGGTATTCATTGGTCTGTTTTTTTTATGTTATTTCTCAATTGGTTCTGAATTTGGGAGGAGAAGAAAAAATATTTATCGTTGGAATGAAACTCCATTTTATTTTACCTTGATGAAATTTAGAAGTATCTACTCTAGAATTCTGACTCCCAGTTATTACTTCATATGGATCAAGTAGATGTTGCCTCACTTGACCTTCTGCTTCCTTTTCCTGCTTCTCCTGTCCTTTACCTGTTTCCCTTGGAAACACCCCATTAATTGATCAATTACACACCAATTGCCATTTTAGTATATTGCTTCTGGTAAACACAACCAAAGACAGTGTAAATGTGTATTAAACTGAAAGATAAATGATTTCCTTCTCCTTACTAAATACACTTTATGGCTTCTCATTGCATATAGAGTAAAGATTTAAATTCACCACTCCAGCCTGTGCTGCTAAAGGATCTGGCTGCAGCTTATTCCATTTTTCTTCACTCTCCTGTCTCCCACTCTCTCTCACTGCATTTCAGCAATGGTATTTTGTGTGATGTTTAAACCCATCAAACCTTTTCTCAACTCAAGGCCTATCATTTTATGCTGTTTTTTTCTTGCCTCTTCATCCCACATAGCATATAACATCCTACCCTGAGTACTTCTGGCGTAAATTGTTTTATCATTTCCAGTGATTCTTTTTATTATTCGTTTGGATCCTTGTCATGCCTCCTATCTTAGTCAGCTCAGGTTGCTACAACAAAGTGTCACAGACTGGGTGGCTTATAAATAACAAACATTTATTTCTCACAGTTCTGGAGCCTGGAAGTTTGAGATGAGGGTGTCACATGGCTGGTTTCCGGTGAGGGCCCTCTTCTGGGTTTCAGAAAGCCTACATCTTATATCCTCTTACAGCAGAGAGTACAGTAATTCTCAGGACTATTATAAGGGCACTAATCCCACTTAGAAGTGCTGTATTCTTATGACCAAATTAACTTCCAAAGACCCCACCTCCTAATACCATCACAGTGAGGTTAGGATTCCAACATATGAATTTTGTGTGGACACAAACTCTCAGTCCATCACCCCTTACTATAGGCAGAACATATCTATTCATCCATCATTATTATCTACTATTTGATCATCTTATCAGAACAGACTTATTATATATTGCATCCCTTTTCTGAAAGGGGACTTTAAATGAGCTTGAATGATTTATTTGAGCGTCTTGTTCCTATCTTCTGCCATGAGATAATGCCTAATCCTTCAGCCTGGGTCCCAGAATGTAAGGATTATGTGCAACCAGAGCCTAGTAAAGCTGAGCAGAGCTGCATACAATCAGCACCCAGCAGTCACCAGCAACAGCTTAGTGATAAACCAATTTTTGTTTTTGTAAGCTAACATATGCTTGCATTGCTTCTGTATTGAAACCTGACTAAATGAAAATTTCTAGCAAGAACATAATTTAACTATAACATCAAAATTTATTATATCTATCAAATCTGGAAATTAGTAGAATGCTGCTAGTGAGTATTGGCTGATTCACTTATTTTTTTACCAATATATAATAATTGTACAAATTTTAGGTATATGTCATATTTTATACATGCATACAATGTGTAATGATCAAGTTAGGGTAATTGACATATCCATCAACTTAAACATTTGTCATTTCTTTGTATTGGGAACATTTCATGTCTTCTCTTCCGGCTATTGTGAAATATACCATAAATTCTTAACTATGGTCACCTTACTGTGCTGTCAAACACTAGAACTTATTCCTTCTATCTAATCGTATTTTTGTAACCATTAAACAACTTTTCTTCACTTTATGGGAGGAAGTGATACAAAAAAATATGAACTCAAAAATAATTGGCCTACTTGGAGTCATGGACTAAAAGAAAAGTAAAGATAGATCCTAGAAATTCTGGAACTTGTAAGAATGGAAAAATGAACTGACTCTCATAAATTATAAATAAATAATTTGAAAAGTGCTATCTTCTACAAAGGCATATTAGATTCAGAATTAGACTAAGACTCAGGACAAAAAGGAATTCAAAAGAATGGCTACTAGGCCCTTTTTTCAGATACTTGATTACTACTTAATGATACTTGATACTTGATAAGCTACTTAATGTAGCTTCCAATAAATACTTCACATGAACAAAATTGCTCAGGGAAATAAAAACACTGTAGCTCCATTGAAACCTGATAGGCTAAACATGCTTCCACCTAAATTGACAGAAAAACAGAAAGAGACATGGGGACAGATTTAAAAAAAAAATCACAGGTGTGACTATTGGTATACAGAGCTGAATGGAATCAAAGAGATTTTTTAAAAATTGTTGAATTTTTAAAAATCAACAAAACTTTTGACGCCTTTGTGTATATTCCACACTGGCATCAGATTAAGAAGTCTTTGTGGAAAAAAACCCAGTATTTTATTTTCATTATTTTCTACCTACAAGAAGTTCAACTAAAAATGTTTGTTCATCTTCCAGAGATAACAGTCTCCAAACTTCAGATGTGGCCAAGAAGATGAATGAAAAAGTGAGGATTTGCCACAAAAAAGAGCAAGAGCCACAGAGAATGGTGGACAGAGTATATGCTCACAGGGAATTCAATCGGTCTAAACAGTAAACATTCTCTGTTTATAAATAAAGGAAACTCACAATATTTTTTCCAGTGGTATTTCAGAATTGCTATGGATCAGTAGCCAATGTATGATGTTCTTCTGAATGTGTTCATTTTGGCTGTTCTGCATCATTGTAGGTTGTGTTTGAGGAGAGTTAGGTAACATATTTTTAGTGGTTATCCAGATAGAACAGGAGGATCTGCATCTGTAACTGAGGTATAATAACAATTCCTGGCCTTTGAGCCTCATATCATGACTGGAGCAGATTTTTCAGGTTAATTTCTGCAGAATAAAAGATTACATCTTCATGTGGGCGAGGAATGGATCTTTACATCTAAGAAAACAGACTGATATATTATATGATTTTCTCCAATTATCTTCTTTCTTCCCCTATAAGAGCATTTTATATCCCACCTTTGACATGTCCATTGTTGACCATAAGTGTCTCATTCTTTTCTTGGTGGATTATGTGTATTTCATATCTAAAGTGTTCAATGTACCTTTGTGTATTGGTTTGGTCATTTTTTCTTGTTTTCTGCCATCAGAACACCATGTACCAGATGGGGGCTGTTTCTTTATCATGAAATCCAGGATATGAAGACATTATGAGAGGAACCAAGTAGAGCCACTGCCATGTTGAAGACTCATGAGTAAGAGGTAAGCATTTGTGATTGTATCCATGGAGAGGACCTATAACTGCAGAAAAAGTTTGCTAGTATACTACCTTGTTTAATGATTTATTTTTTTGTTCTCATGTTACTCGCATTTTTTTTGTTTAAGTTTAGTTCTTACTCAGATTTATAATTACTTTATTCATTTGTATATTTCTTATTTTAACTGTATTACCCATTAGCCGACATGTTCAAGAAATACATTGCATGCTCTTTTTCTATCTCTGTAGTCCCAAAGCCTGCACAATAACTTGTATCTAGCAGACATGAGAAAATATTTGTTGATGTATTATGTAACTGAAAGAACCCTCACTTTTAAACTGATATCTTTCATATATAAATACATATTATGCATGTACACCTCTTATGTAGGAGTTAGCAGTGTAGTAGAGCAACCCTTTAAGGTCACTATTACATTTCTTTTAAATTTGTATGTGTTTAAACCTTATTTTCACATTTAGAGTTTAAGATCTTTAATGGCAAGTGCTATCCCTAACACTTCTAATATTATTGGCATTCCTGTACCCACAGAATTTTTAATAGTTTTTTTTTAATTACTTGATTGTTTTCACTCTGAAGAAAAAGCTGGACAATCCCTCATACTGTATGTCTGAAAATGTTTCTACAGGGTTCATTTTTTTCTATTCGTTATCTCTAGAATTTCCACTGGTATGTAAGTGATGCATCTCACTGAAGCGATTATCCACTGACATAAAGAAATATTACATCTATTCTCTGAAGCACTTTCTTCATTGCTTTAGTTGTTTCTATGTTCTTTATCATTCTGTGTTGTTTTGAGTCTTCAGGGCTTCCAATCATTCCATTATGAAATTCAGAATACTTCTTTCATCAGGATTTTAGCCCCTGTAGAGAAACAAGCTGATAGAATAATGACTGGTTATGCTCTTATATGACATCAGGCAATCATTTATGGACCACACTATGTCCACATTGAAGATGAAATAAACTGTTTTTCTTTTATATATTTCAAATATGAGTGGAAATGTAAGTTTTATTTTTTCTAAATGGATTCGATAAATATTCTCAATTTTCTCAAAGTAAATTGGTTTGTAATATATATATATATATATATATATATGCATGTATACACACATATGGAGAGAGAGAGAGATATTATCTGATTAGTAAAATATACCACTACTTCTAAAATTTATAAAATACTTCTTTAGAGTTTCTAGCTTTGTAAACATTACTTCATTTGGTCTTCCCAACAACTGTATGAGATCAATACAAATACTCCCATATCAGATATAAGAAAACCAAGAATTACAGCATATAACTCAGGTTTCCAAAACCATGTGGTTTATTAATAATTATTAATAATAATTATTATGTAATATATTATGATATATAATATATTACATAATAATTATTATTAATAATTATTAATAATTATGACACAAACTAGGGAATTGCACATGATGTTCAGTGACTATTTTGTAAGCCCACTTGCAACTCTATTTACATTCTTCACTATGGATAAGTATTCATGGGAATCATTACAGTGTCTTTTCTTAGTAGTGGGAAAATAGAAGCTTATCATTTTTATTAAGTAGGAGGAATTTGATCATTTTTTTCTAGTAAAATATCTGAGGTGAACTATATATCTGTTAAAAAATTACTTGATGTTCCTTTCTTAGAGAAATGTATTCATCTTTGCCTACTTGACCACATATCTAGTTTTAGTTAATGAAATATGTACAGTGGTGAAATATATTACTTATGGGCAGTTATCCTCATGAGCAAGCTTACAGATCACTGTGTCCTCTTACTCCCCACTCAGTGATCATGGAAGCCTATGTCTACTTGCAACCCCATCAGCCTTGATCCTTTAGTGATTGCAATAAGCTGAGTCCTTGTCTGACATGGGAAGGGCATGTAGTATATACACTATGTAAACTTTAGTTTTGAAAGTTAGTAAATTTAGAGATTTCTTTATTATCATACCATAATTCAGCCAATCATGTTGAACAGAGATCATATTTTTTCAAAGTTGAGATAAATACATGTAAAACTATTGCGTATAAGAATAATTTCCCTAAATCTCAAATCAATGCATCATTCTAAAGCAGAGTCTGTTAAATTTTGATAGAGCCCGTATTTCTAGCTCCTTCTCAAGCTGAATATTATATGGTACAATGCTTGGTACATAAAACTTTAAAAATTAGTTTCAGTTTTTCTTTAGATTAAAAATGATAAAGTGTTGTTATAATATCAGGTATGGAATATGTCATGAATGTCATATTTTAGGAGATAGGGAAAAATTATAAGAATGGTAGAAATAATCCAAATAATATAGTGAGTCATAAAATAACCAAATCATACCCTCAAGACCTTTCCTCACATGCTGAATGCATTTTCACCAATGTTTTTTGATTTGTCATTTGCAAATTTAGATAACGTCTATATCTAATTTTCACCAAATTAAATAGGAAAACTCTCTTAGTAAAAATTATTCAATGAATTATACTTTGCTAAAACACTCATTTATTCAAACCTATTTGAATAAAGTTTATGTAATAATATAAAATGTACTAACTTAGGCTTTCATGTGTCTATTTACATAAAAGTATTATGAACTTTGTATGCATACAGGTTTCAAGGCTTTAAAAACTATTAATAATTTAGGTTTTTAATTAAAATTAGTGCCA
The DNA here is from genome assembly GCF_040939455.1 of Microcebus murinus. Classification (NCBI taxonomy): domain Eukaryota; kingdom Metazoa; phylum Chordata; class Mammalia; order Primates; family Cheirogaleidae; genus Microcebus; species Microcebus murinus. The sequence continues at coordinate 14,740,256 of NC_134114.1, forward strand.
TTCAAAAAAAATCAAAAAGATATTTTTTACATCACAAATGTGCTCTATAAAATATACATAAACTCTGTTCATTAAATACATCAACATGTCTTCTCCATGAAAAAGGGCAATCAATCATTTTGCCAGGCTTTATCTTTGTAAATTTTCCCAAATGACTTTAGTCAATTGAAGAATAATGAGTTATGTATTTACACGCAACTCAAATTGACAAGATCTGTGTTGCTAAATAGTCCTCAATGAAAATAGTTGCAATGCAAGATACTAGAATTTGTAGTGCCTATGGTACCTCTGTTCATTAACCTCTGGTTGTTAGAAACAAATCAACATGATAGACGTGGTCTTTTTGACAGGAGACTAGAGAATTCTGAAGATACAAACATCATTATTAAATTATATGAGCATAAGATAAGCAAATATTAATGGGCCTTTTGTGGATATGAAATTAATTTACTGTCAGATAAACAGTTCCTTCATAGGAAAAAGGCAAATTCATAGAAATTAAAAAAAAATCTACACCATAGGCAATTGCTCCTGAATTACAATTAAACGACATTAATATTGAGCATGCCAGTGTTAATTCCAGAGGGATTTTTGAACCCATGTACTAGTTATTTGTGAAATGAGAAGTGCTTGCTTAATTTCTATCTTGGTCTGTGTTTCTCCCAGAAAGCAATGTGGATAAGTGCTTTGGATCTTTGAGCTTGCTTTTTTGCTCTTTTGAGACTGCCTAATACAAGCCTTTAAGTCGAGCCCTTCTGCATTTAATTTTTTTTCTTCTCATCAAAAATCCCTTTGAAAAACTGATAAAAGTTTTTCTGCTTTCCCAAGACAAATGAAAATATGCACACACCTTTAAGCAGGTAGTTTCAGTGGGACCAAAAAATCCATGGAGTTCATCCCTGTATTATTAGAAAAATCCTGGAGTTAGTGGTTGCAACTGGTTTTTAAACTTGTGCTAATAGTTGATCTGAAGTTCTACCCCTAGATCCAGGGATGCTTGGAATGCCTCTGATGTTTGCACTTGTACCACTGATATACAGAATACAGTGAGTTCAATGAAATATGAAATACCACTATCAGTTTTTCTCTGGTTTTTGGAATTGTTCACTGGAGTACTTCTGATTGAGGAGTTGCCACTTCACTGGCAGGTATGGTCTTGGCTCATGTGCTCAGATGGGCTACATGAAGTGTATGTTATATAAAGTCAGAGAATGGAGGAGTGGCTTCCAAGTACTTGAAAAAACTAAATTCCCAAATACATCTCGGAAACATCAAAATTATGTATTTGACCAAGAGCATGCATTCTTCTATCTACGAGTTGCTACAGGGCCACTAAATCAATAACACTTGGACTTATTTAGGTTGGAATTGGCCAAAAGATTCATGGAGGACATATATTCCTTTTACCACTTTAGTTGGCTTAGAGATTGTAAAGAAGACAAAGCAATGCAGAGAAAAAGAATTGTATCGGGAGGACCCACACATGTCAAGCAAAGCCTCCCCAGCCCTCTGCCCTACTGGTTTTCTCACTTGTCAAAAAGAGACAAGTTGGAAGCAGGAACAGACTACTTCAGCTCAGGGAAGCCACTCCTCCCTCAAGGAGGGCTAAGTATCATCCTTATCAGGAGGGATAAGGAAAGTAAGTTCCCCTTTCACATTTTATTCCCTTATCTCCCTAGGGGTTTGGCAAGGGCTAAGTGCCTAATACACCCCTAGGAAGGGGAGAGGGGTGTATTTTTGTTTGTTGTTTTGTTTTGTTTTGTTTTCAGGATATTATGAGATTACAAACATTTTGGTTACATTTTATGTCTTTGCCTCACCCAAGCAAGGATTAGAGACATACGCTTCCCCTCTACAAAGCTCACCGTATCCATTAGTTGTGAGTTTACACTCCCTCAACCCCCTAATCCCTGGAGAATATTACTACCATGTGAGCACCATAGTGTTGATCAGTTAGTGCCAATTTGATGGAGAGTACATGTGGAGCCTATTTTTCCAATCTTGTGATACCTCACTTTGGATAACGGGCTGAAGCTCAATCTATGCAAATATAAGAGGTGCTAGATCACTGTCATTTCTTATAATTGAGTAATATTCCATTATATACATATACCAAATTTTAATAATCCACTCATGAATTGACGGGCACTTGGGTTGTTTCCACATCCTTGCAATAGTGAATTGTGCTGCCACAAACATTCGAGTATAGATGTCTTTATTATAGAATGTCTTTTGCTCTTTTGAGTAGATGCCTAATAGTGCTACTGCTGGATTGAATGATATTTCTATTTTTAGCTCTTTGAGGTATCTCCAAATTCTTTTCCACAAAGGTTGCACTAATTTGCAGCCCCACCAGCAGTGTAAGAGTGTTTTTGTCTCTCCACATCCTCACCAGCATTTGTTGTTTTGAGATTTTTTTGACAGAGGCCAATCTCACTGGGGTTAGGTGATATCTCATTGTGGTTTTGATTTGCATTTCTCTAATGATTAGAGACATTGAGCATTTTTTATCTGTTTGCTTGCCATTATTCTGTCTTCTTTTGAAAAGTTTCTGTTCATTAGGTTTGGATGGAAGTTTGAAGAGGGTAAATTCTTTAAACCTAACAAAAGCAAGGATGGGATATCCCAAAACAAGAGCATTATGGAGAAATGCTTGCCTAGAGAGAAACAACAGAGTCAGAGCACCAAATATGTCAGTTTTAGTCTGAAAATGTCAGTTTGTAGCATGCTCATGGCTGAAGACTCATCAGACACACCAATGTTAGGCATACACAAAAATCAGGTTTATTGAGAAGAGAAAGATAGGATTATAGGGCAAGAGCAGGAATAGTTTAGAGAGCATGGTACATACACCATAGATGATGACCAGACCCATTGTCACAACAGGATAGGTAAAAGGAAGGGCAAAAGAGAAAGAGATGCTATGGTCAGCGTCTTATTTTATGGTACCTGGATAGGGACCTCCCTTGTGGTTCAGAGGTCAGGAATCACCTTGATTGGACTATTGGGAGTCACATGACTTGAGCCTTAACTATGGATGGGAGTTCTAGGTCACTTTCTGGACTTATGGTACCCAGGTGGCTTGGCCTGTGGCCTAGTGAGTCCTCTGCATTCTTTTACAGCTGGTGCACCAAAGTCTGATTAGTAGACTAGTAGGATATTCCCTCCAGGGATGGAGAATTAGCGTTGGGCAAGACCAAGAGGGGGGCAACAGAACCCACTTTCATCCCTAGGAGACCCAGAATCCCTCAGTATCTATCTAACACTATCTGTAGCTACATTTTGATCAAGTTCCAATTCATTTTTTTACTGATTTTGTGTGCTGCTTTTTATAAATTACAGAAAAATATAAAATTTAGGTCATTTTCATTTAACTAGGAAATTTATGTTTTTGAGAAACAGTTACTACAAGTACCTTCCATGTTCTTTCCAACTATATTAAATATTTAATTTCCTCCTACCTATTAAGATCAATTATCAAGATATCAACATATTAATACTAATTTTCAATTTAGGAAATTTATATCATTATTAAGTATAAAATGTATTTAAATATTAAGGATAACTAAAAATTGGCTGGTTAGAAATGCACATCTCCATTTATTTTTCCTGGAGTAACTTGCCATGCAGTTAGAAAACTAAGATGTTTTTGGAAAGCATCTTTCAGACATGTTTGCTTTTTAATTAAGTACAATAATTTTATCACATACTGAGTTAAATTTATTTAATTCAATTTTATCGCATACTGAATTAACTTTTAACATAATATATAACTCAATTCAAATTTTCTTAAATGCTAAGTTTGACTAAAAATTTAAGTGAAAAGAATTTTCAAAATATCTTTTAGTTCTTGGGGAGGATATTTTTTTTTCTTTCTAGTGAGTGTCCTGACCTGAAAGTGAGACTGAAGAAGCAGAAGTATAGGGTTAATGCGATCTTGAGTCTTGAGATATTTTATATTTTATATTCTTCTAATCTGTTTTTGTTAAGTTAAAAATCAAATGCAGTTCACAACTAAACATGAACACTAGATTGTAGGAGATATAAGCATAACATAAACTCATCTGCAGACTACCAAGAAGGAATATATTAGAACAAAGTAATGGTACATGAAATAATGAAAACTTAATGAAAAAAATAATGAGATAATGAAAATAAAATCAGGGCAGTTTTACCTTATAGTTTTCCACATCATTAAGACTATCTTAAATAGAATGGTCTTGCTGTATCTTATTGAATATATGGGTGAGTGTTTCTTTTTTTTTTAATCTCCAAATAGATGGACTTTTGATTATAAGTAACCTGAAACTTTGGAAGAAGCAATAAGCTGACTTTTCTTCAGAGTCTCACTTCGTTGCACTCATTTCCTTTTTCTTGGCCTTAAGATGAGGAGCTTGGACTTGGATAGGAAATATTTTCATTTTCTCGTATCACAGTTTCTCTTATCTTTAATTTCAGAAACTGATGTAATTTTTTTAAGTGTCTTATATTTGTTTGCTGGGTTGTTATATATTGTAAGTGTTCCATTCGCAATTGAGAAGTTAGTTTCTCTGCCTTGCAGGCTTCAGACATTGTAAATCTACTTTTTTTTTTTTATTTCCTTCACTATTATAATAGGCAGGCATTCTCTCCTGCCCTATTTTTTGATTCCCTTAGTTATCACTTATTCCTGGCAAAATCACTGCTAGTCCATGTTATTTATGACCTTTTATAAATTCAAAAACAAAACAAAACAAAAACAAAAACACGATGTTCTCTTTCCGATTATGAAAAGAAGGGAATTGCATCTTTGGACAAATTGCAAAGGGTACCCCTTCCTGGCTTATCATAATACAAGGGCTTATTAAACCATTTTTGTGCTAGAATTTGTCCCAATTAATCAACATGGCTAGGCACTAACATCCATTGAACTACGTAGATAAATGGCACAGTCTTCTAAGCATTATTTATTTTATACTGTAGATTTGAGGGTGGGGGACCTGTCTGTAAGCTGATTTTAAACTGATTACTCTATGACTGGGGAGTGGTGGAGTTAGTCAGTAAGTGAGTGCCAAGGACCCAGAAAATTTTGTTCCAATTCACATAATTTCTGTAAATAATTCTGACTTGATTACCTCAGGAACTTGAAGGGTACCCTTCCCACTCACATACTTGCTAAAAATACATGGACAAAAATACTTTGATTTTTGATACTTTGATTTTGACTGTGACTTTATCATTTAAGGAAGACAAATTTTATTGATTCTACTACTGCTTAGCAGATAGCTGTGTAGCTGCTAAGGTAATCAGTTAAGATTCTTTGCCAAGTAAAATAAAAATGCCACTTCAGAAAACGTCTTGGACAGAACATTCTTTCAAGTTCACAAATAAATCTAGGGGAATTATAATAGGAAAGAAAAAAAAAACGAAATAAAAAAAGAAAAGAGAAGGCATTCTGTTATTATCTAAAGCTGGAAAGTGACCAGAAATATCATTATTCAATAAAGTAAAGAGAGATGCAAATTTCCTCCATCTTTAATTCACCAGACACAAGAGCATTGTGGGGGTATTTTAGATTTGATTGTGCTTGGCCAAAGGGTAGCCAAAGCAGGAGATGAGGACAAGGGGTTTATTCAAAGCCTGTGCCTGAGGTAGCTTCCCACTGACTAAGGCTCAACCTAAGGTCAAATTGGTTTCCACAATATGACTCTCTACATCTATTTAACAATTTTTTTTCCTCTCCTGTTCAACAACAGAGGATCTGCTGTCTTACAGCCTTATAAACAGTGTCCAATTTGCAATATTATTCAGAAATTATTTGAAGGACTCTCTCTCTATATATAAATATATATGAATAAACATTCTAGTACGTGTTCTTTGAATCAAAATAGTATGTATATTCATTTAAATATTGGGATATGTAATATATTATAAAATATGTTTTTTAAAAATTTGTGTTACAAAATAAGGAAATCGGAACCCAATATTGGAGTTTAAGAAGAAGAGGCTATTTTTTAAAAGACAATGAGAAATTCACTTTTTATTCCTGACTTTATGTGATTTCCTCTTCTTTAATGGTATTGTTAGGTGATATTTTAGCTTGAAATGAAATGAAAAATAATTTGATATTCCAATGGCTCTTTTCTACTTTAAGAAGAAAGTAGGGACTCCTTTTTGGGCAGAGGTTACATATGTTATTTTTTTTTACCCCTCCACCCTCTCGTATATTACTAATACATCGGAAAATCTGTTATCTGACATGGATCCATGAATATCAGGGATCTTTGAATCACTCGACCTTTTAGATATATAATTACCTTGAGCATAAACTCTCATACTGAACTCTTTCAAAGCTACTTTAGTCATTCAGCACTGCCTACATTGTGTATTAATACCAAGTTCATATGTATTATAAATGATTTCAAAATAGATATGATATTGTAAGTGGCCCTGATATCAACTAAAAATCTATAGTCGTAAGTCTGGCATCTTGGTACATTTTATACCTTGGATATATGGAAGGTACTCTTTTTTAGTAGTATGGAAATGATAGCCAACATTCTGAATTTTACTTCAAGTTCCCAAGCTTCACATTTAAAATATATTTCCTGAGATCTCTCACTTCTTTATAAATATATACTGTACATGATTTCTAGAGTCAAGCATGCAAACAACAGGTTTTTACTCTTTACATATCCTTGACCTATACTACAATGTTAAAATTGTTTTCCATTTCCCATGTTAACATATTTTGGAAAACAAAATTCTTATTAGGAAGAAAATGTCATTGATAATAAGTTTCCCTTTATGGGGGTTCAGTATATATTAATACTTTCCTGTTAACTACAAAATACGTATCAGAGTACTAGTTGTATTTATTCACTTATTACGTATTTATTTATTCATTATTTAATCAAATTCTACTATTGAAAATAATTCCATTATCATAGCCAAAAGGAATAAAATGAATAAAATTTGTTGCATTCTTATTCTTCATGGGAATAAGTGATTCTACCTTACACTGATAACTGGTCTATGTATCATACTTGTTCCTTTTGTAGTCTAATGTTCTTCTACCTGGTCATTTATTTTGGAGTGCCTCTAGGCCTTTATCTTTTCTCTGTACATTATCAATTTCTTTTGGACTTAGTTTGGGTTTTCCCAGAAGCAGTTCTTGAGACAGAGATTCAAATGAATATACTTTATTTTGAACCCAAAATAAAGGTAGAGAATTGGTGAAGTGAAAATGAAGGTACAGGCAGCCAATAGCAATGTGTTATCAAGGAAGTTATTAGTGCTTAATCCTGCCAGAAAACAGTAATAGACAATTTAGAACATATGCCTTGAAATTTTCCCAACCAATGGGTGAGACAAGTGGGGACAGATTTTTCATCTGACTGCAAGTAGAAACAAAGCCAGATAATGTTTATATTGTATATAATAAGTATATTTTCATTTTAAACAATCATCATTTAAATATAATTTTGTATTAGTCAACATGACACAAGTAGAATTTTAATATGCATTTAATTTTTCTTAAAAATCCCTAAGCATTTAGGTTAGAAGAGAGTATGAGTTAGTCTTTAGTTGCAAGCAATAGAAATTTACTTGGCCTAATTTGATTAGAAAAATATTTAGAGGGAAAAATATTAGGTATTTTACAGAATCAAAGAAAGATAGAAGAGTCTTAGCAAAGGACATTAGGCAACTTCGGGGGCAATGCATGAAAACATTCTTCGACAATCCCACTAATAACCTTCCAACATAATTAATAAATTCCTGTTTTATTTGCTTTGTCATTAAATCATTTATCTCAAGATTGAAAGAGTCAGGACTATGAGTCAAACTGCACTAGTTTAAGTTGCTCACTCCTTATCTATGTGAAGGCATTAACACTATACTGATACTGGATTATTAATTTTTAAAAAAAGAGAAAAGTGTTAATAAAAAAGAGAACTTGAATCCTCTTCCTGAAATATAGAAGAACTAAGGCAATTAAATTTGAAAACCCCAACTCTTAATGTAATAGCCTTGGGAAAAAAATTAGGAGCAGGTTATTTTGTGGTAATAGACTGAGGTTAAAAGAGGATAATGATAAATATCCAAAACTCTGTTCAAGACGTGGGCTATCATGACTTATGGCTGCTATAATTGGTTGTATCTATAATTCTGTCATGGTACTGAGAGTTAGAATCCTAAACCTTTGGCTTTCCCTTGGCCTAGAAAAATGGTTGGTACCACATGTATTAAACATCATGCTCATTGCAATGAGAAAAATGTCCATATCATGAAAATCATTTGCATGGAGAAAGGGGTTATGAGAGAGAAGATGGCAGAATTAAATTCTAGGCTTTTGTTACCATTTCTCTGTTTTCCCTTTTATTCATATATACAATGAAAAAAAAATAAATGTCTTTTTAAATTACCCAGTTAAAACTAATTCACTTGAAATATGGATATACATACAAACCATATTTCTCATCTTCAGACAAACCATGGTAAATTGTAAATGTGGCCACAAATTCTTCATGTCTTTGCATCCAGGCTTTTGCAACCTAGAGCTGCAGATCATCTCCTCCAGACCTGGGGACTATTTCTCTAAGCATTGAAACTGACTGTGACTTGTTCTGACCAATGAGACATTAGCAAGTACAAAACAAAGGTTTGGAAAGCACTTGTATATTGGATGTTTTCTTTTACTGCTCCACTAAACTGTCAATGTGTGAACAACTCTGGGCTAGCCTGGTGGATGATAAAAGAAACCTTAGCCTAATTGCACCTGTCATCTCGACCAACACTAGCCAAACTCCAGAAGCAGAGTTGCTTAGTTGACCATCAGCTGAACTCAGCTAACCCCCTGATTCTGGTGCTAACTGCCAACCCAGAAAATAACATGAAACAAATATTGTTTAAAGCCAAAGTTTTGTGAGGGTTTGTTTTGCAGCAAAAACTGTTACATAAGCTGTATGGGTTGCATTGCTGTCCACTCAAAATTTATATACCAAAGTTATAATCCCTAGAACCTCAGAATATGATCTTATTCACAAATAGGAAGTAGGGTAATTGCAGATATAATTAGTTAAGGTGAGATCATACCTCAGTAGGGTGGGCCCTCAACCCAATATGACTGCTGTCTTTATACAAAGGGGAAATTTGGACACAGCCGTGCACACAGGAGAATGCTATGTAAGCAAGAAGGCAGAGCTCAGGTGATGTTTCTATGAGCTAAGGAATGCCACAAATTATTATCAAATCACCAAAAGGTAGAGAGTGGCTGGGAACTGATTCTTCCTCATAGATTTTAGAAGGAAGCAACCTTACCAACACCTTGTTTTCAGACTTCCAGCCTCCTGAACTATGAGACAATGCATTTTTTTTTTGCAAACAGATTATTTTATTATAAAAGTGTAATACGTAATTATAAATCAATCTGTTGTAAAATCAATGCTGAATTTGCATAAATGTAATTCCAAGTGGGGAAAAAAAACTGAACCTGATGAATTACAAACAGAAATAAACAGTTAGCCATGCTAAAGATATTTACTGAAGACACTGATGCATTAAATGTGTTTTTCCTATAAGAACCTTAGAAAAATAATTCTGAGTGGCTCATCATTATCTTTTCTTCTTATATAATTATAGTTGTATTTTTATATAATAGGCTATAGGTGATATGTAAACATGCTAATTTCACCATGATTTTTTCTTTAATAAACATATTTTTAGTAATTAGAAACTTTCCTCTGAGTCATTTTAGATGAATAATCCAACCGCCAAAAACAAGTGCATGTTTTTTTAAATGATTGTTAAGCCCCGACCTTCATTTCCCCCTTGGGAAATAGCATTAAAAGTCATTACATTATTCACTATAGAAACCTGGATTATCACTTTAAAGACATTAGCTTGCATTTGCACATCTAGCACAAGAGAGTCTTCTCTGCAGGGATGAGTGGGTTACACGTGTGAACATTGAGCTTTGCCTCATAGGCACAGAGCTCCTTGGCCAGGCACTGGGGCCTGTTGGCTTCACAGATTGGCTTTCTCCCTTGCAGACAGGTGAGAGCCAGGCTGCACAAAGGTGTGAATCGCAGTCTTAGGCTTCTCCTTGTTGTATTTATCCAAAAGAGTCTGGATGCGTTTCCCACAGTCAGGGTGGACCGCAGCAAAGTTCTTGACCGCTTTCTTGTGGATGAAAAGCTGGGCGTCCTTCAGGTGGCCAGGGGCGATGTTCTCACACAGCCGCTTCCTCTGCTCTTCATTCAGCACCTTCTCGTAGAATATTGCACGTCCTCAGAAAGCACACGGGCCCGTCAAGCTGGTAGTTGGCCACTCGAGCACGGAAGGGGCAGTTCACGGGTAACTGAAGATAATTGGGTCCCAGGCGGTGGCAGTGAGTGTCAGGATAGGAAAAAAGGCAGCCCTGAAGCATTTTGTCAGGGCTGGGCTCAATGCCGGGTGGCATGTTGCTTGGGTCAAAAGCTGTCTGTTCAACCTCAGCAAAGTAATTAACTGGATTCCGGTTTAAGACCAGTTTACCAACTGGAATAAGAGGGTAGTCCTGGTGAGGCCAAACCTTGATGACATCAAATGGATTAAATGGACAAGCTTCTGCTTGATTAAATGCCACAACCTGGATGTACAGAGTCCAGGAGGGGTAGTTTCCTGTGGCAATGGCATTGAAAAGATCCCGGAGGCCACAGTCAGGATCTTCCTGGGAAAGTCTGGCTGCATCTTCAACAGAAAGGTTTTTGATGCCCTGGTCAGTCTTACAATGGAATTTGCAATAGACTCCCTCTTTATCCGCATTCACCAGCTTGAAAGTATGCGATCCATACCCATTCACAAGGCGGTGTCTGTCTGGAACCCCCCATCACTGAACAGGAAAGAAACCTGATGCAGGGACTCCGGGTGTCAGCTCCAGAAGTCCCAGACCTGTCCCGATTCTTCAGGTGCGTCTGAGGATTTCTCTTTTGGCTGTGGATAAAGGACAGGAGCAATATGGCATCCCTGATGAAGAAAATGGGGGTACTATTTCCAACAAGATCCCAGTTACCGTCTTCTGTGTAAGATTTCACTGCAAGCCCAACGAGGATCACAAACTGTGTCAGCTGAGCCTGGCTCTCCAGCAACAGTGGAGAATCGAACTGCAATGGGAGTTCTCTTTCCAACACTCTCAGACACCTTTGCCTTGGAATATCTGGTAATGTCATGCATGACCTCGAAGTGGCCAAAGGCTCCTCCTGCTCCTTTAGCATGCACCACTCCCTCGGGAATTCTCTCTCTGTCAAAGTGAGCCCTTTTATCAGTGACAACCACATCCTGAACGAGCAGGGGCCTGCGGGGCCCTGCTGTCATCATGTTCAGTTTGTTTCCTATTGGGTTACCAGGTCCTGTGGTCAGGACATCAGGTTTCTGCCTGTTCCGCAGCTCCTTCCAGCGGCTCCTCCCGTCTGTCCTCGGTGGTGTCCGACTGGCGTGGCACAGCGTCGCAGGCTGCCTGGGCAAGCGCGTGTCCTGCTCTGCAGACAGACGCCTCTCGACAATGCATTTTGTTTGTTTGTTTGTTTAAGCCAATCAGTTTGTGGTACTTTGTCATGGCAGCCCTGGCAAACTGACATAGATGCTAATTTCATTTTTACCTTGAAGTCTTTTTAGTTACTATCTCTTTTGCTGGGAGAAGAATTTTTTTCACTTTCTCTCAAATTCAAATTCCAACCCTAGTGTTGCTTCATCAGATATTCCATGTCCACAGGATATGAATCATCTTTCCTCCAATCATTCTCTATCACCTACTTTGATGTTCTCCATTATACTTATTTCTGTTGAAGTTACATTTGATCTTTATTTACTTACTCTTTAACATCCTCTACTAAAAAGTAAGCCTGACCTCTTCATTGTTTTTTTATACCATCCCCACAAGACTTAGTATATTACAGGTTCTTAATAAATATCGATAACATAATATATAGTTAAACCAGAGAACATTTAATTAAGTTATCTCATAATTAAAATTTTAACCCATGTAAGACATTTTCCTTCAAATACACTCTTGAATTCATTCATCATTTGCATGAGGTATGATTATATGCTTAGAAATCCATGTAGATTTACATATAATTTATTAGTAAGATAGAAATATCAATTCTTGGGATTATTCTTTTCTCATCCCTTATATATAATTCCTCTTCACCATTGAAAGTCATAAATATAGCCTCTAGAATAATTAAAATATCAATTGTTGGGGTGGAATGAGAAAGAGTCAGTGATTGACAAAATATTTCTATCCAAAGAAATAGGAAGGAAGTTCTGAGGGATGCTGGACAGTCATGGGGCTTTAACCATAGAATTAGGAAAAGTAGAGTAAAAGAAAGAATAATCCTTTCTACTTCCCATTCTCACTAAGGCTAAGCTAGAGACAGCTCCTGAAGAAAAGGGACAGGGAGAGGAGATAGTGGGTGATCTTGAAGAAGAGGGTGGTGGAAATGAGATAGTAGAAACTAAAGGATAACACTGAAAAGAAAGTGAGTTAAAATTGGCAGTCTTGTAAACCCCCCTGGGATTATAACCTAGTAGTGGGGAATAGAACCAATACTGCAAATTCACTCATCTTCATTTCCGTGAACACCACATGCTGTCCACACAGATAAGCAGTTCTTCTTGACACAGACATCTGATTGTTGCCTGTAAGATTTCCATGAATCTTTCAAGAAAATGTCACCTTATCTGTCTATGCCTAAATGGTTTCATGTCAAAATCTCGTCTTTTATGATGGCTCAGGATGTTTCTACATCCTCTGAAAAACAAGCCAGGTCCCTGGACATCCAGAGGAGTTGTACAGTAAAAGGTAAAGCTTCAGAACCTGGTCTAGGATATTATGGATTAATAAGAGTATATTAAGGGGAACAGATTAAAAAAATATACATACCTCATTAGGTTTCTTGTATGTAAATATTAACTACTTGTCACTGTTTGAAAGATGCTATCTGAAATAAATACTTATCCTCTCAGTATAAAAGAAGATCAGAATTACATGCACAGGTAGGGCCAGAGCCATCAGTTTTGCTCTTTCAAGCTATGCAATCTTCTCTGGAAGTAGCTGTGTACAGAGACCTTGCCGAAAATAATTCACTCCAATTATGGGGAATGGACCCATTCAGAGCTATGAGATGTGATGCAGAATCACAGCTATTTCCTCTATATGTTTTACCCCATTATCTAGAAATAAAATGAATTTCACCAAAATAACCCAATCTAAAAAGTTGTAACCATATTTTATCTCAGAAACTTTAAAAAATTACTACCCCAAATGAATGCAGTACTCAGAATTCTTCATGTTTCAAATATTTCTATTTTTAAACAAGGTTTTTATATTGAAATTGGATAGGATGATGAATGTTTTTATTGGTTTCCCAGAACAAAGGAATCACCAAGCTAAAGGAGTATCAAACCTCTTCCTCTTGAATCCATAAAAAATAAACCAATTTAGAGATTAGGTGTGCATATGAGGGGGGTGGTATATATTAAAATATAAAATCAAGTATATATGTGTCATATGTGTATAGCTGTATCTATATATAATATAAATAGAATCAATATACATATATCAAATTCAAAATATATACAACACATAAATGTATAATTCCATCTTACAGCCTTTACAAGAGCATTAATAATTTCATGATCTACTTTAGAAGAGGACATCATAGAATCAATCAGTTTGCCCTGATTTTACTATAGCATTGTGCAAAAGTATATAAGGATGAGTTGTGAGGTATATATACAACAAAGGACATATATGTGTGTGTGTGTATATATATATGCATATATATATATATACAAAGGACACATGAATGATACAGATCAATGGACTCCATCTTGTTGGATGCTACAGTCTTAATACTAGGAGTATTGATAGTAACAACAAGCATTTGATTATCACTTATTATATTTTATTTATGTCCTGCTGTATTCTCTCAAGTGGTAATTTTTAAAAATAGAAGTAGAAATTACAATATCTAATCCTTTCACAGATTTTTATTGCATACGCTTCCATGAATCTTACATTGCTTGGGAAATATTTGAGAGTATAATTCATAATTTTAGAGAGATGCTTAAACCAATGTGCAAATTTTAAAGCATATTTTTAGGTTGTATAATAAGTGGTATGTAAGAAATCACTGTTAGTCATATTTTCTAAAGGACCTAGTTTACTTCAAACCAAATCAGATTAACAATCTTTTGTAGGTATATGTGCATTTATGTTTTGTCAGAAGTCAAAATATAAAATATTCTCATACATGTCTGTGGAAAGTCCCTTTTCTCCTTCAGATTCTTCTGTTTAATAATTCCTCATCTTTTATTCTTATCAAAGGTCATGACAATTAAAGTGACATACATACACACACTTTTATGACACCCATATATAAATATTATATAAGTGCAAATATAAATATTTTTTAGAGAATTATGATGGGTTGTGGAATTTTTGAAGCACAAATAGATCAGTATCCAATACTATAGAAGTCATAGATTCTAAACCTGAAGATGGATTTATTATGGCAAGTAACATATATGGTCCCCAAACTGGTATATCTGGATCTTCCACATATAGCTTTAAAAACTGTAATGTATCAGTAGTTTACCAGGCTGAACTCAGCTCAAATCAGTTTAAAAATTTTAGTCATCTTCCACTCTTTATAGTTCATAACATTTACAAAATTTATCCTAACCTATGTTCCCCAAAATGATTATATCTACTGTCTTTATAATGATAAATTGTAGGAAAAGCAGCTATGATTTATTGACTACACTATTTCAAACAGGTTAGAGAGGCTGTCAGAAGCCAGACCTGGAGTGCAGTTTACCTTGCTAATGCATGTAAGCAACACACAGATAAATCAAAGCAGATAGGCAGGTAGGGAATCATAAGTCGAGGGCAAAATAACCAGTCCATCTTTTATACTATTCTAAAACTACAAGCTTTAGCTAATATTTTCTTGCTCAAAACATTTCAGTTAGTCCCCATTGTCTACTTATTTTGAAATATCTACAGGTGGCTTCTATATTGCTTTATCTTTATAAATAACATCCTCACCATTAATATCAGTTATAAAGAGGACCTAAGTTAGGTATTAGAAGTAGAAAATTGTCAGCCAGGGGCAAGATGGCCAACTAGAGACGTTGATCATGATACTGTCCCAAAAAGAAAGTTTTAGGGGAGAAAGCATAGCCCAGGTGAAATACGGAGGGAGAAGTGCCAGAACCTACCCTTATTTAAGATCCCATGGGAAGAGCAGAACAAGAAGGAGCAAGATTGTGGCAGAGACCAACCCCAAGGGATTTGGAGCCTGGAGGAATTGATAGGACTCTTTATATTTCTTTTTCTCACACCTGTGGAAATCTGCTGTCTCCCGTCTTTTGGAGAGCCTTCTACCTTGACAAATGCAAGTACTGCTGCTTTCGGTGAATTGACAGCATCTTGGGAGCAGAGCACCAAGTCACAGGCTGGTGTATGGTCACTTCACTCCACCATAAACCAAACTAAGACAGTGGGCACCATTTTGCCTGTGCACACACTGGGTGCCTCTATCCTGCTGGGGTAGTCGCAGCCCTTCACTCTTCCTGCCAATGGATCCCACATGACAATTGCCCACAACCTGCTTGAACTGTGACAACTGCAAAGGAATAGGGAGACACAGGAGAGCAGCAGTATTCCCAAGGTTCTGACCCATAGCACGGGCTGCCCTGGAGGGACTGGGAAGTGCTGCGAATGCTTTTGAGGACAGTGGAAGGTGGAATGCACACTGTCTTATGCCAGAGAGCCCCTGGCTCATTATCTGAAGTTGTGGGCACCCTTCATAGTGGAGATATGAGTGCAGAGAGAAGTCGTAGGGGAAGACAGAGGGGAAGCATCACAGGAGCCCAGGAAGGGATGTGGATATGGGAACCTCCCCTACTCCAACTACCCAAAGCTGCAGACAGAGCCACCTTTGCTCTCAAGCATGAGGTTTTGGCACAGATGAGCTGAGGGACATCAAGTTCCAGGCTTGCAGTGTGGGTACATTCCCAATAGTACTCTGCTCGATGTCTACTGGTTCTGCACTGAGGGAGCAGCTCATTTCCCTCTCTTCATGGACAGGAAATAATTTAGCAGCTGTCCCAACCCAGGGATCACAGCCCTTGGGTCTCTACCTCACTGCATCTATAGCCAATGTCCCCCATAACCCATTTGGACCATAGAAGCTATGGAGGACCAGTGGATCCTGGGGGAATGGTGGGTCTCCCAGAACTTGTGCTTTCAGAGTGAGCTGCTTCTAGCTGAGAGGAGCATGGAACACAGCAGAGGGCCCCTTGGGACAAAGGGGGCAGGTCACACACTCCCCACCATTTGAAGAATTCTCCTCCTTCATCTTCAATCCCCCACCCATGGCTGTGAGACAGCCACTACTGAAAGGCTGAATTTCTACTCAGGAGTGCTTGAAGATGATGAATTCCAAAGGACAGAGACTACTATCATAGCTGAGAGAGGGAGATATGAGTGGCTCCTGCATCCCACAGCTGCCTGCCTCTGCTAATCTCATCAAGACGGGCCTGCCCTCCTCTCACAGACTCACAGTGCATCCTCCCTTCTTTTGCCAGAGCATTTCTCCATAGCAGGAATTCACCCCGCCCCTTACTATCACAGCCAGTGCCTGAATTCACAGAGGTGAGGGCAAATTTTCCAGCTTGGTCTCAATCTGGCCCCCCCAAGACTCATCCAGGGGCCTGGGGCTTGGTATTACCTAAGCTAGTCCACCACTCCTGGCATCTGAACATTCCTTGAAGGGTCTGAGGTCCAGCTGGCCCAAATTGTCAGCAACACCACAGCGAGTACCCACCTTCATGAGATCTCTCCTTCTCCACTCTGAGAAGTAGAGATCTTTGCAGAGGAGAACAAGTTAAGGGCAAAGCTATCTGTTTTGAGATGAGGGAAGAGGTTCTGTCAGGGTGGCAGCCATCTAGTGATGAAAAGGGTTATCAATCTCTACTCTCATAATATCTATTTAAAACCTGGTTAAATATGCAACAGGAAGTCACCTTGCATTTTTTCAACCTGCAAGTGTTTTGAGCTTGTCTCTATTCTGGGCACTATGCTAAAATACTTAGAAAAGTAGACACAGGATTTTATGAGCCCACAATCTCAGAAGGAGGGAAGATACTAATAAAACTTGAGTTACAAATGTGATAAGTATTGTGCCAAATGTGAAAGGCAACAACATAAATCTGAGCTGATTTAAATGTACTCTAGAAGATTCTGTAGTAAAACATGCTCAGTCTTAATACATTTGGGGTAAAATGGTAAATACAGGTTCAGAGACTATATATTGGGAGGTAGAATCAAAATGAGCATTGATCAATGGTGTCTCTGTAACTTTATTAATAATCTAGAAATTTTGGACATATCCAACTTCTTTAGCATGAAAGATAGAGGGTTTACATGAAGGACAAGAGATGATTAATTCTATCTTGTCAGGTTCAGTTCAGAGAAGTATTGCCACCTGTTATAGTTCAAAAGAAACTATGAATAATATACCACCTATTCTGAAATTGAGGAAAGAAATGATTAAAGGGCAAAATTCAGGGCATTATAAACAAACATGTGGATAGAATATCTTCTGAATAAGATCAGAATCATATTTTTTTTTTAAAAAGTGTAGCACAGTACATTCTCTGGGAAAAAAATGGATGCAAGCCAACTGAATCTAAAGGGAATAGGAATACTATAGTAAGTCAATTTGAATAGGAAGGTGAAAGTATGAAAATAGTTCCCGTTGATATTCTTTTGGAAAAAAAATCACTCTTGTAAAAGAAAATTATTGGTTTTAGCTCAATAGCATGATGGCATAACAGACAGGAAAGAGAAAATGCAATGACAAAGAAGGGAGCTATATAATTTCAGCACAGTCATTATCTTTAGTTAGAAATTTGCAAAGGTGGTTTTTAAGTAAAAGTAAATTGGCTATTAAAGAATGGTGTAAATGATTGCATGTCTAAACAAATCTTTTCCAGAGAAATCTCAGAGAGCTTTTAAAGGAACAAATTTTACCTTAAACAAAAAATGATTTCATGAAAAAAAAATATTTTTGACAAATATCATACTACCACATTCTCTTTATCATCTTTTGCTCTTGTTCTTTGTTCAGTATCTCTCTTCCTATCTGTCTCTGGCTCTCTTTCTCTCTCACACACACAAACATGCACATTCAAAATTCAAACATAACTGTTTTTTTCTTTTTTCATACTGGTCTAATAAAATTATTGTATCATTGTCTCAGTATCATGTTTCCTTAAGCAGTATTCCTTAAACAAATACTCCTAATCTTTTTTCTTTATGTTACATTGTTATACAATCTGTAGTTCTCAAATTGTATGTGCACAGTGTTGAGAAATGTTTGTTTTTATAAAATGGAAATATTTGACTAATGCTTCCTAACTTAAAATCAGCTTAAAACCACCATGGTAGGCAGAATAATGACCCTGCTGAAGTGCCCATGTCCCAATCTCCAGAATCTGTCAACCTGCTAGGTTACATGGCAAAGGGGAAAAAAGGTTGCTAATTAGCTGACCATAAAATAGGGAGATTATCATGAATTATTCTGATGAGTCCAATGTAATCACAATGGCTTTTAAAAGTGGAAAATGAAGGCAGAAGCTTTAGAGTCAGAAAAGATATGGAGACAGATGGAGAGGTCAGAGTGATGCTGTGTGAGAAGCACTGTAGCCTGTTTCGTTGACTTTGAAGATGAAGGAAGAGGGTCACTGAGCTTGGAATGCAGGCATTCTCTGAGCATTGGAAGAGAGGGCTTCTCATTTAGAGACTCCAAAAAGCAACAAAGTCCTGCAAGCACCTAGTGTCTTAGTGCATGCTAGTAGCTATAATAGAATACCATAGACTGGGTGGCTTATAAACAACTGAAATTTATTTCTCACAGTATTGTAGGGCTGGAAAATCCTATATCAAGGCCGATTTGGTGTCCAGTAAGGATCCATCTTGCTGTATGATCCATCCTCACTTGGTGGGAAAGGCCAAAGATCTCTCCAGGACCTCTTTTATGCAGGCACAAATTCCATGCATGACAGCTTTGCCCTCATGACCTAATCATCTCGCAAAGACCCCTGATTTTTAATACTACCACATGCGAGTTAAAATTTCAACATATTAATTCTGGAGGGGGTAAGGAAGTGACACAAACATTCATACCATAGCACCTAGATTTTATTCCAGTGATATTTCTAACCTACAGAGCTGTAAGATAATGAATGTGTGTTTTTTAAGCCACTAAATTTATGCTAATTTGTTCTGGAGATAATAGGAAACTAATGCAATTGCCTACAGTCTTCCAATATTCTCTTAATCAGAAATACTCAGACATATTAGGAGAATCTTATTATAATATCCTCTTTGACTTTGCATTTATTACGTCCACAATTATGAATAAGCAAGAGATAGACTAAAACATATTTTAGGAGACTGGGGAAGATGATGGACCAGAAGCAGAACTTTCACAATGCTCTCAAGAAGAGGATCAAAAGCTGCAGGCAGATGCATACCTATGGATGGCTCTTCTAGGAAAGAATATTGTAAAACTCTGGACAAGTAATGGGAGACATTCAGAATGAAGGAGAAGGTGACAGGGCAATTCATTTGGCAAGATCAAAGCAATCTGTGAGGAGGCATCCACACATCGGGAAGAGCAGGAGGATAAAGTTCTGGAGTCCCAGGCTTACCCCACAGGCATGTGGCCCAAGCTGTCACAGGGCTACCTCCACCACCACAGACCTCTGGAATGATCAGGGAGCTGCTTAGCATCCATGCAGTGACATTGCACTGGAGCTAAGAGCCCCTCCCCACCCAGCATGGGATCTGAACAGAGGGGGTATCTCAGGCACCACAGACACCCACTGGGAAGTCTTGGGTGACTGCTTCAGTGGGACCTACATTGGGGAGAACCCCAGGCATCTAGAAGCCCTGGCTCACTTTCATGGGCCCTAGGCCACTGGAACCAACTCCTGTTCATGCAGCTCAGCATCCACAGCTCCCACACCACTAGAACAGCCCCCTGCCTATGGTGGTCTGCTTCCATGGTCCCCAGTTCTGGCTCTGAGACTCTCCTTGTCCCCAGGCCTGAGGCTCTTCCCCTGTGGGTCCAGAGCTCCAGATGGGCCCATGACGCTGTTCCCAAGATTTCAGTGTTGTGCCTGGACCTCAAGACCTCACCCCCAAGTCTGTAATAGTGGCAGAACCACGCCGAGGTCTAATGATTTGCCATGGACCCTGCAGCCTCAAGTGGCCATTACACTTGGACTTGGTTTAAGCAAATGCCCATAACACAGACACCCATGACCACTTCCTAGATAACCTTAGCTGGCTTCCACTGTCACCCCTATGAGAATGATACTGGACAGAGCCATTACTCACAATGCCAGCCTCTGTGGAAGGGTCTAACCCAGTCCCCAACTCGTACTTATAACAATGATCTAAGAAATGACCCATCATTCCACACAAAGATCATCAAACATCAACATTACTTGTGACAAAGACAGGGGAAAAGTACAAAACAGAATAGCTACAATATAGTCTCTTACCACACCCACTCCTCCCTGCTGGGTCAACATTACAGAATAGAACAAAACAGCCACCTGAGGACCTTCCCTTCTTCTCATTAAGTAGGAGAGTTCCTGGTAATAAAGAACAGGTACCCTTCAAAACTATTAGTCCTTAGGCAAGAAAAGAGGATTCAGAAAAGAAAAAAACAGCAAAATACCCCAGGCACATGAAAAAACAAAATATTTGGTACCTCCAAGGGATCACAATGGAACTACAATAGCAGACTCCAATCAAAAGGAAATTGTGAAAATTTACATAAATGGAATTCAGAATATGGATGGCAAATAAGATTAATGGAATTAAAGAGAAAGTTGAAAACCATCAAAAAGAATCCAAAAAACAAATTCAGGAAATCAGAGAAAAAAATGGAAAGGTCACTATAGAGCCATACAACATAAGAAAGTATATAATAGAACTTAAATAAATGAAAGAGTCATTCATTCAGAGAATTTCAAAACACAGAAGAAAGCTTCAACAACAGACTTTACCAAGCAGAAGAAAGAATATAAGAATATCAGAGCTTGAAAACAAGGCTCTCCAGCTAAACCAGTCATTCAAAGATTTGGAAACGAGAACAAAGAAGACTGACAAATCACCTACAGGAACATAAGAGTATGTGAAACAAATCAATATGTGAATTATAGATATCCCTGAGAGAAGAGAAGAAAGATCAAAAGGTATAGAAAATCTATTCAAGGGAATTATTGAAGAAAACTCCCCTGGTATTGCCAGAGATTCAGATATCGAGATACAAGGTGGTCATAGAAGACCAGGAAGATTTATAGCAAATGGAATATCTTCAAGACACATAGTAATCAACCTAGACAAATTCAAAATGAAGGAGAAAATTCTACAAGCAGCAAGATGAAAGCAGCAAGATGAATCAGCAACTAACCTACAAAGGAAATCCATGAGACCAACTGCAAACTTCTCACTTGAGGCCTTCCAAGCCAGAGAAATTGGGGACCTGTCTTCAGTCTTTTTAAAGACAACATCAGCCAACCTAAAATTTTGTATTCTGCAAACTTAAGTTTCATAATTGATGGAGAAATAAAGAATTTTCCAGTAAAGCAAATAATGAAAGAATTTGTCACGACCAGACATGCCTTTCAGGAAGTACTCAGAACTACCTGTGGATCAGCACAACAGACACTCATCAGGGTAAAATCAAGCAAAAGCTAAAGCTCATGGCTCATACAAAACAAGAGGAAAAAGAAAGTAGTAAGAAAGTACACAACATGATCAACAGAACAGCATCTCACGTATCAGTAGTATTACTCAACATTAGTCTGGATGTTTTACTGAAAAGACATAGGGTGGCTGAATGAATAATAAAAAAAAAAATTCAAGTATCTGCTGTCTCCATGAACACATCTAATCTACAAGGACTCAGACAGACTCAAGGGGAAGGGATGAAAAAAATATTCTATGTAACAGAAACCAAAACAGAGCAAGTGTAGCAATTTTCATATCAGATAAAATCGACTTTAAATCAACAATAGTAAAGAAAGACAAAGATGGTCATTATATAATGGTAAAGGAAGCAATCAAAAAGGAAGACATAACAATTGTCAGCATATATGCACCTAACACATGAGCTCCCAGATTCATAAAGCACACTCTGCTGGATTTTAGCAAAGAGACAAATAGTAGCATCATAATTGCCAGGTACTTCATCACTCCACTAAAGACCTAGACAGTTTAAAAAGTGGACAAAGACATGAACAGATGTTTTTCAAAAGAACATAGACAAATGGCCAACAAGCATGTAAAAGTGCTCAACATCACTAATCATCAGAGAAATGTGAAGTAAAACCACAATGACATATCACCTTACTCCTGTCAGTGTGACTATTACAAAAGAGTCAAAAAACAATAGATCCTGGCATGGATGCACAGAGAAAGAATACTACTACGCTGTTGGTGGAGACTGAAAATTAGTACCATCTCAATGGAAAATGGTATGGAAATTCTTCAAAGAAATAAATATAGACTTACCATTTAACACAGCAATCTCACTTCTGGGTATCTAACCAAAAGAAAAAAGTCATTTTATCAAGAGGACACTTGCACTCAAATGTTTACTGCAGCACAATTCACAATTGCAAAGATGTGGAATCAACCTAAATGCCCATCAGTTCATAAATGGATTAAGAAAATGTGATATATGTATACCATGGAGTACTACTCAGCCATACAAGGAATGCATTAATGTTTTTGCACCAATTTGGATGGAACCGGAGACCATTACCCTAAGTAAAGTATCTCAGGAGTGGAAAAAGCAAACACTACATGTATTCTTTAGCAATTTGGGACTAATTGCTGGGCACATGTGGGCACAGAGAGAAGTAAAAGTCACTGGAAATCAAGAAGGAGGTTGAGGGGTGGTATAAAATCTAACAGTTGCAATGAATACTATACAGGTGATGGGCAAACTAATAGCCCTGACTAAGCATTAGAAAAACTATCCATGTAATAAAAACATTTGTTATTCTCTTAATATTTTGAAACTTAAAAAAATTTAAAGGAACAGTAATGTAGACATATATTTACAATGGCATTCACTTATATGTCTGTAAAAGTCATGACATATGTCTCCAAATATATCTACTTCAATAACTGGTTAATCTGTTTGTAAGCCTTTGAATTATTTGCAATTTTATACAAAGCTTCATGTATGTAATAGAGGAGAGGCTTAGAGTGGAAACTCATCAGTGTTAGAGGGCCATGGTAAAACAAATAATAAAAAATAAAACATACCAATAAACCAAATTAAAATTGATACTGTGTCTATATCCCAACAGTTGTGTAGGAAATTTGATTTCAGACATTATGGGAGTTTACTTTCCATTCCCATTTTATTAATATATAAAGCTCTTAAAGGTCTGTCATAAATTTTTCAAATATAATGAACAACAATGGTACCGCTGATATGACTGTCATTCAGAACTCCAGGGAACAGCCGACAGGTCTGAGATGCATTAACCCATCTGTGGTTATGTCACCCTCTTCCTTCACCTCCGTGAGTATCTGGCATATTTTTTTAATTCATTCATTTCATGAAATATCAAATATGACTAAATATTCAGACATGTTTTATAATGTATATTTTTTGTATATAATTTGTCGTAGAAATAGAGCACTGGTTAAACCACAATGTATACTTGTATCAAAGCATCACATATACCCCACAAATATAGACATATAGACAACTATTATGTACCCATAACAATTACAAATGAAAACTTAAAAATATTTATTTTCTTTTTTTTTTTAATTGTAAACTAGGAGTTATTATCAAACAGCTTCAGCTTTGTGCTTTCTTTTATCTTTTCCCAAGAACAGGGGGGTGGCTGGGGACTTGGCCAACAGAACTTAAATTAATATCTGAATACATTATTCTACCACAACTTAAACACATAGTATTATATTAAAGAAATCAAATAAGTTTAGTAATACAAGTGTACCTTAGTGATCATCTGATATTTGCCAAGAATAATAAATTTCCTTCAGCCTTTGAAAGATAAAATCTGTTTAAAACAAATAACATCACAGATATGAATGATGCATGGTACAGTACTTACTTGCAACCTGTAAAAGTTTGTGATCTAATAATAAGATACTTCAAATTTACTTTTCTGTCACAATAGCAGTATTAAAAATTTTGATAAGATATAGGTCACAAATAATAAATTTTATTATGTTAATATATGAAAAAATGTGTGAATTGGGGGTTTCAGCAATAAATTCATATCATTAAATACTTTAATTATTCTGGGAGAAATATCTAGAATGACCTCCAATTATCATGCCTCCTGGAATTCATGCTGTTGTGTCATATCCACCCCTTCACTGTGGGCTGGACTTATTTGACTCACTTTTAAAGAATATAACATCACAGAAATGATGAGAAGCCACTTCTGAAATTACATTTTAAAAAGTTTCTGGCTTTCATCTTCGGCACTCTCATTTGTATGGAAAGAAGAACAGAGAATATGCAAGAAAGAATATTCAAAGGCATAAATGGTGGGTAATATCTTAGATTTTAATATAGAGATAAATCTTGGGCATGATAGAAAATATATTCACATCTAGGTGTATTTTAATGAAATTGCAGTTGTTGGGAAGAAAAATAGAATGTTTAAATTTAAAAATAAAAAATAGGAACAGAGAAAAAATTGGATCAACCTCATAAATGTTAGGAAAAGATACAAAGTTTGGTAATTGCAAAATGAAATGATTACAAGTATATAAAGCTACTTAGCAAATAAAGGGTAATATAACTTAAATCTATTATACATATGACTGTTTCTGCATGATTGACTAATGTGCTTAATATAGACAAAGATCTTAGATTGGCTTAAACAGTTCAATTCAAAATGATATTCTACTGATTAATTCTCTTGTACTTCAAAATCATAGTTTAGAATGTAATAAAATGATATTAATATAAATTATTTTACATATTAGCATAAATTCTAATTTTTTAAAAAAAGTATAAAAAGTTGAAAAAGTAAAAAGATAAACAAAAATAAAACTTTGGAATATGTACATAAAATCTAATATAGAATGATAAGATAATAATTGGGCCTCATAAAACTTTTAAAAAGCATTATGATTCATATAGAAGTGATATTTTTAGTAGTATAAAGAGAATATGTTTATTATAGAACTAAGAAAAAGTTCCAAAGATATTCTTAACTCAAGCAGAAACTTATTGAATAAAGCCCCAAATCTATAACTATAAACAAGTAAGTAAATCAACAGACTAATAATAGAAGCTCAACCTGTGAAAAGATAATTGCCCCAAACTAACAATCCTTATCAATGCTGGCAGTATTACTTTGAAATTGAGAATAAACAAACTTGCTTACTATTGTCATTCTTAGTTTCAATTTGTTAGGTTTACCCAATGTAACTAACATTACCTAAAAATAGGAAATATGAACAGTATAGTATAAGAAATATTAGTTCCTGTCAGCAAATCCAATTAGAAGACATACTGGAAGAAAATACTCCCCGAAAATTACCAACTAAAAAAAAAAAAAAAAAAAAAAACCAACACTGAAATATCTAAGTATAACCTAAGTAAGAAATGTTAAGAGATTCTTATAAAGGCAACTATAGTTCTCTGACATAAGAGATGAGCATGTGAGGAGCTGGGTATAGAGTCAGAAAGAGAGGGAGAGAGAGAGGGAACATTCACAAATGAGTCTGAGATAATAAATTCAAGAATGTCTAAGAAAGAGACACATTATGAGAGAAAAACTACATAGAAGAGAAAAACGAAAGAGCAAGAGAAGGCAGGGGAGCAGGAGAGGTACTAGTAGAGGAAATCATAGGAAAATTTCATGATTTGGTGGAGAGGTACAAAAATAAGAGTAGATACATTCAGTTGATGGGAAAAGGGGAGTGATACATTTTCTTCACAACAGGATTTTAAATTTTACAAATTTTATAATCTATATGCATTAATTATACAATTACAAACAATGAAAAAATTTTGAAATAAACAAAGTTGCAATTTTTTTCTAATGCATCAAAGAATAGTTATTTAAAATAAAAAAAATGACATGATTTCAAAGACACGATAAGTAGGATTTATATTTGCATATCATGACAGGAAATTAGAAGACTATAGAAATTTATAAGTTGCAGTGTTTACTTCGGTAAACATTCTGAGTTTGCAAGGTTTTAACCTAGTTACATGATTAACTTACATGAAGAGGCAGAGGTGGAAAAGAGTTTGCTCAGGTGGGCGTTCTCATCCAGAGCCAAAGACATTATTAGGCATAAGTACATACACACAGCTTCTCATTTGGAGCATCAGTTCGAGTTAATTTGGCTTATGGCTATGCTTTTGAGAAATGACAGTCTTCAAATAGAGATTAGATGCACTGTAATAAGTTCTTTACTGTAATTTAATACTTTCTAGGAGGATTTGATTCCCATTTGGTTCATCGACTGGTTCTATTTATCAAGATGTATGCAAGATTTTTGTAAACAAGTTACAACCACCCCCACCTACAGAACTTTCAAGGAGACTTTTACAGGAGTATTTATAGGTACATAAATACTGTGAAGGACACAGCATCATCTCTTCCTTGCAACTTCATATTTCAGACTCATAAAATGATCTCATGATGATATACCTATTAATAGAGCTACTTACAAACTTTATGGAATAATTCTATGCTTCAAAAAATATAGAAATCCAAGGTTATCATTGAACAGAATTATTCAATATTCAATTTGATATAGGAGGAATATTATCAACTATTATATTTCAAAGCATTCAAAACATTTGATGTCTAAGAATAGCACCTAGATGAGAGAGCCCAGGGTAGGGGCATTTGGACTTGTCTCCCTCTATACATCTTTCTTTGCTGTACATTTGCAGGTTCATTTAGCATATGTTGCACAATATTTAAAGTAGTTGTGAGTAGATCTAATTTTTGCCATCATAAAAAAGTGATTTATGAAATACCATAACAGCTTTTGACAGAGCAAGAAAATAAAATTAGACAATTATGACCTTTGAATGAATTTTAAAGTTAAAAGAAAGAAAAAAGAAGGTAAGGCAATGTACAGTGGAAGTCATTCTAGAAATGTTATATTTGAAATACTCCATAATGAATTGTAAGCACAGATAGGTAAGATCCAACACAGTACAGATACCTGCTTGGAGTTGATGATTTAAAGGCAGCATATATTTAATATTTTTTACTTTCTTTAGTAGCTCCAAAGTAACTTAATACAATATATTGTAGGGTCATTATAAGGATGATTTAGCTAGAATTTTATATTTGGCAAATAAAAGAAACTATTAATTTTAAAAAGACTGAAAATAGGCCACCATATATTATAAGGAGATTTTTGCCTTTTAAAATTCAAAGCCCAGAGAGAGAACATGAAAGTTAAGTTTCTTTATTCTGAATATTTTCCTACAGCCTAGAAAATCACACTTCATTACATTTAGTTGGGGAGAGACAATTATTTTTTATAATGCAACTCCTCAGATCATATTCAACTACAATTTTTTTTTAACCTGCACCTCTGGGCTCCAAGTTCCTTGACATGTGGCTCTTCTGCAAATGTCTGTTCTGAAAATGAATAATCCTCTTTATCATTTCAGTTCCCTCAGAATAATTGTTATAAGGGAGAGAGGGAGAGAAAATTTCACAAGAACACTGAGTGTACAAGAAACTTAATGATGAACTACAGTAGTGGGAGGAGAATGGAGTAGGAACTAAAATAAGACATTCGGGGCACTTTTTTCCACTGCACTTTACATGGGGAAAATCTTGTTAATTTCTCCTGTGACAAAGCAAAAAATTAACAGTGAGTTTTACATGGGTATCCACATATTTTACCATGTATAATATATTATTAAAAGTAAAACAAAGCCCTATACATTATTAAATGTGAAGAAGAGAAATTTGAAAACCTTTCTTTAGGAAACATTATTTTCTGTACATTGAGTCCACCTGGAGAAATAGAAGACAAATAGCAGTATCACTAAATTGTACAGTAAAGGTGAAAGTAAGCATAGATTTGCTATTGTGAAGATAATAAAATGCATAATAAAATATATGATATGATTACATTCAAAAGTGAAACTATTGAACTCTAATTTGTATTTCCATTTTTAAATCAAAGTAAGGAAAATTATATTCTATATACAAATGAATAATTGCAACATAGATCACAGTATCACAACTCGTGGCAGACTCCTCTGTATCTGTTTATGAGTGGCTGTGTGGGGTGCACTTCTCTTCAAATGAACAGGTATGGGTGTGTGTGGATGAGTATGCTGTGAACGGGAAGGACTTGTGAATAAACTTTCTAGTTAATACATTTGTTCAATTTAACATTCCTGTTCACAATTGTCCTAATCTGTCATGCATAAAAAATGTCACCTTTCTCCTCTCAAAGTAACTGACATGGAAAATCTATGGGGTCTGAGATCCATGATGGCACTATGTACTGCTATTTCTTTTTCACCAGAGTAAATGGAACTATTAAGTCATGACTGTAGACATCGATCTGATGATCCTCTGCTCTCAGCAGTCTCATTTCTGCCTGGTGTCAGTAACATTTAAAACGCTTAGAACATTGAGTTGCAAAGACTTTAACTCACAAGTATCATCTCTCAGGACTCCACTAGGGTCTCTTTCTAGTTCTTATTTCAAGGTGCCATTTTAATAATTATTGTCCATTTATAATATTACTATATCACTGTAATTGATATATGATGAATAGATAGGTTTTCTAAGCAATCATATTTCCATATGGGTGTAAAGCTTAATGTATTCCTTAAAATTAAATAAATTTTAACATTTAATATTAATCAGTGATGATTGTTTTTGAACATGGTAATTTAAGCGCACTCTTGCTCTCCATATCTGTCCTGAAGAATTGACAGATAACATCTAGAGGGTTTTTTTTTTTTTTTTCCCCTTACTTTTTTTTGTTTGCTTTTTTGGGGGGATGCATCTTTACTTCCTCTTTTTCATATTTGGGGGTTGGAAAAGTATGTATATTTGTATTTCCAAAGGTGTTTGTAAATGCTCATCTTCATGAACATCAACGTGATGCCATAATACAAGCAATACATGAGCTGAAATTACTTCAAATATGGAATCTGTCAGCCAGTGCACCCTGAGGGGACTCAGGTATAGACTTGAAAATTACCTTTCTATTATTTCCTTTCCCACCACTATCTTGGTAATTGTTACCGATAGCTCTGTGTCTCAAGAACTTTCAGAAAATTAAAAACAAACAAAAGACAAACAGAAAACTGTTTCCATCATTATGCAAAATGCTAAGTAATACAGAAAATATCTGGATATTGTTAAAAATTGCTGTTGAAAAATAAGAGTAGCTTTGCCATACCCTTTGATTGGTCTCGATCTCTTGGTGTCCTGATATCAATCCCAATAAAATAACAAAAAGTACCTAGTATGTTCTATTCCAGAAAAAGACAGGCATTCCAAAATCTGAGAGATACTATAATAGAAACTGTAAGCTAGAGGAATTAATTTATGATTTTTAAAAAATCACTAAGAATGGAAAAAAGAAAACAAAATAGAAAATGAAAAAAAAAACACAAGTCACGTTCTTTCATTCAACATATGACAGATTGATGAGAGTGGCAAAATTTTGAAATGGTTGGTTTTGTAAATTGTTTATGAATATGTACAGTATATTGGGTAATGATTAAAATTATATCCATCCACTGTAAGAAATCATACAAAATTAACTCAATATGTAAAAAGGCATACAAATATTATAATGTATATTTATTTTAGTAGCTATTTAAAACATATCTTTGTTTTTCTTCATGGAGAAAATGGAGACATATTTGTTAGATGATTGCAAAGTTAGGATGAATGCATGTATTTTGAACACAAATCTCTGAAAATTTATTGTTTTCTTCAATAAATAAAATAATTTTACTGTCTTGTAGTAAGTAAATGATGTCATAAATGATGAAGAAGATAAAAAATACTGAAAAGGCAGAATAGCAAAAAAAGGATTTTGTTATCAAATAATAAATCATACCTTTAAGTAATTTTAAATAAGTAAGTATAGGATTTGAGCAGAATGAAGAGTTAAATTAGATACTATTATGTATAGAAATTTAAGACATAACAGGGTGGCATTTCATTTCTGAGGAAATAGTTTTATTACTGAAAAAACAGTATGCATCTGAAAAAATATGTTTAAAATTTCACTCCATATCATAGAGAAAGAAATGTAAGTTATACAAAAGGTAAAATATTGAAAAATGAATCAAAAGTCAATAATAAATACTAGTGGGGTTAATGCATACACTAGGAATGGCGATACTTAGAAATGAGAGGAAATGCAGAGGTAATAAAATATACAATATTTGGCTATACAAAATGTTATGCTTTTTATTTAAAATTATACCATAACATAGCTTTAAAGCAAAGGGATCGGAAAATGTTTAATAAATATAAAATATTGATATATGTATTGTCTAAACACCTGCTGTTAACTGGTAAGAAGACAGAGTGCAATACAAAACAACTGGCAAAGGAGTTGAATTCATAGACAAGTCTATGCAAAGATCTCCAAGCTGCCAATAGACTGAAGGAAGATACTCAGTCTTAGAGGTTGTGAAAGAAATTAACAAAAATAACAATGAAATAGATTTCTTTATGTAAGAAAAAATTAAATATCTAACACCCAGCCCTTGTAAGAATATGAGGAATATGACATTTTTATATATTGCTATTAAAATGTGTATTGCTAGAGTGATTTTGAAGCAATATGATAAAAGAAGTTGGGAACTATTGGAATATCCAATAGGAAACAGTTAAATAAACAATGATATATTTCTATAGGGAAAATTATGCAACAATTAAAAGTACATATAAATATGTTATTAATTTATTATATATAATATATATGTTTGAGTATGTATTATAATATATGATATATATTAATGTATGTAATATATATATACCAGCTAGCATTTCATGGCATGTGTTCAGTGAGAAATACAGAATGAAAGAAGGTAAGATAGAATGCTTCCATTTTTACTCCCAAATTTATCTATCATCTATTTTATACATATTAATAGGTAAATCTAAAAGCATAAATAGAGGTAGACACCAGTAAATATTTTTTTTTTTACCAAAATGCAACGGCTTGAGTGGAGGGGAGTTGAGAATATCAGAGTCAGAGGGGACAGAAATAGACTATAGAATAATGCCCTATGATGTTTAAATGAAAGTTAAGTATGCAAAAAATCATGGAATTATTGTAAATATTTAAAAATGAATATGTACATAGTGAATACTAAAAATTGGCATTGACAAATGAAAAGTTTGACTATAATGAATAAAACATGGCATAATTTTTTATGCATTTTTGTTATTTCAAAGCAGTTTTCTATTAAAGTATCAAAACTAGGTTAAAATTTGAAAAAAATAGTGCTTCCACTGCAGTACTTTGTTGCCTCTTAAAATATTTTAATGCAATCAACACAATTATAGAAGGGCATACATCACATCTGTCAATTATCCAAGATTTGAAGAGGTAGGTAATACTTTGTTGAAGATATTAAACCATATGTCAATAAAATACAGGAGCACATGGATACAAATTTCTTAGGGAAGTTTTGAACGAGTTTAATATTGGAAAGCAACATGACAAGGTTAGCATTGTGGATGAATGGTATAGGGAGGACGCTATAGCTGGAGCCTGAGGATCAGCAAGGAGTACATGTCAAAATAGACTTGTTGAAATCAAATCAGTTTGTGGAGGGCCTCTTTTTTAAATCTCATGACTGCTGTTGTTGAAAACCTGCAATATGACTTAGTGCATCCTCCTTGTCAGTTGTAAACACAGCTACAAGCTGCTCACTGCAAATAGGTCTCGACCCAGGAGTTTTCCCCATACTGTGATCCCAATCCTCATCTTCCTTGGCAAATTCTTTTATCCAAATGTTGAGACTCAGAAGTTGGAGAAGTTTGTGAGTTTCTGCTATGTGAGTTTTCTTTTAATTCCCATAAAGATCTTGGCCCTGACTGTCAGTAAAATGTGTTGCCTTCCTCATTTTTGCCTTCAATAATACATTCCTGTTTGTGGATGAAGATACCATTTTGTGGTTGATTTCTAATGCTGATATTACTTTCTTTATTATATATGCATAGTCACTATAATAAAAAATGGAGCTGGAGGAGGAGTTTATATTATTGACATATTTATTACTCAGGAGTTATCCGATAGTCAAACTTCCCTGAATATTTGCATTGGGGAACTAACATCCTCTTTTATGGTAAAATAATATTTTAGCTATTTTTGAAGCACAGAAGTGTTGCTTTATGATATTGTCCAGGATGCATCCTACATCCCTCCAATGGTTTAAGCAATGTACTGTAAACAAGCATTTATACGATAATTAAGAATGGAGAAAAGGTAGATAACATCTTCTGTTTCTAGCTGTGATAGCTTACAGGACGCTTTAAATGATCAGAAGAGAAAATTGGGATATTTTAATGTAATAAAAGCTGCTTGTATATATGAGCTGTATATATATTTATATTGTGTGTGTATGTGTGTGTGTGTGTGTATGTGTGTATCCGGGATAGGAATATTTATTGACTCTTAGAAGTGGCATGAATCTTATCCATCATTAGGGCTGACTACTCTCCCACAGCAACAACATTATCCTTGACCTATAAGCATCATATTTTTTGAAATAATACCATTACCAAGGAGGTATTATTTCAAGAAGCATACATTTCTAATGTTAAAGAGCATTTAAAGCTTTCTAATGTTGTGAGATCTTCCTCCTTTTAACTTCTTTCCATTTGTCCTAATTCATTTCTTTGAAGACATCCAAAGTTCACCTGTTCCAGTATTTGAAAATCATTTTGTTGCAGTATATATCTAGTTTACACTTTTCTATAGTAGCTATTAAAACAGCTAAATATATTTACCTGCTTCTCATACAAAATGTTTAAGAGGATACTATCTGGCCACAGAAATACAATATCTATCATATTCAATGGTTTTCTTAAACTGTGATGTTCAGATTTGAAAGTCCAGTGAGTCTTTAAGCCATGCAGGTCTTTAAGAGAACCTCAAGATTGGGAATGTGGAGAATAAGATTGTAGTGGGTTGAATAATAACCCCTTAAAAGAGATCTACAACCTAATCCTTGGAGCTTGTTGATGTTACTTTATATAACAAAAAATAATTTTGCAGATGCTGTTAAATTAAGAATTTTGAGATGGGAAAGTTATCCTGGATTATCTTGGAGTGGCATTATAAATTATAACCATTATAAATGCCATGTACCCTTAAAAAGGAGGTAGAAGGATATTTGGCAAACACGATAGGAAGAAAAAAAAGTTACACAACAAAAATATAATGAAGCAGACTCAGAGAGAGATGCTATGCTACAATAACTACAGACTGAAATATGCCCCTAACTCCAGAACTTCAGAATTTGACTATATCCGGAGACAGGGCCTTTAAAAAGGTAATTAAGTCAAAATGAGCCTTAATCCAATATGCATGGCATTCTTAAGAGAAGAGAATTTTTGACACAAAATGAGAGATAGCTGACAAGTGCAAGCTGAAGAAAAGGTGAGAAGATGGCCATATGTATGTCAAAGACAGAGGCCTCAGAAAAAAACCAAAATATGCTAATATCTTGATCTTCAATATTAGCTTTCAGAAATTTGAGAAAATAAATTTCTATCATTTAAGCCACACACTGTCTAGTATTTTGATATGACACCCCAATCAGACTAATACACACTGGCTTTCAAGTTAGAGAAACGTTCCATAAACTAAGAAATACAGACAAAGTAGCTCCAAATGCTGGGAAAAAAAGTAGATTCTTTCCTATAACCTATGACTTCTGGAGAGGTTGGCCAAACCCTGACAACAGCTTGATTTCTGCTCAGAGATACTCCAGAACAGTGAGAGAATAAATTTCTGCTGTTTTAAACCAGTTAGTAAGAGATAATTGGTTACAGCAGCACAGGAAACTACTATAGTAATAAGCTGAAAATAGACAGATTGGGGGCTGAGAGAAGCAAGCATGAAAGAATGGGCTCCCACGGAAAAGAACCAAAGCAATGTTAGTTCACTAAAATAATGTAAAGGTCAGAAAAATATGGTCATCATCAGTACACAAGGAGGGCAGATCCAATTTTCTGACACTAAGGTATTTTCTTAATA
Organism: Microcebus murinus; assembly: GCF_040939455.1. NCBI lineage: Eukaryota > Metazoa > Chordata > Mammalia > Primates > Cheirogaleidae > Microcebus > Microcebus murinus. Next base: position 14,774,610 of record NC_134114.1, read on the forward strand.
AAATTGTTGTTTGAATCTTGGAAAAGATAAAAAGTCATTTTCAGGTGTGGATACAATTTGAAGTAATATCCATGCCTGTTGCTAATATTTGGGTTCAGGGTCAATGCCCAAGGCAAAAAGATTTACCAAATGCTTGTGAGCTGTCAGAACCCCATAAGTCCAGTCTGGGATTCAGGGATGACTCTGTCTCCCAGACTGCTATCTGGCTGCAAACACAAGCCACAGTAGAGGCTTCTTCATACCACAAGTACATGTTTTAAGATGCAGGACTAAGCCCTAAACAAAGAATTCTATCCTCTTGTGAATCTAAGGTTATTAACTTCTATCCAAGTGTGATATGATGAGCAGACTCAGAACCCTAGGGGACTGTTTATTCAAACTGAAGGCTCCTCACTCAAAGCTGATAGAGCTTGGAGAGGGCAGTGACTGCCCGGAGAATATGAGACTATGACTTCTCATTATGACAACCCATTAATGCAGCCAGGACACATGAGAGTTTTCCAGCCCATGTCTCACATTGTTGGACTATGTCAAACTTGATTTTTCACATCAACTACTGTCAATGTGTGCCTCACCCATACATTGACTTTTTGATACTCAAAAGTCTAAATTTACATCATTACTGTGATAGTCATTTGTGTTCCTCAGATACATTTCTGCCTCTCCATTTTCCATTTGCATGGTCAGATTGTACTTCCTTTCATTTTTGAAATTTGGTGTATACGTGATATCATCACTAGATTACTTATAATACCTAATACAATGTAAAGACTATGTAATAGCTATTATACTGTATTTTAAATTTGTATTTCTTCTTGTTGTATCGTCACTTTTATTGTTTTGTTTTTCTAATAATTTCAATCCACAGTTGGTTAAAAGCATGATGTAGAACCCATGGGGGCTGACTTAAGTTTTCCATATGGAAACTTAAAGAGAGACTGTTTAATTGCCATGATCCAATTTTCCTGCCTAGGTAATCACGAATGCATGAAGTGTTATGCTTCCTGAGACTTAGTCCTGCAGAAAGGAGAGCAGAAGAGAGGAACCCAAGCAAATCTTGATGGACATGTGTAAGCAAGAAAAAACAAAAGTAGATATATCCTTTTAATCTACTGAGGTGCTGAACTTATTTATCATAGCAAAATAACCTAACATATACTAAATCATCCAAACTCTATCTTTATAAATTTTTGTCTTTAAGGTATAATTCTAGTTTAATAAAATTATTTTGACTTACAATCATACAATTATTCATTTTAGCACTCAGTCATAAAAAATGTCATATTTCATATGCACATTTGTTGATTTCAATGACAGTGTATTTAATGGAACTGGATAAAAGCATATCACAGTTTATATTGCAAAATATCCATTCAGTATGATTATATCTTCACACTATTTTTCTATGTCCTCAAAAATTAAAGGAGAAACTTTGCTTTATTGAAAACAGTAACATCATACCTTTTTAAATGACCCTGTTCACTTCCTATAATGAAAACAAAATATTAACTTTGTTTAAAGTAGCTTGCTTTCAGTTGGAGATAAAGGTTTTGTAAAATTGCTTTATACTTTATGTGTCATATCATACAAAAAGAAAATCAAAGTAAATAATTTCTGATCCTCAAATCTCTCTCCTTCTCTGTCTCTCTCCGTGTCTGTTCCCTACACACCAGCAAGAGTGCACTCGCTCACACACACACATACACACACAGGGTCACACATACTCAGGTATGCAGACATGGATATACATCAATTCCTATATCTAATCATGATAAAACCGCATCATAAACACAATAGCCATCAACATCTTGCTCACTATTGGATCCCAAAATATCACTAGTGCCTATAACAAGAAAGAAGGGAAGGAAGAAAGGAGGAGGGAAGAGTGGAGGGCAGAGACCTGACAAAATGTACAACTAGAATTCAAAAATAAAATCAGGATGGGAAGACTATGGGCACAGTGTCCTCAGGAGGACTTCATTTGACATACATATAGAAATATATATATTTCATAGTATTTTACTCCTTTCTTTAAAGTTATTCAACTGTACTTAGATGCAAATTATACAGCCTTTTAAATGATATTAAAATCTTAAAACTGGTATTTCTAGGAACCTGCTACAGTGTGGCAAATTGGATTTTACAAATAATTTAATCCTTTTTGATTCAGTCACATTAAGACAAGTTTTGAATGAAGTGAAATTAGAGAAAGGCCACACAATCAATTTTTACCCTTCCATAAGTTCAAGCATTGAATGGAAAAGAAACCAAATAAAAGATGTAGACCAAATATTTAAAAGACTGAATTATTTCCGGACACTACAGTTATTTTGACCTCCATTTTTTTAACACAAATAAATCTGTTAATATCTTCTACTTCTGGCTACAAAAGCATAATTTATATATTGAATAATTAAATGGTAATGTCGGTAATATAGTACATTGAATAATTACTTGAGGAAATGTATATATACAATGGTAAACATTCAACAATTTAAAGATATCAAATATTTCTTTGCTTTAGTATTATTTTAATGACATTTAAAGTAAAAGTTTTTAAAAATTTAAGACGACACATAATGCTTCAGCATACATAATATCATCTGGAACTAACAGTTAATAATGTAAAACAGAAATTTCACTTTGTGTACTAAACTCCTAGAGTGGAATCACTGAGCAAAAATCATGAACATGATGATACAAAGAGCTAAAGGCAAAAGAAAATTCCTTTTATATTAAAATAACTGAAATTTCAGAGGAAAATGAAAGGCCTTCTTTGTTGAAATGCCAAAAAATAATATTGCATTTATTTTGAAGAATTTCGAATTCTCATGAATTGAAGTTCATTTCAAACTGTGATATATTTAATTAATGTTGTGAATTATTTACTTAGTGATTTCAAGTCATGCCTCAATCTTAACTCAGTGATACTCATTTTTAAAATTCTACTCTTAAAATGCAAATAGTTATAAGTCTAAATTTTAAATAATCAGTTGTAAATCTTAGTTTAAGATTTATAAAACAAAATTTATACTCATACCAGAATAAGAAGGTGATGGGGAATTTGCTAAATTTGAGAAAAGGTAGCCTGCTATGCATACTGTTCTTTAACATGTTTTTCACTTAAAATTATATTTTGGAGCTATTTTCAAAATATTGCATACAGATCTCCCTTATTCCTTTCAGTAGTGCATAGTAGTCCGTTGTTTGGTATACTGTACAATATCAGCATTATACATCTTAATGAATGCTTTATGGTTTGCAACTACTTTGCTATTAATAATATGAAAATTTCTAGTATTCTTTTTTTTTAAGTCTGTAGTTTTACAGTATAATTTTGTCCATATTTAATATACATGCTCTTATTTTAAAATTTTATGAATCAGTTTATCTTATTCACATATCTTAGACTGCACAAAGATTTCAGATTTACCTTTTTATTCACTCTGAAACTAAATTTAGTAAGTGCTATGGTCTGAATGTGTTCCCTAAAATTCATGTGTTGGAACTTAAAACCCAATGTGATAGTAGTAAGAAGTAAGAATTTTGAGAAGTGATTAAGACATGAGGACAGAGCCCTTATGAATGGGATTATCAACCTTATAAGAGAGCAGGAGGAAACTAGGGAGATTCTTTTGCCCTTCCATCTTCTATCATGTAAGGACACTTAGACTTTGCCATATATGAGGATCAATTTCTCACCAGACACCAAACATGGCGGCACCTTGATCTTGGAGTTTCCAGACTCCAAGAACTGTGAGAAATACATTTCTATTAGTTATAAATTATCCAACCTGTGGCATTTTGTTATAGCAGCAGGAATAAACCAAGGCAGCAAGCTAATTAAACACATTAATATTTATTTTAATTTTAGGTCTTTTTATACTATTACGCAGTTTTTTAACTTTTATGTTATGACGTGTTTTCTCATGGTTAACATTATAATTATGTCATCATATAATACTTTTGTCCATTAAGATTAGGCTCTCTGTATTTATATTCTGATATGAGCAAGGATCAAATGTTTCCTCCAACTGTATTATTTATCATAGTGTTTTCTGCTACAATGTTTAATATTCTGATAATGATATTCAATTTTTCAACATGAAACAATATTCTTTGTTTTCTAACTATTACAGATCCATCAATCAACACATGTTTATTTTCTTTCCCTCATATTTTTATTAGTTGCATCTTTAGAGTCAATGTATACAAGGACTATTCTATTCTGTCATTCACAGATACATGTTTATTTTATTTCCAAAGGTAAATGTAGTCACCTTGACAAAAGGCATCTATGAAAAATAAAAACCCACAGCTAATATCATACTTAATTGTGAAATATTGAAGGCATTTTTTAAGGTTTAAGAATAAGATAGGTACATTTCTCTCACTACTTCTAATCAACATCATTCTAAAGATTCTAGCCAGTACAGTAAGTCACTAAAGGAAATAAAAGGTAACCATAATGGACATGAAGTAGCAAAACTGTCTTTATGCCCATACAATGTAAACATTATTGTAGGAAACCCAATGGTATCTGCAAAATGGTGACTAGATGTAATGAGTATAACATGGTTGCCAGATAAAATATGAAAATACAAGAATCAACTGTATATAAATTCCAGCAAGATACTACCAAAATGTAAATTTAAAAATTGCAATAGCAATAAAATTTGGAAATATTTGGGAAAATTTTTACAAAATATGGGGGGAAATTTTATATCAAAAATTGCAAAACATTTGTGAAAGAAATTAATGACCTAAAAACAATGCAGAGACATATTGAGGAGACTCAGTATGGTTAACATATCAACTCTCCCCTAATTAATTTGTAGGACATACTCAATCCAATACAACAATTGCCAGGGTATTTTTTTACTTTATTTTTTGTATTCATTCCCAAACTGATTCTAAAATTTATATGGGATATGAACGACCTATAAAAATCAAAATAATTTGAAAAGAAATAGCTGGAGAACAAATATTCCCTGAGCTCTAGACTTATTTTAAAGGGTGATATTGTGGTAGAGATAATCATATAGATTAAACAGAATGTAGAACCTAGAAATAAGTTCCCCACATGTATAGACACCGATTTTTGACAAATATGGTTAGGCAATTCAATGAAGAAAGAATAGTATTTTCAACAAATGGTGATGGAACAACTAGATATGCAAAAGAAGAAACTTTGATTCACACATTATTCAATATAAAAATAAACTTAAAATGACAATAGACCCAAATGTCAAACCAAAAATTATCCCAAAAAAATCTTTTTGAGCTAGAGTTAAGAAAACATATTTTAGATACAAAATATCAAAATCATAATCTATAAATGAATAAATTGATAAGATTGGACTTCAATATGTACAAGTAGATTGTGAATAATGGTTGCCTAAAAACAAAGATTAGGGAGGACTGTTAAAGTGAAGAGCATACTTTTGAGGGTGAAAGATGCGCTTATTTTATTAATTCTGATCATGATTTAATAGGTAACAATTACATTAAAAGTTAACAAATTATACACTTTAAATATGTGTAGTTTATGCTGATTATGCCTCAATGATTATGTTTAAAACACTAAATTAAAAAAAAACACTAAATAAAGACCATTTCAGAGAAAAAACTAAAAAGTCAAGAGAATTCATTATTAGAAGGCCTGCACTACATTTCAAGACATATTATAGGTAATTCTTCAAAAAGAAGGGCTATGATACCAGATAGAAATTTGAAGTATGCTATAAAGATTGTTGAGGGTAGTTTTAAAAAGGTGAGTAAAAATGAAATGTATATTGTCTAACTTTAAGTCTATAAAAGTAATTGACTAACACAAATAATGTAGAACATGTAACATACAAACATAAATAAATAAAAATATAAATAAATGTGAAAAGATTGGAAATAAAGAAATGGAAGTTTGCTATTCTAAACTCCTTAAACTAAATGTGATATGTTTCAAGTCAGACTGTTATAAGTTAAAGTTTTGCATTGTAAAAGCCATGGCAGCCAGTAAAAGTAAAGTAAAATAAAACAAAGAAGTATAGCAATAATCAAATAGTAGAAGTAAATAAGATAATTAAAATAACTAATTTAAGAAAAGAAAAAGGAAAAAGGATGAAAGAACAGTTGAGGAAAATAAAAACAAAGAAGAAAACCAGCAATATGGTAAATTTAAACCCAATTTTATTGATTATTTTAAATGTAAATGGTTTGAATATTCCAATTAAACTAAGATTAGATATAAAAGCAAATCCTGTGCTATATATTTTTTTAAAAAAAACACTTTACACACACAGACACACACATTTATATATTCAGAATACAAGTATGGAAAGTCATAAACTACATAACTTTGATATGTGGTTTAAAAAGAAAAATGTTTCAGATATTGCTAAATTCTATAAAGATAAAAACAGGATAAAATAATAGAGAAAAAATGTAAAAATGTTATAAAATTTGATCTTATTTTCACAATATGCATGTATTTATATATTACTATACCTAAATAAGTAAATCAGAACTGTAAGCAGAAAAGAGAGAGAAAGAGAGTAAGAAAGAGACAATTTCTTTTTATTAAGAACATAGCCACTTTGCTTTCACTAGTAGCATTAAAATCCCTGTTTGAATTCTTACTTTCTTTGTAATCTTGGGCAGTGTTCTCATCTTCAAAATGGACATTGTAATATTTCTCTCAGACACAATCCAGGACTTATTCATGAGTTCTTTCTATAACCTGGAATAACCTTTTTACATATATTTGTAAAGTTGAATTTTTATCACTTAAGTCTTAAGTAAAATATACTCTCATCAAGGAAATTTTCCTACTAATTATCTATATTGTTTGTCCCTATTCCAATCAATCCTTAGAGCATTGCTTTATTGCAGCACCCAAAGAATGGTGCTCTTTCAACACAGAAATAACAGTACTATTTATTGCCAAAAGAGATGCTATAACGCTCTAGGAATGTTTGAACCCAGACCTACGTTCCCACTCCTTAAAGTGACAGGCCACTATCAACAACTATAGAAGAAGAAAATTACAGTAGGGCCCTTTGTGTATGCAGATTTCACATCCAGGGATTCAACCAACTTTGATAAAAAACATTTGAGAAAAAAGCTACAAAAATAACAACACAAAAATGCAAATGTTAAAATGCAGTATAACCACTACTTATATAGTATTTACATCATGTTAGATATAAGTAATCTAGAGATGCTTTAGAGTATATGGAATGCCAAATATGTTTTTGAAGTGGGTATGTGTGTCTATACACACTTGCATAATAGGTACATAGAACATTCTGGAAGAGTACATTCAAAACTGTCCACAGTGTTTATCTCTAAGAGGAAAGATTCAGTGGGGAAACTGTGAGAAATAAATTTATGTTTTATATTCTTTAGCATTTCTAATAATTATTATAATAAACTAATTACCTAAAAAATAAAGTATATGAGAGGATAAGCATAGGTTATATGCAAATAAAATACCCTTTTATATAAGAGATTTGACCAGCAGATATTAGTATTGGGGGGAAATCTTGGTACCAAGCCCCCATTGATACCAAGGCACTATACATCAAATCTAGTATCAAGGAATACAAATTATAGTAATATAAGCAATAATAGAAAACATGCATGCTTTCAAGGGGGATAAGGTACATTCATCTTTATTAGAAGAAAGTCACCTTATGTTTTAGACTAAACATTGTAATTTGTACTATATGTAAAAAGTATGCCTTTAAGGGTGACCAACTGTAAAATTAGTCAAATGTATGGTGTTGTTGAATAATAAATTATGAAAATCTAGAATCTTCAAATAATAGGGAACATAGTGAGAGCATATTTCTTTCATTATATATAGTTTTAAAGCAGAAATGATGATCTAAGAAGCTTTAGTTATAAGCCTCATTTATATTAATAAATATCTTAAATGCTATTCAGGGAAGTCAAAAACTAATGTCAAATCAATTGAGTATGTTTAGCTGAGTAGTAATGTATTTGAAAATTATTAAAAATGGAAGGGAATAGAGTGGATGAGAGAGGTCATTTGGGAATTATTGAATCTGACAGAGGAGAAATGTCGTAAAATAAGGAAATTCAGTGGATCTGGAGACCAAAGGGAGAAATCAAAGCCATGTTAAGGCCTTGGGAATCACTGGGGGAAAACCACAGGGCTTTGAGGACCAACAGAAGAAAGCCACTGAGTGTTCTGTTTTGGTGCATCTACTTGGATGGTAATATCACTCACTAAGAAACATAAAAGGAAAATTAGCTTCATTATAGGGGACTATGTCTATCCTGGTCATAACAAAGGTAAGATTTATAAATAAGATCTCCATGAAATAATTAAAGCCAGAGAAAGAACCCAGGACTGCAAATATATATAAGTCATGAATGCATAAATTAATTTATGTATTTAAAGTTATATGATTGGGTCATATAGCAAAGTAGATTGAAGGTAATGAGAAAAGAAGCAAGATAAATTCATTATCTTAACCTACAATGTATTGCATTAAAGGGATAATAAGTATGATCATAATCTACAACAGGAGCACTGAGAAAGAGTACCAGAGTACAGGAAGAAAAAAAAAATCAAGATTGGAAAGAAATCAGAAAAAAACAAAGAGAGAGAACATTAAAGGAGCATGTCAAATGTGGCAAAGATGTTAATTCACCTAAGAAATAAAACTTGGCATTAATATTTAGCAATGAAGAAGTTATTGGTGACTTAGGTTAGAAGCAATTTGGTGTAGCAGTAGAGACAATTGTCAGTCAGATTGGAGCAGTCTGAGGAATGAATATGTAGCGAGTTCCTGCCACCCTTTTAAGAAACTTAATGTTAAAGAAGAGAAGAGAGAGTTGGAATCAGAGTGGGATGCAATGTCTGCTTCAAAGGGAGGACGAAAGCTGTCAGAGCTGATAATGCTGAGGCTTGCTCTGTCACTAAGAGGGACTATGGAAGAGAAGGGAAGGTAGGTATATAGACAAAAAGAGTCATTTGAACCAAGGCAGAGAAAACAGAATATCTCCTATGAAATGAAAAAAGTGGGAATTCAAAGTGTCGTTCAAATATAAATAATATGTGACTATTTTATTCTCCATTAATTTTTATTATCTCATTAGTCATAGCTAGCCATAAAAAGCAACGTAGGTAGATTTTAAGGTGGCAAATAACAACATTAGTTTCAATTTTAAACTCAGAGTTTTCCAGTGTCAGCATTTTTATTAATTTGTTATAATTAATGCTATTTTTCCTGGCACTGCTTATGGAAGAATGCATAATTTAGAAATTAATTTTTCACTAGTAAAAAGCAAACAACCGTTCTCCCACAAAACCTAAGCCATGGACACCCTCTTTGTATACCTCTTTGATATTTTCTTATAAACCACAAGGAAGCATTAAGGAAAGATACTGAACTTCCAGCTCTACTATTTATTATCTTCCTTATAAATAAATTATTCAAACACTCTTTACATTTTTAACTTGTAAAATAATATCTACTGGCAAAGTTACTGTGGAAATAAAATAGGAAAATGCATGTAGGGCTTCTAGCAAAGAGTGGATTATCAATAAAAGTAAATTTTCTTATTATTCCTTTGTAGAAATAACTTGGCTTAAGCTAATTTTTTTTGTCTTTTGTTTGGAAATTCTGACTAGTTCTAATATTTTATTATTGAAAATAACAACAGAGAGAAGACGAGAGAGAGAAAAAAGATATTAGGTAATAAATGAATCCCTTTTATCTCCCACTGCAATGTTTCACAACTATAGTTTCTTTACTGTAATGTAATCAAAGAAATAAAATTAGTGATTTGAAATTTTGGCAATGTTATTTTGTATATGAGAGGCTTCCAGGATGAAAGCATTAAGTGAAAATGGTGGTGCATGATTCTTTCTCCTCTAAATAAAATAAATCAGAATCATTTTTCTGCATCCCAAGAAATTCCATTTAAGATGCGTGTGAGCATTTAAAAAAATTCATTCACTGCTTAAATATCATATTCCAGCACCCAATTTATTAAGTTGATTATCACAATTTAAATTGTCTGCTGTTTATCACGTCAGTGCATTTCTTTAATGTTCATCTCGAGACCCTGTCTCAGGTTTTATTCTCTCTAGGACTATCATTAGTGGATGCCATGCTAAGATTCCTGGCACAGAATGACAAGCAGCAGTGCTACAAATGCTTAGAGGATTTCAGGATTCCAAAAATTAGCAAAATATCCAAAGGAAGCAAGTTCATTGCATTTGGCAATACGGAATAAAAGACCTAGGCTTACCAGTAGTAGTACTGGTAGTATATATAGTATACTATATATATAGTATACTACTACCAGTAGTACTGGTAGTAGTATATAATTTTAGATATCCTCTTTTAACCAAATTCTCTCTGAAGTAAGTTTCTTCCCAGGTGTTTCTGGTTTAATAAGAGAAAAAAAGAACTTTGAAAAGTTTTCTTACAGAATAATTTCATACGTTTCTTTATTGTAATCTTATTCAAGATAAGATTGACTAATATAGACTTTAAGATATGCAGGCCGGGAGCGGTGGCTCACGCCTGTAATCCTAGCACTCTGGGAGGCCGAGGCGGGCAGATTGCTCGAGGTCAGGAGTTCAAAACCAGCCTGACCAAGAGTGAGACCCTGTCTCCACTATAAATAGAAAGAAATTAATTGGCCTACTAATATATATATATATATATATATATATATATATATATATATATATATATAAAATTAGCCGGGCATGGTGGCACATGCCTGTAGTCCCAGCTATTTGGGAGGCTGAGGCATTAGGATTGCTTGAGCCCAGGAGTTTGAGGTTGCTGTGAGCTAGGCTGACGCCATGGCATTCACTGTAGCCTGGGCAACAAAGCAAGACTTTGTCTCAAAAAAAAAAAAAAAAAAAAAAGATATGCAGTAAACAAAATCTGGCTTTAAGTATTGGTTCTGCCATCGAAAAGCTACACAATACAGACAAATCAGTTAATTTTCCCAAGTTTTTATTTACTTAAGTATAAAATGGTAATATCAAATTGCCTTTTTGTATTTAATGATATCATTAATTACAAAAAGTGTTAAAGCTATGCAGACTATGAGAGGATTTACACATATGATTAACAATATTTTTAAACATCCAGCAATATTCTATTTGCTAAGGTATGTGTACAATAAATAGAGCATGTCAATCTCTAAAGCAAAATATATGAATTCAAACAGCCAGGTGAAGGAACATCATAATTGAACAATCAGCAGCAGGTAACCAATCTATTAGCAGAAGATTTGGAATACAGTACGTATATCAAGCCAAGGTAGCATACATGAGAAGTAGGGTACAAAGAAGTGCAAGGCACAAGAATATTAGGTTGTTATTATCAGGGATCAAAGTGAGAGGGAGACCAAGCAGCAAAACTGAGAAGGTGGAGAGCTGTCCTCCCCCAATAAATTGTAAATATCTTCATTTCTCTGAAAAGAGCAAAAGATGGGACAATGAAAGTTGGACACAAGGCGCTTCCATTGTGCGAGACTAGAAAACTGGTAGAAATAGATATCACAAAAATAGTCAAGTTAATTGAGTATATTTTCTTAACAATATTAAAAATAATCCTTTTATTATAGATGCCTATTTTGATTTCATATCATAGAATGTCAGAGAATGACAATATAGGATATCCTTAATAAGAACCTATGAGTTTCAATGAAAACCAGCAATGTGGTGAGATCTTGGTGTCCTTGAGGAAGAACTTATGAATAATGATTCCCTGTTGTTGGTGAAACGCAGATTGTGTGGAGAACTGTGTATTCATGGATACAGACCCTGAGTACTTCAAATAGCATTCCAAAGGTTAAAAACAGAAGACCACTTGGGTGAGCAGGCTCTAAGATGTCTGCTAATAATCCCCGCCTCCTGGTATTCTTAGCCTTGTCAGCACCCCTCCCCTTGAGTATATGGGTTAGACTGACTTACTCACTGCTAACTAGAATACAACAAAAGTGATGGCATGTCACTTCTGAGATTAAACTTTACAGAAATCTGTGGTGTTGCTGCTGCTGTTGTTTTAAGCATGGTTCCTCTCTCTTGTATTGTTTTCTCTGAGGAAAGACAGTTACCATGTTGTGGGGTGGGACTGTTACTGGCCTTTGAGTGGAAGCTTTTCTAAGGGGTTGGCTTTTACTAAGAATTTGGGTAGTAATTCCTAGAATTGGGTTCCTTCCCATTTTCATACTTTATATGGTTGTCTCAGAACTGTCATGGTGATTTTGAGGGCAGAGAGATTTTAAAACCACAATGTAAATGATATCATAATTAGCCAAAGTTCATGTAAAGTGGCAGAGATAGCTGACAAGCTGGTTGAAGCTAGTTCTTGCCTGCAGTCATTATATCAGCCCCTCTGGTTCGCTTCTGCCTGAGGTTGTATGCTTTAACACCTGCACACAATCACCAAGCCTCTGCATTCAGTCTCAGCCCTGTCCCCTAGTCTCCTACTGTAACAGGACAATCTGGAAGCTAGCTACTAGGTTACAGAATAGTCCTGTGCTGATGTCCAGGGGACAAGACACTGAAGCCAGCCAACAATCATTAAGTGGAATTTAGAAGCAGACAATCTCTTTCAGGTTGAGCTTTTAGATGTATCCATATACCTTGCCAAGAGCATAACTACAAAATCGTAAAATATCTGAGCCAGATGAAGCCAGCTAATAGATGCTAGGTTGGATTCCTGTCCATCACAAACTGTGAGATAATAAATGTTTATTGTTTTAAGCCGCTAAATTGCAGTATAATATTATGATAAAGTGATAGATAACAAATGCAACCATCAGTTAAAACAAAGCTATTTTTGATGTGTTAACCTGTGTAGTAAAGGCAATACTATACCGATTTTGACTCTTGCTATCTTCCTTCCTCAGTGTTCTCTCCCTACCTCCCTACCATACTTACTGTAAACAGTAAGTATGCCAATAGAGCTCATGGGCAATGGTCTAACATGGTTAAAGGATCAGGAGCTATACATGCGGAAAACCAGTGACTTCAGATACTAGCCGAAAACTGACGTAAGAGAGGTGGAAGAATTTATGCCACTGGGGAGATATGGAGGCCTCACTCTCTGAGAACATTCCTGGACACAAGAAGCATTATATATAGTTTTTTTTTATCCTTATAAATTCAGGCTTCTTCTGAGATCCTTAATACTAAACATTACCCACCAAAATGTAAAAAATCTATCCTTCACAATTATAATTTTCTCTAGATGACTTTTTCAAAAAATTGATTGAAAATATGATGATTTAAACTCAATCTTAGTGTTATCTAGAAATACCAATCCAAGTGCAAAAAGTGAATTAATTTAATAATCTCTCCTTGAGCTATATTTTTATGTTGGTATCCTATTCTTACCAGTTGTCAATATTTTCTGCTTTGTTTTGAAAAATTATGCTGTATATCTTTCCTGTCAAAATAAAAAGGCAATGTAACGTGAAGGAAATAAAAACTCCCCATATCAATTGCCACAGAAATGCAAAGTATTAGTGTTGAGGAATTTCCACAGGCTTTTTCTGGCCAGGAGCAGTCATGAGATGTTGGTGAGCAATAATTCAGCATACATTGAATAACTGCTGATGGTAACTTCTGAGTAAGTGATCTGTTCTATCTTTATGATGTTTAGATTCCTCACCATTAGAATAGTCTTCATAATTTTTAGTTGGAACTGCTTCCACAAAACTTTCTCATTTTTTATTCAAAGCAGTAATTCCCACTAACTCTAGCTTCTTTCCCATATTTCACTCCTGACTTCAAATATTTTAAGATAACACTTGCTTTGTGTATGCTTTCTTTATTCCAAGAAAAGCTGAAATATAGGCAACCTAGGGAAATATTGTTTTCCAGGGATAATGACACTGGAGATTTATTAAAGATTAGCATTTTCTTTTATCAGCATATTATACTTTCAATAATGATATGTAAGTTTCAGTTAAATAGGCTGTATTTCTCCGTGCGTTTTTGGCTCATACCATTTGTGTCCACTAAATGTGCTATGTATGTTTTACATGAATTAGTATTGACGTAACTTATGGTTTTCTTGAAAATGGACAGTTTGTTTTTAAAATTTAACACATATCCCTAATAAATAGCATTGTTATAAATTCACACCGAAATTACCTGGCATTATGTAAATCTATACTCATATTCTGACCATGATACATTTCTCAAAAGTTTTAACAACCAAAGTTGTCATTCAAATTGTAGATTAAAATTTCAGATGACAAATATGCCATGGGGGCATTTTAGAATTCTTAATTGAAAGTGAGTCACTGTTTCTAATTACCCAATCAGGTTTGAATTTCCTATCAACCTAATTTTCTTTTTAGTTTAAGGCCCTAAAATCATACAAAGTCAAACTAGATTCATACCCAAGACTGTACCCTGGAAGCATCTCAAACACTTTTTCTTCAGGAAACTTTGAATCTCTTTCTTCATATGGAAACAGAACTAGAAATTAAGCAGAATAAACATAAATAATCACTACATAGTAGTCTTGAAAGCAAAATTATGAGGTTCTAATAGTGTATTAAAAGAAGAAAGCCACCTTCAGAATCAGTGAGATTACTATATAAAGAGGGTGTAAATGAAGTTCTTTTACATAAAAGGGAATCCAAAGAGACTAAATAGATTTCTCACAATTGCTTTGCCTGAGGAAAGTGTCAGGGAAATTTTTACACTTAAATCTTTCCTTGCAATGAATGCATACCTAGTGATGCATATACTGACTGGTGACGTACTTTTGTTAGTGATTTATATTTCAGTATGGATTAGTCATTTATGTACTAAGAATGTCCAAAATTCTATTATTAAGCCATCAATAATTTTTTGAAACTATGTACTTCATATTGTCTGGTACTTGCTATCAAATTTTACAAGTAGAAGACATTTATTTAGGTTGTTCTTATTTCATCTCTGAGAGGTGAAATGTCATAGATGATGGAAGCTTATTTCAAGGTGAAAAGGTAGTGCAAGAGAAATGGTGAATGTCATTTCATTTACAAATGACAAATAAATGTCATCTTCCATCATGAATTATGTCATTATTTCTTGACTTTCTAGTCTTACTTCATATATGAGATTCTTATACTTATTGGTAAACAGAAATAAATATCAAAAGCTAAGTTCCCAAAACATTACTTATAGAGCCCATATTAATTTTTATACTTCCCAGGAAAAAGTACACATATGATTTGCAATAAAAATTATTATTGTTATTGATGGGCATATGTGCACTTTATACTCCTCTTGAGAGATAATTCTTGATGAGTCTCTTGCATTTCTGAACATCTTGTGAATAAGCATTAATAAATTTTGTTCCAGAATACTTATTTCACATGGTCTTGGTATATAGAAATATGTCTTTCTGGGAGAGAGGGCATATTTTTGTTTCCTGATCAAGATAATAAGGATAATGACTCCTTTCAGAGAAATACTGGGCAGGTTTGATTATAGCCCCTATAAATTGTGCTTTCCTGAATTTAGGGCTCCTCAGCTGTGACCCAATCTCACTATAAGTGCAGCTTTCAACTGGGATAACCAACATTGCCCCTAAAACAATTGGGGGAAGAGCCAAGAGGAAATGATACGAAGATGATTCTCACGCTCCCTTCTGTGAACAACAAGCTTCGTCTCTGACCCAGGTGTTCTGTGTTTTCTGCTAGCCCTTGTGAAACTGTGAGAAGCTAAACTTTTTAGCTTGCAGAAGAGTAAAACTTCAGACCCTTCATAGTTTTCAATAACTCCTTTGTGTGAAAACCTATGTTGCATAACATTTCCTTTATGTCTTAATCTATATTTTCTGAGTTCCATTATATAACAGGCAAGACTAGGGTTAAGTTTCCTATTTTTCACTGTGATATAAAGGGTTCAGTATCTATCCACCATCAAATTAGTATAATTACTGAGATGACCTCAAGCTTTTCATCTTTCTTAAACTTGTCATTTTGTTATATTAAAAGTTGCATAATGCTTTTTAGCTGGGAAGTAATTTCATATAAATTATCTAATTTAATCTTCTCTAAAACCCTGAGGAATATTATCACTTAAGTTTCTGATAATAAAACAATGAGATTCAAAATGTAATAATAACATAGCCAGGGGCACACAGTTAATAAGAGATATCTTCTCACATTCAATATCTTGCATATCACCCAGATGATTTTTTGAATTATCTCTATACCTTTGTGGAATATATGTAAGGAAACTAACTAATATACACCAGAAAAGATTCACAAGAACTTAGTCAACCTATGGGATGCGTTTCAATTATTTAGCACTATCATCAGAAATATGACATTTTTGTAAATAGCTAGTAGTATTTAGTCAGTGAAAGACATAGTTAAAAAAAGTTCTTCTAAATAATAAACAGATATTAAATATAGTTTGAATTTGAAATAAATGACAAAAAACTATATCTTAAAGGTAGTGTGATGCAAATGAAAGAGTATATAGAAATAATTTTTTAGCTTTAAATGTGAAATTTAGATAAAAAGGAAATATTGTAGGTAAAATGTCCATTATTCCTATTGGTTGTAGCATCCTATAGCATTCTCGTTCTCCAATGGCTGAATATTTGCATGTCTCTAATGGAACTGAAAACCAAATCATTCTCTTCTATATACCTATAAACAATCTATGCATTTCTCTTTGTATTAACTGACTATTCCTAATATTCTATTTTGCGGTATTTCCCTGTAGTTGATTATTCTAACCAGAATACAGGGACTAGGTTTTTATTCTTGAGCCAGGGCCTTCTCAATTTTTTTGGCTCTGAAATCTGCTCTGAAGCTTCCTCTTTCAATTTTCCATTCAACCAGGTCTTTCCATTTCTTTCCATTTAGATTGTCCAATCTGTATATATCTTATGTGTTAGGGATAGAGTTAAAACAAAACTTTTTATTATTCATATCTGATGTATATTTTTCCATTGCTAAGGTTTTATTTTTTCTCTAAGAACGAAGATTTCACTTGACCAATCTCCCCATTTATATCACTGTGTGTTTAGGTTTCACTTGACCAATCTCCCCATTTATATCACTGTGTGTTTACATAGAATAGTTGCTGTGGCTTGCTCACATGTTCAGCTATCAGCACCTTGCTCCAAGCTGAAGATCCACTTAGATTTGTAATCCCAGTCCTCTCAGGTCTGGATTATGATGCTATGTATTATCAATAATAGTATGAAGAGCCCCTATTTACTCAACAGTCAGTACTTAAGACACCAAGCAGTTCATATAGTGTTTAACACTCAGCAAAACCCTACAAATAGAGCATTATATTAGTATAATGCTTATACTTAGCTTATATTTATGCATAGTTTCACTTTCCATGGTTTCAGTTACCTGTGAGCAACCATATTCTGAAAATAGGTGAGCACAGTACAATTAGATATTTTGACAGAAAAAAAAGAGACTGCATTCACATAGCTTTTATTATAGTATATTTTTATAATTGTTCTATTTTATTATTAATAATTGTTCTATTTATTATTTTTTCTATTTTATTGTTTATTTTTCTATTTTCTATTATTATTTATTTCTATTATTATTAACAATTATTCTATTTTATTATTGTTGTTAATCTCTTACTGTGCCTAATTTATAAATTAAACTTTATCAAAGGTATACATATATGGAAAAAACATAGTGCTGTGTATATATATAAATTGTGTGCATACACACACACACACACACACTATCCACAATTTCAGGTATCTAGGGGCGTCTTGGGACATATCCCCTGCAGATAGGAAGGACTAACTGTATCTGTTCTCATTTTCCATATGAGAAAAATGAGGCTTAGAGAGGTGAAATAGTATGACCAAGTTTAATTACTTGTAAATAGAGCCAATATTTGAACTCAGACTTGTCTGATTCTAAATCTAATGCTTGCTTATAATGATCCTCACTAATACCTTTATTGTTCTTACGTTTAATCCATAAACCATGAATAATTCCATGTATCTTTTATTTTTCCTGCATGTTTAAAGATTTTACACATTTGATAAATTATTTTTAGATATATTTGGATTTTTTCATAGTGTTTTAATATGAAAAATATTTATTTACCAACTCTATTGTCCTCCAGAAGTTCAAAATACTTTCAAATTAATATACAAACAAGATGATTTGCTGATTTTAGTTGTCAGTGAACTATTTCTTGCTCTGTACAGTTTTGAAAGCATTAGAAACCTTTACTCAGAAACAAATACAAAAACATTTCTAATAAAATCATTATTACACTATTTTAATTGAGGAGCAAATGAAATTTATGCATGTTAATCCACTTTAAACCACTTTATTTTTTTATTATGACCTGCAAAACCTCATTAACAATAATATAATATTACTTTCAGTATTCATTGATCTTTTTTTGATCTTTGTCTCTAGGGAAAGGCATTAATTTGTACAAATTCAGCACAAACTCCTTAAATAGGAGTTTCTCTAAAAGAAAATTATGAATAAGGCTTATCAGGAATAGTCCATTAACAAATCAGAAAATTAGATAAAAACAAATAAAAAATGAGATGGGTTTTATTTCTATTAAACACATTCCCAAGTTAGATCTGATCACAGCCAATATTTTGAGCTATCAGCACTCACCTTGATTTCAAGATTTCTTCCTATCCCATAATGTCAGGTTAAATTAGCCATTTTTACCTCCTTTCTATTACAAAACTGTAAGGGTAGAAATCAAATGTGTGTATTGCTCTTCTGTTTTCTGATTAGCAATTTTGCCAAAGTTGGGCATATTCGTGCTTTCCTTTGGAATGAAATAACAACAGTTAATTTTAATACATACCTCTTGGTGATTTGCCAGATTGTGCAAACCTAGTCATTTTTATACCTTCTGGAGAGAAAGATGTGTAAAAAGTCTGTCTTCAAGCATCTTCTAAATGATTAAACAAAGGAATTTGCAGAAATTTCCCAGGCTTTCCTTCCATTGTAGTTTTTATTTTTCAGTATTTCTTTTTGTATCTGGTCAAATGATCATCAAAAGGTACGTGTAAAACCAACATGAAATGATTCTGGTATTCTTTTTTATTTAGGATTTTACAAGCTCAATTTAGTGTTCTTTCTTATGGAGCTGACCCCAAATTATTTGCTGATGAAATCTTTTGGATCTGCTGATAAGTACTCCCTTGGCCCACTTCTGCAATATGGTTGAATAGCAGTCTACTCAGGGAGAAGTAATGGTTAGACCCTTAACTCTCATAAGAGAATTCAATCATTCATGCAACAAATACTTATTGAGTGTCAGCCATATGCCAAACACACTGTTCAGGTTAGTTGAATTGTATCGGTGAATAAGAAGACAAAAATATCTGCCCTTATGAAGCAAATCAGTAGGGCTGCAGAAAATTAAAACAAAACAATAGGTTTGCAATTCTAACACAAAGCACTCATCTCCAGTATATCTGAAAGCCTATATTCTCAAAAACACAGGAGCATATTTATCAAAAACATAGCAATGAGAAATCATCTTTGTATAGATGTACTACGTCTGCCATAACAAAATACCATAAGCAGTGTGGTTTACACCTGCAGTCCCCAACCCGTGGGAGGCGGATTGGTACCAGTCCATGGCCTATTATGGACCGCTCCACCCCCACCCACCCGGATTCATCAATGGAAAAATTGTCTTCTGTGAAATTTAGGAAGAAGGAGAAGGTAAAACGCACAACAGGAGGTGAGTACCAAGGAGGGAGCGCAGCTTCATCTGTATTTATAGATGCTCCCCACATACGTGGATAAATTGTATTCCTTGAAATTGATCCCTGGTGCAAAACACATTGGGGACCACTGGTCTAAATATCAGAAATTTATTGTCTTATGGTTCTAGAAGCTAGAAGTCCAAAATAAAGGTGTCAGAAGGATTAGTTTCTTGGCTTATAGAAACAGCACCCCAATTTGCCTTCATCTTCGCATGGCATTCTCCATGTGTCTGTTCACCTCATCTTCCCTCTATGTGTACCCGTGTCTGTGTCTACAGTTCTCTTTATCTGTAAAGTTACCAGTCATACTGGGTTAGAGTCTACCTCAATGATATTTTTATTTGATTAATTATATCTGTAATGACTTTATTTCAAAATAAGGTCCCATTCTCAGATACTGAGAGCTAGGACTTCAACACCTAAATTGTTGAGGAACACAATTCAACCTATAAAAATTCAACCCATAAAGAAGTTTATGGAAGAATGCCTAGATAAGGATTAAATCAAGCCATCAGGCCCATTTATTTAAACCATGTAAATTCTTACCGTTCGTCTCTGTTACTCCAACCATAAAGACAAATTTTCCTAGAATATGTTTTCACTTTTTGGCATTACTCTACACTGAGGGCTTTTAGAAAAAAAATATATACAAATCTTTGGTAAATTTTTGGTACAAATAGACTATGGATTAGTGACTATTTTACCATGGTATCTAATAAAGCATCTATGAGGATGATCCACCTAAGACATTTTTAGAGGTCTCAGTATTAAGAATATTTGTGATCTTAAGGTAAAAATTCAATTGATGTTTTATTCTTATGGAAAACATGATTCACATAACACAGTGATTTCATCTTTTATTTTCACTTTTGGAAACTATAGTTATGTAATTATTTTGACTTCAAGCCTTTTTACAGCAATATATTGGTTGTGTACTAATGTTTTCTGTCTTTATTCTATTGATATCTATTTGTTCAACCATTATTTATCTTGATAAGTATATACATTTTTCATAATGTTCTAACTCTTTTTGGAAACACCTGGACTTTATAAATAATATGATAATTATTCTAAATAAAATTATAATTGAATCTGCATTATAGGAGTAACATCATCTATAACTCAGTAAAAAATATGACCATAAACTTATATTCCATTTATGTATATGTCTACTATCAAAATTTTGATTAACATTTTATTGTCCTTTTTTTCTATTTTATGTGCTTTCATTTGTGGTTGAAATATTCCACTTATGTTTTAAATGTTTTTTTGGTTTTGTTCATGATTGTTTCCTTTTAACAAATGGGTCTTATATTATGGACTATGTTAAAATAATTATTTTTGCCCTTTTCAATGAAAGATAACAGAGAACTGTTTAAAAATTACCTGCAGCATTTTCAAGGTGCACTTTGTCCAGTAGTTTCCACCTTCCTTTATACCATTTGGGACAGAAGACATTGATTCTTGTACTATTCAAATCTTTATATCTACATATTTGACTCAAAAGTGACAGGTTATTTCTTACACTATCAAATATCAGTAAGGACATGTAGATATGAAATGCTTCTTATGATCTATATTCCATTTAAAATTATAGTATATTCACTCAAACTCAAATTATGTCATTACTAACATGCAGATATGCATTATTAGAATACTATACTCTAAAAAATAAAATTCCAACAACTATAAATGCCCTCAATATCTCTTATTTTAATAATTCACTTTTAAAATGTGAAAGTAACAAACACCGGCACCCTCATTCTAAAAATAAGAAAAATACAGATGTGTTTGGAGCAAAAACTGTGCCCCCTGCTATTTCCTGTCTCATATTTCTGAAAGCAGTTTAAGTTATATCAATATTAAGCTTTTTATTTCTTGCATTCATCTATTTTTATGCATTCATTATTGAACATCCATATGTGTGAATGTCTATATACATGCATATTCATTTTTCCATAATACTAATATTGCAAAACTACTAATTGATTTTTTTCCAAGTAAAATATATCATCAATGTTTTGATGATTATTCCATATGTTAAGTTTTTGGATAAAGTTATTCCATTTCTTTCATCAGCTGTATGGTTTAACTATCTTTTTGTTTAAGATAGATTTGTTTTAAATAGCATATATCTTAATTTTATTTTCTTAGATTTTTTTGATTGTTACATAAACAAATCAAAGCTTATTTATGGTGATCATTGATCTATCCCCACAACAAATTTCATGCTCAATATTTGCTGAATGTCTGCTACTTCATATGCTTTCCTTACAGTTACTATTTTCTCTTTTCCTTATTTTATTGTTGATTTATCAAGCAATTTTTAAAAGTTTACTTCTCTCTGTTTCTTATATGTGAAAGACTTCTATTTTTTTTAATCAAAATGCCAAATTAATTAATAACCACTCCCTCAAGACAGGTAACTTTTACTTCCATGTCTTCAAATGACATTCTTTCATGTGTTAAAGTTAGAATAATTAAGTATTATATTTCTAAGCTAAAATTATGTTTCAATTGTCTACTTTTTTACATTTGTTGTAATCCTTAGATTTCAGCTCAAATTTATATTATATGATTTCTTTAGGTTTAACTAAATAGTTTTGATTTTTGCTTACTTTTTGCATTATTTTTTATTATTCTTTTTAAAAATCTTTTCTGATTTATTGTTGCACCAGTTAGCTTTTTTCTCTTTATTATTTTCCTCACAAAATAAGCTATGTTTCTTTGTCCTTCCATATCTGAAATATCTCTTTGTCCTTCCCATTTATGATATAATAAATTACCACAAATGGCAAATTTATGGGGAAAAAAATTCTTATATTTTTGCTGAGTAGACAAAATTAATTAAAGAGACAGTCTATCAAGGGTAATGTGTTATACAGGAGAAAAAAAGATTATCCAGGTAAAATATTGAGAACAAAAATAAATTAGATAGCCTATTCAGGAAAAACTAGAAAACCTTATACAGAAAAAGGAAAAACAAAACAAAACACAATGAAACAAAACTTACAAAAATACAAAGAGAAGAAACAGGCAGAAACATTGCCTGTTTTGTATTAGGTTGGTGAAAAAGTAATTGTGGTTTTAGCATTGTTGACATTTGCCATTGATATTGGAATATATTCTTAAATAAATGTGGTTATGTTATACATCAATTTAATATGCATTTCTTGCTTTATTTATTTCCGAAAGACTTATCATTTGCTGTTTATTTGATATTTACTTTAGACTATGGAAATGATACTAGACAAAAGGAAATTCAAGAAATTTTCTTATTTGAGTTTATTAGAGTTGAAAATGGATTGTTATGCAGCAGAGACAACTCTGAACATCAACAACACATTTGGCCCAGGAACTGCTAATGAATGTACAGTGAAGTGGTGATTCAAGAATCTTTGCAAAGGAGACAAGAGCCTTGAAGATGAGGAGCGCAGTGGCCAGTCATGGGAAGTTGACAACAACCATCTGAGAGCAATCATCGAAGCTGATCCTCTTACAACTACACGAGAAGTTGCCAAAGAACTCAATGTTGACCATTCTATGGTGATTTGTTTATTTGAAGCAAATTGGAAAGGTGAAAAAACTTGATAAGTGGGTGCCTCATGAACTGAGCAAAAATTTTTTAAAAATCGTCATTTGAAGTGTCGTTTTCTTTTATTGTATGCAACAACGATACATTTCTCAATTGGATTTTGATGTGTGACAAAAAGTGGATTGTAAATATAATATCATATCATCAGCAAACAGTGAAAGTTTGATCTCTTCTGCCCCTATTTGGATACCTTTAATTCCACTTTCCTGTCTGATTGCTGTAGCCAGCACTTCCAGCACTATGTTGAAAGAGGTGGAGATAGTGGGCAGCCTTGTCTGGTTCCAGTTCTAAGTGGGAATTATTTCAATTTTTCCCCATTCAGTATGATGTTGGCTCTGGGTCTGTCATATATGGCTTGTATTAGTTTTAAGTATGTTCCTTCTATGCCTATTTTATTAAGTGTTCATATCATGAAAGGGTGTTGAATTTTGTCAAAAGCTTTTTCTGCATCTATTGAAAGAATCATGTGGTCTTTGTTTTTGCTTCTGTTTATGTGGTGAATTGCATTTATAGATTTACGTATGTTGAACCATCCCTGCATCCCTGGGATGAACCACACTTGGTCGTGATGGATTAATTTTTTGATAAGCGTCTGGATTCGGTTAGCTAAGATTTTGTTGAAAATTTTTGCATCTATATTCATTAGGGATATTGGTCTGTAGTTTTCTTTTTTTGTTGCATCCTTTCCTGGTTTGGATATCAGAGTAATATTCGCTTCATAAAAGGTGTCGGGGAGGTTTCCGTTCTTCTCGATGTTGTGGAATAGTTTCTGCAAGATAGGTACTAGTTCTTCTTTGTAAGTGTGGTAAAATTCCAGTGTGAAACCATCTAGACCTGGACTTTTCTTTTTAGGGAGATTTTTAATTGCTGTTTCTATTTCAGCTGTTGAGATTGGTCTGTTCAGGGAATCTATTTCTTCCTGGTTGAGCCTAGGTAGGCTGTGTGTTTCTAGAAATTTGTCCATTTCCTCCACATTTTCCAGTTTGTGTGCATAAAGATTTTTGTAGTACTCATCATTCTTCACAGATATAGAAAAAATAATTTTACGCTTCGTATAGAATCAAAGAAGACCCCGAATATCAAAAGCAATTCTAGGCAACAAAAACAAAATTGGAGGCATTAATATGCCAGATATCAAACTATACTACAAAGCTGTAGTAATTAAAACAATCTGGTATTGGCATGAAAATAGGAATATTGACCAATGGAACAGAACTGAGAATCCTGATATAAAACCATCCTCATATAGCCATCTAATCTTTGACAAAGCAGACAAAAACATATGCTGGGGAAAAGAATCCCTTTTCAATAAATGGTGCTGGGAAAACTGGATAGCCACTTGTAGATGGCTAAAGCAGGACCCACACCTTTCACCTCTCACAAAAATCAACTCATGCTGGATAACAGACTTAAACCTAAGGTATGAAACTATTAGAATTCTAGAGGAAAATGTTGGAAACATTCTCCTAGACATCGGCCTAGGCAAAGAGTTTATGAAGAAGTCCCCAAAGGCAATCACAGCAGCAACAAAAATAAATAAATGGGACATGATCAAACTAAAAAGCTTCTGCACAGCCAAAGAAACAGTTATGAGAGTAAACAGACAACCTAGAGTGGGAGAAAATTTTTGCATCCTACGCGTCCGATAAGGGGATGATAACTAGAATATAATGATAACTAGATGATAACTAGATGATAAGGGAATGATAACTAGAACTCACGAAAATCAGCAAGAAATAAACAAATAACCCTATTAAAAAATAGGCAAAGGACTTGAACAGAAACTTTTCTAAAGAAGACAGAAGAATGGCCAACAAACATATTAAAAAATGCTCAACATCTCTAATCATCAGAGAAATGCAAATCAAAACCACAATGAGATATCACTTAACTCCAGTGAGAATGGCCTTTATCAAAAAGACCCTAAACAACAAATGCTGGCGTGGATGCGGAGAGAGAGGAACACCCCTACACTGCTGGTGGGACTGCAAACTAGTTCAACCTCTGTGGAAAGCAATATGAAGATACCTTAAAGCGATACAAGTGAATCTACCATTTGATCCAGCAATCCCATTACTGGGCATCTACCCAAAAGATCCAATGACACTCTACAAAAAAGACACCTGCACTCGAATGTTTATAGCAGCACAATTCATAATTGCAAGGCTGTGGAAGCAGCCCAAGTGCCTATCAATCCAAGAATGGATTAATAAAATGTGGTATATGTATACCATGGAGTACTATTCAGCTCTAAGAAACAATGGTGATATAGTACATCTTATATTTTCCTGGTTAGAGCTGGAACCCATACTATTAAGTGAAATTTCCCAAGAATGGAAAAACAAGAACCACATATACTCACCAGCAAACTGGTATTAACTGAGTAGCACCTAAGTGGACACATAGGTACTACAGTAATAGGGTATTGGGCAGGGGGTAGGGGGTGGGTATATCCATACATAATGAGTGAGATGTGCACTGTCTGGGGGATGGTCATGCTGGAGACTCAGACTTGTGGGAAGGGGCATTTATTGAAACCTTAAAATCTGTACCCCTATCATATGCCGAAATAAATAAATAAATAAATAAACTAAGTACCCATCCTAAAAAAAAGGATTGTATATGACAACCAGTGACAATCAGATTAGTTGTTGGACCGAAAAGAAGCTCCAAAGCACTTCCCAAAGCCAAACTTGCATCTAAAGAAAAGGTCGTGGTCACTGGTGATCTACTGCTTGTCTGATCCACTACAGCTTTCTGAATACTGGAGAAGCCATTATATCTGAGAAGTACTCTCAGCAAATATATGAGATGCACCAAAAACTGCAATGCCTGAAGCCAGCACTGGTCAACAGAAAGGGCCCAATTATTCTCCACAAAAAGGCCTGACAGCTAGTTGCACAACCAATGCTTAAGAAGTTGAACGAATTGGGCCTTGAAATTTTAACTCATCCGTCATATTCACCTTACCTCTCGCCAACCCGCTACCACTTCTTTAAACATCTCTGACAAGTTTTTGCAGGGAAAACGCTTTCATGTCGAATCATGAAGTATGGATTTTTACTCTACAGGAATAAACAAACTTGTTTCTCATTGGCAAAAATGTGTTGATTGTAGTGGTTCCTATTTTGATTAATAAAGATGTGTTTGAGCCTAGTTATAATGATTTAAAATTCACGGTCTGAAAAAGCAATTACTTTTAGACCAACCCAATATTTCTTCCTTCTTCCCCCCACCCCAGGATTTGTTAGGCAAGCCAAGAACCTTGTAGGAGTTTTCAGGTAAGACTTTCTGTGTATTCACTATTCTTGATGCTCATCAAAAGAATATTCTCAGGTACATTGTGTGTGTACTTAGACTAATTGAAATTGATTAGTCACTCCATTTTCCAGAAGAGAAAAATTGAAGTTCAGAACTATTGAAAAGCTATCTCTAAGTCATATAGGTGAGTAGAAGAAGCTATTCAAAGTAGTACTCTTTTTTTTTTTTTTTAGAAAAGGTAGCATTTTATAAAAAGATAAACTTTGACTTCCACAAGGTCAGATGATACAGTTTCAAACAATCATTAACTTTCCATCCTTTCTGCAGAACAAAGATAACATTTGATGGGGACTCTCTCATGTCACCCAGTGAGATCAGTAGCTTTCTGAATAGCTGGAAGTTTGGGAAAATACCGCAACTAAAGGAGAGCAGAAATATGTGATCTAACATCAAATAAAACGTAAAAGTCTGCTTGAAACAACTTGTTTCAAATTATGAGAGGTCCGTGGAACTATGCCTCTAGCTTGAAGAATTGCTTGAGGAAAAGTGTGGTGATGAAAAACTATGTTCTCTTCCTCCTTAGTTCTTTCTTCAAGGAAGGCTCAACAAGTTCAAAACTGAAGCAAAGCCGTTCTTACCAGAGAGGTTTCAATCAGGCAGTATGTCACAGGTGCTTGGATGCAGTCCCTATTCCCACCAACCTTTTTTTTCCAGTGAGAGTCTTTCATGGATGATACAGATTCTGAGAGGAGGCTGTGGAACTCTGTATCAAAAGGCTTCAAATGTCAATACACTTGCTATTCAAACTTTAAATCTCACTAGCTACAATACAACCTTGGTATATTGCAATAAAATATATGATTGGGGATGTATAAACAATCACAGGCTGTAATTCCTATTCATTAGTAATTCAATATAAAATCAGCTGGATTGATGTTTAACTGTTTACATAACTAATTAAACAGACACACAAGGTTCAAGTGGTACCGTAGCTTCACAAATGATTATTTGACATGGCTGAACATTAATACTGTGAACTCTAGGGGAGGAGTTCGGAGTTGAATTTTGAAGGAGGGGAGGCCTGATGTTTATGCACAGTTTTTTTTTTGTGTGTGTGTTTGCTTTTGTTTTGTCTTGTTTTTAACTAGGGCATACTTTTCAGGAAATGTATCTTTTCTTGCAAAACAAGGAGTTAAAATTTTCCAAGTCAAGAAAGTTCAGAAGGAATACTAACCAAAAACAGAGAGTAAAAGAAAAAGAGTTCAGTCACAGCCACAGAAACAGGAACTATACATTTTACACAACATACTGTCTTAAATGTCAGTATGGTGTGTGCTATAGAAAGTGTTAGTAAAAATGCACTACTTGAGCAGGTAGGAACTGCAAATCTTTAGTGACTGGGTTCTAAAATCCTGACATTATGTTGAAGTGGCCATGCTGGTGGAGATTGCTACTGGACAAGAATATAGAGGATGCAACAGAAGCCAATCAATGTGTAAAATGACTAAAAAGGACAATAACACATGGCATTATAATCAGTATATTGGATGATGATTTTTGCCAAACCTCTGGACTGGGATTTGGAAGTTAAAATTAAACCCACTTCCTACACATATGATATGTAATTACTGTGTGTTGTGTGTATGTGTGTGTGTGTGTGTGTGTGTGTTAACAATCGCTGATATTGTTTCCCTGGTTATTTCTTGTCATTACAAAGTATTCTTATTCATTCACATTTATTGAGCATCTATTGAATATTTGTTTGGAAGTCAGAGTCATGGTAAATTCTGTACCATGAAGACCATAATTAATCATTTTTGTTAAGTTTCCAGTGCCCAGAAAGAAAGAAAAAAAGTGTCCTTAAAGAGTTATTACCTTAAACCATTTTACTTCTGTCATAGTGGATTTTTGGTATTATCAGAAATCCCATTTTAAAAAGTAGCAGGAGACTTTTATTTTAGCTTAGATACTCAAGAACCTAACTAAATTCTAGCAGCATGCACATTGTAAAATCCATGAGTGATCTCTTAATACATCTTAAACTCATAAATAAAAGCTTGACAATTTATTTACAATGCTGTGTAGTCATTTTAATAAAATGATCCTAATGCCTTCACTTTTTTGTGTAGTGCCAAAATTCTGAATAGAAGCAAAACACGATCATAAGCATAATAGGAAAAAAACTCTGCCTTTTTAACTAGCTCTGTGGTTTGAAACTGAGTAAAACATATTATTCACCAATATGCAGTTTGACATTTTGTTCTACTTTGTGTGGCACTGAAAATTAGCAGAATCAATGCCTATGTGATTAGTTTTGCCTGTACTGCTGAGGAGATTTGTTAAGACAAAATAGTACTTATTAGAAATAGAGAAGAAATTAAAAACAAGTTCTTGACATGTTTTCCAAGATCAGGATACCTGATTTAATTGGTCAGTTAGCAAAATCAGTTAACTCAAAGGCACCAAACTCAGAAAAGAGACACCTGAGGACTCATGGTGTCAGAAAAGACTCATGCAAATGATAGAGCAAAAACAAAATATAAGCTTATTGTTACTAATATCTGTGTAGGAGGGCATTGTGGGAGTGGGGAAGAGTTAAGGAGCAAGATGAAGAGTAGATATATTTGATCAGAAACTTAGGTATAACATGACAAACTCTTAGATCCTGGACTTTTATTTACATCATTCTTTTCCATGTAGGTTTCTGGATACCTGCTGGAATAGATCAAGTTGTGAAAATGACTGATGATTACTAGATATTTAGCAAGTTGGTCTGCTAGAAAGAATCTCTTTTACCCAAAGAGAAATAAAAATGGCCACCAACTAGAACACCTAGTAAAAGTAATTCTCCATGGATCAGCCACAATCATTTATGCCTAATACACAAAGATTTGATACACTTCTAAGTAAAAGAGTGCAGGTAATGGATATGTTTGAAATTCATCATTTGATTCACTTGAAAATATTCCTCAGAACTACAAATCCTAATTGTTTTGTTATTTTGGAATGACAAAAGCATGCTGTAAATGTTGCTTTTAAATCAGGCTCCTATAATCCATGTCTGACTTGCTTATTTTCTTACTAGATCAATAGAATAGAAGTAATTCTGGAGCAAATGTACCCTGTAGGCTGAATGTATGGAATTCCAAATAGCTCTATTGGAAAATTAAGTTAAATTCAATAAGTTGTTGGTGGAAAAACTCAGCTAGAATTCAACATTATGAATATGAGCTGATTAGAATTTTTTTCACATTAAGTGAATCCAGTTGAATAAGATCAATTTCAAGGTACTGTAAAACTGACTGAGCATTCCTTTAAAAGTCTTAAACATGTATTTTCTTTTCTTCTAAACTTGGTTGTGCCATTTGGAGTTTTATACCTGATATTCTGTAAAATAAAATGGAAACATCTGGTAGTTTTGTGGATAATTTAGCATATATCCACTTGTGGCAGTTTATTTCCATGTAATGCATACTAAGCATTGATCTTTAAGTATTAGAACTCCATTTTTAAATACAAATGTGTTGTAATTATATATCTCGAGTTGTCCATAAGCTTTACTATAATTGAGGTACTTACAGTCAATAAAAACATAATTTGAGATTCTTTCTCGTTAAGGGACTGCTGTTGCCTACATGTGGTGGGTATAAAATAGTTAACCAATAGATGCTTGGCTGCTAGAACCAAGGGAAAATTTATACGGAATACACAGAGAGGACTTTTTTTCTGGTTTTACACAGTTTAAATTTGTTTTTTCACTATCAAAAGACTTTGCAGCCTTTGTAAATTCTCAGAGTCCCTTCATAATTCTAACAAAGTGTGAGATTTGAGTCACCACCTAGAGAGAGCTAGTGGGCCATTCACAATGGATAGACAGTAAATTCCTGTTATATGTTCGTTTATATCTAAAGTAGAATTTATTTTTAAAGTGATAAGCAATAAAAAAAAAAACCTTTTGAAATACAAATTGAATATCTACAGGGGTATATCATTTTTCCTAATCAATACAGAGGGAATGATTTAAGAAAATGACCATTTCATTTTTAACTGTTTATCAGTCTAGCACATAGAAAAGTAGTGCATGAAGTATTAAATAATTATGACTCCAAATAAGGTTGAAATAAAATCCTTTGAGTGATAATAGAAATGGAAGAATTTTGCTTAGGAACATGAATATGCACTTGACACCAGACCCACATCGCAAATCCCATGTAGTAAAAACAACTCTGTAAAATATACTTTTTACTACTGATTAAGAAATTGAAATCTCAGAATTTTATTGCCTAAATATCTCAGACTTTCTGGGAGGTGGAACTAGCATGTGAAAGCAGATGAAAGGCTGGGGGAGCGGATAATGAGAAATTACTTAATGGGTATACCATATGTTATTCAAGTGATAGATACACTAAAAGCCCTGAGTTCACCACTACAAGATCTATGCATGCAACAAAATTTACACCTGTATCCCATATATTTATACAAATAAAAAAATTTAAACAGCTTTAAAAAATATACAGCTTTATAAAAAAAGGAAAGCATATGAATCCATGTCTTTCCATTAATATGTAGACTTTTTGATAGATGTGTGTGTGTGGGGTGGGGGTGGGGGCGATGATATAAATGCATATCTATCATATTCTCTCATTTTGTTTTCAAGATAACTATGTATCTCCGAACCTTGAACAAGGTGGGGTTTAGAGGCATTGGCCCTTGTGTAGTCAAAAATCCATTATAATTTCTGACTTCCCTAGATCTTAACTATTAACAGTTACTGTTGACTAGAGAAGCCTACTGAAACAGTTGATTAACACATATTTTATGTTGTATTTGTTATATACTGTTTTCTTACACTATAGCAAGCTAGATGAAAGAAAATGCTATTAAAATAATAAGTAAGAAAATATATATTTATTATTCATTAAGTGAAAGTGGATCATCATAAAGGTCTTCATTCTTATCTTCTTCACTCTGAAAAGGCTGAGTAGGAGAAGGAAGAGAAGGCCTTGGTTTTGCTGTTTCAGGGGTAACAAAGGCAGAAGAAAATTTATGTATAAGTGGACCCCTAAAGTTCAAACTCATTTTCAATGGAAAATTGTTATCTATGATTTATTTTCAAAGAAATCAAATACTCTAAATCCAAGCTGAAAAATATAATGAGGTAATCATGCAATGGAAATGCAATTGAATTAGAAATAAACTACATGGGATTCTTACTCCACTTGATGGCTTCTTGAATAACAAAAACAAACAAAAATAGTAATAACAAACTCCACTCTTCTAAATTATTAATATACTACATTTTGTCTCATTAAAAATAGTATTGGGTTAAAAGATGGGAGATAACTACTTAGAAGCACTGTAGCTTAAATTGTTGGTTTTGAGTAAATAGTGCTTGGAATCCCTACAGAAAAAAATATCATATACATTTTAGATTTTTAGATATTCTTGCAAATTAACACCAAATTTGATTTTTAGGTAAAATATATCTCTATAATTCATACATTCTATAGACTGTTGCTTTATCAACATTCCAAAGAGATACAAGTAGATCCACCATTTGATCCAGCAATCCCATTACTGGCCATCTATCCAAAAGAACAAAAGACATTCTATAAAAAAGACATCTACACTCAAATGTGTATAGCAGCATAATTCACAATTGCAAAGATGTGGAAGCAACCCAAGTGCTCATCAATCCATGAGTGGATTAATAAAATGTGGTATATGTATACCATGGAGTATTTACTATTCAGCTTTAAGAAAAAAGGGTGATATAGCACCTCTTGTATTTTCCTGGATAGAACTGGAACCCATTCTACTAAGTGAAGTATCCCAAGAATGGAAAAAATAAGCACCACATGTACTCACCAGCAAATTGGTTTTACTGATCAACACCTAAGTGGACAAATAAACAAACATTCCATTTATCTTGATTCTTTCATTTGTTAGAAAGGCTATTCTGTACTTGATTTATTATTAACTATTATTAATAACAAAAAAAACAAAAAAAAAGTTTACTTTGATAATCATGAAACTATGTTCTCCTTATTACTTAATAGATTCCAGTTGCACATATCTTAAGTTTATTAAGCATATCTGAATAAACTCCTTTTTCTTTTATGGCAGTGTAAGATACTGGGCTATAAAGACAATGGACACCTTCCAGCTTCTGTTTACTGCTTGTTTGCTAACTGCAAGGCATTATGAGTACATTATGGGATGCAGAGGAAAAAGACAAAAGAACGCGGAAACCGGAGTCTCTCAGCTAGGACTCAGAACAGGTTAGAGCCTATCAGGGGCAGGATGAAGTAAGAATCACTGTGGGGGCGAATGCATGACCAGTGTGTAAACAACTGAGTTATAAAAAGGGGACTAACACACAAAGGGGGGTCCCTGCCCGGAAAAGAGGCCACTGCGCTGCCACTCTCGGGGCTTGGACCCTAGCTCGAGCTAGACATAAAACTCCTTTTGATAATTGCAGCCTCGGTGATCTGTCTCTCTATCCTGCAGCCTTGTAAATCTCGAATATAACAGCAGTATTCAGGAGATATGCCATAAAATGGCAAGGTGATAAGTGTTCATTACATTTTATTTGTGTAGATGTCTAATTTCGACTATTCTGTACCAAAAAGTGGGGGCAATTACTTGGATACAGGGAGATAAAATCTTAGAAATGAACGGAGACTACATAACAATGACGAATTTTTCAAACAGTACTAATGAAGAAAATAATAATGTGTATAAACAAGTACATATTTGAAACAATTTACATATTAATAAAACACACATTGGATAAAACTAACTTATGCTGATAGAGGTCAAAATAATAGTTACCATTGAGAAATAGTAATGATTAGACAGGAAATCAGAAAGGCATTCTGGAGTGCTAATATGTCTGTTTATTGATCTAGCTCTAAATACATCAACATGTTGAATTGTTAAAATTTTTTAATTAGTATGTTACAGGAGTACAAATGTTTAGGTTACATATATTGCCTCTGCCCTACCTGAGTCAGAGCTTCAAGTGTGTCCATTCCCCAAATGGTGCACACTGCAATGTTCAATTTTTAAAAATTTATTCAATTATACATTATGATACATGCAATTTTCAAACTGTTTATTACAACTCAATAAAAAGCATAAAATTACTATGATATGTTGTGTAATTGAGTTCTTTAAATAATATTATAAAAAGATACTATAACTTATTTATTATGATTGAAAATATTATATCTCAGTGAGGAAACAAAATAGGTAGACAATGAGAATTAGAACACAAATATTGTGACTTATTTTCTAGTTATATTTAAAACATATAATTCCCCCCTTTATTTGTAGAATTTATTTTGTTTTGTCTTTTTAAGAGGATTCTTGTCTTATAAATACTACAATTTCTAAATATTTTAGGTTTAAAGTTTAGTTGTGTCTTAAAATAAAAGAAATGCCAAAATATTGTCTCTCTGTTTCTAGAGAAATCGACATTTTACCTAGTTTCTGTAAAATATGTGATATTTTACCCTGCTTTCAAGCTAACCATTTAGCCTACCATGGCTTTATATATTCTAGAAGAAAACCTGAGACTCCTAAGTGGGAGACAAAGGATTTTATTATTCATGGCATAGCAAGAAGCATGAGCTTCATTTATGTTGAATCACTTTTTCTCCAAGTCCCATAGGGAGCAATGTAGAGTGGCCCTAGTGGATGCTGTGCACACAGTAAATTTGTGCCACAATCAAGGAATCTTGCATTAGGAAAGCCTCGATGTTATGAAAGAGCTGTTAGCAAACCTGCTCAAACTTTGCCTCCAAGGGTGATATTATTTTCCTAATACCGGACAGCAAAATACCTGCTTCTACTAAAAACATGCATTATCACTATCTTCCTAAGATGATTGCTATAGAAATATCCTTGAAAATAAAAGTTAAAAATAACATACACAATTGCAAAGATGTAGAAACAACCCAAATGACCATCAATCCATATTAATAAAATATGGTATATGTATATCATGGAGTACTACTTAGCCATAAAAAGTAGTGAACTAATACCTTTTGTATTATCCTGGATGGAGCTGTAGCCCATTCTTCTAAGTGAAGTATCCCGAGAACGGAAAAACAAACACCATATGTACTCACCATTAAATTGGTGCAGACCAATCAAAACTTAATCTTACTTATGAAAGTAACATTCATCGGGGCTCAGGAAGGTGGAAGGGAGGGGGAGGAGATGGATAAACTCAACGTAACAGGTGTGGTGCATGCTGTCTGGGCGGGGTGGGCCACACTTGTAGCCTTGACTGAGTTAGTACAAAGGCAATTTATGTAACCAAAGCATTTGTACCGCTGTAATACTCTGAAATTAAGAAAAAAAAAAATATGCAATGAGTTCCTCTGCCTGAAAGTTGAGCAGAAATGTAAGAGATGTGTGGATAATGGTGTCCCAACAGATTAATCTGAGATGTAAATAAAATATGAGTTAATTTTACCAAATATTCTAAAAAAAGATGAACACTAATGTGATACAAACTCTTTCAGGGATTGAAAATACTATAACACTTGCAAATTGCTTTTTGTGAGGCCAGTATAAAAGTTTGGCAAGAGCATTACAAAAAAATTAAAATTGCAGGTCAATATCACTCATGAACATAATACTCACATCCTGATGGAATCTTGGAATAACAAATCCAACAGTATATAAAAAACTTATTGTATCACAGCCAATTTACATGCATTCCAGAAAAGCTGATTTCACTTTCAAAATTCAGTGTAGTTCAACACATTGTCATAGTAAAATAGAAACATTATGTGTTCTCAAGAAATGCAGAAAGAGCTCTTGATAAATCTGAACATCTATTCCTTCCAGTGCTGATGTCAGAGATAGACATTACTTCAAAATGCAAGAATAGCTTAAGCCTAGAAAGGTTTAGGTAAAAGAAAGGACAGCTGTATTATAGTATCAATTTCTTCTCAGATATACTACTTGCCATTTATTATTTCATAATGATGTATGCTCTAGTAGTGCTTAACATCTATTATCTTTCATTTTTTACTTTTCAATTTATAGTTCCAGAGATAGACCTAGTTAAATATAACAAGGGTTAAGTGTGATAAAATTCTTTACATTTGTAACTATTAAAATAGATAGAATTGTGACTTGTAAAAAATTTCACTTTTATAAAAAATAATAAAATTTTATTTTCATGTTTAAAATATTGAATAAAATCAGCTTTATTGAAATGATGTATATAACTTCCTATTTATTAAACATAATTTATAGATGTTTAAAATTTAATGTACAAATTTTAAATATCTCAAAGAAAAATAATTTTGAAAACAAATGGAATTTTTTTTCTTTAACATACTTTTTGTTAAAACTATATATACACTTAGTGTATTCTAAATAAAATTATGTTTTTGTGTTTTGGGGTAGATGTCCAGTAATGAGATTGCTGGATAAAATGGTAGTTCTACTTTTAGTTCCTTGAGGTATCTCCATATTACTTTCCACAGGGGTTGTGTTAGTTTGCAGTCCCACCAGCAGGGTATGAGTGTTCCTATCTCTTCACATCCACGCCAACATTTATTGTTCTGGGATGTCTTTGTAGAGTGTAACACAATTAATCCTCAAGATCATTGGATGTCAAAGAATTATATTTTCTTTCCATTTGATTGCCACTCATCTTTTGTCAACTAATTTGGGGTGGCATGCAAATCCATCCTAGTTTTCTCAGTGGGGTCCCTTGTTATAACGTAATCCATATAGTGGAATGCTTTAAGTCTACAAATAATTCTATTGGAAAGATGTGGAAATTTATAGAATAAATGCCTCAGCTTTTACATTATAATTTTTTATCTATTAATTATTTGGTGCTGTATCTATTGAGATGTCTATTTTATTTTATAGCTTATTTATATACACTTTTTATTTTATAGCTCATTTATATATACTTATCAAATCTATTTTGATGTTTAGCTCTCCTATTGAAAATCAAAAAATCATTTAAAATTTTCAAATTTTCTATTTTATTCACTTTTAATCAAAAATAAGCAGTACCTCTATCTGAGAATATTGTTGATTCTTGATTGTGTATTTACCAATGTTTGAGATTCCCTCTTATATTTGCTTATTTTTTCTCATGTAGTCTATGAGGAAGGTACCCAGGGCATATTGAAGGGTTTGGTTATTCAGCCTCCCTTCAGTCAGAGTGGATAAAAGTGAGAATTCATGCTTCTTTGGTGATTCAGTACTAGTCCTAGATGCAGACACTCTTTATTCCTTGTGGCTACTATCAGATTCTCAGAGAGCTGCCTTTTTGTCTCTGATTCAGGTTTATACACCCACTCTCTGGTCTAGAGGTAACTGTGGGAATTTCAGGGTCATGCACGCGTGGTTATGAAGAGCTTCATGGGACAGCACCTTGACTCTTTTCAGGTCCTCTTCTGATACCAGAGTCTTTCATTTCAATTTGTAAGGTGTTTCCAGCACATTTCTCCTTGTGTCTGAATTGTGTTGGGTTTCTCATGTCAGATTTTGCCTATTGCTATTATATGATTATTTATGGCCTTACTATGGTTATTTCACCTTCTTATATTCTAGGATGATTGTATATTGATAATGCTATTCCAGGAATTACAGGAGTCTTGGATTGGAAGTTAACTTTTTGAACCATTAATTATCTATTTCTCTTGAGATTAATACATTACAGAAAGCTGGTTTTGTATGTGAGAGTGTATAATTGGGTACAGGAGTGCGCGCGCGCGTGTGTGTGTGTGTGTGTGTGCTTTAAAAATTACCCTTTTATCCTGTGGTTTTTCTCAATGGTTTTAACTCTATTGCTCAGATGATCAAAACAAAATTTATCTTTTTTTAAATTTTTATTCACTTGTCTTCTTACATTCCATGTATTGTTTCTATGGTCTCCTTTAGGGAGATCACGGTCTTTTTAGATCTACCATGTTCATTAGCTTTTTTTTCCTCATGATATTTAAATCACTTTCCTTTTGGTGTAGATTATGGAACATGGTTTCCTCTGCACATGTGCAAGTCCATCTACTCAATAAATCTCTTTGTTTAATGAGAGGTTTGCAGTACAGCCCTTTTGAAGCATAAGCTTTGATATAAAATGTGTTGGTATAGACCAGAGGGGAAGGGTATGTGAAAAGTCTTCTGCAGTCATCATAGTAAAGAAAGTTCCATTCAATTGGCAGAGTTTTTAGATTTTTACCTTTTCTCACCTTATACATGCCAATTGGGAGGCCAAGAGTTGCCTCAAACTCCACTCTAATTCTACTTTTTTCTGTATTAAAAACAATGAGAAACTTTTCCAGGAAGTTTATCCACTTTGGAAAACAGTTCTCCAAGTTTTCACTAAAAGAAATGGTTGGCAAGTGTTCTATATAAGGTAGACTAGCAATCCCAAAGGCAAATCTTTTATTAATTCATTTTTTATTTCTCCCATGGTCCCCTCCTAGCATTTCGTATTCATTGAACAGGGTTTGTTATTCAACCTGATGTCCTTGGCCTCTAAGGATATTCTTCCAGATGATACAGAATATTATATGCTGAATCAGTCCAATCAAAAAATGGAGGCCAGTTTAATCTTGGTTATAGTATACATATCTTTCTTTCTCTTGAAAACACAGACAAAAAATTGATGTGCTCATCACGTTCAAAGAGTAATTTGTTCCAACTGCAACATCTCCAACATCTCTAACATTCCGGACTTGATTAAATGGACAATTTAAGTGAGTGTTTTATGGCCCAAGCAGGGCTCTCATAGATGAAAGTAGATGCTTTCCATGAGAGAATGATTAATTCTGCTTATAACAAAGGGAAATAGAGAACTCTCAAAAAATATGATTACAATAGACAAAAGTGAAGTATGCAAAAAAAAAAAAATCCTTGAGATTTATATCTGTTTTTCATCAAATAGTCTTAGAGTTGCCTTAAAATTGCTATTCAAATATATCAATCACATAAGGCAGAATCTGGATCGCTTATTGGTGTTGCTTATCTAAAATCAGGTAACAAACACCCTTGATTGCATCAAACACGAAATTAGAATGTTTTATTGTATATTGGTAGAATAAAAAGACATTTCAAAGAGATAGAAATCAATTGTGCCAGAATAAATTATTTTGGCTCAGTTTTTAAGTTAAAAAAATAAATAATAATGCAAATCATACTCCTAACACACTCACCTGACTCTGATACTTCAAAACAAAACTAAGTTGAAGGAGTTGCCTAACTTGTCATAAAATAATTTAAATTTGAAGAAAGATGGTGTCTAATTCTTCCTAAAGTTAAGGTTTTAGGAGGTTTGTTCCAATATATTAGTTTTTTCATGAAGTGAATAAATAAATGTACATGTTTATTTCAAGGGATTCTAAATTAAAATACGTTACTTAAAGTAACATATTACTTTAAAGTAATAAAAAAAAGTAAAGTATTACTTTAAAGTAATGTAATACTTTAAAGTAATGATAATGTAAAGTTATCTTTCTTAACAGTCTGTTTTCATTGCATCTTCGTTCATATTTAACATTGTGTGTCTGAAATAGATAATGGGTTTTAAAAATTTAGGGTGCAGGGACAATTAAGCTTACATGTGTACCAGTTACATTTAATAAAATAAAAAAATAATGTTATCACAACACAAAATTTAAGTTATCTCATACAGAATTACACAAGTTGTTTTTAATGTTTTTACAAAAAAAATATGTATTTTAGTAGACAAAATTATATAATAAAACCCATGTTCCCATCATTTGGCTTCAATAATTACAAACTCATGGCTAACTTTCTTTTATTTCCACCCCAGACACTTTGCTTTTTATAATATCTGAAGTAAACACCACATGTCACTTCATCTATAAATATGTTAGTTTGTATCTCTAAAAGATAACGAATGCATTTTTTAAAAATGCTGAAAATGTCATTATCCCAAATGGAAATCACCAATGGTCTGTCCTCTCTGTTTTCTGTAAATTGTACTTGTATCTCAGCTAGAAACTTGATGACATTCTTTTATTATCTATTTCTTTAGTAGCTAGTCTTTTGTTTCCCACAGGAAGGACATGATGCCTAATCATCTTTCTTTTTGTGAAGTTAGCTGTTGCTGGTGATTAATAATAGATCTATCAATTCATTCAAAATCGTATAATTCTGACTTCGTTATTATAGTATTTCTTCCTTTAGGCTAAAATGTTTTGCAAAAATTTCCTATCACCTATTATTTGATTACTATTATAATTTTGTCATATCAAGTTGGATCTGAAGCACATATTATAGATGTCTAGTAGTTTTTGACAGCTTGCTGATTATGTTATATATTTCAAAAGAGCTTCATTTCCTTTTGGTGAAAATTGATATGTACAGGCCCACAGTTTCAGTGCTTGATGGCCTTCTTGCTATTTGGTTGATCATTATTTTTAGCCTTTATCCATAAATGGACTATGATTTCACTTAAAGATAAAATACACAATAAATTCACATTGACATTTCCAATTTAAATTCAGTAGTAAAATTTTCTTTGATTTTAAGATCTGTTTTTCCCCCATGTTTAAAAATTATACTTTCAACAACACCAAAAGTAATAGATTTATAGTTTCATGTAACCATTAATTTAAATCTCAATATAATTGAGTTTTCTTTCCTATTTTAAAAAAATACTGTTGTTTTTATTTTTTCCTTTTAATTTATTTTCATTTTATTTTATTCTTTTTTATATTCCTTGTTGGGGATGCATTCAAATTACCAACATTTAAAATCACTTGGAACAGTCTCACTCTGTGTGGATATTTTACTAAACAGATACACATTTAATTTCATTTGTTTTCTTTTATTTTTAAGATTTTGGATAATTTTAATCCAAGAACTATACGTATATAAAACATTTAACTAAGTAAAAAGCAAAATCAGTAAAAGAGAAATATAATATTCAAGAAGTCACCTCTAATCATTTTTACCATATTTTCTTTTTTTAATAATTCTTTCTTTATAATTAATCATCTTATTTTTTAAATTTCTATTTTTTTGCATTTTTACATAAACATGTGAACACATATTTTTATATATTTCAGTTATCTGCTTATATGTCTCTTCCCCTTTAGATGGCATGTTCCTGAAGGAATGGGATGTTAGTCATCTTACTATCAAGATCACCATAAATTACATTGCCCTCAACACCATTTAATAGACTATCATTTAATAGGTGCTTAATAAATGTGCCTTTTTAAATGAAATGACCGAGTCACCACTCAACTTATGTAAAAGAAAATTCTATTGCAAGTGTATCCACTTGCAATTAGGAGATTGTGGATGATGTGATAGTAACTCATTTTATAAGCTGAGTATTCAGTCAATTTGATGGTCATGGCAAATGACTCTCCTCACTGACCCACCAGCATTCCTGTGGGCAGCTTGAGAACATCCTTTGAGATGGGAAAAAGCACTGGTTTGACCAAGAGCAGGAAAGTAACTTTGCTCTTTTTCTAGGACCCACCAGGAACTATAAACATGAAGCAAGAAATGCCAGAAGAGAAGATGCACCATTATGGAGTAACTTGGGTATATTATGCTTTGAGCCACACTTTAATTTTTATATAAAATTAATTTGGAATAATTTAAGATGTATATAAGAGTTGCAAAGATAATATAGAGAATTTCTGTATATTTCTCACACATTTTCCTCTAATGTTAAGCCACAGCTTTATTTCATATACTTCAATCTTGAAACATTATTATGTTTTAAAATCTTTTTCCATTTTAAAATATGTCTGTATTCCTCCATAAAAGTATCAAGTGATCAGTGTATATAAAGATCACATTAGTAATTGTGCAGTGAAAATTTCTTGTTAAATATCCAAAATGAGATGAATTTACATGAACTGTTACTTTCCATCTAGTGACAATATGACATATGTCCTATTTATTTATAACTTAGATGTCAGGCTATCTACACTGCCTCCTTTGTCTATGAGCCAAGACACTTAATGTGGGCAGAAATTAGGTACTGGGAACTTCTCACACTTCATGATTTATGATTTTTATAAAAACATGCACTCTTCTTCAATAATACCTAGAAAATATACCTTTATTTTGAAAGGTCATGTTACTATTTGTACAAAAGGTGCTGTGACACCATGTTTTTATACGGGCACAGCTACAATGTCCACCATTCATCAAATCCCCACTCCCCTTATAAAAGCAAGAATCCCTGCCTGGGGACACAGCAACAGTTGGAAAAACACTCAAAGAATCTTGATTGATGGGCCCAGGATATAGCTGGAACAAAGAACTAAGGGCAAAAGTGCTCAAATTAAAAGTAGGAATAGAGTTTTGTGGAATCAAATGGTGTTTTTAATACATTCTCCAGAAAAGCAAAACAAATAAATAAATAAAGGATACTCTTCAACAGAACATTTCTCTTTACATACAATATCATTTATTTACAATTTATAATTATTAGGGAAACAAGTAAACTCTTTCTAGGAATAAGCAGAGGTCAATTTATAAATGTTTTGATTGCTTTTCTTCCCTGATGGTGTTCTTCAACATAGCACTATGTTTTTTGAGTCTATGAAAAAATATATGTACTCCCAGTTTGTATTTGTGTATAATATTCATTTATATAGTATTTGATTATACTAAAAATTTAACCTTAACTACATATTGCTGGCTTCTAGGCAAAATATCATCATGGTGATGATTAGTAACTATGTGTAAATGTGACTGAGAGAATTATATGAACAATTGCTTCTAAAATGCGTATTGTGAAGATATTTTGAGAACTCATTTACATTTGTGTTTTAAGCCAGTGCTCTATTTTTAAGATTTATTTGTGAATGCTACTTGCTATTGATAGTATTTACATTTATTATTACCTTTCCGAAAACATCAAGTAATAAACATGTATATAGTTTGCTAATGTTTAAATTTAATATTAAAGGAACATTACAATTATGAATATTTTAAAGGTAGGATGCTAAGTTAATAGTCAATTAATGTGTTTGATAATTTCTACTTAGAGGTTCATTATAGAAAATCAAAATTTTCCCATTATAAAGCATAATTACCTGTATTTTTAAAAGCCAAATTCTGTGAATTATTTCTGTCAAATAATATAACACAGTAAAAAGTGTATGATGAAATACATTCACTATTTTACTATATATGGACACTGAGATTTCAGGCTATTGGTAAAAGAGGTAGTTGTCAGTAGGTCACAGTCTTGTAATTTAATATAATCCTAAAACCCACCTATAATCCCTAGCACACAAATGCACTCATATGAAGTCTTCTTTGAAGAAAGATTGCCTGGAACAAGACTTCTACACTGGTTTATAGTTCATATTTTGATTCCAAGTGAGTAAACATATTTTGCTTTCTAAGAGAAATGCTGAGCACATGTAATCATACCTTCCTGTGAGTCAGAAATACATGTCTTAAATTTCAACTTTTCCAACAGAAAGCTGTGATATCTTAGACAATTATTTTTACCTTCCTAAAACTCTATAGAAAATATTAATATATAATTTATCAATTAAATATGAAGATTAACTGAAACAATAGTTCAACAGTGTCTAGTACTTAATTACTTTTCCTGAATGTAGAACGGTTCTTGTGCCTCTTCTCACCAAATCATTATGAAATTTTGATGCTCAAACACCAGTCTATTGACTGTGCACAACATATGCATTTTGCTTTATTTAAAATCCTGAAGAAATGTGGTTCATTTTGGACATAGGTAGCCAGTGTTGAGCCCTGCTATGTCTGAAACACTGTTACAATTCCATGTAGTTTAGCATCCTTCAACTAAGGTTGGGGTCTGTATGGCACTGTAATTACATTCTTAGCCTTGCAAATATTATCCAGTTTAAGAAATATTCACTTAATTATGTAAAAACAAAAGTGAAATCAATGTGAAAATGCCAGAGATACAAAACATATAATGTTTAGCGATAAGACATATGAACTGATTTTCTCAAATATACTAGTGTTGTCCACCCAAAACTGAAGCTAAAATATCTGATACAGTCTGTGAGTTATTAAATTAAATTTTTTGGGAATTAGAATTAAATTCAGCTGTGAGCCATATGTGTGAACAAATAGCATGCAATAATTTACCCAACAGCTGAATGACACCTACCTGAAAGCTCTGCAATTTTTGGTATGCATGTGGAAAACTGTAGTTTGCTATCCGTGGAAGGAAACGTTTGTACTGGGAAGAACAGCAACAAATCCCAAACGGAGAAACAGTAAGCACTTCATTAGTGCAATCATTGAAAAGAAGTTAATGTTGTGTTCAGTTTACTTTGCTTCTTCTTCATCAAATTTTGTATGTTATGGGTTCCAGCTCTAACCAGGAAAATACGAGGTGTGCTATATCACCGTTGTTTCTTAGAGCTGAATAGTATTCCATGGTATACATATACCATATTTTATTAATCCACTCATGGATTGATGGGCACCTGGGTTGTTTCTAAAGTTTTGCAATTATGAATTGTGGTGCTATGAACATTCGAGTGCAGGTGTCTTTTTTGTAGAGTATCATTGGTGAGCAGCGACTAGGTGGACACATAGGAACTACAGTGATTGTGTATTGGGCAGATGAGAGGGGGTAGGGGGTGGGTATATACATACATAATGAGTGAGATGTGCACCGTCTGGGGGATAGTCACACTGGAAGGTCAGACTTATGGGGGGAGAGGGGGAAAGGGCATTATTTGAAATCTTAAAATTGTAACCCCATAATACGCTGAAATAAAAAAAAATTGTGTGTTGTATTTTAATGAGTAGTTTTTTGAAGTTATTGTGGAAGAAGACCCCAAAGGCAAACACAGCAGCAACAAAAATAAATACATGGGACATGATCAAACTAAAAAGCTTCTGCACAGCCAAAGAAATAGCCATGAAAGCAAACAGACAACATACAGAATGGGAGAAAATTTTGCATCCTA
Organism: Microcebus murinus; assembly: GCF_040939455.1. NCBI lineage: Eukaryota > Metazoa > Chordata > Mammalia > Primates > Cheirogaleidae > Microcebus > Microcebus murinus. The sequence goes on from NC_134114.1 coordinate 14,819,183, forward strand.
CGCATCTGATAAGGGGCTGATAACTAGAATATACTTAGAACTCACAAAATCAGCAAGAAAAAAAAAAAACCCTATCAAAAAGTGGGCAAAGGACTTGAACAGAAACTTTTCTAAAGAAGACAGAAGAATGGCCAACAAACATATGAAAAAATGCTCAACATCTCTAATCATCAGGGAAATGCAAATCAAAACCACAATGAGATATCACTTAACTCCAGTGAGAATGGCCTTTATCAAAAAGTCCTCAAACAATAAATGCTGGCGTGGATGTGGAGAGAGGAACACTCCTACATTGCTGGTGGGACTGCAAACTAGTTCAACCTCTGTGGAAAGCAATATGGAGATACAAGCGATACAAGTGAATCTACCATTTGATCCAGCAATCCTATTGCTGGGCATCTACCCAAATGATCCAATGACACTCTACAAAAAAGACACCTGCACTCGAATGTTTATAGCAGCACAATTCATAATTGCAAGGCTGTAGAAGCAGCCCAAGTGCCCTTCAATCCAAGATTGGATTAATAAAATGTGGTATATGTATACCATGGAGTACTATTCAGCTCTAAGAAACAATGGTGATATAGCACATCTTATATTTTCCTGGTTAGAGCTGGAACCCATACTACTAAGTGTAGTATCCCAAGAATGGAAAAATAAGCACCACATATACTCACCAGCAAACTGATATTAACTAAGCAGCACCTAAGTGAACACATAGGAACTACAGTAATAGGGATATTGGGCAGGTGAGAGGGGGGAGGGGGGCTGGTGTATACATACATAATGAGTGAGATGTGCACCATCTGGGGGATGGTCACGCTGGAAACTCAGACTTGTGGGGGGAGAGGGGAAAAGGGCATTATTTGAAATCTTAAAATTTGTACCCCCATAATATGCTGAAAGAAAAAAAAAGATTTAGAAAAGAAAAAAAAAGTAGGCAAAAGACAAGAACAGAAGCTTTTCAAAAGAAAATAGACAAATGGCCAACAAACATATGAAAAAATGCTCAACATCACTAGTCATTAAGGAAATGCAAATTAAAACCACAATGAGATATCACCTTACCCCCGTTAGAACAGCCTTTATTAAAAAGTTCAAAAATAATAGATGCTGGCATGGATGCAGAGAGAAAGGAATGCTACTACACTGTTGGTAGGACTGCAAATTAGTACAACCTCTATGGAAAACAGCGTGGGGATACTTCAAAGAACTAAATGTGGACTTACCATTTGATCTAGCAATCCCACTACTGGGTATTTACCCAAAGGAAGAAAAAAAAAAGACATTTTATCAATAAGATACCTGTACTTTGAATGTTTATTGCAGCACAATTTACAGTTGCAAAGATGTGGAATCAACTCAAGTGCCCATCAACTCATGAGTGGAATAATAAAATGTGTTATATTTATCCCATGAAGTACTATTCAGTCATGAAGAAGGGTGACGTAATACCTTTTGCAACAATTTGGGTGGAACTGGAGACCATTATCTTAAGTGAAGTATCCAAAGAATGTAAAAAAAAAAACAAAAAAAACCCCACATTTACTCACTATTAACTTGGAGCTAAATGAAGAGTACACCTGTGATTAGAGGGAAGTAAAACTTTCAGAAAGTTTTACTTAACAGAAATCAAATGGGAAGTGAATATGGGATGGCTGAAAACTTACCTAATTGGTATAATGAACACTATCTTTGTGACAAGCACACTTATAATCATGACTCAAGCATTCTAAAAGTGATTCATGTAACCAAAAATATTTGTACCCCCATAATACTTTGAAATTTAAAAAAAATCAAAACACCTTAAATTGGTGTTTTTTTATTTTTAACATTTTATAATCATTATCATGAAAGAGAGTGTATATGAATGACATCAGATAAGAGAATGGGGGAATAAATAACTGTGGAATTGTGATGTGTGAACTAACTCAGAGAGCATATAATTTAACCACTCTGTTTAAAGATGAGTAGACTTATATCTAGTAATGTTAAGAGACATGTGATAGCACACAGCTTGTCCTCAGGCAGGTAGGACTACAGTTTTATTCCCTGGTTTCACTTTGATACTCTTTTCACTACATCATGCTACTTGGATATCATCGTTTGATCATTTGGCAAGAGACTATCAGTTATTAGACATTTGGCCATGTGTATCATATGGCTGCTATTTATGTTTGGAAGCTAAGTTAAATTTAAATTGAATTTAGTGGTGCAGAAAACATAGTCCATGGTAAAAGAATGAAAGAGAGTTTTCCTCTAGCTGAAGCACTGCCATAAAGCATGTGAATTTTTTTCTCATTCTTGACTTTTTGTTTCTTCTTGTAAAATTAAACAAAAAACCAAGAAAACTTTCTGACACTATCAAAAGCTGTTGATCAGAGATATTTTTGAAAGTTGCAAGGAGCTAGACAAATGTTATATTTAGCAATAATGATTTTTGCTATGATGATTACATGACATTTCAGAGAACTGGATAGAACTTAACATATTGTAAAATAATGGATATAAGTATTAATAACTGGAGTCCTGGAAAGATAAATAGAATATGGAATCATGACAGCAATCTCTAATACATATATATGTATATATGTAATTGATATATACATATATACACACACAATTATATGTATAAATACACACACATACCTAGTCAATGAAAATTCTAGTAAATTGAATTAAATACGATTCTACAGACAATTCCAAGCATAACATTTCTCATTGTGTACTTCCACTCTCATTTTATGATATCCCATTTTCCCTCAGATTGGCCATTTTCGGAGCACTTCTGGATTAATATTGTCACTCCTTGGGGTCACATAAAATGATACCTCATATAAATTAGACTTCTTTGGGCAGGGAGCCAAGTTTCTTATTCGGTCCTAATTTAAACACCTTGAATCCCTTCTCCAAATGCTCATACAGTGTAAACTGATCATGAAGTATGACTATATCTAAATGAAATTAGCATTGGTTGACAAGAGATTATATCCCAACTCTTCCATATGCAGTGGTTATTCTGTAATTATTCTAATTGTTGAATTTTAAAGATGGCTGTGGAAATATTATTTATTGACATTATTTTATGTTGGTAGTGGAGATAGTCACTGCCTTATGTATATAGAATATAAAATTTTAAAATATCTGACTTCCTATTTCAGTTCATTTCTTCATCAAATGCATAAACTCTAATACAATTTTTTGGCTCTTGGACTGTGGTAATAGTTTTAAGAATACATGCATATGTCAAAAAATAGAGTTAACATTTTAAATATGTGAACTTTATTTTATGTCAGTTGTGTCTCAATAAATTTGTAAATTTAAAAAATTTCTGAGCCAATTGGAACCAAGTGAAACTAAAGCTCTCATGTTAGTGATTGCTGGAAAAAAACAAACAAAAAAACCCACACATAAAACCCACAGAATATAACTACATTTATTTTGCTTCAACGTAAATAGTTTCTTCTCATTCATAGGATATTTGGAGATATAAACATAAACTATATTACTTTGTAGGTCTTAAAATGCACCATACATGTCATCACATTTTTTATACAAACTAAGAAGAAAAGGAAGAAGTGGGTGTATGATTACTGATTTTTCCTAATTCCTAGGTTTTGGAGATTATCCAGATCTACATTGTGGGTAAGAAGTGAGCATCATATTAGCAAGACATATCTGTATATATGCTAAAAGAGGCCAAATTGGCTCTTTTCTCAAACAAAATGGATTTTTTGTCCTTAGAGTTTACTGGCTCATTTATTTAGTGGTCCTGTGGAAGAGAACTTTAAGGATATGATAGTCAAGCTCAATGTATTTTGGGTTGGGAGAAAAAAACTTTCTCCTTTTGGTCTATGCAGGATGGAATTATTTCTGTGAATTTCACCAGAGAACACATTTTTAAACGGTATATGATGTCTAAACACAGAATAAACTAATAAAGATATATTTTTTAACAGCTATAGTGATCTATCCCTGTGCTATTTAATAGGGTAGCCACTAGCCAGTAACATGACTGTGTAAATTTAAATCAATTAAAATAAATTAATATTAAAAATTCAGTTCTCAGTTGCATAATAGTCACATGTGATTTATGACTCCTAAATTGGAAAACATGGCTTATAGAGATTTTTACTATTGGTGAATATTGCAGTGAACAACACTATGATATAGCACACAGAGGTAAGTTATCACAGCTTTTTTTTGTTACTGTGACATAGTGTCAAGAGAATATTTGAAACTGTTGATTAAAATAAAAATCAAATTAATTGATCCACCAAGTAAAATAGTGAATGGCATAAAGCCTGTCTTTCGCCAAGGCAGTGTTACAAATTGATAGAAAAGAAAAAACAATGGGAATAGGAATATTGCTAAGGGATTAACTACATTTTGTGAAAAACTGTTCAGAAGACAAACCAAAAATTTGACAGTTGGTTATATAGTTTCTTCATGCTAACAGTGACCCCAAATTTATCTTTCTACATATTATAATATCAAATAATATTCCAATTAACTTTGAGTGACATAAATAACGTTGAAAGTCACGTGAATAGAGAATACAAACATCAATTGAAATCCATATTTCAGGTAATTTTTTTTAAAAGTTCTGAGAATTCCTGTTTTTATTGAGAATAATAGCTTCTTTTACTTGTACTATCCTTAAAACTGTGTTTTATAGAAGAAAAGTATTCATTTATTCCTAATACACTTGTGTGTAGCAATACCACTAATCTCTTATCATTGATAAGTTGTTTCTATATTTAATTAAATGTTTTTCTTAAATCAAATAATTTTAAATAAAGACTTTTTTTTAATTCTTACAATTATTTTTTTTCTTTTCTTTCTTCTGTTTTCCTTCTGATCAGACCTTCTGTATATTGAATAGCAGACTCCATCATGAGTGTCTTCCTCTTCTTCCTAATAGAGTTCACAATTAAAATAAGTGTTTTTAATTCATTTTTAGTGAAGATGTATTATTATATTACATACTATGTAATCTATATTACATTCATATGTATATATTATATACATATGTATATTCTGTTACTGGTTTTCTGAAAGCTTTTATTACGAAAGATTGCTAAGGTTCACAAATTCTCCTTTTATCCTTTTTGAGATCATAATGCTTGTGCTTGTATGTGTATCTTTTCATAGCTTGGCCTTAGGGGAGCCAAGATATTGTTTTCCTGTCATAATCCCTGTTATCTCTGCTCCAAATAAACTGAAAAGAAAGAAACTAAATAGATCAGCTGAGGGCTCCCTTATCCTGGTAGATTGCAAGAAGAAATTTTGTGTTCTATCCTTTGTGTTTTCTAAGAACCAGACTGAACACAAAGAAAATTGTCAAATAACAACACATTAAGGAGGCCAAGTGTCCTTTCATTGTTAAAATTATGAAGATTTGGTAATGAAAGTGAAATGTCATTTAAATGTAAAACCTACAGCAAGTTTAAAAACTATAACAAACATAAAATAAAGTATCTTATTATTAATTTATATTGATGAATATTGAATTGATCTATTTTTGATATTGGGTTAAATAAAATATATTATCAAAATTACTTTTACCTATTTCCTTCTACTTGTTTTTAATGTGGAAACTAAATAAAAATTGTTTATATTTCTATGAATGTATGATATGCCCATATTTATGTTTCTCTAGCACTTTATTCCATATTATATTACTATTGGATAACACTAGCATAGAGAAAGATGGAAGAACTAAATCTGATGTCTAAACCAAGCTAGTTACTAAAAGAGACAGACTACATTTGCATGTAAATGGTTTTGGTACTAGTTAAGGACATACAAGCAGAATCACAGAAAAACTTTCTATAGCTACAAATCAACAACCAAAATCACAACCCAAGAAGATAAATTTGAGATTGTTACTACCTACCCAAACTTTAGTGACCTCTGATTTCAAGTTGAAGAAATATCTAAAAACTGAATGTAAAACCACAAGGAGATAGAAATCATGCATGAATGAGAGTTTCAATAACTCTAACATGTTTGTAAAAATACTGTTATGATAAGAAAAAGAAAAGATAGAAGAGAGAAATTGTTAAAAAAAAAAAAATAGCAGAAGGTAATCCCCCCAAACTGAGAAATACTTAGACCTTCAGTTTGAAAAAGTTAAATAGTGAGAAACAGCACAAACAGACATTTTCTATAAACATCCTGAATTCAAGAAAAGTAGATACTGTGCCAGAGAGAAAGAATAAGTAATGAAAATATGAAAAAAAAAATAGTAAACTCTTTAGTATCAGAATTCCTACCTAAAATATTAGAAACTAGAATCAAACAGAACAACACATAAGGTTATTAGTGGAAAAGTAAAAAGTACTCTTTACATTATATAACCATCTACTTTAGATATTTACACCAGCGCAGCCTTTGAACACACAAAAATTTTCCTTACATATCCATAAAATATTTTTAAAAAATACTAATCATGCCATTGGGCACAATTCTTAAAATATTCAAAAATTAAATTCCAGATCATAACTTAGTAAATGTAAGAATATAATGATAAAAATGTGATGTAAATTTTTAAATACTTAGAAGTTAAAAATATACTTAGAATTTTCAAAGTTCTTTTATCATAGAATTTATATAATTTTATGACAAAAGAAATATTGGTAAACACACACATGTTTAATTATTTTGATGGATAAATATACTAATGCATTTATTTAAGTGGTTTAGCAAGGTTTGTGATTGAAAATTGTAGCTAATTCTAATTATATACATATATATATTTATGTGTGTATGCACATATATGAGTGTATATTGTCTATGTGTATATGCACATATATAATCAATACATGAAAAAATTGAGTGCATGAGAAAAGAAGGGATTCAAAAGTGACCTTCCCACCCCGTTTGTGAAAACAGATTTCTACATTGATTATTAAGTTAGGAGAATGCTCCCACGGGAAGTGTGAGCCCTGATGAAGATTTCTTTTCTGAAGTGACAGTAACCGTTTACTGCAAATGCTAATTGCTTTATGACCACCAAAGATTCCTCACTAAAGATTGTGCCATAGTTTGAATGTTTATTCCCTTCCATATGCATGCTGAAATTTAGTTGCCATTGTAGCAGTAAGAGATGGCTCCTTTAAGAGCTGATTAGGTCATGAGAGCTCTGCCCTCACAAATAGATTAATGTTGCTATTATAGAAGTGGATTTGTTATACAAGGAGTGGGGTCCTTTTAAAAGAATGAGTTCAACCCCTTTCATCTCTCTCTCTCTCTCTCTCTCTCTCTCTCTCTCTCTCTCTCTCTCTCTCTCTCTCTCCTCTGTCTCTTTTTCTCTCTCCCTCTCTAGACCACTCCACCTTCCACCAGGGCATGAGGAAACAAGAAGGCCCACACCAGATACTAGAGACTTGATCCTGGACTTTTCAGCCTACAGAACTGTGAGAGATAAATTTCTGTTCACTATAAATTACCCAGTCTCAGGTGTTATGTTACAGCAGCACAAAATGGATAAAAACAGGTTGGTTATTTGCCACATTCATATGAATATTCCAAAATGACAGAAAAAAAAAGTGATGGCAGTGAATATATTCTCCAGCTAAGAATAATTATGTATGGCTCTTCATTTCATTTTCATTTTTTTTTTTAATTTGAGGCCTGATACAATTTTAACAAATAGTTTTCTTTTGAAATATAGCTGTCATGGTTTGCCACTAGCCTTAGAGATTTGTTCTGAAATGAGAGTTTGAACAAGAGTGCAGAAATGCAAACTAATTCTGTTTCTGGCAACAGGGGGATATGATATATTTTTTTAAAAACCCTCTTTGTGAAAAACATCTCACATATTGGTAAAATATGAAGGCATAATTTTAAATGGCTGGGCATACAATTATATAATGTTAATCTTTGCAGGCTCCAAACAATGCAAAATAGAAGTTGATAAAGAACATGTAGGAAAGAAACCTAAATCTAACATACTTAATGATGAGAAACTGTATTCTTTTCCTCTAATATAAAGAACAAAGAAGGTTTATAGAAAAAGAATTAACATAGCAGACCTAAGACTAGTTCTTTAGAAAGACTAACTTACAACTTGGTCTTTGGCTAAAGTCTGAGATTTTGGATTTTAGGAGATTTTTCCATTACTTCTTAACTGACAAACATAGCTTATTGTGTCTAAAAAAATTGTTTGTGTGAACAATATAGTTTATTCTGAACATCTTATCCCTTTACTTCTGTGAGTCTGGAAGTTTGACATGAGCTAGATAGATCATGTGTACATAATGAGCCCCCAGTGAAAACCTTGGGAATTGAAAAATAATGAGTTTCCTTGGTAAACACATGTAACTTGTGTTCTAAGAAGTTATTCCTGGAGAAATTAGTGTGTCTTATGTGATTCCTCTGAGAAGACTCTTAGAAGCTTGTACCTGCTTTCCTCTGTACACTGTCCCATTGTGGTGGTTAATTTTATGTGTCAACCTGATTAGGTAAAGGGATGCCCAGATAGCTGATAAAACAATATTTCTTGGTGTGGCTGTGAGGGTGTTTCTGGAAGTCAATAGCATTTGAATCAATAGACACAATAAAGTAGATTCTCCCTCATCAATGTGAGTGGGTATCATCCAATCCATTGAGGCCCCTAATCATTCAAAAGGGCAGAAGAAGGGAAATTTCTCTCTTCTTTATCTGGAACACAAATATTCTCCTGCCTTAAGACATCAGAGCTCCTGGTTTCTAGGCCTTTCCACTCCAGGACTTACCCAAGCATGCCTCCTTCCTTTATTTTCAGGCCTTTGCAATCTGGCTGAATTTCAACATTGGCTCTTCTTATTTTCCAGCTTGAAGAAAGCATCGAGTGGGATTACTCAGCCTTCATAATCACATGAGCCAATTCTTATAATAAATCTCCTATTTATCTGCCTGTCTACATCTGTCTCTCTAGACTATTGGTTTTATTTCTCAGGAAAACTCTAAAAAACTCAAGGACCTTCTCCCTTTGCAGATTTTTGCTTCTATCTTTTTACTATAATACATCAAACTCTTCAGTACAACTATAGATCTTTTGTTGTGAGTACTCTAAGAGGATTATTGAACCTAGAGGATGGTCTTGATGATGCCTGAAATAGTAAAATGTCCTCTCTCACAACTCTTTTTAATATTATACTGGAAGTCCTATTTAAGACAAAAAGATAGGGAAGGACATAAAGTATGTAGAAGAGAAGGAAGAAATAAAAGTGACTTTGTTCAAAGTGACACAATTGTTTATGTACACCATCCCAAAAGTCTGATAAAAAATAAAACCTTTTGTAACTAATAAACAAATATAGCAATATCATTGGATATAAGGTTCACATGAAATTATAAAGTTAGTTGCTTTCCTGGTTACCAACAATGAACAAATGGAATTTAAAATAAAAATATAACATTGAAAATAGCACCAAAAAATGAAATAGTTAAGTATAAATCTAGCAAAATATACACGGATAGTGTCTTGTTCAGCCTGCTATTAAAAAAAAAAAAAAAAAACAACAAAAAACCAGCACCATAATTTGAGTGGTTTATAAACAATGGAAATCTATCTTTCACAGTTCTGGAGCATGGAAGTACGAGATCAAAGCACCAGCAGATTCTGTGTCCAGTGAGAGACTGCTTCCAGGTTCACAGATTATACCTTCTCACTGTATCCTCACAGAGCGCAAGGGGCAAGGCAGCTCTCTTGGGCCTTCTTTGTGAGGGTGCTAATCTCATTCATGATAACTCTGCCTTCCAGACTTAATTGCCTCTCAAAGACCATCTGTCTTAATAATATCACATTAGAGATTAGTTTTCAATACATTAATTTTGGAGGACACAAACATTCAGAACATAGTAGATTCTATAGCAATGCAAATAATACAAATCTCTTATGAATGGAATCAGATCTAAATAAACAGATACTCTGTGCTCATGGATTGGGGGACTCAATATTTTTAAGATTTCGATGCTTAGCAAATTGATGTACAAATTCAACATAATACCCCCAAAGTCCCAGTAAACCATTTTGTAGACACTAAAAAACTGATCTTAAAATTTATATAAAAAGGCAAAATATATAGAAGAACCACTACAATACTAAGAAGAATATTGTAGGACTCATGGCACCTGACTTCAAGAATTACTGTATAGCTACAATAATCAAGACAGAATGGCACTGGTGAAACAATAGACACATAGATCAGAAAGTAAAGCACAAAAATAGGCACCTAGAGATATAGGCAAGTAATTATCTATAAAGGCAATTCAATAGGTAAACAATAGTTTTTTCAGCAAATGGTGCTAGAATAATTGGATGCCCATATTAAAAAAATAAAAATAAAAAAACATAATTCTTGACACAGACTTAACACCCTTCATAAAAAATTAACTCAAAATAAATTATAGACCTAACTGTAAAATGCAAAAATATCAAACATTTAGAAGATAATAAGATAAAATCTAGGTTACCATGAGTTTGGTAATATATTTTTATATAAACCCTAAAAACACAATCTATGAAAGGAAACATTGATAATTTAGAGTTTATCACAGTAAAAACTTCTGCTCTGTGGATGGCATTGCTAAGAAAATAAGACAAGACACAGATTGAGTAAAATATTTTCAAAATGTATATCTGACAAAAACTTATATTCAAAACATATAAAGATCTTTTAAAACTCAACAATAAGGAAAAACTCAATTATAAAAACAGGCAAAAAAATCTGGACAGGTATTTTACCAATGAATATACCAGAGGAAGACAAAAACATATGCAGAAAAGCAGACAAAAAGACACTCAAGGTCATTTATCTTCAGGGAAATACAAATTAAAACAACAATGAGATATTTAATTATTTATTTAAAAAATTCTAATTTCTGGGCAGAATGTGGAGTAAGAGAAACTCATTTACTGCTGTTCAGAATGTAAACTGGCACAGCCACTTCAGAAGATAGTGACAGTTTGATAGAGGTAAACATATGCACAATACAATCTACCAATCTTGCTCCTAGGTATTTGCTCGGCTCATTTGAAAACATAAGTCCAGACAAAAGCCTTAATGTATATGTCTATGGAAACTTTTATTCATAATTGTCAAGCACTGGAAGCAACCGAGATATCCTACAAAAGGTGAATTAATAAACAAACTATTATATGCATACAATGAAATATTATTACTCAGTGATAGAAAGAAACGAGTACTCAAACCATGAAAAGGCACCTGAAACATATATCACTTAGTAAAAAAGAGCCTGGCTGAAAAGGCTACAAACTTTATCATTATGATTATATAACATTCTGGCAAAGGCAAAACCATAGAAATGAGAACTAGATCACTGGTTGCCAGGGTTTCAAGGAGAGGTGTATATATGTGTGTGTGTGTGTGTGTGTGTGTGTGTGTGTGTATATATATATATAGAGAGAGAGAGAGAGAGAGAGCATTTTTCCAGACTATAAAATAAGGAAATGTTTAAAAAATCCTCCACAATAAAACAAATATACATTGATGGTGGTATGCTCAAAGTACACAGGAGCCAATTGGAAGAGCTGCAGGTGATGAGAGCTGGAAAACTTTGGCCAACAAAACAAAGTAGTGTTAAATTAAAATACAAAGTATAAAATAATACCTATATGCATGTTGGTATAAATTAATGTTTGGATACACAAATGCATGAGAAGAAGACACATATTTTCCATGAAGAAGGATTCCAAGTAATTTATGTAGCTACTTTAGCTTCAAGGATGTGGAATATAACTGCCTACTCCTTAAATATGGGCTGTACATAGTCACTTCCTCCCAAACACTACAGTATGGAAAGGTAGAAAAAAAAAAGTACATTTGCAGTGGGCAACCTAATAAACACTACCTCAGCCAGATAATCAAGATCAACTTCAACAGTGGTGAGTCATGTTGACAATATATGTATTTGCTGTGATGTGATGGAAATTCGATTTTACTTCTGTAGACTTCCTTCCAAAAATCCATAGCCCCACTCTACCCAAGAGAAAACATCAGACAGATTCCAATAAAGGGAAATTCTACAAGAGAGTTGGCAAGTTTTCCTCAAAACTATCAAGGCCACAAAAACAAGGAAAGTATGAGAAACTGTCACAGCTCAAAGAAGCTTAATGACTCCCGTAATGATTAAATGTAATACTCTATCCTAAATGAGATTGTAAATTAGAAAAAGGACATGAGGTACAAATTTAGAAAATGTGAATAAAGTATGAACTTTAGTTCATAATAGTGTGCCAATTTGAATTCATTTATTATAACTAATGAACCATACCGCTATACAATGCTAATACAGGATGAGCATCCCAAATCCAAAAATTCAAGATCCAATATGCTCCAAAATCCAAAATGTTTTGAGTGCCAACATGACACAAGAAGTAGAAAAGGTCATACCTGACCTCATATAATGGGTAGCTGCCAAAACGTAGAAAGACAACGGACAGTTTATTCAGTGTCCCCAAGGGAAACAATCCCGTCCACCCCCCTTTAGCTGGTATATATCTTTTCTGTGTACACAAATGGTAATAAAATTCACTACATAGGCCAAGACCTAAAGACTTATGTGTTTTACTCACTGCCTTTTTTTTTCTTTTTGGATGCTTATTCTCTACTCTCTTGTGTAAAAATGTTGCTGAAAATTTCTGAAATGTCTGTAGATACTTCTATGAGTGGTAGTGAAAACAAAAAGAGTAAGGATTTATCTTTATCTATAGCTCAGAAAGTCAAGATATTAGAGATACCAGACAACAATGTAAGCATGAAACATCTCACAGGAGAGTATTTTATTGGAATGACCACCATACATGACCTGAAGAAAGAGTCATAAACTTGTCCACATATGTGGCTGAGAAAGCTACTTCTTTGCTTTCTGATGGTTCAATTTATTCAAATTTTGTTTCTATCACAAAATTATTTAAAATATTGTATAAAATTACCTTCAGGCTGTGTGTATAAAGTATATATGAAACATAATACATTTTATGTTTAGACTTGAGTACCATCCCCAGATATTTTATTATGTATATGCCAATATTCAAAAATACAGAAAATCTAAAATCTGAAAAACTCTGGTACCAAGCATTTCAGATAAGTAATACTCAAAATCTGTGTTAGGTTTATTAGTCTGCTTGGGCTGCCATAACAATATAACATAGACTGGGTGTCTTAAACAATAGGAATTTATTTTCTTACATTTCTAGAGTCTGGAAAGTCCAAGATTAAGGTGTCTACCCATTCTATTCTTGGTGAGGGTCCTCTTCCTGGCTTGGAGATGGCCCACTTCTCACTGTGTCCTCACATGGTAGAGAGAAAGAGTAAGAGCTCTGGTCTCTCATGACCTCATGTGGTCCTAATTATCTCCCCAATGCTTCATCTCTATAAATATCATCACATTGAAGCTTAAGACTTCAACCTATGAATTCTTGGCAGGGTGGGGCACAAGACATTTTGGTTTATAACAACAGAAGGAAGGTGTATGGTAACTCTCTATAATGTTTTCACATTTTTTCAGTACATCTAAAAAGTGTTCCAAAATTAAAGTTTATTTTTTAAAATAATTCAAATTAACTATGAGACAACTTTAAAAATATTTTCTGGAAATTAACGATATGGTAGTACAAATTAGAACTCAAAGGCTGGCTTTTCAAGAGGGTAAATATAGATGAGTATTAATGAGCTGAAGGAAAGATTTGAAAACATTATCCACAATGCAAGACAGAGAAAATAGAGAGACAATATTAAAGAGTAGTTAAAGCACTTACAGTAGAAAGTGAGGTCTAAAATATCAAGGAGATAAGCTATAAAGAGTAGAGAAAATCCAATATTTGAAAAGATAATAATGGTATATACTTTTATACAAATTAAATAAATTCTCTGATTTAAGAAGCATGGTAGGCCCCCAGAGTTATAAATACAACCAAAAAAGTCTATTTCTAGATACATTATATTCAAAATTTAAAATTATGAAACACTAAAAACAAAATAATTTTAAAACAGCTGAAAAACAATAACTTATTACTCAAAAAAGTAAAAATAAAAAATCCAAGCTGAGAACTTCTGAACTCCTGGACCATTTGCATCTAGCTTCCATCATGGAAAAGACCAATCCACTGCTTAATCATTTCTTTTGGCTTTTTTTTTTTTTTTGGCTTCTGTAGTCAGAAACAAGGGATGCCAAAAGATAGCAAAATATTACTAAAACATGTTGAAGTCAATATGTTTATGAAACTACACAAAATATTGAAACTTTTTTAAATGACAGAAAAATCATGACATGTTAGACAAAAAAAAAGATAACTTATCAACAGCAAGAAAAATTATTAAAAAATTTATTCCAGAAATATATTTAAGATTCTAGGAATTTTCAATAAGAAAACAGTCATGAGGCTAAATATAAGCTAACATAAGTATTATGAAAACAGCAGAGGTAATGTTTAAATATGACCATCAGAACAAATTAGAATTAAATATTGACTAAGTTCATAAGAGAATAATTTTCATCAAAATGTTCTCAATTTATTTTTATTTTTTTATTTTTTATTTTTTTGAGACAGAGTCTCGCTTTGTTGCCCAGGCTAGAGTGAGTGCCATGGCGTCAGCCTAGCTCACAGCAACCTCAAACTCCTGAGCCCAAGCAATCCTACTGCCTCAGCCTCCCGAGTAGCTGGGACTACAGGCATGTGCCACCATGCCCAGCTAATTTTTTCTATATATTAGTTGGTCAATTGATTTCTTCCTGTTTATAGTAGAGACGGAATCTCGCTCTTGCTCAGGCTGGTTTCGAACTCCTGACCTCGAGTAATCCATCTGTCTTGGCCTCCCAGGGTGCTAGGATTAAAAGCGTGAGTCACCGCACCAGGCCTAAAATGTTCTTAATTTAATACCACCAGATAAGATAATAATTTTTGATTCATTTTAAACTTCATTAAGTAAATTGTACATGTCACATTGTCTAAGTTTTTCATGATATTAAAAGAAAAGATAAGCTTATGATTTCAAATATATTACATAAAAATATTACAACAACAAATATTTAAAAGAAAACAATAAAGGAAAAGAAGTTTTAAAATATATCAGTGTCAAATTTTATTACAAATAATCAAAAAATTAAGATTGTAAAACCAAAAACAAATATGACCATGAACAAAGGATGCCATTCACCAATATTGCTGATTCTCTTCTTTTTCCTAGATGAATGCACTTACTAATTACCTTAAATTTGCCATGGTTCTGTGACTTATTGTGGTCAATGAAATATGAAAGAAAGTGAAGTGCTTTGTACATATGCAGTTTTCAAGAGATTCTCATAAAACATAAAAACAAAAATGACTGAACATAAAGGATCATAAAATATATCACTTAAGTGAAAATGTTTAAAATGTTAATGAGACAAAATATACTTTAAGATTAAAAAAATGCCACTATAGATAAAAAGTGTTACTACATACTTATAAAAGCACCAAATATCCAAGGTGAAGCAAGAATTATAAAAGTGTTTGTAAAAATGTATCATAACT
Organism: Microcebus murinus; assembly: GCF_040939455.1. Lineage (NCBI taxonomy): Eukaryota > Metazoa > Chordata > Mammalia > Primates > Cheirogaleidae > Microcebus > Microcebus murinus. The sequence goes on from NC_134114.1 coordinate 14,834,709, forward strand.
TAAAATGTATGGGAAAAAAATTGACAAAGTTACAAGGAGAATTGAAAAATACATCATTAGAATGCAGGATAATAGCCTAATTATATGACTACTTGATATTTTTAAGCAAAAAAGTGATTATTGTAATTAAGTTTTCTAAAATAACATACTTAACAGATAAAGAATGCACAATATTTTTGAGACAATATATTTTTTAAATTAAGCATAAAATTGCATGACATGAATTTTTTAAAAAATGAAAAATTGTTATCATTCGGGGTTATTTGTCTATGATACAATAGAATTAAAAACAAATGACAAGATACAATTAATAAATTTTAAAAGTTTAGCAATTTTTAAAAAGTTTTAATTATCCCTTTGTTCAGGGACAAATCTTAATGGCAAATAAAACAGTGAACACTGATGTGTGTAGTACATACAGCTTTTGGGTACATCTTGTGGCAAGGATTGAGCTCTAATATTCCTACTCTCTTTTTCTTGAAAATTTATTCCTGAGAAGTGGTTACATAGCCAGTGACATTTTACGCCTCTTCATGTATATAGGTGAGCCAGATCTCACCAAAATACCAAGATCTCACTAAATAGAATGTAAGTGGAAATGGTTTTCTCTATGAAGGGAACTGGATGCAGAGGGTCCAGATATTGCTACAAGGCCTAGGTGATGTGAGAAATATAAATCAGAAATGACTGGATTCATGAATTAGTGCTTGGAGGAGATACAGCTGCAAATCTGAAAGACTCATTTAAATTATTCCCAAGCAAGAAATAAACTATTCTGATAAGCTAGTGAGATTTAGACTTCAGTCTGTTATAGTAGATACAGTGATTTAATAAATGCAAATAAAAGTTATAAAAGGGTGAGGGTAAATTTGCATCCTGGAAAGCTAACATTAGAAAATAAGAAAATCTGTCAGGGCATGGTGGCTTATGCCTGTAATGATAGCACACTGTGAGGCTGAGGCAGGAGGATTGATTGGTTGAGTGAGCCCAGGAGTTTGAGACCATCCTGAGCAAGAGCTAGAGTCCATCTCTACAAAAAATAAAAAATAAAAATTAGCCAGGCTTCAGTGGCATGTGCCTGTAGCCCAGCTATTCAAGAGGCTGAGGCAGGAGAATTGCTTGAGCCCAGGAGTTTGAGGTTGCAGTGAGCTATGATGATGCCATTGCACTCTAGCCAGGGCAACAAAGAGAGGAGATTGTGTCTTGGAAAAAAAAATTCTGAACTTGAATGAGTTGTTTTAAACTTAAAATATTCAATATAATCAATTAATGAATTCAAATAAAGCAGAAGGAATTTTAAAGAATTTAAAGAGTATGAAGCTGAGAACAGATATCAGGGAAGTAAAAAAAAAAAAAAGATAGTAATAAACTTGTCAATTAACAGACTAGAGGAGGAGAACTCACAAAGTAGATACTGTTGGTGACCTGCCTAGATCCCCTTTATTAGTTGGTGCACCATTCCAAGCTGCTGTGGGTGACATTTTTGGAAAATTGTCCTTGATTGACATGAATCACCTTTCTGGGAGAATCCTGAGAACTCTCCTAGAGCAGCAAATCACTAATATTAGAGCATTAGGGACAAATGCTGCTAGGGACAATTCTTTGGCATAATTTATGTTCTAGAAATCTTCCACTGTTAGTAATATTGGCAAATTGAGCTTTCTGAAAAGTATTAAGGAACATAAAATCACAGAAGAATATCTAAATTATTACTCAGTTGAAGGAAGGTACAAAAATACAATAAGAAAAAATTCTAATCAAAAGTCAAAAGAGTGATTACCTCCAGGAGAATAGAAGGTGATTTGATTGGTATGCTCAAAAGGAAGTTCAAATATATTACTTTTAAAAAATATTCATGCATAACTAAATCATTATAAAACTTATATGTATTTTATGACTAAGAATTAGAGTAAACAGTTAAATCTGACTCTCATCAATGATAATGTTTTTTCCCTTAAAAATAGTTTCTTCCTTTCTCTGTGGAACTCAACGACTACACTGACAATAAAACCAGCAACACTCATCCTTTGGCATATTGGGCTATTTTAAAAGATGACAATACATGCATCTGATAAACTTAGGAAGCCTATTTTAAGTCTGAGAGCTCTCTAGAGGGATTACAGGGACTCTATCATGTAAAATGACAACATGGTTTTATATCATAATTAATAATAAATTCAACTATCATGAACACACATCAACCAGCACTTGGAAATTCTGAAATATAATAGAAATGATACAGAATCTAGAAGAACATGTGGTATCTCCTTCAAATCCTACTCCTGCATTCTACTCAAATCCTCTTCTGCATTCTACTCAAAACCTAGGGACACTTAGGAGTTAATTTTTATTCATACCTTCTTAATTGTGATAGGGTTTATCTCTTGCTGTTATCATAATTCAAAATATTTTGAACTATCTCAGGGTATTGATAATTTCAGCTTGAAGTTTTTCAACTCTTTATTTCTGGAGAAGTTTAATGTTCTGAGGGATACAGGAAAAAAAATATGTTCCATAGCAGCTTCTCATGTGATATATCCCAATATGTGTATGGGACCGGTAAACTATACCACTGTTTCTGTGCTTGCCATAGGATCTTTTCTATTAGGACCTGTAACCTGGATTTGAGACCAGTTGTATGTCCTCAGATGAATGATTTATCCGTCCTTTAATAATTTGGCTTTGATTCCTGAAATTTCTTCCTCCACATGATATTTGTTATATTTGTGTGGCTTTATATTTGTACACATTATATTTGTGTAGCTTTTTATTTCCTAATTAATTTCTATCTGAAAAATAAACCACAGTGGGCTTTCCTAAGAAGAAACCTACACTTAATAATTTTTCCTATTACCAACTGTTCACTTTCTAAAGACCACACAGAAAATGACTGCATTTAGCCATTTAGTCCTAATTTGCTAACATGTTTTTTGTTCTTATAATTTCAGTAATATAAAGCGTTTTCATTCCTCAACAATTTAGTCTTTTTATGCTTTTTATTATTTGATTGGCCAAAAATTTATTTTTGTTTTCCTCATGCATAGTGGTAGGGATGTGTTCTTATTCAAAAGTATTACTAACCAGAATCAGTTTCCCCAATGCCATCTGAAAAGACTTTCCAACTCCAACTATTGTAACTACATTCTTTTTACTCCTAGCTTTACTTTTCTTGGCATGGTCATTAGCATTTTATTAAATAATTTCTTGTTTAATTTGCTTCCCCTATAGTTGGGTTCTGTTCTATGGTAAATAATTGTGTCATTACTTTTATTTTGGAGTTTGAATATTCAGTTCCCATATTATTTAATGTCTTCATGAAAAAATGAAGTGTAACCTGGCATGGCTGTTGGTTCTCTTCAAGAATCCACTGGTAAAATTAGTGACTAAACACACCTCAGAGTAATACTCTCAGAAATCTGTGCAATTTTACCACTATTCTGATTTCTTCAAAGTCACTTTTTTAAAACTTTTTCAGTGGCCTTCTTGAGGTAGAGGATGAAAAAAAATTTTGAGAGAACAATTCTTTAACTGACAGAATGTAGCTAGAGAAGCAGACTTCGATGAGATCTATGAAGTCGTAGGTGTCAAAGTTGTTCATTGAAACAAAGTAAGATTTGGAAAGGATAAAGGCAAAGATGTGAAATTCTGTTATTTTACTTACCTAGTGATTTCTAACTTTTCAGTGAACAAGAAGGTTAAGCCATTGTAAAACAGAGAGGGGCTGATGTATAGTTGAAATATAGAGAAAAGCAGAAAGCAGAAATTTCTTCAAAATGTACCATTTCTGATAAGATCTGTCTTAATCCTAAGTCACTGTGTGCTGATAAAATGTACTTCATCACAACTAAGCTATTTGCTATGGAAACAAATCATTTCTCTTGCTGTATGTGAAATATAAAGTTTTATTGCTAGACAGGTGAAGACACAGATCCTAAATAAATCACTTTTATTTTATTCAATGTTTCCTTAAATTAGCCACCACGCCAGCGATTTGTGTATTTATTGTATAGATGGGGTTTCTTATGTTTCCCAGGCTGGTCTTGAAATCCTGAACTCAGTGATTCTCCTACCTTAGCCTCCCAAAGTGCTAGGATTACAGGTGTGAGCCACCATGTCCAGCTGATTCTTTCTGTTAATATCATCCAGTTTCATGTTTTGATCCAAGATACTGATTGGAATCAAGAAAAGCTAAGTTGTGACCTGATTTTTTCAAAACTATTTGTCCTATAAAGCATTTCATTTTCCTGTATTCTCTCATTGTCTCATACAGAAACTGAAATAGTGAACTGAATAGTTGGAACTCCCAACTACCTTAAGACTTGGTGAATAACAGAAAATAATTATGTTAATGGGAGGCAGGTGTAACAGTACATTTCTTTCCCTGGTTTGGAAATCACATTCTGAAGAGAATTTAACTAAACAGAAATTAGAAAGGAGCTTCAGCATTGTACCTAAACCTAAACTAGAAGATAAAGATTTAAAAGTTATTTTTTAATTGAAGTATTTTATTGAAATATCTATGTCACGTACTTTTCGTTGTGTGATCAATATTGTAAAATTTATTTGGAATTTTAAAGAGAAAACATCATTTACGTGATGAAATGAGAAATTTATTCAGTGCTGATTCTTTTTCTGAAAAAAAAACAAACCAAAACAGCTTTCTATCCTTCCTTTCAGGTGAAAAAGGGAATTTGTAAAATTATATTTATTTTTTGAAAATTACATATAAATTAAACTTTTATAACATGATATTAAAAATACTTTGTAAAGAGAAAAGCACTATTTTAAATTCAGTTATACTTTCAATGGCTTATGAAATAGATCATCAAAGCTGTTTTGATTTAAAAAAAATTTCACGTGAAATGTAATAAATTTCATGTGAAAAAGAACTTCCCTACCTATCTTTGGAATAATAAAAATAGGATGACTTTCAGGAGATTGGCAATATACGTTGTTGCAAAAGCTGCAAAACCAGACCACATCATGGAATAAAACTTCAGGCTCACAGGAAAGTAACTGTCACAGAGTATTTTTCTGAATGCAGTTTTTTTTTTATTACTTTTTGTTGAGAAAGAGCATGATTAGTGACAGAGGGAGAAAATGCGGTGAAAATCCATACCATAAAATAACATGATAACTACCTTCTATTTCTGAAAAACATTTTCTTGAATTTGTTCTGAAAAAATACATGAACTGTAGAAATTGCTCAAACATAGCTTTCAAGGATTGTTAAAAAAAAAGTACATGTGAAAGAGGAAAAAGTGAGAAACAGAAGATATAAAAATTGGGATTTCAAACTAGATCTGCCTGTCATCTTAAAAATATCATTGAAACTTCATTATGTGATGGTCACTTTTTGAAAATAAATCTAAACATAAATTATCATTTAATGAAACACTAGGTTATGTGACAGTTTATCTTGAGTATTAAAATAATTTATTAAAAATAACTTATGTAGTTACAATAAGGCATCAATTTGGTCTTTGGTATTTGGATATTTTTTTAGTTCAAAAATATTTTATACCTTAAACAATGATTATAGAAAGTATACATATTTATCCAGTTAAGAATAAATTTATGTGAATAAATATTGCTCTTAAAAAGCATCACTCTTCTCATTTATGTTTATTAGGATAAACAAAATTATATGATTTCAATAATCAAAACTGAAATGTATATTATTTATGACTTTTCTTAAAAATCCTTTTCAATGTATAGTCTTAAAATAGTCAATTATTTGTTTGAAAGAATTAAAATTGTCAAATATTTCCTATGTAGGTACACATAACTCTAGAACCTTCCTTTAATATATCTTTAGTGGATGTTAGATATTAATAAAAGACAGAGTCACTTTCCTGTTTGTGAGTAAAATAAACTCAATGCCATTGACTAAAGAATAAGTTTCAATCAATCTAAACTCTAAATTCAACTTCCCTGGACATCTTACTTTATCATTATTTCCCAGCATGAATCCTGTAGTGTGTATAGAATAACCTACCTTTGGACATTTGCTTAAACTGCGTCCTCTGCTTCTACTTCCTTCTGCAGTCTCCTTTGCCACGTGAATCATTCTTTTATCCTATAGAACACCTCAAGTGTAGCACATTATACACACAGTTTTGATGTGCTCCTGAATAGCATCATGTCTGAGCCTCTTTTGGAACACCTGCCACTTTCTGCTTTATACTGCTTTGTCTATAGCTTCTTATATACTTTTATTAACTCTCAAATGAGGTTGTAATTTTATTGATAATGACAAATATCACCAGGAAAATGTTTTAATATACTTTTCTGTGCCCTTGCGTGTATGTGTGGAACACCTTACTCAATTATTAAATATTAGAATGTATAGATTTCTGTTTAAAACTATGGCATTTGAATAGCACTTTGAAAATGCCAGTAGATGATTTAGGGTAAACATTTGATGCTTTTTTGACATAAGAAAAATTGCCTGAATAAAATTATTAGGGCGACATTAACAATTATGGTCCATTTTCTTATTTCCAAAGTTAGTATTGCTGGGCAAAACCAGCTGATGAACGCACTGTAATCTATAAATAGCTTATGCCTTCTTCACAGGATATAATTTCAAGCACCCTTGAATGCTCATTTTCTCCATTCACTTTCACCTGGGAGTTTAAAAAAGAATCATTACTAAAATAGGTTTGATGCCTCTGTAGTGCTGAAGGACAAAAATCCTTCATTTCCATAAACTCAGCAAAGTAGATAAATGCAACCATTCCTTACCAGACTACGAGTTTTCTTCTTTCTTTTATTATTCAATGCTTCAAAGAAAAATACATTCTGTTTTTCTCTGATCTTTTCCTTTATTAAAAAAATAAAAAACTGCCTTACTATATTTTTCACTGGTACAAGTCAGTGTAGGAACATGTCTTAAAAAGATTAGGAACATGTTAAAAAGTGTTTCATTTAGTATTGCTATTTTAAAATTATGTATTTGGAAACTTTGAAAAAATGACTGGGTTCTGTGTGTGCTAGTCTTATCTCCAAATGGTTGTGAGTTACTTTTGGCTGCAGGGTTTATTATATTTCTAATCCTATAATGAAAAAAAAAAGATTTAACTTCTGCAGATTAAGAGAAAATAAAAGTTAAATTGGGTTTTTTTTTTCCTTCAGATAATATTTAATTTGCCTTTAATCCTAAAAGAATTTTAATTTGAGTCTTGTCTCCAAAGAACTATTCTGAGATTTGTCCTATTCTTGAAATTGAAAGCCAGGTAAATAAATAGAATAACATACCTAGAAGCTAAGCACAATTTGAGCTTGAAACATGGAACTCTTACCTCTTGCCAGAATAATCAGATCTAGATTTCCAGTTTGTTGAATAACAGACCAAAAACTGTCCACATTAATTGGTAGAGACCCCAAAAGTACTGGATTCAAGCATGTTCCATTACCCTGCTCAGTTAATTGGCCCTTCTTGATAACTCTGAAATGAGTCTGCATGATTTTTTGTATTCAAAAGTATATATTCAGCTAAACCAAAAAGAAGACACCAAATAATCCTTATGGGTACATCTCTGTGAAAATAAACAAAACAATGACTAATTGTGTACTAAGTTTTCTTCATTACTGAGAATAGTAGATTCAATACATATCCCTGCTGCTACCCATATTTCAAACTAAATTGTAATAGACTAAATATCTAAGTCAAAGAACTTGTTTGTATTTAATGGTCTCAGTTTTTTCCATTAGGTCATTGTTTCTAAAATTTTGATTTGTTATTGTTTGATAATTTGTCTTTTTTTTGTGTGTAAATTCGTCTATGAATGAGCTCCAATCAACTGACATCCCTGAAGGTTAGAAGGAGTTTGAGTGCAAAATAAAGGCCAATGGATGTTCATTAACTTCTAGCTGAGTCTTCCATATGCTGAGTATTATAATTTTATATGCATCACATATTTAGATCACGCCAATATCCAAATCTTGTTTTGAATATTCTCTTACTCTCCAAATATTCATGAAGATATGTGCAAGAGTGTGTATACCTGTGTGGTTGAATGAGTGCAGTTCCTCTCGGGATATTTTCCTTCTTTTACTATGTTACAGAAAAATCACAACTTCACTCTGTATAGATCTTTATCTTAATGATGATTTCCTCTTCAATTTTCTCCTCAAACCTGTATTTGTACATATTTGTCATAGGAATAATTTTTGATGATATATATTTTAGTGATTTCTGTAAAACCTATTAATTTTTCAATGTTTGCACAAAGAATATTTGCAATTAATTAATAAATTCTGCTAAGAATCAACTTGGATAAAAATGTTATCATACTATTACTTAATAAAGTTTCCTTTAATTTAACAGCCACCATTTTGTATAAGACCTGTCCATAGACAATTATCTTATTAGAAAAAGTGAGTTGATTTTAAAGCCGTATTTGCTTTATGTCTATAAGTCGCAAGTAAGGCTTACTAACTTTGATGACATATCAGTGACATGTGATTACATAACTGATTTTTTGTGGCCAGTGAAAGCTCAGAGTTGATGTACAAATTCTTGGCTCACTAAACTCTATGAAAACTTTCTTTTAACATTGGTAAAACTGGAGATTTTAAAATAAGATATTAAATGTTAAATGACATCAATTTGTAGGGCATTTATGTCATTACTGTCTTTTTGATTCAAAGAGGCAAAATAAAAAATAATGAGACCCAATCCATATTTATAATAATGATATAATTGCCTAGTTTCAGAATCATATAAAAATAGTATTTGGAATGCGTTCGTTAACAAAACTTTTCAAAAAATCTACAAGGAAACATATTTCCAGACTATGGAAGCTCCATTTTGCCTTCACATTTAGATTTAATATCAGGAGCTTAGAAGCAATCCATTATAATTTTATTGTGTAATTAAAATGATTGATCTGAAGTGTTTTGTTTTACAAAATCAGAGAAATATTTCAATATTCAGAACCATGCATAGGACCCTGATGATACATGGTTAAATGTATACACACATTTTCATCTTTCAAATTCCTCATCTATAAAGTTACCAGGTGAATATTTAAAAAAATGCTATGGATAGTTATTTCAAAATGAAATCCAAAAGCCTAATGGACTTGCAGAACCTGATATTCCTGGTCTTCTTTGCATAGGAAAGTCAAAGGATGAGCATCCACAAAAGTTGTTGAACGTTTTCCCTCTTTTCAGGGTGAATGTAGCCCAGAGTTAGCTTAATTAGATTAAGTGTATCCAGAGGTTATTCCCCAAACCCCTGAGTATCTCTTTTGATTTAGCTTCACACCAAAACACACACCATTATGATATAAAAAATGATAAAAGCAGCATCTGGAAAGCTAAAATGTTGTAAAAAGCTTAAATTACATTTTATTCCTCAGGCTTAAAACACAAATTGAGAATTATTCAAATTAAACTTACTTACTTCCCATACCTCAGAATTGTAATATGATAGCACAGGGCAGTTGCAAACAGAGGCAAAACTCAAAATTTTTCACATGGGTAGAATCAGACAGAAAAATGTCATATAACTTTTGGGGACACTAGGTTATCATAAATATAAAGAGCAATGGAAAAACTTCCCCTTCAAATCATTCTTAATATCATGTTTAAAAAATCCAATTTACCTGAAATACATAGATGTGGTTATCTTTGGAGAATAGGACCATTATGCTATGAAATATTACTTCAAGGTCAAGAGCAACAATAACAAAATATTATCTAAAACAATTTGGAAAAGAAAAGCCCCAAGAAATACTAAGAAAATTAGCTTATTTATGAAAATATTAAAATAATTAGACTTATATACTATATATTTAAACAGTTGCTTCACTCTTGAAGGTTTCATGAACTTCTCCAATGATAATATTTTATGCAAAATGTATGTAAATATATATTTATAAGCTAATGGAACTAGAAAATTAGATAAGAGTCTGCAAGCCTTTACATAAGAGAATACTTTGCAATTGGCAAAGCATTGTTACAGATGTTCATTTAATCCTCACAACAACCCTGTGAGGTAGGCAGGGAAGTCATTACCATGTCTGTTTTGCAGATTTGGGCCCTGAAGCTCAGAGACTTGTGGGGATATATCAAAGGAGAGTAAGTGTGACTCTCCTCTTTCTTTTGTATTTTTCTCCTAGCCCTATACATTCTCCTGTAAGATACTAAGCATGTAAGAACTAATCAGACCATGAGATAAAGTGTGAACGTCTATGAGGAACACAAGTAAAACAATCCTGAATCTATGAAGTTTATGTGAATTGGAGGATAGTCTTTTCAGACTACATTGTTATTGTGTCATATTTTTGATGACTGCTTATGAGGAAAATAAGAGCATTATGCTGAACCAAACCACAAACCAAGTGACAAAATTTTTGACAGTTAATTTTAGGTGCAGGAATGATAAAAATCCCCAATTTACATGTACTAAAACAAATGGAAAAAAGAATAAAGTTCCCCGACATTTGCTACAGAATAGGTGTGTGGCTATTTTTTAAATTAAATCATTTCCTGACATGTCAGATTTTCGGAATATACTTTAAACCATTCTTTCACCCCATTTACAAAAGGGTATCTCCTGCTTAAAATAAAGGGGCGGGGGCAGACGGGGTTGAGACAGTCGTCTCGTGCTCAGTACAGTGCACAATGGGTGCACCGAAGTTGCATACATTATAGTGCAGGCAGCAAATCCCCATGCTCCATCAGTTTTGTGTGGAGAAAAAAAGTGGGGAGGGCAAAGGGAAATGGTACATACAAGTCCATGACAGAGTGGCCTGGTACATTGGAACTACCTTATGCAATTTAAACACAAGACAAGGCTAATGGGATCTGTCGCAATAACAGAGTGTGGTCTCAAGGGTCCACCCAGAAAAGTGGAAAAAAGAGGTCATGATTACCTTCACAGGTTTCGTTTCTCAGTGTGCCACCCCTATAAATCATAGTCACCAGTGATCTTGGGCCTTTTTGTTCAGTTTTGCTTTTGAAAAATAAATCACAAAATATTAAAACAAATATCATCGTTTGGCTTAATTCAGATATTCTTAATTAAACAGTACCACAGACTTTATTGAGCAATTGAAAATATACACAAGGAACAATAGCTTTTTCTCTGTATTTTTGTTAGTTTGTTCAGATTTGACTTTCTTCCAATGAAATAACCCAGTTTCGATGATGAAAAGGGCACTTGTTTCTAAAGGAGCTGTGTACAGCTTGCCCAGTTCTAAGTACTGTTTTCACACTTCTTCCTTGTCATTGCTGAGGTTATATCTCCACTTGCTCAGGAAGCAAATTCTACAAGGTTGCAAGAATTGACCCCCTAAGTTGTTCTTTCAGATTCTATTTCTCCATAGAGTTCAGCTAACTTTTTAAACTCTGGTCCCCAGTCTCCAAGATAGTGATAATCCTGATCTGATTGTGTCGTTGCTGAATCCAGCGAGCTGATGGACCCAGCCTCTGACCTCTGACCCTCATAGGCGTAAGTCTGAAGAGAGTCATAAGGGGGGACGCTGGGGTCCAGGTCTGCTTCTGCTAGTCTTTGCCTAATAAATTCCTGAACATCTACACTTTCCAGGGTGGACAGTGTCTGGTGTCTGGGAGTGAGCTTCACTTCAGGTCTGATATCTCTCCGGTACTTGAGCTCCTCGGCAGCAGATGGGTTCCTCAAGGCTGTGATGTCAAAGGCCTCAGTGTCTTCCTCTCCCCCTCCCTCATCATCGTAGGTGACCACGTTCTCCCGCACGTCCTCCTCTGAAATGATCAAGGGCTCTTTCTTGCTGCGCCTCAGGGTGATAAAAAGTACCACAATTGCTGAAGAAAAATAAAAACAGGATGAAGGGTTAGGAAGAAGGAAGGAAATTCTTGGAGAAATGACATCAGCAATTTGCAATCTGTCATTAACGACATCCCAGAGTTGGGCCTGCGTAGCACCCGAGTAACACGGCGAGGTATTTTAATGCCTCGGAGAGTGTAAAAGAAAAGAGCACGCCTTTGAAACACCATGAATCACTGGTCTTCTGTAGGCAGCCACAATATTCTCATTTGACGGGATTAGAAATTCAGTTTGTTTGACTCATTTTACAAGATAACCATTCAGTGTTTAAAGTGAAGGAAACAGATGGCAGAAAAGTAATATGAAATCTTAGCTGGAAAAAAAACAAAAACAAAACAAAACAAAACAAAACGCCAGGTGTGGTAGTGCACACCTGTAATCCTAGCACTGGGAGGCTGAAGTGGCAGGATTGCTTGAGGCCAGGAGTATTGAGACCTGAACAAGAGCAAGCCCTCCTCTCTAGTAAAAAAAAAAAAAAATATATATATATATATATATATATATATATATATATATATATATATATATATAAATAGCCCTGTGATGGGTGTGTCTGTGGTCCCAGTTATTCAGGATGCTGAGGCAGGAGGATTGCTTGAGCCCAGGAATTTGAGGTTGCTGTGAGCTAGGCTGATGCCATGGCACTATAGCTAGGGCAACAGAGTGAGACGCAGGGGAGCTTAATTGGAAAAATATTGTACTGTATTGATCTATCTAGATATATTTAATTCTTACAGGTAGATACACGAAAGGCAGGACATTTTAAGTTTTTGTAAAATTGGAAGAAGTTTTAACTTTAAACTCTTTAAATTTTATGCTTTGCAGAAAATAAAAATAGGACTATTTTAATGGTTGATCTCTTTTGTCAATTATTTTTTAGATTTGTATTATCATGCATTAATAAATGCATTTACCAATTAAGCTACAAAGGAATGTTATTTTATTCATATGCAACTTATATTACCTAGGAGATTTTCCACTTACAACTATCCTTCACATAACTTATTTATTTAATCCTGACAGCAGAACTGTGGCTTTACTCTATTTTTAAAGTGAGACTGAGACTCACGAGAATACCTGAATAACTAGGATCAAAGGATTAGATCCCACAGTGGCGGGGAGAGGTGCTTGGTCAGTAATCCATGACTTCTCACATTAAAGGTAATGATGCTTCTACTATAATATTCCACTTCCTTTTTTGGAAAAAAATGGAATAATTAACTGAGTGACCAGTTGAACCTGTGGCTTAGGGTAGCTATCACTAAATACGGTGGATTAGTCGTTATTAGTAATAATGTTGCAATCACTTGATAATGCGATAGAAATGGGTCTTGGCATCTTTGGCCATTTTCCAATACTTTCAAATCTTTCTATTTGATAATATTAAGCCATTATTATATAGAAATAATAGAAATACTTTCTTCACATCTTTGTTGTTACAAACTCTACTATTAGGTCCATTATATTTGGCTCTGTAAATTGTTGTCTTTGTGCTCAGCTAATATTCTAGCTTTTATGATAGTGGTTACAAGGTTCATTCATATTTTAAACATTCTTTTATATCATAATAATCAGGGAAGTACATTCAATTGACATCTAGGATTGTTAGATTTAGCAGATAAAAATTAAAAGCAGCACACACATGTGAATGTGTGAATTTGAGATAAATGACGACAGAACATACACACACACACACACTCACACACACAGATAAATGCTCCTTAACTTACAATAGGGGCTACATCCCTATAAATCTATCATAACTTAAAAATACTTAAGTCAAAAATGCATTTAGTGCATTGCTCCAGTGTTGGATACACTGAAAGTCTTGACTTCACCACAGTGCAATATAGCAAAGTAGCAAAATAGCACTTGTACTACATAATTATATATATATATATATATATATGATTATCAAAAAAAGAAAATACATGTAAGATACCTAACCTATTGAACCTTAAAGAAGCTCAGAACACTTACATTAGTCTATAGTTGAAAGAAATTATCTAACACAAATCTTATTTTGTACTAAAGTTACAAAGACTTTCGAATCAAAATTCAAAGTACTGTTTCTACTGAATGCATATCACTTTCACATCACCGCAAAGTCAAAAATTATAAGTCAATCCATGGTATCTCAGATACTTGGAACACACACACAGAAATATTGTGTTAAGCAAATACATATATACATATATCCCAATTACTATTATTCCATATGGCACATTTATACTATATATACACATATAGACCTACACATATATATTTTTATCTGAAATTCACATTTACTGGGTATTCTGCCTTGTATCTGGCAACCCTAATTATATGTGAATTTCAACAAATGGTTATTAAGCAAAATACACTAGGTTAGCTATTCTCTGATAAAGAATAAACATACATTATCCCCTAGAAATTGCCCTTTTATGGTTTACCTCCACAAAGTAACCTCTATCTTTACTTTTATCATTATTGTCTCCTTGCTTCTCTTTTTAGTTTAATCCCCTTTTCTGTATACCCCTACATAATATGGATGAGTTTTTTTATGTTTTAAAACTAGAGAAAGTATGGAGAGGAAGAAAAATATGTTTTAAAGCCAAAGGTAGAAAAGATAATGATGGGAGAGAAGGATGGCCGCAGTGTACTAGGAGGAATCTGATTTTGCAGAGAAAAGGCAAATGGGAACCTATGGGAATGAAGTTAAAATAAAAAAATACAAAGACAGGGTCAGAGAATCATCGAGAAAAGTATAGAACAAAAAAATATTGGGAAGGTAATGAGAAAATGCAATGGGGAGGACTACAGCAGATATGGGAAGTGTTGAATCACTGCATATAGAATGGAATGGTTACTGAAAGTGGAAAATGAAAATGAAATGCTAATGCTACATGTGCCCTGATCTACAAACACAATGTGCAGAAAAAAATAGTTTTCAATATATGTTGCCTGTATTTCAAAGATATTACTTAATATAGAACTATATTTTGGGGGAAAAAGACTTTTGCTAAATGCAATAAATATGTTTTTAATAGCTGTGTGTTTTAGCATACATCTACCTTACAGCTTTCTAATTCCAATCCCCAAACAATATCTTCAAGTAATTCATTTTATTTTATTCAGAGGTTTAGATTTATCATGCACTATATATCTCTGTTCATCTTTATAATTAAATGAGGAGGCTGTTTTAGATTGAAAGGTCTATTTCTATAGACTACCTAGTTTATTATAGGAAAATTTCTTACCTTTGGCAATAAATCAAGTTATTTTCTTTTATGTTGAAATGGTTGGTGGTTGATGTCAAGGGAATTTATGTGCAAGCACAACAGGGAAAATGTAATCAATACTGCTATGGAAGTATGGAGGTAATTTGCACCCTTCAATATTTGTGCAATTTTTCAATATTTGTATATGTACCATATTTGCCTAATGAAATACAAAGGGCAATGATTTATTTTCTTTAGCTTGGCTTTTAGTTGCTTATTCTCCAAAAGATTAAGAAAATATTTTTGATATATTTTAAATCAAAATGTAAACATTAGTTAAGTTTGAACCTTAAAGATATACATCAATCTTTTTTTCAGGCAAAGATAGTTATGGGCTAGTAATCAGTGATTCCCAGATTTCTTACACACCTATTTACCATAAGTGTCAAAATACAAATAATCATAATCTAGACAGTCTTAACAGTGAAGGGAGATTTTGTTTATAATTATATCAGGGCATCAGAAAAAGCATGGACATAGAGTCCCTCTAGTTAAAGGGAAATTGAAGATTCATATCAACTCAGAGAAGAATGTTGAAACACAGATGATTCAATGCATTTCTTGTGAAGTGCTTTTCATTATCATTTGTTCAGTGAGTATTTCTGGAGAAAATGGGACGAAGTAGATATTCCATAAACAATTCTTATGTGGATGGACCAAAAAAATGATCTCTACAAAAGTGGTGTTGTGGCATTGTTTTAACTGAATCTTCTTGAATAGTAATACACTCACTAGAAAAATAATTTTTAAATGTTTCTTAAATCAGTTTATAGGTACTAATAATAACAAATTTCTAATTATATTTGAGAATATATTTGAATGTTTAAAAACCAAATGGAAAAACAAAGACCACATGATCCTCTCAATAGACGCAGAAAAAGCATTTAACAAAATTTAGCACCCTTTTATGATAAGAATGTTTAACAAAATAGGCATAAACGGGACTTACCTAAAACTAATAGAAGCCATATATGAAAGACACATAGCAAACATCATACTGAATGGAGAAAAACTGAAGGCATTTCTGCTTAGAACTGGAACCAGACAAGATTGCCTGCCCTCTATCAGTGCTTCTATTCAACGTGGTGCTAGAAGTCCTAGCCAGAGCAATTAAACAAGAGAAACAAATCAAGGGCATCCAAATGAGGGCTGAAGAGGTCAAAATATTACTCTTTGCTGATGATATGATCTTATATCTAGAAAACCACAAAGATTCTTCCATGAGACTACTGGAATTGATAAACAAATTCAGCAAATTCTCAGGTTACAAAATCAATGTACAGAAATCAGAAGGATTCTCATAAGCCAACAATAGTCAAACTGATAACCAAATGAAAGACTCAATATCCTTCACAATAACAACAAAGAAAATAAAATGCTTAGGAATATCTTTAATAAAGGAGAGGAGACACATATATAGGGAAAACTACAAAACACCGAAGAATAAGACAGCAGAGGATGTAAACAGGTGGAAAACCATACCATGTTCATGGGTTGGCAGAAACAATATTGTTAAAACTTCTATACTAACCAAAGTGATATACAGATTCAATACAATCCCTATTAAAATACCAATACCATTTTTTGCAGACCTAGAAAAAATAATTCTATGCTTCATATGGAGCAGAGAAGACCCCCATATAGCAAAAGCAATATTAGGCAAGAAGAAAAAATTGGGAGACATCAATTTATCAGACTTCAAGCTATACTACAAGGCTATAGTAACTAAAACAGCATTTCATTAGCACAAGAACAGAGACATAGACCAATGGAACAAAACTGAGAACCCAGATATAAAATCATCCTCAAATAGCCATTTAATCATTCACAAAGCAGACAAAAACATACACTGGGGAAAAGAATGCTTATTCAATAAATGATTCTGGGAAAACTGGATAGCCACATGTAGAAAACTGAAGATGGATCTGCATCTTTCATCTCTCACAGAAATCAACTCATGATGGATAATAAACTTAAACCTAAGGCATGAAACTATAAGAATTCTAGAAGAAAATATTGGAAATACTCTAATAGACATTGGCCTAATGAAAGAATTTATGAAGAAGACACCAAACAAAATCAGCAACAACAAAAATAAATAAATGAGACCTGATCAAATTAAAAAGCTTCTGCACAGCCATGGAAACTATCATGAGAGCAAACAGACAACCTACAGAATGAGAGAAAATATTCACATGCTACACATCTGATAAAGAGCTGATAACTGGAATCTATAGAGAACTCAGGAAAATCAGCAAGAAAAAAATCAAACAATGTGATCAAAAAGTGGGCCAAGGACATGAACAGAAACTTTTCAAAAGAAGACGGACCAATGGTCAATAAACATCTGAAAATTGCTCAAAGTCACTAATCATCAGGGAAATGCAAATCAAAATCACAATGAGATATCACTTAACTTTAGTGAGAATGGCTTTTATCAAAAAGTCCCAAAACAATAAATGTTCGTGTGGATGCGGAGAGATAGGAACACTCATACACTGCTGGTGGGACCTCAAACTAGTACAACCTCTGTGGAAAGTAATATGAAATACCTCAAAGAGCCACAAGTAGAACTACCATTTGATCCAGCAATCCTATTACTGGGCATCTACCTAAATGAAAAAAAAAGACATTGTATAAAATAGACATCTGCCCTTGAATGTTTCTGACAGCATAATTTACAATTGTAAAGATGTGGAAACAACAGAACTGCCCATCAATACATGTGTGGATTAATAAAATATGGTATATGTATACCATGGAGTTCTACTCAGCCACAAAAAAACAATGGTAATCTATCACCACTTGTATTATCCTTGATAGAACCTAGAGCCCATTCTACTAAGTGAAGTATGAAATATGGAAAATGGAAAAACAAGCACCACATGTACTCACCATCAAATTGGTATTAACTTATTGGCACTTAAGTGCACATATAGTAGTAATATTTATCATGTGTTGTGCAAGCGGGAGAGTGGGAGATAGGCATATTCACACCTAATGGGTGTGGTGCACACTGTCTGGGGGATAGACTCACTTGAAGCTCTTACTCAGGTGAGGCAAAGGCAATATATGCAACCTAAACATTTGTATCCCTGTAATATGCAGACATATACACAAATAGAAAACAAGAAATAAAAGAAGGAAAAAAACCTGAAATATTTCAAAAACAATCCCGAAACAAAAATGTGTTCTAAGAGAATGAGTGCAGGTAATATTTACACATACAAATTTGAGAGTTAAATCCTTATTTAAAAACTGGCAGTTAAATGAACATATTAAAATGACTTCACTGGTCTATCAAACTATGCCCATGAACAAAGTACCTGTTCTTACCATAGACCATCTGAGAAAATGTAATATGATAGATCCATGATGTTGTAAAATAAATAAGAGACATAGAACTTATTCTTCTTCACTTAGAATTATAAGTAATAGGTCATTAAATATGAAATGTCCAATTTTGAATCAAAAGTTTAGTTTATTATATCTCAAACAAGAAGCAGTACAATTAATCTAAGTATGCACCTAAACTATCAACACAGTTTTGCCATCTTTATGGTAGCTTGTTTATGACAGCAACAAAGAAACCTGGAGAGTGAGTGGCAATGAAATCGTGAAAGGCATTTTTCACAGCTTATTGAGAATTGAATACTTTTCCTTGCAAGAAGTGGTCCAAAGTCTGGTCCACTTCTGGTCCTGGTAATCAGTTGGTGCAAGGACTGGTGAATATGGTGGATGACAGAGAGTTTCCAAGTCCAGCTTCTGTAGTTTGAGTGGCATAGTTTGTGTGACATGTGCTCAAGCATTGTCTTGCAAGAGAATTGGCCTGTCTCTGTTGACCAATCTCAGCTGATTAATCATAAGCATCGTCATCATTTTATCCAATTGGTTGCAGTAGACATCCACTGTAATCAATGGACCGAGTTTCATGAAGTGTAGTGGATAATACCAGTGCTGGACCACCAAACAGACACCATTAGCTTTTTATTTTTTTAATGAATATTCAGTTTGGAGCTGTTTCAGCACTTCATCCTTATCCAATGATTATGCCAAACCCTTGGCAATTGTCAAAAAGAATCCATTTTCCTCACACGTAACAATACGGTATAGAAATGGTTTGCCTTTATGTTGTGACAGCAAAGAAAGGCAAGTTTCAAGATGATTTCTCTTCTTGTTTAATTCATGAGGTACCAATCTATCCAACTTCTTTACCTTGCTCATTTGTTTCAAATGGTTCCATATTGTTGGAACTGTGATGTCAAACCTTGCTGCTAATTCACATGTAGGTTGAGAAGGATTCGCTTCCACAACAGCTTTCAGCTCATCATTATCCCCATTGGTCTCAGGTTCCTCACAGGGCTCATTTCCAAGATTAAAATCACCAGAATGGAACTACTCAAACCATCAACGTACGGTGTACTCATTAGCCACATCCTTCCCAAACATTTCGTTGGTATTTTGAGCTGTGTGCACTGCACTGGTTCCATGACGGAACTTATATTCAAAAACAACACAAATTTTTGGCTTATCCATAGTTTCACAAAAATTCCTCTAAAACTAAAAATGAATGATAATCACAAACCAGAACATGTGTTTGAAAGACTGAGTAAGTGCCTTCACACACTCAAAAAAAAGTATAAAATGCAAAGTGTAATGTCAACAATATCAACTGTCAAACAGTACTTAGGGAAATTGGACATTTCATACTTAATAACCTAATACAATGCCATCAAAAGTATAAATTCTATGACAGTAAATGTGTGTTTAAACCCAGGCTTAAGAAATGATTCTAAAACCTAGGGATAATATTATAAAAACACCTTTGATTTTCAATAAAAAAAAAAAGAAAGAGTAAAGAAAATATATCAAAGAGCAAGTTTGTTTTTATGAATCCTAAGGGATATTAAAATGTTTACAAATGTTCTATTCCTTACCCCAAAGGAGAAGTAGCATTTTCATAAAAACTAATTAAAATAAAGTATAATTTTCATGAAATAATTAAATGTTCTTTTATATCATATACCTCAAAAATGTACTTGGATATTAATAATTTAATTGAATCTTAAATTTTTATCTTGGCACATGAAAATAGATTTATGATGATAAATAAATACAAAATCTGAAGATAATATGCCTCACCCAATTGAACTCTCTTTCAGAGTAAAAATTGTGGAAGAGCTTATGTTGAAATCACTGAGTTCTATTCTCTGGGACTGCATTTAGGAACCCTAGAAGAATCCAGAGTTTTTGTTGTTGTGTGGTGAATTAATTTTCAAAGACAAAAAAGAAATGTTAATGTCTAAAGAAAATAGCATTTATGGCCAATAAATATATAAATAAACAAAATTTTGAAAGCCTGATTTTCCTCACTTCCTTCTCTACCAGGCATCTACTAGAAAGGACTTTTATGCAATGAAACAGTTCTTGCTATGGTGCACTGAACTTCCATGTTCCGTGTTGCTAAGTGCAATTAATATATTTTGGTTCTCAATTTAGTTAGTCTCTGAGCAGCTTTTAACATCATTGACTAGATCTAACACACAACACAGTGCTCCGTCCTTTTTGATACTTTTTTCCCCTTGACCTTTGTAACATACTTTACTAATTTTCTTCCTTCTTTGACTTCTTGGCTGTCCTCTACTGTCTCATCCTTCTTAACTTAGTAATCACATTGGAGGTTCTCACAGTTGAATCCTAGTCCATTGTCTTTCACTGGGTCACTTCAACAAAGTGCATTTCAGTGTGCCCTAGCTTAGGGAAGATCAGGGTCCACATTCAAACAGAGACAAAGAGTCGTCTTGGATATTCTGACTCTTCCAGATATCTAAGTTGTCAATGATCACTTTTGATTTCACCTGAAGTATTTTGATATTATTCACATTTCTTCAGCTCCACTATATATATGCTAATCCAAAACATGCTATGTCTAAGGGAGACAAGGGCAGAGTCTTCCTATATTCTCTGTTGCCTCCAGGAGATCTGCTCTCCACTTTATTCATAGTCATCTTTTTTTTTTTTCAACTTACAAAGTTTATAATGGTACTTCCTTGCTTTAAAATTTTCCTTACACGCAATGCCCACCACTTTGCAATGCCCCACAAAGCCGGGTACTGTCTCTCCCGTCATTAAAAATCCCTTCTCCTTTCTAGCCTCATTCCACCTTACTCTCCACTCCCTGTACAAGTAATTAATCTTCCACCCCAGGAACAAAACAAGGAACATTCTCTGCAAGAACATGTCTGTCTCAGCAAAGCACACAATTCTTTATTCATATATACACAGTACCAAGAAAGGAGTAAAAGGCAGACTGCTAAGAGAAAGGAAGTGGGGCAAGGACACACTAGAAAAACTGATGTCTACCCACTTTACACTATAAAGCATGAAGATCCCTTACATCTATCTTTCTTGTAATAAAAATATGAATTTGCTGTCTTGCTCAAATAGCAATCTAAAGAGTTTATAGTTATGTTAGCTTTAAATGCAGCTGTAATAAGATTTAGAGACAGTACTTTATTAATAAAATAAACTCTAATGTAAATCTCAAATGAAAAAAATCTATTGTTTTTAAGTTTACATAATTTAATTTAATAAAATTTAGTATCTCTAAGGCCCAAAACCATTTAGAGTCAGAAGTGTGTTAAAACTCAGCTAACGGAGGCCGAGGCGGGCGGATTGCTCGAGGTCAGGAGTTCAAAACCAGCCTGAGCAAGAGCGAGACCCCGTCTCTACTGTAAATAGAAAGAAATTAATTGGCCAACTAATATATATATACAAAAAATTAGCCGGGCATGGTGGCGAATGCCTGTAGTCCCAGCTACTTGGGAGGCTGAGGCAGGAGGATTGCTTGAGCCAGGAGTTTGAGGTTGCTGTGAGCTAGGCTGACGCCATGGCACTCACTCTAGCCTGGGCAATAAAGTGAGACTCTGTCTCAAAAAAAAAAAAAAAAAAAAAAAAACTCAGCTAACATTGATTATTAAGTATTTTGGACAAGTAGAAGTTTCTATAATACATCTATTTTTACTTGGTTTTCAGATTCTTTTTATTTTATTATTTATTTATTTATATACTTACATAATAATTTATTTGTAATTATATATATTTAAGGTATACAACATGATGTTTTGATATATTTATACATAGTGAAATGGTTACTACAGTTAAGCATATTAAAATATCCATCATCTCACATAGTTACTTCCTTTTTGTGTGTGTGTGGGAAAAGTACCTAAAAATCTACCCTCTTGGCAAATTTCCAGCATACAATACAATATTTTTGTTAACTACGGTCCTCATTCTCAACATTACGTCTCTGTACTTATTCATCCTGTAACCATAACACCCCAAATAGCTGATCTTGTCTGATCTTGGGAACTGGTAAGATTTATTTTAGAAAGATGCCACCTATGTTCTTGGAAGTAAATTTTAAAAGCCCTTTCAAGATGGGATTAAGAATATTTTAATATTGATTCCTTCTAAAATATATATTTTCAAAAACTATTTCTCTCATATCCTATCCTTCCTAATATTCCAACTCTTTCATCATATTTGGGTCAAATTCCTTTCCTTTCCTTTCCTTTCCTTTCCTTTCCTTTTTCCTTTCCCCTTTCCTTTCCCCTTTTTCCTCTTTCCTCTTTCCTCTTTCCTCTTTCCTCTTTCCTCTTTCCTCTTTCCTCTTTCCTCTTTCCTCTTTCCTCTTTCCTCTTTCCTCTTTCCTCTTTCCTCTTTCCTCTTTCCTTTCCTTTCCTTTCCTTTCCTTTCCTTTCCTTTCCTTTCCTTTCCTTTCCTTTCCTTTCCTTTCCTTTCCTTTCCTTTCCTTTCCTTTTTTTTCTTTCTTTTTTGAGACAGAGTCTCGCTTTGTTGCCCAGGCTAGAGTGAGTGCCGTGGCGTCAGCCTAGCTCACAGCAACCTCAAACTCCTGGGCTCAAGCAATCCTTCTGCCAGCTAATTTTTTGTATATATAGTATTGAGAAAATTAATTAAAAAGCAATCTGTGCAGCCATATTTTGTTACCCACAATATACATCCCTCGGACTTAAATCTTGTCAAAACGATTTTCCCCTCATCTGGAATTACCATCACACACACTTAGGGTTTAGAATGACTTACCCAGGAGAATGACAACACAGAGAAGAATAGCGATTAAGGCTCCTGTACTCAAACCAGCCGAGGACAGGAACGCTTCTGCATGGCAGGTCCGCACGCGCCCATCTCTCTCGCATGCACAAACCCTGATGGTGAGGGTGCTGCTGCTGCTGAGAGAGGGGATTCCACCATCAGAGATCATAATGGGCAGATAATACACATCCTGAACAGTTCGACTAAATCGCCTCCGCCTTGTCAGAATGCTGGCTGTGTTATCTATGATAGACACAAGCAAAACAAAATATACTTAGTAAAGCCGCCATTAAAGATTCACATTTCCTTTAATGGATAAAATGGGGATGTGTGATTTTCTTTTTTGGTTTATGGAATGCACAGGGGAACATGAAGGGGTCATTGTAAAAGAGAAGTACATCGGTTCTCAAATTGAGAAAACTATTTAAAAAATTAATAAAGCCAAATTAAAGGGGTGGGAAAATAGTGTAAGACAAAGAAGGGAGGAAGCAATAAGCATTTTGGAAATGGGCTTAATAGCTAAAAGATTTTAAAGGATTACAGATGTCTGAAAGCCAATGGGTCTTAAGCATTGAGGTGAGCTAGTGGGACTTTACCCAAACCTGGTGACTCTGAATATAAGTGATAGGAACAGATATCTGCATTTTTAGCAAACTATTCGGGTAATATCAATGCATTAAAAAGTTTAAGAACCACTGATATTTAGAGAATAGTTCTATGGAGATACCAGATCAACTTATAAGCTTTTTTAGGCACTTTTGTTAAACCATAAGGAAGTTAATGATGAATAGCATACTTAATCATCTATTTTTATGTGTATTTTAAGTGCCATGTACTAGAGTAAATGCCTGTATCTAACCGATATAGTTAGATCAATCCATGTAAGCTTATAAAGGAGAGGATGTTAAATTCCTTACTTTACAGCAGAAAATAATTTTTATCATAATTAATCCCTTAAAAATAAATAACCTGAATCCCAGCATGTAAGTTACACAAAAATCACAAAGCTAGTAAATTATTAGGACACAATCTGGACACATTCTAGAATCCTACGCAAAACCACAATGTCACACTACAATTGGTACTGATGTTCCTCAGTGCACATGGCATATGTTTATCTGAGTATTGTTATTCCTCATTCCAGAATGTCTGTTGGCTAACAGACCCTGTGGTACATACTTGGATGTGCTACTGCATCCCCTTCAGGGAATGATCGTTGCCCTAGCTGTGGAGTGCCACCTGACCCAAGGTCCCACCCTTCCAGAAGAGCATAGAATTAATGGTGCACTGCTTATAAAGGTTGAGCCACCCCTTCCTCCCATATTGTTGATAATCTTCAATGACAAGTTTGGCTCCAGAGCTTCCCCATGGGGTCAAAAATTAAGAAGCATTAAAACTGCTCGGCAGCTCCATTTCTTACTCTCCCCAACTCCATCCTTCTTCCTTCTACTGTGTTCTACAGATGTAGATTCCAAGGTCACACTCCACTGATATGCTGCACTCCAACTCCAATTTGGAGTCAGCTTCCCAGGGGACTTAACCTGCAACTACACCTATGAGTTAATTACTTTGCACTAAAAAGTAAATGCATCATGAGATAATTACAATTAGGTCTCTTTTTCTCAAATCCATTCCTTTCATTCTGAAAACTGGAATTTTGTTACAAATAGGTATGATAGTCACAACCTGATACTTTACAATGATATTTTCTTGATTCTACATTGCTAAATTAACGCAATAGAAAATGAGTTAATTTTTTCAAATATCTAATGTAATACAGATAATAAAATACAGGAAAATATACATACACATATATGATTGAGTTGTCGAATGTATGTTATAGAGAGAAATAAGTAATCTAGGGAGGAACTGAAAAATATTTTCTTACCCAATGAAAGAAGAATTTAAAAAAATATGCATCTGTGCACCAGAAATGGTGCAGGGAAGAGAGGGGAGGAAGGGATGGGTGAAATCATACCTAAGGAGTACAATGTACACTATCTGGGCAATGGGCACACTTATAACTTTCACTTAAGCAGTGCAAAAGCAATCCATGTAACCAAAACATTTGTATCCCCATAATATTCTGAAATAACAAAAAAAGAACTAGCTATCAAAAAAATATGCACCTGCCCTCTATTCTTGATCAGGTTATGGAATAGAGAAAGAAAAATAGGAGTAATTACATTGTATCTATTATTTATTAATGTAACAGTCATGGTACTCTCCCAGAAAACCTGACCTTTGAGGAAGCCAGTCTACCAGTTGTTGGATGTGGCATGATAATTGATATAAAATTTCCTTTATTGAACATTTCCTTATTCTAAGAAAAATATATGAATTAAGTATTTATGGGCATAGACATGCTTGAGAATCTCACAACTGGTCCTCTGAAGAAGAAATGTAAGTCACTGGTCCCTGACTCAGGAAATATGAATAATAACAAGTAAAATGATAAGTCAGTACGCAATATAGATCAGGAGTGACTTTTATGACTCTGGTCTAGTGTACACTTTATGTTATTAATCCTGATGCATGCTCTCTTACAGGATAATTAATTGGAAATTCCATCAGAGACAAGAAGAATGCCAGAATATCTTTCTAGAGAATTTTAAGTTTTGGGAAATAGAAAGCTCTAAGACATGGAGACATAATTTTTTTTTTTCAGTTGAAAGTTTGACTTTTGAAAAGAAAGGAGGATGCAGGAAGCAAAAAAACTTCCTACCTAGAAAAGCCTAGCATAACAGAATAATGAGGTCTTGACAAGGGATATTCTATACCTCACTGGAACTGCAAAAAATGTACTTGGCAGAAGGCTCACTGAACTGGAGCAAGTAAACTTTGAACATTGAGGAAGAATATCAAAACAATAAGAAAAAAAAATATATATAAAAATATGTGCATGTGTGTACATATCAAAACAACAAAATATGTCTTACTGAAACTGCAAAATTAAAGCAATAACAGCAAGAGCAATAACAAATTACTAAACATTAAATGTAATGATTAAAAAATAAACAAGATATTATAGAAAGTTTAGGATGACACTCAAGTGAACAAGAAAAAAATAATATGAACTGAATAAAGGTAAAATGTAGTAGGATGGAATATCTGCTATGCTGATATTCTCCATGATAAGTGATAATTATGATATTAATGTCAACCTCTAAAAATGCTCACCCAAGCTCAGTTCTTAATTCTAACTCACAATAGCCTGGATAAAGACAAAAGTTTATAGAACACTTGGAAGCCAAGCTAATATATGCTAATATATTGGATCAGGATTCACAAAGGTTTGGAGTAGCTAGAAAAAAGAAATTAAATTAACAATAAGAAGTGAAATAAAGATGCATATCAGACACTTTCAAAAGTGTCAGATGGGAGTGATCTTAAATAGCAGATATTATTTTAATATATGTGTGTGTATATATATGTACACATATACAAACATGTATATGTACATATAGCTGTAGAGCTACCTGAGTAGTTAAAACAGTCTGAAAGCATTCAGTAAAGATATGAAATTTCAATGCAGAAGACTGACTGAAGCATTGTGCATAATTTTGGGTTTACCATTTTAAAAGTGGTAGTTTAACCCAATGTGACGTGCTTACATGACCTTAACTGGGATGATAACACAGTTAGAAAAATATGTCATATGAAGAATCCTTGAAACATAGTATATACATGTCAAATAAGGATCCTGATGACCAAAAGATTGCCTTAAAATTTTGGCAAATCTGCTAAATTAATGTCTTGTTGGTTATAATCAATATATTCCTGATATTTCCAGCAAGCATACACTCGATTTAATGCAGACATAGCTTTGAATCTGTTTTAATCTTTCAAAATAAATAACAGTGCATCATTTATTTTGTCATATGATCCTAGTTCATGTTCAAAAAAGATATGGATACATATAGGAGGAAGCAGGAAGATTGCCATACATATATATACACATTGCTGATTTATGTCAACACTCTAAAAATTTCATGTTATGACTGTGATAGAATTGAAATTCAAATGCCTTGGAAAGGCAATAGTAATAATAAAAACTAGTTTCATATTTGTAGCTGTAAGAATTCCAAATTTTTCATAATTGATGATAATTTTACAGGCTTCTTTCACAAAAATATGTATAGTAAAATATATTGTTCGATAGACAGTTACACTGCCAATGTCTAGATTTCATTCAGGAACAGAAGGCTACAGAATATGATAGTAGAATACAAGTTACATAATGCTTCTAGAGTTCATATACAATTTTTTTGAACTAGTAGTATGTGTCCTGTTATTTCTTTGTTGAATATTTTCAAAGGTCTTGTTGAGTGGACTCTAATTTATCTGCTACTGTAGTAAACTGTGATATTTAAATTAAAACAAAGCATGATTTAAAAATACTTCCTGAGGAAAAAGAAGTCTTTTTTTATATTCCAAAATTATCTTACATCTTAGTATTAAAACTATGTTGTTTGAAACCCAAATTATTAGACACCTATATATGCTGTCACTGGTTTCTTTGCTAGATAATGCAGGTTGAAAGATATATTTTTACCTCAATCATAGCCCAGTACACAGACCATTAAAATCATATTTCTGAATGTATCAGAATAGCAGAAACGTTTGAAATTCTCAGATGTGGATCTCTAATTAGATCAAACTTTTTAATATTTTTTAAGCTTGTCTGAAGAGAAAGCTAGGCAACACAGCCTCAATTTCCACCAGACAGATAAATAGGCATGGCTTCATATTTTTTTTTTTATTACTTTTTTCTAGTCCTGCAACAGCAATGAGATCCATTCATAATTTAACCATTATCAGAGCTCGTTCATCAAACAATGTTGCTTTGCTTTCCTGCAAAGCTCCCTTTACATAATAGGTACTTGATAAATAATGATGTGAACTACACTCGGCAGGAACTTATCTTCTGTTACAGTTTTCTTATTATCTTGACAAGTAACTAAGAAATTAAAACTGAAATGAACTAATATATCTTCTAATACTCCAGCAGTATGATCTCTTTATGCTCTCTAATGAAGGTTTATTTCTTCTACATCTTCCCTGACTTTGCCTTCTGTGAATCCTAGAATGGCCCTACTCTCAATTTTCAAACTGTGGATTCTGCTTGTTTATTTAAGTCTGTAAAATTCCTTGTGGCCTCACTTGTCTTTCTGCCAAACCACAAATGTATGATCCAATATGTCATTATGTTCTGATTTGCACCCTGCAATGTCATCCCTTTGACCATCTGCCACACTCCTTTTTTGACAATCTTTAAATCCTGGGAGGATTTTAATATTCTCACCTAATGGGTGCAGTGAGCACTGGGGGATGGACACACTTCAAGCTCTGACTCTGGTGGGGCAAAGGCAATATATGTAAGCTAAACATTTGTACCCCTGTACTATGCTGAATTAAAAAAAATAAAAAATATATAAATAAACCCTGGATAAATATAACTGTCCATTGTCTAATCCAGGGTTTCTGCTTTTAGATTCATAAATAATGCTGATAAAATAGTTATAAACATATTGACTCCACCAACTATATAGAGAAATTTAAACTATGCTCTCAAAAGAGATTAGTAATCAATCTACTAATATTTATGTTTTATTTTATTGTATGATACAGTAGCTCTTCTAAGTTTCTTTTGTCTTTTTGTTATAATTTTTTGAGCTCTGTTCTCCCACTCTCAGCAAGAAAACATTTCTTCCTGCAAAGCTACCATCGCTTATCAACACTTAAAAAAAAACACATTTGAAACTGTTCAGTCCTTCTTTGTCATTAATTATGTGTGTATATACAAGATTCTGTATATTAGAGATTTAAGAAAATGAATATAAATACACATGAAACAAACATGTGAATCTTGAAGAATATCAGCAAATCTGCTCATGAATAACACATTTGTTTTCATAAGTGCTAATTTAGGAAGACAGGAGGATAAAGAAGAAAAAAGGAGCGTTTAAACAGAAGTCCAACTCAAAATAAAAATGATTTATAAACATATCACAATAATATAATAATTGCAGAAGTAGGATAAGAAGAACAGTTTAAAAAAATAGGAATATGAACTCCAATAGAAACCCTCTATTTGTTATTTATCACACACCTTTAGCAAATAGTATTATTTTTAGTAGGAAAGGGATGAGTCAAAACAGAAGAAAATATGTTTGGAGTCACTAGATTTATAAACACTGAAAAAATTGTTAGTATAAATCCTTAGCGTTAAAAAGTGAACATATAATTCTATTTTTAAAATAGTTTAGTTTCACCTGCATTAATGCAGAGTATGTAACAGATGACTCCTGTAGCATTGTGTGGTTCTTAGCAAGAAAAAAAGGCAAAAGACAGAGTAGAACCTACATTTTCACACAAAGAAAGCTAACTGGCCTGAAATGATAAAATTAGTAATATTTTTTGTTTTGTTTTTCTACTTCCTTTTTTTTTTTTTGGTTTGCAAGTATGAGGCAGCCTTCCTTTTGTTGTTATTGTGAGTAGGGGTATAAAAGGCGAGAAGTACTGAGGACTGGTAAAACACATAAAGTAAAAAAATACACACACACACACACACAGAGAAAAAAATCAAACACTAGAGTACAAAATAATCAGGGAGAGAAGCATAGTTTTCCCCCTAAAGAAAAAGTTTTCCCCCTAAAACAAGTTGCTACTGTTGGTAACACACATTTTCCCTTTTTAAGGTCATGATTGCATGCACACTGTTTAACTTTTCCCTAGTCAAACGTGAGTGTCTGCCTGCCTTCAGATAAAGGAGAGTGTAATTCTGTCAAGTGTGGCTGTATAAATATTAGTAAGTGAAGCTGGAGATTTGACTGATAGGAGAAAGGAGAGCCACAGTAGAATAAAAGCAAAGTGTGACAGCCTCCTCCCTGACCTTAGATAAGTGACTCAGCAGGACATAGTTGCTGCCACATCCATTAGAGGATGTTTGAGGCTTGATTTGTAATTTTGGGCGGATTATGTGTGGGTTATTTTGTTTAGAAATAGGAGGAATCTCTAAATGGTCTCTTGAAACCCTGTGGGTGAAAACAAAATTTCAAATGGTTATGCTCTGCAGAGAAATTAAGCACATTACAACACCAGCTGTGAGTTCTTGTTGGAAGACAAAAATAAACTAGGGGAATATCAACTGCTACAAATCTAACAATACCAAAGAAATACAAAATAAACACTAAAAAAAAAAAAAAAAAACTCATAGTTTCCAATGTATCAACTAAACACCCGTATTTCACTACCAATGGAGTGTGAAATTTGAATTAAAAGGCTACAAAGGATACATTTTTAACAGCTACATAGTCAACATTGAAAATACCCCTTAACATGACCTCTATGTAATGTAAGTTAAAGTTGTATACATTTTCACCAACCCCATAGCCACAGAAAAAAAAACAAACAAAAACAAATAATATAATATTTTCCTGTAACTTTTTAAGTTTTACAAAAAATGATACAGCTTAAAAATAATATGATTTCATTTTTAGAAGTTGAAAGAATGTTACAAAGAAATAATAAAATATAATGAAGTCAAGTGAAAAACCTAAATCTTCAAAATGCTGTAACAAGGTAAAACTGCCAGTCTACAGCATCTTCTGTTGAATATGATTAAAACTGATAATTTCCAAAGTGTTTTTATTGTTTTAACAACCATGTGTTATTTCGATTCATTCTTTTTTAAGAATGCAAGTGTCTACAAAAATAAAAAAAAAAACATGTTAAAGAAGAGAACCTAAAAAACAATATGAGTCATAGATATTCTTGATAGCAAGTTATCAAAAAAAATGATAAATATTTTCAAATTTGAAAGATAAATTAAATGGGATTTAAAACCCTGTAAACAAATGGAGATAAAAGTGTCCACATAGTGATTAGTGATCTTTTGTTTTACTAAAATCTGTAAGATTTACAAATGTACCTTACAGTTAGAATTAAGCCTAGGAATTAGGCTGGCAAATCTACTTGCATCAAGTAAAGCCTAGTCCCTCAAGAGACAGCATAAAGACCATGAAACAGAACAAATTTACCTTTGTAGGCTAATGATGATTTTATATTGGGGAATTAGGTTACATTTATATATTACAAAATGAATGAACAAAGTTATTATATCCCCAGAACTCTAGATCAAGCCTATAGTCATAAATTGTGTGACAATATGGCTATAGTTTGCTATAGATATGAAATTAAGAAGTTAAAATTATACAATAGAATTTTTTGATGTTAAATTAAAAAATTACTTATCACAATTTAAATAAAAGGTGATAGTAGGAAAAATACCTACCTTTTAACCAGCAAACATTTTATACTTTCATTGTTGCTTTAGAATAATACAAACTAAAAATGCTCTAACTTAAAAATTACCTTCTGAACTCTAGTTTTTAATTTTAAATGAAATTGTGTTATTGTCAATATATTAGTTAATGATAAAGATAATGTCACTATTAAACAAAATATATATATATATTATGGAATATATTATAAAAATAATATTTCATTTGCTCTAAATCTTTAATATTTAATAAATGGGGAACAATAACTTTCCAGATAAATATTGAACATTGTTGTTTAGCACAAATTTTTCTATCCACCACAATTTGCCACAATTTGGCAACTAAAGGATAAAGGACAGAGTATCTTACTTGGTTTTGAGCACCGAATATGGCATAGTGCTTAATAGTGTATTCTCAAGAGTGAATTCAAATGCCACTGAGTGCTTTGCTACATTTTCCTGGTTAGATTTTTTCCTAACCAGGATGTTACATTCTGTCATCTCTATGCTGTCCTAATCTCCCACTTAATTGCAAAATATTGTGATTTACCGTCCCTGGTGTGATAAGACTCCATCCTTTAAAGTCAAATCATAGTCCTCTTTTAGTAATACAACTTTTAGCAATCTTTCTAACGTCATTCACCTTTCACTGCCTTCAATTTGCAAGTTAGGTTTCATATCATCCTTATTTCCCCACCTGGACAGCAAGCCCCTTGAAAGCAGGATCTGTGTGTTATGTATGTTGGAATTCCTTAGATTCTGGACAGCTTAGTTCGCTGCCCTGTACCCATCAGAGAGTACATAACACTTGCACAATTGAGTGGCAGGAGAAACATAATGATAACTGAAGAATTTCTCTTAAAGGAAATGCATTAATTCCAAGGAGACTCAGGAAGAGTACTGGTGAATAGTAATGTGGTATGAGGCTGGGATTGTACATGATGGACAGAGATCATAAATGATCAGTTGGAGAGAATAAAGCTCTGTGGGGGAGCCAGGACTGTTTAAAGTGTTTTTCTCATTTTGAATTAGATCCAATAGGTGAATACATTCTTAATGATAATGTGCAAAGTACATTTAATAGACATTTCTTAAGAAGTATTATATTTCCTATCTATTATCACTATTCTTTTTTATGTGTGATTATACTCAACATACAAATCTTTATTTCGAATTGATATTTATTCATATATTGTTTACTTTACACTTTGTCTTTACCTTTTAAAAATATGCATTCTTATTTTATCTTATTTTCATTTTGCTGCAATAGCCCCAAAGATTTTGCCAATGGAGTTTTATTATAATTGATACATAGTTGTAATTTCTGAGGCATTCAGTATTTTAAAATGCCACTTTCTTAATTGTTACATAAATGTTATCTTAGATGGGAAGAAGATTATTTTATTGTAGTTCTTTCTTTCAAATGTCATTAAAAGAAGATACAGGTGTCTTTTTTGTAGAGTGTCATTGGATCATTTGAGTAGATGCCCAGCAATGGGATTGCTGGATCAAATGGTAGATTCACTTGTATCGCTTTAAGGTATCTCCATATTGCTTTCCACAGAGGTTGAACTAGTTTGCAGTCCCACCAGCAGTGTAGGAGTGTTCCTCTCTCTCAGCAACCAAGCCAGCATTTATTGTTTGGAGATTTTTTGATAAAGGCCATTCTCACTGGGGTTAAGTGATATCTCATTGTGGTTTTGATTTGCATTTCCCTGATGATTAGAGATGTTGAGCATTTCTTCATATGTTTCTTGGCCATTCTTCTGTCTTCTTTAGAAAAATTTCTGTTCAAGTCCTTTGCCCACCTTTTAATGGGGTTATTTGATTTTTTCTTCCTAATTTTAGTGAGTTCTAAGTATATTCTAGTTATCAGTCCCTTATCGGATGCATAGGATGCAAAAATTTTCTCCCATTCTGTAGATTGTCTGTTTACTTTCATGACGATTTCTTTGGCTGTGCAGAAGCTTTGTAGTTTGATCATATCCCATTTATTTATTTTTGTTGCTGCTGTGATTGCCTTTGGGGACTTCTTCATAAACTCTTTGCCCAGGCCAATGTCTAGGAGAGTGTTTCCAACATTTTCCTCTAGAGTTCTAATAGTTTCATACCTTAGGTTTAAGTCTGTTATCCAGCGTGAGTTGGTTTTTGTGAGAGGTGAAAGGTTGGGTCCTGTTTTAGCCTTCTACAGGTGGCTATCCAGTTTTCCCAGCACCATTTATTGCAGCACAATTCATAATTGCAAGGCTGTGGAAACAGCCCAAGTGTCCATCAATCAAAGAATGGATTAATAAAATGTGGTATATGTATACCATGGAGTACTATTCAGCTCTAAGAAACAATGGTGATATAGCACATCTTATATTTTCCTGGTTAGAGCTGGAACCCATACTACTAAGTGAAGTATCCCAAGAATGGAAAAACAAGCAACTGATATATTCTCCAGCAAACTGGTATTAACTGAGTAGCACCTAAGTGGACACATAGGTACTACAGTAATAGGGTATTGGGCAGGTGGGAGGGGGAGGGGGGCGGGTATATACATACATAATGAGTGAGATGTGCACCATCTAGGGGATGGTCATGATGGAGACTCAGACTTTTGGGGGGAGAGGGAGAAATGGGCATTTATTGAAACCTTAAAATCTGTACCCCATAATATGCCGAAATAAAAAAAAAAAAAAAAAGAAGATACATTGACCATTCATTTCTCATTTTGCAAATGAGTATTTTGAAAACATTCGTTCTCTTTACAACTTAAATAGTCTGGAAATTTGTAAAAGTATTTCATTGTCAAGTTAGAAGAATTCTCTAAACATACACACACACACACACACACATATATATATATATCTTTCAATTTTAAATCTAAATCCTCTTCACTTAGGATAATTTAGTTATTTCATTACTCAGTAGCTTTTCCATCATTGATTTTTTAGTTATCTTCGATTTAAACTTGACTCATGGCATTTTCTGTGTGATTTCAAATTCTTAATATTTTCATCTGTCTTTGTAAGAACATAATAATTGTCTACCTATCTCTAGTGTACAAAAGAGGAAACTGAGGCACAGGTGTGAGCAAATACTTGTAGAATAAAAGATGCCTTGC
Organism: Microcebus murinus; assembly: GCF_040939455.1. Classification (NCBI taxonomy): domain Eukaryota; kingdom Metazoa; phylum Chordata; class Mammalia; order Primates; family Cheirogaleidae; genus Microcebus; species Microcebus murinus. Next base: position 14,869,298 of record NC_134114.1, read on the forward strand.
AATCAACAGTTTGCCCTGCACATATTTTCCCCTTTCTGTAATTGAAACTCCTCTAGTTATTGTGGCAGTTTTCTGATACTGTTAAATAAATATTTTCTTGAAATTTCAAGCTTTTCTATTTCTTATCAGTGGGAACACTGGTTAGTCAAAAACTAGCTATTTTACCCAGACCCACATTTTATAATGCAAGAGCCATTTGAAAGAAAAGAGGCTTTGTGATCAACAGTTCACTCCTCCACATTTTTTTCTCCTCTCTGGAATTGAAACCTCTCTAGTTTTCCTGGCAGTTTTCTGGTACTATTAAACAATATTGTCTTAAAATTTCAAGCTTTTCTCTTTGTTATCAGTGGAAGAATTGGTCAGTCAAAAACTACCTATTTTACCCAGACTTACATTTTATAAAGCAAGAACCATTTGAAAATAGTATCATTAAATAATTGCAACATTAACTGGGCTTCAAAGAAAGGACACTGTTCAGTGATAATCTAATTACCACGGAGATGCTGGCTGCTCGGATATTACCTATTATGCTACGGATATTTGTTCTTTCGAATTTAATTAATTTGGGTTAGAATCCCACCCCATGTGCTGAGAAAAACCAAGATCATATCCAAAATTTCTGAGGATTAGAGTAGGCTGTAAAATATTGTCACTCTTTCTGAAGTCACTATTTCAAACAAATTTTCCCTTTTTCTTTGTCACTTATTGACCCTGTTTCTCTTATATGTCTGCTACAAATCTGTGCTTCCCAAAGTAAGATGTGCTCAAAGTTAAACTACTAATGATGGTTTGGGTAAACAGAAGCCCCCTGAAAGAGAAGTCTGGTTTAGCAGATACCTGAACAGGATATCAGATAGCAGACATTGTAGTCCAAGAACTGATTTCAAGCTCATTCTTTCTCCCAAATATTTACTGGGTTGACATGTACAGCTAAATAAACTTGACATATAGATGGATTCTGAAGGTCACTTCCAAAGCAGAGAGGCTTTGAGATTTGCAAGAAGATATGTAGCTATTGGCCCAAATCTATCCATTATCCTTTACAACATTGGAGGAATTCCTGGGAATCAGCTCAAAAAATCTCCCTAAGCAGAAGACCACGGGACATGGCAGGGGTCAAGTTAGTTGAAGAACAGAGGCAATTAGTATGTTTTGAACATACTAATTGAACATAACTAATTAAACATACTATGTTTTGAACACACTATTTAAACATACTTACATATACATCTGCATGAGACTTTTAAGCTCACGTGAAAATATTACCAGTTTTAAAAATATAGTACACTATTGAAAACTGAATTAGTGACCTGAAAGATCAAAAGGGCAACGACATAGAATGTTTCAGAGTTAGAATACAGAAACACCTTGGCTCTATTTAAAATCTGGTTTCTCTGTGAGATCATGGTCCAGTCCTTGTTTTCACTGTGCCAGCTATGTGTTTAAATTTGAAAGAACAAATATCTGTAGCATACCAGGGATATCTGGAGCAGCCAGCATCTCCACGATACTTAGATTATTATTGAACAGTGTCCTTTCTTTGAAGCCCAGTTTATGTTGTAATTATTTAATGGCACTATTCCAAAATGGCTCTTGCTTTATAAAATGTAAGTCTGGGTAAAATAGGTAGTTTTTGACTGACAAATGCTTCCACTGATAACAAAGAGAAAAGCTTGAAATTTTAAGACAATATCGTTTAATAGTATCAGAAAACTTCCAGGAAAACTAGAGGGGTTTCAGTTCCAGAGAGAAGAAAAAAAATGTGGAGGAGTGAACTGTTGATCACAAAACCTCTTTTCTTCTACAGGTATTTGCTTCTTTTTTTCATTTTAGCATATCATGGGGGAAAAAATGTTAAGTTTAAGTATGTTGCCCATACCCCCCTCCCACCTCGAATCAGAGCTTCAAGTGTGACCATCCCACAAACATTACACATCTCACTCTGTGTTTCTACATACCCATCCCCACCTCCCCCTTCCACCTGCTCGACACCTGATAAATGTTATTGCTATATGTCCATTTAGGTGTTGATCCGTTAATACCAATTTGCTGGTGAGTACATGTGGTGCTTGTTTTTCCATTCTTGTGATACTTCACTTAGTAGAATGGGTTACCCATTCTATAGGTATTTATTTCTACTAGAGACTGACGAGATGCTAGGATTCCAAGCTGGGCAAAGAGAAACCAGGAAAGCTTTTGGAAACTTCATGGGCCTGCAATCAAATTAGAAATTGAGGGGCCTCAAATACATGACTGATTTTCCCCAGAGACATTTGTTAAATTGAAAGTTTAAATTGGAAGTTAATTTGGAAATTTAACAGAAAGCTAAAACCCTAAGCTGAAAAGATCTGGAAGACATAGAAGAGCGTCTTTGCCATGTCTTGGTGTTGACCAATGATTAATGGACCAGAGTGAGTGGACAAGCTTGCTCTCAGTGGAAAGCCCTAGAGCGTCAGGCTCTAGGAACAGGAACAAATGAGAGATAAACTGAATCTAAACAAAACTGCAAATCAGCCCGGACTCAGCTCAGACTCTGATTGGATTTAAGTTCCCCCTACCCCACAGGAAAAAACAAATATTGGCACTTGATCCAGATATTAGAGTAGGCTAGTAATAATTGTAAAATCACTAATACTAATATGTTCATGGAAATAGAAGAAAAAGTAATTTCACCAGTGATTTATAGATCTATAAAAGAATGAAATGGTTATCAACCAGAGAAATGAGTATTTGGACCACGTTTTCTTTGAATGGATGTATTTGCTTTACTTAGGACTTTTGCTTCCCTTAGCAGGTCATTAACTCCATGCTGGTACATTCTGCCAATATATTCCCAGCCTATGTCATAGTGAGTAATAAAAACTACATTCAAAATAGAATGGGCTCCAGTTCTATCCAGGATAATAAAAGAGGTGCTAGATCACCACTATTTTTTGTAGCGTTGTAGTATTCCACGGTATACATATACCACATTTTATTAATCCACTCATGTATTGATGGGCACTCAGGTTGTTTCCACACCTTTGCAATTGTGAATTATGCTGCTATAAACATTCTAGTGAAGATTTTTTTTTATAGGATGTCTTTTTTTTCCTTTGTGTAGATGCTCAGTAATGGGATTGCTGGATCAAATCATAGTTCTACTGTTAGCTCCTTGAGGTATCTCCATATGACCTTCCATAGAGGTTGTACTAAAATAAAGAAACTCTTTAAAATAAACATTATAGAACATTAAAGAAAACTATAATGCTCAGATAAATTAGCAGGTTCCAAATTAATCAGGCATAGACCATATGTCAGGAAAGATCTTATGGGAATGGGAAAGATCTAGAAAAACATGGAACATTTAGCCATTTAGCAAGCAGATCTGGGTATTAAATAGGAGAATCCAATCCAGGCATAGATGGGGAAGATCTTTTTAGTTGGTATGAGGAAATTAGCTATCTTATATGATTCTAGGTGTAAATGCTATTAAGGTATTCATCTTTGGTATGAGTTTAGTATATACATATTAATAAGTGAAACTAATTAAATAGGGGCTTTTACAATAGTTTCTAGTAGGAATTACTTCAATGAAGTATCAAGAAATGTGAAGGAGGTCTGATCTGCAACAACACTGTACATTTCTGTCTGTATCTCTTCATGGAAATCTGTTTCTATGTACTCACTCTTTGCCATATAGCAATTTAGGAGATGACACTAAATCAATGGCTTCCTGATCACATAACCTGGCTTAAAGGCTATGTCTGCTTTCTATTGTTTTCCTGAATATGTACTTTCATGTAAGCGGTGGGTGCAGAAAATAAATGGCTTTAATTTGTTCTTCTAGATTTCTTTCCTTATACTCTGGGGTCATGTTAATGTCTATTAACTCATGTATTGCAATGTCCAGGCACCTAGGATCCACCAGGATGCGATTGTCTGACTCTTACTCCATTGTGTTTTAATTCTGGTTGTTGTCTAGAGAAATATTTAAGCATAGGTAAATAAATGAATGCATGTAAGTATGTACATATATACGTATTTACTCTGGTATGGCTATTCCATTTTTAATTTCATCTTTATGTTATCTATAATTGCCTTACCTGTAAAGAAAAGACCATATGATTCTATATATATATGGTAACATTAATTTATATATGGTAACATTAATCCTCCCAAGCTGAAAAGTTGGTATTTCTAATCAGTATTGATGGATATAAAAACTGAGGCTTGGGAGGTTAACAGGCTGAACTTACATGGTACAACCAAGTCTGCTTACTCAGGTCCACGTTTTCAGCTATGCACTAATAGCCCCTTTTCAAATGATTGCTGTTCTTTCTACCCAAGATAAATTATTTCTGTATTATCTATAATTTCATAAATTTTCAAAAGTTGTAAAACATATTTATACAAATATATTTAAACATCCTTACCACTATGAAACTGTCCACAGGCTTCTCACACTTGAGATGGTAAGTATTATGTGTGGTTAAAATTAATGTTTCAAAATGTACATACAAACCCTTTTAAAAGTTTGTATATATTTTAGGAGAATACCTTATATGTTAGTTCCAGCACTGGTAATGTTGTCTTATCACTGAGTGAAGACACTTCAAATACAACTCTCAGTTAAATTCACAAATTCCAGACATAATAATCTTGCATGAAAAGCTTTTAGTTATGGACGTGGGTTTCAATGAAAATAACATTCTCCTGTTTTTCTAAAGTACTTTTAGAGTTATGCCTATGTAAGTTAAATAGCCTAAATTTAGCACATATTTTATTATAATATCAAATTTTATCATAATATTATCATATTAAATTTATTTTAAAAATGTAAAATAAAGTTTGGAATAGAAACATTCCAAATGAAATATAAACATGTGTATCTAGATATAATTTCAGTTTACTAAGGAAGCAAGCTAAATGCTCCCCCAAATTATGAAATTCTTTGAAATATGAGAGACTATAAATTGATTTTTTAACGTGGCTCATATGTTTAAGTATCCTAACTATATTTGGATTATAAGATATAATGTTTAAAGGTAAGTAAATATACAATAGCCAAATACAATTTGTCATCCAAAATATATATTCTCATAAGTAAAGCTCAAATAGGGCTACATAAAATGGGAAAAGCAGTTAAGTTTTGTATGTTCATGTGAACCTTTTTATGGCCACAATGCACACTATGGTATTCTGGTTACATTTATAGACCATTAGGGATAATGGGAAAAATGTTTTTAGCAGGTTGTCATTTAGTGACTTGCTTTTGAAAATTCTCCTTTTAGAAGTGTACAAAGAGGGAAATAAATGTTTACTTTAAAATGTATATACCATTGTTTCCTTCATGTGATTCTGAGGCAATCATTAAATCCTAAATTACAGCATATTTAGATAAACATGAAGAAAGATAGTTTAGGGAAGGAGAAAGTTGATACTAATCAGAAAATTTCACATACTGAATAAAGTAATATTTCCCTAAGGTATCAAGAATGACTTGTATGCAATCTTGAGGAATCTATCAGATAGGGAATATTAATAATGATGAATCTTCCAGAGTTACTAAATTATTGGATTCTTCCCAGTTCCCCACCCCCAATACAGGAGATTAAACAAAATGATCCCAAAACTTCCACAGTCCACAATATTCTGCATAATTATGCATATCTTCCTATGGATATTTTGCGAAATATTCCCACTAACAAGAGGAAATATAATTTGTACAGCATATACTGATAGCTTTGCTAATACAAGATGATTTCAAGCATTGCATTTCCTTTTGTAACTGTCTCTAGGACATATTTTTCATTTTTTCTAATTTAAATATTTTCTCCCTCCTAGCAATTACAGCTTCTCATAAACAAGTTTGTCAGCTAAGATTTCTCTTAAAATTTGCCCAAGAGCACATTACATGTACATTTCTTGTTTAAAGGGATGCTTCTAAATAAATTCAATGAAAGTTATTTGTACATATGGCTCAATTTTAAATATAAGCTATTCACAAATCATAACACATTAAAATCAAACTGACTTTGAATGCTGATTTGCAAGCTGTTCATGAGTATATAAGAATCCTACAAAACTGATCAAGCTTATTTCATATCAGTCAAAGCAGAAACTACATAGATCAAAAAATATATGTATTTATGTTCACCTTCATTGTCCTTAAGAGTGAAGTTTGGGTTCATTGGCAGGTGTTCATCAAGAAAGAAGTTAAACCTTGGTCCATTGGCAAAATCATCTTTATCAGTGGCACTGATGGTGTGAATGACCTAAAGAAAGGACAAATACTTAACAGTAAATTTAATTTTGCTTATTCCCTCGATTTTAATTATACTGTATTATTTTCGATTGTTAAAACAGAATAATTTTTAAAATATTCCTTTATCCAACTTGAGTCTTTCCAAATTCAACTCATACAAGTCCCAATTAACTTGCTCTCCCTTGCATTAGATCTCAGGAAGAACAAGGCACCATGTATAAGCTTTCACACTTTATTTTCTAATATGGGGAAACATAAAATTTTTCTTTATTACTTGTAGCATTGTGGGGTCATTTAGTTGTAAGATTTTGTGTGGGAACTTGTTAGAAAAGACATCAAATATTGTTTGTACAAATATAAATATCCCAGTGTTGATGCAGAAAAGTCTTGCAATGTGTGTTATTCTCAGTCAGTAAATGCAAGAACAGTGGAGTCTTACATTTTTACTCTTGCAAGAGGCCTTTGACACCATTATCCAGCTCATACATTTTACAGATGATAAACCTGGGTCTTGGAAGGATTGTGATGTGCCATAAATCTCTAAAATAGTGGCAGGGGCAAAATCAGACCCCCAAGTCATGTACTGATAGTGTCCCATCTCTAATGGTCAAGAGAAAGCAATTCTAAAATCTGAAATTAATACATGTTAAGAAGCAGAGTAAGTTATAATATATAAATAAAATATTTCAGGTGTCCCAAGAGCAGAACACAAATTTCAATAGCTATGGCCACAATATTTCTTAAAAATAAGTCAAAACAAACAAGCAAATTTTTTTTTTTAAAATGATCTTGTTTATGTGTTTTCTTTCTATCTTTTCCTTAGAAAAATCAGAAACAAAGAGGGAAAGATGAAATAGTTTAAATAGCTGTAAAAATAGTATTTATTTTTTGTGACATACAATGTGTCCATTTTCAAAGTTGATACAATGTCTTAGAACGTTTTACCTGATTTTAGCCAATTTTAATATTTTACAAGGGAAGTAACTTACCAAAGGATATCACGGTTAAAACCTGAATTTCTTCCATGTCCTGAGCCCATTATTTTCTCAGGAAGATGAGGAAGAATATAAAAGCACCAAGAGAGAGTGGTCAGTGGGAGCAAAACCAGAAAAGCAAGTATTCTTTCTCTTTGGGTGCAAGTGAAGAATGTGCTTCAGGGTGTAGAAGTGATCAACTCCTCCATATGTTCACCCAGCTCACTCCTTCCAACCTTCCCATCACTTCTTAAAAAGTACTGGCTCAGCAAGAGATCTTATGTGCTCCTCACCCCTCATCTCCAAAGAAATCTCTATACTTCTCTATTTACTTCCATATTTATTTATGAGCTGACAATTTCATATTTGCTTAATGATTGTTTACTTCTTTCATTTAAAGTACAACTAGTCTCTAGATAGATCATTTCTCCTTTGTTTTGGCTTTTGAGTTTAAGTAGAAGAATGCATTGATGGATAATCAGAAGCAATGTGACCATTTTTTTTAAAGTGCACGAAAAGTTTCAAATAGAGTTCAGAATGCTGCATCATCTGAGTAACATGCCCACATTTTCTATACATCAGTTAATATCAAACTGAGATAACAACAATGTCAAATTTTCAAGTTTGTCTTCAAGGTTAAACAGACATGAGTTTTTAAGCAGGCACTACATACTCCACTACCCAGCCACATGCCCACACATATCCTTAGTTACCACCTACCTTGCTTTTCATTCACTATGATTCTCCATTTTTCTCCATGATATCTCATAACATACTAACACATGTGAAACTTTACTTCTTATTTCTTATCCGGAATATAATTTGGAGATGTTGGTGGAGAACAACTCACTTAAATCAACGGAGCTATTTAATGTTTCTTGCTATCACTTCTGTGGGATTGCTATTTTCCTTTCTATTATTCAAAGTTAGTTTATAAATTAATGTTTTCTTAATATTTTTACAAACATGAGACTTATACTTTTTTAAAACTCTGACATTCATATTCTGTTGTTTTCTGTGTTTCTATAATCTTTACTAAAGTGTCATTTCAATTTTTATATAGGTAATTTCAAATCTGAATTTAATAGGCAGCTCACTTCTATCAAATTTGTTTTTCTTAGAGAGAAACTCTCAGTCTCATCTACGTAGAAAATGATGGTTTGATTATCACATTTTCTTTAACAGTGTCCCATTCATCTTGAACTATATTATAGAATTTTAATCATGCATCTATGCTTAAATTTTCCTTCACAGTATTTATGAAAAATGTTTCTAAAACCAGGAATATTGGTCTGCTTTTGTCCAGAATTCTGGACTACTCTCTTGATCTGAGATGGCTTATTCAAATTTTCTGTGTTACAAATCTCCCTGTTACTTTCATCAGGAAATAGGATTTACATCCATTGTCACCTAAGACTTTCATTACAAGCATACCTAAGAGGTTAACATGTTTTTGGTTTTTAGAAGATGTAAACTGGTAAATATCTAGATAATTGCTAGGTTTCCATTATCAATATTTTCTACTCTTTTTTAAGAGTTGTGATTTATATACACTGTGTTGCCTGCGCTTTCTGTCTGTGTAATTGGTTGACAGTGTAAAATCCCTAACAGTTTCTTTTTGATTTTCACTCCTTCCAAATGAACTGAAATGTTCTCTATCATATACCCATGATATAATTAGTGCAAAAACGCTTATTTATTTTAATAGATATGGCAGAAATAAAGCCACAAATTAGTTTACCCTTCAAATGCAAAGGGAGAGAAATCAAATTTATAGCGTTTATAAATATTACCAGGAAAAATTTTTGATGATATCCACAAATAAATATAGATACTTTTAAAATTTTATTTTCTATAGTCTATTACTGCTCAAGTACTTTATCAGGAAAAAAAAGTCAGTGTAACAAATATATTAAAATAACATAACATTAGATTTGGTATATGAACTTGTCTTAAGCATTTTAATTGAAAAGGAAGTTCTAAGAAAGATATAGTAACTTATTCAATCAATGAGTCTGTTTCATAATATATTCCTTAACATAACTTGTACATCTTTATTTGATAATAATATCAACTTTTTTTAGTTAAATGAGCTTGATGTTTGGCACAGTAAAAAAAAAAATCTCTGTTGATCTAGGTAACTTTTATATAACTCAAAGTTATATATATAGTTAATAATTGCATGTGATTGAGACAAGGGCTAGTGGCATGTAACAAAATGATTTCTTTTTTGTGTTATGCTTTCTAAGTTTACTTCTAATGAAAAATAAAATGAACCCAGAATAAATTCAATATGAATAAAATACAGTGCACTCTCTTTATTTTTTAAGGTTTCTATGTTAGGAACATCTAAATTCTTTTGAATTCACTCTGCTTTGGGAACTGACTTGAAATTTCATGCATGTATGACTTTCTTTTTAATATTTTTTCAGACAGGGTACCTAAAAGATTATTTTTTTTTCAAAACAGGAAAATATATTAACTCAGATAACTGTATTGTTGTAGTTCACATTGATATCTGAATTCACCTGAACTCTGGCTGTTAAAAGTGGTTTGAACTTTAATGTGAGACCAATCTCTTTGCCGTAGCAACATACTGATATACTTAGGTGCACAGCATCCATATAGAAATCTCTGTAATTCTAAAAGCAATTGCCACTGAAAGAGGAACTGTCATATAGCTGGGCAATAACAAATACACTTCAGAAAACTTATTTCACAAATTATTTTTTAAATAGAGTTTCCTATTAAAATTCTGCATCAAAACACATGAAGTTTCTCCAGAAATGGCTTCAATGTAAGGTTAAAAGAACCAAAGACTGAAAAATTAAATAAGTAATAAAAAGAGTCAGGCCATTTTACTCTGTAATGGGTTAATCACACAAGTAGACCACCTGTAATGGTAATGATTTGTTTAAATATTCCTGACACAAGCAATACTCAAAAATGATTTTTCTCCCCTCAAGGTTTAAATTCATTTTGGTGAGAGATTTGGAAACATATGCTTACAACCACATAAAGAGTTCAATTGTCTTATAATTAAAGACAAAAATGATGGCTAAATATAGTTTTAAGGAACAAAATGAAGTAATCACATAACTTAATCAACTTACAAAACTTAAACAAAATATCTTAGAATTTAAGGTTGCTAAGTTATAGCAATTACTTTCCAAAAATCAAAAACAAAAATATAGAAAAGGAAGACCACTATGTAAATAAATGGTTAATGAAACCCATCCAAGAAAAAAAAACAAAAAACATGTTGTCACAGATACAGTCATCTCCAAAGGGTATAATAGTTTTCATGCAGAAAATAAAGCAAATTATAAAGGAATCTGAAACTTATCAGGCATGTATTCATAGAATCTCAGTGTTAGAAGGTCCCTGAAATTCTGACAATTTGTTTTTTAGAGATGAACAAAGCACTTGTTAGTATCACATAAAATCATTTTGTAGAAATGCTACAGAGCCTTTGCAGTCAGTGCAGAGGGTAAAACAGAGGGCCCAGGTTAGTGATGCCACATTTAGCGGGGAGCAAGTCCTAAGGAGAATAAAATGAATTTATCTCATGAGGAAGAAATAGACAATATGAGAGGTTAACAAAAAATATCAAGTCACAGGCCAGAAAGAACACTGAGACCAGCCATTTAAATTTGGGGGCAGATGTTGACATATGCAGAAAAAAGTATCAACTGCTTTTTTTAAGGGGTTACCGTGTTTTTGTTACATGGATATCTAGTATAATATTTAAGAGAAGGCTATTAGTGTACCTATCACCAGAATAGTGTTCAAGATACTTGAAACTCCTCACCCGCTCCCATCCTCACCTCTTCTTGGTTTCTAATGTCCTCTACAACTCTTTGTGCCTATGCATGTGCATCATTTATGTCCTAATAATTGAATTTTGGAATCGATAAGGGCTGTAGTTATTTCCCCTTTATTTTTCCTAATATTGTTTATTTGTCCTCTTGTCTGTCTCTTCTTTATATCAGTCTTAACAGGGACTTACCTATCTTTTCAAATTACTAATGATTGACTTCTTACTATTTGTTTTGATTCATTTCATTTCATTGATCTCTGTTTATAAATGTGTAATTTTTCCCTCCTATTTCACTTAAATTTACTGCTATTGTTCTAACTTCTTATAAATGAATGCTTGAACTTTTAATTTTTAATAAAATACATAATCTTCATTCTATGCATTTAGAATTATAAATTTCAACTAGTCATTGTTTAACTGTTTCTTAGAAGCTTTGATATGGTACATTTTCATTGTCTTTCCATGTAACTATATTTTTTTCATTTAACTTTGTATTTCTTCATGGACTATTAGGTTATTTAGAAATGCATTGTTCCATTTCCAATAGAACTTTTTCTAGCAATAGTTTTGAATTGCAATATAGCTATATTTATTGTAATAAAGAAAAAAAGTAAGGTCTATCCTTTGCAAAGTTCTATTAATAGAACTTGCTATTTGACCCAGCAGATAGAAAATTTTTGGTCAATATTTTGTGCAAATTTTGTAGTGCATAATCTGAAGTTAGTATACTTGTCAATCAGTATAGTCTGATAGTTGTGATATTCCATTTTCAATATTCTTTCTGAAATTTTATGTGAATATTCTATCAGTTACTGGGAAAAGTGTGCAAAAATTCCCAATTCAATAACATTTGTCTATTTCCCTTTATATGTCTATCAGTTTTTGCTTTGTTAATTTAGAGGTAATGTTGATAAATATATCTAAATTTAAAATAGCTATTTTTACTTGGTATACAGGCTATTTTTATCATAATGAAATTTGTCTCTTTACATCTATTAATATTAATGTTTCTCTTGATAAAGTTTATATGTATGTGCATATTATTCTTTAGAGGTATGTATATAACTTCCATTAGTAATGGTTTGAATACTTTTCTGGATTTTTTATTTCAAACTGTTCTCTTTTTATATTGATAATGTATCTCTTATAAGCAACATTTTTTAATTGATTTTTTAAATCTAGTCTGATAATAGGCATCTTTTAATTTGAGTATTTGGGTGGTTTTATTTTAACTTAAATACTAATGAACACTTTAAATTATATATTGTGTATTTGCTCTTTATATTTTCCATTTGTTTTATATTACTTTTGTCTTTTTAAGTACCATTAATATTGTTTATGAAAATTATATGTACCAAAATATTTACCTTACTTTGCTTATTTTTGTTGAGGCAAAACTGTATCTCAACAGAAAACATGAAAAGTCTTCATTCTAACTCTGAGTTTTACTAACTTTACACAAATTTCAAGATTATGTTGGAACTATTAAATTGGTTATAAACTGCATATTTTACTAGGATTATATTTTAATTTTGTAATATTCTATTCTAGAATCCTTAAAGATAGGTCCTTATATGGAAACATTTCTTTCTCTTTAACTTTGTATTATAAAATATAGAAAATCTCACACACGTTTTGTAAATTAGTGAATTATTTTAATGTTAGTAAACATTTTGTTATTAAGATCAGTAAATAGAACTTTAAACATTGCCTTCTTTGGCATGATTTTTTTTTCAAATTCTAATTTCTATTAGCTTGTTAGTAACATGATCTTTTACTATTATAGTTACATGTTAGTTACATGATCTTTTACTACTTTTACATGGTCTTTCACTATTTTTATCAACTAATCTAGAGATTACAACATGCATTGTTGACTCATAAAATATACTGTAAATTAATATCAACTAACATCAATATTTAATATTTATTATTAATGTACATTTAATTAGCTAAATTAATATTAATAAATACTATCAATTTCCTTAATATTTAAGGACTTCAGAATGTTTTAACTTCACTTACCTCCATCCTTTCTTATGATTTCTTAGGCTATGCACACTGTATATTTTTAGCTCCCAGAAAACATTTTTTTTGTTGCTTATTCATTCTTTAATCATTGACCTTTACCAAAATATTTACTGATTGCTTTACTCTTTAATGTTTCTTGCCAACACAGTTATTTCCCTTTTCATTAAAGTAAAGCTTTAATAGTGTGTCTTTCTTATGCTTATAAATTCTCACATTTTTATTTTCCTAAATATGAATTTTCCTTAACTTTACTTTTGATTAATATTTTTGGTAGAAAATTAATCTATTGCTGCCAGTTATTGTCTTACAGCTCTTTGGACTTATCTTTGCATTGTTTTCTATGTTTATCTTTCCTGATAAAGAAATAGCTTTTAGTATTGTTCTTTCAGAGGTATTATGTATTTTTTTGTTTTCATCTTTAATTAAAATGTTTATTTTAGGTAATTGGAGATTCATAGGCAGTTGGAGAAATAATTCAGAGCAGTCTCATGTACCCTTTACCTAGTTCCCCCCACAGGTCGTATCTTGCAAAACACTCTTGAAACCAGGATATTGACATTGGTAAGGACAAGATACAAAACATTTCCATCATGGTAAAGCCACCTCATATGTTGCCATTTTATGGTCACACTCACTTCCCTGTCACCTTTACTACTCACCTTTTTAAACTCTGGCACCTACTAATCTGCTCTCCATCTCTATAATTTTACTATGGTAAAAATACTATTTCACTGGAATCATACTTTATGCAAACTCTAGGGATTGGCTCTTTTATTCACTCAGAAAAATTCTTCAGAGATTTATCCAAGTTGTCGCATGCATCGGTTGTTTGTTTCTCTATATTACTGAAGGATATTCCACTTTATGAATTTACTACAGTTTGCTTAACTATTCATTCATTGTGGGACTTCTGAGTTGGTTCCAGTCTAGGTCTATTATGAATAAAATTGCTACAGATATTTTTGTACAGTTTGTTGTGTGAACACAAGACTTCCTATCTCTGGTTGAAATGTTTCAGTGCAATTGCTGGATGATATGGTAATTGCATGGTCAGTTTATTGTGAAATTGACAAAATATAGTCTAGAATAGCAGTACCATTTTGCACTTTCACCAGAAATATAGAAATAGTCTAATTTCTCAGCATCTTACCAGCATTTAGTGAAGTTTATCTCTTATGATAGGCATGTAGTGATTTCTTATTGTAGCTTTAATTTCTATTTACTTAATCACTAATAATTTTGAATATCTTTTCATATGATTGCTATTTTTATATTCCTTTCAGTAAATGTCTGCTTATGTCTTTTGCCTATTTTCAAATTGGATTTTTTTTTTTTTTTTTACTGTTGAGTATTTTGGGGTGGAGCTTTTCTGTTGATTTTTTTCATTTGTTTTTGTTTTGAGATATAATATCATTCTTTTGCCCAGAATAGAGTTCAGTGGCATCATCATAGTTCATTGCAACCTCAAACTCCTGGGCTCCAGCAATTCCCCTGCCTCAGTTCCCTGAGTAGGTGGGACTACAGGCACGGGCCACTAAGCCCAGCTAATTTTTCTACCTTTTTTTTTTTGTAGAAACAGGGTGTTGCTTTTTAGCACCAGCATCACTCAATTACCATTCATCTGTCACTCCCTCAGATCCTCCAAAGCAGGCCAAGAAGTCCCTCCTCCTCAATCTAGTCAGTAAGTTTCATTAGGACAGGAACATTCACTATTGCTTCTTCACTTAATGCAGGGCTGTACATAAAGCATTCAGTATAACTTTACTAGCAGGATGAACACATTATTCATGAATGAGTTCATTTTTCTAAGTTACATTTGAGATCCAGAGAAAGTTTATTTTCTATGATTCTCAAAAAATTTATTTGGTGCTATAAAATCATTTTCATTGAGCACAAAAATTACACTGGGGGATTTGGGGAATTATACCTAAGAATAATATAAATAAAGCTACTTGTTTTTCTTCCATTCAAATGATAGGAAGGAAACAATTAACTTACCTGGCCAGGCTTAGAATTTTCACAGACAACAATATCATATTCCCTGGCAAGTTCGGGTGGATTGTCATTGACATCCAGAACTCTAATACCCACTGTGACATGGCTCAGCAAACTAGGATTATCTGCAAAACACACAGGGATGTATTTAGTATTTCCATGCACACTTTAGAAGCTTGGTTTAAAACAAATCTCCTTAATACTGTAACTTGTCACTAGTTCCATATGCTGTACCAGGACTTCTGGCAAAAGACAACTTTATGTCTCTGGTACTGTGTGTCTATGGCACTCTTTGCTAGAACTCATTAACTTACAGAAAAATGAAAAATGAACACCAAGGCATGACATGAATGCCAAAGTGATATTCTGTCATATCGAGGAAATTACATGTTATTCAGGAACTGGAGTGGGAGAAAGTTGTCAGAATTCATTGTATGCTGTCAGAGTCTAAGAAATGAACAATTAGTTTCATTATTAATCTAAGAAAATCACAGCAGTTGATAAAGAATGTAATCTTTAAGAAGTCCATTTTAAATCTAAATAAAATCAAAGATTATAATAGAAAGTAAATTTATTTACACAAAGAATCATTTTCTTCTTATAGGAGAATATATGAAGTGTGTGATATTAACCCACACCACACTTGGGAAAAAATAAAGAACAATTTAAATCAGAATTTAGGACAGAATTCACATACAACTCTGATAGATACCAAAATTTATTCTGTACTTTAAAATATGCCTTAAACTCAATCTTCCCATTTTTCAGTAGATGAATTAATTCTGAGATATGAGGTGAAAGCAAATGTTTGGTTCATTTTACATGTCAAAGCTAAAGATTAAGAATACATGATGAAAAATTTATTTTTTTTCTGTCTCTCTCCCCCTGCCATGCTCATTGCTAATGTGTCTGTCATCCTCTAAAAATAATTCAAAAATAAAATTATAACGACACAATAATACATTAAGGAATAAGAGTAGTACAAAAGCACATAAAATGTACAGAAATTTATCACAGCACAACAGTAGAAGGAAAAAAACTATCCATTTTAGCCTAAACAAAATAATAGTAAACTGATTTTGCTGATGTGTTAAAAAAATGTTAAACAATTTAGTTCCTGGAATGCTTATTTTGCTCAGAAATAAAATAAGGAAGGAAGGAAGGGAGAGAAGGATAAATGGAGGGAGAAAACAAGGGAGGGAGAGAGGGAGGAAGGAAATGCGGGCTCAGGCTGTCATCTGGAACTGGAATGTCCTTGCACCCATTCCACACTTGGGCACGGGAAACTAAATCCTCTGGGTGGAAACAGAATATTTCTATTTTGGCCCAGTATTATATCTTCAATGCACAAACACTATTTCATAACTTAATGACTGTAAACACAGCATTTGGAATCAGACAAATAACAGTTTTGTCTGTGGACCTATTACTATTCCGTATCCTGTGGGAAACTAGTTAATCTAATTAATCCAACCTTCTGGAGCCTGTAACTCATCACACACAGGGCATGCACTGTCGGGGCAACTATAGGAGGTATAGTAAAGAGTTAGAAAAACAGAATGTTGGAGTAAGTATATTATGATTACTGGTGCAAATTAAATACTGCTTTCTGTTTACTAAAAGTAGGATAATGGATAAAAATGTAGCTTTACTTGCAGATAATTATTGTTGAAAACCACTTGTAGCTTTGTAGCCTCTAATAGCCTACCAGCATGCATTCTGGTATGTTTTACTCCATCATGATATTGGATAATTCTATATTTGTGAACTAGCAAGCTCCTGTAGATCTGTATGTATTATTTCCCACAGTCCTTGGTTTACTATTTTACACTTTGAATGTCAATCACCTTAACAATAACATGTAAACATATTCATGTGTGTTATAAACATTTTGCTAAGGCTAAAATTGAGTAATTCCTTAAGTTCTGAATGAAATATTTCTATTATTATTATTATTGTTGTTGTTGTTTTTATTTTCATGCCTAATGCCTAGAAATTAATTTATATAATTTATTTTAGTGGCAGACTAAATAAAATATATTGAAATCAAACTAACTTAAATATGAATACCATTTCCAACACTCTTCAGGAACAAGGACTTTTGAAAGTTATTTATTTCTATGTCTTAATTATTTCAGATATAAGCCTGGAATAGAGTTATTTGATTTGCCAATTTGTATTTTTGAGAAACAATTAAGGTGACTATGTAAACTTTATTACAATGAGCTTGGAAAAGAGTAAAATGCACATTTTAATCATTTTTGTTTTCTCTTTAATACAATTTATTTATTTATTTATATTTCGGTATATTATGGGGGTACAGATTTTGAATGTTAAAAAAGAAACAAAATCAAAACATGTACATCTGATTCCTCACAAACTATATAATATAAAAATCGCCCATGCTTCATGCAATAGCAATGTGTTAGGAATTCATATCAGCAGTGCCCTCTATGGAGATAAAGGGATACAGGGAAAGCGTTCCAGTGCAAGTGCAAGCTTGGTATTACACCATTTAAAGGATCTTTTGTAAGTTGAGAACAATCAGTTTTATCTAGTGAGTATTTTTGAAAAGATTGCTATGTGCATAACACAGTGATAAAAACAATTAAATGTGCTACTCTTCCATAGCTCCCACTATTTATATTGAATGGAGAAAACAAATTAAATACTATTTTTTTCAATATGTTTTCTTAAAAATTACAATTGAATTATTTAATTTACTTTTATTCTGAAGCCATTATTATTGAAATGTAGGTCCCCAGAACAATCTAAATCATGTTTACTAGGGAACTTGGTTAATTTCTAATCTAATTATGCATATTGTAAATCAGTATTAAAAATGCCTGTCAGTAAATAGATTAGTGTAAATTTTCTAATCTATATAATGTTATTTACCTCAAAATGTGGTTTTATTTTTTTCTTTATGAAAATTCACCCCAAAATAAAAAGCCTTGCCTACTATTATAATAACAAATGTCAATGAATAAGAATTTAAATAATCACATTTATACCTTTCTAAGTTTCATAAATGTCAATGAGAATAAATCTGGATTTATAAATTATATTTTTTTGTGCTTCCTTTTCTTTGAAAATATTTCATTATAGGGAAATATACAACAAAAATTATCTTCACTCTTTTGAATAGTTACTGCGGGTTGATACTGGAGCATTTTTTTTTTTTTTTTTTTTTTTTGCAATCACACAAGAGGAGGTTTATTTTCTGGCTAGCCAGGGTACAAGACCCAGAGCACCAAGGCAGTGGCCACACTCTCGAAGGCAAGGACCCCAACCGGAACAACGGCATGCCTTTCATCCCTATGGTGCACAAGCTGACTACGCATGGATTATGCGTTGACCTTTAAAATGATTGGTTGCCCACTATTGCTTTTTGAGATAATTGGCGGGTTGGTTTAAGACTATACTTTCAGGGATCATTTCTATAGTCCGATACTGGAGCATTTTAACATGGTAGGCTAATGTTTAGTTTATTAACAAATATGTTTCCACCATTTCCTTAAATAGATATATAAAAATGAGTTTTGCAATTAAGTGATAAAATGAAAACTTAAATTTTCCACTCAATGCATTTGTTTGTTTTGAAATGAAGACAGTTTGGGCATTTTTACTTGTAATTTTAAAATCTTGTATATGAAAGTGATATTTAATTATTAAGCAGAAAAACTGAGAAAAATAATAAGTAATATAAACTTTTTTCTAATATAAGTATTTACTCTATTTGAGAATTAATTTTTAGATAAATCTATCACATTGCCTGGTATATGCTTGTACCACTAATATGCCCTTTCACTAACATGCCTCTTTTTTTCTCTTTCCTTTTCTTTTTCATATCTTAGTTAAATATTAATTTAGAAATCAAATATGGTATTCAAAAAATTTGTTATAACAGTAACTAAGGTGTCTGATATCTAATAGATTATTCCTTAAATATTTTTGTATTGTAGCCAAATAAAAAGGTTTAAAGTAAAGCATTTCATGAATTTTATGTTAGAAAATTAAACCCACCTGTGTGTTAGATAACTATTTCATAATAGTTAAAGAAACATAATACCTGTATAGAAACACTTTTAAAAATTACGAAGCCCTTAGAAATGCATTATGCAAAATCCATCCCATATATTTATCCAATTTTTGTCAGTTTACAATGTATAATCTTATTAATCACAGTCATCATACATATTCCAGATTGAAGTGAATCACTTATTATATAATGAATCTTGACCTTTTCAAGGATATTGTCGTGTTTCAGTTATCCATAAATGTTACAATAATTCTCTATATGTCTTTAATATTATTGCTCAAGAGTAACATGAGTTGGAAGCTTTAAAATTTAACATGCCTTGATTCTTAGGCATAAACATTGTCTTTTTTCCATTCAGCAGTATAAGGTCAACGTAATTCACCTCTCTGTGAAATTAATTATATTGAAATCATGTAAGGATTTTTTAATTGATTACAAAACAATTGAAAAATAGGTCCTTTATCTCTGTGGAAATATCACAATTGACCCATTCAATTATAGAGAGAATCTGGCAAATGCAACATTAATTTTTCATTTTTTGTAATAATTCACAATTTTAACATTTATTTTCCATCTTGGTCTATCCATCCATCATGCCTGTGACCAGTTTTAACTTTCATCTTTATAGAGTACACAAAATTCATCTTATGATCAATTCTTATGCTGTCCTTTGATTTATATTTATATTAATAATCATGATTTTATACTATTTATCTTTTTTAGGTGAAGAATCTAATCATAATAAACATTTTCTTGTCAGGTACAATCAGCATCTAAATTTTTTTTTAATTAAAGCAAAACAGCTAATATGGTAAATCATTCATAAAAATAATGATACATATACATTTTAAGTATTTATATGAAAATATTCAAATGCATAATTACTAACCAATCTCCACTCTCCTGATGTAGGGGTAAGGCAGACCTTATCTCTGAGTATGTATCTACTAGTATTTGAGGTTAATGCCACCATTCTTGCAAAAACAACACACTCTGAATGATCTATGAGGTCCAAAACTCATTTATTCCAAGTGAAGGACAAACTTGAAGATACTTTCAGAACAGTCTGAATGTAGCAACATTTCTTATTTTTATAAAATTCCCTGAGATTTTAAGTTGTTTAATTTTTCTCCTAAATTGCAACATACTGTTAGCAAATCAGTTTTATCAAGTATTCAGAAAACTTTCAACTTAGACTACACAAATTCTGATTCTATTATGTGTATATATCTCGTTATTTTGTGTAATATTTAAATAAATTACATAATTACAATAATGTTTCACTGGCTTAGAAATAGAACTCAAGAAAAAAAAAGTTCCTATTTGAGTCAGGAAAGACCAAGATATCAAACTTGTCTGCCATCATAAATGATTATAAAACTGAACAAAATATATGACAGCTATTTCTCTCAGACCCTTGGAAATAGATAATACAAAACAATGCTTCCTGAGAAAAGAGACATACCTAAGCAGAGCCCCAGGTTTCCCTTGAGCTTTGATAATACATCCATCATGACCAAATGGGGGCTATCTCAGGAAGGAAAGGCTGACTAACATTTAAAACTCAATGAATATAATTCATAACACACATATATTTATTTCAATAAATGCAGAAAAAAAAACTTAACAAAACATAATATCTTTTTTTTTTAATTTAAGAAGGAAAAAGAGCACACAGCAAACTAAGAATAGAACCTAATAAGTATATGCACCAAAAATCTACCATGATCATCATTCTTATTAGTGAAAATTGAGTGCTTTAAATGAAGGAACTAAAGAAAAGAAAGATTGGGAAATATAAGGTCTCAGCACTTTTCCTAAACAATGCTGTGACAATTATAGTCAGCATAATTAGAAAAAGAAATAAAAGATATATCAATGATAATCTAAGAAACAAGTTTATCTTTCTTCATACTCATGATCATCTAAGTAGAAAGTACCACATATTATACAAAAGAAATTTTGTCTAAAAGCCTCCCAAAGATATAATCAAGTAATGATTTATATTAATTTAAATATATTTCAACCATGTTTATGATGATAACAAGAGTTTACATTAATTTTGTTACTATGTGCCAAGTTAAGATACTTCATTTAATCCTCACTGTAATCATTTGCTATGGATGAGAAAATCTGTAATACTTTTGTTAAATAACTTGCTTGTAAGGAACAGAAAAAAGTACTTAAATAGAGATGGCCTTACTCCTCATTTCAGTATTCTTAAATATTATGCATTGGTGTCCTAAGATAATGTAAATATTTTACTGACAATACAATGATAATTAGTTACATATAAACCAACACCCATGATGAACATAGAAGTATAAATGAAAAAGTGCATATAATGAAAACAATAAAATACCCATTAAGTCTACATTTCCTTAAAAATTTCTAAAATGTGTTCTGATTTGCATACAAAATATTAGAATATTAGAATGTCTATCCTGTAACCTTTTATCTCTTACAATTTTAAGCTGAGCCTCTTAGAAGCCTTTCACATAATTTTAGAACTGAATAAAACATATAGTTTAGAGTGGAATTTTTTCTGCATGGAATTAAATGCATTGATTAAAAGAGCTTTAATTCACATATTTAATACACACACTAATGGTTAGGTCAGTTATTGATTATAGTTATGTATTTATTAAAAACACATTTTAACATTTTCTTTTTGGGAAAAACACTCTAGAATACTTCCATTAATATATCACATGCTCTAAGTATATCCACCCAAGGTATATACCTAAAGAAATTTTTGCATTTGCAAAGGAAACATATATGAAATATATTATATTGGCAATGTTCATAATCTCTAAATCTATGTAAATAAAAACAGTCCAAAAGCCATTGACAGTTGTATGCACCAATTAAAGTATATTTATTGTCATAGCATAGTGAAAGTGCATAAACTTCAGCTATACTTCTGAACATGAATGAATCTCAAAAAACACAGCACTGTGAAAAACAATTCAGACAGTGCATGTCATATTAATATATTTATACATAGAATAGGAATGATCATGGACCACACACAATTCCACAATTCTGTAGTATGGACATAAATACATATATATATATATATATATATATATACATATACACACACACACACACACCCATACATACAGAGAGAGACAAAATGCACATAAGATTGCATTTGGTAAACTATAAAGAAAACAAAGCTCTTGATGACTATATACTTAAAATATGGCATCAATATATTTGATATATATTGGAATGACAACTGGAAAATAATTGGCCCAAATATTTAAATGTGCTCATTTATTAACAGAAATGCACGAATGTCTATATATACTCAAACTCCATATATGTATACACATATTCATTATTTCAAATTATTCTGTAATTATCTATTAAGCATAATTTTCCTAATTTTATATATCATGTTTTCCTTCATGGGTTACATAATTTGTACATTTTAGAACATTCCCCAAAACAATAAATGTTGGCATGGATGTGGAGAGATAGGAACATTCGTACACTGCTTGTGGGACTACAAACTAGTACAACCTCTGTGGAAAGTAATATGGAGATACCTCAAAGAGCTACAAGTAGAACTACCATTTGATCCAGCAATCCCATTACTGGGCATCTACCCAAAAGAACAAAAGATATTTTATAAAAAAGACATCTGCACTGGAATGTTTATAGCAGCACAATTTACAATTGCAAAGATGTGGAAACAACCCAAGTGTCCATCAATACATGAGTGGATTAATAAAATGTGGTATATGTATACAATGGAGTTCTACTTAGTCACAAAAAAACAATGGTGATCTAACACCTCTTATATCATCCCGGATAGAGATGGAACCCATTCTACTAAAAGAGGTATCACAAGAATGGAAAAACAAGCACCACATATACTGAACATGAAATTGGTATCAACTGATCAACACTTATGTGCACATATAGTAGTAACGTCCATTGGATGTCGGAAAGATGGGGGCGGAGAGGATGGATATATACACACTTAATGGTTACGGTGCACACCTTTTGGGGAATGGGCATGCTTGAAGCTCTGACTCAGTGGGGCAAAGGCAATATATGTAACCTAAACATTTGTACCCCCGTAATATGCTGAAATAAAAAACAATTTAAAATAAAATAAAATAATAAAACATTGCCTATTACAATGCCATAGAGATATTATCTTGCATTTCTTTTGAAGTTTGATTCTTCTAAATATTGGTATTACTTCTTTGGCATTGTTGTAAAGTTGATAATTAAGTTTACTTCATTGGCATAGCCAGTGTTCACTGCTCTGTCATAATCTGCTTATTGAAGCATCTATCCATCTCCATTACTGACCTGCAAACAAATACTACATTGTCACAATCTGTGCAGTTTTCAAAGAATATTACTTGTATTAATGAAATGGTTTTTTTTCAAAATTTCTATATAGTTTATATATAGATATGGTTTATCTAATATATTTATTTGTATGCATGAAAATTATATGTATGCTCTAAGTTTATTGCACCCTTTATATAGTCAAATACCAAAGATTTTTATTTTGTTGTTTGAAACATCTTTTTAATTACTGATTTTTTTTTGTCTACTTACTAAAATATTTCTAAGAGAGGTCTGTTTATAGTCTCTTCCATAATGGTGTTTTTGTTTTGTTTGAACATACTTTATTCATTGAATTAAAAGTTTCAATTGGTTTCGTCACCCTGGTAAAATTCAATTCCTGTCAATATAAAATGATCCTCTTATCACCACAATAGTTTTTTTTTGTTGTTGTTGTTTGTTTTAAAGTGTATGTTGTATGATACTAATAAAGTTCTGCCTGATTTCTTTTGGTTAGAATCATCTATTTCTTATTATATTCTTTTATTTTGAAAGTTTATCTTTATATCACATGTATGCCTATTATAAGTAACATAAAGATGATGTTTTAAATTCCAATCCAGTATGGTATTGTTTTAAACAGAAGAGTTCATTCTGTTTATACCATGGTGGTTATTAATGTATATTATTACTACTTTATAATATGCTTCAAATTTGTCTTAATTTTCTTATATTATCCCATCTAATTTTAGATTGGTTAGGTTTTATTTTTATTTCATTCCTCTACTAATAATTTAAAATCTGTATACTAAATTTCATTTATTTATTAACCCAGAAATGAATGTGTAACTTTGAAAACCTAAAAGCAATCAATATCATACTGTTGTCCTGGTCATTACAATACCTGTTAAATGCTTTAACAGCAATAAAGTTTCTCCCAACTTTATGCTTATCAGTTGTTGCTATTGTTGCTGCTGTTGTGCTTTTAATAACTTTTCAAATTTGACAGGACAATAACTCAAGATAGGTCTGAAGTCTAAAATTTGGGTGGCCACAATTAAATGAATAGAGAAATGAAGAGGAACTAAGCAGCACACTGAGGAAGAAGAACCAAGGGAAGATGAAAAGAATAAAGAAAACGTGTCCTTAAGCCAAAGAAAGAAGGTGTTTTTGAGAGTTGTCAATTATGCCAAATGTTGACTAAATGGAGGAATGAGAATTATGCTTTGGATTTTGCAGTATGGAAGACAAGAATAATTGTGGTGAAGCAGTGAAGTTGAGTCTTCTTAGAGTAGGTTTGAAAGGGCATAGAAAAAGATTAAATGAAGACTGTGAATATAGTCCATCTTTCAAGGAGTTTTTCAGTCAAGAATATGGAATAATGGAGTTGTGCTTGGAGGGAAATGCTAGATCCAGGGTTTTCCATCTTTGCTTTGCTTGAATTAATTTTGTTTTCAGATGGGAAGTAAAGCATGTTTTTGAGGACAAGGGAGTTATGCATTAGACAGGGAAAAATGAGGTGGCAGCAAAGAGGAAGCATGATTAATAAAGCAGTGTCTCAGAGTGAACAAGAAAGGACAGGGTGCAGGGCACACATGGTGGGGTGGTCACAGACCTGGAATGGAGAGTTTACTCATGGTAACCCAAAGGAAGATAGATTTATGGGTACTAGTGTCCATAGTTCTAGTTAGATTAGAAAATGTGATGACAGGAAAATATGAAACCCGTTTCCTGATTGTTCTTACTTTATAAGTTGTTAGAGAAGCAAGATTATCTTATACGGTACATGTAAAGAAACTGGAAGAGGTATTGGAAATTTAAGGAGAGAAAAAAACCTATACAATAAATATATAACAACACTGTATAAAATTGCTTGAGCTATTTGCAAACTTGTTCTAATTTTTCTAGAATATGATACCAAGCGTAGGATATTAATATTAGCAAGTCATCAAACATATCAACATAGGTATGTAAACATCAAAAAATAGAATGTAGTAGATATTGTAATTGCCTCAATAAACTGCTAACTGTTCCTCATTGTGTAGGACCTCAGAGGTTTGAACGGAGTTGACTATATGTGATGATAAAAATATGGGCCTTGATGGTCCTGTGGCTATGTGGATAACCTTTACTTTCTGCCACTATATTATTTCAATTATGGAGAAATTTCATGTATTAAATATTATTTTTAAAGACGGTGAAAGGAAAATAGTTCAAAAACGACCTACAGCAGCAACATTATCAATGGCTGTACAAAATGATGATCTATCTCCCCAGGATGTGAATGAGGATGCACATGTCCCAATTTAAAGTGTCACTAGTCTTTTTACCATGTTACATATTAATATGGTACTTGTTACTATAAGATAACAAAACTAAGGTAAAAGATGACATGAAAAGGAATGCAGAGAGAGAAAAATCACAGAGAAATGGAGACAGAGACACAATAAAAACAAACTCAAATCTTAATTTATCTATGAACTTTACAGGCTTATGAGCAAATACATCTCTTTGAAGTCTGAGAACAAATTGAATTCATTTTCTTTGTGTGCTTTTTGTTATTTGTAACTGAAAATATTCTAGCGAGTCCTTGTAGCCATCTCTAAAATAGAGCCAATATTTGCATCCTGGTATTCACATCCTTGTCAATAGCCTCCTATATTTAATAGGGTTGGCCAACTTAACAATAAAGTATTGGAAAAGTAACAACAGATGATTTCTGAGCTCAGGTGATAAAGAAAATGGAAACATTGACATTACTGCCTTGGATAATTCATTCTGAGTCCTCCAGCTGCCATGCAGTCAGGATGCTTAGATAGTCCTATGGAGAAGTCCATGAGTTGTAGAACTGAGTTCTGCCCAAAGCCAGCACCGACTTGCCAGCTATGTGAGTGAGATGTTAAACTTGTTTCCTGTGGGCATAGTCACATCTTGAATGAATTGTAGCTCCATCCAAAATCTTGATGACAACCCCATGAATGCTCCTGAATCTGAAAAACCTACTTAAGTTGTTCCCTTCTTATGGACCCATAGAAACAATATGAGATACTATTGTTTATTGGCATTTTATGTCAGTGGTTCCCAACATTTTTGGCATCAGAAACCAGTTTCATGGAAGACAATTTTTCTACATATGGTGGGGGTGGGGGGCAGTGAATGGCAGAGCTCTGTGGCCCAGACACTAACAGGCCACAGATCAGCCCCAATCTGCAACCCAGGGGTTGGGGACCACAGTTTTAAGTCATTATAATTTGGAGTAATCTGTTACATGGCAATAGATGACTAATGCATTGATGCATGTATACTCACACACACAAATACACACACAAACACACACATAAAAAAATTCAGAATAGTATTTTATTTGATTATTTTTATATTGGTTAAGGCAATACCAATTTCTTTCTGTGCTATTCCCTTTATGTGCTAATAAAAAGTGCCAATTAGAATCTCTTTGTGTGCTAAGGGAAATTGCTAATAATAATACATTTGTGGAAGGCAATTGCATATATCAAAATAAGCATGTTGACAATAACAAAATAATGTGTAGAAGCTACAGGGACTTAAAAGCATCCACTCTACAGTAATGGGTTTTTATGTTATTAGATGCAGCTGCTAATAAAAAATAACTTTAGATTAAAAGGGAACAGGGAATATGTTTACAAAATCTAAATTTCGTCTAAATATCACCTGTTAACAGTGAAGTTAACAGTAAGATTAAATTTGATATTTGTGGATTCTAATTTTCAAATATGTTTGCATGAGAGTTGAGGAAAAAAATAAAAATTGTCAGTGAATAAATAACATAATCATTGTTTTGATTTATGTATATTATCTGTATAGATAAAACAGAGAGCTGAAGTAAACATTCCCATCAATATATATATAGTATGGAATTGTCGTTTCATTTTTAGATCTGTTGACAGCAGATCTTTTCAAAAACATCATAACTTTGACTAAAATAGCATGTCCCTGACTTTGGTTCCTTTGGACGTACATGTGTTGTGCAAGCAATGAATGATAGAGTTCTATTTTAGGAAATCGATAATATGGAATAAGTTCTCACATTTAGTGCATACAACAGGCAAAATAGGATATTGTACATTAAATGAGGAATATATAGTTTAGTGATCATTTTGTTGTGTAGCAAATGGTGAAGTAATTAGGCAGATAAAGTAGATAGAGAAATGAGAAGTAAAACATTTCCATGTATTTAACAAAATTTTATTATTCAAGTTCTATGTACCTGGAAACTCACTAAGTGTTTGAGAATACATAGTAGATAAAGATAAGTTAGTCCTGATTCCAAAACTTGATATGGTCACGATCTTTTAGTGGTGAAAAATATTACAATATATGTGATAAGTGCTATCTTTAAAGCATGCCTAAAGTTAGGCTATACAAGAAAAGGAACTGTAAAATTTGTCTAAGAAATTTAAAAAGATTTCACAGATGTACATTTTAAATAGTTCATACAAGTAAATAGCTGTTGTAAAGCAAAACAAAAGAGAAAGAGGGTGTTGAGAGATGAAACAATTATGAAATTATTGAATAATCTGGCCTTTGGGGGCTGTGACTAAAGGCATGATACATGTTTTTCAGAGGAATAAGCTGAGAACAAAGAGTGTGAAGTCTTATGAAGGAAATCCATACATGTTGTCTGTGGAATTTATTTCTTAGGCAATCAGGAAATGTATATGTGTATCCATATGCATATGTGTGCAATGAGATTAGTACTAAATGGAGCGATCACAAATCAAATTGTGGTTAGAAACAGTTTCTTAACCTTAACTTCACATTGGAATCACACAGGGCAATGGTCTTTAAGATTTAGCAATGGATGAGTATCACATGGAAGGCATGATAAAATCCAGTTTACGGGGCCACAACCACAGAGTTTCTGATTCGGTAGACCTGGGGTGAAGCCTCAGGATCTTCATTATTAAGTTCCCAAAGAAGACATTTTGAGAACTACTGGTTTGGAATTTAACATACTTTTCTCCAGGAAAACTGAATCTCAGTAGATGGAGATGGGCAGTGGATATGGCACTTTTGTAATTCAAAATATAATGTGTAATCAGGATTGAGATCTAGATATTGTGAACAAATGATCACTTGGACAATTGTGTGAGTGATAAAGTGTATGGTGCATTGATGGCTAATTTCACATGTAATTTGGCTGGGCAATTACATGGGGTGCAGGGATATTTGGTCACATATTATTCTGGGTATTTCTGTAAGAGTGCTTTTGGATGAGATTAACATTTAAATTGGTAGACTAAGCAAAGAAAGCTGCCTTTCATATTGTTGGTGGGCCTCATCCAATCAATTTACTTACCCCTGAGTAAGAGAATTCTCCTGCCTCACAGCCTTGAAACTGGAATAGCAACTCTTCCTGGTTCTATGGCAGCCTGCCAGCATTCAGACTCAAAGTGAAATATTGAGTCTATGCATTTTGGACATACCAGCTTCCATAATCATGTAAGCCAACTTTTAAAATAGTAAATCTATCCCTCTCCCCCTCACTCTCTGTCTCTATCTCTGTATATGTATATATAGAGACACATTGCACACACACGTATACATATACACATTCACAAACACCATATTGCTCTGTTTCTCTAGAAAATCCTGATTGATATACTAATATAGGCACATTTGGAACCATAGCAGAATATGCAGGCCAATTTTTACTCATCCTTCACCTCAAGACTGAATCCATGCATTATCCTCTCAATGAAACCTTCACTGATCCTCTTAGAGAGATTAAACTACAATAGATTTGTGTTTCTTTAGTGCCTTAAAAATTCTGTTGTCATAGTAATTTTCCATAATGCAATTATCTGCTTACCTTGTCTTACGCATTAGACTCTTCAATTCCTCAAAGGCAAAATAACATCTCAATATTCTTAGTGTCTAAAATACCACATGGCCTACCACATAGCTTATTCATATATTCTATATGAGTTAATCACAGCATACTTTAGGATAGAGATGATAAAATACATCATATTAAAGTACTAGAATGATATTTAAGAAAATAGAAATTCCAAGAAAAAAATAATTATAAATATAACTAAATTAATTATAAATATGGTTAAGTGTCACAAATAAATCAGGGGAAGTTAAGAGATAAAATGTACTTATTGGATTGGGCTATTAGGCAATTGCTGATGACTATATTGGCAGGTTCTAAAAAACAATGGGGGTAATGACATGTATTATAGTAGGAAAGCACAAAAGAAAAATTGAGTCATAGCATGGAAGTTTGAGAGAAAGTTTATTATTCAGTAATACTTCCAGGGCTACCATGTAAGAGCCCAGTTCTGCTGCCACATGATTTCAGCTTTGTGAGATCCTAGGTAGAGAACCTAGTTGAACCCACCTAGACTTTGACCTTACAGAAATCATATGATTATTTGCTATACAGCAATAAAAAAGTAATACAAGTTACCAAATAGCTGTGTTATAGATTACATGAAAGGAAGACATTGCTACCTATAGTGGAAATATTCAGCAGGTACAATGAGTCTTAATTTATTCAGAAAGTACTGGTTCCCAAGAATGTGATATGTGATGATGATATAACACTTTCTTGTTCCCTGACCATAGACAACGTACTGAATTTACCTAATTCAGAGGATCAACTTTACAATTGTAAAAATAAATTTCCTTCACAATATGAGATTCAAAAATAAATAATAAGCTTTAGTCAGCTAAAATACCTGACCAGTGCTTTGGCTCCATGAACATCAGCCTCCCCAGAGGGCCATATTGGAGTGAGAAAAGATCTAAGAACTGGAATAGTTAGATTCATATCTTGTTGTGAGCCTCAGTTTCTTTTATCTATAAAATGGGAATAATATGTCATGTATATTTCACAGAGATTTTTGTTAGGATGACATATCTTTAAAAGTATACCATAAAAGTGCAAGATAGCTAATAGTTATGTTTGACAGCAGGAGCAAAAGATATCATAGCCCAGACAGATATTTCCTGTCTTTACCATGTGACTGGAAGGCCAAATAATAACTCTTATCTGGGAACACAGGACTGAAGAAGTCAAAGTCAAACATCATATAAATACCAGCTGCAGTGCATCCAGGTGGCATCTGCATGCTCACATGCTTTTCAACTATGACATCCTGTATTCTCACACTGGGCCTCTGACACAGGACTATTCACCAAGAGGAAAGAGCATTGTTTTTTTTTTTTCTTTGCAGAGGTAACTTTGCCATCATTAGCTTTTAAATCCTGATGCATTGCCTCACCTGCCTACAGGGGGCATCTTTCTCATATTTGCAGGAATGCCTACCTACGTAGGCTACAAGAGTTCCTTCGAACATTAATTACTAAATGTCATTTCACAGAACGACTGGCTCTTCAGAAACTGTTACATGAAGAAGATTTTTAAAAATCTGATTTGATAAAGTATCAAATACATTTCCAATGAAGAATATATCACAAACTACTTTGACAATGAGGCTGATGTTGAGGTTAAGGTTACAAACAACTGTACACGAAAGGGCTCCCAATGATATTAACAGGCAATTAGGCCAAGCAACCAGTGGGCACAGGTGCACACTTCTAAATACAGTATCCCACCATGGCTATAAAATTTTAACTAGTGCTCATTCTTTCTATACACTTGTTTATTATTAGGATTAAATTATATTTTAGTAATTCTCATTGAAGTGGTTTCCAAGGGTTTTTTATCACCAACTTAAACTTCGAAAAATTACAATTTACTGTACTTAGTAGATATAGTAATAGATTCACTCAATCCCCATATGAAGTATTAGCGTTTGGTAAAAAAATAAAATAAAATAAAATTACCTAGTAAGTATATAATCAGGATGTTACTTTAGTAAAAACAGGTATTTCCTGTGATAATGATTGCAGACAGCTTAATTTTTATGATATATATGTACTCATATGTATTCATAAATTAGTTTCTACCTGATACAAATATTAATTGGACTGATAGTGAATAACAACTAATCTAAAATATAGCTTCTCATTGAAATATCTTTAGAGTTGATTCTCTTTTCTGAAGGATTTGCTCAATGTCCCCATTGATTTTTTTTAAATATATATTAACCCATTCATTCCTTTCTCTTTTCAACTGAATTTTAATGAGTCTTCATTATACAACAGCCATTTACTTGTCCTTGGGTAACTAAGGACACACAAATTCATGCCTAGTCTGGCTATTTTGAAAATGAAAATAAACCAGAATGATCACAAATTAACCCACTCATGGATTCTTTATAGCACTCTTTTAAAATTAAGTAGCATATGATTATTTTCAAAAAGAATATTATGTTAATAAAATGATTTGAATGGAGGCCACCTTAGATGATTTTTCAGATGCCAAAAACATAAGAAATACAGGTGGAATAGAAAAGACTGGAGAAGGCTGGTGATTGCTATGTAAAAAAGAGCAATATAAAAGCACATGAATCACACTGTGATATCACCTCACGCCCGCTAGAATGGCTATAATCAAAAAGACAGACAGAAATGAATGTTGGTGAGAACATGAAGACATTGGAAACCTGGAAATATAAAATGGTTCAGCCACTTTGGAAAACAGTCTGGCAGTTTATCAATTGGTTAAACATACAGTTACCACAGGAGTTACCAGCAATCTGACTCCTAGGTATACACCCAAGAGAAATGAAAACATTTTCATACAAATACTTTCACCTTAATTCTCATGGCAACATTACTCATATTAGGCAAAGAGTGAAAACAATACAAATGTCTATCGAGTGATGAATGGATGAATGAAATGTGATATATCCATAAAATGGAAGAGTTGTTGGCAATAAAAAGGACTGAAGTACTGAGGACTCATACTATAATATGGATGTACCTTTAAAACATAATGCTAAGTGAAATAAATCAGTCATAAAAATACACATATAATATGATCTTTTTATATAAAATATCAATAATATGCAAATCTACAGAGAAAAAGTAGAGTAAGGCCTTGCTTGCTTGTGGAGAGGGTTACTTGGGTTTGAGGAGTAAGAGATGAAGGATTTTTTTGAAGTAATAAAAATGTTTCTAAAACTGATTGTGATGATGGATGGACAACTCTGTGTATACTAGAAGCTACTGAATTACACACTTTAAAAGGGCAAACCACATGCTATGTGAACCAAAACTCAATGAATCTGTTAAAAAATTTT
The DNA here is from genome assembly GCF_040939455.1 of Microcebus murinus. NCBI lineage: Eukaryota > Metazoa > Chordata > Mammalia > Primates > Cheirogaleidae > Microcebus > Microcebus murinus. The sequence goes on from NC_134114.1 coordinate 14,901,918, forward strand.
AATATTCTATACCTTCTGGGAATAAAGAGAACATAATATTTCAATTTATGTAGCACTGTTTCAAGTATGAAGTATTCTTAATCTCTGATATATTTACAGTTCTCTCATGAATACATTGAAATCTTTTCTAAATGTAGGCATAATTTCCATATATAGTTCTAACACGGGGTTAATTGGTACCTTTGGTTTACTTCCCAATACATAAAGAAAATCTTTATTGTCATGACAGTGGATGCATTTTCTTAAAGTTATATTCTAATTTAATTTGAGCATGGTCATATCTACCTCTACAAAGTCAGAAATATTTCTGTTTTATTTACATATTTTTGTTATTGTTGTTTCTGAGTTTAGGTGTTTACCACAATACAAAATTCTAGATGGAGGTGGAACAAGAGCCTTCCTCAGCTTTATGTCATATACTTCTCTTGAAGAGTGCTTAGATCTGGCTGTTGACATTCCAAGAATTATTCTTTTACTATAAGTTCTATAAGTGTTAATTGAAGATTAGACGGGAGTGTTATATTTATAAAATAACTGAAGTGCAATTAGATATGCTCATTACTTTCTTTTTTTCCTAACCTACCACGTGAGGTATCCCGATGGCTTAAGTAAGGCATAAGCAAAGAAAAACGCAGTTCTTACAATTAGAAGAAGAACCAAATGTCCTTGACTCAGAAATGAGGACTAAGTGTTCTGGGTTGCCAATCTTCCATCCCTATGATGGGATTAAAGTAAGGAAAAGGACATGAGATTTATTCACTGCATCTGACAATGAGTAATTATATCGAATATATTCTGTGTACTCTTGCTACATCTTGACATAAAAAATTTAAAAAAAATGGTGAGAGAGCCCTGCTCTCCAGGAAATCTCAGTATAAGTCTGCATGTGCAAGTGACATCTTTTCCTACAATACATAAAATAATGTAGTTTACCATCTTCTGAAGCAGCAACTGTGATGTTGTACCAAGGAGTTTCTTCTCTGTCAAGAACCTTTGTAGTCTTAATGGTTCCAGTGTTGGTATCAATGTTGAAAAATCTGTCATCTTCAGCATTATAGTTGATGAAGTATCTGGAAAATAAAATAAAAAAAGATAAATCTGTTTTTATTTGATACTATATTGAAGAAATGCAACTGAACCAAGGGGGGTATTGTATCAGATATGTTAAAATATCTAAATGTATATTTTTAATTTCTATATTTGACTCAAGATTTTCATGGCAATTTCATATCATTTAGAACTTACAGACATTATTCTTTTCTGTCAGCCCTTAGTTAATGTTTAGTTCAATTACTAATTCAAAAAAATAAATTCTGTGAGTAAAGAAGATAGTAGAAACAGTGATTAATAATGTTAAGACAAAACCACATCTGGGAAGTCTATAGTAGGTTTAAATAAAATAAAAAACTATAATAAAACATCTCCTTGCTACATGTATATAAAATTTTAGGATCATTGGAGATGACAGAGATGAATTTATCTTGGAATTTTATTATAGCTGAGGTTTAATGATAAATATAAAATGAAAAACAAAACATTTATATATATTACCTTCGTATCTTGATCAACTTTTTGACTAAACCCTTGTATGTTCAAAAAATGAGATAAGAAATAAACTGAGGTAGGTGGAATTATTGGTCACAATTTTCTTTTACCTCTTCAATTCATGTAATTATACAAAGTTCTCTCATATTAGGTTTGACTTCCAGCTTACTTTGGCAATAGAGTGAGTTGAAAGCGATGATATCCTTTTTCTGGGCCTAGATTTCATTAGACTTTGCATGTTTCCTCTAGGGCTTTGCTACTGCCACAAGAAGAACGTGCTTGGGCTAATCCACTTATCCCCCCAAGAGGAAGAAAGTGTCATGTGGCCGTTGTCTCAGTTAAGGCTCCCCAGCCTGCAGTACAGCTACCTGGTCAATGTGCAGGTGCGTGGTTAAGTGCACTGGAGACTGGCAGAGTTGGCAGCCAAAAGCCAGCCTATTTTAGCTGGCCTTCAGCTAACTCAGAGACACATACACTGTAGTTATAAATGACTTTGTTATGCTCTTAAGTTTGGGGGTTATATGTTATTCAGGGATAGCTACTTAACATGCATATGAAAACATAATATAGTAAACAATTACCATATGTTCTAGAAAAGTTCCAGAATATTTCTAGAACTATATAAGGAAGGAAAGGTTCTCTTTTCCCCTTAAGCCTCAAACACTTTTTCTTCGTTTTTTAAGTCTCACCTAAAGTAACATTTCATCTAGTCCTGAAAGAAAAAGTGAAATGATTGGGTGAAAAATGCTAAGGGAAGAATATTTGAAATAGAAGAAACCAAAGTGTAAAGATCCAAATTAAACAAAAAGCTTGAAGTGGTTTAGAAACAAATGAATGTCAATGTGGCTACACAGAGTGGATTAGGTAGATGGCCAGGAGTTAGGATAAGCAAGCCATATAGTAAGCACCTAAAAATAGTTTTTACTATATTGGAAAAGCAATGAGAAGAATTTTAAATAAAGGAAATAACAGATCTTTTATATTCTGAAAAAAGTCACAGTAGCTACTTTGAATCTTGGATTATAGAGAGTTAACAACAATTTGGAAAAGAAATGATGTCTTATTAGGCAAAGATAGAAAAAATAGAAGGAAATGGAAAGAACTGTATAAAATAGTAGTATAAATTAGGTACAACCTATAGAACTTTTTGTTGGAGTGGAATTAGTAAAAGGGAGAGAGCATAGATGACTCCATTCGTGTGTGTGTGTGTGTGTGTGTGTGTGTGTATGTGCACTTCATCGACTATGTAATTGATAGTTCCATTTACTGAGATGGAAAAAAGAGTTGAGAATAAACAGTTTGGGAGAAATTCATGATTTTTACATATTATGCCATTGATGTCCATTAGATAAACATGTGGGAAAAAAAGCAGAGATTAAATATGTATGGAGTGCAAGGATGTTTTCTGAACAGGAAATGTAAATTTGAGATAGATCAGCATAAATTTAAGGTAATGGGAACAGCACAATTTCATATGAAAGAGAATTATAAGAGAAAATGAAATAAAAGATTGAGCACTAAAGCATTTTAACACATTATGCCTATGAGAGATGTGGTGTTTTATTGCAATTACACTTATACTGTATTCTAGAAAGTGTAATGAATGTTGAATCTAGAACTTTTTGAGTCTAGAGCAGCTCACCTTCTGTATAAGAGAGGGTAAAATCCAGGCCGGGTGTGGTGGCTCACACCTGTAATCCTAGAACTTTTGGAGGCCAAGCTGAGAGGATTGTTTGGGGTCAAGAGCTTGATACCAGCCTGAGCAAGAGTAAGACCCCATTTGTACAAAAAATAGAAAAATTAGCTGGGCATAGTGGCATGTGCCTATGATCCCAGCTACTTGGGTGGCTGAGGCAGGAAGACAACTTGAGCCCAGGAGTTTGAGGTTGCAGTGAACTATGATGGTGCTACTGCACTACTGCACTCTATCTGGGGCAACAGAGCAAGACCCTGTTTTTTTTTTTTTTTTTTTTTTTTTTTTTTTTTTTTTTTTTTTTTTTTTTTTTTAAAGGTGAGCGAGAAGGTAAAAGCCAAAGGAGAGGAGCAGCACAAGGGAGGAGAAAAACTGGGAGTGTGAGATTGCATGGAAAGCAAGAAAGAATAGTCTTTCTGGGTAGGAGTTGACAAACATAGTGAATTCTTTCCCAAGGTTACATGAGGTTAGTAAGGATTGATTAGATTTGACAGGATGGGCAGTATTAGTTAGCTTGTTATCTTGGCAAAAGTAATTTCAGTGAAATAGCAAAGGATTGGAGTTTAATTACAGTGAACACAAGAGTATACTGTATGTGAATATATAAAGCCCATGAATCATGACAATCGAATGATACCTTTTCTTGAATGGAGATCAGAAAAAAAAAGACACTTTATGTCATCAGAGAAGTGAATCCAACAAATTATTTATTTTCTAACATGAGAAATATGAAGCATTGTCTTTGCTGAAGGTAGTAATCCTTTTGAAAGTGGGGACTATCTAAAATGGTAAAAACTCATGAAAAGGTGAGAAGGATTGAATTCCAGAGCACAAATTTAGCAATTTCCCATAGAAAATAGCATAGGAATTCTTCCATTTTAGTATGAGGAAAAGATGAAAAGTTAGGTAGAAATATAGAATAAGCGTTTGTGGTGATAGAAATAATATAAAATTCATCATAGTTTCAAGAACAGAGTATAAGTGTAATTGCAATCAAAACCCATACCTCTCACTTTTAAAAAAGGTAGGTAAAACATACTGCTACAGTGTGAAATCTTCTAACAACCCGTGGATACTCATGCACAAATATGGCAGAAGATATTAATAGCACCATGTAGAATGAGACTACAGAGCACCCCAAGAAATTTAAGAGCTCATTAGTTAAAAATAACATCTAAAAAGGAATTGACTGTTGTACATTGTTTGCTCTAATAATAACTATAATTTATAGTTAAATGAAATAAGCAATTTAAACATGAAAATGAACAGATATACAGCAAATCTTATTCAAAGACAAACACTAAACTCAAACACTGCAGAATAGAGGGAAATATTTATGTCACTGGACTTTCCCAAACACAAAACCATGCCACACTGAAACCATAGTACTTTCTTTGATTTGAGGTTATACCAAAAAACAAAACAAAACAAAAAAACCTTCTTATAATATACTTTCTCCAAAGACTTGATTCTGCCTTGGAGATGTGAGAAATCTTGTCATACAAAAAGATAACATCCTTTAAAATATAATTAGCAGCTGTCCTGGCTATTTTATCATCTAAAGTTAGTTTGCATTAACCTCTCTTTAAGACACAAAAAGCCCTGGCTTCACTATACAATTAATTCATGTAAAAACATCAACCCATTGTACCTCCTAAAGTTATCAAAATAAGTTTAAAAAAGAAGTCATCCATTCTAGGTTACTCTAAGAAAATCAGTTCCTATATCTGAAATATGGAGGACTTAAAATTGGACCATGTTCAACCTCAAAATTTCTTGCAGCACCACTCAGGAAAACTCAGATTACCCTGCTATTGATATACCACTATGGAATATGGTAGAATATTTCCTCATTTTTGAAACTTAATCACCATAGAACTATCATTCTGGAGAAAAATGGGTGTTTCTTCTGAAAATGTGTAATCTTTTTGCAAAATAATTTCCTTTCTTTTAGCTACTTCCTGCTGGGCTTTCTAACATAACTGGTTAAGTGATATTAGTGATTAAATACCTTCTGAGTTAATAATCATTTTATTGATATTTAAAAATAAAGCCTATGTTTAAATAATAGGAAAATGATGGGCATAATGCTGGGCACATCTCTTCGGACTCATGTTAGTTGCTTTCTTAGTTTTCTACTCAACCAGCTCTCTAGGGAAATCAACAACATAAGGGCAAGATATTGAGGATGCTTGGATCCAAAGAGTCTTATTCATGAAGTTGATCGGATTTGACTCAAGTAGAACTAAATAGTTCTGCTTAACTACCCTTGGATTTCTGCCCAGCCATGGAAATAAGAAGTTAGAAAAAGGGAAAGTAGAAATGTAATAGAAAAGAAACAACTCACAACTATTTTGAGGATTAAATGTGGAACTATTCAATGCTAATTAGTTAGAATTAAGGCATGATATGGGTTTATGAAACAGTTTATCAAAAGAATAATTAAAAATAGATAAGAATTTCCCAGTGGGTTACTTTTCAAATAACTTTCATAATAAAATCTGTTTCATAAAGCCTCAAAAAGTAAACAAACCTTAATGCTGTGTATTTTGATTTCAATAGATTGTTTTGAAAATGGTAATATTAATTTGACATTTTTTGGGTTATCTAGCAAGAACAACATCAAGTAACAATTTCCCTGGGTGATATATATCCTAAATTAGGATTAATGATAAAATATTTTGAATTGGAATTTTGAGATTTCTAAAAAATTCTAGTTCATATCTATCAAAAATGAAATAAAATAAATTGAGGCTAGAAGTTCTATAGCCAGATAAGACATTTAAAAAAATTCTTCAAATTCAAATTATCTTCTTAATATAAACTTCTGAGTATTGATATGATATGTGAGGCAAAGAGGAAATACTTAAATATATATGAGTTATTTATAAATTCAATCTAATAAGATATAATAAAAGATAATGTTTATGGAGTACTTGAAATGTGCTAAATAGGACTCTAAGTATTTTATAAAAATTAGTTCATTAAATACTCAAAACAACTATATGAAGCAGGTACCATTATGAGCCCCCTTTTAAAAATTAGGAAATAGAGAGGCAGAGTAATGGAGAGTTTTGTTCAACATCAAGGAAACTGTTATGCAAGAGATTAAAATACAATCTAGGTTCATTGAGTAATATTTATTAGCTCCTTTTGAAAAGGAGAAACTATTTGAGGCATTTCCATTCATTTAAAATGTGCATTTGAAAGATTATAAGGAAGGAACAAGATATGTTAAAAAAAAAAAAGGAGAGATAATAGTATCATCTGAGGCACTATTCAGACAAATAGTTTATATTGGGTTATTTCGGGAATCAGTTAGGCAAAAACAGACCAAAAAATAAAAAAGTAAATAAAACAGAAACAAAACAAAACAAAAACAAAAAACAAAAAGGCAGTATCACCTTACCAAAGCCAGGAAAGGACACAGAAAAAAAACAAAACTACAGAACAATATCCCTTTTGAATATAAATTCATAAATCCTCAATAAAATACTACCAAACTGAATTCAACAGCATATCAAAAAAAAAAAATAATAATCCACCATAACCAAGTGGGCTTCATCCCAGGGATGCAAGGATGGTTCAACATACATAAATCAATAAATGTGATCCACCATGTAAACAGAAGCAAAAACAAAGACCATATGATCATCTATATAGATGCCAAAAAAAGCATTCAACAAAATTCTGCACCCTTTCATGATAAAAACTCTCAGGCATAAAAGAAACATATCTAGGAGGCATAAATTTAATGCATAAAAGAACTAGGCACAAAAGAAATATATCTCAAAATTAGAAAAGCCATATAGGCCAAACCCAAAGCCAGCATAATACTGAAAGGGAAAAAGTTGAAAACATCCACACTAAGAAATGAAACAAGACAAGGATGCTCAATGTCACCACTTCTATTCAACAAAGTGCTGGAAGTCCACTCAGAACAATCAGGCAAGAGAAAGAAATCAAGGGTTTCCAGATTGGGAGAGAGGAGATCAAGCTATTATTTTTTGCAGATGACATGACCTTATACCTAGGAAACCCTAAGGATTCCATCAAGAGACTCTTGGGATTGATAAATAGATACAGCAAAGTCTCGGGTTACAAAATCAATGTACACAAATCACTAGCATTCCAATATACCAATAACAGTCAAGGTAAGATTCAAATTAAAGACTCAATACAATTCACAACTGCTAAAAGGAAAATAAAACACATAGGAATATACTTAACCAAGGAGGTGAAGGATCTTTACAAAGGGAATTACAAAACACTGAGGAAAGAAACCACAGATGATACAAAAAAAAAACAAAAATCCCCAGAAAACCATATCATGTTTACGGATGTCTAGAATCAACATTATTAAAATGTCCATACTACCCAAAGTGATTTACACATTCAACGCAACACCCATCAAAATAGCAACATCATATTTCAGAGATCTAGAAAAAATAATTCGGTTTTAATCTCGAATCATAAAAAAGCCTAAATAGCTAAAACAATCTTAATTAAAAGGAACAAATTGGGAGGCATCACATTACCAGACTTCAAATTATACTACATGGCTATAGTAACCAAATCAGCATTATATTGGCACAAAAATGGAGAAATAGACCAATGGAACAGAACAGAGATCTCAGATATAAATCCATCCACATACAGCCAACTGATATTTGACAAAGCAGACAACAATATACACTGGAGAAAAGAATCCCTGCTCAATAAATAGAACTGGGAAAATTAGATAGACACATACAAAAGTATGAAAAAAGAATATGTATCTCTCACCACTTACAAAAATTAATTCAAGATGGATAAAGGAATTAAATGTAAGGTATGAGATCATAAGAATTATAGAAGAAAATGTTGGAAAATCACTTCTAGATATCAGCCTAGGCAAAGAATTTATGAAGAAGGCCCCTATGGCAATGACAGCAACAACAAAAATAAATAAATGACAATTGATTAAATTAAAAAGCTTCTTCACAGTCAAAAAAATAATTAACAGAGCAAACAAACAACCTACACAATGGGAGAAAATATTCCCAAGCTATATATCTGATAAAGGACTACTGTGTTTCCCCAAAAATATGACAGAGTCTTATATTTATTTCCTCAAGAAGATACCCTAGGGCTTATTTTCAGGGAATGTGTTATTTTTAAAAAATACAGTACAACAATCTACATTTATTCAAATATAGTTAAGTTGTCTTCTTCTGGAACATCATCATAACTCTCCAAACCCCAAATTCCATCCTGAATTTCTTGCAACTCTATTTTCTTTAGAACCATTGGCCCCAATCTCTCATGTCAAGCAAAAGAGCTCTCATTAAATGAGCAGCTCTTATCCATGTAACCCGCTCGTCTTCTTCATTGCTCCACGACAAAATGCATGGGTTGTGCAGATATGCTGCATAGCCACGCCCATCACTAGGTCTTATTTTTGGGATAGGGCTTATATTGCACAAATGTTTAGAAATCCTGCTAGGGCTTATTTTATGGGTAGGTCTTATTTTCAGGGAAACATGGTAATAACCAGAATCTACAAAGAACTCAAGCAAATCAGCGAGAAATAATCAAACAACTCCACTAAAAAGTGGGCAAAAGACATGAATAGAGGCTTTCAAAAGAAGGCACACAAATGGCCAGCAAACATATGAAGAAATGCTCACTGTCACTGATCATCAAGGAAATGAAAGTCAAAATCACAGTGCGATATAATCTTATTCCAGTCAGAATGTCTTTTATTAAAAAGTCCAAAACAATAGATGCTAGTGTGGATGCAGTGAGAAAGAAATGCTTACACACTGTCGGTAGGACTACAGATTAGTACAACCTCTATGGAAGACTATATGAAGATTCCTCAACAGACTACAAGTCAACCTACCATTTGATCCAGCAATCCCACTACTGAGTATTTATCCAAAGGAAAAAAAGTCATTTTATCAAAAAGATACCTGCACTCAAATGTTTATTGAAGCACAATTCACAACTGAAAAGATGTGGAATGAACCCATCTACCCATCAATTCATGAGTAGATGAACAAAATGTGGTATATGGATACCATGGAATATCACTCAGCCAAGAAAAAGGATGATTTAATGCCTTTGCAACAATGTGGATGGAACTAGAGGCCATTGTTCTAAGTGAAATATCTAAATAATATTTAAACAAACACCACATGTACTTACTATTAAATTAGAACTACCCAATGAGCATGCATGTGCAAAGAGGAAAGTATAACTCAGTGGAAATCAAGCAGGAGGAAGGGGCAAGGAGGAGATGACCGAAAACCTACCTAGTGGGTACAATGAACACTATCTGGGTGACAGGCACATGACCATAACTCAAGCATTATAAATGTGATCCATATAACCAAAAATATTTGTATCCCTGCAATATTTTGAAAATTAAAGGAAAAAAAAAGAATGGAAGAAACAAATTGCAAATTAGTACGATATGTTCCAGTGATCAGATTGTAAAATCATAAAACATAGAAGCCTTCAGGAAGGCACAGCATTTGCTCAGTCTTGAAAGATGAATAGCTGGATAATTAGAGATTATCCAGAAGGTGTGAAGTTGATCATTTCATATGAAAAGAAAGAAAGAGAAAAAGAGACATGAGATCTTTGACTACTGCTTTCTATTATTGGCTACTAACTACAAAGAAGAAAAGCTTCATGTCATAGGAAAAAACTAAAGTTTCCACCTTCATTCACACATCAATGTTACTGTCAATATTGCCACCCTTTACACCATGTCATAGTTGAGTAGTAAGACCTTCCTTTAAAATAAAACATTCTCAGGTGAGAAATGAAATTGACTAAGCCATTAACACCTAGTTAAGCCAATGAGAGAATAAAGTTATTCTCTTGGTATATAGAATGTGTATAGGGTTGTGGTAGGAAATGTTCAACTCTTACAATTTTGAAAATGGTAATGCATAGATTGGAAAAAATTGACAACAATAGCTGAATTTTGAGAGCATGGACTTTTTGAAAATGCATGAAAATGCAAAAAGAAATGAGTGTAGGGGAGGGTTAAAATTTTCCAATTTTCAGATACCTTGTATGTATAAACCTCTTTGAGGACACTGAGAGACATCTGCATTCTTTCTCTGTGTGTACAGTAAGTTGCAGATACCTGACCGTGTTTTTTAGAATGTAAAGATCAGTTGTAGGGATATTTGTTTCTAAAATAGACCCAGTATATATATGAAAATTATATTTAGCATAAGAGAACCAGCACAGGTTTGAAACCAAGTATACCTGTTAATCAGAGCTCTACCACTGATTAGCTCTGTGACATTAAGAAATTTACAATCTCTCTGAGCTGTTTTCATAAGCAAAATGGAGGTAGCAGCTACATCACAATTTTATTGTGAGGATTAACTGAAGTAAATAATGAAAGTATTATCTAGTTGAGATTTAAACTCTAAGTCTTAGTAGACAATAACTATTACTTGTTTTAATGTTTCTTAGGAAGGTTTTTTTTTCTCTTTCCTTTTTGGGATCCTTGGCTGTGTTTTTATGTAAACTTCATAAATAATAAGTACTGGTTGTTTCTTTCTAGCACTGTGCTATAAACACACTGGCATCTGAATAAGGATCACTAATGAATGCACAAGAGATCTCCATACAAATAACATGAACTATAGCCTGTTTCTTAAAAATCTTTGTCAGAAAATTAATTCTTAACTTCCTGTTCAATGTATATAAAGCAATTTTCATTTGCAAAGTATACGAGACTAAAGTTCTATTTTTTAATACCAATAATTACAAAGATGAATTACTTGGCCTCATAAGTGAATAAATAAACCAACCAGTCCACAAATATAATGGAGAATCTTTTAGTATTTAATACAAAATTAAAAAGGCATTCTATAGTCGTCTTTCACTTCTTTTGTAAATATCTTAGTAGAAATAATCATGCCATGAATCATCATGTCTCACCTATCTAGACTACTATGTGTTTTCACATCTAGATATTTACGGATTTTTAATACCATCCTTCATAAGGATTTCTAATATTCTGCATAAAATTAGATCATTCAGGAAATATTTTTTTCTATGGTGTACAGTTGACTCATTTTCTCTTTCATTGAGAAATATCTAAACATTGAAAAGAAATAAATTTACATTTCCCACAGTACTTCACAGAATTCATAGTTCTGGAAACAATTTTAAGATGCAAGACAATTACCAATCGTTAAAGCTCATATTTTGACTTCAGGATCAATCTAAGAAAAGAAAAAAGCTACTATGTAGTATATCTCATTAACACTGTGGACCAATTTACAGACACATGTGGCCAAAAAGGTTAATATGAGGGAGGAAATATTAAGAGAGATTCAAGGGCTACTCTAATACTATGATTGTGACATATCATTACTATATATTCATTATGTCATATGTCAAATAAGCATCAAAATCATATCTATACAAAATGCCACTGCAGAAGTTGTATGACTGATGATCAATAAAATGTCCCTTATGAGGTACTGGTAATCCCTGGAGCTATCCACTAAAGGAAGTGTTATTAAGTTAGTGCCAGATCAGAATTGTTCAGTAGTCCTTAACAGTTGTTTAATTGGATAAGTCCCCTATGCAAACCTTAACTAATTTCATAAATGGAAACATTTAAACCTCACTCAGCACAGGTGATTTTCTTGCAGAGTTGCCATTATAAGTTATAAATATGGGTTACAATTTTTTAATCCTACAACTGTTCTCTGTTCTGTCCTTCAGTATATGCACAATTTCATAGTTATAGTAAACATCTTTTAAAGCAATGACAAAAATATTCAAATAAGATGAAAACTCATTATTCAAATTAGTACTTCATGGACCAGCAAATAGGCAGATAAGTTATGACCACAGTAAAATGCCTATCTCAATAATTATTACTTTTATTCAAATATTTTCTTCAACAGAACGTACTTTAAACAAACTATTCGGGTCATCATTTGACATTCAATTTACCTTTGGTTACGTAGGGATAAACCCATGATAATTATTTGTCATATTAAAGTACATTGGAAAAGTTATTTTTCATTCCGATAACAAAATTTCAGTCCTCAGAGGCATTTATTATTTTCATTATACTCTGCCCACCTCACCATAGAAATTAATTTAAAACATATAATGGAAAATATTTTTATGTAGATTTATTTGGAGAAATATCAATTGATTCAAAGTACAGAACTCTTTCTGTTGTTACATTTTAGACACTTCTAGGTATAGTAGGTGAGTGGTAAATCCAATTTCTTTAAGATTTCCTCCCTCAAATAGCAGTTTTGTGAGTTTTATTGAATATTATAAAGGGCTGCGATAAAGTTTATTCAATACTTACCTTGTGGGATATAACAGCAGTTTGGCCTCATCTTTAGCTTAACAAAAATCACACACCTGAAGTATAGCTCAGGTTCATCAAAATTTTAAGGTTTTCTTTGTTATCTTTGGGGATGCGATTTATTGCACAAGTCAAGCATTGAGAAAATAAACTTTCTCAAAAAATAAAACAAAATATTTCTCACATGATAAAGCAGGTTTCATGGTAGTGTTTAATAAAATTGGGCAACACATCTAGCACATGGATATTTTGGAAAACTTAACTTAGTCAACCAAAACTTCTATCCGGTTAAACAAAAGAAGTAAAAAATCTGTACAATCAATTATAATATTTTGCTATGTTATCTATGCCTCTAAGTAACTAGATATCAGCAGCAACTCCATCGATCCTGAATTCTAGAAATGCTAGGGAACCTTTTTTGGAATTTTTCATTTCATGTTAAAGATACTATGTTAAAAATATCAGAAATTATCTTCAACATCAAAATATTTTTAAACATATTTGCTGGTTATTGCTCATTTTTCTTTTCAAAAGTTTGTATCCTGCATTCAAATTCTCTCAATCATTTTTTCACTCCCCCTCTTCTACTTTGTGAAATGACATCATTATTGTGAAATATCCCTTATTTTCTTGTTGTGATAACATTCAAAATTAATGTGGTATTCCTAAATCCACTCTTGTCCTGAATTATGTGAAAACCTTAGAAGTACAGAACAAAGAAAACATACCAGTAAGGATGCAGGAGACATACTGGAAGCATTTGTCTACTAACGCTACAATAAATATCAGAATAGGCTCAGTAAACACTTCTAATACTCTTCAACCATTTTTTCAAAGGTATGTTAGAAAGGTTTCTTTTAAACTGGCCAATATTTCCAAATATGATTACAGCTTTATTTATTTCTTATGTTAGCATACAAATGGGCTATCGGTTGTTTTCTAAATAGTGTTCTCATGAGCATTAGAAAAATTATGCAAACTATTTAATATTTTTTATTACCCTAAAGTTATTATACAAAGAAAACATTCAATAAGTAAATGCATATAAAAATTCAGCTTATAAATCAGAATGGAAAAAAAAAGAAAGATGAGGGTACATACTTGTTCATGTACACTTAGCTGCTAAAACTCTTCTTCATATGAGAAATGTGATTGGGGAACTTCAATAAACTTTTTTCTTATAATAAATCGAGTACAGTATATCTTCGACTTTACACTATCAAGAAACTACAAAATTAAAAACAATTTTATTCCTGAGATGTTGCTAAGTTAAAAAGAGACTTGACTGTCTTTCTCATCCCCCTTTTCCAATGCATGAAGTGAATTCACAGATAGGAACCCAGGCACCAACGTTATACAGACTGTTTCAGTGTTGCTAAGAGGTTTATGGAAAAATATATAAAGTCCCTGTCTAACAGATAGCAAGCAATGAATGACCAGTCACTATTTTTAATAGTCACATAATATAAGGTTACATTTCCAAAAGCTCTCTAGCTTCTTATGTTCAATGTAGGATTGCTCATCTCTCAGTAGCTTATCTGTGAAATTCCTGAATTCCATTTGTAGTATGCCAGCTAGTAATTGTAGCCTGTTTAAATCAAAGATTTTTTCACTGCTGGTAAACATCCAGGCACTTTTTTTAAAGGTGATGATTATATTGCTGCAAATTGCACATCTTGTTTACAGTTGAAAAAGACAAAACCTAGACATGGCATATTCTAAGAAATCTGAAGAGTTTTACTAGTAGTTTAGAAGATTGAAATACAAAAGACTGAAGTCAGGAAGCTGTTGACAAATGCCTGTAAAATTCAAACTCCCTTTCATTACCAATTCTACAAACTTGGAGTTAATTGCATTTTGGGACACATGGCAAAGTACATCTTTTCAATGTGCTTTTCCTTAATTAGTACAAACATTTGGTCCCTGAGAAAGGTGGAAGTATAAGAATTGCTTTTGTGTATGTTAATGTTTTCTGTTTTTTATTCACTGTTTGCACCTAGAGGCCTATGTGAATGACACATTTTTATTAAAATCAAGAATAAATATTATGTAAATTATGCCCCAAACAGCAGCTATGGAGTCTAATTATTTTAAGGCAGCTTTAGCAGGAATCATTTTAGTTGTCTAACCAAAACAAAGCAGAGAGAATAATGCATATGCTAATAGATTTATGCTTCTCTACATTAGAATTTGGAGACAATGTACAAATCATATTTGCATCCAACAACTGGTAGAATACATGTATAATAGTGAGCATATACTCAAATACTTCTAATAATAAAAGGCAATTACTGAGGCAATTAATAATAATATCACAGGCAATTAATTGTCTATAGACATATGTTTTTATTGATTAAATGTATACATTGAAGCATTCGCATGACTACATCTCTATGAATTACACAAATGGATACATATTTCCCAAAAATATCTTTTCAAAATGTCTTTCCATGAGTACAATTAATACTCCAGTTTTACCAATCTATCACTTGGTTTGTCTCTTACTCTATATCACATTTTCTCAACCTCAGCACTGTTGACTCTTGGGGCTAGACAATTCTTTCTGCTGGGAGCTGTTCTGTGAATTACAGAATATTTAGTACCGTCTCTGACTTCTTCCTCTAGGTGCCAACCTCACTCCACATGCTGTGGACTAAATGCTTGTATATTCCCAAAATTCATGTTGAAGCCTAATCCCCAATGTGATGGTATTTGGAGGTGGGGTCTTTGAGAAGTCATTAGGTCAATCTTTCATTAAAATGGATGAAAACTAAGGACTTTACTTAAAAAAGCAAAAAAGTTTTTTAAAGATTTCAAACTTTCTAGGGTCTTAGGATTTCCAAAGATATAAATATAGGCTAACTAAGGCATTTGACACATTTATTCAGTCTTTTTGATTTTGTCATAAATTAGACAAAAAAAGTTTTTGATTACGCAAGAAAGCTTTAATGACCTCTACTTCATGACATACTAAAATAATAAAAATATTATTTGGTGAGTACTTATCATGTCCTTGGCACTGTGCTAAGTCCTATGTTTCAATCTAATTTAATTCTATTAACATATTTACATAGCTTTATTCCTTCTTTATATATTAGAAATTTGAGATTCTTCAGGTGTGAATGACAGTATAAGATCGCTCAGCTAGTGGATAGAGATACTAGAATTCCAACACTGGCTTTCCTGTATTCAGAGTCCAATTAAACAACCCTATCAAAAAATGGGCAAAGGACATGAACAGAAACTTTTCAAAAGAAGACAGAAGAATGGCCAACAAATATATGAAAAAATGCTCAACATCTCTAATCATCAGGGAAATGCAAATCAAAACTACAGTGAGATATAAATTAACTCCAGTGAGAATGGCCTTTATCAAACAGTCCCCAAACAATAAATGCTGGCATGGATACGGAGAGATAGGAATACTCCTACACTTCTGTGGGACTGCAAACTAGTTCAACCTCTGTGGAAAACAATATGGAGATACCTCAAAGCAATACAAGCGGATCTACCATTTGATCCAGCAATTCCACTACTGGGCATCTACCCAAAAGATCAAAAGTCACTTTGTGAAAAAGACACCTGCACTCAAATGTTTATAACACCACAATTCACAATTGCAAAGCTGTGGAAACAACCAAAGTGCCCATCATTTCATGAGTGGATTAATAAAATGTGGTATATGTATACCATGGAGTACTGCTCAGCTTTAAGAAACAATGGTGATATAGCACCTCTTGTATATTCCTAGATAGAGCTGGAACCCATTCTACTAAGTAAAGTATCTCAAGAATGGAAAAACAAGAACCACATGTATTCACCAGCAAATTGGTATTAATGGATCAACACCTAAGTGGACATATAGGAGTAACATTTATCAGATGTCAGGAGGGTGGGAGGGGGGAGGAGGGGATGGGTTTATACAAACACAATGAGTAAGGTGCAACGTTTGGGGGATGGACACGCTTGAAGTTCTTACTTGAGGAGGGAGGGGACATGGGCAATATACGTAACTTTAACACTTGTACTCCCATAATATGCTAAAATAAATAAATAAATAAGATTTAAAAATCAAACAAATAGACAAACAAAAAAACAGAGTCCAATCTCTAAGTCAGCACTTTATACTGCCTTGGACAAGTTAGTATTTATTAAGTGATTACCAGGTGCTGGCCTCTTTGCTTGGTGCTTTATGTACATTGCCTCATGTACCCTCACAATAACTCTGAGAGATAGACATTATTTTACCTCTTTTACATAAAAGGATAGATTATTTTCCAAAGCCACAACTAGTTAGAGGAATTAGACTTTTTTAGAGATGAGTATAATTCCCAAATCCTTTTTGTACTATAACTATACTATCTATACTTGCCATCACTACAGAAACAAAGAGTTCTCTTTATGATTTAGTATGTGATTAACTATTTCTACAACAATTTTCTCTGTTAATTATGTTCACTTTCATTAAGTCAAGTGGAAAAATTAATCTGTGTGGTCAATAATACATCTATGAAGATAGCTAAATATATTTTTATTTGACAGAAACCCATTTACTAAGCTACTCAGTTAAAGAATCACCTAATATTTTAATTTAATTATATTAATAGGAAAAAACATGGAAATAAAATATTCAAGTATTATTTTATTTATGTTAACTTAATGTGAGAGGCAATAAAAATCTTTGTACATCTAAAAGATCGAAACATACCATACCTTACTAAGCTATTAGCACTGTCAGGATCTTGTGCCAAAACTGTACCAACGATGGTCCCGATCTTGGCATTTTCATAGACTTCCATGACATAGGAAGGCATGGAAAATAGTGGTGGTTCATCTACATCCCCAACAATGATCTTCAGCATAGTAGCATCTTTAAAAGGACCCAAGTGAGAAAAGCGAAAGTCAAGATGTGTATTTGCTCCTTCTATGTTGAGGGTATATGACTTCTTTTTCTCATAGTTCAGTGGCTGTGGGGGAGAGACAAGATTTTCAATAGTATGACTTTATTACTTTTCAAACAAGCATTATTTTTTTCTCATTTTTGAAAAAAACAACTGTGATAAAGTTATGCTAGCTTTGTTTTAAAACAAACTATAAAGTTTGCCAAAATAATAACATCTGAAGTAGAAGTCACAGAAACTTATGCCTGAATTGACAGTGATTTTACACAGCCCTAAATATGGTGATAACTAGGTACAAAAAGATATGACTCACAGCCAAATAAATATTGCTTTGGGGGTCTTATTATTAGGTTTCCTGTAGTAACTTCTTTCTATCTCTTCATCAACTTATATTATTAATCTTAAAAATATCTGCTACTAATTTCTAACAATTTTAAAAATAAAGTAGTATGTTTTTACATTTAAACAATTTATCTCAAATCATTAATTTTAAATACATCATCAATTTATTTTTATATTGCTTGTCTTAAACTTGATATCTTATTTTAAAATATGATACATTTTTAGTTTTTCAAGTCAATGCTTTTTTGAATTAAAAAATAGATTTTATACAAAATTTTGAAGTTCACTTTTGTTATTTTGATTGTATTTGCTAATTTGTCTGTTTTGCTGGTGGTATTATTTCATTTATTTGTTTTGTTTTTCATTTCCTTTACTGTGTTTTGATGTTTGAATCAACTTTGTTTGTTTTAAATATAGCCTTCTTATAATTTGCTTGTTTATACTATTTTATTTTTAGTTTTGAGTCTTTATTAATAGTTCCTTGCAATCTTTTAGTTTGTTTCTTATTTTTGATTGTCAAACTGATATTTCCATGTACCCTGTTAATATATATCAGGCATCATGAATTTGACTTAGCTTATAAAAATGATCAAGGTTAGTCTTTGTCTTGATCCAGAGAATATTTGGTCTACTATAGGATATAAAATAGTAAACAGACATTTTATAGCACTTTGTATTTAGTGCAATAAGATGCATTGGGAATTATGGACATTGATGAAAAGCATACAAACTCATGTATAGGGGTATATAAGAGCCTTTAGGCAATATTTCCAAGAGAAATTGCCTTTTTGGATAGGAACCAAATATTTGTAAAATATTTAGAATAATGCACATAAGAGGGTCTGTGAGTGAGAAATGAAACCAGATTTAGTTTCACAAGCTAAAAGTTCCTGTGATGAAGTTAGTCCATGTGATCCAGAGGCCAGCCTTTCATTTTGAACCTGATGAAGTATCCATTGATGCTGGTCTCTATGACAAATGTCTGTGAGAAAAAACAGAATAGAGATTTTTTTTTTTTATTCCTATTTCTGCCACTGATTTTTCACTAGCCTGATTCAACCTAGAAACTTTCTTTCTTAGCAGGATCAGAGAATGGACATTCCTTATAAAGGGGCTCATATCATTTTCTTACCCTAGTGTCAATGCCTTAGTCAATTCAGGCTGCTACAAGGAAACATCACAGTATGAGTGGCTTAAACAGCAAGGATTCATTTTTCACAACAAGACTTAGACACCCAAGATCGATGTACCTGCAGAACCACTGTCTGGTAGGGGCCCTCTTCCTTGTTTTCAGATAACCTCTTTTATACTGTATTTTCAACATAGCAGAGAAAACCATCTCTCTTGCGTCTCCTCTCATAAAGGCACAAATCTCATTTGTGTGGGCACCACCCTCATGATGTAATTATCTCCCAAAACCTAACCTTCAAATAACATGACACTAGGGATTGGGCTTTAATATATGAAATTAGGTGGGGGAAACACATTCAGTTCATAGCATCCAAGGAGAAACTAACTACAGTGTCCTTAATATGATCTTGTAAATGGAATGATCAGTCCTGCTGAAAATTGCTTTTGTTATCTCTTCTAAATTGCATTGGAAAATTGGCCTTCCCAGGAATTGGAGTTTACACAGAAGGCAAAATACCATTTCATTTCTAAACCAGTTATTAAGACCATAAAACCTAGAAAACTAAGATCACAGGGACATGGATGAGGCTAAGTCACTATGATATTTTACCAGTTTTTATAAAAGAAAATAAAAATTTTTTAGATCTTAAAAACAAAAGTTGACCATATATACAATACATAAGCAATAACATATGATAAAAATGTTATGAAATTTGGATTTATATATTTTTATAGAAGGGTTATGAACTCTTCAGTTTGTGACTTATCAATAGGGATTTAATTTCTTCCAAGGGACCCTACTCTAGGAATAAATTGACGAAATAATTAACACCCATCTTATTTGAGGAGTTGTATATTCCTAGTTGGATCCACAGATTAAACTTTTTTTTTCTTTTCTTGACTCTTTTCTTCTTTACATTAATAAGTGGCTATCTTTAATTCATTTATCAATAAACTCCATCTAAATGTAAATAAACTGTCCTAGAAATGGTACACATTTGCCTTGCAATCTATAAGGAATTGGGTGGATGGAGATGCCCCTCTTGGCATTAGGAGTTAGAATCAAGTATATTGCTCATGAAAAACTAGAGCCTTGGTGTGTTTATCATTTGCTTAAGATCAGTGTTTATAATTTTTGGAGTTAACCTGTTGCATATGGTAGGCGTTACCATGCCTAAAGTTCTTTTCATTACATATGAATATTTAAGACATTAGAATTAAAATATCAAGATTTATTTACTTTACTATGGATGGTTAACACTCCTTTCTCATAATAACATTGGATGTTAAAACATTCATCTCCATTTATTTATTTCAAGCTGTGCATCCAATATGACAGATATCTCTTGTTCCATTTTATAGAAAGTCCCTTGGCAAGTTAAATGTCATTTGTCTTAACACTAACCTACCTACTGCTAAGGTGCAGGCTGTTTATGTGGATACATGGTTTCATGTTGATGATCGTCCAATATATATTTAACTACCTCAGGGCAGGGATAATCATTTTGAGAGACTTGTTTGCCAGAACTGGCAGATGGATGGAAGGGGACCCATGTGGAGCCATGAAAGAATGAGAGAATTATTTTAGGTTGGGACAGAAATTTAGAAACAAATGAATTAATGTAAATGGCAATATTTTAACAACCTCATTTACGAAGAGAAGCTGCTGGGGATGACTTGAAAGTATAGAACAACTGGGAGGAAATTATCCCCATTTACTTATTCTTGGATATGTCATGATTATGTATAAAATTTAAATTATGTTATCCCTTGTTTATTATTATAACCACAATAGTACATAAAGAGGATATTAGGATTATAATTATTAATTTTTTACTACTGTAACTCTGGCAAAGCTGTTGAAGTGTACATCACCCATGCCTTCTAAATAGGTCTTCCAGAATTTTCTAGCAATCTTTTGCTACTGGAAAGCTATTTCTTTGGTGTTTCACTTTCCTTAGTGACCAGCATATTTTTTAACCTATATATAGTCTATCAAAAACAGTATATCCAAAACAATGAACTGTGTATAACTAATCCCTAATTTTTATAAGAAACTGGAGAACAAACTTAAAAATGAAAATTAATCCATGGTATTGAGTTATCATACAAAGCAATAGCATGAAATAGGTGGCTGAAAGTTTATAAAACACAAAATGTTTCCTGCCTTAAAACATAATAAAACAAAATCATAACTCCATAAACATGAGGGATAATGTGAACATAATAAAGGAAGATGGGGAACCAATGATTGCTCATCAGCAAAAGTTTTTTTCCACCTCTACATTATACTGTCAATGGTTTGTGTTTTCAGTTGTTTCTGGCTGAATTTTGTTAATAATCATTCCGATTAAATAAGTAACTAACACCCAAGCTACAGAAAGAATAAGGGAAAGAGCTCTCCTTTTAGAGCTGCTCTAAGACTTAGGGGAAAAGTAGGCTCAGTTCTTGACAATTTCTTCATTATGATTTACTCTAGAGATTTTATCTCACCAAATTATTTGAAAAGGGCTGATTATCTGAATATAATCTATCTCATTTCACAAAATTTCAGAACTAAGACAAATTTCTCTTTTTGGAAAACTGCAACTCTGGATTATCAGTTTGGTGTTCAATGTGAGAAATAAGTAAGCATTAGGCAAAGGTGTTCTACTGGAAGTCTCAGTATCAGATTCTTTTCACATTTTTATAGAATTTGCCTTGGGTCTACTTCTCTGGACCAAACTCACTTGTAGTCTTGTCTCTGTGAGTTTAAAAATAAATCCCCCATTTTGTGTGTGGTGCGCACCACCGGGGGATTGGACACCCTTGAATCTCTGGCACATCGGGGAGAGGGAGGGAGGCAGGGGCAATATTTGTAACCCTATCAATATTTGTACCCCCATAATATGATGAAATAAAAGGAAGAATAAATAAATAAATATAAAAATAAATCCCCCATTATTGATGTTCATATTTAACAAGTATTAAGTCAATGTTGCCAAATCTAATTAATTAAACTATGGCTTCCCAATTAAATTTGAATTTAGGATTAAGTATGGAATTTTTAAATATAGTATGTTTCAATAATCACATGAAACATAGCTGTACAAAAATTCATTTGTTGTTTATCCAAAATTAAAATTTAGTAGGTGTCCTGTATTTTACCTGGCAATGCTAACTATGGTACATTCACATTCCAACATTCATGATTATGATGATTGTCATTGATAATTAAGCCCTCTTATTAAGGAAGAAAAAAGTATTAGAAAATATAATATGGATATGTATAGGCAACTCACATCCTTAAAAAAATAAATTAGATTTAAGAATATGAAATTGTTGATATAAAATTGTACAACATGTATAAAAGGAACGTTTATAGCATTTATATTTTTCTAACACTGAACCATTCAAGTATTCCTGAAATAATCCCACTTGTGGTGGGTTTTTTTCTACTGAAATGGTGTTTAAACTGCTTCTGTGGGTACTGATAAATGAGATTGCTTCATATTTGTATTGGCTTAAGTGTTTGTGTTAATTTTATTGTATTAGGTTCTAGGGCTGCCATAACAAGTTACTACAAACAGGCTGAGTTAAAACAACAGAAATTGATTCTCATGAGGTTCTGAAAACAAAAAGTCATAAATTTGATAGGGTTATACTCTCTCTGAGGAGTTTAAGAAGAATCTGTTCTTTGCCTTTTCAAGCTTCTGTGGCTGCTCTGGCTTTCCTGGGAAAGAAGACACCTCCGCAAAGTTGGGCATTAAATTTGCCTTGTAATTCAACCACTTGCAGAATTAGACTCCTGGTTTGGTATTCAGAAATCTCAGCTTTGTGTCTATTGTTGATAAAGATTTCTTTCAAGGGAAACATAAAAGATTTTAGGTAATTTATTCCCAGGGCAGAGGCAATGGTGAGCAAAACTATGGGCTAGGAGAGCAAAGTATGGAGCCCTGGAAGAATCTACTCAAAATGGATTAAAGATTTAAATGTAAGACCTGAAACTATAAAGTTACTACCAGAGGGGAAAGCTCCATAACATTGCTCTAGGCAGAGAATTCTTGGATATAATCCCAAAACCACAGGCAACAAAAGCAAAAGTAGACAAATGAGATTACATTAGGCAACAAAAGCAAAAATAGACAAATGAGATTACATTAGGCAACAAAAGCAAAAGTAGACAAATGGGATTACACCAAACTAAAAAAAGCTTTTGTATAGGAAAGGAAACAATTAATAAAGTGAGGCGACAACCCTTAGACTGGGAGAAAATATTTGCAAATCATACATCAGATAAGGGGTTAATATCCAAAATATATAAGATACTCAAACAACTTAATAACAAGAAAACGCATAAGCCTATTTAAAAAATGGGCAAAGGTATGAAGTAGACATTTCTCAAAAAAAAAAATAAAAGACATACAAATGGCTACAATATATAATAAAAGGCTCAACATCTTTAATCAAAGAGAAATACAAATTAAAACCATAATGATATATCACTTCACATCTGTTAGAGTAGCTATTATCAAAAAGATAAAAGGTAGTAAATGCCTGCTAAAATGTGGAGGAAAAAAACCACATATACCCTGATGCTGGTATTATAAATTAGTATAGCCATTTTGTAAAACATGTGCAGCTTCTTCAGAAAACTAAACATAGAATTATCATATGATCCAGCAATCCCCCTATGGGTATAGGCATAAAGGCATTGGAATCAATATGCTCAAGAGATGTCTGCACTCTCATGTCTGATACAGCATTATTCACAATAGCCAAGATATGGAAACAACCTAAGTGTCCATCAATGTATGAATGGATAGAAGAAATATATTACATATACACAATGGAATACTATTAAGTCTAAAAAAACCCCAGAAAGTTCTGTTATTTGCTACAACATCCATAAATATAGAGGACATTATGTTAAATGAAACAAGGCAGACACAGAGACACAAATATTCTATGATCATACTCATACGTGAAATCTAAAAAGTTGAACTCATAGAAGTAGAAAGTAGAATGGTGGTCCCCATAGGCTTGGAGTAGGGGAGTGGATGGGGGAAGTTGAGATGTTATTCAATGTGCACAAAGATACAGTTACATAACAGGAATAAGTTCTGGTGTTTTATGTGTTTTATGGCATAGCAAGATGACTATGGTTAATAATACTATATTGTGTATTTTGAAATAACCAAAAGAGAAGATTTTAAATGTTTTCACCACAAAGAAATGATAAATATTTGAGGTAATGGATATGTATACATGTATTGAAATATCACTTTGTATCTTATAAATATATACAATTATTATTTGTCAATTAAAAATAAAATAAAACTGAAAAGAAGATACCTAATGGGATTTTCCCTGCTTAATTTTGAACTTCCTTTGGACTGGTACCAAAAGGATACCTTTATCCCTTCAGTTTTTGCCCTGTTGGAATATCAATGTCTCTAACCGTTATCCTGGGCCTCTCCTAGCAATGTATTTTGGAAGAGGATAACTTGTTTTCTAGTTTCACAGTCCACAGATGAAAAATATTTTGTCCTAGTATGAAAGATACTCAGAGATTCACCCATACCTGATTAAGGTGATTTAGATGATGAGATTTACAACTCCTGAATTGATAATATTTAGATAAAGTTTTGCACTTAGAATTGATTTGGGAAGGGGTTTTAGGAAGACTTTTAGGAATGATGGAATGGACATGAACTTTGAGGAACCAGAAGGCAGACAATAGTAGGATGATAGTGATGTCCCAAATATATGTATATAGCTAAAGAGGCAGTTAACTTAGATGGTAAAAGATGGGAGGAGGAGTTTGTCCAGGATTATCCAGTTGGGTATTAAATCCAAGGACAAAAGTCTTTATAAGTGAGGCAGAGGGATATTTGGCAGAGTAAAAGGGATGAGGTAATATGACCACAGAGGCAGAGATAGGAGTGATGTGGCCATGAGGTAGCCAAGGACTGGAGCCTTCAGAAGCTGGAAGAAGGTACAAACAATGCTCCCTGCTCCTCTAGAGTTCACTGAAGAAGTCCAGCCAACTACCTTGATTTCAGACATCCAGCTTCCAGAAATGTGAGATAGCACATTTTTGTTGTTTTAAGCTACTCAGTTTGTGACAATTTGTTACATTTCTAGGAAACTAATATAGACTTATTTGCTTTATATAAAAATACAGTGGAAATTTTCTTTCTTTTTAGAGAGCTGAAAGATTTAAATATATTGCAATTGTTCTGTCAGATTTGATAGAATTCCTTAGTGAATCACTATGTCTTGTATCTTTAGGGAGGTAGTTCATTCCCAAGTTTCTCAATTTCTTATATGGAAATCAGTTTGTATATTTTTTTCTTTGAATTTGCTTTTAGCAGCCTTCCCCCAAACATCCTTCACATAAATTTATTTGTGTAACATTAAGAAAATATCAGGATATAATTTTTCTAGCTGATTATTTTGTGTTATTTTTCCATGTTTCTTAATATGATTTGTTAAGGTTTATTTGTTATACTGTTTTCCTCCCCCAAAATCAGGTTCTTAAAATTTAATATACATTTGTTTCCTAACCATCTTTGTTTATTAATTCTTTTCCTGCCTTTTTCTTCCTTTTGTAGTTATATATTTAATTTATTAATATCTAATTTTGCTCTTTATCTTATGTCCTTGATATATTTAGAATTATACATATACTATCAAAAGTATTTAATTTGAATCCCATAATTTCCATATATGTTGTTTTCCATTATAATTTTTCTCTAGAAATTGTGCAATTTGTTGTGCATTTTTTTTCTTTTAGAATTCTTGAAAGAAACGGTGGTTGTTGTAGTTTTTAAATTCTCAGGCTGAGAAAATATTTTATTTTCTTATTTTTCACTAATTTTTAGTTCATTATATTTGGATGAAACGCTTTTATCTGTATTATTTTGTCTCTTAGGGCTTTATTGAGAAATTCTTGAAGACTAATAATAGTATTTAACTGTATTAAATATTCCATGGACACTGAAATAAGAAATATATATCTTTAGAATGCAGATATTGATTTACATCAACTTTCCTATTAGTTACTTAACTCTTCACATTTCTAAAACACTTCATCTGCATGGACTAAAATTCCTGAAATGTAATTGTTTTCTATCTGTTTCTAGATAAAGCCACTGTATATATTATGATTTCTGTTTTCTGAGTGTAGTTGCTGTGTAAAGCGTGGCACAGATATTTATATTAATACATATTATATACTCACACTGAATTGATCTCTTTAAGATTGTAAAGTGCTATTTTTTTATGATTTCAGTTTGAATTCCATCACAGTGGGCATTGAAATCAGGTCTTACTTTCTTATTTATGTTACTTTTTATTATAATTTTATTCTTTTGTTTGTTTTATGTGTCTCTAGTTTTGGTGTATAAAATTCTCCTGATATTTTGTTACTTAGAAAGGCTTATATTTTTGTTCTAGTGACTACTTTCATTCTTATAAATTAATGTAGTATGCTTAATATGTATTTCCCTTAACAGTAAGTATTAGTACCATGCAGTAAGCAGCACTTAAAATAAAATACTATTTCTATATTCACCCATTTCCCTTACATATTAGTAGCATTATTTTTTAAATTTTACCTTTGTATTCCTAAATCTGTTTATAGTTCTAATATTTGATTTATTAACTCTGACCTATATTCTTTGAATCCTGGCTATTACTACTATAACAATCAATTAATTCAATGAATTTTTTCACTTATAATCTTATTTATTTTTAAAAGAGGTATTGTTTCTATATTTTTTTAAGGCATATATTATTCACATTCTACTCTACCATACTGGTCCTGATATTAATTACAGTCAGTACTCCTGCTTGTCACCTTTTTTATTACCCACAAGTATTTCTTGGTGAGATAATGTTTTTTCACAAGACAATATCCCTCAATTTTTTTGCTGCAGAATATAATTATTGGTTGAATCTAAATACAGAATTTTAAATTGATAACTATTAAGGGTCATAACTTTTATTTAGGTTGGTTATTCTATCTGCTCAGGATATTTTCAGTTTTATTTATTTTTAATTGGTAAATAATAAATTACACATATTTTGGGGGTATAGTGTGATACATTGATACATGTAAACAATACATAAGGACAAAATTAAGATAATTAGCATATCTTTATGATTTGAATTATTTGCCTATGATATCCATACTTGAAAGAATGTGGCTGGATATAAAACTCTTGCCTCACATTTATTTTCTTGAACATCTGGTAGTTATTATTCTACATTATCCAGACATGTTTAAAAATAATCCCATTGTAAGACTTCCCTGACTGCTCCCTGTCTTTGAAACATTGATTCTTTTTTATCTTTGACTTCATAAAAATTTAAGCAAACCTATACCATTAGCACTTGACATCTTATATTAGAATGATATTTCATGTCTACTCAGTTTTCCCTAAGAGGAAGAATATTATCTAATTAATTTCCATGTTTCATGTATTTGGAATAACTACTTGTACATAGAAGATGATTAACAGATCTTTTCATCTCATATATAGCTATGCTTAGAGTACAGGAAAAGTGTTATGTGGTTTCGATTTGAAAAATGAAAAATTTCATATTATTTATGAAATATGAATAGTTAACACCCACATGTATGCTAAATAATTAACATATATTAACTCATTCAATCATCGCAATATCTCTGTGAGGTATAATTGTTCCCTATTTACAAACAAGGAAGCTGAGGCACAGAAAAGTTAAGAAACTTCTTACAGACAACAGCCTGTAAGTGACACATTTGGGATTTAAACTCAAGCGGTGGGACTCTATAGGTTGTGCCCTTAAGCACTAAGCTATCCTGCTGGATATCTAATCAGCAAAAAAGTAGTGTAATAAAATGTTTCATGTTTATGAATAAACAAAAATTTTAGTGTAATATAATGTCCTTAAAAGATGCACTTATGCATTAGCTTTCCAAATCTATACCATTAAAAATGAATTGATAAGTTCACTAATTCTAACTAACAGAACTCTGAGTATCTTTGTAACTTCTTTAATTCACACACTCAATAGAGCTAAGAAACTGAAATGTCATTTGGGCAAAATCTTTCATTTCCATGGGCCCCTGCTAGAAGTGCTTATTCTGGCATAATTTTAACTTCCTCAGGCAATTGGGTTTCTCTTACTTTTCTTTAGCTACTGCTCAATATCCTAATTTAACAGCTCACTGTCAATGAGTTAATGCTGATTTTCATTTTAAATTTTAGTTTCTTAATTTCATCCTATTACTCCCAGTAATTACTTTCACATATCATTGCTCTTTCTAACTTGTAAAATAATACTTTTCCCTCTTCGATATGAATCCACTTCATATTACTGTAGATAGTTATCATCTTTCCCATCAATTGTTTTCCAGCTAGCTCTATATATTTAGGACTTTTTAATTGTTTCTCATTAATCACTTCTATTATTCTTTAAATCACCCTATTATATTCCTCTTCTGAAACTACATAACCATTACAGATACAAGGATACTGGAAACACTGTTTAGCCAAGTTGATCTATGATTCAATTCTTCTTAGAGTTCAAGGAGGTTCTAAAATTCTGTTTTCTTAAGTAATATGAGAAGGGACTCCCTATGACCTCTCCTTTGGATACTTTCCAGTCCGCGCCAGCATCCAGATTTTCAATTGCATGTGTGGGTAGATAATAATAGGGTTAATATCAACTCTCATACATGAAAATTGTCAACTTAATTATTTAAAAATAACATAATCATGGAATAGTGACTAACATTATTGTTAATTTTCATTGTGTGAAAAATGTGTATTGTAAATGATGGTATTTTATTAAAACACAAGAAAAATGGTATGAATTTAAATATCATTTTTATAGCTAGACTTTCTTATTATGATATGGTTTTTGCTCCTTATCAGAGGACTGTCCTGGATAGTGGACATTCTGTGGAGAACAGAACACAAGAAGCATATGCTTTCTTGTTATGGATTTCTCTATGAAGAGGACTATAATACTCGTTCATTTTGTATAATTCCAAGGATATTGATACAAATAAATAGTACATGCTTGTTTACTGTCATTTTAACACTGAAAAAATAAATGCAAAGGTCTTTCATTTCAAATAAATTAAGTGTACATTATATTGTATAAAGTATATTGATAAATTATTTATGTATAATTATACTCAAGCTCATAAATGTATGTATGTACATCTGTGTATATGTGTGCATATATATAATATATAATAAATAATTAAAAGTGCCCACACATATAAAAACTTACCAATGGCCCATGGGTGTTTATATTGCAGTTTAACTCATCAAGATATTTCATGAAAGCATTAGTTTCCATCTAGTATACTAAATTATATTATAGGCATATGTGTCCTCAAAATAACTAATTAGCATTCAATATAGTTTCAAGAGATTTATCACTCCAGGCTCATGGCCATGCCTATAGACGAATAGCATAAACAAAAATTTCCTCAAAGCGGTCCTCTGTCAAAAGTCATTAGAAATACAGTGATAGATTTCATTAAATTGAAACGTGGACTCTTCTGTCTATTGCCTGTGGCTGAGCAGAATAAATTTCCAGATATTAAAACCTTATAAGAATAAAAACAGAAGTATGGCTGAAGTTTTGGGAATAAAATACCTAATAAATGTTCAGATTTTATACCTTCCATTAGAATTAGAAACCTATTGCTTCTTATGTACAAACTGTGACATGTTTGCCTGTGTATTCGCAATGGGTTGGGGTGCTTTATTTTTTGCTCTTTGTGCTTCACAGTCCAAAAACTTAAAAAATCTAGTAAGAAAGAACATTCTGACCCTCATTCTGTTACTCAATGCAAGTCTAAGAAATGACTAAGAAAACTTCAATAAATACAATCCATTAAAAGAGTAAAAATTTAGTGTGTGGTATAGATCTAGTATGATCATAACTGAACATATTTTATGTTTTTATCAATGATTGACTTTAACTTTTAAAAATACATTTACAACTTATTCTGTTTACTCTCATGATCCATCCCAAATCACTTGTTACATGAAGTGCTATAATGATCTTTTATACTGTAGAGTACGAAAATTAAAAACGAAATACACAGTATCTGGTTAACAAAAATGTCTAACATCTCTTATAAATAAGGACACACTTGTAGTACACATAGAAACAAATTGAAGGGAATTATCAGTACATTCATGGTGAATTAATTAGAAAAAGATTTACCCTATCAGAAGCAGCAGCTATAAGAAGGATATGGAATTGCTAGGTTTTCTATATCAAGAAATTATAGAAATACATTCTATAATATGTGAAACAGAAGAAATAATCTAAAGAATATTTGTGACTGAAATATAACTGAAAATGTTGCACTACAAAAACAGTATTTAACTTGAACTTTGAAGGAAAAAAAGCCTTCTCTTGGAGAAGAAAGGGAAGTAGATTACCAAGACGATAGCATGTACATGTGATATAGTATACACAAGGTATTACATTCTTAGTTTGCTTCCATGTGAATTGAATAATATGAAATAAGGAGCAGCAAAAATAGTAAATGAATTTTTCTGTAAAGTATAATTAAAAATTGGTGCAAATAGAGGGAGAAAAGAAGACAAGAAGTAAAGATGTTGAGGTAGTGTTATAATCACTAGCCAGACATGGCTTACAGCACAATTTTCTACTCATTTTGTTTGTTTTTCATAATCACCTTGTATAATGCTGAAATAAAAAAAAAACTGAAGCTTCAAACACTTGAGATAATGTCACATATTTCTTAAATGTTAAGATATAGAATTATTTTCTTTTCACAGTGAAGATTATATCTTTCACCATCCCTTGTTGACTTGAAGGACAAGTTTAAGATTTTTCTGCTTAAATTAATAAGCATTGTATAGGCAGTTGAGGTAGCTAGAAGAAGGACAGTTACCATACAAATGGTATTTGTTGAAAATAGGGGGAGCAAATACAATCAGTACTGTAAGTTTAAAGAAAAAATTAATATTGGAGTAAATAGGGCAAATTGATACAGAAACCATAAAAAGGACTTTGAGGGCCGGGCGTGGTGGCTCAGGCCTGTAATCCTAGCACTTTGGGAGGCCGAGGCGGGCGGATTGCTCAAGGTCAAGAGTTTGAAACCAGCCTGAGCGAGACCCCGTCTCTACCAAAAAATAGAAATAAATTAATTGACCAACTAAAAATATATATACAAAAAATTAGCCGGGCATGGTGGCGTATGCCTGTAGTCCCAGCTACTCGGGAGGCTGAGGCAGTAGGATCGCTGAGCCCCGGAGATTGAGGTTGCTGTGAGCCAGGCTGACTCCACGGCACTCACTCTAGCCTGGGCAACAAAGTGAGACTCTGTCTCAAAAAAAAAAAAAAAAAAAAAAAAAAAGGACTTTGAGAGACTGCTAAGGAGAAACACATCACTAGCTACAAAGCTAGTATGTTAGAGGAAAGAGAGCATCCACTTGCATTCATCTTTATCTTTTCTCGCCTTTCCACCGAGTTAGGTTCCATTAAACAATGAATGAAAGTTATCAAAGTGCATTTAACTATGTACCATGCCATGCACCAGTGAATTTGACTTGGCAACTTTCTGATGAAGGAATGATATGGACAGGAATGTGCAGACACTCCTGCTGTCTGATTTACAGACCAGTGCTGATTTTGATCCGGAGATTAGCTGTTCTGCTTTGCTAGCTTGAGTGAGCTGCCTAAAGATTAAATGAGGAGCAGGTTTTAAGGACTGTTTTATCCATTTCATACCATCTGAATCAGTATCTCTTGAAGGTTATAGTACACAGAAGTTTATAGTTAACTTTCCACATTGCAATTATTTACAACATAAAACATAGCAATGAAGTAATTCTGAGATTGATAATCCTAATCTGAAGGAACAAAAAATTTATGAATGCAAACATTAACACATCTCCGAGGAAATGGAGACTACATCAAAAAATATATTCAGGGAAAAAAGTGAAAGATAATTTGAACTCATTAAATGCCAAGATTATTTTTAGCACATCATCACTTAGTACTTTTACACAGTTCAAACAATTGTCATTTTGAAAATACACATTGTGTGTGCAAAATAGAATGAGCTATGTTAAATATATGTACATGCACACATCCATACATTATTTTACCTTCGTTTCTCAGACAATGTCATATTAATTGCAGCCATAGAAGGTGGTAAGGTTTCCCCATTGTAGAATCTATCTAATTCTACAGTAGGTATTCATATTTCAGATCATGTGTGTAATCAAACCATTTACCACAACTTTTATGTTTTGAAAATATGATATATTTTCTTATTTTATAAGGACAAATAGGTCTCAATGACAAGGACATCCCCCACCCACACACACTCAGCCTACGTCACTACAAACTTACCCGCAGGCATTCGCTGTTCCCTTCTGCCCTACGGTTGTCTAAGTGAAGGAGGAATAAATACTATCATAGGTTCATTCCTTCCATCTGCGATCAACACCTATTCAGGGCTAGCTCTAGCTCCAGCACATTTTTTAAAAAATTAATTACCTTCTGTTTAATATCCTTGATGTCTTGTCTCTATTGAGCTTTTACCACTCTGCATAGAAACACACTTCAGTCTCCCAACTTAAAATGAAAACTTTTATTTAATCATGTTCTCATTTGTTTGCTTTATGATCCTTCTCCCCAATGTTACTACTAAGCTTCCCAAAGAAGATAGTGTGTTTTTCCTCTTTTTATTCCCCTATTTCATGTTCCCCATTCTCTCTCCACCACATCATTTGTTCTACTTTCCATGGGAGCAAAGAATAACATTTCTTTTAACCTGAATGTATAACATGAGTAACTGCTCAGATGCTGAAGACAGACTGACCAAGTTCACTTTGCTGTCGGCTTTTTACCTGGACACCATTCTTTATCTCTCCATGATTTAGTTTCTTTAGCTATATACAGTGGTGATAATAACACTCCCTACTTCAAATACCACGACAAGATTAAAAGGAACAATAATGGTTATGGTAACTCAAAGACTTTGGAAAAGTGCTTAAAGCCTGTCCTGATACAGGGGTTATACTCAACAAATACTGCTTGCTGTTATTATGACTGCGATAATAACGGTCATGAAAGAATGAAACCTTTTAGTTGCAATCATCCAGTAATTCTTGTCCTTCCTTTTCTCAAATACAATTAATATTTATAATCCAAAATTGTTTTTAATTTCTAGAACACTTCATGTTTTTGAAGACTACCTTCCTCTTTTACAGCATTTCTTGGGAATTTTTAATGGCAAAATTCTCTCCCATTATTTCAAAATTTCCTCCAAGGCTATATTTATTTCCCTCCTTCTGTTTGTTTCTTAAATATTAGCATTCTCTGGGATTCAGGATTCTTCATTCAGAAAGAATGAATTGAGATCAGGTTCAGTGGCTCCTGCCTATATTCCTTGCATTTTGGGAGGCTGAGGTGGGAGGATCGCTTGAGGCCAGGAGTTTGAGATTAGCCTCCAGACTGGGCAATAGTAAGACCCTGTCTCTACAGAAAAAAAAAAAATTAGGTGTACGTACTGCAGCCCCAGCTACTTGGGAAGCTGAGGCAGGTTGAGGTTGCAGTGAGCTATGATGAGACAATTGTATTACCCTGTCTCAAATATATATATATATATATATATATATATATATATATATATATATATTAATTCATTTTACCTGAATTCATTTAAGTGATGCAGCCATCCAGGAAATGAAAAGCAAGCAATCTTCTCTTCACCTTTTCCTCCATATCCCCACACATTAATTACTCTAATGTTTATTGAATACCTACTCTGTGTCAGAAAATGTGCTACATGTTGGGAATCAGTGATAAGTTAACACATGGTCTTGTTGATAGGTTTATTGTGTCAACAATTAATCAGAAATATTGATGTCAAATAAGAGCCAGTCACTTCTTGCTTACATATTTTCAATGGCTTTCCATTTGGCAAAATTTTAACAAGGCCCTGTGTGTTCTTGTACCGACCAACTGCAACACTCCTTCTATCTACTATGGATTTAACTATATTATTTTGATCCCTTAAATGTACCATGTCCCTCTCATTTCAGACACCTAGTACATTTTCTCTCCTCTTCCTGGAATGGTCATCTTAACAATATATACCTAACTCAATCCCAGGTTTCTTTCAGTTTTCCATTCAACAATTGTTGAATACTAGAGGATCAAATATCCCAAATTACTCCCCCCATAGCACCATATAACTCTTCTTCATAGAATAGACTTTTTATTGACCTAGGAATGTGTGTGATATTTGGTTAATATTTGTCTGCTTCCATAGAGTGGAAGCTCTGTGGAAGCAGGGACTAAGTTTGGCTTTGCTCCTATATAACCTTGCATAGATCATGTGGAGTACAGCAATTGACACATAAGAGACACACTCTCTCTCTCTCTCTCTCTATATATATATATACATACATACATATATATACATATATATTTGTTAAAGAAAAATATGCACATTGACTATTTTCATTATAACATTCTTGAGCTAGATTTAACAATTTTAGAAAAATATCATAATGAGAACATTTATTATAGGTTAAGAAGACATTAATATTTTATATATACCAGTGATGAGGACTGCTCTCTAAGTGTTTAAAACTGAGTTCTGCTTAGTAGGCCCCTTTGATAGCATTCAAAATACAAGCTAACTTTCTGTTTTAAATCAATATAAAATTATAATTACTAGGAAAATAATTAATGAGATTTCATATCATGCCAATAGAAAAGTATATACAAAACAAATGAGTAGATAAGCAGATAAATAGATTCACTTCAACAACTACAGTAATACTTTAGAATAAAATTTATCAGCCTGTGATCTAAACATATCCTGCAGTAGAATCACTTGAAATACTTGTTAAAATGGCAAATATCTCACTCTAATCTTACTGAATCAAAAATATCCAAACACAGGGTCCCTGGATTTGAATTTCAACACAATCCCAAGCCAAAATCTTAGCAGATGTAAAGATTTAAATGTACTACATTAGGAGTTACACTGAGAATGTTCTTTTCTAATTATCTATGTTCTACTTCATTTTTACAAGGACAAGAACATCGTATACTCTTAAAAGCAAAAAGTAATAGTCTTGTTCCCAGAGACAGATTCTTAGTATTAAAAAAAAAAGAAGAAGGGAGGAAGTTAATGGTTTCACTGCAATCCACTTGATGGCTTCGTAACCATCCAGCAAGATCCTGTTTCCTAATGAGCATTAGCTAACTTGCTGAAGAGTAATGGCATTAATAAAACTGACAGTCATGATAAATCTGTTATCTAAAAACTCTAAAATCTGTTGCATGAATGTAAGTTTTTTGAAAACACAAAAGATGAGCTAGACATTTTCTTGTTAAATTATGCATATATTTGGAATAAAATGGAAGAACAAATTATTTAATAACAGAAGGCAGAGAAAAGAAAGGATGATGACTCATATACTAAAATATTAGGCCATTTGGAAATAGAATGAGACAGATGACAAGAGAAAAGCACAGAGGGAAACAGAAGATATGGCATAAGTACAAGATAAATGATAGAAGACAAGAAAGAGCAAGAAAGCAAAGGAGAGCTGGGGAAAGCAAGGCTCTATCAGAGACTGGAATTATTAGAATGCCAAAGATGTTTGGAAAGCCAAATCTCATTTAAGGAAGTTTTTTGTACTTCCAGTTTTCAAGCAGTGTAATGAAATTATCAGTTCCCTTTCTGTTGAATAGTAGCATTAATAAAAAATTAAAGTAATATAAAATAATGTTTGCTATAATTCAACAGGCTTATCTTCAATTTATATACAAAGCACTCAGTGTTGTAGGTTAGCATATTTTTAGCATAGTCTTTTTATCTCTGCCCTATCATATTCTTTAGACCAACTGTGATTTAGAAAATAAGTTTTGTATTAAGCTGGATGGGGTTGGAGACCATTCTAAGAGAAGTATCACAAAAATGGAAAAGCAAACACCACATGTAATCACCATTAGATTGGAACTAATTGACCAACACTATGTGCATATATAGAAATAGCATCCATTGGAAATCAAGCAGGTGGGAGGGGGGTAGAAGAGGGGGGTAAATTTACACCTAACAGGTACAACATACACTATCAGGAGGGATCGGCACACTTAAACTTTGACATAAATGGTACAAAAGCAAATTATGTAACCAAAACATTTGTACCCCCATAATATTCTGAAATTTAATAAGGAAAAAAATAAGTTTACTCTACTTCATAATATATCAACATTTAAAAAATCAGAACAATGTACTTTTCAAAATGTCCTTTTCTATGAGCCTTTATAATATTTGTGTGGTCTATTGTTGAGTATTTTTTTAAATAAGTTACTAAAAGAGACTTCTTGTTAAGGTTATTTACAGTTAAGGTTCAATTTTAATTAGTTAATATCACTAATGCTATCTAGGCTATCTTCTGTTGCAATTAAAGAATCACCATGGCTTTATTTTAATGATGTTTTAATTCTTTGCATTTAGTTGAAATACATTTTATTTAATTCTTGGTTGATATAATTGGGACATTTTAGTGAGATTTGAGCAGAGACAAAACATGAACAAAGATGCAGAAGGTTCATTCATGGGTAGTCTGCATCAGATTTTCTACATTTGCCCAATATATTTCCTGAAAGATCTGAAGAGTCAGACACAACCACAGTTAAAACGTAATTACATTTCAAAGAGAAAATATTTTAACACTTTAATGGCCTGACAGCATGGATTATTCATACCTCTGCCAAATTTCCATTCATGGGAAGATGGGTAAATTGTCTAAATCATGAAAAGTATGCTGTTTTTACCTTCTTTAAAGAAAGGATCCCTTCTCTAGTCTCTTTGTCCGTGGAGATGGAGAATATCCCAACACCATCACCATTTATGATGGAGTATGTCATGTCAGCATTTGAGCCAGTGTCTGCATCATTTGCCTTGATTTTCCCAACAGCTGAACCAACTTGAGCTGACTCAGGAACGTACAGCTGGTAGTGCTCTGAAAATATTTGATATTAAACTTATTTAATAATAACGTTCATAAAATAATATTACAAGGAAAATACAATAAATATTTAGAGCATACATTCAAATAAACATTATATTAGCTAATGCATCAGATGGAGTTTTTCAGATTTTAAAAGTACACTATTTAGTAATGTAACACTAGATTTACATAAAATACTTTACATGAAAAGAATTTTAATTTCAGAATATAAGATATTTTATTAGCTTTACACTGTTGAGCAACAGAAAAATAGATAAGAGGTCAAGTTGCATACTTATATTGAACAAAAACTGAATTAGCCAAATATTGGTATAATCTGAATGTATTTCTAGCTCCATAAAGCATGCGAAATTCAAGTATAAAGTATGGAACATTGGAATTCAATAGGAAAACAGAGAAAACAGAAAAAAGAAGGACAAAGCCCAGCTATGAATATAGTTATATATATTACTATGGTATGAATATAGTTTATATATATATACATATATACACACACACAGATAATTACTTTTACCAAGAGACAAATTTAGTGAGATGCATAAGCCACAATAGAGAAATATAGTAAATGTATTTATATATTCATTTACCATAAATTCCCTATCAGCTTCTAAAAATGATTGGAGGTGGCTTTATAATAAAGTCATAAATAATATAAGGTTATAATGAATCACCAAGCTGCAGAATCAAAAATAAATATAATGGCTACATATAATGAAACAGAGTTGGTGAATTATCATTAATTTTGACAGTATATTAACAATGATAAGCACTATTGAGTCTATAAAACTCATTGTCTATATGCAGAAATATTGATTTTCCAAAATTTGTCCTAATATTAAATGTTGAATGTAACTTTTCCTATAGTTACTTATGAAATAAATAATAAAAAGCATAATTAACATGTTTTAATAACTTTTACTGACAAGTTAGAAACATGTTTAATAAAGCAAATTATTACAGAACATTCAAAACAGCATTATAAATAACAGAAACCCAGGAATCTTTAATTAAAATGTAAGTTGACAAAATAATTTTAGCCAAGATTAAATTATTGGTGATTCAATATTATATAAGAATATAGTTAGCCTTTATAGATAAGTGAATATGGAGCCTCTATGAAAATAATTTCAATAAGCTAGTATTTGTCAGTTGTGGCATAATACTAAAAAAAAAAGTCTTATTTAGTAAATGTTAAAACATTGTGGAAAGAAATTAAGGACACATATTGTAAACATCACTATAAATCATCAACAGCAACAAAACCAACAAGTAACCCAATTTTAAAAGCTGGCAAAGGACTGAAATAGAGATTTTCTTCACAGAAGATATATATAAAAAAACTATTATCAAAAAAAGAAAGAAAGAAAAGTAAAAGGAAATAAATGTCGACAGGTATGTGGAGAAATTGGAACTCTTATACACTATTCATGTGGAAGTAAAATGGTTATAGCCATTATGAAAAACAGTGTGAAGATTTCTCAAAAAATTAAACATAAAATCACCGTAAAAAGTGGGGTCTTGAAGTGATATTTGTACTCTCATGTTCATAGCCACATTATGGATGCTAGTCAAAAGATGGAGTCTACCCAAATGTCCAGCAACAGATAAATGTATAAACAAAGTGCAGTATATACACACAACAGAATATTAATCAGTATTTTTAAAAAATAAGTTCTTATTCATTCTAGAGAATGGATGAACCTTGAAATAGTGTGTTTAGTTAAGTTAGCCAGACACAAAAAAACAAACATTGTGTAATTCCGCCTATATGAAGTACCTAGAATAGTAAAACTCATAGAAAAACAGAAAGTTGAATAATAAATAGCCAGAGATTAGAGGGAAGGGAGAATGGGGAGGAACTATTTAATGGGTACAAAGTTTCAGTTTGGCAAGATGAAGAGTTCCAGAGATGAAAGGTAGTGGTGGGTGCATAAGAATATGAATATATGTAGTAACAATTAACTGTACACATCATAATTGTTAAAAGAGTAAATTTGTTACATATACTTTGACACAGTAAAAATAAAATCAGCATGTGAACAGTTAGTACTTGAACCTTTCTTCAGAATGGAAAACAATGAAGGACAAATACCAACAAATGCTGGGAAACATGATGATGAAAATATGACCAAAAATTCTACAAAAGAATATAATATTACTACAAAAATATGTAATTGTCTTCAAAATGCTAGTTTTGCTGTGCTTTTCAATATGTGAAGCTTAGATTCACTGAGATATGAGATACTGTAATGTGCATTGTTGAACTTTAGGCACCAAGTTATTTGCAGTGGATTAAAAAAGTATTTTTTTTTTGTATTTCAAATATATGTGAATAATTTTAAATGGTATTCTTCCTAATTAGCAAAATTTTTCTTCTAATTTCTTCAATTAGTGCCAGAATTATCTATTTTGCCTTTAAGGCTACATAATTTTATACAGCTTAGACATACATATATCATTATTTCATATTTTTATTTTTGAATGTCTCATGATTTCATATGCTACATGCAATCCTTTTCATATGATATTTTAGACTGCATCATAAAGTGCTGATGATTAGCTGAAGTACTTTTAAAGAAGGAAGACTTGGTGAGAATAATAACAGGTCAAATCATTCATTGAAGCTTGTCCTTTTTGACACACTTTTTCCCCAACAGTATTGATTCTAATTGCTTTTTAAAGCCTTTGTATCTTTGCTTCAGTAACTTTTCCAGTTACTGACCAAGTAATTCCCTCAGATTCATTCAAGGCCCAATCCTACAAAAGCTAAAATCAATCTGATCCAAAAAAAAAAAAAAAAAAAAGCCCTGGACAAGATGAATTTACAGCCAAATTCTACCGGACCTACAAAGAAGAGCTGGTACCCACAGAAATTATTGTACAACATTGAGTAGGAGGAGTCCTCTCCAAATCAGTCTACAAAGCCAGTATCACCTCCATAACAAAGGCAAGAAAGACGCAACAAAAAAAGAAAACTACAGACCAATATCCTTTATGAATATAGGTGCAAATATCCTCAAAAATTTACTAGTAAACTGAATTCAACAGCATATCAAAAATAAAAATTAAAAAATCCACCACGACCAAGTGGGTTTTATACCAGGGATGCAAGGATGGTTCAACATACTCAAATCAATAAATGTGATTCACCACCTAAACAGAAGCAAAAACAGAGATCATATGATCGTCTCAATAGATGCTGAAAAAGCACTCCACAAAATACAGCACCTTTTCATGAAAAAAAACCCTCAACAAACTGAATAGAAGGAACATATTCAAACATTATAAAAGCCATATATGACAAACCCACAACCAAGATCACAATGAATGGGGAAAAGTTGAAAAGCTTCCCCCAAGAACTGGAACAAAACAAAGGTACTTACTGTCACCACTTCTATTCAACACAGTACTGGATTTCCTAGCTGGAGCAAATTATAAGTAGACAAGAGAAAGAAATAAAGAGTATCCAAATCAGGAAAGAGGAGGTCAAACTATCACTTTTTGATGGTCATATGATCATGTGTCTAGAAAATCCCAAAGACTCCACCAAGAGACTCCTGGATTGGTAAATACATTTAGTGAAGTCTCAGGTTACAAAATAATGTATATAAATGTATCAATGTATATAAATGTATCAATGTATATATATCAATGTATATATATATCAATGTAAATATATCAATGTATATAAATAAGTAGCATTTCTATATATCAATAACAGTCAAACTGAGAGTCAAAGCATGCACTCAATATCATCCATAATAGATGAAGAAAATAAAATACCTAGAAATATACTTAACCAATGAGGTGAAATATCTCTACAAGGAAAACAATGAAACACTGAGAAAATAAATCACAGATGACACAAACAAATGGAAAAGCCTATCATGCTCTTGGATTGGTAGAATCAGCATTGTCAAAATGTTCATATGCCCAAAAAGTGATTTACAAATTCAACAAAAACCCCATCAAAACGCAAATGTCATATCTCACAGATATAGAAAATATAATTCTATGCTTCATAAGAAAGAGACCAAATACCCAAAGCTATCTTAAGCAAAAAGAACAAATCTGGAGGTATTACATTACCAGATTTCAAACTATAATACAAGGCTATACTAACCAAAACAACATGGCATTGGTACAAAAGTGGAAACCTAGACCAATGCCAGAACACAGAACCCAGATATAAAACCATGTACTTACAACTAATTATCTTCTACAAGCAAACAACAACACACATTGGGGAAAAGAAGCCCTATTCAGTAAATAGTGCTTGATAGCCACATGCAGAAGAATGAAACAGGCCCTCTATCTCTCACCATTTGCAGAAATTAATTCAAGATGGGTGAAATATTTAAATGTAAGGCAGAAAAAGAAAACTAAAAATTTTACAACAAAGTGTAGGAAAAATGCTTCTAAATATCAGCCTAGAAAATAATTTATGACTGACTCCAACAGCAATTACAAGAAGAAGAGAAATAAATGAATGAGACTTTACCAAATTAAAAAGTTTTTGCACAGCCAAGGAAACAATCATTACAGTGAACAGACAACATACAGTATGGGAGAAAATATTTGCATGCTACACATCCAATAAAGGGCTGATAACTATAATCTATAAAGAACTCAAACAAATCAGCAAGAAAACAACAAACAACCCCATTAAAAAGTGGGCAAAAATACATAACAAAAGCTCTTCAAAAGAGTATAGACTAATGGGCAATAAATATACAAAAAAAAAATGCTCAACATCTCTAATCATCAGGGATATGCAAACTAAAATCACAAAGACATATCACCTAACTCCAGTGAAAATGTCTTTTATCAAAGAGTCCCAAAACAACAGTTGCTGGTGTGGATGCACAGAGAAAGGAACACTCATACACTGTTAGTGGGACTGCAAACTAGTACAACCTTTATGGAAAATAGTATGGAGATACCTAAAAGAACTAAAAGTAGGCCTACCATTTCATCCAATAATCCCACTATTGGGTATTTACCCAAAGGAAAAAAGTCATTTTATCAAAAAGACACTTGCACTAGAATGTTTATTGCAGCACAATTCACAATCTCAAAGATGTGGAATCAACCAAAATGCCCATCAATTCATGAGTGGATTAAGAATATGTGATATATATATATATATATATATATATATATATATATATATATATATAACATAGAGTACTACTCAGCCATAAAAACAAGAATTAATACCTTTTGCAACAATCTGGGTGGAACTGCAGATCATTCTTCTATGTGAAATATCACAAGAATAGAAAAAACAAACACCACATGTACTCAATGTTAAATTAGAACTCATCGATCAGCACTTGTGCACAGATGGAAATAAAACTCAATGGAAATCAAG
This sequence comes from Microcebus murinus, assembly GCF_040939455.1. NCBI lineage: Eukaryota > Metazoa > Chordata > Mammalia > Primates > Cheirogaleidae > Microcebus > Microcebus murinus. The sequence goes on from NC_134114.1 coordinate 14,944,288, forward strand.
CAGGTGGAAAGGTGGAGGAGGGGATGAGTGAAATCATAACTAATGTATACAATGTACATTATCTGGGTGATGGGTACAGTTATAATTTTGACTCAAGCAGTACAAAAGCAATCCATATAACCAAAACATTTGTACTCCTGTAATATTCTGAAATAAAAAAAAAATTCTTCAAGAATATAGACAATTGAGATGTATGATAAACTTGAACTAATTTACATATGCAGAACCTAAACTATGCAGCTGCAGAATTCGCTCCTTTAAAGTACGTAGGAACATCTATAAAAATCAGCTACATACTGGCCTTTAAAAAAAACCCTCAACAAGTTCAAAGTATATGCCTGCAACCATAATAAAATAAATAGATATCATTTTCTAAAGACAGTGGAGAGACCTCAGCTGTTTAGTAATAAAAAAATAACACTGCATATTTTGATAGGTCAAAAGAGAAGGTTTCCTTATTTTTATTTGTTCTAAACACAATATCGATGCTTTGTATATTATATAATATTTAAATTAGTTTTCAAATAAATATAAATAATAAATTAAAAGCAATGGATCTTCCCTTAAAATATTTTGATTTGACAAAATTCCATTAATGTCAATAACTTCATCAGAAATATTTTCTTTTTCTCTAACATTAAAACTTGCTCAAACCAATTAAACTCTTGTTATAGTGACTTTATGGAAAATACTGCCATCTATTGAACTTTTCGGACTTGATCCTCCACTGCTATTAGATATATTGTACTAAACTCACTGTAGTTACAAGTGCACGGAAGTTGTTGGCTGACTTACAATTTTGTAATCATTTCAAGTTCTTGAGAAAGTTATGCTTTATAACCAAGTTTTTACTGTTTTATTGTGATTATTTGGCATGTGTTATTCTTCATTCCCTAACTAAATTATTTACAAAGACAATTCTCAAAATATAGCTCCTTCCATTTAGGATACAGAAGATTTGCTTTATGAACTTTCACATAAAGGTCTAGATTTTACATTCATATATTTTATGCACGATAATCAATGTCAGTGATTTCTTATCTACCTAGGAATAAATTATGTAACGACCAAAACATAGAATACTATTAAAATCAGAAAAGGAAATGGCAGAATCTTAAGAAGCAAAATGGATAAAGAACTAATATTGAGGAAGTTTATATATTGAGATAGATATTTTTCTCAGAAGGAGAACTGGGCATCACTTATGTATTTTGAGTGGAGATACAGACCATAGATGTGGTGATTTATTTTCTTTCACTGAATCTATTTTTTTTTAAGTGGCTCTCTTTCCCAACACCTTCCAGCCCACCTTGAACTTAGTAGTGGTTACTCTCTTAGTTGGACTTTAACTGTCCAGCCTCTTTTCTCCCCTTCTGCCTTCCTGATACTGACAGGCAGCTTGTTTCAGCCAGGACCCCTATTTGCCTTGTATCCTAGGCCACTGAGTGTGCAACACCCTAGAGACTTTGTAAAGAAAATGACTAGCTTTAATTCACTAACTTTCAAACACTCAGAGCCTACTTAAGATAAAGTGATAACTAATTACTATACAAAATATCACTACCCTATTCACTCTCTCGGGCATGATAGGTTAATAGAAAAAAATGCTTTGAGGGAATATTTTTGGCAAGTTTTTTTGGGGGGGGCCGTTTACACTAGAGTCAATTACAGTAATGGTGTGCGAAAGATGGCTTTCTCAGGTGAAGAGAGAAAGAAGGTGAAAGCGCTATTGTAGAAACTTCACATGTTAAGAGAAACAATTTGACCACTGGATCCACTTGATGACTGAATATGATCTTTCTGTAACTTGACTTGTGTATAGATTTATGCATCCATGTCAGAGTGTGCCATGAATGCAAGTCTTCAAAAGATATCATTTTTTCTATAAGTGGTTTATAAATTTTCCCCAATATGTATATTAATGAGTTAAATGCTTATGGGTGTATTAAAGAATACTGCAAGCTAAAGTAAAATATTATCACAGTGACACTAAATTTTTGTGAAAGGAGCATCGTGTTTTTGTGCAATTGGAGTGCAAAATAAAATATTTTTAAACAAGCCAGCGTGTAAGGTTCTGAGTATGCACTGTCTCCTTTTCAAACCTGTAAGCACCTCTGGAAGTGCAGCAGCATTTACATCTATCAATCATTCTTCTGAGAATGCTACTGATTGAAGAAATGTAGACACTATTAGATAAAATACGTTCACTCAGAGTATACATTTATTCTGTTTCTTTGCCAGTAAAGCAATTGTTTTATCCTTAAACTGTTCAACAGTAACACTGTTATTGATCAAAATAATAAAATCAGAAACAAACCTTTCTATATTCCATATTTATATTCATCTACATGAATCATATTCTCAATACTTCTCACAATTACAATTTTATGTTAATATCTAAAATCAGTCTTAAAGCACTTGTAAATTTAAAAATTATTTTAAGGAGAAAAAGAGGGGCAAGGAGTGGAAGATGCTATCTGTGCTACAAACATTTACTGAGCCTTTGCTGTGTACAACCTGAGTATTCAGTCTATCAAGATCTATAATATAAAAAATAGTGGTGGTAAAATCTATTTGAAAATAATGCAGAGAAGTTATTATTGTAAATTACATTAAAGTTTATATTCAGTTGAGTCTGGCATTATCATTTACTACCTGTTCTTAATCTTCAACTTCAGTTGCCACATTTTATGAAATAATAGTTTTTGTCTCATAGTGATGTATGTGTGTATGCATATTGTATGAACTAAGTGATAAAATACATATAAAAGCTCACTTTATTTTGTAAAATGATTTAAAATTTAATTATATTTTGTGGTTCAATATAATATGGACTTATTTATGATCTATAATTTATTAATACTTTCAAATATACCTTTTTCATAAAGACCACATGCATGAACCAAGTCAAATAATCTTATCTCTATGATCAATATTTTAAAATGTATTTTATTTAACTTTCAACTTGACTTGTGTGCCTTTTAACAATGGTCTTTTAACAATAGTAGTTTGATAGAGTATTTAAATTCAACTAATTCACTCATTCATTTAATAATCATTTATGAAGTGCTGGGCACTTAGCTGAACACTTAAGGTTACCAACAACAACAACAAAAAATCCAAACATCGTTGTTACTTAGAGGATCTCACCATAGTAGAGGAAGTACGCACCTGTGGAAATAACTATAACATGAACATGCATACAAAAGTACCGTATGAGAGGAGCAAAATTATTGGGTCTCTGTAGATTCTACAACAGAGATTCACAAGAAACTTACAACAGGGATTTAAACAAGGGATTATGAATATGGAGAAATTCTAGTTTAAGTAATGATGTGTGCAAGGTATTACTATATTTTAGAAGGAGGTAGTATTTCATTGTGGCTAGGCCTGGGGTATACTGAGAGTGATATTAAGAGATAAAGCTGTTAAAGGCATTTCATACTGACTTGTGAAGAGCCTTTATTGACATACCACAGCATCTACTATATGATAGTTTGTAGACATCATTTCTGAGATGAACATAAGGGACAACTCCTCTATAGGGTTTTTATGATTAAAGGTTATTTTATAAAATGTCATCCACAGTATCTGCCATATTAGAAACACTCAAATTTATTGTAATTGCATCCTTTATATCATGATAATGTCATAAGTGCCATACCCTTCCAAATTGACAGGATTAATACCTCTCCTTTCTCCCAAATTGCCTGTTGGCACAGACGTGTGTGTGTGTGTGGGGGGGGGGGGTGTTTGTGTGTGTGTTTGTGTGTGTAGAACACTGTTTCATAATATGTATTTAAAAAATTAATCACAGAAAGTACATATGTAATAACATTGCACAAGTAGATTGCTGATATCAAAATACATTTTAACATCTCTATGAATACTTTAAGAATAAATATGCAAGACTTCATTACTTAGTATAGTACCACTATATTAATATATAACTATGATGTTAACTGAAACTCATACTTTTAAAATGGGGCCAATTATCTTCCAGGTTCCATAGACAACAGGTGAAGTGATTTCTTTAGTCTTGCATAAATAAGGGTGACCATATAGAACAAAAACAAAATATTTCCACTTAAGAAAATAGTAACATAACAATATTTATTCAAATATTCCATTTTGCTTTACATAAACAGATAATGGTAAATCCAAATCATGGAAAACAGGTACGTACTCTGAGGAAACCGTGGTGGATTGTCGTTGACATCAGTCAAGGTGATATTGACCGTTGTAGATCCCGAAAGCCCTCCAACTTGCCCAGCCATGTCTTTGGCTTGAATGACCACTGAGTAGTGTTCTCTGGCTTCTCTGTCCATGTTATGTAAGGCAGTTCTAATAACTCCTGTAATATACATGTCAAAAAAAACATTATGAGTTATACATTAAACAAGAATCAAGTTATATATCATTTTTTGTTTGTTTTCAGAAAGGTCTTTTTAAGTAGCATACACTTGAGAGAAAGCCACACTTCTGAGAAAAACAGTACCTTAACAATGCACAAAAACTGTCTCATTGAAACATTCATTTACAACCTCATGTCCCAAAGCATTCTATTAGTAGCAAATACCTACCTGTCTTTATTCATTGAGGTAGGTGGTCCCTCAAGAGAAGCCCTGCTGCCCAAGCTTGCTACTCTTGCTGGTGTGCTGAACATTTTACAGCTTGGGCTCCTCAGAAATGTCAATTAAGATGGTCATATTGATTTGACCAGAGATTAATTTTCCTCTTTACAGAGCAACTTCCTTAAAAATTGTCAAGATTTGATGATGGAAGACATTAGATGAGTTTGGACACTTTGAACAGAGATTTTAGGCAAGAGGCATCATTTTAACAGTTATCAAAGACTAAGAAACTCACTATTTTCATCATAAAACAACTTTAACCAGAACTAGATCTAAGTATATAAGTAGAATTTTAAAAATAATAATTCTATAAATACATGTAAAAGTAACATTCTTTATCTTAATAGTGCAAAGGGGGACTTTTGACACACTTTTGCATGAAGGATACTTGGATTGAATAAAGGAATGAGATATTATATATTCATTTGTGATTATACATATATAACACCTACCCCCCATACACACATAAATACCTCTATCAATATAGTCTTTATGACTGAAAACACATTTTCCAGAGGACCATGCTTATCCAGGGCCTATTAACTATGTCATAAAATAATAATATTTTCCTTGTGTAAATGAAGTAAGTTACAAATATATACATAAATATATATATATTTATATATATGTATTTTTACTTTCATGTATATACATATAAACATATGCTCTCAATATATTTGTTACTCCAAACATGGGCCATCATTTAATAAACTCCCTTTTATTTTTAATAAAAATAGTTGAATTATGCCATCTTTGAAAAATACACCAGTAACTTTAATCAAAATCACATGTGATTAGTCAGTAGAACAATTCATAAGAAGTTACCAATTATAACTGCTAACTATAGTGTTTACCAAATATATTGACCAAATATCTTGATATATGATGAAAAATAAAGTTGAATCTTCAAGTTAAAAATAGCATGTTAAAAGTAGGAAGGATTATTCAATCACTTGTTTTGAATATAGAACATTAAACAACTGTTTCTTTGTTTTTTTTAACTGACTTGATTGGCTGTGTAATAATGACTTTGAGAGGAGAGCCTCAGGCTTCAAGAAAAGGAAATAGTGTGAACATATAATTGAAGGAATTTAGAAAAAACTTTCCTGGAGCTAAATAGATATGAAAATTACTCTTACCAAAAGAAGTTATAATAATATGATAATAAATGATTCATCTAATTTATGTATATAAAAAGCCTCAAGCACCTTTATTAAAAAAACAATGTTTATCATATATAACTATTTAAGTATGAATTGATATAGAAATGAATAAGCAAATTATTTATGAAAACACTTTATGAAAAGAATGTGTATTTTCTAGTTTTGGGGAAAAAAAAGAATCTTTCCTAAGAAGAATGAATTATAAATGGGACTTGCCTTTAGTGGGGAGAAATATGAGATTCTTATCAAAGCTAATGTTTTTCAAAATATCATTAATAAAATGATGTTTTGCAAAATATACATATCTAAAAGTAAAACTAATCATTACAAAGTGAATGATAGATATCTCTTTTACACAATTTGAATTTAGTCCTTTAAGATCAGAGAAATCAGCAAAATGTCCTGTTTATAGTGTGAATGTCAGTAATTTCATTACAGTGCCATTATTTGCCTTCTTTTATAATATAGCAACTTCCAGAACAAAGTGGGAAAACCTTGTCAACTAAATTTGCTCATAAAAGAAAAAAGCAAATCCAGAACTGACATATACTTCCCAGAAGTGATTGTCTCAGGATTCATTTAAACTCACAACTATCTTGAATGTGGCCAATTGCATTAGTTTAGCTATGACCTCTCATGGGGACACTAAGGTAACCGGGAAGAATTATAGTCAAACTGCCATAGTAACGTTATTTCAGGACAAGATAATCAACTTCTATCATGCAGCCCAATGCATGTTACTGGGGTGGCCTAAACTGCAGCTGATGCACAGTAATTTTCTTTTTCCTTTTAAATAGACATATTTTAGGTTTTGCTAGTTCTAGGTCCATCCACAGCAAAACTGAGCAGAAAGTACAGAGAATTTCCAAATACACTTTGCCTCCTCCCTACACACACCCTTCCCCATTACTAACATCCTACACCCAGAATGGCTTATTTTTATGATTTATGAACCTACCTTGATACATCATTATTGCCCAAAGTCCAGAGTGTAAATTATAGTTCACTCTAGGTGTTATACATTCTATGGGCTTTGACAAATACATAATGACAGGTATCCACATTATAGTATCATACAGAATAGTTTCATTGCCCTAAAAATCCTTTCTCTTCTATTTAGTCCTCCCTTCCCTCAACACTGATCATTCTCACAATCACTGATGTTTATAGAGTCTCTATAGTTTTGCCTTTTCTGGAATGTAATACAAATGGAATCATACAATAGACAGCCTTTCAGATTTTCTTTTACTCAGTGATATGCATTTAGGTTTTCTCTGTCTTGAAAATGAGCTTGGTAGTTCATTTCTTTCTAGCGTCGACTAATAATTCCATTATCTTGAATGTATGACAGTCTATTTAAGCCAATCACTTACTGAAGGAAATGTTGGTTGCTTTAAAGCAATGGTGATTATAAACAAAACTGCTATTGAGATCTATGTATGAGTTTTTGTATGGGCATAAATTTTCAACTCATTTGGGTAAATATCAAAGAGCATGATTGCTGGGACATATGGTAAGAGTGTGTTTAGTTTTGTAAGAAAATACCAAATTATCTTCCAGAGTGGTTGTGCCGTTTTACATTTCACCAGCAATGGATGAGAGTTCATGTTTTTCCACACCCTTCCAGCCTTTGGTATTTATTGTCAGTGTTCTCGACTTTGGCCATTATAATAGGGGGGTAGTTGTATTTAATTGCTGTTTTAATTTGTATTTCCTTGATGATATATGAAGTTGAACATCTTTTTATATCTTTATTTGTCACCTGTAGATCATCTTTGGAGAGATGTCTGTTCATATTTGTTGTCCATTTTCAAAAATTGGATTGTCCATTTTCAAAAATTGGGTTGTCCATTTTCATATTGTTGATGTTAAGAGTTATTTGTATATTTTAGGTAACAGCATGAATTACTCAGGGTTCTTCAAAAAAAAGAAACAATAGGAAATTTTATAATATATGTGTGTCTATACATATATACATAGATGTGTGTATATATGCACACACTAACACATGTATATATGGAGAAAAACTTCTCAGGAGAAATTGGCTCATGTCATTGTAGAGGATGACGAGTCCCACAATTTCAGGAGACCAAGAAAAGATGATAGTGTAATTCAGTCCAATTCTGAAGTCCTGAGAAACCAGAAATTCAGTGGTGGAAATCCCAGTCCAAGGGCAAAAGAAGACCAATGTCCCAGATCAAGTGGGTCTCACTCTTGCTCAAGCTGGTCTCAAACTCCTGAGCTCAAACAATCCTCCTGCCTCAGCCTCTCAGAGTGCTAGGATGACAGGTGTGAGCCACTACACCCAGCCAATAGCTGACTTTTTTGCAGAATAAAATACATATTTTGAATAAACAGACACATGCACACACATCCTCCTTCCCTTCATACACATGCTGATTTTTCTTCCACTTTTACCCGGGAAGGTACATTTGACAATAGTGAAAACACTAAGCAGAATGATATTTTTGATAAAAAATAAATTAAATGTGAAACTGTTTAGGCAAAATGTCCTATGGACTGGTTTTCTCAGGATATTTTCAGATTAATCCTGTCCAGGCTTAACTACTGAATTTCACGTTTTCATTCTATACATGTGGCAATTTGGGTGGTCAATCATTCAGTCACCTTAATTTATGAAATATCTATATTGTTTTTCAACCTGGACTGTGCTTATATTTGTCTTGAAATTTCCCTAAAGAATAAATTGCTTATTTACATCCCCTGAGATTCTGATTTAGTAATTCAGAGTTGGGTTGTCGTAGGTACATCTCTGATTGACTACCCTGTTATTCTGCTAAGGATACCAAAACAAAATACCATCGACCGCATGGCTTAAACAACAGAAATTTATTTCTTACAGTTCCAGAAGCTAGGAAGTCTGAGATATAGGTGCCAGCTGGTGAGGTCCCAGATCTCTTACTGGCTTGTACATATTAATAACTGCCTTCTTGCAATGTCCTCACTTGGTGTTTCTTCTTTGCAAGTATTGAGGAAGGAGGATCTCTCTTCCACTTCTTATAAGGTCCCACCTTCATGATCTAGTTAACCCTAATTACCTCCCAAATGCCCAATATCCAAATACCACCACATTGGGGCTTAGGGCTTCATCATATGAATTTTGGAGGGATACAAACATTCATTTTGATTCCAGTGCAAGTGAGTCAAGATCATACTTTAAATAATCACAATTTGAAAGGGAAAGTTGTACCATTATATTTTCGTGCATTTCTTCACATTTTTCTCCATTGTGTCATGCCAGTAAATGCATATGTATATGGTCATACATAAATACACACAGAATATACAAAGGTAATATGTATTTTTCATAGTTTTGACACCTAAGCCCATGTACATAATCTGAGTGAAAAATGTTTTGTTTTGGTCGTCAGCTGTTTCTACCATATATTCATGTATACATGTACTCAGTAATAAGGATATAACTTATTCTTATCTTTGAAATAAACTTAGAACGGGCATATTATGTGGCCTTTTAATTTAGGAAAATTTAAAGAAAAAATGGAGAACAGCTTAATTAATTACCAAAAAACATGGCATTGTCCATTTGTTTAAAAGTAAAGAAAATTTTCCTCTTTTCAATATATGCTAGGTGAAGGCTTATGACATATTCTGAATATTTGTTGGATATGCTTCACTTGCAATGCTTATTTCAGAAATTTTAACAGGAATTGTTGCCTTTTACTCTTTTGTGATGCTGGGTTGAGTCAACAGAATGTGATTGCTTGTATATCATTTTGTTTTGTTTCCTATTACATTCCTGGTAAACAACTGTAGGTGCCCTGTTGCCTGCAAATTATCTTCTGAGTACTGCTTCCCAATCACCTTGATATGTAGGAGCTTGTAACTGGGAATTACTCTCTACTGTATACAAGTTCACAACATTGAAAACTCATTTGTGCTTATAAATATTACTTGTTGAGCTTGATTCACTGCCCTACCATATGTTTATGCTTGCTAACTTATTACATTCATATAGCACTAGATCTCTAAAATGTTTTTGTTTTTTACATTTTTACCCACTAAAAAGAATCCAAGATAGAAATGTTATACAAATTGGTTTATTAAATAATACCACAGAAGACTTAAAAATAAAAATGTCGAACAGGCTAGAACAAATAAACAAGAGTGCACATCCAAATTTTTACAAAAACCTCCAAGGTATACACGTATGTTTAGAACAGAAACTGGTAAGATTTCTTCCATGCCTAAACTACATGTGTACACTTTTGCTCAATTGTTTATTTTTCTTAATTTGTTCAGTTTCTCATTTATTCATTTAATGTCTATTATGTTACAGAAAATGTGTTGAACTCCTAGTGTTTCTCTAATGGGACTCATGGATCACTTAATAACTAAATAATGTGGAGTGCTCATTATCATGCAAATTAAAGGACTCCCATGTTACAGCTACTGAATTAGAATCCAGGGCCTTGGGGCCCAGGCATAAGTATTTGTGACAAGCTTCTCCATGGATTCTTATGAATAGACAAATTTGAGATAACCACCAAGAATTGACAACGTATGGTAGCTGGCATTAAGGTGCTCATATTCCATTGTAGGATCAGTTTCTTTAAAATAATTAATACAAATACTGAGAGGTTTAGATATGATTGAAACTTTGGTTAGCCATTTGCTAAATGATGGCACTAAACATCTTGGCAGTAATAATTCCTCTTTTCAAGTGCTTGATTACAGTGGTTTAGGCACCTGGAATATTCTTTATGTTAACTATTCAATTGATACTTAGGTACTTCAACATTCAGTATTTTGTAAACTATGTATACCAAGCTATACATTCTGAATTTTCACAACTGACTTAAGGTAATATGATTTCTATAAAATCTTGTCTGTATAGAAAGCAAAAAAAAAGTATTTAGACATTTAATCTATCTGTATCTAACAACAACACAATTCCAGAAATGTATGTTCTTTATTCATCATGCTCAATTCAATATGTGCTGAATGTGTTTCTACTTCTGTATAAAATGTGGGATATAAATACCTATAAGAGAGAGATTATGACATTAGAATGCCATGATTAGAGTCTTCACTGATACAGAAATAGACAGCAAATCAGAAAAGTTAAGAAATACAGAAAATTTGTTTTATAAATGTGAAACAAAATCCAGACCTCAGAGGTCATAGAGTTCAAAAATTAGAAGAATAGGACCCAAGAGTACTTGTGGGAGAGGATCTATGAAGCCCTGGGTGGAGAAGGAGGGTATTCATGGAAAGGAGACTTGATAGAACAACGGATGCACATGGCAATATATGACAATGAACAGACAGATTTGGCCTCAGTGGAAAATGTTAAAGGGATAATGGTAGAGGTTAGGAACTCAGTGATTACTGTCTGGATATTTCAATATTTTTTTTCTCAAGTGACTGAAAGTTTGGATACAGTAGTTCTTTTACTGTCTCTCTTGGAAAGTCATGATTGTCTAGACTTCACTACTTGTCAGTCATTGTTACTGGCTGCGGCTGAGCAGGTGCATGGTTATCTCTACTTTAGCATAATTGCAACTCCAAGGTTGCAGTGTGTGATGGATTAAAACTTCAAATTTTTATTTATATTTTTGCTATGCCATTTATTTTATTTTTAAAGAAATATATATATATATAAGATATTATATGAGGCAATGTCATCTTGGATTTTAAAAAGAAGCAACATATTTAGCTTCAAGCTATGACTCATGGAATTAACAGTCATAAATTCATAGAGGTAGACATTTTTATGCTTTAGTAGGAAGATCCAATTTTTCCTGCTCTACATTTCTGTTCTCCCTACCATTAAAATTGATGGTGAAGCACTTTATTTCTGCTGAGGAAAAATGGAAGAGGAACTCACATGTTTTGTATATGGACTGTAATTCAAGCACTCCCTTCAGGTACATACCTCATATATTTTTTTCCCATACACTCTATGGGAGGGAAAGCTCAAAGTTTAAACAAGTCTTCCCAAATCACAAGATCAAAAGTTGCAAAATCTGAAACCTAACCAAAGCCTTTCTAAGACTAAAATCTTAATGCCACAGTGTCATCACCTTAAGTAATTTAGCCTTTGAAACTTGTAGAGTCTAAAGGAGAGACTCGGGTAATTTTGAGAGGGAGAGACAGGGAGAGACGGGGGAGAGAGAAAGAGAAGGAGAAAAAGAGGAAGAGGTGGAGGAGGAGAAGGGAGAAGAAGAGGCAGGAGAGGAGATAAAGAGAAACATCATATATGTTGGCTTATCTCTGTAAGGATTTGGGGACATAAATCAGAAAGATGCACAGAGAATGTAGTTGCATTGCTATACCAATAAAGATACTTATAATTTAGAATGCTTTGTTTTCCTTTTTTAAAATATGTATTTTGTTTATTTCTTATTTCTGTTATGAGTGTTCCAATGTCATCTATATTTTCACATGCTGTCTATCTAGTTGATCTATATAATAACCATACCAATAAAATCATAGCACTGCCAGGGCATTTTGTGAAGGCCAGTTATTCTCTAGACTATCAAGCATTTAGCACAGGTATTCCATTCAGCAAAACTTTACTGAGACAGTGCTACAGATACCCCTTGGCTTACAATGGGGTTCTATTGCAATAAACCCATGGTAAAATTGAAAACTGGTAAGTTGAATCATCATAAGTAAGGGACTTTCTGCATATGGAAGAAAGGAAATGGAACTATAAACTTTGAAAACACTCGCCTTGGAGTAAATCTCAAAGGTGATGATTATGATAATAGAACTACTAATAGGCATAGGGTATTTATTAATGATTTGTATTTGACACTAGGAAGAATGCTCTGTGTTGATCATCATATTAAATCCTCCATGAACTGCAGGTAATAGGTGCTCATATCCATTTTAGGAAAGGTGGATTACAAAAACTGAAACCTTAAGGAATTTGCACAAGTATCGATAGGTATGATAGAGCCAGAATTCAGTTCATGCAATTAGGATTTGGAGTCTGTTTCCACAATCAATACCCTCTGAGTATCTCACTCCTTGTGAATACATTGGGAAAACACTGCATAGGTCACATGGGTTTATAGATAAAGTGTTTAGCATAGTGTTGAAGTGTGCATTAGGCTGTCAATAAAAGATTGCTTTGCCTTTTCATTTGTTATGTGCTACATGAGGAACCACAGAAAAATATCACTTTTCTGCTTAAAAATTTATAACTTGCCACTCCTTGTTGATATGAAACTCATACTGTACATAGCAGCCCTGTAGTTTGGCCTAAACAAAAACCCAGTCAATTCTTTTAGGTATGGGAAATGGGATTGCTGGCTCATAAAGCAGTTCTATTATTAATTTTTTTGATGAACTTATATACTCTTTCCATTGTAGGTGAACTATTTTAAATTCCCACAAACAGTGTATAAGGGTTTCAATTTCTCTCCATGCTCACCAACACACTTTTTTATTTTTTTGACAATAGCTATCCTAACAGTTAGGAGATGATATATCCTTGTGGTTTTAATTTACATTTCCCTGAAGATTAGAATTATTATCTTGTTTTATACCTATCAGCCATATCCAAAAGAATTGAAATCAGGTTCTTATAGAGATCTCACCCCCATGTTTATTGCAGCAGTATTCACAACAGCCAAGTTATGGAAACAGCCTAAATGTCCATGGACTAATGAATAAATAAAGAAAATGTAGCATATACATACAAGAGAATATTATTCATCCTTGAAAAAGAAGAAAATCCTGTAATATATAGCAATATAGATAAATTTTGAGGATATTAAGCCAAATCATGATCTCACTTATATGTGGAATCTGAAAATATCAAGCTCATAGAAGCAGAGACTAGATAGAATGGTGGTTTCCAGGAACTAGGGGGAGGGGGAAATAGGGAGTTGCTGTTCAATGGGTAAAAAGTTTCAGATACGCAAGATAAATAAATTCTAGAGATCTATTATCCAACATTGTGCCTATATTTAACAATACTGTATTGTGCACTTAAAAATTGTTACAAGGGTAGCTCTGATTAAATGTTCTTATCATAATTTAAAAAATAACAATCAATAGTGTAGCCAGTAACTGTATATTGGATGGTATTTTTTTTTTTTTCTGGCTTCTAATCACCTCCTTCCTCCTTAACTTCTTCCAGAGTGGGGACAGTATGCAGAATTCTGATAGCATGTGTGCATTCATAAAATATTTTACACATTTTTTCCAGAATCGATATGATTTTGGGTGAAAAAATTAAATAAAAATGGCTATGGGATTTTTCTTCAAATGTTTCTCTTGTTTTTGACCAACAGAGCCTAAAATAGATTTTAAAAAGACCCTTGCACCTTGGCTATTTGGTTTCAGAAGCAGCCTCTGCTTCTCTTGGCCAGGTTAGGTTCTAATAGCCCCTAAGAGAACACAATGGAGCTATAATATTGGACTCCAGTCACAAGGAAATTGCCAAAATGACAGAAATGGGATTCAGAATATGGATGGCAAATAAGATGATTGGAATTGAAGAGAAAGTTGTAAACCAACAAAAATAAGCCAAAAAATATTTCAGGGAATCAATGAAAAAATGAAAAAGTCACTAGAGAGCTAGACAACATAAGAAAGAATATAACGGAACTTAAAGAAATGAAAGAGTCATTAATGAAATTTCAAAATGTAGTTGAAAGCTTTAACAGTGGGCTAACCCAAGGAGAAGAAAGAATCCCAGAGATTGAAGACAAGGCTCTCAAAATAACCCAGTCATTCAAAGAGGCAGAGAAGAGTATAAAAAAAGCCTCAGCAATCACTGAGTGGGACTGTGTGGAGCAAACTAATATTTGATTTATAGGTATCCCTGAGGGTAAAGAAGAAAGAGTTAAAAGCATGAAAAACCTATTCGAGGAAATTATTGAAGACAACTTCCTGGGCATTGTCAGAAATTCAGACATACAGATACAAGCATTGGGGAGATTCATAGCAAATAGGTTAGCTCTAATAGTATCAGAATCGAAGATCCCCATTGTAGTGAGTTTCCTTTAAGAAATAGCAGAAAGATGATGTAAAAACTTGGGTATATGAAATTTCTGACTCCAAAAGTTCAGGATTCAATTTAAGTGTAACAAAAGGAAGAGTGAGAATCTTAGAAAATAAAGATTCATGTTGTTTCAAGTGGTCATTAACCTTTTTGTGTTTTCTCTTTGAGGGGAATCAAATACCAATGTTATTATTGCTACCATTTGGAGAAAATTTTTATCGCTTGATGGTACTAACAAAGCTACCTACAAATTTTTTGACAATAGTACCATTAAAAGTCTGGATTTATTTGTCTTCCCCTTGTATTGGGGCTGACCTGTGACCGCTTTAACCAATGCAGTGCAATGGAAGTCACTTTAGCAGTTTTTGCCCTGCTCTTAAGAGGTTTGGAAGACTCTGCCATGGTCTTCATATCTCCTGAGCTCTCTAACTAATGAGACCATGTAGAGAAGCTTTGAGATCACATGAAGAGAAATAATGTCCAGCTGGGCCCATTCTCCCAGCTGTTCCTGCTAAGGCATCAGGCATGTAAGTAGACCCATCTTTGAACCTCCACACCAGTTCATGTGTCAAAAGCTACGAAACCAAACCTATGCTATATGTATCAATAAATTGTGCAGACAATCCCTGCTCAATTTTCTCATATTCAAAATTATTGTTGTTTTGAAAGTTCTGAGTTTTGAAGGTAGTTTTCCCCACAGTTTGAATCCAAATTTGGCATTAAAATTTGTAATAAACACACATATGCACACATATATGCACATATACATATACACATACACATTTACTACCATAGAGAGATAAATGATGGTTGGCTTCTAGATCTACTCCTAACACCATTATATCAATACTATATATTTTCTACCTATTATCTCCTCTCCTCTCTTTTCCCTCCCCACCTCCCTCTCTCCCCCTCTGTTCTCTCCCTGTTTCTCTCTATTTCTCTTCAGAACTAGAGTGTATACAGATATACAGAAACACACATATTTCAAAGATGTCATATTTAAGTTATGGTACATATATACTGAATTCAAGTAAACATTATATGTAGAGGATAAGCAGAAGAAGGAAAATGAATCTGACTTCCAAAAATTGCTGTGAAATGAACACATAGAACACAACTTCTTCTAATTATTGAATAGTTATTATTATTCATAAGATTCTTACCATAAGGAAATTTGTACTCTATGGGGAGTAATAAGGTTATCTATAATATTTATGGGATAATATTAATCTAGAACATTAGGAAGATAATTTGAAATTTTAAAATATTAAATACAAATCTTATTTTATATACTAGATATTAAATGTTTGACTAAGTACTCTAACTTAAATAGAAGTAGATTTTCATGAAAAATAAAGATGAAATAGTAATTGAAAAAATTAGAAGTAGTTAAGTATGATTTCCCAAAATAGCTTACTCATGTAGTTTATAAAAATTTGATGTGCTCAAAATGAAAACATAAATTAGAAATATTATCAAATAAACCTTATGCCTTATTTATCCATTGGAATATTTTTCTGTTACTCTGCTTCTTGATTTTTTTACAATGAATTTATTTTTCTTTTTTGTTCTTGATTATGATGGTGAAAATGGTCTAACAATATAAACATGGAATATTTTAGTGAAGTTATTATTTAAGAAAGGGTATTTAACATGAATATCACAAAAATATCTGGAATATGTGTTGTTGAGACTGCTATATTGAATGTAATATAACACAAATTAAAACATATATATATATATATATATCTCAATGACCATCTAGCTCTATTAGTAATGGTATAATTGACAACATAGGCCCATAAGTAACGAAATATTGACGATTTCTCATGTTATAATTATTATAACATCTGGCTTCCTAATTTTAAAAGAAAGTTTTGTTTTCCTTTTATATAATGATTTACTTTATAATGCATACATCATACTTGAATGATCTAAAAAGACATTGCCATGTTCAACAAGCTGGTTGTCATGTTATGCATGCTATATATAAGAATATGTAGGTATGCCTGTATATTATATACAAGTTATTTGTCACATGGAGCATATACGTAGTACTGAAGCAAACTTATGTATTTGATTTATAAAATTATTTTTTAAGATTTGAAAGGTATGCATACATATATGTCTTATTTCCTTTTGTATATAACTTAAACCAGAATCTTTAAGACACTTGTGGAAAATTAAGTGAATTTTAAGTTTTATAGAATAAGATTAGACTGTAATCGGGATTGTTGTAGTACATTCAAAGCAACATAAAAGAAAAGTGCAAATACAATTGAAAAAATACAAAGTAATCACTAGGCTTTCAAGAATGCTAAGGAATTTTTACTGGCTTTGATCTTTTACATATTTGTAGTGAAAAATTATAAAAATAATCATTTAACCATGATACTACCTGTATTTTCCTGAAAACTTTAAAAATAATGAGATGAACATTATTTGGGAGGAAGATATTTTACTGATTGTGTAAATTTGACTGACGATTCAATTTTTGCTTTGTTTGTCATTAATCTGTAGATACATTCATTATTAATTAATAATTAACATGTATTCATGTCATTATGACTTCAGTAGCATTGAAAGGCAATATGGTGAAACCATGTGAACGAGGCCACGATTTATGAATAACTCTTACATGCACAGATGCCGGCCACACAAAGTAATAGAAACAATAAATAGCTCAAAGAAATATGGAAGCTTTTATAGAAAGATTCTTGTTCATGAGAAGAAGATTATCCATGTTAAAGCCTTGTCTCGTTATGCTCTTGACTAGTTTAAGTGATGAATGAGAAATCTTAGTAGCTTGGGTACACTCTTAGCATTTATTAAATATAAGCCATCCAGTAAGTTAATTAATAATCTGATACCCTATGTAACTAGTTACTAAATGGTAATAACAGAATGCATACTACAGAAGGGTACTGTATTCTAATTTAAATGATGCTCACAAAGCATTGAGTTTTGTTGAGCTACGTAAATGTAAAATGCTACTTTTTTATAATATGATAGAAAAATGCCATAGAATTAATTATTAATTGATAACCTGAGGCATGAAAACTGAATTTGTCTGTATATGAACAGATATTTTTGTCTTTTGATGAAGAGAGTGAAGAGAAAGCACTTAACACCTGACAGATGAATCTGAAGGATGAATATTATATGATTTGTGTAGTAAGAATTTTAATTAGTATCTAAATATGTTTGTAGGAAAAGGTTTCTAGGAAAGAAAAAATAAAGTTAACAAGCAAACATGAAAGACTCGTTTTATTCTACCAGGCTATACAGCTTTATCATGTTCTCTTAATATTTGACTTCATGGGGTAATATGTTGTTAATTAGTTAAACTATAACCAAGGAAAAGGAAGGAATGCTTGGAAACTGACAAAAAACACCACTTTGTTAACAAATTTGTGTTAAAAAAACAGATTTATCAAGATTGACTCCATTTTAAAAACTATTAAAAGGTATTAGCTTCCCTATATTGGGCAGAGATGTGAAACACAAAATAGTAAAATCAGACAGATGGAATAGAAAGTTTCAGCTAAATGCTAACTTGTTCCTACTTTCTCCAGTAACGATAATATCACATCGTAAGTTGGTGGATTAGGGAAAGCTAACAGGCATAAGAATTCTCAGATCTCTCCCTGTATGAATTGTGACTGATGTAAACACATCTTTAATTTTTGCATAAAACATGAAATAGTACCTGCCACCTAAAAAATGAAAAGTGTATTGTTCTTGAATTTCTAAATTTCTTATAGCCAAATCTCTGGAGAAGTTGTCTATTGATGGCATGAAGTAGAAACTGAGATGGATATTTGGGTTGAGGACATTTGTTAGGGACTGTACAGGGAAGAGGGAAGGAGCAGAAATGAACAGAGAACAGTATTAGACTGTGATGTGAGTCCAACAAAGCTTAGGCTAATGTAGCAAGGAGCTCTGGATGATGCATTTCCTGTTTAAGTGTCCAGGCCAGACCCCATACACCCTAACTCTTTAAGTCACTGGATGAGGGCTGTCCTAGAAGTGGAGTGAATATAGGCAAGGTGGCCATAGGAATCTGAGATGAATCTGAAGGAGGTGGCAGGCAGAAATGGGTATAGAATGTACTCCCTACACTGGCCAGCAAGTCCTTCCTTAATGGGAGCTCAAGGCCATGCATCCCTCTGTCTGCCACACAGTATACCTAATTTGTTCCCCTTAATTCCCAGCTCAATCACCTCCAGTCTTGATTCAGTCTGCGTACTACACTCTATGTGATTGTATGATCTCAGCTTCTATGGTTCTCACATTGCCAAATGCAACTGTGCTCATCTCACCATCAGCAATACTGGCCACAGGCTATTATTCCTACCTTTATGAAAGACAATTTTCTTGTTTTTCTCAGTTCTATTCCCTTACGTTAAATATTGCCACCACACTAATTTACTTACTGTCATCATGACAATTTAATTCTTAATTTTTATAACTATTTGTATTTTCCCACTAGGACAAAAGCTCCACAAGATCTAGGATGTTTATTTTTCTGTGTTTTCCTTGCTGTACCATCCTTGCCTAAAGCAATTCCCAACATTTAAGTTATCCTCAAGTACCACAAATTGGGCATTTAAACCATAAAAAAGTGCATTGTATCACAATTCTGGAGCCTAGAGATCTGATATTAAGGTGTTGGCAGGTTTGGCTCTTTCTGTGTGTGGGCTGTGAGGAATGGTTGTGTTCCGGGCCTCTCTCTTTGGGTTGTAGATGGCTGTTTTCCTGCTCTCATGATCCTCTCTCTGCATATTCAAATAGTCTTTTCTTTGTCAATATCTGTATATCCAAATTTCCTCTTTTTATAAGGACACCAGTTATATTTGATTATGGCTCACTGTTCGTCACTTTAACTTGATAGCCTCTGGAAGAACCCTGTCTCCACATAAGGCCACACTCTGAGGTACTGGGCTTAGGACTTCAACAGATGGGTTTTTTGGGGGGGTAAGGAGGGTGGATACAGTTTAACTTATAACACTGAGCAATGTAATTAATAGCACCAAAGGAAAAATAAATACATATTGACTATGTAAGTCTGTTCCTCAAACCCATATTAGAGAACCTCTTTAAGTAAAATTGTAAGTTTCAGACTGACCACAAACGAACTGATGAACTCACCGTAATGATAAAACACAAAAAGTTAAAAACAAATGTGTGAAAGAACAATGCTAGAGAAAAGATGGAGAAGGAGAGACACTTCTGTGTGAGTAGCCTAACAATAGAACGAATGTGAGATCATGAAAAGTGGCCTTGAACTCCTCTATCCTGAGAGATAAAAAGAGTCATTCTTCCTTTACCTAGTAGCTATTAAATGCCCATTAGATCCAGACACTCTTCTAGGGACAGATAAATCACTACCTTCAGAAAGCTTACATTCTGGAAGGGCAGCATAATGGGGAAAAAAAAGCAAGATAATTAAAATAATTGACTGTATCATATATAGCAGAATAATTGATATTATTTGCTGGGGAAAAATTTGGTTTGGGCTTATGATTTTAACTAGGACTATAATAATGGTATGTTGGAGTTGGCTAGTTCTGGCTTACAAAAGATAATTATTAAACTTTCAAAAATGTTGAGACCTGGCTCATAAATACAGTCATTGTTCAAAATTAGATGATATTAACTAAAAAATCAATATCATTTAAAAAAACCAATAAATACTGAAAACTTCTTACTTCTAAATTGTATTGCTATATTGTACTATCTATGCTTTTGATGTTATTTTACTTCTATTGTGTCTGTATATTGGAAATACTATAGAATGAAGTGGTCATCTTTTCCCAACTCCATGTTCAATGGTGTCACCTTGGTAACTTAAAAAACAGTGGTAATGGAAGTATTTTCACCATGAAAATTAGCAAATGCTACTAACTCAGGGTTTAACTATTGACTTGGTGATTTTCTATATTTCAGAAAATAAAGGAGAAAATATAAAAGCATATTAAACTCACAAGCATAGACATTACAGTAAGAATAACAAATTTTGAAGAGATATTATTATAAATAATGAAAACTATTTTTCAACTTAGCAAAAAATGTAGCTTGTATTGAGGGATAAGTGAAGTTTAGATAAACATCATTTATCTACACATTAATATAAAGAAAAATATCAACAAACACTGAAGCCCAAACTAAACTCATTTGGCAATGAACTGAGCTACTTCTTTGCTTAATGAAGCATTTATTTGCAGTAGAATATTGTCACTATTCAACATATTGAAACAATAGGTTGAGTATGGATGAAAATGTTGGCAAAAATCAATGCAAGCATTCTGTAAAAATCAATTGACTATGTGGAATTTCCAGTAAAGGGCAATATATATTTTATAATTGTTTGCAAATTGTGTGCCTCATATCTTTTATAACAGTAAAATTTATACAAACATATGCTCATGTACATGCCTATATGTTTCTGGTTTTAAACATTTACTAGCACATTGCTGACTGCTAGGGATAAATATACTAAAAAGAAGTGAGAGAGAAAGCATCATAGGCGAAATGAATCATATGCACAAATACCCTAATGTGGGTGCTTTCTAGGTTGTGGGAGGGAAATCATTGAGGCCAGCATATTTACTATTATAATGTTCTTGGCTTTGGCTATAAGTGAGATGGGAAGCCACTGACAGTTTTTGAGCAAATAAGTGATATAACCTCATATATTTTAACATGATTGCTATGATGTTGTGTTGAGAATAGACTGTATGGAATAAAGGTGGAATCGAGGAGACAGGTTAAGAGATAAGTACAATAAAGTTAATTAAAATGGAAGTGAGGGGATGTGGTCCAATCCTGGATATGTTTTCAAGGTAGGACTTGCTGATGTAATAGTTGTGTAGTGTGAAAGAAAACCAGGAATGAAGGATGATCCAAAGTGTTTGGACTGAGATACAGAAGACTGTGACAAGAATTTTTTGTGAGGAGGTGGATGGAGATCAGGAGGTCAATTTTGGACATGATCTGTGATATCTGTCTCAGAGACTCACACAGAGATATTCAATTGGCATATAGAATATTGATTTTTAAAGGGGCAGTCCGGATTAGCAGTATAAATGTAATCAACATAAAGACCATATTTAAAGCTTTTAAACAAATGAGATTAGCAAAGAAATGAATACCTAAAAAAGTCTCCAACATTGAACATGGACACCTGTCAGTGTTGTGAGATTGAGAGAAAGAGAGGAAGCAACAAATATCATCTATAATTCAGAAAGGAAGAAAACTAAGAGAGTGTGGCATCCTGGAAACCAAGAAGTATTTCAAGGAATAGAAACTGACTCTGGGTCACAAATGCTGTTACTCAATCAAGTATGACATCACCCAAGCAGTGTGAGGAATAAATTGGAGCCAGAGACATCATAATAGGAAATGTGGCAGTCTGCCCTAAATTTAACAAGGGATATAAATGAAGAAAATGTTACATGAGCCATTTCAAAGTGAATTTTTAAGAACAAGAGACTTACTGGAAGTAGAAAGTGAGGAAAAGAGGGTGATTCTAATTGCACTCAGTTATTTGGTGTAAGGAGCTGTGTCAGTGGGTAGTCCCTCTCCAAAATTAGAAGTATCAGATAAATATCAATGCAGAGAGTGCTAATTCATGGCTTTATTGCCTTTCATGCACCTAAGAGATATCAGAGTGAAAAAGACTGATGGATAGTTGATCACATGACACTCAGTAGAAAGGTCTGGGCAAGCCAGTCAAGATGATAATGATAGTTATAAAGAGAAAGATGGAGATGAACTCATGCTTCCTCAAATAATGAGGAATGTGACACTTATTACAGTTAATGGTCTAAATTGCTCTCTATTGAACCTTCATTTGTTGAGTCATATACTAAAAATTACCAATCAGGACAGAGAAATTACCTTTTATAAAAGGTAAGATAAAATCAACCCATCAAATACTAATAAATATAAAATAATAAAAGACTGTCTATTTTGACTGAAATTAATATTGCTTTGTTTCTTTCCCAAAATATGAATATTGGTCGGACAAATTAGCTTAATTACCCCTTTTTGTTAGCAAGGTATCTTTCAGGTTTTAAAAGAAAGTGCGGTAATAAGTTCACTACCCCTCTGAATTTTTCTCAATTAAATTTGGAGCATCTTTTATACAATACAGGAATTTTTTACAGACACTTACAAAAGTAGACAACATGTCCCAGGAGTAGGAAAATTAAAAAAAAAAAAAGATTTGTAAGAAAACAACTAATTTAAAAAGGAAGTAATAGAATCTTTTTTGTTTGTTTTTACTATTTCTTGAGTTACTCATTTAAATTGGCCAATGATAGCCCTCGTGTGACACTCATTTTTAAATTATCAATGTGGCCTTTACTTTGTTGAGCTATATCCTATAAACATAGGATATAGCCTTAAATATATATCCTATAAATATATGCCAATTAGATTTTATATAAAATATTGTATAATAAGACATTATAGTATATGATAAGACATTATATAAGGATTTATATAAAATCTTCCCTATAGTTGCTTTGTATTCTTAATGTTTCAACATTCCCAGAAGTAGCATATGGGTCTAGTAAGGATATATTCCTTTTAGTTTGTATGTGTGTGTGTTTACTTTGTTTTTGTAGCTAAGAAGGCCTATATTTTGTGGGTTGTCCCAGGACCCGACAATTTGGAAGTGGCTGCTTCCTAATTTTCAAGCCAAAGCCTTTCTTCACCCACTCACAGCCATTCAATATTTTTTCTGTTTTGTTTATTATAATAAACAGACCTGACAGAAACAGAACTAAGCATGTAAGGCATTCTATAAAACAAGTAGAACAAATACTGCATTAATGACTATAACATAATGCAGACTGAGTAGAAGAATCTTGTTCCCTAAAAATATTTGGAAATTCTTTGCCTAGAGTTATTTAACATTTGAAAAATAATTATATAAACAAGAGACTAACTAGACAGCATTATGGAACAAGGACTGGACTAGGAAGGGAATTAACATGGCAAATAATAGCTGATAAGAAAGGTCTAAATGAGGCATTGATTTAGTTAGAGACTTTTTACTTTTATTCCTCTGAAAATAAACTAGAAATCATATCACTTTTGTTGATTTAGCACCTTTCACTATTTATTTTAATGCTGTTCACTCTTAGGGTTCCAGAGAACCTATAAATGTCTTTCCACTGATTCAAGCATCATTCATCAAAGTTACTGCATGAGCTCACCGGACAAGAGTTAAGGCATCTTCCTCTGTGGTATCTCCCTTTCAGAAATAATTCTAAAGGGAATTAACTAAAAGAGAGAACACCCAATGTGAGTACAGCTAAGCCAATAGGAACTTTTACATATTTCCAGTTAAATTGGAAGCCTTGGTATGATATGTGTGAAATATAACTCTTCTGAATTTTACTCCCTTGTTATGTTATTTCAGATCCAAGATGATTTTCACTTTGTCAGTTCTTTCTTCGCTTAAGTGCTAGTAATTTATTTAGTCAGTTTCTCTATTTAAGAAATGTACATTTCACTTCTTAATCTCTCATTTGTGGTATCTTTGGAAAATTCACTGGACTGGACATTTTTCAAACTGTGAAGCTATTTTTAAGTTATAGGCTGAGTCAAGAAACTTTAGTATATACCACAAAAGTAACCAAGGCTTTGTTGAAGGAATTATGAATTGTACTAAGAAACTTAAGATTAATTTATCAAAATTGAACATAATATTGTATTTTCAAACTACTGAAAAGGTAGAGCTAACCACCATCCAATAACAGCATTTAAAATCATTCAGAGGAAGTATCACATGCTGTTAATATCATTAACATTTATATGTGTAATGAAATATTTTAAAATATCTATTTCCCTTTAACATTTTGAAGGATTTCTACCTCTTTTACTATGTTTCTCCACGTTTTGTTTTTAATTGTATGATTCAGCCTTTGGGATTTTTCTCTTGGCTATATTTGTAGACTACTTTGCATAAATGACATATTTTGGCCATATGGTACCATTGAGGCTTTAGAGAACCAGAGCCAGTTGTCTACAATCAAACCTTGATTCCATCATTTCCTTGCAGAATTTTCCACAAATTTAAATGAAAACATCAATACTACCTATTTATATCATTAATGTGAAATTGCATTAGTTAATTCATAATTGCCCATATAGTTATTGTCCTGTTTTTCAATTTTGTTCAAAAATGAGCATATTTTTCCCAAAGCAAATATCTAAGAAACCTTACCATTTCCAAAATTGTCTGATTTGTGTCTTCTGCCCTTCATCCCCTATCTCCAGTTAATTTATATTGTGAGCTATTTGTTTAGATTGCCTTGGTAACAGCAATATCTCCATTCATAGTTCCAGAAGTGTGCTTTATTTTGTTTGTTTGCAATTCCAATTAGAAATGCATTTATGGCCATATTTTTCACATGTTGACTACACCAAACTTTTCTCACCCAAATGTACAATTATTTCCCCTTCATTCTTTTGGTGTTTCTTCCAGTTGATTCTTTTTTTTTTTTTATTCTTCCAGTTGATTCTAAAGACTTCATATTATTGTTATTCCCAAGCCAAGGGCTTTTTTTTTTTTTTTCCTTAAATATTTTCCTATGACCTCAACTATATTATTAAGCCTTTGTTACATATTATCATTGGCTTCACTCATTTATCTCTAGGTCCTGGGTAAATACATAATTATGAATACCTTCCAGGTACCAAGTATTATGTTAAATATGATTTTTTGCAGCATTTCATTTAATCAACTTGTAATGCATATCACTGCTTATAAACACTTGGAATTACAGAGAACTTAAAAGTCTACTGTTTTCCTCTTTTTCCTTTTTAAGGTGTGCACCATGGTTTAGTTGAAAAAGATGGCCTTATTTTTTGTGCCCAGCTCTCCCTGTGTTCTGCAGGTACACACACACTGCTCTCCGGAAGCAGTGCACCTATACCCTGTCTGCATAGTCCATTTGGCTGATGTCTCTGTTTCACAGCTGGCTGCAGAGCTTGCTCTCAGACTGTTGGAGGCCACTAAGTAGTGTGAAGGAATACACTGTATTGGCCACTGGTGACATAAGTAGTAGATAATGCAGTGTATTTACTCACATTGCATTAATTGGCCTCCAGTATGCTTACCAATTCATTCCACATTGTATATAGAGAAAATAGGAAAATGTCCATATGTTTCTTTCCTCTGCAGCATATATATTATATATTGTCTTTAATTTTTACATTTCATTCCTGCTATCAAACAGACTTTAATAATGAAACAAATATTTCAGCCTAATCTCTATGTGTCAACAGATATTAAACATAGCCTGTTTCTCCCAATTATATTTTGCATGTTAAAAAGATAAAATCCTAACAAATTAGAAATCACCAAAATAATTCAGTTACTTCATTTAATGAAGTTATTAATTCAGTGAACACTGATTGCATTATCAAGTATAAAGTACTCAGAATACAAATAAGAACAGAAAACAATTCCAAAGTGGATATGCTCACAGATTAAATAGCATTATTTTCTTTTACATTACATAAACAAGTTAGTTAAAACTGGATTGTTTCAAACACTCTTTTAAAAAAGTTTATTTAAACAATGTGGCATAGTGGGGCAAGGGGAAGGAAGAAGGATCAGTCCTAATTAATATTTAAATTATTTTTCTGGCTACCAAAGCATATAGGCCCTGGTGAAAATTATAGAGAAGACTTTGGGTGTAATTATAATGCTTCAGTAACTTCTTACTTGCACTTCTGAAATATTGGCCATTACATATCTGACCGGCAGAAATTTCCACTGATCAAATTCAAGATAAATCCCTCTTCCCTGAGGTGAGCTCATAGTGGAATGTATAAATTTAACTCAAGGGAAACACTCCTATTTTTATTTCATCCAGTATTATATTGTGCTATTTCTGCAGATTTATTTATAACGTGTGAAAGAAAATGCTTGTAAATAAATATTTTGATATATAACAATGCTGTTATTTAATAGGGCACTATGGTGCTTTCTTTTCTTTCTGTTTCCCCACTAGAAATCTAGGCGGTAATGAAAATAGTGTTAACTATTAAAAATATGGGCTCTGCCGACATATTTATGGGGTCTAAATCCTATTCTCACTGATTAATTGTATGATCTTAACAAAATAACTTCCTTATGACTCAGTTTCTTCTTTTAGAAAAACATGGGTCACAAGTTCTCATCTCATTGTAAGGCTATTATAATGATTAAATAAAACAGTAAGTGAAAAACACTTTAAAACCTATGTAGAGAAGAACAAGGAAAATCATAAAAAAAAGTTAACATTATTCTTACAGTTTTTATTATATTATAATGTGTTCAATGACCAGATAATATAATCAGGTTTGTGGGAAATACTCTCCCAACAATGTACTTGGGTGAATGTTGTGCTCATAATTTTTATAGTGCTTCAAAGTTTACCAAGCTTTGTAATATAAACTACCTAATTTTCAACTTAAAATAGCCCTGGGTAACAGGAAATCATACATTATTCCTAATTGACTGATGAAGGCAAAGACAATCTAATCTAGAACAGCTCATATATGCTCAGTGATTTTCTATTGAATATTTCCATTGATGCCAGTTTTGCTTTTCCAGAGCAAGGGAATGAATATAGCATATTCCATAACATTGATAGTAGATCTATCCAATCACAGCTGCCTATTGGAGTACTTTATATTCTACTATGGGCAACCTTCTAGATATACATATATCAGGCATACTATTGGTGTTTGATCATTAGTGAATTTTCCTTAAATTATATTCAAAGTTTATATGAAAATACATCTGGAAACTCTAAAAATTGTCTTCTTTTGGTTTAATTTTCATGTCATAATTACTGTTGTTTTTACCAGACCAACCCTGGCAGATAATTGTTTTGTAAACCACTGGTGATAAAGTCCTTCCTCTTGGAGAGTTGAATTTGACGGTTGGAAATATCCATAGCAATCTGAAACTGAGGCTAATTAATAAGTGGTTTGAGGAAGCTAATTACATTATATTTTGGCCAAAACTATAAAAAGAATATAAATTCTTAGAATGTAAATTGTATGCTATTTATATATTTATCTGTCTATTATATATCTACTTACTCATCTATTTATCCATTTATCTATTTTACTTTTTCATTACAAAATGTTTCAAAACATAATTTTAAGAGGAGAGTTCAAAGACATGTTTAACAAGCCTAACATATTTGTACAGAATAGTATTTTTCAAACTAATTGCCTTGAAAAGTAGCAACCATTTTTATGTACTTTGGCAGAGGAAAAAGTAGACATTCCCATTAATTTTTTGTCAAAATGTGTATTTATTATAGGTGATGGCAGTCAGGGAAGGTTTCCTAGAAGTAAAGAAGGATTTTCTCTTAGCAAAATGCCAATGGATTGTGAAATCCTACCCATAAAACTACTGTTTGCTGAAATAGACTTGACTCAATCAATGATTTTCAATTACTAACTTAAAAAGCCCTCCCTGACTTGAATATAGTCTGATTAAATTAGGACAATAAACACTACAGAAAATGGATTATAAGCTATGGATTTACAAGTAAGCTTAGTTCTGGATCTTATTAACTATTAAACATCTTTTTATTATTATTTTATGTTCTTAAGTTAACAAAACTGTATGCATTTATCAAGTATAGCATGTTTTGAAGTATAGTTACAAACTGGCATGACTAAATCTACTTAATTAACACATGCAAGACTATACATAATTTTTCTCTTTTAATGGTTAAAAAACGAGGTGCATGAACTTTTTAGTCTTGTGGCTAAAATGTTTTATTTTTATTTATTATGTTTTATAAATTTTCAGATCATGTAATTTATCTTGAGTGAATAAAAAATTTAAGGTTTAAATTTTAATTGTTAACTTTTAAAAAAACCTGACTATCAGCTTTCATATACTCTACTGTCCATAATCTCTAGCATTTGATATCAATATAAATTAAATCCAAACTATCTTAATCTATAAAGACAAAAATATTTATATAAACTGTGTTACTACTAAGTGAATAAAATATAAATAATTCTGTACTCTATGCATAATGTCTTCCATCTTCTGTCAGAAATTTTTCATTTTATGTTCACAATAACTCACAAGTTAGCAAAAAATGCCCATCAGACAGTAAGAACATGAAAAATAAAAGCTGAAATTATAAAGATGTATAGTTGTAGTCATATCTCTAATCCTATTGCATTTTAGCAAGCATACGTTTTTCTTCTGTATCTTATTTACATAACAATGAATTTACCTTTTATAAGCAGTATGATTCTTCTCTTTCAGCCAGAAATGACAGAATAAATACCATCTCCTCTCAAGCAAAACTGAAAGCAAAGACTGAATCCAAACCATCTGTCTCTCTTCTCTAATGAAGTTTTACTCCTCTAGGGGAAATTAAAGTAATGCTTTTGGAAATCTACAAATTGCAGGTAAATTTTTGATTTTTTTCTTTCTTTCACTTTTTTAATTTTGTAATTGACAAATAAAAATCATATACGTTTATTGTGTACAGCATGTTGTGAAATATGATACGTTGTAGAATGGCTAAATTTAGCTAATTAACATATGCACTAGCTTACCAGGTAGATTGTTTGAATTGCTGTTTAGAATGAGATATATAATATCACTGCTGCCATGCCAACCCTGACTCCATACTTAATACCAAACCCCGTCTTGGTCTAGTTTCCACACTACCAATTCCTAAGTCTTGTTCTAATTGCCTTTTTTATTTCATAGCAATTACCACTGACAAAGATTCTATCTTTGACCAAACTCTAGTCACATTGTCCTGAACTATCTTCTCAACTAGCCCATGGCATTTGTCTTTTGTGTTTATGTCTGCATTGTCAAATTTTAGCAAGAATCCTGCTGAGTCAGTTAAAATAGAATCACCCATTGAGATGCCTGATCACTTTTAATATCTGATTGGGTTCCTCATCTTTCTCCATTCTCCAGTTGATGTCTCCTCCCCGGGCTTTCACAAGAATCCTCTCTTACCCCTGATGTTTTCTCTTAGTAATTTTCCATCCACTGACCTCCTGCTCCCCTTTGTCCAACTCCTTTGCAATAAATTTCCACTTTTCCTTCTTGTATTCAGATATGACCCTGATCTCTCTCCCCAGATTTCTTGGTTGGATTTTATATATTTGACTCTCCCTAGCAAGAGTTAGAGGTATGCCTTTCCCCTCCACAATACTCACCACATCCCTCAGCTGTGGGTCTACCGCCCAAATCCCCAAATCCCTTTAAAATCAAATTGCCATTGTCCCTACATCTATCATGGTGCTCCTGAATAAAGCCTGTCTTATGGTGCTTTAATAAGTACCTGAATATGTCTTTCTTCAACACTACCTTCATGTAAAATATAATTTTATGTTTATCATGTTTTTATTATTTATTGTCTATCTTCTCTTTACCACTTCTGACAACTAGAATGTAAGCCAGGTGGTCATGAATATGTGTTTGTTTGCTGACATATTCCAAATACCTTATATGAATGCTTGCCATATAAAAAATTATAAGTAAACACTTGTTAAAGGAGAAATATAATTAAATAAAAGACAAGATAATTACTACTGTTGCATATAACATAATAACCAAAAGTACAATAGATTTTCTCAAAATTCCTAGACATTCATTTTCAGAGTATGGTGCTTAGATTTAGCATTGATACCTTCTGGGAGCTTATTGGAAATACAGACTTATTGGAAGCTTATTGGAAATACAGTCTTTACTCCAGCACAGATGAATAAAAATAACTATTTTCATAAGACATCCCTACTATAACTGCATCCTATCTATTAGAAACCACAACTCCTCATTATGCAGCACATATGGGTCATTTGTTAGTTTATGCTGCTTTTCCCAAGTTTTGTGGGGAGAAATTCCTCCCCATCGTCTTTCTCATTAATATTAACGTTGAGGTTATAGGTTCATGTAAAACAAATGTTTCTTGAGTGCGTTTAAGTCTTTACTAAGTATTTTGCAGGAACTATACAAACTAAAACAATGCCTTTCTGAGTGTGGAGTGATGTAAGCAAGATGGAGGAGTAGGAGATCCCAGCCTATTCTCTTCATAGAAATCAACAATTACATAGATGTTCTTGAATGAAAAAAAGTTCTGGATTGCTCAAGGAGTCTAGTTAAGAAGCTTCAATGACACAGTGAACAAATGGAAACTAACTATATAGAAAGGGGAGGAAGAAAAGTTTCATTTTGCCTGTATCATCTCATCCCTCAGGCTAGCTACAACTCAATACAGAGGGGATTCCCTAGCTTGTAAGTTCCTCTTGCAGTAAAAAGGAAAGCATGATAAATAATCAGATTCCCCAGACTTTTGGGGCAATGCTTAAAAGATCTGCTTCAATCTCATCCCACCCCACATTGATGGGAAGTTTAGCATAATAGAACTATTTGGAGATGGCTAGGAACAAAGAAATAGGGTGCACGTCTATCAGTATCAGCCATGGGGCAGGTGCCCAGTGGCCTGCTTCTCACGGTACCCAAGCAGTCCTTACCACTGAGGACCTCAAGAGCTATCATAGATATGGCAAACATTCTGGAAAAGGAGATACTCCTGCAATGCCCTGGAAAAGAAAGTGATACAGCATCACCTAGGACAAAGCTGTCACTTCCCTGTGCTCCATTATAACCACCTGCATGCCTCAATCTCTCCATGTATACCTACATCTAAAAAGTAGATGCCATTTTCTCAGCATGCACACCTGTGCTTTAATACCAGAGCCACTGCCATAGTGAACGTGCCTGTACCCCAGACACTGGAGCCACAGTTGCCCCACACGCACATACTCCTCAGACACCATAGCTACTATTGCACTCGGCATATCCACACTTCATATCTTGGAGTTGGGATTACTTCAGAGCCTGGCTCTCTGTTTGCTCTGCATATGCCTTCACACCAGACACCAGCACCACTATCACCACAAGTGTATATATGTGCTGGGACCCAGAACCAAGAGGAGCCCTGTCAGCTATGACTTCCTCCTGTGGAGAAAAAGGGAAACAAGAGAAATCCAGCAGTCTTTGCCACCAAAGATCCCAACAGCCTTTCCTATTACCTCAAACACCCTCCGCCTTGGCCAGACTTCTGATGAACCTAGCCATCCTCGCTGACACTGAAATCACCCAAGATAGGTGCACAGAGACTACACCAGTGTGTTCTCCCCGAAGCAGCAATAATTGCACCCTAATCCCATACACCACCCTTAGGTGAAAGAATTTACCAACTTAAACCATTCCATAAAGTCTAGTTGAGAAGACTGCTCCCTCAAAAGCATAAACACCAACTCAAGGCTACAAGAAATACAATATATTAGGAAACATGACAACGGCAAAGAAACACAATTGTACATTAACCAACCCCAAAGAAATGGAGGTCTATAAATTGCCTGACAATAATCTAAAATAATTCTCTTAAAGAAGCATAAGTATAAGAAAACATAAATAAGTTACTGAATGAAATCAGGAAAATTGTTGAAGAAAATTAGAGGTTCAACAAAGAAACAGAAATTATTAGAAATGAAGAAGTAGAAATTCTAGAGATAAAGAATATATTAATAATAACTGAACTGAAAAATGGAATAGAGAGCTTCAACAAAAGATTTTTCAAGTCACATTAAGAATCAGCAAACTCAAAGACATTATTTGAAACTATGCAGTCAGAAAACAAAAAGAAAAAAGAATGAAGAGTGAAAATATCTATGTGACTTATGGAATACCATCAAGAAAACAATATAAGCATTGTGGGAGTCTCAGGGGAGCTTGCAATCCTAGCCCTGTGGAAGGCAAAGACGGGAGGATCATTTAAGCTCAGGAGTTCAAGACCAGCCATATCTACTAAAAATAAAAATGTTAGCTGGGCATGGCTGCATGTACCCAAAATCCCAGCTACTTGCGAGGCTGAGGCAGGAGAGTCACTTGAGCCCAGGAGTTTGAGGTTGCTGTAAGCTAGGCTGACAGGACTCTCTAGCCCAGGTGACAGAGCAAGACTTCATCTCAAAAAAAAAAAAAAAAAAAAAAAGCAACAAATCTTTTTTTCTTTAAATATACTATGCAATGGTCAGAGATAGAAAAGGGATAGTAGTAAAAAAGATGAGGACAATGTGGAGGAGAAGCTTTATCATGGAAAGATAATGAAATTTCAGATAAAAAATTGCTCTTATTAGGGAGAGACCATAGAAATACATTGATTTTGAAATTGATATTTTTTTTAAAAGAATTTCAAAGTTAATTACAGATTTTGGCTTATTTAAAACTTAACTCCCCACAAAAGAACTGTGCTCTCACAAGGAAAAGATGGAGGAGTTATGGTCCTTACTAACTTAAGGGCAAGAAATGCAAGAAAGTTAGACATCCCTAACTTAAGGGCAATAAATGAAAACTTTTGAATCCCTTAGGCTATTAGAAAATGATGCAATTTCAGGTTGTCTTTTGTAGTGGGCCCTGGAGGCCAGCCCTAAGCATATGGAGGCAATTTAGAAACAGCAGCATCCTCTCTACTCACTACAGAGCTTACAGTGGAACAGGTCCAGTAGAATCAGAGGGTCAGTGTGTCTGAAAGCCTCAGCCCGATCTGCTATTCAGCAGATTGATCACTGCACACTTGCTCTGCATTCATATAATTTTACTGGCTTTACAATGATGGTCATACATACTAGAGGAGGTGGGGTAGGGGATATCTATCTATCACTTTTGAGAACCATGCTTTCACTTGTTAGTAGTAAACAATTCAGAAAATCAATCCAGAAACTACTTGTATTATATATAAAAACTTAAGTCTGAATTTGTAGTTAAAAATATCCAAAACCCAAAAAATACTTGAAAATGGAGCTATGCAGGCAGAAAAAGAAATGTGATACTTTTTAAAAATAATTGAGGGCAGAACTATCAAACTGATCACTGAGCATTGAGGTGAAGTCTTAGATTCTAGAATCATATCTAAGCATATCTATTTGGACCTTTAGTTAATGTTTCAATTATGGAGGGAATCAGTCAGATTTGATGATCTGAAATGTCTCTTAAGTAACTAAATATTAGTGATCAATTTTTATATTTTCTTTAGTTGTTTGTTTTCAAATTCAACTTTTGAACCAAGTACCAGACTCTGTCTAATTAATTCTTCCCCTTTTGTCATTTTCCCCTAGCTATTCTATTGATGTTCACAGCTTTTTTTACTTGAAATCTCTTTGCCTTTGATGATGATTTTTTTATAATCAGGTGTCAATTTTCTTTCCATCATTTTAACAATGAATCCAAAAAGCCCATTAATTTTGAACCAACATTATAACACTTTTATTTTTATGACTTCAAATATCCTGCTCTTATTTTTCCTATAGCACTTCAAATTTTGTATATGGAGATATCTTTTCAGTTTAAGTTAGGGGGAAAATAACATTTATATATTCATTTAAACGTAATGAAAATATTTGCCTTATTTTGTAGCTCTCATTATGTATTCTTGATATGATTGCATATTTTACTTACTCTTCCAAGAAGGATAATTTTCTGGCAGAAGCTACTTCTCATCCCACAGATAATTTTCTAACCCACAAATTTCCTCAAGGGTTTTCAGATAACATGAGAAGAAACAGAACATGGCATAGAAATCTATGAACCAATTGTTCTGATCTAAATATTTAAAAAATTGGCATAATAAATATTAATAAGAAACCAGTTTCTCACAAATCTTGACCTATCCATATACATAAGGCTTTGCTTTGTAATATATTTGCAATTGTAAAACAGAAATAGTCTCCAAACTCCAATTAAAAAATGTTATTTGATTGCTCCTTTTCTCAGGAAACTGGGCAAACACAAGATGCTATGTCATATATTTATCTTTAAGTATGAGAGGCAAAATATTAATATATGCAAGTTAAAGACAGGTGTTCAGCTTCAATCCTGTCATCAGCCCTTCTGCTATCATTCTGAGGTGTTATTACTTTGGTTTCATGTGGGTTTGATATTTTGAAGGATTGTTTTCCACCTTTACATCTTCCCAAGAAATATCCCCGAATACTTACTAATCTGTAAATATTCTGTTTTTTTAAAGCATATTTTTAACATATAACTTATGTGCTTGAATTCAAGCTGAGGTGAAAGCGTTTTACTTTCACATCCGTCAATAAATGTGTTAGAGTGTTAGAGACTTTACAAGGGAGTGACATGGTTGAGACAATGAGTTAGAATATTGAATTTCAAAACTCAGAGTTTTTCCTAAAGGTTTCATCAAAAATATTCTTTCCTTTCCCATAAAATATAGGATTTTTCAAAAAAGGTATTTTATTTCATTATATATTTTACAATAAAGTCCAACATTAAGTGGATAACTATTTTCCTAAAACTTCAAGTGTTTTTATATGTATGTTTATTATTTCTATTAACAATTTTTCCTATAAATTGAGTAAAGGAATTTCAGAATTTTTATGTTTTCCTGTGGATATACTGAGTAATGGTGGATGATGTTGAGTCAATGCCACTTAACATCTTGTCAAACTACATGTTAAAAAGCACATATGCTTGAATGATTGATTGAGCACGTCTCCTGATTTATAGCTCAGATTAAAAAGACAATTTCAACTTTTCTTTTTTTCTTAGTGTGAATTTTGCTATTGATTGTATTGTCATATATTACAATATACTAATGTAAATTTCAATAATTATACTTCACACATACATGACATGATATGCATGATGTGACCCAGAATGTGAAAAATAAATGGACATAGAAGTTGCTTCTTGAGGATGTAGCGAAAAGCATCACATAATATTTAATTGGGGTTGCTTTCTGTTTAGTACACTTAGCAGGAAATCCCTCTTCCCCCAAGAATTGAGCTTTAAATTCCCTATTTCACTGAAAGAAAATACAAACACAATACACAGATGAAGTGCTAAAATTAGAGATATAAAAAATCATAGGATCAGTCTCTTTTGTTATCTAGTAATTTTGGTCAACAACATTTCTGTACTTACATTGTGGATTAAAGTTTTTTGTACAGCTTGATATGATTCATTAACTAAGACAAATTGAAAGGCAAAACCAATGTTAACAATAGAAGCTAAACATCCTTTTTATTTTTTCACCTTAATTATCTCTAGATAGTTTGAGATAATTGAGATGATAAAATAAAAAGGATGTCCATAAGCTGAGAAAATATCAGGTTTCAACAACAAGCATGTGATACATGTTTTCTTGCACCAATCCATGTACAGGAGTACTTTGTGACAAAAATTTAGTACCAGGTAGCATAGTGCCATGAATAAGATAATTAGGGGTCCTGTTAATAAGGATCTTACATTCAATAAGGGGAAAATTAAACAAGAGTCCACACCTTTCCTAAGAATCAGTGTATGGGAGGAATCACAAACTTACTTGTGAGGAATAATGGAAGAATTAACTCTTTTCAGGTGGTTTTACACAAACTGTATAGACTGCAATGCATTTAATTCTTACTTGAAGTCAAAATATATTTTGATGTTGATAAAGTTCTACTATATAGGACTTATTGGGAAATTGTCATACGTAAATGGCCACTTGAATTTAATATCTATTATTGTCAATATGTCCATGCTAAGTGGGGGAAAAAGACTACATGTATATTGAGATTAAAATATACAAGGACATAGTTATATATTAATTGCTTTATTTTAATATGATTTTCTAACAAAACTAATGATAGTTTAGTAAATTAGTTAGACTCAGTATAGATTCATAGACTATATATTATATATGTGTATATCTATTTCTCAAGCACGTTATTTTGAATCCACAAAATCAAGTCTTGAAATTTTCTTTATGTATAACCTCTGTTTTTATCTCATCCCTGTAGTATATGCTTCCTAAATATGTGTGGGAAGAGTGAATAAACTTAAAAATTATGTTTTTCAGATAATATTGCAGGAATAAAATTGTCAGAAAAAAATCTCCTCTGGATAAAAAAAAAAAAAAAGTACTTCAACAGAATTGCTTGCCAAAGACATTTCTCTATAGCTAGTTGAATATCTAGGTTAAAAAATATTAAAGCTATCAAGGCATAAATTAACAAGCCCTGGCCTTCAAGGTCAGCTAATACCTGGTTAGACATCAGCATACCCTATCGGTACTAAAAACCAAATAATTCAAGTTCTGTCAAAAAAGGTGGTAAAGGAGAATGAGAAAATTTTAACTAGTGATGGGATTTAATCTAAAGGACTTTAGAAAATGGAAAATGTCTGTGAGTCTTATTGAAATTATAAGATAAACTTTTCCCTGCTTCCCTAATTAATGATTGGGAGCCCATTGAGCACTCTCAGAAACTTAGCTAAAATAATCATCGTACATTTCTGTTTTCATTTGAAAGAAAAAAAGTGTATGATAGGCAGATATAATAAAAGTAAGAATGTGGGTTTGAAGAATCATTTTGTGAAACCTAGAAGTTAATTGCAAGAGCTTCAGAATCAGAAAGAAATAGGATTAGCTCTCTGTTTTAGTGTTTTATTAGATCTGTGGATTTACTTAACTTCTCAGAATAGCAGTTTCCTCACTTAGAGAATGGAAAGGTATTGTGTAAGATATATGATTTTGAGATTTGATTAAATTAACATATACGAATTTATTTGCAATGTTATAAAATTTATGTGGGACCAAGTAAGCTCTTAATAAATTATAACCATTATGATATTCATGTTATTATTAATATTTTTATGTATCTTTATATAGTAAAAGATACCAGAATTTTATTTGGTAGTTATAAATTTATCATTAATATCGTTACTTAAATTTTGTTTCAAGTTTTGAAAGTTTTGATTATATTCATTCACATGGTGAAACTAAATGATTAAATATTATATTCTTTAGAAGTTGTATTTTACTGGTAATTTTTATGTTAGAAGTGTCTATTTAATTTGTTACTTTTTTTTACTATTACAGACCTAGCACTATGAGAGAAATTAATAAGAGGTTAACATAGCAGAATAGGGGTGTTTAACCAGCATGGTGGTTGAAAAAAGCAAGGGAAAGCTCCCAAGAACATCACCAGGAGAAGTGTCTCTGAGACCAACTTTAAAGGAAAAGTAGATACTCACCAGGTTAAAACAAAATAAGGAAAAGAGTCAGACAATAGAGCTGCTATTTTACAAGGAGTTGAGCAAGCATCATATTTTTGTGGAGATAGTAGAGCAAAAAGAGTTTATGTAAGAAGGAGCAAGGGGTATGATCTCCAAAAAGTAAACAAGAGACAGACAAAAGAGAGATCCAAAATATGTACCATGAAAAAGTTGGCCTCTATTCTGAGGGTATTGGCAGTGGGTGGGGCAACAAGATGAAGACTGGAGTTTAGGAAGAAAAATTCAAATTTTTGGGTTCTGAGTTCTTGAAACACCAGTCTGGAGGAAGTATAAAGTATAAATTGCAGAGTACTTAGGCCACAGGAAACAAAATTATTCATTAGGACCATGCAGGTATGACAGTGTCTGAGCTAAGAGAGATATCAGAAATGGCTAAGGGGTCAAATTATGCCTATAATTAAGATTGGAAATGTGCTGTTTAAAATTTGGATAAAGTATTTACAAGGAAAGTTGTTGGATATTGAAATGGCTTCACACTGGAGGTTGAAAAACTTTTGGAGGTTTAGCTGGTTTACTGAATGACCTGGACTTGGCCTGTAACCAGAAACCAACCTACTATTTATTACTTTTATGATTCCTTTGCATCTGCTTTGTGAGCAAATCTTATTTCTTTCTGTTCCTGGATAAAATCTCAGACAATTAGAATAGTTTGTTAGGCATAAATATAATATATTTTATAGATTGTTCCATGGTTAGGCATTAAAAATTGCAAGTAAGGATAGTCATCACAGAGCAACTATCCAGTCCAGAAGAACAGACCTCGAACTTGCGTCTGCTCAAAGGCCTGTCAGTTTCCAGTGGGACATAAACTAGTTGGTTTCTTCCTGCTGGATATTTTTTTTTCTTATCCCTAGTCATCTGCTATTTTGGCCCCTTCCAGAATTAGATACAGAGGAAGGGGAGAATTTGCTAAAAGCTGTACACTCAAACATGGCAGAGTTAGCTGTAATCTTGGAATGGTGCCCTCATCATGATTGATGCACCTTTGCCAAATCGTTCTTAGGTACATTTTTGTGAATTCTGACATTCTGTACTAGGAACCTGGAACTGCAGTCACCTTGACATAGACCATGTCTAACCCTTCTCTGGCACCTCACTTAGGACTCCTTTTTCATCCTTTGGGGTCAAGGA
This sequence comes from Microcebus murinus, assembly GCF_040939455.1. NCBI lineage: Eukaryota > Metazoa > Chordata > Mammalia > Primates > Cheirogaleidae > Microcebus > Microcebus murinus. The sequence goes on from NC_134114.1 coordinate 14,983,369, forward strand.
AACCCAACATTTCTCTTATCGAAGGTTCCCTTGAACTTCCAGGCAGTTCTCTTCATCAGAGTCCCAAGGTCATCTCCTTTTGCTATCTGTAGAGCCTGTACCTCTTTCTAGAGGTCAAGCCTTGGCTTTCTTTTTCTGACACCTTTACCTGTGTGTGTGAAGCCTCTCATACCGGCTCCTGTGGTCTTTAAGCTCCAGTGAGCATGTGATGCACTCTTCTAGTAATGGCCTTAACATCTCCTTCATTTGACTCAAGGTGAAAGGGTGGAATTCTCTTTTTTTGCCTGAGAAAGCCTTGGGGAAAGAGATCAATGGGCAGTTTTCTGCCAGTTCTCACCAATAAAAACCTCTCTACACATTTTCTGCCACAACTGCTCTTAGAATAGACAGGTATATGACTGGTTAATGTTTTCCAAATGACATCTGAGTCATTTCTGTTGTCAGTAATGTGTAGACATTTTTTCTCATTATATGGAAGTGAAACAGGGCACTATTCTTTTGTTTCGTCCACTTTCTCTAGAGATCTCTGCAGAAACATTGACACAATAGGATGAGACTCTCTTATAGAAGAATTTAAAATTAGAATGTGTGCATTTTGATTCTCATTTTCATTTTTGGCATGTTTGATAGAGTTATTAGGATAAGGAAGAGAAGGGGTGACAAAAATTCTATGATACTCCATTCCTTGTTTTGTATTATTTAGCTAAAAATATTTAGCTAAAGAAATTCTGCCTATATCACATATATTTGAAAGTGCATTATAATATGTAAATTCTACATGAATATATGAAATCTTATTATACACATATATGCACGTAAATGTATATGTATACTTGTGTAGGTTCCATTATATACAGATATAATGTACATACATGAATGTGTATATGTACATCACCTTGTGTATATGTGTGTATGCATAGGTACAAGCATCTATATAAACATACCCCATGAACATGACAAGATAAAAACATTATATATTCAAAAAGAATTTCATTTAAATAAATCTTTCCATATCAACCACTGAATTTGATAGTTATCTGCATTTTATTTTATAGATTTTAAAGTTGATTCATTTTAAAGTTGATTCATTTAGTTGATTCATTTAAAGTTGATTCATTCAGAATTTCCATATAAACTATTTCTTTCTTAAAATAGATTTTAATTCATATTTGTGAAATAAGTACATTATTTTGTTCATTAATATATTTTCTAAATCCTGTTGTTATATTTAAGTCAATGTTTTCTTTCTCATATATTTAGTAAAACAAATCTGCATATTAACTATATAAGGGCAATAGCAGTTGGATATGTCACACTAATTAAGTGCCCCGTTGGACGTCTCCTCTCAAGTTTTCCTCCTGCATATTTTATATAAGCCTTTCCAACTGCAGGGAAAAATGACAACAAACCCCAGAGCTATGCTCTGTGATTGAGAGAATCAGTTATCCTGGTGTCTCTGGAAGCAAAATCAATTCATGTGTTCTGTCATCCTTAGAAAGTACTCTCTAACATGCTGTCAGCAATAAATTTTACAGGATTTCCCCAAAGTCAATTGCTCCTTCTATTTGGGATTAAGATGAAAGCAAATTGATTCTTCTCATACATAGAGGAAGCACGGGAGAAGAGATACTTTTAGTCTACTCACTTCTTTTTTTTTTTTTTTTTAACTGACAGATTTCTCCTGCCTCACTAATGTAAGGTCCTTAGTAATTGAAATTCTGGCTGTGAAATATACTGAGGCATAACCAACTTGAATGCAATTTCCCTTATAGTTACCTTTCATGCAAGTAGGCAGAAAATTTATTTCCTAGTAACTTATTTCAGAGAACATTAAAAAAAAAATAAGGCAATTCTTTTCAGCACTTTAACTGGACTGACTGCTAGAAAATCACGTTCAATTTGATTTTACTACATCTTCCCAAACTAGTGATAATCATAATTTGTGAATTTTTTTGTGTGTAATTAAATTGAACATGGAATCAGCATTGAACATTTTTTAATAAATAATTCCTTAAAATATAATTTTGCAATAGAGAATATACATTAAAAGTCAAATTAAAACCTTTTGCAAAGAATCATAGGTGGATTGTGCTGGCATTTAAATGAGTTTTATGGAGTCAGATTCTAGGGAAAGTGTCAGTATAGGGATATATTTTCTTCCTCCTTTTGGGCAGCATAGAAATGTAAATGAGTTTAAGAAAAATTATTACAATTGAATTAGGATTTGCTAAAGATGTATAACTATATAAAATGACAGGTAGGAGTTATGAAAGAATACTAAAAGAGAAATGAAATAAAACCAACAAAATTAGAAACTAATGAAATATAGTAAGCACTATTCATGTCAACAAATATGTATACAGGTATACTGACCAGTATTTAGACATTTATGCAGACTATTGAAATTTACTTCGGTAAAGTATTATAGAATGTCCAGTGCTAGATTAAGTTGCAAGTAGGACACTAGATGTCTAAATTAAAGATAAGTTACAATATATTGTGTGTGAGTTTGTGTGTGTGTACGTGTGCATGTGTATGTGTGTCTGTCTGTGTGTTTGTTTTGGTAGAGGGCGGCCATTTATCCCTACAACTACTTACTACCAAGTTGGGATAAGATTGTTATACAAACAGCATCGTATGGGAAGGGACAGGCAGACAATTAACTATATCTGAGTGTTGGTGAAAGTAGTCTTCTGTCTTAAATTACAGATAATATATTAAAAGTCGTGGTTAGGATAGCAGTAATCTTTTTTTTTTTTTGGTAATATATATAAGCTAATCAGAATCTAGTTATTTAAACCTTTACTCTTTTGTGCCACCAATTTCAGTTTGCTACCTAACTTTACCAAAATCTGTATGTATATATATAATCTTTTCACTTGGAAGGAAATAAAATAGAAAAAGAAAAAATGAAAACTTGTAATTAGAAACTCATTTAACACCCTACATTTTAAATTAAATCAATGTGTATTATTTGAAAAGGAAGATAAAATATGTTTTCCAATAACATTAACTCTCCTAATATAACTTAAAAAATTAAATCCCACAATGCAAACTCAGTAGAACCAATGGCTTTATATAAAAGCCTATTAAGATATTAATATACTCTGAGAAAATAATATTGTTTCAATAAGTTTTATTGAATTTTAAATAAATATAAATGTAATTTTAAATAAATCTGTAAATTTATATAACTATTCATAAATTAGTTTTTAATAAATATTTTTCAATATTTGCTTTTACTGGTAATCCATAGTCTCTGAAGACATTTATTTTAAATGTTGTGAAGTTGAAAATAATTGATATATGAAGACACATTTTTAATTTTGCTAAATCAGCTTTAAATGAATTTTTCAAACTGGAAAACAAAATATCATTTCTATGAAATGTCTTCTCTTCACAAGAACTGGGCTTTGAAACAACCTGAAAATCATTAACTATTGTCTTCACTGTGGGAAACACATGTTTCATGTACTAAGTGCAGAGTAGTAATTTTCCCTGCAGGAGTTTGCCTCTTCTCATTCTTAATAGAAAGTGTGAGGTTTGCCCTCAGGAACTGGGTGCCAGCCAGTGGACGTTTTGAGAAGGCAGGACTTGTACAATTCCTATCACTGGTATAAGTGTGTTACCTAGGGATAAATGTCACTACAGAGAACTGAAAATGCTTTGTGTCTAGAATTTAGTCTTTCTGATCACTAAAATAATTATTTCATTTAAAACTGATGCTAATGTTGCAAAGATTTCTAAATGCATAGATGAGTGTACTTCTACATCAAAGTTATTGCTTTGCTGTTGCTTTATTCAATTTTTGTGCTGAAATTCATCATCTACATTTGAATTTATTTATATAGATATGATTCTTTTTATATGTGGCATAGCCGCTAAAAAGACAGTGTTCTTCCTATCAATCGTTGACAGCGTGTCCATGTTATGTCCACAGATAGGAAAGGTTTTTGTATTACAACTCAGGTTTTATATTAAGAAACTGGATTATTGGGCCATTGGCTCTCAAGCCAAACAGGTAAAAACTGTTTTGGACTTGTATCTTGTGTGCCTCTTTGCAAGTTTTCCAAAAAGATCCAGTTTCACAAACTCTAAAAGGAAAATAACAGTATTCCCTTCCCAAGACTTCAGTAATATTTATTTATATAAATTATTTAAAGTGTCTGTGAAACTGGTATGTCAGAGGCACCTGTGGGAGTAGGTGTTAATACTTCTAAATGTATAATTGTTGATAATAAAAAGTACCAAATATGAGTAAATTTATTTTGCCCATCACATTTATTTGATAATTATGAGCTTCTAAAATATTTATAAAATATTTTATTAATAGCATATGCATTTTAGATAAAATTTATGTTTTTAAGTCAAATTAAATTGTCTTTTAAATTCCACAATTAAATAGCAAGAATGACTCTCAACAGAACCAGAAGTATTTTAGGAAAAAAGTAAAACCAGAAATGCCCTTCTCATTCTTTTGTTAAATTAATGTAAATTCATTTTGCATTTTTATGGGGTGACATTGGATCAAAAACTCTTTGAAGCAAATAACTATCAAAATGATTAGATTACTATGTGTAGATCTCATACTAATTGAATAGTAATGAGAGAAATCTAAACCATTTGGTGGTTTGAACAGAATGAGGTGCAACTGTCTGTGCAGTACCAGTTTTAAATATTTTAAACACTGTTGAAAAGTATGATAGCCCGACGCTAGTATGGCTTGGATGCTTGTGTCTCTCTAAAATTCATGTTTAAACATAATCCTCAATGTAATGGTATCAAGAGGCAGGCCTTTATGAGGGGTGATTAGGTTATGAGGGGTCTACCATCATAAATGGTATTAAGGCCCTTGTAAGAAAGGCTTCACACAGCCTCCCCCACCTTTGCCCTTCCACCTTCTGCCACATGAAGATGTAGCAACAAGGTGCCATCTTGTAAACAGAGAATCTGGGCCCTCAACAGACATTGAACCTACTACCACCTTGGTCTTGAACTTCCCAGCTTCCAAAACTGTGAGAAAATAAATTTATTTTCTTTATAAATTACTCAGTCTCAATTGTTTTGTTATAGCAGCACAAAATGACTAAGACAAGTACCACACTAATTGTTTATCAAATTTGTTCTTTCTCAAGCTGTTAATGTTGTTGATCCATGTTAGAAGAATTTGAGAATTTTATAACAAAATAAATCACGAGCTAAAATGTTACAATTTTATCCTTGTCAACATGGAGAAAAATAAACACTATTTTTCCAATCTCTAAATATTTTTACAACATTCTCTTCAGAAGAATAAATAACATATTTATTGAACTCTTTCAGTTCCTATAAATAGTTTTTAAATGTAACTAAAATATTTTTCACCTCATTATAAGCATTGCCCATCTTTTGCAGTGAAACACTGACAGTAGTTCATCAAGATTCCCAAAAGGCAATGTATACAAACCTGCTATAGAATAAATGGCAGAACTGGTAAATAACTCTTTTCTATTTTTTCTAAAAGAGGATTAAAATGTAGATATATTTAGCCATACCTATTGAAGGACTTCACTAATTCTTTTGTGAGAAAAGAAGTCAAAATTAGCAAAGTCCTTGTATATTATTATTTACAGTGTATTTTACTCAGTTGTACTTAAATATACAGTGAATTGCATTTAGCTTTTATATTGTAGTATAAGCACCATTGTCTTCCATTCTTTTTCTAACTTCTTCAAATCTCAAATTAAATGTTTAAATAACTATTGGCAATAGATGAACCCTGCCAAATTATCAAATTTAGTAAAACCAAACAGACAGCATCTGTAAATGTTTTTATTGTTGTTTTTAGCTTGTTTTTAAAAATCAATGGCCATACATAATTTATGTATGCTACTCTACTAATAAGTAAACTTTAAAAATAAGAAAAAATTTAAAGGATAAAATAAATATTTGCAATATCAAGAAAGAAAGAAAGAAAGAAAGAAAGAAAGAAAGAAAGAAAGAAAGAAAGAAAGAAAGAAAGCAAGCAAGCAGGAAGGCAGAAAGAAAGAAAGAAGAAAGAAAGAAAGAAAGAAAGAAAGAAAGAAAGAAAGAAAGAAAGAAAGAAAGAAAGAAAGAAAGAAGAAAGAAAGAAAAAGAAAGAAAGAAAGAAAGAAAGAAAGAAAGAAAGAAAGAAAGAAAGAAAGAAAGAAAGAACAGGAAGGCAGAAAGAAAGAAGAAAGAAAGACAGAAAGACAGACAGAAAGAAAGAAAGAAAGAAAGAAAGAAAGAAAGCAAGCAAACAAACAAGAAGTAGGGACCTAGTTCTACAACTTCATGGAACTGGACTCTGTCAACCATCTGAATGAGGTTGGGAAAGAGATACCCCCTCCCCAAAGCCAAGCCAGGCTAACACCTTGATTTCAGCTGTGTAAGAAACTAAGCAGAGGACTCCATGTGGCCACCTGCACTTCTGACCTTCAGCACTGTGAGGTATGAAATGGAATTGTTTCAAGCTCAAATTGCTTGGTAATTTTGTAAGCAAAATATAGAACTAATAATAATAATATAGTAATAGTATAGAAAAAAAAGGGAGAATGAGGATAAAAACCTCATTTCTGGCAAGAGGACAAAGCCAACAAATAAACAAACAATAACAAACCAGTAGGAATTGTAAAATCTATATTATCTACATAATTATCCATTAGCTTTGAAAGAAAACTTACTATTATAGTTCACATATGTAATTAATTATATCATATTTATTTTCTAATTTTATATTTTTGATTTTAATTAAATACTACAAATATATACCAATTATTTTAAGTTCACAATGAGATTGAAGTTTTGGGACAAATTATATTTCTTAAGATACTTTGGTAGAAATTAAAATTTCTAATGATCATATTAAACTACCTAATACTAATGATAGTAAAATAATAGTGAAAGTATAGATGCACTTTAAAATAAAAAAGAAACTCAATGTGTTGAATTTATAAAAGATGATAGACCAGAAGATTTTTCTTTTAAAATTAAATAATATTTAATTTTTTTCCTCTTTAATACTTATTTGCCTTTCTACAAAACTAGGGAGATGATAGATTCAAACAAAGATAATTAGTAAAATAAAGCTCAAATGCAAAGTCTGATGTTGGTAGTTATTTGTTGAAACTCCCACAAGATAAAATCAAATTAAAAATTATAATACAATATACAGAATGACCTATTCTTTCTCTTTCAAAAAGTGAAACAAGGTCTGGAGGACAAAGATCTTATCAAGCGTAATGCCACATTTTGGAGATCAGAACTCTACAGGAAAAACATGAAGTCTTTTAAGGAGCCTGACCCACATACATTCAAGCTCAGATTTGACAGTGAGCAATGAATTTACCCTCTATGCCTATTCTTGAATTTGAGGATCACATAATGCTTGGTCACCTGCTTAGAGTCTGGGACTAGACTCCATGTTTATCAGAAGGCAAAACCTAGAGGAGAAGATACAAGTCAGCCTTTTCATTTACTTCACCTCAGGAGAACAAAATAATTCACCACAAGCATGTCTCAGCTCAAATTCAAATTCAGCTGTGTTGAGACTCCCATGCCCATAGAGTGATCTAATGACAATATATGAGATCTAATAAAATGCAGCCATTACTGTGGCTTACCTTTCCCCTAATTTTTTTTTTTTTTTTTTTACATTTTGTGATGACCTAATTTTAATTTTAAATATAACACATGTCTACAGATATTCTAAATCCCGTGTAAGGATGCATTTTCTTTTAAAAATTGGTCATTGTTGCATATGAAAATGTAAATACTTGAACTGAACATTCAAAATGCTGACTATTAGATCTACAAAGTTATCCTAATAGGCTGGCATTTATTTTAAGCTAGAGAAGACTTCATGTGAACAGTGGTGCTGATAAAATGTCACACAGTTATTCTGAGGGAAAAAGAACAAACAGGTCATCTATTCTCTCAGAGTACTGTTCTCACTGTGCATAGTAGGGTACATATCACCATACAAAAATTCTTGCTGTGACTTTATGTTCAATGCCATCAATATGTAGTTTATCACCCGAAAACTAAATAACTGCAGAGTTTATATTATCTCTACATTTTAGTTCTAGTAGCTTGGTGTGTTCTATCTTGTTTGATGAAATAGTTAAAATGTCTTGTCTTTTAACCATCTATTCTATCTTCGCTATGTAATTCATAACAATATGATGAGCCACAAACCACATATGCTTAATCACTATATATGACCTATTTTTCTCTATCCTTGCAGCAATTGTGAGCTTTTTAAAAAATAATCATGACCTGCATAATGTGTGAAAATAATGCAAAATGTGTGGAATATAACAATGTATAGATGAATGGATAATTATAGCACTCTGCACCTATGCTCCATTTCCATAACAAATAAAGCACCATGTATGTGAGAATTATAAGTAGCTAGGCTTAGCTTACTAGCATAATTTTGAGACAAGGCAAAATGAACACAAAGGATGAAGATATTAGTAAAAAAAAAATAAAGGAAGGAATGTACCTGCTTAAATTTCCTATTTTGGTGTAACAGATAAGAAAAGATCATTTAAAACTGTAAGAAGCTAGCAATTACAAAAAAGCACTCATCTAACACAGTTTGTTTGTTTGTTTTTCCAGATATTTAAATAGTACAATGATCTAACAATGCATTAAAGGTAACAAAATTAATGCTTTCAAAAATCTTTTCCTTCATACTGCTAATGGACATTTGTGCATTGTGAAACCTTTCAAATAATGACAGAATATGATCAGAGGAAAGTGCCTTAGTGAGAAAAAAAATTGCTCTATTCCCCTGCAAAATCATAAAGTTTTCTCATTTGATTTTGTAATACTTTTTAATATACAATATCTATAATGATGATGCTAACTGCTTTTTATAAATAAATATGAAATTGACCATCCTTTATGTATTCAAGTTTTATAAGAATGGTCAAGTCTTTTTAAGTATATAGAAATTGACTGAGGGAGTGATTTGATTTTGAGTGCTTTTATACCTACATATCACATTTGCTCAGGAGCAATTTTACGTTAAGAATCTCCTAAGCCGGAATATTCCAAGTGAAAGTGGGAGAAAACAAATCCTGAGAGATAATCCCTGAAGGAATGAAAATGAGACCATTATTCAAAGAGTCCTGTGTTTAATGAGTAAAGAAAACCTAAACTACCACATCTCCTGTAGACTTACTTATCCCTTTGCCTTACATGCTGCAAGCACTGCAAAATCCTACACTGAAGAAATCTATTTAACATTATTTAACCCCAATTCCTGATGTATTTGACCACAGACCATCTTTTCCATTTTAATGGATTTATGAATATTTCACATAAAATATTTTGAGAAATGATAGTCTATGTCACAGAATGGAGTTCTTTCTTCTGGGAGAGTTTCTTTATTTTTGCATAAGAGAAACTTAAAAAACTGAAAAAAAAAAAGTTAAATACTCCAGTACCTTAAATTATGCATGTAGTTTAGAAAATTGTTAAGGAAAAAAAGACACATAAATTTGAAAAAATGTATAAGAACCTGATATGGGTTTATATAATACAATGAAGCAGATTATTGAAATAACACTTTGCAAGAATTTTGAACAAATGCATTAATCTCTCTGAAGTATCTTAGATTCAGCAACAAATTGTCCATCATGTTATGTAATCACTAATACTAGATATCATGAATTCTTAAAAAAATGTGGTGATCTTGATTTAAAAAATGGATTTGACATGATCACCCAAAATAGCCTTTTCAACAACATAGAGAAATAAGAAAATAATATACAAGGGCACTCAATATACCCTTAACTGAACTTCCACCTACAGGAAAATTAGTGTGAAACCCAAGATAAACTTCTAGTAACATTTAAAAGGGCTTTATAGATGCATCAGCCACATACATTTTATTGTTGTACCAGTGATTAATATGCTGACATGGGTTGAAGATTGATTGAATACATTTACTATGAAAAACTGAGAAAAAATTCCAGGTTCACTAAATAAAAATTAAATATAGGTAAAAAAACTGACTATATATGAATGAATAAACATTAATGTGAAATTCCTAAACTAGGTATCAATAAATCAACTGCATGGAATTGATAATGGCCCAGAAATATGTACAAAGACATTCAGAATATTTAAATATATGCTCAAACAAGACTCCTTTATGATGTGGCCAGTAAAAATACTAATGATGGCTCAGATTGCATTGAAATAAGTTAACATTTATTGAATTATCCTATGCATTGGGACACAATGCTATGCCCTTGCTGCAGTAAATCAGTTAATTCTCAAAACTAACCTATGAGGTTTGTGTCATTATCTCCATTTTATAGCTCTTAAAACAAAGGCATAGAGAATTTCAAAATCTTCCTTCAGGTCAAGGACCATGTCAGCTTTATTTCTAACTCTATATCTACATGTACAGGAGTGATTGACATAGACTTGGGTACTTCATAAAGATATTTAAAGAATGAATGGCTTTAGGAAATCTAAACATAAGCAAGATTTCCACAGATAGACAGCAATCATAATAAGTAATAATTGGTAGGAATTTCCAGTAAAACAATTGTCAACATATTTATAATAATAAAAATGTAAAAGAGGAAAACCCTTGGACCGTATTATCATTTGTTAGAAATGTTTAGGAAAAGTTTATAGCACTATCTCAAAACTAAATGAAAGATTTACTAGACTCCTTTTAATTTTTAAGTACATTTTTATTTTCTGGAGCGGAAATTATTTTAGGTATTAGTAACAAACCTGGGAATAAATTATGAAATAATCAGAATACATTTATACTTTATTGCCTGAACAGTTTTAACGTTAAAATTGTCAATTTATGTTTACTTAGTGGCTATGTGCTCAATGTTGTTGTTTGTAGGCTGAAAGACTGACTGAAAGACACCTGGTAGTTTAAGAAATGCTTCTTCTTATCAGAAGCTTTCATTTATGTAGGTTACACAACATTAACATGTATGAATAGATCTGAGAATAAATTCTGTGCTGCCAATTAAGTCATTATAGATTTTCACTAAAGAGGGAAATTGTTTTGATCTTAAAATTTTTGAAGGCTATTAAATATGTAAGTTATGAGTGGATTGAAAGAGTGGATCAGGATATTAACATATAAAGAATGGTTTTCTGGAAATGAAAATCATTTGCACATGGAAATGGGGAATTGGATAAAGGGACAATAAGGAAGTAGACCTAAGAGAGAAGTGTGGTAGTACAAAGGAAAAGATAATTAGTATTATGGCAAAAGTGTAAGAATATTTACGTTTAAGTTCTTCATGACATAGAACTTTATTTAGACTTTAAATATTGAGCAATAAGATATTGTCACACTGAATATGAGACACCGAGAACAGGGATTTAATATGAAAAACTGTGTATGGTTGTGCAAGATGGACTGAAAAAAATAATGAATTCAAGTTGATCTTAGACTAGTGAGAAAAGCTAGGAAAGATGTAACAATGACCTTTAACAGGACTAGTACAAGTATGACCCACCACATATGTCACAGGAAAAATGATTGTTTTGATTATCTATCCTAAAACATCAATACAAAGGAATGATCAAATATATCTCCCAATGTCTGCCCTGGGGGAATACACAGAATATTACACCACCGGCCAATAAAAATATGTGACTAAAAAAAATATTTCAAGGGAAGTTATGGCTATTGTATATAAATATGTTGAATTTATGGTACAAAATTGAACAAAGTTGTTTTGTAAACAGAAATCGCTCCCGGTCAATTCTCCCAAAATCAATTTGACTGTAACCAATCTCCCAAAACCAATTGATTTTGTCAATATTGCAATTTTCATCCAAAGAGAAATAGAATATTTCAATGTCACTGAAGTTGTACCAAAGATGGGGGAAGAAATACAAGAAGTGAGGGCATAAGACTAGGAAAGAGGATGGAGATTAAGAACTTATACAGGCCATTATAATTAATAAGTTACCTGTGGCCTTGTCTATGTTTCTGTTGAAAGATAGGGAAAAGGAGATGCAAAGAGAAAGACAAATGTAACAAAAGAAAAATTAATTCAGCCTCAAATAAATTCTTAAGCTTTAAATTATACTGAGAAGTAGAACTTAAACATATTTTATGTTTTTTAATATTGAAATCATCAATGTCAACAAAGTTTTTAATAAAATTTAAATTTCTTAATGTGTTATGTTAGGGAAAAATATGTTATTTTTAAATTAACAATTAAGATTTCAGCTAAGAAAATCATCTTATCACCCAAAACTAAACTGAGATGTGACAGAAATAAAGAAATACTAAGAGACACAGGTCAAGTTATAAGTGTAGTATTAACAAGAATTTATATTTATGATGACTCAAATATTTCATGGTATTTTATCTATACGACAATGATCAAAATATACCTTACTATAGAAAATTTCAATGCAATGAAGATTTCATACTTTATAATCAATATTAATTTGTATTTGTTAATATATATAATATTTAATCAGGTAATTATTAAAATATGTTATGTATTGTTCTCTGCCTAAAACTATGAGTATCTTACAGCATTTTAAAATCTAATACATTTCTTATAACTTATAAGCACAATATATGCACATATTATATACATATATGATACATATAATGCTAGTCCTAAGCTACAGAAACATAAAAGTAACATTCAAAGTAGTTAAGCAAACTATTTAAATACTATATTTATTACAGATTATATATATTATTTGCCAATTTAAATAACAGACATATGACATGTTCTATGACATATACAAATGTTTATATTATCAAAAGATTTAAATTATCTTTTTACTCAAATATCTCATTTTACAAAGTTTTATCTGTTTAAATGTCTACATATTGATGATTCATTTTGACTTATATTCAGATCCAATTTGATAACTGTCTAACTTTCTTATATACCAAACAGGCACTTTACAAGTGCCATTTACCAATCAACTACTATGGTAAAGCAATATATTGACTGTATTTCTTACTCATAGTAAGTAATTGTATTACTTACTTCATTTCTTAGCCATATCTCATGCCCAGTAATAAAAAAGTAAGTTTCAACATATTGTTAGATATTTTGCTTTGTAATTAATAATAAAGCTAATCAAAAACTACAAAATACCCTTTCATTTTTTTCTCAAAATCATGATTGGTATATATTATAGATTTATGTGGGATAATGATAAGGCCTTTTACACTGTAAAATATAAATTCACTTACCTAAGATGGAACACATCATCTGAAACAACTGCCTGGGCAATTATAAATAGCTTAATATGCAATTGCATTTTATTTTTATGATTCATTTTTAGTGAGACAATAAATATTAGGCTATTCTCTGTGAGTCTGCAAGTATGTGGTATATGAATGCTCTGGTGAAAGCATTTGAATGTATATTATGATATTATTTTCACACAGACTTTCAAAGTGACATAAAGTCCTCATTAATATTCTATTAGTTTCTATGACTCTCATTAGAATTGAAAAAACAAATAAGATGATAACATGCATCCACTTATTTTAAATGTTTCTCTGTTCTTCTAGGGCATTAGACCAGTATCATCAAAAGACCTGTTATAGGAACTTAAAATGTAAATGCTATCCATTTAATTAATAAGATAACTGTCTATCAAGCGTGGCTGCAGAGAATTAAGTCAGTATTATATAAAATAATAAAAGGACTTATCAGCTTAGCTCACTTTTGAATAAAATATGTGAAAGTCAAAGGAACTCAGTGTGGTTTAAAAGATGTGTGAATGAGTTATTTCAGTAATTGAAAATAGTCTTTTAATGAATTATATTTCTTAATTAATTATCAAAAATACAAAATGAAGGTGACTTCAAGATGAATTATTAAGTTTTCTGACTGGATAACATCTCAGCCATGAAACCTTTATACCAGTACAAACATTTGTTTCCCTATGTTAATGCTCCATGCACATAAACAAATATTTTATTAATATCAATTGGTTTCAAAACAGTCAATTTTGCTGTATTAAATTATAATTTTTGAGGCTGCATTAAAAAAGGAATAAAGTAGTATATCAAAAGCCTAAATTCTAAATTTGATTCCTTTCCCACTTAGCTAGTTTTCCATGATGCCTTCACTGTAACTCACACTCTGTGTCGACATAGACATTTATACCATAAAATAACAAAATGTTCAGAACACAATTATTACATCAAGCTTCGTCAGTGCAATCTCATTTATATTGTTGGTCACTTTTCCTGAGAAAGAGGAGAGGAATATATTTATTACTAGAAAATCTTTTTATATTCTTTTTTTTTTTTTTTTACTCAGGCCTGGAAAATGGAACTAGAAAATCTTTTATCTCATTAATGACTATCTGTCTATCTATCTTTCTCTCTATCTGTTGGACAAGAACAATGAGGTTATAGGATAACAAGAAGAGTAAGGAAAAACCCAGGAATAATTGCACCTGTATATTAATTATTCAGTAAGTATCACTGAGTGCACAGTACATACTCTACGCCAGGCCTTGTACAAATATAGAAAATACTATGGTTAACAAACAAACAAACAAAAAACCCAGAAACTAGTTAAACAACAAATCAATTTCTATCTTATAGATCTTAAGGTATAGTGGGGACCTGAGTGAGGACTCATGGGTTTGCATTTCTATCAAGTTTCCAGGTGATATTGATGCTGCTGGCTCAGGGGTCCAGTACCTTTGCACAGTACTGAAAAGGGAACCTGAGCACGTCTGGAAGTCTCATTTGACATGAGGTCTATAGACTGAGTGTGAGTGAACCAGGAAAAAGAGGGAAGGAGTAGATTGCCCTTTCTTCTGGAGAATAACACTCAGAGAGGAAAATTTGTACAAAGGACTAGCAGGGAGGACAAAATGGAGCTCATATTGGTAAACTCTATGAAGATAATGCCTTTCATTGAAAGTTGCTATACATTTTTTTTTCATATGAAATATGTAAATGATTCAACAGTGTAAGGCAACTAAAAGATGTACAAATAAGTTATGTTTTCCATACAGTAATTCTCAGCAAAATTTTGTTAGTGAGAAGAAGAAAGTGCATTAAATAACTAGTATATCTGCATAGATTTTAAGGAGCATGAACACTTGTTGTAAGTGAAGGAAAAGAATGGACACCAAAAATTTGTGCTATTGCACTGAGGCAAAGAACAGGACATGAAGGGGCTTCCATGCCATGCAGAACAAATTGAACTTTTATCTCTAAGGATTGGAGAATTTTAAAGAATTGTAACTATGGGTATAAAATGATAGGTTTACATTAAAAAAAAAAAACTCCAGCTGTAAGTGAATATAAAGAATCCTATGATTGTGAGTGGAAATAGCAATGCTTATTAAAAGCTTCAAAAGAAACCTATATATTTTGAAGTCCGTTCTAAGTCCTCTGTCCAACAGGTAAGATAGAATTCAGGACCCCAACCTGGGAAAGAATAGATACATTGGGGCACTTTGCAGCATTTTTTGGAGCAAAACTACAAAGGAAAATTAATGTATTATTAATGGGAATAAAGAGGAGTGGACAGACTCAGAATGCATTGTAGAAAATACATCAATATCCTGTGATGCTAGACTAAATATAAGGAGATGGTATAAAAGGAAAAGTCGAGAAGTATGAATGGATTATTGCCAGGCTAAACCAAATGAATGAGTGTTGAGAAAAAAAAAAAGAAAATTGGACACTATGAGTATCTTTTTATTAGTTCAGTTTAGTGCATGCCATAATTTGCAGTACTTGTTTATACCTAGGTAAAGATATATGGCAAGAACTGAGATACACCAGTCTGGAATTTATTAGAGGCTCATGGGTAAGAGTTACAGATTTTAAAAAAATATGTTATGCAAGTAATTTATCAAAGTGAGAGGAAGGTAAAGTTCAGGAACTGAGCAGTCAATTAAAGAGAAAACTGATGAGAATTTATGTGTTCTCAGGTCACAACCTTCTGTGTTTCTGTTTCATCAAAGCTAAGATTATTTGAATAGAATTACCTCTTCCATTCAAGTAGAAGTTAATTAAGAAAAAAACACAAAAAAGTTGTATTGGATGAAAATACTGTTTTCCAAATGTTTCAAATAAATATACAATTGACAGTTATTTTAGTCACTTAGCAAATCCTTTTAGTTTCCAATACTTTATAATAATTCTAATTCTCTAAAGTTGTATAATAAGTTAGTTGTGCTTTCCATTTCTGATTCTTCTGTGGCCTCATTCAGAGTTCTGAAATGGACGAAGTTTGCCTGATGAGAATTGTTGAACCTTGTATTCTTCATTTAGGTTACATCAAACTTCGTCCATTTTCAAAACTCTGAATGAGGCCACAGAGGAGTCAGAAATGGAAAGCACATCTAGCTTATTATAAACCTTAGAGAATTAGAATTTTGGCATGGGGACTTGTCTAATAAAATTTTTAAAAAGCAAATCAATTTATTTATTTTTTAAAAAATTAGTATGTGTATATCATAGTTGTGTAACTACATAAGGTACATTTGATGTTTTGATAGAAGCATAAAATGTGAATTAATCAAATCAGGGTAATTGGGGTATCTATCACTTCAAGCATGTGTCATTTCTTTGTTCTAGGAACATTCCAAACCTACTGTTTTAATTATTTTAAAAGACTTATTGTTGACTATAATCACTTTGTTGTGTTATCAAATATTGTTCACTCAATCTAAGTATCTAACTTTATTTTTGCACCCATTAACTATTCCCATTTTGTTTTCCCCTCCCTGCTACCCTTCCTAGCCACTGGTAACTGTCATTCTACTCTCTGTCTCCACAAAATTAATTGTTTTTTAATATTTAGTTCCTGTATATGAGTGAGAGCATGTGAGATTTGTCTTTCTATGAGTGTCTTTCTATGAGTGGCTTATTTTAGTTAACATATTATTCTCCAGTTCCACCCATGTTTTTGCAAATGTCAGGATTTCATTCCTTTTGTGGCTATATAATATTATATTCCACTGTGTATATGTACTACAATATCTTTATTCATCTATTGATGGACACTTGGGGTGATTCCAAATCTTGGATATTGTGAATAGTGCTGCAATAAGTATGGAAATGTAGATATCTTTTTGATATACTAAATTCTCCTCCTTTGGATATATACCCTGCAGTGGGATTTTTGGGTCATATCATAGTTCTATTTTTAATTTTTTGAAGAACATCCATACTGTGCTCTATAGTGAATACACTAATTTATATCTCTTCCAGCAGTGTATAAGGGTTTCCCTTTTCTAACATTCTCACTGGCATTCATTATTGCCTATCTTTTGATAAAAAAACATGTTGAGTTAGATGATATCTCATTGTAATTTTGATTTGCATTTCTCTGATGACCAAGGTTGTCAGAAACTTGTGTTCATATACCTGTGGCAATTTATATTTATTATTTTGAGAAATGTCTATTCAAATCTTTTGCCCATTTTTAGTTGGATTATTTGGGTTTTTTCTATTGAGTTGCTGGAGCTTATTTGATATTATAGTTATAAATCTCTTCTCAGAGGAGTAGTTTGCAAATATTCTCTCCCATTCTATGGGTTGTCTCTTCACTTTGTTAATGAACAAATTTCCTTTGCATGCCAAAGCTTATTAGCTTGATGTAATCCTATTTGTCCAATTTGCTTTGCTTGTCTATGCATTTGCTTTGCTTGTCTATGCATTGTCTATGCAATGGTCGTTAATCCATTTTGATTTGATTTTTATACATGGTGAGAAATAACGGTCCAGTTTCATTCTTTTGCATATATATGTATCTAGTTTCCCAAGCACGATTTATGAAGAGAGTATTCTTTCCTTACTGTGTATTCTTGGCACTTTTGTCAAAGATAAGTTCACTATGTATGTATAGATTTATTTCTGGGTTCTCTATTCTGTTCCATTTGTCTTTGTGTCTATTTTAATGGCAGCATCATGCTGTTTTGGTTACTACACCTTGTAGCATAATTTGAAGTCAGCTAATGTGATTTCCCCAGTTTTGTTCTTTTTGTCAGGATACCTTTGGATATTTTGGGTATTTTGTGGTTCCCAATAAATTTTAGAACTATGTTTTCTATTTCTGTGAGGAATGTCAGTAGTATTTTGGGACATTGCCTTGAATCTATAGATTGTTATGGATAGTATGGATATCTTAACAATATTAATTTTTTTATTCTATGAGCACAGACTATCTTTTAATTTTTTAAATATCATCTCCAAATTCTTTCATCAATAATTTATAGTTTTCATTACACACATCTTTTACTTCTGTGGTTAAGTTTACTCCTGGGTATTTTATTTGTAGCCATTGTAAATGGGATTACTATCTTGATTTCTTTTTTGTATTGTTTACTATTGGAATATATAGATGCTACTGATTTTTGTGTGTTGATTTTGTATACATTACTGAATTTATTTATCACTTCCAATATTTATGAGGGGAGTTTTTAGGTTTTTCTAGATATAAGATAAATCATCATAAACAAGGATAATTTGACTTCTTCCTTTCTAATTAGGATGCTCTTTATTTCTTTCTCTTGTATTATTACTATAGCTAGAACTTCCAGTACTGTGCTGAATAACAGTAGTGAAAGTAGGTCACCTTGTCTGTTTTCAGATCTTAGAGGAAAGGCTTTCATTTTTTCCCCATTCAGTATGATACTAGCTGTGATTCTCTCATATGTGGCTATTATTGTGTTGCAGTAAGTTTCTTCTATATCCAATTATTTATGAGTTTTTATTATGAAGTGATGTTGAATTTTATCGAATGTTTTTCAGTATCAAGTGAAATGATCATGCAGTTGGTGATACCACCAAAAATCTGTAAGAGTCACAGCATTATTTGGCTTGGGGCACCCCCTTAGTGCTCATACAGCTGCAGTGACCAAAAACGTAGATCATAACACTCAATTTCTTTTGAGTATCTGGAAAGCCTTCTTAAGAAGGATGGGTTCAAACAATCCCATACTGCCAAGATTAAAATAAATACCTAACTCTTCAATGTCAAGACACTGATAAACATCCAAAAGCTTCAATAATATCTGGGAAAACATGACTTCACCAAACTAAATAAGGTACCAGTGACCAATCTTGGAGAGATAAGGCTATGTGACCTTAAAGACAAAGAATTCAAAATGGCTGTGCTGAAGAAGCTCAATTAGCTTCAAGAGAAGAGAAGCAATTCAGAAAATTATCACAGAAATTTCACAAAGAGATTGAAACAATAAAAAAAATAAAGCACCAATTCTGATGCTTAAAAATACAATTGAAAAACTTAGAAATGCATCAAAGCCTCTCAAAACCAGAACTGACTAGGCAGAAAAGAGTTTAGTGAGCTTGAAGACAGGCTATTTGACAATACAGTCAGAAGATAAAAAAGAAAAAAAGAATAAAAAGAGAATGAAGCACACCTTCAAGATCTAGACACTAGTCTGACAAGGGTAAACCTAAGAATCAATGACTTTAAAGAGAAGGTAGAAAAAGAGATTGGGACAGTAAGTGTATTCAAAGAAATAATGAAAGAGAACTTTACAAACATGGAGAAAGATATTAATATTCAGGTAAAAGGAGGTCATATAACACCAGGCAGATTTAATCCGAACAAGACTACCTCAAGGCATTTAATAATCAATCTCCCAAAGGTCAAGGATAAAGAAAAGGTCCCAAAAGAAGGAAGAAAAAAAAATAACATATAAAAAAGCTCTGCTATGTCTGGCAGCAGACTTCTCAGTGGAAACCTTAGGAGCCAGAATAAAGTGGCATGACATGCTCAAAGCTCTGAAGGTAAAATAAACAAACAAACAAAGACACACACACACACAAAAAAAAAAACCAAACACTTAACCCTAGAATGCTATATCCTGCAAAAATATCCTCTAAACATGAAGGAGAAATAAAGACTTTCCCAGACAAACCAAAGCTGAAGGATTTCATCAACACTAGACCTGTCCTAAAAGAAACTCTAAAAGGGGTTCTTTAATCTGAAAGAAAAGAACATTAATGGCCAATAATCATCTGAAGGTATAGAACTTAGTGGTAACAGTAAGTATACAAATACAGAAGACTCTGTTGCTATAACTGTGGTGTATAAACCACATCCATATCTTTAGTAGAATAGTAAAAGAAAACTTATCAAAAATAACTATCACAACTTTCTTGAGTGATAGTAGTATAAAAAGATATGGATGGAAAAAAACAAAATGTGAAAATGTGGAAGGAGGATGGAATTAATGAAAGAATTTCTGTTAGAGTTCTTATCACTTCTTTATTTATTGGTGGTTTGTTTGTAAACAGAGTTGTCATTTGCTCAAAATAATTAGTTATAAAAGAAAAAAAGAGAGAAAAGCCACAAACAACCAGAAATCAAATAACAACATGACAATAGTAAGTCCATGCCTATCAGTAATAACATTGAATGTAAATGGACTAAACTGTCCACTCAAAAGACACAGAGTGGCTAAATGAGTAAAAAAAAAAAAAAAAAAAAATCTAATTATATTTTGTCTACAAGAAGCACACTTCACCTATAAAGACACATATAGACCAAAATTGAAGGGATGGAAAATATTGCATGCATATTGAAACAAGAAAAGAGCATAAGTAGTTATCCTTTTCCAGACAAAATAGATTTCAGGAAAAAATTATAAAGAGACAAAGGTGATTATGTTATGATAAATGGGTCAAGTCTGTAAGAGGATATAATGATTCTAAATATATATAGGCGTAACACTGGATCACCTAGATATATAAAATAAATATCATCAGAGCTAAAGAGAGAAACTTCAACACAATAATCATTGGAGACCAGAATAATTATTGAAAATTATCAGACAGAAAATCAACAAAGAATCATTGTTCTTTGTCTACACTATTGGCCAAATGGACCTAGTAGTTATAATACACAGCATTTCATCCAACAGCTGCAGAATGCATGTCCTTATCCTCAGCTCATAGATCATTCTCAAGGATAGATAGTATGTTAGGCCACAAAAACAAGTTTTAAAAAATTAAAAAAAATAACATCATACCAAGTATTTTCTCTGACAACAATGTAATAAAACTAGAAATCAATAACAAGAGGAACATTCAAAAATATACAAAAACATGAAAATTAAACACTATGCTCTTGAATAACCAGTGGGTCAGTAAATAGATTAAGAGCAAAACTTAAAACATTCTGAAAACAAATCAAAATGAAAACACAGCAGATCAAAACCTATGAGATATAACAAAAGCAGTACTGAGAGGAAAGTTTAAAGCAATCAGTGCCAATGTCTAAAAGGTAGAAAAGCTTCAAACAAACAACCTAAGGATGCATCTCAAAGAACTAGAAAAACAAGAACAAACCAAGTCCAAAATTAAGAAAAGAAATAATAAAGATCAGAGCAGAAATAAATAAAATTGAAAGCAAAAAAATAAATACAAAAGATCAATGAAACAAAAAGTTGGTTTTTTGGGAGGATAAAAAAAATGGCACAACTCTATCCAGACTAAGAAAAAAAGGAGAGCAAACTCAAATAAATAAAATTAGTGATTAAAAGGAAACATTACAACTGATATTGTAGAAATCCAAAGGAGCATTAGAGACTACTATGAGCAATTATATGCCAATAAATCAGAAAACCTAGAAGAAATGGATACATTCCTAGACATATACAACCTACCAAGATTGAAAAAGAAGAAATCCAAAGCCTGAATAAATCAATAACAAGTAACAATATAGAAGCAGTAATAAAATGTCAGCTATCAATGAAAAGTCCTGAACCTGATGGCTTCACTGCTAAACTCTACCAAGGATTCAAAGAACTAATAACAATCCTACTTATGTTATTCCAAAAAATCAAGGAGGAAGGAACACTCCAAAACTCATTCTATGAGATCTGTATCACACTGATACCAAAATCAGACAAAGACAGAACAAAAAAAGAAAACTATAGACCAATATCTCTGATGAACACAGATGCAAAAATCCTCAACAAAATACTAGCAAACCAAATCTAACAACACATTGACAAGATTATTCATCATGATCAAATTTTATTCATCTAGGGTTGTAAGAATGTTTCAACATATGAAAATCAATCAACGTGATATATCATATCAACAGATCGAAGAGCAAATTAATGTAAATTTAAGTAACATAATTTCTAGATTTATCTTGAATGGATATGATAAACTAGATCATGGAAACAGAAAAATAATATCATCTGGAAAAGTGAATAAAGGCAAAAAAAATCCATGTGTACATTGGAGAAATATAATTTTGGAAATTAAATGCATATAAATAGAAATGTATATGCATGCAGCTCAATTCAGGACACAGGTCAAAAACATTATTTAAGATGCTTCCTATGAACTACACATGATAATTTATTTGTATCACAAGATAGTCACCACCAGTGATGAAGAAGAGAGTCCTGAGATGTAGAAACAATTACTATGTATTTGCAATGAACATGGATATAGACAATTTGTTACTATTTTATGGTATAGACCTAACATCTCTCCCCTTGCAAAACCTAAACATGTTTTTTTGGGAAAGATTCAGAAGCATCAAATACTAGATAAAATTTCAGTGTTTGAAACTGTGTTCACAAAGCCACTGTAGAATCTGATTCCAAAGCCACGTTATGATACAGGAAGAATAATATTTAGGCTGATTTCTTTGTTAGAACAGCACCATCACCTACTGATAAAGGGCAAACCTGCATATTTTGAATTGCACATAGGGTACCGAAACAGCTGATTGGCTTAGTACAGATCATATGCTCAGGGTTTAATCTACTTCTCCAGAACCAAAGAGAAATCAGGGCCACATCAGAAGTAGATAGTTGTACTAGGAAGCAAACGCAAATGCCCACTACTGAAAATTAAACATCCTTATTAGTTATAGTAGCCTTAGCCAAACAACCAAAAAACAAATTTTAAAACTTCATTGACTTCACATATTAAAAATTTGCTTTTTATTCATGGCACAGTCTGGTGCTTGTCACGTGAATCTACAGGGCAGCTTTCCTCCAAGAGGTTACGCAGGGACCCTGGCTGCCTCTGTTTTATAACAAGGAAATCCAGGACAGGTTGGATCCAATAACAACCTGTGCAGGTTATTTTTATGGTTGTTTTCAGAACCATTTCCTGCTCTTCTCTGCCTAGGTTTGAATTATGAGCAACTTCCTGTCCAAGACTTCCTTGCTCTTTGGTTCCTCGGACATACTGCCAGAAGACTGATGAGTGGGAAAGTGTTGTGAGGATTTTGCTCCCCATCTTTCTCTGCTTTGGCCAACATCCTCAGAAGTGCCACCTTTTCTCCATGGAGTTAGATGCATCCAGGCTTGGAAGTCTCAGTTCCAATTTCCAATTCCCAGCCTTTAGCCTCCAGCAGCAACATTGTCTTCTGCTTTGGTCACTCCAGCCCTCTCTCTTTCATCATTGTTCAGTTTTGACACTGTTACATCACCTGTATAACTAATTTCTTAGGTCAAATTCCCTGTTTGAAGGAAGTATTCAGACTGAATACTGAAAAATCACAATGGAAGCAGAAACAATGGCTTGGAGGATCACATAGGATATTTTTTAAGTTCCAGTCTCAGAAGAAATGTATCATTGCTTCCATGCTCCACTTGTAACATAGCCCCAAACTGACTGGAAAGAAGGATGGGGCATTTTACATGTGCCAGAAAGAAAAAAAAAAACCCAAAAATGGTATGGTGAGCATAAAACATTGTGTGCCATATTTAGTAAATCCTCAGAAGTATAATCAACTGACATCATACTTTTAATATGGATTCATTAATTCATACTAATGTGGATTCGATACTGCTACAGTTAGTGCTGCTATAACCCAACATACATACACACTCCTACAAATCACAATTGACTAAAAAAAGATTGTACAATAAAAACATACAACTTATGGGAAAAATAAAGTCAAGGGCAAGACTTTCAAAAACTTTGTCAGTTCCATAATAAATAAGATAAACATTAGGAAGCTAATGAAAAGAATTTCCACTTGTTAAATGGTTAAGAAATGCATAAATACTACAATAAATATGGTACTTTACCTTGAAAAAACCTGAAGTTTGCATGTGACAGTGGGTTTTGGAAGAGTTGCAGTTTGTGGATTATTGTCAAGTGATGAAGGAAGGGTTTTTCCAAATTGTATGAGAAGTCGTAACACCTAAAGTGGATGTTGGTGGATCAACACACATGCATGAGGTAGCCAGTATAGATGTTTGAAGTGTCTGTGTGTGTGCACACAAACACATACACACATTTTGTATATTCAGTTGGGTGCAATTTCCTGTGTTCCCTTAGATTTGCTCATGGATGAAATAGTACATAAACAGAGGCATAATTCACATTATGTAAAAATTGATCCCTAATATCTCAATCATGTTGGAACACATTTGTGTTTTCAAAACAAGATTTATTGCATAACTCACTGTATTTCAAATTCCCTAAATCACTACTTTTCACATTGTCACAGTGAAACAGAGGACATATAATTTTAACTAGAAATACCACAGAATATATTCCTGACCAACAGACACCCAAGCAAAAATCATTTCAGGCTAGTACTGAGAATTTGTGGAGGAAATTGTGTGGGAGTTTAAAACCCTACAACAGGAAAGGGACTTCAAGATGGCTGTCTTGAGGCATCTGGAACTCACCTCCTCCACACACACACACACAAATAGTGAGTAGATAATTACACTTCAAATAGAGCATCTAAGAGGTAACATTGGAATTCAACAGAGAAATTAAAGGGAACGTCTGAGGCATGGAAGGAGAGGGAAGGAGGGGAAAGAGAGAAGTAAGCTCAGCTGAGATTGGCTGGGAGTCTGGAGAGGCTCCTCAGTGAGGAGAAATGGTAAGTGAGAGATCCTAGCAGTCTACATTCCCACCACACCTCCTGCAACCCTAGCCATGGCAGAGTTTGAGGACTAGCATAGGCAGTTGCCCGGAGACAGTGTGACAGCATTGCTCCAGAGCAGGAGCTTTCCTGAGTCCAATGCACCTCCCCTCAAGACCTAAGCAGCTGCACCATGATGCCTTCTTGAGAGTCCTGCTACCACCAGAATGCATCCTGCCCTGGGACTATGCAGCCCTGAATCTCCACATCCCTGGAGTCCCACTGACATTTCCCCATGTCCACCCAAAAGGCTGTAGCAGCATAAGGCCAGTTAAATCCATTAGACTGGCAGGGTCCTCAGCATGCTGGTCCACACAGTGTCCTGTACTCTGGGGAACAATTGGTCCAGTGCACCAGGGAGGCTGCTCATGAAACAAAAAGAGCCAAGATACATGCTTCCCAGAGCTTGAAATCCACCTGTCCGGGACCACTGCCACCGAAAGCAACCCTGCCCCCACCAGAAGCAGGGCCACAGCACACTTTCACATGCTCTGAGGACTGGCTTTCCTTGCCATGGCCACTGCCACAGCCACTGCCACTACCACTGGAGGCCAAAGTGTGTGCTCCCCAGAGCCTGAGAGCTGCCTACTAGGGGGTAATGCCACTGACAACACCCTCCTCACCCCAAGAGCATGGCCACAATGCATTCACACATGCCCTGAGAACAGGCTCTACCTGCCCACTGCTGCCACACCTGGGAGTCTGGGTTCACCCTGCCCTGCTTACCATAGCAAATACCTGTTAACAGTACCAGGGGGCCTAAGGACATGTCTGTTCAGCTTGGCATGACATCCTTCAGTACCCAAACATGCTGTGGCAATTCTAAGCATAAGAATCACCCTAGCTGATCCACCACCACTGGTATCTGGGGAGCCTGAGGATTGGCCCAGTCAGCCTGCCACTACTATCACAGGTGGTACTCACCTCCACATGCCATTTGGAGGCCTCGCAGTCCATTACAGCCACTATTCGCATCAGAGTATGCCACTTGGGAGTTTGAAAATTGTCCAGACACTACTATTTCCATTGCCCATGCCACGCACAATGACCAAAGACCTGAGAATCCACCCAACTGCCCAGTCTACCACTGCCACTAATGGTACTGGAACAAGCCACCTAATGGCCTAAGAATTGGCTTGGAAAAGGGGCTACACATCTACTCGCCATCAAATTGGTCTGATTGACTAAAACTACGGTGCTCAAAAAATGGTAGTGTTCAACAGGGATTTGGGGGGGGAGACCCACATCTTAAGAAAGCGGCGAGCATTGTGGGGGGGAAAGGATTACCTCTGTCCCTTTATAGGGAGAGATAAAGATATACATTGTAACCAAAATGTCTGAAAAAAAATTGTAATCGGGAAGTGGGCAGGTGGAAGTGGGGAGGTGGGGAAGGGTATGCACTTACACGGTGGGTGCGGTGCATACCACCTGGAGGCTGGACACGCTGGAAGCTCTGGCATAGCAGGGTGGGGGAAGGGGGCAGAGGCAAAATATGTAACTCTAACAATATTTGTACTCCCATAATATGAAGTAATAAAAAAAATTAAAAAAAAAAAAAGAATTGGCCTACCTGGACCTGCTAACATAGGCGCCCACATATGGCACCTGGAGCCTATGACAAATACATAGCCAATACCATACTGATTGTACAAAAGCTAAAAGCCATTCCTTTAAGACCAGGAACAAAACAAAAATGCCCACTTTCACCACTCATATTCAACATAGTACTGGAAGTCCAAGCCATCAGAAAAAGAATGAAAGAAAAGGCATTCAAATGATAATAGAAAAAGTCAAATTTTCATCTTGCAAATGACCTTTTATATTTAGTAGCATTTCTTAAAATTAGCATCATTTCTATACACTAATAATGAATGAGGGGGGAAAGAAATTAAGAAGGCAATTCCATGTATAATAGCTACAAAAATAATAATATGCCAAAGAATAAATTTAACCAATAAAATGAAATCTATGTGTAAGGAAAATTGCAAAACACTTATGAAAGAAATTAAAGAAGACACAAGCAAATGGAAAGTCAATTCATGCTCATGGGCAGAAGAAATGAATATTGTTACATGACCATATTACTCAAATTAATCTATAGATTTAATATAATATCCATCAAAATACCCATGTCTTTTTTCACATAGTTTTTTTAAATGTTTAAATGTAATGGAAACAAAAAAGAGCACAAATAGCCAAAGCAATAGTGAGCAAAAAGAAAGCTGGAGGCATCATACTGCCTGACTTCAAAGTATATTACAAGATTATAGTAACCAAAACAGCATTATAGTAGTATAAAAACAGACACATAGACCAACAGAATAGAATATATAACACAGAAATAAATACATTTATTTATAGTCAATTGATTTTCAAAAAAGGCACCAAAAACATATACTGGCAAAGGATGCCCTTTTCAATAAACCATGCTGGGAAAACTGAATATCCATATGCAGAAGAATGAAACTAGAGCTCTACCTCTCACTATATACAGAAATCAACACAAAATGGATTAAAAACTTAAATATAAGGCATAAAACTATAAAATTACTGGAAGAAAGTAGGGGAAACCCACCAGGACCTAGTTCTAGAAAAAGATTTTATGACTAAGATTTCAAAAGCACAGGCAACAAAAGCAAAACAGACAAATGAGACAATATTAAACTAAAATGCTCTGTACAGCAAAAGAAGCAATCAACAAGAGTAAAGAGACAACATGTTGAATGGAAGAAAATATTTGCAAACAATTCATATGACAAGGGGACTAAAGTAGAGAATATATGAGGAATGCAAACAACCCAACAATTAAAAAAAAACAGAAATAAATAGTGGACAAAAAAGATGAATAGAAGATATATAAATGGCCAACAATTATATAAAAAAATCCCCAACATTACAGATCATGAGGAAATGCAAATCAAAACCACAATGAGGTATCATCTTATCTCAGTTGGAATAGCTACTATTAAAAATGGCTAGGATGCAGAGAAAAGGGAACTCTTATTATCTGTCAGTGGGAATGTAAATTAGTACACTCATTATGAAAAACAGTATGGAGATTTTTCAAAAATTTAAAAATAGAACTACCATATGATCAAGCAATCCCACCACTGGATATTTATCCAAAGGAAAGGAAATGAGTATATCAAAGGGAAACTTGCACCCTTTTGTTTATTAGAGCACTAGTCATAATAGCACAGATATGGAATCAACCTAACTGTCCATCAACAAATGAATGAAAAAGAAAACATAAGAGATCAACCCCTGAAAGGCTTGGAGTAAAATGAGAAGGGTAGGTGGAGCAGTTTGTTTCTCCCTTCCTTGCAACTCTGACAGTTGGCAGCTCCCAGCCGCTGGAGAGACTTTCTACTCACAGGAGCTGAGAGGCTGCTGCTACTGCCATTGAGCTGGGAGCTTCTCCTGGACAGGGTACCAGGATCCCAGTCCCCCTGGGGTGCCTCCTCTCTCCACAGACAGAGCTGGGACAGCAGGCGCCATGTTTCCTCTCTACCCACTGTGTGCCTTTGTCCTCCCCCAGGGGGCTTCAACTCTTCAGCTTTCATAGTGCTCACTTCCACACAGACAATTCCCAACTCTGTCCCAGACGTCAGGAGCCACAAGGGTCCTGCGTGACTCCAGTGCCTGGACATTCTGGGCAGGCAGCCTCTGGAAACGAGGAACTGACACTACCAGAGTGCTAGCTTCCCTCCATTCAGATTGTTTTTTTCACTTTCCTGTCCCCCACCCATGGCTGCCAAGAGAGACAACTGAACCATCAC
The DNA here is from genome assembly GCF_040939455.1 of Microcebus murinus. Taxonomy (NCBI): domain Eukaryota; kingdom Metazoa; phylum Chordata; class Mammalia; order Primates; family Cheirogaleidae; genus Microcebus; species Microcebus murinus. The sequence goes on from NC_134114.1 coordinate 15,012,050, forward strand.
ACACCGAGGCTTCTACAGAGAGTGCGGCTCAGACCTTTCCTCTTGGGGTCCTTGATTGAAAATGATAACTAAGAGTATTTACCTCCCTATGCTTACATACTGTGCATTTGTATTAAATTATCTGCCAAGAATGTAATAAAAATAATTTGTAAATATTTTAAATCAAACTTGTAAAGCTCTAATGAAGGCAAACTATAAACTTTAATAGATATTAATAGATATTTAATATTTTTGAGTCCATATGTATCACATATATATTCCTAGCTTAACAATCACATTGCCATAGTGCCCAGTACACAGATTCTCAAGTTAGTTCAAAATGAAGCTAGGAAAATGTGCTAGGAAAAATATATTAGATTATATATATTTTCTTTCTATTGCCTACTCGAGTCTCTGGTGCTTTGTGGAAAATATTAATAAAAGTTAATTGTTGAATGATAATGGCCATTGGCTGAATAAATTAACAGCAATGGCAACTATGTTTAATGGAATTATATAATGTAATAAGAAGTTTCAGCTTATATTTCAAGAAGGCTTTCTAGAAGACAAATATTGTTAAGAGGAAGAGAGATTTTGCCATAGCTTTGGGACAGTGTATGGCAGTGCCTAGGACAGTCCCTGAAACACAGGAGGGCTCCTGCAATTAGAGTTGAATGAATGCAGAGCTTTGTCCTTTTCTTCCACTTGATTGCCTGTGGGACAACATGGTTCTTTTCTGGTGCAGGATTATATGCACTAAGTACAAACGCGTGTGTGTGAAAAAGAGGATGGAAAATAGAATTATAGCTCCAAGTCACAGAAAACAATGCAGAAATTTGTTCAAAGGATATGCTCATAATTATTTTTTTTGCATTGACCTCCTGTCTCAAAACTAATGATTTGTTTATTGAACAAGAGTACATTAGGGGCATAAATTGTGGCTATGTAGTATCTTCACTACAAAAGGATAGTTTTTAAAATATCATTGCAGTGTTAAATCTAAGGATGCAGAGTTCTTAAATATTAAATATCAATTCACTACCCAGAAAGATACCAGATGAATGATTAGTGATCTGCTTATATAACAGAAGTAGCTACTCTACTCCATGTAAAATGTAGAAGACATTACAAGCCTCAAAATGTACCAGAGATATTTTCTCACCTGACATACAATCAGTTTTAAAAGTAGTCATACAATCACAATTACTGTTCCAAAGTTCACTGACAGTGACACACGGACTTGTCCTTTACAAAGGTTTCCACATGCAATCAGCACCCTGGGGGGCTGCAATCAGGAGTAGGTTAGTGCTGTATGAGTTGATACTTGGATAACATCAACTCCAAGTGTCCAATCAGAATTTATTGCAAGCACTGTGTATAGCAACTTTTGACTGGTACTGCAACCAGAAGTTAAATTTCTTTATGTCTGTGAGGGGAATGAATAATTAACAGAAGCCAGGAATTGAAAGCTGGAATATAGCTTTAAACCTAAAAGTCAAAAGAAGGTTGATTATACTGCTCTGTTTCCCTATTATCAAATAAGATGACATAATTTCAAAGCTTATTTACTTATAATTTACATTGTAGCATCTAGTTGTTGCAATTAAATTATATCATAATGATAACCCATTGCTATATGGAGAAATTTCTGTATCTGTGTGGGTGTTTGTATGTGTATGTTCCTGTGTGGAATTTTTTAAACATGCACCACAATCCTGGTAGGGAATTAAGGCAGGGTTTTTTTGTTTCAATTTTATTGGGGAGAAAACTGAACCCCAGAATCATGAATTGAGTTAATTAGGCAACAGGGAGCATATACCCACAAGAATTTAGCAGAAATGTGATACTTTCATTAAAATCTGGGTCTAGTGCTCTTTCCTTCATAAACTGCTGCTTCCCAAAGATCACCCACCTATGTTTAATTTTTTTTTATGTCACATCTGGATTCCAAATAAAATGTAAATATTATATCTCATTTAAGTAACTGTCCCTCTAACCTATGAACCTAGGAGCAAATTTGAACCTGGAATTTATATGGGAATTTTGAGGACTTTTGCTAACTGATATGCTTTTAAACATGTCCCCATGGCGAGGGATACTTAATTGCTATAAGCAAACTAATTGCTTTATTTCATGAATTCCAAAATTACATGACTACAGATCATTTGTAAGCATTCCTGTGAACTACAATAGAGTATTTTTAAGGTAACTATACTCCTTGTATGGTAAAAATACATTTTGGAACAAGAGATTCTAATTTTCTTATTTTCTTTTTGTGATCTAAAAAGGCTTTAATAGACTGCAGTATTCAAAATTTCATGTCATTTAATTTTTTAAATAAAACCGTTAGCTTAAATATAGTTTTCATTAAGTTTTCACATAAATAAACTCTTCGGACAACTCTTTTTAAAACTTGTATCTTAATTTGGTGGTTAAAATACATTCATAATAAACAGAAGGAATTTTATGTGTCAGTATACTTTATTGGCAAAGATATGATACAGAGTATATAGGGATAGTGTGTATTCAACATAAGGTTTAGTGAGAGAGAAGGCTGAATTTGTTTACATGCAGTCCCCACTGAAAATGTTTTTCATTTGAATACTGTTTTGAATATGATTTGCCATCTATGAAGAGATCATAAGAATCACTCAGCTGTTCTCAGTAAGACCAAATGCATTTACCATGTATAAAAGTGGCTTCCAATAAGATCAAATGCAGTTCTCCAATTCTACTAGAGAAATATGACGGATATTGTTCATTTGAATAACTGTTGAGCACTAGTTTGAAAATAATGTTTTTGTTCTCTAGCAGATTAAAAAATTCGAAGAAGGAAAACATTGTTGAAAGCAATTTAGTCATTGATTTTGTTCCCTTAACTGAATAATACTTAACATTTAAAAGAGAGTATTGCGCATAGAAGGCTACCAACAAATACTGGCTCAAAGAATGAATTGGTTGAAATGAATATTATAATGGATGGCTTTGCCTATACATGAGTTATAAAAAAAAAAAAAGAAAAACCTGGAAGCTCCAGCTGAAATGCATAATGTAATGATTGTTTGGAGAAACACATCCAGAGAAGTAGAAAATAGCCTGTGTTTCATATTAGAATATAATCCATCTCACATATAACCTACTATTTAGAAGTTGCTACATGTGTTCCTCTGACTTTTCAAATGCAAAATGAAATTAAATCACATGATGGTCTATTTGGAATAAGAATAATTAGCAATAGATCGATCTTAGTTGCATATTGCACATAATTTATCCTAATAGAACTACATAAAACAGATTCATTATTTGAATTGTATTTTAAATTCAAAATTGTATATTAAATACATATTCATTTTGACTATAGGCATATTGGCTATTATAAATGTTTTATATTTGAATCTTTAATATATGATTTAAAGAATTCCATTTTACTACTCAGGCACTAGTAAAACCACAAAATGTGGTTTGTTTTGAGCAAGGTTTATACATAAACTCTGAGACTATCTTCTCACGATAATATAGAAAATCATCAGAAGAAACCATGACAACGTGGCATAATTGAGAACTCCTGAAACAATGCTCTAGATTTTGAACAAAAGGAGAAAATGTAAAATCCAATATTTCTAGTATAAGAGAATATATAACTTAAAAAAAAATTCACAAGAAGGAAAATTGAAACCCTTTCATGGTAATGACTCCTATGTTGGGCATAGTAATAAAGAGGCTTTATCAAAATGAGATATCAAAAGTAATGTGGACAGCCCTGGATGCATCCCATAAATGCCCAGAGATAACGAGTAGAGTCAATACATCCAAGTGTTCACGGAGGCTGCTCAAAGATCCAGCTCTGTCCCCAGATGAACATGGGTCCATCTAGGAAAGCAATTTCTAATCTTGCCTCCTCCAGCTCTTTTAGTCAAGTATGGCTTGTGGAAATCCACATGGAATCTTCCCGGTGTCCCTGCCAAGTGAGAACACTCTTAAATACTATAAATGCTGCAACCTCTCACCCTCAGATAATTCTATCTATGAACTCAAATATGCTCCTGTCTTAGCAAACTTGGAGCCTACTTTATCATTTCTACAAAGAGCTAATTGTAGGCTATGTTCAAGAAGAGATCACATTCTTGATAATGAGATTATCTTGACGAAATGATGAATGTGGTCCTATGATTTTAAGATAAAGAAGTCTTCGGAAAATAAATGATTTGCTTCATCAATTTTCTAAGAGAATCATTATCATTTTATAAGTTTGCACATCAAAAACAAAGGCTTGCTATTGTGTTCTTTATGGCCCACATGTCATATTTTAATAGATACACAGAATTATAAAATTTATGAAAAGAGTCCATGGAATGAAAGGGTCAAGAAAGGAGTGGTTTTCACTATTGTATCTAGATCTTGACTATAGTAAAAACAAATTTGACACGATAAATAAAATAATAAAATATTTCCCAAAGTTTGATAATAATCTTTAAAATAGCTATATGTTTGAATTATGACAATGAATTAAAAATTATAATAATTCCAAAGTCATGATATATGTGGGTAAAATGTTTTAAACTAGGACCTAATAAAATAAAAATTGAAAATAGAAAAAATTTCCACTCATCAAAAAATTGAGTAAATTACATATCTGCATATGAAATTAAAATAAAATAATATGTCTATATAAATTACACTTTTGGAAAGAGAGGGCAGGAGAGTGAGACAGAAAGAAAGAGAGAGAGAGAGAGAGAACCAGTTCCAAATGTATGTGTTTCAATATTTATGTATCTTGAAGAGACTGAGATAGGTGATTATATTCTTTTTTTTTTAATTTCAGAATATTATGGGGTGCAAATATTTTGGTTACATATAATGCCTTGGCCTTGCCTAAGCCAGGGCTACAAGCATGCCCTTCCCCCATACACTCTTTAAACTTCTGGAATAATTACCATCTCAGGTTTGATTTGAAGTTTCACTAGCTACTCTATGTTCTAAGCATAAGATAAAATGGTAATTTATTTCATAAATATTCCTCAGAATGTTCATATCAGTCTGTTTCTCTTCTCTACAGGGCCCCAAATATAACTAAAGCCCCCTCTTTTACAATAGCAAAATAGAGAACTAGCTGAACCCTAATCAGCATTTTCTCTGTCTTGAAATACTATAGTTCATCATGATCCTTTTTTTTCTAATAATAAAATATTTTTGTAATCATGGTTTTTATTTAATAGGTTAGTTCAGCATTTATTTAATACACTCATAAGCACAGGCGAACTCACTGATTATATGCATATCATTGTCTTATCATGCTCAAAATTTACATTTGGTTGTATATGCTAATCCATATTGTTTTGCTCAGTGTCCCCCAATAACCTGCAATGGATCTATGAGAGGCTAAATATGTTTCCAAACTATATTTCAAAAAATTAAGTGAAGTCAGGATTCAGAGAGTATGCATCCAAGTTTAGTATATTTTCCATCATGGAGCACAGTCCATATTCTGAAGATATGTCTTTACACCTGTTATGAGCTAAATGTTTGTGTTCCCCCTAAATTTCATAAGTTAAAGCCCTATTTCCCAATGTGATAGTATTTGAAGACAGGGACTTTGGGAGGTAATTAGGTCATGAAGTTGAAGCCCTCACAAATGAGAATAGCTCCTATATAAAGAGATATGAGAGACATGATATCTCTCTCTTTCCTCTCTCAGCCATGTGCGAATATAGCAAGAAGCTGGTCATCTGAAAACCAGGAGGAGATCCCTCACTAGAATCCAACTGTGCTGTTACAATGATCTTAGACTTCCTAGCTTCCAGAATGGTGAAACGAGTATTTGTTGTTTATGCCACCCAGTCTGTGGTATCTTTAATAGCAACCCAAACTGACTAAGGAAATATCAAATGCATTTTTATGTTCTATTTATTTGAGATATTATTTATGAATTCTTAGAATTATGGTTACCAGAGGCTGGGAAGGGTAGTGAGAAGGAGAGAAGTGGGGGGTGATTAATGGGTACAAAAATATACTTAGATAGTTAGATAAAATGAGCAATATTTGATAGCACAATAGAGTGACTATAATCAACAATAAGTTAGGGTGTACTTTACTGCTATAATTTTTTTGTAGAAATATTCCTATCCTCTTTAAACTTTTGAAGGAGTTACTTTCAATTACTGTATTTGCATAAAATCATCATTATCTTATGTTCCCTCAAGAGTGTTTTGCTTCCGACTATATACAATTCTGTACAACTTATCTTATGAACTAGGGTTCCAAACAAAACTCCACCTATTTTCCAGGACTACCTATGTTGTATTTGCATGGGTCAGACAACACCAATATGTTCAATGGCACATCTAAACAATTGGAAAATAATATCAAAGGCAAGAAAAGTTTTAAGGACATGAGAAAATTAAATTTAAGGCTACAGACATTTTTTTCCATTTTTTATATTGTGGTAAAATATACATAAGATGGCAAAAATCATTTTTCAATTACCTATCCTAATGCAATGCTGTGTACTAGAAAGGGTATATAAACAAAGGCAAGATAGAAATGTTCATACTCAAGAAAAGTATAGTTTTATTCCTTTACATAATATGCAAATATAAATAATGAGAATACCAATCAAAATCACCTGATAATTTGATCAAATGTGTGTGTGTGTGTGTGTGTGTGTGTGTGTGTGTGTGTGTATAACTACTCAGCCATAAAAAGGAATGAAATAATGTCTTTTTCAGCAACTTGGATGGAAGTGGAGGCCATTATTCTAAATGAAATATCTCAGGAATGAATAAACAAATAACATATATTCTCTCTCATAAGTGGCAGCTAAACTATGAGTTTATATGACCATAAAATGGTGTAATGGACATTAGAAACTAACAAGGAGGAAAGTTAGGAGGTGTGAGGGATAAAAATTTTCTATTGGTTACAGTATACACTATTCTGTACAGTGATGGGTACACTAAAAGCCCTGACTTAAGCCTTGCACAATTCATCCATGTAACAAAACACTTACATCCTCTAAATATATTGAAATAAAAAATAGATATATAAATAATGATGAGCATGAAAACATCAGGAGGTATCTAGGTGTATTGAATATGTTATCTCTAATTGTCACAGTAATCATGTAAGGTGTTTTCCCATTTTACAGATGATGGTATAGAAAAACTGATTAAATTACTTTTCCAAAGTCACAGCCATTAACTCTTTCCACTAAGCCATGCTTATTTTCTTATATGTACATAATTATTGCTAGCCATGATTGATCAGGGTAGGCTGTAATTAATGTATCAGAATGCTTCTTTGAGAAAAGAATGACAAAATTAGTTTAAAAAATTAAAACTTTAGCCTCCGCATTTTAGTAAATTATTTCAATTAAGTATTCTATTTCCCTGCCCTATTCTCCATGACTTGTTTTCTTCTGCCCACTGAGTGTCTCCATTTAAATATTCCCGAATAGTATATATTGCAAATGTGAATACTTAAAAATGCTGAGGCAACATAAAGATTGAGAACTGCAGCTGTATACACAATGTTTTTTATCCTAAAGGAATATTGGATGGAGAACAATTATTTCTAAATGTCAAATCTGTGTTCATTTGCAGTTCCACTTGCCTGGCTCTAAGTCAATGGAGAGAAGCCAAGGAGTTAGGATGACTGACTATCTTTACCTACAGTCAGCTATCAAGTGCTCCAAGCAAAGTTCTGTACCTTTGGTTTACCACCCCTACTCAATCAAGCAGGCTCCTGGAGAGAGGGCTTCACACATGTTTGGCAGGTCTGAGGGAGACGTGAACAACAATGAACCTGTTGCTCAATTTCTTTTCAAGTAATGCTATTAGAGAAAACTAAGCATTTTGAGCAGGTAGAGGCTGTTTCAGTAAAATAGCACCATGAACGCTCAGCTGGCAGAAGAATGCCACATAGAAGAAAGCATAAATCTTTACTCAGAGAATAAATGCATTGATAAATGCTTCAAGAACGTGAAACAAATATCAATTGAGGCCCATAACTGCATTGGGACACGCATATACATCATAGAGTATACTTATACAAACCTAGATGGTATAGCATATTATACATATTATGGTATATATATTCTACACCTAGGCTGTTGCTCATAGGCTACAAAACTGTATAGCATGTTACTATACTTAATACTGTAGGCAACTATAACACAATGGTAAGTATTCATGTATCTAAACATAAATAAGCATAAACAAGATATAGTAGGAATACATTATTATAATCTTGCGGGACCACCATCGTATATACTGTTTATTATTGACCAAAATGTTGTTATGTGGCACATGACTATACACACACACACACACACACACACATAGTTTTGTTAATAAGACATTTATGTGGTATTAATATATTAGATTCTACTTTAATTTCCTGAGGTTTTCAGGTATAACTTCTATACAGGGAAGGATTGGGATCAGAGAGCCCTCATCTCAATATGCAAGTTACTCCTGCTTTGAATGAATGCTTCACAAACTAAGAGTGGCTGTCTCCTATAGGTCTTTTGCAAGCACAAGTATGCCCATGGAAATTATAGCCTGTCAGTGAACTTCAGTGGATTCCCAGAGCTGTACTTGTATTAGTGTACCTGAACATTTCCAGTAGGAAGGACTTTTATATTTTTTTCTCCAAAGAAGAGTCTGTGGGACTTATTACTACTATAGCAGTTTCATCAAAATCCACATTCATGTACCTCCTTAATTACCACAATATTCAGAGGAAAAATTAGGATATATACTTATATTTTTTAAAAAACACAAATGAGTAAATTAGAGAAATACATTAAGAAAATGAGAAATAATTAGTGTTAACTATAGTTGCCTTGGAATGTTTCTAAAACAAATCAATGATAAATGCTTCATGTGATAGATTTCCCAGTTACCCTGATTTGATCATTATACATTATATGCTTATATCAAAAGCATTATATATTATATGCTTATATCAAAATATCACATTTCCCAGAAAGGTGTACAATGATTATATATGCATAATAATTAAAAATAAAATAAAATAAAATGAAGAGAACAAACAGAGGAATAAAAATAAACATGAGTCAAGAAATCCATAGCAGACAAATGACAAAAATGGTGATTGTGGTCAGTAACATTATTTAAATAAGAAATAGTAACTAGTGAAAGAGATACAGAAAAGGATGAGAAACCATGACTAAAATATTCAAATTTTAAGCATTGTACTATTGGGGAAACATTTAGTTAGCAAACTGAGAAATTTATGTGTTTGAAAAGATGGCTGAGGTTTGATCAGAGAGTTCTGTCAAGGAAAGGGCAATTCTTCTTTAGGGAAAAAAGTCCCTACTACAGATATCTCTGAGTGAAAAATTAAGTCCTGTATGTGTCAGTGAAGAAAAGTGAAGCAAAGAGGATTCATATTTCTCTGCATAGTAACATTTGAGTTTCTGTGGAGCATTCTGGAGACGTTGAAAAGACAGAAACAAACAAAAAAAAGTGTAGTCAAAAGAGTGAGGGAGATGATATCCCTGTGAAATAAAAACAGCAGTTAAATCTATGAATCAGAGTAATGAGGAACGTGGAGGTATTTAATTTCTGTTTCAAGTGGTTTATTTGTTCATGGATCATAATTACCTCCTATACTTCCTTAGCCTTTAGGAAAATTCTGATTCTCCCAGACATCCTGCCTTGGCAATGTCTGGGGGCAATGAAGGAGTAATGACTGTTGTCCAACAGGAGTAGAGAGAAGACATTAACTTTTAGAGCTACAATTTGGAGTTATGACCTCTCAGGCACAAGCTTCGTCTCAACTCTTCTTCAAAGATCAGAGATCTGGGAGTCTCAAGATCTTTGATCTGGGGAAGACAGAGCACTTTTCTTCCCACACTACATGGAATGGGAGCTTGGCCCATTTATTTGGAGTTTATAAGAAAAGCTTTTCCCCAAAAAATTAGAAAAGTTAGGCATATAAAACCAAGGGGAAAAAAGGAAAATGAAATAAATATTTTTAAAAAAGAAAAGAAAAAATAAGTCTTCTTAATATCATAATTTCTTTATTCTTTTCTTATTCAGGCACTCAACCTATCTAAATTCAATATGTGAAGGACAGGAACATTTTTGAAAAATGAAATTATTATGATAATAACACAACATGAGCATTAATATTAGAAATTGGGGTTATTTTGAAAACCACCCTCTCAAAATCATATTTTTTTCTATAAAAATAAATACTATTATCTTCCATATGTCACACCATGCAATGCACTAACCATTATGGAAGATACAAAAATGAGTCATACAGGTCTCAAGGACTTGGCATTCTACAAGTTTATTTTTCAATTACATACATAAAAATAATGTTTTTGTTTCTCAGGAATAGTTTACTTTATGACCTGATAATTCACTATGTATTTTATTTATTACAGTGCCCAAAATACTTGGTTTTCTAGCAGCTGTAATCATTTGAGAAAGATCCTAAATTAGGAGGTTCCTTGACTGACAGAAAACTGACAGAAATAGAAAACTTTCAAAAAGACATTTATAGAGGACCAGAGATAAGGCAAATGTTTTATAGTGTAATAAGCATAATAATATATTTAAAAAATCCAAATCTGCAATGACAGTAATTTTTCAACGTAACTATATAAACTTAATGTCATCAGAGTTAGATAATAAATCTCTTCATATTATTAATATACAATTATCTTTATAATTAACAACTTGTTTTCATGTAAAAGCCACTCCATGGGGCCTGGCGTGGTAGCCCACAGTAGTATGGTAGTTTTCACGCCCTTAAAGAACTCTCAGAGTAAAGACGAAATAGCACATGAGCAAAGGAATCCTTGCTATGTTTTATGGGAAACAGAACCAAGTTGCTCAAAGATTAGAGAGATTAGTTCTCACTAAAAAGTCTAGGGAATCAAACACTAATGTAAAAATTTGCCTGGGAATGGCAAGCCAGGAAGAATAAAAGCCTAAGCAGAAAAAAATAATGTATAATTCATACTTGGTTGAAATAAAGAGGTTGGTGTGAGCTTAAAAAATAATATATATATATATACATATATATATATTTCACTATATTCTTATATATGTGTATTTTATATGTATAATGGGGAAATTGTGGAAAGAAATAGATATTATTCTAATGCTGTCCAGATTTCATTTTAAATACCTAAGATATCCTTTTAAGGATAAATCTAAGGAAGTCAATGGAATTGCATTTCATTTCACCCTGGGGTAGAGAAAGAAATAATTTCTTTGAATATTCTCTCCCCCACAGTGGTGGGGGAAAAATTAAAACATTTGTTGATTGTATTCCACGAATTACATTTAATAAGGTTTAAATTTAAAGAGGATTATCATAATATGTCATATCAATTCAATATTTAACAATAAATTATCAAGCAGCTAATATATTCACCAGGCTATTGGCTATAGACTTGAGACACCAACAGAATAATTCTCAGCACTTTTTTTCTCAATAGTTACTATATAAGTACAGGTTGAATGGACTGAAATCACAAAAGAAGATATAATAAATGCATTTTTTTTTAACTAGGAAGTAATAGTATAAGACATGGTACAATTCACTAACATTGACTTTTATAGTTTTGATGTGTAAAAATATCATTACCATTTTATAGTTAATAAGATTTTTTCCCTTCCTAGTAATAGCAGGTCAGTTTTATAATAAACAATTGATATTTGTGAAAAAGCTGATTCAATTGGTCTAATTACTTTGCTTGTTCAAAGTCAATATATTTATTTAAGTTAATTTTTATACCATTAAATTTACTTCAGTGTGTGATTCAAGCTAATTCCATTTTAACAGTTTCATCTAAGGTTACCATGGTTAGTCTGACTAACATAGAACACTGTTCTATAATTTTGTTTCATTAGAATTATACTCATAAAATTTAAATTTGATAGACATCATGCAATTCATGTTAATAGGACATTTTGATCTCCTTTCCGTGGAATAGGAAAGTTATTGGACATCTAAAGTATCTACAAAGTACTTTGCTACTTTGTGATGATAATAAAATTCTTTATCAAATACTCATTCCCAATAGAGTATCAGAGAAAATTGCTTTTGGTTTCTTTCTTTGATTCTCCCATATACAAAACTTAATATTACTTTTGCTATTTCAGTTAAATCAGTGTGGAAGATCTCCTTTTCCAGTTTAGTATTGCTACTGGGACTGCAAGGTGGTTACTCATAGAGAGAAGCATGCTCTCTCTGGATCACAGATTTTGGGTTGAGTGGAATGAAAGCCATTCCAGGAAGCCTGCTCTACACCTTCCAAGGCAGTGCATCGTGCTGTGAAGGTGATTCATCAGTCCACATTGTTCACATTGCACAAAGCTCCCTGGTATCAGTTAGTGGTATATGTGTCTGAATATAAAAATAACCTAACCAGAGTGATTTCATTGAGATTCCTTTGACCTGCATTCCTTTGCATGTAACTTTCTCTTTATGTGTTTGTTGTCACATGATCACAAGATAGCTGCTCTACTTCCCAGGATTACATATGTGTTTAAATACAAAAGATGGTAAGGCCAAGGGAGGAAGATTGGCATTCAACAATATAAACATTTCAAAATTTTCCCTAAACTTCTCGGTGGTCTCACTGGCCAGAGCAGTGTTACATACAGTAGCTACAGTGAGGAGGAAAATCTAACTTTTTAACCCTGTATGTTCCTTCATGAGTAAAGTCAGAGTTAGGATTAGCAACACGAGAAACTGATATTGACTAGACAACTACAAAGGTCTACTAGCATTCATTAACTCTTTATTTCTTAAATGCTATATAATGTGGACTTCTTTTGTTGCTATTCCCCATAAGGTCTCCTGTATGTAGTTCAAGAACTACTTAGAAATCTTCCCTAAAGATAACAAAGTAAAATTTCTTTTTTTAGCAAATTGACACTATGATTAGTTTTAAACTAATGCATTCCATTTTTTTCTCCAAGAGAAAAAAATTCTTCAGCACTGGGATTTATTAGTTAAGTGTTTTTTGTTTATTATGCAGTCACCTGTAACAAAATTATTTTAAAATTTTTCTAAAATAAGTCCTCAATTTCCTCAATAAATTCTTGGAAAGTGAGACTTTAAGAGAAGTTATGTACAGTAGGTCATAGAATAACATAATTTCCTTCAACTTTGTTTCCTTATAACATTGATGAAAAAATTGGTATCATCATAGGTCATTTTGCTTAAAGTTGCAGTTTCCAGAAACCTATGTGCAAGAAATTATTTTTGTTATTATTATTTTCAATTAAGAACACTGCTGGTGGGACTGCAAACTAGTTCAACCTCTGTGGAAAGCAATATGGAGATACCTTAAAGCGATACAAGTGAATCTACCATTTGATCCAGCAATCCCATTGCTGGGCATCTACCCAAATGATCCAGTGACACTCTACAAAAAAGACACCTGCACTCGAATGTTTATAGCAGCACAATTCATAATTGCAAGGCTGTGGAAACAGCCCAAGTGCCCATCAATCAAAGAATGGATTAATAAAATGTGGTATATGTATACCATGGAGTACTATTCAGCTCTAAGAAACAATGGTGATATAGCACACCTTATATTTTCCTGGTTAGAGCTGGAACCCATACTACTAAGTGAAGTATCCCAAGAATGGAAAAACAAACACCAGATATATTCTCCAGCAAACTGGTATTAACTGAGTAGCACCTAAGTGGACACATAGGTGCTACAGTAATAGGGTATTGGGCAGGTGGGAGGGGGGAGGGGGGCGGGTGTATACATACATAGTGAGTGAGATGTGCACCATCTGGGGGATGGTCATGATGGAGACTCAGACTTTTGGGGGGAGGGGGGGAAAGGGGCATTTATTGAAACCTTAAAATCTGTACCCCCATAATATGCCAAAATAAAAAAAAATAATTAAAAAAAAAAAAAAAAAGAATGGGCTATAAAGAAGATAAATTGAAAAAACACTTTCTACTATGAAATCAACTTTACCTTCTGCAGATACTGAGAATTATAATTTAAATCTTTTAACTTCTTATCTGTCAACAAATATAAAATATTAATTTTGGAAAGAGAAAAATACTGCCAAATAGATTTTCATATGGAATTATATAAAACTAAAGTTGAAATTCATAGAACTTTTAAAGATGCTTTATTTCTTTTTTTCCAAACACACATAGTGGTCTTCCTTAAACTTAATATTTTTTCCTCACTTTTGAAATGAAATAAATTTGAGGAGATTATATAAAACCAAACATGTTGATGAATTTACTAACATTATGCAGATTGAAGAAAAATGTTAAAGATCCCATTTTGTATTATATTCTATGACACTCATTGAGGTTTTCCACTGAGTGAATTTATATAGCTGATTGATTACTCCTACGAACTGTTAAGTAAAGATCATCTTCGAGAATCAAAGTTTTTGTCAGTCAAGACCTCTTCATTAATGACAGTTGTTTAAGAAAGAGTATGCCAAATTTACCTTATCTCAAGACACTCTTCTAAATCAGGATGTTAATTTGAAGATAAAATGTTGGTTATTTTATCAGGTAATTTTTATCTCCTTTTAAATTATCATTCCAAATTTTCTAATAATGTATTTCTCTTATTTATATTGTTTGTGAAACGTTCTTAAAAATTCTTGGAAAGAGATTTAGCTACATGAAAGTTCATAAGTGGCACCTTCTCTTTTAAAAAATGTGCATACACATTTGGACTATAAAATTATTTCAAACAAAATAGTCATTTTATTCTACTTTAGGTAAGAGTATTTAAAATTCTCATAATGGTCTACTGTGTAGTAATTTTGGCAATATTTATGAATCATTAAAAAAGAAAGGGACAATAAGGAAACTTTACTAAGTACCTATCATTTTCCCAAGCACGATGCTAAGAGCACTGCACTAATTTTCCCATGGAATTTAGACATTATATTTCTAAATTGATATACATGGAAACAGGAGCAAAACATGTAACTTGATCAATTTGCTAAGAAACTAGCAATCTAGAATTTGAAGATAAAGTATCCCCAAGGCGTTTTTCAATAAACAGTATTTTAGAGAAAAAAACAAATTGTACTATATTTATATCATATTAATTTATATTAATTAAACTATAATTGTAAATAGCATATTAATCCATTGATAGAAAGGCCAAGTAAACAATTTCTTTATTAGATTTGTAATAATGTCATGTCAAAATAAATAATAATATGACTGCCTTTACAACAAATAGCCATCACTACGTGCAATTCATTTTATTTGCTGTTATTTGTCCCTGTGGGATTGATGTTCTTAATGCAGAAGTATTTAACTGACAAGAATTTGAAGTTCAGCATCTACCCTTTTGTAATGTCATGTATCAGAAACCATTAAAGTGCTATAATACACTAGGAGTTCTGATAAAAGAATATGTTATATAATCTTTATATATAATTATAATTAAAAGTAGCCAATCTGGTCTTGCTATCTTTATGTACCTGAAAATTAAATGTAGAATTTATCAGTAAAAATATTTCAGCTTCTATATTTAATAAAGAAATATTCTTACATAAGTAAGTAAAGATGTATAAACATTGCATGAAACATGATCCATGAGTTTAAAACATAGATACACAAATATTAAAATAAATAAATGGCTCCATTGTCTTTTTTTGGTGTGTGGCAAAAATAAACTATGGATGCTATTTATACTAATGTATGGATGCTAGTATTAACTGTCAATGATTTATATGTTTCATGTTAGTCATGACCAAGACACCTGATATTCACTATTGCCAGCATTGTAAACAATTGTA
This sequence comes from Microcebus murinus, assembly GCF_040939455.1. Taxonomy (NCBI): domain Eukaryota; kingdom Metazoa; phylum Chordata; class Mammalia; order Primates; family Cheirogaleidae; genus Microcebus; species Microcebus murinus. The sequence continues at coordinate 15,027,826 of NC_134114.1, forward strand.
AAGAAAGCTTAACTAGGATTTTGTAAGCCAGTATACCCCTCTCTTTTTCCAGACATCAAATTTTAATCTAGATTTTCAGGTTTCCTGAATTGGCCATCAGGAAAATTCAATATATTTGTGTGAAACATACACAATGCATAACTTAAGTAATATGCACTATCAAAAATAACGTGAAGTAGTTCATAAGTTATTGGCTATGAAACACTTGGCAGAGTATACAATCAAATGTCTATCAGAGTAATGAGTATTAGCAGATTTTCATGTCCAATTAAAAACTACATTTCAGCCTTTCCTACAATACTTCCATTCTGTTCCTAAGGCTCAGAAATTGTACTTGGTGGATTTCTGGCTCTGAGTTTCATCTAAGTTAAGGAGACTAGTTCCTTTGTGTAGCAAATTGATCAATCAGCTTCTGAGGTCGCCACCTGACTGAAATTTTATAGTTTCTAAATAGTCACTGAAATCTTGAACATATTGATTTATTTTTAGCACAGTTGACAATATATTAATCAGACTAGGATCGAGATTTGAATTGTGTTAATAAGGAACCATCACTCACATTTCCCTTGCATTTGGTTATCTGACCACTTAATATGACTTTCTCGCTCAGCAACTGTCCTCAAAATGCCTTGCTTAAGTTTAGCTATTTTCTTAACTATTAAAATTTTTTCTTCACTTACTCCCTCTATAAAAAGTTCTTTACACCAGTGTAGTCAGATACATTGTATTTCTTTTAGCTCATTTCCATAGTCTCCAGTGCTTTTAAGTGGTAGTTAATGTTAAATCATCTATTTTATCTGTTAATTTCTTTTCTGTCAAAAGTCTCGCTCCAATTCATCACTTTTTAATGTACACTCCTCTTCTGTTGTTATACATTGAACAATCATGAAATAATTACCTCAACAAAATTTATTAAAAACAATAAATTATTCACAAGATTTGTATTTTACCATACTGATTAATGTGACTTTAATATAAAAATTCAGACATTATTAAATCAATTCTGCATAATATAATAACTCAACAGGCATGTAATTTACTTATTTGTATATAGCCATTCAGAGATGGTTTATAAAATAGGAAACCAAGGTCTTATTTGGCAGGTTATCATTGAAAAATTATTATGGATATCAAAATTTACCTTTTATGAAAATAAGGCAATCCAAATATTGATCTTAGACATGAGCACTCACAAATCCATTTGGTGACAAATGTTATGTTTTATTATAATTGGTCTTCAATCAAAGTAATTGAAAACATGTTGACATGGGCTCATGTCCATTAGGGGAATGGAATTGATGTTATTAGAACATATTTTTATAAATGACTACTATTCCCACAGTTCTTATATAACATCCTATCTGAACCGATTCTTTAGTTTTCAGTATGTTTGTATTTAATTAGCCATTTTTAAACACAATTTCAACTAAATTAATTAGTTATGAGGATGTTTGTGTAGTAATAGGGATTTTAAGTATCAATTGCCAAAATAGTGTTGGCTTCGAAGAGTAATGAGCATTTAATTTTAAAACCCCTCTTAGCACTTTCTACAGTTAATTGTCTAAGATATTTGCTTATTTAAAAGATCTTTCAAAATGCTTTCTTTCCTTAATGGCATAGTAGGACATATATCAATAGGTTCCCATGTTGTATTGGCCAGTATAATACTGACATAAAGACATATCAAAGCGGAGACATACATTTCATTCAATACATCGTATCACTTAAAGAAAGGAGCATAGAAATGTATGAGCAAAGAAAATTTCACAGAGCAGTATTTAAATAGCAGCCTATTTATGTTTGAGATAAACTTATATTTATAGTCTAATGAAGTATTCACTTAACCTATAATAAATATGTATAATCAAATACAAACTTTATTTATTGACATATTTGCTTCCCCCAAATCACAAACTATAGTAGAGTTCAATACTAGTAGGATGTTTCCCTCAGTGGCCTGCTTTATCCACCTGAGTGCATACACAAACGCATGTGTATGCACTAGCACAAACATATGTAAACACTCAGATATTCAGATACATGAACACACAGAATTTATATTTGTTTGTTAACCATTAATATGCATAATAAATATATGAAAATTTAAAAATATATAAACAGGATATCTATATCTTAGCAATATTCTTCTGCTAAGTGGATATAATATTTATTTATAAATAAACATTTGGCTAGGTATAGAGATCATTAATAGACTAAAGTCATATGTCTGTGTGCATGTGTGTTTATGCACTGTGCATGCATGCATGCATGTGTGTATAATCCTAAACAAAGCAATTGAAACATTTACTATCCTTATTTCTTTCCTCTATGGTGATGTATATTTAAGGTGGGATATATACTTATTTTATATTTGAAACAAACATAGTTATTGGGAAAATAGAACAAAATGAGAAAAATCAATAGCAAATAGCAAATTGATTTTCAATTCATTCTAAGCTCCTCTACCAGACCAATAATGTATACTTCTATGTATGTACATCTTTGTCCCACCACTTTTATTACTAGATGAATAAACATTTTTTTCTAAATATTTAGCAATATCTTGGAACTAAAAGTGTATGTCTCATACTCATTTTAAGTCACATTGTTATTTATTTTTATTATCTTTCGATTTCTATTTTTACTTTATAAACTATATGTTACAGTCTATTATACTCTATAATGCATATAAGGTTATATGAGGTGAATGTGATAACCACTGCACTACAGAAACTGCTAGCATATAGGGGTATGCATGTGTATATTCTTTATTTATATATCTGTATCTATACATATTCTTCATCATTTTCTTATTAAGTTGTAAGAAGGAAAGAGTTAAGTAGTATGTCTGAGATACATTCTTTGCAGTATACTTACATGTTGGAGCATCCCAGTGAAAGAAAAAAGGCAAGTAACCTAGTCAAATTATCATGTAGACATGATAAAGACCAAACTCTTGGCAAACAATCTAGTGGTATTAGCTATTGAGAAAGTGCTTGTCTACAACATCTTTTTAGTTGGACGTACCTCATTGTCTAAGACAATGGTGAATAAATCTATAATCTGTAGACTTATGGAACAGAGTTCTTTGAAAACTGAGCTGTATGCTATGTTATTATAAGGGTATAAAGAGGTATTTATGATCAAACATGGCTATCTCTTATGTTAGTTATATGGCTATGCTGTTTACTTGAAGATCCCATATGTTAATTTGATTTAGAGTATATCTAATGCGGTCAGAAAGGATCTACAGACCTGCTGAAACATTCTATATCTCTTCCGGCTTCATCTGTCTCAAATTATGTATATCCTTGAAATTTTACACTGATTTGTTACTGAACAGTTTTCTAAATTAAAAATGGTTTCATATTTAACCTGGTTTTTAGTAACAAATTGATTGTCAATGGGATGTACCTTTTGTGGTTTGGGGATTATGCTACTGTAAAAAACTCTATAATGCATTATTGAGTAATCTTCATTTCCATTTTGTCATGATATGATATAATGATATAATATGATATGATTGTTTTGGCCAGAAAAAATGAAGAAAATAAGAATTCATACTTTTCCTAAAAAATGTACATGTCTTTGATGTTACGTTCAGTTAATATTTTTTACATAACACAATATTTGAGGGCTGAAGAGTTTGTTCATCAGTAAAAAATGCTTATTCAAGACAGAGCAATTTCCCCAATGTAATACATTTGTGTGTGTGTGTATATAGCTAATAATTTATGTTGTAACGAAAATCAAATAACATATGGAAAAATTCCAATGAATCATTTACCTTCTTTGGCAAAGAATTAAAAATAATATGAAAACATAGAAAATGATATATTTGAAAATATCATCTAATGTGTGTAATACTCCATATTTTTGGAAACAGAAAGGGTTTATTTAAATTTTATAGGATTATTGAAAGCAGCTTTTTTCTATTATGGGTATAAATAATGGATAATCAAAATAATAAGAAAAGCACTTAATTTATCTTTAATTATTCAATCATATTGTTGCAGAAAAATTGAGGACATTTTAAAATGTGTTAAAATAACAATATATGATGAACATGGAGTACACATAAATAAAAACCATTGCTTTCTTTCATTATATTATAGCAAACACTTGCACACAAATTATATGTAAACATACTAACCTGTTTTAGGATCTACAGAGAAGTAAGGTTGTCCCTGGAGAATACTGTAAACCACCCGGGCGCTGTTTCCATAGGTAGGATCATCTGCATCAGTAGCTGTCACCTGTAGAACAGAGGTACCTGTGCATTCAGGAAAACAAATTTTAGTGTGTGATGGCATTTATCACATGATTAATTTGAACACAGAAAATAGGTATGCTGATATATCGATAGAGAACTATAATGGTTGTGTCCTACTAAATTTAATTCTTAAATTTATGCATAAAACACAGTCTTTGCTTTCTTTTCCTGCCATCAACTGTACTAAAAGAGAGTCCCAAACAGAATATTTGGTCTCAAGTCTTTTAATATGGTTTTATATGTGCTGATAACATTGTGAAGGGTCTCTTCTGACCTTCACATAACCACATTTGGTTGGACTGTCACTCATAAATCAAACTGCCATTAAGCATGCACTTAGATCAAAAGTATGGTGAAGGTATATAATGCATGCTTTATAACTATTCAGAAGACTGGAGGTGGAATGGTTTGTGATTAACGTAGAAAGGTGGGTGTATTGACATTACATTATCAATGGCATCAAAATAGCCCATTCAAGTCATTTTCTGTTATTCACATCCTTTTTATTTCTTACCTAGAATATTAATGTTTCATTACTGGTCCCCTAGGTTCAAAGCTCATTCCTTTCCTGTCTTCTATACAGTACCAACATAACTATATTTCTAAAATAAGTATCATAATATGCCTATTGCACTGGATTTTTGAAGATTAAAATAAATTTTTCAAGTAAATTATAAACTTTAAAATGTATATTTTGAGGTACTAAGATTAGTGAATGTATTATGTTGATTTCTTATGCCTAGAATTTAAAAACCAGTTGCATATATCTATGTCATGTTTCAATTATTCCTAAATGAAAACTAATCTAGGTGTAACATGACAAACATATATGAAGAGCCACACAAGTTCATTGTACAATTAGTGGGTAAGAACTCTCATTTATTTACTTAAAAATATACTTGATGAATCATCTAACACTCCATACTTGGTATTTTATTCTATATATCTAGAAATATTCTACTTACTAATTTGAATTATCTATGAAGCAAAAATACTGTCACAGTCAAATGAAAATGTATTAAAGTTTGTGTTCCTTTTGGCATTTTAATTTGGAAGTACTAACAATCATCCGTTTTTTAATTTTAGTAATTATTTCAATGATTTGGAATCTAATTGTTCAACAACAAAATTTATACTTGCATATTGAAATTTAGACACAGGTTTCAGAAAAGCTTGCTTTATTTCTTCAAGGTATCCCAGAAAATGTAACAGAATTAATATGCCAAAGTCACCTAAAAATCCTTATTAGTAGAGCATAAATGTATATGACTTTTAAAAACATACTATGATTCTGGCACCTAAATAGTATTTTTACATTGAGACTCTAAGAAAATATATAATTGTTAAAAAACTATGGTACATTGGTAATATTAAATATCACTCAACAATGAAAATGAACAGACTATTGATACATAAAACAACTTGGATGAATCTTCAGAAAATCAAACTAAATAGGAAAAAAAGCCAATCCCAAAATGTTTTATACTATGATTCCATATATATAACATTTTTGCAATTATACAATTTAGCAATGATAACAGACTAGAAGTTGCCAGAGGTTTGGAGGAGGAACTGGAGAGAGGAGGGTTTAGTTATAAAAGGGAAATGTGAGGGACCCTTATGAACTGCTCAGTATTTTAATTACAGTGATGAATATGTAAATATAAACAGGTGACATATTGTATAAAACTAATCACACTCATACATACCTGCAAATTTATACTAGTAAAACTAGGGTAATCTAAATATGATTGGTAGACTGTACCATTTCAAAAACCTGGTTAGGATATTGTTTCATAGTTTTGCATGATGTTACCATTTCAAAAAGTCTGCGAAGAAAACAAGAAATCTCTTCATATTTTTCTCACAACTACATGTGAATCTACAATGATCTCAAAATTATAAGTCTTAAAAACAAACAAAGATGTGTTCTTGCCTCATAGCTGGTCTATTCCTAGACAGCTTTATTTGGTCTGTGTATAACATGAGTTTTTCAATATAGCACTAAATTTTCTGGGTTGATTAAATCAATTTTCACTATGAACTTTCCAGGGCTAGTCACATATAAACTATCTCTACCACTATTAAGTATAATTATTATAATTTTAGTATATTAAGGACTTTTTATGTGATGGCACAACACTTGACCAATAAACAATATCCGTGCCTTCAACTTGTTTAAAGAATGCCACTAGGTAGTCATTTACACATAAACATTTGTTTTAAAGGCATTTTCATTGGCACCTTACTGAAAAAATAAAATGAAATAAAATCTGCAGTTAGGTACCCAGGTCAGTATGTAACAAACTCATAATGTGGTTAAAATGTTATAAAATTAAATCAGTCAAATATTTACTGATAGAAAAAGGATGATAATAGTTCTAGGCATATATGAATTACTGGGATTCAGGAAAGAGAAAGCAATATAGAAAACAAGAAAATAATGGCCATTAAGAAACCAGGCTTATGAAATCTTCAGGTTTTGAAACTAGTTTTGGCCCTCAAATAGTGATTTAAGCCTAAATGCTTTTTTAATATCTGAAGAGTAGTCCCTGGGCAAACATGCCATGGAAAAAAGCTGAGAAAGACAAACTGTGCAAGATCACACCTCATTTGCTGGGATAGATTGAAGGACCACATGAAAGAAAAAGAGTTGCTCCATTTAGCTTGAACTTTCTATGAAAGCCCAGCCTTGTTAAGAGAGAGTTGGGACACATGAAGGCAGTGATACATGAAATAAGGAACAACAAGAAAACAACTAAAAAGAAGAAGAAGGGTAGTGTGATGGTATTAACTAAGTGATGATTTAAAGTAGCAGAAGGAAGTGAGTAAAGCAGAGAAAAAGAAAATGTAATAACTCTCTAATCTGTTTCAAAAATATGGTCATGAACAGATGTATTCATCTCTGTGTAGTATGTCTCCACAGGTATTGGATACTCCTTTTTGCATGTGAAGCAAAGAACAGCAAATTACCTACTGTACTGTGCTTTGGTTGCACCCAAAGGCATGAAGATAACACTGTGAGTACACAGATTTCTGGCTGAAGGGAACATATATGAACAACAGAGCCCAACTAAAAGCCAACCTGCTGTAGAATACAGCAGGAGTGGAGATAAATAGCAGGAATGGAAAATAAATTTCTTGCCCAATTGTTTAGAGGTGTTTTACTAAGGAGGATTGCAAAGAGAGTTTCAGGCTGAAAGGAAAATATATTCTTAGCTTAGTTTCTTATTTATTTGAAATCTAGATGGAAAAATTATAAGACTCATTGGTACTTTCAGTAGTTCTTTACATTAGAAATAAATCCTTTTCAGTAATGTTCATGTTCCCCCCTAATTCATATGTTGACATCCTAACCCCCACTGTGAATTTTTGGGAGTGGGGTCTTTGCAAATACCCCATGAAGGGAGAACCCTTACAAATGGGATTAGTACCTTTATAAAGGAGGCACCATAGAGTTTTCTCACCCCTTCTGCCATATGAGGACACAGCAAGAAAATGGTCTTCTATGAAACAGGAAGCAGGCCCTCAGCAGACATGAAATCTGCTTGCACCTTGATCTTGGACATCTTGTACTCCAGAACTGTGAGAAATAAATGTTTAAGCTACCCAATCTATAGAATTTTGGTATAGTAGCAAAAATGAACTAAGACAATGAATAAATGAAGAATATATTAATATAATAAAACTCATCGAGGTATATGTCATGGGTTGAATTGCATCCCACAAAATTTATATGTTGAAGTCTTAATCCTCAGACTATGAACTTGTTTGGGAATAGTGTTATAACTAAATGTAGTTAGTTAAGAAAAGATCATACTGGAGTAGTGTGGACCCCTCCCTGATATTCTTATAAAAATGGAAAATTTGGAAAAAAGATACACACACACAGGGAGAACTCTATGTGACAATGAATACACAGGTCAGATTAATACATCTATAAGCCAAAGAACACTAAAGATTGCCAGCAAACTGCCAGATGCTATGAGTGAGCCATAGAATAGACTTTGTTCCCTCTGAACAAACCTGCTTAGTTTGTTCAGAGGGAAAAAACTTTGGTGACACATTGATCTCATATTTCTGGCTTTTGGAACTATGAGACAATACATTTCTGTTGTTTAAGCCATCCAGTTTGTAGTACTTTATTAATAGTATCATAGCTCTAGTAAATGAATACTGTGTGTTACATTTTCAGTAGGAAGAAATGACATTTATTCTCATAGTTTACAGTTGCCTTTTAACTGAATCTGAGTAAGAATATAAAGTTGCAAGTTAAGAAAAAATGTATAATTGCTTATGCTATTTGGTACTGGATACATCATAAATGAGATGCAACCAAAAGTTATCCCCACAAGTATATTAACCTAGGTAGATATTAATATTTGATGTTCTTTGAATATCAGCCACTTCTAAGGATCTATCTGTTGATATTTAAAAGTAAATTAATGCATTATATTGGTCATTTTAATGAAGAAAAAAATCTCCCTTATTATACCAATCACTTATTCATGCTAATTTGCCCAAATTGTGTACATAGTATAAAGAGAAAATTATCATTTTCTACAATGCTAGACTTTGAAATGGAAATATATATGTAATGCTGAAAATTCTATCATTTTGCAAGAATATTATAATAGAAATCTATTTTTCTCTGGAAATTTGAGAAATTTTTATAAGTATTTGATCAGTAAATAATAAACCAACAGCCTCTCTCCTAGAGAACTGATTTCCCATCCATAAAAACAGAACAACAAACAAACAAACAAAAACTTTCAAAAGTACTGTAGAAGTATTATTAATGTTTATAATTATTTCCATTAAAAACAATTATCACAGAAATATTATACTTTGAAATTTCATCAGCTTTTTGGTATATAATATTTTCTTCTCTTATTTTTCAGTATATTATGGGGGTGCAAACATTTTGGTTACAAGTAATGACTTTGCATCGCCCAAGCCAGGGCTACAGGCATGCCCCTCCTCCATACACCTCATTCATTAGTTGCATGTTTACCCACTCCCAGCCCCCACCTGACCAACACCCAATAAATATTACTATCATTTGAACATCTTAGTATTGATTAGGTAGTACCAATTTAATGATGAGTATATGTAGTGATTATTTTTCCATTCTTGTGATACTTTACTTTGAAGGATGGGATTAAGCTCTACCTAGGATATTATAAGAGGTGTTAGATCATCATTGTTTTTTATCATCAAGTAATATTCCATAGTATACATATACCACATTTTATTAATCCACTCATATATTTAAGGGCACATAGGTTGTTTCCACATTTTGCAATTGTGAATTGTGCTGTCAAAAACATTCAAGTGCAGATGTCTTTATTATAGCGTACAAATCAGTGGCATTCATATATGCCAATAACAGTCAAGCTGAAAATCAAATAAAAATGCAACATCTTTCATGTCTTCAAAGAAAATTAAATATCTAGGAATATATTTAATGAAAGAGGTAAGAGAAATATATAGGGAGAACTATGAAACACTGAGAAAAAAAATTGTAGATGATCTAAACATATGGAAAAATCTACCATGCTCATGGTTTGGCAGACTCAATATTGTTAAAATGTCCATACTATCTAACGTAATCTACAGAATTAATGCAATATCTATCAAAGTACCATCATCATTCTTCACAGATCTAGAAAAAATAATTCTACACTTTGTATAGAACCAGAGAAGACCTCATATAGCCAAAGGAATCTTAAGCAAAAAGAACAAACTGGGAGGTATCAGTCTACCAGACTACAAGCTTTACTACAAGGCTATAGTAATCAAAACAGCATTAAATTGGCACAAGAACAGAGACATAGACCTTTGGAACAGGCCTGAGAACCCAGATATGAATCCATCCACATATTGTCATCTAATCTTTTACAAAGCAGACAAAAATATACATTAAGAAAAAGAATCTCTATTCAATAAATGGTGCAGGAAAAACTGGATAACCACATACAGAAGATTGAAATTGGATCGCCACCCCTTACATCTCAAAAAAATCAACTCGAAATGGATAACAGACTTAAACCTAAGGCATGAAACCTTAAGAATTCTAAAGGAAAATGTTGGGAAAACTCTTATAGGCATTGGACCAGGGAAATAATTTATGAAGAAGACCCCCAAAGCAATCACAGCAGCAACAAAAATAAATAAATGGGACCTGATCAAATTAAAAAGCTTCTGCACTGCCAATGAAACTATCATTAGAGTGAATAGACAACCTACAGAATGGGAGAAAATATTCACATGCTACACATCTGATGAAAGTCTAATAACAAGACTCTATATAGAACTCTATATAGAACTCTATTAAGAAAATCAACAAGAAAAAATCAAACAAATCCATCAATAAATGGGCAGAGGACATGAACAGAAACTTTTCAAAAGAAGACAGAATAATGGCCAGGAAAAACACAAAAAATGTTCAACATCTCTAATCATTAGGGGAATGCAAATGAAAACCACAATGAAATTTCACCTAACTCCAGTGAGAATGGCCTTTATCAAAAAGTTCCAAAACAACAAATGCTGGTGAGGATATGGAGAGAGAGGAACACTCTCACAATACTGGTGGGACTGTAAATTAGTACAACCCCTGTGGAAAATAATTTGGAAATACCTCAAAGAGCTAAAAATGGAAATATCATTTGATCCAGCAATCCCACTACTAGGCATCTATCCAAAGGTATACAATATTTTCATGTTAATTATTTCCTATGGCATACACTTAGCTATTCCCATGCTAAGGATTAGTACCTCTCAGCTGATGTTTTATACAAAGCTGAAAAACACTCAAGTACATAATAAAAGCTTTCAAGATATTTTTCTACAATAAAACTTAAGTATTATTTCCTTTAGGGATTGCCCTGTGTCATTCCTTCCATTTGGGTTTTTTTTTCTACTTCTGCTTTATAAATAGTGCATATTTTGGACAGTTGCATATCAATGAGAAGCAAAAAGAGTGGACTTCCTCAAAAGTCTCTAAAGACTAGTTTGAAATATTTAATAAGACATTTTAATACCAAGCAAATACTCTCTCAGATTGCAAGTTGTTATGCATGACTTGTCAAGGTTCACAGTGCTGTTAAAATCTCAAGAGATTCAACGTTAAACAAGAACTCGGAGTAAAAATAAGCTGAAGATTTATGAAGGCTGAGAGTACCTCTCTGAAAGAATCTCAGAGGGCTTAATTCTCATAAGATTTTCCAAGGAACTGTATAAAAGCAATAGTCATCAAGACACCACTTAAATTTTATTCTTCACAAGAGGATTGTAATTTCACCAATAGAGCAGTAACATTGGCTTCTAGTCATTGTGTAATTTGATAAAGCTTTGGGTATTCACTCAACAGGCATTGGGTAAGAATAAAAATTCTATTTGCAAAGCACTTATGAAATGTTTGAGCTGATTGACAAAACAAAATTCACTATTCTAACTATGTTCTAACTATTTATTTTAAATCACGGCTATTGCTAATTTCTGTGTACATTCAACAAGATCGTATTCATGGAACTACCTAATGTGAAATTTCACATCCCCCTGTAAATTTTATATTCTATTCTTCAAATGGAAAAAATAATCATTGGGGAAATAATGTGGATTGAGTGCCAATGATGTGGGAAGCCCTGTTTTACGAGCCATTAAATTTAATAATGAGATTAATCTATTAAGAAAATTACATTTGATGCCATTTTACAGAAAAAGACATTAAGGTTAGAAAACTATAAAGTTGACAATTACAGTAGAGAGAATTCAAGCTCAGACCAATCTATTTTGATAAGTTACATTTTTTTCCTATATACTCCGTTGCTCCATCCAGATATGATCTTGTTGAATCCTGTTTGATAGTCACATTATTTCCTGTCTTTTTCTCCTATGTGTTCCTCGATGAGGTATAATGATAGTCCAGATGGATCTACCTGGGGAGAAGTAGTTTTATATGCCATATCCACAGCAAAGACCAAGCCAGTGAATATATTTTTGTAAAATGAAATTGTCCTATAGGATAATTAGAAAAAAGTGATCTCCAGGTACTGACTACACTGCTCTGCTCCCCTGCAACCTTGTAGAATGCTCATAATTCTCTTCATGGCTGTACAGAGTAAGTGGCCATAGTAAATGTTGACTAGACTAACCATATGACCACCAGTCTCACATATCTTATAAATAAATTTGCATATTCTCTTGGATCAACTTTCTACCCTGTCCTGCTTTGCTCTGTTTGCAGGAAACTAATAACTGTCATTGACATTGATTAGCTTTCTTTACCAACGGAACAATGGGAAGTAATAGAGGGAAATTATAAAACAATAAAAGTCAATTTCCCTCTCTCTCCAATTCTCTGTCTCTCTCTTTCCTTCCCTTTGTCCCTCCCACCCTTCTTCTGCTTTGGGTGGTATCTCTAGCAATGACCGCAGCTCTTCAATGGTTCCAGCTCCCTCTCAGCAGACCCTTTCCATGGCACATGCTATGGGATCAGATATTACTACCCTCCTACCCTTAGAAGAGCTAAACTCCTTCACTCATTGTCTCACAGTGTATTATTTAACATTTCAAGTCCTCCATTTTTGTAACTCTTTCCCTTCACTAGATTCCCTCTATCGATCCACCTGCAGCGGATTTGTTTTTTTCTCACAGAACCCTGATTGTCATAAAATGTATTAAGAGATTGCTCCCTAACATTCCTTCATCCATTTTATAAGAGTAATGACTACCCACCATCAAACAAGAAGTTCTGTATTTAATTCTACTATAGTGAATTTACACTGCTCTAGTTTTTCAAGGAGCCCACCACATATTTTCACTGTGTCATCTATAGGCATTTTTTCTGCAGGGTAAACAATGTCATCTTCATTGTCATAGCAGTGCTCAAAAAGTTTCAAATTTTGGACCATTTCAGATTTCAGATTTTCAGATTGTGCATGTTCAACCTGTGCTTTTAAATGAGAATCTGGATGCTCTGTACCTTCAATAGCTTGAATTATTCAGCATATTGGAATCTAACAAATATATCATCTAGAGAGTTATTCATTGCATGAAAAATAAAATGATGAGATTTTGGGGGGGAATGTTTCATAACGTTGAAAATTTATATATATGTATAATTATATGTTTATATGGTGTTTGAAAACTCAAATACTTGTCAAAGTATTCTATCAGTTATTTTTCTTTTATGTATGAAATGTTTTAGAGATTGTTTCTTGAAAGAAGTTTATTTTCTTTTAATTAATGAAGTTGGAAAGTGATGATCCTACTAACAAGAATAATGCAGTTTTTTTACTGAATAATTTATTACATGGCTGTATTATCAGAGTTAAATATTTTCTGTTTGGCATTGGTAGTAATTAAGTCTATTGCATTGTTGCTAATTTTATATTAATTTCTGATTAAAAATATTAATGTGTATAACCTGCATTAATTTTCAGTCTTTGAAAAATATTCCATTGGAAAAATAAAAGTTGTTGCCAAGTCCAGCATTTTCTAGATAATGTAATATCATTTGGGCTAAATTTTTATTCAACAATAACAACAAAGACAGAAACTTAGCCAAAAACCAAATAGGCAAGTAATCAATAACAACAAAAAAGAAATACCAGGGATCGATAGAAATATTTTGTCCCTGTTTATTCAAAAAAGTTGTCAATATTTCAAACTAGTCTAATAAACGGTTATAATATATATTAATAATCCATATCCATAATACATACAGTAAATGTTATATATAGTCAAATATGTATAAATATATGTGTGTGTGTATGTGTGTGTATGCAAACTTATATGCATACAATTGACATTCAATTTTTGAGTTCAATCACTGAGGAAATAACACCAGTTTATTTTTTTATTTTTTGTCAAATAGTTAAAATTAATAATTCATAAAGATTATAATAGCATAGTCTATGTATATTTAAAGTAACCAAAAAACAAGATAAAGAGAACCATATAGATATAATTAAAAGCCACCTAACTTCTTCATACCCATGTGTGCTCCTACGAGATCTGCTATCCCACTATAGCTACTCTTCTTTTACCTACTAGTATTTTATTCATTATAAATTATCTGATTTCACCACATTTTAAAATGATATATTGATATACTACAGTGAAAGATAACGAAAGTGCTGCATCTAAATAACCCCCAATACCTCTCCTCACCATACAGAATTTTAATTACATGCTAGTATTAGTTTTATCACTTTATATGAAATGATTAAATCCTTATTTCTTGCTTAATTTTAAGCAAAAAATATTGTGCCCTTAAAGATTTCTATGGAAATATATGTTATTCACCATCCTTTAACCCTTGATTTTTGTCAAGTTATATAATTATTTTAGATCATTGTAGTAAGCAATATCATATTCTTTCTCTATAACAAATGACTTCTATTCTTTTTCTATGGTTTAATTTGAGAGACTGAATACATAAATGGGCAATGGGCAAATTGATTATAGAACTTGACCCACAATCTGCAACAACCAGACCAGCAAACTAACTCATTATCTTTAGTAGCCAGTGGCCACACATGGCCTGGACTAGATTAATAACTATCAGTTTCCCTAATTTTTATACCACTTCCAATTTAGGATCACTAATAGAAAGCCAAATATGCATTTCCAACCTACCACATAGGATGGCCTACTTCTGGTTATTCCTACAGCGCCCCCATGCCAAGAGCTTCCACTGAGGGTATAACTGAAACCTTCCATTTTTTTTCTACTGTAAAATATTCCCAATTACCTGGCCTTTGAATCTCTGCCAAAATGCTGACTCCTTGGCTATAGGAAGCTGGAAATAAATAACCTTAGCTTGTTGACATTTGGTGGTCTTCATTTGTTTCTACAGATTAAAGAAATCAAGATATAATAAGCACTATTTAATTAAGAAAAAAGTATTATTGGATAAACCAACCAATGAGTCTTGAATAATTTTAAAAAGCTGCAAATACCTGTATGTTTAAACTTTTGCCGCCAAAATGAGAACATTTAAATTGCCAAAATCAAATACCTCTTCAGAATTATTAAATGTATATGCCATGTTTTCTCATTTTCTTTATCCAATATAATTTTCTCTCTAGAAATATTGTATAATTTTTATTAGTAGTAATTTACTAATATATAATTTACCAATTATAATTTTTACTATTAGTAGTTTACTGAAGTTCATAAAACTGCATCTACTGCAGTTGTTAATTTTTACTAGTCTTTCTATATCAGAAATTTTGTAAATTATTTTGAGTCCTTTCACATCTGAAAACTCCTTTATTTTTTCTCATATTTGAACATGTTGCTACTAGGATCAAAGTAGAATTTTTTTATATGATTTGCTATTGTCTTCTCATTTCCATCTTTGCTAATGAAAAGTGTAACATAAAAAAAAAATATTTGCACCACTGGTGTGGTGGCTCATGCCTGTAATCCTAGCACTCTGGGAGGCCAAACTGGTAGAGCATATTTTATAAAACAATACTTGGAATCACTAAGTTTTCCATGCCTTTGTAAGTCTCAGTTTCAGTAAGTGCTTTAATCACACAGACTCTAAGTCAGAGTGTAAATTTTGTTATAAAGCAGTGGCAAGATAAGTACTCTTATATTTCTCTCCTAAAAGGACAATAAGGAACTATTCCCATTAAATCTCTTTTTGTTAATTGTATTGATCATATTGATTATTTTAAATTAGAGAAATAAAACAAGTTTTTGGTAAGAAAAAAAAAATACTACTCCAATGCCATTTCCCTTAAGAAAAGTGACCTTTAACAGTGTCGTGTATATCTTTCCACAATTCTATCTCTGCACATTCAAAGTTCTATACTGTAGTTGTGTGTATATACTATACAAAACACTACGCAGTTTTTCTTCCACCTAACAATTTGTTGTGGACATTTAAATGCCAACTGTATAAAATATTTTTTTTAATTTAGGTAATTTAATTGGAGGATATAATTGAAATAATTTTAAAAATAAGCAAATAATCAAGATTTGAGTGTGTACAATAATTCTGAAAAATAAGTGAACATAAGAATGCATATGAGTAGTGTCCCTGAATAAGGGACCTGAAATAATGGAATAGAAAAAAAATGACATTAAGATGCAACTGAAGAATTTAAAATCCAGTACTAAAGAACACTTGAGTGTAACAATTAAAATTATGTACAGCTTCACACATGAAAGGAAAATTATACAGCATTTATAGTAAATTATTGAACTTTATAAAGAACAGATTCTTTGTTCTGTTCTTATGTAATACATATTTTTATATAATATATAATTTTAATAGCTACATTATATTCCACATTGCTTATTGATGCATGTTTAGAGTTTTCTAGTGTTTTTGTGTTGGTTTTCCATTACTGTGTAACAAATTACCAAAAAGAATTGTGTATCATAAAAGCCATTCCATTTGCTTATGTATGTGTGGATGGATGTTTGCTTGTTTCTTGGTATTTACGTGTACTACTGTGATAAATTTAAAGAGCAGCTCTCCCTTTCTGAAAGAACACAACTTCCCTGACATTCCATGGTGTTTTCATATAGGACAGCAGTGGAAGTTTCAGAGAGGCCCGTTAGCTTGCTCAGGCAAGATAAATCTAGACTCAACTTCACAGAGTTATCTCCTTGTCAGGGCACAAGAACAAGACTAGTTTATACATACTAAAGCATGTAATGAAATTGGCTGAGAGAAGCTCAATGGATCTCAAGAAGGCTTTCAATTAAGACAAAGAGAATGAAGCCCTGACCATTGAAGACTGAGCAAAGAAAACCAGTGGGAACAAAGAAGACTGGTAGAAAGTACTGACAATAGTCTTCCTCACTGTGTCTTTCCCCTATATGATGTGCCATCACTCTGCAACTGATCCCAGTGTTTTCTTCTATACACAATTGCTGTGCATTCCTGCTATAGCTGACAATTGTATATTCACTCTCTACCTCATCATTGTGACTTTCTCTATACCAGATCACCTGGCATTCCTTCTATATCTTATTGCTGTGTTTTCTCTTTATACTTGATACCGTGTCTTCTCTCTATACCTGGTCACTTTGCCTTCTTTTTATACCTGACCACTGTACCTTTTAGCTATACCTGATTGCAATGTTTCTACTTTACATCTGACACCCATGCCTTCTTCAATTTATACCTGGGCACTATGATTTTCTCTACACCTGATCCCTGTACCTTCATACTAGACTTAGTCACTATAATTTTTTTCTCCATATTATGATCTCCTGCCTTCACTCTGTATCTAATTGCTGGGCCCACACTCCCTATACCTGACTTTGAGCTTTCTGTACCTGATCACTGATATTTCACTCTATATATGACTCCAAGGAAATGAAGAAAGCTATGCAAACTGTGCCTCAGAAAAGAAATTAGATATTCCAAACAGAATTAGAAATCAAGCTCAATTAAAAGTGAGGCTGGGGGCCGGACGTGGTGGCTCACGCCTATAATCCTAGCACTCTTGGAGGCCGAGGCGGGCGGATTGCTCAAGGTCAGGAGTTCGAAACCAGCCTGAGCGAGACCCCGTCTCTACCAAAAATAGAAATAAATTAATTGACCAACTAAAAATATATATACAAAAAATTAGCCGGGCATGGTGGCACATGCCTGTAGTCCCAGCTACTCGGGAGGCTGAGGCAGTAGGATCTCTGAACCCTGGAGATTGAGGTTGCTGTGAGCCAGGCTGACGCCACGGCACTCGCTCTAGCCTGGGCAACAAAGTGAGACTCTGTCTCAAAAAAAAAAAAAAAAAAAAAGTAAGGCTGATCATTGCACATATGGGCATATGGGTTTTTAGAATAAAATTTCAGCAGTATATGTTCTAATGCAATAATTTCATCGTTTGTTTAAAAACTTTGTCAACTTATAAAATTGTACAATAGTTTCAATTTATGTGCTTTTATTAAAATATAGGGATAACTGCATAGAATTATTACTGATTATTATTTTCAGTATCTTCTTTGAGACTTGGTTTAATTCTGTTTTCAGTAAGAAAGAAAGAAATAACAAAAGGTAGTCATTATTAGGATGTATTTATAAGTTGTGGTTAATTTGTTACAAAATAAAAGGTAACTAACATGGAAGAAAATCTAAGAGAAAAAAGAAGAAAGTTATGAGACTCGAAGATTTTTGTCAGTTTACGATTCATCAGTTGTCCCATGTGTCACCTCATGGGCATTGCAATGTACTATGTATAAGTGTAGCGCCAGCCTAACTTTATTGAAATGATCTCATTCTGCAGATTATGCCCCAGGGTAATGATTTTAAAACGGCTACTTAAATCCTGGCAGGTGTCCAGAGTGAAGGTCCCAAGATGTTTGGGCAGAACTAAATCAGTGCTCCAACAAGGGGTTCAGTAAAGTCAGCACAGCTGGTACCTCTCCTTTTTGGTCTGCAACAAGGAACACAGACGCAAATTGAGTGGGCTTGGGACTTTAGAGATTGGAGGTTTAAAAAAGAAGACATGAAATATTAGAGACATGTCAGTACATCTTCAAGAACAAGGAACCTTGTGCATTTTAAGGATCAAACAGTAAAACTTCATCTTTTCTTTATCTGCAAAGACACGCTTAAGTGTTCCATTGAACCTAAAATTTATTAAATATATACTCATATCTGATAAAATAAAATATTTATTCTATCTGTCATAAATTAAAAAAATATCATTTCTACAAACTGTTCACTATGTTAAATGCTTCTCAATGATGTTTAATAGATAAGTATATTTTATTAATGTCCAGAAAAGGTAGAGATTTATGTATTTTCATAAGGAAATCTTTATTTGAAAAAGAAAGCTATGAAGTTTCCTTTTAGCTAAATTGCAATGTGATCTGGTATGATATTATTTGAAACAATTTATATATATAAAGCATTCAGAAAAAATAGAGTGATGGAAATACAAACAAATTTAAGTTCACACTACAAGCTCTTGATTCTAGGTGAAAGGCTATAATTGCATAAATTTGGGTATATATCCATAAACATAGAAGGGACAAAATGAGTCTGGTACTAAAGAAAAGGGATTTATTAATACGCACAATTAAAATAAACACTGTTATCAGCTTTTTATTAATAATGATATGTCTTTGCAATATTGTTAATGATCTTAATCATTTATGATGTTCTTTTCATGTAAGAATTGCAATGCCATTTACAAATACGATTTTATTCATTCTATCTTTGTTTGTAAAATGCCACATGCTTGAATGATGACTCAAAAAGCATATTATTTTTCTCTTTGTACTGTGATAAATCATAGCATCAACTTATTATCTCCTATTTCTTAAGTCTCATTCCTGAAAAACTTGGCCATTTGATAAAATTATAGAAAACTAAATTTAAAAAGTATTTCTATAGAATAATTGATAGAAGATAAAAAAGATCATCAACACTGGCATGATAATATACAGCATATCACAAAAAAAGGAAAATGAAAAATCTTAAATCTGCATTGAAAAAATATCTGCAAATCTCTTATGGACCAATTCAGGGTACATTTACCCTCAATAGTATTATAATGTTACTCTGTCCACATATGTTCACTTTGTTGAAACTGATTAAATATTTAGATGAATCTTTAAATTAATAATATATATTAAATAATATAATTGCCAGTACCTTTCTAGGCACCCAACATAATTCAAGTAGTCTTCTAAATTAAGGCTATTAAACAGAGATTTCTTTTAAAAATGAGAGCCAGTATGGCTCTCCAAGTAACCCCATAATTATTCGTTCTGTAGGAACAAATAATCTTATTTTATCCACCGATTTTCTTCAGTGTTTTTATAATATTGTTCATTTGAATGTGGCAATTAATATTTATACACCACGATTGTTCACCTCACCAGATAGAACCTATTTTGGTTATAAATTATATGGCATGATCATTCTAACATTACAAAATTCTCTTCAGAAGTGACTGTAAATTTAACAAATGTATTTCTTAATTTATGTTTCTACTTTGAAATTTTATCATTCCCTTATCATGCATGTTTCCTAGGGAAGTAGTTCTCAACTGAGAGTAATTTTGCCCCACAAAGGGCATTTGGCAATGTCTGGAGACATCACAATTTGGTGGCGGTGGGAGAGATAAAATTGGCACCCACTGGGTAGAGGGTAGGGATACTGCTAATCATCCTACAATGCACAGGGAAGCTCCTCACAACAAAGAATTATCAAGCCCAAAATGTCAATAGTGGAGACATTTAAAAACTCTTTCCTAGGATAATACAATTTTCTAGATAATAGTTGAAATTACATTGTGTAAATCAAAAAGATAAAGAAAAACTTTATATTAATACTAAACATGCTTCAAAAATCAGTTTATTTTTGCATCTTTCTTTATTAAACCATCCAGAATGCCACTGAATTTTTCTGCTGATTATTGCCCACAGACAAGAAATATACAACCACATCATGCTTTTCTCACTAGCAATATTACACACTGCAATTACTTGGAGTGGTTCCATGATCATTACTTCACACTGTTGAGACATAAGAAACTATAAGTTGTTAAAATCTTGCACACCCAGGAAGTCTCTGCTGCTGCCTTCTCTTTATGCTCAAATCATATTTTGCAAAGCTATATAAGGAACCTATCATTTGCATGATCTTCCTGTTTATTTCCCCAAAACATGCAGACACACACACACAACACATACTCCTAATTGAACTATAAACTCACAGGGAAGAAAGGAGCAGTTTTCATCAGCACATCTTCTATGTGGAATGCCCACTTTCCCCCATTTTGTAATTGAGAAACCCAAATTCATTATCTAAGATTCATCAAGGATGTCTTCTCTAATCCATAAGCTGAGCTCCTTGGCCTACTCTCCAGTTCTATTTTTGTGCTTATCAGAACCCATATTGAAGTTTTCTGTTTATATGTCTGCAGTCTGCTCAAAGATAGTGGCCTTGTTTTATTTACCATTTTATTACTTTCCACTATCACAGCTCTCAGCACATAAAATGTCTTCGCTCTGTCTTCCTCTCCAGAAAGAACTGGATGGATATAAAGAGATAGATTTTTTTTTAAATAACTGGATGATTCAAAACCCAATTAATGAGTACATGGTATAAGCAATGATCTTAGCCACTATATGGTAAGAAAAATTTTGTTGCATATCTACATTATTATTAGCCTTTATTAAGTATATCTTTAAATTAAGTGTTGATATTATAAAAATTTTTTATCACAAATTTAGATTTTACTTTTTATCATTTTATAAACGTATATATATATATATATATATATTGAATAGGGAATAATTCATTTCTTTCATACCAGATATGTCAAAACACATTTTTTAGAAGTAACCACCTTCAACAGTATGTGTGTGTGTGTGTGTGTGTGTGTGTGTGTGTGTGTTTCCTTCACATAGATATTTCCTGTGCATGTCCATGCACGTGCTGCAACAAATCTGCATTTTCCAACAAAACTGAGTTCTCTCAGTAACACATAAGGAAGGCTGGATATTGGTTAGAAAACTAACAGTGTCTACCCTAAGGGAAGAAAAATTATCCTATGTATTTATAACAATTCCATTTTTATGTGTATATGTATGTAGTCCAGAAGGCACACAGAACACTAGCTGCCATAGATGAACAGACACTTTGTCTATCAGGAATATAACAACTATCCTCTAATTGTTCCCTTGACTCTGGTTTTATCCCCTGAAATCTCTTATAATGGGTATTGGCAAACTTTTTCTGCAAAAGGCAGTGCAGTAAATATTTTAGGCTCTGTGAGCCAGCCATATGGCCTTCATCCCAACCATCCAACTGTGCCACTGCAGTACCAAAACTACTGTAGATCATCTTCAAATGAATGAGGGTGGCTGTGTTCTAGTAAAACATTATTTACAAAAGCAGAAAGCAGGCTATATTTACCTCCCTCTCTATTATTTGCTGATCTTTGCTCTACAATATCACTAGCTTTTTATTTCTAAAATCAGAGTTCATGTGAATCAGTTATCAGCCATTCTTAAGCACACAATGTAAAGTGAGTTTCTCCCTACACTAACTTTCATACTATCTTCATTATCCATTCATTTTACAATGTGCATTATATTCTACAATGGCGATTTTTATGTATTTGTTTTTCCACAACAATTAATTCATAAAAACATATATGCACACTACTAAAATACAGTTTTCAATGTTCAGCCTATGGCTTGTTGTAAAATTATTCTTTCAATAAACTCTTGCCTGAAACCAGAGTAGTACAGAGACTTAAAACATATTCTGTATTGTCCTTTCTCTCTCTCTTTTTTTTTTCCTATACAGATAAAAACTTCAAATACTTATTTTTGTTTCTTTTCTTTTCCCAAATTCTGTGGGTACAAATATTGTTATGGTTACATATCTCTACTCCTTTTAGATATTATTTTTTGTCCTTTAACAGTACTCCTCTCAGTAACAGAACTTAAAAATATTAGCTTTCCCCCATTCTCATCCTCCACCCCAAGCCCTAGATGAGAACTTTAAAGTGTTTGACTGGTTCTCAAGCCCTCAACCCCATAGCCTTTGCTGTAATAATTCCTTTATGTTTCATGATTCTTAGACTGTAAAGGATTTTTTTGCTTCATAAAAAGTAACCATTCACAGTTAACTCTTTGTTTATACACACACACACAGACACAGATACATACACATACACACATTTATTTCAGAGTTCACTACTGATAGCTTTTATCCTCTTCTTGTCATTATCCTTAGCTTGTAGAACTCTGTTCTGATTCATTTCAACTATTTTCAATTTCAACTATTTTCTCAAATATTTTTCTAGTTTAGGTAGGAGGATGATACACTTTCTGGATCATTCTCCAAATATTTACTTCATCCTAGCAGATAATTTGACTGAGCAAAAAATTTGAGGTTTCAGCTTTTTCACTGTAGGTTGTAAATGGGATTGAACTCTTGGCTAGATTCCAGTATTTGAAGTAGCAAATATGAGGTGAATACATATTTTTCCTAGTAGATAATTTTTAAAAATCTGAAAGTTTGTAAAATTTTCTCTCTGTTCTTAGGCTTTATGAAATTCACCAGTATTTATCTATGTTTTATTTTTATTATATTAACCCTTCTTGGAACTCAGAAAATCTGTTAAATTTATAAATTCATTATAGTCTTTGCTTCAAAGAAGAAGATATTATTGTTCCTTTCCTCCATTTGTTATTTTTGTCGTTGTTGTTGTTCTCTAGGAAAACATGTTATTCACATGATAGTTCTAATGAATATGGACTCTAAGTCTCTTTTTCATACAACTCCATAATTTTATATTTTTGCTTTGTGATTATTATTAGCTCTTTCTTTCAGTCTGATTTATTCTTGAATACTAGGACAGTGATTTGGGTCTGATCAGAGACCATTCATGCCTTCAATCCATATATTGATTTTTTTTATTATTATTTACTTATTTGTTTAAAACATGGCTTCAAGTTACAGAAATCTCTTTGTGATGTTCTTAAAGAGCTTCTAGCATTCTTATGATCTGCTGTTCAGTACACTGTGTCTTTAGGTAAAGATTGCTTTGCTTGTTTTATTCTCCCTGGCGCTTTGCTCTCTATGGTTATATTTGTGTCTTTTATGCTCACTGGGGCTCTTATTGCAGCTCCTGGAAGTAGCTTACCAGTTGTATTCCCACAAGTGATGGAGCCCAAGAATTCTTCGCCTTTGTAAGGCAGTGCGGATTGGCTGATGGGCTGTCAATCCCTTCACATATGGCATGGGAAATTATGTTCTTGGATTTCCATGCACACTCTCACCCAACAGAGTTTAACCCCAACAGGGTTAACAGTGCTGAACCCTTTAATTCCATCTCAACTCTCCTTGGAGACCAATAAGACTGAGAGTGTTCTGGGTCTTTCCCCAAGGGCTCAGAAGCTGCTCTCTGTTCTACTACAGCCCAGAACCGGTTTGGCAATTGCTTTCTCCTTTGATACTCTGGCTGTGAAGTAAATCATAATACCTCTTTTGTACCTCCTCCTACAATGGCTCCAGGAGCTATCTGCCCAGCTCAAGACAGCTAAAATGAGCTAGAGTTCCGTAGTGGGAAGGAAAGAGGCTTCTATCTTTCCTTTAAAAATTGTATGCATATATTCAAATTATAGAGTGATTTGATGGGTGACTATAATAACCTTAATTTAAAATAACTTATATATATGCAGTAAAATTAAATATATAAGATCTATACTCAAAAATGTGTTGCAAAGCTTAGAGTGTCACAAAGATAGTCGAAAAAGTATTACCACAACTAAACTTTATTTTAATTATATTTTTAAAATCATAATATGAGATAAAAATAAAATTAAAAAACTATACCACAGAAACCTGAGTGAAGGAAAAGTCCCAGATTATTACAGAAATTCAAGACCTGGGACATCATGTGTAGACTGCAGTGTGGGATTTGTTTTCAGGCAAACCTGGGATAATTTGTCCTTGGCCATTTTGTAGATATGTGAATTTGGAAAAGGGACTTATGTACTCTGTGCTAGTTTGCACATCTTTAAAATGATATTCAAAACATTTCAGAGATTTTGTATAATTTGAAATAAATAAAGTATGCAAATGCATATGAATATTCGAAAAGTTGTATTGATTAACATAGCAATTATTTCTATTAATATTATTATTATTTGTTTATAAACTGCAAGATTAAAAGATAGCAAACAATTTCATACATTCTAACATCTCTCTTCTGTGCAAATTGTCACAGTAAATGTGTTGATTTGTTCTTAACATGTGAAGAATATGTGCTCAGAGAGCCACATCAGTTAAGCAAGAACTGCAGGTGTTTTCCAATTTATAATTTTCTCTTGAGATCAAACTTTGCCTATACTTAAACTGTTCAGAAATTAATTTTGCTACACATTATAATAGACCAAATATTCTTTAACAGCATATCCCATAAAAATATTAAGATATTTTGAACCTTTTCTAGAATTCTCTACACGTGTGTGCCCGCACACACACACAAAGATCGGTCTTCAAAAGATGACTTTTGGATTTTCAAAAACATATTGATTACACCACTATAAAAATTATTTTTCTTACCCATATCTGACATTTCAGGCACAGTAACGATGTACGGTCCATCTGTGAACTTTGGAGCATTATCGTTGATGTCTTGCACTTTGATGATAAACTCAGATTCAGGTTCAAGAGGTTTGTTTGTCCGTCTGTCAATAGCCTGGGCATGAAGCACATAGTGGGTCTTCTGCTCTCTGTCTAGGCTTTTTGTTGAGTGGATGTCACCCGTGGTATCATCAATGATAAATATAGTCCCGGCACCTTCACCAGTAAGGATATACTTGACAGACCCATCACCTTTGTCAGAATTGGAGTGCAGCTGTAAAATAGACAGAAAAATTTAGCATGCAATTATGTACTGACCTTACATCATTTATTCTGAAAATTCCCCATGTATAATTTAATATTTAGTTTGACTATGAGTTTTCTTTCTTTTACAGTGTCCTTAATGCTACTATAGTCATTTATTTTTCTGCAGTTTTTCTTCACTTGGTAATAATATGGATAATGCTATCATAATTTGTTTAAGAGATCCCATTAGTGATTTAACAAAAATCAATAGACAGTATTTATTAAAAGAAAAATAAGATAAATAATAGCCCTTTTCATGAAACTAACAAGCTGTGAGATTGTTGAGTAATTTTTGTGTTGTTATAAATAAATTATAAATCTACATTATATAATTATACCTAATTAAAAATACACTTGGGGAAATCTATTATGCCTTCTAACAACTAATTTTGAAAAGATATAGCAATGCTGACAATTAACTTTTATCTACTATATATACAAAGAAAACTCTTTTACATTTTCAGTGAAATTAATTTGATATTATTTAGTTTTGAATTAAAAGTTCATATTACAGATATTTAATTATATTTAAAGAAGAATAGGCTTAAGTATGTAAAATAAATAGTAAAGTTATCAACCTAAAGTATATCTTGAAAATTTATGTTATAAAGTTTATATAAATTCTGGTAAATAATTCAGATAAAATAAAAATTATAAAAAAATTTATAGCTTGAAATTTAAAGACATGAATCTGGTTCCACATTTACAAAGTTTTTATAATTAATAAACATTTTGCATATATGCTTCAGAAGTTCTAATTTGAACACAGATTATAATATGATTAGTAAATGGTAATTCAGCAATGTCTATATTGTTGGATACAGTATTTTATGCATACAGTAAAAGTTACAACAAAATATTATATAAATGACTTCGGATTATGTTAGTTTTTCATAATACTTAGTTTGAGTATTTAGATCATATAGGTAATCATTTTATCAATAAATGTTTAGTCTCTCAGTTGAATCTGGTTGAATCTTGAAATTATCAGTTTTTATGTAACACTAACGAGAAACCATTATAATATTTAGCCAATTGATTAATATGGTTCATGTGATTATGATGATAACCACTTACAAAGTAGCAAAGTAACCTACTTTGAGTATTTACTCTTCTCTACCACATCTATTCTCAAATATTCAGTTCTATTTGTGACACACATTTTGCAACAGAGGCAGAGCCTAAGAGAAACACTGGCTATATTGTCCCATTTAGTTTAATAAGTGGGTTTTAAGAAGCTGGAGGAGCACATTTTTTCTAATACACTTGTACTTGAATGTTTATAGTGGTACAATTCTCAATCGCAAAGATGCGGCAACAAAAAGTGTCCATTAATACATGAGTGGATTGATAAAATATGGTATATGTATACCCCGGAGTACAACTCAGCCTTAAAAAAATGGTGAACTACTACCTTTTGTAACAATCAGGATGGAACTGGGGATCATTCTTCTAAGTGAAGTACCACAAGAATGAAAAACCAAATACCACATGTACTCAATGCTAAATTGGAACTAATTGAGCAACACTTATATGCACATATGAAAGGAAAACTCAGTGGAAATCAAGTAGGTGGAAGGGGGAAAAGGGGATGGATAAATTCACACCTAAAACGTACAACGCACACTATCCAGGTGATGGGTCCACTTATAACTTTGACTCAAACTATATAAAAGCCAATTATGTAATCAAAACATTTTAACCCTGTAATATTCTGAAATAATAAAAAAGGTAAAAAACTTGAGGGATGGATAGAAATCTCTTACATGCAGATAATCTTGTTAGACAGAAAATAGAAATGTGTAATCTCTAAGTGTGGGCAGCAATGAGACATCAAACAAAAGGGATTAGGATGGAGTATGAAAATTAGAAATAGTCTGTATATAGACATTGTACTCATTTGATAATCAGTAAAATATGAGTTGTAAGCTTAGCTAGTTACTATATTATTTAAGAGAAATGCCCATGAGTTTTTGTAGTGAAATAAGTAAAAATATTTGGAGGATAAATTTGATTTTAGTCATGTACAATAAACCCTTTTTAGCAGACAGTGCAGTTATATCACAAGGAAAGCAGTAGCAGTATATTTTTTATAACTTACAGTGATGGAAATATGCTTTTAGAATCATGAGATTTTGCAAAGTAGGATATAGTTTCATGCTGAAGAACAGAAGTTATATTGTCCTAAATCAAGAAGATATGATCTTTGTATATCTGATTACATAATAGAGTTAATTAGCTGTTCTTTAGAGAACAGAAAAGTGGTAGCGAAGTGAATAAAAAAAAAGAAAATGTAGTCATTCAAGTAAAGCAAAAGGAACACTTCTCTGGCATTATTGTTATAAATTGCCTCTTTCATAGTGTTAAGTAGTAACCTATGGCACTCAGAAATCTAATGCGACTCACATGAGTTCACCCTAGAAAACTATTTATTCACCCTGGACCACATTAGATCAGGACCTAAAAATTTATAGCTTTCACTCTTCTGCAGAGTTTCTCAGTAAAATAATATTCTATCCCTTGGGGAAGAATAACTTTAAAAGGTTAAGAAGATGGTGGCAGAGCCATTAATTTCGAAAGTTGCTTTTAGTTAGGACTTTAAACTATGTTAAAAAGATAGGTCACTGACTTAAAATTGTAATATTTTTGGATACATAATTTATATACTTTTTAAAAGTAGGAAACTTAACATTTAAAATATTTCAGTGGAAGCCAAAAATAAAGGCAGACATATGACATAGTTAATTCCATTATTATCTCCAAAACTTGTTGCATAAAAAAAATATATGTAAGATGATGTGATAAAAGTGTGAAAAATCATAGGGATACATGTCATTGAAAAGTATTATGAATCTTTCATTCTAGAATGTGTTATATTCTTAAAGTATAAACAGATGAAACAAAAATCAACTGAACAATTAATAAGTAATTGATGTGAAATGTGATGTGAAAAAACAGATCAATTAATAACAGTCTTGGCAACTGATAGCACATCAGTTTCTTGTAACAAAAGACATATATTATCCATAAATTTTAATTATTCATCAATATATATGTAAAAGTTGTTAAAAGTAGCATAATAAGGCAATTTGTTTAACCATAAAAGTCATAATAATTAAAATAAAAGTAAGGGGTTAAGAAATTAGATGACGGTAGGTAAATAAGGTATTTGTTCAACTGAACATATTAAAATACAAAGGTGTCCTACATTGAATTTTAGCTTTTAAGTGATTTATGTGTATTCTTGGATAAGGAAATAAGTGCATGAGGAGGAGAAGAAAAGGATCAGGAAATAAGACTTTTCTTAACATTTAGACTCTGAATCCCAGATTGGAGTTATTAACACACGAGATGAAAAACTGAAAAATTTCTCTAAAGTATGAAGTCATCATAATTTCATACTCATTAGTTCTATTTTGGAATGTCCCATTCAGATGTGCTAAATTAAGCAAGGCAGGATTAGGCAATGGTTGAGAATTTCACTTTTAATTATTGGGAAGCTTCAAAACGTGACCCATCAGTTGAAATTAGAGTGAGCGGTACAGGGCACAGAATTACCTAGTTTCTTATCAAAATTAATCTGCCTCCTTTTATCTCCCAATAAGGGCCTAGTTAAGAAAGAGGTAGCTCTGGCAGCTAGAAGAGAAAAACAAACAAACAAACAAAAACTCAAAGCATTACTACAATCTAGTAAAATATGAGACTAAATCTATTGCTCACATATTAAAATGTATTATGATTCCATGCCCATTAAAATTCTACCATTACTATTCATTTTAGCCTTTTTTTCATGTAAGAAAGTAATAATTGCACATAAAGGGAGAGAGAGGAGAGAAATGAAAGTGTGAATGGCATTGACCCTTTGCTAAATGTATATGTCAAAAGCATGAAAGAATGTTGCTTCACCAGCAATCATCTTAAGAAGTTTATCCTTCCAAAAATATTTTGGAAGGACTCACCATGCTCCAGTCACGATACAGAGTAAACAAATGCATCACTGAAAAAAAGCAAGCAAGCAAAGATGCCTGCTCTGGCAGAGACTACATTTATTCCAGTGGAGAGAAGCAGATAAAAGTGTAAGATATGACAAATATATAATACGATGAAAGTGACAAAAGCTACACTTAATAAAAGAGAAAGCAGACAAGGAGAAGGATAGCAGAGGTGGTTGGGAAGGTGCAGAGAGGTTGTAATATTAAATAGGGGAATGTGGTAGGCAGATTATTGGTCTCTTGAAGATGTGTGTCTTAATTCAGGGAACCTCTGCATATGTTTCTTTCTTGGTTAACAGGGACTTCACAGATATGATAAATTTTGTGGTCCTTGCCTTGGGGAAAGTATCTTGGTTTCTCTAGATAGGAAAAAAGTGATTACACGGGTCCTTAGAAAGGGAGAACATATTTCAGCTGGATGAGAGAGAGAGAGACGAAAATGCGAGACAGATTCAGCACCTTGTTATTGGTTCTGAAAGATAGAGATCTGTGTAGAAGAATTAGGGAGAAGTCTCCAGAAGCTGGAAAAGACAAGAAAATGAATTCTCATCTAAAGCCTGCAGAAAGGAATAAAGCTCTTCCTACTCCTTGATTTTAGCCCAGTGAGAAATGTCTTGGACTTCTGATACATAGAGAACTATTAGATAATATAATTTTGTTTTCAGTGACTGAGGTTGTAGTAATTTGTTAAAGCACCAGCAAGAATCTGACACAAAGAATAAGATAAGATGACATTTTAGCAAAATTTTGATTAAGGTCAAGGAGTTAACCAAATACACATCTCAGGGAAGAGCATTTCTGACAGGGGCAACAAGAAGAGAAAATAATTATTTGAGGAATATTATTAGCAGGTTCCAGAAAAGCAAGGAAGTCCAGTATGACCAGAGAAGCCTGGGGAAGAGGAGGATAGAAAGTACCAGGAAAATAACTGGATGTTAGACCATGGAGGGGGAAGTATTGCAGGAGCTAGTGAGACACTGGTGGTGTTTTATAACCAATTTATGTCACTGTGGCTTCAATAATGAGAACATAAATAGGGGAACAAAATCACAAACAAATAGAAAATTCTACTGCAGTAAGCAGAAGATTGATAATGGTAGCATGGACCAGGGTGGTATTAGCAAAAGGGGAAAGAAATGATCCAGTCATGAATATATTGTGAAAGCAAAGGCTTCCCAAAGGAATGTGTATGAAATATAAGACAAATAAGAGGTCAAACACAAATGATAGATGTTTGGCCACAGTTACTAAAAAATTGAAGTTGAAATCAATTAAGGTGTGGAAGGATCTAGATGCAGGACGTTTGAAGAAGAAACTCAGAAACTCAAATAGGGGCATACTGAATGTATATTTTTGTTGGAGGTCTCAGTAAAGATACAGAGAAGTCATTTTTTGTATGCAGTCTAGAGTTCACAAGAGAAATTTGCTTGGCTTTACAAACTTAAGGGGTATCATCATAAATATGGTATTTAGAACAATGAAACTGAATGTGATATGTGATTAAAAATACAATAAGAGTAGGCAAGAAGGAAATGCCTGAGTTTGAAAGCCCATAGTGGCTAAAAATTAAAAAGCCAAGGAGACCAGAAAAATATTGAGAAGAAGCAACCAGGAAAGTAGAAGGAAAATCGAAAGTATATTCGTGTCCTGGAAAAAATTAAAAATAAGGCACATATGCAAGGATACTTGATCATTTGAGAGGCAAAAAGATCTAAAGCTCTGAGGTCTGGCTAGTGACAGATTGTTTGATAAATTATGAATTATCAATAAAATAACATGGATACATTAGCTTTGAAGAGTTACCCATAATTTTTTTATTAATTGAAAAAATAATATTGTGGAAGAATATGAAATGTAAGATTGTATTTAGATAAGAAGTACAAATAGCAAAGGCTCCATACATATTATAATAATCATATTTATTAACATGAACATGTAGACAGAGAAGACCCAATAAAAATGGGACTTGAGGGAAAGGCAGAAAAAGAGGTTATGCTGAAATGAGCTGATCAATTTCCCTTTATACAGCTTTCATAGTTTTAATTGATTAAAGGTGCTTCTATTACTTTTATATATAAATATTGTTATTATTAAACAAGGGTCTGGGTTTTATATGAGCCAGTTATGTGGAAAAGTCACAATATGTTTCAAACCCCCACAGAACAGTAAGAATCATTAGAAAATCTCAGGCAAAAATCTCATTTCCATGTATAGCCTCTAACCTCTGTTTGAATCTCATTCTAAGTTGCATAAGAATTTAATCTTTCTTATGGCCATTCTTGCTAAATTCTGTCCTAAATTTAGCTGTAACTCCCAGCCTCTTGCATAAAGTTTCCCAAGTATGTCTGGTTAACGCTTGCTCAAATGACTGTATGTCCTACTGAAGTCCTCCTTCTTAAATTATTTTTGGATTTGTATTCCTGCCCATATCTCATGTCTCTCACCTAAATCCTATCATTTCTACACCTCTATTCAGCCATAGCCCTGACCTGTATCAATATGTTCTCATGTTTATTCAAGCTAAAATCCAATTCAATGTAATTGAATGGAAGAAAGAATTAATTGCATGCCCACTATGCATTGAGTGATGTGCTGAGATGAATCAGACAGAGTCCATTGTTCTCAAGAAGTTTGTAGTTCAGTGAGCAAGAAAGAGAGACAGATCCACAGAATAGTCAATATTTAAATAGAGGCATGAGGGGAACTCGCTTTTCCTTGAGAGGAAGTTTTCCCAGGGGAAAGTACAGTGAGTCTCAATCTACAATCCTCTTCCTCTTTTCTATAGAAAAGCTGAAAGTTACTCAAGAATTTTTTTGGATTTCTCATCACACTTGTTCCCTTAATCATCCACATTCTGGATTTACTCATATTATTTGACAGAAAGTGATCTAATGTCACAAAATATCTCTTAGTTATTGAATAACATAATTTTTAATGGGGGGAGATATTTTAAAATATGATGAAGCTAATTCAACACAGGAGAGCAGAATGCAAAACTCCCACAATTTCAGTCCTCACTTTAGAAATGCAGGGAGTGAAAAATTGGTGACAGGGAAAACTGTGGGTTGGGGCACACCAATGAAGATTGTTCAGTGTGTCTCACTAAGTCTTCCTGTGCTAGAGAATGGGCTTACTCAACCCACAATTGAGCCCACATAACTCTGCACATTGACATTAAAAATCTACAAAATCTGCTATTGTGCACAAATTTTCCTCTCAGTCGAATTGATTAAAGATGGAAATGTTATTCAGAACTTTTCAAATCATGAAGTCCAAGTTACTCAGTCAGGAGTCTGCATTCATTCTGTATCTTCTCTTGTGTTTCTTATCAGAATGAGCAACCAGACCTACCACACTCTCTGCCCTGTCACCCAATCTTGAAATTTAGTGTTATGGTTGATTTTTCTTTCCAAGAATGGAAAAACAAGCACCATGTACTCACCATTGTTTCTATACCTAAAAAGCCTCATCCACACTTGGCCACAGTTGAACTTAAAATAGATGATGAGATTCTGAACTTTGAGATAACACTATTATGGGATGATGCTTTAGGGGACTTTGGGAGAAGATAAGTGTTTTTTTGGGGGGAAACATGAATCACTGGGATGTCCAAGGGTAGACTGCAGTAGGTAGCTGTTGAAATTACTGCTGAGTATTATCTCTTGAAATTTACATCTTTATGCAATTCTCTCTTCTTGAGTATGAGTGGGACACAATGACTCCTTGTAAAAAGATAAAAGTGATTGATGTCCCTTGGAAAATATGTTATGAAAAGATATTGGCTTCTGTCATACTTACCCACTCTTATCATCTATTATTCTCTGTTGCTCTCTCCCTCTGGGAATCCTTACTCTGAGGGAAGAAAGCTCCCATGCGTGAGAAACCCCAAGGAAAAGCTCATGTGTCAAGAAAGTGATATCTTTAGCCAGTAGCCAGCATAGATCTGAGGCCCGCCAACAGACATGTGAGTGAAATTGGAAGTAAATTTTCTGCAAATTTAGCTTTGAAATGATTGTGGTTCCAGTTGACACCTTGATCACAGCCTTGAGAGAAACCTTGAATCAAAGAATCCCAGCTAAGCTATGTCTCAATTCTTGACTCACAGAGACTATGATATATGAAATGTTTGTTGCTTTAAGTCACTGAGTATTGGGAAAATAATTAATTCACTAGTGATGCATAAAGATACATCTCAGAATAGTATGCTGAATTAAAGAAGTCAAATGAAAAAAAATCACATCTACTTTGGAACCATTTATATAAATTTATAGGCTAAGCTATAGGTAGAGAAATTAAATCAGTGGTTGTCAGAGACAGGGCTGCATCAATTGACTGCAATATATTATTTATCTTTTTTGGGATAGTTTATAGAATTTTCAAATGTCTGCAAATTATACACTCATTGTGTGTCCAACATATGTCATATAAACTGTACTTCTGTATGTTTTTTGGGAAAAGATCTATTTTCAAAATAAATGTCTATGATTTTTAATAGCTTACTAGATAAAGAAATACGCAATTGTAAAGTGTGCTGTTATAAATATTTGAGAGCAGGTATCATTTTTATAGAATGTCTTTTTGTTCCTTTGGGTAAACATATGTGGAAACAACCAAAGTGTACATCAATACATGCATGGAATAATAACATGTGACATATGAATACCATGAAGGACTACTCAACCATAAATGACGTGAACGGATTCCTCTTGTATTAACCTAGATAGAACTAGAAGCCATTCTTCTAAGTGAAGTATCACAAAAATGGAAAAACAAGCACCATATGTACTCACCGTTAAATTTGGTACCAATTGACCAACACTTATGCACACATATGGAAATTATATTCATCAGAAATCAACCAGGTGTGAAGTGGGAGGAGGGGATGGGTAAATTCACATATAATGGGTACAGTGCACACTATCTGGCCAACGGACATGCTTATAAGTTTGGCTCAAATGGTACAAAAAGAATTTATGCAACTAGAACATTTGTATCCCTGTAATATTCTTAAATAAAATTTTTGAAAAAGAAATATGCAGATTCTTTTCCATTGTGTATTCTCTCTTTGGAAACTATTTATAGAATTTTTCTTTAAGATGCTTGAAGTCGTTTTCCTCCAAAGTTGTTATAAAACTAGGCTCCCACAATTAATTGATTAATATCCTGAGTAAACTTTAGAGTGATAAAGCCTGATTGCCATCCTTTTTCCTACAAACAATAAATTTATTTTACACTTACTATATGCTCCTCCATACAAAAAATGCTTGTGTCCTTACCTGCAGAAACTATTATGTCATTTTACATGGAAAATAGGTTTTGTTAATATGAATAATTTAGGGAGAAATAATCCTTGATTATCTGGTATGTCTAATATAATGCCAAGAATTTTTATAAGATAAAAAAGGGGGTAGGAGAATCAGAGAAAAGCTCTGGTGGCAGAAGCAAGGGTCAGTGAGAGAGAAAGATGCCAAGATACTACACTGCTTGCCTTAAAAATTAAAGAATGAGCCACAAGCCAAGGAATTTAGGCTTATAGAAGCTGGAAAAGAAACAGATTCCCTGGTAGAGCTTCCAAAAATTGCAGCCCTGTCCACACCTTGATTTAGGACTTCTAAGCTTTAGAGGTGTCAAGTAATAAATTTGTATATTTTAAGCCACTAAATTTGTGATAATTTGTTAAAGCAGCATTAGGAAACAGATACAATTGCATGTGTCAGATATCCTACTTAAAACATTAACATACTTTTAATTGTTTGAAGTATTATTATTATACTTATGTTTCTTAAATTAAGAAACTGAGTCTTGTGTCTGTTAGTTAATTTCCCCAAAGTTACAAAGATATTAAGTAATATAATTTAGATTAGAACCACTCTAAGTCTCACTTCAGAGCCTGGGATCTTATATGTTATGGTTTTGACAAAGGAAAAAAAATATGGTGTATACATAGACATAGTTATCAAAAGTCTAAATGTATAAAACTGTAGAGACATTTTTATATCTTCTATAATAAAAATACATTAAATAACCAAACTTAAGATTGAACATTAATTATAAGTCACCTCTTAAATAAATGCCAACTATTGAAGGGTGATGAATTATTATGGAATTATTTAAACTTATATTTTTCTTCAAGTATTCATGTTCATAATGTTGCTTGTATAATTTTATATTTTATCTATGTACATGATCACAGGATAATTATAAGGGATTCTTATGTCTGTTTCATAATTTAGCAGCTATGTGTTGAACAGTTATCAAGTACCAACTAACTTAAGTAACTGGGAGCACAGAATATAAAAATAAATGGAAATACAGAAACAAAAAGGATGTCATTCCTACTTAGGTTCTAGAGCACAGAGAATGAGATCAGATCAGCAGAAATCTGAAGAAGTCAGTCGAGCTCAGGTTCTTGAATGTCATGCCATGTTGTTTAAAATTTTTATTGAAAAATGAAGAAATCCATGCAGTTAATTTAATCTGGAAAGAGGGATGGAAAGAGAGAGAAATAGCAAAAGCAGAATTGTTTTTTAGAAAGATGGAACAAAGCATAATTTGACTTAGAAGGGGAAAGGCTGTAGAAAACCTGACAAAGGGGTAGCTCCTTGAAAAAAGTAAATGCTATATTTACTATTCACATTACAGAGACAGTATATAGGTATTATGTTAAAAACAAAAAGAAATAGATTGATTTTAGGACAGTAGGGAAGTAGCAGAGTCAAGGAAGTATCAATAATGGCAATATTTTTTTTACTATCTTGGAGTCTGAGAAGATAATAATGCCTTTAAAGATTAAAAGTAATATATAAGATATTAAAATGTAGGTGATAGTTTTAAAATAGAAGATGATATAAATATCATGGTGGTTGGGGAACACTGAGTTTTGAAATATCTGTAAACTCAGTGGAACTGCGTAGTTTACAGATGAATAGGATGTCAGAAAAGTGAAAGATATGGACTATAAATCTAAAGGATTTCATGCATGGCTGTTAAGGCTGGAAAACAGACAGGTGGAGTGGATACAGTGAGATAGGAACACTCATACACTGCTGGTGGGATTGCAAAGTAGTGTGACTTCTATGAAAAATAGTATGGAGATTCCTCAAAGAACTAAAAGTAGAACTACCATTTGATTTGGCAATCCCACTACTGGGTATTTACCCAAAGGAAGAAAAAGAGAGTCTCTAAAAAAGCCATCTTCACTCACATGTTTATAGCAGCACAATTCACAATTGCAAAGATGTGGAAACAACCCAAATGTCCATCAATACATGAGTGGATTAATATGTGGTATATGTATACCATGGAGTTCTACTCAGCCATACAAAATATGGTGAACTAATACTTTTTGTACTAACCTGGATGGAACTGGAGACCATTCTTCTGAGTGTCATAAGAATGGAAAAACAAACACCATATGTACTCACCATTAAATTGGAACTAATTGATCAACACTTATGTGCACACATGACATAACATTTATCAGAAATCAAGCAGGTAGACAGGGGTAGGAGGAGATGGGTAAATTCACATGTAATGAGTACAAAGAGGGCAAATCCTAAGTGGGCAATGGGCACATTTATAACTTTGACTCAAATGATACAAAAGGAATTTATGTAACCAAAACATCTCTATCCCCATAATACTCTGAAATAAGAAAAAAATTAGGACCATAAATATTTATGGAAATAGCAGATAAATGTTTCTGTGTGCACACATACATATTAAAAACAGAAGAAAAAAAAAAAACAAAGACAATATTATCTGAAGAGTTTTATGGTACCTTACCCTTTCTCTACACAACTAGATCGAGGATGTTAGACAGTCTTGGAATAATTGCTAGTTTCCAAGAATCCTTCCAAAACAATATGAGTTTGGGACAGTGAAGAGATAATGATAGAGACAAAGAAGAATAAAGAAAAAGAAGCCTGAAATTCAGAGCTCAAGAGTTAGGACTCAAACATTTTGGAGACTTGGCAAGAATATCTATGTGCTGGGAAGGCAACTATTAGGGATTGAATATTTGTGTCCCCTTAAAATTCATATGTTGAAGTCCTAATCCCCAATGTGAGCATATTAGGAGATTGGGGCTTTGGGTAGTGATTGGGTTATAACAGTAGAGTCCTCATGGGAATAGCAACTTTTTAAAGAGACCTCCGTGAGCTCTCTCTTTCCTCACTCCATGTAAGGATGTAAGACGTTAGCAGTCTGCAACTCAGACCATTCAGCTCAGCTGGCACCCTGAAGTCAGACTTTCAGCCTCCAGAACAGTGAGAAAAATATTTGTTTATAAATATGGTACTTTGTTATAGCAACTGACCAAAAGAGCAACCCAAAGTCAAAGCTGCAAAATTTAGGAGGCAGGGCTGGAGCAGCAGTGAATGGGAGAAGCCAATATTCAGAAGAGGCAATGAACCAGACTGGAATAACTGGCAGTTTCCCATGACAACCCACTGTTTGCTATACTAGCTCTCTGCCAAAATTATACAAAGAGCATTGAGTTAAAGTGGGGTAGAGACAGGGGCACGTCCCTATGACCAGTTGAGGTCATGAGGATGAAGCCTTTCTATTGAGAAGCGACATTGTCAATAGAAGAATGGCAGAGCCCACAGGAATACTACACATTTGAAAACTAAGCATTATCTTCCCAACAAAACAAATCATGTAGCACGTGAAAGGCAGGCCATCACAAGTAAGAATGAGGATGAGAAAAAACTGATTTTGATCAACAAAACTACAGATGTACCATAAAACTAAAGAATAATTGTGCTGCACACAAAATGATCAGAGAAATAATGGATACAATTACAAAGATGCTCAAACAATAAGAAACCATTAAGAATGTGAAGACATTTGAAAAACTACTATGTGGAAACGAAAAATATTACAGAAATCACAACTTGATTAGATGGATTAAACAGTGGATTTGACATAGTAAAGGAAAAAGGGTAACTTGAAAGATAAGGGTTGCAACGAGCAGAATCAAAAAAGAACAAAAACTAGTTTTCTTTTCTACCGTCCCAAATGTATCCTTACTTGTGATAATCACTACAATATTATATTTTGAATTTTAATCTGATTTTTTCTCTATGTAAATTATGTGTTCACAGGCACTCATATGAAAGAAAAAGAAAAAAAAGGTATGGAAAGAAAGGGATGGATGGAGAAAGAAAGGAGAAAAATTGCAGGGAGCAATGATATTCCAATGGTTAAATTAACATGGGTAACAAAAAAGAAAAAAAAAGAAGCAATGGACAGTCTCATATATTGTCAGTGGGGAATTTTAGAAAATGAGTAGATATAGAATCATTGGATTATATTTACAAAAGTAAGCCCATAAACAACTTCTCTTATTTAAATAATTACAAATTATTTTTTCTTTCATTAGGAGGCACCATAATAAAACAGAATATAACAGTGTAAGCTTTGGAATATTATATCTTTGTGGCACTAAACAGTGAAATATTCTATAAGTTTTGATTTTCTCATTTGAAAAGTAGAAATAAAAATAACCAAAATCAAGATAGTAATAGGGATAAAATGAGATGTCAGTAAATCTCCTATCAGAATGCCCAGTAGGAAAAACAAATGTTTCAAAGGTTGATGATGTTAATAAAATATTATATAACTGAACAGTTAGAGTCTTCATGTGTTTTTATAAAAGTGTTAAGGGAGAAAATATAAAGCAAAAATAAATTTATGTACATATCTGAATTTTTTCTCTCTCTCCCTCTACACAAAGTATTTAAAGATGATGTAGGTTAACAGATAGAAGGCAATGTAATTCGAGTATGTTAGCAATTATACACAGAGCTCAAATGGACTGCTATGCCAGTACAGATACTGTCTAAATAAACTGGTAGAATTAATAGAATAAAGATTCACATGGGTTGGTTTGGGTCACTTTGTGCTTGTCCAGAGCATGTATAACATATATAATGAAGAATCAAGCATTGTGTTTCAAAGATAATTAGGGTCTAAATTGTTGCCATTGTTGAAGGTGAATTAGAATGAGCTAGTACTGAGATGAAAAGTTCTATTCCTCCTTGATCAAAGAAGAAATAGATGAAGAATTACCACATAAATATCTGAAAGCTTTGAGTTGTCACGGAGACTGATGCTTGGTTTCTCTTACATTTTTTAAGTAAGGTAGTTTAATATTTGAAATTTTTCAAAATGCCTGGGCCCTTTTATCAATAAATAATAGAAAAATAATCAGAAAATAATTAAAATTCCTAAAATTAATAGAACTATAGCCAGAATATTCAGAAAAAAAAATAGAGAACAAAAATTGTTACTATTAGGAATAAAAGAAAGAAACATCATTAAAATTCTATAAGTAGTAAAAAGACAATTAAGAATAATAGGAACACATTTGTGCTAATAAAATCAACAAGATGAAATGAACAAATTCCTAAAAGG
Organism: Microcebus murinus; assembly: GCF_040939455.1. Lineage (NCBI taxonomy): Eukaryota > Metazoa > Chordata > Mammalia > Primates > Cheirogaleidae > Microcebus > Microcebus murinus. Next base: position 15,067,910 of record NC_134114.1, read on the forward strand.
ACACAAACTACTAAGCCTCACTCAAAAAGAAACATACACTCTGGGAGGCCGAGGCGGGTAGATCATTTGACCTTAGGAGTTGGAGACCAGCCTGAACAAGAAGAGCAAGACCCGGTCTCTACCGATAATAGAAAAAATTAGCCAGGCATGGTGGCATGTGCCTGTAGTCCCAGCTACTCTGCAGGCTGAGGCAAGAGGATCTCTTGAGCCCAGGAGTTTGAGGTTGCTGTGAGCTAGGCTGAGGCCATAGCACTCTAGTCAGGTCAACAGAGTGAGATTCTGTCTCAAAAAAAAAAAAAAAAGAAAAGAAAAGAAAAGAAAAGAAAAGAAAAGAAAAGAAAAGAAAAGAAAAGAAAAAGAAAACAGAAACAGCAACCATAAATAGCTTCATGTCTATTAAAAAATTGAATTTGTAGTTTACACTTTCCCAAAAAAATTAATCTAAGTAGACACACACAAAAAATTTGCCCAATCCAACTTTCATTTCCTACAAAATCTGTAAACAAACTAGAAACAGAAAAGGAACATATTCAACATGAAAAAGAGCGTCTATGAAAAAACTATTAATACAACTAACTGCAATATTAAACATGGAAGACTGAATTTTTCTACCTAAGATCGCAAACACGACAAAGGTGTCTGCTTTCACCTCTTGTATTCAACATTTTAATGAAAGTTTTAGCAAGGGAAATAAGACAAAAAGATAAATAAATGGTCTCTGGATTGGACAAGAAGAAGTAAAACTCTCTGTAAAAATAATCTATGTGTCTACAAAAATCCTACTAGAATTTATAAGGAACTTCAGTCAGATGGTGGGATACAAGATCAAGCTAATAAAAAATATCAATTTTATCTCTGTACCCTAGTAACTGACAAACAATTAAAATCAAAATTTGTTATTTAAAATAGTTTCAACGTCCATCTGGGGGCTGTACATACTTGAAGCTCTGACTCGGGTGGGGTAAAAGCAATATAAGTAACCTAAAGATTTGAAATAAAAATAATAAAATAAATAAATAAATAAAAATTAAATTAAATTTAAAAAATCTTAAGTTATTAGGAACAAAACTCCAAAATACATGAAGCATCTGCATGGTTAGGGGAAATAAATATTGTTCAGAATAATTTATAAGAATCTAATTATAGGGAGAGATAATTATATTTTGGGGTTGGAATCAATTTTTTTCAGATGTCTATTCTCAAATTTGATTTATAAATTTAACATAATCTCATTCAAACTCCCAGAAAACTTTTATCCCTACCAAAAACAACTTGATCCTAAAATTCAAATAGTAATCCAATGTACCTAAAATTGCAAAAATAACACTGAAAAAAACAATTTTAGAGGATTATTGCTACCTAATTTCAAAACTAGTTAAAATGGAATAGTAATAAAGACAGTGAGGTAATGCATAAAGATAGACAAGTAAACTGAGGAAAAGGAATAGTGTGTCTCTAAAAGACACATACATACATGGACAAAGGATTTTCCCCAAAGATGCAAAGGCAATGCAGGACAGAATAGATAGTATTTTCAGCAAATGAAGTAGGACCAATTGATAAACACAAATATGTATTTATATATGTTAAGTATATGTGTGCAATTAAGTAAACTTCCATCTATAGATCACATATATAAAAAATTAACTCAAAATCAATCCTACTATTAATAGCGAAATTCAAACTGTAAAACTTTGAGAAGAAATGGGACAGTTTTTGTGACCTTCAGTCAGGTGAAAATTTCTTTGATGCAACAATGAAAGCATGATCCATATAGAAAGATATAGATAAATTGAACTTCATCCAAATGCAAAATATGTTCTTCAGACGATATTATTAAGAGAATGAAGAGAGAAGTCATACATATACTGGCTGAAATTAAGTGCAAGTCATATATTCCATAACAAACTAGGAAAAAAACTTGGTGACAAATTAACCAATAAAATAAATGAGTAAAGAATTTGACCAAACAATTCACCAGAGAAAATGAAGTATAATAACATGGGATAATGTTCAACATTATTAGTCAGTAGGTAAATTCAAATTAAAATCACTAATAAATACCACTACAAACCTTTTAATGATTTTATTATACCAAGTGTCAGTAAGGATATGGAGGAATACTAGAATTCACATACAAAGCTGGTAGAAATGTGAAGTGGTACAATCTCTTTATAAAAGAGTTGGTGGATATCTTAGATGATTAGCATATTGCTACCACATGATAAAAGCTCAACACTCTCAATTACTTTTCTAAGAGAAAGAAAAGCATGTACACATAAGACGACCTGAACACAATGTTCATATCAGTTCATTTGCTATAGCGAAAAATATGAGAAACCCAAGTCTATCTCCTTCAAGTAGACGGATAAACACACTGCACTATATACCTACTGTGAAATAATACTCAGCAAAAAAAAAAAAAAAGGAAAAAAAAACTATGGATACATAATTTACTGATCCATAATTATCCAAGGTTCAACATAAATAAATCCTAAAATAATTACTGTGATTGAAAAATACAAGACTAGATAGACTACTTACTGGATGATGCTATTTATATCAAACATTTAAAAATGCAACTTTATAGTAACAGCAAGCAAATAAATTCGTGCTTGGGGTTTGGGCAAAGAGTTACCAAAGAGCATAAACTTTTGGGTGATGAATATCTTGTTCTTGATTGTGCATACACATAATAAATCTTACAGAATTTCATATTTTAATTATGTGTGGTTCATTATATGTCCATTACACCTGGAGAAAAATTAAAAGAATGACAAGAATCTATGAGGTCAAAAACCACTCAAATTCAAGAAACAATATAACCAATACCTTGATAAACACTCATTCATTCATTTAATACATCATTATTTATTTGTCCATTCTTTCATTTACTTAACCAAGCATTGAATTATTCACTCATTAATAATTTATTCATTCAAAAATATTGATTGTTCTCTCTACACTAATCTATGCTCTGAGCATATCATTTAATAGAGGAAAATTGAGGCTATGGAAAGTTAAATAATTTGACCCAGGTAGGACAACAAATTAATAGCTGAGAGAGACTCACATTAAGGATTCTATAACAGAAAAATCCATGCACTAACTTTTATTGGATAATATCACTAAATGCAAATTGAATAATGCCTTAGGTTATTTAATTTAATTATCACAATACTGAAAATTTGGTTCCCTAAAATGCCTTTAGAAGCAAATAAAAACACAAATTAATATATGTTATTACAATGAACTTAATATGTATAAGACTAGATACATTTCTGTGACAAATTTAATACTATAAATGATAATTTCTTCATTTGATTCACAATATTAATTATGGCAAATACATAGGCCTATGGTTCCAAATAAATCCATTGGCATATGTTAAAACCAATACTGTTATTCAAAAAAATTAACAAAATATTTTCAATAATTAAAGTTGAATATAATTGTAAAATATTAATATTTTGAATTTCCTGGATTCCTGTGTAAAATAAAGTCACAAAGCAAAATCCTCATTTAAAATTTACATATGACTTCAAAAATATGTACCATTAACCCTATAGAAGACATTGGAAAATACAAATATATTTATGACCTAGAAATTCCTTGAAGAATTAATTTTTATCAATATAAAACAGAAAATAACAACAACCAAAAAAACCCCAGGTGTAATCAATATCAAAACTTCTCTAAAACCAGATACTACATAAGTGTCAAAGAGATTGGGAAATAAGTTTTAACTAATTTTTTTTTTTTTTGAGACAGAGTCTCGCTTTGTTGCCTAGGCTAGAATGAGTGCCATGGCATCAGCCTAGCTCACAGCAACCTCAAATTCCTGGGCTCAAGCAATCCTTCTGCCTCAGCCTCCCAAGTGGCTGGGACTACAGGCATGCACCACCATGCCCGGCTAATTTTTTCTATATATATTATTTGGCCAATTAATTTCTTTCTATTTATAGTAGAGACTGGGTCTTGCTCTTGCTCAGGCTGGTTTCAAACTCCTGACCTCGAGCAATCCGCCCGCCTCGGCCTCCCAGAGAGCTAAGATTACAGGCATGAGCCACCGCGCCGGCCAAGTTTTAACTAATTTTTAAAAATACACAACATTTTATTGAAACCACTTTGAGTTACATTTCTCTACTGAGAGAAGAATGATTATTAAATGATTTGATATCTCTTTTTTTTTAAGTATTCTTGAACTATTTTTTTTTATTTCGGCATATTATGGGGGTACAGATTTTAAGGTTTCAATAAATGCCCTTTCCCCCCTCCTCCCACAAGGCTGATTTTCCAGCATGACCATCCCTCAGATGGTACACATCTCACTCATTATGTATGTATACACCCGCCCCCCTCTCCCCTCTCCCCTCCCCAATACCCTATTACTGTAGTACCTATGTGTCCACTTAGGTGCTACTCAATTAATACCAGTTTGCTGGTGAGTATATGTGGTGCTTGTTTTTCCATTCTTGGGATACTTCACTTAGTAGTATGGGTTCCAGCTCTAACCAGGAAAGTAAGATGTGCTATATCACCATTGTTTCTTAGAGCTGAATAGTACTCCATGGTATACATATACCACATTTTATTAATCCATCCTTGGATTGATGGGCACTTGGGCTGTTTCCACAGCCTTGCAATTATGAATTGTGCTGCTTTAAACATTCAAGTGCAGGTGTCCTTTTTGTAGAGTGTCATTGGCTCTTTTGGGTAGATGCCCAGCAATGAGATTGCCAGATCAAATGGTAGATTCACTTGTATCGCTTTAAGGTATCTCCATATTGCTTTCCACAGAGGTTGAACTAGTTTGCAGTCCCACCAGCAGTGTAGGAGTGTTCCTCTCTCTCCACATCCACGCCAGCATTTGTTATTTGGAGACTTTTTGATAAAGGCCATTCTCACTGGAGTTAAGTGATATCTCATTGTGGTTTTGATTTGCATTTCCCTGATGATTAGAGATGATGAGCATGTTTTCATATGTTTGTTGGCCATTCTTCTGTCTTCTTTAGAAAAGTTTCTGTTCAAGTCCTTTGCCCACTTTTTGATAGGGTTATTTGATATTTTCTTGTTGATTTTCGTGAGTTCTAAGTATATTCTAGTTATCAGCCCCTTATCGGATGCGTAGGATGCAAAAATTTTCTCCCATTCTGTAGGTTGTCTGTTTACTTTCATGACTATTTCTTTGGCTGTGCAGAAGCTTTTTAGTTTCATCATGTCCCATTTATTTATTTTTGTTGCTACTGTGATTGCCTTTGGGGACTTCTTCATAAACTCTTTGCCTAGGCTGATGTTTAGGAGAGTGTTTCCAACATTTTCCTCTAGAATTCTAATAGTTTCATACCTTAGGTTTAAGTCTGTTATCCAGCATGAGTTGATTTTTGTGAGAGGTGAAAGGTGTGGGTCCTGCTTTAGCCTTCGACAAGTGGCTATCCAGTTTTCCCAGCACCATTTATTGAAAAGGGATTCTTTTCCCCAGCGTATGTTTTTGTCTGCTTTGTCAAAGATTAGATGGCTATATGAGGATGGTTTTATATCAGGATTCTCACATCTGTTCCACTGGTCAATATTCCTATTTTTGTGCCAATACCAGATTGATTTAATTACTACAGTGTTTTAGTATAGTTTGATATCTGGCATATTAATACCCCCCATTTTGTTTTTGTTGCCTAGAATTGCTCTTGATATTCGGGGTCTTTTTGGGTTCCATACAAAGCGTAAAATTATTTTTTCTATATCTGTGAAGAATGCTGATGGGATTTTAATAGGTATTGCATTGAATCTGTAGATCAGTTTGGGTAGTTTTTCTTTCTCAGCATTAGAGTTTCTAGCATACAAATTAAACAATCAAAATTGCCTAAGTCCAGATATACTTAAACGTGAAATAGAAAGCAGATTGGGAGCAGAGAAGGAAAGCATTGTGACAATCCCAAGAGGCCACATTAAGTTTTACACATCTGTAAAGATTTTATACTTTCTGCGTTTCTTTGCTGTGTCTAAGGCATTTTTATTAACATACACAGATATTATATTTCTACAATTGAGTAAATCAATCTCTTTAACTTTATAATCAGTTCATTCTTTTTTTATTAAGAAAATGTTCTCTTGACCTAAAAATACTGTTTTTCAATTTAAATGTTAGTGTAGCATGGAACATATTAATGAAAAACAAAAACAAAACAGAACAGAGCATGTTTTTCCACAGAAATGAGTGTCGTATGTCCCTTTGCATTGCTATGCAGAAATACCAGAGGCTGGTTAATTTACAAAGTGAAGAGCTTTATTTGATTCAAGGTTCTGCAGGCTGTGTAAGAAGCATGACAACAGCATCTGCTTCTGGTGAGGAACTCCACAAGTCTGCATTCATGATGGAAGGGAAAAGGAAGCCGGCATCACACACGTGGTGAGAGAAATGAAGCAAGAGAATGGGGAGAGAGGTGCTAGGCTCTTTTTGACAATCAGTTCTTGACAAACTAACAGATTCTAATAGACACTAATTCCAGCAAGGAGGGCTCCACGCCACTCATGAAGGGTCCACCCCCATGATCCAAAAATCTCCCACTATGCCCCACCTCCAACATTGGCGATCAAATTTCGGCATGAGATTTGGAGGGAAAAATATACAACCTATGCCAATGAGTAAGGACAAAAGGGGCTTTTAGGTGATGTAGTGTAGGTTGCTGGATATTGATGCACAGAAAGGTAAATCCAAATTTATGTAATAAAAAGATTTGTCCTTAAGGATAGGTTATTCTACAGCAGCGGCAACATGACCTGTTAGTGATTGAGAGCCTAATTCTGGTGGCTGATTTTTCTGCATTTACATGATAGAATGTATACTTAGAACAAGTTACCTAATATCTCTGGGACTCAGTTTCCTCCACTGTACAATGAGGATGACAACAATTCTCTCCATCTCATAGGTATGCTGAAGCAAATTCCATTGTTCATGACATAAATGTTTCTTCTAGTTCTAACAAAAACTCTACATGGAAAAGGCATTGTCAATGTTCCTATCTAACTTGAAACATTACTCAGTATATCAGGAAAGGTTATAAGGACTAGATTTTTACTTTGTGTGGCCTTCATACAGCAATAATGTATAATGTACCAATAATTTCTGGACATAAAATATTTAATTTTACCAAATGTCTTTCTACCCTTGGGAGAAGTTTAATATTTTGTCTAGTGTGAGGCTTTTGAATATGACATCTGTTTCACAGATGTAAAATGTATTTGAATGAAAGTTCTTTGCTGCTCTAAGCTGCATTAACTTTGTTTCTGCCTAATTAACATGAACAAATCCTGATAAAGCCTTTTTGCTGGTCCATGTGTCACAATTAGAAATTAATCTGCTCCACTATTATGTAACATGAAGGCAGGATGCAACAGTGGAAAGAACATGAAATTTAGAGTGTGAAAGGCTTCTGTTCCCATCCCGATTCCACCACTTATTAATAAGGTACAGTTAGATAAGACGTCTCTTAACCTTATGAAATGGATTCTGCAAAGAATTATGGATGTGGAAAGAATAGATCAGACAAAATAAAATAATGAAGGACATAACTTAACATTCATAAAACTCACATATTTCCATATTAATATATTAGATATATTCCACTTTGAAAGCGGTGAGAGTGAAGAAAAATTCATAACTAGATTTAAAATAACCACATTGCACAGTAAACGGTGTGTCTTCATGGTTGCCCTAATATCCTAAACTTAATAACATTTTCCCACTAGGAATTCCTGGATGATAACGCCAAACATTTCTTCTATCAAGGATGCTCAATCACCATATGGTGACACACACGGTTCTGTAATTTCTGCCCCACCCTACCCTTGGACACATGTTTTTAGGAATTGTTTGTCTTATTTGTTGGGGCCTTCTGTGTGCTGCAGTCTCATCTCCATGTATCATAATTACCTTGGCACATCAATACAATGCCATGACATTCAGTACTAATAATTAAATCCTGCTTATGTTCTATAAGACAAAAACATTTACTGGAGGAATTTGAGACTCATCCGAGTTCTTTGTAAGTAATATGGATACAATGCATTTAAATTATTTATATACTACTAACATTAAAATGCTCTGCATTATTTATTGAGGGCCAACACTTCGCCTGATTCAACATTCTTGTGCCCTTTTTGTTCCAAAATCCTATAGGTAAATATTATTTTCTTCATTTTATAGATGAGCAAAAACATTTTATTTCCAACTTTTCTAACTAAAAAAGTATATTCATTTATTTTTTCAATAATTCACTTAATATACTTTAAGTATATGTCATGTGCATTACCTTGGGCAAGTTTTGAGGCAAATTTGTGTTTAAAAGTTACATAGACTATGTGTTCTTAAGATTACAATATATTTAGTGGTTAAATTAAGAACAAAAATATCCACAAAAATGAGTTAAGAAGAATGCAAAATTCAAACAAAATGTGAATATGTCCAAAATTTGAAGTACAGACAATAACTCGGAAACATACAGAAAACTTATAGATTCTCATGTTCTATAAGACAAGAATCTCTCTTATGATCTGGCGAAGGAACTCAAGTGTGCCCAAGCAGATGAGCATAGTATAAAAAGGAGCAATAGAGTTTTAAATATTTATGTTTAAATATAGCGAAGTAGATAGGCTGTATTTGATAGGCATTATGGATTTAATGATATCTAATAATTATTCAGTTTTAATCACAAAGTAAATATATAACGTAAATTTAAAATATTTTATATGTCTGCATTTCCTTAAGTTCATTTTATTTAACTTAAACCATAGAATTATATGAGCAGGTATCTGTTTATAAAGGAGTAATCCGGTGCTAGATGAGGAAGAATTTATATGTAGCAGAGAGAAAGAGAAATACCAATGAGGAAGCTACTGCAGTGTTTTAACTGAAAGATGATGGCAAAGAGTGGAGGAGAAGTTTGGAAAGAAGAGAACCAGACAGATTTGAGATATATTTTAGATGAGGAGTTGACAGGACTCAATAACAGACTGGGTTTAGGGAGAGGTGAGTGTGAAAGAGGTGTCAGATATATTACTTGAATACTTGGGTGGGTGGAGGTATAATTACTGAAAAGAGGAGCCCAGAGAGAAACCAGCTATCAGCCACTGTTAGGAAAGAGACTTAGAGTCCAGTTTAATTCAGGTTAATTTTAAGACTGCAGCAAAGCCTCCAAGTATGTATATATTCAGTCTATATTCAATCTATATCCCCTTCAGGGATCTGAAGCTCAGAAAAGACTTTGGGGTTATAAATATAATTCTCTAAATCATCACCAGACAGAACATGTCTAAAATGTCAGCTTCTTCATTTGAAAATGAGAGCAACACCTCATGTGACAACAAATATTAATATGTGCAAAATCCCAGGCACATCACATGGAGCCAGTATACAAACACAAATGTATGGGCTCCTGGGAGCCTAATGATATTTCTGCACTTTCATTTTCAAACACACACACACACACACACACACACACACACACACACACACGCAAATCTGTTCAACACGTATTCAGTAGGGGCAAAAAAAAATTCTCTTAATAAAAGTTGTGTGCTTTGCTCTTTATATTCTTTATATTCTGAATGAGAAATGTATTGCACGGATAATATTTATATTGTATGAGGACACATTAACGTTCTGGATTTATCTTCCTTTTAACAGCTTTTCCATCACTTGTAACTGGAGAAGCTAGTCACTCATGCTCACTAAGTGGAAAGGTAACTTCTAGCAGTATCAGTCAAATCCTGTAGCAGCACATGACAGAATTTCTGTTTCACAGGAACAAAAACACAGTTCTAATCCCAATTGGCTTTCAGTTACAGAATTTGGAAAGTAATTATCTGACACAGCAGAAGCCAAACAGTGTTCTATTTTTATTTTCCATTTCAAACTCTGAATGTGAATCATATTTTCACAAGAAATGTGACAGAAATAGGAGGAAAAGAAGTAGATTTACTTATTCATTTACACTAGCAAAAGCAAGTCAATACTCTGAAAAATTCAGCAAGATGTGCCCCACTATCCCACAGTGCTTGCTCCATTTTCACTTTATTTTGTGGTGTCCCAAAACAGAGTACTTTTTTGGAAAAATATTAAGAAATTCAAAATTTATTTATATATATAAACTTTATTATACATATAATAAAGTTTATATATATATAAGTTTATATATATATACATATATAATAAAGTTTATATATATACACACACACACACATAGTTACCACACATGATAGGTAAGTAGTAATCTGTCATTTTTCTGAATTACTATTGATTGGTTAATTTTATGAGTCAACTTGACTGGTCTAAGGGATGCCCAGATAGCTGATAAAACATGATTACATTATTTCTGGTATGTCTGTAAGGGTGTTCCCAGAAGAGATTAGCATGTGAAGCACTAGACTGCATAAAGAAGATCTTCCCTCCCGAACGTAGCTGGGCATCATCCTATCCTTTGAAGGCCCAGATAGAATAACAAAGTAGAGGAGGGTGGATTTGCTTTTGTCTTCTAGAACTGGGACACCCATCTTCTCCTGCCTTAAGACATCAGAACTTCTGGCTCTAGAAGTTTCAGGCTTTGAGACTTACATAGAAGTTCCCCTGGTTCTCAGGCCTAGGTTTTAATTACACCACTGGCTTTCTTGGTTCTCCAGTTCACAGATAGCATATGGTAGAATTTTTTAGCCTCTATAATCACATGAGGCAATTCCCATAACAAATCTCCTCTATATCCATATCTATCTATCTATCTATCTATCTATCTATCTATCTATCTATCTATATCTTTCTATCCATATATTCTACTGGTTCTGTTTCTCTGGAGATCCATGACTACTAAAACTGGAAATAAAGGTAATTTTCTATCATATGTCTTTTAGAAATATTGTCATTGCACCAAAACAATCTGCCCACAAGGGAGTAATAAAGTACAACTTTATCTGTTAAATAGCTAGAAAAATTATTACAAGTATTGAAATATAGACTTATAAGTAACATACCCCAAACTATACATTAATATGGACCAGTAATTTTTACACTCCTCCATGAATATAAGCCAGCTCTGGTAGAAACTTTACTTCTACCTCAACAGAAAGAGAAGTCATTTAGACAACTATGCACAGAGGAATTTTTGAATATACTAGATAATAATCATGATATTCTTGCAATTTATTTCACCATTGTTTTAATAGCCATTATAGCTTGATACTCAGACCAGTGAAGCCAATTGACCATCCTGGAGTCTGGCTCTGGGCAATCAATTAATGATAATGACTTTACTTCTAGAACTACTATTACTACTACTACTGGTGCATCTACTCTGAAAGAAAACCTTATGGTTCCATAATTCTTCACCTACCCCACTATCAATATTTATCAAAAAGACACCTGCACTCAAATGTTTATTGCAACACAATTTACAATTGCAAAGATGTGGAATCAATACAAGTGCTCATCAATTCATGAGTGGATTAACAAAATGTAGTATATGTATGCCATGGAGTAGTACTCAGCCATAAAAAAGGATTAATTAATGCCTTTTGCATCAATATGGATGGAACTGGAGACTATTGTCCTAAGTGAAATATCTAAATAATGGAAAACAAAATACCACATGTACTCACTACTAAATAGGAACTAACTGATGAGCACACATGTGCACAGAGGAAAGTAACACTCAATGGAAATCAACCAGGTGTGAGGGGAGAGGAGAGAACAGGCATAAACTTACGTAACTGGTCCAATGAACAATATCTGGGTGATGGGCACTCTTATAACCATGACTCAAGCTTTATAAAAGCTATTCATGTAACCAAAATTATTTGTTCCCCATAATACTTTGATATATATATATGTATATGTGTGTGTGTGTGTGTGTGTGTGTGTATGAGACAAAGAATAGAATAAGAAATGATAAATGATACTCAATATATTCCCTGGTTTGCCCACCTTTCAGAATTCAATATGCTGCCAGACATCAAAATAATTCTCTAATTATGTTTGACCAATACCAGTCAGTAGTGGAGAAAGATGTTTTCCTCACCCAAACTCTAACTACTGTACAGTGTATTCATAGAACTTGGTTCCGTCTTCATACACAGAAGGCAATATTTAGCATTACTACAATCCATTTATGTTATATTCTTATTTAGCATGTCTGCAAAATAGGTTTTCACTGTTAATATTTGGAGAAAATTGAAGAGAAGCCTGTTTTAGGGTTTCCAGCTATTTAGTAAAATCTTAGTTGTTGAATTTCTGGGGAAGCTAAATAAGTCATAGGACTTAAGAGGGTAGCATTTCCCAGAGTTCAAATTTGGGTCTGTTTTATCTTTATGCAGTATCTGTTATTCAGTCATCACAGGGACCTTGTAAATACACAGCCAGGGAAATATTACACTTTTTAAAATTTTAAAGCCCCGAGAAGCTTTCTGCTGAATGGTATCCCACTAGTCTTTAGAAAAATAAAATTTTATCAATGAGTTATTTCTAAATGTAGGGTAACCTTTATGAAAATAAAACTTTGCTGCCACTCTAAATACATAATAGGGAAGGATAGTTGATGCTCATTGTGATGAGTTTAAAGTGAACTCCTTCACTTCCAGACAAACTATTGTAGTGAGATTTGGCTGTATATATCTTACTGATAAGTACCTTTACTAAGAATCTAAGAGTTAATGGAAACAAAAAAGGTCTGTTTTTTCATGTACAGATGATCCCTGACTTACAGTGGTTTGTCTTACAATTTTTTGACTTTACAATGCTGTGAAACCATCGAAATTTCCATGTAATATTCAATACATTATACAAGATATTCCACACTTTATTTCAAAATGGGCTTTGTGTTAGATGACTTTTCTCAACTTCAGGCTAATGTGAGTGTCCTGAGCGTGTTTAGGGTAGGCTAGGCTAATGGGATATTGAGCACAAGCTTTTTTATTTTATTTTTTTCTTACTGGAGCCCCATTAAATTATAAAATGTATTTAAAAGATCTTAACTCTCCACAAAGTCAAGTTCCTAAGATTGCTCTCAACAAGATAGATATTTCAGGAAGTCCCTCGAAGACAAATTGCAAATGAAGTAATGATGATTGACAAAGAAGGACAAAAAGTAACCATGTTTTCAAAAATATTATGTGGAAAGGTTTTTGCTGCACAATTTTTTGATCTGACTTGCATATTTTCTGAGAAACTTAGAAGTCAAAAATTCTAGGTATAAAAAGATGGGTGGGGTGAGGTGTAGTTCTAAAACATAAAGGTTAGTGGGAAATTTATAGGAAAAATACTTAATGTCTCTAAGGTAATAATCAATGGCTAGTGATAAATGTCTGTGAACAATTGTGCCTATTCATAGAAAAAATGTTGCATGTAATAATTTTCAAGAGCAATATTAATTAAGACATCTGGGATAACTAACTGAAAAAACCAGTAATGAATGTAGCCCAAACTATTCTCATGTATCTGAATGTTTTTGGAAGTCAATAGGATTTTCTTTACCCTTAACTTAAAAAATGGAAAGTAATCATTGCCTATGTATAGTTAATTTGTATATAAATAAAATGTCAGTATTTTACATGACTCAAAAAGGTAATCAAGAGAAGAACTATAATGATAAAACTACATGGGAAGAAGGAAAAATGAGGTAGGATTAGGGTAAGCCATTAGACTCTCACATATCATAGCAGGAAATCAAGATAAAGTCTACTCCAGTTAAAACAAAATAACTAAATTATTACAGATTGTTTTTTATCTGTAAGAAAGGGCTCCTGAGTAGGGAATGGTAGAGAAGAAAAGATAAGTCATTTTGTTATAACTACTTCTGTACTATTTGATCTGTCCACTATGTGCTTGTATTATATCAGTAAAAGTAGAAATTAACATAACAAAATAATAATGATGGCACAATGATGTATGTAGAGAAAAAAATCAACCCTCATTTTCATGTAAAATATCTTTTATAAAGAACACTTTCATTTAGAAATTTCACCCTCAGTATTGCCCAAGGCCATGCAAAAATATTAAGTCCATGGATGTTGTATTAAGATGATAATACTGGTGTCAGTTATTAAAACAAAATGCTAATTTCTAACAATCAAAAGGTCCATGTCACTTTGCTCAAGGTATCCTTATATGTCATACTATTTAGTAAAATGAGTCTACAATCTCAGTGTTCTCAATGTTAGATACTAATTTAGGATAATTTTGGTTGCTTTAAAAAATGCTGATATCAGTACTCTATTCTCACATTTCCTGATTTAGTTGATTTGATATGCAATCTAAGCTTCAAGATTTCAAAAAACTCCCCACGTTTCTAATATTTAAAGAAGGTTGAAAACTACAGACTCTATCCATTGATATTTGTCCCATAGTAATATATACCAGATAAGAGCTTTGCTTTTAATACATTAACCCAAATTTGTCATATACTTATCTCTTTGTTTTCAGCATTTCTTATACACACAAAGAAAACTACAACTGCAAAGTATAGGATAGAAAAAAAACTGTAGAAATTAACAGCTCTCCATAAAGACTTTTTGGTCTCTCACAGCTGCATTGCATATTGACATTCCTCCCCTTAGAAACATACAAATATTTACTTAATGTTGCTTTTATGCAAATAATTAATATGTAATTAGATATTATTTTACCCTTCTCTCTCTAAATGTTTACAAAAATAGTAACAAAATTGAAAACTCCCCATGGTCACTTTAATTGAATGAACACTAATAACAGGGTTGAATTAACAAGAATAACAATGGCAAACCTAGATTAAGAAGGGAAAAAATACAGCATACACTCATAACATAAGATATATGTGAGAGGGAAATGTAATTCCAAGCAACATATACATCTCCCTTACAGCATTTCCTTTCTGCTTAGTGTTCTTTTATTTTAATTAAAAATAGTTTATACTGTCTCGAATACTATAAACATGTTTAATACTTCTCATAATTTTGATATAACAATAGAAAGAATCCATGCATGCAAAGTAGCTAATGAACTGAACAAGCAATTACTGAGCAGACAAGATGTTCCAGAACAAGTTTATGAATCATTACTTTTAGTTTTATAAATATAACCTGATAAGGAAAATCCCTTTCTTCAAAACAAGTTGGTGGACACTGAAGTAAATTCAGAAAAATTTAAAAATGATGGTGACCTCTAATTATACTAAAGTTCTGCTTACTTTAAAATAAAGATGACTTATATTTCATATATCTCAGAGGCATAATGAATAAAATAAAATAATTAAATAAAAGTCAAATATATTAAAGTTTCTCGTACAGTAAAACATAAAACACGCACTCTACTAACTAAATGCCAAGAGCACCACACTCTTAGTTGTCAAACCAAATTGCAGAAATGCACCAGGGCTTTCATGAACACCTGACTTTTTGTCTTTGTAGGCCCTTTTGATAAAAAGTAAATATGATTTATAAGAGTACTGATGTAAAGACTAATATAAAACCAGCTGAATGATATTTATTTTAATTTTTTATTCTGATAAAAATGAATTAAACATTTTCCTAAGTCTTCTAGCCCCTGGTGACTATGCTAACTCCAACCAAGTAGACAAGTTGACCCTGGCCAAAAACGTCTCCAGACATTGCCTGATGTGCTTTAGGGTCAAAGTCACCTCTCACTGAGCACCACTGATAGACACACACACACACATGTACACACACATAAGTGGGTGAGTATGTCTGTATGGTAATATAAAGTTCACAATGTGGATAAACCAAAAAAGCTGTGCCCATAACATGTATTATTTTTCATTGATGACTTTAAAAATTGTCAGTGTAACACTAAATGCATTTAATTTAAACATTTGCTAAAGAATTCAACTAAAATATCACTCAATCTCTAAAAATACAATTAACCATAATGATATCTGAATTATTAAAAAAAAAACTCCTAAGGCACTTTAAATTAAATGTAACATTCATAAAATACATTTTTTTTGTTTTGCATTCAGTTTCTTATAGGACTGGATCTAAATAGCTAAATTTCCATGGTGACTATTGAAAGAGTTCTATATTCAAATAGAACTATGTGCCACAATTAATTTTACATGACATCATGTCATCATGTTGTCATTTGTATAAAATTGAAATGTCATGTTCTGATACAAGAGCTTTTCTATTTCAAAGAAGCTATTATAAAAATGTTTATAAAGTTATCATCTTGACAATATTAGATGACAATTGGGACCTATCCTTGTTGTGCTTTTAATTTTTAATTCAGAGTTTATGATAACACTAAAGCTATCATTTTTTTTCTGAAAACCTTAAAACTATCCATTTCCTATTACATGAATTATTCTCTCTTTAACCTGAAAATCATTTATTTAATTTGAAAATACAGTACTTCATATTAAAAGAGATTTTAAGGTTATCTTCTAAGTAATGAAAAATATAGAATAATGTCAGTAATAGTGATGATGATAGAGGAATTTCATATACGCTATACAGGAAAGTGATTTTCATTAAAGAATCAGATGTCTTAAATTTTGTTCTTTGACACTTCAACCAATCCTACGAACATGAAGAGGTCACCTAGCATTTTGAGCACTGTTGCCTTCTATTATTAGAGGAGTTCAGCAAAATGATTTCTTAGTCTCTTTATATTGCTGGAATTTCTTCCTTTTTTTTTTTTTTTTTTTTTTTTGAGACAGAGTCTCGCTTTGTTGCCCAGGCTAGAGTGAGTGCCGTGGCGTCAGCCTAGCTCACAGCAACCTCAAACTCCTGGGCTCAAGTGATCCTTCTGCCTCAGCCTCCTGGGTAGCTGGGACTACAGGCATGCACCACCATGCCCGGCTAATTTTTATATATATATATCAGTTGGCCAATTAATTTCTTTCTATTTATAGTAGAGACGGGGTCTCGCTCTTGCTCAGGCTGGTTTTGAACTCCTGACCTTGAGCAATCCGCCCGCCTCGGCCTCCCAAGAGCTAGGATGGAATTTCTTCCTTATATTCTCTGTTTGCTATTGCTGTTGTTTAATAAAGCAAATCATAAGTAATTATCTGCATTCTATACATATCTACCCAAACACATATAGTATACAGGTAGGGAGGAGAGTGAAAATGATAGAATTTTAGTAAGCAAGTTCTTAATAAATGTAAACAATTTCTTCAACATATTATGGTTTATATCTAGGAAAAATTCTAGCAGTTTTTAGTAGATCCACCATAAAGAGAGCAAAGTGAAGATGTAAAATATATTTCCTTTCTTTATTCAGAAAAGAATTAAGTTGTTTTTTTTTTTAATTTTGTTAGCAAATCTATCTTTAATGTCAATTGAGCCAAAAACCTAAGGTAACATTGTTAATAGATTAGACTGTTTTAGCCTAAAACATGCTGCTGATTAGGAGCACATTTTTTTGTCTCTTACCTCTTTCGTTTTGTTTTTTGATTTTTTGGGACAAAGTCTCACTCTCTTGCCTGGGCTAGAGTCCCATGGCATCAGCCTAGCTCACAGCAACTTCAAACTCCTGGGCTCAAGCAATCCTCCTGCCTCAGCCTCCCAGGTAGCTGGGACTACAGGCACGCACCACTGTGCCTGGCTAATTTTTTCTATTTTTAGTTGTTTAGCTAATTTCTTTCTATTTATAATAGAGATGGGGTCTTGCTCTTGCTCCGGCTGGTCTCGAACTCCTGAGCTCAAGCAATCCTCCCACTTCAGCCTCCCAGAGTGCTAGGATTACAGGTGTGAGCTACCGTGTCCAGCCTTCTTACCTCTTGTTTATGATTTTTACTCTCATTTTCTTTAATTATCAAATAGTACAATGTGGACAAGACCCACTTATAGATATTGTGGCATAAACATAGTTTCCTTTCTTTCTTATAGAAGAATGTTTGGCCAGTTAAAGAGGTCTTCAAGGAAGTTTTTTTTAAAATGAAAATAATATGTATTTATAGAGGACAACATCTAGCTAATCACAAATGGTTAGCACTTACAATTTATAAAACATATTGTCAGCAGCTTTGCTATAGCAAAATAGACATCATTTTAAATGTATTTCTTTAGTTAAATTATGTCAATTACGTATATTTAAAAGTTTCTGACATGTTACCCTTAGGAATCTTCACACTTTCTGATTATAACCTGCATATCTAAGAGATAATCTACTGATAAATATGTGACATATATGCAATATAGTCAATAGCTAGTCGCTAAAAATAGGATTTCAAGTTTATTCTAAATTATAATTTCTGATTTCTAGCACAGGCAATTCCACTATTACATCAAATCTTTTATTCAACAACAAATATTTTCTAATATTAGTAATAAACTGAAGATATTAAGGGCTGGGGAATGCATTTTTATCTACTGCTACTAATTCTAAAGACCAATACCCTCACATTTTAGAGGATTCTCAATCAAATACAAATACAGTTTCACATATTGAAAACTATGGGACTAGAAGTACCCTGCACAACACCACTCTCATGGAGAGGATTGAGAGTGGTGAACAGGTGTCCACCTTTGGATTGATCGTCTGAGCAAGAGCACTGGGAATTCACCAAGAGGAGGCAGGAGTATAGTGAAGTAGATAGAAGTGAGAGGACCTGCTCAGTGGGACAGGAAGTAATTAGGGAAAGTGCCCAAAGTGGAAAAGGGACAGAGGAGAGAATTCTGGGCTCCATGCTTCCCCTGGGGATACTGCAACTGGAGCAGAAGGAGGGCCCCTCCACCACAGCAGGCCTCTGGACTAATCCTGAGATCTCACTGGAGGCTGTGCTAGCTCTGTTGCTCAGGAGACAATGGAAGCCAAGTTTGCAAGTCCTGGGTACTGTTACTGGAGCCATTGTAACATCCAAACCTTGGAATGCTACTTCTGCTGAAAGGTCAGACTTGTGAGTGCTGCCTCACCTTTGCTGTTTGCTAGGTGGGGGGGGGGGGAGTAAGGAATCCTGGTGCTTACCAGGCCTGATGGGCAAATGATGTGTACCCCTGCTGCCTCCGCTGCTGAGTGGCCTGGGTAGAGCAAGAGATCATAGGCCCAGTGCCCACTGCTGTGGCACTGCTAGGTGATCCCACTCAACCACACTCCCCATGGAACATGGTTGGAGCACGTGCCGTAGCCCTTGGCATAAACTTCCCACTGTTGGGGTGGCTGCCAGAACTGGGCAGATCAAGAAAGAAACACTGGATTTAACCATGACTCTAGGAAAAATGGACCTAAAAGACATATATAGAACATTCTAGCCCCAAACTACAGAATATATACTCTTCTCATTAGCACATGGGATATTTTTCAACATAGAGCATATGTTAACCCACAAAAAAGTCTCAGTAAATTCAGAAAAATCAAAATCATTCCATGTGTCTTCTTAGATTATGGTGGAAAGTAACTATAAATCAACTCCAAAAGGAACTCTCAAATCTGCACAAGGTGATGGAAGTTAAACAAAATGCTGCTGAAGGACTCTTGAGTCAATGACAAAATTAAGATGGAATTAAAACATTTTTTTGGACTGCATAAGAAATATAACACAAGCATTCAAAATCTATGAAATACAGAAGAAATATTAAGAGGTAAATTTATAGCCTTAAATGCTTACATCAAAAAATAAAAAGATCACAATTTAACAACCTAATGAAATAGTGTCTTTTTTAGCAACTTGGATGGAACTAGAGACCAATTATTCTAAGTGAAGTATCTTGGAAATAGAAACACAGATATCACATGTTCTTGCTCATATGTAGGAGCTAAACAAAAAATATGTATGGTCATGAAGAGGAGTAATGAACATTGGAAACTAAGAAGGGGGGAAGGTGAGGGGTAAAAATGTAACTGCAGAGTACAAGTACCCTATTCTAGTGACAGGTACACTGAAAGCCCTGACTTCAACACAATACAATTTATTGATGTAACAAAAAATACTTCCACCCCCTAAATTTTTGAAACAAAAAATAAAATAACATAAAAATGGCAACTAAAATAAAAAAAGAAAGAATGAAATACTGTGTAATCCACACACAAGAAAGAAAGAAAGAAAGAAAGAAAGAAAGAAAGAAAGAGAGAAAGAGAGAGAAAGAGGCAGACAATAGACCTGAACAGATATTTCTCAAAAGAAGTCATACAAATGGATAAAAAAAATGTATGAAAAACATTCAAATCACCAATAATTAGGTAGGAAGATTCAAATTAAAACCACAATGAGATGTCATTTCATACCTGCTAAAACAACTTTTATCAAAAAGATGAAAGACAGCAAGTATTGGTAAGTATGTGGAGAAAAGGGAATCTTTGAACATGCTTGCTAGGAATATAAATTAGTGCAAAAATATGGAAAACAGTATGGAGGTTCCTCAAAAAAAAAAAAAAACTAAAACTAAAAATAGAATTACTATATGGTCCAGCAATCCCACTTCCAGTTATTTATCCAAAAAATTTCATTCAGTGTGTTGAAGAGACAGCCACATACCCATTTTTATTGTAGCACTATTCACAATAGTCAATTATGAAGTCAACCTAAGTATCCATCAAGGGATGAATGGATAAAGAAAATAGGGCATATACACACAATGAATACTGTTTAGTCATAAAAGGAGAAGAAATTCTGTCACTTGCAACAACATGGATGGAAGTAGAGAACATTATGCTACATGAAATAAGCCAAAGACAATAACCTAAAAACAACTACTCCATATTCTCATTTCTATGCGAAACCTAAAACAATTGAACTAATAGAACCAGAGAGTGGAATGTTAGTTACAGAAACCAGGGAGGAGTTGGGTGGGAGGAATTAATAATTAAATGATGAAAAACCTCAGTCAGACAGAAGGAATAAGTTTGACTTTTATAAAAATTAATTACACAACATGTTGCATATACCTAATGATTCAGTTCTGTACACTTCAATATCACTAAAAGAGTAAATTTGTAATGTTCTCATTACAAAATTAGTTCAATACTTGAGGTGATGAGTATTTTAATTAACTTAGTTTAATGTTTCCATATTGTACTCAAAAAACATAACACCACTTTGTACCTCATAAATAACATGACTGTAATTTGTCAATATCTGACAAATTTTTAAAAAGATAAAATACTAAAAATTACTATATTGAAATTATAAATTTCTATGAATCAAAACGTCATGAACAAAGTTGAAAAAGATAAATGGCAATTATGAAAAATTATGAATAACATATAACTGAAAAAGAACAAGTGTATATATTATATGAAGAACTACTAGCATTTATAAGTTAAAGAGACTAGAAAAAGAATGTAAAATGAAGAAGACCCCTGAAGAGATAGTTAATAATAAAGAAATACTTATATCTTCCCCAAACAGAAAAAGATCAATATCCCTCACAATACGAGACAGTTATAACGCACACTCTCTAGGGGATGGGAGCATTTATAATTTTGACACAAACAGTACAAAAGTAATTTATATAACTAAAAGGTTTGTACCCCCATAATCTTCTGAAATAAAATTAAATAAAAATTAAATAAAAACAAAAAAGTTAGTTGCAAAAAATAAGAGAAATGCAAATTTAAAGTAGACAGAAATATCATTTTTTCACATATCATATTTGAGAAATTCCAACTTTTACAACCCCATCTGTTGGCATCTCTGTAGAGAAAAGGTCAGTCATATACACCAGTGATAGAGGGACATACTACAACACCTATGGAGGGGGATCTACTGATATCTACCAAAATTAGATTTATTCATATTTGAATCAGAATCCCACTTCCAGAAATCTCTCCTACAGATACATGTAAATGTATGCTACATGCTCTTGTACAAGCACATTCTTTACAATATTGCATAGAGTAACAACAAAATAACAATAAAAATAAATACTCATTAAATTAACTATGGGGGAGGGTTAAGTATACGCCAATGAAAGTGGTACGTTAAAGACCTCCCAAAACTCTCTCACCATCAATAAAAGCACTGACTGATGAGAGAGATTTTTATTTCAGTCATTTCAAATAATTATCACACCCATCAACATGGCCACCAAAGCTTATAGTTTCTGGCACACTTTTTAGTGAATTACCACATTGATTATTACATTAGACATTGTTATAGGTACTGCATGTATAAAGATGACATAGTCTCAGAACCTGCTTTCAAGACATTCACTGTATATTTGGTGAGGTAGACATCTTACCAAGGGGCTCAGAAACATCTCCTATAAATGACTAATACTGAATATTTTTGACTCTGTGGGCCTTACTCTCCCTATTGAAACTACTCAGTTCTGCCATGGTGACAGGAAATCAGCCGTAGATAATACATCCATAAGTGAATGCAGCTCTGTCCTAATAAAGCATTATTTATGGGCACTGGAATATAAATTTAATATAGGTTCCAGGGGTCACAAAATATTATTTTCTTTCATTTTTTCCAAAAATTTAAAAAGGAAAAACTTTATTTGCAAGCAATAGAAAAACAGGTCATGAGTTAGCTTTGACACACAGGGTATAGTTTAATTGATCTCTGATCTAAACCATAAGCCAAACTTTGTAATATACTTCAATTAGTATTAAAAATGTCAACAGTATTTTTTAGTTTTTAATGTAAGGAAACAAAGACACAGGAAATTAAAGAGACTTGTCAGTTGTAACAGAGAGAGTAAATAGAGAAACTATAATTCAAACCCATCTCTTTACTCACTAATCATCATTATCTCATGAAGACAATGAGTCTACTCCAATGATCGTTACAATGACACAAATTGTCAGATGTGTTTAACACCTCAAATAAAATTATATTCTTACTTATAATGGAATTCACTCAGCACTGTTCAACTTTTGAAAAATGAAATATACCCTCACACTAGTCTATGTTAATTTTACATGATAATTGGAAAAGAGGAAACAAATTGTTTTAAAATTATAATGACTAATTACCATATGCAGCCACATATCTCTTAACAATAGAAATATGTTCTGAGAAATGCATCATTAGGATATTTTGATGTGTGAACATCACAGGATGTACTTACACAAACCTAGATGGTATGACTCAATACTCAAACACAGGATTTATGATGTAGCTGATTGGACCTCAACTACAAATCTGTAGAGCATGTCACTGTACTGAAAACTCTAGACAATTGTAGCACAATGGTATCTGTGTATCTAAACATATCTAAACATAAAAATTTTGTCCTATAGTCCAACATATATATGATCCCTTATTGAGGGAAACATCATTATATGATGTATGTCTAACTTGTTCCAGGAGGAAATGAATTACTGTCTAACAAATGTTCTCTTATTGTTTCCTTACCCTAATAACTTCAGTTATTTTAAAAGATATTTAACAAGTGATTATATCTGTGAGATACATGCTCATGCTGGTTTGTATACTTTATCCCTCATGATAATTACATTCTGAAAAAAAAGTATATATTACTACGTAATATATTTATAGATAGATTATATTTATGTATGTGTGTATGTGTGTGTAAAATTTGTCATTTATTATTAGAAAGGGCTCTATGATCATGGCCTTAGCCACATATACATAACTTAGCAGTGAATAGTATATATTGACCAATGTCAACAAAATGAATTCTCTCATAATAAATCCAATCATTGAGAGTTTAAAAATTATCAGAAATATAAAACAAGCTGGTATGTATCAAAATACTTAGGCTTGAGCTCTTATTAAAAGTCTAGTAAATATTTTATAATGTAAAATATAAAAATGTAAGATATCAAAAATTATGATTACATGCTCAGGGATGACTTGAAACAAACAAACCATATGCATCTATAAAACACATTCTTTTAATATTAGAACTGCATTGTATTATTATTTTATTTCTGTTGCCAAAATCCCTGCTATCCTTTCTGTGGCAGAGAGGAGTAAAGGAGATAATTTTCAGCTTTTTGGAGGTATCCCATTTCATGTTCATAGTAATTGTAATAATTCTATTTTTCTTATTCAGCAGTGCTATGAAAATATCGAAATGGCTCATTATGAATGCATTAATAAGTATAAGATATAAATTCATTTTCTAAGCAAATTAAAATAATGGCATGGAAGGGCATTATTTTAAGCACATAGTAATTGATGAGCTTTGCAATTTTTACTTTTAATTTTTATAGTTAGGTATGTATGTTGGTGGTGGTGTGTGGGAGTGAGAAAAAAAAAATCTGTATGATTAAGTTAGCATTGCTCATAAAGGCAAATTAGCAAAAAGTAGAAAGACTCTGAGTAAGGGGGCCCTAGGACTGGTAGGGGAATAAGAGAACCACATCCTTAGGTGTGACCCTTTATATCTGTCCCTTTGTTCATCAACACTACAGACAATAAAATGGATAACAATTCCACAGAACCTCCACAAACCTGCATAGCATCACAAACCTCCAGCACCTCCTGATCTGTTCACTGGTGCCATATGTTCATGCAATTCCAGAAGGAGTGCTTAGACTTGATCTTCCTACTGAGGCTTCATCTTTTACTAAAACTAGGTGAGCCAAAAAAAGCAAGAAGTTGTCTGACCTTTCCCTTCTCCTTTCTAGAAAAATTTGTTTCTGCTTTTCAGTGAAACCAAAATGACAAGAAAATAATAATAAAATATTATTTTCTCTTGATTTACTCTAAAAGTCACCATATTTTTCTTCTGTTCTTTTTTGTGGGCTATTTTTCAAAGATTGAAAGAATTATAAAAAAGGATTTTGAAATTTGTAACAAAAATAATTTTCTGGTAATCCAATATATTTTGTTGATAGTGCATTTTAAAAAATTTACTTCATGGAATAGTTGGTAAGGGGAAAACATATAATGAAGATGAATCTTTGGTCTTATTTTAATATGTGTGTGAGAAAATGATATAATTGTTTCGAATCTTTTTTTGTTTCATATTCTGACTCCATGATTCCTGCCTTGGATAGAAAATACAGCTGTAACCCAGTCCCTGTTGGACAAGAGGTGGAACAGATGGCTTGTGATCCTGCACTGCCTACACATTAGGGAAGCACCACGATTTAGATGGAGTACTATATTTTTTTTTTTAGTACTAACAGTGCTAAAGTGAGAATAAATAGTCAATCAGGGAGATGTGAGCCACTGAGCCTGTAGTCACAGAGATTCCACTGCTGTGCTTGCTGTCTCTCCCATAGGTACTGAACAAATCTAAGTGTGGCTGCTTCCAAAGATCAGTAATTAATCAGAAGTCGACCTCTCCACTTCCCACTCTGTTCTCTACCCTAGAGCCTGGATGACACATGCTTAATTTCTCCCAGGTTACTGAGCATACAATTTCCTAAACATTTTGATAAGCCATTAAATTTTCTTGTCTGCATTTTTGAAGAAAAGGGAACTTAATCTGAAATTACTAGGCATTTTTGTCAATTTCTTTGAGAATTTAATAAAATCTGCATAGCTAGACCATATTTAATCTATTTCAATATACCAACATTTTATGGAAATTAATTTTGGGAAATGGAAAAATATCTATGTGATTTTAGGGGCTGATAAATAAGAATAGATCTCTGTAATAATTAACAGAAATAGATATTATGAAGGTGTGTCTTCTTTTTAGTCTCATGTACACTAGCAATAGAGTAAAAATATCAGAAAATATAAATGTACCAACAAATGACATTGTGGATTTCAATATACCTTCAAGATAAGAAAAATGAAATTACTTATTTAATTGTGTGTTCAATTAAGTCTTCCTGATTTACATGACAAAACAGAAAAAAAAACATATGCCGGTAAAGAATATTTGGTTGGGTACTTATGGACAAATGTTCAGAGAGGTGTGATAAGTGATAATGTTCCTCTTTTTTACAATTCTTATTTTGAGCTCTCTAGTACAAGTTTTAATAATAGTTTCTATTACATAATTCACTTCATGTTTCGTGTCTCTACAAATCCTACTCTAACTCCACCTTCACCTCACCCACAATTTCCCAGGAGAGGAAAAAATAAAACATTGAACAAATACTTACTTTTCCAACATATTGAGGATCTGGTCCCATGTGTTCTTCTAAAACAAAGAACTGATTCCATACCCATCCCCTTTTGGGACGATGGTGGACTTCGGTTTCACCCTCCGTGTGTTTGGTTTGGTTTCTGGTCACCTTGACGGAGCTGTGGTGAGCAGTTCCATGACACCTCTGCACAAAACAGAGACACACTAGGACTGGACAGATGCAAGATGTGCTCGTAATTTTCATTGTAAGATAACTTTCCAGTTCACAGTTTTTCTTCTTTTCCTTGTCAGCTACAAATGCTTAGTGAGCATTCAAGAGAGCAGCCAAAGCATCTTTTGGAAGGACAGTCCAAAGTAAATTGTTTCGCATGTCCATGATTTAACTGCCCATCAGGGAAAGGTCAAACCACATTTACATCCTGAATCACTTGGAGAATCAAAGCTGTAGTTGTATGAATCCAAGTTTTCACAGTAGGTGAACACAGGCAACCATTTTCAACCTAATGGAAAAGAGAAAATTATATACATTAAAAAACACAGTCATTTTAACAGTTTGCTCTGAATACAAATTATACTATTTTGCAATATGATGTTGATAGGCAAAGAATATATACAAATTCTTTTGGAAATATACACAAATATACATACACATATGCCTGCACACATTTTACATGAACTTATTATTTGTGCTATTAATTCTCAATTACATATATATATATATATAATTTTTGTTTTTGTTAGCTGTAATACAAATTTGCTACATATAGTACATATCAATTACCTATTGAATGTGACTCACTGAACTTTGTCAAAATATTCCCAAAGGTTAAAAAATTGTCACAGTCATCATAGGCACTTCATATATCAAACAGGTACTTCGAGTGCTTAGTAAGTAAATTAGAAGAAAATAAAGGAAAACAAATCAAGAAGGTGGCAGAAAATAATGTATGCAACTGAAAATTATTCCTGGCTCTGGGAAAAGATTGGTAGAGTCAGGTATGAGTGAGAATGCTACTTGGCTTAATTATAGTTTGCATGGTTGGTGAAAGGTCTAGGGTTTGGACTTCATTTACAAGCAAGACAGATTTTCCAGCTTGGGAGTGACATTACTAGGTTTGATTTCTAGTATGCATCATTCTAGCAGCTATGTAAAGAAAGGATTAAAAAAGAAAAATATAGTGGCAAAAAGAACAGAGGGAAAAATGTTTTGATTTTTTAAATAAGAAATGTTGAGGACTTAGACTTAGGTTTTAGTACAATTAGACAACAAAATAAAATTGAGAAACATTTCTGATAGACAAATGACAGGATCTGGGAGAAATAAGGATGACTCTGA
This sequence comes from Microcebus murinus, assembly GCF_040939455.1. NCBI lineage: Eukaryota > Metazoa > Chordata > Mammalia > Primates > Cheirogaleidae > Microcebus > Microcebus murinus. Next base: position 15,095,184 of record NC_134114.1, read on the forward strand.
CAATATTATCTTATTTAAAACATACAACATTTTGTGGCAAATTTTAGTGTAATTTATATGTGTGTGTGTGTGTGTGTTTCAATACACATATAGAATGATAAAATATGGCTATTCCATCTAGTAAAAATATTTGATTTATCACTTTTTCATCGTATAAAATTCACCCTTATAAATCAGCAAAACTGAAATGTAGATCTGAATAAATAACCAGGTGGTTGACATGACAATAATTAATTTTAAAAACTGAATATACATAATCAGTCATAGCATGATTCTCTCACACAATTGAGGAAAAGTACATATACAAAGTTGAGGATAAAAAAAGTCAAGTGGGAACAAGAACAGGGGGTTTTCCTCTATATGTATCTCTCTCAATAAATTAGGATTAGTAATAATGTTTGCTTCTTCAGCTCTGTAACAATTGCATAGGTTTAGAAGTTGAATTTCATTTTCATTATCTGACAAATATCAAATAATTTTTTTAAATATTTTAGGAAGGCAAGGACAACTTTTTTTCTGGTTTAACTTACAATAACTCAAAAACTCTCCTACTATGTAAAAGAGAGAATTACCAGCTCTAATATGGTAAAAATATGGGAAAGAGAGTTAGAAAACACAATATTTATACTTGTCGTTTGGGCAGTTTACTTATGATATGAATTTATGTCACTCATCTAATTTCTTTCAGTTTCAATGTTCTCATTTATAAAATCGGTGATAGGAATAATTGCTTTTAATATTCTTTCCACCCTGCCTAATAAATTTTTGGATGGTTTTATATTATAATTTTTATTTGCCAAAAGTTTAATAATTCCCAAATAATGAATTTCAAAAAAAGAAACTTCATCTAGTTTTTCTTCTTAGAATCAAAGTTGTTGAATATATAAAAGGTGTTGTTATCTTAATACTTTCACACCATTTGGTGTGATTTTCAAATGAAATTAACATCTTTGCCCTTTATGCTAAGTTGTTTAACAAAGCATAACTTATGAGTAGAAGGTGAAGAAAGTGGCTTTTGTGATTCATTACAGATATGTAGAATGTTCTTTACAATGTTGATCTTATATGTCATTCCAAAAATATATGTGTCTTTTAATCTATATATGCAAATGTTTATGAATTGCTATAATGACAATTATGAAAAGTGATAAATATGGTTATGTGGAATGAAAGATCAATGTAAACAGCAATATTATGCTTGTGAAGATAATTTCATTTACTGTTCAACTTCAAGAAATCCATCTTTGCATGGGTTAGAAAGAATTGAAATGCAAATAACGACAAAGCAAACCAGAGATTGAGACTAACACAATGGAAAGATTGTATTAGTAGTAGACATTTGCCATTTTGTAACTAAACAGCATTCGAAAACCTTTCTGCTTTCATGAAACACTCTAATATGTGAATTGTGATGAGCAGAGTCCTTTCACCACTAAACTCTTAGGGATCACATTCTTATCTTTCTACATACTTTTAGTGGGAAGTTTCATCAATGTTATATTCATGTAATTTATATGCTCCAACACCTTGGAGCGAATAATGGATGGATATAAGGGCAGTTGAGAAATTTTTCATAGAAGTGATAATGATTTCAAGGCTCAGACGCAGTGGTGGTGAGTCCAGCAGCAATAACAGCGTCAAATGGCAGCTGAATTAATTAAGAGACATTCTAGATACAGTGTCCCAGTGGAGAGTACTTGACATTGTTTCTAACTGATTAAACTCCATAGGTTCCTACTTTTCTCCAAACCTGACTCTTAAGTACCATCAACAATTTTAATGGCTACCCAATATGCTTCAAATAAATTTATTTGCTGCTTTCCATAGCCAAATTTGATTTCTGGCGTTTAAAAACAAGAACCTTAGCTGATTTAAAAAAAAAAAAAAAAGCATTACTGTAATAATACTCAATAAAAGGAAGTAGTTTCTAAATAATGTGCTATACAACATAGTGTATAATATACACATCTCCCCTTTGTTCAGTACTTAATCTAAGTGTTCCAACATTGCTTCCTGAGACTCATCCCTTCCTTCTTTAACTATTACCTTTCCAGTGGTAGAGATAAAACACTATCTTGCAAGTTAGGAGACATGACCTCAAATGTTCATTATGTAGAAAATTATCTCATTTGTATTTTTACTTTACTCTCTAAGCTTTACATTTCTCAATTATGTATTAAAGATTTTCATTTTATTATTGTTAAGCATATTCACTTACTGAATTCTTTGAATTTGTGATTTAATGACTGTGTATCATTTTCAAATGACTTTTCTTATACTGTGTTACTCATATCAGCAAAGATTAAATCATTAGTGATGTCTAGCTGTTTAGCACAAGCATTTCTTCAGGGAGCTCTGAGGAAATAAATTTCTCAAAGAAAATAGCTCTCACATGTATCCCAAATGTTATTGCTTGTCACTTTACTATGGTCTTTGACTGGATTTTCTTACCCAATTGATTGCTAATTTATAAACTTTGGACACCAAAGAGGTCCAGAGAATGTTCACTTTTAAAAAAAAGTTTCCTTTGGTCTTTTTCTTGTTTTAAAACTGTCTTTTAAAAAATATTCTGTCAACTTTATTTCATGTGTGGATCATTCTATTCTCCATATGTCATAGGGTGACATATTATTTTATATATTCAAAAAGTATAGAATTATAATTGCCATTAACTTGTAAAATTAGCTCTATACATTAGAATGTTTCTGATTTTGTGTAGTATGCCTAGCTTAAATACAAAAAGTCAAAGAAGGTAAACTATGGTGGAAAGTCCTTATTTTCTGGAAATACTTTCATTTTGAGATATATAATAACATCTTGAGTGGAAAAGGACATGCCAATGGGAGCCTGAGGCTCATTACACAGAAAAGGACTTCCCAATTCTCCAACAGTAAATCCATTAGATGATAAAACTGTTCTTCACGTGAAGGTGACTGACTTTGAAAATAAAGGAATTCAACTTTTTCCATAATTAATTATTTAAAGCCATCACACTGTCAGGTAGATTTAAATATAAAAAATTTATATTACAATTGAATTCTAGGATACTTATGTAAGATGAAAGTAACAGGTACTGAATAAAATCTCATATTTTTCAGGTTTAATAAATTATTATTTGCTATTAAGCTATATATTATTTTACTTTCAGAATGTTAGCCTATATTATCTGTCTTCTAAATGCTTAATGCTATCCTTTGGATTGGTGGCTACAGGCACAACTCTCATTGATAGCAAGATACATCCTCATGTATACATCTGGCCTTGAAGGATTTCTATCATTTTTGAATCTGATGATTAGCAGTGACAGTATCATTCTTTCATTCTAAGTTTAATTTTTATTTAATTTCCAATAGTGGCTTATGAAATTTTGTTTTACCTTCCTATCCTTAACTTTCTATTTTTACTATTTTCTTTATAGCTTTGTTTTTAACCTCAATCAACAATATATCAGTTTAATAATTAATTTTATTCTTCTTCATCTGCTTCAATTGGCTTAAAATAGTTCTTGCTTACCAACAAAATGCAAATACCTGTGACCCACACTGAATTGTGGAGAGCCTCACCTAAATTGGTTGCATGTGTTATTTTCAGATTGACTCCAAAATCTATACCTGCAACTTCAAATTGACCATTTGAGAATATTATTATAACCTCAAAGTTTTGATAAAATTGGATGTAATAAGACACATTTGCTTAAAGTAAGCATATATATGTACATATATAAACACATATACATAACAGCTAAATATATTCAAATCATCTTATGACATGGTTCTCTCTGAAGAATAATGAAATATATAAATAATAAATAAATCAGAAAGCATTAACTTTGTATATTGTGTTTTCCTATCAGAAATATTCATTTATGTTTCATTGAGACAATGATGAAAACCCTACATGTGTATGTACAGGCATTACTCCCTGGAATGACTGATTCTATTCTATTTGCCTTGAAAACCTTAGTCTCCAAACTCCATTTAATTAAACTTATGCTCCAGGGTCTAAATTAAAGGCTGTTTCTCCACAAATCTCTCTCTGTTTGGGGAGACAATTCTCTTTGGGTCTTTTGTATTTCTGCGTATCTTCTGGATAAGAGGCATTGACAATTTTATTTCATACCATCTTTTCCAGGATGCTAGCATAGCAAACAACTTTGAAATATAAAAATATAAACTCCCCTGGGTCAGAGGGCAGATTTGTTTTCCAACTGGATTATAAAGATAGTATCTTCCTCCAGGACAAATATTGGGAAAATATGCTAGCAGATTATATAAGATTTGGGATTCCAAAGCTCAGGGGTTTCTCAGCTGTGAGATTATATATATATATACTGTGTTTGCAACATGTACCTGGGCTGCTTCATGTTATTTCATAGGAACAAGGAGAATTTATGCTGCCTGCTGTGCTATGGGTAATAAAATTTTTGTCTCTGACCCAAGAGTCTCATCTCTTCTGCCAGTATCTATAACATAAAACTACAGCAGCCTATCTTGTTAACTTGCAGGTAGGGTAAAATCTCAAACCCTGCAGTTGAAAAACAAGGTATAATAGCTAGGTATGACTGCTTGCTCCTCTAAATTACCATAGCATTTATCTAATCAATTGAAGACTATCATTCTAATTATTTGTATAGGTGCTATTTAATTATTTTTTGTATAAGGTTTTGTTTTTTGTTTAGTTCTCATACTATGTTTGATGTATTTTTCATCTTTTGCATTGGCTGATGAAATATCTTACACATTGTAGCCAATAAGCAAGCATTTGTTGAATGAAAGAATAAATACATGGGAAATAGACAAATTAATTTAAGTTTTGTGCAGCAAGAGTGGTGTTCAAATACCAAGTTTTAACTCTCTCTTTGAAATCTGTCCCCAAGCTACATATAATCCCTTCACCTCCTTATTCAATATTCCCCAATGCTTTGATATAACTTCCAGGATAGAATACAAAATCTTTCACATGAAATTCATGGCATTTTAATATTGGTACTTCCCTACCCTCAGAGTTTGCACAGAAAATACCAACACTCACTCATATCTTATTAATACTATGTCCACTGTCTCCTGACTACGCCTCATTCTTGCTAGACTTTATGTATTTGAACAAGTGGTTTCTTTTAAATGTAAAGCCCATTTCTTCTTTTTTAACAATCAGCTGAATCTTCCAAGTGAATCTTTAGAGTCCACAAATATTCCAAGGCCCCTGTGCTCCCTATAGTTACATTGATCACATAATATTGTACTTATGCATATACTTGCGTTTCTTGCAAACTATTTACTAGACCAAAACCCTATGCTAGAATTTAACTTTAATTTTTATATCCTGAGTGATTAGCACAGTCTAGTTCTCATGTTAAAGACTCAATTGAATAAGCAAAGAAAACTATACTTGTGTTTGTATAAGATTTGATAGTCCCATTTATTAATTGTGTGAAACTAGACAAATTTTCTCATATGAAAAATTAGTTTAGTGACCTCATTAAATCTTTGGAATAATTAATCAGAGTCATGCCAGGGTCAAGAATACCTGGATGGCTCAGTCAAAATCTACCACAACTCAAAAACAAAGTCAAAGTATGTCCCCTAAGAGTAAGAACAGCATGCTCTTTACATGAAATATTTTGTTACACATCTAACTGTTTACAGGCATTTATAATTTGAATTAATATTTCTTGAAAGGAAACTAAATATGGTTAAGAGAGAGTATTTGTACATCATTATAATAAATATTTAACACATGTATTTCTTCTTAGGAAGGGTTAATGTTTTTAAATTTAGCTTTTCTCTAAAGTGATTCCATTAATGATTTCTACAGTAAACTGGCTTATCTTTTCTATAAGAGTAGGAATATGATTCCCCTCTTTTGGGGTATTTCAGTTTCCTTAACTTATCTGAAAGGTTGATGGCTTAATTAAAATATAATACTTAACATATGATTTCTATTTGTAAGAAAAGTAAATGTTAATTTTTTAGCATGCCATACATATTAACAAAGTTTCATGTGAAATATTGAGTCAAATCAACTTTTAATTTAAAACTGTGTTACAAGTTTTCCTTAAAAACTATAAATTTGTAGGAGCCATGACATTAAGTTTAACCCCAAGACATTGTTTTTCTGAGTTTCACTTAATAAGTAAGTTTGCTAAAATATCCCAAATAGAAAAAGACATGTGTAAGGTTTCTATACATATATATAAAATGTTGACTTCAAGAGGTCTGATGATTTCAAGTTCTTTATATTTCTATTAAGGTTTAAATTTACTTTCCACCATTACATTCATACTCTTGGCAATAAAATCTATTGTTAGACCACATTGTAAGCCTGTTATATCTACTTGAAAACACTTTAACCCAAATAATATGCCATTATATGTCTTATGCATGATGAAGAAAGTCAAACAGATCTGCACATTGGTACCACCATAACTTCACAATCTTTAACCTGGAGTGATATTCTTTTATTCTAATTCATCACATAAACCACATCATTCATACTATGGTTCCAATTAGAACCCATTTGTCAATTTTCATAAACTTACACTTAAACTTGTAAACATTATAAACAAATTTTATCATAAGCCATACTCCACAAAATATTCTAATCTATATGCAGAATAATTATAGTATATTGAATGCACAATGCTCAGTCTCATGCCATTGCATATTGTGTTTGCAAATTTCTTCTAAAACTTAAGCTCCTGAAAATTTTGCTCATCATTCTAACAAAAGTGTCATTCCCATTTAGTCTCCTTGAATTCCAATACCCACCACTCTACATGGGTTAGGCATTCCCTCTTCTCTGAAATTATAACACACTGTAAACATCATGTTATTTTATCTTATAAAATTTTAGCACTTTTAATTTTGGTTTGTTTTCTCAAATTAGACTCTGTGAAGCAGGTTCACTAATAACCAATCCCAAGGGGGAACTCCCACTGTGTGTAACATAGCAAAGATCATCACTATGCCAACCAGCAAGAATAGTAATCTACACATCCACTCACAGCATCCGGGGCTGCAGTTTTACCAATTGCCTGAGCCCCGTGAGACAGAACACACTCACATGTAAGAAGTTATATGAAGTGGATTTATTACTTGAAGAGAAGCAGCAAGGGATAAAAAAAAAAAAAAAAAAAGTCTAGGATCCATTGTGATCTCATCTCCAAAGCCTCAGGAAAGCTATGTGGAGTAGATGGAGTTTTGACTGCATGTGTTCCACCTTCACCACAGCTAAGGGACCCCAAAACGCAGCCCACCCTGAGTTATATACCTCAGGGACTCTATACTATGAGTATGCAATTAGTATTGGGCAAAGCTTTGAAGGATATCCTGTTTCCAGGGGGGTTAGGAGCAAAGCTGGTTTGCCCGGAAAGTTCCTCCCTAACTCAAGATGTCACATTAATTCTCTAAGAGGAACAGGGACAAAGCCCATGATGTTTCAGGTTGCTCCTCCCTGTCTCAGGATATTGCATTCCCAGCACATTCTATAGACATTCTGAAAACTGCATGCAATAGACAGGGTAGAGGCTGAATCAGCCAAGGGTATGCAGGGAGCATCCAGCAGACTATGTACTTGTTAAAAACAACATATACACACTCTTGTTTCTCAAATGCATGAAGTAGAGTTGACATAAAAAATGTCCTTTGAGTAAATTTTTGAATCTTCTAATAACAAAAATAAATTTTATCTAATAAATAAACAATTAAAAATAATAGCTTAAATGGCCTAAAATATAATTGAGGCTTCTAACAAAATTTGAATTTTAGTATGGCTTGATAATTTAAAATAACATCAAATAATGCCAATATAAACTGCTGCAGATCCAATATTACAGGCACATTTGCTGCCTCTCTGTTGTGTTTTTAATAACAAAAAACTTATCCTGTTCTACTGCATGCAAATTACTGTACTATGGGTTTTCAGGAAAGCAAAAAAAAAAAACAGAAATGAGGCAACTCATAAAGTAACCATACGCTGATAAGAGAAGTATAATACATACTAATAACAGGTCTCAACTAGAGTTAAGATCAGAGTATAAGGAGCCTGTAAACAAACAGAAGAAATGAGCAGTGAGGTGAAAGCTTCGGAGTGGGGCAGGTGAGGCATTACAGATGCTTAGGGAACAGGTATTTTAAGATGGAAAGGAATGAACAACCTATTAAATTAATGCCTTTATTCATATAATACCCAAATATTATCAACATACCCTCTGCATTCATGTTAATATTTGACTTATAGAGTAAGGTATAACAATTACCCTTTTAAAAATACATACACTATATTCCATATACTAGGCTAGATGTTTAAAAACATTATCTCAATAAAGTAAGTTGTTTTATGATCACTCTTTAGTTGAGGATACTAAGGTACACAGCATTAATGTAGCCTGCCTGAGAGATACGATTTGAACCTAGTTCTGTTTGAGTTCTATGTCTTTTTCTATCACTGTATTTAAATAGACAAGAGTTTGAATCATGATGCTTCTGTTTCTTTGCCATTGTTTCCTGAGATGTAAGTTAGCATCACCAAGTTTCAGTTCCTTGAGTGTTGAATGAATATGATAGCAGTATAAGTTGTAGTTAGAATTATATGAAGTAAAAGAAGATAAAACACTAAGAACTCTTCCTGATCCATAAGCCCTTAAAATGTAAGTAAAATTATTTTTGTTACATATATTTTTAATATAGATATACCATTTGATAGATATGTATATAGCATTGATTTACATTTATTTTTATTATGTTACCTTTTTTCTTCTACAAATTTAAATATAAAGATTAGGCATGCATTTTCCTTATTATATCTAGTATACTATCCTAAAATTACATAGTAAATGTGTGCTTGATGATAATGAACCACAAATAAGGTGTAGGATAGATGTGTTATTTTTCTCCCACATTATCGTTACCTTTCTACCAACTTAGAAAAATCAAAGTCATGCATATTCAAATGCCTTCTAACAGCTTCAATGAGACAAGAAACTTACAGTTTAAAAGAGTCTGATTCCCCTGTCTTACAAACTAGGGGATAAACTCTAGGAACAACCTCCATGGAGGTATGTTTTTGTTTGTTTGTTTTGTTATGGCAGGGAAATTTTATTTTGATACATTAATTTATGGTAAATAGAAAGAATATAGGGATAGTATAGAGGACCTTAGTCACCTATTTTGATATCGGCCTCTCAGAACTATAAAAGGAGAATTTGCTATAATATCTATAGGATGTTACCAAATTTTGAGACATTAATAGAATGACACATATTAAATATTTAATTTTCTGAGGTGACTAAGAAAGTAAAGGTTTTCACTTTCACTATCTGAAAACTCACTGAGATTTTATTGGCACTTTAGTGTACATATTTCTAGTTATTGCATTAGCCTGTTTATGCTACTTTATAGCTTTTAGCAGTTAGGGAATAAAGTAGGTAATATGTTTGCATGACATAATCATTCAAAAGATTTAATACAAAGAAGGATCTCCTGGTTGCAATAAAGTCCCTGTGGACATTTCAATGAGCTCTTATTGGCTATCAATGTATAACTTCGTTGAATCTTGTTGAAAAAACTGATAATAGTCACACACACACACACACACAAAACAAAACAGCGTAATGTCCTCCTGAGTATTGTTAGATAACTTGAAGATGGGGAATTTGCCACATAGTTAATATAATTGCTGCACTGTGGTTTTATAAAAATAAAAGCTTTTTAGCTGATATATCTTTATTAGAAATATTAAAAGGCTTTTATATCTACTTTCCCTAAAAATTAAGAATATATTCTCTTGGTCTAGATTTTACCCTGAAATTATTTATTGTTATGGTTCTATTATTTGCTTTTATTATAAAAGTTCATGAAATAAAATAAATACATAAAAATCATGAAATTAAGTATAAAGGAAAAATGAAAAAAAACTCTCCTTTTTTCTTAATTCTAGGTTTTACTTTCCATAAAAATTTTTTAAGTTTTAAATTGTGCTTCATTTCTTTTTTTATTTTATTTTATATATATTTTTTATTTCATAATATTATGGGGATACAAATATTTAGGTTACATACATTGCCTTTGTCCCACCTGATTCAGAGTTATAAACATGTTCATCCCCTAGATGATGCAATAAAAAATAATAAGCATATAAAGTCCTGGATATAAATAAAATAATTAACATTTATATCAACAGAGAAATACGGACTAAATGAAGGAAGAAAGCTAAATTAATAATTTTTTTATACCATCATGTTATATTAGTATTTTTCAATTACCTTTTAGCCACCATAATAAATGTATTTTATGTCTACTATATATCTAACTTGTTAATTTTAACTACCACAAATCACACAATTGTATAATAATTTAAATACTCAATATCCTGCTGATGAAAATATATATGCTATACTCTTGAAAAGCATACATTTTTCAAATTAGTATATAATCTCTTTTGGTTCAAAGATTAATTTAACATCTGCAGGTTTAAACCTAAAAGAATGCCTGGCTTTTGTTTATTGGCTGGTGGACTAGAGGTACTCTATTTTACATGATACACAAAGTCTGTTTATAGAATATGTTTCTATTAGCATTATTTTGTAGATATGTAGATAACTAAGCTGATTTAAGACGTGGTCAAATAGGAAAAAAAAAAAGGAATTGCTCACACTATTTCACCCACATCATGTTAACTTTGTCAATGACCAAAATAGAGAGTAATTCTTCATTTTATGTTTTTCTTACTGGAGATAGGATTGACCAGGTGATAGATTAAACAGGTAGCGAGGGCTTGGGAGTCAGGTTGATCTGAATTTGAGTCTTGGTTCTGCCAGTTAACATGAGTAGACTGGGGTTATCTAAGTAAGCTAAATTTCTGCTAGATTCTGAATTTCCATGCTTCAAAAGAGCATAATAACAAATGCTCAGCATGAATAATGAAATTATTATATAATTTCTCAAAAAGCCTAGCCTGCAACAATCTATGAAGTGTAATTAGTCATGATATTATTACCAGAAAAACAATACCCATTCTCACTGTTTTCCTTTAGGAAGAGTAATCAAACATTTGTGAGGCGTTGGCCTATAGGAATAAGGCATGAGAATTTATTTGTGTGCATGTACATCGAAAAAGAAGGGTCATGAGGTCTTAAAGTCTTTCTGTTTCACATCCACTGTAATAGCTATATTGAAACTCTTATCTAAAATTCTCTATTTTTTTATTATCTGTTTTAGAATCCAACCTTTGTGCATTCAACATAGATAGCATAAGCCATGACATACTACAGTATCACTGCTTTGGTGGTGAATCAGAGAGGTTGCAAATACTTCTTATTTTTCTGTTGAAAATCTTACTGAGTTATCCTGTTCACATGTATGAAAACCTATACTCTACCTACTCATCATCCAATAGCTAATAAAAAAAAAGTGGGAATTTGAATAATGGTCTCTAGGAAACCATTTAGGCTAAACAGAATACTTGTGATCTTTTCACATCATCAATAGCAACCATGCCCTTCAATATGGAAAACTCATCATATAAATAGAATTATCAGAGAAAACTCTGGTATGAAATTGGATGTGCATTCATTCCATATCACACTGAATTTTATTGACAAGAAATGAGGACAAGAAAATTGTGAAAAATGAAAAAAGAAAGTTAACACCTTTTCCCATGAAAGTATGAGAGACATGTGCATTAGTCTCCTTGGGATGCCATAATAAAATTGCAGAGACTAGATGGCTTAAAAAATAATAAAAAAAATTATTTTCTCACAATTCTGGAGTCTAAAAGTTCCATATCAAATTTCTGACAGAGTTGCTTTCTGATGAGGGCTTTCTTACTGGCTTGCAGACGGCCACCTATTCCCTATGCCGCACATGGTCTTTTCTCAATGTGTGTTGTTGGTTTCTCTTCTTATAAAGACATTAATCCTGTTGGAGCAGAGGCCCAACTTATGACCTCACTTAACCTTAATTAAACTTTTAGAGGCCCCCTTTCCGAACACAGTCACACTGGGAGTCGGGGCTTCAACATATGATTTGTGGGGGATGCAAACAATCAGTCCTTAACAACACATATACTTAGAATCTAGATTATATGTAAGGGCTCCCAAAAGCTACAGGAATGAAGCAAAGTAGTTTTTATTGTGCTACATGGAAAGGGATGAGGACAAGAAACCAGTGAAAGAGATCTCAGAAGCAAGTGAAATCATTAGTAGTAAATCTCAGCAAAAGTAAACTTTCTGAAATGAGAGTACGTACTCCAGAGTAAACCTTTGTCTTCCATGGGAACTTGGGCGAGTGGGGGAGATAGAAGGCTGGCAGCAAATCTTTCTGGACCTAGCACAGTTTAGTAGAGGAGGCAAGACCGCACCCAGAATCACACTAGCGCAGCAGATTTACTGAAAGCAATCTCTTCCTGAAAAGAGAAAGTCTTAAATTGCATAAAGCAACTCATCTGGAAAACGATAGTGCTAGCCTCATAAATGTATGGGAGAACTCTTTTTAACCCCTGAAATCATAAAAGAAAAAAATGTTAAAAACCTCTTCATAAAAATTGAAAATGTGTACATGGCATGAAAATGATAAACAGAGAAGCAAAGTGTTTGATTATCTCGCCCCCCAAACTGGGCAATGTCCATAAAAGAACAACTCAGAGACAAGAAGATATATGAAGACTTTTACACAAATTAAGAATAATATGAGCCTAACTAATAATATGAGGCATGGAAATTAGAACTATATAGGATCCAACTTTTCATCCAAAAAAGTATTAAAAACTCCAAAGGTCTGATAATTGGTTTGGCAAGACTGTTAGAGTAGATGTGAACTCTTACAAATATCTTATAGTTATATAAAATAGGGCAGTCACTTTGGGGGAAATTTGTCCCATTTCTAACAAAATTATAAAGTTTATATTTGTTGACTAAATGCTACTACTAAGAATTTGACTTACAGATTATCATATACATTTGAATACAGGAATAAAATATGGTCAATATATTCTTTTCATGTCATGTGAAGAACAATTTTTTATAATATTTAATCACATACACAGGTAATTATCTATGTAAAAATGTATGCAATACTTAGCATTTTGTTAAATGGAAATGTTTTGAGACAGTGAATTTATCTGCCAACATTTACCTATTAATGTCTATCTGCAGATGACTAGTAACAAGAATTATATTTGGTCCATGCAAGGAAATACTAGGAAGATTCTAAGAAATGATCTCCAAGATACATTGTTTAAAGAAGATAAAGTTCATCATAGTGTATATTGTGTGCTACTATTTTTAAGTGAGATAAAATAAGTATTTATATTTACTTCTTTATGTATAAACATTTTTGGAAGAATATATGATAAATTTATAGCATCTCCTATTTGGGGAGGATGAAAACCAAGTAGAATACACTTCATAGGAAGGAGCTTTTCCCCATAGACATTTTATTTTTATTGTTTTCCATTATTTTCACAATTATATTTTATATTATCTACAACAAATTTGGAATAAAAAGACTGTTTGGCACCTCCCCATCCTTCTGCTCCCTCATCTATGTGTGTAAATAATTCTAAATAAATGACAGAAAATGGAGCATCTGGTGCTTGAGGTAGTGAGCAGCTCCCAGCTGTGCTCGATCCTCAAAATGCAATATGTTTTCCAGTGGTAATGGTTTAATAATTACTATCCTTTTTAGCTACAACAGATAAAATTGCATGTTGATTTAATGCCACTAAAACAAATAGGAGCTTATCAACTCTTATGTAGATCAAGAAGTTACTATATTTGGGAAGTCAGACTTGGAACAAAGGATAAAAAAAAAACAACATCTTTCTTTAAACTGATAGCTCATTGAAGATATTTTCAAGGTGTTTTTTAGACAAGGAGAATTTAAAGGAAGATGGCAGAAAAAGGCCATTATTGTTTTCTTTATTGAAAGGAATTGCATGTACTTAAAGCATGTGCCGGAATGCCTACAGCAAAAGACTGTTCCTAATAATTATCTGAAGCTTCTGCTTTGTTTCAACAAACATGTTAAATGAAATTGTGGCATTTCTCAGAAGAAAAAGTAATAAAAACTAACATGGTAGTCAGTGGATATGCTACTTAAATTGTGTTCTAAACATAGGCAGCATCAGCTTCAACTGGGAGCTGTTTGGAAATGCAGATTTCCATTCCCCAGTCCAGAACTAGTAAGCCTGTGGAGATAGGGCCAGGTGTCTGTGTTTTACCTAGTTCTAACTGTGACTATAATACTCACTAATGTTTATGCAGTAGTGCCCTAAAATTTTATATATCCAAGATGACAGTTTATCCTACCTATAATGTTGAAAAATCATGAGTATTCTTTCATCAAGAAAATATAACAAGACTAGGCCCATGTACAAATTTACACTATCATTTCTAATGATGATGGACTACACATCTTCCCAATAATAGATATCTCTGTATTATACTGGGTTCAAAGTTGGGGTGATGGATGAAAATGTTATTAAAGGACCATTGTTATGAGCTGAATTGTGTATCCCCCAAATGCATGTGTTGAAGTCTCAAACCCTTGTACCTGAGAATGTGATTGTATCTGTGGATAAAGTCTTTAAAGAGGTTATCAAGTTAAAACGGGGTTGTTAGGGTGGCACTAATTCAATCTGACTGATGTTTTTATAAAATAAGAAATTTGTCTATCCACGTGAAAAGGCGACAAGACAGCTGTCCGCAAGCGAATAAGAGAGGTCTCAGGAGAAACCAACCCTAGGGGGATTTTGTTCTTAGACATCCAGCCTCCAGAACTGTGAGAAAATAGGTCTCTGTTGCTTAACTCACCCAGCGTGCAGTATTATGGAAGCCCAAGCTAACTAATACAATCACCAACTCAATATTATTCTTCTGAAAGTAGTAAAATAATGAACTCCAGATTATAAAATTGAGGCAATTATTTCTGTCACTAATCACAAAAACTATTTAAACCATGTGGTTTAAGGTTATTTGAGAGGAGTGATGTGACCTTATGATGCAAGTTAACCTCTCTGAGTCTTAACTTCTTCAGTATAAAATAATGATACATGGCTGACATAAGCTGGATATTATGATCATTAGAAATAATAATAATAACAGCTGGGCATGTTGGTATGTGCCTGTATTCTTAGCTACTTGGGAGACTGAGGCAGGGGACTCTTTTGAGACCAGGAATTCTAGGTCAAACTGGAAAACATAGCAAACTACTGTTTCTAAAACGAAATAATAATAACCAAAAAATAAATAATGGCTTTAAAGCATATTATATAACGTTTGGGATGCAAAAATACTCAGAAACATTCATAGATATATCTTCCTGGTACAGCATTAATGAAAAACATTCACCAGGCTACTAGGGACCTAGCATTCAAGATCAAGATTTTTAAATAACACTGCATTCATTGCACATCATATTTTTCTTCATGATATAAATCAGTACTCAGATTAAATATCTGACCAGCTTAACTAAAATATGAAGAATAGAATCTTTCATAATAAGACAATTTTAAAATATACCTACAAATGTCTCTTTAGCAAACTTAAGGAATTCAAATTCAATGCTGTATTTTATACCTCAGTTAGATTAGGAAAATAAAAATTCTATATGAGAAATATTATTTTCTCAGTTAAAGGAACCCATTTTCAGACCTGAAATAGTTTTCAAAATTTTGAACAATTTATTTCGATAGCAATGTACAAACACTTAAAAATCTATCTAATAGCAATGTGATTTTCAGGTTAGTCTAAATGTGTCATGTGATTTCCTGGTTAGTGAGAATTTAAAATTTGCAGCAAGTTAACATTTCTTCGTATAATTCTCCATGGTTTTTCATCATGCGTTCACTGGCATAGATAAGACACTTATGTTTGTCATAAACTTTTAGGGACCTTTTTGATAAAATATGTAATAAAGCAAGTGGTGGCTACATAGGGCCAATATCATTATAGATCAGGTATATAACAAACTCAGAAAGTGGTTTATTATTTTTAACTATTTTCCTCATGGGTGCTATATTAAAAATACCAAGTTATTAGAAACAAGCATATTTATGCAAATTATAAAGTCTATGCTATGAGAAAGTGGAAAATTTGATGAACTTTTCAAAGATAATTGGTTCTGTTTTAAATTACATTATATCAACCCATAATTCTTACCAACTAGAAAAACATCTAGCAATGAGTTCTAGCAATGGAACTCTCAGTTTACTGGACTCTAAAATGAAATTATTAAGGAAAAATGATGCAAACATTAAAACAGTTGATTAAAAATATTTTTCTCATATACAATAAATTACATAAAAATATAAACCTATGTATTAAAATATTATATTTAGAACTTTTTCTCAAACTGAACTGCACCTTAAAACTCTATACTAAATAGAAGAAATATATTGAAATATCATAGAATGAGAAAATAATCTTCATTCGTTATTATTTTTTTCTATTAATGTTCTTCCAAAAAGATACAGTTTATTAGGCCTACATAAACACAATGACCATACAACTAGAGTTACCCAATAAAATATAGGATACCTGGTTAAATTTGAATTTAGCATAAATAATCAAAAACATAAACTACTTTAATGAGGTATTCATTTGGAGGTGAGTATACTATCTGTGAAACTATCCCCACAATCAATGCCATAAATATTATTATATCTATCACCCTTTATTTGTGTGTGTGTGTGCTTAATAAATGAATTCATTTAGGTATTTCTCACATTTCATTCCTAAGTGGAACTTTGCAATAATCTATTTATCATCATCCATTCAATAATTTCAAATGATTGCAACAATTAGCAATTTAAAATTTCTTGCCTGGATTCAAGAACCTCCAGAATATGACCCAACAGGAGCGGCTAGATTTTCCAATATTCCTCAACCACACCCTTTGCTCTACTCTGTCCATTGCAATAAATATTGTCATTTGCTTATGTTTTATCCTTATCTTTTGTTTATCACATATATGCAAATCATTCAAAGTTTGTCCCAAGTACCATCGTCTAAAAACAGCATTCCTATTTTATTTCTCATTGACCTCTTTTTCTTTTCTTTTTCTTTCTTTCTTTTTTTTTTTTTGAGACAGAGTCTCACTCTGTTGCCTGGGCTAGAGTGTCATGGCATCAGCCTAGCTCATAGCAACTTCAAACTCAAGTGATCCTTCTGCCTCAGCCTCTCAGGTAGCTGGGACTACATGCATGTGCCACCATGCCTGGCTAATTTTTTATATATTATTTTTCCAGATAATTTCTTTCTATTTTAGGTAGAAATGGGGTCTCGCTCTTGCTCAGGCTGGTCTGGAACTCAAAGGAACTCTGAGCTCAAAGGATCTGCCCATCTTTGCCTCCCAGAGTGCTAGGATTACAGGCTTGAGCCACCAGTCCTCTTTATCTTTTTAACCTTTACAGTACTCTTAAGCAATTTCCATGTGTTTGCAGATAATTTTATTGTAGTTTATATTATTTGCTTTTTAAAAGAAATATATTACTTTTACATTGATCTGACTTATCCTTCCAATGATATAGCATGTTTTAAGGTACATAGTTTATTTTATACCTCAATGGTCTTCTGTTCCTGAGTTTCTGAGTAGAAAATGCCTTCAAGACTTAGATATATTACATATATATATTTATGTGTGTGTGTGTGTATATATATATATATATATTTAGTATTGGTGTAATATGAGCTTAAGTTATTTAAAAAGTCTACAGTAATTTAGGCAGAAATTAGCTTCTTTATAAAGATGATTACCATTGAACATGATCCTTGTGGACAGAGATACTGAGAAAAATGTGAGCCCAAATACACATAACTTAGAATTCTCTTCTAAATATCTCTTAATAAGCTTAGTATAAAATTTTTAAAGAACAGTATTCCAAATTATTTGCTCAACATCCTTAGTCATAATTTTCTTTCTAAATAAGTCTGAGGTTGGCCAGTAAATCTTAATGAAAACCAAAACCCCATTTCATCTGAATGCAGAAGTATAACTTTATCCTATACCTCATCAATGTGTGGGTTGAGAGAACTAAAGTCATAAAGTAAACTATTATTTCATCATTTTTAAAAGAACAAAAGCTCAAACAAAAATATGAGCCCTGCCACAATAGAGGTGAGTTTAAATAAAAGAGATCTAAATCTATGTGTCTTAATGTTTCTTGAAAGCAGGATTTGCTTTACAATTGCAGGACCCGGTGAAAAATAAAAACACAGCCTCGCCCTAACCAGCAGGTATTTTTAAATGTACTTGGTGAATGTTTTTATTCAAGTATGGTGAGACCAACAGATCAGGAGACAACTGCCATTGAAAATACAGTCTATTACAGTTCCCAAGAGGAGGGGAGGATACCACATCATGCCACACAGGGCCACATGAGAGAACATAGAGGTTGGCTGGTCACAGGCAAAGAGCAAGTAAGAACAACTGTGGGAAAGCTTGTACTGAGGTTTTTGTGGGGGAAAAAAAAGGGAAGTTCAGAGAAAGCAGAGGAAGCCAGCTGGTTTAGGTTTGCCTAGTTTGAATAATTTCAGTGAATCCCCAGGGTATAGAGGTTTCTCCTAGCAGTCTGATGCCTGACCCTGGGGTGATTAGGAACAAAGAATAGTGTCTTCCAGTGTAAGAACTAGATAAAGCTGGTGGTTTGAAGGATTGGTTAGTTTGCATGTGAAAGGCAGAGAAGGCTTTACTATCTCTAGGAATCTACTAACCTGGCCCAAAGCCTTCCTTCTCTAGTCAAGAAAGTCCTAAAAGTCTAAACAGCACATACAGAAACTAGAAAACAAGATTAATATTGTGGGAAGGTCAATCTCCCCTTCTCATTGCTCCAACCCACCACAAATTATGAATCTCAAGTGATTGCAACCTCTTCCACTCTGAGCTGTACTTGATACTTATATTGGGGATACTCAGAGGACCTCATTGAGTCCTTTGACAAGTTCCTCATGACACTGCTGTAGGAAAGCCACTTTCTAGCTCCCTTCTCCAAGACACCATGAAGCGGGCTGACCCAGAACCTCCCCATGGCCATACTCAGGGGCCCAGAGGTACAGAGGGCAGTGATAGAACACAGTCTTCCCCACTCCACTCACCTGTGCAATCTGGTCACCACCCCAACAGAAGGTGACAGTTGTCTCAGGATAAAGAAGGGATTCAACTTCAAAGATGACTACTTTTCATGAAGCATTAAACCCCACATCTAGAGCCATTCTGAGCTCAAGGCTCCATGTGATGGTCCTGACCACACAATTATGAAGCAGATGACTCTGTGGGAACCAACCTAGCCATTCTGACACACACACACACAAACTTACATGTGTGCGGGAGTGTGCAACCAGTGACCCCAGGAAATGTTAGCTGGTGGAAAACACTCCCTTCTTTGAGCTCCTGGACGGACAAGTCTGAGCATTTTCTCCAGAGTCCTTAAGATCCCCAGCTGGATCAAGCCGCAGTTGCCCACAACGACCAGCGGCATCAGATACCCTCTGATTGTATTTTCATTTTCCCCTGGATCATTTTTCCCTGTGACCTCTCATGTCCCTTAGGATCATTTCACAAAGTAAACTATCTGCATGAAAGCCCTTCAATAAAGTCAGATTTTTTGCAGCAACTCCAAATAGGACTCTAAACATATGAGCTATCTGGAAGAATGAATACGACAATATATATGCAGTGTCAAGCACAAGATCCAACACACTATAGCTACCTAATGTCTTTTAGTTCTTGATTCTTCCTTTCTCTTTCAATTTGAAAAGCTGCTTGATGTACATTCTGCAGCCACACACATACACACACACACACACACACACAAATATAACTTTTGTTACTTTAAAAAAAAAACTCAATTTAATCTCTATTTCAATATTGAATTAAGTTAAATGCTTGTAAATTCTTTCCATGCAAGTTAAATTAGTCATTTTGATATTTCAGTATATCTTGTCTTCCTTCTCGAGGAGACAAGTGGGGGTGGAGGAGGAATACTGAGTGTCAGTACCCAGGAATTCATCTCTCCCTAGCAGAGACAATTGTTCCTGCTCATTTCCACTGAGAACCAACATCCTGAGTCCATCTCCAGACTTGTCTCCTCACAAGATTACCCATGTGCTTTAGGTCTCTCAATGCTCATCAGCATCCCTGGGGTACCTCTTTGTTCCTTTCAGGGGTTAGGGAAATTTGGTTGGTGTTTGGCAGCTCTCAGGGGCTGCACAAGACTGGGGGTTGTGAAGGGAGTCTGACTCCAATCTGTTTGCTTTTTAAGTAAAGCTGCCATTTCTATTGTCCTGCCACTAGTGCATGTTGGTATTTCTTGGACATGACTTGTTTCTCCAGGCTCCAGCCAGGAAATCGATTAAGTTCTCTCTGCCTTTGACTCATCGATGTATCTCATCTTTTAGCTGCATTATCTAGACCATATTCATGGGTAACAGGGATCAGGACTGTTTTTTTAGATCCTACTAGTTTCTAACTCTATTATTCCCTTTTGTTCCTCTTTTCTCCTCAGCCACCGGCATCTTTGTCAAATCTGGGTATATGGGAAAGAAAAAAACACAACACATTGTTTAAAGCAAAAACTTGTGGATAAAAGGTCTCCAATATTGCTTCTGAAAACAGAAACTAAGTCTCTTAAAAGGCATAAAGCGTGTTCTTGCTACAAAACTAACTATGCCTTGGGGCGTTTCTATAATAAAACTCTGAGAGCAATCAGCCTGGAATGGGGATGGTGCATGAAGAGCACATAATCAGTGTAATCAAATTATTATCCTGTCAAGAAGGAAATGTGTCCTTACAAAACCTAGCATCTAGGAAAACCCAGCAGGCTACTGGTGACTTTGCAGCTCAGCCTCAATGCAGAAGACAGGCAGCCTTGTGCTCAGGGGCACAAAAAGGGAAAGAGTCAAGGAAGGGATTCTGAAGAAAATGGACACTCAGCTAAGTTTTGTCAGATAAAGAAGAACAAAGGAAAACACTGCAGGGTCAAAGGCAAAATGAACAAGGTGCAGATGTGTGGAAAATCTGCCTGGTATCAAGTAAGCTGAACAGCAATTAAAATGCTGAGAGAAGGTGCCAGTGGGGGGGAAACAAAAAAAAACAACAACACTATTTTGGGACAAGATTTCTCAGGAGGGCACCCATATCTCAGTGTTCCCAGGACAGTCTCATTTTACCTCTGTCATTCTGACATCATTAATATCTCCACTTTCCATTTGTAAAACTGAGTTTGAGCAATACATAGTCTTCAAGAAGCAGTCCAAGCATGTACTTAAGGCATGAAACGATGCAGTTTTAGCTAACAATCTACTCATTCCTCCCTCAAAACATTTCTGTAATAAATTTCATATGTAATAATTCTATAAGAGTATTAAAATTGATATCATGAAAAACTCAGATTTTTATTTTACTTATCGACAGTCTAAAAATAATAATATGTGAGACTAGTTAAAAGGAACTAAATCTTAACTTCATAATCTGACCCTGCCGAGAATATAACTGACACAGTTTATATTGAATTGAATGGATTTAAATATACAGACATAAAAGGAATAGAAATTATAAGAACATACAATGAAATTGGCAGAAAAACTTTAATATTTATGTCTCTCTATATTTATCCATCTATCTTTTTGCCTTTTTGGAAGCATCATGGAATAAGTGGTATTTGCTATGTACCACAAAGGTTTTATATAAGGCAAAAGCTTGGAATACAGGCTATTCAATGATGACTTATTTGCTGATTTTTATGAATGGCATATTGCTTGATCAACATTGTTTAATTAGAAATGGTCTTAGAATATCACATATTAAATGCATATTTAGTGATATGTAATGACTAAATGAACATATATTAACTGCAAATAATCAGTTTATCTAAATATATATTTAATCATGTACCATATCATTTTAATTATGTTACCTATATATGAATTATTACATTTCAAGTGACATGTGTTATAGGGACAAAAATAATAAGGAATGATTATGTGCAAATTTTCCTCCATCTACTCCCAATTTCACCACCTCCTCCTGTCTTTGTGGGGATCTACCTCTTGAGCTTTATTTATCATGCTCTGGGTACTGACACAAGGGTAAAAACTAAACAAGAAAGTATGATTAATATTTTTAAAATCAAAGAATCACCATCCAGAGATATGCTGTAAAAATCTGTCATCATTCTGGCCCTCAGAGAGATGCATACTAAGATACACACATAACACTTACGCTTTAAATTAATTTTGTTGTATTTTATTTTAGGGCTATTATCACTTACCTATAGTACATTGATTTAAAAACAAATTGGTATGGATGTCAGAATGGTACTCATCATCTCATAGAAACAAACCATGCCTGACATATAGAGACCACCACATTCTCATGAAAAGAAATTAAAACCCAACAAAGCTAGGATATGCCTCAACATAAATATGGACCCATTTCCATAGAATGAACTTTATCTTTATGGCCATTGCTCCCCACTATCAAATCCTGGAGTGAGTGCACAAGGTTCAGAAAAAGGAGTTAAAAAGACTACACTATTCCCCACTCAGCTGAGGAATGAGGGGTCCCAGTTCGTGTCTATGAGCAGGTGTGGAGAAGATGTGAGAGAAGAAATCAGAGGATCAAGGGTAGGCTAAGGACAAAATGTACTTGATTTTGAGTTTTATATTTTCTATTTCACTTTTTAAAAAGGATTATATAACTGAAGAGGACAGAAACTTATGAAGTATGTCCATAATATCAGTAATGGACAAGAAAGTTAGAAGTAACAGAACTTCTGAGTTCTGTTATACTGAGAAGGCAGTATATAGAGAAAATAAAACAAAAAAAATGGTTCAAATTATTGTATTAGCTATATGCACATTGATATGCCTTCTTAGTTTTTGAAAATAAGCATGAAACTAATTAGTTAATTATATGCATTAAAACTTAACAGACACCATGTGTTCAAAGAGCATACCTGTTAATCATCATGCCAGCTCATAAAAATAATCTAAGTTGTTCAAATAACAAAATGTATCTTGAGTCTTTTTTTCTTTCATTTAAGACTTTACTTAACACAGATTTGATAGGCAGTATCCAAGACAAGTTAATGTTAATTTAATTCTACATACACTGGAGAACCAATGGCTAAGTATCTTACAATTTCACCTGGTGGGATGGTCCACTCAATAAACATGATAAGCATCTTTTGATTCTAAAGACAATATATAATAGGTTGGTTTTTATTTTCTCTATCAAGAAAATAAAAATTGTCCTTTGAAATATATACATTTGCACTGGTGTGAATGACAATAACTCTTTAGAACCGCCACAATAAAACTGTCAATATAATTTGATGACTTGTAACAGCAAGAAGAGGCTGTGAGGATTAAATGAAATAATCAATTTCATAAGCTACAAAGGAAGTTTACATATGCACTGAGGACTGAACTCTAATTTTTTGCTAAAAACTCTGTCCTAAGGAGGCCAGCTGGGTTAGGCTGGCAAATGGTAAGGAGGCCAGCAGGGTTAGGCTGACAAACAGTAAATTCCCACTAAGCGGCTTTTGTTAACCAAACGAAGCAGTGGTTTACTTCCTGACCTGATTCTGGTATGGCATTAACATCACCTAAAAGATAAGAAGCCCCTGTCTTAACTCAAGCATCCTAGCAGATGCCTATTCTTAAATTTAAACCATCTTAAAACATCCTAGCAGGCGCCTATTGTAAATTTAAAGTGTCCTCCTGTCTGGACCTCCCAGAGTGCTCATACCCTTATCTTAAAGTAAGCATATCCTTTCTGGTCTTCTAGATAAAGACTAACTCTCTCAGCCAATTGCCAGCCAAAGAATCTTTAAACCCACCTATAACCTGTAAGCCCCCGCTTCGAGATGTCCCACCTTTTTGGGCCAAACCAATGTATGCCTCTCATGTATTGATTTGTGACTTTGCCTGTAACCCCTGCCTCTCTGAAAATGTATAAAACTGAACTGTAACCCAGCCACAGCGAGTCCACTTGCCCAAGGCCTCTTGGCAGTGGCTCCGGGTCATGGTCCTCAAATTTGGCTCAGAATAAATCTCTTTAAAATTATTTTACAGAGTTTGGCTTTTTTCCGTCGACAATTTTGGCGTAGTCGGCAGGATCTCAGAGAAGACTCAGGACCGCCTAAGGAGCAGCGCGGACTCGGCGCCAGGTACCGGCACGGCCCTTTTAGGCCTCCGACTCCGAGCTTCTCCTTCAGCGGGACTGGTAAGTCCTCCTGAGATCTGGACCTCCCGCTTTTGGTTGATGGTCTTGGTTTATTCTGAGCTGGTTCTTTTCCTAGGAATTGTTGTTTGGGATCCTAATTTAGGTTTGGAGGTGCACTCTAAAGGGCTTTCTCCGTTGCCTTTTTTTTTTTTCCTCTCAAAACTAGTTTCAATTGGCTTGTCTGCGCATTTGGCAAGGAACCCAACTGTCCTATTTGTAGATAGATGAGAGACTGAGTTTCTCAGCTCTGAAGAAAAGGGGCAGCTTACTCCTCCCAGACCTAAGGCAGCTCTGGGTGACCAGGGCCCTGAATGGGAGTTGCCTGGGGCGATTCCCCAAGGCGCGAGTAGCCCCACAGGGAACCCCCCAACAAATTAATTAAAAGAAGGCTCGTCCAGGAAACGCGCATAAGAGCTGATCACTCAGCGTTTTGAGCCCTCTCGGAGGTACTAGACCCCCGAGAGAGAAACTGAGACACGTAAGAGGGTGGGACCGACTCAATGGTGAAACATTGAGGAGCCCCACCCACAAGCAGCACACTGTGATCCACGACACCAAACCCTAGACCACAGTTTGGTTCCTTGAAGAAAAAAAAAAAAAGAGGAAGGGCAAAGAAAATGACTCTTTTGGGGGCACCCCAGTTGGTTTGTGGTACCTCTACTTGCAAGTATTTTTGTAAATGAAAAGATTCAAAGGCATGCCAGGTTTTCTAGGGCTCCAGCTGGTTATAGCTAATTCTTGTGCACAAGGTTTTAAGAAAGGGCAAAATTACATCAAGAAATTCAGAGCTGAAATGGTCGACCCCCCACTATTAAAATGTCTCAAGCTATCTCTCTTCCTTTCTGGCTACTCTAAAATCTGCTAACTTTTTCTAGTGATGTTAAGATAACTCTTTGTTTGTGGTATTTACAATTGAAAGGCTGCCTGGAGACCTTGCAGCCAGTTCTAGCTAAAATGCTAACATAGAAAACTCATTTTGCACTGAAGAAAAAAAAATCAAACTGCCATAGAAACTGCTTTACCCAAAACTTTGATCCACAGGTCTAATTAAGTTACCTATCAGGTCAACTAAAGTTTGCCAGGTGTACAAGTTCCAGTCTCATCAGAAGAAATTTAGATCCAGCTTTCTTTTACAGACTGGTGAGTTTGTGTTACCATTTCATGGCTAACATTCTAAGGTAAAATTTATCAGAACTTTGTGTGTATGTATGCGTCTGAGAGAGTGTATATGTTTGGGTATGTTTTATGTCTGTCCATGTATCACATGTTTGTGCTTATAGGTTTCAGACTGTTTTAAAATTAAGGAAGCGCTCATAAATTAAACCCAAATGCTTCATGTGAATTTAGTAACTGTTGGTAAATAAGCTGTGTTATTATTAATAAATAAGGTGTTATTAGTAAAGTAATAGTAAAAATGCTTTCAAACTGTCAGCATACATTTGTTTTTGCCTGGCTTTTACTGGACATTTTTAAGTTCTTGAGGTGTAAAGGTTTGATAAAAATGTAATGGGTGATTTTTGTTAAGTACATTTAATATTTGGTCAAATGATATTAACTGAATCTGGGTTACCAACAAAAATACTTATGTGTTTAACTTTAAGGTAAAAATGCAAATGTACCTGAGTCAACAAATTAGAATAAATAAAACACCAAGTAGAGGAAAAAAAAAATCCAAATTTAATCGTTAAAGGTATATAAAAAAAAAACATTTTGGTTTTGGTCTTTTAATCCTAACTGCAGAAATAGTTTACCTCCACTCATTCAATGCCTGTAGAGAGGTGCACAAGGTGTGTTCAACTCATTTAACAGTACTGTTAGGAATTCAAAGTTGTCCTGAAAGTTGTAAAGAACTTAAATTGAAAGCTTTAGTTTTACCTTGGTCTTGTCCATTTTTGTCCTACTCTTTACAATCTAGCTGGTTATAATTACATTGTGTTACTGTAATAGAGTTTTTGCCTAAAAAAAAAAAATTCTAAATTATTAATTTTTATATAGCAATTTAAGATAAAAAGTGAATGATGGTTAAAATCCATGAGACTCTCAAAGTAATCTTACTCTATAAATGTGCTCAAGTTTATGCACTAAACATTGTTTTGAGACTATTTAGATAGTTTGTTTTTTTTAACAGCTTAATCTTGAACCTCATGTAAAAAGCATGTTACCACTTTGTATCATTGTTTGAGGTGCTAACAAATGGTGCTGAAAGTTTTTTTCCTCAGTCTACAGCCAGGAGATCTTATGTTGATGGGATTAAAAAAAAAAACAAAAAACTAGCTTAAAATAAAGGCTTCAGAAGCAAAATTTTCTGACCTTGCTCACCTCTTGTGCCAATTCTTCCCTAAAGCTAGCCATAAAACCTAAAATTATTCATGTAAAATGCCCATAAAGCAATTATCTGACCTACTTTGTTTTTACTTTGTTTTACTGTAAAACCCCATGCCAGAAAGGGCTTTGTCCTACACCCAAAAGGGAAAAATGCACACTCAAGAGGCCAAGCAAAATCTAAATATAAAATGCCTTGCTGGTTCTGCCACTAAGCCTGTTAGAATTAGCTCATATCCTTTTTGTCCAATCATCTTTCTACACAGCTGTCCATACTTTAAACATGAAAAATGGACAATTTCCCCTGCATCTTTGTGTTCATTCTAAAAACGTCCATGTATAAGTTTTAAGTCCTTCTCTTATTAATCCTATTACTTTTAATGTCAGTAGATTTTCAGCAAGCCTTTAGGAGAACAGTGGCCTTTGCTCCCAAACTTTGGGTGCCAGAGACATTCCCCTATGATGCCAATAGATTTTGTTTGGGGATGTGATGTTTTGGAAGGATCTAATTAGCAAATACCTTTAAACAAGATATTCTAAAATGACTACTATGTTTACAAAATTTAGAAGTGATGTTATATTTTGTTTAAAATAACAAGTCTTATTTAAATGCTTATTGTTTCTGATAAGATTTGAGTTTGTATTTTAATCCGTGTTCTGTTATATATATCTAATTTACAGGGTATAAAAATGGTTAATAAAGTAACATAAACTTTTAATAGCTAGGATCTAAGTAAGCTGCTAATATAGATGAATTAGGTAAATACAAATGCAATAAATACAAATAAATCTTAAAGTCATGTTAAGTTAAAAAATAATCATAAAATGTCATTATATGTCCCTTATAAATGGGTCATTTATAAGGTAAAATACTAGAACATCAGTTCTTAAATATAAGTTTAAGTTTATACCTTCATAGCCTTATATTTAGAAATACTAATACAATTGGTGACTAATAGTTCAAAGTTAATTTAACTTCCTAAGTTTTTCTAAGAGTTGACATTATGATTAGTACGTGTAATTAAAACTTCTAAATAAAAGAAGAACAACTCTGTACAAAAATTCTTTTAATAAAATGTTATAGACTATAGAAGAAGACTGAGACCATCACCAACTCTCTTTTCCCACCCCACCCTCGCCTTTGTTATACCTTCCCTTTGCTGTGACAATGGGTCCCGTTGTCATCTGTGGCATATGTATCATGCTCTGTAAACCTATATCTTGCTCTTGCCCTATAATCCTAGCTTTCTCTCCTCAATAAACCTAATTTTCATGCTTGCCTTAAAAAAAATAATAAATAAATAAAATGTTATACAGCATAAATATTAGTTTGTTAAAAGATAATTTTGTTTATAGGCATTTATGGAAACAAACTTTCCTCTCAGGACTGCTTTAGCTGTGTCCCACAGGTTTTGACAACTTGTGTTTGATAACTTGTGTTAAAAAAAAAAAAAAAAATCTTTTGATTTCCATCTTGATTTCCTCATTTATGAAGTGATCATTTAGTAGAAGGTTGTTTAGTTTCCATGATTTTGTGTAAAAATGAGAGTTCCTGTTAGGGTTGATCTCTACATTTACTCCATTGTGATCTGAAAAAAGACACGGTATAATTTCTATTAAAAAAAAATTGTTTGAGATATGCTTTGTCCTAGGATATGGTCAATCTTAGAGAATGGCCTATGAGTTGATGAGAAGAATGTGTATTCAGTGGTTTTGAGGTAGAATGTCCTATAAAATGTAAGTCAGGCCCAATTGTTCTAGAGTTCTGTTTAAGTCCATTATTTTGTTTAATTGGTTTTTTGAAACTACTTATCCAATATGTAAATGATCATTAAAAATTAAGTGGATATAAAAGTTAAAGGTTATAAAAGGTTTATAAAAGTCTTATAGTCTTATAGGTTAAAATTAGATTGATTTGTTTATAAGATTTTATTAAAATTAACTTTGATGATTAGTACACTAACACAATGAAATTTGGTTTTCTCTTTTAAACTAGATTGTCATATGATATTAATAGGAATAACAAGATTTTTTATTCATCTTTTAATAAACTGCAAAAAAGACACAGATTCAGCTTCCTTATTAACTTGTACTGCAGTCTGTCTATTTAGGTCTTATACTTGTTTGAGACACTGAGTCTCCTTTCTCTAAAAAAAATAGGATTTTGGTACTTAAAAAATATATATATATATTCGAATTATTAATTTGGCTATAATTTTACAGTAACCTACAATCTTATTTCATGACAAGTGTCTTAGGATAAACAATTCATGACTTCCTACTTTTTAAAATTTTCACTAAAATTTAAAGTTACTAAAAATAAAAATTCTAGTCATTGTATGTAATTCTACATATAAGGTGTACCAAAGAATATAAAACAGAATGTTCTTATTAAAATGTGTAACTTTGTCTAATAAGGGCTGAATCAAAATAAATTTAGAAAGAAAATACAAAATTCCACTTGTGTAAGAAAAAGATGTAAAGGGACAATGAATATAGAAATATATTTTGGTAAGAAAGGTTAAACAGAAAGAATAATGTAAAGAAAGGATCTTGCATGAAATTTTTGTCCTAAAATGAATGGTTATTTAGAAAAAGGGAATGTTACAATCGAAAGTTTTAAGGTATGTTTTGTAAATGGTTTGTGGTACGTGCAGGTGAGGATGAAGTTTATAAAAAATTTATTAAAAAATTTTGGCTAAAACAAAGATTTCTGTCAATATTAATTTACTCTTAATGAAATAACATGATGTGTACTCATTTTGATTTTATAACATGTTTTTTTTTTCCTTTTAATATAAAAGGTAGTGTAGTACAAAAGGTTTTTGTTTAATGTTGGTAATTGGCATTTTATGCTTTGGTAAAACATTTTATACTTTGTCAAATAATCCCTGTGCTCTCTTTATTAGGTTTTGACTAACTAGAAAACTAAAAAAGGGTTAAGATTTGTATCCATATAACTTTATCACCTTTAGATTTATTTGATATCTATCTCTTTGTTAAATTATTTTATAGTGGTTTGTGATTATATGTGCACAAATGCTTTAAGCCTTTGATATCTGACAACCTTTCCAAAACTTAAATTCTAAATCCAGCCTTTTGACCTTAAACTAGCTTTTTACACATTAGGATCACCAAAAGTCTAAGACAGACTTTAGATTTATTTTAATGTGTCAAAACTATCCAGGGAACATTGTCAAATATAAAATGGTGTTTAACTTTCTTTGGGCTGTACTTATAAGTATATTATTAATATACTAGTATTGTAAAATATTGACATGTCTTGGTATGTGTTATCAGTAATGATTATGGTTATTAAGTAAATTGCTATATGTCACAAAATAACCAATTTGGACTCTGTAACCATGGCTGGTCAAGTTTTATCTTTTAAGTTATTATTTTACTTTGATTCATCTCAGAAAATGATTCTTTCTGGCTAAGTCTAAAATTGGCTTCTTCAAGTAAAGGCCATGGAAAGGACTGACAAATCCACTTAAATACTGGTTTCTAATAACTTTAGAGATTATGTATGCCACTGGACTAAAAGAAAACGAAGTTCCAAGACTTTAATTAAAAATCTGATATGACCATGAGTATAGCTAATTCGAACCTCATGAGACGGAACTAAATTTTCATATAAAGACTCTTTATTTAAAACATTACTAATTCTTTTATTTTGTTTTCCAGAGTCCTGACAAATTTTAAGTAATTAGCAAGTTTACCTGATCTCTGGGACCTTAAAACCATAGAATCTGCCAAAGCCCTGTTCAAATGTCCTCCCTCTAAGCCCAGGGAATATCGCGGAAGGGGGGCGTGCCAGATTGTAAGGGCCAATTCTGAGGGATGGAATTAGTTTAGACCCTCCAGATGAAGGAGGGACACACAAAAGCCTAAAGAAATACTAAATAAGAGTCATTTCAGGCCACATGCTGCAGATAGCCATCCCAATCATAAAAGTCTGTCTCTGCTTCCTATAGACTTAGAACTTACTAAGTATAATTTTTATCAGTTATGGATTTATCCAAAAGGAAATATAATGAGTAATTTATCAGCCACCTTACTATAAATTACTAAATTTCCTCCTTAGCTTAATTGTTAATAATGCTTATATTTTGCTACAAGTTGTAGGTAAATTAGTTTTATAACTTTGCCTTTAAAATATTAAAGATCAAATGTTTCTCAAGTTTAATTTATGCCCTCCTCAGGATGTTATACTTATGGAGACTAATTGTCCAGAGGAAAAATTAAATTTATTAGATTCTGAATTGGTATCAGTTTTGTAATCCTCAAATAAAATTTACCATAAAGTTCAATTGACTGTTGATACAGAGGGTAAATGCATTGTAAGTCTGATTAAAAAAATATGATGATGCATGCAAAGGATTTTTTGGCTGGTTAGGCTGCTTGTTACCTTCTAATTCTACCTATGACTCTTATTAAGTTTCCTGTAAATGCTATACCAGATACAGGAAAAGGAAAAAAATCAATCAAAGGCCCAGATCATGATAGCTCGCAAAACAGATCTGGTTCAAAATGTTTTTTTTCAGAGTAGGCCAGAGGCCTGACTCTATCTGGCCCCCTTTAACAATTGGCTATTAAATCAAGTGGAGTCATGTCCCCCCCCTAAGATATAACACCGCCTATTTCACAACACCATGCGACCAGATAGACAACTCTAGGAATGAGCCTTCCTAGCACCGTGGGACCTCATGCTAGTTATTGGCCTACATATGCATTCCATGGAATGATCTTTGGCCAACAGGGGGAACTGAGGACTGAACTCTAATTTTTTGCTAAAAACTCTGTCCTAAGGAGGCCAGCTGGGTTAGGCTGGCAAATGGTAAGGAGGCCAGCAGGGTTAGGCTGACAAACAGTAAATTCCCACTAAGCGGCTTTTGTTAACCAAACGAAGCAGTGGTTTACTTCCTGACCTGATTCTGGTATGGCATTAACATCACCTAAAAGATAAGAAGCCCCTGTCTTAACTCAAGCATCCTAGCAGATGCCTATTCTTAAATTTAAACCATCTTAAAACATCCTAGCAGGCGCCTATTGTAAATTTAAAGTGTCCTCCTGTCTGGACCTCCCAGAGTGCTCATACCCTTATCTTAAAGTAAGCATATCCTTTCTGGTCTTCTAGATAAAGACTAACTCTCTCAGCCAATTGCCAGCCAAAGAATCTTTAAACCCACCTATAACCTGTAAGCCCCCGCTTCGAGATGTCCCACCTTTTTGGGCCAAACCAATGTATGCCTCTCATGTATTGATTTGTGACTTTGCCTGTAACCCCTGCCTCTCTGAAAATGTATAAAACTGAACTGTAACCCAGCCACAGCGAGTCCACTTGCCCAAGGCCTCTTGGCAGTGGCTCCGGGTCATGGTCCTCAAATTTGGCTCAGAATAAATCTCTTTAAAATTATTTTACAGAGTTTGGCTTTTTTCCGTCGACAGCACATATGATTTTAGTAGTTTTGCTCAAATTGTTATTAGACATGTTATCTGGACTACAGTGTTTGTGGTTGCTAATGAATGGTTCCATTTAAATTTATATTTCTAGATAATTCTGTTATGCCATCTCACCAACTTTTAATAAGGCAAACCTTTGGCTACTTTTCATACCAGTACTTAGTTCCTGGTATGAAACCAGGAATATCAGACATGTTCATGACATGTTCAGACATGTTCAGACCATGTTCAAACATGCTAGAACAACTAACATATCAATCTTGAAATTTAAGAATTATAATAATTCTTAATATTATTTACTTCTAATTTTTCATGTAGGAAAGTCATTTTGCATGTTTTAAGTAGCAAACAGTAATCTGAATGAAGGTTTATAGATTAGCTATGTTGTAGACCAAATGAACATATTACTGCCAGCAACACAAAATTATGTCTTAACCATACGAGTGTGTGAAAGCTTAAGTAGGTAGGAAGGATGAGTTGATTCATAGGTCTTTTTGACAACCAATATACTGCATGCCCTAACTCTGAGTTTGTTTTATAACTCTGTGAGGAATGTCAACACCATTTTATTAATAGTTTCTTAGAGATCATGTAATTCTTATAAAAAAAAAAAAGCCAGCAGATTTTCAACATCTAAATAGATGTTATTAGTTACACATAGGAATATATTCCTATATTCCTATTCCTATTTTGTTGTTCTAAACATGGTCTATTTTGTGTTATCCCAATACAATTTGCATATAAAAGAGAGCTTTATCTAAATATTCCAAAATCAGAAATTGATTTTAGTTTTTTCACCATGATATATTCTTAAGAGTGCCCTTAACATCTTCTTTTGATAATATAAGATTTTTAGCCACAATAAATGTTTATATTAATATCTATAATATATTATCTTAGGTAATTTATGGAATATCTCCATTTTATGAGATTCTGAGACTTCCCCAAATGCTTGCATAGAATAAGATTTCTTCAATTGCAGCCATATCATCCCCAGGCAAGTTTATGTTTTCGTTATACTAAAGGTCTAGGCAACACTGAAAACCATTAGTTACTTCTACTTCAAGGGTCATAACTCAAAATGCTTAAAAGTCCAGGAAAATATAGTAAAATAATTAATCAATGTGAAAGTAGACTGTGAAGGCTAGATGTTGCATGGTCCAAGGGTTCAGTTCATTGTTGTTTCACAGAAATGTGGAAATAAAGTTAGTTCAACAATATACATCTGTCAGTCAGATGTTTACTCTCAGGGAATACCAGTTTGTGCCCTACCCTATGTATTTCTGTCGTATTTCCTTTATATGCTTCTATCACATAACACAAATTTTAGATTTTCTGTTTATCATCATCATTATTTTAGCTGATATTATTTGATAATGAGAGCATATGCAGAACACTTAACCTGTATTATCACATATAATCTTTTTACTAATTCTACAAGATGAGTAGTGATATTTTATCCATGGATTTAGAGAGGTCAAATAATTTACTAAAACATTTTTAAGTAGAAGAGCTGTCATTCCATTCCAGGATTATGTGGCTCCAAAATCCAACTTCTATGCTTTTTTTTTTATTATTATTTCAGCATAATAAGGGGGTACAAATGTTAAGGTTGCATACATTGCTCTTGCCTTCCCTCCCCCCGCGAGTCAGTTTCAAGCATTTCCATGCCCCTGACAATCCACAATGCACTTGTAATGTATATATATAAACCCATCCCCTCCTCCCCACCTGCCCAACACCCAGTAAATGTTTTTTGTTTTTGTTTTCTATAACATTTTGGTTAGAATTTATAATTTTGCCTTTACTTAGCAAAGGTTAGAGGTATGCCCTTCCCCTCCAAACTGTTCAGCACATCTCTCAGATGTGGATCTATTTCCCCACCCCCTTTTGAGCATCATATTGAAAATCAGTCAGTACCAATGTGACGGTGAGTACATATGGAGCCCATCCCTCTGATCTTGTGTCACTTCACTTTGGATAATGGGCTCAAGCTCAATCCAGGATAATATAAGTAGTGTTAGCTCGCTGTCATTTCTTAGAATTCATCATTGGTGAGAATGATAGCATCTTTTTTGTGTTCTCAGAACCTAAGGCACTGCCTGGCATAGACCCACTATGCAGCAAATATTAAAATAACAAATGAAAATATGGGCCCATGCCTATTTTGTTTTACAATTCTGTAGTTAAATTCATATACTATCCTAAGTCTATTTATTGTCTGTTCATAAACTTATCACATCATTACTTTTTATGTCTATAAATCTCTATTCATGGCCTCTTCAATATCTTCATCACAAAGACAACAAGGGATGATGAGGTAAAATAGAGTGTAGTGTGTGAATGTAGACTCCAGAGAAGAGAAACTTGGATTCCAAACATCTTTCTAGGACATAAGATATTCCTAAACATGTCCATGTTTTGTAACTTCTTAACTTTTCCTAATATGAAGAGCTACACTATTGTGTTTTTGTAAAAATAAAATGAAATAAGACATGAGTGGCCATTATTTAAACATAAATTATTGTTAGCATGAATGCTAAGAACACCATACATTATATTTATCAGCAAAATGGCATTTTGAGATTTTTTTTTTAATTCAGTATTAGAGAAATATTCCTCCTATTGGAAACTGGTGAGCCAAACCCTTCTAATTAACGAAAATTCTTTGTTTCATACTTATTTTCTTAGAGTTGATATAATTAAGTCATCACTTAATTCTAACTCTATACCATAATGTATTTAAAGTATTATTCAAATACAAATAAATCACTGTGTTATATTTGGTTAAGAGCCTGCTACTAGGATTCTACTAATAGGTGAATTCAGTCATCACTGATATTAAAACATATTCAGATAGAGATCAGAAGCTCCCTGTGGCAGATATATCCTAAGGTGAACCCCAGTGAGTCATGCCCTTGTATAGTCTCCTTCCCTTGATTAAGGAAAGAATATATAGTTAGCTTCTAGTCAGGAAGTTATAGAAAAGGTTCATATGTATGGTAAAATTTAAGAAGTTTAGTAAATTTAATTGAAGGTCCAGATCAGTTCACTTCAGGTAATCAAAAAGGAGATTATCTTCCATTTCCCTGGCTTAGTCAGATAAAAGCAATTAAAAGAGAGACAAGGAGGCTCCATGAAATTAGACTAGCTCTCTTGCTGGCCGTGAAGAAGCAAGCCATCTTGATTTCTACAGCCAGAAGTAAAAGGATTATGTCAATAAATTAAGTGAGCTTGAAAGCAGATTTTTGCAACCAGGCTGGCAACTTAGTTAAGCCATGCCTGACTCTTAATGCACAAAAACTGAGATTAATAAATCAATTTCAAGTGTTTAAAAGTGTGCTAATTTGTTGCACAGAAATAGGAAATGCACATGCCTCGTCCCTGGAGTACACAGACCTAGAACAACTTTCCAAAGAATCCCAATCTTTATTCTTAATCTTCTCTTTCCCATTGGCTGCCTAAGTTCCAAAAATGTAAGAACATGTCTGAGAGAATTGAATGGATGCAAATGAAGAATAAATTTATGAGATGACAAAGATTCCAGAGATAAATACAAAAAAAAATGGGGTAGGGGGAGGATCTGGGCTGGGACTTAAGGTAAATACTTACTTTTTATTTTATTTTATTTTATTTTATTTTTTTTTTTTTTTTTTTTTGAGACAGAGTCTCGCTTTCTTGCCTAGGTTAGAGTGAGTGCCGTGGCGTTAGCCTAGCTCACAGCAACCTCAAACTCCTGGGCTTAAGCAATCCTACTGCCTCAGCCTCCCGAGTTGCTGGGACTACAGGCATGCGCCACCATGCCCGGCTAATTTTTTATATATATATATCAGTTGGCCAATTAATTTCTTTCTATTTTTTTATAGTAGAGACGGGGTCTCGCTCAGGCTGGTTTTGAACTCATGACCTTGAGCAATCCGCCCGCCTCGGCCTCCCAGAGTGCTAGGATTACAAGCGTGAGCCACCACGCCCGGCCTAAAATACTTACTTTTATGTTGCAAGAAAGAAGTGACCATTTTGGTTACAGGTTATGGCTAGTTTTGAGTATCAGTCTAGGTACCATGGTACTTTGTGGGAACCTTGGGAAAAAGCACATGTGTATGGATGTAGAGAACTTTGTAAATTAGGTATTTATCTTGTCAAAAAAGAATCTGAGTGAGCATGGCTCAAAGAAAAGGAAAATTTTTCTCCTAAACTTAAATTACCATCTTTGTGCTGATCCACATATTTCATTGGAAGTCTACATTGGAAGTCTACTGTGCCTATAAGATGACAGCTAATCAGTGGTGGCAACATCAAAGGGAAGAAAGACATTGTAGTCTCAAGGAAAACATTCAGTGAGAGATAGATTTCTTTGGAAACACTAAGAATTTATATGCAGTTCTCGGGGACAAAAGATATCTTAGCATGACTATAGGATGTTCCGACTTTACTTCACCTCCAGCAATGAGATGTTTGTGCTCTAGGTACAAATATGTCCCTCTGGCACATGCCATTATGGGATATGAGCTGATGGTGTTCAGGCCTAACATAAATCTCAGAAATATTTTGTGGGTACAATCTCTCCTGAATCTGAACTTTCTGTTTAAACTATGGTTAGAGCCTCTGTAATTGGTGTCTATATATAAATGCACTTGCATATACACTTGCCAATTTGAGAGGACAGAGGATTGTTTGAGTTAACCATCCCATAAAATATAATATGATAAATTAAAATACAGTAAGAAATGAGGTATGAAAAATACAAGAAATTGAAAATAAAAGTATACATAAAATCCTAAATGGCCTATTTGTTTCCTAGTAGTTGCTTAAAAATTTAAGACAAAGACTTGAAACCATCAAGAACCCAATTTTAAAAATGTATTACCATTTTTGTGTTTTATAATGGCAAAATATAAACATATCATTCAGTCAGGTGCACAAAGCAAACATAATGGTGTCTTAAGTTGGCATAGATAATATGATTCAACACATAATATGTATACTGGCAGGTGGTCTTAGGCACGCTCTCATTCAGAAGCATGTCATTTCTCCAACACAATGTTATAAAATATAAATCATTTTAAAACATTAAAGCATTTTGAATTTTACCTAAAAATCAAAATTGTTAACTTCTTTTGAAAATCTGATGATCTTCTGAAACTTGGTCTATATTCTGCTTGGTAATGACCTCTGTGAGCTGAGAAACACATGATCAATTTAGAATGGCCTGTTCTCCACATCACCACAGTCTACATAAGCCACTCTCATGCTCTTCCATCCAGTCCTACTTGCTTATTTAAATTATCTACCTGCCTCCTTTAGGCTGTTGAGTTTGGGATCTCTAAATGTCGTTAATAAATTTTTGCAACAATTTCATGAAAACACAAAGCATTTCATACTTTTCTATAGTAAGAATCTCAACATAACTAATAATGTTTTCCTTTTAATCTTAGCTCAAAGAAAGATAAGGATGAAATCTAATTCTTAATCACATGATGTGTATTTACCATCACAGCTAATGGACTTGCTTTCTTCCTTTTATCTTGACATTAACTTTTGATTTGTTCCTTATTAGCTACATATTTACATGTTTTGGTAGAAAATGCCTTTAATTCATTTTGGGAAAAATAGGGTGATTTCATATATATAAAGAGAAATAAAAGCAGGCTTATTGAATTGAATTATACTATATCATTTTATTTTTATGTATCTGCTTACCAAATACCCACAAGACGTCCTCTGCTACAACTTATTTATAGATATATTTATTTTTACAATGTTTATAAGACATAATGCAGGTAAACGGAACAAAAAGTGCTGTGGCTTGGTTCTTATATATCTTACACATTTTAAGTTTACAATAATTTAGAAAAATGCTCAGCATGGGGCAGAGGTTAAGGGACAGCATATTCTCTCACACATCATTAATTCCCCTAAAGGATCTCACTAAACCAGTCATATTCAACCTTCAGATTGCATCAGAATCACCCAGAGGGCTTGTTAAAAACAGATGGCTGGTGGAGTCTGAAACTTTTCCTGTCTAATGAGTTCACAGGTGATGATAGTTCTTCCCATCTTGGAAACACCATTTGGTAACCACTTTATCCAACTATAAGCCTCTTAATGGTAAGGGTCTGTCTTATTCATTCTTGAATCCATATTAAATCACACTGTGCCTCACATATGGGAGATATTTAATCCATAAGTATTGAAGGAATTAAGGGGTTGACATCTTGGCATAATAATGTTTGACTAATAGGATTTGATGAGCCCCAATTTACAGGCAGCCTCAGCAACTGAGAGAGAAGTACCTAAATTAATCTTTCAATTTTGCCTTTTACTTATGAAAGTGGGAACTCCCAGGTTGTATACTTGAAAAAATTCTACTAATTTTTTCATGAAGCCCGCATATATACAAGAAAACATAATTTTGCCTCTTTTTAACACAAGTTATCAAAATGGAATTGGGTCCTTCAAACCGTTAAATCTAAGAGGAAGAATTTAACTTTTCCTGAATTTCTATTGGCATATTATACATAATCATATTTCAACTTATATTTTAAAACTTTGCAATTGAATGGTAGATAATTTATATCCATTCTCTCCTTTAAGCCTTGCAATTATTCAAAATGAGAAGTATAACGAATACTCATTTTATGCATAAAAAAAGAAATCAAGGTTCATAAACTTTAAGCAACCTAACTACAATTATGTCATTTGTATGTGGCACAGTAAATGTAATAAAATATGTAAGAACATAGTTTACATAAGGGTCTATGAAAATGTAGTCTCATACTTGAAAGGAATTTTATAAAAGTCCTTTTTTTGAGGCACAAAGTAAACTAAATAAATATAAATTTGAATATGATATTGAGGCCTCTTTGAGGTCCAATGAACAATATTCTAATCTAAACTTCCTTCAACTAAAATTAACTTAACTTGCTCATTACATTTAGTGTTTTACTCTAAGCAGAATCAATTTAAAAAAAGTGTAATGTTGCAAAGAGAGATTTTTATAGGGTGGTAAGAATGCCCTAAGTGAATTTTGTTAATTGTGTTAATTCTGAATGTGAATAACAAAACTTGTAACTCTTTAAAAAAACATTTTTGCCAACTAACTGCTTATATTTCTTAACCCTAGTGTGGATGAGAAAGAATTCATACATCAAATACTGACTTTCCAACAATTCCCATATTTGCAAAGGAAATGATGAAATGGGAAAAAAACTATGGACTTAAATGTTCCAGGTCACTGTTTAAATCTCAGTTCTGACATTAATTACTTGTATGATATTGGCTGAATTTCTTGAAATACCTGCTTCATTATTTCCTTGGGTTTAAAATAAATATAAGTCTAAAACTTGGGACTGTTATAACTACAGTGGCAGATATAAAGTATCCACTATAATTA
Source organism: Microcebus murinus (assembly GCF_040939455.1). Lineage (NCBI taxonomy): Eukaryota > Metazoa > Chordata > Mammalia > Primates > Cheirogaleidae > Microcebus > Microcebus murinus. The sequence goes on from NC_134114.1 coordinate 15,134,586, forward strand.
CTGGAGTAATGTTGTAGCTATAGCAAACATTGGCAGATATTACTTGAAGTGTTTAGAAATACCAAAATATGAAAAATTTATATATGGAAATGGACTATGTGTTTATCAGAGAAAAATCATTGATATTTAATTAATATATTTGATTATATTTTATTTATTTCTTTCAAAGACATAGTTGGATTCTCCTAGTTTGGACCTAACAGGTTTGAATTATTCTCAGTGTTTCATTTGAACTAATATCTATTTACATCTTAAGTAAATATTTATTTACATTTCTTAAAGGTGACAATAAATTGTTTGTTCAGAACCAGGTGATATGAAGAAAACAATTTACTCACAGGGAATTCCTAATGCATTATTATTTGGGAATATTAAATGTACAATGTAGTCATACATTTGGCATGTAGAGGTAATATTTTTCCAAAGTGCAGCATGAGCCAGACTTCTATTTAAGGAAAATGATCAAGAAATCCTTGTGTTCAGGTTAATCCTTATGCAGATTTCTTTGTTCTTTTCTACTCTCTAACTGCCCCATGAATCATACACTTAAACTCCATTAGGTGAAAATAAGAGATGAAATAATTCAAAAGTTATCCAAAAAAAGTCTATAATACCACAGAGCCTTAGCTATATTAGCCACTTTAGTATGTTAAATTAAATTTTATTTAAATTAGGCTTCCAAACAACAAATACCATCCACCTATACTGAGGTGAATGCAAATTGAGTAATTTTAAACAAGAAGCAGCATTTTTAGAAGTCCTAAAATGAAGAGTAATTACACTCATTTAGATAACCATCAAATCTATAGGAGTTAGCTTTCAAGTGAATTAAGCATTGAAGAAGGATAGATTTATTTGACAGTTTTTTGAAGAGCTTCTCTGAATTGCAATATTTTTGGTTGATATGCATGTGTACAAGACCAACTACTTTGAAAATGAAGTACTGTGAAAATGTCAAGAGATCAATTTGGTGTAATCATTTCTCTGGACTTAAGCACTGTGGAATGAACTACAGTAAATTATTGAAGTGTCTCATTTTGAAGGGCACATTAAATAGCATTTAATTATATCTGTTCAAAACATGAAGGAATTTTTAATGCAACATCCAAAATATCTAAAATTAGATTGAAAAATCTGTTTGAAACATTTGTATGCTCACAGAGAAACATTAAAAATTTCAGAAACTTTCCAAATAAAGATGCTATTAACTCTCCAAAGGAATATTTCCTATTTAGTGGCTTATCTATTGCTAATCTTACCTCAAAGTTCTTACTGACTCCCTTGGCTACAATTGTTGACACCGCAAACAATTTCTGTTTACTCTTACTTAGCATGAAGCCTATAGCCCTGCAGGAAGCCCCTTTGAATTCTCACACTTAATTACTTTCTTCTGCTATTCTGGCAAAAGGAGAGGGGAGAGAGTTTATTAAATAGTGCCATAAACCAGACTGTCATATCATAGAAGGGATTGTATATAAAAGAGGAGGACAGAGCAAATATTGTTAACAAAAATTACCTAAAACTTTGAGGAAAAGGAAGGACCGCATGCCCTTCCAATATCTTATTTTAATCAAGTGTCTAAACATTATCTAAATATCTGGAAGAATATTTCTTTTGTCTTATGTGCTATCTGCTATTGATTAAAGGTCAATACTCTGTTAAATTATATGATAATGAGTAGATTTTTTGTCAGAATAAATGCAAATGGTTCTGCCCAATAAAGAAGATAACATCAAAGTTCATGGTTTTATTGTCATGAAGAACATCAGTTTTGTACCTAACCAAATAGTCTCACTCTAGTTGAACATTCATTTTTTAAATGCTGATGTATATCCATATCTTCAAGTGTTTTTTCAATCACTATTCTTATTCTGCTGCTTCCCTCACTGATGAGTTTAATCACATTTTATATAATACATGCTCATTCCTTATTTTACAATAATAGTCACATTGAACTTTCTGGGCACATGGATAAGGGTGACTAATTTTTTGGAATTTTTTAGACCGAATTTCATGTCATACCTTTACATTTTGAGTATCTCAGCTTAGTTGATGTCATATACTAATGAGAATATTTAGATTCTTGACACATTATCTTTGTGGATTTCCATGTTTGATCAATTTCCATTAGTTCTGTATGATCACAAGTTGTATGTGTATCTCACATAAGTCTTACAGTATTATTTTACTCATCTTTGAGAAAAAAATTGCCCATTCAAAAGCATTCCTCACAATTTACATTTTTTTCTTTTGCTGTTATTTGAACCTGTGTCTCATTACTTCACCTAGAAAATATTCTAAGTGTAGGAAAATCTTATTATTTTCCATCCTCCATTGTATATAACATTTGTGTAGATGTACATCCAGTAGTAAACCCATGCTTATTACAAAACGTATGTATAAAATATAAACCAAATTCTCTTGCAGCTGTTTTTATTTTAAAAGTTACATCAAAAAGTTTGATTTTCTTAGGATCATTAGGTAAAGTGAATCATATACAATAAAGAATTTCATACACTTTTAAAAAAATTAGAAATACTAGTACTTTGTAAACTAAAGTAATAGGTTGAAATTATTAATATAAATAGTATAAATGGAAATTACATATTAAGAATGCAAAAGACAAAGATTCATTTCATCTCTTCACTTTAGTTTCAAAAGCATTTTTGTATTAATATCTAAACTCTCTGAAGTCTTAACGCATTGAAAGCATGGCATCAATATATACTCTTGAGATATGACCAAAGATATCAAAACTTGGAAAGAAGTCTCAGAAAATTTTTCATTAATATGCAATCACTTCCATCTTAGAATTAGTGCCTTAAGACTATACCAGACGAGAATATACATATGCATTATTATGGAGTAGATTTTGCTACCTAAGCCTTCCTTAATAGAGAAAGAAGAAAGAAATGTGAAATTTGACTGTATGTTATCAGTTATCAAGATACCTTTGGATGCATTTTATTATCTCCTTTAAAGCTACAATCATGTTTATATATGACCAGAGGACTTTCAAATTGATAACAGGGATATTATGCTATTGAATATGTTTAACTCTTTAATAGAAAATGTGTGCTTTGGCTTTTCAAGGTAGTTTCACACTTAAGTATAAGAAATAACTTGTTAAACATACCTGACTTGCCACAGGCTTCAGTTGGCCCTAAATGCAGATTCTAAAGCACCAACTTAGACGTAAAGAATCATAATCTTTGGACATTGTTTGGAAACTACATTTTAAATAAGCTCCTGAGATGATTCTTATAAATGTTTGATATATAATATTTGGGAACTAATGTTTAGAGTTGTTGGTCTTAAGGAATTATATAACTGATTACTTGAAACTAAGACTGAGTTCAAATTTTGGAGTGCTTTGCTATACCAATAGAATAAAGTACTCAAGGCACTTTTTAAAAATTAATGAGCAGTTAATACAGGAAGACTAGTCAAGGGCATGTAGGTTCATTGGTCCTCACAAAATGATTGTCCATTGATTGTTTACTATACTAACACTTTCATTTTTTTGTGGTTAGCCATTTGTGACTTATTTGACTTCTAAGTAAAAGTTTTACACTTGCATTTCTAAAGATTTATAGAAAGAATCATAATTGTTTTGTTCAGTATTATATTTTAAAATTATTTGTTTCTTCTTTCATAATTATAGAAATGTAATAATTCTAATGAGAAGCATAGTTTGTATATACTAAGACATTCATAGCTAGGTTACCATTTTTTTCAAAGTATTGTTTTAGAGCCAATCATTTTTGTTTATTTCTGAATTATACAGTTAAAACATTACATTTTATATATTCATTGTCATATCTTGAACATAAAGATTACATTTAGAACACTAGGGTTTGAAAATATTATATAAAGTGGAATCTGGGGAAAAAAGGAGATTTTGATGTTCCGTTTTTAAGGCCAAATGTGTATTCTAGTTGAGTTTTTATTTTTACATGCAAAAATAAATCTTAACTTGTAAATATGCAAGAATAGATTAAGGTTTACTGAAGAAATGTGCTTACTCTTTAAAATATTAAAATAATTGTATTGCTTAGTATTATGCTAATATATAATATATAAAATTAAACTATTAGTCATGTCATCTTTATTTAAATTTCATTTGACTTTCTGAAACATAACTTAAGAAATTCAATTTGATCTATGTGTTTTATAGGCCATAAAGTGTTTATTTCTTTTTAATGTGTGATTATTTTTATGTGCAGTAAAGCATGGGTTGTCAGTTGGATATGTTGAAATGTATAATCTTTAAACCTTTTATGGAGATTTCTGTGAACAGCACATTTTTTCTATATATTTTCAACTGACAGTCAATGAGAAATCAAAATTATAGCTACAATTGGAGCCCATGTTCTACTAAAAAGTCTGAAAATAAATTCTGCAAGGTCGACTGCATCAGATCATCTCTTGCTATAAAAGACTGTTAACAAAATTGTTTTCACTAAAGCTTTGATGATTTTGGCAGTTGAACGTCAGAGGTAAACTTAAGACCTATTAATGGAACAGATTGAGAACAATAAAAGGAGAACTAAACAGTCCTGAAAGAAATTACAAATTTGAAAGAGCTATTAAATCCTTTCTAACATGGCATTAGTTTTCCCTTGAGGTTAATTGTTAATTTAACTTGATGGCAATCATTTTGTCTCTTACTAATAGGAGATCTTATACAAAATTTTAAAATTATAAAATATAAATAAATCATCCAAAGGAGAGTAATTATATTGTACATTATTACTCTTATTGTATAAATAATAAAAATATATAAGATCAAATGAGAAATATAGGAAAGGAATAATATAAATGATCACCATAATTTTGCAAACATTGTAACAATTCTGTGTTTAACAAAATAGTATCTGGGTGAGTGATCTTCTATGTTCTTTTATCATCTTATTATCAATTGAAAGGAGAGGATTATTCCTAGCAACTTTCAAAAGGCATTTCAAACTTTTTAAATAATTCTCTCTGTCTCTCTTTTTCTTTTTTTTATAATAATGGATTTTTCACTAATTCAGCTCACTATCATGAAAGGAAGTACAACGAAATCATCAAATAACATTATCGATATACAACTGACCATTGAAAGCAAACTGGAAACATTATAATTAATTAATTATAATTAATATTCCACGTTATGAAGACATGCATTTTTACAATGTGATTTTGGTGTTTTCCAGATGTTACAGCAGTTCAAATGAAGTAACAAAGTTTTGCTAATGACCTACGTACTTACACCACTTTCTACCTCCTTTTTCTACTCTCTGCCTTATTACAAGTGAGCACAGATTTTAAAGTTATATAACTTTGTGGTTAAGGGAATGAACTCTGGTGCTAGACTATCAAAGTTCAAAATCTATCTCTATCCCTGACTACCTCTCTGACCAAGGACAAGTGACTTAGTCTCCAATCCTTCATCTTAATTTATAAAACATATATAAAAACAGCATAGACTTTGGAAGGTTGTTGTGACCATTGAGTTATAATGGTACCGAGTTCATTTTAAATACTGTCAGAGTACTAGTTGTTATAAAGCAAATCAGCTTTGCATACAGCATAAGGCATGATGCCTAAAAAGGGACAGTAAATCTGTAATGCAATTTCATATGAATCTAAGAATAACATGTTAGGTTCTATATTAAAATAAAACATGTCAGTTAAGAAAATGCACTAACATTCATTATCTACATCTTCATTGCCAAAGATAGCATATTGTAACTAAGAGCAAGCACTCTGGCTTTAGAATGCCCTTTAGTCCCTATCCCATCCCTCTACTTACTAGCTGTGTTATCTTAAGCAAATAACAATGTTTTGTTTCCCTTTCTGTATCTCAAAACCGACCTTCCCTTGTATGCCTGTTTAAGTTCATTTATGCAAAGCAAATAAAACAAAGCCTGAGGTATAGGGAAGGGTGAATGGAAAAGAATCCCTACTACTTTGTTATTGTTATTATTAACCCAATCATTTCCAATATCATCTCCTGTCATATTCAAAATAGTACTTCCCAGTGATTTTGTAAGGTATTAAAAGATCCATTAGGAAGATGAGAAGACTATGGTTCAGAAAGGTGTGAAAACCCTAACTGACTCAACTCAAATTTGAACTCAAGTCTGGCCCCAGAAATGTCCTTCCTCCAATATATCAGCAGATTTCAGGGTTGTACAGATTTTACGGGGCTACTACAGACACTTTCACGGGATGTGGGGCATCAACACCAGTCTGATACCATAAGACATTACATCTCTTTGCATTTTCAGTCCCTCTTCCATGAGCAATGGAGTTTTTCTGAGACTGTAAGAAAGGTGACATTGCAACAGATTGAAAGCACCAAGAGATATGTAAAATGAGCTGCTGTCAATTAAGTCAAACATTCTTACTACTCTTCTATAATTTTTGTTTTTGAAAATACAGCTATTTTTTATATAAAAAAAAACAGGTGACATGCTTATGTGCAGAGTTGATACTGTTACTCTATGAAATTAAATATGTTTATAATTCCTTAGCTGGTACATATTGACAGATATAATCTACATAAAAAAAGGCTTTTTGTGATCCTCAATAAATTTAAGAGTGCGTGAGACCAAAAAGTCTGAGACCTACTGTACTATCCCATTTTATTTCAATACCCACACAACTAGCAAGGTATTTCAATTAATTTTTCCTGAACACATATTTCTTCTTAAAGCAAAAAAAAAAAAAAAAAAGATAAACAACAACAACAAACCTGCTTAACTCGAGACTGGGCCCAGGATAGGAACCTGAATCAGCTGGCTAATAACAATCTCCCCTGGTAATCTAGAATTTAAACTCTGATTGATAGAGTACATTAGGTGACTGAGGGTACTTAAAATGAAAATGCACCAAGAACATGATTGAGCACTGGTGAAATGATGAGTCAAAGCCACAGGCAAGCTAAAGCTATGCAGGAGTCAGCAAAGAAAGCTAGCTAGCAAAAAGAATCAAAATCACCACGGAGAGGAAATGGAAAGAAAAAACAGAGACAAGAGCAATCATTTCAGTTGCCAAACAAGAAGAAGCAACTCTGATTTCCAACATCCAGTTCCAGGCTCCATGAGCCAGTTAAAATCTATTTCCTGATTTAGGATGTTGCTGAGATTTGCATTGTTTCCCCAAAATCAATCATTCTCTTTTGTGTTTGTGTGTTACTGTGAGACTATATCTCTTGTATTTGCATTGAAATAGATCACACATATAGAGGGGTAAATGCACATCTTTAAGTATAAACTTCAATCATCCTTATAAAGTTAAAGTGCATGTTTAGTCACAATCCAGTTCAGAAATTAGAACATTACCAGTATTTCAGATGCCTTCACATGCCTCCCTCAGGTCGTTGATTTTTATTTTATTTTATTTTATTTTTTGGAGACGAGGGGCAGGGCGGGGGGTGTTCACTATATTTCCCAGGCTGGTTTTGAACTCTTGGCCTCAAGAGGTCCTCTTGGCTCAGTCTCCAAAGTAGCTGGAACTATAGACAAATGGTCACTAGTCCCCTCCAATGTAACCTTTATTTTAATTTTTATCTCCATAGATCGCCTGAGCTGTTTATAAACTTGAAATAATGGAACCATATAATATGCCACCTTTTGTGTGTAGATTCTTTTTCTCAACATTATGTATGTGGCCCTCAAGAACATACAGTGGACCGACTGTATAACTAGTGTCGTAGAATTATGTTATAAATTGATATTAAGTTTTCTCTAACCATTTTTCTCTACCTATTGAGAAAAATGCACTTTTCTTCTATGTCCCATAAAAATATTTAAATTTATTGAGTTTTGAAATTTAACAATGTTTTTGAAATAAACACAACTTTGCTAGTGTTTTAATATTGCTTGTTTTATTGTGCTAATATTGTTAGGATTTTTTAATTTATGTTTAGGGAATACACTGGCTTGTGTTTTTCTCTTATTATAATATCATTATTTATCTTAAATAAACCATTTGTATTTTCATATTCTCCAGAAGAATTTATCTAAAAATGATATTATTTCTAATTTGAATATTTGGAAGAGTTCACAGCTAATGCCACCAAGCCTAGGGTTTCTTTAGGAGGTTTTAGTAGTATCTGACTTTGAACATTGAAGAATCTCTAAGTTGAATAAGGAGATCTAGCAATATATATTGGTTTTTAAAAGACCTTAACACATCATGTGGTCACAACCAAAAATCTATTATTTTAAAATGCACACATAAAACATAGTATCTAATAATAAGTAGTGCTAGATGTCAGATTGTGCTCAAAATGCTGTGTTTTTTCCATAAAAGGATTCATGTGATAACATAAATATGTAGACATTTAAGAAAAAAAATCTACTATTAATGGAAGCATTCTCCATTTCCACAATAGTGGATAATATCCCTAATAAGATTACAATACTCATATGCAAGATACTTTCTTTCATCTTTGTGAATTTCTACCCTGAGATATTATCCACTATTGGTCTGCTTTCTCTATTATTCCATTTTACCAATTCCTCTTCTAAATGATAATCTTCAATGTGCTTGTATTTGGTGATCTAAGAACCTTTCTATCTCATTAAAGTGACATTACATCCCCAGTATAAAATATATGTTGATTTTATAGTTTCATTTTCTAATGGCAGAATAATTTCATTTATTTCAGAATGCTTGGCTGCAGTGGCAGAGGAGTGGAGGTGGGGCTAACATGCAAGTGGGAATCTTGCCTGAATCAGAGATTCGTGACTATGAGCATGATCCTGACTTCTTATGAAAAATATTTGTGGGAACTAGAGCCATCACATTTGTATGGGTGTTAGTTTAGAGATACATTATGCACATAAATGAGAGATGGTTGTATAGAAGAGAATTTATAATTTTTTGACTCAGTATAAGCAAGAACTCACAAAACAACTTATATTAGCCCCAAATTGATCAAGATTCCCTCAGGAGATAATGAGCTCCCTGTTATTAAATGCCCTCAGAAAAAGAGTATTATATTTGGCAGAAGAACAATAGAGAAGAGTCTAGCATCAGATTCTTGCGAGGTCCATGTAACCTTGTAATTTCTCCCAAAGCTGAGATGCTTTGTTTTCAGAATAGAAACATCAGCTTTGGAAAAGATACAAAGCTCCAGCCTGGGTAGATCTGATCTCCCTGTTATATTTAAGCTTGCTTTCTAACTGACTCATACATTTACCAAGAGAACGGAATGTAATTACATATTTCAGTTTTAAAAGCATTTTCTAGGAGCAAAGTAAAAGAAAGGGACTCTTAGTAAGAGAAAACAAAGACAAAAATGAAGAGTCTGACACAGATGATATGACTTAAAGGGCACTGTCTTGCTGACATCTTATTTGGCTGTGTTTCTAGATAACCATTCTGTTCTTTTAGTCCTAGCACTTTGTGGAAAATGAGGATGGGTAGTAGGTGCACAACTGGGTGAATATCAGAGATGATAAAGAAGCAAAATAAAAATAAATTTAATTTTCAAATTTTATATGATAGTGAATGTTAGAAATAATTAAGGATTAACTCTATTCAAAACAAAAGTTAGAAGTCACTGCCTGACTTAGCTAAATAAAAAACCATAGAATTCCACCTGCTTAGGTATACAAAGAACAAGAGTATCTTTAAAGTCCTCTAGCTAATGTTAGTTTACCTTTAGAAAGAAAATTAATGCTGTAACATGCATTATCCATTATTTTCAGTATATTAAAATAATAGTATTTAATTTTACTTAAGAGGTTTGAAACAAGCATGTGTATAGGTCACAATCTTTGTGATGCTATTATAATTATAATCTTCAATTATATTATCTAAAATTATTACCATTAGAATTAAGTTATTTGAGGTAAGAGAGGGTTTCCAGTGACCTATGCATACCTCATGTGCACTCTCTCCTAATGTTTATACACCTGTGTATTCCTCTCTGGCACTGAGTAGGGCCAACCTATAACCAAGAAAAATACTGTAGAAATTATGGAGTCTGACTTCCAAGAAGGCTTGTGTTTCACTGGGGGAAGCCAGTTATCATATCATGGACACTCAAGCAGAGGCCCGGATAGGAAGGAACCAACCAGGGGCACATGTGGATGAGCTCATCTTCCAGGCTCAGCCAAGATTTCACCAGGTGGCATAGCCTACCAATGCTTCTTGACAGTGACCTTTTAAGAGATTCTGAGCCCAAACCACTGATATAAGCTGCTCCTGATTTCTTGACCCATAAAAATGATGGGATATTAAGTGTTGATTGTGATTTAAGGTATGAAGTTTTAGAATAATTTCTTATGCAGTGCTCTAGGCTGAATATTTGTGTCCCCCTCAATTCATATGCTGGAACCTAATCACCAATGTGATAATATAAGGAGATGAGGGTCTTTGGGAAGTGATTAGGTCAAGAAAATGCAGCCCTCATGAAAGGGATCAGTGCCCTTCTAAAAGAGGCCCCAGATAGCTCCCTTTGTCTTTCTGCCAAGTGAGAACATGGAGAAAAGGTGCCATGAATCAGGAAGAAAAGGTGCCATGAGCCACAAAGTGAGTCCTCACAAAATACCAGATCTGTTATTATACTAGTGCCATGGTGATGGGCTTGCCATATTCCAGAAGTGTAAGACATAAATTCTATTGTTTGTAAGCTAGCCAGTTTATGGTATTTCATTATAGCAGCCCAAATGGACTAAGACATGCAGCAATAACTAACTGATACCATGTAAAATACATTTGTGTAGGTATAATAAATATTTATATAAATTATGGTAATCCATGAACTAAAATCAGGACTCTAGGGGAAAAAAAATTTCCCCAAATAGCATTTGTGTATATCTACACCATTTCTAGACACAGGAAATTACTGAGTCCCATAGGCAGACTTTAAAAAGAAAGAACCAAACTATACATTCAGGCATTCAGGGCTACTCAGCATGATGCAATTTAATAATGACTTTAAAAAGTATCCCTAGTGTGTAAGCAGAGGTGGTTTAAACACACACAAACACACAAGATTATATAAGCCTCACATTACAGCAGGTTTAGGGAGAAAATGAGCATGGGGAAAATTGTAAAGGAATTTCAGTCTTGTTTATTCTTACTGAATGTTAGAGACTAAGGAAGATTTATTGAAGCTAATATGACCTTCCAGCACATGTTGGTTGTTTTTGCTCAACTAAATTCTCTTTTAGAGAGTTGTTATCCTTAAAATTTGGTGGGGAATGACTTCAAGTAAAAGCACATATTTAGCCTTTTATTTTTAACTCATTATCTCATATTGAAAAACATCTGTACTAAAGGTCAGAGATGGTAATAAACAAAAAACATGTTCTGTTATTTTATAGCAATAACTTATGTAAAGAACCCTATCAATATTTCTTTGCATACTTGTTATCCTTTTGCTTCTCTTGTATTTTAAAAAATGATTTATTTAAAAATGTACTAATAGTAAAGTAATATATTTTATCTTTATCTTTTAAAAAAGAGAGAGATGCAAAGCTTCTTTTATTTCTAATCATCCTGAGACACATTAGTTTAAGAATCAGCAATCGCTAAAAAAAATCCACTGATATTTTTTAATTGGGTGTATTTAATATTTTAACTTCCTCTTTGGATTAAAGACTGAAAAATCTCAACATACATATATAAAAATAAATACTTGAATATTTGGATACAAGTATTAAATGCATGTGATATTATCATATGAATACAAGTTTTCCTGCAAAACTCAGGATACTTAAATAAGCTAAACAAATTTCATGTCTATTTGGTATTTTAATGATATATTTAATATGAGAAATAAACATATTAAGCAAATGTCATTTTAAGAAAATGATAAGATTCTAGGTCACTAGGATTAAGTAAATGGCTGGCCACATCAAAAAAATAAGTGATCTCAAAATTCATAACTTCATTTTTAAATGACTAAATACATATACACTTAAATTTCTATAATGATAACATAGTCCTTATATTTTCTATGGAGATGTTTTCTATTATTATAGAAAATTAAGAAACCATATATGCATTATGAGCTGAACAAAAGTTACCATATTTTGTGTTGTCATACAACTTTTTAAAAATGAATTCCCATTTATCTTCATAACCATTTGTACAAGCATTTAGGGGCTAGAAAGTTAGTATCATTTGACCTCTGAACATTTCTATCTTCTCTCAAACTTGTTCAATACTGGTGAACACCAAAGAGTAATTTATCACTGTGTCACACTTGCCTGAAGAATTTCTTACAGGCTCAAGAAGAATGATGAGGTTAGTCTTTAAGCCCTGAAAATTCCTGAAGGTGAATTTTTCTCTTTGGTATACATAGATAAGTTCGTCTTTGTTAAAGATTGTTTATGGATGTTTGTTCTTATTGCCAATGTTTAGGTTTTAGGTAGCCTATTGAATATGCTCATTTTAGTGGAGCCTTGGATCAAAATGCTCACTTAAGCATCATTCTATGTATTAGATACTTCAGCCTAAGCCTAGATTATGTTCATTATTAGAGTAGAGCCATGTTGGATGAACTTGTGGGAAAAATCCAGCAGAAGTTTATTATTATAGGGGAAATCAGAAAATAGAATAGAGATTCTCCTTGAGAAGCAATTTGAGAAGGAGTTGATCATTTTAGGTAGAATACTTTGTGAACCGATATGGCCTCCAGTTAAAGTCTGTCTGCGGGGAGTCTAAGAAGAAGCTACGAATGCTGAGTTTGATCTTGCACCAGAGCATAACTTTTACAACAGAATAATTTATCTGATGAAAGCATTGGACATACCTGAATTTGTCTTTGCTCTAAAACCCTGAGTCTTAATGAGAAAGGGGCCTGAAAGTTAAAAATGACAAAATTCTAACCTCACAGCAGTTCCGAACGACCCAGCAATTTCACTCCTGGGCATTGATCCCAGAGAAAGGAAAACTTATGTTCACACTAGGACCTGTACACAAATGTTGATGGCAGGGTTATTTGTTACAGCCCAGATCTGAAAATAACTCCTTCTACAGGCGAATAGCTAAACATATTGTGCTATATCCATACCAAGAAAAATGACTGGGCAATAAGAAAAATGGACTATTGAGAAGCAAAATACTTGTATGAATCTCCAGGAAATTATGCTAAATGAAGAGAAAGCAAATCCCAAAAGATTGCATACTACATGATTTCCCTTACATAACATTATTGAAATAACAAAAAATATAGACTTGGAGAACAGATTAGCAGTTCCTATAGGTTATGGGAAGGGTGAAGGTAGAGGAGATGAAAGTGAGGGTAGCTATAAAAGGGAAACAAGGGGATGAGGTGAGATAAATGGACTGCTCTGTATCTCAGCTGTGGTGGCAGCCACACAAATCTAAACATGGTCGACTGAAATTGGCCCCCACAAAATATCCACAATTCAATCCCTGAAACCTATAAATGTTGCATTATTTGGAAGAAAAGAATGGTCTTTGAAGATATGGTTAAGAATTTTAACATTAAGAGATTATCCTAGATTATTTGGGTAATATTTGAGGGTGGGCCTTAAATACCACCACAGATTTCCTTATAAAACAGGGGCTGGGAAAGTATAGACATAATAGGTGAAAAATATGATCATAGAGGCAGAGTTTGGCAAGGAATGACACCAGTCACTAGAAGCTGAAAGAGCCAAAGAACAGATTCTCCCTTACAGCCTGTCAAGGGAACACACCCCTGCAAACACTTTGATTTGGGCACAGTGTTACCAATTTTGGACTTCTAGCCTCCAGATCTGTGACAATAAATTTATGGTGTTTTAAACCACTGAGTTTGTGGTGACTTGTTACAGAAGCTATGGGAAATTAACATACTACATGAATGATAAAATTACATAGAACTAAACACAAATACACATACAAGTACACAAATGAATATATGTAAAATTGAGGGATGCTGAGTAATATTGGTGGATTATATTACTATCAATTGGTTTGGGTATTGCACTATAATTTTACAAGATGGGATTTGGAGGAAACTGCTTAATGGGTACATGAGAACTCTCTGTGTTACCTTCAATTTATATGTGAATGTACACTTATACAAATTAAAATTAATTTTAATTAAATTAATTAATTAATTTAATTAAAATTAATTTTAAAAAAATAAAATTTAATTTTAAAAAGGTGATAGAGTTATTTCACTAAGAACTATTAGAAAAAACAAACAGGAGAATATCTTCGTGACTTTAGTGGATGTGAAGATATCTTAAACACAACACAAAAAACATATTAATCATAAGAAAATATGTTATATTAAAATATATTAGATATAAGAAAATAATTTTAAAAAACAATATTAAGAGAATGAAAAGGCAATCCACAAAATGAGAGAAGATATCTGCTCTGTAGATCTATGAAAAATTGCTCATATATAAAGAGTTGCTTGCCTGGGAGTAGTGGCTCACTCCTGTAATCCTAGCACTCTTGGAGGCCGAGGCAGGAAGATTGATCATTTGAGCTCAGGAGTTCAAGACCAGCCTGAGCAAGAGCAAGACCCCGTCTCTACTAAAAATAGAAAGACATTATTTGCACAACTAAAAATATATAGGAAGAAAAATTAACTAGGCATGGTGGCACATGCCTGTAGTCCCAGCTACTTGGGAGGCTGAGGCAGAAGGATCACTTGAGCTCAGGAGTTTGAGGTTGCTGTGAGCTAAGGCTGACGCCACGGCACTCTAGCCAGGGCAAAAAACAAAACAAAACAAAAAACAGTTACTATGAAATAATAAAAAGCCATAATGGAAAAAGAAATAGGCAAAAAGTTTTAATAGAATATCTTCACTAGTGTGTATATCCCAAATGATTAATTAATAGATAAAGCAATGATTAAATTCATTAGTCATAAAGGAAATGTGGAGTAAAACCACAATGTGATTCTGCTATACACTCACTAGAACAACAAAAGGCGACAATACTATTAGATTGTGAGTAAACTGGTATTTTCTTCCACTTCCCACTAGTTTAATTGCTATATATAACTTGGATAACTATTTCATAATATCTAATAAAACTGAATATACATATGTCCTATGATTCAGTCATTCCACTTATACATATATAACCAACAGAAATGAATATACATATTTACCCACAGACACATACACATATGCTTAGAGCAATAATATTTATAATAATCCTAACCACAATCCAAATGTTCATCTACAGAATGATTAAATACTCTTCTATTCATACACAGAAATAGTTTACAGTAATAATAATACAATAATTATATGAACTGTCATGTAATCATTCAAAAATAATGTTAAATGAAACAAACAAAAAAAGAGTCTAGAGTAAACAAGTCTTGAAGTAAACAAGATTTGAAGTTCAAAATCCGGTAAATGAATCTACAGAATTAGAAGTTAGGAACTGATTCCCTTACAGGAGTTGGGCAGTAATAGGTGGGGGCATAGCATTTTTTTGACATTTTGGTGAAGTTTTGTTCCTTTATCTAGATGAAGGGAATATGAGTGAATTTACCTCATGAAAATTCATTGAATTATATACCTAGGACCCGTGTATCTTTTCATTTGTAGGTCACATTTCAATTTAAAAAAATTGTTTTTTCTTACTTATTCTTCTAAATGTTCTTTAGTTCCAGAATGTATACAAAAGAAATTGCACTAAATTTATAGGCTTTAGAATTATTTTTATCTCTGTTATTTCTAGTTTAATATCCAAAAATATGCCATATCTTTACATTATTTAGTATTGATTCTAAGAAAAGTTTTTCAGTATTTATTTTTATATAAGTTATACAAAATGTGTGGTCACATGATTTTTCTATTTTTACATGAGTTTCAATCATTGTTGCTATTAAGTAAGAAAACTTATTCAATTTATTACATGCTCTAATTGGTTAACAATGATATGCAAGAAATATATTCCAAATTTCAGATGTATTCCATAAAATTAATCAAGAATGTTCATAAATTCATAGTTTTAGGGAGATAAATCCAGTTCTGCTTATGGAAAATTTAGGAGAAATGAATATTAACAAAAGATTGGTTAAATAAAATGGCTATATCCTTATAAAGCCATAATATGGAGTCAGTAAAAATCCTACAGTATAATTATGTGGAAAATAAGGAGAAATCATTGCTAAGTATAACAACACACTAAAAATAAAATTCTTAGAAGAAAACATAGGAGAAAAGTTTCATGACATTGGGCTTGGCAATAATTTTTTGGACATGACACCAAAAGCACAATCAACAAAAGTAAAATTGGACAAGTAGTAATACACCAAACTTAAAAGTTCCAGCATAGCAAAATAAATGATCAACAGGGTGTAAAGGCTATTTATGAAATGAGAAAAAAGTATTTGCAAACTATATATATATATATGGTGTTATTTTACAAAATACATTAGAAATCCTACAACTTCAAGAGCAAAAACCAAAATAACCCAATTAAAAAAACAAACAAAACAAAAAACAAAAACAGGCAAAGGGCATGTGTAGAGATTTCTCCAAAGAAGACACATAAATGGCCAACAGTTATAAGAAAAGATTTTCAACATCACCAATCATCAGTGAATGCAAATCAAAATCACAATAAGAAATCACCTCATTTTCTGGGCGTGGTGGCTCATGCCTGTAATCCTAGCACTCTGAGAGGCTGAGGTGGGAGGATTGCTTGAGCTCGAGCTCTTGAGTTCGAGACTAGCCTGAACAAGAGCGAGACCTTATCTCTACTAAAATAGAAAGAAATTAGCCAAACAACTAAAAATAGAAACAAAATTATCTGGGCATGGTGGTGCATGCCTGTAGTCCCAGCTACCTGGGAGGCTGAGGCAGGAGGATCACTTGAGCTCAGAAATTTGAGGTTGCTATGAGCTATGCTGATGCCATGGCACTCTAGCCCAGGCAAGAGAGTAAGACTCTGTCTCAAAGAAAAAAAAAAGAAAGAAATCACCTCACACCTGTTATGATGACCATTATTTAACAACAACAACAACAATAAAAAGATAAGTGTTGACAAGGATGTGAAAAAATTGAAACTTGTGTAAATTGCTGGTAGAAATGTAAAATTATTCAATTGCTTATGAAAAACTGTATAGAAGTTTCTCAAAAAATTAGTAATAGAACTATCGTGTGATACAGTAATGCTACTTCTACTACATTAGCAATGCTGGCAAATGTTCCTTAATCCAGTCACAAAAGGATAAATAGTACATGGTTTTATTTATATGAGGTATCTGTAATAGTGAAATTCATAGAAAAAGAGAGTAGAATGGTGGCTGCCAGGGGTTGGGGGAAAGGGAAACAGGGAATTCCTGTTTAATGAGTATAAATTTTCTGTTCTAGGTAACAGACTTAAACTTAAGGTGTGAAACTAATAGAATTCTAGAGGAAAACATTGGAAACACTGCTCTAGGCATTGGCCTAGGCAAAGAATCTATGCAGAAGACAACAAAGGC
Source organism: Microcebus murinus (assembly GCF_040939455.1). Classification (NCBI taxonomy): domain Eukaryota; kingdom Metazoa; phylum Chordata; class Mammalia; order Primates; family Cheirogaleidae; genus Microcebus; species Microcebus murinus. Next base: position 15,152,011 of record NC_134114.1, read on the forward strand.
AATCACAGCATCAACAAAAATAAATAAATGGGACCTAATCAAATTAAAAAGCTTCTGCACAGCCAAAGAAACTGTCAAGAGAGCAAACAGACAACCTACAGAATGGGAGAAAATTTTCGCAAGCTACACATCAATCAGATAAAGGGCTGATAACTAGATTCTATTTAGAACTCAGGAAAATCAGCAAATAAAAATCAAACAACCCTATCAAAAATGTGCAAAGGACATGAACAGAAACTTTCCAAAAGAAGACAGAATAATGGCCAACAAATATATGACAAAATGCTCAACATCTCTAATTATCAGAGAAATGCAAATCAAAACTACAATGAGATATCACTTATCTCCAATGAGAATGCCCTTTATTAAAACGTCTCCAAACAATAAATGTTGGCATGGATGTGGAGAGATAGGAACACTCCTACATTGCTGGTAGGACTGTAAACTAGTTCAACCTCTGTAGAAAGCAATATGGAGATACCTTAAAGTGATACAAGTCCATCTACCATTTGATCCAGTAATCCCATTACTGGGCATCTACCGAAAAGAACAAAAGTCACTCTATAAAAAAGACACCTGCACTCGAATGTTTATAGCAGCACAATTCACAATTGCGAAGATGTAGAAACAACCGAAGTGCCCATCAATACATGAGTGGATTAATAAATGTATACCATGGAGTGCTATTCAGCTATAAGAAACAATGGTGATATAGAGCCTCTTGTATTTTCCTGGATAGAGCTGGAACCCATTCTACTAAGTGAAGTATCCCAAGAATGGAAAAATAAGCACTGCATGTACTCACCAGCAAGTTGATATTAACTGATCAACACCTAAATGGACATATAGGGATAACATTTATTGGGCGTTGGGCAGATGGGAGGGGGGAGGAGGGGATTGGTATATACAGACATAATGAGTGTGATGTGCACCATCTGAAGGATAGACATGCTTGAAGCTCTGATGGGGGGAGGGGGAGGTGGGGGTGTGTGAAGGCAACACACATAACCTAAACATTTGTACCCCATAATATGCTGAAATAATAAAAAAAAAGGTCTAGAGATCTGCTGTATAACATTGTACCTATAGTTAAAAATACTGTATTGTGCACCCAAACATTTGTAACAAAGGGAGATACTATATTAAACATTGTTACCTCAATTTTATAAATATTAAACAAAGTAAGCCAGGCACAGGAAGACAAATACCAAATAATCTCACTCATATGTGGAATCTAAAAAGTTGTTTTCATAGAAGTAGAGAGTAAAACCGTGGTTACCAGAGGACATGGAGACTAGGGAGAAGAAAGGATGGGGAAAGATTGGTCCATGGGTACAATGTTATAATTAGAAAGGAGAAATAAGTTCTGTGTTCTATTGCATAATAAGATGACCATAATTAACAATAATGATTTGTATGTTTCAAAATAGCTAGAAGTTTTTGAATGTCCTCAACCCAAAAAGCAATAATAAATGTTTAAGGTAATGGATATGTTAATCACCCTGATTTGGTCATTACACAATGAGTACATATATTGGAACATCATGTTGTACCTCATAATAAATTCATTCAATTAATAATATCATGTGTGAACTGTAATTTCTTTAAAAAATAAAAAAACAATAAAGAAAATATAGCCAAACTCTCAAAAATATTATGTGTGGTGTTATTTCACTTAAATATACATAATTGAAAAAAGCATGAATAGACACGTGCTAATTTTTGACAGTTTTAATACATTAAAACATTTTGAAGCATTTTAAAACATTAGTACTTTAATTATAGTTATTCAATTTTATTCTCTTCAATTATCTGTTTCCTGAGTTTTAAAAATAAATCTTACAACAAAGATTTTTATAAGCTATTATGTTTTTAGTGGAAATCTGCCCTTTTTTCTCCTCTTTGAGAATAATACATGAATTTTTAAAAATATCAATAAAGCTTTTGTATAAAAGAGCCTTTCAAAAATATCATGTGAGTGAGTGGAGAAATCAACAGATGTTGGCATCAAACAGAGCAGGTTAAAATCCTGACTTGGCTTATGACCTTGTGCCTTAGGAAACCTATTTAACTTCTCTGAGATTTAATTTACTTCTCTATAAAATTTGGAAAAACAAATTATCATACAGGATTTGGTGAATATTTTATTATCTGGCCTTGAATAAATTCTAGTTTATGTTATTACTATTTTCATTACTACTATTATAAGTGGAGAAAATTTGGGAATCATGTTTTGATAATCTATGACTACTTCCTTTAATCACATATCAAGTAGATTTAGTTTTAAAAATATCTACTTTTAAAAGTAGATATTTCACTTCACTCATATATTTTAAAAGCTGTTGATCATTTCAATAAAGAAGAAATTGTTTCAATAATTTTATAAATTTTAATATCAATAACAAAAGTATATAATTATGCATTTTCATTTTGTTACTTTATTATCTTTTTTGTTCACTGTTTCTAAGACAGTTTTCTTCATAATCCAAACTAATTACCCTTCAATTTATCTACTTACATTTGAATCCCTTACGTTAGTTGTATTGGAAGCAAAATTAGATTTGAAGGATAAATCTTAAATCTCTGGTATGGATAGTTTCAAGTTTCAGAAGGTCTGGACTTCTAATTGAGTTTGGAAAAAATAAGTATTCAGGCATGATGTGATATGTCTTAGAAATATGTTTAATAATGTTCTAAAAACAAATATTTAGATGAGCATAAAAATATTTATGAAAGAGAAACTTAGAATGTATTTCCTGTTGGAAATTGTAATATTAGGTATAGATATTTTTTAAATAAAATGTTAAACCCAAAACTAAACCCAATGTTCATATTTTGTCTGGTTAATATTATGGTGTTTTATAACATAGTGTCCAGCCATTATCACTCAATAATTGAATATTTTTTTAATTTATTATATTTAAAATACAAAATGATTTAGATATAGATCCCAGCATATTATTCAATAACTAACTAAATAACATGAAAATTATTTTAATCCAAAGGAGTACTAAGTTCCTGTGCCTCAGAAAATATCATGATACTCTAAATAAATTTTTACCACATGTATCATTGCCTTATATAGCTCTAATTTTTCTTGCTTCAACCAAAACTTGTACATTAAATCATGACAGTGTTAATTCACTTCTAGTCCTTATAAAAATATTATAGCAATACTGACTTCAATTTTAACATATTTGTAATGCTTAATGAAAAAATGTGACTATACTATGATACTATTCATGTGACAAAACATATACAAAAACAGTGGATGCGTTACTTCATCTCTCAGAATTTTAGTTTTCCATGTTTTAAACTAGTTCTTATATATTTATATTTTTCAGGGTAATTCTGTGGTAAACACTTATCAATCATCAGGTATTTTATTGAGCAAATGGGGATATAGAAAGCAATCCATAAATGGTATATATAGTATTATAATTTTTCTTGTTATTACCATTTTTTCTTGTTATTACCATATAAAGTACTATGATTTTAAGTGCTTCCTTTTTATGTTAAAATACTCAAAATATAAAAAAATGAATGATTTATTTGTATGAGTGTTCCTATCTCTCCACATCCATGCCAGCATTTGTTGTTTTTGGACTTTCTGATAAAAGCCATTCTCACTGAAGTTAAGTGTCATTGTGGTTTTGATTTGCATTTCCCTGATGATTAGAGATGTTGAGCATTTTTTCATATGTTTGTTGGCCATTCTTCTGTCTTCTTTAGAAAAGTTTCTGTTCATGTCTTTTGTTCACTTTTAAAGGGGTTTTTATTTATTTTTTCTTGCTGATTTGCTTGAGTTCTTTATGGATTCTAGTTATCAGCCCTTTAAAAAGATACCTGCACTTGAATGTTTATAGCAGCAGAATTCACAATTGCAAAGATGTGGAAACAACTCACATGCTCATCAATACATGAGTGGATTGATAAAATGTGATATATATATCATGGATTATTACTCAGCCATAAAAATGGTGAACTAATATTTCTTATATTAACCTGGATGGAACTGGAGCCCATTCTTCTAAGTGAAGTATCACAAGAATGGAAAAACAAACACAACATGTACTCACCATTAAATCTGAACTAACCCATCAACACTTATGTGCACATATGGAAATAATAGTCATTAGAAATCAAGTAGGAGGGAGGGGAGAAGATGGGTTGAGTAAATATACCCCTAACTGGTACAATGCACACTATCTGGGGGATGGGCACACATATTTGACTGAAACAGTACAAAAGCAATTTATGTAACCAAAACGTTTGTAGCCCCACAATACTCTGAAATAAAAAAGTAAACATTAAGAATTTGAAATTTGGCATGTTACAAGTTGTCAGATTATGTTTCTCTGATTACATAGCTCATTCCCAAGTTTAATAAAAAGGATTATCTGCCTGTCAAAAAAATAATAATGTTAAACATTTCTATATCACAATAAAGAAGTCAACATTTTGAATGTGAAAATTACGAGGAGTGTTAATTCATAACCTTTTTAGCTTTAGAATTTCTAACGCCAGCGTGTTAGAATGTTTATTTTGTAGGTGATTAACCTTACCGATTGGAATTACACCCTTTCCCTCCCCTCTCCCAAATAATGCTTGGAAGAGAGAGTGTTCTGTTATCTTCTAGCTCGTAAGTATTTTTGTAAAGGAAAATAGAAAAAAGGGTTGTGTTTAGTCTGGATAGATCAATATGTAACACTATTTTGGTAGTGAGCACTCAAAATAATGACACTTAAAATAACTTTTAAAGATGTTTTCAGGAGCTTCAGACCTCATGCAGTTTCTTTAGTAACTCAAGCAAAGTTACTTTCATTTTTCTTCTGAAGGACTGTAAATTTAAATTAGCTAAGCAGCATTTTGCAGTATGTGGTTAGAACTCATTCAAGCATCTGAAGGAGATTCCACTTGTCTCTAGAAGCAAAACGAAGAATGTTCCCACCCATCCCATTACTTCAGTGAACCCACTGGGTTCCTTTCAAAGTGTAAGTTGGACAAAATGATCTGTTCTCTTGAAAAAGTTATAGTCTTCTTAAGTATATATTTTTTTCATATGCTGAATAACACAATTACAGCACATGATACTTGGATTCTTTTTGTGCTCGATAATTTAATGGTTCCATTTTCTATGAAATGTTATCCCATGAAGTCATATAAGATTATATCTCTTAGATAATAGCGTATAAGAAAGCAGAAGAATCCATATGTAAGGCCACAAGTTCTGGGGCTTGTGAGGACAGGGAGTCTGGAGAGGCACTTAAGGGTATAAGATATTAGTGTGTGTATATATAGATATAGGTATACATAGAGAGAGGTATATATATATATCTTAAGGTATATATATATATCTTAAGAAAATGTTATTACCTGAGAACAAAACCCCACAAATCTCTTTATACATAAATTCTCAGGTAATTTGATAAAACATCAGTGTTCTGTGTTTAACCAAAGCTCTGTAAATTAGCTAGACACATAAGCTCAGATCAAGGAGTACTTTTGTCTATTGCTTTTCTCATCTGAAAACCAAGCATTGGATTTATAATTCTGAAGTAGCTTCTTATAGTCAAGTCTATCTTATATTGATACTCACAGAAGTAATTTGACTATAATCAATCTTATGATATGTATTACTTTCCCAAATTTATAAAAATGTATCTTCATGTTGTGGGGGCAGGGAGAAGGAGGAGTGTAATTCCTTTGAGAATATGATGACAATTGCAGATTTTCTCTTGTGAACAATGTAGATATACAAAAATAATCACAAAATAGAATACAGTCTTAAAGACAAGTTTGATACCATAGGATTTATGAGGATCTTGTAACTACAAATGGTTTATTGCTGAAAGATGTTTCTCCATGCTGAAAAAGAACCTCCATTTATATTGTTGAAATGGGAACTTCTGGAATGTAGGGCTAGAGAAAGGCTAGGAGAATTCTGTAAACAATTGCATATGTGAGAAGAAAGATGAAGTTCAAGCATTCCAATTTCCAAGTTAGAAATTGGAAACTATTTCCCAAAGAAGCAGCTGGATAAATAATGACCAGGTTCTACATTAATACTGGTGCTACATTTTAATTACATTTTGATTTACGTAGAATCTTGCAGGTTAGCATTGTATCCTAACCACATTCTTCATGGAGGCCTTATGGGAAATATAATCCAAATTCTAACAGTGGCCTACAAATGAACTTGTAGAACATAACCTGTTTGCCATATGGGAATGGCTGGTAATTCTTTATTTTTATTGATATTTCATTAAAAATATTGGAATGGAAATAGAGTGATCAAGAAATTCTAATGCATTTAGATTTATATCCAATTTATTAAAATAAAGGCCACTTTTCTGGACTTTTTCTTACCTTCTTTCATCAAAAAGAATTAGCCATCACTAGCTGTAGGTAAGCTAAAATATATAATGGTTTATTTCTTTACCTGTACATACTTGCTATTAATCTTAAAAAACTGTTAAGCTATAGGAGATGTCGATTGAGGGTAACTTAGCTTAGAGCACTTGGATCTCAGACCATGAAACAACTATATTAAAATCAATTAAAATATTAGAAAACAATCAGGGGGACTTGTGAATGATCTGAAATGAAGACTAGCAGAGAATCAAGGGAAACACTCCCAAGCTACAGCTAGATTTAAATAGCATTCGCTGCAATTGATAATATTTTAAAAAAAGTCTGAATTCAGAAAAACAATGGCTATATGTACTAAGACTAATCATCCACAATAAAATCATCTGTATTTAAAAATAAATAAATAAATATTCTGAAACTCTTACTCTTATCTAAAGAATTAACAAGTTATATTTTCTTCCCTATTAACATACTCAAAATAACATATTGTTATATGTGCTTTCAGAAATCAAACTTCAAGGTAATAATGCCCAGAGATAGCGATAAAGAGAATTCATTCATTGATGATCAGCTAATCATATGAAAATTGAAAATTGGATGTCAACAGTTCTTATATCTAGTGACAGAGGTTAAAATAATATGAAACTTGATGTAGATTCTGAGAGCAAGGATTTCATAGGACCAGTAAATATATAACATTCCATAGGCTTTAACTTTGTAGTTCTCATAATTAAAAAAAAAGCCTCCAAATGAATATATTCTACTCCTTGATCCTTGCCATTAATATTACATTTAAATACATAATTATGTTAGAATATAAAGTTTCATATAAAAATACCAAATGATAATTTCCAATTTGTTAAACTGAAAATTTACACTATATTATACTATAACTATCTATACTATATCTGTATTTCTATTGCTATATGATCTATTTAAAATTTATAAAATAATAGTTATCATATTAAAGACATTTCTCATTAACCTTAATAGGACAATATAATCAGTGAAATGTTATATTACTTGACAGCATACTCACTATAACCCTTTCTCATTGACTTCTTTTTATTGCATACATTGGCATCAAAGTGAACCACCTATAATATCCAAGATTCAAAGTCTTTGTATAAGATAGTTTGAAGTGTTACTCATATTCAGAAAAGCATTTCAGCTCATTCACCTATTGAAAATGGCATGAATGCTATGAAAAACTTAAAATATGGTCAACATTGCAACACTCTAAGATCAATTATTAAAGACCAAATTTTGGAGAATATAAATATAACCATAAGTAGACCAAGGTAATAAAAAATAAATTAACCTCACAACAAGCATCTGCTGAAATCTATCTGTCCTCTTTTTCTCTAAGTTATCACATACAGCAGCTATCATAAATTGGTAACAAAACAAAGTGATACACTACTTTACAGATAAAAATAAAATTTGATGAAAAATAATTTTCAATGTTTAATGATTAGTGATAAAATAATAATGGTTTTTCTACCATAAGATGTCTGAAATTTAAAGAGAACAGTGATTGCTGAAAACGTCAACTAATTAAAAATTAAGATTTTTGTCTCATGTCTGTCTTTGTGGTTACAGTTCCTTCCATAGGTTCCTAAAAATATCAGTAATGCAAAATATCCCCATATGACAAAAATCCATGGAGCCTAAGTCTAAACAGGAAATTTGTTTATGTTTCATATAGGAGGTCTGTTTGGAAAGTATTCAGTCATTGTTAATATAATGAGAATGGTTAGTGTGCCATCAATGTGACCTGGCAGCTAAGGAGAGTGGATTGGGATACGCATGTGTGAACGATGACGATTTCACTGTGCTAGTTGCGTTCAGAATGACTGAGTGATTAGAGCAATGAATCTGCATCAAAGTTTGAGTTAAACTTGAACCTCCCTCCGCGGAAACTATCGGATGATTCAGAAGGCTTTTGGGGTTAATGCAATGAGTGCAGCACAAATGAAAGTGTGACACAAAGGCTTCAAAGACAGTGGAAAAGAGGTTGAAAGAGATCTACTTCTGGAAGGCCTGCAGCAAACAGAACCCCTGAAAATGTTAAACAGGTACGGGTTAGATTAAGAGACCCTGGGAGAATGTGTGAGGTCCAAAGGTGCCTACTTTGAAGGTGACTGAGGTGTCATTGTCTTATGTACAATGTTTCTTGTATTTTGTATCTTCTTCAATAAATGTATCTATTATTCTTATTACATGGCTAGATACTTCCTGGACAGGCATCGTACACCATGTGCATATAGTCTGAAAGTCATTTTATACAACATTTTTAGTAATTTTGGTCATGAAATAAAGTTTTGACTACAAGCCATCACACAAAATCAGGTGTGGAATTTTCTATTTATGTTGGTGTTCAAAAAATTTCAGATTTTGAAGCATTTCAGATTTTGAATTTTTGGATTAGTGATTCTTAACCTGTATTATAAAAATTTAAATAATCTTATAAAGCTAATCATAATAACTATATTTTTGCTGACTTTTTCTCTTCTAAAATTTCTAATACTTTTCTTTGTTTCTAAAACACAACCCATTGATCTGAAAAAATTAGAAAAACTATATCTAGTACAGATAAATTGCTATAATATATAATGACATCATTGTACATTGCCTTCAGTTAATTTGCTTACTAAATTTACTAAGTTAAAAGATTATTTTCTTGAACTTTACAAATATAATTTTCAATCAACCACTCATTCAATACTTGCCTCAAAATAAAATAGCATGTTATACTTAGAAATCTGGCATATATACTTAAAGTCTTTGATTAGGGATAAGGAAGAGTTAATAAAAAAATTCTGACTAATGTATAATTTGCCTTTATTATTCCTCAGTGATGTTTCCTAGCAACATTGAAAGGCTAGTCTTTTATTTGCTTTGTACTTTTTTTGATAAGGAAATAAAAATCGTATTTCAGAAGGCTTATTTACTATTATTATAAAAATTGTCAGAAATACCTGATTACTCATTTAACTGATTTTAATGGAGAAAATAAGGCCAATGGAACAAATGTGATTAATTGTTCAATGGAAAGTGAAATTCTGTTACTCAAATATTTCAAATAAAGATAACTTTGATGTGTTCTAATATTGACAATGATATTCTTCTTATTTATACATGGGCATGAAAACTTTCATCTCATTTAATTAAAAATATTTCTATCACATGAACATCTTCCATCTTCCATCATTTTAACTTAAAATTATATATGTACTATGAGGAGTTAGGAGAAAAAAATAAAGATATATTTAAAAAAGTAGACAAACTAGAATTTAAATAATTATGAAGAACATTAATCTTTTTCACAGTAAAATTTATTCTTCTAAAAATAATTTGTATAGTTTATGAATTTTGCTGTCTGGCAGTTACAGTATATAGAAATGTTTTAAAAAGTCTTAAAATTTATTTATGTTTTTTCAGGATTTGACAGCTATTTCTTATACAAGGTACTGTCCATCCATGCAAAAGACATTGACAAACCAGTGGTCCAGTCATGTGGCTTATTTTTTTCTGAGCTGAGGTTTCCATTACTTCCAAGTAAACAGTGGCATGAGAATGACCATTAATAGGGGTAAATTTAATTATATTTTATCAAGCCTGAATGCTAACACAAAATGTAATATTAAAATCTGTTTGCACTGGGCGCGGTGGCTCACGCCTGTAATCCTAGCTCTCTGGGAGGCCGAGGCGGGCGGATTGCTCGAGGTCAGGAGTTCGAAACCAGCCTGAGCAAGAGCGACACCCCGTCTCTACTATAAATAGAAAGAAATTAATTGGCCAACTAATATATACAAAAAATTAGCCAGGCATGGTGGCGAATGCCTGTAGTCCCAGCTACTTGGGAGGCTGAGGCAGGAGGATCCCTTGAGCCCAGGAGTTTGAGGTTGCTGTGAGCTAGGCTGACACCACGGCACTCACTCTAGCCTGGACAACAAAGCGAGACTCTGTCTCAAAAAAAAAAACAAAACCTGTTTGCTAGGTTCAGGTTTCCCTAAATCCAAAACAGAATACAAATATTAATGTCTGGTTATTAGGTTGCACATTTATACTAACAGGCAGATGGATGCAGTGGATAACAGCCAAGACTTTGGAGTCAGTTGGTCAGACATAGGTTCGTAACCTGGCCCAGCCACACATTAGCGCCATGTTGCTCAGTTATTTGGGGCACATCTGTTATTCTCAGAAACACTGGCTTTATTAACTACCAAATGAATATAATGATAATGCAGGGAAGAGAAATAGGTGTTTTCTACATTTATTAAGGAAATATAACACACTATGACATCTTTCCTAGCTGCTGGAACTCAAATTAGTCAGAAACTACGTGACTTTTTTTTAAGTGTCCCTGCCACTAAATTAAAACAGCTCTATAGAGTTGTTGGAAGGTAAATGAAATAATGCAAGTAAAGTGATTTCTTTCATTTCTCATATATATGAACTATTTGGTAAATGTTTTTATTATATTAATAATTATTATTGCATTAGAAATCCGATGCCAAAGATACCCAATAGGTGAAATGGAAAAAAAAAAAAAAAGTAAAACAAATGAAAAAAAAACATATGGATATCTGTCTGCAATATTAATACTTTGCACTATCATTTACTTCAGGTTTGCAGAAAATAACGCTAATGAAAAAGAAGTTCAAATTGATTTGGTTTATGTTTTGTTATCGCCTTCACTTAAACTGTCATTGTAACAGATGAAAGAATGGAAACAAGCACCACATATACTCACCAGCAAACTGGTATTAACTGGTATTAACTGAGCAGCACCTAAGTGGACTCATAGGTACTACAGTAATAGGGTATAGGGCAGGTGGGAGGGGGAGGGGGGCGGGGGACGGGCAAATACATAGATACTGAGTGAGATGTGCACCATCTGGGCGATGGTCATGCTGGAAACTCAGACTTGTGGGGGAAGGAGAGAAAGGGCATTTATTGCCAAAATATATATATATATAAAAAAAACATCATCTCCAACTATATTAGTTCATACAACTTCTAGCAGGTATATATGCTCCCCAATATATTGCTTAACTTAAATATATGATGGATTCTATAAGCCAAGTAAAATTAATAAGGTATGAGGATAACTGGTACTCTCATTTGTCCTTCTTTTGAGGATAATTACTACATTTTAAAACTCAAAATATGGGTGTTTAATTTGCATGGCATTTTTCTCTTTTGCTCGTGAACATGGACTGATTTCAGTTCAGTCTGCGAGTTCATTCTTGCTGTGGCAGACATACTTTAGTAATCAACTAAATAGATTTTTCTCTTGTGTTAATGTCTCAGTTAACCTTCAAAATGTGGATAGTTTATTTTCTTCTGAGGAAATAAATCAGCCCCAAAGTTGCTCAATAACTGTGGCCAAAATGGGAGGTAATAAGGAGGAAATGTAAAAAGAGTGGCTTGTAAATTTGTGTTATTTACATTTATTGAGGAAATACGACATACTATGAAATATATTCTAGCGAACTGGAGCCCAAATTAGTCAGCAACACCACAATCATTCTTTTAAAGTGTCTCAGCTATCTAAATAAAAGCAACACTGTACATGTTTAGATTACCCCGGAGTGCAAACAAGCACATTTTCCTTAAGGACACAGCAGCAGTGGCCTACGCTCCATTAAGCTCTATATTATGAACTGATGTATCTGCTTTTTCTTTTTCAGAATTTAGCTATTCAGTTGCACCCTTGTATGTAAGTTCACTTATTATGAATTCACAAATGGATATGGTCAGATATTATTTCTAGGCAATCAATCGATATTTCTTTACTTATATTAATAATTAATAAACTTTGTAGGCACTATGAGTAAGGAATTATGAGATAAAATTAGCACTTCTAAGATTATGTTATAGTACAGCCATCAGATGAAAATACAAACATTTCTAAAGAAATACATGATATTATCATCTATTCAAAATTATTTATCTACATCTCACTATGTATCCTAGATTTTGGAGATGAAAGATGGGCCCCTTGGAAAAAGATCCTGCTCTTTTGAATATTAGAGTCTAGGAGGTTGGGTGAAGATAGATATTTATCTAATAACCATACAAATAATTTTATCATAAAGTACTCTAAATTCTAGGATATATATAAAGGAAGATTTACTCTGTCCTGGGGAAAGCATCCATTCCAAAGTGACATATGAGCTGACATGTTAAAGGTAATTAGGTACTTACTGAGTAAGTGGAATGGAAGTAGGAGGAATATTCCAGACAGGCAGCAGAACACCTTCCAGTGCCTGTACACACTAGGGACCTGTAAGAGGCTATTGAGGCTTCCATTGAAAGAGCAAGTGGTGGGAAGGTTGGCTGGGTATGAAAGGCTGGAGACCTAAGCGTGTGCCAGCCCAAGATCATATTTTGGATTATGTTCTTATTTCCAAAGAGGGAGAAGCCATGGAAAGTTATTTGATAGCTGAGCGTCAAGTGATTGGATTCCAATTTTTATTAAAAATCTCTCTTCTTTCCAAGTAACAAGTGATGGAGAGAGGATTATGAGTCCAGATAACACAGGAATGTGGTTTGAAAGATGGTGTTAATGGTAGAGATAGAAAAAAAGGGTCAGATTCTGGAGAGCTTTAGGGGATGCTCTCTGCTTTGGCCTGAGTGTTTGTGTCCTCTCCAAATTCACACATTGAAGCTCTAACCTCTAATTTGATGGTATTTGGAGGTGTGGCCTTTGGGAGGTAATTAAGCTGTGATGAGGTTATGAGGGTGGGTCCTCCATGAAAGCATTAGTTCCCTTATAGGAAGAGAAAGAGACACCAGACCTCGCTCTCCCTGCTATGTGAGGACGTAGAGAGCAGACAGCTATCCACAAGCCAGGAAGAGAGCCCTCACCAGGAACCATCTGCCAGCACCTTCATCTTGAAATTTCCACCCTTTAAAATGGTGAGAAATTAATGTTTTTTGTTTAATACACCCAGTTGGTGTTATTTTGTTATAGTAGCCTGAACTGAGTATGACAATATCCATAATAGTTAAACTGAATATAGGAGTAGGGAGAGAGTTATCAAGGGTTATTTTTAAATAATTTATTTGGGCAATAGATGCCGTAGAGAAAAGGAGCCATAAAAGAATCCACATTTCGGTTGGTGGGTAGGGGTCAGTAATCACACATTTAGACGTGTTCAAGTGGAACTTAATCTGCTTTTAAGATTTTAAGTAGTGGTGAAAGTGAAGCAGCTAGATTTATAATTCTGGAAATCAGAGGTGTTGTTTGGGTTGGGGTTACGCTTTGGGAGTCATTGATTCTAGATAATAATTAAAGGTATGTGTGAGAGTGCTCAGGAAGAAAGCACAGAGGAAGACAAAAAGAGAGCCAAGGATTGTCTACCTGCTAATGACCAAAAACACTTAACAACTTTGTAAAAGCAAAGCCAATTGGAACAAAGCAGCCTCAGAAGTCACAAGAAGTTTTCTTAAAGTAGATGAATACATCACTCTTTGAGAGAGTGACTAAAGGAGATGAAAACTGAGGAGTGCCCATGGATTTAGTGACCTGGAGGACATATTCACCTGACACAGGATAGAAACATTGTAGCAATGAGGCCAGATATCAGACTGGAGTGGGGGAATCTTGTCAAACTTAGAGAATAATATCAAACAATTTTCTGACCAAGAGTAAATGTAGGTATCATCTAGCAGTTTCTGTATTGTAATGCCCTCTCCCTTTACCCCACAAATGTTATTCCACTTGCAGGTGATGAAGGAGAGTTGAATTTCTTTGCCAATGACCTATTCTGTGTTATGAATTCGTAGGCAGCAGAGGCTGTGGGAAAGATAATGTGTGCATAGATGAATGATGAAAAAACTGCATAAGGCAGAAATATTTGAGCTTAGCCTGAAGAATGAGTGGCATCAAATGGAATGAGGGAGAAAGAGGGAAAAGTAAAAGTATTCTGTGTAATGAGATACAAAACTAGGAGAAGGTAGAAGTTTCTAATGATGAGAAGACACTAGGCCAAAGACTGGGCATTGAAGTTGGGAAAGCAGCTGGGTTTGGATGGTTCTCAAGGGTGTTGAATGCCAGCCAAAAGATTTAGACATTTCTTAGAGACTGTGAGGAGCCTTTGAAGCATTTGGTCAGGAAAGCAGCAGGAAGAATATGAGTATTTCAAAGAAAATCAATGCCTTTTACCCGTCTCAGTGGAGAGAAAGAAGGAATCAAGAAAAATGGCGATAAACAGGTACTGATTTTTTAAAAGCAAAAATTGATGTATTGAGGATGTACACAAGATATTTTTATATTTCACACTAAAAAAAGCATCAGGCCCTTATTATAATAGTCACTATTGCAAGGACATCTAAGAATATGAATAATTTAAGTGAGATGGTAAGATAAAGAAATGTAATGCTTGTCATACTCTTTTTCTTATATCCGGTTCTAGAAAAACATACAAATAAAATAATAATAAAATGTGGAAATAATGGTTATTTTCATGTTTTTGAGAAGGAACAGGGGGACAGAGAGAGAAAGGAAAGAAAGATTATTCAACTTACAAAAAGAAAGAGTTAAGAAAATTTTTTTTTCAAATGCTAATGTGTTTTCAAGGTTCTCAATCTGCAGTAACCTCAACTTTGTCTGGACCCTTTGGTCAAAACAAACAAACAATAAACAAAGAAACAAACTAAACTTTTTTCTATTGCAGTTGCAACCTAGATATGAAATTAGAGAACTGGTATGTATCCATGGTAGTTCAAGAAGCTATCAGGAGGTTAGGAGCATGTGTGTGTAAGAAGAGAAATGGTTCTTCAGAGATATTTATACCCAGATAGATTAAACATGATATCCATCTAACAAACAAACAACAAAAAAGTGAGGCTCATATAAGATGAAGAGGAGACCAAGCTACAGGCCAGAAATTTGAAACTTGAGAGAAGAATCTGAAATAACATATTAAAATATTCTCTTCTCAAAACAAGGAAATTATGCCATCATTGATGACCCTTTCCCTTGCTCCTTAAATAGAGTAGGAGTCTGTAGATGTAGAGAATGGGGAACAAATTGAGGGTATTGCAAGGATAGGAAATAAAGCAAACCTACCATTGTGAGCAAAGGAATAAGTATGATGAAAATGATATGGGCACATCCTTTTTGATCCTGTCAAATATAATTTTCAGAATATTGAGAACACCCCTATCACATAGTAGATAGTGGCTTGCATCAAGTTTATCTAACTCATTAACAAGGAAGCCAAATACATGCCTAAGCTGGTTCAAAAATAAATGCAAAACACCATGGAATGCTATAATCAGTGGGGGCAAAACAGAATGCTAAGACACATGTGTTTTGTTAGATATAAAATTTAATAGTGTAGGGCAAAAATATCATAACTTCCAGTATCTTTTACTGCAGAAAAAATCATCATATTCCATCCGTTTTACAATAATATAAAATATCTGAGTCCAAATCAACTGTATAAAGTTATATGTGCTCCCCAGAGTCATATGATTCCCCTGTGCTCTCAGCAAGAAAACACAATTAGCGTGACATTATTAGATCAGGTAATCAAATGTTGGCTTATTTTCATATATGGACCTAACTATATACACGTAGATAGTGAGGGATTCCAGGTCTTCCAGTGGAAGACAAAAGTGAGTGCTGTTGCCCCATTTTGTTCCTGTCCAACCCTATTTTTTCATACCTGGGGAAGACAGAATACCCTACTAATCTGCCAATCATAACTTGGCATACGAGCTGCAAAAGAATGCAGAGGACTCTCTAGACCAAGGACCAAGCCACATGGATACTATAAAGTCCGGAAAGTGACCTAGAACCCACATGTGCAGTAAGACTCAGATCATGCAGCTCCCCAATTGTTCAATCAAAGTGGTTCTATGGTGACATTTGAACCACGGAGAGGTCCCTATACAGACACCATAAAACAAGACCCAGACCATAACCAAGCTCTCTTTTTGCACCCTTCCTTTGGCTCTCACTTTGCTGCAACAATGTATCCAGTCATCATCTGTGGCATATGTACCATGCTCTATAAATCTATATATTGCTCTTGTCCTATAATCCCATCTTTCTATCCTCAATAAATCCCATTTTCATGCTTGCCTAACTGGTTTCTCTGGTCATTCTTTGGCCATGAGCATGCCAAGAACCAACCTTTCAGACCAAAACCTGACAATACCAATGTACGCCTTCTATGTATTGATTTATGACTTTATGTGTAATTCCTGTCTCATTAAAAATGAATAAAACCAAACTGTAACCGAGCCACAGTGAGTCCACTTGCTTAAGGGTTCCTGGGTGTGGCTCCAGGCTGTTGTCACTCATACTTGGCTCAGAATAAACCTCTTTAAATTATTTTACAAAGTTTGTGTTCTTTTCCATTGATATCAATAGCATAAATAGTTGATTAGCACATATTTTAATGCATATTATATACTATATTGCTATATGAAAGTAAGCTAGAGAAAAGAAAATGTTACCAAAAATCATAAAAGAAAATACATTTACAGTACTGTATGTATTTGTCAATGCTATAAGTTTACATCACCTGTTTACAAGGTTGTCTATCTGAAATGACAGGAAACAGATGGACAGATATATAGATAGATTTTCAGTTAATTTTCTTTTTATCTTATGCATTTTTCTTCTAATTATATCATTATATATGTGTTTATTAAATGAGTTAGTATTTACTAAGTAGCCGTTCCAATGACCAGAGGTAGTTAGGGCTCAATAAATGTGTATTTTCTAATTCATCTATTAACAGAAATTATGTGTTTGATTTCATTAAGCTTACAAGTACCCAGATTGCTTGATTTTACTTCACAAATTACTCCTTCCCTTATTTTAAAATTCTGTGATGATATGCAGATTTAATCTTGTTAAATCCTTTAAGTTAATCAGGCCAACATTATTGAAAATATCCTTTTGGATATCACTTCTCAGTTTAAAACTATCAAGAAACAAAAGTCTTTTATGACAGACCAGAAATTACCACAATATCTGTCTGCCAGTTACTTCTCTGCCCCCCTGTTTGACTACAATCTTCTCATACACGCCATACTCACGACCCAGTCCTCTCCCTTAGCCCTAGACATAGCTCTTCATCTGCTAGAAAATTTTTCTTCCAATATCCACATGAATTATGCCCTTCTCCTATCCAAGTTCTTGCTCAATCCCTTCTCAGTGAGATACACACTGACCCTGGTATAAAAGACCATAAGCCAGAAACTCCACAGTCACCCATGGGCCAAGCTTCATCCCTATATTCCTCTCCACGTTTTCTCCTCGAACTTCTCTATTGCCTTCGAAATACTATACTTATTGTCTGTGATGCTTATTGTGTCTCCCAGCTATAATATAAAATCCAAGACCCGTGAATGCAAGGACAGCTGCCCCTACAGGTCATTGATGTAGTCCAAGTCCCTGAAATGTGCCTGAAACACAGCAGAGACACAATAACATTTTGTTTTTAAATTGAGACCTTGCATTTCTTGTTACACAATTTTTGGTAAGTTCTAGCAATCATTTAAGCCCATGAAAAGAATTTAAATTTTTTTATCTTGTTTCCCAACGTATAAAATAAACCTAGCAATCTTGGTTAACTTGGATATTTATAAACATGGTTTCAACAGAATTTTCTGCTAAGAATTCTGTTTTTCACAGTCAAGGCCAAGTAGAGAGCTGTGCAAGATGCATACATTAATCAAAATGTCACTGATCCTATAAGTAATTTTTATGAATATTCCACTAAAATGGTTACAAATTCATAAACAGTGTAATCCACATTTCTTTAAATTATCCCTAAATTATTTTCAGAAATTTGTCAACGGCATGTCTGAACTGAATATATATCATGTCTAAATTTTAACTTTATTTTACAAGCTTCATAATAGCATATTTTGTAGATGAGTTCGACTTGAGACACTGATTCAGGTGACTTGGGGGTAGGACACACTTGATGTTTTGGTTATTCGGGGAGTAGGGGGAGGAATGGCAGGGGCAATATATGTAACCCTAACAATATTTATACCCCCATAATATGATAAAATAAAAGGGAAAAAAATATTGTTTCTTTTTTAAGAATACACAAATTAGCTGTGGATTACAAAACAAAACTTTTGGTATATAATAAATTAAATTTATTTATCTATGTACTTTAAAAATTGGGAATCTTTTGTGTCAAATATTTCTCTGGGCTTTTTCACATTCTCCTGAATTTCTCTTTTTTTTTCATTTTTTCTTTTGAACAGTGAAAAATTTAAAACTATATTTTCATGATTTTTTAGAATAATTGTCTTGAAGATTTAAACTACTTTATGCAACTAAAGGGCACACCTTCCCAACTATGATGTAGTCTAAGAGTATAGAAAAAGTCTTCAGGTTAAGAGTAAAAGTGCCTAGTATGCATACTTGTACTTCCACTAAATGGCCTTGAGACTTGGAAAACATTGTTTCCTATCTCTTAGATACAACTTCATCTATGTAAACACAGAAAGTGATATATATTCAGTATACCTCTCATGGGTCAACAAGAGCTAATGGATACACACTAATAAACATCATATTAGGACAAGGACTTACTCTAAGCTTTTTGAAAGAAGAACACTACATTATTTATTGTCACATTTCCTCAGTACCTAGAATAATGTTGTACAATTTGATACTTTAAAAATATGTACTGAACTATATTGCATTATGTAATACAGTAAAAAATTTGGTGTTCATTATTTAGCTCTTTGATGCAACACAACAAATTAAAACTAAGACTCTATGATGGGCAAGTACTAATAAATCCCTTTTGGGCAAATACCAATAAATCCTCAGATAATTGAAGGTGAGAAATGGGACATGGGAGAAAGATTTGAGAAAGGCAACCCCTGTTTTCAGGAACCCATAATTCTAAAGACAAATGGACAATATTATACATTTCTAAAGTAATATTTGTCTTAATGTTCTAGCATCAGCTTTTAGGTAAAATGAATTTTATGTGCTGATGAACACTTATATATTCCTAAGGCAGAAATACACCTTAGCAAATTATGTCAGCATCACACATAATTTGTGACTTTATATGGGGAAATGTCCAAAAATAAATAACTTCCAAAATGATAACAATTTGATCGTTGCAAGTTAATATACTTCAGGATAATGTGAATACACATTTATCTTTTTAAAAAATGGCTTGGCATTTACTGATTGGATTTTATTGCACTCTGCCATCAGAGTTAATTTTTTCGTATATAAGAAATAAGGCTTTCAAACATGTTATCTTACATTAAATCTTAAAAAAATTCAGGCAACATATAACATGCCACAATAATTTCTCTGAAAATTAATAATCATAATCCATCATCACATCATGACATGTGCTAAGGTCATAACTTAGCCACCAATTAATGTAGAGATTGCATTTTTCAGTAGTGCATTAATAGCTCCACTATCTATATACTCTAACCAAAAAAAAAACTACCTCAAATTTTAGTAGATAATGAATAAACAAATACTTAGAATCGTTCCTTGAAGAAATATAAAGAGATCTCAAAAGCACCAGTTAAGCTAAGTTAGAGTTAAGTAAGTTGTGAAATATATAGTAAGATATATATATATATTCGGTCTTCATCACTGGTTTCTGATACCTAGTTTCTAAATCTCTTATAATTTTCTGAATGATAGAGGCAATAGGAGTCTCCTTTTTAATTTATAAGAAACTCCTTTCAAGCACATCTAAGTTTATAATAATGAGATAACTCATGGCTGGAAGCCCAGAAATAGTTTCAGGAAGTGGTGTGGTTGTCAGAGGAAAAAAAAAGAAAAACAAACATATAATTAGAAGGTTGAAACTTTCAGCCCTACCCAATCTTGGGAGGGAAGAAGGGCTGGAGATTGAGTTAATCACCAAAGGTCAATGATTTATTTGATCAATCATGCCTGTGTAATGGAGACCCCATAAAAAACAGGACAGTTCCCAGGCTGGTGAATGCCTCAATATACTGAGAAGGTGCTGCACCCCAACTCCATGGGGGTCAGAAGCTTCTGTGCTCAGACCCCCTCCAGCCCCACCCTATGTACCTCTTCACATGGCTGTTCATTTGCATCCTTCATAATATCCTTTAGAATAAACAGGTAAAAGCAAAGTGTTTCCTGAGCTATTATAGCAAATTATTGAAGTTGAAGAAAGGGTTTTGGGAACTTCTAATTTGTAGGCAAGTTGGACAGAAGTGTGGGTAAGCTGGGGAGTTGCTGCTTGTGATAGGTATCTAAAGTCAGGAGCAGTTTTGTAGACTAAGCCCTTAACCTGCAGGATCTGCACTGACTTCGAGTGGTTATAATCAGAATTGAATTATACTATAGGATGCCCAGTTCAGTTGATGTCTTCAAAGAATTGGAGAATTGCTTGGTGTGGAAAATCTATACATTTGATGTCAGAAGTGTTGTGACTAGAAGCAGATAAGAGCAATAGTAGCTAAATTTTTTGTCTTTATAGTGGTGGACCAGTTACCATATTTAATTTTTTACAGATATCAAAGGATTTGGTGAAAGAAAAGATAGTAACTTCTACTTTGAATCTGTGACTAAAGTTCAATGTGAGCAAAATTTTATGATGGTGGCATAATAATAATGGAAAAGAAATGACTACATAGCATGGATATGCACTGAGCTTTCTTGATTATATTTTCCTGTACACAAATGGAAACAAAACATAAAATATGAATAAATGAAACAGTCCTATAAAAGACCAACCATATTACAGTGTTTATATCTGTTAATTACCTTCTCTTTTCTATTACATTCAAAGAATAGTCACTTCCATACTGTAAAGTAAGAATGAGCCCTAATAAGTGGCAAATTCTGTATTAGTAGATTGCATTGTAATATGATTTTTATCTTTTAAAAACCATTTTAAATTTCAGACACAGTATTAGAAAATATTATATTTCAATATCATAATATTTTCAATACTATAAAATTTCTTAAAACTGTTTAAAAATTATAATTCTTATCTTAGAGAAAATCCTGTTTTACCTTTGATTATTATATACTTTATATATTAAAACTTATAAAGAAATTAATCAAGGCCGGGCGCTGTGGCTCACGCCTGTAATCCTAGCTCTTGGGAGGCCGAGGCGGGCGGATTGCTCAAGGTCAGGAGTTCGAAACCAGCCTGAGCAAGAGCGAGACCCCGTCTCTACTATAAATAGAAAGAAATTAATTGGCCAACTGATATATATATAAAAAAAAAAATTAGCCGGGCATGGTGGCGCATGCCTGTAGTCCCAGCTACCCGGGAGGCTGAGGCAGAAGGATCACTCGAGCCCAGGAGTTTGAGGTTGCTGTGAGCTAGGCTGATGCCACGGCACTCACTCTAGCCTGGGCAACAAAGCGAGACTCTGTCTCAAAAAAAAAAAAAAAAAAAGAAATTAATCATTAAATTTCAGCCATTTTGAATAATCAATAATACAGACAGATGACAATTCATTGAGTATAATATAGTGAACAAGTAGGACTTATGAATTGGATATTAAGAGGTAACCAATTTTGGTCCCACCTATACAACTAATATAATTGTTGTCACTAGCACCACTTCCTCTAAAATCATCATTTGCCCAATTTATATTTATACAAATGGATGTTTATTAAATGGCACAGATTAGATAAGATGTTTAACCTTAATTTTCCTCTCTCTGAAGTTAAGAGGCAGAGGATAACGTAAACACATATAGTCATGCACATCCATAAGTGTGCACATACACACATAAAACCACACATGGATTTAGCACAAGATGAAAATATAATATCAAAGCAATGAGGAAAAAAGAAATCATTTCAAATGTGGTGTTTTAACAATTGGTTAGCCATTTAGAAATAAAACAAAACTTACATTACAACTTCAAACATGATAAAATACAAATTCTGGAGTGACCAAAAATATAGACACAAAAAATGCAGTTGAAGAAATAATAGAATAAGCTTTTATTACTTGAAGTCAGAAAAACTATGGTAATTATAAACTGGAAGTGACAAATTAAAAGATTGGTAAATCTAATTATATAAATTTTAGAAAATCTTCACATCAAAACATCAACACAATATAGTGAAATTAAAGACAGAATGAAAAAAATTGAAATCATATCAAGGAAAAGTTGTTAATTATCTTGAAACATATAGAATTTCTGTAAAAATGAGGAATAATTCAAACTCAATGTAACAATGTGTCAAGAATATGAAGATTTTCCAACAAAGAAAACGTAAAATTTTACAAAGATATAAAACCTCCCTGATGATTAGAATAATTCAAAATTAACACACATGATATTTTTCACTTGATAAATTGGCAAAGGTAATTTTAAAAAGTGTGCTGATTATAAGGTGTAAAGAAATTCTGGTAGCAAACATGGCAGACTACAAGCAGCCTGCACATGCCATTAGCATGGAGAAGATTGAAAGTGGTGAGTAGATGTTCACCTTCAGATGATTATCTAAGACAGAGCATTGAGAATCCAAAGAAGAATGATGGTGGTGGTGGTGGGGCTCCCAAAATGAAGGAGAGGGAAGTGAGTCTACCAGCTCAGGCGGACTGGAAGTTTATGGTGAAGGTACCAGCACATGGTGACAGAGGAGAGAACCCAAGGGCTCAACATTTTCCCATGGGCATTGCAATTAAAGCTTCAGGTGAACCTTTCCACCACAGAAGGTCACTGAACTGACATAGAGAGCTGACTGGAGAAAGTGCACCTGCATTGTTTCATAGAGAAGGCACACTAGGGTCCCACAGGCTTATAAATCCTGAGTACAGTGGCTGGTAGGTCCCAGCCCAAGAGTGCTGCATCTATCTGGAGAGCAGGTCTATTGCTGCTGCCTCCCCATTGCCCATGCTGGGCTGTGGAGGGAGCAGGGAAGCCAGGTGCTCTTGCATGCCTCATAGGTGGGTATCATGCACCCCCATTGTTGCTGAGGGACCTAGGCAGAGCAGGTGTCTAAGGACACAACAGCTCCTGCTGCCACCTGGCAGATGTGCCCAGCAATAGTTGCCAGTCAAACCAAGATGGAGAGATCACTTGCAGCCAGACTTGGGAAGGGCAAGCAATTGCCTCCATGAACTGATTCCCCTCAGCACTGTAGCTGTTTTAAAGACATATAGTGCACCTATCCCTTTCCTTCCTGGCCAGTCTTCCATGATAGGACTCAAGAGCACCATCTAAGGACCTCTGTCTCCCTTCACTGAAAAACAAAGTTTCCAGAAAAGGACAGGTGTATTGCAAAGCCATCTGTCTTAAACTGAGAGAAGAGATTTCAGATGAGAAGAAACCAGCATAAGAACTCTGACAACATGAAAAATCAGGCTGTTTTCACATTGCCAAAGGATTAAAATAGTTCTCAAGCAATGGACTCCAACCAAAAGGAAATTGTTGAAAGTCGGATATGGAATTCAGAATATGGATGGCAAGTAAGATCAATGGGATTAATGAAAGAATTGAAAACCAACACAAAGAAACAAAAAATAATAATTCAGTACATGAATGAAAAATTGACCAAGGAGATAGATAATATAAGACAAAAAATTATAACTGAACTTTAATAAATGAAATAGTAATTTAGGGAATGTCAAAATACAGTAGAAAGATTTAATGACAGACCAGACCAAAGAAGAAAGAATTTCAGAGCTTGAACATGAGGCTTTAGAACTAACCCAGTCAGTTAAAAATGTAGAAAAAAAGGATCGAGAAGAATGAATAATCAATTCAAAAAATATGGAATTATGTAAAGCAAGCTAACATAAGAATCACAGGTATCCCTAGGGAGAAAAGGAAAAAGCAAAAAAGCATGAAAAACCAATTAAAGGGACATTTGAAGAAAACTTTCATGGTATTGATAGAGATTTAGATATTCAGCTATAATAAGATCATCAAATGCATGGAAGATTCATGGCAAATAGGACATCACCAAGTCATACAGTCATCAGTCTGGCCAAAGTCAAAGTGAAGGAGAAAATGCTACAATCTGGAAGATGAAAGCATCAAGTAACTTACAAAGGAAAACCCATCAGACTTATCAGCAGAGACTTCTCAAGCCAAAAGGATTGAGGTTCTATGTTAGTCCTTGTCAGCAGCATAAAAGTCAGTCGAGAACCTTGTATTCTGCAAAAGTGTTTCATAAATGGAGAAATAAAGTTTTTCCCAGACAAGTAAACACAAAGGAAATTTGTCACCACTAGACCTACAATACAAGCATAAAAGTACTCTATATATGGAACAGAACAACAGGACAGTATCTCACATCACAATACTAACATTGGAATGGTCATAATGCTCCCCTTAAAAGATATATTAATAGGTAGATTGGCTGAATGGATAAAAAATATAACCCAAACATATGCTGTCTCCAAAATACCCATTTAACTGACAAATATTCTCATGGACTCAAGGTAAAGAGGTGAAAAAAATATTCCATGCAAATGGAAACCAAAAGCAAGCAAGAATAGATATTCTCATTTAAGATAAAACAGACTTTATATCAATTGTATAAGACACAGATGGTCATTATATAATGACAAAGAAGCTATTCAACAAGAAGACAACAATACTAAATATATATGCATCTAACACAGGAACTCCCACATTCATAAACTAAATTCTGCTAGATCTAAGCAAGGAAATAAACAGTAACATAATAATAGCCACTAACTTCAACACTCCACTGACAGAAATGGACAGAGCATTGCAGCAGAAAATCAACAAAGAAGCACTGGACTTAAAACAGGATTCTAGAACAAATGGACCTAACAATTATATCACATTCTTCAAAACTTCAGAATATGATATACATTCTTCTTCTCAGCATATGGGATATTTTCCAAGATAGATCATATGTTATTCCACAAAATAAGTCTCAGAAAATTCAGAAAAACTGAAAACATACTATGTCTCTTCTCAGACCACTGTGGAATAAAACTAGAAATCAATTCTAAGAGGAAATCTCAAAACTATACAAATACATGGAAATTAAACCACCTGCTGCTGAATGATCTTTGGCTCCTAGCCAGAGTAATCAGACAAGAGGAAGAAATAAAGGTCGCCCAAATCAGGAAAGAGGAGGTCAAATTATCCCTTTTTACCAACAACATGATCTTATAACTAGAAAACCCAGAAGAATCCACCAAAGACTCCTAGAATTGATACATAAATTCGGTAAATTTCCAGGTTACACAATTAATGTATACAAATCAGTAGCATTTCTATATACTAATAACAGTCAAGCTGAGAGTAAAATCAATTACCAAATACCTTTTATGATAGCTGCAAAGAAAGTATCTATGAATATACTTAACCAAGGAGGCAAAAGATCTCTACAACAAGAACTACAGTAAACTGATTAAAGAAACCATAGGTGACACAAATGCAAAAACATATGGTGCTCATTCATTGGAAGAATCAACACTATTAAAATGTCCCCAATGCCCAATGTGATTTCCAGATGCAATTACATTCTCATCAAATTATAATACAACATAATTTTTCATGGATCTAGAAAAAATAATCTCAACTTCCACAGGGAATAAAAAAAAAAACAATTAGCCAAAGCAATCCTAGAGTATAAAGAACTAATCTGACAATGAGATATCACTTAACCCCAGTGAGAATGGCCTTTATCAAAAAATCTCCAAACAATAAATGCTGGCATGGTTGCGGAGAGAGAGGAACACTCCTACACTGCTGGTGGGACTGCAAACTAGTTCAACCTCTGTGGAAAGCAATATGGAGATACCTTAAAGCGATACAAGTGAATCTACCATTTGATCCAGCAATCCCATTGCTGGGCATCTACCCAAATGATCCAGTGACACTCTACAAAAAAGACACCTGCACTCGAATGTTTATAGCAGCACAATTCATAATTGCAAGGCTGTGGAAACAGCCCAAGTGCCCATCAATCAAAGAATGGATTAATAAAATGTGGTATATGTACACCATGGAGTACTATTCAGCTCTAAGAAACAATGGTGATATAGCACACCTTATATTTTCCTGGTTAGAGCTGGAACCCATACTACTAAGTGAAGTATCCCAAGAATGGAAAAACAAGCACCAGATATATTCTCCAGCAAACTGGTATTAACTGAGTAGCACCTAAGTAGACACATAGGTGCTACAGTAATAGGGTATTGGGCAGGTGGGAGGGGGGAGGGGGGCGGGTATATACATACATAGTGAGTGAGATGTGCACCATCTGGGGGATGGTCATGATGGAGACTCAGACTTTTGGGGGGAGGGGGGGAATGGGCATTTATTGAAACCTTAAAATCTGTACCCCCATAATATGCCAAAAGAAAAAAAAAAAAGAAAAAAAAAAAAAGAACTAATCTGGAGGCATCGCAATCTTAAGCATAAGGAACTAATCTGGAGCCATCACAATATTTGACTACAAAGTACACTATGAGGCTACAGTAAACAAATAGCATGTTATTGATATAAAAATAGACACTTAGATCAATGAGATAGAACAGATAATCCATAAATGAAGCCACATAGCTAAAACCCACAGATTTTTGACAAAGTAGACAAAAACATACACCAGGAAAGTGGCATCCTATTAATCTCTAATTATCAGGGAAGTGCAAATCAAAACTACAATGAGATATCACTTATCTTCTGTGAGACGGACCTTTATCAAAATGTCCTAAAACAACAAATGTTGGTGTGGATGCAGAGAGATAGGAACACTCATACACTGCTGGTGGGACTGCAAACCTCTGCAGAAAGTAATATGGAGATTCCTAAAAGAGCTACAAGTAGACCTACCATTTGATCCAGCAATCCCATTACTGAGCATCTACCCAAAAGAACAAAAGACACTCTATAAAAAAAACATCGGTACTAGAATGTTTATAGCAGCACAATTCACAAATTCCAAAGATGTGAAAACAAGCCAAGTGCCTGTCAATACATGAGTGGATTCATAAAATGTGATATATGTATACCATGAAGTTCTATTCAGCCACAAAAGCAATAGTGATGTAGCACCTCTTGTATTATCCTGGATAGAGCTGGAACCCATTCTACTAAGTGAAGCATCAGAAGAATGGAAAAACAAGCACCACATGTATTCATCACCAAATTGATATTAGCTGATCAACACTTATGTGTACATATGGTAATAACATTCATCAGGTGTCGGGCAGATGGAAGTGGGGAGGAGGGCATGGGTATATACACACCTAATGAGTGCAGTGAGCAACTTCTGGGTGATGGACTTGCTTGAAGCTCTGACTCGAGTGGGACAAAAGCAATATATGTAACCTAAACATTTTTATCTCATAATATGCTGAAATAAAAAAAAATCTAAAAAAACAAATGGTGCAGGAGAATTGTATAATTGTATAGTTACATGCAGAAGAATAAAACTGGATCACTATCACCATATATAAGAATTAACTCAAGGTGGATTAAATATTTAAATGTAAGACCTGAAACCATAAAAAATTCTACACAAAAATGTATAGGAAAAACTCTTCTAACATTGTCCTAGGCAAAGAATTTGTGACTAAGATCCAAAAAGCAAATATAGCAACAACAAAAATAAATAAATGGATCTTTAAATTAAACCAAAAATGTTTCTGTTCAGCAATGAAAATAATAAGAAGTGTATACAGAGAACTTACAAAATGGAAGAAAATATTTATAAACTGTTCATGTGACAATGGGCTAATATCCAGAATCTACAAATAATGCAAGCAAATTGCCAAGAAAAAAATATAACCCTATCAAAAAATGGACCAAGGACATGAACAAATTTTTTTCAAAAGAAAATAGACAAATATCCAGCAAACATGAAAAATTGTTCAATATCACTAATCATCAGGTAAAAGAAAACTAAAACCTCAATGAGATACCACCTTACCCCTGTCAGAAGGGTCATTATTAAAAAGTTAAAAAAAAGAATAGGTGTTGGTGCAGATATGGTGAAAAGGGAATGCTTATGCACTATTGGTGGGAATGTAAACTAATGCAAACTCTATGGAAAAAAGTATGGAGATTTCTCAAAAAACTAAAGTAGACTGGCTTTTTTTATGTTTTCAGGATTCAGCCATGTTGGAGCATTTATCATTATTCCTATAATTTAATTTATATGAAATGTCCAGAATAGGCATATCTGTAGAAACAGAAAGTAGAATAGTGGGTGAGTAGGCCTAGGGTAAAGAGGATTTGAGGAAAATAGTGAGTAACTGCTAATGGGTACAAAGGTTTCTTTTTGGGTGAGGAAAATGTTCTAAAACTGACTATTGTAATGTTTGTATAATACTCTGAATATACTAAAAGCCATTGAATTGTACACTTTAAATAAGTTAATGTTATAGCATGTGAATTAAATCTCAAAGATTTTATTTAAAAAAAAAAACACAAAAAACTAAAGTAGACCTACCATTTGATCCAGAAATCTCACTACTGGGGATCTACTCAAAGGAATAGAAGTCATTTTATAAAAAAGACAGCTGCATCTGAATGTTTATTGCAACACAATTCACAATTGCAAAAATATGGAATAAATCTAAGTGCCCATGAACTGATGAGTGGATAAAGGAAATGTGGTTTGTATGTGTATATACATACATATATACGTGTGTCTATGTATACACACACACACACACCATGAAGTACTACTCAACCGTAAAAAAAGAATGAAATAATGTCTTTTACATTAACTTGGATAGAACTGGAGCTCATTATAAGAGAAGTATCTCAGTAATGGAAAAACAAACACCACATTTTCTCACTTATAAGTGGGAGCTAAACAAATAATCAAAGAATACATGTGGTCATAAATAGCAATAATGCACTTTGGAAACTAAGAAGGGACAATGTCGATATGGGGATGAGGGACAAATTCTGTTGCAATATGCACTATTCTGGTGATGGGTACACTGAAAGTCCTGACTTCAGCATTATATAATTCATCTATTTAACAAAAAACACTTGTACACTCTAAATCTATTGAAATAAAAAAAGAAAGAAATTCTCACAAAACTTCCTCACTTTTAACTTTTAATATAATAGTTATCAATAGATATAAACCCCCC
This sequence comes from Microcebus murinus, assembly GCF_040939455.1. NCBI lineage: Eukaryota > Metazoa > Chordata > Mammalia > Primates > Cheirogaleidae > Microcebus > Microcebus murinus. The sequence goes on from NC_134114.1 coordinate 15,181,461, forward strand.
CGCCAAAAAAAAAAAAAAAAAACCCCACAAAGGCTTTTTAGAGCCCTCGATGATTTTTAGAAGTATAAAAAGGTCTTCAATTTAAATGTTTGAAAATTTCAGTCTAGAGTTAAGATCCGTCACGTTTGTGTCTGGTTTTAGCTACAGAGAAAGATAATACCAACCTCTGATCCTTTCTTGGAATGTGAAAATGGAAGGGTTTGGAAGATGGAGGGTATCATTGAATTAACACAGTTTCATAGATGAACTATTTTACTCTCAGTGAATTGTCAGAAATAATTTCAGTTTGTAAGAAGAGTGAGATTTTTTTCATTCAGAGCAATTAATTGAAACTCTCTAATATAAAAAAAAAAACCTGCCAAAGGATATAATTTAATATAGGAGTATAAACAAAAACATTTCTTGTTCTATGCATGGTTCATATATATTCTGCTCTAGCTAGGTCAACTGAAGCAGTATTAATATTTCTCTCCATCAGGTTGTGATATGGTTAAATGAGCTTGAAATTACTACAAAATGGTGCTTTTAAAAAATGATCAAAATGTTTACAAATGCTAAATATAGAAACATGAAACTTTTTTCAGCAAAAGAATTTTGTGTTTATTACAGGAGATCAAGCCTGTCATATAAGCATCGAATGCTATCATGCACCTTAATATTATATCTTTGATCCTATCAGATCTATATTTTTGACATGAAAATCAACCAAAACCTCTTCCATCTGTATATTGTTAATAAGATCCCTGTTGGTTTGTGACAGAAAAATGTAAAATCACTGAGATGTTATGTACTTTGGTGAATTCATTTTTAATTTCTCTTCCCTACCTCAGAATTATTTATTTTATCCCTGGACATTTGTTTAAACCCTCTGTGTTTAGTTTTAGTAGGCTTTGAAACATTTATTTTGCTATTATTCTCCTGGAGAATACCCAAATAATTATTAAAGAATAAAATCATTGAACAAAAATCCTATGTCTTCTTCTTGGTAGCGTGCCCAAGATGCTCCTGAATTTTGAGCTATTTTTGGAGAAAAGGAAGGGAAGAGAATTGACTTAATTCAAAACGAATTATATATTTCTATACTTTATATCATTATTCATATATCTCTTTTCCAATTTTTAAAAATTAGATTCAATGACTTTTTTAACTTGAATTTTGTAACTATCCTCTAATAGTAAAATGGCACCTCTGTACCCTCTACTTGGATCTGGTCAGACTTGTGATTGATAGGGTAAAATAAAAATGACACTGTAACTTGCAAGACAACAACAAAAATGGCTTTGCCACTTTCTATATTTTGAGCTCTGAGCTGCCATGTAAACTTTGGAGTTGCCATGTTTGTAAGGAAGCCAAAGCAACATGTATAGGAATTCTAGTTGACAGGAACAGTTGAGCCCAGGCTTCAAGCTATCTCAACCCCAACTCCAAATACATGAGCAAGGAAGCCTCTATAGGATTTCAGGAGTCAACCAATTAGATAAACCCTGAGCCTTTCAAATTTTCCCTTATGAGGCTCCAGAAAACATGGAGCAGAGACAAGTTATCCACTCTGAGCCCTGTTTGATTTCCTGACCCACAGAAACTTTGAGCATAAGAATAAAGGTTGTTGCTTCATACCAATGTGTCTGGAGTAGTTTGTTACACATCAATAGACATCTACATGTCATAATTTCTGTTAAAGATCTTTGTCACTTATATAAGGATTACTTTTCCTTTCTTAGTGAAACTTCAGCTTTACACATGTAGCAGAAAAATGTAGTCTATCATTCCAGACTATGAAAACAAATTAAAATATAAGACTCTATCCTTATGGTGTATTTGTGGAAAAGCTGGATAGTCTCTACTCCCTATATTTTAATCATCATATCTCTAACTCAGGACAAAGAACTGAGCTAGATAATACATAAACTGACAATGCAGTTATTTGTAAAACCCCAAATATCACGCTTAAAGCTTTTTAAAAAATCTGCAGCCATGTAGCCATACTTAAAGGATTTCCTATTATATCTTCTCAAAAAGGTGGCTTGTGAAAGAATAATATATAGACTGCAGAAATTTTGACAACTGCCTAAAACCGTTCACCTTTTGCGGAAAAGTGGCTACAGATCAAGTGTCACACCATCCCCAGTGAGATGCAGCAGTTATAGGGGCTGAATTGTGTGCTTAACAGGCAAGAAGTGTGTTTTCCATATTGAAATGATAACACAATTACTTTCTTGGAAGCATTGCCATAGTTGTTTTATATTTTATGCTATGGAATATAACTTTCCTACAATGAGTAAAGCCATAAATGTAATGGGTTTTAACAGTGAATTTATAACACTATTAACAGAAATATATATATTCAATTGACAAGAGAAACAATGATAGGAGAGATAAGCTTCAAGAAGCATGTTTCTTTGATACTTAAATCGACAATCCAGGATATGAACAACATGAGGCTTAAGACAAACCCCCGCACACTAAAAAATCCATGTATAACTTTGCATTCCCCCCAAAATTAACTACTAATAGCTTAGCATTATTGACTGGAAGCCTTACTGATAGTGTAAAGTCGATTAACACATATTTTGTGACATGTATTATATACTGTATTCTTACAATAAAACTAGCTAGAGAAAATAAAATGTTATTAAGAAAATCATAAGGAAGAAAAAGTACATTTACAGTGTACTGTACTATATTTATTGATACCGTAAGTTTATGCCATATGTTTACAAAATGAATCGTGTGTCTGAAATGGCAGGCAACTGTAGCTGCAGACCTCAATTTATGGCACATATCAGGCAATTCAACTTTTTCTTGTAATGTCAGGACTTCTGTCTGCTTCTTATGAGCACTTCCATCATCACTAGTAGCATTTGGTGTAAGTCTAATAGTGTTATTCAAAGTTTACGGTATTGCACTAAACACAATGAGAACTATGCAAGAACCCATGAGAAATCACTTTTTACTCTGCTACACAATTTATTGGAGACATGAACTGCTCACACAGAAATTAGGGTCCCATAGCATTTTAGGCAGATTCTCATACTTGAGCTTACCACTATTACTACAGCAGTATAGTACATACTGCAGTTAATTGTATGCAATTATTATTTCATACTGCATCTTTATGTTTGGTTATATTTCTCTTGACTGCAAATGGAGCTATGTGTGATCTGTGTTTGTGTGTGTCAATTTTGATAAATTTTAACATTTTATAATAATTTGTTTATGTTTTATAGTAGTAAATGATAAAGTGGAATAGTATCTACATAACATTTTAAGCATTCATGACATAACTAGCTTTTTCTTAATTTTCAATATTTCTAGGCTACACAGCTTGTCCATGAGTTTTGCAAATTGTCACAAATCTCCAAAATATTTTTCCATATATTTATTGAAAAAAATGCATATAAGTTGACTTAAATATTTCAAATTCGTATTATTTAAGAGTCAACTGTTTTATTTCACCAGAACTTTAAGGAGCTTTAGAGGCTCAATAAATCTTTGTTTTTAATTTATTTGTAATACATTTGAAATACTTTTAAAACTATAATAAAGATAAAATATTAACTTAAATATATTTTATACCAAGTTTTAACACATAGACAACCACTAATTCACTGAATTGTTCAATTAACTAACTTTTGTACTGACTTCAGACTAAAGGTGCTCCTACCATCCTGTTAAATTGAAGAATATTCTGAGTTTGCTACGTGAGTTCTTAAAACATTGATTACATGTAATTATCTTTTGCAATCAAGATATTGTCAATTTTATAAAAAGAAAGTGAAATGAACAAAAGAAGACTGAATTTAATATGACTATATTTTTATGCATAAGTCCTAGTATTCAATTTTTATATCAATCAAAACAGATTCATCTTTCTAGGTGAATGATTTTATACAAATTATAGGTTATAAAATTGACTTTCAAGCATGATTTTATTATTTTGATTTATTTTCTATATAGAAAGCCTACAAATGATTTGGTAAGTCATGGAAATCAATATTCCAATTTCCAATTTTGTTTGTTATATTTTTTTAAAGGCTATATCTTGGTATGTCAGGATTTTATGCTTAGGAATATATTTTATATATCTATAGCTATGTGTGTGTATGTGTGTGTGTGTGTGTGTGTGTGTGTGTAGGAAATTGTTACTTTCATGATAGAAAATGTTTGCATTAGGCCATAATTAAATGAAGGCATCAAGTAGCTAAATCACAGTTTGATTAACATAAACATTTTGAATAAAGAAAACAAACTGTAAATGCATGTTGTATGATTGTTTTAGTCAATTGATATACAATTATTCATAGTTTTGGAAATTTTACAGTGAGTACTATTTCTGTTATGACTTCTTTTCATTAAATAATAATAGTAATAGATAATATTTATTGAGTGCTTATCATGTGATCTATAACTGTGAAGAGTTTGAGATTTTACTCTGCTTGTAAGCTAAACTAACCTGATTACAAGGTTTCATAAATGGTGGCAGAGGACATGACATTCCTCTCGGAGACTAAGGGCATCATTACTCAGGACACATCAGGCAGCATAAGCTTCTTAAATATTTGGATGAGAATGCAATAACTCATTTCATTCTTGCAGCACTCTGTGAAGTAATTTTGATTCTTATACTCACTTAAAAGGTAAGGTTAAGTAACTCGCCCAAGTAAAAACGGTATAAAGTGTCTGGAGTTGAACTCAGGAAGTCACCAACTCCAGATACTGATTTTTTAAATGTATAAATGTAGCCAATACATTACGGATAATAATATCACAAAATATTTCCTTTAATACTTAAGATATATGATTCTGAAATAAAGTATGAAAACATCCATATAGGAAAAATATCATGATGTATATAATTTTAGTAAAATAATTTTTATTTCTTTATTACTTCATATTATGGGGGTACAGATACTGTTAGGGTTACATATCTTGCCCCTGCCCCCTCCCCCCATCCCGCTATGCCAGAGCTTCTAGTGTGTCCAGCCTCCAGGTGGTGTACTTACCCACCGTGTAAGTACATACCCATCCCCTCCTCCTCCGTTCCCCCTGCCCACTTCCCGATTACAGATTTTTTTTCAGACATTTTGATTACAGTGTATATCTTTACGTCTCCTTAAAAAATGATAGAGGTAAAATAATTTTTGATAAATGCCACTGTAGGTCAGCTATTTTCTACTGTGAGGTTATAATTTTTTCAAGATTATTTATAAAACAAGTTTTATTTCTTAGGGAAAAAATTATGAATTTATTCACATTATTTGGGTCATAATGGGTCAGGAAAACTTGAGCAGTTGTGTCTCAATGTATCCCTAGAATACTGAACAACTGATGCGATGTCACATTTATTTATTGAGCTTGTAAATAAATTGCAAGCTTTGTTCAGACTCTGACCCAGGAGACATCATGGTCATGTAACTTCCAAATTCTGCTTCATTTGATTCTGAGTCTTTAAACAGAGAATTTGGCTGCTAAGTCAACAAGGGTTTTCATGTCTATGAAATACATGAGATTTTATTGTGTTTATTTGAGATAAATCTATTAATTTGCACTACTTGCTCTTTGATCATGCAGGGCTCCTAAAAACACAGCATGGCAGGGCCCTTTACTGATTCATTGTCATGGAGAAGCTTAAGCAATAACCAGACACAGTGAGGAGGACAAAAGATTCCCCAGATTACCTGCAGAGAATCCCCCTGGCTGTCAATAGCTGCAGTCCAAAGACTCCTAGACAAAATTAAATTGTACCCAAATATTTAAAACTAATATTATTGAAAAAGGATTCCACTAAATATGCTGTTCACCAACCAACATGTTATTTGTTTTTTCTGTACTGAAAAGTACTGATATAAATGAATTGATGTTTGCAAATACTTAAAACATCACCTGGCATACAGAAGGCTTTTGATTAAAACTATGTAAGACAAATGAAAATAAAAGATGGAACTCCTGCATACGGTTAAGTCTACTTCCTTCTGAATCTTGTACTCATGTAAAAGATAAAGTTAAGTAACTTGCCAAAGTATAAAGTATATAAAGTCTGGAGTTGAACTCAGGAATTCTCCAACTTCAAATGCTGGACTATTAACCTATTTACTTTTTGCATTTGAATTAGAAATCACCGAACACATATAAATTTCACTTAGAAAAAAAGGAACTATCATCCTAACTGTTCTATCAGAACATAGAACATATAAATAGAAACATAGAAATAGAAACATATAATAGAAACATATAAATAGAAAGAAATTAATTGGCCAACTAATGTATATATAGAAAAAATGAGCCGGGCATGGTGGCACATGCCTGTAGTCCCAGCTACTAGGGAGGCTGAGGCAGGAGGATCACTTCAGCCCAGGAGATTGAGGTTGCTGTGAGCTAGGCTGACGCCACGGCACTCACTCTAGCCTGGGCAACAAAGCGAGACCCTGTCTCAATAAATAAATAAATAAATAAAATAAAATTACTTGATGATTTAGGTTTAGTGTGGCATCAGACATTGCTATTGATGGCACCTGAATGCTTCATGCTTCATGTGAAGAGAAGGGTGTTCCCACACACAGAAGACAAGGGGCATCAAGGAAGGACAGACTCCTCCAGTTTGGCTCAAATGTTCTTTATTCAAAGTGGGACCAAGTAATAATAAGGAGGACATGTTAGGATAAAAGAGATGCTAGAACAACAAGTAAATAAAAGATATTGGAAGAAAAGATAAATAATTAGGTGGTTCCAGACTAGAATATGCAGGAGGCATGCATTATAGACATTGTTGTTGCATTTTTATGCATTTAAAATTTGTTTTATCGATAAATTTTTAATTTTGGTGTGTATGTGTTATGTTTCCATAAGTATATATAAGCTTCTGGGTTGCAGAGAATCTGGTTTTCTAACTCACCTAGAGCCACTATGTACTAGTTACCTACTGAATGAAGAAATTGATAAATAATTAATAAATGAATGAACGTCTTCATTAATTCTCTCTATTGTTCTCCTCAGATTATGAAATATAGAATTTGGTAATTATCTGAATGGTATTTTAGATGTGATTTACAAATCACTTAAGAAAGGCTCTAACAAACATATTAGAGCTTTAAATCTTTATATGTTAATGTGACTACCTTAAGCTGAGTTTTGTAGCCTAGTTCTACTATTTTTTTCACTCTTTATAGTAAATGGATTTAGCCCAATTTACTTATATATGTTGAATTTTAAAATTATATCTATATATAAATATTCATTGAGGGATTCCTATGTTTCCAGTGATATACTGAACACAAAAGAAAAAAAAAATGATGCTTCCAAGACAGAGATATTGTTGGTTAGGTTCATCATTCATACTAAGAAGTAGTGGTTGAAGTAGAAACCCCAATAGGTTCAGATGCGTAATGAGAGTGGCAGAGTAAAAGACAAGAATGACAGCTAATACCCACTGAGAAAAGATTTAGAGTAAGCCAGGCAATATTCAAAGCTCTTTGAAAGATTAATTTAGTCTTAAGAGAACCTTAATTCTACATCCTATAATTCTCATTCTCAGCATATGGATGCAGAAAATGGAACACAAAGAGGTTAAGTGACTTAATAAAGGCCACATACGCATACTCCTAATAATTAATAATGCTGAGATTTCAACTCAGGGAACCTGGTGCCAAAGTGTGTATTCTTAATTACTATCAAATATTGCCTTTGGAATGTGTACAAACGCCAGATGTTGGACAAGCAAGGAGAAACACACATGCATACCCACTGAAGAAGCAGAGTTAGAACACAGGAATAAAAGGAAAGGCAAAAAGAGAAGTAAAATAATTCTAGGGTAGGGATATCCACTATTATAAATTACAAAAAAAATAAATAAAAGAAAACCTCTTCCATCCTATGGAAATGTGTAAAACAATAGAGAAGCCCATCCTATACTTCCTGCAGTAGTATTTTGTGTTCTACAATCATATCAATCAAGCAGGAAATATTGATCAGGTGGTTACCATCTGAGAGTCTCTGTAAAGCTCCAGGGGACACTTGTACGTGAGAAGAGAAATAAAAGTGCAAGGTAGCAAGTGCAAAGAGTTCAGAACGGCTCAATAACAAAAGGCCTAGTGTGCTGCCAAGACAACGGAATGCCTAAAAACCAATCAGAAACTCTACATCTAAGCTTATGAAACAGCCCTTGCTTGTATTACATAAGATCCATAATATATTTAAAGATCATATCATTGTTTACAAAGTAAAACAAATAATCATGTAAATAGTCAAACAAAAAAATCCATACCCTTAAGATGTTTCTGTAGTTTAATAACAAAAACGCAGTTCAAAACATATAAAAAATACTAAGTTGGCCGGGCGCGGTGGCTCAAGCCTGTAATCCTAGCACTCTGGGAGGCCGAGGCGGGCGGATTGCTCGAGGTCAGGAGTTCGAAACCAGCCTGAGCAAGAGTGAGACCCCGTCTCTACTATAAATAGAAAGAAATTAATTGGCCAACTAATATATATATATAAAATTAGCCGGGCGTGGTGGCGCATGCCTGTAGTCCCAGCTACTCAGGAGGCTGAGGCAGAAGGATTGCTTGAGCCCAGGAGTTTGAGGTTGCTGTGAGCTAGGCTGACGCCACGGCACTCACTCTAGCCTGTGCAACAAAGCGAGACTCTGTCTCAAAAAAAAAAAAAAAAAAAATACTAAGTCTTTATAAATCTGAGAATGGAAGTATGAGCAAGACTTTGTCATGAATTACATCTTGGCAGATATAATTTTGATATATATTACATTCAAGGGTTGCTTCACAAAGTACTCAAATCCTGAATTACTCAAGTAGATAAACAGTATAGTCAAACAATGTTCATTAGTCAATGAACTCATATGAGGTACAACATTTAAATAAATTACATCACTAATTTTGTCATGTTTAAAACTTATTTAGGAATGTCATAATCCTTCATATATTTGATTAATAAAATTATTCCTCTTAGTTCAAACACAGAATTCTTCAATGATACTTTTATGTCTTCTCAATCTAATCTCAGTTATGATTTCATCTGTCAAAATAATGTCAACTTAGTTAACATGCTAACATGTATCTACAGCTAATTTTTTCTCTGTCTTACAATTTCTTAATGGAAAAAAATCATTTCTGTCTCCAACAATAAAATTTTATTTTCTTTTGAAATTAACATGCATTTTAAAACATTGAATGAATATTTTCCTCATAAATGTGTCTAAAATTGAACCTTAGATATTAGGTCTATTAGTGTAACTACCTTTAAATACACTTACTGGCTCCTTTAATTTTTCAGAGATACAACATTTTAACATAGAAAGTCTAAAATCTCAGTGGTGTTGGTGGTGTCTGACTATAGAATAAAATACAAAACATACAAAAGTTTGATTAGATACAAAAGTCATCTTATCAATATTTGTTTATAGAAAAAGAGAGAATTGATAAAACGTTTTATACATAGAAATGGGAGGATGCCTCAAGACTAATACTTTCTTTTGTTTAACACAAGAGAAAAGTAGGATTTTTGTTCAAAATTTCTTTCTTTTTCCAAATCTTTTATGTATTTCTCTGCTTTATATTAACTCTTATATTCATCTTTCTTTGCTTGTGTATCTCTTTAACTGGCTGAGGGTTCATTTCTCTATATGCACCTTTAGACCTCTCTAAGTTTCATTTTCCCCGTTTTCTCTTATTCTTTCTTCTATTATATGCCACTTCTTTTTATATTTAAACAAAGATTACTCTAACTTCCTCACTCTGTTATCTTTATTAAGTCTTTCACTCTATGGAAGTATATGTTTTTTATTAGGAGTTAAATTTTATCAACTAAAATTTATAGATTAAAAGAAGGGCTTGAGCACATCACTTTGCAAACCAATAAGAAAGCACTGTTCAATTCATGTGTGGGATTCCTAGTTCTCTGAGAATCGATGAATTAGCACTTGGAGGATGAGATAGCAATAAGCACAAAATCCCAGACTACTGGTGATGCATAAAGGTTTTCACAGTCAGTAAAATATTGACCCAGAAAAGGCTCTGTTTTATACTCATGTACAGATACAGTTTGTGGACAATCTCTACTGAAGTATGTATGCTATTTAGCTCCTTTAAAAAATCTAGCTCATCTATTCTCTATAACAATTCCATTATAAATCTATCTATCTATCTATCTATCTATCTATCTATCTATCTATCTATACCTCTGCTACGCTAGGTTTCTCAATTTTGACTTCCTTTTCTTCAATAATACTAATTTGCATTCTATCTCAACCCCTGTCTGCAGTGTTGCAATGATCATCCACTAGGCCTTGTCTTAACAATAATTGCAACCTGACTCTCACACTTTCAATTTGCAAATATCACTCCTTCCCCACCGTCTTCAATCTTTGCAATTTATTCATTTTATTATCCAAATTTATAGTCCAGTAATCCTATCATCCTTTCTTAGCATCTTACATTCATCCTGTCATCACTTTCCTCTTTATACCAATCCAATTATTAAAAGTGTTTTCTTGCATACATGCTCAAATCACTTGTTTAATCCTCTCTTTTTTAAATACCTAAATAGTTATTAGACTAAATTGTAATACTGATAAAATGTAGCTATTTGTCTATTCCATGCCTGTATCCATGCAACCTGACCCTCATACTTTCAATTTGCAATATCACTCTTTTTCCTGTATCCATGCAACTGAAAACAAAACAAAACAAAAACACTTAAAAAGAAGCTATATAGTAATTCTCACCTGTTTTTCATTAAATTTATGGTTATTATCTTCAAATGGGCTCATCATACTGTAGAAACTATATGTAGTCCTGCTCCATTCAATCTCCTTCTCTACTGGCTGGCTCTCTCACATTGTGTACTATTTTTAATCTCCACCAATTTTTCCCCTATTCTTTGGCTCAGTTGGTGATCATACTTCCCACTCAATCAAGAAAAAAAGGAACGACCAAAAGAGAAATTTTTAAAGCTCCCATCACCATGTTTTCCCCACCCCCCACTTATGTTTCCTTCGTATTAACTGTGTTCTCTTTTTTGTTTTGTTATCAATACATATATCTGTGGTCCAATAAAATTTCATGTAATCTATTTGTGCATTAGATTTCATTTCACTTACATTCTTAAGAAAAGCATCCTATCAATTGCTTTGTTGTGCTTCTCCATCATTATTTTTCTCCCTTTCTTTACATATTTCTACCTGTATACGAATATGCCCAATATCGACCTCATTTCCCTCTCCAGCTATTGTCCTATCTATTTCTTTGAAAGCAAAACTTTTGGAAAGAGTTACTTATACTCACTATCTCCATTTTGTCTTTTTTTCCCCCTCTTTTGCACCAATTTTAATCAGTACTTTGTTATCATATCTCCACTCAAAGTGCTCTTGACAAGATCAGTGACCTTTGTGTTGTTAAATAGTCAGTTTTTGATCTCACCCATTTTGACCAAACCTCCAGTTTGAATCTATCCTCTGAAGCAGACTAAAATGTTCCATTTTCTACATGTCATGTCCACTTGGATATCTAATAGCATATTAAATTTTGATATTCCTCACCCCACTTCCCAAGCCTGCTTTTCTTGCCTTCTTCCCTATCTGAGTAAGAAGTAAATTTTAAACACCCAATTTCAATAAATGTAAAAACCATGTAAACTAAATGTAGGCTATTATGGAAAATCGTCCTATTTAGGACAGTAACTGGTACAAATGTCTTCTAAATGAATATGACAAATGAGAGAAAGAATGAGTAAAGGTGTGAACAAATGACCAAATGATTTTAGAACCATTAGACTTGAGAAGGGTTTGAAGTGCTGGAGTAGTTGTGCATCCTTCATGGCTGTTGACTGAGGTAAGCCTGAGTTTATGTATAATATTCTGCTGCACTTTACATTTCTAGACCTAACCATGCCTCTTTTAGAGATGATGATAATCCAGTGAACTCTCATTCTACCTTTTCTAAATCTCTCTAATATATTTATGCACAAGCCTTCACTTTCTAAGGTACGGGAAGGCCATTCGCACACGGGTGGTTCCCTAAAGAATTCTTGCCAAAAGAAGAGCCTGAAGCATGCCAGAGGAAATGTTTAAACATTTTTAATGCCCATTTTTACTTCCATTTCATAATAACTAAAAAAGAACTTTTACATGCACAGAGAATATACACTAGGGAGACTTTGATTAGAGTAAATATGGCTTGATGTGAGGATACGGGGGATCTGAGGTGACTCCATCAACAGGGCTTTGTGGCTACATGGAGCATTGCTGCTTTTATTTATAGGCATCATCGTTTTGTAGATGTTTAGACGACAGTTCTCATTTATTAATATATTTTTAACCGTGCACAACCTGTAATAAGGATAGAGTAAAAAAGCTCTAGATCCATCAAAGTGGGCTAATGCAGTTCTTTCCCATTACATTTTATTCTAAGCCCTAGATTGTCCTGTTAAAATAAGTCAAGACAAAAGGTCGGGGGACAATGGGTTTCATAATACCACAGATTAATTTGTCGTAGGTTCTCATACGTAAGGAGTTCTTGAAAACAGCTTGTTTCCTTGGCCTATGATTATGTCTCTATATTCAAACATCACTTCTAGTTTGGAAGTGAAGAAACAGAAATTAAGTTGTTTTATGGGAGGGAGTGTTCTTTTATTCTGTGCTTGATCTTTGTCCTGTACCTCCAAAAGGAAACACCTTTCCAAAAACTTTAAGGAGTCTCACAGAACATTAGCAACATACTTGTTAATATTCAGCTTATTACATCTCAAGGGCAACTTTATATTTACTTTCCTAGCCTGAAAAGATGAGTATTAATAGGCCCTGGCCAGCCAGCTTTTAATATGTTTCTTCATATTTTCTATGGGCATTCTTAATTAGGCTAGGCTATTTGAATTACAGTCCCGTGCTGCATAGCAAGATTTCAGTCAACAATGGACTGCATATACAATAGTGGTCCCTTAAGATTATAATATTACTTTTTTACTGTACATTTTCTATGGATATATATGTTTAGATACATCAATACCATTGTGCTACAGTTGTATATAGTATTCAGTATAGTAACAGGCTGTACAGGTTTGTAGCTTAGGAGCAATAGACTCTACTGTATAGCTAAGGTGGGCTATATAATATGTACTGTCTAGGTTTGTTTAAGTACATTCTGCAATGTTCACATACAAAAACACCTAATGATACATTTCTCAGAATGTATCCCCATTGTTAAGTGATTCATGACTGTATTTGAAAACATTTCTTACTATGGAAAAGGAAGAATCTTAATGTATCTGTCATTCATAAACACTAAGTTAGATTTTAAGTGCAGTCAGGATCTCTCTCTCTCTCTCTTGATATTCTCTCAATGTTTTCTAACTGATGACTTTTTTTCTCCTGTTAGGTTCCACTTGACTGTTTAGTCATGCCTGATAACATTGCTGCTCAAAATGGTATGATTTGAATGGCTATTATTTTCTAGTTTTTGTAGATCACATATAAGACATTCATTCTACATATTCATAGTAACAGAAACTCATGTTTAGACAATCCATATGTATTTAGTGTAATAAACATGGTGTGCTAATATTGTGAGTCTTTCAGTTCTAATAATTCCACTATTCTGAGTAACTCTAAAAGTTGCTTTTTCTTTCTATGTCAAGCAGTTAATTCAAATGTGTTTTTTTGAATCATTTGTTGCCTTGTTAGTTTTCTAAATCTCCCCTTAGGTATAAAAAGAGCAACAGGCTTCTTTAGTTTTAGCTTTTGTTTTTCAACAAGAAATGCTTTGAAAGTTAAAGAACATTTTTTAAAAAACTTTAAAAGAATGAATTATAAATAGTGTTTGTTTTTCTGGCTAAAAATTAGGACAAAATGTTGAATAAACCAACATACAGAAAGTCCTTTAACCTGAATCACTCTGAATTTTATGTTTTTAAACACTATATACCTTGTATTTAGAAGTTTAAAAGCAATACAATAATGACTAGAGAAATGCAAATCAAAACCACAATGAGATATCACCTAACTCCAGTGAGATTGGCCTGTATCAAGAAATTCCAAAACAACAAATGCTGGTGAGGATGTGGAGAGACAGGAATACTCTTACACTACTGGTGGGACTGCAAATTAGTGCAACCTTTGTAGAAAAGAATTTGGAGATATCTCAAAGAGCTAAAAATAGAAATACCATTTGACCCAGCAATGGCATTATTAGGCATCTACCCAAAAGAGCATAAGACATTCTATCATAAAGACATCTGCACCTGAATGCTTATGGCAGCACAATTCACTATTGCAAGGACGTGGAAACAACCCAAGTGCCTGTCAATTCATGAGTGGATTATTAAAATTTGGTATATGTTTATAATAGAATATTAATTCTAAGAAACGACAGTGAGCTAGCACCGCTTATACTATCCTGGATTTAGCTTAAGCCCATTATCTAAAGTGAGGTGACACAAGATCAGAAAAATGGGCTCCACATGTACTTGCCATCAAATTGGTACTGACCGATTATCAATATGGTGCTCAAAGGGTGGTGTTGTTTACCAAAGATTCGGGGGTTGGAGGGGTAGACCCACATCTGAGGGAGGCAGTGAGCATTGTGGAGGGGAGGGGCATACCTTTAACCCTTGCTAGGGAGAGGCAAAGATATAAAATGTAATCAAAATGTTTATACTCTCACATTTTCTTGAATAATAAAAATAATAATAATGTGCTCTACACCTATGCAAAAGGCTACAAATATGCCACAATTTTTGCTTCTTGAATACCTTGCTTTTCTTTAAAGCAAAAAAAAAATAAAATCTTGAGGTTCTGTAATAATATAATTTTTTTCTATTTTGAATAAGATTTAATATATTCTTTGAAATTTTAAATAAAATGGCAACAGGGTTATCTTTAATAAACTTTCCTTCTGAAATATTTACAAATATATGTTACTTACATTTTTATTTAGTATATGCATAAATATATTGACTTAGTATATGCATAAATTTTTCTCTCAGGTTAAAATATTTAAAAATGAAATATAGAAACTGTCAAATATGTCAGATAAAATATTTATTAATATAGATGTAATGTGTACATAGATATTATAATTATTGTGATTTTTCAGTTTCAAAAATACTTTCATGGGGTAACAATATCACTGTACTTATCAATATGGCTATATGTGCTATTTTCAAGTAATTATGTATACTGATACATCACTGTAAATGAATGGTTAAAGCAATTTTTTTGAAAAATATAAACAATTAGGCTACCCAGTTTATTAATTTAAATATTATAGAATTTTAGAAAATTATCATTACATATATGATATTTACCCTGTTGAGAGGCAGACCATTGAGGAAATGATGTAGGAAGGGTCTACAGTAACTATATAATCATAGTCACAGAAAAAGGTCCATTATGGCATTCATTTGGTTAGACAGTCTTTCATTCTTTATAATAATCTCTCTTGAGCACTTGTTATGTAATATGAACTGGTATTCTCAACAAGAAATAAGCATGTAGGTGTTGCTAGAGTGGGGTAGTGAAGATGTGATTTATCTAAAATACAATGGCTGAATAAGGTTCAATTAAATACTAATATTGAAAAGAAAGACCTTAAGTAATATATGTAGAAAATGATTACACATTTCAATAGTGTTTGTCTATTATTTTTGGTTGTAAAAATGTTTAATACAGCAAATGAATATGCAAAAACATATTACTGTACATACACGCATATAGACTGACATATGCACACCAACGAACACACAGGTATAACTTCAAGGAAAGTATGACAAAAGAATACCTGTTCTCACTATAGGTAGTAGATATTTTCTATTGTATTCAGTTTCATATTATTTTACTTTTTTAAAAGAGTGGGTAGGGGGATGAAACTTTCTATTAGAAATACTATGGCTTAGAAGAATAAGAAAATTCCATCATTTTTTAATATTTAAACAATGAACACATGGACACTCCTTTTGTAAGTGTGTAAAATAACTGGATTTAAAATAACTGTTTAAAAATAACTGGATTTAGAGAGAATATAACAGGAAACAGTGGATTCACTGAAACATAATGACCATCTTTCTTTGGATGTAAAACATCCCAAGATCATGGCAAATAATCATGGCTAAAATTTGAGGGGTTAGGGAAAACTTATTTTGCTCCTCTTTTTTGACTGCAGCCTTCCTGACTAAAACATTAAAGTTTATTTGTTATAATTTATTATTATTATTATGACATCAGATATCCTTCATTGAGCATTTAGTAGAGATGGCAACTCTCAGCAGTTAGACACATTCTCATATTGGTATAATGGATTCCATATCCCAATAAGATGCAATATTTTATAATCTCATTATAAAACTAGAATAGTTAAGTCAATATTATCAAAATTAATCACTAGGTTATTAGGAATTTCAAGAACAGGACCTTCTATTGTTTTTGTGTGTAAGTTTTAGTCATGATATTCAGTTTCAGCTAACTTTCACTTTTGATGTTCTGAAACAATCATCGGGTAAAAAAATGTATATCTAGGTAATTTTAGATGATATTGATCAAAAATTTTAGAAAAAAATAAACATCTTTGAATATTATATACCTTTTAAAGTTACAAAAATATACTACATAAAGATATGTTCTCATTTTGTAAAAATCACCCATAATTCAATAATTGCAAATAATAGATTCAATTTTAATGTACTTAAATTTTGAGAATGTATTTTCACAAACTTTATAAATTAAAATTAAGGTGATTTCTTTTTACACACTAAGAAAAGCAATTGAATTTGATAGGACAGAAATAATAATTTCAGGTGACAGCAAGCTTATTTAAATGGTCTTTTATGACTGACAATGTTTTTTCCAATGAGGATCAAAATATTTGCCAGTAAAATTTATTTGAAATGAGCCCTTCAACAACAGTTTAATAATTATTTTTTTATTCCCTACTTTAGATCTAGAAATAATGTACAGCAAAGTTTTTAATTTTTAAGGTTGGTGGCATAATTTTAAATGTGATTCTTGGAGTAAATATCTCTTACATTTATGAAATTCAATTAAAAATGTTAATTGAACATTTCTTAATATTGTAAGCAACCTATAAAGGCTGTCTAGCATTTCATTATACTCTTAGTAATTTAATTTATATAAATATATATTTTTATATTATAACCCAGATGTGTAAGTTCTAAAGCTGATCTTTAGATCATCACTGCATCACTGGTGAAAAAGTATTTATTTTTTTAATTGTAATTAAGTATGGGGAAAGTGGAGACAGTTTTTGATAAAATTTTCTGCCATAATTATATTTATAACTATGTGTTCACTAATTATGAATTAAAGTACATTACTGGAAAATACTTTATCTTTTAATAGTTATTAGACTTAAGATATTTTTCCATTCTTGGGACAGAATGCAAATTTATATATTGAAAAGAAAAACTTTCAATTTATGCAATGCTGTATACTTGGTCATCAGTTTGACTTGTTAAATTGAGGACTCAAAGAAACAAAGCTCAAAATACCATAAAAATTTCATTAGTTATTAGACTGGAAGGAATCCTATCCAGATAAAAGGGATTTTATTTAAAGCTTCTGCACAGCCAAGGGACCTGTCATTAGAGCAAATATACAACCTACAGAATAGGAGAAAATATTTGCATTGTACACATCTGATAAACGGCTGATAACAAGAATCTATATAGAGCTTGAGAAAATTAACAAGAAAATATCAAACAACTCCATCAATAAATGGGCAAAGGACATGAAGAGACACTTTTCAAAAGAAGACAGAATAATGGCCAGACAACATATAAAAAATGCTCAACATCTCTAATCATTAGGGAAATGCAAATCCAAACCACAATGAATATCACCTAACTCCAGTGAGAATGGCCTTTATCAAAAAGTCACAAAACAACAAATGCTGGCATGAATATGGAAAGATTGGAACACTCTTACACTGCTGGTGGGACTGCAAATTAGTACAATCCTTGTAGAAAGTAATTTGGAGATATTTCAAAGAGCTAAAAATAGAAATACCATTTGATCCAGCAATCCCATTACTAGGCATCTATCCAAAGGAAGAAAAGACATTCTATAATAAAGACACCTGCTCAAATGTTTATAGCAGTACAATTCACAATTGCAAAGATGTGGAAACAACCCAAATGCTCATCAATATATGAGTGGATTAATAAAATGTAGTATATGTATACCATGGAATACTACTCAACTACATAAAACAATGGTGAACTAACACCTTTTCTATTACCCTGATTAGAGCTTGAGCCCATCCTTCGAAGTGAGATATCACAGAATGGAAAAACAAGAACCCCAAGTATTTGCCATCAAATTGGTATAACTGATCAACACTAAGGTGCTCACATGGTAGTAATATTCACTGGGTGCTAGTCAGGTGGGAGTGAAGTGGGGCTGGGTAAACTCACAACTAATGGATGCGAGTGCACTGTATGGGGGAAGGGCATGCTTGTAGCCCTGGCTTGGGCAAGGCAAAGGCATTATATGTAACCAAAATATTTGTACCCTCATAATATTCTGAAATAAATTAAACTCCTTATATTTTATGATGTAGTAAATGCAAGTGAATAGATATATTAAATTCAGTAATTCTTCTTTTATATTACTTCACTTGGACAAGTAAGAGAAAAGCATAGCTCCTGTGTTTTTTTGACAAGATTTGAGTGGCTGTGCAAGATATGCTGAATGTTTCCAACATTTGTTTCTTCACTTATTAACCTGGCACATTCTTTTCTTATTTGGGTATATAGCCACTTGTACTTTTCTTTTAACTGTATTTTTATAGCACAATAAAAATGAAAGCCTAGTAACAGAGGGAAATTAATGTATTTAACTTTTTGAAGATGAAATATTCTAATTCATATGATAATCAATCAATAATAAACATGATGTAAATATTTATAGCAATAATATGCAAGTATATTTTATTCAAGTTAATAGGTTATAAATATTATACAAATCTAGCTCACATATATCCCCATCTCTTCTTCAGTCCTCTTAAACATGAAGCATCTCTGTCCTAAGTCATTGCACTGTTCTCTTAACTAGTGCTCGATCTTCAGACACTGCCCCCATTCCATTCTCGATAAATCAACCAGACCACTATTTTAAAAATGTGGATAAGATGAACCTCCACTTGGAATAAAATAATTAAATTTATTATTTGGCTTATGTAGCTCTGCATACTACAATACCTGCATAAATCTCCAAGTTTACCTCACTATTTGGGCCTTACACAAGATTTTTTTTCTTACTTTTTTAGTACCTACAACTAACTTAGACCCTTATTGAAAGTTTCACTCACTGGCCTATCTATCTAGAGAATTCTTTCCCTGGTTCCTTCTCAGTTTTTATGGTGCCCATCAATGGCATCTCCTCAGAGAATGGTTCTCTAGCTACCCTGATTTCAATGGGGCATTTTCCCTAGTACCTTTTCTCCAAGCACCTATTCATTGTTTATTTCTTTCATAGCATTTGCCAACAAAAGAAGTCTCCAATTATTCTGCATTGTTTGTTTGCTTATTTTCTCCAAGAATTCAAGATCCAGAATGGAACTATATTTTCCTTGTTTACTTCTATATTTCTAATGCTGGATAAAGGTTTCAATATATTATTTTCAACATATTATCTCCATTATAAAATAAGAGGGTATTAAAAAGGTTTAGAGAGAGTAAATGCTATAGACTAAATTTTTGTGTTTCCCCCAAATTCTACGTTGAAACCTAATCCCAATGGTATTCATGTTCAGAGGTGGGGCCTCTGGGAAATCATTAGGTCACGAGGGTGAAGCCTTCTAACGTAAGAGACTACAGAGAGCTGTCTTGCCTCTTCCAGGATGTGAGGAATACAATGAGAAGTCTATGAATCAGGAAGAGGTCAGAGATTGAATCTGCTGGCATAGTGACCTTGGACTTCTCAGCCTCCAAAGACATGAGAAATAAATTTCTATTGTTTATAAGCCACCCAGTTTATGAGCTTCTGTTAGCAGTGCAAATGGGCTGAGATAGTAGATAATTTAGTAAAGGTCATATAGCAAGAGTTTGGTTGAGAGATGATTAAACACAGGCAGTCAGACTTTACTGCCAATGAGCTAATCACCTACTTTGCTCTGTTTCTTAATTATGCTTAGGAATTTCCTCATCCATCTTGCCTAATTCCTTTGTTATACAAGGGAGAAAACAAGGTGAGTAATTGACAGGCATATTTGCCTAAGATCATTAACCAAATGAGAGGACAAACTGAGACCAAAATGAATGTTCTATCTTCCTAGTCATGCTCATTTCATTACACTATATTGTTTACCTTCAACTTAAACTCCAGGAGTTTCATATAAGCCTAGAGATGACAGGTATGTTTAAGTCCAGGTCATAAAGACACAATCAGGAAGGTGGATTTCAATGAAAAATAAGACATAGAAGGCAGTTAAATAACAATTCCAGGTCAAGATTTATATTAAACCAGGGATAAAGATTATTAAGGTCCCTGCCAAAGGCAGATGTCCCATGCCCAACCAGCACTGAACTTTCAAGAGAATACAGATTTTATGGAAGAAGAATTTGAAGACTTGAGTGAGGCCATTTTCCATGAATTGAAGCACACATGGTTTTCCTTCAACAGATTCTCATCATTTCCTGGAGTACCTTAAATCAGCCTCAAACTGCCTAAAGCATTGGTCCTTGAAATAGGTACAATCTACTCAGCCACTCAACTGCTGACAGATGAATAAAGAATGCTACCATTTAGAAGTGACTGGCCCTCAATTCAGGTACAAATATAATAAATTTCTGCATTTTATCAGGGGGCTCTTATAGTCCCACAAAGTATTCAAAATTTCCAAGGAAAATATGTTCATTTTATAGTTCCCTAGATGGTAACTTTGATCCTTGATTTCTGGTTTTGAATCTGCCATTTTACTAATATTTTCCTGAAAAAAAGTCACCCCACAGGTTGTGACCTTCCAAAGGGATTACACAAGCTAACGAATTTCACCTGTCTTCCCTACTTTTGACCTTTTCCTTGAAGGCTTTCTGGAGATAGATTAAGGAATGAGACTTTGGTTTGATAACATTCCAAGGTGAAGCAAAGTTGGAGCAGAAATAGAGGTCAAGGTAGACGCATTGTGTAAACCTTAAGAGAACAGACCATGTCAAGAAATGCCCTGACCCTTAGAGTTGAAGTAGTTAAGGAAGCAGCTGGATTAGATGTCTTGTCACAGATAGGACTTAATTACTGGCACATATCAAACCCAGGACTTGGAGATGGGACTGGGTGACCCATGTTATGGAGGGTGAGACTGTCTTCTGACATATCTCAGCTAGGTGACCATCATGCCTCACAATAGCATGATGTATCTTTAAGCTTAGTTTTATCTCACTGTGAGTTCACTGTATAGAAAAAAAAACTAGAAACAATAACCATTATACAGTAACTTCCAAAGTATGTTTATATTGTATCATCTCATTTTGATACTCACAACAAGACTGAGGTACATGGAGTGGATATGATTATAATAGTCATTTTTCAGCAAGAGAAGTAGGAATCAGAGAAGGCAAAAGATCTGATATGCATACACAGTTGCTATATAGTGAAGTTAGAATTCAAATGAGGTCTCTTGAATCCAAATGCCATTTTCATTCCACTATACCATATCAATCTAAGTAATTCAGTTCTCAAAGTGAATTGGGAGGAAACACGAAGCTAAATGTAACATTTCAAAGAGATATAGAATGAATCCAAACATATGAATCCCAAGATAGAGCTCAGATTGTAAATAACCAATCTTGTCAAGATATGAAAGCCATTCCAAGCTCTAAACTGAGAAGTGATTTAAATGTCATATTTGAATAACAGTCCTCTGATCCATCATCTGCCATAAATTTTAAGATCTCATTTTAGAGAAAATGAAAACAAACAAGTTAACCCTTTTTTCATACCAACATATAAAAATCTTATATAATCATTGGAATCTTTAAGAGAGAATTGAGATCTAAATGTTCTAGCAAATGAATAATTTGAAAAACATTTTAATATGCTGACACCTGACCAGTTATAGCATTATAATATCTTATTTATAATTAAATCTTAACATGAAAAAGCAGGAAAACAAATATTTAATGCTTCCCCTTGAAGAAAAATATACAATGCTGTGCTATTTTTGTAAATCTAATTACTTGCTAATTTATAGAAAATAAATTCTAGAAGAAATAAGACACAGGCAGGTTTGTTTCCACAATAGTTATTTTGCATTACTAACAATTAGTAGTATAGTTACATGTATTCATTCTGACTTCAAACATACAACTATCAGGATGATAAAAACCAAGTTAACTTACTAAGAAAGGATGAAAGTACCAGGTTGACATCTTCTCCTTTTTCCTTTTCCACTTAATATATTTATTTATTGTAATCTTTGGATGATTATTCTAGTTTCATACCACTCCCTCTATTAACACATTTGTTATCAAGTTTTTGTTTTGTTTTTACTTAAAAGTTTAACTGTGCTTTGTCATTTAATACAAAGATACTTGACCAGAAATAGAAAGGAAATAAAATCTGCCAATTCAATCTTAATTTAGAATTGAGGAGCAAAAATAACTATGCACTTAACTGATAAAGCATAAAACCAAGGTTTTGCTGAGTCCCTAAAGTGTACATATACTTTATTAAAAGTTCTAGATTCCTCACTCCTAATACTATCATTTTGCCTTTAGTTATGAATGCTTAGTGTCACTGGTTTAGAAGATAGAGATATATATGTCTCCAACTCCCTTCAACATTGCTGGCCGGGCGTGGTGGCTCATGCCTGTAGTCCTAGCAATCTGGGAGGCCGAGGCAGGCGGATTGGTCGAGGTCAGCAGTTTGAAACCAGCCTGACCAAGAGCGAGACCCTGTCTGTACTATAAATAGAAAGAAATTAATTGGCCAACTAATATATATATAAAAAATTAGCCAGGCATGGTGGCACATGCCTGTAGTCCCAGCTATTCGGGAGGCTGAGGCAGGAGGATTGCTTGAGACCAAAAGTTTGAGGTTGCTGTGAGGTAGGCTGACGCCATAGCACTCACTCTAGCCTGGGCAACAAAGCGAGACTCAGAACAAAACAAAACAAAACAAAACAAAAAACATTGCATATGCCTGGAAAATGCATTGTATTTTATGATGGTAGTTTCTGTTTGTGGAATTCATCTTTCTGTCCAATGCCTACTGCATTCAATATCATTGTTTAAGATGAACTGTTTGTCTTATTAACAGATGTATATTAAGCTAGCATGTTTATTGGTCTGAATATACACATCCTCTGTCCATTTCCTTAATATATATTGCACATGCCCAGACAAGCTGGGCACTTTTCCCTGCTCCTTCCCTTTACATTTTAGTAAATATCCTGGAAATAATACAACAGACAGCCATAAAAGGATTCTGAAAGCTGAAAAGACACAAAGGATATCTGGCTGGAGACTTCAGATTCAAAGAATGGCATTGCACTGGATTGTTTGAGTTTTCTTTACATTTACCATTAATGCTAGATTAGGAACCAGAGAGACCTACAACCTGAAATCATTAACAACAAAATAACAAGAACCCATCTCTCTGGCCAAATGACCAAGAAAGGAGAAGTCCAACAGACACTAAGTGGGGACTCCCAATCCCCCCATTCCACATTTAGAGGGTTGGTGGGGCTGATATGCTCACAGTGGCACCAAAGTCTGGTGTCTCCATGCCCTCCCTCTTAGGAGCATGCGAGGATCCAGGCCCATATCTGCCAGTCCTACACCCGTGAAAAGGAGTGAACCAAGCCAGCGGCTTCTCCCCACATGCTCCCTTCGACCTGCAGGAGATAGCTCATGAAAACACTCAATAAATTCATAGGCTTCACAAGCAGGGATCAAGGTGGAGATGCAGCAGTTAAAAAAAAAGAAGCAGACAGGAAAACATTGCAAGCGATCTCAAAATTAAATTGAAACCCTAATCCACAAAAGAAGATCAGAACCTACACATGAACTCTAAAAAAGGCAAGTGATGCCAATATGAAAGATTGAAATAAGATCAAGAGTTTCCTAACATAATATCCAAAAATCCAGGATGCAATCAAAAATCTTTTATCATACCAAGAATGAAGACATTCACAATTTGATGAGAAAAGACCATCATCTAACACCAATACTAATATGAATCAGATTTTGGAATTATCTGACAAGGATTTTAAAACAGACATGACAAAAATGTTGCAACAATTACAAATTCTCTGGAACCAAAGGAAAAGATAGAAAATATCAGCAAGTAGAATTTTTTACAAAGAACGAAATGGGAATTATAGAACTGAAAAACACTGAAACAACACCAAGAAAAAATGCTAGATTTCCTCAGTAATAAAATTGAAATGGTAGAAATCAGACTTAGTGAACTGTAGGACAAGTAAAAAAAAATGTGATCAACATAGAGAAGACAGACTGAAAATTGACAGAGCCTTGGGGATCTGTGGGACATTACAAAAATATCTAATATTCATGTCATTGGAGTTGCCAAATTGAGGAGAAAGAATGTGAGGACGAAAAAATTTACTCAAAGAAATGATGGCTGAAAACTCCCCAACATGTCAAGAAATTGAGAGAAGCTAACATAACGATAAACCCAAAGAAACCCACGCCAAGACATTAAAATTAAGCCACTAAAGGGTAACTTAAAACATCATAAAATCAAAGAGAAAAATGACTTATTACCTTTATAGAATACTGTTTTTGTTTGTTTGTTTGTTTTGTTTTGTTTTTGAGACAGAGTCTCACTCTGTTGCCCAGGCTAGAGTGCCATGATATCAGCCTAGCTCACAGCAACCTCAAACTCCTAGGCTCAAGCAATCCTTCTGCCTCAGCCTCCCTAGTAGCTGGGACTACAGGCATGCGCCATCATGCCTGGCTAATTTTTTCTATATATTTTTAGTTGGCCAATTAATTTCTTTCTATTTTTAGTAGAGTCAGGGTCTCACTCTTGCTCAGGCTGGTTTTGAATTCCTGACCTTGAGCAATCCACTTGCCTCAGCCTCCCAGAGTGCTAGGATTACAGGTGTGAGCCACTGAGCCCAGTTTAGAGAATACCATTTTGAATGACTGTAAATAACTCCTCCGAAGCCATGGAGCCTAAAGGAACTAGCATAATGTTTTTCAAGTGATGAAATGAAAGAACTGTCAACTATGAATTTTATACTTAATAAAAACATCCTTTCAAAATTAAGGGGTAAGAAACACATTCTTAGAGAAAGTAAACTAAGAGAATTTGTTGTTAGCCAATCTGCCATTAATTCATAGCTAAAGGAAGTGCTCTAAACAAAAAGAATAAAAAGAAAGAAAAACAATGGAATGGTAAAAACAGATCTACCCAATAGACTATCTTCCGCCTCATGAGTTTTTTTAAACCATATTTCTTTGTCAAATCAAAATAATCACACCATTGGATGTGGTTCTCAAGGAATCTAAAGGAAATAGTTAAGAAAATTATATTTTAAAAACAGGGAGGGTAAAGAGATCAAATTCAATCAAGTTGAAGTAGACAACCTGAATAGTCCTATAACCAGTAATTAACTTGATCCCAAAAAAGAAATCCTCAAGGCTACCTGGCTTCACTAGAAAATGTACCAAACATTTAAAGAAGAATCAACATCAATTTTACACAATCTTTTTCAGAAAATATTAGTAGAAGGGGAGGAAATACTTTTCAATATGTTTTATAAGGCCAGCATTGCCTTGATACTAAAACCAGGCATGACAAATACAAAGCAATAAAAGTACAGACTAATCTCTCTCATGAATTTAAATGAAAAATCCTTAACAAAGTATAATAAAATCCAGTCATGTATGAAAATAATTATATACACCAATCAACTGGTATTCATTCAAGATATCCAAGATTATTGATTCAATATTCAAAAATCAAACTATAATAGACCATAACAGAATATAGAAAAAAATCATTAAGATCATATGAATTAATTCAGAAAAAGCATTCAACAAAATCTAAAAACATTAATTATAAAAAATTTAGGAATTTAAGATTAGAACATACTTCTTCCACTATATAAAGCATGTCTACAAAAAACCTACAGCTAACATTGTATTAATATTAATAGTAGTTAATCTTGTAAGACTGAATGCTTTCATTCTAAAATCAGGAACATGGCAGGATTTGCTCTCACTGCTCTTATTCCACATAATACTGGACATTCTAACCAGGTCAATAGGGCAAGAAAATAAATTAAAGGCATACATAAAGGAAACTATCTAGTATAAAGTTTATACTATCTATGAAAATTAACTCATGATGAATCGAAGGTTTGAATGTAAATGTAAAACCACACATTTACAGAAAGAAAGCCACATTGAAAACAATCTTCAGAATATTTATAAGAGAAGAGTTCTCATATTTAAGTCCAAAGGCACAAGGCATAATGGAAAAAACTATAAACTTCACCAGAATTAAAAATGATTGCTCTTTAATAGATTTTGTTAGCAAGCTGAAAAGACAAATTACGAATTTTGAGAAAATATTCATACACCACACATCAGACAAAAGTCTGTTTGTTGTATGCAGAATATGTAACAAACTCTCAAAACCCACAGTAAACAAATGAACAAACAAAAAACAATCCAATTAGAAAATGGGCAAAGGAAATGAATAAATATTTCACTGAAGACAATATACAGTTGGCACATAAACACTTGAAAACATGTTCAATATCATTAACCATTCAGGATACGTAAATTAACTTCACAATACAATATCACTAAATACTAATTAGAATGGCAAAAATAAAAGATATGCTGATGAGGATGTGGAGAAACTGGATCAGGCATGCAATGCTGGTACAAACATAAAATGGTACAGTCACTCTTAAAAACAGTCTGGAGGCTTCATTTAAATTACACATATACTTATCATGCAAATCTTCAATATTACTCAGGAGTATTTATACCTGAAACATAAATACTTATGCTCAGGCAAAAATCTGTACACAAATGTTTATAACAGCTTTATTCATAATAACCCAAAGTGAAAACAAACCAATTGTTCTTCAATGGATGAATGAATGAGCAAACTGTGAGTTACTCATACTATGGGAAAACTACTCAGCAGTAAAAAAGGAATGGCATGTTGATGCGTACAACAACTTGGACAGACCTCATGGGAATTATACACCATCTTTCAAATAAAGTAATCATAGAGATGGAAAACATATGAGTGGTTGTCCTATATACTGGTTTGTGTTTGGATTAGCCCTATGAGACTTGTGCTAGGACAGTTCTGTGTTTTAATGGTTGTAGTTATATATAGCTACACATGTGACAAACTTGCATAGAACTAAACACACATGCACACACACACACACAAATGAGTGCATGAATAACTTTTGCAATCTGAATAAACTTTTGTATTGTACAAATGTGAATTTCATGGTGTACTATATTTACACAAGACAATATTGTTGGGGGAGAAAGGGTGAAGAGTTTATGGGATGTCCGTGTACTTTTTCCAACTTTCTGTGAATCTCTATTTCAAAATCAAAGTGTGAATAATATGTATTACATATGTCTAGAGTTTGCTCAAGAACTCAAAGAAGTTAAAGATACCTGCTGGATTAGACAAATTTAGTTGTGTTAAGAGTAGCCAAGACTGTTTTTCTCAATAACGCCTATGTCTATATACTATGGATCAATTTAAGAACACCATCTTTACACATAATTGAATGGTCAGCCTGATTTGTACTCATTAGGAAGTTACATTTAACAAATTAAAGTAAGCAAAGCTCCATGTGTGGAATCAAAGGTTGCATTAGCCATAGTCATCACACTATATTTCCTCATGATGTTTCTATGCTGGGCACAAAAGATATAACAATAAATCTACTCTTAATATCTCCCCAAAGACTCTAAAGTGGTTTTTTCCTTAGCCTAGCACTTAGGCCTCAGTCTTGTATTTAGAAAAAAGGAAGACAAGTTTTGAGGTAAGTGTATTTTTTTTTTCCTTTTCAAGGCTTTATAACAGAAACCCATCAGAAACCCATTTAAGTATGAGACAGATTAGGGTTCACTGTCACATCCCTGCTTCTAGACATAATCTTTCACATAGAGGCATAAATGCAGGATATTTCTCCCCTATTTTTGAGAGCATAACAATATGTAAGCCAGGTCTGTGCCCTCATAGCTCAGTACATGTGTAAATTTTGGATTTAAATAATATTCTCTCAAATTTCTAAAAAGAATATAAGCAACTTGATTGACCTTTCTTTTTAGAATTCAGTCTGGAAATAAAACATCGTAAAAGTACATTTATATTTTTATATTTGAATACCTTTGTTTTAATTTTACTAAAAAGTAGGAAACAATTATTACAATTTTTGGCTAAACTCAAATTCATTGAATTTTCTTAGCAAATAAAATATGGTTGCAGCTTATTTGATCAGTTTTGGTATGTCACTGCCTCTAGTTGCAAAAGAAAAAAATCTCAAATTTATGATATTTTTTAAAAGTAACCATTAATATATATTTAATCATCATATGTGGGAAACATTAACTGCAATTTTGAAAATATTTTATAACCAACATTTTTCTCCTTATCAATTATTTTTGCTATGTTCTATCTGGAATTTAAGTTGCCAGATAAAAACTGATATCAAGAAATGATTCAAAGGATTCAATCATAAAATTAGGAACTCTACCAAAAATAGCTACTCAAAATAACAAATATTTGACATGAACTATGTTATGTTATAATGCATACAATATTAATAGATGGAAAATAAATGTTAATGTTAATACAAGGCTTAAACATGTTTGTAAAAGTTTTGACAGACCACGCCAATTATTTTTGAGCCCAGACTTCTCTACTAAAATCTTAAATGAACAGGATCCTTCCTCTTCACTTGGATTAGCTTATTTATTGCTTTGGTTCAGTGACAGTGATTGGCTATTTTAAGAATGAATCAGTTTATGTCATGCTAGTGTGGACCAAGTATATTTGATTAGATCTGGAGTGAATAGGCTTCAAGTTTAGTGTCTGTTCCATTTAATTGTCTGTGGCAACTTGAGTACAAATTTAAAAAGAAATGTCAGGCTCAGTGGAAAAGACTATGTATATTTCCAACTGTATGAGACCCAGAGTATCATTGCATATCAGATAAGTATCTTTCTCTTTCAATAAACATTTAGATTCTATATAGATGAATGAGAATGAAAGCTTGTATATCTGTGTCATAGTAAAATTTTATTTTATCAGTATATTTAAAGTATAAATCATATAACTGGAACAAGTACAGCATCATCCTTTAAAGGGCTGTTACTCTACAAGCTTCACTCTTTGTATTTATTCATTTTTTCTTTAAAAAGACATCAATTAGTAATTGAC
This sequence comes from Microcebus murinus, assembly GCF_040939455.1. Classification (NCBI taxonomy): domain Eukaryota; kingdom Metazoa; phylum Chordata; class Mammalia; order Primates; family Cheirogaleidae; genus Microcebus; species Microcebus murinus. The sequence goes on from NC_134114.1 coordinate 15,210,868, forward strand.
ACTGTCTACTTGAAATGAAGCACTTTACTTTAAACATTATCCTTGAGAATTTAGAAAGTGTTCTGAAGCAGTCTGTCCAATTTGGAGCTTGCTTATGTTGTGCCAGAGAAACCTAAATAGAGTTGGTGGGGGCTCTGATATAAAACTGAGTTAATTATGATCTTTATTTTATGAAGTATAGAACTGTAGACAGATTCATATATCTTTTATGGAAGTATTAAATGTATTACATTTTAATAAAATCTGGACACTTTGCATAAGAATACATATCTACACTATAGGATAATTATTGCTTTTCAACCATGTAGGTGGGGTGGAGGGAAGGTACCAGCTGTTTGTCATTTCTATCTTATTTTGCTTTTGTCTTCTCACCATTCAGACTGGTTTCCAGATGGTTATAAATATTTAGGAATCTGAAGGCATTTCAAAGTTTATCAAATCTGTTACATTCTAGATACAAAATTAGCATGTCACTAATTCTCAACTCATTTGAACATCTAGAATCATATAAGTCAATAAAAAGTAATATATCTGGATAGGATTCTTACTCTTTGTATGATTAACCTGATTCCACTCTTCTAATTTCAAACCGCAACAGAGGCAGAACTGTGAATTAATAATTCTACCTTCTAGATCGATGTATGTTCTAAGACAGGTTAACTGATGTCTTTCTGTCTTCACTGCTCTGCTACCAATTTGAGGTCAAAATACATATAAGATGAAGAAACATACATCATGTCAGTGCATTAGGTGGCTCTCTTCATAATGATCTTCATTCTCTACTAGAACATCCAATCTCCTTGGTTTATTTCATGGAATAAACAAACATGTTAATATATGTCAAAATAAAAATATTTTGCTAAAGTAACTTGTGAAATTGTATTTCACTGCATTTTTAAGCTGTCAGTATTTCTACAACCTATAAAACTGGCCACTACACAGAAAAGTTAGAAGTTCCAAAGCTCCAAATATTCAATGTACATTCAAAACACATACTATATATTTATCAATATGGGAGGAATTTAGGGGAAAGATTCTGATGTAGAGAAATGAAGATCTGTCACAATAGTGAAATGTAATTACAAGGTTGTTCAATTGCTTCAAACTAGAGGCTCTAAAGCAGATAATGAATAAATCTATAGAAACTTCAAAATCTGAATTGAGTTGCAATTATCTATTGTATCCATTCCAATTATCTGACAGGGAAGTAAGATTGGCTAACACATATTTACCTATATTATTATGGAGAGCAATTACTTGGGCTATATTTCAAAAGATTCATCTTCTGAGAAAACATTTGTTGTGCTCAAAATATCTATCGCTGGCTTCCAAGGTGGAAAGACATGCACAATACTCACAGATCACATTAAAAGAACATATATTCTCAGCTGGATCCTAAATTCCTGGAGTGTCTTTCATTAAAAACATATTCAATAATATTTGTAAATTATTTAGAATGAAGATGTAGTTAAATATAACAAGAATACATGGTATCTGTGCACAGAATCAATATTGAGTATATTAAGAACAAAAAATAAATGAGTTTAATACCAACAAAAACTAAGACTCACTGGTCAATTAATGAATTGGAGTATTTTTAATAGTCTCTCTATTGGTTTATTTTGGCTGAATGTATTATATAGTAACAGAGTACTCTTTAGAATGTCCCTGGTTTGTTAATTAAACTCGTGATTTTTTTCCAGCATATTGTCGGGGTACAAATGTTAAGGTTATGTATATTGCCCTTCCTCCCCTCAAGTCAGAGTTTCAAGCGTGTCCATCCCCTAGTTGGTGTGCATCACATTCATTATGTATGTATACACCCATCCCTTCCCCCCCATCTGCTCAACACCCGATAAATGTTATCCCTATATGTCCACTTAGGTGTTGATCAGTTAATATCAATTTGCTGGTGAGTACATGCAGTGCTTATTTTTCCATTCTTGGGATACTGCACTTAGTAGAATGGGTTCCAGCTGTATCCAGGAAAATACAAGAGGTGCTATTTCACCATTGTTTCTTATAGCTGAATAGTATTCCATGGTATACATATGCCACATTTTTTGAATCCACTCATGTATTGATGGGCACTTCAGTTGTTTCCACATTTTTGCAATTGTGAATTATGCTGCTATAAACATTCAAGTGCAGGTGTCTTTTTCAGAATGACTTTTGTTCTTTTGGGTAGATGTCCAGTAATGGGATTGCTGGATCAAATGGTAGATGGACTTGTATCACTTTAAGTTATCTCCATATTGCTTTCCACAGAGGATGAACTAGTTTGCAGTCTCACCAGCAATGTAGGAGTGTTCCTACCTCTTCATATTCATGCCAAACTCGTGAATTTTTATATTTTCTATTTTTAATTATGAATACATAATAGTTGTATATATTTATAAAATACATGTGATGTTTTGATAGAGTTATGAAATGTGTATTAATTAAATCAGGGTAGTTGGAGTACCCATCACCTCAAGAATTTATTATTTTTTAATGTTAGGAACATTCTAATTCCACCTTTTTATTTTGATGGCATTGTTGGTAGACAGAAAAGTTTCATTTATGCAAAATATAAAACTATTAGAGTTTTAAAATAATTACAGATGACACTCAAAAACTTATGAGTATCAAACATATTCTCTGACAGAAAAATCAATCTATTTTTCTGGTCATCTTTAGTGTTGACATAGTGATATATAGCTTGTTCCCTGAAGAAGATTTAATGGTGTAGATTATTTTGTAGACTAGAAAATGGCACAGGAAATCTGTATATTGCTTCGTATCATTCGTCCATAGCTTTTGTGTCTTAAATTGGAGTATTAAATTCTAGTCAAAATATGGGAGATGTTTGATGGCTTTGAATTTTTGTCTATATATTATATGTATGATGGTAGGATTCAACCCAAAAATAAATTAATCAAGAAGTTATTATGGTTAGTTATATTATTCCTTGGTGAAGAAAAATATTTAAAAAACTTGAGGATTTTAATATGAAAATTATTAAAATTATAGCTATAGAATTTAAAGTATCCATTTTGAGGAGACTGCTAAAACTTTGCATTCTTTTCAGGCCCAATCATATTATGTGCACTTAGTAAATATTTTTAAAATTCCACTCAAATCTAATATTGATTCTGAATTGATATATGTGAACAATATATGTTGCTTTTCTTTATTACTTATGTGTTGATTTTTGTTTTAACTAATTTAATTGAAAAAACAGGTCAAAAGACTGAAAAGAGTATTAAACTGATTTTTGTTTAGCTTTATTGATGCATACATTCTTTAATATGAAAATTGGGAGAAAACTAGACATATCTGGATTTGGAATATGACAAATTCCTTATGGTATACAATAAAATAATATGCCAATTGAGCTGATATATTTGAGAATCAGCCCAATATAACTTCAGATAAAAACTTACAGAGTCTGGATATTAGTCCTTTGTCAGATACATAGTTTGCAAATATTTTCTCCCATTCTGTAGGTTGTCTATTTACTTCGTTGATTATGTCTTTTGCTGTGATGAAGTTTTTTAGTTTAATTAATTCTCATTTGCTTATTTTTGTTTCTGTTGCATTTGCTGTTGGGGTCTAAGTCATACATTTTTTTCTTTGGCCAGTATCCTGAAGAGTTTTTCCTACATTTTCTTTCAGAATTTTTATGCTTTCAGATCTTAGATTTAAGTCTTTAATTCATCTTGAGTTCATTTTTTGTATACGGTGAGAGACAGGGATCTAGTTTCATTCTTTTACATATGGCTATTCAATTTCCTCAGCACCATTTATTGAATAGAGTGTCCTTTCCCCAGGGCATGTTTACTTATTGGGTACAATGTACCATGATCAGGTGATGGGTATTCTTAAAGCCCAAACTTCACCCCTATACGCTATTTCCATGTAACAAAGTACCACTGGTATCCCCTAAATCTATCAAAATAATACAAAACAAATCTTTCAGGGATTTATATTAAATGTGTCTTTAATTCCTAAATATATTAGAACATCAAAAATGACCTGTCATTCTTCTTAAAGAAAACACATAGAAGAAAGATGAGACCAACATGATTAATCTGAACAGATATCAAAAAAGCAAATAGGAAAATATATATGTACATATATTCAATATATATTCATGTACATATTTTCAAATTTTCATATTTTTTCCACATATAAACACTGACACACACACACACACACACACACACACACATTCTCTTCAAAATTACATCAACCAAGCCAAGAAGCATCTGAAGGAAAACTAGTAATCTCAAAAAAAGGAGGAATTCTTTGGAATTAAAGATATAACTTCAAAAAAAGAGTGAAGCACAGGGAATAATGAGCTAACATACTTCACAATAGTGCCAGGAGATGACAGTGAAGAAAAAGAGACATAAGAAACTATATTAGCATTACAGAAATAAGCAATAAAAGAACTAAGTATAAAAATAGTAGGTATTTTAATAATTAGGATTCTGATAAAGATAGATGATTAATTTAAATTTGATTTCCTTCCCTACTATGTGAATTTATCATAACATGTATATGTACTAATTTTATAATATTTGGAAAATACACTGAAGATTGTGAATGAGATGAGTGCTATTCCTAATTTTAAGTAGAAAAGCTTAAAAAAAATGAAGCAGTAATTTCTAGCACATAATGGATATTCCATGTTGCTAAAGAATTTAATGCAATACAAAGACAGTAAACTGAAAGGTGAAAAAATAGAATATATTGAGATAAAGTTAAGAATAAACAGAAAAAATAATAAGCTTTAGATATCTTCAAGTCTCTGAAGAGTAACTTTAGAACATTATGGTGTGCAGACAGGTTTGTGGATCCATTTATCTAGCAAATAAACTAGCTGACCAGGATGTTACTTTGTCCGAGAAAATAAACCAATTGGAAATACATATTTTTATGAAACATTTCATCACAAGACACTACAGTTACATATAAAGTTTCATATATTTAAGCATAAATACACAAATCAATTTCTTCTCAAAATATCAAATTATGAACATATGAAAGAAGGAGGATTTTTATAATTAACAAAAATACCCACCTCAGAGCAGCATGATACTCCCAAAATAATTAGTGAGAACTGATTATGTAATACCTTTATTTACATAATATGGGCATACTTGTAAGAAAAAATAACTTTTATAAACTAGGTTTTATTTAAATTAAGGGAACAAATCAAAAGATATCATTACAAACGGAGGTTTAATTCTTTGATTAAAAGCCAGTCCTATGCATAATTTAGACATTGAATTGAAATGAACCTTAGCTTATACTTTAATACCTTCTTAACAATAAAATTCATATATGCAATGAAACAAATACATGCTCAATTTTAAATTTTAATATATTTGATCTGTTTACTGCCTAAATTTATTTGTAGGAGGGAATTCCAAATATAACATGTTGAATACATTTTATAGTCTACAAAAGCAGGATAAAATAATTCTTAATCATCTGCAGTTAGTGTTAAATATATTTACTACTAGTGAACACTTAAATTCCAGGTTAAGCCTCCCTATAATTTTCTGAACAGGATCTCCAATAAAAACATCTTGACATATACAGTGATAATTTATATTCAATATTGATTGAATTTCAAATTACAGATACTAAGAAACCATTTCTTACTAAATAATCCTCCCTTTAAATTCTTTATCAAAGAGTTAATATATCTGATAGACCCTTTATAATAGGAAAAATTATTGTGTACTACTTATTATTGGGCATATGGTATATCTATCTTTTACTTTCTTAAGATGGAATATTTGTGGTTTTAAGTAAAATATATTTTTATTTATCTTTTTCTGCTTCATAACCAATGTATTAAAAAAAATTAACCATTGGTTCAGAATAACAGAAAGACCGGATACAGACATTGCTGAGTTAGAAAAAAAAAATGAGTTAATTATTGAATGGAATAGAACTAGGTTGGTAGTGAGGATACATGGCAGAATGGTCAGCAACCCTCTGCAAGGGCACTGTTGCCAATGACCTGAGGAAGTGATGCCACATCACAGTGTTTTGGAAGCTTAAACATTCTCCATAAAATATAACCACAGAATACGATGCAATATAGGACACTACACATGGGCTTGTGTGTCTCATTTGTTACTCTCATCCTTTCTAAACTTATACAAACTGGTTCAAGTGTACTCCAGAATTTACAGTTGAGAGGATGAGGGTCAGTTGTGTAGCTCCCTAGGGTCATGGTAACAGAATATTAGTATGGTATAGAGACTCCCTTATATGTCCTTCTCCTCTTTTACATGTTTGTGTTTTATATTTATTCATTCAGCCAATACTGCTTGGTGCCTACCGAGTTCCTGGCTTGTATTGTGCTAGGTATTAAGGGCATAAAGACTATACCTTGGCTTCAGGGAGCTTATAGTACAGCTTTGAACCTTAACTATGACAGTTTGGGCCCCTTGTATTTCATTTCCAATGCAACAGAAATCAGCCTTGACATCAGGGCATTTTTCCATATGCCTGCTATATTTTTAAGTGATGTACATTTGTTATTAGATATCATGAAGTTTCATAACCCTAACAAATATGATAAATATTGATAGAGAGTAGAGGATCATAGGCAATTTTATCCTTAGACTATTCATGGGTGTTAATCCTTCTCAGAGATTTTCACACTTCAACTCTTCTTGTGTTCAGTTGTCATACATAATTCATATAAGGATCTCAAGAGCAGAAAACTGTGAACTAAGAATACCTCAGTAAAATCCCAAGTACTAAAGGTGAATATAAATCTACCTAGTTTATTTATAAAATTTATAACTTCATATAACTATCTTTAAATATTTTTACTACCCCTTTTAACTGCGTTCTAACAATTTCTGCCCCAATAGGTGTTTGGGATATTCTGGGAAAAAATAAAATGTCTTTTTCAGTATGGTAAAATGCTATGAAATCTCTATTGTATGTTTCTCATGCTATAGAACTGAATCTCTTGGATCCCTTTCATATACATATGTGCATAAATATATGTATATATAATTTAAATAATATGTAATTATATATTAAATAATTAATATAAAATTATATATTAATAATATATTAACAATGTGCATATTATATATAAAATAGAAATAATATATTAGTTACATGTGTTATGTGTATGTGTGTGTATTTTTTACATACATATAAGAGTGTATTTAATATATATATAATATTTTCATAACCTTTTCTAAGTTCTAAATTAAGACATCCATACCTAATTTAGATACATGCAATTGTTTTAGTTATTGTTTATCACTTGAATATTAAAATTTTGCTATACATAGAACAAAATTGTCAATAACACTCCAATAACCTTGTATTTGATTTTGAGTGAAAAACATGTCTGTAACTTATTTAAACGGAGACTTGGCTTTACACTTTGTGTATTTGAGAAAAGTTGTCTTTCTTTTCTTCCATCATCTGTTGTAATTATGAATGATGTACAATAGTGGACTACTTATTATCAGAGTTAAATAACTCCTTTGAGAAAATAAATTCTGTATTCTTACCAAAGAGCTATTTTCTATTAAAAAATGATCTGTAGATGGTTGAAAAAGTGAAACTATTTATCAGTGATTTTGATCCCAAAACACCTCATTGATGAGTTCATTTTAGTACAAATTATAATAGACATACCTGACTCTAAATAAATTATTTTCTCTTTTTTCTGGGCTCACAACTAGACAATTTTGTCACTTCATTTGCATTTAGAGATGCCCATATGATTACTGGACAGGCCATTAAATTATTTCTATGGGATCTTTCATCATCTTTCCCCTTCAGCTGATTGGACAGTGACATACAGGGTGAAGGAAGCCACATGTTGACAACAGTAGAGCTCAGGCACTCTAAATCCCTAAATGACTGGAGTAAAACAAACATGCCCAGCCATTGGCATCAGTCATGATGGGCTGCTCAAATAACTAATAACACAAACTTTTATTTTATCCAGCTGAGAAATGTTGGGGCTTATTTCTTATATGATACAAGCCATATATGACAAACCCATAGCCAATATCATACTGAATGGGGAAAAATTGAAAGGATTCCCACTTAGAACTGGAAGAAGACAAGGATGCCCATTATCTCCACTTCTGTTCAACATAGTGCTGGAAGTCCTCGCTATAGCAATCAGACAAGAGAGTGGAATTAAGGGCATCCAAATGGGAACAGAAGAGATCAAACTCTCACTCTTTGCTGATGACATGATATTATACCTAGAAAACCCCAAGGATTCAACCATGAGACTCCTTGATCTGATAAATGAATTTGGTAAAGTCTCAGGATACAAAATCAATACACAGAAATCATAGGCATTCATATACACCAACAACAGTAAAAGTGAGAACCAAATCAAAGACTCAATTCCCTTCAAAATAGCAACAAAGAAAATAAAGTACCTTGGAATACATTTAACTAAGGAGGTAAAAGACCTCTACAGGGAGAACTATGAAACACTGAAGAAGGAAATAGTAGAGGATGTAAACAGATGGAAGAATATACCATGCTCATGGGTCAGCAGAATCCACATTGTTAAAATGTCAATACTACCCAAAAGTGACCTACAGAGTCAACACAATCCCTATCAAAATACCATCATCATTTTTCACAGATATAGAAAAAATAAGTTTACGCTTCATATGGAACCAGAGAAGACCCCATATAGCAAAATCAATCCTAGGCAATAAAAACAAAATAGGAGGTATCAATTTACCAGACTTCAAACTATACTACAAGGCTATAGTCAGTAAAACAGCTTGGGACTGGCACAAGAACAGGGACATTGACCAGTGGAACAGAACAGAGAACCCAGGTATAAAACCATCCTCATATAGCCAACTAATCTTCGACAAAGCAGACAAAAACATACACTGGGAAAAAGAATCCTTATTCAATAAATGGTGCTGGGAAAACCGGATAGCCACATGTAGAAGACTGAAACAAGACCCCCACCTTTCACCTCTCACAAAAATCAACACACTGGGTAACAGACTTGAACCGTACGTGTGAAATTATTAGAATTCTAGAGGAAAATGTTGGAAATATTCTTTTAGACATTGGCCTAGGCAAAGAATTTATGAAGAAGACTCCAAAGACAATCACAACAGCAACAAAAATAAACAAATGGGACATGATCAAATTAAAAAGCTTCTGCACAGCCAAAGAAACTGTCAAGAGAACAAACAGACAACCCACACAATGGGAGAAAATGTTCACAAGCTACACATCTGATAAAGGGTTGATAACTAGAATCTATTTAGAACTCAGGAAAATTAGCAAGAAAAAAAATCAAACAACCCTATTAAATAATGGGCAAAGGACATGAATAGAAACTTTTCAAAAGAAGACAGAATAATGGCCAACAAACATATGAAAAAATGTTCAACATCTCTAATCTTCAGGGAAATGCAAATCAAAACCACAATGAGATATCACTTAACTCCAGTGAGAATGGCCTTTATCAAAAAGTCCCCAAACAACAAATGCTGGTGAGAATGTGGAGAGAGGAACACCCCTACACTGCTGGTGGGATTGCAAACTAGTTCAACCTCTGTGGAAAGCAATATGGAGATACCTCAAAGCAATACAAGTAGATCTACCATTTGATCCAGCAATTCCACTACTGGGCATCTACCCAAAAGATCAAAAGTCACTTTATGAAAAAGACACCTGAACTTGAATGTTTATAGCAGCACAATTCACAATCGCCAAGCTGTGGAAACAACCCAAGTGCCCATCGATTCATGAGTGGATTAATAAAATGTGGTATATGCATACCATGGAACACTACTCAGCTTTAAGAAACAATAGTGATATAGCATCTCTTGTATATTCCTAGATACAGCTGGAACCCATTCTACTAAGTGAAGTATCTCAAGAGTGGAAAAGCCAGCACCACAGGTACTCACCAGCAAATTGGTATTAACGGATCAACACCTAAATGGACATATAGGAGTAACATTTATCGGGTGTTGGGAGGGTGGGAGGGGGCAGGAAGGGATGGTAATATACAACCACAATGAGTAAGATGTTCAACATTTGGGGGATGGACACACTTGAAGCTCTTACTCGGGGGGGGGGCATGGGCAATATATGTAACCTTAACACTTGTACCCCCATAAATAAATAAATATAAAAAAATAAAATGATATATCTATATAGTATACTTACCATGAATGGAGCTTTTAGAACTGTAAGTTGCTTCAGGCGAGTGAGTGAGTGTTGAGTGCATGTGAAGGCCTAGGATATTACTGTATACCGCTATAGACTTTATGAACACTGTAAACTTAAGCTACACTAAATTCATAAAAAACTCTTTTGCCGATACAAATTAACCTTAGCTTATGTAACTTTTTTGCTTTATCAGCTTTTATTTTTAAAAACTTTTTGACTTCTTTCTAACAGTTTAAAACACAATCCCATTGTACATCTGTACACAAATATTCTCTTTATTTGTATCCTTAATCTATAAGCCTTTTTATTTTATACATTAGAAATTACTTTTGAAACTTGTTTTGTAAAAACTAAGACACAAACACACCTATGTCCTATGCCTATGCCAGGTCTGGATCACCAATATCACTGTCTCCCACCTCCATATCTTGTCCCACCTAAAGATCTGTACACACAGTAAGCTATCATCTCCTAAGATAACAATGCCCTTTTCTGGAATACCTCTTGAAGGACCTGCCTGAGGACTTTTCACAGTTAACTTTTGTTTTTTATATGTAGAAAGAATATACTCTAAAATAACAAAAGAAAATATGGCATAATAAATACATAAACTGATAACAGTCCTTTATTATCATTAACAAGTATTGTATAGTATGTATAATTATATGTGCTTTACTTTTGTAGACTGGCAGTGCAATAGGTTTCTTTATATCAGTATCTACAAAAATATGTGGGTAATGCAATGTGCTATAATCTTATGATGGTTATGATATCACTAGGCAATAGGAATTTTTCAGATGTATATAAGATTAATTCTTGGCCAAAAAAAAGTCAATATCAGTTGTGAAATTGCCTTCCAAAAAGTTATATCCAACTTAGAGTGCCATTGGAAATGTGGGAGTATAGCCATTTCAGCACAATGTAACCAGAATTGGATTTTCTGTATCAAATTGAACAAAGGAAAAATGATATCTTATTTTTGGCATGCATTTAATTATTTTAATTATATGTAAGGCTGAAATTCATAGTGATTAGAGTCTTTATGATCACATTATTTTATCTGTTGCCTATTATCTTTTGTGATTCTTATAATTTCAATGTTTTGACATATTTCTTATATAATAATGCTACTTTATAGTTGTGATTGCAGTTCATGAGGCTTTCCAAATTGTTATTATTGTAATATAATAAAATTATTGGCCCTTCATCTAGATTGCAGTAAATCTTGCATTAGCCTCCTTTAGTCCTTTTCAATTTTTGGTTTTATGTTTTTTCAATCTGAACCATTTTTCCTCTGCAATGTTTCTCTATTAGAATTTTAAGCTCATATTAGGATTTTCTCCCATAGTTATCATGAATATTCTGTTATAATTCCTTCTGATTTTTCATGATCTTTCTTTTAAACAATTGATTCCCAGTGCATTATTTGTTTGAAGATGTAAAATTTTAACTGCTTTCCTTGATAGTACCATAATTTATTATAGGATCTATCCCATTTTGTTTTTTGAGACAGGGTCTCACTCTGTCACCAGGGCTAGAATGCAGTGGTGTTATCATAACTCACAGCAACCTCCTACTCCTGGGCTCCAGCCATGCAGGATCTATTTTTTAACCTTAAGTGGGAAGTCTTCTCAACTATATGATAAATGTTTACATGTAAAATTATTTATTTATGTAATATTCTTTTATCTTTATTTGTTTCACTTATATAAGTGTCAGATTGTGTTTTTTAAGAATAAAAACATATATTTGCAAGTGATATTTACTATTTAGAAACATTTCATAAATTAAATTGAGAAGAAAATAATATGGACCAGTGATGAATTCATAAAATAGAAAATGCATTTCTGAAAACAAAACAAATGTGAAAATTAATTTCCCTTTAGATTATTTAACATATTTGGGTCTGATATAAAATCTTAGGTTATATAGAATTTTCGTATATTTTCCAAGAAAATATAAAGGCAATTCTGTGGGATATTTAAGATTCAGATAATATTATTTAACATGTCCATTAACCTAAGCCAAATAAAACAATATGGCTTCCCATTTAAAGGTATGACATTAGTGAGAGTGTTATCCTTTCTCTTGTGACTCACAGACACTGCATAATGACAAAGGAATTCAGTGTACTTCCTTGGATATTAGCTTTTTATATTTTGAAAATCTCTATTAATAGTTTAAAATTGACCCAGAATTATTGCTATAAAGTGAACAGAGAAGGAAATCATAGAGAAATACTAACAAGCCTCAATAAGCATAGTCCACATAATAAATGTCAATGTCTACACTCCCATTCATTCACTGAGATGTAGTTCCTTACATAAAATCACTATTTTGAAATATTATCATTAAAAAGGTTTTTAAAAATTAGTTTGTTTCATGAGTTTACACAATGTTTTGTTATACTTCATTTTATGTACTTTCTAAAAGTTCTTGAGATGAAAATTCTTAAGCAGTTTTCATTCTTATCCAACTTTTCACTTCAAGAATTAAAACTATGATGCTGTTGGAAGGTAATAATAGTGTTATGAAAGACAAAGGTAAAACATAAAAACAGAGTTTTTAAATGTTTATGAAATCTATCATTTGACTAAAAAATTTAAAAAGTAGAAAACAATATATTATCACAGAAAGGACATACCAGAAACATATGCTGTTTTATAATATATTCAGCCAGATGAGTTGTCAACAACTGCACAAAATTGGTTAGTCATGTAGAAATGTTGAAGAGAACTTGAATAAAAATTTTGAATTATAATGTGAAACTATCTATTTAGAACCTGAAAAAATATTCACGTTTGGGTAATTCTATTATGGAAATTAAACTAAGAAAATATCCAGAAACACGACAGTATGAAAAAATGATAATAAAATTGCAAAAATGACCATAGCAATGTTGGTAATAGCAACAGAAATAAAATAAACCAAACATAATGGTATATATAAATAAATTATGATATATCCATTAAATATACAAAGGCTTTAAATTACATTGAAGCATTTAAAGTTATTGGAACATCCAATAATGTATTTGGTGCTAAGTGTGTTTAAAACCAGTATATATGCAATATGTAACATTATAAAACAATTATTCTTATACAGTATATATGCTTGGAAGAATATTCATCAAAGTGTTTACTGAGATTGTCTTTGAAAGGGGGAATCATAGAAGATCTTTATTTTCTACTTTATACATTCTTACACTAGCATTTTAAACCATAGATCTATATTACTTTATACAAAATGAAAAAGGCATGCATAACTATGCATACATAACAACACTATAAGCTATTTTATAAAAATACAAGTTTCAATGCTCTGGGAATTTACAATAAACAATAAATCCTATGTGAATGTAAGTGAACATATGAGACTGCATACGTGGGAATATAATGGACATCAACATAAAATGGATTTTCTCCACAAATTTGACAAACAAGAGATACTCTAAATCTGAACCCTGCTGTATACACAAAGTTTTGGACGGATTGTTGCCTTTAGATGGGCTATGTCCAACTTCACTATATTTTAAAATCAGGCAGCACACTCTCCTGATATAGAAAAACACAAGAAAATCATAATATGTAATGAGTAAATTAAATAAATAGCATTATATGTTAACAAAATAACTTTCCGAAGTTGAATTGGCAAGCTAGAATTATGGGAGCAACTTCTTAGAGTTATTGCATTCCATTAATTAGTGAGTAGTAGTACAAAAACTGTCACTGATTTCACTATCCTGTAGGCTGTATTTCTCCAAAAGGTTACATTTAAGGAGGAAGGAGGAAGAGAGATGCAATTAGAAAGAGAGAGAAAGGCGTTGGGTTGTTGTGGGAAGGAGCGTGTTATAAGACAGAGGAAAGAATTTCCTAATGTATTGTCCTAGCATGTCAATAAACAGCTAAATCTGTCGCAGAGACACATACATGACAGAGAATTGTGCATGCAGGGCAACAGAACATGCAATTTGGCTTCCTTTCTCTACAATGACAACAACCTGTAGTAAATACTGAACAGATGGTATGTAGCTTTTATTAAAAAAAGCAATGTGCTTTCAGAAAAGAAAATGAACTAATTTTATATTGTGAGTTTGAACTCAGTACTGCATATTCTAATTTGATTCATATATAAAAAGAGAATTTGTTTAAAAGAATAGATGAAAAGCAATAGAAAGATCACTTTTGAAAACTTAGTCCATCAGTGGAGGTTATCAGTTATTAAAACATACTGTATGCTTACTTCTGGGCAGCTGTTCTATTCAGATTATTTAATTCAATTATGATGAGATCATAAACACATTCAATAATGCTCTTGCTCAGGGAGAAAAATATGTCATAATTTCATGGATATTAGTTAGGCTTCTAATCTTTAACCACTAAAAGTATGGAGGCCTGAGAGAATATTAAGAGCTCATAAATCTGGAAAAGAAAGGAAAAAGTTTATCACATTTTAATGTTACATTATCTATCAACATTACTGTTCCAGTTGGACATTATAAATTTATTATGTTTTCTCTATACTATACCTGAAGCATGGACAATGATATATTTAACAAATCTTCCTATCAATCATAAGGTCTAGAAAAAGCAGCAAAATTGCTACATCATTAAATAGGGAAAAAAAAAACTCATCCTTTTCTTAATAAAGAAATTTTAGCTGTTGGAAATTTTACTGATAAAAATGAGCTCAAAGCCTGGATTTATGGATAAGCTTTTCTTTACATTAGTAAAGTACAAGTTATTATTCTCAAGAGTTGCATGTATACTTATTCAAATATAATCAATAATTAGAAAAATGAAGGCAATTCATTTAATAATTCTGGTAAGTTATTTTAAAGTCTTTTCAGAATATTGTCACATTTTAAAATTTTGTTTTAAAATAAAACACAATAAAAGATGCCTACATAAAAAAAGTAAAATTATATTTTGCTTCATACATAATATCAAACATTAGTGGAAAAGAAAAGATGTATTAATACTAATACCAAGCTAATTAATTAAAATCTATACCACCCATATATGTTCACAATAAAACCAAGGTCTAGGTGACATACAAGAGAAAATGATGTTGTGTTTGTTCTAAAGTAATATGTATTACACTTAGGTTGTAAAAGAAAAGGAAATTGGCAGGGAAAATACTATAAAAAGGGAAAGGAACAATGGATGCTATAGAAGTTATTTTAAACCAAACAAGAGAGATTAAGGATACTTATGTGATAGTTATTGTAGTATAGAAATTTGAATTTATAAGATATGTTTATTATAAAAATAAAAGAATTGGTAATAAATTAAAGGAGAAATAGTCAATGTTATTGTAGATAAGCATCTGGATTTGGTTAGCTAGGATTTTGTTGAAAATTTTTGCATCTATATTCATAAGGGATATTGGTCTGTAGTTTTGTTTTTTTGTTGCATCCTTTCTTGATTCTGGTTAGAGCTGGAACCCATACTACTAAGTGAATTATCCCAAGAATGGAAAAACAAGCACCACATATACTCACCAGCAAACTGGTATTAACTGAGCAGTACCTAAGTGGACACATAGGATCTACAGTAATTGGGTATTGGGCAGGAGGGAGGGAGGCGGGGGTGGGTATATACATACATAATGAGTGAGATGTGCACCATCTGGGGGATGGTCATATTGAAAGGTCAGACTTGTGGGGGGAGGTGGGGAAAGGGCATTATTTGAAACCTTAAAATTTGTAACCACATAATATACTGAAATAAAAAAAAAGATATATATATATATATATACATATATATATATATATATAAAATTTTAGATTCCTGATCTTAAAGAAATGATGATGAAACTCATGTTTTACTGAGTGACTTCTCTGTGCTTGACATTGTGCTCTGTTCTAGAAGCATAGAATTTTAGACATTTCAGTTAGTGTGGTATATACTTTACAGATAGAAAAATAACTTGCTTGTGGTGAGACAACTATTAATGTTATCAAACTTCAAAATAATTTGTTACTGATTCTAAAGCTCATACTTCTTATACAACAACTTGTTGATCTCAGAAAAATAAAAGACATAGCACATACTTTCATCTACATTATAAACAATATTGATACTTTTTGATCATGAGGATATCCTAAAGAGTTTACAAATTCATACCTAATTTTAATAGTGTAAGCATTTAAAAATCTAAGAGTGTTATATATCTAGTAAGTTTGAGGAACCAAGTAGGATAATACAGTGGAGAGAGCTTGTTGATTGCTGAAAATAAAAGAACATATCAAAGGTTACAGGACAAAGCTGGAGACATGGACTAATAAAATTACATGAGTGATAACCATGAAAGTTGATGAGCTGAACAGGGGAGTGGGAATATATATAGAGAAGCAAATGGTCAATAGAGGACTATTGGGAAACACCCACAGATCCAGGGAGCAAGAAAAAAGGGAATCAAAAATGAGATACACACAAAGAAGCACATCAATCAATCAATCAATAATAACAACAGATAGTATATATTATAAATCAAACAAGACACACAGAAATAAAATAAACATATTTTATAAAAATTACTAATATTGCCATAGTTAATAGTTTTTATATTTATAATTTAATAATATTTATTATATATTTGCATATTGAAAATTAAATTTATCAATAAGTCAGGAAATCTTTTTGTTCCAAGATATAGTTTAGGCATTTTACACTTTTGTGTACATTGAAAGTGAAAACAAAATCTATGTTTTAAAATATAATCAAGTAAATTGGTATATAATACAAGAAACTCTCTAAATTGTTAATGTTTTGAAAGTAATACTGCATTTCTTTTTCCTTTAAAAGACTATGTAGTGTTGTGGATAAAATGTTGCCAAGTGTAAAAGATATAACTGAAAAAATAATAAAACACTAAGTTCACTAGGCTCATGGGAATATAGTTTATAACAATATTTTCAAAAATTCTTAGCAGGAAAATAATTTTAATACATTCATTTATACTGTAAAAATACAGATTAAGTTTTGAGATGCATATTAACATGTTCAAAATATAATTTTTCTGCCATACAAGACAAATTTAGGTATTTTAAATAATGGTGGTAATGGTCCCAATTAGAAGAGTTTCTAGTGAATATATACTTGATGACATATACAGGTAACATAGACTACTTTCTATAACAAATATTTAAGGATATTTTCATTGGTAATGGAGTAAGGCAATTTAATAGGAAAAAAAAATACCTTATTAAAGTTTCCATGCATTTTTTCTCTAACTGGTAGAGCAATTAGACTTTAAAATAACCCATCAAATTAAAGCAAAGCATGTTTATTGATATAATGAATGTCTATCAGATAAAAATAAAGTAAAATTTCAAATATTCATTATATATAATATAAGAAGCATTCAGTGTGCGTGTTCATAAGTAAATATCTTAAAAAGATATTTTCTCAGTGCAACATAACTACTAAAATAGCATTAGTCAAAAATGATTTATGGTGTCTCATTCATCCCAGAATAAATGTATAGGTAAGAATTATACAGATTGCTTATACATCTAAGTGAGGGGGGGAACCACTCATGCTCTCATCTCAGCACAGGTTTTGTTAAAAGTAAAAGTTAGACAAAAACATACGCTGGGGAAAATAATCTTTTTTCAATAAATGGTGCTGGGAAAACTGGATAGCCACTTTTAGAAGGCTAAAGCAGGACCCACACCTTTCACCTCTCACAAAAATCAACTCACACTGGATAACAGACTTAAACCTAAGGTATGAAACTATTAGAATTCTGGAGGAAAATGTTGGAAACACTCTCCTAGACATCAGCCTAGGCAAAGAGTTTATGAAGAAGTCCCCAAAGGCAATCACAGCAGCAACAAAAATAAATAAATGGGACATGATCAAACTAAAAAGCTTCTGCACAAAGAAACAGTCATGAAAGTAAACAGACAACCTACAGAATGGGTTGCATCCTACACATCCGATAAGGGGCTGATAACTAGAATATACTTAGAACTCACGAAATTCAGCAAGAAAAAATCAAATAACCCGATCAAGAAGTGGGCAAAGGACTTGAACAGAAACTTTTCTAAAGAAGACAGAAGAATGGCCAACGAACATATGAAAAAATGCTCAACATCTCTAATCAACAGAGAAATGCAAATCAAAACCACAATGAGAGATCACTTAACTCCAGTGAGAATGGCCTTTATCAATAATGCTGGCATGGATGCGGAGAGAGAGGAACACTCCTACACTGCTGGTGGGACTGCAAACTAGTTCAACCTCTGTGGAAAGCAATTTGGAGATACCTTAAAGTGATACAAGTGAATCTACCATTTGATCCCGCAATACCATTGCTGGGCATCTACCCAAAAGATCCAATGACACTCTACAAAAAAGACACCTGCACTCGAATATTTATAGCAGCACAATTCATAATTGCAAGGCTGTGGAAACAGCCCAAGTGCCCATCAATCCAAGAATGGATTAATAAAATGTGGTATATGTATATCATGGAGTACTATTCAGCTCTAAGAAACAACAGTGATATAGCACATCTTATATTTTCCTGGTTAGAGCTGGAACGCATACTAAGTGAAGTATCCCAAGAATGGAGAAACAAGCACCACGTATACTCACCAGCAAACTGGTATTAACTGAGCAGCACCTAAGTGGACACATAGGTACTACAGTAATAGGGTATTGGACGGGGGGGGGGCAGATATATACATACATAATGAGTGAGATGTGCACCATCTGGGGGATGGTCATGCTGGAAACTTAGACTTGTGGGGGGAGGGGAGGAAAGGGCATATATTGAAACGTTAAAATCTGTACCCCCATAATATGCCAAAATAAAAAAAAAAGTAAAGGTTAAAATATATTACCAGTGATTCATAGGAAAGTATTGTGCAGCTATTTGACTTCCCGTGAGTCCCCATTATACCAATAAGAATTACAAAAATGAGAAAATTTTAAAGTTCAAGTTTTAAAAACATGCAAAAATATTTGTATTCTGGGGTCTAAGCTTCCATTCTTTGGTGGTTAATAACTGTCTTTGGACTAAAATTAAAGAAGAATGAAACAAACAAAAGGTGATATTCTTCCTTTGTCCCTATGGTGGCATTATCTATGAATACAAATGACATTGCAAGCCTGATTCATGTTTTAAATATGATGAGCAAAAGGAATGAGCTTGTTTATTTTTAGCATGAACTTTGTTTTGCTCATTTACATATTATCCACACAAGTTGCAAAGCAAAATTTGTTTCTCTGGCATCTGAAATAAATTTACTTGGTAGGTTGAATTTATATTGCATCTTACCATTCTACTTGCAAAACTATTAAATTAAATTAAATTAAGAAAATATTCACTGAAAGTCAAAATTATAAAACCTATAAATTCAGAAACTTTTTAATTTCCAATCATTAAAAGTCTACATCTGAAATGTAAAAGTTGTTCAAATAGTAAGAAAACTAGAGATGACATGTTATGTATAAAGCAAAAGTGGCCTAATAATTACCTGAGAAATTTAGTTGAAGGGAATAAATGTTCATTGCATTATTCTTTTAATTTTACTGTAGTTTTAAAGATTAAAATTATATTTTGTGGAAGAACACAGTGAGATTATCACTAATGACTAAAATTAATGATATAGATAATAGAGTAATTTTCATACAAAAATGTATGAACTTAAATTAATACAACTATTTGTATTTATTAATGCTGAATACATATGTACCCTATAACACTACAATTGCACTCCTAATATATACCCAATAAAAGGCACACATATATTCTCTAAAAGTAAAAATACAAGAATGTTCACAGTTCTATTATTTGTAATAGTTAATAACTAGAAAAAGTCCAAGTGGCCTTTAATAGTAGAATGGCTAACTTATATTCCTGCAATGGAATAATCAACAACAATGAAAATGAATAACCTACTTATTCATTCAATAAAGTGAATGATTTTGACAAAAGTAGTGTTGAAATGCGAAACACAGTGTTACAATATTTCATGATTCTATTTATATAAAATACAACAGGCAAAGGTAATGTATACTGTTAGAAGTCAGGATAAAATGGTATATCTGAGTAGGAGGAAAAGTCTATGAAAGTGTATAAGGTAGGTTTCTAAAATGCAGGGAATATTCTATTTTACATATGGGGTATGGGTAACTTTTTGTGATATTTACTTATCCATATACTTATGGTTTGTGCATACAAGTAAACAATCTAATGAATTGTTTCAAAGAACTGGAAAAAAAATGAGCAAACCAACCCCAAACCCAGCAGAAGAAAAGAAATAACAAAGAGCAGAGCAGAACTAAATGAAATTGATAATAAAAAAACCTATACAGAAGGTTAAACAAAAGTTGGTTCTTTAAAAAAATTAAGAAAATTGGCATGCCTCTTGTTCAATTAACGAAAAGCAGAAAAGAAAGGACTCTAATAAGCTCCATCAGGAATGAAAGAGGAGAAATTACAACTGATGCATTGGAAATAATAAATATCATCTATGAATACTATAAAAACCTCTATATCCATAAACTTGAAAGTGTGGAGAAAATGGACAAATTCTTAGAAATGCACACAGCCTCCCTAGGCTCAATCAGGAAGAAACAGAATTCCTGAACAGACCAATATCAAGTACCAAAATTGAAGCAGCAATAAAAAATTTTCCTAAAAAGAAAAGTCCTTACCAGATGGTTTCACACCCTAATTTTTACCTGACCTACAAAGAAAAACTGGTAGCTGTCTTACAAAAATTATTCCACAACATAGAAAAGGAAGGAATTCTCCCAACATGTTTTATGACACCAATGTCTCCCTTATACCAAAACCAGGAAAGGATGCAACAAAAAAAGAAAACTACAGACCAATATCCCTTATGAATACAGATGCAAAAATTCTCAACAAAATCTTAGCAAACAGAATTCAGGTGCTTGTCAAAAAAATAATCCATCATGAACAAGTGGGCTTCATTCCAGTGATGCAGGGATGGTTCAACATATGCAAATCTATAAATGGAGTTCACCACATAAATAGAAGCAAAAACAAAGACTGTATGATCCTCTCAATAGATGCAGAAAAAGCAAGTGACAAAATTCAACACCTTTTTATGATAAGGACACTTAAAAAAATAGGAATAGATGGGACTTACCTAAAAATGATACAAGCCATGTGTGACAAACCCACAGTCAACAGCATACTGAATGGGAAAAAATTGAAAGGATTCCCACTTAGATCTGGAACCAAGCAAGGTTACCCTCTATCACTGCTTCTATTCAACATAGTGCTGGAAGTCCTAGCCAGAGCAATCAGAGAAGAGAAGGAAATCAAGGGCATCCAAATGGGGTTGGAAGAGGTCATACTATAGCTCTTTGCTGATGATATGATCTTGTATCTAGAAAACCCCAAAGATTCTGCCATGAGACTATTAGAATTGATAAACAAATTCAACAAAGTCTCAGGTTAAAAAATCAATGTAAAGAAATCAGTACTTCAATCTTTTTAAAAGTTTTTCTGGGCTTGAGCAATATCTTTTTTTTTCCCTTTCATTTTATCATATTATGGTGGTACAAATATTGTTAGGGTTACATATATTGCCCCTGCCATTCCTCCCAAAGCCTCCTGCCTTAGCAAAACATCAAGTGTTTCCTACTCCCATGTGGTGCATATGGAACCTATTTTGTAAGTATATATCCTTCCCCTCCTGCCCCCTCCCATCTGCCCACCACCTGAAAAAAGATTTTTTTCTTTTTTTTGAACTTTGGGTTACATTGTATATCTTTGTCTTTCCCTAAGAAGGGTTAGAGGTATTCCCCCCCACACACACACACAATGCTCACCACAACCCTAAGATGTGTATCTCTTCCTCCCCCAAACCCTGGTGAGCACTACCACCATTTGAGCACCATGGTTTTAATCAGTCAGTACCAATTTGATGGCAGTAGATGTGGAGCCCATTTTCTTGATCTTGTGTGGCCTCACTTTGGATAACGGGCTTAAACTCAATCCAGGATAGCATAAACGGTGCTAGCTCACTGTCATTTCTTAGAATTGAGTAGTATTCCATTGTAAGCATATACCAAATTTTAATTATCTACTCATGAATTGACGGACACTTGGGTTGTTTCCATGATCTTGCAATAGTGAATTGTGCTGCCATAAACATTCAGGTGCAGATGTCTTTATAGTAGAATGTCTTATGGTCTTTTGGGTAGATTCCCAACAATGCTATTTCTAGGTTGAATAGTATTTCTATATCTAGCTGTTTGAGGTATCTCCAAATTCTTTTCCACAGAGGTTGCACTAATTTGCAGTCCCACCAGCAATGTAGAAGTGCTCCTGTCTCTCCTGGGGAATATCTTAAACACTGGAAATCCAAAGGTGAATGAGAAGACAATATCCTTAGTCAAGTAGGGTTTACATTCTGGTTGGAGGTGAGAAAGAAAAAAAAGAGTATGCTAATAAACAAATGGTATGGAAGAGCATGGAAAAATAGGCTGGTATATTAGAGAGCTAGTTTAGGGAATAGGGCTTCATTTTTAATAGAATCAAAGGAGCATGAAGGGTAAGAAGGGTAGACATAGAAAACTATGAGAAAAGAATATTTCAGACAAAAGTATTTGCAAATTCAAATGTCCTGTGAAAGACACATTCAAGGAGGGGAAAGTATGAAAGTGTAGTTTAAGTATAGGTGGGGATTAAGTTGGGGACGAAGGGTAGGTGAGAACCCACAGGATTTTAGAGACCATATCAAGAATTTTGTCTTTCATTATGCAAAAATTGGGATCCTTCAAAGAATTTTGAAGGAGAAGAACAACATCTGCTGATTTATATTTTTAGGAAGTTTCTGCTGGCTGGCATATGAATATATAAATGATTTGAAGAGGGCATTTGCTTATGCAAGTCAGCTAGGGGATATCATTCAGAAGAGATCATGGTGATTTGAACCAGTGTAATAATAGCAGAGATGAAAGTAGCAAACATATTTTGAAAATATTTTAGGGGTAGAACACAGAAGACTATAGAAATACAAGGGAGAAGAATGAGGAAGATGTAAAGGATTTCTCTTAGTTTTCTGACTTACACAGTAGGTACTATCATTTACTTAGATGACAGAAACACATTAAATCTGAGCAGAGTAAATGGGTGTTGGGGTCCTGAGATATATTTTAAAGATGGGCATTTTCAGACACAGCACATTTATGGGAATGATCCATTAGGGAGGGATAATTTGATGATGTAGCCAATTAAGAGGAGATATATTAAAAAGGTTATGGGAAGGAAACCCTGAGAAGATGGCACAGATAGTAGCAAGGATCTTTCTTTATTATAATTGGAACAGGGACAAGAAATTGAATATAAAAAACAGATCATATACAGATTTGGCAGAAGTGACATCAGATAGTCACCGTCCCGTTGATTTTAGGAAATTTATATCTGAAATGTGAGGTGAGGCCATCAGCTGAGATCCAGAGTTGGGGGGGGGGTGAATTTTGGGTGATGGAGGAGTATAGGACACACTGTATTCTGATTCAGCAACCACCAAATGTGCCCCATTGGGCCAAGTCGGTTAACTTCTATGACCTCAATTTACTACTATACAAAATGAAGTTGATATTACCTGCCTAAGTTCCAATTCAGTAGGACAAAATGTTTCCTATAAAAAATACTAAGTACATGCTTAGGTTTCAGAAAAGATGGGAAGCTAATATAGTTATGCACATACAAATAAAGTATAAATGATAAATTATGCAATGTTAAATAGATCAATATGTTAAACAAAATTTGAGCTCAAAGTATATATATTTATTAAATATTTTCTCTAAAATTTTTCAATATATCTTGTCTCCATACTGTTCCTGATAAAAATATCCATCCAATTTATCCATCCATTAAATTTATATTTTTGCTGATTGAAATATATTTTGTCAAAATATGATACTTTTATATTTCATAAAACTATTAGCATTTTCTTATGTAGCTTTTTAATAAAATGCAATAAATGGGAAAATGTGAGTGATATTAGATAAAAATTAATATCAAGAATAGTGAACAGTGGAGTTGTAGGAGAAATGTAAACCACAATAAACATCTGAGTGAGTGCATTTTCAATGAAGGGCAAGCTCTGGGTTGAGCATTTAGATAAAGCAGAAAGATCAATGACAATTAAACACAATATGATTTGTAGCAATTGCTATTTTAAATAGTTTATGTCTCTTCTAAAACCAAAATTTTACAAAGAATGTTTTTTTGTAATTGTTAATACATTAGAGAAAAACACATATTAAATATTCTATTAGTAGAAAAGAACAAACTATTCTAGTATTCTCAGAGTTTATCAATTGGAACAATCTGGCCATTTCTTTGAGGTAATGTGTTTCTTTTTCATTTCAAATGTTTGGCATTTCCTTTAGCAAAATAATAGGTATCATTTCTAGGATGCTGACAGCATGTCCTAGTTTACTTTCTTTATGAAAGCTACAGTTTTACACTTGGGAGAGTCAGCACTTCCAGGATGCTAATACCAAAGTTAAGTGTTAAAAATACCTTTTTGCATACACATGAAATCCTCCTTAGCACTGGACTGAAAATATAGTGAGACACTTTCTCAGAGAAACATGCTATTCCTAACTGTTACATATTTCCAGAGTTACAGCCACACCAGTTGCCTTTGAAGTTGGCAAGAGTACCTCATCTGAAAAGGTGATTCATGCCCAGACAATTTCAAACCAGTGATCTCCATATTCTAGTGATTCTTGGCATTCCATGTTTTTTCCTTTTATTACTAAAGTGAGTACTAAATGGCTCAAAATGAAGTTTCCTTAATGAAACGTCTCTAAATCCTGTTTAAAAACTCTGAAGCAAATTATTTTAAATTTTATTTAACATAATACATTCAAAAGATCCAGAAAAAATGGTCTTTAGAAATCACAGACAACACAAAAACCTCACAGATATTGGCAATCTACTATTTACCAGAAAAAATTCTCCTTCTCTCTCTCTCTCTCTCTCCCTCTCTCTCTCTCTCTCTCTCTCTCTCTCTCTCTCTCTCTATATATATATATATATATATATATATATATATGTGTGTGTGTGTGTGTGTGTGTATACACACACACACATACACATACTATACACATACACACACAATAAAAGTTTTTTGTTTAAGTACTTTAGAGTACAGAGTGGACACACTAGTCAAGTGATAGTTATGATCTTTAAATTGTAATAATCGCTATTAGAAAATTGCCACCTGCAACATATCAGGGAAGGGAAGGAGTGAGGACTTCATTTTTACTATTGAGGGTTTTCTGAGGAACCGATAGCTATACTACTGAGGCATATTCTTTAGGAAACCTAGAAGGCGGGTTTTTGGAGAAACAGAATTAATGAGGACTAGAAGACATTGTGAAGACAGGAAACACTGGGAGAAGCAAGAATTACAGTGAAGAAATAGGATGTTCAGAAATATAATAAAAATACAAAGTAGAAAATAGGAAAACCAAAGAGAGAATGCCTATAAATTCAGAGGGACATGACTGACATATGACAATATGGCAGGACATAAAAACAAAAACAAGGCTGAAAATTTGTTAAGAGACGAACAGTAAAGAAAAGGAAGAATCAGAATGACATTGTTTTATAGAGATGTCAATATTCTAATATTAAGTAAGATGTGCTATAGAATATGTATCAAATAACATATTTGCTTTAAGAGAAGTAGAACAAAGTTTAAAGTATACATCTATCTCATCTATCTATAATTTACGTGTGTGCTACACATAGATATGTTGAATGGGTATATGGATAAAGATGTAGATGGATAAAAATTATCAATTTGTGGATATCCAATTTGTAGATATTTCAGCTAAGTGGGGATTGAAGAAAGGGAAATAGAAGTAAGTTATAGCCTTTTTATCATTTGGCTTATTACAATGAGCCTCTATCACTTAACTAATTAATAGAATAAAAACAATTATATTAAGAAAAAAAGTAAAAAGTGTAAAAGAAAAATAAAATACTAATTGCTTGTGTGCCAGAAATGGACAGATAATTGGGAGTTGGTCCTACCTCTGGGTACCCAGTCAGCACCTTTGGAAGCAGATTAGATGCTGATGTAATTTCAGAAAACTGGTGCTTTCACAGGCTCTGCACTTAGCTGAAGTTACTCTCCAAAGCCTTGGCTCATTTGCACATTTTTTATTACCTAGAATTCAATTATTTGAATGGGACTCTCAGATAAAGAATACAAAAACTCAGATGGATAATTTTTTCCAGTGCTTCCAAGGTCACCAACAAGCCCGATTAAGGAAGAATGGTATATATTCCTCCATTTGCGTTCTCTATCATGTCTAGAATTGTTTTGTGTGCAGGTGGGCAGATCACATGGCCACTATTAAAATCACATGTTAAAAGGACTTTTATAATGATGTATGAGCAAATAATATCCATGGGACATTTTAAAGATGGAAATAAAATTATAATTAGCCAAATATTATTAAATTGCCCTATTCCATTCTTTTTTTATATACTTGAAATTTTCTTGACATTTTTCTATGAACATTCTCATAAATGTTATGATTTAAACATGAGAAAAAGCCATTCAAGCTGAGAGGATAAATAACTTTTTCCCTATTTGACAGTTTTGAGAAGGTTAAGCAATACTTGTGAAAAAGTAGTTAGATAAGTAAAAGCACACAGATTTCTACATTCTTATTTTAAATCCATTTTTTTATAATCATACCAGGTTATATCTCTGTAACTGAGCTATAGAATATTCTATCAAAATTAACTTCATTTTTCAAAAAAAATGATATTGTTCAAAATTTGAGTAACTATTTCCTACACTACAAAAGTAAAAAGAGGAGAAGGTAATATATTTGTTTTATATGTACTCTATATTTTACATTATTTTTATTGTTTGCATAATTACATAAATTATATAAATTTATCTGGAGCTGTATAAAATAATTCAATATTTAACCATATTTATACAAAGGAACTAGAAGTTTAATAAATCATACGTGAGAATACAATATAATTCATGGGGGCAAGACAATATAAATTAGGTAACATGAATTATTTTGTTCATTAGAGATAATTAAAATTTTTCTTCTCTTTGAGGAAGCTAACATCGTTCAGGAATGTAACATCTTTCAGATTTGATATAATGATTTTTTTCATCAATTTAATAGTGAACAACATAACAATCTCAGATCAATAATATAATTATTGCAGTTTCAATAATGTTCTACGTTTCTTTTCAGAAAATTAACATGATGTGTTGTTTATAAAAAGGAAAAAAAATATAATACACCTCAATATGCTAGTTGTGTTAGTTTCCTATTGCTACCATAAAAAAGCCCCATGAACTTGTGAATTAAAACACCAAAAAGTTATCATTTCGCAGCTTTGTCAGAAATCTGACATAAGTCTCAACCGGGCTAAAATCAAACTGTTTGCATGGCTGCGTTCTGTTCTAGAGGCTCTAGGGGAGAATCCATTTCCTTGCCTTTTTCAGTTTTTGGAAGCTTTCCAAAGTGCTTGGCACTTGGCCCTCTTCCTCCATGCTAGAAACCAGCAACATTAGATTGCTTCCCACATGGGATCACTCTGATCTCTGCCTCTCTCTTACACTTTTAAAGACCCTGTGGTTACATTGGCCCCACCTAGTTAAACCATGATCATATCTCCATTTTCGGTTCTCTGATTAGCAACCTCAATTCCATCTGCAACCTGAATCCTCCTTTGCCATGTAACATATCATAATTGCAGACTCCAGGGATTAGGATGTGGACATCTTTGGGGGACATTATTCTGACTGCCACATTAGGCTTCAGTGTGGATACATGCAATATTTATTTTAAATTGTTTGATACATTTTTGTAACTTCTCTCATATATTGAGTGTCAGAAGCTAGATCACTTGATTTATCTAAGATTATAAACACTCTGGGTGAAGCTTGGTTGATAAAGGGATAGTTAATCAAGCTGATTATTGTCCATTTAGATTAAGAAGCAGTGATTACAAAGCCATAAAATGATGGTTGGTGGTGGTGAGGGTGGCGTGTGCATGTGTGTGGGTCTGTGTGTGTGTGTGTGTGTGTGTGTGTGTGTTTCTAGAGGTAGTTATATGAAAGAACATTTTAATTGGTGTGAGCACCATTGAAATGATTTGGCAATATAATAATCTTGTACATTTGCTTAAATATCAGTTTCACAACCTAATAGTCACCTTATACCTGTTACTGAAACAGTAGATTTATATCTCGGTTCCTAGTGATTTATTCTGCACTTCAAAGTCTAAGCATAAATCACTAGGAGGAAGGCAAAGTAAAAAAATATAATCCCTTAATTGGAACACTGGCTGAAGGAAACTTATATTTGGCCTACAGTTCTTGTATTATAATCATTTATAGAATAATTTTGGGTTGACAGGAAGCAAAATTTTCAAAGAATTAGTACTAAATGAGATATATTTTATGTTTCAACTAGTCAGATCTGAATAAGCAGTAATTACAACATCAAACTTTAGGTAAAGCTAATAAATATATTAGCAGATAAGAACTATATTAATGTGAAAAATCCATATATAATTAAACCAATATTTTTTTATAATATCAAGTAACTTTTTCAGTTTTTCTGTTAGATTCACATTGAATCTAAAATTATTACTATAAGTATCTGTCAGAAAAATGTAAGCAATTATGAACATTTTTTAAGATGAACATTTTTAAACATTAAGGAAATGAATATTTTATAACTAAAATGAAAATGTCCATAATGCATATGTTGAATAAATGTTCATATGTATTTGGGAATTTCCATTTAAATGATTTAAAATGTTTTCTCAGGACAATCTCTTCTTGAAATCCATTCTTGTCAGGCTTCTTAAGACACTCACTAGCCTAACTCACTGAAGATTTTTCCTCCCACTGCAACTATCCTTCAGCTGCTGGTGTTGGGAGTTGATTTTCCCTCAGCTCCCTGACCTATAAGTGTTGGTTGCTCCAGGCCTTGGACCTTGTGTTTTTCATCCTTTCCCTCATACTCAGTCACTTCACCTTAAACACAATCTATGAGTTTCATACCTACCGCACATAGCTGTGCCCTCATTTCCACACTTGTGTATTCCACTGACTCTATGATAGTCCTACTTGATCATCTTAATTTAAAAATGTACAAAACTCATGTATTAATTTCTACTGCCCTCTCCTTCTCTTGCAAAATCTCTCCAATTTTTTACCTTCAATTGCATCCTTATTGTTTAGGATACAACAAATAAAATATATCCTTTACCCTCACTTTCCCCTACCATCCCTATATCGTACACAATGACAAAACCTGGTGGTGTTATTTTCAAGATAAGTATAGAATCCAACCTCTTTTCTCTATCTCCACTGCTGATACTCTACTGCAGTCACTATCATCTCTCCTGAGAATTTTAGGGATAGGTCTGTAATTGGGATCCCTGTTTCTTTCCTTGCTCCTCTTCAATCTACCTATGAATCAGTGACCAGAGCTTCTTATTGAATTATAAACCAAAAAATGCCACTTCTCTGCTCATAAACACTTAATGCCACCCCAACTCTCATAGAAAAATTCCAAAGTCCTTATGCTAACATACAGAATCTACACATAATCTTGTCTCTGTTCATTCTTCTCCTAGGTTCCATGTCTTAGTCCATTTTGTTCTGCTATAACAAAACCACAGACTAGTTTATAAAGAACAGAAACTTATTTCATCAAACTCCTAGTGGCTGAGAAGTCCAAGAACAAGGTTCTGGCATTTTATGAGGGCTCTCTTGTGGGCTCTCTTGTGGGGTAGAAAAAGGAAGGACAAAAGAGAGTGAACCCACTACATCAAATCTTTAAAAGAGCTGTATTCCATGCCTTTGTGAGCTAAACACTCCCAAAAGGCCCCACTTCCCAACTGTCACATTGAGGACTGAGTTTCCAAGACATGAATTTTGGGAACACATTCAGACCATATCATTCCATTTCTATTACTTCACTCCAGCTATGCTGTCCTTATTATTATTCATCAAACAGGTCAGGTACATTCCTCCCCTAAGACTTTCACATTTGTTTTTCACTCTCACTGGATATGACTTCTAAGATATCAACATGATTCATATCCACAATTCCTCCAAGTCTTTATTCAAAGTATTCTTTTTAGTGGGGCTTTCCTAGCCATAATAACTAAAATATTAAACCACTATCCATCTCTTCAAAACTTGTTTTCTGCATTATTATTTTATTTTTTTCTCTTTAACAATTATCATTTTCTACAAATACTATAAAATTTTAATTATGCCCTTGTTTACTATCTCTCTTCCCAAATAGACTGAAACCTTCATGAATGAATGAATATAAAATTACAATTAATAGGTAATATAGCAACATATAATTTGATATTTCATTAAGTTTTATTTGTGTCGTTTAAAATATGACTAATTTCTAAAAGTTTAATTTCAATCACCAAAATATAAACTCATACTGATTATGTTGGGAGCTGATTTACTTTTTAATCTCAATAATAAATGCTTTCTCATCTAGTGCTAAGTTAAATGGAACAAATCAATCAATAAGCAGTTATTTATAAAAGCAGCAAAATTACACACCCCAAAATATCTTTTTGTTTATACTATAATGGCCCATTAAAGTTATATCACATTGTGTAGCTGTAACCTACTAATTATACATGTTTAAACAATAAAGGTAATATAAACACAGAAAAATTGGGGAGTATACTTTTTGTCTCTGTATATGATCTAGCCAAAGGAATATTTCTGGAAATCCTCTTTAAATACAACCTAAGAAAAACTAAGTACCAAATTTAATAGTTCGCATTCAATTTCTGTAAGTTTGTCATTATTTTGATTGATTCAAATTTTTAAATTAATTTAAATTCTTGAAGTTTCTCTATTTTTTTGATATTTTAGATTAATATCTAATGATTTATTTTCAAAAGTTATTTATAATAAAGGAGTCTACCTTTTCCAGCCTCTGGCAATGGATTGCAAATTGTTTAAAATGCTCAACATCTCTAATCATCAGGGAAATGCAAATCAAAACCACAATGAGATAGCACTTATCCCCAGTGAGAATGGCCTTTATTAAAAAGCCCCAAAACAATAAATGTTGGTGTGGATGGAGAGAGATAGGAACACTCATACACTGCTGGGGACCGCAAACTAGTGCAACCTCTGTGGAAAGCAATATGGAGATACCTCAAAGAGATACAAGTAGATTTACCATTTGATCCAGCAATCCCATTACTGGGCATCTACACAAAAGAACAAAAGACATTCTATAAAAAAGACACCTGCACTAGAATGTTTATAGCAGCACAAGTCACAATTGCAAAGATGTGAAAACGACCCAAATGCCCATCCATACATGAGTGGATTAATAAAATGTGCTATACGTATACCATGGAGTACTATTCAGCTACTGTGTTTATATTACCTTTATTGTTTAAACATGTATAATTAGTAGGTTACAGCTACACAATGTGATATAACTTTAATGGGCCATTATAGTATAAACAAAAAGATATTTTGGGGTGTATAATTTTGCTGCTTTTATAAATAACTGCTTATTGATTGATTTGTTCCATTTAACTTAGCACTAGATGAGAAAGCATTTATTATTGAGATTAAAAACAATGGTGATATAATATAATCTCTTGTATTATCCTTGATAGAGCTGGAACCCATTCTACTAAGTGAAGTATCCCAAGAATGGAAAAATAAGCACCACATGTACTGACCATCAAATTGGTTTTAACTGATCAACACTTAAGTGCACATATAGGAATAACATTCCTGATGAATAACATTCATCAGGTGTTGAGCAGGTGGGAGGGGGAAGGAGGGAATGGGTATACACATACATAATGAATGCGATGTGCACCGTCTGGGGGATGGATGCACTTGAAGCTCTGACTTGGTAGGGGTAGGGGGCAAAGGCAATACACATAACCTAAACATTTGTACCCCCATAAATATGCTGAAATAAAAAATAAAAAAATAACACCCAAACAAACAAAAAATACCTGGTATATTACTATTCATTTTCATAAGAAATAAAGATAAGTAAGAGTTTGGTCATAGCTGTGCCAACATTTGTTTCAAACATTGTTTATAATATGATAATTTGATAGATTAAAATGGCATCTTGTCTCACTTGTACTGCATTGGTAGCTGTGTGTTTAACCTGGATAGATATTTTTTGTTTAAAATACTTTTGATATAAGGTAGACTGAAAATAATTGGATCAAATGAAATTGTCAGTAACATCTAATTGTGCACAGTTACATGTAAGTTTCATATATTAACCCCAAAGGCCTCAGTATAATAACAATAAATACCTACTTGAGGATTCCTATTATCATCTAAACATAAAATATAATAGAAAGGATATCAGTGGAGACACCTGCAAAACTTAAATTCATTTTACCAGCAATGTATCTGTCACATTCCATGTGCTATAAGTAAATCTTAAATAAGATACAGTCCTGGAATTGAAGACTGGATAAGTAAATATTTCACTAATACTTTCAGAGATCAAATGTTGTTCATTTTATTCTCAGACTACCAAGAAATTTCTTAAATTGACGTAGCCCAACAATGTAGAAGTCTACATGTCAGAATGTTTGGTATCCACAGCAGGAACATTTGGACATGTTAGAATACACTAGAACAAATTCCCTCTCATATTTCCTCCTATATTTCCCTTTTGACTGCTAATTTGCCTGGAAATATCTTCCTAGAATATGTGCTACACTTAAAAGTCAAACCACAGCAGTAATAGAGATTCTTAATTATTTAATTTATGTTGACCTTCTCTTTACCCTTCATTGAAAAAAAAAGATGTAATAAGGGATTACTTAAATGGATACTAGGGTATCTATGCAATCGTATGCAATAATTAAACTGTAAAATACTCAATATGGACATCCAGAAATCCAAAAATACCAAACCTAATGAGAGACCTTCAAAAAATGTATGTTCCTAACATTGCACTAGAGTTAAATACCAGGTGTATGCATAATGGCATACCAGACTCTTCTAAAAAAATCATATATTCTTTCTAATACTCACATAGAAGACAAAAATACTATAAAATTTGTTGCATATATCATTGAATTGCATTCATTTTTATCAAATTTATGCTTGTATATATATGTTTTGTGAATGTCTGTATCTATATCATTATATTTATTTTTTAAATATATATTTTATTATATATATAGATATCCATATTAAACCATTATAGAAAATCACTTAAAATATACACCAAACTTTAATAATACTTACTGCTTAAGAGTAAATGTCAAGTGATATTCTGTTTTTTATGTCTATGTTGTTACAAGAAATTATAAATGAGGGTAACATGAGGAAGGATGGAAAGAAGCAAAAATTGAGCTCTATCAATAATTTTAAATCACACATTTTAAATTGAAGATATTCTCTTTCATCCATGGAAAAAACAATTTAAGAGAGAATCCTAACCTTTCTTGTAGATGATTTCTAACCACACTAGAGTAGCTCGAAGTTTTGGCATGCTGAATCAATTCTTGTCAAACGAATCACCAAAGACATTGAATCTATGATAATTTATCAACATTAGTGTGGATCTTTACAAATTACAACAAATTATAACACCTTGCATATTTGGTTTTCACATCTATTATCATTGCCTTTTTCAGTTGAAGAAAATGGCCTATAGACCAGATGTGTGTGACACAATAATTTATAGCAGTATCCACATTCCCCATGTCTTACAATTATTAAGCTCAGTATTTCTCCATTGTGCTGCATATCACCAGAAGTTAACAACTGTGCTTTTTAAATAAAAATGTTTTCATATTACTTTTGAAGACTTTGAACACTATAAACTACTCCTAGCATATAGAATTACTAGAGTATATACCCTCACCCAACAACCGTACATATACAAACTTCAAAAAAAAAAAAAAATGAAAGCAATTGTAGACTAAATCAGCATCTTACATTTATTTATCATTTATATTAAAGGTTCATCTCAGAGAAAAAAGGAAATTGAAATGGAATTTGTCTTCATATTATTTCTCTCTCAGTTTTTATTTCCTCATGCCATCCCAAAATGTTAGCATTTGATAAAAACCAAAAGTCTCTTGGTTTACAGAAAAATAAATAATACTGATAAGCTGTCTATAGTATTGTGTTAGGGACCAAAAGAAACACTTGCAAGTTGAAATCCATCCATTATCATGGCAGAAAGAAAGGGTTTACCTGTAGAGCACCAAAACAAACTGAACTAGGAAGCTTTCTATTCAAACAGCATGTGCATGACCCTTTTCTATTAATACATACATCCTTTTTTTTGTTTGTTTGTTTTGGGTAGTGTTTCTCAATGGGGAAGGGGTACAATTTTTTTGCACCAGGGAACAGTTACCAACCTAGGGAGATATTTTTTGGCTGTCACAACTTGGGGGTGCTGCTAGCAGCATCTAGTGGGTAAAGAACAGGTACATGGCTAAACAGCTACAATACATAGGGAAGTACCCCAGGAGAATTATAGAGCCCCAAATCACAACAGCACCAAGGTTAGGAAGCCCTGATCTAGAATGTAGTCTTATACAATTAAGACATAAAATTAAGCAAATTATAGCTTTAAGTCCTTTACTCATTAAAAAAGAAGAACACTTTACACACTCCATCTTTAATCTCTCAATCTCATTCTTCACAAGCCTACACTGTATCATATATATGGATTCAAGATAAGTAAGTTTTTTGTGGTCAATAAATTCAGCATGTTTTATCCTACATCTGTTGAAGTGTACATAGATGTTTGGATTCTAAGGACAATTAAGTCAGGTTGAGATGTATAAGTTATACTTCCATCTCTTGATCATCAATAAGTCAAATACAGGACTAGTGGGACACACAAACTTGGAAACATGTGGTTTGCATTCATCAGACCACAAAAATCAATACAAAGCATAATGATGCTATTTATATCAGCCAATGGAAAACTGTACTTTACTATATATAGCAACTTTAATTAAAAATTTATAAAGTTGACTAAGTGACTCATTCATTCTCACAATTTCACTATATCCATTTGAAATGGATCATCAAGGAAAATAATAAGGCTCAATTTGCACAATATGTAGACTTTATTTAGAGTACTGGTTGCTATTGCCCATGCTTGCAACTGCTACAGCTAATTATATTCAGCATGCACTGAATACAGTTACAGCTAGAGTTTTCTGTCACTTACTTTCCTTCTACTATTATATTCTCTGTTGATGTTGAGTTATCTTCAGCTGGGCATTATGTTGCATCTAAAATAGCAAATCCTCATTTTCTACCTTCCATTGCTGTCAGATAGGCAATCAATCTGGACCATTGGTATCATTTTCTATTTGTTTGATTTCTTAAGTTAGCTATCACTGTGACAAAGCATAAGTACTATGGTTCATAAAATACTTATCTACCAAAGCCCTTTAAGTGAATGTCTTATGAAGTGAGTAAGTGGTTTAGCTATACCAGGTTAATTTATTATCAGGATATCTGTAATTAAATACATAACAGGAGACTTGAAAGAAACTGCAATGATGATTGGTATTAGGACCAGAGTGTTAGGCAACAGAACTAATTCTCCCCTAGTATTACATCCTGCTTTCCTTCTTGCACATCTAACAAGGTATATACAAGATCTAGTCTGGACCTCAAACTCTTGATTTAGAAGTATTTTCCCTGATAATACAAGTACACTAAAATAAAGGACAACAATTACTGCAGAAGCAAAGCCCCCTGCTTTGAAAAATCAGTAGGTGATCCCAGAGTGGAAAATAAAGGTTTGAAAACACAGTCAGAGCCTATAGTTAGTGTTTTGTTTTTTTTTTTTTTTTTTGGCTGCATAACAAAATCTTTCTCTGATCTGTCTCTCGGCTCAAAGCAGTGATGCCATCACCTGAGCAAACCAAAGACCATAATACTTTTAGCTAATATTTGTATTTATTTATTTTTTGACTCCCAACAGGGGGGAAAAAAACAAAGAGAATTTTTATTGAATATTATATTAAATACAACAGATATTGAAATAAAATATTTTAATAACCACAGCCAATAAAATTCCTTTTTTTTCACCTGTTACATATGAGAGGCTTGCCTAGTTTCACATCTGTACTCACAACACACACACTCGTGCCCACTCACAGAGACACACACATGCAATAAGGCATAATTTTACCTTGTTGTTAAGATATGAAAATTAAGACACAATAATAGTTATTTCCATGCTCAAACAAATATGATTCCAGAAGTTGAGAAAGGGAAATGGATGAGAGTTAACAAACATAAGGGCATATACTAAATAAAGTGTGTTGCTGATCACAGGAGCCTACCTAATTTCTTTTCATTCATCATTTATAGTGCCCTATAGATGAAGCAAAAGTTTCATCTTAAGCCTTAATAAGCATTTATGGTAGGAATTCGTGTGAAGAAAAAAAAAAAGGATGAAAGGAAAAAGAACGAGGCTTTCCCTGCTGCAGTTTCAGTGCTCGGATATCACATAATTTTAGAGGATACTGGAAAGGCAATAATTAAAAAGCACTATTGAAAATTCAATTTCAATTTCCCTGTTTCGATTCTGACTATGCTTTCCCTCACTTTTACAGATAGACATAAATGACAGCTTATCCCTATGCCATCCCTATTCAAATGTGCCTTGCAGAGTATCGTTCCAACTTCTTCAGGGGCAGGGAAGATAACAGCACATCCACAGATAAACATAAACAGACACGCAGCGGGATTATGAGACCCACATTCCATAGGCTTTATGGCAGCATTCCTGCATAATAAAACACGATTTTATACCAGCGATAAGGCTGCCGGCACCAGCTACAACTTTCCCATTAAGCGCTAGATCCTGTGAAATCCACCTGAGAGGAACATTTCACCAAATATTGTTTTGGCTCAGAACAGGGTAAGCAGCCCCACTGCACAGAAAAATATTAATGTCACTACAGAGTAAAGTGGCATGTATCGAAGCCTTACCTTGGCTGACTTGCCCTAACTGGTGGAAAAGAACTTAATATATGAGAAGCAAAGAGGGGACTTTCCCAGAGCTCTGGGCACAGCTGCTCGCGGTCCTCCTCGGTAAGCCCAGACTCAGGCTCAGCGCACCTCCAGCCCCGGGCTCCGAGGCTCTGTCTCTGCAGCTCCCGAGCGCGCCTCTGATTGGCTGGCAGCGCCTGTCTGCCTGATGCTGTGCTCTCCCTGTCTCTCCTCCTTCCTCTTCTCTGGCTCTCTCCGCTCCCTTCCCCTTCTGCCTCCTTCTCTCTCCCATGCTCCCCCCGCATCGCACACACTTTCGGGACTGCACACATCCTACAAGACACAGAACGGACACCCTTTAGCCCCCTCAGCAAGGTCATGTGGAAAACGATGCAATCAATACTACTAATAACAACAAATAAAAGCCCCGATCACAACAGCAGCATCTTGAGTACCAGATCTCTTGGAAAATGACGGCCAGGACTCCGTGACAGTTTAGACCATCACTTCACTGCGGGGGAGGGGACACTGGGGGGCGAGAAGGGGTTTGACTGTCAGATGGAGTGGGAGTACACACCGGGAGGGAAGGAGAAAAAGCAGACAGGACAGGCGCTGATGTGGCAAGCCGGTAATAAATTTTCATATTTCCGTGCAAAGTCGTCACAGCCTGCTAAACATTCAACTGCTGGCTCATTCATCAGTGATCCATAGTCCGGTGGTAGCCATGAGATTTAGCTTGAGTGATGCCCTTTAATGTCTTACCCCAAAGTACTCAAGGCATTGGAGGGTTTATATTAGATGGAGCTTCCCCTGGGAGGTCAGCATTTATATTTGTGAAGATGAATAGGAACTGCAATGCCTTTACAACCCCCTTTGCTTGTGCCAGGAAACTAACACACAGAGGAACTTCTCGCCTCTTATTACTCCAGAATATATTAAATCGATTTGTAGTGTACATAGTTTTTGATAACAGGGATTTCAGGCCTGATTGGCTGTGTTCAAAATTGATGTGGACAGCTGAAACAACTTCAGTACTTTCTCTCAGCACGAAGTCACCCACACTCACCCATTAAGAACACCAAGCATTCCCATTTAAAGTAAACAAGTGTAGAAGTTTATCTAAATTGAGTGGCTATTCCAAGGGTCCCTTGGCAGATGTATTAAGAATTATATAAGACCCTTAATCATTGCAAACAGTAAGAGAACAGTATTACTTTTTTCTGCTTAGTTGATAAAACTACAACATCCATGTTTGGAGGTTTAAAGGAAGAAAAAGGTTTAAGGCCAAGAGATACAGTGTAATGGAGAGTGCAGGCTCTCTAAACACCAGGAGACATGAATTCAAATCCTCGCTCTGACTTTCCTCTATACCTGTGTAAGCTTTTTCACTTCTCTGATCCTTCAAAGACTTCTCTTTAAAATCTAGAAGGTAATGCACATATCAGAGGGGCTCTGCAAAGACTCAGTGAAAATCTGTGTAGTTGTTCCCAACCCATGGTAAACTTCTGATAAAGATTACTTAGTTTCTAACCATTCCCCTTTTTTCTTCTCCTGCCCCGAGAAAGGCCAAAGAGGTTGAGAAGATAAAGTAGTGTTTCTTGGAAATTCAAAGGGCCTCTAGTATAGTTATATTTGACAATCTTTATTTTGGTTGAATGATGTGAAATGTGGAGGGATTAAATTTGACTTAGGGTTTCATTTTGTCTAAACAAACCAACAGAAACAATGAAGGAAGCACTTGAATTGGATGATTTTTAATTTTGAAGGGATTGCATATTTCAGCGTTTAGTTGCTCCTATGGAAAATGTTAGAAGTCAATTAGAATTTGGAAATTTCCAAAATCTGAAGTCCGAAATAAAAGTTGAATAGAAACAATAGCATCAGAATAATAAACCAATGTTAAAAATTATGCTTCATATATCCTTTCTCACTCAGCTTCTGATTTAAATGAAGGATTATCTTTGCATTGTGTCCATACACAAATTCTTTTTTCATTTCAGTTCTTGAAAGAATTATTAAAAAGAACACATTTAAAGTCATTCTATATTGATGAATCTATAAGCATACAAGTAAAGGAATAGTTATTCAAAAATAAAGAGAAAATTTGGGTCTGTTAAGAGGTCATATAGTTTAATTTTTGAAATTAGCATTATGGCATTCTCTAGAGAAGCATAACTCTGTTTATTTGACTGCCTCTAGTTCAACAAAATAAAATGTTTGTTTGCCAGCTTGCTACTGAAGCATTAGCTGAGACACCAGCAATGAGTATCCTAGGGACACACTTGAAAACAAAACATGTTTTGCTAACCTCCTTGGTGGTTTTCCCTGGATAAGATTTTAATAAATGCGTCCAGTAGATAGTCATAAGGGAAGTCAATAGGTACTTGCTCCTGAGTGGGATGACATGCAGAGGTAATTGTCAACATCCCCAAACAATACAATCCATTTCTTAAAAAAAATAACAAATTTACCAATGAAGGATTTGTATCTATGAAATTGGACTCAGATTAAGGGCTCTAGATTTTCCATAACCTAATGATACAATGTACACTGGATTTAAATGATTTCTGAAGTTTGATATTCAGAAACTGTGCCAACTTTCAATAGCCATAGAATAGTGAACCTGTTGGCTACTTAGTGCATCTCTTATATTATCAGGTTAAAAAAAAAAAAAAAAGAAAGCAAGTAAACCAAATGTGGAACATGCTGGTTGGGGAAAGCCAGGTGGTAGGCAGGTGCTTATTTTCTCTTTATGTCAAAGATTACTTCAAAAACGTGGACAACGTATCAGTCAGCAGAATTTATTGCAGAACTAATCTCTGAAAGTGAAAGCATGGACATTTATGATACCGAGCCCCCACTTATGTTACCTTGAGAGAGTTATAAAAATCATTTTAGCTGGTGACAGAGAAGCATCCAACACACGATTGATGCTGGCCAGACTATCGAAAGCGGAAAGATAAAATTGTCATGCTAAACTGTGACCATTTTCTGAGAGAGAGACTCAGGAAATTGTCTCTTTAGATGTCATCTAATGTTCAGTTTTAACCTGAAAATTCAGCAGGCTATGTAATGTTATCAAACCAAAATAAAGAAGGAATGTAGAGGAAATGTAGGCATACGCTTGTTATAACCCAGCCTTTAGAACAGTCAACTGCACAAACATGGTGCATAAAGCTGTTGTTCATTTTTAACAGCTTTATTGAGATGTCATTGATATATAAAAAGAGCGCACATATATAAGGTATATTACTTGATGTTTTGATATACCATATACATTGTGAAATGATCACCACATTTCAATTAATAACATATCTAATTCCTATGCTTAGTTATTTTTGTTTATAATAATGACATTAAAATGTGTGATCTGATTTCTATGTGACAAAAAGAAAGCTGGTAAAAATATGAAGTAATATGTAATTTTCTTTGCAACAATTAATTTTATGTGTTGGGTAATAAGTACTACAGTTTGCATATTTTTGTTAAAAGAATAAATGAGGAAACTTATATTAATAAAAATATGATCTCTAATTTTATTATTAAAGATAACCTAATGAAGTTAACCTTTATTCATTTTGTTGACACACTTCAAAGTAAGAATTGCAGAGCACTAGCAAAACATTGTTGCAGAAAAATGAAAGAGATCTATTAAGAATGCTTCAAAGATAACTATATATGTAATTCTAGAGATTAGCATCTCCCTTACAATATTAGATTAATGAATGTACTTCTAAAATTTTTTCTTCAATGAATGTAAAATATCAAAAAATTAATAAACTTATTTGGATCTAATGGATAGTATTGATAATTGACCAAGCAAAAAGTAAAATTTATCAACTTCTATAGTATATACATTTCATTTTTATAAAATAGATAATTATTACACTACAAATTTTAGCACAAGAATGATGAGTTCCAAGATAAGTGACGATATATTAAATTATGGACTCTAGTTAAAAACAATTAAAATGTTTGGACATAGATCATATAAAGGACATACCAGAATTTTTAAAAATCTCATATACTATTGGTATATGGTGGATTTGGTGGAAAAAAGTAGTGCACAAAGACTGTAGTCAAGCAAACATTTTCCCAACTTTCAAAACTTGAACGAATATGGATTCTATAAATTAGAAATGATTGAAATAAATGTAGAATGTGGAAAAGTTATAGGGTGACATTAAAGAGATGAGCAGACCACTAAGAAAATATAACAGCATCACTTGAGTCTATGTCACATTCACAAATAAGTCATTTCAGAATTATCCCATTGCTTTCTATGACTGACATGCCAGTTTTACAATAGGAGAAATGTATATGACATGGTCTTTCTCTCTGTCATCATTATATCTCTCATAATTTCATTATATCCCCAATGGAGAAGTTTAAGTACAATTATTTGCTGTAACAATAGGTTAAGCAACCATACACACGTGTTTGGAAAAATGGAAGTGCTCTCCAAAGGAAGGTTTCCAATAATAAGCTGTAAGCTGTAGAGCTCCAACAACCTTCCCTAACCATTGGCTTATGAATACCAACATAATCCCTGGGAAAAAACTTACAAGAAGCTAATCTATTTGGATGAAGAACTAGAAAATTATTAAAGGATCTTGAAAAACTTGAGTGATATCTCAAATATAACAAGATAGAAATTCCATAGCTGGGTTAAAAAATAGAAGTGTATGAAATAGATGGTAGCAGAGACAAGTCTTAGACTCAAAACTTATGAATAAGACATAAGTATTTCGACTGGCAATAATTTTGATATAGTCAATTATATGACATAATTATC
This sequence comes from Microcebus murinus, assembly GCF_040939455.1. Lineage (NCBI taxonomy): Eukaryota > Metazoa > Chordata > Mammalia > Primates > Cheirogaleidae > Microcebus > Microcebus murinus. The sequence continues at coordinate 15,252,906 of NC_134114.1, forward strand.
AATATAATGTATTAGGGATCCTTAATAAATACAAAGCATCATAACGAAGGTGGTAATGACATTATTGAACTCTAAAATTTTGGAAATGTACCTGGAAATACTCATTGACATAAAAATGACATTTTAAGGATATTATAGCTAATTGTGGTCCATTTTAATTAATTGATATTTTTTGTTATCCACATCATGTTGCATTCATTCAGTTGACAAAGCTAGTACCATCTCTAAGTCCTCTATTTTCTTCACCCCGGATGACCCCCACTTTTTACTTTCTCTGTAGCCACCATTGCCTTATCCATCTTTTAAGAGTCAGAACAAAGAACACCTCTTCTGAGAAAGTACCTTGTTCCAATGGATTTCACAAGTCTCTACATTTTTGAGGCTCTAGAATATTTTTAAAAACCTGCAAATAGGTCATTTTACAAAATTATGGTACAGTTACAAGGAGAATAATATAGTAGTTAAAAACAAAGTATCTAGAAGCAAACAAATGTGGGGAAATACAGAACTATATGTGCTTAGTGTCCTCATCAGTAATATGGCCATAACAACATTACCTATTGTATTGGTCAAGGTTCTCTGAGAAACAGTGCCATTGGAATACACATGAGATATCTAGAAAAAGATTTGTGTGGGAATGGCTCACATGATCATGGGGACTCAGAAGATCCCTGATATGCACCAGCAAGTCTCAGGCCTAGGAAAGCTGGTGGTGTGGTTCTTACAACAGGAGAAATGTATATGACATGGTCTATGTCATTATTGTATCTGTCATGATTTCGTTATATCCCACATGGAGAAGTTTAAGTACAATTTTTTGCTTTAACAACGGGTTAAGCAACTATACACATGTGTTTGGAAATGTGGAATTGCTTGCCAGAGGAAGGATTCCAGGAATAAGGAAACCTTAAGGACAGAGAATTTCCAAACTTTAAAGGACCAAGGACCAGGAGCACTGCTGTCCAAGGACAAGAGAAGATGAATACCCCATTTCAGGTACAGAGTAAATTTGCCCTTCCTTTTTGTTCTATTCAGGCTCTCAGTGGGTTGGATAATGCCATCCACATAGGTGAGGTCAGTTTTCTTTATTCAGTCTACCAATTTAAATACTAATTTCTTCCAGAAACATCCTTAGAGACAACCAGAAATGATGTTTTAACCAGCTATCTGATCATCACTTAGCCTGGTCAAGTTGAGACATAAACTATCATGCCTATCTCCAGATTTCATGCAGACTTGAGTCTTTTATTATTATATCTGTTTGCATATCTGTCTCCTAATTGAATGCAAGCTACTAATGTCCAACTGGTATATGGTATGTCTTGATGCAGCTCAGTGTAACATAGGTAACTCTAGATTGGAGTTGGCAAATATAGGGTTAAGCACTACACTGACCACTCATATTAATACTGAGTTTTATAACCAGGTTGTTTTACTCTCAGAACATGCTACCTCACTTGTAGACCAGGATACCCTCACGTGATAAAGGTGTTGCAAGCCTTAAAGAATTTTATACATGCAAATAGGCTAGGACAGATCTTGGCATAAAAAGACTTTCAATAAAGTTTAGTTGAATCCCAATTGTAAGAGCTCAGTAAATGTTTACTATTAATATTATAAATCATATTTGCTTTTGCTGCTTCATTTATAGCAGAAAGAGGCAAGTTACAAATAAACAAACCCTTACCTGTGAATTTTCCATTAAAAGAGAAACTACAGCTTGCATGGAATATCCTGGGGACAGCACTCAGTTCAAAGTCCCAAATCTGTATTTACTTTTTTGGTGCTATATAATGAAAATTGACATTTAAATGACCCTGAGGCATTGTAAGATTCTTAACCATCACAGAAATAATAATACTTAGGATACAATATTTATGGTATCAGAAAATAGGTAAATATTTAAGATCATTTTTAGGACATTGGTTTACAAAAAGTACAGGTTATTTCATTAATATTAATATATCAGAAATTCTGGATGACCAAATCATTGATCTTTTCAGAACTATGTTCAGTTTTCTAGTGTGCATTCATGATCATCCAAGAAAGAACAGTAATATACAGTAACTCAAGCTTATTATTGTTTTTCCTAACATCTTATGAAAGACTTTGAAAAATGATGCATATATCTTGCCTTTTAAATTTTAATATATCAAATTTTCTATGTCACTACAAGTTTTCATCCAATATTTTATTTCTTTCTTTCTTTTCTTTTCTTTTTCTTTTTTTTTTTTTTTTTTTTTTTTTTTTTTTTTTTTTTGTGAGACAGAGTCTCATTCTGTTGCCCAGGCTAGAGTGCCCTAGTGTCAGCCTAGCTCATAGCAACCTTAAACTCCTCGGCTCAAGCAATCCTCCTGCCTCAGCCTCTTGAGTAGCTAGGACTGCAGGCATGCACCACCATGCCCAGCTATTTTTTTCTATGTATATATATATATATTTCTTTTTAGTTGGCAAATTAATTTCTTTCTATTTTTTTAGTAGAGATGGGGTCTTGCTCTTGCTCAGGCTGGTTTTGAACTCCTGACCTTGAGCAATCCTCCTGCTTCAGCCTCCCAGAGTGCTAGGATTACAAACATGAGACACTGTGCCCAGTCTTATCCAATATTTTCAATGTTACCAGTATATATTCCACCATATATATGTAATATACTTTATTTAATCTTTTTCCTATCACCAAATATTAATGTTGCTTCCATATTTCTGATATTATAAACAATGCTTTAATGAACATCTTTGTTGCTAAATCTTTACCTGGGTATCTGAATTTTATACTTGGATAGACGACTAGAATTCAAATTACTAAGTAAAGTACATAAACATTTCTTAAAACTCATGATTAACTTATTGCTTACCAACACCACATAGAAAAGAGTAAAAGATCAATTGGTTCTTCACTACCTACAAGAAATAACTCTTTTATTTGCTTATTCAACAGCTGAAAATTAATATCTCATGATTTCTATTCCTATTCATGTGGTTACTAGAGTGTTTGTTGAGCATTTTCTTGTTTTCCTTTGATAATTTCTGTCCACATCCATTTCCCTATCATGTTATTGTTACTTGAGAAAACTAAGGGGTTGATAACTAGAATATACTTAGAACTCACGAAAATCAGCAAGAAAAAAATCAACCCTATCAAAAAGTGGGCAAAGGACTTGAACAGAAACTTTTCTAAAGAAGACAGAAGAATGGCCAACGAACATATGAAAAAATGCTCAACATCTCTAATCATCAGGGAAATGAAAATCAAAACCACAATGAGATATCACTTAACCCCAGTGAGAATGGCCTTTATCAAAAAGTCCCCAAACAATAAATGCTGGCATGGATGTGGAGAGAGAGGAACACTCCTACACTGCTGGTGGGACTGCAAACTAGTTCAACCTCTGTGGAAAGCAATATGGAGATACCTTAAAGCGATACAAGTGGATCTACCATTTGATCCAGCAATCCCATTACTGGGCATCTACCCAAAAGATCTAATGACACTCTACAAAAAAGACACCTGCACTCGAATGTTTATAGCAGCACAATTCATAATTGCAAGGCTGTGGAAACAGCCCAAGCGCCCATCAATCCAGGAGTGGATTAATAAAATGTGGTATATGTATACCATGGAGTACTATTCAGCTCTAAGAAACAACAGTGATATAGCATATCTTATATTTTCCTGGTTAGGCTGGAACCCATATTACTAAGTGAAGTATCCGAAGAATGGAAAAATAAGCACCACATATACTCACCAGCAAACTGGTATTAACTGAGCAGCACCTAAGTGGGCACATAGGAACTACAGTAGTAGGGTATTGGGCAGGTGGGAGGGGCAGGGGGAGGGTGTATAGATACCTAATGAGTGAGATGTGCACCATCTGGGGGATGGTCACGTTGGAAACTCAGATTTATGGGAGGGGGGGAAGGGCATTTTTTGAAACCTTAAAATTTCTACCCCCATAATATGCCAAAATAAGAAAATCAAGGAAAGAAACTAAACTAAATTGTCTTTTCCCTCAGACAGAAGACATGCTAGAAATGGAGTTCAGTAGAAATTTCTATACTTCTTTCTCATTCTTAGCCAAAATGATGTCCGTGTGTATATGAATTTGCATATGAATATATGTGCACATGATTAGATTTATTCAGAAAGTACACAAAGAATAACAGATAAGAAAGCACTGATCTAAGTTTCACTGAGGGGCATAAGGAGAAGTAAGGCAGATTTTCTGGCTGTAAACCAAGGAACTAGGAAGAAATTACTAAAATGCAATGCAACACCACAGATTTCATAAGCTATGTATGGACAATGTCCTTTATATATTAAAAATTATAAATTGTGTTCAATAAGCTGATAAAGCATTCTTGGGAACAGTTGAATTTGAGATGAGGCTTAAATAATAAGGAGGCCTAAAATAGAAATGTATGGATAGGAAAATTTTCAAACAAAAATATATATATATTTTTTTTAATTATTTTTTTATTTTGGCATATTATGGGGGTACAGATTTTAAGGATTCAATAAATGCCCATTTCCCCCCCTCCCCCCAAAAGTCTGAGTCTCCATCATGACCATCCCCCAGATGGTGCACATCTCACTCATTATGTATGTATATACCCGCCCCCCTCCCCCCTCCCACCTCCCCAATACCCTATTACTGTAGCACCTATGTGTCCACTTAGGTGCTACTCAGTTAATACCAGTTTGCTGGAGAATATATCTGGTGCTTGTTTTTCCATTCTTGGGATACTTCACTTAGTAGTATGGGTTCCAGCTCTAACCAAACCAAATGCACTTATTTGAATTTTAAAAGCATATCACAGATTATTCTGGACAATCAATGTTACAGAGTTACATCACATTTATGATATTTTGATTTATGTATATATGCCTTTGAAGATCTCAAAGGCAGGCATACTATAGAACTTTTAGCCATTTTTAAGAAGATAAAAAAAATAAGTAGAATATGTACAAATTTTTATCTCCTTTTCTAAACCTTTTCTCAACAACCTCAAGCAGTGTTAATTGCTCCTGTGTCTAGGCTTCCAACATAACTTTGTTTCCGCCTGTCTTGAAGTACTCTTCACAGTGTGACATAATATGTCCATTACCACAACTGTATGCATAGATAAACTCTAAAGTCTTTGAGAACTAATGGAAAGTATGCTTTAAAGTTTTCTATCCCTGTATTTGCTACAGTTAGGTGTAGTTCAACCTAAGTTCAAGGTTCATGGAATGTGACAATGGGTAAGGTATGATCCATATCTCAAGAAGCTTATAATATATGAGTAGAGAATGCATAAGTATCAACATTTTATCAAAATGCAGTACTATTGTAGAAGCATGCAGAGGATGTCAGGAAAGTACTTGAAGATTGCTTAATTTATCCTGAGTACCTAAGGAAGAGTAGAGCGGGCAATGAAGAAAAATTATCCTAAAAGGCAGGAAGAGAGTAGAGAATGTGAGGGTGGGCTAACAAGATGTTCATAAAACCTTATATACAAAAAGAAAGTCAAGGAGCAGAATGTAAAGATGGAATGGAAAATTGGGCAAGGTGATTATGCAGAAGTTATACTCCTGTTAAGTGCCTTGGAGTTAATTAAATGAGTGACTTTAAGCAGGACAGTGAAATGGCAACTTTTGATCTCACAACTTAGTATATGCACTTTTGCCAAAGTGGCCAAACTTGGGGAAGTAATGCTAAATATATGGGGATCAGTTTGGAAACTACCAAAAATAATATAAAAAGTTATGATGAGTTTATTGACTATATCAGTCATATTAGGGAAACAAGTATTAAGATGGATTAATGACATATTTTAAAGTAAAAAAATAAAACAGGATGACTTTACCATATAAAGAACGTGATAAGTAAGGGAGACTTCAGGGCAGTTCTCATGATTCAGGTCAGGGTGTTTATATAGTCAGGAAATTCACTGCCAGAGGAAAACTAGTTTGAGGGAAGCAGATAATAAACTGAATTGATGTCACATTGACTTTGAAGTGCCTTTTAGATATAAACAAATAGTTCAGTTGAATATTAGTTTCATGCTCTGAGAACAAGTCAGGGTTAGGAAGAAAATTTGGGAAGATATTTATATATGATTTTTAAACATCTCCTATTTTTATTGATTTGTTCAAGGATAGCATACAGAAGAAAAGAACCCTAAACATTACTAATATTATACTGTGAGTCAAGAGGGAGAATTCCTTGAAGTAGATATAAAATAAGCAGTCATAGGTGAAAGAAGAAAAACAGAAGAGTTTTGGTGTCACAAATCTGATGAAATAGAGATGGTCATCAAACTTGGAGGAATGAACTGTATTAATTTTGGTAACATAAGAAGTGAACTGTCATGTTATGTTTGCCAATTTGGAGGCTATTTGTAACAGTTAATTAGCAGAATCAACGAACTGGTGGCGAAAGAAGATAGTCTACTGGTAAATGTAAAAAGAACAGAACCAGGTAGAATGATTTTTCAATAAAACAGGAAGAGAGTCATAAAATAGATCCAAATCATCATGGAATTCAAGATAAAATTTTAAAGTTATAGTTACCTTTGTTTTTGAGTGGAAGAGAATTTATCTAGTTATAAAAAAACAAAGCATAACTGTAAAAGATACAGTGCTAAGAAAAAAGAGAAAAGGTAAGATATGAAGTAAAGTCCTTGAAAATATAAAAGGAACTTAACAAGAATCTAAACCTGCTTCTCCTTTAGGGCTCTCTTATCACTGAAGGGACCCTCATTCTCACACAAACCCTCCTAACACATACACACACAAATACAAAACATCACTCCACAATTGCCCATATAAATTTCTGGGGATTAGCCTTAATGTTTTTCTTTTCCTCACTACCACTTCCAGCTACTGAATTCAGAGAACAGTGCAAAATAAAAAATATGGGTACTCTTTTTCAAGAGTTATTAAGAATTTTATAAATGACAACAGCAGAACATTAAACCAAACCTGAGGCCTTTCTGAATTGTGGGGCTTTGTGCAACTGCACAGGTCCCAAGCTCATGAAGCAGACCTACTCACAAAGGTGATGAATGAACTTACAGTCATCTTGTTTTATTGCTATTCCTCAAATTGTCCATTGAGCTCCATCCCAAGTTCTTGCAGAATCACACAGTGCACCATATTCCACCATTGTTTCTTGCCTGAATGTTTGCTGATTAGGAATTTAGGATGACTGTTGGGTCAGATGAATGCTTATCTTTCATGCCATCGCAGTGCTTTCAAACTATATAGTGAGCAGGTGTGTGGTATGTCAGTAGTTTTTCTAACTTAGAATGTAGATGTAGAAACAGACAAATTAGAATAGGAGCCTATGTATAGATTGACCTCATGGGGACACTGTCCACATTTTCCACGACTTTTAATAGATAACTATACTATATCAGTAAAATATTTGGACACTGATTATCACTCTACTTGCTGACTTACAGGATTAAAAAGATGTGACAAATTTGTAGACAACAACAAAAAAGATATAATGAATGCCTTTCACTTAGTACACTAATAGAAAAAGGGAAAGTACACAAACCGTAGACATTTAGAGAAAGAATTAAATGTAACATAGTGAAACTAAGAATGAATCAGAGTTTTCTACCGTTGTCCTGGAAAAAATGGCACTGTCATTAGTAGAAAGAGGGAAGGAAATTGTAACATCTGATTAAGGAATAAAATAGATTCTGATTGGAACATGTTGATGATGAGGTGTAAGCTAGACATTTTGAGGAGATATCCAAGAGGCAGTTGGCAATGAGACTAAAGCTTAGGAAATAGCTTTGAGTGGGAGACATAATTTTACGAATCATCCATATATAATAATAATGATATATGCTATTACAACTTCCAATAGGAGAGAAAGTTTTCTACAATGTTAGTAATATAACCAGCTAGGTGACAGAGAGAGAGAGAGAGAGAGAGAGAGAGAGAGAGAGAGAGAGAGAGAGAGAGAGAGAGAGAGAGAGAGAGAGAGAGAATGGGAGATGGAATGGGGAAGAGAGAGAAGAGAGATGATACTTTAAAGGAGATGATCAGAAAACATTACTAAATCTTAAGTCAATAAGACTTTTAAAAACCATTTTAGTAATTTAAAAGTTTATATTATCTATTTATAAACAGAACTTTCTCATATTTACAAAGGCCGGCAAGGTAAAAATGTGGAAACTCCAAGATAAGGTTTGGTCCCTGTAAAACAAATGTGTAACTAAAAATAGATCAAATTAACTTAGTATTGTAGATATTTGCATATTCTACAGCATGCAAATTGTAAAATGAATTCTCATAATTTCTTTTTATTTTAATGCATGAGAACCTTGATCTTCATTTGAGAATGCGTGATTAGCTATGCTTTACCATTCCCTTGCTTATTCAAAGTTGCTTTATAAAAGGACTGCCAAGTGGTAAGCGTGTATAATTATTCATAGAGAAAATTAAAGATTGTATTGAAAGTAAGAAATTGAAATGTGAACTCTACCACCTTCCCTTACTCTGAATGTATGGGTGAATATGTGTTTGAGTGCACAATAGGAAGGGTAGCAGCTATATATTAAAGGTTATTTATATTACTACCTTGAAAGAAAACTTGGACCATGACATAAAGTCTGATTATTTTTAACTCAGAGAAAAATTTATAGAGGCCATCAACCCTATAAAGAACAGAACAAGCTAAAAAGAGAACAGTGTCTCTGAAGCATTGTCTAGAGAGTGTTACCAAAATAAATTCCATATCACCAGGGTTAATTTGGGACTCCAGAAAGATTAGTTAGATCAAAAGGGATTTAATTTACCTATATCTCAGGATGCCTTACGTTATTATTCTTTTCCTTTATTTTACTGCAAGTCAAATACTGTATGTGGTGTGCTGAAATAATTTCTCTGTAGGTCTCTTGTGCTGTATAAGCCTAGTCCCCTCATTTGCCATAGGCAGTTAAAATTACACAACAGGCTCAGGCAAACAGTGAAAATTCAGGTTTTAAATTCATTGTCTTGCTCAGCATTAGGCCCTCAGAGCGGCAACATTAAAGTCTAGGTAGCGTTGAGTAATTCTCAGAAAACTGTAGTCACATTCAAGCATTCATACAGACCTAAAGTCATTGCCAATGTGAAACGGTCATTCCCCTGTCTGTCTGTGGAAAGATTTCTCAAGCCACCAATATTCATATATTAGGGTTGGCAGTTTTGCACATATTGTCCCTAAGCATATGTTCTGTCTATCATGACTGATGCTGACGGTTGCCTCATGATATTCTTAAAGCCCAAATCACTTGTTTCTAAAATCCTCTACATCTGTCTAATATATTTCTACTATATTTTGAGTTTTCCTCTACACTTAAAAGGGATCCAATTGGTAGGAGTTTTGTATTGAAACAGCATTAATCCCATTTAATTAACCATTTCTGAATTTCCCCTAAAACATTATTGAATGTATGGTAGATTTACATCCAGTTCTTATGCCACTCTGCTTTGTTTGTTTGTTTGTTTGTTTGTTTAACAGAAATTGAAAACAAATTCTTAGACTTTGGATAAAGACCAACTTGAAGACAATTTTAGCACTCTCATGTATTTGTTGCATTACCTTTGATAAGCACTGGCTCTCAGTTTGCTCATTTTTTGATAGTATAATAGAACATTTCAGGAAGGGAAGTTGTGGTACATTTATTAAAGGAGATAACTTATGGAATTCACCTATTACAGTACTTGGTGTTCAGTCACGCTCAATAAGTAACAGTTGTAACAACAGAAACAACTTATCAGTTAATATTATGATTTTACCAAAATAGAAGTATATAAATGGAATTTTTCTAAATGTGACTAAGTCATTAGTGGCCACACCAAAGAAGAGAACAACATGTTACAAAAGAAAAATGGGGCATGATTTGTGGGTGATAGCAATATGGCTCATTTGTTGACATCTTGTGCTATTGAGATTACCTACTTCTTTGTAAAGTGAAGCACAAGACTAAAGAAGGGATCTGCTGCCATCCACAATCTGTTCAGGGAAGATATAGATTTTCTCTATTTCAGAGTTCCAGAGGACAGAAATCAGAGATAAAGAGGATTGGTTTGCCAATCACAGATCCTGTAGTGCAGAACAGTGACTATGTGAAATGGAGAAAAAGGTTGAAAAGGAACCCAACCAAAAAGAAGAAATTCACCTGTTGGGTGTGTTTTCTGATAAGTCATCACTATTTACATGCAAATTAATTATGATGTGGACCCACTCAATTATTTCAAAACATTATCATGTAGCTGCTATCAATTTTAACTGATTTTGTCTAAAATCAGAATTATAGAGTAGGATGTGACAAAAGATGAATTTGCATTAAAACCATTTTAGAGGTTTTATGCCATGTTTAGAAAGTTAAAAAGGCACAACAAAAACCACAAAAGTCACGCCAATCTGCAAATGTTATTAAAACTGCAACATATATAAATAGTAGTATGTAGCTGTGTGTGTGCGTTGGAGTGTTGTGGGTAGAAGACAAAAATAGTCATTCTGCTACACTTTTAAGTTGCTAAAGAAATATCACGCTACTCTATATAAATTGTTCTGTCTTCAAATTGTAAACGCATGCTTCAAACATGCAAATTGCTCTTCCTAGTAATTGTATTATATTTCCCAATTATTTTTTTAAACTTTCCAAGATGATAATTGCCAATTATTTGCTTCTTCTCCATCCTACAACATCCTTTTCTCCTGTCTTTGACAATGATTGATTTCATATCAATTTCATTTATAAAATAGAAATAATAACACAATCACTATTTTCTTCTTGTTGGAAATTCTAGCAAAATACTCGCATTTAATATACTATTTATTTTTATATCAAATTGTAGTCTTTCTCATGTTACAATGATAGGTGTGCTCTTATCTGAAACCCTTACTTTTCTTTTGCTGTCAATCTAGTCTACTGGGGATTGTCCTTGATATCTCACTTCAAATCTTCTAATTCATCAGCATGGCCATGGTATGGCCTGAATCTGGCTGGGCTGCTTTTCTGTATTTTCACTGATCCAAGTCACCATCTTTTCTTACCAGGACTCCAGCAACACCTCCTAAGGGTAGCTCCTGTCTCCCATAAGCAAGCAGAGTGACTATGGCATCAAAGTGAAATCCTCATTATTTTAGCAATGAATCGTGTCCCTGACCTGCCTTCTTATTTTCCTCAGGTGAAAACTAAAGGAAAGTCTAACTATTAGACTCCTACTTCTATAATTCCTGTAGTCAGCTCTCCCTCTAAAGGCAGGGATGGATCAGAGATAATACCTTACCTATTGGTATGGCAATCTAATGTTTTATATGTTTATTAATCAATTTTATTTTTCATAAATATGAATAGACTACCAAGGATCAGGAAATATTTGATGAAATCTAAGAAACAACATTTAGTGACCTGAGAAATGCACATATAAAACTCAGGAATAGGAGAAATCAGTAAATTTAAAAGATGGAGAGCATTTAAAAGATTTCAATAGATGGGCTGGATAATAGAATGGACGTACTACAGAGTACATTGTCAGCCCAGAAGAAAAGCCTGGAAATGTATTGCATTAAAAAGATGGCTACAAAGAGAGAGAATGTATGAATTTGAACAGGAATACATGACATATCAAATTCTACTATCTATTTAGAAGGTGTTCCAAAAAACAGAGAAAATAAATAAATTTGGAGAGGAAATTTAAAAAAATTAAGATTTCTCATGAGTGGCGCTAAACACTAGGAGATAGCAGAGAGAAATCTGAACAGACGTTTGAATCTAGTGTTACATAGTTTGACATATTATTGATTAAAGATAACGGCAAGAAAAGTATATCTGAGGACGAGAAACTGCAGAAATGTAGTCCACACTTGTTTTTGTGAGACAAAAGTGGAGATTTGAAGAAGAGCTTTCCTTTTTAGTCAAATATCTTAAACTGCTGAAATTTTCAAGCTATGAAAATACCTACAATTTCTATAATAGCAACCAAAATGCCATTAAAATTAAAATTGGAAACAAATAAGTATTAATACCCAGATTGATGAAATGTGAATTTACTTTTAGTTTTCTATTTCTGTTTTTATGTATTCATCACTTGGCATATAGTATTTTATAATTAAAAACTAAACTATTGTAATTTTTTTGAAGATTAATCATTACAATGACTTTAAAGATATAGTGTTGTTTTAGACATATGTCATGAAACATGGCACTTAGCTGTTACATGAATGATAAATCTGTTGTATAAATTAATAATTATTTTAAATATGGTAAATTTCTAATAAAACAGAAAAATGTATCAAACAGTTCCTTTTCAAAATCACAACAAAAATACTTTGTAATTTAAAGTAAATTTAGAAAGAAATGTGCTACATTTATAAGTAAAGTTGTAAAATCTTAAAAGGACCTAGAAGAGACATCTCATGTTTTCTTGAATGAGTAAATTAAATATGTCATAAGATAAATATTTCAAGAATTTTATAGAATCAAAACCACATTTTGAATAGAATTTTTTTAAGTTGACCGATGATGTTCATTTCATTTCAAGATTGATTCCCTGGAATTACCAAGATAATTTGAATAAGGGAAGTCATATTGAATTGACCAAAAAATATTGAATATATTTTGAATGCAACTTTTAAAATATACCTTATATATAGGTAATTACTCAACACATCTGAAATTAATTCAGAAACAGATAACATAAATTAAATAAAGATTTAATATATGGCAAAGTGCATTTTAAATTAGAAAAGGAAATTGTGAATCATTCAATTACTTATAGAGAGTCAATTGGCTAACCATTGGGAATAAAAAATAGAGCTAGACTCTGACCTGACACATACGAAAAGTCCATTCTACTAGTAAATACAGTGTTGATTTAGACTTCTTTCCTTGAAAACATTTATGCTTGAAAAATCAGTTAAATAAATAAATGAATGATTTTAAGAGAAAATAAACACATAAAAATGCTGAGAAAAATTACAGTTAAATTTACAAAAAATATTTCAATGTGGAAGGGATTGTTATGCATAACTAAAAATATAGAAATGATAAAATATGCATTCCTGGAAGAAAAAATGATATCTGTGTGAATAGAGCAAAATGAGCAATAAAGAGAGAAGCAGAAGTTGAGATCAGAGAAGTTTATTAAATAGTTTGAAGAAAGGTAACTTAGTGGAAGGTGTGTGTGTTTGTGTGTGTGTGTGTAGAAACATAGGTCATTTAGCTGGCACCTGTTATTGGATATTGTATAGTATATGAGCTAAGAATGTTTTTACATTTTTTAAATAGCTAAAAAAACCCAAAAAATCAAAATAAGACTATTTATTGAAGTATGAAGATTATATAAAATTCAGATTTCAGTGTCCATAAATAAAGATTTACTGGAACACCGTTATGCCCATTTGATTATAGCCTGTGGCCGCTTTCATGCCCAACAGTAAAATTGAGTAGTTTTGACAGAAACCATATGGACTGCAAAGCTGAGAATATTTATTATCTGGCTCTTTGCAGAAAAATTTGGCTGACCCCTGGTGCACACATATCCTTTGTGAGTTTTTCAATATATATCATATCCCATCAATTCTCTAGGCCAACCCTGATCAATTAACATATATAAATGTTATTCTAAACTTTATGTGGATTCTGAATATAACTCTTGTATGTGTATGATGACAATGCAGTTTGCTTTGGGAATTGGGCAATACATGAGCATAATTATATTTGAGTATTAGAAATATATATACATCTAAAATACCAGCAGTACATGCTTTTGAGATACATAATCACTCATGTTTGCTATTTTAGGGCTGCACTGAATTTCTGAGAACAAGGCTTTATTTTCCATTTTAATTAAACTAAACATTTAATTACATTTCCACTATTCTGTCAGCAGAAACAAATCTATAAATGTGGAGTGAAAAATTATGAGAGCTGGTCTTTAATATCCCATCACAAACAGAGCATGTTATGGGCAATCTGTTCTTTGAAGGTGCATAACAATGGTGTTTCAGATGAATGTTAATTCTATTCAACTACAGTACAGAACTTTTACAAATATTTTAGTTAATATCAATCTGTGAAAGCCCAAGATGTTGAAAGTATACACCATGTTTACAGTAATACTCTTGCCCCTCTGGGTTTTAATTTTCAGCACAAGAGAATTCAATAAGTGAATGGATAGTGCATAACAAACACAAACTTGCTGCCAAGCAAATTATGCACTGCCTATGCTCAAATTCACATCAATAAAATTATACAAACACTTAGAATTTTTATTTTATTTTCAGTAGCCAATATGTCTATAGCAATTTGCCAGGTGCTATGGAAAATAAAATGTATCTTCTCACAAAGTGGTTATAATAATACATGAGATGCAGACTTGTAAATATGAAAATGAAAATTTAAAATAGCCCCTTATATCCAATGAGGGATGTTAGTCCAGAAGAGGAGGGAAAAAAATATATATATGTACATATATATATATATATATATATATATATATATATATATATAGTTGAATATTCGCTGGATTCTGCAACCTGTCCTTAGGTCTGCATACTCCAAAATCTGATTCTGTTATCAACTAAGTCAATTTATCTAGACCAAACTACCATTAACCAAGTTCACAAGACTGACGTATAAAATCAATATGGTGATAGATCCTATATAGAGAACTTTATTAAGGAGAACCAAAATAGCAAATTCTCACACAAATGTATTCTGTCAACCAGCTAAACAAGATCTCAAATTATGAAAATATAAGTTTATCAAAACAGAAGGAGAGCAAGGGAAGTTATAACATTCAAATATTTGATGGTATCAGACTATGATGATGTAATTCATCGATAACACCAATATTTTCTTCTTGTTCTTTGTTTCTATGGCTGTACTACATAGACCATTCTGAAAGATACATTCTAATAAATGTACTATGTTTGCAGTTGTATTTTGCTATAACTGCACTTATATTTTGCTATCACTGTTGAGAACTTTTCTATCCCTTTAACTATGGTTTCCTTATCTCAATTTTAACCAATCATGTTGTTACTGAATTTTAGCCATCAGAGTATAACCTTATTTATTTTCTGTTTTTAACTTGGGTGATGTGTCAACAAGGATCCCAGGTATTAACCTACATAAATGATGAACCAGTCCATAGCCTCCCATTCACCATACAACATGTTGGAAAGTGGCATCCACATTCTTTTTTTAACTTTCTGTTAACTCTTTAGATCATTCTTGTTTGGCTTTTCTGTTCCACTCATTCCACCAAATGAATCTCTCACAAAATTTTCTAAATCATTCAATCCAAAGGGAATTTTTAAAATCTTTATCTTATTTGAATTTTCAGTATTACTTACCATGCTTTCCTTAAGTTTTGAGACAAAGACGTTTCTATTTTTATTTGCCACCTCTCTGGTTGCTCCTTCAACCTCTTCTGTAGACTTGCTTTCTCTCTACTTAAAATATTCCTATCATTTTTGTTTTGTTTGTTATTTTACTCAGTACTCAAATTTAGGTAATCTTGTCAGAGGACAGGGCTTCAAATAATTTTGTTATGCCCATGATTGTCACATGGGTATCTCTAGCCAATGCCTCTGTCTGATCTGTGTATCCAACTGCCTACTGAAATACCTACTTGTATTTCTCTAAGCCACCACAGACCTAGAATTCTAGAACTTAGTTGATGATCTCCTTATCCCTGAATTTTGGCCCTCCTTCTACAGCTTCCTGTTTCAATGATTAGCATAATTATCGATCCATTCACACATTTCAGGAACTCAGAGATCTCCCTTTATTTCTATCCCATCTCTCCCTAACCCACACACACATTTCATGTATCATTACACACACTGTCATTTTGCCTCACAAATAGCATTTCAATTCCATTCACTGTCTTCTATCTCAACTAACAACTTTCTTGTCTTTTGTACCATTATCTCTCCCCTAAATTACTGGAATAGTTTCTTAACCAGTCTCTTCACACTGTTAACCCAGTACAAATCATTCTGCTCACTACATCAATGCAATTTTTAAATAAACCTCCTGTTTGCTAATAACCACTGTAACATCCTTTAATTGACTCAACTGCTTTTAGAATAAATATGGAAGCTCTTATTTGACATTCAAGGCCACACATTATTATTTAGTTATTTGTTAAAAATTTGAACTGTTCCTTGGACAGTAAGATAAATATATTAAAAACAAAATTGTTCAATGAATGTTAAAAATATGTCTGAATGAGTTACATTCTGAAAAAGAAAATCAGTGTAGCTACACAGAAGCAAAGTTTAATTCTAAATAATGTATACATTCTGAAAAGAGACTCTGTGTAGCTACACTGAGAGAGTGTTTAATTCTAAACAATGGAGTCCAAAATGACTTCAAAGAAAAGCTGCCATAGGAAGGATGAAGAGAATTTTGTGATGAAAAGAAGTTGGAGAAAAATATTTTAGTCTAACAATGAGAAATATTAAAAGTGCAGTTAGGATTATAAGATGCTTTGTCTGGGGCAGGACATATAAAAATTGGGCATGACATAGAACAGTCACATTTGTAGGGTTCCTATCTTGCCATTTTTATGCTTGTTATCAAAGTGTTTTCCCTGAATAAAATTTTTTTTGCTCTTCTGTAATGATAGAAAAACATTCCTCTGTAGTCATTAATTTAGATCCCAGAATAATGGGAAAAATAAAAAGAATTTACTTCATTTTCTTACTTGGTAGGCACATCAGGAGGTTTCTGAGGGAGACTAAAATAAATTTTAACCTTCCAATAAATATATTTTCAGCTAAACAAACCCTATAATAACCCTTATATTACTCATTAAAGTAGATAAAATATTTGTGTATATACTTGAATAAAACAATGTCAAATGATAGCTAAATATTTTGGTAATTATAAGGAATATCTATAGTCTAAAAACATGTGTGCTACACATGTACACATTTCCTACCTATGTCAATGAAGCAATACCTCAAGAAAAAAAATCGTGATCCCTGTGAGTTTGAGTGTGTATTTGAGATACTACATATATATTTTTGAAATTTCAATGTTTAGGCAACATCCATATTTGGAGAAAAAAAAACGTTTGAAAGAGATTTTCAGCTTTATTCAAATTCTTTTTATTTATAAAAGTTAAGGCTTGACTTGACTAATGAAGATGGGAATTCATTTAGAAGTACTGACTAGTCTGCAGATAACAAAACTTTGGAATAAAGTCACTTATATTGATGTCATTCAAAGACACTAACCAATGGGATACCCCACTAAAACTGTACTATGAGCTGTGTCTTTCACAATTTTTTTTTTGGCAGCACTTTATAATGAGCTAAGTCATATTATTTTTGGGTGACAAGAAATACTGAAGCATCACCCCCACTATTTCACACAATGCTTAGGTGAAATTACTTATTTTCTTTCTCATGCTCCCAAATGATGCCCAATATTCAATGCCCTTGATATTCAACCCCCAATGCCCTTGATATTTCCCCCATAAAGATGTTTTATAATTTTAATATGTTTTATAATTAGCAAATCGTCATCATTTGGAAATGCCACCATAATATTCAGAACTTTGTATATCTTTTATCTGAGTAACAGAAATACAAATGACAAGTAAGCTTTTGAAAAAAAAAATGTAACCTTAACCTTCTGAACTGACACTAGAGCTTTATTAATATTTGCTACTAATAAGAAGTCATTATTGAATATTTATAAATGCATCTGCAAATAAAAAGTTTAACAGATTGTCAACTTGCACAAGTTGATCTTTACTTATAAGAGTGTGTCATTATATGCATCTGAACTTACTGGTAATTTGTGAAGTTGTATTAAAAATACTGCTTCTATTTTATAAGGCAGTCTGAACAGGTAGAGGAGGCACTTGATAATCCAAGTGCAGTAAAATATTTTCAATAGGGTGACTGGCTCATTTTGGAAATGCTCTCACAGGGCCCCTCTCACACTGGCTCCCTCTCTCGATATGCTCTCTGTGTAGTTCTAAGGACAGCTTTTACCGATGGTCTGACAGTCATGCCCCTGATAAATTCTTCACTGTAGTTCAAAAATGGGGCTCAATTTATTTGATTGATGACTAACCAATTTAGAATGTCTTTGAATCTAATTTTGTCTAGGACATTAGGAAAGAGAAAGATTATTTTCCATGCCTGTTAATATGTGACTATGTTTATTTATATATTTATATTGATTGGCTAATGTCATGTTGAATTTCATTTATAGATACCATCCAGCCATCTCAAAAATAGTTAAGAATTCTAGTTCATCATTTCTTCAATTTAGATTACTCATTTTTACATAGATATTACAAGCAAGCTTCAAGGTAAAACATGGGTATTTAAATTCACACCTACCAAACTATTTTTATATACCAAATCTAAGAGAACCAAAGAGTGCCTCTGTAACTATATTATTATAACTGTATTTTGAGACCTAAAATTAGAATATTACTTTGTTTGATATAGCCAAGTGTGTTTTTAATCTGCTTTCCCCAAATGCCTTTAAAAGAAAGGAAATTTGTTTATGGTGAGATCCAAAATATTTTTAGATTGCTTATTTAAGTCAATAGATACCCTGCTGCTTAATGCACTATTTTAGAAACTGGTTGTACAAAAATTCCAATGATAGAATACTCACAACATTTCTTAGATACTTATAGAGAGTAAGAGTTCTCCAAATACCCCAGACAGACTACTGCACTTGCAAATTCAATGAGGTCAATTAAGTCCAATAATGAACATTTAAATGCATTTTAAAATGTTTACAAGGAAAGACTCTTTGCTAGGTACTTTTAGGATACAAGGAAATAAATCTGTAGTCTCTGCTTGCAAGCCACTGATAGTCTCCTAGGCAAGAGAGAGAAACAGAAGGTGGAGGTTTAATGCTTACAGAAGGTGGAGGTTTAATGCTTACAATGTGATGAATATTACTATGATGGGATAAAGTCAGGGTGAGAACTCTCCCAGAAATGACATCTAATGCGATCTGAGAGGAATGATAAAATCTTCTCAGAAAAGATGTGTTATATTTCTGCCTGAAGGGTAGATAAGAAATAATCATGTAATGAGGGCATAAAAGAGACAGAATGGTCCAAAACAACTAGTTCTAAATTGTCAGCTGCATAATAAGAAAACAAAGGAATCAAACCAAAACAAAAAAACAATTTTATATATAGTTAAAGCCAAAGGCTAAACATAAGAAAGTGAGATTCAGTCATCTTCTTAAAGAGTCATTTTTCTCTAACACTAGAGAAGATTAAAAATGTTATGGATGGGGAAGTAGAATAGAAGTAGAAGTGTGAATCCAGAAACTTGGAGCTTCTGTCTGAATAAGCATCATTCAGAAAAAGCTCCAACAAAACAGGCAGAGGCATGCAAGCATTAAATTATTCTTTTGTTCTCCACCTGGAAAAATGTTTGATAATAGTGAACTGCTGAACTATTGACAATTTGGTTAGAAGAGATGTTTTTCTGAGCTCTGATATCCCCTTTTTTATCTAGAGATCACCCCTCAACATCCTAGGGCACATATATTTCTCTAAAGTATAGGATGGAACTCTGGACTTCTACAGACTTAGAGATGAGATGAAAAGGAAAGGGTACATTCTATATCAAAAGAGTCAACAGGAAAAACACACAGACTCTTGTGGAGAGAGTTGTAGAATAAGCCAGAGTCTTTGATGGGATTTCTAAGAATCTTTCTGCATGATAGATTTGCATGTCATGTTGAATACAAACCTTGGTTCAGAAATGAAGATACAGCATATGTAACCATGAGACAATTGGCTGGATTTCCAGGGTCGAGTTTCCCATAGGTCCCAAGTTTATAAAAAGTGTGCTCCAGTATTTACTCTGTTCCCTGAACTCATAAATAAGAGAGAAACAGAGTGGGCATATTTTCCACACACAGGGCTGAGTAATTGAGCATAGACCACCCACCAGAAAGATGTGCTACAAATGGTATGTTCTAAGGATCATGAGCATACAACAGTGACATCTCAAAGCAACTTGAAGTATGAGAGTCAGAGAGTAGAAGCCTGGTTTATCAGGGTGTTGGGTATAGGAAACTATAGTTAATATCATGGCTACAATTCATGGCAAAGAAAAATGGAGGTTTAAAATTAAGAGCTGCACTTTAGAGTATAATGTGTAAATGTTCATTTCTGCATACTTATTTAATTGTATGTAAGAATATTCACATATCAGTTACTACTTTGTTACAGAGAACAGGATAAGGAGCTGTATTGGTAATGAAATAACTAAACATAATAGAGAAATCAGGAAAGGTTTCCTTGGATTACTGTGTGCCCAATACACATGGCAGATAATGAGTTTGTATTTCCATCAACAGAAATGGTAGAGAGTTTGACCAATCAACATGTAGGTGCTTTGATCCATTGGTTTGGTTAAAGGGCAAAGAAAGAAAGTAAGATTGACATTGATAAAATTGAATGAAATTATAGATGAATGAGGTCTTTATCAGAAAAAAGTACAGATAAGAGGTAAAAAGTTTAAATCAAGAGATTAAGGATCTTAGTAAGATGAAAAGGTATACAAAAATCTTTATGCACACAAACTGGAAAATGTGGAGGAAATGGACAAATTTCTAGAAACACACAGCCTCCCTAGGCTCAACCAGGAAGAAATAGATTCCCTGAACAGACCAATCTCAACAGCTGAAATAGAAACAGCAATTAAAAATCTCCCTAAAAAGAAAAGTCCCGGTCCAGATGGCTTCACACCTGAATTTTACAATACTTACAAAGAAGAACTAGTACCTATCTTGCAGAAACTATTCCACAACATCGAGAAGAACGGAAACCTCCCCGACACCTTTTATGAAGCGAATATTACTCTGATACCAAAACCAGGAAAGGATGCAACAAAAAAAGAAAACTACAGACCAATATCCCTAATGAATATAGATGCAAAAATTTTCAACAAAATCTTAGCTAACCGAATCCAGACACTTATCAAAAAAATAATCCACCACGACCAAGTGGGCTTCATCCCAGGGATGCAGGGATGGTTCAACATACGTAAATCTATAAATGCAATTCACCACATCAACAGAAGCAAAAACAAAGACCACATGATTCTTTCAATAGATGCAGAAAAAGCTTTTGACAAAATTCAACACCCTTTCATGATACGAACACTTAAGAAAATAGGCATAGAAGGGACATACCTAAAAATGATACAAGCCATATATGACAGACCCATAGCCAACATCATGGGGAAACTTAATGGGGAAAGATTGAAATCATTCCCACTTAGAACTGGAACCAGACAAGGCTGCCCACTATCTCCACTTCTGTTCAACATAGTGCTGGAAGTCTTGGCTACAGCAATCAGACAGGAAAATGGAATCAAAGGTATCCAAATAGGGGCAGAAGAGATCAAACTTTCACTGTTTGCTGATGATATGATATTGTATCTAGAAAACCCCAAGGATTCAACCAAGAAACTCCTGGAACTGATCAATGAATTTAGTCAAGTCTCAGGATACAAAAATCAATACACAGAAATCAGAGCCATTCATATACGCCAACAACAATCTAATTGAGAACCAAATCAAAGACTCAATTCCCTTCACAATAGCAACAAAGAAATTAAAGTACCTAGGAATATATTTAACCAAAGAGGTAAAAGACCTCTACAGGGAGAACTATGAAACACTGAGGAAGGAAATAGCAGAGGATGTAAACAGATGGAAATCCATACCATGCTCGTGGATCGGCAGACTCAATATCATCAAAATGTCTATACTACCCAAACTGATCTACAGATTCAATGCAATACCTATTAAAATCCCATCAGCATTCTTCACAGATATAGAAAAAATAATTTTACGCTTCGTATGGAACCAAAGAAGACCCCGAATATCAAGAGCAATTCTAGGCAACAAAAACAAAATGGGAGGCATTAATATGCCAGATATCAAACTATACTACAAAGCTGTAGTAATTAAAACAATATGGTATTGGCACAAAAACAGGAATATTGACCAGTGGAACAGATGTGAGAATCCTGATATAAAACCATCCTCATATAGCCATCTCATCTTTGACAAAGCAGACAAAAACATACGCTGGGGAAAAGAATCTCTCTTCAATAAATGGTGCTGGGAAAACTGGATAGCCACCTGTAGAAGGCTAAAACAGGACCCACACCTTTCACCTCTCACAAAAACCAACTCACGCTGGATAACAGACTTAAACCTAAGATATGAAACTATTAGAACTCTAGAGGAAAAAGTTGGAAACACTCTCCTAGACATCGGCCTGGGCAAAGAGTTTATGAAGAAGTCCCCAAAGGCAATCACAGCAGCAACAAAAATAAATAAATGGGACATGATCAAACTACAAAGC
This sequence comes from Microcebus murinus, assembly GCF_040939455.1. NCBI lineage: Eukaryota > Metazoa > Chordata > Mammalia > Primates > Cheirogaleidae > Microcebus > Microcebus murinus. The sequence goes on from NC_134114.1 coordinate 15,275,284, forward strand.
TTCTGCACAGCCAAAGAAATAGTCATGAAAGTAAACAGACAACCTACAGAATGGGAGAAAATTTTTGCATCCTATGCATCCGATAAGGGACTGATAACTAGAATATACTTAGAACTCACGAAAATTAGGAAGAAAAAATCAAATAACCCCATTAAAAAGTGGGCAAAGGACTTGAACAGAAATTTTTCTAAAGAAGACAGAAGAATGGCCAACAAACATATGAAGAAATGCTCAACATCTCTAATCATCAGGGAAATGCAAATCAAAACCACAATGAGATATCACTTAACCCCAGTGAGAATGGCCTTTATCAAAAAATCTCCAAACAATAAATGCTGGCGTGGTTGCGGAGAGAGAGGAACACTCCTACACTGCTGGTGGGACTGCAAACTAGTTCAACCTCTGTGGAAAGCAATATGGAGATACCTTAAAGCGATACAAGTGAATCTACCATTTGATCCAGCAATCCCATTGCTGGGCATCTACCCAAATGATCCAGTGACACTCTACAAAAAAGACACCTGTACTCGAATGTTTATAGCAGCACAATTCATAATTGCAAGGCTGTGGAAACAGCCCAAGTGCCCATCAATCCAGGAGTGGATTAATAAAATGTGGTATATGTATACCATGGAGTACTATTCAGCTCTAAGAAACAATGGTGATATAGCACATCTTATACTTTCCTGGTTACAGCTGGAACCCATACTACTAAGTGAAGTATCCCAAGAATGGAAAAACAAGCACCAGATATATTCTCCAGCAAACTGGTATTAACTGAGTAGCACCTAAGTGGACACATAGGTGCTACAGTAATAGGGTATTGGGGAGGTGGGAGGGGGGAGGGGGGCGGGTATATACATACATAGTGAGTGAGATGTGCACCATCTGGGGGATGGTCATGATGGAGACTCAGACTTTTGGGGGGAGGGGGGGAAATGGGCATTTATTGAAACCTTAAAATCTGTACCCCCATAATATGCCAAAATAAAAAAAAATTAAAAAAAAAAAAGAAAAGAAAAGGTAGAGAAACTAAGAGTGGTAGAAGTATTATATAAACTGAGGATGCTAAAGTTTACCTTTTCAGCTGAGATTCTCTGAAGATAGAAATTCGTTTTCACCAACAAAAGTTCAACATTATACCATTGCTGTCAGAGTACTGGTTGTGGCAGAAGGCATGAAAGGAGATACAGCAAGATAAATTTTCAATTTTCCAAATTTAAATGACTAGTGCAGTATCTAGCCTTTGTTCCAGGAAAAATATATATACGAATTGTTTCTTTTCTTTAGCATTTTGTGAACCTCTAGGCATGGGTTGCAGGCTTCTACTTTAATTCATAAGCTCTACTGACACATTAGCACAGATTCATCTCTATAGACCATGGCTCAAGGTCTAGGTGTTTGTAGTGTTTAAGTCATACTAGAATTGCCTACTGGTAAGGAGAAAACAACAATCAATAATGTAGAAGTATTACAAATGTACGGTTTTAGTTATATTGCCTTTCATTTAGTTTTCTCTTTCTCATTTGTCATTGTCTTTTTATTCAAGTACATGATATTATCAAATGAAGATTGTACACATTAATTTAAGAATTTTAAAAATGTATTTTCAGAATTCCTTGGGCAAAGAAATTGATGCGTTCTTAAAAAATAAATAAATAAAAGTCTCACTTAAAATGTCAACTAGTTTTTCAGCCAGTATGCTCAATATTTTTATTTCTGTAAAACTAAATATGCACTGAAAAACCCTCATATAGTTAAAGAAGTTTTTTTTCTTGGAAAATTGGCTTTGGCTTATCAAGAGTCATTTTCTTTTTCTTTAATTCAGATATTTATATTGCCACTATGATATGAAAAAACAAAAAAGTCCTCTCCAAATTCTATTTATAGGAACTCATTCACTTCCAGAGAAAAGAATATCAAATTTATGATTTTTGGTTAGATATCTTGTTTTCTTTCCTTTCTTCGTTGAGGGAAGAATGCTCTTTTCATGGATAATATTAGACTAATGTCTCAACAAATCACTTAAAGAACTTTTAAAAGGTGAACTTTCATGGATCAAACAAAAACTGTTACAAAAATTAAAACTTGCAAGAGCTACCTAATATAAAAATTAAAATGTCCTTTAGATAAAAATCAGTAACGTTCTCATATTACATACATATTGAATGGCTAAATTATTTTTAAATCATCTGAGAACTGTAGAGAAACGACTATAGTGTCACATGAGTGGCCATCAATTGATACTGATAAAAAGGAAATAAGCAAAAAGCAAGGATTAGTGACTTGAGCCATGAAGCCAGAATTGGGCATGGCTAAGTGGGCCTTATAATGTAAATAAGAAAAAAATGGGCGAGGAGCAGTGGCTCACGCCTGTAATCCTAGCACACTGGGAGGCCAAGGCGGGCAGATTGCTCAAGGTCAGGAGTTCGAAACCAGCCTGAGAAAGAGCAATTCCCCGTCTCTACTATAAATAGAAATAAATTAATTGGCCAACTAATATATATAGAAAAAATTAGCTGGGCATGGTGGCACATGCCTGTAGTCCTAGCTACTCGGGAGGCTGAGGCAGAAGGATCGCTTGAGCCCAGAATTTGAGGTTGCTGTGAGCTAGGCTGATGCCATGGCACTCATTCTAGCCTGAACAACAAAGTGAGACTCTGTCAGAAAGAAAGAAAGAAAGAAAGAAAGAAAGAAAGAAAGAAAGAAAGAAAGAGAGAGAGAGAGAGAGAGAGAGAGAGAGAGAGAGAGAGAGAGAGAGAGAGAGAGAGAGAGAGGGAAGGAAGGAAGGAAGGAAGGAAGGAAGGAAGGAAGGAAGGAAGGAAGGAAGGAAGGAAGGAAGGAAGGAAGGAAGGAAGGAAAGAAAGAAAGAAAGAAAGAAAGAAAGAAAGAAAGAAAGAAAGAAAGAAAGAAAGAAAGAAAGAAAGAAAGAAAGAAAAGAAAGAAGAAAAAATGGAGCAGAATAGGCTACCAATGGGATGGAAACGTTTTCTCAGTCACACTGCTTAACATTATTAGTCCCTTAGTAAACAGGAAGTAGGCATCACTTAAGGTTAGTTGTGGAAGAGCATCTGTAGTAAATAAATGTGTAAGTCTCTACACACTGAATGATTTTGGCTTTCACAACAAAACCTTGACATAAGGATTCACTTTAAGGTGAGAGAGAGACTGCGGGTGGGATAAATATACAGGGAGACTTAACTAACATGTAACAGAAATGTTCAGTATATGCCTTCCTTATTGAAGTTTGTTCATGAGTGTGGTGATACAGAGTTTATGTACATAAGATAAAGTAAATCATTTTATATTCTAAAGAATTTTTGAATTTCGATGTGATCAATCTTAAGAACATTGAAAAGGATGAGATATGTACGATTACATTAATGTCTTCATAGAATAGGTTTTCTGAAACAATATTGCAAATGATAGATTCAATTAATAAAACATTGAAAGTACAAAGAATCAGGATATTTTTCTCCCATGGAATGCAATGAATGAAGAACATTCGCATTGGGCAAAAATAAAGTTTTGGTACTTGCATAAAAAATTAAGTGATTTCTCTGACAATAAGGCATTATTAATGAACTTGAGAATGTGAACAGTGCCTTGGTATTTTCATGGTATTAAGTACCAAGAAAATATCACTAAACAAAGAGCAAGTATTGTACTTGTTATAGCTAGATAATAAAATAAGAATGATGCTATCTTTTGAAGCACAAAATAGAATAGTAAAAGTTAAAAAATGTTTGCTTAAAATTGGCATAGAGGTACAACCATTAAACTAATGGGATTTGCATACAATTTACTGACAATATATGGTAACATAGAATCATTGTGAAATACCATATAATCTCTATATGCATTTTAAGAAAATGGGAATAGAAAATAATCTTATCAGCATTTGGTGACAAATACACATTTTTCACCTGGCAGAAGTCATAGACTCAGCAGTTGATAAATACTTAGCATGGTTAAGGGCATAATATCCCCAGAAAATAATCACTTTAATGATATCACAAGGCAATTGACTTTTGTAGTTTAACACATTACATAAAAAGCAATTTGTTTTGCAAAGAAGTAATCACAATGCATCTACTATTCTATTCTTATTATTCAGATCTCGCTCCACTATTCACTGGTAGTCTTGTGTTTCGCTGAAAATCTTCCATGTTTATAACTTAAGTGCCACAAAACATTCTGGATATTGACTACTTCACTGAGTTCATATTTAGGAAGGGCTTGTTATTTCTCAGTTGTTATGTGATATGCCCTACATAGTCTGGTTTTGGTAAAATATTTCAATGAAAATAATAAGAAAAATGTTGTTGGTAAGGTTTAGGACCTAATTTGCCAGTGTAAGGATTATGAAATGCATTGCTTGCATCAAAACTTTATTAAAATGTTTTTTCTGTTTCTACTACAATGTTTAGATGAATGACATTACCACCTGCTCTTAAGAGGACCCTAGACATAATATTTTAAAAATGCACTTAAAGTCTTAAATAAACACACACAATTTGGCAATATTCATGTAAAAGATAGGAAAAAAATTCTTGCTATATATTTTAACCAGGCCCATATTTTTAATATAATATGCCAATTAGTTTGGGTCAATTAGTGGGGTCGGTTAGTTGGTCACTTCCAAATATTTTACTTAAAATTATTTTATAGTTTAAAAGTAATTGTTACTTAGATTTATAACAATTTGAGTAAATCCTGAAAGAAAAAGGTTAAAAGATAAAAAGTGAGGGAAAAAATAAAAGGATCCCAAAGTATTATAAACAGGTAATTTTAAGTTTCATATATTTTTCTATAGTCTATTAATGTGAGAAAACTGTATGCGATGCTATTTTTAATGGACCTAGATTTTCATGCAATCTCCAATTTTTGCTATGCCAAGTTATAAACCTTTCTTATGCTATTTCATCAACTATACAATGAAAAATACCACCTGACCTGCAGGTCTATAATAAGGATTAGCCATATCATGCCTCGTAAGGCATGATATGAGGCCTGGCACATAGTAGATGTTCAATAAACCACATTAACCAGGCAGTCGTACTGGTATTATGGCTCTCATTGACTGAAGCTATGAGAGTACTCTGCTGAACCTAGTTGTCTTTTCCACTTTGTCTTTGTATTTGCTCTTCTTGATTTCTATTTGCCATTTCACACCCCTCCCTTCCCTCCAAACTCTGTTCCAGACTGCCTCTTCCATGTCTTCTATGCCTCTATTTCAGCCTGTTTCTATATTCTCATCATCTATTCATGGAGGTATGCACTCATTCATTTGCTTTTTTAAAACATTTTATTTTTTTCAGTTTTTTTTTTATTTCAAAATGTCTCAAAACAACAAATGTTGGTGTGGATACAGAGAGATAGGAACACTTCATACACTACTGATGGGACTGCAAACTAGTAAAACCTCTATGGAAAGTAATAAGGAGAACTAAGAGAACTCAAAGAACTAAAAGTATACATATCATTTGATCCAGCAATCCTACTATTGGGTATCTACTTAAAAGAAAAAAAGACAATTCTATAAAAAAATATACCTGCACCCAAATTTTATAGCAGCACAATCCACAACTACAAAGATGTGGAAACAACCCAAGTGCCCATCAATACATGAGTGGATTAACAAAATGTGGCATATGTATATTGCGGAGCACTACTCAGCCATAAAAATAAAAAAAAAATGAAGAACTACCCATTGTATTATCCTCGATGGAGCTGGAGCCCATTCTTCTAAGAGAAATATCACAAGAATGGAAAAGCAAACACCATGTATTCTCACCATTAAATTGGTACTAATTGATCAACACTGATGCGCACATATGGGAGGTAACATTCACAGGGTGTCAGGCAGGTAGCAGGGAGGATGAGAGGATGGGTAAATCCACACCTAACAGATGTGGTGTGTGTTGCCTGGGGAATGGGTATGTCAAGTGTTGCAAAGGCACTTTATGTAACCAAAGCATTTGTACTCTCGCAATACTCTGAAATTTAAAAAAAAAATGCAATGCTATTTTTATATTAGAAAGGAAAAGATCACACAAATATAATTAACTTGATTTTCCAAAGTATGTGTCTAGATTTGCATTCAGGTGTATAAAATTACTACTTTCTAGTATCTTTCATTAAGGTTGGAGTATAGTAGTACATGTAGTTGATAAGGTTACATCTTATAGGTGAACAATTTCAACCCTGATGGAAAGAGCCACATATTCTTCCTCAAAATCTACCTTAAATATTAGCTACATATCTTTTCTTCATGTCTTTTGATACTCTAACTTTAAAATGCATCAAACCTAATAGAATATATTTTTCCCCCAAATATCTGCCCTCTCTTGGAATTCCTTCTACGTTGATGGCATTATTTTGATATGACATCTTCTTTTACATTCTCCCTTCACTTTCAATTACTATTCAAGTCATATCTCCATTTCAAAGCTGTTTCTCAAATCAATCCCCACAAACTAATATCCACAGTCCTCAGCTTCACCTGTGCTCAGGCACAACGTCTCAATTGTGTCTAACAGTACCTGCTGTTCCCTTTCTCTACTACTCTAATTTAATTGTTTATATTGTTCATTGGCTAGGTTTCTCAGTTACAGAGAAATAAATACATTGTAGCTAGTTAAAAAAGAAAGGGATTTATTTATTAAACTGTATAGATAGCTCACAGAATCTTTAATGAAGCTAAAACAATAGCCTGTAGGTTGAGCTTCCATGAATAATTCCCAAAACTACACCACAAAACTAGGCCACTGAATGAGCTACTTTAGCCATAATCACCACAGTAACTTGCACAAGAATCCTATTGCCTATGATCTAATCCCAACAACAAATTGCTCTTCCTCCCTCTATAAGCAAGTCAATTCCATACAGCTTCCATTTAGTGCACTGATTAGAAAAACTTAAACTCCATCTGTAGCTCTCCCTGCAATACAGTCTGAGAAACACAGGTTTTAGTTTTCTATCCAAGGCAGTACAAAGAGTGGTATTGGTTGGAGTGAGTGTTGAACAAATGAATTCACAATAGCCATCACATACCGCAAACAAAATAATATTTATAAAAAGCTAATCGTACCATAAAACTACTCTTCTCCTGTTAAAATGTCTTAATTGATTATTGGATAGAGGCTAACATCCACACTTCATTATTTATCTTTCTTTAGATAACCATTTGTTTGGTCAAAAAAATTATTTAAAGTCCAATTTTGTTTTGTTTTAGGCTCTTATTCTAGGAAATAATATATGGCTCCCAGGTGTCAGTGTACTTACATGCTATTGGAGTAGGGTGCAATGTAAAATAAATAATGGGCAAAGCAATCTGGGAATATATAAAGTTGTATAAAATGTCCCCTGAGACCTGAGAGAAGAGCATGAGCTTAAGAAAGGCAGAGGTGAGTAAAACATTAAAGGAGGAAATGGTATTTCAGCAGGTTTTCAACCATAAAAACAAGTTGGCCTGTTTGCCATGTAACCATGGTGAGAAGAAAATAAGAGTTTACAGACTTGTGTAAAAATATGAAGCTGTGGAATATATATGAGAATGAAAAAGGGAAAGGTAAGTTCCTGGGAATGACTGAAAATTGTATATGTTGACATGAGGAGGGAATAATCAAGTGAATAAAAGTATCATTTGCTTGACTAAAGGGTTTAGATTATACCCTGAAAGAGTCACTGAAAGAATTAGAACAAGGAGATGAACATAAGTTGTTTTGTTTTGTTTTTGTTTTCCTGAAGGTATAGTGGGGCCTAGACAGAAAACTGGTGAGTCTAAAGCCACGTAGAACATTTACAAGTAATTAGTCTAGGGTCATATTTAAATTCAGACAGTGTATTTAAGTATCAAAAGGAGCCAGAGCTTTGTGAATGAATGCGGGTGTAGCAGCATCACTACTTGATTTGCAACATCTTTAATATTGCCGCTTATCTACCAATATTTCCCCAATGTCATGTGACTTAAAATGTATCATTGTTGCAGGGGCCACATCTTTTGTTTCATGCCTTTGTACATTCTGTTTCCTCTGCCCAGAAAGCCTGTCACTCTTCTCTGCTAAATTTTCTATCTACAAGATCTAGCTTGAAGTGCTTTTCTTTGAAAACCTTCCTTCATGCTCCTAGGCAGTGATGGACATTCCTGCTTTACTGTATGAAACATTCTGCCTTCTTTCCTTAATAATAACAGTTTAGTTCTCATTACATTGTAAGTATTTGTTTGTGGTCTACATGCTCACTTAACTACAGCTTTCTAAGGGGCAGATGCCATGTCTTACCTTCTAGAAGATATCAGATATTTGAGATATATAGACAATTCATGAACATTTATGTAAAGTGTACCGATTTTTATAGGATATATAAGTCTGTCTAAGAAATATACCAAAATAATATGTCAGAATATTTCCAACTTTTCCATTTTCTTTTTATTATTTAATTGGTCATATTTCCATTTAGTAAATATTGATATAAAACATAAAAATGAGATTTATATACTTTCAAACTACTGAGTGTGAAAGTGACCACATTTAAATCATTTGGTTAATTAGCAGAGACAAATCAATACTTTACTTTAAGCCTTTGGCCAAGCCTGACCAATTTGTGTTGCCCAAATATGATATTCTTTTTCTTTGAAAAGAATAATGCTTGGTAAAGGCCCAGGTCATTTTTAACTACTGTAATTTTCTCTTAATCAGCTTTCTTTTCCTAAGCCTCATTTTCCTTTAATCAGTTCAGGCATTCCCTATTGTTAGTACCAATTGAAAATTATAATGCTCAAGCCTGTTTTCTAAGCTAGTCACTTAGCAAATTCTTTTTATATCACAACTTTCTTCACGGACTCCTTCCATTACTATCCATTCATCACTTGGTCCTTTTTCCTTAGAAATAATCTTTACTTGGAAATATGTTCTATTAAATATCCACCAACTACCATGCCCAACATAAATCTTATTTTTGAATTATTTCCCCCATAAAAGATAGTCAAAAATAAAGTATTTAAAAACATTGATGTGTTTTGGTTTTTGTTTTTCCATTCTATACTTTTTCACGAATTAAAGGTATTTCTACACCTCTTAAGCAATTTAATACATTTTATTAACATTAGCAATTTGACCTGTAATTGTTTATAGAAAAGTACTGTAAGGACACATTGTTTTTCTGTCAAAGAAGAAATTTTTGAAAAAGCTTGTTGTGTAAGAATGTGTGAGTATATCTGGGCAAGGCACATCAAATCATGAATTTGTCACAATTAGCTGCTATGTGAACATTGATGGATTACTTATAATATCTAAGCTTTAGTTTTCTTAAATAAGAAAAAAAATATTTCTCAGGAAATTTTAGAGGTTTATAAATAGTACACGTTACACAAATTTTAGTTAGTTATCAAATATATTGAACTCAAAAACCTATCAAATAATATGCATATGTGTTTCTATATGCATGCAAGTATAGCTATTCTAATTTTCCACCATGTAGCAAAATATAAATGTCTTTATTTTCTAGCTTGGAACTTTTCTGATAGCCATATTTTGGTCAAAATCAAGCATATGTTTAACCACAGTTGGCAGTGGTACACATGAGATCAATACTAGAAGCAAGGTTAACACAATCTGTTGACAATATAAAAGGAAGTTGTAGCTAAAAAATATCTTCTCATAATAGAACTTGGACTTTAATATGGGAATACACAACACAAAATTTCCTTTTATTAAAATAATTCTAATTATCACAAGTTACTTTTATAAATGAATGACCCTGTACACTTCTTACATATGACTAAATGATGTGTTCATATATATATAATAGTTCCCTGACATCCATGTAAAATGCATTGTAGACTTTTAGGTTAATATGTAATATAGTATGAAGGATAAGTTTAAACACAATATAAAATAATACATATATAGTCTGCTATTTTTGTCCATTTTGATAAATGGCTGTATGTTTAAAATATATAGTAATAAGAAAAGAAACAAAAGTTCAGTGAGAAAGATGGGAAGTAATTTAGCATTAATTGAGAACCTATTACACATCAGATTCAATGCTAGATGCTTTACCTATATTAATTAATTGAATCTTTGCAGCAATTCTTATGCAAATAGTGTTTTCTCCATTTTACCATGATAGCTCTATGAAATGGAGAAAGTTTTCTCTGATAATGTGGGTAGTAAGTGGTGAGGTTTTGGATTGATCTCATCTGCTAAACGCCATCATGCAACTCGACTGCCTTCTTATGTGGGATTTTCACTTACCTTTATGACTGAAAATTTTCCTTCTAATTTCATAGTAGAATCTTGAAAGAAAAGTAATTGGAAAAGTCTGACAAGATAGAGTTGCTAAGTACCAGAAAATATATAAATTGAAGTAATTGAATTATTTTTCTCCCTTTGGGGAAAGTTGGATTAATATCAATGATCTTTGTCCTTATCAAAAATATAGAATAAATTTTGTCAAATATTTGCATAATTAATGGATATCAATTAAAAACCCATAATTATTATTAGTCTACTGACAGAGATTTTGAGATGTTGTTTATAAAGAAACTTTCTTTAAAAGCCTTAATTTTACATACATGAAGAAAATGCATACCTAAAAATCTGTAAACTGTTTACTGAGCCTAATGAATAGTTTCTAAATTATCATATTATCAATATGATACTAATGAATTAAAATAATATATATTTACATTTTATTTCTGAGAAACAGTTTCTTACACTCTATGAAAACATTAAATTGTCTATCTTATTTTCCAGAAACATTTTATTGGGTGAAAGAAGATTAAAATTAACAAAGATAACATAGAAATCCCATGCACCTCTTTCTATTATTTTCTGATCTATTCGAGCTAATAGAACATATATTAATGTAATTCAAAAGATAGTTTTTTGATTGACTTATTGAGATATATATACCTTTTGCTTCCTGAGTAATTTGAAAGGATATAAAATATTTACATTTCAAGCATCTGGTCATGTAAATGTTCAGTCAAGAACAAAGGATATTTTCCTCACACAGTAGTCTCCCTTTTATCTGAGGAGATGTCCCAAGACTCCCACTAGATACCTGAAACCTCAGATAGTCAAAATGCTATATATATGCTGTAAATAAAAATGCTGTAAATCACATTGTGCAGAACAGGCAGTATATACAAGGGATGATTCACATCTGGGTCAGGACACAGTGGGATGGCATGAGATTTCATCATGCTACTCAAAACAATGGTGCACAATTTAAAACTTATGAATTGTTTATTTCTGTAATTTTCCATTTAATATTTTTAGACCATGATTGACTGCGGGTAACTGAAAAGCTGGAAAGTGAAACTGCAGAAAAGGGGGTCGGGGAGTACTGTAACCAAGAGCCAGTCCCAATTGCTTAGAAATACTAAACAAGGGCTCCTTTTGGCCATTTTGTGATAGTTTTGGGGATAAATTTATCAACTTAAAGTGGAGAAGCTACTATTTTCCTATTATTTTCTTTCAAAATATCATCTTTTCTATCCACAGTAATAGTCATTTGTTTTATTTACACATTACTCTAAAGTATAGTCTTTAGATTATACATTATAGAATTTGGCAAATTGATAGTAAAACCAATGTGGAAGAAATAACCAGCAAATAAATGTTTTAAAAGTGCAGATGATCAACTCACCCTATCAGATTAATACAGTTACTAAAAACATATGTATTGTAGAAATCAGAACAGTATTTGCCTTGGTGGGTGGGATTGACTGGGAAAAGGCATAAAGAAACTTTTTAGGGTATTAAGACATTCACTATCTTCATCTAAAAAGTATATGCAAAGGGTGTTCACTTTATAACATGTTATAGAGCTGAACAGTAAATTAATGTGCTTAATAAAACATACTATATATCAAAATTTTTAAAGGTTTAAAAAAATTAAAAAAATAAAATAAAATAAAATTCCTATTCATGTAACAGGTACACTGAAAGCCCTGACTTTAGCATGCTATAACTCATCCATGTAACAAAAAACAATTGTACCCCTAAATCTTTTTAAACAACAACAAAAAAGAAATTCAAAACCTTTAATCAATAATATTTAAATATCTGAATTTTTACTAATATAGTAAGTTATATTAGGGAAAGAAAAGACTTCTTGGTACGCACACGTCAGTGCAGATGATTGTCGTGAAACCTAAAGAGATTCTTCATGGTCTAAAAAAGATAGCTTCTTATAGTAAGGCCTGCCATTACACAGGCAGGGTCAGAGATGTTATAACTGTATCTTCTTATAAATTGGATAACTATGCATCTTTATAATATCACTGATAAATCTGTTTTCTTTGTAACATTCTAATTAGAATATATAAAATGTTCAAATTGTGAGTTTTACAGCAAAATTATTGAAGCTGTGCTTTGATGCTTACTTTAAACAAGAATGTTTCCAGGTGGTTATGTGATAATCTGTGCTAATTATTTATGGGGAAAATGATCAATGGATAGCTTTTAAACTGACTTTTCTATCAAATAGAACAGCGAATTTTAAAGTTTTATTATTTGGAAGATTCAAGAAGAGTATCTAATTGTTTTATTCTAAAACATGAAAGAACATAACTATATTGGTTTCTATTGCTGTACAACAATTTATCATAAACTCAGGGCTGCATAGCAACACAGTTCTATAGGTCAGAAGCAAATGCAGAGACTGAGTTCTCTGCTCAATATATCACAAAGCTGAAATCAAGGCGTCTGCTACTCTGAGTTCTCATCTGGATACTCTGGGGGAATTTCTCCTCCCAGGTTTATTCGGGTTGTTGTCAGAAATTAGTTCCACGTAGTTATTAGAGGATTGAGGCCTCCTTTCCTGTGATGGCTGTCACCTGGGGCCCATTCTCCACTCCTGGAGGCCACCTGCATCTTTTGCTCCATGTTCCTCTTTTTCCTCATGCCAGCACCAATATTTTGAGCCCTTCTCAGGCTTCAACTATATCATTTCTCCTTCTGTCCTTTGCTGAAAATAAAACTCTATACTTTTAAAAGGATCACCCTAGATGCTCCACCTGTATTTTCTCCTTATTTTAAGGTCTACTATGCCACATAACATAACCTAATTACAGGAATAAAACTCATCATCTTCTCACTTCTGGATATTATGTAGCATCTGTATACCAATAGGATGGAAATTTTAGGAGGCAATTATTTCTAAAGTATCTCAAAAATTATGCTTTATAATGATGTCATTTTAAAGATAGGCACTGGTGTGACTCATGCATAAAATAATTTGGGAACTTTTCAAAAAGTTCAAATAGAGATTATATATATATATATTATATTTATATTTTTATGTGAATGTTTAATAACTGGGTATAATAAGCAGAGAATTAAATAAAATAGTAGACATTATGTTGTCTTAAACCTGAGTGTTTGAATGAAATTAAAATAAACAAAAAAGAGTAACAGGCTCTATTATTTCTACTCTGGTAGATTTTTCTTTTCTTCATAAGAGTATATATGATTCTAGAATTAAAGACATAAGGATGATTGTTTCTTTAAAATATCAGTTTTTCTGTTGTCAATTTCCTAGAAGAACTCCATCTATTTCACACCATCATATGTCCTTACTCTAATAGGGGCATGATGAAGATTTAGGTCAATGTCTCTTCAAGCCCGACAGGGAGCTCCAGACATTGAAGAAGTCCCATGTTAGGTAGAAATGCCTATGACCTTGTAACATCACCTGGCTCTATCATTGATCCAAATAGAGTGTGACTTCATCTCAAAAGATAAGGCTGATATTTTAGTTAATAGCTGAAGGATGTCAGCCAACCACACTCCTTGAAAAGGACTCTGAACTGGACATCTCATTATGTGCCATATTTATAAACCAAAGAATCTAACTGCTATACACATTGTTTACTCCAAGGCTATTTCCTTAGAAGCATATGGACAAAAAAATGTGATGAGGTATCTATCAAAACATTGGTATGACCATGAGACCTTAAGATCTTACATCTGATTCATCAATGGATGTTACATGTGATTGCTGTAGTTTTTCTAGTATGTACCAATAAACATTTGTTCCATGATCAATAGAAAACCATTGTTTTCTATATATATGAAAGATAAGATGCAACAATTGGTCACGTTACATTGTGAGAGAAGTGGTCATGTATCAAAAATAAAAAAGAATAAAATGAAAAAAAAGAAAAGTTGATTTATGTCATGCAAATATGTACTTCATGGATATTGGTTAAGGACATAAGGAATTGAAAAATACTGAGCTGTGAATGGCCAATTAAAAATCTGGAGATAATTATTCACATCCCAAAGAAAGTTGCATAATATTAGGAATCAGGAGGTAGAAAAGATAGACTTAAAAAAATTTAGTGGTTTAAAATGTTTGTGTATTAACAAACTTTAAATGGGGCTAATGTCATCACTGGTGTCTGGGAGTAGTATCAGGTATGTCACATTGGCAAATGTAAAATGGCAGACACAAAATTATAATAATTCCCCAATGACCTCATGCAATTTCTGAGAGCACTGGGGAGTTGACTAACTATCTCACTTACACCCATACAGAATATCTTAGATAACCTGAACGGAAGTGTCTTTTATAAGACTAGCTATACCTACATAGCCACATAGAATAGTGGAGTTATAGGAGGGTTTTGCACATATTGTAAAGTGATGGGGCTGAACTAATATAATAATGTTTGCTCTGTCAGAGGAATTTTTCTTCAGTGGGAAGAACTGGCTATTTAAATAGAAAATTTAAAACTTGACACTGAGCTTACCCATCTTCTTGATTCAGAGGACATTGGTGCTCATATACATTGCCTTTGATTTCTCTAACATTCACAGAAGCCCGAGAGAGTCATAAAGGATCCTATCTATGTCATTATTGCTTCCTGTGCATGAACTGCCCATGTTTGTTCAAAAGAAATTTATAGGTGAAATAGTTCTGGAATTCTGTGAGCTGCTCTGATCTTTATTCATTCTGGTTTTTGTTGGATTTAATTTTATGTGTCAAAAAAAAAAAAAAAAAGGTTGCTACACTTGAACTACTATAATTAATTACCAAAAAAGATACAGGGTTTCTTAATCCATACTGGGAAGAAAAGATAGACTTGAAAAAAATTTAGTGGTTTAAAATGTTTGTGTATTAACAAACTTTAAAAGGGGCTAATGTCATCACTGGTGTTGGGGAGTAGCATCAGGTATGTCAGGTTGGCAAATGTAAAATGGCAGGTACAAAATTCTAATAATTCCCCAATGACCTCATGCAATTTCTGAGAGCACTAGGGAGTTGACTAACTATCTCACTTACACCTCATAAAGTGAGACCTTAGCTTCACCTCTGCTGATCTGTATGCCTCTGTTTCTAATTTCTTTAATTGGAAAGTCAGGTAGTGACCCTGGCTGTGGAGGGAATCCAAAATGCTCATGCATATACTACTTTGAGTTTTTCAAAACACAAAACAATAAAATTCCAGAGCAGCAACTCTTGAGAATCTTTAACCTTTATTTAATAATTTTAGAGAAATAAATTTAGGATAATTATTTAAGGCATAAAGTAAATATTTCAGATTTCACAATTCAAAAACATCTTTGCACAGGATAAATTGACACTTAAAGATGTGTTGTGGAAGCATATTTCTAGAGACTATTAAAGGGAAATGGAGTAAATTCACCTTCTATCAGAAAGCTAGACAGCCAGGGCTCATCTATGACAAAGCAAATATCTCCAACATCTATGATAATGAAAGATGACATGTGGAGAGTGTGGGCAGCTGATATTAAGAGCCAGAATGAAAGACAAAGCAAGGCCAACCATCATTCCACACAACAGAAGCCATTTTCCTAAATTCAAAATTGGGAATATGAGCCCTTTTTGGAAGCTTATTTTCTAGAAAAGTTTCACTTCTGTATCCTTAAGAAAAGAACTCACATATGCAGTAACTAATAAAATCTGATAAATCAAAATGAGTGTGTATATATATATATATATGTGTGTGTGTATGTGTGTGTGTGTATATATATATATATAGAGAGAGAGAGAGAGAGAAAGAGAGAGAGAGAGAGAGAGAGAGAGAGAGAGAGAGAGAGAGAGAGAGAACATATATATAAGTTCAAAGGAAAAAACCCAATGAATGAACCAAACAACAGGCTCTATTAGAAATTTCACAAGAGCAAGATGCTTTTCAGCAGTAATAGACAAATTAGATTTTACAGGGAAGGTAGTGATAAAACTGGACATTAGAGAGAAAGTAGAAAATTCTAAAATGCAAGACCGTAGAAATGATAACTGTGGTAAGTAGAATATTTCCCTAAATATATTCATGTCCTAATCTCCCAGTTAATAAATCTAATATTTATGTGAAGTGCCCAGTACTATTGTTTGCATGTATATGTGTGTATATATATATGTTTATATATGTATATATATAAATATATATATATAAATATATATATATATTTATATATATAATTGCTTACCTCCATGCCAGCCCAGCCAGGTAGAAAAGTAGATAAAGGAATCAAGACTTGGAGAGTATGTTATCACAAGATTTCAAGTCAGCACATCCAAAAAAGTCAGCATTTGTGCACATCCAAAAACAATATGAGATACCTCACATTGTTCTAACCTAGACATTTAAAAACTTGGAACATGGCAGACCCAAAGACAGTACTTAGGCTCTTCCTCCTCCTTTTCCTCTTTCTTATCCTTCTTCTTTTAAAGTTACCATCTTTAACTTCTTTGAGAATGCATTATCTGCCAGGAAAAGATATTTATCTATTATATATTATCCTATTAAATCCTCACAATCAATAGGCAAGGTAGTTATAGTTTTCAATTCCGCACATGAAGAGACTGACGCATAGAGAAGTTATCACTTTCACTAGTCCCAGGCTGTTTGATACTTAACATGATGCACTTTACCAAGTAGACAGCTGTGGATCAGCTTTTGGATACACTTTTATAAATGACAATACATCTACTTTATTGTGCTTTTCAGTATAAATTTTCCACTATTTTCATAAGGAACTCATGAATCACTTTCTCAAATGCCTTAATGACTTTTTAACATAACGTCTTGAGGGCCAAGTTACAATAACTGTTCTTCATACTTCAAACCTCAACAAAAAATATCTACAACCACCACCACAACACGAAAAAAAGAGAAAAATGTATATTCAACCACCATACTCTGTTTTTTTGTCCTGTTATAAAGTAAAACCAGGAGCAATAGCAAAAACAACACATAATAGTTATCAGTGGACATTCAAAAAGATATTAGACAGGCTTCAGTTCGGTGCCCAGCCCTATCACCTTCAGCAAGTTACTTAATATTTCAAAGGCTCAATTTTTTTAAAAAAAACAACTTTATGTGTTATAATATCTGAAACACCTTAACAGTACATTATCTGGTTCATAATTATTAAAATAAAGAATAATAATAAAATCTAACATAGAATAGATTGCATGAGCATGGCAGGAATATAGTTATCAACATACACTAGTCTATAGGGTGATAAAACGTCCCCAAATTTTATGGTTAACACTATACAAGTTCATGCCTGACCAATACTACATGTCCAAAAATGTGAGTTGGCAGGGGGATTTCACTCATAATACCTGAAAGACCTAGGATGAAAGAAACATATAGGAAAACCTATATGTTTATCCAATTGCTGAGACAGACAAAAATGGAAGGGACTATATCCAATATACAATGAATTTTAAAGTTTTCACGTGAATATAGTCAGTACTCTTACGTTCATTGGGCATGCAAGTCAACTTTACATGTCTCACTACAAAGTCCCTGGAAGGCAGAGTACGTGAATAATTGCTGAACTATGTCTTAGTCAGCAGTCACCAGTGAAAATGAACCAATAGGATGTATGTATCTATATCTACATGCGTTTATCTATTTATTTATCGAGAGAGAGAGAGAGAGAGAGAGAGGAGAGAGAGAGAGAGAGAGATTTTTAATAAGAAAGTGGTTTACATGATTATGGAGGTTGAGAAGTCTAGACCCAGACAAACCAATGGTAAAGTTTCAGTCTAAATCCAAGGCCTGAGAACCAAGGGAGGCAATAGTTTATGCTCTGAGTCCAAGACCGAAGGCAGAAAAAGACTGATGCCTCAGCTCGAAGACAACCAGGCAGAGAAAAAGAATTCTTTCTTACTCGGCCTTTTATTCTATTCAGACCTTCATTGGATTGCATGAGGCCCACCAACACCAGGGAGAACAATCTGCTTTTATCAGTCTACTGATTCAAATTTAATCTCATCCACAAATATCCATACAGATACACCCAGAAATAATGTCCAACCCAATATCTTGGCATCCTGTGGTTCAGTCAAGTTGATACATAAAATTAATAATCACAAACTGTGACTCCAAGACACTGTGGATTTAAATTACTAGTGGGAATTTATAGAAAAATAATCCATACTATACAGTGATTTTTAATAAACAACAGAAAAAAAGATTTCACAGTGGAATATTTTAAGTTGTTTATGAAAGAATAACATTCTCTCTTCATTTGAAAGATAGCAAAGTACTTGAAAATGTATCCTAGTCCTGATGTTTTCCTCTCATGGTAGAAAAACCAAAACTTCATCAATTTCTCATTTTCATGTAAAGTCACAATTCTTTCTCCCTCCACACTCCACATTCCCATCCACATATGTGTCTAACGCACTTCAGAAATGATACCATGCAGCTGCTTCCACTGCCATCTGTTTTATTGTAAGTCATTCTTTTCAATTTTATGTAATTTCTGAGAATTGTGTCATTCTTATATGAGATTCCTCTTCTTTTATAATGTGCCACTTCGGGATTAGAGGATTTTAAAATAAATATACATAAAATTTTATACGGCATTTATATTTTCACTGGAATAACATCTAATCAGCATGAAAAGCTTAGAATTACATGGCAAATAACTGATATTCATTCATAAAAAGTAACGCCTATAAACCAAAGACAACCTACAGGATTACTATATTTCAATTGTATAAGTATTAGTAATGCTAATGGAATAGATTAGTCTTTATGTATACTAAAAGTACTTATGTAAATTGTTTGCCAAAAGCATGACAGAATATATAGAAGCTGGTTGTCAGTAAAACAGATTTTATATATATATATATATATATATATATATATATATATATATATATATTTTTAAATCTCTCTCTGGTTTGTTATTTAATTCCACCATTCCTAAATAAGGGATTTAACTTTTTAAATTGGAAAGGGAAAAGGAACACTGCAGACACATTGGACATAAACAAACCTAGAAACTGTGTGTCGAGCCATATTCATTCAAAAGGGTGGAACATTGAGACTATGAACTTCAGACAGTCTGCTTACTTCCTGGTGAGCCATTCATTGCTTCTCATTTGATACTCCCAAGTCTGTTTTGCAGTGGTCTGAATATTTTGGCACATCTGCACACAGTGGCTATGACCCAGTCTGTTTGATAAGAGGCATACCTATCTTCAGAGAAGATTCAATATTCTCTGATTTTTGTGGTCCACAGTACAAGGACATTTTAGATGACAAAGTGATTTTTGGAATCACCTGGCTTAAATTCATCATTTTGTAGAAAAGGAAACATTTCTTTAAAAAAGACAGATGCCACTCCTGATCACTACTGGAAGTATACTTAATCACTTCCTCTGTCTGAACCTCTTACTGAACATGCATTGCATGTAAAATAAAGACAGTTTTTAGAGCTGTCTTCTTTTTTTCCCAAGGTTTCATGCAAGAAAAATATTGAGGGAGAATTCCTTTTGTGTTTCTTTTTTCCTCACAATCTCTTAACATTGGTAATTTCCAGACATGTAACTTTACGAATAGATCTCAGCACACTTATACCACAAAATTAAGAGGAAACTAAAGAAAGATTTAGAACTCTTAAGGTGTGTCACATTGTTTATGAATGCTCAGGAATATGAAAAAAAAAAGACTTTCTTTAACATTTCTCTAGGCATTCAGCTTAACAGGAATTTATAGCAGGAGGTGGCTCAGGAAAACAATAAAAAAATAAAATATAACAAAACAAAATGAAAACAAAAACTGATTTGATGTTAGGCTGAAATTATAGAAGAGCCCCAGAGGCAGGAAGGAAAGGCTCTTCCATTGGGATTATAGGAGAACAACTAAAATACTGTGTCCAGTTAGTTAAGTGTGCTGGGTTTGAAGAGGGCTTTGAATTGGAAAGTAAGCAAGGTGTGTCAAGTTTTTAAAATTTGTCATGACGAAGAAACGAGAGATATTTAATTTTGAAATAAAAAAGAGCTTCAAGATGGGCATGGACATGGTTGTCTAATATATAAAAAGCATCCTGGCTATAAAAGTTCTTGTTTATAGCCTCAATGAGCAAAAAAATTAGGGAGTGTGGCTTATTGTTCATTTAAAGGGAATATTTTTTAAGTGTCAGAATTATCTAAATAGAATTACGTAAATAGTCATTATGAAATATGTTGCTTTATCCATGGAATGGAATCTTATCTGAGACCAGTTCAAGAAATTGCTTATTTTACCCTCTTGTGAAATATATGTGTGTGTGTTTGTGTGTATACACACACTGATATATATATATATATATATATATATATATATATATATATATATATATATATATATCAGTCTCCATTGGGAGGCTGGGCCAGTCATCTAAGGATCCCCTTCAGACTATGAAATAACATGATTACCTTTCTATAAATCTCTTCCCAAAGTTGCCCATAGATTCAAGTAGTTATTTAGCATTATTCATTTAGTATTTATTTATTTATTTATCGTTTACCATGAGCAATGCACTATGAGCATGAGATAGTGTTGTATATTCATCATTTCATTTAACTTACAGGAGAGGTAACATTATGTTGTGGTTGTATTTAATTAGGAAAGTGAGGTATGGGGGAGTTAGTGTGTGCACGATCACAAGCCACTAAATGGGGAAGTTGATATATGAACTAGGGCAATATGATTCTGGAATTTGGAATTTCAAATTATTTTCCTTCTCCGATATGAAAAGTATATAAACCTCTCAATGTGTCTCATGATGTTTTGCATGTTTAGTAGTATCATAATACAATTATCCTACACTATATTATTGAATCATCATTACATGATACATCATCAGGACATAATACAAATCTTCATTTCAGTGTAGGTTAGTTCTTACTATTATAGTTGCCAGTCTTGTTGTTTCTCTGAAATCTAAAAATGAAAACTTGATTTACAAATTGACCTACAGTTTAGGAAACTTTGTTTTAAATATTATTATATTAGCTGTGTCTCACAGATTACTCTCTTCTCACACCACATTTATCTCATATAATTAAATGATTCAACAATATAAAATTTGTTTTTTAAAATGAATAAACATTTTAGGAAGTAGATTTATTTTCCCTTTCTGATAAAAATATATTCAAGCTGCTCGTCTTATGTGATAAAACAATGTAGTAGTAAATGTTCCCATGAAAAATATAAGTTGAGAGTGTGAGAGTAATGATTATAGACTTCCATTGATAATTTTGGTACTTTTGTATTATCTAAGTGCATTTGTTTTTAAATTGGAGAAACTCATTATTTTGTTTAAAACAGCAAATCTTTCTTAACTACTGGCATAATGCTGTCATGTCCTTTCAGATGAGTCAGCATTTGCAATGCCAGTACATTCAAGAGCATTTTGCAGATGAAAAGCAATATAATAATTCTGTTGAATCTAACTAAGCAAGCAATAAGGCACTTGATAACAGATCATTTGCATTATTTAGAACTGAAGATTATAAAACTTTAATACCTTTGCTATTTAAACAGCAAGACGTATGCTATGCTTTGTGGAAATACAAGTGCAAGTACTTAAAAATATCTAGAGTACACATTTATGAACATATCACCTGCATGTAAAAATGAGTAAAGCTCTGAGTAGTTTCTGCCACACAGTTAAAGGCACATGAGCTTTTCAGATACTTTCCATTTATAAAACACAATGATATTTCTTCTAGACACAATTTCCTTTTTAGCCTAATCATATGGGATAAGGAGTATAGACTTAATATATATAAATAAAACTTGGACTCAAATTGACAAAATTAAGTTCATTTTCTATATCAATCCTTTTACTTTTTTGTTGTTTATTTAATCAAGACTGAAAATCTTTAAACAGCATTCCCTGATTTTCCTATTTTGAATTTCAGAAGTTCACAAAAGTCTAGTAATAATTCTATATCATTAAAAAATATAACAAGGTATTATAGAAAAATCTTCCCAAAATTTATATTTTTTATTTGTACAACAATCTTGGAAAATGGTATACTTCCAATCACATAAAATGTTACTTCTGTGAGAAAAAAAAATTAGAACCAGGAGTCATTTTTTTCCCTTTAACATAAATACATCATTAGATGGCAGTTTAATAGCATGAAACAATTGCTACATTAATAAAAATACATAATTATCAGGACAACTAACTCATTAGACAAAATTTGATTTGGATATCAATCTTCCTTCAGCAGATCTCATTCCTTTCTATCAATTTACCTCTTTTAAAACACTTTATGTGTTCACGTAGGGAAATATTTCTCAACCTCAGCACTACTTGCATTTTGGGCTGGATAATTCTTTGTTGTGGGGGCTATCCTATAGCATCTAGGGTTGTTTAGCAGCATCTCTGTCCTATGCCCACTAGATGCCAGGAGCAGCCCCATTGTCCTGACACTCAGTAATGTCTACAGATATTGCCAAATTGCCAAATGAACCCCGGGTGGCAAAATCCTCTGTCTTTTTTTTTTTTTTTTTTTTTTAGTTTTAAAATATCATGGGAGTATAAACGTTTTGGTTATATAAATTTCTTTTTACAGTTTGAGTCAAACTTATTAATGTGTCCATCACCCAGATAGCGGGCATTGTACCTATTAGGAGTGAATTTGCCCACCCTCTTTCCCCCCTCCCACCTGCTTGAATTCCATTGAATTTTACTCCCATATGTGCATATGAGTGTTGATCAATTAGTTCCAATTTAATAGTGAGAAAATCTAAAAAAAGACACAACAAAAAAAGAAAACTACAGACCCAAACCCCTTATGAATATAGATGTAAAAATTCTCAACAAAATCCTAGCAAACTGAAGTCAGCTGCACATAAAAAAATAATCCACCATTATCAAGTGGACTTCGTTCCAGTGATGCAAGGATGGTTCAACATGTGCAGATCTATAAAAGTGATTCAACATATAAATATAGAAACAAAAACAAAGACCATATGATCATCTCTACAGATACAGAAAAAACATTTTTAAAAATTCAACAGTCATTTATAGTAAGAACTCTTAACAAAATAGGTATAGATGTGACATAACTCAAAATTATTAAAGCCACATACAACAAAACCACAGCCAACATTATACTGAACAAGGAAAAACTGAAATCATTCCCACTTAGAACTGGAACAAGACAAGGTTAATCACTATCATAGGGCTTCAACATAGGGCTTGATGTCCTAGCTAGAGCAATCAGGTAAGAGAAGGAAATCAAGTGTATACAAATAAGGAAAGAAGAGTTCAACTATCACTCTTTGCTGATGATATAATCTTATACCCAGAAAACCCCAAAGATTCAGCCAAGAGACTCCTGGAATTGATAAACAAATTCAGCAAAGTCTCAGGTTACAAAATCAATATACACAAATAAGTAGCATTCCTATACTCCAACAACAGTCTAGCTGAGAATCAAATCAAAGACTCATTATCTTTCACAGTAGCAACAAAGAAAACAAAATATCTAGAAATATATTTAACCAAGGAGGCAAGAGACCTCTAGAGGGAGAACTATGAAACTCTGAAGAAGGAAATCACAGAGGATACAAACAAATGTAAAAACATATCTTGCTTATGCATCAGTAGAATCAGCATTGTTAAAATGTCTATACTACCAAAGTCATTTGCAGATTCAATGTAGTCCCATTAAATTACCAACATCATTTTTTGCAGATCTAGAAAAAAAATTCTACACTTTATATGGAACTAGATAAGACCCCAAATAGCCAAAGCAACCTTAAGCAAAAAGAAGAAATCGGGAGGCATCTCTTTACCAGATTTCAAGCTGTACTGAATGGCTATAGTAATCAAAACATCTTGGGACTGGCACAAGAATAAAGACCTAGACCAATGGATCAGAAAAGAGAAACCAGTTATAAAATCTCCTGTCTTACAACCACTGATTTAAAGCCTCCACAGTCTATACCTGCCCTTTCTTATGATAGACAAGATTTTCCTTTTGTCTTCTTTACCACTAACTTTCATTCCTATTCCTCCTGCCTCCATTATAATTTAACTCTCTTTTATTTACCTTTATGAAAATTGCTAAGAGTATCTTTCTATTTCAAGGAACTAAACAATAGCTCCCTTTTTCTCTTTATGCTGCGGCTCCACACAAGGGCACAGAACGTGGGAATCAGATTAGGGACTGGATTTCTGACATAATTCACCCCCTCCACAAGGTACCTCTGTGCAACCTTCCATTGCGCTCTGTTTATAATGTTATAAAATATCATTTGTACATGGATATGTAGAACTTGTAAATTAATATCTCCATAGTGACAACAGGATAATAATTAGTTGTGTCAAATTTCTAGATGATGTTATTTATATAGAAAAAATATATACAATATGTATTCTTAATGAAAGGATATGGTGTCTCTTTTTAAACATTTCTCCTTTGGCGTGGCTGGAATTGATGGCTGGAATACAAGGAATTATTGTTGGCCCTTAACTTCTGAATTCTTTGGCCCATGTGTAAAAGCTCTATGATGGGAATAAAAACCTGTGTTGAAGGGGGCACCTTGGAGAAGCACACCAGCTCTGGATGAATGAACTCTGAACCATTTTTACATGAGGGAAATATTTTTAAAAATATATATTTGGTTGTTTGGGTTACTCTAATTGATATGTAATCATAAATAGTATAGGTAGTCTGTCTAGTTGTGAAAAAAGCAGGAATCTGGAAAATAATTATTCTACAGTCTTGGAAATACCATTGGCTTAAGGCTATAGACCCTTCCTTAGAGTGGGAGAAGGAGAAAGGTGATGGAGTAGTTTCTCAATATCATGTAAATGCCTTTGCTCATTGACTCAAGTGATCAGTCTGAAAATGTTGCCCTAAAACATATGAATGCCTCAGATTCATAAAGCCCAAACATTTATTAAATGTCAATTATGAAATTTTTATGTTAGCCAAGTCAGTCCTAGTACATCTAAAGCCTTCAATATATTTAAAATAATCTTCCTTTTATAAATAAAGGGAATAAAAAAGATTTTGAATAAACTTTCAAATAATGATGACAATGAGAATGGCTTAAGTCCACTGAATCCTTTCTATCTACTTACTAGCCATCATACTATTCTTTATATCATTAATGTTTTATGCCATTTACATACACAGCGATCACTTAAGAGTGGGAAATATTAATATCCCTGTTTAACAGAAGACAATATTGTGCTTTAGAAAAGATAAATCCTTGAGCTAGATTTAAATAAATAGTTAAAATGTAGACCTATATTTTAAGCCTTATTATCTGACTACACACTCCATGTTATCTAGCTGCAATCTAATTCTCCTTCCCTTCTCCTCCCTCCCTTTTCTCTTCATCCTGCCCTCCCAAGGTCATGAGTGGATATTGATGGATTGTTATACTCTAAATATTTTCTTGCCTATTTTTATAATATGTTCTAGACATTCTCTGTTTTATAAAAAAATGTGAAGCAAGTGAAGTTTTAATATTTGCTCACTCTCTCATCATAAATTTTACTTAGTCTCATTCATTCCACCAAAAGTGTTCAGTAGCTGCCCAATTTCCTAGTGGAAATGACTACTTAGATTCTCTCTATTAGCATCAATCCCCCACACACCATAAATGTTTTTACCAATCATACTTCAATATTGTTCTATATTCTGTCAGTATTCTATTTAGCATATGGTTAATTTATGTTATGGTGATAAGATTATATAGACATTTTAAGAAGGAGTCTTTAATATTTTCCTGAAACTCAAAGAAGCCACAGTCTGTATGCTGACAATTCAAGTCAAGTTGGTGATGTTGATGCAGAAATCATTTTTAGTTGTTGGACTTCCTAATGCTCTTCAAGTCATGCTGTATCAGAGTCTGTCCTTGTGCTACTTACAGGTTTCACTACAAAGAACATCAATGAGAAATGTAACAGTGAGTCTTTCCCAGGATAAATAACACATTTACCTTTATGATCCTATAAATTCCAAATTCAGGTGGTACAGTGATGATGATGACCTGGTTGTATAGTAGGTAAAGGGGTTTATCTTTCCTGAGATATAGTCACTTTATATTCAAAAGGAGTTAAGGTCATGCAAAAATAAGAAACACAAAGCACTTATGACAACATATTATTTAAGATGTAGACTTCGCTGTACTTATACTCATCTAGAAGATTGATTTGTTTTATATTAGGCATTTCTTAATTTATCTGTTCTAATAATACCAAGAGCTCCTGTTAGTAAATAACATACATTTAAAAGGGATATTAAATTACTTTCTGTTTAATCCAACTTTGAGATACATTTAAACATAACTCAATAGATATTCTTAAGAATAAATAACTCAACATTAAAAAAAACTTTAAAATTATCAAATTATCACTCCATGCAACTTGTAATTCTTCCTTTCCCTAATTTCTCTCCAGAAGGAATCTTAAACATTAATACTTTTTAATTAATTTGAATGATACTTAGTGTGTAGTCTATAATATCAAAGAATTTATTTTCTGCATAAGCATATTAATGGACAAATCATATATCTGTATATATGTGTATATGTATGCTACAAAGAAACATATAATACTGTAGATTTTATAAAGAAAATAAAGACAAGGGAAGAAAATAGTGGAAAAGTTAGTTAGTTTGGGTGGTACTGTTTTAGGTACTGTCATCAAGATCATCCCACCTGAGAAGATATTTCAATAGACACTTGTTAAAAGAAAAGGAACCAACCATGTGGGGAAGAACAATGAAATGACAGTGAGTAGACTCTGAAGGCCCTGATATATAAAAAATCTTAATATCTTTAAAAAAAATTAGGCAAATAATCAGGTCCTCCAAGACATCAAATCTGCTGGTGGCTTGATCATGGACTTCCCAGCCTCCAGAAATCTGAGAAATAAACATTTTTTTGTGTGATTAAGCTACCCAGTCTATGATAATTTGCCATAGCAGCCCAAACAAACTAAGACAAAAGAAAGGAATATGATTTGATTTATATTTTTAAAAGGATCAATCTGACTATTATGTAGATAATAGACCATTACAGAGTCAGTAGAAAAGGTAGCAACATTAAAGTGTTATTACAAAAGTTCAGCATAGAAGTTATAGAAAATTGAATTTGGGAGATAGTTGTGGCAATATTAAAAAGTGGTTCAATTCTAGAAGTATGTTGAAGATAAAGCCTATGGAATTTATCAATAGGTTAATGAAACAGATGAAAGAAAGAAGTTAGTGCTAATACCACCTATTTTGGCTTGAGTAGCTGGAAGATGGAGTTGTCACCTGCTACATATAATGAGATGAGAAATACTTGGTGAGAATCCTGTTGGGAATTGGCAGGACAAATAATTCAGTTTTGGATGTATTAATTCTGACTTCCAAGTGTAGATATCTAGGAGATTTGATGTATATGAACCTGTAGTTAGGGAAAGTATTTGGGTCAGAACTAAATATTACTATTACCATGCATTTGGAAACAAATATTTTAAAGCTGGATTTTGAAGAAACTGTTCAAAGGAGACTAAGTACTTTAGCCAGTGAGATCAGAAGAGAATGTCCCAAGGGCCAAGCAAGTATAAAATCAAGGATAGGGAAGTGAATACATCAAATGTTTAATGTGTCAAAGAAGGTAATAATGGATAATTGGCTGTTGGGTTTCACAGTGTTTTTCCAGAGAAGTTTTGGTAGATGTCTAGGAAAAAAAATCTGATTGGCGTTTGTTCAAAAAGGATTAGAAAAAGATAAGAAATGCCTCTGTCAAGATCTTTTCAAAAAAATTTCTGGGCTGTCTAGTCTATTCCATTGGTCTCTTTTCTATCTTCATAATACTTTTACTACAGTGTTTCTTTCCTGTATTTTTACTTCTTTCTTTTAATTTTATGGTTTTCTCTTTTATTTATATATATTTTACCCATTTATGTGGTCTGTTTTTTGTATGTATAGAATGTGTACTGATCAAGTCATGGTATTTGGGGAATCCATCACCTAGAGTTTTTCTGATTTTTCTGTGTTTGTACCATTTCAACTCCTCTCTTCTACTTACTTTGAACTATATATAATAGTGTTGCTAAGTGTTGTCACCTTAGTTAGCTATTAAAAATTAGATTTTATTTCTTCTATCTAACTGTATATTTATACACACAACCAAAATATCTTCATTCCCCACTCTTCATTCTACCCTTCTCAGTTTCTAGTATCTACCTTTCTGTTCTCTATGTCCATAAGATCAAGATTTTGAGCTCCCACATACAAGTGAAAAATGCAATATTTATCTTTTTGTGCTTGCCTTATTTTCCTTAACATAATGTTCCCCAGTTCCATCCATGTTGCTGTAAATGACAGGATTAATTTTTTTTTGTTATGGGCAAATAATATCCCATTGTGTGTGTAAATCAAATTTTCTTTATCTGTATCTCCATTTATGGATAAGTAGGTTGATTCCATATCTTTGCTACTGTGAATAATGTCACAATAAACACATAGGTCAAGATACCTCTCTGGCATACTTATTTCTTTTCCTTGGATGCCCAGAGGTGGACTTGCTGGACTATGTGGTATAGTTCTATTTTTAGATTTTTGAGAAATATCCATACTGTTTTCTATATTGGTTATACTCATTTTCATTCCCACTGACAGTATATAAGTTTTATTTTCTCAGAATCCTCACTAGCTTCTGTTATTTTTTGTCTTTTTAATAATAGCCATTCTGACTGGGGTGTGATTATATCTTGTTGGGTCTTTGATTTGAATTTCCATGGTGATTAGTGATGTTGAACATTTTTTCATATACTTATTGGCCATTATTCTGTCTTCTTTCGATAAATGTCTATTTATGTCTTTGTCCCATTTTATAATGGGCATTTTTTTTCTGTTGAGTTGTTTTAGTTTCCTCCTTTTGCTGTAAAGAAGACTAGGAGGTAAACAGGGCAGTAAGTAGAGCAGTTTTTGGAAATGATGGAAAGTTTTTAAATTGTAGATATGGCAGCATGATTATCTGTTGATGAGAATAATACACTAGAGAGGCAAAATTAAAAAGTATCTGATGAATATCCATAAATCCTTAAGGGAAAACAAATCACTGGTAATATGTGTATTCCATAAGAAATTATAAATAGCCAATGGATAACACATGTAAAATAATTGTTTGAACTTTAAGACATGTTAACACTACTTTCATTATTAAATACAATAGTAGAAAACACTGTGGTAGAAATAGTAAGGGAATCCTTGAAAAGGGAACAAAATATTATGCTTTTAAATTGTGCAGTTAAGTGGAACACATGTCGGAAAGAAAGGTTTGCAGTCTTATTAACCCAAATACAAAGTAATTTAAAATAGAACTGTAACACTCAAGTGAGCAAATGTTTGCTTTCAGATAGTCTATTGTTTAAGTTTGAAAAGTGCAATCTCTTCAAACTGATTTTGAGTCTGCTACTCAATACAGAAAAGCAATTAGGAAGCAAAGTATTAGCAAGTATCATTCAGAAAATAAATATTTACTGTCAACCTTACAGATGTGAAAAGTCCTCTTTCCACATATAGTTCTAATTGGATTTAAACTGCTTCCTAAGTATTCTATTAAATCTTTGATACTCTTTGAACAAATTGCAGCACTGTGTTATTTTTTTAAGCTTTCAAAATCACTAAGTGCAATTTCGGGCACTATTTATCTAAAAATAACTAAGAATGTTTAGTGAGACTTTGTGTCAGCATTCCTTTCAGGATTAGTGATTTCAATGCATAATTTATGAAACATTTTTCAGCACCATGGACAGAGAGAAAGAAAATGAGAGAGAGAGTCAGTCTACAGTTTCATAGTTTAGTTTTCACTATTAGTAAAAGAATCCCACATTCATTTTCATGTTTTTCAATCATCATTGATAAATTCTTATTTGTGGTTTTACTAAATTTTACTTAAATCTTCTTTCTTCTAAAAATAGGTTAAAATTATTAGATGTGCTAAAAAATAGGTATAAATCTATATTCTTTTTATTATTTGGAACTGTGCTATATTTTCAGTACATTAGTTGCTGAAGAAAGAACCAGTCAAATGAATTAATGCTTTCTTTCTGATGTACTCAAAGTGCTTACACATGATTTAGTGTATCATAAAATTAATCTGAGGGATGTGGCTTCATATAATGCCCAGTTTTTGATGAGAAGCTTTTGTATGATGATAGTGAAAAAAAATAAACACTACTCTCTTAAGATGATAGCATTCATTACAAATGTTAAGTTTCAACTCTGTCCCTACCCTTTTATTAGACCATCTAAAAGTCTTATTACACTTAGATTTTAGTAAAAGCCAGCATCATAGTTATCGCTACACCCATTATTCAGATGTGAAATCTGAATCTGAGAGAGTATTTTTAAGTTCCTTGGCAAGAACTTTTAGGCAGTAATTACATGATAGAGCTAGGATTTGAACTTCAGTTGACTTCTCTTCTACATAGATCCCCTGGTAATCAGTAGGTTATTGGTTGAAAATGAATATCAAAAGTTACTAATTTTCAATCCATGTTCTTAGCCCTGTCTATGCAAATTAAATACATATTCTGATCTATTATCATAAAATACTTAACTTCCTGTACATAAATGTAATTTTTTGTATCAAACACATTTTTATTACAGTTGGTCACATTAAGCTATTTCACTAGCTTCTCTTAAATACAACATGGACATTGTTAGGACAACATTTCAAAGCAGAATTGATTTCTCAATAAAATATTTTCCACAAATTTGCATTTTTTCAAAAGAATGCATTCATTTTTGTTTAAAGAAGTTATAGTTCAAATGGTTTATTCCCTAATAAAGTGTTCAGCAGCACTCAAAATGTTTCCAAAAATTATTTATTGTTTTGTTGTGGGTGTACTATAAGCTGATAATCATCAATCAACATGTATTTACTAAGAAACTCAGTCTCAGAGGCCAAAAGTCAATAAAATAAAATGAAATAATAGATATACCTAGAAGGTAGTTGCAATATACCATGAAGGAGAAAGTTCCAGAAGAGCATGCTAGACCGCAGGGCATCAGAGAACTAAAGATCATTAAAATTGTCATAGAGTGTTGATAAGATAATAGTGGCCATTAGATTCTCCAAGAACAGTCAATAAATCACATGCAAAAATAAATGAGTTAAATGGAACAAAAATAAAATCTAGTAAGTTTTACAGTGATGTTTTTTAAAAATAGTAACAAAATGACAACAACGTGTTCCATGTTGACCTAAATAGAACACATATCTACTCTTTGGCTCCATGGTGATATTTTTATAGCAATAACAATTGAGCTCAATGAATTTTAACTATACATATATAAATTGTACATGAAACTTAATTCTGGCTATAGGAAAGAATGAAAATATTATCAACATTGACAAGGTAAGAGGAAAGCTATAGCTTGTAAACTTACTACAAGCAAGCAGGGAAGAGAACTGGATAGAAAATCTGAAAGACTGATATGCTCAAATTATAAGATGGCAAGTAGAGAGATGTTGAAACAGTAAAAATAAGGACTATTAGTTTGATTTTATCATTTAAGTTGAAAATGTAAAACTGAGACAAGAAATTGTGACAATGATTAAAACTATGAAATGTATAAAAGTGAAAATATGAGATAAATTCTTACCTATCAGAGCAGAAAGTAAATAAATAAGGGATAAAGTTGATTAAATATAGTGATATATGACCTATTACTTGTGGATATATTGGTAATTTGCCCCTTCAAGATATTATAATAACATATTATTAGATTTTTTGCCTCTGAGCAATTGGGGCTTGGAGATTTTTCCCTATAAGAGTTTCTATCGTATTTTATCGTTCATATGTATTATTTTGATTTTTTTTCAGTACTGAATAGTTATCCTATCATACGACTCTCTTTGTCTTGGGCATGCTGAAGCCAAACAGCTGTAACGTTTATGGCATTATAACTCAAAGAACGTGAATACTAAAACAGGAAGGTAGAATATTAGTGGCAGTTTCTCCCAGTTATGGACATGCACTGTGTTTCTGAACTGGCAGCTATAATCATCCTGTGTTAAGAAAGGATAACAAATCAGTGGATTACCAATGTTTTAGCTCACATTGCAGTTATTTTTAAAATGTAAATGGGTACATTTCATGCTTTAAATGAATCATTAAACACATTGATATATTTTTGTCAGCTAAAATCTTATAATTCCAATATTACTTAATTCTGACAGAATAAATTTTTGCTTATATATAACAGGATACTGCAAGATGCATCAGATTATTTTCTTTTTCTCCTAAGGTCAATAAGAAGGTTAATGCTTTGCCATAGATAGTTCAAGTAGAATATGTGTACCATGTCAGTCAAGTAGAATAATGACAACTCATTATTAACCAAAATAACACAAAATAATTACTGATTCTGACCCAGACAGTACTATTTTTAACCTATGAACATTAGGACATAGTCTGACATTTAGTACTAAGAAACCAAGTTCTTCCTTATTTTTCTTTTTTGTTAGAAGTATCATGGGGAAAAGCCATTTTTTATTTTGGCCCTCTAAAGATAGCTCTCTTGCAATTTGCAGTGATCTATATAATTTTAAAAGAGCTTGATTCAGAAAAAGGCAACAGAGCTTTGTAACAAAAATGTGTGTTGTCTTTACCATATTTGTTTATTGCCCAGAAAAAAAAAACATATGATCAAAATATATTAATATCTTCTATTAATAGTTGTGGCTAGTGTATTTACAATTCATTAGAAGACAAAAATTCTTTTCTCACATGATAAAATTGTTTTCCTATTTTGGAGCTTAAGGCATAATTTAGTTTTTTAATAAAGGGGATTACACAATATACTGAAAATTCCAAATCTGAAATATGCATACATTCATTTGCTGAGCTCTTACTAATTTTCCTGAGAAAATATTAAACAGATTACCTGTATTTGGATGTTCTTCAATGTAATTTCAATGATAGCAGAATCAGTTTATATGATTTTTTCTATAATATATCTACCATTATAATTTTTCCAAACATTTTTGAGATAATCATAAATTTATGAATTATGATTCTACTACATAAAATAAAATTAAAATAACATCTAAGAAAAATGGTAATTGCAGTCCTTAAATATTTTTAAGAGTTCATTATAGTTCTTTAAAATATTTTAGTATATAAGTAATAAAAAGAATGATAGATCTTTGTGACTAAAATAAATCATGAGTTTGCAACTCAAACAACTGGGTGGGTAGTTGTGTTCGTCACCAAAACAAAGTATTCACATTATCATATTGCAGGTTTACATAAATGAAGAATGATGATTCGAAGCTGGAGACATTTATGAGATATTTAGATACAGATATATTCAATGGTACCTAGAAATATGTGAGTTGAAAATAACAGCTATTGGGGAAATGGATTCGGGACTAATAAAAAGATTTAGAAATAATTCCTTTATCATAGGAGCAGAAAGTGAACATGCTTAATGTATGTGATAGAGAATGTATAATAGGAGAAAACATCACTCCAAAACAGAAAAAAGCACAAGCAAATGAGCTGGAGAGACATTCTTAATAGCAGTGTTTGGGCTCTTTAATTTATCATGGGTGGAATTACCTCTATTCCTGGATTCTCAGGCATGCCATTAACATGAAAAGTTTTTTTATATATAATGTGCACAATAATACTAATTCCTCAGATTAAGATGGACTAAATTATGAAAGAACTTTGCTCATAGGGCCATGCTCAAATCTCTGATATGATAAGAGTCAGAGTAAGCATGACACTGTTAATGGGCTTGCATTTGGAGCAGTGACTAAGGTCTACAGGAATTGAAAGAAAATATGGACTTGTCTGATTCAAGGTTTTACCTGCAACTTTAGTGAAATAGTATCTAAGGACCACAGTGCAAGATGAGACATGAGGTATTAATTTGTCAGGACTAAATGATAGTATCTCTTAACTATTTAGTCTTAATGTGAGATGTAGGCAATACATTTCAACATTGGGAGGATTCCAAATAATACTGTATAGGTAATGGTGTCAACATAAAGCATTTTGGGTATAGCCAAGAGTCTTCATTTTGTGTTCCAAATATAATGAAGTTCATTTATGACATACAAAAGATACTTAATTAGAAATAGCAACATTGGTGCATACGCAGGCGTCTACAATTGTTTTTTTTTGTTGTTGTTTTGTTTTTCCTTTTTTTTTTTTTTTTTTGGTAATTCTAGAGCCTTCACAAAATCCATTATTTTTTGATTAGAAGTGTTACTGAAATTCAAATCATAAAAAACTATTGAAATAATGAATACATAAAGGTCTTAATATATATCAGCTGATGACTATAAAATATGTGAATAGCATCTCTTACCAAATATGTTCTTTAGATAGGCATAACATTTACAGAAACACAATAATAAGAGGAAAGTTTCCCATCATCTATGAGGAGCTCCAGGTCTGACTATCTCTAAAAATATCATAAAGAAGAAAACAATTTTGAAGGGCACACTAGTTAATATATTGCTCTTGGGGAGGGGGGAAAATACATATAATTTATACTTTAACAATGAAAGATGATGTTTCTTCTTTGTCTTGTTAAAGTTTGTTAAAATTGGGACAAAACCTGAAGAATCCCTAAATAGACAAAGCCAGTTTAGTCCTCATGAGTAACCTTAACCTTGTTTGATTTGCAAACATAATTGACTCTTAACTTGAGCAATTTCTTGTAAATGCTTATATAATGATATAACTAGAAACTTTCCAGCAGAATAGACCCAATAAGGCAACTTTACAACTGTAACAATCAAATATTTTCTTAGTATTTACTCTACTCTGTAGAAGCCTGTTCCTTACTCTTCTTCAGTGAAGCCCAAAACCTCTTTAGGTTTGGTGTTTCCCAATTCATGAATTACTGTTTGTTCAAATAAACTCTTTAAAATTTTATTTGACCTCAGTTTATCTTTTTAAAGTTAAGATGCGTAGATTTTATAAAGTACTATAAATCCCTACATCACAAGCTCTCATTTAGTCCCTAAGAAAAAAGCTCATGAAAATAGCAGGGTTATATGGTCAGCCAGATCAGGGTTTAAGCCCCATTCAGTTATTTTCATACTGTTATTTTAAAGTTTCTGAAACATTTTAAAAACCAAACAAAATATCTATCTTTCTCATTATCTATTCTTCAGATTTCTTTTAAGAAATTTCTCCAACTTCTCTCTTTTTCCATAATTTCTTGGTAAGTTCCCAAGTCTAATGATTGAAATATTAATACCATCTACATAATCATCTCACCACCACCATCTTAGTCCCTTCACCAGAATATCCACCCCTCTCTGAACCTTCATTATCTCACTGACGTTATTAATAACTACATTGTTTCAGTTGATCAGATCAAGTATCTTGGAGACATCTTTGATGACTTTCTTTTTCTTCTTTCTCAAAAATGCTAAAATCAATCTTATTATTTCTGTTTCAAAATATACACACAGTCTGACCATTTCTAACTCCAAATGCACAGATCTAATTCAAAGTGCCATCATAACTCATTTGGATTTCACCATCCACACTCAGCAACTCTTTCTGTCAAAAACAGATCTTTTCATTTCTTCTCTTCACTGTCGTCTCCTCCCCACCCACTTCATTCTCAACACTACAACTAAAGGGATGCTTTTTACAATAACCATGCCAGTCTGCTGATCAAAAGGCTTCCATGCTCTTAGTTTTAGTCCTAATTTCAATTAAAAGACAAAGCTTTTTTTATCACCTACAAAATCCCACTTGAAATGGCCTATGATTTTTGCTCTGACTTCATCTCCTAATACTCCACACTTCATCAGCTCTGCTTTAGTCAAATCAGCTCCCTTGTCATTTCTTAAACATGCCAGATTTATATTTTGTCTATGTATTCCTATGGCCTGAGATTTTCTCCATCCTGCTATCCATCTAACTTTCACCTCATTCAACTCTTTGTTCAAACCATCTACTCTGTATTTAGATTTCAAATAGACTCCTAGTAATTTGGATTCCAAACCCCAGATCTATTTTTATAGCATTTATTGGGTTTTGATATATTGTATTGGATTCTATGGTGTTGTGTCAAATCTTGCTACAGTATTCAGTCCCTCAGTTCTTTGAGATGGGCTGTCAATAACACTTTGCTGAGTCTCACTCTAGGAATTGTCCTCAGGTAAAGAGAATATTCTTGACCAAGTTCATTCATCTGACCTGGCAACAACCCACATTGGGTGAGGAAATAGGTTCAAGTGGAACAATGCTCAAGAGACATTCCAGCCCCAAAGTCTCTATGGGCCCCTTTGTTAAGACTGTGGTACAATTAAACTCCTCTCTCTGCTCAATCTTACTTCCTTCTTTCATCCTGGGTCTTGATCCCAAGGGGACACTCCAGTAAACCTTCTGTAGATGACGTTTCATATTATTGGCTATATTTACAGAATTGCAACTAAGATATATGCCATATAATTTATTGCTTAATATGCTTATTATGTATTGTTCATTATTATCCTTTCAAAATATGTTCCATAAAGGCAGGATGTTTTATCTGAAAATATAAGGCACATAGTAGATGCTCAATAAATGGGTATCAGAGGAAGTACTCAAAATATGAGCTGAATGGGAGAATAAAACTAATGGCTACAAGATCATATTAAATAAAGGATTCAAGTGTCCAACTCAGAATGATATGTATGTGCCATTTACTACATGGTAATGTCTTTCATTTTTTTTCTATCTTATATTTTTCCTCCCTTTTTATACTGAAAACATGATGCTAGTAGTATGGCCAAACAGATCTCATAAAGCTGAGGAATTTTTTTGCATAGAAGGAAATTGCATTTCTTTGTGAGAAACTTCAGCATTAGGAGGTTATGGATTTATATGAGTAGGGTTTCTTGACATTACTAATTAAAGATCATTTTCTTCTATTTTATGTCTCCTCTCTCACATAGTTTCTACTACATCATAGCTTCTTTGCTCCATAACCTGGATATAAGTGTAGCTGCATCTTGATCACGGTCCTTTATGGCCTATCTACCCCTATGTATCATCTCAAATATAACATTTACTACTACCACATTGGTCTCCCAATGTCTGAGTTACTTAGAACCTTTGGGAAAAGATATGCTAATTTCTGGCTTTTTCAAATGTTATTAATCATTCTATGAGTTGACTGCTTTGTCTCGAGTACTTAGCTCAGTCTGCTCAACTGTGGCCAGATGGTGCAAAGCCATGTGGTGCAAAGTTGACTGTCCAAGACACAGTCTGAATTCAGAGGATGGGAAAAGACACAGTCCCTCGTAAGAGGCTGCAGGGATAGCAGCTCTGGCAATGGAGATGTGAGATAACACTTTTGCTTCAAAACACACTCCATTGCAACCCCATCATCCACACTTCTGAGAAAGGTAACAGCACAGAAAACAGTCAATTTCATTTATTTTGGAGGGAAGAGTTGTTTTATTTTCTTTTTTCCTGTAACATAACAAAGTTATGGTTCTATTTTACAGATCCAACTATTATAAAATGTGTGAAGATAATCATTTTAGACTCATATAAGACCTATTTGAGACTTAATATCAATTGAAAATATAACCCCCCTTTTGGGATTAGTTAAAGGCTATTGGACTATAAATCCAAGCACAAAATATTCTTCACTTGTGAAATATTCTAATGTTTAAGTTTGGCAGCCATACAAACTAAGTTCTAAATTCTCAAATACTGAATTCCAAAACACCTATTCTTTCACTTGGATTTTTTTTTTTTTATTATTGTGGAGTCAGCTTATAAGTGTGAGCCAAGTACAGAGTGTGTCTAGAAAGATGGTTTTGTCAATAGGCAAGTGAGATAAGTTCTGCAAAGATGCCTGGAGTCTTTCCACAGCAGGAAAGCATATGGCACATTTTAGTTGCTTTAAGTATTTGTATTCTGCACTCATGCTCAGAGAGACAGGCTAAGTGTGCATTTATAAAGTAAGTAAATAAACTAACCCAACAATTGACTTTCAGGGAAGACTGCTTTATTTTAGCTACTACTGTTTCTAAGATGTAGTTCCTATGACTGAAAGAAATGGACGAAGTGAAGTTAGAGAACTGTGTGGGACCAACCCTTTTTGAGTTAATATACAGGCTTTTTTTTTTTTTTTTCTTGAAGGAATCTGGAGGTATTGGAGTCGAGATTTACACATTCATTTTTGTCACCTGACCTGAAATAGAAGCTTCTTTACATCAATGACATAAATGTATAAGCATCTGCTTCCAAGATTATCATAAGCAATAGCCGCCACTGTCTGTGACAGAAAGGAACTGGATTTTTGCCAGCATTAAATAGGGCTTGCTCCTTTAGTTTATTTCTAAATTTAGAGTCCACAAGGTTTCTGTGTTTGCAACAATTATAAAAATGCACTTTCACATGCAGGAATGGACAAGTTGATTCTTGAGTTTCATATTTTTATTTTGTTGTTGCTTTTTTTGTTGGGGGGAGACAGAGAGCCAGCTTATTTTGTCTATGTAAATGTAATATTGGAATCTAAGCACATACATCAAATATCATTTTAGTCCTCTGAGCTACAAAGTGAATATCTTCTACCCAGAGTTGCTGAGGCAAATTAGGAAGTTATAAAGAGCAGTTGAGTTATTTATTCTCAAAGAATATGGAAAAGTAGCTATAATTGTCTTCTTTGTTTCTTTGTGTAGACCTAAAATATCCTCCATAAGTAAATGACAACCACTGGACTAAAATGTAAACTTCATAAGGACAAGGGCACAATTTGTCTTGTTAACTGCTGTATTCCCAGTATTTAGAATAGTTTCCATCAGACAATAAAAACAATGTAAATATGTGTTCAGCATATAAATTAAATTATAATTTTTGTATATATCCTGCATCAATCTCTATCATGAACATCTGATGCATTAAAAAAAAATCTCAGGAAGTCAAAAGAGGAAGTAACTATAAATGTATTTTAACTTTTGGAAACATTTATATCCTAAATTTTTCTTCTTCATTCATTCTTTTATTTTCTATTTTCATTTTTAATTATTATGGAAACATAAAGGTGGCATACAATGTGGATTAATAAAGTCAGGATAATTGAGGTATCTATCACCTCAGGCATTTATAATTCTTTGTGTTAGAAACATTCCAGTTCCACTGTCTTAGTTATTTTATAGTTTACCCTAACTTACTGTTGATTAATTTCACTTTGTTGTGCTATCAAATATTGTTCATTCTCTCTAACTATATTTTTGCACCTATTAACTATCCCCACTTTATCCCACCTCCTTGCTACCGTGCCCAGCCTCATAATCATCATTCTACTTTCTCTTCATGAGATCAATTATTTTTAATATTTTGCTCCCACATATGAATGAGAATATGTGAAATTTGTCTTTCTGTTCTGGCCTTATTTCACTTAACATAATGTTTTCCAGTTCCATCAATGTTGTTGAAAATGGCGGGATTTCATCCTTTCTTATGGCTATATAATATTCCATCATGCATATGCACCACAATTTCTTTAACAATTCATCTCTTAATGGATCCTCAGGTTCCAAATCTTTTCTATTGTGAATAGTGCTGCAATAAACATGGCAATTCAGGTATCTTTTCAATATACAGAATTTCCCTACTTTGGCTATATGCCCAGCAGTGGAATTGTTGGATCACATGGTAGTCCTATTTTTGTTTTATTTGAGGAAGCTACATACCATTCTCCATAATGGCTGTACTAATTTACATCCTTACCAACAGTGTACGAGGGTTCTCCTTTCTCTACATCCTCACCAGCATTCATTATTGCTTGTCTTTCTGCATGCATTTTTAATTTTCTATTTAAACAATCTAGTCCATAATTTAGACAGATTTTTATCCTATTGTACCAAAATTAATAATTCATAGTAGAGAATATATATATGTTTAATCTCTTTATTAAATTATTAATTAATTTTAAGGTATTTTGGACTCTTCAATATGTGCCAGACACTGTTCCAACAACTGAGGTTACAAAGCCCTGAAGAAAGATGATCACTTAGCTTCCCTACTTCACTATAGTTTTTAACTACATTTATCACATTGAAATACTTTTTTATAATATGGCTTTCATTTACTTATGGATGACATCTTAGGTCTAAGCAAAAAAGAAAAGAAGTAAATTATAGCTACTGCTCTACTTTTTAAAGATATAGAACTTAACTGCTCTTTCTTCCTGATTTGCCTCAGCAATTTTGGGTAGAGGATAGTCTTTTCTTAGTTTTATTTAGGTGATAAATAAAGATTCCTTGATGTGTTGGCTTAGAATGTGATATGGCAAAACCATTTTTACTTAGAATATATATGCAATATTTTTTAAATTCTTAAGAAATATTACTACTTAAATTATACATTGTCTTGAATTTTTTTTTTTTTTTTGACACAGAATCTCCCTCTATTGCCTAGGCTAAAGTGCCTTGGCAACAGCCTAGATCACAGCAACTTCCCAAAACTGCTGGGCTCAAGTGATCCTCCTGGCTCAGCCTCCTGAGTAGCTGGGAATACAGGTGTGCCACCATACCTGGCTAATTTTTCTTATTTTTAGTTGCCTGGATAATTAATATTTTTTTCTTTTTTAATTTTTCTTTTATTTTTGGTAGAGATGGGGTCTTGCTCTTGCTCAGCTGGTCTGGAACTCCTGACCTCAACCAATCCTCCTGCCCCAGCCTCTCAGAGTGCTAGGAATATAGGTGTGAGCCACTATGCCCAGCTTGTTTTGAATTTTTAAGGAGACTTTCACCATTGTTAAAAAACGAGTAAAGTATGAAAAATGATTTCAACAGTCAGTGGCAAAACACCTTTCTCAAATGGGTATATCATAAAAATGAGGTGAACATTTAGTTAAAAGGAAAAGGCATTCTTCAAAATTTGTATATGACCATTATAATGGCATAATAATTATTAAAATAGTGCTTTATAGGAGTACATTTCAGAAATATATACGAATGAAATGTAATTAAAATGAACATAACTCAGTATTTTATGTAAGAGTAGCAATTTTTTGTTGATGGGCTATTTCTTGAAGTAAACAGCACTTTTAAAAGCCATTGTATTAATATAAGAAATAGATTGAGAAATTACTAGGATATATTTATATATATAATTTCTACTTCTGGCCTACACTTTACTGAGATAAGAAAGATGATCTTTTTAACAAAACCTTACCTAAATTCATCAAAAAGCTGTTGATCATAGTGCTAATTTCTCTCAGTCCATATTTGTAACACACCTGCCTTAGATATCAGTCAAATGTGAAAGATTAATACCTTCCTTTCTTAAATGAATGTGGACATTGAATGATATTCTATGATTATATTAGGACTATTTCAATTTTTAAAAAAGCAAATGAATAAACAAATATACAAAATTCATCATAGTTGTATTCATGGTTATTATTTTTAAGGCACACTTTAAGGAAAATAGGATATTCTACAGATCTATTTGACCTGACTTTATGAATCAGTAAATGTTAACCTTAAGGATGATTATAAGTGGCATAGTTAATTCATTTGCCCCATAATGAAAAAAAAAATCCTTAATTTTTTTTTATATATTAAGGCCCCATAATGAAGAAAATTTTATTTCCTTCTCAGGGAAAGTTATTATTGAACCTTACTTAATATAATTGTAAACTTCAGATTATTGAAGGTAGAGATTAAAATTTTTGCCCTTACCCTGACAACATTCTATAGTATTATTAATTCAATTTTTCTAGCCTTGTCAAAGGATCATTGTAGAAAACAAAACATCCCTCAAAAGAATTAAATAAAAATACACTTCGTGAAGAATAAATTAGAATGCAAAGTAAATCTTAGAGGAGTAAATACTAATGATATAATGTGTTTGTTTTGTAAGCGTCTATAAGTGTACCAACATTATATTAACATAGTTAACTCTGGTTTACAAGATCATCAACTAAATCATTTTGTAGTTGTAAATTACTATTACGCTGACCTAGTTGGAACTTACTATGTTATTGTGACTCATATCAAGAGTCTGACAATCACATTTAAAAGAATATAAGTAAAGATAACAGTTGGTATCTTTAAATAATAACTAGTTACGTAAATGTAGCAGTTTGTGCTGTACAATTCTTCATATTAACTTTGAAATTTTGAAACATTATGAATATGCATAATAGAAATATAAACTCAGTGTAGGCAAGCATATATGATTTAGCAAAATGCAATAGTATAAAAATGAAATAATGTTACATCTAAAATTAAATTATCCTTTTTAAATAGAGAGAAAAATATACTGTAGTATTCTACTTAAATTTGTATTACCTAGGAAATTATATTTGACAATCTTTGCTTAATTCTGTATAAGTAAATTCAACCCAAATAGCATATCCATCACACTATATAAAAATACATAATAAATGTCTCTGAAAGAAAATATAACATTTTAAAGAAATATGCTTTTTGTATGATTAAGAGAAATGATTTTTTTCTGAAGTTAATTTTGTTCTAGTAACATGATGCAAAGAAATAAAACAATGCTTCAAAATAGAAAACAAACTTACATTTATCATAGATTCAACACTTTTGGAAAAAAATTTTGGCTATATTTTACATGGACAAAATTCTAGGAAATATACTATATATGATCATTTTGAATTTATTATTCTGTTTCTCATTAAGTGTTATATATTTTATTACTGGAACTTTCAGAATAGATTTACCTATATTATTCCCTCAATACCTCTCCTTAAAACACATGGAAATAGTCCTATAATGAGTCTTTAAAATAATAAAAAAAAACTAGTAACTTTCAGAACAATATTCATTATTTCACATGTTATTTAAAAATAAACAGCAAAATTAATATAAAAATAAGCAATTAAAAGTGAACAAACAATATAATTATTTTAATTAACATATACACATAACTATTTTTAACTTAAAATTATCAAACATTCACTGAATAGATATTGACAAGATCAGGCATCGCTACTTCACTGGCCATTTACACATAGTGGTGGTGACTGCTTGGTTATTTTAATTTTAGATTTGTGAATAGTTAGATTTAAAGAAAGCCTTTCTTAAATTAACTTGTTTATATAGTTTGATGTACATATACAAATATTTAGACGTATACTTGTCCAATATAAATGGACTTTATAGTGGGAATAGTGGGATTATTTACCTGCATTATTAAAAATCATTAAAAAGAATATGTATTAAGTTGTATTTAAAGCCAAATAACAAGATTATTAATAAAAATATCAGTAGGCAATTAAATTAGTGAAATGACTCATTCACATCCATTTTAAAAGGTGGAAAATAAAAGCCATAGCATTCCTTTAATAAGTATGCATCTGGCTGCTAAACAATGTATTCCTTTAAATATTAGCATGCTATTTATTCTTTCAGTTTAGTTTGATGTGCACTACAGAAAAAAAGCATCTTGAGAGGTTATTTCCTGATTTAGAACTTGAAGTGGTCAGGAAATAATAGTGATTATCAACACTTCCCTGGAGCTCATTGCACAACAGCCACTAAGTGCATTACTGTATATTCACTAATTTAATCCTCACAGCAACTTGATGATGAAGACACTGTTATTTTTCCCTATTATACACATGAGAAAACTGAGGCCTGGAAGAGCTAGGTACATTCCCTAAAATCATATAGTTTGAAAGAGGTGGACCAGCCTCTGAATCTAAAAATTAGGTTTAGAATATGATTTCTTAATTACTACCCAGCATGAATAGAGAGGCATCCTATGCACTGCCTTAGAAAAATCCAGAGACAGCATAGTAATAACCTTCAAAGATGACACTCACACTTTGGTCAATGAAAAAGTGTTTTATTATGTACAATAATCAACAGGAGAAAATGTCTCTACTTTCCCAGCTTGTAAGCTAATAGACAGAGTATTTATTTGTTTCTAGATTTAACCAAATGAGCCTTTATTGACTTGAAAACAATTATCAAAAGATAGAAAGATTGAAGATTAGCACTACTCTTCTATTTTCTTAAACAATTTTAATATGAAAAAGTGTTATATAAATGTACACATCCAAAATTCCTTAAAATATATTGAAATCAGGAGTGAATGCTTAGGTTAATCCCTTCAAACTCTAAAATTACACCTAACAACATTTTGAGGAAGATGATGCATGACTGGTAAATGTTCTAAATGTATTGT
This sequence comes from Microcebus murinus, assembly GCF_040939455.1. NCBI lineage: Eukaryota > Metazoa > Chordata > Mammalia > Primates > Cheirogaleidae > Microcebus > Microcebus murinus. The sequence goes on from NC_134114.1 coordinate 15,319,734, forward strand.
AAGCTAGTCTTCATTTAAAACTTATTCTAAATTTATATTCATGCAGTATAATGTGCATTGAATTTGGTCCAATATGTTTCCAATAAAAATAAAAAGCAATTACATTTTTGATCAAGGAACTATCAATTATCAAATGTTTTGGCACATTTATCAACAGTTATCAGAAGTATGAGTTTTCTTAAGAGACTTTTTAATTTGTAATTTTTTTTACTAAGGTATCATTTCATCAACTCATACAATTATCTCAGAAGGAAATATTATTCTCAGTACCATGAAACTAATAAAAATAAAACCAGAAGACACTGTGTTCCATATAATTTTACTGGTATTTATCACCTTTTGAAAATGATTTCACAAATCTTATAAGCTTTGCATTTCAGGAATTACCAACTGTTTTGGGGAATTATAAATAAGCCATCATGGGGTATGCATTAATTTTCCACATCTCCATTTACTTACCACTATGATGTATACTTATAGGAATCTCAAATAATCAATATTCTAATGTGATACACAAAGAAGGAAATTTTTTGATTGGGTCACAGTTGATACAGATAAACATCACATTTTGCTAGTAAATAATCTCACCAAACAAATTTTAATCAATAGTTTAATGTTTTACGTAGCCAAAAAGTCACTTTGGTCATTGTTTTCAAATAAACCAATGACTTTTAAATCATCAAATTGGATTGGTTAAGTCTGAGTACCAGGCACTATGCTGGGGCCACACACTAAACAGGACACTAAATCTCCCATTCTCAGTAATATGTAAACATTCTACTCCTAAGTATCTATAGTTTTAAATGAACCACATAGTTCCCACCTGTATATCCCAGTTAGCCTGGAATTTTCCCTGTGTAAGCACTGAATAAATGTTGCCTGAACAGTTGTCTGTCTTCACAATTAGACTCCATGGTCTTCATCAGCAGGACTGTTATTTGCCATTAAACTCAGTGTTCAGCACACAGATACATGGGCAAGAAATAGTTGCTATAAAATAAAAGCATGTTTTAAGCATGCATATGAGTTGTTGGGGCTGCTTATAGCATATCATAATTTGTTGTATTTTATACCCCATGATGAAAATCTTGAATAATATTTTTATAACTAAAGCATGTCTTTAATATGTTGCTATGAAAGCAAACATTACTTGCCAGCAGTTCTAAGACCTTCCCTAAAGTCTCAGAAACCACACTGTACGTGAGATGGCAGTGACAAATAATCTGGGGACTCTGCAAATTGAAAACACTGTGGGTGAAAGTTAGCTATTTGATTTAGAATGTAACATAAAGGCCTGATGACATTTTTTTTACCATTTTATATACAGACAAACTGAAGAGCAAAAAATGGATTGACTTTATCAAGAAAAATTGGCAATAAAATGGCTCATCACTGCTATTTATCTTGATTCTTGTTTCTTGCTCGCGATAGGAGGCTATTGTTTTGGAAGCCAAGTGTTTCCTTCTTTATGAACTTTTAATCGTGTCAACAAACCCACTTTCATTTATTATGATTGAGAAATAAATTTTATCTACTTTTGAAATTTCTGTATGATTTGATATGTTTACAGACAACTTATTTTTTAATTGTAAGTTTTATTGCTTAACTTTTTAGATATCTATAGGTGACGTTGCACTTAAACTGAAGACCTTGATTCTTTTGATGACCAAGAGGCTTATAGACATGTGACCTTACACTATCCAATTAATCCCTGATACTGAATTTTTGACACAACCTCTGTAAAAGGAAGACATAAAATGTACCTAGCTTACTACATTGGGCTGCTAAGAGGAACATGAGATAATTCCCATGAAAACGTCTTTGTAAAATATGAAAAACTTCTCAAATAGAAGTATAAGATACAGTTACACACAATAGATTTCCTTGCAATTATAATAAAAATATTATTTCTTATTTGTTTGTATAACTAGCTTTGGTGTATAGTATAATTTTATCTATAGGAGTGATACTCTCATTTAACACTTGTATATTATTTGGTCCTTGTAATTAATTTTCACTGAAGGCCTTGAAATATGGGCTCACAGATTAATTTTAAAACTCAGTTGGTTTCTCTATGTTAAACCAAGCATATCCCCTCATTGTAATCCTGTCCAAATCACGCAATGCTTTATTTCAAAATCTTCAACATTATGGGGAAAAAAAGGTACAGTTTATTTCCTAGTTATACCTATGATGTTCTATCTCTTCTTACAGATTTATGACTTACAAGTTTTCATCTTAGTATTGTGGACACTTATGAATATTCTCTTTAATTTCTGAGTTGATTTTCCATGTTTCTCTATGATTTTTAAATTGAGCTTAAAAAACATTATTTCCTTGAGCATCTTTGTTCATTAAAAAACAAAAAGTTCACATATATGATGAAATTTTATTTGTGAGTTGTCATTTGTGAGGTCTCTCATTTCATGGATTTATGGTAACTACATACAATTGATTTGGTTGGGGATTTAAAAAGTAAAATCAAGGATAATATTCTAAATAATTTAATTACATAATTTTAAAATAGTTTTTTGATAATTTAATTAAAATAAATGCACTATAGTTAGCAAAACACTTTGCACAGTAGTTAATACTATTATATAGTTTTTTAATATAAAATACAAAGGATGAAAGATATTAGAAATGTATTACAATACAGATGTTTCTCAACTTACAATTGGGTCGCATCCCAATAAACCCATTATAAGTTGAAAATACATTTAATAATCTAACCTACCGAACATCATAGCTTAGCCTAGCCTATCTTAAGTGTGCTCAGAATATTTATTTTAGCCTATAGCTGGACAAAATTACTTAATACAACACCTATTTTATAATAAAATGTTGAATATTTCATATAAATTTTTGAGTACTCTACTAGTGTGAAAAACAGAATGGTTTACTGGTATACAAAGTAAGATTTCTACTGAATGCATTTTGCTTTCACACTGTCGTAAAGTAAAAAGTATTAAATACAACCATTGTTTGTCAAGAACCCTCTTTATTCTCTTGAAACTTTAAAAAGGGTATATTTAATATCATAAAGATATTATGATATTATGATATTATTTAATATCATAAAGATGTATTATATATCATAAAGATATAATCCTCATGGTGCTTAACATAAATTTACTTATTTTGTAAACATAAATTTACTTATTTTGTAAAATGTTTAATTACAAGGAACGCACTAGAGGCAACTTTAAAATGAAATTATTTTTACTGATTGTATTTTCAAAGTAGATTCATGTATATTTTATAAAATATGCAAAAATTATGATGATTACTGCTGGGAAAGCAATATTACAAACAAGGGCAAGATATTAATATATTAAATAACAAAAATTGCAACAACTAGAGAATAACTTCTGAAAGGCCAAACTAGAACATAAATTATAACTTTGCTTGAGTCAGGAGTTGGCATAAATTTCTCTGGCTACCTTGAATCTGAAGTACACAAAGAGATTTTTGGAAAGGTAAAACCTCAGCATCCCTCCCTTCTCTCTGTCTGCCTTCATTATTATTATACACAGGGTCTTTAAAAACTGCTATGATCTAGACACTTGGAAAAATAGTAAACTTCTGAATTATCTAATTGCTTAAATAAAATATTATTGGTATATAACTTTCCATGAATTTATTACTTTATATATACAATGTTGAATTATCTTTCATGTCTCAAAATGCCAACTCTTGTCATCAATGTGAGGTGAGACAAACCCAGAGTAAATACATCCACCCAGAGAAGGTTACTTTCAAAAAACTACCATTAAGGTGGTGAAACTCAAAAGTCTTCATGGAATATGAAAATACTTTCCTATATGGAATGTAAGTTTAATCTAAAATTCTGATTTTATTTTATTTTTTTCTAGCAATGTCTCCAGTAACTAAAACATGATAATACATTTCCCATACTTTTCTTTATTTAAAAGTAACAACAACAAAAAAGTAAGTAAATAGACCAAAGCCTGGAAAACTGGGAAAAGAAAGTAATATTTGAGACACTCAGGGAAAGTTTTCTGAGTTATATATGACCATAAAATATGGGAATATTAACAAATACAAATATCTCATAAACTTGGACATTCTCAAAATAAATTTGGCTTTTTAACAGCGGCTTATTATGTTATACCAACATTGGACATTAAATACATGGGCTAAATATGTATGTATTTGTGCACTAATATATTCAGAAGCCTTCCCTAGTTACAGTCACATGTAAATATAGTCAAATTTCCATATCTGTAGGTTCTATCCACTGATTCAACTGTGGACTGAAAATATTCAAAAATAAAAAGAAAATCAACAAAAATAACAACACAACAATAGAAAAAAATACAAATAAAAACAATACAGTTTATAACCTATTTATATAGCATTTGCATTATATTAGGTATTATAAGTAATCTAGAGATAATTTCACATATACTGGAGGATCTATATAAGTTATATGCAAAAACACCATGTTATATTGGGGACTTGAGCATCCACAGATCTTGGTATCCTTGGAGGTTTCTGGAACCAATACCCTGTGGATACCTAGGGATGACTGTAGTATTTTGGACTTTAAAAAAATCCCAAACAAAAAAGAAAAAAAATATAATATCTAACAAAATATCTGAATTCATACTAGATGCTTTCAGGAACTTTAGACTTCCTCCAATAGTTACTTGATTTTTTGCTGTATATACTCATGTGTTATGTTTTAAGACATCATTAAAAACAATAAAAATAAAAGGAAACATCTCACCAGTAAAAACAATTCTCTAATACTACCTACCTGGCATAATACATTAGAAATATACTTATCTGTGGCCTTTATTGTAAGATACAGCTAATCGCTGTTAACCCTCACCTAAATTAAGTTGCTAATGTATTAATGCTATCCACTTATTTTCAGTCTCAATCTAATTATGAATTCGGACTCACAGTGTACTTGTAGCAAAGCTACTCAGGCCATTAGTTGATTTTAATTAAATGAAAGTCTTCCAGTGATTAAGGACTAATTAATTTTTAACCCAACTATAAATTAAAGAAAGTTTGCTCATTAATGATGAATATTTCCATATTTCACCATTACACCGGTTTCCTTATATGTAGTTTATTCTCTAGGAAATAGGAAATGAAATATAGATGTTAGACACTATTTTGGCAAGATTTTTTTTCACTCTTTTCTGTTATTGTTTGTTTTGCATTTTTGCTAGTATTTGAAACATAAGAAAATAAATGGTAAGTCTACTTCTAGGGCTACATTGTGTCCCTAATAATATAACAGTTTTGCACCTTTCCTTTTATTTATCTGGCGTGACAGCCTTGTATTATAATATCAACCCTTCCCCCAATACACACTTTCAAAGTGGACTCTTAAGTTTTTGCTTCTATTCACTCAGAAAAATAATTGTTTAAAATAAGCTAAATGAGAAAAGCTGCCATGACATTAATACAGATTTTTCTTTGTGTGTGTGTGTGTCTAAAGGATGTTGCTTTTTGAGGCATCATTCTGTACAGAAAACTTTCTATAAATGTTTAGTCATACACTTTGGGTCATGTACAATAGGGTGTGGATATTTTAAGTAGAAAGGCTCTGAAAACTATATGGAATAAAGCAAAGACACAAACAGAAACAATACTACATATTGTTTTGGAATACAACATATGTGTGGAAAATATAAAAACATACTCAGGAATAATAAATAACAGCTTCAAAATAATGATGACTTCTGAGGAAAGAGGCAAAGAAAATAATGGACGTAGGGTAGAGGGGTGGCATTTGGTTTTACCTGTACTATTTAGTTTTTCAAAAGGGAGTTCTAAAGGAAATCTGGAGAACTGTTAATAACTCTACATTCTGAGAGGTGATACTTGTTTCTTATCTATACTCTTTTTGTAACTTTATATGTTTGCCAAATGTTTATAATTAAAAGTTAAAAGCAAGTATAAAAATAATACTAAAATGTTTCAAATATCTATTATCAAGGATAAAATAATTTAGGAGAATCTTTATGACTTGCTGATCAAGCTATTGATTACCAAATTATCTCCCATTCAAAACTCAAAAATTTTTCATTGAGCATACCATTAAAACAATTAAAATATCCAGGCCACAAATGAATTGTGTTTTTTTTTTCATTCTAATAACTCATTAGAAATAATAGTTCATTGATTTGATTGATAGCATGGTGCTAAAACAGGATAATGAGGAAATAAAGCCCAATTCACTAAAATCATTGTGTCACCCTGATTAACTTGGTCTCAACTTATCATGCTAATATTCATTTTTTCCTCAAACTCTTACCAGCTTGTGAACTAGTTATTTAATGAAAAGGGGTTTTTCTTTTTCCAGTCACATTATTATTCAGTATTGTTTTAAAATTTTCCAGATGTGTTTATACCAAAACAATCATTTTTAAATTGGTTGTCATTCAAAAACAAGAAATGAGAAACTTTATTTTCATCATCCAAACATGCCAACCTTGCTCCCACCTCAGGATCCCTGTATATTCTACGTCCTCCCTCCAAGATGCTATTTTGGGGAATTTTCCAATGAGCATCTTCTTCTCAATCCTGAGGCTCCTTAGTCATATCCTCAGAAAGTTCTTGGTCAGTCTTTGCAAAGTCCTCTCCTTTCCTAGTCACTCTCTATCCCAAAGCTCTATTTCGTTATTTTTCTAGCATTTGTTCTATGAAATTACATGTATATTTGTATATTTATTTGTTGTACCTTTTACTTCCTTCGTTATAAAATAAAATCAATGAGAAAGAAGTTTATCTTTTCTGTTTCCTAATATATTTTAATAGTTTAGAATTATGTGTAACATATAAGAACTATTCAAAAAATGTGTTCAATGATATAAATGCTAACCTCTAGCAAGGTATTGTTTTTGTAATGGAAGTAGAATAGCATAAACAGTAGCAGAAAGTCATCTTGGGGAGACATTAGACAAAGACTGCTTCTTGACATACCAATGTTTGGCTATGCCATACCACTCTCCAAGATAATAAATCTCATAGCGAGAGAAGCTTTGAAGAAGTAAATGAGTGCCTTTTTGCACTGGATTTAATGTCAGGAAAATAAACAGAAGATTTATAAAGCACGTATTTGCAATTATTGGTCTGTTGGCCTGGAAGTCAATTAATGGTATAGATAAAGTGTTATAGATTCTCAAGTATATAAGATAATGCGAAGTGTGGGAGTAAATGAGGTCACCCAGGGTGAGGGGTAAAAAGAGAAGATGGTTAAGGACAGAGCTTTGACGTATGTGAGTTAATCAAATAAACTGAGGAGCAGAGAAGTAAAAAATAAGTTGACATTCAAATAGTCAAAGAGAAAGAATATTTTAAAATGTGGTATCAATCAATTTAAAGGAAAACTAAGAAGAGGCTTTTGGATTGGAGAATTAGAAGGTCATTGGTGACTACAAGTAGAAATTGAATCTGCTTTTTAATTAGAGTGGTATAAGGGAAAATAAAATTGAAAGAGCAAGTGATGAAGATATGGGCAGAGAATTTATAGGGTGTTTGTTATTCCCAATTAATTTGATGTAAAGGAGAAGGAGAAGTGAAAGATTACATCAAGCTTTTGGTGAGGGTTGGCTGTTTCCTTGTTCCATCGGGAGTCTCAAAAATTCAGGATGAATAATTTGCAGAGAACAAATGTAAATATTAAGCAAAAAACTATAAACTGCCTTGATATTTTATTTACTTTCAGTTAATCCTCTTAAAAATTTAAAATTTAAGATAGTAAAAGAGATATAGCAAGAACACATGAAAACATATAACAATTATGGCTCAACAGAAAATAATTCTTCAGTCACTTCTTGGGTTAGCTATTGGTACTAATTTCTAATAAAAACTTCACTCACCAGCTCATGCAATGCTATTAAAGAGATTCTTCTTACCATTTTCATAAAATCTTACATGAACAAGTTTAATGGACTAATTCAGCCTGATTCTTCTAGAAGATAAAGCTGTAATAACTTCCTGAGGCTATGTAAACACATCCAAAATGAAAATGAGATTTGAAGTTAAAGTGGTAATCACTCATCTTACTCATTTGAATATATCATATGAAATTGGCCCTTTAAGAAAGAATGAAAAACCATAGACATATTAGAATTTCAGATTTGGAAAATATCTTTAAAATTGTTCATCAGTGTTATTTTCTCTTCTCTGTTGCCACTGAAATAATACCAAAGTTCCTGCAAAGACTTAGCTAAAGATTTAATTCCTGAGAAATGTGATATTATATAATTTTGGGGATTATTCAGAGTGCTATGTTTCCCAAAAAATGAGGAAGAGAAATGTGTTAAAATAACACATGCTAAACAAATGGTACCCAAACAAAATCTATTATTCTCTTATAATTTTGATATAACTTTCAAAAGTGATTACATCTGCACTCACCATTTTTAATCATTATGCCGTTTAGTGCATATTGGTACAGGCCCAAGGAAATATAAACAATCCCCCTGAGTTATTTATTTAGAACCCATGATTCTTTAACTCTGAAGCAATGGTTAGATGATTAAATTGTTATTTTCCTTTAATTATTAACAAATACATGAATTACAATAAAATAAAACATTTCATGCTTTTCTAGTATCATTAAGTTAGAAATCTGAGAACCAATAGTTATGCTGCAAAACAATGAAAATATTCTATGCCATTTTTGTAATCTTTACTAATAATTTGGAGAACCCAAGCATTGTGAGCTGATCTGTAAATTGCTTACACATGCCATATATTTCTTTTTTTTTATTACCTTATATTATGGGGGTACAATTATTGTTAGGATTACATATCTTGCCCCTGCCTCCCTCCCCACTCTGCTATGCCAGAGCTTCAAGCGTGTCCAGCCTCCAGGTGTTGCACGGAACCCACCATGTAAGTATATACCCTTCCCCTCCGCCCCCCTTCCACCTGCCCATCTCCGGATAACAGATTTTTTTTTTTAGACATTTTGGTTACAGTGTATATCTTTGTCTCTCCCTAAAAAGGTATAGAGGTAATCCCTTCCCCCCAACACACACAATGTTCGCCACTTCCTTAAGATGTGGGTCTCCCCCCTCAATCCCTGTTGAACACTATCATTTTTTGAGCACCATAGTTTTAGTCAGTACCAATTTGACAGTGAGTAGACGTGTACCCCACTTTCCAGATCTTGTTTCTTTGAAATATTTTGCTTTCTGAAACAGGGACACTTTATAGTACCACATTCTCTCTTATGAAACACACTTCCAAATGGCTCAGGTCTGTAACTAGTCCCCTCTTGAAGTTTAGATATCTTTTTTCCTATTGTAAGCTAAAGAGAAGCCATTTACCAAGTTCGGGACCTACACCTTTGATGAGACTTTTCTTACAAAATAAATTGCTATCTAATATACATCTCTGTATAAATTCAATCAGTATTTTAACAAAAGTAATGCAGGATATCTAATTTGGAAAATACCAGGTTAAAGTTCTTACGACTGTTGTTTCAATCATTCTTTTACTTCAACAAGTACTATGCCCCATCCTAGATTCTAATATGAATTTGAAGAACCAGGAGACAACAATAAGATCCTCAAGGAAAACTACACAATAACAAAAAATTAAGTTTAGACATAAATATCAGGGACCCACTTGTAAGAAAAGAAAACCTATTCTGTCACATTAAATGACCTACTATAAGAATTTCTTTTCCTATGTTTCTTTTGCCCAATTAAAAGAGGATTACTCTACTTCGCCATGTATTTGGGATTAAAGTTGTTTGATAAATTCAGTTATATTGAAGGTATACCTTGGGAGGTAACTGAAACTTTTAATAGGGTGGAAGATTAAACATTTACACATTTGAAATGTTCCTTGAGATGTTATTTTAATTGTAGTGACAACTGAGATGGATTTCACAAGAGGACTGTAGAAATATCCAGAAAAGGTAAGAGAATCTTATAATCATAGAAAGGTGATGTTTTAAAACAAATCAGTGATCTTAACCCAAATAGAAAGAGCCTGCACAATTCTATCCTAAAGGAGAGTGCATGTGCTGTTAACACATCACAGTGATTTTGGAAAGATATGCAACTACAGAGAAGTCAAAATATTTTTAAACATTCAAATGGCATCATTTCTTACAGTAAATGGGAAACTAGCAAATTAATCTATGGTTATTAAAATTTAATTTTAGATAGTATTTTGACTGGAATGCATATTTCCATGAAAAGTTGGCAGAAATGATTTAACATATTTTCATATATGTGTATAGTATGGCTGAAAACACATTAGAGATCATTTAGCTGCTTATTTTACAGATGATGGATTAGGAAATGATGTTTATATTTTTTTAATAAGAGGATGACAGAAATGGAGTCATTAGCTCTTGCACATATGTTTTAGGGGTTTTTCTCATTATTGAGAATATTAGAAAAAATGTGCATAAAAGTTTTAGAATCAGTAGTTGTGAACTTGAGAATACTTTTCTTAAATGTATCCCAGCATCAAGTGTACACTCACAGTCACTTAAAATTTTAGAGAACGTACTATTTTCATATTTTGCTAATTGCAAAATAGAATTTGTGACCTGATCTGATATTTCTCATTTGTTTTTCTGAAAATAATTCTCTTTCTCCTCTCTCTCCTCTCTCCTCTCTCCTCTCTCCTCTCTCCTCTCTCCTCTCTCTCTCTCTCTCTCTCTCTCTCTCTCTCTCTCTCTCTCTCTCTCTCTCTCTCTCTCTCTCTCTCTCTCTCTCTCTCTCTCTCTCTCTCTCTCTCTCTCTCTCTCTCTCTCTCTCTCTCTCTCTCTCTCTCGCCATTGCCCCTATGAGTAGGTGGAGATGCAATATCTAACCTTGCTGGCGCGGTGGCTCACGCCTGTAATCCTAGCTCTCTGGGAGGCCAAGGCGGGCGGATTGCTCAAGGTCAGGAGTTCAAAACCAGCCTGAGCAAGAGCGAGACCCCGTCTCTACTATAAATAGAAATAAATCAATTGACCAACTAATATATATAGAAAAAATTAGCCGGGTATGGTGGCACATGCCTGTAGTCCCAGCTACTCGGGAGGCTGAGGCAGTAGGATTGCTTGAGCCAGGAGTTTGAGGTTGCTGTGAGCTAGGCTGACGCCACGGCACTCACTCTAGCCTGGACAACAAAGTGAGACTCTGTCTCAAAAAAAAAAAAAAAAAAAAATCTAACCTTACTATGCAAACCAAAAAAAATTCTGAAATGAATTTGGTTTTACATGTATTTCTCCTTGAGGAAAATTCAAGCCTATTGCAAAGTTTTATGGTTTTTGAACCAAAAATTTTGTTTTCTGAATAAAGGAAATTTGTTTATGGTGGTGCTGGTACAGTAAAAAGGTGCTTAATAATGGGATGTTTAGCTAAATTTTCTTGATAAAATATTGAAAAATGTCATATTGGGGAGAGATGCCAATACATAATAGCATAAGTTGCTCATAATTTAGACAATAATACTGGCATTGTGCAACAGTAAATATCCTTCTGTTATATAATATTTTTTGCAAATAGATAAACAAGAAGGTAGAAAAAAGAAACCTGAATGGAAGCAAGGAAAAGGGGAAAATAAAAACAAATGATGAGAAAAAATGATGAGAAAAGAAGAAGCAGTTATGAGAAGGAAACAATAGTATTTATAAACTCTGTTATTTCAATACATTTAGGCTTTTGTATTTGCCTCATACTTATTCTGAGATTCTGTGGATGCCTGGAAAATCTGTTTATAACTACAGAGTTATCACCTCATGTAAAACTGATTTCTTCATCTTAGTTTGGAAATAATTTTGAAGGACCTATTTTCCAGAATGGCCATTGATGTTGGGCTCAATTTGCCTTTAAGAAATCAGGAATAGTCTTAAACATAAATCACACCTCAAACACTAGAGCCTTTTTGTTTTTATTTTAGAAAATTGTATTAAGACTTTCAGAGTATGATAATTGGCTATATTTACCAGACTCTCTTTTCCAGTCATGAGTAAAATATAATATTAATAATGACAAATATTTATGTAGACAGCTATATCACTGAGAATATGGATCACACATTTTGGATGTCTCTGTTACCAAAATATCCAAATTGTTACATATGCATGATTAGCATACACAGTGATCTCATCATTTGTATTTACTTTGAGTACTTATTTATTTTTTAATAGCTCAGCATGGTGCTTGTACAGAATATAGTTTTTAAATTGATTGTAGATCCACTATTGACTACTTGAAAATAATGTTGTGTGTATAGATTTGCTACAGAATAGCTAAATAAAATATCTAAATACTTTTTGAAATAAATAAGTCAGGAAATGAAGTAACATTCCAAATTAACAGATACAAAATAGCATATTTGAATTTAGACTTTAAATGACAAGAGAGATCTGCAGAATAAGTACCAATAAAGATGGAAACACTTTCATTTCTCATCGGATAATACCTGATGGTTATATTTGTGTCTTCAAAAGGAAGGAGAAATATGAATGACCCTATTATTAGAATAGTTAATACACACCACACATGATAATGCTTAAGTACTTTTAATGCAATTTTTTGCATCAATAATATTGTTAAATTATTATTGTTTTTATGTTTAATTTCTACAGTAAAACACTTTGGTGGTAATGGTTATTTGGGCATTAAAATGGCAGAGGCATACTTGTGATACAAGTAAGTTCCTTAAAAATTTGTTCATTTAATATATATTAACTGTATTAGTTATCTTTGTAGAAAAAAATAAAATACATATATTATTGTCTAGAACAGGCTCAGTATCCTGAACCTATACAGATTCATTTTCCCTGGGATGGGAAATTAATCGGGAAATAAACTGAAGAAAACAGAGAGCTATAAACATAAACTGAATAAACAGAGAATGGATAATCACTGATTTTTCACTTCTTTAGGCCTATCTTGATCATGACTTAAGATTTTGAAGGCCAAGCCAATAAGACTCATATATGACATATATCCCAACTACTCATTGGGTCCCTGGATCTCATCAAATGGAAACGACCCTGGAGAGCTCTGCAGCTCTGTGATGACAGTGTGGCCGAGAGACAGGACCTAAGTATTTTAGGTCAAGAAAGAAAATTAAGAAGTAGAAGAACATTAGAACACAGTTTTCAATCTTTTATTTCTCATGTGAGGAGAAGGCTGTTTGTACAAGATTCAGGATGGAAAAGTAAACATATTTAATAGAATTCAGTACTGTTTCTGCATCCTACATCTATGTTCTTTTTCATGAAAAATTTCCCTATTTTGATGATCCTTTAGTTTGTGATCACAATGGGAAAAAAATCTACTTATTATGTTATATTAAAAATTTGATATTATGCCATTTTCAAAGATAAAAATAATTGAATATTTCAAAAAAATTGACACTTCTTTCTTCTCTATTTTCTATGTGGAATCAAAAAATCTGTATTATCAAAGGCTCAAAACACGAACATAACGTATGGTTTCATTATACATGTATTGTACAACATATACATTTATTATATTGTCAATCATGTATATCATTATATTTGTAATATTATATATATGCATTTGCACTTATATATCAGAATGACTCATTTTCTTTGTTGGCGAGAGAGGGTTGGAATTTGTTAGATTTTCCAGGTGGTTGGTCTTGCTTTTGTTGAGATGTTCTAATCAAAGAATACAAAAAACAACTGCACTAGGTTGTCTTTTTTTGTCTATTTGTTTATAACCTTCATAAATTGAGATGGCAATAAAATACAAAACAAAAATTAATGCAAATTGCATAATAAATAACAAGCTTGGTTATTCCTTTACTTACCTCTTTTAAAAGAAAATATATTAGTAGGTATTAAAATAAATGAGTGCATTTAAATAGATTCTAAAATAAATGAACAGGACCAAGTTATGAAAGCAAGAGCCATAACTAAGTATTAAGGATAGAAAATTCATTGAACATTGTGCATAGTTTTGGACTTTCTCGACTACAGGCGTGATTATTTGACCTCCCAATGTACTTGATCTCCCAATGTATTTTTATAAACCTGTCAAGTTTGCATTTGTCTTCTATATACCATCTAAAAAGGTACACATTTTATGAGAATATTTAACATATATACAGATTAAAATGGTGAAATTATTAAGGCCTTACCTAGCTTTTTGATATAAATTTATTTTATAAAAATTATAACTTTATTTTATGGACAATATAAAGAAATTATTGGAAATAATAAATGTATGGAATGGTAGTTTTTCAACATGACTACATTTATCAATTAAAAAATGAGGAATGCATTTTTGTAAACATCATTTCTCATGGGTGGCAAAAAGCACCAAATACATCAAATTCCAAGTGGTTTGAATTGTGTTAGGTTTTTACCACTAAGAGTAATACAACCATGTTCTTGTGCCCTTGACACTGAGGTTGACATTAACTATCCTTGTCAATCCATACTACAATAAAATTATGTTCGAGAAATTTGTGAAAGATATTATACAGACATCTGCTATGTTTCAGGTTACGTCCCTGAAAATAAGAGTATAGGAATTTAGACTTCAAAATTTCTCTATAAAAGAGAAGTAGAAGATGTCTTTACAAAGCAATTCTTGAGTTTAAGGTTTGTTTTACACTTTTATAAACCTTGGCATATTGTACTTGTCAGAAAAATTTCATAACCTAACAATAACCTTTTACTATCCTTTATGTAGTGTTGTCCAGACAAATTGTCATGCTGCTCAGCTGAACAAGATTGATGACACAGCAAACTGCCAATACAGAGTTTAGGAGAATATACCCCTTCAATGAACTTCAGGGCACTCCTAATCACTTCCCTGGGCTGGGATGGCAGTAGTCCCTCAAGGATTTTGATTTAGAGGCTGTAAAATGCCAAAAATACAACTCCAAATATGAAAGAGTGTGTCTAAAAAAAAAATGGAACAATAAACCTTTTCTTCTGAATATAGTTTATGTAGCTATTTGTTGCTAGAAAGTTGCTTTTAAAAATTCAGAAGAAAAAATATAAGAAACACGGCCATATTTTCAATGTACAAAATGAAAAATTATATTTACAAAAGCTCTGTTTAAATAGAAAAGTAATACGAATCTTTGCATTTTCTGGGCAATGTTACATTTTATTACCATACTCATGATTTTTTATTATTTGTTTTAATACATAGCCTGCAAATGTTTGGAGATTTTAGAAGAAACAAAACAAAAACCTTCACCACACTCTCTTTTATCTTATAATTACATAATACTGAGAGTTTTTTTTCTTAATTCACTTACTCATTTTTCAATGGTATGCCAAACGTTTCAATAGTCTGAGAGAGCATGCTCCTTAGATTGAAGTTTAATTCTCTTTCATTAAAAGTCTGAATGTTCATGGAGAAAATACAGTATTTTATATGATTGTGTATAGTTTGTTATTTGTGACATAACACTTAAAAGTCAAGAAGAAGAATAGAGCAGTCAGATTTACTTTCATATTTAAAACTTAATTATGTCATAATGCTGGCTAGCGTGTAGTCAAGATGTTCACATATGAAAAACTTATCACATGAATGGAGCTTATCAATTGGAGAAGAAATCAATAGACCAGCAAATGTTTATGTCTAACTTTTTGGTTTTATTTTTTGTTTGATAAATAATGATTGTATATATTGTATTTATGGGGTACATTGCAATGTTTTAATAGATGTATAAAACATGGATGATGAAATCAGACTCATTGGCATATACATCTCCTCAATTATTTATAATTTCCTTGTGATGAGAACATGTAAAATTCTCCCTTTTAGTTATTTTGAAACATACAACCAATTATGATCAACTCTGGCCATCATATTGTACAACAAAACATCAGAACTTATTCCTCCTGTCTAACTGTATCTTTGTACCTGTTGACCAGTGTCTCCTTTCCCCATCCACCCTTCCACCCCTTGATAACCAACATTCTGCTCAAAACTTTTATGGGTTTGACTTTGTTAGATTCTACATGTAATGCTGTTGTACAGTATTTGTTTCTCTATGTCTAGCTTATTTTACTTAAGATAATGTTCTCTAGGTTCATCCATGCTGTCACAAACGGTAGACTTTCCTGTTTTTCTACAGCTATATTTTATTCTATTGTGTAATATATGCCACATTTTTAAAATTGATGGACATTTCAGTTGTTTCCATATCTTGGCTGTTATAAATATCACAGCAATGAATATGTGAGTGCAAAAGTCTCTTAGGAATACTGATTTTGATTCATTTGGGTATATATCCATTAGTAAAGATTGCTGCATCATACAGTGATTCTATTTTTTGTTTTTGAGGAATCTCCATACTGTTTTCCAAAATGGTTATACTAATTTACAATACCACTGATAAAAAGTAAGGGTTCTCTTTTTTCCACATCTTCACCTACATGTTTTTAAGGTTCTTGTCCAACAAGTGGTCAAGAGCACTGCCTTAGTCAGTTTGGGCTTTTATACCAAACTATCAAAGACCGTATGGCTTAAACAACCAAACACTAATTTCTCATAGTTCTGGAGGCTGGGAAGACCAAGATCAAGGGAATGGCAGACCCTGTGTCTGCTGAGGGCATACTTCCTGTTTTGCAGACAGTCATCTTCTCTTCGTATCCTCATGTGGCTGAGAGGGCAGCAGAGAGCAGAAAAAAGCTCTCGTTTCTCTCCAAGACACTAATCCCATCATAAGGGTTCTACTCTCATGACCTAAGGACAACCCAAAGACCCCATTTCGAAATGCAGTTACAATGGGGATTTAGGCTTCAATATATGAATTTTGGGGGAACATATTCAGTACATAGCATGTGTGTGTATGTGTGTGTGTGTGTGTGTGTGTGTGATACATATGCTATGTTAGACAATCACATACAGCCTTCAATTGTCCCTTGCATCTCAGCCTTTATTCCTTTTCTTTATAGGTGATGACTAATATTTGGCCTTTAGGCCACTTATTATGTTCTCTTTATTACTTTGAACTTCCTTGAAATAGCAAATTTTAAAGTGTATTTAAAGTCTTTTTTCATTGAGTACGCAAAGCACTCTATGCTTAACTGCAGAGTAATATAATTTAGTAGTAGTGTGCTGATTTTATTAAGATAACTCATTAGCACTAGAGCACTAACATAGCCCTGGAGGTGACTCAAATATAGTCAACTGAGTTACGTGGCTGGAATACCAACATATATTCAAATGTGAAGTGGCTGCTTGAAGGTAACGAGAGTGTCGTGATCCCACAATAACCTCAACCTAGGTCAGGTTATCAATAAAATGTTAATTAAAGTTATTGAAAGTAATAAAGAGTAAGACTTCTTAAATTATTACATATGCATTTTTGGACTAAAATCATCAGTATATTCAGCGTATCAGAGTTTTTCTTTTGAAAGCAGAGATAAAATCTATGGTTTTAGATTTTATATAAAGAAAATATTAAGAGTAGGAGAAAGAGGAGACAGAGGGAGAGGTAAAGGAAGTGTTAGGTAGATGGTGATAGATTCTAGGTCTCCTAGGGACAAAAGTGGGTACTGTTGCTTTAATGTAACTGTCCCACCTGGGAAGAAGGCCTCCATCTTGGTCCTGCCCCACCCTAATCTCCCCAGTGACTACCATACCTGGGGAGGAGAAAACCCCTACAAATCTGCTAATCATAACTTAATGTGCCAGTTGTAAAAGAATGCAGAGGACTCTCTAGCCCATGGGACAAGCAGTACAGGTACATGCAATCTAGAAATTGAATTAGAACAACTCACATGGATAGTTAAGGCTCAGGTCATGTGACTCCCAACTGTGCAATTAAAGTGGTTCCATGATGACTTCTGAACCACTAAGGACGTCCCAATATGGACACTATAAAACAAGACCCAGACTGTAACCAATCCCTTTTGTGCCCTTCGTTTTGCTCTCCCTTTGCCACGACAATGGGTCTGGTTGTCACCTGTGTGGCATAGGTACCATGCTCTGAAAATCTATATCTTGCTCTTGCCCTATAATCCTATCTTTCTCTCCTCAATAAACTTCATTTTTGTGTTTGCCTTACTTTGGTGTGTGTGGTCATTCTTCAGCCATGAGCATATCAAGAACCAACATTTTCACACTGACACCTGACATATTGCAAATGAAGAATAAAAAAAAAAATTAAAGAAAAAAGGTTACTATTTCTGTATAAATGAGTGCTGTGCAAAAGGCACAGGAACAATATCATTCATAAATAATATCCAAGAGTTGCGAAATCTTTCCTGAGTCAGATCAGGTAAATTTTACTCTTTCTCCTCTTTGGTAGGACTCAATGAAGTTCATTCTTCCTAATAGTGCATTGAGTATACTGTATCTGAAATAATTTTTACATATCCATCCTTTATACTAGAATATGAAATTTAGAAATGAATTTAATATTTAATTACCACTATCAAGCACTATATTTTTTCAAAACAGGTAATCAGTAAATATTTACTCATTAAATTATTAAGTAATTGAGAGATTAGATAAATGTATTTTCTATTTTACCTTTCAGCATAGGTTAATGATTTGTGAATTAGCCTATATTTGGTAACTAAGTTTTATTATGATTTATGATTTGAAGTAAGGCCAATGGTTTTCAAGATATTTAATACCATTATAATTTTATTTTTGAAAATGTTTATTTACAAAGACATGGTATCTCAAGTCTTCTCAGTCATACTTCACTTATTCTTCTAATGGTAACATGATTCCAAAAACATTTTTGGAAATTTAGTATTAGATTAAATCAATTTGGTGGTCTATCATTATGCAATATGTTTTATCAAGACAAAGGAAGTTCAGTAACTAATGTTACACTGCACACATACACACAAATTAAAATAATTTTGGAAAATAGTTTTGTGCAACTCATGGATTCAACAAAAAAACAAAAATGTCTGTGACATTAATCCTCCACATAAAGGTATGTTTTTTTCTACTGTCAAATCACTAAATAATTAATACTCCATTATTTATATGAAATAGTATTTAATTTAGGTATTAAAATATATTTTAGAGATGATGCTTCAGGTCAAAATTTAATTTTAAAAAGGAAACATATATAAGCTTCTAATGTACTATATTTTAATGTTTAAGGCTAATTGTCTATATAGCTATTTTTGTAAGTTGTATAATTTGTGCTGTGAAATACTATATTATGGGATTATCTCAGTTGTTCATTTTTTGTCTTTGATTTGGTTATGTTTCCCCCTACTATGGGTTGAATTCTGTCCCACAACAAAGATATATTAAAGTCCAACTCCCAATATCTCAGAATGTGATCATACTTGGAAATAGAGTCTTTACAGAGGTGCTCCAGGTAAAATGAAGTCATTAGGGTGGGCTCTAATGTAATATGACTGGTTACCTTAGAAAAAGAGGACATTTGAACAAAGAGAGAGAGATACAAAGGAAAGACAATCTGAAAACACAAAGAGTGTGTCTCCTATAATCAAGAATTCCTGGCCAGGCGCGGTGGCTCATGCTTGTAATCCTAGCACACTGGGAGGCCGAGGCGGGCGGATTGCTCGAAGTCAGGAGTTTGAAACCAGCCTGAGCAAGAGCGAGACACCGTCTCTACTATAAATACAAAGAAATTAATTGGCCAACTAATATATATAGGAAAAAAAAATAGCTGAGCATGGTGGTGCATGCCTGTAGTCCAGCTACTTGGGAGGCTGAGGCAACAGGATTGCTTGAGCCCAGGAGTTTGAGGTTGCTGTGAGCTAGGCTGACACCATGGAACTCACTCTAGCCTGGGCAACAAAGCAAGACTCTGTCTCAAGAAAAAGAAAAAAAAAAAAAAAAAAAAGAATTCCCTGTGGCTACCAGAAGTTAGGTAAGAGTTGTGGAACAGATTCTCTCTCACAGTCCTCAGAGGAACTAACCTCACCATCTCCTTGATATTGAATTTGCGCCCTCTGGAAATGTGAGGCAGTACATTTCTGTCATTCTAAGCCATCTAATTTTTGGTACTTTGTTATGGAAGCCTTAAAAACTAGTATATCCCCTTATCCAGCATTTGTAAATATGTTGTATTAAATTTCCAATGAGTACAATAATAAAATAATCAATGAACAAATGAAAATTCATAACACACATTACTTAAAGAATTGAGAATAAGTAATAAATGGGCACTCATGGATTGAATGGTTTAAGTAAGTTGCTGAGTTTTTGCTTGGGATTTAGAGGAAAGAACAAATTTTCTACGAGATAAAAACAATAATGGATGTATCAATTAAACTTAAGTTGGGAAATAAAGACCTTATAGCTGACGAATACAGACATACCTTGTTTTCTTGTGCTTTGCTTTATTGTGCTTCACAGAAATGGATTATCTACAAGACGAAGTTTTGTGGAAGTCCTGCATTAACAGCAAATCTACTGGCTACATTTTTCCAATAGCATGTGCCCACTTTGTGTACTTGTTAATTAACATATTTTGTTAATTATCATAGTATTTCAAAAATCTTCCATTGTTATTATACCTATTATGGTGATCTTTGATCACTGATCTTTAAAATTACTATTGTAATTATTTGAGAGCACCAAGAACTGCTGCCACATAGGATAGAGAACTTAATAAATCTTGTATGTGTTCTGATTGCTCCACTGTCTAGCCTCTCCCCCTCTCTCTCCCTCTTGTTAAGCCTCTCTATTCTCTGACAGTAATATTTAAATTATGATAATAATCATGCAATGGCCTTCAAGTGTTCAAGTTAAAGGAACAACATTTCCTTAAGCAAAAGCCTAATCTACAGCAAGGCCCTACCTATCTTCAGTTATATGAATGCTGAAAGATTTTAGGAAGCTGCATAAGAAAAGTTTAAAGCTAGCAGAGGTTGGTTCATGAGGTTTAAGAAAATAAGCCATCACACAACACAAAAGTGCAAGATGAAGCAACAAGTGCTGATGGAGAAGTTGTAGCAAGTTACTCAGGAGATCTAGTTAATACAGATCAAGGGGGCTCCACTAAACAATATATTTTCAGTATTGATGAAACTGCTTTCTATTGGAAGAAGATGCCATCTAGGATTTTCATAGCTGAAGAGGAGCTGTCAATGTCTGGTTTCAAAGCTTCAAAGGATAACCTGTCTGTCTTGTCAGGGTTAATGCAGCTGGTGACTTTAAATTGAAGCCAGTGGTCATTTATCATTCTGAAACTGGTTAAGCCCTCAAGCTTTATACTAAATCTACTCTGTCTGTGTTTTATATATGGAACAACAAAGCCTGGGTGACAGCATATCTGTTTATAGCACGTTTACTAACTATTTTAAGTCCAATGTTGAGATCTACTGCTCAGAAAAGAAAGAATCCTTTCAAAATATGCTCTTTAGCAAGGTACCTAACCACCCAAGAGCTCGGATATAGATATACAAGGAGATTCATGTTATTTTCATGTTTGATAATACAACATTCATTCTTCACATCACAGATCAAGGAGTAATTTTAAATTTCAAGTCTTATTATATAAGAAGCATATTTTGTAGGGCTGTAGCTCCTATAGATATTGATTTGTCTGATGGATACAGGAAAAGTAAATTGAAAAATTCTGGGAAAATGATTCACCATTCTAGATGCCATTAAGAATAGAGTATTTGTGATTGATGGGAGAAGATCAAAATATCAACTTTAAGAGGAATTTGAAAGTATTTGATGATTTATTTTAAGGGGTTAAAGACATCAGTGCAAGAAATTACATGCAAATGTGGTGAGAAAAGCAATAGAATAAGAATTAGAAGTGGAGCCTGAATATGTGACCAAATTGCTGCAATCTTTTGATAAAATTTGAACAGATGAGGAGTTGCTTGTTATGCATAGAAAATGGTTTCTTGAGATGGAATCTACTCATAGTGAAGATGTAAACATTGAAATGGCAACAAGGATTTAGAATATTACATAAATTTAGTTCATAAAGCAGTGGCAGAGTTTGAGAGGATTAACTCCAGTTTAAAAAGATGTTCTACTGTGGGCAAAATGCTATCAAATAGCACCACATGCTACAGAGAAATATTTTGTGAAAAAAAAAAGAGTCAATTGATGCAGCAAATATCATTGTTGTCTTATTTTAAGAAATTGCCACAGCCACTTTAACCTTCAGCTACCTGCAGCCTGATTAGTCAGCAACTGTCAACATCGAGGCAAGACTCTCTACCTGCAAAAGGATTACCACCCACCAAAGGCTCAGATAATCATTAGAATATTTCAGCAATACACCATTTTTCAAATGAGGTATGTACATTTTTTAAACATAATGCTATTGCACATTAATAGACTACAGTATAGGGCAGACATAAACTTTATATGCATTGGGAAACCAAGAAAGTTATGTGACTTGCTTTACTCACTTTTTTTGTGGTATTCTGGAACCAAACCCACAATACCTCCAGGGTATGCCTGCAATTTAGAAGGACAGACAAAATCCTCTACCTAAATGATGATTCCCTTCACTAAAGTTCATAAGAGTCAATGTGGCCTAAACATAACCGCGATAAGGAAAGTTGAACAAATATTATCTGTCACAATAACCCAGTGAACCCTGAATTTGGAAAAGTAGCAGTTATCATAACAAAACTGTTCTAATAACATATGGACAAGAAAATAAATACTATAACTAAAAGAGAATGAGAGTTTTCCTAATAACGATAACCCAGAGATTAGATGGAAAATACAGCTCAAGGAATATTAAATAAATACCACTACCATAACTATTTCCACTACTAAATCATTTAATGTGTTGAATTCATTTTATGGTAGGCATTTTATTTGATATTTTACAAATGCTATCGCACTTAATCTTATAATAATTTTCTGATATACACATGTACTTTTAGTGAATTTTTGACTACTTAATATCTATTTGGTGAATTGACAAAGAGCTAGGTCTGCTTGATCTAGTGGTATTCGATCCCTTTCCAGTAATTGGCTTGGGAATGTTCACAAGACCCAATTCTGGCCAATAATCCCTAAGGACAGTTTTGCTAGAGATTTCTTGAAAACTACTTTCTTATTCTTAGAGAAAACCGACAGGAATATGGTATATTTCTTTTCTACTGGATGCAACTAAGGAAGCATGTGGTCCTGGAGGTTTCTGGCAGGCAACTGCTGTCCAGGAGGGAAGCCAGCCTGTGTGGGCATGGCCAGCATATGGCAGAATGTGTAGACAGGACAATAGTAGAAAAACGGGGACAGCATGCAGATTGTCTCTGGCCGGGAGTTTGAAGCATTTCTAGACTCTCTCTTCTGTGGATTAATAAAATTTCTTACTTTCAAATCCTTTTTCAGTTGGTTTTTCTATAATTTGTAGCTGAAAACATGCTAATAAATAGAATGATGCCAATTTTATACATGATCAAGCGAAATTCAAATGGTAAGTTAAATTGCCCATGACTTTAGTGCCAGTACCTGGTCTGTTGTCTTTAATCTCAGTCTTGTATGACTCACTATCCTTCATTTCTTTCTAAAAAGTCTAAAAGGATTCTTAAATCCAATAATGAGAAGTTTAGAGTTATTTCAATTGGGGGCCTCTTCTGGGTTTTGTGTCAAAATATTCTTAACAAAAGCATAGCTTATATTGCTAGCTTTTTTTGGTAGCCTTGTAACATAAGACTATGAGAGAGTGACAGAGAGGGAGAGAGAGAAGGAGAGGGAGAGGGGAAGGGGAAGAGAGAGGGAGGGGGAAGGGGAGGGAGAGACTAGTGCATATTTCTAAATAGAGTACAAAGATCTTTTGAAAAAAAAAATAGCTCCTCATCTATTATACTGTTTTTAAACATAAATTCTGCAACCATGTTTTAATGAAAGATATCATCGTATATACTTAATTCTAAATATCCCAGGTTAAACAAATCCAACAGTATTTTTGTTGTTGTTGTTGGATCATTTGTTTTTTATCCTAATGAATATAACCTGGTACTCTGATAAAACAGACAATTTGAATAGTCTTTACAGACTTTCCTGAATCATTCTGTCTTATTTTTCAGATTATGTGTATATCAAATGGACAAATGACAAAATTCTTTAGTCTGATTGTTCTAGGAAAAACTGGAAATTTACCTCATATATTTTCTACCCAAGTTTCAAATACTTGAAATAAGTCTATTTTTATATTTCTTGTTTTTGAAGATCAACAAATGAAATGCCCAGGAAATTAGTACATTTAGTTTGCAGTTGTAGCATTTTGATTTATAACATTCTTTATGCTAAAATTTGGGATGAATGCTTTTTACATAGAAAAATGTTATAAGTGAATACCTTAAAGTTTCTCATTTCAATCTGGTTCTTATTTTAAAAGTTATCAAGATTTTGGCAAAAGCTGTATAGGAAAGTTCCACTGTGTCTGGCATTATATTATTTTATGACAATTTGATTGTTATAGAACTTTCTTAGAGCTGAGCAGTAGCCAAATTTTCTTACTTGGATTCTAAGTACTTTGGCTAATAAAACTTCACTTCTTGTGAAATATTTTCTTTTATTTTTTTATTTAAAAATAGTTTAGGCTGGGCATGGTGGCTCACGCCTGTAATCCTAGCACTCTGGGAGGCTGAGGCAAGAAGATCGCTCAAGATCAGGAGTTCAAGACCAGCCTGAGCAAGAGCGAGACCCCATCTCTACTAAAAATAGAAAGAAATTAACTGGAATATACAGAAACAATTAGCCAGGCATGGTGGCACATGCCTGTAGTCCCAGCAACTCGGGAGGCTGAGGCAGGAGGATTGCTTAAGCCCAGGAGTTTGAGGTTGCTGTGAGCTAGGCTGATGCCATGGAACTCTAGCCCAGGCCACAGAGCAAGATTCTGTCTCAAAAAAAAAAAAAATAGTTTAGCTTTGCCTCAGTATTTTTTGCTAGTTTCATCATACTGGAGGAACTTCCAGATAACTATTAACATATGTGATTTTTTCAATTATTTTTTGTTACAAAGCTTTTACTTAATCTGGTAAAAAACAATGTTTTGAAATATACCTTTATTTAAAGTGTTTGACATATCAATAAATTAAATGTAGACCCTGAGTAGTTTAAGTTGGTGTGAAAATTGGAAAAACTATAAATGAAAACAGAAAACAATAAAAAAATTATAAAAAAGGATCTGTGATAAAAATGTACAAGAAGGTGAACTACATTAGGATATTAAGAAAAACTATTTGTATTTATTAAATGGATTTTCTTTGGTGAGTAGATACAAAAAATGTTGGTGAATTATAAAAAATAGTAAAAGTGTTACACCATGAGAAACTGTGAGTGGAAACAAATGTATAATTGAAATTGTCTATGAGAAGTGATTTCAAAAAGATATATAGAGGCCAAAAAGGGATAAGCTTCTTTTTCAAATTCAGGAGTATGTGCCATGGAGCCAAGTCATAAAAAAAAAGCTCCTAAAAACCTGAAAGACATTCATGACCTTCAACAATTAAGTCATCATAATGTGAGTCCAAAAGTAAGTACAAGCTGAGTTTTTAAAAGTTAAATTCTAATACGTGAAAGGCTCTTTAAGGATTTAAACATGAGCATTAAAAATTATAATAGCTTAGCTAATAGTCTATTTGAGTCTTTTCTTAATTATGAATTTCCTTCTTCAGTTTATAATTTCTAACTCACTTGAATTATCAGAGTAGTGGTGATTTCTTATCCATTTATTACAATGCAGTAGTCCTCTGCATTATTAGATTCATCTTATAAAAGGTATCTTATAAATAGATACTGATTTTCTATTTTATATTTTTATACTTGTATAATTTATTTGCTTAAATGAAAAGAAGTGGTAAATACTTTAATTTTTTTAAAAAAGTAAAACTTTTCAATAGAAATAAAATTCAAATATCACAGTACCTTGGTGATATGAGCAAAGGACCTCCAGGTTAGGCATAGCCAGAGGTGACATTACATTGATTGGGGGAGGAATATAGTCAAGTCAGGATGACTTTTTGTTTAGCCTTTTTTTTTTTTTTTTTTGCTGTCTCATCATGTAATTTTGGAACCATTGACAAAGGAAGATATTGACTCTTTCTGCTATT
This sequence comes from Microcebus murinus, assembly GCF_040939455.1. Lineage (NCBI taxonomy): Eukaryota > Metazoa > Chordata > Mammalia > Primates > Cheirogaleidae > Microcebus > Microcebus murinus. The sequence continues at coordinate 15,345,721 of NC_134114.1, forward strand.
TGACTTGATTTAAATACTGTCATGGGATTTCATTAAAGTGATTGCATTTTTCTTGTAGTACAAAGTGCTGCATCAGTGTAAAATATCACAGAATGACTTCAACAGGGGGCTTGACAAAGTATCTGGCAATATTCAGGCAGAGGAAAAACATATGGCCCACCTGCCCTAGGATTGTAGATTCTGACTCTATATGACTTCATTTGATGCAAAATAAGCTTTTCAGTATAGTAGAAAAGATCATGCTCCCCTTGAAACTGATATAAAATTCTGTTTCCCACATTGTTTTACAGAAGACTTTGGAATTTGTATTTTGCTGAACTAGGAAAATAGGACTATGTCATTATTGAAGAATAAATGAAAAAGAGACCTGCAACATTTTAGCTAAAGTTGAGAAATGACAAAAACAACCTAAGAGAAAATATTTTGAATTTGAAATAGTCTGTAATTAATATATTTCTAAATATATTTTTAAGTGTTTGAGAATTTAATAAAATGATTCATATTTTAATACCGTTACTGCAAGTGAACTATTGTCTTTGATGATTGATATTAGAAATTTGAATTATTATGAAAATATTTATACATATCTTTCTAAATCCATCTCATCTATCACTTCTTCCCTGATCCCTCCCTCCTTTTATATTAAGTGCTTTTTATTTGCTTACCATAGTTCATCGACTTAAATATGGTTCAATTAATTTTATGAAGTTCTCAATACAGAGTATTATGATTTTGTTTTTGCCTTTTAGAACCTAAATATGTGAAGAAAGTAAGTGAATATGCTACTGGAATGAGAAGAAAGACTTGTGTAATATGTTCATAGATGTTAAGAGTATTTAATAAATCTGATTGAGATCAAATTCACTATTGGAAAATCCTTTAAAATTAATTACTGATTATATAAAAAAGTCATTTCAAATTTGACTTTTTTTATTACTGGTTTAAATTAGCACTTTTTATTGTGGTAAAATATGTATACCAAAATCTATCATTTTAACTGTTTTCAACTGTAGAGTTCAGTGTTATTAAGTATATTAACTTAGTTGTTCAATTATTCCCACCATCCATCTCCAGAAATTTTTCATCTTTCCAAACTAAGACTTTGTATCCATTAAGTAATAACTCCTCCTGTACTTTTATTTGTGTGTGTACAATTGCTACTTATTTGATCATGAAAATAATATAGGTATAAAAATCTTGGAAATGTGATACATGATTAATAATGTAATATAAAATTCATTAGTTTAAAAGTCACTTTAATGATAGTGGCATTATGTTAAACTATACTTGTTGATTATATTGCATTAAACTCAATGAATTCCTACATACAATACTTAGAATTAAATACTAATAATGGTTGTTTTGTACCTCAACAATTTCCTTCTTCAAAGTATTACAGTAATAAGTGAAGGTGAAGAACTAAAAGTCTAGAAAAATTAAAAACCTGACTGAAAAAATCAGAGAGCTGTCTGGGTAATCAGGAACGAAGGAGCAGGTAAGTGAGCTAACATACTATGATTTGTTTTCTGTTTTGTTTTGTTTTGTTTTCAGGGCACCTGCCAATTCTTGGTGTGGATCACGAGAATACAAATCTTAGAAGAAGAAAGAAGCTAAGAGGCAACCAAGCCAGTGGAGTTCTCATAATTTTGCAGGGCAGAGAATATAAAACTTGAAGTTCAGAGCATCCAGAATATCTAGGATTAAAGATACCAATGTTTTGAATAGAAAGGAGACAAATATCTTTAGAAGCATTTACCAAAGTCTTCAGTGGTGCAGGACAAGAGCCTCACAAGCTAAAAGAAAAGCACCGAAAAGCAGAGTGATGTTATCATCAGAATTTTGATGCCAAGGAGACAAAAATTCAAGATGTGTTGTTAAACAGGAAGGGACCTAGAAAATATTCCATAATCTCAGCTGAGACACTGAGAAAGCTATAGCCTAGAAAGAAACAAAATGAGATATAAATCAAATATTATGACAACTACAAGCTAGCTTGGAATCAGATAAGCCAGTCCCTGATTGAATTAAAGTGATGTGCCTCCGGTCTAGCAGCCTGTTAAAGAATAGGGTGATAAACTTTCACTGGAAGAATCTTTCACAACATTCATGGCATCTATATTTTTTCAAAATGTCCAGGCATGTCCAAAAATGGAATCAAGAGGATATAGAGTCCAAAGGAGCACTCAAATATAATTTTCATACTGAAGCAATAGAATTTAAAATAACTGTGAATGATATGTTCAAAAATTGTTGACAAGGTATAGAATTTGACCAGAGAACAGAAATCTAGAATCAAAAAATGAAATAATATAAATTAAAAGCTGATTTGAGTATTAACAGATTAGATGTATCAGAAGAGATAAATAGTGAACTATAAAATAAATCAGTAGAAAATATTCAGGCTGAAAAGCAAAACCAAAAAGAATAAAAATAATTTTAAAAGAGTGATTTGAGAAGATCTAACATATGCTACATTAGAATCCAAGAAGTAAGCAGAGCTAATGGAGAGGAAAACAATAACTGAAGAGAAATTGGATAACATTCTGAAAATTTTTGAAGGACATTGTGCCATCAAGCTATACCTTTGATATACAGTTGAAAAACTAAACAAGTACTGGAACACCACACCTTGGCCCATTATTACATAAGTAGTGTGTGTGTATGTATGTGTATATTCAAAAAGTCTTATTTCTTCAAAGGAAAAATGTGCTATTTTTTAAATTGAAATGACAGAGCAAAAATATTTTTAAATTGCTGAAAGAAAATAACTGCCAACCTACACTTTTATACTCAGCACAAGTATGTTTGACTGTGGAGGAAATAGACTTTTTTTCAGAAAAAAAAATACTGATACAGTAAAATAAACCACAAGAGGACTGTTTAGCTAAATAAAGAGTAAACAAGAAGAAAATAGAGATGTACAGAAATAAATGAAGACAAAAGGAAAGCGTAAATATGTGTGAAAATAAAAATGAATTTTAATTGTATACAATTATACCTTGCTATCATAATAATGTGAATGGTTTTAATTAAAAGGCACGACAAGTGTGAAATTGAAATAAATTGTTCAAATATGTTAGTATTTTCTTAAAAATGTCATTCACATTAACAGAAGTCAATTCTGCATATCATAATCACCACTCTACTAGAAAAAATATTTAACTAAAAAGATCTATAAATAAAATGCTAATAGAAGGGAAACATTTCAAAAGAAGGCAAATATGAGGAAAAATATTACAAGAAACCAATGGGACAAATACTATGATAGATGACATAAAACCCCAAATCAGCAATTACTTTACAGATAAATCGTACATATCCACTGGTTAAAAATAAAAATTTTCAGAACAATTAAAAAATAAATTATATGCTGCTTAAAATATCACTTTAACTGTAAGAAGAGCTCTAGGGTAGTATAGATGATATTCTTTTGTCCCATTTGTATATATGACAAATATATTGCCAACTCAATTAAATATTTATTTTTCAATATTACATTTAGCCATGCAAATAATTTTATCTTTTCTTGAAGAGATGATGCTTTCTCTGTCTTATTTTTTAAAGATTTACCTATCTCTGAATGGCACATTATCTGTTTCTCCTGGATTTTCGTGCAATATTTGTGTTTTAATTTTCATGTGTGAGTCTTCAAACTTCTAGGTAAATAGCCCATTTCTGAGTCCTTTAAAAAATCCATCCTTTTTTCATTGAATGAAAAATGGCTTTTATAGCATATCCAGTTTTGTATATTATAATCCACTCTTGCATGTTCTGTTTCACCAATGAAATTGTCTTTTGCAAATATAGGATTGATTTGATTAAGTTGCATTTGTAGTATATTCTGATTAATAAAATAATACTCCTGATAGTCACTCTTCTTTTTCAGTTTTTCTTTGTTGTTTTAAAATATCTATTCCTTCAGATATATTTACATTTTTTTTCTCTAAAGACAAAAATTGTTATCGTAATTTTCCTGGAATGTATTTAGTTTATATAATAATATTGGCAAAATTGATTTTTGTGATAGTAACCTTATATTTCTTGATGCTGCAGAGTCTTTTTTTACATATTCTGACCTTGTTTTATGTCTGTCAATTAGATTATATAATTTCTTTGTGTGGGTTCTGGGCCAATTTGTCAATGGTAATTCCATTTTATTTCTCCATTAAAGGAAATGCAGTTTAATTTATAAATTATTATTTTTAGAACAGAGATAAAAATTATTTTTATCTAACTTACTAATCTTTATATGCTTCTTTATTTAAATTTTAAAATGTTTAATTGACCAATAAAGATTGTATATATTCAAGGTGTAAAAAGCAATGATTTGATATCCATTGACATTTTTTTGATGATTACTATAGTCAAATTAACAAGGACATCACCACCTGGAATATATATTAGATTCCTAGAAATTTATCATCTTATAACTTAAAGTTCTCATCTCATCCTTATAACTCTCACCCCACTTCCTGACAACCAGAATTCTACTGTTTCCTTCTATCAGTTCAACTATTATAGATTTCCCATTATATCCATCTAAAAGTGTTATTGGGTATGCATGACAAATCATACCATCAGCAAAAATAATTGAAATTTTTATTTTCAAACTTTTATATTAACTATTTTATTTTACTATTCCATTCAGTAAAACTTCAAAGAATGTATTATGTAGGAATGGGACTAACATGACATCCTTTGTTTAGTTTTCATTTTCATTTTAATTATTTTAGTGTTTATGATAAAAACTAAAAATCAACAAAGTAAAAATATTTATTGCATAATACAGAGGTTCCTGTTATATATTGTCAGAAATATCATTTGGGGCGCCAAATTATAAGAATTAGCCAATATTCATAAAATTATTAGCCACAAATTAAGTTGGTCAACAGTAATCACTTCTAATTTCAAAATTCCATAATAAAATCATTAGTTTTCTAAGTCAGAGAGTATCCTAAATTTGCAATGCTGGAGTGAGAAATAACTTCCAAAATAACAGAGCAACATAATATATATTTTATGGATAAAACCAAATTTCATCAAATATTTAGAGCAAAACATAAATGCAATCAACATTCAGACACTTGGAAAGATGTTGATATTTTGCTAAAATTCTCAGTCTTTATACAGATGTCTGGCAGCACATAAGGAAAACAAAACACTTTGTGAATAAACATAATCTCAATTACAGCAAAGTGGTGTTTTTCCACTGATTTCCAATTTTCTTTCCAAGATAGGACATAATCATGGGTTGGGTGATTGTAGAGATTAACAGTCCTGACTTCTAAGAACAGAATACCATCATGCAATTGTTAGTCATGTCAACTCTCTGACATTTTAAGGAAGACTAAATTAGTAATTAGATGGTCATGAAAGTTATAGCAGTTTTATGTCTGTTGCTAGAGTCATTTTGATATGACCCAAAATAAAGATACTGAGCTACTGAAGATTTCTTAACCCTGGATAAGGAGGTAATGCTTTTTAAAAGTCACAGTTATTTTCAGGATGAAATTAGTCACTCGCTTTTATTTTTCTACCCACATAAATTATATATCTATTTACTTAGAAGCATTATTAATCTTACTTTCACAACACTTTTCCAATAGCATCGTAAGTTACCATGCATAGCATAACATCTAATTTTGCTCATTAATTTTTTTACTGAAAGAATAATTACTACATATCAAATAAAGGGACCTCTCTATAAAATTAAAAGATGAGATAATTTGGTTGTCTATCAGACAAGTTTTTTCTTAGTGTTCTAACAAATTAAAGAATTTTCCTCCTCAAATGAGATTTTTGAGCATCAGTTTTAATTCTGGAGAAAATATTCAACTCTTTAAGTCTATTTCCCAATGAACAAATATTTCATCCTAAAAATAGAAAATTTTATGAAATATATAATACAAATGTGAGGAAGGGAAAATACTCCTTCGATAATGCAATGGGGTATAACTTTGAAACTTCTGTTTGTTCTTTTAGTCATTTGTATACTATGCTATATTTTTATTTGAAGAATTGCAGCTTTGTTCGACATGATGTTTCAAAGTTTACTCAAAAAGAAACATCTATTAACTGACAATTACAATAAAACTCTTTCATAAAACCCCTTTCATAAAACCCATGTCAATTTAGGGACACTTGGATATATATCTAAATTTTAATTTCCTTTTCCTAAACCTGTATACCTCATGTTTTAAAAAGATTTTCCTTCTGCCAGTTTATTGTTTGTCATCATGGTGTATACTGATTTTGTAAATATTATTTTATCATATGCTTCATGATGAGTTTTGCTTAGGTATTTAAGTTAGAACTTAACTTTATGGCACCTAAAATTAGACCTAGGTTGAGTGTATTATTAGTACATACAAGCTCCACTTTGTAACCTTTTCACCCCCTTTACTGTTCACTCTCCAGCTTCCAAATATACTTAATATCCCAATGTGTTCCACCAACCCACCAAGATCCTCCACAACATCATGGAGGGGAAAAACAAAAAACATCATGTGTTGGCATTTGTCATTTACTTCATAGTATGGATTTTACTTTACACTTCAATATTTTTAGAAGTAATTACATTTAAATTATATCTTTCATTATGGGAATTGGTGTGAATTTTAAACATATGATTATGTATGTTCCTATAAAACTGAGTAATTTTCTTCCTGTAATATGATTGGTGACTCCTGCCACCAATAAGAATGGTAGACAGGGCGATTCAGTAAGGACCCATAGATATTGATTTTGTGTAATATGAAAAATATTCTCCTTTTAGCAAAGCTCATGACAGTTTATAAACTTTCCACTGAGATACAGATTTAAAAATAAAAATAAATGAATCTACCAGTATATTCAGGCATCTGTCACAAGCAGACTTAAAGGTGCATAACAGACCCTGCTGATTTCCACTATTGTTAGGATCTATACAACACAAAACTAGGAACATCCTGTACTGAAAGTTGGAAATAACAGGTGATAATGACTATTGTTAAGTGTGGGATTTTAATCATTGAAAACAAGACTGAGAAGTTTCTACAGTTTATATACCAATGCCGAGACACAGAATAAATCAAAGAGCTAGTGCAAGTTTAAGTCACAAATGAGAATCAGTAATAGACAATGAGCCAATCTGATAAGAAAAGACTGGATTAGAAACAAAACAACTGAATATCCCTTCATTTATATTGCTAAATTTTACATCAATTTTTTAAATACAATGAATCAAAAATAATTGTAAGAACTGTACTAAGATCATATTCAGTATTGTCTGCTGTGTGTGTGTGTGTGTGTGTGTGTGTGTGTGTGTGTGTGTGTTTGTAAGTGTTCATGATAAGCTGGATGTGAGCAACATACTTGTGACAATAACTTAAGATGTTGAAGTTTATGTTCTGTTTCCCATTTATCATCTCTGCACTGTGTTTCCCATATCCTGACCTTCTTCAGTAACTTCTAAGAATCTTCCCACCATAATCAATAGATGGCATTAGCAGAAATTGTGGGCTCATTACCTGTTGGAGATGAGCAAGAGGAAAAGTAGTGTCTGCCATGGGTTGGTTGAAAATGTTCTGAGTCGAAGAGTCTGAGGACCAGAGTGTCCACGCATTAGAACCCTTGTCAGACTAACACAGAAACATCCCTATAAGAGGTTTGTGATAGCAGCAACTACACAGCATATGGATGTGATTTAGGCTGAGATTTCTCTCTTCCATTTGTCTTCGTCAATCACTTAATTGCACTGACCTTTGACTCTCTGCATGCACCAATTTGTGGATAGTCACAAACTGGTAAAACTAAACTAGAACAAGGAGGAAGGCAGGAGGGGCTCTTAGGAAGGAAATAAAGATGGAAAAAAGATTTCTAAACAATCACTAAAGTCAAAATTCTTGAATTTAGCTGAAAAATGAGATTGCATTATAAACCATTTGAAACTAGAATAATAATAAGGGGCAAGATCAAATAGTCCTTCCTACAAACAGTGTTAGTTCATTGGTTCTTACCTAATAAATATTTTGGTCTTGTGGCATTCTGGAATCAAACATATAAACATAAAAACATAAAATGTCCTGCATGTGTCTAAGAGCTGTCTCAACCACACTGTTGCAGATTAATATTGTCAATCAAAAGTTTAATACCCAGAGTGAGCAATCTAGTAACTCAGTGCCTTAGAGAATGCCTTTTGAACAAATCCCGCGCCTGATTTACTGTGTCATGTGTCCATTCAATATAGACAAAAGCTCTTTGTACCATCCCTTGTCAAAGTGGTGTCTTTTAAGCAATGCACTGAAATGTGAGTGTGTATCTTTTTAGTCTTCTCTGTTTTTACAAGTTAACTGCAGTGCTCTCCAAAGACTGACAAGTCACTTCAAAGGTCTTCAAATAGCCTCTTGAAAAGTCAATCAGATTTCTATATCATTGACTGTGATTGCATTTTGAAAGGAGATCACAAAACATTAAATAGAAAATAGATAAATGATAGCACCTTTAGCTGAGATATTTATGGAAAAATACATATTGACCATACTATAATATAGAATTTATTATGGAAACTGTGCACACAGAAACTCAAGGAAGAAAACTTGATAAAAAATATTACCATATTTTAACATTACTTTAGATACTGAAATTTTATAAAATTAGCTGTGAATGTGGTTAGCTAAGCCTCTGTTTGATACTTTGCCTCTTTTAGTTTCTTTCCCAAATGAGTAGTATCAACACTGATGGCAAATTAGAATCACCTGGCTTCCTTTAAAGTGAAATTAATGCTCAGATCTCATTCTCAGATACTAAAACACAATTGATCTAAGATGAGACATGAGGGGCATGGGTATTTTTAGATACAATTCCTATATGTACTGGTATATCTGCAAATATAATAACATATATGTATATTATCATATATAGGTATACAAGTATATATGTGTATATGTACTATATATGTATATATTAAATAGTGATAATATATTAAATGTATTCTAACATTTGATATGCATAGTTGTGCTTTGTATATAGATACATACATTTTTACATATATGTAATACAGTCATGCGCCACTTAATGCCAAGTCAATGACAGACTCTATACGTATGGCATGTAAGGTGGCAATAGAATAGTATAATCTTAAGAGACAATCTATAAGATTATAATACTGTATTTTACTGTACGATTCCTATATTTAGATATGTTGAGATACACGAATACCGCTGTGTTACAATTGCCTACAGTATTCAGTACAGCAACATGCTGTGCATGTTTATATATGTAGTCCAGGTGTGTAGGAAGCTATGCCATCTAGATTTGTGTAAGTGCACTCTAGGATGTTCACACAGTGATAAAATTGCCTAATGACTCATTTCTCATAACATATCCTGGTCATTTAGTGACATATGACTGCATATATACATATCACTTATATATTCATTATATACATATATATGCACACATATATGACTGTGTGTAGATAGATAATGGATAGCTACATAATACAGATGGAGTTATGGGTATGAATACGGATGATTATTGCGTTTATAGATATATTTAAAATCATAATTCTAGTGAATTTCACAAGGCAAATGAAATCATGTAAATGCTTGGAAAAGTGGTGGTTAATTTTAACTAACTTATTTTGAACAACTGTTTTACATAAATTCCTCTGAGTGCTGCAATAAAGAGCAATGGTGATACTGGACAGAGTACAGTCAAGTCAGAAAACATGAGTGTTAATCCAGCAGTTACTAGTTTTTTAAAGACACATCTAAGCATTTATGACCCAGGATGTAAGCATTTGTAATGGGAGGGAACAAGAGGGTATCAGAGGACTTCTGTGCTCTCAATTATAAGAACATAAGTCTGCTCAAAACACTCCAATGACTTCTCATCTTTCTCAGAGTAAAAAAAAAAAAAAAAAAAAAAAAAGTAGAAAACAAACAACAACAACAAAAAACCCAGTTTTTAGACCAGCCTACAACTTCCATGTCATATAAGTCCCTAGTACCTTCCTCACTTCACTACTTGTCCAAGGCTCTTCTTCATCATCACACTACCCCCACTGATGACCCAGATCATTCTGAGTTCTGCTTCAAGACCTGAAATGCCCTCTCTCTCCGAGATGTCTGAATGGTGAACTCTCTCGTTTCTGGGAGATTTTTACTCTAATGCCACCTTTTCTGTAAACCTTGCTAAATTCTACTAAAATTTCAATCCTTACATCTGACACCCATACCCACACAAACACCCACACACTCACACCTACTCACACACCCACACCCCCCACACACACACTTCCTCTACCATTCACTGCCTTAATGGATTTCCTCAGGAGTTATCTCCATCTCATACATTTTATGATATGACTTGCACACTTAAATGATATGAGGGCAGATTTTTTTCTGGTTTGGTATACATAATCTAAAATTTATCATTTTAACTGTTCTTAAATTTACAATTCAGTGGTGCTAAGCATGTTTGCGATGTTGTGCAACCATCACTGCCAACTACCTTGAGACCATTTTTTTTATCATCCCAAAGAGAAGCTGTAAAACATCGCAATTATTCCCTCCCTCCAGCCCCCAGTAATGTCAATCCTATGTTGTCTCTATGAATTTTCTTAATTTAGATATCTCATAGAAGTGGAATTATGCAATATTAATCATTTTGTGTCGGACTCATTTAGCATAATGTTTTCAAGAGTTGTTTATGTTGTATCATATGTCAGAATGTCATTATTTTTTAAGGCTGAATAATATCTCAGTGTAGACATCTACATTTTACTTATTCATTTATCTGATAATGGACATATGGATTATTTCCATATTTTAGCTATTGTGAATATAGTTGTAATGAACACTGGTGTAAAAGTATCTGAGTTAGAGGGCAGATTTTTATCTGCTTTTCCCCCCTGCTATGTCTCTCTAGGGTGTAAAATAATGGATGTAATATAGTAAAAAAGTAGATATATTTTTGTTCTCTCTTCTTTTGCTTTTCTTCTGTTCAACATTACACCCCAGAAGGCTGTCATCCGTGGATGTCATTGTATTCCTTTGCTTCCATTTGGGCAGGCTAACGGGAGGCATTGGCAGAAGATCATATAGCAGGAGGAAGGAGGATGTGTTAATAATTCACAATTCTCTTGCCTTGCTGTAATTTTTCTACCTCTACAAAGTTCATTATGGACCGCCCTCCACAGCTTATACTACCTTTGCTTTCACAATACCTTGTCCTTTCAGACTCAGGGGTGGCAAAGGCTTCCACCTCTTGATGGTCCTTAGAAACTGTAAAGATTTCTCACTTCCCAACTTTTTTTTATAACTCTGCTTATATCTCCTTAAATAATGACTTCATTGACGTCTTTTTCAGTTAAATACTTCCAAATTTACCATCTGTTTTCTGCTACAACCCTCACAGAGATGCAGGTGCTTAATGTATATTTTTTAAATGAATGAATAAATGAGACCTTAAAAGTTCCCTCATGTGTTCAAAGGATTGTACATATCTTTTATATCCTATTTCATATTTCTTAACAATTTATAATATTGGCAATGCATACATAATATATTACACATTTCATATATTACATACCAAAATTATATGAGATGGAAATAACTTGTAATATCTGTTGGTATTGTTGTGGTTGTTGTTTGTTTGCTTGTTTTGATGTAAACTTAACCTCAAAATAAAATTTTACTGCTGTTTCTGTTTTATTGAAATTTAACCTGAGATTATATGGGAACGGTGACAACATGGCTATAATATGCAATAATTTATTTGTATGGATTAGTATTTTTTAAGAATACTAAGATACTGTGTATCTGTAACAATACACAATAAAATGTTATATAATGAAGCTAATACAACACTACAAAAATCATCCATAAGTTAATATAACACTGCAAAAGTCATCCACAAACTGTACTATCAAATTTTGTGTGCATCAAAAATAGTTTGCTTATATTAACTTATAAAATGGATTTCTATTAATATTCATAAATTGGGTCCTTTTATCTTTTACATTGTGATTCTGAGTAATATTTTATTGGATAAACATTAAATTCCTTTTATATTTATAATGTTCAGGAACAGAAATGAATTTATTAGACAGTGTGTGCCTATCTCTGCAAATGACTTCAGGTGTCCAACCAGAAAGAACCTATGAGTTGTTTTGGATTTATCTGTATTCTTCATCCACTGTATTTATTTGCTACGGCTGCCATAACAATTACCACAGACTGGGTGGCAAAAAGAACAGAAATTTATTTTCTTGTAGTTCTAATGCCTGGAAGTCCCAGATCAAGGTGTCATCAGGTTAGCTTCACTCTTACCGGTTTGCAGACCGGCCACCTTCTCGCTGCTTCCTCACAAGATCTTTTCTCTGTGCTCCTGCACGCCCAGTGTCTCTTCCTCTTTTTATAAGGACACTAGTCCTGCTTGCTCTGTCCTCACATGACCATCCCTGATTCTGTGTGTGCCTGTCTGTGTGCTAATCTTTTTTTCATGTAAGGCCGCCACTCATATGCACTTAGGTTCCACCCATAAACACCCATTTTACCTTAATATACCTCTTTAATGGCCCAATCACTAAACATGGTCATTTTCTGAAGTTCTGGAAGTTAGGACTTCAGTGTGTAAATTTTTTTGTAGACACAATTCAGCCCATAACATCCATCATGTCAAAACGATCACTGAATCTGTTCAATTATTGTTCTAAGTATTCTTGTCAAATCGGTGGATTCATTATTGCAGTCACCTACCACCTGCATCCAGATAACAGTCTCTCCTTGATTTTAGTCTCCACCTCTCCTGCTAACCACAAGTTTGCTTACCTGGATCAGCATAAACAGCACTTCCTTAGGGACATTTTCCCCAACTGAGACTACTCTTGGTTCCTTACGTTATTCATAAATCCCTGCACTTCTGCTATTATGACATGTCCAAGTTTTTAGGATAAAAATATAGTGTCTGGTTGGTGGACAAAGACTGTCAGTGTTCAAAGCCACTAACTGGATATGAAACCCCAGGAAACTTATTCAAACTTTCTGTGTCTCAGTAGTTTTTTCATCCGTAAAGAGTGTTAATAATCTCCTAACGTGTATGTAATATACATGTATATTTTGAGACAGGGCTTCTCTCTGCCACTTGGACTAGACTGCAGTGGCTTCACCATAGTTCACTGCAACCTCAAACCCCTGGGCTCAAATAAACCTCCTGCTTCAGCCTCCCCATTAGCTGGGACTACAGGTGCACGCCATGATGTCCAGCTAACTAACATGCATGGATAAAGAATAATAAATAAATTAAACATATTAATTGTTTAAAAGAGAGCCTGGCACTTAGCAAGTTGTAAGTGTTAGGTGTTATGCATCATTTAACCTTCTGTCTGCCCACTTAGAGTATTACCTTTAAGAAGACAAAAAGTTTTGCTGTGCTCACTATTGTGTCCCTAATACCTAGTGTAGGGCTTATTTATACATTGTGTCCAAAATAAACAGTATAGTACAGGCATAGAAAAAAATCTAGCCTTTATGATTGGAATGGGACTACTAATTGAAACTGACTCTAAAAAGAGCACTGAAAGCAGAGTTTAGGGGCACAGGTTAGAAATAGATGTCTTTTACTAGAGAAAGTTCCTATGGAAAAAAAAATGCTCTAGGAAGAGACACAGCTGTTGCCAAGTTTAAAAGAACATTTCATTATTTGCAGTGTGCAGAGGGCAAAGACAGAAATCTCAACTCTACCTGGCAAGAACAGCAGAGACTGAAGTATAAAAAGTAGCCAAATTGATAAGGGCTCTACATTCAAAACAACAGATTTAGATGTGAAGACTATATGACCAAACCAAGGAAGTGGGGCTGCATGAAGGGCATGCCGGCCAGTGCTGAGCCAGCAGCCAAAGTGTCTGGCCAACTTGCAAATACCTGTTCAACAAATCACTTTTCCGCAGATCTTTCTAAGCCAAGTTCCTGCTAAGTCTATGTATACTGTTTTTGAATACTGTGATGTATAGCCTTTTTGAGTTTCTTTCCTCATTTCTTAGAAGGATAATTTAGGAGGCAGTTAGCTCACTGGGTTATTTGTTTGTTTGTTTGTTTGTTTTTGTTCATTTTGTTTTTGCAACAACAAAAGATCATTTTTGTGAAGATTTATTTCTTTCCTTCTTTGCTCGTTTTCAACTTCAGAGAGGTTTTTAAATGATAAATAAGAGTCTTTAGAATATTAAAAAAATAATATTTAGAATATTAAAAAAAAAAGACAGGCATTTTCTAGACATTTAGAAATTTGAAGTAAAGTCACTTGGAACTAGACACTTGTGTTAGAATGTGTAGCAACATTTTTGTATTATTCCTTGATGTTATATATTGAGAATAATTATGTATAACATGGAGTACTACTCAGCTATTTAAAAAAAATGACAGGCCAGGTGTGGTGGCTCATGCCTATAATGTAAGCACTCTGGGAGGCTGAGGCAAGAGGATTGCTCGAGATCAGGAGTTCGAAACCAGCCTGAGCAAAAGTGAGACCCATCTCTACTAAAAAATAGAAAGAAATTAGCCAAACAACTAAAAATATATAGAACAAATTAGCCAAGCATGGTGGTGCATTCCTATAGTTCCAGCTACTTGGGAGGCTCAGGCAAAAGGATTGCTTGAGCCAGGAGTTTGAGGTTGCTGTGAGATAGGCTGACACCACAGCATTCTAGCCCAGGCAACAGAGTGAAACTCTGTCTCGGGGGAAAAAAAAAAAAAAGGCAAACTAATACCTGAATGGAACTGGAGACCATTCTTCTAGGTGAAGTAACAAAATAATTCAAAAACAAATACCACATGTACATGTACTCATCATTAAATTGGACCTAATTGATCAACACTTATGTATACATATGGAAATAACATTTACTGGAAATTAAGCAGGAAGGACAGGGGACGAGGGGATGGGTAAATTCACACCTAATGGATACAATGCACATTATCTGGGTGATGGGCACACTTATAACTTTGACTTAAATAATACAAAAGCAATTTATGTAAACAAAAACGTTTGTTGCCGGGCGCGGTGGCTCACGCCTGTAATCCTAGCTCTTGGGAGGCCGAGGCGGGCGGATTGCTCAAGGTCAGGAGTTCAAAACCAGCCTGAGCAAGAGCGAGACCCCGTCTCTACTATAAATAGAAAGAAATTAATTGGCCAACTCATATATATATAAAAAATTAGCCGGGCATGGTGGCGCATGCCTGTAGTCCCAGCTACTCGGGAGGCTGAGGCAGAAGGATCGCTGGAGCCCAGGAGTTTGAGGTTGCTGTGAGCTAGGCTGACGCCACGGCACTCACTCTAGCCTGGACAACAAACCGAGACTCTGTCTCAAAAAAAAAAAACAAAAAAAAAACGTTTGTAGCCCTGTAATATTTTGAATTAAAAAAAATAGTTCAGAAGTATCAATAAGAAAGAGAAGGAGAGAGATCATGACAAGTAGCATGTACGTTATCTCTCAGCTTCCAGACTTTCTCCATCTCGGGTTGCCATCTAGATGCTTGGAAAATCACGAAGAAAGTAATGCATTTATCAGCTCTGAAGTCCAGAACTTCCAGACCTCATTCTCCATGGATCCCATATTGGATACTTGTTTATCAGGCCATATAATGTACAAAAACTCAAGCTTGCTTATTTTTTTCCTTAATAACCAAGGATCACATATAGTGATACAATTGCTAATCAGAGATTTCTTAGCAAAATCTATTGAACTATAGAAATGTGTACCATTAGCCATTTAGCTTATACTCTGGTTAGTTACACCATTTTAGTTATACTTGTAAAAACACCAAATATTTTTTTTCAAGGATTACTTCAATGGCTCTTGGGGATTGGGTTTGAAATGTGAAATATAACACCAATTACTTTTGCTAATATTTATATCAACTTCACACCCAAGGTAGTTCTAGCATGATGAAAAAGAATTGAGAATCTGGAATATTGAAAATTCACTAATGTAATCTATTTATGCCCAGCAAAGCAAAAATGTGCTTTAAGAAAATTATCTCCTTGGAATAAGAACCTAAATTGCATGCAGATTCGTCTTCTAACTTTTTTCTGGTACTTTGATGTCCTTTAAAAAAAGGATAAAAGATTTCTATACTTATTAATTAGTAATTAAAAATTGGGTTAAGTCAGTCATTTTAAAATCTTTTTTGGCCATTGTTTTCAACTGCTCATGATGAGGAAAAATGATTATTTTTCAAGTAATGTAACTTCTACACAATTATAATTTAATGCAATAGTGATATTTTTGTTCTTTAATTTCCTCTATGGTATAAAAAGGAAAGGAGCCGGCAAAGTAGAGTTAATGTCCTACCTTTGTGCCTAAGATTTTTTTTCTCCACCTAAGGGTCTTTTCTGCTTGAGTTAAAGGTTCAAAGGAACTCCTCACTAACATATAAACATTTTATATGAAGACAGGCTCAGTAGGGAAACTCATTCAAAGACTTGTTCTTCCTTTTTATTTGGATGACCAAACTAGCTAGTTGTTTACCACTTTAGCTTTCTTTCACCAAGAGCATAGGAAGACTACATTTGCAAGTTTCCTGTGCTGTTAGGGTGGGGCCATATCACTATTATGGCCAAAGCAATAAAATTCTTTTAATCCTGACTTTTAGAATTATTTTGCATACTTTGTGTATCTAAATTTTGAAAGCTGGGAAGTCCAAGATACAGAGCTGCTCAGTGGAAGAAGCCTGGATGCCTGAGTCACCCATTGGAGGAGGGCTCTCCTACAGGGCAATTGTATATACACCACCCTTCCAGGTAAGCAAGGTACTTTATTAATTAGCTAGAGGTGTTCTTACTAGCAGTTGAAAAATAAATCTCCAAATCTCTGTAGATTAGTCTACTTAAATCTACAGAGATTTGGAGATTTATTTTTCAACTGCTAGTAAGAACACCTCTAACTAATAAAGTACCTGCTATTTGTTAACCACTTTTCTAAGAGCTTTGCATTCACACATGGCAAAAAAACACAAAAACAAAAACAACAGAAATAGCAACCTAATATGTGAGCCTGAATGTTATAGTGCTTCAAATTTGAAAAAAATGCAGCCATTATAAATAATCAGCAGATTTGTAAGACAGGATTCTGTTTCTATCATTGTCAGTTATTTTTCTCTTTATAGTAAAAAGTATGAGATGATTACTTGGGTTGGCATAGATGATATTAATTAATACTGAGTTCTTGCTCTGACAAATAAGGATTTCAAACATACATTAGTAACACAAAAATTGCCTTAGTTAAGGAAATATATGCTTCATGAAATATATACTTGAAATTTTAATAAAATACGTGAAGTTAAATTATTTATATATATTTGCTATTATCTTGACCTGACTATTCTCTCTTAAGGTATGATGCTATTCATTGCCATGATAGTATATTGTCAAACACTGTTATGTACTTAGCCAAATATATGAAGAATAAATAATACTACCTTACTGACAATTATAATTATAGGAAATTAGTAAAAATAAATATATTTTAATTGTACTAAGGATCAAGTATAGTCATTCCTCATAATAAAAACTATTTATACTCTCTCTCTTCCAACACACATCTACATACACAGGTATGCCCTTTGTTGTTAGCTCAAATTTTGATTTTGAAATTGTACTTATGGAAGAATTTCACACTAAATTTTAGAACAGAAACATCAAATATCATTTTAAGCATGCTTTGAAATTTTGCCTGAATACTGAGAAACTAATATGTTTAGAATATTTCTATTGATTTGTTTAAATTAAAATTCTCATGAAAAGCAGGCTACTTTGGGTTAAAATCAGACACAGTACAATCATTAGAGACTTGTTTTTTTCTCTGTTCCTGAAGAATCAGTTTAGTTCTAACAATTAAGGTGAGCACCAATGCTTCTAATGTGCTAATGATATTTTAACAACTCCCTCACTTTAGTAAATAGTTATATTTTTAAACATTTTATTTCATTCTGGTAAATACTGAGTCATGACATACTGTAGTAGATCGTTTAGGGGACAAGCCGCTGGCACACATTTTTCAGTGGTAGGTGCCACGGTATTCCTATTTATTGAAAGAGGAAATTATAT
Organism: Microcebus murinus; assembly: GCF_040939455.1. NCBI lineage: Eukaryota > Metazoa > Chordata > Mammalia > Primates > Cheirogaleidae > Microcebus > Microcebus murinus. The sequence continues at coordinate 15,363,808 of NC_134114.1, forward strand.
GCATCTTCCCTAAACTGGGACTCTAATTATCAGCCAACACACTAGTCCTTAGTCTTTTTCTTCTTGTTCTCTGTCTATAAGGAACTATACTCTTGGTTTGCAACTCTATTTAAAGCATTTTGCATTCTAAACCTGCAAGGTTGTCTCTCTGCACCGAAACTAAAACAACAAACCACTTCATACTTCTGACTCTGGCAGATTGATTACATTCTCAAGCCAAGAATCTGATTCCAGAACTTAGCCCTTGATACACAAGGCATGACAATAAAGTAATAAAAATGATTTGTTTATGTAACTCTTTATCACTGTATTTCAACAAAAGGCATTTCAAAAATGTTATTAGCAATGGCAGACTCAGGAGTTAGCTAGAAAATAATAAGATCAATGAGAAAGTTTTCATGAAAGTTTGTTGGCAAAACAATAAGTAAAAATATAAGTAACAATTTCAGTAATCATAACATGATGTCCTGAGGCAAATGTTGAAGAAAGGAGAAGAAGCTCACGGGGCATTCCAGAGAGAAATTGAGAACATAAAGGGATGGGAGATGGAGTAGATGAGGAAAATGGAGCTCGGGAATGGGCATTCTGAGAAGAACTTTTAAGATAAGAGAAGAATTTTTAAAGTATATGCTCTGAAAGTTTTGCTATATGTTTTGTAAAGTCATCCCTTCATTCTTTCCTGCAATAGTTTTGGTTAAGATCATTATTATTGAATATTGCTTGGAATTGCATCGTCTCATTTTTATTTGCCATTGTTGCTGTTTTTCTGTTGTTGTTAATTGTTTTAGAGGCATCAGCAAAATCTACATATTTTTAAGTAGAGAGATCTGGACTCAAGATGACACAAAGAGATTCAAAATATTCAATTCAGTTATTATTTGAATCAAGGAAGAGTAGAAGTTGTACCAGAGATTCTAATAAATAATCTGTACCTAAACAATATCTGGGAGTTATCTTGAAAATAAATAATATTGTCCTTTTTTGTACTGCCAGCCCAATATACATGATAGTCGTGTGTGGTGAGATTAACCAATCCTTTCTACCACTGCTCCCCCTCTAGTTTACTATCAAAATATAATTAGAAGAACAAAGAGAAACCCTTAGAGAATCATACTAATCCTTGTGTAATTAGAGATTCGGACAAAGGTAAAGCCAGTGGACTCTTCCACTAAAGGGGATATCTTTAATGAATGCATATTCAGGGATCACTGAAATTCAACATTAAGAACAATGATATCTAATGAACCCGCCATACACCAGCCATAGTTTTAAGTGTTTGGATACACAAGAAAACAAGGCAGAGCATGTACTACTCGCATGGAGCTTTTCTTCTAATGGGCAGTAGGTGGATAAACAACAAACAAATGCACAAAGGCATATAGGTCAGATGATGTCATGGATGTAAGGAAGTCAGATACTGGGTAAAGAGTAAAAATGGCATTACTAGTGAACTTCAGAGAACTTCAGGGAATGAGGAAGAGAGCCATACAGATATCCAGAGAGTCACCACTGCAGAGAGAAAAAGCAGCAAGAAGTTGACATGCTATGAGAACACCTATGAGCACAGGGTAATAGGATCGTGGAGAGTGAAAGGGAGTCTGATGTCAGGCCAAGGAAAGGAGATGGATCACACAGACCAGGGCTTTGTATGCCAGATTCAGGGCCTTCACACTGAATGACCTTTGGGGTTTTAAATAGAAGAGTGAAATAAATTGAATTAAGCCTTAGAAAAATTGTTCTGGCTACCTGTGGAGAAGAGCCTGGAGAGGTCAGGTTGGAAGAAGGAGATTAGGTAGGATCTACTGCAAGGGTCAAGTTGACAGACAATAGCAATTTAGGCAAGATGACAAGATGGTATATATTTGATTTTAGAGCCTACAGCATTGTCTGATGGATTGGCTAAGGGAGTGTGAGAGAAAGAAAAAAAAACTCAGTGATAACCTTTGGCTTTTCAGCATGAATAGAGGGAATGAAAACATTGCCATTTACTAAGAGAAGGAGACCTGAAAGAAAAGCAAATTCCATAAGATTAGAGTGTGTGTGTGTGTGTGTGTGCCCATGTCTGCATACACTCAAGGCAGTTAGTTTATATTGGAGCTTCCTATTAGATGCTTATTGAGAAGCTAGGTGGGCTGCCACATATGAGTGTAGTTTTGAGGGGAGAATCTGATATTTACCATCCCAAAGTATATGAATCTATCACATCTGTATGAGCTTCCTCGAAACCTGAGCATAGATTAAGACAAACTTAGAATCCTAAGTCCTGAGGACCTATAATATTTACACTGAAGAAAATGAGAAAAGAATCAGCAAAAGTGATTGAGAAGGAATGACTAGTGAAACAAACAGAGACCAAGAGTGAATTGTATTCTGGAAGCAGGTGGAGGCCCAGAAAGAAGAAACAAGTAACTATTATACTTTTCAGGAAGATAAAAGTTTAAAAATTACCATGAATTTGGCCTAAGAAAATTAAGTAATAACTTTGTTAGAAGTAGAAAAATCATGCTAACAGGAGAAATATAATTTTTATGTGAAAGTAGACTCTACGTTCTTCAAAAGCCAATTCATTTCCTGGATGACAGCCTGTGTCAGGCCAGAGGAAATACAGAAGGAAACCAGCAGTTATCACGAGGAAGAAGTACTGGGATCAAAGCAGCTTCCACAGCCCCCTTGCCTCTCTTCCTCTCTATGCATAGAGCACCAGGATCCTCCCCCACCTTAGATCTTACAGGATTCTAAGAAGAGTCTCAAGAGTGAAAGGAATGAGGCATGGCCCAGTTGGATCAGGCAGCTATAACAACTACCTTAAAGTGGCTGGAAGAACAGAAATTTATTTCTTACAATTATGGGGGCTGGGATGTCCAAGATCAAGGATCCACTTTCTGGTTTGCAAATTGCTGTCTTTTTGGTGAATCCTCACATTATGGAAAGAGGCAGAGAGAGGGAGAAGTGTGTGTTGGTTGGTGAGGGGGAGAGTTTGGGGGGAGGCGGAGAGAGAGAGATGCAAGCCTGCATTCTATTCTCATTCTCTTCTTATAAGGACACTGATATTATCATGGGGCTCCACTCTCAGGATCTCATCCTAACCTAATTACACTCGAAAAGCCCTACTTTCTAATACCATTACATTGGTTTTTAAGGTATTAACATAAGCATTGTTTGTGAACATACTCAGTCCATAGCAAGGAGTATTACAGAGAGTCAGAGTTAAGAAATCATCCATGTGTTACACAGTATAGAAATACATAATTTTCGAGACTTTGTCTGTATTCATAAACCTCCACTGATGCTTGTGTTGGTCTACGGAAGAAAAACAGTGATACCACTGAATAAAGTGGTTGGATCCTACTAAAATTATGGTTAAGTGTGGTTATCCCTTCACAGTTTCCTCAGAGGGAGATTGCAAGTGTCCCAGGCCTGAGACAATGGAGAAAATTCTCAAATTCTCCCACTCTTTCCTAGTCCTGACCCCAATAAGTAGTCATTATATTTCCCTCACAAGAGAAAAAGATAGATCTACTTCAAATATTACCAAAGATTTATTTTCAGTAATTGAACATTGAATTTGGGGCTTCAGTGAGGATATCCAGTATTTTCAATCTGGCTACTCAATTCATCCAGAAATTTCAGAATATATACTTTGTTCTGGTGATTAGGAGGGAGATCTTCATCTGCCACCTTTTCTACGTGACAGTTAAACTGGTCATTTTAAATGAAATTATGATAATAAAATTTAAAGGATGTAAAAACACTTTTTAAATTTAGCTAAAAACAGTAGAATTAACCACTTTCAATTGTATCTTTCTAAATTGCTTATTTTCTAATGTTCCATGAAATTAATGATTACCTGAAATGTAGCAGTGAAAATAGCAAAAGAAGAAAATACCCAGTCATTATGATATGGTGAATGAAACAAGAAGATAAAATGAAGTCTGCAGGTCAATGAAGGCTGCAAGTAAAAACAGGAACTGACTAGAGGGAAGAAGCTACTTAGGCTGTAGATCTGAATATTTCTCAGGGAAGGGGACAACTTTTCCAGAAAGAAAGTTTTAGCTGTGGATGGGTTATAAAAATAAGAAAAAGAAAAAAAACATTTTACTACTATTACATAGTATCTGAAAAGGAAACCTTTTACACATGACTATATTTTACTACAATTATATTTGTATAAAAAAATATATGTTTTTTAATGACTATTTTTTTTGTTTGTTTGTTTTTTGAGATAGAGTCTCGCTTTGTTGCCCAGGCTAGAGTGAGTGCTATGGAGTCAGCCTAGCTCTCAAACTCCTGGGCTCAAGCAATCCTGCTGCCTCAGCCTCCCGAGTGGCTGGGACTACAGGCATATGCCACTATACCTGGCTAATTTTTTCTTTATATATTAGTTGGCCAATTAATTTCTTTTTTTTATTTATAGTAGAGATGGGGTCTCACTCTTGCTCAGGCTGGTTTTGAACCCCTGACCTCGAGCAATCCGCCCACCTTGGCCTCCCAGAGTGCTAGAATTACAGGCGTGAGCCACCGCGCCCAGCCTAATGACTGTTTTTTTAGCATTGTACCACTGAGGGGTATTTGATTTCTCTACAACTTTATCATTTAATCAAACGTGTTTCACATTTAAATTTATATTCAAAAAATTTAAGTATAAATATAACCCTTTTATATTTATATCTACTTCTAGGGTCATTCATAATTCTTCCAAATAGGCTTGCAAATTAAAAGCACATGAATATACACATATGCTATACATCAAGGAAACCATGGTAATCTGATTTGACCTCACTCTACACAAATTATTTAGCATTGATAAACAAGGCATGCCAAGAAAAATAAAATATGACTAATTTCCCTTCAATTACTTTTAAAAAGCAACTTCACTCAAAAGCTGCAAGTGGAAAAGATGCTTGTTCTTAATGAGATTTTATGAAGATTACTTGTTTACTCATGCCAGTCAAATCTGACCTTTATAATACAGTATTTGTTTAGATCTAGTTGAGATAAATAGAGTACACTGATTCTAAATTGAAGAAATATTAAATAATAATGAGGATGTAGTTTTATAATCACCTTCAGGTTATAAACAATATTTACCACAAGATCAAAACATGTTGACTTAGAAGTGAATATAAATTAAAATGGGAGAGATTTTAGAAATGCACTGAACAGTGAACAGAATTATAATATGTGATGCTATTAAGGATTTTAAAATGTTACTAATTTCTGTTGATTAAATGGTAATTATGCTCTGGAATATGTACCCAGCAATTTTAAGGCATTTCATGAAATACAATGAAGTGTTTTTGGTTTAATAGGTAATAATATTGAAGGCACTGGTACATCAACTCCTTTAAAGAATTAACTATATTCCTGTTTTTTTTGTGTGTATTAATATTTTGTTATTGTAAGTGAAGGAAAATAAGAACACCTACTCTGATGTTTAGTAAAAGGCCACAGGAGGCATGTGTGTGGAGAGGGGTGTGTTAATAGCATAGCTGCTTACTCCACTGTAATTCGACTTCATTATCTTATGCACATAATTCCAAGAAAGAATCGACTTATTCAAAAGAGTTATAAAAATAAATTTCATTGTCATAGGATGGAATATCAGCAAGTTGAAAATGTGCACTACACTAAAAATAGTCATATGCTACATTTGCAAGTTGCTTTTTAAAATTGTTACTTTTTTAGGAAAAAAAGTCTTCAAAGACTAAAGGAATTATTTGACGGTATGCAGATTTTTGTTTGAGATAACTTCTCAAAAATATGAATAGAAGTTTCATGTCCAATATTATAAAAGGGTCTATTTATTGCTATTCCTTAAAGTGGTTTTACTATTTCTTTCAAACTACATAGCTAAGCAATGATATTGAAAGCTTATTTTCTAACCACTACAATCTCATTTTTTACAGCATGTGGCACATGTATCTGTTATAACAATACAATTTTAATTACATTTAAAAACCTGAACTAATTCCATGTTAACTTTAAGAAATAATCTAAACAATTTAGCATGTTATTCAAGGCCTCTGTGTATCTCTCTAGACTTACCTTCTACAATTTGCAAGTAGTACAGTCATATTGGTTAAGGTATAGTTTAAAAATTGTAAGCTAAAAATAGAAAGCAGTTCCATGCTTTCTTATGTTTAATCATGTGTTACCCCTGCCAGAATTGCCCTTTCCCTTGCTACTTTTTAACAAATGGCCCAGCCTGCCCAATGACCAATCCTTCAATAGCTAGTGCAAATGCATCCATACCATCCCAGGAAGAATTCATTCTCTTTCTTTGTGCCTCTTTGAACTGAATATACCCAGCAGGCTCATCAGTGCATTATCTGATAATTATTTGTGTTGTATTCATAACTCTTCCCTTTCTCATATGAAACATGTAATTTATGTTTATTGGATGGAAAAATTAATCCATACATGAGCTGAACAGGGCTTTAAAATAGTCCATAAGACTATTTCACAAAACTGTGGTCTACATAATGGGATCGCAGTGTCTCAATTTGAGGTTGGCAGACAATTGGTTCATCTTCTTCCATTCTGAAGCATCAATGCATGTGACATCATACCTCTACTCATATAGATTTTCTGACAAAGTCCATAAAATCCTGAAGCAGTGGTTGTATTATTGGATTAACAGAATCATTAGGGAGAACTTACCTTTGCTGAAATCACTTCTCTTTTGCCTTTACTTCTTCCCTTTGGGAAAAAAATGGGGGAGGGGGTATAATTTGCATTGTATTCCAGTGCTCCTGCAACACCAAATATCTTTCTTATATACCTAGGTACTTCCTAAACATCTTTACATCTATGATGCTTTTTCTTAAACATTATCCTTCAACTCAACAACTGAATTTATGGCATCATAAATTCACTCAAATTATTGTTAAACTCTAATTGCACTGTGAGTTATCTGCTTATGTGTTTTACCCATTTTACTTGAGTTTGAGCTCTTTTAAAGCCCTGGAAAAATGCTCCATAAATCTATCTGTCTATCTGTTGGCCTATCTATCTGTCTTGAAAGAATGAATAAATGAATGAAGGGGTAAAAAATCATAAAGTATTATAGTAGTTACAGGAAATAAAAAGTATTTGTTGACTTTTTAGGGTGAAATATTTTAATATAAAATATCTATAGACTCAAGTTAATTTACGGTAAGCCAAAACATGTACTTCCAATGTACATTCATTCTTTCATTAAACATTCTTTTAATAGGTACTACTGTGCTAGGTACTGAGCTAGGTGCTGGAAATAAAGCCAGGCTGGAAACTCAAGTAATATGAGAAAATGTGGTTATTTATCATAATTACACATGTTACAAACATCTAGTTATTTTTATTATGTTTCTTTCATTAATAAAACATAATAACAACAGAATTGAATTGTAGTACTATATTAAAAACTCAGCAATATATTTTATCAAGAAAATATTTAAAATATAAAAAAAATCTCCGAGATTTTATTACCATATTCACAGTGACTACAGTGCAGCTTCACCAGTCCTCAACATTCAATGGTATTCCGTATAAATGGAATGGCATTTTATTTTATTTTATTTTATTTTATTTTATTTTATTTTTTGAGACAGAGTCCACTTTGTTGCCCAGGCTAGAGTTAGTGCCCTGGCGTCAGCCTAGCTTACAGCAACCTCAAACTCCTGGGCTCAAGTGATCCTACTGCCTCAGCCTCCCAAGTAGCTGGGACTATAGGCATGCGCCATCATGCCTGGCTAATTTTTTCTATATAGATTAGTTGGCCAATTAATTTCTTTCTATTTATAGTAGAGATGGGGTCTCACTCTTGCTCAGGCTGGTTTCGAACTCCTGACCTCGAGCAATCTGCCTGCCTTGTCAATCCTCCCAGTGCGCTAGGAGTACAGGCGTGAGCCACTGCGCCCAGCCAGGAATGGCATTTTAAATTAATATACTAAGGTCATTCTGTTCACTTTGAACTGTCTGATAGATTTGTCTTTCTCCTTTATCACAGAAACTCAGTTAAGGGAGAAAGAGGAGAAGCAATCAATGGTGTGATATACTAAATTCTAGACTGTGGGTTGCATTAATTATGACAGGGTGATAGATGAAGAGAAATTAGCTCTGCCTAGAGCCTGAAAGATGATGATGATGACGACAATGATGATGATGATGCTAATAATAATAATAATGATAATATATCGACACCTCCAAAAGCAATAAGAATAGTAAGAACTAAAACGTCTAAGGGTCTTATTATTTGCCAGGCTCTGTTCTAAGCAATTTATATGGGTTAAATCACTTAACTAAGTACATAAACACTTTGAGATGTATTGTGCTATTACTTTCACTGTATGGATATGCAGAGTGAGGCATAGTGGGATTTAAGTAATTTTCTCAAGAGGTCACATAAGTTATAGCTGGTGACATCATGGTACTCAATCCAACATGATATGCTGCCTGAGTGAAAACAAAAAAGGAAGAGAGAAAGGAAGTCTGGATTACTAATCTATATTGCATAATTATGAAATTATGAGATATTTAGCATCTAAAAAATTTGTCTGGAAGAATTTAATTGACCAATGCAATATACTGTTCTTTTGAGGCAGGACCTACATTACTCTGATTACTTCACATTAGAGGTAATAGTCAAAATGACATTACTGAGTCCTAAATTGCTTTGGAAAATGGTTAGATCAGCTCTAGCCAATTAAAAGTCCAAACGCTTGTCAAAGAATGAGTGTATACTTCATTCAACACCCTTGCAACACAGGTTTTCCTTGGATTTCACTATTTAATAGCCAAATGATTAGCATTTATCTGCTATATCAATTGTTCTCCTAACCTACCATTCATACAGCAAATTTGGATTTTCACATATAAAATGACAAATAATGCAAATTACTTCTGGGTGTCACTGTTCATCAACCACCTAAGTAGTTGGTATATCACCACAAACTTTCTTTGGACAGCAACATGTTTTGCATTTATGAAGTAAAATTCAGAAATACTCTCCCACCACCACCACCACCACCACCACCACCAACAACAACAACAACAACAACAACAACTGCCTAATTTAGCCTAAAGTGTAAAGTCAATGGGAATTTTTAATGTTTTATCTGCATGAAGCACAGTGTGTATAGAAGCAAGATACATCGTTTATTTTCTGGATTTTGTATGATTCTCCCAAGTGTTTCTATTAATACTTCTAAAAGCAGTTATTTGCAAGAAAATTAACTACAACATAATTTAATTTGTAAGTTATTTTGAAATCCTTCTCAAAAATTTTCAAGTCATTGATGCCTTAGGGAGGATTAAATAAAATTTACTCATGGGAGCTATTCATATTTGTTTTCTAGTTTAAAAAGAAAGTATAGATTCATGACTTCAGTTGCTTTTTAATTAAGGCTTGTTTTTGTTGAAAACTGTGTGAGCCCACGATGTTTGTTACTATTTGTATTTGTACAGTAGATATTAACCACTCTTGTAGGAAACAGCAAAAGCTGTCTTTCTTGCTGGAAGAGAAAAACGAGAATGGGGGAGCAAAGCAGGTGCAAGACACAACCAGATGGAAATTATTACCATTAGCTTGCAATCAGCATCCTAAAAGAAAAGACTTTAAAAACATGAAAAGCTAAACTTCTCTCTTCCTGCTACACAAGGCTAATATTGCACTCTTGCACTTAAATACACATCTCAGCAGGTCTCCAGCTATGGGGGTGGAGAAATTCTGATGATCAAACTGAAAACAGAACCATTGAAAAGTTCATGCTGAATAGGAATTCTGAATTTCTGCCTTTCTTCTGTTAGTAAGCTGCTGCAGAATTTTCTGGAAAGTGAAATTAGCCTAAAAATTCAAAATAAAACAACAAAAATGAAGGTTCAAAATGTCTTGCCAAGATCAGTATTATCATGGAATAAACTGTACATTTTGGAAACCCTAAACCCAAACCAATTATAGGATCTATAGTCATCATCCGTGTCACTTCCTTGTCAGCAGAAAGCTTAGGAACAGCAGTGTTTGTACCTGTCCCCTCACACAATGAAGCATGTAGTGAAAGAAATTTTATTAGGAGAAAGGCAAAAGTGGAAAAGGGAAAATAATTTCTTGCATTCTTTCTTGCACAAGAATCTCAAAGCAATTCTGCCCCTCATATGCCTGGTTTTATAGCTTCAGGGAACACTATTCACAAATATGAGGCTTTGTCATCAGAAAATATAACACCTACACTCTGCTGGTTTAAACTGAGTCATTAGATGTATGCCTTTGAAAATTTAAGAAATCACTTTTCTTTAGCCTGCCTCGGTGTTTTTCTATGACTCATTGTAAAGAATTTGGAGGATAATATGTGAATGCTATTCATGGAATAATAGAAATGCCTTAGTAATGGTTTATAAAATGTTGCTTCATAGAATATCATCAGGTATTCAAAAGAATAAAACATATAACTCATCTAGATATAGAGATTCTTAAAATCAAGAAAATGTTTTATTTGAAGAAATATGTTGATTTGATACCCATAGTTTTTCTACATGGCTGATTAATATTGAATTAGTATTTGCTTAATAATAAATTATTTAAATGCTTCAACTTATAATAAGTTTTACTAAATTAATTCCAATGAGAATTTGTCTTTGCTGTATTACTCTGTTTTTGATTATATCAGAAATATCAAGTGATATTACATATAAAGCATATATCAAGTGCAAATGTTAGACCATTTTAAACCTAACGTGCTTTGTGAAAATACCTACATTCTCTAATCCTACATAAGTAGAAGGCAATTATTACCTATTATATGCCTGAAAGAAATGCATTCTAATACCATAAAGTATTTAATTATGGAAATTATTGCATATACTACTTTTTCATTATAGAATATTTCACACTCACCTTTAACATTTTCAATTATGTGCTACTAAAATTGAACCATAGTTAAATTTAATAACATCTATATCTGTTATTATATATTTACATATGAATTACATTTTGTGTTATATTCACTTTATTTATATTATTTGAAATATTTTATTTTACAACATATCTGGGGACACCAGCCAACTGTACTGCCACAAAATAGGTAAATATAAGGAATATACATCATGTGAAAAAGAGTGGAAGAATATGCTTCAAGGATCCTGCAGTCTAGACAATGTGACTCTCAGTTCTCCAACCCTGGGGAATTTAACTGACCAATAGTACCAGTGCTACACTCTGAAATTCACCCGATAACAATGCGAAAGGCTGTTTCCTGTGGTTTGCTTCCAACCAGTGCTTGAAAATAGCAAGGATACTGAGGCAGCCCTATTATTGAGGGACAATTTGGCTCCTGACAACCTTGCTGAAACTTAGAGTCTAAGACCTTACTACCCCTCTCTCTTTTAAAGGTTTTAGAGTGATTTCACAGATCGATGACTCTCCAACATTCCACTGCCCTTGATCTCCCCTTATATGCCCCGGTCCATGCAAGTTAGTGTGTTAACTGCAGATCACGCTATATGATCTATCAAAGAATTTAAAAATCAATAGTGAAATAAATACAAAGTGAATTTTAATCATGTATTTGTGAGAACTATTAGGATAAATAGAATTTTGTATATAATAAACAACACCCAGACAAGTATGTAAATATATACGTGTGTGTATAAATTATATGTGAAGATATAAAGCATAAAATGTAGCATTTCTGAGAGAAGAAAACAGATCCTTGCTAGAGAGAGACCTCCAGAGAAACTTTAGCTCTATTGAAGTGAGGGGAATATATATATTTGAATAGGGCAGGCAAGAAGAAGAATCTAATCATGATAAAGAAGAAAAATTTTTATTTGTTGGGAGGAAGCAATGGGATATTTATATTTTTGTTGCTGGTCCCATAAGAATATGTAAGATAGAGTATTTTAAATTGATATACAAAAGTAGATCAATATCTTTGAGATGCCTGTTTGTGTTCTAAGGACAAGAATTGTGCTACAATCAATCACAGCATGTCATTCCATCTGAAGAAACCAGATGTAAATAGGAAACCAAGGCCTCTAACCAAGTAACATCTAATACAAGCTGTGCAATCACCTTGAGTACCAATATCCTTACTGAGAAATACAATTGCTGTGAGGATTAAAAGAGATAATATTCAGAAAAAATTTTAAATCTCTGGCCTCTTTTAATGCTCAGACATACCTATACATTTTACTCTTTATTAAGCTATATCCCCATTCCCACACCTCTACAAAGAGATATGTTAAAAGTAGGTTCATCTGATAACAAAAAAAGTAGAAATTCAAGTTGTGTTTTGGTGAAAGTGTACTAGAATATAAGGTCTGTGAAAGCAGGGATTTGTGGTATTTTTGTTTAGTGATGTATGCCATGGACCTAAAATAGCCTCTACCACAGATTGTGCTCAATAAATATATTTTGAATCACTAGGAAAGCAAGGAGCTGTCCTTGAAGCAGACGAGCTTGCCTGATGACTAGATATTAGCAATATCTAATATATGAGCTAAAGAAATGATATTAGATTGGTTTGAAGTTACAGCGAAAGGATTCTATCTGTAAGGGTCCCTGGATGAATATCAGGTACCCAGTGATCATATTTATGTGAGTTTTCCTCATAAAGACTTGCATCAGAGACTGGGTTAACAGAGAGGAGGGTGCTTTGTGGTCTATTATATATCATCTATATTCCATTTATGGAGGTGTTAGGGATTCAGTGTTACTAAGTATGAAAATACAAGTTACACATAAAATAAATAAATATGAATGATTCCCCCAAGACATCTGCATACAACATAGCTTATATTGTCCCATAAAGTTTTTTTTTTTTAAATGGCTCAAAGAGGAAAATTTGGGTTTCAGAAAGAACTCTAAGAGTAGACTTAACTAAGAACAAAATGTAGGCTCAATGATACAACTCTGTGTGCTTGTGTGTGTGTGTCGGGGGGATATATTATGATATTGAAATTGTATAGAAAAACATAGAAGTTGCCTAGGTGATTTTGCATTTTCTACATTATGGTTTCTTTGGGATATAAAAATTCATACAATATAATATATTCATATTATACATAGAATATATGTTTGAGTGGGTTTTTGGTTAGTTTTTCTATAATTTGCCTTTTACACCTTCATATATCATGTGGAGGAAAAAATAATTATCAACCTTTTAAAAATAAACCTTCCCTAAAGGCAATTCCATTCTCATATTGCATGTCTGTCTTACTCTGTATTTACAGAGTGTTTTAATTTAAAATATCTACATATAACATAAGTAGATTTTTTAAAATCTAAAACATCAAACTTTTATTCTTGAGGCAGGAACTTTTCATTGAGCATGTATTTGATTTACCTCTCACACAGATGACTTCAGTTGATTCATTTCCTCTTGATCCCAAAGACCCTTCTAGTCAGTCTTGATACCCCAACTCCTTCATAAGACACCCTCTTCTTACACTTGCTCAATTACTGTGCCCCCAAAGTAATCTACCAAGTGTATGCAAATACTTTCAAAATCTTAATAGTACTTTTATAGAAACAAACAAACAAAAATAGTAAAATTCATGTGGAAACACAAAATACCCCAAATAACCAAAGCAATCTTGAGAAAGAACAAAGCTGGAGGCCTCGGAATTCTTGATTTCAAAAAAATTACCGAGCCACTATAATTAAAACCATAGGTACTATGATAAAAAAAACACAGACATATAGATCAATGGAATAGAAGAGGTAGCCCAGTAATTTACCCAATTTATAAGGTCAACTGACCTGTGACAAGGTTGCCAAGAATACACAATGGAGAAAGCATATGCTCTTCAATAAAGTGCTGGAAAAACCAGATATCCATGTACAAAATAATGAAATTTGAACCTTGTCTTACACAAAAATCAACTCAAAATGGATTACACACTTAAGTGTAAAACCCGAAACTTTAAAACTCCTAGAAGAAAACATAAATGAAAAGTCATGAAAATAGTCTTGGGAAGGATTTCTTGGATATGATCCCAGGAGCAAAGGCAACAAAAGCAAAAATAATTAAGTGACTGTATCCAACTAAAAAGTTTCTTCACAGCCAAGGAAATAATTAACAAAGTAAAGGGTATCCTAAAGAATTGGAAAACATATTTGTAAACCCTATATCTGATAAGGAGTTAGTATCCAAAATATATTTACAACTAAATGCCAAAAGAACAAATTACCCAAATAAAAATTTTCAAAGGATTTGAATAGACATTTCTGCAAACAATGCATACAAATGGCCAAGAAGTATATGAAAAGATGCTTAACATTATTAATCATCCAGGAAATGGAAAGTTAAACTACAATAAGATATCATCTCACCTATTAGGATGAATATTATCAAAAAAAACAAAAAAAGTATTGTTAAGTATTGACAATAGGAGAAATTGGAACCCTTGTGCACTGTTGGTGGGAATATAAAATGGTGCAGCCATTATGAAAACAATATGGAATTTCTTCTAAAATGAAACTGCTTACCCAAAGGAAAATCAAGACTTCACCTAAAAGACAATTGCACTTGAATGTTTATCACAGCACAATTCACAATTGCAATGATATGGAATCAACCTAAGTGTCCATCAATTCATGAATGGATTAATAAAATGTGGTATATGTATATCGTGGAGTACTACTGAGACATGAAAAAAAGATGAATGAATACCTTTTGCAACAATCTGTATAGAACTGAACACCATTCTCCTAAGTACCTAAAGAATGGAAAAACAAACACCACATGTACTCACTGTTAATTTGGAACTAACTGATGAGCAGCACACATGTGCACAGAGGGAGGTAAAAACTCAATGGAAATCAGTCAGCTGGGAGGGAAGGAGGAAGCAGGGGAGAGGCAAAAACTTACCTAATCGGTGCTATGAACACTATTTGGGTGATGGGAACACCTTTAGCCAGGATCCAAGCATTATACAAGTGATCCATATAGCCTAAAACATTTGTACCCTCTTAATATTTTGAAATAAAAAAAAGAAATAAAACTATCATATGATCCAGAAATATCACTTCTGGGTATTTTTCCAACAGAATTAAAATCTGTATCTCAAAGAGATATGTGTACTTCCACAGTCATTGCAGTATCATTGACAAGATTTAAGGTGTGAAAATAAACCAAATGCTTATCAATAAATGAATGGATAAAGAATATGTGCTTTATATGTACAAAGATATGTAACTTTTAATAAAAAGAAGGGAAGTTGTATTATATGGGACAACAAGGAAGAATATGAAAGTGTTATGCTAAGTGAAAAAATCCACTTACAGAAGGACAAATACTACGCGATTTTACTTATATCAGTTATCAAAAATAATCAAACTTATAGAAGCAGAAAGTAGAATAGTGATTGCCAGAGGCTGGGGGAATAGGGGGATTGCTGTTCAATGAGTATAAAGTTTTAATTATGCATGATGAATTTTTACTGATAGGCTACATAGCATTGTGCTTATACTTAATAAGATTGTATCATATACTTGGAAATTTGTTTAGGGGGCAAATCTCATGATACACATTTTTTACTACAATAAAAATAGTATTTATCATAAGATCATTCATTTAGTTTACTAAGTGTATATATTAATTAAATAAAAAGTCACTTGGAACAAGGTTTAAGCAAGTGATTTATGGATATTCAGTATTCCCATGGGTAAAAGGGATTGCCCTTGCCTTGCCCTGGTGATCTCAATTTCCACCAGCCTACATCTAGACCAGCATCAGCCCATGCTTGTCTCCCCAGTGGGCATTTCTACAAGAATATTTCAGCATCATCCCATGCAAAGACTCAAAAAAGTGTTTTTCAAGTAAAGTCACTTCTCATTCTGTGTCACTAAACAGCCTATTAATGTCTGTAAGCCTCAATTTCTTTCATCTATAATGATAATAACTCTCTTATTCATCTCACAGAGACAATTTGAAAATACAAAATAAAAGATCATATGAAGAAAAGTTCTTTGAAAACAGTATACAATGATATGGTGCTATTATTTCTAAGAAAACTTGGCTAAAATGTCTCTGAACTACAAAGGAATTCTTCTACCAGAAAAGAGATATATAATACATGGTGGAAATTTAAACTAAGGTTTCTCTGTGATATGCAAAATCTTACTGTATTAAACCACCCCAATTCCGGCTACCACTGAGCTTACTTTTGCAGTGCTGCAGTGTCCTGACATGTTTCCTTGGTATCAATCAATATATGGACCACCATTTATTGATGAATCAGCTCTTTTGCAAACCTAAGAAAACAATTCACTGTTCACACACTTCTCTATCCCTGACAGAAATAAAAATACTTTACCTTCCAGGAGGAGCTGAGTTTATCAGTTTATCATCTTACTAACTTTTAGGAAAAAAATGTGGGGCTTACAAAATATGATTCATCAGAAACTACAGTATTACTAAGTTTTCTTAGTAAATACTCTTATATTAATGGATTGACCTAAATAAAATTTAAGAAAAATATGAAATCATAGAAGATAAATGTTGATGTTATTTTAAAGATTTATTGGACATGGCAATACTTTTCCCTAGACCATTTACACTCAATGCAAACATAATAGACACTTTTCAGGATGTTTGCCAAGCTTATGACCACTCACTTTTCCATTCAGAAGTGATCTTTTCTGAGGTCAGATGTTCAACAGTCAAGTTGGAAAACAACCTGGTCATATTTGATTGGATCAATAATGGCCTCAAGAAATTCTGAGATAGTAAGATCCTCCATCCTAAAAAACCTGAATTTGGCATTCAGAAACAGTCTCTGCATGTGAAAATGAAGTGCCTGTTGTTCACTCTTGCCCCATATATGGGGATAAAGGAAAAGAAAAAGTTGGTTGAGAGAGAAGGGAATATACCAGCCATAGGTCCAACTAAAATAAGAAAAAGAGATAGACCCAATGTAGTAGGCTGAAGAAGTGTCCCCTAAATATATCCACTCCTTATCCCTGGAAAGTGTGAATTTTATCTCACATGGCTAAATAAATAAAAAGGGAAGTAGGGAGTTTCTTTTCAGATGTAATTAAGGATTTTTAAGATGGAACTTGAGATGGAGTAATGAACTTGGATTATCCATGTGGGCTCTAAATACAATCACATGATTCCTAACGAGAGAGAGAGAGAGAGAGAGAGAGAGAGAGAGAGAGAGAGAGAGAGAGAGAGAAAGAGAGAGAGAGAGAGAGAGGAGGAGGAGGGGGAGAGATGGAAATTTGACACATATAGAGGAAAAGATGATATGAAGAGAGAGATTTGAAACTGCTGATCTTGAAGACTGGATTGATAGAACCACAAGCTAAGGAATGTCAGCAGAACCTGGAAAAGAGAAGAAATTCTCTCATAGATCCTTCAGAGTAAGTACGGCCCTTCCCATCTGGGTTTCAGCCCAGTGATGATTTCAGACTTCTGTCCTCCAGAACAATGAGAAAATATATTTCTGGGTGTTTTTAGTCACCATGCCCATGGTAATTTGCTACAGCCACCACAGGAAACCGACATACCCAGTAACTCTTATTTTTCTTTCTAGTTTCTTCCTGAGATCTGGCTAATTTCTGGCATTGATTCCATGATATAAGAGAACATGCATTAATTTTACACAAATTGCTTTTTATTTCAAGTTATGTTCTATAATTACCCATGGGCATAAATATATTAATATACCATGTGAATCCAATTCAAGTTAATCAATAAAAAACTCTGTATCATACACCAGAGATATTAGATGAGGTTTTTTAATAAAGATTTGGTAATTTTTCACTTTAGCCAAAGAAATGTGAGTGGATGTGATGTGTACCTCTTATGAACAGAAGCTTGAAAAGACATCATGTGGTTCAAAACATTTTATTTTCCTCTTTCATAAGACCAAGATATTTCCAGTAGGTGCTGTTCTTTCAGCTTTGGTCCCAGATAAGGATAGCCAAAGATGCCCCATGAAGGATATATAATAAGAGTTAAGAAAAAAAAGAAAAAAAAAACAACTGCTAATGCAAGTCACTAAGATTTTAGAACATCAGTTTTGCTTTGGCATCAGTTATCCAAAGCATAATGATAGAAAAAGAAGTAAAATATTTGTAATGGATTATATAGCATGTTAATATGTTGAAGAATTGCAGAGAAACATAACATTGTATACTAGATTAAAAAAAAATACAATTGTTTTGGATGAATCAGTAAAAGCTAAGGGATAAATGATATTTTAGATGGGTCTTAAGAAATGACAAGAATATAGAGAGCTTGTCTTGGTGGAAAATACATATATTAGAGAAACAGATTTAGTGAAATGGCATTTCTATTATTGGATGTGTTTGGAAAAGATAAGTAACATATTTTGGGGAAACCAGAGGCATGTATATGAAAATACTTGCTCATAAATCATGAAAGATAGTGTATTAGAATTTTTCCTTTAGAGAACTAGAACAAATAGGGTGCATGGGTGTGGGTGTGTGGGGAGAGAGAGAGGGAGAAATATTTGAATATTTGTTTTAAGGGATTGGCTCATGTGAGTATGGAGGCTTCAGACCTAAGGAAGAGTCTATGTGGCACCTCCAATCTAAAGGCACGTAGAAGGCAAAAATCTCTCTTCCTTGGGGGACTTTAGTCTTTTTTCACTTAAGGCTTTCAACAGATTGGATTAGTCTCCATCCACATTATGTAAGGTAATCCACTTTACTCAATTTACCAATTTAAATGTTAATCTTCTCTAAAGGTTACTTTCATGGTGTTATATAGAATGGTGTTTGACCAAATATCTAGGTACCATGGCCTAACCAAGCTGACACCTAAAATTGATCATCACAAAAGGGTTGTAATAACTTCCATTTATTTTAATAATGAGAGTCACTGAACATTTTTGAGTGGGCAGGCTTATGATAAGAGATTCAAGAATAATCTAATTGTGAAACTCAAGAAATGTGTCGTGAACGGCCTTCAGTTATCATTTTTTTAACCTTCATTTCTTCTTTTTAAACCAGTCTAGCATCAATATAAGTTATATGTGATGCTTTTCCAGAACAAACTCTTATACCTATTTTCACAATCTCAAACCCTTCTAATTCCTTTGGAAATTTTTTTATGGTTTTCTTACTATGTCTGTTTTATATTTACTCATTCCAATTCTTTTACTTCTTGAGAGAACTCAGAGAACTCTTTAGTCTTATTTTCTTATATACAACTTATTGTTAAACACAGAACAATCCACTGAGTTCTTCCACTAGGCCATGAAAATTGCTGCTGTCGGATAACTAAAGACTTCAAAAATAATAGAATTTAGTATCCTATTTTAAATTCCCTATCTTACTTGAATTCTTTGAAGTGTTTGACTCTATTACCTAATTCCTACTTTTATTTTTTTTTTTCCTATTTTCTTTTTAGAAAAGTATCTTTTTTTCTACTTCTTACTTTTTGGGCTACCTTTTTTTTTGAGGGTTAAAAAAGAGTTACTGTGGCTCTGAGTGTTTTTCAAAAGCAAGATGTACTCAGTGCATAAAAATTAAGCAAGATGTATTCAGTGCATAAAAATTGGAAAAACACAATGATGCAAAGCTAAAAGACAAAAAATAATATGTAACCTCACCTCTCATTGTTAATATTTGGAATAAATCTTCAAGTTTCTATATAAACTATATATAAATTTTTCAAAAATATTACACTCTCCATACTGATAATATAATATATAAATGTTTTTGCTTTTATTAGAGTACATATTAAAAGAAATAACTAACAAGAATTACACTAAAAGCAAACCAAATTAAATGTATACATAATTCCAAATAATTGTGCATATGTATATGTGTCTGTATGAATCCTCTTGAAAATTATATACATATAAATATATATAGTGTATTAAGAAATGGGATAAGTTACAGAATGCTTTAGAGTTTGCAGTTTCATGTAATGTTTAATAAACATTAAGATATGCTAATATATGCATTTTTACAACAATTAATGATTGCATAACTATACCACTTTAAAGATCTATTTTTTCAAAAATCCATTGTTTTTTAATATTTCTATTTGGATACTTTATTCTGTTTTATTGATCTCTTTGTATAACTTGCTTCAATGCTATGATCTTGATTACAGCTTTATAATAAGTCTTAAAGTCAGGTAGTAAAATTTATCCAAATTGCTTCTCCGTTTTCAAAATTGTTATGGTTATTTTATGTTCTTTGCATTTTTATTAATTTTTTTCAACTTTTTAAATACAATTTTATTTTGGAATTGAGTTAAATTTACAAAAATTATGAATATAGTATAGACAGACCCTCTGTTTACTACTTTTCCCTGTTATTAATATACGTCATCAATATGGTACATTTGTCAGTATTTATACTAATACTAATACACTGGTATGAACAAGAGTCCATAACTTTATTCAAACTTTCTTTTTTTCTTAAATAATGCTAATTTTCTGCTCCAGGATTTCATCACCTATTTTTGTGCCTTTTCTGGTTTTAATTAAGCATTTTATATGATTCCATTCTCTTTTCCTAGCATATGAATTTTAGTGATATTTTAATTTTCTTATTACCTTAGACTTTATAATATATACATTTAATTAATCTAAGTCCACTTTCAGATAGCACTATATAGCTTCAAGTATAATGCTGCTCACTTATTCTAGAGTATGCTCAATTCTTCATCCTTGCTGATTTTGCTGTCAGTCATTTCACTCATTTATATGCAAAAATCACCAAGCAACTATTACTGCTTTAAGCAAACCATATGTTTTAGATAAATTAGGAACATGAAAAAATATTTTATTTTATTTATTCATAAAAATATTTCATTTGTTCCTTCTTAAAGGATCGTCCTCCTTTATGTGATCTAATTTTTTACCTATACTATTTTCTTTTTGTCTAGAGAATTTATTTTAACATTTCCTGCAGGCAAGATTTTCTGGCAATGAATTCCTTCAGTTTGGGTTATTTATCATTCTCTTTTGGAGGCTAATTCCATTGGATATAGTATTATAGGTTACTAGTTATTGTTTTCTTTTTCCTTTTAACACTATAAATATCTCTCTCCTCTTTCTTCATGTTTGTATGGTTTCTGATGACAAGTCTGGGACAATTCTCGTCCTTATTCTCCATACAATGTGTTCCTCCCACACTTCATGGCTTCCTTTAAGATTTACTTTTTGTCTTTGGTGTATTACAGTTTGAATATGATACAAATATTTGCGTTGTTTTTTGATATTTATCCTGCTTGGTATTCTCTGAGCTGCTTCTACCTGTGGTTTTATGTCTGCCATTAATTTTAGAAAGTTATAGGCATTACTATTTCACACATTTCTTCTATTCTCTATTACTTCATTTTCTGATTATACACACGTTACACCAATTGATACTGTCACACATTTCTTGGATTTTCTCTCTTTTTTTTTTCTTTTTTCTCTTTTCCACCATAAGAATCACTAGAGCTTTGCTTTCTCATCTTCACCATGAAAATCAATTGAGTTTCCTTGGGAATAATGTCATGAAAGAGTGGTGTCCTCTAAGTCTATAGCCCAGAGATGTTTCTCACTCTCGTGCTTATTTTTGTGTTTGTTTGTTTTTGAGACAGAGTCTCACTTTGTTGCCCAGGCTAGAGTGAGTGCCATGGCATCAGCCTAGCTCACAGCAACCTCAATCTCCTGGGCTCAAGTGATCCTACTGCCTCAGCCTCCCGAGTAGCTGGGACCACAGGCATGCGCCACCATGCCCGGCTAATTTTTTGTATTTATATTTTTAGTTGGCCAATTAATTTTTTTCTATTTTTAGTAGAAACAGGGTCTTGCTCAGGCTGGTTTCGAACTCCCGACCTCGAGCAATCCGCCCAGTGTGCTAGGATTATAGGCATGAGCCACCACGCTCGGCCTCACTCTCATGCTTATTCAGACTTAGCCTCCAGCGATTCAAAAATATTAGTATTAACTACTCCAACCCATTTATGGTTTCAGTGGCTTCTCTTCCAAATCAGCAGGTTTCAACCATGTTTTTCTTGAATTACCTGACTCTCCAGATTTGGAGGTAATGTTGCTCATGGTCATAAGTCTCTGATGAGTCTAACTTGTTATTAATTTTCAGTTCGTTCAAGTATTTCTTTTTTATTGTAAGGATGGATAGGACTGATAACCTTCAACCTCTTTACATGTCAAAGCTAAAATTAGAAGTCCCCTTTTGGAATGTGTTAAATTAATTTTGATACTTCCTGCCCTCATTCTACTCGGTTCCTGTGTTGTAACATACATTTCTATCAAACTATCGGATAACTTGGGATAATTTCCAATTCAGGCTCTGCTTTCCTGCTAGCATTGACAACCACCTGCTGTTCACTATATTTCCATATACTTAGATGCCATGTTGCATTTGCACTTGACTTATCTAGTGCTTGGAATGTGCTTAACTACCAGCTGACTCCCACTCACCTTCCATTTCCAGCTCCCCCATGTAATTTACTCTGAATCCTCAGGAAGAAAATCTGAATTTCCTGAGTCCATTATCTAAGTATGGATGTTTCTATTTTAGCACTTGTAAGTAGTGTTACACCTATTTGGATATACTTGTTATCCAATTGAATTTGTTTTCTTGAAAACAGGAAATTAGATCTGTGCATCTGGCAGACATATTGATAATCACCCAATGACATTTGATTAAATTGACTCGATGATACTGCTAAGAGGAACTGAGGGGGAGCAGTATGACAAAAAGAGAGAACAGTGGGGAGAATACTAAAATACCCTAAGAGGCATTTATACTCGCATTTTATTTGTGGATGTAGAAATAATGTTTAGACATGAGCTACTATATGAATAAAAATCTTATTATTCTCGATGGCTTATAAGTTAAGGAGCATGATAGAAGAATCTATGTGACTCTAAGGTCAAGCTAGATGACAGCAATAATAAAAATGAGGTCAGGAGAAAGAATGGAATTTTGGGTTGTGACAGATGATATATTTGAGGCCATCCTGTGACAGAGATCCAGCCAGCCAGTCTTTTGAATTATTGGAGCCTAACCTAACAATCAAAATAGAGATTGAAGTTTAGAACACAATTGCAGCAAAGGGTTTATTGGGTACAAATTATATGGGGACATGACATGGCTGAAAAGGAAATAATAAAAATAAAAGACAAGGATCTGAGATGTATGCCCTGAACTGAAGGGGGATGAACTCAGAAAGAAGGTAAAGAGTGTAATGGTATTAAATTACCGAGGGAATATTAAAGGAACATTATTAATAATAACAGTGCAGCAAAATTTGAAAATTAAATTTTGATATTTCATTATATAGGTAATTAGAATTTTTTATGAATGAATATAATTGCAATAAACAAGTAGGAAGCCTGTAAAATACATAAATGTAAATAGGGGTGGAAGAATTCTGTTTGAAGTTATCTTTCTTTTCAGATAAAGAGGAAGCAAATTATCTGTTGTTGCAACATGAGTTGAAAGCATAGTTCAATTAGTTACTGAAGACCATTTGCCATTATGATATTGAATGTTACAGAAATAAAAAATGATCTTCTTTCAAATTTAGTTATTTTCTTATGTATCAGGTATATGATAAAATTCTAGTCCAGTTAAAAAATATAATTCAGTTAAACTGAGATCATTAGGGTGAATACTTGTCTAATATGACAAGTGTCCTTATAAAAAGGAATTTTAATATTGATGTGCACACAGGAGAATGCCATGTGAAGGAGAAGGCAGAGATTGGCGGGATCTTCTATAAACCAAGGAACACCAAAAATTCCCGGCAAACTACCAGAAGCTACTGGGGAGCCATGGAACAGATGCCTTTTCATAGTTCTCAAGGGAAACCAACGCTTCCAACACCTTGATCTTAGACTTCAAGCCTTTAGAGCTGAGCACAATTTCTGTTGCTTAGGATGCACAGTTTGTAGTACTTTGTCAATGCAGCCCTGACAAACTAGTACAGATTTAGTGGGAAAAAGAGAGCTCCTATAACAAGTACCTAAAAATATGGAAGTAGCTTTGGAATTGGGTAATGAGTAGAGGCCGAGTTTTGACATGTGTGATTTGGAAAAGCCTAGATTTCCTCAAAGAGACTCTTGGTGAAAATATGGATGTTAGAGGTGATTCTAGTGAAGGCTCAGAAAGAACAAAGGAAAGCTAAAGAGAAAGTTTCTACCATCTTAGAGAATACATATATTGTCATGAACATAGTGTTGCTAGAACTATGAGTGTTTAAGGTGATTCTAGTGAGGTCTCAGACAGAAAGGAGGAACATGCTTAATATTATTGGAAACTGGAGGAAAGGTGAAAGTTGCTATAAAGTAACATAAGACTTGACTGAACTGTGTTGTCTCAGATGGAAATTAGAAATTATAAGTTTGATCTGGGATATTTAGATGAGAAGATTTCTAAGCAAAGTGTTGAAAGCATGGTGTGGTTTCTCCTTGCTGCTTATAATACAATATGAGAGGAGAGAAATAAATTGGAAGATAAATCACTAAGCAAAAAGAAACCAGAAAAATTATTTGGGAGTTATCAGCTTATTCAGATAGCATGTCTTTTAAATAGGGCTAAGGGTGCAACTAGATAACCATTTGCTAAAGAGATTAGGTAGGTACATGGTGCCTGGATTCAATAAGTCATCTCAGGAGAAGGCAGGAATAGGAATAAAGTTATTCAGAAAAGATATGTGGAGGCCTCTCTTGCACGATAACTCAGACCTCTGTGAATTGCATGGGAGGGCAACACAATTTTTGAGAATTTTGTACCAGCAGAAACATTACCAACCTGGACGGACAGAGACAGAGATTAGATGAAGTGAAGGAAGAATGAGGACAGAACCAATGAAGGAAAAATGACTTTCAGATCAGAGTCATGGATCCAGAGGCCAGGGACACTTCCTTGGGATTCCAGAGGGCAGGCTTCCACTGACAGCCTAGGGAGCAGGGCCACCTCCCAGGGAGGGGTGTAAAGGAGCAGGTGGTACAGCCCAAATCCTGGAGTGCTGGGTTGCTTTCTGGGTAAGCCCCAGAGACATAGCTATCAAGCCAAAGATAATTATTCAGAAGCCTTAAAATTTGATGAAAATTCGCCCTGTTATTTTTTTTTTTTTCACAATCTTACAGGGGTACAAACATTCTGGTCACATAAATTGCTTCTGTATCATTTGAATCAAAGTTATAAGTGGGCTTGTTTTTGGAATTGTTTGAGACGTGTGATGCACTTTTTATTTTATTTTTTTCCTAATTTCTCTCTTTTGGAATGGGAATATCTACCCTATGCCTATACCACCACTGTATTTTGAAAGCAGATAAATGATCTGGTGCACAAGTTCACAGCAAAAGAACAATTTTTGCTTCAGAATAAGTCACAGCCCAAGTGATACCCACACCTGATTTAAATGATATTTAGATGAGATTTTAAATTTAGAGTTGATGTTATCATAGAATGAGTTAAGACTCTTGGGGATGATGGGAAGTGGTGAATGAATTTTGCACATGAGAAGGACATAAATACTGGTTAGCCAAAAGGCAGATTTTATTTTTTTTTATTTTATTTTATTTTTTTTTTTGAGACAGAGTCTCGCTTTGTTGTCCAGGCTAGAGTGAGTGCCGTGGCGTCAGCCTAGCTCACAGCAACCTCAAACTCCTGGGCTCGAGTGATCCTTCTGCCTCAGCCTCCCGAGTAGCTGGGACTACAGGCATGCGCCACCATGCCCGGCTAATTTTTATATATATATCAGTTGGCCAATTGATTTCTTTCTATTTTATAGTAGAGACGGGGTCTCGCTCTTGCTCAGGCTGGTTTTGAACTCCTGACCTTGAGCAATCCGCCCGCCTCGGCCTCCCAAGAGCTAGGATTACAGGCGTGAGCCACAGCGCCCGGCCTAAAAGGCAGATTTTTATGGATTGAATTTTGACCCCCCCCCAAAAAAAATAGGTTCGAGTCCTAACCTCCAGTACTTCAGCATGTGATCTTATTTGGAGATTGGAGATAGGGTATTTATAGAGGTAATCCATTTTAAAAGAACTGATTAGTTCTAATCCAGGATAACTAATATTCTTGTGAAAGGGGACTAATTGGACACAGACATGCCCACAGTGAGAACGCCATGTGAACATAAAGGCAGAGATCGGGGTGATGCTCTACACAACAAGGAACAGCAAAGATTGCCAGCAAACTACCAGGAAAAAGGGGGAATGGAATGGAACAGATTCTCACTCAGCCCTCAGAAGAAACCAACTCTGCCATCACCTTGATAGTGGCCTTCTAACCTCCAGAACTGTGAGACAACAAATTTGTTTTAAGCCACCCAGTTTGGATACTTTGTGATGCAAGCCCTAGAAAATTAGTAAAACATCTTATGAAGAAACAAAACAAGAAAAAGATAACCTATCTTAAAGAACAAAAAAAATACTAAAATTTATATATCTTCACTTAGTAATTGAATTTAAATCTTATTTTTTGTTTATTTTTGCCATATCTGAGATGGCTATACATTCATGAAGTACTGTAAAGAACTTTAACTAGCATATCTCTTTTTAATAAAAGCATTTTTTTAATATGTGAAAATATGAATGTTTCAGAGCTTCAGGTAAAATTGAATGCTAAGATAATTATAATAAAGATTTTTTTGCATATTCACCTGAAAAATTTTCTCATTTTTCAGTATTAAATACTATTGCTAAAATTACACTACATAATTAATCTTTGTAATCCACTTTTTCTACATGAAGATGAGTACTACATGCCAAGAGCACTGAAGTTGGAGTTTTCTTTTTCATTTTGTTTTATTATGTTAGTTTTATCAGTTTGTGTTGTACTAAAGATACCTTTGGGCTTCTCTCAGACCTTCCCTCCCCCCATTTCACTATTAGCACTAATTATAACTAACTTTGTTCTATTCATACAGTGGTTCCTGGGGATGAAGGTGGCTTTTTTACTTATTGTATTTTATTTAACTTCATTTCAGTTTGTTAGTCAAAATTCTTTAAGAATTTCTTTACGTCGTGACCTGCGTTTTCTTTTTTTTTTTTTTTTTTAAATGTTAACATTTCCTCAAAATGATAGTATTACCACTGAAAGAACTCTGGTTTTATTGCAATAGGAACAAAGGTGCTAAAAATTCAACCTTCCCCAACCTTCCTCTGAATTTGATATGGTTATCTAGATGTGACTTAAGTTTTATTTTGTTCCTTATTGCCATCTGAAGTTGCAGTCACAACTAATGAGCCTCATGTATTGATTTTCTACCCTTTTATGGAGTGGTTCCTATTGCCCAATGTCACTTTGTATAACTTGATATACTTAAAAGATAACAGCATTAAGCTAGTTCTTATCTATAGAAGCCAAAAGAAAAGTAAATTATGCAACCTTAGACCATTTTCCTAAAATGACACAAAATAAAATACATTATAAATAACTCCATGAAATAATAGACCCTATTATTTTAAAAATCATGTGCAACTTTCAAAATAACATCTAATGTAAGAAACAATAAAATTTTGTAATATTTTTCATTTACTTACACATTTGTACAGGGACCACTGATATTAACATGATCAATCTGTGATGATTATTACCATCTCTGCTTTCAAGCCATCCTTATTACCTTAACCGTTACCACTGGTTGTTTTGTCCTGGTCTGCTCCTCTGAAACTGCTCCTCTCAAGAGCACTGACTCCCTCTCTTGTCATATCTAATGACTCTTTTTTCCATCCTCATTTTGGTCACCTGTTTCTTCTCTAGGATTCCCTATAGTCTGTCCATTTCTAAACAGGATTTTTGCTGTCTCCCTCTTTCTGACCTAGGGCTCAGTCCTAGATCTTCCATCAACCCTCTTTCCAGTTAATCACAGCTAAGCCTATGACTTTTAATAGCATCTACCACCTAGTGACTCTGAACCTTCGTCTCCAGTCCCTACTCCTTTTGACGTCCCAGATGTGTATACCTGACAGTTTACTTAACATCTTCGTCTGGATGTCTAGCAGGCATCTGAAACTTAACATGTCTAAACAAAAATCTTAATCTCTCCTTCTCAACATAAAGTAGTCCCACTCTATGTTTTTTCAATCTCAGTTAATAGCATCAGTATGCATTCTGTTGTTTAAACATCAAACATGAGATGAATCCTTGATTTTGTTCTTTCACTTACAGCCTACCTATATTCCATCAACACAGCCTACCTATATTCCATATAGTTATATGCATATCAATATAATAATCTATAGATTATCCAAGGTTCTCCAGAGGAACCTCTCACATACATTTACCTCCTCTTGGTTTTGTTTCTGTGAAGCTATATACATATACATGGAGAGAGAGAGAGAGATTTATTTTAGGAAATTGGCTCACACAATTGTAGGGGCTGGCAAGTCTGATCTACAGTGCAGGCTGGTACCCAGGAAATTCTAGCAAGAGTTGACATTATAGGCTTGAGTCCAAAGGCACTCTGAAGCAGAATTCCTTCCTCTTCAGGAAACCTCAGTCTTTTCTCTTAAGTCCTTAGCTAATGCATGAGGCCCATTCGCATTTCTAGCATAATCTGCTTTATTCAAAGTTTGCTGATTTAAATATTAATCACATCTAAAAAATACCTTCACAGTAATTTATAGACTGGTGTTTGACAAAGAAACTGGGGACCATAGCCTTGCAAAGTTGATACAAGTTGACACATAAAATTAACCATCACAACCTATGATTTACTAACACTCCACTAGCATCACCCTGATATAAATGGTCATGATTTTTCATTTGGACCATTTATTAATTTTTAAACTAATCTTCATATTTTATTCTTACCCCACCCTTCTCATAGTTCCATTCTCCATATAGCATCTGGAGTGTACTTTTATACTTTGAAATTTAACCACAATTATATCATTTTCATACTTAAAACCTTGGCTCCCCTTCCTCTACAAACAAAATCTCAAATCTTAGCAATGACCTATCAGGACATTAAGATTTCTTCTTCAAGACCCTCTAAATCCTCCTATCTGAGCATGTTCTCCATCCCTCACTATACTCCAAATGCACTTTCTTGCATTTCTTCATTTAGGACTACCTCATTCTCATCTTAGGGCACCTAGTTACCTGGGCTCTCCTCCTGAAATGGTTCTCCCCCAGATTTTACCCTTTCTCATGGTGCGGGATTCTGCTTGCATTTTGCAAAACGAAGATCTTTTCCTGGCTTCCTTTCTAAAATAGTAGCTCCTTCTTCCCAATTCAATTTTTGATGTTGTATTATATTAGTTACTTATTTACTCACCTGTTTGTTTTTTATGAATATCACTAGAAGTTAAGCCTCAGAAAGACAAAGAATTCTTCAACAAATTTCTTTCTCTTCCTACACTTTAAATAGTGCATGGTAAATATTCAAACTTAATACAAATTTTGTGGAACAAATGAACAAATGAATGCCTGTACCCAACATGCATATTTTTTGTCACAGATAAAAATATCATAAAGTTTTAATAAATGGTAGAAATAAAAAGGTAAGCTACTTGAACTTTAGTTAGTTAAATCTCTATTAACTAACACCACCATACTTTTGGAGCAGTTTCCTTTTCAACAATTCATTTCAGACTAGTGATGATGTTCATTTTAAAAACAATAGTTTTTTTATGCTTTTGAAATAGACTCTCATCTCTACAGCTTAAGCATTATTTATAATGCTATGTACTTACTATCACTGTCCTTTACTTCTTTGAGGAAAGACTGAAAATTAAAATTATTGCTCCATTTATTTTATTTTATTTTATTTTAATTTTATTTCTAAAAGTATGCTCAAATTTTTATAGGGCTTGTTTCTAAGAGGCACTCACTACCAGATTTATACTCAAGTTCAAGGTATCTCAAGTGAAAGATAAAGTATGACTTTGGAAATATTGCTAAAGGGAAAATTTCTCTGATTCATTTTCAATTTTAAGAGACATAAATGATTGCATTATATTTACAAATTCTTATTGTTTGGGATTAATTTGCATATGTTGTATATTTAATAAGTTTGACTCAAAGGAAAAATACCTAGGGATTTGGTATTACAAAGATTTCTTATTCTCTGCTTGGAATTTTTAACATAAGTATACAAACAAATATAAGCAATGTTTACAAGGAGACCTTGCAACAGTTATTAAGCAGAAATAAAGTGATTGCATTTTATACCCTCCAGCACAATCAGAAGTATTGTTAGATTGCACCATTAAAAATAAAATTAATTGATTCATAAAAAAGGTAAATAAATAAGAAAACATAAGATAAGGAAGAATTAAAAATTGCACACTCTTTAATCTCTATAAAGAGGTTTCTTTTTTTATCCCAATCAATATCACAACAACCCAAATTTGCAAATATTTCAGACACATGGCAACAATATATAAATTTTCTCAACACATACAGTTACTATCTGTATTAAAATGTATTTTGTTTGTTTTTGTTTAAATTTTTCCATCCTTTATACAGACACTGTTTTCTGCATTAGCCATACAGTAGAAATTGTTTTTTCTCATTTATTCTTATAACTTTCCTTATCTATGTGGAATAACAACCAGAAAGATTTTTCAATAAATATATGTAACAAGATGTATAAATAGAAATCTTCATTTGTTTTTGCTGTTGTCACAAAGTCTAATATAAATAGAAGGCAAAAACTCCTACTTACCAATATGAATAGCTTAATCACTTGTATAGAACCTGAAAAGGAGGTTTTATGATCCTTAGACCAACATTCAACATAAGAAGTTAAAATAGTTCAGACTAAAGAAGTCAAATAAGTAAAATGAATGAATATGTATGTGTACCTAATTTTTTTTTTTTTATATAAGGGTTGAGCTCTTTCACCTGTGCTAGAATGCAGTGATGTGATCATAGCTTGCCACAGCCTGGAATTCCTGGGCTCAAGGGATCCTCCTGTCTCAGCCTCCCAAGTAATAGGACTAGAGGCATGTACCACCACACCCAGCTATTCTTTTCTTTAACTTTTTGTACAGATGGAGTCTTGCTATGTTGCCAGGCTGCTCTTGAACTCTTGACCTCAAGTAATCCTCCTACCTTGTTCTCCCAAAGTGCTGATATTACAGGTGTGAGCCACTTTATCTGACCTTTTTGCTTTCTCCTGTCTACTTTCTCTTGATTAAGCAAATGATTGTGTCTTGTTTTTATTCAAAATAATATCATTATTATAGAAAAAAGGAAAAGTAAATTTTTTTAAATTTTAAACTATAAACAATTTGATTTAAAATATCTAATGAATTATAGTTGCTGGAACCAGCTGTCTCCCCATGTAAGTAGATAAATGAACTGGTAAACTGGGATTGCATCTTTGTATTTTACTAGGTTGTGTATGTTCAGATTATACCACCAAAAGTCCAAAGCACCATGCCCTCCATCCACTAAACTTAAAAAAAAAACAAAAAAAACCCTAAGTTTCTAAATTTAACTATTCTTTTATGTCCATTTTGATTAGTTAGCAAAGTTGGGTGTTGGTGGAGGGACTGCAAAATCCCCTTTGTTCACACAATAGTACCGGGTAAGAAAACAGATCAGTGAGGTGGCCCTCTTCCATGCAGTGACTGAAGAACCCAGTTTGACAAAAGCTCTGTCATATAAAATACATAGATTCCAAGATCTTTCTAGATGGAATCTCCATTTCATTAGACAGCAGAAAGTAAAAATAGCATGGAAAAGCAGGCACAGAAGGTGTTCATGGCGTGGGCCTGCCTGGAAAAGGATATATTCCTTTCTCCCACATTCTATATACTAGAATTGTGTCACAGGGTACTTCCTAATTGCAAAGGTACCTAATAAATTAAAGACATAAGTTTTTACTCCAGCTTGTTCTTGATTAGAAAAAGAAAAGATGAAGACATGATTTTTTTCTGAGCCTTACTAGTGATTTTAAATTCTATCAACTTATGTAGCTCAGAATCAAGAGGTAAATCTTAATTGCTCGTTGTGACCACAAGATAATCATGCTTCTACAGTTCTTGTAACCTAACTAAAGCAATAAGTGAACAAAGAAAAAAGATTAAACCAATGAGGCAATAAATGAGCAAGTAATAAACTAATAAGTGAAAAATCAGCCTTGTCTCTTGAAAATCTTCCCATTTGACTTAATCACCTTGTTTTCTACAGTTCTTCCATCTCTCCTTCATTTTCTAAAGACTTATCATCTTGCTTTTAATTTTACTGTCTACTAAAATTGTTGATATCATCATAAGTGACCCAAACACCATCTTGAACCCAGTATGCCTTGGCCTCAGTTTAACTGTATCTTTTACTTCATCAAATACATCTTGGAGCACAAGTCACTTTATTAATAGGTCCTAAATTACTAAATTAATCATTTTTTTCTGTCTACAATTTAGTTCCTTTTCAGCCTGCTTGCTTAAAAACTCTTGCAATTCATTATTGCAAAAAATCATGCATAAATTTATTTGCCTAATATGTTGTTGATTTTTTATCATTGTGTAGTTTATTCAGTCCATCCAAACCCTTAGTTAATTAATCCAATTAGTCCTTTTCTTTATGGTAAGGCTTATAAAAATAATCATGCAGTCAGTCAGATTATTATTACCATAAACTTACTAATTTCAACTCTGTCCCAAATATAGTCTGAAGATCCCATGGTTTGCAATAAAAATTTCAAATATTCTCCAACCTCCTTAATATTCCATAACCTTCCTAAAACTCACTTCTCACTTTAAGCAAACAAACTCACCTCCTACTTAACAGAGAAAATAAAAACATCAACTGAGAAAGTCCTTTTCTTGTTGTTTCCAAACACAAATACGTATTTGAAGTTTTATTCAGTCTTTCTCAGTTTCTTCCAGTTTCAATAAAGGATGTGTGGTTTCCCCAATTCCCATTTCCAGACAGTCTTACACAATCAATCATCCTTTCTTGTATCTTCAAGAGATTCTGTGCTATATGACATTACCCATCAATATATGAACAAAGGTAAATACTTCACAGCACAAATACAATGACTATGACAGCAAAAACATTCAAAAATTCTCATCATAGCCATTCTCTATCTAGCAATGATATC
The DNA here is from genome assembly GCF_040939455.1 of Microcebus murinus. NCBI lineage: Eukaryota > Metazoa > Chordata > Mammalia > Primates > Cheirogaleidae > Microcebus > Microcebus murinus. The sequence continues at coordinate 15,396,801 of NC_134114.1, forward strand.
TGTCCCCTCACCTTCACAGACAAAAAATACTTGCTTACACTGAAATTTTTCAAAATAACCTCAATTCCAACTCACCAAATAATCCTTCCCAAGATGGTTACTGCCCCCCTCATTATATGAATACAGCCCTTGATGAGGGCATCTGTATTGTTCATGGCAATAAATCTGACAGACTTTTATATCTCTTTATATTATTTGATTATTTAGCAACATTTCAAACTTCAATTATTTTTGTTGAGACATTCCCAATATTCAGCTTGTTTGACACTGTACTCTCTTGGGTTTATGTCTTCTCCTCATTTGACTCTTTCTGGAGAGATATATTGGATTAGGGAGTAGAGGGAGTTCTATGATAAGTGGTATTATTATTAATACCACTGTTATAATTTCTTAGCCACTTCTATGTCAAGAAAAATAATGTCTAGATATGTGAATGCAAAATAGTACAAGAGTTCCCTATTCTCACAGTTTCTAAACAGAATTCTCCCAAATAGCATCCATTTATTTTTTTCAGTACTTGGTCACAAGGATACATATTAATGGATACTCATGACTGAGTTGGTAAAAATTGAAAGATTATCTCTCCTATTTCAAAATGTCTGTTTTGCAAACTTTGACCAGACTAGTATAATCTTTGCCATCTACATTTTCTCATAATTTCTTTTTAATATAAAAAACTTTGTCTTCAATGTTGAAAAAAACCAAGAAATGTATGAAAGAAGAATAGAGAAGATCATTAGGAAAAAGAAGAGCAATATTAAAAGAAAATAAGTTAGGTTTCTAAATAGATTTCATTCCTAATATCTTTATTATGATTTAGAGTTGCCCAGCCATGGAATTTTAGAACAAGTGACTATGCATTATAATTACATTGGACGCTGGTAAGAAAAGGTTGATAACTATACCCTAGTTTGGAGATTTATTTTATTTGCTTAGTAGATTTGGAGTAAGGTCTAATAATAGGCATTGTTAAATGAATCTGTGGATGGTTTTTCATAACAACAGTAAGGGAACTTTTAATTTGAGAAGAACTAGGTTAAAGAAATTATAAATTTTATCTTTGGAAAAAGAACATTGTGAAAACTCCTCAATTACCTGAAAGTCTGTGTTATGGGAAAAGAAATAGTCTAACTGTGCATTTATAGAATACTGTAGCAAATCTTCATAGTAAGAGGAGAGTAAATTTGAGATTATTGTGAAAAAGATACATAATATCAGAGATTCAAAATATTGAAGCTAATGTCTTAAAAATAGAGATATACTTAAGATATAATATATCAGGACGGGCATAAAGAAACATGAGAAAGTGATTAATACAGTCAGGAAAGTGTTTATATTTGGAGGCAAGGAAACAGTTATGATCAGGATGGGCTCATAGGTCAGTTTTAGAGGTATCTATCATAGTTTTATTGCTTGAGTTAGGAGATAGTTACAAGGGTAACCACTTTTTTTATCCCTATATTTTTTAACTTGTTTTATGTGATTTTATGTATAGCCAAAATATTTATATAAACACTGAATGATGACTATTGAAAAGAGTTGTAGTAAATAGATTTATGATGTATTTCTAAGGAAACAACTAACTCTAAGAATTATAATCCTGATAATCAAAATGAATGTTTAAAGTTTTACAGCTTGGCTGCTTTATCCAAATTATAATATACCTTAAAATAATCATACTGACTAAAGACAGGCGTTCCCAAAAGATCATAATTCAGTTCTGCTTTTAATTCTTTTTTGTTCTTCTTTTTTTTCCTTTTTTTATATTTATTTTTTCCCAAATTCTGTGGGTACAAATATTGTTAGGGTTACATATCTTGCCCCTGCTCCCCTCCCCACTCTGCTCTGCCAGAGCTTCAAGCGTGTCCAATCTTCAAGTGGTGCGCCCTGCACCCACCATGAAAGTGAGTACCCTTCCCCTTCGAGCATTGTAGGGGGAAAGGATCACCTCTATCCCTTTTTAGGGAGAGGCAAAGAAACACACTGTGACCAAAATGTCTAAAAAAAAAAAAAATTCTGTTAATGGGAGGTGAACAGATGCTTTTAATTCTTGTGAAGGTATGATTTCTTATATTCCTATATTTTATTTTCCTACAGGTTGACTTTGATTTATTTGATCACCCTATCTTCAAGTCAACAGGACTTTCTAAAACTATCTAGAAAGTTTCATTATTTTTTTCGATAATTTATGAACATAAGAAGAAAGGTATAATACCTTAAGTCACTAATACCTAGAAATCAATAAAGGAAATGACCTAAGTTGAATCATCATTGGAAATACAAATGATCACATGGAGTTAATAGCAATAATTAAAATTTTTCTTTTAGTGTTAGCAATTATCAGCTTCATTAATAGCCACTGAATCTAGGGCATATATTCAGACTAGTAATTAAATTGTATTTTCTTTTAAAAATTATTCAAGGCATGTTATTTGAGTATGTAAAACTAAGAGTTAAATAAAATTAGAATTGAACAAATCTTTTATTTATTTATTTATTTCCTCATATTATGGAGGTACAAATATTGCTAGGGTTACAAATATTGCCCCTGCCCTCCCTCCCTCCCCCCGATGTGTCCAATCCCCCCGTGGTGTGCATCACACACCTTATGGAAGCATACACCCCTTTCCTTCTCCCCCCTATCACCTGCCCACCACCCGATAAAAAGTTTTGTTTTGATTTTTTTTTGACATTTTGGTTACATTGTATATTTTTGCCTCTCCCTAAGAAGGGTTAGAGTTATGCCCTTCCAATAAGTAAGAAGTTTTATATATTGGGCTTGAAATAAAATTAAGACAATATGAACAGATAAATTCCTTTAAGACATTCTATTCTCAATATTGGCATTCCAGGAACCCCTTTATTGTCTATTATATTGCACATTTGTTTACAGAGCCTAATATCAGAAATAAAGTAAATTGCTTAGAGTTTTGGAACACTTTCCTTGTAGACATAAAGATTAAATTTCTCTCTCATGGCTGCAGAGTGAGTATTGCATTTTTAGCTACTTAATCCTTATAATCTAATGCTCAATCTCTATTCCCACAAAAAATAAAAAGCTTGTTAAAAGATAATAAGAAGTTATCTTCTCATTGAGGGCTAATTCTAAGTCTCTGGAAAAAAATCTTTAGTGAAATTCTCATGTAAATTAAATTAAATGTAAAAATACACTTAATAAATACCTGATAGTTCTAAAGAGCTTAGCAATAAATTGAGATCACCACGATGCTACAGTCAACTCAGTTGGAGAATGCCATTTGTGAGGCCAAGATCACATACAGTTGTAGCTCCGTAAAGGCTAATTATTTTTACTTACTAAAAGGTGTTTTCCTCTTAAATGACTTCCACAGAACCAATAGTTGCATGCATATTAGTCGTTTATTGCAAGCAAGAAGTGAAATATTTTTGGATAGATAAAGAAGCAATTCTTATGTATTTTGAGGTTATAGATGTCAAATTATGATCTAACAAAAGTGTGGTCCTCTGTGTTGAAAACCAACTTATTCTAGATAGCATGTACATTGTCATATAATTCATAGAACTCTGAAGCTCTTCCCTAGGCTTTCTACTGTTTAAGGTTCAGAGTAAAAATGTGCTGGAAAAATCCACTCTAAAAAGGAAAAAAAAGATAAAATCAAAATTAGAATATCTATTAATTTTGGAGTTTTATCTTCATAAAACTCTACTTATAGAAGGCATTTTAATTCATATTATTCACTTTAAAGTACCACAAATGTTATTGAGGAGTTATAACACTTTCTAGAGATTCATGAAAAAGGTACCTAAGGTGGCAATTCATTAATTTTGATTGATTTATTTCCACAATTTCCTTTTTTAGCCTTTATCATATGGAAAGATTTTAATAAGGTGGTATGCTTTTGAAGATAAACAGTAGGAATTCAAGACAGTAAGATAGATTCTCCAGATAGCCTGAGAAAGAGAAACACAGAGGACCACACTTTTGTTAGATCATAATTTGACATCTATAACCTCAAAATACATAAGAATTGCTTCTTTATCCAAAAATATTTCACTTCTTGCTTGCAATAAATGACTAATATGCATGCAACTATTGGTTCTGACCTATCTGTTGCTTATCTCATGAGAAAATTCAATATAAAAATTAGGAGCAATAGCACAGACAATCCTGTCTCCAACTTGCTCTCCATTTTCCAAACATCAACTTGCCTCTGGACATTAACCCCAAATTACTACCATAAAATTGACTAGTAATCAGTAGTGTTTTATTTCATAATTAATTCTTGATTTTTTTAACTTGTTTGTAGGTATGGTGAAATTTATTTCACAACAAAGTCTCTTTCACCTTCCGAAGGACTTCCATGTACTGCAAAGGCTAGAAATTCATAAACTGTACTGTGATACTTTCTTGCATCTAGTGTTTGGGTGACCTGCTTTCAACTCAGGCTCTGAGTACTTTTAGTTCATCAGAAAAACTTACTTCAGAATTTATTTAAGGGAAGAAAGAGAGTTCTAGGCCTCTAGTTTCTTGGTAATGTTATAATATTGGTGAGGATGGGGGCATCCGGCATAAATATGAGGCTAACAGGTGTCTCAGACATTCTGAATCCAGATATAGACAGCTAAGGGAGAGTAATCTCAAAGCCAGCAGTCCTGAAGACTCCAGTGAATCAGTGGTTTCTAGATTCTCACAAGCATTAGCTCCCTGATACAACAATTCTATGTGCTGTTTTCAGAGTGTTCACACAGTCCAGCCTAGAGTCTGTCTTCTCCACCCTTTCTAATATTGGGGTAAGCACCCCATTCCCTTCTTTAGTTTCACATTCACTAAATATGCCAGTTTACATTCTATTATTTGCGTTAAACACTCAGTGATACAGATGGCACAGAAACAAAATAAAATAAACTAGTGATAGCCTAATATAAATTATTTGAAGTTGTATATTAGTCTGTTCGGGCTGCCATAACAGAATACCATAATACTAGGTTGCTTAAACAATAAGAAATTATTTTCTTATAGTTCTGGAGGCTGGACTTCAATGAACAAGTACCAGTATGGGTGGTTTCTGGTAAGGCCTCTCTTCCTGGCTTGCAGATGGATGACTTCTCTCTATGCCCTCACATGGCACTCCCTTAGTGTATGTGGTGAGAGAGAGAAGTCTCTGGTGTCATCTCCTTTTCTTATAAGGACACTAGTTTTGTTGGATTAGGGTCCCACTCTATGACCTTATTTCATCCTAAGTAGTTCCTTAAAGGCCTTATCTCTACATACAGTCACTTTGGGGGTTAGGGATTCCACATATGAATGGGTGGGGACACAATTCAGTCCATCGCAGGTTGTTTCTATATTGTGTTTCTCATGATAAATGTACATAAAATGTGCGTGTGTGTGCGCACGCATGCGTGTACACACACACACACACATACACACAATGTACCCTCTAAGACCCAGAAATATATAATAGAGTGTCCTGCCACCATTTTATCCTCTCACTACTCTTCTATAATGGACAAGTAATACATTTACCATGAATGACAACCAATGTTAGATGTTGTCTAACATTGGAAAGAGTGTTAGAAAGACTTAGTTTTCTCTTGGGTGTTGACTACTTTATCTCTGGTGTGTAGAAAGTTCTCTTGGATTGAATAGATACTCAAAAATGTTCATTTCTAAGTTAGTTAAGATACATGATTGCAAAATCCCCATACTCAGAATCAAATTATTTTCCTTCTACATTCTTTAAGAGCCTTCCCGCCTTTTATATTTTAATATTCAGCCACACTTTAGCAATAGCATATCTAAAAAAAAAACTACCTATATTTACTGTCATCAGAGTCACCTGTGGGATAGATATGAAAATTTAACATGTTCTTCTTATTATTCAAGATCCTGAAAATTTTCCCACAACTATTAATAACAATATTCACTTATTTTCATTCCTCCATTCCAATTGTTTTTAGAGATAAAACAAAAACCTTAATAACATTTAATCCATCTGAATATTTTGTTGATGCTACCTTGAAAATGTATCTGTAATGGATGACTTCTAACTACTATTTCCACAACTCTAAGCTCCTATATCTTTTTATTTGATTATTGCAGCAACCTCCAAAAAATGATTTTCCTGTCCAGCTCTTGTCCTCCTTTAATTTCTTCTGCCAGAATCATCCTGTTAAAATTAAGTCCAAACATCTTACACTTTTGCTAAAAAATGAACACCATTAAACTGGAGCTAATCAAACCACACTAATATACATATACAAAAAATAAAACTCATAGAAAATTAAGCAGGTGGGAGGGGGAGGAGGGGATCAGTAAATTCACAGCTAACAAGCACAGTCAATGCACACTATCTGGATGATGGACACACTTATAACTTTGACTCAAATTTACAAAAGTAATTTATGTAATCAAATGTTTGTAGCCCTAAAATACTCTGAAATAAAATAAAATAAAAATTTACAAATTAAACTAAAAAAAAAGAAAAAGAAACAAAAGAAGGCCCAAATAGAAGTGACATGAAAATATAGAACTAATAGCCTGAGATGTAATGGGCAAAGCTGGTTCTAGCTGTTCTCAACTTCCAGTAACAATTTTGTTTCTGTTATTTATTGATGTATAACAAACGAATACAAAATTTAATGGCTTATAACAGGGGTCAGAAACTGTAGGCTGCAGGCCAATTAAAGCACAACACCTGTAAGCCAAGAATGGTGTTGAAATTTTTAATTGATTATAAAAAAATAATAACTTGTGACATGTAAAAATCATATAAAATTCAAATTTGTGCCCATTAATAAAATTTTATTGGAACAGAGCAATATTTGTTTACATATTGACTATGGCTTACTTTTGTGTTATGACAGAATTGAGTATTTGGGAAAGAGATTCTATGTGCCACAAAGCCTAAAATATTTACTACCTAGCCCTTTACAGAAAATATTTGCCTACTACAGATTTAAAACAATATTGATTTATTAACTGTATAACTCTGTGGGTTGACTTGGCTCAGTTCCATGTGGCATGGCTAGTAGAGTCCTCTATATGGTTGCATTTGACTAGAGGCTTCACTGATGCTAAAACATTCAAGATGGTCTCTGACATTCCACTGGCTGTTTCTCTGTGCCTCAGTAGTCCTGCCTGAGCCTTTTTGCATCATGGAGGCTGATTTCTAAAGGGGAATATTCCTGATAACAAACAAATGTTATTATAGAATCTGCTTGTACTATACTTGGTAATTTGCCATTGAACAAGGCAGAAAAATAACATGGCAAGCCCAAAGTCAATGTGGGAGATGATTAGACAAAGGTGAATACTAGGAAGCACAGTTCATTTAGGCAACCTGTGTAATAATTTCCTATAATACTTAATTGTAATTTTCATGTTTTCATTATCTTCTTTGTTCTATAAAAATAATAAGAGTTAATCCACATCAAGATTTTAAACTCAATTTTATATTTCTTTCTTGAGTGATTTGATGTTCTGTTGCTCACTCACTTAGATAGTCTTGTTTCCTTGTATGTTTTGTGATTTTAACTGTGAGCTCAGTTTCCATGGAACTTTATCCATGGGAATTCTTTGAAGCATGAAGAGTGCCTTCATCTCATTTGCATTTACTTTTATCAAGTAGCAAGGAGGCACTTGAATATAATTGCAACTTTAGATTTTTTTAACAAATAAAATTGACTTCAGAATGCAGAACTATTAAAACCTAGCTTAGCATTATTAATTCTTAGTGATCTTTTTTTTCATTTCATCTAGCTCTTCATTTTGAGGCAGATAATTTTTCTTGGTCTAGCAAGGGATGATGGGAAGTGTTCTTACATTTAGTTCATTTTTACCCTGAAGTTATGATCATTTAGAGTCTCAATAGTATTTAGAAGTTGTATAATAATACCTTGATCCAGTTGTCTGTTGCATATATACATACACCCACACGCGCGCACACACACACAAACACACATACATTTAAATGCTCAATTTCCTCAGGTTTTGTTTTTGTTTTACAATGTCTTTGGGGGCAAATAGCTACCTCTCATTTTTCTTGCATTAAACTGTTTTTTGGTCTTATGATTCCTTGTTTCCTTGTAAGTGCCTTGATGCAATCATAAAGATGTTTTTCTCTTTTTGGTTTTATAAACTGTTTTCAGCACTTTTCAGCAAGAGAATGGTCATGGTACATAGTCCAGCATGGTTTTGAAAATGGATGACAAGATTGTGTCTTTTAATAATGTTTCCTTTCACAATATAAACAAAGAAATGAAATACATAGGAATATATTTAACTAAGGAGATGAAAGATCTCTGCACCCATAACTACAAAACACTGAGGAAGGAAATAGCAGAGGATATAAACGGATAGAAAAGCATACCATGCTCATGGATTGGCAGAATCAACATTGTTAAAATGCCTATACTACAAACTCAAGTGTGATCTACAAATTCAATGAAATCTCTATTAAAATACCAACATCATTTTTCACAGATCTAGAAAAAATAATTCTAAACTTCATTGGGAACCAGAGAAGACCCCATATAGCTAAAGCAACCTTAAGGAAAAAGAACAAATTGGAAGGCATGAATTTACCAGACTTCACTAGCTACACTACAAGGCTATATATAGTAAACAAAATAGCATGGTATTGCCACAAGAACAGAAACACAGACCAATGGAACAGTATTGAGAACCCAGATATAAAACCATTCTTATATAGCCATCTCATCTTTGACAAACCAGACAAAAACATACACTGGGGGAAAAAAATCCCTATCAGTAAATGGTGCTTGAAAAATTGGCTATCCACATGTATAAGACTGAAACAGGATCTGCACCTCTCACCTCTCATAAAAATCAACACATGATGGATAATAGACTTAAACCTAAGGCATGATACCATAAGAATTCTTAGCCTAGGTATAAAATTTATGAAGAAGACCCCAAAAGCAATCACAGCAACAACAAAAATAAATACATGGGACCTGATCAAATTAAAAAGCTTCTGCACAGACAAAGAAACTATCACTAGAGAAAATAACCTACAGAATGGGAGAAAATATTCACATGTTACACATCTGATAAATGGCTGATAACTAGAATCAATATATAACTCAGGAAAACAAGCAAGAAAATATCAAGCAACCCCATTAAAAAGTGGGCATGAACAGAAAAAGGACATGAACAAAAAAATGACATGAACAGAAACGTTTCAAAATAAGACAGACTGATGTCTAAGACACACACACAAAAATACTCAACATCTCTAATCATCAGGGAAATTGCAAATCAAAACCACAGTGAGATATCACTTAACTCCAGTGAGAATGACTTTTATTAAAATGATCTAAAAAGACAACAAATGTTGGCATGGAAGTGGAGAGATGAGAACACTCTTACACTGCTGGTGAGACTGCAAACTAGTACAACTCTATGGAAATTAATACAGAGGTAGCTCAAAAAACTCAAAGTAGAATTACCATTTGATCCAGCAATTTCACCACTTGGTATTTACCCAAAGGAAAAAAAAAAGACATTCTAATAAAAAGGTATCTGCTCCTGGGCATTTATACCAGCAAAATTCACAATCGCAAAGATATGGAAACAACTCAAGTACCCATCAATACACGAGTGGATTAACTAAATGTGGTATGTGTATACCATGGAGTACTACTCAGACATAAAAAATGATGAATTACCTATTGTATTATCTTGGATGAAGCTGGAGCCCATTCTTCAATGTATCACAAGAATGGAAAAACAAACACCACATGTACTCAACATCAAATTGATATTAACTGACTTAATTGACCAACACTTAAGTGCACATACAGTAGTGACATTCATCAGGTATCCGGCAGGTGGGAGGGGGGAGGAGGGGATGGGTATATTCACACCTAATAGATGCAATGCACACCATTTGAGGGATGGACACACTTGAAGCTCTGACTCAGGTGGAGCAAAGGCAATATATGTAACCTAAACATTTGTACCCCCATAATATGCTGAAATTAAAAAAATTAAAAATAAATAAGTGAAATTTTATAGTTTATTCAAATCTGTATAAATATTCATATTTATATGTATTAGTCCTCTTAAGTCTCTTTTAATCTAGAACTGCTTAAATCTCCTGCTTTTTATTCCTTTGTATTCTTGAAGAAAATACATATTTTATATCAAAAGTCTAATATTTTTTCCATGTACTTACTAGCAACTTTAAACCTACTTTTCAATATGTCTCTTCAAGTAAAGATCACTATTGGCTATCCTGACAATATAATGGCCATCGCTAGATTCTCTTCCTTGACCTCTCAGCAGAAAATGGGCATTTAGGAAGAAACTGATTAGTAATCTACCTGATAGAGAAGCCAACACTGAGTGAAGAGCGTGAAGTGAATATGAAGGCCAAAAATTATAAAGCAGAAAAACTATTGAAAACAATAACTAAAATATTCTCAGGTAATTGCTGTGCAAACATACAACATCCTATAAAACAGATTCAGATGCATATTTTCATACAGAAAATATGATCTTTGTGAAACACATTTTACATATAGTTTTATAATAATATGTATAAATGTACCATATACATATACAGACACATGGGCATTTACTAATTCTTTTTTACTATTCATAAAATGTTTATTGTATACATAGTACTTATTACTGATGGTAATAAAAATTACCATTTATTGAACAATAGAATCATACATAATGATCAACAAACCAACAATGTAAAAATTATACTCTCCATACTGGGGCTCTAAATCTTAATGAATTCAAAGATAATTACACAAGTATCCTGTGGTGGAGAGAGGATTTAAATCCTGGCTAGATTGGAACATGTTTTTACTACTTTTCATATATATGTGTGTGTGTGTGTGTATATATATATATATATATAATTTTTTTATTTTTTATTTATTTTTTTTGAGACAGAGTCTTGCTCTGTCACCTTGCCAAGCTAGAGTGCATGGCATCAGCCTAACTCACAGCAATCTCAATCTCCTGGGCTCAAGCGATCCTCCTGCCTCAGCCTCCCAAGTAGCTGGTACTACAGGCACACACCACCATGCCCAGATAATTTTTTTCTATTTATAGTAGATAAAGTGTCTCCTTATTACTCAGACTGTTCTTGAACTCCTGACTTCAAGTGATCCTTTTGCCTAGGCCTCGCAGAGTGCTAAAATTGCAGGCATGCGCCACTAAGCCCAGCTGTTCTCGCTACTTTTCTAGGACCCTGTTATCTTACAGACACAGTCTAATGAGAATGAAATACCAATAATTGCTTGAAGAGTAGGACATATTTAGTCTTATTTGAAAAAGAGATATTTCTAATATCTTTTTCTAAATTATCCAATATTTCTTAAATGGTAACTAAAATGAAGAGTTTTTCATCTTTTGGTATCAGTTTTCCTTTATTCCAGACAAAATAAACTAGTTACATATGAGCAAATTAGCCAGGGAAAAGAATCATTCTCAAAGAATTTAGAGATAATGCCCAATAATTTATATTTAGCTGTAATTATTCAATAATGTTAAATGCAATGATCACAAAAAGAGATGAGCCCAATTCATTTACCTATTTGCATTTTTAAAAGTTTTCATCTAAATTGAACTAAAAGATACACTGTTCTTTATAACTATCTCATTTTGTTGTCAACTTTATGAGTACATCATAAGCATAATTTATTTCACTCTTTAAATTTTAGCTACCTTTCTTCCTCCTGATTTCTTCACCAGTGAGTGGATAAAGGAAAATAGAATAGAATAATGTACTTGTTTATAATTTAACAGCTTTTACATCTTTTGAACCAAAAGTGATTTGAGTAATAGTTTTTGACATACAATTTAAATACATCAGAGATAAAGGTATTGACTAGGGACAAATTATCTTAGGAAAAAATCAAGGTCAATGAAAATGGGAAGCATATTAGAACTATTTAAAAAAATTCTTCTTTAGTTCTTCTGTGTAAATGTGACATTTTGAATGCATTATCTAATTTTGGAAGGCATGTTTTCTCCTTGATTAAAAGTGTTATCTTTAGTGTATATATTTCAATAGTTAACTTAATTACAGGCACTTAACTAAAACATCTACTAAGTGTTTTAGAATGAGTTACACTCTGAGGATGGAGAAATAACTAAAGGATAGTGTCTGGCATAGAAGGATTTACTTAAATTCAAATAAATTTACTAACAACAATGATTTAGCAAAGGTTTCTTGAAAATGTACCAAGCTCTTGGATGGTGTAAGAATCAATGAAAAAAAAAGAGTTAGTTGAATATTTTAGACTTTGAGATAGAGTTTATTTCTGTAATAAATTTTTAGGAGAGGAGATATATTTGTCAAAAAAAATCTACCTTGATTTTAGTTGCTCTAGTTCCTCTTATAAAACATCTATCCATTATGATTTTTGAGTTTAGTTACTCATCATTCTTCCTATGAAATATTTTACTCATTTTACAGAAATATAGAATATATTTCACACTTATATTTAAAAGGATGTGTGTGAGAGTGAGGGTGAGAGTGAGAGAGAGAGAGATCAGTAGTTTGTGTATTTCACAATTCTATTCAGAAAGAGAGAAAAGCCTATGTAGGACATGAATAGCAAAGCCAACATTTAGAGCAGACAAGCCCCAGTGAGGATTATCTTAGGAAAAATAAATATCTTTTAGGGCACTTATTATTTTCGACAAAACTGCAATTAAAATGTACAAACATTCCAAGAGAACAGGCATATCACCTGCATGTCATAAAAAGACTTAAAAACAATTATAAAATCCAAAAAACTTAATGAGGATTGTAGAAAGTAGAAAAAGGAGAAAAACCCTGCAAATCATGTAACAAAATTAATACTTTCATTGCCATAATCTACATATACTTACAGTATTTTTATGTCATCTTACTATCATTTTTTTTGTATTCCTAAATCTAATTCAGGTAATAAAATATAGTTCATCTCATAAGACTATGATAAAAATGATATATATCATGTATTGTTAGATTTCAGTTCAAGAAATAGAATCAGTATGTTATCCTAAAACACATCAACAGAACTAAGGACAAAAACTTTATCATTATCTCAATAGATACAGAAAAAGCATTTGCTATAATTCAGACTTCCTTCATCATAAAAACCCTCAACAAACTAAGTATAAAAACAACATACCTCAAAATAATAGAGGCCATATATAAAATATCTATAGCAAACTTCAAACTGAATGATAAAAAGTTAAAAGCATTCTCACTAAGAACTGGAACAAGATAAGATGCCCATTTTTACCACTCCTATTCAACATAGTACTAGAAGAGCTAGCCAGAAAATAAATAAATAAATAAAATAATAATAAAAGACATACAAATTGGAAAACAGGAAGTCAAATTCAAATTATCCCTACTTGCTGAAGATATGATTTTATATCTAGAAAACCCTAAAGACTCCACCAAAAAAACTCTTAGATTTGATAAAATAATTCCATAAGTTTCAGGATGCAAAATCAACACACAAAAATCAGCAGCATTTCTATAAACCAATAACAATGACCTGAGGAGCAAATCAAGAAGGCAGTCTTATTTACAACAGTATCAAAAAAACCAAAACAAAACAACAACAACGAAAAAAACCTAGGAATATATTTACCCAGGGAAGTGAAAGATCTGTATAAGAAAAACTAGAAGACACTGCTTAAAGAAATTTTAAATGACATGAAAAAATGGAAAAATACCTTATGCTCTATGCTCATAAATTAGAAAAATTAATATTGTTAAAATTACCAAACTGCCCAAAGCAATCTGCAGATTCAATGAAATAAATTTCAAAATACCATTATCATTTTTTACAGAATTAAAAAAAATCCTAAAATTCATATAGAATCCCCACAAAAGAATAAGCTGAATAGTAAAAGAAATCCTTAAGCAAAAAACACAAGTAGACATTACATTACTTGACTTTAAATTATACTACAAGGCTATAATACTACAAACAGCATGGTACTGAAATAAAAATAGACACATAGATCAATGAAACAGAGAGTCCAGAAATAAAGCTACGTGGCTATAGCCAACTGATCTTTGATAAAGTTGACAAGAACATATACTGTGTAAAAGCCAAGTTTTTCAATGAATGGTTCTGGGAAAATTGAATTGCCATATACAGAAGAATGAAACTAAGCCCCTATCTCTCACCATATGCAAAAATCAACTCAAAATAGATTAAAGATTTAAGTGCAAGACCTGCAATTGTAAAAATTGTAGGAAAAACCTAGGGAAAACTCTTTCAAATATTCCTCTAGGCAAAGAATTCATGACTAAGATTTCAAAAGCATAGGTAACAAAGCAAAAATAGAAAATGGGACTTAATTAAGCTAAAAAATCTTCTATACAGCAAAATAAATAATAATAATAAAAAAAACAGAATAAATAGAAAACCTGCAGAATGGGAGAGAATATTTGCAAATTGTGCCAAACCAGGGACTGGTATCCAGAATTTACAAGGAACCTTCAACAACTCAACATAAGAAAACACAAATAATCCCTTTAAAAAGTGGGCAAAGAATATGAACAGACCTTTTTCAAAAGAAGAATTACAAATGGCCAACCAGCACATGGAAAGTTGCTCAAAATCACTAATTATTAGAGAAATATAAATTAAAACCATAGTCAGACATCACCTTACACCAGTCAGAATTGCAATTATTAAAAAGACAAAGTAACAGATGTTGGCAAGGATGTGGAGAAAAGGAAATGCTATACACTGTTGGTGGGAATGTAAATTAGTACAACTTCTATGCAAAACAGCATGGAGATTTCTCAAAGAACTAAAAATAGAACTATTATTTGGTCCAGCAATCCCACTACTGGGTGTCTACTCAAAGGAAAAGAAATCATTATATCAAAAAAAAACAACTGCATACAATATGAATTAATCAAATCAGGGTAATTGTATGCCTGTATCAAAATTATCACGTGTGCTATAAAAATATACAACTATAATGTACCTATAATAATTCAAAATAAGAAATTTTACAAAATGGATATCTGCACTCACATATTTATTGCAATGCTATTCATAATAGCAAAAATATGAAATAAATCTATGTGTCCATCAACAGATGATTGGGAAAAGAAGATGTTATACACATACACACATACCATGGAGTGCTACTCAGTCATAAAATAAATGAAATCATATCTTTGGTAGCAATGTGGATGAAACTGGAGAATATTTTCTTAAATTGTCAGACACAGAAAGACAAATATTACATGCTCTCACTTTTAAGTTGGGAGTAAATAATGTGTCCATTATAGTTATAAAGTGTGGAATGACAGCCAATAAAGACTAGGAAGGGTGGCACGTGAGAGTGGGGTGAATGATGAGAAATTACTTAATGGCTATAATGAATTATATTTCAGTGATGGATATACTAAAATCCCTGACTTCACCACTACTTAGTTTAGCCATGTAACAAAATTATACTTGCATGCCATAAATTTCTACAAATAACATTTAAAAGAAATTGAATAAATAAGCAATGTTTTAGAAAATAGTTGGATTCTCTAAATTTTTATATTAAAAATTTAAATATTTTAAATCCCTTAATGTTGAAATATTTTTAAATATTTTAGTGTTTCTTAATCCAAAAAGTATCTTGGAATTACTTTTAAAGGAATCAGACAATAATAACCTTATAAGAATAATGAAAAGGAATTATAGCTTCTTTTACTATTCTTAAAGAATGATTTTTTTATATTTTCTGTAATTATGAACAACACTTATAAAGAAAAAAAATCTATTTTAACAATCTCCACTGGCAATCCATATTATTTGATTATCACAAATTATTATTATAATTAATACATCTCAAGAATATACACTTCCAGTCAAAAACACCTAAATGTTTAAAGGGGGAGGCACTTATATTTTTACATTGAGTTTACACACATGAGTTACACACATGCTTTGTCTTCACATGGAAAGGAAAAATATTGTCACAAAATACATTCATACGTGTTAAGTTTATAATTCGCAGTAACTTCATGTGGATTATTTTGCTTTTGTAAATTGAGATTTTGAATTATTGGGATGAGTGGTACATAGAGAGTGCAGAAGTTAAAAGATATTTAGAAGTAAATTTATTTAATGATACAGGGATTTAGAAAGGCCTCTGTCCCAGGTAATGTTGAAATTAATAAATTAATGGATGAATAAATAAATAGACCAATAAATAAAAGAGTACTATCTCTAGAATACCAAGAAACACACAGTACATGTTATGAAATGATGTTAGTATGGGCACTGCAGTAAACAGATGGTTCACCTAAAGTTGGAATCATACAAGCAGGGTGTATTTACAAAGGAATTTTTACAGAGACTTGTGGCTGTGCAATGAATAAGCTGCCACCACTCCTAGACCCAAGTGAACATGGTAGAGAAAGCCATACAAGGAAGTTCCCTTGAGAAGAGTAGGATACATCAGTTAAGGGACACAGACCCAAAGACAACTTTATGGAGTAGTGGGTAAAAATATTTGGACTAATATCCGAATATTTTTCTGCCTTACATCTCCTGCCAGGGCATCAACTGCTTTAATCCAACCACAAGCAGAACAAGGGTAGAGTCCATACAGGTTAGGTACGTGGACCAGAAAGCTAGTTTAAAAATACAGGATGTAGGCTTGGGGCGACCAAAAGCCAATAGCCAATAGCTAGTGCAGAGTATTTAAGTATATTTTGAGTGGATGAATGAATGACTAAATAAAAATGACCTGTAGTGAATGTTTCTAAGCTATTTCACATTTTTTTCTGTCTCTTTTTGTTTAGGTCCCCCAACATGCTCTTTAAGAAAATAATACAAAAATTGCTTCACCGAGCAAGCAAATTTATCATAGAATTGGTAATTAAAAATAATATTTTTAAAGACACTGATAAATCAACAATGTGACTTCTGAAATTAGAAATCAATGATGAAGTTTGCATGCATATTAAAATTATTGCATTTATCTTGGCTGGGTCTGTCAATATTGGTCCAACTTGCCAAAAGACAGCACACTGATATAGCTAATTAAAATCATAACTTAAACAAGGCTTAAAATGATCAAATTTAGAAATAAATGTGTACTCATATATTAATAGAAAAAATAAGTATCATCTAAAAGGATAGAAAATTCTTAAATCTATATTTACACTTTCAGATAAATAGTAATATCCATTAGTGAGAGGTAGGTGTCATTGAATGAATTCTATGAGCATGATAAAACATCTGTAGAAGATGATATTTCAAGATACAGGATCTAGTGTGAAGTACAGACTATATAAAAATAGAATGAAACTACAGAATGTAGTGAAGTATAATGGCATATGGACTCTCCACAGTTTGCTTTAAAAAATAAGAGTATTCTTATACATTTTCAAATGATACAACTATTAAATAAAATGGATAGTTATACAGTACTTTTTAAACTCTTGGTAGAGTAGGAATTTTTCAGATTTCTGCAAAAAGATTAAAAAACTAAGAAGAGAACATTAATTTGAATTATATTTTGTGAAGTGGATCAACATTTTTCAATAAATTATATTCAGTTCTAAGTCAGGGAAGTAGTTCCTTGAGTGACAATAACAATAATGATTTTTTCAAACCTAATCTTAGGGGTATATTCTCCTTTGGACTGTAAAAGTGAAAGGTTTCATAAGTGTCACTCTAACTTAACCACTTAGAATATTATGAGTTAATTTAGGTCTTGATCTTTCTCTAATGTCGTTCGGCCTTATTCACTTTATACATTTCAAAATTAATCCTCTTTGTTATTAAACATTATACAAATCATTTGGAAACAAAATATGGTGTTGGAAAAATATATAATTCCATATTTATTAACTTTGTAATTGGCAAAGAAAAATATGTAATGAATGAAATTAGCATGGGCCTGTATTTTTTATATCCAGAGAAATTGAAGAATATGTTTATTTAAACTCTGCTGCTTATTATAATTTGAACTTTATTAGAGTCAACTCATAAGCAATATAGAAATGCCTTTCTCTTATTTTAATCCTATATTAATCAATGGGCTTTTTTAAAGTAAATAATTTTATTATTGTATTTCAATAATTTTTGACTATATATTTACATATTTATCTTTATAATCAGTCATGTTTTGGCCAAATTAAACTATTACACTTAAACTAAGTGTTAACTGTATTAACAAATAAAAATATATAACATTTTATGTATTTTAATAGTTCATTAAATGTAAAAAATATAAAGCATGTAATTCTAATTGCTTGAATAGATAAAAGGAAGAAATATAGAAATATTTATACTTATCTAAACATTTTGATTTGCTTTAATTAGGTTTTCTCCATTACATAGGAGAACTAAAATATTTAATAACAATTACTATCTCTACATCATGAACACTAGATTTATTACATTCTCTTTAAACAAAGGCCAGTGAAGGTATTTGGAAAACTACTTTCAATAGCATTGTATATCTCTCTCGATTGAGCTTAGAGACGTAGTGGTTTAAGTTTTTGCTAGTGGCATATAAAGGCTGCATTGGCAATACGCATTCTTCAACACTTTCCTTTTTCCTTATTCATTTATGATTGCTATGTCATTCTTATTTGCTTCCACGTGTGTTTTCACATTATTCCTTTTAAAAATGGGTTGTGGCTTCCACAATTGAGATTTTGAATTGTCTTTGAGACTGTTTTTAGAGAGTCCTGGGATCCATTTAGTTTAAATGACAGAATTTTAAGCATGACATATGAGACCATAGGGGTTTTCTTGTGAAATCAGGCACTGAATAAGTTCTGCTTAACTTTTCACTATTTACTTAAAAAAATTGGGGAGGCTAGGTAGGAGAGAGGGAAGGGATACCTGAAACAAGTAATTTTAGAAAGAATATGGAGCAGGATCATCAGTGAATTTTCTTTAAAAAAAGTTCATTGTCTGATGGAAATACTAAACACAAACAGCTAGAATATTCAGAAATTCTTCAGTCAAAAAATTTTCAAGTGTCTAATATGTACCATTGTCCTAGGAAGTTGGAAATTATTAAAGTGTAGAACCATTATGAAGGCTGACTTCATGGAGTTTATTATCTAAAACAAATTACAAACATTTATAAATAATAGACAAATATACCTATTATAACAATCAGTGACAATTGATACAAACCAAAATTATGGAATATTATAAATGTATACATCAAGAAAACTAAAAAGAAGCCATTGTCCCAGGAAGTGATATTGGAACTATGTTCTGATCAATGCTTATGAATTAACTAGATGAAGGCCTGGGGGAGCTGTCCAGGCAGAAGGTGCTGAATTGCAAAGGAGGAAGAGCAACCCCAATGTAAGGACTGAAGCTGGAGGGTGAGCAAAATGAGGCTAAAGAGGTCTGAAGGGGATAGAAAATGTACTGTAAGCATGCCTGTCATTATATCAGAAAAAAATAGAAGGCCATAAATGTTTTTAAGTGGGAAAGTAACATGGTCAGTTTTGCATTTTAAAATATCAGTGTCCAGAGTGTATGGATAGGATTAGTAGAAACAAGAAAGTTCTGTAGCTTGAATAAAAATTGTAGGTTATTATATAAAACTGTAGTCATAGTGCTGGAGTCTAGATAGAGAAACTTTTCTGGGCTTTATGAATGTAAGGCTTGATTAATGTAATCAATTAAAAATAATATACATTTTCCTCAGTAAGAGAAATAAGATTATATAATATAGACATATCTTAAGAATATTTTTGTCCATTTTGAATAGTTTGAATTAGAGGAAACAGTAATTTTTAAGGAGATTAGGTAGTGTTGGGCTAAAACCTTTGAGAACATAACTGAATTGAGAATTAACCCTAGCAACATGATTAAATGTGTAAAAGTAAGCCCTGATGGTAGAAAATTACATTTACTACATTAGGAATGATAAATTGAAGAGTAACATAATATAAATCATTTGTTTTAAAGTAGAAAATAAAATCATTTTTGAAAAGAGCTTATTATATGCAATATTTCAAAATATATGTAAGAATAAATGTAGAAGAATGTAATGAACTCCTACGGACTCATCACTCTCCTTCAGTCTTGTGTTATCTACACATCCACTCACCTCTCATCCCTACCCCAGCTAACTTTGAGGGAAATGACAAACATTATATTAAGTTATGTGTGAATATTTTAGCACGTATCTCTAAATACAAGAATTCCCTCTTTCAAACATAACTACTATCAAAATGCTACCCCACCAAAACAATATTTTCTTTCCTAATATCATCACACATTTAATCCTCTTCACATTATTTCTCTGACACATAAGTGTCCCCTTTGTGTCTTAGTTTCATAGTTTCTTAGTTGAATTGTAATTCAAAGAAGTTTTATACACTATCCTGAATGCCCACAAACTTTTTTCTTTAACTTAAAATTCCAGTTATTTTACTAGACAGAACAAGACTTAGTGTTAGAAATTGTTGTTTGACAACCCCAGGAAATCACAGTACTCTGTTACTATGCAGTTTCTTTTATTATTATTATTATTTTATTTTAGCATATTATGGGGGTACATGTGTTAAGGTTACATGTATTGCCTATGCCCCCTCCCCCCTCATGTAAGAGCTTCAAGCATGTCCATCCGCCAAATGTTGCACATCTTGCTCATTGTGGTTGTATATACCCATCTCCTCCTCGCTCCTCCCACCCCTCCGACACCTGATAAACGTTACTCCTATTTGTCCACTTAGGTGTTGATCCATTAATACCAGTTTGCTGGTGAGTACATGTGGTGCTGGTTTTTCCATTCTTGAGATACTTCACTTAGTACAATGGGTTCCAGCTCTATCCAGGAATATACAAGAGGTGCTATATCACCATTGTTTCTTAAAGCTGAGTAGTACTCCATGGTATACATATACCACATTTTATTAATACACTCATGAATTGATGGGCACTTGGGTTGGTTCCACAGCTTTGTGATTGTGAATTGTGCTGCTATAAACATTCAAGTGCAGGTGTCTTTTTCATAAAGTGACTTTCGATCTTTTGGGTAGATGCCCAGTAGTGGAATTGCTGGATCAAATGGTAGATCTACTTGTATCACTTTGAGGTATCTCCATATTATATAGTTTCAAGAATTTTCTTGGATTATAATTTTTGGTATTTGTTCTATTCCATTTGTTTGCTTTTCCTCTTCAGAAAGATCTATTATATGTACTGCTTAAAGTATTCATTCTAATTCTTTACTGAATTTTCTCACTTCAGTTTTCTTATCTTCCTTTTCTCCAATCACCTCATTCCTGATATTTTCTAGGTCTGATTTATCTTGTTAGTTTATAACTTTATCATTTTCTTTATTTTAGCTCATGAACTAAAATTTAAAATTCATTTATTTTGTGAGCATAAATTTTCAACATGCTTCTTTGTCTGTAGGAGGTTACCATTACACACAAGCCCTTCTTTATTCTAAGCCCTAAGTCAGATATTTGTAAAACAAATAAATAAGCTCAATTCAGTGTAATATGTATTATTGAGCAATTATTATAATGTAATGTATTGATTTATGTGCTTTAGCAGATGAAAGGCAGCACAGACACCATCCCAGGTGTTACAGATTCTAATTAGAAAAATAAACATATCCACAATTAAATCAAATTATGAAATAATTAGAAAAAGCTAAATGGTTCACCCCATTTTGTAAACAATAAATGTTAACAATGTCAAACCTGCTTATTTAAAGACTTGAAAAGAAGGAAATACTATGCAGCCAATAGAAAGATAGATATTCCTTAACCTTGAAATACCTCAAGCATACATTTTCAGGTAAAAACAAAATCTGTTTATAAAATGACCTATAAATATGATATCATTATAACATAATAAATATATGATGAAATTATAAATGGGTTTTTACCAAAATAGTAAATAGTAATAATCACTAAGTAATATAGTTAGAGATGCTTTTTATACTTTTGTTGTGCTTTCATTAATATAACTTTTTGTTATATATTACTGATGAATTTTGTGCAATGAGCAAGCATCAAAATAAAATTAGACTGAATTTTTAAAAGCCATGAAACAAACACTAGAAAAGCAGTTAAAAGTCTTTCTTCATATCTACCAAAGTCTGGAAGATCAATTTGTGACCCAGATGGGTTAGACATTGTGTGTTCAAGACATATAAAAATGTATTATTTGACTATAGATACATTTCAGTTTTAATGTTACTAAGACGAATTGGAGGTGGGTGGGGAGGAAGAGAAATGCAAACAAAAGGATGAAGAGGGAACAGAAAGGTTGTAAGGGACAGAGAAGGAGGAGAAAGAGGAGGAGAGGAAGGAGGAGGAGAGAAGGAGAAGGTAACATTAACATCCTGTTCAACATCAAATGCTACAACCACAAACTCATCTATCTGACAATAGAAGTTATGGCCCTATGAACCCAACCACCACTATCCTGTTGCCTCCTGTTTGTCCCGATAAAATTAAGGGCTAGGTAAAGTTTCTTGTTGTAGTTGATATTGTACATTTTCTTCTATTTAAGATTTATGTCATAGGCTACGAATCACCAAAGAGCCTGTAAATCCTATTGCTACAATTGAACCTACAACCCTTTTAATCTGGTTTGTCATGTTTTAAAACTACTGGCTCTCCAAGCCTTTCCTGGGCTTACAGCTAAACTCTATGTTCCAGCCCCCTTGGCATCCCTGTAGGGCTTTGTAACTGTTTTCCACCAATGTAATATATGTAGAAGTTATATATCACTTCAGTTCTGGGTCAGTTTAAAAGAGGATGTGGCTGCATCTCTCTCCCCCAACCCAGCACTTTCCCCATCTGAATGGCCACCTACATGATTCAGGAAAGACCTGGAAGTTTTCCGATGAACATAGAAGAGACACAGCACAGAAGGAGCTTAATATGCATAACCAAATGACTCCATTAAGCTTTCCTGAGGACTTCACTGGTCTGTGCCAGGAGAGAGCAACTATGCTAAACCACTGAGTTTGAGGATTTATCTTCTAAACTAGTAGGAATATTACCTTAACCCAACCTGAAAAGTTTCCAAAATCATTCATGTGTCTAATACCTGGTTGCATTTTTTTTTGTATTCATGTGAAAGAATTCCTTTAGCAGAATAAGATATGAATAAACCATTGCTTCCTGTGTCACATTCACCAAGCTCATTATTTTCCCTTGATCAGCCTTGCTTTTAAGGCGTGCATAGATTTTTTTAATGGAAATAATATATTTTTAGTTCCTGTAACCTTCATAACTTTTTCATAGACTGAAACCTTTTTTTCCAAAATTTCTTTTCTTATTCACCCATAGAGTTATCATAGAACTGTGAATTTGTATCTTTTGAGTCTTAAATTCTACATAAATTCTTCACATTTAATTTAATAGAAATAGGGGGAAATACTGAATTGAAAGTATTTGGAAGAAATTTAAATATGGTTTATGCTTTATATAATTTTACAAGAAAGGTGTGACCTATAAGTTGTCTTCTTAGTCCATGCAGTTCTTTTAATTCAGTGATTAAGATGGTGACTTGAAAATTTCTTTAGTTTAGAAGGATCCTATCTCTGCTAGCTAAAAATTAGCCTGTCATATTTTTTAGAAACAAATTAACTTTTCAGCCTAAGAGGTGCTGATAAGTTAATTTGCAAAATGTTTGCAGTGCCCTTGAAAAATATCAGTTTATGTTAAAAACCAACAAAAAATATTGTATATTTCTGATATTGGAATAAAAACTGTTCCAAGTAATTCCTTTTAGAAGAATAGGCTTATTTTGGTATTCCAATTTTTGAATTTCTCTCCATTTTTTTATTTTAATAAATAAACATTTTTAAAAATACTATGATAGATAATATTTTACTTGTGAGGAGCATCAAGTAATTTAAGATGAGATTGTTCTGCTGTATGGTTTTATTTGCTTAAATGTATTAAAAATATAATAGTATCAGTTTCACAATCCTGTTAATACCTACACTTGATTTTCCAACAGAAGGCAGTACTGGTAGAATACACAGTGGCCATAATATACATGACACATCTACTATGACTTAAGCCCAGTATCACAGCATCTCACTAACACACTGCTGGGAAAATGGAAGAACCACAGGTTTTTGTTTGTGTCTTTGGGTTATTATCTAATTCTTTCCTATATTTCTTTCTACCTTTTAGAATATACTGGTAACTTGAAAATATGAGCACATAGCATTCCATGCAGACTTCCTTCCAAGCTCTATAGCTTTTTTTTTTTTTTCTCCCCTCACCAGCTGTTATAGGTAATGTTATGTGTCAACTAGACTGGGCTATGGGATGTCCAGACATTTAGTTAAAATTTTACCAGACTTCAAACTATACTACAAGGCTATAGTCATTAAAAGAGCTTGGGACTGGCAAAAGAACAGGGACATTGACCAGTGGAACAGAACAGAGAACCCAGATATAAAACCATCCTCATATAAGCAACTAATCTTCAACAAAGCAGACAAAAACATACACTGGGGAAAAGAATCCATATTCAATAAATGATGCTGGGAAAACTGGATAGCCACATGTAGAAGACTGAAACAAGACCCACACCTTTCACCTCTCACAAAAATCAATTCATGCTAGGTAACAGACTTGAACCGTAGGTGTGAAACTATTAGAATTCTAGAGGAAAATGTTGGAAATACTCTTCTAGACATTGGCCTAGGCAAAGAATTTATGAAGAAGACCCCAAAGGCAATCACAACAGCAACAAAAATAAGCAAATGGGACAAATGGGATCAAATTAAAAAGCTTCTGCACAGCCAAAGAAACTGTCAAGAGAGCAAACAGACAACCCACAGAATGGGAGACAATTTTTGCAAGCTATACATCTGATAAAGGGCTGATAACTAGAATCTATTTAGAACTCAGGAAAATCAGCAAGAAAAAATCAAACAACCCTATCAAAAAATGGGCAAAGGACATGAACAGAAAATTCTCAAAAGAAGACAGAATAATGGCCAACAAACATATGAAAAAATGTTCAACAT
The DNA here is from genome assembly GCF_040939455.1 of Microcebus murinus. Classification (NCBI taxonomy): domain Eukaryota; kingdom Metazoa; phylum Chordata; class Mammalia; order Primates; family Cheirogaleidae; genus Microcebus; species Microcebus murinus. The sequence continues at coordinate 15,421,792 of NC_134114.1, forward strand.
CTCTCATCATCAGGGAAATGCAAATCAAAACCACAATGAAATATCACTAACTCCCGTGAGAATGGCCTTTATCAAAAAGTCCCCAAACAACAAATGCTGGCGTGGATGCAGAGAGAGAAGAACACTGCTGGTGGGACAGCAAACTAGTTCAACCTCTGTGGAAAGCAATATGGAGATACCTCTAACCAATACATGTAGATCTACCATTTGATCCAGCAATTCCACTACTGGGCATCTACCCAAAAGATCAAAAGTCACTTTATAAAAAAGACACCTGCACTTGAATGTTTATAGCAGCACAATTCACAATCGCAAAGCTGTGGAAACAACCCAAGTGCCCATCAATTCATGAGTGGATTAATAAAATGTGGTATATGTATACCATGGAGTACTACTCAGCTTTAAGAAACAATGGTGATATAGCACCTCTTGTATATTCCTGGATAGAGCTGGAACCCATTGTGCTAAGTGAAATATCTCAAGAATGGAAAAACCAGCACCACATGTACTCACCAGCAAATTGATATCAACACCTAAGTGGACATATAGGAGTAACGTTTATCAGGTGTCGGGAGGGTGGGAGGGGGGAGGAGGGGATCAGTATATACAACCACAATGAGCAAGATGTGCAATGTTTGGGGGATGGACACGCTTGAAGCTCTTCCTCGAAGGGGGAGGGGGCATGGGCAATATATGTAACCTTAACACTTTCACCCCCATAATATGCTAAAATAAAAAATAAAAATTATTCTGTGTGTGTCTGTGATATCTGTGAGTGTGTTTCTGGATGAGAGTAATGTTTGAGTTGGTAAACTGAGTAAAGCAGGTATCCCTCCCTAATGTGGGTGGACTTCCTCCAATTAGTTGAAGGCCTGATCAGAAGAAAAAGGCTGACACTCCCAAAAGTAATAGAGAACTCTTCCTATATGAATGTTCGGTCAGAGACATTAGGTTTTTCCCTGCTTTTGAACTGAAATTGAAACCTTGGCTTTTCTTGGGGCTTTAACATGCCTAGTTTTAAACTGGAACATAGACCATCAGTTCTCCTGGGTCTCCAACTTGTCAACTGCAGATCTTGGGACTTGTCAGCTTCCATGATCGCTTGGGGCAATTCCTTAAAATAAATCTATGTCTTGTGTTGTCTTCTCTTTTCTTTTTTCTTTTCTTCTTTTCTTCTCTTTCTTCTTTTCTTCTCTTTCTCCCACCTGTCAATCTATCTATCTATCTGTCTACATATCTATATATCCTCTTGGTTCCATTTCTCTGGATATCCTGACTGAAACATCACCCTTTCTCATTCCCAACACTGTTTTCCTTTCCTCTTAGCTAACTAAAGATAAACTAAGTAGATTCTTTTAAGTTCCAATTAGGACCAAAAATATCATGAAATACCTAGAGCAGGTGTGAGAGCAAAGTTTTCTTCAATAATTAGTGTAAATAGAGTGTCTCTCTCTTTTATTTATTTATTTATTTTTTTTGGTTCTAAAGTAATAAGTGCCTCACACACCAGGTGGCAAAATAGTGAGTGGAAAATGTGTAAGAACAGTGGGGGTGTGCAGACAATAATAACACCTTCCTGTACATTGTAATTTGCAGTTCCCAAAGCATTTCTATGTAGATTTGAGTCATACAAAATAAGTAGAGGGTGAGGAAAGGAGATATTTCTGCCCTTCATGGGTGAAAAAAAATGGAGCCATTTCCAGATAAAAGTTAAGTGGCAGAACAAAAATTTCAGCCTGGGTTTTCAGAGAATAAATCACATGTTCTTGCAATTAAACGACAGCGACAGCTTGTGGACAAAGCTGCATTAATTATGTCTTTTAAGAGAGCATTAATAGCAACTTAAAAGGGAAAGGACAAGTAATATTTAGCAGATTTCCACTCCAAAAGGCAGGATAGTTTAAAATTAAAAGCACTTACAGATACATTTTTAAAAATATATACTAAGTAAATATAGAGTAAGTAAATATAGAGTAAGTTGTAGGTCATTGAAAAGAGGTACTTAATTTATGTGTTTTAAAGGAAAGCAGAGTTTTCTGTATATTAATTAAAAATAATAAAAGCAGTGGCAACAGCCTATATTTACTGAGCACATGCTAAGTGCAAAGAATCTTCTAGGCAATTTATTTTTGCTAATTCTAACAAAGATTTGGCAAGAAACATCTTATTGTACCATTTAACATAGTTGATGATATTTAGACTGAAAGATTAAATTGATGTGATATTGAGAATACAGTATGACAAATACCAGGGAGTATTCCCCAAGATGAAATGAAAGCAAGCCACAAGTATTTTGAGAAAGTTAGAATTATGAAATATATTACAAAGTACTTAGTTTCTGATTTTACTTATAGTATTTAGAGCTTATAAATTGAAAAGCAAGAACTAACTAAATTATGTACCGCTATCTAGTTTATTTAGATTTCATTCTCCAGAAGTAGATCTTGAGACAAGGACTCATGTATAAGTTCTTTTTTAGGAAGAATTCCCAGGGGATTAAAACTGGTCAGGGAGATAAGATATGAGACTAAGAATGGAATAGACCAAGGAAGTCAATCAAAGTCTCACCAAGTATAAGTTTAGCTCAATCTCATAAGATTTATAGCTTTGGAGACAATGTGGTCATATCTCAAAAATTCTCAAAATAAGAGTATATTTATACCCCTGTATACCTCATTAATTAGCTAAATGTGAAAGTAAACAGGCAGGATGCACTAGTACCCCTTCATTGAAAAGCAGTGGATTCCAATAGCTTATGGGCAGCCCTCTGTAAAACAGATGCAGATGCTGGCTATTGGAGGGAAAAATCTCTAGTATCCAGAAGCCAGCATAGCTGTACATGGACATGGAAAATTTAACCATGGGAATATGGCAGAGCACTGAAACACCTATCACAACGGTCAAGTGTCATAGTCACTAATGCTTTATACGAAACATATGAGCTTATTTATAGTTTCTCCTCAGTTTTCTTCACTCACACTTACCTCTGCTTCTCTATTCATGGATCACTGATCTTTCACAACAGATATCAGAGACGAAGGAAGTTCTCTCCTGGTACATTTTAAATTTCACAAGGTTTCAAACCTCATCACACAAATGTAGGCATTTTAGAGAATTTATCCAGCAAACATGGCTCAAACCATATGAAGATAGCATTATTCAGAAGTGTGCTGGACTCCTATATTGAGTGTCAATATTTATACTTTTGAGTCTCCCCTCCCACAGTTTCCCTGGGCTTGGCTCAATAACTTGCTTTAGTAAATGGGACATTAACAAGCAGAGTGCACAGAAACTTATAAGCATTTGTATATTGGGGCCTGTCTTCTTGAAAGAATCCTTCTTGGCATCCAGCTTTCAGTTATAAGAAATCCAAAGATATTTTGCAGGAGAAACAAGGGGTACACTGACAGGCCTTGGTGGATGACATACTGTATAAAATAAAATATCTCATGGGAGAAAAGCAATGTGCCCCAGATGAATACCCAAATGAATGAAATCATATCAGTGACACCAGCTAATAACTTAAGGAGCAGTATAATTTCCCAGACAATCCACAGAATCATAAAAAATAAATAATTCTTCCTTCAAACCACTAAATTCTGGTGTGGTTTGATAAACAGTAACATATAAGAGATACACATTTTGACTACAGAAATGTCAACACCATAATATTCAAACTAATAACAATAATACTAAAGATCATGCTGCCTCCTACTGAAAATGCTATCAGTTATCCAGAGTCCAGTTCATGCACCATATTAGTGTCTTCCCATATTAGTTTTCCAAATAACTTATACTATAAAGTAGTCTTAATGCCTAATATGAGAGATGAAAAAAATTGAGCCTCAGTGAGTTTAATGATCTAAGGCCACAACATAATTTGCAGAGTCATAATCTGAATCCATGTTTGCCTGGCTTCAAAATATATTCTTGCCTCACTCTGTCTCAAAGTGCACTTTTACATTAAGGGTCCTTAAGCAAAACAGCATAGATTGCTCTTAGGATGCCAATTTGCCAGGACAAAGAAAATGGGTTATACACTATTACAAATATGTCTTTGAAAATTTATTAAATCTAGGAAGAAAAAAAAATGAATTCATGAAAGTCATCTTTAACTCCTTTCAAATAAAAACTCTCTCATATTCAGAGTTAAAATCAATATCAAGCAGGTTTTGGTAGAGTCTGGATAATTTGTATGTTTTTTTTTTATCACTTCAACTTTACTAGTAAAATGGTAACATACAAATTTATTACTTTTCTCAGTGCTGTGGTCTGAATGGTTCTCAAAATTCATGTGTTAAAACTTAATTCCCACTTTCATGGTATTAATATTAAGAGGTAGAGCCTTTGGGGAAGGAGTTATGAGAGCTCCACCTTCAAGAATGGATTCCTGCCTTATAAAAGAGGCAGAGAGAAGGCCCTCACTAGAAACCAAATGCCAGATCTTTGATGTTGGACTCCCCAGCCTTCAGAACTATAAGGGAAATAAGTCTGTTCTTTATAAATTACCCAGTCTCAAGAATTTTGTTATAGCAGCATGAACGGATTAAGACACTCAATATAATGGGATTGTGTGATGTGGAAGGGTGTATGCTATGGAGCCCTATTTTGAAGGCAAATTCTGGATTTTTCTTATATGATACTATTAATAGTTCTCTCTCTCTGGGTCATCAGTTTGATCATCAGTAAAATTAAGAAAATAATAGTATCTAGTTTATTCCACTAACTTTGACTACAACTAACATCAATTGTGGGAATTAAAGCAATTACTATAAAATGTTCAGAATAGTGTGTAGCTCTGAGGAAACTCTAAGTACTAGCAATTATTACTATTCTTGTTATTGTTATTATTAATAGTTTTCTCTTAGAAGTCAAAACAAGCTTGTATTTGTGTACATAGAACCACCTTTTACAATTTTGTCATGAGTTTAGTTTCAAAACAATTATTTTGTTTAATGAATATAACATTTGGTGGAATAATGGGCTATTTGATTTAAAAGGATAACTTTAATTTAACTTGCTTAATATAATATTTACTGAATTATACATTTATATTTATCTTTTATCTTCCCATTTCATTTTAATTCTGGGCTACATAGGCAAGGATGTTTTCCCAATAGAGAGGAAATAAAATGTATGACAAGAAGACAAGGAAAAGAAAACAAGTATCAGTGGAAAGAAAAAGAAAAGACTGCCACTTTGGAGGACTTTGCACCATCATCCATCATAAATGGACATTTTCTTATCTATGTTTGCAAAGCCCCTTTATTTACCTTTAATATAGCAGTTAGCATATTTTACATGGATTCTTTTGCATATTGTTTTCTCTTTAACTATAATATTAGTTCTTGAAATCCAGAAACTGCTTACTCAATACTGTTACTCTTATACTGAGCAGAAGAATTTGCATTAAAAATCAGCTTAGTAACTATTTTCCAAAAAATTAAGCATATAAAGTATAAGATCTATAATTTGGCCTCATTAGATATATAGTTCTTTCAAGTAATATTGATTTTATATAATAAATCTTCCTCAAAATTTACAATATCAATTCTTGCCATAGGAGGTAATAACATAATGACTTACATGAAAATGTATACACTAAATTCTAAGTATTTTCTTACTTGAAGGACATTTGAAAACATCAGTTGTTGTTAAATTCTTGGGAACAAACGCTAACAAAAATCTAGGACACGAAAATAGTGGGATGCTCTGAAAGGTTTTTACTTTCCAAAATATTTTAACTTGAGGGATGGCTCATCTGACTCAAAGTAAGTCTCAAAAACCATATGGAATAAGTTTTCCTAATCATATACGAAGGCTTTAATAAAGGCATTTTAATGGAGAGGTACTGAGACCTGAGGTAAAACAAAGAAAGAAAGTTCTCATTATGATTTGATTATCAGCCAATATCCAGATCAGCAGAATTACTATTCTTGATCTGAGAAATCTCCCCAGTGTGAATGATGAAATCAAATAGATGTCTTTTTCATTGTAGCTTTCTTTTATAATTCAGCTCTGTAAATCTCTCCCATTTTGTTTTATTTTGATATCTTTTCAACAACCAAAAAAGCAAAACAAAACCAGAACAACCCCTTTCTAACAAGCTTGAGTCAGCTAAAACTGTCATTCTGCCTCAGCATATCACTCCCTCTACGATAACAAACAATGAAAATGAATAGAAGATTATGTGTCTGGTTTGCTGAAATTCTTTGAGCAACTCATGCCTCAGGGTGATTTTGTTACAGTTGGACGGAATTTAAATATACAGCAAGCATTGTATGTACTTTTTGTGTCTTAATAATTAGTTTACCTATTGCAGATGTTTTAAATTTTCCCTTTCCCATTGCTGAATGCAAACACAAAAATACATTCTCTTTGGAAATCACAACAACAGAAATTCAATGTGAATGAAATTAGAAAAAGGGCTGTATGGTCTAATTCATGAGGCACTTTCTAGAATCAGGGGTTCTTTCCCATTCTCAACTACTTGTGTGAGCCCCCTTCAACTTACTTAGGCTACCAACTCCTCAGTTGTCTTATTAAGATATGCCTTCCTTGCCCAAAAGCAAAGAACTAGCTACATCTTAAACCTCAAGGTCACCTTCAGATCAAAATTATATTAATTTAAATTATACCAGGTGAGTTAGTTATAATATTCAGACTCATTCTATTCCTGGTATGTTTACTATATTTCCCTCTCAGCTTGATTTTCCAAGAGATACTAAAAAAATCTCAATAAATAACAATATCAGTCATCAATATGTCAGTCCCAAAACCTTGGAGTTATCTTGGGTTCTTCTCTTCCTCTCACACCCCATACCCAATTCAATAGGAAATCTGTCAACTCAGTTATCAATGTACTGAATCATATAACCTCTTAGTAGCTTTACTATCAGCACCTTCATCTGCACTCCACGAAAACCAATGGTTGCATTCATACTTAAAAGGTGGATTAATTGGGCAATTTACATGGAGAACTAGATATAACCATTTCGTTCCTGGAGTTATACTAAAAAGACACACTTGCAAGAACCTAACATGTGATTTTCGGTTTCAGTTTAACTCCTAAATGGGAAGTGGCCTCAAACCTCACATATCCATACTTGTGTAAAGTGTAGGGTGAAGAAATTCCTCCAACACTTGGCTGGGGTGAGGTGATTATAGTACCATCCTGAGTGGGCAGTTTGTACCTGCCTTTGCCCCAGCCTCAGCATATTTGCAACCTAGCACTCACAACTATTCTTTTGAAATGCAAGTTATATTATGTCACTCCTCTACTCAAACACTTTACTGCTTGCCCATTTTACTCAGAACAAAATCCATTAAATGTGGCATGCTTTGGATTCTTCCAGCTCTTTGACCTCATCTTACAGAATTCTCCCTTCTTTCTCACCTCACTTCAGCCACATTGGGCCTACTCCTGGTCTCCATGCAGCCACATTTTGTCTGAGGATCTTTGCTCTTGCAGTCCCCTCTGTAGGTATGTTCAGAGCCCGTTCTTTTCCAATTCCTTAAGGTTCCTGCTTAAATATTACCTCATCTGACAGGATTTCTCTTATCCATTACTGAAAAATAGGCAATGCCACCATACTTCTCTACCTTATGTAGCTTTTTTTAATTGCATACAACACATTACTTATCACACACACATATACCTCCATTTTCTGTCACTCTCCCCTGCCTCACTAGATTCTAAGTCCTATGCTAGTACTAAATTGTATCTTATCTATTTTGTTTTATTTTATACTGTGTCTCAAATAGTGTCTGACTCAATATTGTTCAAAAACCCTAACTAAGGGGTAAAATTATAAGACCCTTTGAATAAAACATAGAATAACACCTTCATGACATTGGATTTGTAGTCATTTCTTAGATATGACACCACAAGCACAAGCAACACAAGAAACAATAAATAAGTTGGAGTTCACCAATATTAAAACTATATTAAAAATTTGTATACTATCAACAGAATAAAAAGAAAACCCACAGAATGGGAGAAAATATTTTCAAATCCTATATCTGACAAGAGATTGATATCCAGTATATGTAAAGAACACCAACAGCTCAATAACAAGAACAAAAATAACAAACTTAATTTAAAAACAGGGAAAAGATTTGAATAGACATTTCTGAAAAGAAGAGATAAAAGTGATCAAAAGTACATGAAAAGATGCTTAACATCATTAATTATTAGGTAAAGACAAATCAAAAGCACAATGAGATATTCCATCACACCCATTAGAATGGCTATCATCAGAAAATAATGTGTTGGCAACAATGTTGAAAAATTAGATCCTTTGTACATTGTTAGTAGAAATATATATGGTATAGCCACTGTGGAAACCATATGGGGAATGCTCAAAGAATTCAATATAGAATTACTTATGATCCAGAAATTTTTCTTGCGGGTGTATGTCCAAAAGAAATAAAAGCAAGGATTTCAACAGATATTTGTACATCCATCTTCTTAGTACCATTATTCACAATAACCAAAAAGTACAAGCAACCCAAGTGTCCATCAATGGATAAATCAGTAAACAAAATATGGTATGAACATAAAATGAAAAATTCTTTATCCTTAAAAAGGAAAAAGACTTCTGACACATGCCCCAATATGGATATACCTTGAAGGCATTAGGTAAAGTGAAATAAGCCAGTTAATAAAGACAAATACTGCATGATGCCACTTATTTGAGGAACCCAGAGTAGTGAAATTCATAGAGGCAGAAAGTAGAAAGAGGGTTATTAGGGAGTGGAGGAGATGCATATGAGGAATTAGTCTTTAATGGGCACAGAATTTTAGTTGGTGAAGATGAACAAGTTCTGGTGATAGCCATTGGTGATGGTTTCATAACAGTGTAAATGTACTTAAGGGCACTTAGCATACAGATAAAAGTGGCTAAAATGGCAAATTTTATGTTATGTATATTTTAGAGGAATAAAAAGAACTCTGTAATATTAGACCAAAGTGTTAGCACTTTGTAATGCTAATATTCAGATAATCTTGGAATGTACTATAACATTCCTCCTTTTTAGAGAAGACAAAAGAGGCTGAGATATAACTTTCTCAAGATCACACATGTAAGTTATGAAAGGCTGATTCCAAACTCAATGTATCTGGGCTTCAAATTCCATGATCATTATTCTTTCCTTGTCTGAAATTAGGAAGGAATGAAAGAAAGAAAAAGAAATCTTTCTTGTAGCTATAAAATGCATGCTGGCTCTTATGTGATTTTAAAGGAATACAAGAAGCATTATCTTCTTTGTTAATTTTGAGCTCTTCTCCTAAAATGTATGTAATATATTACGGTAAATTTTTAAAATGTATGTAAGCAAGGATCTGAGCAGTTGAAACTTAAGGGTATTGTAATTTTTATATGAACACCAAAATAGCAATCATCGGCATTGTCTTATGAACAGTTTGTAAAATGTGCATGGCTGCAGATAGTAGATTTTTTACTTAGAAATGAATATTTAAAAAGTAAATGTTCTTGATGAAAATAAAAAACATTCCAAAGATTATTTGAGTTTATAAATATATAGTGGAATTTGAATGTATAATTTCTATGTCCTAATTATTGCCAACTGGTTAGAGAAAACAGATATGCCAAGGATTAATCCTTTGCAAACCATGCAATTACATTTAACTAAAATAAGACAGTATTGCTAAATAATACCACCTATTGATATAACTAACAAATGCCCACAATATTTAATTTTGTGTATAGTACTTTATTATCCCTATTATGTCTTTACATTATAATTAAAACCTTTTAAAACATATATAACATTTATAAAAGTCCCATTCAATTACATAATGCAATTATATCTGGTCATATAATATTCTAAATTTTTGGCATGGTAATGAATTAAAAACCCCAAGTTTGAAGTCATACAGAGTCATGGTGGTTCAAAAGATTGAAACTTCTGGTTCTGGTTCAAAATTTAGTTGGCCAAATAAATACTAGAGAATGACTCTTTTAGAAATCTCTCTATTCCACTGATCACTTGCAATTCTTTATGCTAATCAGTCTCACTCTGGATCTACATTTATCCTCAGCCACATTGGTACCATGGTTGACCATTTTCATCATCATCACCATCATTATTATTATTATCATCATCATTATCTTCACCATCATTTTCAAAATGGACCACTTACTATGTATCAAGAACTATACTAAGTACTTTATATACTCCTATGAGAAAGAAATTATTATTCGTTTTTTGCTGTCACGGGGAGCTTAAATAGCTTGTTTAAAATTAGGCAGATGGTAAATAGTGGGACTGACATTTTAAATCCAGTTCTCACTGAGTTATTACAATGTCCTCCTCAAAAGCTTGTGTTCACTCATTTCCTTGTTTATGGCTCTGATCCAAGCACAAAACCATCTGTAACCTGGGCTATTGCAGCCATTTTCTTTATTTGCTATTTTTATTTTGAAAAAAAAAAAAACCTTAACCTTTTTATTTTCTGTGTTAAACACACCTCAGTGTCTATGCAAGATGTGTACTTTTCCTTTCCTTGAAGAATTAATATTTTTATATATTTTTTGTATTTCAGAATATTGTGGGGATACAAATGTTTAGGTTACATATGTTGTATTTGTACCTCCTGAGTCAGAGCTACAACCATGCCCATCCCCTAGATGGTGTGCACTGCACCCATTAAGTGTGTATATACCCATCCCCTCCTCCCCCTCCCACCTACCTGATACCCAGTAAATGTTACTACCATATGTGCACTTAAGTGTTGATCAGTTAATACCAATCTGTTGATGAGTGCATGTGGTGATTGTTTTTTTCCATTCTTGTGATACTTCACTTAGTAGAATGGGCTCCAGCTCCATCTGGGATAACACAAAGAACTAGCATTTTGATGTGACTTCTTAGTCACCTTCTTTCCACCTCCTTTGGGTCATTGATCCACTTGACTTCGTTGCTGTGTCTTCGTCTGCTTGCTTTTCACTGTTGCCTTTCTTAGCCCCTGAGGATGGCAAGTCTCCCAACCTTACTGCAGGCATTTATTATTCATATCATTGCAAAGAGTTTCATCTCTACCTACATTTAGAAGAATTACATATATGTTTTCCTAAATTTTGATTGACCTCTCACTTTGCTTAGCCACTAGAGCTTAATAATCATGTTTTTCCTCTTAAAATATACTTAATTGCTTTCCTTAATACAATCACCTTCCAGTTTCCCTGATAGTTAATATCTCTCCCTTTTCCATAAATAATTTAAGTGTTGGTGAAAATATGTACATTTTCTTCTATCTATTGTCTTCTAGTCCATTCTCATAACTTTTAAAGTCCTCTATAATGGAAGACTTTGACATGATAACAAAAGTTAACTCTCCTGAAGTATACGCAATATATGACATTCAGCATTCTAAGTGAATATATATGTGTGTGTGTGTGTGTGTATCATATAATAATACACACATATACTCATTAAATTATTTACTATCCTTAAAACCTTATAAAGGAGATACTTATTATCCCCATGAGAAAACCAAGGTATAGATGGGATAAATTATTGACCTAAGGTCAAAAAGCTAGTAAGAGGTAGAGCTGAGCAAAGTTATACACAAAACAAATCAAAGAAAGATTGACTGTTCTAAGTCCAATTTCTGCCACAACACCTTACTTCAAATCAGCGATGTCCAATATTGAACTTGTCATCTTTACCTCATGCTTTTCTTTTTCACAAAATGCCAACTTTAGTTTCCTACTTGGCCAGTTATTTATTTGTTATCTCTTAGCTCCAAGACCATTCTCTATTCACTGTTCTTTGCTGCTGAGGCTGGGCCTTTACAGACTGAATTTCTCACACGCTCTTAACCTCTGAATTCTTGTTAGATTTCTCCAAATGGAAGCAATAGAGGGTGGTTAGAATGGGGCAAATGGGAAAAGAATCTTCCTCTTTTAGAGCCCCTGTTGGCATCAGTTCAACAGCATCGGAAAGTAGGCTATAACCCCAAGCTTCTTCCAGCACTGTCTGGGTCAACCTTGTTAAACCCCCTTACAGGGATCTCCTCAGAGGTCCAAGTGAAATTATTGCTGAGCTCTTCCCCAAAGAATGAACATCTCTGTATGGCTTGTCCTCAGAATCCTAGATTCTCATCACTCCACTCTTCTTTATTGGTAACCTCAACTCTTGTGGTGAAAGCTGTTTCCCACACTTATTAATTTCTGAGTTGAGTCCCTTCAACTATACCTGGGTGATATCTTTTCAGTCTGTACCAGTACCTAATTTTCCCAGTCACTGGCTTAGTTCACATCATATCTGATCAAACCTCTAGATTGCACCGATCCTCTAACTGGAGTTATCCCAGCTACCATTCTTACATCACTCAAGGCTATATTCATACTTGGTTCCATATTTATAAATGGTTAGAAAATATTTGATAAAGCCATAGTTACTATTGACTCCTTTTAATCCACAGCATAAATTTAAATCTTCTTAATAGGAAATGTGGGCTCCTTTACCACCAACTACATCTGATATTCTTTCCTTCCTGCTGCATGCTCCAACCACACTAGTATTCTCTTTAAAATTCCCTTTTCCTATTTTTGGCTTGCATATGTTCTAATCCTTTGAGAGCGAACAGAAAAATTCCACCTAAAGAGTAAATTTCAGGATTCTCTCTGCTTTCACAGCACCATATGTCTACCTTTGCACTTACTACTTCTGCATTTTGCAATCCATGTTTCACTACTGTCTATGGCAGGGATAGCTCACATATTGTTCTATCTTTGCAAGTATGTAGATTCATAGCACATTTTAAGCACTAAAACATTATTTTCTTTAATAATCATGGATAAAAATAACAAAATAAGAAAATTGTGATACACTGGCTTGGTTTGTACACTCTGAGGTTTATCTACTCCTCTTAATCACTTGCTTAAAAGTGAGTCAACACTGATGCTAGAAAATGTCAAAACATTATCTTATCCAAGACCTTTCATTAAGTAACGCTGCTTCTCTTTTAGCTGTGTTTTTGACCACTTACAAGACATTTGCATTTTTATTGGTATAAAATAAAACTTATTGTTTATCTTACATCTCTCCCATCCTTATATCTTTACAGAGACTGTTATTTCAGTTTTGAATCAATTTGTGGATTATGCTATGCTAACTAATGGTTAAAATAAAAAAGAATGACAGTATAAGCATGGAATACCATACAGTAATTAAACTCACAAAAAAAAAAACTTAGCAACATTCACTTTTATATATGCAGATCTAATTTGTTAAAGAATACAAGGGACAGACTCAATTGACATAAGGGCATAAGATGGAGATATGAATGTGAGTGGTATGAGGACCAGGAAGAGTGAGAGAAACTATGAATGTGGTTCATTACTTGTTATATTTCAATATTTTTTACTTATATATTTATAACATTATGAAAATTTGAAGTAAAGTTAAAAAAATGAGTGGTTTTGTCTCTTGACCATCTGGATGTGAGGGCAAATTTTCTGCGACACTTAATACTTCCCTGAATACCTGAGTTGATTCAGCTGATCTGGGTTGCTAGGAGAGAATTTCCTTCCTCCTTTGTCACCCTTACTGGGATTTCTTCTCCTAAGAGACCAAAAGGCAATTTCACATTTGCATTTCATCACCATAACTTCAAGCCTGATTTATTTTTTCCCCTCTAGGTTTGTTATCCCTAGCTAAAATTGTCAGATTTCGTTTCAACTTTTTATTTTCATCAGGCTGCTTTGAAGTTGTTCTGGTTAATAAATTGAATCATTGTGATTTTTAAAATACCATATTGTACAGTGGAAAATAGAGAGATCCAGTAGTATAACTGTAAAGCTGAAATAAAAGTCTCAAAAATGTAATATGTGGAAGCCTATACATATCTACATCTCATTCAGAAGCAACCAGTTTTGTGTATACATGATTAGCATCATAGATTGAGATTTGTATTTCATGAACAGGCTAGAGTTCCGTGAACCAGAAAATTCAGTTACTTAAGACTATCTTATTATAAGAAAGATATTTTATTATTTTGAGTACATAAATGTATGTACTATGTTAATGCATTTATATTATATTTATATTTATCCATTTATATTATCCATATTTATTTACCTTATGGCTCTATGATGTCTATACTCAGCTAATATGGATATTATTTTTGTTCTCCATGATGTATTTCACTGTATGGTAATAGATTATAGTATCTTCTAACATGTCCTTGCCTAAAAACATCTCAGAAAACAATCTGAAAGATGATATATTATATCACCTGGGAGCAAAGTTCCACATTTCATAGATCTTAATCCATACGAAATAGAATTTGAACAGATTACAATATTGTTACAAAAGAATTTCCCATTGGAATATGTGTTTAGTACTGAATCAGAATGTAAATATATGTAGCTAGAATCCTACTTCTTTCATGACCTGAAGCATAGTTATTTGATTACTGAATTTATAAATACCTCATCCACAAATCCTCTCAATTATAGCACCAACGTAGAATACTACCACATGAACCTTATGATGCCACATTGTAAGGTGTGGCATCTGGAATTTTGCCACATGAACCTTACAATGCCACAGAAATGCTTGGAAGCACTATGTTTTGTATGTTTAAAGTGCATGGTAGCGACCTGTGGAAAGGATAATTTAACAGCATGAAGTGAATAAAATGCACATGATTCATTTCCTCCTTCCTCACTTTCCTTGGATTACACTGCGTTTTTATATCTACAATTTAAAGTAAATGAATAAAACTTTCTAGGCGATAAATAAAATAAATCAATTTTCCTGAAAGAAAATAATTATCTTCCTAAGCAGAAAATGACAAAATTGGCCATTGGTCTCAGTTTTAACTGTTATATAAATACTCATAAGAAGCTCCAGCCTTCCAAATATCTTTGAAATGAGAATTGAGACTCAAGAAGTTATACTTGGAAGAAACAGAAAGTTACCTTGCACAAATACCAGTCACAGTGGCAATGATCATGATTTTGTCCTAGGGCATCTAGCCAATCTTGCTATTTACTGTTTCTGGGTCCCAAAATTTTGGTGTGGCATTTAGATTTGGCAGCTATTGAAGCCAGAAAACTGTATGACTGTTTAAAGAGCAAAATGTATTCAATGTAGAGTAAATGTATAAAGTGGATAATGAAATGTAAGATTAGAAAAGCAGAATTTGAATACTTGGACTAAATGACTAGAATTCTAGGCATAACTTCTAAAAGAACAAATATGTTTTTAATATATATATACACATGATGCCAAATATTTCATTAAATCAGAAAATATCCTCATGCATGCAAAACCTCTTGACTATATATAGGTAAACATATCACCCTTCTTTCACTCTTCAGTCAATTATAAGAATCAAGGAGATGGAAATTTTGAGGCATAGTGGATAGAACACCCAACTTCAAATCAGCAATCATAATAGAATTGCTTGCTCTTTACCTTACAAACTGTGTGAGTTAAAAAAATATATATTTTAAAAAATGGCTTGAATACATGTATCAGTAAATGGATATTAAAACTTCCCTACTCAGATTTCAAAAAGATTAAACTTGCTTTATGTGACATCTTATGTAATATTCAGCATCTCATGAAAGATAATACTGAAAATGTTTTGTAAATTAGTGCAAACTCCACAGATATAGGTGATCATTATTACTCATTTGTGGTATTCCAAATCAAAAACAGAAATCACATATGGTTACAAGAACCTCATTAAACTAAAAATAAATTACTTGTCTTATGATTTGAAATAGAACTTATTTATTTTCATTGTTTCCCTGTATCCTAATTGCATTCACTTCCTAGGGCTAATGCACAAAGTACCACAAACAGAGTGACATAAAACAACAGATATTTATTGTCTCACAGCTCTGGAGTCTAGAACTCTGAAATCAAGTGTCAGCAGAGTCATACTCTCTAAAACCTGCAGCCAAGAATCCTTCCTTGTCTCTGCTAGCTTTTGGTGTTTTCCAGCAATCCTTCGCATTCCTTGGCTTGCAGATGCATCATTCCAACCTCTGCCTCTGTCCTCACATGGCCATCTTCTCCGTGTGTACCTGTTTCCTGCAGTTTCCTCTTCTTATAAGGACTTCAGTCATACTGGACCAGGGCACACTCTAACACTGTCACTTTAACATGATTACATCTATAAAGATTCTATTTCTAAATAAGGTCTAATTCACATTTTACCATTATATTTACTATTATTTCACAAATAGAGAAGCAGGTACCAAAAAAAAAAAGAGAAAAAGAAAATAAAATAACCAAGGAGTGTTTCAGAGACAATTAAAATGCTAGCTTGACTCACAGGAAGATAGGTAAAAGCAAGCACTAGGAATACAGTCAGGTAAATTAGAAGAAATCCAATGAAATGAGGAAAAGTTTGAACTTGATTCCAGAAGCAGTGGGAAATCATTATCGGTACTACTATAGGACAGTAGCATGATGCAAAAACATGTTTCAGGGCATTGGACATAACAATGAGTTTGGATTTAAAATTCAGGGACAGAAGTGCAATAAGAAGGCTATTGTGTTAATCTAGTTATGTATACTTTAGTGATAGCATAGGCCTGCAAACTGGAGCTTCCTAGAGCACCACAGTGAACTTGCATAGGAGGCCTCCCCAGGACATTTTAAATGTTGAGGGAAGCACAAAGACCTCTGTTAAGAAATGTGGCAATCTTCTACTCTCAGATCATTGAGACCCATTTTGTTAATGAACAAAACCATTAGGTTTTTTTTTTAGCCTAATAGGCTAAAACCAAAAACTTAATAGGTTTTTGGTTCATGGCTGTATTCAGGAATTTCTGGTATATCCATCAAAAAATAGATTTTTACTCCTCAATCTGCAGCTTTGTAGTTTTATATTCTCTTCAGTATTTTCATTGTCTTGTCCATGTAGATCAGTACACAAGGGTTTTTTGATGTTGCACTGATAAAATAAAACAAAACAAAAAATACTCATCAAACATCTTTTAATTTTTTTTTTGAAAGCAAAGACTATGGAAAAGACATTTTCCCAAATGAAGCACTTTCCCTTTTTGCTCTTAACAAATTTTGCTTTCCCATATTCAGATTTCTTTTGCATTTTGCTAAGATTAGTTCCAGCATTATTATTACTTGTATATTTTAGCTTTTTGCATTAGCTCTAAATTTTCTATTTTAATATGCAAATTATATATTTGTATCTGATCTATTTGATTCCTAGGTCAACTCTCAAACACATGCCTATGTTAATAATGAAAGTGGGATGAATAGAAATAATCAATTTGTTTCAAATTTTATATATCATTAGCATAGAATCATGGTAGTATTTTCTTAACTTTTAAAAGTATCTTTGACATGTGTTAATAAATCCAGTTTATCATTATTAATCTATTAGTTTTCTTTATTTTTTAATTTTAATTATGTTTGCTAAGCTTTATAAGAACATTAGATTGTTGGGTTACCTTCCAATAAGTAATCAAGTTCTAAATGTATCAATTTTTTGCTTTATCCATTTTATGAATTATTAATTTCTTATTTGCTCTATACTCTTGACATGGAAATCATCTTCCTCTGTGACAGGAAACAGTTTTCTCAATTGTTTTTAGGTTCCTCAACATATCATTTTCAGAGCTATATTCTTTTTTGAGAGTATGGAATGAGATAACTTTTACATTTCCTACACAATTTTCCTGTTTATCTATAGTGATTACAATAACTTTCTTTGTTCATTTGCAAATATCATTGGTTAAATGCTTAATGCAATTATTTTAAATATTATCTATTTGAACAGTTTAAATATTTAAGGTCTTAAGTTTACTTTTTAGTACTTCTTTGGATATCATGTTTCATGCAAGGTAGCTTCATTTTTGTTTTCTCTAAATAAGGTGAAACTGAGTGTGGATTTTATTTCATATCCAACAGTAATTTAGGCTTAATAATTTATACTTAATAATTTAAAATGTATACAGATTTAAAAATGACTGTGTTGTTGAAATATCCAGCTTTTGAGTATAATTTTTTTCATTCCTTGAGTGTTTTATAATGTTGTACAATTATTAGTATTAAGTTACTTGTATATTTTTTATAACTTTTTACATGAACTATTTCTAAGTTATATACTCTGCTAAAATTAGTCATAGCTATTATATTTTTATTATAAACCATAATTATTGATATATAAATCTCCTATTTAATGAAAAAGTAATGAAAGTAAATTTGATAAATAGATGTTTGTTCATGATTGAGAATTATATCTTCACAGAATATTTTCTGCATTAAATCCTGACATTCCTTGGAAATGTGAGTTTAGTTCCAGACCCTCACAATAAAGCAACAATCACAATAAAGCGAGTCATAATTTTTTGGTTTCCAAGTGCACATAAAACTTATGTTTACACTATACTGTAGTCTTTTAAGTGTGCAATAATATTATGTCTAAAAATACAATGTAGGTACCTTAATTAAAAATACTTTGTTGCTAAGAAATGCTAATCATCATTTAAGCATTCAGCAAGTTATAATCTTTTTGCTGATGGAGGGTTTTGTCTGGATGTTGAGAGCCTTGCTCTGGCTTAGGCTTTGGCTTAACACAATGTTGTGGGTGGTTTGATCTTCTATTCAGACCAATAAAACTTTTTCCGTATCACCACTAAGGCTATTTTGCTTTCTTATCTTTTGTATCCTCATTGGAATAGCACTTTCAATTTCCTTCAAGAACTTTTCCTTTGCATTCACAGCTTGATTAACTGTTTGGCAAAAGAAGCCTAGCTTTTGGCCTATCTCAGCTTTTGACCCTCATCACTAATAATTTAGTCAAAAGCTTAATCATTTTTATTTTTTGATTAACCATTTTGGTACGAGCATCGACTATAGTCTATAGCCACAAAGGAACATGCACAGCAACTTTAGCCGACAGCCGTGATATGACTTTTCTAATTTTTCATTTAGCAAAATAGTGAACATTTAAAAATAACATAATGAAAACATATATGTATATGTTACCTATTCTTATTTACATTACAAGTAAAGCTGCCTGTAAAGTAAAACAGGCTTTCAGTGCTTCAAAGCTTTCCTCATCACATAAGAGCAAAACAGATTCGCACAAACTATCGTGCGGACTATGAGTACTGGCTGTGGGCAAGGTTTTGCAGCCGGTGAGTGCTGTACCGAAGTGGTTAAAAGTGGAAATCATGCAACTCTTCCTTTTATTTGAACACTTAGAGGACATTGTAGAATAATTAATTGGCCTAATTTCAATATCATTGTGTCTCAGGGAATACAGAGACTCAACAAGAGGGAAAAAGATGGGAAAATGGCCAGTCTGTGAAGTACTTAAAATATACAGGACATATTTTGATTATTTAGCCAAATTCATGGCACCTCTAAACAATATCTGGGGGATGGTCATGGTGGAAACTCAGACTTGTGGGGGGATGGGGGGAAAGGGCATTTATTGAAACCTTAAAATCTGTACCCCTATAATATGCTGAAATAAAAAAAAATAAATAATAGTAACAACAAAAATCACTAAGTACAAATCACATGACAGATATAATAATAATTAAAAGTTTGAAGTATTGCAGGAATTACCAAAATGTGACACAGAGACATGAAGTGAGCACATATCATTTGAAAAATGGTGCCGATAGAGTTGCTCTATGCAGGTTGCCATAAACCTTCAATTTGTAAAATAACAAAACATCTCTGAAGTACAATAAAGCAAAGCACAATAAAATGAGGTATGCCTGTATATATAAAATCTAAAAAAAAATAATTACCATTGATTTCAAGGTCAATGGAAAACTGTCTAAATTAAATCTCCATAAAGTACGTTTGGGAACTGAAAATGGATAGCCACTTGCTTAGAACCCAGTATAGATTTCAAAAACTTATTCCGTGTTCAATATTACATGCAAATATGAACCATTATTTCTTTTCTATTATTCATGTGACTATCTAAATTTAGTCTCTTAATATGATTGTCCAAAAGATTTTACAACAGTTTCCTATTTGAGCTTCTTGCCTCTCTCAACAAGAGACACCTTCTTATCCTGCTATCAGGTAAAACACCCTCAGCAGCAGAAACACCAAGTGTAACAAAACAAAACAATGAAAATCAATAGTTTTATTTTACAACATAAACTACTAGCAATTTTTTTACATGTCTACCATATATGGAACTCAAATGAAAATGAAGTATTTACCCTTTCTTATGAATACTGACATCAATTATTCAGTTGTATTTCCATTCCTACTGTTCTATAATTCTGCAATGGCTCTCTTTTATTCATCAATGCTCAGTCAAGGCCCCCTTCACCAGTACCACTATTAGACCACACAAGAGTCACTGTGTCTTCATCCTTACTATCTCCCTGTTAGCATCTATCTATATAGTCTAGAAAGTATGGCATAGATGCCATTGAACACCTCTCTTGGCTTCATCCTAGCGTGAGGAGAACTGCCTAGCCAGATCCCATCTCTCTGCTAAGACATAGTAATAACCTAAGGCCAGGCCAATAGATTTGCTAAGGAGGTCACTGTGACTTTGTTTAAACAAAAGGGCTAATTACACTTCACAAAAGAAAACTAACAGGTAACACCCCATTATAATATCTCTGTAAACTCATTTGATCCTCACAGTGCCTCTGTGCTATGGATACTTTAATTATCTTCATTGTACAGAAAAGAAAAAAATAGATACCATGTTTTATAGAAACTTGCCCAAGGAATCCATGTTGTGTGTGGCATAACTAGGATTTTCATCCAGGAAATGTGGCTCCCCGGCAACAACCCATAATGCAGCCCCCAGAAATAAGGCTCAGAGAAGTAGAAATGCAAATCTCTCTTTCTTTCTTTAGCTGGGGCATAAACTAGCCGGATGAAAGTAAAGAAAAGACTGTAGGTCACACTAAGGGAGTACAAAATATTACATATTCTAGAACTGAGATTTAACTTACTTATTTCAGTTTCCAAGAACTATTCAGTCTTTTTTATCAATAGTTTACTTGTCAACTATGTAATTAAGAGTTTGACTTGAGAAAAAAAAAATATGGCTCAGCCTGAAGGTTTATTCCTTTAAAAAAAGCGAACCAGAAGTAACCATAATTGTGCATTTTTCAGACACCTCTTTTAGCATTCTGATTGTCTTATAGTTATTTACTCTTGAGTTTGCCTTTTTTAAAATTTCACATATAAAAAAGGTGTGTGAAAATAACTGAAATATCACATAGAAGCTTTCTACTTTTGCCACAATATTTCTCCCACATTTATTCTTGTTATATAAATAATTTATCTTATAAAAGTTAACTTTTAATCAAAATTCTTTGATGGTGTTTTATCAAAGGTATATATTGCATAATATTAGAAATATTGTTCTTGTGATTTCTGGATGAAGAAGTTATAAAGTTAACAAAATTTTTATTTAAATCATAAAAATTTAATCCCTGACAGGGAGTTGCTTCTCCTTTTTATTAAGTCTTTATGAAATAATGCACATTTTCTGTATCTGCTTCTGATGCAGAAATGCAGAAGTGTCACTGTCACAAGAGATAAATTAAAATGTCTTTTAACCAGGCCCTTATGACTTTCAGATTCTCTGAAATCTAGCTCCTATTTGAACACATAAAATTACTTTGGCAGATAGTTGCCTCACTCTTATTTCTAGAAATATAGGTCAAGTATTTAATCATCAAACATCCACAGGTGTTTAATGGGCTCATATGTTTTATGATAATAGAAAACCCCATGTCTGCTTTGTAACAGAGCAAATTATATTATTCCTACTTCAAGTCATTGTGAAATGTTATCAAATTCAGAATATTTGAATTCTTGTTTGGGTGGGAACCCTTCTGTCTGAATATCCATATTAATTTTATAATTTTAGATTTTAAGCCAAATTCATAACATGAATATGTTATTAATGATTATATGAGCATGCACCCATAAGATAGCTTTTATTTCGACTATGAAGAAGACTGGAATTCTTTTTCCATGTTTATTTTAACCTTTTATTTATTGAAAATCAATTTTTGCTGGATAAGCTCTCATTAATATTGATTTGTCATTTTCTGCTAAATATATTCTATTCACATGCCTTTTGGTTAAAACTTTGCTGACATAATAAAATGCATTCTTTTAAATCAAAGAACAAATAGTGTTTCTCTTTTTAATGACTTGACAAATGCTTCAAATTATGATATAAAATCTTGCCAGAAAATTTCCATGATAAGTTTATTTTTTCTAATTTGCAAGAGTTTGTTTTGAAATGATTATACAGCACATACTTTGAAAATGGCAATTTTTAAAAATATTCTGTTGTGTCACAAATATCCCCGGTAATATATAAACATACATTCCTAACTATACTCTCTGATTTCATTCTTTCTTACTCCCCTCTTTGCTGTTTGCCCTCAGCCTGGCAATGTCCTGTCCTTCTGGGTGGTACTTAAACATGCAAAGTAAGGTGGCCTTCCTACAGAGAAGAATCCTTCTTTATTCTTCTATTTGGATAGTATCATCTCTCACACCCTTCTGGTCATTGTTTAAAGGTCACCGTATCAGTGAAATATTCCCTAGCAGTCCTAATATAACATATGCCCCTGAATTCTCTCTCTAACTTCTTACCTTGTGCTATTTTTCCTTCATGGCTTGTATCATTTCCTCTGACACAGTGTTTTTCTCTCACAACTAAAAGACAATTTCCACTGAAGGAGAATATTATTGACTTTCTTCTTTTTATTACTGTGCTTTCATGCCTAAGAAAGGTGCCTGAAATAAGGTAGGGTCTTGATGAATATTTGTTGAATGGATGAGTAAATGAGGGAACAATCAACTTTGTATGTCTTAAAAATAGTAGATAGAAGGGATTACTTTTTCATTTACATAATATCTTAGCTATAGCCTGGTAGTATAACCCAAACACACCAACACAGAGATGCACATTGAATACTTGCTGTGCTGTGGAAGCTCAGAGGCACACTAAAGGACCTAACAGTGGAGAAAAATAATGTGTTGGAAAGGGCTTGGCATGAGTGTTCCATGATGAATAGTGAAAAGGTAGAACCTTGAAGTTAGGTGTTTGCTTCTCTTCCGGAGAATTTTGCAGTTGGTAGGGGTTTTACTGGAGCTGCTTGTGACATCTATGTATTAGAAATGGAACAGCTACAGGACAGCATGTATTTGGTATGGAAAAAAATGAGTTAGGTTCCTGGGGGAATAATGGATGCCTACAGAAGGTGACATGGCCTAAACCACCATGAAGATGTTTTGCTCAATAGGGCAAGGGGATATGAATTAGATGTAAAACGGAAAGCATTAAGCTGGAGTCAAAAGGACATAGAAATATCTGAAAGTAAGTTGTTCTTGCCATAAAAGATGTTCTAATTGTAAATGAATAGACATCTATGGGATCTGTTAATAGTTCCTCAGGGGGAGAGGCAATGATATGATAGAGCAAAGTTTGCAGGAAGTGATGGGAGAAAAATAAAGGTATTGAACCCTCTGGATTGAACTGATTCTATACATTCTGACACATATGTTACATATTTAGGATCAATACCTATTTGAGTTTGAAATTATTTTTTTTAACAGGCAAGAGCAAAAATTATAGATAAAAATATGATCCACATATACATAAACATAAACACAATGGCTCTTGACAAAGAAAAGTCTAATCCTCAAAAGAATATTTTTAGATCCATATACACCACTAAATTAACTATTTTAAGTGAATTGTATAAAATGGTAGTTGGAATCACCTGTTACTGTCATGAATAAGAGTCAAATTGTATTTGACAGTCAAAGTTTCAACTGCAAAGTGATCTTGGGTGATTATTATAATTAAAAGAAAGTAAGAATATGTTGACTTCACTAATATATTATTTGTTCAAATGAATCACTTCCATATTGATGTGAATTATGTCACGGATTCATTGAAATTAGAACATTTAGTTTTTGATAGAGATGATGGGAGACTTTTTTAGTAGTGAATTAATTATCATTTTGAGGGAAATTTTCAGCTTTAAAACATGGAAATAATAAAGTTGTAGATATGGTCACTCTACAATTGCTTTTTTAAAAAGTACGATAATTTCTTACTTCTTAGACCAACAGTCCCCAACCTTTTTGGCACCAGGGACCGGTTTCATGAAAGATAATATTTACATGGATGTGCGGATAGAGAGGGTGTGGGGAGGCAGAGTTCAGGTACTGATACAAGTGATGGGGAGTGGCTGTAAATACAGATAAGACTTCATCCACTCGCCTTGGGGTTGGACCATACGCTTAGAATATTTATAAGCTAAAACATCAATATCAAACATAACTATTTATAGATCCTTAACTAATCATAACAAATCATAATTTGGTATAAAGTGACATGATTATTTACTATCATATTGTAGCCTCTTAAAAATATACTGAAGCCACTGTAAATATATAAACTAATATAGATAAGAATTTTACTGAATTTTAGGCATAAAGTTGGTTGTTTTCTTCTATAATATGTTACTTTGTATTGAAATACATTTAATAAATTTAATTATCAGAAAATTATCCCTGTGACTATGTATTGTTACCTATATTTTAAACTTTTTTATCCATTTTATAATGATTTCTTAGTATATTCTACTTCTAAAGATAGAAATGAGAAAGAAGAAACAACACATAAATTATCCTAAGTTAAATATTAGTCTTGAGGCTATTTCAAAAGAAATCAATAGAGTGATTCTACATATTTTTAAACCAGCCATTTAATTTCTGTACTTAATGTACACATAAAAAGTTTAATCCATCAATCAAGTATGAATATATAATGTTTCTTTTGGATACCAAACTATTTATAATATTTTAAGAATTTATAGAATATCTAATATATAAAACATAGTAATATACACTTTGGAAATTTTAAAAGTATTGATTCATTCTATGGCACTTCTTTCATTAAACTTCTAATACTAATAGAGAGACAAGATATATAGGTACCATAATATGAAAACTTGCAATACATGTGATGTGTTATGAAAATGTATGATGAAATCCTAAAGTTAGGGTAGTGATATTAAATGAGTAAATATATTGCATAAACAGATGAGTAAATATTTCCTATGTGGGAAAATAATGTCTTTTCTTTCAAGATCTCATTGGAATGACGTACCTTCCTTCTCCTACAAATACCATTCCTTCCTTTGGAGATGCTTCTGGTCTCTGTTCTTTACTATCCTGTCCAATCATTTAAACTATATCTTCTCTAAATATTCAACCATCCTTATCACTAGCAATTTGATGGTATCCCCTAGGGCCTGGGACTATCCATGCCCACAAACAAACAAACAATTTTTTTTTTTTCATTTTGCACCCTCCCTATCTTCCACTATTTACCTGTTCTTCTCTAAGAATTTTTTTTTTTTTTTAATATGTAACTCTCCCTATTTACTCACCATTCTCTGGCTCCTACCCTGAGAACCCACTGTCCTATCATGAAACTGTCCTATCATGATGTTTCCTTATAATCCACTGCTACTCTATGCTCTGTGATGCATCTGTCCTCAGTCAGTCTCTTGATTTTAACCAAATAACCACCTCCACCACACTTCTCCACAAACACATATCAGCACAGTCTTTTCTTAACTGCCGCTAAGTGCTCGAAACAATTATATCCAAATCATTGTCTAAACATTAGTAATAGTCAAGGTCTTCCTCTCTGTTCTTCCCAGTGTGAATGTTCTCTTATTCTTATCTGTTCTCTTGACCCACTTGCTTCCTCCAAAGACAGTAGCTCTTCCACTTTCCATTCCTTTTTCATCCAAATCAAATCCCATAATTGGTGAGACCCAACTCCACTGTTGCCAATATCATCAACATACTAATGCTATTTTGTCCCTCTCTTCCTTCAGGTGACACTTAAGGTAATCAATATTTTAATTCTGTAACTCCTACACCAGGACTTCCTATCATAATTGATAAAAATCACAAAAATTCAGAAGAGGGTCCATTGCAAATCTATGGTTTCCAATATCACCTTTGCTCTCAAAATTGTGTGGAAATATTCTATTTCTCTAGACAGATTTTTGTCCAATTGCTCCCAGAGTTTATTTCAATACTCTTCTACTTTCTAGAAATGCCCTAATCCAGCATGACTAGCATGTGACTGTGCTTTATTTCATAGAGTTCACAAAATCAATCCTTGTGTCCTTCACAAACATCTTTTTTAAAATTGATCATTCTATAGCTTTGCAATTGTGAATTGTGCTGCTATAAACATTCGAGTGCAGGTGTCTTTTTCATAAAGTGACTTTTAGTGCCCATCAATTCATGAGTGGATTAATAAAATGTGTTATATATATATATATATATATATATATATATATATATATATAATGGAATACTACTCAGCTTTAAGAAACAATGGTGATATAGCACCACTTGTATATTCCTGGATACAGTTGGACCCATTCTACTCAGTGAAGTATCTCAAGAATGGAAAAACCAGCACCATATGTACTCACCAGCAAATTGGTATTAACAGATTAACACCTAAGTGGACATACAAAAATAACATTTATCGGGTGTTAGGAGGGTGAGAGGGTGGAGGAGGGGAGGGGTATATACAACCACAACGAGTAAGATGTGCAACGTTTGGGGGATGGACATGCTTGAAGCTCTTACTTGAGGGGAGAGGGGGGCATGGGCAATATAAATAACCTTAACACTTGTACCCCCATTATACGCTAAAATAAATAAAAATAAAATTTATCATTCTATTATATTTTGAATCATTTTCTTTCACAGCTCAGAAATATGAAAAAGACTTTTTTCTCTAATGTTCTAAAATGTATTTAGTTCTCTTCTGTTTAACCTAGCATGTCAACATAAACCTTCTTAGTCCCACATTTTTCTGCAGCTTTTTCTCTATTTCCTACCTTTGACATCATTCCTTATATTACATTTTCTGTCTGCTCCACAATCTATCACAGTATAACTGAACATCTTCACTATTCAGCTCACATTTTGTTTCAAATATCATCTAATAATTTCCTCATGTCAAATCCAATGTGTTTCAACAACATATCTTTCTTGACTTTTCTACCATATTTGACAATATTGACCAGCTTCTTTTACTGTAAACACTCATGTCCTTGGCTTTAATATCAAAAGTTGTGGGGGTTTGTTCGTTTTCTTTTTACATTTTTGGTCATTTTTTATCAATATGTTAAACTCATCTGTCTTCTCATCCTGTCCTCCACTCTGGCAATGTGGCATTCTCCCTGATCTTTAACTTTGGCTAAAAAAATTGTCTTCAATATAGACTAGAAATACTGTGTGTCCAGAGTGAGTTTAATGGTTTAGCTGCCTTCAAAATCTTCTGCATTTTTTTCTTTAATTGACACATTAAATTGTATGTATTTATTCTATACAACATGATGTTTTGAAGTATACATTCAGTGTGGAATATCTCAATCTAGCTCATGAACACATGCAGTACCAAACATAGTTATAATTTTTATGTAGTGAGGGAACTGAAAATCCATTCTCTGAGCATTTTTTGAGAATATAATATATTGTTATTAACTGTATTCATTGTGTTATATATAGTAGATCTCTTGAACTTATACCTCGTGTATAATTAAAATTTTGTATCCATTGACCAACATTTCCCCAACTTCCCTCCCTATCCCTGTTAACCACCAATCTACTCTCTCCTTCATGAGATTAACTGTTTTAGATTTCACATATAAGTGAGAACATGTGCTGTTTGTCTTTTTGTGCCTGGCTTATTTCACTTAACATAAGGTTCTCCAGGCTCATCCACTTTGGCAAATGACAGGATTTCCTTCTGTTTTGTGTCCATCAATGGTAAATGTATAAAGAAAATGTGGTATATATACTCAATAGAATGCTATTCACCAAATACCCTCATCGTGACAGTAGCAGGTTGGACAACAGTCTTTCACATCAGCAGTATAGTCATAGGCTCTGATGTAGGATGTGCACTTAAGGTGGCTTAAGTAAAGTCAATTTGTATTTATGTACAATTCTAGACATTGATTGATAAATTGTCCGATAGTTGACCAATATGTTTTGTAGTTATGTATGGCTTTGGTACTTCATTTTCTATGCCATATGATGATGCCAATAGTAATATGGGAGAGAATATACCCAGAGCACATTAAAAGGCCATCAAGACACTGAAGCCTTGATTTTATGTACACATATATATTAGATAATATATCAGCAATATCAGATTGTTGATTAAAATGTTGGAGTCACATGTTGTTTACTGAATTAAGCAAAATATTCTTATTAATGTGTTGTGTACTTGACATAAATCTCACTTAAGAAACTTAATGTTTTGTTTCATTGAATATTCTCAATCCCCACAAACCCCACAAGTTTAAAACATGTACTGATTATAATTAGCACATTGGGAATATCTACTCCCCAAGCTTTCTCATAGAAGATAAGGGATTGTTTAAGCTAGAAGGCAAAGCCAGGAACTTAACAATGTTTGCTCTATTATTGATACTTTTGGGTATCAAAAACAAGTCTTTATTTTTACACTAAATAGGTTATCCTAGAATTGTTCCTTTTTATTAAGAGAGTAATTTTTCTATTTCAGTAACCATATCTCTTATTTCCTATGGATAATATACAAATACATTATATCAGATTTACTAATAGTTTTAATTATAGCATTTCCTTTTTAAATTCAGTATTTATTCTTCTTTCCCCACACCCCCAAACTCTCTTTTCTTTGGACTAGATTCTTTTTGCCTCCCTTAGTTATGTTTATTTTTGTGTGATTGTACTTCTGGGCAAAGAGCCCAGACTGGTATAATTTTTTGTTTGTTCCTCACATAGTGTCCCAGATTCTGTTTTGAGAGAAGTATTGTAAATTAATAATATGATTACAGTGTTATTTTCATTATTTATTTTCTGTAGAATCCACCATATTAAGGTATATTATTTGCAGTACTTAGCTCCAAATAAGGATACAGTCTGGTTAGTTTCCAAGCAATGCAGTTATAACCATCCATTTTTTTTTCTTTAGAAGATCAAACTCATTTCGTATTGTAGGAATAGGAAATAGAACTGATGAATTTTTCTAAATTCATTAGACATTAAAATTCTTTATGATTCAGGTTGCATGGTGTTCCATTCATCAGGAATAATACTTTCTGTTCATGCCTCTGCTACTAATCGTAGATGCATAACATAAGTTCATTTGTAGATCAGGGTGAGGTACTAAAAGATCCACTACATGGGGAACCAGGGAATTTGGGATGATATCTGTAATCACCCACTTAAGTCTTTAGAAGTTGGAATTAATCACTCTGTGCTAGAAAATGCTAACACTTTAAAATATATTCTCAAAATATTATTTCCTCTATTCCTAAGACATTCAATTATGTAATGATTGGATATTTCTATCTTAGGTACTAGAGAAACTATTCTTCCTAATATATTTAGTTTTGCCTAAACCTTCTTGTTGGTTACAGATAAAATAAATTCTAGTTTTCTATTGCTGAATGATTATTATCATATCAACCTTATTAATCTATTTAGCTCTTTCTGGTGCTTATTTTGTTCCCATGTCACACATATGTCTTCATTTCATATATGTGCGTGTGTGTATAGATGTTATTATCATTATTATTATCATCTCATTTCTCTAAACAAATACAAGAGAGAAATAATTAACCATTTTTAGAAGCCTAAAACTTTGCTGGGGTAATGATATAAATATGATTTTAAAAAGGTATACAGAGAGAAGAAAAGGAGACACAGAATATATTGGTGTCAAAACTGTCATTTATGTGAAATGATTGTTCAATGCTTTTTATAGGAGGTCTGTGACACAGGGCACAAGAAGTTATTTGAATTATATTCAGACTGTTTCTTGGCCTTGGTAGGTGTGATAATGAGTTCTATTTATCCCTGGCCATTGATGTCATTTGTTGAAATCTCTTTTATATACAAAATAACACTCTCTACAAACTTGAAATCAAATCTGTATAATAAGTAATCAAAGTTTATAATTCTGTAACTCCATAAAAAGGATTGAAATAATGCAGTTCACAGCAACTTGGATTCAACTGGAAAACATTATCCTCAGTGAAGTATTTTAAGAATGGAAAAACAAATAGCACATGTTCTCATTGATAAGTGGGAGCTCAACAATTGGTATATACAATCATAAAGTGGTGCAATGAACATTGGAAACTAAGAATGGGGAGGATTAGAGGGGGTGAGGGATCAAAAGTTAATTAATGGGTATAATGTATACTATTCTGGTGACAGGTACAATAAAAGCCCTAACTTCAGCATTATACAATTCAGCTGTGTTACAAAAAACATTTGTACCCTGAAAATCCATTGAAATAGGAAAAAAAATCCAAATCAAACCTTAGAAAGTTTAGTTCCCTCTAGCGATAATTGAATGATCAAAATTCAGAAAAATTCATAAAGGGCTCAAACAAGTTGGTTGAAATCATCGTAGAAATCACTAGATAACTCCATCATTTGCAAATCTTGAAATAAGCTCTATGGACAGTATGTAGTCTGTAAAGACTCGTAGTAGCAAAACAATGTGTTCTGACTTGTAGATTAATGATTATTGAATAATAAATAAAATCATTTTGGCTTATTTATTTCAGATTAAAACAAAACCCTTTTTCAACATCACAATTGTAATGTATCTATGGCTATATTATAAAAATTAAAACTAAAGCAATAGCAGTAACTTCTTAAGCCACATCAATAGAATTCTATTATTAAAAATAATAGACACTAGAATGGATGTAAAGTATAAAAATTAATAATATTGTAGCTTAAAAAATACTAAACTCTTCTGAGTTTGTTTTGCCAAACACAAACACAAAAACTTCACTGTCCTTAAGACTAAATATCAAAACAAAGAAATTCTAAATTGATTTGAAAGAGGCTTTCATTCTTCACATTTTTGTTTTAGTTTTTAGGTTGTTTTGTTTTTAAGAAGAGCTCTCTCGGTGACCTTTGCTTGCAGACTGAAGCTAGGAGAAGGCAATTTGAGGATTGAATTTTATGATTTTTCTTACTGTCACAAATGATCTATAGGTTTCATTATTTTATGAACTTAAATCCTCAGGCAATGGGTTCTTCAAGTGATAAGCTAAACCTACTTATTGAAATAAACATAACTACAATACATACATAACTATGAGATATTGGAAAAGAAAGGAAATAAACCAAATCACTGTCTAACTTTAGATTATAGTTAATCAGGGCTTTGCCAAAATGCCATTAAAGTTATTTTTAGTTAGTATAGGATCTGTGCCCCCATATTTTTGAAGTTGTTTATTCTCTAAGCAGTATCAAACACTTCTGTCTCCTTTGCTGTTTTTACCATCAAGAGTCATTCTTTTTTCCTTGTAGCAGTCACTATGTCAAATGGAATATAGTTTGTTTCTGACTTATATGAATAAGTTATTAATATATTGAAACAAAGACATGCCACATTGATATATCCTACAGAAATATGAAGGCACATTTTTTAAGATGAAAAGATAGCAAAAATAAAACTTTTATTTTGAAATGGTCTATATTTTTTTGTAATAGGTGAAAGTGGTCTTTAACCACATATGCTGCATTTATTACTCACTCCAAGAAAAACAAAGACCTTATGCTGGGAAATATGAGACTACTCTCTTTGTAATTCTGACTTTGAGAAACTATACTGCATTTTAATTTGGGAAGGCCATATTTTATATGGCCTTGTATGCAATTGTCAAATAATCAGCTAGATCCTTCAGTAGAAATGAATATACATATTATAGATACCAATAACACATAAACAGGTTGAAATGAAATTAACCATCTGACTTTAAATTTCCTGAAGTTAATATCTCTACTCTCCTTCTCAGAAACTTAGAACATTTCCCTATAGTCATGCTTATTTGTCCTTCATATTATTATTACCTAAAACTTCAGTTCTATCTACTTTTCCTGTGTGTGTCTCTAAATGTGTGTGCATATATGTGTATATAAAATAATGCATATTTTATATATGATATTAGCATTATACATTTACTATATTAGTGAAACTACATTTTAATGTATTTTACAATCCATGCTCATTCATAAGTTTATGAGTTGAATTAGTTTGTATCTTGCTTTCCTTCTATTTCAATATTTTGTTAGTTTTGTTAGTTTTGTTAGTAAGAATATCATAGCAAAACTATTTGAAAATTGTATCTATTTCTCTTTTGCTAATTAATGATATGTTAGCTAGATGGACATTCTGCCCAGACAGTGCACACCACACCCATTAGCTGTGAATATACTCATCCCCTCATCCCCCCACCTACCCAAGCCCAGTGAATGTTACTGCTATATGTGTACATACGTGTTGATCAGTTAATACCAATTTGATGGTGAGTACATGTGGTGCTTGTTTTTTTATTCTTCTCTAATTCTTAACTCCAGTTATCTCTCTGGCATTTGTACTCATCATAGTCTAATTCTACCCATCAAATTCTCCATTTTTCTTAACCAGTTTTTCAGATTTCCAAGCATGGGGTTAATGCCCTTAAAAGAAGAGAAACAGGAGTATGATGTTTCTTTCTGTTCTCCACAGTATAAGGATAAAATGAGAAGATGATTGTCTATAAACTCAGCCCTGCAGACATACCAGATCTGCTGGAGCTGTAATCTGGGACTTTTCCTGCTCCCAAACTGTGAGAAATAAATATCCATTGTTTAAGTCACCCACCTGTGATAATTTGCTATAGCAGCCGAAACTACTAAGAAAAATGTCAAATTTACACAGAAAAAACAAAATAAAAAAAAAAAAAAGAATCTTCAGAATGACTTCAATCAGCTTACTGTACATGTATTTGAAATCCGAAAATCATAGGGAGAGCAGAGACAATAATATTTGAGGGAACAAAAGCAAAAAGTTTCTGAATTTGATGAAAATTACAAAATCACATATGAAGAGTCTCAACATATCCCAGCCACAAGAAACATGAAGAAAACTACAACTTGAGAGAGATTACAGTCTGCATTGCTTTGCAAAGAGAATGCAGGTAAGCCCAGCAAAATTATACAATAACATTGTAGGAAACACAGAAAAAAGATAACATAATAGAAGCAGTCAGATGAAACAGACATGGTAAGTGCAGAGGAACAATGAGAAGGAAGACAAAACATTTCTTGTCAGAGACTTTTTCAATTATAAGGCAGAAGAGGAAAATCTTTAAAGTACTGAAAGAAAAAAAAGCCAACAAACAATTCTATACCTACAAATATTATTTTTCAAAGGTTAAAGCAATCAACACTTTCTTCATAATACAATTCTACTAACAAGAGAAAAGGAGCCAAGTCACAAATTCCACTAACAAGAATGAGAGAATGACATCACTGAAGTTATTAAAAAGATAATAAAGATGCATTACACACAATTATGTTAACTTACCTATTTTTATTACATGGACAAATTTCATGAAAGGCAAAAACTCCCAAAGCTTACTGAAGAAGAATTTGAGAAACTTAATAGCCCAATATCTTTAAACAAATTGAATTTGTATTTAAAAAGTGCAACAAAGAAAACCCAGACACAGATGGTTTCACTAGTTAATTCTTCCAAATATTTTAAGAAGAAATCAAACAAATTCTATGCTAACTCTTCCATGAAATTGAAAAGGAGAAACTATTTCACATTTCATTCTATGATACAAGCATTACCTTGACACAGAAACCAGATAAGATGTTACAACATAAATACAACAGTTCCAAACAAAATGTTAGCAAATCAAATGCTACAATTTTGGGAAATCTGGATAGCCACATGTAGAAGACTGAAATAGGATCTGCACCTATCACATAAATCAATTCACGGTGGATAACAGACTTAAATCTAAGGCATGAAACTATAAGAATTATAGAAGAAAATGTCGGAAAAACTTTTATAGACATTGACCTAGGCAAATAATTTATGGAGAATATCCCAAATGCAATCACAGTAACAAAAATAAATAAATGAGACCTGATCAGATTAAAAGGCTTCAGCACAGTCAAGGAAACAATCATCAAAGCAAATAGACAATGCACAGAATGGTAGAAAGTATTCACATGCTACCCATCTGATAAAGGGCTGATAACTAGAATCTATATAGAACTCAGAAAAATCAATAAGAAAAAAATCAAACAACTCCATTAAAAAGTGGGCAAAGGACACGAGCAGAAACTTTTCAAAAGAAGACAGACTAATGTCCAAGAAAGATATGAAAAAAAAAAAAAATGCTTAACTTCCCTAATCATCAGGGAATGCAAATCAAAACCACAATGAGATATCACTTATCTACAGTGAGAATGGCCTTTATCAAAAAGTCCCAAAACAGTAAATGTTGGCGTGGATGTGGAGAATTAGGACCACTCTCACACACTGCTGGTGGCACTGCAAACTAGTACAACCTCTGTGGAAAATAATAATGGAGATATCTCAAAGAACTACAAGGAGAACTACCATTTGATCCAGCAATCCCATTACTGGGCATCTACCCAAAGGAAAATAAGACATTCTATAAAAAAGACATCTGTACTCGAATGTTTGTAGCTGCACAATTCACAATACATCTCAACAACTGTAATGAGTTCTTTTGGCAGATTATAAGACTTGCCATTTTGTACTCAAAGTCCTGGTCCCATATGCCTCCATTAATCTAGTCTCATCATTGCCACCACAGAAAAGAACAACCAAAACGTATTTAAATATATTTTCTACTTCCAAAATTATTAGAAAAATCTCAATTACTGATAGTTTTTATAAAATTCATTAAAAAATGTAAGCCTAAGAAATTGACAAGATTTCATGATCTGAACTGTGGGAAGATAAGCTTGTTTATGATAAATAAGTGCAAAACCTACATGTTTTCTTGACATTTATGATTTTTAAAACTTCCCCAAAATTTTTTGAATTGTACGTGATTTCACACATTTATTATCATATACATTTTTTCACTTGTCCTTTTTTACTGTACCAACTTTGGGAAATTATGTCCCAGTAAGATAAATAAAGGACCAAGTGAATCAATCTCATGAATCAAAGACAGAAAGAAAGAAAGAGAGAGAGAAAGAGAGAGAGAAATAAGCACAAGCAAACATACACAAAAAAAACCTGTTTTTTCTTTAATTTATTCAGCCTTTAAGCAACAGATTTAATGTTTGAGTTTAACTGTATAAACCAACAGTTGACAACAAATCTCAGAACTTAAATGTCTTATATTTGACTTGGTCTCTCCCTAGGTGATTTACTGGTACCCAGGAGTGCCTTAAATCAGAACTAAACAACCATTTGTTAGTAGACGTGTCTTCAATTCTGCATAAGTGCTTTTCTTGTCCTTGCAGAGCAGGCTTAATAAATAAAACCTATGTTTACACTAAAATCGGTCCCATACTTTATTTTACCTTCCTAGGAAACTATCTGGATATAGTATACTTCAATAATGTTGAAATACATAGCATATTATGGTGTAGTGCATTCTAGTTTGAAACAAGTGAAGCTGTATCAAAAGAGGTTCTAAATCATTTTTATTCCCCATAAATATGCCTGGACTTGAATCCAAGAATAAATGTTACCAAAACAATTTGTTTTTCTGTTGTACAAAAGAAATCACACCAAAGGGAAAGGCAGAAAGAATAGTTGTCAAACAGGCCAGTTGTGATACAAGAGAAAGTTCTAGAATTATAACCAGAAAACCTGAGTGTGAATACCTACTTAATCTAGATTGAGATGTTTATTAACTTTACTAAATTTACTAAATTCATCTCCAAAGAAATGGGGATAGTAATACCTGCCTTATTATTCAAAGATTATTAAGAATACTAAGAAAGGTAACTAAGTTACATCACAGTGCTGGGAACAATGCCTGACATTGTAATTACTCAAAAATTCTCAGAAGTTTGAATAATATGAATTGAGATAGATCACTGTCCCTTATTTCAACACATCTACACTACATATACAATACACACATACACACAACACACAATAAAAACATTCATAGGTCTGTGGTAGCACAGAAATAGTATTTGGTTCACTGCTGGGCAGTTACTTTCTGAATCTTAACTGAATTACAGCACATGTTTTCAGAAGGGAGTTATAGATAGCTAATGTAGCAATAGCTAATGTCACTACTATTGTGGTTTACAAGAACTTAACAGAAAAAATGGCACAGTGAAGTTGAGATACTGTGATTGTTGTTGTCCTTGTTTTAATGGAGGGGAGGGTTGCTGGTGAGTTGGAGAATGACTATCAAAAGTTGGAGAAGGTGAAGCCACAGTAAATGGAATTATGGAAAAATATCAGGTTTATGTTCATAAAGTGGTGCTAAACACAAAAGGCAGTAGATACATACAAGTGCTTACTATACAGTTTGGCCTTGAATTAATTCTATAAAATATCAAATTAAACACATACCAATTAAGTCAGAGATAGGTACAGAAGCCACAGTATCCTTTTACAAAACTGCCTTATAAAAATTCCCTCTCAGTTTGCATAAGCTTTACTCAGGTGACTATTCATTATTTGTGTATATCAAGTATTGCATACTTTAATTAGGAAATCACTTACAAACACAGCTGTGTTTTCCAAATGATCCATATTTCAGTATGATTTTTGGATGTCCCTTTGTTGTTGTTTTTATTTACTCAAAATCCTTTTTAGTCCCAAATCCCTTGAGAATATGATGAAAGCTATAAAAATTCTAGACAGAAAAAAAAATGTGTAAGAAGAAAAAACACCTGAAATGCCTTGAAGGGATTTGAAATAAGAATTCTAACATTTTACTTGAAGGAAAGCAGGAAGTAAAATTCAAAGAAAATCATGTAACCAGAATGAAAAAGAAACCAAGAGCTCTAATTCCCAGACCACCTTGAACATGCTGCACATCTAGTTGAATAATAACATGTTGACCCCCACCTTCCCAATGGTTGAATGACTCACAATCAGTCAAGGTTTATTTTCATCATCAGTAAAATAGATAAAATGTCTGTTTAATTGGATTATTGTAAATATTAAATGAAATTGTATGTCCCCATCACATAATAACTTGTTTAGAGTGGGTATTCGATATTTTACATGCATAAAATGAAAATGCCTGGCATTTGGAAAATCTTTCTTTAATCATGGAAAGCTCGCATGGCAGGTTATCCCCCTCAGCACCTGACATCCTTCCTTCTAGTTTTCTCCTCCTCTCCTCATGTACTAAAGCCACATAGTACATTCCTTTACAATCAATGTCTGCCCGACCACCCAACCTAATATTCTGTTAACCTGGTAAACTAGTTCATACAAACAAATGGATTAAGGGTCAAGATTCTGTTCCTCCCTGAACCCCCATCAAACCTGCCTTTCTGGTGCCTCTATGTGTATTTTTGGAGATATATTCTATTAAATTGGCCCTTTACTACTTTCCTCCCTTAGTTCAATTCAATAAATATTTACTAATATATTTTATACCAAGTAACACTACTTAATCCTGGTGAGAGGGGGACTCAGTAGGGTAGGCAGAAAGGTAGAATATATATGTGTATTCTAATATATATATATATATATAAAATAAGATGACACTTTCTTCAATATGATTAATTACATTTGTGAAGACAGCAGAATAGGTAAGAAGTAATTGGCCTTCTCTAATAGGTGAATAGTTTAAGACAAAGCATTTAGGCCCTCTGACCTTTCGATAATACATATAAGGTTCTTAGGTAATTAATAATAGGAAAACAGACAAAAATTTTAATTAAAGTGGAAAGTTTTAGAATATTTAGAAACAAGGATATGTAAGGGAAACTTTACAATTAGCTGAAAAAAGACATTATACTTCCACATATTCATTCACATTTTTATAACAGATAAATAATTCTTCTACTTCATACTCTTCCAAGAAAATACAAATACTTATTTATTCATAAAATACACACTAGTTTTCCACTGATTTTTGTAAATTAAACATGAAGTGTGTGATCACTGAGTTTTATAAAAATATCTCATGAGGTTATTTTTGGAAGAAATTGAAGATTTCGTTGAGATTTGGAATATTGAAGTGATAGATTTACTGCGAAGTGAATTCGGGTTATTTGCTCAATGAGAAATATTTCAAATAGCTGACACTGTTGAGTAAGTGAGAGAGATGTTTGACTCTAAGTAACATGAATAATGCTGTTCATCAACAAATGTGCAAGAAACTTGAAAGTACGTAATCACATTCTTTCGCGCAAACTGTCAGCCTGATTCTATCCCCCAGAGAATAACAAGTGCTTATAAATCTACCATGGCTACATGACAAGAGAAAAATGTTCAAACCAGAAGCACAGCACAAACTCTCCTTGCGATTGACTCCTGGAGCCAAAAGAGCAGCAGCAGCAATGAAAGTGTTGAGGGCTACTTATCCCTCTAAGAGAAAACTCCCTGAAGCCCATTTCCAGAATTACTTCTTTATGAAACAGAATATATACATCTCAACAACTGTAACTAACAACCAGAGTTTTTACCAGTTCAAAGCAAACACAGACAAGCAAGTCAATCCTGGGTGACCTGCAGGTAGACACCCCATGTGGCTTGTTGAACAACATTTGACAAGTTTTACTACTCTTTAATTAAGAATATAAATGTAAGCAAACATTAAACTTTATATAATTAATTGTGTTGCTTCAATTGCTATACAAAAATAAATAGATGGGCTAACAGTTGAAAAATAAATCAATCTTTTTGCTCAAAATAAATTATAAATAAAAAATTAAACTAAAGTTTTATAAATTCACACCATTTCAATCTTATACACAGTTCTTCTGGAAAGTATATATCACTGATTCAG
This sequence comes from Microcebus murinus, assembly GCF_040939455.1. Lineage (NCBI taxonomy): Eukaryota > Metazoa > Chordata > Mammalia > Primates > Cheirogaleidae > Microcebus > Microcebus murinus. The sequence continues at coordinate 15,460,644 of NC_134114.1, forward strand.
TTTGAGGAGTAAATGAGTTTATAAACATAAAGCACTTACTAGATACATTAAATATTTATGACTACAGAATTACACAATCTCTTACATATTTCCATACATAAATTTATTCAATTTACTTGGTTTCTTTATGCAATAATATAGGAAATATAAAAAATACATTGAAATGGTATGAAGTAAACTTTGACTGTAAATCTGCACAAATTTGATATTTATAATCATTTCTTTTAAAGATAGATAATTTACTTTGATTGCATACCAAAAGATAATTTAAAAATTATGGAGTAACAATTAACTATTCTATAACTTATAATGTAATTTATGGGTCTACTTGATTAAAACTCAATAAGCATAGTTTGCATTCTATTATAAAAGTAAGTTAATCATTAATTTAAATGGAAATATGTTTTCTTGAAAAATCTTTCTGAAGAAAATTTTGATGAAAAGTTTACTATTATAAATTATAGAGGAGAAGTAGAATATGAACATACTTCTGAAATGTAAGCCTCTGTCCTCAACTTAGGAGACTGCTGGCTTTAAACCAAAAATTTTTAAAAATGTAAATTGAGGTGAAAATTACAACTAATGTGGTAGAAAAATTTCCTTTTTCAAGGATATTAATCCCAAGTCTGTCTTTACTTATTAAATTGTCTTGATATTTAAGTCCTCAAAATGTTATATTTTACAATAGCATTTGAAGAATGTTGTAGAAGAGCCAAATCTTAAGTGGGATTTAATACAAATTCAATATAAAACATGGTTAGGGCTCAACTTACAAAGACAAGGTAAAATCTCTTCTTCCAGCTCTCTTTTTTCATTCTCTCTCTCTCTTTTTAATGTTTTAATAAGTTGGAGTCTGACAAATGTATTCAAATTAAATTTAGCAGGTGAACAGTATCATATTCTTCCTCTTTACATTTCAAAGAACTCTGTGTGAATGTGACCTAAAGCCATGGAAACATTGGCTAACATTAAAAGTGTAATTAGCTTTACCTTGTAAGATAAAATTTGTGATGTTCTACAACCTCTACTGTAACCCTTTCTAAAGTTGGGCTATGAAACTTAGCACCAACATGCAGAATAAATGATTCAATGTTAGAATAATTCTGTCTATAATTACCTACAAACTTAAGGAAAGTGTTGTAAAATTTATACATTATAAATAATTTAATAATAAATTATGTCTTAATATTTCAATGTCCAAAGTTATGCATTTTTAATTTGTATCCTAGGACATAAAAATTGATGTGAATTTTTTCACAAACATACATACATTTACAAACCCACTTTGTTTTTCCTATAATGATGAAGTATGCTCACAGCAATAGGTAAAGTTGTGCTTATTTATAATAAAGTGATTGATTTATTAAGATCATTAAACCATGTATCCGAAAAAATCTTTCATTACATGGTTTTCATATCTTATTTGCTTTTACTCCTATGTATTCTTGCCTCCAAAAATACATTTTTAAACATCAACAACAACAAAATGTGTTTACAACAAGGATATGCTCTCAGCCTGTGTGAAATAAAAATTCAACTTTGCTAAGAGTTTCCAATGTAATCAAGGTTGGAGTATCCTCAGGAGGACTGAGGAGACACACAGGTGTAGGGAATGAAGCAGGAGGTAACTAAACTGGAAAACTGTGTGGGCTTATATCTTTGACTTAATGGAACACAATTTGGTTTAGTTTTGTTGTTGCTTTTAATTTTCTTTTAGGAGTGTAAATTGCTACAGTTAACTTTGGGGGAACAATTCAACAATGTGTATTAACATTTTATTTATTTATTTTGTAAATTTTTAAATTTATAATTATTATGGGGACATAAGAGTTGTATATATTTATAGGGTGCATATGACGTTTTGATATAAGCATACAATATGGATTAATCAAATTAGGATAATTTTGGTATCCATCAATTCAGACATTTATCTTTTCTTTGTTTTAGAACATTCCAACTCCACTCTTTTAGTTATTTTAAAGTATGCCATAACTTATTGCTGATCATAGTCACTTTGTTGTGTTATAAATTATTGCTTATTCTAGCTAATGAACTAGATTTTTGTTTCCATGAACAATCCCCAATTTATGCCCCACTCCCTGTTACCCTTCTCAGCCTCTGTAATCATGAGATCAACCCTCTGCTTCCATGAAATCAACTGTTTTAATATTTATTTTCTACATATAAGTGAGAACACATGAGGTTCCTCTTTCTGTGCTTGGCTTATTTCACTTAACATAATGTTCTCCAGTTGTTGAAAATGACAGGATTTCATCTTTTTGTGAATGTGTAATATTCCACTGTGTATATGTGTCACAATTTTATCATCCAGTCATCTGTTGATGGATACTTAGGCTGATCCCACTCTTGGATATTGTGAATACCGCATCAATAAACATGGGAGTTCAGATATCCTTTTGATATGCTCATTTCTTCTCCTTTGGATACATACCCAGCATTAGCTTTGGTGAGTCTTATTATAGTATTATTTTTAATTTTTTGGAAACCTCCATACTATTATCCACAGTGGTTGCACTAATTTACATGCCCACCAACAGTGTACGAGGGCTCCCCTTTCTCCACATCCTCGTCAGCATTCGTTATTGTTTGTCTTTAGATAAATACCATTTTAACTGGGGTGAGATTATATCTCATTGTGGTTTTGATTTACGTTACTCTGATAACTAATAACGCACAGAAGAATCAAACTAGACCCATATCTCAGCCATATTAAGACCTTAATCTATGAAACACTAAAAGAAAACATAGGGGAAATGCTTCAGGACCATAAGCTGGGCAATGATTTCTTTAGTAATACTGTCAAAGCACAGGCAACCAAAGAAAAATTGGACCACATCAATCTAAAAGCCTTCTGCACAGCAAAGGAAATACAACGTAAAGAGAAAACTCATAGAATGGAATAAAATATTTGCAAACTACAATCTGGCAAGGGATTAATATCTAGAATATATATGGAGCTTCAACAAGTCAATAGGAAAAAATCAAAAACTACTATTTAACATGAGCAAAGGATCTGAGTAGAATTGTTTAAAAAGAATATACATAAATGCCCAAGTAAGTATATACATGTAACATTATCAAAAGAGCAGATCCATATTTAAGGTTGACTTTCAGAAATAATAACAATCACATTGTATGAAACAGACTTTAACTTTGAACATATCTAAGGTTTGAAATAATATTTAATCCTTTCCATTGACATAAATGATGAGGATTTAGTAAGATATATGCATACTAACCTAAAAAGTTCAGGCAGCTCCACAGAATGTCTGATAAAATATACTTTACACAAAGTAAGTTAAAACAGTACATTTGATCTCATTCCTTGTTTCCTTATATTTCATCTTTTGATAAAAAATTCAAATACTCAGGTAGATTTTTTTTTATTATTCAAAGCAATGGTATATCGGATGTCATTAATCCCTCACCAAAATGGTAAAAGTTATACATTATCTACCATCAATTTATTCTTTTCAGCATCTATACCTATTATAATTAATTTTATTCAAAGATAAGGGCTTTTGTTTTAATAAATCTTACCTATAAAATAGATTTACACAGGTAAATTATGGTTAATAGGCAGGAAGAGTCATATTTCTACATTTGGACCTTTAAAGAAAATTTAGGAACATCTATAAAAGTTGTCACAATGTCAATGCCCCTTTGCTGGGCCTATGATATTTGAAAAGTGTGCCTGTGAGAAAAAGTTTAATAGTTTATTATAGAAAATAATGAGTTAGATATTTGAAAGAGTGATTTTAATACACAGAAGAAAATTACCCTGCCAAATCTCCAAATAGTTTACTATAACTATAGAACGTCTTTACGAGAAACTGTATGACAAAGATTTTGACATTTTACAACATATTAAATATTTACAAATTTTACCTTATAAATCACTTAATGAATGTTTGGTGATATCTTTTCGTCTTATATATTGCTGTGGTTGACTCCTGCAGGGAAAAACATATAAAACCTCTTTTAACACTTTATAAATCTATGCATACTTAAAATATATTTATTGTGTTATACATTAAATGTAACTGAGATTGGATAGCAAATACATTTTTTGAAGAGGTAAAATTTTGAAAAGTTTGAACTGCTAGTTGTTTTATGAGCGCATAACATTTTAGATGGAAACTTCAGTTAGAATTTTAACTGTCTCTGTTAAAATTTTAACTGTTAATTATGTAGATTTTGGCAATTTAGTTTTACTCTCTGAACCCTTGGTATCTGAACATATTAAGATAGATACAACATGTCTTTTCCAGACAACTGGGTATTAACTTGAGCATTATAATCCACTTAAACACTTAGTATTGTTCCTTGTATATAGTTAATATTAAAATATAAAATATTAGTAGTGATTTTATAAAACACTAAAATGTTTATGAAAGTTATTATTAAAATATCTTATTATTCAGTACTTAATGTACTTATAAACCAAGAGAATATAAAAAATAAGCATAGAAAAGCATGAAACAGAATTCAATATAAACTACAATATGTATAAAAGGGGGTTTTGTAAGTTAATATAAAGTATATGCTGACATTGCGACAATTAGATATTTGAGTAAATTAAACAAAAATTGGTATTTTTAAAGTATATAACATGATTTCAGTTAGATTGAAGTGTTAATGTTGAAAAGTCAATAAGGAGAAACAAATAAGAAAACTGAGGCAAATGTGTGACATTAGATTGTACTAAAGACCCTTCAGAACCTAAAAGCAAAAGACAATAGAATTATTATTTTCTGAACTTATTAGCCAAAATAAGTTTGACATATCTTTAGCTAACTGTATAATTTTATATATAACTTAAAACTGATGAAAATGACACTTATAAAGGCAAAATAGAAGATTCTAATACTTTGGAAACAGGTCAACAGGAATGTTCACTCAACTATTTTCTTGAGTATCTACTGTGCGCCAAACATTATTATTTGTACTGGGGATTTAGCAGTGAACAAAAGAGAGAAAAGCACCTATAATCATGGTACTTATATTTCGGGGGTGAGATGGGTAGAGAGAGAAAAATACATACTCAAATAGGTAAATATATATTGAATATCAGGACATCCTAAGTGCTATAAAGAAAAATAAAGATAGAAGTTTAGATGTTCATCCAAGTAGAAATGTCTCTATAAGAAACAAATAGGACTACTTTGATCCAGAAATCTGATTTGATCCAGAAATCCCATTACTGGGCATCTACCCAAAGGAAAAAATGACATTCTATAAAAAATACATCTACACTAGAATGTTTTTAGCAAGACAATCCAAAATTGCAAAGATGTGGAAACAACCCAAGTGCCTATCAATACATGAGTGGATTAATAAAATGTGGTATATATACACAGTGGAGTACTACTCAGCCAAAAAAACAATGGTGATCTAGCACTTCTTGTATTATACTGGATAGAGCTAGAGCCCGTTCTACTAAGTGAAGTATCACAAGAATGGAAAAACAAGCACTACATGTACTCACCATCAAATTGTTATTAACTGATCAACATTTATGTGCACATATAGTTGTAACATTCATCAGGTGTCAGGCAGTTGGCAGGGGGAATGGCTGTATTCACACCTAATGGTGTGGTGTGCACCAACTGGGAGATGGACATACTTGAAGCTCTGACTTGGGTGGGTCAAAGGCAATATATGTAACCTAAACATTTGTACCCCATAATATTTTGAAATAATAATAATAAAAACTTGTTTTCAGCTTCTGAAACCCATAGCAGAAGGCCCAAGTAAGGGATAATTTTTTACCCAGAATAGAAAACTAATATAGATTGTGGTACTTGGAAATTTAGTGTTGCTGAAACAAATACCTAGGGGGAAAAAAGTGATTTGGAATCAGAAAATTGGTGGAATTTGGAAGGATTTTAAGAAGCTTGAGAGGGAAAGTTGAAATTCCGTTGGACATATTGTTAGAAAACTGAATTTGGAAGATGTTGTCAGGGAAGTTTTAAAAGAAAGTGAAGAATGTTACTGAAAACTAGAAAAAGGGAGACAGATTGGTGTTATGGAGTAAGAGAAGATTATCAAAACTGTGTCCTGTGCTTATGTGGGAATCAGAGCTTTTAAATGACGAAATTGAATATATAGTTGGTGGCTGAAAAATATGGGTTTGAACTGTATGGGTTACTTATATGTAGATTTTCTTCTGCCTCTGCTGCCACTGAGAAAGCAAGACCAACCCCTTCTCTTTCTCCTCTTCAGCAGCCTACATAGCATCAGCATGATGAAGATATAAACCTTTAGGATGATCCACTTGCAATAATGAACAGTAAATATATTTTCTCTTTTGTATGATTTGATTTGATTTGTTTGTTTGTTTTGAGACAGGGTCTCCCTATGTTGCCCTGACTAGAGTGCAATGGCATCATCATAGATCACTGCAACCTCAAACTCCTAGGTTCAATGGCTCCTCTAGCCTCCCAGGTAGCTAGGACTTCAGGCATGTGCCACCATGCCCAGATAATTTTTGTAATTTTTGTAGCAACAATGTGTCACTATATTGCCCAGGCCGGACTCAAACTCCTAGCTTGAAGGGATCCTCCCATCTCAGCCTCCCAAAGTTTTGGGATTACAGGCATGAGCCACCATGCTTGCACTCTTTTGCATGATTTTCTTAATAACATTTTATTTTCTCTAGTTTATTTTATTGTGAAAAAATAGTATATAATATGTATAACATACAAAATGTGTTAATCAACTGTTCTGTGTTATCGGTAAGGCTTTTGGTCAACAGCAGGCTATTAATAGTTAAATTTTTAGGGAATCAAAAACTATAAATGGATTTTTGACTACACAGAGAATCAGCACCCCTAATACCATGTTGTTGAAGAGTCAACTATATAGCTAAATACCAAAAATGCTGCCTGGTGTCTCCTTGCTGCTTATAGTAAATGTGAGAGAAGAGAGAGAGGTTGAGGAAAGAAAAAGAAAAAAAGCAGAGCTGGATGATTTTGAAAATTATTGGCCTTTCCAGATGGCAAAGGATGCCTGTCCAAAATGGCTGATTAATGTTTAGTCAATAAAAACAAGTGGAGGGTGTGACTGCATGACCTTAAGTTAAAACCTTAGAAAGATTTAAAAAAAAAAAATCAGAGCATTTAGTCAAGCTAAATCTCCTTCAAGAAATTAAGAGTTTACAGATTTTCTCAACTAAGAGCCTTAAGCCATTTATCCAGGTTGAAATCAAGAAAATCCAACATTTCACAACTGTTATGGAGCAGTTATCCCTGTTTATCTTCTATTTTCCAGTTTTTGAACCAGATTGTTTATAACTAATTCCTAATCCTGTCCAACTGTTGTAAGAAGAAAGTGTTGGGAAACTGATAACTTGTCTCTTTATTTCCACAGGTTCACAGATGGAGAATTGTGTCCCAGGAGCTCTACTTAATGGATTATATTCAGGCCTTTCATATATATATTTGGACTTAATTTATCTTTTAGACTTTGAGTGAATGAGATATGAATGAAATTCTGGAATTTCAGCTTATGTCATAATGGAATGAGACTCTGGAGAATCCTGGAAGCAGTCAATATATTTTACATTTCAGAAGGACATAAATAGCTCCAATCAGAGGGTGGCAGAGTTCCATCCCCTATTATACAGGCATTATATCATCATCTTACCTTGAGTGAGGGCAGAATCTAAAAATATCATGCGATAGTCAGTCTATCAGTATGGGATGTTATATAAGACTCTGTCATGGCAGGCTGATTCTCCTGTTGGCTTTGTAAAGAGAAGATATTATTTTGTTTAAGACTTAAGGACTACTTCTAGAAGCTGAATGAAACATCTGGCCAATAGCCAGCAAAAAAGATGAGGAGCTGAGTACCACAACTACAAAACCTAAATTCTTTCAACAAGTTCAATGAGCTTGGAGAAGACTTTGAGCCTCAGATGGGATGATAGCCCCAGCCAACTCATTGTTCAGCCTTGTGAGAGCCAGCTAACTCAGTTTTTGAAGCCTGATTCACAGAAACTATGAGATAAATGAATGCTTTTTTAAGCATGATAATTTGTCAATGGCATTAGATGACCAAAATATCCACCCTCAAAATGATATCAGGAATTGATGAATTTATATTTCAACTTTTTGGTTTGAATAGTTAAATATAAATTCATTAGTTCAGTAATACCCAAATTTTCATTCTATTTTATCATTTTAAGAATGTTAACATATACTGAATTTTTTTTATTTCATATACTCTATGAATATATACGTATTTCACATTAAAAAGAGGAAAAATGAATTTTTAGAAAAATAAAGAGTTTGAAAAAGTAGAACATTTTTGAGTTAAAATAAACACATGTTACTTGTGAAATGCTTTTATAGTGTATTTGTATGGATAATTATTAATCCTTTACTTAAACACTTGGAATGTAGACATCAAATATAATGATGTCTACATAATATAAATATAATTTAATCCTTAGTTATATTTTTATATTATATAATCCCTACATAAACGTAATATAATCCTTAGTTCTCTAACTAAGGATTGCTGAAGAAAATAGATATATTCTGTGTAGTTTGCTTTGTAATGCCAACATAAAAATGATAATTCAGAATGTATTGACTGAATCACATTGGAAAGTCATCAGCAATACAACTCCACTACATAAATAATTAGCAGTATAATGAATAAACAGTCCTTTGCTCCTTGATACAAAGTGCTGCTTGTTCATTAGTGTAGGGGTCATTTGTGAACCAATTTTGTTATTACCCTGAAATGGCGTTGTTGTTAAATTGTGATAAAGGGGGAACTATAAATTGGTAAAGAATTTTAATGGTTATCATCTTCATTAGCTAATGAGATGTGCTAATTATATTCTTAAATGACAATGATTTAGTAGCTGTGGCATAAAGGGCTCACAGAGCAATAACTAGGCCAGCTCCCTTCCAGGTATTTTCACAATGTCGGTGGGACATGGCAATGGCTGCCCAAACATGGTAGAAATGTTATTTATATAATTATTCACTAAAAATGTCCCCCAAAGTTATATCAGATTTCACGATGTTCTTCCATATGATATATTTGCATAAAATATAAGGTAGTAAAAATATATAACATAGAAAATTTCATTAGGCAGCACTTCTTGAAGTGTAGTATCTAGAAATGCGGGGATCCCTGAGATTCTGTCAGGAGGTATGCAAGGTCATAACTATTTTCGTAATAATTAAAGAATATATTAGCTGTTTTCACTGTGTTGACAGTGGCACTGATTATGAAAATAAAATGAATTGATAAAAATATTGACGCCTTTGATTTAGCCATTCTACAATGTCTACATATATCAAAACATCGTATGCGCACACTATAAATATACAAAAATGATAAATTAAATCATCAATTAAAATTAATTAATTAAAAAATAGAGCCTTATAATACATCAAGAAAGTAGCTTTAAACCATAATAAGATTCATTGCATTCAACTGTTTATATTTGCAACAAAAAAGAAAGAAATGAAGAAAAAAGCGATAAAAGTTTAGATTCTCCTTGATAAAGAAAAATATATATAAGTAATTATGTACCATGAAGCATGCAAAATTTTCATATTATGTGTGGAGAAATAGGAAATACACATGAAGCCCTTCTGCTGTAATATATATATATATATATATTATATATTATTATATATGATGGGGTTGTTTGATTTTTTCTTGTTGATTCTAGATAGATTCTTGCTATCAGCCCTTTATCAGATGTGTAGAAAGCAAATATTTTCTCCCATTCTGCAGTCTGTCTATTCACTCTAATGATAGTTTTCTTGGCTGTGCAAATGATTTTTTAATTTGATAAGGTCCTATTTATGTATTTTTGATGCTGCTGTGATTGGTTTGGGGATCTTACTCATAAATTCTTTACCTAGGCTGATGTCTGAAAGAATCTTCTCTATATTTTCTTCTAGGATTCTTAAGGTTTCATACCTTAAGTTTATGTCTGTTATCCATCCTGAATTGCTTTTTGTAAGAGGCGAAAGATGGAGATCCAGTTTCAATCTTCTTCATGTAGTTATCCAGTTTTCCCAGAACTATTTATTGAAAAAGATTATTTTCCCCAGTGTATACTTTTGTCTGCTTTGTCAAAGATTAGATGACAATATGTGATGGTTTCATCTCTGGATTCTCAGTCTTGTTCCAAAGGTCTATATCTCTGTTCTTGTGCCAGTTATATGCTATTTTAGTTACTATGGCTTTGTAGTACAGCTTGAAATCTGGTAGACTGATACCTTCCAGTTTGTTATTTTTGCTTCTTAAGATTGCTTTGGCTATCGAAGTTCTTCTCTGGTTCAATACAAAGCATAGAATTATTTTTCTAGATCTGTAAAAAATGATGATGGTACTTTGATAGTGATTGCATTAATTCTGTAGATGACTTGAGGTAGTATGGACATTTTAACAATGCTGATTCTACCCATCCATCAGCAGGGTAAATTTTTCCACCTGTTTACATATTCTACAGTTTCTTTTCTCAGTGTCTTGTAGTCCTTCCTGTATATATCTCTCATGTCTTTCATTAAATATATTCATAGATATTTAATTTTCTTTTGGGCTACTGTAAAAGGTACTGAGTTTTTTATTTGAATTTCAGCTTGACTGTTATTGCCATTATGAATGCCTCTGATTTGTGTGTATTGATTTTGTATCCAGAGACTTTACTGAATGCATTTATCAATTCCAGGAATCTCTTGGTTGAATCCTTGGGGTTTTCTAGATATAATATCATATCATCAGCAAAGAGTGAGAGTTTGATCTCTTCTGTCCCCATTTGGAGACCCTTAATTCCCCTCTCTTGTCTAATCCCTCTAGCAAGAACTTCCAGCACTATGTTGAATAGAAGCGGAGATAGTAGGCAACCTTGTCTGGTTTCAGTTGTAAGTGGGAATGGTTTCAATTTTTCCCCATTCAGTAGGATATTGGCTGTGGGTTTATCATATATGGCCTTGATCATTTTAAGGTATGTTCTGTCTATGCCTATTTTACTAAGATTTTTTTATCATAAAGGTGTGCTGCACTTTGTTAAATGCATGTATTTGAGAGAATGATATTGTCTTTGTTCTTGATTTTATTTACGAGCTGAATTGCATTCATATATTTGTGTATGTTGAACCAGCCTTGCATCTCTGGTATAAAGCCCACCTGGTCATGGTGAATTATTTTTTTGATATGCTATTGGATTCGATTTGCTAAAATTTTCTTGAGGATTTTTGCATCTATATTCAAGAGGGATATTGGTCTGTAGTTTGTTTTTGTTTTTTTTCTTGTTGTGTCCTTTCCTGGCTTTGGTATCAAAGTGATCTTGGCTTCATAGAATGAGATAGGGAAGATACCATCTTTCTCAATGTTATGGAATAATTTTTGCAGTATAGGTATGAGTTTTTCTTTGTTTCATAAAACTCAAAAGTGTAGCCATCTGGTCCAGGAATGTTCCTTTTTGGAAGGTTTTTAATTGCTGCTGCAATTTCTGTGCTTGATATTGGTCTGTTCATTTATTCTATTTCCTACTGGGTGAACTTAGGGAGGTTGTATGTTTCTAGGAATTTGTCCATTTCCTCCACATTATGTAGTTTTGGGGCATATAGGTTATTATAGTATTCAAAGATAATGTTTTGTATTTCTGTGGTGTCTGTTGTGACCTCTCATTTTTCATTTCTAATTGAGTTTATTAGAATTCCTTCCCTTTATCTTTTTGAAAACCAGCTTTTGGTTTTGTTGATCTTCTGTGTTGTTCTTTTGTTATCAATTTCATTTAATTCTGCTTTGATCTTAGTTATTTCTTTTCTTCTGCTAGGTTTGAAATTGATTTGCTCTTCTTTTTCCAATTCCTTGAAGCTGTTTGTTAGATTGTTGATTTTTGAGCTTTCTGTACTTTGGATGTGAGTATTTAATACTATTAGTTTTCCTCTCAGAAATGCTTTTGCTGTATCACACAGATTTTGATAACTTGTTTCCTCATTATCATTTAGTTTGAAGAATCATTTGATTTCTCTCAGTATTTCCTCCTTGACTCAACAGTTATGATGGATAGTTTAATTTCCATGACTTTGTGAAGTGGTATCTCTGTTGAAATTGAACTCTAATTTTATACCACTATGATCTGAGAAGATACATGGCATAATTTCTATTTTTTTGAATTTGTTGAGGTCTGATTTGTGGCCTAGTGTGTGATCAATTTTGGAGAAAGTCCCATGAGCTGATGAGAAGAATGTATATTCAGCTTTATTTGGGTGGAATGTTCTGTAGAGGTCTGTCAGACCCTTTCATTCTAGAGCTCTGTTTAAGTCCATTATTTCTTTGTTTATTTTCTGTTTGGAAGATCTGATCAGTTCATTCAGTGGGGTTTTGAAGTCTCCAGCTACTATGGAGTTATTGTTTATCATGCTATTTAGATGAGACAGGATTTGCTTTATGTATCTGGCTGCTCCTGAGTTGGGTGCATAAATATGAAGAATTGTTAATACTTCTTGTTGAATCTTCCCTTTCACCATTATATAGTGATTGTCTTTGTTCTTTCTTCCTTTTTTTTTATTTTAAAGCTTATGTTGCCTGAAATAAGTATAGCTACCCCTGCTTTCTTTTGACTTCCATTTGTCTGGAGGATTGTTTTCTATCCTTTTACCTTGACCCTGAAAGCATCTTTGTGGGTTACATGCATTTCCTGTAGACAGCAGATACTAGGCTTGTGGATTTTTATCCACTCTTCCAGTCTATGTCTCTTCAGAGGACAATTCAAGCCATTCACATTTATTGAGCAGATTGATATTTGGGGTAGATTTCCATTCATATTGTTGGGCGAATTCTTATTGTTTGATTTTACTCCTTGAGCCATCATGGAGTCCAGGTTCTTGACTTTAACTCTTGAGTGATTTTACTTTGGGGAATATCTATTGTACTGTTCAGTGTGTAATGCAGGTCTGAGTAAATGGCAAAATTTATTGAGCAGGCACCTCACAGTAGAGGAAATAACTATTTCATAAAAATGTAATAAATGCTAACCCTTAGTGATTTGACATCAAATACAAGGATTAAAAAAAAGTGTTGATACCAAGATTTAGCAAAAGTGTAGACAATGGCCTACTTACATACTAATAATGGATATTTAAACCTCTACTTGTACTTTGGAAAACAAATTAGTATTATTTAGAAAATTTACTCTTGGCATTTACTCCAGGAAGACCTTTATATGAATCTAACCAAGATAGAAAAAGGACAAAAAAAAATTAGTAACATGTTTAGTAAATCAGGGATTTTGTTCATCCAACGTAATACATTTTTAAATGTGGCAGTGTTATACAGTGTAATACCATAAGCAAATAAAAATCAACTTAATATCAACTTAAATGTGCTTAAGAGAAAAAGACAATAAATAAATATATCAATTTATTTATATACATTTTAAAAACAAAAAGTAGATTCCAGATACATATTTTTTATAATATAGAGAAAAGCAAAGGAATTATTGACATAAAAGTCTGCTTTCTGATTAATCACCGTAAGAAGGAAGGACATAGGATCAGAGAGAAACCTAGAGAGATTCAGCTGACTAGTGAATAAAAATATAATCACATTCCTGTTGTTTTTTATTCATTACAATTTTAAAAGTATTCGTTTATAGATGATAAATATTCTATTTCAAATAAAAAACAAAGAGTCAATTAATTATCTATTTTTGTCATGTGTATATATGTTCTGTATCAATAATGTACAACGATGCCATAATGATACACTATGGGTGTAAGGTGTCACAGAAATGACAAAACGGAAGGTAGCAGTCCACTATTCTTTGTCTCCAGAATTGGATGTTCTTGCCTTAGAAGAGAACATTGGATTGATTCTATTAATATTTTCTATTTGGGAGAAAAACATAGACAAGTTTCTGATTTTACTGAATTTCTATAATTTATAAAAGTAAAATTCCATTAAATACTAAACTAGAGCGAAGTAATGTTTTAAAATTGCATGACTCAAAAGGGTGACCTAACTATGCAAAATCAGTGTATAATGTTCTCCACGGAACATTTCTCTCAGTTCATAAAGCCTATTAAAATTCCAAATATTTTGGTCAAACTGAATCATTTTTTTCAGTGGAGAGGTAGGTAATACAGATAATGAATTTTAAATAGGACAACTTTTAGGCTGCTGTGTAGAGAAATACACTGATGATCACAGAAATCACTCTTTAGTCTAAATTTCCATTCTTCTATGAGTCTAAAAGAACGATATGGAAAAGCACTATGGGTCTACTTCATTATATTTCCCCCTTTATGCTACACTTCAGCAATAATCACATTTTTTCACTACCTATTTAGTAAAAAAATATCATAGAAAAGAAAACTATGTTGCTAGGGGAAAAATGACCTCAAAGAAAAGAAATCATGCAATTTTCCCTCTATTAATTAACACAAGATATAATCATTATGGTCACAAAATTTAAATGTCTAAAACAGTTTCCCAAATTAATGATGCCTTTCAAAATTTAAATTTCTAAAAAATTCCAAAGTATTAAGGGGTACCAATGTTTATGTTACATAGATAACTTGTATAATGACTAAGTCTAGGATTTTATTGTGTCTTTCATAAGAATAGAGTTCATTGCACTAGATAGTTATATATCTAATCATCACCCTCTTCCCATGCTCCCTCAATTCTTGGATTCTAGTGTTCTTTATATTTCATTGTGCTTGTGTGTACTCATCGTTTAGCTCCCAATTATTAGTGAGAACATGTGGTGTTTGTTTCCCTATTCTTGAGATACTTCTCTTAGGATAATGGTCTCCAGTTCCACGCAGTTTGCTGCAAATGATATTGTTTCATTCATTTTTATGGCTGGGTAGTACTCCATGGGTAGTATTCCTTGAGAGTGGCATGTGTGGGCTGCTTCTAGTCTTCTATCTTCAAATTCATGATTTTTTAAAAGAGTTATAGTTTCCCCTTATTTCCCCAGTTACCTCCTCTTATTTCCTCAGTTATTTTGTAAATATATCAATTAGATTTAAAATATAATTCCTGTTTTACTACAAATGTTTTTGAGATATTTTCCATGTTTCTATTGGGATCAAAAACTTTAAATTTCTGTGTTCATATGCTGGAGAAGGAGACTTATAATTTTCATCACGTGTGAGTTCTTTTATTGTTTACTACTTGCTGAGAAAAAAGTTCTTTTTATTTCCTTTACCAAAATGGAAAAATGTAAATACAATATGTATACTAAATTGTATATCAATCATATTGATACAGAAGTAGTCATTAAAATTTATTTATTTTTAATCTATATATTTATTTTATAAAAGGAATTAAGAGCAATGCAAAAATGCCTAGAATGCAAATGAATTAAAATCATATTTTATAAAAGTTTATTATAATTTTAATTTAATGTAGTAGTTTGCCTGGATGATTTAAAAGAGTTGCTAACTACAGATACAATAATACTCCAGCTTAATTGCTAGAACCAAACCATAAACACTCAATGAAATAGTAAACATTGCCAGTGATGATACTGAAGTTCTTGACCTATTTACTAGTTTGCATATTGAGTCCTTCAAAGGATCTTAATCATAAAGTGCTTTAAAATTATCTCAAGAAGAAAAATGTAAATATTAACATAATTATTACATGATTACTTTAGCAAATAATTATTAGTTGTAAATGATAGCCCTTAAAACAGAAATTCAGATGTGTGTTAAATATGAAAATATTTAATAGTACACATATCAATGTAATACAAATTTGTCACCATCGTTTATCATACTGATTCTAGAAGCATGGTGTTGCTCTCCATTAGATCATGTAAAGCTGGCCATTGGAAATATGCCTATTTTAATTGGCTATATAACATATCAAAAAGAGACATAAATAATCTATGAAATAGAGAGACATTGTTAGGCAAATAAAGTTTACTATATGGCACAATTCATTATTTAATAATTATTTATTCTAAGAAAACTCACACATAATAAAAAAGTCCAATATTTTAAAATTACAAAATATTTATTATTTAAAATATATGGCTTTAGGATAACACAAAATTAGTGTTCCTTTGACAGGCTGGGAGATATTGGTATACTCATCAGAAATGTGAGCTGAGATATTCAATAGGCTGTGTCTAAATTCTCCATTTTGCTGGTTGACAAAACTATTGGGATGGCTAATTTTTCCCAGAAAATGATTTTCTGGCAATAAGAAGAAAGACTTGAAGAAAAGAAGAATGATGTCAGAATATATTTGGAGAGTGTTAAAAGAGAAGTCTGTGTTGATCTGAATATAGTATCTAAATAAACTCAGCTCAATCTGAGATAAACAAATGTCATCCCTACCCAAAATTTACCTAAGAAAACACAACATCAGTCTTTCATTTTAGGTTATCATTAATGGACAACTTTGAAATTAAATTAATTTTATATTTCCTCCTAAATACATATGCCCTTCTATTTCACCACATTGGTAAATATTAGCTATTAGAGCTAATATTTATCTGCAGAAACATTTTTTTTTCATTTTTCTAGTCATTAGAGAGAAAAGAGAGTTCTTCATTAGCTGAATGATATTCCTAAAAGTCAAGAAATAAAAGGTCAAAGAAAATGGAAGAAACTCCTTTTTACTCTATGAATGCCAATAGTGCTTTACCATTTGTAAAAATAAAATCCAAATACTGTAGAAAAACTATCTATTGAAGAACAAAATGTGCAGTTTTGTTGTAATCTGTAAGTATACTATTTCTGTTTGAAAAGAGAAGCATTCAGAATGAAAATGCCTGTTTATTTTTTATGTCCAGGGAAATAAGGCATAAGAGGGTGTAAAAGATTATAGGAAGCTAAGAATATGGACTTAATCCAAGCTTGAGGTAATATCAAAACTTTTTAAAAACATCTGTATCCCATAAAACAAAAATATTTCTAGTATATATTTTTTAAATTTTATTACCACTTATGATATGGTTTTGTATTATAATTTATAAAAAGTAAAATAGAAAATAAATATAGAGATAAATTTTTTTGTTTTGTCCTGGTACCATAATAGATTGTCACAAGCAAGTACTAGATCAATATGCACCCTCTCTTGAATACCAGTGTTATTGGCAAGAGAAGACTAGATGTGAATGTCAATTTCATGTGTCAACTTAACTGAGCTGAAGGATGTCCAGATAGCTGGTAAAGCATTATTTTTTAGTGCTCTTGTGGGGTGTTTCTGGAAGTGATTAACATTTAAATTGATAAGCAAGGTAAAGATTGCCTGCACCAATGTGGGTGGACATCATCAAATCTGTTGAGGACCTGAATAGAACAAAAAGATGGAGAAAAGAATCTCTATTCAATAAAGGATGTGGGGACAATTGGATAGCCAAATGCAGAAGATTGAAACTGGATCCACACCTCTCACCTCTCAGAAAAATCAACCCATGATGGATAACATCTTAAACCTAAGACATGAAACCTTAAGAATTCTAGGAGAAAATGTTGGGGAAACTCCTAAAGACATGGGCCTAGGCAAAGAATTTATGAAGAAGATCCCCAAAGCAATCACAGCAGCATCAAAAATAAATGGGATCTTATCAAATTAAAAAGCTTCTGCACAGCCAAGGAAAATATCATTAGAGCAAATAGACAACCTATAGAATGGGAGAAAATATTTGCATGCTATACATCTGATAAAGGGCTGATAATAAAAATCTATATAGAACTTAAGAAAATTAACAAGAAAAAATTCAAACACCCCATTAAAAAGTGGGCAAAGGACATAAACAGAAACTGTGCAAAAGAAGATAGATTAATGGCCAGCAAACATATAACAAAAAAAGTGCTCAACATTTCCAGTCATTAGGGAAATGCAAATCAAAACCACAATGAGATATCACTTAACTCCAGTGATAAACAGCTCCAAGATACCAAATATTGATGTAGATGCAGAGAGATTGGAACACTCTTACGCTGCTGGTGGGACTACAAACTAGTACAACCTCTGTGGAAAGTAATTTGGAATTTTATCTTAAAGCACTAAAAATAGAAATACTATTTGATCCAGCAATCCCAATACTGGGTATCTACCCCCCCCCAAAAAAAAATAAAAGACACTTTACAATAAAGACATCTGCACCCTAATGTTTATGGTGCCACAATTCACAATTGCAAAGATGTAGAAACAACCCAAGTGCCCATCAATACATGAGTGGATTAATAAAATGCGGTATATTTATACAATGGAATACTATTCAACCATAAAAAAGAATGGTGAACTAGGACCTCTTATATTATTCTGGGTGGAACTAGAGCCCATTATTCAAAGTGAAGTATCATAAGAATGGAAAAACAAGCACCACGTGTACTCATCATCAAATTGGTACTAACTGATCAACGCTTAGGGGCTCACATGGAAGTAATATTCATCAGTTGCTGGGCAGGTGTGAGGTGAGTGGAGTGGATGGGTAAACTCATAACTAATGGATGAGGCGCAAACTGTATGGGGGATGTACATGCTTGTAGCTCTGGATTGGATGATGCAAAGGTCATATATGTAACCAAAAAGTTTGTACCCCCATAATCCCATAATATTCTGCAATTAAAAATAAATAAATAAATAAATTGGGGGAAAAAGATGAAAACAGTGAATTTACTCTCCTCTTGAGTTGGGTCACCCATCTTCTCCTTCCCTTGGATATAGACACTCTTGGTTTTAAAGACTTTGATTTGGGCTCTGATTTACATCTCTGCCTCCACCCAAAGGTTCTCAGGCCTTTGGGTTTGTGCTGGAACAACACTACCATATTTTCTGGGTCTCCAGCTTGCAGCCGTCAGATTATAAGACTTCTCAGCCTCCATAACTGAGTGAGCTAGTCTCTCGTAATGAATCTCTTTTTATCCATCTATCCTATTGGCTCTGTTTCTCTAGAGAACCTTGACCAATACATTAGACAATGTTTTATGCAGGGAAATAACATGACAAGTTTTCTAGTCCAAAAATTTCTTTTTGGTAATAATTTGAATTTGAAGGGATAAGAAATAAAGCTAGAAAATCAGACTATTGCCATAGTATAAGAAAGGCAGGAATGGTTTAAATTTATACAGTGGAAAGTAGGAGAGGACAATATATTTGAGGCATATTTAGAGGTAAATCATACAAGATTAAGGAAATTGTTGCAGGAGAGTATGAGCTGGAAGACTCTGTCATTATATTTTGGATATTGTCTTATAAAATTTACTAAAGGATAACCTCATTAATAAAACAAATGACAGAAGAAAATTCAGAACATGTTCATGAGTTGGAAGAAAAGTTTATGTTCATTTTTGGACTTGCTGAGTTGTAGGTGTTGGCTATCTGGATAGAGATGGCTAGTCTATTAGATGTTACAAAAGAGCAACTCAAGATTTGATTCTCAGATGCAGATGTGGTGCGTTTTATCATATAGATAATAAATAAAGCGTTATTAATGGTTCAGATGGTTTAAAGAAATGTGCAGAATTTAAAAATGGAGACAACTCAATAATAGTAGGACAAACCAACATGCAATAAGGAGCACATGTTACCTATGAAGTATGCCTTCCAAAAATATAAAACCAGAATTTGGTAATGATGAACCACTCAGATATATACAAGATGTGAATCATTATACAAGATGATGATCTGCATTCTTCAAAAATAAAGTCAATATAAGATAATATATAAACAAAGAAAATTAAAAGAGTAAAACATGATGGGGGAGGTTTCTTTGTTAAAAGAGAATAAAGATATAAATCAACTAAATACAATGTGAGCTTTGACGGGATCTTGAATCACAGGAAGAGCATACTATAAAAATTCTTTGAGGACAATTGTGGAAATTGGAATATAAATTGAATATTTGATGATATAGAATTACTGTCAAATTTTTTTAGGTGGAATACTGGTGTTGCTGTTATGTAGGGTGTTAGGAACTGAATTGTGTCCCCCAATATACATAGGTTGAAGCCTTAACTTCTGAATGGATTTTGAGATAGGACATTTAGGGAGATAATTAAGGTTAAATGAGGTCAGAGGTTAGGAAACTAATTCAATAGGACTGGAATCCTTATAAGAGGAAGGGTGAAGGAGAAGTTGAAGAGAAGTTGGACAATGGTTACAAAGTTACGGTTAGATAGGAGGAGTAAGTTTTGTTGCTCTATTGCATGGTAGGTTGACGGTAGTCAACAGGTGTTTTTTTCCTCACAATATCTGTTAATACAAGAGAGGATTTTGAATGTTCTCACCACAGAGAAATGACAGGTGTTTAAGGTGAAAGACATTCTAATTGCCCTGATTTGTTTATTACACAATATATTATTGAAGCATCATACTATGCTCCATAAATATATACAGTTGTTATGTGTTAATCAAAAACAAAATAATAATTAAAAAGGCGAAGAACAAATGCTAGGGATACACACACAGAGGAATATCTCTCTGAGGAGACAGCCAGAAGGTGGCTATCTATAAGCCAAGAAGTGATGCCTCAGGGGAAACCAAACCTGCTGACATCTTGAGTTGGACTTCTGGCCAACAGAACTGCGAGAAATAAATGTCTGTGCTTTAAGGCTCCCATTCTATGGTATTTTGTTTTGGAAGACTTAGAAGACTAGTGTACATGAAAATGTTCCTGATTCATACAAGATTTATACTGAAATCTTTAGAGGTGAAGTTTCATGATACCTGCCACTTGCTGTCACTTTCTCTGAGAGATAGAGAAAGCAGGAGAAGGAGGAAGGGAGGGTGAGAGAGGGATTATACATTTATGTGAATAGTTTATAGGTGTTAACTGCATCATTTTTTCAACATGTTTGGAATTTTTCTGAATAAAAAGCTGGGGAAAACTAAAGGGAGGCAAGCTTCCCACTCTTATTTTTTTTCAGTGGCTTGGATCAGGAGTAAAGTTCTGACAATCATATAATGTGAGAAAAGTAAGTTAGCAAAGGAGACTGAAGACTATCTAAAATGAAGAAGTGGACCTAAAGTAGAGACCTATAAACCAAATTCAAAGAAGAATAGTTACTAAGAAATCTAGTAAGTTCAGGACTGAGTAAGTTCAGTCACTGTCAAGAATTATAACAGGAGCAGTATCAGAGATGGGTTGGGTCAAAAGTTCTAATGGTGTGGGTCTAAGAGGGAATGGATAATATTAAAAAATGAGTAAACATAACTAACATTTTGTTGTTAGCTTTGTTTTAAATAGCATGACTTTGATGGGATTATAGGCGTTAGCATAATATTCCAAGGGAGTGAATGAAGTTTCTTTTTGCATAATTTGTTTTATTAGACTGGAAAGAAAACTATCTTGTGTACTTCAAGTAAAAAAATCAGTGTAGAACAATGGATAAAAATTCAGAAAAAAGAGAAAACCACTAATACAGTAAGGTCCTATAGGTCGCAGTGAGAGTAAATAGAACACTACAATAATAATATAGACCATATAATATTGTTTCCTTTATACAGAAGGAAGCTGAAGCTAAATAGTTCTATTAAGGTAAAATACTAACAAGTAGAACTAGGTCTATATGATTCTAAAGCCCATTCTTTTTTGGTTTTTTCACCATATCATTCTACAACTGTATATTCTGTATCCCATTTAACATTAATCTGTGCACAGAAAGTAAACATCAATTAAAATAAATGCAATAATTTTAATAATGTAAAAATTATAAGGATTTGGAAATCATGAATAGCAACCATTATGCTCTGTCAAAGAGAAAACATATTTTTCAGACTACCTAATGTCCATTTTTTTCAATGTAACAGCTAAATGTTTCTGAAAATAAAATAATGTGAATGTACCTGGACAGACAGTAAGAATAAACTAATGAATAGATTTAACGATTTATATCCAAACAATTTACCATATACTGATAATAAATTAGGATTACGAATAAATATATTTTATTTAGGAAAGAACCATATCTATTGATAGATTTGCAAATGTTCTTTACTTATATGGGTCTTGTAATTTTAAGATATTAAGATGCAATACATTAATATTCAATGCTTTATTTAGGATGTACTCAAAAAACAGAAGTTTTATGGAACAGTTTAGGATCAGTTTATCTGATCCTAAAATAAACAATATGGTGTCTATGAATATTAATATAACATAATTTTCCTCATTCAGGGCCTTGTGTTCCTGTGGGTTTGTTATAATGGTTTTATGAAGCTGTTCTAACATTCAAAAAGCTCAAGAGGTTAGCATTGTCTTGGGTAAAAAACACATATGATAGCAAGACAGATAATAAGGGAAATGAATTTAGTTTAAGAAGCAATATGAAATGGCTTAGAAAAATAGTGAATTGGAGATTGATCATTATTACAAACTGAATGTTTCCAGTTATTACTACTATTACTACTTTCAAATGATGGATGCAATGAGGTAAAACAGAACTGCCATTGCCCAGTCATTGATATTTCAAGTTTCATATAACATTTAAGTTTTTATGTAAAATTTCTGAATTATTAAATGACAAAATTTAAAACTTAAATCCTAGTATAAGCCAAATAAAATAAATATTTTATATTTATTTCAAATACATTATTAGTATTTTTTGACTTATCTATTTGGGTTATTAGTTGTCTACCATTAATGCTATCAGTAAATAGGTAACTACCATGATACACACCTCAACATAGAAAAGCAATAACCTCAAAGTAATACTAGGATATTACATATAAAATGAATTAAATTAAGATTTTGCAGAAGTCAGTTGTTATAGGTTGTTGCATGTCCCCCAAAACTATATGTTGAAGTCCTAACCCTCAGTTCTTGTCATTGTAATCTTAAATATAAAATAGGATATTTACAAATGTAAATAAGTTAAGGTGAGGTCATTAGGGTAGGCTCTAATCCAATCTAGCGGTGTCTTTAGAAGAAGAGAATAGAGACACATGTGAAGACACACAGAGATAACATTATGTAACAATGAAAGAAGAGATTTTCAGTGATGCCTATAATAAGGTGAGGAATATAAAGGATAATTATCAATGTTAACAACACCATAAGCTAAGAGAGAAGCATAAAACATGATTTTTCTAGATCCTTTAGAAAGGATGTCCCTACTGACCCCTTGAAGTTGAACTTCTAGCTTCCAGAACCAAGAAAACCAACCTAACAAACTAATGTCCATGAACAGATGAATAGATTAAACAAACTATGCTATATTTATACTATGTAATGCTATTTAGCAAATACAAATTATAAACAACATATATTACTTTCAAAATAATTATGCTGAGTTACAGAAGCCAGAACACTAAAATATGATTCAATTTATATAACATTTTCAGAGGTCAATCAAATGCATAGTGAGAGAAATCTGACCAGTGTTGCCTCCTGTGTGAGAATAGAGGCATTACTAAGGGTCACATATATATATTCTTAGATGACAGATATGTTTATTATCTTGATTGTTATAATGGTTTCATAAATTTGTATATCTGCCCAAAATTATCAAGTTTAACATTAAATATGTACAGTTTATAGCATATCAACTAGACTTCAATAAAGCAATTATTAAAAAAAACAATATGTATATTTGTCAGATCAAAACTGGGAAGATGAGAATATGGATATTTTAATAAATATAACAGCAAATAATAAACCCCTGGATCTCACAAGAACACTATTATAGAAAACATTGTTTTATCCAGATATTATCACACATTTCGGGATTACCTGTTCTACACTTTACTAAAAAATGCTTAGAAAATACTTCATCAGACAATGTTAAAGATTTTTTTAATGCATAGTTGAAAATTTCGTATGATCCTTTGCATTGTCATTCTCTAAGAGGGCTGGAAAGAATGCAATAGTATTCCAGATATTTCTACCATAATTCGCCCTGTCTTGCCATACTTGTGTGCTTCCCTCAAATACTGTTCTAAGGAACATAGTTTGGGAAAGGCCAGTATAATTCCTTTAATGTTAACATCTCTAAAGAAAACTGGATTTACCAATAGGTGGTAGACCATAGAGATCCTAAAGAGAAGAAAAATCTAAAGATTTGTTTTATTTAAGTCAGCTCTTTCACAACAATTCTGAGGAGAAATGATGTTTGAACCAAAGGGTATATATTCCATTTAACAGTTATATCAGACAAGTACTATTTTATGGAATTTTCCATAGATAGCATTCAATTAATTTTCTTGTTCTGAATCTATTAAGAATCATTAAGATTGTAATTTAGGCTTATCATAAATTTTCTAACATACAGAAAACATGATGACTAATCAACTTACATATGAAGGGGCTCTTGTGAGTTACTTTTACCTACTGAAATTGAAAAGACTGAAATGTGAGTTAGGCCTTATTCTTTTTGTGAGTTATATCAGTCTCTCCCTTAGGACAAATCAACTTCTATAGAAAAAACTAAAGTTTGTTCTGCACCTGCAATGCATAGTACCAGACCACAAACCAGCTTGACCCCATCAATAAATGACTTTCTCTGAGAGCCTGCTAATTTAGCCAGGTAGTTCTCTTTTTTAACTAATATTTTAAACTATCACCTTAATAAATTTGATTCTCAAAGACTAATTATTATGTAATTTCTTATAACAAATGTAAGCATTAGAAGTTGCATTTGGAACCAGTTCTTTTAGCATTTGTTTCATATACATAGGTTAGAAAGTTAATTCTCAAAGATAGCACCTGGTTTATAATGTTATGCTATAATTAAATTTAATGAGTTACTTGAAAAACTCTTATTCACAAACACAAGCAGGAATATTGGTACATTTTATTTTATGTGTGAGTGAATACATCATAGAATTTTTCTTTCTCTGTAAAACAGTCACACATTTCTTCCAGTTATATCATAGCCATTATATCTCATAAATAGCCCTTTTTGTATTCATTTACATTTCTAGTGGTAATTATTGCAGAAATCAAGTATAGTTTGCAAACTCCACCATAATTAATGTGCAGCAATCAATGATAACCCAGAAAATTGCAATTATACACTTTTTCTAAGATAATCAAATTTTCTGAAGACAACTTGGTTATAAGAGATTACGAAAATGTATCTTGTCTTCCAATTTTTCAACTGAATTAGCACAGTGGTCATAAATATCCAGTTTTCTCATGGATATTTTGGTACCCCAAAATTGGTCCCTGAGAAAGAACCATATAAGCTAGGG
This sequence comes from Microcebus murinus, assembly GCF_040939455.1. Lineage (NCBI taxonomy): Eukaryota > Metazoa > Chordata > Mammalia > Primates > Cheirogaleidae > Microcebus > Microcebus murinus. Next base: position 15,485,808 of record NC_134114.1, read on the forward strand.
CATCTTCAAGACTATCCATTTCTTGAAGAAATAAAATACTAGAAATTACATTTCAAGTTATTTTACCTTAATATTAATTTCTATTAAAACTATACTTATAAATAAGAACATGAATAATTTCTAAATGATCAGGCATGCATGTGTGAGGGATGAGTACCCAATTCCTTCCCACCTATTTTTGGAGGCCAGTTGCTCATGGATCACATGCAACATGATCATTTAAGATACAAGAATAAAGTAAAAGAATTTCTATTTAAAGTTGGTTTTTACTTAAAATAGGAAAATTATTTACCTTTATCAATATTCAATAAACAGAATATTGCTTCTCTCAATCAATGCTCATATTTTATTGCCATTTATCAGATGCACTATTTGGGAGTTTTGTGTCCTAAGGAAGAGTGAAGTTATTAGTCTACATTTCTATCTATAAGTTTAATTAATTTTTAAAATATTAAAAGATGTATCCCGCATATTTGTGATATTTTCAGTATTTTTCTGTCAAAAAAGGGCACACATTTGTTTGTTCCTTTTTTTTTTTTTTAAGACATTCTATCACCCAGGCTACAACAACTACAAACTTCTGGGCTCAATTAATCCTCCTGCCTCAGACTCCCAAATAGCTGGAACTACAAGAGTGCCATCACAGCAGGCTGATTTTTTCTATTTTTAGTAGAGACAAGGTCTCGCTCTTGTTCAGCCTTGTCTTGAACTCCTGTCCTCAAGCAATCCTCTTGCCTTGACCTCACAGAGTGCTAGCATCTGTTTGTTCAAGGATAAGATCAATGAATGTGAAAGTATTTACTTTGAAAAGAAGTTTATGCTATGGAGAGAGGAACTACATCATGGAAAATTCCCAGGATTATTATCTGAATTTCTTGCTGAAATAACTTGTTCATTTAAAAAAATGAATTTTTAAAATGGGATTTCAGTGGCCTTTGAATACATTCTTGAATACATTCTAAATATAAGAATGAAACAATAAAATTAAGAATGAAAATCTTAATATTAATGGAGACATAACAAATTCAACATTTAGTTAGGTAATTTGTTAAACATAGCAGTGGTAGTTATTAATAAGATATACATATCACATAGATATTACTTATAATGGTAAATACCAATTACTATTTGTATATTTATTCTGAATAATTTATTCACAATAGTTTCTACTGTGATTTTTAAAAAAGTTCAATGGAAGCACTACTTGAAATGACCACAGTGTATTTTTCAATTTCAAAAAGAACATTTAAGATTTAGTAGAAAACATTGACACATGAAATATAAACCTTGCTATTTTGAGATATTTATGTTACAGAAATTTATACTTGTTTTCCTGGGGATTCCAGATTGAAAAAATATTGAAAGTAATGGTGTGCAAAAACTTTTGCTAATGTTCCTGGTGTTAACATAATTATCTAGATCTATTGCATTTTCATGTAAACATCAGTAACTACACTGGGATCCCAGAGAGTGAAGTGACTCAGCAGACCAGCTTGCACAATGTTTCTTTATTTCCTGCCTTCATCTCTGGTGACCAAGTTTACGATCCAGTTCATTGAAACTGTTAAGGGCATATTGCATATTCCCTGAACAGATACTGCATTACACTGTCTACAGTGATTGAGTAAAATAAAAATCATTCATTTGCATCAGTGTTTATCAGAAAGTTTCAGCCTGCAATTTTAATTCTTCATAGTTTCTACAACCTAGGAAATAATTATTTTTGAGGGGTTTTTCTCCATTTGAGTTCAACATTTTTTTTTAATGTAAGTGAACAAAATCCCAACCTAATATTTAATTGCTAAGGTGGACTACAAGTTTTCTTTTTGGAAAAATTAGAATTCTTGTGTACAAATTGTGATTCTGTGACTAAGTGGATTGATATCTGTATTAGGCAAAACAGTGTAATTAGAAGTGTGATTTTTTTTTTTATTTGTAGAAAATTTTACTAGCCCTACTCTGAAATAATACTTAAAAATTAAGAAAGCACATGTCATCTTCTATCCTCAGCTTAGAATCAACCCAGAATCAATGATTTAATCTATCATCCTCAGAGCAGAGTCAATCACATACTGAGTAACATATTTTATGTTAGACATAGAAACCTCTAAAAAATATTTGTTCAAATTTGGTTTGAAGAATAACACTCTTTCTCCTTTGCCACAAGTTCCTCTGATTCTATTTTATTACTTTTCTGTTTATTATACGTTTCAAAGATAACCTAAAACTTTTCTGCATCTATTAGAATTCCAAATATTTTTTTTAAATGGAGTGTTAAAAATATATCAAACAGTATACAGATATTAAAATCTCACAACCTCAAAACTATGCTTAGGTTTATAATGTTTAGATACATGAATTTTCCACTCAAATAATATACTAATACTATCAACACACACATTGAATTATGGTGAGCTGATAACAGTAACAGAAACAACATCCTATAAATCTGATTGGAAACATTAGCTGCTTTGATAACTTGAATGAATTTTTTAGCACCATATATCAAGAATCACTCACATGAAACAAATCAGCGTTATGACTTCTGGTATCACGTTTAAAATGTAATAAAATATATCATGCATTCCCCATGCCATGAAATAATAGAAGAAAAATGGCATTGATGAAACTGACCTGAACATTTGTTTTCTCGGATTTATCCTTCTGCAAGCAGCTGAAGCCCTCGTAGCAGTTTTGGTATTTGATGTATAAAGCATTGCATAAGCAAGAAAGCATTTCGCAAGGTCAGAAATGAAACACATCTGAACCTGCTGTTAACATTCAGCAAAATATACTGCAGATATTCTGGGATCATTTTTTCCCTGTCACTGTGGATCAAATACCATGCAACCTACATAGAAAATGAAGGCATAAATTTCTTTATGTGAGAATATGCTTTGTAATATAGAAAGAATGAATTGCTACCAATTCAAAGACAGAATCGTGATGCATCGCATCTTTTCAGATGACTGAAATCTTTAACTCTAATAGAAATCATTAATAAGGAGTTGAGCATGTCAGTGAAAGAAAAAAATGCACAAGTCATAATTATAGTGAAGAAGGTTTAGTTGAAATTAAACTACTACATAAAATACTAGAATGTTCTTTCTAATTCCAGAGTAAAAAAATGTGACCAGTGATGCAAAAAAAAAAAAAAAAAAAAAAATGGGCACTGGGCCATTCTTTTTTCTTTCTGATCAGATGTTTTGTTATTCTCTTTTTCTTTCTTTTATTTCAGGATATTATGGGGGTACAAATTTTAAGGTTACATATATTGCCCATGCTCTCCCTCCCCCATCAAGTCAGAGCTGCAAGCGTGACCATCCCCCAGACAGTGCACATCTCACTCATTATGTTTGTATATACCCATCCCCTCTTCCCCCCTTCCACCAGCTCGACACCTGATCAATGTTATTCTTATATGTCCACTTAGGTGCTGATCAGCTAATACCAATTTGCTGGTGAGTATGTGGTGCTTATTTTCCCATTCTTGGGATACTTCACTTAGTGGTATGGGTTCCAGCTCTATCCAGGAAAATACAAGATGTACTATATCACCATTGTTTCTTAGAACTGAATAGTACTCCATGGTATACATATACCACATTTTATTAATCCACTCATGTATTGATGGGCACTTAGGGTGTTTCCACAGCTTTTCAATTGTCAATTGTGCTGCTTCAAACATTCGAGTACAGGTGTCTTTTTCATAAAGTGAATTTTGATCTTTTGGATAGATGCCCAGTAGTGGAATTGCTGGATCAAATGGTAGATCTAGTTGTACCACTTTAAGGTATCTCCATATTGCTTTCCACAGAGCCATTATTTTTTCTTTCTGATCAGATGTTTTGTTACTCTTATGCTAGGTCTAGCATAACTCTACTCTAATTTCATGGTACAGAAGTTGGTATATCATAACATCAAAATAATTTGATAACAAGAAAGAAATACCTAACAAAGAGCAAACAAAGAATGGTAAGAAGGGGAAACATATTTAAATTTATCTTAATTGATACATTGTGATGTCTTATTTAGAGCCATAAGAGAGCTATTCACACACCCAAAGACACACAGAGAGGCAGATCATGTATCCCTTAACACTTAAAAACCTCATAGTATGGATTGTATTTCACCAGAATTGAAATTTGTGATTTTTTTTATTTCAAAGTATTACAGGGGTGCAAATGTTTTTGGTTACATGGATCACTTTTACAATACTTGAGACAGGTTTAAAAGTTTGCCTTTCACCCAGATAATGTTCATTGTAGCCATTAGGCAGGTTTTCGCCCAACCCCTCCTCCCCCTCCAGTCTGCTTGATTTTCATTGAATTTTGCTTCCTCCTATGTATCTGTGTGCTCATCAGTTAGTTTCAGTTTAACAGTGAGTACATGTAATGTTTTTTTCCCATTCTTTAGATACTTCACTTCAACCCAAATGCCCATCAATTAATGAGTAGATTAACAAAATGTGGTATAGGTATACCACAGAATGCTACTCAGCCATGAAGAAGAATGATTTCATACCTTTTGCAAGAATTTGGTTGGAACTGGAAATTTGTGAGATTTTTATATTTTAAAAATAACTACAATTAAGACACATTTCAAAAGAATAATTCTTCACATCTGTCAATCTAAATTTTACTTTTTCAGAAATTAACTAAGTTTTAATAATTAGATAAATTTTTTAATTGTCATGTTATTTTTAGCCATGTAGTAAGTATTATTATGGTTCTCTTATCATGGTAGCAGTTGTCATGTCGAATTTTCTCTACATTCTATCCAATCAGTGGTATTTTATTATGGCCTCATCTTATTAACCTCTTTCCTACTTATATTTACTCACTTTTGGCTAATCTTTATTCTGCACTAAAGCTATATTTCAGGATCCAATATATTACATTATTAAGTATAGAATGACAGATTTCTTTAAGTACTAAGTTTGAGAGCTGATATCTCTGACATTTCACTTTGACAGTGCTTTTTCTTGTGGTGAAGGTACACCCTTCTTCTTTTAAACTCATGTTTGGCTTGTGGTTATCTTTCAATTTTTTTTACAGCAATTTTTGTGAAACCATGCATAAGTCAAATATCTTTGTTATTTGTGAATATGAGTTCCATTGTGGAACTACTGCAATACTGACAGTTCAAAATATGTATGAAATGTTTGGGAAGGATGTGGCTAATGAACACACAGTACATTGATGGTTTGAGAAGTCCCAGTCTGTTAATTTTAATCTTGAAAATGAGACACATGAGCAACCTGAGACCAAGATGGATAATGATGAGCTGAAAGCTGTAGTGGAAGTGAATCCATCTCAACTTATGTATGAATTAGCAGCAAGGTTTGGCATTACTATTCCAACAATATTGGACCATTTGAAATAAATCAGTAAGGTAAAGATCTTGTATAGATGGGTTCTGCATGAATTAAATGAGCCTCAGAAAAGAAATCGTCTGGACGCTTGCCTTTCTTTGCTGTTACAACATAAAAGTGAATCATTTCTACACTGTATTGTTTCATGTGATGAAAAATGTATTCTTTTTGACAATTGCAAGTATTCACCACAATGGCTGGATAAAGATGAAGTGCTGAAACCCAGTCCAAAACCAAATATACATCATCAAAAGCTAATGATGTCTGTTTGGTGATCCAGCGCTGATATTATCCACTATAGCTTCATGAACCTGGTCAGTCAATTACAGTGGATGTCTATTGCAACCAATGGGTGAAATGATTAGAATGCTTGTGATTAAGCATCCAAGATTGGTTAATAGAGACAGGCCAATCTTCTTGCAAGACCACGTCTCACACACACACACACACACACACACACACACACACCAAAAAACAACACTCCTCAAACTACAGAGGCTGGACTTGAAAACTCTATGTCATCCATTGTATTTACCAGATCTTGTAACAACTGCCTATCACTTCTTCCAGGCTTTGGACCACTTCTTGCAATGGAAAAATATTCAATTCTCAACAAGCTCTGGAAATGCTTTCCGTGATTTCCTTGCCACTCACTCTCCAGGCTTTTTCACTGCTGGCATAAGCAAGCTACCATTAAGATGTCAAAATTGTGTTAATAGTTTAGGCACATACTTAGATTAATCGTATTGCTTGTTTGAGATATATAATAAACTAAACTTTTGATTCAAAATCGATATTTCATATTTAATGATCTAATAGTGTCAAATATAGAGTAACCCATTCATTGTTTAATATATACTACCTTATTTAATATTCAAAGCAAACCTCATTTTCATTTTATAAATGATGATTATGAGGTAATCGTTATTAGATAATTTTGAAATGTTATCTAACTCTCCCAATGACATACAATTAATAGTAAGCCATAGGGAAAAAATCTGAGTTAGAAATGTCTAGATATAAAAGTTCTGATCTTCACAATTACAAATATTGTCACTAAGGATGGTATTGTCAACAGACGCATGTGGCCACTTTGATATTCATAAATGTTCATGGGAAACTAACTCATCTGATGAGCTATATGTTGGAAAGCCCCCTAGGCTAAGTGACAGGCTACAGATTTTGTACTGACTTTGGGACTTTCTAATCATAGAACCACACTCAATATCATTGTCTCTGAATCTCAGTTTTCTTATTTGTGAAATGAGCATAAAAATATCTAATTTGTTAAATCTCCTAGCTTCTAGTGGCATGAAATGAGATCATAGAAGAAAATATATTTTAAAATGCATTTTAAATATTGCTTAAATTATAAGTTGTAGCAGGAGGAAGGCAATATATATCAGATATAAATTTACCTATAGACTTAATACAAATCTGACAGGAAATAAAGATAACAGAGGCAAAAATTGCAATGCATTGAAAAGGAATAGACAAAGGGAAGCCCACAGAAAGGAACATGTAGGTAGCTGTTTCCATTTTCATATCCTCCTTACGTAGCTCTGTGGCTAAAATCACTGTTATGCCCATAAGACTATTGGAATAAATACATATAGTTCTGGAATTTGAAAGATGACAGAATTAACATATCATAAGTACACAAAGGGACTTCAGATGTTCTCCTTGTTTCCTAAAGGCAGGTGGAAATCACCTCCTGCTTTCTCATCAAGTGTATTCTATACAACTGGTTCTCAAAGGTTATCCTGCTACCACCAGAGTGGAAGCATGTGTGAACCTATTAGGACCCCATTTTGACCTACTCCATCAGAACCTCTGGGGATGAGCCTAAGTTAATTGCCTTAAAAACTCTCCAGGAGATTCTTCTGCACATTAATGCTTGAGATTCACTGCTCAACACAAAGATCCTACATCAAATAAACTATGCTTGTTGTACAGTATAATTAGAAATATGTCACAGTGCAGCTAATTAATATATTATTGAGGTAACTGTTAGTACTACAGAGTATGATAAAAGAAAAAGCAACTTAATTTTTTAGTGAATGCTACCAAAATTGAGAAAGTTAAATACATTTAGAAAATTTTGCTGTTTTAAAAATTTAGAAAATGTGCTTTTAGAAGAGTTGATCTTCCTCTGGGCAAGTTCTCTATTCAGAGAAGTAAGTTGCCTCCCTCTTAATAATTATTTAATTGAGAATTGCATAAGTTATTAAATTTTAAAGACAGAATGGGAAGTACATGCTCATGTGCTTGACTCTCAAAATATAGATGAGATCTTGGGAATTCAAAAATGAGAATAATCAGGTGAGGTGCATCCATATATATTTATTGAGTGCATATACAATGCCAGGTACTATTCCAAAGAGGCAATAGTAATTAAACAGGCATAAATATCTCATATACTCTGGTAAGGGAGAAAAATAATAACATCTAATAACACTTTAATTATAAAGTATGGGCCAGGGTGGTGGCTCACTCCTGTAATCCTAGCACTCTGGGAGGCCGAGGCGGGAGGATTGCTTGAGGTCAGGAGTTCGAAATCAGCCTGAGCAAGAGTGAGACCCTGTCTCTACTATAAACAGAAAGAAATTAATTGACCAACTAATATATATACAAAAAATTAGCTGGGCATGGTGGCACATAACTGTAGTCCCAGCTACTCGGGAGGCTGAGGCAGGAGGATTGCTTGAGCCCAGGAGATTGAGGTTGCTGTGAGCTAGGCTGATGCCACAGCACTCACTCTAGCCTGAGCAACAAAGTGAGACTCTGTCTCAAAATAAATAAATAAATAAACATAAAAAAATAAAGTATGATGCATTGATACATACACCGAGGGAATAGACAATGTCAGTGAAGGTACAATGTTAGTTATGATGGAGACTGAAGGGCTGAGGAAGAAAGTGATTTGGATAATGAAAACGCATTTCTGGAAAGAGAACAACATACACATCTAGGAAGAAGCATTTCAGTGGAGAAAAAAATGAAAAGATGAGTGTTCTTGAAGTGGAGTGGGTAAGATAGAGAGAAGTAGGAGATAAAATCAGAAACATCAGAGTGGCAGTTGGGGACAGGTAATATAAAGAATTATGAATCATATAACAAATTCGGGGTTTTATTCTGAGATGAGAAACCTTGGTCTGTTTTGAAGAGGGTGATTAGTTTAAATGAATCATCACGTCCTCTCTGTGGACAACATGCTAAGGGAGTATGGAAGTCTGTTAGGAGGGTAGTGCAGTACTAAAAGTGAGACATAATGATCCCTTAACTCTAGATGAAAAGCTGGGTGTAAAAATATTGCCAGATTCTGGATAAAATGGCTCTGCTTTGTCATTAAAATAGAGACATCATGGGTGATTCCAAGCCATTTAACCTGAGCAACTAGCAGAGTGGACTAGATTTTCTAAAGCTAAAGCCTGAAAATTCTCAGCATAAGCTGAACACACACACACACACACACACACACACACACACACACACACACATTTCATTTCCAGAATATTTCTCCTCAAGAAGTAATAAAACACAAGAATGTTGACAGGTGGAATACCTGTTCTCATGGCTCCTCATTTCCACCTATAAAACAGTAACCTGAGGACCTTAGTTTTGCAAATAATCAACTAAGAACTTGGAATATACTTTATATGAAATATCTTATGAGTAAAGTATCTTTACTTAGGGGGAGTAAAGAGAAATGTGTTACTTTGCAACTAAAATTTGGCCAGACTGGACCATTTCATATGAATTGATAAAATCAAATAATTGTCAAGAATTGAAGTTTATCATTCAATATGATGAATAAATATTTTTTAACAAGTGTTTGCCATGTGAGATTTTTAAAAATCAGGTCTGCAATATGATGCTGTAATCTTTCCTGTTAGAGGAACTGAACCTTTGTCTCAACAGCAGGGAAGTATGCTCTAGTGGTCAACAGAGCTCTGATTCTCCCCAATTTCATTCAAACTGACTATATAACAGAATAACAGGATCTGAGCTCCTCAGACACTTCCACGCAGATGAAACTGTGTAAGTGTATCTATATTTTCCTGTAGAATATAAAACATTTGAACATCAGTCTTTTCCCTTCTTTTCCTGCTATCTATCCCCAAATTAACAAGACCAGGCTATATTTTCTTCCAACCAGGAGCCTTTGCCCCATTAGGTTTTGGGAAGATAATTTTAGCATACATTTTAGGGCACGTAGGGGTTGGAATTGGTTTCAAGATACTACTGTTGGTAAGAGAAAGAACTTTTTCCTATGGCTCCTAGGTGTTGAGATTTCCCATATCCTCGAGAATCAATTGGGCAATCGTCAGGAGAATATGAAATCTCCTTCAACTCTCTTCATTTTCACAACAGGCTAACCTCCCTGGTCTCATAAATAGAAAATTCAATCTATGAGATGGCTGTGCTTTTGAACTGTTCCTTGTTAAATCTACATTAGTTCCAAACATTGAATAGTCCTTGGTATTTGTCATGTGCTATAATTTAACAAGGTTCCTATTTACTAAAATACAGTATTTTAAACAAACAAGCAAATTTATTCTAAAACATGTCTTTTTCCCTGTCTCAGATATATAGCCACAGAAATAATTAGCACTTCCACTGACTATGCAGAAAAAATAAAATTAAACACTAATTAGACTTATCTGAATGCATATCATTCAGGTTAGGAAGGGAAATCAGAGGTGATACACCAGATTTTTTTTCTTTAGGAGTGTGAACAAAAGAGGGATGAAAAACACAGCAATGAATTGTTACAGATAGGCTGATTATTCTCTTTGTATAATTCTAACAGCTTGATGGGGGCCTTTCTACTCTACTATGTCTCCTTGCATGAGCAGCTTTTGAGAAGCACAATACTTGCTTCTTCACAAGACTAAACCACAGTAACTGTACAGATAGTTTTCTGAACTGAGTTGAGCACAACAGGGGATGGTAAAATTTTTCATGTATGTATAGAAAACCATAGAACAACTTATATTTATTTCAATCCATCTTTTCAACATTTCTATAATATAATAGAAATGTTCTATAATATGCTATGTAATGTGTATATGTTAGTGAGGCTGCAGATATGTATAATTTATCATTAAAAATATACATATTTTGTGGAGCATGTTAAATCTCTTACTGAATAAAGAAGACTGAGTGCAATCAGAAGCTTTGGAAAATACTACACATAGCCTTAGTTCATGAAAGCCTATCCAGACAAATGCTAATTCTGGCTTCACTTTTCTCCGGTGCATGTGGATGAAAAAGTGAAGAAAAAACAGAGAACATGTGTTAATTTTAAAAGCTCTCTTTTAATTTCTGTTGTAATTTTATAGCATTTTGGTGTTAATATGTGCATTGTCTATGACATCATGCTCTTATTTGACGACAGTTTTTTTTTCATATTTTCAATTCTATCTCTAGCAAAATAATTGTCGGTAACATTATCATTGCTGACATTATTTCTAAGAAAGTTCATTAGAAATTATTTGGTCTGGAAAATCCCAAATACAAGAAACCTTTGGCATAGAGTTATTTTTTGAGTTCTATATCCCTAATCTAATACCATCCTTCCCTATACTCTTAGATTTTGATAGTCTGTTGATACAAAATGCCTCATCCAGTTGCTACATATGTTAAAAAACCATACACTTTAACTCTCTAACCATGCATTTTACACTCTTAGATTTTGATACTGTTACACAGTTTGCCTCATCCAATGGCTACATATGTTAAAAAACCACACACTTTAACTTAATAATCATCAAGTTTGAGACTTGAATGATTTGAAATTTCAAGAAGCATTCCAGTTAATCAAATATAATTTGAGAGAATTCTATTTGGAGAGACAGTTAAAGCATGGGTCCCTAAAATTTTCTGGTATGAAGGACTTTGTAGAGCCATACTGGGAGTTGGGGAAAGATCACATAGGTATGTCTTTAACAGTGAAGGTGAAAAATATCTTAAATCTATTTTGTTTTATGTGTTCATTTTTTCCTGTATATAGAGTACAAAGCTCAGTGATTGATATGTTACTTTCTGTATTTCAAAGCACCTACTTAGATATGGTATAATCAAATTAGTTGAATAACTCCAAAATGAGAATTATTATTAATAAACTTATACCATAGTCACAATATTGTTTTTGTTTTTAAAAATCACTAATATAGTTATCCAACTCAATATGTGTTTACCAACTGTGATATGAGGAAAATATAGGATGTGCTAAGAACAACATGTAATGGGGAGTCCTGTTCCAATCTTAAGAGTGAAGGATAGCTTCCTGACATGTTATTGGCTTAGATATGGTAAATTATATAATAAATTCTAAGGCAGGCTGTGCATTTCAACTTAAACAAAAGAAGAGAAAGAAACCAGTATAGTTAGAGGTCAAGTTCAGGGAGAGTGTGAAATGAGGATGAGATTTTGAGATTTTGGCAGGGAGTAATGTGAAAGAATTTATATTTTGAAATGATCTTTGGGGCTTTCGTGTTGAGAATATATCTCAGAGGAGTATAGTGGGTGTGGAGAGATCTGTTAGTAATCCATGGAGTAGTTCAGGGTAGAGATCATAGGTTGGCCTCAGATAGTTAGTTTGTCAACGAAAGACATCCAATGTGCAATATGCTTTTTTGCAGACTTCCTCTCACATCAAAGAAAACTCTAAGCAGCCATACAAATTCAAGTTAGAACAGTACTAGAGAGGATGTTAATTCACACATGTTAAAGATAAGAAGGTGGTAGTAGTACCTTAAGATATTAAAGTGAACAGCCTCCATTGTGTTTCATTGGCATGCATTGCCTACCATCTGGAAAATAAAAAGTACTTGGGAAATGGAAGCTGGAATGAAATTAAAGAATATTTCATTTTCCTTAATACTTATTCATTTTCATATTAAGCACAGATATACAAAGTCATAGGTAAAAGATAGGATAGTGTGCTTGTTATTCAGAAACTTTCCCTAACACTTCTTTAAAACTGACAAAGTAGTCCTCGCTACGGCAGAGTTTCCACTGACACAGACTTTAACATTAATTGATGTTAATTTTTTTCATAATGATCAGTTTTAGTTTTTACATAAACCTGAAACACTGATATTTTGACATATTGTAGACATTAATGTAAACTCAAATGTATTTAATTTAGAAGCAAGAACACATATTTGTCTTTAGAGAAATTGAATTTTTAAGATAAAAATTGCACATTAGGATGAAAAGATTCTTTTTTGCTCCAAAACAACATACACAGAGAGTTAGTTTCTACTTCTTTATTTGCCTTTTTGAAGACTACTGCTTTTGTTGACTTGTTTTCAAACTGTATTTCATAGCAAATTGTTTATAGAGTTTAAAGTTGTTAAGTTGGTATGCTTAGAAAGTCAAAATGAGGATTTCTATTCTATTTCTAAAGCATTTTTGTGCATGCAAATAAAAACAGGGAAATGAAGTGGTTGCATGATTTAATAAACTTGAAAAACACTGAGAATAAATGAATGATAATGAAAAAAGGCACTTAAACAAAACAAGCATTGAAAGCAAAGAAGTTGCCAAAAAGTTACATTTTTATCATCTTTTTTTTCCTAAATAATAAAGTTCTAAGAACTTGGAATACAATAACCTAAATTGCTTTACTTGACTAGTTGTATATGTGCCACAGGGATTCATGGCCAATATACCCAAATAGACAAAATTACACAGTTTTCTCTCTATGATCTGGCATTTTCTTGTACATGAAACACAATGACCCAGTGATTACAGACACTCTAATCACATGAGATTTTTATTTTCATACATAATAGCACTAAAATTGGGGCATTTATTCAATTTATTGACTCTGGATAGAGGATTAGCTCTAATCAGGAATGCTAAGTTAAATGCCACAGAATGCTAGACCTTCATAAGAAAATTAAACATGCATATAAGCATAAGTACACACATATGCACACATGCACGAAGTAGCTACTCATGGCAAAACTTCTTAGGATTAAGATTGTACTGACAGATCACCTTGCTAATCCTCTATCTCGTAAAACTCATAAAGGGGATTGCCTTCTTTAAATGTTGATGGAGGGAAGAAACAGAAAAAAGTGTATAGGATCCTGCATTGGGAAAACAGATCTCTTCCCTCTTTCCCTTCATTTCTGCTTCTCCATCTTATACAAGCCTAATTCACAATATTAATTGTATAAATAGGGTGAAACATCCATACTCTCATCCCCATAGTATGCTTTCATTCAAAATAACATGACAAAATAATCCAAAAAATTCAATTGGTGCTCTTAGTACAAATAATAGCAAAAAGTTAATTTGAATTAATACAATTTAAAAGATAAAAATAGATAAACTGAAAACCCACGTCTGAATTTATAAATTATTTATAAGAATCATTCTGGGAAAGATTTTTTTTTTTTTTGCTCTAGACAATAACTGAAGACAGTATTACTGCTACCTAACTTGTAAATAAAATATAAACAAATTAATTTATCACCACATACTGGACTTGTTACAAATTTCAGAATGGCAGAAATGTCCCCAGCCATTTCTTGATGGCATTTGTACTCAACTCACATAGAGGTTTCCTCATTTGCTTTGAAAAACCATAGCTGGGAAGCAATGGTATGGTCAGCATTTGTTTTATTACTGCTATTAATATAGCTTGCATCCTTATATATAGCCATTTTCATTTCAACAGATCACTAACCTCGTCTTCTTGGTATCTTTCCTTTCAGTTTCAGAAAAAAAAATAAAAATGTTTCTTTCATTTCACTGAGTATTATAGTTCTACCAAATTATTCTTTATCCCTCTATTAAACACAGAAATATATTTATTCTTCCTTATAGTTATTTCTCTGTGTGTCCTCTGCTATGACAGAATGAAAGGAATGTGCTCTCTGAGGCCACAATAATCTGGATGTGAATTGTGATGTCACTTACTCTGCAAATTAAAGAAGCTGTCTAATTGGTCAATGAATTAAATAAGGAAATGTATGTAAATGTTTAATGAGATATATTATAAATAGTGTGTGTTTTACAAAGTTTAAGTCACTTTTTCTTCCTTTTGCACTGTGTTCAGATGTCTTATATTCTAAAAACAAACCAGGTCAGAAAACCTCAACCTTATACCACAGTTTTCATTCAATAATATAAAATATCTCTGTGCCGTTTTATCTTTAACCTCCTCAAGCACATGTACTTGTTGTTTCCATGGCTCATTTATCATTATTAATAATTTGTAATCCAGATTTTAATTATCTGCTTTATTTTGGGGAAAAAAGTGCCTAGGAATGCACAGTAGAATATAAAGTAGTGATTAAGAGCAGACTAGGGTCCTGCAGACAGAAGGACTAGTTCAAACGCTGTCTCTGCAATTTACTGGTCATGTTACCTCAGGGTATTTTCCCTTGCTTACTATGCCTCATCCGTCATAAAGGATCTAAAAATGAGATGCGTTGATGTATATATAAATCTCTTAAAACAGGGTCTGGCACAGATAATTGTTGATTGCACATTGCATATTGTTATATTAATTATTATGCCCACTTCCAACACGATTTTGTCATTCGTTCGACTTTAATTTTAGTATTTGACAACTTTATCACTTCTTCTTGAATCACTTCTTTGCATTTATGATACATTTGAATACATTGTCCATTTCCTCTGTCCATTTTGTCTTCTTTTCTGGCTAATCAAATTGCTCTGCCCCATTGCAACACTGATTACTAACAATCTATCCTTGCCATTCTGCAGGCCTCCCTAGATTGTAGTGCTTTCAGTAGATTCCTATTCTGTAGCTTCATCTATAAATTCTATCCAGTAACAACAAAATATTCATCCCAGCCACTTTACAACTCTTCAATTCCTATATTAATGACAGCATTCAAGTTATCCTCCTATGATTGCTTTAAAAGAGTCGGTAAATTCATCAGACATTAACTTCAATATGATGTATACCCCTGCCCCTTAAAAAGCAGAAAATCCTTTCACCAGTCACATTTCTTCAAAGGATTTTTCTTCTATCTTTTGTAGT
This sequence comes from Microcebus murinus, assembly GCF_040939455.1. Taxonomy (NCBI): domain Eukaryota; kingdom Metazoa; phylum Chordata; class Mammalia; order Primates; family Cheirogaleidae; genus Microcebus; species Microcebus murinus. Next base: position 15,501,215 of record NC_134114.1, read on the forward strand.
AACTGTGGAAATATTACCAGCTTCCTGTTTGCTGAATACATTGCAGGATTACACTCCCTACTCCCTTGTGTATGGGTCCCCTGTGTACAGTAAATATAATTAGACATACCCAATGAGTTTTGAGTAGATGTGACATGTTATACTTAATTGCCAGTATTCTCTTTTCTCCTGTTACAGCAAGTGCCACCTTACCAGGTGATGAGGCACTGGGAACAAAGTCCTAAGCTAACACAATGGACAACACTGAGTAAAATATAAAATTTATTGTAACAAGCTATTAAGATGTTGAGGTTGTTTCTGCAGCATAACCTGGCTTACCCTGACCCTATTTTCTTTCATCCTTTTCTGATAGTTAACTTCTATAATTAATTAAGTGCGCAAGATGCCACATTATGTCTTTCTTTTAAATTAAATTTTTGAAAAGTTAAAAATTAAAGCAGACAGAAAACAGAAGATGAAAAATCACATGCATTGGCCTGTGTCCCTTCCTTTTAACCACTTATTAGGTTGTTGGCATTAGGATGAAGAAATGATGACTTGCTCAGTTGTTCATTCACACAGCAGCCATTCAGTACTTACTGATTTATAAGCACCAATGTAACTCTGCCTAACGCTGTCTTGTATACCCCATTTTAGCCCCTCCTCAAAAACTGTTCAGGTCTTTCCAGTCTGCATGTTAAGGCCAACGTTGTCCGAAGACTACTTATTCTGCTAATCTGCTAAAAGTTCATATCCATATACTCCCAACTCACAATTTCTATTAATCTAAAAGATGATTTCGATGATTCTAAGAAATTATATTTTCACTTTTCAAATTTTTGCTCTCTGGTGCCTAAATCTGAAAGCTATTCACCATTATTTTTCATATTTCTAAATTTAAGCCATCCTTCATGTCATGTTTAACTCTCCGCTTTTTAATAAATTCTTTCTTATTTCTGCAATCTCACTAATTACAGAAGGGATTTATTTACAATCTATAGTGCCAGACCAATATTTTATACATCGGAGGTAGCTTAAAAGATTATTGACTAAAGGAAGGAATCCATCCATTGTTTAGGAGATTGTTATAGCTACACATGAAGTAGATACATTCTTGGTAAATATCAAAAGACATTTAATATTGATAAAACTATTTCCTACTTAGCTTCAATGATTTTTAAAAGTTTGCTATTTAAGTACCTGAACTATATGTTATACAATTAATATATTACCAGATACCAAAGAGTATTAATTATTTACAAATGTGTCTATGAAATCCAACTCACTCAACCAATACATGTTACCTAACTAAACAAAATAAATATATTTTGCTTTTTTAAGATTTTCTGTTTCTGTTTTTAGAGATAGAGTCTTGCTATGTTGTCCAGGCTGGGCACAAACACCTGGGCCCAGGTAATCCTCCCACCTTCCTGAGTGTTTGGGACTACAACGACGCACTCCCATATCTGACTAGAATTTTATTTTAAATATGATGGTTGTTTTCCTGCCATCTCTCCTTTTAATAACCGCCCTTCTTTTCTAATGCTAATGCCAGAACTCTGATGGGAGCCTATTTTTCTATCATTTGGTTTATTCGATTTGATTAGTTTCAAGTAAATTTGACATTCATTTCTTTTCTGAAATTAAAACATATTGGTTTGTTTCTGTTTTTTCCTTAACCACATATCTGATGTTGTTAAATTGTATTAAAAATAGAATCAATAAAGTACACCCACAGACATAAACATAAAATTATTGAAGATTTGATTTGTGCTGCAATTGTTTGTTACATAAAATAGAGCATACTTAATCAAGTTTTTAGAAAAATGGTTTCAAACATACTGAAAGACTATTCTGAGACATGTTCTTAGCAATATGGCTATTGTCTGAGCACTTCCTCCTTAGGTATGGAGCAAGGGAACAGTGTACAAGGTTAGAATGCGCCTTAATGTCTCTGTTAGTATGTGTGTACATGTTTGTGGAAAAAATTTATTCAAATATTTGTGTAATACATACGTACATACACACCTATGTATTATGCACACACATAAATATACAGACTTACATATAATTATCTTTCAGATTTTCTTAGATAATAGTATATAGTATATACTATATACTATATAATAGTATATATACTATTTCTTAGATAATAGTATATCAGAGAAGGCTATCAATGTATACTACTGTTAAATATGAGTTATATACCCTCACAAGCACTCTAATGTCTCTCTTTAATATTTATTTATTGTCTTTAAGATAATGAATTTTAACTTACTTGGGGTAATGAGCATATTTGAAAATATGCTAAAATATGTAAATTTTGTTCAAAAATGTATATAAACTTTTAGGTATGATTTCCAGGATTCCCAAATACTTGGTAACACAACCATATGTGTCATATATAGAATTTCAATTAATTATTGTTCTAAAATTATAATTAATATTTATTTTATGTTCAGAATTGTGGGACTTCATTGACTTGAATTTTAAGAAATTTGGGGATCTTTGTTAGCTTCGTTACCAAAAATGTGTATGGCCTTGGGTTCACTAAGTCTTAGTTTCTTTATCTAAAAAATAATGACCAGGATACACTGCCTAAACCCCAGAAAAAAGTACCTATTTAGCTATGAATTCATTATAATCTATAATATTTATTTTATTTATATGCATTTGACTCATCCACGTTTCTCTTATTTTTCATTTTACCTTAAAAAAGAATGGATGATTTTAAAAAATTCAATTTGAAGACATCAATTTAAATGAAAAGTGATTGAAAGACTGCCTACTATTTGGTATATGTGTGTACATATCTAGGTTATTGACAAATTGGGTATTTTGTTTGATGAGAGCTACTGATAAGGATTCTATTTTTTTTTTAGTATGGCATTCATGTCCTCAGAGCTTAATGATCCAAATCATTAACTCTTTTCCATATCGATCTTTTTGTTAGTACACATCCTCTCTGAATGCATTAAGTTGAATTCTACAAACTAATATACATCTATACAAAGCAGTCAGTAATCATCTAATAATTTCTAGAGGTTGTAGAAAAAAGTCAAGAAATTTAATGAAAAATAAGTATTTTGCAATACTATTCTTCATGAATAATGTTTATTCTCTTCACAAATAAATATGAATCATATTTACCTAAAACATCCACCAGTTTGTTAATGCAGTACTTAATAATTTGATAATATGTAAAAATAAGTGTTATAAATTGGTTACAGAAAAATCATATCACTGTACATATATACACAATTATTGTAATATATTTAGAATGATTCTTAAAAAGTAACAAAATTCATTTGGATATTCCCATCTCTATTAAAAACACTAGCATTTACCCAACTTCTCAAGCCAGAAACCTGGAGTAGTTTATAATTTCTCTTTTTCTGTCACTTTCTGGCTTCATTTCCAAACTCTACCTTAAATCTATACATTGCTAAGCTTTTCCATTACTTTCAGTTTATGCATCTATCATCATTTACAATTGCCTTTTAACTGTCTCCGTGACTCAATTTGTTCTACCTAAAAATCCGGTTCTTTGGGTATTAGTCCATGGTTCTCTAGAAGTAACATCCTTTTATTCCTGTGGTTTGTACTTAGTATTTTGATTAATACCGTAGAGGCTTGAAACTCTATGCTAAGTCACATAGCATAAAAGCCAAACATCTAATCAGGGCCCACAGGGTCCTGTGTGATCTGCCTCCTACCTCCTCTTCTTACTTCACCTCTCACCCATCTCCCTCCAACTCACCATACTGCATTTGATAACTTGTTTCTCTAAAACATACCAAGCTCATTCCCATGTGGATTTTGCACTTGCAGTTAGTTCTCTGTGCTTCTAACACTCCTTCTCTGGATCTGTGTTTGATGGACTGATGGACATGTTTTCCATCTTTCAGATCTCAAAGAGGCTACTTCAATAACCTGTAACCCTGTATGACAGCTCCCTCTGTGAGTGTATTTGTGCAGGGGTGTGCTTATTACTTATGGCTCTAAACATTACCTGATTTTTTTTATATGTCAACTGTTTTTCTCTTTGTTCCTAACAAGAATGTAAACTCCTTACGTATAGAATTTTTCATGACTATTTATAGAACTAAGAATAGTACCTATATGATATATTAGGTGCTCAAGAAATATTTGATGAATAAATAAATATAATATAGATAATAAGCATGCCATGAAACAAAGCTTAAAATGGAAGACATCATTAGTCCTGACTCGTGTGAACTTTGACAAGACATACAAACTCTCTAGGAATTCAGTTTGTCTTCAATAACATGAGGTGTTTGAGTAGATACTTTCAAGATTCAATACACCATTCAATATACCATGATTACATTTCTCCTTTTGAAAATTGTGTAATCTATTAACTTAAATGTTGTTCAATTGTGATATGATTGAGAATTTATGAACTTGTGCAAATGGCATCATTGAGGTAGAAAGTGACTTTAAAATGCTGAAAATACTTCTGAGATCTTCACAGAGGAAAAGAAGCTGAAAAAATAATGTTGAGAAACAGCTGAAAATTGCAGTTAGAGAACTCTCATTATCATGTTATATTTAAGTGACTATGGCATTGTGGTTGCAAATAAATATTGCAATATCATAGAATTTAGATTAGTTAAATGTTGTAGTGTTGTTTTCTTAAATAAACAAATTTTATTTTGAAGAATCCTCGTAATAACTTAAATTTAATGAAAAACTGGTAATTTTAGGCAGTTAGTTCTCTCTCTGAATAAAAGCTGTCAAGTTTATTAAGTTTGCATTATATGGAAATTCTTTGGCTTTGCAATGAGATAAGGCACTAATTAGAGTATTATATTTAACTTGGAAATAATACACATTTTGACCTTAGAGAAGAGAGTAGAGAACAGAAAAAAGATGATAGAAGAGAAATTTGATAGCAAAGAGAAGGATAGAGGGGGAAAATAAGAAGAGAAATACAGAAAGTATTGCATTTATTTTTGATTATTTGTTCTTGAGGCATTTACACATTATTTTTTTAACCAAATACACACGATTCCGTACTTGTGCTTTGCTTTGAAGAGAATATTTAAGTGAGTTTTATAATGTACTGTATTTCCAGTGCTAGGTATTTTGTGCTTTTATTTTTTTTTTCCTTGAAGATTTTGATGACTGATTTTCTTTTATGAATGGTAGAGATTTCATGAAGACAAAAATATAAGACATCAGAAGGGAGTAATGAATTTAGTAAAAAGAGAACAAAATCAATGTTATATGGGAAAAAAATAATTTTCTATTAACAGTAGAAAATGAAATAAATTATTATCCTTCTATTTTTGTCTGACATGTACTAACCTATATCAATTAAATTGTTTTTGTTTTGCTTTTAGAATTTCATCATCTCTTTCTGAGAAGCATGTAATCATACAATAAATGTCCAGGCACTCTTTAAATTTTAGCAAATGTCAGAGCAGAATAAATTCTAGGTAAAGTCTTTGCTAGCAGCTGTGTAAAGAAGCATTTATTTAAATGCAATTTCATATTCTTTGAATTGGAAGTACAATTGAGGTTATGCCAAAATGAGGACACCTCAATTTAAAATTTTATATTAGAAGATAAATCTTTTGTTATTGTTTCTCCATCTTAAAAAAAAACCTGCTATTATTTCTGAGCTTTGGTTTTTAATAAGAAACAATTTCATATTATACAGTCAGAAGTTAACATTAAATATTATACTTTTTTATAGTACACATATCTATGAGTCCAAAATGATCTTCATTATTTTATATAAACAATTCCCAAAAGAGTATAGTTAATCAAGATAGGCATGTGCCTTCATTAACAAATATAATTATAGTTGAAAATATTTGAACAACATAAATCAATTCCAACATAGGTTTTTATGCATGTATCAAAATGATAAGCTTGGATGACAACAGAGCATTTTACTTGTAATAAAATATTATATGGTTGGGTGCATCATGTGATATACTTTGAAATTTATAGTTGATAAGCATTATAGTTATTCACAAATATGAACATCTTTCTTTACGAGTCTCTAATGTTTCCAGAAATGTATTGAGAATTTCAAGCCCATGCATTGTTCTATTAAAAAATAAATCAGAATTCCATCTATGTTCAAATAATTTTATGAATGGTTGCATAGTATTATCTCTACTTGGACTTTAAAATGCAAAGAGGTTTATTAAAGTCATTGAAAATATTGCAGTAATGGAAAATATTTTATCCCCAAATTTTTATGAACATGGAGGTGCTATTATTGCTATAGTTAATTTTTTGTTTGATTTGTTTTATTTTGTAACACCTATTAGCACCTGATGAATACTAGTGGACCTATGGGAAATGCTCATCTAACTTGAAGTGAGAAAATGGAAAATTCAAGCTTACCAAGCACAAAAGAAAGCAACATAAGATAAAGAAGTGACAGGATCTTGTTCCCTTTTTCATTTTCCTTGTCTCTTCTTTCTTACTCTACCAATTTATTTACAAACTTCCAACAAAATCACTGGAACCTCTTTATACAAGTCGGTGTTAAAAAAAGACTATTGTTCAACGATACCAGTCAAACTTCTCTATACTGCCTTTCCATCATCAGAGTTTCTGTTTTTCCCTCTAGAGTTTCCTCTCTACCCATTAGCTCTGGACCCTGGAGAAACTCTTATAGTGCCTTAGCTGGTCTGCTTGGAATAGAACCCCACAGTCTGGACACTAATCTACTTGTTCATCTCAGGAAAACTCACCTGCTTTATTTTATCACTTCCATATGACACTGCTGTCATTTTCTTATTTCTAGTCATCATATTCTCAGGGTTGATTTTTTAGAGGTGTTGCCCCAGTTCCTTGGCCTCTGGCTTGTAAGAATCACAAGCCTGGCCAGTGAGATAGAGTAATGTCACACACTTAACACTTTCACACAAGAAACTTTTATTGCAGGCTACTTTTTCACAGAAATAGAAAGCAAAAGAACGTTTCCTGAGGGGAAACAGGTCTATCTCCATCGGTGGAGAAGACCAAAGACTGTGAGGTTTTACCACCTGTCTGCTTTTATGTCTACACCTTATGATATGCTAAATGGTAGGTGGAATATTCATTACTTTCTTGGGAAAAGGGTGGAGAGTTCTTAGAACTAGGGATACTCCAGAATTTTATCCTTATAGGGTAATTTCCTGGGGTTGCCATGACAATTGTAAACTGTTGTGGTGCTGATGGGTGTGATTTTTACTATGCTAATTAATGTTAATTAAGAAAAAGTCACCTTAGGCTTTATCTTGCACTACTGAATAGAACCATTGATTTCAGTTGAGTCCATTTGAGTTGACTACATTCCAAACACTGATTATTTATAATAATTTTAATTACTATTATAATGATTGCTACCTACCCATAAGAGAAATAAAACTGAAATTAAAGTTGCCTAAGATCCCAGAAAATAGATGTAACTTGTTCTTATACTATTGCGTATAATTTAATTAAAAGGAAAATATGTTTTCTTATCAAGCAGATATGAAGGGAATTTTATCCCTGCAACTTCTTAACTTTATGACTTTGGGAAATGTCCTAAGTCTTCAGTTCCTTCCTCCTCAGTTTACAGGTTAATACTACATAATAGTGCTGTGGTCAGAATTAAATGAGATTGCTTATATAAAGTACTAAGCAGTGCCTGGGACAAAAATGCTCAATAAATGTCAACTATGTTAAACTAGGCTTCCTTGTCAAATTAAAGATGAGTTATTAACTAGAAGATTCCAAACTGAGACTGAGACACAAAAAATAATTCTTCTTCAAAGAATACAATGAATTGGGGAAAAAAAAGCAGCTTGACAGAGCAATTCTAACTGCTCTGTTTTGGTTTTCATAGTGACACTTTGAAATTACAGCCTTCATAAAGATATGTTGTTATGCCAACTATGTAAAAAAAAAAAATAGAATAATCAGGACATTTTGCAAGGCTTTTGCCCAAGACTTTGATTTCTTTTGTAACACTGCATGTCAAAACATTAAAGGTAAACGTTTATTGTAATTAATATAAAAAACTAAATAGAATATTCTTTGGTGCATTGAGGAATATGGCATTAATGGAATAGGTTACAAAGAAAAACAAATTGAAATGATATGAAAAGGATGATCTTTGTCATATTGTCTATATTCAATTTCAGATGTGAATAAATACTTCAAGGTAATTCATGTGGTGGATTAAAATGATCAAGCACTTGAAGACAAGAAAAGTATTAAAAATATTAACATGTTTTAGGCCTATATATAGTCATCATCTTGGCATGTCTTAAGTCCTGCATTTGTTTATTGGAATATAACTTAGCAGTACAGACTCTAATGTCTTATGCTAATATCAGATGGCCCCTTGTCTCTATGACTAATAATTATGTGAAAGGGTACTCTGTGATGACAATATCAAGATTTTTCTTGAGTCGTTAACCTGGGTCCTTCATTTATAATTTATGTGATTGTCATAGTGTTTGCCTTTAAGAGACTGTATTACACATTTTTTAAAAAAAGAACTTGGCATTAAACAGTACATGGGCTGTTTTTATCAGAAATATTGTTTTGTTTATTCTATGTGTTTGAAATTCAATAGAATACACAGATAGTAATATGTTTTTCAACTCACTTTAAATAAAAAATCATACCTAACTAACCACATTATCACTCTCTACCTTTTGTATATATCATATCAGAGAGAAATCATTTTTCTCAAATTCTCGTAGATATTTCAGCACTAGACTACCTTAATTTTTTTGCATTTATGCATTGAAATGTCTTCTACTTTTTTCTTCAAGTGCTATAGCAAGCAACTGCTATTCAAAACACTTTGTTGTAATAATTTTCAAGCATCAGAAACGAAAATAGTATATGTATAACATAGACACAAGAGTTTATTTTTCTTTCATAATATCCAGAATGGTACTCAATGTCTTAATTCACTTGAAAATTTATAATAGAAAGTTCTATGGAAATGCTTTTGTAGCTAAACTTATGGAAAGTAGATCACTAGAGTCATTAGAACAACATGTTAATGAAATAAAAGCAGCAACATTAATTCTCATTTAGGTATGCTCCTTTTGCCAGTGCCAAAAGTTCTATGGCTTTATATATATGAAAGATTGCATGTATAAAATAAACTAGCTGCTTTTCAAATATACTATGTAAATGTAAAAGAGGAAACCAAAACCACCACTACTCAATGTATAACGTAGTAAATCACTTCAAATCAGAGTATATACATTTGTTGATATTGCGTTTTTAGGAAACAGATTCAAATTCTCTCTAAAAGCTGAATAATTCACTTATAGTGGAGAAAATTGGGTCAGACTTCTAAACAAACAAAAATATTAACTGAGAGTCTCCAGTTGAAAACAAAGTATTATCTGGCACAATCTTCTAATTACTTGATTCTAAGGGTGTGGGAGTAAGTGGAAGGTGTGGGGGAGGTTCTAACTTGTTTATAGTCCAAAGACATAAGAATTCTACCTGGTGGGGGTACAATCAATGCACCATCAGAAAAGACAGTATAGCTAAAACAAAACTAAACAAATAATAAAGTCAACTTGGCATCTATGAATACATTTATTTCAGCATTTTTTTCTATATGTGTGTGTCCATGTCTGTATAAACCTTTGAATTTTCTTGGAATCAGTTGTAACATCTTACCAATTACCATATTAATGAGTGAATTAAAACTGCCAGCTTGTATTTATTTTATATTTGTGTGAGAATCATGATTTTACCTTAAAAACTATAAACTATATTCTTTAAAATTACTTTCTCTGAGGTCAAGCTTCCTTTATCTATAACTTGGGAATAAAAATAATAAATATCTCATGGTGTTCAAAGAATTCAATGTTTATAAAGTTTGTAACATTTCTAATTCCCTGTTGGCAATGCTCAAACATTCAAAAATGGTTAATAGTTTGTACCTTTCCGCCATCCTCTCCACTTTCTTAGAATTCTTTTCATTATCATGTTTACCTTCATTCTCTTTTATCTTCAATTCATTAGATCACTTAAACTTAATTCGGTATTTAAATATGCTTTTCCATTAAAAAAAAAAAATGTCCCTTCCTTACTTCCTTACGACTCAACTCCATTTCCTCAGCTGAGTACCATTTTATCGCCTCCTTCCCCTTACAACAGTCTTTCCCAATAGTTGTCCTCATTTGCTGTTCATTGTTTTTTTATCCTCAGATATTTCTTCTATTTTGTTGGGAGCCTCATTTTAGTCTCTAATGCCTATTCATTATCCTCCTTCTATACAAATGTTCAGGCACGTTCCTGACACCTCTTCAGGTTTTACTGTAGATACTCTTCCTAAGAGATCTCACACTCAGTAACTGCTTTAGTTAGCATCTATAATCTCATCTAAATCACCAGTTCTCAACTTTACACATTAAAATCACTTAGGATGTACTTGTATCATACTTGTAGCCGATTACATCAGTTATCAGTATTATATAGGGCTGCAGTTCCCAACACCTGGGCCACAGACTGTATTGGTCCATAGCCTGTTAGGAACCAGACTGCACAGCAGGAGGTTAGCAGCAGCTAAGCAAGCAGTTTCATCTGTGTTTACAGCCACTCCCAATCCCTTGCATCACTGCCTAAGCTCTGCCTCCTATCAGATCAGCTGTGACATTAGATTATGCATTATGGTGAATCGTATAATTTCATTATGTATTACAATGTAATAATGATATTACAATGTAATAATTGTAATACATATTACAATATATTACATTAAATTATTACATTACAATAAAAATTACAAATATTACAATGTAATAAATATTACATTGTAATAAATTTTACAATGTAATAATGATAAACATAATGTTCATAATAAATGTAATGCACTTGAATCCTCCCGAAACCATCCCCTGCTCCTCCCCACCCCCTGGTCTACGGAAAAATTGTCTTCCATGAAATTGGTCCCTGGTGCCAAAAAGGTTGGAGACTGCTGAATAGGATATCTGTATTTTTAAAAAAGTACTCAAATGATTCTAATATGCAAACATATTTGTGAATCCCTGGTCTAGGTGATCACCTATTCTAATGGTTTGCTAACATTTATATATTTTTAAAATCTCACTTAACATTTCTAAGTCATACTATTCCCAACAGGCTTTACATTTACTTTTGGATATCTTATTTAACTTGCCAAATCCAACTTAACTTCAGCTGCAAACGAATGTGGTAGCAATAAGGGATATATTATTACAGAAAAAAAAATTGATTGAATCACATAACTTGACAATGCAAATAAAGATATTTTTATAAATTAAACACATTATTTGAACTATTTAGGTTTTTGGAATTAATATAAATATATGCAATTGCATGATCAAATTAACTATTACTCTTTAAATAACAGTCTGAGAGAATGAATGGGTTAGTAATCCTAACCCATATTGAAAAAACTGTTAATTTTATTGGCCACATAGTTATATGTATGACTGATATTATGTTACATGTGCAGTTGTATAGCTAGTTATCTTTTAAATTAAAATTCAGACAGCCATAAATATGCATGATATACTTACATTTTTGCTAAAGACAGATGATATTAAACAAATTTTGGAGCTGTCAAAAATTAACAATATTAGCATCTACTTCCAACCTCCAAATCATGTATGTTCTTACAAGCATAAACTGCTTTAATATCCATCACACCCCCAAAAGAGCTAAAACCCAGAAATCCTTACTGAGGGCTTTAGTGAGAAGTTGTGAATGAACTGGGTCTTAAATAATGCACATCAGTGAGTGAGACAGTGAGTGCAATGGGTTTTTTGGGAGGAGCGAAAGGAATGAACAAAGACACAAAAATATCAGATCATTATTGATCTGTTTCATTTGAAGTCATATTGAAGTTTAGGTCATTCCAATATCTGCATTTTAAAACTGTCCACTTATGAAAGTTTCCATTTGATCAAACTAGACATGTGCCCAAATAACATTAAAAGGAACAAGTAATATTGAATTAAACAAATATTGTCTTAAATATTTCACAAAATAACTTAAAGAAAAAAATACTGATAATGAATATTGGTAGTCTGTTTTTACTATATTTTCAGGGAAGTAATTAATGATATTCAGAAAGACAATATACTTAAGATAACACATGGCATTGAAGCTAGAGTGAATTTTGGTTATATTAATACAGTAATATCTGTTAAGATTAATATCATTTCTCCAAAATAGAGAGAACACTTGCATCTGAGAGTCAGATATAAATAATGAAAAATAGTCAGCTATATCTTAACAGCCCCCAGTTCAAAGGAAATTTAAAATAATGTGATAAATATATATTTTATTATAAAAGAAATGTATGTTTTTGTTTTATTATAGCAAAATTTTATTACCTCCATAAAAAACAATTATTATAAGTTTTAATGGTTGCTTACATTTATTATTAATATTAGATTTTTCCCATGGAAAATTTAGACCTATTGCTGAAGTAATGTCTTGACTAATATAATTAAATAACCAAAGGCCACTTTTTAAAGGGTTGCTGCTATATAATAGAAGTAGAATTGGACAACCAATCTATAAATGAACTATTAGTTTTCTACAAACTTCTCAACAATGTGTTTCATGAGAAAAGAATCATTAATATTGTCATACCATGGAGCTCATGTTCTATAACATACACTTTGGGAAATTCTGGCCCAGTGATACCAAACATTGGGCTAAGAATAAGAATTAAGAATGGGAACAAGAAAAAAGTTACTGATAGAAAGTGTTTTTCTAAACATCTGTCTAGTCTTTGGGATATTCAGACATAGCAGTGTGAAGATCTGCATCTCAGGAATTTGAATGTTCCTCTTCTTAATTTGTTCTTTTATGTATAACAAAACAGAGTACCTATATGGTGAGTTAATTTTGTTGTTATTCTCCCTTTTTCCTTCCTTCCATCCTTCCTCTCTCTCTCCAAGACTACTTTCAAAATTGCATAGAATAAAACACAAAAAGATTTCATTTCTTGCCATGGTTCTGACATTAATATGATCACTGAATGACCTTTATTCACCTCTTTGGGTCAATAAAAGTATGAAATAGATTTTGGTCAAAGTCCTATTGTATATTTAAAATCCGATAACACTGGTGGTTTTCTTCTTCATCTTGTAGCTTGATAACTGTGATAGCCACTAGTTTTGACTCTCAGACATTTCAGCAGGGAGGTTGGTGTGTAGACAACCATGATTGCCCACAAATGACTCATGGAGCATTTTCTTGACAATGTAATATCTGAGACCAGGGGGTCTACCTCCCCTCCAGCTGGAGGAGCTACACCTGAGCCCAAGTTCCATAAAACTCAAAGTCTGATTCATCTGGCATTCTTTGAACGTATTTAAAGATTTGACAGCCACGCTGTGAGTCTATTTAGTGCCCAAATGCATACTGTATTTTTTTTTAATTGATTCTAAGAACAACATGGATTTGTCTATAAAAATGTAAGGGGGGTGAAGAGTCTCCCTATCAGAAGGGAAGCCTACAGAAGGTTCAGCCTTAAATGTTTCCAGCTATGCTGCAGATCAAGCACACGCCTTCAAAGGTGATTTAAAGAAAAACTACTCTGTAAGCCCTTCTTCCTACAAGTTATGGCTCGAAAGGAGTAAAGCTTGCTTTTATTTGGCCAAGCCCTTTCTTTACATGGCATTCTTATCTGAGTTGGTTTCTAAACAAAATTATTTGATTTCTGTCCAACAAATTTGCTCTCAATCATCCTAGAACTGTATTATTTTTAAGTTTGAATGTTTAAATTGTATTCATCTTCAAAGGTTATACAGTTCTTCAAATCTGGTCCCACTAATATTTAAAACGGCAGGACATTTGCTATTTTTTACTCTCAAAATTGATAAGATCGCTTTCCTTCTTCCTTCCCCCTGCCTAACTTTTCCAAATATACCATCTACCTTGTCTTTCATCATCCCTAAATGGGTTTATTGATTTTTCTTTTTACTCCTTGTAGACTAAGTCTTTGGTGATAAGAATAGACATTTAAAAATAAGTGTTATAATAAAAGGTCATTCCTGGTGACACCTAAATTTGTGCTTCCCCGTGAAAATGGGCCTATTTCCTGAGAAAAATAAGGTGCTATAATTGCATATAGAGTAAGCCCTCACTTAGAATCATTGGTGAGTCCTTGGAAACAGCAAGTTCAAGTGGAATGACATAACAAAACCACTTTTACCCTAGGTTAATTGGTATAAACAAGGGTTACGCTCCTAGAGCATATTTCTGGTAACAGAAACATAACCAAACTTCTAGATAAAGACAAACACTCCAATGTTAAACACTGAAAGAAATGTGAGCTATCCATACATTTAAGAATGATTAATAATAACAAGATACATTGTTTACCTACTTTTTCCAATTCAGGGTCATGGGTGGCTGAAGCCTATACAGGCAGCTCAGGGTGAAAGGAGGGAACTCAGCCTTCGTCTGGATGTCACTAGTCACAGGGTGCACTCACATCCACAGCCACAGACATTCACACTGGGATAATTTAGCTATTTCAATTCACATAATATGCACAGCTTTGGCATGTGGGACAAAACCTATGCAGACTCAGGGAGAACCTGCAAACTCCATAAAGACAGTGGTCCTGGCAGAGAATCAGTCATTTTCCTCATTAATATTATAATGAAATGATGTTGAACAAAATGATATTATTGGAGGACCTGCTGTACTTCTACAAAATCAGTAAGAGAGCTTATCTCAACACATATAACCACAGTAACACTGATAGGAAATTTGTGGTGTAGGCACACATATAGGTGTATGGGATTAGAATATCCTTCAAGTTCACAAAAATAATTATTGTTTTGTTGATAATATGAACAATTTCATTCCTTGAATTCAAATGAGGAACATGAGATCAAAAGACAGATGAATTGAATATTTTAAGAATTTAACTGGTGTCAATTAGTCTGGTAGGATTGCACTTGTCTTAGGAGGCAGAATCTGCTACAGCATTACGCAGCAATATGTATGCTTTGACCCAAAAAGGGTCCATCTCTACCTGAAGGACTATTTTTTTCTAGCCAACAATATCTTTCTGGAAGTATCACTTGGTAAGGAAGGGTACAATTGAAAACTTATTGATGTAAATAACTAGTAAGAAAAAATTTTTTTTAAAAACGAGAGTTTGAAAAGAGGAAATCAGTATTCCTGTTGTAAGGAACAATTTAATTTATATAATTGTAATTTGTGATGAGCAAGCATGTCAAAGGAATTTAAAATATTGAAGTTTGACCTCAGATTTGGTTATATCTTGAATGAGTGGGAGGAGAGGAAGGGAAGTCTTTGAACACTGCAATGAACTATGACATAATCACTATTATATTTCAAAAGTGTTAATCTGACTTTGGTGCATAAGAGTCATTAGATAGAGCAACAGTGAATAGCAGAGAGATGATCCAGGCATTGTTTTAATAAAACAGGCAATAAAAGGAAGGAAGACTAATGTCAATCAATGAGAATAAGGAAGAGACATGGGTCCCAGAGAGATTACAAATGTAGAATCAAAAGATGCTCACAACTAAGTGTGCATGGGCTGAAGGAGGGTAGTAGTCTACATTATAGATATTAATATTTAATAAAGATTTTAAACTTATTAAAATAAATTATCCATCTCATCCCCAACACACACATACTGCCGTCATGACACACACACACAAATGGCTTCTCCCACATCTCAATAAAGGGCAACTCCATTCTTTCATCTTTTCAGACTTAAAGCCTTGCAGATATTCTAGACCCCTCTCTTTGTCTCTTACCAACATTACATCCAGAAGCACATACTATTACCTCTGTCTTCAAAATATATTTAGGATTTGTCTTCATCACTGACACAACAGTCACTTTGGTCAAGACCATCATCTCTGTTCACGTGGACACTGGTGGTAACCTCCTAACTTGACTTTCTGATCCTTCTCTTTGGTTTCTGGATTTTATCGTAAATGGATCTGGTAACTTGCCATTATTTTGCACAACAGTCAAAGCCAAAGTCTCCCAGAGACCCTGCATGGCTCCCTCCTCTCTTGTTTTGCCTCCCACTTATGTTCCACTGCTCTTCCCTTATTCCTCTGTAGCCAATGTGGCCTTCTTATTATCCTTCTAGCATGCTAAGTACCCTGTTACCTCAGAATCTTTGTGTTTGCTCTTTTCTTTGGCAGCTAAAATACCTCCAGATATTCTCCTAGTTTTCAGCCTTATTTACTTCGGAACTGTTTTTTTAGGTCTTGTTCATAGTGAGGACTTTCCTCACTTTCTTATTAAAATGAAAACTCGTACTGCCCTACCACTCCTTAAGCCCCATTGACACTTTGATTTTATTTATTCCTGTTATCATCATCTGATATATATGCATAGTTCCATTTACTTCTCTGATTATTTTTCTGAGTCTTACTACTAGAATGGACAGAAGTTTTTATCTGTATTGCTCACTGCTATATTCTAAGCACTTAGAAGAGTGTCTGAAAGATAATATAGAATATCAACATCAATGAGAGTTAAAGTGTGCAACCAGGCAATTGAAAAATATGTAAGAAAAATTTTAAAGCAGACTCATGGAAAAATACATTAATAATACTTTCATTTTTGTATTACTTTACATTATGAAAAAAGTATTTTTAAACATAATATTTACTTTTAACAAAATCCCATCTTACAGAAAGAAAGCTGAGGCACAGAGCTTATAATATATCTAGATTAGACAGGGGAGCTTTATAGAGAGGAAAAATTAGATATAATTTAAAAAATGATGAACATGAATAAAGATATGCACTGTCAACTGTTCCCTTGAACAAAAATATATTGCTGTTAAATGACAAAAATAGGACTCCCCTACCTATCTAGTCTAGATCTTCTAATAAATGTATGACTATGAACAAATTTTATACAATGTCTTTATCCCAAATCTAACCTCTCTTTCAAGTATGCTTGGTTAGGGAATGAGGTCACATAGCATGGAACAACAAACTCATTAACAACAAAAAGGCATCTAGTAATTACTTAATCACAGTATTCAAAGGCAGACTTGTAGGCAAATCTTTGCCTTGTAGACAATTGCTGTGTAAGAGAAAACACTAATACAAAATGTAGGTTGGAAGCAAGCCATCCGAATAAAATCATTACAACAATTAATGAAAGATCAGTGAAGTTTTAGTGCCTTTGGGCAGCAAGGCAAAGCCTTTTTACTTCCCTTATCAGTTTTTGTAGGCTATTGGGAGTGAGACTGCTTGTCAGGGTAGGTGTGAGGGCAGATAGTTTGTTACTGTGATGAAGATAGGTGAAAATCTGAATTGAAATGTGCTCAAGACAGTAACATTGAAGTGACCAATGTCATGAAAGACATGAGGGCATTTGTGTCACACTGAGAAAACAGCTTTAAAAAGACAGAAATCCACAATAAAAACACAGCGTGAACCACTAGTGAAGAGACTGCATTTCTACACTTAAGAATGGACGGGACATTGCCAGCCTCCAAAATACTTTTTAAGAAAATACTAAGTCCAACTTACTTTTACAGGCTCCTTTTTCTCTATAAGCAGAGGGTAGAAACCATTATTTCTGGCCATTCATTCTCAAAAAACAAAAACTCTCCTCTTGTACACACCCCAAAGCTTTTATTTTTTTTCCTGATAAAAACTCCAGAAGTCCTAATATTTTTTCTCAAATGAGTAGAATAGCTTTTTTGAATGTATTTGATCTCTACTAATATTAGATTCTACACTGAAGGTGTGTATTAACTTTTTGAAGGAAAACATTACTCATTGAAATTAGCTATTGTGTCATTATCAAGAATGAAATGTACTTAATGTTGATACTTTTATAGATGGTAGATGATGATTTCATACCTTGTGCCATAAATAAGGGAATGGGAGAAAGGGTTTTGTGATACTTGAAGGAGAAAAAATAACTGCTAAGGGTCATATTTCTTTTACTCCCATATTATTGCTGAAATTTTAGGCATCTACAACTAACCAGTCAGTACTACTTTGAGGATAAGATTTTTGTATCTTATTCTACCTTTCTCAATTCTAAAGGTCAAATTTTAGTGTAATGTGATTCAAGCTTATATGAATATACACCCCTGATAAATATGCAGAACTCATTGAATACTCAAATCTGTCTGTCTTTTTTTTTTCTTCTAATCTTCAGAATATGCTGGTTTATTTTTAAAATTGAGAATAATACATGGAAAATCTTTTCATCTTATTGATGAAAAGAAGTGTTTGATCCAGCAGGTATTACAGTTCAAATACAGAGATAAAAGATAAAATAGTAGATTATTGAAGAGAAGTTCTTGGGCTATGTATTCATAGTAAATAAAGACACGAAAATGATGTAACATCGGTATATCAAGCATAGAAGATACACATAGATTATAAGATATAATGTTTTAGCTGCTCATCTATAAATATAGTGAAGTTTTTTTTTTTTTTTTTCATATGTAACACTCTATTGCACATGTCCAAATTTAAAAACATAAGTCAGAATGCATTATCTCAAAGCCAGGAAGAAAGAAATCATGCTATATAATTATTAACATAGGAAAAGAGTGGGGCATATATTCAACTCAAATTCTGATCCTTTAAGAAGAAATGAGCTAGAGCCAAGATAATAAGGCTTGAAATTGTGATATGCAAAATCTCATAGTTTTATATATAGCACCATGTACAGCAGTTTGCATGGTTTTAAAGAATGTGTCACAGTTGGCCAAGGTCAAGTAATAATGTCTCACATATTGTTCCAACATAGCTCACTCAATCTGCAAGCAGAAATAGCAAAGCCTGGCTCCAAAGAAAACTTGAGCTCTCATGTAAAGTTTTTATGTTTAGATAGGCAGCTTTCAAAGGGCATGATAAAGAACCACTAAGGAGTCTTCTTGTTTGATTCTTATATTAGAAAACAAATGTCTTTTTTCCCCTAAGTTGAAACATTCATATTATAATAACACTTCTAGCTGTTTACACTAGAGGTACCAGATTTTTCACTTTCAGAGACACAGTAAAAACAAAACAAAACAAAAGCAACAATCAGTGATTTTTTAATACACATATTTTCTGTTTCATTTCATTTAATTCAGAGAAATCAAAATCTCAGAAATATTTATTCCCATCCATATTATTACTAATAGATTACAGATACAGAACAAAATTCAATTTCCTCAATGTAAAGTGTATTTTATTTTCTGATTATCAAGGCTGACAAAATCATTACTTATAATATTATTTTATAGAGGTAATTTCTCCTGTTCAACTACCATCCCCAGCTTACCAATATATACAAAACTAATCCATGATTAATTGTTTTGTGTAGGTTTTCATAGCATGGGAATTCCTTGTGCATTGATGAGTTGATGCTGCTGTTTCATGACTTTCATGGGGTTATCTAAATAAGGATCTATTTAAGAATCTATATGATTATTCAGTTTGCCTGCTGGAGGCAATCAGTTCAGAACTATGACAGAGAATAAGATATATGAAGGTAGTTTAGAATTTGGAAAAAAAGATAAAAAAGAAAAAGAGGAAGAATGAATATTTATCAAAACTCAGCTATTCACCTGAGTCATTCAGAATATTATTCAGCTTAGAGGTGCTCTTTCTTTGAAAATTGTAGCTCCTTCATAATAAAAGAGGATAAATGAACAGGAAGGAAACTTAGACAAATTCAGTATCTCAAAGGACTTCTAAATCTTTTCATTTTGGAAAAGTAAAAAAGGAGGAGTTTTTCATAGTCATTTCCATAAAAACTTTGCTCAAATGTCATCTTCCCAATAAGACTGGCCATAACCATTCTGTTTAAAATTGCAATTCCTTGCACAACCTGTTCCCTTTTCCATGACTATTTCTTTATTTTCTGACATTTATCCTCTTCTAACGTAGTATGCAAATTCCTTATATTTGTGTGTGTGTGTTATATTCACTGTTGCTTATTTTCTGTCTGCCTCTATCTGACAATGAACTCTATGAGGACAGAGATATAACTTGACTTGTTGATTGATATATCAAGTGCTTAGACCTGTGCCTAGTACTTAATACAGACTAAATAACTATTTGCTGAATAAACTAATGAAAGCATATAAAACATTTTTTAGAAAATATTTTTATTTTCAATATTAGCAATGTCATGAGTAGCCTGTCATGTAAGGGTTAAAGTAATGTTGCAAAGATAGCTCCTTCATCAATACATGGTAAATAGATGATTAAACTTTATATCTTTCAATATCTGTGCCCTATCCAAAGCATCACATTATATTGCGTTACCAAAAATATGCAATAAAAATCTGCATTAATCATTCAATGACTCTTGAACATGGGTTTAACTGCATGGGTCCATTTATTTGTGAATTTTCTTTCACCTCTGCCACTCCTAAGACAGCAAAACCTACCCTTCCTCTTCCTCAGCCTGTTCAACATGATGACAACAAAGATGAAGCCTTTTATGATAATCCCCTTCCACTTAATGAACAGTAAATATGTTTTCTCTTCCTTTTTCTTAATATTTTCTTTTCCATAGCTTACTTTATTCTAAGAATATAATATAAAATACATATAACATACAAAATATGTGTTAATCAACTGTTTATGCTATTGCTAAGGCTTCTGATCAACAGTAGGCTGTTAGTGGTTAAATTTGGGGGAAGTCAGAAATTATATACAGATTTTCAACTGCACAGGGCATTGGCATGCCTAACTCTAATGTCTTTCAAGGGTCAACCTGATCATCTCAATTTAATATCATAATTTTTATGTATACTAATAAGGACCTAATGTTTTTATTGATGTCACTGATGCAATTTATCCTTTTTTATTGTTAGGCTTTTATTTTTTGCTAAACATCTTCATCTTACATGAGCTAGAATTTTAAAAATTGGTTAACACTAAAACAATAGCTCTAGCTATGAACACTAATGGGAAAGAACCCTCCTGTGTAAGCTCTTATGTTTTTGTTTTTTTTTTTAATCAAATATCTCACAGAAAATAAGGAGATGGTTTTTTTCTTGATTCATTGTTTCTCCTAATCATTGAAAGGTCATATATAGTGGTGACATGATTTCTCATGACCTTGTATGCCTCCATTGGAATACATTCTTTTGTTCTTCATATGTTAGTTACAACAGTCTCTGCATTGCTCCTCTACCGAACAGTTTTGAATTTTATCTTCCTGTTTTCCTTGTGCTAGCTCCCCTCTAACTGCCCAAGTGTGTGTGTTCAAGATTCCCCTTTGCATACATACGCTTCTCAGTAACATGAGGCTTTTTAGAGATTGCTTTCAAGTAAGACAAATATATGACCTTATATTATAAGCTATTAATAAGGTGCTATGGATCATTTCCTATGTTTTAATTAATAAATTAAGTAAACACAGAATAAAAAGATATTGTAATTCCTGTAGAACAGGCTGAACAAGGAAATAACAATGTATATATGCCACATACTAACTTTTAAATCCTGTTTAATTTATCATCCTAATTCACTCTAATCCCACCTGGAGCTTTTTGTAGAATATTCTCTTCTGATTCACCTGGAATTTAGGTCGTCAGTCAGAAATTCTTCCTAATGTTCTGTCCTAAACCTTCAGGCTCACAGAAGCAAAATCTCTCTAGAATTGCTTATTGCTTAGCAATCAGCCATTACCACCTTAGCAAGGGTGATTCCTTTCTCTGACTGTTTCTCAGCTCTTCAAAGCTATAATTTGTCTTTTCTGGCACTATGGATCAGCTGAATTCCGAGAGTTCCTACATCCTTTCATCCTTTCTCCCACAGGGCTGAAGAATGGGAACAAAACTAGATGGGCTTCCCCATACCACAAGCTAAAGAGTCCCTTGCCCAACATGATTAGAACTCTCTAGTTCTTAAAGGCTTCTTGGTCAATATGTTTAAAAAAAAATCTTTCTTTTTAAGGAAAAGCACATTTAGCTGCCTGCTTCCATCAGCTGTAAAGTTGAAGTCTTCTTTAAAAGAAAGTGTAACTACATTATTTTTATCAGACTTAAAGTAGCTTATCTGCTTTGGACAAAGAGTTTCCAGAAGTATTTTTGAGATAGTTTTAAATCCTCACTACAGAGCAAACACTATAAATAATACATTAAAAAGCATTATTTTAAAATGTAAGATAAAAGTGGGTAGTGGTACTTTGCTATCCAATTTTATAAGGAGTTTTTACTTTAAAATTTCAGGTTAACTGATTTAAGTTATGGGAATCCTCCTTACTTGAATATATTTTTTAGGATACATGTTAAATTTAGCCAAACTATTTATTATTTTATTCACAATTAGTAAGCATGTTTTAATCATATAGCATCACATGTTTATTCTCTCACTTGCCTCCCAAGACTTTAAATTTATTCTTCATCAAAGAATCAGAAATTTTGTATTGAAGAGTGATGGCATCCCAGTTGGAAGGACATGGAAGAGAATGAATGACTTGGTGATCACGACAATGCACCTATCAGATCTCAGGCTCATGGGAACATAATTGACTAATGACCTCAGTTGCAGCTATATGAAATCCATACTCATTTGCTTGGAAGTCATGCTTCCCACAGCTACTCCCAGGCAATTACTGGCCTGAGAGGTTTTCTAAGATGGACAATGCCTGGGAAACTCCTCTGAATGTGACAGGGACTGCCTGATTGCCTTGATAGAATTTTCTTAGAACCACACTGTACTTCATTTTTCTCTTTCTTCTTTATAGTGTCAGAAGTCCATCATGGTTTAAAGGTTCTCCCAGACTTCTCCAGTTCCTTTCCCTTTTCTCCTAACAAGTTTTTCCCCCAATAAATGTCCTACACATCTAATTCCCTATGCTATTGTGCTAATAAGACTGAGAAATTGCCATTTGTCTGTGTCAAAATAGGGAAAGGCCATCTGGCTCTCTCCACCACATGCCCCTTGCAACTTCAATGGCATCCTATTATGAATGCATCCTCATGTCATTGATTGTTTCATTTTTGTTATCTGGGTTTTTCTAAACCTGAAATGTCTTCTTCAAAGTGTGACATTCATCTGTAAACAGCATGTCACATGTGAATTCAGTATAACTCATACATGAATGGAAGGTTACTTTCTCTGTTGGTTAAAATAACTCTTGCTTGAAAGGTATGGATTGGTCATACAATCTCACACTTGTTTGGCTCAACATTTAATTATTTTGTAAGACTTCTTAGCCTGAGACTGTTATAGAAAGCTCTGGAAATGGTTAAGATTACTTTTACTGTGTGAAAAAACAAACAAACAAACAAACAAATAGACAAAAAAAAACCCTACCACCTTATGATATATGTTCATGATTGGAAAATGAAATATTAAGTTAAGGTAAAATTATTTTTAGATATTTATAGCTAAGCGTTTATGTATCTGGAGTTTTACCTACATATATGTGGATATGTGGCAGACCTAATTTATCTTTAATTACAATGTAGTACTCACATAGGAAACTGATGGGAGCACAAGAGCTTATTATTGTCACATTATTGTTAATCTTTCACAGTTCAAGTAATATTATAGGTTGAATACCACATTCAATGATTTTGATTTAACAGATACATAATAAGCGTTCCAACCTAAATGAAAAATATACTTTTGCTAGAAAGTGTGCCTTACATTAATTTTAACTGGAAAAAATCAATATATTCATTTTTTAGATGAAACAGTAAAATTTGTTTTAAAATCTACTAGGCAATTCAAAACACTGCCTCCAGAAGAAATCTCAAATGCACATGCAGAAAAAATATGTAGAATGATTCAAGACATATTAAACAAAGAAAAGGTAACCAATTCATCTGACCAGATATTTATTATAAATTTTAATTATATAGATAGCATGTAGATTAAATCAAGAGTAAAGAGGACTTTTATTTATCAAATGTCAAAACACATTACCTATTGAGTTAACATTTCAAGATATTGGGAGGGTAAATAGACATATCAAAAGAAAAAAGCAGGAGCTAGAGAAATAGAACAAAACGTACCTAGATATTCAACATATATACATATATATGAAATACATACATCAATCTCAGGAAAAAGAAAATACCTGATAAATACTGTTAGGATGGCATATTAGAAACTAAGAGAAAATGAAAATACTTAACTACACATGTTATGCAAAAAAAAAAAAAAAAAATCCAGGCATAATCAAATATTTTTAAGCAAGGCTCCAAAGGTAGAAAGAAACAGAGAAAGAATTAAGCTATTTAACAGTATATATTTAAAAATAATAAAAATAAATACAAATAAAAAGTAGAGGGGAGGGGGGGCGGAGCAAGATGGCGGACGAATAACACCTCCAGACAGAGGGTCTCTGCAGAAAAGACCGATTCTAGCAGAAACTAGAGGAAAGAAGCAAGAAGACGAGCATACAGCGGACAAGGGCCGGAAGGAGGGGTACCTGAGACCCCGGGAGACTCCACGGGAGGAGGCTGCGGAGGAGAACTGGAGGCTGAGACCACCGGAGCAGCCCGGAGACCAGCGGCAAGGGTAGGTGGATTCGCTGTTTCCCCTCCCCTGCATTCGGGACTGCTGGTGGGCTCCCCAGCGGGTGGAGAGACCTGCGGACATCAGCCCAGAGACTGCCGCCGCCTGCCAACGGTGAGCCTGTAGCAGGCACCAGGTTCCCAACTTCCTCCGGGCACCTCCGTGTGCACGGACCCGAGCCGCGCGGCAGGCGCCATATTGCCTCCTCCCCCCCTCCGCCGACCCTACCCGCGGCTGCCCAGAGAGACAATACAGCCACCAGCCGGAGGCACCTCCAGGGAACGGGACCTTCCCGTTTGGGACCCCGCCGGCCCTCCCAGGTGCTGCTGGCACCGTGTTCCCAGGAAAACGGTGCCGACTCAGAGGCTGAGAGACATAGACCCAGCTTGGGCTCCCTGTGGGTGAATTAGGACCGGAAATCCTCTCCCTGGTGGGAATACAGTTTGAACTCTGGGACCCAGAGGTCGGACCTGCAGACCAGATCCCCTGCACTGAGGGCTAGCATTGCCCGGGGCACAGAAGGGTTATACGTGAACAGCCTACTGAGGGCTGTGTGCCTCCAGGGGCGGATTGGCGCACTAGAGAACAACCCTCCTCCCAGGAGGAGGCCGTGCGCCCAACCCAGGTGGCGTTCCTGTGCAGGGAACCTCCCCGCCGGCACCACAGTCCGGGGAGGCCTGGTGGCTTGTGGTCTGGCCTGCTGGCAGAGGCCCAGGAGTAGCTGCAGAGTTGGGGAGGGTGGAAAGAAGCGAGGCCTGCTGCAGACTGCGGGTCTCAGACAGCCCCACCCCCACACCCAAGCTGAGAACAGAACTTTGACCCCTGCTAACGGCCTGAGGGCAGGCTTACCCAACCCAGCTCCGCCCAGAAAACAGGCGGATCTCTAGGAGAGCTGATAACAGGACTCAAAATCAACATCATAGCCTGTTCCTCCAAGCAAACGCCACCTACTGACAGGGACAGCATCTTGCACAGGCTTGCCACGGCATCCACTGACTCAATATACAGGGAGTGGTCCAATTTCACCCACAGGCACCACCTAACGCCTCAGAAACTAAACAAGGTGTGTGAATACCCAAACAATAACCTAAGGAAAGAAACAACTGATCGACATGGGAAGAAATCAGCGAAAGAACTCAGGAAATATGAAGAACCAAACGGAAAACACACCCCCAAGGAGGAGCACCAGTTCCCTAGAAACGGACACCGACCAAAATCAGGCAACCAATATGACAGAAAAGGAATTTCGTATGTGGATCATAAGAACACTCACCCAGCTGCAACAACAACTCAATAACCAACACCAAGAAAACACAAAAAACCTCCAAGAAATGGAACAAAGGTTCAACAAAGAGATTGACACAGTGAAGAAAACTTTAACCGAAGTCCTGGAGATGAAGAATCAACTCAGAGAACTACAAAATACTGTGGAAAGTCTCAAGAACAGGGTAGATCAAGCAGAAGAAAGAATCTCAGAGCTTGAAGATAACACCTTCCAATTAAATAAATCAGTCACAGAAATAGAGCAGAGAAACAAGAGAAAAGACCAAAGCCTACAAGAGCTGTGGGATTATGTGAAAAAACCTAACGTGAGGGTCATAGGTTTAGCTGAAGGGGAGGAAGACAACACTCAAGGGCTGGACAAGCTTTTTGAAGATATAATAGAGGAAAATTTCCCAGGCCTTGCTCAAAATCTCGATATACAAGTTCAAGAAGCCCAGAGGACCCCTGGGAGATTCAATGCAAACAGGAAGACGTCACGTCATGCAGTCATCAGACTGACCAAAGTATCAACTAAAGAGGCCCTTCTAAGAGCTGTGAGACAAAAGAAGCAAGTGACATACAAGGGAAAGCCAATTCGAATAACATCAGACTTCTCTAATGAGACTTTACAAGCAAGGAGAGACTGGGGCCCCATTCTCACTCTTTTGAAACAAAACAATGCCCAGCCTAGAATATTATTCCCTGCAAAACTAAGCTTCATATATGAAGGAGAAATAAAAACATTCTCAGACAAGCAAAGGCTCAGAGAATTCACCAAGACAAGACCAGCCCTACAAGAAGTACTTAAAACAGCGTTATGCACGGAACATCATAATAATAATCCACGGATATAAAAACAACCAAAACCCAAAGATATTAAAGGCCAGATATTACAATGGCTCAAGACAGAAATCATAGCAACAACATCCAACCCAACAGAATGATCAGTAATCTACCTTACCTATCAGTTCTCTCAATAAATGTGAATGGCTTAAACTCTCCACTCAAGAGACATAGGCTGGCTGAATGGATAAGAAAATACAGGCCAAGTATATGCTGTCTTCAGGAAACACATCTAACCTGCAAGGATGCATATAGACTAAAAATAAAAGGGTGGAGATCAATATTCCAAGCAAATAGAAGCCAAAAGAAGGCTGGTGTGGCAGTTCTAATTTCAGATGATTTAGTTTTTAAACCAACAAAAGTAGTAAAAGACAAAGAGGGTCATTATATAATGGTGAAGGGCACAGTCCAACAAGAAGAGATAACAATTTTAAATATATATGCACCCAACTTAGGTGCACCCAGATTCATAAAGCAAACCTTACTGGAGCTAAGCAAATGGATTAATAGCAACTCCATAATCGCCGGAGATTTCAACACCCCACTGACGGCACGAGACAGATCCTCCAAACAGAAAATTAATAAAGAAATAATGGACTTAAACAAAACTCTAGAACAATTGGGTCTGACAGACATCTACAGAACATTCTACCCAAAATCCACTGAATATACGTTCTTCTCATCAGCTCACGGGACATTCTCTAAGATTGACCATATCCTAGGACACAAAGAAAATCTCAAGAAATTTAAAAAAATAGAAATCATACCATGTACCTTCTCAGATCACAGTGGAATAAAACTAGAAATCAACCCTAACAGAAACTCACATTTCTACACAAAAACGTGGAAATTAAACAACCTCCTACTAAATGATTACTTCGTAAATGAAGAAATCAAGACGGAAATAAAAAACTTCTATGAAGAAAACGACAATGGAGAGACAAGTTATCAACTCCTCTGGGACACAGCTAAAGCAGTTCTGAGAGGAAAGTTTATCTCCATAAATGCCTATAACCAAAAGGCAAGAAGATCACAAATAGACAATCTAATGAAACGACTCAAAGAGCTGGAAAAAGAAGAACAGACCAACCCCAAACCCAGCAGAAGAAGTGAAATCAGCAAGATCAAATCAGAACTAAACGAAATTGAAAACAGGAAAGCTATTCAGGAGATTAATAAAACAAAAAGTTGGTTCTTTGAAAAAATAAACAAGATTGACACGCCATTGGCTAAGCTAACGAAAAGCAGAAAAGAGAAATCTCTAATAAGCTCCATCAGGAATAAAAAAGGAGATATCACAACTGATCTCAAAGAGATACAAGATACAATTTATGAATACTACAAAAGTCTTTATGCACACAAACTGGAAAATGTGGAGGAAATGGACAAATTTCTAGAAACACACAGCCTCCCTAGGCTCAACCAGGAAGAAATAGATTCCCTGAACAGACCAATCTCAACAGCTGAAATAGAAACAGCAATTAAGAATCTCCCTAAAAAGAAAAGTCCTGGTCCAGATGGCTTCACACCTGAATTTTACCATACTTACAAAGAAGAACTAGTACCTATCTTGCAGAAACTATTCCACAACATCGAGAAGAACGGAAACCTCCCCGACACCTTTTATGAAGCGAATATTACTCTGATACCAAAACCAGGAAAGGATGCAACAAAAAAAGAAAACTACAGACCAATATCCCTAATGAATATAGATGCAAAAATTTTCAACAAAATCTTAGCTAACCGAATACAGACACTTATCAAAAAAATAATCCACCACGACCAAGTGGGCTTCATCCCAGGGATGCAGGGATGGTTCAACATACGTAAATCTATAAATGCAATTCACCACATAAACAGAAGCAAAAACAAAGACCACATGATTCTTTCAATAGATGCAGAAAAAGCTTTTGACAAAATTCAACACCCTTTCATGATACGAACACTTAAGAAAATAGGCATAGAAGGGACATACCTAAAAATGATACAAGCCATATATGACAGACCCATAGCCAACATCATACTGAATGGGGAAAGATTGAAATCATTCCCACTTAGAACTGGAACCAGACAAGGCTGCCCACTATCTCCACTTCTGTTCAACATAGTGCTGGAAGTCTTGGCTACAGCAATCAGACAGGAAAATGGAATCAAAGGTATCCAAATAGGGGCAGAAGAG
The DNA here is from genome assembly GCF_040939455.1 of Microcebus murinus. NCBI lineage: Eukaryota > Metazoa > Chordata > Mammalia > Primates > Cheirogaleidae > Microcebus > Microcebus murinus. The sequence continues at coordinate 15,529,976 of NC_134114.1, forward strand.
ATCAAACTTTCACTGTTTGCTGATGATATGATATTGTATCTAGAAAACCCCAAGGATTCAACCAAGAAACTCCTGGAACTGATCAATGAATTTAGTAAAGTCTCAGGATACAAAATTAATACACAGAAATCAGAGGCATTCATATACGCCAACAACAATCTAATTGAGAACCAAATCAAAGACTCAATTCCCTTCACAATAGCAACAAAGAAATTAAAGTACCTAGGAATATATTTAACCAAAGAGGTAAAAGACCTCTACAGGGAGAACTATGAAACACTGAGGAAGGAAATAGCAGAGGATGTAAACAGATGGAAATCCATACCATGCTCGTGGATCGGCAGACTCAATATCATCAAAATGTCTATACTACCCAAACTGATCTACAGATTCAATGCAATACCTATTAAAATCCCATCAGCATTCTTCACAGATATAGAAAAAATACTTTTACGCTTCGTATGGAACCAAAGAAGACCCCGAATATCAAGAGCAATTCTAGGCAACAAAAACAAAATGGGAGGCATTAATATGCCAGATATCAAACTATACTACAAAGCTGTAGTAATTAAAACAATATGGTATTGGCACAAAAACAGGAATATTGACCAGTGGAACAGATGTGAGAATCCTGATATAAAACCATCCTCATATAGCCATCTCATCTTCGACAAAGCAGACAAAAACATACGCTGGGGAAAAGAATCCCTCTTCAATAAATGGTGCTGGGAAAACTGGATAGCCACCTGTAGAAGGCTAAAACAGGACCCACACCTTTCACCTCTCACAAAAACCAACTCACGCTGGATAACAGACTTAAACCTAAGATATGAAACTATTAGAACTCTAGAGGAAAAAGTTGGAAACACTCTCCTAGACATCGGCCTGGGCAAAGAGTTTATGAAGAAGACCCCAAAGGCAATCACAGCAGCAACAAAAATAAATAAATGGGACATGATCAAACTACAAAGCTTCTGCACAGCCAAAGAAATAGTCATGAAAGTAAACAGACAACCTACAGAATGGGAGAAAATTTTTGCATCCTATGCATCCGATAAGGGACTGATAACTAGAATATACTTAGAACTCACGAAAATTAGGAAGAAAAAATCAAATAACCCCATTAAAAAGTGGGCAAAGGACTTGAACAGAAATTTTTCTAAAGAAGACAGAAGAATGGCCAACAAACATATGAAGAAATGCTCAACATCTCTAATCATCAGGGAAATGCAAATCAAAACCACAATGAGATATCACTTAACCCCAGTGAGAATGGCCTTTATCAAAAAATCTCCAAACAATAAATGCTGGCGTGGTTGCGGAGAGAGAGGAACACTCCTACACTGCTGGTGGGACTGCAAACTAGTTCAACCTCTGTGGAAAGCAATATGGAGATACCTTAAAGCGATACAAGTGAATCTACCATTTGATCCAGCAATCCCATTGCTGGGCATCTACCCAAATGATCCAGTGACACTCTACAAAAAAGACACCTGCACTCGAATGTTTATAGCAGCACAATTCATAATTGCAAGGCTGTGGAAACAGCCCAAGTGCCCATCAATCAAAGAATGGATTAATAAAATGTGGTATATGTACACCATGGAGTACTATTCAGCTCTAAGAAACAATGGTGATATAGCACACCTTATATTTTCCTGGTTAGAGCTGGAACCCATACTACTAAGTGAAGTATCCCAAGAATGGAAAAACAAGCACCAGATATATTCTCCAGCAAACTGGTATTAACTGAGTAGCACCTAAGTGGACACATAGGTGCTACAGTAATAGGGTATTGGGCAGGTGGGAGGGGGGAGGGGGGCGGGTATATACATACATAGTGAGTGAGATGTGCACCATCTGGGGGATGGTCATGATGGAGACTCAGACTTTTAGGGGGAGGGGGGGAAATGGGCATTTATTGAAACCTTAAAATCTGTACCCCCATAATATACCAAAATAAAAAAAATAATTAAAAAAAAAAAAAAAAAAAAAAAGAAGTTCAGTGGCAAGATCTCAAATGCAAAGGTTTATGAGCATTTATTTATTTATTTATTTAATGACAGGGTTTGGCTCTGTCAACAGGCTGGAGTGCAGTGGCCTGGTCATAGCTCATTGTATGCTCAAACTCCTGGGCTCAAGCAGTACTCCTGCCTTAGCCTCCTGAGTAGCTGGGACTACAAGCATAGTGGGTCATTTTAAAGGCTTAATCACAGCTAGTTAAAAATTTAAGTTAAGGACATCCATTTCCTAAACATCCTAATTAATTGATATTTAGTGTATGAGTTACCAAATTTGCCTTTTAAAGTTTACATTTAGAGATTGTAAATCTATCTATTAGGATGAATTTCTGGGTCAGTCAGGTTCTGATCTGCAATATTTAATGTTTACACAACTTAACCTTTGCCTGATCTTTCAAAAATTGTTTTATAGGCCTACATTTACTTTCCTAATGCAATGATTTGATAAAAAGTGGCTACAGTGGATAGTCTGGGAAAACATTGCAGCACTCCTTTGGGTCTTTACCTTTAGGGGAATTACTCATGAAGTGTGGTCTTGGGATACAGGACCTTGTCTCTGGAAACTAGAGACTTTGAATCTTGCTCTCCCTGTATTGAGTCATATGGAGCAGGGGCCCTGACCTGCACCCAGTCATATGGAGAAGGTCCCTGGTAGTGGACCTTCCCACCCACATCTGTGCATCCCAGAGATGAAAGAAGAGCATTTGGGGCAGCTTGTGGGGGCAGCATGGTGTTTAGTGGAGGAGCGGAGATGGCCACACCTCAGATAGACTCTTCCTGTGGCCTGGCTTTCTGAACCCCTGGGGTTGTACCTGTTTCCCCAAGCCTGCTCTCCCAGCCTTCTGGGATCTATGAGCTCTGCCTCTCCTTCTTCCAATGTTATTTTTCTTTACATAGACTTTATTTTTGTTGCTTGCAAGCAAGAACCATGACTGATACCCTAAGTACTGTAAGAGAGCAGGGAGAGTTCTAGACTGTAGAATCAGATTGCAGGCCACTTACTAAGTGTATATCCTTTGGCAAATGTTTAATCTCTTTAACTCTCCATTTCCTCACCTGTAAAATGGGACCAAAACCAATAATCGTGTCACCGGGTTTTTGTGAGGATTGAATAAAATGATCCCTATAAAGTATTAAAAAAAAAAAAAAAAAAAAAAAAAAAAAGTAGAGGGGAAAAGAAGGAAGGAACGAGGGAGGAAAATGCTATAAACAAATTTTAGGTGTCACTAATGGGGAAAATAGTTATATTTTTATGATAAGCAAGATTGTAGTTAAAAAAATTAAATAACCAGTAAATATTGCAACAAAACAACACACACGTCAAATACATCAACAGAAAAATTATGAAGAACAAGAAATGACTCAAAAATTGTTAATTTATAAAAAGTAGTTAAAGATAAGCATCTCCTATGTCACAGAAACTGTTCTAGGTACTATAGATAAAATGTGAACAGAAAAATACAAACTTTGGCCAATAAAACTTAGGACAAAGAATTCAAAGCCACTTGAAAGCACAGAAAAGAAAGAAAAACAATAAAAACAACATTCTATTTTTTATCAGGTAGTAAATGGTAACAGTATTTCTGATTATAGTTAGTGTTTTTTGCTGTGGCATGAGGGCTCATCCTCATGCATTGTTGTGGGTTTTTACTAGCTTTTACTAGCTTTCTAGAAGGCAATTTGAAAAATGTTTAGAAAAATGGGTAACATTTGGCCAGGCAATGCCACTTGGAACCTGAGAAAACCTTAGAAAATATGCTCCAACCATATATTCAAGGAAGTTACAGGCTTTATTGTATTTTTAAAGGTGCAAAATTGCAAAGAGCCCAAATGCCCTGGAATATATTTATTGCTTATTTAAAATTGACACAATAGAAGAATAGTTTTTGAAATCAGATGGCCCCACTATATTTTAATTAAAAAATTTCAACACTATACATTCCATGTGATACCATTTCAATGTACATAGACATATAAAAATGTGCAGAAAATATTTGCATTTTTAAACCTGATGTTGAATCTGCGGTGAATTATTAGCCATTTTGTGTATATTTATATCATTTAATATCTCTATAAGTAGTATGCATTGCTTATTTAATAAAAATATAAAGTTTTCCAGGAGAAGCATTTCTTATGTTGAGTCAGTACTAATAAAACAATCTGGAAACTAGAATTTGGCTTTTATATTGAATATAAAGCATTCAGAAGCTTTAGTTTTATGGTATTTTTGCCTTTTGGGAGTTCACCTTGTTCTCACACTGGAAGCAGCCAAAAAATAATCCTTCTCTTGATACATATTTTCTTTACAAACTATGGCCCTTAAATACTTAGTATTCTTTGAACTTTGGTGCCCCTGTCATATGCTAAGCTGTGTGAAGAGAACACTGGCATTAAAGTGCTCTAACTACCTTTGTGAACCAGGTTCAGCTTCAGCACGTTTTTTATACATCTGTTAAACTTCAACTAGGAATATAAATTAGTCCATCTTAGTAAACACAGTAACTCTCCAACAGTTTTCTCTAAAACATTTCCTACTTACATATTTTGTTAAAAATCAAATATTTTAAGAACCAGAATACTGCCATTCAATAAAACATTTGCAACTTACTCCTTTTACACTTTTCCATTAATAGTTATCTGTGGATAAAATGGCCCAACGTAACATTAACTTTTACTATCATGTAAAGTCAGAATATAGGTAGTTATTTATAACCTTATAACTTTGGATGACTATTACAGAAATATGGAACAATTTATAATAATCTCTTTTAAAAATCTAATACATTATGCCACTTTATCATTATAAACAATAGTTTAGCATTAATATAATCACTACAAAATTTTAGATTAGTATTTATATTATTGTAACTAAAGTAAACTGTTAGAGAAAAAATAGAGTAAAGTATATTAAATGTATGAATCCCCAAATTCAAAACTACCTATTCTTTCTCCAGCTTAAAAAAATATAACAAACCTTTGTGGCTAAGTCGCATCTTTAAAAATAAATTCAAGGTTAATCTTCCTTCTAGACAGATTAAAGAAAGGGCAACTTCTTCATGCCGGAACAGTCTTTCTGAACATGTTTGAAGATTTATTACTGGGAATTCTGCCCTAAGTAAACACATTTGATATGTGAGCATGGACTCTTGGCTTTGGCACGTTCAATTCATCTGTTAGGTTGGCATCATTCCTATTTACAATTTGGTTGGAATTCTGCCCCAGGGCTCAGATGCCAAACGGCAAGACTTTAAATAAGACAGTGCATATAATGGCTCCCTGCTCTGGGTGGAATATCCCTTATAACTAAATCCAAGCAAGAGAAGAAAGTCTGGCTTTATCCTTCATCACAAAAGTTGGGCATGTGTTCAATATGGCATGATTAGCAGATTAAATATGCCAGAATCACACTTGTCTCCACAATGTCTATCTTTTTAATAGATGATTGCTCTGGAAGCTCTGGCATTATTATTATCATTGTTATTATTTTACTTTTTACATAGGTAAACCTTCTGTATAGATCTACATAAGACTTTTTAAATTCAGAAATCTGTGACAAGAATAGCAAAGATATCATTTGTCTTCCTCTAACCCACAAGAATTTAAAATCAAAGATATATATTCCAAGACAGAATGCTTTTAAAACATTGTAATAAAGGACTTAACCATAAATGAATTTATCTTAATACGTTAGCAAACCATAAAATACTAAAAGACTTTAATGGACATATAGGGAGTATGTATTTAAAGAAGAACTAAAAGTAATAAAAGAAGAGAGTAGATAAATTACTTCAAAGTTTAGTTCTGCAATGCTTTCTGTAAGTATAATTTAGATTACAAAGTTTTAATTTATTTATTTGGTCTATCATTAAACAAATGTCTGAGTTATTGATGGTATCAATTCAAAAGAAAGACTTCAGTAAAATGGCTTTTATCAAAGAAACATGTAACAATAGATGCTGGCAAGGATGTGGAGGAAGGAGACAGTTGTGCATTGTTGGTAGATATGTAAATTAGTACAATCACTGTGGAGAACAGTATGGAGGTTCCTCAAAAAACTAAAAATAGTACTACCATATGATTCTAGCAATCCCACTTCTGGGAATCAACAAGGAACAAAATCAGTATATTGAAGAGATATCTGCACTTCTATGTTTATTTCAGCACTATTCATAACAGTTGAAATTTGGAATCAACATAAGTGTCCATCACTGGATGAATGGGTAAACAATGTGGTACATATACACAATGGAATATTACTCACATATAAAAAGAATGATATTCTGTCATTTGCAACAACATAGATGGAATCAGAAGATATTATGTTAAGAGAAATAAGCCAGGCACAGAAAGACAAATTTTGCATGTTTTCACTAATACATGGGAGCTAAAACAAATATTGAACTAACAGATAAAGAGAGTAGAATTATGGATTCCAGAGGCTGGAAATGGTAGTGGGGAGGCAGCAGACAGAGGGTGTCCAATGGATATAAAAATACAGTTTGTAAGAAGGAATAATATCTAATGTTCAGTAGCACAATAGGGTGACTATAGTAAACAGTAATTTATTGTGCATTTCAAGATAAATGAGTAGAATTGGAATGTTTCTAACACAAAGAAATGATAAATGCTTGAAGTGATGGATGCCCTAATTAGCTCAATTTGATCATTACATATTTTGTACGTGTATCAAAATATCACATGTACCCATCAAGTACATATATTATGTATACATGCCAATGTTAAAATTTTTACATTTAAAAAATTTAAAACTATATCAATCTGTATGCCAAACTAAGTATTAGAAAATCATTGTACGAATTAATTATTAAAGAGAAACTTTAGAGAGAGAAGTTATTTTAAATAATGAAGAATGCTAAACAGTGCTATATTGTATTCAATAAGATATGGTCAAATTTAATGTCCTAAGCTGAAATATTCTTATAAGTGTTGGATATGATATTAAGCTAATTATTCATGGATTTTGCATAAATTCCTTTCTGAACCATAAAAACTATAAGTAAATACATATAACAAATCTATCTTTGGTTACAATGTGATTTAATTTGAAAATATTTTGCCTGTCTTGTGCTGAGAACAGGTAATTAAATCACTTTGGTTCTATATTAACCTAATAAAAGTGGCAAATTGGCATGTGTATTGGCAAATATATTAAAAGCAATAGCCTAAATTGGTATATTTGGCTTCTAATATTGAATATATCTCGTCTACTTCATTCTTAGGCTTATCATTATGTTATTTTTTTTATTTAACCAAATATTTACAAATTACCTTAAAGTACATCATTTTAGTTTCTCTTTTAACCAAACTATTTTAAATAAGAAAATTTCAAAATGTGGCTTATTGTATATGCTCAGTAAATATTACTAGAAAGACTAAAGTAAAATAAGAAAAAATATTAGCAAACATTTAGTACAAATCTCATTCAAAGAATATTTTAATTGAGTGAACCAAGAACATGAAAGAAATTACTATTTGTGTTCACACCAGAACCAATCGCACATATTTGATAATATAATAAATGAGGGAAATATACCTATGTATTCTTCCCCAAAGGTAAATTAGCAAATTAAGTTCAAGGAATATAATTTGGTTAGATAGGAATCATAAAAATTTACATTAACTTGAATTTTCCTGTTCGATCTAGAGACATAATTCCCTCTTAAGAGATATACATATAATCTCATCACATTGACTGCCCTTGCAACAAAACAATCATGTAACACATAGTACACTGTGACATAATTTCTAATGTAAGATGGGACTGGGCTCAATGGAAAAGATATTTTAGATGAGAAATTTATAGGAGAGAAGACTAATCTAAGATACTCTTAACACAGTGCCAGGGAAACGTGAATTAAGTATTCATCTAGAAAATTAATATCTTCTCTATTCCCTCTTGCTCAAGCTTCCACAAAAAGCAAATTTTAGCCTAGAAATATAGAAAAAATTATTTTTTTCTGATCTTGCCTTCATAGGCAGTGTCAAATTGCATCCGAGAGAAAGTTATATGATGAAGATAACTTCACTGCTTTCAATTAGAGTTAGGAGGATGGGTACATCACTGGCAAGGTACAAAGAAGGGGAACAGATGTTGGAAGAAGAGATAATGAGTTCCTTTTTAGGCAAATTAAATATGAAGTGTCTGGGGCACTGTCAATAGTGATGCCTGCCAAGAGAACAGAAATATAAATCTGAAGATTTTTTTTCTATTCTAGATCAACTACCAACCCTAGATCTTTATATATTCTAAATTTTTATCTTCAGCCAAAAATGTTCCCTCAAGCCCTACGTATGCTATATTCTTCATATAGGATTGGAAAAAAAGTTGCTGGAGTGAATTAAAGTTGGACTTTAGTAGGACTTCCTGGGCAAAAGGGAGTGGAAAAGAGCAAGAAGAGAGCTTAGTGTATTGTTGAAAGAGTCCTGCAAAACCAGACCACGTCCTCCTATGGTGAAATTGTCATCAATGGGAATCTTTACTTTTTATTCTGTGTTCCAGCTTTAGGCTTGTTCCACCTTTTATTTATTACCAATGCTATTTCCATGGTTAAGCCCATAATGCTCTCTAGCCTGGATTATCTCATTTGACATCTACTTCAACATATACAATTGGTCCCAGTGTCGTTATAAAATGGCTTCAAATGTTGGGTTCTGGTGAGGGATCTTTTCCTAGCTTGTAGATGACTGCCTTCTTGCTGTATGCCCACAGGGCAAAGTGTGTGTGTGTGTGTGTGTGTGTGCACGAGAGAGAGAGAGAGAGAGAGAGAGAGAGAGAGAGAGAGAGAGAGAGAGAGAGAGAGAGAGAGAGAGAGAGAGAGAGAGAGAGAGTCCTCTGGTGGCTCTATTTATGATAATTCTAAATCCATCATGAGGGCCCCACTTTCATAACTTCATTTAATCCCATATACCTCCCAAAAGCCTCATCTCCAAATATCATCACATTGGGGTTAGGGTTTCAACTTATAAATTTGGAGGGGATACAACCATTCAGTCCATAGCAATGCCTGATCTCCCATGGAAATGCCTAAAAAATTCCAACATTATTGACATACTGCAATATATTTAGACATACTTAATCTTAGTTATAATGTATCAAAATTACCAGATTGTAAATATAGATTTTCCTGCCAAAAGTTATATACCGATGATTATTGTCATATTTACCTTATCACCACCAGTGATTGAAAGATAAAATAGAATGAATTATTCCTAGTAATTAAGTCAACATCCATTCTCCTCTCTTGCTTACAAAACACAGAATCACTTTAGTATTGTTTCTAAAACATCTAGACTATAACTTATGTGGGTATCTTTGTATCCTTTATTGATCTTGGTAATCATAAAGTGTTTTTTGGTTTGTTTCATTTTCTTTTATATTCCTCCATTTTATTGAAAATATATTTTGCCTTTCTTCCGTTTACACTTGAGTCCCTAATTCTAGGCACCATTTTACTACTTCTCCAGACAGCTCTTCCCAATATGAAGTGAGGGTCGCCCATCTACTGCCTGGGTTGTAAGTAACAAGTTGCTTATGATGCTCTCTGAAGGCCTCTTCTCTATTTTACTTTATTTTAATTTATTTGATGCTCATAGCTTTACTGGAATACCCAAATCAAAACTACTGCTGAAGCAACTTCTATGATCATCAGAGGAGATGTACATAAAATGTACAACAACCTGTTTGATTACTCCCATTGAAATATCAGAGTTCTCTCTCATTTATCATGTCCAAACTAAATTCATGATCTTCCAGACACGTACTGTTTTTATCTCCAGTGCTCCCTATCTCACTTCACAAGATAGAAAACCAAGAATAGTGATTGATACAGCTTTCTTGCTTATCCACCATCACTACTCAATCACCAAGTCTTGCTGACTCGAACTCCTAAGTATCTTTTGAATCTGTCCACTATTTTCTTATTCCACCTTTTTCTTGCCCCCATGACATATCCTTGTCTATCGCCATAACATTCTAACCAGTTTCCCTACTGTCACCATTGCTTCTCAGGAATCCATCTTCTACACCATGCAGTTCACTTATTCATACGCAATGTCTATGACAGAGAGTGGTGGACAGTCTGAATCCAGACTGAACAGTTGGAAAACAAGCTGTGACACTTAATTGCCTCATAATCTTTGGCAGTGACTTCACCTCTTAATGCCTAAATTTTCTAGTTTAGAAGTGGGAAAAGAATAACTCACAGGGTTGTTATAAGGAACAAGGAGCCATTTAATGGAAACACTTAGAATGGTTCCTGACTCTTATTAAATGGCCAATACATATTAGCTAATGTTATTTCATTGAGTCCATGTGTTTGAATTTAAAGACCACTCTGTAAAAAGCATTAGGCTAGGACGTGTGGCTGAGCAATCTGAGCAAGGTGGCTCTTCCTTCCTCCAGGGTGATTGGGACACTTGGGCATTATAGGACCCTTGGAAAAAGCAATCACCACTGGTTTGCCTAGAAGGTCCCAATTGCTATACTTTCTAGATTAGGCAATGCATTCTCATAAGCTTTTCTTAAAAATAAAATGACCCTTCTCTGTCAGACTCAAGTGATAATATGCCATTTCGAACCAGATTCTAGCATCTTTTCAGATGCTAGTGATTAACCTGACAGCCCTTGTGAGCCAACCGCTCTGGGTTTCTGACAGAATGGGTAGAATGCTGTCCTCTACATGGGAGAAGTAAATAGAGTGGTAAGTGTTAGCTTGCTCAAGGTTGATTCTCAACTGATTATACTCCCAGGAAAAGAATAAGCCTCCAATAAAGTCCCGGGGGAAAGTGGCAATAAACCTGGGTTTAAAGCAATCAATCTTGGCCAAAACTCAAGTTCCCCAATCCCCACGACAGCAGAGGAGAGGCTCGGACTTCTCCGCATCATGAATTTCAATATAAGAAACATTGTCGCTAGTTTGCCAGATCACATACCTGTGCCCACAATAATTGGCCCCAGTACCTACTAATGATGAGAGGGGGGCTACATCTGATCTCTAAAACTGGGGTGCCAGCACAGGGTTAGGTGGGGAAAATATTTGAATTCTTGTTTTTAAGCAACAAATGTTTTGTATACAGGGTTATGGGACAATATGCCACATCATACATTCCCTTTCCAGGAACAAATAAGACCTGTTCTTCATTTATTAATATGCTAATACCCATATTAAGAAATATGCATGAAAGACATGTAAAGTGAAATAAAAACAAGAAAATCTGGTGAATTTTTATAATATCCCTAATCCTCATCTTGCTAAAAATTGGCAAGTGACTAGATAGTTATGCATATTCTTTTCCTTTGGGATCAGATTTTAATTGGTTGTATTCCCTCAATATATACTTGCTTTACATCCACAAAGATATAATGGCTTAGGGAGATTTTGGCTTACCATAAAATCACATTTTTTAAATTAGCTAGGGGTTATTTAAAATGGTCACTTTAATTTCTACCAAAGATCATTATTTGTGTTTAAAAAAAAATTTCAAAAGATCAAAGCATATGGCTAAAGTTTAGGACAGGAAAAAGAAATGTATACCTAAATCTAAAAGCCTGAGGAAATTGACACAAGGCCACATTACCTGACTGGGGAGAGAGGGAGGAAGGAGGTAGTAGACAAAAAAAAAGCTTTCTAGCATCTTTTAAATGAGATCATCAACAGAGAAATGGTTCATATCTGAATTTTTTGAGGACAGGGAATTTATCTTACTGTGGCGGTTCTACTTTTGAATTGAAATAAAAAAATACCTTTTCATACCATTATCATTTGGCTTTGAAGAGGCAGTGCTAAAACTTGATAAATTTTAGCTTTCAAATCTGAGCATCTAACTTTGGCACAAAAAGCAGACTGTGAGCATGCAGTACTGGCATTGGAGCAAACAAAGCCCCAATTCTGTTGCCAACAGCAAGTGCACATTTCATGTTCTATCCTGGGAGCTGACGCATAATTTCATAAATTCATTGTCCTCCATCTGTGTATTGTCACTCAGCTCTCTAGTCAAGAAGCAAGAGGTAGAGGTTCAATGACACAGATGATGTCCTATGTTCTCTTATAATTTATTACTCTTTGAATTTTCAGCACAAAGGCCATGTTCTGTATGTACCTACAGGAGTTTGCTTTCTTTTACTTTTCCTTTTTCTCATTATGCTTGACTTTTTCTTTTATCTTGGGACTCAGCCTTCACTTATAGTTGGAAATAAATCTTTTCTTTTTTTTTCTCCTTCTCAGCTTGCCCTTGACTGCTATGGAAACCAAAAAGAGCTCTAGAAATCCTGGAAAATTGATGTTTTTTCCCTTGGATGAGGCTGGGGGAGTTTATGGAAGGTCTTTTAAGCCCCAATGTATACCTAAATGGCTTAAAACAGAATAAAGGAAATGTATGCTTTATCAAATAGAATTCAAATTGTTTTGGCTATTATACACAGGGGAAGAAAAGAGAGAAAACTACAACATTTGAATGTGAAATGTCAGTAGAAATCTCCTATGCTAATTGCAACCAGCAAAATGAAAGAAATAAAATTTAGAAAGACATGAGATGCTATCTCAATAAAAAGAAAAAGGATAATACACTTGGTGTCTTTCCAATTTGGGGGTAAATCATTGCTTTTTCTCAAAAAATGCCAGCTTTCAAAGTTAGACACCAGCTTCTTCATTTGTTTCACTTACTGGGAAATGTTACTAAGTCATCTTTTTTGATGGTTAATACCACCAAGTGTTCCCCTTTTCCATTGTGAAAAAAATTTCAGTTTAGAGGATTTATTGAGAGTGATGGGTAATCAAAGATGATGCTTGTTTCTGTTTTGAAAGTATCAAATCCAGTGACTGACTGCACTGACATTTTCTGCCTTGTGTGTATTTCAGAAAAGCTTCGTGTACTGCTTATCTGGTTATTAATGAACCATGTGGTCACCACTGATTTTAAAATCATTTGGTGTTAGAAGCAAGATAACAAACACATGGCTGAATTTTATTAAAATCAAATAACATTTCGATATTGAAATTTCACTTTTTATTTATGTCTTTTATTTCTAGAGATGCACAGGCTTCAAAGATTTTTAGTAAGTCATTACTGCTATCCTTTTTAAAATGTCAAAAGTTTTACTTTCAGATTCATTAGCTGATCATTCTGATCACTATCATCATCATTATCCTCATCCCCACCATCATATGTAACAGGAATGCCTAATGGATGTGTGTCTCTTAACATGTTTAATTTGTATATCAATCTGATGTGATAGTTACTGATGCCACTTTAGAGATTAGAGAGCCGAATCCAGAGATTTGTCCCTAGTAGGTAGAAGTGTTGAGATTTATATTCAGCATTCTTTGACCATCACCCTTTGTCATACTACTAGCTCTGTACGTAAAATAATGGTAGGTGTTTATTTACCCATTTATTAAATATCTACTGGGTGCCATACTAAGTGTTGAATGTAAAGTGTTGAAATGACATACCCAAAATTCATGTGCAGGAAGCCATCACAATGACAAATATAGGAGACAATGTCATAATCCAATGTCTATTTTTTGAAGATCACTCTTACAACTGCGTGGAGAGTATTTTGGGAGGACTGTGACAGAAGGTGTTAGTAGTTAGAAGACTGTGGTATCAGTCCAGGCAACAGATTATAATTGTCTAGATGAAGGTGGAAGAAGCAGTAACTAGAAGTGGTTTTCACTGTAGGGGGTGGGGCGTGGAGAGGGCAACTTCCTAGAAGGCATAAAGGTGGTGGAGGGAGGAGAAGCTGTGGTGAGGAAAATGGAATCAGTAATAATGACTAGAATCTCGCTCAAACAACTGTATGGTGGATAGAACAATTTATGGCCTGGAGGCTAGTGGTAGGTTGTGGATCCATAGTTCTCTGTTGGACAAGTTTTATATCATTAAGATATCTTTCTGAGGAGAGATGTCAATTAGCTTATACAAAAACATGGACGTTAGACAAAAGGTAAGACTTAGGTGCATTGTTCTCAAGAATATAGAAGAGTAGGAGGCATTTCTTGAATTTGACAAGATGGAAAATGACAAGTGTATGTTTTGATATGTGATGAGTGGAGAAGCCTAATTAGAATGGCACCATTTGTGATTGAGTCTCAATAGAATGGAAACTTCTCTAGTAATAGGTCTTTCTAGATATGTGTCTGTAATGAAGGAGTGAAGAAATAAGAAGGTACTAAAGGATTTCAAGAGTATGACTTGTTGTTTAAGGATGGACTACAATCAGCATGTTCACATACTAAGGAAAGAACATTCAGTAGAGTAAGGGAGAGAGTACAGTACACAGCAGATTCCTAAAGGAGGAAGCCATTGAGAACAGGAGAGGTGATGGCATTGAGGGGACCAACTTCACACAGGGCTTTTGACAAGAAAAGGAATTACACCTCCAGTGTAAAAGAAGAACCATGTAGGGAGGGGTGCAGATGCACCCAGGCTTGAGGTTTGGTGACGGGAACCTGAGGAGAGCCTCTATTTTGTCCACAGATAACATTCAATAACCAACTTTTATCAAGCACTTGCCACATCCTAACATCCCAGGAATGTTCTAATACACTTTTTATGCATTATCCATGTAATTCAAAAAGTGATATTGATAACTTCCTTGTACCAGTGAAGAAACAGGCATAGAAAATATAAATTTCCCCAAATTACAGAAGTGGACACCAGCTAAAGATGTCTAATATAGTCTATGCTCCTAACCCATTAAGCTACATGATCTTCTGAAAAATTATGAAACAAAGTTATTAGTGGCAAAACAAAAGAATGATGTTTTTGAATATTTTTATTGATATATCACACGCATTTTTGGGTATATGTGATAGTTTGATTCATGCATATAATGTATAGTGATCAAATTGGGGTAATCAGGATATCCATCACCTCAAATCAGGGTAATTGGGATATCTGTCACCTCAAACATTTATCTTTTCTTTGTATTGGGAATGTTATAACTCTTTTAACTATTTTGAAATACATAGCAAATTATTTTTAACTATAATTTCCCTCCTATACTATTGCATGCTAGATCCTATCCCTTCTTTGTAACTATAATACTGTACCCATTAACTAACTTAAGAATTAGATTTTTAAGTGGTATAAGGAGATTTAAAAATAAGTGAAATTATCCTATTCAGAAATAAAGTTTTCTGGGAAAAAGCAAGAATTTTAATTAAAATCAGCTAATGATTTAGTTGTGTGATGATTACCTACAGATCAAATGTCCTACTTTGTAATATCATCAGCTATATAGGGAGATCTCATTCATATCCTTGCCTCCTCTCTTTGCTTTTCTGAATTCCTTTGTCTCAGTTATTCTGGCTTTATAATTCAGCACATTTCTTTTTATATCTGCTCCATAAAACTCATTTAACCTCTCTCTTTTATAGTTCTCAAACCTGTGTGCTGGGGACAATGATACTTACTGTTGGATCTGGATTCATTTATCCCATGGGGGATTATGAGTATAAATCACATTAGGTTTGGAAAGCAGAGTTTGCATGAGATATGTAATAAAACTAACAATTGATAGTAATAAGTTAAAACATTTTCATACATTCATTACTCTCTAAGACTACCATAACTCAGAGGGGAGTGAGGAAACATTTATAACACCAACAGAGACTATAACAACAAAGAAAGCAATAGTTTATTTAACAATTTCCCAGTGTTTTGGTCTATGTATGTACATGAATATTCTTTTTTTATTATTATTTTAGCATATTATGGGGATAAAAGTGTTAACGTTACATATATTGCCAATGGCCCCCCTTGAGTCAGAGCCTCAAGAGTGACCATCCCCCAAATGTTGCACATCTCATTCATTGTGTTTGTATATACCCATCCCCTCTTCCCCCCTCCCACCTGCCCGACACCTGATAAATGCTATTCCTATGTGTCCACTGAGGTGTTGATCCATTAATACCAATTTGCTGGTGAGTACATGTGGTGCTTGTTTTTTCATTCTTGAGATACTTCACTTAGTAGAATGGGTTTCATCTCTATCCAGGAAAATACAAGAGGTGCTATATCACCATTGTTTCTTAAAGCTGAATAGTACTTCATGGTATACATATACCACATTTTATTAATCCACTCATGAATTGATGGGCACTTGGGTTGTTTCCACAACTTTGCAATTGTGAAATGTGCTGCTATAAACATTCGAGTGCAGGTGTCTTTTTCATAAAGTGACTTTTGCTCTTTTGGGTAGATGCCCAGTAATGGAATTGCAATAGAATCACCTTAGACTCCACTAGAGATTATGTCCTTTGCATCAACTTCCTGAGGTGTGACTATCAATCCATTTTTCAGGGGCAAAGAACATGTTTGTTTGTTTGGTTCACATAACATATTTCCTATTTGGATATAAATTAAGATAATTATTCTTAAATTTTTTCTGTATTTTTTTCTTTTTTTTCCTAACTTGTTTAGACATTTTAAGATTTCAGAGGAGATGCACCCCAAGAGAAGTATTCTGCCATGAACTATAGATTAGACACTCTGTGGCAGAAGCAGAATTACCTGTGCTGGCTTTAGAGTAATGTAGAGACAGACTTCAATATCTGTAACTACATTCATAAATAGCTGGTAAAATTGATACATTTGTTTATTCATTCAACAGATATTACTTACATATCCACTATGACTAAACCATGTGATCAATTCTAGGTTTCAAATGGTGCATAAAAAAAGCATGGACCTACAATCAATCTAATGGATCAAATAGTAAACAATTTAAAATAGAACAAATTCACACAGAACAATTATCTTCAAAATACCTCTCATCTCATTTTCTTTCTTCCTTCTTCTTGTTTCCCTTTCTCCTTTTCTTCTTTCCTGCTTCACTTCTTCTGTCTTCCTTCCTTCCTTTCATCCCTTTTTTTCTGATTTCCTTTCATACCTTTCTTTCTCTTGAGATGCCTCCTATCATGCTTTGTTTTAAATCCTCCATTTTCTCCTCTGTATTCACTTTGGTTGTGAATAAATAAAAAGGACCATCACAACTATGTTTAAAGGTCTATAAATTGGCACCAAGTGAATGCACTTCGTGGTATTTGGCTATGCATATTTTCTTTTTGTAAGTCCAATATTTAAGATACATTGACAACAGCTTATTTTGCAGAAAAGTCACCAAAGAGAATGTGGCAAGAAACCTTATTTAGGTTTCTCATTAGTATAATCCCAAACTCATAAATAGAAAAATGCACAGTTATAATGCAGGGCATAAAACGATAATATAATAAATAGAAAGTATTATGGTGTCAAGCTAAAATAAATCTATACATATGTCTCAATCTATTGCTAAATTTATATTAGATGATAGTGAAAATATCATGAAAATGATAGTGAAAATGTGACAGAGAATCATGCTCATATATCATTTTCATAGAGTATTTTTCATATCATAAAAGCAATATGTTTTATTTCAGCTTGAGAGACCAGTTACTTCAGAGATGCAGTTCTATGAAAGTCAGCATGTATATTTGGATTCAAGAAATTGCACCATTTTGGAATTTCAGTCCTGTACATAGTGTCTGCTTAGTTTTTGAATATATGTTATTTTATTTTATTTCTGCTTAATTTAAAAAAAAAGTAAAGAAAAAAAAGAGCTAACTTTCCCTAATATTCTAAAATAACCCACACATTATGTCCTTTAGATGTTAGTTCACATCACTGGTGTTATAGTGCTTAAAATATCAGACCATAGAAAAAATTGTATAAGTCTTGCTCTTTCTAAGGTGGTAACTTCCTCATTATTGTAACAAACCTTGTTGTATAATAAAGTAGCAGCTCTCTGTCAGATTTCAACACCATTTAAAAATGTTTATCTGCCAACAGAATTTTGACACTGTACTGAATAAAGCAAACACTGAATTGAATGTTAAATATTAATCTTCATCTTATACCATAATTCATGTGTACAAGTCTGTTAATTATTTAATTTTGCTTGACTATTTTGTCTAAACTAAGACATATGTATATACATATAATTTTAAAAACAAAACAAAAAAAGGCAGGAAAAAGATGTTTGATTTGGTGATTTAGTTCCCAAAAAAAATCACCATTTTTTGAATTACTTTTGGTTAATTCCTTTCTTAGTATAGAGGTATTTCTTATATATTATTTAATTATATGCTGTGAAAATGAAAGTCTCATTACCAAGATATCTCAAGTATTGTTATTCATATTTGGAAACATAAACATGTTAAGTCAATACCATCATTGAGATATTCAATAAAAATAAGAAGCTAATAGTTGTTGAACATGGAGTCATTTTGTGGAATTGCATGTGGTACTGGAGACATGGTACATCCTGCAGTGAGTGAAAGATAATGTTACACGTGAATTAGGAGATACCACAGTATCTAAATCATAATGCACATCATAGTATATCCTTTGTATATTTCGCAGTGTGTATGTCGGGAAAATGAAAAGTGAGTATTCTTACTTTAAAAAACTGTTCTGATTATTTCTAATAAAGAACATTGATGTCCTTCTTCTATGACTCAGAGGAAATACCTGGTGTCAAAGTTCTCAGATGTTATCTTTTTCTACTATATTAACTTCTCATTCATAAACTTGTTACTTTAAGCTTATGTGTAGGTTAAAACTCATTATTTCTTATACACTAAAAGAGTGAGAACGTGATAAACTTTATGTCTGAGACCATCTTGGGGCAGAAAGGGAAAACTCTCCTTAGTTAACTTCTTTAACGTAGGACCCTCTTTTCTTTGAGGGCACATTCCTCAGAGAGGACAGACACAGCCCTGAAAGGGCCCAGCACTGATCTAAGTATATATTATATAGTATAACATGTATTTTCTTCTTTCTCTTTTTATGCCACAATCTCATAAATTCGCTGTCATTATATTGATTTTATCTCTGAGAAAACTGATGTGTACTAATGACCAATTGATTTGTGGAAAACTATGGAAACTAATATTAGAATTTAAATCCAAGTGTGTAATTCCAAAAACTTTCTGACATTAATAATACCAAAACATGTATGCTATAGAGTCTGATTCTAAGGTCTTCACTGCAGTTGAACTGAATTAAAATCCTGCAAAAAAATCATTGGTAGTTAGATCTTAGCACAGGTTTGGATCTCCTAGTGGAAACTACACTGCTCTGGTTGTCCTAGCTATTTTATTTAGCCTGAAGCTGTCCTAGTAAAAATTCAATGAAAAAGAGGTTTAGATAACTTTGTAATACACATAAAAACAATAAGAAAAGATGTCTCACCTTAATTCTCCTACAGCATCCAAAAATATTGACCCAGTAGGAACCTTTCAGACAAGATTATAAATGCTACAACTTGACTGAATGACAACAATAGTTCATTTAGGCAAATGGATATGCCATCCATGCTCCATGTTTTCTGAACATTCTATATAGACTGGTTGTTATTGAATTCTGTTACTTTAAGTGCATGCATAAACATTTTTGTTTGAAAAAATACAATGTTGATGTTTAGGATAAAACTTTAAGAAGAATCTAACAATATAAATTATCTCTCAAATATAGAATGCTATCAAATGTGTTAATTTGATTGTACTATATTAGCTTTCATTTTTTGTAATTTTCATGCATAGAAAATATGCTTCAAACCCATACTTAGATAATTTTATATAGAATCATTCCTAATAGTGACAAGCATCAACTTCAATTTCTGCTGAGTAGCTGTCATATTGTCAGCATCAAAAAATATGGCCACAACAGAATATTACCGCCATACCCAAAAGCTGTAAAACTTTTCCCCCTAATTCCAGGTACTACTATACAGCCACCAGTTAGACACTCAAACATGCATACTCACTGAAGATATACTCAGTAAAAACATGAGTAGACATATTCAGTTTATATTTAATTAAAAATAAAACATGATGAATAGTATATATAAATATATATTTAGAGGGATTATTTTAATGTATCTTTAAAATTACTTACATGCTTGGATGTAGGATTGTATTTTGAAGAATAGATTCAGTATGTAGCTATTAAAGATTAGATATTATAAATAATATTTTTAAAGACAAATATGGAAAATCAACATTAAATTATCCCTGACTATTGAAGAATCAGTATGAGAAAAGGAGAGAGAAAATGCACTGAGCCAGCTCGTCCTAGGCTGTGACCCCAATCACCGAAGCAAAATTGGCCTCCTAGATGTATACGGAAAGAACCAAGGTAATAGGATGGTGCAGTTGCAAAACGTTCCAATATCTGAATTCCATAAACTATCTCAAATGTTTTATTGTTTTCTTTCAGCAAAAGATGGACTGTGGCTTCTAAGGATTGATGGCTAAAAGCACAAAGTGGATATCTTTGCAAAATGAGGGAAGAAATAGCACAAAGGAATAGCTAGATCTAAAATGCAGCATCTCTTAAAAATATATTTGTCAATTTAATAGCATTTTGATAGATGGGTTGAAATTGTGTTAGAAATTAATCTTTGAACTCATTTTGTACCACAGCTAAGTACTGAGGTTCCAAAGTAAGACAACACTGGGTTCAAATTCATTTACGAGTATCTATAGTCATGTGATTTTAGGGAGGCATTTAAACACCCTAAACTTCATTTCCCTCATTTGTAAACTGGCAAAATAATAACTATCTCAATGGGCTATTTGACAGATAAATAACAAATTTATTTTAAAAATATTTCTTATGGTATTCTGAAGATTAAAAATGATTATATGTACCATTACCTCACTATCTGGTACATAGTAAAATCTCAATAAATGCCAATTTGTGTTTCTAACCACAGTCTTTAGCACTTAATTTTACTTAATATGCAGCTGTCTTATTTTAACCCAAAGCATGAAAACAAACTTAAATAGAGAAACAGTGGTGGGTTAAGTGTTGGCACTCACTGCTTAGTCATTAATTAGCTGAGAAGTATTGTTAAAAATCAAAACAAAACGTTATTTTTCTTTCTTTTGTCTCTATGGAATAACTTCTACTCCCTCAACCAACTTCTGGTGCTTAGCACAAATCTATCCGCTTTCTAGAATAACAGAATAAAGGCTTTTTAACAAAAGTCAAAATGGAGGAGAGAGGCAGATAATATTTTATCTCAAAAAGGCAGAGGAATTATGTTGATTGTTTTCTAAAATTGACTATGGACAATTAATCTACAGCAGCCAATAGAAATCCTCTATAGCTTTACGTGGAAGGGACCTGAGATCCGCCGAATTGTGTTACCTCCAGATTTCATATGTTGAAGCCCTCACTGCCAGTGCCTCAGAATATTCTGTATTTGGAGACAGGACCTATAAAGAGGTGAATACATTAAAGTGAGGGACTTAGGGTGGCCCCTAATCCAATCCCGCAGGTGTACTTATAAGAAGAGGGCATTAGGGACACACAGAGAGACACCAGGACTTCACATGCAAAGAGGAAAGTGCATATGAGGACACAGTGAGAAGGGGTCTGTCTGTAAGCCAAGGAAGAGGACTCAGGAGAAACCATGCCTGCTAGAACCTTGCTCTTAGATTTCCAGCCTTCATTATAGTGAGGAAATGATTTTCTTTTGTTTAAGACACCTGGTCTCTGATATTTTGTTATGGCAGCCTTAGCAGAGTAGCATTCGAACCGTTCAAATAATATCAAAAGGTCAGGGAAAGAGATTGGACCTGGTGGGGCAGAAACTATATGTGTTGGTAGCGGGAATACAGTGATATTAGGGAAATGGGTGCAGAGGGTCTAAAGATGGAAAAGTCATTGGGTTATTGAATTAACCTGTATAAATTGTACCTACCCACCTGCATGGTGTTCCTAATCCTCCTCTCTCTGCCGTATATTTTCAACATCCTTGACCACAGTCCAACATACTACATAATTAACTTATTTTTATCTTTAGCTTTCTTGTCCCTCTATCCTCTATAACAAGAAAGACAGATTTTAGCTTACTTTTCAGTTTAATTTATTTTTTAATGACATCTTCACTCTTAGAAAATATTTGACACTTTATAAAAGTTCAAAATAAACAAATGAATAAATGAGAGTGTGCAGAGAGAAGAAAATTCTACATGGATGGTTCTAAGAGTCAGAAAACAGTAATGTGAGCTCTATAGGCTCAAGGAGACCTTTCCCAATCAGTATTGACTGTAATAGAGAGCAGCTTGACCCTAAGGTAAAGGATTATTCTGCAGAATATTTTTACCGATTAGAAAGCAGAAAAATAATTTTACCTTATACTTTCTCATGTCAAGGATGTATAAAGGAGTTGGTATTGGAATGATAAAAAATAAAAGGTAACAGAGTGCAATAGAATGATAATTGAAATAATTATTAGGTTAAAATATTTTGATAGTCTATGTATTTTAATATTGAACACTCAGCTATGATAAACTAAATACATATTATTTGTGCTCATTTTCCAAAATTAGTACAGTTAAGGAGTCAAAAAGTAGCAAACATGAACGTATTGGAGCCTAATCAAGTCATTAGCCAACATGAGTCAAATACTAAATAGTGCAGAACTGTCTCTAGGCAATACAATATTTCAGAGAATGGATTATTGGAAAAGTAAAACAATACATTCTGGATCATAACAGAAGTGAAAACCAGGGCTTTTCCTAACGTTCATTTACATGACTATTAAGGTTTTACACTAGTAAAGGTGAGGAGATCATGGAACAAAGCTCTATAGGAAAGAATAGACATGGATTATGTTTAGCAAATGGATTGAAGAGTTTTCTTTTTATTTTTAGAGAATAGTAGTATACAAAATAGATAAGTAGCAAGCTAATTCATGGAAGACACTGACTCTCACAGTAAAGAAGAGGACTCACTTTGGACTTTTATGTAAGGAATGTCAATCACGGTAATGCATACTTGGAAAACCAATATGATAGCATTGAATGAGCAATAAGAAGAGTTAGTACAAACAAAAATGGGTAAGAAAATAAATCAACATGCCTCACATGAAGGTGAATGGGAGGAATGAATTTTGGAGCTTAAAGGGTGAGATAAGAACTGCTAGCAATGAAAGAAGTAAGAGCAATGCCCCTGAATGTTAGTTATCATGCTCAAGAAATAAAAGCAGGCCATTTCAAAGAGCACTTGTTTTACTTCGTTTTTTAAATCAATTGCGAGTCATAAGTGCATGAGTATACTATAGGGTTTATCATAAGTATAGTCTGGACTGTTGTTTTCTCCACTACTATGAACACAAGTAAACAGTTTACTTGCATTTCCCATTCTCCTACAAGACATTTAATTACTCCCTATCAATGCTATGGTGACCATTAATTTTCCACCCAGAGATACTTCTATTAATAATTATATTGGGCCAGCAGGACTATCCTATGCAAAGTATAAGGTATGTTTGCCTTAAATATCATTTTAGATACAAACTATTAGAAAATCCTCTCTAAAAACGTTTCTCATTAAATACAGATATAGTTACTTTAATAATATTTTATTTTCTACATTTCAGTTGCATTTATCCTTCCCTATGACTAATATTCTAAAGTAGCTTTGAGTTTTAAATTTTGTGTTATGATAGAAAATATTTTATATTTATCATATTTTATGTTTGGAAGTTCTGAGTTGGCACTGTTCAGTCTATTTAGAGGACAAAATGTTCAAACCAAAATTACATCTAAATTTCAGTCATTGAAATGCTTTAGAAATTAAAGCTCGAGTATAATTTGTAACTGTCCATATGTTGTGGAAATAAGCTGAACATACATCAAAGAAATCATTTTTCTGGAAACGTTTTTCAGAGCTTTCAAAGGCTCACAGAGTTCTTGCTTCACTTGGAAATTGCTAAAGACATCCTTTGAACTATTGAAATGTGGGATATCCAGCATTTGTATTTTTTTTTTTTTGTCTCAGTTTTCCAGATGCCTTTATTATCTGCAAGGATGGAGAATAGTTTCTAGTTGATCAACTGGCATAAAATACTTTGCTTAATTTACTATTACAATGCAATGCTCTTCTGCATATATCTTTCCTTTGCTGTTGTACTTAAATGCTCTTTGGGATATATCTTTTCCTACAGACCAAGGAAAAGTGAGAAGTTATTAAAAATAGGTTAGCAAGGCACATAATTACATAATGTAATTTATAATAACAGAAATAAACTTGCAAGCATAGTAAATAATATGAAAATGTATAAGTGCTATGGTGAAAGGCTAATGACTGCATGATTAGATAGAATAAGGATAATAATGTCATCATCAACAGAACTATATTATAGAAATGGATAGGTAGGTGATAATATCACAATGTGGCAAAACCAATCTATGACATAATAGATCAAAAATTTTAATTAAAGTTAATTTAACTATAAATGGCAATGATATGTAAGAAAACTATTTGATATGAAATGTTTAGCAAGAAGTAAAGTTTTCTAAAATTATAAAAAGTACAATTACATAGAGAATTTCTCCCTATTTTTAAAATTTTTATTGTGATAAAAACATTTAACGAAGGCCGGGCGCTGTGGCTCACGCCTGTAATCCTAGCTCTTGGGAGGCCGAGGCGGGCGGATTGCTCAAGGTCAGGAGTTCAAAACCAGCCTGAGCAAGAGCGAGACCCCGTCTCTACTATAAATAGAAAGAAATTAATTGGCCAACTGATATATATATATATAAATTAGCCGGGCATGGTGGCGCATGCCTGTAGTCCCAGCTACCTGGGAGGCTGAGGCAGAAGGATCACTCGAGCCCAGGAGTTTGAGGTTGCTGTGAGCTAGGCTGACGCCACGGCACTCACTCTAGCCTGGACAACAAAGCGAGACTCTGTCTCAAAAAAAAAAAAAAAAAAAAAAAAAAAAAAAAAACATTTAACGTGACATCTACAGTCTGAACAATACAGTGTTTTTAACTATGTAGGCAGACTGCTGTACAGTAGATCTATCAAACTTATTTATCTTGTAGAACTGAGCATTTATACCCAAGGAACAGCTCCCCACTGCCCCCTGTTCCCAGCCCCTGGAAACCGCCATTCTACTTTCTATTTCTGTGAGTTTGACAATTTTATATGTATTCTTTAAGTGAAATAATGCATTATTGGCCCTTCTGTCACTAGTTTATTTCACATAGCATAAAGCTAAAATTCACCCATGTTGTTGCATATGGCAGGATTTCCTTTTTTTAAAGGCCCAGTAATATTTAATTGCATGTGTATACCATATTTTCTTTCTTTATTTATGTTGCCATAGACATTTAGATATTTCTCTTGGCTATTATGAATAATACTGCAATGAACTTGTGAGAGCAGATACTTCTGGGATCCTGATTTCAATTCTTTTGGATATACCCAGATCCATATAATCGATAGATCAAATATTTGTTCAATTTTTAATTTTTTTGAGGAAATTCTATAGTGTTTTTTATAGTGGCTACAACACTCTTCATTCCAATAACAGTACACAAGGGTTTCAATTTCTCCATATCCTTACAAACATATGTTATCTTACACAGAGAAATGTCAGAAGATGCAGGTATTTTTACATTTTTATGTTGCTTATTTGACCATATTAAGTAATGTTATGCATTCTTATATGTATTAATAATTTAATATTCACTCTAATAATACATTTGTTGGATTCTTTTTTTTTTTTTTTTTTTTTTTGAGACAGAGTCTCGCTTTGTTGCCCAGGCTACAGTGAGTGCCTAGCTCACAGCAACCTCAAACTCCTGGGCTGGAGCGATCCTTCTGCCTCAGCCTCCCGAGTAGCTGGGACTACAGGCATGCGCCACCATGCCCGGCTAATTTTTTTATATATATATATCAGTTGGCCAATTAATTTCTTTCTATTTATAGTAGAGACGGGGTCTCGCTCTTGCTCAGGCTGGTTTTGAACTCCTGACCTTGAGCAATCCGCCCGCCTCGGCCTCCCAAGAGCTAGGATTACAGGCGTAAGCCACCGTGCCCGGCCGTTGGATTCTATTTAATCAAGAAAACCAGAAAAGATTAATACCAAAGGCTTGGATTATACACTATCAACATAAACTAGAAAATCTCCATAGATTAGTGTGTTCTGGACAAACTTATGAGAGAAAACAAATACCAAAATCCCGAGGGAAAATCTAAGCAACCATCCTTGGTGGTTCTGAATAATTCTGATCCAAGAGTTCTGGGCTCTAGGATCCATCTCTCTCTCCCCAAAGACTGAGGTGAAATAGTATCCAAAACCTTTATAACAAGCACTGTGTCAGCATGAGAATCCTGGGATTTCTAAGGCTAAGCTGAAAGGCTCCTGAGAGTCCTGATGCTAACTAGCATCTTGGATTCACAGAATGAGCAACAGAATGATTTGCATTTCTACTCTTTTCTATTTTCTTGCTAATAATGATGGGAAAATCCTATCACTCACAGGGTTTTGGAAACCTTTGCTGACAATCACCTGATCAAATTAGTTATGTATGTTTTGCTATTTGGGGAGTTCTGCATTTCTTTTGCATCAGTTAGATGCTCAATTAATTTTATCTTGAATTCTATAATTCCCAGATCAGCAAGCTATTTCTGTAAAGGTCCAGATAGTGAATATTTTCAGCCTTATGGGCCACACTCTTATTTAGTACTTTGCAAGTACTAAAATGACTGCCATTGTAGGCAGACATAGGTTGCCTGTATCTAAATGAATGGATATGGGAGGATTTGGCCCACTGGGCCTACTTTGGCAGCCCCTGCCATACACTTCCATTCTACAACCCATCTCACATATGAGAAAGAATCTCTCATATTACAAGGTAGATTTGAAATCATGGTGTGGTAGTGAGGAGCATAGACTCTAAATCCATAGTGCCTGCAATTATTGGATAGTTTTTATTAAAAATGAGAACACTAATAATTTCTATACCATAGGATTGTGAGGATAAAAATAAATCAATATATATGTATATATATATATATATTATTTAGAGTACTCAGACACATAAATGTGCTATTTAAGTGAATGAAGCAATAAATAATTTAATCAATTATAATTATTACTATTATTTATATTTATTGTTTAATATCCTATTAATCTAAAGTTTTATATTTATTAAGTATAATCAGCTGTTGAATTTCTACTATTAAATTTCATAGATTTATTTGCTTTGTATCAATTCCTAAATCTTTACATTATTTAATATTTTGTTGACATTGTAAGATAGGCACATTCTAATCTACCATGAGCAACCTGCAACAGGAAGCCAAAAATATACATATAAAAATAAAAATCCATCATGGTTATTAATTTCACTTTGGTCTGTTACACTGATGTGTAAAAGTCAGAAATTCTCTGTTAGCTTTACTCCCCTTATTTGCAACAGGAACAAACTTGAATTTATAAAACTTTTTGTCACTCAGTTTTATATAAATCCCTTTCTTGATAAAGAAGAGTTTGTGTTTATAATGACTCTCTTTTTGAAGCTTTGCAATGATTTTTAGGAACCAAGAGTTACAAAAGAATTAATTTTTTAGCACTATAATAATATAAATAGCCCAAATATTCAATATACTTAGGCTCTAAATCAAATATTGCTATTATATAGAATCTCAATGAAGTCTTCTCCATTTATCTTTTGAAATCACAATGATAAAATTTTGTACATAAAAATGCAATATTTGTATATGTTTGCTAAAATATTTTTCAGAAATATAAAATCATATTTTTTCAAGTTAGAAAAATAATACTGATTATAATATGCAGAAGTTGTGCCATGTATCTATTGTCTTATTTTGTACACTTCCTTAATTACAACAGTGATGGTGGGGGCGGTGTCAGATAAATAGTTGTTGAAGGATTCATTGGACAAGTTAGCAAATTAAAAAAAGTAAAGAAAAATAAAAGAAAATGTAAATATGACTTTTCAAGGCAGGTGACCATAGGATTTAACAATGCTAAATAAAAGTAATTTTACAAGAAAAATAATTTTTATTTTTACCCTAAAATGATCATAGTATATATAGATTGTGTCTATCTCTTTCCTTTCAAGAATTTTTATTTTCTGTTATATTTTACATGCTTGGGAACTCATTTCACATACATTTATATTTAATGGTTGAAATTTCCTCAAAACTCATTATCCTCTGTATAAATGAAGAGACAGTGAATATTATTTTTCTCTTTTTATAGATGAGAATGCTGAAAACTAGAAAAATTATGTAACATGGAGAACATATATCTTGTAGGTGAAGGAGACAAGACTTGAGTATGGATCTCTGATTCTAATGAACTTGCTTTCAACTATCATATTTGACCTTAGGAAAAAATACAGTAGATAAAATTATACGCTTTTAAAGAAAAAATTCACAGTGATGACATATTTACTTATTCATATTAGTAAAAACAAATTACTTACAATTGTAAGCCAGTGAACCTACTTAAGCATTTTTCAGCATTTTTATGATTTCTTATCATTTTTGTTTCCACATTCCATTTACAACAAAAGCTACTGCAACATTCTGGACAGGGTGAAAGCAGAAACACATACCCACCATTGCATGTATTCTTCTTCAACAAATTTACAAATAGTTCTTCTTCAACAAATTTACGAATAGAAGTATGACATTTAATATTTCTATCATTATAATCAAGAATGATATTAATACAGTGATGGCACTGAAAATCTTAAGAAACACAAACATACATGCAAATATATTAGATCTAATAGTATATGAGGTGACGTAGGTAGCTTACTATAGTATATAGTGCTAATATAATCATGAAACTCAATAGACTAGTTTGTGAATGCCAGAAGATAAGGACAGTTTGGCTTGGTAGTGTTTGATGACAATCATAATCTCTAAACTTCTAAACCTTGAATCCTTTTTCAGTGAGTAAATTTAATAAGCCCCACCTTTGCTCAAATATTCCTTTATAAAATTATGCAATGCATTTTAGAAGAACATATATAAATTTAAAAGGTGTTCACCATGACATAGGTGACATAGCATATGTCAATGAAAGGTTTTTACAGCTAAAGGGCATTCTAACCCCTGGTAAGGAAGGGCACTTCTGTTTTCCTTGTCAACTGATTTCAACTCACTAACTTCCTGATACACCAACCAAGCTGAGTTATTGTAACCATAAGTACCTGAGATGTCCAATCTCAGAATCTATAATTGAGTATTCAGGTTCGGTTTACACAATGACTTGCAAGTCAAATTTAAGTATCATTTTTTATATCAATGTTATAATTTGCCATTGTAAATCTAAATTTAAAATTTAAATGTGCAGCATATTTGAGCAAAGCTATTATGTTTTCCACATTTTAAGGTGAAAAGATTTTGTATATTTAGTCTTTATACCTCTAGTACACAGCTCCAAACCCCTTGGAATCTGTGGAGAAACAGGAGTGTCTTTTTATGCTAATGAGATGATTGGCGGCTGGGGGACCCTAACAGATAGGATCAGAATGTGGGCTGGTTGCTGGGGAAACCAACCTTGTGATTAGAGGGTTGGAACATTCAGTCTCATACCCTCGCCCCCTCCTTCCAATGATGGGAAAAAGGCTGAAGGTTGAATTGATCACCAATGGCCTACAATGTAATCAAACAGGCCTACAAAATGAATCCTTCATAAAAACACAAAAGGACTGGATTCAGGGAGCTTCCTGATAGCTAAACACATGGAGGTTTCTGGAGGGTGGCAAGTTCACACACTTTTCCCTAGGCATGTCTTCTACCTGGCTGTTCATCTGTATCCTTCATAATATCTGTTGGATTAAATGGGTAAATGTAAAGAGTTTCCTTAAGTTCTGTGAACTACTCTAGCAAATAACAGAACCCCAGAAGAGCTATGGGAACCCTGATTTATAACCTCTCATTCGGAAGTACAGGAATGGAGTCCTTGGCCTGTGGGATCTGACACTACCTCCATGATGAGAGAATCAGAATTGAGTTGAATTTGAAGTTACCCATCTGGTCCCTGCTGTGGATGTGCTTGAAATGAGGGGAAATGACCTCACACATCTGGTGTCAGAAGCATTGTGTTGAATGGTATGTGAGAGTAGGAAAAGTACTATTTTTATTCCTATGTGTGGCCATGTTCATAAAGCTAAATAAATAAATACATGTTTTCTGCTTATGATTCTTATTTCTAATGAATGTCTCAATGATAACCACTTAATGAAGCTAATATTTACAGAAATAAACCCCAATAAATGCCGATTATTTTAAAGATACCAATCTATAAATGTTATAACCTAATTTAAAATTAGTATCAAAATCAATGAATCAGGTAAATTAATTTTTTTATTCATAAACATATTAGAGTAGATAAAATCTAATGAATTGCTTTGCTTTATGCATTCATTAAAAATCACTGAGGCCGGGCGCTGTGGCTCACGCCTGTAATCCTAGCTCTTGGGAGGCCGAGGCGGGCGGATTGCTCAAGGTCAGGAGTTCAAAACCAGCCTGAGCAAGAGCGAGACCCTGTCTCTACTATAAATAGAAAGAAATTAATTGGCCAACTGATATATATATATAAAAAGATTAGCTGGGCATGGTGGCGCATGCCTGTAGTCCCAGCTACTCGGGAGGCTGAGGCAGGAGGATCGCTTGAGCCCAGGAGTTTGAGGTTGCTGTGAGCTAGGCTGACGCCACGGCACTCACTCTAGCCTGGACAACAAAGTGAGACTCTGTCTCAAAAATAAAAAAAAAAAAAAAATCACTGAGATGCATTGACTTTCTATAAAAGAAAAACAAAATTGAATATAAAGCAATCATCTAAAAATAATTTCTAATTAAAGATAATTTTCTTGTTTTCTATTTACTGCAATACCATATTATAGATTTAAAATGAATTTGAACAATGATATGTTTTGAAACACTTAGATTTGTTTGTTTTTGACATGTCAGTAAATACCCAAATACAATTATTTTATCTTACTAACAAAAAGGATTCATGCATTACCTGAGTTAAAAAATTATCTAACTTCCACTAACTTTTATATCTATGGGGTGTTTGTGATTCTAAAGTTGGAGATCAGCCAATAACAAGTAATTTTTTGGCCCTTTCCCATCAAGTCTGGATTATTATTCAGGCATAAAAATAAAAATGACCCAACTCGCATGACAAGGGAAACATATTTTAATACATAGTTTGTTATATTTTTATTTGAATTTTAACCATTTCATTAGCCAGAACGTGGCCAAAGATAATTTTCAGAAAGAAATTTAATTCATATGAATACGTAGCCCTGAAGAGTTCAAATGAAGCAATTTAGAAGATGGTTTACCAGTAGTCTATATTCATGAATATGTTCTAAACCAGTGCTGTCAGATAGAAAGATATAAGCCACATTTGTAACTTTAAATTTCCATAAAAGTGAACTGATAAAATTGTGTTATTTTATTTTAATAATTATATCTGAAAAAATATCATTTCAACATGCAATCAATGTAAAAAAACTGAGATAGTTTATATTGTTTTTTATACTAAGTTTTCAAAATCCATGCACATTTTACATTTACAGCATATTTCAACTTGAACACCAAATTTTCAACAGTTAAAGTGAGATATAGTTTTAACAAAACAGTACAGTTGTAATTAACAAAAACTTACATTACTTCAATTTATAAATTAAATTTAAATTAATTTAAATTAAATAAAGTCAAAAATTCAGTTCTTCAGTTGCATTCTCCACATGCTTACTGGCTACCATGCTAAACAGTGTGGTCCTAAACCAGTAACAGACAAGAATATTTTAGTCTATTTTATGAATAATTTATCATTTTTAATAAAATACAGCCAGAAATATAATATTTCTCAGTTTATTAAGTGTATGGTCTTTTAAATGATTATATTTTCTACAATGTTAGTTTCAAAATGCATTAGTATTCACTATGAACCAGAATAATAATTGTGTGATAACTGTATAGCCTTTCATTCTTTCCTAAAATGTGTATAGATACATAATTGATATTTTTGAAGTGACTAGTTTAATTATCTCTGAATGAATTTAGTTCAAATTTTATAAATACATTATTCAGAGATTCAATCTATAAAATAGTCACATTCATTGAACAAGAGAGCACAATTTCAACAGTGTTCTGGGACAGGAGCAGGAACCATAACCGAGAGCCTCACTTTGTATAACAAGAAGATTAGTAGATTCTCAGAAGGGGAAAGCATGGTTACTGGCATAAAAAGCAATTAAAGAAACCATACAAAACTCCCTGATCACAGCATCCCTGCTTCACCCGAACAATACAACCATCTGATATGAACTCTGTGCTTGAAGGAAGAACTAATGCAAAGATCAAGGAAACAGAAAATTAAGAATTAAGTAAATGAATATTAAATTGTTTCTATTTGCTCTTTTATTAATTGTTTTTCTGAATTCAATATAGCTTCTTATCAAAGGACACAAAATTGATGATAAAATATGAAATTAATTTGAGTCCACATAATGAAAAGAACTATGAGGAAAAGATAAGTTGAAAACTTCAATATAAAAGAAATAAGAATAAATTTCTAGAGGAAGTAATGGGCATGGGTAACTTATGCCCAGTATAGAATTAATAAAAATGTGATTGAATACATGCAGATGAACCACTTTTAGGAAATTAAATTATATAGAGGAAGAAATAATCATGTGGTGACAGAAAGGCTTGCATTTAATACTATTTAATATAGCCATGGAAAAAGTTGCTCAATCTCTCTGAACCTCAAATTATTCTTCTGTACAATGGAGTTAATTGAAGGTTGGGCTATTAGGAGTGGAAATAATATAGGTCCTAGCATAGCGATAGTCAATAAATATTAGATCTGTTTATAGTGTTATGACACGCTGTAATAACATAACAATGACTACCAGTAATGAAGCCCTGACTGCAGAGTCTTAATTATATGCTTTCTCTGAATTCTTATACCCTATCAAATAGCTTATGAAATTGAAATTATTGTCCACATTTCAGAAATGGAAATCTATCTTCAAAGATGTAGTAAGCACTGATAAAATTACCTCGTAAGTATGTTGAAGAGCAGGGGGTCAAACATATGTAATCCAGAAACCCTGCTCTGAAACACATGTCATGCTATAATTTAATGCAGACTCATATCTATATATCAGTAGGAAAGGTTAATTTCATATTTTAATTGTTAAGTTTTCCTAGCCATAGGCTGAAACGGATTTATCATAGAAAACCTGTGTAGTAACTGATTAAAGTGGAGATTTGGTGGTCACCATGTTTGATAATATCATAATATCTATTCATCTATACATTTTTGTAGATCAGTGTAGGCATTATATCTATGATGTAGGGTTATAATGATAATGCAAGTGTTATTTACCAAATCAATTCTATAGTAACATGAATTTTAATAAAGATGTCTTACATTTAAATAAGTTGCTCATAAACTTAAATAGCATTACTTTTTTTCTTACAGAACATTCATAATTAAATTACTTGTATTTCTAATGAAACTCTTGAATTGCGATGTTTTGTACTAGCAAACACTGGTTTCTAAAAATAGTCAATAGAGCTACTTTTTATTAAGCTATAAAAAATTAATGTAAAAGTATTGTTATTTGTTCCTACTTTTTGGATTAATTGCTGGTAATGATATATAAATTTTATACATTTTTACAAGTTACAAAATGTGGCATGGGTAAAGAGTGTTGAAATAAAGTGCACATAAACATTTAGAAAAGTTTAGAAAGCCAAAATATGACAACTGTGATTGGTAGGTCATTTTATGTGAACATTTGAAATTTATTCATTTATTCATTCAATTTACTCAGTAAATACTTATTAAATAATTTTGCCTGTTTGTCATTGTGCTAGATTTGTTATGTGGCACAAATTATTAGTATAAAAGGCCCCTATCTGGAAATAGACTGAATTTCTGGTTCTAATGTAACAAGTTCTATGAACCCCTACATGATTTTATAATCCTCTCTCTTAACTATCTAGTTGACCTTAACCACATGAACTGTTGAGTTGTTTCCCAAAAATGATGAACTCAAACTTCTGGCCTGAAGTGATTCTCTGACCTAGGCCTCTCAAAATGCTAGGATTACAGGTGTGAGCCACCACACTCAGCCTGAAATGATAGATTTTCTGCAAGACAAAGGAGTTGAGATTCTGAAGGTCTCAGGGTAGACAGCCTGCTGCCAGGACTCACCACTCCCTACCCCTGTCCCAGGGCATGTTGTACCCCCTTAAAAAGCACATGATCTCCATTAACTTGGGAGACAGATTTGAGGCAGCTTCCCTTATTCTCCTGGCAAGACTTCTGTTGTATAAAAATTCCTTTCTTCATTGGCAATCATCAGGGTCTTAATCTTTGTGCAATGAGCAACTGGACCTAGATAGAAACCTCCTTGGGGTTTTGACCACACTAAGTGGTAATAGCATGTAGGTAAGTGGCCACTTTCTATTTAATAGAAAAAAATGAAGACATTAAAAGAGAAGAGTAATTTAAAATGGAGCACACTCCATATTAGAAAAGTCTGGGAAGACAGTTTGGCAGCAAGTAAACAGTACAGTATACAAGCGAGTGATTTTCTTTTTATTTGTATTCAGTGATGAATCCAAGGGTAAATTGTATATGAAAAAAAAAAACTATCATCAAATTTTTAAATAAAACTCTTGCATATATTTGTTTTGATACCCCCAGGGACTTTTTTGTCTTGAAATTCAACATATATTAAAGCTGAGATTTAATTATTCATTACTCAACAATACTGGGTGCCTAATCTCAATTCCATAATAACTACTCAATCATGTATCTTCTCTCATATCTCTAACTACCTCTAGAATATTTCCACATAGATATCTGGTACATCTCCATCAGGTATCTTGTCTTGTATGAGCAAATACATCATCAATGAGCAGTAATATTTTGAAAGGAATCTACTTATCTGAGCAGTGGGTGTCAAGAATGGCTTTTAAGTATTCAGTAAACTATGTTGTAAACCAATACACTGTCACCTAGACATTTTTCTTCCATTTATAGACACAGGAAGAGTGTTAATGCAAGGATTTTAAAATTTGCAAGAATTTTAGTAAAGTTCTTGAGGGCCTTAGGATTTTCAAAATGGTAAATCTAAATCAGCATTGGTTTCAACTTAAAATCACCACCTGCATTAGCCTCTAAAGAAGTCATCTTATCCTTTGAAGGCAAGCATTGACTTCTCAGGAACTATGAAAGTCCTAGATGGCATCTTCTTCCAAAATAAAGCTATTTTGTCTATATTGAAAATCTATCATTTAGTGTAGCTGCCTTCATCAATTATCTCAGCAAGATCTTCTGAATAACTTGCTGCAGCTTCAACGTCAAAATTTGCTGTTTCACCTTGTACTTTTGTGTTATGGAGAAAGCTTTTTCCTTAAATCCTATGAACCAATCTCTGATAGCTTTAAACTTTTCTTCTGTAGCTCCCTCACTTTTTTCAGCCTTCATAGAATGCTAGTGAGTTAGGGCCTTACTCTGGAATAAGTTTAGACTTAAGGGAATGTTGTGGTTGATTTGATCTTCCATCTAGACCACTAAAACTTTCTCCATATCAGCAATAAGACTGTTTTGTCTTTTTTATCATTCCTGTTTTCACTGGAGTAACACTTTTATTTTTCTTCAAGAATTTTGCCCTTGCATTCATGACCTATAAGACTGTTTGGCACAGGAGGCCTGGCTTTAGGCTTATCTTGGCTTTTGACATGCCTTCCTCACCAAACTTAATTTGTTCTAGCTTTTGATTCAGAGTGAGAGTTATGTGATTCTTCCTTTCACTTGGACACTTAGAGGCTACTGCAAGGTTATTAATTGCCCTATTAATTTCAGTATTTTTGTGTCAGGGAATAAGGAGGTCTGAAGGGAGAGAAGGAGATACAGGAGCAGCCAGTTAGTGGAGCAGTCAGAACACATACAACATTTACTGATTAAATTCATCATCCATATACGTGTATTTTGTGGTGCCCCAAAAGAGTTGCAATAGTAACATCAAATATCACTGATCATAGATCATCCTAATGGATATAATAATAATGAAAACGCTTAAATATTGGAAGAATTGCCAAAATGTGACACAGAGACACAAAGTGAACACATACTATTGGGAAAATGGCACTGTTGGACTTGCTCAACACAGGGTTACAAAAATCCTTCATTTTTTAAAAAAATGCAATATATGTGAAGCACAATTTAAAAAGAGGTATTCCTATATCCACTAACGCATACCAACAGAGTACTGCTGCACATTGAAGTATTATATTGTAATTATACACTAAGTACTGAGTTAATTTTACTTGACATTTTCCAATACGGTAACATATTTATCAACCAATCATACTAATTGTTTATTGAGTTCATGTTGTAAAACTTTGAACTTAATTTTGTATTTGAAATCAATGTTTCATCTATTAGCAAATCAGGTAACTTATACATATAAAGTTTGGATGAGAGTATAGAAAAAATACTTAGGCAATTATAAGTATTTTTTCAGTTACTTAACATTCATACACAGTCTTACACTATCTGATTCACATTTTAATAATTCCAATGAAAAGCGCTTTCTAAATGTACTTCTAAAATAAAGGGTCATTAATTTGATTCTCTAAACCTTACCCACAACTTAAAATGGTGTATGGTATATTTTATACACATTAATATGTTATCATATGGATGATTTAAAATGTCATACAGTGACACAGCATTAGAAAAGAGGAGGAGAATCAAAATGTAAGCAATTAATTTCAAAGAGATAGAGTTCCAAAATTGTAGCAAATATAATTACAACAAGAAACGATGTTGAAAGTTATAGTCTATCCAGGAATCATGTTGTAAAACTGATTCTCATCCATGTGTGTTCATGCATTTGTATCATTGTTGTTACTTTCTAAAATAATAGCCAATTACTACTTATAATACTCTGTGATTTTTTCAAAAAGATTGCAAAAAACAGTTTTTACAGAGATATATAAATGTGTATACACACACACACAACCCTTGTACACTGACCAGAAATTCAATATATTATGTTATTGGCATTTTCAGATTTTGTTTTAAAAAATTGCTATTGTAACCCTGCTTATTAAATTCATAGCCAATATATAGAATTGCATTATTTTTTATGGCTCCTAGAATAAAATGCTTGTTAGTTACATGGCTTTCTCCACCCATCCATGGCCATCATGTGGCCTGATGTAAAATAAAACATAAAAAGAGAAACACAGTGTTGCAAGGAGAGCTATTTTGCAAATAACATATCACTAAAAGGAAAGCTATATTATCAAAGAACAATAAAAATTACTCCTTATGAAGTAGAAAAAAAATCAAGCAAGTGAACAAAAAAATCCCCCAAGAAGATAAATGAAATTAATCTGTCCTAAGTTCTGTAATAAAAGAAGTTCAAGACCCCCTTTTTTTTATTGAAGTTGTCACAAATTAGAGATGCCATATAAAATAGCAATTTGGAATTTCCTTGTAAATGGTTATTCCTTCAAGTATTTTCTTCAAAATTACTGTGAAAATCAGCAGAGAAGGATAATTTAATTAAGAAGCCAAAAGGCCAACTAGAAAAAACAAAATCAAAGACAACTGGTTATAAAAAAATAGTAACAATCAAGAATAGAATGACATTAAAATGGTAACATTATCATTTAATGTTTTAAAGAGAGGTGCCAATGTGTCTTAAGAATGATTAAACTTTACAGAATGATATGGTGTAGGAACAAGATAGTGGAATAGTATTCCCTGACCTCCTCTCTCAATAGACACCAATTTAACAATAATACACAGAAGAATTTCCTTTGTGAGAAATACATAAACTAGTAGATAGGCTCTGTCATTCTGGGTGATCCCTACCCAGTCACATCAAAACGGGTAGGAAAATTTGAGACAATCTCTCAACATAATCCCCACTCCTGGTGCAGCATTATACAATTATGAAAAAAACCTCTAGCTCCCAGCTTCTTCCTAGGTAAAGAGCTAGACTAATTGCCAAACATTCCCAACTTTTCCAGGGACTACTCAAGGAATTTGCTTCTGTCTTACCTGTCTAAGAGCACTGATGGACCCTGTATACACTAGAACCCTAGAGACAACAAAGAACTAGTCTAAACTAGTATAGTAACTCACCAAAGCTCTTCCCTGCCCCAGTCTCAATGTAGAGCAAGAAGGTGAGGAAACCTAGTTCTAAGCTTACCCAGGTAAGGAAAAGATTTGAATTATACAATCAATGTTCCCACTTCATGGTGATGCCAAAAGAATTGGTTTCTCCTCACTTATCTTAGAGCACTGAAGAGAGCTGGCATACACTAGACACCTGACGGCCACTAAGAACAGTGGTTTAGATTAGCATAAAGGTTTTAGAGACCTCCAGAATCTCCAGCCAGGCTAATTGTTGAGAGTCTTCTCTTGTATGAGGCCAACCAATGAACACTGGGAGAGGTGATGGTTTTTTCTAATGTATAGATACCAGTACAAAGAGTTAAGGAAAAAACTGTGACAAAAATGCTCATCAAGCTCAGAGGAGCAATCAATTAGCAAAAGGAGAGTTTCAACAAAGAGATAGAATACCTTTAAAAGTGAAGCAAACAGAAATCCTGAAGTAGAAGAATATAATAACTGACCTGAAAAACTCAATGGAGGAGTTCAATACAAGACAAGATCAAACAGAAGAAAGTATAACTAGATCAAAAGCATTTTAAATTATACAGTCAGAAAAGAAAAAAGTGAAATAGAAGAAGAGAACTTTAGGGACTTGTAGACACCATCTAGCAGACCAATGTACACATTATTAGAGGCCCAGAAGAAAAGGGGAGAAAATACCGAAAGACTGATTCAGAGAAATAATGGGTAAAATCTTCTACAATCTGGAAAAGGAAATAGACATCCCAATCTAGGAAGACCAACCTCTCCCCTAGGAATATCAAAACAAAGACATTAACATAAAGTGTTGAGGAAGAGAAGTAAAAGTGTAGTTTCTTATGCAATTGGAGTTAAGTTGTAAGTAATATAGACTGTTATTACTATAAGTTATTTTAAGTAAGCCCCATGATACCATGAGAAAAATTAATAGAAGTAATTCTATTAATACTAATAGAAGTTATACAAAAACAAAAAAGAGAAAGGAATCAAAGCATATCAGTACAAAAATATTAATAAAATGCAAAAGAAGACATTAAGAGAAGGGAAAAAGTATATAAGAACTAAGACAGAAAAGAATAAATAAAATAAGAAGAG
This sequence comes from Microcebus murinus, assembly GCF_040939455.1. Classification (NCBI taxonomy): domain Eukaryota; kingdom Metazoa; phylum Chordata; class Mammalia; order Primates; family Cheirogaleidae; genus Microcebus; species Microcebus murinus. The sequence goes on from NC_134114.1 coordinate 15,569,150, forward strand.
TAAATTCTTCCTATCAGCAATTACTTTAAATGTAAATGTATTAAACTCACCAATAAAACACATGGAGTATATAGATGGAAAGAACAGTAAGATCAAAGGTATGTTTCCTGTAAGAGACTCACTTTAGATTTAAGGATATAAATAGGCAAGAAGTAAAGGGATGAAAAATGATATTTCACACAAATAGAGAGAGAGAGAAGGAATACTTGTATCAGACAAAATAGACTTTAAAACAAAGCTGTCTCAAGACTCAAAGAAAGGCATTACATAATAATTAAAGAGCCAATTTATCAGGAAGTTATAACAATTATATATGCACCTAACATTAGAGTTAAAGCACCTAAATATATATTAAAAATTTGACAAAATTAAAGGGAGAAATATATAAAAATATAATACTATTAATAGTGGAAATCTACAATAATAGAACAACCAGACAGAAAATCAATAAGAAGGAAACCGCTGATGTAAAGGACACTATCCAGGGGTCCTCAAACTATGGCCCGGGGGCCACATGCGACCCACCGAGGACATTTATCCAGCCTGCTTGGTGTTTTTGCTGCCGCTGCCTGTCCTGCTTAGCAGCCGACTGGCCCCAGGCGCACAGTGCACATGTGTGTAATGTGCGTCCCACTTTCCAACGGCCCTCCAACGGTCTGAGGGACAGTGAACTGGCCCCCTGTTTAAAAAGGTTTAGGACCCCTGCTAGACCAAATGGACCTAACCGAAATAAACAGAATTTTTCATGCAAAAGCAGCAAAACATACATTCTTCTGCAGTGCACATTCTCCAGTGCACACTCTCCAGTGCACAGAACATTCTCCAAGACAGATGACATTTTTGGCCACAAAACACGTCTTAACAAATTTAAGAAGATTGAAATTATGCCATTTTTTCCCAATCACAATGAAATAAAATTAGATCAATATTAGAAGGAAAATCATAAAATTCACAAATATATAGAAATTAAACTATACATATATTTGAATAACCAACTGGTCAAAGAAGAAACCAAAATACAAATTGGAAATTATCTTACAAAAAATAACAACTCAGCTTACTTTGGCCACACATATGCTAAAATTGGAATAATAAAGAGTAGATTAGCATGTCCCCTGCATCAGGATGACGTGCAAATTTGTGAAGCTTTCCATATTTTTAATGCCACATATTCTTACCTATAAGTGGGAATGGTATAATGGACACTGGAGACTTAAAATTGGGGAAAGTGGGAGAAGATGAGGGATGAAAAATTACCTATTGAATACAATGTATATGTATATATGTATTGAATACAATGTTATATGTATATTACAAGTACAGACTTCAATATATTACTACAATATATACATATACCCCCTAAATCTATTGAAATAAAAAAATATATAAAGTGTAGTGAGAAGTCATTAAAAAAACACACGCACAACACACTAAAGCATATTAGATGACGTAAAAGCAGTACCAAGGGGGAAACTTATGATGATAACTATCTACATTAGAACAAAAGAAAGATCTCAAACAACCTAACTTTATATCTTGAGTAACAAGGAAAAGCACAAACGAAGGCCAGAGTTAGCAGAAAGAAGAACATAATAAAGATCAGAGCAGAAATAAAGAAAATAGCGAATATGAAAACAGAAGAAAAAGCCCAACAAACTAAGAGTTGATTTTTTGAAAAGATAAAATTGACAAACCTTTAGGTAGACTAAGACAAAAAAGAGAAAAGAAAAGAAAAATAGAAATGAAATAGCAGGCATTAAAAGTGATGCCACAGAAATAAAAAAGGATCATACAAAAATACTATGAACAATTATGTGCCAAGAACATAGATAACCTAGAAGAAATATTAATAAATTCCTAGAAACATGCAACCTACTAAGAATGAATCATAAAGAAATAGAAAATCAGAGCAGACCTGTAACTAGTAAGAACATTAAATCAGTAATCAAAAACCTCTCAGCAAAGAAAAGCCCTTGACCAGATAAGGCTTCGCTGGTGAATTTTATTAAATATTTAAAGAAGAATTAATGCAAATCCCTCTCAAACTCTACAAAATATTTGAGAACTAGGGAACACTTCCCTAGTTCCTAGAACTAGGGAACTCATTGTTCCCTTTGGCCAGCATTAATCTGATACCAAAGCCAGACAAATACTTAAAAAAAAAAAAAAATTGCAGGCCAATAACCTGGATTAATATAGATACAAAAATCCTCAAAAAAAAAAAAAAATCAAGCAAACTGAAACAGCAGCAAATTAAAATGATCATACATTATGACCAAATGAGATTTATCCCTGAGATGCAAAAATGGTTCAACATATAAAAAATACATTAATGTGAAGCATCATATTAACAGAATTAAGGATACAAATCTCATGATTACCTCAATGGATGCAGATAAGCATTTGACAAAATTTAGTACTTTCATGATAAAAACTCTCAACAGACAAAGAATAAAAGGAAAGTATTTCAATATAATAAAGGCCACATATGAAAAGCCCACAACAAAAATCATACTCAAGGGTAAAAACATGAAAGTTTTTCTTATAAGATTACAGGAATGCCCATTCTCATCACTTTTTTTCAACATAATACTAAGACTCCCAGGCAGAACAAATAGGCAAGAAAAAAAAAAAAATAACAGGCATCCAAGTTAGAAAGAAAGAAGTAAAATTTTCTTTGTCTGCAGACAGTTCAGTGTTATATACAGAAAACTTTAAAGACTCCATTAAAAAAAATGTTAGACTTAATAAAGAAAATTAGTGATGTGGTTTGATAAAACATCAACACATAATAATCAATTTTTTTCTATGCACTAACAACAAACCATTGAAAAGGAAATTAGAAAAACAATTCCCTTCACAAAGCATCAAAAGAAATAAAACACTTAAGATTAAATGCAACTAAAGAAGTAAAAGACTTGTACTACAAACTAAAAACTACAGAACATTTATGAAAGAAATTAAAGAAGACACAGACAACTAGAAAAATATCCCATGTTTATGGATTGGAAAATTTAATATTGTTAAAATGCCTGTACTACATAAAGCAATCTACAGATTTGATGCAATTCCTATGAAAATATCAATGACAATTTCTATAGAAATATAAATATACAATTCCAAAATTCATATAAAACTACAAAGAATTTGGGATAGCCAAACAATGTTGAGGAAAAAAGAACAAAGCTGAAGGTATTGTACTTTCTGAATTTAAAACATACTCCAAAGATGCAGTAATTAAAATAGAAACCTAAAAGTAAGACCCCAAATGTAAACTTTTGGAAGAAAACATAGGGAAAAACTTCATAACTTTAATTTTGGCAATGATTTCATAGATGTGATACCAAAAGTACAGGCAACAAACGAAAAAATAGGTAACTGGTATTATAGCAAACTAAAAAGCTTTGACACAGGAGAAAAAAATCAATAAATTTTAAAGGCACTAAGAAATGTTGGAAAATATTTACAAACCATCTATCTAGTAAGTGGTTAATTTTAATAATATATAAAGAACTCTTCCAAGTCACAGGTAAGGGAAAGAAAGCAACCAAAAAACCTGATTCAAAAATGGGCAAAAAATTATAAATAGGCATTTATATAAAGATACAGAAATGATAAAAATGGCTAAAAGGTATATGAAAAGATGCTCAATGTGATTTTTGCTAATCATTAGCAAAATGTAAATCAAAATCAAAATGAAATAGCTACTCATACTTGTGATGATGGCCATTATCAAAACAACACCAACAATAAAACAAAACAAGTGTTGGTGGATTTGGAGAAATTGGATCCCTTGTGCACTCATGGTGGTAAAGTAAAATGGTCCTTCTTTCTCTTCAATTTGTTCCTTCCCTCCAACCACATTCTTATTCATGTGTTTTCATTAGAAAGCGTGTGGAATTAATAGAAAGTTTCTATGTTTGGAAAGGTAATACCACTCACAAAACTCAGTCTGAGAGAGTGAAAAAAGGAGATAAGGATTCATTTGAGTTGTATAAATTAAAAAGAAGAAAGTTAAATAGTCGCAGGATTTAGTAGTATTTTTAGTTACTACATTAAACACACAAAAAAAGGCTGCCTCAATGGAAATGTAGATCAAAAAATGCAGGGATAATAGTTGAGCACATGGTTCAAATAGTCTTGTGTGAAAGAAATGAAATAGTCTGTACTTACTTTGGTCTTGTTATAAAGTAGTATGAGAAGAACATTCATAACATGAGAAAACATAAAGATAATTTGGAGGTATGGCCTGAAACATGAATAAATAAGTATACTGTGAGCTTATAAAAAGAAAAACAGATCATCAGGTTTAGAGGAGGAGGGTACAAAATAGACTGAATAATACTTGTACACATTGTGGTAAAAAGGAAAAGCACTATAGTAGAGAAGAATAACATGCAACTCTATATATTAGCTTCCAGCTCACATATTACATGAATCACTCAGAAGTGTATGGATAGCTATCATTTGATTTCTAACATACAAAGCCTAAATTTATAGTTTAGCAGCCAGCCTGGAAATACAAATATGTATTAAAGAATCATTTCTTGTTAGAAAATTTTCTTTCATGCTGTAATTTGCTGATAGTTTGTAAGCCATGATATATATTTAATAATGTGGCTGTTTTGTTGTCCCAAAGTATGTATTATAAATATAATAGGAATGCTACAGACATTTTTTCTTGGCAAAAATGGTCATGTTTTTTCCTATTCCTTTATTTTTCTAGAATTTTTTATCAATCCCTTTTTACTTATTACTAAATAGCCAATCTTTGGAATAAAATAAATTAAATTCAGCAAAGAAAAAAGAGCATATGACTCTTGAAACTATTATACATTTATGCTATTAACATAACAGTATAATTCCCAACAGTCCATTTCCATCCTTATAAACAGGAATTAATTAGAATGCATTCAGGAATTAAATGAATGAGGAGAAACCACATTTTGGTGTTTGCGTGTGATAAGTGGAAAAAGGAATTCCTTTAGCAAACAAACTCTAAAACCTGAAACCTATCTGGTCACATGAAAAACCCTCTATCAAAAAGTTGTTGATAGAGGTGACAGGTGTAAGCACTGGTTCCTCTACTGTCCCAAATCACATGGAATACGGTGCATTGTCACCAATAATATATTCCTGCAGATGAGAAAGAAAGGCTGATGCTGACTCCTCATAGTCATACCCTTATCAAAGGACACACTGGGAGTCTCCAAATTAGAGACACATACCAAAGTTCCACTTCTCCCAGATAATTATAACTGCACTGTCATTAGACTTTTATGTAGTTCTAAGGACATGCCAGGTTCTCTTCTAAGCGCTTTTCATGTATGGACTCATTTAAACTGCACGATCCTATGAGAAACGTTATCTTCTAGATGCACACTACAGAAATGCACAAGGAAGTGAAGCATTTTCCACAGATGTTGAAACAGCCAGTGTCCACTTTGAACCAAGAGCATTTGACTTCACCCTGGGGATATATTGCCTCTTTGTGTATATTTTCTTCAGTTGAGGGTCTGTCAAACACTTGCCTATGTGCACATAATGCAGCTCTGTACACAAGTATGGAGAGCTGTATTTGTTGGAAAATACACTGTGATGAAATCTTCAATTTTTATGTAGAAATTCTGAGTCAAACATCTATATTAGTTTTTACTTAATATATTTTACTTCTTGTTTAACCTATAAAAACAAAAATGGATATATTCAGAACAAATGAAGATTTCAGTTAACATATTTATTGTACAATTAATAATTATAAAATGACTTAACTGTATCTGTGTGTATGTATACATGTAAATATATACATGTCTATGTAAGTGTGTATGTGCATAAATGCAATGGACTGAGTGTTTTCATCCCCCAGAATTCATAGGTTGAAATCCTAACCCCTTGATACAATGGCATTAGGAGATGGGGCTTTTGAGAGGTCATTAGGTCCTTAGGGTAGATCCCTCATGACTGGGGTTAATGGCCTCGTGTAAAAGATGCAGAAGGCTTTCACTCTCCCTCTTTTCATTGCAAGAGGAGACAGCAAAAAGTTTGCAGTCTGATACCTGGAAGAGGAGCCTCACCAGAACCAACCTTGATGATTTCCTGATCTTGGACTTCCAGCCTATATATAGAACTGTGAGAAACAAATTTCTGTAGTTTATAAGTCACCCAGTCTACGGTACTTTGTTATAGCAGCTCCAACTAAGATATATACATTAGCATTTTATATATGTATACATATTGTCATGGCTTATCTACTTCGGTGATTTGTGTTTTACTGTATATATATTGATTTTTCAGAAAATCAGTATGATTGACTTTCTGAAAAATCAATATGTATTGACTTCAAAAGATATGATTCACTTTCTGAAAAAACATTATATAAGGCCTTTTTTTAGTAATTTATCTTTGATTTATCCAAAAGAAGCAATTATTTTCTCTATTCACTTGGTTTCTTGGGTTTTTTTTTTTTTTTTTTTAGTACTCTTAGAGTAATGCTAAATATTAGCCAAGCTAACAGACTATATAAGCCAAGAGATGTAGCCTCCAATGGCTACAATTTGTTTAATTAACCTAGGCCAGTGGGAGTGGTAATAAAATCAGTGAATGTCACTGGATACTTTGAAGGTATTTTTAAACAGCCTTAGTTTTAATACACTGAACTCATCGACACCTTCGGCATGAAACAGATGGTTAATAGCATCTCAAAAACTTTGTTACACACTTTTGAACTTGCCTCTCTGTAAAAGCCAATTCCAACTAGTAGAAATTATTAATATAAGCGTTTAGACCTTATTCTTCATAGAATAGCAATAATGAAATAAAAAATAAGCAATATTCCAATAAGTGGAAAAATCAATATATCCCAACTGAATGTTCCTCTATATATTTGATAGATGTTGAAGTTCTAAAAAGAAGATAACTTAAGCTTTTGTTTATTACCTCAGGGCCTTTTTATTGTGTAAAATAGAATTTTATTGATAAATACTTGTAAAGTAAAATGACTCTAATATACAATTCCCCATTAAACATATATTACTTGCCTTACAGTAATAAAGTTTTAAAAAACATACATAAGATCTTTTGTATTTTGTCCTAGTCCTAATTCTAAATTAAAATCAAGATTAATTTTAATCTCTTTCAAAATGCCATTTAAACAGTCTACAAGAAACTCTGGAATCTTTTCATTGCTTATATAAATCTTAGACTTTTTTATTGCCTTTTTCCAACATAGTGTATATTAATTTAGAACTATAATAACTTTTATGGCATTTTGCTTAAAAGCAGTTAGTTAGCAAATAAAATTCTTTTCTTGTACTACGTAGTCATTAATTCTGCATCGTTAACTACTGATTTTTCATGAAAAGTGAAATTTGTAACCTTTGAAATATGTCCTATAAATAAAATACTTTCCTAAAAATCTGTTTCTTTTTTTTTTCTGCTTTTGTGAGGCATGAGTGCTCTTTAAGATGAGTTTGCCAGCAAGTAACAGATAACCCATCAATACTGTTTTTAAATTGCTGTGATTTTGATTTTTCCCCCACTTAACAAGAAACCTGGAGATAGCTTGTCTTGTTTAATACTCTTATCAAGAATTTGTAACCAAAATGTTTGTGCCCCCATAATATCCTAAAATAAAAAATAAATAAATTGTGGACTTTTAGTTCACTTTATGACTCAATGTTGAACTTCTTAATCCTTTTACAGTATTTTTTAACTTCTGTTTCTTATAGAGTTTTCCTTCAAAAATGCTATATGATACATAAATAGAAGTTGAAAATCAAAAAAAAAAAAAAAAAAAAAAAAAAGAACTCAGGCCCTTGTCCGTGATGTGTGGTACTCTCCACAGGGTCTTCACTTTGGATCCACTGGCTGTCATCTAACTGGAAAAATATACCCAGTGTAGCTTTGTGCATCATAAGCAAATTCAAGGGCAGGGAGCAGGAAGGAGGAGCAGGTCAAGGGCTCTCCTACTTCTGGTATCACAGAAGAAATAGCTTTCCCAGAAGCCCAGCAGGTTTCTCCTTGGCTAGAATTGGAACATACATCCACTTTTGACCACAACGGTGACTGAGAAAGCAATCACTTGATTTTATTTTTTCACACTCTTTAGGTGAGAGGAAGCATGAGGAAAGGAGGTGAGATGTGACTATTGAGTGCCAATCAACAGTGTCCACTACAATCAGATCATTCCTATAAGACTTGGTGTTTTTAGAAGCAAGTGCCAAAATGAACATGAAATTCAGAGCATTTCTAGATATAAGGTAAAGACTTATGAAAGGCTATCCTCAAAATTATATATTATATTAACATATTAAAAGTTATTATCATTTGTTAAGAAACTATTTCTTTTTTCACATTTTTTATATTTCAGCATATTAAAGGGGTGCAAATGTTTAGATTACATATATTACCTTTGCCCCACCCCAGTTAGAGCTTCAAGCATGTCCATCCCTCAGATGGTGTGCATAGCACCCATCAGATGTGAATATACCCATCCTCTCCTCCCCTTCCACTTGCCTGACACTGATGAATGTAACTACTATATGTGCACTGAAGTGTTAATCTATTAATACCAACTTGATGGTGAGTACTTGTTTTTCCATTCTTGTTTTTCCATTCTTGTGATACTTCACTTAGTAGAATGGGCTCCAGCTCTACCCAGGATAATACAAGAGGTGTTAGATCACCACTGTTTTTTGTACCTGAGTAGTACTAAAACAAACATGAAAAAATGCTCAACATCTCTAATCATCAGGGAAATTGAAATCAAAATCATAATGAGATATCACTTAACTCCAGTGAGAATAGCTTTTAGCAAAAAGTCCCAAAACAATTAATGTTGGTGTGGATGCAGAGAGATAGGAACACTCATACACTGCTGGTGGGACTGCAAACTAGTACAACCTCTATGGAAAGCAATATGGAGATGCCTCAAAGAGCTACAAGTAGAACTACCATTTGATCCAGCAATCCCATTACTGGGCATCTGCCCAAAGGAAAAAAAGACATTCTATAAAGAAGACATGTGCATTCAAATGTTTATAGTAGCACAATTCACAATGGCAAAGATACGGAAACAACCCAAGTGCCCATCAAAACATGAGTGGATTAATAAAATGTGGCATATATATATATATATATACCAAGAAACTAAATATTTCAAATGGAATAAAAATGATTTGGAGCATTTGAATCGAAAAGGCTGCAGAATCATGTTCTACCAAGAAGAGTCTCCGGGTAAGTATCTTTATTGAAAATGAAAGTGAAATATCAACGTGTTTTATCAAATAAAACAAAAGTAAAAGCACTGTAATAAAATGAAATAGTGAAATAGGCTGAATACAAAAACACAGACCATAAATAAATTATGCATATGTAAATATGTAAATTAAATATATAAATTATGTATTACACACATACATATATATATCAATACATACATAAATATATAATACATGTAAAAATTCACCAAATACAAAAAAAGCATTGTACCAATATTATTTGAGGCTACCTGCTTTATACTCATACCTATACATCTAAAAATTTATTTTAACTATTTTCTATGATCAAAAATTGTCTGACTCCTCCTGTTTTTCTTAAGGCAAGAATGAGACAAAGTTATTGAATAAAGTAATATACATTCTCCATAGACAATGAATGGACCTCCTGTCATAACAGGAGGGTTCTGACTTCCTTTATATAGACAAGGTCAATAGGGAGACATTCTCTTACCAATGATGTATTATAGTAATAGTTTTTCTGTAATTTATATGCTAATTTCAAATTTGTATGATATTAAAATTCTAGGAAAAAATAGAATTCACTACTTTTGGGGACAAAAAAACACTGTTCAAATGTATTTACAAATTCATTATAGTGAAATTAAGTCAAAAAATAGCCCTTTTATTAAGTTTTTAATAACATAAATAGGAAGGAAAAGGAACATGGGTTTACATGCCTAAAAACTCATAGATCCCTTAATCTTGCAGGAATTACAAATACATTTAATCATATTTTGTGTGAGGTATAATAAAATAATTATTTCAAAAGAAATATTCTTTTAAAATATGCTTTTGTTCTATTTATAGATGGTTTAATAATATTAATCATTACAAATATAGTTTTATTTCTACTTATTTGACAATATATTAAATTAATGTAAGAAAAATGTGAGATTTTTCTGTGAATGAATTTTAAAAATTACATATAAACTTTAGTTTTGCAATCAAATTCATAAAACTTTAGCTAAAGTCAGTTTTTACATGAGAAGAAAAATATTGTCTCCTGTTTTCTGTACTCACTCCAGAATGAGTTCAAAAATTAAAACATATACTCCACTTTAATGATAATATGTGCCATTCAAAATATTGTTCATTACATATAATGCCTGAGATCAGATGGAATAATAAAAAGTAACATAATTGAATGGAGAAAAGTTAACTTTAAGTTTCTATAGAGGAAAATATATTAAACAGAGCCAACAATTCATGTCATAGAACCTTTATAAATCTTAAGAGTAAACTTCCATTTATAGAAGTCAGAAGGTTGGTTGGGAAGGGTATGTTAGCTTTACACAAGGTGTTGGTTTAAAAGATGCAGTTAGACCCTCAAATTGTCACTAGTACCACTTCTCTTGCCTTCTCCCATATCTGGAGGGATAGGAAGTTCTATTCTTCAGAGGAGTTGAATGAAAAAAATTCTGGACTTGAAAATACTAAGCACAGATAAAGGGAATGGTGATATATCAAATGAAAACCAGGGATTGAATGGAAGTCTATACAGTGAACATTAGAATTCTCAGTTCCCTTCTTTAATTCAGCTCTGGAAATCCTACAAGCAGGCTTGTACCCACCAGGCAGGAGATTGAATGATCCTTTAATATAGAAGTTAAATACCTGCAAGGAAGACACTGGTGCTGATAATTGGGGGCTTCCAACAAAAAGTTTAGTTGGCTACCTGGTCACCCTATCATATATTTCACCAATTTTCTACCATTTCTCAGTCTCACTTGTATACATATACACCCATGTACACATTCACACACAAAACTGAGGTTATAATAGGAATTTTAAGAAATCTTTATTACTTTGAAATAGGCAGCCAAATATCACCAGATACTTGTGGAAAATAACCATTTGAAAGTCAATAACCAAATTAAATAAACACAAAATACAATACAGAAGAAACAGCAGCAAAACTAAGAATAGAAAAAGAAGCAAAAAAATAAAAACAAGTACTATACTCAAAGAAGTTTACGATATCACACTCATAAAATAAGAATAGGAATCTATAGCAAAGGTAGGACCAAAACTTGTTCTAAGCATAAAACAATAATACTTATAACAGAAATATGAAAGTCACTAAAGAACTTCCAAGTAAAGAGCTTGGATGATGAAGTGAAGGTGTTCAGAAATTAGAAAATAAAAAATATGATGATACTAGGAAATAAAAATGAAAGGTCCACCCAGAAGAACTACAAATAGGACCTTGCAATAGGTATTCTAATAAGAGAAAAAAGTAAGGAAAATTTTATCTTAAATAACATAGATTTTTTTTTCAAGATTGAAAATAAACATCCTTCGCTAAGGATTATTACTCTGAAATTTTAGAAATTTATGGATAAAAATAAGTTTCTGAGGGACAATTATGAGAAAAATAAATTAATTTTCATCCAAAGGATTATTGAGGAACAAAAATGAATTTTAACTAGTCTAGTGGGAATCATATCCACAGAAGAAACAGAGTTAAGATTAGGCTTGAAATACTCATGAATTTCAATGTGGAATTAGAATAGGGAAAAATATTTTGAGCAAGAGAAAAGATGTAACATTAGAAAAATACAGGGTGCATTTAAGGAAGAATAAATCTGTGCATCTGAAGCTTCTTGTATAAGATAGACAAAAAGATATATAAATAGATATGAGTAAAACGTAGTTTATGGACATGGAGCTGAAAGGTAGCTTATGGTAGAATGTGGAGAGTCTTGAGTGAGTAACACTATTTTTTAAAAAATAAAACAGTTTCACATTTTAGTTGTGGCAGAAGAAATCTATCTTGAGGAAAAAGGGTAGTTTTAATGTGAATGAACATGTTTATTCACCATATGGATCAGATGAGCCAATCCTAGAAATTTAACAGCTGACTTTTCCCCTGGCATTTGATTTCTTTTGGAGGACAGAAAAAGATGGAGAAAAAGTAGGTGAGGAGTATAACAAAAACATATGGCTATAGAGATCTTAAGATTTTCAATTTTGAATTTCTCTAGTTTTTATACAGAAATTCATCCAGAAAAATTGTCTTTAAAAATAACATCATGGCAAAACCATCCCTTGGTTCCATATATTTTTCTCTTCCATTTCTTTGTGATTTTCTCAAACTGTGTAGGTCAACAGAAAAATTTAGTAGAATCAAAACTTCAAAATGTTTTCAGTTTTATTCTATAGAATTTAATCTTCAATGTTGAACCTGTTCCTAATAACAAACACAAAACTTTACAAAGGGCAATTTTCTCAAAAATAAAACAAAACAAAAATGAAATATTTAAAAACTTTTGTGAATATTAAACAAGTATTTTTTATTATTCTTTATATATTTTTTGCACTTTAATAATTTCTCAAAAAAAATCCCACTCTAATTTTAAAATCATTAACCTTTGGATATGTTCTACTCCAAATGGTCAGATGATGCAAGTTCCACGAAAAAAGACACTTCCTTTGTCTAATATGTTATGACATTTATTAAACCCACACATGTTTGGTTTTGGCTACCTCAGTGTTAGGAGAATAGCCAATACACATTTCATAAAATTTTGAAAATATGAAGTCATCTCCCTAGCCCTCATCTATACTGAATGTAAAATGTTTGTATTCTAAGGTACTTGCACTACAAAACAGGTAAGTGGAATGAGGGTATGATAAGGAAAGACGATAGAATGACTTCAAGATGAAACTTTGTTGAGTTCTTAAAACAAATATTTTGGAATTCCAAAATAAAGAATTCAACCTGTCATATTACTACATTATACTGCCAAAAGATGATATGATTCAACATGGTTTTCATTTCTACATCCCAGACCTAGCCCATTGACAAATTAGCACTTTCCTCTTTCACTCGTCTTATTTTCTTTACTGCTGCTTCTCTTATACATACGCTCACTGCCCTCATTATGTTTAGGAAGTAGGTGAATAATTCTTGCTAATTTTTAAAATGGGGTTTCCGGGAGGCCGAGGTGGATCATTTGAGCTCAGGAATTTGAGACCAGCCTGAACAAGAGCAAGACCCCATCTCTACTAAAAATAGAAACAAATTAATTGGCCAACTAATATATACATATAAAAAATTAGCCAGGCATGGTGGCTCATGCCTGTAGTCCCAGCTACTCGGGAGGCTGAGGCAGGAGGATCGCTTGAGTCCAGGAGTTTGAAGTTGCTGTGAGCTAGGCTGACGCCATGGCACTCTAGCCAGGGCAACAGAGTGAGACTTTGCCTCAAAAAAATAAATAAAAAATAAAAAAGGGTTAGCATTGGCTGAACAAGTACATGACTCAAAGAAACATATTGATGCTATTTAATAAAATGCAATGTTTCAGGGATAAAAAGTCTTTATGCAACAATGTGATATTTAGTATTACTTTGAAGTTGAAAATTCATCAACTGAAACGTGACACTTTTCAAGTCAGAAAACCATCAAACTTTTTTTACCCAATGTGCTTTAATGCAGGACACATATAAGCACTATGGACCACAAATGTTCCATATTATTCAGTACATCTTTCTGGTGCCTTGCTTTGGTATTTTTTCTTAGATGTAGGGAAAAATAAAGCAAGAAAAAGTAATAAAAAAGAATTTTCTTGAAAAGAGCAGCCATTAGGAATTTTCCCACCATGTACATGGTAACAGGCAATCCCTCAAAGGGAGCTATGTGCGTTTTTATTCAGTGGAGATAGAATCTTCTATCATTTCCCAAGGGAGAAGCCTATAAACTACTGATGTTTTGGAGGGGAGTATAAAATAACACAAACAGTCTTCCATTTTTTTTCCTGATAGCTTTGCTTTGTTTCTCTGAGGGTGTCCTCATCCAATTTCTCTCCTCAAAGGAGACTGTGATACTTTCCTTTGCAGTTAATGATTTGCCTCAGTTTCCATTCAAAAATTCCAAGAAACCTGCCTCTTCAGGGTTGTAAAACTATGTTGCGGCTTCCTAGAATCTCTCTTATCCAAGAAACTTCTACTGAAGGAGAAGGGGAGAAGGTGTATCAAATAAGTTACCATGGTCTTTAAATCACTGTTTAAGAAAAGGGGTGAGCAGAGAAGGAAGGAAAAGTAACAGCATTCCCTTATTCTAGAAGTACCACTCATTGCATATTTTGAATCGCTAATTTGGTCAATTATCTAACCCCAAAAAGGAAAACTCTAATATAAATGATACAGTAATAATTATCTGTAGTCAGTTCTGAGCTGAATACTTTTAGGTGTTTTGTCACGCTTTCCCTTTTTCTTCACTGTTGTTGAAACTGTTTATAAATCTCACAAATATAAATGAGAGACAAAAGGAAAATGCAGATTTTATATTTTTCTGTCAGTATGATGTGCTGAAGAGAGGAAGTCTGAGCTACTTTGAGCAAACAGAAACTGCATTTTGCATAAACTTTAACATAATGGGACATTTTGGCAGTAACTGTAATATTTATGCAAGCATTAAAGAAAAAGGAAATGGCATGTTAGAGAACCCTAGGTGAGAGTGTCATTGTATAACAAATGTTTTACTCCACTCTGATTCTAAATAAAGGCTAATATGTGAAATGATTAAGGCAATAATAGCACATATTTATTCAGTAAAGTCATTTGTTGACAGTTAAAGCTCATTCCAAAGGAACCTTCTGGTACATAAATATTTTTCATATGAATTTTTCTCAACAAGAACTCAATATTTGTGTAATTTCTTCATTTCCCATGAAATTTCCTTGAAAAATGGATTATTTCAAGTATACATAATCTTTAAGCGAGGGTGGAAAAGAAAGAACAAGGGGCACAAAAATGCTGCAAGACTACAAGTATTTTTCCTTGTTTTAGTAAACTACGACTGTATCAAATGCATTCATTAATTGGTTTTAGAATCAGAATAGTTTTTTTAATTCTATGATTTTGGCTCAAAATTGAACCAGGATTTATTGTACCCTATGAAGCACACATGCATTCCCTGCTACCTTATTAAAAACTCATATAGGCCATGCACAACATCAGACACTTTACACACATTGAGTCATACTGTTTTCATAGCCTGAGGTGACATCATGCCATTCGCAGATGGATAAACTCAAGTTAAGATGGTGTAAGTAGGCAAGCCATCGTTATGCTGCTCTGGGGTCTTAGAACCCAGATTCTAACTCATAGCTGCCATCTCAAAGCACTAGTTTTCAACCAATAGAACAAATACCCTTTACACATGCTATGACCTTGGGAAGTTGCTTAATGTTTATGCACTTTGGATGCTTCAGGTATTAACATATCTCCTTATAATCCAGATTTAATTCATATCACATACCTGTGAGGAAGCAAGGCATTACTTTTTCTTAATATAATGGGAAAATAATATTTGTTTTTTATCATTTAGGGAATTAAAAAAACGAAGCTAAACAGATGGCAAGCCAGATTTGAATGTAAAATTGACAAATAGATTCAACACCCAAAATATAAATGGAGATCCTCTAGGAATTTAACTTCACTAAGGCAAGTCATAGTAATTATTGAGTTTCTTTTTCTTTTAGTTTCAAATTTGAAACTTGTTAATTTTCTATTTCATAATAGCATAGAGTATTCATCTAAAGAAGATATGGCCAGTCTCTATTTATAAATACTATATGAAGAAATGTTAAGTATTAGGAAAATGTTTTTTAAAGGATGGCAAACTTCTGTACCTATTTTTCCTAATATATTTTTGAATGAAACTTATTTGAAGGAGAGATGTGCCATTTAATAAATTGTATATATGCTATGCACTTCTTCCCTTCTATTTTATGGTGAAATCTAACAATTCTTGTTGAATAATGAATTAAAGCAAAATAAGCAGAAGCCTCTTGGCCTGAGGTTGTCTCTGTAACCAGAGTTCTTACATAAGCGTACTGGAACTTAACCTAGAAACATTTCTTGTAACTGAATTAAAAAATAAATAAATTGAGCTTCAGCCAATCACAGTTAACCAGCCAATTGGTTATACAACTGGGGACCTCCCACCATATCATATTCACTAAGGCAAAAGCCTCATCAAATGGTACCCAAATAAAGCAGTCACCTAGCTGTCACCACTCAGGTGATTACTTTGCTTCCACGTTCACCTTATAGAGGCTGTCTGCTCATGTTGCTGGCAGAGCTTTCTGAATCTCTTTCGGTTCTAAATGCTGACCAATTTATGAATCACTCTTTACTCAAACAAATTTGGCTCAATGTAATTTGTCTAAAGTTTTTATTTTAAAATATTTAAAACCAGTTTAGTACAATTAAATGAGAAAGGGGTGCAGGGAGGAAAGCATTGTATTTACCAGACACTGTGCTGGAAACTGCTCATGATTTGTTTCATTTAATCCCAATAACAGCCCCACAAAGTCATTAGTATCTGTCCCACTTTTTGAAGAAGAAAATAGATGCTTCCAAAGGTTAACTGATATGCTCTCTCAAACTTGTAATCATTAAATGACAGAGGTTAACTAAAAACTAAACATAGCAGCTCAAAAATTTCTCTGTAACAACACACTGCTTTGAAATACATTCTGATTTCATTGAGTATAAATGATTTTGGGGGGTGTTTGCTAAATCATATTGAAAAAAGAAATAGGTGGCAGGTTATAGAGGCAATTAGATAAAGTGCTAGTACCTCAATTACTTGCTCTCAATTTTCCTAAACTACTAATTATTACTATTCCAGTGTTTGAACTCATTCAGAATCTAAGACCAACCTGACATTGAGACGGAGAGCTAATGTTGTAATCAGACAGGAAATTCAGAGTACTTGAAGATCGTGGGCCAGAAGCAGAGGGAAAGCTGGTTAGTACAGATAGGATTCAGGTTAAATTCAGCAGTCGCAGTATCTGTTGAACTCTTAGTAAGTGATATCATTGCATTATTCAGTTTGGGTTTCCATAACAAATACCATAGACTGTGTGGCTAAGATAACATAAAATTATTTTTTCAAAATTCTGGAAGCCAGGATTCCAAGGTGTTGTCAGGGTTGATTTCACTCTGAGGTTTCTCTCCTTGGCTTGCAGGTGGTTGTCTTGCCCTTTGTCAACACATGGTCTTTCCTCTGTCTGTGTGTCTGTGTCCTTTCTCTCCTCTTCTTTTAAGAAAACCAATCATACTGAGTTACAGCCCATCCTAAGGACCTTACTTTAACTTAACTACTTATTTAAGGACTCTATTTCCATTCTGAGGTACTAGGTATTAGAGCTTCAACACCTGAGTTGGGGAGGGACAAAACTTAGCCCATAATGGTTACCTGGAGAGAAATGTTATCTATTCCCCTGGGAAAACCCATGACAACTATACCAAAAGTGACAAAAATACAGCCATAGTGTTTGAGTTCTATTTTTCAGTTCATTCTAGCCTACTCACCCTACAGGTACAAACACCACATTTTTATTTGCATTTTAAAAACTGCTCAAAAATAGTTTTCTCTGTAAAGTTTTGTTCTAAGTTTCTCAGTTATTGGCAACATGCCGTCTAGGTTTAGAATGAGTCACAAATAAGAAACATTATAAAGAAAGTATCAACAAACTTTAATGATGAATTAAATTGTCTGAGTGGGTAGGGGAGTGAATGGTATAGAAATGGTAAAGGCTTTAACCTGCTTCTACATTTAAAGCATAAGGGAGAAATTTAAGGGGGGGAGTTGATAACTTCAAGATTTAAACTATTCGATTTCAGATGAAAATGCAGTTATTTAAATACTATTTGTAAAAATACAGAAGCACAGAAATGCTGGGGATAAATATATATTTAAGATTGATCCTCCAAAAACATTGGGAAATCTACATGAGAATATGAAATATACAAAGAACAATATGAGGAAAAATAAATACGGCTGATAGGATGTTAGATATTTCAAAGTTTTAGAAAGACCAATCAAGAAGTCAAAAAAATATATTAGAGATAGTAGAAACCAGCACATTATTGTACTATTAAAACTGAATAAAGAGACCTAAGGTATGAAACTATTAGAATTCTAGAGGAAAATGTTGAAAACACTCTCCTAGACATCGGCCTAGGCAAAGATTTATGAAGAAGTCCTCAAAGGCAATCACAGCAGCAACAAAAATAAACAAATGGGACATGATCAAACTAAAAAGCTTCTGCACAGCCAAAGAAATAGTCATGAAAGTAAACAGACAACCTACAGAATGGGAGAAAATTTTTGCATCCTACCCATCCGATAAGGTGCTGATAACCAGAATATACTTAGAACTCACGAAAATCAGCAAGAAAAAATCAAATAACCCCATTAAAAAGTGGGCAAAGAACTTGAACAGAAAATTTTCTAAAGAAGACAGAAGAATGGCCAACAAACATATGAAAAAATGCTCATCATCTCTAATCATCAGGGAAATGCAAATCAAAACCACAATGAGATATCACTTAACTCCAGTGAGAATGGCCTTTATCAAAAAGTCTCCAAATAACAAATGCTGGCGTGGATGCAGAGAGAGAGGAACACTCCTACACTGCTGGTGGGACTGCAAACTAGTTCAACCTCTGTGGAAAGCAATTTGGAGATATCTTAAAGCGATACAAGTGAATCTACCATTTGATCCAGCAATCCCATTGCTGGGCATCTACCCAAAAGACCCAATGACACTCTACAAAAAAGATACCTGCACTCGAATGTTTATAGCAGCATAATTCATATTTGCAAGGCTGTGGAAACAGCCCAAGTGCCCATCAATCAAAGAATGGATTAATAAAATGTGGTATATGTATACCATGGAGTACTATTCAGCTCTAAGAAACAATGGTGATATAGCACATCTTATATTTTCCTGGTTAGAGCTGGAACCCATACTACTAAGTGAAGTATCCCAAGAATGGAAAAACAAGCACCACATATACTCACCAGCAAACTGGTATTAACTGAGTAGCACCTAAGTGGACACATAGGTACTACAGTAATAGGGTATTCGACACGTGGGAGGGGGGAGAGGGGAGGGTATATACATACATAATGAGTGAGATGTGCACCATCTGGGGGATGGTCATGATGGAAACTCAGACTTGTGGGGGGAGGGGAGGAATGGGCATTTATTGAAACCTTAAAACCTGTACCCCCATAATATGCCGAAATAAAAAAATAATAAAAAAGAAATAATAAATAAAAAAATAAAAAATTGAATAAAGAAAAAATCATAAAGAAGGAATCTAACAAGAGAAAAGTTGTAAAAGCTCATAAAGAGTAAATTCAAATCATTGTGTTAAACAGTCATTAGTATGAGGCTGTAAGCTCCCTGACTGCTGGAATATTTGTATTAAGATTTTAAACTCCCACATTCCCAGTACCTAGAATAGTGTCTGCCACATAGGAAATGGTCAATAAGGTCAAATCAGTGGGATAAATCCTTTAAAGAGGAAAGTCTCATTTTATTAATGGAAGGAGACACTAGATTACTGGGTTGTAGAAGAAATTCAGATCAAGCAACTTGAATTTATTTGTGAAGTTGGGAGTTTATCTGTGAAGAGTAAAGTCCTAAAAAAAAAAAAAAAAAAAAAAAAAAAAAAAAAAAAAGTCATCTGAAGGTAAATTTCCCGTAAGAGACTTTGCAAGTAGTAAATGAAATCATGATTGAATGGTCTTCAATAGCAAATTGAATAAAACATCTTATGTGTATACCTTAGTGACTTGGAGGGTACACCTGGTAATAAAGACAGCAGCTAGCAAATTATCTGAAACACAGAAGACATTTAATAAATGATATCTAGTGTAAGGCACAGGTTAAAGAATGGCATGGTAGAAGAACTGTCAGTACAACTAGAAATATATTTCATATTCTGTTACTTAAGTCTTCTCTGGCTATGGGGGTGAGGGAAGCTACCTAGTTTCTCTGAGTCAGACTTACTGGCTAAAGGCTTTTATTCAGAGAATGGTCATATGAATAAGGACAATTTTCATGAAATATACTAATAATATTAATTTAAAAGAGTATCAGTGTTTCAGCAAAGTCTCAAGCAGTTAGGAGAAGTAGGAGTAAAGTTCCTGTAGAATATCCATATGCCCCTTCCCTACTGAGAATCTCTGGTATGTGAGTAGAAGCAGTTGGATGTTGCAACAAACAGCCCAGTGGAAGGGGTTTGCATTGTTCTTGCTGACTAGCCACTGCTTTATTTCTCTGGCCCTCCTGGGGATAATCAAAGCAAGCTAAGGTCTCCATTTTGGGCTTCAACCAGTGGAGTGGGTTCTTTTGTATGCAATTGACTGCATCAATGTGAAGAAGTAATTCAGAAGTGAAGAAATACTAGTGACCCCCCAACCACATACACATATACACACACGTACACACATGTGCCAACTCTAATTTAAAAAAAAAATGTCACGTTTGTCTATTAAATGCCATTCAACGTGGCTGAATGTGTCAACACCTATTGACATGTCAGTGCCAATGTTAAGCTGCTCTGGGAGATCAAGGATTAACCATATCTTATCCTAGGTATTCCCAGCATTTAAATGCCCATGGCTAAGAAAAGTATGTGATAGATAGAATGTAGTATGCTGCATAAATGAAGGAGTTAATGAATATTTTAGAAATGTATGTTTTTTAGGGACATTATGGCAACGATAACTTAATGATAGAATACTACCATTATCTGTGCTCTCAACCTCAGGCCTGCAAGCTCCTCCCTCCTGTGCAAACTAGCAAGCTCAAGTGTGGCTAAGGTAGGTCCTACATCTGCTATTGTTACACATACTGACAAGACAAAACAAAACTACTGTCTGGAAAAACCAACCACATGGATATTGCATTTGGGAAAATCTTAGGTACAATAGCCCCACTTTCTACAGTGTTCCCTGATCCAGGGTCCCTGGAAGAAGGAAGATCAATGCACTACTCTGCTCTCAGATAATGTAAATTGAATATCAAGAGTTGATATAAAGATATGAAAAATAAAAAAGACACTTTCTAAGGTACTGAAGTGTCACAAATATCTATCATAAATTTCAGAAGTGGTGAAAGATGTCAAACATAAAATGAAATTGTAGGCTTATTTGGTAATTCTTTAAGTGATGACTTTTGTGAATAATTTTTATCATCATAATTATCATTATTATGATCAAAATCCTGCCTTTTAGTTAGGTTTAGCCTAAATATCTCTAAGTCTTCAAAGATTTTAGAGTTAACTGTTATATGCAGAGGCCATATGGCCTACAAAAGACCAAACTAAAATGTTAATGCCATCACTTAAAATATTTGCTTATATATGTATTTATTTATGGTGCTTAAATCACCTTTCCCCACTCTGATATAGTACTATATACTATTTAATAAATATAAATCACTGCAGGATAGAGGAAGAGAAAGAATTTGAAAGATCCATTTCACTCCACTTCCAGAAAATGAAGTAACATTTCAAATTTCCAGAAACACTTGTTGTTAATTGGTTTCATTGATTGTTTCATTCTGCTGTGGGAATTCAGCTCGCCTTCCCATCCCCTCTGCACTGTAAAGTGAGGCATTATTTGGTTCATGAATTCTTAAGTTGAAATTGAAACCAAACTTCCCACTATTATGCCCCTGTGTATGCTCAACAGTGTACCTCTTCTTAGCTTAATCTTATTTAACTTCCATTCACTGGTTCAATGCAAATAAATGTGGCTATTATCTTTAAACATAATCTGTCTCTAAAAGTAACATGACATATTGTAGAGCTTACACTGCATACTCATTTATCTTGAAAATAGACACCAGAAGTAAAAGAAATATATCTAATGCAAGTATTCATAAAAAAAATCTATGTATATGCATATATACATATATGGGCACATTAATATGGACACATATATACATAGATGTGCATATAAATTTTTGATACAAAATTACTTGGATTTTCTCTTATAAATTAACTTTATGGCATTCAGATATCATTATCATCATATTTTTTCTATGGTGATTTCTAAGAATTTGATAGATGCCAAAACTGAGGAACCAAACAAACAAAATCTCTGAAACACATATGTAAGGGAAGTGGTTAAATTCCCACAGTAATTCATAATAAATTATCATTCTACATGGATTCTAATACAATGATGATGATTTAAATAAAAAAGAAGAGTAAATACAGGATAGGTAAAAATCATAAAGAAAATTAAATATTTCCAGATGATATCTATCTCTAGTCCACTGCTAACAAATTGCTAGATGAACAAAGAAGGTGACAGCTTTATATACAGTGCCACATCAAGACATTCTAGTAATAAATCACTTAGGAAAGAAATGATGCAAGGTTAAATATTCATTGTCTGAGGTGAACACAATGAAGATATTTTGGTTTAATATAAAGACAACTTTGTCTTGCATTTACACTTTTTTAGAATCCCCAGTTTCCTGCTTAGAGCCTTAGAAGTATTAGTTCTTAATTACTATATGTGACTTGACACAATAAAATGGACTCTTGCTCAAAATATGTACCATGCAATTTAGAAAAAATATTAAAATTTCTTTTGTACTACAGAGAAATTGTTTCATTCTCAAATTTAAGAGAGAAAGTTACTCAATGAATAATTTATGGCTAGAGTAATTAATGTTCTTATGTATTGGGAGGGTGACTTTGTACTTCAGAGTGGATAGAATCGTTTCTTCCTGGTATCTCTTATGAGTGATCTCTTGGTTACAATGGAAACTGACATTATCAATTTCATCAGAATTGAACTGAATTTAAAATGTAATTATTTGAACCCAATGTTCTACAAGTGAATAAGCTTAAAATAAATGGATGTTTTGCTGAAAGCAATGCAACTTAAAGCTAGTTTGGATATATTCCATGTTGTAAGAATGACTTTCTTAATTCTATTTTTTAATAAAATAAGTTTTATTCAGGCTCCATGAGAAAGAACTAATAGAATGGAGCTAATGATATCCTTACAGGAAAACATATAAATTACTTGGAGACAAAACTGATATATATTAGAAAAATTCCTGCATGTATATCAACAACTAAAATCATACAACAAAATTCTTATATTTTATTACCATGTAAATCTTCTTAAACATGTTATACTTCAGAAAACTTTAAAAGATAGTGGGGTAAAAGACAAATATAAATTTCACTTCATGAATAGATTTGAAAGGTATTTTTTGACACTATAAAATGAATATAAACATTTATTTGCAGTGACATATTTAAAATTTCTGTTAATTCCACTGCCATCATATCAATATGACTTGATATAATATTAGCAAGTCAAATAGACAAAAGGAACATGCTGATATGTAGTCCTTATATGTAAATTAAGTATTTTCTTTCCTCATCAATCAAGAAATGTATTTTGTTTATAGTCAAACTTCTTGGGCTGAAAAAAAACATACGCCTAGGACTGTGTGTTTGTGGAACATTAAACCTTTTGAAAATGGAAGAAATGGGTAGAAGATATAAGTAGAAAACAATTCCTCAAGTGCCTACACTTTCCATGAGAAACTTCTTATAGATTCCTACCTAATCCTCTGCAGTGGAAAAGTAAAAGTGAGTTTTAGTTTTAGTAAAAGTGAGTTTTAGTTTTAGTAAAAGTGAGTTTTCCAGTTATTAAACTGGCATGAACAGGCTTCACCTTACACCCTCTTTAAACCAGGGCAAGATGATAGTGAATAAATTCATACTCATGTAAATGTGCTATAAAACAGCAAGGAGGGAGGAAGGCAACTAATAAATCAGTAGAGAGTCAAAAGGTTTAAGCAAGGTAGATGAAATATAAGATCAAAACAAGAAATGAGAAGAATAGAGCTCAAGTTTCATATTATAATGAATATCCTGAATTCAGTTCCTAGACACTGATGTGAGTAGGATGCTGTTGTATGTATCTTCTATTGCTCTAGATTGATTGCCCTCTGGATAATTAGCTCTGCCTTTTATCCCAGCCTATTTCTGTTTGTTTAGCCAACACTGTCTTTCTAGAGCAGTCTGCATTTCTTTAATCAGGATTTGCTGAACCTCCACTGTGTTAAGAGCCGTATGTGTAGAAATGTTGAAAAATGAGCTATACAAAATCATTTGCAAAATGAAAATAATGAAATACATATCAATTACATGTCTTATTTTAAAATATTTTATTCTTTTAAATATTAATTGTGTTCAACTAATAATAACAGATTATCAAAACTCTTGATCACATGATTTCTTTAAATGGTTTGTCCAGTCAATGAACTACAACACTCAATATCTATAGTAGTCACTTCTGGATTTTAGCAATATATACACTTTTGGTTAAAAACAGGATTTAGGTGAGATGATATTGATGGATATATACAATCTATGAGCACCTTCACATCAAGCTAAATACCCTAAATATTCACTGGGAGTTGATAGCCTTATATCAACAAATCCCACCTCCACAAAATTAGGAAAATGAAGATTTAGTGAGGGAAGAATGTTTGATACATTCCTGCATACTATGTAACCATGTTGTCTTCTTCAAAAGTTGTAGACTCCCATTTTGAAAGGAAGTCCCATTTTGTTTTGGGGGTCTTCTGAATCAAGAGTCTTCAGACACTTTTGCTCCAAAGCTATAGTAAAACTTAGGTGCACAGGATGCATATGCACATGCATACAGTTTCAAATGTAATGTGCATTGCTATTTTCAGCTTATTTCTTGTTTTATTTCTAGTTTATTAGAAGTATGTCAGTGGCAAAGTCATTAAATTTATTTCATAGCCTTAATCAATCATAACCAACAATCTGAAAACATAGTAATACATCCAATCCATTTTATGCTTGATTGAAATCTGCATGGCACAATTCTGACAGTTAAGATGGTGTTGCTAAAACATCATCTGAGATAAAACTTACAGTTCTTTGATAATGTGATTTCTAAACAAATCCATCTACATTTCTTGTCTATTCTGAATATGTGCAATGTGTTCAAGATTTGTCACATTATCTTCAGCTTTAGATATTATTAAAAATAATTTGGGAAATTATATTTGAAAATTATTACATGCTTTTGAAGTATTCCTCAAAATTGATTATTGAAAGGTACAAATAGAATTGTCTAAATTTTCAAATATGTAATAGTAAGTATTGCTATTATATTTCTACAAGATCATATAAGCTTTTGCTTCTTTATTTCCTTTTCTTTATAATAAATATATTCTATTAGTAAAAATAAAAAATTCATAAATGTATAATATAAAAATTAGTAAATTACTCACAAATTCTGAAATTCAAGCATTCATTCCTTTAAATGACTGAAGGATATTAATTCAACAAGTGTATTATGATAATATAATACAGAGTTAGATCACAGTGTTAGATCCTAGAGGATAGTAAGATTAATGTACCATGATCTGACTTTGACAGTTTAAACTTCAGGAAAGACACTGGAATGAGTTGTTATAATTTAATATAATGAAGAATTCATTTGGAGCATGTACAACATGTAACAGGTAAGACAATGACTGTAGCTATAGTGAAAAGTAAGTGATGTGGATTAAACAATCAACATATTTTGCAGTTATGCCTAAAGAGGTTGGGTTAGAGAATGTGCCCCTGAGGGAGAGGACAGGATGTATTTCTAAGGTTCTTCCTAAAATGTATGCAGTATCTCCTTCCTTTGATTAGAAGTGAAAAGGAAAGCAAGCAAAGCTGGATATAATGAGTACTATGACCTGGAAGACACAGACATTCTACAGAATCTTTCTTTGGCTTAGCAGGACTGAGGAATGAGCTTGCAATGTGGAGTGAACAACAGGCAAGCTCAAACTTTCTACACCTGTGGCTGAAAACTATTTCCAACAATACTCTGATATTTTTTTTTTTCTCGTTTTATTGACCTCCAAAATTTGGGAGCAGCAAGCATGTGGTTTTCTGAAAATTAGATATTTTCTTTTAATGATTTCATGGAGACTTGACTAGGAAAACTTTACTGAGTAGACATCAGTATGGATAAGCACCCTTCAGAGTACATGCAGACAAAAGTTCCAGCATCACAAGAGTTTGGAAAATCATGCAGAGAAAAGTTATTAAAATAAAGTTAGAGGAGGAAAAATATAGTCTAGGCAGAAAGCACAAGATATGCAAGGACCCAAGGCCCTTAAAAGATTGATATATAGGAGGCATTTATGTGAGACATTTCCAGAATTTTATTTTACATGGAATGAAGAATGTAGCAGATTGGAAAAAGAGGCATTGTGGAAATATCACAATGCTGAACTGCTGAGTCTGAAATGAAGAGGCCTGCCAATTCTACAATTGTTTTTTACAAGTTGTTTCTCTGTGTAAATATACAGATCAAAAGGTGCCGTTTCCTCAATTCATGAAGCCAAAGGAAACTTTTGATAACTTTAAAATCAATTATAGTTATCCATGTAGTTGATAAAATGAACATGAAAATGGATACATCACAATTTATTTCACAGTTGTGCTGCCTTAATAATTAATAATCGATGTATAATCTGGAGCATCACTATAATTGTATGTGTGGGGGGTGTTGTGTGCTTTACATATGTGTAAAATAGTACAAGAATGGTACATATACATATGTGTGTGCCTGTGTGTTTAGTTCCAAAGAAGGCAATAGAACTATACAAAGCAAGCAATTGAATTAAACCATTTCATCCAATTTGAAATAACATAATATATAGTGTTTTATATTTAAAAAGCCAAATTGTTACAGCTAAAATTTTGATTCAAAATTCATGACCTGTGTGATAGTCTAGATAACTATCTTAGTTTAATTTTCTTAACTTTGCTCATTTAATTATTTCCTCAGTTGAATTATCTTAACTTTCCTCAGTTTTAAGTATTTCAAGTATTTTTTTTAAATACTTACTGTTTTGATTTCAGGGAACCACATATTGCAAATGAGAAAACTGAAATAAAAGGATTATTTAGATAAATAACAAACCCAGAATTTCAAGTATCTACATTGCCAAACTTAAATTATGATTAGTACTATTCAATCAAGATATGACTATCTGGTGTTTACTGTGTATATCACATCAACAAAAATGATGATTAAAAATAATACCTTATGTGCAGTACATAAGGAAGGTTCCTACATCTAGAGGACTAGAAACAGTGCAAAATCTTAGTGAACCCAAAGGCTAGCTCCATGATGGCAGATAATTTATCTATCTTGTTAAATGTTATCTAGCTTATTAATTGTAATTTCTATTTCTAGGTAATACAATATTTAAAACAGTGGTTGTATTACAGAGCTCCATGATACTTGTTGAGTGAAAAAGTGAATGCAGTGCCCCTAATAATATGGTTAGCTCATCACTGCAAAACACTCTTATTGGAATTTTGAAAGTCAGTACCACAGGGTCACAAGGAGAGGAAATTAGTCTTAAACTGCTTGACTGTTAATTTTGTGCTACAGAATTAAAACTTCAAATATAAAGTTAAATGAGGCATACATTTTGGTATACAATGATAGAAAGTATAAGCACATCATATGTCATAGCCCTCTAAAATCTCATAGCATACAAGAATCATGGAAATTATCTTCTTTTTGATGGGAGATGCTGGACATCTTCTATTAAATAGGGAATTGTCTGTGGGCATAAGTTATTTTTGTATCCAAAGTCCCATTAAATAGCATAATCTAATGGCAGATAGTCCTGGGAGGCTTAATTATGTAGAAAGGCAAGTTATGTCATAAAAATAACAGTCACCTCCTCTGAAAGTGTCATTGCTCATAAAATATTGAAGAGGAGAAAAGCAAAACAAACTAAACTAAGCAAAATGCACTTGCTGCCTATGATGATTTAATTGGTCTAAAGCCTGTTGTACCTCTGACATTGCAAGTCATGGGAGAAATAAGGATTTTGCTAAATAAAAGTGCCACCAATTGATGAACTGGCTGATGAATGTGTGTAAATATCCAAATTCAATGGATTAAATACACAGACACTGGTCAAAATCCACCCAGAGACTCTTTTACAAGTTAACATCAAAATGGGTGCTAATGCAAAAATATATCTTTTGCAAATAAGAGGGATAAAGAAAAAAGGGAGAATGGCTGCTTAATAATATTTTAGGTTATTTCTTTAAAAGAAACAATCATAAATGGTAGAACTATATTCCTAAATTGCATTTCATAGCATGTAATGATTATGTACAATATCATTGATGATTACTAGTTATGGCATGCTTCATGACCACAGATTACATAAAGACACTGTCTGACCATACTATAATATTCCCAGGACCTTTTTAATTTTACTTTATTTTAATTATTTCAATGATATTTAATCAAAAGTGAATGCTAGACATTTATTCAGTGTTTTCCTTGAGTCAATGATTGGTGTCTATATTTGTATAAGTACACACTAGGTTGTTTTCAGAAACCACTAGCAGCAGAAATTCTGAAAAACTCATCCATGATTATTTGTCTCTTCTTAGTTTAGTTCTTAAATATTATATTCCCTATATCATTATATGCTTTTACCATATTTGTCTGTCTTCCTCATATTTTAGTTACTTGGGTATTCATTTCTCTATTTCCAGTTTCCCAACTTGTTTTTGTTTGTTCGTGTGCTTTATTTGGTTGATTTTTTTTTCTTATTTATCTATTTCAGACTATTATGGGGTACAAAAGGTTTGGTTACATGGATTGCTTTTGTACTGCCTAAGACAAAGTTATAAGTGTGCCCATCTCCCAAATAGCTCACATTACAGCATTAGGTATGATTTCACCCATCCTCTTCCTCTCTACTACCTCTTGTTTGATTTCCATTGAGTTTTACTTCTTATGGTGCACATGAGTGCTGTTCGGTTAGTTACAAGTTAGTAGTGAGTACATGTGGTGTTGATTTTTTCATTCTTTAGATGCTTCACTTAGGAGAATCGTCTCCAGTTCCATCCAAATTGGTACAAAAGGTAATTCAATTTTATAGTTGAGTAGTACTCTAGGGTATAGATATAACACGTTTTATTAATCCAGTCATGAACTCACGGGCACTTGGGTTGATTCAACATCTTTGCAATTGTGCTGCAATAAACATTTGAGTTCAAGTGTCTTTTTGATAAAATGTCTTTTTTTTTCCTTTTGGGTAAATATCAAGTAGTGGGATTGCTGGATCAAATGGTAGGTCAACTTCTAGTTCTTTATGGAATCTCCATGCTATTTTCCATAGAGGTTGTACTACTTTGCAGTTCCACCAACAGTATGGAAGTGTTCCTTTCTCTCTGCATCCATACCAGCATCTATTGTTTCCGGACTTTTTGATTAAAGCCATTCTTATTGGGGTTAGGTGATATATCACCGTAGTTTTGATTTGCATTTCCCTGATGATTAGCAACTTTGAGCATTTTTTCATATGTTTATTGGCCATTTGTATAGATTCTGTTCCTGTCTCTTGCCTACTTTTTAATGGGGTTGTTTGATTTTTTTCTTGAGGATTTGCTCAAGTTCTTTGTAGATTCTAGTTATTAGTCCTTTCTCAGATGTACAGCAATGAATATTTTCTCCCATTCCATAGGTTGTCTATTTGCTCTGTTGATTGTTTCATTGGCTGTGCAGAAGCCTTTTAATTTAATCAAGTCCCATTTATCTATTTTTGTTGTTGCTATGATTGGCATCAGGGTATTCTTCATAAATTCTTCACCAAGGCCAATTTCTAGAGGAGTTTTTCTGACATCTTCTTGAATTCTTATAGTTGTATTGAATGGTTCTTAGCAAAAGGTAGAAATTAATTCTCTTTTTATCTCTCTCAATATAAATACCTCAATTATATAACTTATTGGAGGAAGGGTAGAAATTTATTTCTATCCATCAAGCATTAAATGATCCCACAAACTTTTTTACAAGGTATACATTTGGGGAATGAGAGAATTCAATTCTAATTTTGACTTTTTCTTTATTTAATCTCTCTAGCCATCAATTTTTACATTTGCAACAAAAGAGATTTGTATTATAATTTATATAAAACCATTTCCGATTGTAATATCTTCATAATATTCTTTTACTACTGGGAAGTATAAACCAAGAACTTCTACTTACAGTCCATTGAGGAGTTCCTATTCAATATTACATTTGACTATGCCTATACATGATGTGAGTAATAAGTCTAAGTATCTGAATATCTGGAACAATTCTTGTTATAATGTCATACATATTAGAATCATTGTAGATTAATTTAGTTGTTTAAAATAAAGCATCTTTTTTCTCAGAAACTAAAGATTAAAAGTTCTGATTCTCTAGCAGAAAATTATGTGATATTTGCTTGTTTAAGTGAGTTACATAGCTTTTCTTGTGTTCACTATTTAATAGGGGACCTTAAATCACAATGTTTAAACATACATCTGTCACAAAATGCTTCATGAGTTTTCTGAAGACTTCACAATCATTTAATAGAAATAAGACCTAAGCATTAAAGACTAATATTTCCTTATCTGTGATAGTCAAGAGACAAAATAGCAAAAACAAAAATTCAAAAAGGAAGACAGAAAATCAATTAAGAGTTTTATCATTTAATAATATTTAATATTTTTTCTAGAGCTTCAAAAAATTATATTGGTATTTTGATGGGGATTGCCTTGAATCTGTAAATCACTTTGGGAAGTATGGACATTTTAACAATGTTGATTCTGCTGATTCACAAGCATGATATGTTTTTTCATTTGTTTGTATTAATATCATCTGTCCTTTCTTTCCTCAGTGGTTCATAGTTCTCTTTATAGAGATCTTTCACCTCCTTGGTTAAGTATATTCCTAGGTATTGTATTTTCTTTGTAGCTATTGTGAATTGTATTGAGTCTTTGATTTGACTCTCAGATTGAGTGTTATTGGTGTATAGGAATGCTACTTATTTTTGTATCTCAATTTTGTAACCTGAGACTTTGTTGAAGCAGTATGTTATATTACATTTTTATTTTTATTAATTTATTATTTTTAAAATGCAAATGTACATTTCAGAAGGCATTTAACTCCTTAAGAATAAAGTCATTTTGTTCTTGAACAAAACACCTTTAGCTATTCTATATTTACTAAGAAAAAAATGTTATTTATTTATATATAATGATCATTTGTAGACAGAGTAACAGACGTTAAGCTTTTTTGACCATCTATAGCTATCTCACAGAGGGAGATAAAAACTGTATACTTCTTAGTGCTCTTACACACTGATTTTAATATAGCAGCATTTTTTTCATTCACATTTGGTACTTCCTGCACCTTTAGTCTTCTAAACATAGTCTAGAATTAAAAGTAATGGGGAAAATGACTTCTAGGTTACAGAAATAGCTGTTACAAACACTAAACATTAGGACAGCATTTAAAGTTTATTTCCTTAATTTGCATACAATTCTAACATTTTTGATCATCTCATTTCTTAAACACTGCAGATTAGAAAAAGAAAACAAGAAAGAAGGCTGCAAAGAACCTGCAGAGCGACAGTTATGGTACGTGACAGATACAAAGAAACATCAGAATGTGGGCCTCACCCTAAATGATTCTGGGGTCTTAATAATACATGCAGTGTAAAAGAAAATTATTTTGATACTTGTTCAAGATGGCAAGGAAGACTTTGCTCAAGACCATTCAATAAGAGTCAAGATTATTGCAATAGGGGAGAAAGATTGGACTCTACTCGAATACAACAGGGACAAGCAGTGATTTATAGCTGACAATGGATGGGATGCTACTAAGAGGAGCTTGGTTATTTATGAACAGAGGGGAAGGAGGAGGTTGATTATCAATGGTAGGGGGATGTGCCATAAACTGGATTCAAAGTGGCAGGCCAAGAATGGGGCCAAGGAAGAGGCTTGTGGAAAAAATGGCTCAGAGGAGCCTGACAGAATTTGTTCAAGGAGGGAGTCATTGTCAGCATTCAACCAAGAAAAGGCCCATTCAGGATTTGTACTGTAAAAGAAGTCAGAGAATCCCATGCAGCATTTAAGAAAAATATTTATGAAAAATGTTTCTTTCCCCCCAATTAAGACAGTTAAACGACCATCTCTTATTATCTGGAAAATAGACTAATTCAGGCCACTTCATTTCCTAATGATGCTTTTCATAATTTATTAACACATCAAATAAAATAATTGTCTTTAACTTTTCTAAATTCAAAAAGGCACATCAGTCTGGAGCATCAAATTTTCTGGTTGAATTACATAATTGACCATTATCTGTCCCATCTATGAACAAGGTCATTAATATTTTGTGAAGGTTTAAATGTGGTCAGCAGTAAATTAACAAAGGAGAAGGAAAAGTAACTCTTGCCTGGAATGTGTTAGGAAGTCTTTTATATTCCACATTCAGGAAATACATGCAAACTGTTAACGTAAAATTTCCTGACTGTGGCTAAACATTATTGGAAATTGTACAACTTGCTTTGTAGGGACGATTTAGTTTCCTAGCTGAAAATAAGTTGATAACATTTGGAAGCTCACTCTATCCTTTGTTACTCTGAAATGCTTTTCCTTCTTTGAATTTTTAAAAAAATTTCCTTGTATTAATGTACCCATTTTCCTTCCTACTTTAAATTCTTCTTCCTCCCTCCCTTCTTTCTTTTTCCTGTTTGTCTCAATGCCCTTCTCTTTTATTAGTTTCTTTGTTCATTCAACAAAGTTATTTACCATGCTGCTATCGTTTGAGTATGTCCCCATCAAAATTCAGGTGTTGAAACTAATGGCAAATGTGGCAGTATTAGGAGGTGGGACCTTTAAGAGATGATTAGGCCATGAGGGCTCCTCCCCCACAAATAGAACTAGGGCACTTATAAAAGAGACTTAACACAGTGCTGGTTCTCTCTTGCTTTTCTGCTTTGTGCCATGTAAGGATACAAAATTCCTCCCTGGAGGAGGATACAGCAACAAAGTACCATAATGGAACCAGAGAGAAACCCTCACCAGACAACACAATCTGCCAATGCCTTGAACTTGGACTTCCCTGTCCCCAGATCTGTGAGAAAATAATTTTCTATTTTTTGTAAATCACCCAGTTTCAGTTATTTTGATATAGCAGCACAAATGAACTAAACAGCAACACCTTTGTCACACTTTTCATTTATTTTATGTTGTTTTTATCAAGTTCAATTTCTCTGAGCAAACATGAATTTAATTCTATCCATCATTTATTGGAGTAGCAAAAAGTATTTTACCATGTGAAAATGTTTTCCTTTCATTTAATACTCACACATAAGTTATCCTGAAAGTAAATATAAATGTTTGAGATGTTACTGAATCTACTGTAAACTTTATCTTTGACTTATTTTAAAAATAATTATATAACAAGGAAAATGTACTAGACATAAATTTGTAGATACAATTTTGCTGGCTTTGGTATGATCTTTTAACCTTCATTAAGCATAATAAATATACATTCTTTATGTTTTATGTAAAAATTTAAAAAACAAATTTTATTTTTATGAAAATTATTAGCCATAGCTAATTAAATTATATATTAGAAAAGTGATCTGTGATTAAAATCCACGCTTACTTGGAAAATTACGCAGAGAGGTTTGCAAAACTGATATTACTATTGGGATCCTGCCTAACACTTATCAGACGCTGTAAATACTGAAGCATTTTCTCACTACCTAGCTCACTGATGCTGGGAATATAAATATGGTACTTATTTTTGCAGACCCACTTATGGCTAGAAATGGCATGCAATCCATTTCTGGCCAAAGAGATACAAATAGAAATTTGCAGGGGATAGGGAGAGAGAGGTTCAGGGAGGGGGTGATCTGATAAAAAGCTTTTGCTTTTCTGGTTAATCAAAACAACAATCACCACAATGTAAAAAAGACAAGTTCAACAAGCAAAGCCTTCCCTATCATTCCTAATAATTTCCCTAAACATAGATATAATGGCTGGAATGGTAGCAGCAATCTTGAGAACTTGAGTAACAAGCACATTGGAAAGGTCACATCGCTTCTCATTATGTAAAGCTAAAAGTATTCCTAACCTATCCAAAGAGAAATGATGGGGAATTTTAAGGTCACTATTTCATGTGCCCAAATAGATTGGAATAAATGTATAGTAACATCAATTATTTTTCTTATATATTGAAACCTTGATATAACATGTCTTCTTTTGGAATGTATATCAATTTAGTTTCTAACTTATGCCATACTTTCTCTACAAGTCTCATGCCTAGCTTACATCTCCTCCTATAATTAAAATCTAATTTCTATCATAAATAACATCTCATTTTGTTAGAATCTGTTTTTTTAAAAAATGGGAAGCAAATTGTTGAATATTAGGTATTGACTTTTTTCCTTGGTAAAGTGAGTATAGGTGCTAGTATTTTAACAATATTTATTAAGGGTGAAAAACAAATATCAATTACTTGTCTAATATCTTATTTATGAATTTGAGAAAATATGACTAAAAATATATGTCCAGGATCTGATATAAATTATGTATAGATTTAAGAAAAATAATAAAGACTTAGCATTTAAATTGTGGTTCAACATAAAAACATTTTTCACGGTATGTACTGATAATCCTATAACTTGTCTGTGGAATATCTTTAAATATAATATCTCTTCATTTGTTTCATATCATTAACAATATGCTCAAAACATTTTTAAAGGAACTAAAAATGTCAGTATTGTACATGTATATATGTTCATACATATCAACATTCAAATAAATTTTTTAGTGTCCAACAATCTCTTACACATATAGTTAGAATACAAATAATACAATTCATATTTCATAGTTGACTATAAAGTACTCTCATAAAGACTAGGACAAAAATAAGAAAATATAATTAAATATCTTTCTAATTTTTCTATAATAAAGAAAATTTAGTATATATAATTTAATTGCTCACAGAAAAACACTGATAATTTATCACAATATTTTATGAGACAGTGCCACGAGTATTTGCATTACTTGGTAAGTTTCAATTCTATAATGTTTCCACAGGCAATTCTGAAAATCAACACCATAATCTAAGTTTTTTATAAATTTGCTGGAACTTGAGTGTATGTACCTGTGTATGTACATGCACACACATATTTTGAAGTATGTCATTCTAACGAAGTCTCATCATGTTGCATGCCTTCATATGGGATTATTTTTTAAGTGCTAGCCACAATTATCTCACAGTATCTAATTTCTTATATTAATTACTATAATTGCAAAATTTTAAAAAGGCATGGGAATGTAATTTCTACCAGTGCAAAAACAAAACCAAGCCAAACAACTCAGATAAAAAGAAAATCAACACACATACACACACAAACACATACACTGAACTAATATCTAATATCGATATATGCACTTGTTACAGGTCTTCTGCCATGTGCATCTATGTGCATGGATGCTTAAAATACTCATCAGTTTTTGTCATTTTCCTATGTGCACTTCATACCACTTATATGAAAAACTCATTATTAATAATATTTATGGTAATTATTTGCTTAATGTTTATGTTTCTTATTAGTCTATAAATTACTTGAGAGCTATTGCAGCTTCATGTCTATTATGGTCAATGCTTTAGTTTCACCACCTGTTATAGTGCACAGCACATAGTATATGATTAATTATAAGGATGCATTCACCTAACAACAGAGCCCCAAAATATATGAAGCAAAAATGGAAAGAATTAAAAGGATAAACCAACAATTAAAGAAAAGTAGTCGATCAATTAGTGTTTGTTGAGCTAGTAGATATTTGTGAGCTTTTCAGACATTGCTGAGAAGTTTTCATTTACAAAACACGTCCAGTCTACAACGCTTATGGTCCGTTATGAATGAAGACTACAGAGTACTTTTAGACCCTGGGGAAAAATTACTGAGCTGATGAACATGGAATTTAGTGGCCAAAATTTGTAATACAAAGTAACTCTTTAGGATTACTGGGCTTTCAGATTTAAGACAATACAATTTGTGTTCACAATTTGGTAGTATTAATCAACAAATGTTCTGTACCTTGGCCATGAAGGCATAGTGATTCTTCTTTTTAAGTTTTGTTAAGAATGTGGCCTAAGACATGGTTAGACATAATTACTGTTTAAGTCAAATTTTTGGAAGACATTTTTAGCATGCAAATATTTCAGTAAGTCCATACACATATTGAAAAATTGTTTTCTATATATCTATGTATCTGAATTTAAGTTTAAATTTGTCTTTTTACTTTTAATTCATTTCAAAGTTAGATTTTTACTATAAGTTTAATATCACTGCAAATTGGATCCATGAAAACTAATATTTTATAATACACAGAATAATTTATAGCCACTAAATCTATATAAACAGAAAAAATAATTGATTAGATCTACTGATCTTCCCATTTACTTCTGTACATAGTCCTTTAAGAAAACTTGTAAAGAAATGTATGAACTCTATACTATTAACAATATACAACTTGCAGTGCTTTCAAAGACAACAAAAGTAAAGTACTAATATTTTACTATACAGATAGTTAGAAATCATTTGAAATCTTCAGGAAAATATAAATCACAGAGTTTGGAAAAACAAGTGTGCTTACAACATGTAAAAACATATAATCAAAATATAAATCAGTTTCCATAAATAATGATGTTATCATGGAATTAATTCATTGTCTTTGTATAAACATAAAATTTGATTTGCTTTGAAATGACACTATGAACTGAGTTGAACAAGTCAACCAAATTTTTTTGTGCATAAAAACAAATCCAGGATATTCATAGATATTCAAATGGCTGATCTCAGCACTAATAAAACCACTTAGATACACTGATTAATGACTTTAGATAATAACTTATTTTTTGTGTGTATAAAACCTAAAAACATATGAAACATAATTATGTTTTCTAGATCTGTGAAAAATGATGTTGGTACTTTAATAGGGATCGCATTGAATCTGTAGATCACTTTGGGTAGTATAGGCATTTTAGCAATGTCGATTCTGCTGATCCGTGACCATGGTATGTTTTTCCACCTGTTTACTTCCTCTGCTATTTCCTTTCTCAGTGTTTCACGGTTCTCCCTGTAGAGGTCTAGAATGATTATGAAATAATCTAAAACCTTAGACATATCAACCTGAAATTTTAATATAAAATAGGCTCATTAAGTCTCACAGCAAAAAATAGTCTCACAGCAAAAATCCATTAGATTCTCACTCTAAAAGACAGCCATAGGAATTTGATTGTTTTGGGAAGATAGGCATATAAAATTAATGTCGAGCAATAAGTAAATATATGCATAATTCTGCTAATTTTTTAAAATAACAGCAATGTGATTTTCATCTATTTTTAGGGTTTTGTGCTTTCAAGAGTCCTCCTAAATGATAAGTCTTAGAGAGGTATATGAGTACAATTTATAAGAAGATGGAAGAAGTTTAGATTTATTTGGATCTTTCAAACAAACCAGCAATACTGAGGTTTTTGCATAGGAGCATTGTAATTATAGCCTACATGCCATAGAGACAGCTTACCAATGCTCAATATTGAAATGTTTGTCTAACAATAGGCCTTAGCATTTATTAGTGCAAATATAATCTCAAGAACAAATAAATCTCCAATTATGAAAATCCAAAGATAATACTTACATTATGGTTAATTAGTAAGTAAATAATAGTTCTACCTATTAAAAAGTTGTTGGCCATAGATTATGACAAGTGATTAGTTTGTACATTATGAGTAGATTAGTAAGGGTCATGTCTCAGCAAGAATCAGTTTGCACATTCAAATTATGATAACTTGAAAAAATTTAATAAAAGAACTAATTACACAAATATGCTAAACGGTTCTATAGTTCTGGGACTAGTCATTTTTAAACGTTTACCATCTTCACTCCAAAGACTGAGGGGAGTAGTTACTGAAGCCTAGGAAAAATATTTGGATCTAGCAGTGGCTGTTTTTAGAGAAGTGACCCTCTGTCATGGGATGCTGGTATCTGGGGGTGACCAGGCTGGGAGAGAGCCCAGGTAAGAATTATAATAATTATGTCAACTTCATTCTCTTTCCTCCTTCTGATCTTCTGGAGTTCCTATTTGGCCAAACCCAACTTGAAACTAAAGGGGGAGTGTTTTCATTAATATCATCTACATAGAGTAAACTCCAAGGACAGACAGCACAGAGGTGTGGTAGGTAGTACATCTGGAAGGGCAAATGGGAAAAGTACAAAATAAAGTCACCAAGTGAAAGCAATGTTCAAACTCTGTTGTTTCACATTGCCCATTTCTTCATCCATGTGAATACTATTAAATTTTCCTCTTTCTGATAATATAATATGATATTTGGAGAAGTTTGGACTAATCTGTCAAGAAATTGGAGGTATATTTGGATTGGGCTGATATAAATGTTGTCAATAGGATACATATACAATTCATGCTGAGGACATTGTAGAGCACCCATCACAAAGATTGTTATCCTTGGAAGATTGAATTTAAAATAGGGTGATGGGTTTAAGTCCTACTGTTCAGGATAAAAGTTCCAAGTACTTTAGAAGATATGCATCCAAAAGTAAGCAAACAATTAACCAACAAAGGGTAACATCAAATATAAATGCCAAATTAAAAATAAATACAAGAGTAATTTCTCTTCATAGCAGACTGTAGCAAACAACCCTCTACTTAAATGGAATAGATCCTTTTATATTGCCCATGATCTTTCCTTGTAGACTATCACAATTTATGTAAGCATTAATGCAAATCTTCAGAGAAATAAAATTGGCAGAAAAATCTGAAATTCAATATTTCTAACATGAGAGAAAAAGGTAAAAAATGGAAGTTTAATAATAAATCATGTATCTATGAGTTCTTGTATAATCTGAGAAACTGGAAACATATATCAACATTTAAGGTCTTTTTAAAACACATACAAAATGGCTTAAACACCATATTATTTTACCATTACAATATTATGCATATATTTGCAGATGGTGCCTCTAAAATACCGATTTTAATATATAAGGAAGAATGCAGCCACTTAAATTTTCTCCAGTAGAGAAGGCAATAAAGGGAAATGCTGTATCTTCTATTATGAATTAAAGTACGATCCTTCTTGAGAGATCTGAGTTTCTATGAATGTCGGGCTGACATTTGCAAAATTGATTTGTCTTGACATTTAGAAGAAGTCTACAGAATTATGTGTACATGTTCTAACGTTATGCAAAGCAAAATACATTTGTAATGTTTAAAGCTTTTAAAAGAATATGACTGTTTTAAGAGACTGAGAACAAGTCTACTTTTATGTGCAAGCAGATTTTAGACATAGAAAATGAAATAATGACATCTGGCTGTAAAGTTGAATCCCAAAGCAAAACAGATCAAATGTCAAACTATTGAAACAGTGTTACAGGTTCTTATTTTATGAAAGAATACTTTAAAGTTGTGACTTGCAGAGCAGAGGCAAGACAATGTACTATGTTAAAAAGATGATAAAAAGATTTCTGGTTAAAGTCATATAAAATTGCTGATATTCAACCATTTTGGCTTACAAAAGAGGCAATTTCAAATGTTATAAAATGATAGCAGGTATTTATTGAGTGCCTTCATTGTACCAAGTACTGAGAACTTTATATGTCACCACTCATTCAATCCTTTAAAATCCCCAGGAGGTTGGCACTCATTTTACACATGAGAAAATGTACAAAAAGAAACTAAATAAGCCACCCAGTGCCACACAAGACAAAGATGTACTTGAACCCAGCCAATGTGGTTATACAGCTGTGCTTTAACCACTAGGCCATTCTTTTTCAAAGGATGTAGTACGTAGGGGCTGAATATGGACTTGTTTAAACATCATGGGGTTATGGTATGTGCTGCTTTGAAATTCTGTCCTTTCCCTTTTGTGAGAATTGAAAAGGTCACTGGTATAAGATTAACATAACAAGCCAGTAGATTACTGGTGTACTGTAAGCAGTACCTTAAGGTAATTAATTCAAAGGCAGTGTGAATATAAGATAAGCCTGGACAGAAGACTGGAGCCCACAAGGCTGGTTAAGAATCTTTGGGAAACATAGAGAGCTGCCTAGTACAGTGACACTGGGAAATGGGAAGGGAAGCATACCAAGAAGAAAAAACATTGCAAAAGAAATAGTTTACTTCTGATGGGATATGATAGTGAAAAACAAAAAGAAAGTAAACGTTCATCTTCCCATAAACTGAAAAAATTACCTTAAAATTGTTATAAACAGAAAATAAAAAGGACATGTAGAAGAGTATCTTTAAATTGAGATTATCAGGAAAAAGTTGTAAAGCGAATTTTTTGTATGCCACCATACCCTAGTTTTTAAATTTGTTTCTTTAATAAGACATGAAATAAAATACATATGTATGTAATAAATACTTAATGAATAATTCGTTATTAGTATATGAGTTTTAGTTAAAGTTAAACTTTAAGTTTTAGTTATAGTTAAACTATATGAGTTTGTTGAGTACTTGCCAGAGTTAAATATTTTGAGAATTTTAGGTAATTATATTTTAGGTGTATTCTTTCCTTCAGTTATATCTCAGAAGGGAGGAGGAATAAACCCTAGTCTTCCTTCATTATCCAGACCTATGGCCTTTAAAGTAAACCAATGTGTTATTCTATAGAATTTTAATGTTGAAAGAAAGACTATTGTGTAAATTAGAAGATAATATGTTGACAGATTGAGGCATCTTGACTCGGCAGATATCAGAGCTAGCTTTGGCCTGTGTGCG
This sequence comes from Microcebus murinus, assembly GCF_040939455.1. NCBI lineage: Eukaryota > Metazoa > Chordata > Mammalia > Primates > Cheirogaleidae > Microcebus > Microcebus murinus. The sequence goes on from NC_134114.1 coordinate 15,609,925, forward strand.
TGGGGTGTATGGCATTTTGGTTGCATGTGCCATTGTAGGCAGAAGGTGCTCCTTGGTTATAAGGAAGAGGATACAAATTAGGTTACAGCCACATTTCATCTTTAAACAGTCAAACCTATATTTGAAACTTTAGACACCAGTGATTGGAATTTTCTTTAAGGAGAGAAAAAGAGAATTGTGGTAGGAATGTACTCTACTTAAAGATGCTTATTTCTTATATTAGAGAAATCTGCACTGGATATTATATAATATTAGTATCTATTTATTAAATAGAGTGATCTAAAGTATTTTTGATATTTTAAAATAATAATGATACAAACACCCATTAAATTCAAACTAGATTTACCAAACTTGGATGTTGAACTTTCTTTTTGTCCCCATTAAAAATCTTAACTGAGCACAAAAATTCCTGCTGCGGCTAGTGGTGCAAACTATATCTCTTTGAGCTGTTAATCATGTGTGGTTTAAAATACAAACAATTAGTAGTTCGTTTTCCCATTTTTTTCTGGGTTGGAATGAATGAATACACTGGGAATTCTGGTGTTCCTGGGGGATCAGCAAACCACCATCTGCTCTCCTAGCTCTGCTGAGCTCTCCTGTCAGGCTTGGCTTTGGTGTCTGACAGCTGTGCTTTTTCTGTACTTACTCGTCAAGTGCCACGTATCTCATCATGGCATCCTGGTGGGGTGCATAAGTTTGCTTCACTCTTCTTGTCCTGCTTCTTGTCCTGCTTCTGTTATCCTTCTGTAGCTCATTTTGGAGATCTCGAAAATCCTCTCTTTCTTTTCCTTATTGTGCTAAGATTTGCTGGGATCTCCAAATTTCTCCATGTCTATCCCTCCTGACATCTTCTTAGGCTATAGGTAGCTATGGCAAAATCAAATTGCCAGAAGAGTCCAGTGCTATACTGGAGAGAAGTAATCTCTAGAAAGACATAATTTTCTGAGGATATGCCCTGGGACAGAAGTATAAACATTCTCTGAGATCCCCCCAAAACCTGTTTAGAGCAATCACCTCTGTAGTTTGTTCTTATTGTGAGGGCTGCCTTCTGGCCCTCTTTTCTTCCCTTTCTGCAGTTCTCATGGTTTTCAAACCTCTTCTTCCTGATTTCTGGATAAATTTTGTTGCCTTTTGGGCAAGAGGGAGACTATAAACCATAATATGAAATTATCTATGCTATGTGTACTTTTATGCTCTGCCGTATAACTTTCATCCTTCAGCTATAAATCTCAACTTTTGAAATTTCAAGAAAAGTCTTTTCTCCTTCAACAAGTCTCAGCATTTGCAAATCAATTAATGGTAGCTTTTAGAGTATTGCACAAGAGTAGATAAAATAATAATAAGAAAAAGGAACTCTCATACCCTGCTGGTGGGAATATGAATTAGTACAGTCACTATAGAAAACCATATGGAGATTTCTCAAAAAAATAAAAAAAGAATTACTATATGATCCAGCAATCCCACCATTGAGTACATAACCAAAAGAAAGGAAATCAGTATATTGAAGAGATACCTGCACTCCCATGTTTATTGCAGCACTATTCACAAAAGCCAAGGTACAGAATCAACCTAAGTGGATAAAGAAAATGTAGTACATATGCACTATGGAATATCATTCAGCCATAAGAAAGAATGAAAGACTTTCATCTGCAACAACATGACTAGAACTGGACAACATTATCTTAAATGAAATAAGCCATGCACAGAAAGACAAATTTTACATCTTCTCACTCCTATGTGGGAGCTAAAATTTTTTAAAACTTGAACTCACGGAGACAGAGAGTAGAATGATCAGTACCAGAGACTGGGAAGGGTATCAGGGAGTGGGGAAGATAAAGTGGGGATGGTTAATAGCTACAAAAATACAGTTAGATTGAATGCACAAAATTTAGTATTTGGTAGCACAAAAGGGTGACTATAGTTAACAATAATGTGTTGTATATATTAAAGTAACTAAAAAACTGAAATGGGAATGTTCCTAACACAAAGAAATGATAAATGCTTGAGTTGATGGATATGGCAATTACCCTGATTTGATCATTATACGTTGTCTGTGAGGACATTCATGATGAAATAGCTGGGCAAGGAAACAATTTCTCTAAAAAACAAAAATTCATGGTTCACATGGGACATAATCAAGGAAAAAAGTTCTATTAAGATTAGAGTCACTGATGATGCATTGCTCCTTGCAGTAAAAAGACAACTTGTAACAATCAGATTGTCCGTGTTAAGCTAGAATTAGAGAAAAGTAAAAGTGGCTGTGACTCATATTCTCTAGTAAAAGCTTAACACAAAGAAGTGTATTTGTAAGTATCATCCCTATTCAATACGTATTTATTTAAAACGATGTAAAATAATTGTTAGCTATAAACATCATCTGAGCTATAATTTTGTTATTCTAACACATAATTTATAAAGCAACATAGACACAGATTCAAATAGCACTGCAAGGCTGCAAGATTGTATTGATTTTCTGATAGAGAACTTCCCAATCTCAAATAACAATGGAAATCATGTACTGCCCATTCTATTCCTGTATTATATAAGTCACGGCCTAATGATTCAGCTTACTTTTGGTAATTACCTGCAAATGATCTCCCTGTGCTTGATATTCATTAGTCACTTAAAATGAAAATGGCAAGGAAACCAATAGAGCCTAATTTAGAAGATTTTTAAATGTTTATAGATTACTAAGCATGATTAGAAAATGGGAAAGCTGCCTCCCCTTCAGGACGATCAATACCGACGTATATTAGAAACCAGAAAATCAGACTTCTCAAGGGCAGTGATTTACCACACCTGCAATTGTGACTGAAATCACTGCATTCTTACCTCTTTATTAGCAGTTTTGGAACCACATTGCAGATTCAAAATTAAAAGTGCATAATAAAATAGTAAATCTACTGGTCAGCACATAGTTTGTCAGCTTAATTAAGATAACAGTTGATATTTTAAATTATTGCTTCAAGCTTTAACTCCTCCAATAAATTGCATTCTGCATTTTATTGTCCTACGGAGAGTTGGCATAACTGTGTTTGAATCTACATTAAGCCAAAGTTGGAATGAAATTGAAATATGATTCAGAGAATTAAAATCCTTATGATCATTTCTCTGAGAAAAATATTATGATCAGTATATCTACATTATGTTCATTCAGATTGCAAAAACACAAACATTCATAATTTGATATGTTGGTCAATAGAACAATATTAAAATGTTGATTAAAATACATTTTTAAATTTTTTTTTAATTTCACATATTATGCGAATACAGATGTTTAGGTTACATGCGTTGCCCTTGCCCCACCCAAATCAGAGCTTCAAGCGTGTCCATCCCCCAGATGGTGTGCACTGCACCCATTACATGTATATGTACCTATCCCCCTCCTCTCTCCCCTCTCCCATCTGCCCAACACCCGATGAATGTTATTACTATATATGCACTTAAGTGTCGATCAGTTAACACCAATTTGATGATGAGTACTTGTGGTGCTTGTTTTTTCCATTCTTGGGATACTTCTCTTAGTAGAATGGGTTCCAGTTCTATCCAGGATAATATAAGAGGTGAAAAAGTCCTTCACAATATTTTATTTAATTGTAAGAGTCAATAAAATCATTTCTATCAATCACACTAATCAGTAATATGATTTATTTATTGCTTTATATGTATTTAAGATATGTTATTTAATATAAAATGTTTAAAATATAGCTTGGAAGTATCATTGACTTTTTAAGTTAAAATTCATTTTTTTATAAAAGCAGAGTATTGTGCTTAATAATATTCTGGAATAAAATAGTTTCTATTAATATATCAATACTCATATTTACAGTATTCTATAAGGAAAAGAATCAATTTTTGTTGTTTGAAAATGTTGTTCTTGATGTTGATTATGTTATTGTTATTTCAACAGCTATTATGCTTCCTCCTGAATTCTTACTGCAATACTGCAATATTTTCCCTTCTTCAGAATATACTGTTCATCGCTTATTCATTTTATGTTGTTCTCTTCATTGATTCTCCATTTGTACCTGAAAGCATTGCCTTGAGTTTAATTTATTCTTGTGAATCCTAGTATCACCTTCTACACTGTCTGGGCTAGCTCATGCCATCCTATCATACACATGCTCTCGGAAAGCACAGTTGCACTCAATGTCTCTGCTCCTTCTAGGTCTATTTTCTCATGTCGTTTGCATTTATAGAATTGCACTATTCACTAAACTCTCCTGAAACTGCTCTCAAATATTCACCAATGTTCAACTAATTAACAAATCCAATGTCTTCTTTCCCATCCTCACCTTACTTATACTCTTTAGAGTATTCCATACCTGACTTCTTATATCTAAGTTTTCTAAACTTTTCTCCTTCCTTTCTCTTTTTTTCTTCCACATTGTCTCTATAGGTTTTTCTTGTTTGTCCTACATTTCAATATAATTATTTTCTAAGGCTTTATTTCTAGAGCTCTTCTGGTCTTCATCTTCTCATGTACATTAGCATTCTCAATTATTTATCTTGTTTCAACAATCATCCCAGTGTTGACAATCCTCAAATATATTTTCTCTCACCTGGGGTCAGAATGAAACCTTAATACTGTCTATCAGAATTTGCAACACAGATGTCTCACAAGCACTTTAAATGCAAGAATTTCTCATTAGCATCATCCTCATACACGTCTCTTCCTTGTTCTGTGAATGACTACATTTCCACCATGTGTTTCTCATCCATTTCACTTATATATTCTATTCCCAATGTTCACGTTTATCCCCTTTACATTCTTGATGACCACCTTTAAAGAAAAAAGCAAGATGATGGGCAAGATCATTTAGTGCAGATCCTCAATTAACAGAGCCTTGCTATTTGCAAGGATGCATGGTTATCTTCCCTAGCTGAATATGTTGCACACACATGTCCTAATACACATTATATTAATTCTCACACTTTCTCATTCACAACCAACTGGCACATATTTGAAAATACATTTAATGTGTACCACTGTAATGGAATCATAGAGAAGGAACTAGCTATTTCACTTACACTCACGTAAGATTGGCTCTGTCCCTTTCCCTATTGGATTGTCAATATCTACTTGGTCTGCAAGATATTGTTTCTGCTTACAAACTTGAAATTTTTCTGTGCCAGGTTGATTATTTCAGCAAACTTAAAATCGTAATGGCTTTTACCATTTACTCAATGAGAAGAGGAATATGTTCTACTTTTGTAGCTTCCATAAAATGATCAGTAAAATCTTAATAAATATTCTAAAAGCGTGGTTTGTGAATAAAAGTAATTTTGCCTTGTTGCAAGAAAAGGAGAGGGATAATATAAAATGGATAATGCCATAATTAAATATTACCTGGTAACATTTTCTGAACTCAAAAATATAAAAAAATCCTGTACATCAAAATAAATAAAAGTGGAATTACTCTAACAAAAAGATAATTTATTCAGTGACTATATGGTTCAATATGGCCATTGTGAAGAATATAGCAGTAGGTACCAACATTTTTCAACTACAATTCTAAAGTCAATCTTTAATCTAATATATAAGTACATATCATCTAATATGATTCTTAAATGGTAAAAATGGCTGCCTTTATTTTGAAAAATATAACAGTAATTTTAAAAATCTAGAGTCATATGTATAACAAAAACTACTAGAATCTATTTAGAACTCAGAAAAATCAGCAAGAAAAAATCAAACGACCCTATCAAAAAGTGGGCAAAGGACATGAACAGAAACTTTCCAAAAGAAGACAGAATAATGGCCAACAAACATATGAAAAAATGCCCAACATCTCTAATCATCAAGGAAATGCAAATCAAAACCACAATGAGATATCACTTATCTCCAATGAGAATGGTCTTTATTAACAAGTCCCAAAACAATAAATGTTGGTGTGAATATGAAGAGATAGGAACACTCCTACATTGCTGGTGGGACTGCAAACTAGTTCAACCTCTGTGGAAAGCAATATGGAGATACCTTAAAGTGATACAAGTGGATCTACCATTTGATCCAGTAATCCCATTACTGGGCATCTATCCAAAAGAACAAAAGTCAATCTATGAAAAAGACACCTGCACTCCAATGTTTATAGCAGCACAATTCACAATTGCAAAAATGTGGAAACAACTCAAATGTCCATTAATACATGAGTGGATTAATAAAATGTGGTATATGTATACCATGGAGTACTATTCAGCTATAAGAAAGAACGGTGATATAGCACCTCTTGTGCTTTCCTGGCTAGAGCTGGAACCCATTCTATTAAGTGAAGTATCCCAAGAATGGAAAAACAAGCACCACATATATTCACCAGCAAATTGGTATTAACTAATCAACAGCTAAGTGGACATATAAGAAAAACATTTATCAGGTGTTGGGCAGGTGGGGAGGGAGGGGATGGGTATATACATACATAATGAGTGTGATGGGCACCAACTCGGGGATAGATACGCTTGAAGCTCTGACTTGAGGCTGGGGGGGGGGCTAGGGCAATATACCTAACCTTAACATCTGTACCCCCATAATATGCTGAAATAATAAAAATAAATAAATAAAATTAAAAAAGAAGTAAAAAAAACTACACTCTTTTACACATGTTTGAGAAGACTTCATATTCAAATGTGATCCTTTCATATACATTTTAAAAGGTTTGATAAGCTAAACTAGGGTTCTAGGAATTTAGCCTTTGGGATATGGCTATAAAATGAGAGCAACAAGAAACAAGAGTTGCTGTAAAGAAATTGTTACTCTATAATATGAAATAAAAAAGGATATAAAAGCATTAAAAGGTACTATTTTTGCTTTAAAATGATATGTAAATGTATAAAAAATTATATATGTCTTGTTATTTTATTTATTTAGGGGTATACTAGATAATTTTTATTTTCTTAGAATCTTTCTTTAGCTTCACATTTTCTATGATGAATATAATTAAACAATAAAGTTTTTATAAAAATAAAAATGGTCCTAGATGCAGTTCTTGAAAACACTGTTTTTCATAACAAAGCTAAAATTAAGATGGTAATAGTAAGGCAAGATTTGCTAAGTGAGTTACACATCTATATTTTGCTAAAAAAATAAGACCACTGATTTCTATACGTAAGAACAATACTTGTGTTTGCAATAGCTTCCTAACAAAAGCTGGGTGTTTCATACTGAGGTATTCTAAAAGTTAAACTATTTAAAGGACTAAATATGTGCATTATGTGTCAGATATTTTAAAAATTAATATTTTATTTGTTTCTACTTTTTATGATTTGATGGATTATTTTACATGAGTTGGTGATTTTTTTAATAAAATAAAAAGAAAGTGAGAAAAAAGGAGTTGTTGCAGAAAATCCAACTGCAAAGAGGCTATGACAGTTGTTCTGTGGAGATAAATCAATAGTTTGGACTATAGTAATGCCATTAGGATGGAAAGAAGTGAGAAGGCTTTATAAATATTTATGAGATAAAATTGGCATTCACTATAATGTAAGGTCTTTTTCACCATTATACCAAGAATATCATCTAACATGTATTTATTGAATGAATCAATAATTAGATGATTGAATGCTTATGACAGGGGAAAGAAAAAATTGAGAACAATTTCTTAATATCTGTCTTGAATAACTGTCTATAAGTTAGTGAAACAGGAACATTTACTGAAATAGGAACAATAGGAGTTTGTGATATGGTCGATGTGATGGTCAAAATTCTAGTATTTCTTTATTTAATTTTCCACACCTTTAGTAATAGTATTTTCCAACTTAAAATATTTTAATTACTTCTCATTGCCAACACAAAGTATATTTCTCCAGTTGACATAAAGATATTGGTTCTAGTATCTGCAGACATCTCTGCCTCATCTTATGCTATTTTCTACTCTTTTAGAATTATTTCCCCAAGCATATCATGATGTTTTTTCTTCTTATCCTTAGACATGCCCCTCGTCCTCCTAGAATATCACAGATCCTAAACAATCTGATAAACATACACATATTTTCATAGTCTCTCTAAAGTTTCCCTCCAGTGCTTTTTCTACATTTCTTAATAATAATTGATCAATTTTCTTCTGTCAAGCATTTCCTAACAAACTTCATGAATATAATTTAAAGCCCTGTAAAAACATGAATTTTTAAAAAATAATGGGTCTTTAAACTTACATTTAATAACTATGTCAAAGGTAGATAGGTTACACAATTCACTGACTATTAAATTTACTCTGCCATTATACAGAAACACGGCTAATTGAATGGTTGTGTTAAGTAGAGCACATAGAAAAATAAACTAAAACTGATAACTAGATGCATCTCAGATTGATAAAATCAAAGTGCTAAGTTTAAAATAGGTTGATCAAGATACATTAAAACTTGTATTAGAATACTGTTCAAGGAATTCACAAATGTTTCACGTCAGTGAACCTAAAGAAGACATTATTTCCAAATGTTACCTACGTCCTTAGGTAAAACCAGCACAGCATTACCATTTTCTATCCTCTTTACAACACAGTATGTAACAGTAACTGTGGCAACAGTATAGCAGCAGGTAGCAGACAAAAATATTTTTATCACCAAACCAAAAGAAAAGGGTATTAACAGGAATGTAGAGTAATACGAGTCAAGGAACCATACATGATACACAGTCTGGACTACACATCATGAACAATTCACAATTATCATAGATCCTGGGCACTGTTGCTCTGTAATAATTTCCTAGGAAAACTCATTTATTCTGTTCATATTTTTGTGTGAATTTGCCATTTCAAAGACATAAAATATTTTTTAAAAAACTAAAATAGAAAGAATCCTAACAAGAAGAAAATATTTAATTAAGTTGAAAATTAGGAGACTTTTATCTTTGCTTCTGCCTTTCCAAATTTCCTAGAGGTTGCTACTATGGAATGTACTTTTGCAGAAATAAAGTTCCATCACAAGAAAATTTTTGTTCAGCATTTTCACTGAAAGTGCCCTTCACAATTTTGCTCTAATGGATGCCTGGATTTTTTTTGAGTATACTCCTTGCTTTGCCTGCAGTGCTCTCAAATGGTAGAGGGTTTGTGGTCTGTGTTATTTTGTTTACTTTATAGATCTCCTATTATGGAACCTGGAAGTAGGGTGGGGTTTTATTGATCCTTGCTCCTCATTGCTCTTTCCAGCCTATTCTCCACCCAACACAGAAATTTGAATCCCATGTTATTAGATATTATCATTCAGGACCCCTCAGAGGGGTCCAATGCTCAGAGGAAACGGAAATCCTAACCACACTTTAGCCTCTCTGATTCTTGAACTACTGTGCACTCATCTTGCAATACTCTCCCAGATGCTCAGTTTGATAGTCATGACCTAGACCTTGCCATTACCTATAACAGCAACTCCTCCATAATCTCAATTTCATGCATCACACTCTGTCAGCTCAACTTCCTGACTTCTCGCTTGTAGTTCACTGTCTTAAGTAACCCCAATCTCATAAGCCTTCATGCCACTGGGACATGTATTTATTAATCTACAATATTTTCACTTTCACTTAACAACCTTATATTTTTCTCTTCCATTAAAACCAAGAATAAATTCCATGGTCAGTTGTTTTAATGATTCCCTTATATATACCTTTAACTAAGCCATTCTTTAATTTTCTCATCTGACTTGGGAAAGCTCTAACTCAAGTTAAATTGAAGTCTTTACTAACCCAGTCCTGAAACGGAGCACTGACACAACTGGAGAAAAACACATAAATGTGCTGTCTGATCTCATTTCAAGTCCCCTTTGGACTTTAAGGTAATTCATTTCTCTATTCCCTCCTCTTTTCTACTCTCCTAGATGATTATTCTGTACCTTTTCTGTTCTCTTAAACATCCATCATCTCCTCCTCATGCTCAATTTTAGCTGATGAATTAGTTTCCAAATTTGCCAAGAAAAAAGCCTAGTAACCTGCCCTTATATGCATGTATGTGTTAACATTTACACCTGCATACTGTCTGCCTTGACTCCTGTTAGTATGTTAAAGGTCAGCTCCTCCACTTAGGCACTGCTGTCAAGGCCCCCTCACCAGGGTTTTGGTCTCTACACAGTGCCCTTGTGCAAAGAAAGGGCTCTGCTCCCTTTGAATGGACTCAGCTTTTTGCTAGGGTACAAGTGCCAGCAATAATGATTAGCTAGAGTACGGCTCTCACTTGCCCAGTGGATTCAGTGCCTCTTTGCACTAAACAACTCTAATTAGGGAACCTGTCTCTTTCCTGTTCAAGGAAATCACTCTGACAATTCTGCACTCCACCTCCAATGTCATTAATTTCTCCTCTCTACTTGAGCATTTCTATCATGCTATTATCTCTCCTATTCCAAAAATATAATCTCTCGTTTCACCCTCTGCTTCCAGATCCCTCATTTCCCTTTTTCCCAATTGTATCTAAAGTTATTGTAAAAGTTCCTCATACTCTGTGTGTAATTCTGTGCTTCCCTACCTCCCCTAAATCTGCTTTTGCAGACATTTTCTGACTCTACTCCATTGAATATATTTTTGGAGAGGTCAACTATGTTATCCACTGCTATGAGTGAGACCAGTTCTAAGAATCTATGTATCTATGACACAATTGATCACTCCCTCTTCCTATAAAATCAATGTCATAAATGCTATGCTCTCTGTGTTTGATCCAATCATTCACCATTTTCTTTTTTATATTTTGGCATATTGCAGGGGTACAAATATTTAGGTTACATATATTGCCTTTGCCCCGCCCAAGTCAGAGCTTCAAGTGTGTCCATCCCCCTGACAGTGCACACCTCACTCATTCGGTGTGAATATACCCATCTCCCCTCCCCCTGCCCCCCTTCTCAACACCCAGTGAATGTTATTACTATATGTGCACTTAAGTGTTGATCAGTTAATACCAATTTGATGGTGAGTACATGTAGTACTTGTTTTTTCATTCTTGTGATACTTCACTTAGTAGAATAGGCTCCAGCTCTATCCAGGATAATACAAGAGGTGCTAGATCACAATTGTTTTTTGTAGCTGTGTAGAACTCCATTGTATACATATACCACATTTTATTAATCCACTCATGTATTGATGGGCACTTGGGTGTTTCCACATCTATGCAATTGTGAATTGTGCTGCTATAAACATTCTACTGCAGATGACTTTTTCATAAAATGTTTGTGGAAAGTAATATGGAGATACCTCAAAGAGCTAAAAGTAGAACTACCATTTGATCCAGCAATCCCATTACTCAGCATCTACCCAGAGAAAAACAAAACAAATAAACAAAAAAACACATTCATTCACTAGTTTCATTGCTGTCATTCTACAGTGGCCCAAGAGACCATCACACCTCACCTGAATTATTTTAGTAGCTATTTAAATGGTTTCCATCCATGCCACACTTCAAGAATATTTATCACAAATCACAGTCATCTTTTTAATATGAACATTGGTTTAGGTTACTTTGCTGCTCACATCCCTTATTGGTTTCCCATTTCATACAGAGTAAGAAGCAAAATCTTTACTTTCAACCCTTACAAAGAATTGATAGCTACATTAGCTGACCTAATTTGCCTTCTTTTTAACTTGCTAACCCCTTTCTCCTATTCATGCAATAATACTGACTGTTTCTCTAACTTTGTGTCTCTTCCCCAAGACATTCCCAAGATTTAAGTCCTCACTTCCTTCAAGTCTTCACCCAAACATCACCTTCATAGTGAGGCCTCTCCCGACCAATCTGTTTAGAATTATACCTCTTTCCCAGAACTCCCAACCACCTACCCTGCTTTCTTTTTTTCTTCAGCACTTATTACCTCCCCACATACGACATTAATCAACCCACTTCCTTTCTAGAACGTAAGTTCATGCAGGGCAGGGAGTTTTATCTGTGCTGTTCATTGCTCTACCTTATCAAGTCTCTAGAAAAGTGCTAAGCATGTACAAATTAATTCAATTGAATTGGAGTCTAGGTATCAAGCATTATTCTAGCCACTGTGAATAGAATGTGAACAAATCATCTTTAATATGTTCATGCTATTCTAATAAATTCTGGTTTAAGATTTTTTTATCCTAAGAAATTAAAACTTAACATGTATTAGTATAATATATATATCTTATACCTTAATATATTAAGGTATAAGGTATAATCTTATATAATATAATAATATAATCTTATATAATACCTTAAAGATAATGACAATAATCAGCACAACTGTCTATGATGGTAAATTTTAAGGAAGTGAGTTTCAGAGGTCTGAGTTTAGAAAAGCTTCCAAATAGTGGTAATTAGTGATTAAGAATAAATTTTTAAATTCTTTGTATTCCATGTGTAGCTTATACTTTTCCTAAAGAGATATTACTTTTAATTTTTTATAAAATTTCATGATATTTTTAAAAAAGAAAACTAATGTAAACTATGGACTTTGGGTGATAATGACATGTTAAATGTAGGTTCGATTGTAACAAATGTATCATTGTATATCTGATGCTCATATTGGGGGAGGTTTGCATGTGTGGAACAGCTGGTATATGGGAACTTTTTGCACTTTCCATTCAAATTTGCTATAAACCTAAACCTGCTCTAAAAAAATAAAGTTCATTAATTAAAAAAAGAATAGATACAAGTGAATATGATCATGGCTTCAATTTGCAAATGATTATATTTGGTAGTTATGTATCACCTCCAACTGAGATTCATCAGGAACTAAAGCATGTTCAGTGTATATTCTTGGCAATTAGAAAAATTAAACTTCAAATTCAATCAGTGTGTTATGTTTGACTTCATGGTGATCCCTGAGTTACTTGTTATTAAAGTATATCTATATACAATATTATTCTGTACCATTTTAAGAAGTAATGTGTGAAGCAAAGGTCATCACAGGACCACTGATATATAAAAATATATTCATCACATATACATAAGTTTTATGTTTTCCTTTTCACTTTTTATTATATGCCCCATTCTTTAGAAATATATTTTCATGTTAACTAATGTACCTACTATTTTTAAATTAGAAAAGAGCATGTGTTAAATATTTGGTATATTATAGGCATTGTTAATAGTACATTAGTTTATTTAATTCATATAATGATGCATATCACATTTCTTAGTAAGTATTAATATTGCAATTTTATAGTAAACAATATAATCATTAAAGCACTAAGTAGCTTTCTTAAGTATCTGATTTCAGCAGTTCCCAACCTTTTTTGAACCAAGGACTGATTTCATGGAAGACAATTTTTCTACACACCTGAGCTGGGGTGGGAAGCCCAAACTGAGGCAGTGATGTGAGCTACGGGGAGTGGCTGTAAATACAGATGAAGCTTCATAGCTTCCCTCACTCACCACTCACCTCTTGCTGTGCATGCCCCTCCCCCCAGTTTCCTAAGTTTCATAGAAGACAATTTTTTGGTGGGGGTGAGGTAGGGGGGGACATGGTAGAGCTCTGTGACCTGGTCCCTAACAGACCAAAGACCAGTACTGGGGTGTTGGGGGCCACAGTTGTATATGATAAGTTGTAAAGATAAGATTCAAATGTTGAACTATCAAATGCCAAAGACTCTTTATGCTATTACTGTTTTGTTATATTTCTTAATATGACTTAATGAAAATATTTATTAAAAATAGAGAAATAAAGAAAATACCAAAAAAGAAATAAAAGTCACTGTTGGTCAATAACTCAAACAATTGTTAACATTTCAACATATGTCTTTCCAAATTCATGTTTGAGTGTGAGGAGTTTATAATAATAGTTAATGTATTATTTTGTGATAGGACTTTCATGCTTAATTGGGTGCTCTCAATTTTTCAAACTTTTAGATATTTTTCTTCAGGCATTTTATGTTATTCCATTTATGGATGTGGCTCCACTAATTCGCTGCTTTTTACACTGAATTTTTTCTGTGTTTTACTATTACAAATAATGTCACAATAATTTTTTATACTTAAAAGTTTATTCATGTCACTTACATTTCTTATGCTCAGTTTTTGTATGTTTCCATGGTTTTCTAAAAAATTACTAAAGTGTTTTCTGAAATATATCAATTAACAGTTTCAACAGCAATGTATGCTTTCTTATTTTCTATTATCTTTCAATAACTAGGTATTACTATTTGCTGTTGTTGGGGTTCTTATTGATGTTTGATAATTTTGATAATGGTATCTCTATATCAAATAAGCTTACTTGTGTAGATTAATGGTGAGAAGAGACATTGTCTATTAGATTATTTATGATCTGTGGTTCTTTTGTGCTTTAAAAAATTTTTAATGTGCCATTTCTTTGTTTTCTCTGCTTCAAACTTTGCCTCATGGATTTATAAATATTTCACAGTAAGGATATTATCCTTTTCATTGACACATAATTTGAAAATCCTCCCCCTACACCAAGTTTGTGGAAGCACCATTGTGCCTTCATGATCATCTATGCTGTCTGGGGAAAAGAGAATTTAATTCTTATATAGCCAGACTTTCGGTGTTTAGAAAGATACTCTTAATTCTGAAACAAGACTGAAATAATTATATTATTTTCTAGTATTCTTAGGATTTTCACATTTATTTTTTTTAATTCAATTGAAATTTATTTACCTTTGAAATATTATATCAGAAGCTAATATTTTATTTCTCAATAGATTTAACTCATTCTTCTAGTGCCAATCATTAACAATCTGTTCGTTGTTGGAGGCTCTGCCTCCACTAGGAGTTCCAGCCACTTCCTCTAAGCTGTCACTCTCTCTCACTCAATTCTCAGAAGCTTGATTCTCTTCACCTTGCCAAGAGGTAAGTACACACGTGACCCTGCTTCCTGGACTAACTTGGACAATCAGCTCTCACTCCTAAAATTTAGGAATGTGCTCTTACAGACTATAGTCAAATTATTTGATATTAGTCAGGAAAATCACAGGGCTAGAGAAACAATTTTGCACATGAAAAAGTTAATCTACAGAGATTAAAAAATAAAATAAATGAAAAATTAAAATAAATGCCTAAAAAGGAGGAGTGATTGGCCTTAATCCTCAAGGAGAGCCAGGAAACAGAGAAAGCAGTGTTATGGATACTCCTGGTGGATTTTCAGGCCATTTGCCACTTATTGGTGGGCAGTGTTTGCCCTTGGCTGCTAGGGGGTATCCTTTTATCACGCCAATGAATTCTGTTTTTTCACTTCAGGTAACACTGGAGATTTTTTTCTTTACCACCAAATAACCTCTAAGGCCCAATCATTCATACAAAGGTGTGTTTCTTGGCTTTTTCTTCTCATTTATTGCGCTGCCTGCTTATTTGTAGCTAGCAGAAGTCACCATTGCATTTTTTTTTTTTTTTGGTCTATAATTTTACGTGCGTATATGTGCCATGAATGTTTCATCAGAGATTCATTAAACATTTACTGAGTCCCTATGATGTTATAGGCATTGACCAAGGTAGTGTGCAAAGATAAGAATAAAATAGACACACACCCAGACGGAGAGAGTTGATGTCCAGGAGTGAATGATGACATTAGATAATCACCGGATAAAATGAGCCTGAAGAGGAAGAAACTAGATCATTTCAGCCTTCCTAGGTCAAGTGTTTTAGAGTTTAAGACAATTGTAATATAAGCCATCAATTAGCATTTAAGCAGGGATATGACATGATTAAATTTATAAAAGATATAGTCATGGGTGTTTAATTTGGTAACTTCTTTTTGGTATTATAATTTCAACTAGTCAGTGTTAACACATAAGAAAGCTATTGATTTTGGAGATGTGTGTGTCTTCCATATTTGTAATAATCATAAGTTTTAAAAGGTTTTAATATTTCCATTTGAAAACCCTAGGTATTTGAATATTGTAAATTTAATAAGATGATATCATCTACTTTTATAACAGTAAGAATTGGCCTTTTTGTAGTTTCCCCTAAGATTTCATCTAGTTTTTCCCTGATCTATTGGACATTCATTTTTTTTTTCTATCACTTTTGTCTGAGTTCAGTCAGAAGGGGAAAAATATGTTATGAGTATTTCAAAGAGAAAGATTGTTAATACAGAGTATTAAATGCTTATATAATCATTGGAAGGGTTGAGTTACTGAAGACCAGGTAGACCATTTGGAAGAAATTCAGATATGCCTGTAGTCGTGCAAGCTCTAACAATGGTTCCATCTGTCTACAAAAGTAAATCAAATGTTTCTCAGGAGAATGCCTCAGAAAAACACTGTGAGATGTGCCAACTATTGATCTCAGCTACCTTCTGGTAACAGAATTATATATTGCTTTGGAGGAAAATTCTTGGCCTGATTTCAATCCATGTAATTTATATAGACACTAAATTTCAAATTCTGGTACTAGAAGTGAGGATATTACCCATGTCAGGCCTCAAAAAGTTATGTATTACACTGGCCACAGACAGAAACTGGTTGAAATTTCAGCATATTAAGAGGTAAGGCCAATTATTTCCCATCCTATAGCTTCTGCTGAAATGAATTCTTTTCTCTGGAGTTATTCCTGTAACAGAAGGTAGCTTTGAGATTGACAATGGCCATCTTGGTCCTCACATGGAAAAACTTGAAAATAAAACCAATATATAAAAAAAACCTGAACATAAAGTCGATAAGAAAAACATCTTAAAAGATTTTTTAAAACAATTGATTCTAACAAGTTTTAAAACCAACTTTTGAGCTGAGTTTCTTCCTTCATGATTAAAAACTCTCAAAAAACTGGGCACATAAGGAACATACCTCAATACAATAAAAGCATATATGACAGACCCACAACTCTTACAATACTGTTACATGTAGGTACCAAGTAGTAATTATGTCAGGATATTCAGACTGTCCATCACCCAAGTACAACACATTTTTGTTAAGTATAGTCATCCTACTCTTCTATCAAATCTTGAATTTATTCCTTTTATCTTACTCTGTTTGTACACTTTCATTCACTTCTCTTCATCTTTTTCCTCCCACCACTCATCTTCCCCAGTCTCTGATATCTATCATATTTTTCCACCCTCTACTCCCATGTGTTCAATTTTTTAGCTCCCACATATAAGTGAAAACATGCAATATTTGTCTTTTTGTGCCTGGCTTATTTCACTTAAGATAATGACCTCCAGTTCCCTCCATGGTGCTACAATTACCATGTTTTAACTTGCTTTGTGTTTGTATCTTCTGTTTTTAATTTTATTGAAATTATAGGGTTTTAGGGATGCTATCATTTTTTTCCCTATAGTGTTCTATGAATTCCTTTCCAGAGGAAGGGTGGGTATAGTTAGTATCTCTAGGGAACAGTATTTGGTGGGAATGGTAAGGGACAAGTGTTAACCCCTTCCTACTTAGCTACTTCTCAGATTAGGGAAAAATAGTGAAGGCTAAATCTTTCAAATGATTATACACAATGGACAGATGTCAAATGGGAGACTGTTGCTAAGATATGATTCTGACACATGGCAACAAGCCACCGGAAGAGATGCAAGTAGGGGGAAATAGGAGTTTTTATCCTCCCTGTTAGCAATGTCTCTATTTTAAACTTCAGGCACTTTGTGTCTCTAGCTGTTTATTTCTGTCTCTGTTATTTTCTGTCTACTGACATGTCTCCTTTCATTCTGTCACAACTATACCAGTGTTTTAAGGTTGACTGGTGGCTTGAGTTAATGAAACTTTTCATTCTGTGAGTTTTCCATTAAAGATGATGTTTGTAATGGTTGCTGGCCATTCATAGGATTAATTCATTTTCTACCAAATTTGACAGAAGACCAGTTATCTTTTCTGAATACAACACTGGGCATGTCTTAAGCCCCAATATGTACAAAAATATAGCCTTTGGAAGTCTAAAATATTTTAAAGGATGATGAAAAACTAAATATGTTAATTGTATACAGTTTGTGAGCATTATAAATGCATATACTTGTATGTATGTCTGTGTAAAAAAAAATAAACTTATTCTAATAGATTGCTTAAATTTAAAATCAATTCAATCTTTCAATTTCTTCTTCATATATTCTCTCTCAATTCTTCCATCAACATCTATTTTCAGAAATAATGTGATATAAACAACAGTGATTCTATACTGCTTTTCAATCTTATTGGTGGAAAAGTTTGCTTTGTTTTCACTTTAGGTATATATTTTTATGCTTTCAGAGATTAATTTGAAGATAAATTTTGGAAACAACATAGGATATCTTGAAAAAATAAGTGTCATTGTTAATATAAATATATTGGGCAGGTGGGAGGGGGGAGGGGGGCGGGTATATACATACATAATGAGTGAGATGTGCACCATCTGGGGGATGGTCATGATGGAGACTCAGACTTTTGGGGGGAGGGGGGGAAATGGGCATTTATTGAAACCTTAAAATCTGTACCCCCATAATATGCCAAAATAAAAAAAAATTAAAAAAAAATAAAATAATTTCATAGCATACACAAATGTATATGACTCCAATATTTAAAATATTATATTTTAAAGTTGGATACATTAGAAACAAATATGAAAGAGGTTTAAGCAAAAGAAATGATATAATGAATTCCACTAGGCCATTTGGGTATCTTCCTGCCACTGACCCTAGAGTCCATGAAGCAGTTTGTTTTTTGGCTGGATGATCCTAATTATGAAAGGGAAAGTAGTTTGCTGGACATGAGTGAATACAGAGAAGAATGTTTCTGTGATTCACGAGATCTTGGTGCCTTCTTATAATCCCAAGTCCTATTGTAAATGTGATTAGAAGACTAGATAAGCCCCAAATCAACAAGACTAACAAGGACTCTGACCTTTGAAATTGAAGTTTTGTATCATTTTATCAAGTTGAAATTCCTGAAAAATGTAAGTGATATGTAAGGGCAAAAGGAACATGATATGGAAAAATGATCTTTATAACACATGAAGATCAACTCTGGTCTTGTAAATAATGGCTGAAACAGGAATATGGAATATTATATAATATTTCACTTAGTATATATATATACAATAAATATAATATACATTATGTATGCACATTTGCATTTATATTATATATATTTTGCTCTACCTTGTTTTCCCTTATTTTATAGACATTTGTTGGTGGTCATCATCTTTATGATTTAGTGTTCAGGTTTCTGGTTTTTGAAGTGGTATTGGGACCAAACCAGAATGACAGTGAATGTTACTCAGACATGGGAACAGAGCTGGTGAATTTTAGATCTCTTACTCTTTTTTTTTTTTTGAGACAGAGTCTCCCTTTGTTGCCCAGGCTAGAGTGAGTGTCGTGGCATCAGCCTAGCTCACAGCAACCTCAAACTCCTGGGCTCAAGCGATCCTCCTGCCTCAGCCATCTGGGTAGCTGGGACTACAGACATGCACCACCATGCCCGGCTTTATATATATATATATATATATTGGTTGGCCAATTAATTTCTTTCTATTTATAGTAGAGATGGGGTTGTGCTCAGGCTGGTTTTGAACTCCTGACCTCGAGCAATCCGCCCGCCTCAGCCTCCCAGAGTGCTAGGATTACAGGCGTGAGCCACCTCGCCCAGCCTGGATCTCTTTTTTTGACAAGGGATTAGTATGCTTTCATTAACAGGAGGGAAACTTATTACATTAGATGGGAACAAGTTTTTTTATTATTGCTGTTTTCACATGTAAATATATCTAAAAGTTGTGTACATCGTATCGATCGTACATAGTAAAGAGATGGATTGTACTGGAAGTTGCTATAGTAGAATTTGGCAAACTTTCCCATTCCCTCTGTGTTAATTTCAGGGGCTGGAAGATTAAAAACTATATTGCTTATATTCTGTACTTGGATTTAGACAAGATAAGCATTTTATTGCTGAGATGCATGCACATGAAAATTGCAATAGTGACAGTGAAGCGGGGGTGCACTTTCTGGAGTAGTTGTGGCCAAGAGCTGGCTGCAGCCCACATCAGTGATAACAGGGCTAGCACCCACATTGCTCTGACTATGCGACAGTTTGGGATGACAGCTGTGGCAGCAGAGCCACTGGGTCCTACAGTGTTTTCTGGACCTCTCGATCATCACTGTGGTGGCACTACTTAGAAACAAAGTTTCCCACAAGAGGCCAGGGCTCCTATCCCCTGACCCTTAGGTGATGCTAATGTCACTAATTTTCTGTCAATCTATTCTTAACAGAAATGAAAATCCTAGAGTTTTCCTTTTCCTACACTGAATCCTGCTTCATATAAATATTTTTTATTCATATGCACATATCAATAGGCTTTAGGATGTATTTTTTATAAGAAAAATATTGGCATTCTAAGGCTAGGTCTATACATTTATTTTATAGGTGATGAGAAATTTAATACATATATATAGACACATGTGTCTATATACACATATATATGTGTATTTATGTATATTTTTTCAAGTACAATTACATGCTCATAAAACATCAGATTTTAGCATTTGGAAGTTCACTATATCCTAAATATCACTATACAGTCACACTATATCAAAAATCTTATTTTATCTCAAAGTGTGGAAACAGGAAATGGAAATCTGAAGGACACTTTGAAAACACTTTCATTATTTAATTCCTTTAATTTTGTATTAGTTAATTATGAACATGAAATTATTAATTGTGTATTATATATGTATTATACTGCACACAGTATGTTAAATGACATCTCTATGACAATATCTCAGATTTTAATACCATGAAGATAAATAAACCATATTTAATTTTCATAGATTTCTTCACCCCAATTCAAGAATCCAATGTCAAAGCTGAACATAAGACACTGTCACAGCCTACTCAAGCTATTCAGTGAATTTGGAGTTACCCTTGGCGGTGGCAGGTCTCTCTTGGGCTGATTGGCTGTCCTGCCTGTCATTTCCATGGATGCCATTTCTTTCTTTGTACCTTGCACTTCTGAAAATGTCATATGTTTTGTTTCTGAGAAAAGGGGTTATTTTTATCCTTTTCAAATTTCAACATGTTAGTGTAATTTCATAAGACATATCCTAGAGTTGTAAAATGTATTAATGGAAACCTAAATGTCTGACAGTTATTAAAATAGTTTATTTGTATTTAAATACACATATACAACTTATAATTTTACAGTCGATAATTGTACTTTAATTAGGTTTATTCATATACATATGATAGTACAATCATATTAAAAACACTTTATTTCAAGAGGAATCATTTGAAGCATTTTCATGTATCCTTTTAAGACATTTCTTCTGACAAGGTGAGTCAGTCAGTCACTGTGTTCAGCATGGTGTGACATGCAGGAAATTTGGGTTCCTTGAATCTTACTTTATAATGGAAGCTTTCATAATTTAGGGCAAAGGAAGGTATAAAAAAGGTAACTTTTTGTTGGTATTCCATCTGTTAAAACTATTTCTTCCCAAAGCTACCCAAAACAAATATCTATGGTGGTACATATTTTGTTGTTTTTGTGCTTGTGAAGTGTTGGTGGATGGGATATAGGAAATCCATACGTTTTGTGTGGGTGTATGTATATGTGTGTGTATATATATTTGTATATACAAATGTGCTTTATTAAATTAAAATTAATTAAAAATTACTTGAAGGGGAAATAATATAATTAGCTATTCTTAATTTTGAAATAAAAAGTCACATTTATATAAACCTAAGACATTAGGAAAAGTGGAATATGCTGAATTAATACATGATTTTTCATAGAAAATATTAAGTGTCAATAATGTAATAAAATAATGTAACAGAGAATGTGGGGTCTTAATTTTCATATATTAATTTTAGTGACAAATTTTTTTTCATACATTTATATCTCAACATTACCTCTTGAGTAGAAAATTAAGAGTTACTGAATACTTATTCTATATTTCTCTGATGTAATTAAGCTAGAAGCAGCTCCCACTTTGTTGGCTGGTTTTATTTATATAACCCAAAAAGTTATACTTTCATATCTCTATTATGCAAATCCAGGAAACTTACTGAGACCCCTCAGCTTCTGTAGGTATCATTCAATGTACGAGCCATTTTAAAATTTACATTTAGTCAACCTGAGCTGTTCTCCTTGAGATTTAGGTATGTAAAAGGAAACAGTTCTCTCCACACTCTCCCCTCACCTTTTAGCTAACGTGTACATAGATTCTGGATGGGAAACAAATAATACTAGAAGATAACATTACATTTATATTTAAAGTTTATAAAATGGAAGACTGTAAATATGAGCAAACTAGCCCCAATCATATGACTAACAGTGAATATTGAATATTTTGATAGTGAACTATATAACTTCCAAATACTAATAAACAAATGATTATTGTTTAAATTTTTTAGATGGATAATTGTATTATTCAAACTTCTTTCTTTGGAAAAATGCTCTTGTATAAAAGCTCGAAGTCTGGATTACTGAAATTATGTAACCTGTTTGTTAACTAAATTATTTATGTAATTCAGAAGTAGTTTGTAATATATCCATCTTATTAATCCTATCCTTGTTCATGATAAAAACATATTTCTGGATCTTTCTGTTTCATATATTTTAACTGCCAATTGTGCCTTATGTTAAAAAAATCACAATCTTTTTCAAAGTTAATTGAAGTCTTATATCTCTGGGTTGAAACTTTATGGCAATTGTTTTTAAATATTGAAATTCTATAGCTAACAAAATAGACAAAATAAACCATGGTTTTTGTGGGAAATAAGAATGTTTGCCTTTATTTAAGCTTTCTAAAATGTTTATATGAGTGGGGTTTTTATTTTAACATTGATGTTCTCTTCTTAACAAATAGATACAACATTACTAAAATGTCTAAGGAGAATACTAGAATGTTGTTTTCATATACAAATTAGAAAAACTTTTTTCTACATGCTCCAACATATTTGATGGCACTTTAAATAATAACAATTGATTATGAATTATTAATTTACTCATTGATAATAAAATAATATATCACTGATGTTAATATTAATAATAATTACTAAATAATAATTGTTTCTTGCTAAAGTATGATGGATTAGTGACATTCTGATAGGTAGTAGCCTAGACTCTGTACATATATACACAGCCTTATAGGTTATTTTTATGTTCAAAAGGCTATATAAATTTATGGCAAAAACTATAGTATGTCATTTCTAGATGTCATAGACTACATTAGTTGTAGTCAATTTTAAGCTTTTTTTATATATATATATAATCGGTGATAGCCAAAAAGAGTATATAACTTTCCAGAATGATAGGATGAGAAAATATCATAGTTTAGTTCTCCTAGCTCCAATTGTATTCCATACATACCTCACTTTTATCATTCACCTTTGGTATAAAGAATTAGGAACATTTATACCAAACAATCAAACCTTTATTAAAAATCTCCATTGAGTAGGCAATCAAATAATGAAGATAAAGGGAAAATGGAGATATGATAATAAAATAGCTTAAATTCTGAGTAGACAGAGTAAGATTATCATGGACAAGAAATAGAAACCTAAATATTAGTTCAAAAAGGAGGTGAATACATTCATGAATAGAGGGTACAGTTCACTTAGTGAATAACATCCTAGGGATCAAGGTCAAGTTCTGAATCTGCAGTTTAGTGGCTGCCTGAGCTTGGGCAAATTACTTTATTCTCTATGACACAGTTTTCCATATCCCTAAAATCATTTAACATTTCTAATCTCATTAGGTTCATATAAATGAGAAATGAGAACATGACAAGACAAAGCTTATTACCTTGTACATATTGAAAACTCAATAAATTTTAGCTCTTCTCATAATTACCTTCCAACTATTAATAATTTGGGGAACACAAAATGTTAAATAATGAGATACTCTGACACTCAGTCTTTTCCTCTTTGAACTTTTGGGTAAAGTCTCAGTCAAAATCAGGGTTCTCTCCCTTCTCTCTTACACTTAGGAGAACATTCGAAATTCCAGTTTTATTGCATACGTTTTAAATCTCTTTTGACTGTGTTCACACATTCCCTGAGACAACAAATGTCAACAATCCAAAGAAGAGGGGTGTCAGCAAAATAACAAAGAAGAATGCTTAAAGCAATACCCAGGTCAGGTCAGGATTATCCTAAAGTCTACTGCAGAAATAAGATGACGATATTGCTATAATGACAGACTATTTGATAACAACCCACACCTAAAGTTGAAGATTACAACTTGTTTGTATCATCTGCAATTTCTTTCCTCAGTGTTTCATAATTATCTTTGTAGAGATCTTTCACCTCCTTGGTTAAATATATCATACTCATGGATCAGTAAAATCAACATTGCTAAAACGTTCATTCTACCTAAAGTGATTTACAGATTCAAAACAGTCCTCATAAGAATATCAAGATAATATTTCACAGATCTAGAAAAAAATAATTCTATGTTTTGTGTGGAACCAGAAAAGATCCTGAATAGCCAAAGCAATCTTAAGCAAAAGGTACTAACCAGGAGGCATCACATTACCAGATGTCAAACTAAACTAGAAGGCTATAGTAACTAAATCAACATGGCATTGGCACAAAAATAGAGACATTGACCAATGGAACAGAACAGAAAACTCAGATGTAAAGCCATCCACATACAGCCAACAGATCTTTAACCCAGCAGACAACAATATACACTGGGGGAAAAAATCCCTATCCAATAAATGATGCTGGGAGAATTGGGTAGCCACATGCAGAAGAATGAAATAGGATCTATATCTCTTACCATTTGCAAAAATTAATTCAAGATGTATAAAAAAAATTAAATGTAAGGCATGAAACCATAAAAACTATAGAAGAAAATGATGGAAAAGCTCTTCTAGATATTGGCTTAGGCAAAGAATTTATGAAGACCCCAATGGCAATCACAGCATCAAAAATAAATTAATGAGACTTGATTAAATTAAAAAGCTTCTTCACAGCCAAGAAAATAATTAACAGAGCAAATAGACAACCTACAGAATGAGAGAAAATATCTGTAAGCTATACAAATGATATAGAACTACTAAGCAGAATCTACAAAGAACTCATGCAAATGAGCAAGGGAAAAACAAACAAGCCCATTAAAAAGCAGGCAAAAGACATGAACAGAAGCTAGACAAATGGTGAATAAACATATGAAAAAATGCTCAAGTCACTAATCATCAGGGAAATGCAAATCAAAATCACAATGAGATATCACGTTACCCCAGTTAAAATGGTCTTTATTAAAAAGTCCAAAAACAATAGATGCTGAAATGGATGCAGAGAAAAAGGAATGCTAATACACTGTTGGTGGGATTGCAAATTAGTACAACCTCTATGGACAGTATGGAGATCCCTCAAAGAACTAACAGTCAGCAGACCATTTGATCCAACAATTCCTCTAGTGAGTATTAACCCAAAGGAAAAGAAATCATTTTATCAAGAAGACACCTACACTTGAATTTTTATTGCTGAACAATTCACAATTGCAAAAGTGTAGAATCAACCCAAATGCCCATCAAACCATGAGGAGATCAACAAAATATATACTATATGTATGTACATACATATGTACATACATATATATACTATATGTACATATATATGTACTATATATAGCATGGAATACTACTCAGCCATGAAAAGGGATGACTTTTACAACAATATGAATGAAACTAGAAACCATTTTCCTGAGTGAAATATTCAAAGAATGGAAAACCAAACATCAAATGAACTCACTATTAAATTGGAACTAACCAATAAGCACACATGTGCACAAAGTGAAGTAAAACTCAACAGAAATCAACCAGGGGGAGGGGGGAGGAGGGGCTGGGTGAAAATCTACCTAATGGGTGCAATGAACACTATCTGGGAGATGGGCACACTTATAACTATGATTCAATCATTATAAAAGTGATCCATGTTACCCAAAATATCTGTAACCTCGTAATACTTTGAAATTAAAAAGAAGATTCTAACAGTTAATTTTCTGTTTGCATTTCTGATTCCACATTTTTTAACCTGACAAATGATCTGACCACAAAACATACCAACAAGAACAAGAAGAAGTAATAACACAGTAAAAATTACTCTGAAAACAAGAAAGTATTTATACCAATAGTTTATCATAGTGGTCATAAAGATAATGTTGGCATAATCTCTCTTTTATAAAATGTATCTCAAAAAAAGATACAAGTGACAAAAAAAGAGACTATAAAACAAATGAGATTTAAAAATTAAGCTTGCATTACTCAGAAAATAAATATATAATAACATATTGGGAATATAGAAATAAAGCATGATAAAAACATTAGCCATACAATTATTAAAGCATTTGAAAATTTTAGGGAGAAAGAGGTAGAGCTTGAATCACAAAGTAGAAATTTGTAAATTGGATAGGACAAGAAATATGTTCAATTATAAAGATGATAAACATGCAAAACAAATATCAAATTTTACATATATTACATGCTTTAGACAAGAAAAAAGAAATGGGGCAGAAAAAAAGATAAACAAGGAATGAAAACTATTCTAAAACAGATATGAAGCTGAATATTGAAAAAGTACACCATATACTAAGGAACAGTAATGTAGAACAATTAATACCATGACTTATCTTTGTCATACTGTATTCATGAACTTAAAAAAAGGAATCCAACCCCTGCTGGGAATAAAAAGCAAGTTAATGAAAAAAGGGAAACAATTTGTCAGTTTTTTACAAAGTAGTGCTATAATGTTCACAATGATTTCTTGTAAGGGATATGACCCTGAAATTTCAGACCTAATCATATTTTCTTTCAAACATGATAAAAATCAGTGAATAAAATATCTATGACAAATTTTTTGGATAAAAACTAGTGGAATAAATTATGCCAATAAAAAAAATAAAGAAAAATAAAGAACTCAGGAATCTAGAATATTTAATTCTTTTAAACATACAATTGGATATATAATTACTTTGAACATGTAATTGATAATTAAAAATTATTTTAAATAATTAAAAATATTTACTATTCTTAAATACATAAGTGAAAAAATCATGAGAATTATTTCAGAGCAAAATTTTATAGTATTTGGCAGATGAATTATAAACGTGCTCTTCACACTTATCCTTCTGTGGCATGGGAAGAATTATGTGTAGTCTTCTATTTGTTTATTTAATAAAGATTAATTAGTACCTGCTATGCTTCAAGACACTGTTCTCCAAGGAATCAAATAGACAACTATAACTTTATGTAGCTTTCATTCTATTGTGTACATGCGGCCGGGGGAAGAAAGACAATAAACAAAACAAGTAAGTAAATGTTATGGTATGTTTGAAGATGACAAATTCTACAGAGTGAAATAAAAGAGAAATATAACAAAGAGGCTATATATGGAGGATTGGGTGAGAAATTGTTCAGTGTGGCAGCAGAAAGAAGATTATTGAACACATACTTTGAAAGGAATGAAGAGAATAAGACATTTAGATATTTGGAGGAGAACCAAATGTCAAAAGAAATAGCCAAGCAAAAGCAGTGTTCATGTTTCAACTACTTCCTCAAAGACCAAGACGGGTGGAGTAAACAAAGGGGAGAATTGTTAAGAGAGGGCTCAGGGAGGTAATGAGCCCCTCAAGGTTGTCTTGAACCTTCCAGGCCATCATAAGAGCTTTGACTTTATCTCGTATTTCTTGTCAGAGAATTATTAATAACTAATATTTAGCAAATTTAAAATATAGTCATGACCCACATAACATTCTGGTCAACAATGAACCATATGTATGACAGGGGTTCCATAAGATTATAAAATCATATTTTTACTGTACCTTTTCTGTGTTTAGATATGTTTAGATGTATAAATACTTATCACTGTGTTATAGTTGCCTACAGTATTCGGTACAGTAACATGCTGTACCAGTGTGCAACCTATGAGCAACAGAGGATACCATAAGAGTCTAGGTGTGTAGTAGGCTGTCCTACCCAGGTTTGCGTATGTCCACTCTATGATGTTTGCACAACTTTGAAATCACGCAATGGCACATTTCTCAGAATATATTCCCATCATTAGGCAACGCATGACTATAGTAGTAGAAAACTAGAAGGACACTTTAATTTTTTTCACCCACACTTCCCTTCCTCCCACAATGAGGTAGATGTTTTGAGAAATAATGTACAGAAAATGAAAAAAAAAAATAGACCCTCAGAAGACCATAATCTATCTTCTCTGTCTAAAAGAGAGATCATGTTTGGTTTCCCCAGATTCATATGTTATACCTAATCCCCAATGTGATGGCATTTGGAGGTGAGGCTTTGGGAAGTGATTATGTCTTGCAGTCAGAGCCCTCATTAATGGGATTAGTACACTCGTAAAAGAGACCAGAGAGCTGCCTTGCCCATTCTACCATGTAAGAAATTGAAGAATTTGGTCTCTGTGCCTCATCAGAGACCAAATCTCCTTGTGCCTTGATCTTGGACTTCCCAGCCTCAAAACTGTAAGAAATAAGTATTTGTTGTTTATAAGCTACCCAGTCTGTGGCATTTTGTCATAGCATACCAAATGGACTAAGACAATATTTTCTTTTAGTTTCATACTTTGTGAATGAATATGTACTCGATTAATATTCATGTGACTTGATGGAATTGTCAAGACCACAAATAATTTTTTGTACCAGCAATAGTAACTCTCTCTCTCTTTTGCAACATGCCAAAATTTTTTCTTGCATGTAAGCTCTCTTCTGCATATAAGATAATTAGCTGTATATTGCAATAATTTCCTCTCTGTCTAAAGCTTACTCACTCTCACATCTATTGCCATGCATCTTCTTCTATTTTTCCATACTTTTGGGAGACTTTGGATATTACCATAATTTCTGATATATGAATAGAGATATTTATTTTAAAATAGTCCATGTTTTATCTTTGACAAGTAGATGATTCTAGAAAGATTAGAGTGATATTACCTTTAAATTAACTCTATGATTTTCCACTAATTTTATCACTATATGAATAAAATGTTAATATGTTATTTGATAAAAAATTTTGGTTTAACTTCCAATGATATATACTTTTAAACTATTCTATACTAGTTTTATGATGTTATTATGATTTACAAGGGTTATTACAAAAGATCAAAGTGGGTTAAATTAAGTGAATTTGTAAAAATGGATGTTTTATTAAAATGTTTAATGTTGTGATTATTAATGCTACAAATCATAAATACTTAATGCACTGGCTGAAATTAAATTTTGAATTTTTAGTCAACTTTAAGACTTTGGAACAATATTAAATCAAGTTAATAAATAATCTTTGGATATCTGAACACTTTCAGAATAAGAAAAAAGATGTAAATAATAATCACTACACATAGTTTTAAATTTTCTATTTCTACTTTTATGTATGAAATGACTATAGCTTAACAGAATATGTAAAGATTTTTAAATATCTAGATTTGTGGGCCTAGATGTGTAGATGATGAATCTGAATAGATAATTGAAATTTGTTATACATTGACAAATTGCCATCTCAAAGTATATAAATTTATTCCAAAATATATGAGCATGACTATTTCTCTTCATCCTCACCAAAAAGAATGTTGTGAATTATTTCAACTATGTCACTTCTATGACAATATATAGATTTTTAAATTGTCCTACAAAGTTTATACACATATATTTAGATATCTAGTTTCTAGGCTTATGGCCACAAACCCATGTATCACAGTGTACTTTTATGAAAAAATTGTGAAAACTAATTGCTGTGACTTTCTTTTATGGGGAAAATAAATATTTTAATATCAAATCCTGGAAAAATGCCTTCTGAATGTTCTTTTCTCCAGTGCTATATGCACTCAAACAATTAAATTGTGGATGCTATTTTCTACAGAAGTACATTTAAATAACTGCTTCTTATAAATTGTTGCAGCATCCATTAAGTAGATTATTTAGGAAAAGAGAAAATGGTTTTGAAAGCTCATGTGCAAATGATTGGCTAACAATGGCTCAGCTCTTTGACTTGCATGTCCTCCCAATAACTGCTGAGTTTTAAAGAAATAAATTCTAATCTCTAATATACCAAATATCCCTGGACTATAACAGTAATTATAGGAGAGAATGGGCCAGGGGCACCTGGGGAATTGGGCAACTCATCTCTCCTCTAAATTATCTTGAACACCTGGGAACAAATATAATGGCCTGCATGTGGTATGGGGAGAGAATTCATGATTCATTGTCAGTAGAACTGTGAGCCTTAGATCTGTTTTGAATATGCATTCCTCCTTCAGTGTGCCTGCTGTAAATGGATTTAAAGTATCATTAGTAAATATTTTAGCACAGTTAGGAAAATTGTACAGCAACAACTACAGTAAAATGGGAGATCCTACTGATGTGTAAATGTGTTAAAATATTGGTTCGAGTAAGGTTATAAGATGAAATTTTGACATATAATTCCAATGGCATCCATATAATAAGTGCCTAAAACACAAACCCAAATTATCATTATAGTATTTGGTTATGTAAAATTTGCATTAATGTAGATATTACAAAGTAACAATTGATATTTAATCAGAAAGATCTAGGATAAGAAATAGTTTATGTTTATATGTTTTTGTTTTAGTCTAAGAAGAATGATGCTGTGCTCCAAATTTAATATAATGAAACTCGATTGGCCCCAGAGTAATAGCTCAACCATAAGGACACAAATATTCTATAGCCTTTAGGCAATTTAAATCACTCTTTCTCAAATGTGAGTATGACATTACACAGCAAACTAAAATGTCAACTCTGCCAATAACTAGCTGAGTGACCTTGAGTTATTGCCCTAATATCAATTTCTTTGTATTTTAAATATGGAATTAAATATGATCTCAAATATACTCTCTAGCTTTATAAACATGTAAAATTCATAAATATAAATAACTGTGGAATTGTTAAAGGCAAATATCCATGTGTATTTTTTTATGTTTTGTATAAATGGAGCATTATGACATTATTAAATAAATACCATTTATTTGATAAATACCATTATTAGATAAATACCATTCTACAGCTTTTGCTCTATACAGCTAAATAATCAACTATCTCTATAATTTATTCTTCAGTATTATCAAAGTCTAAAAACTTAAAGATTTATATGCATATATAACCCTTTACAATTAAATATGTATAGCCTAATAGTACTTGTCCATATTTACAAAAGATTAAAGAACACTGAAGTAGGATCTTTCTCAAATAAGTCGTCAGTCTATCAGGAGATTGAACTTGCATCTTTACGCTCTCACACATGTGTGTCTTATTACTTCAAGGAACTAACAAAAGAGACTGGTTTAGGTTGTAAAGTTAAATAACAGATAATGGTTTGCCGTTAGAAGGTCATATAAATTTGTCAGAGGAAAAAAATGTGGTTTATCATTCAGAAAAGGTCTTTCTGACATTGTTGTTCAGAAATGTTCTTGCCAGGACATTCCAAATATTACTAAATCTAGTTTTAGATTAGACAACTTATCTGGGGCAGAAGATAAAATGTTTGAAAAATGAGGTTTGCTTTATCTATTTTACATAATCCTTCTTAGAACTATTCCAGGGATGAATAGTTTCATTATTCAATGTATTACTTTTTTCTAAACCAAGATTGATGCTGTAGATGAATCGGCATGACACACTCAACCTATAAAAATATGAGTAAGGGAAACTATAACACACTAGCAGAGGTCAGGGTTTATTAGCAGCAACCAAAAACTGCTTCAATGATTTTCTTCTTATTTAACTGTTAGTTAATGTCTAAATAAAGCCCTGTGCTGTCAAGGATGATAGAGATAGAATCATTGCCCATGTTTTCTCAATGAGTTAGTTATAATGGGTGGATTACTGAAGTGGGGCAAGGAATAATTAGCTGAGGGGATTTTATATAAAAAATTGCTTCCTATGGAAGTCATTTTTATTTTTTTAAGCATAGATAAACCTATTTTGTAAATGCATAGTCATTGAAGTAAGTATTGGTTTAAAAACAAATAATTACAATGTTTTGGATTTAAGTAATAAATATGATCATAAATTTGATCTTAGGACAAACAAGGTATGTGATACAGTGAAGAGAATTTTGAAACGCTCCTGAAAAATGGCCAAAGCATATCTGTGGAACAGGTTCAACAAACTACCAAAAGGAAATAGGAGGATCAGTCCGGGTTAGTACATTTATAAAGGAGAATTGGGCATTTTGATGGGTTGACATTTTTCCATGACAAGTTCAGAACCTTAAATGATCTTAGAAATGTCAGATACGAGCTTAATAGGCACCACAATGAAAACATTAACTACACAATTAAACTTAATGAGAATAAATTCTCCTTTTATGAGAAAAAGGTCAACGCTAGTTTGAACTTAGAAAAAAAAAAAGTGAGATATTCTTACACATGACAAAAGCCAATTAGAAAACTAAAGTTAATGTAGTGCTGCAAAAAGAGATTTTTATCAGCTTTCTCAGCTATTATTTTAATATTAATTCAAATATGAGTGATGAGGATGTACAGTTTAATAATATCTATAATCTCAGAAAAGCCACACAAACTCAAAGGAACTTCAAGATTCAAAACATGTAATAACTTACCTCTTTATTTCACATTTTAAAAATATTTTTCCCCATCAATGACATGATACTTTAAATATTTTGATATTACATATAGGTGAAAAACTCAGTCAAATAATTGAGGCTTTTATATCTTTACTGCAGTGCTTCTTTCATTATTCATATATATTCAAAATAATAAGGGAGAACAATTATTGAGCTCCATTTATGTAATAAACATTAAATTCTCACAGTACTATGGGATGTCCTATATGATTATTTCATTTTATATAACAGAGACATGCTAAGTCAAAGGACTGCGTCACCAGGTTGCAGGAAGCAAAAACTGGATTTTATTTATTTCATGAAAGTTTCAGAAAAGAATTTTATCTACTGCCTTCTTGTTGTTTCTGTGATTTTTATGAAAAATCCATTATATGGAACTCATAGATATCATAATGTTTAAATGACATTCCATAAAGTGATATGTGTCTATTTGTATATATGATATTGATCATACATGACACACGACTGGGATTATTAAAATTATACAATTATTAAATTTATAATTAAAATTATTTAGAGAATTTACCTTGAATAAAAATTTTGAATAAGATGAACTCAATTTTTTATTCCTATGAGTAGCTTATAATCTAGAAATATACAAACTATATCACATAACATAGAATCATGAAAGAGATTTAATATAATTATTACAAAAGCAAGATATTACAGTACAATGAAGCTTTGGTACAAGTAGAGATCAAAATAATTTTAGGGTAATCAGGAAGGTTTAATAGAAAAAGTGAATAGTTAAATTGAATGTAAAAGAGCCTTTGGCACATAGAAAAACTGAACAAGAAAGGGAATTTTAAGTGATGGTGTCAGTGGAAAAAAATTATAAATCCATTATGTGGAAGAATGTTCAGATATTCTGCAAGATAAGGTACATAGATATGTACGTAGATAAGCATATAGATAAAGACTGATAGAACGAGAACAGTCTGTTAGGAAGAGAACATCATTTGAAGATTCTAAACAGAAAAAAACACATGCTAATGTTTGCCATTTTATAAAGCATTCTTTAGGACAAAGAGGAGAAATCTTAGGGAAATCCATGTAAGAAACGTTTATGAGTTGGAGAGGTCACTATATTGTGCAATTTAATATTTTCTACGTATCAGATTAAGATAGTATATATTTAAGTAAAGGTGAGAAATCAATCTTACTTTTTTTCTTTTCCTTTTTGTTTGGAGCATTACTGTTCCAACACAGCATCATGGTGTATTTAATGGCAAATATGTCATAATTTCAAATACTACATAATATCAAACTTCATATGCATTATTCCTGACATGTTCTTGCCTATTTGGGGTCATGTCCACTGTCTTATATGTTAAATTCACAACTTATTTAAAATTAAGACTTTTCTTTCATATACGTACATAGGTCATGAATACAACATATAAAAGAAATAATGAAGTAGGTTTAAGAGATATTTTACATTGGAAGTCACAAACTACTGTACTGTCAGATAAATCTGGTTTGCAGATGCCTTTGCTGCACATTGTTTCACAGAGATTTCAAAATTCCCCATGAGAATAAAGAATTTCACTTTCTCGTTTAAAAAGTCGGGTTATCTGTCAATACCAAGCCTCTGTTTCTGAATGGAAGCTGTCATTGGACTTGCAGAGCAGACACTCTCTCCCCCACATTCTCTCCTGAGAGAAATTCTATCACCCCTTGTGGTCTAACACTTAGGCCACCAATATGTCCCCTGCCTTGCCACTGTTAGCCATTGAGTTATAACTTATCATTTAGAGGACATGACAGCCGACTAGATAAGGAGGATGCAAAGGGAGAGAAAGGAATTTAAGAAGGATGGCATGGTTTTAATTCAGTTTGGCACAAACAAAAATAAGGTCACCAAGTTTAAGAGTTTGTTGAGGTGCTGGGATTCTCACCTAATTCCCACTTAATGTGAACAGACTCTCAAGTTGACCCTCAAGATCTCTGCTGTTTATGACTTTGTGTGAAGCCCACCTGCTGACTGGGTAGGGCAGTGGTCCCCAACCATTTTGGCACCAGAGGCCAGTTTCATGGAAGACAATTTTTTTTCTATGGATGGAGACGAGGAATAGTCTGACAGTAAGCAGGGCTTATGCGGTGATGAGAGTGATGGGAAGCAGCTATAAGCACACATGAAGCTTTGCTCACCTCACCAGCCTGCCGCCTACCTCCTACCGCGTGGCCCAGTTCCTAACAGGCCATGGACCGGTACCTGTCTGCAGCCTGCAAGCGGGCACCGCAGGTATGGGGAACTGTGACTTGCTTCTAACATACTGAAAACAAAAATCATGTGGGATCTATGATGTGAACATGTGTCCACAATCATGTTACATACACATGGTCCTAGTGCCCATCTTGCCTGAGATTTTCACAGTCTTCTTGGCTGAGAACTCAATTGGTCACACTGGGGAACCCCACATGGCCAGGAACTGCTGCTTCCAGCTGGCAGACAGCAAGGAACTGAGGCCATCAGTCCTACAACTACAAGAAAATGAGTGCTGCCAACAACCACAGAAACGGGGATGCAGATCCTACCCCAGTGTCCTGCCTTACATCCTGATGGCTGCCTTGAGAGGCTGTCATGTAGGGGACCCAGTTAAACCACACCAGACTCCTGACCCACAAAAACCATGAGCTACTAAATGTGTGTTGTTGTAAACTGCCAAGTTTGTGGTAATATTGTTACACAGCAATGAATAACCAACCAGTATTTTTTCTTTTGCAAATTAAAAAATGTAGAAAAGATCTTACAATTGCATTAGTGTTACATATTCCATGTGACTGACTATAAGTTATTCAAAAGTATAATTCATGTTATATTTCCAATCATCTTTGTATTTTCATTTCCCATCTTCCTGTAACTTGTAAACTAAGCTCCAAAGCTTCTCCTCTATGGAGCCTTGGCCAAGATGGTTTCTGCACCCACTCATCAATATCCAGTGGTCTCTCATTCAAAAAAATCCCCATAGCATGCTGAATCTCTCTATTGGTTCAAGAACGTCCTTTCTTAAATGTACACAATTTTGTGTACATTTCTTCAAATGTTTTTGTACAGTTAAAATATAAATGAATGTCATAGATATAAAAAATATTTATTAATATTAAAAAAAGCTCTGATAAAAATATTCTCTCTTTAAATGTTAACAAACTGAAGAGGACCTAGGGATTCCATGGTACTTATTATATGTGAGGATTCTAGGGACTGTCAAGATCCTCAGTTTTATCTCAAATGTGACCCAAATCACAACCAAAAGATAAATATGCATATATATGCATATATATATATATATGCATATATATATATATATCTTCAGAGGCACAATGACTCTCTTAATTACAAAGAAATTCCACTTTCTATGGAAATATTCTTGAAATTACCTTGATAAATTATCTTATAAACTCATTTATATTTCCCCAAGGGGACAAGTGTAGATTGGAGTTATATCTAATGGTCAAAGTTCTGCATCAGAGCAATTATAGAAATAACAAGCAATGTATCGAACACTAACATTCACATAATATTTTTATATACTAAAATATAGATGTATGCTACAAGAATTTACATGTAGGCAGAAATGTCCACATTGATCAAATAAAGTTCTCAAAAGTGCTATGAATATATTTACATAAAAGTACATTTTCTTATAGCTTTTTTGTCTAAAAACTCATGAGTCACAATACATATATACTAGAAAGCTGACAATATCTTTTTTGCCTTTCCTGTGCAGATATTTAGCAAGATTTGGGGAATTTGGATGCCCCATGTCTCTTAAAAAAATTGTCCAGCAAGTTGGAATAATAATTTTTATCTCCTAATAAGTATTTTGGTAGTAAAAAAAAGTAATTTAAAAATATATCTAGATTCCAACTGTAAAATACTTGAAATGTATCCATTCAATATACAAATATATTTTAGAAGCATTCACAAAAATGCTCCTGATGATAAAATGTATCAGGTATTCACATAGTGCTTTCCTCATGAGATTGCTTCACAATATTAATACAAGCCTTGTTTCAATACTGTAAGGTAGGTAGAATGAGCATTATATAAATTTTTCAGTACAAATTATTCTTTACACTTTTTATCTGCATATAGACATGGTTGAGACTCTCTGAACATAAAACAAAATTCTTCCTCACCCCTACCACATTTACTAGCTATTTTCCTGTATACCTTATCTTCATTTCCAAAATGTTTGACCCATGTATTTCTTTCCATAAATATTTCTTGACAAGAATCTGACATATGCAAACCAAGGCTCGGAGAGGTAAGTGGCATGTATATAGATTACATGTCAAGTGAGTAAAAATGCCTTTATTATAATGCCTTTGCATGGAGTAAGTGCCAGTTTCTTGGAGTAGGTTGCTAGTACATCTTCTTGTATTGTTATCGTACCAATATGAAGCACAATCATGAATTTTAAGAAGTCACAAAATCTCTTCCCCTGTGTTCAGTATATAGACATTTACAAAGTTGGAGTTCAAATTTTTATTTTAATTATAGTTAACAAGAGTTATTTTGGTGGCAAGTGATAACACCTATGAGTTGATTTTATGAACATAAGTACAAACGTGTGTGTATGTGTGTGTGTGCCTGAGTATGTCTCTGTTTCTGTCTATGTGTATTTCTTTATGTATGTTTTTCTGTCTCTGTGCGTCTGTGTTTGTATCTGGGTATGTGCCTGTGTTACTGTGTGTTGGTGTGCATGCCTATTTATGTTGGTGTGTCTGGGTGCGTTTCTGTGCTATGTGTGTCTGTGCCTGCGTGTGCATCCGTGTAAGTGTTTGTGTTTTCAACACAGGTTTGACATACCACCTCTTAGGCCCCACACCATAACATCCTGAAACTTACGCTGAGCCAACAAGATGATACATGCTGGTGTGGATATTGAGAGATAGGAACACTCATACACTGTTGGTGGGACAGCAAACTAATAAAACCTCTATGGAAAGGAGTTTGGAGTTACTTCAAAGAACTAAAAGTAGAACTACCATTTGATCCAGGAATCCCATTTCTGGGTATTTATCCCAAGGAAAAAAATACATTCTATAAAAAAGATACCTGTACTGGAATCTTTATAGCAGCACAATTCACAATTGGAAAGATGTGAAAAAAATCCAAGTTCCCACTAATACATGACTGAATAACACATGGTATATGTATACTGTGGAGTACTACTCAGCCATAAAAAATAGTAAACTAATATCTTTTGTATTAACCTAGAGGGAACTGGGGACCATTCTTCTAAGTGAAGTATCACAAGAATGGAAAAACAAACACCCCTTTTACTCATCATTAAATTGGAACTCATTGATCAAGACTTATGGAAATAATATATGGATATAACATTCACCAGAAATCAAGCAGAAGGGAGAGGGGAGGTAGGAATGGGTGAATTCAAACCTAGTGAGTACAATGAACTCTATCTGGGTGATGGGCACACATAACTTTGACTCAAACAGTACAAAAGCAATGTATGTAACCAAAATGTTTGTGTTGAATGTAATATTTTAAAATAAAATAATAAAATCAAATGCAAAAATTAAAAAAGGTGAAATTAATAAACATCAATGAACTTCAAAATGACATGCAAAAGGAATAAAATGCTGCTTGTTTGAATTGTGTTTTTATGTGTCTTTTTTCACTATACATCTCTAGCTATCCCACATACTGTAAGGTTTTTAACGGGTAACGAGCAACAGCAGAACATTATCCTCCTACACTCACTTATATATCATTTATATATATAAGATATTATATATTATAAGAATAATCTTATATATTATAAGAACAATCTTCTTAAAGATGGCTATATGCCAATTAATAATATTCATGATGAAGAATAAATTTTAAAAATACACTAAGAAAATACTAATATCAATAAGAAGAAACCAGCAATGTAAATACGGTAAATCTGTATATCTAACATATTGTGTGGCACAAGAATGTTTCCCATTAAGTCTTGTTGAATGAATATTAATATGAGCCAAAAGTTTCCAACGGAATTAATAGATGCTTGGAAAAAATGAGAGAATGAATTAGTGAAATGTGCAGTAGTATTAAGTATGACTATAAACCTTCCCTGTGACAGTGTTTGATAGAGGAAGGGAAAGAAGAGATTAAGGGTAACTAATTAAAAAGAAAGAAGAAAGAGAGAGAGAGAGAGAGAGAGAGAGAGAGAGAGAGAGAGAGAGAGAGAGAGAGAGAGAGAAAAAAG
Source organism: Microcebus murinus (assembly GCF_040939455.1). Classification (NCBI taxonomy): domain Eukaryota; kingdom Metazoa; phylum Chordata; class Mammalia; order Primates; family Cheirogaleidae; genus Microcebus; species Microcebus murinus. Next base: position 15,648,561 of record NC_134114.1, read on the forward strand.
AAAGAAAGGGAAAAAAGGAAGAAATAAATCATGCCAGCTTCTCCCTATATGCTACAGAGAACAAATGTTCAAATAGCATTCCCCAGTATTGTGCCACGCAAACATGCTCAACACTCCCCCTGGTCACCTGTCCCCTAAGTGCTGTGCTTTCCAAGATTCTGTTTCCATTCTCTTTGCTATCTATTAGAAATATAAATTTAAATCCCACCTACACACCCATGTTTGTCTGCTTCTGGTTTGTTTAGTTCTGCTGAATGACACCCAAAAACTCCCATTTAGTAGCTTTTTCTTCTAAACAAATCCAATCCCTTCACTTATATGTTGGACAACAGTGTATTACAGAATGCCTGCCTTTCAACTTTTATCCACATCCCCTTTAGGGAACAACTACTAGAATTGACTTATTTTTTTCCAAAGTTCTCAGTGTCCCAAAAGTGTGTGGAAATTCTGTCTTAGAAACCAATGCTACCTTCATGTTTTCTTTCAATAGATGTTGGCAGACGTCTTACTTTCCCATGTATAAACATTTACAAGTCTATCATCAGTAGAGCCAAGAAAAATATGAAGCTAAGCTGCTTGACTAATTGACTGGCATTAACTTAATTAAACATATTAAGATCTAGATTGATAGTCACTGAGTGACTTTAATGACTACCATGTTCATTTTTGTTAATTTGTCATTAGGCCTTTAATGTAATGGGCTCAACAGAACCCAAAGTTATTTTCAGAATTATCGACATATGGGATATCGTTATTAATATCACTATAAAATTAAATATTAACAATGGATGATCATTTTAAGAGGTTTGTAATACTTATAATGATGGTTCTATTAAAATTTTGATTTTTTTCATTTCATAGAACATTAATGAAAAGTAGAATTGAATTAGCTAAAGAGAAATTCACTATTGGCCACTTTTCACTAACACATTAATTCATTTCTTTTATGTCCTTCCATATGCACAGAGGTATGACGGCCTTGGAGAAACTCTTGAGTGTTAAAAAAATAGTTTGAAAAGGATTTTATAATCTTATAAAAAACATATAAAATGTAACTATGAATGAAATGAAAAATATAGTGAAAATATAGTGAGATATTTTACTATAAACAACATACAAGTTTCTCAGGAAATTTAAACAAAATTGTAAACAAAACAGAACAGATCTACAAAGAAAAATTATTTTTAATAACAGTAAGCTTGGGCTGAGTTTTCAAATGAAGCAGTTCTCATTCACTGGGACATAAAAAATGATGGAGTATCAGGGTTGTTCCTTGGCTAACAAAACAGCATAGAGAGATTAGACAAAGCAAAGAAACTTTATATTGAGAACCAAACATAGGTTATGTTTTCTTTATACTTCATTAATATTTTGAATTTCTTACTAGATTGTTAGAAGATGAGGAACTGATACAGAATGAATAAGACTATGTTTTGTATAACTACATATAATAATGTATATTATTGCTATATTACCTTGTTTTCTTTTCAGTTTCCCATAAGGACTTCTTAAATCTATACAGATAGGAAACAGAGTTTACAATTTCTCTATTCCAAAAGGTGTTGATGAATTATTTGTTTTAAAATCTTGAAAACTAGTTGATTATTCTTTCTCTACAGAATCCACCAACTAGAATCTAGTGAAATGCTTAGACCTTGTGCACAGTAGAAATTCAACAAAAATATATGGCATTTTAAAGCATATTTTGTGATCTTTCATCATGAAAAAAGAGAATTACATATGTTTTTGTGTAGTTCTAGGAATGAAATTTAAACAATCCTGATTATGACTGATATTTACTCTTTGATAACTACTATATGTTTGGGTATTACAGGACAAACAGCTGAATCAACATCCTTGGACCTACGCAGTGAGGTTTTACATCATGTTAGGAAGGTGGAAGACAAGAGTTAAACATAGCATCCACAGAAGAGACCATATTTGCTCACTGACTAGATGTTAGCATTTAGAAGAGGTAAAAAGCCAAATGGGCTCAATGCCTTCAGCCTGGATTATCAAGACAACAAAAATACTTGATCTTTTTGCATTATAAAAAACTTGGACAATTCTGCATTTTCTCAAGACTTTATGTGATATTTGAAGAAAAAGAAAAAAAAATCACTATACCAGAAAATATGGATTTGGAAAAAAAAAAGGATTCAAGCAGTATTGAGAGAAAAGCATTTTGTTCATTGTGTGATTTGGGGCAGTTGAAATTCCATTTATGCAAATGTAATTTTTTTTTAATTATTGAGGTCAGCAGTCATTATCACCTAGTTGGATGATGCATTTGTCCTTTTCTTCCACCTGATCATGACAGATGAGGTCAGGCTACTTCTTGTTGGCAAGATACATGGTGACAGCTGGCAGGAACCTTTCTAAGAAGGACATGGCAGGGCCACAGGGTATCAAAGAGATCACATACAAGGTTATCTGGGACTTGACTTTGTTATATAAAGAACTGACACCAAGTAGAGGTAAGAAAAGATCCTGTCTGGCACAACTGTCAAGAAATGTAGATATGCTTTGTGTCCCTTGAAAGAGAAAGGGTGGTTCTCCTGCATTTATGAATAAAGTGGCAGAAGTGACTTCTGAACTTTGAAATAGCAAAACAATCATGCATGCAAAACAGAGTGTGAAGATCTCATGGTAGAGTGGGATCTAGGGGGCAGAGTCATTTGGGATGGCTTTGCTTCACACTTGAGCTCACACCTGAGCACAATCAGACTAGTCACTCTTTAGAAGAATGTTGAGAATGGGCTGCAGATAACTTTAGTTTTAATATTCCAGAATGCTTTGAAATATAATAGTAATAAGCTAATTTGCATCTCAGGCACAATATACCCAAGTGATAAGCAAATTAAAATTTAAAAGGAGATAATAGATATTAGATACGCTAAGAAAGCAGGTATCCATGCAGGGAGACAAGTTTGGAGGCAAAGAATGATGGTGAAGTGGTTTGTACAAAAGTGGTGAGGAGTGTCTGGATTCTGCATATATTTTGAAGTAAAAGTAATAGGATTTATTTTCAGATTCAATGTGGATGAAAGAAAGAAGAATTAAGAATGATTCCAAGTTTTTGTGGGAACAAAGGGAGGGGAGGTAAGCAATTGAGCTGACAGTGTTGTTAGTCGCCAAGATTATAAAGCACCATTTTGTGAAGAATCCGGTTTTGGATATGTTAAATTTGAGATGCTTACTGACATCTGAGTACAAATGTCAAAAAATAAATTTGATGTATAAATCAGAGGAAAGATATAAGCTAGGTATACAAATATGAGAATCATCAACATGCAGATAAAACCAATGAGATTATGAGATTGGCAAGTAAGAAGGTATGAATAGGCAGGCTCATGTTTGGTTGTGTTGGTTGTTCACTGCACAAAAGCAGTAAGCTAAACCGTGAGAAGTAGCAGAAATCCAGTCTAGCTCTTACCAAGTAATGTATTCTGAAGTGGGACTGCATCCACCTGAAGAAAAAATTTCTAATTAGTAAAAATAGTACCTTAAGGGAAACGGGAGCCCTAGAGATAAGACTAAAAATCAAATAACTGACCCAGACAGTACCCCAATATAAAAGTTGCGATAGGCCAATGGTTGTCTAAGGCAGGGTTGTGGGGTGGGAGATGGTAGATGACTGCAAAGAAGCATGTGATCATTACTGAGCATAATGAAATGTTTTATTTTTTTGATTAGGAAAAATAAGTTTGGAGTGGCCAGTGATGTAGGGAGAATAAAACCAAAACCAAAAACGATCAAGCCCTCTGTCCTGGAAGTCATAAAGTATTTCCAGGGATGAAATGATAAAAAAAAAATGATTATTACTTGTTGATGAGATAAATAAGATTTAGGACTTTGAATTAGCCATTCGATTTAGCAAAATGGTGATCACTGGTGAACGTGACTAGAGCCACTTTAATGGCTTTAGTTAAGTGAGTGCATGAGGGAATAAATAGAAAACAGTATTAGACAGTGAATAGAGCACCCCCAAATTTAAAATATTTTCTATTAAAGGGGAGCAAATCAATGCAGCAGTAGTTGAGGAAAGAAATGGGTTTAAGAGAAGGTATTAAGTGTAGAATTAATTATAAATTAGAATGCCGATTAGAGTGATTCGGCAGAGAAGTAAAAAAAAAAAATGGAGCAAAATAGAATGATTGCTGGAGCAAGGTCCGTGTATTGGCAATGCAGATAGGACCAGCATAAGTTACACACACACACACATACACGTTTCTTTGTGTTATAAATAAAATTGAATTTTTTAAGAATGAAACTAATCGATAAAACGTGAAAAAAACTTCTTTGAATTAGCAGCTGTATTCACTGTGGTCGGCTTGTTCTATGTGCAATCAGGATGTGTTATGGAGTGAAGTGTGTTTCCTCAATATTCATATGTTGAAGTTCTAACCTCCGATACCTCTAACCTCCAGTACCAGCAAACATGTAACCATATTTGCAGATCTTTAAAGAGGTGATAAAGTTAAAATGAGATCTTCAGAATGGGCCCTGGCTCAATGTTTCTGATATTCTTATTAAAAAAAGGAAATTTGGACATACAGAGAAAGACATCAGAAACATGCAAAGACTGAGGGAACCTCAACCATGTGAGGACACAGTTAAAATGTAGCCACCTACAAGCCAGGAAAGAGGCCTCAGAAGAAACCAAAACTGTTGACACTATAATCTTGAACTTCTAAACTCCAGGCCCATGAGAAGATAAGTTTTCACTGTTTAAAAAGCCACTTCAGTGTGTGGTATATTGCTATGGCAATCAGAGGAAATTAATAAAGCCATTTGACATCTATAACCATGACTTACACACCTCTTTAGCCTACCTAGCAATTGCTGTTAAAGCAATTGCTCAATAAATATGTTGATGTGATTTAAATGGCATAAATAAAAATGAATCTCATCGTTTAACAAATGACTGGTTAAAGTATGGTTTGTGTGTACTGTCTTTAATTATATTTCACTGCTCTTTAATATATTTCTGAAGCAACAATGCAGGTGCACATTTATGGTAGTTAAGTTGATATATGGATTAACTAAAGGGAACCAAATGGAATCTCTTTTCCACTGAATGTTGAATAATATTAATGCGAAGCAGTATAAGACAAATCTGAAATGTTATATCCTTCCCTAAAGGCAAGAGAGTACCTCATTCTCCATTTCCAGAACCTTTCAGGATCAATAAATTAATGTTAAAAAAAAAATCCCTGTGAACAGATGTTCTCAGCATAGTCTAAAACCTTTCATGAAGTGGTGTTCGTTACAGATATGATTCATGGTTTAAAAGAATTTTATTTCAAATTTATGTGCACATACTTGTAACTTTTCTATAAAGTATGTTGAAGAATAAAAATCAAATCATTCACAGCCATATCAATAATTCTGTTGAGTATAATTTCTAACTCAGTAGTGATTAACATGCAACCAAATGAATCAAAATTCTTGCATTTTACCTTCTTTGAAGTAGCAATTTGCCTTGTTTTCATGCTAGACATAAAACCACAAGATATAGGAATTTACCAGAGCAAATTCTCAAAATTCCTCATTTTAAAACACTGCAGTTCATTCCTCAGCACAGTTGCTTAATGTGTTGCATCTTTGTGCATGATAGGAGTCACTCATTGTCTCTATAATTTCATTTCTATCATTATCCAAGTGGTATGATGCTGAAAACATTTTTTACTTATGCTAGGAAAATGTTTGCTGGAAACAAGTTTGCCCTGCATGCTTTTTGCAAATGTATTTCTATTCTTTGCCATCAGCTGAGTTGCCACTTTAATCGGTCTGTAAGTCTGTGAAGAATGCTTGCTGAGAAATAAGCATGTTCTCAGGCATTTCTTTCCCTCTGATAGCAACTGCATGCTGACTCTCTGCACAACTGAGTTTAGCTGAATCCATACTCGAATCCTTTACATCATTATTATGATAGTGATAAATCAGACAGCTTACCATTCAATGTAATCTAAAGAAGGAAACTCATGAATATAAAGTAATTTTTCATATCATAGATTATTTTATGGACATATAAGCAGGTGTTACAAATCTTAACTATTGAATATTCCTATAGTTTTAAAAGAAAGTATTTGCCTTTGTAGATGACAAAGACAGAAAAAGAGAGAAGAAATAGAAAGAGGGAGAAAGATTGAGAAAGAGAGCTAGCACAGTTATGTATACACATGCTATGTCAAAGTAAATTTACATGATTTTAGTTAGAAATTCATCTTCTTTGTATTAAAGTTTTATAAATTATTACTGTATTTTATCTATAGGAAATGTGCTCTTATCTATCTAATGAATTTTACAGATCTTAATCATAAATAATATTACTCAAATTCACATAGGAAATTCTATTTAACTTCACTGAAGCACTGCTCTTTACTATAGTACTTGACAGAGGCAAATTTGGTATTTAATATTAAAAAGTCTTGGTTAAGAAACAAATATACCACATTACAAATTTTGTCCTCTAGAAAATAAGTAGGTTGTAATTAGTTCTCTCAGATTTCAGATACATATGTAAATACTGAACAGTAATCATTTATACTAAATGCACTAATTAAATAAATATACTTTTTAACTTATATTTTTCCATTAAAAGTAGTGGTTGTTAAGTGATTTGGAAATTATAGAGTCTAGAGTTCTCTCAACTTTGACAGTACATTTTCTTCTATTTGTTATTTCCAAAGTATTAGTTATTTCTTTCTTAATAATATATGAATACAATTCTCATTAATATCGTAAGAGACACTATATAGTTGGTTGAGGTTAATTATTAATAAATATAAATTTACTTTTCAAATTTTACATATGTGTTTGTATATATCCATGTATCTATATGCAGTTGACCCTTGCACAATGCAGGGTTTAGGGGCACCAACAGCCACAAACAATTAAAAAGCCACATACGAATTTTGACCTGATAGCCTTCTATAGGCCAGAAGACTTACTGATAACAATCAATTAACAAGTGTTTTGCATGTTATATGTGTTAAGTATTGTATTATTACAATAAAGCCAGAGAAAAGTCAATGCTATTAAGAAAATCATAATCATATATTATCCTGGATTGAGGTTAAGCTCATTTTCCAAAGTGAGGTGACACAAGATCAGAATAGTGGGCTCCACATGTACTCACCATCAAATTGGTACTGACTGATTAACACTATGGTGCTCAAATGGTGTTGGTGTTCACCAGGGATTCAGGGGTTGGGGGGGTAGGCCCACATCTGAGAGATATGGTGAGCATTGTGGAGGAGAGGGGCATACTTCTAACCCTTGCTAGGGAGAGGCAAAGGTATAAAATGCAACCAAAATGTTTGTACTCTCATATTTTCTTGAAATAAAAATTAAAAAAAAGAAAATCATAAGAAAACAAATGTTTGCTATAGATTATGTGGAAATGGATTATCATGAGGTCTTTATTATCATTGGCTTCACATTGAGGAGCAGGAGGAGAAGGGGAGGGGTTGGGCTTCTCAGGGGTGGTAGAAAATCCACCTATAAGTGAACCCTTACAGCTCAAACCCTTATCGTTCAAGGATCAACTACCTACACACATATAAAATGCATAAATACACCTCCCCCCCACACACGCACATATGACTGAGTTCTTGTCAGATTTTTAAAACATCATCATGTAGCTGATGAAAAACTTATAATAGAAGGGGAATAGTCTTTTTTATTGTTTTCCTTGCATCATTATGTATTTATTCTAAAGCATCTTTCCAAGAATCTTTTTAAGCTGCTGTTAGTTTTATAACGTTTAGCTTAGCTAAGTCAATCTAGAGAAAATACTCATAAATCCATACAACATAGATAAGTAAGCTTTGCCGTGCCTCAATATGTTGAAGGGGAATGAGTAAGAGAGCAGCTTCTGTCAACCACCCTTTGTGGGAGTCCCTTCCTTTTCTAGAATTCCTGAGCACGATTCAGAATATATGACCATGAGTAATAAAGATGCAAGGAAAGCACTAGAGAGAATATAGACAAATTTCTATTTCCATAATTTTAAGACAAAAATAAAGATCAACAGAAGTATTATGTTCTTTCACCATCATAATTTCTAGTCTATGCAACTGATAAAAGAAACAAAGATAATCTTTGATGTTATCTATGTAGGGTAAGTGGCGAACTGATAAATACTTTTTTCTTCTAAAACAGATCAAAATAAGCTATTTCACTGACATACTTTTTTTTGTAATTAAAAGCAAAGTAAAAAGCTAGATAAAATAGGTAAAACAATAACATTTTAAAGGACTGTCTTATTCATGATGTAGCTGTGAAATTGATTAGAAAGATTAAGGGAGGGAGGTATGTAGTACAAGGAGTTAGAGAATGGTTCGGCTATGAGAGAACTCTGGGGCCTTTAGCATCTTTTATGCTATACTTTGAAATGTGGATTAAAAGTTTTACTTTACTGAAAGAAATGTGTCTACATTATAAATTTTAAATCACATTTATCAAATAAAGTTTATATTTTTACTAGATTAAAAATATCACATTTGAAATAAAAATTTAAAATCACTTAGGGGTGGCTGTCAATTTTTATACCTAGTCATCTAAATTCCTCTATTTTCCAACTTTGACATATAATTTTTATGCATTTGTTTTTGAGGGAGTAATACAGCTTCATTGATAGCAATGTACACTGTGATGAGTTAAATTCTCATTCTGAGTAAGACAGTTTGGTAGAAATCTTACACATTTTGCAGTTAATCTTAATATAGTCCCATCAGGGAAATACATATATGTCCATTTAACAGACGAAGAAACTGAACAAATGGTTCACAAAAATGAAATACCATCTTCGAACACATACCAATTAAGTAACTAAGCCCAGACCTGAGCTAGCATTGCCTAAATCTTAAGCCATTGCTCTTTTGACTATCTTTTCCTGTGTTATCATTTTACACTATCTGAATATTATATCATTCCTGAGAGCATTAGATCTTCAAAAAAAAACTAAATCAAATGAATGATCACCTGTCATAATGAGTATATGCATCATGGATTTCTGCAGATCAAGAGCAGAATTTCATTTGTAAGCCTAGAAATTCTTAAACTGATTTTATAAAGACAGACCATTGTAATAAAAACTGAGTTTCTATAACCATATCTATATGTATGCTTTATAACATGCAGGGTGTGCATGAGTGTGTAGTGTTGATAGTGCATAACCAGCAATTTACTCTTTTTGTCTGTATAACTCTATTTCACACAAGAACACTGGCCAAACATTTATTCCTCATGGTGTAGGGAAAGGAGGAAGTGACTACCTCATGACTTCCTTAGTTTAACATATTATCAACTGAACACAATATAAATTCTCTTATATCGTGGTGAGGTTGGGGTTTTAGAGAAGAACTCCCAAGAATAAATAAAAAAAAAAAGACTGGTAAAATTCAGCTTTAAAATGAAAAGTAGAATCTAACAGCAAGATACTAGGTATCTTGCCAGAGATAGGCATTATTGAGAGGAATGATTTTCCAGGTCCCTTTATTATTCTTTTAGTTAACAACAACCAACTCAGAGGTCTCAAGTCCACATTTTTATGCAATGTAAAATATAGAGCTCCTTGATAGGTCAGCAAAAGGCTGCCCTTTCAAGTCAGAAGGAAGATACAATAGCGGCTTCAGGAATGATAAGGAGAAAAAAGGAAAAGAAGATAGAAACATGATTAGAACTGACAGAGTATGTTCCTTATCTAGCTCTTGCCTCTGGAAAAGAAAGCCATGTCTGTTAGATGGTTGAAGACTTCCTGAGGGTTGATGTTGGTTGTAAACACATTCCCTGCTTAGGAATTTAAAGGCAACAACATGTGGAGCAGAAAAAGTAGTTAAATAGCAAGGTTAGATCAAGACACTCTGTGGCTTTATCTCTGATGTTTAACTTCATAAAGACACTCTTTATTTTCTGGAAGGAGGCCCAGGAAGATCTGAGATTCTTGCTAGGAAACCTGCCAGATGCGTTCATCATAAAATGAATGAGATGTCTTTTTAGGCAATGCTGCTAAGTGAACCACAATGGTTACCAGAGCCAGACCTCTAGGCATCCACAATGTCAGCAGTTGCTGAGGGGAGTTTCATCCTGGAAACTAGAGGGGGCAGATGGCACCCTTTTGTGGGACCCCTACTTTTCCGGGCTACCACCCACAAACATACCTCTTCTCTATGTGCCTGCAATTCACATAGAGAAAAATGAAAAGAAGGAAGGAAATGACTGGGCAGCCTGCTAGCCAGGATGTGGAATTTCTTATCGAACATTATGACCAAAGATGAATATTTAAATTAGTTGATCTTACTAAACTTAAAGTGGATCATCATTTTGACAAAATTATTTCTCCAACTTATCACCAAGTGGGTTTTGTGATGCTAACTATATAAGCAAAAGGTAAAATAATTACATTTCATCTGCTCATCTAAGATAAGGTACGAAATAAACATGGACCTCAACTATTATATGTACCCTCACTATAGATGCACACATACATACAAAAATACATACTGAGCCAAGATCTCACCCGATTCACTCATCTACTCACCTTTAGGCAATACTTTGTGAATCAGAAGTTTTCAAACTTAGAATTTATCTTTCTCTGAATTTAAAACAAGAGAGTCTCTTATTTGACAATGGGAATAGCAAAAGGAAAGAATATTTGCCAATAAGAATGTTATAAAGTCAGATATTTTCTTCTAGGCCCAAATTATAAAACTCTCCTGCTCAAATGTATGCATGAATTTATATATGTGTGTATATGTATGTTTCTATACTTATATAATAAAATGCTATTTTTTTCCTGAACATTTTATTGTGAACATTTTCAGGCATACAGAAAAGCTGAAAGAATTATAAAATGAACACTCATAATACCTACCACCTAGATTCTACAATGAACATTTTGTCATATTTGCTTTATCACATATTCATTTATTTAGCCCTCTAACCATTTATCAGTTCTTATTTTGATGATTCATTTCAAAGTAAGTTGTAGACATGGGTACAATTCACCTCAAAACACTTGAACATGTATATTATCAACTAATATTCAACACTAGGGTTAGGGTTGTATTTGTTTACAACTTGTTTTGATGTAAAACTAATATGCAGTGAAATATACAAATTCTAAATGCATCATTAGATGCATTCTGACAAATGTACACACCCAATTCCCCTCAAAATACAGACTAACACTGTCACAGAGTTCCCTCCCTGCCCCTTTCTAGTTCACTCCTACTGCTACTTTCCAGTGGTAACCACCTGATTTTTTTCACCATATATTAGTTCTGTCTGTTTTAGAAATTCAAGTGAAATGGAATTATATAAAAATGCACTCTTACATAGACTTTGCTCCTATGATTATTTTGAGATTCATCCCTGCTGTGTGTATCCGTAGTTTATTTCCTTTTATTGCTGAGTGATAATGTAGTATATGCATATGCCACAGTTTGTTCTCCTGTTGATGCTCACGTGGACTGTGCCCAGATTCTGGTGATTATAAATAAAGCTGCTATTATTATTCTTGCACATGTCTTTATGTAGATAATGCTTTTTTAATTTTTTTTTTATTTTAGCATATTATGGGGGTACAAATGTTAAGGTTACATATATTCCCCATGCCCCCCTCCCCCTCGAGTCAGAGCTTCAAGCGTGACCATCCCCCAAACGTTGCACATCTCAATAATTAAAATGCTGTTTTTATTAAGGCATTTAAAATAAATGAACTTTAAAATTCTACATTCAAAGTTTCCTGGAAAGAAAAGGGCCCATAATCTGGATACTATGTTTTTCTCTCTCACCAGTAATGAATTTAAGACAAATAAAAAGCAGAAGTAAAGAGTCAACATAAAACTATACTATTTCTGTACAATAGGCAATATGCTTGTGTTCTGTCCTGCTTTAGGTATAGATTCCTCTGAATGTAAATTATTGTTTGCATCTATACCCACCCTTTGCTTTCTGGCACATCCTAAAGCAATCACTAACAAGTGTTTACCTTGCTACAAATGCCTAAATTCCCCAAGTTTCTTTTTTCCTCCTGTACTTAATGCTAAATAATTTTCCACAAATGTCATGTTTACTGTATTGCACAACTCTAGTGTTTTCCTATATTATAGTATTTAAATAAAGACTACTTAACCTCAGGTGATTTTTCCTAATGATCTCCCTATAGTTCTATAGTCTTGAAAACATTATTTCTGAAGACAGGTGCAGTCAGAAACACAAGATGATCTGCATTTGTTTTTTTATTGTTGTTGTTGGTTTTTTTACCTCACTTTTTTGCTGTCTTAAGAATGCTTCAATATGTCCCAAATATTTGATTCCATGTCTTTTCTCTGCCATATATTTTCCTGACAGTTCTTTCCTGTTAAATACTTTAATGTCAACCCAAAAATCTCATGCTTTCTAGAAAGTCTTCTAATACTTTTTATAATAATTATCTGTATAGTTAATAAATCATCTCACCCTTAATATTTAGTTTGTTTTATATTTTTGTGTAGATTTTTGTAAAGCTTTGGAATATCTTATTAATATCTTATTATCATTTCACAAACAATCTTTTTCACTAGAGACTTGAAACTTTTTCTTATGGTTTGACTTTTGTCCCCTCCAATTCATATGTTGAATTCCTAATCCCCAGGACTTTAGGTCACACCTTATAGGTTATTTGGAGACAGCACCTTTACAGAGATTATCAAGTTATAAGGAGATTATTAAGTTGGGCCCTAAAGGCAGATGTCCAATTATAAAGGGGAAATCAGGGGGCAGACACTCGCACAGGGAAAATGCCACGTGAAGATGAAAGCGGTGATCAGAGTGACGCTTCTACAAGGCAAGTAACATGTAAGATGGCCAGCAAACCACTAACAGCTTGGCAAGAGGCATGAAAGAGATTCTCTCAGAGTCTCTAGAAGAAACCAATCCTGCCCCCACTTTGATCTTGGATTTCTAGCTCCTAGAACCGAGATGTAGTGTCTTACAATTCTGGAGGGTTATGGTAGGCCTTGCAAATTAATACATGTCTCAAAGAGGAAGAAAAAGTCTCTTTCTACATCTGAAAACCATGCTGCTTACACGGGCAAACAGTAGACAGGCAAAAGCAGTCTTTTGACTCATTTAAGTATTCAAATAAAGCTTTAATCTCATTTAAATAAATACATAGAACAAAATTTGCTGACTTTAGATTTCTAAATCAAGTAAGTAGAAGAAATAAAATTTTTATTTCACTGAAACAAAGTCTACATAAATGTATTACCTGCTATTTCTGGTTATAAAATCTAATGTATTATCAACCTTATTTGCATTTTCACAATATTCATGAGGTATGTGCAATCTTCTTACTGGAATATTTCATTTATTATCCTTTTTAACATTGTAAAAGTTGATACAGATATTTTATTTTTATACCTGTAAATAGGTATGTGCATTTTGTTTTATATTAGGATTTCAACTGATATTATTTGATACTTTGCATTTTTATAGCATAATTCTTATAAGAGCTGATACAATAAAAGGAATGCCTAACAAAAACTTTATATTAATCAAAAGTTTACATTGCTGCTGTTACTGCATAAAGACTTAAGGTGCCTATGTTTTATTTTTAAATGTTGCAGATTTCCATATATAATCAAAAAGGATTTGGGGTCCTAAATATAGTTAAAAATTTTAAACTTTATTATCTAAATTTCATATACACATAATTTTAATTCCTTAACATTTTTATAAAGAAAAGTACCTTTAATATATAAAGTACTTTACAGGTTAAGACATACCAATTGATTTATCCTTCACTCTCTGACAAACTTACAGTTCACACCTTTGCAAATGGCACATACAAACAAAATTAAGAATTCAACGAAGCTCTGGTATCTGAAATTTTGCATGAGTCAATAGTAGTTTTTTCAAACTACAGTGATATAATTTTCAATATGAACAGGTGTTTCTTCAGGTTGAAAGTATTATTTGATTAAAAGTAGCTTGATAATCAAAAATACTAAACTGAATGCCTTAATATTACATAAAGAGAAGCATTAAAGAATAAACAAAAAACATTTTTAAAATGAAATGAATATGTATATTTACCTATATATGAAATTATATGTGCAGAATACACAGACAGCATACAGTTGTCCTTGTCAGTCTACATGAAGGCAATAAACTATTAATAGAGAAATGTGATTTTTCTTGTCTTCTAAAATAATCCAAAGTTTTCATAACTAAAAACTAAATTGTTCAGTTAGTGACTTTGATCAAATCAGATCTGCCCTTTGTTGAATTTTATTTTCTTTGTAGCCCCTCCACCTTTAGCCTCATTAGTATCAATAACTTCTTCATGAACTAGAGAAAGTTCTAACAAGTTCTCATATGTTCTATGATAGAAAATGAGAAAGAAAAAAAGAAAGTAAGAAAGGGTAAGGAAGGAAAGGACAAAAGAAAGAAGAAGAAGGCAGAAGGAGGAGGCAAAAGGAAGAGAAAGAAGGAGGAAGGAGGAATAAAAAAGACAAAGATGAAGATGGAGACAGAGAAGAAGAGAGAAAGAGAAAGAAAGGAAGGCAGCCTAACCCTTAAGACTTATTGAATTGGCCTTGCTCTTTCTTTAGTCTGGAACTAAGTATGTACATATTTTTTAACCTATGCTATATCTTAGAAGGCTTTTAATTTTTGCACATTGTGCCTCCTTTTCTTCTAAAATGTATTAACGAAATTTGAACACCAAATTATTTAATGTATCATTATACTGAATTCTGAACTCTTTTTATTAGTTTACTATAAACGTATATTAAAACTTTTGTGATTGCTTTTTCTTTGGGTTTGCACTTTGTTGTGACTATAGCCTATCTTTGATCAATTAAGGCTCCCTGATAAAGACAGCACTTTCTCACTATAAGTTTTTCAACGGGGGTGCAAAATTGTTAAAATATACTGTCCATGCAGAGAGATAGGAATCCTCATACACTGCAGGTGGGACTGCAAACTAGTACAACCTCTGTGAAAGCAATATGGAGATACCTCAAAGAGCTACAAGTAGAACTACCATTTGATCTAGCAGTCCCATTACTGAGCATCTACCCAAAAGAACAAAAGACATTCTATAAAAAAGACTTCTGCACTAGCATATTTATAGCAGCACAATTCACAACTGCAAAGATGTAGAATCAACCCAAGTGCCCATCAATACATGAGTAGATAAATAAAATGTCGTATTTGCATACCATGGGGTTCTAACAGCCACAAAAAACAATGATGATATGCACCTCTTGTATTATCCTGGATAGAGCTGCAACCCATTCTATTAGGTGAAGTATCACAAGAATGGAAAATCAAGCACCATATGTACTCACCATCAAATTGGTATTAACTGATCAACACTGTAGTAGAACTGTAGTAGAACTATAGTAGGCTGTAGTAGAACTGAGGTTCTGATTTGCTCACTACTTATTTAGGGATGTTTCTAGCTCTCAGAAGCAACCTTGCTCCATTTTCAACACTGGCATGGCAGGACAAGACACTCTCAAGCTTCAAATCTCCCATGTTTTTATTTTCCTGTTGCCACATCACTGATGGACTGTTCCGCCTTCCTCTTCCACTTTTAAGGGTGCATGTGATTATATTTGGCCCACCTGGATAATCCAAAATAATCTCCCTACTTTAAGATCTATAACTTTAATTCCACCTGTAAAGTTCCTTTGCTAAGTAACGTAATCAACACCAGGAATTAAGGGTGGATATTAGACTTTTTCTTTCTTTCTTTTTTTTTTTTTTTTTTTTTTTTTTGTGGAAGAGGGCATTATTCCGCCTATAAATGCTTTATGTCCTGTATAACTGAGGTTTCTCACTTCTGGTTGCTGGGATTGTAAACTGTTTCCTGCTGTGCAAAGTGTTCAACCTACCAATTTCTGATGGTTCTTTTCATACCTTCCATAGTTTCCTCTCATTCATATGTGGTAGAGAACCCAAAGATTTGTAATAGCAAAGCGAATATTTCTGGACTTCTCTGTGCAGCATCTCACTCCAGTAGTCTACCCTGTAAATTTTAGCCATCTTTATCTCTCCAAATTCTAACCTCTGTTTCCTCATTTAGCCAGAAGGCTGGGTTTTATTTTGCTTTCCACTTCCTACACTACAGCTTAGAAAATACTTTACCTCATTTGTTTCCCTTTTCACAGAGATCACAATCCTATGCTCCTTATTGCCCAACATCTAAAATCACTATTTCATATATGTTGTTCAGTTAGATAGTTTTTTTAAAAAAATAACCTAAGGACAATTCTTGTAGCAGTTAATCTTTATGAGCAGAAACTGACGCCCTTCAGTATACGTTAAGGAAATCTCCCTATAGCAATTTACATGATACATTTTCTATAATATAATAATGAATTGATCAGTTGGAAAGTGGGCTTCCTGTTTGCCTGAATTTTCTTATTGATCATAAAATTTAATTTATGAGGAGTAGTATGGATTTAAGGGAAAAAAATAATGCTTGAGCAAAAATAGCTCCCAGTTTGAATAACATTCTTTTCTGTTTTCATAAGAATAGCTGGTAAAAATGTCAATGCTGAGTATGTCAAAGATCTGCAATACTAGTCAGAAAAAATAAAAAGGCATCACTGTTTGAAATAAAGGCAATGTTTGCTCAAATAATGTATTTGCACAGTGATGTTTAGATTTTAACTATGTATTTGCAGCTCTGGAAATTCCAATTGAAACTATTCTAGAAAAAAATAGATATTGTAAGTCTGAAGGTATCTTACACCTAAGCCTTAGGTACCAACTTTTTTCTATTAGTGAAACACTGTCATTAATAAGAGAATTTTTGACAATGCATGCAATTTCAAGAGAACCATACTCTTTATATAGATTAATAAACCATATTTCAAAGAGCATTTTCTTTTCCTGTATAAAAATGGACACATTGTATGTTCTGGACTGACAGAAATCAATAACTGTGATGGAAGATATAATTCAGCACTCATTTATACATTTTTTTCTAAGCACAGAAACATGGAAGAATTGTCATGGATGTTATTCATAATTTGAGGAATAAAACTAACCACTGATTTATCAAACTGAGTTAGTTCTGTCTATGCCACTCATAAAACAAGAATGCCTCATTCCTAATACAATTCCATTCAACCTTGCCTGCATATTAGAACCACCTACAAAGCTTAATAACTAAGAAAAAATGTAAATAAATAGAAACTTCCCATGTGATTTTAATACATGCCCAAGGTTGAAAACCACTTCTTGAAAAAAAAGTACCAGAGTTAAGCAAATAACCAAGTACATTAGTTGCAAAGTACCAAGTACATTAGTTAAGTACCAAGTACCAAGTACATTAGTTAAGTACCAAGTACCAAGCAAATAACCAAGTACATTAGTTAAGCAAATAACCAAGTACATCTGAAAGCCTAAATATCTATAAGTCTGATTAATCTACACATAGCTGGGACTTGGGCTTTGTTTACAAGAATCAATTGATTTTTTCCAAGTACAATCAAGACTATTTTGGATTTATTTTTTCCTACCTTTTTATAATTTAAAAAAGTAATATATCTGGTGTTCTTCAAAGGAGCATCTAGTTTATTATAATATACGTTTCCTTTTCATTAAAGGATATAATATCTGATTCGTTTACAATGTTACACTATTCCTACATACAAAATTACTTTTCTGAAACTTGAATTTCAATGTGCTTAAACAAGGACAAATAAATTGAACTACAAAAAAAGTGATAAAATTGTATTTTTAATTCTAAAACATTTAATACATTTCTACCTCTTCTTTTTTGCCACTAAAAAGTAACTAAAATTATTGCCAATTTGTGCTCAGAAATAACCCCATGCCAACAGTTTTCTGCTCTCCTTCCTACCTCACTTCTGCTGATGAAATACTTTATCCAGTTATTTAATATTTAATGAACATATTTGTTGTTCCCCAAAATGTTTGGGAGTCTGTGAATACCACCGCCACTACCATCACCACCACCACCAACAACAAAACAGCTAGATGCGTACATGTGAGAATGTTTTGACAAGAATAAACACCCTTAATGCTTGTGATCCTGTGGCTGTAATGGAGCCTGGGCATTAGCACTGGTGATCTGAATTGCTTCTTCTGGGCAGGCTCCTAGGAAATGGTTACAGTGGGCATTAAAAGAGGAGCATGGTAAGACTGAATTAGCCTTTGACACTATAAATCATTATAACATGTAACATGTTTCAGAGAAGGCTTTCAAATTGGAAGAAAATGACAACGCACAATGCTCATTGGTCAAAAAAGTAACTTGGATTGTTCTAACTTCACAGTTCAGCACACTGTGTAGGGAGCCTCTAGTAGTTATGACTTCAAGTGATATAATTCATTATTAGAGCTATAAAAGACACTGGAAAGGAAAATGTAGATGGGAAAGCTTTCTTCTGTGGTCCCACCACATACAAACAGCCACTTGGAGCCTTGGATATTCTAAGTGGGTCTAAATTAGAAGTAACCTCCAATGAATTAGAAAAGGGGTGCTTACCCTTCTAATCCAACAGCCGTGCTATATGTAGGAGGGTGGGCTTGTGTCCTTCCTTTTGTCCTATGCCTTGTCACTGGTCTGTCTCAGAACCTGACCAAGTTATAGCATAACTCATGGACTAATCTTTCCCTCACATAATCTTATCATAAACCATAGCAGTGCTGATAATTTGTAAATAGACTTGTTCACAGATGTCTAATATCTTCACATACATATTTCTTGTTTCTCTTTATTGGTAGAAGATTTGGAACTTAGGCAGTAGGGAGTGACATCATACATTATGTAAGTCTCCAATAGTTTTTGCATTTCTACTGAGTTGCAACAAAAATTTATAATTATAATAGTGGCTAACAGAGGTATATTTTATAAGTAATTATTAATTCTTACAAAAATCTTAACACCTCTTAAAAACTTGATATTTTAAATTGTGGAAAACAACATGATTTATTGATTACATAACTTTTACACATATAATAGAAACACATTGTGCTATCTGAATTGGTATTATTTAACAGCTTTAAAAATATTACAAAACATATGTTCTTTTAAATTATTATTTTGTGAAAACAACTATAAATAAGAACTGAGGGCAATTGAAAGCTTATAGATGCAACATGGAGAGTTAAGTTCTTAGTGTGTAAAAGACATTATATCTGTGAGTCATGAAAAATTAAAAGAGTTACCATTCAAATATTAAAAAGTTAAAATTAACTTGGCACCAAGACCAACAGGCAAAATGAAACCAATGCCAAATCCTTTTAGTATGTGGAGTATGTTTTAGTATGTGGAGTATGTTTATCCTTTTAGTATGTTTTAGTATGTGGAGGAAACTTTAGAGGAAAAAAATACAAATAATGAAAATATAATATTTGTTCAAAGTTTCTGCTGTAGTGAAATATTTATTTAGTCCTTCTCCATGGTATCAATATGTGGCTCCATTTGACTATAGCAAATGAAAGTTGTGGTACTCCAGTCCCACATCATATGAGGAATATGAAGTCATATTTAGTAAAATCACTTGCAATATTTAGAAAAGCCAAGAACAGTCTTATGATAAATCTATAGATATTTCCCAATAAAGCATAGAATTAATCTTCTTTTGGTTTCCGATAATTAGTTTGAGACCTATTCTATTTTGTGATAGAAAAATACACCTTCTCATCAACCTATAGACCCAGAATCATGAGTTTACTTGCCAATAGAAAGCACTATGTATAGAGACACTGAGACATTAAATGTCTCGTTCTCCTAAAATACAGAACAAATAAGTGTGAATGTATGAAATGGGCAGAAACTCAAAATCCTCAATTCACAAAAGAGAATGACCTAAAATGAGAATGGAAGATATGGGCTGTGTAGGATATGACAACTATTCTTAATTAAATTGATCAAAGCTAGTTGTCTAGCACATTCATCACATAGATATGCTGGGTGCTTCTAAGGGAACTGGTGCTTTCATCTCTTGCTTTCAGTCTATAATTCTTCACAACAGACTCCACTCATAATGCAATATGTCCATGTTAACACTTTAATTAGGTAATTGCAATGGTTTTTGCTATGAGCACACATGCCAGAATGAAGGAGTATCAAGCTGCTAAGTAGCTTGACCTTTTGGTCTTGTCTGGATTTGTGGCTGAAAGCATATGTGGCTCTGGTAGTGTCTCATGCAGAATAATGACAGAATAATCACTGGGGCATGAAGTCGCAACCTGTAGGGAGTTAATCATAACCATTAATCTCTACCACATTCTTCTATTCTTTGAGGACAAGAGCAGTGACAGAAAGATTTCATTTTGTTTGCTTAATGTAAATGAATCTCAAATCAGCTTCTCAGCTTCTTGGTGGACTTGAAGAAAAAAATATTGCATATTAGCTCATTTGAAGTTGCATATTGTGTGAAATTGATAATCACTTCTATTGCAGAATATCAGAGCTCTGTATTGTGGTGGTCTCATTCTAAGTCTCAGTGAATTCATTTCTATACTGTCAGTTTCTTTTAAGCAGTGTCCTTAGTCACAGAGACAGGAGCACAAATTCACGGGAAATAAATTTTTCTGATGTTCATTTCCATTTGAAATAAATCATAATCATGATGAAAGTAAAGAGAAACAGTGTTCTTTATTTTGAACCCTTATGCTGCCTTTCTAGTAAGGTCTTAGCCATGAAATTACTGGCTATATTAATACATAATTTATGCTAGCTTGTAGCAGCTAAAATGCTATTGATAATGCTTCTTGCAAAGAGTCAAAAAAAGAGCTTTGCATAATGAAACCAGGAATCAGAAGACCTTATGACAATATGTTTTCCACAGTAAATCTATGGTAAATGTGTTACTATATTTGAAGGTAATGGAAGGTGATAGGGCTTTTTGAGCATTTGGGGAAGAAGGACCTGTAGAAAAAGATGAAGTGGAAAGTCAAGAAGTTTTTACTAGTTTTTACTGTAGCCAGCAAGTGATTCATTATTTTATGATTAAAGAATTTATTTTGCTAATCTTGTTGAAAATGCAGTACACAGGAATGCTTTGTATATTGGCCCAGACCTAAAGGAAAATTACAGTAACAATAATGATAAGTCACTTATGATGCACCAGGCACTGTTTTAGGAGACCATGTCATGTCATATATGATGTCATAAAATTCTGTATTAACCCAACATCCTTGATATCTTTATCCAAACACAGTGATCACATTTTGAAATGATATCAAGCTTTTGAGTGAATAGAAAAGGGGAGAATAAACCCTGAAAGCGGGTTATAGGTATGCTGAACCTGACCTATTGACAGCACACTTAAATGTGACACATCAGTTGTCAACTGTGAAACTATTTAGGATAACCAGTAAGAATCAACTCCTGGGCTGCTTCTAGCAGAAACTAAATTATCAAATCATTCTTCAAAGTTTTAGAGCTATATTCAGTCTAAGGATAATTTCAATATTAGAGCTGATGATATTAGTCAAACACATATCAATGAAAGCAATTGCTGGAGAATATGGCACTTCCCTGTCTGAGTATATTGCCCATCTGAGGCTCGGTATAGACACTTCTAAATCAGTAAAGACATTAGTGGTGATGGAGTGAGCTCTGGTCTCACATTCTTGATTGTATGTTATGGCCATTTGGAGTAGGGCTATGTGTTATTTGGCAATTTTTACATTATAACATCTCTACTGGATTAAATGTCATCTTCCTGAAAGAAGTTCAAAACCAGCAATGAAAGTCTATTTGAGGTCAAAATGACATAGGAAATTTATAAATATGAAATAAAAAGATTTTAACAGTAACATAAAAGAACCTAATGAAATTGCTAGAGCTGTGAGTTTCATATGGGACTAAAAGAATTTTTAGTCTTCCCCATAAAATGTATCTGCCTACCCAGAAACCATATTTTTGCTTCACATATGGGCTATAATCATTTCACACCAAATGCTTGAGATGTTAAATTATATTAATATTATTAAAATTATTGAAGATATAGCAGCAAAATAAGTTCAGACAAAAGAAGAATGACAAATGACAAGATAAATGACAGTCGTTAAATGAGTATATTTATAATTTTTACTTTTATACAATGAAGTTGAGAAAACTTACAAAAATGCAAACAAATTATTTTGAAAATAATTTAAAGGTTAAATGGAATATTCAATATAAACTTAGAATCTAGCAAATAAGGACAAATAACCAACACAGGTGCTATCATATAATTATAATTGGAAGTGAGTTATTCAATTAATCAGGACAAAAATGAAAATACTATTTGCCTCTTCAACATTCTGAAAAATATACCTCTCTAAATAAGATAGCATACCATAATTGAACTAATAAATTTAAGAAGCTCCTTTTTGGAGTGATTTATATGTGGAAATAAGCCAGTGAGGAATATATTTCCATCCCAAAATGACATCATTGAAAGGAAATCAACAAGTTGTTGCTACACTATACCTGACAGGAGAATGTGAAAGGTTTGTTTATGGAATGTTTATGTACAAAATCAATATTTTATTAGAAATTTCAACTCCAAGGTATACATTAATTAGCTTTGTATCATTGACTAGGTTATTAAATAACTCAAAGTTCAGCTTTTATGTAGTATCTACTGTGCAGTTGATGGTAAACAATTTAGCAAATGCTTAAGTAAATAGTGTTAACATCAGTTATTAGTGTTACTATTATTATTAGCAATAGGAGGAGCATGTGTGGTAAATAGTGCTAAATAAATATAAATTATTATTATTAAATCTGAAATAAGAAGAAAATGGAGGGTAATTATAAAGGATGCACATCATGGTCTTGTGGTAAGGATTTTATTAGCATTATAGTTTCCATAATTAGTAGTGTATGTACATATATACATATACACGAGTGTATATAAAATAATTATATATAAAAATAAATATAGCTATATTTCCATATATATCTATAATCTAAAGGGTATTCAACATTATATATGGTATTGGGTAAGAGGTCAACTTTATTAATTTCCATACAGAGGGGATTTTTCCTATAAAGTTTAACAAATAATTTACTCCATCCTTATTGACTTATGATACCATCTATATTATATTGCAATTCTATATTTACATGCCTCTACTTCAGAGCTCTTT
This sequence comes from Microcebus murinus, assembly GCF_040939455.1. Classification (NCBI taxonomy): domain Eukaryota; kingdom Metazoa; phylum Chordata; class Mammalia; order Primates; family Cheirogaleidae; genus Microcebus; species Microcebus murinus. The sequence continues at coordinate 15,671,688 of NC_134114.1, forward strand.
AATTCTTCCCTGGTTTATTTATATATTCTTGTGCCAATTCTACAATCTTTTTTTTATTGTTCAAAGGAAAATTATATTTATAATAACTGACAAAAACCTTATAATACTATGTGTATAGGGATCTATATTATTAAAAGAATTTATAATTAATTTTGCAGTGATTTTAATTCAGTTGTAACACTGACTTCTTCTCCTTTCTTAAACTTGAATCTACTTTATACTATATACAATATGAGATCCATGTAACCAAAAACATTTATACTCCCATAATACTTTGAAATTTTAAAAAAAGAGAAGATGGAATTCCAGTGTGAAAGATACCCTATTCTAGAAGGAAATGCAACATCTTTATTTTTAAGGACAAAAAGAGGAAATCAAAAGAATACTGTACAGGTCTTGTTAGAATAACTCTTATCTTTTAAGCCTTCCCACCCCATTTAATCACATTGGGTCAATTTAACTCTTAGACCCAGCCAGGATCCTCACAGGATGGAAGTAATTTTTCTTCCCCTACAATAGAAAGTGGTACAATGTATATACTATGTAATATTAATATATAGTTCATGCTCTGTATATCTACTATATACAACCGTTTTTAATACTATAAACTTGTAGTATATTTTAATGTCTTTTAAGAAAATCTACACTTTTTTTCTATTTTAAACATATTTCATAGTTCCAATATCATAGTTGTGGCATTGCTTCTTTTGATAAATAAAAAATTATTTTGCTAAGAATAATTTAACATTTTCTTTGGCCTTTCATGGAATCAATCATGGGTGAAAATCAAGGCTTCTCTGCTGGAAAATTGTTGTTGTTTTAATAAATGGCCTAACTTCTTCTGATAATTTAACTGTCCAAATATAGCACAAAGTACTGTGAAAATAACTATACACCTTGTTGTTAAATAGATGATTATTTAAACATGCATCAAAAACAATCTAGATTGCTTTTTAATAGTGCTATAACAGAGTAACAGGTAAAATAATTAACTGATTAAAAACTGCATTATGCATTTTACCCTATTGATAGAAGTTTAAATTTTATGTATTTTTCATTTTTCCTTTTATAAGTCTAACAGCATTTTCTCAATTTCATGTCAATCTGATTTGGTTTTATGTCAGTTATGTGTCAATATTTATGATTATGGAAAATATTTTGTTCTAAACTATAAATTATTCTTACATATATCCTCTAATAGTTTCTTTCATTATGCCACACTGCTCTATTTGGAATCATTTTCATGCCTTGGGAATGGCCTAAGTATAGCCAGAACAGAAAGATTTTATATGACTTTCAAAAATAGAATGAAAGTTTTATAAAGCTGCTTGGAGATGTCAGATTCACATTTGACCCTTGTCGTGAGTTCCATTTAAAATGACTTTTTCTTAGTCACTACTATATATGTGCAAAACTATTCAAAAATATACCTTAGAATGGAGTATATTTAGTTGTTTAATTTTTATTTTTGAAGTGATAAATAATAAACTGAATGATTAAGAATGGAAAGATTAATTACAGAGTAAAATTTGTGGAAGAATTTTTTTTTAATAATCCCAGGGACTATTTTAATTTTCAATGCACGCTATATCTTTGATACCTACCAAAGGCTCTAATAAATAATAGGAACTCCTTTTAGCCAGAATAATGATATTCAAAGATATCCAAAGATAGATGCCTGGAATCTGTGAATGTGTTATCTTGTGCCAAAAGGAAATTTGCAGATAATATTAAGGTTATAAACATTAAAAGAAGTAGATTATCCCAGATTAACATACTGGCCTTAATTGAAATGCATGAGCTCAAACAACTCAAGAGCAAGTAAACAAATAATGCAATTAAAAAAATGGGCAAAGGGCCTGAATAGACATTTCTCAAAAGAAGATATACAGGGCCGTGCATGGTATCTCATGCCTGTAATCCTAGCACTTTTGGAGGCCAAGGCAAAAGTATTGCTTGAGATCAGGAGTTCAAGATCAACCTGAGTATTATAGTGAGAGCCTGTCTCACTAAAAAAAAAAAAGAAAAGAGAAAAGAAAAAAATTATCTGGACGTAGTGGCATGTTACATGTAGCCCCAGCTACTCAGAATATTGAGGCAAGAGAATCACTTGAGCCCAGGAATTAGGGTTGCAGTGAATTATAATGATGGCACTATACTCTAGCCCAGGCAACAGTGCAAGACTTGGTCTCAAAAAAAAACCCAAAAAACCAAATTACATACAAATGGCCAAAAGATGCATAAAAAAAATGGAAAAATGCTCAACATCACTAATTAGAGAATGCAACTTAAAACTACAATTAGATATTATGTCACAACAGTCAGAATGGCTATTAACCAAGAGACTGAAGATAAGTATTGGTAAGGATGTGGAAAAAAGGGAATCCTTGCACACTATTATGGAAAAAAAGTGTGGAAGTCCTCAAAAATTTAAAAATAGAACTGTCATATGATCTAGCAATCCCACTATGGGGTGTATATCCAAAGGAAACAAAATCAGTGTGTTGAAGAGATATATGTGCTCTCATGCTCAATGCAGCATTATTCACAATAGCCATCATACAAAAACAACCCAAAGGGACCATCACCAGATGAATGGGTGAAGAAAATGAGTATATACATATGTGTGTGTATATGTACATGTATATAAAAATACAAACATGCACATCATGGAGTATCATTCAGGTTTTTAAAGAAGGAAATCCTATCATTTGTGACAACATAGATGAAGTTGGAGGACATTATGTTAACTGAAAAAGCAAAGTACAAAAAGACAAATACTATATAGTATTACTCATATGTGGAATCTTAAAAAAGTTGGCCTCATAGAAATATAGAGTAGAATGGTGCTAACCATGGGTTATGAAGGTGACAGAGATGGGAGAAGTTGGGGAGATATTAGTTATACAAAATATTAGTTAGAATGGAGGAATAATTTCAAGAGATCTATTGTACAACATGATGACTATAGTTAATAATATATTTAAAATATTTTTACTACAAAAAATAACTAAATGCATAATACATATGTTACTTAGCTATCTCTAGCCATTCCATATGTATGTATACTTCAAAACATCATATTGTATATGGTAAATACAAACAATTTTCTCTGTCAATTTAATAAACACATGAGCTCTTCTAAGTGGAGGAGGAAAACAGAGTGAAAATGTGATCCCAAAAGGAAGAGGAGGAGACATTCACAGTATGAGGAGACTAGACCTGCCATTGCCAGCTTTGCAAATGGAGGAAGAGACCATGTCAGAAAGTATGTCAGAAGCCTCTAGAACATAGTAACTGTCCTCAGCTGACATCCAAAAAAGAACTTGGGAATCCAGCCCTATAACTGCAAGAAACTGAATTCTGTTCAAAATCAAAATGAGCAAGGAACCAGAGTCTCCCTCAGAGCCTCTAGAAAGGAATGCAACCAGCTGACACCTTGATTTTACTCCAGTGAGATCCATGTTAGAATTTAAGTTGAAGGTGTCTTAAGAACCAAAGTTTCTAGCAATTTGTCACAGCATAAATTAAAACTAATACATGTCTTACAAGGGTGCGTTGAAAGAATAAGATGAATGAAAGAACCGTCATGAGCAAATGTAAATCGCTTTCTGATATGAAACTTCAGCTATGAGATAAAATATCTAAAATGGTATTTTTAATAGAATCTTATTTTTCTTTTTCTTTTTTTAATAAAGAAATCTTTCAGTTTCCTTCATGTAAAAGATTTGGATTAGAAGGAAGCTTGTTCGGAGGTGATCCTTGGTGCTTAATCAGCTGCTGACTTTTAGAGCAATGTCAAAATTCACTACTTTCTTACTACTTCAAAAAGAAAGTCTTAAGTGTCTCCCTACCCCACATCTTCTAGCTTTGCCAAGGAAAAAAGATTAGTCCAATTACTCCAAGTTAAGGTTATAATTGCCCTTCTATAATTTATGCCACGAATCTGTGTCTGATTCCCACTGACCATTAATGAAAACAGAAAGAAAGAGACACAAGCCCTACTTGGATCCTCAGGTTTCTCTAAAGCTGAATGTTGATTCTCAACTTGAGTACCTCTGCTATGACTATTAAGTTAAAAAGCTACTCATTATCTCCTTTTTAGAATCTTACATTTTCTAAACAGAATACATTGTAAATGACTAAAGATAATTTAAAGAAATCTGTAAATTTCTGGATGTTTTAATTTAATTTTGGTTCTGTATTAAACGGGTCAAAAAATCTAAGTCTAAAATTAACTAGAGTTAAGTGGAAGTTCTTCAAAATATCTTACTTGAGTTTTGAAGAAGTATGAGAGAATAGCAAATATGTTTGTCAAAAATTTGCTAGCAAAATATGACAAACAAATACACCCCCCCAAAATAAAGCACTTAATAATGACCACCATTCTTGTGATTTAAACATAAGTATAACAAGTTGTTTACTTTATACATCAATTTGAAATAGTATAGCATAGAATGTAGCACTCATTTTAAACTGTTCAAAAAGTACAAAAGTTTCATTAAATACTTATAAAACATATGGCTCATGGCACTTAGTAGTCACTCAAAGAGCAGTTGTTATTATGATTTTATTGAATATTAATTAGTAATGTCACATTTATAATTACAAATATATTAATCTTCTTATTTTGAACCAATAGGAAAATATCACATAGAAATTTGAAGACTATTAAGCTACTATTGAATTCAAACCTGATCATATAAACACCTAGAAATCAGAGTGCCTATAAGGTTAAGGTTTAAAGGTTTTCTGTATACTTTTGTGCCTAACCACTAACATCCCTATTAGAGGAATAAAGCAGTTAACAGTTTGTTGAATACCTTCTCCAAAGGTAATAAAATTAATTAGAGAGATGTGCAGGCTGCTGATTCATTTGATTATATGTTACTACCTAAAGTGCAAAATTTCCCTGCTAGGTCTGTTGCCTAAAGCAGTTTTGGTTGATTCATCACCTCTTTCACCCAGAGGGTTGATCATTGTAAATGACTTTATTGACCCATGGCTTGGTTCAGCATCATATGCTCCAATGAACCAAACAATAAACAGCTGCTAAGTGCAGGCTAGAAGTCATCATGGAAAATTCAAGGACTGAATCAGCATACTTTCTACCATCAGGCTCCCATGCTGTCACAGATTTCTGAATTTCTTACCTGACAGGCATGATTTTTAAAGGGATTTGCCCTAAAATAATATATCTTCTTATGGACTTTCATGACTTTTAGTAATAGAGGGCACTGAATTTTTAGAACCCATATTCCAAATACCTGGATCATTAGTTATAGTTATATTACATTTTTAATGTTTTATTATGTGTCAGCCAAAATGTAAAGCCGAATGTGCTTTTGATAAAGTAACATATTTAAGGATTGAAATATTTTAGAAATTATCTAATGACTTTAAACACTGTCCAAAGAAATAAAACATGCCTTGGTTTAAGTCTGTTATTGATCATGAATTAATTGTTGTGAGTGGGGAGAGGTATGGATCCTGTTTCAGTATTCTTCATGTGGCTATTCAATTTTCCCAGAACCATTTATTGAATTGGGATTCTTTTCCTCAGTGTATGTTTTTGTCTGCTTTGTCAAAGATCAGATGGCAATGTAAGGATACTGTCATAACTAGGTTCTCTGATCTTATCCATAGGTATATGTCTCTGCTTTTGCGCCAGTCCATGCTGTTTTTGTTACTATAGCCTTGTAGTATAGCTTGAAGTCTGGTAAAGGGATATCTCCAATTTATTCTTATTGCATAAAGTTGCATTGGCTATTTTTAGTCTTTTCTGGTTTCATATGAAGTACAAAACTATTTTTTCTAGCTTTTCAAAACATGACTTTGGTATTTTAATGGGGATTGCACTGAATCTGTAGATCACTTTGGGTAGTATAGACATTTGAGCAATGTTGATTCTGCTGATCCATGAGCATATGTTTTCCCATCTGTTTACATCCTCTGTAATTTCCTTCCTCAGTGTTCTGGAGTTCTTCCTATAGAGGCCTTTCACCTCCTTAAATTCTTATAGTTTCATGCCTTAACTAAGGCATGATTTTTAGCAATAGAGAGCACTGAATTTTTAGAACTCATATTCCAAATACCTGGACCAAATAACCTGGTCATAGTTATATTACATTTTTAATGATTTATTATGTGTCAGTAGAAATGCAAAGCCAAATGTGATTTTGAGGCATGAAACTATAAGAATTCTGGAAGAAAATGTTGAAAAAACTTATAGATATCAGACTAGGCAAAGAACTTATAAAGAAGATCCAAAAAGCAATCACAGCACTAACAAAAATAAATGAATGGGACCCCAAAATCAAATTAAAAAGTAAAGAAAATAACCTACAGAATGGGAGAAAATATTTGTATGCCACACATCTGATAAAGGGCAGATAACCATAATTTACAAAGAACTCAAGCAAATCAGCAAGGAAAAAAAAAAAACAATCCCATTAAAAAGTGTCCAAAAGACATGAACTGAAACTTTTCAAATGAAGACAGACTAATGGCCAAGAAACACATGGAAATATGTACAATGTTTCTAATCATCAGGGAAATATAAATCAAAACCACAATGAGATATCACTTAACTCCAATAAGAATAGCTCTTATCACAAAGTCCCAAAACAACAGATGGTGGTGTGTATGTAGAGAGAAAAGAACTCTAATAGACTGTTGGTGAGACTGCAAACTAGTACAACCTCTATGAAAAGTAATATAGAGATACCTCAAATAACTAAAAGTGGAACTACCATTTGATCCAGCAATCCACTACTAAGTATTTACCCAAAAAGAAAAAAGACATTTTATAAAAAGACACTTACAGTCAAATATTTACATCAGCACAATTTGCTATTACAAATATGTGGAAACAACCCAGTGTGCCCATGAATACATGAATGAATTAATAAAATGTGATATATCTATTTAATGGAGTATTACTCAGCCATAAAAATGGTGATCTACTATCTTTTGTAACAACCTGGGTGGAACTGGAGACCATTATTCTAAGTGAAGTATCATAAGAATGAAAAAACAAATACCACATGTACTCAATACTAAATTAGAACTAATCAATCAATACTTATGTGCACATATGGAAGTAAAACTCAATGAAAATCAAGCAGGTGGGAGGGGAGTGAGGGATAAGTAAATTCACATCTAACAACTACAATGTAAACTATCTGGGTGAAGGGCACACCTATAACTCTGATTCAAACTGTACAAAAGCACATTATGTAACCAAAACGTGTGTACCCCTGTAATATTCTGAAATAAAAAGAAGGAAAACAAAAATTCATTAAGAAAGGTAATTCAACAGCAATGGTATCCAGAATAGAGAAATCTTAGCTGTCATCACCTCCTTTCACTAACTAGCCTCATCAAATTTTCTCAGAAATAGCTTGATTGTCAGGGCTACTGTTCTATTTAAAGCTAATTTAAAGAAAAATAAATTTCTCTCCCCTACTAAACTAAGGTTAGGGTGAATTAGGAATTATTCTTTACTATTATCAAAGGAACATAATGAATGTGTGTCACATAGGCAAAGGAATTAAAGAATTCATGAGAATGAGAAGAATGAGAATGAGAATGAGAAGGGAATGAGAAGTCACAGATTATGAGAAGATATTTCCAAAAGATATATCTCATAAAGAAACTTTATCTAAAATATATTAAACAAACTCAAAACTCAGCAATAAATAAACTCAACAACTTTTTTTAAAAAAAATAAGCAAAAGACCTGAACAGATTTCTCACCAAAGAAGATGTCCATATGGCAAGTCAGCATATTAAAAGAGACTTCACATAATATATTATTGGAGAAATGCAAGTTAAAACAAACAGATAATGCTATTCACGTATTTGTATGGACAAAATTCAGAACGTTAACACCACCAAATGTTGTTAATGGTATGGAGCAACAGGAATTCTCATTTATTGCTAGAGGGAACATATAATGGTACAGCCATGTTGGAAGATAGTTTGCCAGTTTCTAACAAAACTAAACAAATCTTACCTTGCAATCCAGCAATTATGTTCCTTACCCAATCAGAACTAACTTATCCAAATAATTTCATAAATTCTCAAATTATTTGAAACACAAAGACCTGTACATGGATGTCTATAGCAGCATTATTTGTAATTGCCAAAACTTGCAAGCAAGCACAATATCCTTCAGTTGGTGAATGAGAAAATAATTTGTGGTATATCAGGGCAATGGAATATTTTTCAGTGCTAAAAATAAAAAAGCTATGAAGCCATAAAACATGAAGGAACTAAAAAGGCATCTTACTATGTGAAAGAAGCCAATCTGACAAGGCTACGTGCTGCATGATTCCAATTATAAGACACACTGGAAAAGGCAAACCTATATAGACAGTAAAAAGATCAGAGGTTATAGAGGTTAAAGTGGAAGGAAGAATAGATATAGAAGACTTTGAAGGTAAACTATGCTGTATAATACAGTAATTGTGAGTACATGTCATAATATACTTGTCAAAACCCATAGTATGTACAACATCAATTGCGAACCCTAAAAATAAAGTCTAATCAAAAGGGAAAAAATTAAATTCAGTAACAAAATTATTTTCTCAGTTGAAATAATTCCAGGTTCATGATTGAACAAGGCTGTATATAAAACTAATGTACTCAATCTTGTCTCATAATGTCCTCATTGTTAATTTATTTCAGTTTCAAAAAAAGAATTCCAGTAGGTTCAACACAAATTGACATCCTGAATTTATTATTTGAAAATATCAATTCTGTGATATTATACTAAGACCTGGGCCACATCTCAAATACTCTATTATTAACAAAATGGTATGCAGTGATTTTTACAGCAATTTTCAAAGGTATTATGATAAAAATTTAGAAAAGTTTAATTATAAAATTCATAGACATAGTGTTATAAAAACTAGTGATCTATAATAGAAAAGAAAATAGGTGACCTACTTTGGACATTCACAAATCCGAAGGGTAAAGGAATTTAGTGGGAATTGATTTTTTTACCCAAAATTGTTAATATATGTAATAAACTCCTGAAAGGAGGAATAGAAATTAGTATCAAGAGTTTTAAAGTTGCTTAGGGACAAAGAGCAATATGAGTTTGTTGCTATGCACAAAGGAATACCAGATATTATTTTTCAGTAATGCCTGAGGAATCTTCCAGAATGTGAGAATATTTGAGGAAACACTTTAAGACAGCCTTTATGTACTTCAGTTATTAACCAAATGTGGCAAATGGTTAGTAATTAGCATTCTAATAATATAAAGTACATAAAGGCATAGTTATCAAAAATTAATTCATCAGAATACTATATGTAAAAAATATATAAAAATATACATAAAAATGGTATTCACCTACATCTTATATTTAGTGTTATGAAGAAGATATTTAATGGGATTAAATAGAGCTTCATATTCTGATATAGTATATAATTTAAAAAATACTCAAATTATAGAATTATTTTGCTCTTTTATAAGTAGTATTTGACTACTTTGGACTGTATTTGATAGTCCAAAACAAAACTGTGTCTTTACCTTATATTTCCAGATTTAACACAGTGTTGTGGAATAAAAAGAAAAAAAGTATTGTTATTTTTTAAAACTAAAAACATTGAAAAACATACCAATACTATCTAATATGAAGGATATAATTGGATTTGAATCATGGAATAACACTCTATTTAGTGATTCCACATATTTAATATTGTTCTGAATCACCTGGGAATATCATTAAAATGTACATACTAATTCACTTGGCTCTTGTGTATTTTCACCATTTCTAACAAGCTCCTGATGTTAATTCTACTGGTATATAGATTATATTTTGAGTAGCTAGAGTTTTCAGCATGACATACTAACTACTCTAACCTAAATCATTTTTTTCCACACACATGAAAAATCTAACTATAAAAGTGTCAAGAAGATCTGACTCCCACTGAGTTGATTATTAGTGTAGGAATTATTAGAATCAGAACAAAAATTCACAAATGCCTTCGTAACAAATAATACTTTTTATTTTTCAATTACCTTACAGTTGAAAAACTGCAGACAGGTTGGAGTGGGGAAAAAGCATATTGGTGTAACAGAAAGTGTTTTCTCAGGTTAAATTTGTGAGAGCTCATATATTAAGGTAGCAACTGAATACATTAACAGAGTCTGGAATTTATAAGTCAAAATGTTCTGTATAAACAACTGTTCCCTGTTTGATAAGTATTTTGAAGTACCATTTGAATCCTAACAGAATAGGTATGTTGTTTTATAGTTTTTGCATATACATAACTAGGTCTAAAATGTATCCTTGATATTCCTCTATTTAATTATTGACAATAAAGTTCAACTTGTTTTGTTTTTAATAAATAAATAGAATTGAATGAGGAAACTATCTATATATTAGTAAATATTTTTGTAATTAGTGTTCATTGGGTTCGAAAATCTTCTGCTGCCACTGTTCAGGTACCCATTCAGGGGCTTAAATCAAACAGCTGGTTGTGACAGATTTAAAGTGTGCTTAGCATGCACAAAATACTAACTGGTATGTTGATAAAGTTCTATTGCTTTAGGCAACTCATTTGTTTACATTAGATCTAGTACTTTAGTTGCCCCCTTAAGGAGTTTAAGAGCTCCTTAAACTCATGTTATTAGCAGAAACTAAACGGGACTCTGGTCTTTAGGCTAACATTTGAAATGAAAGAAACTAGCTGAGAAGTCTATATCTGAAACATTTGTCCCCATCATCTCCAGTTATAGAAGGAACCCAGGGTGAGTATAATCTATTATTAAAGGACCCTGAGTGAGTATAATCTATTGTTAGTATTTAAGATGACTATTTATATCTTTGGGGCAAATTACGTTACTCCATGAATTAAAAATATTTAAAGACTTATCCACAACATTTATATTTTTTAATGTTATATATAGTATACTCTCATAAACTGTTCACCTGTCTCTCTCTCCAGGGCTAATAATTTCTGCTTCCTCCTAGAGACCCTACATTCCAACTATGCTGGGCTACATGTACATTTTCCAACACTCCGTGATCATTCTGAATGTTTACTGTCTCCCCACAATTCTTTCTTGCACAACGTCACACCATTTTAAAGACAAATCAAATATCAAGTCCTCTGGAATCCTTTTTCAGATTGAGCAAAGAAAATGATAATTAATTTCTTTTTAGTACCTCTTCCATTTTTCAAGACATCTTGCATTTTTTAACCATTATTACATGCTGCATTACATTTGCCATTTTATAAGGGAGAAAACTCCCAAAGGTTTCTATTTGGCTCTTTCTTCCATAATATTCTTACTCTAACGGTCAGAGATCTAACAGGAGAGATGCTGCTAGTTAATCTTATATAAAGTATACTTTTAGGAAGTAGAGAAAACCATGGAGAGGGTTAACAACTGAGATCACTGTGATTTAAATATAGGTCAAAGCTCTTTTTTTTTTTTTTTTTTTTTGAGACAGAATCTCCCTTTGTTGCCCTGGCTAGAGTGAGTGCTGTGGCATTAGCCTAGCTCACAGCAACCTCAAACTCCTGGGCTCAAGTGATCCTGCTGCCTCAGCCTCCCCAGTTGCTGGGACTACAGGCATGCGCCACCATGCCCGGCTGATTTTTTCTACATATATTAGTTGGCCAATTAATTTCTTTCTATTTATAGTAGAGATGGGGGCTAGCTCTTGCTCAGGCTGGTTTCAAACTTCTGACCTTGAGCAATCCACCCATCTTGGCCTCCCAGAGTGCTAGGATTATAGGCGGGAGCCACCTTGCTTGGCCAGGTCAAAGCTTTATATCTCACCTGACCACCATAAGCCCCTACTTTGGGATGTCACAGTGCATTTTGAATTACCAGAAATTGACACCACTTTAAAGGTAGTGAATAACTTTTCAGAATTGTTATTTCCTTTCTCCATGTGTGGTCACTCTAATAAGTCACCATCGCTTCATCTGAAGAAGAGTTCGAAGGAAATGTATAATGTAAACTTGATGTAGGAGCTAGTATTTATTCAAGGGAATCTACCATCTCAGTGAATTAAGTTGTTTCAGATGTGCGTGAAGTGGCCTATTTCCAGAACTGGTTGAAAGATGGTAACTCTTCATTGTGGTAACCCAGGTCAGGTTTCTGGCCACAAATCTAAAGTGTGTTATTGTTGTTGTCACATACACTCAGTAAAATTTTAGGAGAGAAGTATGATCAGTTGGCTAACAAAGATCCTTGCAAGTAAAAACATCCTGATCAATACTAATCCTGATCAGTACTAATATTTAGTTCCTGCTGTTTATTTGGTAAATATGTTATCTTAGCTCTGTCAGCTAAGCATTGCTACTTGCATTCTATTACTCTGGAATCCTTTCACCTTCACTGATAGCAAGAAGACCACATCAATGGTGATATCTCCCACCATCAATTCTGAACTGCTGGGGAGAGCACTACAAAATGTTTCAAAGTGGTACTTCAAACGTTCTGGTACTCTCAGCCCTGTTTCTTTTTTAATACCTTAGTGAACAGAGTATCCTCTGAGTCCTCAGAGTGAGAGTAAGTTGAAAGAGGGTGGCGATTGTCTTGCACATAATTAATCTGCTCCAGCATCCCTATCTTCCTAAGCCTTTGCATTCTTTCTGTTAAGAATAAATACTCTGTTAAGATAAATACATTCTAGAATTTTATTCTCTTTGAATTTAGGTTACTATTGAATACATATTTCAATTAACCGAGTAAAGAAACTCTTAGTGCTATTTTAAGGTGAGTGAGCAAACCTATTAAATATATATCTCTCGTAGGTGTACCCATATCAATAAATTCAGGCAAATACAGTATATTATGTCATCTTTTGTCTAATCCTCTTAGAATCAAATGTCTCACATGATACTCAGATTTTCATTGATATCAATTGGCAAAAATCTTGCAATTATTTTGAAATATAAATGATTTCCTCCTAGGTCAGATTTTATATGTATTCTAGAGCATGGTAAACTCTGACTCAGTAAGGTCAGAAGACAGTAAGGATGGAGGGTGAGTCTGGAGGAAAATGGGCAACCAGAGTGATTTATTACCTCAGGTGTTTTATTATCTGATCTTCAAGCAAGGGAAGGCAAATCTCCTCAGTCCGAGGAAGGAAGGTTTCTTCTGCTGACAAGAGAGGCAGAGAAATGCAGTTGTTTTGTTTCTCAGTTTAATCCAAACACACTCATATGGCCCTAGAAGCTTTCTGATTCTCTTGCAGTGATTTGATCTAATGATTTAAAGCCATGAGCTTACATGTATGGCTCTTTGGCTTGTTTGCTTGTTTTTTATCTGTAAGCTGTTAACTGCAGTTAAAACAATTATTCTATCTTTATAGTCTTAAAATAACTATTATAAACAGTTAGTGAAAGACAGTTACCACTTGGTTACTAGAGCTTTTCTTCAAAAGGCTTTCTACTGCAAGTAAACAAAGCTGATTATTTGGGTAATTGGGAAAGCCATTGGATACTATAGATAACTAGTACTCCAATTATTAGTAGCAAATAGTTCAGTACTGTGCTCAAGGACAAAGGACATGATCAAACCAATTCCCTGGAACCCACATTGGTAACCCACTCAATTTTTCATATTCATGCTTCTTTACCAACTCTAAGTATGATCTATTTAATCAGTCACTATTGAGTCGGGAAAACAGCGAGCACAGCAGTTATAATATTTTAACAGAATATTTAATCCATATCTTGGAGGACTGAAAGTACAAGAAGGGAACAGTGAGGTAACAAAGAGATTTTAAATGTTGGAAGTAGTTACCACCTGTAGCCTGGGGAACAAAGGAAACTTCTTGGTTCTTTGTCTATGATCTTTTAGATTTAAGTAAATGCTTTTTAAAAAGTGACATAAACAAACCTTTAATTTACACTGTCTTGAAGTATTCTTTTTACCTGTTTTTTTAAACAAACAACTTTGAAATATTTTGTTTTCTCAATGACAGCCACTCATTAAGAATATAAGAGCCTGAAAGACGGAGGAGGGGCCCCATGGGGTGAGGGAAGGAGGGCTGCCTCCCTGTTGCCACAACCAGTGAGGGGGCACAAGGAGCCTGGTTCCAGGAGTACTAGAAACAGCTAGGAAGAAAGCAAATGATTTTGAATTACCTGATGCTGCAGAGGAGGTGAAGAGCTCTAGGAAGTAATGCTTATAAGAGCAGCAAACAAAAAGAGGAAAAAGTCATTTTCCTTCCTCCTGCCTCCCAACTTTATCTAGCACTTTCTTGGCAGAACATAATGGGAGAGAAGCTGGAAAGGAAAAGGGTTCTTTCAAGAGCCTGAGCCCAGCATCACACAAGAGAGGATAGAAGGGCACATTTGGATATAAAAAGTAATAGCTTAATTACTGACTTAAGTTTTCTTTCTTCTACTAGATGGAGAACCCCTAATCTACTTTTTATTCATCACTGTGGCCACTTGAATAGTCAAGAATAAAATTTCATACTTATTAGTTGTACAGCAAATATTTCTTTGATGATTAAATGAAGGATAGTATGAGGATATTTTATTTTAGATCAGATTTTCAAAGACTATGGACTCAGAAATATTTAATGTTCATACGAATTCTGCTGTAGTTCATATGTCTATGATTTTGTCAGTCACTCTTCTAAGCTTTTTATTAATGAACCCTTGGATCACCCTACAAGCCATTATTGTCCTTACTATAAAGAGGATGAAGTACAAGCTGACAAATGTTAAAAACTTTTCTAAGGTTCTAGAGTGAGCAAAACAACATAACATAGTGGTAAAAAGAAAAAGAGATTCAGAGACAGAAAGACCATAATTTGAAGTCCTATGTTCCATCTTTTTCTATCAAATGAATTTTATAATTGGGCCTCAGAAATGTATTCCATAAATCCTCTAGTGTTTTTAGTGATAATTTTGCTGCTATGAGTCAAAGTGTTCTGCCCTCATTAGATTTAAGGAAGTTTATTGAGGTGTATTTCTGGGCAATGAATTGGTTAGTGCTTGAGTTCCAGCCAAGAAGTTAAAGTTATATTGATTTATGACAGAAGCGTTCGATAACTAGATGGCAGATATGATACCCTGAGTACCTCTAGCAGCCAACAACTAAACATTATGAAAAAAATATTAAAAGTACACATAAATTGTTAAATATGTGTCAGGGTTGGGAATTTCAGAATATAAGTCAATTTACTGAAGGTAAATATTGCAATACACATACCCACAAACAGAGATAGAGACAGCAGCAGAGAGAAGACACTGGCATTTAAGTACTTTATTCCTTTGCAGGACCACTCATCATATTCAGAGATTGGTGGTCTTATTTGGTCTTACTTATGCTTCATACACACATTTGTCTATGCAACATTTCCAGAGACTTTCCGAAATGTAAAAACATGTTAGCAAATGAGTCCGATTCTTTGGCTGCAATATAAACATTTTCAAAATTCAAATAAATGCCCCCAAATCTTTATATTAATATTTTCTGCCCTAATATGATTTCTTTCACCAAATATATTCAATTTTGTTTCTGATAGATATCTAATCATATGTACTACATAATGAACCCTTATTCATCCATAGTACTTTCCAATTTTAAGATGTTTATACACATTAACATACCTACTGTAATAGAACCATATGTTGTTCCCAATGAGTAGGTAGAAAACCAACTGCATAGCAGTTAAGTGGCATAGCTACAACTTTTGTAGGTATTCACCTTCAGGAAAGTATTAAAAGACCACTTAACCAATTAGATTGCCCTCCATTTTAAGTAAAAAAAAATTTTAAAAAAAGGAGAAGAAAATTGGAGATGCAAGAACATTTTCAAAAATTATTTTGATAACCTGTACTAAGCCATTGTTTTAATTTGTTGCTTCAAATAATAGATATTAATAAGTACCATGAAAATTGCACTTTGAGAATTGAAAAAATAAATGTAAGGAACTTATCTTTCTTTTCTGACTCATACAATCTGAAGAGCAGTACATAATACAGACACAGTAAATATTTAATCACATAAAACCTTGCATTATTAACAGTAGAGAGATTCTCAAGAAGAGATGTAGAAAGATTGGTAATGTTTGAATTCATAGAAAGAGTAAGAAATATCAATCCAATGAAGGTGGTTGTTACGGACAAAAGTTGAGAGAAGAAACTTTGGAGGATAAGGAAGACACAGCTTAGCTGGAAGTAATCAGAAGTGATATAAGAAACCTTGATCAAGACCAGATTATGAAGAACCCTGGTCTACTTGAGGATTTGGTTTTTCTATTATAAGGTATATGAAGCCAGGTATTTCTATCTACAGCTATAAATGTGACTAGAAAGTGCAATGTGGAAAGGCAAACAAAAAGGATGTTTGAGAAAAAGAAATCAGATTGGAAGCTGTTAGCGTTGTTATGCTTTTGATAGGCATCAAGGTAAGTGATAGTAGCTACTGAGTTTGTAGTTATTTAGGCCCTTTAATTCAAGCATAGCACTTTCAAACTAGAAAATGATTAGGACCATATGACTGGGACAAATGGGTTGAATTATTTGATTGCTTTAATTTATAGATTTTATTTCATTATAGCTCAAAAGTATTAATAGCAAATATGTGTTGCAAGCAACAGGCCAACTCTCCTCCCCCACACATACACCCTTATCCTGCAGAGGAAAAAAGACCCCACAATTTGGCAAGCAAACATTACCAACTAATTAATGGGCATGTTTCTTGAAGATCCATGAAGTGTTCCAGAATTATTTTTAACATGGCATATGTAGCTTTTACCATCAAAAGCATATGTCAAAAACAAAGAGATACACTATACACCTATAACAATGAATACAATCTAAAACACTGAAAACACCAAATTTTGACAAGAATGTGGTACAATAGGAATTCTCATTCATTGCTGGTGGGAATGGTGGGAATGCAAATAGGTACAGCTACTTGGAAACCGGTTTGGCAGTTTCTCACAAAACTAAACATACATTTACCATACAACCCAGCAATCACGCTCATTGGTATTTTTACCTAAATAAGTTGAAAATGTTTATACACACAAAAGGCTGTACATGAATTTTCACAACAGCTTTATTCATGATTGTCAAAACTCAGAAGCAACCAAGATGTCCTTCAATAGATGAATGGATAAACAAACTGTAGTTTATCCGTACAATAGAATATTATTCAGCAATAAAAATAAGTGGGCTATGAAACAATGAAAAGACATGGAGAAACTTTAAATGCTTATTGCTAAATGAAAGAAACCAATTGGAAAAGTCTACATACTGTATAATTCTAATTATGTAACAGTCTGGAAAATGCAAAACTATGGAGACAGTACAAGATCTATAGTTGCCAGGGTTTCAGGGAAAGGGACACCAGTAGTGATAAATAAGTGAGCATAGGGAAATAGAGCAGTGAAGCTGTTCTGTATGACACTACAATGGTGCATACATGTCATTATACATTTGTCAAATAGAATACATAGAATATACAATACAAAGAGTAAACCCTACTGTAAACTATGGACTTTAGTTGATACCAATGTATCATAGTGGCTCATCAATTGTGACACTAATATAAAATGTTAATAGGGAATACTGTCAGAGATGGGAGGATGACGGTGTGTAGAACTCTGTTCTTTTCTGTTATTTTTTTGTAAACCTAAAAATGATATGAAAGTAACGTCTATTAATAAGAAAAGAATTATATTTCATAGATGTTTGAAACTCATTTTCCATGCCTGCCCTAAAATGGCATTTGTTATACATTATGCTTTATTAGTAGATCTTCCCTCACTTTCTTTTGCCAAGCGTGGGTAAGAATGGGTACATTTTCACACATGAGTGGGATTAGTATATCTGGTAGACAACTAATAACATGCACTCTCATTTCCACCTTATTCATTCTATGAGTAATAAAATGAGTGTACTGGTATGATTCATTATATTCCTCTATTCTCAGAAACCCTGTGCCCAAATCCTCTCATTTGAAATTTAGTGTGACTGGAGTTTGGTAAATGACAGGGTTTGAGGATTAAGTTACATGACTCAATACAGAGTTCTCTAATGGACAGGAAATAAGATAACAGAAGAAGTATCATATGAACACATCTAAGGTACTATCTAAGCAATTTCTAATATAAAATAATGAGAGAAAATGGCAGTATTTGTGTGTTAGGGTTGGGGGAAGGATTGAATTCAGAACTCTGTACAGATAACTGTACCCACATATACACACATTCTCACCCAATCATATACACATGTACTTTCACAAAGACAAATAGGCCCAGGAGTGGTTTTGTAGAGAACACAATTCCAGTTCATTGATAATAGCAACAAAAACAAATATAAACAGATGAATGCTTTCTAATTATTAACATCATCTAACTCAGTCCATTAGCTTAAACCCAGTAGAATGAGCCCTCTTATTTCCTAAGTCTGATATTAGCCTGTCATATTAATGATTGCCCATTTCAGTTACCCATTTTCCTACTTTCGACATTTCTAGAACTCTTTCTCCCTATACCATGTGAGGTATAGAAAAGATGTTTCAGTGGTATCATTACTTCTTTTCCATAAATATTCCTCACATTGTTATGTTTATCTCTTGGTTCTGGGCAAAATTTTGCAACATCCAAAATATATATATATAATTGTTGCATTTTGATTTTTTTCTTATATTCAATTTTAGCAATTTTTCCCCATCTCCAATGCTGTGTTACTTTAACACAAAAGACAATCACTTTTTAGTAGAAATTTAAAGTTCTTAAAATATTTTTAATAATGTTGACATCAAATCTATACTATCAGGATTTCCACTCAAGTCACATTACTCAATAATTCCCATGATCAAAATCTAATTTTGTAAGAAAAAACGGCATTAGAGTATATGCCATCATGATCCAGTAGACTTGAAATTATTCCCTCGGTTCTATGTATACTATGCTAGCTGCATTAGAAATTGACTCCTTTCAAGATATGTAACTTTTCAAACAAAGAATAAAAGTCCTAGGTTTTTACTTTCAAAAGTAAAGGAGATGTCTTTACCATTTATATATTTCCATTTTATTTAAGCAACTACTCTTCCACCCTGATAAACCAACAAGCCATTCAACAAATAATGGAAATTCCATAATTCATTGCTCAGAATTTCTCCCCTTATCTCACTTTTCCCAAAGAAATTTCTCTCAGATTATATATGTAACTCTCTTTTCATGAGCTGGCAGCAACTGATGGAAAACCTAGACCTACCAAACAGGTTGCCTGGCCATGAACTCATCATTAAATTCTGCCTAATCCCCAGACAAGTCTTGCAGTAAGGGAACATCTTTAGCTGCCATGAGAAATATGTTTCTATTTATTAGGAAAGTCTGCTGTGCAACTCAATATGCATGGCTTTCAAAAGTGATACAGGAAATGCTTTTCCCCTATAATAAGCCCTCACATCAACCTTTGTATATTTATGACAACTTCATGAACTGTGAGACAGTAAATATTGTTTTTCCTGAATTTAAAAATACATTTCCTATATGTACGTGGATAGTAAAACATTCTATTATTTTCAATTATTCTATCCCTATTTTTGTAGAACACGGGTAATATTCTCTTTTAGCTGCCTGCTGTTCTTTCCTCCTGAAAGCAAATAGAATGGAAGCCACAGAGTCATCAACTCTTCTTGTGCTGTTCACAGATATTTGGAGATTATGCAAAGGCAGTTAATTCACTCTTGTTTGTCTTTATTATTCTATTTCTTATGATGCTTTTGCATAACACATAATCTTTAAAATTGCCTAAAATAGGCCATGCTTATATCTCAAGACATTGTTATTTTTTAAAGATTAAACATTTTATATACAAAAATATTTTAAAGAGAATAAGTTTAGAAAACACAGGATATATTTACTTTCCTGTGAAAATAAAAACTTATTGATCTTAAGTGTTTCTTTTTGGAGTAGGAAAAAGCAACTTAAAGAGGTATTCACATTTAAAAACAGGGAAAATATTTCAAGAAAGCAGTATAACCTCTTCCAGTGCTTTGCTGAGTATTACACAGGAAGAAAGAGCCCCCTAATGGTTCATATATCTGTAAAGACAGGAGAGGTTGAATTAATACTTTCTCAGTTCTTGTTTCACAATGGCTAAAATGAATAATCAGGAAAGATAGCTGACACTATGAAAGTGAACAAAAGGTTGAATAAAGGGTCAATTAGAGTGCTCTCAAATGCAAAGAATAGTGAGAATCCCTAAGATGAATTGATTAAATAATCTGTTAGATTTCAGGCTTAGAGTGACACCTATATATGTGACTCCTAGGATACCTGTCTTCCTCAATCATGTTAGCTGAAGTGCACTGATCTTAAAATCAGGAGACATATTAATTACATAGTTGAAAAGTGTGAAATGTTGTTTAATGAAAAAACTTTTTTCCCCCAATCATTAACACTTCCTATTAAGAAGATGAGGAACAAAATACCTTATGGGAGAAATTACAAAATTTGTAAGAAAACTAAAAAAGAGAATCACAGTAACATTGAGGGTAAGCTAAGAAGACTGTCTGAGTGCAAGAGACATCCAGTGTTAAGAAATTATTTTAAAAGTCTTTTTTGATGAAAGAATGTGCCTATTTACAGGAAAAAAAAGGAAGTATGGATGTTTACATCTTCTCATGCTAAAAATTTTAATGGTCTCATAAAAAACACACAATTAGGACTAGTTTTTTTATTGTATATAACTCAATTTAATCCATCAATAAATTCTGTAAGCAAATTGAATTGTATAAAAAGTTAGATACTTAAGATTGTTGCAACCAAAATTATAAAATTTAAATTAACTTTGTGTATTAAACTTAAAAATGAGTAGATGAATTGGTTAAAACTGTTACCACCTTGAATGAGATGTCAAATTGTTTGCATAAAAATGAAATGATGAAAAACACAATTTTGAATAAATTGCAGAATAAGTATTAGTTAACATATACAAAACAATTAAGCTAGATTACAATAGATTTTAGACAAAGTTCTGTAAGTGGATTTAGCATAATATTGCTACCGTATACATAAATATGTGGTCTACAATGCCTGTCATATTTCTCAGTTAATAATTTGGAATTTGTTTACTTAAAAGAAACATAACTTTATATCATATGACTCAATTTAAAAACAAAAGTCAATATTTTTTAACATATATATCTCTGTTCTTTTAGGCATACAATACTTTCTGAAATTTATGATACCAATTCAATTATTCCCTTCTGATATGGTTACCATCCATAGAAATATCTAGATAACTATAATATTTACAGTATTAGGAAACATTAAAATACTATTTCATATTTAGAAGACAAAATATATGTCATAAAGAATTGTTTTTCAAATATGGAGTTTTATTTAAAATATAAATAAAGGTGAAAAAACACACAAAAACAGTCATTCAGACTATGTAATATTCCTAAATTTAGACACACTGGCTCCCAATGGGGCTGGCAATCATTTTCTTATTAGAAACATAGAACAATATATTAAAAAGTTTTTGCTGTCATATCACACATAGCAGTTTGTTCTTTGATTAGAGGAGTGACTCAGGGAACTTCACTGAAAAAGACAATCAGAGCAACTCTTGGGGAAAAATATCTCTCCATTGATCCAATACCTCTTTATTGATCCAATAAATTGACATAAACAATGTTACAAACCATGTTAGTTCCAGTAAGCATTACATAAATCCTTTTTCACCCCTACATGTTTTCTTCTTAGCAGTTGATCTGTGACCTATAAAACTAAGGTCAATCAACTACATTAGTACTGCATTGCCCTAGCCCATTTTTCTTAGTCCATTCCATCAATTTCCTCAGAAATAATTTTTTTAAAAGCCCTGCTCCCAGCAGGAAATTTAATATGTGCAAAGTTCCCATATATTCACAGACACTTAACCTGCACATACCATCACTGACACTTAAAGCATTAATTCATGGCACTGCAGGTCAGCATTGAACTCTAGAATAGCTAAACATCTCAAGAGTCATATTTCTTTGCCTTAGCTCAGTACTTTCTTAAGAACAAATGCTGACCGTCAACAGCTATAATAAGAGAGCATTCTAATGTCACATCATTTAGGACACATCATGCTTGTGTTGAAGAGTTACGGGTGCAATCAAAAGACAGATTTAGTTAAAATTAACCCCTGACAATCACTGAAAAGCACATAGTGGCTTCTATGTCTGCATGAAATATAATAGTTGACAGTGAAAGCAGTAATGGTCCTTTCTTGATATGCTATTATTTCCTAAAGTTGATTAACAACTAAAAAAACAATACCTATGAGCATATTTCAAGATAGTAACAAAAATACACTTTTTAGAATAAACTTAACTTATTGTTTATACAGAGTATCTGCTCCATAAACTTATAATCTAGTGATATCATTTAAAATCACTTATATGTACCTGGAGATAAAAAAGCAAATGTATTCATATAAGTACATTATGCATTTCCACGTTTCTAAATCCACATGCTTGTGTATAGCACTGACTTTAACGCATCCCTGCAAACTCAGTTTTAAAAGCATGCAAAGCCGTGATGCATTTTACTGTGAATGATTAAAAATAAATCCAGAAATAAAAATTTTATTTTCTTACCTGGAGCATGAAACTGTTTCTGTTCAATGCTGGACCAAAGTAGGGCTGGAAAGGGGACTTGATTTTTGTTTTCTTTTCAAAATCCGCTTTAATGATGCAGGAGTGAGATGAGCTATTCCAAGGTGAAGTCTGTTATTTCTTTCTGGAGCTTAGAGCTGACATCCTCTTTTAAAAGAAAAGGCACCTCAGTAAGTTGTTGACTGAGGGAGCTGCAAAGCAAGATTATCGGGCACCAGCATTCACATAGTGATGCTATGGAACGTGCACTGCCTTCCTCCCACCTTGCATTCCTCTCTCCCTCTCTCTCTTGCTCGCTTTCCTTTTCACCCTGACGCTCTCGCTCAGCTGAGTCTCAGCTCCTGCTGCTGCTGTGTAATCAATCTAGCCCGTCTGAAGCTAATAGTCCCCTATTTAACCAGCCAATCAATAGCAAGGATTCCACTGCTCGTCCCAAGAGTCTTTTCCAAGAGTGGTACAAACAATAAGAGTTTTGCCAGCAGTTTAGTCAAGTATTTTTCATTATTTTATCTCCCTTAGAGACAAGGTTTAAGAGAGCAGAAGCTCAAAGCAAGCTTAACGTTATTGCAGATTTTTGTGTTTTAAAATGTTACCCTTTCTTATCCAGCTGTATTAACTTGTAATTGTACATCCTCACCTTTCTTCCATCAGCATTTAAGAATTGCTGCAGACTGGCAAAGTGTGATAGAATCTTTCTCATTCAAATATGTCAAAAAAAAATCAGTAGCAACATTACATACATTGATAAAAGCTTTTTGCTAGAAACAATACCTCCAGTTGCCTATATGGCTAGGATCAATTAAAGAACATCCCATTATATTGATTTATGTTAAGAGCTAATTATTTTTTTCTAGAAAAATCCTGGTAATTATTTTTATTCCTCATAAAGAACAAGAGGTGATGTGTGTAGTTATTTTTGAACCAGAGTCTGAATCAGGCTTCAGTGTATAAAACATTTTTCAATTTTAAAGCATTAATCTACAAAAGGATCCCTCTGAATGTATCAAATAGAGCATTTCACACCAGATTCATCCATTCAAGGTTAAGAAGATTTTCTTCTTAAAGTGACACATTCATTGGTCATCTACTGTGACTGACCATAATAAAAAAGCACAAAGCAAACCATTGAAGACCAGACTGGTTTTTCATTTCCCACATGCTTCTAGGGGGAAAGAAAAAGAAAAAGAAAAAAGAATGGAGCACATGGGTCAAGTTAGCCAAACCTTAGAAATGCATTATCTCTCAGTTTCTAATTAGGGGGTGGTTCCTGTCTCAATTCTAAACTGCTTGGTAAACCAACCTTTTGGTTACTTTTTTCTTTATAACAATGCATTTCTGTGCTCATTAAAGCAAACCATATAAGAATGCTTAACTACATCTCAATTCTTAGTTGGCATTAAATTCTGGGCAGTAGTCATTGTAGTTGCAAAACTTTAGCATCATATGATACAAATAAAAGTTTGTAATATGTAGTAAAGCATCTTGTAAATGGACTTAAAAGGCCACAGGTTATATATGATCATGGAGTCACACTCAATTAAAGTCCAAATAATAAGTGTTGTAACACCTATTAGAGGCCCACTTCTTGATTTAGTTGACTCAGCTGAGCAAATATTTATTGAGCAACTCTTTGTATCAGGCCTTATACTCTCAGTAATAGAAAAGTAATTAAATAAAGAAGAGAACAGGCTACTTGTTGTTCTTGGTATTTTCAGTGTCCTGTAGTTTTGGTAGTCAATTACCCAGGATTTTACAATCTGGTGAGTAGATAAGAAGGTCTCAAGTAAGCAAAACACAAGAGAGGGTAATTACCTGTCTTCTTTAACAGTAGCTCAAAAAGCAACAAATACTCAATAGAGAGATCATGCTTCCTCTAAAACAACAGAAAGACTTGTAAAGGAGAGCATTGCATTGATCTTTATCAATGAGAATACAAATATTTTATAGGCAGAAGAAAAATGCAATAATTGGGGGCAGAAAACCAACAGAAGCAAAACTAAACTGTCAAAGGAGGTCTGAGGTGAGGGAGGGGCATTAAGATGAGCAATGCAGGAGGCATGGCTGGAACTCTTAGCCTAGGAAAGAAAGTATGACTGGAAAAAAGGGAAAGGTACATAAAATGTGAGATGTTGAATGCTAGTCTGAGAGTAATTGGGTAATTGGGAGAATTTTCAGGTTTTTTTTAAACAGGCACGTGATAAATTTTAAAGTGTACTTTGAGAACCCCAGTATAACAGATGGTATAGCTAGTACTAAAATGGGGCCTCAGTGAGAGTCAACAATTACTAGGGAAACCATCACCAAGGTCTCCCTTAGGAGTAGTGATGAACCCTTATGCTGATGGTGGGAATTTGTAGAATGAACTAATACTAAAAAGCCCTCTGAAATAAATAAATAAACTAAATAAAAAGCATTCTGAAATGAAGTCTTTACCTTGACTTTGCAAGCTAGTAAGAAGAGGTACAGCTTGGAAAGACCTTAAATTTTCAACTTAGATAGGTGACTGGAAAATAAAAAGGGAATGGTAAATGGTGTACACTTATACTCCACCTCTTTCTTTACTCTGCCATAGAATTTAATCCTGTCTAAATTTGTCTTGTTGTGGTTACTATATGCACTTTCCTACAACAATACAAGCTCCATAAGAGAAAAGAACTGATTTTGGCCAACACTTTTTCCCAAGTGTTTTTAATAATTGTGTCTGGTACACATTAATTGTTCAATAAATATTTCTTCAATCAAAAACAACAAAATAATTAGCATGTTGGTAGTAATAGAATAATCACAACCTGACAGTTCCTGAGCTAATAATTCTCTTATTTCACACTCAAAACTATATGAAATGGATATTAGTTCATTTTACATATGAAGAAAATGAACTTAAAGAGGTTGATTACCTAGTCTAATGACACACAACCAACAAGTGCCTGTTGGATTTCAAAACACATGCCTTCAATAATGCTAAGTTTTCAGGAACCAGCAGATAATATGACATAAAATAGAAAATAATAATTTGAATATTGATTTGTGGGTAGAAAGAGCAAAGATAAATTAAAACTAAGAGTTGGAATTCTGGGATGATGACAGGGTTGGATGCACCATAAATCTGTCTTTCCTCCCTTACACAGCAATTATACTGGAAGAATCTAACTGATGTAACTATTAAGATTTTAACATTCTGGAGTCTATTGAACATTGACAACTTCAAGTGAAGGCTTGGATGATTAATTTACAGTTAATTTTGGTCCCTTTAAGCTATTAGTATAGCAGCAGCTACCATCCTACATATGTCAGCCCTATGGTAGACAGCTATGCATATATTCTTAGAATAGATTGTATATAATTTGTGGGGATCATGGTTGGATAAAAGGACTCCATCCCATCCTCCAAATATTGGAAATCTGTGTTCTGCTCATTGCTTGCTGCTTCTCATCACAGAAGAGCATACCAACAGGCAATGACCATTGTTGCTACAACTTCCCTCAATGTTTCAATCCCCCCCACCACCTAAATAAAACAACCTTCAAAAGATTTAAAGGGCTGACAACTTTTCCTTCCTTCAATTTTCTCTGTTACTCACTTAGGATCTAGAAATTGAAGACTAGGATATTTAAAATCAATGACATATACAGGAGAAGTTAGAAAGTCATCAATCATGCCCATGAAAAGGAGTGGGCTCAGAAAAGCCTTGAGAAAACATTATGTTTACACTTCAGACTCACTTTTGTCACAGAGAAAGCCTGTAACGATCAAATGCACACAAAACAAAACAAACAAAAACAAAACAGAAAACATCTAATCCTGGGAAAAGTGGAGAATCTGATTTCCAGAGTTACCACATTATTAGATTCAAATGTACAGCTTTAAACAAAAAATTCACAAGGCATATAAAGAAACAGAAAGTTGTGACTCATTCAAAAGAAACAAAAAGAAAAAAACCCAGAAACTCTCTCTGAAAAGGACTATATTCAAATATATTCTAACAACTATCTTGAAGATGCTCAAAGTAAATGAAGAGGTGGAAAAAGTCAAGAAAATGATGTAATGCTTGATGAAAATATCAATAATGAGATAGAAAACCTAAAAATAAACTGACAAATCTCAGAACAAAAAGTGCAATAGCTAAAATGGAAAATTTACTAAAAGGATTCAAAGGTAGTTTTGAGCAGGCAGGATAAAGTATCAGTGAACTGGCAGTTAGGACAGCAGAAAATATTTAGTTTGAAAAACATAAAGAAAGATTGAATAAAAGTGAAGAGAGCCAAAGGGACCAGTGAGACACCATCAAGCAAACCAAAATACACACTGTGGAAGAGTCAGAAGGAGAATAATGTTTGCAGAAATAATGGCTGAAAACTTCTCAAATTTGATGAGAGATATGAATATAAATATCCAAGAAGTACAATGAATTAAAAGTGGGATGATCTCAAAGAAACCCATGCTAAGATGTTATAATCAATCTGCTGTAAACCAAAGACAAAGACAGAATTTTGAAACTATCAACACAAAAGTGCCTGGTCACATACAAAGAATCCTCAATAAGATTATCAGCAGATTTCTTACAAGAAACTTAGGAAACTAGAAACCAGTGGGCTGATAGATTCAAAGTGCTAAAAGATAAAATTTAGCTGTCAACCAAAAATACTATCTCTGCCAAACCATTCTTCAAAAATGAGAAATAAATTAATAATTTCCCAAATGTACAAGAGCAGACAGGTTTTTTTTTTTTTTTTTTTTTTTTTTATTTTGGCATATTATGGGGGTACAGATTTTAAGGTTTCAATAAATGCCCATTCCCCCCCTCCCCCCAAAAGTCTGAGTCTCCATCATGACCATCCCCCAGATGGTGCACATCTCACTCACTATGTATGTATATACCCGCCCCCCTCCCCCCTCCCACCTGCCCAATACCCTATTACTGTAGCACCTATGTGTCTACTTAGGTGCTACTCAGTTAATACCAGTTTGCTGGAGAATATATCTGGTGCTTGTTTTTCCATTCTTGGGATACTTCACTTAGTAGTATGGGTTCCAGCTCTAACCAGGAAAATATAAGGTGTGCTAGAGCAGACAGGTTTTTAGCACTAGCAATAAATGCTAAAGACAGTAATGGAATTTTTAAAAACAGAACATTAGATGGTTATTTAATGTCAAATGAAGAAAAAGAGCTCCATCAAGGTAAATACATAAGCAGTTATAGAACTTGCGATATTGTAACCAGGGTCTGTACGTCTAACTTTTGTGTTCTACATGATTTAAGAGACTAATGTATTAAAATAATCATAATCTAAAATATAGTGTTATTGTAACTTTGATTTATAACTCCAAGTTTTGTTTTCTGCATATATAAGAGACTAATGCATTAAAAGAAAAATCCCTCTTGAAATTTATGTTGAATCTTAAGGAATCCTGATTAGCCAATACATTTCTGAGAAAGAACAAAGCTGGAGAACTCACACCTCAGATTTCAAAACTGCTACAAATTTACCATAAGCAAACAGTGTGGTGCTGACATAAAGAGAGACATATGAAGTAATGGAATAGAATCCAGAATCCAGAAATAAACACTTATATGACCAAGTTATTTTTGACAAGAATGCCAAGAACATTTATGGGGTAAATACCCCAATTCAATAATTGGCAAAGAACTTGAATAAACATTTCCACTAAAAAAGATAAGTTAATGATCAATAAGTACATGAAAAGGTGTTGAACATCACTAAACATCGGGGAAATGGGACTCAGAGTTACAATGAGTCACCAGCTCAAAAACATTAGAATGGCAACTATCAAAAACAAAAAAGAAAATTGAAAGTATTGGTGAGCATTAGAGAATTTAGAACTCTTGTGAACTACTGGTAGGAATGTAAAATGGTACAGCTGCTTTGGAAAATGGTACATCAATTCCTAAAAAAATTAAAAATGGAATTACCACATATTCCAGTAATTCCACTTCTGCATATAAATGCAATAGCATTGAAAGGGCGATCCTAGAGAGATTTTTGTACACCAATGTTTATTGAAATATTATTCACAATACTGAAAACATGGAAGCAATCCAAATATCCATTGACATATAAATGGATAAAAAAAAAAGTTGGTATGTACAGACAATGGAATGTTATTCAGCTTTAAAAAAGACTGAAAATTCTGACATATTACAACATAAATGAATCATGAGAATGTTATGCTAAGTGAAACAAACAAGTCCCCAAAAGATAAATAATTAACTATTCCACTTTTATATAAGGTACTTAAATAGTCAAAATCACATATAGAGAAGGGATTATAGGATAGTGGTTTCCAGGGGTTAGTGGGAGGGAGGAATGGGGAGTTTGACAACCACGAGAGCTATGGGCTAGGAATAAAAGTGGTGTTAGTGGGTATAGGGAGGAGGGCTACAGGAGGGCTATGTGGAATATGAATAGCTACTAGCTGCATTATAGTGGAGACGTCACCAAGTGGAAGGAGAAGGTTGACAAAGTTCCCCTAAAGTCTCAGCTGACCCCATAGGCCATAAATTTCCAGCGGCACCAATCTGCAAGATTGCATGGATTTCCCAAACTGTGCTCAGCAGCTTGAAAGACTTCGAGGTTGAAAGGATTAATAGAAAGCAAAGATTTGGGGGTTTGCTTTTTCAGAAGAAATTTGACAGGAAAAGAGGAAGAGGGCACTGATTTTTGCATACTTTGAACATCAAAGATTCTGAACAGTTGTTTTGATAATTGGTGGTAAACAGTTTATTCCTGTGGATAAGGGAAAGAACTGATTGAAAAATACACCTTAAGAGAGCAAATGAAAGAGAGAATGCTTAGTTTACCAAGGTCACAGAGGAAATAGAAAGTTGGGGCCAAGAGCTTTCATAGAAGATTTAGTACTGATAAGGGGGTTATTTCTTTGGAGGCATAGGTGCAAAAATATAGTTAGATAGGTAGAGTGAATAATATTTAATAGCACAACAAAATGACTGTAGTCAACAGTAAGCTATGGTATAGTTTAAAATAACTGAAAGAGTGGAATTAAAATGGTCTTAACACAAAGAAATGATAAATGCCTGAGGTGATGGATACCCCAATTACTCTGATTTGATTACTACATATTGTATGCTTTTAGCAAAACATCACATGTACCCTAAAAATAAATACAACTATTGTGTAAAAATAATCATTAAAAATAAAAATTTTAAGCAAAAATAAAGAGATTAGTTTTATTCAAAACATTATTCTGGTGAATTAATTTACTTATTACAAAATACTTTTAATATCTTAATATTCCAAGTAACTTAATATAAGCTAAAAATTTAAATATGTATGTAGGAATTTTTCTATCTTCATATTATATAATCTAGTAGACAATGTATATTTATCATTATGAAAAATATATAATTATAATTATTAATATGAGTAAGATCTGCAATAAGATTATCTGGAGCACTAAGAATCACAAAAATGGAAAAGTAAAATATTGGAAGATGAACACACAGGTGTGGACAGAGGAAAAATATGTGTCAGAAGATTTCAAAAGAGAGAGAAAAAATAAAAAGTGGGACGATATTTGAGCTTAGTTTTGGGTTCATGTGCTTTTAAAATAGAACATAGTCCACTGAAGTCAACATAGACCGTAGTTTATAAGGATGAAAATGCCACATCAGACAGAATCTTACATTCCACATTAAGAAGAGATTGGAATGAGAAAATAAGTAGGTCAGTAAGTGTTTTTATTTCTAATATCTTTTCCCTATAATTACGTGGGAAAAAATCCAAGAAATAAAATCACAATGATGGTCTAATCACACTTTAGAAAGAATATTTTTAGAAAGAAAAAATATTTTAGAAATATAAAATCATTGATGATGATAATAACAATGTTTTAGAAATAACATTTAGTGGCAAGGAGAGATAGTTGGAGATTTTACAAAAGCACTAGCTGTGAGGATGGAGATGAGAGAAAATGTTAAAGTAGTTTTTAGACAATAAAACGTAAGAACTTGATGAATTACTGAATGGTAAGTAAGTGTGAAGACAATAACTAATAGGGATCTATCTTGATGCTGAGTTATGATGGAGAAAGAAAGGTATATTTTTGTTTTAGAAATGATGATGCTGACATTTCTGATGAACATGTAGGTGTAGATCCGTAATTGTTTAGTAATTGTGTTTTCTTAAATTTACGATAGTTGTTTTAACTGAGGGTATGAATTTAGATGATAATTTATGATAGCTAAGATGATCAAGAAACAACAATCAAGGAAGAACAATAGTAAAAAGACAAGAAAACCAAAGGCAGAAGCACAGAAGACTCTGACATTTTTAAGGCACCCACAGAGATAAACCGTTAAAAGATACTGAGAAAGATCAGAATGAGAAATCCAGAAGTTAGAAATCTACAAAAGCCACAGTGGAAAATGTATTAGGCATTCGCTGGTGCTTTAAAGGAGAAGATTTATGTTTTGTATTGTGGTCTGTTAGGGTCAACTTTATTAATAGTATTGCAGATGATCAGTGAATAAAATACATCAAAGAATAAAACAATATTCTTCTCCACTTCACAATTATTATTTTCTCCCATGTGTTTGCTATTCTTTGAATGTTTTTATATTGAGTAATTCTACATGTAAATCTCAATGCTAGACACAATGGGGAACACAAAAGTGAACCGAGTAATGTTTTAGAGATAAGGAGCAAATATTCTAACAAGAAAATAAGATAGGCATTTATTTTAAGAGATAAACATAACCTTGTACAAATAAACAATTAGAATGTTGAAAGGACTCATTCTGTATCACTTATCGAATGCAAATACTTTTTAAAAATTAATGTATAAAAATAGAGAAATATGAATTAAAACTCTTGAATTTAATTTTTGACTGTGTCATGAGAACATACTTAAACTTCAGAACTTTGACCAGAACTTGTTTTATTAAATAATATGCACTTGTACATGTGAAGGGAATTTATTGCAGGTATTTATAATGTGTTTACATATCAATCATCAAAGCATGATCAAATATAAATATTTTATTTTTGAAAATACTTTCATTTTTGAAATTAATTAGAGAATATTATGATTTATGCATATCAAGTATAAACCTTAAGATTTTCTTTCCTAAATGCTTTATCAGGATATGTCTATATAACAGAAGAGCAAATGACTTGTAAATATATTTCTTTGGTAATGACAAACCATCATTTTCACTTTCATATTAATATTCCCATTCTATTAAACTCTTGTAGTACATAGTATCTGTACTACTCTTATTATTTTGTATTACTATTACCTAACACTGGACATTTATTTGTTCTAATGTATATTTTAGCTCTTTGAAAAGACTATTAGCAATTCTTGAATAGGAATTATATTTTACACTTTTTAAAATCTTCTATAATAAGCATTGTTATTAGTACATGACTTTTGAATTACTGAATTATTAAATAATTTTTAATTGTGAGTTTTTATGTCTGTATTGGAGAAATATCATTATTCTAAGAGATGAATACAGAATTATTTCCAAGAAAAGAGCTGCCTAGTTTTAGTTATTGATCTTATTTTAAAAGTGAGGTTGCCTGAGTATATCTTGAACAAGCTAGAGTTATCCAAAAAGATGTGTGAGCAGTGATACTGGTAAATCAGAAATGATGGGAATTTACGGTTGTGGTTAGGTGAGGTGTAGGGGAGACAATGGGGGCTGGGTAGAGCAATGCGGTTATTGAGACCAGCTAGGTTGATGGAATTGATGATGGCAGAGGTGGCTGAAGTAAAATTTAATTTAATTACATAACCCCACTCAAATATACCAAAATACTAGAAGAATCTTCAAAATACAAAACTGCATGGCATGCATAGTGATTGAGACTTTGATCCAATTCTAGGTCAGCCCAGGGAAGCTGAAGCCCCAGGATATAGGTTGAAATGAAGATCAGTTATTTAATGGAAACAGGATATCGAACTAAAAAATGTCCAAAAGAATTTCAATCCCTAGGAATTCAGAAAATGTTGAGAAGCCATTAAATTTTTGTAAGTTGGAGTATATGAGATTCAAGCCAAATGCATTTAAAACTCAAAAGTATAGCTGACAAGAGCTGATATAGAGGTTACTATATAAGTCACACATATCACTGTTTTTAAAGTCCTTTTACAGTTCTTCTTACATTACAGAGTCTCAGGATCTAAGATGTGCATTTCTTAGGCTTGATCTCAGAAAAGTTGTTGCGTGTCTTTGCATCTGCCAATCAACTCTCTTTATGAGACTCGAAAGTAAAAATGAGCAAAGTGACACAGTTATTGATCACAAGAGACCATATCTGCGAGCAAGCATGAAAGCGAGCACATCTGTTTTGGGGGAATAGCAGAGGCAAGATTCTTGGGCTTATTCCCTTATTGTTTCAAATGACAAGTGACAATACAGTAGTGTTTCCACTAGAATAGTGTCTGCATATGGTTGTTTATAGGCTTTTCCTGATGTCTTTCCCTGTGCATAGTTCCTGAGTATGTAGAATCCCTGCCTAGTTCTTTCCTCTCCTGGTGACTCTGTAACAAAATTAATATCCATAATAAATCCCCAACTGTTTCGATGGGGTGGGTTCTGTTATCTAAAACTGAGAATTCTAGGGGAATAAATATAAGTAAAATGTACAATAATGAAGCACAGTATAAATGGCTTGTGGGATACTTTGAGATAACAAATAAACATGTTGTTCCAAATGTCAAGAATCTTGGCGTAATATTAAAATGCCATTTAGTAAATATCTTCCGCACTCTGTGAGATACTTTATCCATAAAGTCAAAGTCAAAGGCCATCTGACACGAATTAGAAAAACACTCAAATGCTCTGTAATAGGCTACAGCAATTTTAGCAAAGTTTCAGAGATTTCACTACATCAAAAATGAAAAATATACCTATTGGGTAAAGTGTACACTACTGAAAGCTCTGACTTCAGCATGGCACAATCCATCCAGGCAACAAAACTTCTACTCCTTCATTTTTTTTTTAAATAAAAAATATTTAAATGAAAACAAAAAGTGAGTTTCTTGTTTCCAGGGCTATCCTTCAATAGAAAGCAGTTGGGAAAGTAAAAGAAAGAACATGATTACAAAAAGTCTTGTTAAATGTTTAAGTATGATGGACCCAACAACATTTTTCCCAAAACATAATTTTTAAAGCTTTGGTTATAGGAACAGGGAAAGTTGGTCATACATGCCCTGTGTACTAGGACAATGTGAACTCTTGATTATTTGAGGTTTAAATACGGGAGCTGAAATCAAACAGGGAGTCAGACAGTGAATCTTCTGCCTCCCAGAACAATATGAGCAGGTGTTCCTTTATTGTAATAGCCTGGTTTCCGCTTAGACCTTCTCTCTGTGTAGCTGGAGTCCAGTTACCAGATGGGTGTGAACTGAGACTGGGAGAAAAGGTACAAACGACTGAGAGTGCTTATGGTGCTAAGAAGACCAGATTACTTCAAAGAGGAACATTATATAAATGCTGCAGCTAGTAAGAGCTTTCAATGCAGTGAAGCATCTGGTATTAGTTTGTGTATGTTTTGCTGTAAATTCTGTGCATTGCTCATCCACAAATACATTGCTTCTGTTTCTGCAGTCTATGTTTTTCTTGGATTACTTCAACACTGCTTCTCTTCCTGCTCTGGCCTTTCATTTTGCTGAAAGAAAGAAACGTCTTGATGTTGAAAAGGATTGATTTGTAAGCATTCTACAAAAGCAGTAGAAATATCACAGGCTTCAGTGAGACTGTTAAATATTATATCTATGGGAATGCTTATTGACTGTATCATTATATAAAAAAATAGAGTATCATGTTATCTTATAGAAAAGTGGGTAATCTTTCCCCAAAAAGCTGTGTTTTACTCAGATGTTTTACTTTGGTTTGCTTTCTGGAGAAGATTATAGTAATTCTGAAGTGAGAAGGTTTTTCGTCTACAGGAAATGTCCTGCATTGAAATATATAATGGTGGTTGGCTATCCTATCTAATCAACAGTTACATAGTTGTATAAAACTTAGACCTGATGGTAC
Organism: Microcebus murinus; assembly: GCF_040939455.1. Taxonomy (NCBI): domain Eukaryota; kingdom Metazoa; phylum Chordata; class Mammalia; order Primates; family Cheirogaleidae; genus Microcebus; species Microcebus murinus. The sequence continues at coordinate 15,706,339 of NC_134114.1, forward strand.
CTTTGCCATCATATTCATTTTATTAAGGATCTGTTTGGATACATTTGAAGAGTCCATTCTATATTTCCATTTTCTCTTGAATTGTATGTAGGGAGGGAAAAAATTACAAGCTTTCAAGATGAAAAAATGTAAAAGTAAGACTAGAAACTTTAAAGTGGTAGTTGGGAGTTAGAAGTGAAAAGAAAGCAAAAAGGAGAAAAATCAATAGTAACACAGGAAAGAGAAAGCATCAGTGATATGAACAACACTGTCTATCAAATGAGAAAGAAACAAGAACTCCAATGTGGCTCTATAGAAGAAATATTTTAGGGCTGCTAAGGAAAGGGCTCAAGGAGAAAGTTGTGCTTAGAGAACATTCAGGCAAGTCTCTTATAGCCCCATACCTAGGAAACAGATCAAAGAACTCACATAAAATGCGGAGTCCCCGTGAGTTACAATATACAAACATATGTGTTTATGTATATGTATAAATGCATATGTGTATATGTGTATATATGTGTGTGTGTGCACACACATACATACACAGAACTAGAGTGAATCATGACTTTAAATAAGGACTTCATTTAAAAAGGGATGAGTAAAGGTATGATTACTAATAGAAATGATCTCTGTCAACAGTTTTAAAGCTACAGAAGCTAGTGTTAAAACTATGAATGGTAGGAACAAAGAAAGGTAGATAATACACACCTGACTGAAATCATCATTATATTATGAAGATAATTTTAGGGGGTAAAAGTGACAATTGTGAATTAATTCTAGAAGAGGGGAAAAAAATCACTGTCACTTTGAACCTCAAGTTCACGGGTTAAAGATTTTGAATAATAATTGATTCATATTCTGCAAGAGAATCTAGAAAACAATTGTAACAATTCTAAAATTAAGGAAATAAGGTAATAAAATTAAGCTAAATCTGAGCAACGAAATCAACCAACCAAACAACCAACAAATAGACAAAACATAGTAAATAAAAGGATACCAGGTCACTGGGAGGTTATGGTATACAGGAGGATTTGACAGCCCAAAAGTTAGAACTGCTTAGGTTTAAAGGCTACTTTTTAAGTAAGAAGAATGACAGAAATTGAGAGATGTATGAAATTTCTCACTGGAAATTTGAGTCTCAGTTGTCAAAACATTTTTCTTGCATAACTGTTTGACTGGAAAAGGGAGTGAAGAGTTACAGCTGATGAAAAATTATACTTTTAATTAAGGATATTTTCACAGCACTCTCTTCAATTATTTTACTTCTAAGGAGTTGGAATAATTCATAACAACAGATACATGGAAATGTTTATCCTTGGGTTTGGAATATAGTAAGATTTTTATACTCAATTTAGTGAAGGCACATATAAAGTAAATAAAATATTAATATTCAAATATTTATTGAAAGTAAACATTACATTATTTAAATTTTCAGGTTTGTTTCAAGAAATAGTTTCTGTCTTTAACTCTGTTGTCATAAATCTGGGCTTCTGGTGAGGAAAGGAGGCAAGATTATTTACATTTATCTCTAAAATTCTCTCTGGCACATTGTAATGAGCCAGTCATTTTTGTAGGTGTTTAAGTTATTCTCATATGAAGACTTTCCTCCTTTAATTAAAATGGCATCAGTCAGTCCAGAGTGCCCCTTTCTGTGATTGCCCACCTACCTGCTCAAACCTGGTTTCTGAGTCCATTGTTAAACATTCCATATTGTGAGGAATATCTTGAATTTAATATAAAATTACTTTTAGGAGAAGCAGAGAAAACTCCTGTGACCCAATTCTATGCTCTTCCTATAAATTAGAAATTGTCTTGTCTTAATTCATAAGTCCTTGCCCTATCTTTCCTTAGTAGAAAGTGTTACAGAAAACAGCAGGAGTCATTTAGTTCCACTTTTCACACACTCACTTTTAAGAGCTGACACTGAGAACTCAGAGGAAAATGAGAAAGGCTGAGCTGGTTATGAATTCATTCTACTGCTGAATGTAAGGGGGGGGGAGGCTGATTCCTAAAATTATAAAAATAAAAGAGAATTAGAAATATATAATCACATTTGCACTATAAGACATTCAAAGAAAAATTAGAAAAGATTGTCATGGTGGCTTATTACAACATGGTAATACTTATTACAACATAATTATACATGTATATATACATATACAAAAGCATATACAATATATATAAATTGGTTCACATAATTGTGGGGGATTACAAATCCATAATCCATAGGGCAGCAGGCCAGAAGGCTGGGCTGGAATGCAGGAAGGAGTTGATACTGCTGTTTTGAAGCAGTAGTTTTCCTCTCTAGGAAACTCAGTTTTTCACTCTTAAGTTTTTCATTCTTTTCACTTTTAATTGTCTTTAAACTGATTAGATGAAGCTCACCTACATTATTGAATGTAATTTTCTAAATTAAAGTTATTGGATCATAGTAGTTAACCATATCTGTGGAATAACTTCCTAGCAATACCTAGATTAGTGTTTCCTTAAATATCTGGGTACTATGCCCTAGCCAGGTCAACACACCACACATAACATTAACCATCACAATATCTAAGCAGTCTCATGATTAAATTCCCCCATCCAGAATTTGTAAATAATTCTCTACCATTTAATTGCACAATACTATGTGTGTCCCAATTATTACATGTCCCATAGTTCTGTGCTGTGTTAGAAATTCTATTGATGGAGGAAAATATGTTAAACTTTAAATTCTAGTCTAAGATCAAAGTGCCAGATGGACCAAGCTCTGTCTTAGATGCTAGGGAAAGATCTGGTGCAGACCTCTCTTCTAGCTTCTCACAGTTCTTTGGCTTGTGGCAGCATAACTCAGTCTTTACATGGTATTTTCCCATTCGTGTGTCTGTGTCCCAATTTCCTCTTTTTATACAGACATCAGTTTTGCGGGCCCACCCTTCTCCTACATGTCTTTATCTTAGCCAATTATGTTTGCAATGACCCTATTTCCAAAAAGAGGTCACATTGAAGATTGAGACTTCAACACATGGAATTTTTGAGGGACATTTCAACCATAACACAGAGATTGAAATAAACTGGTAAAAAATGTTTTCTATCTTTTTATGAGCACTGTGCTGCAAGTTTTCTACTTATACCAACAGATATAAACTTTTTCCTGTTGTGCCCTGCTTTCTGCACAGAACACTGATTTAATCTCCTGCATGCTCTGGCTTTTAGTATGTCTTGGTGAATGGGGAATACTGGAGGAAAATTTTTAAAGGATAGGAAGTGAAGAGAGGATGGAAATTGAGGCAAGGGTATGTCTACCCCTCGCTACTTTTGTGAATTGTCGTCTTGAGTTTGTTGCATCCATCAACCAAATACTATCACTTGTCTCTATAAGATCTCATCATTACTTTCCCTGGTTTTCTAGTAGCTACTCTATTTCTTCCTCTCTTCCAGCTAAGGGTGCTAGCAACTTCCACTTTCAGTTACCTGCTCTATCTCTTTTTTTTCTCCTACATAACACCCACACTTTTGTAATTATTACCTCTTGAAAATAAAATTTCCTAATGTAACTAGGCTTTCTGCTTATTGTTGGTAGCATGACTGACACAGATGCTTTCCAAACATGAGGTATGCTCTTACTAATGGATAAATTTGAAAATGTGTAACAACATAATACACTGTCTAGATTTTGTGAAACTTTCATCGATAAAAATTTGTTAATTCTCTTTTTGAGCTATTGTTCATTTTGTGACATTTTTGAAGCTGCTGTTGTTTGGTGTCCTCTTGGTGGTCCAAATTTAGATCCTTTGAATGAATTATAATTATGGAACATCTTCCTTTTCTTTTACTTTCTCTGATATAAATTGAAACATTCCAGCTATCTTTTCATCAGTATTTTCATAGCATTATCTAGTTTCATCTTTTCATCTATGTACTTGATATTTAAAATGTATTTCTAGTAGGCAACCTATAGTTGGATCTTTCTTTTTTGATCTAATCTGGCAAAGTCTTCCTTTAAATGTATTGTAATCATCAATACAATTGAGGTTAGATCTGCCATCTCACATTTACTTTCTGTTTGTGCCACCTATAATTCAGTCTTTTAAATCTTTTTCAGTCTTCTTTTGATTACTTGAATATATTTTTATAATTACATTTTTGTGAATTATTGTCTTATTAGTTATGTCTTTTGTTACATATTTTTAAAATGTATACAAATTGAGAGAGTAGTATTGGTTCAAAGGTAGATCTACAACAGAATGAAGAGTTCATTCTGTAAGGAAAGCACAGTCTTTACCATAAATATTACTAAGTCAATATTAGGATACTCATGAGAATATTAAATTTGACCTCTACATCACATAGTACAGACTAATTAAGTTATGATGAGTTATAAACATAAGGATAAAAGGTAAAATAATAATGCTTCTATATAAAAACATATGAGAATATTATAATAACTTTGATAGGCAAAGAATTCTATAATTCTGCAACAAAAGAACCATTAAAAATTTTCCAAATGATAAATTAGACTTCATTAAAATTAAGAACTCCTGTTCATCAAGTGATATTAAGAAAGTAAAAGGGCAAGCCAAAGCTGACAAACAATATTTCAAAGTAAGCAAAACCTCAGATGCTAGTCTAGTCCACCAGAATGGCTACAAAAAATAAGAGATGACATAGCAAACGTTAGCTAGAATATTGGACAACAAAATTTTTTAGATTGCTGTGGCAGTGAAAATTAGCACAGGCACTCGGTAAATCAATTTGGCAGTATTTTCTAAAATTAAGCCTTTTCATACTCTACAAACCAGGGACTTCATTTCAGGCAAAATTTATGTGTTTATGTTTATTAAAGGTTATATACAAAAATATTTATAGCAGCATTATCTTTAAGAGCTAAAAACTGGAAACATTGATATCCATCAACAGGTCAATATGTTGTGATAATTTCATGCAGCAGAATATAATATAGCAATAAAAATGGCAAACCATAAAGACTCATAACAAAATGAATAAATTACATAGACATAATGTTAAACTGGTATGCCATATACAAAAGATGACAGGCACAACTAATCTGTGGTGTTAGGAGTCAGAATAGTGTTTATATTTGGAGTGATAGGTACTCCAGAAAGACATTAGGGAGCAGAGTATTTGGATTAATATATATCTTCTCCTGGAGGATGAATACACAAGTGTACACACAGGTAAAACTCCATCAAAGTGTAGACTAAAGGTTGTTGTCTTTATTTTGTAACTTATATCAATTAAAAAATAAACAAAAAATAAAACACATATTACACTTGTATAATGTAGAGTTTTTCTCAGAAGTATAGTTACCAATATATTGACAAATAATTGGTCTATGATTTGTTCAGAGCTTTGCCAAGTATTAATTATGATAGCGCTATCATAATCGAGCTTCCATTGAACACAGGATTGGATTAGTGTTTGGCTATTGCAATGGCTATTGCAAACACATTGGATTAATGTTTGGCTATTGCAATCCTGGCAAGAAATCTTACTTCTTCACTATATATGATATGTCTATTTTAGTCTACTGTGAAAAATGGAATGTATTTACATATTAAAATACATATATTATCATTGATTACTTTTTTTTATTTCAGCTTATTATGAGGTTACAAATTTTAAGGTTACAAAAAATGCTCTTTTTCCCCCTCTCCCCACAAGTCTGAGTTTCCAGCGTGACCATCTCCCAGATGGTGCTTATCTCACACATTATGTATGTATATACCGGCCCCCCCTCCCACCTGCCGAATACCCTATTACTGTAGTACCTATGTGTCCACTTAGGTGCTGATCAGTTAATACCAGTTTGCTGGTGAGTATATGTGGTGCTTGTTTTTCCATTCTTGGGACACTTCACTTAGTAGTATAGTCCCAGCTCTAAGCAGGAAAATATAAGATGTGCTATATCACTGTTGTTTCTTAGAGCTGAATAGTACTCCATGATATACATATACCAAAGTTTATTAATCCATTCTTGGATTGATGGGCACTTGGGTTGTTTCCACGGCCTTGCAATTATGAATTGTGCTACTATAAACATTCGAGTGCAGGTGTCTTTTTTGTAGACTGTCATTGGATCTTTTGGATAGATGCCCAGCAATGGGATTACTGGATCAAATGGTAGATCCACTTGTATCGCTTAAAGGTATCTCCATATTGCTTTCCACAGAGGTTGAACTAGTTTGCAGTCCCACCAGCAGTGTAGGAGTATTCCTCTCTCTCTCCACATCCACGCCAGCATTTATTGTTTGGAGAGTTTTTGATAAAGGCCATTCTCACTGGAGTTAAGTGATATCTCATTGTGGTTTTGATTTGCATTTCCCTGATGATTAGAGATGTTGAGCATTTTTTCATGTTTGTTGGCCATTCTTCTGTCTTCTTTAGAAAAGATTCTGTTCAAGTCCTTTGCCTACTTTTTAATAGGGTTATTTGATTTTTTTCTTGATGATTTTTTGTGAGTTCTAAGTATATTCTAGTTATCAGCCCCTTATCAGATGCGTAGGATGCAAAAATTTTCTCCCATTCTGTAGGTTGTCTGTTTACTTTCATGACTGTTTCTTTGGCTGTGCAGAAGCTTTATAGTTTGATCATGTCACATTTGTTTATTTTTGTTGCTGCTGTGATTGCCTTTGGGGACTTCTTCATAAACTCTTTGCCTAGGCCGATGTCTAGGAGAGTGTTTCCAACATTTTCCTCTAGAATTCTAATAGTTTCATACCTTAGGTTTAAGTCTGCTATCCAGCATGAGTTGATTTTTGTGAGAGGTAAAAGGTGTGGGTCCTACTACCAGTGGCTATCCAGTTTTTCCAGCACCATTTATTGAAGAGGGATTCTTTTCCCCAGCGTATGTTTTTGTCTGCTTTGTCAAAGATGAGATGGCTATATGAGGATGGTTTTTTATCAGAATTCTCAGATCTGTTCCACTAGTCAATATTCCTATTTTTGTGCCAATACCAGATTGATTTAATTACTACAGCTTTGCAGTATAGTTTGATATCTGGCATATAATAATACCTCCCATTTTGTTTATGTTGCCTAGAATTGCTTTTGATATTCGGGGTCTTCTTTGGTTCCATATGAAGCGTAAAATTATTTTTTCTATGTCTGTGAAGAATGATGATGGGATTTTAATAGGTGTTGCATTGAATCTGTAGATCAGTTTGGGTAGTATAGACATTTTAATGATGTTGAGTCTGCCGATCCACGAGCATGGAATGGATTTCCATCTGTTTACATCCTCTGCTATTTCCTTCCTCAGTGTTTCATAGTTCTCCCTGTAGAGGTCTTTTACTTCCTTGGTTAAGTATATTCCTAGATACTTTAATTTCTTTGTTGCTATTGTGAAAGGAATTGAGTCTTTGATTTGGTTCTCAATTTGATTGTTGTTGGCCTATATGAATGCCTCTGATTTCTGTGTATTGATTTTGTATCCTGAGACTTTACTAAATTCATTTATCAGTTCCAGGAGTTTCTTGGTTGAATCTTTGGGGTTTTCTAAATATAATATCATATCATCCGCAAACAGTGAAAGTTTGATCTCTTCTGCCCCTATTTGGATACCTTTAATTCCACTTTCTTGTCTGATTGTTGTAGCCAGGACTTCCAGCACTATGTTGAGTAGAAGTGGAGATAGTGGGCAGCCTTGTCTGCTTCCAGTTCTAAGTGGGAATGCTTTCAATTTTTCCACATTTAGTATGATGTTGGCTATGGGTCTGTCATATATGGCTTATATCATTTTTAGGTATGTTCCTTCTATGTCTATTTTCTTTAATTTCTTTTATATTATAATTTAGCATCCAATTTAGCATCCTTTCATTTCATCCTGTAGAAATGAGCATAGATATACATTTGATATTAGGGTAGTTAAGAAAGCTTCCTAATGTTTTCTGTGCACACACACAAACACACGAAAGGTGAATGATGGTGGACGGGGTTGAGAGTCCAGTGGACAGTCATTCCCATACATATATAGCACTGTTTCCAATAATAATTATAGTGAACAGGTAATGACAGGCCAGTGGAATCATAAAAAAATGCATATGTAAACAATAAGTCAATCACACATAATCCACATAATCACAAATTGTGATGAATGCTTTGGGATAAATTAGTAGATCAGCTCATAAGTAACTAAATGAGGCCACTTTAGACAAGATTGTAAATGAAGGCTTCTCTTAACATGGGACATTTGAAATAAGATATAAAGTTTGAGAATCAGTATTTCATGCAAACACCTGGGAGAAGAGCAAATTCAACAGCAAGTAGTCAGGGAAGAGTTTGGTATTTTCCGTTATCAGCCAGAAGTCAACACAATGACCAGATGTTCAGGGAAAGCTGTGGCCCATGCTCCAACAGTGGAGCCACCACTTCAGCAGCAGTTCATAGAGCCAACCAAACAAACTGCCTGCTCAGGGCTGCTCTGGTGTCTGACACCACAGTTTCCCATCACCAGCTCTCCCAATTATCTGCCCACATCCCCAGGTGTCTTGTCCATTTCAGCCCCAGTTGGCCCTGATATCACTACTCCTAGGAGGTTATCTATACTCCTATAAGAATTGTCTTCCACCTCTGGGTGCCCCTATTGGACCCTCTGCCATTTCCACAAAGATACCATCAATTAATAAAAATTTCCCCATATGATTGTGAGCTATTATGTTGGAAAAATCACTTTCTTGAAAAAGAAAAAGAAAGCATTATCTGTTGTACAACAGAGCTAGGAACTCATTGCACATCATCACTATGACATTATTTCAGAGATAGGCTTTACTGGAGGAATAAACTCAAGTCCAAGATTAACAAATGAAGAGAAATCATGGTTTCCCTATCTTTCCTTTATCCCACGGAGAGCCTGAGGTGGCCAGAGAGCTCTGTTCTGAAGAGCAACCCTTCCCCCTTTTCACTCTCCTTTTTTCTATTATGTTAGGAGCCTTCTTAATGCAGGAACAAATAAACTGCTTATGGGAAGAATACTCTAGATTTGGGGTCCAGTCATTTACATGAATTGCTTATGAATTTATTCTGCCTATCACTGAGCCATCTAGGGGCCAATGGGGGTCATAATGATTCCTGGCTGTCAGGAATATAGCCACTGATCCCTGGGAATCTGAGTTTGGGTGTAGCCTCTCCTGTAGATAGAGGTGGAAAGTCTCTTCTCCTCTCCCACTCCCATACTCTCTCTACTCTCATCTTGTTTGTCTTCTAACAACGTGGAAAGAACTCCTGGGGGTCAACTGTGGATAATCTTGTTTCATCAGAAATGGGACTATAAATAAAGGCACACTGAAGTTTACCTTAAAACTGGTTAACAAATCTTATAACCTTATAATAGGGAAACTTTTTCCCCAGACAATCCATATATTATAATGTCATGTATGTCATTTTTGAAACACAGAAAACATTTATATAAATAAATTATATTTTATAAACATTGCACATGTAGAAATCATACTGACTTCAATATAATGCTTATATCTCTGAGAGAGAGGACCAGCAAAGGAGTTTGAAAAGACCTTCCCTCTCTATGATTCATTGCAAAAAAACAAAGAAATGAAGCAAACCTGTAAAGTCTTTAATGTTTGCTTAAATATGGTGGTGTATGTTTGTTATAGGATTCTAAGAACACATACTTAAGGATGTCTGAAATATTCCTATATAATAAGAAAATTCAAATAATAAAATTTCAAGAAGTACTGAAGAATATCCAAAAATTCAAATATTTTTAAGCACACACGTACCAGTTTTATTCATTTTTCTGTTACTTTCTCAGATGAATTAAATATATCAGAAAATGCTTGAAAAATATGCAAGCCACAAATTTGACAAAGATAAGAAAAAATTGTTATGACCAAAAATGAATGTGGGATTTAGAAGATCAGTTTTAAGTTGACTATATGACTTCAAAGCATATATTCCCATGTATTGCTTTCATCGGGTAAACGTTTATGTCTATGAATTTAACTCAGTGTGTTGCCTTTCATTTAAAAAATAAAAAAAATATTTCAGTCAATGTTATAACAATGTCCAAATCGTAGCCATGCAAATCAAAATCGCAATCAGGTATCACTTATCTCCAGTAAGAATGGCCTTTATCAAAAAGTCCCAAAATAATAAATGTTCAACCTCTGTGGGAAGCAATATGGAGATACCTTAAAGTGATACAAGTAGATGTACCATTTGATCCAGCAATCCCACTACTGGGCCTCTACCCAAAAGAAAAAAGGACAATCTACAAAAAAGACACCTGCACTTGAATGTTTATAGCAACACAATTCACAATTGCAAAACTGTGGAAACAACCCAAGTGTCCATAAATACATGAGTGGATTAACAAAATGTGGTATATGTATACCATGGAGTACTATTCAGCTCTAAGAAACAATGGTGACATAGCATATCTTGTATTTTCCTGGATAGAGCTGGAACCCATACTAATAAGTGAAGTATCCCAAGAATGGAAAAACAAGCACCACATATACTCACCAGCAAATTGGTATTAATGGATCAACACCTAAGTGGACACATAGGAATTACATGTATTGGGTATTGGGCAGGTGGGAGAGGGGAAGAGGGTATATACATACATAATGAGTGAGATTTGCATCATCTAGGGGATGGTCACACTTAAAGCTCAGACTTGTGGGGGAAGGGGAAAAAGGGCATTATACACAACCTTAAAATTTGTACCCTCATAATATGCTGAAATTTAAAAAAGCCTTAAATATTATATAGTATATGTCATTATATTGAACTTCATTATATTTAATCTCATTATAATGCTATTCTTTAGCATTAGATACTTATTTTTTTTTAAATATATAGTGTTTGTTTATTAAGGAATTAAAAAAGAAAACATTCCTTGGGTGTCTACTATGTGCTGGACACCAATATGGGGTGATAAAACCGAGGCATCAAACAAACAAAAATCCTGCCCTCATGGAACTTACAGTCTATTGGGAAGAAATACAGACAAAAAATAATAATAAATAAATAAAACATATAATATGTTATGAGGTAGTAAGTGTTAACAAGTAAAATAAATTTGGAGAAGAAAAACTGGGTTTCTGAGGGTTCAAATTGCAAGATGATCAAGAAAAGCCTTGGTAACATAATGACTTGGTTAAAATAGATTATATACAATTACTGTGTGTCAATTATATTGGCTAGAGACTATAACAGCTAACAAGAAGCACTGGTGGATGGGCAGATGCAGGAGAGTTCCTCTCCCCTGTCGTGGCCCGCTTGCAGGATGAGGGATGACACACATAAGACATAGACATAAAACGTGGACACAGAGAATGGGCTGTAGTCCCAGAAAAAAAAAAGCACACAGACACAAAGATGGTTCAAGACTGCAGCTCGTAAAGCACCAGTTGTTTTGTTTTTATACTGTTTAATTGGGCAAGTGTCCCACAGCTATTTACTCATGTCAGCTATTTTCCCAGCTACTTTCTGGTACGTGACTTCCCATGGGCCAAGGGCACCTGTTCCTCCAGACATAGCACAAGAGATGCCCTTGAACGCTTGATACTGTTTGTGGATAACAAGACGCCTGGCTTGGTTGCATAGCACAAGAGAAGAAGATGTTTACATTCTCTCTTCTACTGTCTGGTACTGCATGCAGATAACAGACAAACTTGGCTCACTTACGAAACCACAGGTCCTTGGCCATTTGCCAGGAGGAACAGTTCCCTCTGCTGTCAACAAGTCACGCCCTGCTAATTGTGGGAACAAGCAATGTGCTCCCGTTCTGCTGACTTTGGGTCTTGGCTAATCTGATCCAGTGATGTCTCCTTCATTCACCACTCTGTTAGGTGAACCTTGAAACTAAAAAAGGCATCTCTTAGAAAAGATGAGGTTCTAGAGTAGGCAAATAGCAAATCCCCTCAAAGATGAGGTCTCTTGATGGGATTAAAAGCTGAGGTGTCAATACATGGAGATCAGAAGAGACTTATGCTAAGGACTTTATACTTTCTTCCTCATAATCTCATCCAGAGGAACATGAATCAAGCATCAATTTTTAATGTCATCCAAAAAATATTTTCATAGCTATAAATAGATAGATAGCAGACTGTATATAAATAAAAACAGAAATATATGATAACTGTTCTAGAAAAAGGCAAAGGACATTAAGAAGAGATACAGAGATAAGAAGATTGATATTATATAATGCATAAGTGATAGGAAAGATAAAGGTAGAAATGTCAATACTTATTTAATAAGAATCCTAGAGAAAGAAAAACAAGATAATAACTGAGCACTTTACATAATTAAAAAGTAAATTCAAATGATTTATATGTGCTTAAGTATTACATATAAAGAAAGAAAAATAATGCACAAATCAAGGCATATTAATAATATAATGAAATTTAAGAACATCAATGATAGCCGGACGCGGTGGCTCACGCCTGTAATCCTAGCACTCTGGGAGGCTGAGGCGGGCGGATTGCTCGAGGTCAGGAGTTCGAAACCAGCCTGAGCAAGAGCGAGACCCCATCTCTACTATAAATAGAAAGAAATTAATTGGCCAACTAATATATACATATAAAAAATTAGCCGGGCATGGTGGCGCATGCCTGTAGTCCCAGCTACTCGGGAGGCTGAGGCAGGAGGATTGCTTGAGCCCAGGAGTTTGAGGTTGCTGTGAGCTAGGCTGACGCCACGGCACTCACTCTAACCTGGGCAACAAGCGAGACTCTGTCTCAAAAAAAAAAAAAAAAAAAAAAAAAAAAAACAAAAAAAAACCATCAATGATAAAATACATTTTTGAAGCATCAAAGGAGAAGAACTCATCATGCACAAAAGAGCAAAAGCCAGATAGAAGTCCAACATTATAGCAGTAAAACTGGATGCAGGAAGTCAAGTACATATTCAGAAAATAACAAAAGAATTTCATAACTAGAATATGACCTTTCAAGCACAAGCATGAATTAAAGATAAATATAGACATGTAAATCAGCAGCAGATGATCCACACAAAGTCTACTTTGGGTGGAATAAAGATATTTGTGGAAATATTCCAGTGCTGAAGTAATATTTGTCATGTTACAGGATATCCATGCTCACTCAGTGAAGATGATATAATTTTTCTCCTTAATTCTATAAGTATGATGAATTATTTTAATGAGATTCCTAATTTGAAACTGCACATTTTGGAATATGATCTACTGATTCCAGCATTCGAAGATATTAAATAAGGCTATATACAAAACAGCACCAACTGCAAAAGAATTAAACACCAATGAGAAAACATATTCTTAGTTATCCAGAACTAAACTCAAATGATAGAATAAGGTGGAACCAGTACAAGCAAGCAAAGTGAGGTGAAAAGGAATAAAGAATAAAGAAATTGTTTTGAAATCAATAAGCCAAACAGCAATAATAATACATTACAACTTTCATATAACCAGTAAACAAATATAATAAGTCACAAAAGAAGCTTCAGTGTATTTCAAGAAGTAATAGGCTACAGTCTGTATCCATTCATTATTAGGTAATGATATTAAAAGTCAGTAATAAAACACAGCAAACAGACACACAGAAACATATAGACAAACACATAGGCATATCTCATTTTCAGGAGGATTATAAATTAAATACTTTAACGCAACTATTTATTTTAAAAATTCTTTGGAATTATAATTTTTTAATTGTTTTTGTGTAACTATTCAATCTAGTTGCCTTTTCTTTTCTTTTTTTTATTTCAGCATATTATTGGGATAAAATGTTTAGGTTATACATATAGCCTTTGCCCCACCAGAGTCAGAGCTTCAAGAGTGTCCATCCCCCAGATGGTGCACACCATACCCATTAGGTGTGAATTTACCTATGTCCCTGCCCCTCTTCCACTGGTTGGACACTCAATGAATGTTAGTACTATATGTGCAGATAAATGTTGGTCAGTTAATACCAATTTGATGTTGAGTACATGTGGTGCTTGTTTTTCCATTCTTGTGATATTTCACTTAGTAAAATGGGTTCCAGTTCTATCCACGATAATACAAGAGTTGCTATAACACCATTGTTTTTGTGGCTTTGTAGAACCCCATGGTATCCATATACCACATTTTATTGATCCACTCATATATTGATGGGCACTTGGGTTGATTCCACTTCATTGCAATTGTGAATTGTGCTGCTATAAATATTCGAGTACAGATGTCATTTTATAGAATGTCTTTTTCCCTTTGGGTAGATGCCACACAGTGAGATTGCTGGATCAAATGGTAGTTCTACATTTAGTTCTTTGAGGTACCTCAATGTTAATTTCCACAGAGGTTGTGCTATTTTGCAGCAGTGTATGAGTGTTCCTATCTCTCTGCATCCACACCAACATTTATGGTTTGGGGACTTTTGGAAAAAAGTCATTCTCCCTGGCGTTAAGTGATATCTCTTTATGGTTTTGATTTGCATTTCCCTGATGATTACAGATATTGAGTATTTTTTCATATGTTTTTTGGCCATTAGTCTGTCTTCTTTTGAAAGGTTTCTGTTTATGTCCTTTGCCACTTTTTAATGGGGTTGGTTTTTTTCTTGCTGATTTTCCTGTGTATAGATTCTAGTTATCAGCTCTTTATCAGATGCGTACCATGTGAGTATTTTCTCCCATTCTGTAGGTTATCTGTTTGTTCTCATGATAGTTTTCTTGGCTGTGCAGAAGCTTTCTAATTTGATCAGATCCATTTTATTTATTTTTATTATTGCTGTGGTGGCCTTTGGGGTCTTCTTCAGAAATTCTTTTCCTAGGCCAATATCTATAAGAATTTTTCCAACATTTTCTTTGAGAATTCTTATAGTTTCATGCCTTAGGTTTAAGTCTGTTACACACCGCGAGTTGGTTTTTGTGAGAGCTGAGAGGTGTGAATCCTATTTCAGTCTTCTACACATAGTTATCCAGTTTTACCAGCACTATTTATTGAATAAGGATTCTTTTTCCCAGAAGAGGACATAAACAGGTAGAAAATCATACCATGCTCATGGGGCAGCAGAATCAATGTTGTTAAAATGTCTATATTACTCTAAGTGATTTATAGATTTAGTGCAATCCCCACTAATATACAAACATAATTTTTCACAGATCTAGAAAAAGTAATTCTACACTACATATGGAACCAGAAAAAACTTCGTATTGCAAAAGCAATCTTAAGCAAAAAGAACAAATTGGAAGGCATCAATTTATCAGACTTCAAGTTATATTACAAGGCTAATGTAACCAAAACAGAATAGTGCTGGCACAAGAACAGAGACATAGACCAATGGAACAGAACTAAGAAACTAGATATAAACCCATTCTCATATAGCCATCTAATCTTTGACAAAGCAGGCTATTATTCTATCTTTGATTTACAATGTTGTAATAGCATGAATTTTATAGCATCTTTTATTTACAGAGGATTCTTACTTTCAACCTCATTAAAACTCATGTTAAGTGACATACTTGATTATTTAATTTTATTAATAGATATGATGATTAGAAGATATACTAGTAAAAATTTTAAAGATAGGTATTCATAAAAGCCACCTAGATTTAGATGTTTATTTAAAAAATAAATGCAGAAGATTTATTTAATCTTCTTAAGTAAAATTACAA
This sequence comes from Microcebus murinus, assembly GCF_040939455.1. Taxonomy (NCBI): domain Eukaryota; kingdom Metazoa; phylum Chordata; class Mammalia; order Primates; family Cheirogaleidae; genus Microcebus; species Microcebus murinus. Next base: position 15,721,906 of record NC_134114.1, read on the forward strand.
AATAATGAGAGAGCTGATACAGTTATTTTACTTATTTTAATGTAGATATTCATGATGTTCACTAGATAAAAAATGAAATTGTTGTATAGATTGTCTTGAATAGAGGTACGGAATAGAGGTATAGAATAGAGGTATAGAAAAAGAAAAAGCTAGTACTATGAAGACAGTCTAATATTAATAAAATATTACTATCATTCTCTGAGAAAGCTATAAAAGATTGTTATTTGGAGGTACTACCAGGTTACTTATTTCAAAAAAAATTATACCTCCCAAGGACATAGAGTTTCAAAATGAGTTTGGCAAGTTTTTGTTATGATATAAAATTAATAAGATGCTATTCCATCTTTGTCAGTACTGCTTTTAATCCTTCTAAAGCTGTTGATTCAAAGTCTCAGAAAAAGAATGATATAACATCATCAGACTATAATTATAATCACTTTTACTTGTCAATAATATGATATTCCAAAATGTACAGTTCTCATTATTGAGTGTTCTTTGGTTATATTATCACACACTTTGGTTCATTTATGATGGCAATCCTTTACTATTAACAAAAATGATTTTGGTTTCAGGAAGAGTGATTTTGGTGTAATGTTACAAAACAGAAAATAGTAAAATTTAAATAAGTTAGAAGTAGAATCTATGCATTTTAACTAAATTAACGTATCCCTTGTGTTTATTGGTGTTATAACTATTTTAAAGGCAGCAGCACTTTGGTTCAGTTCCTCTTGACTTGCTGCCATGATTTATGTGTGTGCTAACACTAATTCATGTCCCCATATGACAACTTGAAAGACTGCAAATGTTGCCCAGGTGGTTCATTATCAGAGAAGTTATTGAAATACATGAAGTTAAATATTCAGTGGGTGAGACCAGTAGGTCAAACACAATTTATCACACTTGATAAAAATGTCCATGGCTAGATCTGCTTACATTTGTAACATTATCAAATGAATTACATATTCAGGTAAAAACAGATTGAAGGAGGTATTTCTCTGCTTTTGACCTTTACTATCTGCTAACTTGGTTGTCATTTGGTTGGTCTAATGTACTACCTCCTTTACTTCAGAGATAAGATTTGTGTTGTGAAAGTTTTCAATAAATTTCTCAAGTTTTTCCATGATTATTAAGCATTTATCAACCTTGAGATAAATGTCTGAGGGAGATTTTGAGATGTAGTGAAGAGGTGAAAAATTGCTCTAAATACTTGATAATTTCACTTTTACAATTTTGACAGTTAAAAACTATATGGGGCCATGGCTATATGTTCACTAATTCATAAGCAATGATTATCTATGTAACTTCATGAAAGAACATGATACTAGGTATTAAGAGATGGTTCATGCTGAATATTCAGAGATTTAATAAATCAAAAAATTTTCATGAATAGAAATTCTCAGAAATTATTCAACCCCTCTGTTTCTTTATAAACCATAAAGGACCATACTTACAGTTGTAATGTCAATCTCAATCAAGTGTAAATGCTAACCAGTTTTTAGTTTTGTGGTTGTGGACTAATTGTGACAAGAAATTATATTCTTGAAACCAGGAAGAGACCATTTTCTGTTTGTTGCTAAAACATATTGGGGCAATATGGTTGGCAGAATTATATGGTGGCCCTCAGAATTCCTGCCCTTGGCCTATATACCCAACCTCTGAGTAGAAGTTGGGCCTGTAAATATGACATGATAGACACTTTCCCATGACTACAGGAGTTATATTATCTAAGACACTGTTTTAATTGATTGCAGAGAGATATTTTCCTGGTGAGGTTTTGAGGAAATAAGCTGCCTTGTCCTGTTCTATACAGCAAGAGACTATAGGAGACCTCCAGGAGCTGCAATCTTCCTCTGGATGACAGGGAACAAGAAAATGGGAACCTCAATCCTTTAGCTGGAGAACTGAATTCTGTTCTTCCAACAATCACATGAGCCTGGAAGAGGACTTCAAACTCTAGAAGGTAAGATGGCCCAGTTGACATCTTGATTTTAACCTTGTGACACCCTGAATGAAAGACGACCTAAGATGTGCTAGACTCCTTGTGCACTGAAACTATGAGATAATAAATGTGTGCTTTTTAAAGCTGCTAAATATGGTAATTTGCTACTCAACAATAAAAAATTAATACAGGCAGAGAGAATAGTCTTACCTAGTAACTAGAAACCATGTTAGATATATGAAAAGGAAAACATTTTTTAACAATGTTTTTACTTCAGCAGTGCCAAGAGAGTCTGTTACTAGGTTGTCTTTTTAGATTCAAAGTCAATAAATAAATGTATAATTCTAGAAGAAAAGGTTAAGAGAAAGATCATATTATAAATTCAGCCATCATAAATGTGAGTTAGCATGATATATAGCACAGCAAAATTATTTTTGCACATTTTAATACAATTTGTAAAGGCTCATTGACCAAAATATTTTAACTGGATGCTGCAATTAAAATAATTTGCAGGCTTTGCTTGATTTAAAGCTACACTAATGCAAGGTCATTAATTCTTGTAATTACGCTCAATGCCATTTTTTTACTGCAAGGGAGAAGACATAGAGCACATGACTGTATGCAGTTATTCTTTAAATTACTATAAAGAACATTTCATCATTGGAATGCTGATGTTTTATATTACTTATATAAAGAAAAGGGTAACAAAAATAATTTGTAATATGAGATAATTCAAGAGGTTGTAAATTTTAAATGTTTGTGCTTTAAATTTTGTTTTCTATGTTGCCTTTTGTGTACATGATGCTAGGAGCAGGTACTGACTTAGAATTTACAAGTCATAACATTGTTAAAATTATTACATTAACCATAAAGGAAGAGGAGCAATATATCATAGTCCAGTTGAAGAAAGGGCTAAAATCTAGATCTAGAACTAAATATATCCTACATGTTTTGAGAAAAATAATTATTTCATTCCCTTACATATCTAATAACTAACAGTGATGCTAATATACACATGAAAAGGCTTCATTCTGACAGAAAGGGATTATACATTCCTCAAGAAGACTTCCAAGAAGACAAGATATAAAACCCTTAGGCAAGCACTTTTCCTATAGTACAGGAATTGTATGCAAAGCAACATTTGTAACAGAGTGTAAAGTACTAATAAAATAAAAGGAATACGTGTGCACACAGTTCCTGTTTAATAATTGGATATACCATCTCTAAGAGGGTGTTAGAAGCCCCCTTATAACCATCCTCTTCTTCACTACATGCAGAATTTATGTCGCTTTTCTTTATAAACTTACTGTCCAAGGTGGTGTCCCTATTTAGTATGTGCTCAGTTATGCATAAATTGAAGTTAATATGAATGGGATCACAATACATTTTATACAAATATTTTCCACTAAAAGTACATAGGAGAACAAAGAATAAGAACAAGGAAAAGTTAGGTAAAATATCTAGGAAAATTCATGATTGATTAAGGAGCCTTTCAACAATAGTGTTTTGCCTTTCATGGGGGCAATGAAGTCAAATCCTTGAAGCTTCACCTTTCTGTCTTGGATAGAGTTACATTATTCAGTCAAAGTTTACCTCTCTCTCTCTGCTTCATCTACTTTTTCTTTATTTACAATTGACCTATTGAGGAAATTAATATTTCTTTATCAAAAGCAAGAGAGTAAATTAGGTTACTGCCCAACTTGTTTGGATGGCGCATTGCTACTCTGGTTTAAAGATAATTATGTACAATTCAATATTGGGTTTTAGCTTTAAGCTCAGATTTTTAAATGCACCCATATTTTCAAGTTCATTGAAGTAGGGAAGAGGAAAGGTCATCTCAATATCAACATCCATATCACCTATAAATATCATATTAAAACTTTTATTTATTTGTTCTATAAATATTATCTATGTGTAGACAACTGGCCAGATACTTATGTCATATTGATAAAAGTTAGGATCCTTGCCCTCAAGTCACAATATAGAGTACAGCTTGGTAAAGTATGGCCTCTGAGCCAAATCTATCCCAGCTCCTGTTGTATAAATAATACGTTATTGGAACACATCCATGCTCATTCACATTAGCCATGGCTACTTTTGTGCTGTAATGACAAAGTGAGTCATTGTAGCATTATTGTAGATTATAGGACCTGCAATACCTAAAGCATTTATTACCTGGCTCTTTACAGAAAAGGTTTTCTGACTCCTGATGTAGAGGAAAATAACTAATTAGATAGTCAAAATTCAATTAATTTTGTTACCAGCCTCCAAGTGGAGGTTTTTCCAAGTTCTTGGTGTTTGTAGGGAAAACAATTTCAGGATGCACCAATCAAATAACAGTTTTAATAACAGTAAGCCAATCAAATGACAGTTTTATTGAAAATGAAAAGACACTCTCGGGAAGGAGAGCAGGCAGGCTTGAAAGACAGCAACTGTACTGGGAGGAAGTGGTTTTAGATCTTTTGTAGTTTTACTAATTGAGGAGAGGAATATTCAAGATTAAGAGATTGGCTTTTATTAATAATTTGGGTAGTAAGTCCTAGAATTCAGTTCCCTCTGATTTTCATACTTTATATGGTTGTCTAGGAACTGTAATGGTGATCTCAAGGGCAGAAAAATTTTAAAACCACAATGTAGATGATATTATAATTAGCCAAAGTACATGTAAGGTGACAGATAGCTGACAAGCCAGTCAAAGCCAATCCCTGTGGTTATCAGCCCCTCTAGTTACTTTATGCTTGAGGGTTGTTTATTTTAACATATGCACCTGATCTTCAAGCCCCTGTCTCTGGTCTTAGCCCTGTCTCTTAGTCTCCTACTCTAATTGTCCAGTGTATTATAATATTTGTATTTGTTGGTGGTCTAACTTTTCCACACAATCGTTTCAATTTCCTAACTTATATCTCAATAAACTATTTGTCTTGTATTCCTTTCTCAAGGTTGATTTGGGGTAAACCAAAACTTAAAGCATTGGTACTGGAGATGGGTTACTAGCAAACAGCTATTCATGATGAGATTACAGTACTGGATGATTCTTTGGCTAATGATGGTGATAAGTTAGACAATGAGATCTCTTAGCATAATAAAGTATCTGAAATACTAAGACCATCACATGTTATAATTTGGATGGAGTAAAGGTAGAAGGGCTTCTACCGCGCGGTATAATCACTGTAGTATTTGAGAAATGCTGTACAAAATGGCAATTATAAGTAATTATAGGGATTGATGAGGTAGTTTGAAGATCCTAACTGAAGTTAAAGCCCTAAAAGAATATAAAATGGCAGACTCAGATAACCCAACTATCAATTCAGAGTATGCCATTGATGCTTTATGTAAGAGCCGTTCTCAATTGGCACCTTGTTTTGAGGTATAAAACTACATCCTATCCTGAAGATGTGAAGATAAGAGATTGCTTACTTTTCCTTTGTGTAAGTCAACAAATGCAGATGGCATAAGATCTTCCCTGTGCCTACCCTCTCTATCTTTTAAAAATTCTCTTTTGTTTGTTTCAATGAAACTGAATTCATACTGCATTCTGGTCTCTACAGAGACCCTCTCCCTGTGACAATACCCTTGAGTAAAGTCTTCCTTTTCTGTTTACCTCTTTCTTTTGTTTTGACAAAGCTTAGAAAGATTGATAGTTAACAGTAAGTTAGAGGGTAATGCTGGAATCCTAGGCAAAATACTGAGGATAGGTTGAAGAGGCTCACCTATATGGATGTGCTAAAATGGAGTATGTAAGAACAGAGAATCTAACAGTTAACTATGTTCCTCCAGACAGCTTAGGGGCTATCCCTTTTTTCAAAGTAATAATAAATATGCTATGACACTACCATCAACATTTCATGTAAAGCAGGAGGAGTAAATCCCAAGATATTTATTTTTGCTATCTAGTGTCACCGAAGACAGAGGAAATGGATATTGGTTATAAAACACAATTGATCTCCGTCACAAACAATCCTAATTTATTTTACTTCGCATCTTGTGTATTCCTGTAAACTCTACTTAAATATTTCACAATGAGAAAAATATGAATAAAAACATAAATTTAATTTAATGTTTTTACAGTTATATCCCATTTATGTCTAAAGCGGATATTATAGCTTAATATAATTTTTTTAAATGATGAGAACACAAGCATGATTAAATTATAAAAAATATTTAGGGTAAAAAATTAAGACGCATGAAATTAAAAAGACACCTATGCTGGAAATAAAGATCCTATTTAAAATTAGGTGTGAACATATATATAGCCAATAAAAAAGATACTATGATGAGATATGTTGTTCCTTATCCAAAATAGGAAGCTCATTCTTTCCTGAGGGTCAGTGTGTTAGTTTTCTATTTCTGTTGTAGCAACTGGGCACAAATTTAGTTGTTTAAAGAAACATAAACATATTATCTCACAGTTCTGTAGGTCAGATGTCTTGGTGGGTTCCCCTGGTTCCTCTGTCCCAGGTCTCACAAGGCCAAAATCAAGGTGTTGGTTGCCCAGAGCTCTTATCCACAAGCTCTGAGAGAGAATCTGCTTCCAAGACCATTCAGGCTGTTGGCAGGATTGAGTTTCTTGCAAGCTTTCTGGCCAAGGTCCCTGTGGTATCCTGGATTGCTTTTGTCTGGGAGACTCTCTCTACTGCTTAAGATCACCTGTGTTCCTGTTCGCTTTACCCTCTTAATGTTCAAACCAGCTACAGCACATTCTTAATAAGTTCTTCTCATGCTTTGAATCTCTCTGACTTTCCTTTTGCTCTTGCTACAGATACTTCTTGGCTTTTATTTATTTTTTTTTTTAAATTATTTTTTTTATTTTGGTATATTATGGGGGTACAAATTTTAAGGTTTCAATAAATGCCCATTTCCCCCCCTCCCCCTAAAAGTCTGAGTCTCCATCATGACCATCCCCCAGATGGTGCACATCTCACTCACTATGTATGTATATACCCGCCCCCCTCCCCCCTCCCACCTGCCCAATACCCTATTACTGTAGCACCTATGTGTCCACTTAGGTGCTACTCAGTTAATACCAGTTTGCTGGAGAATATATCTGGTGCTTGTTTTTCCATTCTTGGGATACTTCACTTAGTAGTATGGGTTCCAGCTCTAACCAGGAAAATATAAGGTGTGCTATATCACCATTGTTTCTTAGAGCTGAATAGTACTCCATGGTGTACATATACCACATTTTATTAATCCATTCTTTGATTGATGGGCACTTGGGCTGTTTCCACAGCCTTGCAATTATGAATTGTGCTGCTATAAACATTCGAGTGCAGGTGTCTTTTTTGTAGAGTGTCACTGGATCATTTGGGTAGATGCCCAGCAATGGGATTGCTGGATCAAATGGTAGATTCACTTGTATCGCTTTAAAGTATCTCCATATTGCTTTCCACAGAGGTTGAACTAGTTTGCAGTCCCACCAGCAGTGTAGGAGTGTTCCTCTCTCTCCGCAACCACGCCAGCATTTATTGTTTGGAGATTTTTTGATAAAGGCCATTCTCACTGGGGTTAAGTGATATCTCATTGTGGTTTTGATTTGCATTTCCCTGATGATTAGAGATGTTGAGCATTTCTTCATATGTTTGTTGGCCATTCTTCTGTCTTCTTTAGAAAAATTTCTGTTCAAGTCCTTTGCCCACTTTTTAATGGGGCTATTTGATTTTTTCTTCCTAATTTTCGTGAGTTCTAAGTATATTCTAGTTATCAGTCCCTTATCGGATGCATAGGATGCAAAAATTTTCTCCCATTCTGTAGGTTGTCTGTTTACTTTCATGACTATTTCTTTGGCTGTGCAGAAGCTTTGTAGTTTGATCATGTCCCATTTATTTATTTTTGTTGCTGCTGTGATTGCCTTTGGGGTCTTCTTCATAAACTCTTTGCCCAGGCCGATGTCTAGGAGAGTGTTTCCAACTTTTTCCTCTAGAGTTCTAATAGTTTCATATCTTAGGTTTAAGTCTGTTATCCAGCGTGAGTTGGTTTTTGTGAGAGGTGAAAGGTGTGGGTCCTGTTTTAGCCTTCTACAGGTGGCTATCCAGTTTTCCCAGCACCATTTATTGAAGAGGGATTCTTTTCCCCAGCGTATGTTTTTGTCTGCTTTGTCGAAGATGAGATGGCTATATGAGGATGGTTTTATATCAGGATTCTCACATCTGTTCCACTGGTCAATATTCCTGTTTTTGTGCCAATACCATATTGTTTTAATTACTACAGCTTTGTAGTATAGTTTGATATCTGGCATATTAATGCCTCCCATTTTGTTTTTGTTGCCTAGAATTGCTCTTGATATTCGGGGTCTTCTTTGGTTCCATACGAAGCGTAAAAGTATTTTTTCTATATCTGTGAAGAATGCTGATGGGATTTTAATAGGTATTGCATTGAATCTGTAGATCAGTTTGGGTAGTATAGACATTTTGATGATATTGAGTCTGCCGATCCACGAGCATGGTATGGATTTCCATCTGTTTACATCCTCTGCTATTTCCTTCCTCAGTGTTTCATAGTTCTCCCTGTAGAGGTCTTTTACGTCCTTGGTTAAGTATATTCCTAGGTACTTTAATTTCTTTGTTGCTATTGTGAAGGGAATTGAGTCTTTGATTTGGTTCTCAATTAGATTGTTGTTGGCGTATATGAATGCCTCTGATTTCTGTGTATTAATTTTGTATCCTGAGACTTTACTAAATTCATTGATCAGTTCCAGGAGTTTCTTGGTTGAATCCTTGGGGTTTTCTAGATACAATATCATATCATCAGCAAACAGTGAAAGTTTGATCTCTTCTGCCCCTATTTGGATACCTTTGATTCCATTTTCCTGTCTGATTGCTGTAGCCAAGACTTCCAGCACTATGTTGAACAGAAGTGGAGATAGTGGGCAGCCTTGTCTGGTTCCAGTTCTAAGTGGGAATGATTTCAATCTTTCCCCATTCAGTATGATGTTGGCTATGGGTCTGTCATATATGGCTTGTATCATTTTTAGGTATGTCCCTTCTATGCCTATTTTCTTAAGTGTTCGTATCATGAAAGGGTGTTGAATTTTGTCAAAAGCTTTTTCTGCATCTATTGAAAGAATCATGTGGTCTTTGTTTTTGCTTCTGTTGATGTGGTGAATTGCATTTATAGATTTACGTATGTTGAACCATCCCTGCATCCCTGGGATGAAGCCCACTTGGTCGTGGTGGATTATTTTTTTGATAAGTGTCTGGATTCGGTTAGCTAAGATTTTGTTGAAAATTTTTGCATCTATATTCATTAGGGATATTGGTCTGTAGTTTTCTTTTTTTGTTGCATCCTTTCCTGGTTTTGGTATCAGAGTAATATTCGCTTCATAAAAGGTGTCGGGGAGGTTTCCGTTCTTCTCGACGTTGTGGAATAGTTTCTGCAAGATAGGTACTAGTTCTTCTTTGTAAGTATGGTAAAATTCAGGTGTGAAGCCATCTGGACCGGGACTTTTCTTTTTAGGGAGATTCTTAATTGCTGTTTCTATTTCAGCTGTTGAGATTGGTCTGTTCAGGGAATCTATTTCTTCCTGGTTGAGCCTAGGGAGGCTGTGTGTTTCTAGAAATTTGTCCATTTCCTCCACATTTTCCAGTTTGTGTGCATAAAGACTTTTGTAGTATTCATAAATTGTATCTTGTATCTCTTTGAGATCAGTTGTGATATCTCCTTTTTTATTCCTGATGGAGCTTATTAGAGATTTCTCTTTTCTGCTTTTCGTTAGCTTAGCCAATGGCGTGTCAATCTTGTTTATTTTTTCAAAGAACCAACTTTTTGTTTTATTAATCTCCTGAATAGCTTTCCTGTTTTCAATTTCGTTTAGTTCTGATTTGATCTTGTTGATTTCACTTCTTCTGCTGGGTTTGGGGTTGGTCTGTTCTTCTTTTTCCAGCTCTTTGAGTCGTTTCATTAGATTGTCTATTTGTGATCTTCTTGCCTTTTGGTTATAGGCATTTATGGAGATAAACTTTCCTCTCAGAACTGCTTTAGCTGTGTCCCAGAGGAGTTGATAACTTGTCTCTCCATTGTCGTTTTCTTCATAGAAGTTTTTTATTTCCATCTTGATTTCTTCATTTACGAAGTACTCATTTAGTAGGAGGTTGTTTAATTTCCACGTTTTTGTGTAGAAATGTGAGTTTCTGTTAGGGTTGATTTCTAGTTTTATTCCACTGTGATCTGAGAAGGTACATGGTATGATTTCTATTTTTTTAAATTTCTTGAGATTTTCTTTGTGTCCTAGGATATGGTCAATCTTAGAGAATGTCCCGTGAGCTGATGAGAAGAACGTATATTCAGTGGATTTTGGGTAGAATGTTCTGTAGATGTCTGTCAGACCCAATTGTTCTAGAGTTTTGTTTAAGTCCATTATTTCTTTATTAATTTTCTGTTTGGAGGATCTGTCTCGTGCCGTCAGTGGGGTGTTGAAATCTCCGGCGATTATGGAGTTGCTATTAATCCATTTGCTTAGCTCCAGTAAGGTTTGCTTTATGAATCTGGGTGCACCTAAGTTGGGTGCATATATATTTAAAATTGTTATCTCTTCTTGTTGGACTGTTCCCTTCACCATTATATAATGACCCTCTTTGTCTTTTACTACTTTTGTTGGTTTAAAAACTAAATCGTCTGAAATTAGAACTGCCACACCAGCCTTCTTTTGGCTTCTATTTGCTTGGAATATTGATCTCCACCCTTTTATTTTTAGTCTATGTGCATCCTTGCAGGTTAAATGTGTTTCCTGAAGACAGCATATACTTGGCCTGTATTTTCTTATCCATTCAGCCAGCCTATGTCTCTTGAGTGGAGAGTTTAAGCCATTCACATTTATTGAGAGAACTGATAGGTAAGGTAGATTACTGATCATTCTGTTGGGTTGGATGTTGTTGCTATGATTTCTGTCTTGAGCCATTGTAATATCTGGCCTTTAATATCTTTGGGTTTTGGTTGTTTTTATATCCGTGGATTATTATTATGATGTTCCGTGCGTAACGCTGTTTTAAGTACTTCTTGTAGGGCTGGTCTTGTCTTGGTGAATTCTCTGAGCCTTTGCTTGTCTGCGAATGTTTTTATTTCTCCTTCATATATGAAGCTTAGTTTTGCAGGGAATAATATTCTAGGCTGGGCATTGTTTTGTTTCAAAAGAGTGAGAATGGGGCCCCAGTCTCTCCTTGCTTGTAAAGTCTCATTAGAGAAGTCTGATGTTATTCGAATTGGCTTTCCCTTGTATGTCACTTGCTTCTTTTGTCTTACAGCTCTTAGAAGGGCCTCTTTAGTTGATACTTTGGTCAGTCTGATGACTGCATGACGTGACGTCTTCCTGTTTGCATTGAATCTCCCAGGGGTCCTCTGGGCTTCTTGAACTTGTATATCGAGATTTTGAGCAAGGCCTGGGAAATTTTCCTCTATTATATCTTCAAAAAGCTTGTCCAGCCCTTGAGTGTTGTCTTCCTCCCCTTCGGCTAAACCTATGACCCTCACGTTAGGTTTTTTCACATAATCCCACAGCTCTTGTAGACTTTGCTCTTTTCTCTTGTTTCTCTGCTCTATTTCTGTGACTGATTTATTTAATTGGAAGGTGTTATCTTCAAGCTCTGAGATTCTTTCTTCTGCTTGATCTACCCTGTTCTTGAGACTTTCCACAGTCTTTTGTAGTTCTCTGAGTTGATTCTTCATCTCCAGGACTTCGGTTAAAGTTTTCTTCACTGTGTCAATCTCTTTGTTGAACCTTTGTTCCATTTCTTGGAGGTTTTTTGTGTTTTCTTGGTGTTGGTTATTGAGTTGTTGTTGCAGCTGGGTGAGTGTTCTTATGATCCACATACGAAATTCCTTTTCTGTCATATTGGTTGCCTGATTTTGGTCGCTGTCCGTTTCTAGGGGGCTGGTGCTCCTCCTTGGGGGGGTGTTTTCCGTTTGGTTCTTCATATTTCCTGAGTTCTTTCACTGATTTCTTCCCATGTCGATCAGTTGTTTCTTTCCTTAGGTTATTGTTTGGGTATTCACACACCTTGTTTAGTTTCTGAGGCGTTAGGTGGTGCCTGTGGGTGAAATTGGACCACTCCCTGTATATTGAGTCAGTGGATGCCGTGGCAAGCCTGTGCAAGATGCTGTCCCTGTCAGTAGGTGGCGTTTGCTTGGAGGAACAGGCTATGGTGTTGATTTTGAGTCCTGTTATCAGCTCTCCTAGAGATCCCCCTGTTTTCTGGGCGGAGCTGGGTTGGATAAGCCTGCCCTCAGGCCGTTAGCAGGGGTCAAAGTTCTGTTCTCAGCTTGGGTGTGGGGGTGGGGCTGTCTGAGACCTGCAGTCTGCAGCAGGCCTGGCTTCTTTCCACCCTCCCCAACTCTGCAGCTACTCCTGGGCCTCTGCCAGCAGGCCAGACCACAAGCCACCAGGCCTCCCCGGACTGTGGTGCCGGCGGGGAGGTTCCCTGCACAGGAACGCCACCTGGGTTGGGCGCACGGCCTCCTCCTGGGAGGAGGGTTGTTCTCTAGTGCGCCAATCCGCCCCTGGAGGCACACAGCCCTCAGTAGGCTGTTCACGTATAACCCTTCTGTGCCCCGGGCAATGCTAGCCCTCGGTGCAGGGGATCTGGTCTGCAGGTCCGACCTCTGGGTCCCAGAGTTCAAACTGTATTCCCACCAGGGAGAGGATTTCCGGTCCTAATTCACCCACAGGGGGCCCAAGCTGGGTCTATGTCTCTCAGCCTCTGAGTTGGCACCGTTTTCCTGGGAACACGGTGCCAGCAGCACCTGGGAGGGCGGGCGGGGTCCCAAACGGGAAGGTCCCGTTCCCTGGAGGTGCCTCCGGCTGGTGGCTGTATTGTCTCTCTGGGCAGCCGCGGGTAGGGTCGGTGGAGGGGGGGAGGAGGCAATATGGCGCCTGCCGCGCGGCTCGGGTCTGTGCACACGGAGGTGCCCAGAGGAAGTTGGGAACCTGGTGCCTGCTACAGGCTCACCGTTGGCAAGCGGCGGCAGTCTCTGGGCTGATGTCCGCAGGTCTCTCCACCCGCTGGGGAGCCCACCAGCAGTCCCGAATGCAGGGGAGGGGAAACAGCGAATCCACCTACCCTTGCCGCTGGTCTCCGGGCTGCTCCGGTGGTCTCAGCCTCCAGTTCTCCTCCGCAGCCTCCTCCCGTGGAGTCTCCCGGGGTCTCAGGTACCCCTCCTTCCGGCCCTTGTCCGCTGTATGCTCGTCTTCTTGCTTCTTTCCTCTAGTTTCTGCTAGAATCGGTCTTTTCTGCAGAGACCCTCTGTCTGGAGGTGTTATTCGTCCGCCATCTTGCTCCGCCCCCCTACTTCTTGGCTTTTAAAGGTTCCTATGACTAGATTAGACCCATCCATATATTTCAGGATAATCTTTTTACTTGAAAATTCTCAACCTCAATTACATCTGAAAAATTTCTCTTTCAAAATATTATCATGTAATCACAGGTTTTAGGAACTAGGAAATAAACATCTTTCAGGGGTCATTCTGCCTAGCACAGGGAGGAAGATAGAGTGTCAAGCTTTCCTAGTATTGAATAATTACCAAAACAAACAAACACACCCTTTTCAAATGTGACTTAATTGGGGTCATAGTAATAATTCAGTGATAAGTAATAATGTCCTCAACATCCCTGATATTATGCACTCATTTTCTTTAGCAGTTGTGACTTCTCCAAAAATCTGGTTTCATAATACTAAAATGTTTGATCAAAGTAAGGGTAGTTTAGTGCCTTTTAGAAGTAAATTGTCTCCAGATGTGTAGATTTAGTACAATCTTTAGGCAATCATCCTGAAATACTATTTTTTTACAACTGGTTTTTTTTTTTTTTTTTTGAGACAGAGTCTCACTTTTGTTGCCCAGGCTAGAGTGAGTGCCATGGCGTCAGCCTAGCTCACAGCAACCTCAAACTCCTGGGCTCAAGCGATCCTCCTGCCTCAGCCTCCCAAGTAGCTGGGACTACAGGCATGTACCACCATGCCCGGCTAGTTTTTTGTATATATATTTTTAGTTGGCCAATTAATTTCTTTCTATTTTTAGTAGAGACGGGGTCTCGCTCAGGATGGTTTCGAACTCCCAACCTCGAGCAATCCGCCCGCCTCGGCCTCCCAGAGTGCTAGGATTACAGGCGTGAGCCACCGCGCCCGGCCACAACTGGTTTTTTGATAGAGGCTAGAATTAGGTAGTTCTCCTTAAAAGTCTCTAATTGGGGCCTAGGATTCTGATAATTCTCTATTGTAAATTGAGAAGTTTGTTCAGTGTGTGAATTAGTTAAACAAAAGATGAGCTTAAACCCCCAATTTTTTTTTCTGGTCTTCTGTTGTCAATAGAATTATGTAAGTGAGATCTCTCACATATCAGATGAACTGAAAACAATGTCTTATATATAAATAAATTGAATGCATAAATTTATATATAAAGTGCTTGAAAATTAGCTCAGATTTTCCTTTAAATGATGAAGATGCCTTGTTTTCTTTCTTTCTAAATGTACTTCAGCTGCTAAGAGAATTTAAAATGGTGAGTGATATTTCTGGCCTTTTGGCAAATCAGGCATATCCTGAATGTAATGATAATCCCTACCCAGCAGGTATTTCTAAGTGAATACAAACAAAATTAACTGTGTCCAAATGTTCATATAATTATGGTTTGACATGATGTGCAATAGACACATTATTTTCCTTATTATCAATAGACAGATTGCAGGCTAATTTAGTTATTCCAAAGACATAAACAACCAATTTTTTAAACACTAAAATAAAAAACAATTAAATCAATGTTTGAGACAACTAAACAATTAAATCAATATTTTGAATTATGCATATTCAAAAGACATTTTTTGTATTCTTATTTTCTTTCATGTGCTAATAATAGGTTTTGAAACATCATTTCCTCTTCTTTTTAAACATACATTATAATACATGTTTTGGTACTTTTTCATTTATCCTTACAAATAATGAGGAAATCAAGTATTTCCTGTGAAAATATTACGTCAAGTTGATATATATGTTTATACAGATATATACATATATATTATTTTTCAATATTTTATGATATCCCAAATCTCATGAGTCATAGAATAAAATTGAAAAGAAAAGCTGTTGACCATTATGACTTGTTATTTCTATCTGCTCATTTGTAAACTGCAAAGTCTCTCAAATGCTGATCAGCTCCAAGAATGATTAAATACAGAATATTGAGCTCCTGTTGCTCCATGTTCCAACCACCCCACAAACTGCCATCTGTTACTCATAGCTAGACAATTCTAGCATAAGGTCTCTATGAACTGGATGCTTGTGTTTTATAAAATAAATGGTGGAAAGAAACCAAAAATGGTAATTCAAACATGTTAGAGTCTCGTTTCTGCCACTGACAAATGGGCTTCATTTTCTCTTTTTGCACTACAAATAACAAAGTGTCCTCCAGAGATGTGTGTTAAATGCTGCCTCTACTCATATGTTATTTTGGTATGTAGGGAGCAACTGCAATGGAGCAGCGTTATCTGCAGATGTTATTTCATGTTTTTAATGTGTTCCTTTCTTATCAATGTGTACTAAGTCACAGCGGAACTGAAATTCAGTTATTATGAAGCATATTGAGTAGTGGAAGCAGGATCTATATCACAATTATTTGTATTTATGAATAATAGTATCTGTTTTATTTCTTAGGATTTGTGAAAAGTGACATGGAGACAGGAGTAAGATTAGAATTTTGAATGACAATTTTAAATAATAAATATATAAATGGTATAAATATACATATATAAGTATATAGAAACCAAAATTTAGAGTTAATGTGAAAGATATTATTTAGATTACCTGGTTTTGATGTGAGGGAAGAGTGCTGATCTAGACTGCTGTTTACCTAAACTCCTCTTTGCAGTCTCAGCCTCACATCCATAAGTGTCACTTTACACGTACAATAAAGAGTGTCATTAAAGTTTGTATTTAATAGCCAGTAATAATAACTGTGTATACTGAATTAATGGGAATATGTAATATATACGTATAAAATACATACATATATAATCACATCACTATGTATATGTTATACACACACATACATACATATATTTTTACAGCATAATTTGGGACTATATTCCATTTCTGTTTCATGAACACATTTGATGAATTTTTTGGACAGAATATGACTGTTTTATAAGGTCACTCTACCTTCTTTTATCTATTACTCTCATTCGCATTCCCACCCTGGCCCAGAGCCTGTCCTGATCCTATAAGTTATTACTGGATTCATTAAGTCTTTATCTCAGAGCTTTTTTTTTTAATTGTGCTGAGTTTTCACACCACCTACCATTTATAGAATCCTCTTTCTATAAAGCATGAAGGGATCGTGTCTATTTATCTTGATCGAGCACTTTCTGTCTCTATAGTACTGAATAAACATAAAAATGCAGGATTTTGAAGATATGATTCTCTTCAAATATAAATCCATCCTTCTAAATACTGTCAAAATGACATTCTCTTCAGAATTTTTTTCTGATGGATATTGTATATAAATTTCCCTGATTTTAAATGGAAAAAAAATAACTTTAGGTTAAGTACTACCTGAAAGAAACCTTGAATTTATGATTTCTGGGCTTAAATTCTATTGAAGTGTCTCTGCATTTCAATATTCTACTATTTCTGGGCCATATAAAGCTTTGCATTAGAACAGTTACCTCTGATATATTTGCTGTGTCACAAGGGGGGGGAAAAGATCTCACCCAGTTTCCTTGTTATTTCTCCAAAACTTTTAGTTTCAGAAAGACTTTTAATGAAAGTGATTTCATTCTCAAATTAGTATGTATATTCTAACTAATGGTGTGTATATACTTATAGTCAATTCAACTGAGCAAAATAATTTATTGGATGTGCCCCACCTGCCATGTAATTGATAACTAGGAGACAATAAAGGGGAAAATAAGCTATAATTGCTAATCTCAGAAAGTCCATTTATAGTTGGGAAATGAAAATGTAGCCACATAAAAATATAATAGATGGGGCGAGGTCACATTATGGTGATGTTTCCCAAGTTCTGCAGTTAGGGAATCAGAAGCTATTAATTTTATCCTAGGGGTTGGAGATATATTAGTATTAATTTTTGAACAATAGGGAATTTAAAGCTGGATATAACAAAGATAACACAGGGAGTAGAAATAGTACTGTCAGAGAGCTTTACACGTGCAAAGATCCTTGTGGTACAGTAATACAGAACCTTCCTGTAGGGATGGGACTGGAAGAAGAGGAAATGAGGCAACACAATGAGTATCTCAAGGAACAGTGTGAAGGGCAGTAAAACTAGTGTGGGATCAGACTCGAATCTATGTAAGGCAACACAAAGAATTTTTAAGCAGTGGCCTAACAATGTGATTTGTTTTATAAGAATGTTAAGAATCTTCAAGTGGAGGATGGATAGTTTGGATTAGAAGGGTGTTTTAATAGTTAAGCATAGAGATAATGAAGACTTGAACTAGGGCAGATGTTGTGGGGGAAAAGATGAATATCTATGTACTTAATATGTATAGACATTTGCACTTCTCTGTTTTATAAGATTTAAAGACTCTGGATGATGGGGAACAACTGACACTTACATAGATGAAAGGCAGAACTATGTTAATTTCAGCTCCAAAAGCAATCAGGCTGCCAGGCAGGGATACACGAAGTGGTTGCACCCAGGGACAGAAGAAGTTCCGGCTGGAGTTGTAGGAAGCAAGTTATGTACGGCAATTGGGAAGAGGTGAGCAAGGTTTGGGACCTGGTTTTGGGGTGATTTGGGAAGTGTTCAGTAATGAAGCATGTGAGATTTTAGGGTATGGATTTTATAGGCTGCTTAAGAAGGACAACTGGCCAACCTTTAGCTAGGCTCTAAAAATTGAATCAAGACGGCAGAGAAAGAAAAAAAGGAAAGAAAGAATGAGAGAGAGAGAGAGCGAGAGAGAGAGAGAAAGGAAAAAGAAAGAAAAACAAAAAATATTACTCTTCCCAAAGATGTCCCACATAATCTATGTGTTTCTTCTCTATTTCCAACCTTTTGCAGTCATCTTCTTATTATAACAATGTTTTGAAGACAATATTTCTGAAATTCTGGTATGAATATGTTTAAAATGTATTTATTTTGTTGGATTTCACAAAAATCTACTAAGCCATATTTCATTTAATTTTTTCACTGAAAATGTATACATGGTCATAACACTAAATTTAGAAAATTCACATTACTATGAAGAAGAAATAGAAATCCCCAGTAATTTTGATACCGCAAATAACTCCTATTAGGATTTTACTGTGTATCTTTTGATTTTTTATATTCAAATATAATTTCTCTGTGTAAAATATTATTTTTTCTAACTTACTAACATATGCTTTTATAATTTACTTTTATTAGGTAACAGCATATCAAGAACATCTTTCATATCAGCACATTATTTTTCTGCATTATTTTAATGGGTATATAGTATATGAATGGGTTATAATTTATATAATATTCTCTTATAAATTCTCCTGTAAGTATTTATAGACTTGTCTCTTAGCATATATGCCTAAGCCTCCCTTAAAATTGTTTCTGTATGGAAATGAATCAGTGGTTCAAAGAGTCATGGCATATTTTAAAGCTTTTGGTATTACTATATTTATAGTCAGAATATCACATGTGTACACATTTTCCAATGTGGAAAGTATTATTTAATGTTTTCAATTTCATGCATGACAAATATTACCTTCTTTGGTTCTTTGGTTGATTGGCTACCAACTAGATACAATGATGTCCATAATTTATTACTTAGTTTTATTTTTCTCACAGGGTGTGTTTTACCTAATGATTAATTATTTTCCTCAGTATACCAATCAAACAACTCATCCTACTGCTTTGAAGTAATGCCTTATCTACTTATAAATCACATACATATAGTCAAGCATGTTTCCACTTTAAGTTGCATATTGACTTGTCTTTCTCTCCATGGTTCTATATATTACTATTGTAATGATTAGGATTTCTTAATAAATTTTAATATATAGTTAAACAATGTATTTTTTTCAATATTATTTCCTTCCTTTTGTACGTTTCTGGTTCCAAGTAAATATTAATCTAGTTCTTTAGGTAGCAAAGCTTGAGACAAGACCAAAGCAATGGTATATGACCTAGGATATAGAACCTCCCTGCAGGAATGGGACTGGAAGAAGAGGAAATGAGGCAACACAATAGTATCTCAAGGAACCTGAAAGAGTCTAGCAGGTCTCTTGACAGGTATGTTCCCTCAGCACATGTGTCTCAATTAGACTTATGGGATTTTAATTTATGAAGATGACTGAATGATGACATGAGAAGTCAATGCCATGGAAAGAGGAATTTATTACATAATATTTCTCAGGAGAAGAGGATGCAACCACCACACAGGGCCTTTGATAGTTGATTTTGTGTGTCAACTTGCCTGGACCATGGGTGGCCAGATATTTGGTTATACATAATTCTGGTAGGTCTGGGAGGGTGTATAGAGATAAGATTAACATTTGAATTCATAGAATGCCTAAAATTGATATATAGTATATATGTGTCTCCTATTGGTTTTATTTTCTGGAGACAGACACGGGGCCACATGGGGCAGCACCAGGTTTTAGCAGAAAGAGGAGTGAGGAAAAACACAGAAAAAAATTTAGAAAGAATCATTACTTAATAAAAGATAACCATTCATTAATTTAAATATTTCTTTTATTTCTGAATCTATCACTGTGGAAAATCTAGCATTCTTCATTTCACAAAGCAATGTGCTCTTATTGACCTAGAGGAAAGCAAATGCTTGTTCAAATTCTTTCTCTATTTTATAATATATATATGGATAGCTTTTTGAAATTTAAGAACAAAAATTGGACCAAAGTATGAAAAATGCATGCAATTTCCTCTTTAGTTACTCTTAATACTGTTCATATTTTAGGTTTCATATGTAAGAATCCTTACTTGTTTTTATTTTGTCATAGTTTTCTTCCTTAGCCTTGATATTACTATAGAACAGAATAGAGAACTTATAAAATATATATCTACTTGGTGAACACAATATTGATTGGTTATCCAATTTGATTAATTTTCCAAAACTTAGAATAATTATAATCATCATAACCTCAGGCTCAAAAGAAAATGAAATATTATAATTTTTAAAATATGCCTTTCTTTAAAGAATCAGTGGCTATGTTTAATATGATAATACTATTTCCATTATAATAATGTTTTGTTACAAAAGCTTACATGTGTCATTTCGTTAAACCAGCTTTTTTCATATTATTAATGTTAGGATATTTTAAGTCAATAATCTCATTTACTCATATTGGTTTATTTCTAACAGCATCCATCATTGTTTAACAGTCTGTTGGAGTGCTACAAATTTATGAGTCTTTATTATAAAGGCTCTTTTTGGCAACAGATAATGCTTTAACTATCATCAAATAAGGTTTAGCTTTCTTAGTTCAAGAACAATTTGTGGTTTTGATGGGAAACAATGTATCATCACAGATTAAATTTATTTCATATAATAGTATAACTGTTAGGAATGAAGTTTTTATAGAGATTCTTACTATAACCTTGATATTCAGTAATCTTCATAGTAGTATAATTTATCTTTTGTGCGTTTGTGTGTATGTGAGATTTTCCATGAATACTTGTTTTATAGTTGTAAAGACATTAGTATCAAAATGAATGAATTGGATTTAGAGACATGGAGGAAGTGCAACTGTCATAGTAGTAATTTTGTCGATTAAATATAAATATATTGTCACCTCACTGAATTCTGATCATATATTAATAACATAATTATGCTTCCTGACTCTCATGTGGATGGGTGCAGCCATATGATTAGTTCTGACACACAAATTATAATTGCATAGAACAGCTCAGTTAAAGGAATGAATATTTACTTGACAAATCAAGTTCTTCAAGAGCTTTCTTTTCATATGCCATTATATCTTCAAGAATTTGGGATAGGATTACTACAGAAACCCAGATACCTAAATGACTTCAATGAATGGAGCTACCCCCATCCCAAAGTTACAATGGGTAAGTTACTTGAGTAAGAGATAAGCTTCCTTTATATCAACATGTTGCTATTTTATTTGCATATTGTTTATTACTGTAGAAAAGCCTCTTCTATCCTGACTTGTATAACAATAGTCACTTTTCCATATGCATATAATCAACATCATTTATACAGTTATTTTCTATGAAAAATATAGTTCAAGTCTCAATTTGATACTCATGAATTCAAAATAACAGAATTCAAAACTATATATTTGCCTAACTAAATATTACTGACATTTTGTATTGCCAAAGGGGATAAAGTTTCTTATTCCCCATATTTCTCAAAAGAACAAAGCAAGAATGGATTTAGTTCTTATGCAATTAGCTCACAAAATATATTGAAGAAACATAAAGATTACATGGACTAGGATACTATTATTAAAAAATGTAGCACAAACACATTCAGATGGAATAATAATAATGTTGATGTTGATAATAGCAATTATAATACCATAAATATTAATATTTATTTAATATTGAAAATGTGCCTGTCACTGTACTAATTTATATGCTCTATACAATTTAATTTTAATAGTAATCTTTTCATATATGTACTGATATTATCCCCATTTTTTAGATAACAAAGCTAAGATTTAGAAAGGAATTATGGACTAAATCTTGTCCTCCCAAATTTAGTACTTCAGAAAGTAATCAAATTTAAAGACAAGGTCTTTATGTAGGTGGTTAAGTAAAAATGAAGTCATTAGGGTAGGGTCTTAACCCAATGTGACTGATGTCCTTGTAAAGAGAGGAATGGATACCAGAGGTCCACACACACATACACAGAGGAAATACCATATGAGGACATAATGGGAAGGTAGCCATCTGCAAGCCAATGAGAGAGATCTGGAGAGAAATTAGCCCTTCCTGAACCTTGATCTTGGACTCCAGATCTTCAGAACTGTGAGAAAATAAATTTCTGTCATTTAAGTCACCCAATCTGTGATATTTTGTTTTGGCAGCCTGGTGGACTAGTACAAGAGGTAAAGATCATTTGCCCAAACTAGGAAAAATAATGAGTGACATAGACAGCATTTATGCCAGGAGTGTTTAACATCAGAACTTGCACTTGTATCCCCAACACATGCTGCATTTTGAATACTTCTTTGTGGCAATAACTCCTTTTTGTTAGGCGCTTTCTTGCTTCTGTAACAATTATTGTTCAACAGTAAAATTGCCATAAGCCTATTTCCCCATATTACAATCGTAATTTAGATCACAAATTCACTCCCAAACATCTGTTGAGAACACATTGGATGTCTGAATTAAAATGACTTAAGGAACACAGTTTTACGGTATGTGATCATCAGATAAGGCTCCCAAATGGTTAAAAATTCCTGTGAACAAGGGAACTATGCAGCTCAAAACTCAAAACAACACAGATGAGGAATTTTCAAAGATGGTAAAATTTTTACATAAATTTATGTATGTTAGGGTATTCATAGTTCTGTTTCCAGCTAAAGCTCTCCTGTGGGCTCCAAACTGCTTAATTGATATAATCAAACAAGATGACCAAATTAGTGTTGCAGTCCTGCTGGCCATGGCTGGACTTTGAAGCGTTTCCCCAATTCTTGGACTCCTGGCTTGGAGGAATCACAAGCCTTGAGAGAGACATGACAGAGAGACATGACAGACACTCAGCAAGTATGTGTGAAGAATTTATTGCAAGAAAAGTTTAAGGGTGCAGAGTGAAAGTACATTTCTTAAGGGGAAATGAGTCTGTCTCCATGCATGAAGAAGACATTATCTTCTTCTATGTTTTTAATTTTACATGCTAATAGTATATGTAGATATAAAGGTCAGTTATAATTACTTATGACTATATGTCACAGGTATTAGAGTCTGGATTTTTCCATGTATGGGTATAACTTACAGGTTATGTTCCAGACATTCCTTTCTCCTATACGTGGGATGGGGAAAGTCACTGTTTATGGTGTTTTTCCATTTTCTGATTGATGGTCACTATTCCATGATCTAATTATACCTTTCTTTAAGGCTGAAATAACTGTTTTCCCTGGTTATTTTTCTTTAACTGTTTTCTCCTTCTTGTTTTTCCACATTTATCATTCCCTTGTGTCTTGCTTTTCTGTTCCTAACATTAGGATATATTAGTAAGTCAAGTAGATTCTTATATTTAGGGTCATTTTCCTACTTCTTGTCTAATGTTAACAAACCTACAATAATTTGAAAGTCTTTGCTTGTATAAAATGCCATTAATAATAGAATATGTTTTATAGCTCAAATGACAATTACAAATATTTTTTGAATCTCTATTTCAATTTTATATTACCAATGGCTACATACTACTGAATCCATTCATGTTATCTATACTTGACTCATCATTATTATCATAAACTAGAGCTAAAGGAAAATAACAAGAACAGAGCCACTATCTCTAACTGTGAAAATATAACTTAATCATTCCTTCATAATTGGAGATTTACCAAAGCCAATTGTGTATAGTGCAAGCATCTATAGCAAAACCTTACTTTGGATTATATGTAAGTCACCATTCCATGAAATAAATCTACCATCTTCTTATAATGGAGATATGACACAAATTTAGATATTAGAAATTATTGAGAATATTAGGCAATCAATTAATTTAGGACACCTAGCCATCTTGCAAATGAATTTTAATCTGTGCTGCCTTTTATCAGTAATTTAAAAACATTTACTGTTTGAACTCAAGATAATTTACCAGCAGCACTAGAAAGGAAAGATTTTCTTTTGTCCTCTTCCTTTATACTTCCTTCCATTTGGTTTTGTGCCTGTATTTATAGAAATTCATTTGTCATCCATTGCTTCCTCATTGCTTAGGGAAGCAATGGTGAAGTCATGGGAGGACAATATTAAAAAAAAAAAAAGTTCTCAAACTATAAAATTAGACTCAATTTTGTTCTAGCTGTTTTGTGTCTCCTTGTTCTTTGCATTGTCCACCTCTTCAAGATAGGTTTCTTCTAGAAAAAGGCAACAATAATGTGATCTTACATAAATTTGCAACACAGAATACTATGGCAAGAATTCTTCCCTCACTATGTAAACAAATTTGGAAAAGAATCAGATGGATTACAAGGAAATAATATACTTGTTATCATACTACTGCATGTTTATAGAGGTAGAATGAAAGTTTTTGTTTGCCTTTCACATTTACATGCTTATCCTATGTTTTCCTTTCACATTCACATCCTTATCTTTGCAAATTTATAAAACTTACATTGGGTTATACGTGGAAAGCATCTCAAAACTGCAGGAAGGAGTCAAGTAGTTGACTTAGAAAAGTAAAATTTGAAAGACCAATTCACCTTCTTCTTCCCTCTATTTAGCACTCTCTTTTCCCTAAATAAATAATTATGAATAGTTGGTATATGTAAGTAGTTTTTAACTCTAGACAATTTTATTCCCCAGAATAATATTTGGCAATGCATGAAGACATTTTTGATTGCCACAAATGGAGAGGGTGAAGGCTGCTATTGGTCTCTAGTGTGAATAAGCCAAAGATAATGTTAAACTATTTTATAATGCACAGGATAGCCCCATTACAAAGAATTATCTAATCCACACCCTGGTATATGTCCTTCCAGTCTTTATTTCCAGTAATTGCACTTATACATATACACATGGGTGTTTTGTTGACTGCTGCATGACCACACTTAAAAAAGTACCAGGTATATGGTAGAGATATTACAACTCTGCATTATATCCACATGTGAATGTTGTTCAATCATAATATTGACTGAATTAATATATTTCCTGACTATTAAAGCTCTCTAAATGAATGCATTTTTAGAAAAAAAAAAATAAAAGAACTTCTCAGCCAATTTTGCAGAATAGACTTTGCTTTTTAATTGTCCAATGTAGAGAAAAGACTTTTTTAAAATATTAAAATAAAGCTTTGCTACCAGTTCTAGACTTCTCTGTTTACCATTTTTTGAGATTTGTCAAATTTATGAGTCATACTAAATCATTTCTTCCCTTTGATTATTCCAATACTATTTTATTGTAAGATGCAAATGTCTGAATCTCAATGGATTCATCAATAATAATCTCTACCTTAGGAATTTCTGAGAGAGATGACAAACATCTCATGAGAATGTTGTATTGCACTGAAAAGGGCGTGATGTATGAATGAATGAAAATAGAAGGAGCAGAGAGCTATTTTGGGATCTGATGCATGATCTGCTTATATTGCATGTGTTTTCTCATAACAAACTAATGAAATTTACTTTAAGAAACTTATAAAATTCTTACTTTTTTTACTTTTACAATTTTAGCTGGAATACTATAACAGCTATAGTAGTAAAAACTTATTTTTCTTCACATTAGAACCTTTTTTTGCAATGCAGAGAATTATAATTATTTAATTTCATTCTTATCAATATTTCATTGCAATATATCCTGAACTTGACAAATGGGAAATTGTCTCTTTTTTAATTAATGGACTTTGCAGACAGTAAATTAAGGAATTTTGAGTCATTATAATAACTTGATACATTTTTAATTTAGTATATAAGGCAACTCTTTCATGACTTGGAAGGAAAACAAAAAGATAGTAGAAAAGAAGAGGAGAGGAAAGAAGGGAGAAAGAAAGGAAAAGAAGAAAGGAAGGAATAGTGCATTTTGCACTACTGCTCCACCCCCAAAAGGCCCAAATTCAGCTGTTTCTTGCCAAATCATATACGTGTGTGTGTGTCACTAAATCCACTAGACAGCAACTCAGTCTGATATACTCTTCTGGTAGCTAGTGACTGTCCTGTGTATCATACAGGTAAACCACGAATAAAAGTTGTAACAGTCAACCATGAAATGAGAAAAATTAGTTTATTTTTAAATAACATAATAAAGGAAGGATAATAAAGGAAGTTTTCAATGAAGCTAACACTAAAAGGAATGATATTTTTCTGCTCATCTGTATTTTCTATTTTATAATATTAAAATAGCTTGTATATCATGGATATTTTATTATTTTGCTATCTTGTCAAAACAATAGACTGCAAATCTATATTTTTTTATAAGACTTTTGAAAAATTATGGTTTATAATGTTGTATTCAAAAGTCTATCAGGACATGGTTTGCATTAGTAAAATATACTAAGGACACTGTATACTGTACCTCATTTTTATTTCAACTACATAACTTGTGTGAGACTTACTGCATTTGTATAGGTTTATTCAGCCTTTTAATTTCTAAAGATATCACCTGATTTTATAGTACTCATTTTTTAATACAGTACAAATGGAAACAAAAAGAAAAAAAATGTTAAAAGTTTATTCTGCTCATTAATGCGTGCTCACAATATGATTAGTATTCTGGGCATTATTCATTAACTAGGTGGCCAATATATAATGGATTCATACTTGATTTGAAATATGAAGAGAAGAGAAGGTAACATTATAAAGAATAGCATTAAGTAATATTCATAAGAGATAAAACTTAGTGTTCATAAAATATAAATTGTACTTCTTCGAGACATTTATTTCTTGTATTACTCTCACTACTCTAAATTCTTACTATTCTATTGCTTTTTTGAGCTATACTTAAAATATTTAGAGAGGTTTCAAGATGGCTGACTAGAGGCACCCAGCATTTGCCTCACATGAAAAATAGTCTAAGAGAGAACACTGGAGTTCAGCAGGGAAGTGACAGGGAACCTCTGAGGCATGGAAAGAAAGGGAAGTGAACCAGCTGTCCCAGCTGGAATTGTCTGGAAGCCAGGAGAAACTCCCCAGTGAAGGAAAAAGTTAGTTGAGACATCCCCAGTGGTCCACATTCCCACTGCGGACCCATGCAATCCTAACCATGGGAGATCCCCTTAGCCCTCCAGGGCCCTAACACTAGAATAAGGAGCTGCTTGTCATCTGTATGATGACATTGTTCTAAAGAGGGAGTTCATGCTGGGTCCCACACACCCTCTGAGACACAAGCAGCTGCAGCACAGCACCATTGTGAGGGCCTAGACCCCACAAGACTACAACCTGTCCTGGGGCCTAGTAACTCCTGCATCTCCATACCCCTGGGGCTCCACTGACATTTCCCTATGTCCACCCAGTGGGCTATAGCATTGCAACACTGACTAGAGCAAGCAGTGCAGGCAAGTCTGCACCACTCTAGCTCATGCAGTGTCCTATGCCCCGGGGAATGGTTGGTGAAGCACATTGGGGCGGCTGCCTCCAGGACAGAAGGAGCCAAAGTACATGGTCTTCAGAGCCTGGGAGTTGACTGCCTGGGTTCTGCAGCCATCAACAGCCAGCATACCTCCCAGTACTAGGGCCACCACATACCAGCATGTGTTCAAGGAGACTAGGGATGTGACTCCTAGGCACTGTCACAGGGCCTGAGGACAGGCCCACCCTACCCACCTCTGCCACCGTACAAACTGGCCATCTGGGGGTTGCTCACACATACCATTAGAGAACCAAGAGACAGGTCCACCTAATCCAGTGCTTTCCCCCACAATGTCCATATTTGTGCTCCATGGGCCTGGGGATCAACCCATCCCAGGTGCCACAGCCTGTGCCCATGTGCACCATTGGTGGCCTGAGGATGGGCCTGTTCTGCCTACAGCCACCCCACCAGTACAGGGCTTGGTAATCAACCTGTTCTGCCTGTTGCCACTGGCACACATATACACACTATTAGGAGGTGAGAAAATAGAACCAGCCTGCCTGCTGTCGGAGCTGGTGAGCACTCACAGAAAAAGAAGGAATCAGCGCAGCCTGCCTACTACAGCCTGCACCTGCATGAGCCATCAGGGGACCCACCTTATGGGGTCACCCCTGCCTGTGCATTTAGGTTAATTTCATATCTTCCCAATTTGTATTGTGTTGCAATAAACATACTAGGGAAAAATACAAAATATCCCATCACACAAAGAGCAACACTGTGCTAGCTGGTAGTGCTTCAAGAAAATTGTTACAAATAGATTAGGCAAATTCCAAAGCTTACAAGGCACAAGAGATGGGCCTCAGCACTCTCTTGAGGCAACAGGCTTAAGCCAGCCCTGACTGCTTTAGAACTGCTTTAGCATGTTCTAAACATAAAGCATGTCATGTCCTATAATAAACTTTAGATAACTGTATACTAAAATTCCCACCTTACAGAGAATTATATCATTAACATAACATGGGTAATGTGAAGGCACATGATGATTATACTTCCCATGGTTAATTTGTTTCTATATGACACAATAAAAGAACTCAGCATCAATTTCGGAGAAGGGACTTAGGGAAACCACAGGTGGGCATTGTTCTTACTCTTCAGAGAACTCCTGTACTGCCCTGGAGGAAGCGCCCTGTGTAAGTACCCTCTAATGAACTCATCTAACTCGACAAGGTGGACTTGTCTGAGTCATTCTTTGGTCTCTCTTCTCCATCTCACTGTGGATGGCAGTTTTTCTAATGCCATCCCAGGATATTCCCAAAACAACATATGAATACAGGTGTCTTTTAATATAATGACTTCTTTTCCTTTGCTTACATCCCCATAGTAGGGTTGCTGGATCAAATGGTAATTCTACTTTTAGTTCTTTGAGGAATCTCCACACTTTTTTCCATAGAGATTGTACTAATTTACAGTCCTATCAAAAGTGTATAAAGGTTCCCTTTGTACTGTATCCATGCCAACTTCTATTGTTTTTTGACTTTTTAACCACTTCGGTACCAGCATCCACTATAGTCGATAGCCACAGATGAACACGCACAGCGACTTTAGCTGACAGCCATAATATGACTTTTCTAATTTTTCATTTATCAAAATAAAATTGTGAACATTTAAAAATAACGTAATGAAAACATATATGTAGATGTTACCTATTCTGATTTACATTACAAGTAAAGCTGCCTGTAAAGTAAAACAAGTTTTCAGTGCTTTAAAGCTTTCCTCGTCACACAAGAGCAAAACGGATTCGTCATCAATGCACAGCACAGACTATCCTGCTATGAGTGCCGGCTGTGGGCAAGGTTTCCCAACCAGTGAGCACCATACTGAAGTGGTTAATAAAGGCCATTCTGACATGAATAAGGCAGTATATATACCTTTGTGGTTTTAATTTGCATTTTCCTGATGATTAGTGGTGTTGATCGTTTTTTTATATAATTGTTGGCCATTTGTATATCTTCTTTTGAAAAATGTCTGTTCATATTTAACAATAAAAAAGAGAGTATACACAAATTGTCCATATGAGAAATGAAAGAGAAATCTTCAATAGTGATCACATATGCATCACAAGGATAATAATTTCTATGAACACTTTATGTCCACAAATTCGATAATTTACAGGAAATGGACCAATTTTTAAAAAGATGTAAATTATTAAAATTCAAGGAAGAAGAGACAATTTGAGTATCCCTATATCTGTTAAAGAAAATGAATAAATACTTAATAAACTTCACAAAAAGAAAATGTCAGGGCCTTATGGTTTCACTGATAAATCCTACCAAACATTTAAGGAAAAAATAGTATCAATTCTCCATAGCTTTCTCCATAAAATGTAAACAAAAGAGATCCTTACACATTCTATGAGGCCAGCATTACTTTTTTTTTTTTTTATTTTTTATTTTTTTGAGACAGAATCTTGCTTTCTTGCCTAGGCTAGAGTGAGTGCCGTGGCGTCAGCCTAGCTCACAGCAACCTCAAACTCCTGGGCTCAAGCGATCCTCCTGCCTCAGCCTCCCGAGTAGCTGGGACTACAGGCATGTGCCACCATGCCCGGCTGATTTTTATATTATATATATTAGTTGGCCAATTAATTTCTTTCTATTTTTTTTATGCTAGAGACGGGGGTCTCGCTCAGGCTGGTTTTGAACTCCTGACCTTGAGCAATCCGCCCGCCTCAGCCTCCCAGAGTGCTAGGATTACAGGCGTGAGCCACCGCGCCCGGCGCCAGCATTACTTTAATATCAGCCTAAATAAATATTTTACAAAAAAGAGATAACTAAAGATAGCTTTAATATACATAAACACAAAAATCCTAAGCAGACTATTAAGAAATTGAATTAAACAATGTATAAAGAGAATTATAATCTATAACCAAGTGAGATTTATTCCAGGTATATAAGACTGGTTCAACATTTAAAAATCTGATTATTGTAATCAACCATATCAATGGGTTAAAGAATAAAAGCATATAATTACATCAAGTGGGGCAGAAATAGAATTTGATAAAATTCAACACTTATTCATGATAAATGCCCTTGGCAAACCAGGAATAGGGTAAAACATTCTCAACATTAAAAAAAAATATATATCCACAGAAAGCCTACCACTAATATAATACTTCATGTTGAGGGAGAAGATATTTTCTCTAAAAGAGCTATAACAAGGCCAATACATTGCTATTCAACATTGTACTAGGAGTCTTAAATAATGCAATAAGGAAGGTAAATTTAAAGTATACTTATTGGGAAAGAAGAAAAATTGGCAGATGATGTAATTGTGATTGGAGAAAACTTTCAAGGATCTGTAGATAAACTTCTGAAATTAAGAAGTTAATATAGCAAGGTCACAGGATACATGGTTAACATGCAAATGCCAATTTGTTTTTCTATCTATCAGCAATAAGTAATAGGAATTTGAAATAAAAAAATACTCTTTATTAGAGCACCAAAAATAAAATATGCCTACATGAATCTAATAAATATACATACAGAATAGTTATGAGGAAAATTGCAACAGATTGATGAAAGAAATCAAACATGATCCAAATAAATGGAAAGATATTTTATATTCATAGATAAGAAGACTCAACATTGTTAAGGCATTGATTCTTCCTCTTTTTTATTATTTATTTATTTATTATTTTAGTGTATTATGGGGATACAAGTGTTAAGGTTACTTATATTGCCCATAGCCCCCCTCCCCCCTCGAGTAAGAGCTTCAAGCATGTCCATCCCCCAAACGTTGCACATCTTACTCGTTGTGTTTGTATATACCCATCCCTTTCTCCCCCTCCCACCCTCCCCACACCCGATAAATGTTACTCCTATATGTCCATTTAGGTGTTGATCCGTTAATATCAATTTGCTGGTGAATACATGTGGTGCTGGTTTTTCCATTCTTGAGATACTTCACTCAGTAGAATGGGTTCCGGCTCTATCCAGGAATATACAAGAGGTGCTATGTCACCATTGTTTCTTAAAGCTGAGTAATATTCCATGGTATGCATATACCACATTTTATTAATCCACTCATGAATTGATGGGCACTTAGGTTGTTTCTATAGCTTTGCAATTGTGTATTGTGCTGCTATAAACATTCGAGTGCAGGTGTCTTTTTCATAAGGTGACTTTTGTTCTTTTGGGTAGATGCCCAGTAGTGGAATTGCTGGATCAAATAGTAGATCTACTCGTATCGCTTTGAGGTATCTCTATATTGTTTTCCACAGAGGTTGAACTGGTTTGCAGTCCCACCAGCAGTGTAGGAATATTCCTATCTCTCCACATCCACACCAGCATTTGTTGTTTGAGGACTTTTTGATAAAGGCCATTCTCACTGGAGTTAAGTGATATCTCATTGTGGTTTTGATTTGCATTTCCCTGATGATTAGAGATGTTGAATATTTTTTCATATGCAAACAAAATAAACACAGACCTTTTACTTGTAGCAAAATTAACTAAAAATGAATTATAAACACAAATATAACACACAAAACTTGTAGCTCTGACTCAAGCATTACAAAATTTATCCATGTAACAAAAACATTTGTATCTCATTAATATTTTGAAATAAATAAATAAATAAAATATATACTGAGTAACAAAAAAAATATCAAAATATGTGCATTTTACGTACGTAAATTATACCTCAGTAAGGATGGGAAGTACAGCCATTATGGAAAACAGTAGGATGGTTTTTCAAAAACTTAAAAAATAGAACTCCTATATGATCCAGCAATGTCACTGTTGGCTATATAGCCAGAGGAATTCAAATCAGTATATCAAAGAGATACCTTCACTTCCACAATCACTGCAGCATTATCATACTAGCAAAGATATGGAATCAACCTTAGCTGATGGATAAATGATGTGGTATAAAAGAAAGTGGTACATAGACAATGGAATAATATTCATCCTTCAAAGAGAAGAAAATCCATGTTGTCATTTGTGACGACATGGATGAACCTGGAGGACATTAACTGATATAAGCCAGACCAGAAAGACAAATACCGCATGATCTCATTTATACGTAGAATCTGAAAAAATCAAACTGATAAGAAGCAGAGAGTAGAACAGTAGTAACCAGGGGCCAACAGTGAGGGAGACGGCATTGGGAAGACATTGGTCAAAGGATATAATATTTTAGTTAGACAAGGGAAATAAGTTCAAGAAATCCATTGTACAACATGGTGACTATAGTTAATAATAATGTATTGTATAATTGAAAATTGCTAAAAGTGTAGATTTTGAGTATTCTCACCATAAATAACTGATAAGTATGTAAAGTAATGCATTGTTAATTAGCTTGATTTAGCCATTCCACATGTATACATATTTCAAAACACATTGTATACTATAAATATATATAATTTTCATAAGTTTTAAAATTTTTTTAAATAAAAACTTTTTAATGGGGAAAAAAATAAATAAATAAAGAAAATCTGTCTGTCTGAGCTTATGTTTGTTAATGAGTTTTGATACGATTCAAAAGCATGATCCCATAAAGAAAAAAAAATCAGTTAATGGGCTTCCTTAAAATTAAAAACTCATTTAATTAAATGAGTTTAATTTAAAAAATTAAATGACCTGGTTAAGAGAGTAAAAGGACAAGCCATAGACTGGAATACAATGTTTGTAAAACATATATCTGACAAAATGTGTGAATCCAAATACACTACACAAAGAGATCTTAAAATTTTTCAGTAAGAAAAAAACACAATTAAAAAATCCACTAATGTCACACATAAATCAAAAAAATAAATAAAAGAATTTAAACACCCATCATGTATATTGATTGTCTAAGTGGAAAGATACTGGAGACTTTTATAATTAAAAGGAAGAAAAAAAGCTTAGTTATAGATAAACAGAGCCTAATAAAGGTAAACTTATAGTTGTGCCCAACACATCTTTTTACTGAGGTATTTTCCTTCAAATATTTAAATTCTCATCTATAAAATACAAGTTATAGAGAAAAAAAGTAGATATTTGAGCCCTCTCTTTAACATCAGCTACTCATCCTTTAATTTATGTTCTTGTTTCTAAAGAAACTCTGGCATTTCCAGGATGATAAGACTAAATACAACTAAATAGGAAGTTGTCAATTTCTGGGCTGTGCCTTGAAATTAAAGCATTTGTAAGACAGTGAAGGTAGTTATCATTTGCATTATTTCTATTCCTCCAATACTCAATTTACAAATCCAAATTATGTATTTTGAATGGCCAACATCATCATCATCTTGTAGATCTTTTTTTTTTTTTCCTTGAGACAGAGTCTACCTTTGTTGCCCAGGCTAGAGTGAGTGCCATGGCATCAGCCTAGCTCACAGCAACCTCAAACTCCTGGACTCAAGCAACCCTGATGCCTCAGCCTCCCGAGTAGCTGGGACTACAGGCATGCGCCACCATGCCCGGCTAATTTTTTCTACATATAGTAGTTGGCCAATTAATTTCTTTCTATTTATAGTAGAGATGGGGTCTCACTCTTGCTCAGGCTGGTTTCGAACTCCTGACCTCAAGCAATCCGCCCGCCTTGGCCTCCCAGAGTGCTAGGATTACAGGCTTGAGCCACCACGCCCAGCCCATCCTGTGGATCCTGATCATCCCATTTTAATACTGCATGTCTGGGTTGTTGCTTTGGTATGTCAATAACTGAAGACCTTCACACATAAGGATTCATATTGTTTTTATTTCAGCATATGGCGGGGCCACAAATGTTTAGGTTACATGTGTTACTTCCTCCTCTTACCCCCTGTAGTCAGAGCTTCAAGTGTGTCCATCCCCCAGACGGTGTGCATCGCACTCATTATGTATGTATATACTCATCCTCTCCTCCCCTCTCCCATCTGCTGAATACCTGATAAATGTTATTCCTATATGTTCACTTAGGTGTTGATCAGTTAATACTAATTTGCTGGTGAGTACATGTGGTGCTTATTTTTCCATTCTTCGGATACTTCACTTAGTTGAATGGGTTCCAGATCTATCCAGGAAAATACAAGAGGTGCTATGTCACTATTGTTTCTTATAGCTGAATAATACTCCACGGTATACATATACCACATTTTATTCATTCACTCATGCATTGATGTGTACTTTGGTTGTTTCCACATCTATGCAATTGTGAATTGTGCTGCTATAGACATTTGAGTGCAGGTGTCTTTTTTATAGAGTGTCTTTTGTTCTTTCGGGTAGATGCCCAGTAATGAGATTGCTGGATCAAATGGTAGATCTACTCATATCGCTTTAAGATATCTCCATATTGCTTTCCACAGAGGTTGAACTAGTTTGCAGTCCCACCAGCAGTGTAGGAGTGTTCCTATCTCTCTGCATCCATGCCAACATTTATTATTTTGAGACTTTTTGATAAAGGCCATTCTCATTTTGCCTACGCATTTGCCTTCATATCATAGCAGTTTCTAGTCATAAGTGAACTAATTAAGTAAGACTGACAATTCAGGACCCTTCTCAGGAAATATAAATATATTTTCTGTTTTTCCACTCATGGATCACATGATGAGAGAAAATACTGGGCAGTAAAATTGGCTACTATTGATCAAAGCACTATATTGCATTCAAATAACTAAATAGTTTAAAGTTCTCTAAATAGATTGACACTAGAAGTTTTTATTATTTGCAATCTGTATATTTATACTTGTGTGTCTACATACTCAAAGTGAAATTTCACTCAAAAACCTGAACACACATATATACACTATTCACACATGCTGCATGTATGTGGGCATATGCAATTAAAGGTCTAGCTTATGTTACTTTCCAAATATGTCACTCATTCAACCTGTTTGTTCAAATTGTACCTTCATTTCTCTATCCCAATTATTCACGAAGTCTCTTTTAACAGCTTCATAACTGATATTCCTGTTCCTCTTATACCCTCTTAAATATTTCCAACACACAGGAGCCTGATATTGTAAGAATTAAAAATATTCATATTACTACTTATTTTATAGAAAGAAATCCATATTTCTTAACATAATGTATCATAGCTAACATATGTATGGCTGTCTTTCTAAGCATATCACATGTATTAACTCAACTGAAAAAGCAACTCTCAAAGGGTAGTACTATTATTGTCCCACTAACAGATGAAGAAACTGAGACAAGGTGAGGTTAAGCTATTTGTTTTTCATTACTGAGATATTCAATGATATAAAGTAGATTCAAACCCAGCAATTTGGAGACAGCCTGTAGCCCTAATCAAGAAGCTTTATTACCCAAGTGTCCTACATGATACTTCTCAATTTGCCTATTTACTTTCCTGTCTTGTTAAAGGCAAATAGCAAAAGAAAATTAGATGCAAGCTTATATAACAAAATCAAATTTATATTCTCAATGCGGCAATGGAGTACGCTACAGAGGGATGGTGGATGCTACTCAAAACAGAGATGGACAGAAACATATTTTGTAAGGTTGAAGGATTCTGATGAGAGTCTAAGTAAAGCATGGATGAGTTCTAATGGTTGCTGTTTAGAAGGCAAGATTGAGGAAAGCAAGGATTGATTAGGAATGGAGGACCGTCACGAGGCATGTAGCCTAGAAACTGGGTTTCCCAGGAATAAATAATAAATGAGAATAGCAAAGCAGTATGAGGGTGTCATCAGAAATAAAGCTGCAGTCACTCAAAGTGTGGTTGTTATGGCTCTTCACAGGTGCTGCATGGCTTTGGAAGTAGCAGTGTCCTGTTACCTAGCAGCTAACAGATTTCCACTCTTCAAAACCCTATTTCTTGAACAGTTCCTGCATCTGTTTTTTGTACACACCATATTCTTTGTCAGAAATGCACCCCTTTAAATTTTTCCTTTCTGTGTTTTGTCTCCATTAATATCTATTAATCCATTCAGATAAAATTCAGTTATCACTTCCCCTAGAAAAGCATCCATTATCAGTCTGATGGGATTAATCACACCTACTCATATGTTGCCTAGAATGTTGTTTTCATTATCTATGAGTACATGTTTCCCCTAGACAGCAAGCCAGCTTAAAGCAGGAATGCTTTTTATCCCCCTCTTTTATCTTGTATTCTCTGCCCTTTGGAAAGATTAATGATAATATTAATGGAAAGGAATTAATTAATGAATTTTGGAAAGAAAAGCAAAAAATAGTTCCATGCCAACAGAACATTTCTTTCTGCTTCTGTCGGGTTTGGTAGTCTCCTGTGTTCCCAGTTCATGGTGCACTGATGGCTGAAGAATGATCAGACACACCAAAGTAAGCAAGCATGATGTGAAGTTTACTGAGGGGGAGCAAGATGGGATTATAGAGCATGAGCAACATATAGGTTTACAGAGCAAGAAACGTATGCCACTCTTGACGACCAGAACCCCTGTCATAGCAAAAACAGAGAGCTTGGTTATGGTCTGGGTCTCATTTTATAGTGTCTGGATTGGGACTCTCTTTGTGGCCCAGACATCACCATGGAACCACTCTGAGCAGAGAGTTGGGAGTTATAGGACCTGAGTCTTACTATGCATGGGGATCTCCCATGAGCCTTTCTGAAAGCTGGTTGTTCTAGGTAACTTTTCCAGACTCTATCATACCTATGCACCTTGGCCTGTGGGCTAGAGAGTCCTCTACATTCTTTTGCAGTTGGCACACTAAATTCTGATTGGCAAGTTTGTGGGGTGTTCCCTCCTCCCCCAGGTGTGGCAGTCGCTGGGGACAGGATTAAGACCCACTTTCATCTCTAGGAGTCCCGGAATCCCTTCATATCTACCTAACACTTCCACGGCTATGTTAAGAAAGTGACACTGGTAGTAAGTGTGCCACTTTTCACCAGGCTGAATAAAACTTTTTACAAAATGAGCCATCCCACATTCTAATGTCAGTGCAAATTGCACTGTTAATTGTCACCCTGTCCCTGGAAGTTTAAGGTTGTTCTGTATAATTTACAAATTGTCTCCTGTCCCCTCAGCTTGTGGTTGTTCTACATTTGTTTGCCCAACAGCAATTTCTTAGGCTTCCTGCTGCCATGAGTCCCTTACATACACCTGATAAATCTGCATCAAACCTTTCCTAATTAAGAACCCCTGGCTGCAACCTAGATACTATCTATGCGTGCTCTTATCTCATCCAATACATGACTTACAGATGATGTTCAGTAGACAGATGCCCAAATTTAATTTTATAATTTTCAGGAGTATTAGGATTAGACTTTAGCAATATCTTTTACTATTCTTTGTTTGCCATTTCACTATTGTACTATCACTACATCTAGTAGCTTGGGGCCTCCTGGATTCAAGTTTCTAATTATTCTCAACTTATATATCATTTTCAGTGTTGCCTTTGGTAATACATTTCAAATGATAATATTCAGCTGCATGAAAAATAAGTGTATGATCATTCTATCTTTGATCTATTGCATGGATTAAACGTAGAGGAATCTCATGACTAATCCCACTTTAGAAGATGAGAGAAATAAGAAATACATGCTTAGTGTGTGTAGGAGATAATGGGACATAGTGCTTAATTTAAAATATTTATGAACCTGTACTATTCACTATGCATCATTACATTGATATCTCAAATGGAATATGTGAGTAGAATTGAATAAATTCATATTAGAGGGAATTCATATTCTAAAGTGTGCATAACAAAGGGTGTTTTATCAGAACCTGTAAAATCATTACAGTGTACTTCAAAACTTTCTACCTGTTGAATATTCAAAATAAAAAAAATGAGTTTATGCTATTTTTCACTTGAAGGCACTTATCAATAGTTTTTTTGGTTATTTTAAGAGAAAAATATTTCTTTTATGGTGGATCACCTTCCTACATGATGCTATTTTATGTTGTTCATATGCACTTGACCTTTTGGCCAAAATCACCAATAAGAACGGATTTTTGTTACAATGTTAACATTTTCCAGGTTAAGAAAGTAAATGCTCACTCCTTAGTTCTGATTGCCTGAATTTTCTTAAAGTAAGAGCAATGTGCTAAGCCCGTTAATGCTTACAACAGATCAATTCTTTGGATTCAGTTTCCAAAGGAGAAAAGCATCTATCATCTTTTTGTAAGACAATGGAGAGTATAAATTGGGGTGAAGAAATAGTGAAATTCTTAGCAAATTCGCCACATGTAAAATCTTGCTAATACTAACTATGAGCATGGAAAGAACATGATATCTTTTTTATTGTTTCTATAATTGATTCCTGGACCTTCACTTGCTAAGGTGCAATCTTTGTAAATTGTATCATGTATTTGAATGTCAGTTTTCTCATTCATAAACTAGGCATACTATATTGCCTGTCTTGCAGTG
Organism: Microcebus murinus; assembly: GCF_040939455.1. Taxonomy (NCBI): domain Eukaryota; kingdom Metazoa; phylum Chordata; class Mammalia; order Primates; family Cheirogaleidae; genus Microcebus; species Microcebus murinus. The sequence goes on from NC_134114.1 coordinate 15,760,286, forward strand.
CTGCTGTTGGTATCATGGAGACTATTGGAGTGGCTGGCATTTATAAGGCACATATAAATGATAGCTATTAAATTTTTTATATTTCCATTTTGGCAAATGTGGTTAATAGGGAGAAATCTTCTGTTAAGACTTTCTGAAATTGAAGATAAGCTAATTTTCCCTTATGTTTATGCTTAGAACCTGCGTAAACTTCTATCTTTAAGACCAAATATGATATACTTTGTGTCTCTCTACTGATAATCAATAAGGATAGCAGATCCATTTTATTAAACATTTTACTCCCAGAATGTTAAATGTGTTTTGAACTGCACTAAAGTGCATAAGATGTTTTACAAAATAATTTAAAAGAAAATTTAAAAATATTCTTGTATGTGTCTATACAATATTCATTTTTAAAAGATCCATGCATTTGCTTTATGTGTCAAAGTTTATTACTTAGTATGGTTTTGCATTTTCATAGGCTTAAATTTACATTAAAAAAATTTAAAAATCTAGTTTTAAATATAAACAATTTTCTTATCTTTTATTAAATGAAAACATTTAAAATGCATTCAAAGAAATAAGATTAACATAATTTTTTGTTCATACATAGTAAAATAATATCTCTGAATTATTATTTGTATTATTTTTTGATAAGTGGTGATTCTTCACCTCAAAACCCTAAGTAGGATAATGTATTAATTGGTTTTGTGGTCTTAAATGTCAATTTTTCATTAAGAAATTACAAAGAAGCTTACTTAAATTGCTCTTGAATAAGTTAAATAATAATTTCCAGTAACAAAGCCATGGTTAATTATGATGGAAAGAACACATTTATTCAACAAAATATGCACATGTTCCTTCCAGAAGTCAACGATCAGTTACATGAAGCAGCATAAAAGCAATTTTGCCAGCTTTAAAGCAGCCAACAAAATTAAATTTCACTGTTATTATTTAATAAAACATAGTAATATTTATGACTTTATATTGTGGTTGGTTCACTAATCTCTTAGTAAAAAAATGTACAAGCTTAGTGGGAAAAACAAAAGCATAAACAAAATATTTATGCTGCATGGAACTTACTAGACACATATAATCTGATATTAATTTTAAATTGTAATACGATTATAATACTCAATATAAAGCATGCATAAAACAAATACTTACCATCTTACTTTGAAAAGTAAAGTGCATGCATTTAAATGGGTAAATTAGACTGCTTAATCCAAAAAGAATGTTTACTCTTCCTTTTGCATTTAGTTTTATCAAAATACATGATAAATAACTCTTTAGCTAACATTCATCAGTATTTGTGTTCATGATTTGAAATTTTTTATAAATAAACAAACTCATTTAATACCTATAGCTCTGCAATGTCAATACTTTTGATGTTATATTTTGTAGACGGGAAAACTGAGACCCAGAGAGGTTAAACAACTTGCCCAAGTTTATAAACCTAATATCTGCTAGAATCTGGAAAATGCAGATGTGTTTCAATTTTTTAATAAGAAATGTATGAAGTTCATTAATAAATTAAAATAGAGATCGAATATTAATTACTTAAATTAAAGTATTTGGTATTTAATTGGTCTTAAGCCACAAGATCGAAATTGAATTATTTATACCTGATGATGAAACTGACCTTTTCTACGCACTGTCAAATAATAGTGTAACATCTACATATTCTTTCATATTAATAGTCAAATTATCAACTAAATAAACATTGTTTATATGGCCAGGCAAAATCATTCAATCCATTACCATGATGTTCATTAATGATCTGAAAAATAAGAACATTAATATATCATTATTGCAATAAGTACATAGATTAGCCAGAATTTCAGTTTCTATTACAAGGTGCTCTGTGGAACAGTTGTTTTATATAATAAAGAACTTGAAAATTGAGATTACTTTAATCCTTTTTCTAAAAAATTCTGATAATTGCAACCTCTTGTGAACATCTATATCCTCTCCTATAAAGGGGATATATTAAGACATACAATACAGGATTGTAGGAGGATTTAAAGGTATGAGGAAAACATCCTTAGCAATTCATGATGCATATTACATGGTCAATAAATGCTACCCTAAATATTGCCTGGATCTAAAATCTAAATAGACAACTATATTCATAAAAAAAGAAGCCCAAATTTTTATAAATATTTTCAAATTCTCTTTAACTATTTAACTTAAAATTAATTTAGTTTCTTTTATACATTAGGTCAGTGTTTCATTCATATCACAAGTATTTTTAAGATATATTAATTGTTCAAAGAAAAATGGGTCAGAATCAAATATATAAATTTATTTGGGATTTTGTTATAAATGTTTTGTTTATTGAATGCTTTAATTATTAAAAAATTTGAGAAGTAATATTTTAAAAAATAAAGTTCCAAAACTCATCAACATAACGACCTATAAAATATCACAAATACTTACACCAAATAGAGGTGGATTCATTCCTAAGATTCCAGCACTAATTAATGACAGACAACAGAGCTTAGTGTATGTAATTTCAGTCCCTGGAACTCTGGACTGCATGTCTTGAATCATAGCTTCACCACTTACTGGACGACCCTTGCTAAGCGTTTTGAACCCACTTCTCAGTACAACGCATAATGATAATAACTACTTAAAGTATTCTGAGAAATAAATAAAATAATTTAATTTACCCAAAGCACATAACAGAGTTGCTATAACAAAATAAATACACAATAAATTTATAAATTTGGCAAGTGTCATTGCCTGTGCTAGCTACATTGTCTAAGCTTCATTTTCCTTGAAGTCATGTGGGCTGTTTATGGATAGTGTTTCTTGATCAAAGAAGAGATTTGTTCTATACACAAGTAAAAGGACTACCATTTTCCATTGCATGTCTCACTTTAGAAGGGAAACAGAGAAGTCATTTGATCAACAAGTATCATTATATACCTACCACCTATAAAGTACTGGATTCACTATAATGAGAGGATCTGAAGTTTTGCTTATGGTAATTGCCCTCAGGTTTCAAAGATAATACATATACATATAATAATCAAATGGACATAAGTGGTTAAAAAATACAAGATGTGATATAAGCCAATAAATATAATTATCTAATATCCAATATTGGAAATAAATATTTTATTTTCATGTATAGTAAATTCAATATGAGTTATTCATATAGCATGAATAATTTTTAAATGACTTACTCAATTTACCAAAAATTTGCTTAACATTAATAATTGAAGAGATAAAATGAAATTATATGTGAAAATGCTTATGGAGAGACAATTTCATGAATGAACCTCAGTTAGGGGAAAATCTTTAGATAACACTGAATCTCTTGAATCACAAGGTCCAATAAGTTAAGTGATTTTAAAAATTTTACAATTTTCTTTCATTATCCTAACAGAGATTTATTAAATACTATACACAGAATATTAAATAATTGTACAAAACCTACTATGCTTTTAAGAAATTAACCACAATTACTTATTCAAAGCTTATACTTTTTTTTAATAATACGAGCATGAGCAGTTGCACATACCAGGAATGCAGTGTTTCTAGTATGGCCCTATTCAAAAATCCTGTCTGTGAAATGCCTTGATAGGTACACTATTTGCAGTCTAATGGATTATACCTCAAAGATACATTTATTAAAAACCTTCTAAGTGCCTGGTAAAGCCTAAGTAAACCTATTTCTTTTTCTTATACTTAAAATCAGTTTCCCTCACTGTATTCTAACTTGTTTTTTTTTCCCATTTTCCTCCCCCACATTACCCACTTTAGTGAGTTACATATGAATAATCATTAAACCAAAAACATTTATACTATTGTAGGATGAAAAATAGCATTCTTAACGTATTAATTATCAATTATGGGTTCCAATGAAGAAAAAAGCTTTTAAATATGAACTCAGAAAAGCAGGTTTTAGAATATGTTTTCTTCTTAAATAGCATAGAATTTAAACTATATACCTTGAGTAAATGAAGGTAGTAAAAATGAGCACATTTTAAAACTGGTTAGAGGAGTCCTTTTATTGAATTAGAAGTAATGGAAGGTAATATGTTTTTATTTGTACAAAAATTGGCATAGAATACTTTATAAATGGTACTTGGAAATGGATCCTACTTTAAGAGCATCAAATGTTTCCATCATACATTTGCAAATATATGTGTATATGTATTAATACAAAAATATTTAAATATATATTCATATATCAGCATGTATTTTAACAGATGATGATATTTGCTCATGATTTATTCATGAGTTTTACAGAATCTATCGAGAAAATTTGTTTCAAAACTTTTCTAAATATGTAACACAATAGAAGTTATCCAGAGAAAAGTTAATACTCACTCATATATAAATTATGGAGCTGCCAATAATAGCCAGTATGTAGGGGGAGAAAGTGTAATTCTCAGTGTAAATAAGATTTATTCAAGATTTCTAGTACATATCATAAACCAGGATTTTTTTTCTTGTCCTGGCTTTATAAATAAAAATATAGCTTTGATCTTTCCTCCCTGGGTGGCGTTTGTATAATTCAACCTCCATGAAGCCAGAGCTGCTTGTCTGTTTTGTCAATGCTGGCTCTTCGTATGCTAGGACAGTGCTTAGCATATAGTGTAACTTAATAAATATTTGCTGAATGAGTTCATGAATAAAATATGAGAAGACATCTAGGTGATTTTTCACATTCTAAGTAATATTAATACAAAATAGTCTATTAATTATCACAGGATTCTGAAAGAGAAAGAGAGGGATAGTCACCAATACACTCAAATACTGTATTATCTTCTCTACTGTATTAAAAATGCTGGAATTCATAGTTTTATGTCGGGGTAGAGAGAACGGTATGGTTTCCATTATAATTAGAACTATAAGAAATTTTTTAAAGTATGGTGATAAAGAAAAAACTTTCATTCTTGCAATTATTATAAATATATGTCATAAACATTATTTCCTAAAACTTGTTATAATTCAAAATATTTTTGAAAATGTAAAAGCTTCAATATCCTTGAATGTATCCTTGATTAATATGTTTGACTTCTTGAATCTAAGACCAAATTGGGACAAAAAATACATCTTAATTTATTATTTGCTTAAGAACAATTGATTGCTTATACCTTGCTGATATTTATAAATTGAAATAAATACAAATAAAAGAATATAAAATGGAAATCAATTAACAAAAAAATATAACGAAGTAAACAAATAATTAGATTACATAGATTATCTGTCCTCAACTTTTATTAGTGCTAGCTACTGGAGGAGGATACACACATATTATGGCTATATGACTGCTTATTTATATTTTGGGTGGGACTAAAGTACATATGGGGTATGTATCATAGGTTAAAAGGTCAAAACGTGTCTTTTCTAGACTCAGTACCTGAAGTTGCTCTTTTCTTCTACCTATGTCCCAAGATTCCTCCTTTGACAAATTTTGACCAATGAGAGAAGTATGTCAAAAATATTAGCCCTCTGATTGTTCAGGTCAGTAATGGCTTGGTCCTAGACTCATCCTTAGGTGACGTCAGTACTCTGAGTTACATCATTTCTCTTTCAGTTCTTTTCAATTCAGGCTTGAACCCTTCCATACTCCTGTTCTTTAAGACTATAGACATTCCCTGATTTATGATGGTTTGATTTCCAATTTTTCAACTTTATGATGATGTGAAAGAAATATACATTCACTAGAAATTGTGCTTCAAGTATCTATGGAACCATTGTTTTTCATTTTCAATACAGTATTCAATAAATTACATGACATAGTCAATAAGTTATTATAAATTATGCTTTGTGTTGGATGATTGTGCCCAACTGTAAACTATTATGTGTTATGAGCACATTTAAGATAGGATAGGTTGAGCTATAATTTTCAGCAGGTTAGTGTATTAAATGTACTTTTGACTTGTGATATCATCAAGTTTACAATGGGTTTGTCAGATATAACCCCATTGTAACATGGGAAGCTCCCATATATCCACACTCCAGTGAATTGAGCACATCTCTGAACTTCAGACTATGTGACAATAGTATTGAAATTTCATCAAGTTTTTGTCTCTCCTTTCCTTTAGATTCCTGATTACTATATCCCATATTTCCTGGAACTGGCAATTGTGTATGGAGTGAATTCTTAAAAACATTAGTACTGTATAAATATATAAAGCATTCATAAGTTCTACTTACTGTTTTACATACATTGATAACAGATGCTCAGAAATACCTAAGTGAAGTTTGCAATTTTCATTTTAATACTGTATATTAGACTTCTTGACTTCAAGGTGTAAGAAAAGCAGAACAACCCTAAAACAATTTTTCCATTCTGGCTTCTAATTTTCTCTACCCTGATGCTTGTTCCTTAGTTTAACTCATACTGTGAACATGAACAAATTCAAGATAAGAGAAAGAATAAAGTCGATCACAGCACAAGATGCCACACTTGATTATAAAAATGTATAGGTATATACATTATAGGTAGTGAGAAATAAGACTGAATAGATAAAACATTACAGACAATTTTAAATAATGAAAACATATCTGAGGAGTTCATGATTTAAACATATTTTAAGTTCTTGAATAAAAAGCTAACCTAAGTATAATATTTTTCTATACCAAATGAAGTTTCTTAAAAATGAGCAAGCAGATATTTTGTGATTAGCAGAATAGGTTGAAAGAGGAAGTGGTTGGAGATAAGAAAATCAAATAGGAGAAAAATACATTAATTCCAAGTATAAAGCAGTAAGAGATTGGAGTAGAATAGTTCCTCTTAATTTGGGTAGAAATATATAGCTATACATATGTATGTATGTGTGTGTGTGTGTATATATATAGGTGTGTGTGTGCATTGTGTATCATTCTAAAGGTTAATGGTAGCTAGTAGCCTAACAGAGATATAATAAAGATAAATAGAATTAGTAAATATTGATCCATTGCTTCTGGTATCAATACAGGGTTACTTTCCTGTAAGCTTCTGGTGACAACATTTTCATTATTTAACAAATTGTTTTGTTTTATGTGTGTTTCTTTATAATATTTCATGTATATTTCTTACAAATAATCAATTAAATACAGTGTTCCTGCATAATAATAAATCACCATCCTTTTTTTCCTAACTAACATTTTCCAGACCCTGAGTTACCTAAAATTTCTTTGGCTTTTAGCCTTCCAGCACTGCTGTCTATTAAGCTTTTGTTGTTCGTTGTTATCTCATAAATCCATAGATTTAACGTCTTTCTATCTTTTCCATAGCTTCATCACTCACTATAGTTGTTACTTTAAAACTTTTGAGAGCAGCCTCATGTACAGATCAGTGAATTTCCTGTTTCTTTTTCTGGATGAATCGTGTTGTTGATTCATCAACATTGAATTCACGGCCAGTAGCGCTATAACTAGTGCCTGAATGAAGCTTATCTAACACATGTGCATGTGACACATCATAGTCTTCTCGTGCGTAGGAACCCTAGACAGCATTTCAGCATAATGCTTGGAAATCATTTTAAATAGCAAAATCACTAACAAAAAGCACAAAAGTGTGAAAACATGGCATTAAACAGACTGTAAAAAAAAGAACACTTGGTTACCCTATGAGAGTTGAAACAAGAAAACAAAATTTTGCCTTGTTTGACCTTAGCTGGGAGAGTAAACTTCTAGCTATTCAAATTTTCAGCCCTTCTGTGCATGCCCTCAACTAATTCTTAGTCCTTAGCACTTTGATATTGATGTTGCGGTTAGAAATAAACTTTAGTGAGTAGGTGAATTGGCAAATATGGAATCCACAAATAATAAAGATCAGCTGCACATAGAAGAAATATGGCAAAGGCATATAACTTAGCAACATCGCCAAGTTTCTATCTCGTATGAACACCTGCTTAGGGTTTAAATTACTACCATTTTCAGAAAGAAGTTTTCATTGTCAGTATCAAGACATCATCAGTATTATCTTGAGTTGTGTTATTTTGCATTTTTGTTATTCTTGCTTTTGATTTATGAACACAGTTAAATTAATGTCATCTCTCCAGACCTAATTTGTTGTAAACTATTTGGCAAACCACTTCATTACATTGATGTGTAAGTATAACGGGTATTTTCAGTACAATTTTCCAGTTATTAAGCTTTAAGACATTTATGTATTGCAATTCAAAAATGAATGATCCCATTTTTGTTTGTAGTAACAATTTATTAGTTATATGCTCTTTGAAATAATGTTAAGAACTAGCAAGTTACTTATCAATGCAATTATATAAAGTTGATGAGTTGTAGAGTATTATTCTAAGTACACAATGAGTTGCATCTAGTCAACTGTTTATTTGTGAATATATGTCACAAGCAATTTGCTTATTGGATATTACTTCATTTTTTTCTAATTTATGATAGTCCTTGGTTTGCTCCAGTATAATGTGAGGAAAGAGGAATAGATCTGATGGGACCACCACTAGATTCTTTTTTTTAATTTCAGCATATTATGGGGGTACAAATTTTAAGGTTTCAAATAATGCCCTTGTCCCTCCTCCCCCCACAAGTTTGAGCCTCAAGCGTGACCATCCCCCAGACGGTGCACATCTCACTCATTATGTATGAATATACCCTCCCCCTTCTCCCCTTCCACTCACCCATTACCCAATTAATGTAGTTCCTATGTGTCCACTTAGATGCTGCTCAGTTAATACTAGTTTGCTGGTGAATAAATGTGGTGCTTGCTTTTCCATTCTTGGGATACTTCACTTAGTAGTATGGGTTCCAGCTCTATCCAGGAAAATATAAGATGTGCAATATCACCGTTGTCTCTTAGAGTTGAATAGTACTCCATGGTGTACATATACCATATTTTATTAATCCACTCATGAATTGATGGGCACCTGGGTTGTTTCCACAGCTTTGCAATTGTGAACTGTGCTGCTATAAACATTCCAATGCAGGTGTCTTTTTCATAGAGTGACTTTTGTTCTTTTGGGTAGATGCCCAGTAATGGGATTACTGGATCAAATGGTAGATCCACTTGTATTGCTTTAAGGTATCTCCATATTGAGACCAACCCCAAACCCAGCAGAAGAAGTAAAATTAACAAGATCAAATCAGAACTTAAGGAAACTGACAACAGGGAAGCTATACAGAAGATTAATAAAACAAAAAGTTGGTTCTTTGAAAAAATAAACAAAATTGACACGCCTTTGGCTAGGCTAATGAAAAGCAGAAAAGAGAAATCTCTAATAAGCTCCATCAGGAACAAAATAGGAGATATCACAACTGATCCCAAGGAGATACAAGATATAATTTATGAATACTACAAAAACCTTTATACATACAAACTAGAAAATGCAGGGGAAATGGATAAATTCTAGAAACACACAGCCTCCCTAGGCTCAACCAGGAAGAAATAGAATTCCTGAACAGACCAATTTCAAGAGCCGAAATAGAAACAGCAATTAAAAATCTACCACTAGATTCTTGATGTGGGTTTGGCCAATAAACATATCATTACCTTACATTTTAAACTATTCAATACTTCCAAAGACATTTATCTGTCTTTATTGATTGCTTGTATAGTCATTATGTCCACAATAATATATAAAAAAATCATTTTATAGAAAAAGACAATCATTTTATAGAAAAACCATTTTATAGAAAAAGGTAGAAAAATAGGAAAACAACACAGAGAAGCAGATGTGAGAAAGAATAACAAAACTTGAAGGAGTAGCTGCTTTTTATCATATAATGAACATATAATTACATAATAATTATTATGGACTATGTAGTGTTCTAAATACTTTGGAATATTAACTCACTTAATACTCTTAATAGCTATATGAAATGATTTTATAGTTATGGTCAATTTACATATAAAAATATTGAGCACTATAACTTTAGATAATTTGCCCAATATCACAAACTTAGTAAGTGGTAGATAGAGTCAAGCTTCAAACTCTAGGCGATCTGCCAGAAGAATCTATGGCATTAAACATTATGTTAGGCTTTCAGTCACTGTTGGCTTTTCAAGTCTTGGTTTTATTATCTATTATTCTCCTATGAATTTTTTACCTTGGTTTCTCCAAATTCCAAAAAATGTCTAACCAGCTTTTAAGGGATTCCCTTAAAACAAAACATATACCTTTATTTACACAGAAAGAGAAGCATTCCCTCTTTCTACCATGAAAAAAGAGAAAGTACAGAGAACACTGGCCATATTTTGAAGGTATGGGGATACATAATACCAACTAATCGTATTAGTGACTACTCACCATAGGAACCCCTGGAAAATAAACATGACTCATTTAGAAATATTTATTTTATACCAATGTATAAGGCAGAAATATTTCATTACCATTTCCTAACTTCATTTGGTTTTGGGTTTTTTGTTTGTTTGTTTGTTTTGTTTTGTTTTGAGACCAGGTCTTGCTCTATCACCCAGGCTAGAGTGCACTGGTGTGACTATTCCTTAGTGCAGCCTTCAACTCCTGGGCTCAAGCAATCCCCCTGCCTCAGTCTCCCTAGTAGCTAGCACTACAGGTGAGTGCTACCATGCCCGGCTAATTTTTTAATTTTTTGCAGAGACAGGGTTGCACTATGTTGTCCAGGTTAGTCATGAACTGCTGGCCTCAAGCAATCCTCCTCTATGGCTTTCCAAAGCGCAGGCATAAGCCATTGTGCCTAGCCTTGTTTTCTAAGTTTACAAAAAAAAAAAAAAAAAAAAAAAAAATCACTGAAAAGAAATCTATATATAAATAAGTTGATTATACGCAGTCTTTAATGTTTGCTTTTCTAAATCTAAAATCATGGGGAGCATCTTTATTTTATTATTTTTAAAGGGTGTCATTTTTGAATACTTTTTTTTAGGAGAAGATAGGAAACAGTATGCTTCCATAAAGTGGATGTTTACATGACTTTCAAAAGAATATATGGGCCATTTTTGTAGAATAAGAAATCTTTTGAACAGCTTGCAGTATTTCTTATTCTAATTGTATTTGTGTTGAAAAAAAGTGAACAGTATAGCAAAACAATTGAGTTAGCTGCATTATAATACCCTCAGTAAAGGGCCAATTGTAGTTCAGTCATTTGTTTTTTGCACACCTTTTAATAAACAGTGTGTACTCCCAGCAACAATGGGTAGTGTTTCTAAGTGCTGAAATCAAATATGTATTTAAAGAATTTTAAATTCATTACCTTTTTTTTTCTCCATGAAGAAACTAAATAGAAAATGCACTCTGTAACATGTAAAATGTTCAGTGTTTTTTTGCATTAATTAAGGATACCCAGCATTTCTTGATTCTGTGATCAGGCCAAATCAACAGGACATAAGAATCATTAAAGCTCAAAAATTACTTTTATCTATATGGTCTATGGACACACACTGAAAGGCTCTCACCGTCTGATGGCAGTTCTGAATATAAATTACAAATCAGCTTTTTACTGCCATCCATAAACCAAATTATTTGTCCAAAGACACAGGGATGAATAACTACTCAATCTCTTTTCTTCTGCTATCCCTTTAGTCTCCATCTTTGAATATGTATTTACCACAGAATTGGCAACATCAAAACTAGCTTAAGATGGATTTTAGAACCCTGGTAAAATAGCACCCACATTTTCTCTATTTGTATTCTTCCCCCCACCCCACCCCCGGACTGCTGAATCTATTTTTTTTAATCCTTTTGAATTTATATACTCAAACTTTAACTTGGCTGTTTTAAACATTCAAAAATGCTGTGGTTAAGTTCACTTTCCTCTCCACCTCAACTAACTCCTGCCATCCTTAGGTATATAGAAAGGTTCATGTGGCAGATGCGTCAGCAACATATTTTCTCATTCCCTGACCATCTCATCCCACTGAAGTGCTCAAGGAAATAACTGCCTTCAAGTAACCACAACCTATTTGATGTGGCTTAGGCAAAAAATATAGACAATGAGTGAATGATTTTCTTCTGATTATCACTGATTATTAATTCACAGTGTGATAGACATAAGGGTCTACTGGATGACCTAATTGGCAAATCTTCAGAATATTTTTCTGAGCAATTGAAACTTCTTAAATAATCTTTTATTTATTATTTTTCCTATTCAGTTTGTACTTTCCTTCTTTGAGAACTATTTTTCCCTGTACATGTGTGCTATTTGTTCAGACCAATCAATCATTCCCTCTTAGATGGATGTTCCTCCTTTGGAGTTTATTATTATTATTTTTCACCCTATCAGCTCGACTGGCCTGAGGTATGGCTTTTGTCATATACACCCTGTCCCCAACCCCCAACACTTGTCCCCAGTTATATTTCATTTGCTTGGTGTTGGAATCAACCAGGGAGGCATTTCAAAATCTCTACCTGATACCCTTTAAACCTGAATCTTCATGGACTAAAATAGAGAAGTGAGGTTGAATAGGAACAGACATCATTTTTTGTTATTGTTGTTGTTGGATTTTTGGTTTGTTTTAAATTTTCCTGGTCACTGCATTGTGCAGCAAAGTTTTAAAACTTATTCCCTGTGTGGTCACAGTCCTATATGCAACTAAAATCAAAGACTATCTCTGCCAAGGAATAAGTACCATCAAAGAAAGCAGCCTGTCTCTGTTGATGTACCTGGAGGAAAACTAATTCCTAGATCTCAGCTTCAGAGACCAGGAAGAATAAGAACATTCTTTCAGTACTTTTTTGTCATTTGCTTTTTAGTTTGGTATTTTTGAGTTATAGGAGATTGGGCATCCTAACACAGGGCCAATATACTCATTCACTTGACCACACACAGAACCCAGGCCTCATTTTCAGTTTTCCACATGCCTCATGGCCATTTGACCTAGAAGATAACAGTTGTTAAAAAATAATGAAATATTAATACCTTATATGGTACCCAGACAATACCGAAGATATTTTATAGCCATTAATTGACCTTAATAAGAAAATATCATAGATCCAAGAAATAACATTTTGTGGTAGAAATTATATGTTATTTTAAAGTTTTAATTTAAAATTTTAATTTACAAATAATTTTTATATATTTATTGGGTATTATGTGATATCTTGATATAACTATGCATTGTGGGGTGATTAAATCAAGCTGATTAACATATCCATCACCTCATGTACTTATATTTTTGTAATGAGAACATTGAAATATACTCTTTTAGCAATTTTGAAATATGCAACATGTTATTATTAACTATAGTTACTATGATGGCAATAGAACTCTAAAGCTTATTCCTCTTTTCTAACTAAACATTTGTACCCTTTTACCAATATCTCTCCCCATTTCCCCAGCACCAAGTCTCTGCTAACCACCATTATACTCTCTATGAGTTTGACTTTTTTAGATTTCACATTAAAGTGAGATCATGCAGTATATGTCTTTCTGTGACTGGCTTATTTCACTTAGCATAATGTTTGTTAGAATCATCCATGTTGTCACAAATGTCAGAATTTCCTTCTTTTTTAATGCTACATATTATTCCATTGTGTCTATATACCACATTTTCTTTATCTATTCACTTGTTGATGGACACATAAATTGAATTCTATCTTAGCTATTGTGATTAATGCAGCAATAAACATAGAAGTGTGAATATCTCTTTAACATACTGGTTTCAAATCCTTGAAAACATTCCCAGAAGTGGGATTTCTGGATCAATTGATAATTCTAATTTTGTTTTCTGAGGAAGCTGAATATTGTTTCCCATGATGGCCATACTAATTTACATTCCCACCAGTAATGGATAAGGATTCCCTTTTTTCCACATCCTCACCAATACTTGATTTCTCTTGTCTTTTTGGTAATAGCCATTCTAACAGGTGTGAGATGATATATCATTGTGGTTTTAATTTTTTGTATCCCTGATGATATGCGTATATGTTAACTATCACTATGGATTTTTATCTCTGGATAATTTTGAAGTTCAAAATTCCCTGTAAAGTATAAAACAATAATGCCTAAGATATTAATATTAAAATGTTTATGCCCCAAAGCTAACTCAATGGAGCAAATAAAAGTAAATAGTTAAGCTCAATTTACTAGAACAAAAGAAGTATTTATCAAGTTTATTAAAAAGAAATGAACATATTTGAACATTTGTCTAATTAATGATAGACAACTCCCTAGTATCACTCATTGGACATTAAACAGTAATGAGTAATGTAGGTATTAGAAAAAATATAGTTTAATCTATATAGCTTCAACTTGAAATGTATAATTGCATTTATATTTTAAACAAATAAATAGGGAGGCCTCTTTTATGTTTATTTTGGCAAGTCTGATCACTATGGGTGGTGGTGTCTTCCTGTTTGCAATTCGTCTCCCAGAAGTCCTTTGAACTTCTTGTACCTAGATATCTAGATTTCTAGTAAGGCCAAGGAAATTTTCCTCCATTATATCCTCAAATAGTTTATCCAACCCTTGTGTATTTTCTTCTTCACCCTCAGGGATGTCTGTAATTCTCATGTTAGGCCTCTTCACATAATCCCATGTTTCTTGCATGTTTTGCTCTTTTCTCTTACTTCTCTGCTCTATGTCTGACAGACTTGTTTAAATGAAAGGTGTTATCTTCAATCTGTGAGACTCTTTCTTCTGTTTGATCGACAGAGCCTTTCCACTGTATTTTATAATTCCTTGAATAAATTCTTCATTTCCAGTTCTATTTGATTTTTCTTTAATATTTCAATTTATTGAGTGAATTTTTCTTCCAAGTCCTGTTTTTTTTCTGGTTTCTTTGTGTTTGGTATCCATTTTCTCCTGCATATCATTAAGTTTTCTTATAATCCATGTTCAAAATTCTTCTGTCATTTTAGTGTTCTGAAATTGGTTGATAACAATTGCTAGAGAGCTGGTGTTCCCCTTTGGGGGTGTCCTTTCAGTTTGATTCTTCATACTTCCAGAGTTGTTTTGCTGATTCTGACCTATCTGGAGCAGCTGTTGCTTCTTACCTTTGGATTTTCATTTAGATAATCACATGCCCAGTTTAGTCTCTGAGCTAGGAGGTGGTGCTTGTGGGTGAGATTTCACTACATCCTGTGTGATGAGTCAGTAAATGCAGTAAAAGTGTGTGCAAATTTACCTCCCAGTCAATAGGTGATGTTTGCCAGGAGAAGCAAGCTGTAATGTTGTTTTGGGGTCCCGTAACCAGCTCTCATTCCTCTGGAGAGGCACTATAGTGCTTCAGGTTGTAGATAGGGCCCTAGGACTTCCAGGAGTGTTCTTATTCTCCACCTCAGCAAGGGTGAGTGGGGCATGAGGCTGGGTAAGACTGGGTTGGATAAGCCTGCCTTCAAGCTCCACAAATATTGTTAGCAGGAGTCAAAGGTCTGTTCTCTGTTTCTGAGCAAAGCTGCCAGGGAGGGGCTGAAATGGCCCCACTCAGCACATATTAGTAACATTTATCAGGTATCTGGCAGGTGGTGGAGGAGGAGTGGATGGGTATATTCACACCTAATGGGTGTAATGCACACTACACTGTCTAGGGGATGGATATATGCTTGAAGCTCTGACTGAGGGTGGGGTGCCCAAAGGCAATATATGCAACATTTGTAGCCCCATAATATTCTGAAATTTAAAAAAATTCAAATAACAATAAATAAATAAATAAAAGCCATTGTTAAAATATAACTGCATATACAGTGAAATGGTTCCCTTGACTGTGAAATTTTCTGACCCTAAAGGGAAATATAGTCTTACATAAATTCTACTGAAATTTCTCTAATGAAAAATTGTTCATACTTTATATCACTACCAAATGTTCAACAAGATATTTTCAACTGTCTCCTAATCTTGGTTATTATATGCTAATCTCTTCCTAAATTAGAAATCAGAACCAATTCACTATACTTTGCATACTTTATTCTAGCTCAATTACTTTTCTCTTTGCATATTACCTGA
Source organism: Microcebus murinus (assembly GCF_040939455.1). Classification (NCBI taxonomy): domain Eukaryota; kingdom Metazoa; phylum Chordata; class Mammalia; order Primates; family Cheirogaleidae; genus Microcebus; species Microcebus murinus. The sequence continues at coordinate 15,776,102 of NC_134114.1, forward strand.
AAACCATTTCACATAAATCATTATCTAATAAGCTTGGGAAATGCCACATTTAAAGCCTTCTTTTTGAGATTTACCTTATTATAGTATTGTGTTGAAGAATCTGATGAGTGATTTTTTTCATGTTCTTAAATTATAAAAATCTTTAAATGATATATTGATAAATTTTTAAATATGGATATCCTCATGTAACCAAGAAGACTAAACCAAGATGTAGAAAATTTACTCAACCGCTGAAAATTCATTTGTCATCCTATCAGTTAGTAGTCCTGCAGCATAAGGTTAGCCACCACGATCCTTTTATCATCTTTGATTAATTTCACTTGTTTTGAAATGCATAGAAATGAAATCATACCGCTTTCATTCTTTGTATGACTCTTTTTATTAATATTATGAATGGGATAGTCACTCACACTATTGCAATGAACTTAACCATTCTAATGTCTACTATGGACATTTGGCTGTTTCAAATTTTGGCTATTCTAAAAAAACATTTCTATAAAAACATTTCTATAAAAATTCCTATTATTTTCATGGAAATAAGCACTAGATATTCCCAAGAGTATAATTGCCTGGTCACATCCTATAGATATGCTTCAATTTGATACGTTCTGAATTGGCTCTATAGATCAATTTGGAAAGAATTGAAATCTTACTGGTATTGAGATTTTCTGCACATGTAAATGGTATAGAGATCCTGCATACCTTTTGTTGAATTTATTTTAAGCACTTGATACTTTTTACCCTATTGTATGCAACTTTGTTTACTAATTGGAGTTTCAACCTGATCTTTGTTAATATATGGAAATATAATTGCTATTTTTGTACTGGCCTTGTCTTCTGATGTCTTGCTAAATTCACTTACATGGACAAAACAGAAGAACTAAATGGCTACTAAATGATGTAGTGAACCACAGAATCAAGCCCAAATGTCTGACAAAACAAAATATGAGATTTGAAAGACCTGAAGTGCATTATAGAAAAGGTAATATCAATGGAAAACAACTAAGCCTAATGTAATGTAGATCTACATTTCAGAATGACTTCCAGGAGGCAATTAATGAGAGAACAAAATGAAGGCCCTAATTAAAATTTGTGAAAATTTGAAAAGAAATACAAATCCTCAAAGACATCACATGGGCTTGGCAAGAATCACAAATAAGGAATCAATTCTAAAGGAATTAGAATTTTATTTTAGCACTAAAATTAAAATTATTAAAAGCTTTAATAAAGTTATAAAAATGTATAAAACATGCCATAATTAAATTTACTTCATATTTGGCATGCATCTTTATACCAAAGCAAATGAGAAATGTCTTCAAATCTCTAAGAAAAACTATTATCATCTTAGCCATTTATGAAAACTAAAGTAATACTCTGAGTATTATTTTAAAATATGCATTTCATAATACTATACAGACAAATACATGAAATAATGGTGAGTTCTTTGCACTCTAAGCAATTATATAAAATGGATTATGGGAAGAAGGAAGAGGAGATCAAGATATAACTGATATTGCAAAGAAAGAAATTGAGTGACTTAGGGTTCCCTAAGTGGCAATCTGCCACTTCAAGAGCTGGGTTGTTGAAGAAAAGCAGTCTCAGCACCAACAAATCATTAACAAAGATTCTCAATTGCTAATACCCAACCCACTGCAATTGAATATCCAATGACCAAAAGACTATAGCCAGCCACCTTCCCAGTCTCTGGTCAATAAAATCCCCATAGAAAACTCATCACCTCTTTGTTGTATACACTAAATTCCTATAATCCAATACATGGTGGGATTTAACCATTTTTATGTGGATGGTGATAAGAAGAAAAACTCTCACTTAGTGAACCAGATGGAAGAAGGCAGAAGCAATTGAAAATTATTCAATGTTTTGAGCAGGATTAGACACATTGGCACTATAACACTTACTGTATTCTAGTGCTTAGATATTTGAGTTTTGTTTTTTTTATCATTTTAATACATTTAAAATGTGACTGTGTACATAATGTAAAGAGCTAACTAATTTTCTCAAGCATCTAGTCAATTTAGCTAATATTTATTTTGATTATATTTTTATTGATATGAAGTTATAATGTCTATTTTATTCTCCCATAAATACAGACATTTGCTTCTGAACCTTAATGCTATTTTAATTACTAACTTATGAAACATGTTTTGATAATGGTAAGGAGAGTCTACACTCACTGCTTGCTTTTAACAATAACGCTCAACCAAATGTTTTCTAACCTCCAGTAAATTTTCCAGCAGACTTCTTTATTTCATTGTGTTTTCACAGGATTTCATTTAAAGGTCTTATTCACACTGAGATGTAGAACTCACTGACAATCAGATAAAATACAGATAAAAAAGACTTAGAAGATAGATGAAGAATCTTATAGATAACGAGATTTTTTTCCCAGAGTTAGAGACAATTATATTGAATAGTGTAATTCTGCTCTGCTTCCCCCGTGTAAAAATGTAGCTTGTCCTTGTGCTGTCTGGGCATTAACTGATTGATGTCCATACTGCATCTGTTTCTGAAGCCCTCGTAGGTGCAGCTTGCTTATCATTCTTTGGGTATAAGTCCAGAGTGGTAGTTGTATTCCTTAAGCTTCTCAAGTGTTTGTGGGCATTGTGGGCCACTTGAGATTCAGGCATATCCCATATTTAGTTCCCAACTTTGATCCATCCACCTATTATCTATGGAATTACCTCACTACGAACTGCAGCAATTCCAAGGCAAACCCCTAGATTATTATTTTTTTTTTTTATAGACTCTCACTGTGTTGCCTGGGCTAGAGTGCCATGGCATCAACCTAGCTCACAGCAACCTCAAATTCCTGGGCTCAGGCAATCCTTCAGCCTCAGCCTCCCAAGTAGCTGGGACTACAGGCATGCACCACCATACCCGGCTAATTTTTTTTTTTTATATATATTTTTAGTTGTCCAGCTAATATCTTTCTATTTTTAGTAGAGACGGGATCTCACTCTTGCTCAGGCTGGTCTCAAACTCATGAACTCAAACAATCCTCCCTCCTTGGTAGAATTTTTATTCTCAGAGAATGTCAGGTCCCTACCTCCTTCCCTTCTCCAGGTCACCATGTAAGAACTTTGGGATCATGTCTATGCTATGTTCAGGCCTTGAGAAAACAAGGAACATTAACACATATGGTCTCCTGAAGGTAATCCAAATTGATTTGAGGTGCTGTATTAGACATTCTCCTATGAATAGAATGTAGAACAAAGGCTCCTCTGCTTTCACCATCCCCTCAAGAAAAGAAACTAGCAAGTGTATGTGTTTGTACCTCCTCACCTGTTTCTCCTCAACAAAGCTGGTTCCACCCTGGTAAGTAGAAATGTTGGACCTTTGGAAAAGGACCTTTGTCTTGTACTTTCAACATTCTCTTCTCCACCACCTCCACCTGAAAGACATTACATTTCCCCCTGCTTCCTGATGGGAAAGGCCTCTACATCATATCTTCCTTTTTCCCAAGTGATATCTGTCTTATGCTTGCCTTGGGCAATAATGACAAAAGGGGTACAAGGACAGAAACTTTTGCAAAGAAGAGAAATTCATTGAGAATCATTTTGAAAATTAGATTACCATTATGTGCAAAAATTACAACTTCAATACTTTTCAGAAGTTGATGGATAAGAAAGGATAAATAAATAAAATATCAAAAGAGAAATTTGAAGCAGATTTGCAACTTCACAGGGTTACCCCATATTTCATTCTCCTTACACTTTTCTATTTTGATTTTTATTTTGTAATGTTAGCTTCTTTTTCCTTCTTGATAGCTCAGATTATTTCTTCAGGCACTGAAGGCTAGTGCAGTAAAATATTGTGGGCCAAATAAGGGTATCATAAGTTACATTAAAAAGTACAAGATAAAAGTTCTTTCCGAAATAATGGAAACATTTCATGCATATGATGAGATGTATTATGATGAATCAATCTAAAGTGTTTCTTTAAAATTTATTGGTTATTAGGATGTAATGGAGAAAGAAGCAACAAGATAATAATCATAGGACCTCAGTTGAAATACTTTCAGAAAGATCAATTGAGATTCTCTGTTCTTACTCACCTTCTAAAATAAATTCTTGAAATGATAATTATAAACATTAAAGCAAATATATATGATACTTATATGTTCTCTGAATAGAAAGAAGTTTCTAAGCATGAGGTAATAGACAAATTAAGAAAGAAAATAAACCACAGATTTGAGAACTTATGATTTAAAATACATTTTATATCAAATGAAGGATAATCAAAATAAAAACAAAATTAAATGTTAGGAAAAATTTGTAGGATATGTCTATATCTGTATCTGTATATCTATAAATAAAGCATTATATCCCCCAAAAGAAAAATTAGTAAATTTTATGAACCCAGAGATCTAAAATGCCAAATTAACATATTAAAAATGTGAAGCTTCATCAGTAATTATAGATACTATTATGGGGGAGATAGATAGTAAAATTCTCTCATGATACTGAAAATATGAGAAATGAGATAACTTTAGAATGTTAAACTAAAATACCAATAGATAATATCTCCAGAAGTTACATCTTAAAGAAACAGTTAAAACTCATTTGTATTGAATGCTTTTACATACACAAAGAGGAATATATGTTAAATCATACAAGTGGCTATCTAGATATTATAACAAAGATGACATTTATGAAGGCCAATTTTGGCAGTGTCAGTACAAATTCTCCCAAGAATAGAATGGTGCCTTGTGCACCCAACATGTTTATATCTTTTGCTAAGCTGAAGTTAGGAAGATATCAGAAATATTACCAATAAAAGATGAATAAAATTAGAACCTATTATTCTGAATGTATACTCAATCTGCAGTATATATCTAATTAGATAACCTGTACAGTATGTCTGTGGGAAAACATGTATTGAACTGACACTACTTTCTAATATGTCTTAGATCTATAGTCCTGGGAAATGATTAAATTGGCATTCTTGAGAGGAGTGTCCTTGTCAGGTGTGTTAGTATATTAGAATCCCATGTTCAATAAACTCTATGGCACTACCAAGATTGATCTTCTGAGTCAGTAGCTGAGGACATAACATAGTTTAAGGTTGATTTATCAATGCAAATATTCCCTTGGAAGAACTGGTCAGTCACCCAATTACCTCTCCTTCCTTTGGATACTCTTGAAGTAGCTGGATGCTATGCTCTGGTAAATATTACACAATAAGGGAATAATAAAGGAAAGAAAACAAAGGTATTCTCTTAATTATGTGTATGAATGCTCAAATGTATTCATAACAAAATGAGAATAAAACACTTGTGACAATTATAGTCCCCAGTGGTTATAAGGACATAACTAATATTTATAACTACCTTCTATTACCTATTCTCTATTTCCCTTGTCTTCAACAAGAACTCCAGCAATTCACAGTTCTTGAATTAGTGGAGTGACACAATTTTCATTCTTTAACGATCTGGAGCATTAGAGGTCCTGCCTGGATTGAATATCAGTTTTCCATTGACCTTACTCACAGAACATGATAAAACTAAGAGACACCCTGAGAGATCTCTCATATCTAGACATACTCTTCCATATTACCTCCATTGTGGAGGAGTGGTCCAATATACCATTGGTAGTCTGGATCAATCATCCCAGTTAACAACATAAATCTCTTCTTAGCCTATTGATTTGGAGGCATTAGGAGCCTGAAGTTGCCAGGTGGCATTCTTAACTTTCAGTTCAATGGGATCATTGTTGTGTTGTCTGATGGAAGCATTTCTGTCTATGAAACTGAGACCTCTAGACCCACAGAGCTTAAAGTCACAGGAACAGTAAGCAAACACTTTTCTAATGGGCCACTATGGGTAAGGGCAAATGGTACCACTTCTATTTCCACTCCACGATTCCTGGATCCATAGATCCTGGCTATCAGAAAATCAGTACCATATATTTGACACTGATTCAAAGAATACACAACTTTGTGAAGAACCTCACCCTATCCCTCCAGAGCACTACCATCCAGATGTGCTGTAACTGAGCCTTTAAAAGGACATCTAACTGTTTTATCAAGCCTATGGCTTCAAGATAATGGAGAACACAGTAATACTAGTGAATCCTTGAGCCTGGGCCCATTGCCACACTTATTTGGCTATGAAGTTCTTTGGTCAGAAGGCTGCGTGAAACACCACTGGGGTGGGTAAGGCATTCTGTGAGTCCAAGGATAATAGTTTGGGTAGAAGCATGGCATGCATGATGGCAAATTCATATTCAGAGTGTTTATTCCAGTAAGGATGGACACTATTCTTTCCATAATGGAAGCATTCCAATGTAATCAACCTGCCACCAGACACCTAACCAATCACCCCTGGGGAAAGGTGCTACATTGGGCATTCAGTGTTGGTTTCTGCTATTGGCAGATCGGACACCCACCAGTGGCTGTATTCAGGTCATTCTTGGTGAGTGAAGTCCACACTGCTGAGTCTCTGTATGACATCTATCCCTGCCACATTGCTGCCATCATTGCTACTTTGTTCATGAGCCCATTGGGCACATGGCAGGATTGGCTGGATAAAGAAGCTCACTGGCATCCCCAGAATGTGTCATCTTATCCATTTAGTTATTAAAGTCCTCCTTTTATGAGGACTTTTTTTTTGGTGAGGTGAGCACTTACATGGGATACAAATATCTTCTCAGGTTTTTATTTTTTTTGTCCTTTCAGAAAAGTCTATCCTTTCACCTCTTCCCCCCTTATTTTTTTGTCACCAATTTTTCAATCATGTTCCTTCTAAGTCCCTGACCATCCAGGCAAACCATTGGCTACAGCCCATAAATCAGTATAATCGTCCCTTGGTATCCTTGGGGGATTGGTTCCAGGACATCCTGCAGATATCAAAATCCATGAATGCCATAGTGCCTGATATAAAAGGATGTAGTATTTGCATCTAATCTATGCACATCATCCCATATGCTTTAAATCATCTCTAGATTACTTATAACACTTAATATAAGGAAAATGCTATGTAAACAGTTGTTCTATTATATTGTTTAGAAATAATGGCAAGCAAAATGTCTGTACACGTTCAGTATAGCTGCCCTTTTTAAAAAATATTTTCAATCCAAAGGAAGGTAGTCTTGCAGGATTGAGGACAACCATGGGTATTTAGGCCACTTCTTCATGAAATTTACTTGTGCCTTAAAGGCCTGCTTTCATGTGATGATGTAATGTTGCTGTTCATGCACAAAGTTATAGCGCCGTGGGTCAGATAGCACCCAATTTATAATAAGGAGCTCAAGTCCCATGAGTTTATAACTTGATGGCCCATAGTCAAGTGTTCAGTTTCTATTAAGACCCATTAGCTGGCCAAGAGCAGTCTCTCAAAAGGAGAGTGTTTACCTCCAGAGGATAGCAGACCCTTGATACAAAATCCTAAAGAACTGCACTGTGATTCACCTATGGGTGCTTGCTAAAAGCTCCAAACACTGTCTCTGTCTGCCACTAATGCTTCGAGCTCCCTTAGAACTGATGAATTATATGACCTAAGGGACAGAGCTGCTTACTCAGCAGGCTGGACTTGTTTTCAAAACAACTGTTACAGCAGAACTGATTTTATTGATCATACTGAAGGATGGGGAAAAGAATGTTGATATACTTTTACAAAACCAATAGCAATGATGGGAGGAGGGATATTACATGTGTATACCAACTCTAGATTTCTTCCCACAAAGGGTAAAGCCAAAGGTACCTTGGCTACTAAAACCAGGATCACATTCTAAAACCATACTGCCCACAGAGCCTGGAATGGAGACATCTGACACATGCAGATTATTAGATAACAATCACTCATACCTTTTTTTTTCAGCTATCATGATAAAAAGTAAAGAAAGTTAAGAGAAACAAATGGCATCATTTTTTTTCTTTATTAGGAAGATAATTATATGCAAAAATAAATTTTAATAAATTAAAGTCACATTATCTTTGTCTCAACCTATCTTATTTATTTTTTTCTTGAAGAAATATTAATTTTATTAATCTAAAATGATTTTCTCAGTAATTAACATTTCCAGGGGAATCTGACAACTTGTGCCGCTCGTACTTTTTCAAAATGTGAAATGGTCTCTGAGGTCATGTCAGTTTCAGACTCAAAGTAAAATTTAAAATTGGTGAAAACTTTAATTTTTTAAAATCAAGGCTCTTAATTTGTTAGCTTAAGAATCATCTGACACTTATAACAGGAACTAAAAGAAAATAAAATTGGCTCTGATCGTGCCACTCATGGTGACTGTAGTTATATCCTCCATCAGCACTAACTGTAACCTAATAATCAATAGAGAACATTCCCTCATTGAACACAACTAGTAACAGCCCTTCTCTTTAATCGTGATGCCCAATTGTCCCCAGATAGTCTGTGATATTAACTCCTACAGCAGGCCTGCTGTGATCAAACACACGTGAACCCTGCTGTTTCAGTTAGCAATGACTTGGGAGAGGAAAAAAAAATATTATATATATATATATATAGGCATTGATTCCTGTGGTTGACATCTTGTACATTTCACTTTAGTTTCAATTTCATGCAGATCTGCATGAGTTTCAAACCAGGTGAAAAAATCATATCATTATGGCCCAGCAGGGACACAAAATAATTTCACCGGAGCCCAGCTGGTTTGAAAATGCAATGACTGGAAATCAGGTAGGTTTCACATGTTGGCAGCTTTGGAAATCAAAGCTTTACACACCTCTGATTACATTGAAATTATAATAGGATTCCCAGTAAAGGTCACAAGTTGTACCCAATTTTAATGATTCTACTATGTTCCTGGAACTATCTCAAACTTATTGCTATAGTACACGTTAGTCAGCATTATGGCCCATAACCCTCCCCTGGTGGGGATGAGAGTACAGGGTAGAGCTCTACAGACCACATGCCTAAGTCGGACCGCAAAACTCTGAGAGTATAATACATTATTCGCTGTGTCATTAAACAAATTCTCCCTCAGAAATATAGTACGTTCCCCTTATTCCAGGTTTCATTTTTTGTGGTTTCAGTTACTGGCAGTCAAATGTAGTCTGAAAATATTAAATAGAAAATTACAGAAATAAATAATTTGTAAATTTTAAATTGCATGTTGTTAAGAGTAACATGACAAATTCTTGTACCGGCCTGCTTCATCTTAATTGGGTATTTGACCATCCCTTTGCCCAGTGTATCAGTGCTGAATATGCTACCTGCCTCTGAGTCATGAGTCACTTAGTACTTAAGTTGTTTATCAGATTAAAAAAACATAGTGCAGTTTATGTAGGGTTTGGTACTATGTGCAGTTTCAGGTATCCATTAAAATATACCCTCTGTGGATAAGGGGTGCACCAATGTATGTCAAATGGTTCTATGTTTATTATTACATCCTAAGCTTAATGACATATTAATAGCCATGAGATTTCAATTATTTTACTTGTTTACAAGCTTGTCATTATTGGCCGTTGAAACAAATGTCCTTTTCTTTTCTTTTTTTTTCTGTCTCCTGCTTTTAAGATCACATGAAAATTAGGGTGGCAAGGTTAAATACATATTTAAGATAAATTTAGACATAGTTAATACACATTTCTATACACTATTATATTCCCATTATATTTAAAGGACTAGTGATAACTAATTTTGTCTTAATTTGATCTATGTGTCCTTTATTTTGGGAGTTGGCTCTAAACACATATTAATTTCATGAATCCCCTAACAGGCATTTTGGCTAACTGGGTTTAGCTTTCCCCATAGCATTGAAAATTAAAGCAGGTAGGGGAAGCTAAGACTATCACTTCTTATCCACCATTGTTATTCTAAAAAATTCATTAGAAAAAATATAATTTATTTTATAATATATTCCATCATGCAAACCATATAAAATAAGAAAACAACCTTCTATATCTAAAAAAGTCAAATTATCTAACTAAAACAAAGGTTATTTTTAATCTATTTCTTTTATCTCACTCATATCAACAAGCTGCTTTAATCTATTTTCCAAAGCCTTTATCTGTCTCCCACTTTTGTAATCTCAAAATGGTTACATTTTCATTGTTATGTGGATTTTTTTTTCAAAATTATGTACAGCAGTAAATTTTCAACTGTTCTGTTATGTGAAGCTCAAGTCTTCCCTTTTTAAGTGTTAATATTTTTCTGTAAAATTCTCAACTGCTTCTTCACTTTTTGATTAGATTTAATCAAAATCTATATTATTAATATTTCCTTGTCATTTTCTTATTCAGCATTAATTCAAGAAATATCTAGTCAGGGCCTACTACGTGCCAAGCATGTTTACACGTTTTGGGCTGAGAGGTCTGGGTCTCAAGAACCTCACAGATGCGTATAATCAAGTTGTATGATTAGTAACAGAGATTTGGATCAGAATAGTGTAGTGAATGCTTATAATTTGAAGTTTCCCTGGTACCTGTTTGAATACATGTTTAACTTTCTCAGACCAGAAACAGACAGGGTTAAACATCCTTGACACAGTTTCCAGCTCTACGACACACACCAATGGCTCAAGCCTGTGGCCAGAGACAAGAACTTAGAGATATCTCTCCTGTGCCGCCAACTGAGCTCCCCACTTTTCTGCCACTTTAAAGGGACTGTTCAGGCATTTCCTGGTGAACTTAAAGTGACCCATATCCTCTTCCCTTATATATATTGCTACTTTCCAAACACATTTTGTTCCTCCCTCTCTCTGCCTGTGTTCCCTGACCTCCTGTATATGGCTTCCAGGTTTGTGGTATATACCCAACAGGGTCTCTAAGTATTATAATACTAAAAACTTTGACACTTTCACCTTATGGTTGTATCATTGAAACCATCCCCCAAATCCTACCTATGATGGTGAGGCTACCCGAAGGGACTCAGGCAGGTGGATACCTTGCTGATACTCTTTCATCTGGGCCTCTGGTGGCTACTGAGAACAGCTGATGGAGAAATTCCATTAAAAGTTTCATTCAAAAGAAATAGAAAATACGATCAATTCTCCAGTAGAAGAGGAAAGAAGTACAGAATTAGGCTTCATACGGAAGGTAATTCTAGGATTGAGTGGGGGGGAAAAAAACAACAAAACTCTGTTAGTTTCAGAGGCAACATTTTTATCTGCAAAAAATGAACTGCATTTTACACTGGAATCTCTGAGCGACCAGTCCCTTCCCAATTAACTTATTCAGGTCTTTGCTCTTTCCAGGAAAATGTCAGCATTTTAAAATCTGACATTTTAAAGGAACCAGAGCATTTTGACATCAAATCAAATATAAGTTAATTAAAATTAGTCCACAAAATGTCACTAAGATAAGTGAGACAAAAGAATCCACTTTTTTTTCAGTTGCAACAAATTATTTAAGTAAGAAAAATAAATAGATAATTGTTTGGCCAAATCTCAAAGGAAACACATGAACAACAACAACAAAAAGCTATCAGAAATTAGCTGCAATCTTAAAAGAAAAGATTATAAGGTCATAATGTCAAAATGAAAGGTTCTAAAAATTGAATAAATTTATCCTTATGGTAGATTTATTTTATTTTCCTTATATTACTTCAGTCATATGAACAAATATTCAAAACCCAGAACCTGAGCACAGATTGAGATGGAGAAACACTTGTCTTGATCATCAGGCAATCCATAACAGCAGCAATGGATGGGTAGAAAGAGAAAGATGAGTATTATAGAAACTGACCTGTCTATCACGCTTTGGGAAATTGAAGCATTGCTGTTGTTGTGTAATGGAGTTTATTTTACATTTTTTACATATATTTTCTATTGTATGCTTGGAATAGCAGGGGTTTTTATTTATATCTTACTCTTATATATACAAACTCTATTTTGGAATATCTTGATCATAAACTCAGCAGACACTAGCCTGTCTGGCACCCCATGGTAGTATAAGGTAACTGTTGTCTATCAGGGTAATATTCCTATCTATACTTTATATCCAGAATTAACCTGATGTTTCCCCATTTTTTTCTCTGACTCACATATATTTCACTTGATCATACTTCAAAATATATCTGCACTCTTTGGCCTAATTTAAGATTGAATGTTTCCTACCACTTCTTTGGAAACTGTGGTCATGAGGGAAAAAAAAGGATTTGTTACATCTGTTGATAAGAAATTTGATATGCTAAAATAACATGAATATAACATGAATAACAAAGTTAAAGTTAGATATGCCTTAATCATAGCTGAACTTACAGTAAGCACAATTGGCGATCAAGCTGAAAAAATACAGGCAATTTAATTAGTAAGAAACATGGGTCTTTTGTTCTAACATTGTTCTCTACATATTCCGTAATCCAACAGAGCGAATTAAGTGATTCCCTCATGTAAGTTCCCTCATGTAAGATTCCCTCACGTCGCATGGACCATGAAGATTGATGACAAAGTAGTATTTTACAGACATGTCAATTGACTGTGGTAAATAAGACCTCTACATTAGATATCTGTGTAAGACAATGAAATTTAAAAAGGATGTGGTTGGTAGATAGGCCAAGCCCGAGAAAGCTCTAAACAGTAAGTAGTCTTTCCTAATGTAGAAAGAATATAGAACTTCATAACATATTTCATAATGAATTTCATAATGGAGAAAGAGCACACTATATTAATAGATTGTAGCCTTGTTAGAAGATCAGAGTTATCCATGTGGATTAAAGCTGCTACATCTACATTAATTTTCAGTCTTTTTGTTTTAATATATCTATTCGACAAAGTAGCACATATGCCATAAAGTTCATCTGTTGGCTTAAAAAATAAAATAAAAATCTAAGTAAGATTCTGTTTCCATGTCATAGAGCACAGTTGATAACTCTGTGACTATAGAACTCAACACTCTGTGTTCCCTTCTGCCATTCTCTCTCCCATTACTGTTTCTTAATTGCTTTTTGTTCAGGAGTAATTGTTCTCTTCCCCCCCCCCCCCCAACTCTCTACACTTGACCCATAACTCCAACCAGCAGGCCCTGAATAACTTAGGAGATGAAATGCCCTAGTAAAACATTGACTTTCTTATTTTATTGGCATACTGGTGCATTTCATTTACATTCATCCTACATAACATTTTGGTCAACAATGAAGTTCATATACTAAGGTAATTCCATAAGATTATAATGAAATTGAAAAATTCCTATTGCTTGGTGATGTAGCCGTGGTAACTTCATAGCACAGTTTGCTATCATAGATGACAGCTCCATGTGTGTTATTGCTCCTGAAGACCTTCTAGGGGGACAAAATGTGGAGGTAGAAGACAGTAATATTGAGATGATCCTGACCCTGTGTAGACCTAGACTAATGTGTTTGTTTCTTAGCTTGTAACAAAAAAGCTTCAAAAGTAAAAAGAAAAGAAAAAAGTTTAAATATAAAAGAACTTATAGAATACAGATATAAAGAAGAAAAAATATTTTGTACAGCTGACTATGTGTTTTAATCTATGTTATACAAGTGTCAAAAAGTGAAAAAAACAATTTTATAAGATAAAAAAGTTACACTAAGCTACAGTTAATTTATTATTGAAAAAAAGAATAACCTTTTTATAAATTTACTGCGGCCTAAGTGTACAGTGTCTGTAAAGTCTACAGTAGTGTACAATAATACCTTAGGCCTTCACATTCACTCATCACACGCTCACTGAGTCACCTAGAGCAACTTCCAGTCCTACAAGCTCTATTCATGGGAAGTCAGTAGAGATATACCATTTTTTATATATCATATTTTTATTAAAAATAAATGAAATATCTTGGTAACACTGGCTGAAAATGTGTATAAATTTAAAAATTTATACTACTTTCATTCAACTAAATAAAAATATATATTTTCAACAGTAGACAAATTTCCAGAAAATGTCCACATCATGAAAAACACATTAGTAAATACAGGAATTATACTTTGACTTATATTTCAATTTCAAATAGATAAATTCATTCATCTAAGTAATTTTGATCTTAAAGTGTTACTTAGACTTGTCTCTCTCCTATTAAATTAAAGACTTGTTCATATTCAATACTTTATTGACAGGCTAGTCTTTTTCCTTTTGTAATTTTTTCTTTGCCTATGTTAAAAACCGTACCTACTCTGCAGTGGCACCTGTGCAATTTTAAAGCAATTCAGAAAATTACTCCCAGCTTTGATTTGTAGCCCAATTTCAATTCTCTATATTCAATTGGATTCCTTGGTTTCTTTCCCATTTCCTCATACTCTGTTTTATTTCTGCTCAGAAAACCAGAACCAAAGGAAAACTTTGAGTATTTCCTTTTGTTGATTTCCCATATAATGGTGTGCCAGCTTTCCAATTTTGTAAGGCTTTATTTCTAGCATGCACAGTATTTTTTATTATTATTATTCTTTTATTGTAGAGGGTCATGGGTTAATTCTAAACTCACACAGTCCAGCATAAGATCCAGTTCCAGAACACTAATGGCCTGTAATCAAGATTTGCTAAAGATAGGACAGAAGTTAAATGGAAAGAGGATATTATAACCTTTGTGTTGCCCCCAGCCCCCTGGGAATATGCTACTTTTCCTTTTGAGACCTGTTAAAACATAAATATTTGTGGAAACAAATTCATTTCTTTAGCAGCAGATCAGTACTAAACATGTTTTATTTTGTAATGCAAATTTGGCAGTACTTTCGACTTTTTGACAAAGCAGTTGGGCTGTCCAGAAATTAGCACTCCACTTTCCTTACTCCAGTATATATGAATAGCTTGGCAGTGAAATGAAGACATTTATTGCGTTTTTCAGTCCAGTGAGCTCAATAACAGCTGCTTAAAAAACAATAGCAAAATCTTGAAAAAAAGTGAGAGTTTATTTCTTCTATTGAAATATAGAATTTACACAGCAGGGATATTCCTAGAGTATTGTTACTGGCTGGTGGAATTAAAATTTCTATTAAAGGATACTCATATTTAGCTTGTTTACAAAAGAAATGAAACTTTTAGAGAAAGCTTTATACTAATACTTTATCAATCTATTTAATATAAGTAAGATTTTAGAGGAATTGCTTTTATATATTGCACAGTCTTCATATGTTACTAATATATTTTGATTGAAAGATACACGAAGCATCATAACTGATATAATAACTGACTATTTAATATAAAATATGTACTTAAATATTTTATGGACATTTTTATGAAGTTAGTAAAATATGTATTAGGCAACATTTACTGAACATCTTCTATGTGTATGGTGGTTTGCTAAGCACTGGTCTGTGTATGACCTTAAGGAGCTCAAAGATTTGGGGAGAGAGAAAGAGAAAAGTAAATGAAAATTCACTGTACAGCATGATGAATGCTTTGATAGTGACATATCCAAGGTGACAGGTAAGCAAGAAGATATCTTGGTGACAGGTAAGCAAGAAGATGGCTGCCAGGAGCTGGAGATTAGGAAATAAACATCTCTGACTTAGCAAAATAGAGCTATGATTTAAAGGGTCAACATGTTGAAAGGAAAAGATAGGAGTTTTTCAGGAAAGTTCTATGGTTGATAAACTGTTAAGGAGTCGTGGGGATTTTGATACATAGGACATGGAAAGTAGTGTTTTGAGGCCGACATGTTGTGTTAAGGGACTTCTGGGTAGAAAATAAAGGTGAAAAAGTCATCTCGAACTACTTTTATAATAATAAGCCTTTTTGGTACACAAAGAAGTTTGATTTTAAGTCAAGAAACATAGTAAAATGTACTAAAATGATTAGTTGGTAAAATTTTTGTGTCAAAAAACAATTCGGTAGTGATGGGGAAGATTGTTTCAAAGGGATGGTATTAGAAGAATACCAAATACCACATTGCTTTTGTAATAGCAAGAGCAAATGATTTTTCAAAAATGAATTAAAAGAATAGTACAAAGGAGGGGGTAGATTTGAAACATTTAAAAGTTAAAATAGTTTTACTTAGCACTCTGTAATTGAAAGGTTGTTTAAATGAATGGAAGAAGAAAATAAACAATAAAATAAACATGCATAGACAAACACATATGAAAAAACTAAATGAACAAAATACTTAAGTTGTTGGAGATGTTGAGAAACATTCTATATGCTATACATACTCAGAAAGAGGAACAAGAATATCTGTGACTTGTCTGAAAATTTGGGTGCCAGCAATTAGTCCATCCCTGTAATTGCACACAATCCCTGTAATTGTAATTTTCTCATCAAGAGGTAGAGTCAATCTCCCCTCACATTGAATGAATATTTGATGACCTTTTAATTTGTATTGACATATACAGTACAGTAGAAGTGACATTCTTGAAATTCCCAGCTCAAGTTTAAGAGGACTGTCTACTTTTCCATTCTTCCTTCGGAGGCTAGTTGCCATACCACATGAAGTCCAGGATATGCAACTGGCATAGAGAAGATTTGGACAATGCCTAAAAGATAAGACAGGATATGGAAAAAGAAAGCTTGAAGAGGGTATCCAAGAGATCCCAGATACCTGTCCACACCATGGCCTCAGTCCAGTGAGCAAAGCATTTATGACCCTTCCTGTTCCTTTTAGTTACCAGTTAAAAACAGCCATAAGAGTGAGTCCAGCTGGTAGTACATGGAGCAGAAGAACTGTCCATTGTTCTCCTAACTCATTAAATTGTGGGCTGGTTTGCTTCACAGAAATAATTACCTGAAATCATAGTTGATAATATAAATAGCATTCTATGTGACCAAATCTAAAACATATGGATTTGGAATTGGAACTGGGAGGTGAATTATGAGAATGTTAGGGAAGTCTGAAGGGTTAGTGAGAAAATTGTTATTAAAAACTGAAGAAAGGCCAATCTGTATACCATAGGGCTGCCAGAATTTTGGCAACCTTATCACCAGGAGTAACCAGGAATATAAAAAATGTAATGAACTTGTGGATTAGTCCACAGACATCAAAACAGCTGCTGGGTATGTGATGGCTCCCCCTTTCCCCTGGATCTTTCTTTCTGACTGCTGCCTGTGGAAAACAGTTTTCAGCTCATGAACATGGAGTTCCAACCTACTCCTGAGCTTCCTTTCCTTACTCTAGTGCCCCATGGACCTCTACTTTGTTTATTCGTCTGCCACAATTGTAAAAACCAATCACATGTAATAAATTTCTCTAGGTATGCATACATACATATATAGATGAACATAAAAATGTGTATAGAGTTGATATGTATGTATATGTATATATATATGTGTATATATATATATATATATATATCTCAACAACCTGATGTTGAAGTTAAAGTAAACTTTAACCTGAAGTTAAAGTAAAAGGATTAAAGAATCAAAACCAATCTATGATGCACCTAAAATATTATCACTGTAATATAATTTAATTCTGTTTGCACTGTTTTCTGACTTCTGACAGAATTTCTAATACGCTTTTAGAAACATGATTCTTTGTTATACATATCTATAAGGGAGAAAGCTAAAAGTAATTCTGTTCTTAAAAAGAAGTATCACATTTAGGTATGATATCTCCAGGTCTCACTGTCTTTACCTGTAGATTGCAGTACAGTGATTCTACTATTTTTTCTTGCTCTTTAATGTAAACTGGCTATGAAATGAGTTGACTTTTGTTACCATAGTTTATGTAGGAAATTCCTGGTTGTGAATGTGAGTAGTAAATAGTGTAAAGATTTTATAGGGTTGTAAACAAAGCCTGAAGATTTAAATGTCTGTTTTCAAGTAGTATCTTCTCCACAGGCATGCAGTACACTCCTCTCTCTGCCAAGGAGCAATGGAATGAAGCTATCTGTGAGCAGTAATATTACACATTTAATTGACCTTCCTGTATTTCAGAGCTATTCATTGCATTTCATTTTTGAGGAAAAGTAGAGAAAAATTTGATTTTAGTTTATAAACATCTGGATTTTTCAATGTTTTACTGTTTAATTTCCCTTGAGGGCAAGAAACCTGGTCTTATGGATAATGGATGGTTTTATCTCAAGCATTGAACTCCTTTAGAAAAGACAATGAAATGACAAATTTTATGTCTAGTAGCTGACAAATCCTATACCTAAATTATGAAAGATGTATATATTTACTTAAAAAATTTTAAAATAGGGCCGGGCGCGGTGGCTCACGCCTGTAATCCTAGCTCTTGGGAGGCCGAGGCGGGCGGATTGCTCAGGGTCAGGAGTTCAAAACCAGCCTGAGCAAGAGCAAGACCCCGTCTCTACTATAAATAGAAAGAAATTAATTGGCCAACTGATATATATAAAAAATTAGCCGGGCGTGGTGGCGCATGCCTGTAGTCCCAGCTACTAGGGAGGCTGAGGCAGAAGGATCGCTCGAGCCCAGGAGTTTGAGGTTGCTGTGAGCTAGGCTGACGCCACGGCACTCACTCTAGCCTGGACAACAAAGCGAGACTCTGTCTCAAAAAAAAAAAAAAAAAATTTAAAACAAGGTATTTTATATTTTTAGGATTCAAGCTATACTATGCTTTAAGAAATTTTGAAACATTGCATCTATGTAGTATTGAAGTAATAGCTTTATTTTCAGACGTTTTCTTTAATGTTATATCTAACAGCCCAAGGGAAGTTGAACTGATATTGCTTTCAAAGATATTTTGCACTGAAAAATAATCCACTTGGAAAAATTATACTGGAACTTAAATTAAATACTTTCTTAAATTTTGGAGGCTCATTCTTTCTTGTCTTGGAGATTTAGTGTGGTAGATTTATATGGAAACAAGAACTGTATGTTCCCATCAGGTGATTTCTATCTATGATTCTTTCATTAACAAAATGCTCTTGTGCACATACAGCCAACTAGAAGGAACAAAATAGTTATAATTCTTTTTAGCATAGAATGAGATTCAAAATAGCCTATGTTTAAAAAGTCCATTTTTGTCATAAGAATGTCCATAAAGTACACATTCAGACAAATTTAACCTTAAATATACTGAGAGTTACTGTAGCACTTTTATTTCTAGTCAAGAAATAAATTCTCTTAAGCAGAATTTGTCTGGTGATATTACAAGTGATTTATCTAAGAAAATAGGGCCAATTGAACAAACTAATGGATTTGACTTAGTTAATTTCCCAAGGGAACTTCTACTCTATATTCAGTGTTATCATAAAACTGTGCTCTGTTCATATGAAGATGGAAAAACCTGAGTTAAATTCTTTTCAAAGGCTTCAGATAATCCCTGCCTTATTAATGATGCCAACCCTCTAGCTTTCATGGATCCTGAATGCATTTTTTATCATTTTGAGGCCCTTGGTGAGTGTCAACAAACATTATCATTAGTCATTAGAGTTTAATGATCACTAATCAGCTTTTCATATTGGATACTGATGCCATAAAACAAAGTCAGAAGGAATCTTAAGCTTCTGTCACATCATTATTCCAACTTCGTAGAAATTTAAATTATCCTTTGATAATTTAAACCTAAGCCCGCAGGTGCGTTGATCATTGACTTCCCAGACTTCAGCACTATAAAAAATAAGTTTCTGTTCTTTATAAATTACACAGTCTCAGGCTTTTTGTTATAGCACCAAAAAAAACCAAAAGCAAAAACAAAAACAAAACAAAACAAAACAAAACAAAAAACGGACTAAAACACCAACTAACATCTCTGACCACAGAATACTGACTTATGCATCTCCTTTTTCTCTATACCCTTTTGTAATTTTCTGATTATTGTCCTTATTTAATTATTTTTAAACATTATCATTTTATTCTGGAGGACATTCCTAAATATTTGTTGTAGAGACAGCTGGCCATCCTCCAACATCTAGTCTTCTCTTCTATCTTAGTGATAGCAATCACAATATTCAGTTTGACAAATGTCCACCTAAGAATGAAGATTACTTTTCCATGCATCCCTCACTGGTAATTTGAATCATGTAATTAAGTTTCATGTCATGAAATAAAATAGTTGTGCATAACTTTCAGGAGTTTTCTCTTTTATTCAAGTTTAACTATTTTAGGTAGTATTAGCAGATATTTTTCCACTTTTATCTATTTTAAATTTTTATTTTAAAAATTTTTGGTAAATTACATTTGTACACATTTATGGAGTGCATAGGAAATTTTTTCATATGTGTAGAATGTGTAATGATGAATTCCAGGTATTTAGGGTATCTATCGCCTGAGCATTTATTATTTCTATGAGCTGGGAATACTTCAGGTCTTCTAGCTATTTTAAAAATAAAATACATTGTTGTTAACCATAGTCACCATACTCTGTTATCAAACACTAGAACTTATTCTTTCTATTTAACTCTATGTTTGTATTCAACCTATTTTCTTTCCCCACTTCCACCCATACACCCTTCCCAATCTCTGGTATCTATCATTCCATTCTTTACCTTTTTGATTCTACTTTTTTATTGCCCAAATATGAGAACATGCAATGTTTGTCTCTCTGTGCTTGGTTTATTTCACTTAACATAATGGCCTTAACTTCCATCCAGAGTGCTGCCAATGACAGGATGTTATTCTGTTTTGTGGTCTGTTAGTATTCCATTGTGTGTGTATATATAGCACATTTCTTTATCCATTCATCCATTAATGGTCACTTTGGTTGATTCTTTACCTTAGCTATTTGTGAATAGTGCTGAAATAAACATTGGAGTGCATATATCACATTGATAGATTGATTTCTTTTCCTTGGGGTAAATACCCAGTAATGGTATTGCTAGATATTATGATAGTTTTATTTTTAGTTTTTTTGAAAAATCTCCATATTATTTTCCATAATGACTGTACTACTAATTTACATTTCCACCAACAGTGTCCTTTTCTCCACATCCTCACCAACATCTGTTATTTTTTGTGTTTTTAGTAGATGCCATTCTAATTAGGGTAAGATATATCATTTTTTAAATTTCCCTGATGACTAGTTATGTTTAGTATTTTTTCATATGCCTGTTTGCCAATTTTATGTCTTCTTAAAAAAAACAATACCTATTTATGTCCCTTGCCTATTCTTAAATGAGATTATTTGTTTTTTGACTATTGTTTAGTTCCTTGTATATTCTGAATATTAATCGATTGGTGAAATGAATATTTTGAAAATATTTTCTGTCATTCAAGAGCTTGTCTCTTTATTCTGTTGATTGTTTCTTTTTCTGTACAGAAGCCTTTTAGTTTTAGATAATTCCATTTGTCTATTTTGATTTTGGTTCCTATGGTTTTGAGGTCTTAACCATAAAATTTTTGCCTAGACCAATGTTCTGAAGAGTTTTTCCTATGCATCTTCTAGGAGTTTTATACTTTTGGGTCTTAAATTTAAGTCTTTAATCCATCTTGAGTTAATTTTTGTATATAATGAGAGTTAGGGGTCCTATTTTATTCTTCTGCATGTGATTATCCAGTTTTTGCAGCATAATTTATTAAAGAGGATGACCTTTCCCCAATATTCTTGACAGACTTGTTGAAAATCAGTTGGCTATAAATATGTGGCTTTATTTCTGGGTTTTATATTTTTGTTCCATTGGTCTATGTGTTTATTTTTCTACCAATACCATGTTGTTTTTGTTATGATAGCCTTATAATATATTTTGAAGTCACATACTGTGATATCTCTAGCTTTCTTCTTTTTGCTTTCTGCATATGAATTTTAGGATTGTTTTTCTATTTCTATGAAAAATGACATTGGTATTTTGAGGAACCTGAAGAAAACAGATAAATTCCTGGAAACATGCCATCTACTAAGACTGAATCAGGAAGAAATAGAAAAAACCTGAAGAGACCAAAAATGAATAGTGAAATTAAATAATTCATTAAAATTCTCCCGACAAAGAAAAGCCCTGTCTGGATGGATTTGCTGTCAAATTCTACCAAGCGTTTGAACAGCTGATATCAGTTCTCCTCAAATAATTCCAAAAATTGAAGAGGAGGAAATTCTTCCTAACTCATATTAGGAGGCCAGCATTACCCTGATAGCAAAATCAGGAGGTTTCTTTAACAAAGTATCTGCTGTGTCCTTCTTTTACTGCTCCTAATTCTTCTTGGGATACAGATGTGATGATGGAGGAGCTTGAGCAGAGAGAAATTTGGGGGCCATGTGGTAATAAGTGAAGTATAAGACAGAAGGATCTTAGATCTCTGAGGTTATTGATATTTCTACTATTGCTGCAGTACTCATCATCAAACTTTGGTGACATGAGGAGGTGGATATAAACTTCCAACATGCTTGTGACCACTATTCTGTTTTCACTTTTGGTTTTCATGTTTGTTTGTTTTTAGTCAGTTGCTATAGTTTATTTTGGCTCTACTTAATTTCAACTAAGTCTTAAACATATTAAGGAATCATTCAAATAGCAGAATTGATTATATCTTAATTTTGTAAAAATCTTCACTTGATCCAAACAGAGCACATTTCAGAGTTATCTTTTCTGTGTTAAAGTTTCAGTCACATCTAAAGGCAAATAGAGATGAATAATATTGAATATTAATTCGGTAATATTAATTAGTTTATGATGTTTAAATAAACAAGTTGCTTGGGTGAGTCCTCTTCTGATACCATTGCTTTTTCATGGAAAGAATATGGGACTGGCCAGCTATTACTACTTGATATTTTAAAAAGGACTAGTTTTTTGAGTCATTTTAGTACTCAGTGAAAATATTTGTGTACTTTACTAAAAGTTCTTGTAATCACCAGGACAGCTGGAAGCATTTGGCTGAAATAGAAATGCAAATGTGAGGAAGAGGATGCTGGCAATTTTACTTTACTTTTTTTCTGTAGAGCAAATCTAGTGTATTTTGATTGCTTATATGCATATAAAACATTATGCTCACAATACATAAATTCTGTAAAATGTAAAATTTTAGCACCTACCCATCTATTCTGATATATACAATTGTGAAACTGATGTGCTCCCTTTGTGAAGTTTTGTTGCATGTCTTGTGGATAAACTAAAGTGTATAATTCATTGTCAGACATAGACATTTCTCTCTTTAGCTTGAAGCTCTGACTTGGGTGGGGCAAAGGGAATATATGTAACCTAAACATTTGAATCTCGTAATACGCTGAAATAAAAAAAAAAATTAGACCAAAAACAATTTCAGTATTTTTGTCATCTGGAAGTCACCAGTGTGAAAATTGTCAATAGTATTATTTCTGTGTAGTGAGGGTATTAATAACTACATTTCCGGCCAGGAGTGTTGGCACACACCTGTAATTCTAGCACTCTGGGAGTCTGAGGAGCTCAGGAGTTCGAGACCAGCCTGAGCAAGAGTGAGACGCCGTTTCTACTAAAAAAAATAGAAAAAAACTAGCTGGACAACTAAAATATATATATATTTAGCCGGGCATGGTGTCTCATGCCTGTAGTCCCAGCTACTTGGGAGGCTGAGGCAGAAGGACTGCTTAAGCCCAGGAGTTTGAGGTTGCTGTGAGCTAGGCTAATGTCACAGCACTCTAGCCTGGGTAACAAAGTGAGACTCTGTCTCAAAAAAACAAAACAAAACTACATTTCCTTTAAAAATGCTGTATGCTTCTGATACACATCTGGGCCTATTTTTTTCTATGACACAGCATTGACTGGCTGAGAACTGTCTTTATAACAATTTGCTGGATGAATAAGAGAAATATATGTTATTTGTATAGATTTTTTACATTAATTATTTTATTTTCACTTTCTGTATAATAGGTACAGAAAAATACAAAATAAATGAGAAAAATAATTGCATGGTCTTGAATTAGGTAATTGTATCAAGTCAGTAAATGAATGAACTAAACAGAATTTGGGCGAATAAATAGCGAGTAATAGCGAATAGTAAGGAGAATAATTTTTTGTTTACTTGACCTCTTTATATTCAACCAATTTTCTTTTGCTTAGGCCTGATAGTATCATAAGCAGTATATTTATAATTTCAATGTTTATACTTAAAATTATATTTTCCTCAATTGGCATAATTATAACATTTTAACTAGAATATATTGCGCAATTATAGAGTTCCAGGCACTGTGCTGACCTTTCAGGTAAAATTATAATGTTGCTTAATGAAATACACACATGCAGAAAGCTTAGCATTCTAACTCTGGGTCTATAAGAGTAAAAGGTATTTCTTAGGGGATTTTAAGGAACCTGGAGAAATCTTACATACTGCCATGCAATTGTAAATTGCTACAATTAGGAAATAAAATGCTGATTTTTTTTTTAAGCTCAAACGTGTATATGCTCTATGATCTATCTTACAAAAGTAAACATGTTGATATTTGATGCTGGATATACAAGAATGCTTTTGCAGTATTGTTTATGGTGGCAAAAGAAAGCACAAAAAACTCTCAATGCCTTTCAATAGAAAATTAGTAGAATAGCTTTGTACCCTTATAATGGAAAATTTTAAGACATTAAAAAGATAAGCTAGTCTGCATATAAGCTAGTCTGCATATATTAACCTGAAGCTACGTCTGCACTTTTAGGTAAAAAGGAATTTGGCAAATAACATATGTGATATGATCCCATTTCATACAGAGTATTGGTTAGCACATCAAAGTATTCCCAAATGGGACCTCAATAAGGTATTTATTTTCATTACCTAATTTAATCCTCATGTCAATCATATAATAGGGGATTTTTATCATTCCCATTGTAAACAGGAAGCTGAGGCTCAGAGAGGTTGGATAATTTGTCCAAGGTTACACAGGTAATAAATAGTGAAGTCACTTGACTATTAGGATTTTGAAAACTTCACAAGGGGCTTATAGATCCTTTAAAGAAAGCACGTGCAGTTGTCTCCTTTATCTGTAGTTTTGTTTTCTGCAGATTCAGTTGCCTGTGGCCAACTACCACCTGCAATAGGTGAGTAGAGTACTATAAGATATTTTGAGAGAGGGAGAGAGACCACATTCATGTAACTTTTATTTCAGTCTATTTGTTAACACTTGTTCTATTTTATTATTTGATATTATTGTTAATCTTTTACAATGCCTAACTTAGAAATTAAATTTTATCATAAATATGTATGTTTATGAAAAAACAGTACATTATATAGAGAGTTTGGCACAATCCCTAGTTTCAGGAATCCACTGGAGGTCCTGGAATGTATTCTCCATGGAGAAGAGGGATTCCTATATTTCTTAAAGCTTGTAACTGCTTTCTTTTGAAAGACCTTAAATGCCATGCATGAGCTTTGAACTTACTGATTTTATTATAACATTTCACAACATGTCATGAGATTCTCATGCATACAATAGGAAATACCAAACCAGATGGAAGTATTATGTCATATAGAGTTGGTTGAATATATATATATCCATAATGATTAATTTAATTACATACATTGTCAGTATTTTGAAAAGAAAAAATAATATACTTCCAGGCTCTATTACTGGCACTACTATGAATAAAACATTTATCAATGATGTAACTAGTAGGTATGCTCACAAATACTTTAGTTTTTCTCCTACTATGGAAATAATAAGATGGCAGTAGTTCACCCTGTTTAAAGTTAGATGAAGCCAATGGCTTGTTTTGACCAATGGCTTTTGAGTCAAGGGATTATGCAAGGTCCCTCTGGGAGCTCTTATGAGCCATATTAGCATACGTCATGATGGAACTTCTATCAGCTGTCTCCATTATTAAATCCCTTTGCAAGCCAATATTAGAGACTGAATTGGTTTAGATTTGGAGATTATTACTGCAGTATAACATAGCTTGTCCTAATTGATAGACACATTACAGATTAGAATGTTTGGTTTAGAAATAAATGGATATCCTTACCAGGGAAAACTAGACAAGGCACTAAATAATATCAGTATTTGATTTCAGAAACTTAGTTTTATAGAAATATATATAATGAATTTGATTAAGAATTTATGGAAAGTTGGTCAGGCGTGGTGGCTCACACCTGTAATCCTAGCACTCTGGGAGGCCGAGGCAGGCGGATCGTTGGAGCTCAGGAGTTTGAGACCAGCCTGAGCAAGAGCAAGTCCCTGTGTCTACTAAAAATAGAAAGCAATTAATTGGCCAACTAAAAATATATAGAAAAAATTAGCTGGGCATGGTGGCACATGCCGGTAGTACCAGATACTTGAGAGGCTGAGGCAGGAGGATTGCTTGAGCCCAGGAGTTTGAGGTACTGTGAGCTAGGCTGATGTCATGGCACTCTAGCCAAGGCAACGAGTGAGACTGTCTCAAAAACAAAAACAAACAAAAACAAAAACTAAAACTAAAACAAACTATGGAAAGCTATGCACTTGAGGTTAAAAATCTTGCTGTAAAGATTTCAGTTGGATAATCCCATTTTAGTATGTGCTTACTGAAAATGTCTTGGTAGAAATCCTGTACCTACAGCTCTAAATCTACACTGTAGCATGAGCTAAGCAAACCCTGAATACGTGACTGTATGTGTAGCTTTTAACCACTTCGGTACCAGCATCAACTATAGTCGATACCCACAGATGAACGCGCATAGCCCGGCATGGACTGTAGCGGACAGCCGTGATATGAAGGCGCATAGCTGAGCATTGACTTTAGCGTTAATAACAAAACTTCTACAACAGTACTCCAAATAGAGGCAATACAACCCTTGTACTGCATCAGAAAATCTCATGCGTTTTAGAGAAAGACATTTTCCAGCACCTTACAATAATGATAAAACAAAAAGGAAAAATCCATTAAGAAGATGGATTGTATGTTCAAAAAATAATAAAAAGCATAGTACTAGATACTATTGTAAACAATGTAACATTGGCCTATGTGTATGTAGCCCCATGCTTCGAAATTTATCATACCAAAGAATAAAATTTATCAGAATATTCAAAAACTTGCCTTATTTCTTTATGATATGAATGAAATAAAACTATAATTTTGAATTGACTTTTTAAATTTTTCATTTATCAAAATAAAATTGTGAACATTTAAAAATAACGTAATAGAAACATATATGTATATGTTACCTATTCTGATTTACATGACAAGTAAAGCTGCCTGTAAAGTAAAACAAGCTTTCAGTGCTTTAAAGCTTTCCTTATCACACAAGAGCAAAACGGATTCATTGTCAATGCACAGCACAAACTATCCTGCGGACTGTGAGTGCCGGCTGTGGGCAAGGTTTCGTGGCCAGTGAGTGCTGTACCGAAGTGGTTAAACACAGTTGTAGGTTAAAACTTGAGAGTAATACTGGAAGATTGCAAACTATACAAAGAAGGGCTGTCACAACCTTGGGCTAACTGAAACCCATTTTCAACAAAGGAAAAATCAAAGAGTTGGGATATTTAGCGTGAGAAGGGAAGTGTAAGGCATCTTGTCTTCCACTATTTAAAGGAATATACCATTTTTGAAGAAAAATAAACGGAATGGAGTTGCTTTTGTTTTCTTGTTTACTTTCTCAAAATTTAGAGAAAAAAATAAAAAAATTAAGTTAAGAATCATTAACTTTATGTAATGACAAGCATTTTAACCATTATATATCTGACAATATAATCATCTCTCATAAGTTATTGAGAACTCAATACCTGGAATAGTTTGAGCAAAGGTGAAAAATAAACTATCAGATATGTTGTATTTTTAATTCTTGCAATAGTGAAGAAACAGTCTGAGACCCTTTAAATTCTAATTCTGGATTTTTGAATACATTAATATCTAAAATCTAACAAAATAAGGTATGTTATTGAAATTACACAAACTAATGACTGCATGCCATTAATATATTTTCTGAAGTTGGCATTTTAAATAATTCATTTTCAATGCTATTAAGGAGCACTTTTTATTAACATCCTTATTAAACTATAATTGGCATACAAAGAAGTGCACATGGTTAATGTGTACAGTTTAATGAGTTGGAGATATATGCAAACACCCTGATACCATCACCACAATCAAGGTAACAGACATATCTAATAGCTCCCAAAATTTTCTTGTTTCCCTTTGTGTGTGTGTGTGTAGATGTGTGTGTTTCTTTGTGGTCACAACAGGAACAAGAGATCTCTCCTATTAACAAATTTTGACCTGTACAATATTATAAACTCTAGTCACTATGTTGATTAGCATCTCTCTAAAATGTATTTGTCTAGCATAACTGAAAGTTTTTATACCTTGAAAAACTCCCCATTTTCCCCACAACCCAGCCTTTTTCAACTATTATAGTCTTCTCTGCTTCTGTCAGATTTGACTATTACAGATACCCCATATAGGTAGAATCATGCTACATTTGTCATGTGACTGGCTTATTTCACTTAGCATGAAGTCCTTTAGGTTCATCTATGTTGTCACAAATGGCATGATTTTCTTGTTCTTTAAAGCTGAGTAATACACTATTAAATATATATATATATATATATATATATATATATATATATATATATGCCGAATTTTCTTTATACATTCAACTGTCAATGGGCACGAATATGGGTTGTTTCGATATCTTGGTTATCAGGAATAATAATGCAATGAACGTAGGAGTGTAGCTGTCCTTCAGGATCCTGATTCTAATTCTTTTGGATACATACCCAGAAGTGGGATTGCTGGATCATGTGGTAGTTCTATTTTTAATTTTTTCAGTAACCTCCATAGTGTTTTCCACAGCTGCTGCATCGTTTTACATTCACAACAGTGTACAGAGGTTCCAATTTCTTCACGTCCTTACCAACATTTGTCTTCTAGTTTTTTGAAAATAGCCATCCTAACAGATGTGAGGTGATATATTCTTGACATTATTCTTGGCAATTACTTTTTTGGATATGACACCAAAAGCACAGGCAACAAAAGCAAAAATAGACAAGTTGGACTACATTAAACTAAAAGGAAAACTTCTGCACAGCTCAGGAAACAATCCACAGAATTAAAATCTATGGAATCAGAGAAAATATTTTCAAACCATATATATATATATATATATATATATATATATATATATATAACGATGGGTTAATTTCCAAAATATAGAGGTAATTCCGGCAATTTAATAGTAAAACACAAATAGCCCAATTAAAACATGGGCAAAGGATGTGAACAGACATTTCTTCAAAGAAGATATGCAAGGGGCTAATATGTATCTGGAAAGATGCACAGCAGCATCAATTTTCAGGGAAAGGCAAATTCAGGACTTTCAAATGAATAAATCACGTCCCTTCACAGACTATTTAACCTACAAAATGCTGCGTGTTGTTATGTAGAATGGTTATATAGATCATTTTCTCATGCTTGGTGTCTTAGTTTGTGCTGCAACTACAAAATACCTGAGAGTGGGAAATTTATAAAGAAAATAAATTTATTTCTCACAGTTCTGAAGGCTAGAAGTCCAAGATCAAGACACATGAAGGTTCAGAGTCTAGTGAAAGCCCAGTCTCCACTTTTAAGATGGCAAGATGGCACATTGTTACTGAATACACTGGAGCAGGTGAATGCTGTGCTCTCACATGGAAAAAAGCATGGAAGCTGAGGGTGGAGGAAGGGACCAAACTCCTTCTGTCAAGCCCTTTGGACAGTGGCATTAATTCATTTCTGAGGGTGCTGCCCTCACAACATAACCAACTCCCAGAAGGCCCTATCTACCGGCATTGTTATATTAGAGATGGAATTTCCTACACATGGAATTTGGGGGATACATTCACATCATAGCAATTGGTTTATCAAAATTGCATCTTGTGTTGTTGAGGCTGAGGACTGACTGACTTGAGTTCTGAGAGACTCCCCGTCCCAGACCATTGTCTGCTCATTTCTCTTGCTATGAAGTAGCAGAACTTTTGAACAGGTTTCTCCACATGTAAAAATCTATTGTAAAAATATGGAAAATAATGGCAGCAGAAATGCAGGCAGTGAACTTCGGGCCTGAATGGCTCTGAGCCCTGTCCAGCAGTGGGAGTATTATATCTCCGCTTCTTTCTCCAGCATTGCTGAAGTATAAATTAGCAGATTGTTGTTACACCAAAGAAGAAATATTAGCACTTTTCCTTAAAGATAACAAGATACCATCAGACTTTCTGGATAGAGTTTCTTCCTGTCCTCTAAGAGGAGGTCATATTTCCTCCCAAATATCCATTGACCCTTATACCCTTCACAGAAGAAGAACAGAGAAACTTTTCCATGTCTGTAAATCGTGCTACTGTCCTGTGATTGACAGGACAAGGAGGAGGGAGAGTGGTAGGGACTGCTAGAGATTGAAGTTCTTCAGGTGGGCGAGGCAGAGGCAGAGGTGAATGTGGTTTCTACCAAAGAAGTTTTATTGAAGTAGAGGGTGTATTTGGTCAAGGAAGTGCCAGGGAAAGCCATAGATCACAGAGCTGGGAGGAAAGGGGTGACAGATATTTTTAAAAACCAGGATGAAAAGATACAGGGAGACCAAATTTTGAGGAAGGTGGACCAACATCAGTAGGGAGAGAGCATGAGTTTATACGGTCAGAAAGTGAAAAGTGACAAGTGAAAATGGGCATATCTTTAGAGAGGAACAAAATGGAGAAGATGAAGATGGAGCCTGGTGACTAACAAGAAGGGGTGGAAAGAGATGGTGGTCTCACAGTCCTGATGGCCCTGGCAATGCCACAGGTTTGAGTTTGATTTTCGAGATCGGGTTGGTGAACAGGGTTACTGAAGGGCAGGCTCTGGCAGCAGGACTGTAGACCATGACAGGGACAGCTTGCCCAAACGGTACCTAGAAAATGCTGAAGAAGAAATTGGCAAATTTGGCTCATCCAGAGTGTCCCTCCCTCTTTAAAAAGTACCAAAAGAGCCTATTCTAGAAGAGCAGGAGATGGACTTCTAACCTTTGGAGAAGAGGGAGGAGTGTTTTGACTCTGAGGGTAGCCGTATGAGGAGGACAAAGAACCTGATAAGACAAATAAGAAAGAGGGAGGAAATACAGATACAGTAGGAGCTGAAGCTAGAGTGGAAACATCCTCTAGGAAAACACCCATCATCTGCTAGACCGGGTTCTCTTACAGACCATCAATCTCAGGAAGCACCACTGTTTGAGAAGAAAGACAAACCTAAAACTGAGAAGATGGAGAAAGCTGAAGAGGAGACTCAGATGGAAATTAGTCTACCAGCCAAAGTGCCCAGCAGAGGGGATGAAAAGTATCCTGATGTCCAAGAGCCTCTACCACAGATTCCTTCAGATACAACCTCTCCTCTTCTCATATTCCCACCTCCTGTTCCCAGTCCTAGTCCTGCCCGCCAGCCAGTGGAAATGACAGTTGTAGGGCATTTCCCCAATGCCAGTTGGTATGGGCAGTGTTTCCACAGAGGCAGATGATGAAGAGGGTTTTAAACATTTGGAGTAGCAAGCTGAGAAGATGGTGGCTTATCTCTAAGACAGTGTACTAGATGATGAGAAATTGGCATCAAAACTGCAAGAGCACAGAACTAAAGGGAGTGTCAATTGCATTGATGCATGAAGCAATGCAGGAGTGGTACTACAAAGATCCTCATGGAGAAATTCAAGATCCCTTCAAATAATCAGGAGATAGAAGAATGGTTTCAGGTGGTCCATTTCACTATGCCATTATTGGTGATAAGGGTACATGATGAAAGGTTCCAATCTCTTGATGATACGGAAATGTGGGGATTCTCTCTGGGTCCATTTTCCCTGCCTCATACGGGAGAGTTGGACCAGAAAAGACTCACCAGGCAGCAGGAACTCAGGGCCTCATACCACATGCAGCACCTCCCGGACTAGCAGTTCTTAATATAACAACAATATGCACAAATTTGGGCCCCACAGCTTATAGCAGCCCTGTCTTTCCAGCAGCAGCAACAGTCAGCACTTCCCCTCCATCAGTTCCAGGCTCTGAAAATGAGAATATCTGAGCAGAATACCATTCCCTCAGTATCAAAGTTTGTGTCCCTGTCAGACACAGGCTCTATCTGGGAGCTTCAGGCAACAGCCTCACAGTCCATAGTGTGGGAAGGAGGTAGTGAATAGGATCTTCCTTTGACCACCAGGACGCCAGGCACTGTCCTGGAACAGCTTGAGCAGCTGGAGACAACCAAAGCTGCAAAGCCAGAGCAGGAGAGAAGAAGAAAAGCAGCAATGAGGGCAAAGAGGGAAGAGGAGCCAAACAGGCAAGGAAAACTCTGAAAACAACAGGAGGGGATTCTTCCTAGACAGTAGGAGAACAAAAAGAAAAGGCGAACGGAAGAAGAGTTTGCCTGAAGGAAACAGGAAGAGGCTCTGCGACGCCAGAGGGAGCAAGAAATGGCGTTAAGGTGACAGCGAGAAGAGGAAGGAAGAGAGCAGCAAGAAGCAGCTCTTAGAGGACTGGAGGAGAGGAGGGAAAGGCAGAACCAGGAAGAATTGTTACCAAACAGGAAGAGGATGCTGAAAAATAGGCTTGGGAAGAAGCAGCACCACAGCGTGGATTAGAGAGGAACAGGCTGCAAAATGGAAGAGGAGGCAGGGAGGAGGAGGAAAGGAAGAGGAAGGAGCTGGAGCTCCAGTGGCAAAAGGAGTTAAAGCATCAGAGGCAGTGGCAGCTGCTGGCCCAGGCCAGGCTGCCATTGGCTGAAACCCAAAAACTAGAAGAAAAAGGAGAACACCAGCTTAGAGAAGAGCTAAGGCGCCAGCAGAGGAAATTGATGTAAGCTCTCAGCACCAGCAACAGCAGAAACTTTCGAGTTGGGAGAATATCAACAAATCTGCAGGTACTATCAACTCTCTTCTAGAGACTCAGCAGGAAGAAGCCAGGCAAATGCAAAAGCCGCAGCAGCAGCAACCAAGCAGAGCCCGTAGTGATACGCATTCCAACCTGCACACCAGCATTGGGGATTCTGTCTGGGGCCCCATAAATACTGATCCTCCCACCCAGTGGGCATATGACCTAATCAGTAGTATTTGTAGTAATGCTGATTCTAAAAATTGCAGCATGAGATTCTGGGACAATGCAGTGAAAGAGATGAGACCTAGGAATTGAACAAATAAAAATAGTGCCAGTCTCAGTAAATCTGTAGGTGTGTCTAACTAGCAGAATAAGAAAGTAGAAGAAGAAAAGTTGCTGAAGCTCTTTCAGGGAGTAAATAAAGCCCAAGATGGATTTTTCCAGTCTTGTGAACAGATGTTTCATGCCCTTAATACGGCAAATAACTTGCATTTTCCCACATTAGTTTCTTCCCTGAAAGAAGCAGAATCTCCTATGAGGTCCATGATTATATCAGGTCCTATTTAGGAGATATTTCTGAGGCCAAGGAGTTTGCCAAGCAGTTCCTTGGGCACCATGCCGAACAGAAAGCCAACCAGCAACATCAGCATTAGCAGCCGCAGGACTCTCAGTGGGGGATGAACTACAGTATACTCCATTCAGTATTTCAGACCAATCAGAAGAACAACCAATAATCAATCCATTTTTGAGGCCGTGCAAAGTTGAGGTTCGTATGGGAATGCTTCATACAGACCTCCCCTGGTGGTGACCACAGTTGACTGACAGCCCTAGGTGATTCCTCTCTTTATCTGCCACAACCTGTTCTCCAAAAGCCACCTTACCACACATGTTGCCAGCCAAGAGACAAAGCATGGCAAGACGCTACTGCAGGCTCATCCTTGCTCAATATGGGAGGGCAAAGTTGGCTTGGGAACCCTCCATTGGCCTGGCCAAAATATGTTAAGAATTGTGCTACTGTCTGACAACTCATTTTTCCTAACCTTCCTTCCCTCCTCCTCTCCTTCATAGGGTTGCAGTGTGTATTGTGTCTGACAGCTCTTCCTCTCT
Source organism: Microcebus murinus (assembly GCF_040939455.1). Classification (NCBI taxonomy): domain Eukaryota; kingdom Metazoa; phylum Chordata; class Mammalia; order Primates; family Cheirogaleidae; genus Microcebus; species Microcebus murinus. The sequence goes on from NC_134114.1 coordinate 15,809,654, forward strand.
ATTCCTGCTTCCTCACTCTTGTTTTGCAAAAGTGTCAATCCCAATAAATCTCTCACACATCTAATCCCATCTTGGTAAAGTTTCAGAACTTTGCCATCGTTATTAGTCTCAAGGAAAATATGTTAATATACAAATATGTATGTGTGTGTGTGTGTATATATATATATTATTGCATGATAGGTATAATATATAATGTCACTAATTAATCCAAATTTGGAATGCTTAAATGTGCTTTATAAATTAAAATTGAAAACTTTATAGGAAAAATATTAACACTGTTTATAGGAATCTAATATGTGAGTAATATTTACATCAACGTTTCTTATGGACTTTTTACTTCTCTATTTAGCCTGCCATAATGTCTCTGCAGAGATATGGAGGAACTCTTCTGTTTCTGGAAAAAAAAAGAAACATTTTGTATTTGAAACAAAGTAGAAGGCTGAACATGTGGAAATATCTGGGCATGCACTGAAAACCTCATTTGTATATCCCCAGTGCATGTAAGCAAAGTGAACTTGATTTGTAACCATTTATACAGGATACTCAAGAAAATCAAACTGAAGCAACATGGGATGTGTTTTTAAAAGAAAACTAAGAGAAAATAACACATAATCTATCACCTATCAAAGCAGCCACTTTATTATATTTTATTGGAAGCTATTATTTATTATCCAAGCACTTGTTTTGCCAAGAGGATACAGGGTTTTACCATTTGGATTGTATCCATGTGCTCCATGAGAAAAGCTGAAGAAAAAAATCTTGCCATTATGCCCAAAGTAGATTAAATCAACATGTGTACTTTGATCCAAAGGGCTTCTAACTTTCTGCTTAGGTGTTGGCAATGGAGTTCTTCATGAAAAGAATGACAATTTTTAAATGAACTAATCAGAGCCATTAATGCAAATGCAGTGAAGTCAGGAATTTTACCATGTTTACGGTTGTATTATTTAGCCAGTAAAAATGCCTGGCACAGATTAGAGATTTGTTGAATATCTTCCTGAATTCTGGGTGGTTGAGATGTAAGATATAAAGGAGACTTAGGAGGAGGAATGAAAGCTGAAAGATAAATTAAGACGATGCATTAAGCTAGAAATATGAGGTGGGGAAATTGAAGGCTTGAGTACAAGTATCAAAGGAATTAGATGAGGGAGGGCTATGAAGAAAAGAGAGAAGTTAGATTGTGATGACAGGTATTCTAGAAACAGAGACTGAGAATAGCTAAAGCATGATAATGACAAGAAACTAGTTTAAGGAAGAATCCTTATAATGGGCAAATTAGCTACTTACAAAAGGCCATCACTTCTATTAAACAAGAATAGGCCCCAATGAAAAGAAAGTAAATTGAAAATAGGGAAAATGTGGAGAAAACAAAAATCTCTGTAAAAAACATCAATGCAGCTTCAATTATGTTAACTGCTTTTGATCACCAAAGGCTATTGTTTTGTCTTTAGTGGTGGTTCACAGTATTCATCAGGCTTAGCCAGCAAATATTAATAATTAATATTTTTTATTTCATATAATACTTGTGATAGTAAAAGCTTCACTAATTTACATGACCCGTACATGGCTACAATCCTTACAACCCTAAATAATCTACCAAAACTATCATTATGTCATTAAAGAAAGAGAGAGAGATAATCTCAAATTTATTTTAATTAGCAAATATCAGTGGTGGAGTATAAATTATTGGTTAATACTAAATAAAATTGAAAAATCAAAGTATATGAAAATATGTGAATCATTTGGAGGGAAGAACTTTATACCTAAAATGTTTGTTTCTGAAAGATAGTTTGTGATGTGATCAATTGTCCAATATCTGCAACAGGTAAAGTATGCTATTTTAAGACCTTCTTTAATTGATGAAACAAAGCAAACAGAAAATGTTGCTTCATTACTGAAGTATAGAGAAGTTCAGAAAATTGTTCCTCTATTCCCATGTCCTGTAGGTCAAGAAGTAGAGCTCAAGATTAAATTTTTCTTTTTTCTTTTCTTTTTTTTTCCCCCCATTTGCCTGGGAAAAGAGCAACAGTCTCTAAGGTGTGAAACGCCCTTTCTCAGTACATCTCACATCATACAGAAATATGTTGCAATCAGTTGCCAAGTCAGATCCTAGCTTAATGTCAGCAATTTTCTTTCTGAAACCAATTTTGCACTCAGCATCAAAAGGAAATATTGAAGAGGGATTTACACACTTTGTGCTTGGAAATTTTATATTTTCTGGGATAACAAAAAATAGCAACAACATTTATTGTCATGGGTTCTTGAGAAGAAATAAGAAGAAAATAAAACAATACAGAAAACATTGTATTATTTAATTGTTCTGTTCTAGAACGCTTTCTAAACCTGGTTTCCTTTTATTAAAAAAAAACTAGTATTTGGACATAGAAACCACCTCCACTCTGACATGTAAAACTTATGCTATGGTACACTAGATATTTCAAGAGAATCGATAACAGAAGAAATGCTATCTTCCTATGCTTGCCTTCCTGGATAAAAGATCTGTTTTAACTTATTGGCTCAAGGAGTTTTGAAAATGTTTATAATATACACAGCTGAGTGTTCATAAAAATTTTGAATGTATTCCTATATCTTGTTTGTAAATAATTAAATCTCAAACCCACTATCTTACATAGTACAAAATTGTGAGGAGCCAAAAAATTTTTTGTGAGCTATACTATTTTAAACATCTAAAGTAAATTATTTGGCATATTATATAAAAAGGCTTTTCTTCATTTAAAAATATATCCTTTAAAAATAAGTCTTTTACAAGTGATATCATCTCATTATAGAAGAGATATCAATGACAACAGTTACAGAAACTCAATGCTGAATATTGTTTTAACACCAGATACTGAGCTCAGCATTGTACATACAATATTGAATTTCATACTGATAATGTACTGTCATGATTATTAGTCTGGGTTCTCCAGAGAGACAGAACCAATAGGATATATAGAGAGAGACAGAGAGATATGAAGGGGAATTTATTAGGGAAATTGGCTTGCATAAATACAGAGGCTGAGAAGACCCACTATAAGCTGTCTGCAAGCTGGAGAGCCAGGGAAGACTGTAACATGGATCAGTCCAAGTTCAAAAACCTCAGAACCAACGAAGCTGATAGTGTAACTCTTAGTTAGTCTGAGGCCAAAGGCCTGATACCTGAGCAGCAACTTGTACAAGTCTGGGAGTCCAAAGGCCAAGGAGCCTGCAGTTCTGCTGTCCCTGGGTAGGAGAGGGAGGGTATCCCAGCTCTAGGGAAGAAAAATAAAAATTCATCTGTCCTTTGCCTTTTTGTTCTATCCTTGTCCCCAGCCAACTGGCAGACACCCACCTCCATTGAGGGTAGATCTTCTTCATTCAGTCCACTGACTCATGTAGCAGTGTCATCTGGAAACATCCTCACAGACACACCCAGAAATAATACTTTTCCAGCTATCTAGGTGTCCTTTTATCCAGTCAAGTTGACACATAAAATTAACCATCACATGTGGTAAATTTGACTAATGATACTTTAAGATTCAAACGACAGGAAAATCAAGATGCAAAGAAGTTAAGTAAATTTTCCAGGGTTAGAAAAATAAATACAAAATCATGCATCAAAGCCAGGTTTCTCACTCTGAAGCACATTTCCTTTCCAAATTAATTAATATTTTGCTCTCTAAATGTGAAAATGTATTCACTATTTAAGCTATCATTACTATCAAACTATCAGTGTGTTAAAGCTACTGAATTCTCGTTGTAAATAATCTGGTGGTAAGATTCCTCTAAACTTTGAAATAATGACTGGAGGAACTCCTACATTTTAGACTTTCAAAGATTAAGGGAAGGTTTTTGGAGAATGATGAAATTAAAAAAATGTGACTAAAAATGTATATTTACTATACAGTCATTTAAGAATGAGTATATACAATAATAACTACTATTTAAATTTTAAATTATAATAGGGACCCTTTACCAATGTGGTGATGGTCTGTCTCTGTTCAGTGTGCTTTCTTCCCTTCTTGAACACTCTGTGTTTTCTTACCTCTATTATAATCAGGAACATAGACATTATTTCTTGTTTTAAGCCCTTTGCAACACTTGCAGAGACTCTACCCTGCAAATCTGCACAGGTTTTTCTTCCTCACAATATACTCTGCAAAATGTTGGCTACTGGTTTAATTTGTTAAACATGGGAGTGCTTCACTTGATGCTTCACCTGGCAGCTCTCTCTAAAACCTGAGTCACTGAGTCCATTGAACGCTTGCTGAAACATCATCTTCTCTAGGAGCTGAGATGTAGGATGATGTTTTGCTCTCCTGCTTTGGTATAGAAGAAGAGCCACTTTATTGCCAAATTTGAGTGGAAATATCCCCTACAACTATTTCTATTTCATATCATTGAACATCTTTCTGACAAGAGATGTCTCAGCCTACTTCCTAACTACTTCATTCCCTATATTGTGCTGGCTACCTCAATAGCACTCTAGAGTTTGCCGTTTTACCAAAACTTCCTTAACCACCTGTCAACATGCCCAAGGGCATTGGCCTAGCCCCCAGTATTTAATCTTGACCTCCCAAATCAGTTCTTTCAATTGAATGACCTATTTGTTATTGACATTTTGTACTCAACTTAACTTTCCTTTTAAAATATAGAAATTGCAAACTAGTTCAAACCTCTGTGGAAATAAATATGGAGATACCTTAAAGTGATACAAGTAGATCTACCATTTGATCCAGCAATTCCACTACTGGGCATCTACACAAATCAAATGACACTCTACAAAAAAGACACCTGCACTCAAATGTTTATAGCAGCACAATTCACAATGGCAGCCCAAGTGCCCATCAATACATGAGAGGATTAATAAAATGTGGTATATGTATATCATGGAGTACTATTCAGCTTTAAGAAATAATGATGATATGCCACCTCTTGTATTTTCCTGGATAGAGCTGGAACCCATTCTACTAAGTGAAATATCTCAAGAATGGAAAAACAAGCACCACATGTACTTGCCAGCAAATTGGTATTAACGGATTAACACCTAAGTGGACATATAGGAATAATATTTATCGAGTGTCAGGCAGGTGGGAGGGAAGGAGGGGGGCATGGGTATATACAAACATAATGAGTGAGATGTGCAACGTTTGGGGGATGGTCACGCTGGAAGCTCTGACTTGAGGGGGGAGAGGGATGATGAGCAATATATGTAACCTTAACATTTGTACCCCCATAATATGCCGAAATAATAATAAAAAAAGAATTTAAAAATATATAGAAATATTTTAAGAACATACCAACACTGCCGTGGAAAGGCTTATGGCATATATTACTTTATATCTTCCTTCCACTACCTGCCAAGAAATTAAAATTAAGCATTTGTTTTAACAAATCACCACAGGTCAAAATATTCTCTATACTCCTTTGGTATCATCTCTTTATTGCTTGAGTGTGCAAGATCCCTATCTAAGGCCCTCTGACATATCACTGAAATTTGAGGAATGTTTTTAATGAGGCATTTAATAAAAATAAAATTATAAAAATCACCATAATAACCAATAATACATAATAAATTCTATAATAACATATCAAAGTAATAAAGCAAAAAAATAGATTATAATTTAAGAAAGAACATTGACACCCTAATTTTGGAGTCAGAATTTGTTCTTTTTTTTAGCTATATTATATCCCTGGTGATGGACAAAAATTCTGAAATTGTAATTAAATGTCCCCCAAAATGAAAATGTACACAGATACATGTCTTTAAAGGTAAGATATATTAAAGAAACACAGACTTTCAGGATAAATTTTAATCCATGTATGCACATACGGTGGAAAGACCATTGCATGGAGAGCACTCTACTCATTTTGATTATTTGTAATTGATTGAAAGGATTTGAGAGAGGCATATTAAGACAGAAAAACAAGTCTCTCTTGTTCTCTGTCCTCCATAGCTCTGAAATTTCAGCTACAAAGAAAATGTTGGACAATTTTAATTTTTCCCAATTGAAACGATTTCAAAATCAAATGAACAGAAAGTGGAAAAGCAGAAGCAGAGCTAAGTCCCCATATATATTTAAAATTTGTTTAAAATTCTGTTTTGTCACATGCTCCACATTATTGATTTAATAAGTGGTGACTATACAATGTGTTACCTTGCTCAGATAAATCATTACAAGCCTTAAAATCCATTAATTATGTAATATAAAATAAATCTTGGCCGGGCGCGGTGGCTCACGCCTGTAATCCTAGCACTCTGGGAGGCCGAGGCGGGCGGATTGCTCAAGGTCAGGAGTTCAAAACCAACCTGAGCGAGACCCCGTCTCTACCATAAAAATAGAAAGAAATTAATTGGCCAACTAATATATATATATATAAAAAATCAGCCGGGCATGGTGGCTTGTGCCTGTAGTCCCAGCTACTCGGGAGGCTGAGGCAGGAGGATCACTTGAGCCCAGGAGTTTGAGGTTGCTGTGAGCTAGGCTGATGCCACGGCACTCACTCTAGCCTAGGCAAGAAAGCGAGACTCTGTCTCAAAAAAAAAAATAAATAAATAAATAAATCTGTATAATTTTCTGACCCCACTTAAATGATAAAGAGAACTTGCATATAAAAGCAGCAGATGAGTTTGAGATGCTCTACATTTAAAGTCTAAACTGTTAAAATAATTTTCTGCCACATGTAGTAATTCAGAGCTGGACCAAAGAATTTGTTTGATTATATTCCTGGCTATGGTATGAATGTGAACTCCAAAGTTTATACATTGGAAACTTAATCCCCAATGCAACAGTGTTAGAAGGTGGGGCCTATAAAGAGGTGCTTAGGTGGTGAGGATTCTGACCTCATGAATAGATTTACTGTCATTATTGTGGCAATGGGTTAGTTATCAAGGGAGTGGATTAGTTACTGAAAAATAGATTTGTTATAAAAGAGAGTTTGCACCCTCTTGCTCTTGCTTTCCCTCTCTTGACCTTCCCGCCTTCTGCCAAGGGATGATGCAGCACAAAGGCCCTCACCAGATGCTGGTGTTATGCTCTTGGACTTTCCAGTCTCCAGAACAGTGAGCCAAATCAATTCTGTTCATTATCATTTACTCAGTTTGTAATAGTCTATTATAGCAGCATAAAATAAAGACTGTGCCTAATTTGCAACAGGAAAAAAAAATGAATATAATATTCATCTCTCAAACTAATTTGAGATCCACAGTGTAGAGAGAATAAATCCAAAATAAAGCTAACTTTATGTAATGAAGAGGTAGAAGGAAGAAACAAAATTAGTGAAAATGAATACATGGCTTAGACAAAAATCATGAATAATATCAAATAGTTATGCTAAAAAAGAGGCACAATGAATAGTTTGGGAAACCTCATTGACTATGGATTTTATTTTAACTAGCAAAGAAATTGAAGTATAGATTCAGTGTTCTTTTCAATAATGATACCCCAAGGTTTGTCATCATATATAATTCATAAAACTCTCCATATTTTTTTTGTCTCATACATTTATAGAATTTTTAATTCAAAGCAGGGGTCAAAAGTAAAAGATTAGCTAAATAAAAGTTACTTTAAAAAGGCCAAAAGATCACTGTCTAGGTAAACAGAATACAGATGGTCCACCTGAAAAAAATAAAATGTCCAAAGAGATTGATAAATAAATAGACTATAGCTAATCTTTAAAAAAACTGCTAATAAATGCAATTGATATCATGAATTTTAAAATTAATTTCACTGGAGTTCAAGATCTTTAATTTATTGAAAAACGTAAATTTCTAATATATATATTTTTAATATATTATATTATATAATTATATGTATAATATATATTTTTTAATAAATTATTTTATCTTTTTTAATGATTGAAAAACCATACCAAGTTCTGAATTTGCATTTAAACATTGAAATATTTTTGTAAATGACCTGTTAGTGCATTTAAACTTTCCTTCTACATCTAGTAGTTTTTAATTTTATTTTTATGTTTATTTTTCTTTATTTCAAACTCCTAGTGGAAGGTTTTGTTACATATAATGTATCCCACAAGGATAGACTTTGAAGCATAAATCAAATTGCAAAGTTGCTCCCTGTTGAGTCAAGGGTGGGCAGCTTTTCACACTCCTGGGTATAGTGAATTTAATGCAAGAAGTATATGCATCTGAGAGTTGCAAGTCCTGGACAGTGCCCTACCTAGATATTCTTTACTGGATCAGTGAGCCCATCATCAGCTGCCAAGTTTTGGCTGATGTCAACTTGCTCCAAGGAATTGCCCTTGTCTGGGGAAGGATACTCAATAAAATGCATACATATAAATCCTTGTCTTAAGCTATCCTTATACAAAATCCAATGTATGAGATACTTATTAAGAAACATAAGTAGCAATTTTCCTAAACTCTTATTCTTCTTTTCTCTTTTCTGTAAACAAAGGATCACATTTTCCTTCTCCAGTACTGTAGGTTTTGTTTCAAAGAGCCTCTCTCCTTCCTCTCTCTCTCTCTCTCTCTCTCTCTCTCTCTCTCTCTCTCTCTTCCTCCCTCCTCCACAGCTGAAGTTTACTGTCAGTCTATCATTTGTCAGGCATTAGTTAATTTAACCTTTACAGTGATTTTAGAAAATGGGTACTATTATCATACCTTTGGTTTTTCCAACGGTTGGAGTATCTGGAATTTAAACAATAGAGATATTTGTACATGGTCATACATTCAGTAAGTGGTAGAGTTGAGATTGGAATCTGAGCTGATTCAAGAGAGTAACTATACTCTTAACTGCTAAGCCACACTACCTATTCTTATAATTTAGGGAGCCCAGTGTTGGTGAATAATAGAACCCTGAGAGTCCATTTAGATGTTGATCAAATCTCCATTTCAAATCTTAAGGCATAAGGCAGTTTGGCAAATTATAATTCCATATATTGAGAGAATATACATGAGCATGTTTTAGACTTCTCCATAATGTAATGAAGTTCATCCAGGTATTCAATTTTGGGACAATTTCCTTGCAGAGGCATTGTGGAAATACCCTAACGATTTTGAACAGAAAGCAAAAGAAAAATTTTGTTTGGTAAGCATTCTGTTAGTTACTTACTTGGTCCTTTTGCCTATGTATCAACTTAACCCAACTCTGCAAATCTATAGCAGGTTTTCTTTAGGTCTGCACAGCTCTGATTCCTTGCTTGTAATCTTCTATTATACATTATGGGTTTTAACCCTCTTAGTACTGAGTAATAAACACAAGGGTGATAGTGGAGGATATCTAATGAAATCTGTATCCTGTCTCTGCTTTCTGTATTAAATTTATGTTAACTTTTTCTATCTAAAGGTAGGAATTTAAACCTCCTGATATTTACTTTTGTTTGCAATAGTGCTTTTTTTTGTTTAGAAGTGCCAATGTACTCACTAAAGTTGCCTCTTAATTCATTCCCAAGTGTGTTATTTGCAATCTTTCTTACAGAACTCTGGCACTGTTTCTATGTTTATACTTCTAGAGTTTAAATTATTTTTCTTTAATCATCTAAATTTGTAATATTTGAATTATTTAATTTTATATTTATCTGCATTTTCTTGGATGTTTACATCCAAGAATAATAGTACAGAAAAAAATCGCAATATTTTTACTTATCACAGCATATTACCTGGCAAATCCCCAAATTTCTCAGTACTATATTTGAAGATCAAGAACTAACTAATAGAATATAATAAAGATATTCTAAAGTTAAATTTTTAAAATTTCATTAGTGGACTTTAATGGAGATATGTACAAGTTTCAATAAACACTTTAAATTGTTTTTGGAATCTTTGCATCTTCTTTCCACCAAACTATATTTGGAACATTTTTACAAATTTACTTGCACAACCTCTTTAATGAGTATTCTTGTTTGCAGCTTGTCATAATTTTTAGAGGTCATTATGATTTTGTCATGTTATTTCAGTCACTTATTTGTATGTAACAGATCTCCACTTTATTTGTGTAATTTGGTAAAAATGATGGCATTAAAACTAAATAAGGATATTAAACTTAGTTTCTTGGGAAAAACATATGTCATTTCTCTTGAAGGTGTTCATGTCTTTGTTCAAGTTTCTGTTTGTTTTTATTATACAATATAGTTTTAAATAGTCATTAATAAATATTAATATAATTGATTATAGATTGTTTTTGAAATTTAAGTGCACAAGGCTTCTTGTCTTTCCTCAATAAAAATGATCAGATAGTAGCCATTGACTTGATAGCTTCATACTGAAATATATAATTCTTTGATGTTAAAACCAAAACTACAAAAATCACATAGAGATACAAAAAGCACTTGACAATTTGGGGTTATCAAAAACAAACATGAAAACGCAATTGATAAATTTATTGCTTATATACTACATATATAACTCTATATATGTATATGTGTTTTGGAATATATATAACTTTGTATGTAAATATATTTCTCCTAAACCCTCTCTCTTCTCTTATTTTTTCTATAATACAGTGGTGAGGGGTGAACATTCATAATAAATCCATGCTTGTGAGTAAAATCTATGATTGTAATTAATCAACATATTAGGTCTTCATTTTACATTAGAGTAACACAAAAATATTCAAATAAAGTAAATTATTCTTTGAATGTGTCCGAATAATTTATATGGAAGGTTTCATGAAAGATATTCTGGGAAATTCAGGTTTAGAGTTTCTACATTTTATGACTCTTCACACGTGTAATCAGTTAGTGGCCATCCAAAAATAAATTATTTTGAAAGAAATTAAATTGGCTCTAGAAAACCACATAATGATTATCATGTAAAATATGTAAATTTATGCATAAATGGCCATTTAATAAGTGAAATCACTTTACAGGAACATAATTTTTCTCAAATTTAGACACCAATTTCATGTCGGCAAGGTTCGTATGTTTGCAAAAAATAAGAGAAATCACATTATATTTCAAAATTACCTTGATCGCATGGCAAAGAGCAGGATTTGCCCAGATTTAGTATGCTCTTGGATTGATTAAGTCCCACACTGTCTTATCTGAGCAATATATAAAGAAATATAAAGAGTAGTGGTGACAAGGTCCACTGGCAATCTGGATCCTCAAAAGTAATAATGCCTTGGAATGTAGATACAAAGATTTTTAAATAGTTAAGGCTTTTGTGTGTGAATTATTTTTATATTGAAGTATTGAATTGCCACAAACTTGGCAGCTTGAAATAACACAAATTTATCATCTTACAGTTCTATAGGTTAGAAATCTGATATGGGTCTCACTGAGCTAAAATTGAGGAGTCAGAGGGTTGTACGCCTCTTTACAGGATATAAGGGAGAATTTATTTCCTTGGTTATTCCAGCTTTTTAAGGCTGCCAAAGTTCTTTCACTCTTGGTCCTCACTTTCCATCACAGCTAACAAAGTTTAATCTCGCTGACCATTCTTGCATAGTCACATCTCCTTTTCTGACCACAGCCCAGAAAGATTCTCTGCTTTTAAGAACCTGTGGGATTAGACTGGGCCAACCATAAAAACCAGGATGATCTTGCCATCTCAAGGCACTTTATCACATCTTTCCACACTTTATCATTCCACATGGAAGGTAACATATTCACAGTTTCCTAGGAAAATAATGAAGACATCTTTGTGGGCCATCACTCTGCCTATGACAATGTGTGATGTCAGTGATATAGCTTCAGATTCATACAGAGTCTTTCTCAATAATGATCTTGTTAATATTGGTTCTTCTAAAAGTGGAAAGTCATAAAAATTAATTATTTAATCATGGTTAAGAAAATTGGTTATACAACACAGTAGCCACATATTATAGAGAGTTGTGGCTTCCTATTAACTAGGAAGCTTTGCACAGCCGTTAGAAGGGTGCATATCTTTGCCATTTGCAATCTGAGTGAATTCCTAAGAATACATTTCAGTGATTCAAACTAGAAAGCATTCATATAAAATTTGTCAAAGGTCCTATTTCCAGGCATTAAATAATTATCTATTTGCAAATCTAACTTACTCCAATAGTCATAAAAATTATACAGCTAAACTTTAAGGTTTTGATTTGGATAAGGCAACAGAAGTATTGTAGTGGAAAGAGGTTTGGAGAGGAAGCAAATGACTGGGGCATAACCCCAGTTTTACCACTCTCTAAAATTGTGGCTATGAACAAATCACTTAACCACTCTAGTTCATGGTTTACTCACAGAATGAATGAGTTTCCTAAGCTCTAGACATTACTACTTCACTCAAACAATTAAGAGAAGAAATGGTCTTAAAAGTGGCTGAGATCAAGTATGTATCACATATTTTTGTCTAGGTCCAATTTCTTCCTCAACAACTTCTATTAACTGTTTTGCTTTTATTTTTGATTTGTTATCAAGTGCTTTCCTGCATAACATGTAATATCTAGTAACATCTATATGTGAAAAAATACATATTGAATCTATATTAGTATTCGGAATCCAATTAATTCTAACTATACAAATAAAGTAGAAAAATGTTCATTAGGTTTCTATAGGTCTTATAGATTTATCATATATATAGATTTCTTTCACATAATATAATTACATATGGGTTGAGGGAGGGATAAATTGAACATAAGTATTAGATGTGTGACTGCATTAATTGACCATTTTTTTCCTGCATTTGATAGTGTTGGGGCTGAGAAAACACTACCCTCAAATGAAAGTCTCAGAAGTTTTTCTTTGACTTTCTCCTGTCCTTCTGCCTCTCAGTCCCATTCTCCCCTGAGGCTAGCCATAGAAACTAGAATCCTTCTTCCCCAAGGCAAATCATAAAAACCAGAACTCCTTTTCTGGAAAGCCAGCCACAAAACCTAAAATTATTCTGTGTAATAACTGGCAATGAAGAAATTATCCAACCTACCCTGTTTGACTGTAGGTTGTAAGAGCCCCATATCAGAGAAAGCCTTGGCCCACATCCAAAGGGAGGAGTGCATGCTCAGCGAGGACAAGAGGAATCTAGACAGGTAGACCTTGGTGGGGTTCTTCATTCAGTCTGTTAGCATTAGATCATACCCTTTTTGTCCAATCATATATCTACACGGCTGTCCATAATTTGTTGAACCTAAACATAAAAATAGACAATTTCCCCTCTATCTTCAGGTCTTCATTCTGAAGGCTACTATGCATATGGGTTAAAAACATTTGTATGCCTTTTCTCCTATTAATCAGTCAGCCTCATGTCAGTGGTTTTCAACAAACTTCCAGGGGGCCAAGGGCTTTAGCCTCACAATAGTACAGAACAATTAAAAGATTGATCACAACATAAATATTCAAATTTATTCTTTAGATTTATTGTTAAATATTGTTATAATCATATACAATTTGGAAAATTTTAATTCCTTATAGTATAATAAAGATATCACAATGTGCAGGTGGAAAGCCACGATGACCTTGTGGGGGAATTCAAGTGTCAGATACATTAAAAGTCTACTGCAATATTTAAAAAGCAAAGAGTGACCTGTTAGGTAGACAGTGAGGGATTCTGGGTCTCCTGGGGATGAAAGTGGGTGCTGTTGCCCAACCCTAATTCTCCATACCTGGGGAAGGAGAGAATACCCTACAAGTCTACTAATCAGAACTTCGTGCACTAGCTGCAAAAGAATGCAGAGGACTCTCTAGCCCATGGGCCAAACCACAGGGGTACCATAAAGTCTGGAAAGTGACCTAGAACCCACATGCTTAGTTAAGGTTCAGGTCATGTGACTCCCAAATACCCAATCAAAGTGGTTCCATGGTGACTTCTGAACCACGAGGGAGGTTCCTATCCAGGCACTGTAAAAGAAGATGCAGACAGTAGCCAATTTCTCTCTCTCTTTGCCCTTCCTTTTGTTTGCTCTGCTGCGAGACAATAGATCCAGTTGTCACCTGTAGTGTATGCACCATGCTCTGTAGACATATATCTTGCTCTTGCCCTATAATTCTGTCTTTTTCTCCTCAATAAACCTCATTTCGTGCTTGCCTGACTTTGGTGTGCCTGGTCATTCTTCAGCCATAAGCATGCCAAGAACCCATAGTTTCAGACTAAAACCTGACAAACCTAAATGTATCCGACATTATTATCATGTATTTAACAGTATTTTAATATACCAGTCTACTCGTTTCTCATTTTATTTCTCCTTATAGTCACTTCATAGTCATATTTGTTATTAACTATGATTTCATGTATTAGCCTACTAGACCATATTAATGTAAAAAGTCAGGGTCTAGGTTTGTAGTTTCTTCAATGATTTGTTGATTAAATGAAAAACTACCAATTTCTTATGTTAGCAAATTTTTTTGAAAAATTTTTTAATCCTCCTATGAATAATTCAAAGTCTCTTTCTCTTCCAATCAAGGCAAAACGATGTAGTTGCTGCTCTACTGACTTCATTTTTTTAAACTAACTTTTCTACTGGGAAATTCTATCTGTCAATAGAGTTCTTAAAAGGATTTGTATTAAGCCTTCCACGGATACTCTGATATTAAAATCAGGTCTAAGTAAACAGGTGAATTCTGTGTAGTTAAAATCAAATGCTACTATAAATATGCCCAGTGGTGTAATCCAATTTGCTAGTCACTTTAGAGCTGATATGAAGGTCAAAAGGTTCTTGGCAATAGGATTTGGAATAAGGATGACTTGTAGGTTATTTATTTTTGAGAAGTACTGTAATGTCTGTGTATAGAGTGCATTATTTCTTAGAAACTGCCTCACACGAAGAATGCAGGCTTAACATTCTCATTTTCTGTCCCCTTATGCTGTGCACATGTGGAGTCAATACATTGTTATTACGTAGTCAATTATAGGACCAAAACACAATTTGCATTTCTTTTCTCCTTTTTAATCATAATGTTGATGATTATAGCCAAGCTATGTTTTTTGATTTTAAAGAAATCTTCTAATTGTAACTTCACAAGCAATTTTAATTATTCTACTGATATCTGTGTTACATAGATTATAACAGCCACAACTATGAATGATAGCTAGGAAGTATATGGTCATACCAATGTGTGACATACAATTTCAAGATATTTATTTAAATTAATTAGCATTGTTCCATCCATACACCAGTGATTCTCAACTGTCAATCAGAGAAATCTGGCAAGATTTTTTAAAATGCAAATACTCAGGTTTAAGCCCAGAGATTGTTGTCTATCTCTGCCTTTATCTGTATCTGTGCCTGTATCTCTATTTCTCTACCTTCAGATAATATAAATGTGCAGGTAAGGCCTAGAAATACTGATCTAGGTGAGAAGGTACCAAGCAGAGAGATTGAGTAAACTATTAATGGCCATAAAAGTCAATGGCTGTTTGAGTTAACAAAAACAGATTCCTAGCTTTTGAACAGATTTTCCTCTAAAGCTCTAAGACAGAATTTGCATTTTAAGACAAGGACAAAGAGGAAGCATTTAGTTAATCTAATGAACAGCAGTGGAAAGAATGAGTATTGGCTACTAGATTGCAATCTTCTTAGAAAGAGGACTGGTGCCTATTTTAAACCCTTTTAGAAAAGTCACTCCTTTTTTGAGTAACTGAATAAATGAATAATCAAATAATAAACAAAAAATCAAAAATTTGAGTTTGCTCATCCCAGCTTTAGTATGTTGTGATGAATTAGAAAGAAAGAAAGAAAAAAAACTTGTTATGCTTTCCATTTCCAAAATGTATATAAAGTAAAAATTTAGCAAATTCTAATTTCCTATGATGAATACTACTTCACAATAAATGGAGAAAGAATTTCATAATAATTTCCAAAGACTCTGTATTTAACAGGAAACTATTACAATTAGTATTAGATAGACCTTGCATTATTTATCCAAGTGACATTTTCTTTTTTAAAAATATTTTACAGGTTTATTGAGGTATAATTGACAAATAAAATCATAATTTTAAGATGTGCACTGTGATGTCACATGTATATCTTCTGATATGATTACCGCAATCAAGTTAGTTAACACACATATCACCTCACCTAGTCATCCTTTTGTTTTATTTTGGTTTGTGGCGAGAATATTTAAGTAAATTTCAAGTATACAATTCAGTCTTGTTAGCTAAGTCACGAAGCTATATGTTAGATCCTCTGCACTTCTCTGAACTTATCCATCTGACAAATGAAGTTTGTCCCATTTGACCAGCATCTGCCCCCACTCATGGTAATTAATTACCATTCTACTCTCTGTTCCTATAGGTTCAACTTTTTACCATTCCACATACAAACGAGATTATGCAGTGGTTGTATTTTTTTTTTTTTGGTCTGATACATCAGAATAACTCAAATCAAAACCACAATGAGATATCACCTCATACCCGAGAGGGTGACTATTACCAAAAAATAAGATAAGTTTTGGCAAAGATGTGGAGAAACATCAAAGATTGCCAGCAAATCACCAGAAGCTATGGAAGAAGCATGAAACCGATTCTCCCTCATATCCCTCAAAGGGAACCAACCCTGCCTATCCATTATCACAGACTTCAGGCCTCTAGAACCATGAGCCAATAAATTTCTGTCATTTAAGCCATTCACTTGTGGCACTTTATTTTGGCAGTTCTAGAAAATCAGTGTACTTGGCAATAAAATTCCTTTATGTTCCTTTACTTTTTAGCCAAAAAATGGAGATTTATGGAGGTCAGAAAGGTATAATCAGAGATAGCATTATAAGTATAAAGCAGGAAACATATTGATTTATTTGTGTTTTTTTCCTTTATAGTCTTCCAAAAGTATTATTAGAGTTCTGCTAATTTTCAGTTTGTGAAATTATTTGAATCTTTTAAGTTGAGTCTGTGTGTGTCTGTGTATGTGTGTGTGTATGTGTGTGTATGTGTGAGATCTTCCCAAGGCAAAGCACTTTTTCTAATAGCTTGCTTGTTGGACATCCAACAATAATAAAGAGAGGTTTTCTTTTTCCTCTTTACCACCCATTCAAAATGTAGACTTTCTTATCTTAATAGGGATTTACCAAGAATACCAAATAAAATTGTCCATCTTAACAAGTGTTC
The DNA here is from genome assembly GCF_040939455.1 of Microcebus murinus. Taxonomy (NCBI): domain Eukaryota; kingdom Metazoa; phylum Chordata; class Mammalia; order Primates; family Cheirogaleidae; genus Microcebus; species Microcebus murinus. Next base: position 15,826,599 of record NC_134114.1, read on the forward strand.
ATAATTTTGATCAACAAACAAAACCCTACATATATCATTTCTTGTATTCTGCTTATTTCTAGTCTGAATATTTATCAGCAATTCATCATCTTGATCAAATTTTACTCTTAATGTATTGAGTAGAATTAATAAATTTAGAATTCATGTTTCTATATATGTGAACAAAAGGCATATTTTAATCTCCTTTCTTCTTTAAGAACTCAGAGCCCTTCTAATTCACTCTTAGGACAATGGGACAGTATTTCTTACAAAAACTTCAATAATTTCACAGCTGGCTCAGACTTGAAGCACACTCATGTCCTGAAAAATACTCATGAATTACTGATACATTCTGCCAATCTCAGAATAAAGATTCTAGTTCTTCCTTCTGCAGTGACATTTTTTATTTCTTCTTACATTTCATACAGTTTTGTGTCTCCTAAATGAGAGGTTCTCAAACCCTGAACTCTCATCTGAGTCATAGCAATTGGCTTAAAATTTCTATGGGTATAGTTTCCAAGGGGACAATGAGCCCTCAATTTTTGGTGAGGACGTGCTAGTGCCCTGTGAGTCAGCTGAGTGTCAGTACTTCAGTGTTAAGCTACAAGCAATAATGGATGTTGACATTTTGTTCTGCTAGATTTATGTCCCGGCTTTGTTCTGTGGCATCCAGTTTAGCACATGTAAGCACCTATGTGATTTGTCTATTTCCTGACCACAAATACAAGGATATTTCAGATAAACATGTTCTTTTTATTTATTCATAACCCAGTTCAACAAAATCTAATATATAAATGGGTTATCACATCTTGCTAATTTCTTTTAATTTTTTCGTTCCTAAGTTCTCCTAGATGATACTGAAAGAAATAGTCATATTAGGGAAGTTTATTGTATCTTTTAACTTAATGGGAATAGTTCTATCATTTTACTTCTAAGAAGGTATAAGTCTTAGTGGATGTAGTTTGTCAAGTAAAAGATATTTTCTTTTATTTCTAACATCTAAACTTTTTTTATATCAAGATTTATAGAATTTTATCAAAAGTATTTTTATATGTTACTTGGATTGACTATACTTTCCCTTTAATTGGTTACAGTGGTCAAATTATTTCCTAAGCTATTTATGAAGATTTTAAGAGTAATTTAGGGGTTCAACTAATTTTGAGAAGGGAGAAAAGATTGATGAAATATTTCTGTTTTATTATGAAGTATCCTCTAATGTACTTTAAGAAATGCAAATAAAAACAGACAACATACAGAATGGGAGAAAATTTTTGCATCCTATGCATCCGATAAGGGACTGATAACTAGAATATACTTAGAACTCACGAAAATTAGGAAGAAAAAATCAAATAGCCCCATTAAAAAGTGGGCAAAGGACTTGAACAGAAATTTTTCTAAAGAAGACAGAAGAATGGCCAACAAACATATGAAAAAATGCTCAACATCTCTAATCATCAGGGAAATGCAAATCAAAACCACAATGAGATATCACTTAACCCCAGTGAGAATGGCCTTTATCAAAAAATCTCCAAACAATAAATGCTGGCGTGGTTGCGGAGAGAGAGGAACACTCCTACACTGCTGGTGGGACTGCAAACTAGTTCAACCTCTGTGGAAAGCAATATGGAGATACCTTAAAGCAATACAAGTGAATCTACCATTTGATCCAGCAATCCCATTGCTGGGTATCTACCCAAATGATCCAATGACACTCTACAAAAAAGACACCTGCACTCGAATGTTTATAGCAGCACAATTCATAATTGCAAGGCTGTGGAAACAGCCCAAGTGCCCATCAATCCAAGAATGGATTGATAAAATGTGGTATATGTATACCATGGAGTACTATTCAGCTCTAAGAAACAATGGTGATATAGCACATCTTATATTTTCCTGGTTAGAGCTGGAACCCATACTACTAAGTGAAGTATCCCAAGAATGGAAAAACAAGCACCAAATATATTCTCCAGCAAACTGGTATTAACTGAGTAGCACCTAAGTGGACACATAGGTACTACAGTAATAGGGTATTGGGGAGGTGGGAGGGGGGAGGGGGGCGGGTATATACATACATAATGAGTGAGATGTGCACCATCTGGGGGATGGTCATGATGGAGACTCAGACTTTTGGGGGGAGGGGGGGAAATGGGCATTTATTGAAACCTTAAAATCTGTACCCCCATAATATGCCGAAATAAAAAAATACATAAATTTACTTTTAATTATTTTTTCTATAATGCTTTACTTAAACATATCTCAATTCTCCAAAATATATCACACTTACATAGAAAAATAAGTCTACTAATTTATCTATAAATGCATACATATAAATACAAATATATGTATATATGCATATACATATTCATATATGCATACATATGTTCTTATATATTATGCAAGCATACATACATACAAATATGTGCAATATGTGTATACATACTTATTTTTGTATATACAATGCATCTAGAATTTATCAATTGGGAACCTGCCTTCAGGAAAATTCATCTTAAACACATATAATACTTCAAAGCATAGGTTTAGAATTTGACAGCCCCTAATATTGACTTTGTTAATTACTAGTTTTGCAAACTTAGACAAATCAGTTAATCTTCTAAATCTCTTTTGTCATATCTGCAAATTGGGGAGACACAACTGTACTACCTATGTTGTGATGTTTAAATACAACATTGTATCATGACTAGCATAAGGCTTTAGACATAGCAAATGCTCAAAATTGCTGGTATTTTCTTTCAAAAATTATATGTTGTAAATATTTGATACAAAAGACATTCTATAAGGTAAAATCAAATTGATTAAAGTGCTTCAAAGATTGGGCTGTGTATGTATTTTTTTTTTCAGTTTTGCCTTTGGTAGTTTATTTATTTATTTAACATTCACGAAAAAAAAAAAGTACAATGGGAAAATTAAAATCATCCTTGCCAACATCATAGAAGTCAAGTAAGAAATTAATTATGTCATGTTTAAAGCATTCCTTTGAACTCCAGGATGCCAATTAAACTTAAAAATGTTTAAAAAAACATATCCAAATTTTTCTAGGTTTTAAGTTTCTATTTAACCTATTTTAAAAAGTTAGAATATAAATGTTTATATTTTAAAATATTTGAGTCAATGATAATGATATTAATTTCTCTCTAATTTAGAGAATAATAATTTCATATGGTATATATATATACATATATATATATTTATCTATACATAGGGTAACAGGATACCAAGTGGAAACAAAATAGTGTTCACATTAGTATTATTATGCTTATTATTTTGTGAGAGAATTATAATTCAAAATCTATTAAGTTTGCTAGGGCTGCCACAACAAAATACCACAGACTGGAGGGCTTAAACAACAGAAATTTATTTTCTCACAATCCCGGAAACTGGAAGCCCAACACCAAGGTGTCAGCAGGTTTGGTGTCTCCTGAGTCCTCTCCTTGGCTTGCAAATGGCTGCCCATTTGCACTTCTCACTGTGTGTTCACACAATTGTGTTTCTAAGTGTACATATGGCTGGTGTCTTTCTCTGTGCCCTAATCTCCTCTTTTTATAAAGACATCAAAAAACTGGATTAAGGCCCATCTTAATGACCTTTTTAAATGTCATTGCCTTTTAAAGACCCTGTTTCCAAATGCAGTTATATTTTGAGGTATAGAGAGTTAGGGCTTCAACATTTGAATTTGGGGGGATAAGAATCAGGCCATAACATATTATTTATTTTTCTAGCAGAAAAAGCATCAATTCAGTTTGAAATATTTATTTAGTTTTCAGAAAAATCAGTAGAAGAGTACTGTATTTATACAAATGTAAAATAATTTACTTACTCCTATATGTGAGTATTGGTGAGCACCCACATATGTGCAAATATGAAAACAAAAGCTGTAAACCCATTGTATATCTGAACACATGTGCTTTTGTATACTTTTAAGGAGATAAAAATTTAGAAAATTATTTCACGATTTAAAATAAAGTTAGACTATAATACCATATGCTGGTGGCCCACATATAGTATTTTTTGTTTTAGGATTAATTATATCAGACTTTGAAAAATGTTATGATATTTTCTCCTAGACCCAGAGATTGAATAATCCCCAGCAGATAAGAGAACAGGTGTGGCACAGAAATAAATGGATATTTGTTCTGTATTCTCCTTTCCAGTAATGATGGAGCCTTGAATTTAAAAGAAGATAGTCTCTTCTCTATTGAAGCTTTGGGAATCAGGACATAGAAATGAAGAATCTGGTGAACTCAGCCCTCAGAGTTGAGATAAGCCAAAAATTTTGATGGATTGTGATTGAGCAGCCCTTGAACATATGAAAACTTTCAGGGATCCTGATATTTGTCTTGGACCTTTGGGCCCTGAAAGTAATCACTTTTTGTTACTGGGAAGTCACTTTCTGCATTGTACTTTTGCTTATTTCTTAAGCCTCCAGGAAAGTTTTGTTAGATATTGCAGCAAGGTGGAGGTTAAATTCCTTTAAAATTTATTTTTATTTTAATTTCATTTGGGTATAGGCTGTGCTCTGATCAGTCACAGAAGTGGCATGTGTCCAAGTTTGGTGAAAAGTTGGCATAGGGGCAAAGCAGGACAATCTGCTACTCTATGAATATGTGTGTATTGACTCACACATATTTAAGAAGCAGTTTAAAGCAGCCATGAAGTGAGATTTTTCTGGCAGAGGCAATATCAGACACCTGGCTAGATGTTATGATTGTGCAAATAGCATGCAGTAGTTCTCACAAATGCCTTGCAGAAAATTCAGGAAGAAAAAAAAAGCTAATTGATTCTAACAAAATAGAAAGAAAGCTATCAATTGTAATAACTCTCTAATGCTGGAAATTTAAGATATGACCATGCCTCCGAATTGGGGATATTTCATGCTTTACTAAAAGACAATTATTATCAAATGTGAAATAGTGAATGTCATTAGGAACATTCATATTGCTTTAATTATAATTATCATAAATCATTCACAGCTAAAATATCTGGAATTGATTCATACAGATACTTATATTAGTCACCAACTGCTCACTCAGTTTGGATTGTCAACTACATTAAATAAAAATATATCATACAGATTCCCTTAAATTAATTCTGGCAATACTCTGAACTGTAATGTTTTCCTAAAAACATATGCCAAGGTATTTCTGGTTTCATGGAACAAACAGCAATAAAAACTTTTGTGGATTTTGGAGCGGCCAATACATTATGGATTGTAGTCAATAGAAAAATAAGGCCTATGACATTTCCTTTTCTATCACAAATATGCTGCTGCATTCCAGTTATTATTCTAATAAATCATTAAATAGGTGTTTTAGGCTTTGTTATGATAGTAGAATTGATTTCCACATTGCTTTGATGTCCCATGGACATGACCTCAGAAATATAACTATAACCTTGAGATATCTCTTCATTTCTATTTAGTAAATAGAAATCAAATCCCTCAAACACTTTTAGGAATCCGATGCTCCATATTTCTAATGTGTTAGAAGCTCTATTAGGAAGGAATAAGATTTTAGGCATATTCCCTGCAGCACTTGGGGTACTGCTGCTTCATGAGATTTTTCTCTAAAGTAACCTTTCAAAGTCAGCCACAAAAGCTCTTATTCTAGATCATACTGGCATCTGACCTTTGTAAACTTACAAGAAAAAATAGAAAAAAGGAAGATGCTAAGGGAGACAGTTATCTATTTCAAAATGCAGCTATACCCACAAGCTACAGAGATATCATGACCTATAAAGTTCAGAGCTGTGTTGATTCTTCCTCACAATTACCCACAGCTATGATGATTTCCTCCCATCACTAAAAATGTCATTGCTAAGATAACTGCTCCAGTTTGAGAAGGTAGAAGGTGTAACAAGCAACTAATATGTAATGGGTAGGAGGAGAGGAGAGGGAGAGGTTGATCTGATCATTGCCATTTCAAACTGCTAATGCACAGATGATAAAATGTCTCATTCTCTCTGAAACTATATCACTATCCAGGCATTCATTACAGTGTTTGTTATCATATGCTGCCTTGCATTGTTTTTCTTCTTTTACATTGGCTCTGAGATGGCCAAATGTCTAATCTAATCATGTGATAATAAGTGTTAATGACAGTATTACCAGATGATAACTGAGCTTCATTAACATGTCTCTTTATGATTCTCAGTCCCCTATGGAAGATGGTGAAGGAAGGGTCAGGGAAATTTCAGATTATATTTGAAATAGTTATGAAGCCATAGCCAGAAAGAAAGGAAGATATCAGACATATAATTAAGTTCTTTCTATAATCTTTGCTTCCCCAAACCTGAGCATCTATCAATCACTTCATAACATTCACCATATACCTTAAACATAATGAAAAAATAAATTCCTGACTTAAAGAATAATATATAAGAACATCAAAACTATAACTGTTGATATATTTTGGTAGAAATATACAGGAATTCATATCAAAAATATCACTGTGATTATCATTGAGCAGGTTCAGATTGTTTATAGAGAGTACACACTTATAAGATGACACATTTTTAAATTTGGTTCAAGTACACTGTTATTAATACCCCAAAGAGTGTTGTCAAGTTGTCACTCAGATTCCATTTCAATTCTTGATTCTTGATTCATCCAGACTACTTCTTATAGTTTCTATTTGGCATATGTGTGTGTTAAGGAACAGATATTAGGTAAACAATTGAATAGTTGTAAATAAGATTGAACTAAAACATTGAGGTTTTACTTATGACTAGTAATATGTCTTATTGATGGAGACTAGGTAAAAAAAATATGGATAAGACATATCTGTCCTACATTTTTATACCTTGGGAATTTTGAGAAATAAAGCATCAGCATGCAAACAGAATACTTTGTTCAACTGTGACTGAATCACCAAAGATGTCACAAGGGCTCCACTCTAAATAAGATGATAAATGAAATATTTCATTACATTTTAAAAGCAGAGACTAATGTGAGGTTTATATTTGTGTATGTGAGTGTATGTAGTTGCTTTCTTATATCTAATGAAATATTTAAATATCTTGAACTTAACATTCATAGGACCCGGGCAAGAATAATCAAGACATATGTAGGTTCAAATATTTAAGAGTTATAAATCAAATTAACAAACTGTTATATAAAGTACATTCTGTTCTCCCACCTTAACACATATGCCTTCCTAAGATGTTCAAGTCTGAACTAGAATTCTGGACCCTTAAAGTCCAGCACCAGAATCTGGGGACACAGGGAAATGCAGTTTCCCGCAACTGTATCATACCACGAGAGGTCTTGTATGCACACATGTTTTGGCACTTCAATTGAGACGGCCAAGTTTAGTCTACCACTGTATCTCCTGCAAACACCTTCTCATTACTCCCATGGCTTATAGTTGTGCATGCTATATGTAGGGTTCACCATGAAAGGCAGAGCTGGAGGTGAGCAACACGGGCTCTGGAAGCAGTATCAAAGCCTGTGGGGACATAATTTTAGGTCTTTATGTTCCACAGCATAATCTAAAAGGTGATAGTGGTGGGGTTGATAACATCACTTCCAAGTAACCCAACTTGCCTTTGGTTTTGTGAACTCCTTATCCTTTGGAAAGGAGTGTGGTCAGAGGAAGAGCCATACTAAAGCACAGGGTCCAGAGCAAGCTGTTTTCTTGCTCAATTCTGCATGTTATTCTAAATATGTCCCATTGTTTGCTTATCACCATGGAGTAACTTAAATTTAATAATGCTACATTGGAAGTATAATGCCCTACAGAACTGAGGGATCATTTCTTAGCTCATATACAATGGAAAAAGTGACTCTTTTATAAAAAGTATTTAAACCTATAATTAATAGATTTTGAATTTACTCCACACTGAGAAAAAAATACATACATTTTATATATGCACACATACATATGCACATGTATGTATATGTGTATGTGTATGTGTGTGTGTATATGTGTGTGCATATATAGTATAGTGATCGGGTAGAAGATAAATGAGACAAATAGCAATGAGGAAAGAAAGAGAATCTAAACATAAGCACTCCCCAAAACCATTTTGGAGAGAAATGAAGATTTCCATAGAAATCAATAGCTAAAGAATAGATATTTAAGGAAATGTGCTTGGAACAAGTGAATGTAAAATAACTAAAATTTAGCATAGAAATCCTGAAGAAAAAAATAATAGTATGCATGAAAACAAGACCTTATGGAATATAAGAAAATTGAGTGCCAAAGGAAATTATTGATTGGATTAAAGTTATTCCCTTTGGCAGGCTGATTTACATCAATTCATTAGATGGGAGAAATATAAACATTGATATCAGAAGGCCCATTATTGCCTTTATATATCATTTTATTTAATTATGTTGGTCAATTATATAGTTTTCAGTTCAGAATAAGGCTTCAGTCTCAGTAGATACATTTTGCATTGTTTTATTTTTTTATTATATTGAATATTGGGATATTATCATCATTTATACTTATGGGGTATAAAACGATGCTATAATACAGATATACAATATGCAATGATTGAATCAAGTTCATTAACATATCCATAACCTCAAATACCAACATCTCCCATTTCCTCTACTTTTCAACCTCTGGTAACCACCCTTCTCCTCTCTGTTTTTATGAGTTCAATTGTTTTACATTCCTCATTTAAGTGAGAACATTTGGCATTTGTCTTTCTGTGCCTGGATTATTTTCATTTAAAAAAATGACAGTATTTTTATCTTTTAAGGTTGACTAGTAACCATTGTGTATATACGTCACATTTTTTTATCTGTTCATCTGTTGATAGACACTTAGTTTAATTCCATATCTTGGCTATTGTGAATGATGCTGCAATAAACATGGGAGTATAGATATGTCTTTGACATACTGACTTCAAATTCTTTAGATATATACCTAGAAGGAATCCTACAGTAATTCAATTTTCAGCTCTTTGAGGAGCCTCCTTACAGTTTTCTATAGCATCTGTACTAGTTTACATTCCTACCAACAGTGTACAAAGGTTTTCTTTTCCCCACATCCTCCCCAACATGTGTTATCTACATTTTATATATTTATAATTTTCTGAATTAAAAAACCAAAATCTCTTTTATCTGTTGCAATAATCACATCTTTATATATATTGTAAAGAGATATAAAAATGTTGTATCCACAACCAATCAAATGATCACTGCATGGCTATTACTATCAAGATTCACATTCCAGATTCATATCAATAAGGTAGTTTGCATAAGTGACAAAAAATCTCAATGAACATAACTTTTGGCTGTGTTTGCTTCCTGTTACTACAGTAATACATGATGGAGGTAAATATTAGGACTTCAAGTGGATAATTTATAGAATGTAAATTTGCTATTTTTATATCCAATCCATTTCTAAATATGATATGTTTTAGGCAAACATTTACTTTCTGCCTGAGTAAAACATTTACTGTTGGCAAGGGAGATAACTTTATGTCACAATTTGCATTTATGAAAGGACACTTTCTATGTTTTCTTTAGCAAGATAGTCTTAATTCTACATGAACTATTTATAGGAAAATTAACAAATTAAACTTAGACAATTCCCGTTTATAACCCTGAAGCTCCTTGACACTCACTAGTCACTTAATAATTCTTGCCTCTTTTTGTGGAAAAACCCTACAACAAAAAGACAAACAAATTGAGTGTTGCCTATTGAGCTCAAGAAAGTCACACAAATATTGTTGTTCATTTTGCTTGAAAAGATCTATTTTATTTATTATACTATAGGAAATATGCATTGCTTAAAAATCTCCAGTGAGATAATTTTTAAAGTTGCTTGATGTTTCTTATTACTATTAAAAGAGAAACCATTTTGCAAGGTACAAAAAGATGTAGTCACTGCCCATACATTTTAATTCACGAATGTTTAGAAATGTGTAATGTGCTGTACTTCTGCAGCACATTGCAAGTCTAAGACAAAACCAGTGCTCACTTGCCCTTCAAAGTCAAGATACCCAAATCTCCTCACAGCTCTAAATAAGAAAATCTCCCCAACACAGTCCATGTGTTAAAATTTAATATAATGCAATTGTTTTGACTTGGGAATAAATGTAATAATTCATATTTTTTTGCTAACTTAGTTTCCTAATATGTATATTGGTTAATTATTTTAAAAGAAAAAAAAATAGGCCCGGTGCGGTGGCTCACGCCTGTAATCCTAGCACTCTGGGTGTCCGAGGTGGGTGGACCCCTCAAGTTCAAAACCAGCTTGAGCGAGACCCGGCCTCTACTAAAAATAGAAAGAAATTAATTGATCAACTAAAGATATATATACAAAAAAAAAAAATTAGCCAGGCATGGTGGTGCACGCCTGTAGTCCCAGCTACTCCGGAGGCTGAGGCAGTAGGATTGCTTGAGCCCAGGAGATTGAGGTTGCTGTGAGCTAGGCTGATGCCATGGCACTCACTCTAGCCTGAGCAACAAAGTGAGACTCTGTCTCAAAAAAAAAAAGAAAAGAAAATAGAAGTTACCCCTGCTTTTGGTAGGCACTTAATATAACCTGTTGATAAGAACATGGGAAGAAAATGGGGAAAGATTATAAAACTCCATTTGCTTATATTCATGGAGCCTTGAGCCATCCATATTCTTGAGAGCTTGCTAGAGGGGACTTCAACTATCTTTATCAGCAAAATGAGGTGGGTTGTAGGTTGGCTGACCACAGGAGGAATTGTCTCTCACCAAATGTTGTATCCACAATCTCTACAGCTCTAGCAAGCTCTCAAGAATATGGATGGCTCAAGGCTCCATGAATATTAAGTGAACAGAGTTTTATAACCTTTCCCCATTTTCTTCCCATGTCATTATCAACAGGTTTGTCATGCTTGCCCACTCTTCCTCTCCTTCTGTCATTCACCTCTTGGAGTCAGAGAAGATAGCACGTAAGACTGAGAGTGCAGAGTCCATCTATCCCCTTCCTTCTTTTATAATGGAGAGGCCCAATCTAATAGTGTCTTACAGGAGACACTGAATGTCCCTAGCATAACCCTATACTTAAGATTCATGAAACTATGGCACTTTAATGGGGAATCAATTACTTTTATTGAAGAAGTTCTCATGTTTTCCCCAAACAATTCAGATTACTTAGAACAAAAGCTATTTGAGGGAGTCCTCTTCATTTTTGCTTTAAAAATAAAGATAGCTACAAACAAAGGAACAAGAAAATATTTATCTGGGAACATTTTGGGATAGGCTTATAGATGAAAATGGATCGATTAATAAAAAAGTCACCAACTTCGCAAGGATCTAGCTATCTCTATTAGAAAGTTTTCAAAAATAAAATAAACTAATTAACAAAAGGATGGCTGATCATAAAAACAATGTTTCAAGGTCTGTGTGGGAGTTATTGTACCTGAAACTCTTTTTTAATGTTGGAGAGTCTTTGTTTCTGACTTGACATTAAAGTATGAATACTTCTGTAAAACTGCTTTGACCTTTAGCAATGTGATATGATCAAATGTATTATAAACCAATTTGATTTTTTTAAATAAAGACACATGGGATTTCTGAAGTTTTAGAACTAGGAGTCTTGATTTAAAACAAAGAAACAAACAAAACCAGAATCCCGTATTTCAAGCACAAAATTAAAAAATAAAAAAACTTATTTGAGCCATAACCCATCCTTTGGAAAAAAATTAAATACATACATAGATACACACATTACACAAATACACACACCTGATCTTTTAAAAGCTTTTCTTTAAAAAATTAACATTGCAAGAATTGTGGGCAGAAAGTAAACAGTGTTCAGTATGAAAAATCCAAAATGTTGTGGCATTTATCAGTTAGAAGTCACTGATTAATTTGACAAAACCCAATGTGATTACAAATTAAACTGTGTTTTAAACCAGTAATTTTAATTTTTTTCACTTAAATCAAAAGGCAAAGAAATGTCTGTTCGGCTGTCCTGGAAATTAGTAGTACAAAAACATAATCTTTGAGAGCATGTCAGGAATATAAATCAGGGGTAGAGCAGTTAAAAATGGTTTTTCTGAGAATAAAAAATTGAGACAAAAGACAGCCAGTTCTAAACTATTCCTGTGACCTTAATTTCTGAGATGAGGTGCAAAGAACTAAAACAAAAACCTCCTATGATTGCTAAAAATCTTATATTCTTTATTATATTATATTCTATACACATATATGTTTATGTACACATGTGTATATATGTATGTATGTGTACAGGTACATGTATGAATACACACAGGTTCCAAGCAGGTATAAAACCAATAGGGCAAACAACATTAAATGTTTGTTTTTTTAAATTTCAAAATATTAAGGGAGTACAAATGTTTTTAGTTACATGCATCACTTTTGTAATGCTTAAGTCACAACTATAGGTGTGCCCATCACCCAAATAGTATTCATTGTACCCATTAGGCAGATTTTTGGCCCTTCTCTCCTCCTCTTTCCTGCTTGATTTCCATTAGGTTGCATACTGTTTATTGTAAAAGCATCAAGATGCTTTAATAGGACTTTCACCTGAGGTGGTAGTAAAATGAACAATAATTCATTCCTTAAGTTTAATCAAATTGCAATGTTTGTATTCAGGAAAAACTTGTGGGAAAAAGCCAAGAGTACAGAGATAAGCATAATAAGAGCCCCCCTCCCCATCCCCCAAAGATATTCACTTCTTAATCTTTGGAACCTGTGAATATGTTAGGTTACATGGCTCAGGGGAATTAACATTGCAGATGAAATTAAGGTTGCTAAACAGCTGGCCTTAAAATATGGAGATTATCCTGTATTATCTGGGTGGGCACAATGTGATTCCAAAGGTCCTGAAATATAAAAGAGGGAGTCAAGAGAATCAGTATCTGAGTGATGCGATGTGAGGAGACTTGACTGGCCACAGCTGGTTTTCAAGATGAAAGGGGATCATGACCCAACCAATCTAGGCAACCTCTAGAAGCTGAAAAAGAAAGAAAATAAATTCTTCCCTAGATCTTCCAAAAACTAATGCAATCCTGCAGGCACCTTGAGTTCAAGCCAGTGAGACACGTTTGGACCTCTGACTTCCAGAACAGAAAGATGATAAATTTGTATTGTTTTATGCCACAAAATTTGTGTTAATTTGTTACAGCATCAATAGAAAATAACACAAGTACTAATTTTAAAAAGATATCCCTAAACAGAGTATAATAGAGAGAGAGTTGATCATGGAGGAGTAGCAGAAAGGCACAGAAAAATCTTTGTGACACTATGTCCCTGACATCTAATCTTTAAAGAAGCACAGCATCTGACAAATGGGAAAATCTTGCCCTATTGTTGGGATAATTCTCTTTTTTAGAAAGCTGTGGCAGCTTTTAATGTCAAAGAGCTGTGACATTTTAGCATTGTGAGGTAGATTAAGATTTCTCCCTTAGGAGAGTAACACTAGGAGACATTGATCATGTTCTAAGAGCTTGAATTGTTTAATACCATTTTTAGAAAACACAGTGTGAATCATACAATTCTGATGGCATTTAATATAGGATATTAAAAGCTGACATTATTTCAATTTTTAAAATAAGAGAACAGAATAGTGATTGAAAACTAACCATTGGGGTTTCTCTGTTCTGTTTTGTTTTTTGTTGCCTTAAATTCTGCACACAAGTATCAGTGGAGTTCACTGATTGTTTAAAAATGTGTTTTCAATGAACATACAAATATATATTTTATGTATACATATATATGTATATATATATATATATATAGAGAGAGAGAGACAAAGACAGAGAGAGAGAGAGAGAGAGAGAGAGAGAGAGAGAGAGAGAGAGTGAGCACCAGAAGGAGAAGAATGAGAAATGAGAAGGAAAAATATTCAATGAAATAGTGGCTGAAACCTTTTCAAATGTGATGAAAAACAATAATTATATACAAGGGTAGCTTAACATACTCCAACAGGATAAACATGAAGAGATCCACTGAATACATCACATAAAATGTTTAAAACCAAAGATAAAGAGAAGATCTTGAAAGGAGCAAGAAGAAAATGGGTTATCACGTACAATGAAACCTAAGAAGTTAACAGTGGATTTCTAACTGAAAAAAATATAGCTCAGAAAGCAATGGAATAATATATCTAAAGTGTTAAAACAAGACAAAAAAGTCTATCAACTAGGATCTTGCATACAACAAAACTATTTTCAAAAATGCAGGCAAAATAAAGACATTGCCAGATCAATGAAAGCTGAGTAAATTTGGTCCTATCAGACCCAAGTTACACAAAATAGACCAATAAATTCCTAATCTGAAAGCCATTGATACTTAGCAATTCAAATTGACATGATTAAAAAAACCAGAGAGCTGGTAATTATGTAGGTAACTATAAAATGCATTAGATACTATAACTGTATATTTCTTCTCTTTTTTTATAATTGATTTTAGAGTCAATTATATAAAATAGCATTTATATAATTGTATCATGTAGCCAATAACATATGGAAATGCTATATATTTGACAATTGCAACACAAACGAGGTGGATGGAAACCAGATGGTAACTGGAGTCCACGGGAAGAAATGAAGAGAAACAGAAATGGTAAGTAATGTGTTGTTAGGTTTGTAACATTTATAGACCTAGAATGTATGAGAATGATAACATACAAAAGGGGAGGGAGGAATGAAGCTACATAGGAATGAAGTTCAGAAACTGGACTCCAGTCAGTATAAATTTGAACCAGATTTTATGGAAACTACTATTTATATTTTAAACTCTAAAACAATGACTAGGAAAATAACTAAGCAATATAATTAAAAATCACTAAAGCAATTAAAATATCACACTTGAATATATCTACTTAATATAAAATAAGACAGTAAAAAAAAAACAGAAGTTTAAAAACACATGAAAGAATTTAGGCACAAAAGAAAAAGGGATTATATGCAGTTATAAATCTGATCATATAATTTATAACATTAAAGGTAGATGAATTGAAAAATATGATCAAAACTAAAATTTGTGAGAATTGATGAAGAAAATCAGGATCAAACTATATGTTTATAAGAGAAACGTTTCAGATTCACAGATAAAAATATATTGAAAGTAAAAAGATGGAAAAAGCCATACTATGTAAAGAACAATTGTGAGAGCTGAAGTTGTTTATTAATTCTACAAAACAATAAACTTTAAACAAAAGATAGTACTAGAGATAAGGAAGGATAGTACAGAATGTTAAGAGTCAATGGATTAAGGAATATATACAAATTTTACATATGTGAGCATTTAACAACCATGTTGCAAAATATATTAAATAAATACTGACAGAGTTAAAGGAAAGAATAGACAATTCAACAATAATATTTGTAGATTTTATTACCTCTCTTTTAATAAGAAAAAAATAAATAGGCACATCAACAGAAAATAAAAGATTTTAACAATATTGTAAATCAACTATGTAACACACATGTATATAACATTTCATTTAGCACAAACAGAATACATGTTCCTTTCAAGTACACATGGAACATTTTTAAAAGCTTCAATAAAACTTAAAAAATTAAAATGACACAAAGTATACTCTCCAACCTCAATGAAATTAGAAGGAAATTTGGGAAATTGGCAAATATCTGGAAATTAAACAACACACTCCTAAATAACCAGAGGGTTAAGGAAGAAATTGCAAAGAAAATTTGAAAATTATTTGAGGTCAATGAAAATGTAAAATACAAAATAACAAAATGTATACAATACAACTAAAACAGTCCCAGGGGGAAATTTATAGCTATAAATATTTGTATTAAAAAAAGAAAATAATCTAAAATAAACCTAAAGAAACAAATTGGATTCAGCCCAAGGGAAAATTTGTAGAAATAATAACATGCAAGGCTTTACCACAAAGAGTTAAAGAATCAGAAAATCTGAAAGAGAGTTTGAAAGATGGAGATGTAGAATAAGAATGTCTAACATATGTCTAATAGAAAGTTTAGAGAGCCACATAGTATGAAAGAAGGCATAATAATCAAGAAACACCAGATGAGTCTTTCCCAGAAATTATAGAAGATAGTAGCCCTCAGACTAGGTAGCACAGTAATTTTCAAAACTGCTATATCCATGGATTCTAGATTTGTGACTGTCACTTAGCAGGCATTTAATAAACACTTGTTGAATGAATCTGGGTACATTATGATGAAATTATAAAGAAAATATTTTAAAATTTATAATAATACTCATTCAAGTTGCCTGCTAAGAAACAGCATTTAGATGAAAATACATTTTCAACAACAACAAAAAGAGCTAGACAAGTTCTTAAACTGAAGGCTAGAAGAAAATAATTCTCTGCCTAGAATTATCCACTCAAATAATGATAATTTCAAGTTCAAGGGAAAAATAAAAATATTATCAAACAAAAGCAAATAGACTAACACTAAAAGACCACTACTGAAGAAATTTTTTTTTTTTTAACTTTTAATGCCTTAGGCATAGAAGCTCAGTATGGTGGCTCACACCTGTAATCCTAGTACTCTCGGAGGCTGAGGCAGGAGGATCACTTGAGGTCAGGAGTCTGAGACCAGCCTGAGCATGATAGATACCCCACCTCTAACATAGAAAAAATTAGGCAGATGTGGTAATGCACACCTATAATCCTAGCTAGTAGGGAGGCTGAGACAAGACTGCTTGGGCCAAGATTTGAGGTTGCTGTGAGCTAGGCTGATACCATGGCACTCTAGCCTGGGTGACAGAGCAAGACTCTGTCTCAAAAAAACAAAAATGAAAAAGGAAAGGAAAGTAGGCATAGATTCTATTGTGATACGTTAGAAGGATTGGTGAGATCAGAAATTGGTACAAATGGTAGTGAACCTAAGCAAGTATTAAACATTTACAAATATTTGATATTGAATATTTTGTGGGGAGAATTGATAGAATTAAAATATAGAAAATGGGATGTTAGAAGTGGCTGAGAAGTTGTGAAATATCAATACTTTATATTGCTCACAAAGAGCACAGAAAATTATTACTACAGGATTTGTTCAGTCAAGTATACATTTAAAATTTTAAATATAAAACTGAACATTTGAATTAGAATCTGCAATTTCAAACCAGTAAAGAGGAAAAGGGAAATGGTGAAGCAAAAGGTAAAGTAAAACTTAATCCATAACAATAAGATAGATTGGAAGTTCAAATTTAGATATAGCTGTTAATATATTTAATATAGGTTTTACACACATAATGAAAATATAAGTCACAGAACATTTTAAATGACAAAGACTTAATAATTTTAATTATGCATCTATTATCTTAGACCAAGTTTAGGAAAATAAATCAAAAAGGAGCTGAATTTAGCAATAAATTATACATCAGACATTAATAACTGAATTTTTTGTTTGTTATAGACACTAAATATCGATAGTTACTGTTCATTTATCTCTTTCAGTGTTTCTTGGGGCTAGTGATTGACTTTTGCTTTAGTGAAAAATATACATTGATTTTGACTGTTTCAAAGATGAATTGCAATTAGCAGTTGATGACTCACTGACCCCCTGTAAAGAATTCATTAAGCAGATGGTACAGTGTAACTTAGATATAATTTAGTTCATATTGTTTCAATTTGACACATTCTATTTAAAACCATGACCCATTTAAAGATGATTGAGAAATGTCTAACAGAGCTATTCACTTTCCTTATTTACTCTCTGAAGAATTTAGGTTGACATAGAAAAAACTGTGTGAGGTTTTTCAATGGCCCTGAAAATTTCCATTGAAGATCACAAAATCTAATCAGAAGAAATTTATGAATGTGACTATAACAAATATGACATTTTTCTCAGATGCTGGTGAATATAACTACCATCATGATTCAAATTCTCTGATTTTAGTAAATAGATTTTTGCCTACACAAACTTTTCAAATCTATTCACAACCAACTTATTTTATAATTAAGAAATATAAAATGAGATATCTTGAATCAAATAACCTGTAAAATGAATCAGTGCCTTTTCACTTGTGTTCTAAATTCCTAAATTTATGAAGTGTAGTATTTGTTCACTCTATGTGTGTGTATGTATAAAAGATACATTGTGGAAAAATTAATTTTTTTGAAAATTTTGAAAATTTTTTTTGAAGATTTTAAAAATTAATTTTTTATGTTAGTTTTTTCTATGTAACAGGGTCATATCATTTGTTTTGTACTTAGCTGGAAATTTTTTGGCACTGCTTCATTACATTTTGTAATTCTCTTTGATATATATTGCTGATATCTGCAGTATAGTAAAAATTTAAGATTAAAAACATGATACAAAAAGAAAAAAAATAGTGTTTTGGGTAATCTCCATGGACAGAAGAGAAGAATGGTTAGTGCCAAAATCTTCTACTAGGGCTTTATAGGTTCAAATCTGATATTTTGATATGCTTGCTCATCTAATCTGCCTAGGTTCCACATGGTATCTGGTTAATGTTTCCAAAAAGAGACTCATTAACCCAAAGCTTTGCTTGCTGTTTTATTATCTTGCTCTTGGAATTTATGCTTTTGAAATGTCTTGCAGGTTATATTCGCAGGCAAAAACAAGGCATAACTTAACATTCACCAATAGCAGAAACTTTAAATTTAACACAATATAGGCACATTTTATTAGGAAGAAATATGATCTATCAAAAATCAACTTAAAATGGCTTAAATAGAAAGGATTCCCCCTTATAAAACAAGAGATGTCCAGAGGAAGAGAGCATGGAGCTGAAGGATAGTCTCCACAATAACCTAATGAAACCAGGTTCTCTTGTCTTTCCCCCTCCGATTCTCAGTCATTAACTCTTTTTTTCTCCACCTCTTAATACTGTTATATCATTCATTAACTTTCATCCTCACTCATGCTGCCTCATGGTTACAAAGAGGCTGCAATACAACCATGTGTCCACGCTCCAGAAAGAAAAGGGTCGAAGGGACAAAATGTTGTGGTTCTCTACTATTGCTTAACCAATTAACTCAGATTTAATAGCTTGAATTTGATTATTTATTATTATTACATGGTTATTATACAATATTTGCTTATTTCTCAGGGTGCTACATTCTATACTAAGCTCAGCTAAAGGATTCACTGATCTTGAGATCTGAAGGCTCACCTGGATACTCTCTCTCTTTCTGTCTCTCTCAATCCATGTGACCTAACCACTTTCTCTATTGGTAGAAGAAAATTTTATGTGGTCATTGAGGTTTACTGAGAGCCCAAACTCAGCAGGTGCCAGGCCTTGATATTGGGTTTAGACTTGATATTACTTCTACCATTTTGTATTCCTAAAAGTAAACCCCAGGTCCAGCCCAGATTCAAGAAGAGGAGTCCATGGAATGATGTAATAATTAAAAGTAGAGTTCCTTTGTGGCAATCATTTTAACAGATAATTATGCTATGTCATCTGACCCCTAATGATTCACATTTCTCCAACATTAAAATATACTCCCCACCCCTCTTCCATCCCAAGACTACCAGATGTTTTACTCCATTGTGTAATTATGGTTAGGCTTGGGGCATGCAATGCCATCAGGTCCACGTGGGCATAAGGATCTTCAGATGTCACAGTACTCAGTCTGAAGTCCTTCAAATAGAAAAGTTAATACACACACACACACAAACACACACACAAACACAAAGCATGCAATGGGGAGACAAGAACAGGAAAACCCAAACAGATATTTCCTTTCAAAAAGAGAGAAAATGAGAGGCCCAGGGCAGTAACTGATTATTTGTAATTCTGAAATCCAGTCAGGGACACGTTGCCAGTGACTTGCCAGTGAATTCTGCTGTTTCTTGGCCACCATCAGAGTCATCTTTTCTTTCTTTTTCACTCTGTTTCTTACCTGAGAAGTTCTGAAACAACAAAGCCTTTTTGCTATTTGAAATGTTCTGTTCCTATCTTTCTTAAACTCATATAGGTGTTTCTTTCTTTTTTTTTTTTTTTTGGCAAAATCATATATTTTTTTTCACATATAAAATTGTATTCTACTCATTATACACAAGCAACTCCATGAAATCTCTTTCTGAGGCATACCCTACTTTGGCCTGAGAGTCAAAGTGCTGTGGTACAGCGTTATGAAGATTCTTAGAACACCTGTTATGTAGCAAGGAGTGTCCAACATCTTTAAGATTTTTATGTCGCTTTTCTCTTGTGTCTAAGAGGCATCACCGTGACATTTTCTCAGCATCGGGAAAGACCCTAATAATCACACACTCGACTTGAGGTTACTTTTAATGGCGAGACCCAGGATTTCATATTTTTCATAACATTTCTTACTTTAAGACTACTTTACAAGGAGACACTGGGGATGAAAAACAGTTTATTGTTGAACCCAGTAACCCTTGGCTCCTTCATATTTCTTCTAAATTATGCTTTAAAAATGAACAGTTTCTTCTTCAGCTCATCTCACTCCTGCAGGATTTTATTTTAGGCAGCTAAAAGAAGCCAACTTTCAACATTCTGCCTGTAAATTTTATAGCCATATCTCTTATTTCAATAGGAAGCCTTTCTGTTATTCACATTAATCCAAGCAACATTTTTGCTGATTATTCTGCACCTAAGTCTCTTTAACTCAGGTCTGCAACGGCAATTTTCTCACTATCCTTTCAAACTTTACAGTTTCCAGGAATCTCTTCAAGTCGCAGACCACTGCCCAGTCTCACAACCGGTGCCATTTAATTTTATGTTCTTTTATCCTGGTTTCCATTTCTGTTGTGATTATTGAGAAGTACTATACCACCACACCAAAGTTTAGCAGCTTAAAATAATAACTTTTATAATTTTTCATAATTGTGAAATATCGGCTGGACTTATCTGGGAGTTATTCTTCTTGTTTTGCCGGTGGCCCCTTATAAGGCCATGTGAGGGCTTCTCTCTTGCCATATAATCCTAGGTTCTTTCTCTTTCCATGTGAGTGCCCTAATTAATTTCTCCATGGGGACCCTCCATCAGAGTTGGAAGACCTTACATGATGGTTCTGTGTTCCTCAAACACAGACGTGGAACTTGTCAGGCCGCCTAAGGATTAGGCCAGGGATTAGGCATAATAACATTTTCATTATATGTCATTGGTGAACATAAATCATAGAGCTTGCCCATATTAGACAGAAGGAACTAAACAAAGCACAACTACCATGACACATGGTTAATTTAGGTGAAAATCAGAGGCAACAGACTGACATACTCTAATGTTCCCAATCATGGAGCTTTAAATATAACACCCTACAGCCACCTTGTTTTAAGAAGGAATGTCATTTACTAAAATCAAGTGACAGAAGTTAAACTAAAAAGAATTTACCTTACATAACAAGAAAAGTCCAGAGGAAGATAGTATAGGATCGATATAGAGACTCAATGACAATATTATGGACCAAGGTTCTTTTTGTCTTTCCATTTTCTGATTCTGAGCAGGATAATTTTCATGTTCATTCACACTCTTTAATGATTGCCATAAGATTGATTTAAATCCATTTATTGAGCCCTTCCTCCAGATGGAAAAGTTGCAAACAGGACAGAATGATCCTGTGAGCCAGGTTGTTTTCATGCGAAAAATCAAAAGAGGAGACTTTTACCTACTTTTCACTGGACAGAGCTGTATCATATGGCTGCTGCTAGCAGTATAGGACACAGTGAAAACTAGAAAGGTATTGACCATTTTCTGCCATTGCAAAAACATTTGGTGAGTAGGTCATTTTGTGTATAAAACCTATAGCTTTAGGGAAAGTGGCTTAAAAAGATCAGAATGTTGTTGTGTTTTGGCTGCTCCTCAGATCCTTCAATAAAGGATATAAAGTGGCTATGATATTGGTTGGAAATAGTTTGCAAACAGAGATGAAAAAGAATACAGCTCTGGGAATAAAAGCTCTGTCGATAGCTTGTAATCTAAATTGCCTGAATTTCCAGTAATTTGAGGTCTTGAAATGTTGGAAGAATCAACTACAGCTGTTCTCCAAATAATAGGAGGCACAATTATCATTTAGAGCCCTTGTCAAGAGCCTCCCATTGAGAGTTCTCAGACAATGGGAGACAGCTCAGTGGCAAAGATTAGATATAACATGGTGCATTCACACCAGTAGCACCCTACTGGCTTTCCTCTAACTCAGTTATGTTCTCCTGCCTAGGTCCATGACTAGAGACTGTACTTATCAACCTCCCTTGTGGCTAGGTGTCCCATGTGACTAAGATTTTATGAATGCTACACAAGTAAATGTAATATGCATGACAGGAAATATACCTTCTTAAATATGATTGTCCATGGCTCACTTTTTTATTTTTTTTACCTTTCTCCTGAGTGGAAAGGTGATAACCAGGCCACCATTAATGCCTGTGCACTGTGACTAGAAAAGCCACATCCAATTTGATGGGTCCCTTGAATGCTTCATAGAGCATAGACTTCCTGGATGTACGATGTAAATAGGGAATATTCAATATTCTTCTATATCATTCAGAACCCTAAATTGTGGGGGTTATTAGCAACTTAGCCTTTAATGTGCCTGATAAAGAATTAATATACTGGAAGGCTTTGTGCCTGCCACAAAAAAATAAACAACAACAAATGTGGAATTGACATTTCAGTGAGAATGAAGGCATTTATTTAAAAATGTCACTTCTGGCAACCAGAAAAGCAAACTACTTGCCTAAAGAGCCTGCAACACTGGGAGAAACTGTTGGAAAGAGCCAGAATTTTATCATGTGTTAGCTATTGATTATTGCATTTAGTTAGCTTATTTCAAGAATTAATGAGCTCAAGCAAGAACTAGACAATTTCAAGCAGAGATTGAAGAGAATAAAAGAAGTCCACAAATGTGGAATCTGATAGGGTTGGAAAAGCCCATTGTTTTATCACCATATTCAGCAGGAGATAACCTTGCTGCCCAGAGCCTTCTTAAAAGTGCCCATTAAAAATTCTCTGACAAACAGATGAATCTATAGATGATCTGTGTGAAACATCAGATTAAGAGTGCTGCTTTCCAAACCAGTCTATTGTTTTACAAGGTTTTATGTTTTCAAGATAGCTGTCATCAAAATGATAACAAATGACACTAGCTGAACAAAGAAGTGAGTTCATAGTACAAGTTTAATAATTATTTCCAGAAATGAGCTTTGGATGTGGTTTCCAGCACAAGGAAATAGCTAGACGCAATTAAACCAGAATCTCACTGAGGTTTTTAAGAAATTGTTTTACCAATGAAGCAGTATATTTAGCCTTCAAAAATCTCTGGCTCTCAAATTAGTGGGCACGGAAGCAGGCTATAAAAACTGCGGTGCCTCTGAGAAAAGCAGCCTTTTTAATATTCATGCAGATGTGGCCATGGAGAATATATAACAAAAACAAATCTTTCAGAGGAAAAGCCAGGGACCACAGAAGACAGGAAATTCTTTCCAACAAGCAGCAATCAGTTTTAAGTGAGAAACTTTCTCTCCTAATAGGGTAGTCACTGCTTTAACCAGTGACAGCTTTGTCATTTTTCCCTTTTTTTCAAATGGGAGATTTTGTTGTCATTTTAATATTCTTATTGTAAGTAAGTGATATAGTTGAAATTTATAACAGGTTGATGACTCATTTGATGGACAGGACTGCACACAAAGATCCTAGTATCTGAATGGGATACAATGACTGAATGAGACCATGGGTTGTCTTTTTTGAGAAGGGGATAGATGTGTTCTAACTTTAGGAAAAGGGATATGTGAAAAGAGACTACTCTCTATAATAACTAGCCTTGTAGCAGGCATGTGTAAGTTAGGTATTCAGCCAAAGGGATGTGCACAGAAATGATCCATACAACCTCCACATCACACCTTTTCAAAAGAAAGCTATTTGCCCTTCACATTCTCTGATCCTTCTTTTGTTGCAGCTGTTGCATCGTATGTTTCATGTACTGCCACATTGGTATATATCAGTGCACGGTACAAGTGATGGAATATGAATTATGAAGGCAGTCCGTAAACATCACGTATACCCTATAAACATATACAATTATTATGTAGCCATAATTAAAATAAAAATTTTTAAGAGTCTAATCAACAACAACAAAAAAACATGATCTCTGTCTCTGTATTTGTGCTATAACAAAATACCAAAACCCTTTATGGCTTAGAACAACACACAAATTTATTCTCTTAGAATACATTTAGAGTTATGGAGGTCAAAATTCAAAAATCAATTTCTTGGTTAGGCTGGATTCCCTCTAGAAGCTTCTACAGAATGAATAAATCCCTTGGATCAAATTTGATCATGCCAATCTCTAGTTCCATTGAAATTTCCTCTCGCCCCCCCCACCCCCATTCTTTCTTTTTTCACCTCTGAACTCCTACTTCTTTCTTATAAAGGCCCTTGTGAGTATATCATGCTCGCCTGCATAATCCAGGTTAACCACCCCATCTCAAAATCCTTAATTCAATAATGTCTGAATAGTTTCTTTTACCTTGTAAAGTAATATATTCACAGGTTCCAGGTATTAGAACATAAATGTCTTTAGGAACCCATTACTCAGTCTACTGAAGTCCCCATGGAACATACATTTTCTTTAGAAATATTGAAAGCATCTTTATTGTGAATTGATGATTTAGAAAATTTATTTCAGATTTGGCCTGACTCTTTTGTTAATAATGTTCTTTTAGTACATGTTCTTAATTGAAAAAGTCCACCAAGTAATTTTTGGTTGGATATGTTTAGATACAAATTTGAGGTAACCAAAGTAGTTTTCTATTCTCCATTCCTTCTTTTATGAATATTTTGATTCACTATAGCACACATTAATACTTTATGTTCCTTAAGGGAAATAAAATACTGAAACATAGTGGTTTATGCAGAGAAAATACTATATAACTCTTAAATATGGTTCTGTAGCCCATGTACTTTTAAAAAACACATTGTGGTACTAGAAGATATGTGTCTCCTTTCACCAGTTTTCTTAAAATAGAATATTGTTTAAGAACTAAGTTACTGTGGCAAAAAGTACTTAAGGTAGATTTGAATGTTCATCACTGAGAGAACACGAATAACCCTTGTACTTATGTTGTTGCTTCTTAGTGGAAAAAAAATACAAACACAATGAAATTTTATAGTCTATTTGTATGGAAGAGTAACTTTTTTCCTAAAAAAAACTTCAGTTGTATGTGGAATTCAAGTGAGTCAATGATAAAATCAATGATAATTATAAAGAGAAAATTTAGGCATGGGGAAAGAAGTAATATGGTATGATATGATACATAAATTACAAAATATCATGTAACATTGTCAAGATCTAAGCTAAATCTTCTAATGTTTAAAATTGGTGGAGAACTAGATAGTAGATTTCAGCTTGTGGTCATGGGAAGGGAAGGTAGAATTTTTTTTCTCTTTCTCTTTCCACAGTTTAATTCATGTAAGATATTTGGTTACTTTGACCTCTATTAAGGGGGAAAAAATGACATATCTTAGTGGGAGTGTAGACCAGCTATTTATACTGGTACCTTGTGGTAGTAATTCAAAGGGAATTGGAAAAATAAAATTAAGCTTAAGTCTTGATTCCTAAGTTTTTTATGCTAGTGAGGAAACGGGAACATTAAAGAATAAAGTAACAAGGTAGAGAATTGGCCAGTGGTAACATTTACTGGGAGGAAATTGACTGTGAATTGTGGCAATAAACCAAGGGAGGAAGTTGATTAAAAGAACAGGCCCTAATCTGTTACTGTGGCATTATTTATATAGATCCTTTCCTCATCCTCTCATATTATGCTGTTTTATTGGTTCTATTTATATTGTAAAAGTTTTTTCTTTATTATTATAATTTCTTGTTGCTATTTTATATTCTGTCTTTTTCACCTCCTAAATCATATTTTAGAATTAGTAGAATTACAAAAATCTTAGCTGTTGATAATTGGCATAAAGTTATTGGCATTAATATCAAAATTATTATTTTTAGCTCATAAAGATAATTACATAGAGGCTTATGTTTAGGGTTAATGGGTCATGTGTTGGTCACATATAGACAGTATAAGATGGTTGTATTATAAAAGGTAAAAGTCAAATTGTCTCAATTTGAGACAATATAATATAATATGTTACAAGTATATTATCATAATTTATAATACATTACAAGTGGCACAAGAGGGCTTTCCCAAAAGTGGAGAAGTAAAGTTCTATTTTAATATGCTTGTCTTAGTGAAAAACGTTATGAAGTGGGAATACTATCTATTTGTTGGTTTTATATAACAAAATTTACACCTGTATTTTTTTTACAAGTGTACTCTACATATCTCCTCTTAAAGTGTTATTGAATTCTAAAATCTCCATATACACATTTATTATATTGAAAAGACCCCTGTTAAAATAAATGTGCTAAAATGTTAACTCCTTTACAACATTATCTTTATATGAAGGGTTTTTCAGCATTTAAAATACGTAAAAAGCTTAAACTATTTATAGTGAAACAAATTAGATTTAGAGCAAAATCCAAAAATAAAGGCAAGGAATAATGCAAAACTACTTCTGTATTACCTAGCAGGGATATTTTTCCAGCAACAATTAACCTGAAACTGTCAAATTCTGTTACCTTGGTCCAAATAAGATTTGTAACTGGGCCATCCCTGACTTTAATTTATCAGTAATATGATGCTAGGGGACATATTTCACAAAATTTTTTTTTGTATTTATGTGGGGGGTTGAAGATGAAAATCAACAATAATGTTAACGTTTTTGAGAAAATAGACATTGTGAATGTTGGAGAAATACAGACAACATACTAGAAAGGAAAGAAATTCTAAGGCAGCTAGCCCAAAGCCACAATGTTTGATATTGATCACATAGACCCCAGTCCAACTGCCAACACCACCCCTTTTTAAAAGCTGTATGTTTTGCTTAAAGACAGGATGGTGGTCTTGTGAGATGCTAGTCTAATCTACTGACCTCCTCATTTGCCAGCAAATTAATAATATTCTCTTTACTTTTCCTCAGACCACTTGTCCTCATTCTTCATTCTTGTTGAGTTGGCAGTCTGTTCTCAGTTCTTGATGTGCTCTTGGCTGAAGAATGACCAGACATACTAATAGCAAGGCCAGCATGAAACAAATTTATTGAGGAAAAGTAAGATAGGTTTATAGAGAAAGAGCAAGACACATTTGCCACAGATAATAAGTGGGCCGGCTGTTATGACAAGAGGCTCTGGTCATGATCTGGGGCCCTGTTTCATATTGTCTGGATTGCGCCCTCCTTGTGGTTCAAATGTTACCATTGAACTTGGATGGACAGTTAATGACTAATGACTTACTAATTAGCCTTAGGTTATTCTAGGTCATTTTCCAGAACTTATTGTGCCTGGGCTGTCTGGCCTGCAGGCTGGGGAATTCCCTGCATTCTTTTTCAGATTGGTGGGGAATTCCTCCTTCCCCCAGGTGTGGCAATTACACTGGGCAGGATCAAGTTGGGGCAGCATCAAAACAGGGCACCTGCCCTTCCCTTGTCTTTCTTCCTCAGGTGTGGCAATTGCTGGAAGCATCACCAAAGTGGGACACCTGCTTTTATCCCTAGGAGAGCTGGAGATCCCTACTATCTACCTAACATTTTCAGTGATTTTGCCTCAGGTACAAGAACCAAACTTTTGGTAACATGTCCATGAGTTTGAGAAGACATTTCTTAGAGTCACTCAAAGCTCAATACTCATCTGCTTCGTCCATAAAGTTATCTCTTTCTAGATCAAACTATCACTTGGCATTCACAATATAATAGGTGGCTCTCATAAGACATTTACTTTCTTATGGAAATTAATCTGTGTCTACAATTTATGTCAGGTTTCAGATCAAATTGTAGGTTCTTGGTTCTGGATGTGCTCATGGCCAAAGAATGACCAGACACACCAAAGTAAGGCAAGCATGAAAATGAGGTTTATTGAGGAGAGAAAAATAGGATTATAGGTCAAGAGCAAGATATAGGTTTATGGAGCATGATAAATACACCACAGATGATGACTGGACCCACTGTCACAGCAAAGGAAGAGCAAAAAGAAGACACAAAAAGGCTATGTTTTGTGTCCTGTTTTATAGTGCCTAGATTGGGACCTCCCTCATGGTTCAGAGGTCACCATGGAACCACTTTGATTGGACAGTTTGGAATCACATGACCTGAGTCTTAACTATGCAAGCAGGTTGTTCTAGGTAAATTTCTGGACTCTATGGTACCTATGCTGCTTGGCCTGTAGGCTAGAGAGTCCTCTGCATTCTTTTGTAACTGGCACACTAAGTTATCATTGGCAGATTTGTAGGGTTTCCCTCCTCCCCTAGGTATGGCAGTCACCTAGGAGAGGATTAGGGTGGAGCATGACCAAGCTGGGGGCCTGGGACCCACCCTTGTCTTTTTTCCCAGGTGGGGCAATTGCACCAAGGCAACAACACCCACTTCCATCACTAGGAGACCCAGAATCCCTTGCTATCTATTAACACCTAACATATACATAAGATATAAGTACAGGATTAGTTCTAGTACAAGGATGGGGTCAAAATGGCCAGGCACAGAACACAAATGTGAAATTAAAGGTATTAGTCAGGAAAACCTCCAGTGAGAAAAGAGGACACAACATCAGAAGACCACCACTGCACAGAGTTGGATATTAGGACCTTCAAATTCACCTTGGGGAAATATCTGTTCCCCTGTCTTCATATGTGACACAAAACGGAGTTGCAAAGGTCTTGATGTTATGTTCACAACTGAAAGATTAGTAAATAAAAAAATATATACTCAAATCCAATAAAGTTGAATGAAAGAGGTGTGACAACTTAAGGGTGAGAAGAATTAAATTGGATGTGCACACAATCCTACTCCTGAAACTGATTTTGATCAAAGGGTGGGGGGGAGAATACAGGAAAATACTCCAGAAGATGAAATGTAGCATTGAATCTATGAGACAAATGGGGGAATCATAAACACAAAAAAGGCAGAGTAAAAATACTGACAAGTAAAAAAGGCTCTTGCTGAAATAAATCAGGATGTAATATAAAAAAGTATATAAGGCTGGATGAGTAGTTCATGCCTATAATCTCAGCACTTTGGGAGGCGGAGACTGGAGGGGAGCATTGCTGGAGGCCAGGAGTTCAAGGTCACAGTGAACTATGGTCACACCACTGCACTGTAGCTGTAGCTTGGGTGACAAAACAAGACGCAATCTAAAAATATAAGTAAATAAAAAGTATATAAAATTTTGTTAAAAATCCTCTAAGAAACCAATAAGAATATATTTGCCATTGTGGATATTAGCCATTTAGAAAAAAAAAAAAACCAACAACCTTATTATCCTTACATTAAAATAAAACAAAAATAATTTTCTGATGTCATTGTATGGATATACAACCACAATTATGAAAGAAATGTCTTTTAAAGCAATTTTAGATTTACAGAAAAGATGCAAATATAGTATAGAGAGCTCTCATATAACATTCACCCAGCTTTTCCTACTGATAGCATCTTACCTAATCATGGTACATTCATGAAAACTAAAACATTAGAATTGGTACAGTACACTTAAGTAAACTACAGATGATAATTTGTTCAGGTTTTTCCCTAATTTCCTTTTTCTTTTCCAGGATCATATTCACAATTTGCCATGTTTTCTTCAGTTGTCTTGATCTGTGATCTATGACAGTCTCTCCTGTTTCTTCATGATGTCAACAGTTTTGAGGAGAAATGCTCAGGTATTTTGTATAACATTCCATAATTTGAGTTTGTCTGTTGTTTTCTCTTGGCTACACCATTTGATCTTTTGTGAAAAATACCACCACACTGGTGAAGTGTCCTTCTCAAAATATCATATTGAAGATAAATGTTACCAACATAATTTTTCGCTAATGATGTTAAATTTGATCAAGTCAATAAATTTTAATAGAAAAACATACATGCAAATATTTGACAACAATGTAATCTCTTGCTATACATGAAATAACCCAAATATTTATAAATAAATATATATATAATTATTTTTATACATACACACACATATACAACTTAATTTGGCTACCTATATTTTAAAAGTTTGTCAAGGACAAAAACATCATTGAAAGGCATTTATTATAAGTTGTGCATATATGTAACAAAAGTGATAGAAGAATATTAATGTTCTTCACATCTAAGGAACATTTACAGTCTCTATCACTCAAACCAAGGGTTAGATTTCTGGGAAGATAAAGATAACAACACAAAACAGCAAGATATAGGAATTGAAAATTAACTGAAGAAATTAAAATTATCATTAATTTTTTAAAGTATACTATCACTAATTAAATGTAGTAGTGTTCAGCTAGCATAAAACATATTTTAATCCTAAAATGGAAATCATGTATCATCGTTGTAGTGGAAATTAAATTTGATTGATCAGAGAACATTAAGAGAGTAATTGGTGCATTGTTTTCCTGAGGGCAATTTTGTGTTCTTTTTATAAATGTGCATGTTTGTTAAACTTTTTGATTATATTTTAAATCTGTTTCTTAGGGCTCACTTCAGCATGGAGAAAATTACATCAAGAATGACCATCATGGCAGTTAAATAGTCACAAGTTGAAAACACCCACAATCTTTAATAGGTACCATAAATATTATTATAAAAATTATAGAATAACATTAAAATGAAATGCTATATTTTTGTTAAAATAATTCAATAAAAGAAAAGTTATTGGCATGGAAAATAATTAAATCAAATTGCTAAGTGAAAATAAAATTCAGGTAATTTAATAATATTAGTATTACTATATCATCATTATGAAAAGAAAGAAAAGAAAAATCTATGTGTAAATAATGAAGAGAAAAAATAAGTTAAAATGAGACAAAATGAGATGCCATATTCCTATCATAATGGCACATGAAAAAGATAATATTTCTTGTCTTAGAGAGATCACTGAGATTTTATAAACCTTGTTTTTGTGTGGATATATATATATATATATATATATTGTTACAATGGGTTTTTGGAAATCAATTTTACAGTGTATAACAAGAGCTTTATATTTATTTCACTTCTAGGAATCACCTTTAAAACAGACCTTTATTGAGCGTGTTCATGACAGATCTATTATATTAATAAAAAATTGAAAATTCCCTTGTATACTGTCTGACAATAACAAAAAGGTGAAAGGCGTTTAGTATATCCATGTTTGGAATATGTTTTAGCCTCTCTCAGGCTGAAAGTAATAAAGTGTAGCTTGAGTTACTTTAAACAAACATCGTTGAACCTGAAGACTGACCAGGAAAGGAGGAAAACAGGCACACTATCAGAGGCACAGCCTGGATTCAAAAGGATCTGAAACAGTCAAGGATGTGTCTGAATTTTAACACTGAGCAAAGATGTGAAAATTTTACAGGGACTACACGGAAACTATTCTGCATCTTCTGGGGAAAGGGACAGGGCGAGGCAACAAGAGTTCCAAAGCTTCTCTGGCAGAAGGCGGAGTAGATAAAGTATTCAATTGGTTTGTTCAGAAGGGAATTGCATGCATCAATTAATGTAAATTAGATAAAATGTCACTCTTAGGGAATTACTGCAATATGACATGAAGTAGAAAAAGGAAAGCCTGATTTATTTTTAGGTTTTCAATGACAACAATAAAAACAATACAAAACAATTATTGAACACTTATTTATTGCCAGGAAATATGCCAAGCACTTTTATTTAAATCATTTTGATTATTCTGACATCAACCTTTTAAAGCTTATGGAATGGTTATACCCATTTTACAGATGATGGGACTAAGGCTATGGATAACTTGTCCAGATTCACACATTGAGAAGTGGAGGACCCTGTATTCAAATCCAGGCAGTTTAGCGCCAGAATCTCATCTTTAACCTAAAAAATACTGGAGAGAATAATGCCACCAAGATGACAACATGTACTCTGGGTGGTGGTTTGATATATTGAGTAATTTTAATTTTCTTTCTTATAATATTCTTTATTCCAATTTTTCTAAAATGAGGAAAATTATGTTTATTATTTAAAAAGAAAGCTATTTTCATTTTTAAGAAAAGATAAATTGTCAAGCTTCTGAGAAAATACAATATGTTTATAAACCAATGTGGCACATTTCACAAAAATTGAAAGTGACTTTATCTATGTTTTATGGCTTTGGGGAATAAATATGCAGTGCCATCCATAACTTATATCTTTTAAAGTGTTAGGAAATATAAAATAGCAATGATTACTAGAAAAGTGGGTTTGTCAGGCACAAAGATGAATAACATTTGGATTACTTTATTTTTAGAATAATATGATGTGATATTTTAAAATTATATGATTTAAAATAATTGTATAACTTTGTTTTCACAAAATTAGGAAAATTATATATTAACTCTTTTTTAAGAGGTTTTTCAGAACTTTCATTCTTGGAGTTTGGTAATTTTTAAAGCTGCTAATATACCATTTTAAATTCAGGAAATTACGAAAAGGAAACAAAGCTAATAGTAACAAAATAAATTAGCATATGAAAAGCATAAGAATAATGCCCCACATATAGGCACTCCTAAAATGTATGTGCTCTTTTTTATAATAATAATAATAATGATAATAATAATCATGTTACTAGACAAGTAGACAATATATTTTAGGTACTGTAGTAAACATCTTACTTGTACTGACAATCTTTATGACAATATTTTAAAATAGGTGTTAATATCTGCATTTTATTGATGAAAAAATTAAGTCACAAATATTTTAAGTCATTTGCTAAAAATAGAAACCACTGTAATGGTCTGAATATGTCCCCCAAATTTCATATATTTAAACTTAAGCCCCAGTGCAAAATTATTAAAAGGCAGGGACTTTAAGAAGTGATTAGGTCATAAGGGCTCCTCCCTCTTGAATGAATTAAGTCCTACATGAATTTGGGTTCACACAGCATTTAATCTTTTGCCTTTTCTGTCTCTTCTGTCTTGTGAGGACTTAGCGTTCATCCTCTCTGGAGAATGCAGCTACAAAGTGCCATCTTGGAAGCAAAGAGACAGGGTCCTCACCAGACACTGAAACTGCTAGTGCCTTGATTTTGGACTTCCCAGCCATTAGAACAGTGAGAAATAAATTCCTATTGTTTATTAATTACTCAGCCTGTGATTTTTTTTTTTTTTTTAGAGTGGGATAAGTGAACTGCTACTAACCTCTCTCCCTGGAATCCACAGGCAAGAATTCATTTCCAATTTCTGCTTTTAGTTATCACATAACATAATTTTTCATAAAGCAGAATTTTATAAATTTATCAATAATTAAACAAGCAATTAAACATAGCTATATTTTCTTTTCAAACTTACAAGGCCATTCTATCATTCTTAAAACAGTTAAAAATCTTTAGTGATATAAATTTCATATTATTAATAACTAAATATGTGGATCAGCATAGTTTTCACAATTTAACATGGTATTTTTAAAAACATTATAACCCATCTGTCATTTTTAAATGTTAATAACACTCTAATTTACTTTAATTTCAAAACAGTAATTTCACACAAGTACTTAACAAGTCAGATGCATCCAATTTTAATTTGGGGGAATTAAATTTTTACAATCTTCCAGTGCCATTTAATTTGCAGGTCTCTTTCTCCCACCCAATATGCACTTCTGGAAAACATGGACAGGATTTCTTAATTTACCTGGAGTAAATATTCTAAGTTCCCATTAATATGTGCATTTAACACATATAGAAATCAAGTAAAACATATGGAATTCTAATTTCTGATAACAGAACATAGTTAGTATGCTGTGTTACTGAAATGATCAACGATTTTTAAGATGCTCACCTATCATGATGGAACAATGAAGTGATACCTAAAAAATAGTAGGTATATTTTCTTTAGCAGAAAGTGACATGTAACTTCACTGAGAATATTACATTAAGAAGGGAATAGCAAAATACATACTCCTCAGATCTCCATAGTTCCATATTGCAGATTCCACTGGGAGGAAAAGCTTCCTTCCTCTGATCATGTGAAGTTTGTATACCGACCTGATGGGTGCCTGACTATCCTAGAGACCCTGGCTACAGAGACTCTGGTCAAAACTCTCAGCACATTTCTGAGAATTTATTATACTTTGAAATAGGCTGAGATGAATACCTGTTTTTCAGGAGCATTACTTGGCAAGCGAAGTGTTTAGTCCTGTCTGTGTTTCAATCTTGTCCATCACTCATTAGTGTCAATGGTGAAAATTGTGGACTAAATAAGTTGAACAGTAGTGAAAAATTGCAATGACTGGTTCTCCCCAAATCATATTACCTAACTAGTGAAGCCTTGAATGGTCTTCAAGGTGAGTCTGAAACAAAGTGAACTGCTCCAATTCCATTTTAAGTTCAGTAAAATATAAGGAAATGATCTATGAAATGAAACTTCTCTGTCCTGTCTACTTTAATAAAAAATGTTAGAAAGAAGTTATTCATGGTTCTGTGTTAAAGGCATTGTATTATGTTCACACCATTGAATATATGTTGTTCCTTAATTGCTCATACCATAAGTTTATAAAATATGTATGAAACATGTATGTAAAATTTCAAATTTATTTTAATCCTCAGCAATAACTGGTAAGTTTCCATGTTCAATCTCTACTTCCCTGTTTGTCATTGTTACCAGGGCCAAGATTTATGAAAACAACTCTCCAGTGGAAATTCTTTAGTTCAGGAACAATGTGAATTATGATATATATATAGAGAGAGAGATAGACAGATAGATATGAGTGTGTGTATAATTTTTTGCTTTCTTAAATTTCCTTTCTCCCTCAAGTACCTTTGTCCTTTGTCAATAAATTCATAATAGGGTGAAGCTGGTTGCTTCAAGATGTTAAATTTTGATATCATCAAAGTATGATCCTAGTAAGTGAGCTGATTTGATTCAGAATGGGCTTATTTTAAGCTATCCATAGTTGTAAATATCTGAATATATCCAAATAATGTTTTGGGAAGTGAGAAACAGATCAAAGCAAATATACTTTTCTAAGATGAAATAGCTGACAAATATAGATTAGTCTATGTGGTGTGATCTGCATAGAGCATAGCAGAGTAGTTGGACCTAGATTGGATTCAGATCAAACTCTGCTGCTTTTTCAGTTAATTACTTCTCTGTTCCTCAGTTTCTTTGTCTATAATGTATGTATAACCATAGTATTTAACTATTGAAATTATTATACGGATAATTTAATGTTAAAAACACACAATTTCTATGTGTCTCTGACACATTGTTAGTACTATATAAATGCCAGATATAATGATGATGATGAAGATAATCACGATGATTAACTCAAAGCAAACAATGAAACAAGTCACTCTGAACACCACATATTCAGAAAATATTTTGCCTTTTTACTTCCACCAATTAAAATGTGAGCTTTAATTGCTTTCTATTCATACTTTTCTATTCATAGTTTTAAACCAGATGATGGTAACTTTATGGACTGTTGAAAACAGATTTGGGAGATGAGAGTCACTCAATCATTGCCAAGTTAATTTTCCAAACACAGGAAGATAAAAATCCTTGAAGTATTGATTTGACTGTATTTAATTAATTCACTTATTTAAGTTTTACTTTTTCAATGTTTTTTTTGTTTTATATTGGTGATAAAACCCATAACTCTGTTGTATATCAGAGTCCTTTCCTATTATTCCTTATCACTGTTTTATTTAAAGATATTCTTCCAAAGAACTTAGATAAAAATCTGAGCTGAGCTTATAACAAAGACTGGAATTGGTCAGAAACTTCATAGCTTCTCTTTAGGAGGAATATATCACATGCCTCTACCATGAACTCAGGTTTCCCTTTACCAATTATATTTTTGGTTACTGCATCTTATCTGTCTATTCCTGTTCCTATTTACTTAGCTATTTTTATGTTTCCTGTCTATTTTTTTGTTCATATTTTCCTCATTTCCTGCCTTTTAGATTAATTAAACCTCCCTTCCATCTTTTGGATTCCATTTTATTTCCATCATTGTCTTGTTAGCAATGCCTCTTTGTTTTGTTATAATAATAATAGCTATTATTTCATGGATGCTCTAAATTTTACAACACATATCTTTAATTATCATCTGTTTTTTTTTGTTAGGGATGTAGGGAAGGATTCTGGGTCTCCTAGGGATGAAATTGGGTGCTGTTGTCCCTGTCTTGGTCCTGCCCCACTCTAATCCTGCTCTGAGCTGTTACTATTCCTGGGGGAGGAGGAAATATCCTATGCATCTGCCAGAACTTATTGCGTCAGCTGCAAAAGAATGCAGAGGACTCTTTAGTCCATGGCCAGGCAGCATAGGTACCACAGAGTCCAGAAATTGACTTAAAACTACCCGCATGCTTACTTACAACTCCCAACTATCCAATCAAAGTAGTTCCATGGTGACTCTGAACCACTAGGGAAGTCCCAATGCAGGTAGTATAATACAAGATTCAGACGATAACCAAGTCCCTTTTGGTGCCCTTCCTTTTCCTCCCCCTTTGCTGTGACAATGGGTCCAGTTGTCATCTGCAGTGTATGTATCACTCTTTGTAAACCTGTATCTTGCTCTTGCCCTGTAATCTTATCTTTCTTTCCTTGATAAACTTCATTTTCGTGCTTGCCTTGCTTTGGTGTGTCTGGTCATTCTTCAGCCATGACTGCACCAAGAACCAACATTTTCACACTGAAACCTGATATTCCCATGAAGCATTTTACATATAATCTATGATCCTTGCAATTAGTGTTCTGCTGTGCAGGCATGCACCACCCAGGGAACAAAGGTGCATATTTTTTCCCATCTCCCAACATCAGTAATGTCCCTTAGTGGCTTTAACTCAGTCTGTAATAGTAATATTTACAAAATAGAAGTGAGAAAATGCTATCAATCATGATTTCCCCACCAGAAAGCTGAGCATTATACATTTACCAGCACATCAGAGTATTTACAAAAGTAAATATTTACAACACTATAATTTCTCTTCTCATATTCTTTGCACTATTTGTTAATAACTTTTACTTCTACATGATCTAAATACAATATATTGATATTTTAAAACTATTATCATTTAATGAAATTTTAAAACTTTCAAAATTTTATGCTTACTCATATATTTGCCATTTTCAGCATCCCTCATTCCTTTATGCATAAAGAAATTTCTATATACTGTTATTTCCCTTTCACCTGAAGAAATTTCTTAAACATTTGTTGTCGTGTTCATCTTTTAAAAAATTATTTTGTCTTCATTTTGAGGAATATTTTTTGGTCTATAGGTTTCTCATTTGAAAATGTTATTTTTTTCAGCACTTTAAAAAAGTCATTTAATATTTAATTTTCTGGCTTCTCGCAAGAATTTTGAGAAAAATAACAACCGTATCTTTATTTTTCTGTATATTAAGATTCTTTTTCCTCTGGGCACTTTTAATATTTTATCACTGACTTCTAACATTTGTTTGAGCTGTGTTTTATATGTTGAGGACATATTTCTGTGTGTGATTGTTTATCCCATTTGAGATTTCATTGAGCTTCTTGGATCTATGGATGGACAGTCTTCATCAAATTTTGAAAAATTTTAACCCTTATTTCTTTAAATATATTTTCTGTTCCTCTCTTCTTTTGAGGCAATATGAACATATTTTATATTGTATAATATTACCCCAAAGGTCACTGAGGTTCTGTCAAAATTTTTTCAGTGTTTTTCCCCTCTATACTTCATTTTAGATAGCTCCCATTGCTTTGTCTTCAAGCTCACTATGTTTTCTACAATGCCTTAACTGTTGCTCCTCTCATGTAATAAAATGTTCATTAAAGATATATTTTTATTTAGACACACAATTTTGTTCTTTCTTCCGTTTTTTCTCATCAATATGTTCATATTTTACTTTCAATACTTACACTTTGTTAAAATAGCTGTTTTAATATTTTTGAATGCTAGATTCATCATTGAACAAGATGGCATTAATATTTCCCTCAGCTTGACTAAACTTTAGACAGACTTTTCTCTGCCTCTAGGCCCCTGACATCCCTTTCACACTTATCCTTACAGAACACAGATGAACTAACCACAGAGGTAGGTCATCCCTTCCCTCCCTTTTCTCAGAGCACTTATTTAGAAAATGCATAATTATAATTTCTTTTTTTGGCACTTTGGTTTTACAACTCAAGGCTATCTTTCTCAAGGACCTGAATAATCCCTTTAATCATCAAATTTTATCATCAAAAAAAAAAAATAAGGACTCTCCTCTCCCAATTTCTGTGGTATTTTAGAAGCCTAACTTTGGTGGGCATCACCAACTTGTAAAACTACATATTGTCATGGAGATATGAGAAAATTCTCCTTTGGGTAAAGTCAGTTGGGCTACAATACAGATGGGTTACAATCACCCCCACCCTGGCAATTGAAACCTCTCCTGCTTTTTCCCCCCCCACTGTTTAAGAAATTTTTATTAAAGCAAGAATTTTATAATCCAAATTGTTTTCTTGCTCAGTTATCAATTCTGTTACTTAAAACAGAACTGACATTCTGAGCTATTCCACAGCAAAGAATTATAAAATTAAAGAAATGAATGCTTTAAATTTTTGTATTTTGCCATAAATTCTTTTTCCCAGGGTCTATAAAATATTAATTTGTTTTTATATTTTACTATTGTTTTGTGGTTTTTGTTGTTTTTAAATAAATAATCTAGGAATAGCATTATGTTGCTACACCTGGCATTTGCTCAGTACATAAGGTTCAAAGTTTCCTTTCCTTTTTTTTATTTATTTTATATTTTGCAATGTTTTTTTTCCATACTATTTAAGTTTTTTCGATGTTTAGACATTTTTCTTCGGTGAAGCACAAGTTTCTTTTCGTGGCCCCTGATCAATTTTAAACAGTTGGAACACCAGTGGCACTGTTAACTGCTTTCTGGGCAGCCTCTTTAGCTTGGTGGGCTTGTAGTACAGCGACAGCTTCTTCAGCCTTAAAACGGAGAGTCTCTGGAGACTCAAGCATATGAAGAAGTTCTGAATTATCAATCTCCAACAACATGCCAGTGATTTTGTGAGCAAGAGTAGGGTACATGGCTTGAATAAGAGGAAACAGCTGTTCACCCAACATTTGCTTTTGGTCTTGAGGAGGAGCAGATGCCAACATGGAAGCAGTCAAAGGTTCCTGTTCTTGTACATGAATTGCAGGCTGTTGCATGGTAACTTGTGGCTGTGCATTAAGTTGTTGTTGTGGATTACGAACTCCTGCAGCATATTTGTACTGTGCAACAGTGCAGACACCAGGATTAGCTCCAGCAGCAGCAGCTGCAGGATGTGCACCCATTGTCTGTGTTGATGTGTTAGCAACACACTGTGTTGACATCACTTGTGGAACCTGAGAAGAAGCTGGTCTCATACTACAAAATGGTGGTCTAGGAGCAGCTGGGCGGATAGCACCAGGCATATTTTGGAATGGATGAGATCTGGTACCCTGAGCAGTACAGTGAGGATTTGGTCTTAGTTGAGAAATTTGACTAGGAGGATAGTATGCAGCAAGGTTTTGAGTCTGTGGAATAGCTGCCATGAAGTAATCTGAAGGAGGTGCTGGCTGGAAGGGGCTGACTACTGGGTTAGACACAGCTCGTACACTTGCCATTCTCTGCATATACTGGTTAGTGAGGTGAGCCTGACGCTCTTCTTTGCGCTGAGCTAAAGCTACATACAATGGCTTGGTGGCCACAATTCTACCATTCATTTCTGTAACTGCTTTAGTGGCTTCTTCTGGGGAGGAGAAACATACAAAACCAAACCCTTTGCTGTGACCATCCTCCATCATGACCTTTGCACTAGTGATTGTACCAAATGGAGAAAACTCTTTCCGGAGATATTCATCATCAATGCCATCATCAAGATTTTTCACATACACGTTAACACCCTGGTATCTGGTGAGCCTATTTTGCTTCATCTGTTCAAATTTGCGTTTAAGTTCTGTCTGCCGTTCCACTTTTTTCTGAGCTCGACCAACATATATCTGTTTTCCATTGAGCTCCTTCCCATTCATCTCATCTACAGCTTTCTGTGCATCTTCATGCTTTTCAAAGCTTACAAATCCAAATCCTTTGGATTTTCCACTTTCATCAGTCATTACTTTCACACTTAAGGAAGGGCCAAACTTGCCAAAGAGATCCTTAAGGCGCTCATCATCCATGTCTTTTCCAAAATTCTTGATGTAAACATTGGTGAACTCTTTTGCCCTAGCTCCGAGTTCTGCTTCTCTTTCTTTACGAGACTTAAATCGTCCAACAAATACTTTGCGATCAATTAGAAGCATCCCATTCATTTTTTCAATAGCTCTTTCAGCTGCTTCCTGTGTCTCAAAGTGTACAAATCCATAGCCCTTGGAACCATTTTCATCACAAACCACCTTACATGAAAGGATGTTACCAAAAGCTGAAAATGTATCATACAGTGCCTTATTATCAATGGATTTGTCCAGATTTTTAATGAATATGTTGCCTACTCCACTTTTATGAAGTGATGGATCACGCTGAGACCACATGATGCGTACTGGCTTGCCCTTTATAACATCAAAATTCATGGTGTCCAAAGCTCGCTCCGCGTCCGCTGGCTGCTGGAAGTTCACATACCCGTAGCCCAAGGAGCGGCGGGTGATGGTGTCCCTGCAGACCCGGATGGAGAGAATGGGCCCAGCCGGGCTGAACTTCTCGTAGAGCATCGCTTCGGTCACGTCGGGGTGTAGGTCCCCCACGTAGAGCGAGGCCATGGGGTAGCTGGAGGCGCTGGGGTTCATTTCTTCGCACGGCTGCCCGCAGGGCCACAGGCCACTACCTTTCTGTGAGAGAAGAGCAAGTGCTGGGGCCGGGACCAGGGGCCGGACCCGGGGGGAAGGGAGCGGGGGCAAGCGCCGAGGGACAAAAATCAGCCAGAATAGAAAACTACTCAACGGTCGCTCTGCCGCCACTGGCTTCCGGTTTCTGGCTTCCGGCTTCCGCCTGGGAGCCAGGGTGGCGGTGTTGGTACGGGTCGCGGGAAGGCGAAGGCGTCGGTCTCTTCGTTCTTTTTTTGAAGCTGCTGCGAGTTCGCGGGTGGGAGGGTTGGTCTCGGCTTCCTAGGTT
Source organism: Microcebus murinus (assembly GCF_040939455.1). Taxonomy (NCBI): domain Eukaryota; kingdom Metazoa; phylum Chordata; class Mammalia; order Primates; family Cheirogaleidae; genus Microcebus; species Microcebus murinus. Next base: position 15,867,534 of record NC_134114.1, read on the forward strand.
ATTTATAAAAGAGGAAGAAAAAAAGTTAGAAGTTTCCAGAGGGGGAGACACAGATTTTTTGTAAATTTTTTTGGTGATTTTTAGATTTTTTTTTTTTAAATAATAAATGTGTGTTTGGAGCCCAGAGCACACTCCACACCCTGAGCACTAATCCCTTGGGGAGAAGGGGCCTCTCCTGATTTTGTTTCAGTGGAGCTGAGCTCAGCCTGTGTTCTGGCCTCTCTCCCCTTTTGCAAAAAGCCTTGAATAAAATTTTCTTGCCTTTTACCTTTGTTCACAGCAAGTTTTATTTTAACATCATGCCTGTTGTTTCTGGATCTGTTTCTAGAAACCTGTTTTGTTTTGTTCTGTTTGGGTGCAGGTCACATGTCTTGCTTTGGGCATAGCTAGTAAAAATTGACGTGAATAAACCTTGATGATTATCTAGGTTTTCTTATCTTCCTTTTGTCAACTGAAAAGTGAAATGACAGATACTAGAACTTAGAGAAATCAGGGTTAAGTTTAGCCTGAGCCAAATTTGAGGACTTAAGCCCAGGAACACAGACTCAGTACAGACCAAGAATATGTTTCAAAGTAAATTACGTGATGTACTATATATATATATGTTTTCTGACAGGAAAATACCTATAGCACAGAAGGAGGGAAAAACAGGTAGTGAAGGAACAGTTACATTCTTATGATTCTGATCGGTACTCAGTGATTCTGGGGGCTGTACATAAGATAAAGTATTTAATAAATATATAGTTGAGAGAGCAGGAAAAAGGTTAGGTACTATAGGGTTTGGTGGAAAGTAATTGATTTCATTCTGTCTTTGTTCTATATCTGATAAACAGGTTTATAACCAGCACCTGTCAGTAAAATATTTAACAAACACCAGTTACACAGGCAAGACACCAACTTTAGTTTATACTCCTAGGTTTTATAACCAATGTGATCAACTGCAGCCATCTTGGTCCAGTGTTAAAATTTCATTTTGAATTTTCCTTTTTCCTGTACACTTTTCAGTGTTTCAAGCTTCATTTTAGCAAGCAGTAAGTTACTTGCACAAAAAAAAACTTGCTACAAACTTTTGTTTTAAAGATTTTCTGGAGTGAGCCTAGAGTAGCTTTAACCCCCAGATAATTTCAGGACTAATACCCAGTTGTGAACTACCGGAGGTCTTAACTGAGAGCTTGAGATATCACTAGGGACTCTTTATGGTAACTAATCAGAATGTGAATGCCTGCCCACACTGTTTGAGTACTGGGAATTTTTAACTTGTAAGCTCCTGATTGAACCTTGTCTGGTTTTGTTCCTGATAAGTTTCCCATTATGCATGTCCAGTCTACTTAACCAGCAAAAAAATTAAAAGAAATCCATCTACAGATTTCTAGAACTTTTTCTTTCTGGAATTCTCCATGATTTCCCACTGTCTCAGCCTCCTTGAACTTCAGTCTCTTTCTTTGCAACTCAACAAGGCCACAGGGCTTTGCTTGCATTCCCCTGCCTCTGAAAATTGTTCTAGGCAGAAAGTTTAGGTCACTGTAGAACTAATACTGTTTATTTCCTTTCTGTGAAGCTATCTGGTCTTTTGTTATCTTGTTTTCAATATTTTGGAAACAATAGTTTCATCTGTCTTGCCCAATTTTTCTGTTGTTTAAGGTCAGAGGTCAAGTCTGATCTTTGTTCTTTCATTATGGCCTAAAGAGGAGTTTTTTCTTTCTTTGCTTACTTACATTTCTGTCTCACTTTTCACAACCTATCCTATACAATACCATAAAGAGCCGTTTACTCCTCTCTCACTATGTCACCCACTTTTATAATCCAAGGTCAACTTGACTTTTGAAATAATAAAAGATTATATCTTAAATTTAGATTTTCTATCTTAACAATTCTCTCATTCATCTAAGTACAATATGTCACCCTTATATCTCTTACAATGGCCATAAACTCTTATACTTACTGTAAATAAAATAGCCTCTTCATTTGCCTTCCTTCCTTTTTTTTCCTTCCCCCTTAACGTAATTTCTTAGGGACAAATTCAAATGATTATCTTATAAGTAAGTTCAACTCACCTGTCCAAAATGAAATTCATCACATTTCTTCATTGAACCTATTCATTTTTATTTTTGTGAGGTAATCACTTTATTAAATGGCACCAACAGTTATCCCAAACATTTTAATCTTTTCCAACATCTATTCACTTACCAAGATTTGTCAACTGTCTCTCCTGGATTAACTCTGGCTTCTTTTACAATCTATCCCAACTGTCACCACTTCAAGTCAGATAATTATTACAATTACCACTAACCTGGGTGACTGCAATGACCCATTAAACTATGTCACTGCCTGTTTTCCAATCCACTTTCCACACTGCTGTTAAAATTCAAAGTGTTTTTTAAATGTACATTTTAAAGATGTAAACCATACCATATTACTTCTTCCAGTTAAATATCTTAATGGCTTCCAATTGTCCTATGGAGAAAAGAAAAGAAAACAAACAAACAAAAAAACAACCAAGCAAACAAAAAGTCCCAATAACCACTACTACTCTAAACTGAATGTTTGTGGCCCTTACATTTTACATATTTAAATCCTAAACCTCAATGGAATGTTATTAGGAACTGAGGCATTTAGTAGGTGATTAGGTCATGATGGCAGAGTCGTTGCTGATGGGATTAGTTCCTGCCTTAGTCCATTCTTCCTGCTATAATAAAATACTTGCAACTGAGTTATTTCTAAAAAACAGAAATGTATTTTCTTTTAGTTCTGGAGGCTGGGAAGCCCAAGATCAAGGTGCTGTCATCCATTGTCTGGTGAGGGCTGCTCTCTGTTTCCAAGATGGCGCCTTGAATGCCATGCCCTCCCATGGAAGAAGGACTAAGGGCAAAATGGCCTAGTTAGTTCCCTCCGGACCTTTTACAAGGTCACCAATCCATTCAGGAAGGTTCCTCCTTCATGACTTAAATACCTCCTAAAGGCTTCAGTTCTTAATACTATCACATTACACTTTAATTTCTAACATGAATTTTGGAGAAACATACATTCAAACCATTGCATTGCCTTTATAAAAGAGACTTCAGAGAACTCCTTTTTCCCTTCTGCCATGTAAGAACACATTGAAAAGACAGTCATCTATGAACCAGGATGTGAGCCCTCACCAGATACTAAATCTGCAGATACCTTGATCTTGGACGTCTTGCCTTCTAGAACTATAAGTAACAAACTTCTGTTGTTTATAAACCACTTAGTCTATAGTGTTCTTAATAGAAACCTAGTGGACTTAGACAACTACTTAACATATTTGGCATTTGGACCCCACCTATATTTGTAGCCTTGTTTTCTCAGCCTTCCCACTAACCCCTTTATCTCTGTGAGTTAGCCTACTCTATGTCAAATTTTGGCATTAATTAACTAAGGTAAGACTATTCAGAGCTCACATACACAAACAGTGTTGTATACAAGCTACAGAATACTTAAGAAGTGCTAATACATTAAGGTTAAATAGTCAATAATTTGCATCCTTTTTAGCTGGAATTTGTGGCAATTCTTCTTCTGTGCCTTGTATCTACGCACTCACACTGTTTTGGAATTATTCCTGATTTTCATGACAAAGGACCCTTCAAATACAATTGTTCTTTGTGTTGTTCTCTTGATCTTCTTGGACAAGTATAGTTAATTAACCTTCTACTTTGGCCTTGAAAAACTAGTTTGTTTGTTTTTTTTTATTCCTCGTATTTACCCATATCCATCTTAAAGGCCAAGAGATAATTTAGCTTCTTCTGAAACTCCCAAAACCAATGAGAACTTGCAGTTTCTATCCACGTTTGTCACTACTTGAGTAAACACATTCATTCAAGATACTGATTATTTTCTATGCAACACACATTGCTATAGGTGCTGGGGATAGAGCAATAAATGCGTATGCTCTTAATGTTTTAGAATATGTATTAAAATGGAATGATATACAATGAACAAATAAAGAAAAAGATAATATAGCTACAGATAATGTAAAGTAAAATGAAGAAAAATAAATAATGTTAATAAAAATTTAAATAAATGGACCATGTAGACTCTTTGAAGAATTGACATATGATTGAAAACCATCCACAATATATACATATATCGAACAAATATGTCAAAACGAATCTTTTTCTTTATCCTCTCTCACTTCAATTTCTCCATACAACTCTTCAATATAACCCTCAGAGGATCTTAATTCTTTCCATTTTCCTTCTTAGACCACCTTTGATTAATAATTCTGAAAAAGTAACATTAAGGGGATTTTTCTTAGATTAAGTATTTTCTGTTCATTATGCATTTGTGAAGAACTGCCCTAAATGCCTTTTAATTCTCTTAATTTTGACATCAAGGAAATATCATAAATAATTCCAAACAGTTTTTACTTCATGTCAATCAAGGATGATTCTGAAAAAATAGAATATTACTTTTGTATATCATAAGCTTTATGATAAACTACTGAATTTGTTTTGCAAATATCTGTCAGCATAATCCTTTATATTTTTTTGACCTACATATCTTATAAAGTTATGGATGAAAAAAAAAGCAAAATATATTGTAATATCTCAAAATCATAAGATACAATATCTAACACATATAAATACTTGGTCTATGTAATCTATTGAGCCAACATTTTTAAAAAGTCACAGGAGGTATGGATTTGGGGAAAAAAAGGAAATCACAAATGCAAGCAGAAAATTAACATTTATATTGCTCTCTGTGTTGTTTTCCAAAAAACATTCATAAGACTTGTCCTATTTTAATTATTTTCCTTATAGTTTTGCTACTCTCCACATGGGTACAAAGACATTGTATTCAGTTTATCTTTCACAAAACACAAAAGGACTCTGAGTGTTAAATAATTCACATGAAGCCTGGAGCTCACAGCTGTATTACCAGAAACTTTGCCAAAACCAGATATGGCCATTTTTGAAATCAGAAATCATTCTCATGAGGTTTTTGCTAACAGACAGAATTCACAGCATTTAGAGAAGCTCATGTGACATGGATTAGCATGTCAAAAAAATTATTTTACTCTTGGATGATGCCATCCTATTGTAGCAGATTTTATGCTAAGGAAAGTTCAAAAATAGAAGTTTGTACCTCTTAATTACATTTAATGTCCTTTTGGAGGCCTTTCCTTTTGATGAATCAGGGTCTTCTAGAAGGAGGCTTTCTCAGCACACTGGCTGGTACATTACTGCCTCCTTGATTAACAGTGTTAAATATTTCATAAAGGTCAAGACAGATAAGGACCAAATGTGTTCACTCAACTTGGTAATAAGTATATCACCGGTGATATTTTTCAAAAGCACAATTAATGAAATGAGGGGAGCAAAATTAAGCTGAGAAAAATATAGATGAAAATAAACTATATAACAAAGTATTATGTGGAATCATGACAGTGGTTATAGTTATGCTTTTTGTTTTTAAACCAAAGCATAAGTCTTAGTGGTTGGATTTGTAGGCAAGCTAGGAGGAGGTAGGTCACTATAAGCAGATGAAGAGTGACACACGTTTGGCAGTTGAGACAGTAAAGTATTATTTCAAAAATTAGACTGCAGTTATGAGTGCTCATATTAGCAATTTCCAAAATAACTGGAGTAAAAATAATTATTTCCATAGTGTAAGAATGTAAAAAATAAATAGAGTCAGCTAATGTTTCAAGTTATATTTCCTAAAAGTAAACAGTTGTGTAATTATATATTCAAATAATTTTTATTCATAACAAAAAGAGATCAATTTAATAGTCAAGCAAATTACAAATAAGAATTTCTAAAATTTGAAAATGTCATATTCTACATTATTCATCCCTAAAATGAAATTTAACAAGTAGATTGATGAATGAATATATCGCCTGTATTTATGTCTGAGGATCAGTGAAAAGAAAAAAAAAAGTCTAACTTTGAGAAAATTGAGAAAGAAAATTGTTACATGAAAGTAAACGGGACCTAATATCTTTAATAAGGTTACTACCATACCCCTGGGGAAACCGTCTTGAAACAGGAGTAAACTGATAAAACTAATAAGTTACTTGCCGGATCCATGCTTCCACACCTGAAATAGGCAAACCTTGTTGAAGACTCCAGAAGTTCCTAAAACATAACCAAGAAATCAATTTCAGAAAAATACTTCCCTTCAAGTTAGTGAGAACAAACACAATTAGAACATTTGAAAAGATTCATTTAAAAGTTATATGATTTTATAGGTTGAAGATTCAGAAATCATAGGATATTTGATAACGTTATTTATGAGCTTAATTTGGAAGTTAATTTTCACTAAAGATAGGTTAATATATTGGAAAAATACTTGTACAAATTGTTGAATATGTTATACGTTATATGTTAAAGAACATATTTTAAAAGGCAGATGAATATATTAATAAATGTAAGATGTGAGTAGCATGCATTTTTCCTATGTCTCTAGTGATACCAGGAATATGGTATTTAATTTCTCTCTGCCCCAATGCAACTATTTGGAAAATTGTTCTAATTACATCAAATATTCTTCTTAAATAGAGATGTTAGATTTGTGTATAAAATTTTTGCTGAATTATTTGAAGAAGACTATCCAAAAGACAAGTGCAAATATAGTACCTTAAAATCAAAGTAAATATTGCATAGAGATTACAATTTATGGAAAAATTCAGTTTCTGTGGGACTATAAATAATTTTTCTCTGTCTTTGAGAAGCTCAATATTCTTTGGATTATTAGGCTATTGATCACCTATGTGCCTTATCTTCTTGATTAATTTTTTATTCTTAATGGTTGCATTTGAATAAACTATTGTTTTAAAAGCAGAATGCTTTTACTTAGAAAGATGGATTAACACTTAATATTGAATAACAATCTCATAGTGCAAATTTTATCTACATATATAACAAATAATTACAAAATCTAATCCTATTTATATATTTGTAACACTCAAGGTGCTCATCTGCCAAAGCAGTGTGGGCCATTGCCAGGCTGTGCAGGTGGTGTAGCTCTCCCCAAGCTCATCAACCCCAGTGGGACAGGAAATCCTCACACTTTGAATATCCACAATAAGCACAACCCTCACAAAAGTGTCATCTGTCCCTCTCTACAAATATCAAAGGATCAGGTATTCTTAAACTTAAAAAAATAATAATTAATTAATTAAAATAAAATCTATCTCACTCTTAAATAGAAGGAATGGATGTTGTCTTAGTTCTTTCAGGCTACTACAATAAAATACCATAGACTTGGTGACTTCTAAACAACAGAAATTTTTTCCTCACAGTTCTGGGAAGTCCAAGATCATGTCACCAGCATATTTGGTGTCTAATGAGGGCCCACTTTCTGCTTCATAGATTGCTATGTTTTCAATGTGTCCTTACATGGCAGAAGGGATAAAGAGGCTTTCTGAAATTTCTTTTATAAAAGCACCAATCCCATTCATGAGGGCTTCACCCTCATGACCTAATTACCTCCCAAAGATACTTCTTCCAATTACCATCATTGGAGATTAGGTTTTAACACATGAATTTTGGAGGGATACAAACATTCCAGGTCTCAATGAACAGAAAAAAAAAAAAAGTGAGTAAAAAGAATTAATATAGTAAATGAATAAGTTAATTACAGTAAAATCAAAGATGGTTGAGGGGAATATTGGCTCCATAGAAATCTTCTAGAGATCTTGAAATTAAAAATTTAATCATTGTAATTAAAAAACCAGTAGATAGGCTGAACAGCAAAATAGATAAAGTGTAGGAGGAAAACAGGGAGTATAAAGACAGACCATAGGGGTTTTTCTTTTAAATGTTTTATGAAAGTCTAAGGAGACATAAAATAAACGAGAAAAGAAATAAAGATTCAGATTTATTCCCAGTGTCCAAGAAAAGTTTCAGAATTTAATTACAGATAGAATGAAGGGAGCAGTGTTTTTAAGAAGTAGCTAACATAATTTTTAAGAGATTTAAAGAGATTCAGATTTAGCTGTTTCTATTTCATTTAATTGCACTGCCTGGTGTGATGCAAGCAATTTTTGCAAATACAGTCATTTTTTTGTTGTTTTTTTTTTCCATTTCACTGTTGTAACATGAAATAATTTTAAGTTATGAGCAACCTAATTTAACATTCATTTTTAATGCTACCATGTAAAGAAATAGAGTTATGAGTATGATTAATACCTATGTTGTATGCGTGGGCAACTTCACACACATACAGTTCCATTGTAACTCACTATTTGGCAGTATGTCTTTTACAATAAATTTAAGGTCCTTCACATTTCATAAAAGCTACAATTTCAGATGATATTCTTTAGAATATAGAAATTATGACTGTCATGATAATAAAGATTAGTAATAATTAGTCAACACAAATTCTCAGCCATGATATCACTCCTGAAAAATAACATATGTAACTATTTATTAAAAATCTCCTATGCCCTGACACGGGGTTAAGTAGCTTAACTGCTTTCATTATATTATTTTTATCTAAGCCTATTTTAGTCTTTTCAGGATGTAATAACAGAATGCCATAAACTAGGTAGCTTATAAACAATAGAAATTTATTATGAACAATTCTGGCAGCTGGGAAGTCCAAGATCAAGGCACTGATAGATTCAGTGTCTGGGGAGGAGCTGTTTCCTGGTTGACTACTGGGGGCTTGCTAGCTGTGTCTTCACATGGTACAAGGGGCAAGCCAGCTCTCTGGCACCTCTTTTATTCTTTCTTTATTTACTTATTTAATTTAATTAGAGACAGGGTCTCACTCTGTCACCCAGTCAGGAGTGCAGTGGTGCAATCATAGATCACTGCAGCCTTCAACTCCTGGGCTTAAGTGATCCTACAAACTCAGCCTCCTGAGTAGGTATGACTACAAGCTAAATGAGGCCTCTTACAAATCCCATTCATAAGGTAATCCCATTCATAAGGTCTCTGCTCCATGATCTAATCACTCCGCAAAGGCCCTGCATCCTAATACTATCACCTTGGAAAACAGGATTTCAACATATGAATTTTGAAAGGACATTCAGATAATAGCAAGGTCCTAGAAAAGAAAATTGAAATGAAAAACGTAGATTTGATTGTTTAACATTGCCTCTAGATGGCCAACATTGTATTTTGAATAATGAGTTTGCAATTTTACTATTCAATTGAGGTTAAGAAATATTTTTTACTGCGTACAAGCTCACTCATCAAATTCAACTATGTAGAGCTATCCCAGCTTCAGACCTCCCACAGGCTCAAAGGAGGCTTTCCTGAGAATAAGTCACAGCCCAACTTATCCCTCTGTACTCCTGCTTCCTTCTGTCCCCAATAAGTGTTGATCCCAAGAGCCCTTCCTAATAAAATTCTTGGAGATTAATCTCCGTCTCAGAGTTGACTTCCCAGGAAATCAAACCTGCAAAAGTGTTCCAGAATGAATAAGGGGAGTATCCAAAACAATAGAGGTATAAAAACATACTGTTAACTTTGATTTAGATATAACTCTGAGACAATTCGGCCTGTGCAAATAATAATTATTATTATTTTTTTTTCCGGAGTAAAAGCTCTATTTACACAATATGCGGTTATACAAGGATTAAGAAAAAAAACAAAATGCAGGAGACCGGCATTCAGGAAGGGCCACAGCGCTGGCCGGCGGCGATACTCAGAATATTCGCCTTCAGGAGTGACTCCATCTGTTTCCTGGTTATGGCCTCCACTTGTTCCAGGTCGTCCACCTGGCTGAAAGGGCCGTGGAGCTCTGTGTCTTTTGGCGCCCATGGGCCAGTAGCTCTGGGCTGCTGATCTGTTGCTCCCAGCAGTCCCCAGCCCTCACCTCAGGCTCTGAGGCATCGGGACTCCAGCTTTCTCTTCCGGCCTTTATTCTTCAGGATATGAATCTCAGTATTTGGGCCCTGCTATGCTACATTTAGTATATTAAGAAAAGGTAAAGACCCAGTTCTAGAGTAATATGATTTTCCTACAGAGGGAGACAAATTTAAATAATAAGCTTTAATGCCAGATATGAAAGGATCATTTTAATTTTCACATTGTTCGATTATAGACTATTATGGGTTGACACATTTTCTTATATATTTTAATCACAAATTGACCTGTAAATATAAATTATGTTTAGAAATTTTTCAAAAGATACTATTATAAGCTTATAACGGGTTACGATATAAGAAAACATTGCAGGGTATTTACAAAATTATTCCAGTACTGACAACATTTTAGAGATAATGTAATAAATAATATAGATTTATTTATGTCCATATTATTGCAATTTCATTACCTTTAATATGACATAGAGATGAAAGAAACACTTGAATTTATGGAAGGTGGAGTCAAGAATATACCTGAGTTTCTTCGTGTTAAAAATTGCTAAGAAACTAGAACAGTGTTCTCTAAGGGCTTGATCTGGAAAGGGCAAGAACAGGAAAAACACGAGGTCTAATCCATCTGCTACATGATTATCTTAATGAGGCAAATTTAGAGAATTATTAAAGTGACTCTCACTCATCAAGCACCATATTTAACAAAATCATTTAGCTTTAAATCAACCATTATCATGATGATTTGCTTAACTTTTTAAGAGATAATTACTCAGAGAGCTTTGCTTTCAGTGATAGAATACAAAGGACCTACAAAGAGTAAACTACCCTGCAAATAATAGATCATTTATGTGGTTGCATATTACCAGATTCTAGAGATCCAATCAAGTTTTAATTAATAAAAGATAAGAGGATTGTTAATGAAGTGCTTAGCCATTGCTTGGACATATTTCCCAAAAGTTTTATACGATTGAATTAGGACATTTTTCTTACAAATTGAAAAAAAGGAGCTCTGGCTTGTTAAGTGATACAATATTGGATGATATGACATTTTTGTCACTATTAAATATTCTGTTCATCTTTAGCTTAATAATAAACAAAGTATTGACCAGAAGCTCTTTATACATGAAATTCTTTTTTCATGTATAAATTCACTGTATCTAAATGGCAAGATAATATACTTTCTGAAATTATATAATTTTGTTTTATGGAACCATAGCAAGATCATGGCTTAGAGGAATAGAAAGTGGTTTCATGATATCAGGTCTCATAGTTAAGGCATAAGATAAGATTGCACTTACTTTCCCCTTGAAGGTAGGCATGGTAAAATGACTAAATTTGACCAATAAAATGCCTCACAGAAGCTGTAAGCGCCAGTGCATATTTTAATCTAGCCTTTATCTTCTGTCCTTGTAGCAAATAGTATGAAATAGACACCCAGCTGTTTCAGGATAGCCAGTACATAATTCATTTTGAAAAGAATATTTTATTACATTAAAATATCTTCATAAAACCTTAGAATGTGTATTGGCTAAAAATGCATTAAGGCATTAAAAGCTATATGGTTAATTTTTCTTGTTTTACAAATGCAAAAAATGAACCATAGCTAATACTTTGACATCCAAGTTTACGAGAAAATTCACCTTTTCTTTGCTAAAAGCAATATTTTGCATTTGTTTATTTGTTTGCTTCCCACTTTGTAAGGGCTAGGTCGCATTGCCATTACACATACACATACATATGTCACTGGCATTACCCAGCGATGGTTTACTTCTTACATGTGCCATATCCCATTTTATCAAAAGCCACCAAGGTTTTTATTTTGTTATTGTCTTGTTATTGTAATATAACCCAACCCATCAGAAGTAATGAAGAGTCTGAGATTTTATCCTAATTATAAACCCACATATTATTCTGTTACTGTGTGTGTATATATACATAGCATGCACTGTGTATATATATATGTGTGTATATATATATATACACATATATATGTGTATATATACACACACACACATACACATATACATACACTAGCAGGACACATAAGATGTTTGGGTCACAGACAAAAACAGTTTATTATTTTCAGAAAAAATCAGAAGCCAGAGCACTATCTTGTTGCCTTAATTCCAGTCTCCACAGGGCAATGTGGCATACCCCACACACAGAGGGTACAACACTGAATAGCAAGCCTCAGTTAAGCTTTGCTCTTGTAGAAGGCTGCTGGTCACCCACCCACACTCTTCTCTCTAGAGAGAGGGAAACAGTCCGGGAGACTTTATCTTTATTTTGCAATGTAAGCAAATGTCTAGGGAGGTGGATGGCAATGTATTCATTTTTATTATCCTAGAACAGCTGCAAACAGTGAAATATTTCTAAACTTTATTCTCAGGAAATGTCTCAATAAACGAAACTCCCTAGATTGGTTTTAAACACCTTTACTCACAGAAACTGGATTTTAGAAATACAAAGGATCCAGGGGAAATTATCTCCAACATCCTCACTAAAATAGTCACTTTCACAAATAATTATGTTGTTTGAATGCTGCTATTAGACACTGTTGTTGATCTGTTTTTAACTGCCATTACTGGTGCACCTACTAATGCTTAGAATATAAAAGGTCAGGTATTGCATGGACAGAATAAGTTACAGAGACTCAAATAATCTTAAACTGAAGGCAAGACCACAGCTTGATGGAACTATTTAATAGTATATGTACCAATATAGGAACATCCATAATGTTAAAAAATGTTAAAAAATAATGAGACTGATTTATAAGTACTATAGCATTGGAAAACTCTTTTTTTTTTTTGTATCTATTTTTATTTCAGGATATTATGAGGGTAAAAACATTTGGTTACATTTTATGTCTTTGCCTCACCTGAGCGAGGATTAGAGGCATGCCCTTCCACTCTACAATGCTCGCCATGTCCATTAGTTGTGAGTTGACACCTCCTCAACCCCCTCATTCTTGGAGAATATTACTACCATGTGAGCGCTATAGTGTTGATCAGTTAGTGCCAATTTGAGAGCGAGTACATGTGGAGTCTATTCTTCTGTTCTTGTGATACTTCACTTTGGAGGATGTGCTCAAGCTCTATCCAGGAAAATGTAAGAGGTGCAAGATTACCATTGTTTCTTAAAATTGAGTAATATTCCATTGGAAAACTCTTTAAAATAGGTAAAAAGGTAATCAGAAAGCAATTTCAATATGATGACTCTGTCTTTATTATAACTTGTGTATACACAATACACATATATACAAACATATTTCTGTAAATAAAATACTTTATAAAATGTTTTAGAAACGAAAGAAGTTTGTTTGTCCTGACGAATAGTAGCTACTACTGGCATTTAATGCCCAGTGGTAACTGAACAGTCCCCAACATAAAAAGAATGTTTCTGAGCAGTAAAAAATTAGCAGAATATCCTTCTGTACATTCAAGTACACAACAAATCTATTTATTCATATCTAATCTTAGAATTTGATTCTTTAAAAAAATATAATACAATATGTTTCATAAGAACATGTGGTTTTCATATAGACTGGATATAGTTTACAAATGTAATTATCAAGGTAAGATTTTAAGGTAAGATTTTTAGCTTCACCCAAATTTGTTCTCCATTTAAGCTTCTGTGATAGTGCTGATTCTATGTGGTATATGTTTACTCATTATAGCTCCTGGCTGCCTATGCCTGAAGATTTATATATTAAAAAGAGGTATCATTATATAGTAGGTTTTTATTTCTCCTTCCATTTGAATGGCTGGATTAAAGTTGCTTTTATTAATTGTCAAGGAAGATTATTCTTTCTAAATTGAATTGTGGCATATTAAAGGGAACATTTAAAATATTTATTATTAGATGAGTACATTGGGTCAGCTAAGTTGGAGTTACATTCTTTTATATAATTCTCTATTGGTTGGATGACTTAACATAAATATACATTAATATAGTCATTTTAAAATTTGTATTAAGTATGAGTGCTGAAGCCATAGAGGCATGAATTTGAACCTTGACTAGGTAACCTTAGCAAATTTCTTCTCTTTTATTGTGTTTCAATATCTACTTGCTTATTCTAAAAATATGAAATAATACCACATTTATAGATTGCTGTGTAAAAGTAGATTCAAATGCAGTATAGTGCACAAAGCACAAACTTTTATACATATTAATTATGAAATACATGTATATGTACTTTCAAATACACATAAGTAAATAAATTTATAGTGTCTTAATATTCTGCCCAAGTTGTTTGAAATGTCCACTGTGGTATGGGAGAATATCTCATTGCACATTGAAGCTTTGAGTAGCATTTGGTGTATAACTGCACTTACATCAACTCTGAAAAGAAAGGAGACCCTGGCTGACCCTTGCTTATTGCTTTCCCACGTGTTCCATATACTCATTATTAATAGATTTGGGAAATGTGGTTTCTAGGAATGATCCTGAAATATACAGTATCTGAGCAAAAGTCTATTTCCCAAAATGTTTCCAAACTTTAAAGCCTGGGCTAACTCTTTCTTATTGATTCAATAGTCAGAGATGATGCTATCCTTTGATAAAGGCTGTTCTCATTAAATAGCAGTGTAGGTGAAAGCCAGTAATGCTCAACAAGACTCATTGAAAGCACAGCCTGCAGATCGAAAAGCAATTAGCATGCTGGATTTTGATAATTACCCACAGTATGGGTGGCTTCTCCAAGATAGAGCTTCCTCTGTGCCTAATAATAGAATTCTTTAACCAGTGATATATTTTCATGGACACACCAGCATTCTCATTTCAACCTTGTCACTTATATTAGATGGGGAAATAAACATCATTTACACATTTTTTCTCCCTTTTTCAAGTATGGCACATTGCTGTTCCAACAGTTTGTAATGTCACCTGAATGTTACCTTGAATCATGATTTAGTTGGCCAGAGCAAAGCAACATCTCATTTATTTCTATTTTTTTTTTTCTTGGCCTTGCAGTGCAAATGATTGCCAAGACACAAAAATTTAAATTGATCTGTGATTAAAATTGAATGTGTGCAGATAGAACAGTTGTGTGTAATTATTTGTCCTTTATTTCTAAGGGTCAAGATGACTCAAATTTCTATTTACATGGTAAAAAAAAAAATGTGGGACATGGCAGAAGCCACATGACAATTTATGTTACTCAATAAAAATTAATTCTTCCTAAATTATTAACTCTTAACATTTTGTTCTATGTATACTTTTAATCTTTAGTTGGAAATAATATAGGATAGCAAATATGCAAATATGTTTTAATACTTAGAGGCATTTCCTGAAAATATTTTTTATTCTATTTCTTCATTAAAGAGATTATCTCAGGAGCTAAATGAAGGACTTATTATTATAAATAAACAGTTCAAACTAGAAGGACTGCTCTACTTGAGAGAGTTAGGCTTAAAAACGACTTACAGTTCAATTCCCCTCTGTATTTATTTTTTTTATTCTTTCTACTTTAGTTCAGACATCTGTGGACATTTACCAGTGGCATTTGCTAATTGAGTTTTCAACCTGCTTGATAGCTTATTTTGGGGCAATCACCTATAATTTTTTTTGCTGTTGATTCAAATTTTGATTGCCAATAAATAAATAAACATCATTTAGATATGTCTTGAAACATTTTATAGAAGAAAATAATTGCACTGATAACTCAGGGTTGAAGGAGATGATAATATATAAAAGAGAAAAAATATCATTTAACAATTCTGTATTCATAATTGGAACTTTTTATTACTATTTAAGTAAAATTTTTACCTGAATATGAATAGGTATTTAGTTCACTTCTTTGCATATGTATTATTATTATAATGGGATTCCACCAATGTATTTATGCAGTATGTTTTGTCAGCTATGTTATTATTAAAAGTTAAAGGATAATAATATGCCTGTTGTGTTTTAGGCACTGTGCATACTGTATATAAATAAATTTGCCTCATCTTTTTAACCCAATCAGAGAGTATGGTTACCATCCCCAAAGTTTCAAAAATAGTGGCAAAGAGAGGTTAGGTAGCTTCCCTAAGGCCACAAAAGGGAAGAGGCAGAATTAGGATTTGATACCTGGAAAACTATGCTTTTAATAACTATACTAGAATGATCCAGAGCAAGGTTTCATTAACTTCAGCATATTGACCATTTGATCCCCAAGCTGAGTGTCAATGATGGGAAAAGAAAACCAGAAGGAAGGGAACAATCATTTTCTTGAGACAATGTGAGTCCAGGAAGTAGTGGTGGTGTCACTTGTTCACACATGGAAGCAGAACATTTTATAATATTATAACACTTTATAATTTTATAATAATACCTTCAGTCGAGTAGATATATTCATGTTAACACATTCTGATTCTTCCTGTGCTATTAACAGAAGAGGACAAAAATCATGAATTTTGCACAGGTGTGAAAGCATTTTAGAAAGTGGAAGAAAGAAGAAAACAAACGAGAAAGGAAGAAAGGAAAGAAACGAAGACAGGAAGAAAGAAAAGAAAGAAAGAAAGAAAGAAAGAGAGAGAGAGAGAGAGAGAGAGAGAGAGAGAGAGAGAAAGAGAGAAAGAAAGAAAGAAAGAAAGAAAGAAAGAAAGAAAGAAAGAAAGAAAGAAAGAAAGAAAGAAAGAAAGAAAGAAAGAAAGAAAGAAAGAAACTAATTCTTTTGTGATGTATCGACAGCTCTTTGGAGGCTATTCATAAGCTGCCTGTGAATGTACTTATTTATGACTCATCACTACTCCTTAGACTAACAGCTCCTTGAAGGCTTGTTAAATTAACTTTAGAGGTATTGTAGCACACATATCCAGCACAGTGTTTTTCCATAAGAAATACTTAATAGGTATATATTGGAGCAACGTGAGTATAAATGCTATATATAAAATAATGGTTAACAGCACAGACTCTAGAGCCAAACTTATGGGCATTAAATACCAGCTTCTCACATAGTAGCTCTTGGGTCTTGGGTAAGGCAATTCATCTGTCTAAGTCATTGTCTTCTCATCTCTAAATTTGGAATAGTAATAATGAATATTAACTGAACTAATATGTGCACCACTATGCACAGATTATTTATTGGTCATGTTAAGTAGTTAATAATGTTATTTGTAGTTTAAAAATATATAGGCATTAAGTACATATCAAAAAGATATTCAATATGATTAATGAAATGATAGGACTATTTTTAAATATGTAATATATTTTCAAATGCATGTTCGTAAAACTCACTTTACTGAGGTATTATAGACTTACCAAAAGCAGCACATAGTTAATATATACAACTTGGTGAATTTGGAGATAAGTATACAACTGTGAAAGCATCACCACAATCTATACCTATCCATCTCTTCCAAAAGTTTCCAATCACCTTCTCATTTATTCTTTTTGTGATAAGAATATAAGACCTATACTTTTAGCAAATTTTAAGTATATAATAAGTTATTATTAACTATAGGTGTTGTCAAAACCACAAGTGGGTTTTGTCATAGGTACGGTTGCTTATTGCCCAAAGATCCAATTATTGAGGTTTGCCAAGGAAGTAAGGGATTTTTTAATACGAAAGACTTCTTGTTGGGAGAACCAGAGAAGCTGCTGTTGAATCCATCTCTCATGACTAAGTGGAGATCACAGGTTTTTAAAGGAGGGGCCACATGCTTTGGGGCAGGTTGTGGTATACCTAACAAGGGGCTATGTGAATTGGGCACAGGTTGTGGGGGATGGGAAATCTTGGCCTTGGGAAGACAGCCCAGGGGCCTTCAGAATCTCAGCTCCTTTGTCTTTAAGAAAATCCGCCATTTCTGGGAAACAACTAAGTAGTTAATTAAGGGAGATGTTTATAAAAATACACATAGGGATCATTGAAATTTATTTATAGAGCATGATTATATAGGCTCAATGCTGTACAACAGATCCCTAAGGCTTACTCATCTTGCATGATTGTTAGGACTAAACTCTGATCTTTTTCTCTTGCCAAAATTCTTAAGGGTGCCTAGTGAGTCATGCCTACAAATGATAAAATCTCTCTAGACAGGTTTTGTTAATCCAATATAATGTGGTTTACTTGCCAACCTGATTCTGGTATAGTATCATAGGAAAGATAGAAGACCCTTACCTTAACTCAAGCATTTATTTCTGCTGACTTCTGGTTTTTTAGACAAAGCCTTATTCTTTCATCCAATTGTCAAATAAAGCATCCCTAAACCCACCTATGATTTATAAGTCCCTGCTTCAAAATGTCCTGCCGTTTTGGGCCAAACCAACATATGCCTTCCATGTATTAATTTATGATTTTACCTGTAATTCCTGTCTCCCTGATAGGTGTAAAACCAAACTGTAAACCAACCACACTGAGTCCACTTCCTCAAGGCTTCTTGGGTGTGGCTCTTGACCTTTTTTCTGTTGACAAGATTGGCACCCAGATAGGGGGCTCAGAGAAGTCTCGGGAACACTGAGTTCCTCAGCTCCAAAGAGAAAGGGCATTTTACTCCTCCAAGCCAAAAGGCACCCCTGGGTGACTGGGGCCTGAGTAGGAATTGCCTGGGACAATTCCATACAGTGAAACTGGCCCTGTAGGGAACTCCCAAACAAAATTAATTAAAAGAAGGCTTGACTAGGAAACCACATATAAAAGGTGTGACTCAGAATAAACCTCTTTAAATTATTTTATAGAGTTTGGCTTCTTTTCCATAGACAACTGCAATAGTGTACCCTTTGACTTGCACCTCCCCATTTCTTCCTCTACCCAGCCTCTGGTAACTACGTTTCCAATCTCTGCTTCTATAAGTTTGACAATTTTAGATTTATCATGTGAGTAGCCTTTGTCCTTCTGTGTCTGACTTATTTCACTTAGCATAATATTCTCCAAGTTCATCCATGTTATAAAAAGTTTTTTAAGGCTGAATAAAATTCTATTCCATACACACACACACAAACACACACTATGTTTTTTACCCATTCATTTGATAAACATTTAGTTTTCTATCATCTTACTCCTACTCAAATGGCTATTATCAACAAAACAAAGATAAATTTTGGCAAGGATATGGAAAACAGAGAATCCTTGTAAACTGTTGGTGGGAATGTAAATTTTTCCATAGTGCAACCACTATGGAAAAAGATATGAAGACTTCTCAAAAAGTCAAAAATAGAACTACTATATGATCCAGCAATTCCTCTTCTGTACCTTTGTATAGATGGTCATTTTCCTAGTAATTGGAGGATAGCAGATGAAGACTGCTTTAGGAGTAACAAAAAGAAAAACAAAATGTCATTTCTTGTTTTTACCAGGATTTAGAATTCAAGATTTTTCAGAGAAGAAATATATTTTTAGACTCGTTTATCCCCAATTTTGTAAATCAAAGGCCAAGCTTGAGGGCTTAGATCTCAGTTTGTTTATTATTATTATTGTTTTAAACGTTTTTATTACTGTAGTGAAACACCCACTTCATCCAAGAGAAAGGTTTTTAGAAGAAAATGATACTCAGATGTAGGGGAGACCAGAAATTCATGTGTTATTAGAGAATAAAAAATAATAACAATAATAGGTGAATACAGATGTTGAAGTGTCATTTGTCTTAGTTTCTGTTTGGGGTAAAGGGAGATGACCACCTCACAGGGTATTCCAGCAACATATCTTTTATCTCCAGAAAGGGAGGAAGTTAGCACTTATCAGCCATTCTCAGTACCGAGACCATACAAGAAATCCAGCTGTCTCTTCCAGCTTTGTAGAGGGTAGCTGATGCTGAAAGGCAAGCTGACAAGAAAGTTTACAGAGGTAGAAGAAGTGGAAGACACTACCTATGATTCTTTAGCTGAAATCAGCAGACCCCAATAAGATGCCAGGAATAAGGCCTCACCAACTCACTTCAGAGACATTAACCAGGGCACATTGAAGAACCAGACAGGCAACTTTCTCATTTAATGTATGTATCCTTATAACAAGTGCTGGGCTTTTGGTAACATCCTCGCACTAGGTATCATTCAAGACTGGTAAAATAATATCTGTGCACCAGCTCACTTGGAAAAAGATTCAAAACACTTATATAATATTTAATACTGCAATTCTCTTTATTTTGCATTTTTGTGTCTGCTTAACCTCCCTTCTGAGTAACACACACTTTTTTTAGAGGTGTTAATAGTTGCAATCAGGTTAATGTCAAGTCCTGCTGGCCTGGGAGCCCTCTGCTCTTGAGGTGGCTGCTTAGCTATTATCAGCTCCATTATAGGTTTGTCTAAAAGTTTTACTGTCAGGGGACAATCTTTCCACACTTATTTTCAAGTCAGCCTTTCACAGTTTAGATTTATTATACTTCAGAGTTATTTGTAAGAGATACCTCAGAATGATTATTATATTTCTCCAATTTTTTCATATACTTACACTTTTGAAGAATTATTTTTCAAGCTTTCAAAAATATTTTAAAATATTTTAAGAAAACTTTAAGAAATGTAAAAGAATTCCAGGTTTTGACATTAATGAACAAGAGTCGCTGCAAAACTTACCAATGAACTGGTACATAAAATAGAGGAAAAATTATAGAATTGATGGAACTAAATTGTGTTTTTGTTATCCAGTTGGTTTCATTTTAAAAATTAAAAAATTTAGTAAAACAAATGTCTTGGATTGGGGCCACAAAGTTGAAGTTTGGCTCACAGAATTAGCATAGGGTTAAAAAAAAGAATTATTAACAAAATTTAAAAACCTAGAGATCTCACATAAGAAGCCAGATGTTCTACTTCTTAAAATCTGAGTTTGAATTATTTACTTCATTGCAAAATAGCTACAGGTGAGTAGCATTAAAAGAAAAGAGAAATATTTCTTCTTTGTTGTTATTCATTCGTACCAAAAGTAATAATGAACCCAGAGAACCATGCATTTTGAGGGAAATATGAGAGAGTATATTTCTTAGTGTAATTGAAATTACTGTGTAGTGTTACACCAATTTGTTAAAATAATACATTTTGTGGCACCATTGGCAGCCATCTTCACTCATTTACAAACCTGTTCTTCCTGTGAAAGGCCTTGCAACATGTGATTCTTGCCATGAATCATGTTTGGTTCTCATAACCCAGTTGCTATCTCGCTGACTGACTTGTTACCTTTGAGTGCGAGGTGGTTCTCAAGACCAACTCTCTCGAGGTCAACATTTTGCTGACCTCATGGCCCTTGGTTTTTGAGTCAATAGAAATTGTCATGAGACTGAAAAAGAAATTTAAACAGGTAAGGCTTTTATTGGGGCTTTGGCTTGAACAAAAGGGAGACAGTGCTGATTAAGAAGCAACAAGACTGGCTCTACAAGCAAAGGGCTGAAGACCTTTTAAAGGGTAGAGAGAGGGAGAAAGTTTAGTGCCAGCATTGAAACCATAGCATGTAGAGGTGGGGTTTTGTTGGCAGCTGCACATCCAGCAACCATGCTTCTTATACTTCATAATTCTCATTAGCATGTTAAATCTCCAGGCTTGGGTGAAATTTTTAGCATTAAAATGAGGTAAAAGATCATAGGCATTCAACTTTGGGCTTCATCTTGGCAACAAACCAGTTTATATTGGATTTGACTGGGGCTAGTGGGCCCCTGCTTCTATGATCGTCATGTCCTAGTAAAGAAAGCAGAACTACCTTCTATTGAGGCTAGGTTTTAATCATTTTTGAGGCTTTTGTTCAGTATTATAAGCAGATTTAAGCTTTGACTCTTGGCTCAGGCAGGTATCCAAAGCCCACCTTCTATACTATGTCAAACATGGGAGGACCAAGATGATTGGGGGTGCATCATGGCAATGGCAGGCCATCACAAGTTCATAGCAACTTTGGATAGAATGTCACTATGTTACCAAAGCCTCAGTACTTGTCCTGGAGGCCACATCAGAAGAACGAGAAAAAGTGGTTTGAGGAGAGGGAAAGAGAAGCTTATTACTGTGCTGGCGAAGGAGGAAAAATGGAAGACTGTTGTCTCAAAATCCAAATTCCTGTCCATAAGCAGAAATACAGAACTTTTAAAAGGAGGGCCCTCGGTTCCAGGCTATTGTTGTTAATGATTCTAATCATCCCATCTGTCCCAGCCCGCGGGACCTTCTGTTACTCGTGGGGTCAAGGGGGACCGTGCCTGAAAGAGATGGGCGAGAGAAAGGAACGAGACCAAGCAAAGGGTTGTCAAGGTCTACTTTACTTGGATTCTTTGTAGGTTTTATAAGCATACAGAAACAAGGAAGTAGAAACAGAAAAATAGAGTGGGGCGACGATGAGTCTTGGGTCTGGGTTAATCAGCCCCAATCAGCGTCTTATCGGTATCCTGTTTGTGACTGGTTACTCATCTCAACCTGGCAGGTGGTCAGGAACAATTGCAGTTAGCAGACCCTGGAGCATTCCGTGGTCAGCACGTCATGGAATGCATTCTTCTAGGAGCTATAGCTGGAATTTTCCAGGGCGAAGCCCATGCGTAGGACGAGTCATAGGGGAGTTGAGGGTCTTTGAGGGTCCTTGCCTCTAACACCCGTCTGTGCCTAAGATAAAGCTGTGACCTCTGCCCACCTGGGAGTCTCACTCTGACTTCTCCTGGCCAGGCATAGGCCTGGGATGGAGCAGATAGTTCAGCTGAGCTATCTCCAGTAATACAAACTACAAAAGACATTCCCTTGCCCCTCCAGACCACCTGCCCTCAAGGCAGAGATGCAGGCTTCAGTTCCCAAAAACAGTAGGGGAAGTTTTAAAGAGACAGAAAACATATTTTGCCATTTATTTTTCCAGCCCATTCCCTCTGTTACATATTTCCCACTCTCAATTTTACACTTCCATATCTAGGGGAAGAGGGGCAACTACTCTGATACAACTAGAAGAGTTCAGTGACATCGTCACCAATATAAATGTCGGAGTAGCTGGTCCTGAAATGATGAGTTTGCATTTTATTAAATGTGATGTCTTCCCAAACATATATGTCCTTGAAATCTATAGCTACTAAATGCCATCAAAATTTTAAACAATTAACTTAAGCTGCTACTACCCTGAAATTCTGTGGCCAATATTGTATTAGAAGCCAATCTTCCTACATAACTTAGATATTATCTTCTGTACCCAAATACTAGGTGCATATATAATATGTGTAACATAAAGACTTATGCACACATATTACTGGATCAGACTGCAAAATTATGTAGTACCTTTAAAGAAAGGAAGGTTTAAAGTACTGTTTGCTTTCATGTTTAGTTGTTTCATAAGACTTTGCTCCTTAAGCACTTGGTATTTTAAAAATTATCATTTAAATTATTTTTAAAATTTTTAATTGTGGTAAAATACACTTAACCTAAAATTTACCATTTTCATCTTTTTTTTTTTTTTTTTTGAGACAGAGTCTCGCTTTGTTGCCTAGGCTAGAGTGAGTGCCATGGCGTCAGCCTAGCTCACAGCAACCTCAAACTCCTGGGCTCAGGCAATCCTGCTGCCTCAGCCTCCCAAGTAGCTGGGACTACAGGCATGTGCCACCATGCCCGGCTAATTTTTTCTATATATATTAGTTGGCCAATTAGTTTCTTTCTATGTATAGTAGAGACGGGGTCTCGCTCTTGCTCAGGCTGGTTTCGAACTCCTGACTTCGAGCATTCCGCCCGCCTCGGCCTCCCAGAGAGCTAGGATTACAGGCGTGAGCTACCGCGCCCGGCCCATTTTCATCATTTTTAAGTATACAGGTTAGTAGTATTAAATAATCCACATAATAATCCAATCATCACTGTCATCAATCTGCAATACTCTTTTCTTCTTACAAAACTAAAACTCTGTACCTATTGAAGAAAATAAAAATATGTTACCTGAAAATAATTTCTTTGACATATTTTAAGATGGTTTTTCTTAGAGACAGCAAACAGAAGTAGCCCTGCCAAGCTGTCTTTTCTTGGGAGAGATTCCCTTTTGTAGAGAATTTGCCTTGATACAGCCAGGTTTTCTCTGAGGCTTTTTCTTGTCAGATCTAGGAAACATTAACTGAAGCACCTTTAAAGGTGTGAAAGAAACATTTACCATCTATTCTCTCTGAGGGCTGCTACTTCTTAGGTTTCATTTATATAACAAGATCACGTTTGCCTCATCTTCTCTCCCTCCCATAAGCTGTCGGGCCACTATAATCTGTTTTTGGCCATGGTCTGAACTCTCATTCTTTCTGGACCTCAAGATGACATATAAACATCTGCACTTCATCAGGGGTTGTGGGATAATTACTTTGTGGTTCTCACCTGTGTACACATGAATAAATGTGTACACCTTTTCTCTAATTAATCAGTCTTTTATGAGTTGATTTTTCAGCAAAACTTCAGAGGGCAAAGGGGAAGTTTTTCCTTGGACCTTCCACTATTAAAGAATAACTCCCCATTCTTCCCTCCCCACAGCCTCTGGCAATCACCGTTCTACTTTCTATATGATTTTGACTACCTAGGACCTCATATATATGCAATTATGTAACTGTAGCAGGTTGGTTGACTGCTGCTCAGCAACTCAATACACCAACACACTTGTGGGTTCCGGCAGAAAAAGAGATTTAATCATTAAAGCACCTGAACAAGGATACAGGAGGAAACCTCAAATCAGTCTCCTTGAGGAGTTTGGGGCTAGGGATTTTAAAGGGTTTAGATCATTTGCAATTGGCCCAATTGCAAGGTGTGGGATTATTGATTGGTTGAAGAGTTCAGAATAAGTCATGAAAGGGGGAGATGAGGAAACTGCATTTTCATCCTGATTTGGTTCCTTTGTGGGAGTCTTTAAAATGGTTTTCATTAGCCATTCCACTGGAACTCAGGATCTGAAAAACATCTGAAGCAATTCTTAAATAAAAGCCTTACGATTCTAATGTCAGAGATACTATTTACAGGAACAATGGGAATACAACTTGTCAGTGTTTAGTGCTACATGACTTTTATTAATACTTACAAAGAAGTAGGTCAAAGTACAGCCTGATTAATGCTTACTTTCAACTATATTTCTGTCTAGTACCCTGCATGCAATTCTTCTTAACCCTGTGAGAATTGTTTCAATCATGCAGTATTCGTTTGTTACTGACAAATTTTAATTAGTATAATGTCTTCAAATTTTATCTATATTGTAGCATGTGTCAGAATTTCCTTCCTTTTTAAGGCTAAATAATATTCCATTGTATGTATATACCACATTTCATTTATCCATTCATTTATCATTGGACACTTGGGATTTTTTTTTTTAATTTTTTTTTATTTTGGCATATTATGGGGGTACAGATTTTAAGGTTTCAATAAATGCCCATTTCCCCCCCCCTCCCCCCAAAAGTCTGAGTCTCCATCATGACCATCCCCCAGATGGTGCACATCTCACTCATTATGTATGTATATACCCGCCCCCCTCCCCCCTCCCACCTGCCCAATACCCTATTACTGTAGTACCTATGTGTCCACTTAGGTGCTACTCAGTTAATACCAGTTTGCTGGAGAATATATCTGGTGCTTGTTTTTCCATTCTTGGGATACTTCACTTAGTAGTATGGGTTCCAGCTCTAACCAGGAAAATATAAGATGTGCTATATCACCATTGTTTCTTAGAGCTGAATAGTACTCCATGGTATACATTATACCACATTTTATTAATCCATTCTTGGATTGATGGGCACTTGGGCTGTTTCCACAGCCTTGCAATTATGAATTGTGCTGCTATAAACATTCGAGTGCAGGTGTCTTTTTTGTAGAGTGTCATTGGATCATTTGGGTAGATGCCCAGCAATGGGATTGCTGGATCAAACGGTAGATTCACTTGTATCGCTTTAAGGTATCTCCATATTGCTTTCCACAGAGGTTGAACTAGTTTGCAGTCCCACCAGCAGTGTAGGAGTATTCCTCTCTCTCCGCAACCACGCCAGCATTTATTGTTTGGAGATTTTTTGATAAAGGCCATTCTCACTAGGGTTAAGTGATATCTCATTGTGGTTTTGATTTGCATTTCCCTGATGATTAGAGATGTTGAGCATTTCTTCATATGTTTGTTGGCCATTCTTCTGTCTTCTTTAGAAAAATTTCTGTTCAAGTCCTTTGCCCACTTTTTAATGGGGTTATTTGATTTTTTCTTCCTAATTTTCGTGAGTTCTAAGTATATTCTAGTTGTCAGTCCCTTATTGGATGTATATAGGAATTTTATTTTTAACTTTTTTAGGAACTGCCATTCTGTTTTCCACAGTGGCTATACATTTTAAATTCCTACCAATAGTGCACAAATGTTTCAACTTCTTAGTATCCTCACCATCAATTGTCATTTTTAAAATTTTTTTATAATAAGTTTATCTTTTTAATATGTAATTTTTCTTCCTCTTATACTATCAAATAAAAACCATTATCTCTTATTAGGTTAAATTTTCTTGCACAAACCATCACCAATCTTCTTTATTTTGGTGCACTTCAACTCTTGAAATAAAGATTCAGCTTTAGTAAACTCAAATCCAACACATCATTAAGCTCAACAATGACTAGAAAATATAAGTTAGACTATTAAAATGGTGGGATCTTTATTTTAAGTCTTGTAAATTATATTTGCCTTTCCATTTCCCAGCCTCTAGTCTTGAAGGTCAAGTATATATAACTCTAATTATTTCTAGAGCTCTAAACAAGGACAGCTTTAATCCATTAGTATAATTCAATTATTTCTCTTCCATAAAGATTCTTATCTAACTAAATATGGAGAAGGTTTTTTCAGTTTAAGAGCTGATATAAAATAATAACACTCTTATTGAAACTTAAGACAAGGAGTCCACTGTATTCCTGATAGCTAACTAGTTTTATGGTCCTTGAGGCATTTTTAAATTTTAAAGTCATGCTTTTTAATCTATGTACACATTTAAATTGAATGCAGACAAACATTTATGTGAAAAATAAAGCTATTTTAGGAATTTGAATATACATTTTCAAAAAGTCAAAAATTCCTGCAGCTCAATCCCTTATCGTTGTGTAATATATACTTTACTTCCATATGTTTATTTATCTTCCACTGTTTCTCTCTCTCCCTTTTTCTCTCTCTCTTTTCTTCTCTTTAAGTATCACAAGCTGATTAGAAAAATGATCCCTGGTATTATACTCTTAATGCCCTCCAAGACAACCAGGAGCACACTTAACAGTTGAAAAAGGTTTTATTACTTAGTGCAATGGGGAAGAATGCCCACCATGGGGAAGAGTTGGTTTTGGTGTTAAGGAAGTGGGGCTTTGCTTTGGACTGGGAGTGGGAAGAACTGGGCATAAGAGTAATTCTATGGTTGGATTTTTAAATTAATCTTACCTAGAAAAACAGAAGGCAAGGTTGAAGCTACACATTTGATTTGTAAAGTAGTAACAGAAATTTCTATTAGCCAGGACAGAGGAATGTTTGCTATTTTATGGCTTAGACAATGGTCAAATTTGGTCTGTGTTCAGACAAAAGGTGAACCTGTTTTTGTTTTGGCCCATTATAGTTGTAGAGTGGCCTTATTTCCTGTGATCCTCTGAGCAATTGTATACACTGAACATGAGAAGAGCAAGGCCTGACTGCTCCAGGTTGCCAGAGGTTGCTTTTATCTTTCTTGTATACACTTGAATTCAATTCAAATAGATATTTTATTAATTTCTGAAACTCAGTTTTCTCACTGGTACATTTGAGCTTATATGATTAAGTTTGTTTTGAGTGTTAAAATTAGGAAATATAATAAAATTAACACAGCAACTAGTGCATAATAAGAACTCAATAAATCCTAGCTGCCACTTACATAATGTTGGATATTCAATAGTTACTATTGTAAATATTTCTCATAGTTTGAGCATGTCTATTGAAAAGGAATGATTAAATGAAAGAAATAAGTTAAGCTTCGCTCAAAAGAATCACATTATGACTAAATTTTTGAAGCATACAATTTTACTTTGTTTTAAGAAAAATCTATGAATTCTTCAAATATACTTTTTGAAATTCATGGCATGATTTAGGTGAAAGGGGCACTTTCAATGAAAAATAGATTTGAGTGAGTGTCAAAAAATATGCACTGATTCCTGTATCTTGCTTAGAAAAATGCATGTCATTGCAATTCTATTTGGGGAACTAGAGAATAAAATACATTGTGAAGGAATAATTGGGTTTAGTTAATCAAGCTGCATTTGCCAATAACATTATACAAAAGAATAATTTAATCCCTTGTGTTTGTAAATTTAGCTCTTGTCAGAGAAATTCTGTTTAGTCTGGGGAATGTGTATTGAAGGTGAACTGTTCTTTTTACATAAAATTGAATCTCCTTTTGTCCCCTTCATAAAAACTTTCTAGACAGTTAAACACATGCTCTTCTTTCACCTGCTAAGTTATCCATGTTGTTTTTTATCTTTGGACAATGAAAATGTTTAACCCAAAATTTATAGTTGCATTATTTGATAGACAATTGAAAATATATTATACATTAGGTTTCATTAACATACATACATTTTCTGTGGTATTCATCTGGCATAAGTAATTAAATAAGACCATTTTTTTCCCACTACAACTTTTATTTTTTGAAAAGTCATCATTAATTGGAGTCTAATTAATAGATTACAGAAAAAATGTAATCCAAATCTTAAAATGAATTTCAGTGTTTTTATTATTCTGAGTTACAAACAAATAATAAAGCATTGTAATGACCATTAGAAGTTGTTTTCTTCCATCACTTTATTTTCTGACCTAGAAAAAAGAAAAAAAACAAGGCATAGAGACATTGAGAGTTGTAATAAAGATGTTAATGTAATAATAATAGAATTGGAAATAAATTTTTTCAATCCCACATGGTGCAAAAAATAAAATTAAAAATGCCACAAAAGGCCTTGTACGTTTGTTATTAATAATGAATACTTTCATGATTAATAAATTTTTTTGCTTGACTTCAGATTGCTAAATCTCATGCCATTCATGCAATATGTGTTTTATTTTTCTTTCTCCTCACCTAAACTTATGATCTGAAGCCCAGTGACCTCCACAAAGTGTTTCTTTTCATCATATGTCTGGTGAGATACCATATGATTTCTACCAGCATTTCTATATTACCTACTCAGTTTTCCTCTACTGGATACCTGTGAATTCTATAAATGATCCATTATTTGCAGAGCCTCATGTCCAAATTTTGCTGGGTAGGTTTCTTTCTGCAGTGTCCATATATATGTATATGTATATGTGTGTGTGTGTATATATATATATATATATTTTTTTTTTCCTGCTAGGTAGTGCTACATTTTTTTTTTGCCAAGAAAATGGAACCCTATAGATGCTAAGATATTACAGTTTTGTCTGAAAAATTCTGCTCTTCTGTCTTAAATGAGCATTGTTCAAATTACCTTTTTTCTAGAGAGCTACCAAAGTAACACTATGTAAAAGAAAACTTACAAAAAACAATTCCAAAAATCTTTATATATTATCAGTAGTGCCCCTCTCTCTCTTTGTCTTTCTTCCCTTCTCTCTCTGACAAAGGCAGGAGGCTAAGGACAAATTGAATTGCCAGACAACTATTTAAATTGTCTCTCCATTCACACACACACACAAAAACAAGTTATGACTAGACAAACTTATCATGCTATACACCATGATTTTTCAGAGAATTTTTACTTGAAGAAAGTCTTCAGTTTCTTAACGACATTGAAATTTCAAATCCCACTCAATCAGTCCACAAGACTCCGTATCTGGTCCAAATATTAGGAAATTGACCCAATTTTAATACAAGCTAGGCCCCCTCCTCACTTAATGTATATTTTGTATTATTTGTGTTCAATTTAGATTATGTACAGGACAATATGAAATCTTGAAATGGGAGGATGTGATAAGGCTACTACAAACCATCAGATGATTCTTACCTTCCCACTTACAGGACAACCAATGCTCCTCAAGGTAGCAAGATGGGATAGCTCTTGAACTTCAATCTCTCTTTCTGTCCTTCACATTTTACTTGCTAAAGGAAGAAATTTAATAACACATGTAGGGGGGGAGGATTAATGGCAACCTCCTGGCTCTCTGCTCCCAGAGTGGGAGATGAAGAACATGGACAGCTACACACAAGTGGATCAATTTGCCACAGGAACAACACAGTGAATCTGCAGGGAAGCAGCATGGGATAAGCAGCACTGGGGAAAAAAAAAAGGTGAATTGTGGAATTTAAGTTCGGAGAATGCGAGGTACACAATAAGGAATAGAGCATGGGACGGCCACACCTGCTGGCCACTGGGGCAGCCCACAGAAGGACGACTCTTCCTCCATCGACCTCCACATTCACTCAGGCAGGGAAGTGTCTGAAATCAATGCAAAGTTGAGGCACGAGGCTGACAGGCTGGAGAAGAGACAAAGTTGGGGGACATTTTGAACTCTCCATTGCACAGTGCTGGGTCCGCACAGGGCGGGGAGGGATCAAGTCTGAGCAGACACTTCCCAGATCAGTGGGAGGGAGTTTGGAGACAGGCTTCTCATCTCTGGCACTTGCTGGGTCCAGACCAAGGGAGGTGGACACTGAGAGAGAGGCTCTGTCCCTGGAAACCACCAAAGATTGGATTCATCTGCACAGGGTGGGATAGAGTTTGTGGGACTCTCTATTGATCGGGCATGAGTCAGTGTGTCAGGGAAGTGGAGGGGACAGCTGACACTCCACAGTAGTTGACTCCAGTGCTGGCTCACTGTGGGTGAGAAGCCACCATTTTGGAGGTCCATAGCCTAGAAATGCTGCAGCATGTTGCTGACCTGGGCACCGCCCCTTCTCTAGACAACCAGGGCAGGTCCAGGCAATGGCCTCAGGTGGCGCCACTGCCACTGCCCGGCAGAGCAAGCCCCACCCTTGGAGGAGGGGAGTAATGAGAGAAGCGGCTTTCTGAACATTTTTCCCCAAGCCCTCTGCCTTTTAGCCCCCGCAGGTCAAATCCTGCCTGTGAAGGGGTGGAGTAGGGAAAGAAACCACTTTCCTGGCTGAGTTACCCCATGGCTTGGAGGAGCTTGTCCCCCTCCCCTTCACCCAGTTGCTTCTACCTCATGCCCACAAAACTCTGGAGGGGCGGAGTAATGAGAGAGGCCACTTTCCAGGGTGACTTGACCCATGGCCTCAGAGGAGCTTCACACCTGACCACTTTGACCTCATGCTGACCAGGCTCTTCGCTGGAGGGGCGAAGTAACCAGAGAGGCTACTTTCTGAGTTGAGTTGCCCAACAGCTTCAAAAGAACTTGTTCCTCACCAGACCACTTTTACTTCATGCCTACCGAGCTCTGTCCTTGTAAGGGCAGAGTAACAAGAGAGGCCCCTCTGCCTCGGAGGAACTTCTCCTCTTGTTTGGCTCTCCTATCTCACACTGACCAAACTCCACACTTGGAGGGGCAGAGAAACTAGAGAAGCTGCTTTCTTGACTGAGACCCCCAGTGGCATGGGGCAATGCTTCTCCACCTCCTGGCTACTTGTATTTCATGCCAACCTTACTAACCCCATCCTTGGAGGGACAGTGTAAAGAGATAAGCCTCTTTCCATGTAGGAGCCTCTGGCAGGGCCTCTCCCCCAGTTCTGTGGCTAGACTTGCTTGACTTCACCTACAGAGAGGCAGACCCCGCTTTTGGAATAGGGGAGAAATGAGAGAAGAGGTTTTTCTGGACTGGAATGTGCAGTGGTCTAAGGGAACACCTCTTCCTCAGCATGGCAGGGCAAGTTACACCCTTGGAGGTAGGGTGAAATGAGAAAAGTCTCTTTCTCTGTGTGACTGGTATAAATCTGTGGGACCTTTGAACTAAGCAAAAGGGGACAGACTGTTTAATTAGACCAGTGGGTTGGTCTTGATCATCTGATAAGAACATAACACTAGGGATCATGCTTGGCACCCAGGCCACTGCCAGCTTTGGGGCTTGTGGTCTGGGAAGGAAAATCTCAGCAAGAGTCCTTAGCAATTGCACCAATTGACACCCCCCACCTGGGGCTGTCTCACAAGTATGGTGAAAAAACCCTGAATAAAATATTAGCAGCTCTCTTCTAGCAGCAGATCAAGCAATCACAGAAGTATATGCTCACAGGCTTGCAGGCACCTATTGCTCTTCTTACCCCACCTGACACAGCAATAGGGCTGAAGTAACTCTTGTTAGTGAAAAATCATTTCTCAAAGATTGGGGTGTGGGTATACCCCATTTGGGGGTTAAAAACCCCCCCAAAAGTATTTAAATACCTTGATACTAGACTCCTCCATGCACAACAAAAGCAACAAAAGAGGGGGAGCCTGATAGCCCAATCCAGTGCCTTCTTTCTCAAACTAGTGTAGAGCAGCAGAGTCAATCAGACAAGAGTGATTCACCACCTGGGGGACTAAGCAAGAGGTCCAAATTTACCAATATCCTTTGGCAAGATGTGAAGACAACAGGTCAAAAACAACCCAACAGGCTAAAACACCTCTAAGGCAATACAGGATCAGAGTGTATCTCCACAGCACTGTAAACACTCCTTTGGGATTCCAGAGTTAAGGCTATAAGCCAGCCTCAGTACCCACAATTCTTGACAAGTAGCCTGATGAGAAAGAATCAGTGAAAGAACACTGGAAATATGAAGGATCATAGAGAAACGTCTCCCCAAAAAGAAAATATTTGATCTCCATCAATAGATAATAACTTACATGATACGGTTAAATTGACAGAGGAAGAATTCTGAATATGGATTGTAAGAAAACTAAATGGAATTGAAGAGAAAATAAAAACTCAACATAAAGAAAATACAAGAAATGAATGAAAAATTCTCTAAAGAAATTAAAATAATACAGAAAAACCAAGCAGAAATCTTACAAATGAAGGAGGCTTTCAAGGAAGTTCAAAATACAGTGGAGAGCCTCAAGAACAGAATGTATCATGCAGAGGAAAAAATTTCAGAGCTTGAATATTATGACTACGTGAAAACAAATCAGACAAAGAAAAAGAACACAGAAAAAAGACAAGACCAAAACATACAAGAAATCTGGGATTATGTAAAGAAGCTAAATCTAAGAATCATGGACATCCAAGAGAGAGAAAAAGAAAATACACTAGGGCTGGATAACTTATTTCATGGAATACTGGAGGAAAATATGCCTGGCCTAGCCAGAAATCTAGACATCCAGATACAAGAAGCACAGGGAATTCCTGGGAGACTCAATGTGAAAAGGCAATCACCACATCATGCAGTTATTAGGCTAACCAATGTAAACACTAAAGAAGCAATCCTCCAAGCAGTAAGGTGAAAGCAGCAAATAACCTATAAAGGAAAACCTATCAGAATAACTGCAGACTTCTCAACTGAAACTTTACAAGCCAGAAGAGACTAGGTGACTATCCTTTATATTCTAAAACAGAATGATGGCCACACTAGAATTATCTATCCAGCAAAATTAAGCTTCACTTATGAGGGAGAAATAAAGACCTTCCCAGACAAGCAATCACTGATGGAATTTGGGAAGACCAGATCAACCCCACAGCAAGTACTCAGATATGCATTACACACTGAACAACACATTTGACAGTCTTCAAAGTAAAATCACTCAAGAGTTAAAGTCTATCACCTGAACTCCATGATGACTCAAGGAGTAAAATAAAACAATAGGAATTCACCCAAAAATATGAATGGAAATCTACCTCAAATATCAATAAATTTGAATGGCTTGAATTATCCTCTGAAGAGATATAGACTAGCAGAGTGGATAAAGATCCATAAGCCTAGTTTCTGCTGTCTACAAGAAACACATTTAACCCACAAAGGCTCAAGGTCAATAGATGGAAAATAATCCTCCGGGCAAACAGAAATCAAAAGAAGACAGGGGTAACTATACTTATTTCAGATAACATAATTTTTAAAATAGCAAAATTAAGCAAGGACAAAGACATCCACTATATAATGGTGAAAGGGAAGCTCCAACAAGAAAAATTAACAATTCTTAATATTTATGCACCCAATTCAGGAGCACCCAGATACATAAAACAAACCCCATATGATTTAAATAGCATCATAAACAATAACATCATAATAGCTGCAGATTTTAATACCCCATTAAATGAACTGGACAGATCTTCTAAACAGAAAATAATCAAAGATATAATGGAATTAAACAGAGCTCTAGAACAAAAGGGCTTGACAGAACTCTATGGAACATTCCATCCAAATAAAACCAAATATACATTGTTCTCATCAGCTCATGGAATTTTTTCCAAAATTGATTACATACTAGGTCACAAATAAGACCTCAAAAAAAATTAGAAATAATATCATGTCTCTTCTCAGATCATAGTGGTATAAATTTAGAGTTCAATGCCAAAAGAAATACACACCACTTCACAAAATCATGGAAATTAAACAATTTATTGTTGAAAGTGTATTGGTTAAAGGAGGAAATACAGAGAAAAGTCAAAACATTCTTAGAACTTAATGATAATGGAGACACAAGTTATCAAAATCTATGGGACTCAGCAAAAGCATTACTGAGAGGAAAACTAATAGCATTAAATGGTCACATCATAAAAGAAGAAAGCTCAAATATCGACAATCTAAATGACAATCTCAAGGAATTGTAAAAGGAAGAGCAAATCCACTCCAAACCTACCAGAAGAAAAGAAAACTAAGATCAAAGCAGAACTATATAAAATTGAGAACAAAGGAACTGTACAGAAAATCAATAAAACCAAAAACAGTTTTTTCATAATATAAGCAAAATTGACAGTCCTCTTGCAAGATTGACAAGAACTGGAAGGTAAGGGACTCCAATAAACTCAATTAGAAATGAAAAAGGAGAAGCCACAACAGACACCATGGAAATACAAAGTATTATCTTTGAATACTATAAAAACCTATATGCCCCAAACCATATAACATGGAGGAAATGGACAAATTTCTGGAAACATACAACCTCCCTAAGTTCACCTAGGAGGAAGTAGAATTCCTGTACAGACCAATATAAAGCACAGAAATTTGAGCAGAAATTAAAACCCTTCCAGAAAGGAAAAGTCCTGCACCAGATGGCTATACTTCCAAATTCTATCAAACATTCAAAGAAGAACTCATACCTATACTACAGAAATTATTCTACAAATTTAGGAAGATGGTATCTTCCCTAACTAGTTTTACAAATCCAACATCAGCTTGATACCAAAACCATGGAAGGACATAACATTAAACGAAAACAACAGACCAATATCCCTCATGAATGTTGATACAAAAATCCTCAACAAAATTTTAGCAAATTGAATCCAACAGCATACCAAAAAAATAATTCACCATGACCAGGTGGGCTTTATACCTGGGATGCAAGTCTGGTTCAACATACGCAAATCTATAAATGCAATTCGGTTCATAAATAAAAGCAACAACAAAGACCATATGATTCTCTCAATATATGCAGAAAAAACATTTGACAAAGTCCAGCACAGCTTTATGATAAAAAATCTTAGCATAATAGGCATAGACAGGACATATCTTAAAATTATCAAAGTCAAATATGATAAACCCACAGCCAATATTATTCTAAATGGGGAAAAATTGAAACCATTCCCACTTATATCTCGAACCAGACAAGGAAGCCCACTATCCCCACTTCTATTCAACATAGTGCTGTAAGTCCTTGCTCGAGCAATTAGACAAGAGAGGGTAATTAAGGGAGTGAAATGGGGCAGAAGAGATCAAACTCTCACTCTTTGCTGATGATATGATATCATATCTAGAAAACCCCAAGGATTCAACCAAGAGACTCCTGGAATTGGTAAATGAATTCAGCAAAGTCTCAGGAAACAAAATTAATACACATGAATCAGAAGCATTTTTATACGCCAATAACAGTCAAGCTGAAATTCAGATTAAATATGCAATACCTTTTACAATAGCCTAAAAGAAAATCAAATATCTAGGTATAAATTTAATGAAAAGAGGTGAGAGAAATATACAGGGAGAACTAAGGAACAGTAAGAAAAGAAATTGTAGAAGATGTAAACAGATAGAAAAATCTACCTTGCTCATGGATTGGTAGAATCAACATTGTTAAAATGTCCATACTACCTAAAGTGATCTACAGATTAATGCAATCCCTGTCTAAATACCAGCATCATTCTTACAGATTTAGAAAACATAATTCTATGTTTTATTTGGAACTAGAGAAGACCCTGTATAGCCAAAGCAATCTTAAGTAAAAAGAACAAACTGGGAGGTATCCATCTACTAGACTTCAAGCTGTACTACAAGGCTATAGTAATTCAAACAGCATGAGACTGGCAAAAGAATAGAGATGTAGGCCTTTGGAACAGGACTGAGAATACAGAGGTGAAACCATCGCAAATTGTTATATAACCTTTGACAAAACAGACAAAAATATACACAGGGTAAAATAGTCCTTTTTCAATAAATGGTGCTGGGAAAACTGGATAGCTACATGCTGAAGTTTGAAACTGGATCTCCACCTCTCACCTTTTACAAAAATCAATTCTAGATGGGTAACAGATTTAAACCTAAAGCATGAAACCTTAAGAATCCTAGAAGTAAATGTAGGGAAGACTGTTTAAGACATTGGCCTAGGCAAATAATTTATGAAGAAGACCCCCAAAGCAAGCACAGCAGCTACAAAAATAAATAAATGGGACCTGATCAAATTTTAAAAATGTGTACAACGAAGGAAACTATCATTAGAGTGAACAGACAACCTACAGAATGGGAGAAAATATTTGCTCTCTATACATCTGATAAAGGGCAGATAATCTATCTAGAATTCAAAAAAATCAACAAGAAAAAAATCAAACAACCTCGTCAATAAATGGGCAAAAGACATGAACAGAAACTTTTCAAAAGAAGACAGAATAATGGCCAGCAAACATATAACTTAAATATTCAACTTCTCTAAACATTAGGGAAATGCAAATCAAAAGCACAATGAGATATCACCTAACTCCAGTAAGATAGGCCTTTATCAAAAAAAATCTCAAAGCAACAAATGCTGGTGAGGATGTGGAGAGATAGGAACACTCTTACACTGCTCATGGGACTGCAAATTAGTACAACCTCCGTTGAAAAGAATTTGGAGATACCTCAAAAAGATACAAGTAGAACTACCATTTGATTCAGCAATAGCACTATTAGGAATCTACCCAAAGGAACAAAAGTCATTTTACAATAAAGACATCTGCACTCGAATGTTTATGGCAGCACAATTCACTATAGCAAGGATGTGGGAACAACCCAAATGTCCATCGATCCATGAGTGGGTTAATAAAATATGGCATATTTGTACAGTTGAATACTATTCAATTATAAAGAACAATGGTGATCTAGCACCTCTTATATTTTCCTGGATAGAGCTTGAGCCCAACCTCCGAAGTGATGTATCACAGGAATGGAAGAATAGGCAACACATATACTTGCCATCAAACTGGCACTGACTGATCAACACTAACGTGCTCACACAGTAGTAATATTCTTTGGGGGTAGCGATGTTGGGGGTAGGTAAACTCACAACTAATGAATGCGATGAGCATTGTAGGGGGGAAAAGGTCATGTCTCAAATCATGGTTGGAATTTGGCAAAGTTATAACATGTAACCAAATTGTTTGTACTCCCATAATTTCATGAAATAAAAAAAAACCCAATAACACACAACTTTTAAAAGCACGGGACATTTTAGTTTACATTCTAGGCAAAATTTCAAGGGAACACATTTATTTTAGGGTATTTTTTCGCTTTCAGTTTAGTGTCTTTCTACTTTTTTTTAAGTGAAGACTCTAAAATTACAATCTGGCCCACATTGCCCAAGACTTTCTCGATCATGACTCTTTTAGGTTTGCTTTCCCCTTTGGAAGTTCCTAGACTTTCAAATTATATTTCTCTCCTTCCTAATTCTTCCTTAATTGTAAATTAAATGACCATATCAATTATCTCTTTAATTTCTGTTGTTAGAAATTTAAAACTGATAAAATTAATTCACAGCAAGTGAATCAATGATATCCCTTTTAACCGTCATTCCTTGTTTACATTTTAAAAAGGGATATTAAGTAACTGATATAAATATTTAATTATAATCAGACTTTATGATCAAATGAGGTGGTCCAGAGAATATGCTGTAAACTAGTGTCTGCCTAGGAGTTCTTCCAAATTAAGATTCAAGACACCTTTGTCACCCCAGAAAATAGAAAGGAGGGAGTCTGTAAGGTACTATCACAATAGCTTCCCACCCCTTTTTGTGGACTCTTGTTCTTTTCTAGTAATTTCTAGCTCAATAGCTTGGAACTTTTCTATTCCAGTGAATGCCCTAGAACTTCGGTATTCCCCCTTCTTATTTTCCCAGCAATATCTCATTCTTCTTTTAATATTTGAATTCGCTTAGCCCATATTTAGCACTCAGCAGATGATTATTATTGTTATTATAGATAACAGCCCTTGCTGAAAATGATTTCTACCATCTCAGATCTGCCTGGGAACTAGAATGATAAAATTTGTATTATTACCCTTACTCCCTTAATTCATTATTTAAACTTTTCTTAAAAATATTATGCCTACTCTTCCTTGATGGTTGTACATTGTAAAGTTTATTTTTCACTTTCTGGTAAGATGCATCCTCCTCCCAATAGCAATATAATAGAGAAATCATTCATTTTGCCATCATAGTAGTCATGAAGAAATCTAAGATTATATATGGAAATGAGTGGACATAAAGAAATACTATTAATGGGAGAACCATATATTAATTTTTTTTGACATACTTAGAATAGTGCTGGTACACACATACCCATAAACAAAGAAGTTAGATAGTTTGAAAATATGCAATATAATAAGGTTATTATCAGCTGCAATCCAGCATCCTAAGGGGATAAAATCAAAGGAGAAATTAAGAAGCCTTCAGTTTACCTTACTTACACGGTAGGGTTAAAAATCCAAGAAAATGACCCCCTTGAATTTGATTACAAGTTGTATAATTTGCAGGTTTGGAGAATGAGCTTTAATGTCTGTTTTCTGGCAATTAGTGTCAAGCTTGGATACAGATGGTGCGTTGTTAATCTGTGAAAGTTGGGGCTGTCTTTCAAGTATTAAAACAAATCAACAACGTTGATTGCATATAATTGAATATCCACAATTTCATTTTGCTCTAAATATATTTACTATAGCTAATGCTTATTGACAAATTTGTTATTAGCCTATGACTTTGAGCCTCTGCAGTTATTTGAAGGGCAGAATACCATCTGACAGTCTTGCAAAAGATTGAGGGTGACTTTTATCTGAATGAATGCAGTATTCTAGCACAAAATAGATTGCTTACAGAGTTTCAATTTCCTTAGGCATTAAGGACTGAGATTATTTTCAGAAAACAGAAATTCTCTTAATAATACTTTCAAGCTGCCTGATCCTCATTTCCTCTTTAAATCACCTAACTAACAAACAAACCTAATCACCTAATTCTCGTTAATGGCAAAGTATTCTCATATCAACGGTTATTTTCATTTTCAATATAAACTTTATGTAGTATATAATGCTATATTCAATAATATAAGAATTTTTGAAGATATCTGAAAATTGATATGGAAATTTGAAAAGGTTTTTGTGGAATAATCTCTTCTCACAAAATAAGTAATGACTAATTATTTAGACAACCTAATTAAAAGTGCAAAGTGTGTCCAAGTATTTACTACATTCAATATATCCTATTTTTATAAGTTTTGTTTTAAAAGCATTTACTCTTTTCTGGGATAAAAAAGCATATCCCATAAGAAAAAAGTCTATAAAAACATGTTAAGTTTATTTATTGTTCCAATTATAAGAGTAAATGGGTGAATAGATCCACAGGACGTCTCTCCTCTATGTGGTCATTCAGAGATCCAAGCTGACAAGGATGACCTGGCATCTTCAACACATGGCTTTCTAAGTTAGCCTGGGACACATGCCATTTTTCACTCCAACAAGATGGAAGAAGAAATGAGTGTAAGAGGGATGTTATGAACAAGATCCAAAAGTAGAGTTCATCATTTAGGTTGATATTCAATTGGCTAATATTTAGTTACGTGGTCATACCTAAGTAAAAGAGAAGCTGGGAATGTAGGCTAGCTGTGTATTCAGTAGTAAGAGAATATTAATTTGGGATAGTAGTCACTAGTCTCTTCCATAAGCGCTTTCTGTTAATTTAACCATTTGACAATACTGTTATACTCCTGATTTGTTAAGAAATAAATTAAAACTTGAAGAAATTACATGACTTAACCAAATTATATACTCATAGAGCCAAGACCTGGGCCTTTCTAATACATGATAACTCTGTTGTTTGTTTTTCTAATATTCTTCAATAAATTGTTGTTATTTGAATATTTGCATTATTATTTCTAAAAACAAATGTAATGTTTGAATGAATACTTCATAAAAATTTTAATTGTGAATATGCACCTATTCTACCTCATTTATTGTATCTGTATTAATATCTGCCAATAATATAACCTCTCACTTTTCAAATTCTTGTTTTATTACTTTATTTATTTTAAGATTTGGTTTTGCTTTATTTCTCAACATAATGAATCCTTGCCCTTTTTGTGGGAGTATTCCTTATCTTCCCAAGAGTAATCTCAGTATTTTAAACTGTGACATAACAAAATACAAGGATAATTTTATATCATAGAGTTATCCAAAGTCAGTGGACAGATTTTTTTCTGTCTGTAGTGGTTTGTTAATTTGTTCATTCCACAAATGTTTGTGGAATCCTTATGATGTATCAGATCATTTTTGTGACAAAGGGATAAATCCCTTGTTTTCAATGATTTTTCATTCTAGTGGAGAATATAGATCATAAAAAATAAATGTTAGCTATATAACACAATTCCTTGCAAGAGATCTTCTGAAAAGCAAATCAAGGAAAGTGAATATTTTTTAATATTTATAAAAATAAAAAATAATTTAAAAAATATGCAATCTCAGATAAAGTCATCACTG
The DNA here is from genome assembly GCF_040939455.1 of Microcebus murinus. Taxonomy (NCBI): domain Eukaryota; kingdom Metazoa; phylum Chordata; class Mammalia; order Primates; family Cheirogaleidae; genus Microcebus; species Microcebus murinus. Next base: position 15,908,190 of record NC_134114.1, read on the forward strand.
AAGTCATTTATCAAGTTTGGCATTTGAGCAGAAATCTGAATTGAAATATAGATAGATGGAAACTACTAGTATATTTCTGGAATTTAATCGAAGCTTTCTCAAGTGGCAAGTAAGCAATTATGGAGTTTGGCTGAGTTTTGTGATAAATTATAGACTGGATGAATTATAGGAAGCAGATTTGTAATGAGTGGCGGCTCCAAGTAATGGAAAGGTTAATGGAGTTTGTTGCTGTAGACGCAGGTGATGTTTATTGCATTTCCAACTTGAGGCAGAGGTGAACCAAGTACATTTGCAGATGATTAAATTTTACCTATGACTTAAATTATGTGTTTGGGTGTGGAATGTTGTGCATGGATGTCCATAAACAACCAAATAATTGAGAATTTAACTGTTATTTTATGACATAGAGTGTACCTACATTGCCAAGAGAAGTTCAACCTTTTCAAATATAATGTTGTACTCTGTAAATCACAAATTTGATAACGGTATTTTTGTAATTATTAGTAGCTCATTTCTTATATTGTATTATAGATCCTAATCTCATAAAAAGAGTTGGGTTCATTAAACAAATACAACATGATCATACTACTACCTATAAAATGTATAACAAAGGATGCTGCCAAGCCTTATAGGAATTTGCATTTGTTGACTGTCTGCAAATAGACAATGGCTATATAGAATTTAATCATTATTTATGTATAAGAAGTCTCTCTGATTTCTGTTTATGGGAGTTAAACCCCAACGACCAAGAAAATCAATTGATTTTATGTTAAATCAATTGTATTGGTTACAAGAATTCCTGGTTAGTATTGGAGAAACCATATAAAGCTGCAGATTTTTTGGAGGGTAGCACATAAAATCATCAACCAAAACATAAAAGGTGAGACATTAAAAATGAGAAAGGTCTTAAAATGCAATTTGAAGTGAATTTAAAAGATCTGTAAACAAAGCAAAAACTACTAGGAATCCAACTATATTGGCCATTGCTAACATTCACAAGTAGAAGTACCAAAAGAAATAAAACCAAAGAAGAGTTTATGTCTTAGGCAACCATTCATTTCCAGTGTCTGGCAGTTTACAGCACAGAGTAAACTTCCACATGTGTTTGTCAGAATAAACAAAATTGCCTTGCTAATATCTATTGACATTGATAATGTTAAATACCTAGAAATAAAAGTAAATCATTCATAAAAAAATCATAGTCACTCATAGAGAAGAATAGTAATACTGTGCACCTGTGGGTGAAAGAGATTTTTAGATATTATAAGCTAAGAAAGAATTCTACTTCTCTAATACTTATACTCCTTCAATTGAAAACATATATAAAATATTATCATAGAAAATTTAAAGTATATACAAGAGAAGAGAGTAAATAGTTTAATGTATACAGCTCCTACCTTCAGGAATAATCAAATTTCCCCCCCCCAAATTTGTCTCACATCCTTTCCCACTTCCAATTTTTTTTATTTACTTATTTACAGCTTAGGTTAGGCATGTGAAGTAAATCCAAGACATCATGCCTCTCCATCCTAAAAGTTTTACTATACATCTCAAAAAATTGCAGTTTTGTTTTTTATTTTAAATTTCACACTGTCATTATCACACAGTAAAATTTATAAGATTTCGTTAATACCATCTGTTATCCAAAATAAATGTGCCTATTTGTCTTAAAATTATTGTTTACACTTTATTGGTTTAAATCAAGATGCACATAAGTCACACATTGCAACTGCTATTGTCTTGTAATTATTTTGTAATCTATAACAATGTCATTCTATTTTTCTATTCATTTATCTTATTATATATTCATTTTTTGTCATTTTGGGAAACCAGATCATTTGTCTTGTAGTATAGCCCTCATTTTAATTTTTATTGATTGCTTCTTTCTGGAGAGATATCTGATATGAACGTTTTAGGCATTGTAAGCCTCTTTGCCCTCGTGGCGTGAGACAGCGGTAGATGATACTTCAATGAGTAGGACTGTATTCCAATAAGCTTTATTTTTAGGCACTAACATTTGAATTTCACATAATTTTCACATTTCATGGAATATTAGTCTTCTTTTAATATTTTTCAACCATTTAAAAATGTAAAGCTCTGATTTTTGCTTGTACAAAATAATGATCCTGAATTCACCATGGCCACTCCTGCTCTGTCCCCTTTCTATCCTATAAGCTCATAATTGAATTTAAAGGCTGGATTTGATATTTTTGTGAGAGCACTTTATGGGTTGCACAGTATAATTATTATTGAATTGAATCATAAGGCCCCTAACATCTTGTCCCCTTTTTAGTAATGCTAATTATAATCAATAAACTCAGGTGGTATCTGTCTGATTCTCCCTTGCAAAGCTCCCATAGACCTTTCATTTATAAAATTAGTTTCTGTTGATGATTATAGGCTTCAATTATTTCCTTTGGTTAAATAAATTAGTGATTTTCAAATTCCATTTCTTTTCTGCGTTGATTATCAAGAACTCATTTAAGCCAATTTACCTCATCAATCATTTATTTTCATCATAACCACTTGACCAATCTCTAAAAAGTTTCAAACTTTCTCTGATTTTTTATGTCTTTTTCTGAGTCCTCCACACTCTCCCAACTTCTTCCCATTACCCAGTTCCAAAGCCACTTCCACATTTTCAGGTATCTTTATAGCAACACCTCACTCCTGGTACCAATTTTTGGTCTTAGTCCATTTTGTGTGGCTATAGAGGACTACCTGAGGCTAGGTGATTGAAAAAAGAAAAGAGGTTTATTTGGTTCATGGTTTTGCAGGTTGTACTAGAGGCATGGTTCTGACAGCTATCTGCTTAGCTTTTTGTGAAGGCCTCAGGCTACTTCCACTTCTTGTGAAGCACAAAGGAGATCAGTGTCCCTATGTGGCACAGAGATTATATAGTGAGAGGGCACAAGATAGTTGGGGGGGACGGTGCAAGTCTCTTTTTAACAACCAGCTCTCAAAGGAAGTAATATAGAGACACCAAATCTTTGTGAGAGATCTGCCCCATGAGATAAACATCTCCCACTAGGTCCCACCTCCAACACTGGGGATCAAATTTTAACATTAGGTTTGGAGGGGGTCAAACATCCAAACTATAGCACTCACTTTTTTGCAATATTTGCTTTACGGAGCTGGTCTGGAACCAAACCTACTTATCTCCGAGGTATGCCTGTGTCTGTATTCACCCAAACTTATACAAAATACCTAAGCTTAGTTATTTACACACAGCATTAGGATACTCAGAAGAGAGAAGGTCTTTTTACATTGAGAATTATTAGATTCATTGCAAATTTATTTATCATGACCTTAATTATTCTCAATGTATAATTTCACTCTCAGAAAAAAAATCAGTTTCTAAACTTATGACAAACAGAAATTTATAGTTTTTACTTGGTTTAAATTAATTAATTTTCCTTATTTACAGAAGAATAAGAAAATGAGTGTTTCTATAATTTATGAAACACTATATATTTCACATGCATTAAGGTAAAATATCAGAATTATGTTAATCTACATTGAATGGTGAAAACACACTAATCAGCACAATTAAGTTAGCTGAGCCATGTTCTTAAGTTCTAAGTAGGCCTTGAATAAAATTGTTTATTTGTGCTAATCTAAAAGTTCATTAGATGCTCCCATTGCTCATTATCTTTCAGTGACTTGTAATTATTTTGTGGTGCTGCCAACTACACTGTGGACTAGAGGGCCACTGGCATTTTTATAAATAATTTAAATGGAAAAATTGCAGTATGGAGGTTCAGATGAGTTTCTTTTATCACAGACGGTGTTCACAGTGTGAAGATACAGTGACAGATCATTTCTAGGTAGAAACAAGATGAAAAGTGTAGTCCAATTACTGCAAGAAATTCCAGTAATAAAATGATGGGGTTTTTTTTGCTTAAATTGGCAACTCAAAAGAAAAGGCCAGGTCTGGTATATCTCTGAGTATAAAAGTGAGCCTATTAATTTGGCTTATTATACATGAATATAACAAATAGCTCTTTTCTGATACACTTACTGATTTTTATTCAAGGTAAAATAATTTATTAAATTCAAAAAAAGTGACTGAAGATTATATGAGGCTGTTATTTTCAAGTAAATCAGGTATATCTAATATGAATAAAGTCTTTCAGATGTATTTCAGGAATTAAACCCTATCCTAATTGTCTTATGTGTATATGAAAACAATTATTTTATTACTGGAATTCTTTACAGTAATTGGACCATACTTCTCATCTTTATTCTACCTAGAAATAATCTGTCATAGTATCTTCTTACGGTGAACATGGTGATAAAATAAACTTATATGAACCACTATGCAAACATTTTTACATTTAAATAATTTCTGAAAATACAATGTCTGTCTAGTGGTATATTTATATATGTGTAAATACATATATGACAATTGAGATATGCTTCATATACATATTATGTATATGAAATATAATTCATATGTCACATAACTTACTCAAAGTTTAAATTTTGATAGATTTTAGTATAATCATGCATTACTTAATGATGGGGATATGTTTTGAGAAATACATTGTTAAGTGGTTTCATCATTGTGCAAGCATCATAGAGTGCACTTACACAAAGATAGGTGGTATAGCCTACTCCATACCTAGGTTATATGGTATAACTTATTGCTCCTAGGCTATAAAGCTGTACAGCATGTTACCATACTGAATACTATAGGCAATTGTGACACAATGGTAATAATTTGGATATATAAACATATCTAATATTGCCTGTGTTATGATATTATAATGACGATGGTAGACTATCAAATTTTTTAGCTCCATCATAATCTTATGGGACCACCCTCATATACATGGTCCATCAATGACTAAAATAGTATGTGGTGCATGACTATATATTCAGAGATGTGCAACTGTCACTATAATCACTTTTAGAAGATTTATATTACCCCCAAACAGAAATTCCACACAGTCACCCCCATATTATTTACCCTCACCTTTAGTCCTATGGAACCACAAATCTACTTTCTATCTTTATAGATTTACCAATCTGGACATTTCACATAAATGAAATCATATAACATGGTCTTTTGTGACTCATTCCTTACACTTAACATAATATTTTTAATGTTCATTCTTACTGTAGTACGCATCAGTACTTTTTCTTCTTATTGAAATTAATATTCCACAATATGTATATACCACATTTTATTTATTCCTTTATCAGTTGATGAACATTTGTGGATTTTACCCCCATTTTTGGCTATAATTTTGAATAATGCTGCTGTGAACTTGTGTACATGTTTTTATTTCTGAGGAATATATCTAGGAGTGGAATTTTGGGATCACATGGGAATTGTATGTTCATCCTTTTGAGAACTTTTCAGACTTCTACAAAGTGGCTGTACCATTTTACATTACTACCGAGCAGAGCATGAAGCTTCCAGTTTCTTACATTCTTGGCAACAGTTGTTATCTATCTTTTTGAATACATCAACTCAGTAGTTGTGATGTGTTATCATATTATGGTATAATTGTCAATAATACATCAATTTGTAACAAAAGCCCTCAAATGAACACCAATGTTGACATAAACTTTGCTGGCCAAGTCCTCCACGTGTGCTGATTTTGCAGTTGTCAATAATCTATAACAATTGATTTAAATAATAAACAGAGATATCAAAACAAGAAGAAACAAAAAGACAAGGAGGAGCAAGATAATAATAATTGACTAATATTCCATTTATTGAATATACTGTATTTTCTTTATCCATTCATTGGATAAAGAAAGACATTTGGATGGAAAAGAAAGAAACAAAAGCATGAGGAAGGAGTTGACTTTCATTTCCAAGTACAGCATATTATCTTAATGCCCTCAGAAAAATAAGTTTCAATTTAAAATTTTATACCAAGGCAAATGATCAAGCAATTTGGAATGTCACAAGAATATGATATGACTTTGGGTTCATGTCCAGTGCTCCAATATCTCTTTTGTGCCTCTACCAGGAAAAGCTGCATTGGTTTCATGGATACCTTTCCAACAAGATTATCTTTGCTCCTGCTCTTCCTTCTCTTCTCTTTCCTTTCTGATTCAGGTTTTCATCCTTTATTTTTCTTGTTATTTAAGGACCAATTTGGGCGCCACTCTGTGTATAAAAACTTTCTATGTAGAAAAAAAATCTTCTTAGAAAAAAATTAGCATTATGAATATATTCTCTCCTTGTTATATTGTCTCTTGTCATCACCAAATAGTATTTTATGTGTTAAAATTCTCCATGTCTTCTAGTGTCATATGCATAATAGGTATGAATATGAAGATAAAATTTGAGAAAACTGTTAAAGCAATTCTCACTGAAGTGTGAATGAAGAATGTTTCTATGACTTGTATGCAAAGCTAATCTCCCAAATCTTGATTAATTACATGATTTTATTTTAATATTATTACATGCTTTCTTAGTCATAAAAGAGCATGTCCTCATACAAAATATCTTAATATTGTGGTTTTCTACAACTTAGTGAAATAGCAATTGACTATTTTTGATATATGCTTATTTACCTATTTGTGTACATATTCACACACAAAAGCTGAAGAAAGTCACAGAATATTAGGTACGATAGAGAATTTCAAAAGTTTAATTTCACAATATACATTTAGTTTTATATATTACAAGCTAATTTTCACATGATTTTATTTCTTGTTGTGTTAGTTCACTAGCCAATTGGATTATCAATGCATTATTCTTGAATAATATTCCCTTTATAAACTTTGGGTAAAGTCATATAAATGTCTGGCTTGAAGCAGTTCCAGGACGCATGTTTTATAACAGACAATATAAACAAGTTAGTTTCAACACACAGATATTAGGGAAATACAGAAAAATGTTAAAGAAAACAAATCTGGGCACAATAAGAAGTAGTTGTACCACTGAAAACTAAAATGTAGGCAGAAAAGGACAATAAATATATAAATATTAAATATATATTTGTTTGGTACTTTAAAAAGAGTATTAGTTTTATAAGTATTCAATACCTAGTTGTGACTGAAGAACTGCCACTTGACCTTATAAGTCAGTCTCCTTGTTCTCATTATTGAAAGTCCTAGTCAGAGTTGAAGACTTTTCTCTACGGCGGCCTATATGTGTCTCTGAACTTTTACATGCTACTTCTCTTTGAAAGAATATTGCTCTTTCAAGTTTATAGATCAGAGAATTACTTTCCCTTTGATTTGATGCTATGATTTTCCTATTTAGAGCAGAATTGTTGAAAGGAAAATTGGCTTAGGTGATATCAAATATGTCTTTGAGGCTGGGCACAATGCTCACCCCTATAGTTTCAGAAATTTGAGAGGCTGAAGCAGGAGGATCACTTGAGGGCAGGAGTTTAAGATCAGCCTGCAAAACATAGTGAGATTCTGTCACTACAAAATATAAAATTAAGCAATTAGCAGGTGGCTGAGGCAGGAGGATCACTGGAGCTAAGGAGTTTGAGGTTGCAGTGATCTATGAGGATGCCACTGAACTCTAGCTAGGGTGATAGTGCTAGATCCTGTCTCAAGAAAAAAAAAAGACTTGTTTGTGTGCAAAACAAATGCTTCAAGATCCCAAATAACCATTTAAAAGCCATGGACAGTAATTTAACAGATAATTATAATTTTAGAGGACAAAAGTGAAGCACTCAGTCCTGATAAACAGCACATAATGCAAAAATAATTTGCAAATTTTCCAGACTTGCTGATTTCAAACTAGATTTAGATTCCTAGAGCTGTACTAAAAACAGGCTGAGTCAAATACAAGGTAATCCTGGGTCTATGTACCAACCTTCAATTCAACAGTAAAAATGTTGAATTGTAGATTCAAAATGTTAAAATGTTAAAATGTAAAAATGTTAGAACTGTAAGATTTTACAAGAAGTTGGAAATATATAGTTAATTAATTTTCTTTTAGGAAAATTCTGGATGCACAATTCAAATTTTTTCTAGTACTATATTCAATTTCTGGTTTCAAGACAAAAGTTAAGTGCCCCATGCAACTTCTTAAATGCTTGGCTTACTTGAAGTTCTCCAAATCCATCTGTCTCCACTATAATATTAACACCATTTTATGACCCTTTTATTGACCTTGAAGTTTTTCAGTAAAATCCTTTTATACTCTTTAATTACTGTTTAAAACAATTTATAAATATTATGATTTCTTATTTTAAATAATGAAGGTAAAGATTTACATTAAAAGAACAAATGATGTTAAACAAAAATAATCTACATTTTTTCAGATAATTTAATTTTATGAATTTATTTTAGTTTTAATCTAGCCTTTCTTATTCTTGTATTATCACAATACAAATAATTTACAATAATTATGCCTAGAAAATAACATATTTCAATAAGGAACCAGATATTAACATAAGAAGGAATTAAAGATTGCTCAAGATCTGACAAAAAAATATAATTACAGAGGATGCTTTTTCCCTGCTATCTCTAATCAGGCTGTCTAGGTTTTGAAGGTCAAAAGGAAGAAGATAATAGAAGAGAAGTTAGCCAATCAGTCAACTCAGTCATGGTAACTACAAAGGTCAAATGTAATTATAAATGGTAGAAGGGAATACCAAGTAGAATTTTAATGTTTGATTTCTTTATACTTGATTTTTTTAAAAAATGTACTCACTATCAGGGAAAAGCTTTCAATGGCCAATTGCTTAACAATTGTGTATAATAATTTTGTGTGTGTGTGTGTGTGTTTCTACTCTGTACTATGGGAAATGCTGGCTGACCTATGGGCACAAAGTGAATAAAACATGTTCAGAGGGCACCAAGATAAGTGATATCAATATATGTTTGAAAAAAAAACAACAAAAAAAGAATTGCCTGTGGTTAATATATGAATGATAGGGATAAAATGCAATTTCTGGGCAAAACTAGTTTTTAATAACTATGCATAGCAATGCATCATGGAATACTCAGTACCTTAAAATGAGCTTACTGTACTAACTTTGTGAGAACATTTCATTTAAAAAATTGGAAAAAAAGACTAACAACTGAGATTGTGATGAGTATTCATCTAATTTTGTCTAGAGACAATGGACTTCAGCGAGAGAAATATAAGTCATTGTCTTTTGCTCTGAGCAAAGTTTAGCAAAATGTGGTCTGCAGACCAGTGCTAGTGCAAGAACTGTAACCACTCTGTGCTTCCATAACACGGAGACTAAGAGCGAGCATTTACACATGTTAACATCTCTGGAGAAAGTAATTTATTCTCTAATGACTCTACAAATACAAGTATGGGCCTGTGTTTAATATTTTTTATTCTATTTTCATAGTATTTGACTTTAATATTGTTATACACAATATCAGTCTATAAACAATTGAAGAAAGAAAATCAGAAGTAATATCCTCATGAGCAATGGCTGGCAAATGATATACTGCTGCCTAAATTTGACCTCTGAACTGTTTTTGTAAATAGAGTTTAATTGGCACATAGCTACTATCATTTGTGTATATGTACATGATAGTAGTAGTAATTTCATATGAGAGAAAAATTTTTTAATTAAATTAAATTTTTAGTTTTTAGTTCAGGATATTATGGGAGTACAAATGTTTTGGTTACATGAATTGCCTTTGTACAATTTGAGTCAAAGTTATAAGTGTGTCCATCACCATAGAGTGTGCGTTGTACTCATTAGGTGTGAGTACAACCTGCTTTCCCACCTGCTTGATTTCTGTTGAATTTTACTACCATATGTGCACATGAGTGTTGACCTATAAATTTCAATTTAGTCATGAGTACATATGGTTTTTGTTCTTCCATTCTTAAGATACTTTACTTAAAAAGATGGTCTCCAATTCCATCCAAGTTGTTACAAAAGGTATCAGTTCACCATTTTCTTTTACACCTGAGCAATACTCCATTGTATACATATACCACATTTTATTGATCTACTCATGTATTGATGGGCACAAATCAAAACCATGATGAGATATCACCTAACTCTAGTGAGAATGGCTTTTATCAAAAAGTCCCAAAACAACAGTTGCTGGTCCAGATGCGGAAAGAAAGGAACACTCATTCAGTGTTGGAGAGAAAACATTTTTGATGCATTCAAATATTCTATTTTAGGAGCATTATGATTAAATGAGTGTGAAGCATGTTCACTGTGCACTGCTTACCAACTTGTCTAAGTCTAGTGAGACAGAACACCACACACAGAACAAGTTACATTAAAATGGGTTTATTACTAATAGGTAGGCAGCAAGGGATGACAGAAACCTAGGATTCATTGTGACCTGGTCCCTTAAGACTCAGAAAAGCTGAGCAGGATAGGCTTCTGTCTGCATGCGCCCCGATTTGCACTGCCATTGAGGGACCCTTCAAAGCAGTTCGCCCTGGGTTTTATAATCAAGGGTAGCAGGAAATGCTGGGATAAAACATTAAAAGACACCTTGTTTCTGGGGATGGTGACTAGAACAGAGCCCACTGTTCTGGCCAGTTTCTTATCATCTAAGGATGTTACATTCCCAGTACATTCTACAGTTGTTCTTCAGAAGTATAGGCAAGAAAAAGAGGAGAACTGGGTGGGTCCAAGGCTACCTGGAGAACTGTCCCCTAGTAAATTAATCCTCTCTGATACAGTGAAAATATGTCAAATACATCAAAGACTACTACCAGAGTAAACTAATTTTCAATTTAATATAACAGATTGATTAGATTTTAGATATTTTAATATAATTTCTGGGCAGGATTGCTATGGATTTGTATGTTAGTATTATTGAACTTTGGAGGTATGCTACATTACTATAACTTCTTCCAAAAGACATTGACCTTTTGCAAACAGGTTTCAATCATGATTAATCCATGAGCCATCTCTGATTTTAATTGGCATCTCCAAGTCATAACTATAGTGTCAGATATTTGATAGATGCTGAAAAATGTTGAATAAATGAATGACAAGAAAGTCTATAAAATGAAATAGAACATTTGAATGTAAATCTTTGTGAGAGGTAGAATTTAACAATGGATTGATAAAATCCTCTTAACATTCTTATTTTATAGCCAACCATGGTACAGGGTTTCCTAATATAATAACTAATATATTTAAGTATGTGTATAGATGGTCTCTGATTTATGATTGTTTGACTTATGGTTTTCTTCACTTTAGGATGGTGGGAAAGCAATGTGTTGAGTGGAAACAGTATTTTGAATTTTGAATTTTTATATTTTCCCAGCTAGTGATATGTGGTATCCTCTTGCAATATCCTCTTGCAACGTTAGGCAGTGAGCAGCTGCTCCCAGTTGGCCAAGCAATCGTGAAGGTTAACAACCATGAGTTATTTAACACTTTATTATAAAATAGTGTTTGAGTTAGATGATTTTGCCCAACTGTAGGATGATGTAAGTGCTCTGAGAATGTTTAAGATAGGCTAGGTTCAACTGTGATATTCAATAGGTTTGGTCTATTAAATGCATTTTCAACTTATGACATTTTCAATTTACAATGGGTGTATCAAGGCACAACCCCATCATGTATTGAGAAGCACCTGTATGAGATTTTAAACCTTTTTTGTTTTTTCCTTACTCTACATCATTTTGAGGTTAAACCCCTTCTATTATTTATGTTTGAAAATTTTAGGTTAAAATGCAATGTTTAGATAGATATCACAATTAATTGTGAGTCAAAAGTAGTTTTGTACTGACTTTAAAAAATGGTTTCATAAAGAAATCCCATAATTCTTTAGTTAAGATCTATTATAAAATATTTTTCTCTGATTTTTTTTTCTGTTTTCCTTCCTTGTTTTCATCTGGGCCAGGGACTAACTTGTGTTTGGTAAACTTTTCCAAATCCTCGACGATAATGCCAAATTCACAGACACGTCTTTTCCTCAATGTTAAACAAAAGATGCCATTTTTACTAAGCTTGTCTGACATTTAGAGCAACACATTTTAATTATAAATTATTCCAGAACTAAAAATTTTATAGAATCAAATGGAATCAAAATCCAAATAACATGCTACCTAGTTATATCATAGAATAAAGAAAATAGAAATGCAAAATGAAATGAAAGCGCAAAGCACGGTATTTCCTAGTATCAGAATGTTTTGTTGAATGTTCTAATGATGAATATTTACATTTATTCAGTTCATTTTCCCAGTTTTTCTTAGAGTATACTATTTTCTGTTCTTTGGTTGCTAGCTATGTGAGATGTTAGTAACATCAATAGCTATTAATGAAAACAGTTTTCATTAGTATTTAAAAAATCAATCTGATTTAAGGAAAGGAATACTACTTGCAATAAAAAAACAAATTAGCAGTGTTTCATTTATTTATTAACACAAAAATATGCATGCCAACCACAAAAATTTGGAGACACAAATAATAACTATTTATTGTTCTGATATCTGGATTCAGCTTGGGGTCCCTTAAGTGGTTCACCGGAGTTTGAACAACTCACTGACATGCGTGGGAATCAGCTGGATCCCAAGCAATCTTGGCTGTTCTTGACAGAGCTTAGAATGCTCAATCTGCTCCACATGTTCCTCGTTCTTCAACTGGCTGGCACGTTCAAGTTCTGATGGGAACACAAAGATACAACTAGAATAAGTGCAAATATACAAGTCTTCTTTAGGACTAGTCATAGAACTTGTACACTGTAACTTCCACCTTCTTTATTTGCAAAGACAATCTACAGGGCAAGTGTAGCAGCAGAGTATACAGATGCTACAGTGTTACATGGCAAAGGTTATGAATAAGTTATGGAAACAACCCAAGTGTCCATCAATACATGAGTGGATTAATAAAATGTGGTATATGTATACCATGGAGTTCTACTCAGCCACAATAAACAATGGTGATATAGCACCTCTTGTATTATCTTGGATAGAGCTGGAACACATTTTACTAAGTAAAGTATCGCAAGGATGGGAAAACAAGTACCACATGTACTCACCATCAAATTGGTATTAACTGATCAACACTTAGGTTATTTAATTTTTTATATTCCATTTTATTCTTATTATAAGTTCTCTTTTCCTGGCTTTTTTGTATTATGTAGTTGGCAGCTTTGCTATAGGATCCATACACATTGAGTATTATATATTCTTGATTAATTGGCCCTTTTAGGTTTATGAAATACCCTTTCTTATACTCTTGAATTAAAATTTCCCTCATTTAAGGATAGAAACAATAGATTTTTTATGCTTAATGTTTGCATGGTAAGTATATATCTATCATTGTATTTTCAATGTGCTTTGTATTTACAGAATGTTTCTTCTAAGTGGCAGATGAACGGATCTGGCTTTCTAAGTAAGTCTGAGAAATTCTGCCTTTTAATTGGAGTGTTTAGTCTCATTACATGACATATAAATTGTTGCTATCTGTGGACACAAGTCTAACATATTGAATTTGATTTTGACTTGTCTCATCTTTGTCTCTTTACTTTTCTGCCCCTTATTTCTTCAAGTGAATCAAAAAATTTTTAAATTGTACTACATTTCCTCTTATGTCTTTGTAGTTGTATCTCATGTGTGTGCTTGTGTTTTGTATTCACTTTAGATAATGTAATATTGATGTTCAACTTTGAATGTTCTATATGTAAATTATTAGAATGTTTCATAAAAATGTAAATACTCTATCACAATTTGTTTCCAAAAAATGCCTTCTAACCTGTTTTGGTTTTTCTTTTGTATATTTGATTTCTGCATATGCTATAAAATCTCTTATTTTGAACTGAACTTCTCCTTCTGATTAGGTTAAATGAGGTTAGAAGGGCGGGACCATAATTCAACATGACTAGTGTTCTCATAGGAAGATGAAGAAACACCTGTAGTTTGTACTCACAGAGAAATGGCCATTTGAGGACAACAAAAAGACAGCCTTTCCAGGTCAAGGAGATATCTGCAGAAGAAACAAATTTTTCCAAAATCTTAATTTTAGACTTCTAGCCTCTAGAACTGTAGGAAAATAAATTTTTGTTCTTTAAGCCATCCAGTGTGTGGCGTTCTGTTATGGCAACCGTAGCAAACAAATGTATCTATGAGCCCTTATTTTATAATAAGCTGTAAAATGTTATTATTAAATAAAAATATATATTACATATCATTGCCAAATTAATATTTGGGTATATTTTGACAGTAGAGAACAAAAATTGAATACATTCTGAAGTTTAGCATAGTTATAGTGAAAATAACACTTTACAGCCTGTTGATTGTATCTCAGGTAAAAAATAAGTATGTTGTTGCTTTTAACTTGTAATGTAAAAGTTTTAAAATTATTGCCCCCCTCCAGAAATCCAGGAAATCTCATTTTTTGTTATTCCATTTTAGTTTGCATATCTACTTATAATAATTATTTCTCTACAAATTTTCCACTTGTTCAATTAAAATTAATGCAGAGTATTGGAAAATATGCACTCAATTCTATAGACATATTTTCAGTCATATTTTACTTTCTAACTTGTATTTATTTTAAAAATATGCTTATCAGGAAAGAATAAAATAGGACTTGAACCAGAAGTCCAGGGAATCTCACTTTTTGTTATTTCATTTTAGTTTGCATATCTACTTACAATAATTATTTCTCTACAAATTTTCCACTTGTTCAATTAAAATTAATGCTGTAGAAATTATCTACAATGTTCAGTTCTTTTTTGGAGTCTCTGAATGCATACAGAATTGTATAATCTGCTTCTTCCAGTGTGAATGTTTCATCTGGCAATTTGAAGAAAGGAAAAACCATTGCCAGGAAAAAGGAAGAGTTCTTTGAGACCCTTGGCATTTTCTAATGAAGTCTTTGATCTGTTTAACTTCAAACTTATGGGATGAATCCCAAGCAGTGCTTAGAGGTAAATGTATAGCTAAAAATTCTTACAGAGAATATTTAATTTCTGGATAACCCCTTTCCTATTGGCTAACCATATCTGCATTGTAATGATGGGTTTTGGATTGCTTAATTGGACAACACACAGAGTAATTTTATTCTCGTCTTCAATCCTCTTAGTTTTAGAGTTTTTTTGTGTGGCACTTCCCAATCTATGATTTTGTCCTGAGAAGGACTAGGATACAGGATTCATTGACAAATACTCTTCATATTTCTTATCTTCAACTGTAAGATCCACATCATCTTTATAAAAAAAAATCCTATCATTTTAAAAGGTAAGTGCCCTTTTTAATGGATTTCAGAAATTGCTGACTTGCAAGGCCAGACGCGGTGGCTCATGCCTAGCTCTCTGGGAGGCCGAGGCGGGCAGATTGCTCGAGGTCAGGAGTTCGAAACCAGCCTGAGCAAGAGCGAGACCTCATCTCTACTACAAATAGAAAGAAATTAATTGGCCAACTAATATATATAGAAAAAATCACCTGGGCATGGTGGCTACTCTGGAGGCTGAGGCAGCAGGATTGCCCAGGAGTTTGAGGTTGCTGTGAGCTAGGCTGACCCCACGGCACTCACTCTAGCTTGGGCAACAAAGTGACGCTCTGTCTCAATAAAAAAAAAAAAAAAGAAAAAGAAAAGAAAAGAAAAAAGAAATTGCTGACTGCATCATCAGAATACCTTCTGAAATCACTAAGGATTGAAAATCCATTTTTTTTCATAATTTTTTAGTGACATTGACTGATTCTTTTAAGTGAGTGACAAGCAGTTAGCACCAATCTTCTGAATTTCCTCAAAAGGCTATTAACAAGGTACTCACAAGTCATTTCTTGATTATCACTAAGAGTTTGGTTGTCAGATCTTATTTAACAAACCCGTTATTTCTTGATTCTTTCAAAATTGTTTCATTCTTTTTTGCCTCACTCTGGAAGCCATATCTCATCTGCAATTTTGTTAGGAGCTATGAGGCCCCGTCACAGTTTTCAGTTTGCTTGGGCTTGTTCCAAGGCCAATTCATTAGAGCCCTTAGACAGGGACCACTACTGCCCCAGAAGGACACCCCTTACCTTTTGTTTGAAATTTAGAAAAATTCATGATATATTTATTAAAAATACAATAATTTTTTTAGTTCTTTGTATGTAGTAAACTAGTCTATTTTTTAATATCTTACACCATAAAATGCTTTCAGAATTTCTATTATAGTACACATTTTTAAAGATTAATTCTTTAAGACTTTTTTGTCATATATATCTGTGTATATATAAAATGTTTACCTTTAGTTTTGAAATACATTTTTATAGGAAATAGACTTTTAGCTTGAGTTTTCTTTTTCCTTTAGCTCTTTAAAAATGTAAGCTCATTGTATTCTGACTTCCATTGTTTCTGTGAGAGTGCAGCTATTATTCTTGCATTCAATAAATTTCATATCCTTATTTTCTCTGGTTGGCTTCAAAATTTTGCTTTTCTTTAGTTTGCAGTAGTTTATAATATATCTGGATATATTTTTATTTGCATTTATCACACTTAAGGTACTCTGATCTTCTTGGATGGATGTTTATTTGCTTGTTTCTTTTCAAATATTTGTAAAAATTTTTACCCTTATCTATTCAAATATGTATTATAGATCACTCTTTCTTTCTCCTCCCCTTGGGTCTCTAATACTTGCGTACTTGAATGTTTTCATATATATCCTCAAGGGTTTCAAATGATCGATTCCATTTTTCCCACCTTTTGTGCTCCAGTTAATTTCTATTGTCATACCTTCCAGTTTACTATTTCTTTCCTCTGCTGTGTCTATTTTTCTGGCCATAAACTAATCATCTTTAGTGTGTGTGTGTGTGTGTGTGTGTGTGTGCACATGTGTGTGTGTATGTGTGTATATATATATATATATACACACATACACAATTTATATATATATAAATTGTTTTTTAAAAAAATTCTTATGCTCTTCATTTGTCTCTTCTCATGGTTTTTATTTTTCTGAGATCCCTAACAGTTCCTGTGTTTCATTCACCTTTCTACTCTATTGCTGTAGCAAGGTTAAATTTAAGTCTGTGCTCTTTTTATGTCCCTGATAATTCTAATATCTAGCCTTCTTTTATTGTTTTATTACTTCATGGTGGGTTATTTATTCTTGTTTTTTTGTGTGTGTCTCATATTTTTCTTTTTTTTTTTATTTTGAGACAGAGTCTCACTTTGTTGCCCAGGCTAGAGTGAGTGCCATGGCGTCAGCCTAGCTCACAGCAACCTCCTCAAACTCCTGGGCTCAAGTGATCCTACTGCCTCAGCCTCCCGAGTAGCTGGGACTACAGTCATGTGCCACCATGCCCGGCTAATTTTTTCTGTGTATATATTAGTTGGCCAATTAATTTATTTCTATTTATAATAGAGACAGGGTCTCACTCTTGCTCAGCTTGATTTCGAACTCCTGAGCTCAAACAATCCTCCCACCTCAGCCTCCCAGAGAGCTAGGATTACAGGGGTGAGCCACCCTGCCCGGTCGATATTTTTCAATTGAATATCAGATAGTGTATACAAAATAAAAGAAAAAGGAGATAAATAATATTTATGCCCAGAAATGGACACACCACTTCTTTGCTGTGAAGGGTGAGGAAATTTAGTTTATACTAATATTCGAGTGTGGTTTAGGCTTTTCTAATACTGATATTTCTTATTTTGATGCAAAGGCCTCCCTCAAACTATGAACATTTCTAATATTACTGATGTTAATGAAATAAATTAACCTATAGATAAGACATTGTTTTATTTGAATATGTGTTGAGATAATCCAAATATTATCATGGTTTAGCTGAAAGACCACAGAAGACACCATCTTCTTTCTCCCTAGATTCTTCATTTCTCCACCTTAATGTCATCACCTGTACACAAAGAGACACACTTAGAACCTCACATTTCTTTTCCTGAAATTTCCAGTTAATATCAGCTGTTGTTTTGGGGATGAGATGTAGTATCTGTTAGTTCTATGACATCGTGAATTTATCTAGTATGTTAAAAGTCTTTTTTAAAGAGAATTTTAGCCTACTTTTTCAAATCTTACAACATTTCTTTTTTCATTAAATTAAATGACTATCGTGTGTGGATCACAAAACTTTGCATTCAAACTAAAGAACTAGAAATTACTTAGGTATTAAGGAAGAAAGAGTACTAGGACACTAAAGAAGAGAAAGTTCTTTTTCGACTTTGCAGAGGCAAAATGCTTGACAAAATGGATGATAAATACATAACTCTGAATATATAAAATACTTTTCCAAAAACCCCAAGGTAGTCATTCTACCTGTAATAATGGAAATGACAATCTTTTCATCTATAGACTTATTTTAAATAATAGTAATTTGTAAGTTCTCTTTCAAAGAGAACTAATAATTATATTTTTTATTTCTTAGATATGCTGAAGTAATGAGAAGTTATTCATGGATTTTAATGTGACATGCATATTTTCAATCCACGCTTAGCAATTCTAGTCTTCCCACTATATGCTTTATAGCTTTTCAGGGCTTCTCAGGATATTTATCGGGTTATTTTCAGTACTAAAATTTTTATCAAATATATAACCTAAATCCAGAACAGTGTACAATCACAATTGTACTAGTAATAATACATTTACATTAAGTAAACACACTCATGTGACTGGCGCTCACAGAAAAAAACAGAATATCACTAGATCTCCCAAAGCCTCCATTATATACTTTTGTTGTTAATGACTACAACCGTTCATCCACCACTCCCAATAAAAGAGTAATCACAATCCTAACATCTAAAATCATATATGTTTTTGCTCTTGACATAAAAAAAATGATCTGATAGGTGCTATTTCTGTTTGTCTGCTCAATATGTTGAAAATATTTTGGCATTTACCTAAATTATTGCATTTGGTTGTACTTTGTTCATTCTCATTGATGAATAGAATTCCATTACATGAATATGTCACTATTCATTAATTGTTCTACTGTGGATAGACTCTTTGGCTTCTTTCCCAATTTTAGATACTATAATACAAATGTTCCTGCAGTAAATGATCTTTCAAATGCATTTTGTTGAACACATACAGTGAGGGTATACACAGAAGCAAACTTTCTTAGTCAAAGGTATGAGCAGATTAGCTTTAGTGCTTACTATCAATCACCTTTTGAAAGTGATTTTACCAGTTCACATTCCCAAATGGTAAATAAGAGTTTCAACTGCTCTATGTCTTCCACACACAGAAAATTCTCTATTATTTGCACTTGCTCATCTGGTGTCACACCCTGCTTTAATTTGAATTTATTAATTTATGACTATTAAAGTAACCTTTTCGCGGATTTTTTGAATAAGACCACAAAAGCACAGGCAACAAAAGCAAAAAAATACAAATAGGATTATATCAAACTAAAAAATCTCTGCACAACAAACAAAACAATCAACAAAGTAGAGAGAGAACCTACAGAATGGGAGAAAATATTTGCAAACTATACACGGATAAGAGATTAATAATCAGAATACATAAGAAACTCAAATAAGTCAATAGCAGGAAAATGATAATCTGATTAACTAATGGGCAAATGACCTGAATAGATATTTCTCAAAAGAAGACATATGAATGGCCAACAGTTATATAAAAAAAGTTCAACATCACTAATTACCAGGGAAATGCAAATCATAACCACAATGAGGATTCATCTCACTCCAGTTAGAATGGTTGTTATCAAAAAGGAAAAAGATCATAAGTGTTGGTGAGGATGTGATGAAAAAG
The DNA here is from genome assembly GCF_040939455.1 of Microcebus murinus. Taxonomy (NCBI): domain Eukaryota; kingdom Metazoa; phylum Chordata; class Mammalia; order Primates; family Cheirogaleidae; genus Microcebus; species Microcebus murinus. Next base: position 15,927,777 of record NC_134114.1, read on the forward strand.
GAACAATTGTACACTGTTGGTGGAAATGTAAATTAGTACAGTCATTGTGGAAACAGTATGGGTGTTTTTCAATAAATTAAAAATGTAACTACTATATGATCCAGCAATTCCACTACTGGGTACATATTCTTATGAATATGAAATGTCAAAGAAATACCTGCAATTCCAAGTTGAATAGCCAGGATATGAAATCAACCTGACTTCCAACAACAGACAAGTGGATAAAGACAATGTGGGATATATACGCAATAAAATACTGTTCAGCCATAAGAAGAATGAAATTCTATAATTTGCCACAACATGGTTGAAACTAGAGGACATTATGTTATGCAGAATAAACCAGACACTGAAAGACAAATACTGCAAGTTCTTACTTATATGCAGAATGTATATAAGTTGATCTCATAATATAGTGGATAGAATAATAGTTACCAGAGATTGGGATTATAAAGCAGAGGAGACGTTGGGGACAGAAAGGAAAAATAAGTTCTAGTGTCCTATTGCACAGTAGGTTGACTATAATCAACAATAGGGTATCATATACTGTATACTCAAAGTTAGAACAGATGCTTTTATATGTTCCCACCACAACAAAATATTAAATGTTTGAAGTTACATATATTGCTAATTACTAATTAGTAATATTACTAATCATAGTAATTAGTAATAATTAGTAATTAGTAGCTAATTACTATGATTTGATCATACACAAAGTATATTGCAAACAACACATTGCACCCTATAAATATGTAAAATTATTATGTGTCAATTAAAAATAAAGTATGTGATGAAACAATCTGTTTTAAAGATGTATGAAACAATCTTACTGAAGGAGATAGAGAAAGAAGTGCTGAAAAAATAAATTATCCTTAATACTTTTTGGGTGTGTATATATTCTTCCATAGAGGGCTGCTGTAATTGTTTACTCACTATGTAGTCTTAGGAACTGATAATGAAATATTTTTAATTATATATTCAAATATATGTTAAAATTCATATTTAATGAAATTTACATTGCTTTTTAGATCTCTTTGGTTGAATATACATATTAAAATGAGCTTTATAAATGTTGGAAAAGAGATTATCCACTATTTAGGGACTTCTGGTTAAAAACACAATACAAAACAAAGCAATAATATGCACATATATTACAACTCAGTGGAAACAATATAATATACTATAAATACAAGTAAGTTTTTCTAGTTCAGTTGTGAAACTTGGTGTATCTATATAAGACCATGCTTGTAAGGGCTCAGCTTTGAGTATACCTATGCACGTGTTTCCATTGGACTAAAGGAGTACAGTGATTATTTTATGTCAAACGGAGAGTATATAGGGCATTGATGAGATAGGTTACTAAAGCAACACAGAGACAGTAATTACAAGAAACAATTGCTATCCTTAAGCTGTAGCAGAGAGAATAAATTATAAAATATGATGTTATAGGAAGAAAATACCTCCTGCAAAATCTTTGTCCTTTGGGAAAAATTATTTTTGGCTAGTGATTCAACTCTGAAGGAAATTTTTCACACCCAGTGCCCACTCCTCTGAGAGAGTGATCAATAGCTGATGCTTGCACTCCTGGGATGAGAGAGTGATCAATAGTTGATGTTAGCACTCCTGGGATGTGACTTGTGAAGATCTCTCGGGGAGGACACTGGTGCACTGAAGGTAGAGGATGGAAAATTTCTTACGGGCGGCGCTGCTGTCTTTGAGGCATCTCGGAGTGGGAGATTGCTGTAAAAATATGTAATAGTGGAACTATCATGCTCTTCCTGCACTTAGTAGATAGCGATAGGAACTAGAAATAAGAAGAAGTTTCTGTCATCTTTATTCCCCCCAGTTGATTTTCCACTACTCTCTCTCAAAACCTATGATGCCTATCTCTACAAAGGGATCAGGAAAATGTACTTTGGAGACTACAAACCCCAGCATCAAAAAATACAGTATTAGAGAGTGAACCTGTGGATAAGAGACCATAGCTAAATAACAGGCATAGTTAATGAAATTATTTTAATGTGTAATAAAAATAGTCCTAACCAGTGGCAATTAGTCTCTGTAGATTCCCAGAGACTCCTCCTACACTGCAGTGAAAGCAATGGCTATTTCTCAGGACCTGGGAGAGCATGCCTAAATGCAGACATGGTCTCCTGCTCTCCAAACAAGAGAGATCTGAAAATTCACTAACTATGAGGACAACACTGGAATTTCCTCCTTAGTTGTATAAGTTTTCTTCTGCTTCTAGATGCCAACTAAATAAAGGAGAAATATGTGTGTGTGTGTTTGTTAATATTTTTGTGTGTTTTAAAGTTTGCCATTTAACTTTGAATATTGAATACTTTGAATATAGAATATTTTAAAAATTCAATAGCATTTTCTTTTTTAAAAATGCAAGAGAAAATATATCAAAAATGTACTTTGCTGTTTTCCCAATTTTTAAAATTATTAGTTACCTGAACATTAATTATAAATTAATTTAATAGTGTTTTAAAAGTAGGTAAACAAGCCATTCTATATCAATGAATTATATTTTGATAGCAATTAAAAATACTGTGAATTTTTATTTCATTGATATTAATTAAAGTGCTACTTTTACTTATACAGGAGCTAAACTCCATGTATTGATTTTAAGCTAGTTATTTTTATTGTTTTAAAATTTTTTGTTGTGCTATGTTCTTAGAAAAAACACCTTGGTATGGCCTTCAAACTCAATAATTCACTGTGTCACTGTGGAGGTGTGTTCAATTAACTAGTCAGTCCATCAGTCTTTTTTTTAATTTCCAAAATTGTGTATTACTATTCTAAAGTTACTGATGTGATCATTCTTTTAAAGTAATTGTTTCATAATTCATCATCACCTGATGATGATCTTCATCATCATAATCATCATTATAATGTCATTAGTAATATCGATGTTTTTATTATCCCTCTGAGGTTTTTTCCAATCTTCTTAATGTCTTCTTTTGCATTATTAATACTAGCTCTCATATTTCTCATCCTTCTTATTTTTTAAAGGCAATAAATTCACTCATAATATTGATTATGCAGTTTAAGTTATTTCTCCATGGGAAAACATCCTTTAATGTCAAATTCAAGCAGTACCCAGGTTCTGAACCTATTTTGGTAATATAACTATAAAGTAATGTTTGATTTGTGTGTAATTCTTGGTAGTTGTATTAACCATTTTGAGTTGCTATTAAAAAAAAAAATTCTGTAGTGACTTAAACAACAGGAATTTATTTTCTCACAATTCTGGGGCCTAGAAGTTCAAGATTAATTTGCCAGCATGGTTGGTTTCTGGTGAAGGCTGTCTTCCTGTCTTGCTGGAAGCTGCCTTTCTCTCTGTGTCTCCAGGCAGGGAGAGAAAGTGAGCTCTCTGGTTTCTCTTATAAGGATACCAATCTCATCATAAGAGTCCCACCCCTCATGACTGCCTCTAAATGTAATTATCTCCCAAAGGCTCCAACTCCAAATACCATCTAATTATGGATAAGACATCAATATATGAATTTGGGGTGTATAATTCAGTTCATAACAATAGGGTTTCTGTCATTTTATGTTTACATTTCATATACTTTTCTTTTTTCTTTTTTGGCCTCAGAGAATCTTCCTTTTCTACCATTTTCAATGTGCTTATGATGATATATTACCTTATATATGTGAGCTGCTAGATATTTGATTTGATTAATCTGTATACAAATCGGAGTCACTTTTGCTTATACCTAGATATTTTCTCAATAATAAAAATTTAACTGATTCAAAAGAGTACTAAGGTGAATGAGTTGAAAATATTGATAAAAACAGTTTATATTCATTTTAACAATTCATAGCTATCTTTTCCAAAACAAAGAGTTTTAAAAGTGTACTATCAGTTGAAGTAAGGAAACACTTTCTCAGTTATAAATATCTTGAAAGTTACATAATTTATAAGTAGATACTGACTTTCCAAAATGAATATCAAAGCTTATTGACTACCATACATATCTTTATCCAGGCAACTTGAGAAATAATTAATCTTTATATTTATAGAAAATTTAAATCAATAATTGCATCATTATGTATGCTAGGAACTGTAAGCAAAATGTAAGAAGCATTGATACTTCTGCTTTATAAATTGCTTTGATATTTTAAGGATTTACTTTCAGTCTTTGATTCCAAAGAGAAGCATCACTTAAAATTATTTAGCTTAACTAACGTATGTATTATTTAATCTCCTGAGATTACAGCCATGAAGACCAGTAGTAGACAACTGGACAAATCCATACCTAATAGGTGACAATGTAAACTTTTTCTCAGTTAATTGAAAGGTATATTTTAATAACTAATAAATTACAATTGTCATATACCTTGTCTTAGTCCTCAGGCTTCTGTAACAAAATATCATAAACTGAATTGCTCATAAGCAAAAGAAATTTATTTCTCACAGTTCTGCAGGCTGGAAAGTCCAGATCAACATGCTACATACAGATTTGGTGTCTAGTGAGGGCCCACCTTCTGTTTCATAGTTTTTGCTGTGTGCTCACATGGTAGAGGAAGCTAGCCAGCTCTCTGGAGCCCCTTTTTATAAGAGCACTAATGGTGTAATGTCTTAATATCTTCACCTCAGAGGTTAGCATTTCAACACGTGGATTTGTGGAGGACGTAAACATTCAGATCATAGCATACCCCTAATTTTCCTTCCATTTGAGGTTGGGATTTAAATAATACTCTGTTCATTATATTGGCAACAAATTTCATGAAATATTTAAGTGCTTCATATAACTATGTGAGGTGACCTGAATTCTGATGCTTGTCTTTACTCTGTAACCTTGACGGTATCAACTTAACAACAACAAAAGTTGATTTAATTTTACCATCAAAAAACTGAGCCAGATGTTTCAGGAATAGAAAGCAAAAGGAAATACTGTCCTTGCATTCAAGAAATTTACAATTCCCTTGGGGTATACAAGAAAATAAGAAATGTGTACAAGTTACTATAATAGAAGATAAGCTGTAAGTGCCTTTGAAGAGATTTTAGAAAATTCGGAAACTAAAAAGAATAAATTTTACAATGATGAGCTAGTATTTGAAATGGACTTTGAAATTTGAGTTGAATTTCAAAAGATATAAATGGAGAGTGGGGTAGTTGGGCTCTGTAGTCAGAGAAAATGGCATGAAATGTATAGAAAAATGTATACAATGAAAATACATCTTCATAAAGAACAAATTACAAAATTTCATCCTATAAAGTGAGCAAATGTAGAAGAATAAGTTTATACAGCCAGAATCATATAGTAAAAAAAAATTTAATTGCTAGAAGTTAATTGATGAAGTGAACTAAGAATTTATTTTGGATTATAATTCCAAGTACCATATCACATAATAATAATTCATACTTCACATTACAAGAAACATGTGCTGTCTAGAAGGAAAGTAGAAATGACTGATATAATTTTATGAATGTGTCTAAAACTATAATTTAGACAATTATTAGAAGGCACAATGCAAGAGAACATCTGATAGGAAATCTAACTACATCAGTTGGATTAAAGAAAAATTCCCTGAAGAAACAAATAATTGAGTTCAGAAGACTAGAAGTGAGAGGAGGACAAAAGTATATCAGATGTAGGTGACATTCCTGTTGTAGAAATGGCCTGAGAAATAAGCCAATTTCAGGTGTTATAGTATCTTTTAAATTGTTTCTTTATCTTAAACATAATGGGGTATTATATAAGAGAATAATAAGAGAAAATATTGTTATCAGAGCTTCACTTTAAAAATAAAGCATACTCTGTTGAATGAAGAAGAGTCAACTGGGATAAGAAGACCAGATGGAAGCAAATTGCAAATTAAAATCCTTCTGGAATGGATCAGTTGAAAACTAACAGTTGCACCGAATAAGTGGTATGGACATAGATAGCTGTGTACTATTGAAGAAATAGTTTAAGATTTAAAATTGAAATTACATATTGGATAATTAAAAATTAGAGAGACAGAACTATGTAAGGTTATCTTGTGGCTTCTGCTTGTGGTATTTTGTTGTGTGATTGTTCTCTTCGTTGTAGTAGAGAATCTGTACAAAACCAGAAAATAAAATCCTTTAAAGGAAGAAGACCATAAAGTCAGTTTAATGTACCTATGAGGATCCTTTGAAGTAGGCATCCAAACAAAGTTGTGGATTTGAAAATTTTAAAGCATGATTTTGGACTGGATATAGAAATTTGCACACAGTCTTGTTCACTGGTAGTTAATGGAGTTGCAGCCCAAGAAGAGCTTTGCTTGGGAGCAATAAAAAATAAGTAAGAAGGAATTCCTAAATGTTGACTAAGTAGTATAGGATAAGGACAAAAGATATTAAGAAGGGTAGAACAGAATATTAAGAGAAAGCTAAGAGAGTGATGTCACACGATTATTTCAAGAGTCAACGAGGTCAGTAAATGCTGAAACATCAAGTAAGAGGATATTGACCACTGGCTTTTGAGATGAAGAAATCAATGAAGATGTTAGAAATGCTATTTCAGAGAAGTGAAGGGATAGAAAATAGATTGTTCTGGGTTAAGAGGAAAGAGAGATAGGTGAGGAGATGGAGCACTGGTTTATAGGTAACTATTTCAAGAAGTGGTTTGAATAAGGAGAAGACAGCCACAATTGGAGATAGAAAAGCATATAATTGAAATTGAGGATTTTTAAAATAAGGACTACTGAATATATTCAATGGAAAAATACAGTTGAAGAGAAATAGGATTATATTCTATTTGGGACCTGACATAAGCTTAATTTGTCATTTGTCAAAAAATGACAAAACAGGAAACTCTATTTTCAAAATCAATACAGCAAAGGTAGAATTATGACCAGAGCTAAGCTGCTATTGAAAGAAGTAAGAACAAATGCAAAGGCTGATGTAATCATGTGTGTATGTGTACATCTGGACCTCATGTACATTGATAGAGAGATGGAAATTGAAAAATAAGGGAAACGATTAAATAGTTTTGTTTTTTTTTGGGGGGGGGGAAGAATCTGTTGCAACTAGTAAATGATTTTACCTAAATATTGAAAATGCTTATGGTTAAGCAAAAGCAAATGCTAAAGACATGCTCATTAGTCTCTGACTGTAGATTATGAAACAATTTATAGGGAGAATGAGTTATTTTCTCACAGATTTGAGTAACTGCAATTAAGATTTCATCCTCACCCTCACTCCAGCACACATTTCTTATGAAGTTTATCCATGATTTCCACATTGCTCAATCCAATGGTCAGTTTCCCAACTTTGTTTTACTTGACTTATTAGCAGCATTTAGTACAGATGATAACTTCCTTCTTGAAACCTTTTTTCCATCTGGCTTTGGGATGTCACACATCCCTGATTTTGGCCAAAGATAGTGGAATTCTTTATTGATTTTTTTTCCTGAGAAAAAGTTGGAGATATTCAGGGCTTGGTTGTTGAACATCTCCATTTTGCTGATTTCCTGCTTGATATTTTCCATTAAACAGCTTGATGTAGTATCCGCAGGCTAGCAAGTCCTACTTTTTTATCTCAATCCTGAACTCTAAAAATAGATCTTTTATATAATTTGACTTCTTAGATTAGATATCAAGTAAAATTCTTAGAATTAACATAACTCATGATCTCCTAATTGGAGTCATCCAATAGGACTGTAACTGCTGCTCAGTTTGCAGTCTTTCTCCTTAAGCTAATAAATACCTCACCCTCTTGTTCTTCAGGCCGTGATCTTGAAGTCATTCATCACTCACATCATTCATCACTTTTTTCTACCACCCCTCGAATCCATTCATCAGCATAAGTTCTTAGCTCTTCCTTGAGAATATAGTCTATATTTGACCACTTCTCTCTATTGTTATACTACAAAATCCCTTTCTCACTTCTCCCCCATTTGCTCTTCTTCAGACAGGTAGGCTTCTATGCTCATTGTGGTCCACACTGAACATCCTCCTCCCTCAGGACATTTGCACCTCCTAATCTCTGAACCTGGAATATTCTTTTTCATCATACCTGCATAGCTTGCTCTCTCATGTTTAAGCCTCTATACAAACATCAAATTTTTAGTAAAAGTTTAACTGAATACCATTATAAAAAAGATTATGTCTCACTTCTACCTTTTCTATAACTTTTCGTGCTTTATTTTCCCCATGGTTGTATATCATACAATGTAGAGTATATTTTTATTAGTTTAATTACTTATCTATACCCTTGGGATAGAATAGTACTCTCTACATGATGGAAATGTTCTATATCTTGGCTTTCCAATATAGAAGCTGCTATCACATGTGGATATTGATCACATGAAATGTGGTTAGAGTGACTGAGAAATGGATTTTTAATTTTATTTAAATTAATTTAATTTTTAATTTACATAGCAATGTATGGCCAGTAGCTGTCATCTTGGATTATGCAGAGCTAAAGTATAAACTCTATTACAGCAGGAATTATTCCTTGTTTTGTCTACTTTCTTAACTCCTTTCATAGACCAGTGTCTAAAGCATAGCAATTGCTCAGTAAATTTGTGCATCATTGAATGAATTAAACTAGAAGTTTAATAGGTAATTAATGATAAATTTGGATCATGGGAAGGAGATAATCAATATAGAGAAAATTGAAAGTTTACTAAAAGAGAAAAAATGTTTAAATTTGAATTTAATAAATTTAATTGAATGAGTATTTGCAAAGCATGCAATTTCAGAAAAGATTTTTCTAGAAGGAGGGATTTGCAATTAAACATTGTTAAAAGTCTGGGGAGAACACAAAAGGTGAAACAGGTCCTTTCACTTGAAAATCATAGTCATAAGTAGCCATGGATGGAGAAGAATCAATGTTGTGCTGAGGGCACGTCATGAAAAAATCCAGATGTCAAAAAGTTTAAAGTGAGGTTGAGTGAGGGAGGGTTAGGGAAGTTAGGCAAATTGGCCCCTCAGCCATCCATTAAATAGTAGAAGAAGGAAAAAAACTTATCATAGTAGAGCAATATTGTGGTTTGTATTTGTTTTTAAATGACAGTTGTATACATCTGTGATCCTTAGTGCAAAAACAATGTGACATTATAAAAAATAGGAAATAATATATAGACTAGGCACACAAAAGGCATTAATAGTTATAAACTGTCTCTGAAAATATAGATTTAAACCTGAAAAGAGGAGATTTTCTCTTCTCTCTGTTTCCCACACACTCTCACTCTCTTTCTCTCTCTCTTTAGATGGAGGAAAGAGAAATTAAGGGAGAGACAAGCAGAGAGATTAAGGAATTTCTTTTAGCCATCTGAATCATAGCAAAGAAAAGGGAAACTACTTAATCTATGTAGAGAATAACATTGCTCCAGGAGATATGATACAAATTAATAAAGTGTTGCTGAGCAGCAACAAAGATCCATCTGAGGTGAGACTACATGAAAAAATTATGTTTTTATAAATATTGCCAATAGAATTTGGCAGATCTGGTGTTAGAAGACAGAAAATGAATAATTGGAGTTTGACTCCCTGAGTTCATATGCAATGGTAAAAAATATATATATCTGTGGCAATATCACAAGAATCAGGTGACTCACAAAAGAAAAAAAAAGGACATACTCTGTGACGATTGAACTCTCTGGAGGAGGTGGTAAAAACCAAAATTAGCCAAAAAACTACAGCCTCAAACAAGAATAATGTTATAGCTACATCTTTCTTTGTCTACTGACAGATTTCATTGTGGAGATAAATATTTAAATATTGTCCCAATAATGTAACTATCCTAATATTTTTAAAAAACAACACATAGAGTAACACTGATTATGGTCAACTAAAAACTCTTTTATATATTTGTTATATATATATATATATATATATCTTCATTGAAATAACATTTTGGGGTAGTATTTATCTCTTCTAATATGAGTTTCTTCAGGGCATCGAAAGCAGTGTCTTACACAAAGCATTTCTTTTTTAAAATAGTAAATGCAATTTAATTTTTTCAGTGCTAATTTCCACACACAAGGATGTAAATTTTACCCCTTAGTCCCAGACTATGTCCTCTGCACCTATGAAAACATCTGTCTGGCGTTCCACTACCTCTACCTGTCTTGAGCATGTATATGCTGTCAGCTACCTTTCCTTTTGCCTCTGAGGGTTGTTCTGGCTCTATGTGGTCCAATCTTTCTGATTGTGACACTTAAGGGTAAGTATAACCTAAAAAGTTCACTCAGGTAGTTTTTGGTAGCACCAGCATTAGCATCATGACTTCTGTAATGCCTTATCTGATGAACTCTTTCTGAGTTTCCCTGCATTCTAAATGGTAAATCTAAGCCTTCTGATCTGACATTCAAAGCTGCTCATGAACTCTTATCTGTGCATATGGATGATTTAGACTCCCTGGTATAAAATTCTCAGGCAAGTGTTTGAATGTTTTCTGCCTGGGCCTCATGTATTCCAGCTTCTTGGTTCACTAATTTCATTTTGCTGCTACCCCATCTTAAGTAATCTGCCAAACACAAGGTCTTAGAGATATATAGCCTAATGTTTGGGTGTCTGAAAATGATGTTAATGCACATTCATATTTGATTTGTAATTGGGTTGATGCAGATGTCTATTTTAAAATCTGTTTACTTTGCCTTTGGGAGCACTCTCCCAACATTCAGTGTTACAGATCAGAGTTTGGTGCCCATCTTTACTGTCCCTGCTTTATAGCATATTTTAGTGGCTTTATTTCAAACTGTTTAATTGTTATTAAGTTTTCAATTTTACTTAAATTAATAGAGCTTATTACTTTATTTTTGTTATTTGTAGATGTCTTTTATAATATATCCAATTTCTTCTTGAAGAATGCTTCCTTTATCAGTTAATAAAATCAATATATTTCTATTTGATTCAAACTAATTTCTTGGCCACAGTGTCTAATGACACTGCCACTTTGTTGACTAAAGTTTTTAAATTACTTGGTCAATTTTAGATAGACAAAAAGAATCTGATACACATATGTGTGTGTGTGTATATATATATATATCACACAGACATAATTATACATATATAAATATATATGGCCAGTGAGAGAGAAAAACAAGATTTTTAATTTTATATAATGCATATTTTTAGTTTTATAATCTGTCAAATCTTTTTGGAAATCAGAAAATATGAAGAGATAAGAGAGCCATAAAATTTAAATATCTATTTTTTCTATAACTAGATTATATGCAATCCCCTTTATTGCATCATTTTAGTACATTTGTTTGATTAGTCATTTTGTCATAGTACTTATGAATCCTGTTTATTGCAACTCATTCCGTTATATCCATTCCTTAATACAACTCTGTTTATGCAAATGAGACCTTTCTTTGCTATATCCCTTGGGCTTACCTTGAAATGTTCTCATCCTTTATATTGTAATTGTCTCTCAATAATTTCATTCTTTATGTTCCAGAGGGAAAGTCACAGACTCTGAAACTGTATTTTGGTTTATAATTAATATTTTATTTCTTTGCTATTTACCCCTCAAAAAACTATATGATTGTGGGGGAGTATATATACATACACACACACACACACACACACACACACACACACATGCTGTTTCCTATAGTACCCAAATTAAACATGGTTATACAATGTTAAAAAATAGAAATAATATAATTATATGAAATTTTTGATTTGCAGAAACTCAGAATTCTTCTAGAATGATTATTATTTTTATTATGAAAATAAGCTTTATAGGTTTACTTACAGGTCAAGGGTATTTTGGATCTTGGCTATGTTAACAACTGTCCTTTTCATCAGGAAAAAAAAATAGAATTAGTATACTTTCATGATTTGCTAGCTTGCTACTGGAACATCCTACTGTTTCCATTGGAAAAAATAAAGCATATATTTCTAACAAAGTAATTAAGTGATTATACAATGTTTTGCTAAATCTTACATTTTTAAATGATACCCAGGAAATCTACTCTGATTATTTTCTGTTCACTACTACTTTATTCCCCCTTCCCTGTGGTTGGTCTTGGAGACTGACATTAGCAGACAGCATCATCTACCCTTTGCCTTCTGGCATTCAGTGGGGTTGGGAAGTGAGACAGATTGGGTCCATATTCTTCTTGCTCTCTCCCTGCCCTGCAGAGTGAAGTTCTGGTCATGGCAGAATATTTCTAGTCCTTTCTGGTGTCCTCTCTCTCAGTTCCCTTTTTCTCTAGGTCGCATTAGCAGCTCTTTCCCCTTGTCCCTTTAGAACTGAGATAGGAAGGGTTTCCTTGCCACCACTGGGCCATTACTAATTCTGACTAATTTACCATCTCTCATTGGTTCCATTCAAATAATCCTTAAAGATGTCAAAAGCATGACTGCATAAAATCCCTACCTATTTTCTATATTTTAACAATGGCATATCAGACAGGATGCAAAATCTTTTTCCTTGAAGGAATTTCTAGGTTAAATAGACTAAGCAGAAACATGGAAGAATTGTTCAAGATCAAGTGGTTTCACCTCAATAGACATTTAAAGGAACAAACCTCAGCAGCAGGAAAACTAATACATGGCAATATATGTTAGCACTGATTTTAAAAATTAAGAAAAATTATATATATTTTTTATCTCAAATTCTGTGGGTACAAATATTGTTAGGGTTACATATCTTGCCCCTGCTCCTGCTCCCCACCCCACTATGCCAGAGCTTCAAGCATGTCCAGTCTCCAAGTGGTGTACCCTGCACCCACCATGAAAGTGCATACCCTTCCCTTTCTTCCCCCTTCCACCTGTTCACCTCCCATGAACAAATTTTTTTTTAGACATGTTGGTTACAGTGTGTTTCTTTGCCTCTCCCTAAAAAGGAATATTTTTAAAATTTTATTTTTGAATGTCCAAGTTCCATTGTTCAAAATGAATCAATTAATTATGGAAGTTAGAACAAAGATTAGGGTATTTATTTCTAATGATCTTGGCACAACATAGTATGGCTTTGTGTGAGTGTGTGTGTGTGTGTGTGTATTCATTTAGTTAATTCTTAAATACATTATTCACTATTCTGCCTAACAGTATATCTAATATATAATGTTTTCAATTTGTATAAATTGAATATATAACCTATATAGCATTATAATTGGTAGTTTACTATTGTATTCATTATAAGCCATTAGTTCAGTGATATTTATTATCCCACAGATTAGAAATTATTAATAACTAAAATATATTTCATTACTTAAGATACTGTAATAAATAATTTAAGATAGTGTAAACAAATTTACAAGGAACATTTGAATTTGAGACTCTTGACTTTACTCATTTTAAGATAAATTATCCCATGAGACTAATTAGATTTTTTTTTTCAAAAATTTACTGTAATTTACAAATATTTTATCAAAAGTTAATTAAATAAGACTAGGTAGTACCAATGAAAACAAAACTTTCTGTCAGCATAACTTCAGTCATGTAAACTAGAAGTTCCTGTTCTGAGTGAAACACATTTAATATTTCTCATTCTTAAATTATTTGTTTATATTTTGCTTTTAATATTCTAATTAACTAGATAATTCCAATAACATTCCTATGTATTTTGAAACATCACATTTTAAAAAATAACTTACAAAAATCAACTCAATTTCTCATCAGTTCTATTTTAGTTATATTCAAATGACTTGTTAGAAATGTCTTATTTATTTACCGACTCCATCTATATTTTTTCTTAGTCAAAATTAGGGCATTTCTCATTTATTCTATTGTTGGAAATAATCTGAACAACAGATATATCTACTTTGGGGTTTTGTATTTAAAATTCAGTTGCCAGAACCTTTTGACTTATGTTCATTTTCAAACATCTCCATCATGTTAGAACTGCAAGTTGGTAGCTCTTTCTGCTTTCTCTACTCAGTACCCATACAGCACCCACAGCTCAGGTAGCAGGAAAAGAACAGCATTACCAATGTGAGGAAGCAGGTTATAGAGTTCAGAGCAGAAAAACAAGCATTTATAGAGGAATTACTGAATCAACAATGACACATTTTATACTGAAGTAAACAAAAATAGATTAACAGCATACTTCTCATCAGAAACAAGGGAGAGAAAAACCTGTATTCAAAATCATGAAGCAAAACGTGCTTTCAATGGACACTTCTATATTCAGTAAACCTATTATTCGAAAGAGAAATTGAATACAGACATTTTCAAAATGCATTGTTACTATAGCTGCAAATTTAAAAATAGGTAAAATGCTTGAGGTCAAAGGGAATTACACCAGAGGGTAAACTTGATATAAAGAAACAAATCCATAACAGTTGATATTATAAATATGTAATAAATAACATGCACATGTACCCATACATATTTATGAATGGATTATTTTACATAATTATTTAGTTATGAATTATATAGTCTGTATATTATAAATACATAATCCTATTACATACATATATTAAATTGTATAAAGACTATAACATAAAGTAAAAATTATAACACTGTATTATTATAGTATACAGTGATGAAACACGTTACATAAATAGCATAAAAGACCATGTTAATTAAAATATATTATTGCAAAGTTATTACATTTTACCAAATGTATTTCAATATTAAATTCAGTTGGATTCTAATAATATAAATATGTATATTTCAATTCCTAGATCATAACTAAAAACTAATGTAAATAAATAATATTTAAAAAGTCAGTGAAATTCAAATGGTATACAAAAATATTTATGAAACAAAAATAACATAGAGAAAGAGAAATGAAGAAATGAAAATAAAAATATGAGATAAATATAAAACAAATAGCAAAAATCAAGACTCATCTATACATTTTATCAGGTGATGCATTTAAAACATAAAGACATGGGTCCTTTAATTTCCCTCTATGAGGTAGAAAGCTACAAAGCTGTATCTGGTCATCCCTAAAACTTAGGATTGATTTACAAGATAATGGCTTTTTTTGGAACTATCAGAGTTGAGTTTGAAGGGAAACTATCAAGCATCCTTGCTTAAGATCTCAATAATTAATGAAGTTATGTGACCATAAAATGAGCTTTGATAAATGTATTTAAGTAGCATTATTCATACAGTCTGAAACCAGAAATAATTCAAATTTACCTTAACAGATGAATGGCAATTAAAATGTGGTCTATTTGTGCAATGGATTACCATTCAGCTACGGTAAGAAACAAACTATTAAGACACACAGAAACACGGAAGAATCTCAAAAACATCATATTAATCGAAGAAAACCTGAAAAAGACAATATACTCTTTAGATCTATGCATATACATTTCTAAACAAAGTAAAACTATAGTGATCAAAAGCAGATTAGTGTTTATCTGGACTGTAAGTATTTAGAGTGAGTTGACTGCAGTGGAAAATAAGGGAAGTTAAGAGAGTGACAAAAATGATCTTAAGTGTGATTTTGATTACATGAACAAAATCATGTATTCAAAATTTTATTTTGTCTTTATTAACAAAATTTTATTGAGTTTATTAATTGGCCAGGACTCAACAAGCTGTACATTTAAAACAGTTTAAATTCATTTTATGTAAATTATGCTTTAATATATCTATTAAAGGTAACTAAAATTTAAAAAATATAAATTACACTAAATTTTAAAATTCCTGTTTATCGAAAGGTAGCATTAAGAATGTGAGTATATAATACAAGCCACAGACTAGTGGAAGGTTTTTCAATATCTATACCTAAAATAAACTTTTTATTCATACAAAATATGTAAGCCATTCATATAAATCAATAAGGAAAACATAGTCGACCTAACAAATAGTTTATTTTAGGAAGCATATGTAACGACAAAATACAGAATATATAAATGTCCAATCAATGGAATATCTTGACATCATTAATCATTAGGAATAATCAAATTACTACCACAATTTTATTCTACTATACACCCATCCATCAAAATGTCTAAAACTTTTTGGCAGACAATCATGGTATTATAAAAGATGTAGACCAAAAAAAACTCTCATATGTTTCTACTGACAGTAAGAATTTGTACAACTATTTTGAAAAACTCTTTTTCAATATCTTCTAAAATTAAGCATTGGATAATTATGGCCCAGAAGCTCCAAAAAGAAGTGTATATTAAGAGAGATGATGACACTCCTATCAGAAGACACTCCAGGCATGATTATAACTTAGTTCATAATAGCCATAAATTGCATTAAATGTTTATCAACAAGTGAATGGATAAACAAATTGTGCTATATGTTAATATGAAGGAAAACTACTCATGGTACTCAGAAAAATAAACAATAATAAATATATGGATATAGTCAGGCTTGGTGGCATGCACCTGTAGTCCCAGCTGCTCAGGAGGCTGAGGTAGGAGGATTGCTTGAGCCTAGGAATTTGAGGCTGTAGTTAGATATGATTGTGACACTATTCTCCAGCCTGGGTGATAGAGTGAGACTCTGTCTCTAAAAAGAAAAAAATAAATTATGAATAAACTACTGACAATATTTCAAATACACAGAGCGAAAGAAATAAGATACAAAAGAGTACATATGGTATAAAACAGTTTATGTGAATTCAAATTCAAAAGACAAGCAAATGAATCTACGGTGATAGATCTTGAGGCTAGTAACTGAAAAGAAGCATGAAAACATCTTGGGTCATGGCAATGTTATGTGTTTTAAGGAGCATAGAAATTTCCTGGGTATATGGAATATACCTAATATATCTAATATACCTAATACCTGAAACTCAATAATATGTTTTACCCAACAAGAACAAAAGAAGTAAATAAACACTATGTGTTAAAAGATGACATATAGATTCAAGTAAATTACTATATATGAGAAAATAGATCTTTTATTGAATTTACTCCTTACTCAAATAAAGGATAAAGTAAATAAAAATGGAAATAGAAAGCCTTTTAAAAAATATGTATTCGTGTATAAATAACATTCAAATTTGAGGAGGCAATACTTATATGGGAGATATTCTGTAATTTCTTGTACTTATGCTTTATATAGACAGGTAGAATCCATTATTGCCTGTATTTATGCACTGTTTCCAGTATGAAAAGAAGGGGGGATATTTAGGTATCTGATTAAAGTTTTTATTTATAATATAGTCATGTTAAAACATGAAAGATGAAAAAATATAGAATAAAATAGAAATGTAAGTGTAGTTTGTTATAGATTTTATCAAAACTACTATTATCATTTTAAAGGAAATTCTGACAGTTGAACCAGGAAATATATAAGCTTTTCTATATTGTCTATGTCAGACAATATAGAAAAAAAACTTATTTTAATTAAAAGCTTATCATTCATACTTATGTTTTATTGGATTTAGATACTACATCCACTTATTAAAAATTTTTTTTACAACTGATAGCTTCTATAGAAATTTATTTTTATTAATGATACATTTCAGAAATTTAAATGTCAGTTATTGGAAAAGCCATGTGAATGATTCCTATAATCAATATTTATATCATAATTACTGTATCTTCTAAATAAATTAATGATTGATAAAAATTGCCATGTAATCAAACAAGAATTGTAAAATGTATTCTGATAAATGTGATTTCTATTTTGAATCTTTGGGAAATATTTAGAAATAAAAACAAGGTGAAAGAAAGACATTTTCAAACTTAATGCCATATTTTTCTCATAAACAGTAAAGGAAATAAATTTATTGGGTCGTCTACAATCCATTTAGATAAATATTTTACTAAAAATTTACTCATTGAAGAAATGCATAATAGGCACTTTGAATTGAACCAAGACTAATAAATTTTTTCCCACAGAATAATTTCTGATTGAAATGGTGTTTATATTGGTCAAGAGGAAAGTCTATTTATGGGTGGAAAAATTCATAATTTTTCAATATATTATCAAATTCATTTTTGTAATCATACTTGATTTATTTTGCTTCCATTCTTTTAATTCAATACAAATTTTGACTTTTGACTTTGGAAAAAATATGAACCTTAGTTTGATTGATCTTATGAAATACTATATTCAAGAAAACACTGAACAATTTAATATTGTAGTCACTTTTTCCATAGATTCTTTATGACAGAAAGATAAAGAAAAAGAAATTACTAGTGGAGGTGAATAATAACCTTGTCAAAATGAACAAGGGAAATGAAGATACTTGCAAAGTTGTGCTTTTTTTGAATTATGTATGTAAAAAAGGAAAGATGAATTTCTTACAAATGATTTATTTTTATCACATGGAGTGAAATATCCTACAACTTCTTTTACTTATGCTTTACATAGACAAGTGGAATCCATTATTGCCTGCATTTATGCACTGTTTCCAGTATGAAAAGAAGAACAACACACTTGCAATTTGGAAATCCTTTAAAGGAATGCAATTTGAGAGCAAACTTATCGAAACCTCATTGTTAGAAAGGATAATAGCATTTCTGTCTGACAACTCTAAATTGTCTCCAAGGAATAGCAAAATCACACATACTCGTTTCTACCAGATCACAGATTATAGAATTTTTTTCAGCATATGATGGAGATGAAGTGGTTCAATACAAGAGGGGCTATGATGCAGTGGGGCTGAAAGATCCTAAGCCATGGAGCTTAGCCTGCAGCACACTTTAGGCAGTGCCTAAACAACTATTCTGAAAGACCTGCGTGGACTTAACAGGAAAACCATTTTCCAGCTACCAGATTGATAGAGGTTCAGCCTTTTTGGATACTGTAGTTACTTTTTTGTAGTTACTAATATGTGAAATAGTTATACAGCAGTAAAATTTATGTTTCTCTTCTTTTATGTTTTTTTATGGAACAATAATCCTTTTATGAAAAGGATTATTTTCATAATCCTAGCTTTCAAACAACCTATGCAGGAAAATTATTTTTAATACTTGAGAAATGAATAGAACTGTGTAAGTATGTATATTAGATATTTCCTAAGCATTTCCTCTCAGGAAATTGAGAATCAGAGTGAACTATGGTTTAAGGATTTGTCGGTCTGATGTTCTTTTTAGAATCATAAGGAAAAAATGCTACAAATTCATTTTAGGAAAGCACTACCTGGGCATAGCTGCTGCTTCAGTTAAATAAATGATACATTGGAGATTGTACTTTCTGGATCAGTTCAGCACCTAACAACTTGCCTTCAAGGTTTGCTAATATAATTAATAAGTTGCTAAATGGAGAGGCAATCTAGCCAAGGTCCTTAGACATAATTCAGATCACAGACTACTATGAATATCTGAATGGGTCATTGAGCCTTTTTACTAATAAATGCACTTATTTATGCATTTGATCATATGTACAATTTCAGATGTTTTACAAACTCTGCATTTAAAAATCTATATTAAAGTTCTCAATAGAAACAGAAACAATAAGATATGCATCTGAAAGAAAAAGATTTTAAGTAATTGCTTCACATGATTATGGAGGCCAGCAAGTCCTAATCCTGAAAGAGTGGGCAGGCACCCTGGTGACCCAGGAGAGCTGATGCTGCAGTAGAATTCTAAAGGCCAACTGCTTGCAAGAGCCCTTCTTGCTCAAGGCAGGTCAATCTTTTTGTTCTATTCGGGCCTTCAACTGATTGGCTCATCTGCAGGATGGAGGACAATCTGCTTTACTTAAGTATACTGGTTTAAATGTTAATCTTATCTAAAAATACCCTTACAGAAACATTCAAAACAATGTTTGTCCAAATATCTGGACATTGTGGTACAGCCAAATTGACACATAAATTATAATTAACCACCACAAATCCACCCTTTATCAATTTGGCATTCAAATACATCTCAAACTATTAATCTCTTTATTAATCTATTAATAAAGATAATAGCAAAGACATACTTCCCATTAACATAATGTGGCTATCCTGCATACAACTGAAAATATGTTAACAATACTTACAGACTATGACTTAAATCAATACATCTTGTTTTACAGAGTAAGGGGATAGCTGAGGAAAAAAGCAATACTACCTGCTTAATGTACACAGATAGATAATTCTTTTTCTTTTTATTTCAGTATATTACAGGGATACAAATGTTTAGGTAATGTATATTGCCCTTGCCCCACCCGAGTCAGAGCTTCAAGTGTGTCCATCCCCCAGACTGCACTGCACCCATTAGGTGTGAATATACCCATCCGCTAATACCTCCTCCCATCTGCCCAACACCTGATGAATGTTATTGCTATATATGCACTTTAGTGTTGATCAGTTAAAACCAATTTGATGGTGAGTACATGTGGTGCTTGTTTTTCCATTCTTGTGATACTTAAACAATTCTTAACAAAATGAGGAAGAAACACTCAGGACAATTGCAATCCTTATTTCTGTAACTGATCACATGGTCGTAGCTGATATTTATAACTACCGTCTTCCATTACTGTGTTCTCTTTTCTAGTCTGTATTCCTTTGGTCCTCAGCAAGCACCTCAGCTGGTTGTGCAATGTAACACTAGACAAGCCAGTTCTCTCACTGAAAAAAAAAAAAAAAAAAAAAAGGATGATATCTCCCTGTTAATAAGAGTTAAAGGTGATAATGAATGTACGCCATAAAAGGAGACGTGTTTACTGCTCTCATTCAGCCTTCAGAGTAATTGTAAAATTAAACATTAAACACATAAACATATATATATAACTGCATAATTAAAGTATTCTTAATAAAATAAAATGAAGTGTCTAATTAAGTGGAGAGTTAGGGAAACTGCTCTGAGCAAATAACACTTAAGATGAAATAGGAGTTGAATGGGAATTAGGTAAAGAGTTAAGGAAACCATTACAAGTAAAGGAACCATCTATAAGAAGATCTTAGTGCAGAAAAGAGTTTATCACATTCTAGGAACTGATATGTGTATATCCAAGGAGGCTAGTAAAGAAAGAAAAAATGCCTTGGGATGATGTTGGAGAGGTAGACAAGGGGCAGATAATACCAAGCTTTGACACTCCATTTGAATTTAGAACTTATTTAACACAAGAAAAGCCACTAAAGATTTTTATGCAGGGGGAAGAAACTTGAGATCATATATCACTCTGGTTATAATGTAGGAAAATGGAAATTGTTGAGAGGAACAAGAGTAAAATGACTCTATTGGTTAAGATAGTGCTAGTTGGTTGTGATGGTTAATCTTATGTGGCTACCTGGCTAAGTTGTATAGTATCCAGTTGTTTAACAGAAAGCAAAGTTATATGTTGCTGAGGAGGTATTTTGCAGATGTGGTTAATATCTATAATCAGTTGACTCTAAGTAGAGGACATTACTCTTATTAATATGGATGGGTCTCATCCAGTGGGCTGAAGGTCTTAAGAACAATAGCTGACATGTACCTGGGAAGAAAACATTTATCCTCAAGACTGCATTATAAAATGCTTCCTGAGTTTCTAGCCTGCTGGGCCTCCTTACCGATTTTGGACTTGCCAATCCCACAGTCATGTGAGCATGAGCCAATTCCTTAAAATAAATCACAAATACACAAACACACCCCTCTTATTGGTTCTGTTTTCCTAAAGAATTCTGACTGATACATTGTGTAACAAACAAACAAACAAACAAAGAAACAAAAAAACCAAAAAGAAATGTGTTCCTTACAGACCCATCCAATGCAGGTGTTCCTTGTTCTGTTCAGACAGTTTTCCTATTTGTGTTGATTTCAGACCCAGATTTTTTTATGGTGTGGTGTATCATCCATTAACCTGGTTCACAAAGCACAGTCACTGCTTCTTAAGGCACAGATTGCCAACTAAAGAACATTTTGTTTGTTTTTTGTTCTTATTTCTAGTAGGTCGGATTTAGGATGGAGATTGCATTTCCAACAAGTTCACAGGTGATACTGATATTGCTGGTGCAGCGACCACACTTTGAGAATCCCTATTCCATTGAAGTATTTTGGTTACAGTTGGCAGAAGATAAAATTGATAATGTTATAGCTGAAAATCAGCCACTGTGAAAGTATTCACATTATGGAAATTGGAAAAATGTTTGAATTGGGACTTTTCTTTTTCTGCAGAACTGGTTGTTAGACATTTCCTACAATACCACAGGACGTAAAATAAAACCAAGGAAGTCCCAAAAGCAACTTGACTAAAAACTCAAATTAAGTTGACTACAGTTTCCTCTCCCCCCTCCCAGAACAATCTATGATTGCAAACATCAGAATAATCTAGAGTACATAAAAAAAAGCAAAATTCCACAGTATAATTCTGGATCTACTGAATCTTAATCTCTGAGATTAGAGGTTCAGATACTGCATTTCTAACAATCTTCCCACTTAATTTTGTGCATAAAAATATGAAATGTCACAGGCTATGTCATAGGAAATGATACATGTTCAAATCAAAAGAATGCAAACTTATTTTTAAACCAGAAATTGTGTCAAAATTTCACAGAATAACTAATTTCTTATTAGTATTGCTTTCAAGGTGGGCTTATCATATTTAATATATATTAGGGAAGATAGTTTGAGAGGCATACCAGACTCAATAAGCAGGTGATAGAGATTGTTAGCATTCTTACCTCTTCTACATTGAGTTTATGGGAAATTATATAGTTTGTATAAACAAGAAGTACAAAACTTAAGTCTAGTTAATAATCATATTTATAAACATTACCAACCATCCTCTGTTGGACAAGTAGAAAATGTAAAGTGCAAAAACCGTAGTAGATCAAAATGTACATACAACCATATCTTAATAAGGAATACCTTGCTTTATTGTATCAATGCTAAGGCACAAACATAGAGGTGTCAATAGAAATCAACTATTTACTACTTTTAACCTATCAATCTGTGAAACAAAACATTGCAGAATTGTGAAATGATATTATTCACTAATCTTAAGAATTAGAAATTTACACAGCTTTCTGCTTTACCTTTGACATTTATACTAATTCCAAATCTCTTCATAGAAAAAATATGGTCTTAATTATAGCATATCCTAAGTAGACTTGGAGTTTAATGTTTTCTTTTCATTGTGATCACTCTTACTTTTTCTAAATCTGGAGGAGAAATATCCAAAGTTGTAGTAGAGCTTGTATTTTATGCTTGTGGAAAATACTTTTAATGTTGGTTATTCTTATTTGGCCTACCTTTGATCCCAGGCAATGGAATTCAAATTTATTCAGGAAATGCAATAGATACCTAGATCTTAGGAGAGTTAATGCCTCACCAGAGTTCCAGGGGATGAATCATAATTTGTTTAAGTCAGTAGTAATAACCCCAATTCCCTTTCATCAGTACTTACTGTAAGGGCATTTTTATTATTCAGTGCTACCATGTTTTCCCGAAAATAAGACAGGGTCTTATATATTTATTTTTCCCCAAGAAGACACCCTAGAGCTTATTTTCAGGGGATGTGTTATTTTTTTTAAGTACGGTACAACGATCTACATGTATTCAAATATAGTTAAGTCATCTTCTTCTGGAACATCATCATAGTAAAATGGCAGCCACAGCTTTCCTTCTTCCCCCTGGGGACACACAATACCTAAAGCAGAGTGTCCCACTCCTCACTTCACTAAGGAGACTTTCCCCTCAAAGCCTCAGCTTGCAGCACGCACAGGAGGCCAGGACCTGACAGGTGGAGCCGACCTTGTTGGTGGGTCTATCCACACCTTTCCAGTCACCTCTGGGATAGTAGCTGCCATGATGGGGCAGACGAGAAGGGCTGCTCATCTTCGTTACCGCTCCGTGACAAAATATATGGGTTGTGCAGATATACTGCGTAGCCATGCCCATCACTAGGTCTTACTTTCAGGGTAGGGCTTATATTGAGCAAATGCTTAGAAATCCTGCTAGGGCTTATTTTCTGGGTAAGTATTATTTTCGGGTAAACATGGTAGTTACGAGGAGAAATCAGCTGAAGGACACTTATCACCTACTGTATAGAAAACAGTTTTTCTCAGGTTCTTATACCACAGCACAAAATGCTTCAACACAAAAGACCTCTACAACCAAATGTGGGAGGATATCTCCCTACCAACAAACAAGCAATTGATTTTACAGTAGACATTTGCTGGGCATCTTCTAATCCAATTCCATTCTGACTCTACCTCCTGAAGAAATGTCAGATCCCACAGGTTGAGGGCTCAGTCCCACAAGACTGACCCCTGTTCCTACTCCAGTCACAAGCCTGGAACTCCAGAACTTCTTTCCGACCTGCTTCAAGTTAGAGTTCCCATAGTCCAGAGGTCCTCAAACTACGGCCTGCGGGCCACATGTGGCCCCTAGGACATTTATCCAGCCTCCCGGGTGTTTTTGCCACCACTGCCTATCCTGCTTAGCAGCCGACTGGTCCCAAGCCCACAGTGCACATGTGTGGAATGTGCATCACACTGTCCAAAGGCCCTCCAACAGTCTGAGGGATAGTGAACTGGCCCCCTGTTTAAAAAGTTTGAGGATCCCTTCATAGTCCCTTCTTTATGTTTGATTAATTTGCTAGAGAGGCTCAAAAACCTCAGAAAAACTTTTATGTATATTGATTTTATTATCAAAGAGATTTTAAAGGATACAGATAAATAGCGCAATGAAGAAATACACTGGGAGAGGTCTGGTAGTGTCTGGACGCTTCTGATCCTATAGAGTTGGGTTGTGCCATTCTCCTGGCACGTTGGTGAGTTCTTGTTCACCTTCCTGAAAGTCTCCATGTATTCAGCTGTCCAGAAGCTCTCCATACCTTTTCTGTGGACTTTTATAGAGACCTCATTGGATAGGCAACTGTGTGGAAATGTGACTGGATGAAAAGGGTATGATGTAACACTAATAGACTGACTGGGGAAACCCAACTAGGTCTGTCTGTTCAGATTTTTCTTGGCCTCTCTGAGAAACATTTCTTTCTTCAAAAGGAGCCAGACCCCTTCTGAAATGGGGTCTTATGACTTACAATCAGGCAAGGTAGGTCAGAGGATTTCTAGATAGTCAACACTAAGACAGAAAGGAGGGGTAGGGGAGATTCAAGGATATTTTCAGTTTCTGTGGCCTGCCTTGGGGAGAAAAAAAGCATGTGAAAGGAGGGCAGGAGACCTTCAGGGAAAGATTCTGTTTTCTGAAGCCTGCTTCTGAGTCCTAAGGCTCCCCAACATTATAACAAAAGATTGTCTCACCTTTATTATCCTGAAGCTGTTCCAAAGCTGCTTCCTGAACCAAAGACAAATGCCCAAATATTTTAACAAAAGATATGCTAATTGTTTTAGTCACTTAGGAAATAACAATGAGATTTATGAGTCAGGAACTGAGAATGAAAACCAATACAGATAGGACATAAAATCCTACCTATTGAAAAAATAATTTTTAAGGTAGAGCTTTGCAGGGGTATGTCTTTATGCTCTGAGCTTCCTTATTACTATATACACTAAAGTGAAGGTTTAAGGCCAGTATATTTTGAGGAAAGGTTCAAAAGAATGATGGAGATGTGATTGTGCCTTGTCATTTGTTGAGTAGGTGAACCAATGCTGCAATGCCCTTCCATTAAGGGAATAATACATTTTCTTATATTTTGTGACACTGTGAACTTTTTGTAAAAAGTCCAAAATATTTACAAAATTTTATATTGGTGCTGATATGCTGAAAATGTTGATTTAAAAATCATCTGATGTACTGTTTGCTATTATAAAATTCCATGACTAAATAAAGATAAGAGAGATGAGTACTTGGTCTCAAATTGGTATTTGGGGATATGTTCAAGAGAAAAACTGTCTGATGTAGTTAAGCTATTCATACATCATCAGCAGTCAGAGTTTTCGTAGATGGGGTTATTTTTGTGGAGCAAACACATTGTTATGCCAGCAAAGCTGTGAAAAATTTTGGCTTCACTACATGAGACCTATTAGGGAATTTTTCATTTGAAACTTTTGGCCAGATATCTAGCCTGGCAATGTGGAAATAAGCCATAAACTAAGAAAAATATAAAGCACATTGTAGGCAGCATACCCTGCCAAAAATCTCTAATTTTTTTCATGGAGAATGATCAAGAATCTTTGGTTGGAGGGCATATTAATTATTTGGGACCACAGCATGCACAAAGTGACTTCTGTTGTTCCATGTAAAGCCCTGTGGCAGCAATCATAGGCCTGTATCACATAATGAATTTGTGAATTGGAACCATATCTGAGCTGTCACTGTTGTACCACATCATTTCAAGTCTGTTTAAGGGCTAGCATGACAGCTAAGGTTATCCAATGGGAGTTTTTGTTGAAGATTGGACAGCAGCATCCATTATCTATCATATTACTTTTCATGTCTAGAAAACAAGTCCTTTGATGATAGAGACTGTATCTCTTTAGTTTACTGCTGTGTCCCTTAGTGTTTAACAGCAGTATCTGACACATGACAACTATTGTTAAAAGAGCTACTAAGTTAACATAGCATTCTTTAGTTTCAAAAATTATAGTCGTTGTCCCTAAGTAAATATTGAAAAAGGTATTTATTTGAGGTATAGATGGTTAGTTACAAAACAAAGAACATATTACAAACACTACTCTCCATATATCTGTTTAGCTTTAGGTTCAATCACTATGGAATTGGCTAGACAGGGTTTCTGCCTCTAACACAAAACAGAAGCCAACATGTTTTAGTCTAAATAACATAGATTTTACAAATAAAATATGCAGTTAAAACACACAAATTATTTTAAAGGTAAAAACATGTAAAGTTAAAGAAATACCTTAAAATAAAAGTTGAAAAACTAGTGTATAATAAATTGCATATATACTATTTAATATAGTAGGAAAGTATGGGGACATGAGGAACAAAAAAAGAAAATATCCCTTTATTAGGAAATTGAGTGTATTGTGGCAGCCAGGGGTGAGATTCTAGCAATGGCAAGATTACATGGTTGACAAAGGATTCATGGTTTACAAAAGATAATCAGTGGATATTTTGGGACTTACTTTGAGAAGGATATTTGCTATTTATTTGAATGTAGATGCCCAATAGTTACTTATATTCATTCATAAACTACTTTTTTGTAAATATTTTTGACAGAATGGTACGTTTGGACACTGTCCTAAGCATTGGAGTTAGAGAAAGAATTGATCCAGAGAAACATCTTTCACATTCAGAGAGAAAAACTCATATTTAGGTTGCCAAAGAAACAGAAAAGAGGATGTTTTGAGATAGAGGGAGTTATCAATATTGTTGATTGATGCTGAAAATTCAGGTAATGTAGAAACTCAAAAGTGCCATTGAATTTAGCGGCCTTGTGGGCACTGTTGATCTTGACTACAGAAATATGCATAAAGAGAGGGAGGTGGAGGTTGGGTTGTGATTGTCCAATGTGCAAGGATTTTATACTGACAGCTATAGATCATAGTTTGCTCTGGTCATTTACACTACTGAAAATTTAAATATTCATTTAGTCAAGGAAGCAGAAATACTAGGGTTCCAGGGAGACATGATGATAGTGTGCTATTGTTTCCTTCAATGTCTCTATCCAGCTCTATCCAGGATAATATAAGAGGTGCTGTATCACCTTTGTTTCTTGTGGCTGAGTAGAACTCCATGGTATACATATACCACATTTTGTTAATCCACTCACGTATTGATGGGCACTTGGGTTGTTTCCACATCTTTGCAATTGTGAATTGTGCTGCTATAAACATTCTAATGTAGGTGTCTTTTTTATAGAATGTCTATTGATGCTTTAGGTAGATGCCCAGTAATAGGATTGCTGGACCAAATGGTAGTTCTACTTGTAGCTCTTTGAGGTATGTCCATATTACTTTCCACAGAGGTTTTAATAGTTTGCAGTCCCACCAGCAGTGTATGAATGTTCCCATCTCTCCGCATCCACACCAACATCTATTGTTTTGGGACTTTTCGATAAAGGCCATTCTCACTGGAGATAAGTACCTTAAAAAATATATCTACAAATTTTAGAATCATATTTAAATGTAGCATTGTAGGAATATGTTTCTTATATTTTATTCCATAATTTCCTTGCAAAAGCTAAATTTAAAAATGTATATAATTAAATATATATTATCCACATAGATAAAGGGAGATTGTACTTAGCAAAAGTACATGGGTGGGGAACCTGTGGCCTTAAGGCCACATGTGGCCTTCTAGGTCCTTGAGTGCAGCTTTTTTACTAAATCCAAATTTTATAGAAATAAAATAAAATAAAATCTTGAATTTTTTTGCATGCTGTAAGTATGTGTGTATGATACTCTTAGAGATCAGAGATCCTTTAATAATTGTGATAAAATTTATACATATGTGAGAGTCTATTATTAACAAGACTTAAGAAGATGACTGAGTTCTTCCATTTTCTAGTTGTAAATCTTGAATGAGTTACTCATATTTTGGTGTTAGTTCCCTAATAAGTCTGTAATAGAATTGTTGAGTGTAGAAAAAGAATTCAGATTTAAGAAGAATTTAGTGACTGACAATCATAAATCATATGTGACTGCTTGTTATTAACAAATCAGTGTGTATTTTTAAATGACATATTCACAAACATTCTTTTTATGCATCTGAATATTATGATTGCATGTTGAAAAATAATCTAGAAAATGCTATTTCAATATTGAAGTATAAAATAAATTATTTGTTTTATTCTCATTTTATTCTTTCAATATCATTGTTTAATCCTCTATGAATTGGTAAGTAAAATAATGTTTCAAAAAAAGTCCTGTCTCACTATATATAAATTTATTTTAAATGTTAATTTGACCATTTGGAAGGTCAAAATTATGTTTTCCATTTATTGATATTACATACTAATATCTTGGAAGAAGCCAATTCAACTAAGCAAAAGTGTTTGACATTTTAAAATGTTAACCCATGTGCTTTATTGCCCAATATAATCAAAAGATTGCCAAAATACTCAGTCAATTTTGAATTATTTTAAGAGAAAGATCATAATATGAATAACAATATTTTTCTTGAAATTTATAAAGGCAAATCCAATTAAACAAAGCCATTTTATCACAGCTAAGATGAGATAACCCCACACTTCTGAGAAGTAGAGATATATTGGTTCTGAAGGAAAATTTAGTTGTTTTTAGAAGGTGGGAGTCAAATATAAATGGAGGTTGGTAATTATAATTCAAAATTTTCTTTTTCTCAAAATTAACATGTATTTTCAAAGAAGAAAAATAAAACAGTATTTTATTGAGATTAAAGAGGTAGGGAACCCACGGCCTTCTGAACAATTGTTCTTTTTTAAACACCAAAGGAGGCAAGAAAAGCTTCATCTTTCTCTGCTGCACCCCTTTTAATAAAAAGATTTGCTCTGTAAAATTGGTATTCATGCAAAAAGCTACATTTAAGGATCTAGCAGGCCACATTGCACCTTAAGGCCACAGGTTCCCCATCCCTAAATGGACAAAAGAGATACTCCCAAACTATCCAGTTATATTCTCCTAGCCTCAAAATAGCACATCATGCTCTAGTCTCTTATCCACATTGACCATGGCTGATATACAGTATATATTGTGATGGTTTTCATTTCTGCTTTTCTGTCGCTGAACCCTAACAGAAATCTTTCAGGCACATCACTCTCTCCTCAAGTACGAGACAGTGGCAGCTATTGGCTGGAGAAGGCCAGGGGAGCTGAGAGTGACACCTTATGACGGAAAAGTAGGTGGGTCGAGCAAGGAGAACTCAAACCCTTCAGGTAGTCTATGTCTAAGAAGTAAAAGTCTACCACTGAGGGAGGGAGGAAAGGCAGAGGGCAAGGAAGGAACACTGAAGCAAACCCTCCAAGTTCTACTAATGACAAGCTTTATTTACTCAAAGATATTATTATGAAATTATTGAAACAAGCAGAAAATTGGAAGAAATTGTACAATGAAAGTCACTCTACTCACCACTTAGATTCCACCAATAACATATATCTTCTCATGAATCACTCCATTTATCATTTCATATTTTTGTAAAGAAAGTAAAAACATGAGTATACATCTTTCTATTAATAAATAATTCAGCATACATATTGTTAACTAGAATTCAAATTTTTACAATTATTTTTCATTTGGATATATAATTAGATGTGAAAATACTAAGTGTACCATTTGCCATTCAGTGGTCATTTGAATATTTTGCTTTGAGAGAAATCTGTCATGTATATTATCCTTTTTTAATACACGCACAAACACAAATATACTTGAGGTGTAATTTACTTATATGAAACACATGCTCTTAATTGTACAGTTTCATTCATCTATTTTGACAAGTGCACATCTTACAACTAAACCCAACTATTGGAATGTTCACCATTTCCACACCTCAGAAAATTTCCTGGTATTTTTTCCACTCAATCCCGAATGTCCTCCTCCCAACTAGAAAACTACTTTTCCAAAAAAAGTTGTTTCACCAATAATAAAACTTTATACAAATGGAGTATAGACATTTATGTATAGCATCTTTTATAATTTATTTTTTGAGATTTGTTCATATTGTTGCATACACAGGAAATGTTTTCCATTTTATGACTATACCACTGCGCTTTATGTGCTCATCTTTTTTATACATATGCATATATATATATATATATATATACACATATGCATATATATAAAGTTTTTGTAAACCACTGTTTTTTACTTAAAATACATTTTAAAAAGTGTTTCATATCAGGGTTCATACTCTTTTAATAACTACATAGGAGAATGTGGTCTTTATTAGCTCATCATTAACCTAACCAATCCTTTATCAATGACAATTTTAGTCTCTAAGATTTTGCTATTACAAACAAAGCAATGAATTTTTCTTTAAAATATACTTAGTCTATTCCCTTTGTTTCATAAATTAAATATGAGATCTGATAATATCATATATCCATTTATTTCTGGCTGATTTTAGGGTATGATCTTGTGTTTTTGCTAACAAGGCCATAGTTTACATGAACTAAAGATTACTCACCCCACCTGTGTACCCACAAGGCCTTTCCACAAGAACATGTCCACTGGCTTTTCAATGTTATCCACTGGGCATCTCTGCTAATCTTATACCAGAACACATCCAGGATAAACCTGAAGTAGGCTATTGTCTCATTATGTTTGCAAACGTTAAAAAAAAATTGAGGTGCCCCAAAGTGAAGATTTCCCTGTAGTCTTTAGTGCATTTGGTGTCATAATATGGTGCAAATAGAAATGGGAATAATTCTCTACTTGGGCTTCATAACTAGTTTATGGTTCTTCTTTTAGAAGTACATGTTAGTTTACCCATATATTCCCTGCTCGATCTTATCTGTGACTTCATACAAAAATATCTTCCAAGTTCTGTACACCTTTTCATCAACTATGTGAATGTGATACCTAGAGTTCATCACTTTCAGTGTAAGGACCACAGAAATGAGGTTTTGAAACACAGAGCTTCATTTTCCATTTTAGAAATGCCACATAAGCAGTGAAGCAATAAATGTTGTCATTTTTCTGTTATACAGAATTGGTTTGCGATGAAAATATTGTAAGGAGTTTATTTTACTTCAAAGTCAGGCATCAACCTATAGGCTATTGGCAAGGCTGTCTGATTTCAAATTTATCTACATTTATGAATCTTTCATGGGTGATTTTTAACATTCACATATGACTGCTAAGATCCATGACTTAGTAAGGTTAAAGGTGGATAAGCAGCAGTTCTTAGTTTCTTGGGAAGTGTCTCCTTTTTTGACAGGTTTACTCTGAAGTCTGAGAGGTTAGTTCATTTCTTAAGACAAAAGGATTATAAATATTTCACAAATGGTTTAAAATAGCAGCAGTCTTGTAGTACCTTTATTAATCTAGTTTTCTTTGCTTTTTTATTTCTTATGAAAGTAATGATTCTAAAGTCAGGAAAAATAATAAATTGATCTTAAAACTTAGGTTTTAGAGTAAAAGAATAAAAAATTAAAGGTGAATTGGGACAACAGTACTTTTTAAATTATTAGGACAATTCCCACTAAAATAAGTAATCCAACTTACTAAGTGAAAAAAAAATAAACCTTTTAAAGTAATATAACAGATAATAAAAGTCCTGAATATTTTGGAAATATTTCATTAACAAGTAATAAACACCTATGTGATATTAAAAAATGCATACGGGATAATAAAACATTGACTATGTGGTAAAGCATAGATATTAAATATAGTTTGGTAAATGTATTTTTGTAAGATAAGATGCTAAAATAGATATAAACAGTTAACCAACAAAATATACATGAAATTTGGGAATAAATCATTCTAGATAGGTGAGATCATAGTTTAGATTGCTATTTGTAGCTTAGGAGTCAAACTATATGGAATTTTACAACTTTATATAAAGACAGGTGGGAGAAAAAAGAATGTGCAGAAGTAGGGCAGTCCAGTTTTCGACATCTTAAGATTCAAGTGTCTAAGGGTTATGAATGTGAATACTGATGGTAGTTGGCATATGAGACTAGATCAAAAATGCAAATTTTAAATATCTAGAGGCAGAAGAAGTACAATAGGGAACCTGAGACACATGATACTTAGGGGTTGGAGGCACAGCAGAACCAAAATCCAAATGACAAGACGTTGGAAATTTCTAACTGCATCAAAGAGGTCTACCAAAAAAAAGGATATTTATAGAGACATTATGTTCCAATTAAAAAGTTATTCATTCTTTTGGAAACAGAATTTTCCAAACGAATGAAACAGTGGGCACAGAGCTGTGTATATTGCAATTGCTTATCAAGTAGATAGGAGGTGAGGAAATGGGAGGTGAGGAAATGGGAACTATGCATATTTACTTCAATAATAACATGTATCCAGTGTCGGGCAGATGGGAGGGGGGAGAGAGGGATGGGAATATACACACCTAATGGATGCAGTGGGCACTGCCTAGGGGATGGATACACTTGAAGCTCTGACTTGGGAGGGGGAAAGGCAATATATGTAACCTAAGCTTTTGTATCCCTATAATATGCTGAAATTAAATAAATAAATAAACTCACTTTCTGATACATGAATGGTGACTCCCAGGAAGTTGAAAAATGCACATGATTTTTTTTCTTGATGAGATAAAGAAGAAAAGAGAATAACAATTATTATAATCACCCAATACTAATTGATTGCATTCATAAGAAAGTATGGCAGAAGATTCCCCACACTCCTTTCCCTCTTAGAAACATGGGAAGATCACATTCCCAAGCAAATGCAACTAAGTTCTGGGCTATGGAAAATAAAGAAAAGTCAAGCAAACCACATCTAGGTGGAACTTTAAAAATTCTGTGTGCTACTTCTACTCCCTTTTCCCCTTCCATGTTTCCTTGGAAGCACTGGGTTAGATGGCATAGCCACAAAAAGGAAAAAGTCACAGCATCATCATTTAATGGAGAAAACCTGTGAAAAGCTGTAACATGATCAATAAACAAAATTAGGTCACAGGGATTTGGCAATTTACTACCATAGGATAGTCTAGTATATTCTGATCATGAAATAAATTGATACAGAAGTTGAAGTACTATACTACTAAAACTCTAAATTATATCTGAAAACATTATTTCTCATGTCTCATGCAGCAAGGTAATTATAATAATTATAAGACAGACATAAAACAGATATGAAAGATTGACAATATAAAAGCCACCTACTATAAATTGAGAGGCAGACAGCATGCTTACCAAGTAGAGTATTAGGGAACACGGCAGTACGTATTGGTAGCTCTTGGCAGATTTTTAAAGACATGAGAAGAAAGGTTAGGGAGACAGCAGAAATTCAAGGCCAACCAAGAGAGGGAGAGAATGTTTCTAAAAATGGAATTTTATAAAAGTTTTATAGAAAATAGGCCAGTAAAAGAATCTTGGTTGAGCAAAGTGACTGAGGAAAAAGATAAGTTAAAAGTGGCTGTCCTATTTACTTTTCCCAGAGAGCTTCAAAGGAGCAACTAGTAAGACAATGAGAGCAATGGAATCAGAAATCAGGGAGGTAAAACACTCTTGCCGTCTGTGGTCAGAAAGGAATTTTAGGAGGCAGAAGCAAATGAAGCAGAAGTTTATTATGTTTTTGCAGGATTACCAAATAAATTATTTGTGAAGCAAGTTCTCTGTGCCCTGCTTATCACCTGGTGAAATAGAACACACACACACAAGTTCCATGAAGTGGATTTATCTCTTACAAATAGGTAGAAATGTCAAAAGAAACCTAGGATTCATTGTGAACTTTTCCCCAAAGCTCAGGGAAGCTGCTTGGAGCAGATGAAGTGTTGTCTGTGTGTGGCTCACTTGCCCTGGAGCTGAGGGATCAAGGAAAGCAGCCTGCAATGAGTTTTATACCCTGGGGCAAGGTGACTTGCTGGGATAAGGCATTGAAGTACATCCTGTTTCTAGAGGTGGACTGGAACAGAACTGTTCTATCCAGTTCCTCTCTATCTCAGGATATTGCATTCCTAGTACATTCTCTAGTTATTCTTTTTTATTATTATTATTTCAGAATATTATGGGGGTACAAACATTTTGGTTACATATATTGCCTTTGCATCCCCCAAGTCAGAAGCATGCCTGTCCCCCAGACGGGGCACTCCGCACTCATTAGTTGTGAATTTACCCATCCCCTCCACTCCCTCCCACCTGCCTGGTACTCCATGACTATTATGTGCATGTCTTGAGAACTATAAGCAAGAAAAGGGAAAGAGCTGAGTCAGTTCAAGGCTTGCACCATTAACTTTTCCTCAAAAGCCTTTAAATATTCAAGACCTCAAAAAAGCCTTGGGCCTTCTTTCTATTAGGAGATGAAAGGTTCATTGTAGACCCCTGAAGGAATATATGGTCTTCATTCTTCAGTACATAAATGGTCAAGGAGAATAATGAACAAGGGGTTCTCAGAGGTCAGAGCCAGAGTTTCCAAAAAAAACATGGACAAGGGGCTCCTTCCAGTGGGCAGATTCAGTCTGATGAACATACTTCCTTCATTCTAGTATATGTGCCTGGAAACCTTATTAAAATCTCCTCCCACTGAGATTTAAATTGTTGTCAAATCACTATTATATGTCTTATTCTTTCTCTTTCCAAATGGGAGTGGTTACTGTGTGTACTCTTCGCCTGCTCCATCATTGCATGTCCAGTGTTTGTGCCAGAGAGGGACAGAAAATTTGCCTTTCCAGTTTGTAGGTCTCTCATTGAAGGGATCACATCTAAATCTGATGGCACCTACAGAACTGGGGCTCTGTGCAACCATCGGTGACCAGATGGGGCTTTACATTGGATCTCTCAGGGAAGGATGAGAATATTCTATGTTTAAAAGTAGAGTAAAATGGTCTGGTGATCTAAAGGCTATATTAAAGATAATAAGATGTATTCAAAACACTGATTTCTTCCTGGGCACACAGAAATCGGACTTTCTAAATTTTCTCACAATTAGATTGAGGGCTACATGACTGCATTCTGCTTAGTAGAATACACGTATATGTGACATAAAACACTTCCAGGTTCAGACCACAAACATTGACCCATTAGACATCATCTCTCAGCCTCTTTTTGCCCTTGAGCAGGGAACTGAGAGTCCAAGTGTTCCTGACCTACATTTGCAGAATTCAATGGGTCTGATGCCCAAGTCACCAGCAGGGAAGAAGCTGAACTGCATCACACTGTGATATGAACATGAAATAAAATTTGCTCTGTTAACCAGCTGAAGCATGTTTCTTATAATAATATAGTCTACTCTGACCTTTTCCAAGAAAATAATGAGAATATGGCATTAAAAGAAAAGTGTACAAAAATCTCCATGTAATTGTCCTCCTTTGTCACTGTAAACAAAACTATATATATATTTGTTGTTGTTGTTGTTGTTTGTTTGTTTTGTTTTTTGTTTTTTGTTTCCCCTATCTGTTGTCCCTGCCTTGGTGAGTGAGAATAGAAGAGTAGTTTCTGGTTACATGTTAGCAACAGGAGGATATAAATATCGAATTTCCTCTAGCAGTGGCATAGGCTCAGGAGTCCATCCTGCATTGAGGGATTACTCAGTACTCTTTTACAAAATAGAATATATCCTTGCACTTTCAATTCAATGACTGAAAAAATGTAGAGAGTGAATCCAACAATTTATATTACCAACAACCAGCTGAGCCCCACTTTTGAAAGCCATTAGGAAAGAGAAAAGCAGAAAAACAGGTACCAGGAACTCTACTAGAAAATGAGGAACTGAAGGGAAGAAACAAAGGGCATAGTGAGTCAGATGTGAGATAAGAAAGACAGGGAGGAAACTGGGAGCATATGCCTGAAGATAGAATATGAAGGATATCAAAGGGAACAATCCAATAAAAAAACCTCGAGTAAAATGAGATGATGGTAATAAGACCAAATATTCATATTATAAAATTAATTTTAATGAGATACATCCATTTAGGTAGAAAGAAAAATAAATCCTTTATTCAGATTTTTCATATGTATATGCTAAATAGAGTAAAGGAATGAGTAAAATAGGTCAGAAAAATGATAGAGGAGAGGAGAGCAAATAATTTTGTAACTTAATTAAAAGATAAAACATCTGAATATTAAAAAACTTACACTTTCTAATGTTCTATAATGGATTTTGTAGTGCGGATATAACTGCCATGAATATTTACAAACTAAGTACTTAAATAACAGCAAAATATGTAAAGCAAATTAAATATATATGAGACAATGGAAAACAACACGGAATAAAGACATGACTCAGTAGGTGATCTCTATAAGCCAGGACAACAAAAATAAAATAATGGAAGGAGAAAAAAAAACAATGTGAATAATATGTTTAATGTCTCTAAGCAAAGATGTTTTGAATTTTGCCATGATTAAAAGAGAACATGTCCTATTCAACTGCTTATACAATATGTTGAAAAATTAATCACAAACTGCTCGAAACCTTCAATTCCATAAAACACATACCAATTATCTCAACTGTATTTTATAAGCATAATACAATGAAATTAATGAACAACTGATATTTTGTGTTTTATTTTACTGCATGAATAGTATACTATTAAAGTTCTCCCCTGAGGTTGTATATCTTCAAATAGTTTACATAGATTGTTACATATGCTATCAATATTCTTTTACTCTTCCTTCTATTTTCAATTTCTAAAATGATGATTTATGTTTTTATTGACTACATCTTTCTGTTTAAATTTGCTTTAGATATTCTATATGATATTTTATTAATTCCTGTATTAACTTTATTATTTACTTCTTTCAGTTCTCAAATAGTTTATTTTACTTTGTGATTGAGGCTATTGAGCATTGTTTTAAGATCATCTTATATACATAACAAAAGTTTTGATTTATAATAATTTTATAATATACATATTTTATCATTGATAATTGGTCCTTAGTTTTCTATTTATCCCAAGACATATTGAAAAAATAACTTCATTTTATTCTATGAGTTGGTAATTTTCTTATTTGTATGATTATTATTAAGCTCAAGATGTATTGCACTGCAGCCATAAAACTTGGCAAAACTGGCGTAACTGTACCCAAATTAGACACAATGAACTTAAAGGAAAAATAATTACTATGGATAGCAAAATATATCTATGGTTACCAATTATCCAACAAAAAGATGTTTTATATTTAAATATGAACTTAGGGCCGGGCGCGGTGGCTCACGCCTGTAATCCTAGCTCTCTGGGAGGCTGAGGCGGGCGGATTGCTCAAGGTCAGGAGTTTGAAACCAGCCTGAGCAAGAGCGAGACCCCGTCTCTACTATAAATAGAAAGAAATTAATTGGCCAACTAATATATACAAAAAAAAAAATTAGCCGGGCATGGTGGCGAATGCCTGTAGTCCCAGCTACTCGGGAGGCTGAGGCAGGAGGATTGCTTGAGCCCAGGAGTTTGAGGTTGCTGTGAGCTAGGCTGACGCCACGGCACTCACTCTAGCCTGGGCAACAAAGCGAGACTCTGTCTCAAAAAAAAAAAAATAAATAAATAAATAAATAAATATGAACTTAGTAATAACCCAGTACATCATAATATATAAATTATTATAAAAAGTAAGAGGAGCAATATGTAGATCCATCATAAATAGAGGATATTAGTATACCTCTGTCAAGAGCTGATAAAACAAACAGACTAAAAAGCCAAAATGCAGTATTAATAGAGAAAGTGTGAATAAACAACTAAGATTTCTTGTGAATAATTTATGATTTTATTCCACTTGGTTATCTGTGAAAAATTTTCTAAATTTCAAAAGTTTGTGTTATGCACAGTATGTTTTTGACATAAGTAATATTAAGCTAAAGGATTTAGTTCAATTATAAAAGATAACTAGAAAAGGAAAAACTGCTTGAAAATTGAGCAGTGCATTACATATAATTGGCTAATCAAATAAAATGCCAAAAATTATAATAAGTAATACATTTTTAAAAATTTTGGAATGCAGCTAAAGAAGTAAAGCTATAAGAAATATTATAGCCTTAAATGCATGTATTAAGAATATATATAATATATGCACATATAATATACACATGCATTATATAATATACATGTATAGTACATACTATAAACATATATGATACTTATATGGTATATGCATAGGTGTGTATATGTACACATTCATCAGAGCATGATTAGAATAATTTTTTCTTTTCTTTAATTTCAAAATATCAAGAGGGGGAGTATAAATATTTTAGGTTATATGGATCACTTTCATAATGTTTGAGTCCCAGCTACAGGTGTGCCCACCACCCAAATAGTGTTCATTGTACCCACTAGGTAGATTTTTGTCCATGCCTACATTCTCCTCCCCACTGGTTGATTGCCTCTGAATTTTACTTCCCTCTGGGCACATATATGCTCATCAGTTAGTTTCAATTTAATAGTGAGCATATGTAGTGTTTGTTTTTCCATTCTTGAGGTTTTTCACTTAGGAGAATGGTCTCTAGTGCTATCAAGATTGTTGCAAATTTTTCTACTTTTCTGCTGTCATTTATATTTCATGTTTCTGATAAAGTCCCATGATTCTTAACAATTTTTAGCATTTTATTTATGCACACTAAATTTCTGCTTTTGCTATTATTTTAGTGATTAATTCTATTTTTTGTGAAATACATCCTTTATACTTTCCTTTAATGAAATTTAATCATGCTGAATTCTCTAAATTTTACTTTACAAAGAAAATCATTATTTTATCAGTGTTATTAAATAATTTAAATAATTTTTTGTGGGCACATATTTCTAGTATGATAAACATTTTCTGTCAGTGATTTTAAGATATTATTTTAATAGTTTTTTTCTTTTGAAAAATCATCTCTTAGTCTCATTGTTCTTTCTTTTTATATATTCATTATCTTCTCTTTGGCTTACTTTAAATGTTCATTTCTGGAGTTTTTACAGTTTTATTGTGAGATGTGTATGTTTTCATTTGGAATACATCATGAGTCCTTAGTATACAGATTCACGCCCTTCTTCAACTTTGAAAATTTCTTAGGAACTATTTCAAATTAACTTCTCTTCCGTTATTTCCCTGCTCTATGTCTATGATCCTATGGAGGCAGATACCAGATCTTCCTATCACCTATAGCTCTTAAGTCTCTTTATTGTTTTTCTATCTACATATGTTTCTGTACTGATCTTTTTTAAATCAATAGTCTGAGGTTTAGATTTTCCACCCACCCAATACTGGCGGAAATTCTGACATAAGCTTTAGAAACCATGTTTCACAGTTATCTGAGGAAGAGAAAGAAAATCTCTCTTCTGTCATTTGCTGAGTACTGCTCTAGGGTTTTTAAATTCCTGGCAATTTTTATTTTCTTTATGTAGAACCTGAAAGAAAGTCCTCAGTCAAGAGTTTCAGAGGTGTGGTATAGAACTCTGTGAGCATGTTCAGGGATAATCATTGCAAAGGGGAAAATGGGTGATGCTGACTGTTTTGCAATACTATTTTGTTCGTAACGATTAACCTAGTCACTCTAAATAAAATGAAGAGTTTTGGAATTAGTCAAAATAAAGTTGCACCATATTAATTCAAAGTGAAACAATTCATAATGAAATTATTCTAGGTTGTAATAGGTAAAAGGATAAGGTAAAGTTAATTAGAGGAGGCAATTTTAATCCAAATAAAGTCATGGTATGAATTATGAAGAACACAATAAGTAATCGAACAATTCCCATGGCTTACTTTCATAATCACTTCAAATAATGATATAATTGTCTTGAATATTCATGTGCAAAATAAAAGGACATTCAATATTATAAAGAGTTCTTGAAAATTGTGAAAAGACATGTTCAGAAATAAAACAAATATTGATTCATTTGCCTTGATAAATTAAGCAGACAAAAATAGGTATGGACATAAAATAGGAGTGCCATGATGGCAGTACACAGCATGATTGAGATCAATTTATAAGGATAAATATATACATCACTCTATTCTTTTGGTTGTTTTATATTACTTTTTAGATCACAACATTTTATATATTACATTTCATTAATCAATATTTAAGCTAATGTATAAAATAATTAATTTTTTCATTTCTCCAAAACAATTTATTGCATAATTTATAATCTCCCCTCATATTTATAATGAAACTATTATATGAAAAGTTTATGCATATGATTATAATTTTCTTCTAATTATAACATTAGCACATGGATCTGTTTTCCACTTTTTAATTATTCTTATATCCTTACAGTGAACCTTATTAGTCATGATGAATTATTCCTTTAATGCACAGTTTGATTGTATTTTATACTTTTTTAAAAGAATTTTTATGCCTATGAATGTTGAAAGGAAAAATTGAATACTATGGGCTTTCCTTTTGATTCTTCTCTCTTTCTCTTGTTTTAATTTTTCACTATCCTTTTATTATGAGTTTGGTTACTTTCCTTTTTTTTTTGGTCCTTTACTTTATAGTACTTTCTAAGTAGGAGAATATTTCAAAATCAGACTGCCTGAGTTTGAAGCTGAAATATCCTTAATTTAAACCATGATATAAATTCATACATTTTTCATAGTAAGTGTTACTGACAATGTACCCTACCCAATTATGTGTGTATTCCCCATTGTACAAAGAGAAAAAACAAGCTATTACAGTTTTCCAGGTTAACAACTCAAATTAAAATTAATTATGATTCTAAATTAATCACTATACAGAAGTAACTGGGAAAATATGTTTAAAATATTTATCTTAAAAATAATAACAATATCCAGCAATGAATAAAAACTGAAGAATTCTAATCATATTTTATAAATAACATATCTGTTATTCTCAAAAGAAAATTTTACTTTAAGAAGTTTGAAGTTAAATAAGAAATAGGCAGCATAATTTATTATGAAGTAAAAAAAACTATGATTTCTGATACAAAATTATTATTCTCATTCCTTATCCAGTTTATTATTTACAAGAGTATACACAAGTAGCTCCTTTGATAATAAACATAATAATAATTATGTGAATATATAAATGCTATTTTTATCTAATTCATTTTCAAGATTTAATATTTTATTCATTTACAATAATTATAAATTAATTAATAGTATTTGATCAATTATTTTTAAAAGTCAGTTGACTTGTTTGATTAACAGATTTTATTTTAGAAAGGTTTTAATTCACAGCAAAATTGAGCCAAAGACATAGAGACTACCCATATACTCCCATGCACAGCCTTGTCCATTGTCAACCCCTACCAGAGTGGTAGATTTTGTTACAATTTATGAACCTACATTGATACATCATTAAGCACATTCCATAGCTTACAAAAGGGTTCGTTCTTTGTGTTCCACATTCTGTGGGTTTGGACACCATTTCAGTATCATACAGAGCAGTTTCATAACCCTAAAAATCCTCTGTGCTCTGTCTGTTCTTCTCTTCCTCTCCCTAACTTCTGGCAACCATTCATCTTTTTACCGTCCCCATTGGATTGCCTTCCCCAGAATGTCGTATGGTTGGAATCATAAAATGGATTGTCCTTTTAGATTGGCTTCTTTCACTTAGTAATATGAGTTTATTTTATTTTATTTTTATTACCTCATATTATGGGAGTACAAATACTGTTAGGGTTACATATCTTGCCCCTGCCCCTCCCATGCCAGAGCTTCAACCGTGTAAAGCCTCCATCCAGGTGGTGCGCACCGCACCCACCGTGTAAGTACATACCCTTCCCCTCCTCCCCCCTTCCACCTGCCCACCTCCCGTTAACAGATTTTTTTTTAGACATTTTGGTTACAATGTATATCTTTGCCTCTCCCTAAAAAGGGATAGAGGTAATCCCTTACCCCCACAATGCTCGCCACTTCCTTAAGATCTGGGTTTTCCCTCCAAATCCCTGTTGAACACTACCACTTTTTGAGCACCGTAGTTTTAGTCAGTCAGTACCAATTTGATGGCAAGTAGATGTGTAGTGCATTTTCCTGATCTTGTATCATCTCACTTTGTATTACAGGCTTAAGCTTAATCCAGGAGAGCATAAATGGTGCTAGCTCACTGTCGTTTCTTAGGATTAATATCCTATTGTGAGCATATACCACATTTTACTTATCCACTCATGAATTGACGGGCACTTGGGTAGTTTCCATGACCGTGCAATAGTGAATCGTGATGCCATAAACATTCGAGTGCAGATGTCTTTATAATAGAGAGACTTATGTTCTTTTGGGTAATATGAGTTTAAGATTCCTCCATGTCTTTTCATAGCTTGATAGCTTATTTCTTTAGAGCTCTGTATGATAGCCCATGGTTTGGATGTCCCATAGTTTATTTAT
Organism: Microcebus murinus; assembly: GCF_040939455.1. Lineage (NCBI taxonomy): Eukaryota > Metazoa > Chordata > Mammalia > Primates > Cheirogaleidae > Microcebus > Microcebus murinus. The sequence continues at coordinate 15,970,272 of NC_134114.1, forward strand.
CCATCCATCTACTGAAAGACATCTTGGTTGCCTCCATGTTTTGGCTATTATGAATAAAGCAGTTATAAACATCCATGTGCCAGTTTTTGTGTGGGCATTAAGTTTTCAACTCCTTTGGGCAAATACCAAGGAGCAAGACTGTTGGACCATATGATAAGTGCTATAGTTTGGATATGGAATATTTGTAACCACCAAATCTCATGTTGAAATTTGATCCCCAGTGTTCAAGATGAGGCCTAATGGGATGTGTTTGGGTCATGGGAGTGGGGTAGAAACCTATGAATAGATTAATGCCTTGCTTCCCCTCTGGGTGAGTGAGTTTCTAGTGAGACACCCTCAAGTTCAGAGATTCTTTCCTCAGGTGTGTCCACTCTATTAATAAGCCTATCAAAGCATTCTTCTTTTCTGTTACAGTGTTTTTGGTCACGGGTGTTTCTCTTTGGTTCTTTCTTAGAATTCCCATCTCTATGCCTACATTACCCATCTGTTCTTGCATACTGTTTCCTTTGTCCATTAGAAGGCTTAGCATATTAATCATAGTTGTTTTAAATTCCTGACCTGATCATTTTAACTTCCCTTTCATATCTGGGTCTGCAGTGATAATTGTTACAAGGGACTGTGAGACCTGGTCAAACTCTAGAAGATAAAACTCACAGAAGCATGCTACCTTTGAGTCCCCCTGGACTCTTTATCTCTCAAACTTGTCTATATTTAGCCTCCAACAATTTGTCAATTACACATCAGGTTTTCCTACCCAGGCACCTGGTGCCCACGGATGTTTGTGTTTTTGAGCTTCTGCTCCAGTAATTTGTGACTCTCCATATTCTCCTGCTAGTCTTTCTAACTTTAGGGGCAGTGGTTTGCCCTGTGACCTTATTTCTCTGAAAGATCTAAGAAGAGTTATTGATCTTTCAGTTTGTTTAGCTTTTTTCTTGTTAGAATAATGACTTCCAAGCTTGTTATGCGCTGGCCTGGAAACCATAAATCCCCAATAATGAGATTCATAAGCCAGTGTTTCTTTTTATAATATCCTTATCATGTATTCTATTCTATGCACTCAAATATATATCATATTCCATGAATAAATATATATTATTCAGAGTAATACACTAGGTTCTTTTCTAAGTGATAAGCACATAATAGTATCAATACTCTGTTGAGAAAGCTCACAATACATTGGTAGATATATGACAAATGCAATACGGTATACAAGGTGATTTATGTCAAATGGATGGTTTATATAGGAATTCAGGAAAGTTGTAAAAAATCTATTAGATGTAAATTCCTTGAGGAGTGGGGCTATATTGCCTTCATTATAAGCTCAAGGCTTAGGATAATGTCACACATACATAGGCATATCATAAATACATGATAATATTATTGGAATAATGGTGAGACAATAGGGCAAAGATTGGTTTATTTTATGTATTAATAAAAGCTTAGAAAGTATGTAGAGCAACACCATTTGTGCAATCATAATTTTTGTTTATTTATAGAGATCCACTTCAGAAAATAGCTTCCAGGAGCACATGGTAACTATAAGTAGAGACTGTCTAGACTGTAGTGGTTATTTAATTTATAATTAAGTTCAGATTTAGTCCAGTTTTCATGATAGGAAAGTTTAAAATTCCATCAAATGGACTGCTTTTAAATATCTTTTAAAAATGTAACCATAAATTATAGATATAGCTTAGAAAAAATGATATTATTTAGTTATAACTTTCATGTGGAGTTCAGGAAAAAATCAGATTTCTATACTATTTCTATTTCTGTATATAAAGGCAAACATAAACACAAATAAAAATGTGTATTTTCTCCCAGATATCAAAGAAGAGAAAGAAACATGGAAGAAATAAATGAATCACAATTAACCATGCAAAAGATAATGATTGTTTATTTTTAATTTTTTTGAAATTTCAGAATATTATGGTGATACACACATTTTGGTTACATACGTTGCTTTTGTACAATTTGAGTCAGTTATAAATGTGCTCTTCACCCTAATATTGTGTTTTGTACCTGTTAGGTGTGAATTTACCCATCTCCCTGCCCCTCTACCTGCTTGATTTCCTTACAGTTTTACTTCCATATGTGCACATAAGTGTTGATTAATTAGTTCTAATTTAGTATTGATCTAGTGTATCTTTTGTAACCGCCTGGATGGAACTGTTTATTTTTAATTTTTATACAACTACATAATAGTTGTACATATTTATGGGGAACATGTGATATTTTGATACAAATAGACAATAAGTAATGATCAAATCTGGGGAATTAGCACAATCAGTTTTTAACACTGGAAAATTACATATGCTATATATCAAGAAGCTATGTTCGATATATAATAAATGTTATTAAACTGGTTTTATAATGTTTGGTTGTAGAATGGGCAATGCTTCAGGTGGATTATTCTAATAACTATTGGTGTAGACTTTGATAACTCTTACAAATTTTCCATGCCTCACGATCCTAAACTGTTTAAAAAAAGAAGAAGAAGAAGAAGAAAAAAAAAAAAGGTGTGGACTAGACAATCTTAAGGCTTTTAGGCTTTATGAACCAGATTTACCCCATTTGTAAACCGTTCTTCACTATTAAGAACAGTGCCTTTGGAAGGTGCATTAACTCTTTCAGGCTAATTAGTTTAATTTACATATAAGGCATAACTTTATATGCAGGGATATTTGGCTTCATTGAATTCCAATTATTTACCCTTATGGTGCAGTAGTTAGTGTTCAGTCATTATTTTCGGTCTTCCTTTTTTGAGTCAAATTGGAGCTAAACTCATGATAAAATGCATAGAAAATTGAATGAACCATTTGCATTGAAACCACTTGATGGGCACTAATCAAGTAGTAGTTTTATAGTGTATTATTTAAAATTTAATGAAATTTAAACCAGAAAGGAATAGAAGTAGATTATTCCAAATTTGTAACTCCATTTCTACATTTAATCCTTAATTTCTAATTCACACTTATCCTTCAGAAAACCCAAAGTTTCTTTAGTGTGACATCATCTTAATTTTTGCATTATTTAATGATATAATATCTACAGTTTTTTTGAGGGCTATCAGTTTTATTAACATATCAAAAATAACTTTGGCTCTATAGGATTTTTTAACTTTTTTCTTTTATCCAATACATTGAATTTTGCTTTAATATTTATTTCCTTCATTGTACTTAATCTTGTATAATTTTTTCATTTTTTCTAGTTCTTAAAATAAAAACATGTTATTAATTTTAAGGATTCTCCTTTTTAAATAGAAACATATAGAGATATCCACCTTTCTTGTAGCAGAGCTTCAGCTAATATTTACTAACCTTGATACGGTATCTTTTCATTAACAGTCATTTCATATTTTGCAGAATCCCTCATTTTTTGTTAAGTAGGTTATTTATTGATTTTTTTCAACTATTTGAAATTTTTCTATGTTCCTCCTTGTTATGATATCTAATTTCAATATGGTCAAGAATGTACTATGTACATTTCAACTTTTTGAGATTTGATATTTATTGAAAGATGTTTTAAGATCTAGTATGTAGTTTAACTTGGACAACATTCTATATGTGAAATGAATATGTATTCTGCAGTTTGCTTATGTATGTTATTTAAATGTCAGTAGGCTTGTGTGGTTGCCAGTGTCAATCACATATGCATTATTGCTGTCTAGTCGATTTATCAAATATTGAGAAATATTTAAATCTCTATTTAAGACTTAAAGTATTCTTTTTCTCCCTTTATTCTGTCAATGTTTGCTTCATAAATTTTGAAAATCTATATTTGGATGCATATATATATATATATATATACACACACTAGTTATGTTTTTCACTGTATTTGCCCTTTTAGAATTACTATATCTAATACTCCTTTTTTGTATTGAAAATGATATTTAAAATCTCTGTATTGGTCAAGAAAACATGGACCATGACTTTGATACTTCATACAACACCCCAAATACTGACATTACATGTACATTGTAATTTAACCCTAAAAATATCCTTTCTCACAACTGCATTGATAATCTTTAGGGCATCACCAACATAAAGTTACATTAATAGAGGAATACCGCATGCCAAAATCCTATAAAATAGTAACATATCTAAAGTCAAATGTAATAGAAATGCTTTAAATCATTAAAGAAAAAAAACGTTTGCAAAACCTGTCAAACTACTTGGAAGGAACATTCAGTATCAACACAAATTATACTAGATAGTAAAGCACAGTTGAGGTAGATTATAGAGGGTGTATTTCTTTATTTTTTAATTTACAATGATGTGTGGTGTATATGTTGATGATTTTGCTGTACCTCAGCTTTCCTCTCTTTAAAAATAAAGATTTTCATCATTTCTAATATTCTTGTGAAAATGCAAGGAAAATATGTGTCTTATATAGAGAATATAGTTTTATTGTATGCAACCAATTAGAGTTGCAGTTGAATTTGTGAACTTTACTTGGTATTATTCAACTTAAAATTATATATATTGATAAATAATAGATCGATACCAGCATTTTTGAAGGAAAAACTAGTTGTAAAAATTTTTAAATCAAGTTTTAATTGTAAGTCTATATTAGTGTCTTCATTTTGACTAAGAAATAACTTTTTTCTGCACAAAATACTATCTTTCACCTTATAGTTTGGTGTATGTAAAGTTATATGTTTGATTGTTCAGAAATATTTGATTGTAAAACTTTAGCAACATAACCATTTTATCAAAAATAGTTTACCTTGAGCAGATTTTGTCTACTGAAGCAGGTGCTGAAATATATGGCATTACGACATAGGAAATCTAACAATGAAAATATATGAAGGGCAGTGGACAAACAGCATACAGCAGCTACATTTTTCTGGTGAGATAGGGATTTTTATATAGAATGTTAATTTTCCAACTTGAAGTATGTGAAGTCTTATATAAAGTTGTAAATTTATTTTAGGAATAGAGAGCAAATGGTCTAAAGCATGGGACTGTAAAATACCTATTTCTCCAGGAAATGGCACAATATTCTATGTGACTTGAGTGGGAAATGAAGCTCGTAGGACAGCATGGAACTGGGAGCTTTAGATGCCTTGCTTAGGAGATTAACACTGGGAAGTCTTATTTGTAATAAGAATGAAATCATTAGATATGGACTAGGGTTTAAATAGATAACTGTGGAACAATGCAAACAAAAATGCTTTATATTATTTGAGTTATGCCTATGTAATAGATAAGTTGAATGGATATAACTTGAGTTAGATATTAGCTCAAAGCTAACATGTGAGTATAAGATTTCTAAAAGTCTTTGCATTGTGTCATTCTATCCCAATAGATAGATATGAACTATGTGCTATGCTATAGTGCACACACACACAGTACATGCAAATGCATAAACACATCATGATCATTCGACCACATAATTATCATTAAATATAATTGGCAGGGAAGAAAATTAAGATACATTTTGGTAGTAAGACTACTCCATAAGAGAGACCACAACTTTCTGTTTGATAAACAGGTGAAAATAGAGTTCTGGAAACTTCTCAGTGCAATCTCCAGGACTGGAAAAGTGAAAAAGATAAGGTGAGAAATGTAGTTTACTAGGCTGTATGGTAGTCTACATTGGAGTCTTCTAATTAAACAATAATGCAGTGAAAAAATTAATGATCCCTTTGTATTACCATGTTACCTTGTAGCTGAAATCACTTCAATATATATTTTTAAGTCATTTGATCCTTACAATTGTACTGAGGTAGACAACGAAAAGTAGACTTGAAATTAAGCAAAAATCATGTAAGTAGATGCAATTTGTCCAAATTGTAAAACTAGAGAGCATTTATATCCTTTATCTACTCTATTTTTTTATTTCTTTGCTTTTCTAAAATTGATGTTGCAGTCTATCCTCTAATATAAAGTATTATGTTCAGGTAGACTATTGGTTTTACTAATAAAACAGGTATAAATAATCATTAAAATAAGCTTTCATATGATTAGATTAAATTAGCACAAATGATATAATATCTTAAAGTTATTAAGAAAATATTAATATTGTTCAGAGAGCAGATAGCATCTTATATATTGTATGGGTTTCCTATGAGTGCTGTAACAAATTATCACAAACTCGGTTGCTTAAACAGCAGATATTCATTCTCTCACAGTTTAGAAGGACAAAAGTCTGATACCAATATCACTGGACTAAAGTCAAGATGTTTTGGCGGGACCAAATTCATTTGGAGGCTCAAGAGAGAATCTGTTTCTCAACTCTCATAACCTCTGATGGCTGCCAGCATTCCTAGGCTTGTGTCACATCACACCAATCTCTACCTCAGTGGTCACATTGCCTTCTTCTTTGTGTGTGTGTCTCATCTCCTTCTGCCTCCTTTTATATGGATACCTGTGATTACATTTAGAGGCCACCCAGAAAATCCTGGATAATCTCCTCATCTTGACATTCTTAACCTAATCAGATTTGCAAAGGCATTTTTCTCCCCAAATAATGTAACATATGCAAGCTCAGGAGATTAGAACTTGATATGTAGGAGGGACATTATTCAGCTTATTGTAGTTTTCTACTGACCTTGAAAACTTCATGTCCATCTCAGATGTAAAATATATTCACTCTCTTCCAACAACCTCATAATCTCAACATATTAAAGCTATAGACTGGGCTCAGAGGAAGAGGCCTGGTCCACAGGCAAAGGGGCAGAAATTGGAGCTGCTCTGAAGAAGGCACAATCTTGAGCTACAGAGAATTATTTCCAGGCCTTGAAACCTAGTAGAATCTTCTATGCTTGATTATAAAATTGCTTGAAACTTGTGATCTTTTTCTTCTTTTCATTTTCATTTTATTAAAGCATCAGCCCAAGCTCAAAATGTCATCTAACTACCATCAGACAAAAAATTTTAAATCTTATTATCCAAATAATCTAAATTATATATATATATAGTACTCTGGATATGTCCAATTCTGGGGAATATTTTCTATCTATATACCCATGAAACCAGAAAAGCTATATGTTGTCAAGATCACAGTGGTGGAACAGGCATAATATAACCTTTTAGACATTCTCATGACAAAATGAAGAAAATGAAAAGAAGAAAGAGGTCACAAGTTTCAAGCAATTTTGTAATCAAGCATGGAAGATTCTACTAGGTTTCAAGGCCTGAAAATAATTCTCCGTAGCTCAAGATTGTGCCTTCTTCAGTGCAGCTCCAACTTCAGCCCCTTTGCTGTGGACCGGGTCTCTTTCTCTGAGTCCAGTCTGTAGCTTCTTGGTACAAGTCTCTGCCCTCAGAGTCATCTTCCTTCTTCTTGAAGGATAACACATATGCGCTTCTCAGTATTTCTGTCAGCTTATTCTCTGCCTGTAATATTTTGATAATTTAAAGGCCTTTATTTATTTCATTCTATCTGATTATTTCAATTTAATCTGGTAGTGTTTATGCTTATATAATGTTATCAAAAACCTTGTGAGCACCCCATATATTTTCACAGGAATTCACAGCTTTAGACAAGCACTTCCTCCACTATCTTTCTTATGTAAACCAATCCCTATTCTTGCCTTTTGCAAGATGATTGAGTGAATCCATGTCATGTATGTAATCTCTTCAGCACTAAATTTGTACAGCTACACCACAGTCCTTTTCAAAGTATGCTTTCCTAATAGTTACTCTTCTAACTTTATTTATTTATTTATTTGAAAACTGGATAGGCTGAGAATTGCTCAGATCATCAAGTTCTAGTTTCTTTCTGCTTCTGCAATTAATTTCTGTCCTCTTGCATTTTGCTATAAGTAGACCTACACCTTTAATGCTTTGTTCAGAAGTATCTTAAGGTAAATATATAAGTTCATTGATTACAATTTCTGCTTATCCAAATAACTGTAGGATACACTTTAGCTAAGTTTTCTTTCACTATATAAAAAAGATTGCCTTTCTACCAGTTTCCAATATGTTGTTTATTTTCTTCTGAGCCCTTGCCAGAAGTGCCTTTTAATATTAGCATCATAATCACACCAGATCTATCTGGTTCAACTTTTATGTAACAAAGTCCTAAGTTGTTTTTCAGTTAGCATGGCCCCACAGGTAGAAGGTCACATAACCTGAGCATGCCCAGATGAGCTAAGCATGTAACCATGGGTGGAACCTAAATGCTGGGTCCAGACTGAAGAGTGAGGACTGAATTGAGAAGAGGACAGCACATGGAAGGATTCAGGATCCAATGAGGTTGAGCCTTGGCATCACTCTTTAGCATGGTGCAGTCACAGCGGGCCTCTTGGTATCACTGCATTATAAGATCCAATTGGATCACACCTCATTACCCTATTCTTATAAAACCCGACCCAGTCTTCAGCTCTGGGAGACAGATTTGAGCATTTCCTCTTGGCTCCTTGCCAGTCAGCTTATAATACAGTTTTTCTTTTGTCAAAGTCCGGTGATATGTTATTGGCTTCTATGCAAATCAGGTAGTGAATCCCCTGACTGCTTGATAACAGCACTTCTACCAGTGACTTGTTTATGCAAAGTTAGGTATCTCTGTCATTTCCCTCAAAATTTTCCCAGTCTCCCCCCATGATCCAATTCCAAAGCCCCTTACACTGTCAGGTACTTATTACAGCAACATCCCTTGTCCATATCCCCAAATCTGTGTTAATTTCCTATAGCTGGTGTAACGAATCACTGCAAACTTTGTGGCATAAAACAACATAAATTTATTCTGTTGCAGTTTTGGAGACTAGAAGTCCAGAATCAGTATCAATGCCCCCAAAACAAGGGATCTGAAAGGCCACACTCCCTCTAGAGGCTCTAAGGGAAAATTTGCTCCTTGATTCCAGCTTCTGGTGGCAGCCAGCATTCTTTGGCTGGTGTTGCACCACTCCAATCGCTGCTTCCATTTTTCATGTTGCCTTCTTCTCTGTGTGTGTTTTAAATCTCCCCTTGCCTTCTTCTTATAATGATAAATGTGATTGTACTTAGTACACATCCACTCAAGAATCAACTTACCCATATGTGTAAAAAGACATGTATCTAAATAAATTGATGCTTACAGGTTTCAGGCATTTGGACTTGTTATCTTTGAGGAGCATTTTTTCAATATACCACAAATATAGAAATAGCATTACTTTTTTAAAAGTTTCATTTTTCATAATTTCATGAAAATTTTGCTATTATTACCTTGCAGATTTCAAAAGTTTACACTTTCTATTAAAGCAAATTCTTTATCATTGAATTCACTAAAACTTAATAAAATAGTACATGTTCTAATACCCTTAAATAAAATTTAACTTGAGCATTCTAAAACATAGATTATGCTAATCTATGCTAATATTAGAGCATGTACCATTTTATTAAGTTTGATTTTCCCATTGGTACATAACATGTAGGCATTAATTAAACTAATAGTGCTTTCCCAGTGGACTAACTAGTGAATTTATTTACAATTTATCTTCAGACATTCAGTAAATGGTTTATCATGTGATTATCATTAAAGACCTACATTATTACCTTTAAAATGAAACAATATCCTATTTATATTAATATTTTATCACACATGGCACTTCATTGCCTTCTGGCAAAAGCCACTAGTTAGAACATTAATGCATATATTTAATTTCCTCTACTAAGTAGCCTTTCTTACAAGACAACCTGCTGATTTGAAGCAATAGGCCAACACAAAAAATGTACCAATTATAGATGTACCATGCTGAAGGAATTGCTAGTCCCTTGTATTTCATTTCATTATACAACAAGCTTCTTCAAAGGACCAATCAGTCTCCATTACTCACTCCTGGGGAGTGAAACTGTTGCAATTTGATTTTTGGAATGATATTTCCAAAAGTACAAAATACTTGTACTTTGAAATGCAGATACTTCCTCTCTTAGACCTGCCTAGCCACAGTGCTGCATCCTAATCAAACATTCAGTGTAAATCACCTAGGAAATCTGTATTAGCAGAAAGCAAGATCTTTTCTGTTTTCTCAGTAGTTAAATAAAAATACAGAAAGTAATTAGGGATTTTTCTCTGGGATATAAGATTACGTGTATTCAAATTAAAAATTGTCATAGTACAATTTAATGTAGGGCATAATAAAGTGGACTTTGAAACCACATTGCTTGACTAGCTGTGTGACACTGATCATGCTATTAGTATTTATTTTACTTTTAGTAAAATAGGAAAGCTTCCTGTGTTCAATTTTCTTGTTTCCAGTTATTTTCTCCTTTTACACAAGAGACGTATGCAACACCTGTGCCAGAGTACTTGCAGTGCCCCTCTTCATGTGCAAAGAATACATGCCACTACACTACCATTGACATCAGGATTAGCCATGTGGCTTGCCTTTGTCCATAAAATGTGAATGGAAGTGGCATGCACTACTCTGTTATAGCAGAAGCTGTATGAAGTATCCTGAGGTCTCACCTTCATACACCTTACTCTTGCACAGGAACTGCATGTCTCAGATAGATGCTCACCCTTAAGCTTGCATCCTAGACAAGAAGCTGTGATAAATACAGCCATAGCCACTTCTCAGGCAGCACATAGCATGAGCAAAACATAAAACTTACTTTTTTTTGCAAGCTAATAAGGTATTAGGGGTAATGTGGAATTTGTATATAACCTAGCAAAAGCTGACTAATGATAGCAGCTATTTCATATGTTTATTGTAAGTAAGGTTCAGTGAAAGCAGTTAGAAACATGTTAGGTATGTAGCAGTGCTCAAATGATTTCTATTGTTATTACTATTGTTATTATTTTAAAACTCCAAGAAATGATAATATGAGAGATGATCAAACTTTAGAGTTTAAAGATATAAAAAATTCTCACTGTGCTGAGACCAGAAGATAGACAAATTTTCCCAAGTTTTATTGGGGAATATACAGTAAAGACTGATTTTGGAAGGTGTGGGTTTTCAAATACTCATGAGATTTATTCATTTGAGAAAATCAGATAATTGTTTAATCTTATAAGTCTGCTCCTGTCCTCCTATACATGCTACTCTCTCCCCAGACAACAAAAACAGTAATAAACAAGAAAATTGATAAATACCTTATTTTGGAGGCTGTATTCACTCTTTGTACTCCTCAAAATATAAGAAAACATTTTGTATGGATTAGAATGGAAATAATTTTCAATCATGGGTTTTGAATAGTCAAAATTATTTTTACAGCGGTTTAACTTAATTGCTCACGTAACACATGGGAACACAAAAGGAAAAAAAAAAAGTTCTATAAAGTCACGATACTGACATTTTCCTAGCCCAGCTCTCCCACTATATTTCAATTCTCTCTCTTCAGGACCCTTCATCTGTTTGAAACTGAAGTGGTCTCACATGTCCACTGAAATTGAAGAGCCTCTAATTTAGGTACAGTTGGTAGTTCCAAGTGGCATTTCATCTCTTATTCTATAATTTACTTTTTAAAATTAATATGTATCTATTCACTCAAAGTAGATCATTAGAGCCTCATGAGTGATCCTATTAGTTCTAAGTATCTGTCATTGGCCCTAGATGATAGCAAGTTAAGTACTTGGTTCAAGTTTGTCCTACCCATTAACATATTACTGTGTATGAAATGTTGATATGGAGCAACTACAAATTTTGTAGCATTTACTCATTCTCACAAGCATGTTGGTCCCACTGATCTGTAAGCTGTATCATGTTAACTGTCTTTATGGTCTTTTTATAAAGAAAAGATTTCTAGCTTCTCAAGTATAGGGATTTGCTTTTGGTAACTTTGTTTTTTTTTTTTTTATCATGTTCATTAAATGTAAAATTCAATAACTCAAATAAATAATTGATTTACAAAGGAGCACTTATTTAAATGTTTATAATCAATGTGAAAGTAACTTTAGAGATACAATTGATCCAGTAATGTCAAATACCAGCTGAAATTCTGAATTGCCTTTAGTACAATTTTAAAATCATGACCGTGACTCAATCGAACTTTTCCTGGATCAGTTGTGCATTTAAGAGACTTTCATTATTAATATGTTTTGGGCACCAATGACAAACAAATTATAGGAAAGATAAACTTATACTTAATAACCATTTGATTATGAACTCACATAAAAGACTATAATGTGGCTGTTAGCTTATACCTATAAAATGATTATTTTGATCCAAGTAGTATGTTAGGTGTATGCATTTTCTCATTTATCCAATACTATGACTCAATAATAGTAGATATCATTACAATGTTTTAATTATAAAAGGGGTTAGAAAGTCTCTGATGGCTTGGTTAAGGCCATATAGCTAGAACTTTACCGTATTACTGAAAGACAGATTTGCATCACTACAGATTGATTTATATCACTGCATATTCTGAATTCTAATTGTTATAATATTTTACTTCTGATACTTCATCCTTGAAATATTTGGCCAAAAAAAAGCCTTTGGCTTTTGTTTGTTTGGGGTTTTAGTATGAAAGTAACACATATTCATTATAAAAATCTTTGAAAAATGTGGCATAGCACAAATTAAGCAAAAAACAAAAATACATAATTTCAACAACTTCTTTCCATTTTATAATTGGCCATTCCTTTGTTTATGAATTTAATGTATATTCCAATGTAGATTATATGGCAGATACCATGCTGGGTGCTGGAATACAGTGAACACAACAAAACAAACAAAAATTTTGATCCTCATATTTCTTTTATTCTTCTTCTTTTTTTAGACAGAGACTCGCTCTGTTGCCCTGGCAAGAGTGCTGTGGTGTCAGCCTAGCTCACAGCAACCTCAAACTCCTGGGCTCAAGCTATCCTCCTTCCTCAGCCTCCAGAGTAGCTGGGACTGCAGGCATGCCCCGCCATGCCTGGCTAATTTTTTGTATATATATTTTTAGTTGATCAATTAATTTCCTTCTACTTTTAGTAGAATTGGGGTCTCGCTCTTGAACTCCTGAGCTCAAATGATCTGCCCATCTCAGCCTCCCAAGGTGTTAGGATTACAGGCCGGCCTCATGTTTCTTATATTCCATTGATAATGGAGGCTTTGCCCAGCCAGGAAGCAGTAAACATTTGCGTCAGCAAACCTGTAAGTGCTTGTCTTTCTGTATCACCTCTTAATATTTTCTGCAAGTGACTTAAAACAGTAAATGAAATGTGCAGTGCTTGTGGTAATTTTACCAGGTTGAATAGATGACAAAGGAGATCCACAAAATGGTATGTCATAAACAAAGGTGTGAATGGCACATGATATTCATGCAGTAACTAACAAAACTGGTTGAATCATAGAATTTGAGAAAAGGTAAGCATGCATTGACACTGGGCATGGTAGCACTGCATAGGTTCTGGAATTTGGTAAGAAATGGAGGGAATGATCAGATATTAGCTCTAGATAGGTGGCTTTGGTGACATTGAGAAGTCAGTCATTGTGAATAAACAAGGGATAAAATCATAGGTGCGAGTCTGGAAAGACATTACTCAACTACTGCTAAAGTCGCAGTGTAACTTGGTGATAGTTTTGAATGAAGACCACGACAGTGGAAGCGGGGGAAGAAGAGATAATGGAAAGCAATCGATATTTGGTAAAAAGAACCACTCGGAAAATATGTTTCACATATTTTACAATATCACTATGTCCCGGGAGTTCTTTTTAGTTTTGGGGTGTCCCCTCACTCATCTGGACCTAGAGTGCCCTCCTGGACCCAGGAGCAGTAAAAACACAGTATGACATTTAGAGTCAGAGTACCTTTATTTAACTTAGTTTAATAATGTCTTGTCATTTATGAATTTTGTGATCTTGACCATATTGCATAGTTTACTGAGAGTTTGCTTCAGAATATAAAAAGGACAGACACAATTATACCATTCTCACCACACTTGAGGTGTATTAAAAAAGATTAACTGTATGAAATAGCTTCTAGTGTTTAAATAGCTATAGAAATTTCTGCTGAGAATAGGAGAGGACAATGAAGATATTAGGCTTAGTCCAGACATTTTATTTATTCCTATTAATATTAATATATTATCTTGATACTTACTTTCAAATTATAAATGTATTTATAATTATTTAAAACACTTTGGTGTCTGTTTTATAGCAATGTCCCAAACCCAAAATGGCAAGAAAAAAAATAAATAAATACAAATTTTAAAGGATTATTGCATTTCTCTGGCCTCTGGCTGACCTATGAGACAATTAAATTTTATATTGTTAAAACCAGGGTCTATATTTTGTGTCTACTTCTGTGTTTCTAATCAAACCTGTTGTCACCCAAGTGTAACTAGAGAAAACAATAAATTAATATGTTCAAATATGTTTCTAGCTTATAATGGTTATTATGTCAAACCTTCTATTTTATTTGCTTTTAATTTTCAGAGTGAAATTTTGGGATGTAATGGGTATCAGGGAAGGTATTTTTGAAAAAGGATTCTTTTATTCTATTTCACATAGGTGTGAAGGAGAAAAATGCCATACAATTGTAGAATTTTAACTACTCTTGAAGATTTTGTTGTAATTCAGTTTCCTAATTGATTTTTCCCTCACTTTTCTAAGATAAGAATTATTAATAATATACCTGAAAAAGTTATTGACTATAGACAAATAAGCAAAAAAAGATTTGTAAATGCCTAAAATATATAAAAAGACAACTAAGAATCAGGTAAATAAAACACATATGATGTCTATGTGTTGGTAATATATGTTAATATGTATCTTATGTATTATGTATAAATATTAATGACATTTATATATTTAATGTTATATAAATAAGATAATAATTTATACACTTAAACTTTTATAGCCCCATACCTGTAGCTTTGATGAGGTATGTGTGTGTGTTTGTGTGTGTGTGTATGGTATATTTGTCAATCTTAGGGTTGTGTGTATATATATATATTTCCATATATACATATATATTTATTTTTCATTGCTTTAGTTGTAACTTAGTAATATTTTTTAAATAAAAAATGATAATCAGAAAATAAAATAGCCAGTTATAAAGTAAAAAGTTATAGCTCCAGTTTCTCTTTGAACAACTAACTATTTTAATAGGTCAGTATGGATTCTCTCAAATCTTATTTAATATATGTATATATACATACTTTTTATTGCATCAACTCACTTTATCTTATTATGCAACAGGCCATTTTCATTGTCTTCTTCATTGACTTCTTTCCTTATTTGTTAATACATTGACCTAAATGACTACAGTTATAGTATTTCAGAGAATGTATATGTCATATTCTATTTAATCAATCCCCACTTGATACATTTCTAGGTATTTTTAAATTTTTAGTTATTAAAGAGCTTTTATATTTGAAAGTTTTGTACCTATATTCTTGCCCACATTTGTGATTCTTTGAAATATATTCTTAAAAGTTGAATGACTGAATCATATAATAGTCATGCTTTAAATTGTCTTCTCAAATTTCTAATTTAAAAAATGTTAATTCTAAATAGATTACGTTCAACCTCACGTCTCCCTAGGTTTTCAGAAAACTCTATATTAGAAGTAAAAACATTTTGAGAGTCACATATGATAGATTTTCTCTGTTTTTCTTACTATAGTGATTGAACATCTGTTTATGTCTTCATTAGCCAATTGGGCTTTCTATTTTCTTATGGATTTCAGGGATTCTTTGCATAAAAAAATTGTATGTATATTCATCTATCATAGAAATATGTACCCATGTGCATACACACAGCCCTCACACATACTATTCTGAGTCAGTCTTTCTTTGTACTTATTTTTATGCAGACTTTTTTTAAAAAAAAATAGTTCTATTACTTTTGTGAGAGGTGAAAGATGTGGATCCTGTTTCAGTCTTCTACATGTGGCTATCCAGTTTTCTCAGCACCATTTATTGAATAAGGATTCTTTTCCTCAGTGCATGTTTTTGTCTGTTTTGTCAAAGATTAGATGGCTATATTAGGATGGTTTTATATCTGGGTTCTCACTTCTGTTCCACTGGTCAATGTCCCTATTCTTGTCCCAGTAGCAAGATGACTTAATTATTATAGCCTTGTAGTATAGTTTGAAGTCTGTAAATTGATACCTCCCATTTGGTTTTTATTGCCTATAATTGCTTTTGCTATACAGGGTCTTCTCTGGTTCCATACGAAGTGTAAAATTGTTTTTCTATATCTGTGAAAAATGATGCTGGTATTTTAATAGGGATTATGTTGAATCTGTACATCATTTTGGGTAGTATAGACGTTTTAACAATGTTGATTCTGCTGATCCATGAGCATGGTATGGTTTTCCACCTGTTTACGTCCTCTGCTATTTCCTTCCTCAGTGTTTCATAGTACTTCCTGTAGAGGTCTTTTACCTCCTTAATTAAACATATTCCTAGATACTTTATTTTCTTTGTTGCTACTGTGAAGGCTATTGAGTCTTTGATTTGGTTCTCAGTTTGGCTGTTATTGGCATATATGGATGCCTCTGAATTGTGTGTATTACTTTAATTATAAAGTCTATTATTTTTCTTTTGTTGCTTCTAGATTTGCATATTGCTTTGTAAAGTTTATCAACTATTTCTCATCATCAATTTGTAAAAAAAATTCCAATTTTTTAAAAAAGTAATTTCAAACATACACAGACTTGTAAAAATAATACAGAAACTTTAAAAATGGTCTCTGTAGACATTTTCTCCTGAGCCATTTGACTTGATAATAGCCTTTGCCAATAGAGGGTGCTAGAAGGACACTGCAAAACCAGAGGAGGTGAAAGAACTTCATTTTTTCCTTCCTTCTTCAGATGGATTTTTTTTTTTTTTTCTGCCCAATGGCCAGGAGAATCTCAGCTGGGAGAGTGAGGTCACTGGTAGTATTCTCTGCAGTGACCCTGACAGGTGAACTGTGCCAGGCACTGACTGACAAGTTTCCCATCAGCCAGCACTGGGCAGCTCCTTTAAACCTGCCGCTGTCATCAGGAAACTGTTCTTACAGACCGGCTGTGGCTCACCTTCTCTAGCAAGTTTCACTGTCACAGGAAGCTTGCTGGTTTCCTTGGCCACCATTTTTCTCTGCAGATGGCTGCAGCTCAGCTTTGAGTTGATGCTCCTCCTTGAATTTCGAATTTCATCCTTGTTCTTGCTCCCTCAGACTTAGAAGTAGTAGCTATCTTCTGAAACTGAAATTTCTCTTCTTAGATCTCTCTGTCAACATGTTACTAGAAAAAAAAAATTTCTTGAAAATAAAAATTTTCTGTTTACTTTACTGGTATGGTTTCTGTTGCCTGACAGGATCCTGACTGATAAGTTTAGTTTTTGTTGTGTTGTGTTGTTTTCCTTTTGACCATCTACATATTTTTTCCTGTTTTGAAATTTTTTTTGCATTAAGAAGTGAAAAAAAATATTCAATGGCAATTATTTATTGGCAAGTCTTTTCCCATTGATTTGAAAGGACTTTTTTTTCAGTTAAATATCTAAGTACTTGCTCTTTTCTGTTCTACTCAATTGCCTTTAGTTCAATGCTGCTTAAAGTACCTTCTTTTTACTTTACGTATTAATGTATTTTGAAGCAAAAATATCCATACTTTCTTTCCCTTTCTTAAAAAATTGAACTTTAGGTTTTCCAGGGTAATGATTTTCCTATCTTTTAGCTTTTAAAAAATAATTTATATCTCTTCCTTCATTAACTTCTTGTTGAATAAATATTCTTAATCTATGCTTTTGCCAGTATACTGAATATTTTATTTTTGTTATTTAATTGCCAACACAAACTGGGAAATTATATTTTTAGTATTTCATCAACAAATTTTTTAAAATATTCATTTTACTCCTAAAAATTGCCTATATTACTTATTTCCCAGTTTCTCAATCCAGACAAGAGGTTTCCTGGCTGGTAATTTGCCTATAATTACTCTCTTTCTATATCACATCAATGGGGGAATTGTGAAAGTTAACTTGTGTCATCTGTACAGGCATAAGACACTTTCATTGGTAGAGCTGAGTTTGATTTAATTTTATCCTTTTCTCTAAAGGGCATTCATTTCTTATCTTAGGCATTTCATTTTGGGGTGCACTGCTAAATTTCAAGCAAATATATAATTAACCCTCAAATAATTAATAACAATAGACATATCACAGTTATTTGGAAAGTATGTTCAAAAAATTCTGCCAGTTTTCAAATAGTATATTATCCTAATTTCAATCACAAAGATGGGCTATATGTAGAGCATGTTTCTTAATCAGATCATCTCATTTGCCTCAAGTTGGATGTCTTTGGTAGTATTGTAGAACTCCTACTCAAATCCATAGGGGTACTTTCATAAAAATGAAATACTTCAAAGGGGAATAGGATAGATCCCTTAGTAAGTAATCTTTTACATGCATACTAATGTATTATCTGAGCAGTTAGAAACTGTATCTCTGCAGTTCTCTGGAGATGCTACCTTTGTAACTAATAATCCTTGTACTCAAAAGAGGCCAAAGAAATTTAAACACTGCATATCTTTCAAGGACCAAATCACAAAATCTATAGTGAACAGTTATCATAATGTAGTTGCCAAGTATCAGAAACACTTTTTTTTCTTACATTTGGTGAATTTCCACTATAAAAGCATTGATGTGGCTCATATAAGACTATTGAAGAAAATACAACAATTTAGTAGATTTTATTAGTATTTTCAATTATCCACTGTCTTCACTACAAAATAATTGTATGTCTCTGTCTATTACCAAGTTATTTTAAATGCCTCTCTATGAGAGGAGTTTAATTTCCTGACCCATTAACATCACATTTCGCTTTATAAATTGGTCTCATCAATGAAATGTGAGCAGAAACGATTGTATGCAATGTCAAAGTCAAAGCTTTCATAGACATTACATCATTCTGCTCTTTCACCCTAGGCCCTGAAATAAGAACACGTGTTTGCTACAACATAATCTAAAGAAGGCTGAACAATATACATCCTGTCCTACCTAAGGCATGGGCATCTCATAT
This sequence comes from Microcebus murinus, assembly GCF_040939455.1. Lineage (NCBI taxonomy): Eukaryota > Metazoa > Chordata > Mammalia > Primates > Cheirogaleidae > Microcebus > Microcebus murinus. The sequence continues at coordinate 15,989,134 of NC_134114.1, forward strand.
CACCTCAACCCATCAGATGCACATGAGCTAGGAACTGGTGATAAAGAAGCAAAGAGTGGAGAACATGTTTAATGGTCAGTGGCAGCTAGATTAGCCATGTACTTTCTCTAGAAGCAAACAGTATCTGTTGTTTGACTCTGCCAACAGAAGCAACAGTGCAAACTGCCCTGTAAATTATTTACCGGAAATAGCGTCTCTGCAGTTTCTATAGGATGGTTTTGGATGCAGCTCCAGTTTCCATCTGGCTTCTGTTCTTCCAGCTCTAAAATCCAAGGCACATCTGTGAGCTAACCAACAATGTCTGTGCTTAAATCACCAAATCATTTCTGTTTCTTTCAAACCAACACCAACTATTTCAGTAACGGTCAATAGAAGTGGTTGTGGGCAATCATTCAGAGAAATGGAAACAATCCATTATTGATTGGCCATGTTAAACCTGTAGCTGTTTTTCAAATTCTGCTAGTCTTACTGGTTGGTGCTCAGGCACCTTGGCCAGTAATGAAAAAAAAAATTAAATTTTAATCTGTGATCACCTGGAAAAATATACAATAAAAGCAAACATTTACAAGATTGAATGACCACTCTCATAGAACAGTATGAAGGCCATAAAATATTTAAGGACTGTGGGATAAGAGAATTTTTCTAATAGTGTTGAACTGCTTGCAACAAGAATAAAAGATACATTTCCTAAATATCTTCCTCAAGGCAGTGGCTGAAACCTAGGAGTATTTTACGACTATATGAAAGAACCACTTATTGTTTGTAGCAACTAGACTGGAACAGATGAAACTATATAGAAACTTTAAATTTGTGAATTGTGAAATTACAGCTTTCAATAAATTTAATATCTGACTAGGTAATCAGGCTTGTTTGTTGTTATTGTTTTTTGTTGTTGTTATTCCTTATTTTCCTGTCTTAATAGCCAAAAGAATTCCAAACATATTGGAAGAAATCTCCCTTATAATCTTATAAGGAAAAAATTACTAAATCCTACCTCTTAATCTTAAAATGTCACTTTTAATTGCCTAGTGTTATTGCTGCTAGTTTCTGCCAATAAGATATATCCTCCCTCAAAATGGAATTAGAAGTTACTGAAACCTCAAAAATTCAATATTCATGTATCTACCCAGGTCAGATTCCTGATTGTGCTACAGGTTATATCCAGTGAATTCTAGTCCTGGTAATGACAAAATTCAATATACTGGGTGCACTATTCAAGACATTAAAAAAAGACATTAAAAAATATATATACACACACACACACACACACACACACACACACACTGGAGAAAGTATTACCAAAAAAAGAAAATATAAAGCTATAAATAATACCCAAACTGGATAAAAGCTAGAGGGAATTTGACCATCAAACTAAAGAACATCATTGGGCAAAATCTATGCAGCTTTTTGTCCCCCAAGGAATAACCAGCAGGTGTGGTAAAGGTTTGCTATAAATCATATGGAAATTGACATTCTCAGGGAAGACTTGTGGCTCTTCATAGAAAGCAATAGTTGGAAGTCTGATAAAAAGTGAACAGAGATCTCAGCAACTATTCATCATTATGGAAACAAAATTTTGGAGATTGAAGAATGCTAAGTTATAAAAACATGGTAAATACTCTAGTCATTCCTTTAGAACCCCAGAAGAACTATTATACCTTTGAAATAATTACTATATTCCAAGATCATAGGTTCACTCTAATATTAAGGATAAAACAGAAACAGATAAAACTGATATGTTTGATATGATATATTTGGGAAAGAAATCCCTTCTTCAGAGAAATCAAGAATAGAAAATAAAACAGAAAAAAAAATACCATGTAAACACAAACCAAAGACAGAAAGAGAGTGATCATAAGTTAATATTATAGTATCATGGACTAAAAATACAAGAGTACATACAATAAACATGATATTTTGGCAAAAGATAGTTAAATGATATAAATTGCCATTGAAAATGTGGAAAAATGGAACCAACTAGTTAGTGACTGCTGACGGAAGCATAAATAATAACCTCTTTTGAGAGTAGTATGACAGAACTTAATGAAGTTAAGTCTGTGTCCACTTACAATACAACAGTTCTATTCTTGAATATTTGCTATGGAGAAACACAAACTCCTGGCCATATGTATCATGTACAGTAAAGGCAGAGAAAATTGCCTTGCAAACATAAGATGTGGTACATGTATATCCTGGAGTTATACAGCACCTAGAAATAATAAATTGGAGATATATATGGTAATGTGCACTCATCTTTAAAAATGTCGTGCTCCATGAAATACTAGAGAAATAAAATCTATAAAACCATATAGTTGATTAGAACAAATAAGCACTCAACATGCACAACTATATATTTTATGAGGATGCATACATATCCAAACATATCTCAAACACAGTAGCATGAAAGCCTAAGGGCACAAACGAAACCAGAAAAGAAGTCTTGCAATGATGTGTGATAATAATATCTCATGAACTGGAAAAATGATTAATGATCTTCATTATAGATTTACCACAAAATAAATGTTTTAAAAAAGAAGAAATAGCAAATACACAACAGAAAAAAGAAATATGCAATTAATACAAACAGGAAAATCACAAATAAAGGAATCATAATGCCAAGGAATGCATTAAGAAATTCTCAAAATCACTATTCATTGGAGCAATGGAATTAAAAACAATGAGACATTAATTTATAATGAGACATTAATTTATACCTTTGTATTTGTTAAAAGAATAAAAATTTGAAAGCATTACATGTTTGCAAAAGTGTATGATAAATAAGTGATCATCTCCATTCCTGGAAGTGTAAATTACTATACTCATTTTGGAGAAAAATAATATAATCATTTGTTAATATTTAAATTGTATTTCCTATTAACATGCAATTTTCCATTACTTATTCATATCATAATCATATGTATAAGGAATAGGTAGAAAGTAGAAAATTACTTACTAAAATTTTGATTATAATAGTAAACAATTAGAAATAAATAGATGTTCATCAATACGTGAACAATAAAATAAATTGAACTTTAGCTACTTTGAAATATGATAGTAAAATGAGCATAGTAGAAAATTTCATAAGATAAGCAATATGGTGTTTTTTAAAGTTTATAAAACATAATAATATATTATCATGGGAACATATGTATGCAAATGCATATTGCCTAGAAAGATGCACACCATACTGGGAAAATTTGTTTTATCTAGCAAGGAGAATACAGTTGAGTCTGTTGTAAATAGTACTGCATGGAGGTATTTAAACACATGTTGAATAAATTAAAAAAATTAGAACAAAAATGTGATATAACTAAGATGAGTTAAATTGAGAAATAGGGAGAAACATTTAATGTATTGATCCTTTTGTTTTATTGAATTAACTCATTCATATAGTAACAATTTCATTTCCCTGTAGCTGTCTCAGAGCTCACGTATGATATTTATGTTCGTTTTCTCCCTGTGGTATTTCCTGTGCCCAGGCAAAGATATGCATAGTATCCTAATCCATGAATTTAAGTGGTATATTAACCAGGTTCATCACTTTAAAAAATATTCTAAGCTGATTGTTAAATGCTATATTAACACAGGTTGCATTGTAAGAAGTGCACATTAAAGGCATTTGATAATGTGAGCCTTAAGCAATGTCACTTGAAGCTAATGATGACAATGCTTCACGGAAGACACCATCACCATTGGGTCTGAGATGATGCTGAAAGTCTGTTCAATCATTCACTGTGTTAATTAGAATCACTTATGTTAACTGCTAATTCTTTTATTTTCTACTATGAACAGTATTGGATAACAATGGATAGCTATACATTGAGAAGTCTGCTGCATTCCAGGAAGAAAATAAACATTATTGTGTTTTTTTGTTACTGGAAGATAAGATGATTTATTTCATAATTAAATCAGATTCATATAATTACACAAATATGATTTTATGTATCCTATATATGATTGTTCCTCTCTAATTTTCTAATAGGATATAAATTATTTGGCAAAGAGATATTTCCCTTTTCTAGTATCTGAGACTATTTTATTCCCTTTTATATTCACTATTTTTATTAGCTATTCATTTTCTTCCCCTTTATATTTATTCCCTTTTATTTTTATTACATATTTATTTTATTCCCTTTTATATTTTTATATATTTATTTTATTACCTTTTATTTATTATTTTCTTTTTATAGCTATCTGAGATTATTTATTTTATACGTTTGTATGCCTAGTCAGTAATCCCCATTGACGATAAGAATCCTTAGTTTTCCAATGATCATCTTATTATGTGTATATTCCTTTTATTCCCAGAGTTTTTTATTGTAATATATTTATTTAATTGGCTAATGCCCATGATCTGTGCCATCACTAACAAAAAAGCTGGCTGTAGATAAATACCTTTAATTACAAAAACAAAAAAAAAAACAACAGAAAAACAAGCCTAACTTTGCGAAAGTATTTAGGAGATTAGTATAGTTTGGCTTGGCTACTTTCCTAAATATGAAAAGACTCCCTAAGGTCAAAATTAGTCTATGACCATTCTTAAAAACAAAACAAATCAACAACAAAAAAAACCTCAAAGAATTCCTCTGCTTATGCTTTCATTTAGCTCCACAGTGCTAAGGAAGGGGAGATTCATGAAACAATTGTACCATCCTAGGGAAACTGACACAATACTGAATTACTAGGGCAAGTGTCAGATTTTCCTCTAAGTGAAGAAAGTCTCTTGCTCCACCTCCCTGTAATAGTTCTTTCTTAGAAATTGAGTTTTCAGAAATCCATCCATTCTGTGTGTTCGTCTGTGACCATTTTAACCTCCCCTTTCCTCTTGTGATTAAAGGTGAGCATTGCACACAAAATGCTAGTGGCCCTTTTCTTGACTTCCCCTCACATACTCAATAGCACTGCAAATTAAATACACTTTAGGTGGCAGTGAAAAGTAGAGAAAGAATTATATTAAAATAAACTCATTGTATGGTTTATACATTTCAACAAGGTTTGAAAAGACTTTTTAACCCTGGTGAACATTAAGAGGAAGGAAATCCAACATACAGCTATATGCTTTTTCCCCATGACTTTAAAATTAGATCTAGTGAAATTCTTTTGAAAGGCAGAAATAGGAAACTAAAAAGGGGGAGGGGAGGTGGGTGAGGGATAAAGATTTACCTATCAAGTACAGTGTATACTATTTTGGTGATGATATACTGAAAACCATGGCTTCAGCAAGGTACAATAACCCACATAACAAAAAACACTTGTACTTCCTAAATAATCTTTATGTTCAAATAATTGTCATGAGCACCATGTCAGATAGAACTGACTCTGGCAAAAGTAGTAATGTTTGTCGTATCTCCTTAACATTACGTTTGTTAAAATTATTATATACCCACTGAAATACATTCTACCTAATCTAGGTAGAAGAAGATTTTTTATTACTGCTTCAATCTCACTGCTTGTTATTGGTCTCTTCAAAGTTTCTATTTCTTCCTGACTGAGTCTTGGGAGGTTGTGTGTTTCCAGGAATTTGTCCATTTTCTCTATATTTTCTAGTTTATGCACATAGAGATTTACATAGCATTCATGGATGATGTTTTGTATTCCTGTGGTATCAGTTTCAATATCCCAGTTTCCATTTCTGATTGAGCATATTTGGGTCCTCTCACTTCTAATCCTGCTTAGTCTAGATATAGGTCTCTCTATTAGGTTTACCTTTTCAAAGAACGAGCTTTCTGTCTCATTGGTCCTTTGCATTTTTTCCCATTTAATTTAGTTCTTATCTGACCTTAGTTATTTCTTTTCTTCTGCTGGCTTTAGGTTTGGTTTGCTCTTTTCTAGTTCCTTAAGATGTCACATTAGGTTGTTAATTTGTAATCTTTCCATCTTTTGGATGTAAGCATTTAAGGCTATGAATTTTACCCTGAGAAATGTTTTTGCTGCGTCAAATAGATTCTGATAGCTTGTGTCCCCTTTGTCATTCACCTCAAAGAATCTTTTGATTTCCATCTTAATTTCATTCCTGACTCACTAATTTTTTTCAAGAGAATGTTATTTAGTTTTTATGACTTCATGTAGGTTTGGGTGCTTATCTTGTGATTGATTTCTAGTTTTATTCCACTGTGGTTTGAGAAGATACATGGTATGATTCCTTTTTTGTTAAATTTGTTGACATCTGTTTTGTGCCCTAAGATATGTTGAATGTCCCATGAGCTGCTGAGAAAAATGTATATTCAGTACTTTTTGTGTAGAATGTTCTATAAATGTGTGTTAGGTCCATTTGATTTAGAGTCTGGTTTAACTCCATTGGTTATTTATTTACTTTCTGCTTTGATAATTTGTGCAGCTGTGACACTGGGGTGTTGAGGTCCCTGGCAATTATGATGGTGCTATTAATTTCTTTGCTAAGCTCTAGTAAAATTTGCTTTTTATATATGGGTCCTCCTGTGTTAGTTGCATATATATTTAGGGTTATCATATCTTATTGTTGAATTGACCCCTTTACCATACATAATGACCTTTCTCTTTTCTTACCTTTGTTGGCTTAAAGCCAATTTTATCTGATATGAGAATGGGTACCTGTTCTCTGTTTTTCTTTCCCTTTGTGTAGAATTTTTGTTTTAATTCTTTCACATTGAGTTTCTGTGCATCCTTGTGGTTCATTTGTGTTTCCTGGAGACAGCAGATACTTGGCTTTTGTTTTGGCATCCATTCAGCCAGCTTATGTGTTTGGAGAGGACCATATAGACCATTAATGTTGAGTGATAGAATTGATATTTGGGATGATATATGGGATGTTGATCTGTTCATCATGTTGGGTAATAACTTATTGCTATGTTTTCCCTCTTGTGCTATTTCTTATAAGAATTGTTAGTATTAGGGTCTTTGGGGGTGATTTTACACTGGTGGGTATCTGTTGTGCTGATTCATGTATAACACAGTTCTGAGTATTTCCTAAAGTTCGGATCTGGGCATGGAGAATTCCCTCAGTGTTTGCTTGCCTGAAAAAGACTTAATTTCTCATAAATTGTGAAAATTAGTTTTTTGGGATACAAAATTCTAAGCTAGTAGTTGTTCTGTTTAAGAAGATTGAAAATGGGGTCCCAAATTTTTCTGGCTTCTGATGTTTCTACTAAGAAGTCTGCAGTTAGCCTGATGGGTTTTCTTTTGTAGGCTGGTTATTGCTTTTATCTTGCTGCTTGCACAGTTTTCTTCTTCATTTTGACTTTGGCCAGGTTGATTACTATGTGTCTTGAACATGTCCTATTTGCTGTGAAGCTTCATGGTGTTCAATGACCATTTTGTATCTGTATGTCTGAATCTCTGGCGATACTAGGGAAATTTTCCTCAATAATTCCCTCAAATAGATTTTCCATGCTTTTAGCTCTTTCTTCTCCCTCAGGGATATTAATAATTCATATGTTCATTCACTTTGCATGGTCCCATATCCCTCTGAGTGATTGCTTCACCTTTTTTGTTCTCTTTTGTGACTCGTTAAATGGCTGGGTTAGCTCAAGAGCCTTGTCTTCAAGCTCTGAGATTCTCTCTTCTCCTTGGTTTAGTCTATTGCTGAAGCTTTCTACTATATTTTGAAATTCTCTAAATGATACTTTTATGTCTTTAAGTTCTATGATATCCTTTCTTATGTTGTTCAGCTCTTTGATGACTTTTTCATTGATTTCCCCTAAATGTTTTTGGATTGTTGTTGTTGTTGTTGTTGTTTTTGGTTTTCAATTTTCTCTTAATTCCATTCATCTGTATTCTAAATTCTATTTCTGTCATCATGGCAATTTCCTGGTGGGTCAACTACTGTAGCTCCACTGTGATCCCATGAGGGTGCAAACTATTTTGTTTATTCATGCTGCCAGGGTTCTTTTGCCAATTCTTTCACATCTGGTTCATCTTCTCTTGGCTCCAGGTTAATAGAATTGCAGGGCATCTGTTCTCCTTTGCTGGGAACTCTTCTGTTTAGTTAGGGGAGGAAGAGGACACAAGATGGAGCTCCTGTGTCTTACTTTGCAATGTTGACCCATCAGGGAGGAGTAGGTGCATTGAGAGCCTTTAGAACAGCTGTTCTGTTTTTACCTAGTCCCCTGTGATTGCCACAGCTTGAGACAGTGCTGGATGATCTTTGTGTGGGGTAGAGAGCTGTGCTCTGGCTTATTGGAAGTTTGAGTTTGAGTCTGGAAGCAATCCTCTCCATGGAGGCTGTTGTTATTGGGGATTGCTCTGGCCAGGGTCACACAGTGGAGTGGCAATGGCAGCTGAGTGAGTCTATTTAGGCAGTAGTTATTGTAGATGATTGGGCTATGGGCATTTGCACAAACCTGGTCCAGGAGTAATGGCTGCTCTGTGCTGGGGTCCCGGATGAAGTGTTGGACATTGGGGAGGTTCTGCTGGCCCAGTGTCAGTGGTGGGGAATCAGGGTTGGGGTCTCAGGTCCCAGGCACAAGTCTGGAATCTCAAAGATTATGTTCTAGACCTGGCAGGTACCCTGGAGCTACAGGAGCAGAGCCTTGGGCTGGGACACTGCAAAAGCCTCAAGGCTGGATCTGGGGTTATGGGTGCATAGCTGCACAGAGAGAGGGCTGATCAGCATGGAGACTGCTAATGCACAGTCACACAGACAGGGGTTTGTCACAGTGGCCCAGGGACCATGTATGTGGGCCAGAGCTGCTGATCAGCCAAGGTTTCCCCCCATCTCTGCTAGAATCTGCTAGTCACCCAAGACTACCTACATAGTACCTGTGGCATCTAAGGCTCCTTCTCCACTCAGATTCCATGCTTGGGAGAGGTATGATTGGTCTCTAGTCACAGGGCATTGCATGGGGGAGCATCTGTTTTGTCTATTCCTTTCCCAGCCTGGCAGGGGTGATGTGAAGGCTACTGCTGGAAAGCTGAGTCTGGTGTGGACCTGGCACAATGCACCAAAGTAATCAGGATGGTGTTGGCTGGAGTAACTAATATTGGCAGCCACCAGATCTCTGCGGCACCTGCTCTCCAGTGCAATGTCTCTGCACAGATCTATGCAGCTCCCCAATCAGCCCAGAGGTCTGCAGTAGAGGAGAGAGACTGCTCACAGCTTGAGCTGACTGAGACTTTTATTCCTCTCCTAAAAAGTAGTGCCACCTTGAGTTGCTTCCATTCTGCTATCTTCTCCTCCCTCTAGCAGTGTGAATTATATTGGGATCCCCCAGCTTAATCTCTGAGATGGTAGGTGGTGCTTGGGAGTAAGAAACACCCATGCCCTGTTTGACTGAGTCAATAGATGCTTTAATGTATAATTGTTCTCCTTGTCAGCAGTTGGTGCTTACAATAAAGAGCCAACTACCGTGATGTGTTTTGATGCTTATAATTGGCTCTAGTCCTTCAGGAGAAGCACTTGAATGCCCCAGGCAGCAGGAGGAGCCCTGTAGCTCTCCAGGAATTGCTTGTTTTCCACCCATAGCAGGGGTGGATGGAGGAGTAAGACTGGGCAGGGCTAAGTTGGGCTATCCTGTCTTCAGACCCCATAAAAGTAAGTCCAGAACTGTCTTAGCAGGGATCAAAGATCAGCTCCTAGGCTGCCAAGGAAAGTCACCAGAAAAAGGGCCAAAGCATCCTCACCAAACTGAAAAGTTGGGGCTGTCTGCAATTCACCAACAATCAGGACTGGGTTCTACCCTTCTTGCTCTTCTCCTGCCCTGAGAGTCTCCCTCCAGTGTCTGGTTGTAAATGGGCACCCAAACTCACTGAGCTTGGCAGCAATGGTGCTGTAAGTTGGCAACTTTCCCATGCAAGGACACACCCCAGTCCAAAAGTGCAGCTTTCCTGTGTGGGGATGGGTGCTCTACCAGTTCACTGTGGCTTAGACCTACACTGCCCTCTCCTTTCAATTCTGCCCATGTGGGCTCCCTTGCCTCCCAAGTCCAGTTCTCAAATATCCCCTCTGTGCCCCCAAGCAACCTACGTGAGTCCTGGAGGTATAGGATCTGGCCTGCATGTCTGTCCCACTAGCAGGAGTCTCCAAGGAGTGCCAAAGGGCATGGAACACCCAGACTGAGCGCCTCTAGGTCTACTGCAGGTCTTCAAGGAGAAAGGTGTGGGTTTCCCTCTCTGTGAAAACCTCAGACTGAAGGGTGCATGAGCAGAGGTGAGGCAGTTACTTTTGCAAGTCTTGTCCCAATTGGCCCTCTTGGTTGCAATGGGCAGGACAGTGATGGGAGAAGAAAAGAGGCTGAATAGAAGAGAGCTGGCACTCCAGCTTCTCTGATCTCTCTCCATGGAAGGAAGCCCACATGGAAAGTCCAGGCTCTGAGATCATACAAGTTCTCCAGGGCCCACCAGAGTCTGGGCAGGAGTTGGGAACTGTCTGTGTGGGAACAGGTGATGTGAAAACTGAAGGGCTATGGCTCCCTGGTGTCAGGGTTGATTTTTTTAGAGGTCTGTTGCCCTATTTCTTTGGCTTGAAACAATCACACGCCGGGCCATTGCGGTGGAGAGATGACAAACATTTAGCATTTCTACACAAGCAGCTTTTGTTGCAGGCTTGTTGGCATAGAATAGAAAGCAAAAGTACAGTTCCTGAGGGGAAACAGGTCTATCTCCATGAGTGGAGAAGACGCTGGGGTCTTACCACCTTTTCTATTATGTCTACATCTTATGATATGCTAAATGGTGAGTGAAATATTCATTATTTTCCTGGGAAAGGATGGAGAGTTCTTAGAACTAAGAACACTCCCCATTTTTATCCTTATAGGGTAACTTCTTGGGGTTGCCATGACATTTGTAAGCTGTCATGGTGCTGGTGGGTGTGATTTTTACTATGCTAATGTATGTTAATGGGGAAAAGGTTACCTTTGGACATGGTCCTGGCCAGGAAAAGTCCCTAACAGCAAGTTCCTGCTGTTGCGAGTTTGGTTCTAACTGCTCATTGGCTTCCTAGTTGTTGCCCCCCTACTCTTTTCCTGTGATTAGTGACACCTGTCCCTAACACTGAGGCAGTTAAAGGGATGCCATGGGTGGACAAGCAATGTGGTATTCACCACCTTCTGGTCTCCAGGCTGTGGCTACAGGGGGAAGACACCAAAGGGACTGGAAGCCCAGTGCTTTATTTTCAAGAAGGTTCCAGTTCAGTGGCTGCAGCAGTGTTGGACTCCTGAGAGTAGAAAGCCCCCAAGCAGCTCAGCAGCCCACTGACTACTGGGGATGTGTGGGAAGGAGAAATAAAATCCCCACCTATCCCCTTCACTTGGCTCTGAGTTTCACAGGGTTGACCTTTGCTGATATCTTGTTTCCTTCCTGTTCTGCTCCACAATTTCTTTCCGTGAAGTCTCTGGCAAGATCTGGTATCTTTCTTTCTGAGCTACACCTGAGCTATCTTGAATCATCATCATCATCATTATCATAATCATCATTCTCCCTGACTTACTGGGTATTTCCATCTTCATTATGCATTGCATGTCCCTCATATCCTACCTATACTTTATATTATTAAGATAAATTTCTTGGTTTTGAAAATTTTTCTTTTCAATTTCAAATATTTATTTCAAATCACTTTCAATAAATCAATGATTCTGCTACTGAATATATATTTTTAGTCTGTGTATATCAAAATGATCTTTGTGTTATTATATTTGTAACTAAAAGTTACCGTGTTGATATTTATGTCAGAAAGTTAAGTAAGACCGGGCGCGGTGGCTCAAGCCTGTAATCCTAGCACTCTGGGAGGCCGAGGCGGGCGGATTGCTCGAGGTCAGGAGTTCGAAACCAGTCTGAGCAAGAGCAAGACCCCGTCTCTACTATAAATAGAAAGAAATTAATTGGCCAATTAATATATATATATAAAATTAGCCGGGCATGGTGGTGCATGCCTGTAGTCCCAGCTACTCAGGAGGCTGAGGCAGAAGGATTGCTTGAGCCCAGGAGTTTGAGGTTGCTGTGAGCTAGGCTGACGCCATGGCACTCACGCTAGCCTGGGCAACAAGCGAGACTCTGTCTCAAAAAAAAAAAAAAAAAAAGAAAGTTAAGTAAATGAAGAAACTTGAAATTAAAAAAAACATGAATTGATAACATTGACAGAACAATTAAAATTAAAATCATCGATTAAACAATTAAATCAAATCAAGTAAAAAATGATATGTTTCAATTTTCAAGAAGTCATTAACTTTACTCTTGGGAAACTAACAATCTAAATTATTTCACCCACTATAATTTATGCACTTGTGGTAAAAGAATTGCAATCTGTGGAGAGTTGCAGTAGATGAAATATCTAAAAGAAAACTTATACTTCCCCGAAGAATGTAAGAAGAACAAAAATGCATAAATAAAGTACACCCTTTATGAAATTTTCATTATGTTAAAATATTTGCATATTTTTATTGCAGTTTATGCTAAAATTCTAGATGCTCAGACATTATAATTATTTAAACTTTTTGAATACAGTACTTCTAAACCATATTCTGTTCAAACACACTTGTGTGTGGAACATAAAGGTAAATAGTTGGGATTTGTAAAAGTCTACTAATAAATTTTGGTGTGTCAAATAAAAGGTATGGTACCATTGTTATCAATTTTATCTGCTAAGTGGCTTTTGCAAGATTACTGACAGTTCTGAAATAACTAACCTTGAGAATAGCGAAAAGAATTGACGTGTGAATATATTAATAAAAATTGCCTTCTTTGAAAACAAAGAGTATCTTTGACTTTTGATATGCTTCATATATTTTTTTTTTCTATTTTCCTCTCTGTTTTTAGTATTGCCAAGTTTAGTCCAGGTATTAAATAAATTTCTAGTTAAAAATATATAGTTCAAAAATTTACCTCTGTTAAATAAATTTCAAACTTGGCTAAAATATTTTTTCAGTTGCAATAATTCATTTCCATGCTATTACATGGTGCACCCTGGTGAAGAACTTGATCTTTATTGTCCTATCTGGCATAATAACATTTCTCGATTCCCTGATATTTTCCTTTTTCATTTATAAAAAGAAGCAAAATTATAATATCAATCACCTGTACAGGGAATTTCTTTTAAAAATGCTTTCTTTAAATGTAATGTACTCATTATAAATAAAAAATGTTATTTATAGATAAGAAAAATCAAGAAGTTTTTCCTTCACTAGTAATGTTTTTCACTGCTATTAAGTAATAGAGATTTGGTCTCATCAAGGGGGTTTTTGACAACCTTTTATTTAAAGTAAGCAATTAACATGTAACATCTAAATATAACTATATCTAAGAATTTTGCAAATTAAAGAAGTTTGCCAAAAGTAGATTATCTATAAAAACTTATTTTGCATTTTATTATAATAAAGAAAAATGAAATCATGGTGATTTGTTAGAAAATGCAACACTGAGGAGCTGCATATTGTTTCTCTACTAATGAAATAAATTCTTTGCTATAGCTTCTATTTTTATGTCAGACATTTTTCCTTCACAAAACATAAAATATTTACTCAAGTAAAAACAGCATTTTCATATTTAATACCAACACATTTAAACAACATACTTACAAGGGTCTTAGTTCAAGCAAGGTGACTGAACATTTGTAATGTTCACTCTTTGGAGTTTAAGAAACCATTGGTGGAGACATAATAAAGGGGAGTTGTGTGCTATGACATTTTACATTGTGGAATTCATAAATATTAGAAAAGTTCTCTATAATGGTAATCCTTTTACAAGAAGCCTACCTTACTATTTTTTTTTGCCTTATGTGAACTATGAAAAAAATGGAATCAATTCAGAATTAAAATTAGTTATAAAATATACCTAAACATGTTTACTTCTTCTTACCAATCTCATCTTTGTTTGCTCAGATTCCTCAAAACTGTACAAAAGTATGCTTATACAGAACTTTCTTTTTTCTATGGAAGCTCAGTAAATATTTTTCTCTCTCTTTTTCGGAGGGGTGATGGTGGGGCTTTCAAGCTGTACATATGAATCAATTCCAATTCGAGAAATCTTTCTTGTATGCACACACATACACACACCTTCTTTTAAACTACTACCTCAGCCACCTCGTAATTATGAAGGTGCCTGCTCTTTTTTTTTTAAGACTTTGTTTTGGCACAGTAAGGGCATTAGTGAAAGTATCTCATGCCTTATTCTCTTTAAATAAACTTTTTTCTTGCTTTGTGTATTATTGTGCTTGTTTTCCTTATCTGCATCCTTCACTACACCAAGCTCTGCCCAGCCTGGCCTGCTCTGCATCTTGGCTAGCCTCTCTCAGGCTACTGAATCTCCCAGGTTATTTGACTTTCTAAGTCCTCATTTGGTATGGCCAGTGAGACCTAATGGTAAAAGGAGACATTAGAGGTTGCAGAAGAGATTGAGTATTTCTCTCTTCCCACTTCTCTACTTTGGTACTGTTTTTCTTACTCCTCCTCAACCATTCCACCTAATTCTGGCTTCCCCAAACTCTTTTCAGCCATAAAGATACTAATGCCTTTTTATTACTGCTGATTTCTGAACAGTTCAGCATTCCTTGTTTGCTTACTCTACTCTGGTTAAACCTTGTTAGTAGAACTCTCATTAAAGTCTCTTTACTTTTTGTCCTATCATCATAAAACTTACAATAGTTTTTCATTATATTTTATCTCCAAATCATTTTCTCTTACTTTCTTTTAAACCTATTCCATTAGTCTTTTGTCATTCTTTCAAGGATAGCAATTACCCAATCCCCAGATAATAATCCAATGTGTAGGTGATTCTAAGCCTTTATTTTAGCAGAATAAAATATGGTTGATGATTCTCTCCCTTTTGATTCAACTTAAAAAAAATAAGCCTGACTTCCTCATTTATTGCCACTTGGTGTCTTCTCCTGACAAATTAGAGACAGATTGCTTGGGGCTCTGTACCCGGCTCATCTCCTGTCTTTTCCTGTGTTCACTGCCTTGGAGATTGCATCTGAACATGTGGATTTACGTATTATCTGTGTGCTGACTTTGTGATATCACAAATTACTTCAAAACACTGTAGTAAAAAAGTAATTTATCACTATATCTCATGATTCAGACTGGCTGACTAGACTAACCTAGAGAGTTGTCATTGTCATTTGGGATTTTTCATGTAATATCAGTTAGCTGTCAGCAGGACTGGCTGGTGTCATCTAAAGGCTTATTTAAGCTGTCCATTTAAAATGGCATTTTCACTCATAGGTTTGGTGTTTGGACTGGCATATCTAGAAAAACTGAGGGCTGTGCAAACAGCTCCTTGTATTCTTGTGTACTTTCCATGTGGCCACCTTGGGCTTCTTCACAACATGACAAGCTCAAGTTAGTCATTACTTCTTAACAGAGCAGCTGACTTTCTCTAGAGCAAGTGGTAAAACAGACCAAGACTTCTCATCTAGGCTTTAAAGTCATGCAACATCAGTTAGATATGTTCTTTTTTTTTAATTTCAGAATTTTATGGGATACGTGTGCATTAGTTATATAATTTGCTTTTGTACAGTTTTGAGTCAAAATTATAAGTGTATTGTTTAGTTATTTAGTGAATATCTATCCATTAGGTGTGAATTTACCCACCCCCTCTTCTCACATCCTACTACTTGATATTCCTTGAATTTTACTTCAATATATGCAGGTAAGTGTTGATTGATTATCTCCAATGCATATTCTGTTGGATACAGATAAGTCATAAAACAAACCTAGATTCACTATGGAAGACCATGAATACAGGGAGTTGTGGTTCACGGGATGCGGGATATTTTGGAAAATTAGTGACCACAATTTTAAAATTTTATCTCCTTCACTTACTTGTAAACTCTGTACTCACATATCCAGCTATTTACTTACAATGGATGTCTTACAAATATTTTAAGCTCAATATGTTAAAGTTTGAATTCCTAATATTTCTTCCAAATCAGTATCTCACACATCCTTTCCCATTTCAGTTGATAGCAGCTCCTTCAACCTTCCAGTCATTTGATCACATCTTAGAGACCTCTTTGTCTTCCTTTTCTCATAACATCTGATCCATCATTTTAAGACATGTTATCTCTACCTTCAAAGTATATTAAAAATCAAACTATTTCTCATTTATTTTACCCCATCCTTGCATGAACTTTGAGCTTTTACAATCTTTGGTGTGGGTCAGTGGAGCAGACCTCGGAATAATACAACTACTCTGATCCTTGCTCCTTGCTGTCTAAGCTCCATAAGGTCAGATAGTGTCTCTCCACTGCACAGAGCTTGAACTCAAAATCCAAGCCAAAGTCTTTACAAAAACCTTCAAGGTTTCTAAACCATTTGGCCTCCCATTCCCTTTCTGACATCAACTTTTCTATTCTCTGCTTCTGGTCATTTCAGCCTCACCGACTTACTTGCTGTTCTCTTATACACCAAGTCTTTGCAAGGGATTTTCCCTGTAACTGGAAAGTTTCCCACCCCATATATGCCTTTCAATTTCTTTCGGTTTGTATACAAGCTTTCTTAAGATACACTAGACCAGCCTCTTTACTAACTACTAAGCCTCAGAATTCTTATGCAGTTTTCTCTATTCTATAGTTTTTGTAGTGTGTATTACCTTCCACATAGAGCAGGACCTAGAATAATGTCATTTCATTCAATGTCATTTTGTTATAGTGTTGAGGAAAAAAAAATCAATTCCTTGCTGGGATCACAGTCTGTGTGGGGTGTACCTTATCTATCTATGTGTCTGTCTGGGTTTTTTCCGGGTACTCCAGTTTCCTCTCACATCCCAAAGATGTGCACAATAAGTGAATTGGTGTGTGTACATTGTGCCAGTGTGGGTGAGTGTGGGTGTGGGTGTGAGTGTCCCCTGTGATGGGATGGTGTCCTGTCCAGTCCTCATTCCCACCTTGAGCTCTGAGCTGTCCACCCGCAACCCTGACTGGAATAAATGGGAAAATCATCGTCTCAATTGTTTTTGTTAATCTGTCTTAAATGTATGTATAGCTCACATTTATTTCAATGTTTAATATTAAAAGTGTTTTGCTCTTTATTTAAAAGTTTGGTGATGTTTTTGATCAGAAACATGTCATAGGAACTTAACTTGACATAACTCTGGGTTATGTCAATTATCATACAGAAAAAATGGTTTTCTTATGTCTCCTTTCACTTAAAAATCACAGTATCTGAGAACCTATTGATGATATTAAATGAGGACTTAACTGTACTTTATAATTTTCTTTCTTATGTTTATTGTCTGAATAGACTTCTACAATGTGAGATATACCAAATGTAGGTAAAGGATCTTGTCTTCATTAGTGTATTCAAATCATCTTAAATAGTGCCTAGTGAATAGTATGCAATCAATAATACTTGCTGTAAATTACGAATGTTTTCTCAACCATCTAAGGATAATCTTCAGCACTCAATAAAAGCTGATGTACGTGTAATTGTGTGTGCATGTGTATGAGAGTGTGTGCAAGAGAGTGTGTCTGTGCTTGTGTGTGTGCACATGTGTTAGGGGGAGTAGGTAGGAGGATAGGGAGAGAGATATCAGCAGTGGCACATTGCACACAGGAGATATTCCTCACAAAGAATAATTGTATTAAAGTGCAGAGAAGAAAGGAGGAATTGTGGTGAAGTGGAGATCGTAGATTTTAATGTTTTAAGCAATCCATTTCTTCTTGCTACAAGAAGAAATAGATTAATAGATTGTAGGGGATAAGAGACAAGAGATGGAAAGGGAGGCTATAGTAACAAATGTTTACTACCTACTACATATTGAGCTACAAATTATGGACATAATTCTGTTAGTACCCCCTGTGCATTTTAGAAGGTTATTTGAACAGCAGTTTGACAGAAAGAGTTTCCAATGTTAATCCCTTGCCCACCTATTGGCAAACACTGGGATGGCACAGATACAGCCTCCACTGAATATTACTAATAAGGAGGAGAAATTTTGAATTGAAACCTATGGAACAAAATCCCCTGAACAATAACCACAAAAAAAGAATGTCATTTAAAATTTTCAAAGTAAAATCAGAACTCTGGAAACATTTTCTTAGAGAAATAAGAAGACAGGATTTTTTTGAGAAAAACTTATGACAATCTAATAATAAAACTGGGTAATCAAAGATAAAATCAAAAGGAAAATTCATGACAATCAAATGGAAAGAATAGAAAGTAAAAGGATAAATGTTGCAATATATATATAAAAGACAGAAAATAGAGATCCAATCTTAGAAGTAGATACCAGAATAACTGCAATAGTTATTCTTCAAATAACTCACCAAAAAATGTAAGTAAAATAATAATATAAAATAATAAAAATAATACATATAAATATATTTTTATATAAATATATAAAATATAAAAATATATAATATAAAATATTATAATAAAAATAATAGCTCACCAAAAAATGTAAGTAAAATGTTTCAGCCCTTATTCCAGATTAAAAAATATAGACCAAAATTCATAAATAACAAATCAAGAAAACCTTAGCGTTTCCTTGTGAAATATTATTATTTAGCTAGTGCTCCCAGTTACAAGTAACAGAAACTGATGCTAGTAAACAGGAAGGTTCTGAGGAAAAGACCAGAATGACCAACATAAGGAGTCAAGAGGTAAAGATAATTGTGGAGAATTAACAGAATCTCAATGGATGGAACATAGATGGTGAGAATAACAGGCATGAACTCAATTTGATGGTGCGGTTTAATGTCTAACCACTCCTCAATATCCATAATCTGTTTTTCCTGAACATACAGAGTTTCCCAATTTTTACCTAGCCTTCCCATTTCCACACTCCATTTCCTTCCTTTTTTTATTTAGCTATGGATTGGAGACCAAGTTTGGAACAACAGGATGTGATAGGAAATTTCCAGATGATTTCCTTCTTCACAAAGTTGTCGACCCTAGAATTAATTTCCTTCACTTTTTATAATCTAGAATGTCTCTTGGAAACTCATTTAAATCCTGAAAATAAAGAAACGCCCTTTGAGAAACGTTCAGATAGAATGTGAAAGGGACCAAGTTTCTAAAAAGGACAGTGAAGCAGAGCCAAGTGAAATATACACCTGTATTATTTCAACTACTGCTTGCTTGTTTATCGATTGCTGTTTGTTTCTTTCTTGCTTGTTTGTTTTTTATATCTATTTTATGCATCATTATAGCCTACAGCATGACTATTACACGTGGTTTTCATAAGCCTTGGGCTAGATTTGGCAAAATTAATAAAGAGATAACCAGAGGAGTAATAATATCAGGTTTGCCCTTTAGAAAGGTCTTTCTGGCTGCCTAGTGGGGACCAATTAAATAGGATGACCTTCGAAAAAAGTTGGTTTGCTAATACAGGCGACACAGCTTCAAAACTTATGTAAATAAGTAATGCAGCTTTCACATAAAAAAGGAACAGTGAAAAGAGGAGCCTATTTGGCAGGGGGAAACATTAAGATTTGGGGTCTGTGAGAAATCTAAGTTATCCAGGAATGTCATGCAAATACAAATGTAGTGTCCATGGTGCCTGTGTTGAACATATCTTAATTACAATTGAAATCTTGGGATAAAATAGAATCACATAGCACAGTGATAGCATAAAAAATGAGAACATAAGATGACCAAATTCAGAAAACAAAGAATGTCAATATTGTCTTCCACATAAATAAAGAAGTGATCACAAAAAGTTTAATTCTAGAAATGGGAAGCCATTAAGTAAGAGAAAGATCAGGAGAAAATAAACTAAAAGAAATGCTTCAGGAAGGGCAATGTGGTATACAATGTCAAATGTTGCCTAATAGCCAATGCAAGTGACCATCTAGTGAGTTTTTCTGACTTAGCACAGTAGAAATTATTGATGTCCTTATAAGGGCAGTTCCAATGGACAAATATGATTTATGGCAAATTATTATAGGTTGAGAAACAAAAGTAAGAGAAATTATTTGAGACCCCTGACCAGATGAAAAGATTGTACTTCTAGCTGACATGCAAATCTGAAAAATAAATCACAAGTGAGAAGACATAAACAAAAAGAAAATTAAGTATTCATTGATACCACTAAAATGTGTCAGGCTAAAGTAATTCTCTCATTCAAATGTTTCTAAATTTTCTTCTTTTTTAATTCCAAAAAAAATTTAGGAGGTATGAGTTGTTTTTGTTATGTGGGTATATTGTATCATGCTGAAGTCAGGGCTTTCAGTGTACCAGCCATCAGAACAATGTACATTATACTCGATAGGTAGATTTTGATACTTTACTGTTCCCCCCTCCTACCCTTCACCCTTATTAATTTCCAATGTTCATTACTGCCCTTTAGAACTATATATATATATGTATATATATCCTTTGTTTAGATCCCATTTATAAGTGAGACTATGTGGTACCTGTTTTTCCATTCCTAAGATATTTCACTTAGGATAATAGTCTCTAGTTCCATTGAAGTTGCTGCAAAAGACAATACTCCATTACTTTTTTATGGCTTAGTAGTACTCCATAGCATGTGTGTGTGTGTGTGTGTGTGTGTGTGTGTGTGTGTGTGTGTAACATATTTTCTTTATCCATTTATCACTCTGTGGGCACTTAGGTTGATTCCATGTCTTTGCTATTGTGAATTTTGCTGCAACAAACATTCAGGTAAAGATGTCTTTTTCATAAAATGAATTATTTTCCTTTCAATAGATATCCAGTAGTGGGATTGCTAGATTGAATGATGGGTCCACTTTTAGTTCTTTGAGGAATCTCCATACTACTTTCCTTAGCAGTTGTATATCAACAGTGAATAAGTGTTCCCTTTTCACCATAATGACATCAAAATCTATTGTTTTATGAGTTTTTAATAATGCTGATTCTGACAAGGATTAGGTAGTATCTAATTGTGGTTTTAATTTGCATTTCCCTGATAATTACTGAATTTGAACATTTTTTTTCATATGTTCATTGGCCATTTCTCTATCTTCTTTGAGAACACTCTATTCATGTCCTTTTCCCACTTTTGATGACATTATTAGTTGTTTTTTCCTTGCTGATTTGTTTGAGTCCTTTGTAGATTCTAGATATTAGCCTTTTGTTTGATGTATAGTTTGTTTGATGTATAGTTTGATGAATATTTTCTTCCATTCTGTATGTTTTATATTTACTCTATGATTATTTCCCGTGCTGTGCAGAAACAGTTTATTAAAGTCTCATTTATTTATTTTTATTGTTGCTATATTTGCTTTTGGGGTTTACTCATAAATTCTTTGCCGAGGCCAATGTCTTGAGGAGTTTTTCCTACATTTTGTTCTAGAATGTTTATGGTTTCAGGTTTTACTTTTAAATAGTCAATCCATCCTGAGTTAATTTTGTACATGGTGAGACATAAGGATCCAATGTCATTCTTTGGCATGTGGTTATCCATTTTTTCCAGCACCATTTATTGAATAGAGCATCCTTTCCCCAGTGTATGTTTTTGTCTGTTTTGTCAAAAATCAGATGGTCATAGCTATATGATTTTATATCTGGGTTCTTTATTTTGTTCTATTGATCTATGTATATATCCTTACCAGATCCATGCTATTTGGGTTACTAGAGCCTCATAGTATAATTTGCAGTCAGGTAATGTGATACCTCCAGATTTGTTCTTTTTACTTTGAATTTCCCTGGCTATTCTGACTTTTTTCTGGTTCTATATGAAGTTTAGGATTATTTTTTCTAGATTCATGATAAATGACATTGGAATTTTGCTAGGAATTTTATTGAATCTGTAAATCACTTTGGGAAGTTTGGATATTTTAACAATGTTGATTCTTCTAATCCATGAGCATGGGATATTTTTTCATTTGTTTCTGTCATCTCTGATTTCTTTCATCAGGATTTTGTGGTTCTCCTTATAGAGAACTTTCACCTCCTTAGTTAAATATATTCCTAGGTATTTTGTTTTCTTTGTAAAATAAAAGACATACTGTAAATGGTATGGAGTTCTTGATTTGACTTTCACTTGACTGTTATTAGTACATAAAAAGGCTACTGGTTTGTGTATATTGATTTTGTAAACTAACATTTTGCTGAATTTATTTATCAATTCTAGGAATCATTTGGTGACATTTTTAGGGTTTTCTAGATATAAGATCATATTGTTTGCAAAAAGAAATAGTGTAGTCTACTCTTTTGCAATATGGATGCCCTTCATTTCTTTCTCTTGTCTGATTGCTCTGCATAATACTTCCAGTATTATGTCGAATAGAAGTGGTGACAGTGAGCATCCTTGTTTTGTTCTGGTTTTTATGGGGAATGGTTTCAGATTTTCCCCATTCAGTATGATGTTGGCTGTGGGTCTGCCATTTTGGCCCCCTTTCCTGAATCTTCTCATTATTAATGAAGTATCATGAAATGCTAATCTCCAATGCATTGAGATGAAATATTACAGTGATATCCATACTCTGAAGCTGAGGCTTACCATATTACTTTCTTACCCCAAACCAGTGCTTTCTCATTGACTTTAGGACAAAAGTAGAATACAGATTGGAAATCAAGGATTTCACGAATATCTTTTCATTCATATGATTTCTAAATTTTATTTCCAAATATTTTCCCTTATTTGTCCTGAGGTTACATTAGCCATATCAAAATATATACTTTTTAAGCTTTTCTCCTAAATTTTCTGCTTAGAAAACATGATGACCTTGGATTAAAGATTAATACCTCAAATTTTACATTTTCAAATCATTACTTCTAAATCTGCATGTAGAAAATTCAATAAATATTGGCTTTATATTAGTCAACCTAATCTAAGAGCAAACAAATGATTATTGACATGCATATAATAAATATTATTTTAACAATAATATAGTGTGCTAATAATAGTACTACATGTTAATTATTTTGGTAATGTTTTATTTATATCCTATATTTCTTTAAGCCAATTTACAACTTAATCCAGGCAAAAGCAATTTTTAGATCTTTCTTTGATAAAAAATTATTCTATGATACAAATTTGCCTTTAATTTTTAAAAAAATGTTTATTTATATTTATCTATTCAAATTTCAACTCATCTAGCTATTAATAACAGCAACAACACTCACAGCAATAATATCTTTTTCAAAAAACAAGGATGATTAGCTAAAGAAACAAAAATATTATTGACTTCATCGTGCTGACATATTAATATTACTATGATTTTATTACTAGAGAACTTGTGGTTCACATATAAGAAAGCAATTCCTCTCTTCATAAATTCCATGAAAAAAATAACAAATTAAACTTTGTTTTGTTGTTCATAAATTTAATTAGTTTTCTTAGAAAATGTTAAGAATATTGCATTAAGATTTAATCTTGGCATTTTACATCTATGAGTTTTGACAAATATGTAATTACATGCATCTATCATTATATTATCATACAAAGTAGTTTCACTGTAAACAAATCCCCTGTGCTGTACCAATTTATTTCCCTCTGCCCCTGAATCAGGGAAATTACTGATCATTTTACTGTCTCCATGGCTGTACCTTTTTCAGAATGTCCTATAGTTGGAATTACACAGTGTGTAGCTGTTTTAGATTGGCTTCTTTAACTTAGTAATATGTATTTAAGTTTCCTCTATGCCTTTTTATAGCTCAATAACTCATTTTCTAGATGTACCAGAAGTTAAATTTTAAGAAACATCATATATATTTTACCATTAATATTTCCCCCAAATTTATATTGTGTCTGGCATATGTATGTAATATTATTTATTTAAAATTGTGGGTAAAAGTTAAAATTCTCATATAAACTTTCAAAAACACATTTTGCTTTGTCTCATTTTGATTCTATAATGAAGAAAATAGACCAAGGATGAGAGAGAGACATTTTAATGATATATTTTATGATTCCATTTAACTAGAATGGGAATGCTTCATAAAAGTACTATTAATCTTTCCAAAATTATTTTAATTCCATGTATCTGCCTCACTTTATTTCTCAATTATCAGAAAAACTATGTATATTAATATTTTACATTTAAAATATTTATAAATATTGAAATATTGCTTTATTTTTTACATTGTACTTAGTTTAAATTAGAAATAAAAATATTGGAAATATTTTGCAAATATAGTTGAACTATAATAAAACAGTTATGTGTATTTTATTTTATTTTTTTAATTTTTTTAAATTTTAGAGTATTATGGAGGTACAAGTGTTAAGGTTACTTACATTGCCCATGTCCCCCTCCCCCCTCGAGTAAGAGCTTCAAGCATGTCCATCCCCCAAACGTTGCACATCTTACTCGTTGTGGTTGTATATACCCATCCCCTCCTCCCGCTCTTACCCTCCCGACACCTGATAAATATTACTCCTATATGTCCACTTAGGTGTTGATCTGTTAATACCAATTTGGTGGTGAGTTCATGTGGTGCTGGTTTTTCCATTCTTGAGATACTTCACATAGTAGAATGGGTTCCAGCTGTATCCAGGAATATACAAGAGGTGCTATATCATCATTGTTTCTTAAAGCTGAGTAGTATTCCATGGTATACATATACCACATTTTATTAATCCACTCAGGAATTGATGGGCACTTGGGTTGTTTCCACAGCTTTGCAATTGTGAATTGTGCTGCTATAAACATTTGAGTGCATGTGTCTTTTTCACAAAGTGACTTTTGATCTTTTGAGTAGATGCCCAGTATTGGAATTGCTGGATCAAATGGTAGATCTACTTGTGTCAATTTGACACAAGTATCTCCATATTGTATCTCCATATTGCTTTCCACAGAGGTTGAACTAGTTTGCAGTCCCACCAGCAGTGTAGGAGTGTTCCCCTCTCTCCGCATCCTCACCAGCATTTGTTGTTTGGGGACTTTTTGATAAAGGCTATTCTCACTGGAGTTAAGTGATATCTCATTGTGGTTTTGATTTGCATTTTGCTGATGATTAGAGATGTTGAACATTTTTTCATATGTTTGTTGGCCATTATTCTGTCTTCTTTTGAGAATTTTCTAATCATGTCCTTTGCCCATTTTTTGATAGGGTTGTTTGTATTTTTCTTGCTGATTTTCCTGAGTTCTAAATAGATTCTAGTTATCAGCCCTTTATCATATGTGTAGCTTGCAAAAATTTTCTCCCATTCTGTGCTTTGTCTGTTTGCTCTCTTGACAGTTTCTTTGGCTGTGCAGAAGCTTTTTAATTTCATTGGGTCCCATTTGTTTATTTTTGTTGCTGTTGTGATTGCCTTTGGGGTCTTCTTCACAAATTCTTTGCCTAGGCCAATGTCTAGAAGAGTATTTCCAACATTTTCCTCTGGAATTCTAATAGTTTCACACCTAAGGTTCAAGTCTGTTACCCAGCGTGAGTTGATTTTTGTGAGAGGTGAAAGGTGTGGGTCTTGTTTCAGTCTTCTACATGTGGCTATCCAGTTTTCCCAGCACCATCAAAAGCCGACAAAAACATATATTGGGGAAAGGAATCTTATTCAACAGTTATGTGCCTTTTAAATATGATTCATTCTAACAGTTTAAACTAGAACTTTAAATGATACAAACTTGCAATTAGGTATGATATTTTTTTTTCTTTTTTAAGAAATCCCGCTATTAAATACCACATAAAATGATCCACATTAGGTAATCTAATGGCATCAATATACTATTGTTCATTTTTATGTTATTAAAGAAGCTAGAAAAGTAATGAGTTAATGAAAGTCATAAGGTACTATTGACTTAATAATATGATTATTTTACACTAGATCCAAATTCTATCTTTTTAAAGGTCATCTTCTTATTAAAAGTCTGTGTACTTTAGGGAAAAATATTTTAACTAGCATATTAAGTCTCATTTGAAGAGAAAATAATAAAACTATGATTGTAGCTACTTCTATTTTATTTGTGGAATCATATATATACATATATGAGACACACAGACAGAAAGACAGAGAGACAGAGAAATGGAATATTTAAAATAATGTCATCATTTTTTATGTTCAGATGATAATGTTCTATTTGCACATGTACAGAAATAAATCCATATACTAAAATTTACTAGAAATTAGGACTGTCTCCAGTTTCTAGAAAATAGAGTTAATAGCCCAATGTCAAAAGAAAAATTTGAGATAAATTTTAAAATATTAACCTGTCTTATTCTTTGTTCATTGACTATGTTACATGTTAAAGAGTGAGAGATGTATTATTATTATTTCCTATCTCAAAATTACAGCCAAACTCTTGAGTTATGAGACATGTACCATTGCCAAGAGCAGGGTTGGAATGTGAATTAAGAGGTACTTATGTTTTAGTAACATCTTGTGGAAGAGTCACTTTTGAGTGATGTGAAGTCCAATCAAGGGAAAGATGATCAAGGGTTTGGAGGAGGTAGAGCTATACAATATAAGAGAGGAATACTGAAGTTGAAGTAAATTAAATATAGAAAGGGTTTTATGGAAAGAAAACAGAGATTACAGCTCATTTTGAGAGTTTGAGGATAGTGACATGAGCAAGATGTGGATTAAGAGGTCTCGGCCACTGTCCTGTCACAGAGATATAAATTTAATGAATTATTCACAGACTATAATGGCTTTATGAGAACTCTAGAACCCAAGAGAGTGGCTACACACCCTGATCCAGAACAAAAACTGAGAAAATCACATAAAAGGAGAAGAGTAAAAACAAGATTTTACTTTGTCCACATCAGCTCTCCCCTAAGCCAGCAAAACGCACTCTTCAGAAGGATATCTTCAACCTGCAACTCCTCCAGTGGAGGAAAGAAAGACATGTGTGGGCCTTCTTCTTCCCTAGTTACTTTGAGGCATTTTCCTAGAGAATCACTTCTTGCCTCATGTAGAATACTGGGGAAACTGTCATGTCTAGACCACTTGGGGGCATTTAGCAGCAAAGAAAAGGGGTGAGAGTTAGCAGCAGTCAGTATATAGAGATCTTGACAGTAAACCTAGGCCTCACTAGTGGCCTTGCTCAGCCACAGTTCCCACCAGTGACTTTGCTTGATTGTTGTCCCAACGCCATGCCTGTCCTACACAGAGCCAAGTCAGGTAGCCCCACCAGATCACAAGTCTCTTACAATCATAACCTTAGCCAGAGGCTCCACCCATCACAGAATACCAGCATTGGGCATTATTTGAGTAGGACCCTGCAGATCCTAGCATCAGACCTCTTCCACCCATGGACATTGCCAGCTGGCCCATTAGAGTTCCAGGCTATGCTGACTGATGAAAATCTTTCCTTACTAGAACCAGCCTGCAAAGACTGAAAGAGGTGATCACTTTCTCAAATATGCAGACTCATATGCAAGAATAAGAAAAAAACAATGTCCAGAAAATAAGACACCACTGAAAATAGTGATAAGGTCTAATAGCAACCTTAAAGAAATGGATATCTACAAACTGCCTGACAAAGAATTCAAAATAATTATCTTAAAGTTGTTCAGTGAACAACAAGAAAATATAGATAGGCAACTAACAAAAATCAGGAAAACAATACATGAACAAAATTAGAATTTCAACAAAGAAATAGAAACCATATAAAATTAGAGCTTAAGAGTACAATGAACTGAAAAATACAACAGAAATTTTAAGAACAGAATTGATCAAGCAGTAAAAAAGATATAGTGAACCTAAAGACAGGTCATTTGAAATTATCCAGTCAGAGGGACAAAAAAAAAAAAAGAACAAAAACTGTAAAGATTTATGAGACACCATCAAGTGAAACAATTTATGTTTGATGGAATTTTCAGAAAGAAAGGAGAGTAAGAAAAAGGAAGAAAAGCTTATCTAAACTGTGGTTGAAAACTTCTCAAATCTGTGAAGTAAAATAGACCTCATATTTGAAAAGCACAAAGGTTAGGTTGTATTTGAACAGGTTTATACAAATTCATATCATAATTAAATTTTCAAAAGTCAAAGACAAAGAGAGAATTTTGAAAGCAGCAAGAGAACAATGACTCGCCAACTTTAAGGGAACCTCCATAAATCCAGTGAATTTCTTAACAGAAACCTTGTAGTCCAGGAGAGACTGGGATAATGTATTCAAATATTATTTTTTAAATACCCTAGCCCCAAAGAATAACAGACCTAGCAAAACTCACTTCATAATGATGGAGAGATAAAACCTTTCCAGGGAAACAAAAATTGAGGTAGCTTGTCACCAATACACCTACCCCAGAAGAAGTGCTAAAGGGAGTGCTTCAAGTTGAAATGAATAAATACTAAATACTGATATGAAAGCATGTGAAAGCACAAAATGCACTGGTAAAATAATTATACAGACAAACATAGGTTACTAGAATATTGTAATTGTGACTTTTAACCCTAGTGTAAAATTTAAAAGATTAAAGTATTTCAAATAACCATAATAACAAAAATTAGCAAATAGGTCACAATATAAAAAGTAAACTCCAACATCGTTAACATGAGGAGTGGCAAGGAAGATAGTAAAAGTATAGGACAGTCAATGAAAATTTCATGGCAACCACAAATAAAAC
This sequence comes from Microcebus murinus, assembly GCF_040939455.1. Taxonomy (NCBI): domain Eukaryota; kingdom Metazoa; phylum Chordata; class Mammalia; order Primates; family Cheirogaleidae; genus Microcebus; species Microcebus murinus. The sequence goes on from NC_134114.1 coordinate 16,017,456, forward strand.
ATATACAGTAGGCACACAAAAGATAAAAATGAAAAAGAAGTTGATCACCCTGATGGGCTGCACTATTTGCCATGCCAAGGAAAAAATACGTAGCATTGAGGGAGCTGAACCACTCATCTTCCAACATATCATTCATTAATTAACAAGGAAATCTCAGTAATCAGCATAATGGAATGAAAAATATTGTTCTCCTCCCAGAATTTTCTTGTGCCATTCAAGGAAAAAAAATTAACTTCTAAATGTGATCAGGTAGAGTCCTATATATAATTCTACATTGGAAGACTAACCAAATATATTTAAATTAGAAAATTAAATATTTTAACATACTAGCAAATGCATAAATAGCAACCTTTATTTGCACTCATTTCAAGAGTGACCTTATTCCTTATAACTTACAATTGGAATATTTTTAAAGGGTACTATAAGTCATATCCCGAAAGGATCATAAAGGCATTTGTATTATTTGATCCCAACATACCTAGAGGCATAAATTTTAAGAAAAATGAAAAGAAAATATTTAACGTATGGTTTATAAGAAATATTTAAAGAAAGTTTTGACACTGAAATGTATGTTTTGTATTATGGAAGATTTGGTATTTGCAGTTACCAGCAAAAAACACCAGGATTCATAGTATTCCAGGGCCATTCATGGGCAGTGGCAGATGTGTACACATAGAGGGAATTTTAATTAGAGTTTAGATGTCTATGGTTTTTTACTGATTCCTGCCACTTTGTAGTTATCAGTTTACAGGGTTGCAAAGAAGTAAACACACAAAAATTGTTCCAAGTCTGATTTAGAACATATTATGTTGCATGATAATATTTGCAACTTCCTTTCTGGGAAAATTATGCATTCCTGATAAAATGCTCAGGCAACTTCTTCATAAATGTAATGTTATGAACAACAGCACTTCTGGAGAAATTGTGATCCACAAACTCAAGTAATGTCAGCCACACATCTTATTATCTTATTCAAACACTTTTTCTCCCTGTTTCTATTCTAATGGTTGTTATCTAAAGTTCTTATTTTGTACACCTTCTTATGAAGAATGTATCTTATAATTGGCCATTAGAGTTCTCTTTTTGGCAACATGTTTGAAATAAAACTTTGACATTGTTTATAATTACTCAAAAGGTTTCTTTTTGTTTTGTTTTGTTTGAAGCAAGAGCAATATTCACTAAAGCTCCAAGGAACTGTGACTAGCACTGGAACAAAATGCAAACAGGAAAGGAATATTTGGAAACTTAGGTTGAAATAATTACATTTTCCACTGGGATGATTATGTTACATTAAATGAATTCTCTAGTCAATTTGGCAACTTCCAAAACATATTTTAAGAGCATTTTATAAAGTAATATAAACTCAACTCATTAAAAAAATGAGACTATTTAAGATTACTTTGGGCAATGTGGTACCATCTTTGGTCTGATACTGTAGTTTTATTGTTTTTAAAATATTATCAGTGTCCGTGTGTCAGTTTTCTTGTGAATTTACTTTTAAAAATCCTAATTACAAAGATTGTCACCATAATAGAGACCTCAAATTCTTTAACATTTAATATCTACAATAAGTAGGGGAAAAGTCCATTCTCAGCAGAGGCTATGCATCACAATTTGTTATCATACTGGTAGACCATAAAGGTGGGCCTTTAGTTCTTGTTCTCAGAGAAATGACATGGCTATGTTTTTCTTGATCTTTTAGATGTAAGTCCTGTAGTTGTTTATTGTGTAAAAGTAGTATTTTTTCATAAATAATGTGATTTTGAATAGTTAATGACATTAATTTTAAAAAGTAAAAAAAAAGGCCGGGCGCTGTGGCTCACGCCTGTAATCCTAGCTCTTGGGAGGCCGAGGCGGGCGGATTGCTCAAGGTCAGGAGTTCAAAACCAGCCTGAGCAAGAGCGAGACCCCGTCTCTACTATAAATAGAAAGAAATTAATTGGCCAACTGATATATATATAAAAAATTAGCCGGGCATGGTGGCGCATGCCTGTAGTCCCAGCTACTCGGGACGCTGAGGCAGAAGGATCGCTCAAGCCCAGGAGTTTGAGGTTGCTGTGAGCTAGGCTGACGCCACGGCACTCACTCTAGCCTGGACAACAAAGTGAGACTCTGTCTCAAAAAAAAAAAAAAAAAAAAAAGTAAAAAAAAAAAAAAAAACTCTCAGATTTGTAACATGATGCCTTCATAACTAATGCATCAGACATTTTAACTTATGAAAATATTTTGGTAGCTGCATTTTTCCTAAGTATTTTATTAAATTCTCTAATAATTTAATTATCTTCTCCTTCATAACTTAAAACAACCCAACTGTATATAAACACTTCAGCTTGGAGATGCCTAAGGACAAAAGCTATACATGTCCCACATTTACTTGAGCGAAAGTAAATGCAGTTGACATTTTTAAACTGACTAAACATTTTCTCCTCCATTAAGCTCTTTGCTATTCAAAGACAAACAGCTTTTGTTATTCTGAATTTCTTTATGTAACCCTATTTTGTTCATAGGATGAAATATCCTTTGTTTTCCTTGTAGGATGCGAATAATCAGAAATCTGCATAGTGCAGTTTGGATCTTCCTTTTCCTCTAAGAGGTGTGATGTATGTTCTCTACAGAGAATGGATTAGAAGAAAATCTTTGGCATATGTTTTTCCAGATTGTTTTAATTTTTGTTTGGTTTTCTTGTTTTTTTTTAAATCAGGCTTTTCTTTTTTCAAGGGAATTGATGTTCAGCAGGCATTCATTATAATGAAGGCCCCCAAATGAGAAGAGTCTGCTTGAATCTCATAAGTACTTAGCCAGACTTGTCTTTTGTTGTTATTGCTGTTTTGTATGAGGGCAAGGAGTTGTTATAAAGACCATTTCTATTTCTACAGTTTTTATTTTAACTGAAATATTGGCAAAAGAAGTTGAGAGAAGAATTTTCCCCTTTCATATACAAATAAAACAAAAAATTATGCTGTATATAAACCTGTGAGAGGTAGAAAAATTGCACAGTATTAATAACATAATTTTTTACTTTTAATTTCCTTTAGACTCAATGTTGAACTTCAAGAGAACTCAAGGAAAAAACAGAATTAAAATTGTACATAAAATAACCATCACTTTGTATAGAAAACTGTTTATATGACACAGTTTTATTTCTAAAATCTATGTGTATATGTAACACTAAATGTTCTTAAATATGAAAATAAATTAATTTTAAAAGTATGAATGGAAAATTACTCTCTCTGGGATTTAATAATCACATATCAAATAGATAAAAGTACTATTTTTTGTGGAATTTTCTGTCAGACTGAATGTTGTGTGTGCTTTAAAAAGTTTATGATTGAAAAAAAGTTAAAGACCATTTCATAGCTTTCATAGAAATTGCTTTATAAAAGTATGGCCATAAGGAGATATAAATATCGTAAAGAAAGTGAGGCAAATAGCGCATTTTATAAATAGAACCAACAGTATCATACATTTATGGCATACTGCAAATCATCTGAATTTTAGCTCTCAGAGACAATAATCGTGTCAATTTTTCAACTCTGTATTATACAGTAAAGTAGTTTTGTTGTATTTTTAAGCTATGCTCCCACTTGTGCACTTGTCAGCTTCTTTCAATATTTTCAAGGACAGAGTTAATATTTCTACCTACAGAAGAAATTTATGGACAGCATTTTTATGCATGTGATATAAGTCATAAAATTTCAATAATTAACATTATTTTGGCTTATTATTTTCTACACTTACTATTTGTCAAAATAATGAGTCTCAGAGTAAAATATTCCCTAATTATTAACATTCTGTAGTTTGCACTCTATACAACTGTGTTGAAATGTATACTCATTCTTTTGCGACACTACAATTATAAATAGTCATTTATCACTACTATTAAATAATAATTATTAGGATAATAAAATTCAGACCAACTTTTGAATGACCAAAATCTTAAGACAAATCGATTGACAGTGGACATCTAAAGTCCTTTGATGTATAATGGTCCTATGCAGTGACAGAATATTTAGATTTGTTATGGATGCCAGAGGAGTTCCTAGTGGTGTTCCTAGTGTTAGTCCTGGAAACAAACTAAGTCATTAAGCCTCAAATTTGGAGTCTACATTGAGAACTTTATTGAAGATACAGAAAAAAACTTGGCTGTTTGTATGTCTTCTTTTGAAAAGTGTTCGTGTCCTTTGTCCACTTTTAATAGGATTATTTATTGAGGTATTTGAGCTCCTTGTAGATTCTTTGTACTATTCCTTTATTGGATGCATAGCTTGCAAATATTTTCTTTCATGATTGTTCATTTACTCCATTATTTCCTTTGCTATAAAGAAAGGTTTTAGTTTAATAAAATCTTATTTTTCCATTTTTTTTTTCTTGTAGTGTTTGTTTTGGATGTCTTAGTCATAAATTCGTTGTGTATGCAAATGTCCAGAAGAGTTTGTTCTAGGTTTTATTCTAGGATTTTTGTAGTTTCACATCTTACATTTGTATTTAATCTGTCTTCAGTTATTTTTTGCATATGATAAGAGAGAGGGATCTAGTTTAATTCCTCTGCATATGACATTCCAATTTTCCCAGCACTATTTATTTAACAGGCTATCCTTTCTTCAGTGTATATTTTTGTCATCATTGTGGAAAATCAGTTGGTTATAAGTATGTGGTTTTGTTTCTGGGGCCCTGTGTCCTGTTCCATTGACTTATATGGTTATATTTATAGCAGTACCATGATGTTTTGGTAACTACAGCTTTGCAGTATAATTTGAAGTCAGATAATGTGATGCTTCCAGCTTTGTTCTTTTGGTTAGGCTTGCTTTGATTTTGGCACCTTTTTGGTTTCATGTGGATTTTAGGATTGTTCTTTTTTGAGACAGAGTCTTGCTTTGTCACCCTGGGTGCAATGGAGTCACTGTAGCTCACTGCAACCTCAAACTCCTGGGCTGAAGCAATCTTCTTGCCTCAGACTCTTGAGTAGCTGGGGCTACAGGCTAATTTTTCTATTTTTAGTAGAGAGGTCTTGCTCTTGCTCAGGCTAGTCTCAACTCCTGAGCTCAAGCAATCCTTCTACCTTGACCAACCAGAATGCTAGGATTACAGGTGTAAGCCACCATACCCGCTCCTGTTAAAATCCATAACTATGGAAGCGTCTATCTATCCTCACAGGCCCCTAGACTAATATAGGGAGAAGCCTAGAGTTTTCACAGAGACATTGCTCAAACTTGTGTGAAGTCCTGCAGGCTTTTTGTGCCCTGAACAGCTACAGCTAAGTGCCAATGAGAAAGATCAGCACCAGAAATCTCCATCCTACCCTGGGGCTGCTGCCACCAGTTGCTGCCACTATAGGACCAGGGAGGGAACAGGGAGGTTGGGCTAAAAAGTTTAGAAAACATACAGTCAAATGGAGAACCAATACACTTTCCACTAAAAAAAAAAAATCCTCAGGAAAACTAGTTTATATCATCTGCTCCTGAGACAAGAACCTCATCTGTGTACACACAAATTAGATTTCTAAGCCCTCAGTAGTAAGGACCAGAGGGTAGTAAACAAAAAATTTGCCATGTTAAGTGCTATCTGTTATACAATAAGTATTAATATATTGTCTTCCACCACATGATCCCCCTGTGCAAATGCTTTTCCCTTTGAAATTAAAATAAGAGCTGCTGTAGTTCAGGCTTCTTGAAGAGCTGGACATCAGGTAGATAATACTGCATGTGGCTTTTTGGAAAGGTGACATAATATTAGTTAGAAGGAAAAGTTAAGCTTCAAAGAAGTTGCCACAGAGACCTCAATCCTACAGAGAATTCCAAAGCTTGAATCACCTCTTGGAGATGGTCTGTATAATGGCAAAAGGACTATGGTTTCCTATTCCAGCCTAGACCAGCCATTAGACATTTGCTGCCTCTCAGGGAAGGAGCATGCTTTTGAGTCTTCACATTTCCCTCAGTTAAAGCTATCCCTGGGAAGGGACATTGCAATTAAGCTGTGGGCAGACAACATTCCCAGCAGCTGGGGCAATGGACTCAGTTCTGAAGGGAGGGATCTTGGTGGTGCACTGCAGCTGACCCTACTTGTGCTTTTGATAAGGCAGTAGTAGGTATCCCTAGAATAACTTTTTTCTGTCAGTATACATTGGTAATTTTTATTAGACATTGGATTGTGGACAAAAATTAGAATTTGCTAATACAGTTAGATTTCTTGATGTGGGCTTTTTGAGCTAGATATTAATATAGACAGAAAATAATAGCAGGAAGCCTATCATCTGCTATTCTTTTTGTCTGAATAAGATGTTGTCACTTATGTAGCACTTCAAGTATGTATGCAAGTGCAGTATTACTCTCAGCAGGAGCTAAGTTAAGCACCTTAGAGTGTGTGCTATGCTGAGATTATTGCCAGAACACTAATCTTCTGAGCATAGCTGGTAGAACTCTGCTTAAACTTATTTGTCCTCTATTTTGAAAGCACCAGTGGCACCAAACCTGCGATATACCTTAATTTGCCTCATTTTTAATGCTACCATCAATAATTACATATGTGTATTAATAAGTGCAGACTTCATTATATTAGGAAATGTACCTGGCAGAACATACGGGGTTTCAATTTATCAAAAATTACTCAAACATTTACAGTTATAATATGAAATTATTTTTATTTGTTAAGGGATTTCATTGTTTACATAAAATCAATTCCCTTGCTCTCATACTTAAATTAGTAGTTGCAGCTTTTTCTTCATGTATTTTCCAATTGAAATTAAAGCCATTCATCTTTCTGGTTATCTATTACTATGTACAAAACACCCCCAAAAATTAGTTACTTAAAATTACAACTATTTTTTAATGTCATACAGTCATGTAGAACAGCGGCTTTGATAGTTAATTTTATGTATCAACTTGACTGGGCCAAAGCATGCTCAGATATTTGGTTAACATTATTTCTGGGTATGTCTATGAGGACATTTCTGGATAAGATTAGAATTTGAACTATAGACTGAGCACATTGTCTTCACCAATAAGAGTGGATCTCATCCAACCTATGGATGGGCTGAATATAACAAAAGGGTTGATAAGAAAGAATTATTTCTCTCCACCTAAAGATATTCAAGGTAGGACATCAGCTTTCTTCTGCTTTCCAACTTGGACTAACACTGGAATTTACACCATTGGCTCTGTTGGTTCTTGGGCTTTCAGCCTCAGACTGAAACTATTCCATAGGCTCTTCTAGGTCCTCAGCTTGCTGACTGCAGATCTTTGAATTCTCAGCCTCATGATTGTGTCAACTAACTTCTTAGATTAAATGTGTTTGTGTGCGCGCTCACGCATGTGTATTTGTTCTGGAGAATCAGATTAATAAAGTGATCTAACACAAAAAATATCAGATTATCAAATCATACTCATAATTCTAGGTGTTAATTTAACTTGCGATTAGCCTTTACTAATAATTTAGGCAATGAAGAAACTCAGAGCAGAGACAGCTTTGGGACATCAAGAGCTGTTTTCCAGGTCCATTATTCCCCGTGTTGGACATCCACTCTTTTACTAGAATATTAGATGTGGTTTCCAACTGTGCTGCTATTGGTGATTACCAGCAGAAGGAGCAGTTCAGTAATGAACCATCTCCAACTCATGCCCAGCAGGGTCATTTGTCTTACTTGACACTCTCTAGGGATCTGTGCTTCATAAATCCAAAGATGTTGAATTTATCTACTATAAATAACCTTTAATCAGGATTATCCATCTAGGATATTCTCTAGGTAGCATCTCTTCCTCTTAGCAAATATTTTCATTTTAACTTTTGGGTTGTCTTCCCACTATGGGGAGAGAATGGATTGCATACTGACTGCTTTGTATATTTCCTCCTATTGCAGAGGATGCTAGGCCTAGAATGGGCATCACATCACTTCGTTTATATCCTATTGGTCAGAACAGTTATTGTCAGCCAAGATTCAAAGCAAGAAAAAATTGACCATGCCTCTGAATGATAGAAATATCAATGAGTGACTTCTTGAACTTATCACATTTATAATTAAAATGGGATGGAATTAAATATTTGAATGGGATGAAATTTAATTCATAATTAAATATTATGAATGACTTTTGCTATACTAACTAAACCCTGCTAAGTCTTTTCTTTACATGCTAATGTTAGAGTAACTTCAGATGTCACATCTCATAGAGCAAAATCTTTACAAGTACCCATTATGAGTATTATAACTGCTAGATTCATGTCCAGGGAAGGCAAACAATTATTTGTAATGCATTCTTTCATACTCATGCATTTATTTATTAAAACAGTATTTCATGATCACCTGCTTTGTAACAGGAATTGTGCTGAGCAGTGAAAGTATATTCTAAAATGAACAAGACTTTGTTCTTGCTGTCTGACAGCCCATAATAGGAAAAGTATAAAGTAAATGGGCATTTGCAATATTCTGTGATTAGTATTATAATAGGGAGAAGCATAGGATTGTAAGTATACATGAGTGCTATCTAACCCAGCTTGCTTTGGAAAAGGCTTTTCAATGGAGATTGACCCAATTAAGTTTTCTAATATTAAAGGAGTAGGGGAACTAGGATATAAGTGCAGGAAACAATATGCACTTGATTCAGTATTGATTGAATAAGACAAGAACAGAGTGGGACCCAGTTGAACATAGATATCTTTCTGAGATTGGAGAGATTAATGATGACAAACCATGAAGACATAATTTAAAGCCATGTTAAAAGAGTTGACATACCTCTGAGTCAACAAGGACTCATAGAGGGAGATAGAATCATAGAAGTGGCTTTACCAAAGCTACGATGTGCAAATATCCCTCGAGCTTCAGTTTGGAGAATGGACAGATTAGAAACATGAATTGAGGTAAAAATGAGAAAGAAAGAAAGAGAGTGAGAAAGAAAGAGGTTTAGGAGACTTTTTTTATAATTCTGATGATAAACAATGATTACAGGAATTAAGTAGATGTTTATTCAGAGATAGAGACTTGAACATATTAGAGAGATTAAGAAGACAGACGTGACAAGTTTGGAGTCTTTCATTATAGAATAGGTGCAATGATGATAGAAAAAATTATATCCAAGTTTTCAACTGGGATTCTGGGTTGTTTTTGTGATGATGGTTTATTCATTCTGATATTTTAGGCTGAATGTTTCATGATATTAAATTACATTTGTAATTATCAGCTTTGAGGTATTGGTATAGTATCTAGTAAGAAATTATTTAAGTATTTAGGATAGAATGAAAGCACTTGGGTTGGAATTCAGAGAAACTACCAACAAAGAGATGAATGAAGAGTAGATAGGAATGCACACAATGTGAAGTCAGAGAAGAAGGAAGAAGATATGCTGAGGTCCTGTAGACCCTAATAGTTTGGGAACAGGCTGTGCCTAAGAAGGGCAGTAGAAGAATGTTGAGGATGTATAAAGCATCATGGAAACCCAGAAATAAAACATTTTTATTTTATTTTTATTTGAATTGGGAGATACTTAGCATACTTAAATATTGATGAAAATATTAGTAAGAGTAATAAAAGAGAAATTTTATGTTTGAATGGATTTTTACTAAATGTCAAACCCTTGGACAGCAGAATAAATATTTGTTATTGAATAAAACATTTCTATAAATGGGAGAAGTAACTATTATGTTAATACCAATTTTGGAAAAATACCATATACATCATTAAAACATTTCTTAAATGCTCACTTATTGGAATATAGTATATACAGCTTAAGAATGTAATATGGACCATGAACAGGGAGGAAGAATCCTTTCTCTCATTATTTAAAAAGGCAATTTCAGATTCTAAATAATTTGGACAAAAGACATATTCATGTATATTCTTATACCAACCTATACTTTTCCTCTGTTCTTTTGTTTATATCATTGCAATCTGACTATAAAACTGTTTGGGAAAATTGCTTTTATTCAATAAAGAAGAGATTATATTATATTAGATTAGTATATTTATTTCTAGCTTCTTATTTAAATTAGCCACAACCTAGAGGTAAAATAATCTAACCAACCATTTTCCTATTGCTGAGAATATGCCAATTTCATTATTATAAATGAAACTGAATTTTTATATATATACATATATATATATCTTTGCACATATATGCAAGTATCTATAGTATAAATTTTCAATTCTAGTTTTGTTTGGTCAAATAGTATATAAGAAAAATAATGTACCAATTAATTCCAATAGTATATCCAGATATATATAATCCATCAAAAATAATGTATATTCTTTAAAAATGATTCATTCATATTATATCTCTCTTGTCACAAGAATGGAATGATAAGGAAGAAACTAGCTATGTATACTTTAGATTTGAAAGAGAGAGAGAGAGAGGCAGAGAGATTGATCTGTCTTGAACTTTACCTGATTTATGTCAAATTTACAGGAACTTGACTAATCTGTGATGGTTCAAATGATCATAAAATTAATAAAGAACAACACAGATACAAAAAGAAAATAAATTTTGGAGCTAATTGTTTTTATATAAAGCTGTGAAATAAAACACAACTCAATTTAGGACATTGAGTAGGGGGATTCTCTCAGGATAGAGGCATACCTTGCTTACACTGCAATTTAGAAAAAAAATCTTTTCTACTCACCTCAAATCTAACAGAGTTGAAAATTAAGTGAATTTCAAGTGAAATCAGGTGAAGTCATTCCATATTCATGACTCAATGTCTCCCAGACAGAAATAGGATTATTTAAATTAGGATTTTGAAGAGTGTAATGGAGAATTACATTAATGATTTGTGAAAAGTGATCCAACGGTCTAAAAATGACAGGAGTAAATAAGGTCTAGACAAAATTTGGTTTTCATAGGGATATTTTTACAGGGAATTATATTGACTTAAATTATAACCTGTGCTTAAAGAAAAGATTCATCCAGAAATGTAAGAAAAAAAGTTAATTAAGCCATGCCAGCCAATTTATTTTAATTGCATTCATCTATTCCAATTTATAAATAAAGGCTTCTGAAATGCTTTTTTCATTTTAAATTGAAAGCATTGGGCATGCAGTCTTAAAAGGTACCTACTTTGCATTATTAACAGCTCGGTGGTTTTATTATTTTTCCTATTTTAATCCTATGTGCATAAAGCATGAGATATTATATCTAAAAAAAATCACAGGAATGCATCTATTGAGAGCTAATTTTTACATATACACATACATAGATCCTCAAAGGAATTTTGTTTATATTTATATAATGAACCAAAGGTCAATTATGTAAGTCCCAATATTTATTCAATCATCATTTCTCTTACAATAGAAAACCACAAGATTTAACTCTTTTATTCCTGCTATGTTAAAACAATTCTTCTCAAGTGACCACATTTTATATCCCCATGAAAATTTTAATGCTATAAAAAAAAACTGGGCCCAATGGTTCAGGTAAAATTTTATGTATTTACATATATTTTCTTTAAAGTTTTTATGATATCATTATTGAGAATTTGGAAAATAGAAATTAAGAAAAATAAAACAAATGTTATTAATATTTATATTATGCAGTACATTATAATACCATCAGTTTGATGTTGCCCTTATTAGTCACTATTTCAGCAAGTGTGTATGGATGTATACATGCATTTATTAAATGAAATTTCAGTCATTTTGAGAAATAACTTACATGCAATTATATTACTTTGTATTATATTCATTATATTTTTGTCTACCTTCAAAGGTTGACTGAAAACACGCTTTTCATGGTGGCATAATATTCCTGTGTACATATAAATATAGAATATAGCATGATTAGATTTTAAATATTTAAATTATCTATATATCATAAAAATATAGCATATTTTTTGAAGAATCACATCTCTGCCATTTAATGGTTGCTTGGTTTTGGATACTTTATTTTATCTTCCTATAAATAATTATATTATCCATTGATAATCATCTCTATGTCTATATTGCTAAAAAACTGAGTGAAACCTTAAAGACGGGGACTATATCTACATGTTTGTTTCCTAATACACAGCACTGGATTCAGTACAATGGCCACGTAGTTGTCATTCATTCTATAACTTTTACATGAATTAACTGAAAATCTGTAACTCAATCCATTATCAGTATAAGAGTACCACCACATGCACCACTGATGCAACCTATAGTAGAGTCCAACATGGACATGCTTGAAGCTCTGACTTGGGTGGGGCAAAGGCAATATATGTAACCTAAACATTTGTACCCCTGTAATATGCTGAAATAAAAAAATTATTACATATTTGGAACAAAATATTGGGACCAAAATTTAATGAATGTTCTATGGTGATATCAAGATTTTATGCAAATGGTAAGATGTAGACCATCCTCAGACATATCCATGAATTTTTTTGTCTGATATAAAAAATAACACAATGAATTGTCTCATGGCTCTTGTACAATGCTGTTGTAAGCCACATTCATTTTTATTTTAAATATAAAATCAATTTATTAGTAAATCCAGTAAATACTGCAGAGTATGATAGAATATTATATTAAAAAACTAAACTCAAACAACTACCTAATCTTTTTTTTTTGCTACTTTGTCTAATCCTTCAACCATTATGAGTCTTTTTTAATCCATAAAAATAATAATAATAATTTACATAATTTACAGTGATTTTGTTGGAACATAAAAAGAAGATATCAATGAGATAGTTGTAAACTATAATTTACTATATAAACATGTCATTATTTTTATTTATTGAAGGAGGTATTTATTTATCATCAATATAATAAAAAAATGAGAAACAACTGACTACTGTTGTGGTGGTGTATCTCTGAGGGATCTTACTAAATATTATGTTATGCAGCTACTACAAAGTGATAATTAAAAAATAACGGTTAAGTTGCTGAAGTTTTGCTGAAGTCTACTCAAGCAATATAGCAATGACCAAAAACTGACAAAACAGAAACACTGATTAGTGTAGACAATGAAGATCTCCACTTTGTGTTGCTTGAGTGGATGTTCAAAGATGTAGTGAATATATGCCACATAGTAGACAGTTTGTCATAAAATGAGCTCTATTATACTACAGATTAAACTTTGAAAATGATGGTGAATATTCAGTAGGTAGGATACAGAAATTTAAGAATCATAGCATATAAAAATAAATTTTATGATGCAAAATTTATGATCATGAAGCATCTGAACATTACATTGAAAAATTATTATCAAAATATCTCATGAAAATCTTAGTCCTGAAAATATAAAATTTATAGCAAGCTAATGAAACCACTGTGGCCTAAGTTGTATCCTTAAAAATATAACAGAATACCTGAAACTGGGTAATTTATAAAGAGTAGAGTTTTATTTCTCACAATTCTGTAGGCTGGAAATTACTGGCAAGTTTGGTGTCTGGTGAGAGCCCAGTCTCAAGGTTGCAAGATGGCCATAAACACTGCATCCTCTAGAAGAACAGAACCCTGTTGCTCATACGGTAGAAGAGTGGAAGAACAGAGAGTGAATAAGAGGGGGCCAAATTCATCCTTTTGTAAAAGAACAAATCCCATCCATGAGGGTAGAACCCTTATGGCCTAATCATCTCCAAGTCTCTCCTTTTAATACTGTTACACAGTGACAAATTTCAACATGATTTTTTTGTGGAGTGAAACATTGAAACCATAACATATAGTGATTGCTGAGAAAAGATCACCAAATATTTAAGAATGCTAAAGATATTATAATTGCTCTTGGTATGCAAATGCTGCAGCTATATTAAATAAAAAGTTGCAGCTCATGTTCAGGAAAAGCCAACATTTAAGATATTTGAAGCCATATGCAATTTATATGATCATGTGAAAGCATGGGCAAAATGTTTGCCAACCACTTTAATGATCACTACAACAGTAGAGCAAACTATTTGTATTTAAAATGGATGAGAATTAAAGTGTAAAATGTTATCGTTCCAGGAAAACTGCCCCACATCCCACACATCACTTTCTGATTTTGTGGAGTGAAATCTTTTCAGCTTTCATTTCCACCCAATGTAAATCTATAATACAACATTGGAACCAAGGACATTGACGTTCCGTGTATAAACAACACATATAATCACTTTGATTGATTGATTGCTTTTCTGTGTGCTTCTTATAGTTAGTTTACTGTGTCCTTGCTACAATTATCAGATTTCTCAGACTGAAGATCTCACAAAAAGTGCTAGGAGTGTCACCCAGTTATTAATGAACACAGTATGGTAAGGCCACCATTAGCAAATTCTTGGTACAGACTTTAACACTCAGTGATGTTTGAAATGAATTTTCAAATAAAGACTTTAAAAGATTTTGTATTGCTAATGAGAAAAACATTTTAGACTCTGCTACATATGTCAACGTTAATCAGGTGAAAGTATAAAATAGGTTAGACAACTCTGGCATCTAAGAATTGGGCACTGTAACTATGAGGCGATTCTTGTCAAGTTCTTGAGAGAAAGTGAAATTGCTAAAATGGAGTTAAACATAGAAATGTGTGAGGATAGCAATGTTGATGAGCATGGTATTGTGAACTTGTAAAAAAAAATATCTTTTGGCATGATAAAAATATGTGCTCAAGCATTTTTTGGTCTTCAGGCTGCTTAGACAGATACTTGTTAATGAGGCAGATAACACTGAAAGAGGTCTTTACAAGAACTCCCCTGTACTGCCTCGGTAATTAAAGACCTTGCTTCTTTTTCATCCTTGGATGTCCAACTCTAACTTGCTCATGATGATGATGTTGGGCACCAGTGATTTACCACTTTCTCAAATACCTTGAAACAGCCAGAGTTTATTAACATTTACTGCATATGTACAAGAATTTAGCCTGGTATAGGATTTATTAAAAACTGCTCTTGGAAGTAACATCCAGTACTTATGATGATCTATAATTATCTCACATTTTAGAAATAAATTTAGTACTCTACAAATAAAAGTTAAATGAACTTTAATTCTATTAATATTCTTTTTGAAATCACATTAATGTGTTTATAAATATTAATGTGTTTGATTCTGAATGATGCTTCAGAATTCATGTGAACTTTCTGCAATACGTGAAATATGAACTGTATTAAATTTTTGAATGAAAAATATGAATTCTGAAATACATCTTACCCTGAATATTTTGGATAAAGGATAGTGGATCAGAATTACATAACTAGTCAATTTACACAAAGTGAATATTTGTCCAATAATTATTTTCAACAGATATTTTACATAAAAATATATATAACAAAAAATGCTATTAACCTGAATTTTATTGATAATTGGTAGTACAAAAATAAAATATTTGCCAAAATATTATGTTATCATTCAATTTTGATTTATTATTTATTTTCTATTAAATGATTATTTTCTTTCCCAAGGTGTTTCTAAACTTAAACCTCTTTTTGGGCCAACAGATTATGAATGATAAATTCCTAGATATTCTGAATAGTAGTGTTTTAATAGTGATATGAGTATTATATCTGTTTCTTCATATTTGAAATATATTCATTTGCTTATTTACAGGTGTGTATTAAGGTCATGTAAGAAGAATATAGATGTATGTATAGAATTTAATCATATGGCATCCATTATATCCAAATGCTATAAAATCATATAAGAACATATTACTTATATGTAATATCATATATCATGAGAAGATTATAAGAATATGTTACTAATTTTTCTTCACCTTTAGCAATACCTATTTAATATATAATCTATACTATGAAAGTCTAGATTGTACATATTTTTCAAAATAACTCACTTTGGTAGCATTATCAGATTACATTCAAATTTCATTCCCGTGAAAGTTTTATGTTTAATGATTTTAAATGGCTATAAACAAGAAAATAAAATTATTAAGTGTATTTTATATATAAATATACTTTTTATATTTCATACTAAGACTTAAGGAGATTTAATGAATAATTTTATATTAACCAGAAGTTCTTTATTCTTGCTTGAGAGTTCTGTTCCTCGGCAGAAAGTGATTTTTCCTTGTAGAATTGAACATATTACCATTATAGAGATTAGTAATTTACTGTTTTAAATTCATCTTTATTAAATATAAGTTTATGTCATTCCTATTATGTGTGCAGCCCATGTTATAAAAGGGCTGATAATTCCCTTAAATCTCTAGAATTTATTCTAAGTTCTTGTTCTCAAGAATCTTAGACCAATAAGAAAATACAGAGGAAAGTGTCTATAAGACATTAAAGATAACATCAACAAAAGTCTCAGGTAATATTTTTTGGGGAAAAAAAAGGACTATAGCCAACTTAAGATCTGCATGTAGAGAAAAAAGAGAGAAACAGTTGGACATATCTCTCCTCAGTGTACATATCAATTTTAGAGCTTCTCTTTTATATACCAGAGAGCCTAAGATTTTGTACACCACAGTGCCACAATGTTAAGGTTCCAGGAACCCTCAGGGAAGAGAGAGAAAACATCATGTACTTTGGTGAATGCATTTCAAAAGGACATTTGAAAGGAAAAGAGAAAAATTACATTTGAAAAAAGATTTTAAAATTTATTGAAATAAGTAATCATGCTATCAAATCAGAAGATTAAAATAAGTGTTGAGAGTTAAAATTCATAATGGGATCAAGAGAGTAAACATTAAACTTTTTCTCATGAGCTCTTCTTCATCAATATAATGTTATGGCAGTTTATAAAAGCCGCACCCAAAATTTATTTTATTATAAAACCACATTAATAAAGTACTTTTATTATTTACTTTTAGGTTTTGATTTTGCCATTCTTGTACCTAAACAGGTATGAGAATAAATCATAGGTCAATTCTAGAAATTCAAAAATTTTTATATATATTTTTATATATATATACATAAAAATATATATTTTTTAATATATTTTATACATTGTATCAGAAATAGCACTATTATTTTAATAAAGATTTTGATTGTTTACATCCAGAAGGCAAAAGGAGATAGTTAGCCAATTTTGTCTGTCACCAACAATTCTAGTAATATAATTTTGAATATAGTATCAGTGACACACTCACACAGTATTGATTAGTCTATGTAATATCATTCTGAAATCGAGTTAATGTAATGATCTAACAGAAAGGTTCATATCTTAATGGAACAACCAGAGATACTAAAGAAATAGAAGCATAAGATTTGAAAGCAGTAAATACTTTTAATGAGCGTAGTTTAAGTCATTTATATGTACATTTTTATATTTGAAGTACTAAACCTCTCTGCAATTATATTACAATTTATCTTTTCATATATAAGACATTGCAGAGGTTTTACGTAAGGAACATTAAACATTTTTGTTTTACTGGATGGTTTTATTTGTTTTACCTATGCCTTCAATTTGAGATGGGAATAAAGTAACGTGTTTGCATATGCTGTATCTCATGCATAAGACCTCATAGAAGTCTCATAATATTTCTAGATCAAGAAAAAATACATTGATATTTACATGGAAAATAGTGTTTATGGCAGTAGATTGGATTTTAGATTTTTAAATAACTACAAAGTTATTGTTAGAAAAATTATTATGAAAGCAATCATGTTCTCATAAAAAGCAATTAAATCTTTAAATGATAAACAAATAACTGAAGTGTGTGTATATATGTAACTTAGTTATAATTTCCTATGCCAGAAATAAACATATATTGCTCCATAAAGTTTCTGTATTGATAAAAGTGAAATGGAAAACTCTAAAAAGCTTCAGGGATTTTGACAGTCTGATGGTCTAGGTAGACTGAAAAGTCTTCATGTTGCAAAACAAGTAAATATTATATATTATGTATATATGATATAGAGAGAATGCTGTTTTGAAGGTAGGCTATGACTGGGAAGCACAAAAGGAGCTTCTGATCTCCTGAAAACATTGCATTTCTTGATTTGGATGCTGGATACATGAAGTCTGATAAGCAAAAATTGTTAATTGTCTATGGTAAGGCCTGAACAATCACATGTAAGCTTTGAATCTAGAACCAGACTCCTCACCTTCTCCTCTTGATCCTTTAGGGCCTAGGTGAGAAGCACAGGCTATGCATTATGGACTCAAACTAGTCAAACATTAAGAAGCTCTGATAACAACTGGTTAATCTGTCTGGGATCACAGCAGACTACGGTTATGATCAAAATTATTCCAAGAGGGCTGTCTGGAGGAGTGAACATAGTCATGAGTCCCAACCTATACCAAGCCAGGAAAAGATGCTCTATAGTCCATTAGGATCTATTCTGAAGACCCAGGATGGCTTCTGTCTAAGTCTCATAATGGACTATTCTACCCTACCAGTTTCACTGATCCAGAGGCAGCATAAATATCTGCCAATCCAATAGAACTCCCCTTGACTGGTCAGCAAGGAGTGAAAGAGTATGCAGTTATCAACATTACTTTCGCCAAGCTCTTAAGACAATTTGTTGTGCCTCTAAATCTAAGGTAGTATCATTAATAACTACCTAAATGAGTGTTGGGAACAGGTTGTGTACAAACTATTCTAGTTTGATGATCTTGACAGTGGAGTAACTGCTTGGAGTGTATA
This sequence comes from Microcebus murinus, assembly GCF_040939455.1. Taxonomy (NCBI): domain Eukaryota; kingdom Metazoa; phylum Chordata; class Mammalia; order Primates; family Cheirogaleidae; genus Microcebus; species Microcebus murinus. The sequence continues at coordinate 16,035,926 of NC_134114.1, forward strand.
CATGAGCAGAGAGTTGGTGATGCCATTTGGTAACTCAACACTTAGCAAATCTTACCAGTTTCTGTTCTTTACCTCTATTCAAGTTCAGATTTTTTCTTGTCATTTGAGCTATTGGGGCTTTCAGAGTATCTAATTGTGGTATATGCATCTTATAAAACACATTAGATCCACATGGATTTGTGCTTCTTACTTAAAAACCTGGTTCTGCAAAGATAATAGCTTAGTGTGCACTATCTGCAGAATAGCCCTCATGTCTCAGAACAAGTTATTTCACAAATTTAACTATGGGACTGGGCCTTGCTATTTCAGCCACATTAATTAACCACACTCAGATAGTAATATGTGCCTTCTTAATTTTTCACTCTTCTTTGGCTTATTTCTCTCAGAAGAAATACATAATGTCACCATTATAATTAAACAATTTAATTTCATCAATAATTAAATCAAAATATGTTTACAGAATGGTAATTTATTATATTCAAGATTTCAGATATGCTGAATGGGAGGATTGTGGTGTACATCACAATCAGGTACACAAGTGATTATTTTTATTTTCAATGTTAGAACAATATAGAAAGCATTAACGAGTCTATATGAGCATACTCATCTCCATCTCTTTAGACTGTAGGATTGAACAGCTTTCATCATATCTGGCAATGAAGAATATAAAACGCATGAATTTATTCTAGTCACAATAATTAACAGTTAGTGTCCATGAGCCATTTAGTTTTTCACAGGCGAGTCAGGACTAAAATAAAGCAATCTGGTGGAACTTAATACCCTTTTGCTTAATATTAGCACTTAGAGCTGAAATTTTTTGTTCTTGTGGAGTATAGTACTACCTAGTATTCACTATGAAGTAGAGTTTGAGAATTTTAAATATTACCATGAGTATGACTGATTAAAATTGGGCAAAGTGCATGATTGCCCAAGATCCAACCAAAGGCAATAAAAGACAAGCCCTCCACATCTCACATCAAAGTCAATTATTCATTCCTGAATAAGCAATGCCACTATAGGGTCTATTTTTCTTTCTCATTTTCCATTTTTTAAATTTGACTATAACCACAGTGTCATCCACCAGAGCAACATTTTACCTGCCACAATCTCTATTTGGCCTACTGATTGGTAATCACCTTCTATTCTATTGCAGGTATTAATGGGCATCGTTCACTGGTTTGCAATAATAACCATCTTCAGGCCACTCCATTTGGACCACAGCAAATAGTCTCTAATCTCCTGTTAGGGAACAGGCAACAAGATACTGGACCTCAATTCCACTCAGTCATTTTTCTTCCCACAGCCATATCAGGCAGAGGACAATTAATATCCTGCTTTGACAGCCTCTCTTCACAATCCCATCAGGCATCATTGGATATAGATATTATATAGAGTATTATACCACAATTTAGAGTTCAAATTTATTTAAATCTGAAACTTGCCTTAATTTTCCTAACACAATTGTTCTTATTTTTCTTGTAAAGTTATCAATGATTTTCATATAGCTCATATTTTTCAATCTTCATGTTTCTTGACTCAATTGATCTCTGATTCCTTCCTTAAAACTCCGTTTCCTTGGTTTCTGGACATATCAGCCCACTTTGCTAGTATTTTTATCCTTACATTCTACACACTCCTCTAGATGGATCTACTGTTTAGATTCTTGTCCTCTACCTTATTTTTTCAATTGCCAACCTAAATAATCAACAGGGTCAAAATCTAACTTAAAGAAAATTTATTTATTCAAGCACAAAATTTGAGGATAGCTTACCTAGAAACACCAACTTTAAAGAAATGGAGTCAGTGTTCTGAAGTAAGGCAGTTAAGGTTTCATTTATATAGGCAGAGACAGAGGCAGTTTTGGCAGGACTACAGCACTTTTCTTACAAAGTTGGTGTTACAGCAATTGGTGTTACATATAGTTACAACAACTTGATTGGTTATAAGCAGTGTTTCTTTTTTGGAAAGGTGCATTTAACATTTTTACAGAGGATGCAATAGTCATGGGTTTTCTGTCATCTGTTCTAAGCAAAGCAGTACAACAAAGGGGGAGATAATCTGTAACAAGGGTCACTAATTAAGAAGGCAAGAGATTTTTGTCCCTGACATTTGTCCCTGTCTCTCTAGTCATTGTACAGAACAAAAGAAATAAGAAAAAAGAGTTAATCTATAATCTGAGAAATGGAAGTTGTAACTATATGTGACACAGATCACAATCACAACTCTTTCAAGGCTTATAGTGTTTTGGAGTTCCAAAAGCAATTAAATTTTACTTATTTTCATAAAATGCAGAATATTCTTAGCCCTCTACCCTATTATGTCTTCCTGTTTTGTGATATTGTGAAACAGATACTTGGTCTTGGTCCTGTTTCCTGAAATACAACTCCTAAAATTCTTGGAATCTCTGGAATGATGAGTATCTTTTACATGCTAATGAATGGCTGGCCATTGAGGGTCTCTACATAACCTCATCATGGGGTCTCATTCTAGGGGATATATCCATGTGATTAGAGGTTTGGAACTTTCAGTCCCACTTCCTGGGAGGGGAGAAGGGCTGAAGGTTGAATGGATCACCAATAGCCAATGATGTAATCATTCATGCCTATATAATAAAGCCTCCATGAAAACCCAAAAGAACTGGATTGAGACTTTCAGATAGCTATACCCTTGGGGGTTCCTGGAGGGTGATGCAACCCCTGGACAGGGCATGGAAGCTCTGCTCCCTTTCTCCCACATCTCACCTTATGTATTTCTTCCACTATGCTGTTCATCTGTTTCCTTTGTAATACATGGATAACATAAGTAAAGTGTTTCCCTGAGTTCTGTGAGCCACTCCAGCAAAGAGAAAAAAAAAATGTATGGATGGTCACATAAAAAGTTGTGCAGACATGTTCACAGAAGCCTCATTATTGGTAGCCAAAACCTCAGTAGTTGTATGGGGTAGGAGTAGGGGAGAGGTTCAATCACAGAGGAATTGCAGAGAATTCCTTGGATAATCTTTTATGTGCAGTATCTCCATTGTGGTCATAGCTTTATGGCTGCATAATAAATTGTCAAAACTCATAAATCTGAATACCTTAAAAGGAGATTTCTTGGTATGTAAATTTTACCTCAACAAAACTGTGAAAACAGGGAAAAAATGGACTCTGCTCTGTTGAAAACATTTTTCTGACTTTTCAATCTCTTGTGGATAGACATGGCCTATACTACCCTTATTCCTTTGGTATTGAATAGATTTGAAATGACTCCTTAAGAGAAAAATTCCATGATAAACTTTACTTAAATGTCCTATTGTCTGTTCCCAAAACACACTGTACAAAACATTTCCACACTCATCAAAACTGCCATATTTATGCAGAGCTTGTCTTTTCCACTCTGATTAGATCTTAAAGTTTATTATTCAGAGATGATGCCTTTTTTGTTCATTAATTGTAAACTGCAGAAAAGCAGTCCCCAACCCGCAACCAAGGACTGATACAGTCTGTCTTCCTCCTACCTCCCAAGCATCCATGGAGAAATTTTCTTCCATGAAACTTAGGAATGGGAAGGAGAGGGATGCAGAGCAGCACAGCAAAAGGTACATGGCTGGATGCTCCCCCACCGCTCACATCACTGCCTCATCTCTGCCTTCCCCACCCCCTTGGAAAAATTGTTTTCCATGAAAATGGTTCCTGGTGCCAAAATGTTGGGGACTGCGGTGTAGATAACCCAGTAGAAAGTAAGTTCTCAGATTCTCAAGTATATGTTAAGTAAATTTAGACATTAAGAAAATGAGTTGTAACCTGGTATATTACTCTGCTAGGGCTGCCATAACAAAATACTGCAGATTGAGAGGCTTAAAGAAGAGAAATTTATTTTCTCAAAATTCTGGAGGCTACAAGTTAAAAATCAAGGTGTTAGTAGGTTTGGTTTCTCCAAAGGCATTCTACTTGGCTTGGAAAAGACCATCATCTTGCTACCTCTTCTCATAGACTTTCTTCTATGTGTGCACATCCCTGCATTTGTTTTGTGTCCAAAATTTCTCTTTTTGTAAAAATAGAAGTCACACTGGATTAGAGCCCACCCTAACAGCCCTATTTTAACTTCATAACCACCTTAAAGGCCATATCTCAAAATACAGTCACATTCTGGGATACTGGGTGTTAGGGCTTCAGCATATGAATTTGAGGGGGACATATATTCAGACCATAACATTTGAGAAATGGAGCCAAACACAGAGAGCAACATACACATTGTGTGTGTGTGTGTGTGTGTGTGTGTGTGTGTGTGTGTGAATATGTCCAACAATCTGAAGAGAGAGTTCTCAAGAACATGAATAACCCCATATTTCTTTTTCCATCACATCAATCTGCAACTAGTAACCTGGCAGTAGGTAGAGAATGGAAAAAAATGTTCATTAAATTCAATTGTATTAAATTATAGTAAATACAAGGATACAAAATGAGCTAATTTACCATTGAGCAATTTATGTTCATGTACCATACACAAATTCTCAATGCATTAATTATGTAAAATACCCACAGAACTCAAGAGCAAGTTTCCTGTGATTGTCCTTTGAGTCTTTAAATTTTTCCATTCATCGTCTTACACAACTTTATGTGTCAATGAAATCTGTAGCTGTTCAAAACTCTCAGGTTTGAGTATTTTTAATGCTGTATATATTTTTTTTAATTTTCTAGCTTGGACTCTGCTGTGAAATAATGAGGAGAGGTAAAAACCACCAGAATTGCCACAGAGAAGTGATCAAATCAGCTTTATTTTTTGAAATTAGCTTTTGAAAATTAATCAAGTCTTAGGTAATTCATTGTATGTTTGCTCAGCAATACTAAGGCTGAAACTTTTTAGCATAAATTGCTCATTTTATTATCTCTTCAAAACCATGAATATATATTTATGCCAAAGTATTTCAACTGTATGTGAAATAAAGTGTGTCTTACATGTGTAGGTTTTGCCTATTAGTAGTCTTTACACAACTTCAAAGTGTTTAAATTTTAGCTACACATACAGGATGGAATTAAATCAGGATTTCTAGAACATTTACATCTCCCAGAAGGTTGTTTGATCATTTTTGGAATATAAAATTATGATGAAAGTTGATGTGATGTGGTTTCAAATAACTATTTACAGCATGAATAAATAAACTGAAAACATTTACTATGTGTGAATAAGGCAACAAATATCTTTCTTAGCAATTGATTTTTTTCATTAAATTAAAAATTTTGTCATATTTAAAAAAAATTTTTGAATATTGAGAAGTATAAATACTAGATTTATCTCTTTGAAGTGTTAGTATATGTCTTAGTCATAACAATTGAGAAACAATGAATATTTGTATTTTTTTTCCTCTCCCATCAAGAGGAATGATTTGGATGACCTAGGCAATCTACTGTGTAATGTGGAGGGATTTCAAGCTCAGAACAAACTACAGTTTTAGAAAGGGACTATATGATCATTGCTATGTCATTAAATCATTTGCTGTATGCAAATTTCGGTGGTCCTAGTATTTTAAATGGAGTCGACAGCACATTCACTTCCCTGGTGTTGTGATTGCCCTCAAGAAATGCATAGACTAGAACTAAAAAGCAGTCAGGGATTAACAATTGTGATGAATGTTAAGGAAGGACAAATAAACAATTCTCCAACATGTAAAAAGATATTTGATACAAAACCAATGATTAGAACAAAAATGGAATAAAAAAATCCTTAGCTCAGTGAGGCTGTTCTGATATAGTTGAACTCCATGTCCCTGTTCCTTAGTCAAAAAATTGTCACAGAACAAGAGCCATGGCTATCACAGGGCTCATCTCATTAGTTTTGCTTCTCTCAGGGACTGCATATACCCTTGTGGTGACATTCTTTTTTACCAACCGGATGACTCAATGGAAACTTTTGCCTTAGTGTATTAATAATTTCTACTGTGCTTTCTGTGTCCTGGTTAAGAAATATTTTTATCTGAAAGTCAGAGAGATACACTCCTGTTATTCTAATTTAATTATTTTAGATTTTAAACACAGACTTATATCTATCTGTAATCCATTTGTATTTATAATGTGAGATAAGGATAAAGATTTTTTTTTTTTTCTCTATGGGCACTCGCTAATTCTTCTTAAAAACCAAACTTATCCCTCACTGAGATTCTTTGAAAATCTGTCATAAAGGAAACAGTATATGTGAGAATTTTTTTCTGCATCCTCTATTCTGTTCCACTAGTTTACTATCATTGTGCCAATTTCACGTTGTTTGTATTAGCATAACTTTATAATAAGGCTTGATATCTGGTATAGTAAACCTGCCAACATTTTTATTTCTCAAGATTTTTTAAAACTTTTGATCATTTTGCATTTCCATATACATTTTAGAATACACTTGTCCAAAATAAACATATTGATTTTTAGAGAAGAACTGATAGAGTAACTATATGACAGTATTGAGATATTTGATTCATGAACATCTTTAACTCTCCAATTTCTTTAGAGAAAATCTTGTAGACACCCTGAGTGCAAATAGTTGTGTCTTTGACATAACACGGGCTCAATTCATTCTAATACTTATACATTTTTATATTACATTTACATTATATCAAAGTAGTTTTAGAAATTCAACTTAATTTAATGTAAATCAACATAAAATCCAGTTATAATTATTCTTATTTGCTTTTTCCAATTTATTAAATCCAAAATCATTAAGTTTATCAAAATTGATATTGTTGGCCTAGTCTAAAATTTGGTAGTAGCTTCCTCTTTTGCCTAGGATCTTTATTTCCATTCACACACCCCTGGGTTTTAGCTGATGTTAATTAGTTAAAACCTTACATCAATTATGGTATCTCAGTTTTATATTACCAGATACAATTTTTTATTTTCCTAGTGTAGTGTGCTGATATACATGTCTGCATACAGGTCAGGGGACAATGAGAAGTGGCATGATGGAGCATATGGAGAACTGTGAAGCCTTAAAAGAATATTTTTTTCTAGATGTGCCAATACAGTATTTCCAAGATAACTTAATAAGACAGCAGAGAAGGGGCTGCTTTTGCTGACAAGGGAAGTTCACTGGTGTTTTGTGGTCCAGTGTACAGCAGTACCCCAAATACCTCCATTCTTCTTTTCAAAGCTCCACTGTTTTCCAATCAATGACATCAGTTTCACACAGAGAACTTTAGAGCTATGCATTGAATATCTCTTGAAATTCAGCTATGTCACACTCTACTTGTGAAGTTTATATATATATCAGCAGCCCTATGGCTACAAGAAATGGAAATATTGGAGGATAGTCATAGAAGGTCTATGACTCTGTTATCATTCCTTGAACTGATGTTTTAAACCCCGAGATTGTCATTTTTCTATTTGTTTAATATTCTGTACTTAAGATACCACCATTGTCCCCATATAACTTCAATTACCCATTGAAACTATACTAGTCAAACACAGTGATCATTCCTTCTGCCAAAGTCTTATCTCTAGTAGGTGCTTCTTTTAGGTTTAATCATAATTTGACTAACTGTTTTGCTATTGCATGTCACATCCTATTAATATCCCATCTTCCAAAAGGAACCAGATCATCTTTGCTTTCAAAACCCAACCAGTTTAGATAAGAAATTTCTGAGTTTCAATCTTAAGAATCTGGTACCTAATTCTCCTATCAAATATTACATCAATCAGTATGCAGTCCAGGGAAAATAAAGACTCCTTCTATGTACTTTACCAGAAAGGGTAAAGTACAAGAATTTAGGTTGCACATTCTAAGAAACGGCAGAGTATTAATTACTACCCTCACTCCCAGACTGGGTGGCTTAAACAACAGAGGTTTATTTTCTCATAGTTCTGGAAGCTGGAAGTCCAAAATCAAGGTTCTGGCAGAAGTGATTTCATCTGAGACCTCTCTCTTTGACTTGCAAAGGCCACCTTCTTGCTGTCTTTCACATGACTAACCCTCTGTGCATATGTACCCTGGTGTCTCTCCGTACAGCCTAATCTCCTTTTCTTATAAAGACATCAGTCAGATTGAATTAGGCCCACCTTCATGACCCAATTTTAACCTAATTACCTCTTTAGAGGTCCTATGTCAAAATATAAAGTCATATTTGGAGGTACTCGTGGTTAGGATGTCAACATATGAGTTTTGGGGGACATGATTCAGTCCATAACAGGAATAATACAGCAATCAAGGATATTTCTCTAGAAATGATTTCTGCAATATCAGAAAACTCCTTCTCCATGGAGGCTGCTGCCTCTGCCACCATTGGGAAGATTGGAAGTCAGGAAGCCACAACTGAAACCAAAGAATTCAAACACATGCACATTTAAAACTGGCGCCAAGGGGTCAGGAAGGTGACAGAGTAATGCACTGCAAGTGTTGTCTAACACCCCTCTCAGAACTGGTTAAAATTCTTTAAATCATTATTTATTTTATCAGTGCTTTTATATTTTGTAGCCTAATTAAAATTTTGATTGCTTCCATTTTCTTGATTCTTTGAGTGCAGATAAATAGATATTATAATTTAATTTTGTTTAAATATCATCATTAAATATGAACATAGCTATCTTAGTTTGTCACCATTTTTTCCCTTTGACAGTCACATTTAGACATCAATTATTACATTTTACCTTTCAAATGTTCATTTTACAATTGTATTTAGTAAGTTTGTTTAAAATTATGCATTCATAAAGCAAATTTCCCATCTAGAAATAATGTGGTTTCAGCTCAGAACATTTTCATTTTGTTTATTATATATATTCAGGTTTAATTTTAGTTTTATAATACTTCCTCTCAGTTTCATTGTCATTCATTCTGTAAGAGAAATATCTTAGTTGGTATATCTGTGTGAGACATATTCAAGTGGAAGTTTAAAACCAAGGCAGGTGGGAAATGGAAACTATAAATTACATTTCACATTAGATTAAGTATGAGTAAGGAGAAACATGAAAATCCAGCAGAACAATTTACATTTTTATGTATGGCCTATTCAGCCTTTCTTTTCTTGTTTTTTACTATAAATAAATGTATATATTAATTCCCAAAGTTATGAAAAATAGAGGATTTTAAAAAAAAATAGTGTGGGTTTTTCTAAAAGTATTTTTTATGGCACTTCATTGTTTAACTGAGTGGATTCCATATTAATTTTATTTTTCATTAGTAAGTTGGTATAGACTTAGAAAACAGAGATTAATTTTGGATAAAAAAACTAAATTACAGGCCAAGCGTGGTATCTCACACCTGTAATCCTAGGCCTCTGGGAGGCTGAGGCAGGAGGATGGTTTGAGCTCAGGAGTTGGAGACCAGCCTGAGCAAGAGTGAGACCCCATCTAGGCATTCCAGCCCAGGCAACAGAGTGAAACTCTGTCTCAAAAGAAAAGAAAAAGAACGAAAGAAAGAACGAATGAACGAAAGAAAGAAAGAAAGAAAGAAAGAAAGAAAGAAAGAAAGAAAGAAAGAAAGAAACTAAACTACCTTTACATGCTCATTGTGATGTTGAAAGCAATGATTTGAGAGGTATCTTTATCTTTGCGCCTCTATATACCATTTCTGTTGTCCTGTTTGATTATGCTTGTAACCCAGAAAATAAGCAATGTTTACCTACAGAAGCAGTTTCCTTTGCTTGATTGGATCTTATTTACTAGAATTGGAGTTCTCTGTTTTGAAAGGTCAATGGCTTTATTTTGTCTTTCTCTTCTGCTTTATGTTTCTCAATCAACTAGATATAAAATTTAAGCCCATAACTAGGTCCTTAGGGCAAATTGATATTCTTGATTACTTTAACATTCTCTTATCATATACAATATTATGTACTTGGATTTTTTTTTTCCATTTTATGTTTAGTAACTGGCTGAAATTAGAGAGTCTTCTACCTTAGGAAGGATGGCAAGATTTTGTTGAAACTTTTGAAAAGCTTACCACTGAGGCCTGCAGAAAGATATGCCTTCCAGATAGCAATTAAATATTCATTGTTCCTTCAAGCATCATATAGAAGGACAGGTGATGGAAGTGCAAAAAACAAATATTAATTTTATCTCTGTGCACCAACAACAGAAATACTACAATGTGCATTTTATACCATTTATAATTAAAACCAGATATAAGATACATGGCAATAAATATTATAATATATAATATTTCATGAAAAATACTATAAATCCTTATTGAAACACATTAATCAAAATGTAAAATAAGTAAATATCATAATGCCCTAAGTTATTTTTATAGACTGCATGTAATTTAAAACAAGATCTCAAAATATTTTTTTTCTAAAGAACATAATACCTTGAATCTAAACTTTAATAGTAAAGGTACAGAATGTCTAAGACAGTTCTGAAGAGCAAGGCAGAATGTATTTTTCTAGACATTCTGATTTATTTTTAGGATATTGCATTAAGGCAGTGTGATATTGGTGCAATAATATAACAGGAGTCCAAGGAAATAGAAGGGAAAGTTCCAAAAAAGATTCAGTTATGAATTCAAACTTGATAAATAACACTGCTAGTGTGACAAATATAGTAGGAGAGATATACATTTTACTCAATAAAGGGTGTTAGATTAATTGATGGTGTGGTCCAAATGTGTCCCCCAAAATTCATGTATTGAAAACATAATTTTCAATGCAACAGTGTTGGGAGATACAGTCAAATGGGAGGTGTTTAGCCCTCATGAATGGAAAAACACTGCTACAATAAAGACTTGTTGGAGAGGGTTCACTCTCTTTCACTCATCTGCCATAAAAGGACACAGAATCCTTTTCTTGCCATTCTGCCTTTCACCATGTGGGGACATAGTGAGAAGGCCAATGCCAGATGCTGGTGACTTGATTTGAACTTCCAACCTCCATAACTGTAACAGCATACATTTCTGTTCTTTACAAATGACCCAGTCTCTGGTATTCTGTTATAGCAGCACAAAAGGGCCTAAGGTGATTGATTATCTTTAAAAAAAAAAAAAAAAAAAACTGTATTAAAATTAAATTTAGATCTTGACAGAGTAAACAATAAAAAAAATTATATGAGCATGTTATAGGTAGAGAAAACTAAAAAATACATGACACACACATACAAAGTACTTTTTGTCATTTAATAATATGCAAATTGATTTTCTTATTTACTGATGTCTTTGGCCCCAGTATTTTTCTCTACTATAAATTCTCTATATTTTGGGGTGACTTTATCTCTTGTATCAACATATTCAGCAATTCTCTGTTTTTTATATGAATTTCCAAACTCCCTTTATCTCTACATTTTTAGTTAATAATGTTGTCCTCACGTTATGCCTCTCACCTAAATAATAATAAATTTTGATTATACTTTATCTAATAAGTGTATCTTTATTTTCCTTTAACACTAAGTGCTGTTAATTTGTGTTTTGACTGCCTCAAGAAGGACAAGTCTCCCTTTTGTTCATCACCTTCAAAATTTCATTTCAAACCCAATGCTGGTGGCATGGATCATGTAGGGCAGCAGCACTAGTTCCTCCTATGTTTCTTTCTTTTTCCAAAATGAAAAGTATTTCAATGAAATTCACTTTTTGCTTTTCTAATTTCAAAGTGCTTATGGGGAAAAGTGGGGGGAACTGTGTGAATTTGTTCCTCTAGAATAGAGAGAAACAGTTTTACACATCAGCTGTATCTCCTATATGGCTCTCACATTATTTTCCTCCACGTGACTCTTCCTAAAATTGGATATTTTCCTTTTACCAGATGACTGTTTTCTATCTTACAAAGAAAATTGAGCCTATCAAGTGTGAACTTAATAAACAAATTCTTTCCCACAGCACATATACATATTTTCTTTCAAATAATTTCATTTGCTTAGTGTCTTCTTAGTATTTGCCACCTCCAGTTGGCTGGCTCAGGTATTATTTGTATTCCAAGTTTTTATGACTATAGCACAAGGTGCAAAATGGAAACTGAAAAAATTGTTGAAAGTATAAACTTCTCTAAATTTCTGTGCCCTGCATATTACTTCCCTGCATTCTGACTTGATTTTGGAGGAAGATCCATAAAGTCTCTGCATTGGCTAAACATCATACATATATCTTTCACCTCTAAGTATAAGAATGTGGTCAAGTCTTGCTCACATTAAAAAAGCAACCACACTAGTAACTATAACTGGCATTTATAGACTACTTCATCTAATAATGACAGAATATATATTTTTCTCAAGCACACATGGAACATTTACTAAGGCTGATCACATTCTGGCCCACAATATACAATTTAAAATACGTAAGCAAATAGAATAGCATACAATGTTTGCTTTTGTAATACAATAGTATTAAACTAGAGATCAATCACATAAAGATAACTGGAAAATCTTCAAATATATAGAGACTAAACACACATATTTTTTTTTTTGAGACAGAGTCTCACTTTGTTGCCTGGGCTAGAGTGCTGTGGTGTTACCCTAGCTCGCAGCAACCTCAAACTCCTAGGCTCAAGGGATCCTCCAGCCTCAGCCTCCTGAGTAGCCATCATGTGTAGCTAATTGTTTTTCCTATTTTTAGTTGCTGGGCTAATTTTTCTATATTTTTAGTAGAAACAAGGTCTCACTGTTGCCCAAGCTGGTCTTGAACTCCTGAGCTCAAACCATCCATCTGCCTCAGCCTCCCAGAGTGCTAGGATTACAGGCATGATCCACCATGCCTGGCACAAGACACTTTTCAATGACACATGGACCAAAAAAAATTGTAAAATAAATTAAAATATATTTTGAAGAAGTGAAAATGAAAACACAGGGTATCAGAATGTGTGGATTGTAGTGAAAACAGTTCCTAAAGGGAAATTCATATATTTTAATGTATATATTAGAAAACAGGAAATATCTAAAATCAATCATCTAAATTTCCACCTTAGGAAACTGGAAAGAAAGGACAAATTAAATTCAAAGTAAGCAGAAAAAATAATATGATGAAAATTATAGCAGAAATCAATTTAATTAGAAATAAGAAATCAATAGAAAAAAATCAATAAAACCATAGCTGCTTATTTGAAAAGATTTAAAAAAATATCAAAAAGCCTGTAGCCAGGCTAACTAAATAAAAGAGATGACACAAATTACTGATATGAGAAATGAAAGAGGGGACATCACTATAGACCCAATGGACATTAAATGAATAGTACTATAAACAACTCTATTGCCTACAAATTTGATAACCTAGATGAAATTGCCAATTCATTGAAAGACATAATCTCCCAAATGTCACACAAGAAAAAATAGACCGTCTAAATAGGCCTGTACCTATTTAAAAAATTGAATCAAAATTTAATGAAGTTTCAGAAGAGAAAAGCATCAGGCTCAGAGAAGTTCACTGATGAATTTTAGCAAATATTTCATAAATAAATTATAACAATTCTCTACAATCATGTTCAGAAGATAGAAGCTGAGGGGATGCTTCCTAACTCACTCTATGAGGCCAACATTGACTAAGTGTTAAAACCAGGTAAAGACATTACAAGAAAAGAAAACCACAGACTAATATCTTGCATAAATATAGTTGCAAATGTCCTCAACAAAATATTATCAAGTTGAATATAACAAAGTATAAATCAATTATATACCATAAACAAGTGGGACTTTTCCTAGGTATGCAAGACTAGTTCAACATTCAAAATCCAAATAATATAATCCATCACATCAACAGGGTAATGAGGAAAAATCACTATTGATTTGTCCATAAAATACAGAAAAAGCATTTTGGAAATTTCAATACCTATTTGTGATAAAAACTCTCATGAAACAAGAAATAGAGGGCTCTTATGCACGTAATAGAGAATGTCAACAAAAATATCTACAGCTAACATTATATTTGATAGTAAGAAACTAGGAGCCATACCATTAAGATAGGAACAAAGTAAGGATATCCTCTTACCATTCGTTTTCAATTGTATTAGAAGTCCTAGTTAATGCAATAAGAAAAGGAAAGAAAAGGTTGGGATTGGAAATAAAGAGAAAAAATGTCTTTGTTCACAGATGACATGATTGTCTACACAGAAAATGTGAAAGAATCCACAAAAAACTTTAAGAACTAATAAGAGATTATATCTCAGTTGCAAGATACAAGTATAATATGTTTTGTTTTTTTTCATTTTCCTCTTAGCATCAATGAACAGGTAAAATCTGAAATTTACATTAGCAACCTGAAAATGGAATACTGAAGTATAAATCTAACAAAATATGTATACTTTTTTAAATTTATTTTTTTATTTCAGCATGTTATGGGGTTTTATATGGGGAAAACTACAAAATTCTGATGGAAGAAATCAAACAAGAACTATACAAATGAAGAGATTTTCTACTTCATGAATAGGAAGACTCGATATTGAAAAGATACTAATTTTTCCCAAATTGATCTATAGATTCAATATAATCCAAATCAAAATTCCAGCAAGTTATTTTGTAGATTTTGACAAAATTATCCTAAAATGTATATAGAGAGGCAAAAGATCCAGAATAGTCAACACAACATTGAAAAAGCAGAAAAAGTTGGAGGACTGGTACTACCCAACTTCAAGATTTATAAGCATATAGTAATCAAGACAGTGGATATTGCCAAAAGAATAAACAAACAGATCAATGGAACAGAATAGACAGCCTAGAAATAGAACCACATAAATATAGTTGGCTATTCTGTGACAAAAGAGCAAATAATACAATGGAGAAATAAATGGTTCTTTCAATAGATGGTACTGGAACAACTGGATATTCACATGCAAAAAAGTTAATTTAGACATACACCTTATACAATTCACAAAAATTATCTCAAATTGGATCATGGACTTAAATAAAACTGTAAAACTATTAATACCAAAATATAACATAGGAGAAAATCTAGGTAACTTTGGGTTTGGTGAATAATTTTTAGATATGACACCAAAGGCATGATCCATGAATGAAAGAATTCATAAGCTGGATTTAATTAAAATTAAAAATTCCTGCATTGTGACAGATACTGACAAGAGAATAAGAAGACAAGCCACAAGCTGATAAGAAATATTTGCAAAAGTGGTGGTGGATATATTAATTATCTTAATTGTGGTGAATATTTCTCCACATATATAATTTATAATACCATATCATATATAATATATGCATATATAATATATAATATCAAGTTGTATCATTTTAAATATGCATAATTTTTAATTGTCAAAAATGTAGTTATGCTGAGCTGAAAAATAAATAAATGAATGAATGAATGAATAAAACACATATCTGATAAATTATTTTTATCCAAAATGGATAAAGAAGTATTAAAACTCAACAATAGGAAAACAATCAGTAAATCAAATAATTTTGAAAGCAAACAATTTTTTAAATAAATTTTAATCAGATTAAAAAACAAGCCAAAGACAGGGACAAATACCTCACCAAAAAAGATATATAAATGGCAAATAAGCATGCAAAAAGATGCTCCACATCACCCGTCATCAGGTAAATACAAATTAAAACGGCAATGAAATACCACTATGCACCTATTATAGTGGTCAAAATCCAGAACACTGACAATGCCAAATGCTGGTAAGTATGTAGAGCAACAGTCATTTTCATTCTTTGCTGTTAGGAATACAAAATAATACAGTTACTCTGGAAGAAAAAATTGAGAGTTTCATACACAACTAATCTTTCTTTTACCATAAAATCCAACAATCACCCTCCTTACTATTTACTCAAAAAGTTGAAACTTGCATTCAGATGTTTACAGTGGCTTTATATATAATTGCCAAAACTTAGAAACACCAAAGATGTCCTTCTGTAGGTGAATGGATAAACTGTGATATATTCAGATGGTAGAATATTATCAAAAATAAATGAGCTATCAAGCCATGAAAAGGCATGGAGGAAACTCAAATGCAAATACAAAGTGAAAGAAACCTGTCTGAAAGGCTGCATAGTGTATACTTACAACATTGACATTCTGAAAAGACAAAACTGTGGAGATAGCAAAAATATCAGTGATTTCCAGGGGCTAGGGGAAGAGAGGATGCATAGAGCACAGAGAGTTTTTAGGACAGAAAAACTACTCTGTATGATGCTATAATTGTAGATACATGGCATTTCACATTTGTTCAAACTCATAGCATGTACAAAACCAAAAGGAAGCCCTAATTGATACTATGGACTTGTGTGATAATGATATATCAATGTCAGTTCATCATTTGTAACGGATGTCCTACTCTGATGGAGGATGTTGATAAAAGAGGAGGCTATGGTGGGGCCAGAGTGTGTGTGAGATATCTCTGTACTTTTCTCCCAATTTGGCTATACACCTAAAAGTACTCTAAAAAATAAGCTCTTTAAAATATAGAGAAAATAATGAAAGATAAAAAGCTTCCTTAAGATTTTGCCAACTTACAGCCTCTAATATTATATGCATAATTTTCATTGCAAACAACTTACCTATGTAAGTATTCAACATGTAACATAATGCATTCGAATTCCCCTAGTTTTACCAAAACTGTTTTTACTAAGTGTGCAAAGAACTCTTAATCAAAATATACAATGATCAAGTCTGTGCCCTTTCTCCTTGTACCTCTTGATGGCATGCAACACCATTGACTATTCTCCCCTCTTTAGAGTCTCTACTTCCTTGACTTCTGCAATTCCATTAGATTTTTCTATTTCCTGTCCAAATTACACTACAGTATTTTACTTTGTATAAATTCTTTACTTTCAAAGGCTTATTTTTAACCCCTTCATCTCATGAAATACATTCTTAGTTAGTCTTATCACTTTTTAATGCTCTAATCTACATTTTTATTACCTACTGGAATTCTTCATCTAAATATGCCGTATATAGTTTTATCTCAACCATGTAAAATTGAATTCATAATCCATCCCCATCTTTATGCACTTAAAACAAAACTCTACTCTTCCCTAATTTGTCATTGTAGTAATCACATTTCCACTCACCGTGAGCTATTCTTGAGTTTCTCTAATTCCTCTATAATCAATTCCTAGGATAGTCATGTCTTAGCCACTACACTATCTGGACTAATTTCCCCTTGTTTACTCATACATAATCTCTTTAACCTTGACTCTATTTGCTTTCAAATTTATTTATTACTTATGTGTTTCCAGCAATTATTAAAATGCAAATCTCATTTTGTCACTTCTTCCATTAAAGTATGTCAATGGATCTTCATTTCCTTCAACAGAAATTTAAATTCTTTACTGAGATACTTGAGACCCTCTGTAATATGATCCCTAAATAATTTTGAAGTCAAATGTCCCCCTCATACTCTTTTATGTGATGGCCAGCCACACTTATTTTATATATGCTAATAAGCTTACTGGAAGGTCAACATCACTGTGATATTATAAATAATTTCCACTGAATCAGGATGTCTCTACCTTTTCATTAATCAGAAGATGTCTTGTTTTTCTGTAAATAATTCTGCTTTGAAACACTTAAACATTGCCTCACCTCATAAATAAAAAAATTTGCAAACTTGTTCTTCTCCAGTTCTTTTTGTTTGTTTTATTTTTTCTTCTTACCCACCACAGAAAAGTATCATCTTAACTGGTTTTCTCTACTTTAAGCATTAATACAAAATCATCTAGTTAATCTGCTGGTGTGTTTATGACTTTAATTTTTAGTCCTCCTTCTTCTATTACATTTTTGAATGATAGTGGAAAAATAAGAAACATTTTCTATAATAAATATAATATTCAGTTAATATGTGTGTAAAAATAAGACAAAAAAATCTTCTATACTAGTGGTAAAATAACATATTTGATCCAGGAGTTTGTGGAAAGAAAAACTAAATGAGTCCCAATTAAACCTAGCACCAGGCTTAGTAGACCTAGTGTTTATTTTTCATTAGAAATTGGAAGAGCACACTCTTGGGAATAGAGTGATTTAAAGGAAGATTCTTGGCTTCCTGTTAATTAAAAATCAGAAGTAAATTCAGACTGAGTAAAGAAATAGCAATTGCTTTTTTAACACAGGAAAAGCACCAGAAAGAGCTTTGTGACATTTAATTGCTATGTATAAACTTGAGTTAATAGTATTTCACTCTAACACTTTATCATTCTAAAAAAAAAGCACTAAAAAAAGCCTCACAGGTATTTATTACCTGTTGGATTTGGGTATCAAAATATTTTCTCAGGTCACAAATTTTTGTTATTGCTATGTATTTTTGTGTATTATTGTGTTTTTTTGTATTATTAATTGTGTATAAGATAAAAAACAGATTTTTTTCTAAACATGAAGGTGCAAACATGTAAACAAGTTCATTCCAAAATTATAAATAAAATAATTTTGTCTATTTTACATTCTCAATTTTATATTGAAATCTTTATTTTCTCATTGAAATAATCAAAAGCACAGCAATATATTTTCAAATAGGAATTAGTAATGTCATTTTAATAAATATATTTATTTCAGAATATTATGGGGGTACAAACGTTTAGGTTACATATATTGCCTTTGCAACTCCTGAGTCAGAATCAGCGCTGCAACAGAGAGTGCCCATCCCCCAGACAGTTAGTATACAACACACCCATTAGATGTGAATATACTCATCCCCTCCCGCCACCTGCCTCACACCCACTGAATGCTACTTCCAAATGTGCATATAAGTGTTGATCAACTAATACCAATCTGATGGTGAGTACATGTAGTGCTTGTTTTTCCATTCTTATGATACTTCACTTAGTAGAATGAACTCCAGCCATTAAAGATAATACAAGGTATTAGTTCATCAGTTTTTTGTGGCTGAGTAGTACTCCATAAACATTTTTAATGGGAATGAGGTGGCTCTTCTTATATTATTACAAAAGTAGATAAGAATTATCTAAGTAAACTATATATAGAGAAAATCAAATAAATTTCTGACTCCAAAACAGAATTTTTTTGCAGAAATTTGATTTAACTTATGCTACTGTAATAAACACTTAAAATTAAGAATGAAATACTTTTTCATTCTTAATGAAAAAAAATACCACACACAGAGCACTCATACATATATAATTTTCAAAATACAAACATATTCATACTAAAGGAAGAAAGCACTGGTCAAGTGAAACAAAATTGCTTCTACTTTCTATTTATTTGTTCCAGAAATGAAACAAAACAATTAAAAATTAGCAAACTGAAGTAAATGATATAAAATATATTCCAGAAAAGATAACTGATTTTTCAGATAAGAAGCTTAAAAATTAGACATGGTACAGATGCAATCTCTGTTGAAGCATTAATTTAATTTAAAAAAAAATTTGAAAAACATATGCTAAAAATTGATTTGCCCTTATTGATTTCATTTAGAATCATTAGTATAAAGTCCTAAATTAGGGCAAGAATATTAAAGTACAAGAAAATAAAATGATAATAAAATGTGACTATTCTTTGAAATAACAAAATTTGCAAAAGTTTTTCATGGATCTTCATTGCAACATTGTATAAATAATGAAATTTGAAGTTTCAATCCTAAATGATATGGGTGTTAAGTTAAAGATTATTTTTATTACAAATATAATATATAATCACTATCAACTTATATGATATAAAAATGTGAAAAAGTAACTATCATAAAGTCCAGCGGCTAGGAAAGAATTTTAGAATAGGGAAGTAGGAACAGTGCATGACAATAAAGAATGAAAAGATTCTATTAATAGTACTCTACAGAATCCATGCCTCTTCAATAAAATGTGTCTTAAAAGTTGAAATTCAATTGTATTAAATGTAGCTTTATCATATACAATGCAAGTCAAGTTTCACCCATGTGATACCATTTCATATACATACTGTGATACAAATTTAAAGTTAATAAAAGCCAAATAACACAGAAGAATATTGGCTAAATATATGCACAGTAGCTCACATACAAATATATGCAATTTCTTCTTAAATATATGAAAATATGTGCAGATTTCTTATAAAACTGCAATTATAAATCAAAATTGCAATGAGATATATATATTCACACTTTGCCAATCAACAATGATTGGCAAAATTCTATGTTTGAAACCCTTCTATTATGGTGAGACTGTGAAGACATAGCCAATTGTTGAAAATACAGAATAGTAAGATTTCTATGGAAAAGGAAAAAAAAACTGTAATGTTGTAAAATCACTGACATAGTCTGGAATTTTTAGAAAATAGCCCCTGAACAAAATTCTTACTTTGTAAGTGCAAATCAATTACAAAATAAACCTTAACATATATAGAATTACCTTTAGCTTACTATAGTGTTTATCTATATGAAATAAAAAGAAATCTGGTGATAGTAGTCAAATGAAAAATGCCTACATTGGATTCATAATAAATTTGATAAAATGTAACAATGTTAAACAAAAATAATTTAATTTTGCAAACAAGAAGAAATTTAAATTCATCATAGTTAATAATTTTGTAATTCAAAGTTATTATATAAATACTAAAACTAAAATCCCTAGTCTGCCAAGATTTAAATTCTCTTTGTTATACATATGCTTTCAAGCCAAAATATGTCAAATAGTGAGTGACTTCCATTCAATCAGTATAGGATATACATAAGTCTTCTAAGGAAATAAATTTGAAATTAATTTATAGCAACTCAAAAGAGAGACTACATGAAATCAAAATGAACCTAGAAACACTGCTGATCCAAAATGATAGATTATAATACATTCAGCTGACATTGCAGAAATCGAGTCATCAGGAATAAATATATTATAAGGAGAGCCTTGAACAGCTTAATAAAATCCCTAAATCACAACCTCAACTCCATCTACCCTGTCAGCAACAGCAGAGATAGAAACATCAGTAAATGTGATCAAGCTTAAATTCTAATGGTAAGAAAAAAATGTAAAAAGATTAGAACCCATAGTATTTACATTTCCTTGTGAAAAGTTTTAGAGCCAAAGTTATATATACAAATAATTATTTCTCTTTATAATGCAAGAGATGTAATTTTTGATGTTAGGATGTTATTTTCAAGACATTTCCTTCAGAATTTCTAAATGTATGGTGTGCATAATTTGTGAATAACTTTATACATTTATTCATTCATTTGTTTATTGATGATATATTTTGTTATGAGTTTGGTTGCCCTGGGATTGTGAGCCTGAAATAGTTTTGAGCTGAGAAGAGGACTTATAATAACCTTGTGCACATTTGGGGATGAAATGTTTAAATAACTAACTTAAAAATTAATACATATATAAAGTAGAAAATATTTTTCAGAGAACTTTTTAGCTTTAATTTTTTAAAGTATATCTTATTCAGAAACTTCAAAAAACATTTTCAATATTCAGTTTCATCTCCGTTTTTCTCTCATTTTAAACTCACCATTTTATGTGAGTTTCTCAGGGATCATCCAGAATCAAGGAGACACTCGACACTCAGGTATCCTCTACCTCACTTTTAACCAGAACATCTCTACTTTTATCTAATTTAAAATTAGATTTCCCAAATATTCCATTTTAACAAATGTTTACTTAAAAAAAGAGAGTTTCTATGGAATTTTGAATTTCTTTTTAATGTATATATTGTATATTTTTCAGTTTATTGCTTCTCTGTTCTATATAAACTCCCCTTATTATTGATGATGACATTTAATTTTTGTCATCTTTTCTATTGGATACTTAAGTATGTCATTTTTAAATGAGTACTTACTTGTTGGAAGCTTCTGGCATAACACCTGCTATCATTTATAATGTTCACTTTATTCACAGGGAGTTCATGTTTATTTTTATTTTTTTTAAATCCAAGAATAAGAGTTTAAAACTTTTCTTTTACCTTCCAGATTAACTTCTCGTTCTGACTTACAGTAAGAAGTGTTCTTTTTACTGAATATGTCAGCTATAATTTAAACTATCTCCTTAGCTTTCCTCACTGTATACTGTATGAATTTCATTTTTTAAAAGTTCAGATTTAGATATTAAATGAATATGCATGTGCCAACCTAAGGCAGTGACTCAGTTTTCATCATAAATGCCAGTGTTCTTCAGATCTCAGTAATCAGTCCTGCATCTTTCAACTTTTATGTCATACCAGATCATTCTCTTTCACACAGTTTTTGTGTCACCACTTCCTGTGGGTTGATAAAATGCATACCTGCATTTATTTTCAATTCTTTTTAGTTTTTCCTGAGTTCTAGAACTATACCTAATTGCCTAAATACATCTCAGTGTGGATGTTTTGTGTACACAATTTCAGCATGTTCAAAAGTTTTTCATACAAATATTTTTCATACAAATATGAACTTCCTTTCACTTTTGATGTCTTGTGTGAACTTAGTATTTACTAATATGTTCCTTTGTCATCCTTCCAGACGTAAACTAGCTTAACAGTTATGACTTCTTACTGGAACTACCGCATATTCCTGACTTGGTCTTGAATCTCTTGAATGTCCAATCCATTTTCAAAGCTCTGGAAACTGATTTTTCTAAGTCACAAAAACTTTACAATTTTTAATATGTTTTCCTAAAGAGAATTAGATACTATAGGGTAGGTTTGATATTTGTGAATTCTCCCACTCTCATCAGTGTGATCATTCTCTAAACCCTACACAACTATAACTTCATCAAGTGCTCCCACTATATGAAATACAGTAAATATTATAAATGTTATCCTAGTGTCATATTCTCTTACTCTTCTTAACCTCTGAAATGACACATCTATTTTATGACATTTCTATATATTTACCCAAAATTAAACTTCCCTCCTGGAAATACTTTCTAAATCTTCTCTTTCTTAGTGGCTAGTTTAAATGGCTAGTTTAAAATGTATTTTATATAAGTATAAACACACACACATATATGTACACAAACAAACACATACATTCATATACACAAACACTTACATATATACACACACAAATAAAAATTATATACAATTTCTATATCCTTATATTGTAACTGACATTTACCTGTTTTTTCTGCCACTACTGGGAAGGTGGGTAATGTGTTTTCAATTCATGGGTTCAAGGGTTGTGATATATCAGATTCCTAATAAATGAGCTTAATAATTAAATGCACAAATTGCTAATATATAAACAAACAGATGATATTAAAAACAATTAGTAAGCTTATGTGACAATATTTTTTAACCTTGAAATGAGAAAAAAAGTGAAGCATGTCAGATAGTTCATAGAATTTATATCAAATCTCTCATATTCCCTACATCTTCACCTATAAAAACTCATCTCTCCAAAAATAAAGAAACAAAAGTTTCTTTATACTTGGATCTGGATATTATATCTTGGCTCACAAGTTAAAATTAATCATAATTTTATTTTGTAATAATTAAAATAAGCA
Organism: Microcebus murinus; assembly: GCF_040939455.1. Classification (NCBI taxonomy): domain Eukaryota; kingdom Metazoa; phylum Chordata; class Mammalia; order Primates; family Cheirogaleidae; genus Microcebus; species Microcebus murinus. Next base: position 16,059,151 of record NC_134114.1, read on the forward strand.
AGCTAGACATGTGATTTTTATGCTGAATTTGTCTTAAGATGATAAAATAATTGAGACAATAGGAATTAGACATTTCTCATCACTGGCTACATCAGAGGAAGAAATAAGCTACTGAGATTGAAGTTTGCAAGTCCAATTAATGATATAAAAGTCTTGGGAGTAAGGTAAGAGTAAGAAGCTGGCTATAATTTGATTGAATAAATATGATGTGTTTAAAAATAAACCAATGAACCAGATATTTGAACTAGGGTTGCATCAGCTGTGATTACATTTATCAATCTTAGATGGTGCCTGAGATGAAAAATTTCTGGTTCTTTTTAGATTAGGAAAGATAGGGGATTATCTATGATACAGGAAAGCTTTGAAGAATAAAAAAATATACATACAAAGAGAGGAGTGTGAGAATTTGGGGTGGGCACACTGAGTGATAAAGTCAATTCTAAAGCTTTTCATCTAATCACTCACTGATGAGTTCTCGATTCAGTTGAACCATGGGGGAGATTTAAGGATAATTGGAAGCATCATATGTATATTTATTCAATAACTGTGAACTACAAAACTATGACAGTCTGTTACACTTAAGACAATAATAGCTTTTTAGTGTGTATTGAGTATGTATGTATGCAGCACATTAAAAACATTGCAGTACACAATACTTAAAAAGATATAGTGCAGAGCCACTCTCCTTGATAATTAAGCATTCCTAAAATACAGCATTTACAACTTGACAGTTTTTAAAAATATACAAAGTTTAACCAATCAGATTTCTACATCCCATGATGTAGAAATTTCTCTTTCTAATGATGATTCCAAGTCCAGAGATGCTACAAATGCCACAGACCTACTAAACATAAGAGCCAAATATAATGGGAAAAAAGTCTGCTATGAAAGTTTGTGATTGATCCCTCAATGTGGAAGAAGAGGAGATCCCAAGTATGAAGAAAGGTAGATATTTTAGCTGCATATTTATTTTCTCTATATTGTGCTTTTACTCCTACACTGTTAAGAAGCAGAAATCCAGTAGCAAGAGCATCTGAAGGGGTGGAAAGTCTTTTCCTACTGACTCACAAACTTTGGCATTCATGGGAGCTGATAAGAGGGCAGGCCCACTGATCTATTTATGTGCATCTTATCCTTACATCAAAGATATTGCAACTCAAGAAAATTGTTGGAAAGAGCAGCTCCTTTAGCTGAGTAAAGGGAAAGCTCATTCTCTTGTTTGTAGGTGTGAGAAAAACAGAAGGTGATTAAACCAGATTGTCATATCAGAATATCTAAACTTGGGCTAACGCCCACAAAAACATTTTCTGAACTCATCGAGAGGTGCACTAGCTGGGACCTGCCTTCTAGGTCCTCACATATAATCAACTGAGAGAATATATAGCCCCAAAGAAATGTACATTTAATGATAAAAATATCAAGTCCCAACACAGAGAAATGATAAATGCTAAAAGTGATGGATATCCTAAATACCCTAAATTGATCATTACACATTCTATGCATGTAACAAAATATCACATGTATCCCATAAATATGTACAAATATTATGTATCAATAAAGAAATTAAAAAAAAAACAAGTAACATATTGACCTAAAAGTAACATAAGCAAACTGTGTTATAAATAAATACTTTCACAAGAATGCTACAGTAAAGAAAGTATGTATTATTTTTGACATTTTGGGTGAAGATATGTCAAAGCATATCCAAAGACAGCAACAAATATGTTACCTTTGGATTTAACAAATTTATGTATTGTGTTATAGATGGATTTATTTTAAAGTATAGTTCCTTACCTGAGTGCTGTTAGATTAACCAGTTATTTTATTATAAGGTTGATTGGCTCAGCATCTATATTCTAAAGAATTAGTCTTGCTCATTTCCATTTACATGAATGCCTGATTAAAGCACAATGGCACTCTTGACTTCTTAATATAAAGTTTTATATTTTTTGATAGGAGCATGCAATCTGTTTATATCACTTAGCAAACTGAAATTTGAATGCCACTCAAATACTAATACTTGTTTTTGTTAGCATTTTCATTATGACATACTTTTGTTCTAAAGTTTGAAAACATTAAAGTAATTGTTCCCATCACTTTCCAAAGTGCATGGTGATTTCTAGTAACACTTTCTCCAGAAAATCATTTTAATTATTACAGACAACTTAAAAATTAATAGTGTCTGGAAAGAAACCTGTGAAAGATAAAGGGATAAATAAAACAATAAAAAATTAAAGTTGAGGATAATATTAACAATAAAAGTGTGAATAAACATGTTGGGAAAGAAGAAAGAGCCTCAGTAGTTTTCAGTGGTACTAGAAAGACAGATTAAAATATTGGGCAGACTAACATTGTTAAAGATAAAATGTGCATTCACCAAAGGTTATGACATTTCTACCATATTTTTTCTATTTCAGAAACTAGAAACATTTCAATACAGCATGGCACAGAGCCTTACATTGGTTGCAACACATAATTTACATGTTAATCTTATCGTTGTTATTTTCTTATTATCCTACATTTAATCTTGTATCACTAGGGCCTGTGTAATTGTTATCCCAAATATAAAAACAAGCATTGGAGGCATAGCACATGAGTCTGTTAAAAGTAGTTATCCCCATAAGCTAGAACAGTGGTTCTGAATCTCAGCCAATTTTTCCCCTAGAAGATGCTAGCAATGTCTGGAGATTTTAAAATTTATTTTTATTTTTTCCAGTTTTCACAGCCAGGAGTGGGGAGTGCTACAGTATCTAGCCAGTTAGGCTAAGGATAATTCTGAACATGCAAAAATGAACAGGACAGCCTCTGCAACAAAAAAATTATCCATTCCATAATGTCAATAGTGATGAGGTAGAAAAAATCCGGATCCAGAAAATGTTTATACTAAATTCTTTTAAGTTATTACTAAGATAAAAATAAAATGTATTTAAAACTATTAGACATGCATTTGAAAATATGTCAGAATTCTGGAAAGACTGCCAGAATTCATTCAATGTAGGTACGGTTTGGTTTGAAAAAATTTCTTTAGAAGGCTACAAGAAACTTTCAAAAGTGCTTCACGTGATTAAAGTGATAAATGCAGATCTAGAAAAAATAATTTGTTATTATAGTCAGGATAATAATTGTGTTTATAATATTAGATATCAGATACCAAGACTGAGTTATTTTCTTTTAATATCCCAGAATAACAAATTTAATTTACTTACTACATTTACACACTATTTTATTAGTCTTCAAATTTCCCACTCAATTTTTCTTACATCTCACCTCTATATAACAACATGGTAACCTAATTCACTGAGGAAAAAGAAACAATTAAGAAATTGCTCCATCTTTCATGAATAATATTCCAACCTTTACTCTGTATGTGTGTGTGTGTGTCTCTGTACAGACATATATATATATATTATTCATCTCAACTATTTTAAGAAATTTTCGTCTGTCAAAGATAAATCTCTAAGTGTTTTTGTTTTCCTCCATTAGTAACTTATGAAAGAAATTGCTCCCCTGGCTACTTGTTTATTCTCTATTTCATTAGCATCATCCTATATATTAATTAGATCATTGTTTCAACATTCAAATATGCTCCAGAATCTCTCACCTTAAACAAACAAACAACAACAAAAAAAAAAAAAAAAAAAAGAAGGAGAAAAAGAACAGGAAAAGAATTAGCTAGGTCCCTGTCTTAAATGCCTGGCCCAGAAAACAAGCTAATGATTTGCATTCTGACACAAATATCTTCTTTAGTCTTAGCTAATTTCTTTTTAATGCATCTAACCTCCTACTGTGCCTCATCTTATTGTGACATCCAATCCTATAACATCATGCTAAATTCACACCCTGCAAATTTCTCTGTAATGCAGATATAGCCAGCCATTTAATCCTTAGTTTGATTATATACACAGTCAAGATAGCATCTATAGTAGACATAAGTGGTTGCCTACCTCACATTCAGTCTTCCCCTTAGATCTTCAATTTTGTTCATGTTTTTAATTCTCTCATATGACAATTAAATCCGATTTAGTTAAGCCAATCAATAAAATCTCATTCTTCCTGACAGGTTATGACCTGATCTTGCCTCCCCAAAAGTTAAAAATATATTTAATTTATATTTGTATACAAGTTCATATTTATATTAATATTTGCAGAAGTCTGCTGGAAAGATTCTGGAAAAAATTCTATCATTAAAAAAAAAGGCACACAAAGTTCTATTGGATATTCTCATTTTTACACATATAGACATAGCCATTTCACTTTCATGAGAGGAGAAAGCTTGGGAATAAAGCTGCCGTGCTGGGAAGGGCAGATCAGAAAAGGAAAACAGAAGGGTTCCTGATGACATTATTCAGCCACTGAATTAAATAACTGTGAGGGCTGACCTCTTAGAGTCTTTGCTATATGAGATAATACGTTTTTCTTCTTCAGTTGGATTTTCTACTTTTTTCAGGAAAAAACTATCCTATTAGTGCAGTATGTATCCATAATTTGGGTGGAATGATTTAGTTAAGTTAATTCACAGATAGCCCATAGCAGAGAGCTTGGGACATAAAATACTTAAAAAAAAAAAAAAAAGATAATTATGACTATTTAATTTCTTCTACTTCATTATTATCATCTTATCATTATTATTACTATTATCATTATTTTACTATTTTGTATGGTCTAAGTAAACTTAATTGCCATGAAAATAGTGTAACATATTTTTATGAAACTAAATAAGAAACAATATTAAAAAATAAAATAGCACTTAAGATAAATACAAATAATTTTCTCAATTTAAGAAACACTTTTTGGCTTATAAAATTTTCAAATGTAGGTGAATGTAACCACTCAGTTCTTTAGCCAATGATCCATGACCTACAAGTGTTTCTCACTCTCATGCATCTTGAATATTTTTACAGTTAAACTATAGCCCTCTCTCTAGGGTGATATATTTTACTCAGTAATGACTGAAAATAATATGAAATTTAATCAAATAATCATGAAAAAGGGATTCTGAACATTTAAAATCTTATGTTTATCTCTAAGAATGAGCTATTCAAAATAATGACACATCAGATGAAAGAAATATAATATTCAAAGGCAAATCTATATATTTTACTTTAGTTAAGTAAAGGTAATAAGGAATATTTGCTACTTACAGTAAATTAAGCACCTTATGCATTTTTGTAAATATTCAATTTCAATGAAGTTCACTTAAATCATAATTTTTTGGTTGATTTAAATGCCAACCTTAAGATCAGAGTGGTCAAGTGTTCAAATGATATCTGAGAAATTTAACACATATAGTTTGAACAAAACAATATTGAGGACATTAAGCTAAATGCTAGTGGAATAAAATATAAGCAATAATAAAATAAAATAATTGTTGTTTCTACATTACTGCAAATTAAATATACTTTTTGCTAATAAGAAAGTGTTCTTACATTGGTTGAGATAGGTAAAGATATATAAAATTTATCTCTTAAGACTGACTAAAAGTAGATTTTATTATTTTGGGATCATAGACATGTTTCTATAATCATCTGTTTTTAATCATATACTTCTTTGATATTTAAATAAAATATTCTGAAAATAAAGGATGTGGTAGAATATGTAATTCAAGTACTAAGTACTTTTCTGTTATTAATAGTTATTTCGCCATTGTTGAAAATAGTTGCTAATTTTCAAAATTACAGAAGTGATTGGCTAACTGTGGTTTTCTTTGTTCAAAAAAGACTTCTTAAAATAAAAACTTGACATAAATTTTTCCTAGAAAGTCGTTAGACAAAGTTAGTTAGCATAAGGATAGAAAACCATTTGTTTTAAGACTCTTTGCTATCAAGAGATATTTAGGCATTATTAATTGAGCTTTTATTAAAAGTGGTTTTCTATAATTAACTCTTAAAAAAGCAAAAAATATGATGTTATAGTCCACAAAGTGGCAGAAATATACTATAAATTTATAATAAATTTAAATAATATTAATTGCCAGGAAATTAATACAGCAACAGGGATTTATTTTAAGGGTGCCATTTATTCTGTCATCTAAAGAATTTGCAATATTGACATTAGAATATAAATACTTAAAAAAATCTAAATGAAAGTTAATTAAAAGTAAATTAAAAGAATGGAGAAAAGATACATGTACTTGTATGTTTATCACAATACTGTTCACAATAGCAAAGATATGGAATCAATCTACATATCAATGGATAAATGGATAAAGAGAATGTGGTTTATATGCACAATAGAATAGTACTTTTTTGGCTAATTTTATGAGTTCTTGATATATACTAAATATAATAGAATAGTACTTTTTTATGGCTGCAGCCATAAAAAAGAATGCAGTCTTGTCTTTTGCAGCAACATGGATGGAACTGGAAGCCATTATCTTAAGTGAAACAATTCAGACACAGAAAGACAAATATTGTGTGTTCTCACTTATAAGTGGGAGCTAAATAATGTATATACATGGACATAGAGTGTGGAATAATACACAATGGAGACTGAAGGGTAGGGGCGTGGGTTCATTCACAATTGATTAAATATTGTATATTGTTTTCTGTTGTGGATTTTTTTTTTGTTATCCTGTGCCCTGATGTTAATCAATTTTGGGAAATCAAGAATGGAATACACCATTCTCTTATCCTATTTCTAATCTAAAGATCTAAAGAATATATATTTATGCAACTTCCTTCCTTTCAGTTACTTTTCACCATCAGATTTTTTATTGTGGTAAAAATAACAAACATAAAATTTATCATGTTAATTATTTTAAAATATAGTTTGGTGATATTAAATAGATTAATAATGTTTAGCAATCATCACCACCATCTATCCTTATGACTCTTTTCATCTTGTAAAACCAAAACTTTATACCCATTAAATAACAGCTTTCCATTTTCTCCTTCCCCAGTCCCTGGCAACCACCAGTCTACTTTCTGTCTCTATCATTTTAACTACTCTAAGTACTTAATATCAGTATAATCACATAGTATTTGTCTTTTTGTGATTGGCTTATTTCACTTAGAATAATGCCCTCAAAATTTATCCATGTTGCAGCATGTGTCAGAACTTCATTCATTTTTAATGCTGAATAACATTCCATTGTAAGTAGATATCACACTTTGCTTATTCATTCATCTGTTGATGGACACTTGAGTTGCTTCCATGATTTAGCTACTGTGAACAATGCTGCTGTAAATATGGGTGTACAAACCTTTGAGACGAGGCTTTAAATTCTTTTGGGTAATTATCCAGAAGTTGAATTACTGGATCATTTGGTAAATTTATTTTTAATATTTTAGTAACAGCCATAGTGTTTTCCACTTTTACATCCCCACTAGGAGGGCACACGGGACTCAATCTCTCCACATTCAGACAGCACTTGTTATATTTTGTTTTCTTAAAGGTAGCCATCCTAATAGGTGTGAGGTGGTATATTTTCTAGTTTTGATTTGCACTGTCTTAATGATTGTGATGTTCACCATCTTTTCATGTGCTTACTGGAAAATTTTATATCTTCTTTGCAGAAATGTTTATTCAAGTACTTTGACTATTTTTCCATTGAGTTATCTGGGCTTTTTGTTGTTTAATTTTATGAGTTCTTGATATATACTAAATATAATGCTTTTCAGGTATATGATTTGCAAATGTTTTTTTTTATTCTGTTGACAGTGTCTTTTGATGCATATTTTTCTTCAAAATTCATGAAGTCCAATTTGTTTTTTCTTTTGTTATCTATTCCTTTGATGTCTTATCCAAGAAATCACTATCTAATCTAATGTCATAGAGGTTTTGCCCTAAGTTTTTTCCAAAGAGTATTATAGTTTTAGGCCTTACATATAGATTTCAATACATGTTAAGTTTTATATATATTGTTAGATGAAGGTTGAACTTTGTTCTTTGAATGTGCATATCCAGACTTGTGAGCACTATTTGTTGAAAAGACTGTCTTTTTCTGTTGAATGACCTTGATATCTTTTTCAAAAATCAGGACTTACAGGTATTCTCACAGGTATTTTTATGGGGAATCTGGTTACTAGAAGTATGAAAGTGATTGTTTCAAACTTGAATAATTAAAAAAAACCTGGCATTCTCTTAATCCTCAAGGATCGACCTGGGTTGGGTCAATTTCTCCTTTAATATATCTAATACACTAACGCATCAACATATTCCTGTTTCCTTTAGTTGTCCTTATCATGTGTTCAAGGAGACATTTCTGTTTATTTACTCTTCCTCATGTTAAGAAAGGTATCCTAGGTGTTTATTGCAAACTTTAACTGAAAGTAATTTTAAAAAGGATCAAATATTAGAATGATTCAAAATTTCAACTATTAGCAAGGGTCTATATATACAGACACAGATATAGTATGTATGTGTGTATATATGTGACTATACCTACATCCATTTATGTATAATATCCTGGGGAAATTGTCATGATATATTAGTTGATATAAACAATTTTCCAGAGATTATGTAGAGGCCATTCTGTGTGTTTGTATGTATGTATATGTGTGTGTGTGTATATATATATATCACATATATATAAATATAAATTTATAAATACTAAGTGGAACATATAATGTAATTTCCTAAATAATTATGTCAATACAAATGTTAACTTCCCACTCTTTTGTGTTCATGGAGCATATAATAATGATGTGTATGAAATTTTAAAATTCTAGTAACAGCTTTAGATACAGATACCCACATACAGGAAAATACATGCTTGACAATAGAGGAGTTAAAAATTGAAGTGATAAAAATTGGAAAATTATCACAATGTGGTAGAGGTGTTTAAATTGAATTAAATTAAATTGTACTCACTAAAGTGTCCGATCAGAAATCTTTGTTTGTTCTAATTGGACTGAATTGATCAGAGGCTAGCATTGTTGGTAATGATTTTGTAGAAAGACATCTTTAATTATTCTGTAAAGCACTGCCATAAAGTAGGTAAATTCAATCAATTTAACACAATTTGGTTCTTTTGTGAATAACCTTCAAGCCTGAGAGAAAGGAAATTAAAAAAAAATGCTTATAATGGTCTGAATGTCTTTTGTCAAGTATGTAAAGTTAATCTGCACCATTTATCACTATACTAATTCATTTGGTTAGCAACAATTTTCTTGACCTGTTGAAATTCAAGAGCATTACAAGGCTTTGATGCTTTGTTATGTTAAGATATTTAGGAAATGAATTATTTAATAGAAAATCTAGATGACAATGAGATTGTGTAACAATTGCAAATTGTAATTCTAAAAGCAAGTAAGACATGTTCTTATATTTGAAATAAAAAATATACATATTTTCTTTCTCATAGTGACATTTAAATACATTATGAAAATTTCTCTCAGTCAGTAACAAAGTTGTTTATGTTAACATTGTTTTTTGAACAGTATTTTTGGATGTATGTTCTCCATTAAATGCCTGACTTATAATACCAAATTTCCTTTAATTTTTCAATTTTAATTATTCAAATTTTTAAAATTGTTAAGTGTTTGTATGTGATGATCACATACTATGATACATCCAAGAATAAGGGGAAAATATTAGAGAAATGAAAATAAAACTTGGAGTGGACAGTAATGCCCTGATTAAAAAATAATTAGAGGCCGGGAGTGGTGGCTCAGGCCTATAATCCTAGCACTCTGGGAGGCCAAGGCAGGCGGATTGCTTGAGGTAGGGAGTTCAAAATCAGCCTGAGCGAGACCCCATCTCTACTAAAAATATAAATTAATTAACCAACTAAAAATATATATATATACAAAAAATTAGCTGGGGATGGTGGTACATGCCTGTAGTCCCAGCTACTCGGGAGGCTGAGGCAGTAGGATCTATTGAGCCCAGGAGATTGAGGTTGCTGTGAACTAGGCTGATGCCCCGTCACTCACTCTAGCCTGAGCAACAAAGTGAGACTCTGTCTCTAAATAAATAAATAAATAAAAAATAATTAGAATTAAGTTGACAATTTAGATTGGAAGACTACGAATAAAAAAATAAGCTTCTAGTGGCATCATTTCTACATGATTGCTTATTAGCTGTATTTGATGTGTGAATAGATTGCAAGCATTTGGCCAAATGTCTGGCAAGTTTACTCTTTGCTTTTTAATTGCTCATGCTACATAGAAACCTTTATAATTTACTAACCCTCCCATTTATTTATCATATAAACAGAAAAACTTAAATTTTACATTTAATTATAATAGAATCAGGAGTCTAATTTTATAATATTCCTCTCTAAATTTTAAACATAATGACTTACTACTTATAGAGACTAATAGCTTATTGTAAATCAGTTCTAGCAATACTTTGCACCATGCCACAGATGGTAAAGCTCTTTAGGAAACTTAACAGGTAATCTATTTAATATTTAAATATAAAAATGGTTAATACTAATGCAAGTCTATTTGAATGGTAGGTTATGATAGAATTCATATTCCCTCCTCTAAAGGTACCTGAGTTCTCTATCATAAAACAATATAATAAGAATATCAAGAAAATTCTCATCTCACAGTAAGAAGCCAGGAAAAGTTGAAGAAGTGTGATAGTATATATAGTAGCCTAGGATAATTTGAATAAAATGTAGGTACCAGCCCAATAATTTACTGAAATAATATTGGTTGGGGCCATGGAAGTTGTATCATATGTAGTAATAAACCAAACTAATAATAAAAATGTACAATACCCTGTCATTCTACTGAAACATTTACATCTGGACTTCCTGTTAGGTCCAATACATAAGATAGTCCTCTGCTTTTCCTGTTCTATGAAATGGATTTGGATAGAGTATGGAATTAAAACTCTCTTTAGAATCTTTCAGTGGAGTATACCCCATGTAGTACTATTTGAGGCTATATAAATTCATAGTAAAGCACACAGTACTTTGCAAAGAACAGGCAAATAGATACGTTCAATCTTGAGTCTCTCTAAGGGCTAGCAAATACTAGGGTTTTGAACAATCTCTATTGTACAGCAGCTAGATTTAGTCTCTTCAAAACAAACAAAAAATGGTGACCTTTCACTTAGCTTTAGAGGAGACGGGTGCAAATATCAAGAGACGTGAAATAATTTTTAGACCTAAAGTACCTATTACGTCGTTGGTAATGTTAGAGATATTTATTTTTATATGCGGCTCAGCAGAACTCATTCATGAAGTGGAAATGATATATACAAAAACAAACCACTGGCTGGTTCTGGAAGAATATATTGTATTCATGAGTAGTTTGCCATCCTGTTTCTGAGACAAACAATAAAACTACAAAAACTGACAGTTTTTATCACATTAATTGCCGTGTGAGTTGTATTTAACTCACACTAGTTTTGAGCCTGGGGCCTTATGCACCTGAAGACTCAATTTTCAGAAACAAATTCAATAAATACAACTCAATGGTGTGCAGTCTAAAAACTGATTCTAGTACTGTGTGAATTTCATATAATTCATGCACAGAAAATAAGAAAAAAATAACAAGATTTTCACTAAATTAGAAAGGCTTATTTTGTTTTTGAAGTTTTTATTCTATTTTCATAATAAAACACCATTGCCCCAGGAAATTTTTATTTTTTTGTTTTGTTTTTTAGTGTGGTAGTCAATGTGTTAAAAATAGTTGGTATGAATCCTAGGATTCTTTCCCTGCTAAAGCAGAGCAGGCAGCTGAAGGGTAGCAGAATACACCACACCAAAATATGCCACTTTAGCATAGGGATTACTTTAATTTGAAAGCAACCCGAAAAGCAGATACAAGAAAAGCTCTCTGCCCTTCCTCTTATTTGGCTAAAGCAAGACATAATTTTACCCCTCCTCCCTACCAGAAAGGACAAAGGTTGATCACCAAAGAAAGACAATTTTAGCCCCATATCAACATGGAGACAGCACCAGAGTAATCTGTGTCAGGTAAAGGGAGAAAAGAATAGAGGCAAGAGACAGCTTTGGTGGGTAAAGACAGGTTTTAATAGGGAAACCTGAGAAAGGCCTTCTGAACCAGAGGGCAGAAACCTCGGTACCTCCAGGCTGAGGGGTTTTTAAGGGCTTTCGGAGAGGTGGTATGGGGCTTGAGGAGGTGGAGACCTTTTTGACAGTTTTCTTAGTTTTCTGCAGGAAACAGATGCTTACCTTCTTGGAAGGAATGTTGAAAATGGTGGGGGTTGAGAAGAGGCAAGATGGCGGTTTTACTTTTGCATCCTGGTTCCTCATTCCAGACCCATTATTGAATATAGAAAAGTGGCCTCAATCTTTGGTCCAACTATTTCCTGCTGAATGGAAGCGGTGTTCCCTTTTTTTCCCATAGCGTCCAGAGGTGAAGGACCCTCTGGAAGTTTTGCTGCATTGTGGTTCATGTTATTGCAGTTACCGTGTGCAGAATGAACTTTTGTTATCAGATTTATTAAATAGGGGAGAAATAAAAGGACCAAAAGAATTAGGATTACAGGAGATATGAAGGGCAGGAGCCACTGGATAACTGAGGGAAGAGAGACGTTCCATGTGAAGTCATGAGAAGTGTTAGCAAATTGTTCAACTTGTTTTTAGAGTCTAGCTGCCCCAGCCCTGGCGGCACAGGGACGGAAGTGTCAAGCGGGACAAAGTAAATGGAAGGAGATAAGAAAACTAGTACACAGGAGCCTGTCCAGTTGGTAGGGAGACACAAAAAGGCCAGAGTTCCACAGAGCCAGAATACATCTTCAGTGTAATCAATACAAGGAAAGAGGTCAAAAGTGATTAGTGGACCAAAGGGTCTTCCATTGTTTGGGAATGATGACCAGAGGTTGAAGCTGTGTCCTAGGGAGGCTGCCGTAGAAGAGGTAAAGGTATCAGTAGGGAGATGAGTATTTCAGAGGTAAGGTGTAGTCACACCTCACCTCTGTACAAGTCCAGAAATAGACGGACAGTCTTGTTAAAGATATGAACCGTGAATACTTGCCTTAATCTGCTAATTGGAGGAAATCTGATTTGGAAGTTAGAGGCCTAGTGCCCCATCCTACAATAGTGGGAGGAGGGTCTGAAATGTTTTCAGAAAAGGTAAGGAAGTCGGTAAGTCAGACTTGATCGCATCGGTGATATGCTTTGCTATATGGAGCCTGCCAGTCTCTATGTGACTGGGCTGGGGATATGATGATGGTGCTGTTGCAACTTCCCTCAGGGAAGGTCCCCACTAGAGTGGATTGCATAAAGGGCAATATACAAAGGGGGGCATGATAAGCTATAATTAGTCCCATTTGAATTGGTCCCTGGACTAATCACTGAGGGGGTTTTATGGTATTAAGATCATCTCAAAGGCTGTTGGTCTGGTGTTGGGCTGGGGCACTGAAGGAAAAAGTTCCAGTCCAGAGGGAGGTCTGGGCCATGTAGGCCTCATGGTGGATTTTCCTAAAGTGCACCCTCTCTCCATCACCTATTTATCAAGAGGGGCGGGCACAGAGAGATTGGCTGTTTGGGAGAGGTGAAGGCATATCCAGCATGCTAGTCTTACAGTTGAAGTATGTTTTTTCAGTAGAGAGCTCACAAGGGAGATAGTGTCATTTAAGTAAGGGGGAAGTGTTGAGGGTAAATTGGGAATAGGGATTTCATTTATCCACTCTACTTTCCCAGAAGATTAGGGGTGGTAAGGGATGTGGAAGTTCCAAGTAATGTTTAAGGTTGAAGCAAGATTCTGAGAGGTGAATTCAGGTACATTGTCAGACTGTAGGGAGATGGGGAAACCAAACCTAAGAATAATATCATCTAAGACATTTTGGGTAACAGTGGAGGCCTGTTTGTTGGTGGTAGGGAAGGCCTCTACCCATCCTAAAAAAGTATCAACAAACACCAGAAGGTAGCATGTTTTCCAGATAGGGGGCATCTGAGTGAAATCAACTTGCCAATCCTGTCCAGGGAGTGAGCCCCTCACTTGGTGGGTGGGGAAAGGGAGAGGCCAGATTTTGGATTGAGTAGAGGTAATTTGACAAATATTACATTCCTTGGTAAGGGTTTAAAGTAATTCCTTGTGTTGAGGTAAAAAGTGAACTTGAGTAGTGAGAAAGTGTTGAAGTGGAACCAGGCCTGCATGAAAGAGAGAGTGAAGGTGTTTGAGGAGAGGGAGGGCAGATTTATCAGGAGGATTAACTTATGATTTTTATACCAATACAGATTTTAAAAATGTTCTCCCTCCTCCTTGAGCTTTTCGATTTGGGATTGAATGTATTGTGGACTGTCTTCACCCATTAGAGGGAAAATATAATGAGGGACAGCCTAGTGTGAAGTGGCCTGTTTGGCCCAAAAGTGGGCCTCTCAGTTGCCCGTGGAAATATAGCTAAAGTCCTTTTTGGTGGCCTTTACAATGGATGAGGGAGACTTGATCGGGGAGTAAGGCAGCCTGGAGAAAGGAATTAATTAATTTGCCATTAATAATAGGAGAGCCTTTTACCATTAAGAAACCTCATTCTGTCTAGATTTGGGTATTGGAATGTAGCATGTTATATGCATATTTAAGTCTGTATAGATGTTAACCTTTTTCCCTTTGGCCAAAGTTAGAGGCCAGGTTAAGGCAATTAGTTTTGCTTGTTGGGAAGTTGTCCTAGGGGGCAAAGGGGATGCTTCAATATCTGTCTCTGCAGAAATTTATTGCCCCATGTTGGTGCCCTGGAAGGCCTGGACAATGATGTAGCCCACTGAGAGGGGCACCGCTTTAGTAGCACTGCCATCTATGAACCAGTCAGGAGCACCTGCTATGAGGTTCATGCCAATGTGGTAAAAGGGAGTAAGGGAGCCATCCATAATATCGGATCAAGAGTGAAAGTCTTCAGGGTCAACTGAATGATTAAAAGGCATGAGTGGCCAGTTAGTTGGTGAGCAGCGTTGGAAGGAAATGTAGGGCTGTATCAGGGTGGCATGAAGAACTTGAATTCTGGAAAAAGAGATAGATGAAAGAGCTCTGTGATTTAATATACCCTGGAGGCTGTGGGAGGAACAAATTACTAAGGGCTCATAGAAAATCATCTTTGCATGTCTGGGATAAGTAGAGAAGCAGTGGCTAGTACCTTTAAGCATAGTGGTCATGCCTGGTAAATGGGGTCAAATTGTTTAGAAAAATAAGCAATTGGTTGTACAGAATCTCCTATAGGCTGAACTAGGAGGCCCAGGGCCAGGTTTTGCGCTCTGTGCAGATACAAATGGAAGGGTCTAGAGAGATTGCCCTAATGGAGGGGCTTGTTATAGAACCTGTTCGAAGGTCTTGAGGGATGCATACGTATCAGAAGTAAGAGGAAGGAGTTCCACTAAGTTTCCCTTTGTAGCACTGTACAAGGGTTTGTAAATTAAGATGAAATTAGATATCCATATATGAAAATACCCTGTGAGGCCAAGAAAGGAGAAGAGATCTCTTTTTGTCACAAGCAGAGGTACATTTTGAATTTCCTGTTATCACTCTTTTAGGATTTCCTAGAGTTGTTAAAAGCCAAAGGTAGGGTCCTTTGGGAGACAAGAGTTGGGCCTTATTCTGAGAGACCCAATATTCACATTGGTGCAAGAAATTGAGAAGGTAAATAGTTTTATTCTAACATTACTTCCAGGAAGGGCTGCAGAAAAGGAGGTCATCTACATATTGTAGTAGAGAACTAGGGCCGGGGAAAAGTGGGCCAAGTCAGCCTATAAAACTTGACCAATAAAATGGGGGTTGTCTTTGAACCCTTGAGGTAGAACTGTCCAGGTCAATTTTTGGGACACATGTGTGTCAGAATCTGTCCAAGTAAATGTGATTATAGGTTGAGAATCTCTGTGGATGTGGATGGAAAAGAAGGCATTCTTTAAATTGAGAACAAAGAAAAGGGTGGCAGAAGAAGGTATTTGTGAATAGAGGGTGTAGGGATTAGGCACCACTGGGTGTACTGGAGTTACTGATACATTCACTTAATGGATGTCCTGAACTAGACGATAGGAGCCATTTGGTTTTTTGACAGGAAGAATGGGGGTGTTATGAGGAGAGTGAATAGGGTTAAGGATACACATGGAGAGGAGGCAAGAAATAATAGGTTTTGTGGCCTCAGTCCTTGTGGCCTGAGGGGGTATTGGGGTACAGCTATGTAGCAACTGGCATCCCCCAGGAAAACCTACACAGGGTCATCAAGACGGGCTACGACTGCATGGTCAGTGTCCCAGACTGATGGGTCAATTTCTGAAAGTAGAATCTCCTCACTTTTTTGAAGGGGGGGGTAGCTCTTAGCAAAGAAGCAACTGTGGAGTCGGGGTGTGTTGCAGGAAGTGAACTTGTCTGCCTAGTTTATGGAGGAGATCCCTTCCCAATAAGGGAGTGGAACAATGGGGAATAACTAAAAAAGAATGTACAAAGCTGGTATTGAAAAAGGTACAGTAAAGAGGGGGAGTTTCAAGTGGGGTTTCCTTGATGCCCTTCACATGGATTACAGAGATGGAGGAGCAGGCATTGGGCTATGGAATTGAGATAATACAGATAAACTTGCCCCTGTATCCAGAAGAAATGAAACAGTCTTAACCATATACCATCCCAATTACCGAGACTCGGTGGTTGCGCTGGACATGAGGCCTGATCAGCCTGGGCAGCCTCAGTCCTCTGCTGTCAGTGCCAAGAGTGAGGGGAGCTTGTTAGGTGAAGGTCTGGGGGCCTCAGATGGTGCACTCAAGTGGAGAGAGTGTCCCTGTTGAGGGCAGTCCATTTTCCAGTGGCCCCATTGGCTGCACAAAGGGCACAGCTTACAGGGTGGATGAGGATTAGGACAGGCTTTTGTCCAGTGTCCATATGTGCCACACTGAAAGCAAGTGCCTGAGGGTTTTTAGGAATTTGTTTTAGGAATCTTTTGTGAGAGCTGTCTTGAGCTAGATTTTGGATGGAGGCAAGCATCTGGTATTTTAAGCGAAGATACTTTTCTTTTGGGGCCTGATATTCCTCTTCTCCCTATTGTTAAAATTTTTGAAGGCCATTTCAAGGAGTTCTTTCCATGAGGTCTGTGGTCCCTTTTCTAGTTTTTTAAAATTTTTTCCCGATGTCAGGGGCAGACTGAGAGATAAAATGAAGGTGTAATAGAGTCTGCCCTTCCGTGGATTCCGAGTTTACATTGTTGTATTTGGTTAAGGCCTGGTTAAGGTCGGGTGAGATAAAAAGAGGGCAGGCTTTTCCTGTTGCCCTTGTGTGACCTCTGTAATCTTGTTCCAGTTTACAGCCTTATGGACATTTTTGGCCATGCCTGCTAAGAGGCAGGTCACCATATGATCTCGTGATAAGAGGCCGGGGTCACCTTGCTGATAGGTCCAATTAGGTCTGGAGAAAGAACAGCCTCTGTCGCAACCAGTTTGTGGTGGGACTGAATGTGTAGGTCATCCAAGTGAGCCTCAGCTGAACGCCAGATGAGTTCTTTTCCTCCGGTGTTAAGAGTGGAAATTATGATGACGTATAAGTCATGTGAAGTTTAAGTTGAAGGTTTGTGTAAGATGTAAGAACTCCTGCCTATAGTGTGTTGGGTTTTCTGAAAAGTAACCCAGTTGTTTTTTGATTGGGAAAGGTCAGCCATGGTAAAAGCAACATTGACTCATGCAATGCCTTCTATATCGGCTACTTCCCGGAGCGGAAAAAGATGCGAGGACCCAGGACTAGGCAAGTCCCATTTTTAGATCAGGTTATGGGGGGAAATGGTCAGGGAGGGAGTAGGGGTGTTGCGGTGTCAGGAGATGGTGGTGTGGGAGGGTAATGAGAAGCTGACAAGGAAGAAGAAGTAGTGTCCTGGTGCATAAGGAGGGGATTCAACGGCTGGATGAAAGGACAGACTAGAAAGAGGATTTTCTCCCAATAAAAGAGCTTGGTAAGGGGAACAATCCTAGCACAAGAACGGGCACGAGCAGAGATAGGAAAAAGTCTGTGCATGGGGGACTTCTGACCATTTGCCATTCCTGTGGAAACTGTACAGATCACAAAGGATCTGATGATCAGATGTGCCATTTTACGACCATCAGTTGTCGTTATCTAATTTATATTGGGGCCATGCTGTATTACAAAATAAAATGAGGCATTTCTTTTTAAGGTAACCGTGCAGGCACAGTTTTTAAAGGTTAAGAAGACAACACCCCAAAGGGGAAGATGGCGGCAAGGCGGAAGCACCCGAACCCACGGCGAAGTTAGCCGAAGATCTCTCACTGACTCCGAAAGGTGTCCCTCTCAGAGGAGCCAGGCTCAGAAATAAACCTACCGAAAAGAACTGAAAGGAGGTGGATGAGAATCATGCGTTCCCAGGTTCTCAAGCCGAGACCAAGGGTCCTGAAACTTCCCCAGGAATATAGGGACGGCTGAATCCCACCCCCCAGTTACTGTGGGGGACAAGGTAGAAAGCCATTTCTTACCAGTGGCTTACCACTTCTTATCAGGCGAATTGCTGGGCTTTTGGATGTTTGAGAAAGAATCGTCAAATGGCCTCTCGCCTCTGAAGCCAGGAGAGTGAAAGACAAAGAGAGAAGACATGAGAAGAATCCAGAAACCTCGTGGCAACAGGCAGGTCAGTATAAACCCCCAACTTGGGCCTGACCCGGAAGGAACTCCTGTGAGAGCTGGAGCAGACGGTCTTATCCCATAGGGGCTGGAGACCCGGATATAGAAAAGGCAAGGGTCAGAGGATCTGGGTAGCCGGACACTGTGGAATCCAGGAGTAAGTCCCTGCGAGCTGCGGCAGCCCTCTGCTTCCTGGGTTGCAAAGAGCTCCACTCCCGATACCCGTCCTGGGTTTTGGCACCAAAATGTGAGGTAAGAGGAGAAAAGAATACAGGCTTTGGTGGGCAAAGACAGGTTTTAATAGAAAAACCTGAGAAGGGCCTCTGACAGAGAGGGCAGAAGCACGGCTCTTACAGGCAGGGGGGGATTTTAAAGGGCTTTCGGAGAGTCCATACGGGACTTGAGGGGGTGTAGACCTTTCTGGTGGCTTTTCTTAGTTTTTTGAAGGAAATAGATGCTTATCTTCAGGGAGGGAATGTTGAAAATGGCGGCACTCAGGAAGAAGCAAAATGGAGGTTGTCCCTTTGTGTCTGGGTACTTCAATCTATATAACAGTTTTTATCTACAATCAATTTGCTATTTATATGGCTTCTCACAATTTGCTACCATTAGAGATTCAAGGTTCTTTGTCTTGTTGCTTCTCTGACATTGTTACTTTTTGTTGAAAATGCCGTATAAACAAGTGTTCTGAGCTTCCTCTTAAAGATTTACTCATTTTTCTGTGGGTGTCTTCCATGTATACATGAGGTATAACATGTCAGTAAATTTCAATTAGTTTTTCTCTTGTTAATTTGTCTTTTGTTACAGAGGTCCCAACTAAGAATTCAGAAGTGTAAAGGGAAAATTGTTTTTTCCTCCCCTACACAGCTTTTTTGACAAATAGAAGTTTCAAATTAAGGGAAAAAGCAGCATGAAACTATGCAGCCATTCTCCCTGTGGACGATAAAACATGAGTTGAAGAAGTCACGGGTAAGCAAACACAATGGACAGAATTAAGAGCTATTAGTAATGGTGTAAGAATTAAGTAGTATTTGGACATATAAGTAGTCTTTGGCCATAATCAGTAGCTTTGCTCTGTGCTTAGGAATATAGGTAGATGCTGCTGTTATCTCCTTTACAAGGTCAGTAGATCATCCACAGTACGTGGGACTAAATGGCTCAGGTCTTCACTATAGAGGAAGGCTTTTGCTTGGTAGAATCCTCAAAAGAATTCTAATGCTCTTAAATTTTAATGAGTCAAAAACATTCTTACAAAATAAATTAATTATTATAGATGTTTTCCCATCCTGCCTTTGATGATTGGATTCTGTTAATACAATTGTAAAATTCCATGTGGAATTTTCAAGAAAGAGTTAATGTGAGTCTGTAGATAATAGTTATTGACTTGGAAGGTGGCTGGAAGGTAAAGACTGATGCCCTTGTTTAGCCACTATAGGTAGCTACTTGAAATGAGCAGGTGCGGATATGTTTAAGTTATGCAACATCAAATAGGAAAGGCTATATACCTCTGTCACACTCCACAGCTGTTGATGGGATGAAAGACGGTATAGAATGTCAACAGGAAAGATGGGTTTGGGTAAGATTCCCTGAGAAGTTCCTTTACTGAGCTGGGAGTTGTACAATACAGGACTCTGATGAGGAAATCCAGAAACCTTCAAATGGATCCTGACTGTAACAGAAATGCAATCCATTCTGGGCTCTGCTTACTGCTTACCGAATCAAGAGCATAGCATGCTATTAAGAGATAGAATAAAATAATTTATATCAATTTGTTCTCCTCAGCCATATATTATCAGAACAAATAATGCATTTCCCTCTTGCCAATAATCTAAAATGTTGTAAAAAGCATGACATCTTATAGATGACTTAGGGGTGGGGAACCTGCAGCCTAGGGGCCATATGTGGCCTTCTGAATCCTTGAGTGTGGCCTTTTCACTGAATCCAAATTTTATAAAACAAGTCCTTTTAATAAACCTGGTTGGCTTAAGTGGATAAATTTGTTGTTCATCTAAATGTGAGGATGGAAAAGAGGATATCTTGAAAAGGTTTGGGGGATGTAGTGCTTGGACTAAGTAGTGGAGGATGATGTGATCTCCCAGTGCTGTATGTTTCCTAATGTGCTCTGCTCATTATTACAGTGTCTCGAAATGGAATGGGTCCAGCACTGCTCTTTCTGTGACCTTGCAGAATAAGCATTGGTGTTCAGAGTACTTTTTCACTTTTTCTAAAGTAAAAATAGCTGGAGGGTAATACCATCTTATTGGCTAAATGATAGTAAGTAGTGACCATTAGTCACAGAAGCAGCCCTATCATCCTTTTTTCTTATTATTATTGAGAATAGACAGTATATGAAGATGCAGCAATTCCAGTCTTGCTGCCTCGACTGTGGATGGGCAGCATGACTGAAATAGAATTGCTGATTCTGGGTTCCGATAGGTAATACATGGAAAGAAGAAACGGGGGAAACTGCAGCGGTTGATAATGAAGCACATAAATGAGAAATTTTGCTGGAGAAAATGCCCTCACTTTTTTCTCATGCTGCCATCTCAGAGCAGGGGAATGATATACTTCAGTGCTACTCTCAGATGTGAAATAAGACATAGGTGCTGCTGGGAAAGCTCACAGGTTTCTATTCTTATAAGAATAATCTTATGTAAGCCGAATTACAAGAAATTTTCAAGGCCTCTATATGTGTGGTTTAGAGAAAAGATAGTAAGTAACCAGTATCACTTAATCACCAGTATCATTAATAGCTTTTTGATATTGATTAGGTTATGTTTTGGTAATGCTTATTGTATTTGCTACTTTATATACTTGAAATTCCCACCCTGAACCATACTGGGAAGTTTGTTACTGTCAGTGGTTGGCTGATACACTCAGTTGGTGTGAACTAGGGTGACGGATTTTTAAGATGACTATCTGGGTATGAATCTGGGTATGAAGCGATACATATCATTGCTGCTTGCGTGGGGTGGCTACATCTATATAGCTGCTTTGATTACTCCAGATGAAAAATGGCTGCATGCTCATTTAAGAACTCTGTGTGCATGATAACAGCAGAGAGCTTTATCATGTGATTTGATTAAGTTTATCACTGGGGTACTGCAAATTCTCAAGTTTTTTTTTTTTTTTCTTCTTTTTCTTTCCTTCCTCCCACAGTTTAGTATTCTTACAGAAGAGTACTTTAAATCTTCCAACTTCGTGGACTGTATAATTCTTGATTGTTTTTTTCAAAGCATGTTTTTTCAAAGCAAATTGAATGGAGGTTGGGGTGTTTCTCACCATTCATTTGGCAGATTTCTCTGATTCTGCTTATTTATGTATGAAACCCCACCCACATCTGTACAAGGTTTTCCCATTTTCATATTTTTTATGTTTTACTCATTCTAAGGAATAGGCTCCGATACTCTCCCTTCCTTTGGAGGGATAATTATCTTTCTGTTCATGTTGGTAAAACTTTTTGTCTGCCTGTTTAAGAAGACTACTAAATAATGCTTCTTATTTATTTCAATTTCATCTCAACTCTCCTCCCAATTCATGACTCTTTCTGGAGTTCATTTACACAAGTCAGAATTCCTCCAGGATTATTCCAGGAAGGTTAAACTTTCATGAATTTTCTAAATCAATCATCTTTTGCCCGTTCTCTTTCTAGACTTAACTCTTATTGTTGATATTATCTTGTATGTTTTTCTAACTCTTTGTTGGGTTATGCTTTTTTATTTCATAACTTGTTATTTTAGTGAGCCTTAGAGGGGGATGGAAGTAAACACATGTGTTCAGTGCAACTGTTTTTTCCAAATGTCATTACTGGTTTTATTATATTCAATTTCAAATTACTGTGTGCATCTCTACAAAATTAATGTTCCATTGCTTTATTCATGTCTTGCTTAATAAATTTTCAAACACCACAAGTCTCTACAGGACAAGATTCAGATATCTTTCTTCTGGAACCACTTTCTGCCCCAGTGTAGATTCATGTTTTCCCAAATATGACATTGAGTATCCACTCCATATATTGGCTAATGCCATGCTCCCATCCAGACCACATTTACCTTTTCTCTGCAATTGTTTGAATAAATATGCTGCCATCATTTAAAACTGTGGGTCTCTGGAGGGGTTAATTTATTTATTAAATGTCAAATAACTAGTGAACCTTAGAGCTAAAATTTGTGCCTATAACCACTAATTTTAAAATACTGGTTCTTTGCAGTATGCCAAGATGTTCTATAACTGAATTTTCAAGTCTGAACCCCTCTGGATTGCATATTTGCTACATAAATACAGTGTGTAAATAGCAAGTCATAAACAAGAGTTTTGTAAATTAAAAACTCTCTGCAGTTCCCTTTTGCCAGGAGAAATTAATGCATAGGGGGAATTGGCATGACAGAGAATTCTTTAGTACAAGAAAACCAAACTACTTATTCCTGCCATAGATATTCATGTTCCTCTTTGTTATGAATATTTCGTTCCTAGCAAAACTCAGTAATTGGATTTGTTATATAACTACCTATTAATTTGTGCATGAAATACTTATGTTAATTGAAAATAATAACATTGGTTTTATGTAACATTTTTATGATGTGGGAATATCTCCAAAATTTATCTATTTGATTCTAAGGAAAAAGTATTATAGGTAGAAATAGTCTAAATTTTCTATGATTTGGGTTTATTTGTATTTTTTTAATTGTGTTTTTTAAAATTAAGTAAGACCCTACAAATACTTCATTTTTAAGTGATTTAGAGATTCTACTTAAGCAAAATGTGTCTTTAGCAACTAAAAACTAAATAATGTGAAGATTTTTATTTTTCTGTCTTCAAATTGGAATTCAGATATCACTGTATTCTGCTTAGTAAATTCTGTAGAAAATACTGAAACAAACAAGCTGAGCCACTCAGGCTCAGTGAGGTACATATTACACAGGAAATTTCTGAGAATGTTGGGTTATAACAAAAGTAAAAATACAGTTATATACATTATTAAGTTAGAAACACCAAAACAGAAGTGTCAAATAAATAGAAGATAAATACAATCTGAAAAGCAATAAGTACTTCAGAAATCATGTTTCTATTAAATATATGTATATACCAATGATATATATACCAAAAGCATTTTTTCTATTATCCTATATTCCTGACTGTAGAAATAAGAAAATAGTGGCCCATTTATGGCTCTAGAATTATCTTACCCAGTTAAGAACAATCCAGGTTTCAGTTTCCTTTTAGAGAAAATGAGGAAATTTATTTGGTGAATTATTCTCCCCTCCCTCAAAAACATCCTTTAAAAAGTTTTTTTTGTCCTAGTATTACTTGTAGAAATGGAAACCTAATAGACCAGATGAAAAAATTAGTAAGAACATTGATGGGAAATTAGACTAGAGAAAAGTTGTTTATGTATCTTATAATAAAGACAAATCATGAAACATAGAGTATATCTTTATATAATCTTTATATCCAGGTGTTTATTTCTAGTCAATTTTATATTAAATTTCATAGCTATCTTTGATTTTATATGTAGTTTAGCTAATTAATGTAAAGATTCTGTAAACCATATGCTCAATTAGTCAGTTGTAGTGTGTAGATACAAATCATTCAGAAAAGATAAATTAATAGTTGGATATTATGAGTATGATTCTACTGAGCAACAAATTAAACATAATGAAATCTGCAATTAATTTACTTCTATAATTAACAGAACATCAGCATATTCTAAATAAAACCTTTATCCAGTAATTTGTTTGAATGTATAAAGAAAAAAGTTCAAGTTACCTCTATATCTTGCCTATTATTCAGAAAATATATTAGGTTTGTAGCTACATACGCATTATTGAGTAATTTAGAGAAGTATTAAAATTATGGTGCACTGTATATTAGTTTTTAAAATTCCTATTTGATACCATCCATCAAACTAATGTTTTTGCAGTTTAATTTCTTTCTGCATCTAATTTAGAAAAAGCAAGAATCAATGTTGTCAAGTGTTATGTCATATTAATGTCAAGGTAGTTGTAAATAATTTCAGGTACTTGGATGAGACATATCAGGGCAACTAAAAGTTTAATATAACTCAATGAAGTATGATAATAATATAATTAGATGTTGAGGAAAGATACAGGAGAGACTGCATGAAGGAAACTTACCTTGGATAATCTTTGCAGAAGTAGAAAATATATTTTGTTACAAAACTTGAGACAATTCAGAATGGTAATATTCCATTTTTAAATGACTGTGGACTCTTATAAGCCTCATTTAAATAATTTATAGATAATGGTTCAGGAAACATCTAAATACCATTGCTTCTGCTTTTTGAAAATTTGATGTGTTTTCTTTAAGATGGATGGATGTGGCAATGTTACCAAGATTTTTTTTTAATACAGTACACTGAAAGTTTTAACCTTTAATATATAATGTGTGAAATTATAAAATTATCAGTAAAATTAACTAAAAACATTTAAGAATAATGAATAATTTAATTAAAAGTTATTCTTTAAAAAGGAGAAACATCACTGAAATTTTGAAATAGAAAATGGAATAAGATATAAAAATGAATTCAGAGATTTAAAAAACATTTTTCAAGTATGATTAGATATCTCTTGGAAGAAATCAGTTTGTGGTTATAGTATTATAGATCTGTATAGTTCAACATACCTACTTTGAAGAAAAGCATATTCAACATTTTCAGAAAGAAACAATCCATTATGTTATTATGGGACTTCAGATAATATTTCAGAAGAGCCCCAAATAATACATATCAATTTGTAACATTCCAGGCTGGGCGTGGTGCCTCACGCCTATAATCCTAGCACTCTGGAAGGCCAAGGTGTGAGGCTCTCTTGAGGTCAGGAGTTCAAGACTGGCCTGACCAAGAGTAAGACCCTGTCTCTACTAACAAAAAAAAAAAAAAAAAAAAAAAAAATTAGCCAGACAACTAAAAATAGAAAAAATTAGCTAGGCCTGTTGGCACGTGCCTGTAGTCCCAACTACTCAGGAGGCTGAGGCAGGAGGATTGCCTGAGCTCAGGAGTTTCAGGGTGCTGTGAACTAGGATGATGCCATGGCACTCTAGCCTGGGCATCAGGGTGAGACTCTATCTCAAAAAAAAAAAAAAATTGTAACATTCCTTCAATTAAGAAAATATTTCACACATAAAAATTTCCATAATGAATAACTTTAAATACTGTTCTCACAATCCTCAGCAGAAAGTATATTAGGATACAATTTTACATATAGTATTCATTAATACTCATGGTCTTTCATTGATTATTTAATAATCTTAAAGAATGCTAGTATTTGGTTTTTAATCATTACTAATTTACTGATAATAGTTGCAATAAAAATTTTATTTGGTGATATTTTGCACAGTGTTCTACATGCTCTCCTTGTTTTCTTTTATTACCTTTTGTTTCACTTTGTTATTCAATTTACTTAATAGCCAGCATATTTTGTTTGATAATTAACATTTTATTCTTTTGAGAAAATTGAATAAAAACAAATCATATAAATCCACTCTCAAAACCCACTTGCATCCTCTACTATGTGGTTTGTGGGGCGTGACTCACGTTTTGGCATATTTCTCTTGCATTGTGAAAAATCACATATTAATAATATGTAGGGCAGAGTCACACCATCCCCCTCATTGAGAAATCTGATGTATTTGTTATGGGACATGCAAATAAAGGTCAAAATAGAAACCTTAAAATACACTATTTTAAGAATAAATTATATATTTATTTTGAACCAAGAAAACATCTCAATACTACTACATGTCAAAATTATTGAAAAAACAACCTTTTATAGAAAATATATGCTTTATGTGAAATCATATTTTGTATTCAAAATTGTTCTACTAATAACTGGAGATAATCTTATATGAAATAGCCACTTGTCTACTCAGATGATACTGACTTCTTTGCAGGGGAATATCTGCCAAAATTTGATTCCTTATTATATTATGCCGCAGTTATGACTCATCTCTTTAGGGTAGCATAATTGTCCTGTGAGCTGTGCTGTTTCTAATTTGCTCTTGGTTTAAACAGGAATTGAAAGAGGGTCCAGTGGAGAGATTGTCAGAGATACTGAAATGAGCCATATGCCATTGGAGGCCATTATTTACTTATAAATCCAATATTTATTGGAAGCATTTTGTAATTCCAGAAGGTGATCATAAAATTATTTTAGCTACGTGTTGGATCAATAGCAAATAGGAATTGCTATCACGAAATCATTATGTGTGATGGCCTGAAATAGATCTTTATGTTGAAAAGAACATCGAGGAGTATGGCATTCACCAAGCCACTTTATATAAATATTAAAAATGGCCATTACTTTGTCAAAAATTTATATTAATTTTACAGGTAAATCATGTAAGAATACTCAGATTGTTTCAGTTGCTTAGAATAGCTTGGGATAATTCTAAATGTGTTTCATGTTGTCAGGATGGCATGCTGTGTTATCCCAGAGACATTTGGTAAGAACATAAGCATGTCTTCTAGAGCCATCTGCTATTGATTTTAAAGCTAAGCCTCTCAAAATCTCACTTATCAGGAGCTTAGAGGGAAACATACACACATACACACACACACACACACATATACCCCTCTCTAAATATTTGACTGTTAAAGTATTAATCTAGAATCATTCTTAAAATGAAGCATTCCCTACTCAGGAAGTGGAAGTGTGATATATATTATATATACATGTATGTATGTGTATATATATATATATGTATGTGTGTGTGTGTGTATATATATTATTTTGAAAACCATTTGGAAGCATATGTGTTGACTGGTTTGTCAAGGGGTTTAAAAATAAATATAACCATTAATTTAATCATTCCTCTTCAGGAAATCTCTTTGAATCAGACATTATTAGAAATATTTGGTATAAGTGCTTTCAACAGCAAACACAAATTAGAAATATAATACAGTGATGGTAGTAATAGTAGCACATTATTAATATTTGCTGAGCTCTTTCTATGTAATTGACCCTTGCCCTATTTATTAATCTTGTCAAAAACTTAAGTTAGGTTCAACTATTATATGCATTTTGAAACAAAATAACTGAACCTCATACAGTTTAGGTAAGCTATACAAATGTACCACATTATATATGGTACACATGAATGCAAACCAGTCTGACATTTTAATATTCTTGAATTAGAGAATGCTAATGTCATTAGACTTTATTGCAAAAGTCTTTACTCATAATGTGTATTGTAAAACAATTGACTGTGTCTGCATGTATGTATATTTTGCATAAATATCACTTTGAAATGGGCAAGAAATAATCACTGTGTTCTTAAAATCAGCCGATTCTCTGTCCCTGGCTTCATCAAGCAACATGTGTGATGAATATATTCTCAGTCATTTTTGAGATTTCCCAACATATCCAGACAGAGATGGATCTATGGATGGGCAACTATTAAAGTCTCACAGGGCCCAGCCCTCAGAAAGGCTTACAGTGATCTACTCACAATTCTGAAAGTCTTGTTAATATTATCTTTGAATTTGTGTTTTGTAAGTGAATTTTGATGGGATAATGGAGCCTGTGTCTAGTACTTGAAGCTGCAACTCCCTCATGATCCTGCCACTTAGAATTTGGTAACCCATAGGACCCCAAACTCACTGCCCTGCCCAGTAACCTCTGTCCCCCTCCATGCCTGGTGTGTGTCAGCTTCCTGGGTGGGCTGTGGCTGCAGCAGTCTTTGCTCCATGATGGCAATGCCAAGACAAGTTTGGTGGGTGACTCAGCTGAGTTGAGCCTCTTACAAAATCCTAATATAGGTATAGAGGACAACTGAGCATGGAGGTACTTGACTGTTATGACATTAGAAGGTGTAAGTAAGGTGGTCATAAAATTGTGAATGGTGTGACTACTCCAAGGATATCAACAGACACAGGCAAGGACCTATTTCTCTAATAAAGCTACACACCTGTGGAAGAAAAACTTCATGGAGAAAATACCACATGCAAGGAAAGGGTTCTAGCTGCCAAAGACACTATCAAAGTGGAAGGAGGGTGACATCAGGTCCCATAGCAAGCTTCCCTAGTCGTATTCATGAAATTGGTTCCCCATGACCATTTCCTCATCCAAAAAGTGAGGTTGAGGATTTTCACTTTAATATTTCATGTTGCTTCTGTCTTAATTATTCAATGATTGTATGTCCTTTTTGTTAAGGCATAATATTGTAATATAATGTTAATAATATAAGGAAAGAATAAGGTTAATTTGAGTTTGCCTTTTCTAAAAGTTCATTCCAGATACAATGACTGAATTTAGACAGTAAAACTCAGGCATGCATATATATATATATATATATATATATATACATCCTTTAACAAAAGTGATTAACTTCTTAAACTCTTTTATTTGGTTTCATGAATTCATGTACTTTGTAGTAGCATGGCAGAATTAGTTTGTGCAGCACTTAACATAAAGTTATGCTCTGTGGTCAACAAATTCTGGTTTCCTTTTAACATTTACAATAGCCTTAGATATGCACCTCTGCATTTGTCCAGAGTTAAATTGTCATTACTCATTTGCTTCTTTCTCTAGGTTAAGATTTTATTTAACGCAACACAATAAATGCTATACACGTCAACTCAGTTTTCCACAATGGGAAAATGACAGACTCTTCAGTAATGGATGTTGGGAAAACTGTATATGCCCATACACAGTAATGAAATTAGACCCTCATCTTACAACACATACAAAAATCAACTCAAAATGAATTAAAGACTTAAATGTAAGATCTGACACTGTGAAACTACTAAAAGAAAACATGGGGAAAAAGTTCTGTGACATTGGCCTGGGCGATAAATTTTTTTATTTTACTCCAAAAGCACATTCAGCCAAAGCAAATATAGAAAGATGGGATTACATCAAAGTAGAAAACTTCAGTACAGCAGAGGAGACAGTCAACAGAATGAAGAGACAACCTATGAAATGGAAGAAAATAGTTGCAAACCATACATTTGATAAAGGGTTAATATCCAAAATACATAAGGAATTCAAACAACTCAATGGCAAGAAACACCAAACAACCTGATTAGAAAATAGGCAAAGGACCTACATAGACATTTCTCAAGAGATACATACAAATGGCCAATGGGTATATGAAAACATGCTCAATATCACTAATCATCAAGGAAATGCAAATTAAAACCACACTGACATAACACCTTTCACCTGTTACAATGGCTATTACTAAACACATGAAAAGAATAAAAAGTATAAGAGATGATGTGGAGAAAATGAAACCCTTGCACAATGTTGGTAAGAATGTAAATTAGTACGAACATAAGGGAAAACAACAGGGAGGTTTTTCAAGAAACTAAAAGTAGATTTAATATATGATTCAGCAATCCCACTTCTGGGTAAATATTGAAAGGTTTTGAAGAGATATCTGTACTTCCATGTTCATTGCAGCATTATTCACATAGCCAATATATGAAATCAACCACAAATCCATTAACAGATGAATGGATAAAGAAAATGTGGCATATACACAATAGAATACTATTCAACTTTAAAAAAGAAAAAAGATCACTGAGCACAGTGGCATTTAACTGTAGTTTCAGCTACTTGGGAGACTGAGGCAAGATGATCACTTGAGCCCAGGAGTTTAAGACCAACCTGGACAATATACTGAGACCCAATGTATTAAAAAAAGGAAAGAAATCCTATCATTAGCAATGACATAGATGAACCTGAAGGAAATTAAGTAAGCTAGGAACAGAAAGACAAATAACATATGATCTCACTCATATGTAGAATCTAAAATAGTCAAACTCATGGAAGTAGAGAGAGGAATGATGGTTATAAGAGGCTCTGGAGTGAGGGGCAGGTTGGGGAGATGTTGGCCAAAGAATACACATTTTCATTTAGACAGAAAAAGTTCAAGAGATCTACTGTACAACATGGTGACTGTAGTTAATACAATGTATTTTATAGTTGAAAATTTCTAAGAGAGTAGATTATAAGGGCTATCAACAAAAACACGTTAAATATATGAAGTAATGCATATGTTAGTAGCCTGATTTAATCATCCCACAATGTATACATATTTTAAACATGTGCATGATAAATATATGCAATTTTTTCAATAACAAGATATAATTTAAAAATCTTTCTATTATTTTTCTTTGTACTTACATTCACAATCCTCATACCTTATTATTTGAATATGTTTTGTTTACATACACACACACACACACACACACACAGAATCTTTAACTGAAATGGAGAAGCCTCTGATAGGAGAGAAGACTGGCAGAGGCCAGTTTAACTTTGATTTGTTACATATTCAAGCTATTTTATATGTCTAGAACTTAGGAGAGATGAAGTTGAAGATAGAAATGGAAGTCATCAGAAAATATTTGATAAGACCGTGGTGACTGAATTATTTTTTTGTGATAAATGGTATAGATGGAGAAGTGGAAAGAGCTTAGGACATAGCTCTGTGTCACCGTAAAATTAACCACATGACAAATTGAGAAGATTTCATTTAAGACCAGAAAAATGTATCCAGTGTGACAATGGGTAAAAACAAGCAAAGAATAACCACAAAAGCAAACAAACAAAAAAAGCCTAGGTGAGTGAGAGTCAATGAGAGCTAAAGAAAACATTTTAAGACAGCAGTTGATCAACTATGTCAAATGCTACTACGAAGTAAAAGCTAAAGAAGACAGCACTGATTACAGACTTTGGCAAAATTGTTAATTATTTGTGAGTTGGTTTAGAGTATTTCAGTGTTAGTGGTTCCAAATTTGGAATGGTTGAGACAGAAAAAAGGTGATAGAGAAGTGGGAACAGTCCATATATATAGTTTTTATTATAAATTTTGTTGTAAAAAGCAGCAGCAAAATGAGTAGGTCACCAGAACCTTATGTGCATGCAAGGGGCTTTTAAAAATTTATTTTGCTATTTACAATGAGAGATATTAAGTGTGTATATGTGATTGTGGACAAAGGAAGATAACAACTGCAAAACTGAGTTCCATAAAATTAGGTGAGAAGAGTGAGCACTAGAGCATCAGTGGATTGTCTGGATTTAAATCTGGGAGGACAACTTCTGAGTAATAGAGGAGATGTGGCTGATGACATGGGTTTGGATACTTGGATCCACATATTCTGCACCTGCTTTGTGAACTGTGGGGAATGGAAAAAATAGCATATGAGGGAATTGTCAGAGAATTATCTGCATGTATGGAGTTAAAATTTGAAAATGTGATCATAAATTTGAAAAAAAAATCCAGTCATTACAGTTTCTTTGGCAATACTCAGCTATTTAGGTATAGATCCAGAAAGTGGATAGCTATATTTACACAAGATCCGTGTTCTGCCAGAGGAGAACAACAGAAAGGTGAATAATTGGGGAGAATAAAGAGTGAATCAAGTCAGTGTCAAGAGGGCTGCTCCATGCAACCTATGCCAGGAAATAAGATGAAAATTTGAGGAGGTGCTGAGGCCCTTCCTCACATCCTCTCATTCCACTTCTAAATATACCTACAGGTGCAGTGAACAGTTCACGTGCATGCTTACAGTATCCCACCACAAGTGCCATTGTGTCTCAGTTTATCTGTTTTGAAGCTTTCTCTAATGCTTCAAAAGTTTGCTCAGATTATATTCAGCACAATCTGACCGGGACAGGAATTTAGCAGCCAGATGTAAATTTCAACCAATGAAACTATGTAGTCATTGGATAAATTCCTCAACTCTACATTCCTCCATGGAAAATTCTGAAATGTGCTTTATACAGTTCCATACAGGTCCCCCAGTAAGATTGTGTCCCTTTTGTCCATTGTGATAAGTGGCTCATTATTGCATGTTTTATTTGCTTTTTCTCTTTCCTTGATTCACTTTCCCCACATCCATAAGTGTTCTTCCTGGAATCACCTCTCAAATAATTGACACGCTCCCAAGCACTTAGATCTAGTGGCTCCTTTATTGGAGCCCAAATCAAGACAGAGGGTGGTGATGGAAAGTAAAGTGTTAAGGACAAGGTATTAGAAGTATTGTGGGATGAATAATTGTTTAGGTTATTATGTAATCTGGAAAGGTGGGAAGTGATGTTTAGATAATGACAGGTCAAAAATGAAATTTCAGATGTGGTGAAACTCTGAGGTTTCATCTCTTAGGAAGGTTTGGAGTATAGATAAAATGAGTAATTTGCTAAAGTGTGGCTGGAAAAAATGGTGGAAGTATTGATCAGATTATCTTTAAGAATGCTGACATTGCTAAGAACATAACAAGAGTTTGGTGGATGCAGAGGTAAATTCATGATTAAAAGATGGTGATAACAAGGAAATTGGAAGATAAATTAGGATAATACCACTTGCTTCAGAGATAGGACATATAAAGAAAGAAAAAAGAGAAAGCATTAGAAAGCCACAAGAGAGGCCAAGGGTATCTAATCAAAGTGGTATTCTAAATTATTTCAAGAGGACTTAAGAAAATGCTTCCACTGTAAATGATTCAAGAGACCAGTATCCTCAGGAAGCAAGAGAATTGTTAAAACATTGGACTGTTCAAGATATTCAGGTACTGCTACTTGCCCTCAAGGAGGTGTTGATTTACAGCTCATTGGTTGGAATGAAAGCCTGATATAGCTGGTCTGGGGTTCTGCCAAGAACCTGGGGGACAGCTGGATGTGAAATGAGATATAAAGACTCTAAGGCTGTTGATCTGATCAATAGGAATTAACAAAACTCTGTGCAAGGCTATAGATGTTGCAAGCAGCAAAGTGTTCACAGTATGGGTATGGCTTCAGGTTCCTTCTGCAAAAAGTATTAAAAGGTCTTGACCAATAATATTTACTGTGCTACTAATGTGAAGTGACCCTGGGCTAGGTTCTTAGTCTTTATTTTTTCTGCTTTAGTTTCTTCAACTTGTAAAATGTAAATGAGATAGTATTGTATAGGTTAATTAGTGTTCCTAAAATATTGAACATTATTAAATGTAGTTAGAAGCACTAATTACTCACATTGACAAAAAAAGGCAAGCTTTGGGCTAGAGGAAACAAGGTTTGTGATAAGAGCAGTGAGTGCCCTTTCACTTCTTAATTTTAAGTAAATGTCTTTACTTTGCTAGCAAGTTGTCTCCCGCTTTGATGCCGATAAATTGAACAAATCCTATGAGCACATGAATATTGATATCAGTCAAATGGATATTTTGTTAATATTCCCTATATAACCTAATGTAATTAGTCCTGTGATAATAGACTAAGTGATGTAGCAAATAGTGCTTGTGATCTGGGGTCAAAAGAAATAACTGTATTGCTCCCTAATTGTGTGTGTGTGACCGACCTTGTGCTAAAAGAGTAAAATATGCATAATTGTTTCTCATTCAGGACAGTTGTAAGCCTTCCGTGACTGAAATGATATGATCTTAAAATATTTTTTGAACTGCAAATGGATAAATAACCATCTGCTTGTTCTCTGCTTGCCCTGATTCTTCCAGTCAAACCTAAGAAGCAGATTGCTGTACTTGTCCTTTCTTCTTGTACCTTATTATGCTGAACATTTTCATTACTGTGATTGAAAGAGGGGCTGCTTTATCAATTCATCTATTCATTCATCCATCCATTTATTCAATGATTGAGTAAGCCTTAAAATGTCAGAATTGGGCATGGGGTAGAAAAATAAATAATAGTCCCTGTACCCAAGGGAATCACATGCATTTAAAAAAATAATTATAATATGATGTGCTGTTTAAGAGAGGAAAGTACAGGAATCTGAAAAACACCTAAGATTGTTGTGTTAGTGTTATGCACACCAAATTGATGTTTTACAAATTCCACAATCTCAGCAGCTTATAAGCACATGCATATATGACTCATAGTTTCTGTAGGTTAGGAGTCTGGGCATGTTTAGTGGAGTCTTCTAATGATGATCTCACAAATCTGCAATCAAGGGTTCACCTAGGCTGCATCTCATCTAAGGTTTCACTGGGGAACAATCTACTCCTAAACTTCAGATTATTGGTATAATTTATTTCCTCATGGTTATATGACTGAAGGCCCTAGGTTTTTGTTGGTTGATGGCTAGAGACTGCTAAGAGTTCCTAAAGGTCATTTATA
Source organism: Microcebus murinus (assembly GCF_040939455.1). Lineage (NCBI taxonomy): Eukaryota > Metazoa > Chordata > Mammalia > Primates > Cheirogaleidae > Microcebus > Microcebus murinus. The sequence goes on from NC_134114.1 coordinate 16,093,685, forward strand.
ATTCTGTGCCATTTGGGTTCTCTATTATGGCCGTTTTCTTTAGTAAGAAAGTTCGCCATCCTAAAGAGGGCTCAGTTCCTCTGGTAGGAGCTTTAACCTGATTATATTAGTCCCACCCAGAATAATCTCCTTTTTGATTCACTCAATATCAACTGAGTTATAAACTTAATTATATTTATAAAATCTCTTCATTTTTGCCTTATTATATCAGTAAGAAGCAATTCAAAGGTCCTGTCCACACTCAAAGGAGGGAGATTCTATAGGATGTGAAAACCCTGGAACCCACCCTTCGGGTTTTGCCACCACAACTGTAGAAGAGTCTGAGTTTAAAACAATGAAGCATTAATTATTTTTAATATTAATAAAAATTACCAGCTACCATTATGAATTCTCAAATTCTCAAGATTATAGAAAAAATAAACATATACAAATTAAGATTCACTTGTCAAAAATTATTGAGACCAAAGTGTTTTGTATTTCAATTTTGAAATATTTGCATATACATAATAAGATATCTTATGAATAGAACCCAAGTCTAAACAAATTTATTTATATTTTTATATACTGTATACATATAGCCTTAAGGTCATTTTGTAGAATATGTTTAATAATTTTGTGAATGAAACAAAATCCTAACTGTTTTGACTATGACCTGCCACATGAGGTCAGGTGTGGAATTTTCCACTTGTAGAATCACATCAGTGCTAAAAAAATTTGGATGTTGGAGCATTTTGATTATTGTATTTTCAGATTAGAAGTGTTAACCCTGTAATTTAATTTTGTTGGTGATGTCAATAATCACAATATTATTAATATATAGCACCAAATAGAAAAATAAAGAAGGAAAGGAATAGCAAAGGGTCTTACAGGAGGAACTGTTACTCTATGTAGGATGATCAGTGGTAACTTCTCCAACACAACTATGTTTAGGCAGGAATTTTATGGAAGCTATGCAGATATCTGAAGGGAGATTATTCCAGGTTGAGGAGTATACTTGATGAAATATCAGATTAGGACTTTGAATTTTACTCCTGGAAAAATAGGGAAATATTAGGGGAGGCCAATTAAAAAGGATGGTGCAGACTTTGTGTATATGGAAGGTGACCTTGGTAGGGGATGAGGAAACAGAGGGCTCAGTTCGACTACCACAGGATCTTAGTTGAAAGGAGAGGTTGATTTGGTGGTTGAATACTCATTAATGGCTCTTCAAATTGTGGATATATTTTCAAGATAGAGTTGGCACGATGTATGGATGGATTGGATGTCAGTGGTGACTCCAAAAATTTTGAGCAGAGCAAGTATGCAAGAATGGAGTTGCCATATGCTTAGATAGGGAAGTCTGTGGCAGAAAACTTGCATGAGAACTTCATTTCCAATGACTGATCCCTGGAGCATCCCACTGATTATAGATTAGGAATGGAAAACCACCAAGGGAGACTCGGTAGAGATGGACAGCATAATGAAGATAATCAAAAGTGAAGATTCAGAAGCCAATAAAAAATGTTTGTAAATTTAAAGTAAGATAATGTGACTTCCTTTTTTTCCATTCACATTCAGGCACTAGAAGAATTATGAGAAATGTTAGCTTTATCAGGGTTGAAGATTGCAAGTAAATAGCACAAAAAAAAAAAAAGGACAATGAGTTTGAGAGTATATGTAAGACAGTGATTATTATGGATCATGGTTTTATAGTTTGGAAGAATGGGAAAGGAGAACATGGTGTTAGAGGTGACAAAGATTCTTTGCTTCACCAAATTTTAGTCAGGCTCTCAAACCTTCTCTTAAGCACATTTGCACACTTTTTGTAAAATCCAGTGTTAGCAAGAAGACTGCTAAGTCAGTTTAGCAAGAACTCCCTATCCTTGAGATCTGATCACTCTCAATATCTTAGCCTCCACCATCTCACAGGTGATATCTGATTATCCGGGCTTGTTTTCAGTTAGAATCCTGGTAGAATCTGATAGGTGCCAGAATACCTCCCTTAATGGGAATGCTTCCTCTTGATAATTTTACTTCCACTGACCCCGACCCTGCTCATTGACTATAAATTCCCACTTGCTCATGCTGTCCTCAGAGTTAAGCCCAATTTCTCTCCTCCACTGCAAAATCCCTTGTTGTGGCCCCTATACCTATTGTAGTGGTCTTGAATAAAGGATGCCTAACTGTGCTTTCATAAGTATCAGTGAAAGAGGTAAAGGGCAGTGAAGGACAAAATGTTGTGATGTAGAGTTATAAAAAGAAAAAACTGGAAAGATACAAGACAGATTTGAATGTGGATGCAGAAAAGCAGTTACTAGAAATAGTAAAAGTACGATTTAAACTCAGTTATTACTGGGGCTCACACTTTCACTCTAGCACTATGCAGTGTTTTATTTGGCACCAATGTATCAGGGAGGACAAAACTACCAACAGCTCTATTGATTCTGGGCTGTGCCTGGGAACTCAGGTCACTCATATTGCTCAAGTAATCTCTTTCTCATAAGCTCCCCCACCATTCCTGCAGCAACAACCTGGTTGAAGTCGTCTCATAGGTCTCACAGTTTGCAAGTTCTTCCAATCTATTTTCAGACTAGGAAAACCAACCAAGTGTTCACTTGCCTTTCCCAAAGTTCAATGTTTATGTTTCTAATTTGGAACACTTATCTCTTTATTCAGGATTTTATAAAATGTTGGAAAAGTTTTTGGCCTTAAATGGCTTCTTTTTGCTTTCCTAACACAAATATCCATTAAACAAGAAAAGAAACCATTATCTGCTTAAAATAGTAAGAACAAATACAGGTAGAAAAAATATCTCTCTCAATTCTGCCCCATTTACAAACATATTTCTAATCAGTGCCACTGCTATTTGGGTGTGAAGTAGTGTGTTATTCTACACTTGAAAAAAGGTTTTCAAGAAAGGGACTTCTGAATGTCTTGTCAAAAATACTTAGCTTCAATGTTACTTTTTAATTCCTTTGAGCTAATATGGAGTCCCTGCTGAAATGCAAACATTCTCTCAGAAAATAGCACTATATTATCAGTTACTATGCCTTAATGTAAGTTAATTTGTCAACTCCAAGATTATCACCACTGACAGCCAACAGACTCCAGATCATTAAAATTGTATATAAAATAGTAACTTTTGCTACAGGGTGTGGAAAAGGAAGTTTCCCAGACTAATTCATACTGTGGTCTTAAGAGCTGTCCCTGTCTTTGGAATAGAGGCAGCCAGAGCATAAAAAATTACAGGAATGTTGACGTCCTTCATTTCTCTTTTAGCTCTAGATATATCTCAAACTCTGAAAATAAAACACTGTCTAATATATATTTCAGATTTATCTTTATTATTCAGAATCAGCAAACAATTAACAAAATTCAAAGTTAATCTTTTCATGGTGTGGACAGTTATTTGTTTGACATTAGTGAACCACCTAGCTTTTATTTATTTTTTATTTCAGCACATTACAAGGGTACAAATGTTTAGGTTACATATATTGCCTTTGCCCCACCCAAGTCAGAGCTTCAAGCATCTCTATCCCCCAGATGGTGCACACCACACCCATTAGGTGTATATATACCCATCCCTTCCACTCCTTCTCACTTGCCTGACACCCAATGAAAGTTACTACTATGTGTGCATATAAGTGTTGATCAGTTCATACCAATTTTATGGTTAGTACATGTGGTGCTTGTTTTTTCCACTCTTGTGATACTTCACTTAGTAGAATGGGTTCCAGCTCTATCCAGGATAATACAGGAGGTGCTAGATCACCATTGTTTTTTTGTGGCTGAGTGGAACTCCATGGTATACATATACCATATTTTATTAATCCACTTATGTATTGATGGGTACTTAGGTTGTTTGCACATCTTTGCCATTGTGAATTGTGCTGCAATTAACATTTTAGTACAGATGTCTTTTTATAGAACAAATTGAGAGGCATCAATTTACCAGACTTCAAGCTATACTACAAGGCTATAGTAACTAAAATAGCATGTTACTGGCACAAGAACAGAGACAGAATAATGTAACAGAATTGAGAAAGCAGATATAAAATCATCCTCATATAGCCATCTAATCTTTGACAAAGCAGATAAAAACATATACTGGGGAAAATAGTCCTTATTCAATAAATGGTGCTGGGAAAATTGGATAGCCACATATAGAAGACTGAAACAGGATCCACAGCTTTCACCTCTCATAAAAATCAATTCATGATGGATAACAGACTTAATCCTAAGGCATGACATTATAAGAATTCTAGAAGAAAATGTTCAAAAAAACTCCTACAGATATTGACCTAGGCAAAGAATTTATGAAGAAGACCCCAAAGGCAATCACAGCAACAACAAAAATAAATGAATGGGACCTGATCAAATTAAAAACTTCTGCACAGCCATGGAAACTGTCATGAGAGCAAACAGACAATGTACAGAATGGGAGAAAACATTCACATGTTACACAGCCAATAAAGGGATGATAACTAGAATCTATAAAGAATTCAGAAAAATCAGCACAAAAAAGTCCAGCAACCCTATCAAAAAGTGGGCAAAGGACATGAACAGAAACTTTTCAAAAGGAGATAGACTAATGGCCAACAAACATATGAAAAAATGCTCAACATCTCTAATCATCAGAGAAATGCAAATTAAAACCACAATGAGATATCACTTAACTCCAGTGACAATGGCCTTTATCAAAAAGTCCTAAAACAATAAATGTTTGCATGGATATGGGGAGATAGGAACATTCATATGCTGCTGGTGGGACTGAAAACTAATACAACCCCTGTGGAAAGTAACACAAAGAGCTACAAGTAGAACTAACATTTGATCCAGCAATCCCAGTATTGAGCATCTAGGGGAAAACCTGGCTTTTAATATAAAATATTTTTACAGAAGAAAATTTTGCTGAGTTGTTCACAGGGTAATTAACTTTTCAAATTAGCTTCAAAGTATTTATGTTTCTTTAAAAAAATTACTTCCAAGTAATTTGTTTCAATTTTATGGACTAGGGTCCACTTATTACATTAATATGTGCTACAGAGCAGTAGTTGCTATTCAGTGGTGTGACGCTTTGTTCTTTATGTCCTCTCAAAAAATCCTGGTTGGAGATACAAGGGCATGAAATGGTAGGAAATTCACAACAGCTTTGCTTTTAAAATCATTATGACACTGCTGATAAGGCTTCAAGAGACTGGCTTATAGGCAATCTGAGTCAAATAAATAGATTGAACCTATACTGTTAAAATATCATAATCTGCCCTTTTCACAATATCTGCCAAATAATTCATTTCACTATTTCACTAGGTTTGTAGAGAGCCATTTAGTAAACTTAAGTGCATATCCTATGGATAAAGGTTTAATAACTCTCTATTAAAGTCTAAAGAATTGTGCTACTAACTTCAAACTCTTCTTCCTTATTGTCTGTGTGCTAGTTAGTAACCTGCTTATTATCTATTCATAGTTTTTCATCTCAATAAATTGCAAAGTCCTAGAAATTAAAGATGTGACTTAGCAAAGCTGTTTTCTTTTCTTTCTTTCTTTTTTTTTTCTTTAGCAAAGCTGTTTTCAAGGCACTCAGAATATGAGAGGTAATAAAATTTTCATAATCACATTATTTGTTTTTTTCTTTAATATTGAACATTGTCTTTCTCTTTAACATTCTTAGTAAAAATACCTTATGATTTGTAAGATTTGATAAATAACTCACCTTCCTGATTCCAGGCTTACATCGGAGATATTGTGGGTTCAGTTCTAAATCAGTGTGATGAAGCAAATACTGTAGTTAAGCATGTCATGCAAAATTTTTGATTTCCAAATGCATATATGTTATGTTTATACTATACTGTAATCTGTTAAATGTGACATGGCATTATGTCTAAAAAACAATGTGCATACTTTAAAAGGGCTTTATTGCTAAGAAATGCTAGTGATCATCTGAGTTTCAGTGAGTCAGATCTTCTCCTGCTGGAGAGTCTGGCCTCCATGTTGATAGCTGTTAACTGATGAGGGGAGAGGATGCTGAAGTTTGGGATGCCTGTGGAAATTTCTTAAAATAAAACAATGATGAAGTTTGCCACATGAATTGACTCATTCATAAAATGCTTCTCTGTAGACTGCAATGATGTCTGATAACATTTTACCTACAGCAGATCTTTCAAAATTGAAGTTAATCTTCTTAAACCCTGCCACTTCTTTATCAAAGAAGTTTATGTAATATTCTAAATTTTTTGTTGTCATTTCAACACTGGTTATAGCCTCTTCACCTAGAGTAGATTTCATCTCAAGAAACTACTTTCTCTGCTTACTCATAAGAAGCAACTCTTCATTTGTTCAAGTTTTATCATAAGTTTGCAGCATTTCAGACTTATCTTCAGGCTTTACTAATTCTAGTTCTCTTGCTGTTTCCACCACATCCGTAGTTACTTCTCCCACGAAAATCTTGAACCCCTCAAAATCATCTTTAAGGATTGAAACCAACCTCTTCCAAACTCCTGTCAACATTCATACTTTGAAATTCCTTCATGAATCACAAATTTTCTTACTGGCATTTAGAATGGTAAATCCTTTTCAGAAGGTTTTCAATTTATTTCGCTTAGGTCCATCAGAAGAATTACTATCTATGGCAACTGTAGCCTTACAAAATGTATTTCTTAAACAATGAGACCTGAGATTCTAAATGACTCCTTGACTTATGAACTGCAGAAAGGATGTTGTGTTAGCAGGCAGGAAAACAAGATTCATCTCCTTGTACATCTCTATCAGAGCTCTTGGGTGAATAGGTGCATTGTGAATAAGCAGTGATATTTTGAACAGTATCTTTTTTTCTGAGCAATGAGTCTCAACAGTGGGCTTAAAATATTCAGTAAACCATGCTGTAAAGAGATGTGTTGTCATCCGGGCTTTGTTGTTCCATTTATAGAACACAGGCAGACTAGATTTAGCAACATTCCTAAGGGCCCTAGAATCCTCAAAATGGTAAATGAGCATTGGCTTCAACTTCAAGTCACCAGTTGCATTAGCCCCTAACCAGAGAGTCAGTCTGTCATTTGAAATGTGAAGCCAGCCATTGAGTTCTCCTTGTTAGTTGTGAAAGTCCTCGATGACATCTTTATATATATATATATATTTCTGTTTTGTCTATGTGGAAAATCTGTTGTTTAGTGTAGTCACCTTCATCAGTGATCTTACCTAGATCTTCTTGATAATTTTCTGTCTTTTCTATATCAGCACTTGCTGCTTTACCTTATATTTTTATGTTACAGAGATGGTTTCTTTCCTTAAATCCTGTGAACCAACCTCTGGCAGCTTCATACTTTTTCTCTGTTGCTTCCTAACTGCTCGCAGCCTTCATAAAATTGAAAACAGTGAGGACTTTGCTGTGGATTAAGCTTTAGCTTAAGGGAATGTCGTGGCTGGTTTTATCTTCTATCAAGACCACTAAAATTTCTCCATATCAGCAATTAGGCTGTCTCACTTGCTTATTATGCTTGTGCTCACTGAAACACTACTTTTAATTTCCCGCAAGAACTTTTCTTTTGCATTAACAACTTGGCTAACTGATAGAAGAGGCCTAGCTTTCAACCTGTCTTGGCTTTTGACATGCCTTCTGCACTAAGCTTAATCTCTTAATCTTTGATAGCTTTTAACTTAAAAGTGAGAGATAGTTGACCCTTCCTTCCACTTGCATACTTAGAGGTCATTTTATGGTTATTAGTTGGCCTAATTTCTTTTTTTAATTAATTAATTGGTTAATTAATTTTTAGTAATTGTGATATTTTTTGCTTTTTTTCCCCCTTTTTTAATTTTAGAAAATTATGGGCCTGCAAACGTTTTGGTTACAGAAATTGCTTTTGTACCATTTTAGTCAAAGTGTGCCCATCCACCAAATGGTGTGCACTGTACACATTAGGTGTGAATTTACCCATCGCCTTCCCCCCTCCCACCTGCTTGATTTCCAATGAATGTTATTTCTGTATTTGCACATAAGTTTGATTGATTAGTTTCAATTTAGTGGTGAATACATCTGGTGTTTGTTTTGCATTCTTGTGGCACTTCACTTAGAAGAATGGTCTCCAGTTCTATCTAGGTTAATACAGGAGGTATTAGTTCACCATTTTTTGTGGCTGAGTAGTACTCCATGGTATACATATACCATATTTTATTAATTGATTCATATGTTGATGAGCATCTTAGGGAATAGGGAGGCTTAAGGAGAGGCAGGGAGAAGAGAGAACAGACTGGTTAATGGAACAGTGAGAAAACACAACATTTATCAATTAAGTTTTTTACCTTATATGGTTCATAGTGCCCCAAAAGAGCTAAAATAGTAACATCAAAGGTCACTGATCACAATTCAATTTTGAAATATTGCAAGAATTACTAAACTGTAACACAGAGACATGAGGTAAAGACAAGCTGTTGGAAAAATGGTTCTGATAATATTGCTCCATGCAGAGTTGCTACAAAATTTCAATTCGTAAAAATCACACAATCTGCAAAGCACAATAAAGCAGAGCACAATAAAAAAAGATATGCCAATTCATGTTTATTGACATACTACTGCTTATATGATATTAGGATGAATTTAGCTAAATGCACTCATGCTATTTTGTTGCACACATATATAGCAATGAAATAGAAACATTGTTGCTAACAGTGAATGTTGACATCTAGAGGGAACTTAAGAAGTACTGAAGTAAATTCAGAGTTATTATTAATAGATAGTGACAGAGTTGAAGGGACTCTGTATTCCAGATGTTATTTATGATGTTTGCTTATGTTTTGTGTTCCTTCTCCAAAATGTGTGTGTCTAAGCTCCAACCCCACAATTAATTAATTATTATTATGTTTTAGCTAATGAATAATAATTACTAATATAACCTCCATGCATTTTATAAAAATGTGTCTTATAAAAGAGTTTTAAAAATATTTATTAATTAAAACATTTTTACAATCTTGTAAAAAATATTAGCAGCAGTTTGAATGGTGATGTTTTTATAGTAATAAATATATCATGAGTTTTTGGGAGAAAGAACCATTTTAATGTACACATTTTTCATAAACTGTTGATATAAGAATAAATGTAAAAATATTGGGCTTATCATACTTGTTCATGCATACTCATTCATATGATAGTTAAGAAGTAGAATAAAAAGATTCCAAATTATGGTGGTGCAGAATAGAAGCATGACTGGATAGAGTAAGAAAAATTGGCTAATTAGGCAAATATTAAATTTTTCAAAAGTCTCTGAAAGACAGAGCTTACTAAGCATGATGTACACAAGAGTGACATGAAAAGGAATTGGGGTAAAAGGGTTTTATTTTTCAAATCTACTTTAATATTATTAAGGAACTCTGGAATCACCTGTGAACCACACCTAATCATTGTACTTGTTCAACTGCCCAACAGGCCTACCAGGCCTAACTCTCAGAAACATATTTTGGAGGAATAAAAGGAAAAGAAATTTGTAATACTTGAGTTATGAATTAAGCCCTGCTAAATTCTCCTCTTCAGTATTACTATGTACCAGTGTGGTATATTTCAAAGCATTTTTTTATAATCTGCACATCAAATAATTCACACTGAAATTTATTTATTACATCAAAAGTGTGTTCCTAAAGTAATTCCTCACATAAGAGAAATGAATGGGTTATCCCAAGCTTGTGGCTTAAAATAATAATCTTTTAAAACTCTTTGCATATTTGACATGATCAGAATGTAAACAAAATAGTTTCCTATTCAAAAATGCTTCCACATATTTCCTCAAATATATATATACTTATTTGGATTTGCTATATTTTCCAACATTTCTTGTCTGAATTATAGCAAGTCTCATAATTAGTTGACCTGACTTGACCCTTATATGTCTTTCATAATTTTTCTACATGGCAGCCAGACATCTTGTTAAAAATCTAAGTGTAATTTCTTCAGTCTTTTGCTGAAAATTTTGAATTAGCTCCTCATTTCACTCTAAGTATAATCTAAACTCTTTGTAACGATTTAAAGCTCAACATGATAACACCCCCCACACTTAGTTCTGACATCTCGACCTACTCTTACTTTATTTACCCTTCTGCTTCCTAACCACACTGGCTTCATAGCTTTCCCTGAATGTGACATCCAAATTTTACTCCTGAGATTTTGCTCTGGCTCTGCCTAGACCAATTTTCTCCAAGTATCTTCATGGTTAAGTCTCTCGCCTCTTCAATTTTTTGGTCAAATATCACCAAAAAGAGGCCTACTCTTATTGGCCTAAATAAAATTGCAACCCATCTCTAGGTCCTCCCTAAAATTCCAGGCCCTTTGCTTGTTCTATTTTAGCTTTCATTATAGAAGGCTCATTGCTTTTTGTGACATATCTTGTGTATGTTATGTTTATCATTATCTGTCTCCCCATCACCTCTAGAATATAAGCTCCATCAAAGAGGTGTCTTTGGTTCACTGATGTGAACCATTTTAGGAAAATGGAGTTGAACCTGGCCCATTGTAGGACATCAGTACATACATTTTTAAGTTAAATTACATGAAAAAAGACAAAAAATTTATGCTTTGGCATAAATATAAATGATGGTATTAAACCACCATTTATATTTAAAATGGGTCAATTGCCCTGGGAAACAAATGAGCAAATGAAAGATAATCTTTTTTTTTTTTTTATTTCTTTAAACATGAACAAATTACATAAAATTGAGAATTCACCTTGGGGCAATTTAGATTTCATCTGTTGTTTGAATTTTAATAAAGCAGTGTCTTTCTTTAAATTCACCAACTCAATCAAGCAAGCAAACCTAAGAGTCTAAATCCAGACTTCTTACAAAGTACATACTAAATGATCTTTGAAATTAAGCATTAATGATCATGAACAATGAAGTTTCAAATGCCATATATCAGAAAGACCTTCATAAGAAAAAATGTCATTTGACTCATTTCAATAAGCATTATTATGTTCAACAAATCAAAGAGTGTTATAATTTAATTTTTATAATAAAGGTTTGCAATTTTCATCTAGTTTAATGTTCACAGGCTCTCATAATTTTTGTTCACTTGGTGTTTTTTAATTAAATTCTCAGGTTATGAAGTTTTCTCTTTAAAATAAAATTTGCCTTGCATTTTGCAAGTAAAAGTTACATGTGGCAGTGTGCCGGTAAAATATATTATACATTTACCCCATCAACAGATGACAGATTTGTTGCTGAAACAAAATGAGTTGTTCTGTTGGATTCTTAAACTATACTGCGTATTACATATGAGGAACTGCAAGTGAGCATTTGGTAGAGTCTCAAACATCCTCCTTTTCTTCTCCTTTACATTTCATTGTAATGAGAAATTGAAATATAACTGAGCAAGAGCCTACTGCAAAATCATTTTTTCCCTTTTGAGTAATGATCTTCTCATAGTGAAAAGTGAAACGATGAAAAGGTTAGAATATGCTTTAATTCATTCTTGCAAAGGTTATAATTGCATCATTATTTGTGTCAATGTCAAATCAATGCTTCATTTCTTCCTATACTAGCCATATTAGCGTCAAGAAAATATGATATAATATTTGTTCTAACACTTAAGAACAATAAGTTATTCTAAACCTTTAATATAAATTACTTTCAAATTCACCTCATGTTTGAATATTTATTTCTTTTAATGTCAACCTACTGTTTAAATTATTACATACATAAAACAAAAGCATTCTATCTTGCTGCAGGAAATACATCTCACATGACTGTTTAAACAACATCATCAGGATGTAAAAGAGGTTGAAAATCAATCGAATACACTTAGAATGCAATCTGCAGCACTTGATCTGACGTATCAATCCACAAGCACAGAAAAAGAAAGTTGCCTCAATAGTGTCATAGTGATATTTCATAACATTTTCTTTTTCTGTGCTAACAGGAATCTAAGAAATGCTGATAGACTGTTAGTGTTAAATGTTTCAACCTTTGAATGAATCATTCAGTTTTCAAAATATATTCAATTGAATTAAAGCTAAGAAGTATTAGCATAATGGTAAACTGTCACCAGTCTCTTGAAAGGAAGGCTGCATCATCTGTGAAACCTTCTAGTTGTATTGCTCTTACCTTTTTGTTTAGGAGCATGACAATCCTGGTTTACTGTCAAAACACATTGGTAAAAAGAAATCTTTTGAAAATGTAAAAAAAATATTAAATCTAATAATTGCATTAAGAAATTAAAATCCTCTTGATTTGTCAATTACTACTTCCCATTATTAATAGAATATCTGTAGTGGTGTCAAAATGGTGATTTTTCTATTTAATCGTATTTTTTTTATTTTCTGAAATAACTATTAAATTCTATGTAATTAAAACCAAATTATTGCCCCTTACAGTCTTATTTAATGATAATCTGTGGCTTTTTATTAGATTTAAGTAATTTTTAAGTTATTAAAATTAATTAATTATTTTTTACTCTGGATAGACCCTTGAAAAACGAGTCAAGTCTCAGGGAACTTACACAGTAAAAAACATATTTATAGTACGCCATATATACAAATGATCCGTACTTGTAGATATATTCTATTAACAATTTTCAACTATCTTTTAAGTAGTGAATATTTTCTTCCAGATTTATTTGGCCAATTTATAAATATTCTTTTTATATGTAGTTCTTTCTTCTCCCAAGGACATCAGTTCTAAAGCAAGTCATTAATTAGTGTGCAAAGAGAAAAATTCAACCTCCCATTGCTTTTGAGTTAAAAAAAAATCAAGTCCTGCTTGATACTTGCTTTATCTAACTAGGCCTAAATATCTTACAACTAATTTTTATTACACAGTATTCTAATGAGGTATGTTTTTGGCATTTGGTATATAAAAGACTAGGTTTTTATTTTTCACTGATGTATTTCAATGATTTTAAACTGAATAAAGCAAGATAAATAAAGTTACTGGAAAAATAAATATATAAAAACCACCACCTAAAGTCAGTAGAGTATGAAAATAAAAAGTAGATGCTGAAGGTGAGTTAACACTTACAAACAGGAAAAAACACAAGGCGAAGAGTGATTTACTCATTTTAATTGCTTTTATTAATAGCTTTGAGACTAGTCCAAAGTTACATCTGACAGGGAGGCTAAAATTTCAATAGAAAAACTCACAGTCTCATTTCTTTTCAAAAATCAGAAGACAGGATTCCAGGCAATCATAGCAATTAGAATCTAAAGAGGGAGGTTTCAGAAAGGAAAGAGACAGGGAAAGGATCCCCAATTTCTGTGTATAAATTCTGCCCAAATATATTATATAATATGACCAACCCCTGGACCCAGATAAGCCTGGGACCAACTTCACATAGGACAGCTAAATCTAAGCAAATAGGATACAAATTTGAGCTGCTATCTACAACAGGGAGAGAGTTTTATTATTTAATTGCCAAGTCAATTGTCTGCTAAAATAAAACAAAAAACATTAGCACTCTTAAAAGGAATATAACAGCATTCATATTCTCTACATCATATCATTCAAAATGTTCAGAATCTAATTCAAAATTATAATATATATCAAGAAACAGGAAAGCAACTTCCCATTCTCAAGAGAAAAAATAATCCACACACACAAAAATCTAGGTGACACAGATGTTGGATTTAGAAGACAAGGATCTTAAAGCAACTATTTTAACTACACACATTGCAAAATTTTGTCTATTTTGTCAAAGTCAAGTTTGGAGATTGAACAGAAGATTCAGAGAAAGGAAATCCCACTCAATCATATATTAGTGTTGAAAAGAAGAAAAGATACAGTATAATCTTGTTGGGCAGATTTTCCAGTTGTCTTATAATAAGACTTAAGACTTGCTGATATCCAAATCTTCTTTGAATCCCAAGCAGCACAGGAATATTTCAAGATTACCTTTTGCAGCATTATTTTTACATGGATTCCAATTTCCTTTAAATTCCCAAATATCTCATCACCTGAAGTGAAAATATTTTCTCCAGTGTCTTGTCAAAGCTTGTTCAACTATATTATATGATGACAAAGTGGGCTAGATTCTGCAAGCATTTTTTCATTCACAAAGAACTCAGCAAAATGTGTGTGTGTGTGTGTGTGTGTGTGTGTGTGTGTTTTCTTATATTCATGCATTTCACCTTTCAGCTAAACACCCTGTGGAAAACACATCTTTCAGTAAGCCACCAGATTTCAACATGTAGATGAAGTTTTCTGTTCTCTTAGTGAAGTTTTCAGAAATTTTTCCTGAAATATTCTCAAGTGAAGTAGTTTTTGTTTAATAATAAACGTGAACCTTTTTGTAGCAGTATCCACAAAAATTTTCATTTACTCTTCCAAAGCCTTTGGTACTAGCACCCCTCTGCAAAGAAATCAGTTTGTTGATGGGAGGGAGGAGGAGGGAGTGGGTATATACATACATAATGAGTGCGATGTGCACCATTTGGGGGATGGACTTGCTTGAACTCTAACTTGAGTGAGGAGGGGGTGGCAAGGGCAACATATGTAGCCTATACATTTGTACCCCCTAATATGAATTAAATTTGAAAAAAAAAGAAACCAGTTTGTTGGAAAGAAAAAGGATTTTCTTGATTCTGTAAGAGGTGTAATTCTTTTTAGAGCCAACTATTGACCGTATACTGCCAGTACTGATGCCAAGACAGTACCTCCAGGAGAGACTTTTGTTTCCAGTTATGAATAAAAATCTAGATATAACTTTGTTCTTTCTTGTTGTGGCCAGGCCTTTATAACCAGTTCACTGTCGTTTGAAAATGATTCAAATGGCACAGCTTGACATGTTTTATAAAGAATCTTGGTGCTGTGGTTTGAATGGTTGTGTTTCTTCAAAGTTCATGTTGAGACTTAATCCCCAGTATTCAGAGGTGGGGCCCTTAGGAAGTGATTAGATCATGAGGGTTCCACTCTCATAAATGGCACTAGTGCCCCTAAAAAAGGACTTGAGGAAGTCTTTAGACCTTTTTGCCCTTTTGCTTTACAATCAAGTAAGGACACAGCGTTTTTCGGTGTATTATAAAACATCTTCATAGGATATGATATGTCATCAATATATCAATATACATTAGTATTTGAGAGGGAACTATTTTTTTCACTTCCTCATACCGCATCTTTTGCTATCACTTTATTCACTGTATGTGCTGGAATTACTAGGCTCTCAAAAATTATGCATTTTGTTTATCTGACTATACTTTTGTTTTGTTACCAAACAACTTTCTCTAAGCATTTACACTGAATATAACCTTGTAAACAAAGGCTTCATTCTGTTCATTTTAAGATTTCCATACCTCTATTATTTCTCAAATGGTTATGAAATATAGTTTAGTAACTTTTAAATTTTCCAGGGGCCATTGACACATTTATTAATACAAGTTGTTTCTTATTCTCTCTCCCCTCAGGTGACTTTTAATGGACTTCAATAATTTCAATTATCGGCACATATAAAACCCTTTGATAAGTAGTTTTCATTGTAAAGTCTAACTTTTTGAGAGTCCCTTATTCATGTGGGTAGTTAATGACTTAGATGTGCTCTTCATCACTGAGCACCTCAGAGTTGTATACAGGCCTAGGTGCAGAATTCTCCTGCATCATCTAACATCTGCCACTAAAAATGACCAAATTATACTGTCAGACACGTTTGTAAGACATAGACACTCACAAAATATAAAAATAAGCTCTAAATAAATTACAAAATGAAGAAAAAATCTTAAACATGAGAAATTTCCAATGCAATTCACTTTGGATCAGTTTAATTCACTGAATTCCATTGTTTCAAACAGTAGCATATCAGTGGGAGACAGCTGGCATGGGGAGAGAGCAGCAAAGTTACAGTGTGTAAAATTATTTCTTTTAGAAACAAAATTATCTTCCAATTTTTTGTTACATTAGTACAGCTCTTTGCCCTGGTAAGTTAGTGGGCAGCACATAGGAGAGGTGGGGAGAGAATTCAGGAGGGAGAAGCTGTCCTCCTTCCCCCAGACAACATAACGCTCAGAAACCGAGACTCCAATGAAAGCAACAAAATCTTAAAATAAATTGTTCTGTGGGGATAACAGATCTTTAAACAAAATGCTAAAGGGATTGCTTTCTATCTCTCCATCGTTACTCATATTTTCCAGTTTAGCAAAGTCATTATATCCATCTTTACTATAAAGACGGATCTCCTGCTCTCTTCTCATACCTTGAAGTTCTCATTTGTTTCAAATGGCTATCAAAACATGTCCAACAAACACAGTTCTTTTCCTAAGAAGAATTCTGAGGTCAGTTGTTGAGTTGATGTAACATGCAACTCCCCACCTTACACAGTTTCATTGACTTCTTTGTAATTAGTAGGTGGCCCATCAGGGAACATAAGGCTCTCATAATGCTGGTATGAGGAACAGGTTTGCTATCAAAAAGTCAAGAGTATGAATCTCCTGAATGTAAGGTGTTTGCCAAAAGTTCATGGTTGTTCCTGATTTTATAGAACCAAATCAGGCATCTCTAAAATATAAAACTGCAGAAGTACAGTTTGAATGCATGCTTATTTTTATATACCATTAGAATTAATATTTGGAATTATGGGGATCAGGATATAAAAATATATGTTAATATACAGTACAAACCACAGACAGCTAATATTTTGTCTATCATATATGTAAATGACATGTTTATGTATTCGCATATGTATGATGTACATACATGGGTCTGTGTTTGTGTGTGTGTGTGTGTATCTGTACAGAGTTAGAGAGACAGAACAGGAGGTAAAGAAACATATTAGTTTTCTATTGCTGCCGTAATGAATTACTGCAATTTTAGGTGCTTACAACAACATAACTGTATTAGCATCTAGAAGCTGTCCATGTTCCTTAGCTTGTAGCCCTTTTCCTCCATTACAAAGCCAGTAATAGAGGGTTAAGTCCTGAGGTAGTATTACTCTGAAACTGCTTCTATCATCTCATCTCTTTTTCTAACTGTCCTCTTCTGCCCACTTCTTCTATTTTTAAGCAGTTTTGCATAATAATTACAATTGACCTTTGAACAACACAGGTTTGAAGTGTGTGGATCCACTTATAGGTAGATTTTCTTCTGCCTCTGCCACCCCTGAGACAGCAAGATGCAGTCCTCCTTTTTCTCCTCCTCAGCAGTCCTCCTTCTCCTCCTTACTCAAGGTGAAGATGATGGAAAAAAAGATCTTATGATGATCTACTTAATGGATAGTAAAATAGTTTCTTTCCTTATGATTTACTTAATAACTTTTTTCCTCTAGCTTACTTTAATGTGAGAATACAGTATATATTAATAATACATATAACATAGAAAGTTATGTTAACCAACTGTTTATGTCATCAGTAAGGCTTCTGCTTAACACTAAGCTATTAGTAGTTCAATCTCTGGGAAGTCAAATGTTATACATGGATTTTTGACTGTGTGGGATATAGATACTGCTAATCCCCATATTGTCCCAGGGCCAACTGTATGTATAGTGGGACCATGAAGGTAATTCATAACATCCCTCTCCCTTAAGATCAGCTGATAAATAAACTTAATTCTATCTGAAACTTTCAACTCTCCTTGCCATGTAACCTAACATATTCACACATTCTGAGGATTAGTGCGTAGAGGTGTAGACATATTTGGGAGAAAAGAATCTTCTGTAAATTTTCTCTTGTTGAAGTTCTCAGAACATAGGAGATTAGTGTTGAATATACTTCTACAGGATGTTGAAGTTTTTCCTTATTCAAGAAAATATTGTCCTAAACCTACAAAATACTAAGAACAAAAAGAAAGTTTATTCAAAGATCATGTGACTTATGAGAAGACAAATCCCTAAAGCTTATACCAAGTTTACTAGATTACTATATATTTATGAAGAGCATTTGTAAACTTTGAAAAAAATAAATCTCTTGTATACTCTAGCTAAATCTTCAAAAGTTATATACACATATAACATATAAATACATACACATTTATGTGCATGTGCAAAAACATGTTTTACATATATGTTCTATATATGTGCACTTATACATATATACATACACATCTATGTATATGTATATGTGTATACACACACATAAATAATAAGAGACAGAGAGAGTTAATCCTCATTATTCCCATATTTCTATATTTGAGAATTTTGCATTTTGAGATTTTGTATTAAAATGAGGCTAAATTTTAGCCTTGTTGCTAAAATTTGCTTAGAAAACCCAAATCAAAGCTTGCAGCATTTTCATGGTCATTGGTGGACATGCATACAGCAGTGAAAACTTTTGAGTTTTTTGATGTGCATCTTCCCAGCTGAGGTTGAAAAAGGTGACACTTTACCTTCTTGCTTTAACTTAAGAAGAGTCCTTTTTAAAGACCTGTTTAATATCATGTATTTCAGATTTTTATGCTTTTTTTTTGTTGATTTTGCTGCTTAAAATGATCCCTGAGTATAGTGTTGAAGTGTTGTCTAGTGTTCCTAAACTCAAGTGTCATATTTTCCCCCTAATTTGGTACTGAGTTCTTTCTCTGGAGAGTAACTATCAGCTCCAGCCCTGTTCTGATGGGGCTCCAGAGGGTGTGGTTGTGGATATTTACAGTGTACTTTCTTTATTCTGGCAAATGACTTGATGCCCAAGTGTCCAACTCCTTCTCAAAGAAAACTTGTGGATATTGGCAGGTACTTTTGTGACTCTTGTGTAACCTGGGTCCAGTTTATTCCTACCAAGATAGCCACTCTAGTAGAGACCTGACCAGGAAAGCAGTTAGGGTTGGATGTGTCAGTTAGGTAAGACATAGAGAAGACAACTCAATTAAACACAAGAAATAGCAGAAGCAGTTTATTACCTATAGATCCCAGAGAGAGGAGGGCTGCTCTCCTTGCAGGTCCAACAGGGATGGGGAAGACATTGGAGAAATACAAACTCAACCAGCATGTGGGGGACAAGAAAGGAAGTGGGGAACCTGGAGTCCAAAGCCTTTACTGGGATCCAGGGTGTTACCTAAGCAGGTTTCCCTTAAAGAGTTTTACTTGGTAGGTTTAGAACAAGTAGACATAATTTCCATGGAATCATACAATGACTGAGCAGTGGTCACTGTGGCATATCTGTGTAAGTCTATGTGGGATGTGGGGGTAACTGGGGTGAGTAAAGTAGGTTGTATCTAGCTGCGCAATAGAAAAGTGGTCACTAGGAAGCAGTTAAGGCAGAGATCTGAATTGACTCTATCAGGGAACTAGGAGGAAATGAAGAACTGGAAACTGGGTCAAGAATGACTAAGCCCTGCTTCTGGTATGAGAAAGTTAAACTTAGATTTAGAATGGATGCTGAGGCAACAGAATTACAAGAATTCACTACACCAAGAAAGCTGTGATGTATCTTACAGACAAATCATGTTTTAAATAAGCTTTGTTCAAGTGTAAGTTACAGTACTATTGGTAATGAGTTCAGTGTTTAAGCATAAACAATATATATTGAATAAGGTGTTGTTAAGCAGAAACACACATAAAACTAATTATGAATAATTAGTTCAGTAATGGCTAATTCAGTGTTTACAGCAACTTTAGTAGCACATAACTACTACTCTAGTGAGACTCAACTATTTTTCTGTGATATCTCTTTCTCGCTCTCTTTCTATCACATGATGAATGGCTAATAATTAAATTATATTTTAAAATTTTTATTTTTAATTACTATGGGTAAATAATTGTTGTATATACAGGGTATCCCAAAAGTCTCCATATAAAGAAAAAATTTTATAAAAATTTGTAATGAATATTTTGTAAATAAAGGTACATTTATCTACAATTTCCCATTTTTCTTATGTATGGTGACTTTTGAGACACCCTGTGTTTATAGGGTACATGTGATATTTTGATAGGTTATGCATATAAATCAAATTAGGGTAATTGGGACATCCATGACCACAGGCATTTATCATTTCTTTCAGTTAGAAGCATTCAAATTACAGTCTTTTAGTTATTTTAAAGTATACATTAACTTATTGTATACACTAAGTATACTTAGTATATACTTTATAGTCAATTCGTTGTGCTAACTACCTAACTATATTTTTGTACCCATTAACCATCACCACTTTATCTCCCCCTCCCCATTACCCTTCTCAGACTCTGCTAAACAACTATTCTCTGTCTCCATGATCTCAATTGTTTTAATATTTAGCTCCCACAAATGAGTGAGAACATGCAAGACTAAAAATTGCATTTTGGAAAAAGAGAATGAGAGTGTGGGATATGCAGTTTTTCACATAGGTATGGCACTATATGAATTCTCAGAGGTGAGGAAAAATGAATTATATTTGAAAGAGATTAAGTGGTTTTAGAGGATTAAATGCTAAGTAATTAGTTTATTGAGAGAGAAATTGGTAGTACAATTTTCCCAAATATTTAGTGATTAATCAAAATTATGCTTACAAATAAATATTGTTCCTGAAAAAAAATGCATTAAGTTTAGAGAGCTTGGGTAAGGAATAAACTGAGTATTTTAAATTTAAAGTGATTCACTTCTTAAGTGAAATAATGACAGGGTCCATAGAGCCAGATTACACTTGTTGTCTGATTCAGTTTAGTTAATCCAATTTTATTGAATTCCACATTCTCCGTTGGCCACTAAAAAGCCCATAAATTCGTGATGATATACTTAAAAACCATATGTCAATGTAATTCACAGAATGATAAAGATGTGCAAAAGAAACTAGTAAATCACAAATGTGATAACATAGAAATTAATTTAGAATTTCGGACATGGCTTGGTGGAAGAAATGACTCCCAGTCTGTCTTAAAAGACAAATTTATACAAAGACAGTTGGAAAATACATTCCACAGAATGGGGAAACAAGAGCGAGGGAATATGTTCTGCAGAGAAATTACGAGCAGAATTTGTAAGGAAAACAATGGTTAATAAAATGGGAATATAGTCAGAAATAATGAAAAAGATAGAAGATTGTTTTCTCCATGAGAAAAGAAGCCTTTTTGCTCCTCTAAAGCCTAGCTGGATCATTCAAATAATAAAGTCACTACAATGTGTTTTTTTAAAAATATATATAAGATTTTGATATTTAACTTGTTAAACCAGCTATCCAAGTTAAGTTGTGATATAAAAGAGCTAAAAATTTGACTTTAGAAATATGAAACTACAAATGATGATGGAAACGATGAGATCTAATTAAGTTTTCAAGAAAAGAAAGAATAAGAAGATAAAATCAGATCAGGAGACTGCAGAAAATAGTCATTATTCACTGTCTCATGCGTACAGGTAAAGTTTGGAACTGGCTGAAGTTATCAAAAGATGATGAAAATTAAAATGTGAAACAATTTGTTTTATTCA
The DNA here is from genome assembly GCF_040939455.1 of Microcebus murinus. Classification (NCBI taxonomy): domain Eukaryota; kingdom Metazoa; phylum Chordata; class Mammalia; order Primates; family Cheirogaleidae; genus Microcebus; species Microcebus murinus. The sequence continues at coordinate 16,114,945 of NC_134114.1, forward strand.
AATGAACATACATCTAAGTAATTGCCAGTTTTCATAAATGTTCATATGAACCTTTAAATTAAATGAAAGAACTCATTTCATTTCCTAGAGCCTGAACTACATTAAGTTTTTCATTCATTTTGTCATATTTCCCATAAAAATATTTTAAATAAATGTAATGAAATACATGATTCAAATATATTTGAAAAGCAAGAAGCAGACATATAACATTTTAATTTTGTATACATCCATTCTGTCTTTCTAAATTTTAGAAAAGTGGTTAGAAATCACAAAGGTCATAGTAACAAAGAAATGGAAAGGAGAAATGAGAATAATCAAATCCCAATTTTTGCATAGAACAATTCCTAAAAGTAATTAGCTCTGGAAAATTGATCTCTGATTGCTTTACAGTCATTAGACATAACCTGGATTCTCCCAAATCTTTAATCTGTATGCAGTGTTTTAAATAAGGTTACTGAATATGTAACTTGTCATATTAATCAATGGACTGGTCATGTTCATTGTATAAATCACATTTTGATAATTGAGAAAATGAGTCTGATTCATAATCAACATCTATCTAAATAGCAAATCAACATTTTTCTCGAATATGGTAAAATTATTTTAAAAATCATTTAATGATTATGTATTTATTTTATGACGTGTATTGATGTTATCGGCATTACCTTATATCATTATGCCTTTCATTTTAGTTTTATATATTTCTTTAACTTTCAGTTTAATTTCCTCAGTGGTTAAGTTAGAGTTTTGGGGTAAGAGTAGACAACTATAGCCCTTTGGTTTATATGATTTATTTTTAGGGAAAAAAATAATGCCAATTCAGATCATATTAAGTTACTTAAAAAAGGACAATTTTGAAAGTATTCCACTATTTTAGTAGCTGTGAACATTCTTTCTACCATAGAAATAGCTACAGAATCAGTATAAAGCATGTCAACCATGGAAATAGCTATAGAATCAGTATAAAGCATGTCAACATTCTTACATGTGCTATTCTAAATTATACATTAATCAACAATTAATATTCCTGCCATTATAATAATTATTATATTTTTGAACATAAATATAAAATTTTAGAATGAAAAAATAGATTTATTTTAAAAATAAATTTTAAAATGAAATCCTAACATATAATAAATTCACTGATTATATCTGAATAACTATGTGTGTATATATATATGATAAAACAGAAAATAAGAAAATATATACCTTTTAAAATAAAAAGGCACATATAAAAGTACTTTTCTAAATTTGATTATCATTTTCACAGTACAGTATTATTCACTGAGATGAAAAATTTTAGTTGCTTTGTATTTACCTGCCTATAATGCTTTAAAATAAGTGTTACTTTCTTTGAGTGTAATTCTGTACACTCTCACAATGACTTCATTATAAAGACTTTGTTGTTGAAAAGTATATAAATTAATTTATATTTATTTCATATCTTAAACATTTATATGACTTTATTTGCGTAACATAGAAAAGCAAGAGATGGTTTAGATGATGGTGGAGTTATTAGTAATGGATGCATTTATTACTAGCACATGGTCCAGCTGTTTAATTTTTTGCTTTGTAATGATATTAGGAGAGAAAATAGCTGAGTATGGGGATGACAGTGAAATAATGAATAGAATAATATGCATCGTGTTCTAACATACAGTCATTAGGAATGTGAATTCAAAGCAAAAGTACACTAACCCCAGCCTGAGTAATTCTAGCAAAATTTGTATCCCATTGCAAATCTGAAAATTAACAGTATCTGAGTAACACATTATGGTTATTAAGGTTGATCATATTTTGGCTCTGAGGGACATGACTCATAAAACATTGAGTTTATAGTCTAATAGTTATGTCAATCTATATGTCCCTTTAATTTGTTGATTTGGCAAGACTGCCCTACTAGGTTACTGCCTACAGATGGCTCTATTGTTTCACACACACACACACACACACACACACACACACACACACACACACGTTTATTCATTTTCAGTTGCTTTGTTACCTTGTCAAAAAGGTTTTATTTGTACCAAAGCATGTTATGAATTGAATATAACAGTCTCTTAGTTTCTTTCAATTTGCCAATTTTGCTTTATAGATTTAAATAAATAAGAATAAGGGGAATAAGAGCATTGCTATCTCAATACCCATCGTCCTGTAGTTATTTTTAAGTAAATATGTGCATTTTTTGGTTAGTTGTATTTAAAAAACAAAACAAAACCAAAAATCTAGCATTAATATCAGAAAAAACTGAAAGTTTTAAAAATCAATATAAGTTTTTAAAAATCAATATAAATTTCTTAAATATAACACAGAGATGTGTATTTCCTAGAATAATGTGACTATAAGTTTTTATATTACCTTCTAACTAAATGTTTTAACACTAGCTACATTAACTTTTTTAAGTCTCATGTAATCCCTATAACATATATGATAAATAAAACATGAATTTTTTCATTGCATTAAAATTTTCCAATGTTCAAGCACTTTTGTTTAATTCAAGTTTGCTATCATGAGATGCAGTAAAGGCAGCAATTGGAATAACTAAACCTAAAGTAGAATTTGCACTGGTATTTAACACTGGTATAACAAAGACTTAATTCAAAAGGGAAATAAAATGCTTGGAATTACTGAGAGGTCTATCACATTGTAAGTGATTAAGTAGATTCAATGCAGGTAATCTCATATCAAGGAGTACATAGATATAGAGATTAGCACAGTTATACAACAGATTTCAATAAATATATAATTTCATATTAAAGCATCACTAAATTTTAGCAATGATATACGTAGTCAAAAACATATTTTGTTCTCAAATATACAAAAGGAATATTGTTAAGATGAATGAATGGACAAATGATTTCTTTACCTGGTGGCTGAATGTTTAAAAAATGGGTTTATTAGAATACTAAATGATATGATCAAAATATCAATAAAACAAGGAATTATGCAAGATTTGTCAATTTAAGAGTCTGAGAAAATACTTTGAAAATTCATTAAAATGCTTGGCATAATAAACTTAATTATTTTATTATGAGCTGGAATTCAAATGTCAAACCTGTCTAAATTTTTATTTACCAATCAAAGAGAGATTTCAGTAACACCCTAGTCACACACACACACATTTTGAAAAAGGAACTCCAGGGCATGCTTTGGCTTGGGCAAGGCAAAGGCAAAGGCATTTTGGTTATACATAACCAAAATGTTCGTACCCCCATAATATTCTGAAATATAAAAAAAAATCCATAAAGAAAAAGAAAAAAAAAAAAGAAGAAAGAACTTCACTAGTAGTGTGATCTTAGAAAGGCAAAGTTATGTGGTCTGGTTTAGTGAGTGTTCTCTCTTTTTAAAGTTTTTTTCTTATCAATCTAGCAAAAGATTTCTCAAAGTTTTTAATATTTTTGAAGAACTAACACTGGGTTTCTTTGATTGTCTCTATTTAGTATAGTCACCACTGTGCTCTATTAATTACAATTTGCATGGAATATTTTTTCATTATTTTCCTTTCAACTTATCTGTGTATTCACATATAAAGTGACTCTTTTGTAGTGCCAAATTTGTATTTCCTTCTATTTCCTTTTGTGTGTATTCTATAAATATTTTCTTTGTAGTTGTTAGTCATGAGGATTACACAAAACATTCTAAAGCTATAACAGTCCATTTTAAACTGACAGCAACTTAATTTTCATTGCATGCAAAGACTCCTTTTTATCTCTGCTCTCCCCCACTTTAAGTTATTGATGTCATAAATTACAACTTTATATATTATATACCCATTAATATGGATTTATGGTTATTTTTATGCTTTCATCTTTTAAAATTTATACAATTATTAAAGGTTCAGTCATAAGCTAAAATTATAACAATATAAGTTTTATAGTTCTCTCTATATTTACCTTTACTGGGGAACTTTATATTTTCTTATACTTTTGTGTTACTTGTTATCTGGCATCCTTTCACTTCAACTTGAAGGAAGCTTTTAACATTATTTGGGAGGGTAAGTATTGTGGTAATGAATTCCTTCAGCTTTAGTTTAGCTGGAAATGTCTTAATTTCGCTCTCATATGTATATGATAAATTTACTGGGTACAGTATTCTTAGTTGTCAGGTATTCTTTTTCTCTTTTATAATTTTCAATATTTCTCTGCCTTCTATATATATGTGTTTTATCACTTTGAAAAAGTATCTATGAAATTTGGTCCATATGCATTTAACATAAGTACTAATATGTAGTCTAAAATCATCTTAAGTTCTTTAAGATTTTTTATCTGTTGGATGTTCCCTTTTCATGTCATTTTCATGTTCCTTTTCTTACTTTCTTTTAGAATAGCTGAGTATTTTAATTATTCCATTTTATCCTTCATTAGCTTGAGAGTTTTAAAATGTTTACTATTCCTTTTGAAGTTATTTTAGAGATTATAACATGTATGAGGGCTGTCCAAAAAGTATCCAGCCATTGTTACTAGTACTCTTCATATTACATGGCTGGATACTTTCTGTACATCCTCACTTTTCACGTTCATGACTTTTACTACTTTTATGTTCTTGACAACCATGAAAGAAATTTGGAACCATTCACTCCCTCCTGATTTATATGCTAGTATTATTGTACATATTGACAATATATAGGTATATAATATATATTATTATTACTATCAATATAATCAGTATCAATTAAAATTTACTCTTTGTTTTACCTAATTTATTATTCATGTCTTCTTCTTAATTTTTGTTTTATTTTTATAGACAGGATCTGTTTCCCAAGCTAAATACAGTTGTGTAATCATATTAATAGTTCAGTTCAATCTAGAACTCCTGGACTCAAGTGAGCCTCCTACCTCAGTCTCCCAAGAAGCTAGGACTGCAGGTACTTGCCACCACACCTGGCTAAATTTTTAAAAATTATGTAGAGACAGAGTCTTGCTATGTTGCTTAGGCTAGTCTCAAACTTTTGGCCTCAAGCGATGTTCTCACATTGGCCTTCTAAAGTGCTGGGATTACAGGCATGAGCCACAATGTGTGACCCACTTATTTCTTGTTGATCAATTTTTTGTTATTTAAAAAATTTTTTATTGAGGTAAAATATACATATATAATTTACTGTCATTACCATTTTAAGTGTACAGTTAAATGGTGGTAAATAGATTTATATCCTTTATTTTCTCTTTTCCCCCTTCTCCTTCTCGGCCTCTTGTCACAACCAATCTATTACCTATCTTCATGAGATGTAATTTTTTATCTTCCACATATGAGTAAGAACATGAGATATTTGTGTTTCTTTGCTTGGCTTATTTCGATTAACATAATGGCCTTTCTGGTTCCAGATTGTAGATTGCAATCTTGCTACAAATGATAAGATTTACTGTATAATGTTAAATTGTGTATATATACCAAATTTATTTTATTTATTGCTTTATTGATGGGCACTTAGGTTGGTTCCATATTCTGGTTATTGTGAATATGCTACAATAAACATAGGAGTGCAGATATCTCTTTAATACATTGATACTCTTGCTTTTGGATATATACCCAGTAGTGGAGTTGCTGTATCATAAGAAAGTTCTATTTTTAGTTTTTATCTTTCTTAAGGAGACTCCATATCCTTCTCTATGCTGGATGTACTAAGTTACATTTCAACCAACAATGTACAAGGGTTCCCTTTGCTACACATCATTGTCAGCATCTGTTACTGCTTGTCTTTTTGAACATATGCCGTTTTAACTGGGGTGTGATGATATCTCATTGTTTTTTTTATTTGAATTTTTCTGATGAGCATTTTTTAATGTACATGTTCATTGCTATGTCTTTTGAGAAATATTTGTTCAAATTTTTGCTCATTTTGTAATCAGATTTCTTTTTGTAATTGAGTTATTTGATGTCATTGTATATTCTGGTTATTAATCCTTTGTCATATGTATACATTGTGATTATTTTATCCCATTCTGAGTGCTGTGTCTTCACTCTTTGGATTGTTTTCTTTGCTGTGCAGAAGGTTTTCAGCACAGCCTCTGGAGTAGCTGGGACTACAGGTGTGCACCATGACACCTGGCTAATTTTTATATTTTTAGTAGAGACAGGGTGTCTGTTACTTTTGCTCAGGTTGATCTTGAGCTCCTGGCCTCAAGCAATTCTTCCTTGGCCTCCCAAAGTCTCCCAGAGTGCTAGGATTACAGGTGTGAGCCACTATGCCTGGCTTATTTTTAAATTTTTTGTAGAGACTGGGTCTGGTCTCACTGTGTTACCCAGGCTGATCTCGAACTCCTGTCCTGTATAATTTCCATTGAGAGCTCTGTTGCCAGATGATGTTATTTTCTCCCTATCCTTGACTATCATATGCCTTGGTACAGTTTTATTTGGGTAGAATCTGTAAGGTGTTTTAAGACATTCCCGTACCTGGATATTTATATCTTTCTCAGGTTTTGGAAAGTTTTCTGTTATTATTTCTTTGAATAAGCTTTCTACTCCTTGCTCTTGCCCTGCTCTATCTTGAATACCAATAATTCTTAGATTTGATCTTTTGAGGTGATTTTCTATATCTTGTAGGCTGTCTCCATTCCTTTACATTTTTTTTTCTTTTTTCTTCTCCAATTGTGCATTTTTGAATAGCTGGTCTTCAAGTTCACTAATTCTTTCCTCCACTTGGTTCTTTTCTGCTGTTATGAGCCTCTAAAATGCTTCTCAGATCAATGAATGTATTTCTCATTTCCAAGAATTTTATTTAATTTTTTAAAATTAACTCAATCTCTCTGTTAAATTTCTCTGATAAATTTCCGAATTGGTTTTCTGTGTTATCTTACAGATAAATGAGTTTTCTTAAAACTGCTATTATGAATTCTTGGCGAGAGAGCTAACAAATCGCCATCTTATTAGAGTCAATCAGTGGATTTTTTTTTTTTTTTTTTTTTTAGACAGAGTCTCACTTTGTTGCCCAGGCTAGAGTGAGTGCCGTGGCGTCAGCCTAGCTCATAGCAACCTCAAACTCCTGGCTCAAGCAATCCTCCTGCCTCAGCCTCCCAAGTAGCTGGGACTACAGGCATTCGCCACCATGCCCGGCTAATTTTTTGTATATATTAGTTGGCCAATTAATTTCTTTCTATTTATAGTAGAGACGGGGTCTCGCTCTTGCTCAGGCTGGTTTCGAACTCCTGACCTCAAGCAATCCGCCCGCCTCGGCCTCCCAGAGAGCTAGGATTACAGGCTTGAGCCACCGCGCCCGGCCTAATCAGTGGATTTTTGTTTTGTTCTTTTAGGGAGGCCATGATTCCCTATCTGCTGTTGTGTCTTGTAAGTATACATATATGTCTTTGCATTGAAGGATTAATTATTTATTTCAGTTTTCTCTGTCTGGCTTGTTTTCTTTTTTATTAACTATATTTGCTTGGTGAAACTTCACTGCTACCCTATTTCTTCCTTTTTGGCTCTAAGTAGTACCTTAAGCCCACATTCACCTCAGTTCTTATAAATAGAGAACTGTCTATCCCAAACAGGTGAGGTCCAAAGAGATCATCCTGGCAGTGTAGGAAGACTGGCTAGGAGTTCTTGCCCAGGGGACCTTGGGAACATATCTCCTACAGTGCACTGCTACTAAACAACCACTCTGATTTGGTGTCTCCTTTGGCTAAGTTACAGAGTAGAATTTCCAGCACTGGGGATGGTAGTCCTGCCTCCCTTATTAAACACTACCTGTCCTCTAGGATATTTCTCCCTTTAGGATGTCAAAAAACTTTGCTTCTCATGGGTTCAGAGAAGGACAAGCCTCCCGCCAGGGAACTCAAAAAGGTGGGAAGCTGGTTGTGTACCTCAATTTCATTCTTTTCAGGTTAGAAACCCTGAGTTGGGGGCAGGTTTTCTGCATGCTTTGTGGGCAGGATGGCGGGCAGGGAGGGGGGAAGGTGTTGTTTGTGGATGTGGAAGTCTGATACTCCTACTGTCTCCTCAGAGCTTTTCCCCTTTTTTGTGGCCCTGAGAACTGTATCATTCTGATGCTTGCACTCTGGATTGGTGCCAGCATAGATCTCATTGCTGTACATTTGTTATCCATTTTCTGAGGGAGGAGAGAAGCCAGCCTGCCTTGCCTCCACTGTCTTGGAACAAAAAGTCCCAGCACCAGTTATCTACATTGCATAATGTATTTCTGACCCTGTGGAAATAGACCTGCACACAATATTTAGACACAACTAGCCATATTTATGATGTCAAGAGAATCATGAGCAAACTTTCTATTATCCTAATGTAAATATGTTTTATAAAATTATCTCCAGTTGTAGGTCTGTATGGTATCAAAGTGCTTTTGGTTGACATATAAAAATACACTTTTTTAAAGCTCAATATTTCTTTAAGAATACGATGATTAGTTTTATTAATGCAATCAAAGCTCTATCATAAACTAAAACATATCTTAGAATATATGAATTTCTAAGATATATATTAGGAATATATATATTTATATATATATTAGAAATATATTTCAGTATATTGAAAGATACTGTTGTTTGTAATCGCCATTTAAAAAAATTGGCAAAAACTAATTTTGAATAGCAAGTGTAATTCTGAACTGGAATTACCTATTTTAAAGTGTTTTTCTCTAACAATGCAAAGTTTTAATAATAATGTCACATATATATTTTGAAAAGGGGGAAAACATGACAGAAAGGGTTCTCTGGACATTATGATCCTCTTACAATTCCATATGCATTGTTCACAAAAGGGATTAGAGGAGAAACAAAAAGACCTTTTAAAAATACAAGAATTTTTAAAAATGTGGTTACTGTCTAATTTTTAGCAAGTTTATTTAATGTAACCAAACAACTTTAAATCTGTACATATGAACACAAGCATAGCAACAAAAGCCATAGCAAATAAAAACTAAAACAAAACCGCAAAATACATAGTAATTTAATGAACATGAATGTCCATTCTAGACTGTGACCATAGTCACAGTCTAACAATACCTTTAGTCTAACTAAGGATAATAAGTACTTAAAATGACTATATTACAACTTCAGAATAATTATTTCAGTTTCTTATATTTTGAGAGAGTTTGGAACATGATAATGGGTTACTAGGGTAAAACCTAAAATGGGGCTTAATGTTCAAATCATTCAGTAATACTACAGAAGCAATTCATTGGTAGAGAAGGAAGTCACGGAAAATGATTCAGTGTTTCTTTTAGTCTATGGAATTTATAATTTCAAGATAAAGTAAATATTTAGTAAGTGGTTGTCAATGAAAAAGGCAAGTTATGCAATTCCAAATATATGATATGTCAAAAGTAAAATAAAAATCAACAAACCAGCAAAGCCAAAAATGTTTTGCATCTCTTTTCCTACCCCTACATAGCAAATGATTTCATTTGCAGTCCATAGATCTATACCGTACAGAGTTAAACTTTTAAATCAATTCTATAGTTTATAGGACAATGTAAACAGAAGTGCCTATTTTAGAGCATTGATTTTTTACGTCTGTGAAGAGATCCATAGTTGGTGTCTGGGGCTGCAAAATTGTTGGAAAGTTTTTCTTTATCATGTTTTTCCCTTATATCAATGCTTAATAGTAGGGAATTAGAGTTAAGACAAATTTTGTCCTTTGTAGCACTATATTGCATAAGTGTAACCACACCAGTAAACAAAGACACATTTGTTTGAATAAAATAGAACTGAAAACATGACAACTTCACATTTTTCTGATGGATTATTCAAACTATAAAATGGACATTGAAGAATGCTTTCAATATTCCACCCATGGTATTAAAAATTATGTAATGAATATTACTGACACAAAATTTTAATGTAGGTATATAACCAGTACTGCATTTCCACTGAGTGCTAATCTAATAAGCAAGCAAAGCAAATGTTATTACATGTGTCTGGATGAATTTCTATTGCATACTATAAAAGCCTTTACTTTCTTCAGAGCTAACAGATGCAGAATTATCAGTTGTAAATGGCAAGTAAGTTTGATTTTCTGTATGTATAAAGTCAATATAGCAAAGAAATCCAATGGCTTCAACTATGCTTTTGCAATTTTAACTATTTTATTTTTTAAATTTCTAGAAAAATTTTAACAGTGTCTACTAATACATGATGTTGGAGAATTTAATCTCACTGAATTATTATCAGAGTCTAAAGAATAAATTAAACTCCTTGAGAATATGTGCATTCTTGCGTATATGAAACTTGCAAAGTAAATGATATTCATCTATAAACTTAGAAGGTTAATATTGTAACATTAATTCAGACATTACATTTTAAAATATAACCTTATGAAACACTGATTTTTTTCAAACACATATAAGGTACTTCAGGTTCCACAAGAAATAAACCATTTCAGGAGCATCTGCCATGTAACAAGAACATATTCTAGAAATAGAAACACACCAATAATATGCAAAAAGGGTATTACTTTTTGTTTGCTTGCTTGAGAAGTAGGCATGTAATCAAATAAAAATAGTACATAGACATTTGAAGTATAGTATAAGCATTTACAAAATACAGAATTAGTGCAAGGTAAAGAGAGCTTAGTGTTTTTTAGAAAATTCAAGTAATAGTTCTCTAAAGAGGTAATAACTATTTTTTGAATGCTCTAATGGGAATATGCTTGTCTGACAAGATAAATAAGGAAAAAAGAAGGAGTCTACAGGAATATCCAAAGGCAAAGAAAAATTTATACATAAAATATGACAATTAGTATCTCTTTGGAAAATTAAGGTTGTGGAAATGGTGCATGATGGGGAAAAGTTTGTATGCAATATAGCAATGTATCATTTTTGAAGTACTGAATGGTATCAAACAGGAAAGGTTTAGTAGATGGAGAATACATTTTGTAGGTTAGTTTTAAAACTGGTAGACCAGTAAGGATAAGGTTGAAATATAATAAAAACATTGTATTGAAGTCTATTGTGTAGATTGTGTTAAGTCTATATTAAGATTATGTAGTTGACACATGGAATATTGAATACATTTGAAATAGAGAAATGCATTTAAAAAGACACTATCTCAATTGTACTCAAACCCAGGCTCCACCTTGTACTGTTATTTCCATTTCTGAAATACAGTTTCCCTCAACCTAGTAGTCTTTGTATCATTACAACTTTAGTCTAAGCTACAATCATCTATTTCATCTAGATTGCTAATCATCTAGATTGCTGCAAAAGGCATTAATTCATCCTTTTTATGCTGAGTAGTACTCATATCCCACATTTGTTAATCCACTAATGATTTGATGGGTATTTGGGTTGATTCCACATCTTTGCAGTTGTGAATTGTGCTGCAGTAAACATGTGAGTGCAGGTGTCTTTTTGATAAAATGACTTATTTTTCTTAGGGTAGATACCGAGTAGTCAGATTGCTGGATTTAATGATTGGTCTACTTTTAGTTCTTTGAGGACTATCCATACTATTTTCCATAGAGTATGTACTAATTTGCAGTCCCACCATCAGTCTACACGCATCCTTTCTCTCTGCACACATAAAAGCATCTATTGTTTTTGGACATTTTAATAAAAGCCATTCTAACAGGGCAAGGTGGCATCTCATTGTAAATTTAATTTGTATTTCTCTGCTAATTAGTCACATTGATCATTTTTCATGTGTTTTTGGCCATTTGGCTAATCTCCTTTTGAAAAACTTCCATTCATGTCTTTTGCACACTGTTTAATGCAGTTGTTTTTTGTTTGTTTGTTTTCGGATTTGTTTGAGTTCTCTGTAGATTCTGGATATTAGCCCTGTATCAGATGTATAGTTTGTGAATATTTTCTCCCATTCTGTAGGTTGTTTCTTTGGTCTGTTGATTATTTCCTTAGCTGTGCAGAAGATGCTTAATTTAATCAATCCCATTTGTTTGTTTTTATTGTTGCTGTAATTGCCTTTGGATCTTAGTTATAAATTCTTTGCTTAGGCTGGTATCTAGAAGAGTTTTTCCAAAATTTTCTTCTAGAATCCTTATGGTGTCATGCCTTAAATTTAAGTCTTTTATCCAAGTTGAATTAATTTTTGTGAGTGTTGAGAAATAGGAGTCCTGTTTCATACTTCTGCCTGTGGCTACCCAGTATTCCTAGAACCATTTATTTATAGGGCCTCTTTTCCACAGCAGTGTATGTTATTGTCTGCTTTGTGGAAGATAAGTTTGATGTATGTAGATGGTTTTATTTCTGGGTTCTCTGTTTTGTTTCATTGTTCCATGTCTCTATTTTTGTGCTTATACCATGTTGTTTTAGTTACTATAGCCTTGTAGTATAGTTTGAAGTCTGGAAATATGATACCTCCAGATTTGTTCTTTTTACTTAAGATTGCTTTGGCTATTCAGGCTCCTTTATGATTACAAATGAAGTGTAGAGCTATATTTTTCCTAGGTATGTGAAGTATGATATTGGTGTTTTGATGAGAATTGCACTGAATCATTAAATCACTTTGGGTAGTATGTACTTTTTAACAATGATGATACTACTGATCCATGAGCATGATATGTTTTTCCTTTTGTGTTATCTGTGATTTCTTTCTTCAGTGTTTTATAGTTCTCCTTAGTTCTCCTTGTAGAGATCTTTTACCTTCTTGGTTGAGTATATTCCTATGTATTTTTAAATTTTTTTTTTTGTGTGTGTAGCTATTGTGAATAGTATTGAGTCCTTGATTTGACTCTCAGCTTGACTGGTATTGGTATATAGAAATGCTACTGATTTGTGTACATTGATTTTGTAACCTGGGACTTTGATGAATTTACTTATCAATTCCAGGAGTCTCTTGGTGGAGACTTCAGGGTTTTCTAGATACAAGATCATATCAGCATCAAAAAGCGATAGTTTGACCTCCTCTTTCCTGATTTAGATGGCCTTTATTTCTTTCTCTTGCCTGATTTTTTTAGATCTTGCTTTTAAGATTTATTAATCTGGACTGAATACAATCTCAGTGTAAAGATCCCCCTTTTGTGTTCCTCCTTTTGTGTTCTGCGCCCAACCCTTGTAAATCATAAATTTTCTGGAGTGTCTAATGGGAACAGGTACTATTCCAAGTGCTGTAATCTCAAATATTTTGTATGGTTCTTTTTTCCCCACATGTGCCAATCATTACTCATCTGAATAAATGAGCTACACTCTCTGCAGATCTTCAGAGTTCTCTCTCTGTGTAACTTGCCAATATTTTCTCCTATAAACTTCAGGCTCATTGTTCTCCCAGAATCTCACTTCTCCTCAGCTCAGAGAATGTATCAGATTTCACCTGGCTTTCTAATCCCTTCACTGCATCCTGGAAAATCTCTGATGGCAGTAAATTGGAGCAGAAGAGATTAATTAACTCAATTGGTTCCCAGCTTCAATGCCATCTAAATTTTTTGATTTCTTACATTTTTTTATTTTTGTTATTGTTCTTTAAGGTTGGAGGAGGGAACATCTTCTTCCTGTTATTGCATCTCAGCCAGAAGCAGAGGCAAAACATATTTCTTATATGAACATATTAATCGACTCCTGATTATTTCTGTTGAACAGACCTGACACATGATTTTTTTTAACATTAGGATGACACACTGAATAATATCAATGTGAAAAATATTGCAAATAAACATTGAAGTCTCTCAAATATGCAAAAGATCATATGAATAGAGCAACAGAATGAGAAGTTTTTTTAAAACTAGCAATTAACCATTATTAATATTTTGTTACTAGGCAGAAGTTAACAAACTGGAGAGACTGCTAAGCAGTTTTTTCCTGGTGACATACTTTGTTTGACCAGAACATTTTTCCTTTTCTTTACATTGAATTTTAATGCCCTGGGACAGGCTATGCACTCTTTGCTGTGTACCCAGCTCCCACTCAGCTGCAGTTTCATACACCTTTCTGGATATTGAAGACTTTCAAAATTGTAACCACTTTTCCCAAAACAATAAAGCTCTGAACTTTCCTTCTCTAGTGTCCGTCTCCAATTTTAAAACACAAGAAAATTCACTGTACATAAAATAAGCCTAGCACTAGTGTTTTTATATAATACTGTCTTATACATTTGGAAAATTTTAAACATAACAAATGAATAATGGGCCAGACATGGTGGCTCACGCCTGTAATCCTAGCACTCTGGGAAGCCGAGGCGGGAGGATTGTTCAAGGTCAAGAGTTCGAAACCAGCCTGAGCAAGAGCGATACTGCGTCTCTACTAAAAATAGAAAGAAATTAATTGGCCAACTAAAAATATATAGAAAGAATTGGCTGGGCATGGTGGTGCATGCCTGTAGGTCCAGCTACTCGGGAGGCTGAGGCAGGAGGATCGCTTGAACCCAGGAATTTGAGGTTGCTGTGAGCTAGGCTGATGCCACGGCACTCTAGCACTGGAAATGGAGTGAGACTGTCTCAAAAAAAAAAAAAAAAAAAGAATAATGGATTTTCCTTTATTTCTGTATAATCACAGTTGGATCAAAATGTCAGATACATTTTTTGGTTGCCTCAATTACCAGAACCAACATTCCTAGTTGTCTTTTACTCACAGGACCATTAAAATTAACTTCACGTATTTGACCAACTGCATTTTAATTTTATGAGATTCTCTATTGCAATATATTTGATTTTCCAGATATCACATACTATTTACCTAAGATAATCCCTTTTTATTAAAAAAGAAATGCACTAATTATGATTAACTGATTAAAATGAGATAAATCCCAGAGACTATAAAGGTTAATGCCACTTTAAGGAACAAAAATCTCATTGAATTCTAATTAGAACCTATTTTATAAAAAAGAAGAGAGAATATGTTATAGTGTATCAGTACCTAGAATATTTTATAGTAGATGCATACATTCATATCTAGAAAGGTATTATTACTGTGAGTGAAATATCACTTTTATGACTTTTTTAAGTTTACTGTATAGATTTTATAGATAAGATTAATATACCTTCCAGTTAAGTCTAAAGAGTCATTTTAAAATAAAGTCATCTGTTGAGTTAATTGCTCTAATCCAATCTACATTGTGAGAAAAGTTACATGAAAATTTATAGGTAATTACTTCCCAACTGCTCTTTAGCTCAAGTATGATCCTATTTTATAATTCAATTTAAATTGATAATTTTCCACTTATATATTTGTAATTTACATATTTTCTCACAGTTTTTATTAAAAGATTTTGTATGGGTGTCTTTACCACACTTTATCAATAATGTGAAAACATAATATATTGGCATTAATGAAACAGGCTAGAAATACGCACACACATCTATAAATATGCAATTTTCATTTAAATGGTCAACTCATGTATCAATTAAATGTCTAGATATGTGTTTGTAATAGGAGCCTCTAATATAATTTATTTCATAATATTTTATTCAATTTTTTATATGCATATCACTCACATAATTTAATATATTTGCACAAACATAATTATTTCTAATTAGTTTTTATGTAGTTTTTTTCTTCTTTGACTTCTTTCTCCACCCTAATTTCCTTCTGTTCCTGAAATGATTCCTTCCCCTCATAACTCTTTACCTCAGTAATAAATGTACACTTAATAAGAAATCATACGTAGGGTGTATTTAATTTTTATGAAACATATACATATTTTGCTTTACAAAAAATTCTAGTATAATAACTTTAATGCATTTTGTTTTTCTCAAATTTTTATGTTATCCAATACTTTATGAATAGCCTTATAAATCAATGTCATAGAATTCAATATTTAAATGCATGGATGTTGTTAAATTCTGCATATGTAGCATAATTTATGCAGTTACTTTCCTATAAATGTATATTCAATTGTTTTATTTGCTTACCATAAAGAATAATAAGATACATATTCTTGCATGTGTCCTTAAATACTAACACTTTTATTTTATATTTAAAGAATCAAACAATACCTTCCCATAAAGTACTTTTTAATTATAAAACAAAAATTATAATTTTATAATGGAGATTCCTGGCAGTTAACACCTTTATCAAGTGATTAAAATTATTATTATTAATAGGATGAATCATATTGTTTGATACCTAATATGATGGAATAAAAATTTAGCAACACTTCTTTGATACACCTACTAAATACAAATAGCCTAAATATAATGGTAATTTGTCTCTAATTTGGCCTTGAGGTTTCTCACTGGACAATGACTATAAACTATATCCCTGTCCTGCCAGGGCTCCAGGGAATGTGGTCATAGATATTTGCAATGGGTTTTTCATGGGACACCTCTTTTTCCCAGTGGACATCCTAATGCCCAAGGGTCCAACTTATGACCAGGTGTCCATCTCACAAAAAAACACTTTTATACTGTCAGTTTTGTGACTTTCATCTGACCTGTGTCCAGTTTGTTCTTGCTAAGATAGCCAATCTCTAGAAGATCCTGGACAAGGAGGAAAGTTAAGTTCAAATGTTGATTGAGACACAGAGAAGGCAACTTAACAAAAATACATAAACACATAAAATAACAAAAGCATTTTATTACTCATAGACTTAAGACAGAAAAGAGCAGCACACCTCACAGGGCCAACAGAAAATGGGCAGCCACTTAGGACATGCTCACTCAACCAGTATGGGAGGAACAAAAGAGAGAGAAAGAGCAATTTGTGGGCTGAAGCCTTTACTGGGACATAGGGTATTACCTAGGTGGGTTTCCAACCAGTAGGTTTACAGTAGGCAGGCATGTGTTCTATGAGTTTATGCTGTGACTAAGAGGTGGTATGTGACATATTTGCATAGGCCATGCAGATGTGGGATCCAGTGGGATGAGTCAAGTAGGTTATATTTGTATGTTTCAGAAGGAGGTGGCTGTATAAGGCAGATGTCTAGATCAACCAACCCCATTGAGGAACTGGGAAGAGAAACTAAGAAGAGAAACTGTCAAGAGTGACTAAGATCTGCTTTTAAATTAAACCTGTGCTCAAAGTAAATGCCAACATAAAATTTTAAAAAATTATTAGAATAATTAAAAGAATGCATCAGATAATGTGAATTGAACAATCCCACAAAATAATTTCTTCCAGAGTTTCTGATTTATTTTGTCTGGAGTGGGGATTAGTGTGTGTATTTTTGAAAACTCTCCATTTGTTACTATTGAGCAGCCAAGGTTGAAAATAATTATGCAATTTCTAACAAAGGAGAAATCATACTTCTTTCTAAGAAAATTATTTAATTCCCCTTTTTTTTCAGAAATAAAAACTTTTACAGTTAGAGTTGAACCTACAGACTGGCTGTGTGAATTTTGACAAGGTTGTAAAAAAAATTGGCACTATATTTTGTCAAATGCTTGCTCTGTATCTGTAACTTTTTCTGTTATAGTATTAAATTACAATGATTGCTTTTTTATGTTAATTAGCTTAATTTAATCATTCCACATTGTATTCATAAATCATAATATCACTTTGTACTCCATTAATACATATAATTATAAATTGTCAATTTACAATGAAATTTGAAAAAAATTTAATGATATAAAACAATGAACCTTTTATCACGCTCGTGCTTCTATGAGTCAGGAATTTGAAGGACACAGCGCGAACAATTTGTTTCTGCTCCTTCATGAATGGGGGCCTCAGCTGGCTGGGTGGCTCCATTTGGCTGGAGATGTCTGGAGCAGGTCAACTGGGGTCATATGTCTAGCCTTAGTTATTCTCTACATGGTGTTTGCTGCAGCTGAAATATCCAAGGTTGCTCCTTTATTCACACCTCTGGAGCCTGCGTTGAGACTGCTGGAACAGTGTGTCAGTCTCCTAGGACTGCTATAACAAATTACCACAGGGTGAGTAGCTGAAAACAACATAAATTTATTCTCTCACAATCCTGGAATTTAGATATCTAAAATCATGGTATCAGCAGAGCATTCCCTCTGAAATCTTCCTTGTGTCTTCCTAGCTTCTTGTGGCTCCCAGCAATTCTTGGCAGTCCTTGGCTTGTAGCTATATCACTCTAATCTCTGCTTCTGTCTTCACATGGCTTTCTTCCCTGTGTCTCTGTGTCTCTGCGTCCTCTTCTCTTTTTATAAGGACAACAGTCATTAGGTTTAGGGCTCATCCTAATCCAGTATGACTTCATCTTAACTGATTACTTCTGCAAAGACTCTATTTCCAAATGAAGTCACCCTCTGAGGTTGCAGGTAGACATGCATTTGAGGGGGACACTACTGAAATCACTATAGCCAGGAAATGGCTGGCATCATTTTCTCTCTGCATGGCCTCTCCGTATGGCTTGCTTGGGCTTTCTCACAGCATGGCAGCCTCAGGGTAGACTGACCTCTTCCATAATGGCTGGCTTTCCTCTGAGGGAGCCTTCTAAGAGAAGCAGAAACTGCCAGTCTTCTTAAACACTAGTCCTAGAAATGGCATATATCATTTCTGCTGTAATATATCAATGTAACCAAAATGTCAAAAAAAAAAAAAATCAAAACAAAACTTTTTATCGGGTGGTGGGCAGGTGGTAGGGGGGAGGAGGAAAGCGGTGTATGCTTCCATAACGTGTGTGATGCACACCACCGGAGGATTGGACACATCGGGGGGAGGGAGGGGGGACAGGGGCAATATTTATAACCCTAACAATATTTGTACCTCCATAATATGATGAAATAAATGATTGATTTTTAATTATTACTCATATTCATCTGTAATTCTGAGTCTGACAAATTATCTGAAATTGCCAACTTTCTTTCACCATGTTTTACAACTATAACCATGTCCACTTCAATGATTTTCCCTCCTCTCTTTCCAATTTTCTTCAATCTTTCAGTCACTTTTTAAGTGACATTCTTAGACATAAATAAAATGAAGTATGTGAAAGGTAAATGTAAAAGTTTTCAGAAATTCTCCGTTTTGAAATTTTAATGAACTAAATAGTACTGCTAGAAACCTAAGGAAAAAATGAATATTTTTTTTTTTTAGGAAAAAAAGTTTCCCTCAATATCATTAAAAAAAAAACCTGCCTTTGAAGAATGATAGGATTGGATTATCATTTCATAATCTAATGTAACAGCAGTGTAAGGAATGTATCATAAGTTAATTTTACAGGCATCTCCATAAGAGTTGATGAGTTTAAGGTGAGTGGGGGAGAAAGGAAAAGGATAAAATAAGGAAATGCATTTGTTAGATATGTAGATGTGGTGGTTGATGTTGTAGGTGAATGTCATAGGTTATGGGAATAGACAAAATTATGCTGCCTTTTTTCTGTGTTTGAAACTGGTTTGATCGTAGTTGTGTTCATTAAACTCTGAAGATTCTTGTCTTCACACAGGGAGATGTATAGAATGAGAATGAAAATGTGCCTATAGGAGATCACTGTAGAACATAAAATTTTATTAGATAGATAGAGAAGGAGATATTTCAGGAACCTAAAGAGGTGCACTGACCTGCATGAATGAAACCATGGGGCGACTCATGAAAACATAGAAGCATGTATTTTGAAAAAGAAAAAAAATGGTCAGACTTTTGAATACTGATGAGGTCAAATAAGATACGGATGAGAGGGGCTGTCAGATTTTTATCCAAAATTTAATCATTGCATAAAAAATTCACTATAATAAATCCTATAAAATTAGATAATGAAACTATAGGCCTCAGAGTATTATTCATGCAAACGTTCTTTATTTTTAGGACAATATGCTAATTTTTTTTATTTTTTATTTTTTTATTTCGGCATATTATGGGGGTACAGATTTTAAAGTTTCAATAAATGCCCTTCCCCCCCCTCCCACAAGTCTGAGTCTCCAGCGTGACCATCGCTCAGATGGTGCGCCTATCACTCGTTATGTATGTATATACCCACCCCCCCACCCCCCCTCCCCAATACCCTATTACTGTAGTACCTATGTGTCCACTTAGGTGCTACTCAGTTAATACCAGTTTGCTGGAGAATATATCTGGTGCTTGTTTGTCCATTCTTGGGATACTTCACTTAGTAATACGGAAACCTCCCTGACACCTTTTATGAAGCGAATATTACTCTGATACCAAAACCAGGAAAGAATCCAACAAAAAAAGAAAACTACAGACCAATATCCCTAATGAATATAGATTCAAAAATTTTCAACAAAATCTTAGCTAACTGAATCCAGACGCTTATCAAAAAATAATCCATCATGACCAAGTGGGCTTCATCCCAGGAATGCAGGGATGGTTCAACATACGCAAATCTATAAATGCAATTCACCACATAAACAGAAGCAAAAACAAAGACCACATGATTCTCTCAATAGATGCAGAAAAAGCTTTTGACAAAATTCAACACCCTTTCATGATACAAACACTGAAGAAAATAGGCATAGAAGGGACATACCTAAAAATGATACAAGCCATTTATGACAGACCCATAGCCAACATCATACTGAATGGGGAAAAACTGAAAGCATTCCCACTTAGAACCGGAACCAGACAAGGCTGCCCACTATCTCCACTTCTATTCAACATAGTACTGGAAGTCCTGGCTACAGCAATCAGACAGGAAAGTGGAATTAAAGGTATCCAAATAGGGGCAGAAGAGATCAAACTTTCACTGTTTGCGGATGATATGATATTATATCTAGAAAACCCCAAAGATTCAACCAGGAAACTCCTGGAACTGATCAATGAATAAGCTAATTTTTTAACCTACTTTACTTTTTAAAATCTCAGCTTAACTTGCATATAACATTTTATATATATATACATATATATATATATATATTATTCTCCACATGTTGCAAACTCAGGCATTTACTATTTGCATTTGCATAGGCTAGGAAGACTTACCTAATATCTCTGGAAATCCTAATTCATAAAAAGCCATAAAATACTTCTGTTTCCCTAAAAATTCAGGTTCTGTATAACTTAATATCCAAATAATTGACCTATTTGAAAATTGTATGAAACCCCATGTTTTTCTAAGAATGTCAGATATATATTCAATCTTTTGTGAATGTCTGTGATATTTTTGTTTTATAATTTTTATGTTGACAATTTGATCAAACTTGCATTTTATTTATAAACGTCCTACAATCATACGTCTGCAAGTTTGAACAATGTTGGCTGGCATTTTGGATTTCCTGATCGCCTCCACTTTCTATTAAGCAATAAATTCTGCTCAGACCTTCTTTCTTGAGGTTTTACACCCTTATAAAGATGGTGCAGAATGCCCTCTAAATAATGCTACTCCTGTGCATTGAGCAGGGAGAAAGGTTACTGCTCTCTTACTAAAACAGGCCTGGGTAGGTGTTTGGCTTTTATCAAGTAGACCATTTCCAATCACAGAACTGCTGAGCAAGAGCAAAAACTTCACAGTGTATCATTTCACTGTTGAGAAATGGAAGGAACAGGCATACAAGAAAAAATTGAGACTTAAAAACTTTCAGTTAAAAAAAAATAGTTTCTCAATACTTCCACTAGAACAGAATAATAGCCTTTTAAAAGCCCTTTTCAATAGCTGTTATGCAACACTGCACAAGCTCAACCTACTAAGACACCGGGTCACCGCTTCCCTCTTACTATCCATCTCATCTTTATCACTTTATTGACTTTCTCCTTTCAAATGTCTTAAATATTGAATTCTAATTTCCTTCTTAAAAATAAATTTCTCACAAAGATTTGCAAACAGTTACACAATTGTTTGAGAAGAGTTCTTTATAGTTTTTTTTTGTGTGTGAATTCACGATATGGGTATAAGTATTTTGGATCAGACAAGAAGTTCTATTGAGTAAGTTGCTGCCATAGTGCCTGTGTTGGAAGTTTCTAAATAAAAATTATAGTGCTGGGTACCATGTTTTGATATGATATTTTTTAAAGCTTTTGACTATTTTCTTTTGATATCTTTGTATGCTATCATGTACACATGAACTATATTTTACAGAATGTATCTTGCTGAAATCACAAAAGTAGAGAGGATGAGTGGCTATGAAACTAAGAAATGCAGTTAGGCACATTTTCTTTTGGGTTATCAAATATGAATAAATTAAAGATAAGGAAAATAGTCTGTGTTCGGCTGTGTTGAAAAATTCACATTGCATAATGCATGACATTTATGCTGAAATCAGATATGAGTAATATAGGAACAGGAGCTGCATTTTGACAGAAGACTTTACATTCATTACCTTTTTCAAAAGAAAGGTAATGAAGCAGGAAATAGTCACAAATAATAAGCAGTTGAATACACAACAATCTCCACTATCTTTTAAACTTTAAACCCCTATAGAAAAAATATACAGTCCTTTCAATCTCATATAAATATATGTAAAGCTGTCTCATTTCTTGAAGACTCTCTGTTACATGACCTTCAAATGTCAAACATTACTTTAAAACTTCAGATAATGCATATAATTTGAGTTTTGAATCACCATTTGATGTTAATTCAGACTCAGCTACCATAAATGATTCATTCATTCCTGGATTTAGTAATCTCTACCTCTATAAATGGTTTTTATGTAGGCCAGTTAGTTAATTAGAGCTCTGTATTGTTGACATGCCTTAAAAGTTTAGTGTCAAAGAAAGAAAACCCTTTTTACTCAGGGGAAATATACATGACCAGCTATTAAATAAAGGATGTCTTTGGTGAAATGTTAATAAAAGAATGTCTTTTATCGCCACAAACCTGGGTCTAAATAAAGGGAAATGTATTTTAAAATTTCTTTAAATCTAGTTTCTTTTCATTCCAAGGCCACATTTTACTGAGCTGATGGGAAATTCAATCCCTGTCATGACTGAGGCTTTCTGCTTAGAAATTATACACACTAGGTTTTTACACACATCTCCAAAGCAGTGATGATTATTTGATCATGGTGATTCATTTCCACTAATTCCCACTGAGATATATATTGTTTTAGTTCAAGAGTTTCCATCACATTCTTGGAATCTTCTGCTTTGGGGCAATTCATAGGACCAGAGAAACTTTGATGACATTAGGGAATGTCTGAGATCTAGTCATCCAGAACTCTGCTCTAAGAGAATTGACTAAACTTTAACATGATTTTTTATGTGTCCTAAGGACACAGCCTAACACTGCTAAACACTGACACAGCCTAACACTGACAACTTTTGAGGAGTTGTCCTCAAAAGGAGGACAACTCCTTTTGAGTTTCTGTCTAGTAAAGCTCAGGGCTGTCAAAAGAGCTTACTGGTTTTTCTAGCCAACACTTAACATAGGCCTCTGACCTCCCTTTTTAGTGAATTTACTAAAAAGGGCTAACAATTGTGAGTCCTTCCTGTGTCTATTTGAGATATGTGGGTACCTCCTACAACTCAGAAGTGTCTTTCTCAAGGACCTGAATTGCTGAAACAAAAGTGACATCAGTCTGTTCCCTTCCAGCTGTGAATTTATGACTAAACAGAATTTGCTAATTTTATCTCTGACTTGGTTTTGTTTTTGAAAGTAGTAACCCTGACAGTTATTTTATTCTCTCTAGGAGGAGTGACTTTCTGCTGCTACTAACCTCGGAATTCCTTCTTGATGATTTCTCAGCTCTAAATTACAATTGGAAACAATACCCTGTTTTAAATTTGTTTTGAATACTCAAAATGATTTCTGGTCTTTTGAGTTGAAACCTGAGAAAATAAATATTAAAAAATACACATATGCTTTAACAACACACAATATATATGTGAATATCTATATATGCAAATACATAGATATATTATATATTATAGATATATAATATTTAATTTATATATACCTACACAAATATGTGTTTGTGTGTATATATTTATACATAGATATACATATACATTTATATATACATATACATATTTGTATGTTCATATATAATTCTATGTATATAAAATCATTTATTCTTGATAAATGCATATTGAAAAAATATGACTAAAAATATAAACTCTATATATGATTATTTTCTTAGAATTATCTGCCATTGCAAACACCAACAAAGTCAGTATTAGTGAACATTTTATCATCCAAGCTAAAAAAGAAAATTACCTTTCTATTTTAAATGGGACTCATATGGTACTAGCTTTTGTGAGACAATCTTGTTCACATTCAGCATTTGCAACACCAGATTGCCAATTTCTCAGGAATTTGAGATAACAAGAATAGTAATTTTGAATTAAATATAAGTCACTATACTGTCAATTCTGGATAGGCCTTCCATTCTCCTGCTTGGACGTCCAAATGTCAATGCCATCATGTTTAATCCTTTTTTGCAGACTGGGATGGAAACTGTTTTTTTCTTTTTCCTTCTCTCCTTTTAAAATTTTAATAACACTATGGAAGCACAGAAGTAGTGATTCATGAATTTCATGGAATGTTTCAGCATAGCACTCTGTCATTTTCAAGCTTCTAAAATACTATTTCCTTCACAAAAAGGCTAAAATAGCTAGGATTATTATTTAACCCTTTCTCTTGCATTTAATACTCTAGAAGAAAGTGTTGCTTAATTGTAAATATATGTGTGTTCATGAATATATATACCTATATATGTGTGTATGTGGATTTTTCCCAAAGGATCTATTCAGAAATAATGTAGACCATTAAATATAAAAGGTAATACAATGTCTAGTTTCAGATTTCTGAATATGAGAATAAATTTGAAAAGCTATTTAGTGGGATATTGCAAATATATGCTTTAGATTCTTAACCTCAACTATCAAAATACATGATTTTTGGTAAACAGCAGGAATCTCAACATAATCAGCTCAGAGACACTATTAACCCAAAAGGCAATATGTTTGGTAGGTGTTTTTATAAAGCTTTTGTGTGAAAAAATTTCCTAAACATTTTTTCTGAAAATTTTCATGTAAAGGTTGAAAATTAATATAATGAACATGCATATATCCCCCAGCTAGACTAAAAAATTTTCACATATACTCTTTTTATCTATACATGATTTATTTTGTTATGCCCTCTAAAAATAGTTTGCCACAAAATATTTTAGCATGTTATATAAAAGAAAATCTCCCACATAATTCATGAACCACATATAACACCTAAAAATAAAAATTCCATAATATCACCTAATTTCCATGTAATATTTAAATTTCTTAGTACCTACAAAATTTTCTCAAACTACTTTATTTTTATCTGCAGCAACATCTAGGTGAGGCTGACATATTCCATTTGGTAATTATATTACATTAGGACAAGGGCCTCTAATTGAACCAGCTATGAGAAATGGGAACTTTAAATTTCTAAAATAACTACCAAAATTGCCACTTGTTAATACAGTTAATTTATTAATTTTTTGTATGTGGCAAGAGAAAGGGATCCTGTTTGATTTCTCGGCATGTGGCTATCCAATTTTCTCAGCACTATTTATTAAATAGAACATCCAGAGGACAGTGGTGGCATGTGTTAGGGGAAGCTTGTGGCAAGCAGATCTGTGGCAGCATATGGGACTGTGGGCATGTTGCTGGGCAGGACCAGGGTAAGGGACCAGGTGCTCTATTAGACCTGCAGGTGGGACCAGCAGGTGGGGCATTACACAGCTGTTGTTCTTTCTCTGCGGAATTCAGTAGCACATCAAAAAAATGATCCAACATGACCAAGTGGGCTTCATTCCAGGGATGTAAGGATGGTTCAACATGTGTAAATCAATAAATCTGATTCACCACATAAACAGAAGCAATAACAAAGACCATATGATCATCTCAATGGATGCATAAAAAGCATTTTACAAATCCAGCACCCTTTCATGATAAAAATCCTTAACGATCTACTCATAGAATATATCTCAACATTTTAAAAGCCAAATATGGCAAACCCACATCCAGCATCATACTGAATGGGGAAAGCTTGGAAGCATTCCTGCTAAGAACTGGAACAAAACAAAGGTGACCACTGTCACCACTTCTTTTCAACATAATGCTAGAAGTCCTAGCCAGAGCAATCAGACAAGAGAAGAAATAAAGGACATGCAAACCAGGAAAGATGAGCTCAAACTATCACTTTTCACTGACAATATGGTCTTATATCTAGAAAACCCCAAAGACAACACCAAGAGACTATTAGAATTGATAAGTAATTCAGCAAAGTCTTAAGTTACAAAATAAATGTACACAAATCAGTAGCATTCCTATATAACAATATACAACAATAATAGTCAAGCTAAGAGTCAAATCAAAGACTCAATAGCATTCACAATAGCTACAAAGAAAATAAATACCTAGGAATATACCTAACCAAGGGGGTGAAAGATCTCTACAAAGTGAACTATGAAGCACCGAGGAAAGAAATTGTAGAGGACACAAAAAAATGGAAAAACATATCATCTCTTGGATTGGTAGAATAAACATTGTTAAAACATCCATGCTACTTACAGTGATTTTCATATTCAGTGCAATCCCTATCAAAATACCAACATCATATTTCACAGATCTAGAAAAAAATAATTATGTACATTGTTTGAAAACAGAAAAGAGCCCAGATAGCCAAAGCAATCTTAAGCAAAAAAGAACAAATCCGGAGGCATCACATTATCAAACTTTAAACTTTACTACAAGGCTATAGTAACCAAAACAGCATGCGATTGGCACAAAAATAGAGACATAGGCCAATGGCACAGTGCAGAAAGCCCAGTTATAAAACCATGCACATACAGTCAACTCATCTTTGACAAAGCAAACAAGAACATACACCAGGTAAAAGAATCCCTATTCAATAAATGGTGTTGGTAAAATGAATAGACATATGTAGGAGAATGAAACAGGATCCATATCTCTCACCACTCACAAATATTAATTTAAAATGTTTAAAAGACTTAAACTTGAGGCATGAAAACATAAGAATTCTAGAAGAAAATGGAGGAAAAATTATTCTAGATATCAGCCTAGGCAAAGAATTTATGACTAGGACCTCGATGGCAATTAAAAACAACAACAACAAATAAATGGGACTTGATTAAATTAAAAAAACTTCTGCACTTCTGCACAGCTAAGAAAATAATCAACAAAGCAAATAGACAACCCTTAGAATGGGAGAAAATATTCACAAACTAGACATCTGACAAAGGGCTAATAACCAGAATCTATAAAGAACTCAATCAGCAAGAATAAAACAACCCCATTAAAAAGTGGACAAAGACATGAACAGATGTTTTTGAAAAGAAGATAGACAAATGGACAATAAACATCTGAAAAAAATTCTCAATATCACTAATCATCAGGGAAATGCAAATTAAAAGCACAATGAGATATCATCTTACCCTAGTTAGAATGACTTTTATTAAAAAGTACAAAAACAATAGATGCTGGGTGGATGCATAGAGAAAGGAGTGCTTATACACTGTTGGTGGGAATGCAAATTAGTACAACCTACATGGAAAACAGTATGGAGATTCCTCAAAGAACTACAAGTAGATCTACCATTTGATCCAGCAATTCTACTTGTGGGTATCTGCCCAAAAGAAGTTATTTTATCAAAAAGACACTTGCACTCAAATATTTATTAGAGCACAATATACAATTGCAAAGATGTGTAATCAACACAAATGCTCATCAGTTCATTTGTCGAGTAACAAAATGTGCTATATGTATATCATGGAGTACTACTCAGCCATAATAAAGAATGAATTAATGCCTTTTGCAAGAACTGGGATGGAACTGAGGACTATGATCCTAAGTAAAGTATGAAAGAATGAAAAAACAAACACCACATGTACTGGCTCCTAAATTGGAACTAACTGATGAATGAGCACAGATATGCATAGAGGGAAGTAAAATCACTGGAAATCAAGCAGGATGGAGGAGGGAGGTAGGATGGGCAAAAACCCTAGTACAATGAACACTATTTGGGTGACGAACACACTTATATCCGTAACTCAAGCATTACAAAAGTGATCCATGTAACCAAAAACATTTCTGCCTCATTAATAGTTTGAAATTAAGAAAAAGAACAAAGTCATATCATTTGCAACAACAACAAAAAGATGGAATATATATATTATATTTTGCAATGCAAACAAAAATTAGCTTGCATAATTATAATTGCTATTGGTCAAAGGAGGCTCAACTGCAGAAGGAATTACTATAGAAAAGTATCTCAATGGAAAAAGGTTCAATACATAAAAAAGACGATTTTCATCATGTATACATTTCATAAATTATAAACGTTATCAGAATTAGGAACGTATCCACATTTTGTGCTCTGAATCTTACATAATTTATAAAATTAATGAACTTTCTTGAAGTATGAAAAAATACAAAATTATGAATACACAATTCTGTGGAATAGGATTTTTTAATGAAAAAAAGTCACAGCACAATTTTTTAAAAAATTGACAAATATCACACATTTGATCAATAAAATAAGATCTTTATAAATTTTCTTTTTATAAAATCATTTTTTTGGTATTTTACAATTTATATTTTGAGAGTCTCTTCTTATTAAAGCAATTTTATAAAATTGTTTTTGTAGGCAAAACTTTACATCTGGTATTGTTAGTTGGGATGAGAAATTTATGACTTGGCACAAATTTGTGGTCACTGAAATATTTTTGTTGCAAATATATATCCCAATCATATATATTCTAATAAATTAAATTTTACATTAGTCTCACAAACATGATGTAGCAATTATATTATGTGCTATATTATATATTATTCCATCTTTCTGACAAGGCAGAATTTTAGTTTTGACTAGGTGACAATGAAAACTGAATCCTCCACTTTTAATTTTGCACATCTTACGATGAGAAGAATTTTCCACAGACTATATGTCAAATCTTGGTTCACTTTCACTACTCATTCACTTGTGTTAGGAAGCCAAGTGAGTTTACACATAACAGCTGGAGTTATCAAGCAAATCATTTCTACCTTGGGTACCCATCAATAATAACCTCACTAAATGCTTAATTAACTGATAGCCACAAACTATTACACCCAACCTTTACTTGGTCCTATTTCTCTTCAACAAGATCCTAAAATTTCCTAGTCCACTCTAGTGCCACTCAAAGAGAAAGAAATGTGGAAGAGTAGGGGCTTTAAAAACTAATAATAAAAATAATGGAAAAAGGTAAAAAGGCAGCATTCTTTAAAAATTTTGTACTATAAATATTAATTTGAGTATCCCTATTTGTTAAAGAAATTGAAGCAATAATTAATAATTTCCCAATAAAGAAATAACCATAACCATGTGCTTTAACTGGTGAATCATACAAAATATTTATGTAAGAAATTATACCAATCTACAATGTCTTCCAGAAAATAGAAACAGAGGTAAGCACTTTCTAACTCACTCTATGAGGGTAACATTTCCGCAATATCAAAACCAAATAAAGGTATTAAAAGAAAGAAAACTATGGTCTAGTGTCCTTCATGAACATAGATGCACAAATCCATAAGAGTATTTTGGCACATCAAACCTATCCATTTATAATAAGAACTATCTGCCACAACCAAGTGGAATTATTGCAGCTATGTAAGACTGATTCAAATGCAAAAGTTAATATAATATAATCCATCATATCAAGAGGTGCAGAAAAAATATTTGACAAAAATTAGCACCCATATAAAATTGATAAAAACTCTCAGTGATCTAGGATTAGAGGGAACTTCCTAAAGTTAATAAAGAACATTACCAGAATATTTATAACTAATATCATGCTGAATGTTGGGAAACTAGATTCTTCCCCTCTAAGATTGACAACAGGTATGGGTGTCCCCTCTTGTCAGTCTTTTCAATGTTATAATGAAAGACTTGGCAAATGCAATAAGGAAAGAAAAGGAAAATAAAGAGTATACAGATTGGGAAAGAAGAAATAAAACTGTCTTTATTTATAGAGGTCATAAGTGTTTATGTAGAAAATCCAAAAAACTCAACTTACTTTAAAGCTACAGTAATCAAGACATAGTAATATTGGCAAAAAAAAAAAAAATAGACAAATAGATCAATGGAATAACATAGGGGCCCCAGAGATGCACACATATAAATAGAGTCAACTGATCTTTGACAAAAAATGTAAGACCAATTTAATGGAGAAAAGATAGTTCTTTGAAAGGAACAACTGCACATATAGATGAAAAAAATTAATAAAGACACAGACCTTACTCTGTTCATAATAATTAACTCAAACTGGATTCTAAACCAACTATATACTGCAAACCTATACAACTTCTAAAAAATAGCACACACAGTAGACAATCTAGGTGATCTTCATTTGATAATGAGTTTTTAGATACAACACCAAAAGCACAATCCAAGAAAGAAAAAAAAATGATAATGATATTGGAACACAGTACAATTAAAATTTTCTGATCTGCAGAAGATACTGTTAATGAAATGAAAATATATAGGCTGGAAGGAAATGTTTGCAAAACCTAAATCTAATAATGGACTGTTATCCTAAATATACAAAGAACATCTCTAATTCAACTATAAGAAACTAACAATCCAATTAACAATGCACAGAAAATCAGAACAGACACTTCATTAAAGAAGATATACAGATGGTAAATAAACATATGAAAAGGTGTTCAACACTGTATATTATTACAGAATTGCAAATGAAAACAACAAGCTGCCACTACATATGCTTTAGAATGCCTACAATCCCCAAAACTCACCATACCAAATTCTTTCAAAGGTGCAGAGAAGTAGTAACATTCATTCACTGCTGGTGGGGATGCAAAATGATATAGTCCCTGAGGAAACTTTGGGAATTTCTTACAAAGCTAAACACAATCTTACCGTATGTTCCTGCCATCATACTCCTTAGATATTTGCCAAAATGAGGTAAAAACTTATGTCCACACAAAAACCTGCACTTGAATGTTTATAGAAGCCATATATAATATCGCCCCAAACTGAAAGCAGCCAAAATGTCTTTTAATAAATGATGGAAAAATAAATTGTGGTAAATGTATACGGCAGAATATTATTCAACAATTCTAAGAAATAATCACTCTGCACAAAGATATAGACAATCTTAAATGCATATTGCTAAGTGGAAAAAGCCAGTCTGCAAAGTTAACATGATATATGATCCCAGCTATATGATATTATGGAAAAGGCAAAAGTATGGAGAAAAATATATCAGTGGTTGCTAGGGTATCAGGAAGAGAAGAACAAGGATAAAGAGGTGAAGCACAGAGGATTTGGTTTTTAGGGCTGTGAAACTATGCTATACAATCCTATGGATACATGAGTAAACTATGGACTTTAATAAATTATAATTTATCAATAGTGGTTCATCAATTATAACAAATGTACCACCTAATGCAAGATATTAATATTAGGGTAATTGTATTTGCATGATGTATGGTAGAGAACTTTATAATAGAGAACTGTATGAAAACTTTCTGTACTATCTGCTGAATTTTTCTATAAATCTAAAGATACTCTAAAAATTGAAGTCTATACATCGATTTTTAAAAATTAGAATCACCAGTGCATGTCAACATATTGCTAGGGACTCTCCCAAGTCTTTGAAAAGGGCAGTACAGTGAAGTGGTGTACACATGAAAGATCTTCCATCTCCTCTTACTAAGTTCTCATAGCATTCATGACAATTCCAAAAGATATCATATCATTTTTCTTCCATTTTATATCTGGTGGCTAGCAAGAATTCAGGGAATATATGCCAAAGAGATGACTGGAAGAATAAATGACTAATTAAATGAATAAAAAATTAAATATTAGATCAATTAACTTTTTCTTTTCTTTGTGAAAGTAAGGCTTATCTTCTTGCCATGTATTTGATGACAAAGTTATGCCAATTACTCATAATTCCATACTCATTGCCTTATTTCCCAATGTCCCCCCCTCTATCCTTTTCCTTGTCTAACCTATATACTTTCTTGGTTTTTATTCTCACCTCAAATATCAGCTATTTTACAAATATCTACTGCCTGGTGTTTCCACAGTATGTTTTCATTTCTCCAAGTACTACTGAATCTTTTTAGAATTATTTTATACTTTTTTAGTGACTCTTTCTCCTTCAGAAGTGAGCTAATCAAGTCTAATACAATGCCTTATTTATTATGATATACCTAACTATTTTCATGGTGCTTGATAGAGTTCTAAATCAATTATTGGTACTGTGAATAAACTAATGAATGCTGCTCCTTTTGCTTGAATTATGTTATAGAAAATCTCTGCTTACCCACCTTAGTAAAAGTAGTCAATTGCAAAAAATCTTAAGACAGTAGGCAGAATTTATAGTGAAATAAACAAGACAAAATTGCCAGAAGGCAAAATTGTGTTATTGAATGTGCATGGACTTTATATTAAAAAATATCCCATTCTGGTTGCACATTTATATACTTTATGACCTTGGAAAGTGCATATAATCACTCTTGTTTTCTCCATAAATGAGAATATTATCTTCTTTCAATGGTTGTTGTGAGATTGAGTAACCAAATGTGAAATAATTTAACAATGCTTGACACATAGGAAGTATTCAAAAGATATTATGTGAAATCCCTTTAATTTTAAAGGAAGAGTTGGAACCCTGAGGTCTAATCTCTGCTCTGCCATTTACAAGTGGATTGACCTTAAATGAGTTATATAAAATGTCAGATTTTAAGTTTTTATCTACAAAAGAATCATGATGGCTTTATATGTGTGTTATGGGGATTAAAGTATACAGCATATATAAAGTTCCTAGAATTCCTGTCATATATAATAGCTCAACAAAGTGTTAATTAGTTTAATTTAAAAAGATGTTAACAACAACAACAAACTTGTTAGGCTGTGGCCCTAATGATAGAACAGTTGAGTCATAACAAGTACCGCTAACCTTAAAGTGTGGCGCTAAACTAGCTGATCAGGATGCTCTGGACTTTGTAGAGGTTGTTTGGCCATCAATAGTCTGTAAGTGCTGAGGTTAAGGATGCTGAGAGGCAAAGGATTTCATTGCAGAGATTTTTAGTGTACTTACTACTCACCAGTCCTTGAGGAGGAAAAAACTGGAATGGGTCTCTAATACCACACTAACTTGTTAGGGGAGAAGCACTCAAATAAATGGTTTGAAGAGGCTGACATTCGTGGCCCTGGAGATTGATGAACACAGAAAATCCATGCCTGACCCAAACATTTAAAGATAGTTTCCCCTTCCTATAGGCAGAGTAAAGAGGAGGCTTCATTAGGAGTCCACTATGCTTTCACTGATAGGTGGACAAAGCTTTGTGTCTTGCAACAGTAAGTGTACACTGGGGGGAGGGAGGAGATGGACTCAAGCCAAGAGGGCAGCCTAAAGATAGGATGTACCCATCCCCCCGGCCCCCCGTCAGAGTGGACCACAATAACCATGAGGACTAAGGGTCAAGGTCACAAAGTGCTCAGCAGAATCATTACTAGAAACCAAACAGTGATGTCAAGGATTATCTTTGCAGGGATTCTCCAAGAGGTCTATTTAAGTGTCAGCATTGGCTTCCCAGTTCATAAGGAAACCAATCCCATTAGTTTGTGACCATTTCTTTTAAGTCTCTTGCTACCTCCACCAGGGTAACAAAATTAGACAGGCTTAAGTTGGATGAGAGTTTAATATATTCAATACACTGGACTGAACTGGATTTCCTACTTTAGATTGCTATTGACTTGTTAAAAGCCAACACATATAGAACATTCATGAAATTGTTTTAAGTAATTTGATAAAGCTAAGGGGGGCTGTTTTAATTTTTATATAGAAGTATAAAAAGAACAAATTGATAAAACATAAATAATAAAATTGATTATTAAATTCAAATAGTGTAATAACATCCATTTTGTTTAGTGAAGCAGTTATTTGTGCTAGTGATTATCATGGCTGTTTTAAAAGATGCATAACACAATGAATGTATCTTTCAAATTATAGTTTTAAAAAGAGAGTATGCATCAAGCCAGCACATACGCTGAATTATGAATGTCTCAATGGACTTCTGTACTTTTTTCCCTAGAAATCATCAGTGTTTTAACAAAAGTTGGGTGAGTTATGCAGTTGAAATCATAAACCGTATGCCAATAAAGATAGAAGCAATCAATTCATGACTGATGAAATTGGTACCAAGAAAGTTGTCATTACCTCACAGTCTTGATGTTATAGCCACATATTGGGGTAACAGAAAGAAAAATTAACATAAAAATGGAGAGAGAGGGGTAGAGAATATAAGTTTAGGTGGATTGGACAAAAGTTCAAACTCTGGATAACATAAAATCTAAACGGTTTTAGAACCTCAATCATTTACATCTCCTTTACATCTTATTTTCTTGCGTGTGGCCACATATCTTTAGTTTTCTCAAAGATTTATTTGTTCCTTGACAAATATATATATATATATATATATATATATATATGTAGTATGTGATATTTGGGTTTAAACTTTTGTTTTTGTTATAAAGGAAATTATCCATTCCAGTGAGGGTAACTGACATGTGGATATATTTTGGGGGGGGGTGTCTTTGCATAGCATAGAATTAACCAAACAGCATCTGGTGCTGGTGGTTATTTAGAAAAGTTCATCTGCTCCATAGGAAAAGAGGCACTCATTTTAAAACATGAGTCATGTAGCTATTCCTATTCCTTTTATTTCCTTTTACAATCCAAAACACTGCTGGGATATGTCTCGGGAAAAGAATTATCATTGCTTATAATTAGCCATTTAATATACTGACTCATAGGAAGTTTTTGGACATCCAAGGCATCAATGAGTCAATTATATTTACAATCTTTATAACTGCTACGGAAACAGTGCTGCTGAGAGTCATTGCTCTTGATTAATAGCAAAGTATATTTTTTAGAAGGAAAAGCCTACATTTATCTTTGATTTCTAACTACATGCACATATGCCAGTTGCCACAGAGAGTTTATTCTGCTGGACATTTGAGACATGTGGGCTGCATTTTTACAGCTGCTCCAGACAGAAAATCTTTTCAGTGTCTATATATTCTACATAGCTAGGCAACAAAGAGGACAATTTACAATTGGCAACCCTTCTAAACCTTCCTGTTTTATTTGTGCCTTAATAAAATGATTTATCTGAGTGGAATCTATAGTACCAGGAATTTCAATTCCCATAAATTAAGACTTTCAGAATGCAATCATTTTTATTCTGATTCCAAGTTCCACATTTTCTGTACCCATAATTTGCCAAAATAAATTTTAGAAAAAATGTGTGACTCTCTACCATATTGTCTACATCCCCCAAACTGACACCACTTGGCTAATATTACATCATTCAATTCTCATTCATATTGAAATGCTTTATTACTGACTTTGTAATAGCAAATGAGGCTTGCAGAAAACTCCATCCAGAGAGTCATGTTCTTATGTAAATGTGATAATTGCCCCCATTTGACTACTGATTCATTTGGCCTTCATATGGATAATTAAGAACCATAGACCTGTGGTAATCACCTAACCACATGGTATTCTGAACATTTTCAGCATCGTATTTAAAGTATACCAATTAAATTAAACACATTTTTCAAAAGCTTGGTTTAAATCAAAAGGTGCTTATTTTTTATTTACACTTAAAGGTTGAAATCAGCTACTATTTTGTTCCCTTTTCAAGTATTATAATCAGTCATAATGTGATAATAGTGTTAATTAATGACTTAGTTGTGAATCATTTTACTATACTGTGGGTAGAAAGTTCTCCTAGTTGCTTATGTAAAAAATGTGGAATTTCAGATATACATATTCATTTTGACATATTACAAAGAAGCTTTTACTTTATATTACATGTTTGTTTTAGGTGATTGCCCTATGAAAAGGAAAAGATATTTTGTTCATAAAGAATAAGAGATTCAAATAGTTCAATTGAGTGGGCAATATTATTTTTAAAGAGATTCTATTGGATTAGTTGGTTGACTTTAGTAATGTTTTCATTTTTGTTGGAATAATTCAACATAACTTAAAGTTGAATTTTATTAATGTTTTGCATTTTCAGGAAACAATATTTA
Organism: Microcebus murinus; assembly: GCF_040939455.1. NCBI lineage: Eukaryota > Metazoa > Chordata > Mammalia > Primates > Cheirogaleidae > Microcebus > Microcebus murinus. The sequence continues at coordinate 16,150,689 of NC_134114.1, forward strand.
CAGACTTCAGCATTTGGCTCTACCCACAAATTAATAATATTACATTTTCCCTAAAAACATTAATCTTTATTATAGGAAGGGAAATGGGGCAGAGGGAAAAATGATGAATTTATAAACATTATTCAAACTCTTAACTTCCTTGCCAAAAAAATTCTGATTAGTTTTTCCTTTTCAAATTTGTAGAGCCCAACAATGAGCTCAGGAAAGATGATTTCTTTCAACAATTCGGAAGATAGACTCTGATGGGTCTCATTCATTTGTGGTAATTCCACTCCTAGTTATTTGTTATTAGATTACAGTTAGGAAAATGACCAAATTCTGGCCACTGACATATCATAAGACATCTGATATGGCGCTTGTGGGAAAGTTTATATACACATATTTGAGTAAAAGCAAAGAAACTCAAAAATAAGACCACTTAATTCTTTCAGGCTTATGACTGCTGTCACATGAAGACTCACAACTGCAGCAAATCTACTGAAACACTGATGTTAACCCAGGACATCACAGGAATTCAGATTTTTCCCTTGTTGAGATACTTAATCAAGGACTCTGGAATTGCCTCCCTCCAGAGTTATTATTCAGTGATATAATCAACAACCTTAATGATTAACACATTTCTAGCTGAATATTGAGTTTCTTAGAGGAAAAAAAAAAGTGATAAATAAAATATAAGAGATATGGAAACACTGGACATGGTCTCTGGTTTATATAGAGATTCTCCTGGTTATGCCTTTGCCCCTTAGACAGAACTGTGTTTATTTGATTGATATATTTTGGGAAAAATAACTGTAAATGATCAATTTAGCTGCATCTTTTTCCTCTTGGGAGCAAGAAGCCAGAAGCCACAGAAAGTATCTGCCGGGAGTGGTGCCTTATGCCTGTAATCCTAGCACTCTAGGAGGCCAAAGTGAGAGAATTGTTTGAGCTCCAGAGTTCCAGACCAGCCTGAGCAAGAGTGAGACCCCATCTCTACTAAAAAAATAGAAATAAATTAGCTGGACAACAACATATATATATATATATATGCATACATATATATAATATATATAAAAAATATATATATATGTATATATATATATATTAGCTGGGCGTGGTGGCACATGCTTGTAGTCCCAGCTACTCGGGAGGCTGAGGCAAGAGAATTGCTTGAGCCCAGGAGTTTGAGGTTGCTGATGCCACAGGACTCTAGCCTGGGCAACATAGTGAGACTCTATCTCAAAAAAAAAAAAAAAAAAAGAAGAAGAAGAAGAAGAAAAAGAAAGTATATATCACTATTGATCCTAGGACTGTGTAGGTGACCCTGCCTAATCCTGGGTTTCAGGATCAGGAAGTGCTTTTAGGCTTTTATCCTCCAATCATGCTCCATCAGTAATAAACTAGATATTTTGGCCTCTATCTACCCCTCCTTTTTTAAATCTCTTTAATTCAGATTCATAAGAAGTGGCTACTCATCATTATTTTAGCAGTAAATAATTGTATGACTTTGACTGTGAAAGCCCACAGTTTTTCTGTCTTGAATACCATCCCCCTCTCTTAATTATAACCTACATTTTGCTGCAACTGTGTCCTGCATAGAGTATTTTAATATTACCTGCTATACTTTAATGGAATTTTGTGTTAATGAAATGTAAGGCCCTTAAGGATATGGATCACATACTATTTGATTTTGTATTTCCAACATCTGTCACATTTTTTAACCTAGAATATATATTCAAGCAACAGTTCTTAAATTAATGCTTAAAATTTTCACCTTTATTAATATATTATACTGATCAATAAAAATAAGATGCCAGTATCTATTCTATTTATTGTTAGCACTACATTTGCAATCATATATCAAGGTTAAAAGGAACAATGAGGACAAAAATAGGCACCATAATTTGGGATAAAATTTCTAAGAAAGGGATTGTATGTATACATACATATATATATATGTATATATATATTCTCCATTGGTCATTTCTATGATACTTTTTATTCTTAAATAGAATGTCAAATGTTAGGTAGGATATATTAAGCTAGAGAAAGGATCACAGAGAAAGAACAAAATAAGGCTGTCATTAGTTCAATGAGGCTGTCAAATCTAAGTCATTAGTCCTAAAGATTACATACAATAGAAACCTCATTTTATTTTTAATTCTGAGATTTACCATATCACAAAAATTCTGATAGGAATGCTTAGGGTAGGCTGATGGATCTCAGTATGTCCACGGTTCCATGGTGATTATGATGTGCACCAAGGCTCTATCTACCACTCCTCCTGCCAAATGAATGCTCACCTTTTTATATTGGAACATGTCAGATAAACAGAGAATGACAGAACTTTAAATCCCAGTAAAGGCCAATTACATTTAAAATATGTCATCCATTAGAACCACCAGTGTTGGCAGATGGGATAATTTAAATTTAAAAAGAAAAAAACAAAACTTGATTAGTTCTTTTCCATAGTCACAATTCCCATTTATCTAACAAAGCTGCTGTGAGGATCCCATGAGAGAATTTGATAGTATTTTTTAAAATTCTGAAGTGTTATTGCTACTTTTTTACAATTTCAAAATAATGTTTCCAGTCTGATTTTATTTTTTCAATGCCCCTCCCCACCATTGTAGCATAGAGCTCAAAGCTATAAAATTTTTTTGTCAGAAGGCCTCAGCTTACTGGAACCTCTATCCTTTCCAGATCGAGGACTACAGACAGTGACTTTACCTCTATGAGCCTCAGTTTTCTTATCTATACAACTATGAAACCTATCTACAGGACTGATGTCAGTATGAGATGATGTAACACATTTAAATGACTTAACTGTCTCTGGTACAAAATAATAAATGTGTTTAATTAGTGGAGAATATTAACAAAAATGTCAATAATGATGATGAATTCTCCCTTGTACATGTTTTAAAATATTCCTGCCCCACTTTACCTATACAAACTCATCTCTTAAAAATTCTCAAGAGAAATCTTAAATTTTATCCTGTTAACTTTCCTCATCAATCTTCTTGATGGCCACGTTTTTTAAGCTGATTTCTTAGCCACTTCATAAAATTAACAACCAGTTAATTTCAAGTATATTGTTTATTGTATATTGTTATAGTAACTATCTGCTAAATATTTTGTTTTTTCATTTATTATTTTATTCATTTATTAAATATTTATTGAATACCTATTACATACCAGCCTTTTGGTGATAAGCACTAGAAATAAAATAGTAAACAGGTGTTGTTTACAGTAAACATGTGTTTCTTCCACATTCAACTTAATGTGGGAGAAAAAAATAATCATATAAAACTGCAAAGACAGAAAGAGGCAGGGTGAAGGAGTGTGGAACACTGCCACATGTGTGGGTAGATGGGAGGGTTCCAATATAAGTGGTCTATGTGGTGTGCAGGTTCCGATATGGTTGTCAGAAATAGGTATTCAGAGAGCTGATTGTAGAGAGAGAGTCAGCTATAAAGGAAATAATGCTTCTAGTGAAAGGAAAAGCACACAAAGTTTCAAGATCAATTTGCGATTGAATGGATGAAAGAAATAGAAGAAGAGCAGTGTGGTTAAGCAGTATTAGGGCTGTGGAAATACTTTTTAAGTATTGCAGAGACCAGTTTGGAGGGTGATGCATTAGTCCACATGAGAGATGGAGATGGAGAAGGTACCAAAATCGCCAATGTAATGAGTATGTCTCGTGTTCTGATCTCTAAAACTCTGAATTTTTCCAATAAAAAAAATCTGTAATAATGGTGGTCCAAAAATCACATTCTATATTGAAAACATTCCATAATGAATTTACACTTGCAGGTTGCTAAGGACCAAATGTTTGTGTTCTCCACAAATACCTATGTTGAAGCCCCTTCTCAGTGGAACCATATTTGGAGATAAGGCCTTTATGAAGGTAATTAGGTTTAATGAAGTCATAAGGGTTCAGACCTAATCCAATGGGATTGGTGTTTTTATAAAATAATAATAATAGTAATAATGAGGACATGGGATTGGGGCTCCCTCTCTCTTGGTATGCACAAAGAATAAAGGCCATGTGAGAACACAGCCACAAGGCAGTCAGTCATCTACCAGCCAGGAAGATGACCCTCATCAGAACTGGACCATCCTGGCACTTTGATCTAAGGCTTTCAACCTCCAGAACTCTGAGAACATAAATGTCTGTTGCTTAAATTACTCAGTCCATGGTATTTTGTTATTGGTAGCCTGAATGGATTAAAGTCATCAAAGCATCTGGTTGTTGCACATACCTAGGCAGAGTCCATAGACTACTCTGCATACATAGTTCTACTGTCCTTCCCACTGGAATCAGTCTCATGCCTATGATCTTTAAGTATATTGTTTATTAAAGCTACAGTCTTTCTTACATCAATAAAATATGCAAATATCTTCTAAGAACCTGCCAAAAGTAGTGAAGAAAGTAGGTGAGCCAAAGAGTCATAGGAAGTCTCAAACATTAGAAGCAAGCTGAACAGGATACGACACACTGATAGAGGTTGAGGTTAATAGCCTAAGCTTGAGAGTGCACATATCACAACATACCATGAATACAATGCTTTCTTGTATTCAAAACTAAATAAAAATTGTTAAATATTTATTATGTAATAATGTATATTTAGATATTTTGGCATGTTTTACTGATATTAAGGCAAAATCTGTTGGGGTTTTTTGATGGGTTGGCATTGCATTATTTACCTCCTTTAACATGATTTAATGGAATATAAACCCACACTATCCACATTGTAACTATTCAACTCCTTCACAAGGGTATTTTTGACATATAATTAGGGAAGTCTGTGTTTTGCAAATAGAATATCAAAGAAATTCTGATGGAATATATGAGGAGTTACCAAAGAGAGAAATTAAGAAAGACTATTGGAATTTCCTTTTTTATGTGTTTAATTTTGTATTTCGATTGAACAAATCAATATTGGTTCTGTCTTCTGAAATTGAGATTTCTAGGAAAGAAATAATTTAGATGGTTGAATATCATTTCATTGTGCATCATATATAATATGCATTTCTCTTCTTCCCCATTGCCACTACCATTATTTAGGAATCTTATATTAATATATCTTATAGCTATATGCTACCTTAGTCATAAATTCAGATGGTTTAAGACTCTAATTTTCAATTTTCATAATATGACTTTTTTGTCAGAGAGGTACTTGAATTCTAGGATTAAAGTTTAATAGTTCTGTGAATTGAGAAAGCCATTTAACCCCCATTGAAATTTAATTTCTTTCCATGAGGTGCAATTAATAATAACTACCTTGCAGAGATATTAGACAAGAATGTATATAAAAGCACCAATTCTAATATGTGCCATATATCTGCAGAATTGGTTTCCATGGGAGGGAAAATGTATGTGTGTATAAAAATAGGTATGGTGACCATATCTATTCTGATTTTACATATCCCTCAAATCCTGCCATTTTCAACAACATGAATGATGTTGAAATTCTTAAGCAAATTCTTAATCTCCTTTCAACTCAAGCTTAAAAGAGCATAAAGTTTAGATAAAGAACCAAAAGTGGCACACTTAAAAATTAAACAACAAACGATGCTTCAAACATGAGACATACTAAGCTTGCAATATCTCATAGAAACTTAATGCTGGCAATTCTTCATTAATAGCTTCTTACTTTTATCCATAAAGGGAAAAACTAAGAAGCAAACAAAGAAGAAGACCTCCTGATGTCTTATTAAAGTATATCACTGGTCAGTTTGCTGTAGAGCCTATTATTTGGAGTAGAAAACAAAAAGCTAAGTAGGGAAGAAAAGGTTTATATTACCTATAAATTGTATCATGTTTATTTTTTCTGGATAATGCTAAGAATTTTAAGAATTTGAAACAATAGGGATATTTCTTCTAATAGAACACAACCATTGCTACTATTTTTGTGTATTGTCACCCAGATTTTTTCCTGATATTTTATTTTTAATGTAACCTAAAACACTATGTTTATTTGTACATTTTATAGATTTCATGTGCAAGTTTAATAAAATTACTTTCAATGTGTTTCTGTCACTTTATAAATAAGCATTACATCAGAGGTTCATAATAAAATATGAACCCTATTTTCTGATAAAACGATAAACATCTCTTGGTATTTTAGAAGATTTTTTGCAATACAGTGCAACACACAGAATTAAAGGAAATGTTCATTGTTTAATATTTTTTATATTTTGCTAAATTATTTTTTCCAAATACATTATTTCAATTTACACCCTATGTAGTATTGCTCAATTCACCAGCATTTGGTGTTGTCGTTTTAATGTTTGCTAATTTCATAGGTAAGATACAACTCATTTTTTTTCATTGAATACTACTATACATTAAAATGTTTTCATATTTTTAATGAGTTTTATTTCTCTTTTAGCAATTGTTACTTGATTATTTTTTGGTATCATTATACTTTATTTAATCAACAATGTTTAGACCTTATTTAAACCTTAGCTATATTTTCCTTTGTTTGGACATACTGTTGTTTTCTTACAACTGACTTTGATATTAAAAACAAGTTATATATTTGATGCAATAGTCTTTCTATATATTTTTTATTTTACAAATAACATCTACATAGTCTTCACATTTTTTCTACCTTTTTAATCCAGCTAACAATAAATTTGCTTGTAATATATGTAAAACAATTTTATGAAAAATTATTAATAACTGTGGCATTTAATCTATACAATGTCTTTGTGAACACACAGTATAGAACTGTGTGTTTGTGTATTACTTAAATGATGTTTTGACATAGTTCATATATTCATCATATGTTATGAAACTAAAAGAAAAATTAACTTAAGAATCCTTCCCAAATAAACAAATTACATCATTCTAAATATTTTCTTGGTGGGATCACAAGCTGTTACCATCTATTTATATAGCACTGTGGTTATTGAATAAGAACTGTAATATGCATATTCTTGATCAAAATGTACCATTTCTGAGAATTAATTAAGAAAACGATAGAATGATTATGCAAAGCTCTTTATCTTTACAACTCAAACAACTGAACATTTTGCAAGCACTTTTAATACAGTAATGAAAAAATATATGCCAATCTACAATTAAAGTATGATATATATATGAAAACACACTAGCCAGCTATTAAAACACATATGAATAAATATGTATTAACATAATAATTATGACCATAATAATACTTATATAATGCTTATTATATGACAAGCATGATTTTGAGGACTTTACATATAATAACTTGTTTAATCCTTACAACAGCCATAAGAAGTAGGACTATTTTATGTTTCTAACAGGGGAGCCAGAATTCTAACCCTAGCTCTCTGGCTCCAAGGTCCATGATATTAATACCTTTACTATGCTAGAAAAATAGCCACATCCTATTTAGTTTTGATTCAGAAAAAATAAGTAAGAAATCAGCATGAGAGTCAGGGAGAGAGAGAAGAAGAAGAAAAGAGGGTGGGTGAAAGGAAAGAAGGGAAGGAAGGAAAGAGGGACGGAAGGAAGGAAGGAGAGAGATGCATGAGGAAATTCTTTAAGTTCTAGTAAGTAATGGTAGAAATATGGATACTGGAGTTTATACTGATTTTTACTTCATATTTGTTTGCCTTAATGGAATTTTGGACAGATATTCTATTAAGAGAAGCCAAAGGAAGGTTTTCCTAAGAGGAAATCTAATCGCAGCATACAGCAATACTAACTTGTCATAACTTTTTCAAACATTAGACAGATGCCTGGATACAATTTCCAGTTCCTCAGAGGATATGGCTAGGCAAGCCAAAATCTGTATAAAAGTGAGCAATTATAATTTAAGTTTCTACTTCCTGTGAATTGTTTTATGTCACTGTTATGGGATGAATTATGTCCTGCAAAAATTCATATGTTGAAATCTCAGCCCCCAGTGTCTTGGAATGCAATCATATTTAGAGATAAGGTCTTTAAAAAGGTGAATAAGTTAAAATGAGGCCATTAAGGTGGAAGCCTAATCCAATATGACTGTCATCCTTAGAAGAAGAGAAAAAGGCATGGGGAACTCATGGACACAGTCATGATCATGTGAAGAGGCAGCAAGAGGGTGGCCATTTGTAAGCCAAGATGAGAGATCTCACAAGAACCCACCTCACTAGCAATCTTGATCTTCAAGCTCCAGCCTCCAAAATTGAGAAAAAATCAATTTCTGTCATTTGGGTCATCCAATCTGTGGTATGTGGTATTTTGTGCAGCCCTAGCAAACTGATGCACTCACTAATGGAGATAAAGTTAGTTGAGGGAGGTTTGTCTTCTCATATACCCTATAGTAAGTGATAGTAAGCCAGGATCTTCCTATAAATACTAGTATATTAAAGTCAATGCTAGAGGAATATTTCTTAAAATTTGATCTTCAGACAAGCATCATTAGCATTACTTAGAAACTTAGAAATACAAATTTTTGAGCCTGGAGGTGCTCAAAAAATTTCTAATTAGTGAATTAGAAATTGGGCATGGGTAGAGGATCTGCTTCAACAAGCTTTCTAGGTGAAATGAGGCACCTTAAAGTTGATAACCCTGTGTTTCAAATGTCCTAAACTAGAGCCCAGGCAGGTGACATTCATGAGTGATGCAGCACAGGTATAAGACAACAGGAAAAGTCTGCATGATGGTGAACGAGAGAAGGCATGCATCTCCACTGAGGTCAAAACCAGCCAAGCAGCTAGGTAATGTGGAATGGGACACAGTTACCACAAACAAAATTTTAGGAGGACATTTTCTGACTATTAAATGTTAGTGGTTAATTCTAATACTTGTTGGCAGAATAACAAGAAATGTTTGCAGGACAGTTCCATCCTGTGTGACCTCCAATTAATAATAACAATGGTTGTAATTGTAGAGAAAGGTAGTGTGATAAAACTTTTATTTCCCTTTTTTATCTGTAAAAATTCATGCTACTAGATTCAAAGATATTAAATAATGCATTTTTTCTCTTACTCCTTACTCCTGATTTTTATGTATGTTGGAGTGGAGATTAAAATATATCGTATACATAAAATTTCTCACCTTGAAAATGTACAGTTTTAGACTTTACACTGTTCTTTGTTCAGTGTTCTGATTATCCCAGGGAAGGTTTGGGATTTTGGCTCTTTTACAAACAAGGCACTCATATCTTTAATAGCATGTCTCAGGTCAACTGAGGTCTGTTTTTAGAGCCCCTGATGCACCAGGTGGCACTCCCACTGCCATCTGTGACTTGTATGTGGGGATTTAAAGATGGAGATATGCTGACTGGGACAGTTCCTCCTCCGCTGACCATCTGCCACAGGTGCTGTAAACAGCACTCATAGTATTGAATCTTCAGATGAAAGGTTGAATTAGCTGGCATGAGTTTCTTACTAAATTTAAATTGTTGGGCCCACTATTGGAATACCACTTTCTATTACTGGACCTAAGCTAGGGTTTTGGAAGCTCTTATTTGCTTGTATGAGGTGCTTTTTTGTTTTGTTTTGGTTTGGTTTTTTACCATTTAAAAACAAAAGCAAGCAGAGAGAGTAGAATAAAAGTTTCATTAAGTTCTTGATGATTATAAAATAGGAACATTTGCAAGTGTCCTGGAAAACTCGTCTTTTTCCCCTACTGAACCTCCATTTCCATGCCAGGCCTACAGCTGAAAACTTGAATATGAAGTGTTCTGTTAGTAATACTCCCGTAAATACTGACCAATTTTGTAAGAGCATGAGACAAAGTCCCTTCAAGTAAGGGACAAAATGTGCAGAATATCAACTAAAGCCATAAAAATAATTGACAGAATCCCTAAATATTTGTACTGGAATCGCTCAGATATGATAATTTACTGAAACTTGTTAAAGACATCATATATCTAGTTCCTCATTTGTGTTAATGAATTTTCCTTTATAACCTAAATGATGGATTCTATTTAGAAACAATCTTAAATTAATTACAGTAGTCATTTGGAAAAGAATTATAAACTTTATGATAAATATGAAAACATTAGCTCGTAAAGCTTGCTTGAGGAAGTTAGGTGTTTTTTTTTTTCTTTTTTTTTTTTTTCTAGAATCACAAACCAAATATAAGGCAGAGTTGGAATTTGAACTCCATCTAATTCAAATATTATTATTGTTATCATTATTTTCCACAATTAAGTCTATACATTTCTAAACACACACATTCCACAAGAGTCATGTATTGCAGATGGCCTATGACTTAACTCATGCCCAAATTCATCAACACACTGAAGAATCTAAGAGCTACTCCGGTATAAATATCCCTCACCTGATTAAAAGGGAAATCACCCTTTTTGAATAATGTGTCATTTCCTTCCAAATTCCAATAGTCTCTTTACCCATAGTACCATTGCCTTATTTACTTCACAGTCTTCCTACTTGGCTGTTAATTATCCTGTCTAATTTTCAGCAGGTTGCCTGTTGTATATGAGGGTGAGGGTAAGATTAACATCATGAGTATGGTGTAGGTAAGAGAGTAAAACAGTCCCTCAACTTAACAGAGCCTCATACAAGAAATCTACAAGAAAATCAAATCTTTGCTTGCAAGACTGACAGCATATTTCCCATGGCTTTTTATCCTGTAAGAAATTGTCTCTTCCTATGATGATTATTGTGTTTACAAAGTTTCATTTTTTCTAAGTTCTGTTAACTTGAGATTAGCATATGCCAAATTTAAAAAAGAATAGTGAGTTCAGCTGGTCCCCAAAAGAGCTGCAATTAGAGAAGGGATATAGATAAATTTAAATAATCCCACCCTATATGGTTAAGGGGCATATCCCAAATGCTTTTCACATAGAGCTTCAGAGAATTGGATATTTTGTAGTCTAACATCAGATCTTCATCTACACAGACATTTGAGGGGCTTCACAAAAACACACACTTTCTCTAAAGTGGCCTTGATCTTTGAAAGAAAAAAAATCAGAAATATTGTGACATAATACAAAAACTATATTAGACAAATATCTGTTTCCTCATCATTATTATTTATTTTTAACCAATTTCCATTCAGATGCAAGGCAGTAATATATAACCAAAATAAATAATTTTGAGACTTTTTTGGGTGGCATTGTACCACAACTTGATGTCAAGAAAAGCAACCTCTACCCCTGCATTTTCTTCTCAAGAGTACTGGTTCTGATTTAGGTCATGCCTGCTTTTTAACAAAACAGACAAGATCTTATAACATTTTGATGCAGATTGACCAACAATAAGACAAGTATTATTAGACTAAAAAAATGTTTATTATGTTGAATCTTGAAGACACAAATAACTACTACATCATCTCCAAACCCAAATGCTACCTAGTAAGTTCTCATTGTGAGATTTCAAGGATTTATTTGCATTTCCAATAAAATAAAACTGGTTTAGTTACATTAGATATCTGACTAAAAATTATATACTTTATATTATGGATTCGAATGCTATAATATTTATTCAAATAATCTGCTTCTAGAGACTACAAATTGACCTTCTTAAACTCCATCTGCTTTCATAAATGAAATCTTAAATGTCTAGATCACACAAATTATTACATCAATTATCAGATGAAATGCATCAACCAGCAGAATCTCACCAAGTAAATAATCTACCCACAAAATGATTGATCCAGCATTGCATTCCCTAATGACTATAATTTCCAGATTTATTATTTCCTTTTCACACCAAGCATCACCGAAAACACATAAAAAGTTTACAAACTAAGTTGATAACTACCAAATAAGGACATGTTTGGTTAAATCAAAGAAATAGTACATACCATATTGTGGCTGTATCTAGTGACATGAAGATCTATGTGGAGCCATTAGCTGAAACCCTTCACCTTATTATTAGTGCTTGGAGCTATTAAGGGAATGTAGGCACCACTGACCTATTTTCCTTCCTTCTTTCTTATGTCCATCCATGTAGACATTGCCCTCATTTCCAGAGCCCCCCATTAAGTTATGGCAATGAAAATGAGGACTTGGTGTACAGTTTCTTATCTTCACTAGACTTTTCTTTAATAGTTGAGGCAATAATGAGAGGATAGACCAAAAAAGAAAACTGAACCTTGTTTACCACAACACACTAGGATGCACCAAGATATTCCATTGCTGAGACTCAAGGATTCTGAAGAGGAAATCAGTCTCTAATCAGCAGAACCACATTACATATTTTAAACTTTTACATCTCAGGCATCAAAAAGATTCCTTTTGTTTTACTTCCCCAGACAGTGGTGCTTAAGTAGATCCTCAATGTTTAATTCTCAGGAAAAAACATTAATTGTTTTATGCATCATCTGAGTTTTTCTGCATAAAATCTGTGGTGAGCTTCAAGTGTAGGCTTTCAATGTCCCTTTAAGTGGTCCTTTTGAAGTTTGCCAATATATGACTATTTTGACTTCTTGCTTCACTTTCAGATTATGAAATTTCATCTTTCCAATTAAAGGGTCGCCTGGAAACAGTCAAAGCAGTTCTTAGAAATGGTATATGGCTTACCAATATGGAAAATTAATACTTAGACTTTGATGGTTTTATGTGACAGCCTCAATTCTTGGCCTCTTTCAGTGCAATTTTTATAAAAGGCAAATTCATTTCATAAATTGTGAGCCTTAGCCTTTTTATCACCACAAATCCTTGCTCACACTTCTCTTTGTAGAAAATGGCATAAGAGTGGTAGGGCCCTTTCTTTTAATGGGCACATTTCATATATTCTGGATCAAAAAGCAAATATGAGAATATTTTCTCCTGTTTTGGATCATAGCTATATGCATTCATCTCTATCTCCATCCTAATTTATTTTGTTCTACTTCACCTTCCTAAATTCAAAATCTTTCTTTACCAAATGTATTGGTCATTTGATGTGTTGATTTAGCTAGGCTACAGTCTCTAGTCATTCAAACAAATATTAATTTAGTCATTTAGATACTTTGTGAATATGACTAAAGTACATAATCAGTTGACTTTAAATAAAGAAGGTTATCCTAGCTAATCTGGTTAGTCCTGAGTTGAAAGGCCTTAAGAGATCTGAAGCATCCCTAATTAAGAAAAGTATGATCTCTGGACAGTAGCTTCAATCCATGCCCAAGAGTTATAGTCTATCCTTCCTGAATGCCTGCTTTACAAATTTCAGATTTTCCTAGCCAGCACCCACAATCTCATAAACTAATTTCTTTCAATAGAAAACTAATATAAACAGTGTTTTGATAATAAAGACAAAATTATAATCAATAGAGTAGAATTTATTTCCATTATGTTTTTTGTATAATAGAAAAAAATATAATAAATGCATTCTTGATACATTCTATCAGTCGTATATTATTGTTTTAACAAATGACCACAAAATTCATTGCTAAAAAACAATACACATTTCCTGTCTTCCAGTTTGAGAGGTCAGGAGTCCAAAACACATCTTGCTAAGCTAAAAATCAGGGTGCATACAAGGCTGAATTTCTTCAGGAGGTTGTAGGGGAATCTGTTTTCTTGCTTTTTCCAACTGTTAGAAGCTACCTATATTCCCTGGTTTGTGGCCCCTTCCGCTATCTTCAAAGCCAGCATAGTAGCATCTTCAAATCTCTCTCAGCCTATTCCTGTTTGTCTCCTTTTTCCACTTATAAGGATGCTTGTGATTACATTGTGTCCATATAGATAATCCTGGATAATCTTCCTATCTCAAAGTTAGCCTATCAGCAAATTTAATTTCATGTGGTGCCACCTCATTCCTCTTTGTCATGTAATCTAATATTTTCAAAGGTTCCTAGGATTAGGACATATACATCTTTGGGCATCACTATTCTTCCCACTACACCATCTATGGCACTTAGATATTACTAATATTGGATTATTTTGTGCCTCTGTCTGTGCTTTGCTCCCAACACTATATCCCCTGCTGCTGTAAATGTAAGCTGTTTGATCCAATGTTTAGTTTTGTTTTAGTTTGTTTTGTTTTCCAACACCTCTCCAAGTGGTGATTAGACTTAAGCTCGTTCCCCGATGAGTCTACCAGTTTAACACTGGCTATGAGAGTCATCACTCTCTCTCTCTCTCTCTCTCTCTCTCTCTCTCTCTCTCTCTCATTATAACTGTGACCTCATTTTCCCTTGAATTCATAACATTCCCCAAACTCTATCTTAAAAACTGATCCAGTGCTATTTATTTTCCTCTTTTCCCTTTCCTTCTCTCTTTTCAAAAACTGCTATTCATCCTTTAAACTTGTGTACCATGACTATCCTAAAAAGTACCCTTTCATCAAGGCCACTTTCCTTTCTTTTTTTACTTTTCTTAAAAATTGGCTATATGTACTTGTTTATGCCAGCATTTAAAAATTTTTTTCATTTATATTTCAACTCTGTAATCCTGCTGGAACTGTTGTTATCAAAATTGTGATCTTTGTTTGTTTGAGATGCTATAACAAAAAATTCCAAGACCTGGTTAGCTGATAAACAACAGAAATTTCCTCCTCATAGTTCTGTAGGCACCAAATCCAGTATCAGGGCACAAACAGATTTAATGTCTGGTGAGGGCCTGTTTCCTGACTCATAGATGGCACCTTTCTGCTGTGTCCTCACACAATAGAAATAGCAAATATGCTCCTTTGCACCTATTTTATAAAGGCACTAATCCCATGACCTGATCCTATTACCTAATTACTTTCCAAAAGGCCCTATCTTTAAATACCATCACCTTGGGGGTAAGGAATTCAACATACGAATTTTGGGGCTACACAAACTTTTGGATCATCGCTGATTCTAACAAACCAAGGTGAAGCAAGATTGGAAAGAAGCAAGAAGCAAGATTGGAAAGGAACACAAACTTAGCAAATTCTGGAAGATTTTCCCATTTGTTGGTTCCCCAGCACTGTCTATAGATGCTCAAATATACATCAGCTGTATGCATGTTCTTGAAGCCCAGGAGGACATCTGGCTGACCTGCCCTTGGAAAGTAATGAAGCAAATACACAAAATAATAATAGAAAGAACTTTTAGACTGAAATTTGACCTCTTTCTCTGGCTTTTTTCCTTAAAGTTGAGTTATCTGGAGCATGCTGCCCCTGTCTACTTTAGAGCATGGCTTTAAGAATCTGTTGGTGTGATTATTTTAAAGTATTGAGTTACATGTTTATATGAATAAAATGCATACAATTATCATAAGAAATAATAAGTACTATAAAAATCAAAGGTTTAAAATTTACTTTAGAACCTTCATTAAGTTAAATTGTGTAAGTATCCTTATAAATACATGGCAAGTGAAATATTTGAGTTATTATGGTCTGAACACATTTTGGAAATAAAGTTGGAAATATGCCAGGAAGCATATTTACTGAATATAAGTGATTCAAAATATCAAGAATTCAAAAACTTAATCCATTATTCACTCTTTTAAAGAAGTTTGCATTTTCAAATTAAAATTTGTACCCCCATAATATTAAAAATATAAAAATATTAAATATTATTTAAATATATAAAAATATAAAAATATTAAATATAAATATTATTGCATTTGCAAATTACAATTTGTAGCCCCATAATATTAAAAATATAAAAAATATTTTAAAATATATAATATATTTTATATATATTTTATATATAAAATATAAAAAATATTAAAAAATAAAAAAACCCCACTTAACCTACTGAACATCATACCTTAGCTTAGCCTACCTTAAATGTGCAAAGAACAATTATTAGCCTCTATTTGGGCAAAATCATATAACGCAAAGACTTTTATAAAAAAGTGTTGAATACCTCATGTAATTTATTGAATACCTCATGTAATTTATTGAATACTGTACTGAAGTATGGTTTCTGCTGAATGTGTATAGTTTTCATACCATTATAAAGTCAAAAATTTGTAATTTGAGGACCATTTGCACTAGTACTCAGGAAGAAGACTGATAGCTAAATTTCATTTTATATAATCTAAAATCTAAAATGAACATCTGAGTTTTTAGGTAGCTTCTGAAAATGTATTAGATTATGACTGTAGAATGTCACCAGATGCTATTATTTTTCTTAGATTCTTTCATGCATGTGACTCTGTATTCTAGACAAATATAATAAAATATTTGGCATTTACTGAAAATTTTAGGAGACATTATAAAAGTAAAGTAAATTGAGAAAAGATATTCTAGGTTATATTATGGTCTTATGTTTGTTGAAAGTAAAAGTAAGAAAGAGTCTGTGCTTAAAAGATGATTGATTAAGTGAAATAAACTGAAATGTTTTCAATATATGCCCCTGTATGTTTACTTGGGCCAGTTTAGGTGACAACAGAGACAAAATAGCAGAAGAGGCATCAATAGATAATATTTCAGACAACTGACTTGTTTGGCAAAAAAAAAAAAAAAAAAAAAAAAAATAGATAATATTAAATTCCAAGATTACTCATTCATAAGAATTAATTTCCATCACTAACAAAAGATGTAGTTAAACTTTTTAAGTAATTTAAAAAGTTTTAATTCAATATCTAATTTATATAATTAAAAATTCAAAGTAGAATTTGTGATGACATCATTTTAATGATTTATTTTCTAAAAGCATTGTCTTTAATGACATTAAGAGAAGTGTTTAATTTCCAAAGTAGCAATCTTAAAGTTGTATATGATTCAAGCAAATTGCTTCCCAATGTGTTTATTATTTTAAATTAAAATTTACTTTTTATAGTAATGAAAAATTTGATATAGTTTTCAACCTTAGCAATTTAGAGTTTTATTTGGGTAGAGGTGTATTAAATGCTGGCTAAAGTGGTATTTATTGATTGCTAAATATAGGACTATAAGAAATAACTAGATATTTCTTTTTTATTGTTTTTTAATTTGTGAAATGTGTTAAAATATCTCCCTCATTTTAAAAAATTGTTTCATTTTTACTTTTTTAAAAAACTTTCAGAATATTACTGGGGTACAAACGCTTTAGATACATAATTGCCTTTGCACCACCCAAGTCAGAGCTACAGCATGCCCATCCTCCAGACAGTGTGCATTGCACCCCCGTATATTTCTTAGATATTATATATATTGTCTCTTTTCCAGAAGAAGACAATTGGGGATGGGCCTCTACCTTTTCTGAATCTTTATGTAGTTATTATATGACTTTTTAAAATAGTCCACCATTTTGTTTATGATTCTAATACTACATATAATTTTTTATGGCTTTAGTAAAATGTTGATTTTCATTATTAATTTTACTGTGAAATATTTTTGTTTATTTTCAGGAAGAGTTTAATGAGATGAAATGTTGTTGCTTAGGGAATACAAGTCCAATACTATTCAAAAATAAAAATTAACTCTAAAGTTTTCTTTGGTTTATTTTTAACAAGTTGAAAAATTTAACTGCACAAAACTAAAATCCATTCATTCATTCTATCAATTAAGGTTTATTTATTTTTTATAATGTACATATTTTTATTATGTCCTAGCTGTTGCAATCAGTAAATGAGAAAAGCAAAATTCTTTCTTATATGAAGCTCCCATTCCAAAGGAAAGTATATAAACAAATACATAAAGTCTCTGATTTCATCTTAGGCCACTGCACTCCATAGGCACTGCCTTTTAAGGCAAACTGAATGTTCATATATTCTTGGCATTTCTCAAGCCTTTTCTCTGCTAAGGATTTTGCTTTGGTTATATGAAACCATTTACACTATATGAAACAATATTCTTCTAGAAGTCTGAATGTTGGAATCATATCTTACCTTAAATGACACTTTCTCAGAAAGGTCTTTCCAGTTTTCTACTCCAGAATAGCCACACTGACAACTCTCTCTCCTGACAACGTTCTTACCTATCAACTTTTGTTTTCTTTAGAGCACTTAACACCAACTTATTATGTATGCATAAAATATAAAAATCAATTTCTATGTGTATATATTTAATGTGTTCATAATATTTATATGCAATTATGTTTCAAAGTGTGTTTATTTTCTTATTTAAATATTTACTTATTTGCTTATTTTCTGCCCAGTGTGCCATAATTTTCTGGAGATTAGGGACAATTTATTAACCTTGTTTATTGTTAGTAATATTTCCTGGGGCATAACAGAGCTTGCAATGCTTGCTAAATGAATAATGCATTAATGAATGAGGGTCAGAGATAATTGTTTTCCATTAGTGGTAGAAGCAATCAGAAGGGCTTAAATCAGGGAGATACAGTATCTAACTCACAATTGGAGAGATTACCCTGGCTTCTTGCATAAAGACCTCAGTATATTATTTCTTATGACAACCATGCCCTCATGGTAGTTCACAAACTCATTATAAGAATGTCTGCCTTAAGATTTGGGTTCAAAAAACCTCTATACTTAATCTCTAAAAAAGAGTATCTGCCCACAAGGGTTCCTTGAAGGCAAAGAGTATAATTTTATCTTTGAAATCTGAATGCCTAATGGAGAGCCAAGCATGGTGTATACATTTAGAAATATTGTTGAAAAGACAAATGAGTTTGACTTGCAGGCATTGAAATAAGCACAACCAATATGTTGATTATTAGGTTAAAGTTCTGACTTGAAATGTTCAATTTCTAATTTCAGAGATATCATCATGTAGTAATGAAGGCATACTTGCAAACAAATAATTTAACACAAAGTGTTATAGAGTAAAACAAACTGGCAACTGGATAGCCAATCTATGACTTTGATATGTAATACGACATAAAATAAATAGTTTTATTAGATTTGATCTTGCTAAATTATTCATTTTTCAGTGTTCACATTTCTCTCACATCTTACATCTGCTAGGCCATAGCTTCCATCTAATATATAACTCAAGATACAATGTAGTATATGCATGGGATAACAATTTCTGAAGTCATGATGCTGACAATTTTAATATAATTTAATCTAAAATTGTGTTATACAATGTAAGAGGCCGCACCTGGTTTTGTATCAAGTTAAACTTGATTTTTAATTTTTAATTTACTACATAATAATTTATATGTAGTGAATTATCTATGTATCTAAAATGCCACTTATTCTCCTATATCTTTATAATCATGGATGTACAAAATTTAAATTTTATTCAGATCAAAAGTCAACATTTGTGACCATAGCTTAACAATAGTACATCAATTTCTCTCCTCTGTTTGGAGTTGACCCTTAAGCAGCATCTACAAAAGCATTGACAACTTCACACTGAGAATCATCATCAGGTTCAAAGAGATATTGGTAGAGCATATACAATTAAATGCACACTCTGTAGTTGAAAGTTGCCTATTCCCCAAAGTAGAGAAACTACTAATGTGGAGCAATTAGGATGCTTACATCCCAAATGAACACCTATTTTTATAAGCTATTTACTCAAAGTAGGTACATATAAAAATTTCCAGACCACTATTTCAAAAGTTACTATTACAAGTGTAATATAGCAGCACCCTTTCTGTTGCATCATTTTATTTGTCTCTAATATCTGGGAGTATTTAATCTATACAAATTCAAAGAAAAATAAGTTTGTAAATATGACTTCTAAAATAAAGGAGACCTATACTATAAAGCAGAATTAGAAATTTAATTGGTGTTTTCTTATCCAAGAAAAATACATCTTCAGAGATTAACTAGAAAAATGAATTCAATAACACATCAAAAAAGTAATACCCCATGACCAAGTTGGATTTATCCTAATAATACAAGGATGGTTCAAAATATGTATCAGGATATATCATATCAACAGAATGAAGAACTAAAACCATATTACCTTCCCAATAGATGCAAAAAAGTCATTTTACAAAATTCAACATCTCTTCATGATAAAAAAAAATCTAAAAATGTTAAACATAGAAGAAAAACACCTCAACATAATAAAGGTATATATGACATACCCACGACTAATGTTATCCTGAATAAGAAACTGAAACTCTTTCCTGTAAGAACTGTAACAAGACAAATTGTACCACTCTTATTTAACATATAATTTGAAGTCTTATCCAGAGCAATTAGGCAAGAAAAAGAAATTCCAAATCAGAAAAGAGGAAATCAAATTGTCCCTCTTTGTAGATGGCATGCCTTTATACAGGAAAAAAAAACCTAAAGACTCAAACCTCTTAAATCAAAACCTCTTAAAACTGATAAACAAATTCAGCAAAGTTGCAGGATAAAAATCAATAAAAAAGTCAATAACACTTTTATACACCCATAACAAACTAGCTAAAAAAAAAAAAAATCAAGAAAGCAATCCCATTTAAAATAGGCAAAAACAAAAAATAACTTGCAATGAATTTAACCAAAGAGGTGAAAATCCTCTAAAACAAAAATTGTAAAACAATGATGAAAGAAATTGAAGAGGACAAAATCAAATGAACAGACATCTATGCTAATGAACTGGAAGAATTGTTTAAAATGACCATACTACATAAAGCAATCTGCAGATTCAATGCAACCCTATCAAAATACCAGTGACATTCTCCACAAAAATAGAAAAAAAAAACCCTAAATTTATATGGAACCACAAAAAACTCCATGTAGCCAAAGAAATGCTGAGCAAAAAGAATAAAGATAGAGGCATCACACTATCAGACTTCAAAATATACTAAGTTATAGTAATCAAAACAGCATTGTACTGGCATAAAATCAGACAAATAGACCAATGCAGCATTATAGATAATCCAAAGATAAATCTATATATTTTCAGCCAATTGATTTTTAACAAAGGCTTAAAGAACATTGACCGGGGAAAGAACATGCTTTTTTTTTTTTTTTTTTTTTTTTTTTTTTTTTGAGACAGAGTCTCGCTTTGTTGCCCAGGCTAGAGTGAGTGCCGTGGCATCAGCCTAGCTCACAGCAACCTCAAACTCCTGGGCTCCAGTGATCCTTCTGCCTCAGCCTCCCGGGTAGCTGGGACTACAGGCATGCGCCACCATGCCCGGCTAAGAACATGCTTTTTAATAAAGGATCTGGGCAAGCTAGATATCCATATACAGAAGAGTAAAACCAGATGTCTGTCTCTTATCCTACACCCAAATCAGCTTATAATAAATCAAATATTTAAACAAAAAGCCAAAACTGTGAAAATATTAGAAGAAAACATAGGTGAAATACCTCAGTACATTGGTTTAGGCAGTGATTTTATGGTTAAAACCTCAAAAGCATAGACAGCAAAAACAAAAATAGACAAATGATACCACATTAAACTAAAAGGCTTCTGCATCGTAAACAAAAAAAAGAAAAACAAAAATATAAAAAACAACAGAGTGAAAAGACAATCTGTAGAATGGAAAAAATATTTGCAAATTATTCTTCTGACAAGGGTATAATACCCAGAACATACAAGGAACACAAACAACTCAACAACAAAAAACAAAGAATCCCATTAGAAAATAGGTAAAGAATCTGAATAGGCATTTCTCAAAAGAAGATGTACAAATGGCCAATAGGTTTGTGAAAAAGTTTTCAACATTACTAATCATCAAGGAAATGTAAAGCAAACTCACAAGGTGATGAGATACCACCTTACTTCATTTAAAATAGTAATTATCAAAAAGACAAAAAATGATAAATGTTGAGAGTTCAGAGAAAAGGGAATTCTTATACACTGTTGCTTAGATTATAAATTAGCACAGCTATTATTGAAAACAGTATGGACATTTCTTAAAAAACTAAAAATAGAACTATCAGACAATCCAGCAATCTCATTGCTGGGTATTTATCCAAAGAAAAAATGAAGTCAATATATTAAAGAGATACCTGTGCCCCTATGTTTATTGCAGCACTATTCACAATATCCATGCCAAGGAATCAACTTAAGTGTTCATCACAGATGAATGAATAAAGAAAATGTGGTATATATTCACCATTGAATACTATTTAGCCAAGAAAAAGAATGAAATGTTGTCATTTGCAGCAACATGAATGGAACTGGAGGTCATTATGTTAAGTGAAATCAAACATACACAGAAAGACAAATATCACAAGTTCTCACCCACATGTGAGGGCTAAAAAGTTGGCCTAATGGAAGTAGAGGATAAAATGATAGTTGCCAGAGCTGAGAAGAGTGGCAGGGGATGAAGAAAACTTCATTAATGGCTACAAATATACACTTAAATAGAAGGAATAAGTTCTAGTGTTTGATAGCACAGCAGGGTGATGATAGTTAAAAATAACATATTGTATATTTCAAATTAGCTAGAAGAGAGAAGATCTGGAATGTTCTCAATACAAAGAAATGACAAATATTTGAGGTAATGGATATCCTAAATACCCTGATTTGATTATTACACTTGGTATATATGTATAAAAATACCATATGTACCCTATAAATATACACAATTATTACATATCAATAATTTTTTAAAAGAATAAATTGATTTCTGTGATGAAGAATATCAAAATGTTAGATTCAAAAATAATATGATGGAATCTCAGTTATTTAAAAAAGACAAAGAATTATACAAGGAAAGGCAAATGACAAATTTTATGAATTTTCTAAGCTATTTTCCCTTATACCATTTCTTATGATTTAGAAGAATTTACTTTCTATCAATCTATTATGATTGTAAAAGAAGCAAATTTTTAGAACTCTCACATTTGAATATTAATTCCCAGACTTATTGCCAGAATATGTATACATAAATTATTTTAACTATTCTTCACAAATTACTGGTATTTAATATCTCATTTTAAATTATGAAGTTTCAATTACATAGCAATTAACCAAATAATCTAAAGAAAATGGTTAAAAGAAGTTGAATCAGGATTCAAATCTTATACTGTTTATATCCAAAGTCCACACCTTTTGTACTATGCCACATTGCTTTCTCTAGTCTAGTATAGTAATATAACAGAGGTATAAATCAATATCCAATTGTTCACTTCCTGAAAATCACAGTCTATCTTTCCAGACAGCTATATTAAGTAAGAATAAACACAGGAAGAGCACATTGCATTCACATGTTCTCAGTCAAAGAGATAATTGTTAGAAATATAGATCTATAGAAAAATACTTTTCAGTTTTTGTTTAAAAAGATACTTAAAATCCCATAAAGAGGGATATTTCTATTAAGAAAATACAAAATTTTACAATATCAGCTCAGAGAGCTTTCAAAAGATTTTGGTGCAAAAAGCAACAAGGAAGGCCTGTCAAAATAAAACCACTGCCCTAAGCACTTGTGGAAGCAAATGAGGTTTTCAAGGGGAGGAGGGTCCTTAGAGAAAATATCTGTGGAAGAAAATATCTGCAGTGATGATATTTGGATATTTTCCCCTGCATCTCCAATTGGTGGTTTTCATCATTTGACAACCTTCACAATGATTCATTAATAGTAGTGATAAAGTAAATGCATATGCAACCATCAATACTGAGCAAATTTGCCAATCTCCCAGGTATCTGGAACAGCTGGCACCACTAACATTAAGAGTTACTCAGTTTCTTCACAATAATCAAATGCAAAAAAAAAAAAAAAAAATGCTGCATTAGTTTTTTTTTCTTCTAAATATAATTAAATGTGGCTCCACTACTTTAATTATTTTAGGAAGAAATTAGATCTCTGTTCATTTAACGTCCTCTCTCCTTCCCTCAAAATTATAAAAACCCCAGAAGTTTTGTAATCCAGTGAAATGGAGGAAAAAACACAGGGTTTTTAATCTACTGCTGTCAATCCTGATGCCATCACACAGACTTCATGATCCATTGAAAAGAAAAGACATTCAGAATTCAAGGTGTATGTATGCTCAGTTATTGCTACAGTCCTCACACTGCTTTGTAGCAGCCAAGGCCTCACCAGTTGATTCTCTGTTGGCAAGTTTCCACAGCCAGCCTGTTTGGAAATCATGCTGCCTTTGAGGTGCTAAGCAGAGTAGTGTGAAAAGATCTATACTAATCTATGATGAACCATTCCCCCCATGCTCTGAATTTACCCTCTCAGCTCCTTTAGTCTTTTCAATCTACACCCATATCCCTACCCCAAAGCTAGCTCTACAACTACATTATCCTGATTGTTTACAAAAGCTTTTTTTGAGTTTACTTTCCTATGGCAAATTGGGCTCCCATCTCCAAGACACAAATCCCTGGCTACCTTCTCAGCAGGAGGAGATAGTATCAATTCTCAATCAAATATCACCTCTCATTCTCTGCAGGTGGAGAAAACAGCCATAGT
Organism: Microcebus murinus; assembly: GCF_040939455.1. Classification (NCBI taxonomy): domain Eukaryota; kingdom Metazoa; phylum Chordata; class Mammalia; order Primates; family Cheirogaleidae; genus Microcebus; species Microcebus murinus. The sequence goes on from NC_134114.1 coordinate 16,174,717, forward strand.
TAATGACTCGATCAATTACTCTGCCATAGTCTTTCTCAAGTGTGTACTTCCTATGGAAAAAAAAAAAAAAAAAGAAAGAAAAAAAAAAGCCTTTATCTCAGTATCCCTTAAGAGGGGGACTAGAAGAGTATTTACAAAGGCACTGATCTGTATCCTCCCTACAAAACATCTTCTAATCTATGTGTCAGCACAGGGATATTTTCACCAAACTTCTTTTGACTATTCAAGAATCTGACCTTCACTGCTATTCAGTTTATTTGTCTAAAACTTTCCTATGATCTATTTAGACATTAAAGCACAGCAACTGGCCTCAATGGTGTATTTTTTAACTTTCCTAGCGGTTGTGATAATATCACAATCTCCTGTTTATTAATAGTATGCACTATCCAAATTCCAAATGATTCCTCTAAAGACATTTGTTGTTAGAGAGTTATTCTTGCAAAATGATCTAAATTTCTAATAATGAATTACTTCCTTCACCAAATCAAAAGCCTTCCCCACTGCCTATCTGTGACATACATTAATTTGCATCTCAGGTAACATACCTAGATTTGGGATAATGGTGGTGGGGAGAGCTCTACATATCAGGGCTTTAGCAGTGCAAATAACTATTTGTCTCTCCTGCAGGAAGTATTTTAATTTCTTAGACATTCAGAGACTGAGCTTAGGAAGCTTAAAGACATCCTTTTCAAATTTTCACTTTCAAGATGTTCTCTTAAAAGTTTCAAAGGAATCAAACCATTCAACCAGCTATAATAAGGCAATAATTTCCTCATCTTCCTTCTGAATTCACCTGTGCACTATTTAATTCATGTACAAAGATCTCTACATTTTGTAGGTATTAGGGGAAAAATTAAAAATAAACTTTCTTAACAACTCAGAAAATTCTCTCTGCAAATGTAGAAAAGAAAGAAAACTTTTCTACATTTTATTGTAGTTTTATTGCTGAATTGAGATTTAACAACATTGTAATGTGTATCACAGGCAATCTACTAATGAGATTGCAAGACAGAAGGAAACTCCATCTTTTTATAAGGCCAAGCAGATATATTACCTGTACATTCTCAAGATTAATGATAACTTGTCCTCATAGAAGAGGACCTGGCAGTTCATTTGCTATACATTTTTTAATAGTTCATCCTAAATTCATGGGATAATTAGAATACTCATCTGACCTAGTTTTAGTTGCCTTTATCAAAAAAAGAAAAAAAAAATCTAGCAAGGTGGCTGGCTAAACTCTCAGTCTCACAATTACAGGGAAATGAGGGGTGATATTCTTTCTGATGTTTATATTTTAAAAACATGATGCCAAGGGCATTAAGAAAAAAACATTTTGAGGTTATAACTCTGGCAGTAGGCTCACTTAGGTTTTAAAAATGCTCACATGTATATCAAAGGGACAGAGAAAGGATTTATACACAAACACACATTTTCTCAAGAAAAAAGTACTCTAAGAAAAAGGAAGGGGAAAAGGGTCTTTTCTTTTTGGCAATAGAGAAAGTCTTCCCTTACCTTCTTAGATAGGAAAATCATTTTCAAACATTTTTTTCACTCTTACTGCTAAGACAATTTTTAATATGTATGATCCCTTCACATATATTTTTCTTGGCAGCTAAATTATATTTATTATGAGTTTAAGTAGTTGTAATTGATATAATTTCCAGTATATTAAAAATGTTGAATTGTTAAAATAATACTGTTGTGACACTTTTAAATATTTCTAAAGGAATGTAGAAATTGCACCTAGTTTATATTCATTAAAAGAAGGCAAGTTGGAAACCAGTCATGGTGGCTTGGGCCTATAATCCCAGCATTTTAGGAAACCAAAGTGGGAGGCTCCCTTGAGGCTGACAGTTTGAGATCAACCTGGGCAACACAGCAAGACCCCATCTCTAAACAACAACAACAACAAAAAAATTAAAATGTAGCCAGGCATTGTGGTATGCTCCTTGTAGTCCCTGCTACTCAGGAGGCCGAGGCAGGAGGATTGCTGAGCTCAGGATTTTGAGGCTGCAGTGAGCTATGATGATGTGACTTCCACTCCAGCCTGGGCAACACAGTGAGATCCTGCTCTGCCCCCCCACCCCCGAAAAAAAGAGGCAGCAGGAACAAGCACTCTTTTACACTCAGAAATTTTACACTGAAATCTTGTTTCCTTATATGAATTTTATTTCCACTTTCCCTACAGAATGTTTACCAATAAAATTTATTGCCTTAATGCTTAAAGATCATTTATTGATCATGTTAATGGAAAAAAACAAAACAAACAACTAAGAAAACCTCTATAAAGTAATTTAATGAGGTTTATTCTGAGCTAAATATATTTGACCATAGGCCAGAGAGCCACACTCAAGAAGCTTGAAGTAAGTCATCCTGAGGCAGTTGGGTTACAATTAGGTTTAATAAATTTTAAGGAAGCAGGAATTGAGGGTATAAATCATAAATCAATACATGAAAGGGATACATTGGCTTGGCCCCCAAAAGGGGGACATCTTGAAATGGAGGCTTACAAGTTATAGGTTGGTTCAAAGATTCTTTGATTTGTAATTGGTTAAAGAAATAAAGCTTTGTCTTATGATTGGGAGTCAGTAGAGAGGAATGCTTAAGATAAGGTGGTCTGTTAATTAGTGAACAAGCTGTAATATATTCAAAGTGATGTGTTAAGCAAATTGATGATCTGCAGGCATGATTTAACTTTTGCCTTGTATGCCTTAGGTCTTGTTAATAATTTCATATCTTCTTGTCACAAGAAGTCTATTTTGTCAGTCTCATCATCTTTGTTTTAACATTAATGCTGGTCAAACATTGAAGCTAAACTCCAAAGGGAGGTTGTATAAGCAGGTGTGTCTGACCTCCCTTCCCATTACAGCCAAGTATTAAGGGTTTTCTGGAGTCCCTCTGGCCAAAAGGAGGGATCTATCCAGTCAGCAGGGGGCTTAGGATTTTATTTTTAGTTTACAATTATATGACTGAAAAAAAGAATTTAAAATTAAAATTTCTGTTGCTATGCAGTTTTGTGTTTTCTTTCTTTTGAATTGAGTTATTTTAATTATTATTCATTAAATATTGGATTAAAACATAAACATGTGACAGATTTTGCAATATAACTATTTTCAAAAGTAATTTATAATTCATTCCCCAATGTTTTGCCTGTAAATTCACATCTTCATAGATGAGTCTCACTTATTGTTAGAATGTGGCAGGGTTCGCATCATTCCTATTCCTGTATAATCATTTTTACACTTCTAAGCACTGAAAAATATTGTTCTCAGAAATAATTATATAAGAGTGGAAGGGAATATATATATATATATAGATATAGATATAGATATAGATATATACACATATATAGCAATGTCACTCAATTCTTTGAACTTCTTTGTAGGATTATGACAAAAATTACAGTGATTCACCATAAAAACTGATTTATGATCAGGTGTCTGCTAACAACTCAATTAGGTATTTCTCCAATTTTTTGAAAGAAATTAAAAGTCTAAAAAAGTCATTTGCAAGATTTTCTTATCCCATTATTAGTATCATTTACTTTTTAATTGCCCCTTTATTTTGAGATTTCAGTACCCAGGGACAGAGCACTCAAGTAAAGTTTGAAAAGGCTGAGAAATGTTTTTCCCTTAACAAAAGAAAGAAGAAGAACAAGGAGGAGAAGGAGGAGGAGGAAGAGGAAGAAGAAGAAGTAGTAGTAGTAGTAGTGTGGGAGAAGGACTTTTTTGAAAAGGAAGATTTGAAAGAGGAACAACAAAAATTATGAAAGAGTTATTGAAATGTGACACCTTAAACTTGTTCATTAAAATTTTGTGCCTGGCCAAAATACCCCTCAGAAGGTCTTCCTGTAATCTGAGTTTAGTAGACCTCAGATTAAGATTAGAAGTCTAAATGGTAAATTAACCAAATCAGTTTTATTTTCTGTAAAGTGATATCTCCTTATCCATTTTAAATTCATTTTGAATCACTTATAAATTCAATTTAATCTGTTTTAAAGTGTCCCTATGACAATTATTTTAACACTGAATTTTAATTCTAAGATAAATATATATGTAGCTAGTCACATTAGAAGATAGTTATATCAATCTCTGGCTGTATATTATAAACTAAATATGACAGTGAAGAATCTGTTACTAGACTAACTGGATTCAATCTCATGGGTCTCTCAGTAACAACTTCAGAAGAGAAAGTCTATGGGTTTGGAAGCTGGGGAGCACATAGACATCAACACTAATAGAAGTTCGATAGACCAAGGGTGATGATGTCCTTCTGAAAGCTCAGATAACTTTGCTTTTAATAAATGACTTAATTTATCTATCTTTTCTATACTTTGCAGCTTACAAATGCAATCCCCTTTAGAGAAAAGGACAATCATGCAAAATCTTCAAAGGGATTTGCTTGTGAAATGAGTCTTTTTTCATCATATGATAGGATTGAAGGGATAACCCAGTAGGAAAAACACATCCATAAGATTTTATGCCTAGGCTTTGTTCCAGCAAAGACATTTACAAACATTCCAAAGAACATATTAATATGTTTAGGATTAAGACATTTTAATAATGTTCATGTATAAGTGTTCAAAGAGCCTGAGATGCTGGTTGGATGTTTCATCCCACTTTTACAGACTTTTCAGAGCTGTGGTGATTATAAGAGGCTGCAGATAAGGCACTGTTGTGGTGCAGGGTATGGCTCTCTAAAGGTTCTCTGAAAAAGTAACTCTCAAAATGCAGGTTAATTGGAGAAACAGCATACAAATTTATTTAACATGCATGCAAGGGAGTCTGCAGAGGGAAGAACAAAGATACAGGGAAAATTGTCAATGTTATGCTAAGGTCCAACAAAGTATACACAGTTATGTAGAACTATAATTGTACAAAAAGTGTGTGATCTAGACTGAGTGGGAAAACCCACCAAGGCCTGTGTGTCTAGATTCTAGATTCTTCTTGGCATATCTGAGTATATATTCTTCCCTTTGGGGTATGGGGCAAAACTCTTTCTGGTATAGGGGTCTTATGACCTATAGTCAAACAAGGTAGATCAGATAATTTCTTTATGGCAAGTTTTTACACAATATTTTTAGGTTAGTATTTTTAGGTTTTATCATTGGCTTTGAGAAAAGGGGTTCTGGTTTCTATTACCCACCCTGGAGAAGAGAGATTCTTGTTTCTATGGCTAGCCTGAAGGTAGAATGGGACTGGGAGAAAGGAGGGCAGAAGAAGGTCAGAGAAAAAGTTTTGCTTCTAAGGCTGCTTCTGAGGCCTTCACTTTTGGATGTTGTTTTCTGAACTCCAATAGCACCCCATTCCTCCCTAGATAAACTCTCCTTCCCACTGATATCTTAGTAATATTGATTCTAAGTTATCTTTGCTATTTTAGGTATATCCATGCAGTGTAATTGCTAATTTTCTTTATTTGAAATTAGCAGTCATCAACTGGATATTTTGGAACTGTCATATAAGCCTTAATAGATAAATAATTTTAATACATTGTAATGCTTTCTATAAGTAGATGAGATTTGCATTGTTGTAATTCTTTTACAAGTAATTTTCCATAAAGGGAAAGAAATTTTGACAAGTAAAAGTGCATTTGATTTAGGCAGCATTCTATGAAGGGCAGCATTTCTTGCAAAGCAATATGCCAGAGTATTAACCTTAGATTCCACTTCTATTTCACTGGAATATATATATATATATATATATATATATATATATATATATATATATATAATTTAACATATAAATCTTAAGATGTGAAATAGAGTCTTAATTTTCTTTTTAATTTGTTCACCTGTAACTAAGAGTAAAAAATGAAGAGCCCTCCTATGGTCTAAAATCAGGTACAATTCCTCTCTTTGGTAACATTGTCCAGAAGGATGTTTATTTAGGTAATAAGTAAAGATTTGACATAATTAGGTCTACTCAGTAAGGGTTGCTGCAAGGGTTGCTGCAAGTTTCCCTAATAGTTGTGAAAATAAGCAAAGGCTTTCCAAATGAGAACAAATAAAGGCTTAGTCAGAGCTTACTATAACAAGGGAGTTGGCCACCATCACTTCCATATGGCAAAGACTCAGAGGCAGGCAGGGAATGGGAAAGCTTTATCATGGGAAAGAGGGAAGTCTTTTGGAATGCCCTGATTAGAGATTGGTGGTATGGGGAATCTGAAGATGAGCTAACTAGAAGCAAGACATTCTATGCGATTGGTTAGGGCTCATAATTAGCTTTCTCTGGTTGGTTCTAAATTGGAAGCTGGAGGTCAAAATTTAGGGAAGTTGGCAGTCCTCAACCAATTCCTAACCATTTTGGACCAATTGCTGCAGAGGTTGTGGTTTGGACTGGTTACTGCAGAGATCAGGGTCCAGTTTTTATTTATGATATGGCCATTGCCTATTTACATATTCAAGTAGAAACTGCTTCAGCATTCCAGGTAAGGAGCTCTGGAAATGAGGATTTAGTAAGGTCACAAAGTCCTTAATCTCTGCTTCCTGGACATGATGATTGGGCCAAAGAAGCATTCTTCATTCCAACAGCATTGATCATATTATTCCAACTTAAAAGACTTACTACATAGGTCCAGAAGCTAACCTGGGAACAGTTATTCCCAGCTAACCTGGGAGCAAATGTCCTTCTACATTTGAACCTGAAACAGAGAGTAAGATTTCATTGGAAAATGGAAGGATGTGAGATTGAAATTGACAACTCTATCTATACAGCTATGGCAGAGGCCAGTCTGAGACATGACGCTGAGATCCAGAGTAGGACACAAATGCTAAATCAGTAGAAAGAACATGTAAATTGGGAGAGTCCATGTTTCTACAACACATAAAATGTAGCAGCACCTCTGCCTATGTTGAGATTTTGCTCATTAGCTAACTACTCTTGTTTGCCAAACTGTTTTTATGTCTGTATCTTATAGTCAAATGAATCCTAATTGTTATCCATTAAATCTTCATGAAATCCATATTGTGTATCAGACACTATGATACATATTACTGGTGTTCCCTGATATTTGGTTTTTCTCCTCTCAAGGCACACACAGACAGCACTTCCACCTCCTGGCCCCACTGAGCCTCATGACTAGGCCTGAGCAATGACATACAAGCAAATGAAGCATTATGGGAAATGATAAAACAATGATCTCATCTCTTCTCCTGCTACATCTTATGGAAGAGACCTCCTGTCACCTAGGGACATTGGGTGATGGTCATTAATGAAGCTAAAAAGTCAATGAATGCTGGTAAGTGAGATAGTACAGTGTCCTGGGCTTCAAGCTGGGGTCATTCAATTTCCAGAAAATATTTTTGAGTATATATTATGTGCAAAATAATGTGCTAGTGACAATTGCAAGTGGGTACATTCTTTTAAGCATGGGTGGACATGCTCATATGTGTGTTTGTGAAGGATCACCTTGGCTATCTTGTGGAAAATAGATTGGAGAGAAGGAAGAGTGAAAGGAGAGACCAAAGAGCATTTTCTTTTCAAGGGACATAAAAAGTGGCTATACTTCCCTTAAGTGCTTTTCCATATACTACAATGGATGTTTTTGGGTTCTTATAGGTGAGAAAGTAAAAGATAACCAGAAGATTTAAAAGAATACAGATTCCTAAAAAATACGTTTATAATTTACAAAAAGGTATGTGCCAGCCTGATTATAATATTATTTTCCTGCCTGAAAGTGCCTTTCATAAGTAAATTCTGGCAACCTATAAAACAAATAAATTGAAGCAAACTAAAACCTATTAGACATTAGAATTGTAGCACCAGATTTAACATCACTACAAAACTTAAATATGCACTTTGACATCTACAAGCACATTCAGTTGAAAGAAACTTTAACTGAATTTAGGTAAATTAATCCATAAAAGCATTTTTGGTATGCAGCAGTTCTTGGCACATTGAATATTCTTAATCATTCAAGCACATGAATATAATACCTCAGGATCTGTCTTATATACTTTTCCTCTATAAAATTCAAGACATAATTAAGAGCAAGCTTGTCTTCCACTTCAGTGTGTTTTAGCATATATAAATAAGTCTATTTGCACATAAAATAAATAATACAGGCCAAAGTACCTGATTTTTATTATTTTTTCTTTCTTTTTTAAAAACTTGAAAGATGAGGGGAAGAGACAATGTAGGAGAAATAATCATCCTCTAGCAGTCAACTTGCAGAAACTAAAACAAATAGCAATGATATAAAAAGTTGTTTTGACACTTTGGTAAATGAGAATGTGAGATAAATAGGAATAAATTAGAGGTTCATGTATATCTGAGGCCTGAAAAATTTGCTGAGTATAAAGAGAAAGTTAATGATCTCTAATTGTGTTGTAGTATCATAGCAATGAAGATAACAGATTTGCACGTTAACATAAGAAATATTAGGGGAGTGAGTGTAGGCTGTTTGGGATAATTAATTCTATCCCCCACTCCTACACATGTATGCATATACAAACTGAATTTGATTTTAAATAGAATCCAAAGGACCCAAAATAAACTCTGAACAAGCTTGCTATTGTATGGGAGCATAAATTACTATTTTTGTTGTTCTCTGCAACTATCTCATTTAGTTTCCATTGTGCTTGCTTTTATTCTAAGGTGATATTTAATGGATTGAAAAATGCATAAAAATCTGCATAGGAGTGCAGAAAGTTAGTATGCAGTGCCATTTCAAGCTTTTATTCCATGGTAAATCCTAGTAATTTGCTGCTGGTATGTGGTTTTTTGTTGTTGTTGTTGAGGGCTGTGGGTGTGCATGTGTGTGTGTGTGTGCCTCTGTGTGCATATATGTGTTTGTGTGTCTGTGTTAAGTTTACTCATTCCATTTCAAGGAAAAAAATTAGACAAACTGGAATATCAAAAATAATTAGCATCCACTGTCAACTAGTTTCTATTTAAGCCAAAAAATTCAAATATCTTGTAAGAATTGGAGAATCATATCATTTAAAAACAAACTGCTATGAAATGGACAGATGCATTTAGACCTAGATAATAAAAAATTAAATTAGGAAGTAGAAAATAAATTTATTCAGCTCTGTACCTAAAAGCATATTATTTCCATGATTCTAAAATCCTCAAAGCAGCAACAATCACATCATTCGATTATTCACTAGAATTACCTAGGATAGTATTCTAGATAATTATCTAGAGTAGTATTCTGCAAAATGATTTTCCTTGGATGACTTTTAAAAATACTAGAAACTTTTAATTAACCATTCTAATTATCATAGCATTTTAGGAAATCATTAAAAACCAAATCAAACAAAATCAAACTTCGTAAGTTGTTTATATTAATAAAAAACTTTATTTGCTTCTAACGTAAAACAGGGCAATCTATCTCTGCTTGCAGGTATCCTCTCTACTTAGGAATGTCAATAGTAAGTTCAAATTTATGGTAAGACCATACACTGACACCACCTGGGCAAATCAAATAAAGCCTACCTGTCCAAACCTTATAGGAGCAGAGAAGCGCCTTCAAGTTCATGGCAGAGTGATGACTGCTATTTTCTAGAACATATTTCAAGGGGCTGGATAGCCATATCCTTATGGAGGAGACCACCACCGCAGATCATAGCTTCATAGGAGGTAAGAATTCCATCACCCCTTCAGGAAGCTCCACATTCCAATCAAAGTATACCTTTACAAACAGCTTGAACCATTTTTCTTTTAGACTTTTCTGGATATATGCCAGGAAGTAGCTTATCTAGGCCTGGTGCACTTCATTTATCATGCTTATACAATATGCAATTTGACTGAAGGGCACAGTATAAGTCGGTGCATTTATGCATAACATATAGCCTTATTAATCATCCTTAGTCCCTGCAGGCTAGGAAATCCCGCTTGATGTTTTTGTGTGTGCTTAGAAGTAGAACAGTGCTTCAGAACTACAATAAGGGTCACTTACCTTGATGTCTCTGGAAACTCCTGATATCTGTTGTCCCCACTGAAATAGGTCTATATCTCAGTTCTCTCTGAATTTGAGAGAGGGGAAATGAAATGTTATTTTGTAGACCCCTCTAACAGTTTGAGTAACAAACTAGCTGCTTTAGCAAAGGTTGTCCAGTGTTAAAATGGCTGAAAGGTTAAAATGTGTTTCTCATTAACAACTTTCAAATAAAGGCATTTCTGGCCAGTGGGTGGCTTCTTCCACATGGTACTTCAGCAAATTGACCTCCTATTTTCTAGCTCCAACTTCCTATAGGGCTTTGTCTATTTTCACCTGAAAAATGTGAAAAGAACCAGAAGATCAATGATAAATTCATACGGGCCAGCTCTGGAAGTGGTGCACATTGATTAGGACTCAAGTGGCATGGAAATAAAGTAATGCTATGTAGCTAAGAAGAAGTAAAAACAAGTTTTGTGAGGAGTTATCAACCTATGCCTCAACTTTTCAAAATCCAGAGTTTATATTATGTAAAGGGGCTCATAGCATATTTTCTGTTGCTATTAGCATGTCTGCCCTTGCCTACTATTAATACAGTGTTTCCTGCATTTGTAGGTTTCTTGGACCAATGGCCTTCAAACTGGGGAGTGGAGAGGATTAATTAAATACATACCCTCAAAATAATTGACTTCATTCTTTGAATAAGATGTTTTATTCAGAAATGAAGAAAACATAGTAATGGGTCCTTATAACAATGTAAAACCATTTCTAAAATCCATTTCCTCACCTCTGTTTCCTATTCTCACAATCCCATTTCTCTCTATGTAGATTTTATCTTATAACATATGTTCTCATGCACAAAGAAATACAAAAACCATCCGCCATCCAACAGAAATTATAGAACCTATAATTTTTTAATATATTATTTATATCTGATAATATGCTGTCAATGTTCCCATTTGAAAAATTTAAAATATTTTATCCATTTCTATTGATTGAGTCTATCTTAATTCTATTTTTTCTCTCTTCTATTTGTCATTCTTCTCCTGGCCATTGTTTGTCATGCTTACCACATTGTATGGTGGCTAAAGTTCACTATTCTGATATAGACTCTCATGGTTATCATTATTCCACAATTTCATCAGGAATAATATAAATTATAATTCTATAATTAAAACCTTCTCTTTTTTATTGTTTCTTAAAATTGAAATATAATGTCCAAATCATAGAGATAATCTTTTCCCCCACCTTCCTAAGTGTTTCTACCCTGTTCTATATGTTCTATGTCATTTGTTACTGGGAATATACTTTTGGACATGCCATTGAGAATGAATAGTATGAAAATAGTGTTCTCTGAAGTTGAGCGTTTTGAGACACATGTAAGTTGTTCTAAAAAAGATACTCTAAAATGCAGTAACTTACTTAAAATAAGTATTTTTCTCTTTAAACTGTAAAAATCAATATGTAAGAAGTTCAGTCTTGCATGGATGTGTCCTACTCAAAAAATGTTCTATCTTTTCATCTATTTATACTTAAGAGTATTGCCCTCACCTGGTTGGCCCCAAATTGGCAATTTTTCTGTAAAATCTCTGTTCCCTTTTACTGGTGACAAAAATCTAGACTTCATCTGAGAAAAAAAATGACAGTCTTGAGATAGCAGACTCACTTCTCACTGTATAATGTTATCTTTTTCTTCTGTCTTGGGATCACCTTTATATTATTAATTATCAAAACAAAACCAAGAACAGTGTAAAATATAGGCAAAGCTATATTAAACTTGGGAATTCTAGTACTTACAAAATAAGATACTGGCTCCTATTATCTAGTAATGTCCCACCGTGTTCTATGTTCCCTAAAGCATGTCCAGATTCATTTTCTTTGATAGGTAAATATAAAGTCACTAGCCATTGCCTTCTACCAGGGACCCAGAGATAGGGAAGTGTGGATATTCGTGTTTATGTGTATGATAAATATATGCAAGAAACTGAAGCTGAGCAGTCATTCTGTAGATTATATGCAATGCAGCCTAAACATGTAAATTTGTCATTTCTTGCATGGTGTAAATCTAAAATCATTTATTATTTAGTAATGATTTTTTTCATTAGAAATAAATTCTTAGAAATAATGAGTTAATTTAATAAAAAATATTTGGACAACTTTTGAAAGCCATGTAACTTGCAAAATTTGAGGGCTGTCGTATTGTCACTAACCATATGAAAACAGACACACCAATAGCTTTAAAAAAAAAAGAAAAAGGAACTGTTCTCTGCCATGGAATGAAACTCAAAGAAGGATGTTTCCAATAGCCCCACACTACATGTAGATGACAGAACTTCCAACTCAAACAAAAATGGTAATAGCAAGGTTCAGAAGACCCAACAGAATGGGCATAGTTTTCCATGGATACCCCAATATAGGACAGTTTCATGGACAACTTTCACCTCACATTTTCAAAAAGACAATAATTATCATTAGGTCCTCTGCTTCAGAACTTAGAATAGCACTATGGACCTCTACTCTCCCTGGGGTATAGTTCTCACTTCTTAGAAACAAGTGAGAAAATTAATAAACAGAGAAGACAAAGGGAGGAAGATACAATTAAACTTTGTTTATGGGAACCTAGGCTCCTGACTTTGATTTTGCTACTGAAGTTGTCCTGGGGGAAAATTTCTTGAAACAATAAAACGATTTCAAACTGTTTAACTCACAATAAAGATTATTTTTCTCCTCTCTCTTCCACTATTTTTCATAATTAAGGTATAAAACATACTAATGCTTTTTCACAAATAATTACTCCATGGGATTATATTTGGGTTTGGGGATTTCAAAGTCATTTTATAAGAATTAGCTGAGTTGTTACACATTTTGTCTGGAAAAATCTAAGTAATATCATTAAAAGCCCAGTTTAATTGCTTTGAAAAGTCATATGCTTGACATTATATTCAATCTTTCAGATTTAATAATTCATTTTCCATGCATTAGCACCTACAACTAACTTATTTTCTCTCTTTTTAAATTCCTTCTCTTAGAATTCAAAGCATTAAAACTGAAGCCCTTTAAAATTTACTGAGTATCACATGATTATTTATACAATTATGAAATGTTAAATATCTAACATTAATTAGAATCTAACTTGTCTTTAATATGCAGAAACAAACATATATGAATACTATCAGCAACTGATCCCAAATTTAATTTGGAGGACAGCAAAACAAACAAATGAAAAACTGTTGTTCTAGCTAGTCCTATATGTAGACATATACAAAGTGATTCTGTGGTACCTGGAACTATGGCAGAGATAAAGAATGCTTAGGGCCAAAGAAGGCATGAAAGAAGGGATTCTGAACTGAATCATAAAGATTGATGGGATTATGGTCAGGCATGGTTGAAAGATACCCTATATGTTTAATTGGTCTTTTAATTACCAGATGACAAATATTGTTTTTTACCGAAATTCAACTTTTTTATTCAAGTTAGAGTGGGTAGATACTAATAATGTACAAAATGCTAGTGGTAAGATTTCACCATGTCATACAATGGTTGCTATGAGTTTAGAGTCAGAGATATAACACTTGATGGAAACCTCAATAGAATAGAATTTTGTCTGTGAATCTGACATTTTAAAGTTTTAGGAAAAGTTGTGTCGTAATTCAAGCTGCTATAGCAAAAAAGGAAAAAACAAAACAACAATGAATAAAAACATGGACTGAGTGGCTTAAACCACAGAAATTTATTTTGTACAGTTCTGGAGGCTCAGCAGTCCAGATGGTTCCAGGTAAGAGCTCTCTTTCTCGTTACATCCCCATATGGAGGGAAAGGGATGAGGGAGAGAGGGGGAAGGAGAAGGCACTAGCTCTCCTGTGTCTCTTCTCATGAAGGCACTAATTTCATCACAAAGGTTCTATCCTCATGACCTAATTACCTCCCAAGACTGCAAATACCATCATAATGGGGATTAGGGTTTCAACATATGAGATGCAAACATTTGGTTCATACAAGTTGGAGCAACTTTACCAAAACTATTGGTGGGTAATTTGATAAGGTGAGAGAGGGCAATAAAACATAGATTATATGATAACTTCCTAGAGCTCAGGCAATATACCTGACAGGTCATCTCCTGTCTGGAGGAAGTGTTCAATGGCTCTTGGTCATGCCAGGTAGCATAGAAGGTAAGTAAAAACAGCACATACAGTTTTTTGAGAGGGGTATATAGGTTAAATATTACTCTGATGACCTTCCTCTGTATTGATCTCTCTTAATGTAATATTGTAAACATGGGGAGGTATTCTCCAAGTTAGCAGGCACTCACAACTTACATCTGGTATCCTGCACAGTACGGGGAATGGTTAGGAGAGATAGGAAAGTAGCCTGTGGCAATGTCAACCTTTGCACAGGAGGAAAAAGTAGCTACATAAATTAAATACATCTACATAGCATGATGCCTTAAAATTTCAAGAAACCTGCTGAGTTAAATGAATAGTAAATCAGAAAAGTTTGCCAAAGCTATTTATTGCTCCATTAAATTTGAAAAAGGGTTAAGAAAATGTTTGTTCTAAATAACCATGCCTAGAGTTAGTTGGTATTTCCTTCAGAAATCATTATGAGCATGAGTAATACTAGAACCAAGACTGATGGGGTTCTAATGTACGTAAAAATAAATGTGACACAAATGCTGCATGTTTCTTCATTATTATCTGTGCATATCATTAAAAGAGAATGAAGCATCAAATTAAAATAATGCATGGAATATTAAATGTGGGTTTAATAATTGCTAATATTTTTAATATAGAGAAAAAAATGTTTAATGATTAATCACAAAATTGATGAACTACAATGGTGAGAAATCAAGGACAACTAAAATTTATAGAACTTTTTTATAAACTATTAAAAGACAGTTTCTTTGGTAGTACTTTAATTATTTGCTTTATCAATGCATTTTAAATAAAATTATTAAAAATAAATATTATAACCAAGAATTTTTAGACTCCTAATTATGTCAGTCATATAATTGGTAACAAATAAACTGAATATTGAGAGTGAATTCTATAGTGCATTATAACTAGGAAATAATCAGGATTTGTGTGATAATTTAGGGAGGCAGGAAAAGTTAGGAAAATGTCATCATTTTTAAATGTCTCCACAATTTTTACAGAAACCTAGAATATAGAAAACAGTGGCCTCAGATAAATATATGACTGGAATACATTGCAAAATCTAGTAGCAAACTCATCAAAATCTCTGCAGATTCCATTCAAGATAGATTGTGAGAAAAATCCTAGAGGAAGTAGATTTCATTAAATGTTACTAAACATAAAATACAACCATTTTTTAAAATTTCTAAAACACTATATTTAGTTTTATTCCTATTTTATAATATTGTACATGATGTATTTCCTTTTACAGGTAAAATCTAACAAAAGACAATAAAATCTTATTAACTCGAGTCATGATGAAAGTAGAAGTGTCATGAATATTATGTGAAAAAAAGTTTCTCATATGTTTATTCTTGAAGTTCAAGCTCTTCTACAGATATCATGTATACATATATATAAGTGATATAGATATAGATTTAGATTTGGCTATAGATAGAAATTCTGGATTTTTTTAATATAGCAAGAAAATAGAAATACTTATTCACATCATTTCATAAAGGGAATTAAGCTTTGGACCTGACCTGTAGTAGATTAAAATTTTTCCAAAAATTAGAAATAAAATGTTTACATGAATTTCATCTGAAAATGTTTCAAAATAACTTACAAACATGGAGAATGAATTTCAGCCTATAACTTGTGAACAGAGGGTAAAACTGAGATGAAACTTAAAGCAAATGGTTTCCCTTTCTTAGCATTGGATTATGATTTATTACAAACTAAATCATGATTATCAATTTTTTTTTTTTTTTTTTTTTTGAGACAGAGTCTCGCTTTGTTGCCCAGGCTAGAGTGAGTGCCGTGGCGTCAGCCTAGCTCACAGCAACCTCAAACTCCTGGGCTCGAGTGATCCTTCTGCCTCAGCCTCCCGGGTAGCTGGGACTACAGGCATGCGCCACCATGCCCGGCTAATTTTTTATATATATATCAGTTGGCCAATTAATTTCTTTCTATTTATAGTAGAGACGGGGTCTCGCTCTTGCTCAGGCTGGATGATTATCAATTTTAATATTGATCAAAATTAATTAAGATACAGAGTTCACAAAATCTCAAGTCATTTGGATGTTGTGAATATCTTCACATGAGAACATTACTCATTTATGTGATTTTATATATACTTTTCCACATAAATAATTTATCTTCTCAGGAACAAATGAACAACGACTTTTGGTTTGCTTTGGTTTATTCATGAATTAACGCACAATGCTTCAGAAATTTTCAGGAACTATTTTATGTTTTAATGCACTATGCAACATACAATTCCACTCTTTCTTCACCTTGTGGTACAACAATCATTGCTGAATTTTTCTTTACTGATTATTTTTATCAGTTAAATGATCTCATTTATTAAAAAGTAGAATAATATTGGACCACTATTTCTTTTTTAAACTTCTCTAGGTCATTTTGCAGGCATCACCTTCCAGCCTGTTTGTTTCTGAAGAATCTACATATTTAATATCTATGAATTTTCTTTGCATAATATTTGTTCACTCATCCACATCATTAAGGAAGTTATTAAGTGAGGACAAATCCAGCAATAGTACTCCCTTACCACCTTGAAATATTGTGCTGATGTAGAGGTTGTATCTGATTTAATTCTTCAAGGATTATTAATGTGGAATTAACTTTTCGGCGATGGAAAACTTTAGTACATATTTAAGAAACACTGATTTAATGCTCAGTAGGGAAACGTTGTTCAAAACAGTACCTGACAAAAAAGCAGGCTTTTGTCCTGAATGGGCAAACTGCAGGAGGGCTACTTTGTAGAGATGGGTCAGGGAAAAATAAATGCTAGTAAAGGCAGAAGAAAGAAAAGAAAGGGGAGGTATGGAAAAGACAACTTTGTCCATTTGTTAAGGACCAATGCTGAAACATTTTTTTTTACCACTAAAATTATGTATTTTTGGCATTTAATTGATGATATTATAGTTTCTATTCAATAGAAACTAGGTATAGAGTAGATACTTTTGTTATGTATAAGGTATTCAGATTTCTAAGCTGGGAAATTTATTATCCTGCTATTGAATTCACTCTCTATGTAATGCTTTAAAAATGTATTTTGTTTTTTCTTTATTCTGCTTAAATGTTGACTTATTTTAAATTCATTGGTCATATGTCTTTTATAGTGTTTTATAGTCATATGTCTTTTAATAATAAGATAGAAATAAAGTAAACAAGAAATTTTAGTTTTTCCTTATTAAATTGAAGACAGAAATTTGATGTTTACTTTTAAAGAATATGACAAGCTTCATAGAACACATTCCATTTCAATAGAAATATTTTCCCCAAGTAACAGGAATAAGCAAGGGGTAATACATAATCTATCAATATAATGGAAAAAAAGGCATAACTTTAAGAGATCACCTTATTTTTCTTTCTAGCACACCTTGCTCTTAAAGCATCCATTAGTCTATAAAGGGTGGTATTTATGAGAATCAATTTCCCAATATCTCTTGATTAAATTATCCTCTACTCTTACCACACATTTGCTAAGTATGCAAAATATTAAAAAATGGAAGAGAAATATGAGATGAAGAACTCAAATGTCATCAATTTCATAGTGACTGAAAAATTGTGATAACTAATGAAAGGAACCACTACTCAACTGAGAGTTAAAAAGAAAGGGAAATATGCTTTAAAAGATTTGTGCTCACACAAATTCATATGTGTTTATTCTTACTTCCTTATAAAACTTGTTCAGTTGAAGGTTTTAGTTAGTAACTTATTGATTCAAATCCATTTCACATTTTTTCAAGATTTTAAAGTCTACTTTTCTATGCCTATTAGTCACTATTCTGTCAAAAGTCTATGTTTCTCTTTTTAAAGGGAGACTATTATATTTATAAGTAAATATCAGATAAAAGAAGAAATGTTTTGAAATATCAAGATTGAGAGGCCTCTGAAAAATTTATACATAGTGACTTTATAAATGATCCAGCTTTCAAAATTATAAAACCAGCTTATTTTTTAATTAACAGGCTATATGCCTTGCAATTTAATTCATGTGATCTGAACTAACCATTTCATATTCAAAATTCCATTGATTAAAAGAAATCCATTCATATTCAATATCTGATTATAAATTGATGTGGTATATTAATCTTTAACATACAAAGATTTGATTGCTACTTCTGAAATTATGTTTTTTGTTAAAACTGTAAAGTAGAAATTGTTTTGTAATGTATATGTCAATTATATGGGGTTCCTTGATAGGCAGGATATGTTTAAGCAAACATGAACAAGTTGGAAATAAAGTACTGATATCCCATTTCACAACAGTGTTAAATCTCTACATTAAAGAACCCAGTCTGCGTCAGAGGCAATGATAAGCATTTCTCCATTTTATCTTCATATTTCTGTGTATGGAGCCAAAAATAGCTTAGGAATGTTTGCCAGAATCCTGGATTTTTCAAATACAATTTAACAGTAATTTCATTTAGTAATTTAGTTAGGCAAAAACTATCAAATGAAGGAATGGAAAAAAAATTCAATGATCATACACAGTTATATTTTACTTTAAATTTTAAAAGATTATTCTATCCATTTATATAATATTTAGAGATTAGAAACCAAAATCTGAGGGAGAGAAAAACATATTACTTTTCTAATATCCTAGGAAGTATGATCTTTGTCAAATTTTACATTTGCAACAGGCTTTATATTAAAGTTCTAAAACCTATCAGGGTAAATTATAAATAATAATACAACTATTTTTGGAAGTTTCATTCATTTTTTATTTATATTTTCACTTACTAAGTAAAAGAACTATTACTGTGTCCTAGATTTAAAAATTAATAAATATTTTTTCTCTTTTGAAGAAATGGTACATTTATTATTAAAAAATGAAACCATTAAAGATATTATTTATTTCAGTAACAAATGTATTTCTAATGAATTATGCATAGAAAGCACATCTTTCAAATATACACTAATGTTAATGCTAAGACATTTGTCAACAAAATTTAAACACCCAAACTATTAAAGAAAAAAATTGAAATAAAAAATAATCTCCCCTTATGTACATGCTTCTCTCAGCAGATGATTAACAGTGAAAATATTCTTAAAAAAGAGATTAACTAAAATAATGATTTGAAGTTAAATGAATGTCATTACTACTAAAGTGCCTATTGCCTATCATAACAGCCAATATTAAGTTCTGATGACTTTTTTACAAGTTTTATGTGATGGAAGGATACATTTTTATTTCAAATTTGTTAAATATCAGTTTAGTTGCACAAATTAATGTCAAAGTAGGTAAATTATTGTATCTATTTCAAAATGAAAACATCCATGAATTAATTCATCTGAAGATTTGACACATTTAAGGAAAGGAACAGGAAAATTTGAGATAAAACAATAGACATTAGACAAATGAAATACAAATAAGAAACAAAAAGAGTGCTAAACAGTGGAAGATGACATCAATGAGATGTGACACAGCTTTGAAAGTCTCATGTGTAATTGAAATCACAAATGAAAACAGGGCAGAAGTAATATTTGATAACATGACTGATAATTTTCCAAAAGAAATGAAGGAAATCAAATCACAAATTCAAGAAGCTTAGAGAAACTCAGAAGATATAACAGTTATATAAACAAATAAAAACATAAAAAGTAAAATAAACACAAAACTAGTTGTGTGTTGAATATATTATATAGCTGTATATATTATGTACAGAGGCACAAAGAAAAATATGGAAAATTTATCCTTAAAATATGTACAAGCCTAATATATTCAAAATGTTGAAAGAAAATGTATTGTGAATGAACAATCTTATATCCAGCATAACTGTCCTTCAAAAGTGAAGGAGAAATTAAGATATTCCCGGAATCCTGTAGGTTGAAATGAAAGGACCCTAGATAGTAATTCAAATGATATAAAGAGATAAAGATCTCAGAAAGTTAAATACAGGGCCAAGTACAGTGGCTCATACCTATAATCCCAGGACTTTGGGAGGCTAAGGTGGGAGGTTCGAGACCAGAAGTTTGAGGCTGTTGTGTACTATGTTTGTACCTGTGAAGAGCCACTGCACTCCAGCCTGGGTAACATATTGAGGCCTAATTTCTAGGAAAAAAAACAAAAAACAAAAAAAAATAGTTTGTGTTTTAGGACAGACATATATAAAGATGTAATTTTATGATATCATTAATTGAAATGGGTAGAGATGAAGCTATTAAGGAAAAGAGATTTTGTATATCAATTAAATTCAGCTGGTATAAATTCAAATTAAATTATTATAACTTTAATATGTTAATTGTAATACCCATGGTAACCACTAAGAAAATTGTCATGGAATGGATACAAAAGGAAATAAAAAATGAACTAAGATATTTAAATATAAAAAAATTAGCCAAAGACAAAAGAAGACAGTAATTCAGGGACAAAAGAGATACAAGGCATATAGGAAATAAACAGCAACATGACAGAAGTCCTTCCTTATATCAGTAATTACTTTAAATGTAAATGGATTAAACTCTCCAATCAAAAGACAGAAATTGACAAATGGTTAAAAGAACACGATCTGACTATATGCTTTCTATTAGAGATTCGCTTTAGGTTGGACGTGAAAGAGTGGAAAAATGTATTTCATGAAAACAAAACCCAAAAGATAGCAGGAGTGGCTATACTAACATAAGAAAATTAGACTTTAAGTCAAAAAATTTACAAAAGATGAAGAATATAAATATTAGTAAAAGGTTCAATACAAGGAGGTATAAAAATTATAGATATGTATGTACCTAATAACTGGCCATTAAAATATATGAAGCAAAAATTGACAAAATAGAAGGGAGAAATGGTTCCACAATAACAGTTGGAGACTGCTATGGTTTGGATATGGTTTGTATTGTCCCCACAAAAACTCATTTGAAATTTGATCCCTGATGTGGTAGTGTTGGGTGGTGGGGTCTAGTGGGAGGTATTTGGGTCAGGGGCCATGAATAGATTGATGCCTTCCCACTGGGGCACATGAGTTATTGCTCATGCAGGATTGTATTAGTTCCCAAGAGAGCAGGCTGTTAACATTCTGGTTTCCTGGGTTTCATTCCTTTGCATCCCATTTCATCATGTGATCTCTTTGCACACACCCAATTCCCTACTGCTTTCTGCCTTGTATGGAAGCAGCCTGAAGCCCTTCTTCCAGATACTCAAGCCTGGACTTTGCAGCCACAACAATTATGCACCAAATAAACTTCTTTATAACATAAAAAAGAAAAAAAAAACAAACAGAAAAAAACAAAACAAAATAAAACCCAAAAACTGTGCAAGCCAGAAGGAAATGGAGTGATATGATAAAGTGCAGTAGAAAACAAATACACAAACATAAACAATAAGGTGTAAACCAGAAAGCTGTACAAATAGAAATTACATTTAAAAACAGATAAATATCTTACATATTCATAAATACAGGAAATTGAAATATTGAGTATTGTAAACAAGTATACTAAATATATGATAAAGTTTTTCAGAAAAAGTATATGACAACAGATAGAAACATGGAAATACACAATCAAATCAAGATATTTGTAACAGTATAAATAAACTAAAGGTCAATACAAAATGTAATATTTTTGTATCTTAAATGCTCCAAGAAAATCATTTATTATCTAAAGCAGAACTTAATTCTAATGTATTGTGATGTATAACAGGGTATTGTCAGATGTATATTGTAATCTCTAAACAAATATTAATTTATGGATAAGACAATAGTATTGATTAATACAATTATAGAGACAACAAATACAAAAGCAGAAAGAAAAAGAA
The DNA here is from genome assembly GCF_040939455.1 of Microcebus murinus. Classification (NCBI taxonomy): domain Eukaryota; kingdom Metazoa; phylum Chordata; class Mammalia; order Primates; family Cheirogaleidae; genus Microcebus; species Microcebus murinus. The sequence continues at coordinate 16,196,509 of NC_134114.1, forward strand.
AAAATATGGAAAATAAAGAAAACAACTAACAAAATGTCAGATTTTAGTCCAATCATGTCAATAAGTACATTAAATGCCAATGGTGTAAGCAAAGCAATACAAAGACTTAAATAGAATTTATCAAATTGCATTCAAACAAAGTAACAAATAAAAATTACATATCCACCTATATACACTGTATATAAAAAACAGAATTTGAGAATATATCATGTAAAATAAAAGGATGAAAAATAATGAACCATATAAATACTAAACAAAATAAAACTGGGGTTGTCATATCAATGCAAAAATAGAATCCAAAAGAAGGAGTATTGCAAACAGGAATAAAGATATATATTTCACAATTATAAACTGATCAATACATGGAAAATATAGTACAATTTCAAATGTGTATGCATCTAACAACAACCTTCAAAATACAAGAAAAAATCATTAGGCATTAAAGAAGAAATTAAAAAATCTACAATTGTAGTAGAAACACTCACCATACTTCTCTCTGTAAACAATAAAATGTAAAAGTAGAACAAATATCAGTAAGTAAATAAAAGATTTAAGCATTACCATGGAATAACTTACTCTACCTAACAATTTATAAAACACTCTACCCAATAATAGTATAGTACACATTATTTTAAAGTGTACACAGGATATTTTCCAAAATTGATCATATTCTGAGCCATAAAATAAACCTCAGAAAAAGCTGGAAAAATCGGAATCATGCAAAGCATATTCTTTGGCTTTAATAGCATTAAAATAGAAAAAAACAGCAGTGAAACTGAAAAAAATTTTAGATATTTGGAAATTAAATAATTCACTTTTAAATACTGCAGAGGTTAACAAAGTCCAATAGGACATTTTAAACTGTTTTGAACTAGATAAACACTAAAATGCAACTTATTGAAATGCATGAAATAGGATGAAGCTAAATCTATAATCACAAGGAAATTAATTTAGGTGTCAAATGCTTATATCAGTGGAGTAAAAGTGTCTTAAATCAATGATTTAATTATCAACCTCCAGAACCTATGAAAACGAGTGTCACTAAAAACCAAAGCAAGTATATATCCAAATACATAGTAGACAAATCCAAAAGAATAGTACTTACCCAAAAGGATCTCAAAGAGATGTTTGCACAGCCATGTTCATAGCAGCACTATTTATAATACATGGGGTGTAAGCAACCCAATTGTCCATCAATGGATGAATGGATAAGCAAAATGTGGTGTATACATAAAATAGAATATTATTCAACCTAGAAAAGGAAAAACATTCTTACTCATACTACAACTTGGATGAATCTTGAGGGCATTATGATAAGTGAAATAAGCCAGTCACTAAACGACAAATACTATATGATTCTATTTCTACACAATTTTTAAAGTAGTCAAATTTGGAGACACAGAAAGCAGAATGGTGGTTGCTAGAGGCTGGGAGGGGAAGAGAATGGGAGTTTTTGTTTAATGAATATCGAGTTTCAGTTTTGCTTATCAAGGCTTTTGTTATTTGGAGTGCTAGTTTACCAATACCACTACCTTTATTCAACTCTAGTAATAATTATTTAACCTGGTTTATTAAGTCACTTGTCAAAATATAGATTTATTTGCTTATATAAATATTTGAAAAATATGTATTTTTTTTTACTTCACTAAGTCAACTATTGGAACTTTTTATGTGTATCACCAGTCAACCTAGATAATATATTATTTACTCATTTATCAGCTAATTTTGAGGAGACAGGGGTGACCCCATGTGGAGACATATTGAAGCTCTAAGAACAATGAGTTTGAAATTGGGTCATAGATTAAAAAAATATTTAAATATTAATTTTAAATATTTTAAAATATTTAAAGAAGAGATTATTTTTATATATTGTTCTTGCCCTTAAAATATACGTTAAACATTAGTTTTCTGATTCCAACTGTTTTTCATAAAAGTAATGAGAAATGGCAAAATGTTCATGTAGTCAATATATGATATTTTAATGACTGATATATTTTAATTGCTTGATACAGTTAACTTTCTGTATCTAGCATCTTGATTTCATAATTGTTAAGTAATTAGTCTAATAATTTAAACAGTCCAAGTTTTTAAATAGAAGTTTGTTTCAATTTCAGATCTTTTCTATTTTGTGGCCACAAAAATTTTTGAGCAATAAAGAATACTTGGTAATAAAGATTTTCTGGAAAATCATTCTCTAATAATATCATTTAGTCCTACTTTCTGATTGAAAATATTTCAAAGGAGAAATTCTTTTGTCAGCATTAATTTCAAAAGCCTTCTTGCCTCACACAATGAACTTTCCATTTTTTCTTAGATAGACAATTTATAATAGTGCAACTCAGGAAAATAGTCTTAGATATGACACATACACACATATATGTGTGTGTGTGTATTTGTGCAAGCAGTACATGAAACGTGGGTATACTGAGATGGAAACACACTTCTAAAATCCATTGCTTTATTTAGCCTTTATTCTGCCTAACACACTCTGCCCCCAACATCCTCAACACTTAATACAGGCTCTATTTGGCCAAAATGATGGAGGAGCAAGTTCAAAATTCCTCTTTCCCCCTAAACTACATAAGATTGAGCATCTCATCCCTTGGTTGGGATTTTGAGAGGTAGCTGTAGAATCTCCAATGGGGAGAGATGTTTTACATGGTAAAAGTCCAGCCAGGTAGTTCTTCCTTTCGCCCTTCAAATGTCACACACTGCTGTGAACAAGCCAGAAGCTGATTGTATAAGGAAGTGCTAACAGGCTATGTTCAACTTCTATACCCCTTGATATTCGCACAGTAAAGGCAGGGCTATAAGATACCAGGCACCAGAAGTCCACATTGGCCTTTTGGGAATTCCCTGACCCTACAGCTGCATCCCTGCTTATATTGAGGGAAAGTTGAAACAGTAAAAAGTTCAATGTAGCCTATAATTTTCATTTCATGGTATTGTATAATGTACACCATGTTAAAATATATGGCAAATCATAAGCATTCATATTAATGCAGCATGATTTACCAAAACATTGCCATTATTTTAGTTATTGCAAATTATATTTGGCCATGACTGAGCTATAATGCAAGACTGTATCATTTTTTACTTCTAGATAAAAAGGTTTTCTGTACCTACAAATGGATTAAGTAACATTTCTTTTTTTATAATAGTAACACTTTTCTATTAGAAGTAATAGAAATAATAGTAGCACTTTTCTATTAGAAGTTAGGACAATCAGTGCTTTACAACACTGGCTGTATACTGGAATCATCTAAAACCAAGTAGATGAGGCAGAGTATGAGATTGAGGAATAGTATTTCAAAGCTGGCCAAGGTTAAGAATTACAGGTATTCAAATAGTTGGGAATTTGTGTAAATGGAGCATAGGGTTTCTGGATATGCTCAATTTCTAAACAGATATTTGGGTTAATCTAATTTTCAGTCTTCTGAAGGAATGATCCAAATGCAATGCCAGCCAATAATAGAACTTATAAATGTTGTATCTCTATTGGTAAGATTAGTCAGCATAAATAATACACATAAATTTTAGGTATATGAGTGAAAACAAATGGCAGTTATCCTTTTCCACAATTTTATGCTTTTGTGCTTAATGAGGTATTTGTTTTAAAAAACTTGCAGCATTTCTTTGAGGGAAAAAAATGAGCAAACAAGTAAATAAAGAACAAAGACTCTAAGTAATTTTAATGAATTAAAACTGCCTGATGCCACGGTTTCTATACTAGTTATCATGAAATAAGGTACTTGTTTTGGCAGACAGAGCTGGTAACTGCAATATTCATTCACCCTTTCTCCATCAGTAAAAGATGATTTCTAATGCTTAGCTAGACACATGACCACCAGGAATAGATATTGTATTCCCAATCCTCTCTTGGCACTTGGCATGACACACATGACCAATTCTCATCCATGGAGTGCAAAGGGAAGTGATATATGTAACTTCTGACAAGTTGATTTAAAGGGAGGAAGCATGTCCTATTCCTGTGATTTTCTCCTTCTTGGAAGGGCAGCTGTGATGGCTGGATCTGGAGCAACTATATGAGAGCATGAGAAACAGCAGCACTTGGGAGTGGCAAAGCAACAAGTCTTGAGTCTGGATTTCTGACGATCATGAAGACATAATATTTGATGTGAGTGTTTGCATATATCTGACAGGAAAAAATGTCTATAGTATGTTGTTTAAGTGAGTTCCCAGGTTTGAATGTACATAACAATTATAGGGGACTTTCAAAATATATCAAATGCCTAAACTTCTCAAGGTCTCTGAAAAATTGCCCATGGTCTGTAATTTTTCACTTGGTAAACTATAACCCAAGCTTATCTGCCTTCTATATACAGAGACCATAGCCTGCTCCTATGCCACCTTGCTCTCTCCATCTTCACATCTTCACATCTTCACAGCTTAATTCACCTACTGCTTTCCATAATCAACAGTAAGAGGAGCACTACCTTCCCTCATCTGAACATAACTAATTATTTGGCTAATAATATGAGCTATGATGTCAGTAAAAGTTGAATTTCAAACCACACTTACTAGCTGCATGATTTGGGGCAAGATGATAATCTTTGAGCCACAATTTTCTCAACACTAAAGCAGAGATACTAATAGTAAATCAGAGATACTAATAGTTATTTAGAAGATATTGATGACATTTAAATTATAGAAATCATTATTAAATTCTTGAAGTTAACACTAAATTCTTAAATTTATTAAAATTATTAAATTGTTGAAAGCAGTTTATAAACCTACATGGTGCTTAGAATCTCTTCAGTCCTCAAAAAAGTGGTAAATGAAAATTAATTTATGTTTTGAAATAAAAAAATTAGAGATACAATCCTTGATCTTCTTGCTTTTTATGTTATTGTAGTGCAAAGAAACTGTCATTATATTTAAATCACAGGATATGTAAATTTAAAACTTCTGGGTCATAATTATTTTGAATTATTTCAAAAAATATTCATGATATTATCACATGATTTAAAAAACTGTAATACTATTCTTAGCTTAACGAAAATGCACAGGTGTCAATCTTCTGTGAAAAGGGCCCACAAATTTAGGATTGTTGGATTTTTTTTTCACTTTGCAATATTTTTTTTAAATTTAAGAATATTATGGGGGTTCAAACATTTTGGTTACATATAGTGCCTTTTTCTTGCCCAAGTCAGGGCTTCAAGTGTGCCCTTCCCCCATACAGTGTACTCCTTATCCATCAGTTGTAAGGTTACCCACCCCCACCTGAGCAGCGCTCAATGAATATTACTACCATGTGAACATCTTAGTACCGATGATCTCTTAGTACCAATTTGATGGTGAATACATGTGGTGCTTGTTTTTCCATTCTTGTGATACCTCACTTTGAAGGATGGACTCAAGCTCTATCCAGGATAATATAAGTGGTACTATTTCACCACTGTTTTTTGTAGTTGAGTAATATTCCATGGTAAACATATACCACATTTTATTAATCCAATCATGTATTGATGGGCACTTGGGTTGTTTCCACATCTTTGCAATTGTGAATTATACTGCCATAAACATTTAAGTGTAGATGTCTTTATTACGGAATGTCTTTTTTTTTTCCTTTGGGTAGATGCCTAGTAGTGGGATTGCTGGATCAAATGGTATTTCTATTTTTAGCTCTTTGAGATATCTCCAAATTACTTTCCACAGGAGTTGTACTAATTTGCAGTCTCTCCATCAGGATAAGAGTGTTCCAATCTCTCCACATCCATGCCAGCATTTGTTGTTTTGGGACTTTTTTTTTTTTTTTTTTTTTTTGAGACAGAGTCTCGCTTTGTTGCCCGGGCTAGAGTGAGTGCCGTGGCGTCAGCCTAGCTCACAGCAACCTCAAACTCCTGGGCTCAAGTGATCCTTCTGCCTCAGCCTCCCGGGTAGCTGGGACTACAGGCATGCGCCACCATGCCCGGCTAATTTTATATATATATATCAGTTGGCCAATTAATTTCTTTCTATTTATAGTAGAGACGGGGTCTCGCTCAGGCTGGTTTTGAACTCCTGACCTCGAGCAATCCGCCCGCCTCGGCCTCCCAAGAGCTAGGATTACAGGCGTGAGCCACAGCGCCCGGCCATTGGGACTTTTTGATAAATGCCATTCTCACTGGAGTTAGGTGATATCTCATTGTGGTTTATTGTTAAAATGTCTACACTACCTAAAGTGAGCTACAGAATTAATGTAATCCCTATCAAAATACTGTCATCATTCTTTTTTTTTTTTTTGAGACAGAGTCTCACTCTGTTCCCCTGTCTAGAGTGCCGTGGCATCAGCCTAGCTCACACCAACCTCAAACTCCTGGGCTCAAGCGATCCTTCTGTCTCAGCGAGCTGAGTAAGTGGGACTACAGGCATGCGCCACAGGCCCGGCTAATTTTTTCTATATATATTTTTAGTTGGTCAATTAATTTCTTTCTATTTTTAGTAGAGACGGGGTCTCACTCTTGCTCAGGCTGGTTTTGAACTCCTGACCTTGAGCAATCCTCATGCCTCTGCCTCCCAGAGTGCTAGGATTACAGGCGTGAGCCACCCCGTGCCCAGCCCTGTCATCATTCTTTACAGATCTAGAAAAAATAATTCTACACTTTGCAAGATTTTTGCATAACAAAATATCAGAAGCTGAAGCAGCCAGTTAGCATAGTATGAATAGAAAACATCTTTCCTGAACAAATACAGGCTTTATAATTTAATTGTATTTACACTGATGAGTGCACACAAAGAAAAATCAATTTGTGAGAGTTTATTTCATTGGTATTGAAATTGTATCTTCCTTGATAAGCTTGGCACAAAGTACACAGTTTGTCTCTCAAGTTCATTAAATTATTCTTTTCCTATATTCTGTAGTGTTATGTATTTTATATGGGCTCACTAGTTGGATATTCAAAATTGCTTTTCTAAACTATAGAATATTAACTTCCAATATTTATCAAAAATTTTCTTATAAAATAACAATAAAAGAAATAAATATCCAATTTTTAAAGTTTCTTCTTGAATCATTCTTAAAGTATTGAAAGAATAGGCTGAAAACCTGGGTTTGTAAAATTGGTTATTTTCTCTACCAATTTAATAATACCATTAAAGCTTGCTCAGTATGCTTATTGAAACAAATAAAATTTACTTTTACCTCAACTATATTGCAGAAAATCTTAGAGAAAAGATAGAACATTTCCAATGTACTCACCCAAACAAGACGAAATACTCACACTTCATCCAAATCAATCAATGCATTCATTCATTGATCAATCAGTCAAGGGTGGATAGGCTCTCCCTCTCTACCTCATAAAGGCTTCCATCATGGGCCTGATTGTGCCCCAAATTCAGTCCCTCCAGGGCCCATCATCATCCCATGTCCTGCATGTCAGAATTCAATGGTGGACACTTCATCCTATTTGATCCCCGTGTTTGGGGGAAATTTTTATTTCTCCACTCAGGCATAAAAACACCTATTCTCTGAGGCACATGGCCTCCTGGATAATTAGGGTTTTTTGTTACATGGTTAGTGACAAGTTTACAGATTATTTTTTTCTATTCCCACCTCTAAAGCTACAATCCCTACAATTTTAAAGAATGATATTCATAACCCATTCGGGCTTTACTTTTCCTCCACTTAAGCCTTTCTCTCCCAGGATCACCCCTTTTGTTAGTTATCTATTGCCACTTAATATATTACCCCAAAATTTAGTGGATTAAAACAATACATATTCATTATGTCAGCTTCTCTGGCTCAAAAATTGCAGAGAGATTAATTAGGTCCTGTAGCTCAGAGTTCCTTATAAGGCTACCATCTTCGAAAGGCAACTCAGGAAAGACTGACTTTTGAGATCAGTCAAGTGGCTGTTGACAGTCCTCAGGTCCTTGCTGGCTGTTGATTGGTGACACTCATTTCTTGCTTTGTGAGTTTCTCCATAAAGCAGCTACCAACGTAGCAGTTGGCATCTCTTAGAATGAGAGCATGAGAGAGGACTCCCAGGATGGAAGACATAGTATTTTGTGCACCCTGATCTTGGGAGTGATATCCATCACTTCCGCCATAGTCTATTTGATAGAAGTGAGTTAATACATTCGGCCAGGACAACAGGATAGGGACACCTCAAGGAGGTATCCATACCACAGGTAGGGATAATGTTTGGCAATTTTAGAGGCTACTGACCAAACCCCTGAAATTTATAATCACAAAACCTGTTATTCCTCTGAAATCACAAAATCAAGCACACTGCTCTTTGATCAATCATCTATCTGTTCAGTGTGTCAATGATTGCCATTGTAGCTGCTCTTCTACCTAATTCTTCTAATCCATTGGCACCTGTGTCTTCTCCCATTGTATTAACACCTCCTATGGGCAGTTACTCCCTATGAGCAAACTACTTGTGGCTCTTCTCAACCCAGGGTTTACATTAAAATTGCTTGAGGTGATTTCAAAATAGGATACCTGGCCCCAACTGAGATTAACTGAACCAGTATCTTTGGGACAAGATACTATACATTAATATATTATGATACTAATATACAGTCATTTAGGAAAATCAATATTGTAGATTCTCTGATTGAATACTTTAAACATTCTATTGCCAGTAACCTAAAACGGATCGATAAACTACCTCCCATGGGCCAAATCAAATCTGTCACGTATTTTTTAAATAAAGTTTTACTGGAAAATAGCTATATTTTCCTAATGCCTATGGTAGCTTTTGCACTACAATGTCAGAATTGAGTATTTACTCCAGAGACAATATGGCTTACAAACTGAAAATATTTATTTATTTTACCAGCACATTACCAATTTCTTCCCTGGATGAACTCAACTATCTGATTTCTACATATCTCTAAGTCATTTATCACTGCTGAAGAATATCATCCAAGCAAACAAACTGATATTTTAAGATAACGTTCACCATTATAAACTGGGTTTTTACTTGTGCCTGATACATCTTTTTCAAGCATTCTCTACCATCCTCTAATTTCTGAGACCCTCTTTTCTTTCCTTGCTTATCTCTCTGAGCAGTGACTTTGCTACAACACAGAGAAAGTATAGTAAGTCTTCATACTCATAGTTCTTCCACTACCTGGCAATGAATCCATAACCTGTCTCCATTTGCAACCATCACCTTTCTCCTGATCCTATGAAGGAAGTCTTATTCCTCACTCTGTGGAAGGCTAAACTCCTCCTCTGAACTCAGGATTGGTTCTCACTTGACTTTGTGAGGAAATTTACATTGTTAATAATTACCTCTCTCTACTGTAAATGCAACTTTTCCTTTTCTCCTAAATACTTCTTACAATGGTTTCTATGAGCACTATTCTGTAAATGATTGTCACTTTACATCTCTAGTTTATTTTTCCTTTCTGAGCTTCAGGTCTATATAGACCAAATTTTTGCTCAACATATCAATCTTATCCCCATGTCAACTGAACAAGTCTCTCTAGAAAATAAATTTTCTCCCTTCTGTTGTGTTAAATGAAGAGTAATTACGAAGGTACTCAGTATTGATAAGGGATCAGTGAGTTTAGCTATTCTTGATACAAAGTTTCAAATCACACACTTGTTTTAGTCACATGCCAAACACAACTTCAGCATTTTGTTCCCCCACATAATAAGCTTGTCCAGGGTTTGTGTAGTTTGAATGACTTTTCATTGTGTTGGCTTTCTTCTCTCCACATAAGGACACTAAGTTTTGTTAAAAAGAAATGTGTACACTGGTTGCTTTTTAAAAATAGCAAGAAAGACTTTATTCATGACTACTGCATTGTGAGAGAAACTACTGCTATAATGGGGAGAGACTGAACTAAACTCTGAATACAGCAAAGGTCTGGGAATTTATAACCAAAGAGCTGAGTGAGGAAATCGGTGAATGGAAATTGATTATATATCAAGCGTGGGGGATTTTTTGCTAAACTAGATTCTTGCTAAAGGCATGCCAAAGAGAGAAATCATCAAGGGGATTCTGAATAAACTGGCTCAGCAGGATTCTTTGATAAAGCTAGGCTTGAGAAGAGGGAGCAAGGGAGCCTCACTCAACTTTGGTGAAGGAGGGAGTCTGTCAGTTTCAGCCTTCTCTGGTCTATGAGACTACAGTGACCAAGAGCTTGTTAAGATGCATTCCAAAAGGCCAATGATAAAGCTATTAAGATTTAGGAGTCTTCCAGGACATCTCATCCAAATTAATAGTTGCAGATTGTTTACTTCTATGACCTTATATATCATAGTCATTATATTGTACATATACACATATACACACATATTAATATATAACAACTTTATTAAATGATATCTACATTCTGAGTTTTATTGTTTCATTAGGAAATATAATTAGTGGGGATATTGGTAACAGTATATTTCTGGTATGCTACAATACCTAATTTGAAATATTTTATTAAAGTTGATTGACATATCACCATTATCCTGGTTATTTCAGGCTACCGATATGGCAGTGCAGGTTGCTATGGTATGTTCTATTGGTGACTCTAATTACACTAGTAATGTTGGTATTAGCAACATGATTTTTGTAAATGTTGAAAGACTCTTGGAGATTTCTATGGGAAAAAGAGTATATTTTTGCTTTAATTTACATTGCAGTTGCATTCTTGAAAATTTTAGTTTGTATTAAACTAGCCAAAAGTGTTCACATGTAAAATATTACATTTCTTGACTAAAGAATTACAGATAGCCACTTACGTGGATATGTATTGGGTCATTCATTGGGTAACACTTTTTACAGGGTCGGATTGCAGGATATCCAGTATATTTGGCTCTCATTTTGCAAAGGCTATTACTGCCCTCTAATCATTTTTGCAACTGAAATATACAGGAATTTCCAAACAAAAAAGCTGGTACAAACATGCTTGAAAAAACAGGAAGGCACATGAAGAGCACAATAAAATGTCAGCTAACTGAAAAGGCTATAAAATAAATTCAGTTATTCTATCCATATTAAAAAATCCAAATAGAAGATGTATTATAGTTGCAGATATTTATGATATTTAGACATTCAGTGGATATTTTAATTTTCTTCTGAACAAGACCTTCAATTCCTGTCTGTGATAATTTATCAAAATATTTTTGTTATATTCAATGATTTTCCCAATCAAAATATTTAAAATAAGAAAACGTGAGCAAAGGAAACAGATATAGTGTTTTGTGGTATGATAGTTAGCTCTATTTTATATAATTTTTTTATTAAACCCATATTAAAATATTTTGTCCTCTATATTTTTTAAAAATATGAAATGCGAATTTGAAAGCAGTTAACTCTAACAAGAGCTCTCAGTAATGAAAGGACTAATATGAATTTTTAGACTTTTTGACATAGAATATTATTATTACAGTTTAGTACATACTTGACTATATTTAGGTAGATATAAAACTTAAATAACTTTTACTCTTAATATAAAATTATTTATAATATGTAAATTACGTAGGTAGAAAGTGATTATTTTCTTTTTTATGATGCTTATTTTCCACTTTTAAAAGTAATACAACTATAAATTCTTCAACAATCTCCAAATTTAACATTAAAATTTAAAAAATTAACATTTTTACGGATATATATTTGTACATGTTTGTGGATTACATATAATATTGTAATACATTTGAAGAATGTATAATGATCAAATCAGAATATTTAGAATGTGACTCACCTCAAGCATTTATCATTTATTTGTGTTGGGAAACTTTCAAATCTTGTCTTCTTCCTATTTTGAAATATACAATATATTCTTGTTACTATAGTCACTCTACTGTAATATGGAACATTAGGACTTATTTCTTCTATCTAACAATATGTTTGTATATTTGTATACATTAATATTCCTCCCTTTATGCTCCCCATACCATTCCCAGCCTCTTCTAACTACCATTCTACCCTTCAAATTCCTGAGCTCCACTTTTTTAGCTCCCACATCTAAGTGAGAACATATATTATTTGTCTATCTGGGCCTGGCTTATTTTACTTAAATATAGTGACATTGTGACTCTTTCCTCTATTGACTTTTTTTCTTTCGTGAAGAAGATTTTTAGTTTGATGTGATACCATTTGTCTATGTTTGTTTTTATTGCCTATACTTTTGAGGTCTTAGCCACAAAATCTTTCCCTAGACCAGTGTCCTGGAGAGTTTCTCCTATGTTTTCCCCTAGTAGTTTTATAGTTTCAGGTCTTGTGTTTAATTCTTTAATCCATTTTGCATTGATTTTTGTATATGGTAAAAAATAGTGATCTAGTTTCATTCCTATGTTTATGGATATCAAGTTTTCCAGATCCATCTACCAAAGAGGTGTCCTTTCCACATTCTATGCCTTCCGCACTTGGTGCCTTTGTCAACAATAGGTTGGCTATAAATATACAGAACATATTACTGGGTTCTTTATTCTGTTCCATTGGTCTATGTGTTTGTTTCTATACCAATACTATACTGTTTGGGTTACTATAGCTTTGTAATATATTTTGAAGTCTGGTAATATGATATCTCCAGCTTTGTTGTTTTTCCTCATGATTTGACTATTTGGGTTCTATATGAAATTTAGGATTTTTTTCTATTTCTGTGAAGAATTTGGTATTTTGATAGAGATTGCATTGAATCTGCAGATTGCTTTCGATAGTATTGTCATTTTGTCATTTTCACATTAATTCTGTTGATGTATGAGCATGAGATGTCTTTCCATTTCTTTTTTTTTTTCATTTCTTTCATCAGTGTTTTGTATCTTTTTGTTTTAGATGTCTTTCATCTCTTTGAAATATATTCCTAGATATTTTATTTTTCTTATAGATGTTTTCAGTGGGATTTCATTCATTTCTTTTTCAGCTAGTATGTTATTAGTGTATAGAAACACTACTGATTTTTATATGTTGATTTTGTATTCTGTAACTTTCCTAAATGATTTATTAGTTCTCAGTGTTTTAGTGGAGTCTATAGATTTCTAAATATAAGAGCATTGTCATCCACTAAGATAGATTTTTCCCAGTCAGTATAAGGTTAGTTGTGGGTTTGTCATATATGTCCTTTATTATATTGAGGTATGTTCATTCTATGCCTAGTTTGTTGGAAGTTTTTATCTTGAAGGGATGTTGAATTTTATCAAGTGCTTTTTCTGCATCTATTGAGAGGATTGTATGGTTTTTCTTCTGAATTCTGTTGATATGATGTATCATGTTTATTGATTTGCATATGTCAAACCATCTTTGTATGCCTGGGATAAATCTCACATGATCCTATCTTTTTGATATGTTGTTGGATTGAATTTTCTACTACTTTGTTAAGGATTTTTGCATCTATGATCATCAGAGATATTGGCCTATAGTTTCTTTTCTTTTCTTCTTTGTCTTCTTCTTTGTTTTCTCCTTTCTTCCTCCTCCTCCTCCACCTCCTCCTCTTCTCCTTCTTCATCTTCGTCTTCCTCTTTGTCTTCTTCTTTTCTTCTTCTTTTTTTTTTTTTTCTATTGTGTCCTTGTCTGATTTTGATATCAGGGTAAAGCTAGCCTCATGGAATGAGTTGGAAAGGATTCCTTCCCCTTCAATTTTTTGGAATAGTCTGAGAAAAAAAAAATTGTGTTAGTGCTTTATAAGTTTGGTCAAATTCACCAGTAAAGTCATCTAAGCCTAGATTTTTCCTTGTTGATAGAGATTTTATTACTCCTCCAATCTCATTATTCATTATTGGTCTGTTCAAGTTTTCTATTCTTCCTGTTTCAATTCTGGTAGGTTGTATGTGTCCAAGAATTTATCCATTTCCTCTATGTTTTTCAGTTTTTTAGTGTATAGTTGCTCATGTCTTAGATGATCTTTTGTGTTTCTGTGGTATCAGTTGTAATGTTTTCTTTTCCATTTTTGATTTTGTTTATTAGGATATTCTCTCTCTCTCTCTCAATTAGTATAGCTAATTAGTGGTTTAAAGTAAGTTTAAGTAAGTTAAAGTAAGTTTAAGTACAAATTTTATTTGTTTTAAAACTAGTGGTTTCTCAATTCTGTTTATCTTTTCAAAAACTAACTTTCACTTCAACCTTTTGTGTTATACTTTTAGTCTCTACTTTGTTGAGTTCTGATCTGACCTTTATTATTTTTTTCCTCCCACTGATTTGGGTTGAGTTATTTTTGCTTTTCTAGTGATTTGAGGAATATTGTTAGATTGTTTATTTGGAATCTTTTTGATTTTTGACGTAGGTATTTATTGTGATAAATTTCCTTCTTATTGATATTTTTGCTGTATTCCACTATTTTTGGTGTGTTGTGCTTCCATTTTCATTTGTTTCAAGAAATTTGTTTTCTTATTTCAGAATTTTACAGGGGTACACATGTTTTGGTTACACAATTTGCTTTTTGTACAGTTTGAATCAAAGTTATAAGTATGCTTTATCCCGTTAGTGTGCATTGTACCTGTAGGTGTGAATTTACCCATCACCTTCTCCCTGCTCCCACTTACTTGTGTTCCCTTGAGTTTTACTTCCATTTGTGCTTGTAAATATTGATTGATTTGTTCTAATTTAGTATCAAGTACATGTGGTATTGGTTTTCCATTCTTGTGATAATTCACTAAGAAGAATGGCCTCCAGCTCCATATATGTTGTTACAAAAGATACTAGATCACCATTTTTTTGTGGCTGAGTAGTGCTCCATGTTATATACATATACCACATTTTATTAATCCACTCATGTATTGATGGGAATTTAGGTTTATTCCACATCTTTATGATTGTGAATTGTGCTGCTATAAATATTTGAGTGCATGTGTCTGTTTTATAAAATGTCTTTTTTTTCCTTTGGGTAAATACCCAGTAGTGGAATTGCTAGATCAAATGGTAGGTCTACTTTTAGTTCTTTCAGATATCTCCATACTACCTTCCATAGAGGTTGTATTAATTTGCATTCCCACCAAAAATGTATAACTGCACCTTTCTCTCTGTATCCTCATGAGCATCTGTTTGAGGATTTTTTTGATAAAAGCAATTCTCACAGGAGTTAGGCAATACCTCATTGTGGTTTTGATTTGTATTTCTTTGATGATTAGAGATGGTGAGCATCTTTTCATGTGTTTGTTGGCCATTAATCTATCTTCTTTTGAAAAGTTTCTGTTCATGTCTTTTGTCCACTTTTTAATGGGGTGTTTGAGGTTTTTTTCTTGCTGATTATTTTTCTTTGCTTGAGTTCTTTCAGCCCTTTCTTGGATGTATAACATACAAATATCTTACCCATTCTGTATGTTGTCTATTTGCCCTAATGATTGTTTTCCTTGGCTCTGCAGAAGCTTTTTAATTTGGTCAGTTCCCATTCATTTATTTTTGTTGTTACTGTGATTGTTTTTGGTCTCACATAACCCCAGAGAGAACAGCTTTTATCAAAAAGTCCCAAAACAACAAATGCTGGCATGGATGCAGAGAGATAGGAATACTCATACACCATTGGTAGGACTGCAAACTAGAACAATCTCTATGGAAAGTAGTATGGAGATACCTCAAAGAACTAAAAGTAGACCTACCATTTGATCCAGAAATCTTACTACTGGCTTTTTACACAAAGCAAAAAAGAAATTTTTTGAAAAGATACCTGCACTCAAATGTTTATAGCAGCACAATTCACAATCACAAAGATGTGGAAATAACCCAAGAACCCATCGATACATAAGTGGATTCATAAAATATATTATATTTATACAATGGAGTTTTACTCAGCCATAAAAATAATGGTGATCTAGCACCTCATGTATTATTCTGGATGGAGCTAGAAACCATCCTTAAGTATCACAAGAATGGAAAAATAAACACTACATGTACTCACTATTAAAATGGAACTAATTGATCAACACTCATGTGCACATCAGGGAGTAAAATTCAACAGAAATCAAGCTTGTGGGAGTGGAGAGGAGGGGATGGGTAAATTCACCCCTAACAGGTACAATGCATACACTCTGAGTGATGGACACACTAAAAACTTTGACTCCAATGGTACAAAAGCAATTTATGTAACTAAAACATTTGTACCCTGGTAATATTCTGAAATTTTTAAAAAGTCCAATCTGAGATTTTCTATTGTAAGTTACAGCAAAGTAAACTTAAAAAGAGCTTTTTCTTGCTATGATTATGTAAATAATTAGGCCAAGTTTGATGTGGCTAAATTTATCCTGCAAACAAATTAGTCTTACTTTGATTATCTTTGGTCAAAATAGGGATGAGAAAAATTATGTTTCTAAAGAAAAACTATAGTTTGCCTGTTATTAGATTTTAGCCTTCTTTGTTGTTTTGAAGTTTTTGTTGTCTACGTATAAATTAGACTGGATCCTGTAGTCTTATAGTTTCTTCCAATAGCTGGCTGCAACTTTCCAACTAAGAACAAGAGCTGCTCTGTTTCTAAAGTGCTTCAAGGTGTAACTAGACAACTCGATGTAATTTTCAAGGGACTGAAAATACATCTCATGCCTGATGTATTGGCTGTGCCAAAATTTCGCTACAATGCCCAATGCTTTAACTAGAGACATTCAAACTGCAAATCAGGGTGATAACTTTACACTGTGGACAGCTTTTCCCAAGACATTGGAACAAACTAGACTTTCTTATTTTTTCCTTGCCTATACTTACCTTTTTCACTTGGCAGAATAATGCTGTAGTTATAATTTCATAATCAGTAGCTTCTGTGAGTAACTGAGCAAAACATTGGATGTGTCATCTCAAACCCACATCTTTCTATGACCTAAGGGATCTTTTAGTCCACCCAATGGGTAACTATGGCAACATCCCTAATGACTTATTTATCACCTTGTGTATCCTTGCAGTCTCTACTGCAAAGGCTGTTTCCACCCAGCAGTGCTCATTAAATTTTCTTGCCAGAGTAGTCATAGATAATAGAGTAGCTCTCAATTATCTATTGGTTGAAAAAAAAAGTCGGTGCCATTGCTAATATTACATGCTGTAAATGGATAAATTTCTCTGAGGAAGTTGAGACCTAATTGCATAAACTAAAATAACAGGATTTATGGCTACAACAGATCTCACCCAGCCCCCCATAGTCTTTTGATTTGTTAGTTGGCTGCCTTTGGGCCTATGTCCATGGATTAGAAATGATTAAAGAGAAAAGGTTTATGATACTACTATTAATTTTGCTCTGCATGATCTTTTTTAAACTTTGTACCTCTTGCCAGTCCAACCTGTGCAGAAATAATATGTCTAATGGAATAATGTTGGCCCAGTGCTTTGAAATGGCAAACAATGCCTATGGAACTGATAAAATTGAACTTGACCATGAACCCCAAGCAGATTTATCCTGAGCACTGTTCCTTCTAAACATCCTTGTTATTAAAGGGGTTTTGACATCTACACTTTGTTAGTTGCTGGTCATTCCCCTCTGATACGGGATCAGACCAACTGGGACAGGTCCATCCCATCACCAAGGGACAGTCAAAATTTAACCACAGGTTGATTGATCAGCAATGTTCTCAGAAAAAAATCTCAATCAAAAGGGCAAAATGTGAAAGTTGTTAGCACAAACATGGAGTCATTCATGTCAAATCCTAACAAAATGCAGCTAGGAGGGCATAGAGGTTGGGACTTCATGCACATGTGTCTATGATAAGAACTGTTGCAAGGACTCTATAAAAACTATAAAACATTCAAATATGATGCTTCTAAGAAAATATTTCCCCAGCAACAGTCACTATTATCAATGAGTATTTGCTACTTCCTGAAATAAGCTTTTGTGGCCAGTGAGTTTTCTTTTCAAACAACTTACATGGACTTCCTTTTTTACTCTTAAAAGAAATTTTGCCTCCCTTCCCCAGCTTTTTCAAAAGTGACTGGTTCACCGTAGCACACATATCCTGAATTGCAATTATTTGCTATTCTCAGATAAGCTTTTTATTTGGAGAGTCAGTCTCTCTGCTGTTTATTGTAGGTTCACAATTTTAATAATTTCTAATAGAAATACATCTTTCTTAAAAACAGCAAAAATTTCAAATATATTTGCAATTATAATAACTGACATAAATTATCACTTTGATTTTAAGAATTATAATTTCTTTTGATTTCCCCAAATTTAAAAATATAGGTCATGTGTTATTTAACTACCAATTCTTTCTATATATTTTAAGAGATAATTTATTTTGGTAAGGAATTTCAGAGTATATATGTTAAATATTTTTTTACCTAATGTATTAATACTGAGTTTTATATAATTAATTCAGTGATTAAACAAGTAAGCTACTTAATAGATTTATGAGACAGTTATCTATAAATTATTATAATCTATAAGTCATATGTAAAATTTTATTGTAAAAAAATAAATATCACCAAAAAATTCTCTAACAATAGCTAGTTCCAATAATAATATAAAGTAACTTTCCTTTTTAATTAGTGAGTACATATTCCATTTCTACTTACTGAATCAGTCGCTGAAGTTTGTGTAGTAATGAACCTTTAGTTATTAATTTAGGAAAAAAACTTTCTTAGAATAGTAAAAGATTTAGAAAAGATGATTGAGCTCAATTTCTCTTTTTAAAAAAATCACTGTTTTCATAATCAAACTTACCTCTCCTTTTGAACTTTATGACTACCTAAAAATGGTACCCTTTATAACGTCTAGTAGACTCAAATTGAGCTAACTTTCTTGCTCACAGTAATTTTATGCTCAGTGTCTGATGTGGAACATTATTTCTAACATGGGCCATAATTCTAAGTTTGACATAGTATTAATACTACCTGCCCCTACAGAACTCAGGCTAAGCACATCTCTAGGCCACGTAAAGCCCCAAGGAAGATTAATCATTCATTCTTTATGGCATTAATAGTGAAGCTGAAAAAAAAAAAAGAAAAAAAAAAAAAAACCTCTTGCCTCCACACTTTGATTATGAATGAAGTTTCCCACCTCGTAAGTGGGGAAAAAAAAACTCATCTGCAATAACAGAAAATGGCATTGCACCCATGTAGAAGCAGAGGTGAGAAGTACAGCCTTAGGCATGGTCCAGTCCTGTCCCTGGTTCCAGATGCCAAAACCTTTGAGCTACTCTGCTTCTTAGTAATCATCTTTTGAGTCCTTGGTATTTCTATCCTTACTTACCCTAAAGTTAGTATGGTTAGAGGTGTTAGGAAGTGAAAAGGCCCTGACTGAAAATTTCATTTTAATTTTTATCCAGGTGGCATAAATAGGTAGTAGATCTAGTGACTTCAAAAATGTAATGAATAAGCACCAGATTATAACAATACTGTCAAAGCATCATCCTGCAGGTTACCTACAAATTGCATATGGAAATTTTAAATGAAGAAACTTAAACCACAAATGTAACTTAGCATCAGTAATAATGACACAACCAGACATGTGCCTTCTGATGTGTAAAGAATACTTCCCTTAAAAAGTATTCCACAAAAATGTTTATTCTAAAAGCAGTAAAGACTCTAAACATTTTACCCAGTATGCAAAAAATAGAGAAATACAAGGGAAAGTTAATACCAAAAGGAAATGTTCAAACAAATTCAGGATGTAGAGTGTTCTACATAATAATAACTGGTATGAACTCACAAAAAGTCAATATTGGTTTAAATAATGGTGATATTGTTATAAAGAGACAAAATAATATGAAGATTGATCAACCAAATGTAAAAAATGAAATTGACTAGGTACTATTTTTTAAACCTACAAAGACTAATTTTAAACAATTAGCATAAATTGAATATAGAGTAGATATTAGGTAATAGAGAATTATTCATTTTCTTAGTTGTGTAAATGATTATTGTCAGAATTTTTACAGTTTTGAATATTAAAAAGATTTATAAGACCACAGAGTGTATTTGCATAAGGCTTTTACTAAAGCAATAGGGTATAATAGAGCAAAAGAGGGCAAGTGTAGGCAAGTACCAGAAGCTCCAACAGACATTCCATGTGTTTTTATCCACCCACGGGCTGTTTTGTTTGTTTGTGTAGGACACATACAGTTCATCTCTAAATTATAGCCCACCAAGATTTTTGTGAAGAATCTTGATTTAAGAGGAATATCTCCTAAATTTCCAAGTGAACTTTTTTTGCAGGCTGCCTAACTAATTATATCAGGTATAATCCATCAATAAGCAAACTGGCCAGGGATCCCAGATCAGGAGTTTCAAACTTGAAACAGCATATAGTATGTATCTATCTATCTAGATATAAAGAGAGAATGAGATGAATATAATATGGTAAAATGTGAGCAATTACTGAATATAGGTGGAGGTTATATAGATCTTAAATAAAAATTTTCTTAATAAAAATAATATAAAAAAGACTCCAGTTACATTGTTCTTTAAGTTTATTATAGGGCATTATTTAAAAATTCTTTAAGAGAAAATGCTTTAGTATTTAATAAATTATGTATTGATATGGGATCTAAATAACCTCACCTATTTCAAGTTCTACTCCACTCCAGACACAATAATGTTGTAATGTCCACACACATATTATATTATATATGATATACAATATCATATATATATGAATTTTTGCATAATATGAATATTCATTTTGTTAACTTTTTCATACTGTAGACAGTTACTCTAATGCCAAATACTTGACACTGTCCAGAGGGACACAGAAGAATAAATAAATTTGTTCCTGGTCTCTGCCAGCTCACTGTTTGATGGAAGACATTTCAAATTTAATTCATTGAATGTAAAGAAATTTGTTCCTTTTGAGACAAAATATTACATATTTAACTATAACAAAGACAGATGAATATGTACATAGAAAATTTTTAAAATGAATAATAGAATATATTTATACTTGTATCCTGTTCAAGTTCAAATCTTTTACCTGAAACTCCCGATGCCGGATGATATGATATGAAACACTTTTACAGAGTTTGGGATGGAGCTAAAAAAAAAAAAAATCATACTTCTGTTATATAACCTAAGAATATCTGGACAAATAACACTCTACAGTTCATAGAGAATCAAATCAGTTTTTGCCAACAAATAATTTTAGATCAGATTAAAATTTAATACCAAATAAATTAAAATAAGGAAAATCTTTGGACCATTGCCTGAAGGCAGTGATTGAAGAAAGATGCAGCCACGTTTAGTTTATATCCCACAAGATCATTCATTTGTAAAACTTGTTACAAGGATTAGGAAGAAGGAAGAGCTAATAACTTCGTCACTGAACTCAATAAAGGAAGTCAAAGTAAGCTTCTCAGGGAAAATTTTATTTAAACTATTAACAGAAGGATAAGTAGAAGTTAATTGTCTTATACAACTTTCAAACAATTTCATAGACATGTAGATTTACTTTTATGTTACTTTTCTTCACCAATATTAGCATTCACATGGATTGCAATCATTAATTATCCCTGCTAAAAATCTATTTCCATTAAAGTTAACATTTAGATATTTAGGTATCTAAACAGCTCTCTCCTGAGCATTTTTGAGAATACAATTGATTTGGCATTTTCACTTTTTATGCTGTATAAGTAGAAAAATCTAGTAAGATCAAGGTAATGTTTAGAAAAGGAACTTGCCACTAGCCTAAGAAGCATATTGATATATGAGGTCTAACAAAAAAAAAGTCAGTATTATGATGTCTACACACTGTCATTGCCCTCAAACATGAATAAAATGTATGTTTGTGTGCAGATGAGTCTGAACAAAATAAAAGGAAAAGAAAACCCTACAAAATAAATCACAGATTGGACATCTGGAAAAAATATTATTTGAAGAAAACATTAAATTCCAAAAGAAATAAAAATATTTTTCCCAAAACAGAGCAAGTTAATTATTGTCCCTTTTGTTGAAACTCATAAGAAATACTTTTTATATTACCATACAAATTTACATGGTAAGTTAAAATTTTTTATGTATAAAATAGCTTTCTATACATCATTTCTGTAAGACAAAACTGGAAATCATTCTTCTACAATTATATGTGGAATAATTTATGAATGTCCCTTCTTAAAAGAAAAATAATAAAAGCAGGAATATTTCAAGCTGTAATCTAAAATGAAAGTTTCAAAGATGTATAATCCTGCAGCAGATTGCAATTAAGGCACCAAAAAGAAGATAGAGAAACAACTTTGAAAAGCATTTGCACAATTCCTGAAGCAGAATAAAGCTTGCAACATTTGGAGAATTAAAAGGAGTTTTGCCCCATCATAATGAGCTAGTGATTTGAGAAAATTAAGTGATACAAATAAATCAAATTATGCCTAACTTTGTAAGTAAAAATGAAGAGTTTAATCATATTTTAAGTGAAAATGGGGATATATTTATTGATTTAAAGAAAAGAAAAACATGGCTAAATTTTCACCACAGTAATTCGGATCATTTGGAAGGAAAATGAATAAGGTTTAAAGAAACTGGAAGCAGGGAGAATAGTATTAGAGGCTGATTTTCCTCAGACATTAGCTAATATTATTACCTTTTGTTTTTCATTTTTATCAGTGATTTTATCATTCCCAATTACTGAAGCCAGGAACTTAGGAATCATCAGTGTCTCTCTGTTGTGAATTAAGGTGACAGCAGTAGAGATAGAGAAAAGTAAACATGCTGTATGTTCTTTAGAGGATAAAACCAATAGACTTCAAGTGGATTTGACATAAACTCACAGGAAAGTGAAGAATTAAGCATGGATTCTAAGTATCTGGCTTGAGTAAATAAGTAACAAGTGACATCACCCCTGTGACTAGGTATATTATGCATGCTTTGTAATATAAGAGCTGCCCATAATTGAGAATCACTAAATATGAAAAAGATCATAAGGATGGTTAATAAATAGCCTTCTCTTAGAAATATTTGTAAAAAATGAGAATCCCTGGAAATTTGCTATGTATGTTATATATTAGACTATTAAATAGTAACTTCAAATAAATTCATTTGGATTAAGAATGTTCCTGAGAAAAGAAAAAAAGAAACTCAAAGCAAAGGAAGACAAAGAACAAAACAGAAAATAAAAGAAAATGAAAAGACATGGAAGAAAAGGCAAGACAAGACAAAAATTGAAAAAAAGCAGAAACAGAGAGCAAGAATTATATACATAATAATTTCAAAATATTTTGAATCTCAAAACTTATTTTCATTTTGCTTGTTTCCTTTAATTCAAGGAGACCATGACAATAAATCCATTATTATTATGTATAAATGATTGGTAAGAATTGAGACTAATTTTTAAATAAACTATAATTTTGAAAAGGCCAACGTTATCAATAAAATTGACCATCAGTTTATCCCGTCCTTTATTTCCCCTGACATTCTATGACTGCAAAATTTCTAAAAACAACAATAACAACAACAACAAACCACTATGGAATTTTTTCTACCAATAAATAGCATGTCAAAAGTAGTTATGATCTTCTGTTGACTATAATAATTCATACCAATATTGCATGATTTCACCTAAGAATGTTTCCCCAAACTATTTGGGGCATTCAAAATGTCTGTGTGCTATGCCCCAAAGTCACATTGGTTAGTATTATAATCTTATCCAGTATTACATATTTGTTTATCATTGTATGAACTAACTTGCCAAATCAAATACATTTGTTAGTTTTAGCACTTTATCACCAACATCTTGAAGTTATTCAATAAATGTTTGTTGAATAGACTGTAAAATGTAATAAATATTTTTAAAATAATTTTGAAAAGTTAAAAAGGAAGTAGAAGTGTCACAGTGGAAAGAAATTTTCACTTCCTTTTTTATTTTCTCTGTGTTTAACGTAGGTCTCAAAAGTCACATGCATATAATGACATGCAATTCCCAGTTATGGAGATCCAAGAAAAAATAATTTATATTTTTATATATATTATATAACCTATATATTTATATAGGTTACATATAATAGTTAATTCATTTAATTCTACTTGTTTTCTAAAAGAAAGGTTGTCAAAGATAATATCACAGTAAGCCCTCCTGTCTAATAAGAAAAGACTGTCTTTGGGGAAACATTTTCATAGACCTAAATTTTGTAGTGGTTAAAATTTACATTTCATCAATTGATCTTCCATTAGAAAATGTGCTTGTATGACATGCGTTTCATTTGCATTTTCTCTTATGGGTTTTCCAGCCAGTGTTTAAAACTCCTTTAGCTCTGTTACAACCAGCAATATAATGTTTAATAACTTCAATTCCTAAAGTTAATATATTATAAAACCTCCATTAATATTTCTTTAAGCTATTATGAAGGAAATACTAATATTATATTTGCATTTATTTGTATTTCAATTGTACTCATAATGCCATTGGTATTTTACATATATTGATTGTAAAGATGTGCTACATGTTCTATAGCTATAGAAAAGCAAGAAAATTTATATATTTTAGCTCTTGAAGTTAATATTTTCTAGGTTTTTTCTATTATGTTCTTTTATTTTGTGCCAGCACAGATTCTTTGAGCATGAGGGACAACAGTCATGAACCTTTAGTAAGATGTATAGTTGAGTATTACTAATTGGATAGTTTGCTACTTTATTCATAAGTAGCAAAGATGGAATGTTCGTTGCTTTCCATGCTTTTTACATATGTCATACATTTGTATAGTGGAAGGGTGGGAGGGGAATGAAGGATCAAAAATACCTATTGGGTGTCATGTACACTATTTGGGTTACAAGTACACTAAGAACTCTTATTTCACCATTATACAATCCCTTGATATAATAAAAAAAATGTATATCCCCTAAATCTATTGAAATAAGTTTTTAAAAAGAAATATTCTGGTATACAGTAGCTGAGAAGTTTACAGAAGTAAAAAACAAAGACACAAATTATTAAATTCAGAATAAATATCCATAAAGATTTTAGAAATTCACACCTAGACATTATAAGGAAACTATAGAACATCTAAAATAAAGAGAATAAGACACATTAGACAAATCTATCCATCATCTCAAGTTTAATTTTCTATTAACCGTTATTATATTACTGTATGTTAGTCAAGTATCATAAAAGCAAGAACCTTAAGGTTAAATACAAGTATATTTTGTTGATAGCTAAGAAGACACAGTTATTTTTATTAAACCAATAATATTAAACTATAATCTATTTTTCAAAAGATTTACTCAAGTCACATAAACTTGAAAAAATTTGAGATTATCTAATTTATGAGAACTCATTTATCTTTAAGTTAATGTGGTACCATGTAGACAATATATAAACATATGTGTAGACATGTACATACATGTAGACACAAGATATGCCATATATATATATATACACACACGTATCTATCTAAAAGTCAAGAAGATGGAGGAGTTTAATGTAAAAGAGAGTAGAGATTTAGACCTGAGAGGAATCAGTCCACCCATAACTCTTGGGGTTATATGAGGAAAAACAGAAATTCTTCCCAAAAAGAGGATTCTGTGGTACCTTTTATATTTTCCTTAAGGGGTCCCAAGGCTGTTAGAAATCTTTAAGTCCACTCCATGTGTCTTCAAAGATGGCAAGGGCATAGAAGGACAATCAGAGAAAAATGGAAGGACAAGCCTTAGATGTAAAAATCATGTCAAAACGAGAAGGAACAGAGGGAGTGCATATAGTTAGCAGAGGTTTAAGAAGCAAAGAATACAGCTGACTGAGAAGCTTTTATAAGAGATAACAGAGCCTAAAATATATGTATACATATATAGGCTAAATATCAGCTTTTAATTAAGTCTATTTTTGACTACAGACTCTTAAAAAATCTTTCTATCAAGTAAGAGGCTTGGAGAGAGGGCCTATTTGCTTATTAGAGGTCTAGGGTATCACAATTTAAAGCTGTTAATCTTTGAAATGTTTTAATAAACTCTTCACTTTGACCATGGAAATGGTTCTATTTAACTTAGGAAAGAAGGCCAAACAAAAAAATCTTTCCATCTTACTCTAAATAAAAGTCGAAATTTAAAACACATTGTTACTGAATCCACAAAAGAGTTCAGCCTAGGTCTTATCACTTGCTGCATAAAGAGCCAATTATTGAGATAACTAGGATTGCCAAGAAAGAAAGGAATTACAATGCAAAAGATGTTTGTTGGGAGAAAGAATCTTAAATCAGTCTCCCTGACCAACTAAGGACAAAGGCTTTTACAGTGGGTTGTGGAACGCAGCTCAGATTGCATGGGGTTTGATGTCAGAGGGTGTTCAGGTGGTCTTATTCAAGAATCAGCTGCCTATTCAAGAATGGATGGCCAGGCCTGTGGAGAGGCTAGTTAAGTCTGCTTGTTAGGCCTGGTAAAGTCTGAGGGAACAAAAAATAGGGAGGGTGTCATATGCAAGCCCACTGATAAAATGTATTCCTTGATTATTTAAAACAAATAATTCTCATAGTGTTTCTCTCCTGAGCTAAATGACTGAGGAAAGAAATTTTGTGCTGTGTCCAAACAATTTTAACTCTGTTTTGAATCTGATTTCAGCTGGAGTAATTGTTAGGTTAGTAACATTCCCTGGAGGTTAACATTTCAAAGCCACGGTAAGATTTATATTTCCTAAAGACCAAGAGGGCTCTTAAAAAAGATGTATAGATACAAAAGTCCAAATTTCCAATGGTATACCTACTTTAAGTATGAGTTAAAACCAGTAAGCCTTTTTTTATGGCTTATAGTCAGATATAAGAATTAGGTCTTCAAAAATGGTATAAAAATGCAATCCCCCTCAAGATCTGAAGTTCCTTCCAAAGATAACCTAAGAAAGCAAAGACTCTCATTGTTTGCAAGGTAATGAAGATGAGACCATTAGGACAGATTCCCAAAAGCTGGCACATTTGGGCAAACATATTTTGGGCCCCAGGTGGATTTCCAGCTGGCTGCCTGACATAAGATAAATAACTTTTGCCCCTCCAGGGTAGCAGAGATCAGAGAAAATATTTGTGGTTACAAAGCCATGCTTCTCAAGAAATGAAACAAGATGAAAGGAAAATCTTATAATGATTTTCCTCCTTATGACAAACCATACAAAGACACAGAGATAAGAAAAACAAAAGCCATCCTTGGAAAACTAAAAGTGAATAACCAAAAAAAGACCAAAACAAATCCACAAGAGTCAGAAATTTAAAAAAAAAAAAAAAAAAAAAGCTATTTTTTAATGCATTTGTAAATGTTTTTTCCTGTAATCTGAACCTGGAAAGGAAGGGAAAGTTAATTTTTTTTTTTTACCTTTTTGACCAGGTAGCACAGTGAGAAGTTTGAGAGAAGCTGACTTTGCTAAGAAATCTTACCTTTTTAAGCCAGCTTTTTCCAATTCTCCCAGAATTCCACCTGTGGGTACTAGAGCTAGTAGAATATCCCTGTTGTCCCTCTGTAGTCACCAAATTTTAGGGAAGAAAGCATAATTTTTTTCTTTCCCTTTTTAGGTTCTTAGTTGAGACACACTCTTGAAAACAAAAGCCTAATTAACAAAAGAAAAACAAATGGAAGTTTATTAACACATGTTCCATCAATTACAGGGGAGAGGCATAAGTTCAAAAGTATTTTTCTCTCGAGGTAGCGGTTTTAGAGGCCTCATTAAATAGCATTTTAACAAAAAGCCATAAATCCTATGTAGTGATAAGACAAAAGAAGAAAATGTTTTCAGTCTTCAAAAATCTGAAAAAAATGTGGAAGGTAAATTTTGGGGAAGAGTAAAATCTGCTCCTGGATCCTCCAGGAGCTCTGTTTCTGAACTGATAAAAACAGGCAGAAGGGGCAGAGGGCAGAGTGTGCCCCTGTGTTTTAATCTTTTAACTTTAAAATCCCCAGATTTTAGAGAGAGGAATATTTTGGTTTCCTTCACATATCATTTACACACATCCTCCCAAAAACTTTAAATCGTCCCTACACTACTTATAATACCTGATACAATGTAAATGCTGTGTAAATGGATGGACTACTGTATTTTTATTTGCATTATTTTTATTATTGTATTATTAATTTTTATTGTTTTACTTTTCTTTTCCAAATATTTTTGATCTGTGGTTGATTAAATACACAGATGGTGAGGGTATGGAGGGCCAACTATATTAAGAAATTTGCATTAGTGACATGATAGCCCAGCAGATTTTTACTTAGATAAAATTTTGTTTGCACATAGCATTCAGCATTTCTAGTTTCATATTTTTAGGAAACTGCAGCATTTGACTGGATAATTCAGTAATATGCAATAGTCACTTACCAAATAGACATAGAAGTTCTGTCTGCAAATTCTCTGAAACTCTAAACTCAATTATCAGACCTAAAATAGTGGTTTTGATCAGACTACAAGATGAAGGAAAAACTAGAACTTGCCCTAATGTAAAGAAAAATATTGCTATCCTCTATTGATTACTTTGGATGATGGCAGAGGTGTATAACCATTTAACTAAAGAGGAATCCCTTCAGGAGCTACTCTGAAGTGCTTTAAGAGATGGAGTTGCTAAAGGAAAAAGATTGAAAACAATTGGCTTAGCTGTTCAGAAAGTAGAGAGAACGTAACAGTAATCTGTCATTGTGTGGGCAGACAAATTGCCGGAAAATTGGATAAATTGGAAATCACTGGAAGGCAGCTATTTTGTCCTTGGGTATATTAGATATCTTGGGAAAATGTTATCAAATGGTGAACAATTGCTATCCAAAAGTTTCTAGCTGTTTGGAATATAGGTGTTACATAAAGTCAAGAGCCCGTTATTATTCTAATGATAGATAAAATCTGAATCTAAAGAAAATACCTCCTGTGAAATATATTAATTTCATTCTTATCTGAACAATACTTTAAATAAGTGTAGGATTTGCCTGTGTTTGTGAATGTATATGCAATAAAGAATTCCATAACTCTTTTTCTCCTCTTCTTTGTTAATGCTTTTTTTTGTTAATTTATTAGAAATTAAGAATATTGGATCCCATCCCAGTCCTACTGAATCTGCATTTTAATAAGATCCCCAGGTCATTCATAAATATCATTGCACTTTGGGAAGCACTGTGTTATATTGTCTTTTTGCTATGAAAGAAATTTGCCCCTTTTTCTTCCTTAATTAAAATTCTTCAATGGCTTTGTTGAAGCATCAAAAGAAGTTCCAGTTTGTAGCAATGAAATGAATTTAGTTTTATTTTTTTCAGTAATTGTTACTGTCCAGTAGAAGAAAATTTCTTTTTGCCAGCTCCACCCTGTCCTCCACTTTCAACTACAAGCATATGTTTTCTTTCTTTTTAATAGTGGTCATATTTTCAAGGGAAGTAGAGTTTTCTCAACTATTACAATGGAATATATGGTTTATGGTTTGTTTCTCTATAACTTGGCAATGTAGGATCTGGTTAATAACTCTATCTGTATACAATAATATCTGGATACCCTACCCTACTCCGTAGCCAAATAGGTCACTAGAAAAGCATTGGCAACTTAGAATGGCTTTCAATATTGGAAGATTTGCATTTTGTTTCAATTCATGTCTGCCAGTTTCTCTTTTTAATTCTCTATTGCTTTATTTTAATCTAAATTTAATATTCTATCATTGTATGTCAATAATAATCATTAATAATTCATCAAAGCAATCTCTCAGGTTTTTATCAATACACTGATACAAGATTAGTACAATGACATGAGTTCTATTTTGCACATTGACATTATCAGCTGTTTTCATTTTCTTTTGCTCACATTGTATCTCAATATATTTTCAACCATCATTTTATTTTTATGTAATGTGAATTATTTAGTTTAAGAATAATGGTCTTTCTTGTTAATTTCTTTTGTACCTTTTAGGAAAATTAAATGGCTTGCATTTATTTTTAGAAATAATATAGAGCTTTTCTATTTTTATACTTCCAAACAACATTATGAAAATATCATTTTGTAATTATAATAGTTCCTTGCTTTTATTTTTAAATCATTTTCTAACTAATAGAGCTGCAAATATTGTTTCTTTAAATATTTCAAATAGATAATTTTCATATATAATGCAAAGAAAAATACTAAATATGCCAAGCAAAAAAAATGATAATTTCAGCAGTATGTCATCTGCCTACTTACTTTTAATCTGTGAACATAGTACTATTTTAACTTAATAGTTTAATCAGAGATCTTAAATTTTAAAAATCTATTTTTATTTAATATGTTAACCATAATTTTTCTTAATTTTACATAGTTGAGTTAATAGTCACTGATAATACTTCTAATTATTTTTTCTTATTATTTTTAATTCCTTATTTGATTAATTTTATTCAAGTGAATTTCTTTTTTTTTAAATGGAGATATTACATGTTTCAAAGACTTCTAACAAATATGGAATATAAAATTTCTAACTCAAACTATTTTATAAAACCCAAAACAGTTTCTGCAGTCTTCAGAGATAAAATTACAAAAATTATACAAGTCCATTAAGACATTTTATACTTCAGAAATAAAAATATTAATTCTATGTATTTATTGCAGATATTTTTCTTCTCATTGCAGTTAAAATATTATAAAATATTTATAGTGGCTCTATTTTTATTAACATAGTCAGAAACCTAGTTTGCATTTTGATTTACAAAGTAAGCAATATTTTAAAAGAATCAACTCAGGAAATTTCCTTGTATGTTGAATCTGAGCCTGTATTTGAATGTTTAATATTTGGTGCTGACTCAATGGCCCATTGGTTTTTTTTCAGTGAGTTTCTAGCTATTCTTTCTTCTTTATTGGTCCAAGTTAATTTCAGTCTACTTGTCTAACTCTAGAAAAATAAATCCCAGAAAATACTGCTTTGTTATAACATGAAAGGTATAAATATACTTAAAGAACTAACACATTTATGATTTTAAGACCTTTTCAAGAACACAGTATTTTTTTCTTTGTGGTCAAATAGAAATTTCTATAATTCAAGAATGTTTTCCAGTTTTTTAAATATAAATGCTACACATTCTTAGTTAAGTTTATGATGGGGTATTCTATGTTAGCTTATTTAATGATGTTTTAAATGGGTGCATTCCTCAATTATTCCCTCCAAGTTTTCCAATTCAATATCAAAGCTCTTCTTAATAACTTTTAACAGAAATAATGCTTGTTTGTAGTATCAGTGAATAAAGAAATTTCAAATTAAATCAAAGCAAGGACTTACAATTATATTCACCTTTTCCAGTTTTTGAGATTTTTTGATCACTCAAATGACTATGTAGATGATAATTATTCTGAAATATCTAATGTTGGAAATCATCCTCAGTGATAGATTACTATTTATTTCTGGCTGATTCATACATTTTTCTGACATTCTGTCTGCTGAAGTGTTTACCAAAGTGTTCCTTAATACTATGACCTCATCTCTTGCCAAATCCCTATTGAATAACCACAGCACTGGTGACAGTAATTATAAATAGTACTTAATAAAGTCAAATTCTGTGACTATAATGATAACATCAAAGTGGGGGAAAGTACCTCTTAGATCAAATAAGTTTCATTGAAAAGCCAATAAACTGTTTTTATATCACTTAATATTCTCATGAATTCTATACACTAATTATTTGGATATGGTACTTAAGAGACAGAAAAGAAGACAGAGTACTATTATATAGCACTTTCCCATGGTCTAATGACCACATTGATTAACTGCAGTAAAGTTTCCATAATACTTTAAATCTCTTTCTTTGCTCAAATACCTTATAATGGTTATGATTGTTAATTCAAAGATTTTGAGCATAAACAACAAAATGAGGCTTTATTTGACATATCCAGTATTAGTCTGTCCTTACATTTATTTCTTATGGTCAACACGTAAGGAAGATTATACATTTAAATAGTGATGATGTGTATTATGACTCTGATACCAACTCTGTCCAACTTAATGTTAATATTTGTTTGGCAAAGTGATATAGGTATTTGAAAATAGGGAATGTTCTAAAAAAGAAGAATATAGGCAAAAGAAAAATGGAAGTTTTTTGAATGGAAGTCTAAAATATTTATGTAACATTGATAAATACTTAACTGAATTGAAAGATGTTTGATACACAAATGATATTATCTAGTAACAGGGAGGATCATAATATCTGAAAATTTTATTAATAAGATAATAAGATTAGGTATATTCTTATTAATGTAAATAGCAATAATATTATTTAATATAAATTAATAATGTTCACTTCTAATTGGGTTTAGGTGGACATTCAATTTTATTTCTGCTTTTCTTATATTCTTTGTTTTCTATAATAGTATAATGAGAGTGTATAATATTTTTGGCAAAATTAAACTTTTTAGAATTAAACTACATTAGTTTATTATTATTTCCTTAATATATAAAAAGAAAGATAATAGCTACAGCAATGTATAATTTAAAACTCCAACTACAATAATAAATACACTAGAAAAATTATATTTTATAGCTAATGATGCGAAATGTAATATTTTGTGTTGTTTTACCAGAAGCAACAACAACAAAAGGAATAAATATAAAATTGCCTGTTCTGAAAAGCATAGCTTTTAATAGCAATCTTCTTAGAAATTTTTAAATCCCTTATAAGAAAAAAATATATAACTTGTGCTCCAGTCTACATTTTATTTCATTGTATATATTTGCCAATCTAAGTGATATCAGTATTTATTTCCAATGACTATTGTTTTTATGAAAGTTACAATGTTGCCTTGATAAATCACATTTAGGACAAATGAAGAATGTGCCTCTTCATTCTCCTACTGCTGAAGACATGCTATTACATGTGATATTCATTATAGATTAACAATGCTCTACTGAATTGATGAATTTATTAAATAGATCATATAAATGTTAAATTTAAACCTGCAAAGGCAAAACAAATACTGAAAATTACATGCATTTCTGTCTCACTAATTTTAAAATTAGTGAGAAATATAATCTACAGTGCTTTCCTTTACTACTGTTTTGTTTTGCATGCCAAATCTAATTTAATAGATAACATTTCTGGTAACATTTGTAATTATGGAGTAGTTACAACAGAAATTGATGCATACTCAATATATTTTTCTAAAATAAAGTAATATCATTAATGTTCTGGGGCATGCATCATTGAAAATTAATACATCAAGAAAGCAGTCAATGATTTCTTACTGGAGCTTTCTGTGGTAGCTTTCATTTCAATTTTCAGTTTTGTTTTCTTTTCTCTATGGTTTCTATTGCCTTTGCTTTTCCTTTTGCTCTTTTAACATTGATATTTTGTCCATCCTTACTTGTGATGCCGTGTACAATTTGTTTTTTTTTTGTTTTTTTTCATTTTTACTGTTATCTTTAGGGATTCTTAAAAACAATCTTCTGAATATAGAGGATGTTCTCCACCCAATCTCTTCCTCAACAATTCTGTTTCTAAACATTATCCTATCCCTACAAGCTGATGCTGTTTTGGCCCATATCGTGCATAATTTTAATTTATCTTGAAGTTTATTATTGTAACAATTAAATGCTTTGAATGATACACAAGGCATATTTCTATTTCACTAAAATTTCAAAGTGAATAGTTAAAACAAGTTTTCTTGCTGCTCATTAAATTTAGTTATTAAGACAATAATTAGTACTTTTGATGCTCACACAGAAGTATAGAAATAGAAATATTCATTTCAGTTCAAACTGCAATTACTGAAAAAAAAATCAGAGACCAGAGACTTTGTCATATCCAATGACAGGTTTCAATTAAACAGACTTAACAGACCAGGATTAAAATCTTGGCTAATTCAGTAATTATTCATTCATTCCAAGTATACAACTATGTTGAGGGACTATTTGGTTTTCTTTTCAAAACAATTTAAAGTATAGTGCATAAGTCCGATATAAACTAATTATGTTGCAATGCAGCAAAGAAAATGCAAAATTCAATTCGAACCCTACTTAGCTTAAAATCTTGATGTTCTGGGACATGAGTCTTAAAAACTTTCCATATGGAACCAAGAATTCTCTAAATATGTTGTGCTATAGCACTCCCATGTGACTTTGCATATGTCATTTCCACATTCTAGATAACACCAGCCCACCTTAACTTCCTTGTTTTGTGAAATCTTCTTTCAAGCCCACCTCTTATGGGTCTTTCCTTAATATCTCCCTCCTTTTAGTCATTATTAGTTACAGTTAGCCATTATAGCACCTATTAGCACTTTCAAATTATGTGCTTTCCTCCTGTAAAACATGTAGACTAAGCAATGTATTATACATATTGTATCAGCATCACCTAGAACAAAAATGTTTGTATTTTGATTAGAATCTACATGTTTTAGAAAGGATATTGAGAGCAAAATGGGATTGATTTTGATGTGATGCTGTTTAGTATTGCTTCTATTTTCCACTATTTTAACCAGGAATTGTTATTCAAGTTATTAAGGAATAATAACTATGCGTTTCAAAATATACACATATATCTGCAAATGTTAAACCTCAGTAGGAAGAGGCTCAGTTTCTCACTTGCTGTTATATATGTGTGTGTATATGTATATATAAATAAAATTTATAGGCTTGCTTTTTAAAATGGTAAAATTAAAGAACAGATTTTCAGAAAAGAAACTATTTGATCAGAGTTTGTAAAATGTCAGATGTGAGTATATATGTGTCATTGCTATTAGTTGTGGAAGTGGGGTTGTAAAATAAACTCCTTATTTATCATTTGTAAAATTTTTAAAATATGAAATCATGTAATATGCACTTATTTTCTTAGTGTTTAATTTTCCTTGGATATGAAATATTATCTTGGTCTTTAGCTTCTCTTAAATATAAGTTTATTCAGGCAAGTATTAGTCAAAATACACACCATACTTTTAATGCTGAAAATGTATATACTTTGGAATGTATTAATAACCTCACTTCAGATGAAGAAACTAAGATTTCTGACATACAAGACATTCCAGTTTGAAAAAAAATAATGGAATATTGAGTTTAACAGAAGGAAAATTGCTCACATATGGATTCAACTTGGAACTATATCAATATTTATAAAAACAAAGTTTATTAGTTTTGATTCTTTGGAGATAAGCACAAAATTCAAACAACAATTCTATTTTTATTTCCCAATTTATAATTATGAAAGTCTAGCATTTTATTTTTATTTTTTCCAGTGTAGCAGTTTTAGCTGAAGCTTCACAGAATCCTGTGAAGGATATATCACAACAGGCATTTTGCTTATTTTCACACCAACAGAGGAAAATTTATATGCCCTGAAGAATTGACTCTTTCTGTAAATGATATATGATGGTGAATTCTTTTAATACTAAAATATTCCTGTCTTTATTCTGAACAGGTTTTTCATTTAAATTTATGACAACCTATCAAGAGCGTTGCCATAATAATGCAGAACAATAAATTGAAGCAATATAGGATTTAAATAACTAAGTTTGTAAATAATTTAATACTTTGTCCATTAATTTTAAATTGAAGTTTTAGAGAAGATATTTTGGAATATGGTAACAGAGTATACACACACCTCATCATACCCAGATCAAGGAAATTATCACTGCTCTAATGATTTCATTAAAGGTCAGAAACTAAAGTTTCTTTAGACTTCCAGCTGAAGCTCATAGTAAATAAAATAATATGGTCATTGTTGGATACTATTAATCAACAGTACACCGAAACTTCAGACTATGTTTACATAGCTTAACTATCAGAACTGAAACCTGAGGCCATTTATGTCAACATGATTTAAAAATTTATTCCAGAAAATTATTTTTCAGGAAGGTAAAGCTGTAAACCAATAAATAACTTTATTGTTTGCTTCAGGAAATTCCTGCAAACCAATTTGTGTGAGCAAACAACTCTCCTCTGGGACAACAGATTGCTCACCTGGGCTGATAGCTGTTTATTAAATAGCAGTTTACTTATAAAGACTCATTTCAAGGCCCTTAACTCATAGGAGCCCCAATCCTAAACTATGTGATGAACGGTAGCTATTATAGTTAGTTACTGGCCTTGAAAGGCCCCAATAAGCCCCTGGAGCCCAGACTCTAACACCATATAAATACCATCTTATCATCTACTCTTCTGAAACACCACCCTGTCAAGGTGGTGTTCTCCCTATATTCATGCTTCTGTTTAATTTAACTTTATTTAATCAACATGTTTTAGCTGGTCTATTATATGGGATATAAATAGGCAACAGTCACAGAGGTCCCACAAGAACCAAGCAAGAATTCCTTCCCATTATAATTCACGATTCTTGACAAAGAAACAGGAAGTTTCTCTAAGGCCCCTTGAACCACCTACATGGAAGATTCCTTGATGATAGTAGTGAAAAATGTTTTGTGTTGGACCTTAGATCTAATTTCTTTTCACTGGACTCCCAAATTATATGTTTATGTTTATTTCAATTTCTGGAAATGAGAAATGCTTCTAAGGATTTCTTTGATCATTGAATCGTGTCTTATCCTTTATAAAAATCTGCCTTATTACTGATGTTTATCCTGTCTTTCTTTATCATATTCTTTATGAGACTCTAAAAGGAAGTTCATAGGAAAATGAATAAGCTTAGATTCAATAAATATATATCTCCATTTGACCCTAAAGAAACTGATGAGTTCAGAAGATCTCATTAAAATCAGCATCTTTATGCCACACATTTTGCTTTGGGTCACCTGTAAGAATTTTGTGAGAACATTCCTCAGTCTTGTCATGTTTTACCTGTGAGTCTGATTCTAGAAGAGGTGTCACTACACTCTGCCTATTTCCAACTGAAGATTAATTGAACCTCAATTAAAAAGATTAAAATATTATATTAGAAGTCCAAAATAAATTTTAAAAGCTACTTGTTACCATACATTATCAGATTCTGGGTTATTTTTAGTTTAGATCCACAATTCCAACATGCAGGCTATCTTATATATGTTCACACAATAAACATGTTTTCTGTACTTACAATTTTAAGTGATATAATTCCACCAAGCATCATTTAAGATTATAATATCCTCATTAGGAATGCTTTTATAGGATAAAAATGAAAAGTTCCTTAGAATGATAATGGGGAAAAAAGACCAAAATCCAATGCTCCCAAAATGTTTATTGTTATAAGGAACTTTCAAAAAGCAAATCAGACTCCAAATTTGATTCTCTAAAGTAAATTTATTTAAAAATCTGTGAGCAAAGTAAAAAAAATGTGAAACATTTGAAACTAGCTCACTTTTTTTTTTTTTTTTTTGGTTTTTGAGACAGAGTCTCGCTTTGTTGCCCAGGCTAGAGTGAGTGCCATGGCGTCAGCCTAGCTCACAGCAACCTCAAACTCCTGGGTTCAAGCAATCCTACTGCCTCAGCCTCCCGAGTAGCTGGGACTACAGGCATGCGCCACCATGCCCGGCTAATTTTATATATATATATTAATTGGCCAATTAATTTCTTTCTATTTTTATAGTAGAGACAGGGTCTCGCTCAGGCTGGTTTTGAACTCCTGACCTTGAGCAATCCGCCCGCCTCGGCCTCCCAGAGTGCTAGGATTACAAGCGTGAGCCACCACGCCCGGCTAGCTCACTTTTAATGTCCCTTTTTTTCAAATCTTGACTTGAAATGGTCTTTATCTCACAATTCCTTGTCTGCCATCATATGCTGTGCTTCCAATGTGCTTTCTGGTTTCCTTTTCATTCTAAAATATCCAAAATCTCGATTGTCTTTTAGAATTAAAATTTTATTATTATTATGATAGAGAAATCCCATTGTGCTTACATTTTGGCCCTAGTATTGATCTGAGCTGAGATCCATTTTTAAAGATACTCCATGGAAAGGGAAAAGGAGAGGGAGGATGAAGAGAATTTGGTTAATGTGTACATATATACAGTTAGATAGAAAGAATATGTTCTGATATTTGATGGCACCATTAATAATAATTTATTGTATATGTGAAAATAGCTAGAAAAGAAGAATTGTAATGTTCCCTACACAAAGGAAAGATAAATATATGAGGTGATGGATATCCCAGTTACCCTGATTTGATCATTACACATGTAGGCATGTATCAAAATATCACATGCACCTCAAAACTATTCATAGCTATGATACATCAATAAAAATACATAAAAACCAAAGATACTCCAGAGCCTAGACAGAACACTCAAAAATATTTAAAATAGTTCTAATAGCATATAATTCAAAGCTCCCCAATCTATATCAATTAGTTTTATATGATATATACAATCTGAGTTGCAAAATATATAAGATGAAGAGGAAGAATGTGCAAACTCTGAAAATGATCTATATGATCCTGATTTGGATGAAAAACCAGAGAGATTTAGAAACCTGTTAGACATTGTGCAAGCCCCCAATGTCTTTGCTATTAAAAATGTATTATACTCTAATCCAGTTTGAGAATCAAATAAAACATACATCCATTGGAATCATATTTGACAGACTTGGTAACACTGTTATTCAGGAGTGGATACTTATAGAGATGTGAGCCCAGCTATCTCTTCATCTTTAGTGAATAACCTTAAGCAATTAAATGGAGATTTAATATTCAATTAAAAATTGAAAAGGGTAATAGCCATATTGCCAGATCTCAACTTCATTCTTAATATTTTATTTTTTTGCTTTTTTAAATTTAATTTTGTTTTTATTTCAGAGTATTATGGGTATACAAAAGCTTTGGTTACATAAATTGTCTCTGCATTGCCTGACAAGCATGCCCTTCCCCCAGACAGTGCACATTACATTCATTAGGTGTGGATTTACCTATCCGCTCCTTCCCCCTCCCACCTGCCCAACACCCTATGAATGTTATTTTTCATATGTCCACATTAGTGTTGATCAACAGGTATCATTTTAAAACCCTAAAGAAAAGCAGAGCAAGATTAAGAATAGACTGATGGCTTTAAATAAAATAAATGATCAATGAGGTTACTACATGTAAGAATCAAACATGAAATGTACCATTTTACCCATAAAGTCACAACATGTAATTTCCTTAAAAATTAAATAACTTTACAAACTATTGATTGACAAGCGTGCTAAAATATCAAAGTTAGATCCTCTTATCCTTATATAATCTCTTACTTGGAATCAACAAATTACTTAACTGGTGGGTATCTCTAATAGCCTTTAATCATTCTCTATGTCTTGACACCATGACTTGAAACTCAGATCTTTAACTTAGTAACATTTTGTACCTCCTTTGTGACATTTTATCCACTAATTTATTAATAATAGTGAAGGATAGTGTTGCAAATGGAACTTCCAGATTGAATGCTCATTGTCAAATCCCTAAGAAGCCATCTTCCTGCCTCATTCATAATTAGGTCTTAGTTAATATGAACACTAACTAAATCAAGCCTAAATTGAAGATATTCCCAAGATATCAGACTCTTTTAATCCAAAAATACAACTGTACCAATATCTCACTGATGGAACATTATTTTATAATGAGAATTTACACATTAATTGATGAAGTCATTTCATATGAAAGAGTCAGATTCACAGATTCAAATGTTCATAAATACCTGTGTTCTGTTTTGATAGATGCATGGACTACATTTCTCAGCAGTATATGCTTTATGTTGTGGCAAAGAATTAAGTTCAGAATAATATAAAATTAAAAGAAATAATGTATTTTGTATCCAACTTACTCTTCAAACT
Organism: Microcebus murinus; assembly: GCF_040939455.1. Classification (NCBI taxonomy): domain Eukaryota; kingdom Metazoa; phylum Chordata; class Mammalia; order Primates; family Cheirogaleidae; genus Microcebus; species Microcebus murinus. The sequence continues at coordinate 16,235,897 of NC_134114.1, forward strand.
CCCCATGCCATCTACTTTTTTTATTCTGGTTGACCGGAATGACCATTCTAAAGTAGTCTTGAAAGCAACATGCACATCAAAATGCCTTAGTATAAACATAGTTTCAAAAACAAAAACAAAACAAAAAAAAATGCCTTAGTAACCTACGTTCTTGAAATGAGTACATGTAGGAGATTGCCTGTCTAAAAACACAGCCATCATGTGAGTGGGAAAAACTACTGTTCTGTTTATGATATTATATGTTGGTGAGTATAGTTGACAAAGCAACTAGCACTATTCCAAGTAATACAGAAATCAGTAGATTGAATTGGTCCTGCCATAACAAGTCGTAAAACATTTCCACTAAACTAGCGTTAAATGAACAAGTAAACCAATCTCAGAGGATTAAAAGATGGAGACTTGAAATTCTCACTAAAAAAAAAAAAAAAAAAAAATCAGTTGAATATATCATCTAAAACTAATGGGTAGCTCAACCAAATGCTACTAGGTCATCACCTTTGTGGAAGGATTTGGGAAACGCCAGAATATTCGTGTGCATTTGTTCATATTTTCTTTGTTCCATAATACACTACAAAGAGAGAGAGAGAGAGAGAGAGAGAGAGAGAGAGAGAGAGAGAGAGAGAGAGAGAGAGATGAACTCGGGCAAGAAAAAGCTGAGTTTTAGAGTAGAAAGAAAAGGAAAGGAGCTGAGTTTTGAAACCTTAGCACCATTGGCATTTTATACCAGATATTTCTGTGTTATAGGAGCTTTCCTTTGGTGTATAAGACGTTCAACATTGTCTCTCAACTATCCTGCTACATATGAAGAAAATCCCCACTCAATTATTATAGGCAAAAATGCCTCCAGACATTGACAAGTGTCCTCTAAGGGAAAAAAAATCATTCTTAGTTACAAACTATTGGAAAAGAGAAAGTCTGGAAATTGTATGGCCGCACAGCAACAGAAAAGCTGACTCTTCCCAGATGAGGTTGAAAAAGACTTTCAGAAATTAAATCCTATGTGTTCTTAATTAAACAAAAGAACTCAGCCCTGAAGCAAAGAACTGATCATGAAAGTTGTTTTCCCTCCCAAGTCTGTGCTTTCAAATGACCATTACAATGAGAGAAGATTATGTGTGCTGAGGAGAAGAGAAAATAAAGAAATGAAGCAGACCTTAGAATTATGTCTAGGAAAGAACTATAAGGGAAGTTATATTGTCCATGGAATTAACTAGAATGAAGTAGATTATATAAATAAATGTTTCCAGAAAACTGTGTTCAAGATAGAATAAGCTAATTCTGAAAAACCTTTTTTAAAGCTTAAAATATCTTCGAACATCCCAAATTACAAAAATCAGAGATTATGCTGGGAAGACTGCCATTTAAGATGGGGATATGGAGGATAATGGAAAATGTAGATCATCCCAGAATGTAAATCTATAAGCCACAGGGACAATGGACAGGAAAGTTACTTCCAAAGAACATATTTATGACTTCATCAAGGAAATTTTTCTATTTCTCAGAAAGATTTTTGTCATTGCTATGCATAGTCTTTTGCCTTCTAAACGGGAGCTCCATGATAGTAATTTTAGATTGTACAGCTGATTCTTTTGACTTTATAGGACACTAGACCTTGATAAGCCATGCCTTGCTCTAATGGACAGAGCTGCATGTCATGAAAGTTACTGGGTTCTTAGTTGGAGGCAGTAACTGGATGAAACTTTAGATTGTTTGTTTTATGGAGAAAAGTGAATTTTTCATACAGAAAGAAGTGCACAAATGTATGTTTCATGAGTAGTCCTCTTTTGTCTTCTGAAATGGTGATATAGCTACAGAATAATCATGGAAACTACAAGTTGGTAATCATAGAAACTCCATCCCCTGAATGATTTTTTGCAGAAAAGATTTCTTTTTCTAAATGCTTGTATTGGACTGTTATGTAAGCAAGAAATCACCTTCTATTTAATTTATGCCATTATCTGATCTGTTTGACATAAAAGCTAGCATTATAATACACTAAACCCAGTATTAATGTAATCATTTATGGTAATTTTAACTACATTATAAAAATAATAACTGGTGTTTTATGCTTACTATACAGGTGATGTTATGATGGGTGTTTTAAATATTTATTTCATTTGATTCTTGTAACAAATTTATAATGTGGGTACTAATATAATACTGATTTTATAAACAAGAAAAAAGATTAAGAAGACATAAACAAGTTATATAAGAAAGCACATAGTTTCTCCTATCTCCAAACATATGACTTTTATATACAGTGAGTTCATCTTTGTTAATATCAGTGAAGTAATGTTCAGTGTAATAACTGAGTTCCTTAATGTTTACTCAGGATCACAACTGTATTAATTTGAAATTAATTCATCTATCTCAAAAGTGCTTACTCTGGTTAAGATAGCATAATATGTTCCCCAAAGAAGCTCAAGTCTTAATCCCTAGAACCTGCTAATATGTAACTTTACAGGGCAAAGAGGCTTTGTAGGTGTGATTGATTATGTTAAGGATGTTGCGATGGAGAGATTATCTGGATATTACTTGTGGCCCAATCTAATCACGTGGGTCTAGTGTAGAGAACATTTTTGTGGTTAGAAGCAGAGGGTGATATGACTCTAGAATAATGACCAGAGCGATACAACATTGCTGGGTTTTTTGAATGAATAAAGGGACCACAAATCAAGAAATGAGGATAACCTCTAAAGGCTGGACAAGTCAAGGAAATGGATTTTTCCACAAAATTTCCAGAAAGGAACACAGCACTTCTCACACCTTTATTTTAGCCTAGAAAGACCCATGTCTGATATCTGGCCCACAGAACTATGCAATGATGTATTTATGTTGTTTTAAACTACTAACTTTGTAGCAATTTGCTACTGTAGCAAAGTAATTTAATTTAACTTCCATTATTAGGAAAAGAATGCAGAGAGTGTTTCTATAATGGAGATTAATCTATAAACAAGAGAGTAGAATCTCTTTTCTTCATAATGTTTACAGTACAAGAGAACAAACATTAAATACACAGAGCCCCAACAAGTTATGACACTTTAATTTTAGCTGGTGCTATGGAAGGAAATTAGAAATTGTATATAATATAAAGAATAGGAGTATAACTTATTATGTGGCAGGAAATGCTTATTACTGAGTACTATTTTGATTTTAAAGAATAAATGCCCTGTAGGTAGAATAAGCTAAACATGGTAGTTTGCTGTAAGGCAATTGAGACATTGGAAAAAAATGAAAACCATTGAGGTTTTAGACATTAACTGTAAGATGAAAGGAATTAAAAAAATCATAAGCAGTTTGACCTTAACAATATGTGCCTGATTTTTAAAATCACAAATGTCTTCTAAAATTATTAACCTAATAAATGTTCATTCTGATTAAATTATATGGAAAACTTCAACTTAAATTATGTGGTAACAAATTATATCTAATAATAGAAATTAATTCACATGCTGCCATGTTCTCTTGTTAACTTCTTTTACACTATCATGGATATAGTTTAATTGTCCTTCAGTATCACGGAACATAGCCTGAGATTAAGCCATTACAGTTGCAGATGGACTAAATAATGATGATATTTGGAAAAAGAAAATTATTTATTCTTAAAGAAGTTTAGTCTTATTTTATACTTTCTTGACACTTTAACTAATATTAAAAAAAAACTTGCCTTGTTCCTTCCTAGTGTTGCATATGCTTTGATTGTGTCAGCTGAATTGTTCTTCAAGTGATTTCCTCTCCAAAATGTCAGAGACACTCACCCCCCCATTTGGCTTTCCTGTGTATGTTACAGATAGGCAAGGACTCTTAACTGCAGTGAAAAGAATTCTTGTGTTGCTTTGCTTATTCTGTGTGATTACTGCTTATGATTGTCATTCTCCCGAGATGACATGTAATTTTCCAGCAAAGATTATTTTTCAAAAGAATTAGATTCCCAGGTTTTGTAGAGGGAGATGCACATTTACTAAAGTGTGAACTTCAATTTCTAGAAAAGAATCACCAAATTCTCATACTAATCTGTAAAGTAGCTATAAGTTGTTATTTTCCAGAGTGAGGCATCTCTCAAAATAGTTCGTTTGGATGTATGATAAAAACACTATTTTATTCCTTCTATTGCCATGAACAGGATGTGATGGATTAAGTATGTGTGTGTGTGTGTGTGTGTGTGTGTGTGTGTGTGTAAATGGGATATCTACAAATGCTCCTCAACTTACAATATGTTAAGTATTCATAAGTTCATTATACATTGAAAATATTGTAAGTCAAAAGTTCATTTAATACACTAAATTCTTCGAGCATCATAGCCTAGCCTACCAATAACGTGCACAGGACACCTACATTAGCCTACGGTTGGGCAAGATCATCTAACACACACTTATTATATATTGAAATTTTAAATATCTAATATAATATATTCAATTCTGTACTGAAAATGAAAAGCACAATGACTGTATGTACTCTTGAAGTACAGTTTCTACTGAATGGATAGCACTTTTGCACCATGGTAAAGGTGAACAATCATAAGTCAGGAATTGTCTGCCTTCAAAAATAAGTCTCAATCAAACAAATAAACAGAAATAAAATCATGTCATTAGCAAAAAGTAATAGTTTTACCTCCTCTTTCCCCAGATGGATATCCTTGATTTCCTTCTCTTGCCTGATTGCTTTGGCAGGAACAACCAGCAGTATGTTGACTAGAAGTAGTAACAGTGGGCACACTTGTATTGTTCCAGTTCTGAATGGCAACACTTTCAGCTTTTCCCCATTCAGTATGATATTGGCTATGAGTTTGTCCTATATGGCTTTTATAATTTTGAGGTATCGTCCATCTATGCCTATTTTATTAAGAGTTTTTGTCATAAAAGGGTGCTGAATTTTGACAAATGCTTTTTCTGCATCTATTGAGGTGATCATATAATCTTTGTTTTTGCTTCTGTTTATATGGTGAATCACATTTATGAATTTACATATGTCGAACAATCCTTGCATCTCTGGGATGAAGCCTACTTGGAAATAGTGGGTTTTTCATTTTAATCTGTATTTTTTTGTTATTGTTTTTTACTTCATTTAGTTCTGCTCTGACATTAGTTATTTATTTTTTTATGTAGGGTTTGGGATTGGTTTGCTCTTCCTTTTCTAATTCCTTGAGATGCTTATTTTTGATATGCTGCTGAATTCAGTTTGCTAGAATTTTATGAAGGCTTTTTCCATTGATATTCATGAGGAATATTGATCTATAGTTTTCTTTTTGTAGTTGTTGTTGTTGTGTCCTTTTCTGCCTTTGATATCAAAGTGATACTGTTTTTGTAGAATGAGTTGGGAAGAATTCCTTCCTTCTCAATGTTATAAAACAATTTCTGCAGTATGGGTACCAATTCTTCTTTGTAGGTTTGATAAAATTTGGCTGTGAAACCATCTAGTCAGGGATTTTGTTGTTGTTGGAAGATTTTTATTGCTGCTTCAATTTCTTTGCTCATAATTGGTCTATTCAGGAATTCTATTTCTTCCTGATTGAGCCTTGGAAGGTTATGTGTGTCTAGGTATTTGTGCATTTCCTCAACTTTTTTGAGTTTATGTGCGTAGACATTTTTATAGTAACAGTGTTCACAGATGATGTTTTATATTCTATGGTATCAGTTGTAATATCTTTGCTTGGATTTCTCATTGAGCTTTTCTAGGTCTTTTTTTTTTTTCCTATTTCTGGTTAATCTAGTGAGAGGTGTACCAATTTTGTTTATGTTTCCAGAGAAATTACTCTCTTTCATTTTAATATGTATTTTTTGTTGTTTTTTATTTCATTTAGTTCTGCTCTGACATTAGCTATTTATTTTTTTTATGCAGGGTTTGGGATTGGTTTGCTCTTCCTTTTCTGTTTCCTTCAGATGCTTCATTAGCTTGTTGATTTGTGATCTTTCTGTCTTTCTGATGTAGGCATTTAAGGCTATGAATTTTCCCCTTAGGACTGCTTTTGCTGAGCCCCACAAATTTCAATAACTTCTATCCCCTTCATCATTTACTTCAAGGAATATTTTTTTCTACCTTATAATCATTCAGCACTACGTTGTTTAATTTTCATGAGTTTGTACATTAGATAGTTTTTGGGTAGACTCTTCTGTAAATGTCTGTTAGGCACATTTACTCTGTAATTGATAAATAAATTCATTAAAGTCTAAGGTTACGATATAAATGTACACAAATCAGTATCATTCCTATATGCGAACAACAGTCAACCTGACAGTCAAATCAATGACTCAATACCTTTCACAGTAGCTACAAATAAAATAAAATAAAATGCTTAGGAATACATTTAACAAAAGAGATAAAAGATCTCTATAAAGAACAGAAGGAGGAGTCACTGAAAGAGGAAATTGCAGATGATGTAAACAAAGGAAAATCATATCATGCTCATGGATTAGCAGAATCAACATTGTTAAAATGTCCATACTACCCAAAGTGATTCATACATTCAATGCAATCCCCAACAAAATACAACTGTCGTTTTTGCAGATATAGGAAAAATAATTCTATGCTTCATTTGGAACCAGACAAAAGCCCAAAGAGCCAAAGCAACCTTAAACAAAAGGAACAAATCTGGAGGCATCAGATTACCAGACTTCAAACTATACTACAAGGCTATAGTAACCAAAACAGCATTTCATTGACACAAAAAATAAAAACATACATCAATGCAACAGAAAAGAGAACTCAGATATAAAACCATCCACATATTGCCATTTGATCTTTGACAAAGTATACAGCAATAAACACTAGGGTAAAGAATCCTTATTCAATAAATAATGTTGGGAAAATTGGATAGCTACATATAGAAGATTGAAACAGAATCCATATTTCTCACCACTCACAAAAATTAATTTATGATGGATAACAGACTTATATCTAAGACATGAAACCATAAGAATTCGATAAGAATATGTTAGAAAACCCCTTTTTCAACCTGTTTCTTTGATCACTTCTGATTTTGATTTTTAGGAAATTGCTGGACACCAACACACACTTCCAGTGACTTAGTTCTCGCAAACATTACAAGAACAGAAACTATCACCTAGAGATACTTCTTTCCCTAGTCCTCTCTATCAGCTGAGGGACTTAGTCCTCATCAAACAGTGGAAGGATTGGTTTCTTCCATTACAGCTAACTCTGATGTGGAAAGGTCTTTATCCAGTCTTTCTTTCTATCCCAACTGCTCTTAAGTTCCCAGAATTACCCATCATTCTTGGATGGACCAGAATGAAACTCATCTAGCCCTCACAGATGAGGATTCCAACACTGGAAGGAAATACTTGTATACTCCCTTGGAGGATCTCTGCTACCTGTTCAAGTGGACTTCTCCTGCTGTGACTCCTTCAGGTAAATATTAATAGTAGAAAGTGTCTACCCATGAGTGAGACATGTTTTGCCCTGGCAAACCAAACTCCACCTACCCCAAGGTTCAACCAAACCTGCTGGATATGCCTGTCACTCTTATTTTGTCAACAACTCAGGATAGGTTCAGGACAACAACAATGCCATTCTAGTGTCCACCTCCAATTTCCAGATGTGAGGCAAGACCTCTAGGCCCTGTTGTATGTTATTGGTAATTCCCTCGGTCACTCATTACTTTGAATCCTGGGAATTCTAATATTGGGACGAATCCTCATAAATTGTCCTATCTAAACTTATTTCATCCTGCCTAGAGGCTATCAAGCTACAAATGATCCTACATTTTCTACCAGCCCCAGTGCCTACCTCCTCCTCACATTTACACTACAAAAATCTACTGAGAACATATACCAAAGTTCCCTGGAGAGACCCACCAGAGAACCTGTAAGAGGCCACCCTAATATGAATTGTCACCCCCCACTCAGCAGGAAACAGGAGACTCAACACCCCTACCCAATAATTTGGGCTTCTAGAATAGAAAGTGTTAGGCAGATGGTAAGGGATTTCCAACTCTCCTAGGAACAAAAGCAGGCACCCCGTCTTGGTACTGCCTCAATCAATTGCAACACCTGGGGAAGAAGGATAAGGGTGGTATCCCCACCTTGGGGCTGCTCCACCTTGATCCTGCCCCAAGCCACATCTGGGGGAAGGAGGAACACCCTGCCAATCTGCAAAAAAGTGCAAGGAATTTCCCACCCCATAAGCCAGACAGCATAAGCACAGTAGAGTCTGGAAAATGACCTAGAATATCCTAAGGCAAATTAGCATGTCATTAACTGTCCATCAGAGTGGTTCAATTGTGAAGTTTGAACCATGAGGAGGGCCCAATTCAGATAATATAAAACAGGACCCCAGACCATAACCAGAGCCTGTTTTTAAGTCATGGGGTCCATTTGTCATCTGTGGCAAATGTGTCTTGTTCTTGCTCTGTAAACGTATCTTGTTCTTTCTCAATAAACTTTGTTTCGTGCTTGTCTTGCTTTTGGTGTGTCTGATCATTCTTTGTCCAAGAGCACACTGAGAAACATGAACAGACTTCCAATCCGACATAGGCATAAGCTTTCCTTCCTAGTTGTGGCATGATTGGTAGTTTAGATATTTAGTTATTTACTGATTTGCTATTTCCCAGATAAAATGTCAATAAGCAGTGAGTCTGATTATGATCAACCAAAATGTTTCATAGTAAGGGATCAATGTTAAAAAGAACTCATTGGCACCCTAAGGAAAATGCGTGCAAACTCAACACTGATTCAAATATATGTGTTAGCCAAATCATGAGAACAAATTATGGCCATCTACTGAATGCTTCTAGATAGTTACTAAGGATGCCAAAAGATATATTAGGAATATCAGCTTTATTTAAAATAGTTAGATGTCAACTAAATGTATAAAAAGTCAAAAGAAGATAATTAGGAAAATAAAGAAGCAAAGTATACAGATTAAATGTGATAATCTGTGTCTCTTTCTGTGGATCTTGTTTGATAGATGTTTATATTTCACATAGTGATCAACTGTATCTAGAGGCCTTTGATGGAAGCTGTCTCCTCCCAAGGACTATATGCTTTTAGAAGAATTCTAAAACATCACCCCATTTGTGATTTCTGTTTGGGGTAGCCTTCCCATGATTTGAAGATGACCTATGCTCTTTACTTGAGAGATAAGAATCCAAAGATCAATCTCTTAAAGATTTCTGGCTTTACTAGTTATCAGCACTGCCAGAAATTGATCTTTCCACTGGGGTCTTTCTCTGCTGTCTTTTCCAGAAGACCAGGTATGCAGGTTTGAAAAACAATTCTGCAGATAATATTAATGAGAATATCAGGGAAAGTCTTCAGTACTTATTGATGCTAAGAATGATTTCATGAATCTTGAGAGCATTTACTTAAACAAGTGTAAATTTTAGAATCAGGGGCAATATTCCTAGACACATGGTTTGGCCTGTTACTAATTCATAAACTTCAGATGAACCACAGGAGGAGGAAATACCTTAAACTATGCAGGTTTGAAGGTCTCTGTGAACTTTGTCAATTTTAATTTCAAACTTCTGTCTGTTCTTTCTACCTTCCCTGAAGGTTGAAGTTGATATGGACAGTGAGGTCTGATTAAGTGACAAATCTTTGTAAAGTTCTGGAAATAAAATTTCCATTTTACTGGAAATAAAAATTCCAGTAAAGTGGTGCTTTTATTACTAAGGAGATAAGTTGGAATTCCCCAGGGTGAAAAGATTTTTCTCCATGTCAACAAGAAACAATGATCAGGGCATATTTAAAATCCATTGCCAACACTGGTTGTAAATGATTCACTTGGATTTTTGCAAAAGGCCACTTTACAATTTTGCTAGGATTAACCCGGTAAAGGTTGAGACAAGTTATAAAGATATATTTATCAATTTTAGCAAAGTTTCTCCACAAATATTGATGGACTATATTGGTCAATTTATTCTCACTGTACTAAGAAAGCTGAATAAAATTTTATGATAACGCATACCAGAGTTATCTGGAAGTAGAATGGAAGACAGTGAAATCCTCTCTTGTTATAATATGCAGTTGTAATATACAGCAATTCAGACCCTTGAACAACATGAGTATGAACTGTTCAGTCCATTTATATGTGGAATATTTTCAATAAATATATTGAAATATTTTTGGAAATTTGCAACAATTTGAAAAACCCACATAGGAACAACATAGCCTAGAGATATATATTAAAAAGGAAAAGTCATATATGTCATGAATGCATAAAATATACATAGATACTTGTCTATTTTATAATTTACTACCATAAAATATATACAAATCTATTATAAAAAGTTAAAATTTATCATAATTATGTGCACACAGACCTTAGATTGTACTATCATCAGTCTAAAGAAATGTACACATACACAAAAATGTAGTCAATCCTAATAATCTAAAATTAACTGTGGCAGTAATAATTTTGTAGCCACGTCTTGTTGAGATTGTGGTGAGCTCAAGTCTTACAAGTATCTGCATAAGATGCCATGTGATACTAATCATCTCTATGTGAACAGTTCCTCTCTCCAGTAAATTTCACATCATGGTAAAAGTGATCTCTTGTGGTTCTTGTGTATTTTTTATCATGTTTAGTCCAATACTATAGACTTTGAATAACACATGGGAGCCATAGGAAGTGCCACTGATGGATGCTGGAAATACTTCCAAGAAGCAAAGTCATGACATTACAAGAAAAAGTTGAATTGCCTGATATATACCATAGATTGTGGTCTGCAGCTGCAGTTGCTGTCATTTCAGACAGATGATTCATCCTGTAAACAGCCAACATAAACTTATGGTGTCAACAAATACAGTACAATACTCTAAATACATTTTCTCTTCCTTGTGATTTTCTTAATAACATTTTCTTTTATCTAGCTAGCTTTATTGTTGAGTATATAATACACATAGCATACAAAATACATGTTAATAGACTGTTTATGTTATTAGTAAGGCATCTAGGCAACAGTATGCTATTAGTAGTTAAGTTTTTGAGAAGTCACAGGGTATATGTGGATTTTTCACTGTGTGTTGGGGGGCATCAGTGCTTTTAAACTTTACATTGTTTAAGGGTTTACTGTATAATTTATGGGAACATACATAAGAATTTCCCTGAGATGAAGAATATATTAAGAGCAGGATGAATATTGAAAAACCTCTAGATCTATTGACACCATGAACAGTGTATCTTTTTGTTGAAGGGGAATCGAAATGTAGAAACAAAAGCATCTTGTATACAGTTATTGCATCAGACTTTGTTCTTAAACATGAGCGTGTTTCTTTTCAACTGAATATTACATATTGATTGAAAGGCTTTATCTTAATGTACTGTATTTACACATAAATCTTAGCTATTCTATGATACAGAAATTTGATAGATAAAAGAGCATCTATAATAACTTTAAGTTAATTGCCATTTGGAATATATCAAAAAATGGTATTATTTCTATTATTCATTCTTTTATACGGTAAGGGAACAAAATTTTGTGTTACCAAGTGTTCTTTCCAGGAAATTCAAAGATAGTTTATGCATAGAAGACATGTTAACAACTTATATTCTGAATTTGGGGCCTAAATCTGGAAACTGAAAACATTATGATTTCTTTCATCAGTGTTTTACAGTTTTCTTTGTAGAGATCTTTTAGCTACTTGGTTAAATACATCCCTAGGGTTTTTGTTTGGTTTTGTTTATGTTCTCTCTCGCCCGTGCGTTCTCTCCCTCTCTCTCTGTCTCTCTCTATATATTCTTTTCTTTTTATAATTTTTTTGTAGCTATTGTAAATAGGATTGAGTTCTTGATTTGGTTATTTTCCCTTAATATCCAAATTTTCTTCCAATAGCATTACTTATTTGATAGTAAAAATATCATTCCCAAATGATAAGCATTACTAGAAAGTAAACATCTATGATAATAACAGGAAAATACTTTGATTTAGGATGAATTAAAATCAACCTAGGACATGCTCTGGAACTTTTTATTCTGTCAATACCATTTCCGTGTTTAGCATCACTGCTCTTCTTCAACCCTCAAGAAATGCTCTGCTTCTGGACATGACATGAGAGAAGCCAAGAAAAATGACTGACTTTTTGGTGAAAGCTGTCCTCTAATTGCAATTGCCGAATCTTGCCAGTGTAAGAAACATTAACTTGTGGAAAGAATTTTGAAATCTAGCTTGATTAGACAAGTCATTTTCTACAACATTGAAGCATCATCTCTAGGGACTTAAATTTATGGAAATAACATTATTGAAATACTAGACTTGAGACTATTTTTCTGAATGATTGCAACTTTTTAAATAAGTCTTTTATCCCATTAAGATAAACACCACACTTTTCTCTTCGTGGCCTTCAATTGTATTTTTGTAGTGAAAAGTCTTTACTTAAAGAGCTCACACTATCTGAAAGATGCCACATGTAACATTGACTGGCAGCCATTTGAGAATGTCAGACAGCCAATAAATCATTCAAAACTATGTGTCATTTGGTCTAACTTTAAAAATGTATCCCTTTTCCCTTGACTAAGAGCATTCCAATGTCAAATAGTTTGTTCTGTTTAAACTTATACATCAATCTGAATATTGGGATATTCAATGGAACTAATTGATTTAGCAATATCTTTAGAACTTAAATAAAAACTTACAGCAATGTGTATTTGCACTACAGATTTGGTTCACAAACCAGTCAAGTTGTTAATATTGAAGGCATGCTTTAATCCTGATTTATGTAAATTGCGTCAATAGAAATAATTCTTTTTAAAATTTCTGGACCTTATGATATCTTGGTATGAAGGATTTTATACCAATGATTACAAACATTAATAAGCAAACAATTTAAATTTTCCAGGAGCTAAGAAGGACACACGGTGGTGGACACAGATTCCTCTTTAAGGAAGATTTTTTTTCCTGGCTGCTGGGAACAATGTTATGGATAGTTGTCAGCTCTCAGCTCTTTCAAGATTTGCCTCCGTTATAAGAGTTCTCTGGCCCAATGTTAGGCCTTTCCTGGAACGCCTGACACTCAAACATAAATGGAGACAGTATAAAAGCCCGGTCACTTGGACCCTACCTGGGATGATTCTAACAGGTCCTTTCAGTTCCACGGAGAACCATGGCTCATATTCTTTCTATCTCTGTCTTACAACAAGTGTTCCTTATGGGTGCTGCTTAATATAACTGCCAAATATAGAGAAGCGGCCATGTACTTGCTTAGAATTTCTTTAAAAACTCTCATAACAATATTATGTACTTCTGAGAAGGAAGGGATTATGGAAAATTACATAAAGCATACACTACTGCCAAATGATCAGTCTTCCCATAATTAGCAAGTATACAAATTGCATGTACACTATGTTCTTTCCTTAGAGCAAAATATTTCATAACTGTGTGTGTATGTTAACAGAACTTATTGCAGATTTTAGTGGTTCTCATTGATAGAGAGACTGAAAAGATACTTGAATCTGTTTAGAACCAGGTGAATAGTAGAGGACAGGAGGCTCATGACTTTGACCTTTGATGAATGATGTTATTGCAACAGCTGAATATTTCTACTGTCTAAAATATATTTTCACATTTGGTTTCCTTCTTAAATTATTTATGTGAAATTTAATAACTCTACTTATTGCCTTAGAAACAAAGAATCCCTAATCCATATTGACTTATTGTTTATTTGTATAGCCATTTAAAAATTGAATTATAATAAAAGGGAATAAATATATAAGCTGTTTGCTTTAATGGATCTAGTTAACTAAGGGATATTGTTGCATTGAAAAGAGGTAGAACTAAATTGTTCAAGTAAATAGAATTAGAAGTAAGATTTGTTGTTAATCCTCATCCCTCATGCACTGACCAGTCTTTTAATTCACATATAACTAAAATACTATATATTTGTATTTTTTGCTCTCTGTCTTTCCAAATAAAAATTTAAACTTCATGAGGGGATGATTTCTTATCAGCACATTCACATCAGTTAGTTCCTTCTTTTCATTAGTATATCACCTGTGTCTAGAAACTTTCCAGGTAAATAGTAGGCATTTAAAAATTATTTGTCAAAAGAATGGCTAGTATTTTAAAGAAAATTCAAAATTTCAGCCTGAGTAAAAGTAATGAATATCCATACTAGGTCATGAATATTATATTTTTGCTTCTATAAAAATATTTCTTAAATTATATCAAAAATTATAGAAAGTAATTTTATATCTGAAGGATTTTTTCCTCCTATGAAAGTAAAAAAGAGTGATAGTAGTTCTGACTTTTATATAAATTAAATGTTTCAAAGTTTTTTCATCACAACACTCTGTGTACTTGAAAACCACTTGTTCCTAGGAGTGCTGGCATTTTCAAGTGTGTAGCGTGTACTTGTCAGAGGGACAGCAATGAGAATTTGCGCTCTCTGTATCTCCTCCCCTATAGCATAATTTACTATATTGATTTTTCATCATGTACTTCCTAAGTAAAATTTGCAACAGGCATTTGGGAAACCCTGGATATGAGGAAAGAATTTAATATCCTACACGGAGACAAGAGGTGACTTCATTTTGATTTTCCACTTAGAGTTTATAGTCTAATTAAGGAAAATGCAAATATATCTAGAGATAATCATGGATAATCAACACATATAATTACTATTTTCAGTGAGTATTACAACAGCCTAACCACAAAAAGAAATGAGAAAGGATTATCAGCATTATGCAAATGCATATCCTTTTTAAGAATTCCAGTTATAGTGAAAGTATTAAAATAATTCAAGACATACAGAGACCATATAGTTTGTGATCATTTAATAAAAGTATTCAAAAAATATTTTTGTGTGCAAAATATTTTCATAATGATCTTATTTAAATGAAAGTAGTATAGTACAGTATAAAATTACATTGCAGAACATAATTATTTTTCTCATTAGAACACATATAATACAATGTAATTATTGGTGTTTATTCATAAATATAAATTTTAAGAGTGTTACTTGATCCTACATAATGAGGGTACTTTTTTGCTTAAGGTAAAATGTAGTATATTAATTCTTTCTTTCTTTTTTTTTTTTTTTTTCTTTTTGAGACAAAGTCTCACTCCATTACCCTGGGTAGAGTGCAGTGGCAACATCATAGGTCACTACAAACTCAAACTCCTGGGCTCAAGCAATCCTCTTGCCTCAGCCTCTTGAGCAGCTGGCACTACAGACACATGCCATGACACCCAGCTAATTTTTCTATTTTTAGTAGAGACGGAGTCTCACTCAGGCTGTTCTCAACCTCCTGAACTCAGGGCAATCCATCAGTCTTGGCCTCCAAGAGTGCTAGTATTGCAGGCATGAGCCACTGCACCTGGTCATTAATTCTTAACTCAGAAACAATACTTGCAGTCTAGGCAGGTGGGATCTAAAGGTCATACAGCATGTGCAGTGAGATATCTCACTCACTGAGTTCTGGAGAAAATTTTGGAATTTATTATCTATTATAAGTGTATTTGTACTGACAATAGGTCAAGAGAAAGTGTTCAGAATTGTTTCCAAAACTCCTCCTCTTTATCCTCAGAAGGCTTTCCCTAGAATGATCATTACGGACCATGTTAATCCCTCAGTCATCCACTGTATGAGGGGAAGTATTATTTATAAGATTGGTGAGTTTTCTGGAAGGAAAGTCTGTTCCAATACTTCTCAATCATTTCTCTCTTTATCTTCTTGTACAGAGCTGCCATAGTGGTCTGCACTATACACAGTGCAATATACTTTAAAAGCAGGCTCTTATCCTTTGGTGTCTTCCTGAAGCTTCCTGAAAAAATTCATATCAGGCAATGAATAGGAACAACCGTATATGACCAGCCTTAGACAGTTTTTCAAACAATAGGTAATAGAGGTGATTTTGATCTTTGTTTGCTTAATCACTTCTATAATTCTATTGATTCTAACATCAAATGGGCAGTAAATTTCTATGTATTATCTATCAAAGCATAAAACACAATAAATATACTATATATCAAATACATTATAATATACTTATGTCCTTAGGATAATACTTTTTTATTTATTTTTGACTCACTTATTAATTGGTTTGTCTTTATGCTTATGTCTTTCAAATTATCAAACTGATTATCTTAATAAAAATATAAATTTTTGTTCCTAAGCACAGAGATTAGAGAGAGTAAATACCCCTAAATGGAATGTTGTTAGCTATCTTGTGTTATTATTTATTTTATACATTTGGTCACTATTAAAAGAGTTAGTCACTTTTTACCTAAATCAGTGGAACATAAGTCATCTACAAACAAATCATACCTTATTCCTTGGCTGCAATTTTTAATCTTGATATTTTTGTCTATTAATATTCCATGGGTTTATCACATTGCTTAAAGATTCAATTTAATGTCTTTATTGCACATATCATCAGAGATTTCTTTTTATCCTTCTGATGTTCATGGTTTCATTCTTACTAACAGAATCCCACTTTCAGCTGAGCACAGCGTTACATTTCCCAGCATCTCTTACATCTGGGTGCATCTGTTTTAAGACAAAATATGTGTAAGTTCTAGAAAGGCCCTTTAGATGAGGTTGACTCAGAATCCCACTTTTAGCTGAGCACAGCGTTACATTTCCCAGCATCTCTTACATTTGGGTGCATCTGTGTTAAGACAAAATATGTGTAAGTTCTGGAAAGGCCCTTTAGATGAGGTTGACTCAGCAAGAAGGTATGCCTCTTTAAAATTCTACACTTTCTGCTGCTGGCTTAGAATGCAGATGTGATGGCTAGAAGCTGGGGTTAACTTGAATATGGAAGGCATGTGTTGAAGTTCGTAAAAGGGAAATGTAATTGTTTGGGTTCCTGATGACAACGTGAAGGTTGGGCACTAGCAATGTACTGCTGATCTGTAAATTTCTTATGTGTAAAAGAGGAAAAACTCTCTAATTTTTAAGCTTCTGTAGTTAAATCTTTAAGTGCTACTTTTAGTTAATAAATGAAATGTCACAGAAATTTATTAATCAACTTAATATTCATAATTTACTACAATAGCACTCCAAGAGGTTGGAGTCTATGTATGGAAATACTTATGAACTACAAATTATAGTCATATACTGGGTCTACATAATACCTCCTAATTCTATTTGGCAACACTGCTATTTCCATGAACACAAAAGCTATTATAAGAATTTTGCATGTACAAATGAATAGTGTCTGTTGAACACTGAATGGAGAGTATAGAAACAACAATTTTTGCTAGTTATAAATATCTTAGCGTGTTTGTGATTATATTTCAAAAATTATATACCACTTTATTTGCATATTCTTATGATTCCCCAATCTTATTTTTAAATTTTATTACCAAAGCATCGTACAATTCAAATAGCAATGCACTACCTCTGCAGGTGATTTTGAAATGGGAAGATCTATTTATTGCACTCATTACTGCTTAGATGCCACCTTTAATTTGATAATTGGCCCTATTACATGCATATATGAATCTATAGTATTTTGTGAATGCACATTTCCAAAATATTGGAAAATTTAATAATAGTTCTTAAAAATCTATTATTCAATGTAGTTATTTAAGGTGAGCAAGAGGATCTACTCTAGACATTATGTGTTGAGTATGTGTATAGTGCAAATCATGCGGCTTTATCATGTGGAAACATTTATGTAGCTGAGTTATACATCAGCAGACCTAATCAAAAAGAAAATATCAGAACAAATTTACAAGTCATATACCAAGAAAAAAAATATTTCAAAATGCTTATAAGAAACATCCTAATTCATAGAATCCCTTCAAAGTACACAAAACTTTATAATGGGAGTTGCAGTATAGCCAGCATATATGCTGATTAAAAGGCAGTTATCCATACTGATTTCACCTGCTGATGATAGTGGACTATCACGCTATGCTTTTCTAAACAACAGGACATTAAGGAATATCCCCCTCTGGTGGGCAGCTGAAGAAGTGAGAAAGATATTTTCCTAAGTTTTAAAAGGGAGTGTGGGCCTTTATCAAAAAATTCCAAAGCAACAAATGCTGGCTGGCGAGGATGTGGAGAGAAACGAACACTCTTACACTGCTGGTGGGACTGCAAATTAGTGCAACCTCTGTGGAAAAGAATTTGAAGATACCTCAAAGAGCTGCAAGTAGAACTACCATCTGATCCAACAATAGCACCGTTAGGTATCTTCCCAAAGGAACAAAAGTCATTCTATAATAAAGACATCTGCACTCGAATGTTTATGGCAGCACAATTCACTATAGTAAGGATGTGGAAACAACCCAAGTGCCTGTCAATCCATGAATGGATTAATAAAATATGGTATATATATATAATGGAATACTACTCAATTATAAAAAAAAAAAAACAAAACAAAAAACTAAGATGATCTAGCACCTCTTATATTTTCCTGGATAGAGCTTGAGCCCATCCTCCAAAATGAGATATCACAACAATGGAAGACTAGGCACCACATGTACTCACCATCAAACTGGCACTGACTGATCAACACTAAGGTGCTCACACAGAATTAATATTCTTCAGGGCTAGGGAGGTTGGGGGTGGGGAAACTCACAACTAATGGACATGGTGAGCGTTGCAGGGGGAAAGGGTACATCTCAAATCATGGGGTGTGGCAAAGCCATAACATGTAATCAAATGTTTGTACTAAAGTGTTTGCTCATTACAACACTTTATGGCTTTCTTTGTCAGTATCACAGTTATATGGATGATTGTTTTTTCTTATTCACACAGTTTGAGAGAAGAGGGAATATGAAAGATGGAATAGGAGGGAATCTCTTAATTCCCTCCTATGTAGCAACAGACAGGCTTGTTGGGAACCTGAGCATGGCCACATCACAAAAGCATGTTCAAATTTAAAGTCATGAGAGAATTCAAACGATGTTAAGATTGCTTTCTTGTTGATTCTCAGTCAGATCAGCATTAATCCTGCACAAACGCACATGACCCTAGACATGAGTGGATTCAGAGACCTTGCTCATTCAAGGCCTTTCCTGGCTTTCCTGGTCACAGCAGCAGGGTCTGACTTGGGTGGGGCAAGGGCAATATATACATAACTTAAACATTTGTACCCCTGTAGTATGCTGAAATAAAAAAAAAGAAAAGAAAAGAAAAAGAAAGAAAATATTGGGTGTAGAGATTTTTAAGAGTTTAAACAAACAAACAGAAAGAAGCCACCAGTTCCCCAAAGCTCAGATCCTCAGGCCTATGGCAGTTTGTATTGTTTTGACAGGGAGGTAGAAAGCGGGAATATATCAATATGCAAGTGTCTGCTCTATTACTAGAAGAGATAATACATTCTGTGCCAATTTAAACTTTTTGCAAATTATATTTCTTAGGATATCACTGGGGTTCATGTAAGGCCTTAAGATAGCTGTGCTGGCCTTCAATTATGCAGGACTCAAGGTTATACATCTAGTCATGAAATCTTATCAGGAAATTTGCTAAAATTTAAGTGGAGTAAAGTTGAAATTTGATCATTAGAAATAAGCTACCTGAACCCTAATATCCTTTGCTGTCCTGATTCCCACCATACCCCAAGGAAGCCAAATTTTAATCTTAACTCGTAATTATTTGTGTGTATCTATCATTCTTTTTTTGACAAGTGTCTCTTCAGAGATAAAATGAGAATGTTGAAGAATAATTTCTTATAAAATGTGTATAGCTTTGATAATAATTTTCTGTTCTATTTATTTGACTGATTCTACACTCTAAAGGTAATTTTATATATAATAAATTACACAGTTTTTATGCAACAATTTTCCTGCCACAATTCCTGTGGTAGTCGTCAGCTATCAGTAGGTATAAGCTTGTTAGCCTCCACTGAGAAGATAATGTCTCTTTATAATGCATTTACAATTGTTAGTAATTCTAAGGTCTTTTTAAATAAGAGATGCTTCCAAGGATGATGGTTTTCAAGGAGATACATGGGAGTTAGTGTTACATTATTTTTACAAATTATATTTTTGTTATCAAAAGAAAAAATGATGCACTATATTGGCTGTAAATTTCTCTATGCTTCATTTTATACAGTTGTTTTCCATATTAGAAAATATGGCACTTAACATCACAAAACAATTCATTTAGTTTAAAATAAGATTAATAAAAAATTGACTTAATATATGTCAATTAAATCTGTTTTAAAATAATTATATATATAAAATAGTAAACTTTCCCTGTGACATTGTTTTTCTGTTATATAAGTTTAGTTTAATAAAACTTTAAATTCAAATTTTTAATGGGATTTTTAAGATGACTCAGTAGTGTTAACATATTAATACTTTTCTTCTATAAATTTGTTAAGGTTTTAAAAGATTGTATTTAAATATAAAAATATTTATTTAAATATATTTCTATAAGAATATATACCCAACTTTAATAACCCAATTTTAATACAATTTACAATTTTACTCCTGGTTTTCAATCATGCATACATGTTTTTAAAAATTACTTTTTCATTGCTTTAATTTCTAATTACTTTTATTAAAGTTATAATTGTGCATGGTTAATTTTATAAGTTAAATATTTCTTAAAGATTTATAAAAGTAACAGAAATTCCCTACCTCAACTCATCTATATCCAAAGACTTCCTACATCTAAACCTTATTCACAAATATGGTTTGAATCTTATAGAGATAATGCATCTTTCAGGTTTTGAGTTATGTTTTATTATGTAACTACCTGGTAATCCACTCTGCACATTTTTCTCTAAGTAAGTTTAGGGTGATTAATCCAAATGCAGCATATACACCTCAATGATGAGATTTATCATTGTGCAGTTAGTCATTAATTGATTAATAATCTTTTTATCTTGGTCCATGGAAAGTAGATTATTCTCAATACATATTTATGCAATAAATAGATAAAATATAGTTACATCACATAACAACAGGTAACAAATTACGCTTTTTGTTAATCTGTCCAATAAAAAATATTTTTATTAGTTCTTCAATTCAAAGCAAGCAAACCTAAAAACCAAATCTATAAAAACTGTTATGTATCCCAAAATAGGGAAAAAAGCATTGTTTACATTTTTAATGTGTCTTAAGTTTTCTTTTTCACCGTGCACAAATATGTTACTAAATCAGCAATGGAAGTGCTTTACAATTTCAAATGAATATTCCATGAGGGCTAAATCTTCTTTCCTAGAATAGTGTGAAATAAATATTTGTTTCACTTATATCTTAATATATACGTAATACACCATTGTAATAAGTCATAGCAAAGAAAATGTGATATATTACAGGTAGTAAAAATAATATGACTTTTTTGTTTCATACCTACTATATGTCTGGCACTGTGCTATGTGTTTTACATATATTATTTCATTAACTCTTTACTTTCTACCACCACCTTGATAACAAGTTATCTCTTTGTATATTATAAAAATAAGACTATTGATTTTTAAAGATGAATTAAACTGAGAATGGTCTTGAGAAATTGACAGAAAAGAGAGTGATCAAAAATAAATCTAGAGATTCAAAGCTCATTGCTTTTATTAATACATTGCACCATACAAAAGCCAGGTGGTCTACTTTACTATTTAATACCTGGACGTGGCATCGACTTTGTAAATGAATGTGCGGGCTATAATTACAATATAACTAAATTAAAGGAACCAGAAAGTGAAATATCTTGAAATCTTTTGATTTAAATGTGTAAAGCAGATATTTTACTACATAATGACACAAATTTTCCAAAAATTTTTCTAAGTGCTCAAGTACATTTCATGTGACAGAAGGTCCATATTGGTTTCCTTCTTTTAAATCTAATTTTAAAATTGTTCCAAAACCTAAAACAAATGAATTAATATTCCATTTAAAACTTCTGAGTGTAATGTATCATGGTAAGAGAATAATTTTTTTCTAAAATTCATATTTTTCTGTGTTTTTAGATCTCCTCATTGTTTAACTATCCCACTTCTCTGAAATGTCCACTTTTTTCAGGTTGTGCTTTTGAACTGGAGTGAAATGATAAATACGCCTCTTCCAGTTCACTTGCTTCACCTCCTCTCTCTCCTTTGAATGAGAGTGCTGATCTCTTTTGAAGTCAGCACTTTAGCTTTGAAAGCTTTGGCTCAGTGTTTAGTTTATTTGACATTCTTTGGCAATAAATTGGAAACAGATTTTAGGTTTTGTCTTATCTTCCAGGACACTTAAAACATTTTTTTTCCGAATAAAGAAACAATGAAATTTCAAGAATACAAGTAAAGATGGCATATGATCCTGAAAAGAAAAAAGAACATGATTTTGGCTTGGATAATTTTCCCTTTGTGACAGCAAGTGATAAAATTGGATTAAAGGGTAATAGATTTGGCTACATGAATGAGACTCAACTTTCTGATGCCTGAAATAATTAATTACTTTATACCATGGTTCAGTAATACAAATCTATAAATTCTTCCCTGCATTCTTCGCAGACCATAGATCAACATATATTTTGTACATATTTATTATGTTTTGGACATAGAGTTAGAACATGGAGCTAATGATGTAGTGAAGAAATCACATTTATCTCAAATAACATATCAATATTTATTTATATTTCTATTTTAATAATTAGTAAGTATGAATATATACAAACTGCTTTTAGAATGTTAAATCATAATATTGTGCTATATGGTAGATATGTAACTCCTCAAGGTTGTCCATTTGATCAATGGCAATGGTAATCTCTCAGTGAGAGTTAATATATACCTTCAGAATTTAGTTGCATATGATTATTCTTATAGAATCAAAATTAAAATTCAAAGTTTGTAGGAATTGTAAAGTATTTTCTTTCATAGATTATAAATTGATTCTAGATGAAAAGTAAAGTGTTTATGAAAAGCACTGATGTGAGTTCTGTATTTTTTCTTCCTTTGTTGATAAATTAAAATAAAGAATATATGTTGTCATTTGTGACATAATGGAAGAATCTGGAG
The DNA here is from genome assembly GCF_040939455.1 of Microcebus murinus. Taxonomy (NCBI): domain Eukaryota; kingdom Metazoa; phylum Chordata; class Mammalia; order Primates; family Cheirogaleidae; genus Microcebus; species Microcebus murinus. The sequence continues at coordinate 16,258,751 of NC_134114.1, forward strand.
AACATTATGTTAATTAAAATAAGCCAGACACAGGAAGGCAAATACTGCATGATCTCACTTACATGTGAACTTTAAGAAAGTTGAACTCATAGAAGTATTATAGAAGGTAAAATGGTGATTATTAGGGACTGGGGAGGGGAAATATTTTTTAAAACAATACGTTTTACATGAATAATATTATAATTTTTTAAGTAAAATAGATTTTAAAAAGGTAAAAAATAAAGTAAAACACTCTTCACATGCTAACTTTGACAATGGAAAAAAATGCCAAAATAAATGTAACTACATGTACCCACATTTTGGAATTACTTTGTATTTTTGTAAATTTGACCCTATTTCATTAGATGTAAAACCGCTAAAATTAATGTATAATGTTAATCTGGGCCTATATGCCTGGCAATTTAGAAAACTCATATACAGTCATAGCTATACCTCAGTGTGTTAAAATTTTCAAATGTGACTTCAATAGAGTGAATTGAAATTATGCTGAAGTCTTTGGTATTTTTAAAAATGGTACTTTGAAACCAAGGAAAAATATAGGACATTGGTATATTGCCACAATCAAGATACTAAAATATATCTGCTTATGACTCTATGAATGTGTGAATGACAGTACTAATTACTCAGTTAACATAATAAGAAATGTATAAACTGTCTTTAGCTCATTTCTACCCCTCAACAGGAAACTCAATGGGTTGTTAATATCATTAATTCATTATTTATGTATTCATTCATTTGAGCTATGGTAGTATCCTATTGAAAATGAGTAATCTTGACACCGCAATACACTATCAGTTATCTTTACCTTTTTTGTAGGGAAGAGGAGGTATTGATTTTAAAAATCTGAAGAATGGCCAATTAGTTCCAATTTAATGTAAGTACATATGGTGTTTGTTTTTCCATCCTTGTGACACTTCACTTAGAAGAATGGTCTCCAGTTTCATCCAGGTTGTTACAAAAGGTATTAATGGTCACCATTTTTTTATGGCTGAGTAGTACTCCATGGTATACATATACCACATTTTATTAATCTACTCATGTATTGATGGGCACTTGGGTTGTTTCCACATCTTTGTGATTTTGAATTGTGCTGCAATAATCAGTCAACACTCATGTGCACATATGGCAGTAAAACTCAGTGGAAATCAAGGAGGTGGGAGAGCGGAGGGGGGTGGGTAAATATCACACCTAACAGGTACAATGCACGTTATCTGGGTGATGGGTACACTTATAACTTTGACTGAAACTGTACAAAAGCAATTAATGGAACCAAAACACTTGTACACCCATAATATTCTGAAATAAAAAAAAATCTGAAGAATAGGTTCTACACACAATTAATCAATTACATAACCTGTGGTATTGGGCAAATTAATGAACCCATCTAGTATCCTAGCATTTGTTCAGAAAACACACCTAGAAATAAATATTGGATATATTTAATATAAAATGTTCTTATAAAAATTAAGGAAACTAAGAAATGAGAATTAAGAAGTATATTAAGAAAATAATTATTATAGCATTTATTTTTCTAATTTTTAAAACTTTTTATTTCTTTCCACTTTAAAACAGAAAAATTCTATGTATACATGTAAAACTAATTGTGTTACCTTCTATTTTGTTACAATATAGACTGATGCTTCAAAATACAAAACAAATAGGTAGAGTCAGGCACACAAGTCAGTTTAAACCTGGGAACAACATTGGAAATAGAGACCATAATAAAATAGAATTGTTTTTGGATTTGTCTGCTAAAATTCTTTTAATCCAAATCACATTTAAACTTTTACATAGTTGCATACATTGTTAAATGTGGCTTCACACAAAAGTTGTATACTGGGTTGAAAATGCAATAAAAAAGATATACAGTAGATTATAATATAAACTCTATATCCTACTAATCCACATAATTTGGGCAAAAATTTTATGTGTTCAAAAATGAAATTTTCTTTTTATTTTGAATTACTTTTTGGAGTTAGCTATATAGTTCACACTCCCAAAGGAATCATATTACTCTATAACCCCTAGGAATAGTTTTGTGAAAATAAATATTTATTGTATTACATTAATAAAGAATACAAATGATTTAAAATAATGTCTTACTTTTGCCCAATGAAAGTAATAGAAAAAGTTGCAAATAAATCAACCCGTCTCTTTCCTTTTTGGCATTGACTTATATATATTTGATAGATGTGTTGTTGTAACTCTAGTAAGATGTTTATTATCCTGTGAACAGCTACAAATGAAAGATTATGATTTTTAGTCAATATAACACTTCATAATTTTACATTCACCATGTGCCAAAGATAAAAAAAGAAAAAAAATATTACAAAAATTAATAAATAAATAAACTGATTTAGGCTAAATTGTACTCCTCTTAAAGAAAGTAGTCAACTCATATTAAAGCCTATGGCATGGAATGTGCCATATTGAGTATGTGATGTGATAACACTCCTGTTTTTTCTTTCCCCAATTACAGCAATTCCTAATTATCTCCTTACATCTTAAAAGTTATTCAAAAAATAATAATTATGGCATTATTAATATCAAAAACCAGGAGTCCACTGTCTGAAATGAGCTAAAATATAACTCTAGATATAAAAATATAACTCTTTATAAATTTACTTTATAAAAGATGGACTTTCTGAGAATAACATAAAAATCAATTCATTCTTCTGTGCATTCATAGTGTGTCATCTGTAATTTAAACTTTTTATCTAATATTAGATTGCATGCTGAAGTCTATATGTAATTACTGTGGTAAATGTGCTTTAGAAAATGCAAAACTAAAATATGAAGATTTATATCAACGGATTTACTCTTGGGATCAAGTGCTCTATCAAGGAAAAGGTTTTGTTTAAAAACCTTAGCCTAGCATAATTTTATATAGATTCCTGAATATCACAGCATTTAAAAGAGATTCTTACTTTAAACCTGGCATATTTCTTGTAATATATAATATAATTGCATTGAACATGACTATGTGTAAAATTATATATATATAATCAGAAGAGACTCAAACTAAATTAAGTTTTAACAGCCATCAATTTATTCTAAAATGATACAGGCATGAAAAGTGACTTATCAGGATTTGCAAATCTTATTCTATTAGCTATTGCTAGAGCTAGTTTTAAAATTTTCTGATTAAAATTTGAGATCAAGACAAAAATTTTTCTATTAGTAATAATATTCATATTTTTATTTGAATATATAAATGCAAAATTCTTAAAGTATTTCCAATATTATTTTTCACCTCTAAATTTATTTCTAAACTAATGTTATTACTTTAAATATTTAAATTATTCAGTTGAATTTTATCTACTGAATAAAAGGTACATAAAAGGTACATAAATAAAAGGTACATAAGAATCAATGCCATTCAAGGCCATCAGCCTATGTTCATGTTGAGGAAAATGTAGAATTACATCACCAGCGCATTAAATTAAAAGAAAATCAAGGTGGAGTACAACCTACAACCCTAAGAATATTTTCACCTTTGGCAATATTAGTATTTTTGGACTCAATAATTTTGTTGTGGGCTCTAGCTTTGCATTGTAGGATGTTTAACAGTATCCTTGGCCTCTGTCTACTAAATATCAGTACCACACTCCACTGTCCAAGATAGTAATAACTGCAATTGTCTCTAAACATTGACAAATGACCTTGGTGAGCAAAATCACCCCCAGTTGAAAACCTGTTGGGAACACAAGCATTTTCACATCAGAAACCATGTTTTACAACATATTCAGAATTAATTTTAAGATGGAATAGACACTATTATAGCACTGACAATTTTGAATTCTTGGCTCATACTCCTCTCTCATTCCTGCTCCTACTAATTTCTTAATTATAACAATATAGTGACTTTAATGTATAAACATTTGCATGTAGATTTTTCTTAGATATTTCCATTAGTATGACTTAAGATTCTTTAAAATTCGTGTGCATAAGAACTAACTGCTTAAGATATATATAGCTGTATATATATACACACACTGAGATATATATACACATGCATATGTATGTCATAATGTATATACTGTATTTTGGGAAGAATTTTTGGGAATTTCCCAGGGTATTTTGAATTGTGTCTTTTACTTTACGTGGTACACTCTAATCTAGGGGGTCTTTAAAAAAGGGAATTTTATCTCCCATATTCTCTTTACCATCCAGTGGACATTTGTCAATGTCTACAGACATGTCTGATTATCCCACGTGTGAAGGAGAGGGTGTGCTACTGACATTTAGCAGTAGAGATTAGGTATGCTGCTAAGCATCCTATGATGAGCATGACAGTTCCCCACAGTGGCTTTGAGAAGCCCTCTTCTTCTTTTAACAACAATTATAAAGTATCTGGAGATTGAGTTTAAAAAGGAGAAAAAAATAAGTATAACAATTAAAATATATTGTTATGACAGAGGTGAATGGAAGTTAGAAGAAAATGAAACAAAGTAAATCTATGTTTTAGAACTGTACAGTGTCTTTGCCGTTAGTCTTAGAGATTCCAGTCATTTACAATATCACCATAGTCGGAATCCTTTCTCCTAAGTCTCTACAGTAAAGTTAGTTTATGTGTTTATAGTACAATTGATTGATTTTTATAACAGTCTGTGTTACATCCCAGGATCCCACAACCTTCTAATTGATTGTTTTAATTGCACAGATACAGGTTTACACTTTGTGTTGTAGAGCTCTGTGGGTTTTGACAAATACACATTCTGCTGTTATTAGATGAATGTCTTATAAATTTCAATGGGATCAAGTTCAGTGATAGTGCCATTCAAGTCAACTATTAATATATCCTTACTGATTTTTTTTGTCTACTTGATACAGCAATTGCCAAAAGACGTGTACTGAAGCCTCCAACTATAATACTGAATATAACTATTTTTTTTCTTTCCAGTGGTCCTGACCTAATTAGAAGAGTTCTTATAAGGGATTGGGCTCTTCCTGGAAGAAAGGGATTGGAAGCATGAGAGGGATTTGATGCAAGGAAGATTCTCAGTTGCTGGCTTTAAAGATGGACAGGGCCATGAGGCATCCTCCTAGAACTGAAGTCCCCAAGCCCCAGGCTGCAGACTGGGTGCCAGTCTGTGGCCTGTTGGAGCCCTGGGGCTGCGCAGCAGAGGCCCATGAGGCTTCATCTGTGTTTGCTGCTGCTCCCCATCCCTTGCATCACTGCGTGGGCCCCCCCTCCTGTCATATCAGCAGGGGATTTGGATTCTCATAGGAGCAAGACCCCTACTGCGGACTGCACATGTGAGGGATATAGGTTGCTCTGTGTGAGAGTCTGCTGCCTGATGACCTGGGGTGGAGCTGGCGCGGCGGTGCAGGTGCTGGGGAGCAGCTGCAAGTGCAGATTGTCATTGGCAGAGAGGTTTGACTGCCACACAATGAATGTGATGCACTTGGGTCATCCCGGACCACTCCCCGGCCTTCGGTCCCTGGTGCCAAAAACTCTGGGGACCGCTGCTTTGGAGAGGAGCACTGCCCCTGGTTAATAGCCAGCAAAGAGAAAAGGAACTCAGTTTTACAAATATCAATGAATTCTGCCAACACCCAGAATGAGCTGTGAAGCAGATTCCTGCATTAGGCCTCCAGAAGAGAATGGAACTCACCTGATACCTTGAGTGTGAGACCCAGCAGAGAACACAACTGAGCAGCATCCAGCCATCTGATCTGCACAAGTACGAGGTATTAATAATAAGTTGTTGTTTTAAGCTGCCAATTTTTTGTTAGAACAATAGAAAACTCATAAATTACTAGTTATAATTTGTAAATAGTAACAAACACCCAATGATATTTAAAGAATACTCTATCCAACATGAGCAAAACACAAAAAATTATGTATTAATAGCACATGGTATAGCAATGTATAGCAATTAAAAGTCTGAACTCTAGAGCCAGATCATTTGGGGGTGGAAATAGGCTCCACCAGTTATTAGCTGTTAACCTTGAACAAGTTATTCAATGTGCCTTAGTTTCAGCATCAATAAATGAGGGGAAATAACAAGGTTGTCAAAATAATTAAATGAAGTAATATTTGTAATTTGTTTAAAATAGTGCCTGGTATATAGTGAAAATATATAAATATTTGCTAAATGAACACATCATTGAAAGGTCTCATAATTGTTTTGCATCCATATGAAACCACTCATCTTTGTTGACTTTCCTAATAAAAATTAGATATAATGTGTTGTGCTATTACCCTCTAGATTTGGAATCCAACTCTTCTGTTTTTCATATTAAATATAAATTATCTTTCCTAATGTTACACAAAGCATTGGAATTCAAGCATTTGGGAGCATAATGAAACTTTGAAATCAATCCAAAATGTATGTTTATTTTCAAGTCATTAAATTATCCACTCCTTTATTCCTTCAATGTTTATCAATATTTACTCTGTTCCTGTATGAACCTGGGATACAAAATTGAATAAATAGAAATTGCCACTGTTCTAAAAAGAAGAGTGTAATTACAAAGATTAATGTTGTTTATAGTAACTCTGCTGTTTGAAAAGCTGTGTGTGAAAGTTGTTTCATTGGCAACTGAGGTGATAGCGGACGAATTTTAGAAAATGAGTAGATATTATGATTTTAAAAACAAGAAAATAATATTACCAAAGAAAGGAACCAGGGTTTCAGTGGTCTGTGGTTGTGATGCAGCTGGATGCCTTCAGGCAACTGAAAGTCCTAGGGTAGGACAAAATTAACAAATCTAATTAGAAGATTTTTCAGAGACAAATCTTGGCAAAGCCTGTGAAGGGCGGTGAGCTTCACTTTGAACTTGCTGCTTTTGATGGACCTGGTTAACAATGAAGGGATGAGTTTGTTAAATAACATGTATATAGACACACAGAGTCAAGTACCTGAAAGAAGTAAATGTTGGAAATACAGCATGAGAATAATTAGCATGTGAATGGGAGTTGAAGTCACAGGCATGGTTGATGACATTCAGGGAGGTGGTGGGACCTGAGAAGAGCAAACACCTGGTGATTAAACTCTGGGGGAGCATATAATGTAGGAGGTAAGTGGGAGAAGATAAATGATAAAGTAGCTGAGGAAAGAAGGAATAGAGATGGATATAAAAACATCAGAAAAAATCATAGAAAAGAGTCATAGGAACCCAACATAGGGGTCTAAAGTGGAGGACATTATCAAGAATTCCAAATATTAAAGAATAAGCAATATGAGATAAGATAAATATGAACACTAACAGAAAAGTGGTTCTAGGGCTTAGCATGGGGATATATTGACATTTTGGCAAGAATAATATCAAGAAAAGTAGCAAATAACTGGCTTAAGTCAATCAAACCATTGGTGTATATCTAGTGCCACACTTAACCTGTATTATTTTGCACAGGAACCATTTAAATATTATTAGTTCTATGTTGCAGATGAAGAAACTGAGGCTGAGAGAGGTTTTAGTGACTAGGGAAGGGGATAGTCAGACCACAGGGGGAAAAAAATCCTCACATCAGTAGCCTGCAAGTGCTTCCCAAAGAATGCAAATATATTTGGTCACTTTCTGTGCACAAAACACTACGCTAGGTATTGTAACAAAATGTACAATATATATGTATGTATAAAAATTAATTTATGTACATATGAATCAACGTAAGCATAGCTGTAGCTATGATAAATAAAAATGTAAAGTAATATGTGGTAATTGCCAAATCATTTGCATAAGTTACATGTATTACAGAAGGTTTGAGGAAAAACTTTAGCTGTGTATGATACACAGTTGGTTATTCATTATTTTGGCATTTTAATAGTTTGAAATGTTTTTATTAAGAACCTAACATTTGGCAAACCTTATAAGAGATGGAGGGAATATATAGATGAATAATGCTCAGGAGATATCAGTGTATACTTGGAAGTATATTTACATACACAGCTGATGTACTGTGGGAGTGTGGGAAGTGTGATAGTTGGGGGAGTGATATAAGCTCTAGATTGGACCTGTATTATTTTGCTGGGAATACTGGGGAAGTTCTTATGGTAGACTGTGTGCACAGGCTTTTTCAATACTGATTCTACACTTGTTAAAGTTGAAGAGGTTAGAAAGCTAAAACAAAACAAGACAAGAAATGTAGCTTCCTTTGAGCCAGTGTTCTGGTTGTAGCTTAGACCACTTACCTATTGTGTACATGGGTATAAGACATAGAGGGATGAAATAAGTCAAAGTCCACCTCGCTATTGTTGATTCTGGCAAGTAAAGCCAAGGAGACAGTAGTTTCAGAAATAGTGGAAGTGTCAGGACTTCATATCCTTGTTCCTAATCATGAGATTTATGAGTACAAAAAGCTTAAAGTGTTGGCAGCAGGACCATCTTCATGACCCAGGACTACAGAAATAGCTGTGTGCTTTTAAATTCAATAACCCAAAACTTTCCTCTATGACCCCAACCACACATATACTTCAGCTATATCAATTGTGTATGTATGAAATGTACTATCTGTTTGAGATACCTATCAGTGGTTTTTGGTTCCCTCTCAAAACCCTGGTAAATATGGTACTTAAATTGTGTTTTGTAGAAATTCACTGGTTTAAGAAAGCTAAAGGAGGAAAGAGTTGATATTTTCTGTCCCCTCCCCACAGAAGGTTAGATTCAGAAGTACAAACATTACACAGTTTTAAGTAAAACCTAAGTTTTGTAGGACTGGAACATGGAGTGGTTAGATGAACATCTCAGGCAAAATTAATCAGTGACCATGGTCTAAATATTTTATAGGCATTTTGACTTCATATTTAAGCAATGAGCCTAAAGGAAAATGCCATTCCCATTTAAAATATGTGTTTCATGTAGAGTTTTGAAGAATGAAGTTAAAAAGAGATCAGAAGTACTTTTATAAACATATATACAACCACAACGAGTAAGATGTGCAACGTTTGGTGGATGGACATGCTTGAAGCTCTTACTTGAGGGGGGAAGGGGACATGGACAATAGAGGTAACCTTAACACTTGTACCCCCATAATACATTAAAATAAAAATAAATTAAAAAAAATAAACATGGCTTCTAGGTATGACAAACCCTGGTAAATTGCAAGTCCTATGCATCTATGTTTATAATATCATTTGCCTCAAAATCTTGTTTTTCTCTTCAGATGCTGTAATTAAATTTCCTTTCTAATTTATTTTCCTTTTAATGATGTAATTAATTTTTAAACAATGTAATAAAAGAGAATAAAATGCAAGCCTGCTAATTGTTTATTAATCCCCAAAATATGTATTGGATACATCTATGGACCAGGCACTGTGCTAGGTATGAAAGATAGTTGAATGAGATAGATAACATCCCTGACCTAATAAAGCTTCTAATCACTACAGAAGAAAGCCTTTAGAAATAATAGTAAGATAAATTAATAATATTAATAATTATAAAGACTAAAAGATTCTATGCTATATAATTACATATGAGCAAAAGTTAGGGTGTGATGAAAAATTTTGATGTTAGTCATCTGATTTGTATTTAGTATGAAGTGTTCATAAGACATCTCCAAGGAAGAGACAAATCAGCTAAGAACAGTTCAATGGCTTTGTAATCACCATCAAAAGACCAAAGAAAACCATTCTAGGTAGAGAAAATGCAAGTGAAAAGACCCTAAGTTAAAAGAGCGCTTAGCTTTTTTAGATAAACTGAAATAGCATGGTGGTTAGAATATAGAGATTGAGGGGAAGCAAACATGAAATGAAGCTAGAATGACAAATGGAGATTTTTAGGCTCAGTATGTCATTTTGTCATAAATGTACTGATAATGTTCTGAACATTTTGTTAAACATGGAAATTCAATGATTAGAGCTATTGAAAAATATATTATAGCTTTGAGAATGAATTGGGTTGAATTGCCAAGGGTGAAAATGTCCAATGCAAAACAAGGGGCTAATTTAAGAATAAACTGTAATAATTCAGGTCAAATTGGTGGATCAACTACTGTTCATGGAAGGGAGAAGAAAATGGATAGAGTTATATATTGATGAGAGTAAATTGAATAGGCTAAATGACAGATCGAATGGGTATAGTGACAGAAAGTACCTGTTAAAATATGTTTCTAGGGAAAAAATGAGTTTACAATAGGATCATATACTGAGTTGAGTTGCATGATCTTGAGATGAGGATGTAATTAGTTAAGTAAAGTAAGTTTAGAGCTCATAAGATAGATTTGCCTAGATATATACATTCTAGAGTCTCTGAACATAAATAGGATATAAAGCCATTGGAGTGAACATATTTACCTAGGGAGAGAATTCAGCAGAAGGACGGAAGACATAAAATTACATGCAGAAGAAATTCAGATTGAATGGCAGGTGTCGGAAGACAAAGAGATAGCAAAGGGAACTGGAAATGAATAGTCAGAGACAGAAAAGTAAGAGTAAAATATCATGGAAGGCAAAGAATTGGAATGCTTCAAGACTAGAGAAATGAGCAATGAAGAGAAGGATGGAATAATGACCAGAGGATATAGCAATGTGTAAGATATTCACCTTGGTTTAGGTTTGATTGCTTAGCAGTTTTATAATAAAAATCCTTCTCAGGCAATACTAAAACTGAAATAAGTTTAGAGAAATAACATATGATTTAGCCAAAAAGTTAGGAAAAGGAGAATGAATATGTTTAAAGACAACATGATACCTATTCAAACTGCAAGCTCTTTTTTTTAATTTTCACATTTAAAAGTAGTGATTATTATTTTTCTAAATTTTCTTATTGTTTGTTACATTTGGAACTATACTCATTATTCACGTCATATAGTACCATTTACAGTATGACTGTTAAAACATTACTAGAATTCCTAGAACTATTAACCTAAAGGCTTGAAAATAACAGTTCATTTTCCTATTATGATGGGAAAAGAAAGAGTTCATTATAAGATGATTTCTCATAGAGGGGTGGTTATATCTTTCTCATTTGCATACACATAACTATATAAATTAATTTGTTCAGTAAAACAAACAAAAACACAAAATCAGAAAGAACAAACTATAAAACAAAATATATGAATGACATTTATAACAATGCATGCCTTTACAATTTGGGGTATTTGTGCCAGTTATGCTATAAATTGACACACTTCAATTTTTCATCTAGGACTTATTTAGATTAAAACATTACCTAATGTATTATAATGTGTGACTAAAATAAAATCAGGATGAATTTATTTCAAATCAACCCACTTCAATAGTTTCAGAAACTAGCAGAATAAAATGATTTCTTCAGGGACTACACCTATTTACTGCCTGAGATCATCTCTCTTGGCTACAAATCAATAATACGTTCTTTCATTCATCAGTGATCATAAAGCTTTTCAATAATTCTAATTTTAAAGAATGATTACAGCAAGTACACAGTCATTGATTGTTTAAAGGTTGCACCTAAAATGAACACAAAGTTAATTTTATTTTTAACGAATGAGCTGTTTTGAAAAGTCAAGCATTTTTCCTCTTATCAAACTTTATGTAATAAGGTTATATATTTGATTATGTATGAGCCTGCACTATGAATTTGTGTGTGTGTGTATTATTTCAGCAATAAATTGTGCTCTTCCACACCTGGGAATTTATTTTTTTAATTTAAAATTCTGTTTAAAAAATATTCCTTTAAAATTCCAGAATGGACTTAAATGGATTACTGAGCTGTGATGCTATTAAAAATATGTCCACATATTCTTTGCTATTCCTTTTTTCATGAAGTAGAACTTAATATTTCTTCCCTTGAATGTGGGCTAAGCAAAGTGACTCCCTTCTAAGAAATAAAACACCACAGGATTGGAATGTAACTTTTGAGGCAAGGTCATAAGAAACTAAGACTTTAATCTTGAGTTAACTCTCTTGCTACTCATTGGTTCTCTCTCTCTCTCTCTTACACACACACACACACATGCACACATTTTTTTTCTGAGCCCAGCCACCATGTAAATAATTCTAAACCACCTTTACTAGAGAGGTCACATAAAATACAGAGGCACCTCATGTGACAGCCAACCAAAAGATTAAACATTCTTAGAAGTACACTGATAAAGACTGAATTTGTATTTCCTCCCAAATTCGTATGTTGAAATCCTAACCTCAAATGTGATGGTATTAAGAGGTGGGGCCTTTGGTAGATGATAAGTTCTGCTTTCATGATTGGGGTTAGTGCCCCCCAAATCATGTGACCCACAAAAGTTTCTTTGTTCCTTCCAGCATGTGAGGACATAACTTGAATACAGCAATTGATAAACTAGGGAGTGCGCCATGACCTGATATCAAATCTTGGTTTTTGCTCTTGGCCTTTCCAAACTCGAGGACTGTAATAAATAAATTTCTGTTGTTTTATAAACCAGTCTATGATATTCTATTATAATATCCCAAACAAACTTAAGATGTGGACCAACAGTAAAGTCTACAGAGAATGCAGCTTGCTTCAACAACTTGTTGCAATCTTTACTTATGAAGGATGCTTAGTCTGAACCACCTACCTAAATCATTCTACTTTCCTGAAATTTATAAAATGTGTGATAAGTATATGTTGTTTTATTTTATTTTATTAATTTTTTTATACTTTCTTTTTTTTTTAATTTCAGAGTATTACGGGGGTACAAAAGCTTTGGTCACATAAATTACCTTCGCACTGCTTGACAAACTTACCCATCCTCAAGACAGCACGCTAGCTGTGAGCATTGTTAGGTATGAGTTTACCCATCATCTACTCCACCCCCCAGACATTCCCAACACCTTGTGAATGTTATTTCCCACATGTGCACTTTTGTGTTGATCAATTAGTACCAACTTAATGGTGAGTACATGTAGTGTTTGCCTTTCCATTCTTGTGATACTTCACTTAGAAGAATGGACTCCAGCTCCATCCAATATAATACAATAAGTAGTTCATCATTTTTTATGGTTAAGTAGTACTCCATGCTATATGTATACCACATTTTGTTAATCCATTCATGTATTTATAGGCACTTGGGTTGTTTCCACATCTTTGCAATTATGAAATGTGCTTCTATAAACATTCAGGTGCAAATGTCTTTTTCATAGAATATCTTTTTTAGCTTTGTAGTGTAGCTTGAAGTCTGATAAATAATGCCTCCCAACTTGTTATTTTTGCTGAACGTGGTTTTAGCTATATAAGGTCGTCTCTGGTTCCACATGAAGCGTAGAATTGTTTTCTCTAGATCTGTGAAAAATGATGTTGGTATTTGAATAAAGATTGGAATGAATCTGAAGATCATTTTGGGTAGTATAGGCATTTTAACAATGTTGATTCTGCCAATCTATGAATATGGTATGGTTTTTCATCTGTTTATATCCTCTGCTATTTCCTTTCTCAGTGTTTCCTAGTTCTCCCTGTAGAGGTCTCTGATCTCCTTAGTTAAATATATTGCTAGGTATTTTATTTTCTTTGTTGCTATTGTGAAAGGTATTGAGTCTTTGATTTCATTCTTAGTTTGACTGTTGTTGGTGTACAGGAATGCCGCTGATTTGTGTTCATTGATTTTGTAACCTGAGACTTTGCTGAATTTATTAATTCCAGTAGTTTCCTGGCAGAATCTTTGGGGTTTTCTAGTTATAAGATCAGCGTTCATTAGTCCAAAAGACTTTTCTTAAGTGATTTCACTGTTTAAGTTTTGAGTAAAAACAAGATGCTTGTTGTATATATGATACTATATTATATTCATATATATTTTAAAAAATACATCTCTAATACTGGGAGATAGAAATAATTTACATAATATATTGAAAAACATTGACTTCTTTTTAATTTTTCTTTTTGAAAATCAGGTTCACTTTTTTTCTTATGTTTCTAGGAGAATAGGGTCAGTGCCAATTAAAGATGGGTGATACATGTTATAATGTAAATGCCTTGCAGAAAAATAAAGTAAGTAAATAGTATCAGGAGAAAGTTTTTGAAGTTCATGGAAGAGAGGTAAGAGGTCTTACATCAGAGCCATTGCTTTTCTTCCCTTCACAGTGGATAAACACTTAAAGTGGTAGAAAACAAAACAATAAAGAGAACAGGGCTTGTGTTTTTCTTCTCTTTTGGAATATGTGGGAGGAGCCAACCACACATGTTCCAGAACCCATGTGGAACCATCAAGGTAGAATAGAAATAATTGCATCTTAAGGGTGGTTCACTATCCTTAGTGTAAAATGAGGCAAAAGAGGTAATTGCCTAACAGGGTGTATTGAGAATTGTGGTCTTTACTTGGGGTAAAGAGAGGTCATTAAAATGTTTTAATACATAAGGTGAATAGCAGATTTAAATTTTATAATTATTACCCTGGCTACAGCATGGAATTTAGAATGGAAAATTCAGTAGAGAATTTGGAGATTAGTTGTGAAGTTAATGAAGAAGCCAGTGTAGAAATGCAGCTTTGACTAGAATAGTGAGTACTAAAGATGATGACTACATATATTTGTATATTTAGAAAGAAAAATCAGCAAGCAATGAGAGTAGATTATAGAATATTAAAGAGGGAGACAGGTATCAAGAATAATTCATAGGTTTACATAAAAGGATAGATATGGTGCCAAATGTATAGTGACTCTAAACCTAATGAAATAGAGTCAATATTTACAAAAATTACAAGGCAATTCCAGCATGTAAGTTGGTTATCTTTATTTTAGCATTTTTCATATTATCAAAATTTAGCACATGAAGGGTATTCTTTTGTGGTTTTTGTTTTAACTTTTTAAAATTTATTTATTTATTTATTTTTTAAGTTTTAATTATTTTTTTTATTTTGGCATATTATGGGGGTACAGATTTTAAGGTTTCAATAAATGCCCATTTCCCCCCCTCCCCCCAAAAGTCTGAGTCTCCATCATGACCATCCCCCAGATGGTGCACATCTCACTCACTATGTATGTATATACCCGCCCCCCTCCCCCCTCCCACCTGCCCAATACCCTATTACTGTAGCACCTATGTGTCCACTTAGGTGCTACTCAGTTAATACCAGTTTGCTGGAGAATATATCTGGTGCTTGTTTTTCCATTCTTGGGATACTTCACTTAGTAGTATGGGTTCCAGCTCTAACCAGGAAAATATAAGATGTGCTATATCACCATTGTTTCTTAGAGCTGAATAGTACTCCATGGTGTACATATACCACATTTTATTAATCCATTCTTGGATTGATGGGCACTTGGGCTGTTTCCACAGCCTTGCAATTATGAATTGTGCTGCTATAAACATTCGAGTGCAGGTGTCTTTTTTGTAGAGTGTCACTGGATCATTTGGGTAGATGCCCAGCAATGGGATTGCTGGATCAAATGGTAGATTCACTTGTATCGCTTTAAGGTATCTCCATATTGCTTTCCACAGAGGTTGAACTAGTTTGCAGTCCCACCAGCAGTGTAGGAGTGTTCCTCTCTCTCCGCAACCACGCCAGCATTTATTGTTTGGAGATTTTTTGATAAAGGCCATTCTCACTGGGGTTAAGTGATATCTCATTGTGGTTTTGATTTGCATTTCCCTGATGATTAGAGATGTTGAGCATTTCTTCATATGTTTGTTGGCCATTCTTCTGTCTTCTTTAGAAAAATTAAAATTTAGTTTTTAATTGAAAAAAATTCTAACAGCAGTTCCCAACATTTTTGGTACCAGGGAACGGTTTCATAGAAGAAAATTTTTCCACCAACTGGCAGCCAGGAGGGAAGGAGCTTAGGTGGTGATGTGAGCAATGGGGAGTGGCAGTAAATACAGATGAAGCTTCACTTGCTCACCTGCTGCTCACCTCCTGCTCACATGTAAGTGAGATCACACAGTATATTTGTCTTTCTGTGCCTGGCTTATTTCACCTAACAAAATGTCTTCCAAGTTCATCTATGATGTTCCAAGTGACAACATGTGCTTTTATTTTATCAACAAATGAAGAAAAACTGCATATAAACTTATGTGCATGTTTTTCATAATCATTTTACTTTTCATCCAGGATAAATTATATTATATAAATTATATATAAATATATCTCTTTGGAAGACCATAATTCGTGGAACCTGATTACAACTTTCTACAAATTTTAAATAAAATAAATTTTAATTTTGATTTAATGAGGATAATAATGTGACATTAACCCTAACACTATATATTGACTCCTACTGAGCAATTACTCTTGTCTTTGATCAAACAGAGAATGTTACAAAACTACAATTCAACACAATATTAAGATTTAAAATTATAAGAGACAGTTCATAAATATTTATAATTACTTAATTACAAAAGTATAAATGTCCATAAATATTCATACATTATTTGCAATAAATGTATTTTTTCACTACATAAGTAGTTCCAGATTCCAATTATATGTACAAATATACTAAATATATTTTGATCTATGATTTGTGAAGAATGAAGGGAAGATTTTAAAGATTTGTATTTGCTGAACCATATTATAACTTAATTATTTTAGGCATTAGAAAATTGTGTCTAACAAATGTAGCCAAATCTATCATCCAATAATCAAATTTTATCAGTTGCTGCCACAAAGGGCAAATTATTCAAACTAAAATTACATTTTCTTTTCTTTTTGGAATCATATGCTATCTTTATTTGTATTCCTGGTATTTGATTGTTGCTTCATTCAGGGAAAAAATAGTTTTAAGTGTCCTGAAAGATAAAAGCTGAAAGCTAAAATCTGTTTTCGATTTATTGCCAAAGAATGGTAAATAAACTAAAATCTGAGCCAAAGCTTTCAGAGCTAAAGTGCTGATTTCAAAGGAAATCAAAGAAAAAAGAAAGAGAGAATCAAGGGAACTGGAAGTAGAGCATTTGTCAGTCCATTCTAGTCCAAAAGTTCAACTCAACCTGAAAAGAGGTGGACGTTCCAGAGAAAAAGGATAGTTGAGCAATGAGGAGATGTAAAACCACAGAAAAATATGAATTTTAGGGAAATTTCTTTTTATATATTGACATTACACTCAGAATATTTTAACTGGAGTACTTATTTACTTGTTTTAGGCCTGGGAACAGTTTTAAAATTAGGTTTAAAAGAAGGAAACCAAAATGGACTTACTCTCATATAAAATGTACATAAGCACTTAGAAAAATTTATAGATAATATATGTCATTACATGGTAAAATTATCTACTTTACACATTTTAATCAAAACAGTTAAAGAGATTTTGTTTTCTGTTTTTTTTTTTAAATTTAGTTGTATTATAATTGTAGCTTACATGTTCTTTTCTGAAGTTGATGCCATTTCGATAGTATAGTAGACAATGTGGTTTTTGTATGGTGCAGTGTAAAAGCATCGGCTTTGAATCTAGATTTATTTGTGATCATTCCATTTCCTTTCAACTTCGTAAGAATACACTCAGGTTAATAAGCCTTGCATTTTTATTTTTATAATATAAAAATGTTAGTTCATTACCAAAGTTGTGATGGATACACAGATAATGAAATAATACATGTAAAACACTTACAACAGCACCAGATATATAGTAGGTGTCATAAAAAAAGCACTCAGTGGGATATAAGAGCTAAAGGGTGCATATTTCAACCTTCATCTTTCAGATTGGCAACTTAGAGTGGCATCTGACACTTAGGCAAAAACAAATATCAAACTTTCCGACATATAAATAAGCCCCCTATCAAAGAATATTTTTACTGCTACTATTGACTAATATCTAAAGATTTCTTGCAAAGATTCATCATCTACAATTACAATAGCTGAAACATCCTCTAGGACTTTTGATAAAAATGTTATAGAATCAGATCAAATTTTGCAACCTTGAGTTTCTCAAATCCACAAAAATATTATATAAGGAAATATGCCCAAAATAAAGAAAAGTAGACTTGAAGAGGAACAAAAGGGGGTGAGGGAAGTTGAATTGTTGGAAAATAAGGAGATTTATTTTTCTAAATAGGCAGTACTTTTATAGGGGGGTTATGACTTGGTTATTCTGAAGCATTTCCTGTTCCTACTGTGTGTCATGCTGTAGGGTACATAAAATTTATATACCCCACAGCATAAAACTATAGGTGGTTGTATATTCTCATTCTCTTCTTCAAGTTGTCTCCTAGAGCTTTCTGAATTTTAGAACATCTGCTTCCCCGCTTTACCCACCAACATGCTTAAATTAATCATAAAAATGAATGAGGTGAATGGAATTTTTATATTTGTGTGCTCTATTGCCATATAAATTCAGAAGTCTGAAAAAATAAGTTTATCATCAAGTCATATATGTTTATTAAGAAAATTGATCAATAAGGAAAGCAAACTGGCCTTGCTTTTCCCTTGTACTTAACCTCATATTCAGGATTTAACACAACCCACCCCTAAAGATGACTCTGCCACCATTATATTTTATGCTTTCTAATGAACTATACTAATGTCCTTAAGATTGTATTTTAAATCTCCCTTAGCTCATGTATTTCTACGAGATTTTAAAGGCCAAAGTAAAGTTTTCTAAGAAAGTAATTCAATTTGTGAGCAAATGTCCACTTTGGCGTCTTTAGTCACCATGAGAATTACAGAATAACAGAGTGCTTTTACTTTCCTATCAGTGACAGCCCTGCATCTATTAACTAGAGCAGTATTTCAGCTAAAACTCCCCAGATTGACTGCCCCCACCTTTGGAGCTGTGACCTTTTGATGACGAATGTGTCACTAACACAAATATTTTACCAGCTTTTAAAAGAATAGTCTTTGTCAAAGCTTGGGGACAGGAGTTGTTTTTATGCAATATCTGAACTAGACTTATAATATTAAAATATGATGAATGAGAATAGTGAAAAATAATAAATTCTAATGTGACTGAGCTTTCAATAACCTGGAGACTCATGCTCATCAGAGAACTGCAACTAAAAGGTTTCAATCTCATAAATCAGAGGTTTCATAACTTTCACGTAACAGAATCACATGATAAACTTAAAAACTATATTATACTCTGCACTCAGATATTCAGGAGAGTAATCAAGAATGTCCATATTTAACATTTTCCCCTCATGGTTCTACGGAGTGAGAATACAGACAAGTTGTTAGGAGTTTGCTCTCTGCAGTCAGAGTGGCAACATCTAAACCCCAACCCCACCTGTTTATAACCATCTGATCTTGGGAAGTTCCTTAATTGATAAGCATTCCCTCCACAGCTGAGGAAAATGGGAAATAATTATATCTTTCTCATAGGATGAAATGAGGTAATACATGCAAAATAGCATATATTCAACCCTTGCATACTTTATCTATTATCATTGTTGTTTGATATCAGTAGAATTAAAATAAAACAAACTTTTCCTTTGAAATAATATTATCTGCACATAGGCAAGCTAGTTCCAAGTAGATCCTTTCCAAATGTTAAATAAATCATCCAAAATATTGTAAAAAGTTTTTATGTAGGGACTGGTATATACTTAAGGGGAAAACAGTTGTCTTACAACAATAGTTTAATTGTAATAATTTTCATGATTCATGGAAATTTTGCAGAGAAAAATTTGCACATTCTATAAAACATATGACAAAACAAATTTATTTTCTTTTTGTAAATTAATGATTATAAAAAAATGTTAGCCTTTACTTTGGTTTCCTTACTGACATCAGACAGCACTCAACTAATTATCTGAGACAAATAGAAAAGGAAAACTTTCACCGTGCTCACCATATCTGAGTTTTCTTGCCAGGCTACGAGAGGATATTCTTGTGATAAAAGATACATATTAAACTATTAAACCATTGGTATGTTGGATCTGAGGCCCTGTGATTTATATTATTTGGACGGTCTGAGAAGGCAATTTAAACTTGACCAGAAACCAGAGTAGGTAGAAAGTCAGCAAGATTTTTTCTAAAAGAGGAGGGAGTTCGCAGCTACAGAGCCCTTGTTCTGGGTGCTTTAGATCTCCTAAACTATTAAACGACCGAGCAACATAGCCAGAGGCTTTCTACTACCAAATTATATCCTGATTTGTAGAGCACAGGCCAAGATGTAGCAGTGGTATAGAGCCTGGAGGCTTCAAACTCTGAAATAAATCAAAATCTTTAGAACAGAAATAGAATAGAGGTAGCGTTGGCTTCTTGTTTAATGCTGTTTGAAAGGGAATTTCTATTGCTTACTCTCAGAAGGATATTTCATGATTTAACTATTGACATTTGTTGAAAATCAAGAATGTAATGCATTAAGTACCAGATCACCTGAGAATCTTGAGGAGAAAAGTTATTCCATGAGGCTACACATCTTAACCTCAAAGGAGAAGTTGGAGCAACTTCTTACTTCTGAGTTAGAAGGCATTAAGTCACAGGTAGAAAAATGACTTCTGAATGTGTACCTGGAGTCAGGGCTGATGATGGCTTTAGGCCCAGTATGTCTTGTGCTGTGTTAGGATCTGACCAGCATTATCACCTTGGTTCTACTGAGAGGCAGCTTTTGAGTGCCCTGTGTGAACGACTGCAGAATAACAATCAGAACATCTGGTTTCAAAGCTGTTGAAGGTGAGTAAGGTGCCCTAGATAAGCTTGAGGTGCTGCCATCACACAGATGAGAGGAGTACCACATGGTAACTGAGGCTAGTCAAATTCTAGGATGGGGGCATCTCCAGGACCATACTGGGCTTCCAGGTAGAGGTAATCACACTCACCTGCTGTACATAAGATAAGATAGATTTAGACATTATTAGAGAAAAAAATTATTAAAGTAGCTAATCAAGAGAGAAACTAACATGTAAAGAAAATCCGTAAGTAACAATCAGGGCTGTTATGAGGGTACCCAATCAACAGAGACCAAAGATGTTGCTATTATATATTTCTCTACCATCTGAAGTAGATGGTTTCTATCCGATAATTCACAATGGATACTTTAGCTACTTTTCTTCATGTCTTTCTTATGAGAAGAAAGAAGAAATGGATGAGAAAAGACATTCCTTCCCCATGTCAGCATTCCTGCTACTTGCTCTCAACATTTTCACTATCATCTCATTATACAGGAGAATATATTTACCATCTTTCTTCATACTGAGATAGTATTTTTTTGCTGGAAAATTATCAATTTCTTCCCTCCAAATATTATTTTCTTACAATAATGAAAAACTGAGCAAGTTCTCAGTTTTACCCAACTTTCAAGCTAAAAAGTTAGCTCCCACAGTTTTATAAATACTGGCAGAAAACATGAAACTTTTGAATCAGAATCTAAAAACTTTTATTATTCACATGACAGCAGGTAGCATGAGCTTCAAGTTGAGATTCATTCTCTTTGCCCCTCAAATCCCATGGGGGCCATGCAGAACAGCCAGATTGATGCTGTGAACACAGTGATTTGGGGTCACAGTGAGCAATCTTGTGTTTAAGAAAAGCTCAATTTTATAAATGGGCTTCAAGCAAGTTTGTGCAACTATACCTCCAGAGAGAAGATTCTTTTTACTATCCTCATCAGAAAAGAAATATGCCTCTTCCTTAGGAAGAGACTCTACCTTTACCTTCTAAGGCTATTATCTATACAAAATTCTTGAAAAGGTAGACAAACAAATGCTAATATAAGAAATATTCAGAAATGCCATGGAGAATTGTTTCCCCAAAACTAATTTCTTTATTATTTCTTCTGAAATTCCTACCAGATACATGTTAGGTCTTTTCATTCACTCCTACTAATCCTTATATTTGTAGTTCATATCTTAATTCTGTTTGCTTTTATAAGTATACTGCTGAAATCTTTTCTGTTTCTTTCTTTTCACTAATTTTGGATTATGTATTATAAAACATATATCTAAAGAATTGAAGAATTTCAAAAATAAATTTATCAAATTTAAATGTTACTATTTCAGTTGAATTTTGTTTCATGTTTTCTTATTTTAGGTGGGCCTATATTTAATAATTTTCTATTTGTTTGAAATTTTAATGAATGTCTTCACTTATCTTCCTAGAACATTCCAAATATGATTATTTTAAAATCTCTCATTATTTCATAAAAATAAATTCAACTAGTATGAGTTCATAACCCTCTTATTGATTTGGTAATTATCATTTTGAGTAGTATATTGTCATGTGGAAGAATTTATGTGTGCAGGCTCATTTGGAGTGAGAACTCTTTGTGTGTGTGTGTGTGTGTGTGTGTGTAGTGTTTTCTTCTTTCTCACTTTATGTTCAGCCCTTTTTATCAAATTAGTTGAAGGATGCCCATACAAACTGCCCCACAACTAAGTAAAACCAAGGTCTGACAGTGTTTTTCAAAGTTCCTCTCCCTTCATATACTGGGGTAACTAGGAATACATTCATTCAGTACTAGGTAATATAGCCCAAATCTTAAACCAAGTTCTGCATTTTCAGCAGTTCTTGTAGCTATCCCATCCTTTAAATATTGGGAGCTCTAAGCCACTCTATAGTTTCCAGTAATGAACCTGGTTCTAAGATATGACTTATATAGAGATATTTTAGTCCATACTTTATTGTACAAGGCAACTTAATGGCCATAACTGATGGCCTTGGGATCAGAAGTCCTACATACTATGGCTTATATATATTCAAAATTGTGTGTGCCTGTATGTGTGTGTATTTTCAAAAAGTTCATCTCATTTTTCATTTTCACTATATAAGTGTGATTTTTCCTTTTCACTGTTTTCTAAAATTGCTCTGTATTAGGAACAGGAATTATGAGTCAAGTCTACTTGTACTCCAACATCTTGATAAAGAAAATATGGTTTGTTTTTATTTATTTGGGATGAGCCAAACTTAGGTATGTTTCACACTTAAAGGATAGAAGAAAATTTAATCATTTAGTTAGAATTAAAGATTTCAGGACACTGTTAAAGAGTGACAGAAACCTATTAGAAATTTTCACTCAGTTCTCTATTACTTTCTTATTACCTATTATAATAATTTTAATGCCAAGAAAAAGCTGGATGCTACCCACAGTATTATCAAGTTTTACCAAAAATAGGATTCTTTGATGTCATAAACAATTGATGTTATCAACACAAGTTGCTTGCCATTTTAATGGGAGTCAGTCTTCTTCAAGAATGAAGAAAATCTAAGGGAATTTCTTAGATCACACAAATATTCTAGGAAAAATATTGTTAAAAAAGCTGTCTTTTTCCTAAAAATGATACTCCAAATTAAAAGTATAAAATGAATATTAATAAGAGAGAGCCAAAGTTCAAAATACACAAGACATTGTTTATAAAATGCTGAATTTGTTCAAAATTGTTAAAAGTGTGCAAATAGAGATATGGCTGTTTAAGAAAGCATCACTAGCATAGCAAGGCATAAACAATTATGGTACAATAAGATTAATTAGATGGAGAGTGGACCTTTTATAATAATTATATTTTTGACTCAATCTACATCTTTATCCTCCATAGTTTCTCTCCAGATTCTTAGTCTCTGGCCTTTCCTCTGATAGCCATGATAATTTAAAAATAAATCATCCAACAAACAACACTTTCATTGATTCTTTTAGCTCTTCGGTGTCTGTGTTTTGGTTATTGAACTGGAACTAACTATATAACACTTCAGAAGGCTAATAAGACCCTTTATTGTGTTCTAGATTCTCTCCCATATTTCAGAGATCTGGTTACTAGGAAAAGCAACTTCCAAGTTACATAAGGAGAAATAGAAGTTAAATTGAAGAAGCAGCAGCTAAAATCATGATATTTATCTAAAGACTATAATGACTAATTTTGGACATAGTGACTTTCCTGCTACTAAATAAATCAGCCATAGGGTGGACTAGGAGAGAATATATTTAATTGTAGAAGAAATTCATATTTAAGATAAATCTTTTTCTAAAGCTTTATCTGGCATCAATATTTTCAATATTTGTAGAATAATTTATACAATTTAACTTTCCTAATTTTCAAGGTAGAATAAAGAGGAACATGGAATAAAATATTTCTTGTCTCTAATTACTAAATAGTCTATTCAATAAAATGTTACTGGTTCAAAAAAATTCACAAGATGAGCTTCAAACAGGAAATAAATCTTTGTGAATTATTTTTTTTACAATTATATGAGTCACATATTAGAACTATTTTCTTTTCCACTCTATTACATAACAATTTATAAATAGTCTATCCATAACAATTTATAAATAACCTTAAAGCAAACTCAGGTTAGTGATGCAATCATTCTTAACTATTCCAATACCATATGAACTAATATAAAGGAATCATTCTCTTACATTGATAAACCTGTCAACATTGCCAAATCAAACAACTCTAATCATATTTCTTTACTAGAGAAAATATATATGCCTTCTTTCAACTTTAGCACTATTAAAATAAATAATTAACCTTACTGTTTTTAATTCAAAGTATAAAATATGAACTGCTATAGAGATTTATCTGAAAACTGTATAATTTGATTCAGTTTATCCCCAAACTACCCCAATTTAGAGTATTTTCTTCCTGTTTCCTCCAGTTACTTCTCCGACAATTGCCTTTGTCTTCTTCCTTCTCTTCATTCTCTTTCTATTCTCCCTTCCTTCTCTCCCTTCTTTCCACAAATTTTTATTGAACACTCCTGAATGTCAGGCACTGTCTATGTTCATCATGTATAAAGATGAATCTCTAGGCACTTACCTTCAGTCTATTATGAAACTGACCTTCCAATAAATAATTGCAACACAATGTGAATATTATTCTATTTGAATTTTCATTCTTCATTTTTTAATGCATTATCTTTCTTTTGACTAGGAAGGTTTGTGATCTGACCTTTGTAAATTGTAATTATATAACATTTATCCCTAGGAATGGATGAAACGTTTATCATAAACTGTGTATATTGCTTCATTATTAAACCTGAAGCAAAGTCTGCTTTTTTTCCCTAAGTTTCTTTCATCTTTCATGGGTAAAATAAATTTAGCTGAATCTATATCTTTATTATATGAAACACATAGCACACAAATAAAAGCCTGCTGCTGTAGACAATAATTATGTCAGAGTACATTTGGTTTCATTTTATGAGGGAATGCCAACTTCCCATTAAAAAGCAAATGCTGCATTTCAAAAGGTTAAATTGGCTGATATTTAAATAGAATTCTTGGAGGTTAAATTTAGAATGCAGAATATGTGCAATAGAAGACCAATCTCTGGCCCTGTTGAATTGTACTTAAAGAAAAACTGGATACATTTTCAGTCACTTTAAGTTCTTAAATTGCTGTAACATTGCAATTTGTGAATTTGTGCAGAACTGTTTCATTAAAAAAAAGTCTTTAAAAAGGAATACTGATAAAGAATTCTACTCCGGCATTAAAATTGAACAGTAATGTGGTAGAATATATTGGTATGGAAAAGAGTAAATAAAAAATGCAGGTTTTAAAATAGTAACTATAATATGAAGCACATATGCATATGGTAATGCAGGAATGCCTATTCCCCAGTTTGCAGATAAAAATCAAGTTACATAAAATGAAATATTCAAATTTTGTTGACTTGTTTTGCCAGTTGCATAATATGGAAACTCATCTTCCACCTCTTCTAAAGTGGCCTATGGGAAAGTTTTCTACTCTGTTATTGTCACTCTCTTTGAAGCCTGCTTCTTGGCAACTACTCTATTTTTTTTCATTGTTAAAGTTGTATTTAAGAGAATATTCATAATGTTTTGGGACAATTTTAGAGACAACTACTCTTATTTTATTTATTTATTTATTTATTTTTTTTTTGAGACAGAGTCTCGCTTTGTTGCCCAGGCTAGAGTGAGTGCCATGGTGTCAGCCTAGCTCACAGCAACCTCAAACTCCCGGGCTCAAGCGATCCTTCTGTCTCAGCCTCCCAAGTAGCTGGGACTACAGGCATGAGCCACCATGCTCGGCAAATTTTTTTATATATATTAGTTGGCCTATTAGTTTCTTTCTATTTATAGTAGAGACGGGGTCTCGCTCTTGCTCAGGCTGGTTTCGAACTCCCGACCTCGAGCAATCCACCCGCCTCAGCCTCCCAGAGAGCTAGGATTACAGGCGTGAGCCACCGCGCCCGGCCAAGACAACTACTCTTAATACAGACTTGAGACTCAAGTACATTAGTCCAAATAGAAAAATGATAACATGGAACCTGTATCATGGTGTCTTCAGCTCACAATCTCTCTTAATCTGATGTAAAATAACTCCTGGACATAAATACTTGCCCTCCGACATACCAACTAAACTTTCAAGCTCATAAATGTTTTAAAATTTAAGCTCAAAAGGAAATCTGCTGTTTACATCTAAGTTTATGCATACGAAAACAAAGGATTATGTGCCAAGATATTAATGGCAATTATTTCTGAGTACTAATAATATAATGTGCTTTTTATTTTATTTATTTTTCTGTACTTTCTACTGTGAACATGTAGTGATTTTGAAAAGAAAGGCATAACAATTAAATTAATTTAAGAAGTTAAAGTACATAAAAATTAGCAAATGCCTAATAATAAAATAATAAATTGGCCGGGCACGGTGGCTCACGCCTGTAATCCTAGCTCTCTGGGAGGCTGAGGCGGGCGGATTGCTCGAGGTCAGGAGTTCGAAACCAGCCTGAGCAAGAGCGAGACCCTGTCTCTACTATAAATAGAAAAAAATTAATTGGCCAACTAATATATATAGAAAAAATTAGCCGGGCATGGTGGCATATGCCTGTAGTCCCAGCTACTCGGGAGGCTGAGGCAGAAGGATTGCTTGAGCCCAGGAGTTTGAGGTTGCTGTGAGCTAGGCTAACGCCAGGGCACTCACTCTAGCCTAGGCAACAAAGCGAGACTCTGTCTCAAAAAAAATAAATAAATAAATAATAATAATAATAAATTATTTAAATTAACATTAGCCAAAGACCCACTATACTTGCTAAAATTCTAATATCTATGTGAAATAAAGAATCTAAATGAAATAAATTTATTTTTTTAATTAAGCATTTAAATATTGAATAGTTCACTACTTCTGCTGTTTTGACAGAATATCAGTTTACTATTCTAAGACATAGCATGTTATGAAAATTTAAATTATTCATCTCTGTAATACTAATAAAAAGTAGTAATTATTTGTTAGTATCTGTTTTAATGTAGATCACAGGGTGAAAATGTAAACTGAACATATTTACTATAAAATATAATGATGTAAAATGTAAACTGGACTAACATTAGGAAAATAGAAGAAGTATCTAACTAGTTTAGGGGTCTAGGAAGACCTCCTTAAGAAAATAAGCTTTAAACTGAGATATAAAATATAAAAAAGGAGTTATTCCAGACTAAGGAGAAAAAGAGAATTTTGGAAAGGAAAATGATAATATTGCATTTGCCTTTAAAAAATAATATTAAAAGTGGAAAATGTCCTTCCTGTGAAAAAAATGTATATAAGAAACACAGTAGTTAGCTGAAACAGAGGGTTAGAAGAATTTCCTGAAAATAATATATTGCTCATAATAGAACATCGCAATAATTTTATATAATATTCAAGTATGCATATGTACTATATGCCTTTTCAAGGTAGTATAATTGACTTATTGTTTATAGTAAATAATTTATGTTTCTGCTTCTTCCCTAGTGGCCATAACATCTGTACTATATGCATGTAACTCTATTCAAAGAGGTTTGTGTGTGTTTGTATGAATACGTTGTAAGTAGCAGGGCTTAGTTTGTTTCTTCACTCCTTATTTCCTAAGGTTCTTTAACTATTGTGTGAATAAATATTTCTTATCTAAACACAGTATATTAGAAGTACCTAATATATCATTTATTTCTTTATATGTGTGACAATGTTAAACAGTATAACATTTAAAGCAAGGTAAGACTAATTTCTATTGCTTCTGTTTTTTAATAGGGCAAAATTATGTGAACATAAGTAACAAATAGGATTATTTACTACTATCCATCAGCTCCCACTAATTGATGAAGTGTTTACAAATAGAAACTAGCACAGAGTTAGCACTCTTTACTTACCCCATATTCCAAGGAAACAAATAGAACTTAGTCATAATTTTACATTCACTTGATTCCACGAGTTCTGGAGGCATAGTTACACTGTTAATAGCAAAGAAGGAAATACAGAATGGGAATAACATTTGTAAAAAGGTTTCTCAGTGACTGATAGACAACAAGAAGTCATGCATTTTGCTTGCCTGAAACTCAAAAAACTGTAAGAAATGAGATTATGTGCAATTAAAGAGAGTGCTATTTGAATGAAAAAAATGACATGTTGCTAATTTTTTTTATAGTACTCCTATGGTACTTCCCCAGGTAGGATGTATTAACTCTTTAAAACACTAGGGAAACATTTAATCTACTGAAAACTTAATTTAATAGGACCCTAGGAGCTTGAAAAGCAACTTACTCAGTGGGAGAATCTGGCTTATAAAGTTCAGTGATGCAACACTCAAAGGTATTGAATTTTAAATGAATTCATGAATCTAATAAATCATCCTGGCTGTCAAATGAAATATAATTTGTGAAAAATTTATTACCCATGATTATCATGTATTAAACATAAGGTTTAAAATCTAAGCAAATGTTATACTCCTAGTTGGATAAATACTCTAGATTGCAAGTAGTCTTTAATGTATTTTGACATCAAGTTGGCCAAGGCAGTGTTTATATTTCTAATGAACATCATCTCAGGCTTTGATAGCTCATCCTTTTCTTGTCATTTAAAGTACTGAACCCAACTCTAATCATGTCACATATATCCTTGTGCTTTGACTTCTAAATCCACTCATTCATCTCTTTTTGAATGCCCATATATCTCCTTAACTTGATCCAATGCTCTCAGTATAAATTTTGTTGTGATGCAATGTAAAATAGACTGCAGAAAGGGTTTATAGAGACAAGATGCACCTTGAAATCTCTAAAATCAGCGTTGTCCTTTATAACTGCCTTTCATTGCAGAAATACAAACTTAATGAAATATTCTTGTTTTTTAACTAAAGTCTTGACCAAATGGATGAAAGTAGGAATTACACATGGCAAAGAGTGTCAAAATTCAAAATAATCTAATCCTAAAATTTTGACCTTATCATCACCTCAAGGTCTGATGCAATTCTCAAGCGATCATTCTTTCTATTGAAATTTGTAATTGATTGACAAAAAAGTAGATAAGCATTTATTTTTCAGTACTCTATAGGGCCATAAATATAAATAAATATTGGCTGCAGCAAATCACATGGAAGAGATTCATAGCCATGAATCTCAAACAGTAAAAGGTAAAATGCTTTGATTACTTTTCACCATCTGTCCAATTTGTAAGTACTATCAATCTCTTTATAATTTTCTTTAAATTACTAAGATCATTCAAGCATAATTTCTTAAATGTTTGAGTATATTTGTAAACTTTATTATGAGAGAAATGGCAAGCTGTTTTTTACAGGAAATATGCAATTCTTCATTTACTTTATAAATGACAAATATATATCATACATGTACATTATAAATGATACATATATAGTAGATATGCAAATAATTATATACCTTAAAAAGTAAACACATATAATTTCTAAAGGATTTTATTTTTGTTGTGTACTTTATTTGAATGCTATATTACTATTACATTCATTTATTCATTTTTAAGCATATTCAATGTGTAATTTTAGCTCCTCTTTCCACACTGGGCATATAGCAGTAAGAAAGTCTTTTTCTTAGGATGTCTTTTTTTGTAGGATCCAGTTGAAAGACTATGGATAAAAGAAATAAATATTTACATCTTAGGTGGAAATAAGTTCAGTGAAAAAAATACGTGGTTAAGGATCAAGAAGCCTGAAAACCTGTGGAAGGAGAGCTTTTTAAACAGAAAGAGCACTCGCAAAGGCCAACAGGTGGGAATGTCCTTGTCATGTTGAAGGACAGTAAGGAGATAGATTAAGGAGGTGTGATCCCAGTGAGAATTTGCTGGGGGCAGGGCTCGTAGGGCATTTATAAGGCTTGCTAAGGACTTTGCCTTTTATTCTAAATAAAATGTAAAACCAATTAAGGAATTGTGTCAAGTGCCAAGTTCTAGTTTACCTTTTTTAAAGGCTAACGTGCAGAAAATATGTGAAAAGGAGGGGGAAGCTCATGTAACCTGTTTGGTGGTTATGTCAATAATCTAGGTCAAATTTATTTTTACATGATTTTTTTGAGTGTTATATCCACAACAGAATGGGGCTGAAATGTTGTTGTCACTTTGTCATTCAAGTCTTAGGTGTCTAATGAATAAATGGCGATTGGATGAGGCTAACAATGCACCTGGGGAGAAGATGGAGTTCTGAATGTAATTTGAATATAGAGCTAAAAAATTTCCTGATGGATTGAGTAGAGGGTGTGAGAGAAAATAAATTGAAGATGAATATTTCATATTGAATAACTGGAATGATGTGGCTGCTATATACTGAGACAGGAAAAAATGCAAGAGTCAAGTTTAGGAGCAGGATGGAGAAAAGAGTGTTGGAACCAATTGGGTTGAGATGTTTAACAGATTTACAATGAAATGTTAATGAGGTAGTTGGGTATATAAAAATATATGTGATAATTATCTGTTTATTGTTTCATTGACCATAATACCACACTTCATACTGACCTTAGTTCTTGTGATGGCTTCAGGTTAAGTTTTTGGTTCCCATGGTAAACCTACCGAAAAAGAAAAAAAAAAGGGATTAATACTTGTTTAAATGTCAAGTAGGGCCTCAATGTATTGTTTTATCATTGTATTCAGTCAAGCAGCTTATAAAAGGTTTATGGGAAAAAAGAACAATTTGTGACTACTGGGGAAGAGGACCTAGGAGACATATGGACAAACTAGGCATGATGTCAGTATATGAACAAGAAACTCTAGGTTCAGGGAAGTTCAGCTGATTTTGCCACATATAAGAGGGATCAAAGCCTCTCAAATCTTTAGCATAATGTTGTAAGTGGGCTATTGGATGATACTGCATTTAGTTAAATTACTATCCTGATTTATTTTAATAGTTAAGAAAATAAAAATGGAAAATTGAGAGAAAAACATGTACATAATACTAAACAAATATATTTTTGGTGATTTGTTTCCATAATCACATGGTATAACACTCAAATAAAAAAGTATTTACTTAAAACTTCAAATAATTGTTCAATATGTATAACACTATCCTATAAAAATGATGGTAATTTCTCTATACTAGGGCTGTTTAATTGTTAAGTATATAGGAAGAAGATCTCCTTTAGACAGTGTCTAAATAAATCCTGGTGGGAGGTACATATTTATCCTATTCTAATATAATATTAATAAATAATACTGTTTGGACCAGGATCTTAATGGAAACTTGCTATCTGGCAGATGTTAAGACCTAAAACTATCTCAGCAATATAAAACAATTATTAATAATTACAAGTAAACCTCTACTTGTAAATCTTAACTGCCCATATCAAGATAAACTCTTCAGCTTCTAACTCATGCCTATTGATGTAACATAATGCAGATAATACTAAAATTTACCAATCTACCAAAATATTCTGGTGAAATCCTTGACCTGGAGTTTTGTTGTTGTTCCTTTACATCTCTGTTTTCAGAATAAATGTAAACTGATAAAGTAATGAAAAAAGTAGGAAAGACCCTCAGATCTGCCTAGTGATTACCTCTGTTAACAATTTGGTATGTTCATTCTGTCTGTAACTATTACCTACATTTAAAACCAATCTTAATATGTTTAGAGATTATTATAAATGGTGCTACTCATATACTTAACATTTTAATTTATTTTGGAACACATACACAAAAATGTTGCTCTATAATTGCTTTGTCCCTGTTCTTTTTTGCATAAACAAAGATATTTCTCTCTGTTTGATAGGTTACAATAAAATGGAGTTAATGCTTAAACATACCACTTAAAATAACTTATTTTTATGGGCTAATTGTTTTATAAAATAAACACTGAAAGTTTTTTTTCAAGTTTATGTTTTATATTAACACATGGCATTCTCAGCATGTTGAGAGGCTAGGAAGGGAGGATCACTTGAGGCCTGAAGTTCAAAACCAGCTTGGGCAACATAGCAAGACTTTGTTTCTCCAAATCATTAAAAAGAAAAAAAAAAAAAAAATATATATATATATATATATATATATATATATATATATATAGCCAAGCATGGTAATGCATGCCTTAAAGTCCCAGCTACTTGGGAGGTTGAAGTAGGAGGATTGATTGCTTGAGTCTAGGAGGTCAGGGTTACAGTGAACTGTGACTAAGCCACTGCACCCCACTCTGGGTGACAGAGCAAGACTCTGTCTCTAAAAGAAAGTGTTATTTATTTTAGAGTTCATAACTGCTTTCCACAGTAAATATTAAAAAGGACCTGAGCTAATATACTATTCCGATGTGATCATTTCATAAATATTAGAGATATATGGTATGCTTTTCATTAGATTTTCATGCTGCATATTTAAAGCTACCATTTGCCTAGTTAAGAACAATTGATTAGATATCATGAACAACCATCTGAAATCTAGAAAAACTTTAATCATAAGGAGCCATTTGTTTGATAATAACAATCCATTCAGTTTATCTGCTTAGCATATAAATTAAAAAACATGGATCAAAGTGATTACTATAAATTGATTTTTTTCTCTGCTGAGTGCTAATGCTACTTTGCTAGGCTATCACTAGCATCTATTATACAAAACTATTCCATAAAATCCATATATTTATTCAAAATAATTTTTCCTTAAATATATATCTAAGTGCCTATTCAATATACTTTTAATTTTTAGCAATAATACTTATAATATTGCTATTAAAAGTAAAAAGCAAGAATGAAATGCCTTCTAAGACATTCACAATCATATTCATTAAGTCATGAGGCATACTTACAATAGCTTGATATAATTTAACATAAAATATATTTGAAATGTATGTGCTGAATAAAAATCCTTAAAATCTTAAAATCAAAGACTTAAC
This sequence comes from Microcebus murinus, assembly GCF_040939455.1. Taxonomy (NCBI): domain Eukaryota; kingdom Metazoa; phylum Chordata; class Mammalia; order Primates; family Cheirogaleidae; genus Microcebus; species Microcebus murinus. Next base: position 16,291,526 of record NC_134114.1, read on the forward strand.
AGTAAAAGTCAAGAATTTGTTGTTAAAGACATCACTAGTTTGGGAATATTTTTCTAATTATTCTAATAAATTTTATAATTTTAATTTTAAATATTTTCTTCAGTAGATATTAAGGGAAATATATTTTATATTGAATGCATTATAAACTAAAAATGATCATCTATACTACTTTAATATAGAATTTTGATTAAAAACTTAGAAGTTATCTATAATTTGCATGAGCTCTTATTGTTTAGAATATGCAGTTAAATTTCAAATAAATTTCTAAAGACAGCAAATTTATTTATATTTGTTGTAACTTCTAACTTTCCCTTTGTGACTCTAGAATAATTGAACCTAACAGAAATTTTTGCACATTTCACCCCAAAAATATTGAATATACATTCTTTTCATCAGCAGAGAGGATATGTTGCAAAATTGATCATTTTTTTGGCCACAAAACAAGTCTCAGAAAATTTTAAAAAATTCAAAATCATATCATGTATCTTCTGAGACCACAGTGGAATAAAACTAGAATTTAATCCCAACAGAAATATTCAAGTATACACCAATCATGACAATTAAACAACCTACTGCTGAACAATCCTTGGGTGAATGATACAATTAAGATGGAAATCAAGATTTCTTGAACTGAAGGACAGATGGGACAAAGCTTTCAAAATCTATGGGTTATAGTTAAAGCAGTTCTAAAAGGAAACTTTATAGCTTTAAATAGCTACATTAAAAAGACAGAAAGTTCATAAATTAACAAGTTAAGGTTAAACTTCCAGTAACTAGTAAAAGAAGTGCAAACCATACTCAAGCCAGCAGAAGAAAAGAAATAATAAAGCTTAGAGCAGAACTAAATGAAATGAAAATCCTAAATAACACAAAGGATCAGCGACACAAAAAATTTGCTCTTCAAAAAGATAAAATTGATAGACTACTGCCAGATTAACCAGAAATAGAAGAGACAAATAAACTCAATCACAAATAAAAAAGAGACATTACAAACGATACCACAGAAATACAAAATATCACCTGAGAATACTATGAAAACTTCTACTTACACAAACTAGAAAACAGAGAGTCAATGGATAAATCCATGGAAGCACACGACCTGCCACGCTTGAATTAAGAGGAAACAGAAATTGCAAACAGACCAATAATGAACCAGGAGATTGACACAGTAATAAAAAAAAAAATCTCCCAACAAAATAAAAGCCCTAGATAAATGGATTCACAGCTGAATTCTACCAGACCTACAAAGATGAATTGGAACCCATTCTACTGAAACTGTTTCATAATACTGAGAGGGAGAGAATCCTCTATGACTCATTCTATGAAACAAGTATCACCGTGTTGCCAAAGCCAAGAAAAGAAACAACAAAAATAGAAAACTACAAACCAATATCCCTTATGAACATAGGTGCAAAAATCCTCAAAAAACAAGCAAATCAAATTCAACAACACATCAGAAAGACAATTTACTGTGATCAACTGGGTTTCATTCTAGGGATGCAAGGATAGTGCAAAATACACAAATCAATAAATGTGATTCACCACATAAACAGGAGCAAAAATAAAGACCATAAAATCATTTCAATAGATACAGAAAAAGCATTAGATAAAATTGAGCACCCTTTCATGATAAAAACCCTTCAACAAACTAGGCATAGAAGGAACATACCTCATAATTATAAAAGGTGAAAGAGTTTGACAAATTGAGATCCCAGCAATTCAGGTAAAGGGAACAGCTAGGAGACTGATGTGGCTAGAATAAACACTGGAGAGAATTGGAAGAGATACAGTCTATTGAAATAATTGGAATATTTAAGGTGAGTATCACATCATGGTCAAAATTTGTGTGCAAATTTATTAAATTATTTTTATGTGTTTTATATTCTGAGAGAAACACATTGTTTTTCACAAGGAAAGGAAAATGCATCTAAAAATAATGTTTTGAAGGCTTATATATCAAGCATTTACTATCAAATTCAAACTCCACTTATTCTATTGTGCACATGGTTTGTTTGGAATAGATCTGTGCAAGATAATCACTTCAAAATAGTCGTTTTAAGGATATCTATATCTTTCCATGACATAGGACATATTAATATGTATTTTTAAATTTGCATATTTACACGGACTGGAAAGTTATAGTAATATCTCATTAACTTATCTGTATTCTATTAATATCTTTCAGATTATCTTGCAAAGTCAATGATGTCCTATGAATTGTTCTTGTTTTATAAAAGTGATACAGATTAAATTTCAGTTTGGAGTAAAAGGACTCACATCAAGACACATCAGCTTGCATGTGAGTCTCTGATATTAACAATATGGAGAGTTATAGGTTTATTTATACATATAAATCTGATATGATTCTTAGGACACTATAAAAAGCATGGTTATTTAAAATTGTGGAATATTATTTTCATCATCACAATCACTAAAAGAGAGAATGCCAAAATAATGCAGAAATATTTCGTAATTTCTAATTGGTGTTTGTAGTAGGAACTCCTGGCTGTCTATCAAAATATCTATTTTCCATTGCTTCCTTGGTAAGAGAAACCCAGTACTTAGCTGTATGCATTGCCAACGTATTCATAGACTACATCTGTCAGCCTCCCTTGCTGATGACTAAGTTATAACCAATAAGATTCTTTAAAAAGAGAGCATCCATTTTTCTTATATTTTCCCCAAGATTAACCTAGAATGCAGATGCCATGGCTGAAATTCCAGTTACCATCCTGGTCCATGAGGTTGGAGTTTATATAGAATGTGTAGGAAACCTTATCATACTAGGCTTTCAATTACACATGACTATTTGAATCAAGCTAAAGTATTGATATGGATTTATAATTTTTCATAGGAGAAAATAGAAGTAGAGGCCTAAATTAGGAAAAAAAATTAAAAAGTTCATAATGAGAAAGGCATTAGAGAAATCAGAAATTCTCCACTGTCTCATGTCATACCAGGTACCTAGATATCAGCAGTAGCAGTCACCAAACAAGTGGACCTTTCCTATTGAGAAAAAGCATGTGAAAATATATATCTGCTTCAGGCCCAACATCTTCCAGAAAATCTTTTACTATAGGTATAATTAGAAACACTTCTTTCTGATGATTCATGGCACTTGTGACATTATGTGACATAGTACAGTAGAATGAGTTTTGTCCAAACTTAAGAATACTAAATAGATTTACAGCTATGAAGGTGAATCAAAGAGTCTTTAACACTATCCATTTAATCAAATTCTAGAGGAAAAAATGTTTAGACAGCTGCAGGTTCAAGGTTATGAAGCTGTTTAATCCATAGAGTTTCACTGAGCTCATTCATGTGGAATAGGAAAACTGTTTGCCTTAGAGATGTAGTACATGCTATGAATCTTCCTGGTGTTCGATAATCATCTTGTAGTTGGATATCTGAATCTCTGGCAATACCAGGGAAGTTTTGCTCAGTAATTCCCATGAATAGATTTTTCATGCTGTTTGCTTGTTCTTCTGCTCCCTCAGTTTTACCTTGAATTAGTATGTTGACTGGTTATCCATAGCCACACAATTGATTGTTCATTCTTCTTTATTCCTATTTTTGCATCTTTGACTGACTGCCTTAGTTTGAGAGCCTGTCTTCAAGCTCTGAGATTCTTTCTTCTGCTTGGTCTAGCCTGTTGTTGATGCTTTCTGCTGTATTTTGACGTGTTCTAAATGATGCTTTCATTTCAAGAATGTCTTTTATATCCTTTCTTATGATGTCTAGCTACTTAGTGACTTTTTCATTTTTTTCATTGATATCCTGAAACATTTTTTGATCTTCTTTGTGTTAGTTTTCAACTTTCCCTTAAATCCCATTTATCTTATTTGACATCCACATTTTGAATTCCATTTCTGACATTTTGACAATTTCCTTTGGTTGGGGGTCCATTGCTGTAGATTTATGATCCTTTGTGGGTGTTGAACTAGCTTGTATGTGTGTGTGTGTGTTTCTTCCCACATTCCAAAAGTTCTTTTACTAGTTTCTTCTCATTTGAAACCTCTTCTCTCAAATCAGGGCAGATAGGTTTGTTGCACACCTGTTCTCCTTTGCTTGAAACTCTCTACTTAGTGAGATGTAATACAGCTGTTTTGTGTTTTCCAATTCCCCTGTGATTGTCAAAGTCCAAGCCAGTGCTGGATGATCTCTGTGTGGAATGGTGGATTGTCCCTCAGGCCACCTTTAGAAGCTTGACCAGGGGACTGGGTGAGTTTCTCTCCATGGAGTCTGACACTGTGGGAGATAGCTCTGCCTTCGTCTCCCAGCAGTGGTAGCAGTTGCAGCTAGGCAAGGCTATCATCTAGGCAGTGGTCATAGGTTTCAGGGCCATAAGCATTCACTCCACCTGGGTCCAGGCATGATGGTGGCTCATAGCTGGAAGTTCCCTGGCAGAAAATTGTACCATAGGGGTGATTCCCACCAGGCAATGGATGGGAAGTTTGGGGTGAAGCTGTGGGGCCAGGTGGTAGCAGTGGGGAGCTTCTGGAGTGGCACCCTCATTCCTGGCACAGTGCAGAAGCCTCAGGAGTGGGGCTGCTCTGGACCTGAGAGTTCAGAATGGCATCAGTTGCAGTGTCCTGGGAATGGAAGCCAGTGAGTCCCTACAGTGTCCACTCTGCCATGCAATGTTACTGTACAGATTCCAAGAAGTTCCTTGACCAGTCCAGAGGTCTGAGATCATGGTTTGAGCCCCCTCACAGCTTGGGTTACAGTGTCCATGGGAGGAGTGTAGAATCCTTGGGTTCTCTCCTCCTGTCTTCCCCCATGTGCGGATGTCTCCCCCAGGTATCTTTCGATCTTGCCGAGTGCATCACCTTGTCACCTCCTTTACTCTGATTGTCCCCCACCACGTCTCTGATGAATAACAGTTCTCTCTCCAAGAAGCCCCATCCATATATAAGCATCCACCTACGACTTTTGATCCCTTCCTTGAGAGCAGTGTGCCTCGGCTGCTTCTAGTCCATCATCTTGCCTTCAGCTTCCATTTCTAAACTTTCATCAGAACACACCCTGCCTGTTTTTGTCTAGAAGAAATACAATATCTACATTCTAATTATTTGAAAAGAATATTTGCATTCAACTCACTGTTTCTCAATAACTTTAAAAATCCCAATTATGAAAAGTGGTAACTGAAGCGTGGGGGTTGTTGTAAGACTGAGAAAATCCATGAGGAAGTGTAAAAGAAAGAACAAAATATAACTGTATCCAAAAGTGCCCTTCCAGTTCCAACGCAGAGTTAGGGAGGGTAGAGTTGTAGCATGTTTTGTTTTGTTTTGCTTCCAGTTGTAGGATATGAAGAAGAAAGTCAAGGCTAGGTGTGAGAAGCAAGTGGCTCTAGAAGTGAGAGAATTAGATAAAAAGGAAATTGTAGTTACAGAAGTAAGGTCATACATTATAAATCAGATGACTTTTAATGTCTTTAAGAGATATAAATAAAATCTATAGTCATTATCAGTTGACTAGACTCTTTCAATGAACGTTTATATGAGGTTAATTTTGTAGCCTACAATCTAAGACTTTGAGTTTATGGTGCACCTTATGACTGCCTTGTTGTACCTTTGATAAAAATCCCCATCCTAAACCTGAGGGAGAAGTTAAATTTCACCAAATCAGTCTGAAGATTGGACTCAAATATCAAGTGAGGAAGAAATCAGTATATCAAATAGATGTCTGCATTCTCATGTTTATTGCAGCACTATTCACAATAGCCAAGATATAAAATCAACTCAAGTGTCCATCAATGGATAAATGGATAAATAAAGTGTGGTACATATACAAAATGAAATACGATTTAGGCATGAAATCCTGTCATTTTCAACAACATGGGTGAAACAGGAGGATATTATGTTAGGTGAAATAGGCCAGGTACAGAAAGACAAATTTCATAGGTTCTCCCTCATATGTGTGAGCTAAAACTTAAAAACTGGAGATAGAGAGTAGAATGATGGTAACTAGAAGCTGGGGAGTATAGGGGGGAAATGGGGATACAAAGGGTTTTTGTTAATGGGTACAAAAATACAGGTAGCTAGAATAAATAAGATTTATAGTTCAGTAGTTCAATGGGGTAAGTATAGTTAGCAATAATTTATTGTTATTTTTAAATAACCAAAAGAGTGAATTTGGAATGTTCCTAACACAAAGGATTGATAAATGCTTGAGGTGATTAGATACTGCAATTACCCTGATTTGATCATTACCCAAAGTATACCTGTATCAAAACATCACATGTACCCCATTTATATATGTAACTATTATGAACCCTTAATAATTAAAAATAAAAAATTAAAAAATAAATAAAAATAAAATAAATTTAAATAAGTGAGGGACAATTACTCATGAGCTATTGGGATATTTGGAATTAAGCACAAAGTCAGTGTGACACTGTAGGGGTCTGCTGATGTAGAAACCGCATTCTGGGAATGATAATACAGTTTGAAACTTAGGTGGAGAATGAGACCTTTGTGGTTTTATGTGACGTCAATAAATTAGGATGTCTGAAATTGGAAATATATATTAAACTAAGTTTTCATGGGTTTCCTCCACCAACTGAAGGATTTTTGTTTGTTTTTGTTTGCATCAGATGTCCATACTTTTATCTATCAATACAAGACCAAAAATATAGCCGTAGGGTGAGAGCGGAGGTCACATCTGACCACACCCCACAAAGACTGTAACATATCTCCTTTCCAAGGGTCAGCAAACATTTCATTTGTCCATAACTGTAACAAGCACTTTAGTGAGGGGAATAGGTTACAGTTACTAACTTAGCTAACTGGGACCTGACCGTGGAAGGAATGGTTCTCCAGAGGAATCTGGTACTTTAGTTACCACTAGGAGAAGGGTGTTATTGGTAAATGGCAGCTTATTACATCTGTATTTCATAAGTAAGGGAAAATTCCCTCAAAGGAAAAGATAAAGGAATTAGAGAGATATTTTATTGTTCTCAAATATAAATTTTGACTTTAAAAATTCATCTTTATCTAATCAAGAAAAATAAAATTGTTTCTATAGGCAGGCACTGTTATTGCTTGTAATGATTAGTGGATAATTATTAGAAAGATAGATTCTAACTGAAGATTTTATAAATCACTGTGTATGTGTTTAAAAACTATAAGCTCCTTAAGGCAGTTTATTTTTTGTCTCCATAGTGACTATCATGTTGATTTGTGCACATAAGGGGCTGGTGATCTTTTGATAAAAGAATAAATTGGTCATATTATTTTTTTAAAGTATCAGTAGAAATTGCTAAATGAGAGAGCAAAAAGCCAGCTAAAATTAAAACTGTATTTGTAAGGTTGGAATACTGATTAAATGAGGCAATAAAAAAACAAACAACAAAAATCAGTTTTCTCCAAATGAAAGCTCAAGAATCCACAGGAAAGTATGATCTGATTAATTCAACTGAAGTCTCTTTTAGGCAGAAATAATTTCAATTGAACATGTTCAGTTATGTTTTATTTAACTGCCTCCAAAAGAGTTCTTTTGATCAAAACCTGAAGTGTTTGAAATTCTCAGCAGTTATTTCTGCTGTGTTGGTGCCTCAGAGGTCACAAAATGACATTGCAGACCCATGCCATATACTCCTGTCTGTTGCCATAAACATCTCACTTGCAGTGGAAAAGGTAATTAAAAGATTTCTATGACGAGGAAGTAGGTGCTTAGAGGAGGTCTGAGGCTGGACTGCTGAAGGATTTATGAATTAAATTTGCTCACTGTGCTCCAGCAAAGGTGACAGCATCTCCAGTTTACAACAGGGTTTTTAATTTAGACATGTTATGCACGGACAAAAACAACAACAGTCATTTCCTTTGTACAAGCCTTATTACTTATAAATCATGACAGCACCATAGCTGCATTAATTTGAAAGAATGAATAGATAAGAGTATCGAAACTAAAGTTTTTTCTTTTACTTCTTGTTCCCCAGAAAAGCTGAAGTACACAAAATAGTATTTTCACGTAAGAATTATATGACCATGCTGAATGATTTAGGAGAAAGTATACTGAGGCAGCAGTTTTCTTTAAAAGGCATCAAAATTATAAATAAAAAAAAAGAAGTAATGACTGATGAATAGAGGGGTTGAAAGATGGACAGATGAAGCAAATATTGTACAATGTTAATGCTAGTATCTAAGTGGAAGGTACATGGAAGTCATTATAGCATCAAATTTTCTGTACACTTGAACATTTTCATAATCAAATTTTGGAAACCATAGATTGAAATATATTATTATAGTTTTAAGATATATATATATATATATATATATATATATATATATATAATACCAAGCTAGCTATATTTCACTATAACAAATTATTCTTTGAAAACCAAAGCAAATTGAATTAATTGCCAAAGTGTTCTCTGTATGTCACTAGGTATCTGTAAACTGGAACTCTTATGCATTCGAGTAAGGCTCTGAATCTTTGCTCTTCGTAGTACTAACCAATTCTACTCATCAAAGGTAAGTTGAATGCCAGGTAACCAATCCATTTATTTTAATGATGCTCCAATTTGATGGCTGCATTTCATTTTAATCTATTGCATACTAATCAATCCATGTGATGATTACATATAAAACTTCTTTTTTTTTTAGTAGTAACTGTTTATTAAAAGTTAGTTATGTCTATATACTGCCTTGTATTTTGCTTTTAAGTTTTCACTCACTTGTTATAGCATATACTATAAAGAATGTCACTATAAGGTTTTCAATAATTCTAGTTAGTATAATATAGTAGAAGGGATAAATCAAATGTCCAGGAGATGGTGTGGGGTTCCATTAATCGATAATACATTAAAACTACTAAAATGACATTCTGCTTAAGATTGAGAAATATTGAGTAGTGATGTTCTGGAAGCTCAGAGTTCTGCACAAAAACATGCCACAGGCAAGTCTGATACTTTTATTAAGACAAAACAGTGATGTGCAAATAAAAATTCTACCAAGTTTTTCAGGAAAAAAGTGAAGTTTGCAAAAGTTGAGGCAATAGAGTCAATAAAGCATGGGGGTCTTGAGGTCAGGAAGCCTAGACTTATATCCCTCCCTTGCAGATCAGGAGATCTATGATTATGGACAGGATTGGCAACATCTCTAAGCCTGTTTTCTCATCCACAATATTGAAATAATAGTACTTTTCTATTTTTCAGGCTTATTGAGAATTATCAAATGAATTCATAGATATTACACATATTCCACAATGCCTGGAGAATAAGAACTTATCAATAAATGATAACCATTAAGAATAAAATAGATATAATAAAAATGATTATTCTTGTTAATACTATATATCAGTAATCAATAATAGTGCATATTCAAAACTAGATGTTTTCTTTAAAAGTAAGCACTGTATCGTTTTGAATTTGGATGTAGTAACACTATATAAATTCAGAGTTTTAAATAAAAACTATGCTTTCGTAGCTGAGGGAAAGACTGGAATACCTAATGGGTTTGTACAGAAGCTGTTTTAAAAATATAATGACTGCAAAGAGTGATGTATCCAATTCTCCTAAGAGATAATATTCTCTAAAAATAATTAATTGAAAAAGCACAGGTGGCTGAATTAATGTTTAAAAATATATTTTTCCTTAGGAATTATTTGTATTAAAAAGAAGGTATTTTTATAAAAAAATAACAGTGCAAAATACTGTATGTTTCCTGGGTTACTTGTATAAAAATATTAGTGCATTTTAAAAAATCAATGAAGATTCACATTAAAATTAAAAATAGTTATTTTTGCTGATGTGAGTAGAATAATAAGGATAGTATAGCCTGACATGGTCTTAAGAAAGGGAACATATTTAACCAAAATATCTGTGGTCCCTAACTGTGGCACAAACAAACTATAGGACTGAGTCTTTTAAGTAATAAGTTTATATCTTCTTATATGCTTACAATTACTTTGTAATGATATATTCACATATAGTAATAGTGGACAGTGAAATGAATTAGAATTTCATAACATGTAGTTTTACACAGCACAAAAATTTGTGGGATATTTATTCTTACTGGATTATTCCTGAGGATATTTTTTAATAATTAATGTCATGTCATTTTATCATGAACCAAAATAAAATAAATGCCAGGAAAATGTTTTTAAAAACAAATATATGCATTAGAATTATTCTACAGTAGAATATATTCTATGTTTTTAAAGTTAGTACATGTTTGATACTAGAAAATTAACATTTTAAATGTAAGGAAAGGAAAGAGATATTATAAAAGGAAGAGAAAACATAACTGTAAGGGTATTTTTTCCTCATAATTAGAATCTATACAAATTCTATTAGAATTCTATTGAGGAATATAGGATAGCATTCTATTAAGGAATTCATATAAGATAGAATTTCCATTTTATAGAAATCTATATTTTATATTATATAGGAATTCTAAATTACATGAATTCCATTATTACACTTTCTGTATAATAATAACATTTACATAATAAAAGTATAAATAATCAAAGCTGAGGTTTTGAAAGAAGTTAGATTTTAAAATCAAACTCAGCCTTCATTTCTGGTTTTTGATAATTTTTATTTTTTGAGAAATATCTATCACACTTGTCCTTTCACAAATTTCATTGGAGTTATATGATATCATATCACATCGTAAGAGATTCTTCAATGTTTAATATATCATGCATTTCCTTAAAAAAGCTAAATTGATCACATTTTATCATTCTTATAATAAATGAAAATATTTAATATAGTCAAATTTTTATTTTCAACATTTGAATCTATATTCTGAATGAAGATTAAGAGATTAAGGGGGAGTATACTTTGTTGTATGAATTTTATTCTACTTTGATCATGTAACTCAAATTTATTAAACAAAATTGAAAGCATTTTGTTTTTTCTTTGCTCTAGAATTGTGCATAATAACATGATAATTATATATGTATGTGTATGTGTGTGTGTGTGAGTGTGTGTGTGTGTGTGTATATATATATATATATATATATATATAAAAAGATTATAGCTTTAACCTCCAAAGGACTTAGGCTTTGTTACTTCTTAGGTTACTATTTCACTTTCAAATTTTTTTCCATACACATTGGCCTGTCTTTGTTGCCTAAAAAATTTACACTTTTCTAAATGATTTTCCATTTCACCTATATTTTAAAAACTTTTATATAAAGTAGTACATAGTATTCTTTATTATCTTTTGAAAATCTACACAATTGTGATGAGGTTGAAAATCTTTTTTATTTTATATGTTTAAGATTTCTCTTTTTGATTGGACAAAAGTCTTTAATATTGTTTTAAAAATAATTTATGAAATATATCATTAATTTTGCTTTATTATTTATTTTCCTACATTTATTTTATAGTTATTCTTACCTACATGTGTCTGAATATTCTGGGATTATTTGACTATTTTTCCTTAAAATTATTTTATTTCAGATAGAAATATAGTAGATCTTGGTCTGATTTTTTTCTCTTTGTTTTATAAATTACTATCATAAGCCTCAATGATCAAAAATATAAAATACATTGTTATATATATACATACATACATGAATAATGGCCTCTTATAATTTTGTATAGTATATGGAAATGCAATAGAAAACAGAGTCAATATAAATCAAAGAAATAGAAAAGAAGAAAAGACTTGCTTTACCAGATATCAAGACTCACTTTAAAGTTACAGAAATTAAAACAGTGCGATATTGATATTGATTCTAGGAGAAACAAATGGACCAATACAATGAAGAGTCCAAAAATGGATGTGTGCACAATGCACCCATATATAAATACATTGTAAATATGAAATTTCAAAGCAGCAAGAAATTATGTTTTATTTAAATAACTTATTTTTGGACAACTGGCTACCTACAGAGAGAAAAAACAAGGTACCTAAATCTACTTTACCTAATTCATATACATAAATACACATATAAATTGCTCAACTATATTGAAAGGAAAAATAATTATGTTTTTAGAAATAATATTAATATGGGAGAATATATATATATGACTTTGCTAGGAAATATTTCTTAATAAGGCACAAAAACACTAAATACAGGGGGGAATGATACATTGGACTATATTATAAATAAGAACTTAGGTTTTTCAGAAGACACAGAGCAATGGAACTAGATGATTTCAAATGCTGACATAGAGTATGCATTGAAAATTTATTAATTTAATGGATATCTAAAGTCAATAAAATAAATGCTAACCCTGTTGTGTCCAGGCCAAACACTCAATAGACACTTCACAAAGAAGGATATTTATGTAGAAACCTTTTGCTTACTGTAGAGGCCTAAAAAAATAAAATTAAATTAATAAATACATATATACATAGAAACTTAAAGAATAAAAAAATTCCACTGTGGCCTTCCTCTGAACTTAGGTCTCACACTTTTCCATCCCTACCCTTCTTGCTAAACCCAACTTGTCTACCCAATACTTTGAAACTTTTTATAATGCCAGCATTATCTTGATACCAAAGCCAGACAAGAACATTATAAGAAGAAAAAATGTATTACAGGCCAGTATTTCTAAGGAATACAGCTGCAAAAAACCTCAACAAAAAACTAGAAAACTGAATTCAATAGCACATTAAAAGCATTATTTACCACAGTCAGGTGAAATATATCCCAAGGATACAAGGATAGTTCAATATATGCAGACCTATTAATATAAATGTGATACTGTACATTAACAGAAAAAAGAGGAGAAAAAAATGTTCTTCTCAATCTTCATTCCCTATAGAAATCCTATAATAGAGGATTTCTTCCCTATCATCTTTCAATTCAGTTTTATCTCCATTATCTGTCAAAAATTCTTAAATGTGTGTGGTATGTTAATAACATCCTTATTTTTCAGTGGTACAACTTCTTCATTTTTGTATGTCTTTAGTTGATCCCTCGGGATTCTGTAAAGGAAGTTTGATCATTTTTTTTTTTTTTATATAACTAGCTTACACAGGAGATGGTTATTCAGTCATTCAATAAATATTTGTTTGGCAATCACTATATGCTGATAAAATAAGTGGAAATGCCTTAGGGAAAATGGTAAATGACTAAAGTACACTTCCATGTAGCTTTGGATATACATAACATCCTATACTTATGCTCCTTCAAATCTCTCTTTATCTCTATCCACAAAGACATATGTTCCTTTGGTCATCATGTTATCTCCCAAATTAAATAAAAGATGTCTCTCTTTTGCTACTATGTGTCAATATATTATTGTTTAAGACCCTTGAAACATATGTCTTAATAGGACTTTGAATATGTGTATACACACATGCACCTATATGTGTAAGGTAGTGTTAACTTATAGCTTAACTGGGACATCTGTGTACTTATATATGGGGACAACTTGAAGTTTAAACTGGTACTGACCCTTGACCAAACAAAGGACAAAGTGGACTAGTTGGTGATATATAATGTACTATGTAAAGTTTGATACCCCTCTGTTGGAAACTGGTACAAATATGTACATGGTTTAATATGATGGCTTACAACTGTTTAACCAGTTACACAGAGTGACTTGCCTATAACATATAAAAATAGTTAGCAATATATTAAATAGTTTCAAATAGCTAGAAGGAGGGTATTGGATTTTCCCAACACAAAAAAATTGATAAACGTTTGAGATGATGGATATGTTAATTATCCTGATCTGATCACTATGCATTATATGTATTGAAACAACACTATGTACCCCATGAATATGTACAATTATCATTTGTCAATTAAAAAATAAAATATGATACACAGACACACATCAGGGAATACTACTCAGTCATAAAAAATAATGAAATCATGTCTTTCGCACCAACATGGATAGACCTGGAGGCCCTTATCTTATGTGAAATAACTCAGAAACAGAAAGCCAAATACCACATGTCCTCACTTATAAGAGGGAGCTAAATAATATGTATACATGAACATAGTAAAATAGTAGACACTGGAGACTTAGAAGGGCAGGAGAGTAGAAAGGGGATGAGAGGGTGAGACATTACCTAATGGGCACAATGTACACTATTCAGGTGATTGTGACACAAAAAGTTTAGATTTCACACTATGCAATATATTCATGTAACAAAACTGCACTTGTTCCTGCTAAGTATATAAAATTTAAAAATACTTCATTCACTAAAAATAAAATAAATACCTGTTAAATAAAATGTTAAAAGACTCCCTTTACTGAAAAAAATAAATAAAACAAAACAAAACTCTGGAAACAAGCTAACAATGACAAAAAAATCCCACTAGAAACTTTTGTCCAGTTTATCCTGAAAGCAAAATTCCTCACACAGGCCTTGATTGTTCCTAGTCCAAAGACAAATTGTGCCCTATGTGACTGAGGAGGCAGCCTGGGGAGCCATGCCTGAGGGTTTCTTGGGTCCTCACCATTTCCCTATGATTGTCCTCATCTCTCTTTACCAAATCATTTACCTTGATTAAGGCGCTATGTGAGTTCACCATAAAGTGAACTGTATATTCTTTCAGTTACAGACTTGAGGTAACTAATTGATATAATATTCCTGTGGTAATTTTTAGCTGGTGGAGGATCTATTTTGAGGTAGGAATAAGTGTATGATTCTCTTAAAATTGCATTATACACAGGTTGGCTATCCTCAAGCACTATTCAAAATAAAACTAAGTAAACATGTCATAGTCCCTACTACTTTCATAATAATTCACAATTAGATTGTTGTATCACATTACATGTGCTCAACCTGACCTATGTCCTGAAGGCTTTGACCAACATGATGAAGGTACAACCTAGCATCTCACCTCTGTCTAAGGCATGGGTCTATCTATCATATCTAATTCATATCTTTCTTATAAATGCAATATTCCCTCTTCTCAAGCAAGGAACATTTTAGACTTGTGACAATGGAAACTAAAAATAGATTCTTTCTTTTTTCTTTCCTTCACAAGTTATCTTGAAATACAATTTATAGGATCTAGTAGTCACACTTAATTTTAATAATATATCCTAACATTTTCTCTATCCTTTTCTTGATCCACTACTCTTATTCCTCACTCCTGCAAACTGAGATTGGCTTCCCTAATGAATTATTAGCTCAAAAGCCTTCTGCCTCAGGGTTTACTTTGTAAAGAATCCAAGTTACTACAATTCCCAGTATTAGAGCAAGAAAATTAAACTATTTAAAACTAGATAGATGGGGATTTTATGAAACAGTTACTACTGGAGGCATTACAATGAGATTTTGCTTTGGGTTTCTAATCCTTAACATGATCAATTCCTGAGGTTAATTTTCCCAGATGCACTAAATTGGTTTTATTTAAAGATTCCATTTCTTTTATATTCCCTGTAAATATTGAGCTAGCTCAATACTGGGATTGAGCAGTGATTTTAGAGATCGGGGTAGCTCTGTTATACTTCCAGTAAAGCATATTCAAAGCACATTCCATAGTGAATGGTTTCTCTCTCCACTGGGAGTTTATAGGGGAATCTAAAAAAAGAATATTAGATCGTATAAATTCCATTGCTAAATAGTATCACTTGGACACAAATCAAATTAATAAGAAAAATTAGAATATATGAATTTTCAAAGTGAAAAAAATTATATCAAAGAGTTAACCTTATAATCTTTTAATTTAGAAGCTAGTCTATAATGAAAAGAACTTCAGAAAATTCATAAACATTTCAAAGTTAAGACAATGGTTTTCTAAATCAACATAGAAGTATTATGTTCTAACCATATTAAGTTAAAACATCTTTAAACTGTGATGAATTTAACTGAGTACAGATATTTAAACACACCATGTGTAACTTCATTTTTTATTTGACCTAATTACCAAGAGTATGGAATTATAGCATTGGCAGTTGCAAAAAAATTAACTCTCCTCTCTTTTTCAGTGTTTGAAGAATGAAGCATTGCTGGTTTGGCATGTTTATTGGATGCACTTACAGTATATCTTATTATTCTTTGGATGCTCAATAAACTTTGATAGAAAAACAGATCATTCTTCCATTTCAGTTAAATCAATCTCAAAAGACCTTCCATCTGCCCACTGAAGATCTGATGGAGTTATAAACAAATTATTTCACCTGATATCCATCTACTAAAACCTAATATTTGGGAAAATCATCTTTAGTTGAGAGTATCAGGCAATACCCACATTGGAAGAATATAAATTTATGCTCATTCTGATAAATTTAATTAAATATTGACTCAACAGAATAATACTAAAAAGAAATTGTATCTTTTCAGATGCATTATCTTTATTCACTTTGAGATGTTAAGTGTAAATATTTGCTAAAAAATATAGGAATTTAAAAATAATATTTAAAGCACACTGTCAATTCCTATTATTGTCAACAAAATTCAGTTTCTTCAATTACATACTGAAGACACATAAATAAAATCAAATAAATAAGACACATAATAAATAATAAATAAAATGTGTCTTATGTGTCACATAAGACACATAAATCAATATTATTTTTTTGAATATTAATGATAATCTAAGTATTTCAAATAACATCTTTAAAATGATGTATACTGAACACGTCTACATTTCCTCTCACTCTCTTTCTTTCTTTATCTATGTCTTTTTCTCTCTCTCCCTCTGCCTCAGATATATTTTTTTTCTTTGATCTTTGCTCACACTTTATCACTTATGTCCCAGTAATCAGCCTTATTGAGTATTCTCTTGCTAACAATCCTTCAATGACTTTCTATCACCTAAAACATTAATTCTAATCCCCTTAATGAAGCAATCAGCTTTTTTAGTCTTATTACACTGATATTGTTTCATGGCAACATCCCTACACACTATTTACTAGGCTAATTCTAATAGGTAATTTAATGTCTCTTCACATGTCCCCTCTGACAGGAAGCAGTTCCTGACCCTTCTCACTCTCTTCACATTGACTTAAATGGTACTTTTTCTAGCTTCCATGATACCCTGCCCTTATGCCTGTTACTATGTTTACCATAGTGGGCTTGTTCCCCTCTTGGCTCTTAGTTTATGAAAGCAGTTGCTTTGAAAATCAAAGCACTCTGTTGAAATACTGAGTCAGTGAGTAAATGTTTCATTTCCCTCCTAGGACCTTATAATAGAAAAAGTTACATTATATGGCATTTTATTTAGTATGTGGCCTATACAATGCATAGCCACTGAATACATAAGTCATTTCATTCTGCATTACAGTATAAATTGCAATCTTTTTAAATTTCAGGGTATTATGAGATTACTAACATTTTGGTTACATTTTATATCTTTGCCTCTCCCTAGCGAGGGTTAGAGGCATGCCCTTCCCCTCTACAATGCTCGCTGTGTCCTTTAGTTGTGAGTTTAACCCCCCTCCACCTCCTAATCCCTGGAGAATATTACTACCATTTGAGCACCACAGTGTTAATCAGTCAGTACCAATAAGAAAAGTGTGCGTGTATGTAATTGCTATGCTATACCTTTGACAGTGCTAATGAAAAAACTGACCAAGTGTTAAAATTCATTGACATGAATTGTACCAGATATTTCACCCACTCTACTGGTATCTAATTAATGATTTTGACTGAATAAGATTTAATTTAAAATATCCAATGTTAGCCTGTAAATATATACTATTCTCTAGTTACATTGTATTTAAAATAAATGGGAAAGTATTTGATTTACCAGAAACATCATGCACAATGTCAATTTTTTTAATTTTTTTGTTTTCATTCATGAATATAATCAACAATAAATTAGGTTAATTAGTTTTAAAACATGCAGTTAATTGCAGGCTTATTTCATGGGAATACATTTAAATAACACATTTCTAAAGTTCCACATGATTGATATATTTATCTTCTGAAGTGTCTTCTATTTTTGTAATGTTGGGTGAGATTGTTCTGCTTAAAATTATAACATCCTCACATCATGCCTTTGAAATCTCTTTACAAAATATTTAGAATGTTTGTGGCCAAACATTCTAAAATTTAAATATTTAAAATGTAAGTGGCCATTTCAGAACATGCTATGCTGGTCCAACTTTGATAACAGTAATATATTTTTATCTTAAAGTATGTCCAAATGATTATTAATATCATATAAGCAATAAAGAAGATTAGTTGACATAAATGCAAAAATCAATTCAGCAATTGAAAGAATGTAGTACCATTAGCTTTACCATTGTGTCAAAACCAAAATTATTGACTAGAACCTTTAATATTTTTTCAAATATGAGAATGTTATAGTGGCTTTTAACATCTACCAGACATGTATTTAGATTATATAAACTGTCCCCCAAGTTAGAGTTGCCAAATTTAGGAAATAAAAATGCAGTTGCCCAATATTTTTCCATGTACTAACCAACAAATAATTGTATGCCCCACACAATATTTAGGATGTGGTTGGGCGTTTTAATGGAAATAATTTTATTCACATTTTGAATATGAAGAATTTGTACCATTGCTCATAGATTTTAATTATCGTGTTCAATAAAAAATGAATTTTTATACTTTTTTATTTTTGTGAAAAAACAATAATTATATTTTACTGTCTCAAAACATTTATACCCCAATAATAGGCTGGAATAAAAATATATATATTTTATAAAAATATATTGCAAAGTGAAAGTTACTTTGAATATTACAAATGTGTTTTACCATGTAACTTATACAAACATCACAAATGACATTATTTGGAAATATGAATTCCTCATAGTATTTTTTTATAAGATCACAGAATTAACTTAAAATGCACAGTCAACAGTCACATTTTTTTCTCTTTAATTATGTGTTATCTCACTTTGTTAAGTAACTTTTGCACCTAGCCAATCATGCACATACAGATAGCTGTGTTATTATGCCATTAAGATTATTTACATGCTATCATATTTTTGTAAGTAGATCAACATTGATATGCAAAGTTGATAACTATTTCCTGATTTATGTTTTCTGATCCCTCCCTCATAAATAAAATGAGTTAGAGTAGCTATAGTTTTCTATATTTTTCTTTCTTCTATATTTCTTTCTATATTTTCTTTCTATAATTTTTCTTTATTTTATATTTTTCAATCAGTATTACTATGTTGATTTTTTTCTTAGTAATGAAATTTAATTATTTCAATAATGACCTTGATTTCAGGGCTTATGTTGTCAGCATAGGTGCAAAGTAAGCATAGTTAAAAATTGACACTCAATCTTGGAATCCCAGTGATTTCCAAAGATGGAAGCAAATAATTTGCTAGCACCTTCAAGCTGGAAGATTGACCACACATACAAGGACTAGTGGAAATAAAGTAGAAGTATAGTTAAGAGAAAACACAGGCTCAAATTATGGAGCAAATATCACTATCACACACACAACCCAGTGATCCTGGGTCAACAAATGTGTCCACATTTAGTAAAACTACACTGTCCACCACTGTGTCCACCTACGTGGTCCAGTTCTCTAGAAAAGTAGTCAGACTGGCATGTGAAGTTTTACAGAAGATAGGCATTCACTATTTTTGACTCAATCCTTGTAAAATATAGAAAGTCATTCTTAACAACAGTTATTATCCTAAATTCTTTCACGAACATAGGACTTTCTAGTCTTTAGAAATCAGGAGTTTTTTAAATTCAATTTGTAAAAATTGACTTTGATAAATGGAGTCACTGACGAATGTCCTAACCCCCCATTATCCCACACAAAAAATAACAAGAAAATTAAGGGAAAATAAGAGGAAAGAAGGGGAGGTAAGAGAAGGTGAAAGTAAACATAAAGAAAAGGAAAGGAAAGTGATTTTCCATTATTTTCTTGAGGTAGTCAACAGAAAAAGGGGATACTTTGCTTTACTTTAGTTTTGCAGCAAGGCATATTCACATACTAACAATTAAAAATTGATTTTCTAAGGCTTAGTTGCTTGATTTATTTCCTGCAGTTGAGAAATTAGGGCACAAAAACAATGAATAGAAAAGTAATAAAATCCCAAACTGCTAAATTAGCAAAGTGAATAGTAAAATGGTAGATTATCTTTTCTCTCTAGTACAGTCTTCTTGAATAGAAATCTTTTTTAAAATAAATGCCACATATTTTTTAAATAACCTTTAAACTGCTACAATTACAATATTTAACATAACCAAATTGATAAGCATCAGAAGGGTCAAATAATTATGAAAATATTATATTAGAAACAATAAGAATCAAAGATCCAATACAAAGGACCACTTCAGATAATGCAGTCAGAATTTATAAGTAAAATTACAGTTAACTAGACATGATGATATTATTAGTCTCCTCAATCTCTATATTTTAACCATGGAAAAAATACTGTGAATGCTATTGGATTCATTTTTTAAGATTAACACATCTTATTTTAAAAGCAATATTACACACATAGAAAAATAAAGTAGAAATACAGAGAGTTCTCATATATCTCCTTTGTTTTCCCTTCCTCCTTCCTCACCCCTATAGAGCATTCCCCATTATTAACATCCTGTGTTAGCATGGCACATTTGCTACACTTGATAAGCCAATGCCAATATATTATTAACTAAAGTCCACAGTTTACAGTTCGTTCTTTGTGTACAGCTTCATGTATAGCTAAGTATTCTCTCCACAGCATATTAATAAGGGAAACAAAGTCTTTGTTTTTTTATCACTAATATATAGTTGTTTATTGACAATGGTTTGATTTTGAAAAAAATAAGTATAGTAGTGTCTAAATTTTTAAGCTGAATATATAAGACTTTGACTTTAAGTTGGCATATTACACTGCTATAATATACAGGATGTCTCAAAAGTCACCATACATAAGGAAAATAGAAAACTGTAGATAAATCTACCTTTATTTACAAAACATTCATTATAAAATTTTTCCTTTGTACGGAGACTTTTGGGAAACCCTATATTATCAGTGCCTAAATTATACATTTTCTGTATGAAATAGAAAATGAGAAGTTAAAACATTTTTTCTTCCATCTCTTTCAGGATGTTTCAGGATAAATGAAATTAAACTACTTAGGAAATATTGTATCCTAAATAGCCAAAATTCAGTTTGAACTTTGTGTGTGACCCACTTTTTCCCCATTTCAATCCAAGATACAAATATTGAATAGAATATAAACTCAAAAGATAATAGCTTATCATTGGTCCTGACCACTTTCAGCCACATACCTCTGCTACTCTATTTTCTTGTTTTGTTTTGTTTTTTTCCTGCTGTTTCATAGGCTGCCTTTGCCATGAGGATATTTTTCTCTGCATGTTGGATCACATTACTTTATTCTCCCTCTTTAATTAATAATTCGTTGGGTTTCTCATTTTGGATGTGACCCCTACCCCTAACAGGAGTATTTTATGAAATACTGGGTAAAACTGTGTAAGGACCGAAGTCAAACTTTGGTACTCCTTATAGCACCCCTCATCAAAACCCCATTTGGAGAATAAGGATTGGGCACTATGAAGAACAAATGTAGACACTGAGAATTAATTTATGACCCCTATCTCTAACCCATATCCATCTCAGAAATGAACACTGACATTTTATTTCTTCCTTGACTGTATAAGAGGCCTTCTATGACCTGCCATCTGTCTTTTCCAATGCTTTGTTGAATACTTGGAGTTCATATATTTTATAATGAAGCAAAATAGGAAATAATATATGCAAATAACACATTTTTTCTTAAATTTTCTGGGAAGTAGTTACCAAGTAGTAATCTCTGAATGCTCATTATTTCCCTTTCCAAATGGCTCTAAATTCTACTAAACACTTGCAGAGTCTTCAGGGTAGAAGAATTTTTTTTTTAAGAAAGGTGGCATATCTTTTACCCTATTCCTGGTTATTCTTTAAGCATTTTCTCCCCAAATATTCATTTAACTATTATACACACACACATATCAGTTATAATCAATACACCATATAGGACCTCTGGGCTCTTCAGAGATTTATAAAATTTGTGCCCAGAAAAAATTCAAGGGTCTAGATAAATTCAAATTGTTCCTCGTGTTGTATAACATTCTTTCTTTCTTTTATGTGTTTGCCTTTGCTTCTTAGTTTTCATGTACTCATAGTTTCTACTGTGAGGCAGGTATCTAACATGAAATTATGTGAAACTCTATTTTTTCCTGAGAAGTCTAATCATAATTTGGTTTCTTTATATCTTGATAATATTGCTAAATTTTTCAGGGTTGTCCTAGTGTAGGGATGGCTTCATGTATCTCTAAGTCTCTGCTATCTCTTCAGGGGTCTGTCTCTTGGATCCATTGTCTCCAAGACCATCTTCACTCTTCCCACTTCCCAGTCATTGCACAATCCTTTGGCATCTGGGCACAATTCTCATCCTGTAAGAAAAATTGGTTTCCTGTCCAGAATCCTCTTCCTAGTCCTTCTTCCTTCATAGCCCCTGGTGGTATTCAATCTCCTATCTTCCATGTAACCTTGTCATGGGTTCTAAGATGATCATACTTAATCTCATTTAATCAAAGAGCAGTTTGCTAATAGCATCTGAGAAAGGAGCTTTCTCTCTTTTAACCAAGAGTCATAAGAAACCAGATTTTCTTCAGCTGAGCATAAATCTCCTACTGTAAATAGACAGCAGAACAAGACAACCAGAATCTAAACCACATTTCCTTGAAAAGACATGAAGAAATATTAAATATATAAAATCTCTAATCATTAGAGAAATGCAAATCAAAACCACAATGAGATACCACCTAACCCCAGTGAGAATGGCCTGTATCAAGAAATCCCAAAACAACAAATGCTGGCAAGGATGCGGAGAGACAGGAACACTCTTACACTGCTGGTGGGACTGCAAATTAGTGCAACCTTTGTGGAAAAGAATTTGGAGATTCCTCAAACAACTAAAAATAGAAATACCATTTGACCCAGCAATAGCATTGTTGGGCATCTATCCAAAAGAACACAAGTCACTCTATTATAAAGACATCTGCACCCGAATGTTTATAGCAGCACAATTCACTATTGCACGGACATGGAAACTACCCAAGTGCCTGTCAACTCATGGATGGATAACTAAAATGTGGTATATACTCACAATGGAATATTACTAAGAAACGATAGTGAACGAGCACCATTTATGCTATCATGGATTAAGCTTAAGCCTGTAATACAAAGCGAGACGACACAAGACCTGGAAAATGGGCTACACATCTACTCACCATCAAATTGGTACTGACAGCCTAAAACTATGGTGTTCACATAATTGTAGTGTTCAACAGGGATCTGAGAGGGGGAGACCCACATCTTAAGGATGTAGTGAGCATTGTAGGGGGGAAAGGATTACCTCTATCCCTTTTTAGGGAGAGGCAAAGAAACACACTATAACCAAAATGTCTAAAAAAAAAAATTTTTTTTTGTTAATGGGAGGTGAACAGGTGGAAGGGGGAGAAGAAGAAGGGTACGCACTTTCATGGTGGGTGCAGGGCGCACCATTTGAAGACTGGACACGCTTGAAGCTCTGGAAGAGAGCAGGGTGGGGAGGGGGGCAGGGACAAGATATGTAACCCTAACAATATTTGTACCCACAGAATTTGGGGGAAAAATAATAAAAAAAGAAAAATAAATAAATAAATAAAATGTAACCAAAATGTCAAAAAAATTAAAAAAAAATTTATCAGGTGTCAGGCAGGTAGGAGGGGGGAGGAGGGGATGAGTGTATACTTACATAATGAGTGCAATGCACACCACCTGGAGGATGGACAGGCTTGAAGGTCTGACTGGGGGGGAGGGATGGCAAGGACAATATATGTAACCTTTACAACATTTGTACCCCCATAATATGATGAAATAAAAAAAATAGTAAGTGAAAAAATCCAATTAAAAATGCTACATACTATATAATTCCTACTATGTGACATTCTGAAAAAGTAAAACTATGAAGACAGTAAAAAGATCAGTGGTTACCAGAGGTTAGTAGGAGGGACTAATAGGTAGAGAAAAGAGTTTTTGGTCAGTATAATACTATACTGGTGGACACATGTCACTGTATAGTTGTCCAAACCCACAGAATATATAAGACCAAGAATGAACCCTAATGCAAACTATTGACTTTGGGTCATAATGATATATAAATCTGGAAAAGGTATTGATAATGAGGGAGGGTATTCATGTGTGGGAGCAGGTGGTATATGGGAAATCTCTACCATTAGCTCAATTTTACTGTGAATGTAAAACTGCACTAAAAATAAAGTCTATATATAAAAAAAGAAAATATGAGTCCTTATTTTGTTTCACCAAGAAGAGATTTCTTTGTTTGCAAGGCAATTATACAGCAATTTAAAAAAAAGATACTATCATCAGAAGGTGAAAATGATTTGGTAGATAAGCTACACAGAAACTATTGACAGATTTAGAAGTTGCAAAATACTACAAAATAAATATGCTGTGAACATCCTTATTAAAAACGTGTAGTTACTAGTACTTTAAAATTTAGCTTACATAAATATAAAATCTCACTCCTTAGACATAAAAGAGAAAATAAATATAAAAAATCAAATACAGAGATTTTTGCATGTATCTTGCTGTTGCATCACATGTAAGCTTCATGATGGCCACGAAAAGGGAAGAGTGAGATAGATAAGATTTAATTGCTTTAATTGTGGGTGATAAATATTATTTCCTCTAACAGACAATTAGTCAAACCTGGTCACATGGCCAACAATACTGCAAGGAAAAAAGTTTCAAAATCCCTGGGTGCCCCAATGAAAGCAGAAAAGTTGTATCCTTTGGAAAGACAAATGAGATGACAGATTGAAATGTTTGGTAACATCTCTTTATAGCCACAGTGTTGCTATTACTTGTACTTGTTTTAGGTGTGACTCTCTCCATTCTCCTTACTGCTAGTATTGCTAAAAGTGGAATATGCTACTTCTACAAATATCCTAGTCATTTAAGTGAAAATAGGAAGGAAAACTATGGCATTAGATTAATTTTGCAACCCCATACCACAGCACCACATCCCAATATAGACTTTTTGTGAGCTACTTGCTACAATGCATGTACCATCAATATGATCATTTTTGGGTGCAGCAAAAATAGAGCTTCTATTCTAGAAAATAAGAGCTTCAATTATTGGTAACAAATTAACACCTGTGGACATTTTGCAAACATATATAATACTATGTTCTGCACAAGAAATTGTGTGTGGTATAAAGAAAGAACTATTCTCAAAGCAACTTTGAGTTATCCACAATTAATTCAGATTAAATATCAATGAATTACAAAGTTCTTTGCTAGGCACTAAATTTGCATCATTGACATTGTTTTTATAGAATGTTGATATACTTAATCTTTGTCCTATATTAAATCAAGATGATGACAATATCAAAATGAATTTGAATGGAGCTTAGACTTATAGGACACTTTCTAATGAAAAGAACAAAAATACAGGTCAATAACAACTAGTAAAATTTGTTAATAAACATGTTAGATAAAATATAGCTACACCTTTACTTGAGCTCATCTGAGGCAATTACATTATCCGTAACTATCAAAGTTTTTCTCATTGCTATTTCATAATAAAAAGTCCATGCTTATACAAATGAGTTACATTAATTGTACACTATAGTTTTAAATTATTTATTTATTTACATCTGCTACATTGTTCTAAAGATTTAAATAATTTATTTTTCTTTCTTTTTTGTAATTTGACAATATTATGGTGGCACACACATTTTGGTTACATAAATTGCTTTTGTACAGTTTGAGTCAGAGTCATAGATGTGCCCCTTCACCCAAATAGTGTGCATTTTACCTGTTAGGTATGAAGTTATCCATTCCCTTCTCTACGTCCCACAACTTGCTTGATTTCTGTTGAGTGTTACTTCCATATGTTCACGTAAGTATCGATCTATCAGTTTCAATTTAGTATCGAGTATATGTGGTGTTTGTCTTACCATTCTTGCCATACAATACTTCGCTTAGAAGAATGGTCTCCAGTTCCATCTAGGTTGTTACAAAAAATACTAGATCACCATGTTTTTATGGCTCAGTATTATTTTATGGCTCAGTATATGGTACACATATACCATATTTTATTAATTCACTCATGTATTGGTGGGCACTTGGTTTGTTTCCACATCTATGTGATTGTGAATTGTGCTGCTATAAACAATACATTTTTGAGAATATATTTTTATAACCAAAATAGTCTTGAGGTAATTCCAATAGAATTATGGATAATTTGGTTAAACCATATAATTATTGTAAGCAATAAAAATATGTTTAGATTTAGCAATATAAGCATTATAAAATTATTCCTATTGATATTTAATTTTTAACTACATAAGAATAAAAATTGAGCAATATATCTACTCAGTGTTGAAATTGTATTTCTTTAAAGTACACCATATTGTCAATATCTATGTAATCATATCAAATTATTCATCTTAAAATAGCATTACCTGCATTCTAAAATACATTGCTTTAATTTATTTTTAATTCAAGCAAATGTTTAAATAGAAGTTGAAATTGATTGGTATTATATTTTAGGATTATATCACAGATAAAAATATATTTTCTGGGAAATCTTCTAAACCATTAATTGTTTATTTAAGTGCAATATATCCTAGCTGAGTTATATTTATTAACTGCAGACAGTTAACTATTAAACATTAAAATAATTTTCCCTTAAAAGGTAACTTTCCTCTTTTATGTAGTATGAAGACAATATACATTATAAATATGTTGTTAAGTCATGCCAACACCAGAAATAATAAGAGTAGATACATTTTAAATATATGATAATCATGCCACAGTTATTCTTATCATGCTATAAGTTATTGTTTGATAATGATTGCACATAATTATTTTTGAAACACGTTGGTTCCATGTGTTTCTTTTGTGTTCATGAAGGAAATGTAAAATTCTCATTGAGATATAAATCCTATAATATTATTTTGTCACAAAGTATCATAATATATTAGGATAATGTATCTATATGCTAACATATGCATTTTTCAATTATTAAGAACTTGGATCTCAAAATGGACAATCATAAATGTAACATATATAACATAGTTTTTTCCTAATATTAGCTAACTTTTTATGATTTAGACAATATCAATGATAGGACCCTACTAAAATACCTGAGAAATAATTTTCATAATTATGCATCTGCATGACCAACAATCAATGTTTCAACTTCTCTGGGTGTGTTCTTTGATTTTTTTCTATCACAGATAACTGTAATATGTTAGTACACAATAAGTGCTCAAAAATGATAATGATTATTATACGTTGTTTAACTAAATCTGATGTCATCCAGTGAGTGAAACTACATAAAGCAATAGAAAACATCTAACATTTTGTATGTTAACTCTCAGATATTTTAAATTTGAAGACAAATTTTAGTACTTTATTATTTTACCACATAACATTCCCATGTGGGGGACAATGAATAAATATCATTATACTTTTCCAACATCAATATGGCTCAAAGCAAATCATTTTCTCAATCAGTGCCACTTGCTGTCAATGAACTACATTTAATTAGAAAATATAACTATTGCATTTGGCTTGCTTTTCATTACTGCATTAAATTATTTAATGCTGCTTATTTTAGGCCATCATTTTTTTAAGATGATTAACTACCTGAAGAAAATTACCAAATGCTCACTATATTACCTCAGATGGTGAAAGTATGTGAGACAGTTACTTCACTGAATGGAGCTCATAAAGATGTCTTAATTCTGACTCAAAGAGTGGGGAATTAATATTTTGACATAGTTAATTGGGAAATTGCTTTAATTACTGAGGCCTGTGAACAAAATGAATAATGAGAGCTAATTCACATTTTATATTTGGTAAGCAAAACTTCTTAACTATCAGCTGAAATTATTTTTTTTTTCTGGTGATAAGAAACATAATAAACGTAATGAAATTTTCTCAAGTCATTATTTACAGAGATAAGAATATCATGGCCAGACACGGTGGCTCACGCCTGTAATCCTAGCACTCTAGGAGGCTGAGGTGGGTGGATCATTTGAGCTCAGAAGTTCGAAACCAGCCTGAACAAGAGCGAGATCCCATCTCTACTTAAAAAAAAAAAAAATAGAAAGAGATTAATTGGGCAACTAAAAACATATAAAAAATTAACCAGGCATGGTGGCACATGCCTGTAGTCCCAGCTACTTGGGAGGCTGAGGCAGTAGGATCGCTTGAGCCCAGGAGTTTGAGGTTGCTGTGAGCTAGGCTGATGCCACGGCACTCACTCTAGCCTGGGCAACAAAGCAAGACTCTGTCTCAAAAACAAAACAAACAAACAACAACAACAAAAAAAAAATAAAATCTTTAAAATAAAAATAAAAAATAAAGAATTTCTAACCAAGAATGTATTGAAGGTAGACCAGAATCCTCTTAGGCTTACTAGATATACGTACCTATAGGTACCTCATGAAAGCAAAAGAATCTTAAAGGAAATAATCCATTTGCTTGAGGAAGAATGATACTCTCATTATTTATTGATTGATTGATCATTGAACATGAGCATTTCAAATCCCTAGAAAGGACAATACATTCAAGCATCAACAAATTGAAAGTATCACAGCCAAACTAAATTGTTAAATACAATGTGAGCAACTCTATATCTCATCTGTTGTTTCCATCTGTCTCTTGATTCAGTCATTTCCTCAGGGTTAATTATTCTTCATAGACTTATAAAGAGATCATTAAAACAAACAAAAAAATCATATCCATACTTGCTACATGTTAGCTAAAAAAATCAGGAAGGGCTTATTAATATTTTAATAATATTAAGATGTTAAATCCACATCTAAAGTAGGTCAAAACCATCAACCTGTGGGGCAACTTTTTTATCAGTGAAATAACAAGTTCATTTCCCCAGTATTTCTGATTTGATAACATTGCCATATAAATATGAAATTGATTTTTATTTTTTAACAAATACACCCATTTATTTTAATAAAAAATGTTAGATAATGTCTGAGGACCTTATCCCAAAGTATAAAAGTATTATTAAATTATCAAAATTAATAAAAATAAGCCTTAAGATGTTGTCATCATTGCCAACTTTTCAAGTTAACTTTAAAGAAATTTATTTAGAATAAGCATTTTTTAAAATGTCTGTTATTCTTAACATAGTCTAGATAGAATGTTAAATCTCTATATTTTTAGAGTATTAGAAATGTGCCAGAAACTATGGTAAATATTTTACCATTAACTTACTCCAAATCTGACACCAAATCAGTGACATTCCTTTCTTTAGCATTATTATGTTTTTCTATACTAAAATATTTTTTTTATTTGGGAGTCTTAAAGACATCATATCTTTTAGGCCAAATTTATTTTTAGTTTGATTTTCTATATGTTAAAAGGTCGTTTAATATATTTCCATTATTGCTGCAAAGTTTGGTTATATGCATCCTAGGCATAGAAAATCATTTGGGATAAGAATTTATTCAGCTATTGAAAAATATTTTACTATATCAACAAGAAACATTTTCACAACTGTAAGCAGAAAATAATCTTTAATAACAGCATATATTCACTCTATCAGTGAATCTAAAATAAACATTGGTCCTGTCCCATTGTTTTTTATACAATAATAGCATACTTGGTGTTACATATTAGTTAACTGGCAGTCAGTCAGTTAAGGTTAAACTGAGATTCCTGGAAGTGATGATTAATTTTCTATGTCAAGTTGACTGGGCTAAGGAATGCCCAAATAGCTGGTAAAACATTATTTTTGAGAGTATTTATGAAAGGATTTCTGGATGAGATCAGCATTTGAATCTGTATACTGGGTAAAGATCCCCTTTATCAATGTGAGCTGGCATCATCCAACCTGTTGAAAGCCTATATAGAACAAAAGGACAGAGGAAGAGTGAATTCACTCTCTCTATTTGTGCTAGGACATGCACATTCTTTTGCCCCTGGAAATCAGAGCTCCTGGTTCTGTGCCTTTTATCTTAAGCTAAGTTATATCATCAGTTTGCTGCTTTCTCCAGCCTGCAATTGGCAGATGGTTGGACTTCTTGGGTTAATTGTGTGGAACAAATGCTATAATCTTTCTTTCTAAAAAAAAAAAATCAATATTTTATTAATTATGTATCCATAGAGAACTCTGACTAATACACTGTTTTTATTTTCTTTATGTAAATGCTAAAAACATAGAAATGTAGCCTGGGCAGAAGGGGTAGCGCATGCTGAAGTCAATATTTATGCAAAGCAGATACTAAATTTTTAAAAATAAACATACAAAAAAACAATAACAGACATTGATTAGAAGTAAAATAAGGAAATATAGACATAAGATATTAAAAGTTTCCATTGTTTGAAAATTATTTTAAAATTGAATTTATTAGAAACTGATTATAAAGTTATAGGTTGTGGTAATAAAATACTGCATTTAATTAAATGTATAAACACATATAAAGATAATGAAGCTCTTAATTTTTGTGTGTAATTTAAGACCATTACAAATTGACTATGAGTAGTGTTTTGGTTATATAATATATAAATAAGTATATAAATATTGTGTGGAACATACTTTCACTAAATAATTATATTGTTTATGGGAATATTTGTTTCAGTATTTGGAACATACTTATACTAAAAAACCAAAAAACACTATCCAAAATTCAAATTTATCTGTGTATCCTGGATTGTTATTTGCTAAATTTGACAACTCTAACTATAAGGCACATGAAAATAAGGTCCATGAGTATGTAAAAAAACACACAAAAAATATAATTTTTATCAAAATATTTCATTTCTTTATGTAGCTCCTGATATATACTGATCCAACAGTTGAAGGTGGTACCTGAGATGTTTTTAAGCCTTGAAAAATATAAATAAGAAACATTACTATCTCAAAGCCATAACCAATTTTCTTTCTCTCAAAAGAAACATGATTTTTATATGTAACATGTTTTTTCTTCTTTCTGATCCTTATAAATCCCAGTGTCTATCTGAAATATTGGCTACTTATTCATTTTACTTGAGAAAATTATAAGAAGTACCATTAATCTTTGTGTTGATGTTAAATTAGAAGTTAAATGTAATCTGGTCAAATAATTTGGTGTGTGTATTCATAGTCATAAAAAAAAAAAACTACTCTTGCTTTATCATAATCACTGGCCATAGGACATAGGATAAATGTAGGGATAAAATGAGAGGAGCTTTATGAATAAAGTATCTTTCACAATACCTGAGCAATGGGCTATGGATTAGGGGCAAGTACTCTTTTCACTCAAGATTTATTTGGCTATTCTAGGGCTTAAATGGTTTTGTACAAATTTGAGAACTTGTCTTTTCTATTTCTGTGAAAAAATTAAAATTTTGATGATGATTACATTGCATCTGTAGATTACTTTGAGTACTTATGGACATTTTAACAATATTCTTCCAATGCATGAACATGGATGATATATTTCCATTTATTTGTGTCATCTTTGATGTTTTTATCAATATTTTCTTTATAAACGTTTTATAGTTTTCAGCGTACATAATCTTTCAACTTC
This sequence comes from Microcebus murinus, assembly GCF_040939455.1. Lineage (NCBI taxonomy): Eukaryota > Metazoa > Chordata > Mammalia > Primates > Cheirogaleidae > Microcebus > Microcebus murinus. Next base: position 16,322,936 of record NC_134114.1, read on the forward strand.
TTGGTTAAATTTATTTCTAAGTTTCTTTTTTTATGCTATTGTAAATGGGACTGTCTTCTTTATTTCTTCTTCAGATAGTTTGCTGTTTAGTACACAGAGACATTGCTAATTTTTGCCTGTTTATTTTGTTCCTTGTAATTTTACTGACCTTGTATATTAGTTCTAATAGTTTTTTTTGGTAGAGTCATCAGGGTTTTCCATGTAAGATCATGTCATATGCAAACAGGAACAATTTAACTTTTTCCTTTCCAATTTTGGTGCTATTTATTTATTTATGAATGAATCAGTTATGACTCCAGCTAGGAATTCTGTAGTATGTTGAATAGAAGTGGCATAAGCCAGCCAGCATCCTTGTTTTGTCCCTGATCTTAGAAAAAAAGTTTTCAACTTTTCATCTATAAGTATGGTGATGATGGTAGGCTTGTAATATATGGCCTTTATTGTAGTTAGAAAGACTCCTTCTACACTTAATTTGTTCAGAGTTTTGTTTTTTTTTTTAATCATGAAAGTATGTTGAATGTTATCAAATGCCTTTTCTGCATCTACAATAATGATCATTTTATTTTTGTCTTTTATTTTCTTAATGAGCTGTTTCACATTTATTGATTTGAGTAAGTTGAACCAACCTTGCATTCCAGGATAAATCTCAGTTGATGAAGGTAAATTATATTTTTAAGGTACTGATGAATTTGGTTTTCCGATATTTTTGTAGATGATTTTTACATCAATCTTCATTACAGGTGTTAGCCTGCAGTTTTGTAGTTTCTTTTCGTGTAACGTCCTTGTTTGACTTTCACTGATGTCTGTACATTTCACCTCTTCTCAATTTTATGTACTAGATGCTAGAGAACTGGATCAGAAAATATCTTTTTAGATCAGAAAGATTTTCCCCCGCAGGTGGGTGTGAGTGCACCAGCTAGGTGGGGTGCAATATCTCTGCCTCTAGTGAGGATACAATAACATAGTCTCTTTGTGAATGTCTGTGAGCTGAGATTGATGTTGGCAAAGATTTCAGGGAACTTTAGCAGCCAAGGCTGTGAGTGTCTGCAGTAATAGCAAGGGCTGCTGAGATCTCTTTTTCTTCCACTGGGGAAGTCCTGGCTAAGTAGATCTCTCTATTTATTGGATATGGTTTGTGGGTGTACTTGCAGTAGAAGTAACGCTGGTGTCTAATGTACCCCATTGCTGGAGTGGGCCAAGACCTGGTGTCTTAAGCACGGATACGTATGAAGGGATCAAATTTCCAAGGTCCAAGTGACACACACATTTGTTATCTACAATCTGGTATCTCATAGATTCTCTAACTCAACAAGTTCAAAGCCAAATTCATAACCATTTCTCTGTCATTAGCTCTTCCTCCCTTCCTTCCTGCTACAGTGATATCTATTGGCTAGTCTTTACAATTCTTAGTAATGGAGTATTTGAGAAAATGAGAATATAATAATCCCAGTTAAAGAACCAAACATTTGACAGTTATTCTAGAATCTGTCCCCCTAAGCTACATCAAGTCATTACTGTAATATTAAAAATCTTACTTTCTTATGATGTTGTATATAGAACTACCATTTTCTAGCCCTACTGTCACTGCAGTGCCTCAAGGCTCTTATTTTATCTGATATCAAGACTTATAGTACATCTACATCTACCTAGAGACTCATTCACACATGCACTAGTGTAGGGAGAAATTTTTAACATGCAAATTTTAAAATCAATGAATTATACAGTTTCATAGCAAAATTCCTCATTTTTTTGTTAGATGGTAATATGTAATGTTATAACATTTTGTAGAATTTTTTATATTTCTGTACAATTTTCACATGATACATGATATGTTATTTTTAGAATCAGTATTTATATATTAGCATGCTAGAAAATACTATTATATGTGTCTTAATTCTACAATGTAATAATATTATAACATGTAAGAACTTTTAAACTTTTTCAATTTAATATTTGATGTATACTATTTAATTTACTTTAAATTTTTTATTTAAGTAAAAGTAAACTATTTATATCCAGTACAGGGACCAAATGAAAACTAAAATAGAGATATTATTTCATATATATATTAATACTTGGAAAAATAGATTACTAAACTCCGCTTTTCAAAAGTGAACTTGAAAATTGCTACTGTCACTTAAAATTCAGTCTGTTTCTTTATTAAAATGTTATTTTAAATTATCAGATTAGTGACAGTCTCAAACCATATTTTCTACAAAATACATCTAAAAATAATTATAATGAAATGTTAATTATCCCAATAAATGAAAGCTACATGGTCTATAATATCTTCATATTCCTCCTACAATCATGTTTTAACCACTAATGGAAACAATTTACTACATAAATTTTTTTTAAAGGGCAATGCTTTTGAACCTTATATTGAAATAAACTTCAAAAATTATTTTGAAAACTTAATTTTTAATCTAAAATTCCACTTTCATATATATAGAATTAGGATTCATATAGAAAAATCCATTATACTTACCAAATGGTCAACTATAGTATTGGACTTCAGGGCAATGATCAGACTGGAGATACAGTTTGAAGGTTTCTCTGCTAAGAAATAAGAATGGAAGTCATGGAAAAATAAAACAAAACAATGTACTATGTAAGGAGGCAGTAGAAAATAGATACATTGACTTATATTAAATATTTATCCATTCATTCAATAAATAGATTTAAGGGATATAGCCATGAACATAGCCATGTAAAGTCAATTTAAAACATTTTTATTTGATAGGTATAAATTTTATATATTTATGATATATGATGTTTTGTTTTCTGTATAAAGTGTGGAATGGCTAAATGGAACTATTTAATATATGCATTACCTCATATGCTTATTTAAGTTTTAAAAAGTAGTAACCTGTTGAGGCCACGTGCAGTGGCTCACGCCTATAATCCTAGCACTCTGGGAGGCCAAGGAAGGTGGATCGCTCAAGGTCAGGAGTTCAAAACCAGCCTGAGCAAGAGTAAGACCCTGTCTCTACTAAAAAATAGAAAGAAATTTATTGGCCAACTAAAAATACATAGAAAAAATTAGCTGGGCATGGTGGTGCATGACTATAGTCCCAGCTACTTGGGAGGCTGAGGTAGAAGCATTGCTTGAGCCCAGGAGTTTGAGGTTGCTGTGAGCTAGGCTTACACCACCGCACCCTAGCCAGGGTAGCAGAGTGAGACTCTGTCTCAAAAAAAAAAAAAAAAAAAAAAAATTAGAAAGAAATAAAAATATAGTAGTAACCCATCTGAAACAAAGGATCTAAATTGTAAACAGAAAAATCAACTAGATGCTTCTAAATATTTATGCAATATTAATTATTTTCATAAAATGTAGGTCCCTATAAAGGTATGGGTCCCAGGCACTCAACTAATTATAGGCCTGTCTAAGACAATCACAGTTCTGTGGGATCTTTCATGGTCTCTTGGGACTATTTACTGATAAATGCAAACTTTCTAAATTGAATTTTAAAGATACTGGATAGCAGTTCTTTGTTCTTGCACAATCGACTGATGCATACTTTGGACTGTGTCTGGGATTCTGACTGTTCATAAAAAAGCTTTTGGTTTTGTCAGAGCATCAACAGGTATGATTTAATATGAAATTTTACCAGAGAATCTATGTAGAAAACAAAGATTTCAACTTATCACGCATCTCTGCCAAGTAAACCTAGATGGTATCGTTCACAGAGATTTAGATTAAGAATTCCAATGGTTGAAAAGCCAATGGCCTAAACAATTGGACAATCCATTAGCCACTGACTAAGAATATACATCAGTAATTGTAGTACTTTAGAATGTGTGTACCTGCTATGCAACTTATTTTCAATGCGATGTCTGCTGACAAGGCTGATTCATCATCTCCCAAGATCTGGGAAGCAGTGCTAGTAAAGCAATCCACAAGCTTGGCAACATTTCTGAGGAATGACTGCAAATTTCCTAAAATATCAGGAGGTAGCAAGTCATGATTCCTGCCAATGCTGTACTGGGAGACCAGCCAATGTCAGAAGAACTGATGCCAGGTTGTGGATCTAGACTTTGCCTTATACTGTGTGCTCCACATGCATTAATATTGGAGTTCTCATATTCTGGTAACCCCTTTCATTCCACTCCACGCTTTCTGACCACTGTGATAATTCTGCTTAAATAATACTTTGTCAGCACAGCCATTCTTGACAATCCTTTATTAACAAACAATGTCTCTTTCGTATTACTCCCTAATTCATTATCCTGCCTTATTTTTCTCTATAGTATTTATCACCATATAACATATGATACATTTACATGAGTTTAAAAATGTATTGTCTATCTTCCAGTACAATACAATCTCCTTGAGGATATTGCTGTAATTGTTCATTATAATGATCCCAGGTTCTAGAACAGTGCTTGCATTTAGTAAGTGCTTTATGCTTATTGAATGAATGCAAAAACGAGCCTGAAAGATAGGAGGTATGTTGGCCTCTCAGAGCCCACATAGCTCATAGCTGAAATTCATTTTGACACATTTTTATTAATCTGATGAGTCACAAATATTTGAGTTGTGATATATGAAAAACAATAAGCAAACTGTTTTCTAAGTATTAGTTTTGGTGTTTAGGGGACTCAAAGATAACAGCTTTTACCTGGTCTTGAGTATATTTACCGCAGATAATTGTGACTATGCTATATGAAAAGCCCTCTAGCTTATTTTCTATTTAATAACCCATTTTCTGCAATAAAATCAAAAGAGAAAAACAGAACATTGTACATTTTTTCACAATAACTTCCAGTTAATATGGCACCAGTGTAATGAGTGACTTTGGCATCTGAATTGGGTTTTGGCCACCTTACTGAATTACGATATAATGCCAGATAATTTAAATATCCAGGTGGCTGGGCAAACAGTAAATTAAACTTCTGGCCCTGAAAGAAAGCAAATTGCTCTTGATATCCAGCATTAACAGTGACTCATGGGATCATATAAGTCAAATCAGTAACTGCATGCCAATCAGGAGTAATTAAAAATTATCTTTTACTATAGAAATATGGTCAGTCACAGTTATCATCTAATTGCTATAACTTTTTAAACCTATAAAGAATTCTACTGATAGTCTATAAAAATTCTATTTACATTCTATAAATAATTGCCAGAAACCATGTAACTTTTGTAACAACCAAACTGAACCATAATTGGAATAATGTTGACATTAGACATAACTTACCCCTCTGATATCCTTATTAGAACTAAAACTTTACATATCCTCTCTAAAACACAGCAATTGTAATTTCACATGTATGATTTTTAGTGAAGGCAACCATGTACTATTTCTTTTTGTTAAGTAAGACTCCTTTTCTAGAATCACAAAAAACAAATCCCAATAACAGCTGAATGGATGGAGAAAGCTTCAACATGAATTCGCTTTAGTATTCTATGTCCAACCTGGACACTTAGTAAAATTCTGCAGCTTCAGCTTCCTTCTCCTCAACATCCCTGATCACTGATATAATTTCTATTTCCAAAAGGTCCCCAATTTTTGAAATATTAATGTTTCTCTGAGACACTTGGACTTGGGCATAGAATTCCCATCTCTGCAGAAATATTTTTAGAAGTCATTGATCTGGTGGAACAGACATGGGGATAAATCAAAAGATAACATTTCATTTTCATTGTTATTCTTGCTACTGTTTTTTGTTATGAAGGGTGAAAGGTATGTGTACAGGTTTCGGGGGGAGGGTAATAGTTGTTCTTGTTTATGTTGTACAGGCAGATTGACTTTTGCATTAAGTTTCTTAAGGCTGTTATAACAAAGCACTGTGAACTAGGTGGCTCAAACCACAAGAATGTGTTGTCTTACAGTTCTGGATATTAAAAGTCTGAAATCAAAGAGTCTGTAGCACCACGTTCACTCCTAAACTTCTAAGAAAATTCTTTCCTGCCTCTACCTGTCTTCTGGTTGTTTGCTGGCAATATTTGGCATTTATGGTTTGTAGATAAAGCACTCCAATCTTCAGTCTTCATTTGGCCTGTGTCTCTGTCTTCATATGGCAGTCTTCTTATAAAGACACCAGTCTTATAGGATTAAGGGGCCTGGACTATTCCAGTATGACCTCATCTTAATTTAACTGATTGCATCTGCACAGACCATATTGCCAAAATAAGTTCACATTCTGGGGTACTTATGATTAAGATCTGAACATGTTGTTTTCTGAGGGAGAATTCAACACATAGAAACATCCTTTCTTTGTTTTCCTCAGTTTGGCCTCCTGCGTTGGCGAGAGTATTTGACCATGTGGCAGTGGCTGCCACTGTGGCAATTCCACTACAGCTGCTACGCAAGCAGAAGTGAGCACATTGGACCCCTGGAGTTCCAAAACTAATGAGCCCTAAGCAGATACTTGTCTCCATCCAGACTACATGATTGTTATGATGGCTGAGAAAATCCTTTATTATCCCCAATTTATTGAACTTTCCCAGCTTTAGATCAGCCTTCATTAAACACTGCCAAGAAGGTTGAGTAGAAAACAAATATTTGAATTTCAGCAAGAGCTCAATCATCTTGAACACTTAATCATGTGATCAAGGTGATGAAGCTAAGTATGTGGATTTTGTTCATTAACTTCAAAGAATATTAACTATTTTCCATGGGCAGTGCATCATTACATTCACCAATTTAAACACTGTGACCTTCCTCTTTTACTACTCACTATTACCATTCTTGGGCATCTAACTTCTTAAAGAGTTACATTGCCATGATGGGGAGACATCCTCATTGAGCTTCTCCAGAGCCCCTAATTAAGCCTTATCCAGTCTGTCTGTGCATTTTGTTTAATTTTATCACAATATTAGCATGCCACCTGCCATGCCTACAAGAAACCGCAAATATATTTTAAATAATTATTGGTGTATCAGGTGAATGATAGGAATCACTGTAGGTTTCTGGGTGTGTTATATAAGACTTTCAAACAATTTCCGCCTTAGACAAGTGTTTCTTAAAGAATACAAAAAGGTGAGTGTCTGAGTTGTGAGAAGGCTGGCTGACTTGCTTCTGCCTATGCATGTCTCTGAGAACAGAAATATTCAAATTTAACCATGATGTCTAAAGTCACTATTTTAGTCATCTGTTTATGCTTAACTAACTAACCTCAAATAATAACTTATTATTAATCCCGATTCTTTGAGTTGTCTAGAGTCATTTGTGGAGTTCTTCTCTTGATCTTACTGAGGGCCTTTTATGTAACTCCATTCAGCTGAAAATTGCTCGGGAAATGGTCTTTCATTTTCAGTGTTTCTCTCCATATGATCTTTAATGGTTGCCTAGTCTAGCCTGGCTTCCATAGGGCACCTCTGCTAGGTTTCACAACAGTGCATCTCTTCTGCCACATTGTATCCAGCAAAACCAGATGCAATTTGGTCCCAAGTCAAGAAGAAGATGAATAGACTCATCTCTTATGTGAGCAGTGGTGTGAGCAAACAGGATGGCAGAAATTGTTAGCTGCCAAATGTGGAGACTACTCACCTCATATCAAATATCTGGTCTTCAGTATTGCTACTGATTCTTCTTTTCAATACATGGTGATATTTTACTCTGTTGGTAAAGGTCTTATCAAAAGAGTGAAACCACAAAATAACTTGCAGAGGGAGAGTTTATATTAAAAAGTTTAACTAACAGGGGATTGGAGTAATGAGGGATTGACTAGGTAGAAAATGACCCTAAAAATAATAGAAATAGAAGATAAGGAACATCTTACACTGTTAGAATTGAGTAAAGGTGCTCAAAGAAGAGACAGCCTTCTCCCCAACCCTGGGAAGCAAAAACAGGATGGCAGCTTCAAAGGAAAGAAGCATTCTATTTTTAATCACTTCCACTGGGGCAGAAATTATGCACATTGATATTACATAAATACAAAATATTTTTCTTGTTCAAGTCACTGAAAAAATATTTTTTTCCTATTAAAAATTAGAAATATTAAAATAGCATATATTTTCTGTTCAGTCACCAAGATGTATATATTTTCATTTCCCCTACATTATTGAAATATGTACAAATTATCTCTCCACGGTTGAAATGTTCAGAGATCTTTGCAGTATCTTGTGTTAGGAAAACTAATGACAAGTTTCATCTCATTTTTCCTAGAAGGAAGAATTATTACAGAGCCAATCCCCCATGGCCCTTTGGCTTAGAGACAGTATTTTCTAAGCAAGTCCATAAAAGGCTTATAACATGTTAATACACAGTTGTCTTGAAGAGTTTTTGAATGAAAATTGGTGGGTAGCTTTCTCAAATAAATGTAAAAGACATAAAAGTAGCATCTCTAGTAAATCCAAAAATTATGGACTTTTTGGATACATAACTTTTTCTGTAAAATATCCCTACTAAAATATATAAATTAACAAACTTCATTATTGGTAGAAAGGCCGTATTTTCATGACCTCAGATTAAAAATAACATATTGACATTCATATTTTGACCCAAAGGACATGTAGATACCACTGTTTGACACAATTTTATCTTTATTCTGATAATTATATGGGCATTAAAACAAAATATATAAAATAATCACAAATATACTGAAGACATAGATGGGTATTGAAATAAATACATAAATATAGATTATTTTATAGAAAAACCTAAACTAGTTCTCAAGTAATGATTAAGAAATAATAACTAACTCTCATCATTTATCTAATTCAGATTGTAAAGTACTGCTGGACCACATTACCATGAATAACATTATCAATTATTAAAATATACAGACAGCATCAATTAGTATCTACAATGCCAAATAATTGAGGAAGCACAATTGCTTGAAAATATCAAAAAGATATCATGTGAATGCTACAGAACAGTATAGAAAAAGAAATCTTAAAATTCAGCAGATTGTGATTGGTATAATGGCAATATGCTGAAGTTAAGGGAGGGTTATGTGGTTATCTGGAAAAACATAGAATAAATATAAATGAAAAATGTTAAAAATTGCATTTGGAAAAATTTTTATTCAAAACTAATGATAGAATAAAATATTTTGACAAAATATAAATCTGCAAATGTTTACCTGAGGCAATTAGCTTTGATAGAATTATCATATAGAAGAACGAAGCCAGAATAACTTAAGTATGATTGTTAAAATGTGATATTAAATAAAACTAATAGAAGAATCATAGGCTTTTTAAAAAAAAATTTCCATATCCTGATGAAAATAATTATATACAAAATATAAATGAAATATTAGGTTGGTTCAAAGGCAATTGCAGTTTCAGACCATGAATTTTAAATCATTATAACTAGGCTCAAACACATCTTTATTAATCAAAATAGGAACCATTACAATCAACACAAATTTTTTGCCAAAGAGAAATAAGTTTGTTTATTCCTGTAGTGTAAAAATCTGCGCTTTAAAATTTGTAGAACTCTTGGAAAGCATTTTTTGCATCCTGCTGATTACAGAAGCATTTTCCCTGCAAAAAGTTGTCAGGATGCTTGAAAAAGTGGTAGTTAGGGGGCAAATAGATCAGGTGTTTATGGTGGATGTGGCAAAACTTCATAGGTCAATTCGTTCAACTTCTGAAGCATTGGTTGTGCAACATGGGTCGGGCATCGTCATGGAGAAGAATTGGGCCTTTCTGTTGATCAATGCCGGCTGCAGGCATTACAGTTTTTGGTGTATCTCATGGATTTACTGAGCATACTTCTCACATGTAATGGTTTAGCGGGCATTCAGAAAGCTATAGTGGATCAGACCAGTAGCAAACCACCAAACAGTGACCATCATCTTATTTGGGGGCAAGTTTGGCTTTGGGAAGTGCTTGGGAGCTGCTTCTCTGTCCAACCACTGAGCTGGTTGTCACAGGTTGTCATATGAAATCCAATTTCGTCTCATGTTACAATCTGGTGGAGAAATGGTTCATTGTCATTGCGTACGAGAAGATAATACTTCAAAACAATGATTTTTTTTTTTTTTTTTTTGCTCAGCTCATGAGGCACCCCCTTATCGAGCTTTTTCACCTTTCCAATTTGCTTCAAATGTTGAACGACTGTAGAATGGTTGATTGAGGTTGACTTCTTTGACAACTGCTTGTGTACTTGTAAGAGGATCCGCTTACATGTTGCTCTTGATTGATCATTGTCAACTTCTAATGGCCGGCCACTGTGCTCCTCATCTTCAAGGCTCTCATCTCCTGTGCAAAACTTCTTGGACCACCACTGGACTATATGTTCATTGACAGTTCCTGGGCCAAATATATTGTTGATGTGAGTTTTCTCTGCTGCTTTATGATCCATTTTGAACTTGAATAAGAAAATCTCTCCAATTTGCTTTTTGTCTAACATCATTGCCACTGTCCAAAATAAATATAAAATAAACAGCAAGGAATAAGTCACTAGTAAAAAAATAAAGTGAGAAATGTGCACTAAAATGATGTATAATTCTGCAAATGCAATTCTAAGGAGAATAAAAAAGAAACAGAGTGGGAGCTTTTTTTGTATTGGTTTTGTTTCTTTTGTACAGTTTATAATATAACTACAATTATTTAAGAATGTATTCCAATATCAAACAGCAAATTTCAACAATGCTAAAACCACAATTACTTTTGCACCAACTTAATAGAAAAGGTAAATGAAAATGTTTTAAATACAATGTACCAAAAATTGATAAAGGAATTAAACTGACTTAATGTAGTTTGTGCTTAAAAATATTTTTTCTATGAATAGTCATCAATTCTACAGAAAATGATAGACTTCTAATTGAAATATTTCATTTCATAAACAAAGAATCAAAATCATCATTTAAAAAATCAATATTAAAATATACATGCATGGCAGTGCTGACAGAATGAGGTTGAATGGCAGAGCCAACATTTCCAAAATTTCTTGTGTCCAACTAGCAAAACACCATTCAGGGATCAGTTAGATTGCAACCAGCTAGAGAAAAACCAGGATGTTAAATTTGGCTATGCTTGCAAAGACACATTCAGGAAAATAAAGAAGCAATTATCAGTGAGCTAAGTTTCAGGCTTCTTTTGCTGACTGTTTTTGTATTCACATAATGAATGAACAGCATTGTCAAGAGCATTTTAAAGTGCCTTAGGATAGGATTGGCATCCAGCCAAGAAATTCTGCAAATGCAATTCTGAGGGGAATAAAAAAGAAACAGAGTGGGAGTTGTATTTTGTATTGCCTTTGTTTCTTTTGTACAGTGTCAGAATACATTTACAAATCAGTTTCTGCAGCAATAAGACTCAGATCCAGGATTTTCTCTTAAAAAGAACCCGAGTGTCTAAGGCTAGAGGTAGAGAATGATCTTCATCCAATGGCTGGTGTAAAATGCACAGAACAGCCCATAAGTTATATTTTTCTCAAGTCTAACAACTTGCATAGAATTACACTGGTACAAAACTAACCAGTACCACACTCATGTCAAAGATGTTTCTTATTTTCCAAATATGGAAACCTAATCATGACAGTATTATAATCTAGTAAATCTCACTAAGTGCACTTTTGGAGACTAGATATATGCAGTCTTAAAAGTGAACACACAGAGCGAAACACCATCTTTGTTGGTGATGGCACAAAAGATTAAAACTCCAAGACATCCAGAGCTCAGAAATCTGCAGACAAAGAAAGAGGAAAGTGAAGAAAAAGAGTAGATGACTGCATTTCTTGGATCAAGGATGAAGGATCTACTAATGCAACAGATAGAGAAGAAGCTTGAGAAGATTCATTGATGGAGAAAGGATCTCTGTATAAAAATAAGCAGATGGTGTTTGATAGATAGCAATGGTGTGATGACATTAAGGTGAAGTGCATTGCTTGGGATTAGAGAGAATAAGTTGTATGTGTACCTAAAATGTACTCTCTGGTGAAATTTCCTGGTATCTACATAAATAATACCTGATAGCACATGTGTTCTATTTTGCAAAATACCTGTTCCTGTGGAGATTGTGTTTTTACTATAAAGCATGGCCTCTTTGAAGAACATGATCATACTTAGACAAGACCCTGCATGGTAGAGAGAGGCACAAGCTGGGGAACACAGGCCCTGGACATGCTTAACATCAGCTTATCAAAAACATAAATTTTTGCCAAGGCCTGAAAAGGGGATTATAGCCCTTAAGAAATTGGGAAGAAAACCTCCAAGCTTTAAAGTCCTTAGAAAGTGGAAGCTAAATGTAACTAATATTTTACACAAGAAAGATAATACTTCACCATCTGGGGGATGGTCATGCTAGAGACTCAGACTTGTAGGGGGAGGGGGGAAGGGCATTTATTGAAACCTTAAAATCTGTACCCCCATAATATGCCAAAATAAAAAAAAAAGATAATACTTGATATTTTTATATACAAGTCCATTTTCAAAAGGTAAAGAAAATCAGTAAGATTCTCCTGCCCTCCCCACAAAAAAGAAAGAAAATCAAGTGAAATGAATTCTTTATTGCTTTAAATAAATTAGTACTGCATCTGGCTAATACTAAAAAGAGTGAAAAAATAACACTACTGCTCCCTCAGTTGTAGCAAAACCCCAAAGCAATAAATATGTAGAGAAAAAAAAATCCATTCTGATAAGGAGGTATTGCAAAAGTGCTCAAAGAAAGGAAAAAACAAATCTTCACTTTAAATTGCAAATGATAAACACAGCGATTAGCATAAACTTTGATTAGTAACCTTCCTCGATCCTGAAGGTAATTCAGAACATAACAGAGAAATAGAATCTGGCACAGTTCCTCCATGTTGCCTGCCTAGAACCATATCCTACAGACTTCGTTGAGAAACAAGATAAAATATTCAAAATTGTTCTTTCACCTAAGGTCTAAAAGAGCCTCTGTGAAAATTCTCTTCTCTAATGCTAAATTGGAAAACACAACTTAATCTGTGAACTAAATTGGTCTTTCTCTTTATTTCCCCATTTGCCAGTCTAGAATCTTGAAGAGTCCATATGTTTCTGCAAACTCACTTATATAAACTGAAAACTACAACTGCTAGAAAAAAGAAGAGAAATGAAGGAAGAGACTGACTTCCCCACACTGAGGTCATTCGACAGGTTAACTTTCCTGTTGTCTGCAGGCCACATGACACTCTTGGGCAGAAGTATGGAGTGAGGCAAGTGTCCAAGAGAGTTTAGGAAAACTCTCAATTCATGGAAATGAAGGAAATGAGAAAAAGACATTCTTTTATGATGAGTGGATAAAGCTGAGCAAGCTATTAAAAAAAAAAATTTAAAAGGGATCATTTAAATGATTCTGCATACTTTTTTAGAACAATCTAAACTGGACATTAATTATCATGTTTTTGTATCTTTATCTCATTTATGCTTTCCGTGATGATATAATAATGTGTATCCTATTTAAGAGAGAGGTTTGCAGTCAGGCTGCCTGACACTTTGTCCACCAACCAACTCACTATAGGTCCTTAGGAAAGGATGGATAATCATACTAACTACTCCATTTTTTTATGGACTGAAATAGTAAATAAATATAAAATATTATTAGAAAATACAGACCAAGCATATTGCAATAATAATTGGTTATTATTTGATCATCATTATTAATGTTAACTAGTGATAAGAAGCACCTTATATCTGTAGAGAAAGTGTATAATCAAAGAGTATACCCAAACTCAACATGAAATTCAACTTTCTTGACAGGTATTATTGTGAATTCCTATAATTTTATGTTGCTTCAGCATCCATTTTGAATATAGGTTTAACTTTCTGGCACCAGAGGCAGGGCACAGTCACCACTGACACCGTTTGCAATTCTCTGCCTCCTCCCAGTTGTTCAATGTGGTCCATCCAGTTATCTCCTGGTGACCATCTGCCCACACAGCAGCTGTACATAACCTACTTGACTCATCCCTCTGACCCCTGCACTGCACATGGACTGAACAGAAATGCTGCAGTGACCACCTTATGATCACAGCTTCACTCCAGGGCTGTGGTCAGTCCCCACCCCGCTGAACCTGGCCACAGAGCACCACTGCCCCTCGCAGTGCTCCAACCCTGGTGGAAAAATTGTCTTCTGTAAAACCAGTCCCTGGTGCCAGAAAGGTTGAAGAGGACTGCTCCACAGAACTCATGCCTGCTTGTTCTAAATATACCAATGAGAACTCCCTGAGGGAAACTTGCTTGGATAACACCCCAAATCCCAATAAAGGTTTTGGCTGATAGTCCCTGCACTCTCTCTTGCTCCCCACCCAGTGGATCTTGGACAGCTCCTCTACTCTCCTTGGCCCTGTGAGGTGCGCTGCTATCTTCTCTCTTTCTGCAAGTAGTAAGCTGCTTCTGTTGTTTTATGTGTTTTGTTGAGTTGCCTGGACTGACACACCTGAACACAGCTTATTCTTTATCTGGACTCTTCTAGAGAGCAGCTATCTGGCAGAAGTAAACTGGGCACAGGCCAGACAAGAGCCACAGGGCATCTATCAGTATCAACAAGCTTCCTGTGAGAAGGACATGTGGTCATGGGTTGGACACTTAGGTATTATGCCATCCACCTGGATAATGAAGTATCCCGTGACAGGAACATTATAAACAACCACGACCATGTCCCTGGAGCCTGGTTAGGGCAGCGCTAGAGTTTATAGCTACTCTCTGGACAAAAATGTCATGAGCAAATTAGAAAAAATATAACAGTATTATCCTAAATTCTTGACATTAATATACTTAAAATGTGGTTATTGTTAATATTTTAGCATATTTTTATCTGACCTGTTCTCTACAAATTTCTACACGTAAATTTTTGCATTTAACAAAATGTATTGTTTATGAAAAAGTGATTTTTTTCAAGATGTAAAATATTTATATTCATGACTATTTTCAATCATATATATTTTTCTTAACATTATATTAATGCCAAATGTCATTTTCATTAAACCTTAGTAAATATTTTAAAAATTCTGCATTTGTTTGAATTCCTGACCTAGATGCAAGTTCTTTTTGTGGAAAAAAAATTCTTCTCCACTTTAAACAAGTCACTAAAAATGTTATTAAGATTTGTATGAAGTATTTTCTCAAATTCAACATAATTAAATTTAGAAAACAAGACAGAGATGTCTCCAACCTATTGATATTTTATTTAAATTCAGCAAAGTGCATTTTGAAATAGTACTCATTTCCATACTGTTACACACAAATATTTATGCTTTGCTGATACTATGACATTTATGTTGCCATCTCCCTCACTATTTAAAGATAATTGATCAACATCAGAACTGAAAAAAATGGTTTTCTTTTACAGATAACAATGGAAATCTTAAAGATAAATTGATGAATGTGCTTGAGCAGAATATGCATAAACCATGAGATTCCAAGTACAATTTACTTATCTCAATATTTGGAAATGCTATTATGGTAAATTCTATTCTTGCTAAGCAAAGAAAGGCTTTCTCTCAAGTCTAACTTTGCAGTAAAGTAAAAGGAAAATCAGTCAATATATATCCATCTGCTGATGAACATGAAATTGACTTTATGAACAGTGTGTTGCCCATCAATTGGGTTCAGATTGTCATTAATGGAAATAAGTGAATGTGGAGAGAGTAGACCCCTGTGGAGATTTTCTTTAGCATATTTTCCAGTGAATACACACCTGCAAAAATTTCTCACTGTTGAGATTTATGCCAAAGTATAATGAAATCCTTGGAAATGCCAGTGTGTTGCTACTTCTCACATGGCTATAAAAGGGACATAAGCTTGATTGATGTATTACATCTCTAAGATTTTCAAAATAGAATAAAATACTTATATATTGATATTGCCTAATTGAGATCTAATTTCAAACTCTCGTACCACTTATCACTGTTCATAAATAATTTGTAAGCTATTCATAATCATTACCAATTCCTTTGTTGTGATGTGGGATATACATTTAGGTTCAAAATAACATAAAGAAAACAGTAATTCCCTGGTAGTACTTCAATTAGCTTTCTGGAAAATCTTGCCCTTCAAAGTATTATAAATAATCTTTCAAATTCAAAGAACTAATGTCCACTTGAGAATGTAAGCTAGTTGTCTTGGCTACCAAGTGCCAAGCACCATGCATTTAGAAACCACACTATTAAGTTTCAGTGTGCTCCAAAATAATATCTACAGTAGAAAGTAGCTTCCTTCCTCACTTGTGCACCTGTCCATTATCCATTGTCACATAGGTTTAACAGTGCTTTGGTACCTTACAGAGAAACCTTCGAAAAACTATTTTACTTTGTCAATCAAAATCTGTAGTTTCTCCTCTAAAAGAGTCATGCGTGAGCCCAGGGGCCACGAATGGTAAGATAATTTCAGTTATAAACAGTGTTATCTAAGAATGAGTTATGAGCTCTAGAATTAACCCATTTTCTTCAGAGTAAGCTTGCTTTGCTCCAAGTTTTGCTTTAAGAAAAGTTATTAACCAGGATGTACCTTGCTTTTATACAAGAAACTGTTTTTTATGGGTCTGTTCCACAAATTATTCAGATATGCAAGCTTTGTTTTGCTTTGTTTTTAAACAAAACAAGTATAGCTTGAAATTATTGCTAAAGCCAAATCAATGTTCCACATTGTCTTTCATCTCTTGCATTTTAAAAGGTATTTTAAATTTCTGCCCCCAGTCTCATTTTATTAATATTTTATTTTCTTTCCAACTGGGTGGTTGCTTTTGTAGTTTATGTGTTGTTTCAGATCTTCTGACAGGGTACTTCATCATTTCTCTCTTAGGATATCTTTAGGCTAATTGTCCATTTCTTTTTCCCCCATATTTAAAATATTGTTATATTATTGGCTTACTTTTTACAAAATCATCTTTATGTAAGTATAATTTACACATAATTTTGATAACATCCAGTTTATTTTTTCTTTTATGTATCATGTTTATAATAACTATATAAAAAATTTTGCCTATTCAAAAGTCACAAAAATTTTTGTATTTTTTTCCAGAAATTTTATAGTTTAATCCTTTACTCATTGACATTTTGGTCATGAGTTATTGTTAGTAATTTTGTGTAGGTCATGAGTTTAGTTTCAAGGGTGATTTTTTTTCCATATCCAATTATCTCAGCACCATTTGCTGAACAGACTTTGTTTGGCTCTAGTAGGTCCTTTTCATTCCCATATACATTTTAGAATCCGATTGACAATCTACAGGAAAGCCTCCTGGGACTCTGACCCAGATTTCATTAACTCTACAGATCTGAGTCTTACATTGATATTTTACAGTCCATAAACATGTTTATCACTCCATTGGATTCATTCAGGATCTGAGAAAGGTCCTTTTATTACTCTAGCAGGAGTAAAAAAGAATAATATTTGTGAAATACACTTAGAGCCATCTCCAAAACAAAGACCTATTCTCTAGGGATAATGATTTTTATCCCAGAGCCACATCCAGCTGAGAAAAGGACATTTCTCCCATTCTGACCCTCTCTGGATATCTTTTCCACTTAATGGGGAGAAATATAAGAAAACGTAGTCACTAGTGGTCAGGATTTCAAGGAAATGGGTTGGGGAAACTACAACCAGAAGGGAGGGTATGAAAAGGAGCAATGAAACTGCTATCCCTCTGGAGTAATATTTGTGAATGCCACATGCTCGATATGCAAGGCCACTAAAACATTGAGATTTAATCTGAACATAATAGAACACTCCCCCTTTTATCACACCTTACCACCTCTAGAGCTCCAGTCTAAGAATGGATAACATTTAAAGTGCTACAAGATATAGGCTCTCTCTGAGGTAAACTGGGGAAGCCCAAAGTCAATAGGAAAGACAAAAGCACGGACAATCAGGAATCTGAAGCCCCTAGGACCTTCAGTTACATGAAATAATAAATACAGCCCAACATAAATCCTCATGCTAAAGGCCAATTTACCCAATACAACATATTCAGCTTTCGACAACAACAAAAAATACAATTATGCCAAAACACAAGGAAGTATATAATCTGAAGAGACTAAGCAAGAATCAGAACCATACCCAGATATGACACAAATGTTAGAATCATCATTTAGAGAAATTAAAATAACTCTAAAGGGCTCTAATAGAAAAATATGGATGTGTAAAATAAGCATGGAAATATAAAAAAGATCTAAGAAAGAATACACACAAAAAAATTGATAAGGGAGAAACTGTAAGAGAAATGAACCAACCCTTCAAAGGGCTTATTAATCAACTCCCATAACTGATGAAAAAAATCAGTGAGCTATAGGTAAGTCCATAGAAAGTTTCCAAACTGAACTACAAGAAGAAAAAATGAATGAAAAGAACACAAACAAAAGCAGAACATTAAAGAACTGTGGGAAAATTGCAAGAGATATAGCATAGACCTAATTGACACAATAGAAGGAAAAGAAAGAAAAAAATGGAGCAAAAATATTTAATATTTGTAGTCACAATAGCCAAGATTCACAATTTGAGAGAGATTATTTTATCAATAGTTTTAACATCGGCCAGGCACGGTGGCTCACACCTGTAATCCTAGCACTCTGGGAGGCCAAGGCAGGTGGATCGCTCAAGGTCAGGAGTTTGAAACCAGCCTGAGCAAGAGAGAGACTCTGTCTCTACTAAAAATAGAAAGAAATTAATTGACCAACTAAAAATACATAGAAAAAGTTAGCCAGCATGACGGTGCATGCCTGTGGCCCCAGCTACTTGGGAGACTGAGGCAGAAGGATCGCTTGAGCCCAGGAGTTTGAGGTTGCTGTGCGTTAGACTGACGCCACAGCACTCTAGCCGGGGCAACAGAGTGAGATACTGTCTCACAAAAAAAAAAAAAAAAAAAAAAAAAAAGTTTTAACATTTACAGAATATGATCAGAATAGCAGAAGAGCAAGTTGCCTAAGTAGACATGGATATATGATGATGTCTTAACAAGGCAACTAGTTCCCCCAAGGGACTAACTCAGCCTCTCTTCATATTCAGTGGATAATTAACATTTGCTAATATTTTTAAAAAATATTTATTACTATAATGACTAGCTGTACTTCATTATCTAGCATCACTGACTATTATCTATCATCTCTAAATGACAGGCATGGCTCTGTTTAGCCAACAAAGCACTCTACTTCCAAGATTTTGACTTGGGATTAATCCAATTATCTCCTCTGTTATAAGGAGAAAAGATTATATTGGATGGTTTTGTTTCCTGCAGCAAAGTAATTTTCTGCATGACCAGCAATAATGTAATGTGGGAGATTTTAATAAGAGGCAATTATTTTAAAATTTAAACCTTAAACAGAATGCAGATTGTAATAATATGGCAGAGTTGTGCACAAAATTATGAGTCACGTTAAAAACTGTTAACCCTGCAATGTGCTCTTGTATGGAACAGTGCAATAAAAGAAACATAACTGCAATATAAAATATTTCTGTGTCTCCTAGAAATGCATGTGTAATACTGAAACTGACAAGATAATACTCCCTTGTTATGGCATTCAATAATTTAATGTGCTACATGGCTTTCATTTTTGAAATTAATAGTCTTATTTTTTATTGAGACAAGAGAACAGTTTTTTAAATGAAACATGAAAATGTTTTTTTAGAGAAAATGTTAATATCTGAGGTTGGAAAATGATGAATGATAAAACGTGAGCTTTACAAAATTAGTCATTGAATATGCTGTGGGCAATAGAGCTCCAGGCCTCACTTTCATGTTGTGTAACTTGAGATCAACAAGGTGATGTCTGGGATCTGGTGCCCCCACCCCTTATTTCCATGTGTTCTACTCTGAAGACAGAAAGCTCTCAGTAGATGGGTGCAGGGTGTATTTTTCTTCTGCCGGTTAATCCTCTTTTGAAATTAGATTTTTCTATTTGAGGATATTGGGGGTGAGATTTTGAAAAATACAGAATATCACCTAGAAAGAGGTGTGAGAGAGGAGGAACACAAAAAGTGCTTGGTCTGAGAGAACTTATGTGTTTACATATGAATTATTTTCCGTGAGTCCTATGGTTGATTTGTTTATTCCTGTATTGTTCTATCTCAAAAGTCCTTTTTACTTCTACTGCCTTCGATGTGCTTCGAAGGGGTTAAAATAAATAACATAAAATACTTTCATTTTAAAATGCTTCATTTTTTAACCTGGAAATATACATGCTACATTAAATTATATTCTAATTGAATAATTCCTTAAATAGTAATAAAAGGTTAACATTTATTGAAGTCTTATAATGTGGTGGGACTGCTGCTGAGTATTTGCTATGAAAGTTCCCAGGAGTATTTATCCTGACCAATGTACCTAAAATTGCTACATCCCACTTAGGCTCCAAATGCTCCTTAATGCTCCTTACCCAGCTGGGTTTTTTTGTTTTTTCATTTTTTTCATAGCCCTTGCTGACACTTCTGGTCATTTGCTCTAAAATTAAAAATGTCTAACATCAATAAAGACTTACGTGAATAATAAGAGAATATCACTGATCACATACACTGGCAAACCATTTAATTTTAATTTCCGGTTTTTATTATTGTTCATTTAGAAGGGAAAGAACAGTTTTGAAGGATTGTGATTTCTAAACATGATGGTGGTGTTTGTTTCCTACCTAAACTTCATGATCATTAAAGCGATCAACGTTATCCTCAGTGCTACTGACAGAAAAATCACTAGAATGTTGTTTCTAAATTAACCTTACCTTTTATAAATTATTAAGGTGCCGTTCAGGTTACACAGGGCACAACTACAGCAGACATCTATCTTCTTCCTCTCCTGATAAAATTATCTCATCCAAACAAACAATAACAAAAGGAAATGAAGATCTGTGTCCGACCTCCACAGAAACAGAGTTTTAGAATTTAACTTTTCATATTAATAACATCAGGAGGCTTTGGATTTTCTGGGATAGTTTTTGAGTGGAAGCTTTGTTTCTCCCATGGTTGAAAGAAAAGCTTTATGCAAGGCTGGTCTGGGGAAGAAAGAGAGGAAGATGAAGTTGAAGACGGACATGAAGACAAAGTGAGGACGTAGAGAGGAAGTAGGAGAAGGAATTTCCAAGGAGCATTCTCTCTCTCTGCTGCCCTCAGGGACTGGATTTGATGATTAATCTAGAGAGAGCTTGAGCCTAGCCATTAAAAAACTGTGCTTATGTAGGTTCTGTGAGACTGTTGTTATGTGTAGCATATTTAAAATAGCATATTTGACATAGTATGTCAAATGTTGATAAATGCTATAGAGTAAGATTTTCTTTTTACATGAATGTGTGAAGAGTGGCTGAAGGAAAATTTGCTATTTTAATTTGAGTTAAACTTTATTATTTGTCACTAAATTCTCCAGTCTTTATAATCACTTAGTTTAAAAAAAAATCATGTCTCATTATAGTTTTCATTTGCATCTATTTTATTAGGAGTGACCATAAGCATCTTTTTAATATGCTAAAAACACATTTATTTTTTTCCTAAAGTATTCATATCCTTCGCCAAGTTTGCAGTTGAAAAATTTATACTTTTCCTCAATAATGTATATAATTTTTTAATGCTTTAGGGAAAGTTGTCCATTTTCTATGACATAATTCCAATTATTTTTTCTAGACCATCATTTGTACTTTGATCTCTTTATTGGTGACTTTTTTGAAATCAAGGATTTGAAAGTTTTATGCAGACAAAATTATCAATCTTTATGTTATGACTTCTGGGCTTTTCTCATATTGAAAAATGATTTTCTTCAATGTTATTTAAAATCACCCATAATTTCTTCTACTATTCATATATTTATCAAACTCCTGACCTTGAGCAATCTTCCTGCCTTGGCCTCCCAGAGTGCTAGGATTACAGGCGTGAGTCACCGTGCACGGCCTACTATTAGTATATTTTTATGTTTAATACAAGACATGACAGAGATTCAGAAAAAGCATTTGACTCTATCAATGTCTTCAAATAATTTGGAATGTAATTGGAAAGACACAAAGAGGAAAAATAAGTAAATGTAAACTATTAGACACACTAAACAGAATGTTGCAGGCTGACTCATGTGGCACTATAGGTAAGATGAAGGCAAGGGCTAGAATTACAGGTAAGGTCCAACTTCAAGTGCTACTTGTACTTGTAAAGATGTATTAAGACTTATTAAGAGGAAAAGAATGAATATATAAATCCAAGAAGTAACATGACTGAAGTAAATACCATTTCTCTAACAAAGAAAGTATTTAATCTTCTTTTTCTAATTTTGAGACATGGGGGAGGCATCATATTCACGCCCATGGCAGAGGGGATAATTTAACTGACAAGAACTTAAACAGGTATCACTTTTACATACTTCTTTAATTTTAAATTTCACCAAACAGTTCACTTTAATTTCTTATTTATATAAGTAATTAAGGAAAGCATGAAATTTATGACAAATAGCAACACTTACGGATTCATGGGAATCGAAAAAACTAAGATTATTATTTTTTCTTTTAAAGCTATAGAGTTTAACTCATTAGTGCTTTTAATGTAGTATGTGAACCAAAATTTCAGGAGACCAGTAGCTAAATGAACATATATGATAGTATAAATGACGAATTTAACAGATTTTTATTCATGTGTTTTACAAGATGGATTAAAGTAATATTTTGTTATGGATATAGTCAGGCTATAACGAGAGACATTCATCGCTCAAACATACTTCTGAAACACTTATAGCAGTGAACTAACTTTATATATTCAAGTATCAACTGAACCTCAGTATTATCCTGCCTTGCACTTGATTCTATTTCCAGAAAGTGGAAAGAAAATGAATATATACACACACTAAATTTCATTTTCTTTGCTATGGGGAAATTTTTATTTTATATCATAAGACAGACATTATACCAATATCGATCTTAGAATAGATAATGCAATTTCCCAAGAATATGTTCTTGGTCATCTTCCCTCCATCATTAAAAACTCTCCCTCATTCACTCACTCAACAAAAATTCGTTGGTGCTTATGGAATGTTGAGTGTTGACCATGAGGTTCACTCATGACCCTGGGTAGAATGTGAGAAATAGACTATGCCACTTATGGCTACAGCTGCTATCTCTCAAGAAGGCAAAATCTGTGTATTCAGTTCCATTGTTTCTTTAGTTTTGAACTTTATTTCCATTGATATTGACTCAATATTGGCTCTGCAAGAAACTTGATAAACTCATATTTGATCTGTGTGTCCATCTTAACGAGCTGCTCTGTTCAGGATTTAGGAGAAGTCATGGCAGATCATGCTTGAGTCAGGTTACCTACCACTGTAGCCACAGGAATGAGGAATGATGGTCTGCCATATGAAAACCATGTGCAATGGCAAAGGCACCATCTCTCAAACAGAAAATAGGGTTATTAGACTTAGGGAAGAGAAAGGGAAAACTGCAAACAAACTGATACTGTAATTTTAGCCTAATAGAAATTACAAAGGAGTTTTATGATGTCCTGAATTCCTGACAGATATTATTAATTTTGAGGATTTAGGGAGGAGAAATCAGAATTCTCCAGATGATAAGAGAAATCACAAACTCATAAATTACTCTTAAATATGTCCATTATTCTTTATATTTTACTCATTAATGTAGATATAAAAATTGTTTAACAAGTAAGTTATGTTTAGTAGTAGCTACAAAAATATTATAGTTTATAGATAATATTAAATTCTAGAAAGTGCCAGGAAGGTAGTATTTGATTATTGTAACATCTGTGTCTCTCAGGATGGTTAACATCCTACACATATTCATATGCAGAATCATGTAACTAAGGTCATATTTTGCTTCCAAAACTTATTTCGTGGAACACCACTCATAGGTTTTTGTAAAGATTACTACATGCACAAACTTACTGATATTTATTTTATTCACAAAAAATGACTAATTGTTAGCAGCAAACCAGGCCTAGAACACACTGTTACAAAGCAAGGGCTGCAAGCAACACTGACTGGACTATGACTGCTTCACCCTAATGTGCTCCTTTTCAGCTTCCTAGAAAGGGTGAGCTTAACCTTCGGCCCTGCCTGTCAGGCTTACTGTTTTTGCTTTTTACTTGGTATCAGTGAATTCCCTGGACTATTAACTTCTCTATATTGATAGTTAAGCTTATAATAATTTTTTTCTACTTTCCAATTTCTAGACTAATTTTTTTCAGGATTAGAGATTTGGAAAAACATTAATTTTTTTCCAGAAATGCCAGAAATAATTCCCTCATGGAAATATTATATGAAGTTATGAAGATTTTTGTGCACTTTAATAATAACAGAACTTTCTAAGATATAGTTTGGAGGCAGCATGTTGAGGACATAGAATCAAAAAAAAATGTGCCATGACCCCCAAGTAAAAGAGGGTGCTAAAAGGTAGAGATACATGCACATGTTGGCCATTATGATCCTACAGAGTTTGTCATGGTTTAAATGTGCAATAAATGCTTGCTTAACTGAGATTAAGTTAGAATTTATCTGTCAATATTTGCATAGTTTATGATGCACATATATATTCTAAAGAACCACAAGGAAATATTAATTTGCATCTATATAGCAATAAGTTGACTTTCATTCCTTATAAGCTAAATAAATAATAGTTAAATTATATATTAAAATTATATTTTTCTCTGCCTTTATTGATGTTTTATGTCACATTAGCAAAGATCTGGCCATATAATTTGGTCTCCATTTATAGACAATTAATTATTTTTTTCAATTCATATTACATCTACACTTAATATCTACCAACTGAATAATAAGACTACTTATTTAATATTTTTCTTATATTTGAAGCCAGATCTATGAATTATCACAACAGAGGTACAGTGATGGATAGAAGTTGTAAAAGAAAAAATAAATTTCAAAAAGCACAAAGTCAGGAGGGTCAAATCCTTTTTACAGCTTTCTAATACCATGTGAAGTTTATCCCATTAATTATTAAAATGATTGTAAAACATGATGAACTTAAAGGGCAATGAATTAATCCATGCAGAGACTGCTAGTTGTCTCCACTATGACATTTTCGTCTGCACAGATCCCCTAATTTTTAATTGGCATCCAGGCCAACTGGAATAAAAAACACATTTCTCATCTTACTTTGTGTTGAGAAGTGGCGTGTGATCAAAAGGACAAAAACCAAACTATTACATAACAACTCTTTCTAAGAAATTTCCTACACACTTGCTATGGTGCATTTTTGCATCTTCTACACTGCTATTTGGAATTAGCCAACATGATGCCTAAAGTTTCATGTTGGACCATGAGGATGAAGTTTATAACAGGGACAGTAGAGAGGAAAGTAAAAGCTGCTTGGTTCATGACCAACTTGATTGTCTACATGTGATACTGTCATAATGAAATAAATTTATAGATTTTAAGCCAATATGTTTATGTTTCCTATTATTCACAGCCAAACACAAGGTATACAGATATAGAATATGGTACCAGAAGGGCTATTCTGCAATAAACTTGAGCCATGGAATTGGTTTGTGGAATTGGTAGGATGGTAAGAGTTAGGAAAACATATATGACATGCTGGAAAGTAGTTGATCCTAGTCCTATTTCAGTGAATAAGCAATCTGTTTACCTTGAAAGACAAACTTAGGCTATAGTATTAAGGACAATACAAGATTATTTTTGGAAATTTGCTTTGTATTAACTATTGGTTGAACTTTTTTATGTGTTATAGGACTTCTCTAAAGTCCTACAAATAATAGATTGATTTAGACCTAGGTTAGATGGAATACAAAGAGATAATGAAGACAGAGCTTTGCTAAAGGAGGCTTTCTCTGCCTAGAATCTATAATCAGGAGATTTAAAAATGTTCAGGGTTGAAATATCTGACTTCACCTTTATGACACATTGTAACCAAAGCTCAAAGGGGAATGTTTACATAGCCATAGACTTAGTAGATTTTTGTCTCTGTCTGTAAAGACCATGACCAAGCTAATAAAGATGGCTATCATAACACAAGGAGGATGGGTAGAGCCCAGAGGATAAATGAAGGGTGGGATTTCATGCTTTTAAAAAAATATATATCAAAAAACAGACTTTGACTATCATTTTGAATATATATTTAAATATATAACTGACCTGAAGCACATATAAATTAACTACATTTTTCAGGGAATTTTATTATCAAATAAGTCTTAATTTGACCTATATTAAAGTGAATAAGAAATCCCCATGCCCAAATTGCACAAGCATGAAAAGAGCTACAAATTCTCTACAACCCATAAGAATGGCATCCTCTGCAATGCAAATCTGAGATTTGGTCATGGAAGGCTAATGAACAAGCATCCGCCTGCACCTCGTCCCTGTGCCCCCAAATGCAAAGCCAGAGGTCACAATGTACAATGGAGAAAGAATATCGTCCTAAAAATAAGAATCAAGGGCTTAGAGTATGGGCTAGGCTGCAAACCTATTCTACTGCCAGAGTAGAGTCCCTATAATGTGTAATGCTAACCATTATTTTCTACTGAGATTTAAAAAAGATTCCCTTTCTTATGAAATTTTGAGAAGTATTTATTTTTTTAAATGAAAATAATTTTGTTACTGTGATGGTTTTAGTTATGTATGTATATATATGAATTTTCACAGCTTACTTTTCAGAAAATATTATAGTATAGCACTTGGTTTTCATTTAAGATGCAGGAGCAATATGTAGATAGAAATACTTTTCATATGGCATTTTATGCCAATCACTTAGGTTTTCCATGGATGGTTAGTCTAATTGGGGAAATCCCTTACTTCATTCTTTTTTAAAAATAATTTATTCAGGTGAAATTTATGTAACAGAATTAATCATTTTCATGTTAACAATTCAGTGGCATTCAGTACATTTACAAGGTTGTGCAACCACGATCTATAGTTTCAAAACAATTCCGTCAGTCCAAATTAAAACCCTTACCCACTGAGAGGTTTCTCACCATTCCCCTCTCACTCAACTCCTGGAAACCACCAATCTGCATTCTTTCTCTATAGATTTTAAGATATTTTATGTAAATATAATCATATAATACATGACTTTTTATGTTTGGCTTCTTATAATTAACACAATGTTTTGGCACTACATCTATCTTATAGGAAGTCTCAATACTTCGTTTCTTTATCATGGCTGAATACTATCTCATTGTATGTATATATCTTAATTTTATCTATTCATCTATTGATGGACATTTAGGCTGTTTCCACCTTTGTCTATTGTGAATAATACTTCTATGAACCTGGATGTGAATGTACTTATTTAAGTACCTCTTTTCAATTTCAAAAGTGGAGCTTTAAAAATTAAATTTAATTCCCTGGAAATACATGAGAAGTAAAAGAAAAATTAGGTTGACACTGAAATTATCCTTCCAAATTTCATTATCTTTTAGGAACTTATATAGTACAATTTATATCATTAAGACTTAATCTTCTGAAACACTATTAGACAGAGATGAAGTTTTTAGATAAATAATATCAAAGAACATTGGAAGTTCTCAACTGTTGTAAATCTCTGAGTGAGTTTCCAGTAAAATTTGGCAAAGGCAATTATTATCATTCTAAAGAAATTGTTGGAAAATACATGATCCTCTCTAAAACTGAAATCCTTCAACCCCAGGTACCTTTTGCTAGTCAGGCTGTAATAAGATGCCTTTGGCGGACAAAACAGCAGAAATAATTTTACAACCATTTTAGGATATGCTCATTATTGTTTTGCATAAATTCTTCATTTCTGCATCAAGTTCCACCACCAACATGAAGGCCTTGTCTAGAGATATTTGGTAGTGCTACAGCATCCTCACCACCCCTGTGAGCTTCTGATTTAGATTATTACTTACAAATAACCGACTTTTGGTTTGGGCATGAAGAGAAGACTCTCTTCTAAACACTACAAACATAAGAATACCTTATTTTTTGGTGCTTCACTTTATTGTACTTTGCAAATATTAGATTTTTTTTTTTTTTTTTTACAAATTGATGGTTTGTGGAAATCTTGCATTGAGCAAATCTATTGGCCCAATCTTCCCAATAGCATGTGCTCACTTTGTATTTATATGTCACATTTTGGTAATTCTTGCAATATTTCAAACTTTTAAATTTTTATTATATCTGTTATGGTGATCTGTGATCACTGTTATTTGATATTACTACTGTCATTGTTTTGGGGTGCCATTATAAGGCAGCAAACATGATCGATAAATGTTCTGTCTGTTCTGACTGCTCCACTGACCAGCTGTCTCTCTCCCTCTCCTCAAGCCTGTCTGTTCCCTGACACACAACAATATTGAAATAAGGCCAATGAATAACTGTATAATGACCTCTAAGTGGTCAAGTAAAAGGAAGTCTCCCATTACACACTTTAAATCAAAAGCTACAAATGATTAAGCTTGAAGGCATGTCCAAAGCTGAGATAGGTGAAAAAGTAGGCCTGTTGCACCAAATAGTTAGTCAAGTTGTGAATGCAAAGAAAAAATTCTTGAAGGAAATTAAAAGTGATATTCCAGTGAACACAGCCTTATATTGAGAGATGTCATCTAGGAGTTTCAGAGCTAGAGAGGAGAAGCTGGATTCAAAGAGCAGGATGACTCTGTTAGAGGCTAACACAACTGGCAACTTGAAGTTGGAGCCAATTCTCATTGACCATTCTGAAAATCCTAGGGCCCTTACGAATTAGATTAAATCTGCTTTGCTTGTGCTCTATAAATGGGACAAAAAGCCTAGATAAGGGCACATTTGTTTATAGTGTGATTTACTGAGTATTTTAACCCCACTGTTGAGACCTACTGCTTAAAAAAAAATTCCCTTCAAAATATTACTGCTCATTAACAATGCACCTAGTCATCCAAGAGCTCTGATTAAGATGTACAAGAGATGAATGTTGCTTTCCATGCCTGCCATCACAACGTTCATTCTGTAGCCCATGGATCAAGGAGAAATTTTTACTTTTAAACTTATTATTTAAGAAATACAATTCATAAGGCTACAGCTGCCATAGGCAGTGATTCTTCTGATGGATCTGGGTAAAGTAAGTTGAAAAACTTCTGGAAAGGATTCACCATTCTAGGTGCCATTAAGAACATTTGTGATCCATGGGAGGAGGTCACAATACCTCTGTTAACAGGAGTTTGGAGGATGCAGATTCCAATCCCCATGGATAACTTTGGTTCAATTCTCCAGTGGAAGAATTAACTGCAGATATTGTGGAAATAGAGAACTGGAATTAGATATGGACCCTGAAGATGTGACTGAATTGCTGCAATCTCATAATCTTTTAACAGATGAGGAGTTACTTCTTGTGGATGAGCAATTTCATAAGAGAACTAATGTACTTCTAGTGAAGATGTTATGAACAACAAAGGATTTAGAATATTCCATAAATTTATCTTACAAAGCAGCAATACGGTTTGAGAGGATTGACCCTAATCTTGAAAGAAGTTCTACTGTGGGTAAAATGCTATCAAACAGTGTCATATGCTATAGAGAAATCTTTTGTGAAAAGAAGATTCAATCTATGTGGCAAACTCCATTGTTTTCTTATTTTAAGAAATTGCCAAAGCCAACTTATCCTTCAGGAACCACCCCCTCACCAATTGGTCAGCAGCTATCAAGATTGAGGCAAGATGGTCCACCAGCCAAAAGACTTGATGAAGGCTCAGATGACTGTCAGCATTTTGCAGCAATAAAGTGTTTTTAATTAAGATATGTACACTGTTTTTTTAGGCATAGTGCTATTATATACCCAATAGACTACAGTACAATGAAAACATATCTTTTATATACACTGGGAGACCAAAAAATTCATGTGATTTGTTTTACTGACATATTCATTTTATTGTGGTAGTGGTACTGAACTCACAATATCTCTGAAGTATGGCTATATACCTTATATGCATATATAAACTAATATTTTGATACTTAAAATTTCAGTGTCTGATAAATACTATACACACTTTGAATGTTCAGTAGCCATATGTGGTTCATGGCTACATAGATAATAAAACATTTCCTTCATTGCAGAAAGTTCAATTTGACAGTGCTGAACTTGTCGAATAAAGACAAGTTGCAGAATAATAAGAGTTTTTCCCGACTAGAGAATCATGAAACAGCATACTTTTTGCAGAGAATTAAAAACATTTTTCATTAATAAAATATAAATTATAATGTCAAGAGTAAAGGGAGATGTAATTGGATTTTTAGCCATAGGCAAGATTATGGCCTCTATGTCATTCTAAGTAACTGAGAATTTATACTCTAGGCCAGGGCATATTTCTACAATAATGTTCCTATAAGCAGGAATCCATGAGATATTAATTGGTGCTGAAAGAAAAAAAAAAAGAAGAAAAGATTTCACTGGCATAAGAAATATAGAAAAGAATTTCCTTCACATCCACCATTTTGCTGTATTCCACCATTCACACGAGTAGATTACATATCCTAATGTCACAATCTAAAAATTTATCATTTAAACGGATTTTAAAACTCAGAGAAAAATGAAACATATGCCTGGATAGAATGCCCCTTCCTGCCTTTACCCAACTAGTGGTAAATCTGTCCAGAAAAGAAGTTTAAAATGATGAGACCCTTAAAGGGTTCAAAGCAGAAAAGTGAGCTGGTCAGCCATCCACTCAAGAGAAGTCACATGTTGGTAATGTGAAGGGGAATTCACATCGACAACGTAGAGGCAAACAGTTTTGAAAGTTATTTCATTAATCTGTGTAGATACGACACAATTCTCAATTAGAGCAAGGATTCTACAGTGAAAGTAAATGACATCTATTTAAGAAAACATTGGAAAATACAATTGTAGACTCTGACTGAAAAGATATGTATGTGCATAAGGAAAGGAAAAGAGTCTCACATCACTTTCATTTTTGGCACTGAAGGATGGCCTCACAATGTCTTGAAATAGCCATTTTAGAAAAATGAGTATTATGGGAAAATACTGCCATTTATATTGAAAACGAAATGCTTTATAAACACTTGTGTATGTCCTAGTAAAGCTAGATATTTACACTCACTTTCTACCTCTCTTTTTCTGCTCCAGGCAGACCCAGATATGAGAATGTTTCCCTTACTTCTTTAGTTATTATTACATTATCACTACTCAAGATATTAATGTGCGTGCCACATGAGAATGAAAGTTGGGAGCAAGAGAAGGGCTTTGCATCAAAGCAGTGAAAAATATTTAAAATATGTTTGACCTTTCTTTGGTTATCTGCTGGCCAATAATCCCTTATTGGTCGTTCTTTTAAGGTCAGCTGCATTGCCTGATAACTTTTCCCATTTCTCTTTGTTCTCTTCATTCCCAAATCCATATTAACTGTTTATATAGAATAGTTTTGCTCTCTTTTTGGCCCTGCCTACTTCCAACCATGCTCTCAGGACTTTATGTTTTAATCCTAAAATTATTTTATTTATATATGTTTTTAACCACACATAACTCCTTTCTAATTATTTTTTTAAAAATGCTTTTTATCCATTTTATTCTTCTCTTAGTTGTAAAGTTTCTGGTATGTTTTGTTTAGATATTAGAGTTGGTGATTAGAGTTGGTACTTTTTCCCTTTCTAACTCTGTATAACATTTTAAATATTAATCCTATTTAGTTTTACCAGAGATATTTTCAGGTCAATTCTGACATGTCAGTTTATCATGCAAATAAAATACTAAGTCTCCCACTATCATGTGGACCCTTGGTGGCAGCTGTTCCAAAACTTCTAGAACTAATCAGCTGGCATCATTCTGTTTGATACTGGAGCCCACAGATTTAATAGCTATAATTAAGTTTGTTTCCTTAGGAGAATAGAATTACAGATACTTATTTTGTCCCTTATGATCCAACTGATTATGCTTCATCAAGCTTGAGTTTGTTTGGATATTTTAGGAGTTTCCTCAGCTGCTTTTTTTTTTTTTCTAAATTAGTAATTATATACACTGTTGCCACTCCTGGCAACCAGTGAATATTAGGACATTTGATTTATTTGTAGCTGTGATCTGGCCATTTATGTTTGCTGGTATTTTAAGTCATTTATTTTCCTAATGAGGTTTAAAATTTTCTTTTTAATACCAGTTTACTGGATGTGAATTGCTTTTTTTTTATTTGCATGTTAGTTGGATAGCAATTGAATGTATACAAATATGCTTTTAAAAAGTCTGTATTTCTTTATGCTCATAAAGTAGCAAATTCAAATTCATATAATTATATAAAACAACTATGATTCTTGAGCCTTTTTCCATTTTAAAATAAACTATTTTTGTTTCATTTTTTTTTTTTCCCCTAAGACAGGGTCTTGTTCTCTTGCCCGAACCTAGATTATAGTGGCATCATCATAGCTCACTGAAACTTCAAACTCCTGGGCTCAAGCAATCCTCCTGCCTCAGCCTCCCAAATAGTTGGGACTACAGGAACATGCCATGCACTTGGCTATTTTTTTTTGCAGTGAGGAGGTCTCCCTTTGTTAATCAGGCTTGTCTGGAACTCCTAGACTCAACAATCCTTCCCACCTTGGCCTTCCAAAGTGCTAGGATTACAGGCGTGAACACCACACCCAACTCTGTTTCACTTTTCATTGTATTCTAAGTATGAAGATGCAGAAATGTCTTAAAACGATTAAGCTTTTTTTCTCATTTATAATAGTTTCTATGTACCTAAGATGCTTATTCTGAGGATCATGAGATATAGCACTTCCGAGAACACTTTGAAAATCTTAAAGCATTATACTATAATGTATAAACATATGTGTGAATATGTGTGTGTATGTGTGTATGTATGTAAAAGCTATAGCCTGTGGAAGACAAAAGAAAGTGTTTGTAGGTTCAAGTTATGACATTGGACTCACTCATACTGAAAGCAACCAAAAGTGAGATTCCTATCAGAGTAATTCCACAAGGAAAAAAAAACTGTTCTTTTTGACTGAAAATGATAAATTATCAACTCCACTTAAAAGATTAGCCTAATCTGGAAGAACAATTGTTCTGTTGTTCACATAGTCCTCTTTATATGCTTTTTAAAAATTATATAACTAATTTTCACCTCATTTATCTACCTTATAAATTTGTAGGTACAAGAAGGAATAGATTGGACTTCATTTAGAAGTATGTGAATTTCTAGGCACACACATAATTGCCACTAAATAAATGTTTATTGAAAAATGTGTGTCCTGATCATAGATTTAAAAAGATATTGAAGATCCAGTCAAATTTATGTTGTCATTTTGGTGACTGAATAAAATTTGATGATGGAATATTAAACTATTTGATATTAAGGTATTTTGAAAACAAGCTTATCAACCAAATTCATAATTATGTATCACTTGTGTTGAATGTCTTAAATAATATATTATATATCTTATATAAACATTCAAATCAATATAAGTTTTTTCTTTTTTTTCACTGTGGGATAGTGGTGAAGTTTCAGCTTATAACAAAAAGTTCAGCTTATATATTGAAACTAATTATGATATTTCTTTTGGCTGGTTAATTATATTTGTGTTTTCACATTTTAAAATCAACAACTTTGGGACTCATATTTGTACTAGACATACCCAAACTTTCAATTTTGTGGAGAACTTTCTGAGAAGTCAATTCCATGCTATTCATTCCTGTGGATAATTGATATTGGGGAGGAAAAGAGAAAACCATGAGGTTGTTTTCTTCCTCTAAGTCTGCTTTCTTTATTCATCTTTCCTACCATAGCAAGCAAGCACATCTGCAAAGTGAAAGAAAAGAAACAGGGGCATCAAAAATGTATCTCGTAACCCATCTTCATTTTATATACACCGGAGCTCTTTGCTTTCTGAGTTTTATAGACCACAGCCTTGTTTCTTACTTGGTTGTTACTCTTCATTTATCCCATTGGATTATTGGTTCTGTTATGGATTATATACTGGCTTTGAACCTCATTCCTCCTCTTGTTGTTGGCTGAACTGTGTTTGGAGCCATCTCTTGAATATTCTGCACTGGCCGACCTCAAATCCTCCCTACCCCCAAGCAAACCTCTTCCTATGCACTCTTCTCATGACTCCCACCTAATGATGAAACTGGAGCATAAAGGGGTATTTTGTTAATACTCCTTCATTACTAACAACAATATAATAATCTCTGGATCTTTAAAATCAATTTTACTCCTGATCTAATTTGGTGTTCATGTTAATTTTTTCCTTTGGGTTCTTTAGCAATTTTTTATTATTTTACTTCCTTATATTATATTTACCTGTTGTTAGATGCTTAAAATATCTTTTAGCAGAAAAGTTAGTATACATTGAGAATAAACACATATATCATTAATTTAATTAATTCCAGTAATCTTTATTCACCCTCTCCTATTTCTAAAGTATAGTACTAGGTGCTTTGAAAAATACTGAGATGAATAAATCATTAGTTAGCATCTAAAAGCATATATCCCAGTTATGGTGATAGAAAACCAATATAAATTATAATAATATGAGGTAGAAAGTACATTAAGATAGGCACATATTTAAGAAACTTTCAAAAAGCAGAGATGACTTCAGATCTAATGAATTAAAAGAGCCATTTTGAGTCACTTGACATTCAAGCTGGGCTTTTAAAAACAGACAAATACAGGCAATTATAATGTCATAAAGAAAAAAATGGGAGGTGTATACAAGACATGGATATTCAAGTTGTGCTAGATTTCAGGATGCACAATGTTCTAAAAAATAGAAGTATAAGTCACAGTCAGATGATGCAAGACCTGTTATAGGGACACCACTCATTATTATTTGGAAATGGGATAATACAATTTGAACTAATGTATTGACATGCCTTCAGGAGTGGGATCAGTTCCACTAGGAAAGGGTAAATGCAGCCACCTCTTACTCTCTTGTCTTCTCACCTTCTGCCAGATTATGATGCAACAAGAAGATCCCTTGCAGATACCAGCACCTTGATATCCTCTGCCTATAGGACTATGAGCCAATAAATTTTGTTCGATATAAATTACCCAGTCTGTGGGGTACTATTATAGCAGCTCAAAGAATACAAAAATTAGATAACAGAAGAGATTTTGATGATGTTATCAAAGTAAGGTTTTTGTAAAGGAGAGGTGATCCAAGATTATCCAAGTGACCATGATATAATCACAATAACCCTTATAAGAGGGACAGAGGAGGGCTTAGAGTCAGCAGAGATGGTGATATGAAGCAGAGACAAATCCATTTTGAATAGGGAGAAGGAGCCACAAGCCTAGGAACACAGGTAGCCACTACTAGTTAAAAAGAGCAAGGAAATGGATTCTCTTCTCAGGGCCTGCAGAAGGAACCAGTCCTTCTGACATCTTTACTTTAACCCAGTAAAAATGATTTTGGACCTTTGACCTCATCAACTTAAGAGAATAGACTTGTGTTATTTTAAGACACTAAGTTTGTAGACATTTTTTTACAGCAGCAACAGGAAATGAATACATCTCTTTAATTTTCCACATCTTTCACCATACTAAAACTCTGTGAAAAGTGGAATAAGGGTAATTTCCCTCTCTCTCATTTTCTTAACTTTTATCACGACATTTGCAGAGTGTGGCAAAGTGCTTGGTGTATAGTATGTATTCACTATTCAGTGTATGTTTCATCAACTGTTCAAATTTATTATGAATAAAGAGATATGGTTAAGAGTCCACAACTTTGGATTCAACAATGACCTTCTTTCACATATAACTCTGATGAAAGTTATTAGACTTTTAGTTATTTATACTTTAGGGTAACCTGAAGTATAAATATATTAAGAAATAAATAACAGTATTTACAGAACAAACTAAATATTTTTATTTTGATAGAAAAATAAGAATTTCACTAATTGCAATTTTATAAATATATGAGGTTGATAGATACATTGAAAGTCCTATAGGTCCTAAAACTGATATGATTGTAGCAGATTATACAAGTTATAGAGGAATTAAAAATCTCTGCTTAACAGAGAGTATAATAAACATGTGAAACTCATTATTCCAGATATGGTCAATCTGGAAATATCAAAGATATCCACACACAATTTGGATGATTCATTCATAATAATATGGCAAATTAGACAGGGACAATTAGCCCCTAAACAATGAGGTTGTTCCAGGGAGGTTAATAAATAGTATAGAGGAGATCCCTGATGTCACCTTCAGAAGAAGGAGATGAAGATGGATTGGTCACTGTCCATTTCTTATGCTCCTTTTCAACATTCAGATGAGCCCTCAGACATGGAGCAGAATAGAATCCATACACAGCAATACTGTTGTGTATGCATAATGTGATTTATAAAACTTTCTTCAAATAACAGTGACAGGGCCCAGCATAAGGATAATTACAAGCAGGATCATCTAAAGAATTTACAAAGACAGCAAGCCTACAACTGAGAATGAATAGGTCCATCAATAACACAAATAGCACCATGTGAGAGAACGATGTACAAATTACAAGGCAGAATGAACTTATTTAACAGCACCTGGGAACTTATCCAGGAATATTTTATGTTTTCTCTGAAAGAACATTTAATGTGCATAGAAAATAGGGCAATTTTCATGACAAAGTCCTAAATAGAGAGAACATTCAAATGTCATCAAATTATGTTTTGCCTAAAGCTAAAACATAAAATACTCTTCCAATTTTTTGACTAACAAAGTTTATGTGATCTGTTTTTTGTTCTTTGATCGATTCTTATAATAAAGGTACCTATTTTAATGTATTATCAGAAAATGTGGTGATTGTATTATAGCAGGAAGAATATTGTATTTATTCAATTATAATATGCAATTACTAAACTTGCTCAATATTAAAGTGAATGCCACCAACATTAAAAGCTAAAAAATTACTTTTCATTCCATGTTTGATTACCAATATGTGAATCAAATTAAAAAAATTTATTGTGTTAAATTTAGAAAGTCACTTCTCTTTCTTTTATATTTAAAGTGTATTTGCTTTTACATGCATAAATCTTGATAAATTTTATTAATAAGTGTACTTTTAGAAAATGTGTCTATTTTCTTTAAGACTTATACACATGCTTATCTTCTCAAAAATATTTTTTAAATGTCTTTTATGTAGGACTCAAGAAGCCAGTTAACAGCAGGCAGTCTAGGTTTCTTACACAAAAAGTGAGAAAAATATTATTCACGTAAAAGAACAAGTTTCCTAGACTTCCATATAGATATTAGTGCTACACTTGCATTCATGTCTATAAACCATGTGTGTGTATAGAGGGTATGGGTGAATTGTCATACTTTCTAATATGGCAATCACCCTAGACCATGTCAGAAATACTCAGGGCTTATGAGTAAAAAATGAAAAAGAAAAAACTCAGAGAAGAAGACTAGAGCTATGAGAGTTATGCAAATACAAATATATAAAGAGAGGCAAATAACTGTGCCGATAGTGGTCTATGTACATATAGAAGAATTTTCCTCTTGCTACTGCTCCTTTTCTGCCATATATTAGACTGCTTCTACCAGAGAATATATATCTGTCAGTTTGTTTACTTTTGCCATTTAGGAATTTATGTGTATGCTATAATAAAGATAAATTGATTGTATTAATAAAAACATAAAAAGTTAGTTTTTACTATGCATCAGTTTTTACTCCCCAAATTTAAAACTGTCTTCTCCATACATTTAAATTTTCTGTCTTCCTATCTCCTGCTGAGACGCCATTTCCGAGTCTAAATTTAGATTTCCTATATCCATATTGATAATCTACATGTCAAAAGTAGGATGGATAATTGTATTCGTAGAATTTGTTTTTTTCCTTCCATTTCCTATATCATTAAATGACATAAAACCTAAGGAACTATAATAGACTCTTCTATGGCTCCTTTTCCACCACATCCAGTGAGTCACTACATTTTCATGAAATTATCTCTCAAGATCACCTGCTTCTCTCCATCTGATGATCGTACTCTAAGGTCACAGCCATATTGCTTCCCACTTGCATCACTGATCTAGCATTGAAAGGTTCTCCATCTCCAGGCAGATTCTGATCCAGCAACACCTTCCAATCTACTGCCAGTGATTTTTGAACCCACAATTATGATCATCTCACACCCCTGCTTAATATCCTTCAAGGACTCTAAAAACCATCTTCAAAATAAATTTTGTATAGGAGGAAGATGTTCAACTAAAACATTTTTATTTCAGGTAATTCCTAATTCCTACTTTATTTGAGTTTCCTTTAATTAATACCTTTAGTAAAAGGTATTTCATGTTTCCCCAGAGAGGGCAGAGTTTGGCTGATAATGGGGAGGTCAGTGCTTTGCTATGGATATCAAAATAGTGTTGGGGTTGAGTACTAAAAGTCCAGGTGATAAAACAGGTTACAAAAAATGATGTTCTACATGTTTTAGGCTTCTTTGGAAGAGAGAGGGAGAAGATTTCTCAGAATTCCCGAAATAGAATTTCTATATGTTAAGATACAAATCCTATTTTCTCAGATCATGGAGAGTGTTGTTGTTTTCTGTTCTTTGTTTTGTTTCATTTGCTGTTTTTGTCTACAAAGCAGGTAGAAAAGCATGGGACTTCAGAGAGTGTTGTGCTGAAAAAATAAAAGGGAAATGGATATCTATTTTTGTTATCAAAAGATGATAGGAGATAAATAGAAAAGGCAAAAGTTTAGATATGAATTCTGTCTTTATTCCTGGTTCTAACAAATATTTAGCTTGAAAGGGCAATTTATTACACAACTAGGAGGCTGATGTCTCTCTTCTATCCCTGCAATGCTTAAAGCCTATAGCCATTTCAGAGAATTCTGGTTTCTCTGATAATGAGTTTAATACAATGCCTGAGTACAGGAATATCAATTCTGAGGAAAGTACTTATATAGATGGACCTGAGAGGTATATGTCATTCTCCACTGACAATACACAAAATATAGATGATCATAATTTTCCTCTGTGCCCCAGTGGGACAAAAATGGGTGGTGGATGCCGGATAGAAGAACAATGATGTGAGAGGAATCTGTCACTAGGAGGGATTCAATGAGTAGACACATGAACAAAGAAGGCCCAACTCTGGGCTGTGGAAGTGTTGTTGCTCTCATGTTAGCCACAGTGAGTCACCACAAGAGAACCCATAGGTATTGGTCACCATCTTACATAACCCCCTGGGACTTCTCTGGATCTAGCAGTATAATCCAGGGTAACTCTCCCATCTCATGACCTTTACATTAATCACATCTGCAAACTCCCTGTAGACTTGCAAGGTAAACATATGAACAAGTTCTGGGATGAGGTAGTGGTTATTTTAGGCAGTGGTTGGGGGGTGGGGTGGAGGGAGGAGTGGGTGATCATGCAACGTACAAACTCTGTTTGCAAGAATTTCCATCTGGATCTTTTTAGAATAATAATTGTTATTTTTTTAAGCATGGGTGATGTAAGAAAAATAAGAAGGCAGATAGGGAAAGAGCAAAGAAGGGAGAATGAGAAGGAAGGAAGGCTGGAAGGAAGAAAGGAAGTCAATCTTAGATTATCATACTCAAAAAAGGTAATGTTTCTTAATGAATTGTTAAAAATAATACTGCAGGATATAATACTATATAATATATAATATTACAGTAACTAATGCTACAAGCATTTTGAAAGTGAGACTTCAAATGACCTCTGCAACATATATCCATTTACATGTACTAGGGTATTTACATTAGTATCTTTTGATATCAGCAGTAAAAGTATAGATCCACCTTCTAAGTAATTTGAAGTGGCTTTAAAATTATTCAAAAGTAGTCATATGTTAGCTTTAACAACATGTCTAAAACATACTTTTCTGGCACAAAACCTGTACTGTTATCAGATGGATCTCAGAAAATGGGATATGTAGGATGTTCTTAGTTCTGCAATATTAACCCTCAATTTTTCCTACTAAGTTAGAATTACTGCCCCTCAGGACATGGGGCTAGATCCATTATTTTAACATTTTACAAAGCATGATCCAATACATAAAACCCATACAAAAGAAGTATCTTGTTAAACTAAAATATACTATAGGCTTATAGGCTATTATCCAAAGTGTGACTCTTATTAAATATATATATCAATAATATAAAATTTATGAACTGTCTCCAGCACTAAATAGGATAACAGGCTCTTATTATATATAATATTTATTCAATATCTTTCTTTTCAAAAATTCATGTCATGTAGGCATTCTACCAGTTGTTATATGTACTCAATTTTCCCCTAATATACAATTTTTATTGAAGAAGTTGCTTACTGTTGATATATGTCTCTGATAAATGTATCTTTCTTTTAGTGCCTCATATAAAAAGTAGTTTTTCGTTTATTTCATTATTGAAGGAGAGTCCACCAAATCATCTTAAGGTGAATCATCTTAGAAATATTTGTGCACTCATTTGCTGTTTAGTCCATGCTTTTCACATGGACTAATTTGTCCTAATGTTCTTCTTTTCAAAGTCACAGCTAAGTTTTCAATTAATTTTAAAGCAGTATTTGCTGAGAAAGATTACATTTTACTTTATTGCCATATAGTTTTCTAGATATTTCTGCTTTTCACCAAGAGAGGAAGATCAAATGCTTCTCCAGTGGTATGTGCTGCTTTGTATTTTGCTATTATGCACAAATAGTTAAGCAGGGAGTATAAATTTTTTATTGCATTGCTAGTGAGGTAACAATGAAACCTCTATGGGTGCAAAGGCTTTTAGGGTCACTCCTAAGCTTTTTCCAAGGCATTGTCATTATTTTCTGATTTTTTTTTTGTAAAATTTTTAAAGTTAAAACTAATCACATCAGTGCCATCCTTTCAAGTCATACTCTACCCTTCAGTGGCTTCCCATTTACTCAAACTTAATGTAAGTCCTTTTCATTACAGGATACAAGGCTCAAAATAATCTGTCTCTCCACTCCCAATAACCTGCTCTAGCCTCTTACCAACTCTCTCCTTTTTCAATTTGTGTCAGCCATTCCGGACCACTTGCTTTACAAACAGTCTCATTCTGATCTTGGCGCCTTTGCACCTTTTTCCTGGACCATCTTTCCTCTACCTCCAAGTATGAGCAAAACTCCTTTCAGCCTTGACTACATGTTGAGTATGTCAATCCCTCTCTTCAATTTTTTCCCTTCTTATATATTACATAAGTAACTTGTTTTATGTATTTATTGTAAATAAGCTTCCTCTGGAATGTAAGTACCAGGGATTATTTTTATCTGCATTTGTGTTTGCCTATATTTCTAGAGTATACCCGAAGCCTAGAATAGTGCTTACCACATAGTCAATAAGTATTTGTTGAATACATTTCTACTGCTTTAAAATGAGGGGAGCTATGATTTGAAGGTATGTGTCCCTCCAAGATTCATATGTTGGAACCTAATACCCAATTTGTAGTATTAAGAGGTGAGGCTTTCTGAGAAATTATTAAGTCATGAGGGCTCTGCCTTCATGAATGGATTAGTGCTCTTATAAAAGAGGTTGAAGGAAGTGACCTAGAGCCTTTTGTCCTTCCATCTCTTCTGCCATGCAACACAGTATCATCTTAAAAGCAGAGAGCAGCCCTCACCAGACGCCGAGTCTACTGGCACCTTGATCTTGAACTCCTCAGCCTCTAGGTCTGTAAGAAACAAATTTCTGTTTTTTATTAATTACCTTGTCTCAGCTATTTCGTTATAGCAGCACAAAGAAAGACAGAGAGGTTTGAAATATCTCTTGTCTTATCACAATGACATTCCAGATGGTTTTCTTCCTTTCACTTTTATTCCTTTCCAGCAATCCTCAGTACAAATGCATTTTTATATAAACATTTGATCATGAACCTTTACAAATGGAGAGTTGGACAATGAGAATATCCTTAGGATGTACACGGCTCATGAGAAACAGGACACTCTTGGAAAACAGTTATTTAAAAAATGATACTGTCATAAAGTGTATTCCATAGATGGTACTGCCCTAATTAAAGTCCAATCCATGCACAAGCTAGATCAATATAAAGACAGAGAAAGTATTTCATAAGTTCTCTTTTCAAATTTATTTTGCTTGCACACCTACAAACCTGTAAAGAAAACTGATAAGATGGTAGGAAATTTTAGTTGCTAAACCATCCCCACCACTGAAAAAGCCATTAAAACATGTATCTAGAAAGTAAATCAGTTATATTATCTCTTTAAAGTTTGATTATTGTATGTCATATCAATATTATTTATAACAATTATCTACCAACAGGGTAGTGCACCAAGGAATTAACCTAACAAATTTTTAAAGAATCAATAGCAGAGAACAAACACATCAGAATACCTAAATGGAAGGAGCACTTTTTTTTTTTTTAATCATAAACCTCTAGGTGGTTAGCATTAAGATTGAGAATACCCTGAGGTAATAGAAATGCTTCTGGTTTAACACAATTGTTTTCAGCAGTGAAGAATTTTCAAAATATTGAAGAGGTATAAAGGGTGAGTTTAAAAAGGTTGTATTAATAGTAATGTTGAAGCAAAGATTGCTTAAAATATTGAATGATGATAATAATAAATTCAATATCATTTTAGAACCAAAATACTTTTCCATAGGGATGGCTGGAGTTTTGTGTCAATTAGAAATAAAACATAGGCTGGGCGTGGTGGCTCACGCCTGTAATCTTAGCACTCTGGGAGGTCGAAGCGGGAAGATCATTTGAGCTCAGGAGTTCGAGACCAGCCTGAGCAAGAGCAAGACCCCGTCTCTACCAAAAAAAAAAAAAAAAAAAAAAAAAAGAAGAAAATAGAAAGAAACTAGCTGGACATCTAAAAATATACAGAAAAAATTAACCAGGGATGGTGGCACATGCCTGTAGTCCCAGCTACCTGGGAGGCTGAGGCAAGAGAATTACTTGAGCCCAGGAGTTTGAGGTTGCTGTGAGCTAGCTTATGCCACAGCACTCTAGCCTGGGCAATGGAGTGAGACTATGTCTCAAAAAAAAGAAAAAGAAAGAAAGAAAGAAATGAAGCACAGTTGTTTCCTATGTAACAAGTCCAAGAGCTAATAGTTCAAAGATGAAAATGTCAAACATGTAACATTAAATTCTGTTATATATGATTATAAACTGGGAAACTCAGTAAGGGTTACATGACTTGATTTTCTAATAAACATATTTATGTATATGTGTATAGAAAATGCTTAAATCTCTCTATATTTTTATTATATATGTCTCTATGTAACAAGAGACATTTATTAAGTACCTACTATCAGCCAGAAACTAATTTACACATGAGATGCAATCAGTAATATCCCTGTTTTTAGAATTAATTATAGGTAATAGATACCTAAAATCTAAGTAGGTAAATCTTCATAGGAATTAGCAGAGTGCCCAAGGTAAATTGTAGAACAAATGTACACAACTTGAACTTTTAAAGTAAAAGGAAAATGTGTGTGTCTGTCTCATTCTCTATGGAAATAATGCATGTGTTTCTTCTATAAAAATGATTGGAGTATTGCTTAATAACTTTCAAAGCATGCTAATCATGCTAGTTAACATATTATACAGGACTTCATATCTTTACCCCTAAATGCTACATCACGGAGTACTAATTAAAGGCAATATCTTCCCTACACTGAAAATCTCAAGCCAGAAAAATGTGATGAAAATGTGTCTGGGAAGGGTTTTAAGGACTGTAAACATAATTTAAAGAGTTTTCAAGATAGCACTTAGGAAAAAACTCTAAAACAGGTGATAGAACAAATTGCAGCTTAAACAGAGTTAGACTTCAAGTTTTTTG
Source organism: Microcebus murinus (assembly GCF_040939455.1). Taxonomy (NCBI): domain Eukaryota; kingdom Metazoa; phylum Chordata; class Mammalia; order Primates; family Cheirogaleidae; genus Microcebus; species Microcebus murinus. The sequence goes on from NC_134114.1 coordinate 16,366,444, forward strand.
CATTACTTGTTGATGTCTTTCTCTCTGCCTGTAATCTTTTATTGCTCAGAAATGATACCAACATAAACTATGAGAAGGTGGATGGAATGATCATAGAATATGTGATATTGTGATTTATGATAACTTTGGTTTTATTCTCATTTTCTGACACATAGCTCCCAATGCTAATGAGATGACTCCTGGCTGGCAGCTCCTAGATAGCCTTAGGATGGGGATGGTTGCCAGGGGAAACAACTGTGATTAAAAGGTTGGAAATTTCAGCCTTCTCTGCATCACCTCTGGGGAATGGAGACTGACGGTTGAGTTAATTGCTAGTGGCCAATGATTTAATCAATTGTGTCTATCTAATGACGCCTCCATAAGAACTTAGGGCAGGGTTTGGAGAGCTTCCAGATTGCTGAACACATGGAGATACCTGGAGGGTGGTGTGCCCGGAGAGGGCATGGGAACTCTAAGCCCTTTCCACTTACCTTGCCCTACATATATCTTTATCTGGCTGGTCTTCTGTACTCTTTGGAATATCCATTATAATAAACCAGGACACGTAAGTAAGCATTTCCCTGAGTTCGGTGAGCTGCCCTTGAAGATTACTAAAGCTAAGAAGTGGGTATCAGCTCCGATTTGTAGCCAAGTTAGACAGAAGTTGTGAGTAACCTGAAAGCCTACTACTTGCAATTGGTGTCTGAAGGGGGGCAGTCTTGTGGGACTGAGCCCTTAACCTGTCTGGTTACTATCAAAATTAAATTGAATTGTAGGACACCCAGCTGGTGTAGGAGAACTGATGTGTGAGAAAACCCTACACATTTGATGTCAGAAGTGTTGTGTTGAGAGTGAGAGTATAGTATAGAGAGTATAGAGAGTGTAAAGTAATTTATTTTTCCTATAGATGGATAAGTCTCTCCCTCTTTACCTCTGCACACTTCACTTATAACCAAGATTGTATTCATTTTTTGTTCCCACATTACCTGTTATTTCTTTAAGTTTATTCCTAATTCCAAAGTGGGTGAATTTCTGTTTAGCCAATACGAAGGGACTGCCTAAAGACAACTTGACTTTCTTGTTATCCAAAAGTCTTACACAGAGTTTAGGGACTTGTGTTGGATGTGGGTCCTGGAAAGTCTACAGGAGACTCTTTGGCCTCATTATGTTAGACTTGAATGATAAAAAACATGACCAAACAACAGAACAGAGATAATTCCTTTTAAGGTTTTCATGACACTGTATTTAAATTGGAACTGTTAAACCCCCAAAGAGAAACACTCACTTCCCATCCTTTTCAAATTTTTATTTAGAGCAATGAAAGCCAGCCATGTACCATAAATGCCCCTCATTTGAAACCTGACACAGAAGGCAGGACAATCTGAATAGTAGGACATAGGCGGACATGCTGATTAGGAAGCTCTGTTGTAAGGCCAGGCGTGGTGGCTCACACCTGTAATCCTAGCACTCTGGGAGGCCAAGGCAGGTGGATTGTCTGAGCTCAGGAGTTCGAGACCAGCCTGAATAAGAGTGAGACCCTGTCTCTACCAAAAATAGAAAAAAAATAGCCAGGCATGGTGGTGCATACCTGTAGTCCCAGCTACTCGGGAGGCTGAAGCAGGAGGATTGCTTGAGCCCAGGAGTTTGAGGTTGCTGTGAGCTAGGCTGACCACCACGGCACTCACTCTGGCCTGGGCAACAGAGTGAGACTCTCTCAAAGAAAAACAGCAACAACAACCAACTCGGTTGTCACCTGAGGGCTCTATAGGAACCCCAAAATCTCTACTAAACTCTGGCTAGAAATCTGACACCGGAGACCTGGAAGTTAGGTAAGGATGATGTTGGCAGTTACAAAGTAGCTTCATTGATTTGTAAGGTAGAGGTTGAGGCTAGGTGTTATTGCCAAATTTCCCAACTTGGATGTGGATAAAGTTTCTGAGTCTCCTCCACGTGGGTCATTACTGTAGCTAGCTCTGGCTACAACAGAGTATCATCTTATGGGTACCACATCTACTTTAATATATATTTTGCTCTAAGCATCTGGACCTTTGATCAACTCATGCAAGAATTTGCATACTGCTGTAAGTACAAGTGAAACTACTAAATTCTGCTGATTCATGAACTTCTGGAGTCTTGAGCTCCCAAATTGTCCTCTAGAAAAATGCCTTCCTGGGACTATTCTGGGCTTATGCTCAACTTCAGATTCTGCATCTACAACCTTTTTCAACCAACCCCATGCCTTGATAGTTTCCTTTAGTGTGGACAGACCATTTGAATCTACCCTAGGCATACTCCTGGCCCCCTTACTGTTTATTCAGTATGGCAGGCAGGTATTATCCTGCCTCAGGGCCTTTGCACTGCCACCCTGCCCAAGAGTACACTTTCCCAGTGACCTGCATAGAAACTGACCCCTGCCCTTCTCCAGGGCTTTCTCCAGGTACCACAGAAGCACTGTAAGGTTGCAGGGGCCTTATACATAGTTGCTGTAGTTATTATATAATATATCCTTGGAGTGTTGGTCAGATTCTTCATGGGAGGAAACCATGGGAGAATATCAGCTCACCTGGTGTGGACTCCCTCTTTTAGAGACTCAGGATAATCCCTTGGGCAGGGCAGATAAAGAGATTAATCACATAACAAAGACGTCACAGTTAAAAATGGAAATATATGAGAAGGGAATTGCAGAATGTTGGGTCCTATGGAAACAAAGGCTATGAATTTAGTGAGGAGTTTTCATTCCTTATGTGTTACTTAAAGAATACTTGGAAAAACAAAATGTATGATAAGATTGAATTCCAAGGAGACAAAAGTAAGATTCCAGGTGGAGACAGAAGTTTGATGAGCTTAGAATTTTGTGGCATAATGGGAATGTTCCAGAATTTCTGGCAAATCCTAAATGCAACCTTGGTAACCATTTATTCTATTGTCTTTTCCTGTTGGACCACGTATTTGAGAAATAGGATTTCTCCCTGTCAACCCTTCCTCACCACCAGTCATCCCAAGATAGATGCAATGGGGACCTTTTAGATCATTAGATTGTTTGTGGCATCCATCTTTACAGGATAGAGTGATTCTTAATACTCTTGGTGAGTAAGAATTACTTGCAGAACTTCTAAAATAGGCTGGGCGCTATGGCTCACACCTGTAATCACAGCATTCTGAGAGGCCAAGGCGGGAGAATCACTTGAGCTGACGAGTTTGAGACCAGTCTGAGCAAGAGTGAGACCCCATCTCTGCTAAAAATATGATAGAAAAATCAGATAGGCATCATGGCTTGTACCTGTAGTCCCAGCTACTTGGGAGGCTGAGGCAAGAGGATCCTTGAGCCCAGGAGTTTGAGGTTGCAGTGAGCTATGATGACAACACTGCACTCTACTCTGGGTGACAGAGCGAGACTTCGTCTCAAAAGAAAAAAAAAAAAAAAACTTCTAAAATATGTCCATGAATAGGCTGAGGTATAGAACTATGGAATCAGAATTGTCATTCCATTAAGATACATTGCCTTTCTTTACACATACAGATCTAGCTTTTGAAAGTGTAAAAATTGTAACTCCTTATCCCATTCAATGGATTTGTTTATAATTCCAAAGTTATCTAAATATTTACTTTAAAATTCCTTCAAAATATAGAAAAAATGAAAGGTTTAATATGAATAATTTATTTTATGAATATTTTACTTAAGTAACTTGAAGTTTAGAAATAGTCCCTTATATCTTCCCTTTAAAACTTTTATTCCCTAAACTAATGGGCATTTTTTCTTTTGTTTTGTTTGTTTGAGACAGAGTCTTACTCCGTCACCCTGGGTAGAGTACAGTGGCATCATTGTAGCTCACAGCAACCTCAAGCTCCTATGCTCAACGGATCCTCCTGCCTCAGCCTCCTGAGTATCTGGGACTACAGGCACCTGCCTGCCACCACTACCAGCTAATATGTTCTATTTTTAGTGAGAACAGGTCTCCTCTTGCTCAGGCTAGTCTCAAACTCCTGAGCTCAAGCCATCTAGCTGCCTGGACTTTTTCGAGTGCTCAGATTACAGTCGTGAGCCACCACATAATCGGCACATTTGTACATTTTACCAGGAAATCACATTTAAGTGTGCAAACACTTTGAAATTTTTCTCAGAGGTCTTCACAAGTTTTTTTTTTTTTCATAGATAAGATGGAATAGAAAGATCATAGGGGATTAGAGGACCTGGCTCTACTAGTAAATCATATCACTGGGCTTTAATTTCCTCATCTGTAAAGTGTAAGCACTTGAAAATGAGATTTTTTTTTTTCAGTTTTGTATGGATAGTATCCCATGTCTCCCATGAAATTTCAACAAGTGATCAAAGTAACTTGATTTTTTAATAAAAATGCATCTCTAAATTCAATTAGAAGGTATGTTGACATTTAGATGCCATTTTAAACATAAAATATCTTGCACACTTGTAGCTCTGACTCGGACAGTATAAAATGCAATATATGTAACCAAAGCGTCTGTACCCCTGAAATATTCTGGAAAAAAAAATATCTTAAGCCAAACTCATTACCTTTCTGCTGAAACTAGCTCCTCATTATGATTTCCTTATTTCTGTGAAGGACTTTTTTCTCTTGAACATTCTCATTATAAATTGTGGAATCAGCTTTCACTCCAGTTAGCATTTTCCATTGTTGCCTAGCCCTGTGGATTCTTATTTACTAGTATCTACAAACTGTTTCTTGGTTTTTATTTCCTTTCCCCCTCCACTATAATCAGTCTTAAAGGTTAGTATATGGTATCACAAATTAACATTTCTAATTAATATAAAATATCCTTCAGTTTTTAGATAATCTTGATGAGATAGTAAGCCCTTTAATGTAGAATTTAAATGTTTTCATAAGCTCAACTCTTCTAAGTTGCTTCATGAAATAGATATAATAAAAATTAACTATGTGCCAGGCACTATTTAAATCACTCTAATTTTATAATTGGATTTAATTTATCATAACTTCACAAGGCAAGCACTATTATCACCATTGTGCAGATGAAAAAGCTGAGGTTAAAGGCTTGCTCAATCTACTCAATGCTGCCATCAGAGTGAAGGTTCCAATCCAGCCTAGCTAAGTCAAGAGTATACTATTAACTACATTCAGATGTCACCTTCCTTGGCTTTTTCTGTATCTGAATCTGTGTTTTTGCTAACATTTCTCTCATTCTCTTTAGGCTGGTATAACAAAATACCATAAATTGGGTGACACAGTTCTGGAGGTTGAGAAGTCCAAGATCAAGGTTGAAGGCTCCATCTCCAAATACCATCACACTGAGGTTCAGGTTCTAACATGAATTTTGGTGGGAACACAAACATTCAGTCTAGAGCAATGTCCTATATTTAACATGCACTCTGCTCATTAATCTCCTATTCAGGCATTTCTATACTTAAAGACCAAGTTCAGGAATCTTCCTAAAGTCTTTCCTTGCCACTTTTGCCCACAGTGTTCTCTCTTTCTTTACTTGTTATCACTTACTTATATCACTCAGTTCATCACTCTGTTATTTTTTCATTGAAATGCAATTATGTTTCCTGTGTCTCTTACTATCTTGTAAGAATAGAATGTGTGTCATATCACCAAGGTGACACACATAGAGCATTAGACATAATGATTATTTGATAAAAATTATTATATATACATGAATTCACATGTATTAACAGAGGTTATAAAATCTTTACAACATATGCTTTATGACTATCTCTTGTTGTAAATAGAAAATAAATAACTGGATAAGGTATATAAAAGTCATAATATGCATTTGAGAATTCAGCATTGTTCCATACTCGGATTTACAAAGAAAATTATTTTCTAACACTAGAATGATTTAAGAATCATAAATGTCACCTTATTATTTTGTAGAGCAATAAATAATCACAAATATATAGGCAGTTACATTCTAGACAAATTTACACTGATTATTTTCTTTCCTTATGTGTTATTGAGTTTTTCTAAAAAACACGTTACTCTCTTGAGAATGCTCAATGGAAAATTATAAATAAATTTTTAATATAATATCATTAGACTTTCTTGACAAATTTATATCAATATATTTTTTAAATTATATGCTTGGTTAAAAAAACAAAACAATAGTGAATAATTTAAAATAGCCTACTTATGTGCCTTAGAATAACTGTTATAATTTATTAATTTTAAGGGTATCTTGAATTTTTTTTTATCTACTCACTTTAAATATGAAGAAAATTTACCAACATTACTCAACATAGAGAGAGCAATTATAATTTAGAAATGGAATCATACATCCTAATATTATACCTCATTATTTTCCCAATTCTAAATACAATTTGAAATTATTTTAAACATCTGTACATAAGATAATATTTTCTTTCATTTCCATTTAATCATAGAATGGAATGGTTTTAAATACTTGTAATGATAGAGTTTAGAGTAAAACTAATTAGATACATTGCTGGTGAGTTTCAGAGCAACACTGTTTAATTGGAGATTACATCATTAAAATTTTGTAATAATGTAATTAAATCTTAAAGAAATTTTAATTGAAATTAAAACTATTATGTGCAGAATTTAAAGAGCTTTGTTAATCCCTTCCACATTAAGGACACTAGGAAAATGCTATTTCAAGTACAATCATGTACCATATAACAACGTTTCGGTCAATGACAAACCACAAATACCATATTGGTCCCATTAGATTATAATACTGTGTTTTTACTGTACCTTTCTATGTTTGGGTTGACAAATATTTACTATTGTTTCAATTGCCTACAGTATTCAGTGCAATAACAGGTTGTACAGGTTTGTAGCTAGGTGCAATATGCTATACTATGTAGCCTAAGTATGTAGTAGATTATACCTTCTAGGTTTGTGTAAGTATACTCTGTGATATTCACATAAGGATGAAATTGCCTAACTACAAACTTCTCAGAACATATCCCCATATTAAGTGGTATATGACTGTCTTTTGTTTTTCTGAGTCCTATAATTTTATTCTTTTCATGCTAATAACGAAAAAAATAAAACTAGAAAGTTTTATGAAAATGAACTGAATTAGACATCTGACTTCTTTCTTATTCCAAGTAATAACCTTCACATTTATATTTATCCTCTTTTTTAAATGTTAAAAACAACCTACAGAATGGGAGAAAATATTTGCTCTCTACACTTCTGATAAAGGGCTGATAACAAGAATCTATCTAGAACTTAAAAGAATCAACAAGAAAAAGAATCAAACAACCCCATCAATAAGTGGGCAATGAAAATGAACAGAATCTTTTCCAAAGAAGACAGAATAATTGCCAGCAAACATATAAAAAAATACTCATCATCTTTAACCATTAGACAAATGCAAATCAAAGCCACAATGAAATATGACCTAACCCCAGTGAGATTGGCCTCTATCAAAAAAATCCCCAAACGACAAATGCTGGTGAGGATGTGGAGAGACAGGAACACTCTTACACTCCTGGTGGGACTGAAAATTAGTGCAACCTTTGTGGAAAAGAATTTAGAGATATTTCAAAGAGTTAAAAATAGAAATATCATTAAATCCAGCGATAGCATTATTAGGCATCTACCTGAAAGAGCATAAGACATCCTATAATAAAGACATCTGCACCTGAATTTTTATAGCAGCACAATTCACTACTGCAAGGATGTGAAAACAACCCAATTGCCTGTCAATTCATGAGTGGATTATTAAAATTTGGTATATGTATACAATGGAATATTAATTATAAGAAACGACAGTGATCTAGCACCACTTATATTATCCTGGATTGAGCTTGAGTCCATTATCCAAAGTGAGGTGATATAAGATCAGAAGAATGGGCTCCACATGTACTCGCCATCAAATTGGTACTGACTGATAAACACTATTGTGCTCAAATGGTTTGGTGTTCACCAGGGATTCGGGGGTTGGAGGGGTAGACTCACAACTGAGGGATGCCGTGAGTATTGTGGAGGAGAAGTGCATACCTATAACCCTAGCTAGGGAGAGGCAAAGATGTAACCAATATGTTTGTACTCTCATATTTTCCTGAAATATAAAAAAAAATTAATCAATTGTTCCATTTTGCACATTCCATACATATTTTATTTCCACATTTTATTCCCTCATCTCTTCTGACATATAAATTATAAGAGAAGCTGTAAAATGAGTTATGGGTAGATGATGTTTCTGCAAGTTATATTTTAAATCTCAAAGATCATAATTTTAAGAAAATATAATGTGATCAATCACACTATATTTTTATTTTTTTTAATTTTTCTAAACTTCTACTGTATTTTAAAAGTAGATTTCTTAGAAACTCTTTTGCTTTGGATATGTGGAAGACCAGAGTCCAAAAATTCATGGTGAAATTTCACAGTGAAAACGTGGCTATGCTTGAAGGCAAATAGAACAGGATGCTGGAAAGGCTATTTTTTAATGACTCTGGAAGACAATAGGTAAGAAGAAGGAGAGGAAGACAATGTACCAGGTGCTAATTTAAAAGAATAAAAAAAAAAACCATTGGTTTTTGATGAATTATAGTCAACAGAGTTGGATGCTATAAGGAGCTGATCAAGACTCCTTATGAAAAAATTTTTTCAAGGCATCTGCTAATGTTTCTTTCTTATTGAATTATATCTTCATAGTTTAGATATTTCTCTGAGTATTTTCATCATTCTTAAATACAAGTATCCCATCTCAGGTGCTGCTTCACACAGAATTGCAAATGATTAACAACTTTTAACATAAATAGTGATTTTATGTAGTTCAACCTGCAGTAATAAAGTAATTCATATTCTTACATCTATTAATCCTCACTCTGCTTAGTTCCTTATTCCCTAGTACTATATCACCACTTTTCTATAATGAACAGCTGGAAAGTTAGTATGAAGATATTTCAACTGACAAATAATGACTAATTTTTAGAAGAAACAGAAACAGCTAATGCAATCCTGTTAACATATTTTAGTAGTAAGCAAACAAACAAAAAAAAGCAGTTGAATCAAATTAAAGTTTTTCTGACATGGATTAACTGATACTATCAAAGTGTTTCTATTTCAACATTGTGTGGGGGTGTGTGCATGTTTAATCAGTATATCAACAACAATTTCTATCAGTCATGCTTTGGAATCTATGTTTAACATTTACATTCAACTGCCCTCCATATGATATTTTGTTACTGTATATATTCTATGTCTAGTTTATAGTTTTTCTGTGCTTATTCTATGGGTTTCTATATCCCTTCCCCCTTAAATAATTTTTAGAGCTTTCATTTTTCTTTTCCTTTGCTCCCAGTGGAATTTCTTTCATTAAAAATACAAGATTAACATTGTTAGTGAGTTACACTTCTAATTTTTCATCTCTGTGCCCAACAGTTTGAGACTATTCAATTGAGATAACACCATTTGCACCAAAAGAAATACATTTGGGCCTAATTAACTCTATTCATTAAAAATGACCTTGTTGTAGTGAAACGGGTATTAACATAGTCTCAGCTTTCCCAAAGATACATTTAGAAACAGCAAAAAAGGGTTCTTTTGTATCCTTCTGAATCCTGCGGTCATATGACTCAGACAACATTAAATTCTGATGGTGTTATTAAAATTATCATCTTTAATAAATTGATCCATTTGTCCAATGGTGGAAATTACTGCTTTTTCAACAGTGAACATTTTAATACTAGTAGATATCTTTCCTATCCTATGATGTCAAAATCCATACTGCCTATTATGACAAGTGTGTATTTAATAGAGTATGCAAAACTCACAAGCTTCCATAAAAAGATCTACTGAATTATACTGCATTAAATTACAATGCATTATCTTTTGGAAAGAAAGAAAATTTGAAAATAAAAGTTAATTGTGTTTGTTCATATTTAATCTTCTTTCTTCTTTATTTACAGCTCAAATACATGAATTATCTTCAGTTTTGTGCTTTACTTAAAACTCTATCAAGGGAAGCATAAAGTACAGTAGGAATTAGTAAATATATTTGAATTGCTTTAATTCATCAGCAGTTACAGCTCTGTTAATCTAGAATAGGTTACTTTACAAAGAAAATAATATTTGATTCATTCTCACTAATGAAGATTCCCTTTCAATATTTATGTAAATTCATTTTCTACATAGAATCCTATAAATTCATTTCATTCAAATCACATAATTTTGACTGTTAATGTTCATAAAAAACTCTCCTCTTACTCTTTTCTTCACTTCTTTGCTATTCTTATTTCCATACTTTTGATCATATATAAAAAAATGTAACAGACATGTTTATGCACTCTGTTATTATGTGGGGATACAATATCATCAATATTAAGAATCAAATCCTGGTTTGTATCCAGTGGAACAGGGAAAACATATCATTTGAAAGTCTGAGATATTTAGATGTAATTTAGATGTAAAACATTTTAAATTTTAACTTAGTTTTTCTGAGATAATATGAACTACTTCACTACTTCAAATTAAAGAGGTCTATGTAAAACATAAAATAGGAACCATATGCTTAGCAGTAATATGAGTTTAAACTTGAACTTTAATCTGGTATTTACTAATATGGATGAATGGAGTCTTACATAAGATACTAATGAGGAGGAGGATTTTCCTCTGTATCAGAAGAAATATTGTGCTGGGGAACTGTTTCTTATTAACAATTATACCAGCTTCCTTGGTCACCTTGGGTAAATCACCTTACTTTTCTGGGCTTCAGTTTACTCTCTTATAAATTAAAGGAATCAGACTCCTATCAAGGTTGTCAAATGTGAATGCATTTTAAAATTAATCTGAATGCTATTTCAAAAATATCCATGCTCATAATGTGTCAGGGGTGAGCCTGAGAATTAGTAAAATTTAAAAGCACCCAGCTAGTTTAATTTTATAGCTATATTTGAAAAAGTTAGATTAGATGATCAGGAATGTTTTTGCAGTTCAAAGATGTCTGAAAAGAGACTAATAAACTAGATGTTGATAAGATGCAGCCTTTAGATACTGGGGAACCTAAAATCTGCCTTTCTGGAAAACTTGAAATGCATGTGGTAGAAAAAGATAATTTCTATTCTTTTCATACTATTAATGCACCACTGCCTGTGAGCATCAGCATGTGTTCCTAGAAATAGATTCTGCCTGGAGTTTTTAATGACTGAAGCTTCCCACACTTGCCATTCATCAAAACACACACCTGTGGGTAACCACTGTACAGTTGGCCTTTTCATGAAAAGTCATAGCAATTGGCTAAAGCAGGACAGTGAGTGCTGCAGACATAAGCTAATTCCTGCTCAATTCTTGGAAGGAAACAGAGAAAATAAAATATAGCCCTAGTTTAAATTTCAGAGACATTTCTCTGCCAAACATAGGTATGTGACTTAAAAGATAAAACCAAGACATTCAAGAAATCTACAAAACTCAGCTTCTACCATTGCATAAATTTAATGACAAAGACTAAAGTAATACTGATTTTAATATGGCTGTAACTTGAAGAAAGTATGGAAACAAAATAAGGAAAACAATCTTCTTGACAAGTGTAAAAGAAATCAAGTCATTTTATTTTTATAGGTTTTAATAAACATTTTCAATGAGTATTAGAGTACTTTTCTTAGATAGCAAGAGGTAAATATATATTTTATGTTATATATTAATATTTAAATGGTATATATTTAAATATATACTTAATATATTTAGATATATTTAAATATATAGGTAGCATATGTAACATATATAGTTGTACTTTAAATTATATGTAATTATAGATAAATATATGTATATTAAAATAGAATAAAATACTATATTTGCCTAATTTCAATGAATGGCCTCATTTTCTACTATAATTCATAATCTAATATATTCATATAATAGGAATATATCAGTCACTTATTACAAACAACCTAAATACTGAATACCTTCTAAGATTATTTGTCTAGGAAAGAAAAAAATAAAAAATAAACACTGAGTAGCTTCTATCATGAATTGTTTTCTCACTCATGGGGGTCAGCTCTGGATTTATAAAGTTCATCTCAGATCAGCTGGCTTGACTCTAAGCTATGGATTGGGTTCAAGTCTCTTCCACATGTATCCACATTCTGGGACTATGACTGCCATGGGTATATTTTCTCATGAAAGATGGCAGAACACAAAAGAATCAGATGAGACACAATATCTCTTAAGATTTCATCTTAGAACTGGCACAATGTTACATCCACTCATAGTGCCTTAGACATTTGCAAATAGTATTTTATTCTACACTATTAGTCTACACAATTATTTATTTAATCATTACTTAAAAATGAACAAACCAAGAGCTGATAATATAGCTGTTACCATGCAAAGTACTATGGTAATAGTAAAAAAAATTAAAATGGTGCCTTTTTTTATGGATTCCAAAGCTCAGTGGAGCAGTGAGTGATGCTAATCAAACAATTGCACAAATGCATTTATAAACGAGTAATTATAAAAGTACAGTTAAAGGAGACCACTAGGAATTATAAAGTACATGATATAATATTGAGGTTCAAGAAAATTTTCACCCAGAGTAAATGGCAAATGAGCTAAATATATAGTCAGCCCTCTGTATCCATGGTTATCCGAACCATAGATTCAATCAACTGTGGATCAAAAAATTTGAAATGAAAAATAAAAAGATAATAAAAATACAAATAAAATATAACATAATTATTTATACAGCATTTACATTGTATTAGGTATTATAAGCAATCTAGAGATGATTTAAATTGGGAGGACGTGTGTAGATTATAAGCAAATACTGTACTATGCCATTTTCTTTTATTCTTTTTGGAAACAGAATCTTATTCTGTTGCCCGGGCTAGAGTGCCCTGACATCAGCCTAGCTCACAGCAACCTCAAACTCCTGGGCTAAAGAGATCCTTCTGCCTTAGCCTCCCAAGTAGCTGGGATTACAGGCATGTGTCACCATGCCTGGCTACATTTATTTATATATATATTAGTTGTTCAGCTAATTTCTTTCTGTTCTTAGTAGAGATGGGGTCTTGCTCTTGTTCAGGCTAGTCTCGAACTCCTGACCTCGAGAAATCCACTCGCCTTGATCTCCCAGAGTGCTAGGATTACAGGTGTGGACCACCGCGCCCGGCCTATTCCATTTTCTATAAGGGACCTGAGCATTCTTGGATTTTGGTATCTGAGGCAAGTCCTGAAACCAATCCTCAGCAGATATTGAGAGCTAAAAACTGTTATATTTAGCTAAAAATGTGCCAGAAAGAAGGAAGAATGTTTGAAGAAAATGAAAGAATATGTGCAAAAGTTTTGTAAAGACAGAGATTATGTTTGTTTGAAGAAAGGTTTTAAAAGAGAAATAAGAGATATGAGAATGACACAGGCTAAATTGTAAAGAGAGGCAGGGGTCAGGTCTTATATTCAAGGTCTTATAGACCAAGGTAAAAATTTTGAATTTTTACCTAAGAGCAATGAGAAGATGGTGAATGCTTTTAAGCAAAAAGCAGAATGTGAAATATTTATATTTCCATTTAGAAATATAACTCTGGACTCAAGTAAAGATATTAGAGAGAGACAAAAGTGAATTTAAAGTTTATTCACCCAAGAGACATTTTAGTCTTCTCTAACTTGATGCTTTAGAGATAGATGCATTGGAGAGAGATTTTGAAGATAAAACTCAAAGTACTTAGTGAAAGTTGTAGAGTGTGAGAGAGAATGAGGTTCAAGGCTCACTGCTACGATTTAGGCTTACCTAACTTAGTATAAAGTATATTCTCAGAAGGGGAATTTTAAGAGCCTCTTGAATGACTTTCTTCTCTTCTCCAATTATTTTAGGTTGAGCTGTCAATTGTTAAAGAAACTGCAAGTTCAATTTTTCATAGTAGAAATTTCTAAACATTGCATTTCCCATAAAGTTTTTGGCTCCATTTTGGTTTTTCTCCATGTCTTTATAGAGCTAACAACTTCAAAGCCAGTGGCTTAGAGTAGGCATAGTTAAGGAGGAGGCCAACTTAAACAATTGTCACCTTGGAAAGGAGGTGTCTGGTCTTTATTCCGGTCCCATTCAGTCTGACTCCAGTGGCTACTGTGGATAATCAGTATATTAGTAGTAATGATTTTCTTGGGAAAAGGTTAGGCTTAACCTTGGTCCCCTGAATTGCTGAAGGATTCTACGTTCCCAGGGAGGGAATCATGTTTTGTGTTATATAATTAAAAACAAACAAAATACATGGCTATATTATAAAATGATTGTAACTTTGACATTAGAATTGTTGCTCACCTCTTAGCCTTCAAAGAAGCCTAAGATGGTGAAATAAGTTCAGCAACTCCAATGTTTTTTTAAAAAAAAAAAGAAAAAGAAAGAAACCTTACCACATGAAAGCCTATATGTGTCTTCTACATACCCATGCAGTAGATAAAGCTATTTCCATAAAATTTTAAAAGATGTTAAAAAAAAGTTATGCTACTATAAGGAATTTTCTTGTCTGAATTTTAAATATAAACTAGCTGTTGTTTAAGCCCAATCTTTCTCTTTTAATATTTCTTTCAAAATACCACATATATGATTTAAATATTTCAAAATAAAAAAACTACCTTTCTATAAACCAAAAATTATTGCTAATATTCCTAAAATATTTATAAATTTAACTCGTTAAAAATCACCACAAATGATAAAAAAAATCAGTCTCTATGAAACATTTGATATTACCCAAAATATTGGATTACAGTCTGATCAGGACCATTTCTGAGAAAGAAAAAGGAAAAAAAAAAAAAAGCAGTCATTAATCCCTAATTTTGGCTCAAAAGTGCCAGTTGCAATGTAGTAACATTTTTGTGAACTTCATGCTAATTAATTCTTGAGCACACAATTACATATATGTTTTCACACATACATCATTTTCCCCTGAAATATATGACCAAGTATCTGAAAAAAATACTTATTATGATTAATTTGGATAGTTATCCATATCAGCCATTGTCTTATAAATCTTTCAGTAATTTTTAGAGCTAAAATACTTTATGTGATAATAATTCAAATTTAATGTTAGAATCACATTACAGAGAAGCTAGTTAGTAAATTATAGCTATGATAATGATTTTGCTAATGTCCATAATCAATCTGATGTAGTAATATACACAAATCATTTGGTTATCAAAATTAATGTATTACTCAGAGGCCATATTTATTTCATATTATTTATTGAGTTCTTAATATATGTCATGACCTGTGTTGACATGGATGATACATTAGTTTCTCTCCCCAAAGACTTTAAAATTAGATACTTGTAAAAGTCTAAATACAGCCCCCATTCCTTTAACCTAAAAAGTTAGGGCTACAAATATTGATCATTTCTACCAAGGATGACAGAGTTATATTGTGTTCTGTTGACTATTATACTTTAATTTATGAGTTAATTTTGAAATAATGAATTATAATTTGAGAAGAAGAAATCAAGCAAAAATGATGATGAATTCTTTAAACGAAGCAATATAAAATGAAAGCTTTGGGAGTAAATCCAAAACCTAAAGGATGACATTCAAATCCATCTTGATTGTAACATGGAAATTTGTAACTAGATAAATGTCCTCATTCCTCTAACTTTCCTTTGCATTTAAAGGAATAATTGCACCAAAACTAACACTTCAAATGCTTTTATATGCCAGGTTTGAACAAAGGGCATTAAATAAGTGCTCATTACTGAAAACCCTACCTCACACTGCGTACTGTTAGTATCCATCATTTTACAGAAGAGCAAACTCTCTGTAGCTAGTGAGCTTTAAGAATGTTACTCAAATTCCTAAATTTAGTAGGGAGAGGAACTAGGAATAGAACTCATACTAAATTCAGAGCCCATGATTTAAACAGCATAATAAGATATTAGTATACAATACTAATCTCGAAGAGCTCTTTTGAGCTCCCGCAGAGATTGAATAAAAAGGCTGGTAGGTTTCAGTTCAGAGTCAAAATACACTGATACCTGACCTTCGTCCAACTAGAAATAACATAATATTACAACATCCCTTATGCCAAAACTTCCCACACTAAAAATAGAATAAACATAAATTTGTTATTCATTAATTTAAGACCAAACAAAATGTTCTCAAACTTTTTTCCTGGACATCAAATTTGATAGAGTAGATTCACATGCATAGACTGCTCCCTTCTGTTATTGCTAAACAGTAGGGAGTACTACATGAAACAAGATGAGTTGGTGTGGGCACAGTTCCTAAAACTGTATCAATAAACATTGATGCTTTTTTCCCTGCTGATACCTACTAATTCCTGAAATAACAATATGTTAGCCCACATATATGGAGTCCAGTTACACCAGGCCAGTGTATTCTTTGCTGATCAGAGGCACTGTGCTTCAACTTTCTATTCTTATACTTTAATGTTTGGCACATATTAAGACACAGACTTTTGAATAAATGCATGGATCTAGTGACAATATCAAATTTATAATTGACAGTCTTGTGGAAGTAAATGAATAAATAATCAAGCCAGGCATGGTGGCATGGAAATGTAGTCCCAGCTACATGGGAGGCTGAGGCAGGAGAATTACTTGAGTCAAGTCCAGCCTGGGCAATATAGGAAGACCTCATCTCTAAATAGAATAATAATAATAATAATAATAATCTGTATCTCTTTAAGAAAGATATGTGTTATATATGTGATAACTGTGCATTGAGGGTCTAGGTCAATGCAAAAATTATATTCACATCTAATTTATGAGCATGTAGAATGGATAAAAATTATGCCTTATTATTAAAAGCTAAGAAACTAACCAGAGACTTTGACTATATATGAAAATATAATACAAATTTGCTGAACAATGGCTCATGATAAAAGGCATATGATGTCACTAAGAGTGATATCTCAAAGTCATTACCAGATGATTTTGTGGATCTTTTGGCAAATGGACACAAGATGATTAAATATAAATGTTCTAACAGCCTCAGGAAGTCACAGGTCACTTTTGCTGGCAAAGTTTTCTTTAAAAATATTTAGGTTTTGAATGCATTTATCTTTATCCAAGCTTTTAAGTATAAGTCAAAGACAGACTAAAAATTGAAGAGGCAAAGAAATGAATACTTTCAAAAGAGATAAGCTTGGTTTTGAAATATTTTAGAGACTAGGACAAACTGGTTTATATATTTTCTCTTTCTTCTGGTATTTTTTATGTTTGAAGAGAATTTCCTGTTCTCACAGAGGACTAAGAAAAGCAGGTAGAAAACAGTGAGAAAAGAGAGAAGGGTCCTCTTTATACTAACACTTTTTTTCATGTATGCATAACCTTTGAATTAGTTTTCTTTTCAGAATAGAGTATAACTTTACATACGATTTTTAGAAATCTCCAAAGAATATAATGAAACATTTTTAATCTACAAGTTTTAAGACAACAAGTATTAATGAGTATTCATTTTAGGCCTATTCTATGTGAGAACATGAGATTATTGCAGAAGAATTCTCTTTTTTCCCCAAGATTTTACTAAATTTCGGAGGAAAAACACTCAGCATTCATAGACATTGGAAAACAAAGTGCTAATATTCCAGTGTACGATTAACTGATAATTGCACGGTATAACAAATCTGCTTTTCCCCATGCCCAGCCCCATTCATCCTACCCTTTAGAAGGCAAGAACTGTCTGTGCTTTGGTGATGCTTACAAATGTCCTTGGCTGTGGCAAAGCCTACGAGGCAGTTTTGATGGGGATTCAAAATTTCATAGCATGAAAGGGCATCCTTTTCTTGAGTCTCTGGTGATATAAAGACGATGGTTGATGGGAAGCATTTGTTCTGTAGGAAGATGAAGCCCAGCTTGCCTGTCTTCAGGTGAGGTAAGGTGCTTGCCTGAATAGGGAGTTACAGTTTTCAGCTGTTACATTGTCTTACACTTAGCTGGCTACATAATAACCAGCTGGTCTCTAACCAGCTCATCCAGACCCTTTAGGCTATAAAATGGGGTAAGTTATACCCTTCTCTCTTTGACGCTGGGCTTCCTTCATTCCCTGAACCCAGCTTCCTCTCTACCCCATTCAATCGTCTGTTATTCTGCTTTACTCTAACGTGGGCTGCTGATAGTTTCTTTTCTTTTCCATAAAACTTTCTAAAGTTTTCTATGGATATCAATTTGTTGTTCACATCCCCTCAGCTTCTCCTATATTCACGGCCAAGAAGCCACTTAGGAAGTTTATTTTCAATTGGAGTTGTGTCTTTCTCTTTTAATTTCTCCTACTACAATTCTAGACGTTTTTAAAGATACTTCAATCCTTTTAAATGAAAGGGGAAGGGAAAGGATGAATAGAAAACACAAGGATTAATTTTTCAAGATAGTTTCTCTTTAAAAATCACATAATAAATTCTACTTTTTAACTATCTTCTATTCTCACACTTCCAGTGGCCTGCTGAGCATGCTTTAGCATTTATTCTCTATATATCTAAAGCAAAAGAATGTTTACAATGCTCTTTCTACCCAACTTACCACTTTTTCTTCTATTTCTTCTTGTCTTCTGTTTTCAGTCACCTAATCTTAAAAACTGATAGCAACACATTCCTTTCCCATTGCCATCATAATTCTTGGCTAAACTTTCAGCGGTATCCTAATTCTTTACCTGTACCCTTTCCTCAATTATCTTTTCTATTGGATTAATACCCACCTTGTTCTAAATATATCTGAAAGAATACAGACATGGATAAAAATAATATAAAATCATTCAGAGGAGCTTAGGATAAAAGAGAATTGGCTGCTCCTCTGCCCATTCTCATCCCATTTTCTCAAATTCAGTGGTAGGAATTTGGCAATAGCTCCATGTTTGGAGATTCTACACTTAATCATCTTTTCTAAAATTATCAGTTTGACATATCTCTTGAAGCTCTTTTAAGAAAGATGAGGATTTAGCGTATATATGTCACACCTTCTCTCAATCAAGCTGTTATTTTAATCCTTTTATGCATTATCATCTTTTACCTTTGTGTCTTTAAGATATACACTAAATTTAAGGATGAATTTCATTTATGCCTCCTATTTTAACCCTTGGTCTTCTCCCTCACTGCAGACCTCTCCTGTCCTATTTTGGGCTACCTTTTTTTTTCATTGCTTTCCTTTTCAAGGTACTTTTCATGAATACTGACTTCTACATTTTATTTTTACAGATTTTTGTAGAAATACCTACTTTTTTTACTAAAAGTTCTGTTTTTGCTGTTATAGGTTTCTTTTTATATCATTTTATTGGTACTTTGGAAAGGAGCAGAGAGAAAGGTTGAATTCAATCAGATATCTTGAAAGAAAAGCAATTGTACTAACTTTCTAATGTACTTTTTGCATCTAAAACATTCTGTAATTCCCTGTTTTCCCATATATTGTAACTATTAAGTCACATTCCCAAGAAAACAAACTCTGAAATAGAGATTAATGAGCATTGTTTATTATAAAGTTGTGATATTAAGAAATATTTACTTGGTCTCTTCCTCCATGTCCTGGCACACCGCTCCTAAAATTCTTGAAATCTTCAAAGTTCTGTCTTTTTTGTATGCTAGTAAAATGGTGGTTGGGGGCTCCTAGATAGTTTTAGGATAAAGACTGGTTGCCAGAGTACCAACTAAATGATTGATTAGAGCAGATATCTTCAAACTACGGCCCGCAGGCCACATGCCGCCCACCTAGGACGTTTATCCGGCCCACCGGGTGTCTTTGCCACAGCTGGCCGTCCTACTTAGCCAACTCGTCCCAGACCCACAGTGTGCACTCTCCAACGGTCTGAGGGACAGTGAACTGACCCCCTGTTTTAAAAGTTTGAGGACCCCTGGATTAGAGGGTTAGGGCTTTCAACCCCTAGCCCCTGTCATTTGGAAAGGAATGGAAGGAACTAGAGGCTGAGTCTATCAGGGCTAATGACTGAATCAATCATTCATAATAATACATAATACATAAGGCCTCCATAAAGCCCTAAAATAATGAACTCCTGGGCTAGTCAACACCTGGCATGTGGAATAACATGGAAGCTCTGTGTGCCTTCTCTAATACCTCGCTCTCTGTACCTCTTCCATTTGGCTCTTCTTGAATTGTATTCTTTGTTATAAACCAGTAAGTGAAGTGTTTTCCTGAGCCAGGTGAGCTAGATGCGGGAGTCATGGGAACCTTTGATTTATAGCCAGTAAGTCAAGTACAGGTGACGACCTGAACTTGTGAATGATTTCTGAAGTGGGGCCCATCTTGCAGGTCTGAGCCCTTAATCTGTGGGATCTGATGGTATCTCCAAGCAGACAGAGGCAGAATTGAGTAAAATTAATACAGAACACCCAGTTGATGTTTGTAAAGAATTGTAGCACTGCTTGGTATGGAGAGGAAAAAAAAACATGTGCACACACACATTTGGTGTCAGAACTGAAGTAATGAGAGTAATTAAGAGTATAGAGAAAAAATCAAGTTTTTTGTATTTAGAGGTCCTCAAGATAAATGGGGGGCGGGCAGGGGAATGAGCAGGACAGGGTAGTGGCAGAAATTAGGCTGCAATGCAGGATATATTCACAACAGCTGAGGAAACTCACCAACATCATGCTTACTTGGGCTGAGGGGGCCAAACTTTTAACTCAAATCAACAAGTCATTGCATGAGGTCTGGGGCTAGGAAGGAGCTTGGTAGCTGAGTGCTAACTGCCACCAGTCCTCCCAGTAAATGGAAACTGAATTTTCATTGCTAATGGTGAGTCAGACCCATTCAACACAATATCAACTGCATACAAAACCCAAAATCTAGGCCAAGAATTCAAAACTAAGCCCATGTATCCGTAATATATTTATACTGTTTTATCTCCCACAACTTCCCAGTATGAATACAAGTAGTCCTAGTGAAACCAAATACACTCCATTGTTTCAGGATCACTTTATGTTCTTGCTGCCTTCTTAGTTCAAACACCACTTTCTATGTGAAGCTATTTTTGGTAAGATAATTTGAAGTGGCATTCCCCATCTCTGAATTCTTTTGGAATATTTTAACATAACCACATGTATTTATGGCACTTTCCTGTATTAGAATTATTGGTCTTATTGAATTGTGATTTAAGGTGCTCCATAATAGTTAATAAAATAGTTATTAAATGCTTATTAAAACGAGAAAATGTTGAAAGGAGAATAAAAGATTGAAATATGTAGACAAGGCTACATGAAAGGTCAGACTTGAGCTGGATTTTAAAGTTTTTGTAAGCATGGCTTTCCTCTTCCCCTAGGAATCTTCAGGTTATTTGAATACTTGCTGTTTTGTGGTTTGTGGTTATGAGCTTCAGGTTCTTTGTTTCAATATCTAATTGCTGTGTGATCTTGGAAGTGTTTACTTTCCAAGTATCAGTTTGCTGGGCTCGAAATCATAATTTGTGTAGGTACGAAGAGGATTAGATGAGAGAAACTTTTAAAGTCATCTTTTTTTGACAGTTACTGGTGGACTCCGCTTCTGCATCAAAAGTGCATCTTCAGGATTTTATTAAAGAAAATAGAAATGTTGTAAAAATTGCATTTGCATCATTATTCCTATTCATTCATATCTAATGTGGTCTATGAAAATGAACTTAAGAGAGAAATGCGGCAAATAACTCGCTTCCCATTTATCACTGTAGTCAGTAGCGGCTGCCTGGTGCAGCAGGAAGAAAAAGCTCATTGTGAATTAGCAACATCTGCCGTTTTTACAGGGCCGGGAACACAGCACATATGCCTGGTATTTGCTATTTCTTCAACAAAATTCTGCCTACAAATATTTCTTGCTAACACAACAGTAATCATAACTATTAATATGATAGTAATAACTAGCTGATACAGAACACATTGTTGGTCAGCACCATGGAAAAGATTAAGTTAAGGACTCTACATGTACTGTCTATCACCTTTACCTTTCACTATTAGTTGGGAACTATTAGTCATTGTTCCATAAAATATATGAAGTTTAGTGAGGTTCAGTATTTAGATCAAAGTCACAAAACTAGCAAGATTCAACCCAGGCTTGTTTTTTAACATGCACCATGTCACCTGCCAGATAATGGCATACATAAACCTAAATGATGTTTTACAGTTTTCAAAGTGATTTCCTTTGGCTCACAACATTTATCATTTCAGAGTTTGGCTTGTGGTTGATAGGACAGATGATACTACTCATCTGACTTGTCACAAGGAGATCAAAGGCTTTCCTTCAATTGATATTCATATGCCTAAGCTTGAAGCAACCTAATATAATGGAAAGAGTCAGAAGTCAGACACATTATTAACTTATTCATTCATCTTCCATGGAAATATGCATAGAATGCCTTCTATGTCACAAGTACTAAGCTTTAATTTTCTTTTGCTGCTTTTCATCTGCAGGACATTGGACTGTGTCATGATTTTATAACATAAGGGTAAAGGATACCTATTCAGACAGATCCAGATTCAAATCTTAATCTGGATTCACCCATTAGAAAAATCTATAATTGCCATTGGGGTCTTAGTTATAAATTCTTTGCCTAGGCTGATGTCTAAAAGTTTTTCCTACATTTTCTAAGACCCCAATGGCAATTACAACAACAAAAATAAATGAGGCTTGATTAAATTAAAAAGCTGCTGCACAGCTAAGGAAATCAACAGAGCAAATAAACAGCATACAGAATGGAAGAAAATATTCACAAACTATACATCTGATAAAAGGCTAATATCCAGAATCTACAAAGAACATAAACAAATTAGCAAAAAAAAAACCATTAAAAAGTGGGAAAAAAGATATGAACAAGTTTTTCAAAATGATAAATGGCCAATAAACATATGAAAAAAAATGCTAAATATCACTAATCAACAGAAATACAAATTAAAACCACAATGACATATCACTGTACCCCTGTTAGAATGGCTTTTTAAAAAAAGTACAATGTAGTAGATGCTGGAGTGCATACAAAGAGAAAGGAAAACTTACCCACTATTGGTGGGGCTACAAATTAGTATAACCTCTATGGAAAATAGTATGGAGATTCCTCAAAGAACTACAAGTAGAACTACCATTTGATCCAGCAATCCCACTATTGGGTATCTGTCCAAAGGAAGAGTCATTTTGTCAAAAATACCTGCACTCAAATGTTTATAGCAGCACAATTCATAATGTGAATAAAACCAAGTGCCCACAATTCATGCATGAGTGGATTAACAAAATCTGGTACATGTATAATATAGAGTATTACTCAGCTGTAAAAAAGGATGAATTAATGCCTTTTGCAAAAATTTGGATAGAATTGGAGACCATTATCCTAAATGAAGTACCTAAAGAACGAAAAAACAATTGCCACATGTAATCATTATTAAATTGGAACTAACCAATGAGCACACATATGCACAGAGAAGTAAAACTAGTGAAAAGCAGGGGGAATAGGTTTTTGCCCATCCACTTCTCCCCTATCTAACAGGTGCAATCAACACTATTTGGGTTATGGGCACACTTATGGCCATGACTCAAGCATTACAAAAGTGATCCATGTAACCAAAATGTCATTGTATTTTGACATAAAAAAAATCCATTCATTTCCTATTACACTTCTAATCACCTATTAAATTTAAAATTGTGGATTAAGACAATTTAGTGTACACTATTTCCAAAATGGTAATTGAAGCATTTTAATATAAGAACATATATTTAGTTGTTATATACTTCCTTCACTATTGTTTCTCAAAGTTTGTTTCCTTTAGATATAAACTGTCAGTTGTCAACTAAGAAGCTGAGGATTGTAAGATAACTCTAAGAGCTCCCCTAATAACTCTATAATGTAGGTACTGCCATCATCATCTCTATTTTATTTTTACAGTTTTTACACTGTGTAATACAAAGAAGTTAAGTGATTTGCCCATGATGGCACACGTTGGAAATAAGAATCACAATTTTAACCCTAACACACTGTTTCCAGAGTATGCTCTTACC
This sequence comes from Microcebus murinus, assembly GCF_040939455.1. NCBI lineage: Eukaryota > Metazoa > Chordata > Mammalia > Primates > Cheirogaleidae > Microcebus > Microcebus murinus. Next base: position 16,390,286 of record NC_134114.1, read on the forward strand.
ACAATTTATGATGTATCATATTGTTGCTCTGAGGGCCAAATTAAACTGAATATTACATGCAAAGCACCTAATAAAAAATCTGAGACATAGTAGACATTCAATAAATGCTTATAGCCCAACCTCGTGAGGTTAGGTTTTATGATTGCAAAGCTGTGCTACTTTCACTATGCCAAACTGTTCCCTCTATAAATACATACAGAAATAAGAATGATGTGTTAGAGGAATTCTAAACAAAAGATCACAAAAATAGTCAAGAAGAAAATGTAGTTTCCTATAACAAAACAATTCTCCTGTATTCCTTTTCCCCCCTCTAGTATGCATTTTTATGAGGTCATTGAGTACAATTTCAGTGACTTGTGTTCACATACAATTTTAAATCTACATAGCTAATTAAACAATAAATTAGTTAGAAAGAAAGCAGTATATATTCCAATTCTATATTGAAGTGTCTTGGAAATGAGGAACACTTCAATATAAAAGTGTAAGTCTTCTCCTTCAAGTTAATTGACCATTTATTCAAAATGTTTTTGAATTCATAAAGTCTGCATACACAGGTATGTGTATTATAGTCCTTATTCTCTGAAGGCCAGGCTAATTCATATCTAATTTATTTATTTTTGGAAATATATATTTGGTTATTATATACTCCCATCACTACTGTTTGTCAAAAGTTTCCTTCAGACATATGTTGTCAGTTGTCAACTGAGAATTTGAGGATTGTAACATAATTCTTAGAGCTCTAAAATGCTGTCAGTGTTTCAGAATATAAACCGCATGAAGTGATCTAACAAAGGGACCAGACTACTTCAGTTAGTCAGCAAGAAGTAATGCTGCTTTTCTCATTGTGAGGAAATAAAAGATATCATGTCATCCATGAAAATGGAATCAGAGACTGCCTAATTCTTCCCAAACATATTCTGAAAGAACCATAGTTTCATTTTTCTGATTTTCTTTACCAAAAAATAAATTAGAAATATAATTCAGCTCCACACAAGCTGAAAGCTCCCCCTACTGCTGAAGAGAATTAGGAAAACATCCTTTCATTTAGCTTCTTGATCAAATCAAATAAGATTTTGTTCCACTGGAAGGACTAAAAGAGAGAGGAAAATAGTGTGGGAGATTCAACCTGCCACATCACTTACGAATCCTGTAGCTTGATTATGAGAATGGTGTTCTAATAATTCCTTCAGTTGGACTCATTTGATTCATAGTTTGAATAGTGTGAACATTTCGTCATGTTACATAGGTTCCTAGATTTTAAAGATACTTTTTTTTTTTGTAATATGTCTCTCCAATGAAAGTCAATTCATTTGATGCGCAACAAAAGAATGACTTATTCTAAATGCTGGAGGAAAAAAGAAAAACATATTTTGGACTCAATGAGCAAAGTTATTGAAATGTGAAACTTTATAATTTACAGGTCAGGTTTTACGCACTTCAGAGAGAAATAACATTAGTGCAAAATGTTAGTGAAACCATTTAAGAATTAATGATACTACCCGGTTTCTTACACTGCTTTCCTCCACAAGTAGAAACTGAGACAATGGTTTGAGTACAAGTACTTTATTTGGGAGTAATCCAAAAGGCAATAGAGGAGAGGACACGTGAGAGGGGATAGGAAAAAAGCCAGTAGAATGTGCATTATTATATAGGTTATTGCTGTTGGGGAAAGAAGTGTTGATCCTGTTAGCAACCTCAGGGAGGTGTACAGCAGATACCTGAGTTTCCCTCTTGGGGGCAAGGAAACTAAGTCCCTATCTGTCATTAGTTGATGGTTCCTAAATGGCTCAGGTCCATTACTTCTCCAACATTCAAAGCACACATGGAACAGGTATTTAATGCACATGCCCAGAAATAAAAAATTGCACATCTCTCAGAAAGCCGCAGGTGTCTGTACTAAGTGGTTTTATGTTGCACAGACTTGAATTTAGTGGGAATGCAACCTCCATAGTGCCAATTACCCTTGGTTAAAAAGATATGTGACAAACTAGTGAAAAGCCCTCTTAGAGTCTTACATTTTCGACCTTAAACAATTTTCTAGAAGCTTTTTTTGTTTTACTAATGTTAGGTTTACATGAGAATAGAAATAAGGATGATGATCTGGAATACACAAAATGGCAACACTAGGGCATTGGGTAAAGAAAAGGTAAGAGGAGCTTTTGTTAGCAAAAAGATTTAAATAAGCTGCTTTTGAAACAGTTGTTTGGTTGCAAAGTTCGAAGCCAGAATTGTTGTCAGCTCAATTGCGGGTACTGGGCAAGTGTTCTTCCAAGAACATTTACATGAATTACTGTAGTCCTAAGGAATGTTTACTAATAGACCTTATCAAAGCAGGAAATGTGTGAAGGACATAAGATGAGTGGGTTTTAAGAAAGTCCTTGGAAACAGTTATTATCTCAGTCATACAAGGATGAGTCTCCTCTTTTGTGTCTTCCAAGGCCTATTCTGTCTGGGTCTGATAAAAGTGATTTAATCTCGTATCTGTAACTTTCACATTACCATGGCAACTTGCAAATTTAACATGTTGTTCACTTAAATTGAGGGGTTCTCAGTCCTTCTCACATGAGCAATGAGGTTCTTTGGGAGCCTTTGTGGATTATGCATTGGAACCTAAGGGGACTCAGTAAAGCAGAGAAAGGGATATCATGAGTACTATGTAGAGACACCCACCAGAGGCTGTCTTGTTGTTCTTGTACTGTTGTTGGCTTGGTTCTTGCATCTGTGAGGTAATTACATTCTCCCGGCCATAGCTGGACTGAAGGGATTCAGCTGTGGACATTATTCTACACAAGCAATAAAGGTAAAATTTCCACTTGAACTTGTTTGTGGCCTAACAATGTTTCTTTTCAATTGAAATTAAGGAATCAGCTCTTGTAAACCAAGAGTACCTACTTCAGTGACTTCTCAAAATTATACTTAGGGAGTTTGACATTGAATGTAAGAGTTTGTTTCATTGTCAAAATTCTTAATCAGGTCATCTCTCCTTTTTCCTACATTCAATCTTCACTGAGGCTTTATTTAACATGTAGTATGAAGATTTCTATTAACAGTGTCTTCTAGAGAACAAATAGTTCAGTCAAATAGTTGACAGCAAGTTTATTTTAACTGTGTCATGTACCATAAGACAATAGGCTATTTTCAGTAGGATAAATTCTGCAATTTTGTCAAGAACTTAAAAATTGAAAGTTATTGTTATGCTAAAATATGGATTCTTGAATAAAATCTAATAAGACTTCAACAAATAGACTGATTCAAAAATGTAAAATAAAGTATTTTAGTTACATATTATATTCAAATACCATGAGTTCAAAAGTTAGTGAAAATTTTGCTATTTTATTGAAGATAATGGTGTAGATATAAAAATTTATAAAATGGTAAGCATATGCATTTTAAATCTTCTAAATCAATGTGATTGTTGTAATTAAATTTTATTGTTAAATTCTGGGAATGTGTATTTTTATAGTTCTATTTAAAATTATTTCTGAACTTTGGACTCTTTAGGGTGAGTTTAGTTCACCAGTTTAGAAACATTGATGCTTAAAGGAATTTTATAGGCACTAGATTTGAAAAATAAAATACCTTTCATTGATACTACCTAAATCTAATGGGACCTAGGAAACCACTCTTTAATGGATTATACAGCATCATTGTTGTTTACAATGTTAACATATTATACCTATGTGCCAGTCAATGTGTTACAATTTGTACATGGAGTATTTAGTCTACATCACAATTTTGAAGACAGCATTATTCTCATTATATTAATATACATTAGAGAATTGAAAGCTTAGAGAAGTTAAGTAACTTGCCTAACTTGCCTACTTCACTTTGTCACCTACACAAACGAGATATAATATTTTAAAAATGAGCAATTATATTTCTATATAATATAATGTAAGATGTTTAGCTTTAACATTCTATTCTGACATCTCCTTTTGTTTTACCTTTCTTCTTTCTTTATTCCTGCTATCCATATTCTTGAACTTAAACTTTAATTCTTTGATACTTATATGGAGAGCTTATCATTTGCTTCCTATAGCCTATACCCATGATCACTGTCTGATTTTGTATAACTTTTCTATAGCTGCTATAACAATTACAACAAATTTAATGACTTAAAACACAAATTTGTTAATATTTTATAATTTTATAAGTCTACCCAGATCTCACTGAAATAAAATGAAGATATTGGCAGGACTGTGACCCTTTCTGAAGGTTCTAGGAGAGAATCCATTTCATTGCATTTTCTAATTTCTAGAGTCTGCCCACACTCCTTTGCTCATGGCCTTTTTCTTCCTTCTTCAAACCATGAAAGTTGCATCTCTCTGGCCATTCTTCCATCCTCACGTTCTTCCTTCTATGACCACAGCTGGGAAGAAAAAATTCTCCACTTTTAAGGATTCATTCAACTAGATTAGACCAACTGAGGAATCTATGATAATCCCCCTATCTCAAGATTTGTATCCTTAATAACATCTTTAAATTCCCTTTTATATCGGGTAAGGTAACAGTCACAGATTCCAGGGATTAAGATACGGACATTTTGGTAAAGCATTAATCTACCTACCACAACTTTGTATAAATCACAGCTTTCTTGTCACCTATACAGTCCTCCACACCATAATCATTCTTTGCCAGGATATTCAATGACATCCTAACTGCCGAGTCAACTCTGTGTCTACACCTTTTGACACTCAACCTTCTGTACTCTTTGGAGACCTTTCATTGCCTTCAGAAATATTTATCCATATTTATCTTCCTATCCTTCTTGACTTTCTTTTCACAAATATTTAAGATACTTCTCCCTGAATCCAATACTTAGATATGGAGTTTGCTCGATTCCCGACTTGTTCCTCTTTAATTCTGACTCTATAAACTCTCCCTGAGTGATCTCATGTAGATGTTGTAGATTTATCAAATTTAGACTTATACCTCTAACTCCATCCCTGATAGAACTTTAGATCCATATTTCTAATTTATAATTCTAATTTTTCTGCCTCTAAATTATATTTTGTTAAAAACAATGATCATGACTTTTATCTTTATTTCCTCAATGTCCAGTTTATATCTGTGACATGGTAGAATATTCTTGAATGAATAAATATGAGAATGAATTAGCTTTTTTAGTTGCACATTGAATTTAGCCTTGTGTTGACCAGAAGCAACATAAAAATAATATATTGCAATAAAAGGAAAATTACCAGTTTTCTTACTAAGATATATTTAGCACTAAGTGAATATTAATACAATACAAAATCTCAATGAAAATCTTTAAATCACAATGACTGAAATTTTAATTTTAGATTTAGAGAATGCCTATATTGCAGTTATTTTAGAACTCAAATCAGAAATTTGACCTTTGAGATCCCTGTATTTATATATGAATACCTTCATTTGAAACACAATTCCTTCTCAAACATGTGACAAATGTGCCATACCATTTAAGAGTAAGATAATGGCTAGCTGCTCAACAATAAGACTATTTTATGATTTTCAAAGGAAATATTTGAAGAACTCTTAATTTGAATTTGGAATGAAATGCCACATTGTAAATAATTATTTCAGAGTATTCCTTTCCAATCTACTGACTTTCCTATCTGTTTTATTGTATTCAAGATGTTGAACTAACCTTGCATCCCAGGGTAAATCCCACTTAGTTATATTGTGTGATCTTATATGTTACAGAATCAGATTATTATTATTGAGTATTTTGGTATCTATATAAGAGATGTTACTCTGAAGTTTTCTTTTCTTGTGGTATCTTTGCCTTATTGTGGTTTCAGGATAATTCTCACCTCATATAATTATGGAATGTTTTCTCTGGTTTAATTTTTTGGAATATTTTGAGAAGTACAGTATTAATTCTTTACATGTGTGTTAAAGTTTACCAGTGAAACATTTTGGTATGGACTTATGTGGGTACTGTTTATTTTATTTAATAATTCAATCTCTTTACTAGTCTGATTTTACTACTATAACAGAATACCACAGACTGAAAAATTTATAAAGAACAGAAGTTTATGTCCTCACAGCTGTGAAGGCTGGAATGCCCAAGATCAAGGTAGAAGTTCAACTGTCTGGTGAGGGCTGCATTCTCTGTAGGGAAAAACATTGTGTGAGGAGACTTTTTAACCTAGTCACTTCTTAAAGGCCCCACTTCTTAATACCAGCAGTGAGAATGAATGATGTACGTAGCATGCAACAATACAGAGAAACTTCACAAATAATGTTGAACAAAAGAAGCCAGGTACTTTGTTTGGTTTTATGTATATATAGTACAAATGCAAGCCCAACTACTTTCTCAAGTTAAAAGTCAAAATAATGGTTACCCATGGTCAATCTGGTAGTGACCAGAAAGATATTGAAGTGCTGGCATTGTTAATACTTTCTCAGAAAGCCCTTTACATAGGTATGTTCAATTCATTAAAATTAATTGAACAGTATAATTAGGTCATCTATACTTTCCTATATGCATATTCCAATTCAAAAGGAAAACTTTCAAAAATAGAAAGTTCCCTGTTGTATTAAAAGACTGCTCTAATCACCTGCTATTCATCTTTCTAATTCATTTCCAAATATAACTATATATTTGTGAGCAACACTTGACCCATTGGGTAGGACAACAAACAAATAGAAATTTTCCAATTGAATTTTCTAAATCATAAGCACATTCTTAGGTATATGTTTTAAAATGGGCCAGGACATTAAGTTTTATTTTTCCTACCATATGAATCACTTTCACATATTGGTGCTCCTATTGTTTCAAGTTTTTACTTCATAAATGTTCCATTAACTAACATGGGAGCTTGCAACTTTTACTAATAGGGGAAAAATAGGAAAAAACAATAAGAGTTAACATAAACTGGAAAATAGGCAGTGCAGATTGCAGTAACTAAATAAGTACAAATTTCTGATAGTTTTATGCAATTTAGTTTATTATTGCCCTGATTAGAGAAAGTTTTCCTGGGGAAACCTTCATGATATTAATATATATATATAAAATACAGGACATGTGATGACCTCAAAGTTTCTATTCCTGATGTAGAAAAGTGAGCTGAAAATTATTGCAGAATAGTGCTTTTTTCTTTCTTGAGGGGAAGGTTGTATTTTTACACGTTTTATTCAATATTTCTTCTCTTGGAACTTTAATTTGTAATTCTGTGTTAAAAATTGACTTGAAACTAAGTTTGGAAGTAGATGAGGTATACATAATGGATGTTAGTTGATAAAATACTAACATATTGGACCAAAATAGTTAATGATTAACTATGTAGCCCAAATTTCAACATTCCTGTGATGTGATGAATTTATAGAATGACAAAAAATGATACATAGTAACATGCTATAAAACATTTTTGTTCAATCACAACCTGAACTGGAAAAAGTGAAGTTAATTATCCCCACCTTGGTGAAAATAAATAATGGAAAAACGTATCACTGAAAAACAGAAGTCTTTAAATCATTAATGAATGTGGGAGAGTGTGCAAATACAACATGTCAATTTGAGTGAACTACTATTCTGAAGTGCCAAATCTTTTATCCAGATATCAAATGTATTACTTTCGGAATTCCTTCCCTCATGGATATTTTGGTCCAGGATAGAAAACTTAAATTATTGATTAGATTACCACTAGGCTGTCATTTACAATAGTATCAACTACAGATAAACTACAGTGCTGCTGTGGGAGAGCTTCAAATCTCATCTTTAATGTTATCAGAACAGAGTGCACCTAGAAACTTCACTACACTCAACCTCAAAGATTTATGAGCTTCCAACCCAAATACAGTATTGTACTTTGAGTATCACAGGGAATGAGTCAGACAGTCAGCATCATTTATTTGGGCCGACATTGGCATTAATCCACAGGTGAATGAAAAGAAGCCCTAAGGTGAAGACTTAATAAGGAATGATTTAAGTTTTAAAATATGAATATTAGGCTGGGTATAATGGCTCACCCCTGTGATCCTAGCAATCTGGGAGGCCAAGATGGGCAGATTGTTTGCGCTCAGGAGTTTGAGACCAGCCTGAGGAAGAATGAGACCCTGTCTCTACTAAAAAAAAAAATTAGCTGGACAAATAAAAATATATACAGAGAAAAAATTAGCCAGGCATGGTGGTGCATGCCTGTAGTCCCAGCTACTCGGGAGGCTGAGGCAGAAGGATTGCTTGAGGCCAGGTGTTTGAAGTTGCTGTGAGCTAGGCTGATGCCATGGCACTCTAGCCGGGGCAACAGAGTGAGACTCTGTCTCAAAAAGAAAAGAAAAAAAAAGCCCAGCTGACTGAACTATAAAACACTTGCTTCAAAAATACTTTTTCCTTCAAAAAAGGAGGAAAAAAATATTTGGCAGAAATTAGCTAACAATCAGTGTTCTTAGACAACCAGTAGACAAGATGCAGTTTCTCTTTTACTCAGAGACGAGATTGAATATCACAAAAATCAAAGCAAATTATATGCTATACAACTGACAAAGGGGCTAATAACAAGAATCTACAAAGAACTCAGGCAAATCAAGAAAATATCAAACAACCCCCATTAAAAAGTGGTCAAAAGACATGAACAGAAGCTTTTCAAAAGAAGATAGATCCATTGCCAATAAACATATGAAAAAATGCTCAATGTCTCTAATAAGGGAAATGCAAACCAAAACCACAATGACATATCACCTGACTCCAGCAAGAATAGCTTTTATCCAAAGGTCCCAAAACATATGCTGGAGTAGATGGGGAGAGAAAGGAACACATACTGTTGGTGGGACTGCAAACTGGTATGACTTCCATGAAAAGTAGTATGGAGATACCTCAAAGAACTAAAAGTAGACCTATTGTTTGATCCAGCAATCCCAATACTGGGTATTTACCCGAAGGAAAAAAGTCCCTGACTCCTGCTTTTTGAATAGTTTCATTTGTTGTTAGTTTTACTAGGATACATATAGGTATGTTTTTGAATTTTATTTTTAACTTATTTTGGTATTTATCTTGGTGTTTGTGAGTTTGTTGGCTTGCTGAATGGCATTAATTTTTGAAATTTTTACCCATTATAATTTCAAATATTTCTCTTCCACTTTTCTCCTAGTGTTCTATATTACATGTATGTTAGACCTTTTAAAGTTATCTCATTCTTGGATTTTGCATTCTGTATTTAATTTTTTTCTTTGTATTTTAACTTTAGAAGTCTCTATCAGCCTTTGAGCTTATACGATAGCTACTATGTTAGTATCTGTTAAAATTAATTGGCAATGATACTTTTATATATTCAATGTAATACATCTGGATCCACACAGAATATATAGATCTAACTGCTCTAGGTCAATAATTGTCTGATTTTTCCCTTTCTCCCTTGCATCTGAAAATTAATTGGTACATAAGAAGTAAGAAATAAATATTCATTGAGTGGCTGACTTAAAGTTATAGAAAAAAGACATTAAACTTGAAAAACAGATTTGACTTTTATATACTTCCTGCAAGGTCACTGTTGGCATAATGAGATTTGTGAGCAATTCTTGGAACAAATTGAACTTTGATCTTTCAAATCAGCATAAACATTAAATTTCTCATTCCCTTCCACTTTCCAGAATACTCATCTTAGAGCTATTCTAATGTTGCAATATTTTAATAAAGGTTTGAAGTAATAATTGTGTGTGGGGGGTGTGGGTATGTTTCTCCTTTTATATACCACAATAGAAATAACAAAAGACTTAGAGAGGTTGGGTCTTCTTAAGGAAAGACAATTGTAATATCATGGCAAGTATATACACCAGATATTTTCCCAGTCTTTCTCTAAAAAGTTCACAACTATTTACTCAATTAACCATACTCTGGGGAAACAACAACATGCCAAACTTACAGGGACTACTGGTCATGCACTCAGTTTGTGCTCAACCCCAGCAGCCCAAATCACTACCATGATCTCCCCTCATAGTGTTGTGGAATTTGGCAGTCAGCTAATTCATGAAGTCCCAGTTCAGGTCCATCTCACAATACTTACAGTAGGAACCAAAACAGTGTTTATTTTACCTGAGAGAAAATATCAAAATGGGCATGTTTGGCAGTCAGTATATTCCTTACATTGATTCCTTGATCTTTGGAATAAGAGTGACTGTCATAACAAAGACAAAATTGTAGTTTCTGAAACTTTCACATTACACTGTTACTACACCTGGCCAACAGAGTAAATTAAAATTACATCCCAGAGGAATAGCAGAATTTAGTGCCCCTATGAAAGATTTTAAAGATGGAGATAGGTGGCTCACACCTGTAATCCTAGCACTCTGGGAGGCTGAGGCGGGCGGATTGCTCAAGGTCGGGAGTTCGAAACCAGCCTGAGCGAGACCCCGTCTCTACTAAAAATAGAAAGAAATTAATTGGCCAACTAAAAGTACATATACAAAAAATTAGCTGGGCATGGTGGTGCATGCCTGTAGTCCCAGCTACTCGGGAGGCTGAGGCAGGAGGATCGCTTGAGCCCAGGAGTTTGAGGTTGCTGTGAGCTAGGCTGACGCCACGGCACTCACTCTAGCCTGGGCAACAAAAGTGAGACTCTGTCTCAAAAAAAAAAAAGATGGAGATAGATGGATTCCATCACATGCACTTTAATCATATCCACACTTAATGGGAAGTTATGCTTCATGATTCTGCATAGTCCTAAAATTAATGATCAGCACTTAAACTAATGGGTACTTTCCCCAACAGGTAGAATGTATGGGTTCACCATCCAGGGATGTAGGTAGCAAGTCACCACTCGCCACCATTTCTACATGCAGAATTTGTGCTTTACATTCCAGCAGGGAACACCTTAGGAGCCTTATTAAGCTTAAAGGGACAGTTGCCAACTGTTTTCTTTGAGCTCTGTATGCCAATTGTCTGGCAGACATAAAGAGAAATTACAAAACAGCAGGAGTAATTGGTCCTGGTCATCATGGTCAGTTAGAGGGCTGCTTCATAGGATGAACAGGGAGGGGTATATTTGGCACTAAGCTTTTGCACTGCAGTGTTCTCAGTAATCCCACACTCGGTTCTTATTCTCAATGCGCAAGTAGAAAAATCACAAGCTAATAAGGTCGTGGTATTCAGGGCCTCAGATCCCCTATGGATCTTCACCAAATACGCCACCTCGACCAACAGAAATACCAGCCAAGGATCAGCGTCCTTTAAATGAGTGGTAGAGAACGGAGATGTTGAGTATCATTTCAGGCCCCAGGACCAACTATAGGAGTGGAGCCTGTAATTCATTGTATTAACTGCACCCCCACCCTCTGCCATGTAACTCTGCCTAAGAATTGCTATGATCCAGAATCTTGCAGTAGCTGTGCCTGGATGCAGCGAACATGAAGTGACAACAAAGTGAATTTTGGTGGGTGAAAGGTGAGCAATAGCAGATGCCTGGTGGTCTCCATCCACTCCTCAGCTGCCTCTAGTGCTGGCTGCTAATGGCTTGCAGCTCTCCCCTTCATCAGGGCCCCAGTCCTCAGGTTGAAAAGCGCTTTCTCACACAGGAGGACCTATTGTTTTTAGCATTGAATTATATAGAAACACAAAAGTCTGGCCACAATGCCTCAAAGCACAGGCAACTTTTTGGTAAGATGTATGTTCCTGACTCCTCTGAGACCACAGTCTCTCTCCATGTGTACTCATTTGCTGTATCTATCTTGCTTTATTCACTCTTGTAAAGATTTCTCCTGAAGAGGGTTCACTCAGCAAAGTACATGAAACCACACCTCTGCTAGGAACCACTATCAAAGATATATTTAGACACAAATTCACTTCTACAAATAACAATTCTAGTGTTAAATTTTCAAAACATGTAAACAACCTAAACATCTAAACACATACATAAAATACATAATATATTATGGTGCTATTTAGCTTTTACCATAAGGCAGAAAAGAAATGACAAATCCAATAGTAAAATCATTGTAAGCTCATTTATGTGTGAGATAATTAAAATGTATTACTAATTCTTCAGCACTATTTTATTTTTTCCTAATTATCCAAATCATATTCATAAATATTATCTGTATGGATGTTTAAAATTGTAATAGATAAAAGTAACTATCTTAAAAGCAGTTTTATTAACATATATTATGTTTTATAGCAAGAATGTTTCTTTCCATTGAATAGCAAAAAAACAAGATGGAATTCTTTCACTTGTTCAGAAAAAAATGGTCAAGTTAATATGTGATCATATAATAATGGTCAAGATAAAATACAAGATCAAATTAATATTAATATTACAAGAAGTACCCTTACTTCAACTTGAGCTAAGCACAATTTTGATTTATTTTACTAACCATAATTCCTGTTTTCCTGATAGCAAAGTATATAAATGAGTTTTACAACCAAGCAAATAGCTTTATAGTTGCCCTTTAAATTTGTATTTTCTTAAAAAGATGCTGAAATTTTATTTTCACATATTCCTTACTCAAAGAGCAAATTCATTCACTACTTTTCAGACAGAAAACATTGTATTCACTTGAGTGTTTGTGTATATTTTTATTTGAGAAAACTTGTAGAAGAAAACTTCTTTGTTTTTAAATAGTATTACTTTTGAATGGGAAGATGTCTCTCAGTATGTGAAGAGACACATCTTCCCATTCAAAAGAGACACTAAATGAAAAGATAGATGAGATGTGGGGAGAGAGAAAGAATGACTATAATCCAGATCAAATGTTTGAAGAAAATTCTGATTTTGAACAAATATTTTTAAGAATTCTTGATCTAAAGATTGATCCTGGTCTTCCTCTCTCTCTCCCTCTTTCCTTTTGCCCCTCCTTCCCTCCTCCTTTCCTTCCTTCCTTAAATTTTAATGATAATGTTTATCACCACTCTTCTTGGCTATATCCTTCTCCCTATAAAACTGTATACAAAGCTCTTCTTATTTTTATTATCCAAGCACCACTAATATCATTTGGGTTTATCTGACAACATTTTACATAAAATTTAGGGATAGATAGGGGGGGATTCATATCCAGGCTAAGAAATGCTTAGTTGAGATTTGTTGCTGAAAATCACAGAAATAAACATTGATTAACTCAAACACAAACAAATCAAAAATTTGCTTAAAGTCTGTTTTCTACTTCTTAGTAATCAACTCCATGGACCACTTTGTGTATAACATAAGCAGATTAATAGTCTCCAGTGATAGATACATCCTATTCTCTGGAACCTATAAATATATTAATTGCTTTACATTCAAAAGAAAGTTTACAGAAGTGCTTTATTAAAGACAGCTCAGATGCACAGATCATCCTGGATTATTTGGCTGGGCCCAATATAACAAGGGCTCTTAAAAGATGGAAGAGATGCAGGAGAATCAGAGCCTCAGAGAGGAAATGCAATGATTGTAACAATGATGAGATTGCTGCCTTTGAAGGTGTGAAGGGACCACAAGCCAGGAAATACAGGTAGCCTCTAGAAGCTGGAAAAGGAAGGTAGTATATTATCTCCTTAGAGCCTAGAAAAGAAAGGCAGACCCACCAACATCTTGATGTTAGCCCCTTAAGACTTTTTGAACTTATTTCTGACCTCCAGAACTTCATGTTTTTGTTCTTTTTTTTTTTTTTTTTTTGAGACAGAGTCTCGCTTTGTTGTCCAGGCTAGAGTGAGTGCCGTGGCGTCAGCCTAGCTCACAGCAACCTCAAACTCCTGGGCTCCAGCGATCCTTCTGCCTCAGCCTCCCGAGTAGCTGGGACTACAGGCATGCGCCACCATGCCCGGCTAATTTTTTATATACATATCAGTTGGCCAATTAATTTCTTTCTATTTATAGTAGAGACGGGGTCTCGCTCTTGCTCAGGCTGGTTTTGAACTCCTGACCTTGAGCAATCCGCCCGCCTCGGCCTCCCAGAGAGCTAGGATTACAGGCGTGAGCCACCGCGCCCGGCCCATATTTTTGTTCTTTTAAGCCAGAGATATTGTAATGGTTTATTAAACCATTATTATAACAAATCATTTTATTATAATAAACCATTGCTATATAGCAGCAAGAGAAAACTAAACCAGTATGTTTTCCTTCTTGTCATTTTTGTTGTCAGGTAATCATTATATAACTTTTTGACATATAAATGTAAATATAAATGTATATATGTCAAATATGTATATGCAATAACTGGTTGTTGACATGGTTTTTCATGGTCTTCAAATTTTTCTAAACATTCAGCATACAATGAGCACATATAAAATACATACAATGGATAATGTTTTATAATGATTTTGAAATAGTTTGTCTCAAAACAAGAGACTATAGTGGAAGAGAAAATTGAGAAATGTTTTAGTTAAACGTGAGCAGGAAAGCATGATAGAGATAAAGAGAGGTGGAGAAGGGGGAATGTGAGAAACGTAGAAGAAATCAAATGCCTACACAAGGACTGTGTCACCATAGCAAGAATCGAAGAGCTATTCAAGGTTTTGGGGAAAAAATAAAGTATTATGAATGTAGTTTGGTCTAAATTATACAATATTACTAAGCAGGCTATTTAAGACCAATTAATGAATGTTGATATATAATTTAATTGAAAGCCTTTGTTTCTATTTACTGAATTTTATATTCAAAAAGTATTGACTATTTTCATGGCAAAATATATTTTTCTACTATCTAAATATGTTTAATGTATATAAAAAGCAAAATTAATAATCATTAAAGTAAATGAAAATTATCAAGAAGTCAAATATATTTTAGAATTTTATAACTATCTACTAGAAGTGATATAAAGGAAGATATATATTCTGCTTGAAGTAGGTAAATTAAAAATAAAATTTTATTTCAGTACTTGATACATTTCACATTTTATAGTTGCTTCAAAGATGTTTTTTTACTCCCCAAGGTACTTGAAATGAGAAATATAAACTAGAGTATAAAACAATTTGCTCCCTCTGACCTCTTTAATCCTATAATTTGGTTTATAACTATTAAAATTTCTCAGTGGCCTCGAACACTGTTATTAGGGTAGTATAGTGCTATTCCCTTTCTGCCTTTTACTGTCAGAAAATCATTATAAATTGATAAAGTGATGATAGTTTCATGATTATATAGGAAAAAGAAGTAAGTGCTTAGCTCTTAGTGTCTATCTTGAGGAAAAAAACTCTAAGATAGCTTTAAAGCAGTAATTTTAGTCAATTATTGTATATTTTAGTAACTCTATTGAATTTTTTTTTGAGGGATGACAGTTATTTTGGATTTGTTTTTGTTTTTAAATTCCAGACCTGGAAAAATTTCAAAAGACTTTTGGAATTTGTCCATGAACATATACAAATATAGTCATCTTATTCAGTCACATAGTATGCATATTTATGATACATTTATAATGTCTTTATGGTAGATACCATAATTTAAAGAATATACAAAAGGAATATATGAAAAGCTTTCAGAGTAGGGACTTATTTAAATATTAGAATAATGAAAAGACTTTTCTCACTTATTCTCTTAACACATCTAATATACTAATTAAGTAATAGAACAACAAACATATTTACTTTTAAATATTATATTTATTTTTTGACAGTTGTGATCAGCATTGGAGATATTATAGTTAACTTTATATATATACTTTAAACATACTTCAAATCCACACATAGGTATAAATGGTGTCATTTTATTGCATTTACATTCTGTTGTTGTATCCCTACTTCTTGACAAGTGTGTCTGAATCTTCTGCAAACCAACTCTAAGTGATTTCTGGGAATCTGCAGAGGATGTTTCAGCTGCACTCAAAGATAAGTTCATTTTTGCTTATTGCTCTGGTCTTGACCTTTGACGTATGGCTTCAGGTGTACTAGAGGTCAAGTTAGAACAGAGAAGCCCTATTTCCCCAAAATAAATGGAAACAATGTTTCCCATTCTAGATCATAGTTTTCTTACCTGGGAATCAAAGAGCACAGTTTGTCAACCTATGGAATGGGAGAAAATATTTGCAAACTATATATCTAATAAGGGGTTGATATCCAAAACATAAGGAACTCACACAACGCAATAGTAAAACCAAACCAAAACAAACTCAAAGAACCCCAAATAACTCAAATAAAAAATGAGCAAAGGACTTAGAATATTTTTTCTAAAGACACACAAATGGCCAATAAGTATATGTGAAGATAGCTAACATTATTAATCCTAAGTGAAATGCAAATCAAAACCATAATGAAGTATATGTGGTGCTTGTTTTTCCATTCTTGGGAAACTTCACTTAATAGTATGGGTTCCAGCTCTAACCAGGAAAATATAAGATGTGCTATATCACCATTGTTTCTTAGAGCTGAATAGTACTCCATGGTATACATATACCACATTTTATGAATCCATTCTTGGATTGATGGGCACTTGGGCTGTTTCCACAGCCTTGTGATTATGAATTGTGCTGCTATAAACATTCGAGTGCAGGTGTCTTTTGTAGAGTGTCATTGGATCTTTTGGGTAGATGCCCAGCCAATGGGATTGCTGGATCAAATGGTAGATTCACTTGTATCGTTTTAAGGTATCAGTTATCAGTCCCTTATTGGATGCATAAGATGCAAAAATTTTCTCCCATTCTGTAGGTTATCTGTTTACTTTCATGACTATTTCTTTGGCTGTGCAGAAGCTTTTCAGTTTGATCATGTCCCATTTATTTATTTTTGTTGCTGCTGTGATTGCCTTTGGGGACTTCTTCATAAACTCTTTGCCCAGGCCGATGTCTAGGAGAGTGTTTCCAACATTTTCCTCTAGAGTTCTAATAGTTTCATACCTTAGGTTTAAGTCTGTTAACCAGCGTGAGTTGATTTTTGTGAGAGGTGAAAGGTGTGGGTCCTGTTTTAGCCTTGTACAGGTGGCTATCCAGTTTTCCCAGCACCATTTATTGAAAAGGGATTCTTTTCCCCAGCGTATGTTTTTGTCTGCTTTGTCAAAGATGAGATGGCTATATGAGGATGGTTTTATATCAGGATTCTCACATCTGTTCTACTGGTCAATATTCCTATTTTTGTACGCACCACATATACTCAACAGCAAATTGGTATTAACTGAGCAGCACCTAAGTGGTCACATAGGTACTACAGTAATAGGGTATTGGGCAGGTGGGAGGGGGGTGGGGAGCGGGTATATACATATATAATGAGTGAGATGTGCACCATCTGGGGGATGGTCATGCTGGAGACTCAGACTTGTGGGGGGAGGGGTGGAAATGGGCATTTATTGAAACCTTAATATCTGTACCCCCATAATATGCCAAAATAAAAAAAATATATTGCAAATGCTACATGTTGGAAATTCTATAAAATTGGCAGTATTTATAAAATTATGAATACTAAAAGATATATTCTTTCTTTTATACCTTCTTATGCATAATCTGATTACCTGGATATCATTTTAAAAAATTCACATAGGGCCTGGGGATCCTGTTTATTTTTCTGTTTATTCTGTGATCTTTATTGTAATTGAATAATATCATATTTGTATAAGAATTTCTTCAATTTTTTCTATAAAGAAGCATGTTTTGTACTTAGGGTTTATTAAATGCTAGCCAATAAAAAAAAAACCATAATGAAGTGTCATCTCTCACCTGGTAGGATGGCTATTTCCAAAGAAACAAGAGAGAAACTATTAGTAAGGGTATAGACAAAAAAGGCAGCCTTGTACAATGTTGATGGGAATGTAAACTGGTATGGCCATGATAAGAGTATGGAGGTTATGCAAAATACTTAAAATACAACTACCATATAATCCAGCAACCCTACTTCTAGGTACATATCCAAAGGAAATAAAATTAATATCTCAAAGAGACATCCTCACCCCTGTGTTCATTCACAGTACCATTCACAATAACCAAGAGATGGAAACAATCTTAGTGTCTGTTGACAGATGAATAAATGTGTGTAAACATATGCAATGGAACATTAGCCTCAAATTAAAGGAGATCCTGCCATTTACAATAACATGGCTGAAACTGGAGGATGGTAATGCTAAGTAAAACAAGCTAGTCACAGAAAAACAAATACTGTATAATTGCACATCTATATGATCTAAAATATTCAAACCCTTAGAAGCAGATAGTAGAACAGTGGTTTCCAGGGGTTGGAGAATACAGTAAAGAGATATTGGTCAAAAGATTCAAACTTTCAGTTATAATATAAACAAATACTGAGGTTCTAAGGTACAGCATGGGTTGTGATGAATGTGTTAATTTGTGATAATCATTATACTATGTATATAACAAATCATTTGCCTCTTATGATCTTTATTCAATGTTTTATAATTAAAAAACAAAAAGCTCAACCTGTGTTGTTTCATTAAATTATAAAAATAGTATTTTAAACTTTTTATATTCATTTGTGCTGCTATAACAAAATACCTGAGACGAAGTAATTTATAAATAACAAATTTATATCTTATAGTTCTAGAGGCTAGAAGTCCAAGATCAAGGTGCTAGGTAGTTTGGTGTCTGGTGAGGTCCTGGTCTCTGTTTCTAAGATGGTACCTTGTTGCTGCATCCTCTGGAGGGGATGAACACTGTGTCCTCATGTGGCAGAAGGGATGAAAGGACAAAAATGTCCCTAGGTCCCTACCTAGCTCTTTCCAATCCTTTTATGAGACAAAATTCCTACCCATAAGGGTGGAGCTCTCATAGCCTAATCACTTCTTAAAGTTTCCATCTCTTAACACTGTTGCATTGGGAATTTAAGTTTCAACATGAATTTCAGCAGAAAAAAATTCAACCCTAGCATTCCTGCAACTACTCCCTCTTCAAAGCACTGAACTTATTCAGACTCATAGACTCAAACAGACTGCTACAACTTGTTGTTTCTACATTTTGGTTATTATAAATAATGCTACCATTAACATTTTTATACAAGCTTTTATGTATACATGTGTTTTCAATTCTCTTGTGTATATACCTAAGAGTGGAATTCCTGGGGCATATGGTAAGTCTAGGCGCAACATCTTCGTGGACTACCAAGTGGTTTCCAGAGAAGCTACACCATTTTACATTCCTACCAGGACTGTCTCAGGGTTTCTATTTATTCATGTGCTCTTCAAAACTTTCTATTGTCTATATTTGTTAATACATCCTTCTCATTGTATGAGAAATGATATCTCAATTTGATTATTTGCATTTTCTAATGAGTAATTTTATCTCTCTATCTCCATATCTATATCTAATCAAACTATATTTTTTCCCTTGGTGGTTGTCCTGGGAATTACCATTATCTTAATATATACCAGTCTAGTCTGTAGTAATACTAATTTATTTTAAATAGTATATAGAAAATTTTCTCTATACACTCCTTCCATTTGATGTTGTTGTTATATAAATTCTTTATAGCTTATATACTTACCAACAGAGGTATAATTATTTACTTATGTAGATATATTTTAAATCATAGGGAAAAAAAGACTCATACAAAAATATTCTGTCTTTTATATTTACCTATGTAGTTACTACTTCCAGTGCTCCTTATTCCTTCATGTAGATTTGAGTTAATCTCTAACATCCTTTCTATTCAGCCTAAAAGACTTCCTTTAGTATTATAGGACAAGTCTGCTAGTGATACATTCTTTCTGATTCATTTATATTAAATTGTATTAAATGCTTCATTTCTGAAGGTTAATTTTGCTAGATATAGAATTATTTGTTGATACTTTGACTCTTTAGCAATTTGAATATGTCATCCTACTGTCCCAGGGCTCCAGGGTTTCATATGTGAAATTACCTAATAATCTTTGAGAATTTTGTGTACATAATGAGTTGCTTCTGTCTAGCTGCTTTGAAGATTCCTTGTCTCTCATAGTTTGATTATGAGGTTTCTATGTGTGGGTTTCTTTGAGTTTATCCTGTTTAGAGCTTGTTAAGATTCTTAAATGTATAGATTGTGTTTTAAAACATATCTTGTTCTTGAATTGGTAGAATCAACATTTTTAAAACATCCATATGACCCAAAGTGATTTACAGATTCAATGTAATACCCATCAAAATATCAACGTCATATTTCATAGCTCTAGAAAAAATAATTCTAGGCTTCATTTGAAACCAAAAAGGAACCCCAAATAGCCAAAGTAATCTTAAGCAAAAGGAACAAATCTTGAGGCCACATCACCTGACTTCAAATTATACTACAAGGCTACAGTAACAAAAACAGCATTATATTGGCACAAAAATAGAGACATAGACCAAAGAAACAGAATAGAAAACTCAGATATAAAATCATCCACACATAGCCAACTGATCTTTGACAAAGCAAACAATAATATACACTGGGGAAAAGAATCCCTATTCAATAAATGGTGCTAGGAAACTTGGATAGCCACACGTAAAAGAATGAAACAGGATCCATATCTCTCCCCACACAAAAATTAAAGATAGAAAAAAAATGAAAGACATGAAACCATAATACTACTGGAAGTAAATATTGTAAAAACTCTTGTAGATACTGGCCTAGGCAAATAATTTATGAAGTAGACCCAATGGCAATCACAGCAGCAACAAAAGTGGAGTTGTGTTTTTTTGTTTTGTTTTTTTTTGAGAAAAATGGAGTTCTTTAAAAAGATTCTCCACAGCCAAGAAAATAATCAGTAGAGCAGATAGCCCTTTATTGAATATATAGCTTGTGAATATTTTCTCTCATTCTGTAGGCTAATAACCAGAATCTACAAAGAGCTCAAGAAAATTAGCAAGAGAAAATCAACCCCATCAAAAAGTGGGCAAGAAACATGAACAGAAGTTTTGAAAAGAAGATAGACAAATGGCCAATAAACATATGAAAACATGCTCAACATCACTAATCAGAGAAATTAAAACCACAATGATATATTACCTTATCCTTGTAAGGATGGCTTTTATTTAGAAGACCAAAAACAATAGATGTTGGCACAGATGTAGAGAAAAAGAAACACTTATACACTGTTTGTGGGATTGCAAGTTAGTATACCTCTGTGAAACAGTATGGAGATTCCTCAAAGAACTAAAAGTAGACTACCATTTGATCCAGCAATTTCACCACTGGGTATCTACCAAAAGAAAAGTCATTTTATCAAAAAGACACTTGTACTCAAATGTTTATTGCAGCACAATTCACAATTGCAAAAATGTGGAATCAACCCAAGTGCCCACCAATTCATGAGTGCATTAATAAAACATAGTATATGTATACCGTGGAATACTATTGATATTTGTGTGTTCCATCTGGACTCAAGTATGATCAAGACCCACTACAACTGGAGCTGCTTGAGAACAGTGGGCAGTACATGCTATATTCACAAATTCATAATGAGCAGTTAAAGTTACAAAGTCACTCGGAGTTGAAGAACTAGCCATTAGTTCCTATGAGGGCTTAGTATCAGTACATGCTTCAGAACATAGTGGGCAATGCAATGCCTCTTTTCTACTTAGTCACAAGCATAGTTTTTTCCTTTTATTACCCATTCCCTGTTCTCTTTATCTCCTGCTAGTGATAGTCTTTATCTTCATTTTCTTAGGACCTAAAAACTTGGAGGTTCCCTTTTTTTTTTTCCTGATTGCTAGTGTTTTCTATAGTTCTGGGCTATTGGGAAAGAGAGAACTAACCATTATTTCATTGAATGCCCTGGTTTCCAGAAATAGCTTTCCTTGTCCCCATTTTTCAATAGCAACTTAATTTCCTCAAATATTCAGAATCAATTACCCTTTTCCTATTCCCCTAAGACTCCATGTTAGCAATTAAATAATTTTATTCTTTCCAAGCCCTGTTCAGCCACTATGTCATCAATCACTGTCTACATGTCAAGACCCAAACCTCAGACAACATCCCCTTCCATGCACTGTGGATAACCTAATATACTGTCCAAAAGACAGTTCTGCCCTTTGGAAGAATTTCACTTCACCCATGCCTTTAGAGTCAACTCTGTCAGGCTGTGAGAAAGGTGTAGGATGCTAGACAACCCCATCCATAATCCAGGCCTATCCTTTTTCTCCTTTATTAGCTGATCATAGGACATCATTATGAAACTTCAGGTGGAGGTTGATGGAGATAAATGGAATCGGTCTCTCATATTTCATTTCTATTTTACAATGGACTCTTACTGCACATGTCCCACCTTATGTGGTAGATGCTATATTCACAAGTTCATAATGAGCAGTTAAAGTTACAAAGTCACTCGGGGTTGAGGAATTGGCCATTAGTTCCTATAAAGGCTTAGTATCAACCTAAGAACTACTTTCAAAATAGATTGATGTAACGTAGCCCAATATGGTAAATGTTGTCTCTAAAATCCAAAGATGCTTGCTAAGGGTTGTGCCATCTCACTTTGTGATAGGCAGTGCAAGCAACAGCAACTCATCTCTCAATTTGGAGGAAAATTTCAATATGCTTGTTCCAGTAATTTACTATTGAAGTAAAAGATACCCCAAAACTTAATGACAAAATATCAAAAATAATTTACTCTTCTCATGAGTATGCAATCTAGATAAATTTCAGGGGGTGGATGAAATGGCTTATCTCTGACCCATATGGTGTACGATAGACGGAAAAGCTGGCAGAAGGACCCCTCTTTAAGATGTCTAACTCATATAACTGACAAGTTGCTGGCTCTGACTAGAAACTCAGTGATAGACAGTCATGGGGCTGTTTGGACTGCTTCAAAGAATGGGGGTTCCCACCAGATCTAAAATTTCTCTATCATCTTAGTAAATGACTCATGTTTCATTACTTATTACCCAGTGATTAGGTAGAGATCGCCACAAGACTTTGCATGATAAAATGCTCTTTTGACTGATCTGTTTCTGTGGCTTCTTGTGATAATCACAGCTGGATAATTTTTGGATATTTGATTGCCACCCCTTGGCCTCTACACCTTTTGAATCCCATTATTTCCTTTGAAATGAGAGAAAACAATGTGATTGCAGCATCCATTACCATGAACTGCAGACTACAAGTATCAAAAAGTTTTGAAGAATACTAGTTTCCTCTTAAGAATCCACTTTTAATGTCTTACTTAAGGAATAAACTCCAGGTCTTTCAGGGTGGTATTGATAAGAAGTGGCTGAACAAATTTACAAAATATTTAATAGATCCATTGCTATGTGGATCTAATAAATATATCTAATATTTAATAGATCCATTGCTATTGCTATCATTCTCAGAGACTAGAAATACCACAGTTTGCCAAGAGTTCTGGCATTTCAATTTCATTCATAAAAAATCATGTTTAGGTCCAGAGTTTGAGTAGCCGACCCAGCAGACTATAAACACTTCCATTGTTTTGGGACATCACATAGTAACCCAAATCCAGAGTGAGGGTGACTATGATAGTATTTGACCCAAACAAGCATTGTATTTCATCCTCCTTGATCTAATTGCCCTCAAAATCCTTTCTCATACATTCTCCTCAGACTTCAACCAATAAAAATTAAGGAGAACCTAAAACACTTTCAGAGTGTAAACTCTATGCTTACATGAAAACACTTATACTTCTCTATCAGAGCTTTCTTTGTATGTCTAGTTCTTATTATACATCCAGACAAAGAGGGGCCACGAAGATTTGTACTGAGAAATTATAAGATGGCCCAAGCTCAGTAAGTAAAAGTGGGGCGAGATTGTTATCGGTTCCCTCCCTCTTTCCTTTGTTCCCTCTCTCCCTCTGTCTTCTCCATGTAAAGTCTGATTCCCTTGAAAAGGAAATCATTGTGTTGTCCCTAAAACAAGAGAATTTGGGCCAGCCAGAGCAAGATGGCCGACGCGGCGGCCCGGGCTGGCGGCTCCCGAACGAGATCAGGAAGTAAACAGTCTACTAACCCTGCTGATAACTACCATCTGGCCCGGAGGAGAACACTGCAAGTGGCTGTGGGCTCCTTGCTCACAGAGGCAGGGTTTGAGAGCGCCGAAAAAGCATCCGTGGAAACACTGACAGATGCTGCAGAGCTACATTTCAGAAATTGGGAGGAGTGCCGAGTCTTACTGTGAGCACACAGCCAGGACTCGGCCCACACTGTCGGATATCGTGGTCACACTTGTTGAGATGGGTTTCAATGTGGACACTCTCCCAGCTTATGCAAAACGGTCTCAGAGGATGGTCATCACTGCTCACTTACCTTGAGCCTGTGTCGGACTCCCAGGTCCTGCGGGAGAAGGCTGCACCCCAGAGGCGCGATGTGGAGCGGGCACTCACCCGTTTCATGGCCAAGACAGGAGAGACCCAGAGTCTTTTCAAAGATGATTGATTGCTGCCAGACCTTTCAGCATCCCCTACCTGACAGCTCTTCTTCCGTCTGAGCTGGAGATGCAATAAATGGAAGAGACGGATTCCTCAGAGCAGGATGAGCAGACAGACACAGAGAACCTCACTCTTCATATCAGCACGGACGATTCTGGAGCCGAGAAGG
This sequence comes from Microcebus murinus, assembly GCF_040939455.1. Lineage (NCBI taxonomy): Eukaryota > Metazoa > Chordata > Mammalia > Primates > Cheirogaleidae > Microcebus > Microcebus murinus. The sequence continues at coordinate 16,414,604 of NC_134114.1, forward strand.
AGAACACTTCTGTCCTGCAGCAGAACCCCGCCTTGTCGGGAAGCCGCAACGGGGAGGAGAGCCTCATTGATAACCCCTATCTTCGACCCATGAAGAAACCCAAGATCCGCAGGAAGAAGTCCCTCTCATGAGCTGAGAAGGAAGCCTGGCTTGTCCACGGGCCCGGACGCCACCCCCCTGGGGAGTTAAAGCCACTGCAGGGCAGAAGAGAGAGTGACCTCTTTGTGGCTGAGCCAAGGCTGCGGATGTGATTGGACATGATTTTAATAGCAAACCTTATATTAAGATGACCCGTTTTCACTGGATGTTTGGGTTGAGGAAGAGATGATGGTAATTAATGAGGCTTCTTACTCAGCGAGCATGTACCGTGGGCGTAGCAGCAGCCAGGGACTTCATTTATTATCATAGGACTTGATTGCTTTGAAACCCAGAAGACCAGGGAACGTGGCAGGAAAGAAGGGTTCTTTGCCGCCGTGCTTGCTGTAATATCAAGAACACCGCCTGCCTGCCCGGGGTGTGTTTCAGGATGTCGGGATCCCTTTTGTTGACTCACAATTTGTGGCACTAATTTATCATGTCAGGACCTCATTCTTACTTCTCTCCTCGCTTGGGCACCAAGTGCCCTGCTGAGCTGATGGAAGTGACTCTGCGCCCCCTCAACACGCTGGCAACAGGAGGCCACACGTCACAGCTTTGACCCAGGGCTGGCAGGAGTTGCGAGCTCATCACATTCTCATCAATGTGGAGGACAGTGACATGCCAGAGTGGCGCTGATCCTCTGGTTGGCGTTTGATGTGGGGCAGTGCTCTCTGTCCCCTCTGTGGTCAGTCAGTTGTCGTCCCTCTGTGGAGCCTGTGCTTTGGGAACTTCCAAGTCCTGCCCCTCCCGGAAAAAGAGGTTCTCTCTGACAAGAGCCTGGGCGTTGGCTGTGTTATGCTGTGACTGATAAAGGAGACATAGATTTTTAAGCTGTAGGAAAAGGATTTGGTGGGCTGGGATTCTGAGGGCTGGGTTTGGCCTTGTCTTCTGAAAGCTGAAAAGGTTTGCTGGTTTGCCCCAAGGCCGGTGTGGACGGAAGGTACCATTCCCACCTTGCGGTGGGAGTGGGCTGAGAGAAGCCCACAGTCTAAGCTGAGGTGTTCTCCAGGAAGCAGATCTGAATCTGCTCAACCTCTTTGCATCCTGGAGAAAGATGGCTTCATAATGGATGTACTCAACAAACCAGAAAAGAAGTTTTTAAGGAAGATGCTGGGCAGGCTGATATCCTTTGATCTCGGAAGGAAGAAAGATGCCTGTAAACACCTGGAAGTTATCACTGGATAAACATTCTGTTCCCTGAGTTAGAACCCTAAGGTCCATATTTAATTATAGTCATCTCATAATTGTCCATTCTCTTGGTGAATTTGAAAACTCGAGAAACTTGGGCACTTGCCAGCAGGCTCTGTGTCCCCCTAGCATCACTGTTCTCTGGGACACTCTGTCCCTTTGCCCCGGAACTAAAGAGGAGACAATAATGAGAAAACTGGATTTCCCAGATTAGACTGAATCTGTGCCAACACTTCAGAGTTTGTGATTCAGCCCTTGGCAGTTCTTGGCCTGGCGAGTTTAAATACAGTCTCAGGTTCAAGCCATGGCTGAACCCAGCCTGCCGTTCTCATTGCTTCTGGGAGCGGTCATCCCAGTCAGTGTTTCTGCAGGTCCTCACTCCTCGTCATTACCCCACACCAGCACCTGCTGCAGGCCCTAGTGCCGCGGGATTTGGAAAAGGGTTGCCTTTTCTGCTGCTGAACTTTCAGAGGTTGTACTCCTGCCAGTTCTGGATGGGAGCCACTGGGAAAGAGTTAGACAACTTGAAACATTGACCTGCCCATTGTTGTGTAAAAACTGCATAATTCTCAATGTATATTTATAAATTTCTATTTTTTATAGCTTTGGGGGAATTCTTGGAGGGAAAAAGTAGTAGAGGCGGATTAAAAATGTGACTTTTGAAAAGCTCATAATAAAAGCTCATAATAAAATCTTTGCAAATAAAAAAAATTTGATTGTTTAAATTTCTCAACCTTTTCTGTATATGTCTACATATCTCAATTCTATATCAGGGTTTCACTCTTTCCCTTTTAGTACACTTTCCATAGCCTAACAAACCTGTTAGTATTAAATATTAATGAGGCTTCAACTCTTTATAACCACAGAATTAGGCTCTGGGTTTGATTATTGGTCAAGTCTACCCAGTGGGAAATCCAAATTGTTCAGGTTGAAATACTAAAACCTGAGAAAAATAACTACATTTTTCCCTGAATCTCTCAAATTCATTTTAGGTATCTTGAGAAAGAGGATTCTGTCCAAACTATATCAATGATTTATGTATAAAAGGTATAAAACAAATCTGTACCTCATAATGAATTTCTTATAATCAACCTAATTGATAACTACTTTGAATATATTACATGTTAAAATTTAAGAAGCTATTTTGTAAAATGCAGAATTATAAGACTTTGATTGCTTGTTGGCTATCTGTATAAACAACGGTAGTTCAATTTATTTGGAAAACTTTTGCTATTCCTGAAGAATGAATGCCTGCTCAAATGAACACTTTAATTAGGCTTCATTTTTTTAAGGAAAGGGCAACTTTATTAAAATATCATTAAGGTACAACAAACTGTGCTCACTTAAAGTGTACAACTTAATGAATTTTAAAATCAGTGGACATCCATGATATCATCACCACAACCAAGATGTAGAACATTTATATACCTGAAAATTTGTTTTATGTTCCTTTGCAGTCCATCCCACCCAGTACTCCTGCCCCAGGCAAACCTGAATCTTTTTTACTCGCTATGAATGTGTTTTCATTTTCTAGTATTTTATGAGAGATCACACATTTTGTACTCCTGAGTTCTTTGACTCAGCAAAATTATTTTGAGATGCATTCTGTTGTTGCAAAGATGAAGTAGTTCATTCTTTTTATTACTGAGTAGCATTTCAATGTATGTTTATATAACCTTGTGTTTCTCCATTTATCTGATGGTAGACATTTGTCTTCTTTCCAGTTTGAGGCTATTATGAATGAAGGTGCTCTAAACATTCATGTGTGAACTTCTGTGTGCACATAATAGTAAAATGGCTGGTAATACAATGTGCATATGTGAATTTATGGAAAAAACTTGCCGTTTTCACAGTGGGTGTATCACATTACAGTCCCACTGTAATGGGACTCATTAGCTGCAATTAATGAGTTTTGTGGTTTTCCACATCCTTGACAACACTATCACTTTTTAATTTTAGACATTCTGATGGGTGTGTAGTAAATCACACTGTGGTATTGATTTAAATATTTTTATTACAAAAGATGCTTAGCATTTTTATACATGCTAATTAACGATTCATATCTAGTTTCATGTTAAAATTTAACCAAATTTGGTTAAAATTTGTGTGTAATTTTTAATTTTTGGCTCTTATTGAGATGTAAGCATATTTACATATTTGAGTAGAAATCAGTTGCCAATTATATTAATTGAGGATATTTTCTCCTATTTCTGGCTTGTCTTTTTGTTTTAAAAGATGGTATCAAAGGGTAGATGTTTTTAACTTTTAAAATATCAGCTTCAGTTTTTCAATTTTGTGGTTTTTGCATCCTAAAAAATTTTTATCACTCCAAGGGCACACAGATTTTCTCCTATGTATTCCCCTCACCATAAATTTTATAGGTTAAAACCTTAATTTAGATCTACAATGCATGTCAATAAATGTTTGTATATGTTATAAGACAATGGTTAATATTCACTTTTCCTCCAAATGACTAGCATGTTTTCCCAAAACTACTAAAAGACTATCTTTATTTTGGTAAATGCTTAAAAATTAATTTATCTTTGGGTCTTCTTGTGAATTATCTTCTGTTCCATTGATCTATATGTATATCTCTATGGCAATACGATGCTGTCTCATTTTAAAGTAGCTTTAATAGTATACCTTGAAAGCAAGTAGTGTAAGTCCCCTCACTATGTTCTTTTACAAAACTGTTTTTTTTTTTTTTAGGTCATTTGCATTTTCATAAAATTTTAGAATCAGTTCCTATAGATGTCGTGATAAAATTTTGCAAAATTTGGGAGTCATGTTAGCTTTCTAGTAGTACTGTAATAGCCACAAGTTTGGTGGCCTAAAAGAAATGAAATTTATTCTTTCACAGTTGTGGAGGTTATAAGTGCAAAATCAAGGTATCAGCAGGGACACACTCTTTCTGAAGGTCCTAGGAAGTATCCTTCCTTTGTTTGTCCTAATTTCTTGTGGTCACTGGCAATCTTTGGAGTTCCTTGACTTGTAAATGCATCACATCAATCTTGGCCTCCATTTTTACATGGCATGATCCTTGTGTGTTTGTGTCTTTGTGTAAAAACGTTCCTCCTCTTATATGGCTGTCAGTGGCATTGGATTTAGGCCCCACTGTAATCCAATATAATCTCATTTTAATTGGATAATATTTCCAAAGACCATATTCACTGGTTCTAGGTGGACATGGATTTTTAAGGGACACTCTTCAACCTGGTTCAGTCACCAAGAACACCCTTCTAATCCAACTTCTAGGGTCACCGAGACTACTCTCAGAATCAACTCATGATTATGGTTTATTATACCAAAAAGATACAGATTATAATCAGAAAAAGAAAGGCACATGGAGCTAGGTCCAGGAGATACTGAGGTACAAAAATTCTGCTTTTGCTCTCCCAGTGGAGTCTTGTGTAGAGAACCTATTTCTTCCAGCAATAATGTACGGCAATATGCATGGACTATACCAACAAGAAAGCTCACCTGAGCCTTGAAGTCTGGAGTTTTATCAGTGTTTAATCACATACAAATGGTTGCTCACCCATGTTGCTGACCTTAGTCTATGATAACAATGTGATTTATAGTGGATGACCTTGAATCATGTGTTACCAGTTGGATATCTGGAGGAGTTGGGAACTATGTGGTGTGGCCATATGCATCAAGCTAAACAAAGATACTTTTGAGGCAGGAAATTCCAAAGGTTCAGAAGTTACTTCCCAGGATACAGGGGAAAGATCACATCTCTCTCTGGGCAAGGATGATCTTTTACTAGATAAATTTTTATTAATATCGGTTGATCTTTTGATCAATTTTGGAAGTATTGATATTTAAAATATATACTTGAAAATTACTAAGAGGGTATATCTTGAGCATTCTTGTTACAAAAAAAAGGAAAAAGAAAAATGTAACTGTGAGGTGAAGAATATGTTAATAAGATTATAGTGATCATTTCACAAAGTGTTAGGTATATCAAAACATCAATTCATCAGCTGCAATATTGTGAAATATATATTTGGTCTTCATCCTCTTTCTTAATCTGACTACTAAAATTCTTGAAATGTTAAAAGTGATTAGGGTGTCTTTTATATGCTAATAAAATGACCGGTAGCTGGAGTTTTTAACTTTAGGATGGGGCTGGTCACTGGAAAGACCAAGACATGATTAGAACATTTAGACTTCCAGCCCCACACCTCCCAACCTCCGAGAATGAGACAGGGGCTGAAGGTTGAGTGGATCACCAATGGCCAGTGATTTAGTCAACCATGATTATGTAATAAAGCCTCCATAGAACCCCATAAAGACATAATTTGAGGTGCTTCTGGAGAGCTGAAAACATGGAAGTTTCTGGAGGGTGGCACTGGAATGGATGTAGAAGCTTCACCCTTCTTCCCACGTACCTCACACGATGAATCTCTTCCATCTGGCTGCACATCTGTATCTTTGTAATATCCTTTATAATGGATAAACGTAAGTGAAGTGTCTTCCCGAGTTCTATGAACTATTGTGGCAAACCAATCAAATCCAAGAAGGTATGGGAAACCTGATTTATAGCTGATTGCTCAGAAGCACAGGTATCAACATATATTTGCAACTGGCATTTGAAATAGGGGACAGTCTTGTGGCGTTGAGCCCTCAATGTGAAGTATCTGAATATCCAGGTAAATAGCATCAGATTTAAATGGAATTAGAGGACACACAGTTGGTGTCCTCTGGAGAATCTTAGAGAATTGATTCATGGGTAAAAAAATCCTCACACATCTAAGGGTCACAGAAGTATTGCATGTATGAGTGGTTAGAGTAGGGAAAACACACCCTTGGTTTTTCCTATCAGAGCACCTTAAATATATACAACGTTTGCCAATTATACATCAAATAAATTGAAAATAAAAAGTATCAATTCTTACAATCCATGGTCATGGTATATGTCTCCCTTTATTTAGAACTTCAGTTTATGTTAGCCATAGCCATGTATATAAATTTTAAACACATTTTGTTAAATGTATCTATTAATATTTCATGTTTTTGTTAGAATACAATTATAAATGTAATTAGTCATGTGCCATATAACAATGTTTCAGTCAACAATGAACCTCTTATACAAAGGTGGTCCAATAAGAACATTACAGAGCTAAAAAATTCCTATTGCCTAGTGACATCCTTGCTGTCCTAATGTCATGGAGCAATTATTAATATGTTACTTATGAGTTTGTCATGATGCTGGTGACAGAAAACCTGCTCTGCCAGTTATGTAAACATAGTTACACAATTATGTATAGTGCATAATACTTGAAAATAAATGACTGTTACTGGTTTATGTATATGCTATACTATGCTTTTTTTTTAATACTATGCTTTTTATCTTAATTTACAGTGTACTTCTACTTATATATAAAACAAGTTAACCTTAAAACAGTCTCAGGCAGGTCCTGCAGGAAGCATCCAGGAGAAGGCATTGTTATCATAGGAGATAAGTTTCATGTGTGTTATTACCCCTGAAAACCTTCCAGTGGGACAAGATATGTAGGTAGAAGACAGATATTGATGATCCTGACCGTGTGATTGTCCTAGTCTTATACGTATCTGTGCATATTAGTTTTAACTAAAGTGTTCACAAAACACTAAAAAATTAAATCGAGGCTTATAGAATCAGAATATTAAAAAAATTTTTTACTGCTGCTGTGTAATGTGTTTATGCTAAGTCTTATTACAAAAGAGTCAAAGTTAAAGTTCATAAAGTAAAATAGTTACAGTAAACTAAGGTTAATTTACTATTGAAAGAAACATTTTTTCATAAATTTATTGTAGCCTAAATATACAGTGTTCATAAAGTCCACAGTAGGGTACCGTCATGTACACTAGGCTTTCACATTTACTCATTACTCACTGATTCACCAAGAGCAACTTCCAGCCCTGCAAACTACATTTATGGTAAGTGCCCTATACAAGTGTACCATTTTTTACCTTTTATACTATATTTTACTACACTTTTTATATGCTTATATATGTTTAGATGCACAAATATTTATCATTGTATTATAATTACGTATAGTATTCAGTACAGTGACATGCTGTCCAGGTTTGTAGCTAAGGAGCAAAAGGCTATCCCACATAACCTACGTGTATGGTAGGCCATACCATCTAGGTTTGTATAGGTCCACTCAGTGATGTTCACACAACCACAAAATTGCCTAAGGATGCATTTCTCAGAATGTATCTACTTCGTTAAGCCACATCTTATTCAGTCATGTAGACCTCATAGAATGTATTGACACAGAACTAGATTACCTCAAGTCCAAACTTGAGAATATAATCTCAAACTCCTTGCTATTCGTATTTTAATAATTCTCAGGATAACTAACATTCATAAAATATTTTCTTAAAGATATACAAACTATTTTTTAAAACTCCAGTGTTTCTCAATGTATTGCCCCAGGTCATAAGCATCAAATTCATCATTTTAGTTATTAAACAGCCATATTTATGGATTACACATCAAACCTAAGCAGAACTATGGTTGGAGGTTATAGGAAAATAATCCATACAGATGAAATGTCTGGGGGGAAAAAAGGAAAATAATCCGCACTTTAAAACTGTCAAAGTGAATCTAACTCACACTAAAACTTTAGAACTATTAGTAAAGATATTCTAAATCTTATTAAATCATGCTGACAACACGGCAACAGAAATAGCTTCTTTCTCCATAGAACTGCTTTCTAGAAATACATTTTGTAGTTGCACAATTGAACTACTTGAATATGATAAATTGTATATAGAAAACTTTATTGTGTGTATTATAAGAATGTTGTTGACTGTCATATAAAATCACTAAGGGTTTCCTTATTAGGGAAGAATTCCTGATTTTCTTTCAAGACAATAAAATATAAAATTTTTACTTTTTTGAAAAGTATTAAGAAAAGAACTGAGACATTTAATTGAGTTAAATGTACAAGAAAAATCAGTTATATATAAGAGAAATTAATCCCACATAGACTGTCATCAAACAAAGGGAAAGGAAGATTTATAAACGAAAACAAAATGAGTCAATAGAAGAGTAAAACGTGTAAAAATTTGTTTTGTTTTATTTTCCTCTTCCTTGGCAAACTGATTTGCTGAAAACTATCAAGAAGAGCAGTTTGCCCTGCAGCAAACCGACTCAGTTATAAGGAAAAGTAATTTCAGTTATTTATGGGCTTCTAGAGAAACCTTGTGAATTCAATACTGTCTTGTTTATCTTTGGGCAATAGTGTTGTTTTTCCTTCTGCTGGCATCTCCACCTTACTTAAGCCAGAATTGCACCATTTCCCTCTTTATGGTTCCTCAGTGTATTGGTATATTAATTTTTTGAACGAGTTATGAATTTTGAAAAGTTCATAAAACTAACATACCAGTTATCAATTTTGAAAGTTGTAACTGAGCATAATTGTCTTTGTGCTTTGGCTGCCAGAAAACTACAAGCTGATATTGCCATCCAAATTTAAAAAGTGTACTGAATTTCACAGTAGACGTTTCTCTGTTCAGGCTCTAACTGGTTTAATAGTATTCTGTTGTTTCTATCTTGATTCCTATGTTCCTATGATATATGTATTTCTCTAATTTACCACAAAGACTTTTGGAAATATGGAAAATATTTGGTTCGATAATTCAAAAATGATCATTTTATTATTTCCCCTCTCATGCTTTTCCTTAACTATGGCCAGTATCTCTTGGCCTTATTTGTTTGGAATTCTGAGCACCTAATTAAACTATAGATAAATATTTCCATAAAATCTTCTCTCCTTTTAAATATTAAACTAATAAAAATATCACTGAAATAGAGAAGTACAGGAACTATTAAAATGTCATTCTCATAGAGCAAATGTTTTGAAATTAAACAGAAAATAATATACTCATATAATAACAACTTTGAAACTTGCATAATTTTTTTACTGCTATCCATTTAGTCCAATCCCAATCTCAAGCAAAAGCTTTGATTAAAATTTCTCTAACTTACTTTGAAATCCAATATGTAATCAAAATTCATCCCTGAGGCTCACAATTTGCTTTGGAGACTTTAGAAGAGTGTGCCAAAACATTTACATAACTCTTCTCATGCACTAGTTATGGATACTTCAATTCAAGGAATAGCACTCTATTCTTTCAGAATTTGGTACTGAAACATTTCCCTACATGTTTCAGCAATGATTTTGTTTGCTTTTCTTTCACAGTACACAAAGCAGAAAAAGTACATAGAAAGCATCATTTTGCTGATAGAACAAGATCATTTGTGATTTAGATTTTTCTAGTCAAAAGATATGATTGTGTATTATAGTAGGGAAAAAAAATCATAGGAGTTAGTAGACTTCATTTTAAGGCACACTTGGTTTTCTCCTTAACAGAAGAAAAGTAGGCAAGTGCTGTAAGCATTGTTTTCCTCAGTCCCATACTGATGAAATTAACAATACCCCCTTTCAGTTTCCACATCTGCAAAATTTAATACCCACTTATGGGTCAATCTCCATCTTAAAACTCTGTTCTAATATATATACTTAAAGATATAATAAAATGTATATTAATGTATTCAATATAAGATATATTTCTTATCCCATTATTTTCACCTTTCTTGATCTTTACAATTTTTTATTGATTTAAGCCATACAATAAGGTTTTGTAAGAAAAGATTTTTTTTTAAAATCATGGCCAATTGGCCATATTTAACCAGAAACTCTACATTCTCTTACTAAATACCCACAGCAAATCTGACCAGCAATTAATATTAATTTTTAAAACTGGAGGATGTTCAAGATTATATGCAGAGAAAGATGAAAAGTAAATCCAAATCACCCTGAATAGCTTCTAAGAGAATAAAGACTTGAAGACACCAGTTACACAGGAAAAATTAGGATGACTATGTGCTAGAACATGGAAACACATCCAAGTCTGTGAACTTAACAGTTGTATTTCCATGAGAAAATTTTCACCCAAAGAAGCCACATGTTTATTCTCTGAATCTAGGGGGGAAAGTTTTCAAATTGAGTATATGAGCCACAGGAGAGGGAGGATGTAGGTATGAGAGTTGAGAAGAAGAATATTAAATATTTTGCAGGCTAACTGGTGGGAGCTTTGGCTTCCTCCAAATTACTCCAGTTTTCTGACAACCAAACCTAGGTCTTCCCATGTAGAAAATTGGTATAATTTTCTCTAGAAATCCTAAATACCCTTAATGAAACACTTATCCAGACATTTGGAGATCACCTGAACTAAAACACCATCTAGTTAGATTCAATCATTATAGAATGAAACCCAACAATTACTAAAATGCATATTGAGACAAACACGTGTGCAGACATGCAAATGCTTGCCAGTGTGGACACACATACACACACCAGCTTCCACTCAGCTTTTCAGTTCTTCAATCTTGAATAGGATTTGACAGCTTAAGCCTAACAGATATTTGAGGAAATTCTTCTACTTAGTTTAAAAAAAGAGAATAAGGAAGTTTAAAAAGCAGTAGCAAAATAACAGCATAAAATAAATTTAAAATAATACCTTCACAAAACAAAATATGTATGATACAAAAGTACAGTATTAGAGGACTAAAATGTCCTCCATGAAATCAGAATATGATGGCTAAACAAAAACTTTAATAAAAGGTTAATGAAAAATCAGGACAATCTCCCACAGAAAAGACTAAAAAGATGAAAATTGAGAAATATATAAACAATATAGGATGGCTATCTTTCAAACAATGAGAATTCCAGGAATATCAGAGAAAAATATATATGAATGCTACATGGAATATGAGAAAATATCCCATATTGAAGGATACAAGACCCTAGATTAAATGAGCCTAGAAAGAGCCAGCAAAATTCATACTACCACCACCACCATGGCATCATCATCATCGTCATAGGATCACACCAACGCACACAAGACATACCATTGTCACATTTAGCGCAAAAAGTAAAGAGAATTTTTTTTAAAGCTCTGGAGAGGAAAATGTCACATAAACCAATAAACCAATAAGAACTAAAGTTGAAATTAGGTTTTTCAATAGCAATACTTGATGTTACAAGACTACAGATCACAGCCATTGAAACTGAGAGTAGAAATTACTTTCAACTAGAATTCTGTAGAATTCTATACCCACACAAATTTACAATAAAGATGTAGATTAAAAACAAGAGTCAGAAAATATTTGTTTCTGTTAGTTTATTCCTAGAACTTCCTGAAGCTTTCTAAGTAAAAAGAAGGCATCTGATCCCAGACACAGAAGTAAAAAAATAAATAACAGTGAGAGAAGAAATAGGGATAGCAGTTACATGTTAAGCTTACAGAGCCATGAATTCAGATACCAACAGTAGAAATTGGGAAGAGTCCCTTCAGGGAAAAAAAACGGATTTGGTAATTTTTGACTTATTTGAACATTGAGAAATTATTAATTGCTAACATTGGAACATTGGACAAATTTGATGAAGTATGTTGTAAAGTTAGCAGCTAGGTGAGTTTAATGATAGCTAGAGGAATCAGTGCAATTGTGAACTCCAGGGGGAAAAAATCGAGGTTTCAATGATTGTACAAACTTAATTTATGCCTAACTCTAAATCATTGGCCTAGGAAAAATACTCATGCACTGATTACTTCAGACATATGTGAAACTGTCTATTTCTGAGACAAGGTAACTAATATAACATTTGATTATACTATCTGGATTTACCCTTGTTCTGGCCAATCTCAATACAAAATTTATGACTGCTTCCCAAGAGGGTGAATTGCTGGGGAGTTAGATGCATTGACTAATACATTCAAAAAGGGGGGACATTTTTCCCAAAACTGAAAATATTTGATTTGACCAATTCTTTCTGGTTAAGCAATATTTCTGCTTAGAAAAAGGAAGATAATTAAATTGCATTGGTTTTAAGGGAATGAGATCCATAATCATAATCCATTTCTGATCTGCAAATTGTAGAACCATATGGACACTCACAGATATATTTCTTTTACAATATCACTAATAGAATGTCCTAAAGCTTCAGATAGAATTCCTTATAGCAACCCTCTAGTAAACTCAACACTTCATGAGGTTATCCATGTTAAACTAAATTTGGCCTGAGGCTGTCTCCATACTTTTGAGTTCATACATAGGAAACTGCAACCTAACTTAATATGCAGAGAAAATGCCACCTAATTAAGAGTATATATTCTTGTAACTAGCTGAGTCTTAGCCAATCATTGGCTGGCTACTGACCATGTTTATATAACAACAGGTCTATATAGCAAAACAGACCATGTTTATATAAGGCAAAGGTGAGCTATAACCAAGCAAATTGTTCCTGAACTTCCTTGTTTCTACTATAAACATTGCCTGCCCATGTTTCTGGGTAGAGCTCTCTGAAACTCTCCTGGTTCTGAGCTCTGCCTGATTCATGAATCAATCAATAAACTCTCCTAAATTAAAATCTAAAGTTTTTATTTTAACATCCAGTCTCCTCTGACTCTAAAAATCAATTGTGCACTTATATCATTTACAAATTGCAAAAAGGTCCAACAACTGCAAAGCAGAATTATTTCCTAGAAAATTTACCAAACTGGACACCAAGTGGAGTTGGCCATATTATTTCATTTGGATTTCCCCATGGAATTTGAATTATCTACTTTACTCATGTTAAGGACCTATTAAATGAATTAACTGCATTTATTCCCCAGGGAACAATTAACATCATGTAATATATTTATACTTTATCTTCCTTATGGTTCCATCATATGCTACATTAATTTGACATGGTTTTAATTATATTTAATGCTTTTAATTAATTTTGAAAATAGGGTTTTTAATTTCTCAATTTTGATTGTAGGTTTTCATTGCATTTCTAGAGAAATTACTGAAAAACATCTAATTTTTATTAACTATAGAACTAAGAAATTGCACAATGATGAAATGTTTATGGTAAATAAATACCTGTCCTCTAAAATTATCTCATGGAAAGTATTTTTTCTTTCATTAATATCTTATAGAATTGAGTAAAACCTAGATTTATTTGGTCATTAATTATTAAACATCAGCATATACATTCATGTATGCAAATATTATATGTGCATATCAATTCAAGCTAAATTGTTAAATAAATAGAATTGAATGAATTGGATAGAAATTTAACTAGAATTTTTCAAGATTATATACCTAATTATTCTATTAAATGAGTGTATTCTCTGTTAGGTTTAGAGAATTCACCCTCCCCAAACGTCCATCCAAACCTCCTATAGAACCCACCCCTCTCCCCTTCCTAGGGTTGTATTAGGCACATAGCCTTTGCCAGACCCCTAGGGAGATACAGGAATGAAATGCAAAAGGTGAATTTACTTTCCTTATCCCTCCTGATAAGACTACTTATCCCTCCTGGCTGTTCCCTAGGGAGATAAAGGAATGGAATTCCAGAGGGGAACTTAGTTTTCTTTTCCCTCCTGGTTGTCTGAAAAGTATTTATTTACTTCTCCCAGAAAAATTCTCTATAAAACCCAAGGCTCTTCCCTTTTCTCTTGTGGACGCCTTTTTCCACCTCTACCCATCTGCACCCAGATGCTCAAAATAAGTAAACATTTTGCTTATACATTGAGGCTCTCTCTCTCTCTCTACCCGCCCCCCCCCCACCTAACACCTGTTAGAATACTGTGTCTTCCAAAGTTGGCTAAATTGTATGAAGCTACATTACAGTGCTTTAATTTATCAAAATAAATCCGTTTTTTCCAACTATTTGAGCTATAGAGCAATTATTCCTGATGACTATTAAACCATGAGCTATTTTCTTTCTCACATTATCTATTCCTAAATCAAAGTCAAATTTTAAAATGCTAATCTATTATCTGATAAAGCATGCATTTAATTATGAAACAGTATTCAGAGGTCAAACATTACACACAGATAATTCTTCATGCCATTATTCATATGTAAAATACTAAAATGCATTCTTTCAAATATATGGTAATATATTTTATTAAATTCATTCATTAGGTAGCATAATTGTGAAGATAATTTTATAGCTTATATACTATTAATTTGACAAATTAATGTTTCTAACAAAAGTAATGTTCCCATTATAAAAGCAAATAATGCTTAAATATTAACCATATTAGTTTGCTAAGGTTATCATAACAGCATACCACAAACAGGGTGTCTTAACAACAGAAACTTATTTTCTCACAATTTCTAGATGCTAGAAGTCCAATATCAAGTTGTTAGCAGAATTGTTTTTTTCTGAAGCCTCTTACCTTGTCTTGTAGATGACTTCCTCTTCCTTTTACAATATAATCTTTCTTGTACACCTATCTGTGTACTAATTTCCTCCTGTGTAATCATACCAGTAAAGTTGTGTTAGACCCACCCTGATTACCTTATTTTAACTTATTAGATATTTAAACGCCCTATCTCCAAGTATTGGGAATTAGGACTTTAACATATAAGTTTTTGGAGAGCACAACTCAGCCTATAACATTAACACTGAGGACTCACATATTAATCCAAGGTAGATTTATGCACAGGCTTTATTTTTTAAGTATGTTTCAATATAGCCTACAAGCATTAATTTTGCTGACCTGATTTTTGCTCCTGTCTTCTTAGAAGACAAAGGAGTAGTCAAAAATTTCAGGTGTTTATTTGATGAAATTTGTGCTTCCAAGATGAGATATTTGGAATAGTCAGTAGGCAAATTAAAGTAAATCATCTATTAGCTGAAAACTTATATTTCACCAGTACCACACATTGTAGGTTAATTTTTTAAAAATCAAGTTCAATTCCCATCTTATTTTTCTTTTGTCTTTTACTTATGAATTGCAAATACCTATGCATATTGGATGTATATGTATAATACATACTTATACATACATACATCACTTATATATTAGACATATGTATAATTTATATATTAATATAAAAGACATATATTCATGTCTAAAGTGTCTATATAATGTATAAATTCCCATTAGTATATAATTCAACTTTCTCATTATTAAAACACTTTAAAACAGAATAAAAATGTATATTTCTAAAATGAGCTATCATATTTGTTAGAACATATTAGAGCAAACTATTACACAAACCAATATAATTTTTATTCTTCAGAATATATAGCAAAGAAACCTGGCAAAGACTTGATACTTCATAAATACTACATACTATGTATTGCATGTACAAATAATTTAATAAAGCAGTGATGGATCATTATTCTATAGAGAAAAAAATGAATGGTGCATGGATTTTGTAGCAAGGAGACATGTAAGATGCTCATAGCCTAACCACCAAATCGCTGAGATTTGAGGTCTATGCAGTATTTACTGCAGTAATATAATTAGGCTATCTTGATTTATAAAAGGAAAAAAAATCAGAGGAAACAGAGCTACACAAAATCGTCATATTAAGCAGGCACATATTTTTCTCAAAGTTACTCTTTGCCCTTATAGGCATATTAAATCTGTGTTTGATTAAATCAACATGTCTCTAAAGACATTGTAAGCAGCAGAGATCATAGGCTAAAACACAGAAGTTTTGTTACTTAATGTGCCACATTTTCTAATTGCAAAAAATAAGGAAGGGAATAACCTCAAAGCAATAAAAGTTTCAGGTTTTATGAGAGTAACACATTTTTTTCCTAGTTTTTCTGTATCTCATTAGTATCATGGGTAAAATCAATAAAACATTCATTCAACAGGGTGTTCTGAGGTTCATTTCTATCAATGTGTGTAAAATGACACATTTATTAAGTGCCAGGGACATATTATGTACTCAGTCAAGCTTAGTTTTATCTTGGATAAGGCTTATTGAATTAAAGGGATACATAAGAAAATTCTAAAATAATTGAGCCCATTTATAAATGACATGCACCTGTAAATAAGAAATCCCGATGGAAGGGTAATTATTTAGTGGATGGAAAGAGGAAGAATAAAGGAATACTTCACTTTTCCCCACATGTATAATTTGAACAGTACTAATAATAGCCTCAGACACTGTAGTTATTCTAACCCAAATACTGAATGTTTTTGAAGACCCCCAGATAATCACCTGTGTTATCATTAACTGTCATTTCCTGTCCTTTCTGGAAACATTGCAGTCACCTGATCACTACCCTGTTCAATAGACCCCACTTTTTCCCATTAAGCAAGTCTGTATTCCTTAATCAGCCATTCATTACATGCCTGGAATATCTTTCTACCCTCAAATTCCCTTCCTCCTGTATATATACCATAAACTTTAGTCACTTATTTTTATTCGCCATTACTGAAGCACTCCTCATTACAACCTTTTAAGCTCTGCTTATGTTTGCTAATTTTCACAAAACAATTACGTTAACCCTTCCAAAAAATGATTTTGCTATTATTTCAGTTATTTCCACTAAGCAAACCATAAACACAGCACTTTGACTATGATAAATAGATAAGGCAAGTTTTAATGAGAAAAAATTTAGTAATAAATTAATGCATTTAAGATAGGCAGAACAGGTTGAAGTAAACATTTAATTTAAAACAAGGATAATGACTTTAAGATTAATTTTTCTATTGACATTCACATTGTTTTTAGGAACAAAGACAATCTATTCCATCTTCCTCAAATGTTTTCTAATACTTTCTAATATGGCATTCTAATATAGGAATATATATTAAGAGATATATGTTGACATTATTAAGAGATACATTATTAAGAGATATATATTGACATCATTCTACCCAAGTTTACTGCTTTTATATAAATATTCAAGCTTTGTGAAAAGCAATGTAGGTTTCTTGTGCTTACTCTGATTATTAAAGCTAAAACTTTAAGAATTTGGTGCTGTGAGTAGTAATGATAAAAATGACATTCAATTATCTATTTGCTCAATTTTTAGCTTTAAAACAATAGCTCATGAAATCAGAGAAAATTGTCTTTGTTCAATTCTGCTGACATTTGTAACTATTTTCCTAATTACTTATAAGAGCAATTACATTCTGATAGCAAAGAAAAAACTCAAAGCACATGAATAGTTTGTGAATAAACTTTTCAATTTTGAAAAACTGAATGGCCAAATGATGCTGGATACTTTTTGTGTTTGTTTTACTTACCATAATCTATTTTGTACTACTTTCAGTGGGATTTATCTTGGGTTTTCTTATTTATTTGGTATCCTTACCTATAACAAATTCTTAAAATGGTTTTAAATTGGCTTTAAATAGAACTCTATATTTGTCGATTAAAAAAATGGAAGATTTGGAAACAAGTAAACATGATGTTCATGTTGAGGTTATTAATATACCAATACCTAAAACAAAAATCACCTAAAAAATGAAACAAATAGTTAACTTCTAATTCGAATTCTGAGAAATAATGCCAAACAAATTTTAACATGAGTAATATACAAATTTATAGTAAGTCAGATAAAAGTATATATTAAGAATTATATAGGAATATTATATAGATATCATAAAATGTTATATAAATTTGCCTATATATCATTTATATGGAGACTATATTATACATATATTTAACAATTTTATTTTTAAATTTATAAAAATATATGAGCTTAAGTTAAAAAGATTAGTATGTTCCAAATATTAGTTATTAATACATGTACTATCTTATTTCTCATAAGACAGAAACAACTTTACCACCATTTTACCAAGGGGGAAATTGGGAAAAATAAAGTTAAATAACTGGACCAGTTCCCCACAACAACAACAAAGTAAATCACCATTTTAAACCTAGGCAATCTGATTCCTAAAACTGTTATACATTTAGGGAGATATACATCATTCAACACAAGATGAATAATATGTAGAAAGATTGTAGGCAAAAAATACTATAATCATATGTAATCTAGTCTAAACATTTCGTTTTATAAATAAGATGCTGATGGGAAGAATAACAAGTTACTCAGCTGATTACATATTTTGGGCTGGATGATTAAATAAAAAGTTACTCAGCAGCTGGTTAATAGCAGTGATAGAATTAGAAACCACTTTTCCTTATTGCTAGACCAGGGACAGACTTTTTAAAAGATGATTGTTACTTTACTATCTCTTTTGGAGTAAACTTCAACTTAAGGAATTATGTTTGGTCTATGGGAATGTTGGAAAACTTTCTGGGCAATCCCAATATTCAGAGAAGATTAAGAACCCTCGCTTTGGGGTCTTTACTTTTATCCTTCACTGTTTGTCCTCCTCAAGTTTCTCCTCTTTTTTTATTAAGAAAAATGTCTCTATGACATTGAATTTCCATTTATGTCATCTTCCAGAGACTTAAGTTACATTTAATGATTTTTTACCTCTTAGCAGAGATTAAGGTCAGTGTGTTTTCTTTAAAGATCAACAATTTCCACTTGGAATGTGGCCTCTTTGGGGGCACATTGTACTCCTGGCAGGTTCCTGTGACCTTAGTTTTAGCTTCCTTCATAGCCAGGCATTGTATCCAGAACCATGGTCCAAACCTTCTTTCTTTTACTCCACAAAGAAAAATCTTTAATAACAAACTAAAAACACTCAGAGGCAAAATGGGGATTTCCAAAGACATCTTTGGTTTTCTCTCTTTTTATCATTTATTTAAGAATATTATAGGGGTACAAATGTTTTGGTTACATGAATTACTTTTGTATAGTTTGAGTCATAAGTATGTCCATCATCCAGATATAGTGTGTATTGTACCCATTAGGTATGTATTTATCCATCCCCTCATAACCCCTCCCACTTGCTTGATTTTGCTGAATTTTACTATGCACACATGAATGTCGATCATTTAGTTCCAATTTAATAGACAGTACATGTGGTGTTTGTTTTTTCATTCTTGTGATATTTCACTTACAGGTATCCTCAAGCTACGGCCCATGGGCCACATGCGGCGGGTGTTTTAGCCCATTTGTTTTTTTACTTGAAAATAAGATATGTGCAGTGTGCATAGGAATTTGTTCATAGTTTTTTTTAAACTATAGTCTGGCCCTCCCATGGTCTGAGGGACAGTGAACTGGCCCCCTGTTTAAAAACTTGGAGGACCCCTGACAGGAGGATGGTCTCCAGTTCCATTCAGGTTGTTACAAAAGGCCATTTTTTATGGCTGAGTAGTACTCCATGGTATAAATAGATCACATTTTATTAATCCACTCATGTACTGATGGCCACTTGGGTGGTTTCCACGTCTTTGCTATTCTGTTTTCTCTTCATCACCTCTAGTTCAATGATCCCTCTGTACTGACTCTTCACTGCCTTGCTCTGTCCCCTTCATTCCCACTCCCCTCCCCTTGATCCTGGTATGGGTCTGTGCAGAATCATCAGTATCCTCAGCTTGTTCAATGACCCTTAGCACATCCCAGGATATATTGCCACATCGGCCTTATCTTTCTTCTTTCCTGTCTTTTGCACGTGCCCTATTCTTTGGCTGCCATAATCTAATGCAGCCACTTCATTGCCATAAGCTACCACACTAAGTCCCAGCAACCCAGGACCTTCTCTAACGGGTTGAAGTGACACGTTATGGTGGCTGCTACAACAATAGCAGCTACAGTGATCAGGCCAAGGGAAGGGCAGCCACGCAGGTGGCAGTCAAGGCTCTGGGCAGTGGCGGTAAAAATCAGTAAAAATATAAGAATCAATTAGGCTTGGATCTAGATTATTGTAATTATTATCTTAGATGTACATGAATATTCATGGAAAACTGGAAAATGTTCACTAGGTTATCCAGTTCTTTACAGCAAATCTAGACTCTTGCATAGACCTATGCATTCTTTGATTCTCACTTGGACAATTTATCAAATAGAGTCAGTATGAATGGATTAGAGACAGATATATTTTGAACCAATGTATCTCTACAATGTGCATATTCTTGAATTAAGACCAACATAAATTTTTTAAAGAACAATCCATCCTAAGGGCTCAAAAAACTTGCTAGGTAAATTATGATTTTGCTTCACCATGATTCTATGTATTTACATCATGATTATACACCTCCACTTTGAAATTTACTGTATTTACTGGAATGTGGTAGTTACATCATCCAGTGGAAAAATAGCTAAATAAGGATTAAGAGGCAATTCATATATTAAATTACTCTGATTCTAAGGATGACTTCATCCATGCAATAAGATATTAAAAACTGACGTGAATATTTTCATATAGTAGTTAAGGGATTGAAAAAGTTATATAAAAGGGTTCTACAAATTTTAGTAATTGTTTATAATAAATATTAGCATGCAGCTATCACACACGGTAGACTGAGCTGTATTAGAAACAAAACCTATTAACTTTTTTTTTAATCTTTCTATATGAAAGAGAGGGGAACTAAATTTTATTAAACATAGTATTAGTTTTCTATAGCTGTACAACAAATTGCCACAAATTCAGTGGCTTGAAAGAACGCTCACTTGCTATTTCACATTATTTAGAAGGCTGAGTGGGTCCCACTCGGTTCTACGTTAGAGTCACACAAACTGGAGGCTTTCTGGGAAGAATGTACTTGCAAGCTCATTCAGGTTGTTAGCCCAATTCTGGCCTTATGGTTTTAGGATTAAGGTCCCCATTCCTTTGGCCAACAGCAGCTGGGAGCCATTTTCACCTTCCTAGAGGCCATGTGCCCTGCATTCCTGGTCCCATAGCCCCATCTTCAAGGCTGTGAAGGTGCATCAAATGCCTCCTGTATTTTCAACCTCCGGCTTTTTCTTTTGCTATCAGGTAGGGCAACTTCTATGTTTTTAAAAGAAATTAGGTCAGACCCACCTGGATAATTTTCCTGTTTAAAAGTTCACTGACTTGAGTCTCTACATAAATGTACCTGCAAAATCCCTTTAGAGCAGCACCTAGATTCATGTTTGCTTCACTAAAAAAGGGTCAAGCATCTTGGAGGTTGGGGCTCCTGTTTAGAACTCAGGCTTCCAAATAGTAAATGTTTATGGTAGTCAATCAAATTCATATTTGAACCCTTAAAATAAGGCTTTATCAAAGTAAATATTATTATTCCTTTTAATAGATGAGAAAATTGAGACTTAAGAATTTTTTTCCCCTCAGATTATTTCATTTAACTGAATCTTAATTTAATCCCAGGTATGTCTGATTGTACAGTTCATAGCTTCCTGCGAAATTGAAGCACAGATATTGGCAAATAACCATAGAAGTATTTGAGAGGAAGTAAAATTCAAAGATTTTTATTAATCTGCATGAAAATCTGTTAAAAATGACAAATTCTAATAAATATTTTTTTATAATAGAGTGTGCCAAAACTCCAGAGCTTAAGGACATTTTTTTGCTTAGCTCTTTCCATTGTCTGCCAGTTTTGTAACCTGATAGCTCTTGCTAAATACTTAATCCTTGTTTCTAAATCTTTTACTTTCTCTCTTAATTGTGGTTCCTCTCCATAGGTTTTCTGTTATACAGGACCAGATTCAATTTACTGGTTTGTGGCATTTTCAAATTTCAAGCACCCAGTCAGTTTTGAAGGATTAGAAATTTAAGCTTCTTAATGTGTTTCTTGAAAAAAGCTTTTCTTAGTGGGAGACTAGAAAACCTAATACAAACTGTGTTTTAAAACATATAAGTTATATGACCTTCAGTTTCTTCTAACTTATATCAATGGATTTTGATTTCCTTATCTAAATTTTGAATACATATTCTTTCAGATAATTTTTAAATATTTTAAGTAAAGCAAAATGATCACTTAAAATATCTTTGTTCTTCCCTTCTCACTGTAACACATTCCATTGAAAAATTCATAAAAATATATGAATCCACAGAGGAAAAATTCCAACTGCAAAATATCTATTCCCTCAAGAAAGACTTCTACTTTGGCTTTCTATTTTAACTTCTCTTCCTCTTTCTCATCAGTAATATAGACTATTGAGCATTTCAAGAGAAAAAGAACAATTTGCCTCTCCCTGGCACTACTCCCTATTAGTTAGAATGTGGACACTCAGCCTCAGAGCTCATCAGGTCATGAAATATTATTCTCAACCACAGGGGCAAATGTGATTTTGTTTAACCTTTCAAGCCTAGTTATGTGTTGAGTAATTTTTTTCCTAGAACATTGAACACAAATTTTCCAATCCAGAATCTCAGTGACTGCTTCCTGAATAGAATAGTCAGAAATGTGAAAACATACAGGATCTTATTTACCTTGATCAGCAGTTAAGAGTCCATATGTAGGGGAAAAAAATGACCAAAGGTAGTTTAATTAAATGTCCATTGTAAATTAATTTTAAGATTCATAGTTTTCAAATGTAAAAAACAAGCAGGACATAGTGTCATACAATGCTGCATCAATTAGGGTTAAGTGATAATCAAAATAACCTCGGTTTAAACAAGGTGAAAGTTATTCTGTCACATCGAGCAATCTGGAAGTAGATGAGCTAGGGAATCAGAATGACATCTTGTTTTAAACCCTCAATCAATTCTACATAGAACTTCCACTTGGAGTTCCAGGATAGTTTTTGAGACTCAACCATTAAGCAGATATTGCAGGGGAAAAAAGGAACAAATTAAGTTGTTCCTCTTCCTTTTGAAAATAAATTTTACTCACCACTTCTATGAAGATTTCTTGACCAGAACTTACAACAGGGTCATATATAACTGGATGAGAGATTTTGATAAATCTGGTCTCCCCGCTCCCAATATGCAGCCATTTTTCCACAAAACGAATCAATGATTCTATAGTGAACAGTGAAGAAACGGATATGAGAACGTAATTTTCTACAAGACCTGTGGTCTCTAAAATCTTTACTATTTTATATTTTCTCTTTTATTGTCATTTAATTTATTTTTTTATGTAAGTTTGCAATATGTAAAGACATCAAAACATTCAACATGTATCTTTATCTTTGTCTTATTTCTTTAATTTTTAGGATAGCATTCTTATATTTCTTATTTTTATTATGTAATATAGATGTGGTTATTAAACTTCAACAAGAGTAAATTGGTTTCCACTTCAACCTACATTGCTAACTCAGTCAGATAAAATGTTTTAAAATACCAATTATGTCTTGAATGAAGTAGTTACTTCCCAGTGGTTCTAGTAAGTTATCTTCATAAAAATCAAGGTTTGCATTCTTTGAATTAGAATTACTCCTTCAGCCTGTGCGCTCAAGAACTCCTAAGGCAATCATCTTCAAAGTCTTTTCTCTGCTGGGTGGTTGTCTGCACAGCATTTCATAGAGCCTGTGCTCATTCATTCTACAGGGACTTAATGAAGCTTTTTCTGCAATTACCAGGCAGATAGCCTGAAGTCAGGCAGTGACTTTCTATTTTAAACCTACTGGAATTTAAATCTTCAACAACACATCACATAGCTTCAACTTAATTTGAAATCAACTATACTATAATCAAAAGAAGGAAAATAAATCACCTTCTAACGTAATTGGAAGAACAAAGTTAATATTTCTAATACAATTGAAATAATGATCATAATATAGCACGAAATGAGACAATCACAGTAAAATTTAAACTTCTTTTGATTTTCTAGGCCTTTGTTGAAAGAATTTCTAATCTTTGACCAATTTCTTCATAAAGCCATCTGCAGTGCTTTGCTGTTAATAAAATAATTTTAATAAAATGCTATTTTAGGATGTTCTTAATATAAAACTGTAAAAGTAAATATATATTACATTTAAAATGAATAATACAGTTTTGATTCCATAAAGAATGTCCTTAACTTAACAATATCTACCCAATTTAAAGTATAGTTCAGTTCATTTATTAAGATGGTATAAATTCAAAGACTAGTCCTATGAACATCTACATAATAAGTGATAGATAAATAGTTGCTGAACAAAAGGCAAATTAACAAATAGCATATTAAAATTCATAATTTTAAGGCATTCTCTAAAGTGATAACTGCAACTGCTTAGGAATTTTAGTCTAAATGTATCTTTTTAACCTCTATAAATATTAATACATATGAATTATAATTATGATAAATATACTAAAATTTGTTTAATTTCTATAATTTGTTTTACACATACAATATGGATTTGTTAGGCATTCACAGATATATTTTATTTTTTTTATTTTACTTTATTTTTGTTTTGGAGACATGGTCTGGCTATGTCGTCAGAGTCAAGTGCAGTCGTCAGAGTTCAAGTGCAGTGGCGTCATCATGGCTCACTGCAACCTCAAACTCTGGGCACAAGCAATGTCCCTGCTTCAGCCTCCAGAGTAGCTAGGACTACAGGCATGCACCACCATACCTGGCTAATTTTTCTGGTTTTTTTGTAGAGATGGCCCAGACACTTTTGTTAATATTTCTAAATTATTTTCATATCACCTCAATTTTAGAAAATACAGTGAAAAATTAATATGTGACTGAAAAACATTTTATCCTTCCAATCTTTCCTATTTGCCTTCTAGAACACAGATAATATTGAATAATTAGATGGAGACTCGAAATATGGCCAATACAAAGAAGACAAAGTTTTAATTTTCATATGGATTATTTTCTCTGGAAAATTTGAAGGAAATAGAACTTCCTTCAAATACCCTTCCTTCTTATACCCACAGTATAAGAAGTTCTGATTTTTTTTCTATCCAGGATTGAGCTTGGGCATAAGATAGTCAATGAGAAAGACAGAGAGGAGGGTTGGGGGCGGAGAACAACCACCACAAAAGGAACCTAGAGGACCATGATAAAAAGAATTGGAAAAAGAAAAAGAAGGGAAAAAAAAAGAGGGAGGCTACCAGAAAGCCATCTGAGGTGAACTTTGTATGACTTAATGGAAAAGAACAAATTTGTCTTCTCTTAATGGACACTTCTTATGGTCAATCTCATATTAGATCATTAAATATAAAATGTCTGATTTCAAATCAAAAGTTTCAAAATCAAATCAAAAGCTTCTCAAA
Organism: Microcebus murinus; assembly: GCF_040939455.1. NCBI lineage: Eukaryota > Metazoa > Chordata > Mammalia > Primates > Cheirogaleidae > Microcebus > Microcebus murinus. The sequence goes on from NC_134114.1 coordinate 16,439,729, forward strand.
CAAGAAGCCGAACAATTGATCCAAGTATGTGCCTAAACCATTAACAGTTTTGCCATCTTAATGGTAGCTTGTTTATGCCAGCAACAAAGAAGCCTGGAGAGCAAGTGACAATGAAATCGCCAAAGGCTTTTCCACAGCTTGTTGACAATTTAATATTTTTCTCGTATATGAGTATATTCTGTCTCATGAGACTCAACCCAGTGAACTGTGAACCTGCTTCACAATATGTACTGTACATTTCATTTTGAAATTGTTATTTACATAAATTCTTAGTGAATAACATAATAGAGGCTCTCCTTAACTCTGCCCTGTCATTGTTCTCCAGCAGGTTAATTTCCATTCCAGAAATAGTCTTTTTTCAGCATTTCCATTCTTACAGTAAAATTTTAACCATACCATTTATTTTTCTGGTGTTTAAAATACATAGTTCTGCACTCAACACACAATACACAGTAACAACATACCAGGCACCCAACCAGAGAGTAAAATCATAAGCTTTTGTGCAACTAACTGGTAGAGAAACAGTTTGGAATTGTCCTTAAGATCTTCCTCTCTAGCTCCAAACCACAGCGACAAGTATGATAGGACATTTTCTAGAAAAATCCTGCTTGAGTTTTGGAGTCCAAAGTTTGTAAAATGCATTCAGAATTATTTAAATATCCCATAAGATATATAAAGATTTATAATACTCTTAGGAAGCAAGTGGAGGCATTTCAGGGCAATGCACATAAATGTGATTTTTAAGTTAATCAGTAAATCAATGGTAATTTTTTTTTTTTTTTTACAAAAATGCAAAGCATCACAAATATAAGTTTAAACACCTCCAAAACAAAGTAAATAATCTTGGGCTTTGATTTTAACTCTGAGGTTAGGTAGAAATACTTAAATGTGTTCTCTTCCATATATTTGTTTCTCTAGAGTGATCCTGTCCATTGAAAATATTCTGTTCCATTTAACTATAGTTTTTTTTTTAAATCCAGTAATTTTTTTTATGTTTAAGGCACTGCTGTCCAATGGAACATTTTTCAATAATTGTCTCTGCATTTTCCAATACTCCTAGGCATATATGGCTTATTAAACACTTGAAATGTGACTAGTGTGATGAAAGAAAGCTGAATTTTTAATTTTATTTATTTTTAATCATCAACTTCAATTCAAATAGCCTCATCTAACTAGTACCCTCCATATGGACAGCACAAGTCTAAAGTAGCAAGTGTAGATATTCCCTTAACAGCCACTTTAATGTGGAATCTGTGGCAGATGCTAGCAGTGCTCAGCCATATACCCTTGGCACTATATTGTTCCTGTGCTTTCTGAATGATGTTGGTCCACACAAAGGCCATAAGTGCAGGGAAGTTAATTTCCCTGGGGAGCAGCCCTCAATAAAGACAGAAGAGGATTGATGAAAAAAGACTCCATCATCCACTCTTCCTAGCGGGAAAATTCTGAGGCCAATTCTACACCAGGTCCCCAAAGTCTGCAATGGGATTGAGCTCCAGCTGTGCACTTTGATAACTTACTTATTAACATGTCTTGTTGATTTTCTTCATTTTCTTAATTCAACTGCCCACTATTTTACCAATTCTTCCTAGTATCACCACCCAAATAAATCCGTTTCTTTGGGCTAGCTTCCTAATTTATGAAAAACTAGATTACCTTATTCTCCTTGGTGTTTCTCTTTACCCATGATATTCCTTCCTTTTCCCTCACTAATAGATTTGTGAACCATGTCAGTTGTTTTTTCTTTACCATTGCATCCTTACAGCTTGGTATACTGCCGGACAAATTATAACAACCTATCAATATTTGATGAATTATTGGATGAGTAAATGAATAAATATATGCATGAATGATCAATAAAAAATAAGGTATAAAGTCAGTCCCAGAAAACATGATGGTATTTATTCAAGTTCCCACTGCATCTAGGCTGAAGGCAATTTTGCCTCATTCTTACGCTTGTCTATGAATTTCATTTTTATCTTAAGATCTTTGTATTTTGTTCTCCAGTTTTTCACTCTCCCTTAAGGGCTATGCACGTGGTTGCCTTGCTAGGTTGTCCTACTTAATTTTGCTAGGATATTTTCCTCCAATTTAACCTTAGAAACTACCCTCTGTATGTGGCCATCTGATTGTTTCTTCATTAAAAACTTCCTGGTCTTCTGGATATTGGGATGCCAAAGGCATCAGATATTAAATTACTTCACACCTCACACCTTTACCAGTGCAAGATTCTCAACAAATAGTTAAACTGGGAGTAGCATTTCCTTCGCTTTGGATTCAGGACTTCAGGGAAAATAATATATTTTAATTGTGAGAAAAAAAATCAGATACCATTAATGTATCCAAGTCCCAATGGGAGCAGATAACACATTCTAATTTGAATAATATGTGAAAGATGTGTTTCCTACTTACAAAATGGGTTGACTGCAGAAAAGCCTCAAGATTTAGTGGAGGAACCCAAACGTAGCACCAGTGGTTATGAATATCCGTAAGCTTTTGAAGTCAAGAGCAGGGAGAGATTAGAAAACCTGAAAAGACAGCCCTATAGAGTCAGCTTCACTGATGGGAGTAGGGGCCTGCCATTGAAGGAACCTGATTTTCCTGGAGTCACCTCACAGAGAGTGAACCAGAGAATTAACTCTCTCTCTCTTCTTCCTTTGGTTTCCTGCAGAGGCTCCTCACCTGCCAATCTCAGCAAGAGCCACAGGACACAAGGCTTATTAGTCTGGTCTCCATAGAACACTCTCCCAGGCAATGAATAGGGCAAGCAGAAATACAGGGAAAATCTGGAATGGCAAATGGAAGACAGCCCATAAACCCATAGACAGAGAAGAAAACCCATCACTGGTTCCTATTCAGGCAAAGATTGTACTTCCAGTTCCCATGTAGCTAAGAAATGGAAGGATAATATTTTTGTGACATCTGAATATTTGGAGAGTTAATATAATGTAAAAATATATTTCTATTTAATGTAATCACGTTTAGGATATATTACAGGGGAGACTCTCAAAGGGGAACCACTAATATATTAATGACATGTTAATGGTTTGAGAAAATACTGCCACTATGCATTTTTTTTAAAAGTTCAGAAGTAAAACTGGATTAGTAACTCTGGTAAACTCGCTAATGAGAAAAGCATTTGTTAAATTATGAAGTATGCCAAAACTGAAAATTATCTAGAAAACTTTAAAAACAATTGACATTGTCACCAAATCAGGAAAAAAAATCAATTAAAATAAGGTATATAATCATAATCTTAATCACTAGAAGGTTGTACACAAAATGGTTCAACAAATGCTCAAATATAACTTCACATTTGCTTCACTTTTGTCATAGAGAATGAAAATATTTTTCACATGATTCATTTAACTTTTAGAAACTCATGAATTTTTTTATATTGCAAACAGTAAAGAAGAAAAAGTGTTTGTGTATGTTTGAGTTATAATTGAGAACTAAAGAAACAACCATTTGGATTCACTGTCAACCCTTAGAATTAGCTGTACCAGAAGACATGTATTGGAGCTCCAGTGGCTCAGTCTGTTAGCATGTGATACTTATACAGAAGACATGTATTTCTATTCTCAGACACAGCTGAGGATATAAAGCTATGCCACAGTAAATCAGTAAATCACATAGCTTAATCTTCTGGTCATCTCTAATTCTGCTGTGATGCTGCAAAGCTAATTATAGTTGCTAGGTTCTTGGAAACATGCAACCTTTGGCAAATTTTACTAAAAATAAATCCTCTTGATAACTATGCCAAAAATCTGTTTGGCAAGAATCCCAGTAAGTTTTCTTTGCAAGATCTGAAATCTCTGCTACCTGCTTCAAGAGGAAGTCATTAAATATGGGACATAGATTCATAACATTCATTATCTTTTTTGCTGAAAATTCAGTCATTATCAAATTTGTTATGGGGGATCTGGATAAACTAAGTTTGCCACTGTTCCAAGTACACAAATTTTGCCTGTTGCTTCTACTAAGGAATTTCTACAAATTAAATTTATTGAATGGCGGTTACAGTTTCCCTATTGCCAGAAATCCATTCTCTGTATTCTGATAAAAATCTAGCTACGATTCAGGGTATCAATGAGCATTTGGATTCTTCCTACCAACAGTGAATGCATTCATTTTTCCAGAAACTGTGTTCTCAATTCTGGACAGAAAATCAGTTACCAGTTTCCCTCCGGATGAACTAAAAATAAATAAAAATTGCATTGAAAACTAAAAATAAAGGTAAAAGGTCTGTATCTATTGAAGTGAAATTCCATACAAATGGAAAATAGACTCATTGCCTTTAATTCTATGCCCATTAACTTATGCAAGCTCATTTGGCCATGTTATAATCAAAATTATCTAGAAAAATATGCATCTCTCAAGTATTAGTGTTTCTCAATTATAGCCTATGTTACGCTACCTAGATATTTTGTAGCCTATCTATGTGCCATGACATAAAAACAACCATGACTCCATTCCTAGCAGAAAATTATAGATGCTTCTATTATTAAGCAATAGGGTTAACTGTGGTTTTGGTGTTGTGCAAGGAAGGGAGGATGAAGGAGTTGTATCTTCATTACTTTGGAAAATTACCTTTAATATGATAAATACAAATACTGTTTTCCTAGTTTGGATAACATTCAGAGTCTGTGGGACATGTTTTCTTTTGGATGAATGCAGTGTTTGAAAGCTAGCAGCACTGGCCTTCCTTGAGCAGAAATAAATTATGCTTAACAAGTAAAGCCACATACATAATTTCATGAAACAAAATCATTTTGTGTTTTTTTGTTTTTTTCTCAAGTTTCTTCACATATTGGTATAAAAGCCAGGGTGAATTGGTTCTCAAGAGTGTGAAGTTTGTGTTTTTATTGTATTTTTATACTTTTGGGTGACTATTGGAAAATGTGTCTCACTTTAAAAAAAAATCTACACGTTCGTGTTCAAAATTTATAGTCATTTCTTTGTTCCTCTACCCTACAAACTCTATTTTTTTACTATAATTTTGTAAATGCATTTAAAGGTTAATGTCTACATTTAGACATGGTAGAAGTTAGAATAGGACATGTTCACGTTATCCTAGGTGATGTTGACATTTGATGACATAGTGTAATCAAACCTGAGAAAATGTTAGAATAAGATCTGATAGTTAAACTACAGCTGAGATGAAATTTGCTAATCCAAAGCCATTGTCTATTTAAAATTTATTTAATTTTTATATTACCACTTCATAAATTTCTATAATTTTTAAATATTAATATTTCAGGATTGTTAAAATTTCTTATTTGATAAAATGACTACATTCTCTTAAATGTTTTAATGAAATATTATCCAATATTTTCCATAAGATATTGAATCATAAATTAGTTTTTGACTTAAAAATTTAAGAAAATTCTTGAAACTATTAATGTCTAACAAATAAGAATATAATGTCTGCAGGTAAAAAAATACAGAAAAAATTACTCCTAAAAGATACTAAAAATAAACATACTAAGAACTGTGATAATATAAACATTAATTTAAAATGCTAGGTTTTGTTCCCCAGGGAGTAAGAGATAAAAAAATTTAAATAAGTTGGACACAGTGTAGTAAACACTATGTAAATAAGGTCAAAAGAAATGTGATTTCTCTACACGATGCAAGTTCATGTAGTATCCACATCTCCACCATTCTTTCTTGTCATAATCCAAGGCATCACAGTCCTCAAACTTACTGAAGGACATTATATTTGCTTTGGAAACTTTTCTGTCTTCCTTTTTAGCCCCTTCTCTTCTGTTTAGTATTTTCACCCCAAAAAGCATGTTAGTAGAGTATGGGCTAATTAGCAATGTTGATAGCGATGGCAACAAAAAACATACATATTTTCTCTTTGAGAAGAAAAAGTATAAATCAAAAATGTATCCCTTTGAAGAAAGGATTAGCTCTAATTAAACTATTAATTAGTACTTTTGTTTTTGTATAGCCATTAACTAATCAAGTACTTTGTTAATTATGATTAATTAGTATTAATATTAGCTTATTATACAGTATAAATTTTATATTTTACTGTATATATTGTATATTATACTATATATTCACTATATATTGTATATTATATATTCATATAATGCATTGATATAAATAAGTACTGTGTTTCTTAGAATTTTATTCTGGTCCTGTATTATGTCTTTTCTATATGCTGATAATAAAACTGTAAACACTTTTGACTAAACAAAGATTATGATTGGCCATTTAATCAGACTGACATGAAACTTATCCATCCTGCTATGTATCATAACATATAATTTTTGTTAATTTTTTTCTTTAATGTGAAGAGATACAAATGGTTTTGAAATTGTTTTATTGTGAGATCTTGTCTTGCCCCAGCTCAAATTGGTTTTTATTGTAAATAAAAACGAGTGTTATAGAACAAAATACTCACAGTATTCTTAGGTGTGAGCATGGAGTTCATTTACATCCTTCAGACCATCCAGGCTAAAATATACAACGTCCATGTTTATTTGTCTGCTCGAGTTTATAGAATTAGAACAAAGGTCACTTATCCAAATCTTTCATAGATTCTTGCTAAAACATCCTCAGAACACATGTCACAGTACTAATGTAATATTTAACAGCAATAAGAGTAATAATGCCTATCTCGATCCCTCCTGTAACTATATTTCAAATTAGGAGCTTTAATAAATAAAAATGTCTTATTTATTTGCTTCCTTAAATACCATCACAAAACTACTTTGTTAAACCATGGAACCCCTGTTATGTTTCTTGTGATGTATACCCACTGAACTTTTCTGGCTGGATTCTAAGCTGCTTCTGTACCTTTCATGTTGTCTTAGTCCCTTCAAGCTGCTATAACTAAACACCATAAACTTTATAAAAGTAGAAATTCATTTATCATAGTCTGAGACTGAGAAGTCTTAGATCAAGACCCTGGAACTTTCAGTGTATGCTAAGGGCCCATTTTTTGTTTCACAGATTGTGACTTCTAGCTGTGTCTTCACATGGTAGAAGGGGAAAATGCCTGTCCCCTTAGTCACTTTTATAAGGGCACTAATCCTTTCTATAAAGGCTCAATCCTCATGACTAAATCACCTCTCAAAGGGCACACTTCTTCATACCATCACATTGGTGATTAGGTTTCAATATATTAATATGAGTATTGAAGAGAGACAAACATTCAGACCACAGCATCCATGGTAGGATCTCTAAATTCTTGAACAATGATCTATGAATATAAAGAAAACATTATGTCATCTATTCACACACAGTTTTAAGGCAAAAAAAGTGATTAAATTCTTCTAATATTTCATGATTAATTTAACTGTAATTCAAGTTTATAATCTACAAATGGTTATTATTTTAAAAATGAACAAATTAAATTTTACTCTGTAATTTATAATTTTAAATCTTTGAAAGACATTGTTCTGGAATCTAAAACGCCTTTAGAATAAGTTATATTTATCTTTCAATCATGAATATCTAGGCAAGTGTATGACATAGTAGGTCCACAATAAGAATATATTGAATGAATTAAATTTATTGTGATGTCTTTCAAAAATATAAAGACATTCTCATATAAAATTATTTACTATCTTAATCACACAAGAAATATAGAGAATATTAAATAAAGTTTTAAAATAAGAAATAACTATACAAACTAAGCAAAGCATTTGATTTTCATGTTTCCCCCCAGTTTCAGCATAAATACTTTAAACACAGTTGTAAATAATTGTACATATAATTTTGCGTTTGCTTAATCTTTATTTTTTATTTTGCAGCAGGTCTTTTTTGTTGCTATTATTTTCCTACAGTTTACATCAATATAATATAATGCCACACTCTGTGGCATTTTTCTGCCCACTCCACTTATTGCCAAATACATCCAATTTTCTAAAATATAAACAGCTTTGCCTCAGTGCCACCTATTCTATCCCATAATTAGCCCCCACCACCACAATGTATACTGTTAAACACATAGTTTAGATGTTGAAGGTTGATCAAACCCTCATACTTTGACTCCTGAGTATTCTACAACTCCATGGCTGACTCTTGCATTCATAAAGAACACTATCCATAGTTATCAATGTATACCTGAGGGGTCACAACTCCCAATGTCCTCAGGGTCTGAGCAGTAAAGTAGTAAAATATTCAGGCTAGAAAAGACTATTTATACCCTATTCATAAACAGTATATTAAAATAAATACATGAGTTTTGGAAACTGTAAGTCAGAATTCAGACTTTAACTCAAGGGAGCCTCTGTTATTTGGCTCTAGTTAATTGCTCGCACATGGTCCTGGTGGCCCAGTGCAACCAGAGCTTCTGTATTTTTAATTTTTTAATGTTTTTCTTTAGGAGATGCAGAATTTTAAGTTTGTTGCTTCTCCAAAGGTTAGCAATGATTTATTAAATGCCATACATCATAGACCAAATAAAATGTTTAGTTTTTGAGAGCTCTGATATACAGTAATAGTTTATTATAATAGGGCATATGTCTTTACTAACACTCATATTAATACTAAAATTAGTGAAACATCAAAGTATGTTATAGGTAATCTGGTCAGTTTTCCTTATTTTACATGTAAATATGGAAATCCAAAAATTTAGTTTATTTATCTCAAGGTCAAATCACCAGATACTGAGAGCTGTCATTGAGAGGGAACAGAGTCCCCAGTTAGGGACCTGATTGCCCACTCCTCTACCCTCACTCCCAGGCATGGAAAAAAAAGGAAAAGTGTTGAGTGCCTTGAAGGGAAATTCCAAACATCTACATTTGAAAAGTCAATAGGCAACCTGAAGAGCCAGAAGATATTAACAATAATCCTTCAAGCAATCCAAGGTCACAAGGTTGTATTTCCTTATGGAAACTAAAAGATAACATCTTAATGTATGTTCTTAATTATTTTCCAGAAACACACACCAGATTGAAAATGCAGATGAAAGAAACTGAGGAATTGAACACTGACTATTCTTTTTTCTAAATTTCTACCTGAGGACCCTGAAAAAAAAAATCACACCCCCCTTAATATTACTTCAATTGTTAATCAAAGAATCTCTGAACCTGCCTATGACCCATAAACTGCTTCAAGATAATCCCACCTTTTTGGACCAAACCAAAGTATAACCTCCATGTACTTATTTATTATTTTGCCTGAACTTCTGAAATATATCCCTACCTTTCAAATGTATGTAATTTTCCTGAAATGTATCCCTACCTTTCAAAACCCTTGCTTGTAAGCCATTAGGCAGCTCAGATCTTAAGAATTAGCTGCCTGTTCTTGCATGTCTCCATGCAATAAACGCCTTTTTCTCCTGTTGCAACTCCCGGCTTCAGTGTTTGGCTTTGCTGCTCCATGGGAGTAGACCCCAGTTTTATTGGGTAATAGTATTAGAACCAAGAAAACTCTCTTCTTCTCTCTGATTTGATTATTTATAATTTTAACATTTTAATCAAACACCCCATACTATCTGTAATAATTAGTGTTAGACTTAAAGAATTCATCCTCCCCAAACTTTCATCCAGACCTCCTATAAAACCCACCCCTCTCTGCTTCCTAGGGGTGTATTAGGCATGTAGCCTTTGCCAGGCCCCTAGGGAGATAAGGGAATGAAATGCAAAAGAGGAACTTACTTTTCTTATCCTTCCTGAGGAGGGCTACTTATCCCTTCCATTGTTCCCTAGGGAGATAAAGGAATGAAATTAAAGAGGGCAAGTTACTTTCCTTATCCGTCCTGGTTATTTGAAAAGAATTTATTTACTCCTCCCAGAAAAACTTCTATGAAACCCAACTTTCTTCCCTTTTCTCTTGTAGCTGCCTTTTTCAGCCTCCACCCATCACACCCAGATGCTCAAAATAAACATTTTGCTACACATGAGGCTTCCTGTGTTGTTTCCCTCTCTCATGTGGGGACCTAACAATTAGTGACTATAATGTATTAAATTTAGATTTTATGTAACCTTACTCCTAGTTACATAGATTTTTCAAGCTAATCAATATTTTAGAAAAATAAGACAAAATAAATACTGTAATATTAGCTTTCAAAAAACAATGTTTTGATTGTAACATAGTTTGCAATAGAGCTGATAGAATTCTTTTCAATATTTACATATGTAACATCACATTTATATAATAATGCAGCTACCACTAATAATTTGAAATCATGAACTGAAAGAGAGCTAAAGAAAAAGTTTGAATATAACCTCTGTCTCTCACTGTTTGAAAGAGGACAAATCATTTAACATGGTTAATCCAAAATTCTCTCACCCACAGAAAAGTCCCAAAAATACAATTCAAATACTTCTAAGCAAAATTGTGAATTCTTAGGCTTTTAACAAACTAAATAATTCAAAGGTATGGCATTAGGTCTCAGCTGTGCTGTCTCAACCTCTTGGCTTAGCTTTCCTCTTCCTTGGTTCTGTGTGCAGACAGTATCATGCTTCATTGTGACCATCTGGCTATCATTTGTTTTTGAGTTTATACCTCATAAAACCCAAGAGTAAAATTAAAAAAAAAAAATTAACAAGAGTCTTATAATTTTTTGGACATGGATTCAGTCTTATTCTCACCCTTTAACCAATCTGCATGAAAATATGACCTTACCAATTAGTCCTAGCTGGATGATATGGCCATTACTAGAATGCAATGTATGGTCAGCAACACACGAACTGGGGGCTAACAGTGTGCAAGTTATACTTCACTATTTGCTGAAAAAAAGAAATGGGTTCTCGGCAGGAAATCCAACATATAATCCCTTCTATCTTGGAAAACTTTTGTGAATAGTATATGAGTAATTTTATGCAGGAATATAAAGAAAATAACCATTTTTCTTTAAATAGTAGGTGACTCTAGGTATTAGGTTTCCATGTAATCATCAACAGCAACAGCAAATGTATGTAAGTGTATTGTGCATAGAGAAGCAAAAAACAAAACAAAATAATATAAGGAAATAACCAAAAAGCATACAAGCAAACTATTGAGCATTTGCTTAATAACAAAATAAAAATATTTTTGCCTTTTTAAAACTAACACTTACATGTAATCAATTTTGGTGGACAGAAAGAGAAGTCTGACAAGAAACAAATTTTTTTTCCTCACTTTGTTGCCTGGGCTAGAGTGCCCTGTGGTGTCAGCCTAGCTCATAGCAACCTCAAACTCCTGAGCTCAAGCGATCCTTCTGCCTCAGCCTCCCAAGTAGCTGGGACTACAGGCATGCACTACCATGCCCGGCTAATTGTTTCTATATATTTTTAGTTGGCCAATTCTTTCTATTCCTAGTAGAGACAGGATCTCACTCTTGCTCAGGCTGGTGTCAAACTCCTGACCTTGAGCGATCCACCCGCCTTGGCCTCCCAGAGTGCTATGATTACAGGCAGGAGCCACTGTGCCTGGCCTCCAGTGACATTTGTTAAGTAATGGCCAGTGCTTGATAACTTGGAAATAAAGGGATTTGTTTACATTAAATTATGCTTGATGCTTCACTTCTTCCTTTGTAGAAATTTGAAGACTGAACAATCAAATATTTATTTACTATAGTAGGAATAATTCTAAAAAGAATAGTCAAAATTCTTTATAGTTCGTCCATATAAATACAAATAAAAACAAATATTAAAGTGTAAGTGTCTCTGGTATAACATTTTTACTGACTGGTAGAAATTAGTTCACCAATTAATAATAGTTCTTGAAAGAATAAGTGAAAATGAAGACACCAAAGAGAATATAAACATTTTCATTGCTGAGAGTGACTAGAAAATCTTGATAATAATTAGCAAAAGAAAATAAAAAGTAACTCAGTTTGTAGAAAGAAAAAAGCATTATAAAAATATAGTGAACTGAAAATTATATTCTTTGGAACTTCATCCTTTAAAATCACTTCCAGATTTCAAATATTATGCACTAGTGCAAGGCACTTGCACTCCTGAAAATTGTGCAAATACTCTCTCCGAGTCAAAGGAAGGATGAGAGAAAAGCTGTGTAGCAAAGAGAATTAATAGTTAGTCTATAAAGTTGGAAGCTTGATTTTCTGAGGAGATATGAAGGAGGAGGAGTTGTATGTGGCAGTGATTGGAAATGAATCTAGCAGATAATTTTAAAACAACTTCTACACGGAATAGAAAATGAAATAGGGTAGAGATAAGTAAAAGATTATCCAGCTTAGGTATGTCAAGAGGAGACAGAAATGATATAGAAAGAGCTTAATCACTGAAGTCAGTCCAACAAATGTCCATATCAGGGTTCTGAAAATTATTAGCTTTGAGACCATGGGAAATTATATAACTTCTCAGTGTCTCAATCTCACATTTGGGGAAAAAAAAAATTAAAGGTTCAAATGTGATAACTAAGGTATTGATGAAAATGCATTTTTTCCTTTTGAGTGTACTCTGTAAGGATAAAACACAATGTGTCTTGCAAATAAGAATGAGGTTTACTTTTCTAATATGCTTATTTTCTTTAAGATTAGAATTCTTTTTACATAGTGGTCTACTTCAGGAGTCAGGCATCTTTGAGACTGAAATGAACAGACATGAGAGTGGATAAATTTCTTTGCTTTCACACAGAAACAGTTCTTTGTGAGGTATCTCATTGGGAGGTTTTGTGGCTATCACTGATTTTTGTTGCTACTATTTATACTTTTCTCTTCAGAATTGTCAGTTGACAGCGATGTGACTGTAGGTATGTTATTCACTCAGGCTGAGATTTTGAATTTGCATTATAAAATAAGGAGTAATAATTGTACAGGGTTTTTATGTGAATGAAATGAAAAATGAAAGCACATAGCTAGCTAGCTGTGACTGAAGCATGTTATGTTATTGCTAAATGTTCATTCAAATTTTTTTCCAATACTAAAACATATGCCTATATATTTCTTAAGTAAGAATTGATATAACTTTTAAGTATATTTTTTAAATTTATGAATGGTATTATTTTTATATAAGGTTTTATAAACTAATCATATTACTTGAATATTTCACAAGGTATCATTCTTAAGAGAGCAAATGCTTTCAGCCAAAATGTAACATCCTTATGGGAACAAAAGGCATAAGCATAGCTGTAATATGCTTTGTGAGTCTGACTTATTTAGCCAGTTCACAGTTGCCATGATAAACCTGGATTTTAAGGATAATTATTTCAGATTCCCCTCCATTTCTGTGTCTACTGCTTGGAAACATTTATATGCTGGGCACCTCATGTATTTTTATCATTTTATTTTGCATATGACCTTTTCGGTGTTTCAAGAATTTAAAGGATTTTATAATAAATGCTCATTATAAACCATAATGAGGACAGGCTATGGTTTTCCTCTGCTCATTCTTTGTGTCCATCAGCCTAATGACTTGTTAAAAAAAAATGACTTCTCTCACTTTACCTTCCTCAATAGCAACTTGATACACTATATTGTTGTCATTGAACAAATGTATATATAGCCTTTATAAAACACTAAATCCTACTGTCTTTTAATGTCTGTGTTAAGCAACAATAAGTCTACCATATTTACTATTTGGAGTGGTATATATGTAAGTATACATACAAACACATACATAAGAAATCACATTTTAAAAACTATCTAAAAGGAATACTAAAATTCAATGTTTAGTCAATTTTTTTTTCTTAGAGTCCTCCATTATGTTTTTATTCTAGTGAATTTTAATGAAGTCAAAATTAAACATTTTTGTATGAAGAAAATTATAGCACCAATATAAAAGTATATATTAGCATGGAGTAGAAATATTTTATGCAACAAATTGAAAAAATAGTTTGAAGAACACTGAAGACAGTAGGGGCAGGATGGCTTAACAAAAGAACTATATCACTGGATTAATACATTGGAAGGTCATAGATTTTAGACAGTTTTAGTAAAGTGTTGAAATTTAATCAGAATATTATAGAACTCTCCTCTTTTCCCACATTTTCCCAACACACAAGAGCTGTAATATAATGTTCTAAATATGCGAATTTAAAGTCAGATTATAATAATGGATTTTTTTAAATACCATAATCTTTTCTATATACATGAAAACTACTTTAAATATAAAGACACTGAGAGTTAAAACGTAAAAGGATAGAGATATAGCATGTTAACAGTAATCAAAATAAAGCTATAGTAGCTATATGAATTTTAAATAAAGGCAGCTTCAAAACAAAGATTATTGGTTATAAAGAAGAGCATTTATCAGACATGAAAGATCTAACTCTTCAAGAAGATCTACAATCTTAAATAAGTACAAAATGCAAAAATGATGCAAATTAAAAGAGAAATAAAAAAATTTCACTATTTTTATAGGTGACTTAGACATCTCTCGGTCAGTAAATGGTAGATCAAGCAGGCAGAATATCAGTAAAGATAAAGATGACTTGAACAACACTATCAATCTTACCTAATTGACATTTATAGACTATGACATCCAAAGACAGTAGAATACACATTCTTTTCAAGTTGACATTAAACAATCACTGAAATAAACCACATTCTGGGCTATAAACACACCTTAGTAACTTCAAAAAACTAAAAATCATTTTAAAAAGTTCTCATTTGCAATTAAATTAAAATAGAAATTAATAACAGAAAAATAGCTCAAATTTTTCAAATGTTTATGAATTAAACAACAGTTTTCTAAATAACACATGGTTTAAAAAGTTTCCTGAGAGATAGAAAATATATATTGGACTAAATCAAAATGAAAATGAAGCCTGCCAAAGTTATAGGGATGAAGTAAAAATAGTGCATATAGTGAAGTATATGACAATAAATGCATATGTTAAAAAAAGAAAGATATAAAATAACCAATGGTTCTACCTTAAAGTACAATAGGAAAAAGAACAATTTAAACCTAAAGTCAGCAAGAAAAAAGAAATAAAATTAGAACAGAAATCAGCAAAATTAAAAATAAGAAATACAGAAATCAATAATAAAAAAAAAACTGGTTCATGGAAAAGATATATAAAATTGACAAAACTCTAATCAGACTAACCAGAAAAAAAAGACAAATGAAAAGACAAATTAACAATAACAAAAATGTAAGTGGGAGGTTCATTACTATGAATCTAATAGGCATTAATGGGATAATAAATACTGTGAACAACTTTATGCCCACAATTTTGATAACTTTGATTCAATAGATTCAATTCCTTGAAAGACCCAAACTACAAAAACTTACATGGGAGAAATAACCTGGATAAGCCTGTATCTATTAAATTAATTCATAATTAATGAGCTTCCAACAAAAATCTAACAGGCCCAGATTATATCACTTGATAATTCTATCAAAACTTTAAGAAAGTTTTACTAACAATTCTACACACATTTTTCCAGAATACAGAGACAAGTAATACTAATTAATCCATTTTGTGAGGCTAACATTACCTTTATGTCAAACCCAGAATGACATTAAAACAAAAAGTACAGACCAATATCTCTCATGAATATAGATGCAAAATCCTCAACAAATGTTAGCATACTAAGTCCAATTTTTTTATACATATCACGAGCAAGGGAGTGTCATTGCTGTTTCAATAAATCAACAATTAATTGAGGTTCAGCCAGCCCTCCATATCTGCTAGTTCTATATCTACAGATTCAACCAAGTGCAGACCGAGAATAATAGGAATAAAACAATAAAAAAATAACAATACAATAATAAAAATACAGTATAACAATTATTTATATAGATAGCATTTATATTGTGATAGGTATTATAAGTGATCTAGAGATGATTTAATGTATGTGGGGGAAACACATAGGTTACATGCAAATACTATATCATTTTTTATGTTACTTTGACATCTGCTGATTTGAATATCCCCAGGGGGTCCTGAAACAAATTCCCCATGGATACTAAGGGGTCATTGTAAACTACCATATCAACAGGTTAATACAGAAAAATAATTTAATCATACATTTAACAGAGGACAAATATTGCCAAAATTCAACAGCAATTCATGATTTTAAAATTCTCAACCTCAATTCTCATTCTCAAAATGTTTGTACTCTCATAATATCCTGAAATAAAAATTAAAAAAAAAACTCACCAAATTAGAAGAAAAAGGGATCATTCCCAATTTGATTTTAAAAATCTTAAAAAAAAAAAAGTATATCTAACATTATACTTAATAAAAAGGGACTCTACAACACCCCTAAGTTTAGGACCTGACAGGGATGACCACTATCATGACTGCTATTCAACATCAAAGCAAAATTACTATTTCATATAATAAATGAAATAAAAGGAATATATGGATTATAAAGGAAGAAATAAAAATTTCTTTATATGAATTATGACATTAATGTCTATGTATAAAATCCACATTCTCTACAAAAGTTTTCCTGAAATAATAAACAAACATAGCAATGTTTTAGAATGCAGGTCATTTAAAACAGAAGTCACTTGCTTTCATATATATCAGCAATAACAATTATAATTTAAAATATTTAAAATTCAATTTTTAAAATGTACCAGAAAAGAAATACAGTATAAATTTACTAAATTATGTGCAAAATCTTTATGTAGAAAACCATAAAATTATGAAAGAAATCAAAGAACTGCCAAATAAATTCACATATATGGATTAGAATACTCAATATTGTTAAAATGTTAATTCTTCCCAACTTGATCTATAGATTCAATGCAATTCCTATCAAAATTCCAACAAGCTACCTTATTATGAACAAAATTGTCTTTAAAGTTCACATGGAAAAGCCATAAAACATTGAATAAGCAATAAAATATTGAAGAACAAAGTTGGAGTACTGACATTTTCTGATTTCAAGACTTACATAAAGTGTAAGACAGATATTTAAAAAAAATAGACACAGAGATCAATGGAACTGAATAGAGCCCAGAAATACATCCATACAAATATAGTAAATTAATTTTTATAAATGTGCAAAGAAAAATTAAATGAAGAATGGATAATTTCTTCAACAAAATTAGCTGGAATGATTAGCCAGCCATGTGCAGTAAAAAGTGTACCTAGCATGTAAAATAACTAAAAATAGATCTTAGACATGATATTAAAGTGCACAATTATAAAATTTATTGAAGAAAACATAGGAGGATATTTAGGTGACCTTGACCCTTAGTGATGGCTTTGAGATAATAAATATAAAAGCATGAAAAAGTGATAAATTTCATTAAAAAAGTTCATTATAAAAGTATCTGCTCTGTAAAAGATTAAGAGAACTAAAGGATAAGCTACAGACTGGGAGAAGATATTTGCAAAATATATTTCTGATAAATATATTTGTATCCAAAATGATTTGTATCCAAAACACACAACTCTTAAAAGCCAAAAATAAAAAACATCCGATTAAAAAATATGAACAAAAGAGCTGAACAAGCACTTCAACAGAGAAGATATACAAATGATGTGGCATGTAGAGATACCAAATATCATTTGCCATTAGGAAATGAAAACGGAAAAACAGTGAAATACCTCCACATACCTATCAGAGTGGCTGAAATCCAAAAAACTGACGACACTAATACTAACCAGGGTCAGTGGTTGAACCAAGAAGAAGCTCCAAAGCCAAATTTGTACCAAAAAAGGGTTATGTCCCATGTTTGGTGGTCTGATGCCGGTCTGATCCACTACAGCTTTCTGTATCCTGACAAAACCATTACCTCTAAGAAGTATGCTCAAGAAATCCATGAGATACACCAAAAACTGCAATGCCTGCAACCAGCATTGGTCAACAGAAAGGGCCCAATTCTTTTCCATGACAATGCCAGACAGCATGTCACACAACCAACACTTCAAAAGTTGAACGAATTGGGTTACCAAGTTTTGCCTCATCCACCGTATTCACCTGACCTCTTGTCAAATGACTACCACTTATTGAAGGATTTTGACAACTTTTTGCAGGGAAAAACACTTCCACATCCAGCAGGAGGCAGAAAACGTTTCCAAGAGCTCCTCAAATCCGAAATCCCAAAGCACAGATTTTTACACTACCGGAATAAGTAAACTTATTTCTCCGTGGCAAATGGTTCCTATTTAGATTAATAAAGACGTGTTTGAGCCTAGTGGTAATGATTTAAAACGCAGGGTCCAAAACCGTGATTACTTTTGCACCAGCCTAAGTTTGCAGACATTAAGTTGTTTCACATGAGGATATGAGGTAAGAATTCTGAAATATTATACATATATAGTTGACTCTTGAACAACATGGTTTTGACCTGTGCATGTCCACTTATGATGTGGATTTTCTTCTGCCTCTCCTATCCCTGAGACAGCAAGACCAATTCCTCTTCTTCCTCCTCCTCATCCTACTCAAAGTGAAGATAAGGATGAAGACCTTTATAATGATTCACTTCCACTTAATAAATGGTAAATATATTTCTCTTCTTTGCAATTTTATTAATAACATTTTCTCTAGCTTATTTTATTGTGAGAATGCAGTATATAATACGTATACAAAATATGTGTTAATTGTTATTGGTCAGACTTCTGATCAACAATTGATTATTACTAGTGCGGTTTTGGGGGAGTCAAAAGTTTTACATGGATTTTTGACTCTGTGAGGTGTCAGTATTCTTAACCCCCCTGCGTTGTTCAAGGGTCAACTTTATACTAGAATTGAACAATTAAGTAAGTGAATGGCAGATGGTGGGAGGTAGGGTTCTCAATGTTAGTGTGGGAAGGAGTATGAGAGAGAAAGTTATATTTTATGATCCATATGGTAACACATTACAATGGGAGACATCAGTAGGAACTCACTTTTAGCTTAATGTAGACACAGATGGTGTCTGCAACCTAGATATAGGTTGTAGATATGTGGTTGGTAAATATATATATTTCCTTGTTCTATCATCTGAGAGGACCTAGAGACACAAACATCTCAATAGCAAGAAGCATACTTAGCTTGTTATATAATTTTTCAACAAAAGGAAACAAGACTTTTTTAAAGAAATGGCTGATTCTAGGACTAGGACAGGAAATATGCAAGATAAGCCTGGAGTTTGCAGTAGCAGATAGGCAGTGCTCAATACTAACTGAACAAAACAAAAAACAATGCAGTGATGTGAATATATAAAGGGGTACAGGAGCCAACTGAAACAGCTTTATAAATAAAGTAGTTTTGAGTTACAAACCAAAGTATCCAATAAATATTTGTGGGTCCATGCTCATGTAAAGAAATGATTCAATAAACAGATGAAGAATGGACACATCTCCCATGTAAGTGTAGTTCAAACATGTTGTGTACTCTGCCCTTAAGAGATGAGGCATAACTTTGTACTAAAGTGTGGGCTGTGCAGAGTGACTTTCTTCCAAGGAGTAAAGAGTTGAGGAAAAATGATTAATTTCCAATGAAGAATACTGACAAACTACCAGATGATCAAGGTTAACATCAATAGTGATAAGTCATTTGGACAACATGCCTCTTTGATTATGATGTGACAAGAGTGGTACTTTACCTCTGTGGTCTTCTTCCCAAAAACTTCTGCCTTCAGTCTAATCATGAGAAGGAAAAATTATATAAATGCCAACTGATAGATTTTAAACTATTATTTTAATAGTAGAATAGCAAT
Organism: Microcebus murinus; assembly: GCF_040939455.1. Lineage (NCBI taxonomy): Eukaryota > Metazoa > Chordata > Mammalia > Primates > Cheirogaleidae > Microcebus > Microcebus murinus. The sequence continues at coordinate 16,459,243 of NC_134114.1, forward strand.
GCAGTGAGAGAATTGACTGCAGTGCTGGGAATAAAGATCATCAATATCCCAGCAGAAATAGAATTGATATAACCAGGAAATGAAGAGGGGAGGAGAGAGGAGGAGGAGAGGGCACAGAAGAGGAGGGAAGGAGAGTAGAGAGAAAAGCAAGCTCAGGAGGATGGTTTAGAGCTGAAGTAATAACAAAATACCAAACTAAGAAAAAGGAAGATGAATACTTGGATCTAATGAATTTGAAGCCAATGGATTGGATCGACCAGATGGTGTTCAGAAGGTGTGCAAATAAAACTTCTGTTATCTTTCTGAAAGGGAAAATACATAAATATAAATTTAAGGATTCTTTGAATGTTATTTATGCAGAGATGTAAATTGCTATTATAACGAGATCTCCAAATGTCAATGGTATAAAAAAAGAGAATGGATGAAAGGACTCTGGCATTATTTATGTAGGCTGTTTAAGAGGCATATGAAGCCTTAAAAGGGGAAAGAAAAAAAAAATGAATGAACCAAGAGGTGGAATCATAAGTTTGAAGACAAGATATGAAAATATGCTTAACTCTATAGAAATATCAGCAAGATGAAAGAAGGGATTTCTGGAGTCTTTCGGTTATGAAGTAACCAACTTCAAAAGAGACAGATTTCAGGTTGTTAAACAGTTACTTATAAGGAAGTGAGGTCAGAGAGGCAGTGTACTGTTTCTTATGCATAGAGGGCTGGGATGTGCATGGGATAATTCTTAGTGTCCTAACTCTGCCACTTGCTAACTATGTCTAAACAGACATGTTATTTCACATGTCTAAACCTAATTTGCTCATTGGTAAAACAAGAAGTAACCATAATATGTCTCATCAAGTTACTGTAAGCATTAAATGCCTGTAGCATAATTTTTGGCATATATATGCTCGTTGATTAGTAGCTTTCTGCATTATTATCACTTTCTTAAAAATGTTGAGATAATAGAAGAGGAAAAAGGGAGAACTGATGATTGTCTAATATAATTTTCAGTGACAATACACTGGAATTTTCAATCATGGTAAACACCATATTCATTGGAGGATGAATGGGGAAAGACAGATAAGTAAATTGAATTCAGAAATTGGAAATTTAAGGGATGATAGTTAAAGTACAGCTGCATCAATGGGAAACCAAAAAGAAAGGAAATTAGATATAATTGGATTAAAAACTTCAAGAAAGTTCAGGCCAGAGTAGTATTTAGTTGATTAACGTAAATGTTTAAAAGAAGGTAAAAAGTAATAGTTTCAACCACAATGATTATTGGTAGTATAAAGATTAATATTTTCAATTGTATAATAATTTTACCTGTACCATGGAAAATTATCAGGTCTTTCAGTCTTGGTTTGTGAGCAAGATATTGACATCAGAGCAGATTGGGTTATTTCTTCTTTATAAGAAAGTACAATAACATTTTGTAGTATAGCCCAGAATTCCCAGAGGTTCTTGTTAATTTTGCTTGTTATTAAATGTACCAAATAATAATGTAGAAGTTAGAAAAAGAGTGAAAAGAGCCCCAGAATGAAAGTTGAGAATAAATTTATTTACGTATTTGTAATTAAGGGGATTTAACCTCTGTAAGTGTATTCTTTCTTGGTTTTGCACAAGTTATATGGGTATTCTTATGTTCAATTTTTTTAATTTTAAAGGGGGACAATTAAAACAGCATCTGATTGAACTCCTAATAAAGTTTAAGAAATTTTGGAAAAGTTAGCAAGTTAGACTTATTGTTGTGAAAATCCATAGCACTCAGAAATGTAAAGAATTTGAGTAGAGGAATTAAGTGGCAGTCCACAATGCAAATTAGACTTAAAAACATCTAAATGTGCATACGTGTGCATGTGCGTGTATATACACAAACACTGGAATAAATCTCATTGTTTCATAGCAGTGGATATAAAACAAAATGTCAGGTTTCTTTTCCAGCATTTTTGGCATTATGACTGATGGCATTTGTATCTGTATGGCCTTTCCATTGTAAGACAAACTTTACAATTCCAATATAACTTAAAGATAAGGAAATATATATTTATAAAATATTTTTATATTCTATAGTATACAATCTATGATATTCTATGTTCATGTGTACATTTATATGTATTTGTGTGCGTGCATATATCCCCACAACAAAGAGAATGGCATAATGTTCATTAGCAGACAAATATTTTGGGTAAATGATTGGAGGGCTAATGGAACAGTGATGAATAAAGCTGGGCAGAAAATTTGTGGACTAGAGAATTAGTGTTGCAGCTCTGTAGAGAACTTGTCTTCTCATTTCAATACTGGAATATGCCAGGATTTTGGACATATCGCATAGGGCAGCAAATGGAAATGGGACATGAGGATGAAATAGAATAAATTAACATGAAAATCTATAGTTCCCTTTTCCCCATACTGTGTTTGAAGCACATAATTCAGAGAAAGAAAGCATTATAAATTTAAAAAAACAGCTAAAATTAGCATCATTAAAGAGTCAAGAAGAGACTGGTCTAAATATAGGAGTAGAGTAACAGAAAGGAGAGCAGAATAACAATACTCCTGAAATTAAAAAAGAAAAAAGTCCTTTATCCTGGATAGAGATTGAATTCATAAAAAACTCAAAAAACAGTTATTAAAAATCACACAAAGAGAAAACAGAAAAACATAGGATGGGAAACCATGAAAGGATGACTACAAGGAAACCTCCCAGAACTGAAGGTTCTGAGGCTCCATATTGGAAAGGGACCCCACATGTCTAGTCCCGAGAATGACAAAAGACTCATGTTGACTCATTAGTCTGAAATATCTTAACACTGGGGATAAGAAATTCTGAATATTATCATGCAAAGAAAATACATCACATATAATGAAAAGAGTGACATGGTCATCCTTCTGTCTCATCACCTTGGTTGGAAGTCAGATGCTCATGTATGATAGAAAACCCATTTCAAAATATAGAAGAAGAAAATAGTGCCAAATAGAATTGTGTACATAGACAAACTACACATGAGGGTGAGAAGGCAAAAAATCAAGGAGTGATTTACAAAATTACTACCTTCACACACACACACACACACACACGCACACATACATATGTACCTCATTTCTTAGGAAGCAAACTGAGACTGTTTACTGACATTTTATCAATTCTTTCTTCATATTTAGTCATAGTTTAGGGACCACTTCAAATAATGCCTGCATATTAACACGTTTTTAGGAATTCCTATTTTTAATAAAACAGTTACTGAAACTTTCCAAGAATTTCCGTAGGGAATAGCACATCACTTCTAAACTTTTCTTTCAATGTTTTGTTTTTCCTCTTTGGCTCAAGACCTGGGCTCCAGCTACATTGATGCTTTTTTCCTCTGTCTTCCTATGCACTCCCCTATCATTTGATCTTGTTGATGAATTTTGACATTGGTACTTAAGAAATAGTTGCCTGGCTCTCCAGATGTGGTAGAAATGGTGAGTTTTAATGTATATTCAATCAATCCATGTCTCGAAGATTTCTATTATTTATATTATATTTTAAAGATCTCTGTGATTCTCATAGTTTTATGTAATCAATACATGTAAATCATTTAACTTCATGGGATTATAACTGGAATATAAAAGTCAAGAAATTTCAAAGGAAACTTATCCAACACTAAGTGCTACAAATTAGTTTTACCAAAGCAAATAGAACACTGGGAGGCTAAGGAGCTTGTGCTGTATTTCTAGTAAGAGATAGAATTTACTACAAAGGCAATTTTATATTGCTTATATCACACTGGGTCACTCATGTGTTGATCTAATACTTCATTAATACAATTAAAGGTAGCATTTTTTAAAATATAAGACTAACTCATATGTTATATCATATGAACATATATACTTCTGTAAAGGTAAACATGCAAGGCAATTACAAAATTTTGGTTTAATTGTTAATAGCCAAAGTTCCCATATAAAATCTGAACATTTTTTATATTGCTTAATGCTTGAATGAAGGCCAGTGACTGCGTTATTATAAATCAAAAAATTATCCCAAGATATTACAAGTATTGAAATATTAGGCATAGTGCTTGTCATAGCATAAAATCTATCCCGTCATACTTTTAATTTATGAGCACCAAAAGATCTCTTTTCACTATATCACTCCTCTCGTTTCCCATTGTACCTGAAATGATTTATATTCACTTTTTTTCCAAACATTTATTTTTTGTCGTAAATCAAACTCTTATTTTGGAAAAAAAAAAAAAAATGAATGGTGTTAACATTTTGGTGGTGGTTATGGGCCAAACTGCATCCCCACATATGTTGAAGTCCTAATATCCAGTACCTTAGAATGTGACTATATTTGGAGTTGGAGCCTTCAAAGATGTAATTAAGTAAAAAGAGGCCATATGGGTGAGCCCTAATTCACTATGACTGGTGTCCTTATAAGAAGAGAAATTAGGACACAAAAAAACACAGAAGGAATACCATGTGAAGACCAAGTGAACATAGTCATCTACACGCCAAGAAAAAAGGCCCTCATAGAAACCAACTCTGTGTGGACACCTTGATGTTGTACTTTAAGCCTCCAGAAAGTTAAGAAATAAGTTTCTGTTTAAGTCGCTCAATTATATTTTGTTTCGGCAGCACTAGAAAACTAATGCAGTGGTATTGCAAAAAATAAAGGCTTGATGTACTGAAAAGGACTTTTTATTTTAGTGAAAATAATGCCTACAATTTCATATTTTTGCTTAGCATCTTAGTCATGTAGATTGAAATGACCTGTCCCTCCCAAGTTTTCTTCATGCCACCGTTGTTTCTTCTATATGACTGCATGCAGAGGCAGTTAGATTCCTAGCAAAATGTAAAATGTAATCATTCCTGACAAGAATCACTTTGTCAACCCGAAAGAGTCTTGCATATTAACCTTCTTCAGGCACCATGCATCATTCCACAGAAAATCATGTTGCTAATGCAAACCCAAAAGTTGCCCTTATTTTTCTCTTCAGTCTGTTTCTGACACCATCGGGGTTTTTTTTTTTAAAGTAATTACATAAATATTTCCCAAGACATATTATACTGCAAACCATTATACTACATGAATATTATAATGCAGTTCGTAGGGATCAAAGGGAAAGATAGAATTGTGAATGGAGGAAAACTGGCACGGTAGCCATTCCTGGTAGAAAGAAAAGGAGAGTATGCAACTGGAAGACATAAAAAAGGGATGGGAAATGCAGATTCAAATTGTCCCATAGCCATAGCATAATTAGTAGTCAGATAATTTTAAAGTATGCATTTATAAATGAATAGGTCTGAATATAATTTTCCTATGTTATCCATATTTCTACCTGTTTTTCCCATGTGTGAATTTTTTGCTTCATAACCTTGCATATGTTAAATAGATTCATAAATATTTTATAAATATAGCTAGATATTGACCACATCTTCAGGATGGACCTATAAACAACTTTGATTTTTTTCTTATAAATAGTGTCAATATTTAAGTAGTCACTTATATAGTTACACTATTGAAAATATATTAGCTTATAATTCATTCACATCCATTTTATGTGCATTTCTAGATAGTGTACGATCCACTGGAAAGTAATGTGCATGAGTATAATTTACTAACATGCTTATAAAATCTCATATGTCTTAGAAATATGCATCAAATTAAAAAGTTCTTTACAGAGAATTGTAAGGGATCATGTATATTAGGATTATAGTAGGTATTATAGAACAAAGAGATAACTCTGAGGTCCAAAATAATGTGTTCACAAAGTTGAAATCCATGTTAGTAACCAAATTAATCCTCTCCCTGAATTTGAATTTGTGTTCATTTTACAATTTAGTCACTGGTTTGAATTTTCTGAAGTCCCTGACTTAATATTTTTAGATGTGTTACAAATCCATCCTGTATTTTGATATGTAGCTTATTTTCATTGCTTATTTAAGAATCACTAGATTGTAAGAAACTGAGAAGCTGTGTAATGAATTTCTTTTCCCATGTTTAAATTAATAAACTTTATTTTCCTCAGAAATTTCCATCAAATCACAATCTGAAATTTTATCTATGACTAAAAGTTTAAATGATCTGCTGACTTTTAAAACCAATTTTCCACACACCAATACAATATTAAATAAAACCAATATTTATTTTAATATGGAATTTGAGTCCTGAGGCCTCTTTATAAAGAGGGATTTTTTTTCTATATTCTTTTTTATTTTATTTTTTGGAAAAAAAGTAACATTTTAATGAACACCTTTAATATGAAGTAATGTTAAGATCAAACATTGCTTTTAGAATTTGGGACTTACATATTTGATAGTGACATTTTTATTTCAATTTTCTGAAAGGGTAGGAAAAACAAATGTGTTTTGGCATACAGTTTTAAAAAGAAAAAAAGAAACCTTTGAATTATAAGAAGATGGAGTTCAGAAAGTATTCTTCTTTTTTTCTCAAAAGGAATGAGGAGAGTCAGCATGTTGCTATTGCTCCTTGACATAAAGACAGTGTCTTTGTTTTATGTCCTCTTTATCTGAATCCTGCAATGCCATCACAGCAGAGTGTACTGTACACCACTTTAAATGATAAGAGTTTCAATAGGCACTTTAGTGGAATTAAGAAAAATCTAACACTCTTCCACCGTGATGCCACATAGCTATCTTCGTTCTAGGTTGTCATGTCAGTAAATTGTATTTAATAGGCCTGAGCTTGTCTCAGTGTGATTCTGAAAACAAAACAACAAAGCAAGTACGTATTACAGGATTTATCTTGTGTTGGCAGAATAAAACAAAACTGACAATATGATAAATATAGCAACTTGCCAGAAACCAGATAATCAAAGAAATCTTGTTCTATAAAGCCTGGGCCTTTGTGTGTGCGTGTGCATGTGTGATTTCTATTTGTATTTCTTTCTTTTTTTTTAAATTTCTCCTCTTGGTTCTATTTGTATTTCGTTTTTCTTTTTTAAAAATTTCTCCTCTTGGTTGTGTTTGAGCCTTCACGGCTCCCCTAAGTGACTTTATCAGGATTATAACTCTCTTCTTCGCCAAACATGTCTGCCAGGACTTTAAAGCGGGGTCCCCAGTCTGTCAGATAGTCGTAGTCCTGGTCGCCTTCTGTGGTGACAGAGTCTATAGAGCTGAGGGACTCTGCCACGGATCCATTTCCCTCATAGGCATATGTGGCCAGCGAATCATACGGTGGGGCGGTTGGGTCCACATCATTTTCCTGTAACCTTTGATTAATGAAATCCCTTATGTCTGTGTTATCTTCCACTGGGGGCCTCTGACGAGGTAAACAGAGAGAGTCTGGTTTTATATCCCTGCGAATTTTGTTCTCTTCAATCACTTTTGGGTTTCTCAGAGCCCCGATGTCGAAGGCCTGGGTGTCCTCCTCCCCACCTCCTTCGTCGTCATAGTGGATGACGTTGTCTCTGATGTCTTCCTTAGAGGTCATCAGGGTGTCCTTCTTCTTCTGCCTTCGCAGGGCCACATACAGCACAACTATGGCTGAAACAGGACAAAAATTACAATTTCAGAATAGAAAGCAGATATTTGGCTTTTATCTCTCAATAAAAAATAAAATGGATCAGGCTGGCTGAATTTAATGGTCACCTATTATTTTTAAAGTAAACATACTGTAATCAGTAGGTCCATATGTTTACATTTTTTTTCATTGTCTAAAATCAACTTCATTTTGAAATTGTAACTAACAAGAAGCTATACCAAAGTTATTCACAAAGTCAAACAATTGTCGAACAATATTAAATATTTTAGTTTCAGGTAAAAACGTATTTTGCAAAATAAGAGATAAAAGAAACAATAGTTGTCCTAACCATAAAGAGAGCTATAAGAATTGATATAACAAAATTATCATTAAAACTTATATTATCATCTATAAGTAACACATAGATAATCATTCATAGCTAATTTCCCAATTGTAACATTTCCAATTGTAAGTTTAAAAATTGTGTTTCTAATAAACCCAAATCTTCACAATTGCAATCATTTTTAAAAGCAATAAATAAGAAAGAGGAAGAAAAAGGAAGGAAGGGAAGGAAGGAGGAAATAAAATATAGTTTATATTTTCATAAGCTATATTTTTAATTTGGTTTTATAAATCTTACCAACTATAACCTCTAATTATTTCAAATCTGTGTCCTGCCATATTGAGACATTTTCCAAATCAAATGCCTCGTATTCAGGTTACCTTCATGAAACAAGATATTTGAAATAGTCATTAGGATTTATATACTTTCATTTTGGAATCTCTCTTCATTCCTAGTTTACTTAAAGCTTTCCTTTAAATCAACGGTGCTTACTTCTTCTAGGGCTGAATGGGCACAGATACAAATGAGTCAGTGCTCAGCTTTGCTTGTCATAACACCCGTCTCCTCCACAGCAGTGGCACTAAGATAAACAACAGAGTGGGTTTGATTTACCACAGCAGACTGTGGAAGACTCGTGTCATAGAACTAGAAAGTGTAGAAGAATGGATGATTTTGAAGATCACTTATTCCCTCTTCCTCCAAAATTAGAGTTGGAGTAATTGGGAGGAAGGTGAAGAGCAGGGTGACAGGTAGGGATACTCGCCACTATACTAACGAGGATGGCAAGAGGGAGAAGACCTAGGCAAACCTTCTGTACGGTGGCCCTTGGAGAAATGTTGAGCACCCTGAGCTCCTCTCAGGGTTTAGGGACTCTCAGAACTAAAGAGACACAGGGAGCATGGGAGAGACTGCAGGCTTCATGGAGAAGCCTTGTGTATAAAATGGCTTTAGAGTCATGGCTGAGAAAGCGACTGGTTAGATGTGCCCGAGTGCCACCTAAGAGTGACCTGAGCACCACAAATTTCCTGTGTTTCCCTTCACCTCAGGAAGATTATGGGTATGGCTGAGAACAAGCTAGAAGAGCTACAAGAATCTGAGATTGGTCGAGGATGTCAAAGAATAGAGTTTTTTTTTTTTATTTCAATTTTTATAGGGGTACAAACATTTGGGCTACATCTATTACATTCGTACCACCCAAGTCAGAGCTATAAGCATGCCCCTCCCAAACCGTGCATAACATACCCTTTAGGTGTGAATTTACCCATCCCCTTCTCCCCCCCCCCCAACCTGCCCACTCCCTAGTGAATGTTACTACTACATGTGCACATAAGTGCTAATCAGTTAATACCAATTTGCTGGTGAGTACATGTGGTGCTTGTGTTTTCATTCTTGTGATACCTCCCTTAGTAGAATGGGATTCAGATTAGATAGATTTTTAAGCAGACTCTGTGGTAGGACAAAGCACGTCAATATCCACTGCCGTACACCAGCAAATTCACGATGCCTAGAACAGTGCTCGTGCACTGCGGAACTCAGGAGTATCCGGATGAATGAGCAGCAGGTGGCAGTGATATGAGGACCTGAGCAGATTACTTTCTGCATTGTATGAGGCTCAAGAAGCTAAAGGGAAACACCCAGAACTTGCGAAGTCATGCTAGGTTGATATTGTCAACCTACATAAACAGAAAAAGTCTTTCTAAAAGAAATATTTGTTTTGGAATAGAGCACGGCAACAGGGACATGCATGCCATAGTAGACTGTGTGCATATTCAGGGAGGTAAAGGAAGACAAAAGTTTATAAAGGGGAAAAAATGAGGAGGATTGCATAATCGTTTTGAAATAATTATCCTTGTCTACAAAGATCAATAACAAGGGTGATGCCAGTCTGGGGTTGGACAGAGAGCTGCTGGGCAAATGTCTTTGCAGATGTTATTCTGTGTAAGGTTGTTACTGCCTTTGTGCAAGACTGTGATTTTTTTGCAGTCTTTTTTTGTTACCAGGTATCCAAGCACAAGAACTCTTTCCATGGCCTTCCCTGGCTCTATTTTTCAAGGTTTTCCTGACATTCATGACACTCATGATTCCATTTTGATCGTGACAACTTTCACAATGTAGAAATACCCTGAAACTCAGCTATCTACAAGAGAATAGAGCGTATGGGAGAGAAACACTTGATTTAAAGGTAAACACCTGATTTATCATGCTAAATTTCAGATAAGAAAATGTTATTTTTGAATTTGCCCTTTTAAGGTTTATATTATTAGCACAAACAGATGCTAGGGATAATTTAGGATAAATTGCAAAGAATAATTTGTTACAAATTATAAGGATATTAAAAATACTTAGCTCTGTACACCAAAGTTACTCATATGGAATTAATGCCTATGCCATGCAAAGTGGACTATAACTTTACTCTTCAAGCCAGTGTGAGTGCCACATTCAAGGAGTGTTCCCACTTAGTATTATGTAATGCCTTACTCCCCATGTTTTACATCCTAGTAATTTTTTAAATTTTGTTTTCTATCCTGGAGATAAAAGTCAGGTGTCCATATTTGTCAGATTATCTTTGTTTAAATAACAAATATGCATGTATAAACTGATTCCACATAGCTCCACTGTATATCTGTTACAGTAAGAACTTGAAGGAATAACTGGAAAAATAAATCTCTACTTTGTGAATTAGTAAGTGGAATGGAGAAGCTAAACAGAGTTGATGGAAGAGGGAAAACCCCTAAAGTAGGTTTATATTCACTCCCACAGAGACGTTACAGATACATTTACTACAATATTTTTCCTTTGCAGTGTTTCTAGATATTTCACTATACTCTGTGCTGTTCTAGTGGGAATGGTTAGAATTTTGATGTGAGGAGATGCAAGGAAATAGAAGAAGAGTTACTTCTAGCTAGCAGTTTAAACAGGAAAGAAATGTGAATTTGGGGATTCTGTTATATTCTAGTTCTTTCTGCCCTTTCTCTTTTCTTCCTCTCTTTACTAAACTGGAACCTGAGAGCTATTATTCATCTAGCAAAAATTTTAAAAGGTTATATGATCTGCTATTAGACAGCAGAATTGCTAAGTGGTAAAATGAATTGAGAAGCTGCTGTTGTAAATGGATATTTATTATAGAGAATTTTATTGTCCCAAGGGTCACAAAATGTTATTACTTAAAAATCCCATAAGACTTGAACATATTTTTTTATTTTTGGTGATATCATTTACTCCCAATAATATATACCCATGAGGTATGAAATATATAAATAACTTTGATAAATATTTAATTTAACACAGATATATGATCTATCCAGATGTGACATGTTAATGAAGAAAAACTGACTTACATGATAAATTGAATACATATCTAGACCAGGGGAGGAAAGAGAGAGAGAGAGGATGTGATTAATATTGAAACCAACCTAAAAGTATAATAATGCATAGTAGGATTGCAATCAAAGCCCCAGTGCTGAGTCCTACAGGCAGAAAAATCGCTTCCACATTACAAGACAGGATGGTGCCGTCAGAGTCACATCTACAAACTCGTATAGTCATTGTGTTTGTGCTGCTCTGCACAGGGTAACTGCTGTCTTCTATTACAACAGGGAGGAAATACAACTCTTGCTGCCTGCGGCTGTATCCATTTCTTCTGGTTTCAATTCCAGCTGTGTTGTCTACAAAATATGACATTTATGATAACATGGTTACTATGAGCTTCACTTCAAATCCCAAAGTTGGCATCTGTTAAATAGTAGACAGCTCTTCTTGTATCAGAAAAGTGCATCCTTATTTTAATTTTTTTCTTTTATAATTATGAAAGCTGCCAAAATATAATCAAATATCATCAGAGAAAGAAGAAACATTAATTTTTTTCTGGTGTAAGAATTAAATTTTCTATTCAGAAAGATTATAGAATGATTTATAAGATAGTTAAGTGTGCTATATTGACTCATTTTTTTTCTGACATCAAAATCTCATTGCAAAAAATACTTTTGTAGAAGTACCTGTACATAAAAGAAGAGCAAAGATTGCAAAGTATGAATCTGTAAAATGTCTTACGTAAGAACCTATTCTTTAAAATATATTAAAAATCAATTGACTATTTCAGATTAAAACTTTTTTCTGTTGATATATTGTATATGTGTACATCTTTATATATGATATATAGATGTTTGTGTGAATATAAATACTTTCACTTCTGCACATTAGCTAATGTAAGACACATAGAAAAATGTATTAAAAACAAAAAGATTCATTAAAAATTTTGAAGTCTATGAATTATAATAAGTCACCACTTTAATATAATTATGAACATAATTCATTGTAATTCTGATTAAATCAATAATATTTACTTACAATCTAACACAATACAAATTTCTATTTTTATATAAATGCACTTACTATTTCTATTAAAAGTGAGGGTGATTTAGACAGGAACTTGCTCTGTCACCCAGGCTGGAGTGCAGTGGCATCATCACAGCTCACTGCCACCTCAAACTCCTGGGTTCAAGCTATCTTCCTGCCTCAGCATCCAGAGTAGCTGCGACTTCAGGCCCACGCCACCATGCCCTGCTAATTTTTGTACTCTTTGAAGAGATGTATTTCTATACAAAGAGCATACATTTTATTTTATTCACTATTTTGTTACAGTGAAATTTATAGTGCTATTTCTTTTTATGTGTGTCACTGGAAGTAACTCCTAGAAGTACTTTACTATTTTTAGCAGTAAAATAATATGTAGTTTATGATAGCCATGTATAATACGTAACTGAGAATCAGGTAAAATAATTTTAGTAAAGTATATTATAATAAAAATCTATCAAACATGTTATTCTTTCAAGCATATTCCATTTTTCTATTTGTAGACTTTAAAATTCAACAACTGAAATTTAGGCAACTTCTCTATACTCACTGCAACAGAAAACACCAAGATGAGAAAACTTTATGTGATATGATTAAGAATGGAAAAATGAGGACTAGTTGAAGCAATGTTGAAATTGTCAGTAATTGGTGGTTGAATACTTGAGACTGAGAAAAAGAAATAAAGTTCATAACCTTGGTGAAAATAATTAATAGAAAGTCTGATGTGTCTGCACTAGGTAGGCATTTGGTTCTCTTGAACTCAATTTATGTCAAAAGGCATAATATACTGAGAACTGACCATATCAAATTTATTTTGCTATCCATAGTAGAAAGAAAAAGACATACTAAACTTCATTTCTACTCTTAAAATTATTTCTATACACAGAAAAGAAAAGAGCTTACACTTGCAAATATAACTTAAAATGAAACAGGGAGCACAGGAAATGACATATGAAATTTTGTGGCAAGTACATAGTTTGTGAGAAAACACTCTATGAGGCAAGCTTATCTGTTCACATTATCATAATTAATGATCATCCAGCAAAGTTACCGTGATGAAAATAGTCAATGCTTACATTTAGTGAATGATGTGACCATCTGCCTAGTGGCTCAAGCCTATGATCTGGAAGTCTTTGTCTTCTCCATTACATTCACTTACGAAATCTAAGTGATCTATCATTAAGCCCTATCAATTCTATTTCCATTCACTTGTTGCTATCCTCATAGTTATTACCTTAATCCAACATTCTCACAAGTTACCGCAAGGGCATTAGAACAAGTTTTATCTTCCTGTAATGTTTTCTCCATATTGCATCCAAACTGATCTCCCCAAAATGCAAATTGAGTATGTTATATACTTGCTTAAACCTGTCAAAGACTACTATATTCATTGGATTTAAGTTATCTCCTTATGGCTTACAGATAGGGTGACCATATAGACTAGTTCGTCTTGGACTGCTTTATTTGATGTGTGTTGCTTTAACTTAAAATTATTAATATTGCCCATTTCCATTCTCAAAAATGTTTCAGTTTTTATGATAAAATATGTGATAACCCTACTTATGAAGAACTTCAAGGTTTGATAACTGTTTCAGATATGGCCATTTCTTAAATTATACCATTGTATCTGGCAAACCCTATTCAACTTCCTTCAGTGATAAAATGTGGGGATCCTGATTTTCTTTCCTTAATTATTTGCAGCTAAGTTTTCTCAAAATATGCTTTAACTTCAATCATCATTATTATAATTTCATCACAATTTATTTGTTCTATATGCATTATATTAAAAATGTAACTTTTTAACCTAATATTATTAAACTTAAATCTTGTGATCTTTATTTTAAAGAATATGGAAACTTACAGGAGAGAGAATACCCAAGGTCACAGAACTAATAGTCAGAGAAATTGGTACTGAATCTTAATATTTCTCGTTCAGAATCCTTTATATTTTTGTAGTGGTTGTAATATTAGCAGATGTAATAATATTATTAGTAGTAGTAGTCATCGTCGTCACAGCAGTAATAGTAGTATTAATAGTATAAACATGATGGCAGAGGTGTTAAAATTATCTTGACAGTAACTTATTTTAGGCATTGTGTTAAAGTTTATGCATGTATAATTATATTTAATACAAATACTATGAGTTTAACATTGTTTTGTATAATTTTATATAGTAAGAGTCTATCATTTCAGTAGTATGGAATGGGAATGCCAACTTACATCATTCTAATTTGCAATGCTTGCATTTCTAACCTGTGCTGTTTAGGAGGACAGTTACTAGTTACCTATTTGTATATAGGGAACTTATATATAATATAAGTAATGCGCATGGGGGATGGAAATAATATATTTAAAACAGGGAAAGCATTCAATTTTCCAGATAGTTTTTATTTGCTTGATTCATTGAGAGACTGTCCACATTTATAATGGAAGTAACCTGTGTTAATAGATACTCTGTTAATACATAGATTTGATTTTCTGCTAGCTGTAGAATTTTTCATTTGTCATATAAGGATATCCATGTTTTATGAAACTGAGTGCTTCTGTGAAAAGCACTGATTCCTCCCTTTGTGCCTGTTTACAAAGATACGTGATAAGAGGTAAATCTTTCTGTGGTTATACTTACTTCTGAAGTCACGAACTGTAAAATTTGGTTTGATGGCAGCCTCAGGTGATAATCTAAAGGAGAATTGCTGCCCAGCAGGTGAAAGATCTCGGTCTGCAGCACCGACTATCTGAATTATCTGAAACAAAGTTGAGATTAAAGTTGAAGTCAGTCATTAGTTTCAAAGGGAACTTTACACACCAGGCTAATAAGTTTATTTAATGAAGCATGCAAGTAAACAGAAATGACACTTTCTGAATCATTACCAGTGAACTGATTATTTACATATAATATTTATAAACAAATCTCTAACATTTACAGGCAATCATGACAGTTACAATTACAGGACAGGGGTTAATTCCAAATCAATATCTGTATGACCAAAAGCTTACCAGCATTGAATATTCTCACTAATAAGCAAAATGAAATTAAAATGTACTTGCTTGCATTTTAAATTAGATGAAATAAATGCTTTCTAGCCAAAATATGAGAATGCTTACTAGAAACAAAATCTC
The DNA here is from genome assembly GCF_040939455.1 of Microcebus murinus. NCBI lineage: Eukaryota > Metazoa > Chordata > Mammalia > Primates > Cheirogaleidae > Microcebus > Microcebus murinus. The sequence continues at coordinate 16,474,518 of NC_134114.1, forward strand.
TGATCATCTAAAAGCCCTTGCAATAGCAAAATTTTAGTGCTATTATGTTTTGTAACAATGGGTTTATTTTCATAAATAAAATCATGAGAAAAAGATACAAAAGATGTGTATCTATTTTTGTTATATTTGTTTGCCCCATTGTGTAGGAATACAAATTGTGGTTTCGAAGCATTTTTAAAAGATAAGCACTATTATCCCTGTTTCAAATTTTTTTTTCTAACTTGCTCCCATAGGTTATATATCTTATAATTAAAAGCCTGGTATTCCAATATGATGCCCTTAAAATTTTGGAGAATAAAAATAACTTCTAAGAGCCAAACTGTGAAATTTTCAATTCACCACACAGAAGCATTTATTTATTAACATGTGCAATGAAGGGCTTCAGACAGTTTTTTAGGAAGTGTGTGTGGAGGAGGACAGAGCAGTGTGCTAGCGAGGTAAGCATGCTCTTAGAATAAATATGAATTTGCCAGAAAAGACTTTAGATTTCAAATACTATATCCTGGTCCCCATGCGTAATGCATGCATCATGTGATCTTACATTGATGCTATTAAATGTACAACTCAATTGAAACCCAATCTTAAGATTGTGATCTACTTTCCCACACACAAAAATTGATACACGGATGGATGGATAGATACAGATATCACTGGGACTTTGAGTATCCAGTGCAGTATTAGTAATTTGTAATTTAATAAATTAATTGCCCCTCTAATGTGAATTAATTGCACAGGGTCTATTTATGCTTTAAAATTGTCATGGGCAGGATTGTTGTTATTGAACACCAAAGGCTAGATCATGGAAGGTGGCAATTTAGTCAAGAATCACCACTTCGACCCTGTAAAACTTCAACTTTTCTTCACTTAAACCAATATCCTCAGATAATTCTATTTCCTCCATAAAATTCCTGTATATTATTTAGGTACCAATACTTAGTTGTTGAATTTTGTTTTGTTTTGATTCTAAATACTATCAGTGAACACCATTTACTAAATTAAAGGTGTTTAATGTCAAAACATATCAAGAAGATGATTTTAGAATGAAGTCCTTTAGAATAGGATACATATATGAAAATAACTTTGTTACAGACTAACACTTATCTGGACCTGTCATTTGGAAGTCACTGCTCCAAGGAAAAAAACTCTCATATAAATCTTTACTGATTTACACAGTATCATATTTCTTCCTCTGCTCTTTCAGATAGATAGATGATAGATAGATGATAGATAGATAGATGATGGATAGAGGATAGATGGATAGATGGATAGATGGATAGAGGATAGAGGATAGAGGATAGAGGATAGATGGATGGATGATAGAGGATAGATGGATGGATGATAGAGGATAGATGGATGGATGATAGAGGATAGATGGATGGATGATAGAGGATAGATGGATGGATGATAGAGGATAGATGGATGGATGATAGAGGATAGATGGATGGATGATAGAGGATAGATGGATGGATGATAGAGGATAGATGGATGGATGATAGAGGATAGATGGATGGATGATAGACAGACAGATTCACACATAAGCCAAAACAGATAGATAGTTCCTGTGCATAGTTATGTTAGGGAAGAATGGCTGGGGTCAAAAGCAGGAAGTATTCATATAACACACTCCCTGAAAACTAAAGGGACATTTTAGGGTTATGTTTTGTGCCTAAGAGTGACCCGACAGGACACAAAAAAACCCAACAGACGTGTTTTAGAATAAGAGCCTCCAAGAGCCCAACAAATTTTTCACAACTTTGTCCAGATACAAGAAAATCAATTTGATCTTAAGTAACTTCCCATTCCCAACCTTTCAGATTCTTTAATTCAGGGGTCCTCAAACTTTTTAAGCAAGGGGCCAGTTCACTGTCCCTCAGACCGTTGGAGGGCCGTTGGAGAGTGCAGTGCACATTCCACACTTGCACACTGTGGGTCCCGGACAAGTTTGGCTGCTAAGCAGGACAGGCAGTGGCAGCAAAAATACCCAGCAGGCTGGATAAATGTCGTCAGCGGGCTGCATGTGGCCTCCAGGCTGTAGTTTGAGGACGCCTGCTTTAATTTATTAGACAGACATACGGCATTAAAGGAAGCTCTGTTCCCTAAGGCTTTCATTTGGAGCATTATAAGATTCTGATTGATCTGAAGCCAATAGCATAAAAGATAAAGAATTGACTTATTTATTTTGCATGGGCATCTATAAAGTGAAAAATATCTAAGTTGTGAAATTTTGGCAAATCTCTTCTAGCTGCCCAAATTACCAAATCAGGTTATTTGTCTTGGGCCCAGATATTTATGTAGCATTCTATTTCCAAAACTGAAGTAAGCAGTGGGCTCATCATATGTAAATTGTGGATGCATTCAAGATAACATTTAAGCGCATTTTTGTGCCATTCAAAATTAAGGATGCAGATTTCTTGAGAAAATATCACTACATGATGGCGTAAGAATATTAATGATTCCCCAAATTGTCACATGAGAGATTAGAGCAGCACAATACATTAGAAGTTTCCATGCTAATGAAAATATTTCTATTTCTGCCCTCAGCAAAATGGTATCCACTCATCACCTATGGTTATTGAACACTTGAAATGTGGCTAGTATGAATGAGAATATTAATTTTTAATTTTATTTGATGTTAATTTTAATTTAATAGCTAGATAGCTAGTACACATCACAGGTTAGAGCTATGGGACAAAGTTTCTACTAAGCAGTGTAAATAATGCAAATTAAAAAACATACTAAAGGTTAAAAAATGACATTTGTAAACAAAAGTATTGTTTCAAATATGAAGATTTATTACAAGTAAAATTTAAAACTTCTCAAATTTACTTAATTTATCAGTTATGCTGTTTAAAGATGATGCAACAAACCAAAGAATACCAATACATTTTCCCTGTGGAACATTAAGTGCACGGCATTAGGTTCAGCGTATTCTTGTTTCACGACATAATCTTATATACTCATGCCTATCCCCTTTATGTTATTCATTAATTCATTCATAATAGTGTAGGGGAAAAAAAACTGGCTAATCACCACCACCTCACATAAAACCTAGGACTTTGACAGTACCTCTCATAAACTATGTGGTCTTTCCTCATAACATCTTTCCACCAAAACATCCCCCAGAGTAACATTGACTTAATAAGGAAAATGTAATTTGGCCATTTTTAATAACTCAGATGTTTTCCTCAAGGTCATTAGAGAAGGAAGCTTTACATTTTCATGTTAGGTTAAAAGCTTTGTTGGACCCCTTATGAAAACATGTGAGCAAAGCAAAGAATACACTGGGAAAATGCATTCTGAAGTGATTTGCTTACAGAATTTACATACAAGTTCTTTAGAAATTCCACATTAAGAGAGTGGAAAAACACCAGAATCCACAATTCTAGATCTTTAGTTATACAAATAACTTCCATGAGGCAACCAACACTTTATCTTCTGTGGTATTACTTCCACATTCATGCATCTACCATTAATTCACAAGAGTTAATATATCTGTGGTTTCTTTTATGAAGCCATCTGATCCAGAAAAATAAGCATAAGTGTTTGTATTCATGTATGGACTTATAACTTGAAAACACATGTATATAGTGCATCTTTACATACTCCTAATAAACAATATTGTTATGATACCTGTCCTGGTTTGGCATTTTCACACACAGCTGTCTCATATGGTACAGATATTTCTGGAGGAAATTCATTGACATCTAGGACATTAATCAATATGTTGACTTTGCTGGTTAATAAAGGGTTACCTATTGAAAACATAAAAAAGAGAAAAGATAATTACAAAATCTGGTCATTTATTGCTTCTGCAAGAAACAACAGTATTTAATTTTTTTTTTAAATCAGCTTTCATATAGAATAAAAATAATTCTTCCTCTTAATGGAAAGTCTAAAGGTTCCAATTATAAGATAATAAAAGAATGGATAAGTGAGATATTAATGTTTAGCTGTCAGAGATCTAGCAGTGTACCCTGCTGGGGTTTAATCCCTGAAATTCATGACCAAAGTTAGGCCAACTATTTAGCTGATATTTTACTGTAAGTATAGGGCCCTTCTAGTAGAATGACTTAGCCATCATACCAGGTTAATTCACAGAACCAGTCTTCACCAATAATGATATTCTTTCACCGGATAAAAAATATAGTTTTCTATGTTGTGTCCCTATAATGAAAATTTTATTGGCTGAATAATATGCATATTTAAAAGACTCTCTCAAAATGATTCTTCCCCGAAGCTTTCTCCTGAAAAGGACAATAACAAGGAGAATGAAGGAGAAAGGGCTTTTCACAAATGAATATTAGAAAAATAGATTTAAGAAAGGAGAAGTCAGAGATGGATTATGGAAAGCTAGGATCTATTCTTAAATTGCTTGCATTTGATAAGAAAGGAAAGAAGAAACAAATGTTTGTTAAAAATAACTTCTTTCTACAATATCAAAAAGATATTGAATGTCAGTTTGACAAGGCATCTCTCTGCCAAAATCCCATCCCAAGTTTTGTCCCCAGCCTACTCATCATTTATTCACAGCTGTATTTTGAAGACAACTAGAAATAATTAAGTAAGCAAATAAAGCATAATGTAATTCACATGTTTTAATGCATTCAATATAAATTCTGAAATTGTTGAAACACTTTTCCCAGAGTCACAAAGCTTGAAGAATGAGTTAGGATATAAACCCAGGATTATAAAAATCCAAAGGTCAGGTTTATTGCATCATACCTTCTCTATTGATTGGTTTATATGTTGTTAAACTCTTCTGCAGTATCACTGAATATTCACATTTTTTTAGACCTCTATCTGGAATGCTTCCTTGAACACATGAAATCTTACCCCATGATCAATTTTAACAAGTCTACAATATTTCTGAGTTGAAATTCATTAAAAATTAAATCAAAAACATTCTAAAAGAAGCTTAAAAATTGTTCATATATTTACATGTGAACATTCACACAATGGAATTCTTCATTGTGTACCAGTGCATATATTAACAGATAACATAAATTAATACGTGAGTATATTTTGTAACATTGAGTGTGTTTATGGAAGGTATAATGTAATCTTGGGGAATGATTCAGAAAACACGTATTCTTTAAAAATTGCTGTTAGTCACAGGGCATCGTCTTATTTGATAGAAAAGGTTTGGCTGAATTTTCACAAGTTAATCTTTCTTCAATTCAGTTACTTCGTATAAAAGACACAATATCAATAGTCCTACTTCATAGGGTGGTTGTATTAAATGTTTTACAAAATGTTGGATAAATTTTGGTTAAATTATCATTACTCTTATTACCAACTATACTTTGTGGAGATTATACTGCTTCTGTTATTTCTATTTGCTATTTATACAACATAAAATATAAAGGAAATTCAAAAAGTTGGTTAAACTGGGTTAACTTTCCTAAAGAAACTGGAAATTATCAACAGTAACAATAAAATTAATGCTTACGTTGTATTCATGTTCTAAAGCATCTTGTGTAGATGAACTCATTTATGGTTCATAGCAACTATGACATAGATATTATTACTATCTCCATTATGTATATGAAACTTTGAAGAAGAGAGAGGGATTCAACTTTTCCAAAAATCACACACTGAACGTGGTGAGACTAAGTTTTCAATCCAGGTGTTCTGGTTCCATAGCCCATTCTCTTAAACTCTATTTCTATAAGAGTATTAGAAGAAGAAGAAGAAAACCTTTGACAATACATAGCTACTTAGAAAATAGATCACTAATTCACATTATAGATTAGAGTCTAGCAAATTAATGTGCATAACTTATTCAACACCTGGACAATGTAAACTCAATCTCTACTTTCTATTTTACACAGTATATAAGGTAAAGTCCTTAGGCCACATGAAGAGGAAAGTTTTTCTTACATTTTTTCAGGATTACAGTTATATTTTATTAAGCTAGTGTGAGGATAGACTGTTTTCCACAGGAAGCAAGAGTTCTCCTTTAAATAAATTTATCGTGGAGATTTGTTTGATAATATATAAAAAATTTATTGAAATGAATTTAGACCTGATTTATCCATTAGAAATTCCTTTGTCCTAGTTTTAAATTACTTATTCTACTGTAATATAGATTTTAGTAATTGTCCCAATTGAGTAAATTACCAAAAAATTATTACTATTGTAAGTTATTACTTACAGTGTTTCTCAAAAGTGTGCTTTTAGTATTTTAGCTGAGACAAATTTTATTGTGTGGGACTGCCCTGTGCACTGTAGGATATATAGATTTCCTGAAAATTAAATTTCACAAGACATCACTGTGACAATTACAAAATAAATATCCAAATAAAAATAGAGAAAAAACAAGCACAACAAAAACATATTTATATTATTAAAAATGAGTAATGGGTTCATGGGTTTAATTATATTACTCTGGCTTCTATTGTATATTTTTAAACTTTTTATAAAGGTTAAAATAATTGTTACCTTATATTTTTAAGTGGCAGGGAAGCTATAACATCTCAGTTTGAGAACTACTCACATATACATTGAAATTTTCACAAGCAAATATAATTTATATGTGAAATATAGCATTCTTTCATTTATGTATTTATTAATAATTTATTAAATTATGTTGAGAAAGTAATGACCTACTTCCTTCTGACTCATCTAATGTGTATCTGAAACAATGATGAAATTCACTTAACCTTGATTTAGCATGAACATTATTATACAATTATTTGACAATAACACCATATCAAAACTAGTTACTATTGACTACTTATAAAACAAATTCATTTATGGACTTAGTAAATATTAAATCAAAATCCTGTACAATTAACTGTTAAGTTCCTAATAGTCAAATCGTTTAAATTCCAATCATTATTGTTCCACTTTGCTTATATTTAATAACAAGTTGCTTAATAATTTGAGGCTCATATACGATAATAAAGTAATAACTGTTTGTCCCTCATGCCTTCAAAAATGCTTTGTTAAATCTTCTCCTCAGTCAGCTACATAGTTTTCAGAGTCACTTTGAGTTAGAACTGTCTTAATATTTTAAAGTATATCTTAAACTAAGGGGAAAAAAAGAAAATGGCAAATAATCAAAATCAAGAATGAAGGAGGAAAAATTACTACTTATTATAAATTAAATAAAAAATTATAAAAGCATATTAAACTTTTTATGTTAAAAACAGTCAGCATAGAGGAAATGGACAAATTTTTGTAAAGATACAAATTACCAAAACTAAGTGGAATAAATAGAAAATTGTAACATAAAATGGAAGATAATGAAGTTTAATGAAATATATTTCCACAAAGAAAATCCAATATCCAGATGACTTCACTGGCGAATTCTATAAAATATTTAAACAACAAAAAATATCTATTTATAATCTTTTCCAGAAAATAAAGGAGGATGAACTTACAAACTCATTCTATGTGCCTTGATACCACAGCCAATTAAAAACATTACAGAAAAACAAAGCATAGATAATTATCTACACAAAACATAAGTACAAAAATTCCCTAAAAATATTAGCAAATCAAATTCAGCAAGTTATAAAGATAATTTATAATGATCAAGAGGTGTTTTTCCTATGGATACAAGGTTGGTTTAACATCCAAATTTAACATTAATATGGATGTTGGTTGAACATCCATATTAACAGAAGGAAGAACCAAAAAGTCACTTGTCTACCTCAATAGACTCAGAATTAGCATTTGACAAAATATTATCTCAATTCATGATGAAAACTGTCAACAAACAATGAATAGTGGCAACTTCTTCAACCTGGTAAAGTATATCTATAGGAAACTGACAGCTAACATAGTGAAAGACTGAATGTTTTCTCTGTAACATTGGACACAGGGCAAAAACATCTGCTCTTGATGCTTTTATATATTTTCAACATTGTACTTGAGGGTTTATCCAGTATAATCAGACCCAAACAATTTTTAAAGGCATCTAATTGGAAAGAAAAATAAAACTATTTGCTTGACAATGACATGACCCTGTAGATAGAAAATTCTAAAGACTCCGCAAAGAAAGTAGTAGACATAATAAAGTAATACATAAAGGTATGGGATAAGAGATCTATATTTTGGCAATTGCATACATAATATACTAGGAAAGAAAAAAAATGCTAGTATATTAAGCTGCCTTCCAAAATAAGGGAAGAGAAGACAGAAATAAGGGAAGAGAAGACAAAAAATTCCTTTAATTTTTTGATTAAAGGAATGTCAGCCTCATTGTCAGAAGAACATATGGTATGGGATAGATAGTTAGATCATTAGAATTTAGAATCAGGAATCTCTTTTAGAAACTGATTCACTAGTAACTACCACTATAACCTTTGATAAATCCTAGAAAATCTAAATTTTAAATCTAAAAGAGAAATTAGAATTTATATAAGTGTATAGTTCTCACACTATTCTTTCTAGTGTTAATTGTTTTCACAGGGAGCAAAGAGAGGGCTTTAGCTTTATTCACAGTTCTCTTTATGTAGTATGATGGGATGCCATGTAAGATTTCCTTTGACAAAGTGTCTCTCTGATCTATAAAATTTGAAAATTATAGATTTATCAATACTCATTTACAGATGAGAAAACTTTAGCACAGTCTTTCCTTTGATTTCTCTTAGAGCCAAGACTGGAATCCAAATCCCCTTTCTATGCTCCTCACTGCCCTATGATAGCTTTTAACTAACTCAAAGAGGAGAAGATGGGCTGCCTGAGCTGTGGATATGCCCATGTAAGTGACAATCGCTTATCTTCAATGAGTCACATTTATGATACATCCGGCCCACTATGCTGTGATGAAGCCCAGTCTACATTTGAGGGTCAAGATAGGGCTGTATAAAATTTTATATAATATGTACTCAATAGATACAGGCCAAATAATAGAATGTGTCCAAGAACCAAATGAAAAATTCAATTGAAAATGTTTTAAAGACTGTAAAGTACTAACAAACACAAGGTTCTTGTTATATTAAAATATAGTGGAACTATTCCTTTTTCTCTATTTAAAAATGACATCTATTTTTGAATAATTGTAAGAAGTTAAAATTCAATTTTGTGACTGTATACTAAATTACAACTGCAATTACTTCAAGAATGGAATCTTAGCCTTTTACGCCAAAAAACTGAATTATAATAATACAAACCATGTCAGATATAACAAATGAATAATACAGGTTAACAGAGACTTTCTTCACCTTTTCTCTTTAAAAATTAGCTCTCTTTTAAATTACAAGTTAATCCATGTCTAATAATAGCTGTTTTAGTGACAGTAGTATGACCTAAATTGAGTAATCCATAAAAAGAATTTAAATTATTCAAATATAACTATACTAAAGTTATGTTACCTTCTGTGAATTTGGTGACAAAGACTGATCTCCAAAGAAAAAGAAAAATAAATCTTTAAAAATACCTCTAATCAATATTTTTCCAATGAAAATTGTAGGGAAAGCATTACTGATTTTAAATATTTACAATAACAAAGTTTGAGACACTCTGAGTTCCTTGAGAACTAGAACTGTGTCAACTCATCTTTAAACTTTCAGAGTTTAAAGACATGAACACAGTGTCTTATACATGCTAGAAAATTGAATATATAACAATAGATATACTTTAAAAAATTGAACTGAGAAGCTGTGATGAGTTAGATGCAGCTAATATAATTTTCCTTGAATTCACTTATGGTCAGCAAGACCTAATTCTAGATGCCATTTCATTTTATGTTAAATTGTTTTAAAATTTCTTCTCAAATGACTTTCTTTAATAAGCAACATAAGTATTTTGAAGGCATGTAAAACACACTAGTTACAATTTGATAAAAAACTTGTTTTATACCACAAGTAGTAATAGGTATCAGTTACTAAAAATTAAATTTCTGAAATACCTATCTATAAAAATATGGTAAGTTATTAATAGTTTGATTCTATATTATTTTCTATTCATTATAATCAACTAAGTCACAGAAGTAATGGCAATAAAATGCACAAAATACAAAGCTGTATTTTGCCTTCTATCCTTTTCCTTACTTTCATCATCAAATTGTTTAACCAAAATGTTACTTATATTATTAATATCTCTAAATATCTCTCTGTTCACTTCTAACCATCAGCATCTTACTTGTTCTTCTATCTGCTTGTCCTTTCATCTGTCTCTTAAATGGCTTAGGTGCAGATCATTGACCCACTTCATTCTCATCTTTCATACTCACACAAATCATTATAATCTATAGGTTAGTGAATCCCAAATCTATTTATTAAAACTAAATCTCTTCGTGGACTTCTTGATGAGGATACACAACTGATTGCATGACTATTTGTATGAGCAGGAAGCAAATCAAATTCAACTTGTTTGAAATTGAACTCATAACCCTGTCCAATGTCACTATTTCTATTTCTATGGTTTTTTTTTTACCTTAGTTCATGGGACCACCAGCCTCCTTGCTGCCTATGTGAAAACCTGATCACTAATGTTGATGCCTCATTCACCTCTTTCCCACATCCAGTCAATGTTAATTCTCATCATTTTCACCTCTTGACTTTCTTTTAAATCATTCCATGTTTTTGATCCTCCCTGCCATTACTTTATAAGTCATCAAAATTTCTTAGATTACTAAAAAATATTTCTACTATTTTTATACCATTCTCCAGCCTTGCTTTCCTCTAGTCCTTTCATTATTCTGCAGCTAGCATAAATTTTCAAAAAATACCAGTCAGATTATATTCTTTGTTGGACTATATCTCCTCAATGTTTACCTTTTTATTTCAGGATAAATTCAAAACATCTTAACTGGCTGAAAAGAAAAAGCTTTAATATATCTCATCCAGACTGATTTTATTATTACTGGGAGATAAAAGTTATTGGGGGAGAGAGAGAGAGCAGACAGAGGAATTTACCTTGAACTCCCAATTTATTTTTATTTCCTGTACTGAATTCCTTTATATTTTTCTGAGTATCTTATGCATTCTTCCACTTCTAGAGTTTGACATATGCCAGTTTAACCACCAAAAATTCTTTTCAATTCTCTTTTCATTATTTTCCCCCTAATGTTTTAGTTTTCAATTTAGATGTATTATTATGGATAGTTTCCCTGGTATTTTTCTGTTTGCACCTGTAACACTCTGCTTTTCTTTTTATCTGTGTTAACATTTGAACGTGGTATTCATATTGCCAGTTCACCATGTCTGCTATTCATTAGACTGTAAACCCATCTGAGAAAGACATTTTTTTATTATAAACTTTGTATCCTGAACAGTAATGATGGTATTTTAACATAGCAACCAAAGAATAAATAAATGAATGAGTCGTAAAATGTTGCTGTTATATTTATATTCATGATAAATATGCTCTTAAAATATTAATACATAAGTTATGATATAATAATGTTGACTTAAGACATAATACATAATGTTTCAAAAAGATATGATATTCACAATTTATTATGTATACATCTATATTTCAGAAAATATGATAAACTATGGATTTAAAGATGTATAAGATAGTCTTTGATGCTAAGAAGTTCACACTTAACTGAGAAGATCACTACACACAGATTAAATATGATATAGTACATGTCAATAAAATACATTTACACATAAAATGTAATTCTATTTTTGAATTATATTTGGTACGTGATGTAAAGAATTTTATATACATGTCTAAATATATTTTCATTCAAATTTTAACCTTAATGTGAAAAGTTCATTATGTAGTTTTAATTTCCTAAGGAAATCAGATACTAATCAAGAAAAAATAAATCTGGCATTAATGTTGTGTATGTGATTTTGATGGAGCAATTAGATTGATTTAAAGTACTCCTAAGCAGTTTGATTACGGTAGTGTACCCACAAGCAGTTGAAAGTTTAAGATGAAATATAATTTATCACAACATAAATTTGGATTCCATTATATTTACATAGCCTATAATAATGAGAAAAATGTTACTATTTCTAAATTAAGTTGATGATTATGGTGATGGTAATGATTTTATTTCCATGTATATGATACATTACAGTGCTTTATGAAATGGTATGAAAACTTTATAAGTGATTCTCTCTACAAAGTGTTACTTTTATAAGTACTATTGAAATGTTGCCAGTTCTAGTATAAATCAAAGCTATCTTCTTTGAGAATACAAAATAGTTTTATATAATTACTTGGGAAAATGAAAGGGTCTTAGAAAATGGTAGATAATCTACCCTAGACTCATCTATGTAAAGCCAGGCAACCATTAAAAGTAAGAGAAAGGGAATTAAAGCAATTAAAGGAAGAAAATAATAACATCAATTCAGAATTGAAACCAATAGTTAAATTAAGTCCTTAAAGGTTAACACTTTTTAAGTATATCTATTCATGGTAACTGATTCCATTCTTTTGTTTACTCAAATTTGTGTTCATCTTTAAAGCACTAAAGAATTTGGCACAGTGGTTCCAAAATCAGTGTCCATCAGAATGACCTAGGAAGCTTGTTGAAAATGGAGATTTATTGGCAATACCCACAGAAATACTGATTCAGCATGTCTGGAATGAGGTACAAGAATCTGCTCTTTTAAAAATGCCCAAGGTGACTCTGATGCTGGTGACCACAATTGAGGCATTGAGGAATACTTCTACAGAAGAAAAGGTCAACCCCAGCATGCTTATTTTCAGTTAAAGTGAATAGGACTATTCATATCTTTTTTAGAAAGGAGGAGGAGGGTGTTGCTCAGATACTGCAGAGAATTTGCACTCCTCTTTGTCACTTGATCCCTGGTGAGGTCAACCATAGGTCACCTAGTGAATACATTTTAACCCAGTCAGTGGGGTTTATAAGAATGCAGATCCAGGAACAGAACAACCTTCCAAACTCACCAGATGGGAGAAGTTAAAGAGAAATGTTTCTTTGGACATATGTTAAGTTGGGGCACACAGGAAGAGAAGATACAAGGGGAATGAGGATAGATTCATAATCCCACCTAAAATACTGCAAATTATCAGTGAGGCTGTTAAGGCTCTGTTGGATGAGGACCCAGCTTACTTTCTGAATACATACAACCTTGCCACCAACGACACCACACTACCTGCAATGTCTGAGCTTGGCATGAACTTTGGTACCTTTATGGTTTGCTTAAGATGTTTCTTCAACCTAGAATACCCTCTCCTTCGAGCACAATATCTTTTTTATAAGTATAAATTATAAGTATAATTATAAATTATAAGTATAAATATAATTATAAATTATAAGTCTTTATAAAGACTCAACTCAAGTAATACTTCCTTTGTGATATACTCTGCCTTCAAAAAGAACTGTTTTATTTTTTCTCTCTCTGAGAGTACTTTGTGTTTTGATTATGCATTTAAAGGATTTAGCCAGATTGTTGCATCTCTCACAGCCTTTTCAGTTTCTAGAGGCCAGGCACTACAGTCCCTAAGATTTCTTTTTTTTTTTTTAAGTAACTTGTCTAGTTGCCAAGAACCACATATGTTACACAACCTTCTAAACTGGCTCCCAGTAATCCCCACCTCCTAATATTCACACCCTCATGCAACTCCCTTCCCTTCAGTGTGATCTGGATCTAGTGGCTGGTTTCTACTGAATAAGATGTGGCAAAAGTGAGATATCATTTCTGAGAATAGGAGACGAGTGACTGATATTCATTTTCCTGGCACTTTCTCTCTCTAGCTCGCTCATTTTGATTACACCAGCTGCCATTATGTGAACAGCCCTATGGAGAGGCTCATGTGGCAAGAATCTAAGGGGAGCTTCAGATAAATAGCTGGTGAGACTCTGAGACCCTGAATTTTGTCATCAACCACTGAGTGAATTTAATAGCAGCCTTATGAGAGAAGCCTTAGAGGACTGAACTTAACCATGAATGGATTACTAAACTTCAAGCACTGTGAGATAATAAACATTGTTTTAAACCACCAAATTTTGGTGTAATTTGTAATATAGCATAAGTAATACCCCATCCATAAGGACTAGATCTCTCTTCTAAATTCTTACAGCCTTTCTCCCCAAGAAATGGAGTTCTGTTAATGAATACCAGTGTTGTACCTATTTTTAAAATAATTGTTACTTTGTCTTCTAATTATGTACCATTTCTCACCTAAACCATGATTACGATTGCCTTAATCAAGGGCACCATGTTGAGGGTGCCATATGCTGCCTGTGTCATTGAATGTACTTGCCAGTCAGTTCTATTCCTTCCCCCATTCTACTCCTGATTTTGAAGGTCTACAGTTAGGCATTGGTTCAAATATCTTGTGTGGCTGTTCTCATCATTGACTCACCATAGGAAAGGATCTGTAATGACATCATGGACTAACAAGGTGAAAAACACAGAGAATGCATACTATAACTACGGAGTGTGTTTTTGTTCATTAATTCCCAACTGAGGTGTTTAGAAGTATTGATAATGATTGTATTTCTTTTAATATTTCAAAAAGTCTAACATGTTATATAGTTACACATCATTTAGCTATAAAGTTAATTAAAACATTTTTGTAATTATATCAACTGACTGTGATACTAGGCTGATCAAATAATTGATTGTCACTTTGTTAATTAAACATAAAGATATTTAATAAATATTGTTTAATGAGAGGTGATGTCAGGTAGACAAAAATCTTTCAATATACAGGGAAATTAGTAAAAAATATCCTTCACAATGAAATCATTAGGAACTCTAACTGTAGGTAGAGACTGATCCAGTAATTTGAACTTATTGGTCACAGACAGAAATCTACCTAACTATTCTACTGTTGTTCACATAATATTACATGTATATATCCCTATTCTCATATTTTTAGGTTTTGTCTTTTCATTATAAAATACAAGTTTACTATATAATTCTCATAATTAGGTATAATAAGATTAAATATAGATGATAGGCAGATGTCAAGAATTTAATAATTTCAATTCACTTATATGTACATTGCAAATGAAAATATTCATTTTTATACTATATTATGCTTTATGCAATAAAAATTACCTTGACAATTGTTACTAAATTATTTTTAATTTATTTTTTAAATTGCCAGATAAAATGATATATATTTACCATGTATAATATGTTGTTTTGAAGTATATATACATTATAGAATGACTAACTCTAGCTAGTTAACATATGCATTACTTCACATAGTTGTCATTTTTTTGTGGTGAGAACACTTTATATTCACTGTCTTAGCATTTTTCCAGAATGCAATGTATTGTTAACTAGAGTCACCATGTAGTATAATAGATCTCTTGGACCTATTCCTCCTATTAACTGAAATTTTGTATTTTATGACCAACATCTCCCCAAATCCCTCACTACTAACTTATTTAAAATAAATGAATGAAGCTTAGGCAAGTAAATATGTTTCTGGTAGAATTGTTAGCACTCAATCCATTGGATATGTTTTGAAGTGGGAGAACTCAGGGCTCCAGTCCTAGCCTGGTCATCATTAGCTGTGTGACACTGAGCTACCTACTAACAAAATATCTCTGAGTTCCATTTCCTGACTCCTGCAATAAAGACAATAATACTAACTTTGTAAGATTATTGAAAGGATTATATGAGTTAATGTATGGAAAGCTATTAGAACAGGTTAGTAGTTTAATCTACTATTGCATTATTCTAAAAAATTAGCTATTCATTTTTCATTTGGTCTCACAGTATCATTTCATGGCTGGCTATTTGGC
Source organism: Microcebus murinus (assembly GCF_040939455.1). Classification (NCBI taxonomy): domain Eukaryota; kingdom Metazoa; phylum Chordata; class Mammalia; order Primates; family Cheirogaleidae; genus Microcebus; species Microcebus murinus. The sequence continues at coordinate 16,490,158 of NC_134114.1, forward strand.
ATATAGGCCAAAAAAAAAAAAAAAAAAAAAAAAACACACAAAAAACCTACTTCCAATAATTCTGCCACAATATCTACTTTTTTTTCTCTTTATATCTTTTATCATTTAATGACCATACTGTGATAAGTCATAATATTTTGCAACCTCCCCCTAGAGCTTATATGACAGTTCATTTAAATCTAAATTTTCTGAAATTCAGCATAATTTGTATAGTTACTACTTACTAAAATACACTAATCTGATAAATTTATAACTACCCCTAAATTGTAATGTCCTTTAGAATAGACATCAGTCTTACTCAGTTTTCTCATAACTCACAACAAATAGTGCTTTACTCATAGATGATACTCTACACAGCTGATACAAATGAATGCATGAATTTATGTTGAGCTTAAATTATAGACGCTGATGTCAGAGTTTGCTTTTCTTGTACATTTAAAGATATTACTCTATGTGAAATTTAAAAAGTTATAATATATATCTACATAGAAAATAACACTAAAAATTATCTAACAATTTAATCTCGTAATATACATTTCTATATAAAATTTTTAAAATAGAGCATTTTGTAAGGCAATTCACTGATATTTTCCTTATTCCACAATAAATGAAACCAATTCATTGCCATTTGGATAACTAATATGACCATTAAAAGAAGAATTATCCTCTAGTATCATCTGTCTATTTTATAATTATATAAAATGTATTTTAGGGATTTAATGAAGTTATTTTTAATTATCTTTAAATAATGGCATTTGTTGTAGTAACACCAAAAACTTAGGAATATTTGCCTATTCAAACTTTCTAATAATTTTAATGAAGTAAAATTTGGAGCATCCATCTCTTTAAAAATTTTCAAGGTTAATATAAAAACAGCAAAGCAGCAATGCATAAAAGAAGTATTAGAAGTCTAATAAAATTATTTGGACCTCTAACTATAGCAACACTGATTAATGACTGCTTTTTAATTAATTGGAAGTTGTTCAATCATTGTGCCATTTCATTTCGCCTGAGAGTTTTTATAAAAGGGTCAGGGCCAAAACATATGCTAGTTCAATCTGCAATAAGGTATACTTACACAACTTCGTTCTTCTTGGCAGGGCAAGTGTGGACTATTTATTTCTCATTCATTCACTGTGATGATATCCCTGCTCAGTTGGCTAGTTTGATCAATTAAGACAGTCTTAGGCATTAGAATATGAATAAAGTTTACTTTTAAACTGTACATTCAAACAAAATAAAAAAACACACAATTAGCTAGTCCTATTACATAATCTTTAATTACTACATGACATGTGTTAAGCTTCTTTATTTTTCAAATAGATATCTAGTCTTTCTTCCACCAGACTTTTTTTTTTTTTTTTTTTTTTTGAGACAGAGTCTCACTTTGTTGCCCAGGCTAGAGTGAATGCCGGCAGCCTAGCTCACAGCAACCTCAAACTCCTGGGCTCAAGCGATCCTCCTGCCTCAGCCTCCCGAGTAGCTGGGACTACAGGCATGCGCCACCATGCCCAGCTAATTTTTTCTATATATATTAGTTGGCCAATTAATTTCTTTCTATTTATAGTAGAGACGGGGTCTCGCCCTTGCTCAGGTTGGTTTTGAACTCCTGACCTTGAGCAATCTGCCTGCCTTGGCCTCCCAGAGTGCTAGGATTACAGGCGTGAGCCACCGCGCCCGGCCCAGACTTTCTTAATGGTTCTAAAATCCACACAATGGTCTTTGGATACATAATGGAATGGACTACAGGTCTATTTTCAAAATATTTCTTTGACATCATCCTTAGATTGTGAATATACATATATTGATTATGTGTTATGTCCCAGTTCCACCTATGTTGCAGTGAGTTAATATAACTTCTTAGAATGTGTACAGTAGAGTTTCCTAATTTGCATGTAGGTAAAAACTACAGCCAATAGTCTGGAGTGGCAGAGCCAGCATGTGCACTAATCATGTTGATAACTAAATTAAGGTTCTATAAGTTTAAGATATCTAAGCTTTCAGGAATCAATGACATTTTCTTCCACTGTGAGATTTCATACTTCCTCCCATTTTCTAAATGATTGAAACTCAAGGCTCTGAAAGGAGGCAGCGGACCTAGTTCTTGTGAGTGAACTCATTTTCTGATGATGTCTTGATAGTCCAGGGAGGCACTGGGGAGAAAAAGAACTTCCATAGCTATAGTACATGCAACCAATAAACTATAATTCACCTGAAGTTAGGTATGGGGGCCCACCACCCCTGTATCAACCAATGAAATATGGATGTGTTTTGTGTATGTGTTAATAGGAAGGTTTAGGTTAGACTAGATTGTTTCTACTGAATACTCTTTTATTATGGACAATATGTCTATAATAAGATATTCAAGGGACTCCCTCGATCAGTTGTCACTTATTATGCCCAGGCCATTGAAGTGAACGTAACATGGGTCACAAAGATCTTATATTCCATAACTTAGACATCTTATTTTAACCATATTTCTCAAAGATCTTAAAAAACTAAAGTTTATTTTTAAATCATGATAGAGTTAAGTTCCCAAAATTTTTTATGAATGAAATAAATGACAGCATGAAAGGAATGAGGAATAACCTATGTAACTGTAATAGGATGCTGTATGAGAGTGGAGATGGACACCACATGTGAAGGGAGACTTCAGGAAAACAACTTAAAGAGAATGGGGGTAGAGATTTCCCCCAAAATGGGAGATTGGTATTCTGTTCTCCCTAAAATATGTCTGCTTAGGCAGCTACCTTGATGTTCTCATCCCTGACCAAGGAGGGAAGATTTGAAAGGAGATGGCAAGGCAGAGAAAACACTCAATAGAGAAGCAGCCTGTTATGCACCTGTTTAACTTGGCAAGGATGTGTGAATTTCCTCAGGGTCAAGTGGCACAGCAGAAGGGAGCTGAAATTGAGAAATCAAAGTATTAACTCACCCAAGAAGGCTTTCTGCCAAGTAAAGCATCCCTGGAACTAAGAAGTTGTGTGGCCTACCATTGGGTGCCCCTATCATATTTTTATGGAGATAGGATGCCTGGAGCCCCCAACAACAAAGAACTCACAAAATCACATAACAAGAGACTTAATGTTTGGACAACTGCTTTTACCAATAGTTCATTTTTAGCCGTTAAAGCATTGGCCACCAATGGAATACTATATACCCACTATATGAAGAGAGGCTTATGCATTTCTATTTCTCTCTCTTCTTTCTACTTTAAATGACTGGAGATTCTATCCCCCCCATTCTGACAGAATCAAAGTTACAATTAAACTGTCTTTGAGTTCTTCAGATATCTATTGCCATATAATGACAACTCCAAAATGTAGTTGCTTGAAATACTTGTATGTTCATATTTCTTCATAATTTTGTGAGTATGTATGTCGGCAGGGTTTGGCTAGGTTAAAATTCCGTTTTGCATGGCACTGATGGAGTTTACATGGGAGTATTCAGCTAGTAAGTGTACTGGACTAGAGGTTCCAAGATGGTATCACTCACACATCCATAGAAGGTATGTTTGGAAAGCAGAGATGAGAAGGGCTTGTCCACCGGAGCACCACCACCTGTCCAGTGGGCAGCCTTAGGGGACTCAGACTTCTTACACGACAGGTCAGAACCCTAAGAGTAAGAGTTCCAACAAACAGCTGCATGTTCTTCAATGTTAGGCTATTCTGATTATTAAAAGTAAGTCTAAGAGTAGTAAGATTAGCTAATGACATCACTAAGGAGTAGGAGAAGGTGTATGACTATCCATGTGTGGAAGCAGTTGTTGAAGATAAAACTGTTTCATATTTACACCCCCCATTGAGTTGATACTGATCAAAACCCCTCAACAGAAATGTTCACAGCTCTTCCTTCCTGAAAGGTGAAATTGGCTGCCAAAGTGTTGTATATTTGCACTAGATGCACCAAATGAAATAAGAAGGGAACAAAATGAAAGAGACTCAAATGGGATTTTCCCAAACCTTTCAAGAGACCCTAAGCAGAAGGACTAGGAAGATGCACTTTTATTAAAAACAGGTATGTCGAGAGCCAAAGTCACCACTCCCACCCTAATCTATTACTTGAGGAAGTTTTGATAATATTCCTGACTGTTCAGTCAAACAAATAAAACTTATAATCACTTTCAGTCTAGAGGAATCTCTTCTGAACCAAGCAGAAACTAATATAAGGAACAAGTCCTAATGTCACTGTAGATTCTGAGCAACTCCTTGAAGAATTGCAATTAAAACTCCTATATTCCTATATTGCACAGTGACATTCATTGAAATATAAATTCTAATGAAAAGGGGAGAGAGGGAAGATGGATTATTTTTAAAATGTCCTCTTCAAGTTCTGAAAATATTTCAGAACGGGTGATTTTTATGTGATACTTATTTCTTCTTGCCTGGCTCTGTGAAACTCCCAACGATATATACAAGAATCCTGTGTGGAAGAAAAGTTGAAACTCTGGTGGATTTTTGAAGGCAACGCACAGAAAAGGATGAGGTCACTCAATGAAATGCACTACTAGATATTCCTGCAATCCTGCAAACAGGGCTCAGTGGCAGCTGTCACAATTTCTCTGGACTTATGCTATGAGGAAAAGGAGCAGGTTTCTGAGTTTCCCTGGGAGACCACTCAGCTGTCAGTCCAAAAATGAAAAACACCTCAGCAGGGACTCATTTAAGAGTCTTAAATCCAAAGAACTGCAGTATAACATTGATTCTGTCCATGCCATACTTACTAACTTTACTCGCAATTATGGAGAAATTATACTGCGCAGTGCTTTCTCTGTCTAGTAATTCATTAGTGGCGATGGTTCCTTCAGTTCCATCTATTGTAAAGTAGCTGTCCCCATCACTCTTCCAATCTATGAAGTACCTGTATATGAAAAGAGTAGATGCAAATGTGCAATGATTACACATTAATCATAATGGCAGTTAGGCTAACTTGACACAGTTCCTTATTTTTCTCCCTGTGGCTATTACCCACCTTGCAATAAAGAAGAGTGTAAATGACAGCTTCTTTATTGCAAAGTCAGTATGCTCAAGGGGAAACTGGAAATAATGAAAGATTTAGTACTCCTGCTGTTCATATTATTTTAGGGTCTTGACACCTTGAAAGCTCAGCAGAGACTAAAATTCTAAAGCTGACCATGAGTTTCCTTAACCTACTGAATATTAAAACTTTTTCAAGCACTAAAAAAATGCCGTAATGATGGCTGTGGCTGTGGGAATGGTCAGGAGTGGGGGAGGTATCTGGAAACAACTGCAAACTACCCAGGTTAGAACAGAGGTTGAATCTTTGTGTTTCTGTGGATAGAAAAATAGCATTATGGAAAATAAGTGGAAAATTTTTAACTGACAATTTGGTAATTGTGCAAAAATATTTCTCTTCAAACACATCTAAAAGGGTCATTATTGTTTTGTTATAATATATATCAGGTCAACATTTTTTCAAAAAGCAGTGACCTTAGATAATGATGTCTTTTTGTCTTATTATCTGATGCATTTGATAATAATGGGTGTTGCCTTATGTGAAGCAACTGGACTAAAAAATCCAAGAAAATTATTAACAAAATAGAAAGCACATCTTTGAATAATGGTAGACAGATGAAGGGATATTATATAAACTTGTTTTTCAAACATATTTAATTCATAACAATAGTTAAGATTTTTAAATGTGACCATATTATAGACAGTCTCAATTGTTACACATATTAATGTATTAAATCTCCATAAAATCTCTAAAAATTAGTATTTTTAATCTCTCTACTTTACATATGAGGAAACTGAAAGCATAGAGAAATGAAGGAATTTTCCCAGGTTCACATAGCTAGAAAGTTTTAGGATATTTGAACCAGATCGTTAATGTTTCCCATATAATTATCATTATATAGTCTTACCAATTTTAAATGGAACATATTATGGGAAAGGGCTTTGCTGATCATAAGGCACAATGCATAATATATTTTTCAACATTATTCTGGCCTGGGAACCAAAGAGAGGTCATTCCAAATATTGTCTGAAAGCAGATGGCATCATTATTAGCCCATTGAAATCCCCAAGCCAAAGAAAGTCATCTTGCTCATCATAAAAAGTAAGGTAATAATAGCAAGTTATTATTTTATATGCTGGTTATTTGAAACTGTGAATGTTTGCATGTCATTCCAATGCTAGGTCAAAACTAGCCTGCCTTCATGAATGAGATGTAGGATTCTTAACTTGTCAATATTTGTTAGCACAAGTATGCATTATTTTATTGTGCTTCCTTTTGTTGCACTTCACAGATATTGCGATTTTTACAAATTGAAGATTAGTGGCAACCCGGTGGTGAGCAAGTTTATATAGGAGCTATTTTTCCAATAGTATGTGCTTGCTTTGTGTTTCTGTGTCATATTTCAGTAATTCTTACAGTTCATCAAACTTTTTCATTACCATTAATAGGTTGATCTGTGAGCAGTCATTCTCAGTGTTAACTATATAAATTGTTTTGAGGCACCACAACCTGCACCCTTATAAAACAGTGAACTTAATAAATGTAGTCTGTGTTCTGACTGCTCTACTGACTGGCCATTTTCCCCTCCTCCTCTTCCTCCACACGCCTCACTTATTCCTATTCCCTGAGACGCAATGATATTGAAATTAGGCCAATTAATAATTCTCCAATGGCCTCTGTGTGTTCAAGTGAAAGGAAGAGTCCTGCCTCTCTCACATTCAATTAAAAACTAGAAATGGTTAAGGTTAGTGAGAAAGGTGTATAGAAAGCCAAGATAGGCCTCTTGCACTAAACAGTTAGCCAAGTCATGAATACAAACAAAAAGTTATTGAAGGAAATTAAATATGGTACTCCAGTGAGCATATGAATGATAAAAAAGCAAATCAGCCTTATTGTTGACACATATAAAGTTTCAGTGGTCTGGATAAAAGATTATACCAGCCATAATATTCCTTTAAGTCAATGTCTAATACATAGCAAGGCCCTGTCTTCAATGTCATGAAGGCTGAGAGAGAGAGGTAAGGAAGCTGCAGAAGAAAAGTTTGCACTTAGCAGATGTTGGTTTATGAGCTTTAAGGAAAGAAGCCATCTCCATAACATAAAAGGGCAAAGTGAAGCAGTAAGTGTTGATGTAGAAGCTAGAGCAAGTTATCCATAAGATCTAACTAGGAACACTGATCAAGGTGGCTACACTAAACAACATAGTTTAATGCAGATGAAATAGTCTTCTATTGGAAGAAGAGGCCATCAAGAACTTTCATAGCTAGAGAGAAGTCAATAGCTATTTTCAAAGTCTCAAAGGACAGGCTGACTCTGTCTAGGGATTAATATAACTGGTGGCTTGAAGTTGAAACCAATGTCCATTTTTTTAAATTCAGTATATTATGTGGGTACAAATGTTTAAGTTACATATATTGCCTTTGCCCCACCCAAATCAAAGCTTCGAATGTGTCCATCTTCCAGACAGTGTGCACCGCATCCATTAGGTGTGAACCAATGCTCATTTACCATTTCAAAATCTTGGGGCTGGGGCCAGGTGCAGTGGCTCATGCCGGTAATCCTAGAACTCTGGGAGGCCGAGTAAGGAGGATTGCTTGAGCTCAGGAGTTTGAGACCAGCCTGAGAAAGAGTGAGACCCCATCTCTACTAAAAATAATAAAACTTAGCCAGGCATAGTGATACGTGCCCATAGTCCCAGATAATCAGGAGCAAGAGGATTGCTTGAGCTCTGCAGTTTGAGATTGCTGTGAGCTAGTCTGATGCCACAGCACTCTAGCCCTGGTGACAAGTGAGACTGTCTCAAAAAAAAAATCTTAGGGCCCTTATGAATTATGCTAAATCTACTTTGCCTATACTCTAGAAATAGAATAACAACGCCTTGATGACAGCATGTCTGTTTACAGCATGATTTTACTGAATATTTAAAGCCCATTGTTGAGGTATATTCCTCAGAGAAAAGATTCCTTTCAAGATATTACCATTCATTGACATTGCACCTAGTTACCCAAGAACTCTGATGGAGATATACAAGGTGATGAATGTTGTTTTCATGCCTGCTAACAGAATATCCATTCTGCAGCCCATGGATCAAGAAGCGATTTCAACCTTCAATTCTTGTTATTTAAGAAATGCATTTTTGTAGGTCTATAGCTGCTATAAATAGTGATTCGACACATGGAGCTGGGTAAAGTAAATTGAAAATTTTCCCAAAAGGATTCACCATCCCAGATGAATTAAGAACATTTTTGATTCATGGGAGGAGGCCAAAATATTAACATTGACAGGAGTTTTAAAGAAGTTGATTCCAACACTCATGGATGATTTTTGAGGAGTTTAAGATTTCAGTGGAGGAAGCCAGTTTAGATGTGGTAAAATAGCAAGAAAAGTGGAATTAGGAGCGGAGCCTGGCAATGTAACTGAGTTGCCATAATCTCATCATCAAATTTGAATGGATGAGGAGTTGCTTCCTAAGGATGAGCAAAGAAAGTGGTTTTTGAGATGAAATCTACTCCTGGTGAAGATGCTGTGAACCTTGTTGAAATGACAACAAAGGATTTAAAATATTACATTAACTTAGTTCACAAAGTGGCAGGAGGTTTTGAGAGGATTAACTCCAGTTTCAAAAGAAGTTCTACTTTGGGTAAAATGCTACCAAACAGTATTGCATGTTACACAGAAATCTTCTGTGAAAGGAAGTGTCAATCAATATGGCTAACTTTACTGTTGTCTTATTTTAGAAATTTCCATGGCAATACCAACCTTTAGCAACCAGCCCCCTGATCAGGCATCAGCCATCAATAGCAATACAATATTTTTAATTAAGGTATGCACTTTTTTAAGGGAGAATGCCATTGCACACTTAGTGTAAACATAACTTTTGTACGTACCAGGAAACCAGAAAATTTGCTTGGCTTTATTGTGACAGTTGCTTTATGTGGTGGTTTGGAATCAAACCCACAATATATCTGAATTATTCCTGTAACTAATTTCTGAAACAGAAGATGCTGGTTATTATTAGAAAGGGTATGATATGTTAATTTGTTTTTGCTATTTATTTGAGGGGTGAGAATGCATTGATGATTTCAATGTAGTATCTTATATGAACGCTCTCAATAATTATAAATGAAGTTAAGGCACATTTAAAAAGTCAGGGAGTACAGAGATATAATGAGCCTAATTCTCTCTACTGTTCTTTTTTGAACAAGAAAGCATTTCTCACAACACTCCTTTTCAGTATCTCTATTTAACTTTTCATATGCCTAATTTAAGAAGAAAATTGCCACTGAAACTCCTCATGAATTATTATTTCTGGAAGAATTGTCAATGCAGACTAACTGTATTCAATTGCACAATTCATTAAATATTTGCTGAGTGTCCACTCTATACTAGACACTGTATTAGAGGTGAGGAATATAAAATTAAGTAAAGCATTATGCCCACCATTGAAGAATCATACTAAGTTCATACTAACTTAATTCTAATGAATTATAGAAATGTTACTCCTATGTAGGTGTGTGCTATTATTATATATGATATATGTATACATGTGGTTATATATATGGCATGTATCTATGTCACAAGTCCATAAAACATTGCAATAATTATGACATTTTATAATTCTTTGTAATCTGGGTATCCTGCCCCTCCTGGTAAGATATTATTATATATTCCTTGATTCGTTGCTGAGGGGAGAGACCATGTCTCCTCAACCACACCTCTCAGATGGACATTTCAATCAAACTGAGCTGGGACATAGGAGAGGGAGGGAGAGAGAAGGTTCTGGGACAAGTGACATAGTCTTTTGCTATTCTTACCAACTTTTAGTAGATTTTCGTGAATAAATGTTTCTTTATGTGGTTCATGCCCTTAGAAAATTTTCCAGAGACAAATAATTGGTTTTGATATAAATAATAATTCTTGTCATTTACAGTTGTTTCTCAGGGGAGTGTGTCTGTGGAACTCCTCATGCCTCCATCAAATTTTAAGTGGAGCCTCCATCAAATTTTGGGGTTCTCTTCTGTCATTCATTTCAGTTAATCTGCATGTTATTCTTAAGCTTTTCTTTATTTGCATCTTTGCAAATCTCTGCAATGAACAGATCCTTCTTTGATGCTACATGGTACTCAATTATTATGTAGTTGACAAATAACACAGCTTGTATACATTTTGTGTATGTTATGAGATTGTTCTTCTTACCCAAAGCCTTTTATATTGCTTGAGGCAGAGACTCAAGTTCATCTATGTGTTGCCAAGGACCTGGGATGTTATTTTGCATATAGCATATGTTACTTAAATATTGTATTGAATTCAATGTACAAATCCTATTCTTTATATCAACATAATAGTTACATATTTCTACTTCAAGGCAAAAATATCCTGAGGCCCAGTAAACTCCTCAGTGCCGTACAAACTGGGGAAAATTGATCACCTAACTTATAGTTAATGCTTGTAGCATACATTATAATTTACCAAATTGATTCAAACAGAAGTACAACTTTGTACAGTGAATCACTATACACACAGGACATGTTTAATTGTAATTTTAAGTTCTGAGAACATGTTTAAAATTCAAGAACCTATATAATATATGCATAAAATAATATTGTCTGTTTTGTTTCTATATATCAACCAGCACCCAGTATCTATCAAGCTTGATAAGCAAATTTTATTTATTTAGTCACTTCAGTCTAATACTGACATAGAGTTTACAATACATAAGCTAACCACCACTGAGATGCAATGAAATACAGCAAAAAAACCCCTAATATTTTCACAGAGAGAACTAAGGCGACATACAATTTATTTTACTTACCATGTGCAATTAGGTTAGGAAACTTTCCCTCCGATATCTATTTTCCTTATAATTTATAAAATTTGAAAATAATACCTGCCTAATAGTGTAACTATGAGTGTTATTATAGAAATGAAACGAGGTAAAGTATATGTTGCCTAGGCACAGGATTACATGTATGTGTGTATGTGTATTCTTTCCCCCTTTCTCCCTCTCTCTTTCTACGTTATTTTCTATAACTCCCAGATAAATATCCTTCCTTACAAACTCATACTTAGTTCTGGTATCAAGTCGTGCCATACATACCCTACAACTTTAAAATATCTGAACTTACAAGGCTCCCATACAAACCCCTAAAGCACAACACTGAACACAATTATTCAGGCACTATTTCAAAGCATGGTGCTTTTGTTTGACTCTCATTCAGTACTTTCTGGTATCCAGTTTTTAGCTCTGTCACCTTGTAAGATTTGGCAACCCCCTTTCTCTGGATGCTATCCTTGCAGAAAGCTTAATGCCTTCTGGAATACAGGTGAAACTTATTTGAATTGTTTTTACTCAGCTAAACATCTTCAGCATCTACCAATAGTTAATCAGGTCCAAAGCTATACGTCTAGTACCAGCTCCTGGCATTTGCCTGATGCGCTGTGTTTATGTGATGGAATGAACTCTGTGACTGATGAAACCATAAATGTGAGACAACAAAGACCATTTTCTATACTGATGTTTTACCCAATATAGCAACTGGGAGACATCTATAAGAAAAGGCTATCAAGGAAGTGACAATGAAACCACTCCTACATTTCCTGGACAATTGAAAAAAAAACATGACCCACATCTAAAATGTGTAGATCACTTTCAGGAGATACACCCTCCTCGAGTGAACCATCATATGTTTTACTATGTGTTTGCAATAGTCCACTTCTAATCTAAGGGGAAAATAATATTTTAATTGCAACTAATCACAAAAGTGTAACATGAATTGTCTAATTTGGCCTAACTCACCAGTTTCAATGAGCAAAAGACTTAAGTGCTAAATATGTTTGAGTAATCGCATACTTATTTGGTGAGTAGATGAGATTTAAAAGAAAAAATAGGTGTTTATGATCTATGTATAATGAAACAAATATAGAGTTCATACAAGTATGCACTAAAAAAAAATGTTTGCTAAAAAATTTTAACAATTGAATAGAAATCAAAACTTAAAAACATTAATCTATGCAGGCTACTTGATACAGTATAATTTTATTATTTTTTCATAAATGAGTTTTCAGACATGCCTTAAAAAGTTTTATTCTCTTCATTAGGTAAGCATTGCCCCTAAAATTGTTTCTTTTAATTTGCCTAATAACTTTCTCACAGTTAATGGAAAAGCTAACTTTGACCCTGTCGTGATTCCCAAATACATTTTGTAAAAAGTATTTGATGGTACACAGTTACTCCAAAAGTGTTGCATCTCATTCTGTAAGCAATAAATATGTAGGAATAATGATTCAGGTCAAGGTAGGAAATATTCTTTCATCCAAATAATAATAATAGATCAAAATCTTTTTACTCTTAACTCTTCTCAGTTGATAATGTTTTGTCTTATCTTTTGTCTTGTAGCAGACAATTGAAAGTAAATTTAGTTCAATTTATTGTAACAAACATTTTATGGAGCACCTAAGCCACCTGCAAGAACACTTGGATTGTAATTGCTTCATCAACAATCACAATTAAACCTTTTTCATAGGAATCCCAATATATTTCTCTCAAACTTTCTTAACTACTAGTTGTTGATTCCCTATTGTTCCTTTTTTAAATTATCCTTCTTATTCTTATTTTCCCCTTAGTAGACCTAAAACTTATTTCTTAGGTAGTTTAGATAGCTCCTATCATTTGTTTTAAATGTTTGATAAGAAACTAAAATTTATAAAATCATTTAATAAACATGTAAGTCTTTTATCCTTAAATTTCCCATCTGGATACATGTGATAGCATTAAAATAGATTGCTAAAGAAATACAAATAATAATCTATATGTTATTGAAATTGTAATTGCTATATGTTTATTTCCCTCCAAGTTGCTTTAGCTTTCCTCATTTTTTTAAACAGTCATATATGGTCTTCTAACTGTGTATACTTCTATGGATCTGGATGTTAACTTCCAAAAACTCTCCTTTACTCTTCCATTTTCATAGTTTATGTGGCTCATGTATTTTGTCTGTAGCTCAAAACAAAAATAATTTTATTTTTGAAAATAATTGTATCTGCCCCCAAAACTTTATACCAATCCTTTAGTTTATTCTGTAGAAACCTTGAAGCAGGTTGCTCTCATGTAAAGAAAACAAAGCTAAAATAAGTAATGATTAAGTGTGGACTCTGTACTTAATGGTTTTAATACATTCAGAGTTTCAGATTTCTCATGTATCAGAAAATGCAGACCGTAATACCTGACTAAATAAGTAAAGAATGTGCTCAATAAATGTTGATAACTCCTCCCTAGAGGTATCTCTGAGTCTAGACCATCAGAAGTCCTTTATGTTGAAACTAAATTGTCAGTTTATTTCAATTATTTTCTTCCCTTCACATCACAGAACACTCCTAATTCCCTCAAGCATGAAAGGCATCTTTTGCCTTTGCCCATGTTCTCCACAGGAAGCTTTGCCAAATTCTTCTAAGCAGCATATATTACTTCCTTCTTATAAAATGTTATATTCTTATTTCCTTTACCTTATTATCTATTTTAATTTATGTTAATGGTTTCTCTCAAATGAGAATAGCAAAACAACTATATTTTGTTTATTGTACTAGAAGTTTCTTTCAAGTAGGAAGGATTCATTACTGAATTTATTGTTCTTGTTGTAATATATTGTACTTACATGAATTGAATTTCTGTTATTAACAATGTCATGATCATATTTCAAACATGGAATTAGTCAATATATATGTTTGAGTATTCAAACATATTTGTTCTAAAGTCTTTTTCAGATAGCTTCATCATAACTATTCAGTGGAACTGAGTCAAATGCCTGTTGTTCCAGGTCACACCATTGGATTTATTTATACTCTCTAGCAAAGATGGCCAAATGGCTCTGCATTAAGATCATTTTACTTTGAGTTGTTTACCATTGAGCCTCAAATATAGACATCATATTTGAAAGAGAGCTTTTATTTTCCTTTTTTTCTTCTAACTCAACTTGCATTTTCTGCTTGTGATTTGTCTGCTCTTTAGCTGATTTGTACTCTGAAAACTACTCACATTCTCTTAATTCTTTGAATGGACTGGGGTACCTTAAGAAATGGATTTATTTCTCTAGTTTCCTATTGATCACTGATTATTACTATATTTTCCAAGAAGAGCATATCATATCTATTTATTACGTATTTAAGGTAACTATTTAAAAAATAAAAAGGTAACTATTTAAAAAATAATATAAAAAAATTCAAAAAACTGTGAGAAAGGTGCTACTCTCCAAAAGCACTTAAATTATAGAGAGAAGAAAAAGAACTGTGAACTTCGTACTTATACAGAGCGCAATCTCAGTACATGGAGGTAAAGCAAAGAATCTGAATCTCTAGCAGGCAACTCATTTGGAGAAGTTACATGATGTATAACAGGAAAGCTCAAAAATAATTCACCATCCTTGCTAACATTTTGGCACTTAGTAATAGAGATTCTCTTTATTTTATTACTAGAATAATGTAAAATCTGTTTGAAAATAAAAGAAAATTCATCATTGGCTATCTAATTCGAATCTTAAAAATCAGAGCTGTAGATCTGTATTATAAATCCATTGAGTTTGGTCAACTCTTAGTTATCCCTAAATCTTGTAAAAACTTTGTGGTTCCTCAGAAAAAAATAAAAGGAACTAAATGTTAAGGTGTTTTTTTTTTTTACACGTCAAGAAAATCCCATAGCATATTAATAAAACAACTATATATTTGGGGTTTTACATGTCCAGCCTGATCAATGTCAACATTGTCATTGTCCAATTTAACATTTTTCCAGTTTAGCTAGGTTTTTGTCAGTTGAGGTTTTTGTCAGTTGAGATAAGCTCTCATATACCACACATGAAAGTATTTTTAAAAATTTTCTTATGTAAAATATGTATCCCAATGTTTAATGAAATGTATGTATATGTATGTGTATGTGTGTATGTGCATATTTTCAAATCTATTGTAAGCTGATCTATATCTAGATATATGAACATAAGGGTGTTTTTAAGGGCTTGTACATCAGGGTGTTTATGATCTTTATGGGCCTTAAGCTCTGTTTTCTTAGCAAATTTTAGTCAACTCAATTTTTGTTAGCAAAATAATTTTTTTATTTTTTCTTCCTTTTTGGTAAAATAATTTCTCAGTTTCTTGGCATCTATAAATGGAGTTAATGGAAGCTAAATGCCATCAGCACATTTCCAAGTAGACTTCATGTAAAAATCAACCTTAAAAAAATATTTCTCTTGAGAGTCCTAAACACTAACTTTAGCAGAGTTGTGAAAAAGATGAATAGGAAAAATTCCCTGGAGATTAACACATTCAGCTACTATTGCAGTTTCCAAATTCCATATCTCCTTTTATTGGTTTGTGTTTCCCTGGGTTTCTTTCAGGTATTTCATATCTGCTTTTTCTTTTCATGTCTACCAATGTGTACACAATGCCTCTATTTTTTCATTAAACATTTTTTGGATTGTTTCTGTATTTTTGTTTCCTGCATACCTTCAAATAACATAAGAATTTATAATATATTTTAGCAGTACTTTGTCATAGCCATTGTTAAAAAACAGTAGTTATTTCCACTTAGAATTAGTAAAGCAATCCACGAAGGGGATAGTTTCTGGTATAGAAACCAGCACACTTTTTTTTTCTTAATGTAAGCTTTAAAACTGCTTCCTATTCCCCATGCAGAGTCCAATTTCTGGTCTTGTACAATTTTATTCAGCTTTTCACCTTTTTCATCTTATTTAGCAGATAGAAAATTACTTTTATTTTTATGGCCTATTTTTCTTAGAAAATACTGAAGATTCATATAGCTATTGGAAAAAAATTATATCCATAAGGCTATATAAAATATTCATTAAGGTGATAAAATAGCTAATCCTTTTTTAGTACTGTTCACCTTTTCTTTTTCCTTTAATATTAAAAATGTAAATTTCAATAAAATGTATATATTCTTAGGATCATCAAAGAGGCATGCATGTAAGCAACAAATACCTGATTATGTACAAAGCCTTACAGGGTCATAATCCAAAAATAAATGTGTTTTTTATAGTATTTCCTTTCAGTTAATTATTAGGGATAACCCTGAGCCAATATTTTGGAATAAGTCTAAGGATTGAAACACTGAAATTCTCATAGTTTCTAGGATCTTTTTCTAGATTTATGAACAAAGTATTCAAATATGTTGATTTTTCTTCATTTAGACCATAGTTACAAATGAATTCTATGTCATTTTATTGTTTAGCTGAAATTAGTACTATATAGAGATCAAATTATTCATTTAACAAATATTTAATGACTACTGTAACCTAAATCACTAATACTCAAAACAAATACCATCTTTCAATGTAATTGAATAATCAACTGTTTTAAAATTTCATTTCTAAACTCAAGAGCCTGCTGTTATGAAAATCCCCCCATCTCACCAGTGGGAGTATGCTTATTCTACTCTCCTTTGACTCACTAGAAATCATTTCTGTGAACTATAAAATAATACAGTCTGCCTCTATACAACGTTAGAGGCAGAAAATCAGTGCATCAAAAGGCAAATGCTAAAAGAATAAGGGGGAGAATAACTAGAAATCAAGCTTGGGCCAGGCAAAAGGGGTAGGAACCAGATATGGTATATTTGTCATGCATTAAGCCAAAGGGAGCCTTTCTTCAAAACTGATTCAGTTCTTGGTAGCAGCATGCTGGCTTTTTGTTGTGCTAAGTGACAACGATGATGATGATGACGACGATGATGATAAGATGATGATAAAATACCCAGTAAGTGGTAAGGAATGACAGTTCTAAATTAATGCCTTGCACAATAATTCTGCGAAAAGATAGTTAAGCAAAAGAAAACAAACACAGCATATCTAAGCATGTCAAGTAATTTTACTTTTTGTTGCTTAGTTTTCACAACATATCTTCACTGCCATTCTTAAGTGAGCAAACAGGTTTTCAGACCAAGGAAAGATAACTCATACCCTATGTTTCTTCAACTGACATAATTCACATTTGTTATTTACTCCAAAGCCATGGAGCAAAGACAGTTTCATGTTGATTCAAAAACAGTCCTGTCTTCTGACAACCCCTCATGGGTATCAATTAGATCCATCTGTGTCTAGAAGTTTAGCAAGGCAGACCACTACTCATTAGAAGTAAGACTAGAGAGACTATTTTATTTCACACAAAGTAGCACTTGTCAGATACTAGCTCCTATGACATAAAAAATTTAAAAAAAATTTAGAAAATATTTATAGCAGGAGAATTTCCTTTCCTATGTAATGTTCCTTTGTTCCACACACCAAAGTCTTACTCTCAACAATTTTCTTGGATTTGAAACTGTCTACCTTTACCTAATGATATTTTCTACTTAAGGACTTTTTGATTTGGGGGCAGTTTAAATTGCATTAAAATGATATTTTTGTTAATATTTTGACTGCATCATTCTTTTGTCAGTCTTCAAAATAGAGTATGCAATAAATTAAACAACTTAGTATAGTCTCCAGACATGGATTTCTACTATGTACTTAAATTCTCATTTGTTGAGCTGTAGAGAGTTTCAATTAATATTTATTATCTCTTTATTATTTTTGTTACAACCTCAACATTTCTTCAATAATTGTTCATATTCTTCAAAAAAACTGTAAATCTATTCATCAGGCATTTTCCACTTTCATAATTATCAACATCACACGCAGGTGCTTCAGAAAGAAGACTCATGAATGATGACAGGTTAATAGATAACAACCTTATATATGTATGTGTATGTCAAAAGTGTGGAGCCCTCAGGGTAAAATTAGTGCCCTTATAAAAGGGACCCCGAGAGTTCTCTTTCTGCCATTTGTAAATACAAGAAGATGATCTTCTTCTAAATAGGAAGCAGGCCCTCACCATATAGTGGATCTACTGGCACCTAGAGCTTCCCAGTGTTCAGAACTTAAAGACATAATTGTTTGTTTCTTAAGCCACCAAGTCTAGATGATACTTTGTTATGGCAGCCTGAACTAAGAGAGAAATTGGTACCCTGTAGTAGAGGTGCAGCTATAACAAATACCTAAACTTGCAAAAGAGGCTTTAGAACTGGGTAATGGGTAAAGGCTGGAAGAGTTTTGAGATGCTATAAATATGAACATCCAGGGCTAAAGTGATGAGGAATCAGAACCAAAAGAAAACTATACAAAAGATTCTGCTTTCTTAGAAAGTATCTATTCATACATAATCATGAACAGAATGTTGGTGGAAATATGGATTGTAAAAGTCATTTTGAAGAAGTCTCAGAGAAATGAAGACATGTTATGGGAAACTGGAGGAAAGGCAATTCTTGTAATAAAGTGGCAAAGAATTTGGGTGAATAATGTTCCTATTCTAGTATTTTGTGGAAGGTAGAACTTTTGAGGGATGAAATTGAATATTTAACTGAGGAGATTTTTAAGCAACGTGTTCAAGGGGTAACTTGGTTTCTTCTGACTGTTTATAATAAAATGTGAGACAAGAGAAATTGAAGATAGAATTTTTAAGAAAAAAAATGAACCAGAACTCTAATACTTGGAAATATCTCAGCCTGTCCAATTTATAAAAATGAGAAAGTATGTTTAAAAGAGTACACTAAGGGTTGGCCAACAGATTATTTGATAACGAGATTAGTATGGGTGTGAATTACAGACTTTATCCACTATGTCAACAACAGCCAGGAATAGAGATGAGATTATAACAGCAGAAACACTAAAGGAAACAGAGAAATTGGTAAAAATGAAGGAGGACTGCCAAACTTCTTAAAAATTATAGGATCAGTCTGTAGAGCACTTCAGCTGTGAACGTGTGCTATTCTTAGAGTTAAGGGAAGAACAACCCCTAAAGTGATTCAATATCATCAGGCCCAGATGCATGGCTGCTTCCACAATGATTTCAAAGTGTAGAATCAATGCCTAGGAGATCCATGAGGCAAGGCTGCCCAATGCAACCCCGTGGGTGAGACCTCCGCATGTGGGTGATGCTACCACAGAGAACCACACCATGGGCAGTGTCCCTCTGAGTCATGGGGGTTATGTTGCCACCCTAGGGATCCAGAAGTGGGAATTCCACCCCAGTGGACCTGAAAGGCAGAGAATCAATTGAACTAGAGCTAGGATTATTCCTGAGACTGAAAGTTTAATGAGGTTTGCCCTGTAAGATTTTGAACTTATGTGAGATCTAGCATCACTTTCTTTTTTCCTCTTGCTCCCTTTTGGAATGTGAATGTCCCATCATTGTATTTTGGAAGCATATAACTTGTTTGGTTTCAAAGGTTCACAGCTGGAGAAGAATTTTGCCTCAAGATGAATAGTGCCTTGAGTCTTACCTTCATTTAGTTTATGTAATATTTAGGTGAGACTCTGGACTTTAGACTTCAGAGTTGATGTTAGACTAAGACAAGACTTTGGGGGCTCTTAGGATAGATGTGATTTGTATGCGAGAAGGACATAAATTTTGAGGGACTAGAAGTGGAATGTTATGGACTGAATTTCTGTATTCCTTCAAAATTCATATCTTGAATCCTTAACCCCCAAGATAATGGTATTGAGAGGTAGAGCCTTCAGGAGGTAATTAGGGCATCAGGGTGGAGCCCTCATAAAGGGATTAGTGCCCTTAATAAAAGAGATGCTAGAGCTCTCTTTCTCTTTCTGCATTGTGTGGATACAAGGAGAAGATGACCATCTGCTAAACAGAAATAAGATCCTCATCAGATTCCAGATCTGGTGGCACCTTGATCTTGGGCTTTCTAGCCTCCAGAACTGTGAGAAATAAACATTTGTTGTTGAAATCACTCAGTACGTGGTACTCTGGAATAACAGCCAGAACTGGCAAAAACAGTGTTCATGTAACTTTGAGTGAAGGATTCCAATAAATATTAATACGAACAGTAAGTTATACATGTTCTCGAGCTACTTCCTGAGATTTAACTATATGTATTCACTTGCATTAAGATTACCACTGCATATTTGATCTATTTTATCACTACTTACCACATGACATAAAAATTTTAGAAGATATTAGTCTATTTCTCTCTATATCAATAGAGTGTTTTTGATGTAAAAACATACTTAACACTTTCTTTTAGTCCTTGCATACTAACCCCTCAACCCTTTAGGGATGGAATATTCAGAGCAAATCTTATCTTTGTTTTTTGTTTGTTTGTTTGTTTGTTTGTTTGTTTCCCAACAGTTGTAGGCATGTGGTGTAAATTTAAGCATACAACAAAATGAATGAGAACAAGCCTCAAAACAATATTGCAGAATTGATGTATAAGTGAGGAAAACAGAAATCCTATTATACCTTGATGGCACTAGTGGAATTTATGCATTGAGAGAGAGACAGAGAGAGAAGGAAGGAGATGAGCAGGAGGCAGCTCCTTGCAAAGTGTGGGCTTTGAGTAATAACTCATTTCAGCCAAGGACTGACTCAAACTGTGCTTTCACTCACTCCACCTCAAACCCAGAAGACACAATTGTCACAGTGAAAAAAATGACCTCTATATAGCAAATGGTGAAATCAACTTTTTCAAACACTACTTTGGAAAGGAAACGAAATTTTGCAGTAATTGTAAAAGTTATTAACGTCTATAATACTCTACACACTGTGAAAGTATCTTAATATCATTAATCATGAGAACCATTTCTTTGAGGCTATATGTTAAATCCGTTGAATAAATAAAACATTGTGGTTTGTTAGCTTGCATGCTGTGTCCAACGTCAGGCCCTAGTAAACACTGCTGCCAGGATTCGTAGTGGGTGCTCTTGTTCAATTCCTGTGCCATTCCCTTTGTTCTTAGGTAACATCATTACGTTATAAAGCATCATATGCTATAACTAAGTCACCATGCAGGTTTTGTCAGAGAGTTGGGTTTTTTTTGTTTGTTTAGTTTGTTTTTGTTTTGTTTCTGACACATAGCAAAGAAAATGTTTATTTTGCTCACCTAACGGCACTGCTGCCCACGTCGAGGTCTTGGGCAGTGACAGCGCCAATGATCGTCCCCACGGGGGTGTCTTCGTAAACTTCCATGGTGTAGAGTGGTTTGCTGAAAACTGGCGGCTCGTCCACGTCCAGCACGCTGATCTTCACCGTGGCTGTGTCTTTAAACGGGCCAGCGGAGTGAAAGCGGTGGTCCAGGTGCAGGTTGGAGGCCTCTACTTTAAAAGTATATGCCTTCTTTGTTTCAAAATCTAACGGCTGTGGCGGGGACAAATGAAAAACGAAGGAGTGCATTTATATAAAATGTGGCAAAAAAAAAAAAAAAGGTGAACATTACTTCACAGCAACTTGCAAGTATTATAGAACCAATTGTACTGGTTTCAAATTTTCATTTTCCTTTGTAATTGGTGGGTAAGGGAATTAAGTGCAAGGCAAACATTTTAAAAAATAAGTTACCCACGTGTAGAAGTTTCTGAGTAACTTGTAAAGATAATCAGTTGCATACATTAAAATCAACGTGATAGACACGTGTGCTAGTTAGGGCTTATTCATCTCATATGAGAAAAGTTAAAACACCAAGAAAGCAAACGTGAAGCATTTCTCTGCTCTTATCCAATACTGACATCTAGTGGAGCTAAGTAATGATAAACCAAAAAAACAACAAAAGTGAAATTTGGATAATTGAAAATACTCTTTAGATTCCAGCTGCAAATTTGGTATGAAAACATATGAGATTTTTATGGGGTTGCTTTTCTTATTTTAACAATAATGTCATTTTTCTATTAAATACTTTTGAATGTCTAGGTCTTTTCATTAAAAAAGGTCTGTGTCAAGATTTAAATGCATACACAGTGGTAGTTATGAGAAGAGTTTTGGTTTTCTGTTTCCAGAACTGTATATACATTTGGCGGCATTGTAATGCATTGCCAGTTGACAGCACCAAGAATTATGGCTTTCAACATATATGATCAAATTAAACAAGTCCATGAAACATGACATAGGAAGTCATTTTCCATGAAGTCACTGATGCTCAATTTTAGCTCACCACTGCTTACATTCACTCTCACTGTGAAATTAGTTTTAGGTTCCCAATAACTGAAAATATTATATTCCCAAACTATGGTGCTACTGTGGTGCTTAGTTTAAGTGTTAAATTTAAGGTCAATGGCTCTGACTTCTAATTACCTAAGAAAGACTAAGACAACATGAATTTAACAGTAACATAATGATTTTCTGGGGCCTTTAAAAGTTTGTTTTCTAAAGTAATTCCCTCCAGTGTTACTCCAATTACCAGCTAATTGCTGTGTCAACGCTTGTTCCTTTATTCAATACACCTGAGGAAAATAAAGGATGTATATTTTTCTCCTGTAAAGACAGGATTGCTGTTTTATGCATTTCCTTTGAAGGGGAAAAGAAAAGAAAAAAATTGTGAAATCCTCAAAAACTCTCATAATTCCATGGAATTTATTATATATAGGAAAATAATAGTACCACTTGGATAGGACATTGAGTCCCTTTCAGTATTTCTTTCATTCAAGAGAACCTATATTTATTTCCCCTGTAATTATTCCCTTTATTTAATCTAAATCATCACATTTTGATTTCTGTTTTTATCTGTTTTGTATTCAATGCTATCTTTAACTTTCTATATTTTTATTTACTCTCTTCACACCTGTTAACATATAATATCGATTTCCTTTAATTTCTATTTTTGTCTTGTTATGTAAGTAAAAAAAAAAAAAAAACAATGCAAGTAAAGAATAGAATGCTTGCTATGCCATGGTTGGTAATATGAGCATTGGTTACGTGAATAGAAATGTAATGTTTAGAAAAAGAGAGGCGCTAGTCAATAATGCTCTTTTGATCAGCCCAACACTTGGCTACTATGTTTTTTTTAAAGAAATCAGACTTAAGAAAAGACAATCAATTGCCAGAATAGGATGGCAAAACGTTATTCAAGGCAAAAATAAGAAACCACTAAAACTGAGAATGTCTAGATTGGAATGAAGAAGACCAAGGCAAAACAGGGCATGTTTTCAATATCTGAATGGCCGTCATATTGAATATTAGTTAGACTTATTCTATGAGTCTCTTAGGGTGAATTAATAATAAGCTATTAAAAAGAGTAACACTAGGTTAGAAAAAGAACATTGAATTTATTTGTTTATACATCTTGGTACCTTATATGTTGGCAAAGCCTGAGATACATCCTAGGAGAATAGATAGAAAGATGCAAAGACAAACACAGCTTTCTTTCTTGATCTATTCAGCAAATTAAAGAATAGCGGCATCTTGTTTAATCAATAACTTGGACGAAGTATCAAGTTCTCCATAACTGGCTGTGTTTAACAGAAATCAAATATGTTAGGAGATGTCTGAGAGAGGGTAATGTATAAGATATAACGGTGCACTAACTAAATTAAAGAACACATAAAATATATTTTCTGCTTTTGTAAACTCTAAAGGCTCTATAAGTGTTACACAATATAAATTTTCTATGATAATAATCCCTAACTTCTAGTATGAGGCTATTCTTATTTTATCACTGTAGGGGTCCTTTTGCTTAGAAAACAAATTAAGCTTCCCTGGCTCATGCTAACTTTCCTTTTTGAGCCTAGAATTAACTTCTATCTTAGAATATAGGAGTTAGTACTCATTTCTGTCTTTATTTTCTCCTATATGTTGAAAAGGCCTCTGATTATCTATATGATAAGGCAAATTCTTTCTAGGGAAGATCTTTATTTTTTTTTCCCTAATTACACACTGCAACTTGATTACACACTGCAACTATCTGGATGAACTTGACTCCCTACTGGTAAGTCCATTTCAAGCCAGAGATGAAAGGAGAATTCTGAAATGTTTTCCTTTTTTTTAAGGAGATCAGACAGAGTTTATGTCTTCTAAGAACTCCCGACCTATCACAGCAGGCAAATATTTGGTGTCAGAGAGATAGAGAGTGAGATAAAAGAAGGTTTCTGTACATACAGATTTTTTGCAACTGAAAACTTACATCCTGCTGTGATCAAAGAACTAGAGAAAATGCTACAATAATATCCTAGGTGGACTTACTTCTTCATGAACCTGACCCTTAGGCAATCCCACTTTACAAAGCAGTATATAACTCAGAAAGACCAAAGAAAATCAACGGTGATCTCTCTCTAGTTGATTTTACCCACCCATATGATTGACTGCCCTCCACTTTCTTGGAGAATAAACTTTTACTTTACAATGAATGAAAATTCTAGCATTTGAAATAGGTATAGAACAAACACTATTTCTTTTAAACATTAGGAAATGAATCATATTTTATAATTGAAATACATTATTATGAAGTTGAACCAATTTAGCTCTTACACAATAAATAGAAAACTCTGTGGCATTGCTTGGGGCCCATTCAATTTTACAAACCTTTCCAGATGGGTAAGGGAATTATTGACTAAAGATAATTTGGTTGAACAGTTCCTTGGTCTTCAAGGTGTTTCTATAAAGGAAAATTAGTGAGACCAGAAATTTCAGGAAACAATTCTCACTGTGGAGAGTTGTGCAGTGGAAAACCACAACTATGAAGAAATGGAATAGGACATATTAATATTTAATTGTTCTCTGGAATATAAAGGGAAGAATTCAGGATATCACCGTTTTGCTCCATTATTTGTTCTTACTTTGCTGAAGTCCAGGTCATGAAAATCTACATAAATTGCTAAATGCCAAATGATTTCCTCATTTCAAAGTGAGACAAACAACTTTTTGGCATAAAATAAAAAAGAATAACTCCTTTAGCTCTTCCAGGCCTTGTCATGCTTCTAGACAATGTTGGGTGGAAATGGGTAGCTACAGTTAAAGACATTTTGAGGACTCTGAGGCACAGCTGCTGTGACAGGCAGTTGCCCCCATGACTGCTGCCCCCAGTGACCCCAGCCTTGTATGAAAGACTCTGCCCTTGAGTGTGTGAGGGGCCTGTGAACTGAGTGGCATATTACTCCCATGAACTTGTTAAGTTTTACGGAAAAATAAATGATGCAGATATAATTAAGGCCCTTGATCACTTGACATTGAATCAATTACAAGAGATTTTACTTCAGGGGTCTGACCTAATCAGAAGAGGAAAGAGCTGATACAGATGATTTCCTCCTGGCCTTAAAAAAAGTAAACTTGTGAGCATCGGAGTCTAAGGGGTGTCTGTGGGAATTGAGGCCTGGTCGTGGCCAAGAGGTAATAAAAAGAGTCCTAAAAAGCCTCAAGAAACCAGCCACAAGAAACTGGTTCTGCCAGCAACCTTAAACATGGGAAATGACTCTAAACCTCACGTCAGATTTCAGCCCCAATCTAAGCCTTGATTTCGGCCACAAAGGTCCTGAGCAAGGGACCTAGTTATACTATATTCTGGCCCACTGAAGCTGTGGTTTCAATCCTCTTTACTTTTACTGTTCTATATTACTTCAATTTTCCTAATGAACATGTATTATTTTCACTGACACAGTAAAGCCATCAATCTTAAAAAATATATATATTCTTTAGTAGTAAGACATTGCTCTCGCAGTCGTCTAGCAGGACTTCATAGGTAATAGCAAGGAAAACTGTCAATGAACCCAGATGGGGGATCAAAGAATATAGGTTTATCTGAAACAGACTGGAGTTAGAAGACAAGCAGTTAGAAAAAAAATTCATACCAGGCTGAACCAGGATGAATAGATGCTAGGAACAAGTTCTTATAAAATAGGTTTATTACACGAGGCTGAACAATAAAGATAAGACATTCAGAACAAGCATCATTTTAACAAAAACAAGTTTCCCCAAACTTAGTTTTGTGATGAATATAGTAGTAAATTCTTGTCCAGGAGGCTATGTGGGAGTTTGTGTACATCTCATCACCATTGAGGAAAGGATTCAACTCTATATGTTACTAAAAATATTCAGTTATTTGATGCATAAAAATTATCACTATAGTAGGAGAGAATGTTTCCATAACAAAGTAGAAAACAAACGAAATATGGTCATTTTTAAAAACTAGATTTTAGTTTGGACAAAATTTCGACAGTATTTGTTGTAAAATTTTTAGAAATATAGAAGCTTAAAAGAAAAATGGAATTACCAGGCAAAAAGTGTTTCTTCAAATAAAAGCATTTAAATGAAGAGATAAATTTCATACAACATATCTCAAAAAATTGTAACAATTATTTATTATAATATAAATGAACTTCATTTTTCTGTGAACAAGTTACTACTATACTTGCTACGACACTAGAAAATTTTGCTTGTTTAACAAATTAACTTAAGAATCATGTGCATTATTTTAATGCCTATATTTTAGTGACAACAATTTTTGGAACAAATTCATTAACTAAGATGAAGAAATAAAAAAGAAAGCAGAACATAAACAGAATTGCAAGAACCTTTAGTTGTTTTAGTTACAGGTTTTCAGTGATATTTTCCCTAAAAAATAACAGAATATTTCATCAACTATTATAAATGCTCAAGTTAAATATATGTCCTATACACACACAGTATAAATCATGACCATCAGGGGAGGTCAATCATCTTTTCTAACACACATCATTCTTCACAATAGTTGAAAATATAAGCGTTCCAAATATAATTTACAGCAAGCTGTGTGATTTTGAAAAAATATCCCTTTCTTCTCTGAGCTTCGGATTTCCTATTTGTAAAAGGAGTGAAATATTTTTCTAAGTACTTTGCAATATATATCAAACTTTACATAGTATATGAGTAAAAAGAAAAATAATGCATCAGAAATGAAAACCGTAAACTAACCTAAGATAGTTGTTCTTTTAGTCAACGAAAGAGCACCCTATATATGTCACGCATTCCCTTTAATAATGGGGACACGCACATAGATATGATAAAGTGCCTCTAGGAGGTTAAAATATAGTAGGAGGAATTGGTTGTGTTTTAAACATAAGTGCCACATAATTATCGTAAGTGCTTTGACAACAATGTCGACATTTTGGTAAGAAAGTAAAGAGTGATAAATTTTGTCTGAGGGACTCAAGGGAGCCTTTGGTGAGAGGCAAGGGAGACAAATGTTAAAGCACAAGAAAGAATTAATAAGATACTCATATGGGGCAGAGTCTTCTATAAAGTAGAAGGAGAAACACACCTTTGGTAGACGTTGCAATGAATTTGGTGTAGTTGGAATATAGCCTGTGTGTGCATGCGTGCGTGCATGTGTGTATGTGTGTGCAGAGATGGATATGCTGTTTGTGCGGTATCATACATACTAGCAATGAGGTCCAGAAAAGGATTTAAGTAAGATGAACAGATTTAGGCTTCTACCATTTTCTCATGGAGGAAAGGATGTGTTGGAGGAAGGTAAGGTGTGAGATGGAAGAACAGCCATTACAGTTGTGGAAAGAAGGAAAGAAGAGAGCTGTAAGACAACTCAGGAGGAGGGGAAAATTTAAAGCAAGTTTGGGAGAAATCAGTGACCAGGCTTTGTGTCCTATTTAGCAAAGGGAGGTCAATGGGAATGGAAGTAACATAGGAAAAATCATAGAGTTCTGGTTTCTTAAGGAACTGACAAGGAGAAAATATGAGCAGGGGTACTTTTGTTGGGAGCAGAGAGGGAACTTGGCTCTGGACAATTTGAGTTTGAAAGAGCATGAAATGTGTAGTTGGAAATGTATACAAACAATAGAAAAATCTACACTAGTTAATTCAGAATTGATGGAATTGTTTAGGGGAATTAGGTAAGGTATTTGAAAAAGAAGGGGAAGAGAAATAACAAAACAGAAACATAGTATTTATGGCAGCGAAAAAAGAACACTATGTATTTTTTATTTGAAATCAGGCATGTCAGAATGGCTGAAAACTTAATACAATTAAAATGGTATTTTAAACTTAATAAATTGAGCGTGTGTTTGACTATGTAAAATATTCCAAATTTTATTTTCATTTTGTTCCTATGAGTTATTTAAAAATCAGCCACAGGATGGTGCTATGCTACTGAATCATATGATGTGGAATCCCTTCCTAGTCATTTAAGACTGAAGAAAGAAAATGAGTTTTACTGATTGACCTTATAAATAGGAAACAAATGCCCAGTAAAGTAAGTTGAAGGACACCTTAACCTATTTGTGAAAGGGTCGCTCGCTGTGAAGAGTAGTATCATTTATCTCTTATGCTTTTAAGAAAAAGAAAATTCTGCTATGGATTTAACATGATAACACAGTCATGTTAATCCAAAATGAACAAATACTGTCAAGTAACATAGAAATGGTGATTTTTTTAATTCCAAAAAACTTTTACTTTTAAAAAAATAGGAAATAAGTTTATTATTCTTCATTTTAAGCAGTCCCTAACAGATATTTTTGTAGAAATGGTACAGAACTGTTTGAGAAACTATGCAGGATAGCAAAATTGTCCTTTTGTATAATTTAAGTATTTACCCTACCATTTTAATTACCTAAATATCTTAATCAGTGACAAGAAAACCTACATGCTTCTATAAACATACTTGTATTTTCAGTCCTTGAAAGCTTTTAACTCATGTAATTTTATATAAAATAAGTGTATATTTTATTCTCATTTATCTACTAGGAAAAAACACTATTAACTGAAAACATATCTTATTTAATTTTCACTAATGAAACTTTTTCATTTAAAACATCTTATTCTCTCATTATAATTGTAGCCATCTAATTTTTAGAAGAGATTGAAATTTTAATATTTTATTTTTATTTTGTTAGTATATTATTGCTGTAATGCTCAATAACATATAGGACAATTTTTTAATACTTTGCTCAGTGAGGTAGGATGTGAGGGTAGAGTGAAAATAGTTTTATTTTGCTTTGTCTTGTTTTATTTTTTACCAATATCTTGTGCCTTCGATAAATTTATAAAGTTTTACAATGTTCCTCTGAATTCAAAGTGTCACAGTAAAATGGCATTCTGTCACAGTGCTCATAAAGTGGATCAAAGTTGAGGTTGAAAAAATGAATAAAAATGTCTTTCTTCATTCTTCTCAGTTTATGTAAACCTTACCATCATTTTTATACACTTTCATCCTCCTTCCACACAGGAAGTAGAGAGAACAGAAAACAGTAAAAGGGAAGCAAATAAAATATTTTGAAGATAAAATAGCAATAACAATATTGCTTCAGAGCATTAATGTATTTTTGCATTTAATATATTTTTCAGTGAGTTAAAAAGAGAAAAACTCTCTGAAAACAATATCACGCTTCATTTCTCCACCGCAGCTCAAAATCTGTTAGCCACAAAATTAAAATAACTTATGTTCTTTTAAAGGTTACATATTATTCAAATGTAGAATACATATTGTTGGACTTTCTAAATACATTTAGTATCCTTAAGAACATAATTCCTTTATGAATTTGGTTTTATATAAAAAATTTTTGCATTGCAATTCTCTGCTGCAATATTGAAGAGAAAATTTTCAAAAAATAACATTAAGATCATTACAGAACTGGAAAGCTACTCTTGATGTTTACATACAAATTATTTTCCTAATTCTTCAAGAGCTCCTATTGATAAATAAGTACAAGATAACATTTTTCTGAGAACTAAATAAATTTAAATCCTATCATAGTCTTCACCCCAAAAAATTGTGTACTTAAAGAACTGCAGGTTTTTAAAAATTTATTTTGAATTGTTATAGGCTTTATTCAAATGGGTATTATCTTATTTTTTATGGAATAATACTATCATGCTTAATCAAGTAATATATCTATGTGTATGTGTGTCTACACAAACACATTCACACAATGAAATATATATGATAGACAGGTTTTAAATTTTGTAACAAAAATGTTGTCCTGAGTTCTTTTTTTTTAAAGATTGAATAGATGTAGTCTACAGGTTGCCATTTTCATTTCCAATAGAACAATAGGTTAGTGGGTAGGGATTGTCTCTGGTGGGTCCTTAGAGACGAAAGCAAATTACAACACTGAAAGTAAATCCATGTGTTTTATTAAGCTCTCTAACTACTCAAGTGCTTGGTGTAATTTACAAGATGATCATGCTATTTATAAAAGTATGTTTTGGCTGTTCCTTATGATTCAGCCAGAATCTCACCATTTCTCATAATCTCCTTTGTTATATCATCATTATCCACATCTCCATCAGAATCTTGGATTATTTCTATAGGCTTTTATTTATAACTGGGCTGTTCTACCCTTACTTCTCTTAATTCTCCTCAGAGCAGCTAGAGTAACCTGGCTTTAATAAAGATGATTTAGATCTAAACTCACCACTGGCAGCTGTAGTGTAATCTAAGTCAAAGATCTGGCCTGGCCTACAAGGTTGGCGCTTCTGCTATATCATCGGCCCCATCTCCAGCTCAGGCCCATTCATCCACTGCACTCCAGCCCCACCAGCTTCCTTGTCAGTACACTCCCAATGCAGAGATTTTGCAACTGCTGCTCAATCTTTTTGTAACATATGCCACCCAGATACCACGTGGTTCATCTCTCACTTCCTTCAGGTCTCAGCTTAAATTTCACCTTAATAGAGAAGGTTTTTCTGATAAACTCACTAAAAGATACTCTCCAACTTCACATTCCTTTTATTCCTTTACCCTGTTTTATATCTTTCGAGCTTGAATTTATCACTGCTGACAGTGATTTTTAATTTATCATCTGACTTCCTCAATTAAATAGAAGTTATTTGAGTTCAAGTAATGTGCCTATTTTGTTCACTACTCTATCTCTCAATTCCAGAGGGACACAGTGGCTGCACCAAAAATATCCAGGTCTGGGACGCAGTGGCTGCACCGAAAATATCTGTTAAATGAAGGAGTAATAGTTATGGACACTGAGCTGTATTTAGATAATATGTTTTATGCCAGTAAAATGGACAATAATTTATCTGCTATGAAAGGAATTTTTTATTTTAATTTGGAGATATACTGTACTTGCCAGATTATTTACATTATCTAAATCAATTTTAATAAAGGTTTCATAATTTTGCAAATCTCAATTAAGAAATTAATCCAATCCAGTTAAGGAATATAAAAAATGTTAATTGTTATTTTCAAGTTTCATTTTTTTCTATTCTTTATTATTGGGTAGTCAACTGTCCAAAAATTTGTCTATGTACCTTTTTCAATTTGATGACTCCTTCTTGTGTATCCTCATCTGTGACAATGTCAAACAAGTTTCCTCCATCTCCTGGAACAATATTGTATTCAATTTCTGCATTTTGTCCAAAATCAGGATCCACAGCTCTTATTCTTCCAATAGCTGAGCCAATAGGAGAAGACTCGGGAACTTTCAGATGGAAGATGCCTGATAAAACATATAATTTACATTGACAGTGGAGTTAGTAATGCATATAGAAAGATTACCAGGCTTGAAAAATATAGTCTATAGAAAGTAAATCAAGTTTAAAATATTGCCAAATGAAAAGGCAATTTGCTGTGTCAAGTTAAGGATTATGATTAGAAGTAATAACTTCACCTTTCACTTCAAAAGGTCCTTCTCTAGAATTAATTGGGCATTATTGGCTGGTGCAATGGTTCACACCTGTAATCCTAGCACTCTGAGAGGCTGAGGCAGGAGGATTGCTTGAGCTCAGGAGTTCAAGACCAGCCTAAACAAGAGTGAGACCCCATCTTTACTAAAAATAGAAAAAATTAGCCGGGCATGGTGGTTCATGCCTGTAGTCCCAGCTACCTGGGAGGCTGAGGCAAGAGGATTGCTTGAGCCCAGGAGTTTGAGGTTGCTGTGAGCTAGGCTGACAGCATGGCACTCTAGCCCTAACAACAGAGTGAGACTCTGTCTCAGAAAAAATAAGAAATAAAATAGAATTTTAATTGGGCATTATAAATAGCAGAATGTGTTAAATTAAAATTGCTGTGAGGAAATATTTTACATTCTAACAGCATCAAAGTCTACCAAATACCAAATGGGAGGGTGGGACTATATATTGCTACCAGTACAACAGAATCCAGAATGAAAGACATAGATAAAAAGATATAGATGAATAGCTAATTAGATATTTATAGAAAATTAAAGTTATGTTTCCTAAAACTAATTACTTCAATGAGTATAAATGAATCTAAAAAATGACCTGTAAAATGGTAATCTGTAGAGTTAACCAAAATTCTAAACAATAAAAGATTTAAATATAGAATATTATAGATGAAGATCAGCTTATTTATGTTCAGTAAATTTTAACTTGGAAACTTGCTAAATACTTTTACTCATATTTAAAATCCAGGGGGGCGGAGCAAGATGGCGGACGAATAACACCGCCAGACAGAGGGTCTCTGCAGAAAAGACCGATTCTAGCAGAAACTAGAGAAAAGAAGCAAGAAGACGAGCATACAGCGGACAAGGGCCGGAAGGAGGGGTACCTGAGACCCCGGGAGACTCCCCGGGAGGAGGCTGCGGAGGAGAACTGGAGGCTGAGACCACCGGAGCAGCCCGGAGACCAGCGGCAAGGGTAGGTGGATTTGCTATTTCCCCTCCCCTGCATTCGGGACAGCTGGTGGGCTCCCCAGCGGGTGGAGAGACCTGCGGACATCAGCCCAGAGACTGCCGCCGCCTGCCAACGGTGAGCATGTAACAGACGTGGCACCAGGTTCCCAACTTCCTCCGGGCACCTCCGTGTGCACGGAGAGCCGCGCGGCAGGCGCCATATTGCCTCCTCCTCCTCTCCGCCGACCCTACCCGCGGCTGCCCAGAGAGACAATACAGCCACCAGCCGGAGGCACCTCCAGGGAACAGGACCTTCCCGTTTGGGACCCCGCCCGCCCTCCCAGGTGCTGCTGGCACCTTGTTCCCAGGAAAACGGTGCCGACTCAGAGGCTGAGAGACATAGACCCAGCTTGGGCTCCCTGTGGGTGAATTAGGACCGGAAACGCTCTCCCTGGTGGGAATACAGTTTGAACTCTGGGACCCAGAGGTCGGACCTGCAGACCAGATCCCCTGCACCGAGGGCTAGCATTGCCCGGGGCACAGAAGGATTATACGTGAACAGCCTACTGAGGTCTGTGTGCCTCCAGGGGCGGATCGGAGTCCTAGAGGTCTGTGTGCCTCCAGGGGCGGATCGGGCGGAACGTCCCAGGAGGAGGCCGTGCGCCCAACCCAGGTGGCGTTCCTGTGCAGGGAACCTCCCCGCCGGCATCACAGTCCGGGGAGGCCTGGTGGCTTGTGGTCTGGCCTGCTGGCAGAGGCTCAGGAGTAGCTGCGGAGTTGGGGAGGGTGGAAAGAAGCGAGGCCTGCTGCAGACTGTGGGTCTCAGACAGCCCCACCCCCACACCCAGACTTTCTGGCTGAGCGGGACCATCCCAGCCCCGCCCTGACAGCAGAGAACAGAACTTTGACCCCTGCTAACGGCCTGAGGGCAGGCTTACCCAACCCAGCTCCGCCCAGAACGAGAGCTGATAACAGGACTCAAAAGTAACACCATAGCCTGTTCCTCCAAGCAAACGCCACCTACTGACAGGGACGGCATCTTGCACAGCCTTTCCACGGCACCCACTGACTCAATATACAGGGAGTGGTCCAATTTCACCCACAGGCACCACCTAACGCCTCAGAAACTAAACAAGGTGTGTGAATACCCAAACAATAACCTAAGGAAAGAAACAACAACTGATCGACATGGGAAGAAATCAGCGAAAGAACTCAGGAAATATGAAGAACCAAACGGAAAACACACCCCCAAGGAGGAGCACCAGCCCCCTAGAAACGGACACCGACCAAAATCAGGCAACCAATATGACAGAAAAGGAATTTCGTTTGTGGATCATAAGAACACTCACCCAGCTGCAACAACTACTCAATAACCAACACCAAGAAAACACAAAAAACCTCCAAGAAATGGAACAAAGGTTCAACAAAGAGATTGACACAGTGAAGAAAACTTTAACCGAAGTCCTGGAGATGAAGAATCAACTCAGAGAACTACAAAATACTGTGGAAAGTCTCAAGAACAGGGTGGATCAAGCAGAAGAAAGAATCTCAGAGCTTGAAGATAACACCTTCCAATTAAATAAATCAGTCACAGAAATACAGCAGAGAAACAAGAGAAAAGATCAAAGTCTACAAGAGCTGTGGGATTATGTGAAAAAACCTAACGTGAGGGTCATAGGTTTAGCCGAAGGGGAGGAAGACAGCACTCAAGGGCTGGACAAGCTTTTTGAAGATATAATAGAGGAAAATTTCCCAGGTCTTGCTCAAAATCTCGATATACAAGTTCAAGAAGCCCAGAGGACCCCTGGGAGATTCAATGCAAACAGGAAGACGTCACGTCATGCAGTCATCAGACTGACCAAAGTATCAACTAAAGAGGCCCTTCTAAGAGCTGTAAGACAAAAGAAGCAAGTGACATACAAGGGAAAGCCAATTCGAATAACATCAGACTTCTCTAATGAGACTTTACAAGCAAGGAGAGACTGGGGCCCCATTCTCACTCTTTTGAAACAAAACAATGCCCAGCCTAGAATATTATTCCCTGCAAAACTAAGCTTCATATATGAAGGAGAAATAAAAACATTCGCAGACAAGCAAAGGCTCAGAGAATTCACCAAGACAAGACCAGCCCTACAAGAAGTACTTAAAACAGCGTTATGCACGGAACATCATAATAATAATCCACGGATATAAAAACAACCAAAACCCAAAGATATTAAAGGCCAGATATTACAATGGCTCAAGACACAAATCATAGCAACAACATCCAACCCAACAGAATGATCAGTAATCTACCTTACCTATCAGTTCTCTCAATAAATGTGAATGGCTTAAACTCTCCACTCAAGAGACATAGGCTGGCTGAATGGATAAGAAAATACAGGCCAAGTATATGCTGTCTTCAGGAAACACATTTAACCTGCAAGGATGCACATAGACTAAAAATAAAAGGGTGGAGATCAATATTCCAAGCAAACAGAAGCCAAAAGAAGGCTGGTGTGGCAGTTCTAATTTCAGACGATTTAGTTTTTAAACCAACAAAAGTAGTAAAAGACAAAGAGGGTCATTATATAATGGTGAAGGGCACAGTCCAACAAGAAGAGATAACAATTTTAAATATATATGCACCCAACTTAGGTGCACCCAGATTCATAAAGCAAACCTTACTGGAGCTAAGCAAATGGATTAATAGCAACTC
The DNA here is from genome assembly GCF_040939455.1 of Microcebus murinus. Taxonomy (NCBI): domain Eukaryota; kingdom Metazoa; phylum Chordata; class Mammalia; order Primates; family Cheirogaleidae; genus Microcebus; species Microcebus murinus. The sequence continues at coordinate 16,525,156 of NC_134114.1, forward strand.
CATAATCGCCGGGGATTTCAACACCCCACTGACGGCACGAGACAGATCCTCCAAACAGAAAATTAATAAAGAAATAATGGACTTAAACAAAACTCTAGAACAATTGGGTCTGACAGACATCTACAGAACATTCTACCCAAAATCCACTGAATATACGTTCTTCTCATCAGCTCACGGGACATTCTCTAAGATTGACCATATCCTAGGACACAAAGAAAATCTCAAGAATTTTAAAAAAATAGAAATCATACCATGTACCTTCTCAGATCACAGTGGAATAAAACTAGAAATCAACCCTAACAGAAACTCACATTTCTACACAAAAACGTGGAAATTAAACAACCTCCTACTAAATGATTACTTCGTAAATGAAGAAATCAAGACGGAAATAAAAAACTTCTATGAAGAAAACGACAATGGAGAGACAAGTTATCAACTCCTCTGGGACACAGCTAAAGCAGTTCTGAGAGGAAAGTTTATCTCCATAAATGCCTATAACCAAAAGGCAAGAAGATCACAAATAGACAATCTAATGAAACGACTCAAAGAGCTGGAAAAAGAAGAACAGACCAACCCCAAACCCAGCAGAAGAAGTGAAATCAACAAGATCAAATCAGAACTAAACGAAATTGAAAACAGGAAAGCTATTCAGGAGATTAATAAAACAAAAAGTTGGTTCTTTGAAAAAATAAACAAGATTGACACGCCGTTGGCTAAGCTAACGAAAAGCAGAAAAGAGAAATCTCTAATAAGCTCCATCAGGAATAAAAAAGGAGATATCACAACTGATCCCAAAGAGATACAAGATACAATTTATGAATACTACAAAAATCTTTATGCACACAAACTGGAAAATGTGGAGGAAATGGACAAATTTCTAGAAACACACAGCCTCCCTAGGCTCAACCAGGAAGAAATAGATTCCCTGAACAGACCAATCTCAACAGCTGAAATAGAAACAGCAATTAAAAATCTCCCTAAAAAGAAAAGTCCCGGTCCAGATGGCTTCACACCTGAATTTTACCATACTTACAAAGAAGAACTAGTACCTATCTTGCAGAAACTATTCCACAACATCGAGAAGAACGGAAACCTCCCCGACACCTTTTATGAAGCGAATATTACCCTGATACCAAAACCAGGAAAGGATGCAACAAAAAAAGAAAACTACAGACCAATATCCCTAATGAATATAGATGCAAAAATTTTCAACAAAATCTTAGCTAACCGAATACAGACACTTATCAAAAAAATAATCCACTACGACCAAGTGGGCTTCATCCCAGGGATGCAGGGATGGTTCAACATACGTAAATCTATAAATGCAATTCACCACATAAACAGAAGCAAAAACAAAGATCACATGATCCTTTCAATAGATGCAGAAAAAGCTTTTGACAAAATTCAACACCCTTTCATGATACGAACACTTAAGAAAATAGGCATAGAAGGGACATACCTAAAAATGATACAAGCCATATATGACAGACCCATAGCCAACATCATACTGAATGGGGAAAGATTGAAATCATTCCCACTTAGAACTGGAACCAGACAAGGCTGCCCACTATCTCCACTTCTGTTCAACATAGTGCTGGAAGTCTTGGCTACAGCAATCAGACAAGAAAATGGAATCAAAGGTATCCAAATAGGGGCAGAAGAGATCAAACTTTCACTGTTTGCTGACGATATGATATTGTATCTAGAAAACCCCAAGGATTCAACCAAGAAACTCCTGGAACTGATCAATGAATTTAGTAAAGTCTCAGGATACAAAATTAATACACAGAAATCAGAGGCATTCATATACGCCAACAACAATCTAATTGAGAACCAAATCAAAGACTCAATTCCCTTCACAATAGCAACAAAGAAATTAAAGTACCTAGGAATATATTTAACCAAAGAGGTAAAAGACCTCTACAGGGAGAACTATGAAACACTGAGGAAGGAAATAGCAGAGGATGTAAACAGATGGAAATCCATACCATGCTCGTGGATCGGCAGACTCAATATCATCAAAATGTCTATACTACCCAAACTGATCTACAGATTCAATGCAATACCTATTAAAATCCCATCAGCATTCTTCACAGATATAGAAAAAATAATTTTACGCTTCGTATGGAACCAAAGAAGACCCCGAATACCAAGAGCAATTCTAGGCAACAAAAACAAAATGGGAGGCATTAATATGCCAGATATCAAACTATACTACAAAGCTGTAGTAATTAAAACAATATGGTATTGGCACAAAAACAGGAATATTGACCAGTGGAACAGATGTGAGAATCCTGATATAAAACCATCCTCATATAGCCATCTCATCTTTGACAAAGCAGACAAAAACATACGCTGGGGAAAAGAATCCCTCTTCAATAAATGGTGCTGGGAAAACTGGATAGCCACCTGTAGAAGGCTAAAACAGGACCCACACCTTTCACCTCTCACAAAAACCAACTCACGCTGGATAACAGACTTAAACCTAAGATATGAAACTATTAGAACTCTAGAGGAAAAAGTTGGAAACACTCTCCTAGACATCGGCCTGGGCAAAGAGTTTATGAAGAAGTCCCCAAAGGCAATCACAGCAGCAACAAAAATAAATAAATGGGACATGATCAAACTACAAAGCTTCTGCACAGCCAAAGAAATAGTCATGAAAGTAAACAGACAACCTACAGAATGGGAGAAAATTTTTGCATCCTATGCATCCGATAAGGGACTGATAACTAGAATATACTTAGAACTCACGAAAATTAGGAAGAAAAAATCAAATAACCCCATTAAAAAGTGGGCAAAGGACTTGAACAGAAATTTTTCTAAAGAAGACAGAAGAATGGCCAACAAACATATGAAGAAATGCTCAACATCTCTAATCATCAGGGAAATGCAAATCAAAACCACAATGAGATATCACTTAACCCCAGTGAGAATGGCCTTTATCAAAAAATCTCCAAACAATAAAAGCTGGCGTGGTTGCGGAGAGAGAGGAACACTCCTACACTGCTGGTGGGACTGCAAACTAGTTCAACCTCTGTGGAAAGCAATATGGAGATACCTTAAAGCGATACAAGTGAATCTACCATTTGATCCAGCAATCCCATTGCTGGGCATCTACCCAAATGATCCAGTGACACTCTACAAAAAAGACACCTGCACTCGAATGTTTATAGCAGCACAATTCATAATTGCAAGGCTGTGGAAACAGCCCAAGTGCCCATCCATCCAAGAATGGATTAATAAAATGTGGTATATGTCCACCATGGAGTACTATTCAGCTCTAAGAAACAATGGTGATATAGCACACCTTATATTTTCCTGGTTAGAGCTGGAACCCATACTACTAAGTGAAGTATCCCAAGAATGGAAAAACAAGCACCAGATATATTCTCCAGCAAACTGGTATTAACTGAGTAGCACCTAAGTGGACACATAGGTGCTACAGTAATAGGGTATTGGGCAGGTGGGAGGGGGGAGGGGGGCGGGTATATACATACATAGTGAGTGAGATGTGCACCATCTGGGGGATGGTCATGATGGAGACTCAGACTTTTGGGGGGAGGGGGGGAAATGGGCATTTATTGAAACCTTAAAATCTGTACCCCCATAATATGCCAAAATAAAAAAATAATTAAAAAAAAAAAAAAAATCCAATCATAAAGTTCTATCTCCCAACTTATTTTAAGCATTAAAAGAGAAAAAAGTGAAATGCTTATTTCTGCCACCAGGAGGAGCACTTATATTCCTATAAAGTTGACTCAGCAAAATCTAGAAAAATCCTTACCTATATAAAAACAGTCTAGAATCATGAGAAATTGTAATAGCCCACAAAAATGAAAATGTAGACATAGTTTAAAAGTTTTATAGAAAAATTTTTAAAGTATGACATACAAAAAAGATATAGTGTATATTATTGTACTGACATCTCATTGAAGGAGATATAAATGAGTTAAACAACAGTGCATTCAAATTAAAATGAGGAAGAGAATGTGAGGAACTAAAAATGCAGAAGCAAAACTCAACACAAAAATCTAAAGTTTCCAGTTTGATATTGGAGTTTCAGTTTCAATTTCTGTTAATGAATTTTGAATGACATTTTCCCATGGGTAAAGAAAGCTACCTTGGGGATTAATTTGTTCTAGAATTCTAGTTACATTTGTAGAAATTAAGAAGCCATTCAACATGTTTATTGCATGGTAAAGTTCATCTACCAAATCACCTTACAACATAAATGTCATTTGTTTCAAGAAATTATGAGGAAAAAATATAAATCACACCTTGTGGAGCTTCTGGCAGATACTCTCTTTTTTATTCTTAATTATTTTTTGAATTCCTGCGGTTCTTTCACAATCAGTTTCAAAATTTAGTAATCACCATTATTTACATGTAATGGATATTACCTCAATAGAACATATATTTGATTTGGTCTCAAAAGAACTACATTTTCAACTAAAACTTGTTTATTTTATGTGCAAGACAAAATGATATTTTACAGTGGTCCCAAATAATTATGTTTAAATAATTAGCTTAATTATTAATCTACCTTCAAAGGGGATATGAGGTATCTTTCTAAAATAATACACTTAAAAATTTAAATAAATAAGTAAACAAATAAATAAACATTATAGACCAAAAAAAGCTTAAAAACTCCAAGTGGCGATGCTGAAGTGTTGTATATACATTATGAAGAAATCCTGGTTAAGGAAAGTCATATTAATTGATCAAACCAGCAACTTCTCATACTCTATTATTACTGTGTTTCACTAGGTTTTATTCCCTAAACATTTAACATAGTGGCTATCATACAGAGATGCTTAATATTTACTGAACTTAGAACAGGATCTGAACTTGAGGCAACTAGATCAAAGAGGAAAACCAAATAGGTTACATTGTATTTCCATTGTTTACAATAGGGTAAGGACAGCTATTCCAGGGGAATTGATTTCAAATAGAAATTACATAAACAGAACATAATGTGGCTTTTGTAACCTACTGTCATTAGTGTGTAAGTGTTTCATAATAGATAAACTGCTGATCCTAGTGAGGCATTCCTGAGATAATAGCAAATATGAGAATGCCTGAATTTCTGTTTAATGTGGCAAGAAAACATGTGACACAGTTATTAAAGTTGTGCCAAACTTCTCAGGGGCAAATTCCAAAGCAAAAGGACAAAGCACAGAACATGTGAGTGATTTTTCATTTCCTTTTATTCTTTTTAAATGCCTGTTAAATGGAAATATGATTTATCAGAAACCGTGTCTATATTCTTTGCCTCTTGTGTGATTATAACACAGAACCTGACAAAGCACCAAAACCTTTGAATCAAAGGAATGAGTGGTCCTAGTCCAATCTCATGATCCATCGATAAATGCTAGAAAAAGTCTTGAATTTTTCCTTACAAAACAGAAGAGTGAAGGTGTATATTACATATTGTACTATAAATCCTCCTCTATCAGAATATGTGGTTAGGGAACTTATGACTAAAAATCATTAAGGAAATAGCTGGTAGAGATTTGAGATAGAGGGAGCTATAAAGTGTAGTGGATTTCAAACTTCAAATATGGCCAGCATATTTGGTAGCAAGGGTGGGTAGTGGGGATAAGAGGGGAAGAGTTGCATGGGACCTTTAGGAAACCATGGAAATCTAACTTAAAGGGTTCTGGATAGTTGTGGTTTATGAGTTAACTTTCTATTTGTACAGTTAAAAGCAACAATAAAAGTATTACAAATCAAGGGCAATAATATAGTCTGGAGTCATCTCTAGGGGATTGTGATTAGTGAAGGTGAAGAGTTCAGCCAGGACTGAGATCCTCCAATGTGAGGGGGAAAAAAGTTTAGAACTCCGAGAGATGATCCATAGGGAACCATTTAATGCAGACTATAGATGAAAGAGCCCCCTTTTCAAGACAATATGCTGAGATATGAATTTTATGTTTTATAAAAGAACATTTTATGGGGCCAATAACAATGAATGTGAAGACACTATTCTTTATAGTACTCTATCAATATAAGTTAAATAGCAGTTAAAAAAAATGTCAGTAAATAGTATACCTACAAATTCCATTATCTAATAGCATTGGAAAATTTGTGATAAATTGAAATAGTAGTATTGTCCAAAAATGATTAACTTAATAGCATTCCTCCTAACATGCACCTCTCAAAATTAATATATAATAGAAGTAAATCCAATGATTCACTATTTGCAATTTTGTGCATGAAATTTTAGTGCATGTAAAACACAAATATACAGAGCAGTGGAATTTCTGTTCTATACATAGCAGACATACATTTTAGTAAGGTGGAAGACACGTTCATTAAGACAAGTATTTCTCAATAAAATATTACGGCTGGTAATAAAGTCTACAGAATATGGAACAAGTCAGAGTAACTATGCGTTAGTCATGTCAGATTGTTTAGGTTCTGTCGTTTTATTTCCAATGACTTGACATTTTATCATTTCTAGAATCTCAATAGCAACAAAGCTGAGGTCATTCAGATTAATTCAAAACTGTGAAGTAATCTTCAGCTGTGCCAAAGTGGGATCATTCGTGATGTACTATGTAATTACACTGCCATCATCTTCTAGGTGTCCTACTTTTGACGCCTATGAAACATCTTAATGGCACTACTTGTACAACACAGAGTGAGAAATAAAACAGGTGACAAGAAATTGTCCACAGAATCAATAAAATATATGTTTACATATTCATCCAATATACACACTATGCTTAACAAAAATCTCTATTTTGCCATGGAAAAGGAGGAAATTGCATGCGGTGAGCAAATTTAGTGATCACACTGCATACCTTCTTAGATATAATGTTCCCTGCTAATTCCAAAAGTAAAAAAATAATAATATTTTAGTTATAAGCTAAATAAGCATCCTTTCAATAACTATGTCATTTGAAAACTTGCACTTATATTTTGATTTTATTAGGACTTACACCATGTATAGGGGGTTGGAAGCATCCATTGCTATCTAGGAGCAAAGAATATAAAATACATTTTTCCTCTTTTTTTTGTTGAGAAAATTTCCAAGTATTTATGAAAACACCAAAAGAAATATATTTACTTAAAATACAAATTAATATGTTTACTCAGAAGTAAGCACTATAGGACTTAAGTGAATAAATGTATTAAGTGAATGAATGAATTATAAAATACCATAATAACATTCAGCAATACAAATAGCAAGTAAAACAAAACATGGAATAACCCATTACAAATTCACTTTTGAAATGCATTTTATTTTATGTTTATAGTAAGAAGTCTAAAGTTACTAAAAAGAAAATTAAGAAGTCAATGTGCAACTTCCCATAAAACCTATCTATACAAGTAGCTAATGTGAACCTGATTACTATTTAAAAATATTAAAAAACTAGAACAATTGGAAGGCTGAAAAACAAATTATTTTAAATTGATAAGAATGTTAAACATGGTAAAGAACTCAGCAACACATATTTGAGACCAACTAAATAAACCACCACTTAAAGATTTACATTTAGTTTTAAACTTCAGAAAATCAATATATATATAGCCACAAACTGTTGATTCAGTGATTGAATTCAGACATTGACTTGTTCAAATAGCGATCCCGCATGTTTTTTGGTGTGTATGATTTACCGTCTACTGGCATAGAAATAAAATGCTGTTTTTTTCAGTATTTTATTTTTTTAACTTCTTAAACAAATATAATTGTCACACAAATTTATTTCACCTTATCTAAGGAACATAAAAAAGAAATGAAAGCAAAGAACATATCCATGTGAATAAAAAGAACTTTATAGAAATGGTGTACCTATAGATCAGTGACCTTGGGCAAAATATTTAATCTTTCTTGATCTGTAAAATAGTATAATAATATCTACCTTACAGATTTGTTTTTGAAAATTCATTTATACAGTAGTGCATGAAACTCTATAAGTATTATCTATTATACTAGGTAATTTTCAAATAATTTTGTAGATAATCTCTTTATATGTATTATAATTTTTTCCATCAGAATGGCAAAAGGCAATAGGAAACTGCCTATAGCAGTGTGGAGATGAAAGAAAAGGATATGTTAAAAGAGTTCTGAAAAGTCATTTTAATTTTAACTGAAATATTTTTTTTTCCATATCTTGAAAATTGGAGGATTCAGGGGAAAAAAAAATACTTTGGCGGTTGAAGAACATTTTATGCCCTCTATTTCCTCAAAAGCCTAAAGCTATATTTTCAATAAACCCAAATTGAAGTAATAGAAATATTATCCACAAGGAAGAACCAACCTGCTAACAAAGTTGGATTGAAGCTGGATTTTAGTCAAGCATACTAAACCTACTGTGAATGGGATCTCTTAGTAATGAAAAAGAAATCCACTCCTGCTCATTTTTAGGATGAGTCTAGGATGAACATATTTTTGGAAGCGTCAAATATTTGGCATCAAGTGTGCATAAAGGGAAGTAAAACTCAATGGAAATCAAGCAGGGGGATTGGGGGAAGAGGAGATGAGCAAAAACCTACCTAATGAGTACAATGAACACTATCTGAGACGGACACAATTTTAACCCTGACTCATTCATGTAACCAAAAACATTTGTACCCCCATCATACTTTGAAATTTAAAAGAGCTTTATTTCATTGGCTAAATTACTTTACCTTTAAAATATTATCATTGCCCATTCCAGATTTTAACATGAATATGAATTATCATGCATTCAATATCCAAGATATAAATGGCTTCAGTTTTATAAATTCTAAATAACAATACCAATATTTTTTTCTCCGAACAGTGAAAAGTGTATTCATTTAAACTTTCTAGTTCTGAGCAGCTAAACACAACACAAAAATTTAGGGCTAGATATTGAATTATTTTTAAAAATATCTTTAGATAGTAGATTAATTACTATATATTCCAATAATTCAAATTATTGATATTTGATTCAACTACAATTTTCAGTAACCTCCTTCTTAGAATGTTAAGGAAAAACAAAAACACACAGATAAAAAGACTGTGTTTATCTTGACATTTATAGTCTAGTGGAAGAGGAAGATATTAATTAAGCAATCACACAAAGAAAAACAGCAAAGGAACATCAAGGCTGTAAAGGAAAGTTACACAATTCTATTCTATGTTTATGATATTTAAGCTGAAAATCTGAGTTGAGCCAACTTGATGTTGGGTCTGTGAGGTCCGCTAATAGAAAATGTCTAAGCAGAAGTAATCGTATGACAAAAGCTGTTATAATTCCCTGCCTTACCAGTTTGTTTGTTCAATTACTCCCACTGTGACCTATCAACTCTAATAACAGTAGTAGCCCTAGGATATTAGTCTCTCCGTATCTAGCAATCCATTATCTATCTTGTCTCTGTCTCCTTTCCTCATCCAACCAAAACACATGGTTTATCATTTCAATATCATATTAACCTATCCCCTATATCTTGTCCATGTACTTTTGTTGCTGCAGTCTCAGAAAACCCAACCATTAATAATAATGTTCATCTTCCTTCTCGAGGAGGAGGTGTGGTGGACTGAGGAAAAGCAGGTAGATATCACTATAAATTATGATCACTAACCTCAAATGCGCCTTTAACATTGCCTGCAAAGCATACAAATTTGCACAGGTAACTGACTACCATTCTCTGTGACTTCAATTTTAAAGCGATATACTCTCCACAAGGCTCTGCTTTACTCACTTCACTACTTCCTTTCTCAGCTGGTGACCTTGTCTTGTAGTTCACAGAAAAAGCAAAATGTTATCACATAGGAGATCACTCAGCTTCCCAAACCTTCAAAGGATCCCACAGCAGTGTGACTGTGAGTTTGAACAAGCACAGCATGTAAGATATAATAAAAACATTTTTTTCTGTCTCCCATTGCTCCTCTAGACTTTCTTCTGTGAGTATAAGCTTTGTCTTTGGATGGAAACCATGGTGAGCAAACGTTTCTGTTTACCCTTAAGTAACAGATAATCTTATGTTCACTTCAATTCCCAAAATCTAGATTTGGAAATTAGAAATGTGCCATATATCATATTAATTAATGTATCAATCCTTATGAAAAATTAAGGTTTCTCTTCTCGACTGCTCCACCACCAGGTCTAGCCACAGATTGGATAGTGATTTGGGAACTGACTGACTTGACAGGATTTCCTCTAAGAGATTTTTTGTTGTTGTTTGGTTGGTTGTATTTTTGTTTTTAATTATCTCTTGCCTGGGGTGTTTTAACCTTACTATCAGATGCAGTGAATCTAGGAGATTGGGCTGTTCTTACTAGAAGGTGTGGTTTTTGCTTCTCTGGGGCTGTGCAGTGGCACTTTGGGGCAGCTTTTTTTTTTTTTTTTTTTGAGACAGAGTCTCGCTTTCTTGCCTAGGCTAGTGTGAGTGCCGTGGCGTCAGCCTAGCTCACAGCAACCTCAAACTCCTGGGCTCAAGCGATCCTTCTGCCTCAGCCTCCCGAGTTGCTGGGACTACAGGCACGAGCCACCATGCCCGGCTAATTTTTTTATATATATATATTAGTTGGCCAATTGATTTCTTTCTATTTTTATAGTAGAGACGGGGTCTCGCTCAGGCTGGTTTTGAACTCCTGACCTTGAGCAATCCGTGGGGCAGCTTTTTGAAGTGTCTCTTACTGCAGCCTCCATAGCAATGGCGTTGCCTCTGCTTTGATGGAACATGCTCTCAGCCTCTAGATCTCCAGTGATCCACCCCACACACAGATTCTCACTTCAAGAAAAATATCTTTGGAAGGACTTAACATGACCCTGGGTTGATTTTTCTCTCTGGTTATACATTTCTTAGCCTTTTTTGTTGTCATATAATTACTTTCCCAAACAAAGCCTTGTTCTTTTTCTTTGCTTTTTTTTTTTTCAGGACACTAACTTTCTTAAGCATGAGGAAAGAATCAGTCTATGCATTTTCCCCATTTTCTTGGAAAATATATTGGACTTTACAATTGGTCCTTATTGAACAGAAGGCTCCACTCACCAAACCTGAGAGGAGTGGAGGAACAACCTCGTTAATTACTTTTACTAGACAGGGACTATGTATCACTTTGGACAAAATTTCCCCTCCACTTCACAATCTATGAACTGTACTTAAAAGGACTACAAAAAAACCTTGCTCTGACTGAGGGCTCTAAGAGCCTTAAATGCATCCTGACACTTCCACTGTAAATTTTGAATTTTGATCTGAGACCATACTTTTCTATTAATATGTAGTATCCTTTGTACATTAGCTTCATGGTATAAACATCAATATTAACCTCTTGTCATGTCTGTACGATTTCTTTTTTCCTCCTCTCCCATTTTCATTGAGGTTTCCTTCATCTTCACTTCCTCTTATTAAACTCTAGCAATTTATAAATATTGTACTATTTTTTAAAGAGTCTGTTTTCTCTGCATTGAATACTTTCTTCTCAATTGAGATATTCCAGAGGAGATACAAACTGTTCATATTTGATCATCATACAAAAAATTTCCATGTCCCAAATCTGATTCCAGCTACCCGCTTCATTTTGTTTTTCCTTTCTGGCATAACTTCTCAAAGATAGTTGCTATTGCCCATTCCTGCATAAAAACTACTCGGCAAGCAGCCTTAACCTGGTCACCAAACCCTCCACTCTAGTTAAAGATTCCCCTTTGATTGCCAGTGACTTTCACTCTACTAAATCCAGAGACAACTTCTCAGCAGCATTCAGTACTCTTAGTGATTCCCTTTTTTCTGAAGTATATCTCTCCTTAGCATCTCTAACACTCTAACAGTTGTGGTTTTCTCCCACCTCCCAGCTTTCTCCTCCTCAGCTTTCTTTGTTGGAATTCTCAGAAAGGATCTAGATAAATGATTCTCAAACTTGGTTGCATATTGGCCTCATAGAAAAAGTTAAGGAAAAAAAAAAGTGCTGAAGCCCAGGGACCATCCAAAACTGTTCAAATTTAATTGTTCTGAGTTAGACCTGAATGACAGGGTTTATTAAACTTACTCCTGTTCTACTTTACAATCATGATCAAGAACCATTGTCTCAGGCTATTTTTATCCACCCTTTCCTCTTCCTAGGTAATGTAATTTCTCCCCTTGACTTCATTTACCATCTTTATGCTAAATATTCTTTGTATTTTAACTCCAGCCTATATACAACTTTTGAGTTTCATACTATATGTGGTAAAACATTATGTTATGCCCAAACTTTACATGGATATCTCCAAGGCTTAGTTTTGATATACTCAAAAAGTTTTGATATACTCTCCATCTCTTAGTTTTGATATATTCAACACTGAGCTCACAGAATTGCGATATCCCTAGATCTCTCCTACTAGCCACTGTCTCAGCAAGTGGTATTATGATCTCCCCAGTTCCAAACACTAGAATCCACCTCTCCATGGCAAGCCCATTACTATTGTTGTTTCTTTACCTCCTAAAATCACTCAAATCTATTCACATACTACCACTTTCACAACTTCCATAGCCACCAGTATCACAGTTTAAGTGACTCATACTTATCTATGCTACTGCAGATGTCTGCTAAATGGCATTCCCACTTTCATCCTCCTGCACCCAAGATAGTTTCCATCTGCACTGCAAAGGTAGAAGGAGTCATTTCTATCACTCCCAGGTAAAAATTCCATTTGTTCTATCATGATGCCAGAAAATGCATAAACCTGTTAGAAAATCCATTGAGTGTCAATATGAAGGAAAGGAAGAAGTTTTTAAATAGAGATTAATCCTCAAGTGAAATAGACAATAACAATAATCACTTATATAGTGCTTTCTATATTCTGGGCACTTTTTTATTTTATTTTTATATATCATGGGTATGTAATAGTTACATATATTTGTAGGATACTCAAAAAAATTATAAATGCTTGAGGTGAGTTATACCCCAATGACCTTGATTTGATTAATACATATTGTATACCTATATGAAAACACCACATGTACTCTATTTTCTGGGCATTTTTCTAAGCTCTTTCCCATTATTAACTAATTTTATTCTCACATTAAGACTATGGAATATCCACCCTAATTTCTAGCCATTTATATCCTAGTAAAAGCTTAACCATATTGGAGTAGGGAGGAGGGAGATTATGTATAAGCCCTGATTTTTAGTATTTGTGCATTCCTGTGGTGTAAGAATGCCCACCATGGCTTACTTCAGCCTAATAATGTGACATCATTGAACACAGAGTTAGGAGGAAATATGCACATCTGGTTCTGCTGATCTGGTAGAGCCAGTTACCACTCTGCAAATGAGGAAATTAGGGGCTATAGGCCATGAGAAGAATCAATCAAATAGTGTCTCTAATATGGAAATACAGTTCCTCATTTGATCTGCTGACTTCACTTCACTTCACTGGATTTTACTACGTGAAAGCCAATCAAATAGAAACAATATTGGGTTGACAAATAAGCTCTTTTAAAATGCAAACTCAAAATTCTGAATTTCAGCGATACTGACGGATGCAAATTCCAACTAAGTGTGGATTGAGTGGGTTGGGCACATTTGGGGTAAATTCTCTTTTCAGCACCTGGAGAGTAAAGTATGAAAACATCTAGAAGAGAACATTAGCAGATTTGAGAGGGTTCTAGAAGAAGGCAGGACTCTAAAGATAAAATGATTCCGCTTCTGCACCCAAGAAAGGAAGGAAAACTTACTGCATTTCTTTGTTTTTTCAAATTGTATTCTAATTTCAAAATATTATGGGTGTACAAATGTTTTTGGTTACATGGATCACTCTCGTAACACTTGAGTCTGGGTCAAAAGTGTGCCCGTCACCCAGACAGTGTTCATTGTGCCCTTTAGGCAGGTCCTTGCTTATTCCCTCCTTTCCCCTTTCCCTGCTTGATTTCCATTGAGATTTACTTCCCTCTATGCATATATGTGCTCATCAGTTCCAATGTAATAGTGAGTACATGTGGTGTTTTTTTTTTTTTTCCATTTTTAGATACCTAACTTAGGATAATGGTCTTCCGTTCCCTCCAAATTGTTGCAAAAGGCATTAAGTCATCCTTCTTCATGGCTGAGTAGTATTCTCTGACATTTCTTTCTGCTCTTCCAATTCTCCCTTCCTAATTATCTAGCTCCCAGCATTGAAGTACAATTTATTATGTTTAATACTATAGTTCCACTGATTTTTAGATTCAATAAACACATACCTCTATAGCTCTGCAAAACTAATTGTGCTTTACAGCATTATTTTTTTCAAGAAATTGCACTGGAAATCCCAACCAACCCAATTCCAAATGAGCTATGGAATACATCCCACTTATATTACTTAATGATTGCCAGAATAAAAAGTGGTATAATCAACAATAAGTTAGGGTATACTTGAAAATAACTAAAAGAGTAGAATTGGAATGTTCCTAACATAAAGAAATGTTAAATGCCCGAGGTGACAGATAGCCCAATTAATTTACATTGTGAATTCACATTGTATGCCTGTATCAAAACATCACATGTACCCTATAAAAATATACAACTATTATATATCCATAATAATTAAAAATAAAATTAAAAATTGTTTCTGATTCTAAGTTGTGTATTTTGCATATATGTGATTTATGTAATCATTATTCCTGTTACACATAATAGTAAATGCAAACACAATGGAGATCTTGGCAAGAGTTCATAACATTTCAAAGTGCATTAATAACTTTGAATTGTTCATCCATTTTACAGAGTGTATTTAATATTCCCTTTAAAACCTTCATTAAATATGTAAACCTTTCTTATAGATGCCTTTATATAATTTCTGATCCATCTAACAAAATATGGTAAATGGATAATTCTCAGTGATATTGCCCAAATAACATCACAAAAATATGCCACAAATAATATTAATACTAGAAGTTTTCTAATAAATTAATAAATTTAACATCTTATAAACTAAGCTCCTAAAAAACATTAGAGATTCAAATTCATCTGGGAAGATTTATTTACTCAGAGTTTTTGTTTTTGTACAGATTTTTTTCTTTGAGATTTTTATTAATAGGAGGAAGTGTGTAAAAGATGAATTTGTTAATTGTCTCTTCCCACATAATAATTTGGTTCCCTTTGACCAAAACTAAATCTTTCAATGACAGCCCATTTACTGATCTATAAATTTGATTTTTGAATATTCATCATATATTCAAATATCATGTGTGCGTACAATGGTTTAAATTTTCTGTCATTGCCTGCGTTTTATTTTTTGAATATCCCATATGTCTTCCCTGTTTTGTTGTTTTTACCTAAAATGTTTTACTTTCCTAGTGTTCCACATCTCTCGCTAAAATTTATCCATTATTCTTTCAGGGACAACTTAAAGCCATGTTTAATGATATTATTCCTTTTGTTATTTTTTTTTTTATTTTGGCATATTATGGGGGTACAGATTTTAATTTCCTTTTGTTTTTACAATTCCATTTTTTCACAATTCTATGAATGCCACACTTTAAATCACATATCGTGTTTTGCAGTAATATAAATATTTTGGTATACATTTGCTTTCCCATTGACTAACTCTTATTACAGGTTTCAGAAATCAATGTGGATATTATTCCTTTCAAAATCTTCTCATATCTGATCTCCAGTGGTTTGGGTGTCCTTCTTATACATTTATATATCATTTTGTGCCCAAGTCTATCATTTTTTTCTCCAGGTACTATAATTGTTAATTTACTTAAAAATCTCTTTTATATGGTAGCTGCTTAAAAGAAAAGATTAAATTTTTTCTCCCCTTTATGCAGCACAAAATAATAATATAGTAATTTTTATATATACAGCTCAATAAAACATGCAATCAATGAAACATTGTCTAATGAATGATATGTTTTATTGTGTCTGATATTTGTTAATAAAATAGATTTCTTATATACCAAGTCTTTTGTTTTCATGGGTTTTAGTATTGCTTACTGGTTAACTTTCATAAAGAACTACTTTAGAAGTCTAATTTCCTTGTCTATAAAATTTCTAATACCAAAAAGAAGGTAAATATGAAATAGAGAAATATAAACCATGTGAAATAAATGGTGGCATTATCGTGGTTTTACATATATGATTAAAGATTGCTTACCACAGTTAGAAATGTATGTATTAAAGGTTTGAGGTGGTTGCATTTAAAGTTGTTTTCATACCTCTGTTCATTCTTTTTGGATTTGCTTATACCCAAAACTTAAATATGTCTTCTTTAATCTGATTAAGTTTATCCATACTCTGTACCTCACTGATCACTTCACTGTTTATGTCTCTCAAATGCTTCTTTGACTTCTCTCTTGAGCATTCTGTATTTTCAACTATCTCTTGTTCTTCTAGTCTACTGAAGCAGGTTGAAAAGAGAAAGGAAAATGTGGGAGGGAGAAGGAAGAAGGAAAAAATTTAAAAATAAGCATCTTTACTGTTAGATACTTTAATTGTATTATTTTACTTAATCCTCCCAGAAGCACTGCATATTATTAATAAGATGGCTGTATAATTTATAACACAAACAGAGCCACTTTTGAGGGTAAAAGGAAAAGGAATCAATATTGGTAATTAATTTGGGGGCTACAAGTGTAAAGTGGAATTGTCTCAAGCAAAGTAGGTGGTCACCCTATTTATTATCCTAATGTGATAATGTAAAAACATGAGTCAGTGAGAGATTAAGTTTACTCAGGTCTCAGGGAGTAAACAGTAGAGCTGAGCTTTCTCCATCAGTACCTTTCCTAGATTCTCTCTACTCTACAATCACTTTACAAATGTAAAAATGCTCACGGTGACTGTAAGACAATGTCTTTTCAGCGTTGATTGGTGAAGCAGTGGACTGAAAGACGCTTGTTCACATTCATGGCTCCTGCCCCTAGCTACTGGCCCAATTCTGATGTTGGAAGCAATAATCTATATTTTCATAAACATGAATGCCACAGCTTTAACATGTTATCTAATTATGTTCTGTTGTAACACACATGTAACCACAAAGTTCCTGGCTCCTTCTCTTACTATCTATTTTTCCTTCAGTTTTCTCTTCTTAAGATAAACACAACCTACTCGTAAAAATTAAAGAAGTTAATATGCAATGTTAGTGTTGCATTTATGTAGTACATGTGCAATGTATGTGAGCTGCTGATCTCATTATTATCATCACTGTATGCAGAAAAGAGAAGTGGCAAGTGTACCACCTGAGGGAAATCCTGGAACTGGCTAATGAGGTTCCAGCAAGCAAAGCAGAAAAGCAGGCTGAAGACTTGTGAACTTGAGAACTTAGTAAGTAAAGAGGTATAAGTAGATCACAGCCAGAATGCTGGAGGTTTTGATATTACTAAATTGGCTAAGTTCTGTCTCCGGCATCCACGTACTTGCTCTTCTTGATAGGAGATTGTCACAGAAGACATTTTTTTTCCTCCTATTTTTGCAGGAAGGATGAAAGGTGGAGATGGGAGACCTTTCCAATTCAGATTTTCTTATGTGTTGATTTGTTTGCCTGTTTGGTAACTCACAAGTTATATTCTATCATAGGCAAAATTTCATACCCAAGTTGCAAATTATATAATGAAAAAACATTCAAACCACCTCTCCAATATTTTAATTAAAATAAAAGTCACTTAAAGTGATCTGCAAAGTACACAGATTAACATTATCAAATATTTTAAATATTTAATGGATTCATGGTGTTTAAACTAATTGTTGATAACATTGGTTAATCTTAGGGACAATATCTTTAACATTACTTCAATTTAAAACTTTATTTTGTATGGTTCAAGAAAATAATTTAAAACTAAAGGCCAGACTTCTGAAAGAGCAATAAATGTCATAGTCCATGTACTTGGTTCTTCTGAGAATCTGCTAATGGCATCATGAAACACATATCCTTTGCCACATGGTTAACAGGACCAAGTAAGTCATCAAAAAATTTCAGCACCACTTAAAAAAGATTCATACTTTCTTTAGCAAAGGACAATGTGGTATTCATAGTGATGATAATAGCAGTGAGAACCTGTTTTAAAATCCATTACGTACTTTTTCTGTTTACTCACATTGGCCTATATAGAATCTAGTGAAAACTCACTATCCTTTTACTCTTAGAGAATCTGTCTGAAGTACAGATTTTCACTGGGCTTACATTCAAATAGTATTTGGTTCAGTGTTGGCCTCAAAGTATCAGTATCTGACATCTGTAAGTTCTTTGGAAGACTTCTAAACAAGATGTAAGACTATATATGAGTGTGTGTTTGTTTTATAAAAATCCTTTTTGAAATACTTAGTTTAAAATGAATAGATTTCAATATTAAGCCTCTATGCAAATATATCTATAGGAACAGAATTTTGAGTAAATAAAAATATTCTTGTGAGATACAAAATAATTAACTTATTCCCTCTATCCAATGAATAATGAAAATGCCTTCTCAGGGAGTCAACACTTGCTGCTTTATCACAGTAAACTGGTAATTTTCAAATTTGCCCTGCAAGCTACCCATAATAGAATCAACCAGAACACTTAACTAAAATTCAGATTTCTAGGTCCAAGCTATGAAGGCCATGAGATCCCGAGAGATTCTTAAGGCAAATATAATTTGAGAACCATTGTAAGATCTACTGGTGAATAAGATTCAAGTTATCATTTTCAGGCTTCATCTCGGCACATAGCCATTTTTTGTTTACTTTTATTGAAATAGACAAAAGATCTATTTTGGAATTAAACTAGAATTGCTTACTTCCAGTTAGTAAAAAGCTAGTTTTATAATGTGTCTTGGCTACTTTTTCAAAGAACAGGAATAGCATCATCAAATGTGATAACTCTATTTCTATTACTCATGACTATAATCTTTATGTGACCCAGGTAGCACCTAGATATAAGCTGTTTGTTTAATATTTCTAAACTATTAGGTTTACAGTTTTCTTTTTTATGTTTTTTAAATGTTCTCAACCCCAATTAAGGGGATATATCACACGCACACACAATTTATAGCATATATCCAATGTGTCTCTCATATATGCACATATAAATACATACAACCTCAAGAATCTGACTATTTTTGTCTTATTAATGTCTTTGAGAGTTACTGACCAAAATTATATATTTATGTATAGTATCTACATAATCTGAATTAAAATATGAATAACACACATAATACTATTTCTGAAAATTGTGTTCTCTTCCTCTACTGAGGATATCTAGGATAGAAACATGCTCCAAAAAACACTAGCTTAGGTAAACATGTCATCAAAGAATGCTATAAAAATGTTGCCTATTTGAAATTACTTAAATATTAATATAAATGGAATTGTTAGATTAAAATGTGTACTAAAATTGATGCTAAATCAGCACCAGTACTAAATTTGAGAAACATACATTCATATCATTAACACATTATCATATTGTTAACTTTTTTTGTATTACTATTTAAAGCTCTACCTAGTCCAAATTTAGGAAACTTTAACTTGTATTTTGTAGTCAAACTTCTTTATGAAATTGTATGTTATATAATTATACATTAACCTTGCAGATCTCATTGGCCCACACCCACCCCCAACCTCAGGTATTTGAATGAACTCGAAGTAGTTATCTTCATTTAAATAGAAGTGGATTTCACACGAGACCCATTATTTTAGCCATCTTTTTTTCCCATCCCTTCACTTAAGATAACACATTGAAGATAGTGATAAGAGCAGCAATTTACCTTTGTTTCATCCTCAGGAGCATCAGTTAGGCACATGCTGAGGTGCTATCAGTGTTTTTCACTTGGTGTGCTGGTAGGCAGCAGGCTCTTAACCAGAATCTCCAAGAAAGATGGGAGGTAAGAGATCTACATAAGATACTCTCTAACAGTAAGAAGGGAGATTGTGACAGGAACTGAGTGTTCCTCACCGTATTCAGACATATCATTGGCAGCAGAATTCTTCTCTGGACTTAAAGTCAAGAAATATTTCATCCTACAGTGAGATTCCATGATTGTGAGAATTTAACTATGGAAATGTATATACAGTTTTGAACTCTCAGAACGTATATGTGTGTGTGTGTGTGTGTGTGTGTGTGTGTGTGTATAATAATAAATTTGCATCATAGAACTTGGATCTTTGGCAGTCAATCTCAGACATCCTCAAAAAAAAAAATCAAACCTTGGGAACTTGGCAAAGTATATATATATATTAATTATACATAGGCTGAATCTAAGTAACCATCAAAATTCAATTAGCTTTTAGCTGTTTATTTAGAGTGACTTATTGTATGGTTTTATCAAGCAAATTTAAGTCCAGAAACTAACCATTTTCCAATTATAAAAAATGCTAAATGGTAAACACAGAGGAATAGGCTTTGTGGCCCATCTAAGTACAACTGTGTTCATATTAATTTTAAGAAAAATCTTTATATGTTACACATCATAATGAATATTTCTTTAAAAAAATCCCAAAGTATCATAGATATCAAGATGGATGCTGATAAAATGACAGGATGAAAAGAGAAAACACATTTTACTTAAACGTATCAATATTTTTCACTGAATAAATCTATAGTAATCCTCTTTTTTCTTTAATAATTTAATCATTAATCTCATCATCCTGAAGTCTTTACATGTCATGAATATACAATAGAAAAAAATTTATAGATGCATATATATACACATAGTTTTTATCTGACAGTTTATGTAAACCAGAATATCAAATATTGATCATTATTTGCTCAGTAGGAATTTTGGCTGATGCTTTTAATGTTTAATTTTATTGAGATTTTTTATGTTATTTTTAAGACAATAACAATTTCTTATCTACAAGTGTTAACAAGTTAACAAACTAGTATAAGACAGCTATGTTTTATACTGTAATTATTGTACAAATAGTGTATTATTGACTTATAACTGAATCAAAATGTCTATAGCTGGAAACAGCCATTTTGGTAGATAGTTGATCTAAACAGAGTTACTTTAAAATGTTTTTTTATTTACTAGTAAGAAATTTTTTAGAACATTTATTGATGTCCTCTTTTCTACATTTAAATCTATTTGCCATACAAACAGTTCTCTTATCTCACATTATATTGAAATCCAAAGTAAAAAAGAAACAAGCACTCCCTTACATTTCCTATAAATGGACTCTCTTTTCATCCCATGTTGTATATGGAGTGTTTTATTTTCCTTAATTTGTTTTCATCTTCATTACAAAATTATTTTATACAAAAAAGAGCCCAAGTGGCAAAAGTATAAATATTTTTGCCAAATGTGAATTAACCAGCTCACTTAATTGATTTGATCTTATAATGTATAATTTAGATCAGTTTGGTAGGCAGTTTGTCATTTAAAATTCACATAATGGAAACCATCAGCATTTTTCTGTAGCTTATTTTAACAGGGAGAAATGCTCTACAGATATCTTTGATTGTAGTAGATAGAAGCTATATAACTCTATGGAAAACATTTTGTAAAGAAAATCTTTTGTTTTTATATTTCAGTTAGATCTCTTTTAATATGCCACATATTATTTCCATTTCTGAACCAGTATTACTACTTTTATTGGTGGATAGTTTTCTGGGTTATCTGTTGTGAACAATTTTCTGGGTTATTTTGATGACACAGGCATCAAACACAAATTATTATTTTAGAGAAAAAGTGACAAAAATTTAGGGTTCTTGGACAAGTTACTTAATCTTTCATAATAATACTTGCTCTTTTATTTCTAAAATTGAGAAAATACCATACAGTCATTATAAGAGTTACATGAGAATCCAAATGCAAATCACCTTGCTTAGTGCCTCACAAACACGAAGTAATTTTTTTTTAGTCAATATCATGGTCACCACCATCATATTACATTGGCAAGGAGTTCCAATATTTCCAGAACCATCTATTTTACAACAATAAAATAACAAACTATTTATACCTGCATAATATAAATGCATATGCTACTCATTTTTTTTTTCCATCTCAAATTTATAGAAGGGAATGGATGGAAATGAGTGCTTAAAAATATCACACACACAAAGCCAAACATGATTAATAAACTTTAGGAAATTCTTTTGTGGTGTTTGGAAATGAAAAAAAAAAGTCACAGGAGTTCATCTGAAGAACTTTTTTTAGCATAATTGCTTAATAGTCACGAATAAATATTGCTAGTTGTGAGGAATTCTCTTTTAAGTTATTTATATAGAGAATATATGTTTTCTTGACTTCTGTATTCAAAGGGATATTATCTCAGCTTATAATTTTATATCACATTTGCTATTTAATTTCTCTCTAAGGGATATATTTAATTTCTCTCTAAGGGATATATTTAATTTCTCTCTAAGGGACATATTCCTGGGGAAAAAAAAGCATTGGCTTCTAAAGAGACGGCTTTTATACGTACAAATGTGTTCTGTCTTTTCCTCTAAAGAATGTAATTCAAAATGACAGTATAGTAAAAGGGTCTTGACACAGAGACATGTAAAATTTCAGGAGGATTAATTTTTTATTGATTCAAAATGTGAAAACCTCTTCTTTCTAGTGATTCAAAAATATTTCCTACCTAGTGTAGTTTCATATTATAGTCCAAATGTTCAAGTAATACAAGCAGAAAATAATTTGATCACAGTGATCTACTTGAAGGATTTCTTCTGCTCTCTCATTTCTCCGTTTATGGGTAGTGACAATTCAACATGAACTGTGATTTTTTTTTGCAGATGTTCTCTAAGGTCTTAGAATAGAAGGTAAAAGAATATATTAATAATACATTTTATTTTAATATGCTATTAGATAGAATTTGAACTTCTGAGTTAAAAAAAAACTGTCACTTAATTTTGTTGATCTTGGGTAAGTTATTTCTTTTCCATCAGCCTCAGTTTTCTGAATGGTAAAATGTGGAAAATATTGATCTCAGAGAGTTGTTATGAAAAGGAAATCAAGATAGCAATGATAAAGTTCCTGACAGTGTGAAAATGCTTTAAATGTTCCAATGCCCTTCTCTGCTTCAAATGGATCTCACCTAGTCACCATGGACCTAGAGATTCAAACTTGAATAAATAAGAAACCAACCTACAACTTTATCTAGATTCTCTTTTCATTAGGCAAAATGTGAAAGTGATCTTCCTGTTTCAGTGTGACCTAAGCACACCATCTTGGTTTCCTATGCATACTCTAACTTCTCCACCATTGAGCCATTGTCCCCCAGCCTGTTTGGGTCTCTGCCTCAACTTCCATTAATACAAATGAGCCTTCACCAATACCCACAAGGATTATATTCTTCCTTTGGCTGTGGTTTTGTACCCCTGATCTGAAAAATCCTCGCTATCATGCATGTGAATGCAGATATTGACATTACCTAGGAATATATTTGCTATTTTCCACACTCTAGATTGAAAATATTTTATATGCACAAAACCCAAAACAGGGCTTAAGTTCACAATGCCACTTTTTATATATAAGCAAAGTATATCTCCCAATCTGTCCTTTTCAAATAGCTATTGCAATTTGCCATACTTATGTAGTTAAAAAAAAAAAAAAGTTTAGTGCTTTTAATGTTAGGAATATATTCTTGAATGATACAGTATGCTAGAAAAACAAATGCAATATTTGTTTCTTCTTTTAAATATTTACTTACATTCTTCCCGTTTTGCTTAATAGCAAAGTATTACTTAACAACTCTGTAGATATTACACTATCATAACATATAGTAACCATTTGTCACTTATATTCATATGCTAAAATATGATTTATTCTCTCTTTAGTTTACAAACAGAAATCATATTCTTTATCATGTACAACATGACATGTGAAATGTGTATACTTAGTGGAATGGCTCAATTGGGCTAGGTATCATAAGCATTAAGGTCTGATTATCTCTATTAATAATTACCACTCTTAAAACATTGGGCCATTAAACTTTTAGATCACTAAGTAAAAAACATTTAGAAAGAAAATATAGGTTGATGGCTTTAAGAAAAAATTTACAAAGTAGTAAAATATGGAAAAACATTTAAACAAAGGAATCAGATATTCATTTAGTTAAATATTCTCAATGTTATATATTTTAGTGAGTAAACTCATATGCTCCCTTTCTGCTGTGGAAAGAAGAAAATTGTTCTGTTTTGCTTTTTAAGACTATTCATGCAAATGAGTACCTAGTGATTTAATTAAGATGCTTATAAAACCAGTGATAGAAACATTCCGTTTCTGTATTGCAAGCTGTAGGGACACTAAAATAATCCTTGAAAGTGCACCAGGAATCAAATAGGTACTGATTGGTGTTAAATGTAATACTGCAAAAGAAAACTAGATGTAACACAAGTGAGAAGAATTCATTTTCAATAAAAAAACACAGAGCTACAGAGAAGATACAGGTGTGAATCATTCTATTATCATAGAAACTATAGCAATTTTCACCTATTACAAAACTAAAATAAAATAACTGGTTGGAACCAAAGTGATGCAGATAGCATCAATATCATCTGATACTTAGACAAAAATATTTGACAATGGTCCAACATATGTAATTGCTAAAGAATAAGCAGAGAATTCTAATACTAATTATATGATATGTAATTTGGTGGCATATATGTTATAAATATGAGGTCTTAAATTACATCAGATTTTCCATGTTTACTTTTTCAGTTAATAAGATATTAAGGTAAGATATCAACCTATTGTGAATATTTTACTTCATTAAAAGTCAATACCATTAGACCAATTGTTCAACTATTGACTCATTATTTTGTATTAAAGTAACACTGGACATGATTCTCATGAAAAAATTCTGAAGACATGTCATTTTTAATTAGTTTCTGCTTCCTAAAGACCAGAAGTTTTGGAATGTTATTTCAATTCCTTTAGCATTGAATGACGTTGTGAAGAATAAAAAAAAAAGCTATACTAATTTAGACTTAACAGGAAAGATGACATACTTTTGGGGAATCTGGGTGGATTGTCATTGACATCAGTGAGGGTGATGTTGACTATTGTTGTTCCAGCTAATCCTCCCAGTTGTCCTCCCATATCCTTGGCTTGGATGAGTACTTGGTATTGTTCTTTGACTTCTCTGTCCATGTTTGGCAAAGCTGTTCTAATGACACCTTAAGGGGAAAAATAATAATATAAAATAAATATCACAAATACTGCAGTTTCCTAATTAAAATAGTCTGCAAAAACAACTACATGATTCTATCTAGATTCACTAGCAAACACATACTAGCAAAAATTATGTGTCTTTTAAAAGGTGAAACACCCAAAATGTCCAATGATTAGGGCATAAGTTAGTATATTATGATAATAGCCACATAATAAATTGCTATGCAGGTGAGAAATATGGTTAAAAAACAATGTATCGCTTTAAAAGATGGTCATCTTAATTAAGTCAGCCAAGTTAGACAGGATTTACACATATGCTCCTATCTTTTAAAAAAATTGTTAAATTTAGGGATAAAAATATATATACTAAGAATTTTATATGATTAAACTGAGTGTTGCAATTTCTAATGATTATTATTTTCTACTTTCCTCTTATCTTTATATTTTGGGATAACTATATTACTTTATATTCCAAAATGCATAAAATATCTTCTTTGCATACTATATTTTATTGTGTCTTTCAAAATTCCCCTTAATTATTTGAGCAACAGATTTTTCACCATGTTTCTCCAGCACCAAGGACAAGGCCTGCCATTTAGAAAAAACCTTGTAAGGGTATGTTCACCAACTAACTAAATGAATGACTGACAGAATCATTAAATGAATTTATAAATAATTAAATTTACAATCATGAATATTACAATATATGCTCATTTACATATAATATTAATTTGTGCCCTTTGTCCAAGTGTAAAAATAATTTACATTTATATTTATTCATAGTGGAATAGCTATATCCTCTGGATTCTTTCAAGTAAAATCATGAATAAATTTATGAAATTCCAATCTATAGCCAATGGCTTTAGGGAGAGATTGGAGAGCATTTGTCTTATCCCATGTGGCTTTGATAGTGTTTCTTAAATAAAGTAGCATATATGAATAACACAGATAATATCAACCAACAATGAAAACATAAAGTATCCAAATCATAAACCCAGTATATATATCACCATTTTATCTGTATTTTCTACTATGACTTAACACATGCTTTTTTGTTGCTAATTCAGACTTAACTACAATCTAAGATCTCTTCTGATCCTTGGCAGGAAATTGTTGCGAAAAAGACAACCTTCATTTTTGCTACTGCTGCTTTTTTGGTATTGACACCTTTTTGATTCAATCTGTTTGTCCTCTCTTCAACTTGGGCTTGATACTCAGTTCCAGGTCTCTTAACTAAGGTTCTTCATATTTACATCTTAATGTTCTGGTCCTATATACCTTAAGCTATGTGCTTTCCTGCTTATAATGCTTACATTTTCTAACTAAATGCCTGGGTTTTATTCATATGCATGCTGTCTATTCTGTTGTTTTCTAAGATCTGTCTTAAATCAATTTCTTTGTAATTAAAATTATATATGTTTTTCTTTATGTAATTCATTTTCAGTATGAAAGTATTTAATATGAAAATTATCTGTGTGTTTGTGTGTGTATTATATATAATCTCTAACTCTCTCTCATTCTCTCTTTCAGAAAAATAGAGATTCTTTCTGGTTATCTGCTAAACTATATTAAAAAAACTATCTTCTGGGACCCAGTTAGAGTATAACATTAAGGTACAATTGAAAAAGGAAGGAAATAGGTATCATCAGACTTATTTAAAAGTAGATATTTTTTGTCTGGTGATCTGTTAAAATTGTCAAGACACCACCATCTCAAATACACTGCCTGCTCTCCTGCTGCAACCTGTGTCAGATGGGCGACTTGCCTACTGCTTCCAGCCCCACTTTTAGCATAATGCTGCCTAATTGGAAAGTATAGTATTAGAATTTAGGGAGAGCAAAGGATTGTATATGTTGTTTGAAAGGCAATCTCTAGCTATGACGACAATGGGCTTACCCTTCCCCAGCACCTCTTCCACTTAATAACTACTGTTCTAAAGAAATAAAATGTAATATTTATACAATTTTTTTAGAGTTAAGATCTGGGGAATAAGCGAGCCTGAAGATAGTCCAATTACCCTGATTTCATTTATTCACAATGTATGCCTATATCAAAATATAACATGAACCCTATAAAAATATATAACTATTATGTACTCATATTAGGAAATAAAAATTTCAACAAGAGAAGAGAATCTTTAAACATTGTAATTTATTTTAAAAGCCTAGAATAAAAATCTCCTTTTCAAGAAGTTATTCTTTGTATGGGTACTCATTTTTTATTAACTAACAATTAACAAGAATGGATTGCAGGGTCTTAAGAAAGGAGAAACTTTGCAAAGAATGATGCTAATGTACTTCCATAATAGAAAGTAACCAGCAGAACTACATTACCATGATTTGAATGATCATTTTCCTCCAAAATTCATGTGGAAATGTAACCCTGATTATGGTGATATTAAAAGGTGGAGCCTTTGGGGAGAGTCAATAAGTAATGAATGGTCAAACTTTGTGAATTAATTAATGGTTTATAAAAGGAATGGAGAGAGATAACCTGGCCTTGTTTGCCTTTCTGCCTTCCACCATGTGAAGATGCCACCTTGAGGAGATGCCTCGGATGGAACAGGCCCTAACAGACACAGAACTTGCCAATCACTGCCTGGATCTTAGACTTCTCAGCCTCTACAACCACAAGAAGTAAATTTTCATAAATTAGACAGTCTGAGGTATTTTGTTACATCGGCTCAAATGGACTAAAACATAAATGCTACATTTTATTATTTCAGGTCTTAGGTTTGGGTTTATGTATCCATCTTCATTTCTCTTTCATTATTTGTATATAAAGATATAGTGACTGATAGCAATACCTAAAAAGAAAACAAAAAAGGAGCCCATGAATTTTATAGAACGTCATAAACACTCTATAATAGGTATACCACACACGTTAATTGATTCCATGTAATTCTGAAATAAATCCTAATTATTGAAAAAAAAATGAATCCTGGTATGATTTGGGTATCCTGTACCTAATGAACTTCTAACCATATGTAATCAAGACAATTAGAGTAAAAGTAAGAATGAAAAAACTATTCAGCCAGCTATTTTTTTCTGCCAAAGTGAATTTACATATATGGTTGAGAGAATTATAAATTTAAAATAATGTATCAAAGGGTAGTAGTCCACCAGGGGATATAGTTTTGCCTCTGCAATCACCCTCATGTTTTTTGCAAGCCCCTGAATCTTGATGGATGGCAACTTCTTTTGCAAAAGTAAGTTAAAT
Organism: Microcebus murinus; assembly: GCF_040939455.1. Taxonomy (NCBI): domain Eukaryota; kingdom Metazoa; phylum Chordata; class Mammalia; order Primates; family Cheirogaleidae; genus Microcebus; species Microcebus murinus. Next base: position 16,553,341 of record NC_134114.1, read on the forward strand.
ACTCTGAAGACAACATTTTGGGATGAAAATCATGAAATACCATATAGGAAAAATTTTAAAATATTACATATGTTAATCCAGGATGTGGTTTTACATCAACTATTTTTTAAAATGAAGCATAAATTGCAATACTGAGACAAGGGACAACAGACTGTCAGCACTTGTGTAAAAATATGTTTTAGTCAGGCGCTATTATTAGGATATAGGATCTATTCTTCTATTTGCCCTTCCAGATCGACTTTATACACTTTTCTGGACTTTGCTGTCCATCTTCTGGCTGGCAAAAGACGGGGTAGGTATAAAGGGATTGAGCTTAGGTTTTTGTTTCCATGGATCCCCCAAATCCCACACTGTCTCCTGCCGGGACCCCTCAGCAGACAGTGCCTGAGTCTCTGGCCCCTGTCATTCATTCAGTCCTAGTATGGTAACTACATTCACTTGTTAGTTCTTCTCCAAATACAGCCCTATCCCTTATGGTTTTTTCTAGAGTTTGCTTGTACCTTAGTAAACAATCCTTGCATTAAACTAATCTCAAATTGCTCCATGAATTCCATCTGTTTCCATCTGGGATGATAATTGATACAATCTCTGTGCAAATTTCTTTCATGTAATGGGTGTGTGTTTATGGGAGTGGGGAGTAGATCATAAAAAAGTACCCAAATAATTAAGCTAATTTCAGATGGTGAGGAGTGTTAGGAGGAAAATGAAATCAAATGTCTCTGAAGTGTTATCAGAAAAATCCTCCACGAGAAAAGGCTTTACAGCTGAACTTGTAGAGAAGTGGAGGAGGCAGGCCTGGAAAGAACATAGGGCAGAGCCCTCCAGGGACAGAATGCAGGAAAGCATCGCTCCTTCAATGCACGCAGGAAGGGTGGTCAGCGGCCAATGTGTCTGCAGCCCAGCGGATAAAGGAAGGACAGTATGAAACGAGACCCCCGAGGAGCAGAGCGGAGGTGAGGTAGTGGTTTTGAAAGATAAATAAGCCCTCTGGGGAAGCATGTTGAAAATTATGGGATCACTTTTGGCTACTACTGAAGTCTTCTCTTGGCATGTATTTAGTCACAGGAAAGCAGCTACAATTTTGGAAACTGTCCTGTGTAATCCCAAACCCTTTTCAAATGTCCTGCTGGATCTTAATGCAGGTTAATTAATATTATTATATTATCTGAGAGGGGGAGAGAGAGAGAGAGAGAGAGAGACACTGAGACTGTTTTGGGTTTTTTTTGTTTCATTTTTCAGGAATGTAGTTACTTCGTGGATCCTGGGGAGACTTACTCATCTAAGGTGTAGATGACAGTGATAATGTTCAGGATTTATAAGTTGAATACTAGTCTAGAACCAGAACCCATCATGCTGTTAGAAAAAACCCTATAGATCCATGGAGGAAGGAAATGAGAAGACTGTATTTTCAAGGGAGTTGGTTTTACATATGTAATGAGCAGAGTTGGGGAACTCTGTGAATATTCCATAAGGGAAGTCAGTCGCATGCACAGTACATAAACAGTAAACATTTATGTAACATTCCATGTTTACTTTGGGGTGGGGTTTTGGCATTATAATGATGTGAAATTTGGATCTTTAATTCAAAAGATGAACTAGAGGGTACAAAGTTTGTGCACAGTCTCCACGAGCTGGCTGAAACTGGCTTAAGGTCTATAGCTATTTATCAATAAGGAATGTTTAGAAGAGTGGTCCTCTGTCCAATCCGAGTTCTAGCAGGACTGCAAGGCAGGGGAAAGGGAATGTCACTTGCCATCAGATGGTCTATCAGCAATGGGTGGGAAATTTTCCAGCTGTAATTGTTTTGGCAATACATTTGGCAATACATTTCAGGAGGTGGTCTCTGCTTAATCACAGGAAAGAAATCTTATAGCAATTAATATTAATAACATCAGGATATGTGGCTATTCCTTCATCCTGTTAACCATGAGATTCTGGTGATTTGATTTTTTTTGTGACTGTCTGTTTTTTTGGGGGGCGGGGGCTGGGGTTGATGTCTCTTATTTTAGTTCTGGGAAGTCCCATTTGTCTGTCTATTGGGGTATATTTTCACAGTTCCATTTCACATGGATAAATATATTTAAAGATGGTGTTGATTCAAAGAAAGGACAAGTTGGTGGGGTTATCATTTGCAATTCACAGAATTATATTATCTATTCCCATAAACAGAATAAGAATTGAGAAACTCCAATAAGAAATATCTTCACTGCAACTATCCACCCCTAACAGTCACAGCTTTTGAGAAGGTGTCATTTGAAGTTCACATTTTCGAGTGTTTAGCTTCCAGCTCTTCCAACCACTCCAGATTAACTGAGCCCCTGTGCTTTTCCAAACTTCTCATCCTTGCTCTCCATTTCTCCATGAATGCCTGCCCAGTGCCCCATTGGTGAACATCTTTCTAGTTTCCACTTTAGTCGCTTTTATATTTTTGTGTGAAGCCAATTTCTGAAACACAGCACAGGAAGAGATGACTGTAGTACCCTGCATAGGATTCAATCACAGAATGTAGAATATTTCATTGTGTTTCTTTGCTTTTGTGCCTGTTTACCTTCCTTCACCAGACTGAAAGGTATACTAGAGGACAGAGAGAAGTTTTGTTTATTTATTTTTGTTTGTTGCTCCTGGCATCTAGTCAATGTCTAGCCCAGGGTATGTCTGTGTTCCTGTTTTGTAACACAACTGTATGTTATTTTTTCACCAAAGGTACCCGAATTAAGGTAATTTTTGGTTAATTTTGGGGGGCTTCATTTAGTTCATGTGATGGTCATTATCTCTTAACTCCTTCCTTCATTCACTGCAGTTTGTCTTCCCTCTGCTAGAAATGTTCTTCCAGAGATATGCTCATGAATAGCTCCTCCACTTCCTTCAAATCTTGTCTCAAAGTCATCTTCATAGGACTTTCTTAGCCATTCTACCTAAAATCCCATGCTAATTCAGTTTTATATTGTTTCTATAACAATTACCACAAACCTAATGGCTTAAAGCAACAGATTTATCATCTTATAATTCTGGAGGGCAGGAGTCCAACATGCGTCTTACAGGGCTACAATCAAGGTGTGAGCAGGGTTGTGCCTCTTTTCTAGGTGCCTTCCTTCCTGCAGCAGTCCCCAAGCTTTTTGGCACCAGGAACAGGTTTCATGGAAGACAATTTTCCAAGGACATGGGTTGGGTGTTAGGTGGAACTCAGGTAGTGATGCCAGCGATGAGGAGCAGCTCTAAGACTGTAAATACAGATGAAGCTTCAAGCTCCCTTGCTGTTCCCCTCTTGTTGCAAACCACCCACAGCCCCACCACCGCCAAGTTTCATGGAAGACAATTTTTCCGTGGACTGGGGGATGGCAAGAGGGCAGATCTCTGCAGCCAGCTTCCCCATAGGCCCTTGGACCAGTACCAGTCCCCAGCCCTGGGGCTTGGAGACCACAGCTCCAGAGGATGCCTGAACTCCCTGGGTCCTGGTCTCCTCTCTCCCTATTCTAAGGGAGCAGCACTGTAGCATCTTCAAATCTTTCTCTGACTCTGACTCTTCTGCCTCCTCCTTCCACTTATAAGGACCATTGTAATTACATTAGGTCTACCTAGATAATACAGAATAATCTCCCCATGTCAACAACAGATGATTAACAATCATAAATCCATCTTCAACTTTAATTCTCCTTTGCCATGTAACATAACATATTCACAGGCCCTGAGGATTAGGACATGGACATTATTGGGAGTGGTGGTCATTATTCTGTCTACCATACCTACCCCTACTCAACATTTCATATCCCTTTCTTTACTTTATCATTCTTTCCTTAGCCCTTATGCTATTAAAAACACTATATATTTCTCCTATTTACTCTGTTTGTTCTGTGTTTCCCCAAATAGAAGGTTTGTTGCTCAAGGCGGGGAGTTTTGTCTTAAATGTCATGCATATAGCAGGTACTTGATAAATATTAGTAAAATTAATAAATTAACACAATTATAACTAAGGAAACACATGGAAAATAAGCAATTATCCTTTAAAAGAGATTATGATTTTAACATTTCTAGTACTCTTGGTGATTATTGATCAAAACACTCATATAATTTTGCATAAGATAGAGTTGTTGATATAGATATAAGTGTATCATAGCTATTGTATGATGAAAAAATTATTAAAGATTATTTTTAAACTTGAAAAATATCTCTTTTAGTAGATCACTGGATCCATGTTTACCAAGGCGTGATTAACCTTTTCACATAAAGATTTGAAGGAAGCATCAGAAAAGATATTTCAATGTACAAGCCTATTAGGGATAGCTAATAAATTGCAGGGTAGAGACAATAATGATACTGAAAGACCGAAAACTTTAGTAGTGATAACATAAATTTCCATTTTCAATTCCACAGCTTTGTTATATTAAAGTTATAAGAGGTTTGATTTTATAGCAACAAATATAAAAAGTTTCTGACTTTCATTTCATTTTCATTTTACATTAGCCGAAAATGTACAATGGCTTTTTTTAAATGCCAGCACATTTTAACCAATATCAATAAAAATGCTGTAACCATCACTGCACAAATGAAGTGTATGTTTTTTTATTGTTTTTGTTTAAAATGTATTTGGAAGGCAAGAAGAGTTACATTCAGATTATTTTCAGTAAGTAAGGGAATTTAGATATCAGAGACCATATGGTCTAACTTCCCAACTATAACATGTCTTAACTGTTCTTTAGGACATAGAAGGCACTTCCCACATAGAATTTTTTCCTCAGGAACTTTTCATCCCTCTAACCAATTTATGTCTGGTGTCTCATGGTAGTATTATGTATCACAGAATTGTATCCTACAAAACTCTAATGCAATCTTCTGAGAATCTGATGAGCTCCCTCTAATAAATGGGAATCTACTTGAGTATCTACTTGATTCATCTCAGTATTCCAACAGCAAAGCATCTTGCAGCCATATGTTTTAAATAAATGTGTGTCAAATGAATTAACAATCAAATATAGCACCATTAGCTCATTTCTCATTATCTGCTTTAACAGTGTCCAGTAATATGAAGCTCACAGTTGCCTGAGGCACTCCTTTATTTAAGAACAAGTGTTACCATCTTTTAAATATGTATGTATATGTATTGAGCCAAAATTCTTTCTTCCTGAAACTCATACTATCCATTGTTATCCCTTTTCCTCTCAAACAGCACAGAATATAGATAGTTCGTCTTCTACATGACAGCTCTACAACCTAAAGGTGTGTATCACATCCCACTGGAGTATTTTCCTTTCAAAACCAAACATTCTTAGTTCTTTTTGCTGATGTGCGCATCCCATGATTTCTAAAATAAGGCAACTGGAAGTCACACAGAATCCTCTTGAAGGATAAAATTGCAGAATAAAAAGAAATCATTGTCGGCAGTGTATTTCTGGTCATATAATTTTACCACACAGGCCGGGCGTGGTGGCTCACTTATGTAGTCCTAGCACTCTGGGAGACCAAGGCGAATGGATCGCTCAAGGTCAGCAGTTCAAAACCAGCCTGAGCAAGAGCGAGACCCCATCTCTACCATAAATACAAACAAATTAATTGGCCAACTAAAAATATATAGAAAAAAATTAGCTGGGCACAGTGGCACGTGCCTGTAGTCCCAGCTACTCTGGAGGCTGAGGTAGAAGGACTGCTTAAGCCCAGGAGTGTGAGGTTTCTGTGAGCTAAGCTGATGCCACAGCACTCTAGCTCGGGCAACAGAGTGAGACTCTGTCTCAAAAAAAAAAAAAAAAGAAAGAAGAAGAAGAATTTACTACACATATGCAAAAGATTACAGAATATCTACCAACAGTGTTGTTTTATCAAAATAATTGTGTCTTTCCTTGGCACAGTTTACCTTCCTTATATTTATTAGCATCTGTTGATTTTCTTGCCCTTTCTATGTCCTAATCAATTATTGTCTTAACGCTTCCTGGAAATTCATTCATTGTGGCAAGAAAGTGTTAAGTAAAGTCTTCTTTGTATAGGCAAACTTTTTTATTTTGCTCTTGAGGAAGAAGATATTCTATGTTTCTTTAACCAGCACCATCTGAGCCATCTGAGTTCTGTAAAATTTTATTCTGAATCAGCATTAAAATAATTTCCCATACCCATATGACCAAACGATTCCTCTTTGGGTATATACCCAAAAGAAATGAAATTACCACCATGTAAAGATATCTGCACTCCCATGTTTATTGCTATTTTGCAGAATTATTCACAATAGCCAAGAAATGGAAACAACCTAGGTGTCTATCAATGCACAAATGGATTAAAAAACTGAAAAGAGTGTGTGTGTGTATGTGTGTGTCTGTATAAAGAAATACTATTCAGCCTTCAAAAAGGAGATCCTGCCATTTGCCAGAGCAGGAATGCACCTAGGAGAGATTGTGCTGAGTGAAATAAGCCAGACATAGGGGAAAAAAAAGTATTACGTGGCAAGCCAGATGCAGAAAAAATTACATTATCTCCATTTATATGCAGACTCTGAAAAAAAGATCAAATATATAGATAAAGAATAAAACAGTAACTATCAGGGTTGGAGTAGGGGGGAGGAAATGAGGAAAAGTAGGTCAAAGGATATAAAGTAACAAATATGTAGGATGGACAGTCAGAAGAGCTAGTGAGAGGGGAGGGATGAGTAACTAAATGAGATGATGGACATGTTACTATTCTTCCACTATAGTAACCATTCTAATGTATCTATGTATCTTATAACATCATATTGTATACCTTAAATATACACAATAAAATTTGTTTTTAAAAAATTCAAGCCATATTTATAAGTATGTGTGTAGTATTATAAAGTATTAGCTCAAAATATAAAGTGTGGCCCATGCTTTAATTTTAACATGGGACTTTAAAAACCCAACATATTTTTAAAGACATAGAAGAATAAATATCAGGATACAGAGAAGGTTTCATAAGGACATAGGCTTAAAGACTATTATCTCTGGATGAAAAGTGATAGTTGGACTCAAGAGAAGAAATCTGAGAAAGTGTCAGTCATGTGGGCAACTTTTATCAGATTTTCCTAAACAGAATTTAGGACAGAATTACATGGTGTGAAATATCAAAAGAGTGATTTTTTTAAAGTAGCTCATGCAACTTCATTCTTACTCAGCTGTTTTCATATGAATTCTATAAATGCATGTAGTTAATATGTATAATAAATATTTACAAGGGAAACATTTTTGGCAATGCGCATAAAAGATATTGAGGAAAATGTTTTGGAGATAGATGGTGGTAATGGTTATACACAATGTAAGTGTACTTGATACCACTGAATTGTACACTTAAAATGATTAAAATGATACATTTTATATTGTGTATATTTTACCACAGAGGAAAAAATAAAGTTTATAGATTAATAAGAAAATATTGAAATAAAGTAATATTATAATATTCTCAAGTACAGCTCACATCATTTAGAAAAGTATAACATTATCACCATATGACACAATATAACAATATCTATTTACCTAAATAAGACTGGTTATTTAGAATCATTTAGGAAAAATTTAAATGCACTAAAAGAATTTTAACCATAAGCTAAGATATAGGAGTTAATCAATCATAATAATATTTGTTTTCTTAAACGGAATCACTATTATTAAAGCTATGGAAATGTTTAGCATCCTGATTTTATGCATTGGATAAAGATTACAATATTCTTGCTCTTGTTTAATGTTTTATAGATTATGTTTCTTACTGTTTTATAAACATTAACTATAATTTATATACTAAAATGATACAGTGTGGTAATATAATAAACATTTTAGTGTTTCAAACAATAAGCATAATGAGCATTATTATTTAATGTCATAGGTATATCTATTAATACAATTTTGGGTTTTTAAAATATTGCTTAATCATGAGGCAAATATATGAATGTATCTGGATTTTTTTTTTTTTTTTTTTTTTTTTTTTTTTGAGACAGAGTCTCACTTTCTTGCCTAGGCTAGAGTGAGTGCCATGGCGTCAGCCTAGCTCACAGCAACCTCAAACTCCTGGGCTCAAGCAATCCTCCTGCCTCAGCCTCCCGAGTAGCTGGGACTACAGGCACGAGCCACCATGCCCGGCTGATTTTTTTATATTATATATATTAGTTGGCCAATTAATTTCTTTCTATTTTTATGGTAGAGACGAGGTCTCGCTCAGGCTGGTTTTGAACTCCTGACCTTGAGCAATCCGCCCGCCTCGGCCTCCCAGAGTGCTAGGATTACAGGCGTGAGCCACCGCGCCCGGCCTGTATCTGGATTTTAATTCATAGTGAATTATTTCATAGTTAAGTCAAATAATTGTTAAATAAGGCAATTTTTAAGAGAACTATAATTTCTTGGTTTATTTCATAGAATACATCAATTTAAATTGTTTGGAAATAAATTTGCAATATCCACTTGGATGGAGATGCTAGAAATGTTTGTCACACATCAATATCAATACAGAAATCTCTTTTTTAAGCTTCTCATTTCAAATGAATAATAAATGGCTATATTTATCCCTTCATGAATATTTACGTACCAGAAGTTTTGATGAGACTCTTCCTTTAAGAATTGTTTTAAACTGTTTTCTACACTCAAATGTGGAAAATTTCAGATAATATTAGTTTTTCATGCATTTTATTTAATAACAGCAAAAGGAATCATAAAGGGAAGCTATATGGCTGGAACAAATGGAGCCTATTTCTGAGAAATTGCAATTATCCTTGATTTTTGATTTACTCTTATCTACCACAAGGTGATAAATTTGACAGAAAGTCTTCTTAATGGCTTCTGTGCATGAAGAACTAGTTTTCATTCTATTAATGAAGTGCCTCATTATCCAGTCTTTTCCTGTCTAGTGGTCTGAGGCATTGTTAGTATCAAGACTCCTGTCTCCAGTGAAAATCAATGCTTCAAAAATCTATTGCATAGTTTATGCCAGAATTGTTTCATAGTTAGTTCTTAATAATCAACATTGTATAAAATATAATTACAAAAGTCATATTATATGTACACATCCTCTGTGGTGAAATAACACCCTTTAAAGGCATTAAAATTCATCTAAAGTTGATATAGACCAAGCAAAGTCAAGGGGAGATCATGTGTTTTGACTCACAAAATTGTTATTGATCTGGTACTAATTTGACTCTAGCAGTTATATGCTTAACCCATACTTTATGATTAAATTTATCATTGTTTGATTTTATCTTGTTGTTGTTTTTTTTCAGTTAGCTACTGGTTTCATCTATAGTTATTTTATCAAAATTAAATCCTTATTTCCTCTATCACTCTTATTCTGAGTATATCAGCTCACCTATTTTATAAAGTTCATCACTACAGCCCAATAAGTGAACTCTAATACTGACTCTCTTCCCCAATCTCTATAAACCCTTTTTCTCTTTTTTCCATTCTTTAGGTCTCTGAGGAGTGTTCCTCAGAAGCTGAAGAGATCTAAAAGACGTATCATCCATGCTCTATTTCTGGTCCGATTGTCCATTATGGCAAATTTGGAAAAATAACCCATGGTGATTCCATCTGATAAAAGAAAATATTTAAAATAATTTTCCTTCATATTTTCAGCCTATTATCCAAGCTTTCTTAATTCTTCTGGAGCATTGTACTATCATAAACTTCACTGAACAATTTCTTCAATCTCTTTCCTCTCCATTTTTTTCCTTTTTTTCTACAAAATATATGTTTTTTCCCCACAGTTAAACAACCACCACAAAACTTTGTTAACAATGATGTTGTCAAATATCTTATCTTTGCTGCCATATTTCTTGAAAAATAACTCGTATTGTAGATGTAATTTTCCCTTGATGTACTCACTTTTAACATTTGACAAACTGGCTTTTGGCATCCAACACTTTGCCCAAACCAGAGGAGCTTTTTGTCCTAACCATTCTGGATTCAATTCATTACTGATACTCCCTTCTTAAAGAATTTCTTAAAGGACTGTGCTGTCCTTATTACACTTAATTCTGTTTTTAGGTTTACGTAAGGGAGTGACCCCCTGCCTTATTTTTTAACTTTTTGACAACTCTGTCCCACTATTGGCTTGATAAGGATAGTAAGAAGTGAAGAGAGAATGGCAGGTTCAGATGGAAGAAAGTTTTGCAGATTCTGCACTTCCACTTTAGTTGAGAAACATCAGTAGACTTTGTTTCTAGGCAACATTAATAAATGATTAATTATTAACCTATATCTAATTGCTATGTTAGATTTTAGTGCATATCTCTTAGGAAGCATACATTTTAAAATTTTTAGCCCATTTGAATGCATAGTGTCTGAAATATATACTTTTCAAATTTATGTTAGTTTTAAAGGTTAATTTATAATTTAAAAATTAATTAATTCAGGATGTTAACAATTTTCCATTACTTTAATCTCACATTATAAACAGTATTAAATTCAATTTTCAATATGTTATAACGTACTATATGAGTTGATGAAATAACTGTCATTTTGGAGTTTCTGCTCTGTGACATGGAAGGCCTACTTTGATCACTGCTGCAAGTGGCTAAATCTCTGGAAGAAAGTATTCAGCATTCAGAAATAGTGTCTAAAAACAGAGAAACCTCATTTTATTTCAAAGGGAAGACAAAATCTTCCATGTGCATATCCCTCTGTCCTTTCTATGCTATTCATATTATATTTGGCCTTGAAAACTGCAATTACACTTTTTTGTTTTCTATTTAGAAATGGGACTGATTTCAAAGAAAGAACAGAATCAATGATCTTGGTGTTTCCACTTTCTTCACCTAAGCATAAGTCTATGTTAATCTAAACCAATCATGCATAACCATTATATAGATGCCAATAGAAGCTCTGGAATCTTACCATGTATTGATAAGGCCAAAAACTGAATACAATTGAACCCAACTAAGAAAACTGAAATAAGAAGATATTTTAGCCAGAAGAATTTAAAAAATGTATATGCTCCTGAAAATTTAAAATAAGACAGACTTGCTAACAAACAAATTTGGACTTTATAAATATATGTGAAAAGGTTTATATTTACAGGAAGTTCAATTAAAGGAAACTAGTTCTGCAGCAGCATGGAAAGATCCTATCTTTTCCGTGTAATGTGTGGTGCACTGAATCTTTATTGCTGTGTTAGAATATGCAACTCTCCATGCCAAGATTTAATTAAAGTTTAAATATTTGAAGGGGTGGTGATAACATTGTCTCTAATAAAAAATTTACCTGTCTTGGGATCAATAGAGAAATAAGGTTGTCCCTGAAGAATGCTGTAAACGACTCTGGCACTGTTTCCATAGGTTGGGTCATCTGCGTCCGTGGCCTTGACCTGGAGCACATAAGCACCTGGAAAATAAGACAATAGGACTCTAGAATTTTTGTTTTACATAGTTCAAGGTCGTGTCTGTTATCTGTTCAACTCCACTTTCCTTTGGAATTTGGCATTTCTCAGGAATGCTGTGAGTATATAAAGTCACTGAGGATAATTTAACCATTCTAATGATAATTTGGGGCAAGGATATACCTGTTAGTACAAATGACACATATTTTAAATGTCTATTCTAAAAGCTGTGTCCATTTCCAGTAGCTACATTATTGAACTGAAAGTCATGATGACAGCTTTATTGATTTGCACACCAAGGAAAACATGGATACCACCTACATTAGCTCATCTGCTTACTATTGATGCCTCAATTTTATGATCACAATATCAATAGAGAAGCTAAAAGGTTTAGAGCTTACTGAACTTCTTCAGAGATTGTTAAGTAATTTGCAATTGCAATTTAAAAATCAACAACTACCGACTAACATTAGGAAGTCTTTAATTAGAAAAAGAATTTCTGAGAAATTGAGGAACCATAAATAACAGCAAAAATAGCTACACGTGTATCTCTTTGCCTCACAATTGAATTAACCTAAGGATTCAGTGACCTAAAGAAACAATATAAATAATGCAGATTATCTGTAACTTTTCTAATTTTTTTGTCATAAGCATATTTTTATGGGCTAAGAGAAGTTAAAGGGAGATTTCTTTCCTATCTATTTTTAATCACTTTCTAAGAACTTTTTAAGTGAGTATCCCTTATTAAAGTCTTACTCAATGTTACTATTTTGAGTTCAGAACAAATTAAAATCAAAAACATCAAAAATTGAACCAATTAAGATAAATATGTGGCTGGTGGGTAGTAGGAAATATCTACCGAGCATGACACGAGTATATCCAGCCAGAGTTACACAGTGAGCAAAACCCTCTTCATCTCTTGGAGGCATTCAGAGTAATTGCTCTGCTTGGGGAAAGCATGATTGTCCCTTTCCATTCAGGGGCTCATTCCACCTTTACTCTGAGGAGTACAAATGTGAAACAAATCAAGTCTTCACAGTTTCCTATAAAAGCTAATAGAATGAATCATCCTTTCACCTCTGCTTTTTTAAATAAAATGTTATTGTTTTGGTAAGAGTAAGAAATGATAACTTCCTGTAGACATCACATGCCAAATGTTTTCAGTTTAACATGGTTTGGTGACTTATAGCTATATTATTAGTAACAAATGAAAAATGTTATAATAGGCTTTCCCAGGAAAGGAAACTTCTAGAAGGAAAGTAGGCAACTATTACTAAGAAGCCAAAAGTAAAGACTGATATGTTCTATCATCATCATCACCATCAATATTTATCCTATCATTAATTATAATTTGATAAATTTTTTATACAAAGCATTGTGTATCTGTTGTAAAGATTCATCAAAATTACCTTTCCCATGGAAATAAACAGTTTATTAAGGGTAAATTCCCCTCTTCCAAGCAGTGATCTTTCTCCCAGAGTCTTCGTCTGGATCTTTGCTGTCTCATCACCAAACATGTGTTATATTGGCAAAGTCTACAAATATTAAATACTGCCCCTGTTTTATATATAAATGATGCAATTGAAAATCTATGAGTTGTTCCTCACTCTGGATACATTTGAAGAAAAATTTTTGCATTTAATAACAAATAGGAAATTAAAAATATTTAAGAAATAAGAAATATTTATTAACAAATTTAATAAACTTTTGCTAAACCTATGCCATATGCAATGTATAGTGGGGAATAAAAAGATGCATACATATTGTCTTCTCTTTTACATTTTTGTTTTTAATGTTAATACGGACCTCCATTAAGTATGCTGAACATGATATTTTACTATTTTCTTCCAAAAGTAGTATTAAATTCTTTAAGTTAATCATGTTTAAAGCTCTAATGTTTAAAGGAGTGACTTAGTGGATTGAGAAATACTGCATTCATGCATAGATGTAGCAGATATTGGTAATACAATCCCACTTTGTGCAAAGCAAAAGGATAAGTGGATAGCAAGAATAAGTGCACCTGTAGCATATTTCTTCAGTTCTATTCATAGTATTAAAATAATTATCCACTCAATTACAGTGTATTTTAATGCTTCTTTAGGGAAAAAAGCAGATTCCAATGTGAGTTCTCCAAGAGTGCTTAAAGCTTGCCTCTATAAATGTTTACAAGAACATAATTAAACACCATTATATCAGCTTGTTTTGTTGGTTGCTCCACGACTTTCACCAAACTAATGCAAAAAGAGACTTCACACTCGGTTCCTGACACTATTAAACATTAAATGCCTAAGAGGTAGGAGCAGGAGGTTGAGGTTGGGGGCATGTTTAACATGCAACAAGGAAATAATATAATTATTTTGTAGAATAACTATAGAAACCAAAGTAGTCTTATATGCAGCAGTCAGCCTGAATTTGTTCTTATCACTCAAATCCAGGAATGACAATATAACCACTCTAAATGGTGAATTGCAGAGAGAATGTAGCTAACAGAGAAAATACTCCTTGGTATGTGGCTAGAGATAGAGTACACAATGTGCCAAGTAACACTGATTGATCAGTAACAAATTTTTAATTAGTGTATTTTTTAGTATCAGTTAAAGCAAACACTAAAAGTCATTTTATAGTAACTGCTAAATTCTAAATCTTAAAGTCACTCAAAAGAGAATAAATATTTATAAAACTGTGATAAAGCAAGGGACAGAGAAATTGATCATTGAGAATTATAGGACCATGATGAAGAAAGAAGAGGCATCAGGAGAAGCCCATTTGATATAACCTGCAACTAAATAAGTGATCACTAACAATAATCATTGACTATGAGTTAGAGTTCATATGAAATCAAATTTGTATATTATATTCACTAAGGCTAGAATAACAAAATACCACAGATTTGATGGCTTCAACAATAGAAATCTACATTCTCATAGCCCTGCAGGCAAGAAGCCCAATATCAAAGTACAGAAAGATTTGGTTTCTTGTGAGAGCGTTCTTCCTGCCTACTCACTGTATCTTCACAGGCCTTTCCTCTGTGCACATGTAGAGGGAGAGCTCTGTGGTGTTTCTTCCTCTTCTTATAAGAACACCAGTTCTATTCTATTAGGGCTCTACTCCTATGACCTTGTTTAATCTTAATTACCTCCCTAAAGGTTCTATCTCTACATATAGTCACATTAGTGGTTAGGGCTTCAACACATTAGTTTGAGGGGGACACAGTTCAGTTTATAAAAGATATAATTTTTATTATACAGATGTATATACATTAAAATATATTAGAAGTTGACAATTTGGCAAAACATTGTTTATATCCATGTTGCAAAATACAATCATAGCATGATGTGATCTCAATATTGTGCAACTTAAGATTCATATCATCATAAAATTCTGAAATAGGCTTGTTAAAGAGGGATATGTTACCTAGATGAATTAACTTAGAGTCAATATTATTTTGTCCAATTTATGTGTAAAGTACTAATAAAAAGCATGATATTTTACTTTTTAATTCCAATTTTGAAAATTGACACATTCAATACCTTATATGGTAAGGCAATACACAAAAACACAAAGTGGTTTAATGATTTCTAATGACTTCTCCCAAAGTAATGTTCATTTATTTACCCATTGATTCAGTTATTCATTTTACAAATATTTGTTGTCTACCTATAAAGTGTCAGATACTTTGTTCAGGATACTAGGGAAGCACCAGGAACAAAATTGAGAGGCCAAATCATCAAGAATAATATCCAGTTTAGAGGGGAAGGGAAGGATAAATAGATTCAAAGTGAGGAACTTTTTTATATGGTAATAAGAAAAGGAAACTATCATAAACTGTAGTCACCATGTGGTACACTAGATCTCCAAAATTTATTACTCCTACCTAAATGAAATTTTGTAGACTTTGACCAACATCCCCCTACCCACCCCTCCTGCTTCACTAAACCACCAGCCTCTGGTAACCACCTTTCTACTCTTAGTTTTTATGAGGTTTTTACTCCGTGCTGAGGCAGCTCTAGGTACATAAAGGTCCTGAGGCTGGGGAGTGTTGGAAGTGTTGAGGGAAACCTCAGGAAAATCAAAGCCTCCTTTACTATGGATGGAAAATGAGATGGAAGAGATGGTGAAAAAAATGCTCATGTATGACTTTTTAAACTGCTGTTAGGACTATTTTAGGTTTTAGCTACCCACCCCATATCAATTTGTATTTACCTCATTATAATTATGTATCTATCTACATACCCAGTAACCTGTATTTCAATTTTTATTCACATGAAATAGATGGAAACATTCACACATTCTTTTTCCCCCAGAATGAAACAAAACTTGAATACACTTGCACGTAATTTCTACTTATTGTAGGATGCAATTGTATTACATTAAAATTAAATGAAAGCATCACTGAAATAAAAATATATTGAGTAAGAATCCAACAAAGTGTGTAGTAGTGTGCAATTTGTAATGACTACTTTATTTGCATATTATTTTTATCTGTGATTAAATTTTGTTGTTTTCCAGTATAATTTCTTGAAACTTGCTTTATTCATTAAATAATAAGTTCAACAGATGTTATAAAAGCACACAAAAATCCATTTCATTATTTGTAATCAATTTCCTTTAAATGGTCGCTTTGTTTAGAGGATTTTGTTTATTTTCTCTATTACAAACAGGGCTGCAATTGGTAGTATTGGGATAGCTGGGTCAAATAGCATATGAATTTGACATAATGATATGTATTGTCAGGTAGATTAATGAAAAATTGTACTAATTTACATTCCTACCAACACAGTATGTTTTCTAGCATTCTCACCAGCCCTCACTATTCTTATTTGAATTTTTTATATTATATTTGAAGTGTAGCACCTTATATTTTTTGGTTGTTTCTATCTTTATCTTTTGTGTGTAGGTATGTATATATGCAACCTGTGCTCATATTCTTAACCCATTTTTAATATATTATATCTATTTGTCTACCTCTTGAAAAGTGTATTTACTAGCTTATTTTTACTTAGTTTTATTTTTATGTGATCACTTTCAATTGTTTTTCTCTTTGCCTATATGGCTATATCTATGTGTGTACATGTGGTATACATACCCTAAAAAATACTATCCTTTTGCTCGCCTTAGTAAGATTAGGTGGTTTTTATTATTTCCTCTTAATTTCTATGCAATGAATAAATGGGTTCTGGAGCCCAGTGCAGGCAAGCCAGCTTAATTTCATAATGTAACCACACAGGGCTTGCTTCTCCTAGCAAATGTGTAATGCAATAATCATACTTTATTTATTTGATTTAGTTAAGATTAATATTACCAACAATTGGAATGAATTTTAGAAATCATCCAGCATAAGGTTTTTATTTTATAATCCAAGAATTGAAGGCCAGTGATTATTCTTCTTGTTTTTTATACATATTGTTTCAAAATGCTAGGGGGTACAAGTATTCTTGTTACATGGTGAATTATAGAATGCTGAAGTCAGGGCTTTTAGTGTGCCTGTCACCAGAATAATAATGTACATTGTACCTGACAAGTATGTTTTTATCTCTCATCCCCCTTCCATCCTTCCCCTATCTTACTTTTCAATGCCCTTTACACCACTTTATGACCGTGTGTATCCCTTTTTTAGCTCCCAATTGCTAGTTATAATATGTAGTGTTTGTTTTTCAATTCCTGAAATAGTTCACATAAGATAGTGTCCTCCAGTTCCACCCAAGTTGCTGCAAATGACATTATTTCATTCCTTTTTATGGCTGAGTAGTACTCCATGGTGTGTGTGTGTGTGTGTGTGTGTGTATACACTGCATTTTCTTACTCCACTTACAAATTGATAGTCACTTAGGTTGATTCCATATATTTTCGTTTGTGACTTTTGTTGTGATAAACATTCAAATACAGGTGTCTTTTTGACATAATGACTTCTTTTGCTTTGGGTATATACCCAGTAGTGAGATTTCTGGGTGAAATGGTAGATATATTTGTAGATTTTTAAGAAATCACCATATTGTTTTCTGCAGAGGTTGTACTAGTTTACAGTTCTCCCAAAAGTATGTAAGTGTTCCTTTTTCACCACATCTACACTAACATCTATTGTTTTTTGATTTTTTAGAAAATCTGATAGGGGTACTATAGCATATCATTATGGTGTTAATTTGCATTTCTCTGATATCAGTGATGTTGAGCATTTTTTTAAATGTGGCTGTTGGCCATTTGTATATTTCTTTTTGAAAAGACTCTGGTGATGTCTTTTGTCCAGATTTTAATGGAGTTGTTTTCTCCTTTTTTTTTTTTTTCCTGATTTGTTTGAGTTCTCTGTAGATTCTGGGTATAAACCCTTTGTTGGGTGTATAGCTTGTGAATATTTTCTCCCATTCTGTAGGTTGTTTACTTACTCTGTTGATTATTTCCCTTGCTGTGCACAAACATTTTAAAATTTAATTAATTCTCATTTACTTATCTTTGTTGGTTCCTTGAGGTCTTAGTCATAAATTCTTTGCATAGGATGATGTCTAGAAGAATTTCTCCTATGGTTTCTTCCATAATTTTCATGGCTTCAAGTCTTACTTAGGTCTTTAATCATCCTGTGTTAATTTTCATATATAGTGAGAGATAGGGATACATTTTCATTGTTCTGCATGTGGCTATACAATTTTCCCAGCACCATTTATTGAATAGGATGTCCTTTTCCCACTTTGTTTTTATATGCTTTGTCAAAAAGCAGTTGGTCATAGTTTTGTGGTCTCAAATATGATCAGTCTTGGAAAATGTACAATGTGCTAATGAGAATGTATATTCTGCAATCTCAGGGTAAAATGTTCTATAGATGTCTCTTTAGGTTCATTTTATTAGAGTCCTGGTGCTTGCAGGAAAGAGCTAGTTGCAGTATTGATTTTTAGGACCTGTGACAAGCTCTAGTTGATCCTGGCCAGGAACCTAACCCAAACCTAACCCACAGCTTTCCTGTTAGGGGGAAGGGAGTGCTCTGTGAGTGTGCTCTGGCTTGGACCCACCTTGCACCATCCCTTTAGTTCTGCCCATGTGGGCTCCCTCACCTCCCAAGATTAGTTCACAATTTTCCTCTCTGTTCTCCTGAGCAACATGATCAAGTCCTGGGGATATAGGATCTAGCCTGCAGGCCTATCCTCTGATTACCCAATTAAATCTCTGACTGTGCCAGGGAGAAGAGCACTCTTCCTAAGGTGTTTCTGGAGTGCTCAAGTAGGTTTAATATCCCTCTGCCTCAAGGTCTGTCTTGCTTTCCTGGAGTAGCTAGGTGAGCAGCATCAGAGGGTTAGCAGACAGGGAGCTCAGAGTCAGAGCACCTGTTGGTCCACTGCAGGTCTTTAGGAGGAAAGGCATGAGCCCCACTCTCTGTGGAAGCCTAGGTGTGCTGGGAACACCAACAGAGGGCAAGCAGCCACTCCTAAAAGCCTCAGCTAAATCATCCCTTGAGGCACCCATGCTGAGTCATGTGGAAACTTCCTTGGCTGTGTAGGTAGCTGTGGATAGGTAAGGGAAGAGGAAAAGTGTCTGAATAGAGGAGAGCTGGCACTCTGGTCATCTTTGCCCTTAAGGCCCCCCAGCTTGTTTCACTCTTCTCTTTCTTGAAGGCAGTCCACCCTGAATGTCTAAATTCTGGAATTACACAGGTTCCCTGGGACTCAATGGCTCCCTGTGGCCATTGTATTCTGGGCAAGAGTTGGGAAATGTTTGTGTGGTTACCAGTGACAAGAAAACTGAAGAGCTGAAGCTTCCTGGGCAGGACAAAGACACACAATAGGTGGAAAAGCAATATGGCACCCACTGCCTTGGCTCAGGTCTGTGGCAATGGGGAGTGACGCTGAGGGGGCTGGCAGCCCAGTGCTCTGTTCTCAAGAAGCGCCCAGCTAACTGGTGACAGCAGCTTCTGAGCTTGTGAGGGTACAAAAGCTGTCTAGCAGCTCAGGAGCCTGGGGTCTGCTCAAAATATGAGGGGAGGAAAAACAAACATTCCAACCTACACTTTCCATGGGGCTCCAAATCCCTTGGGGGTTGATCTCTGCTGAAATCTTACTTCTTCTTCTTCTGCTCTACAACTTCCTCCCATGCAATCTCTAGTAGGTTTTGGCACTTCTCCCTTAGAATTACAGCTGGGCTGTGTTTTTATCACCTAAAATTTTTTCTTCTTTCTGAGATGATCTACAAGCAATGTCTTCAGTCAGCCATCTTGCCTCTTTTCCCTAAGTGTATTTTCAAAATTATTCTTGTTAATACTAAAAGACACAAGATGGTAGCAAGGTAGAAGTAGAAGTGAGCCCTATTAACTCACAATTTTAGCTAAAGTAGTCATTAATTTGTTGATTCATTTATGGCTTTTATTAATCATCAAATATTCAGTAGGATCCAGTATGCACCAGGTACTCACTCTCAATATGTAATAAAAAAATCAATATGTCTTATAATTTGTCAAATGCCACTTCTAGCATGGCAGTTCTTTAGAGACATTTTTAATCTAAATTGGGGGTTCAGTGGGTCTTCAATTTCTAATAAACTTCACTATTTTCAATTTAGAAAATAGAACCAAGAATAGGTGGCATTACATTTAAAAATCACATACCCAAGAAGATTTAAAGATAAGAGATAAGAATTTGTACATTTGTCAAACCTGCATGAAATAATCAGAGCCTTTAAGATAGATGACATAAAACCCCCCAGAGTAGAAGTTATACTCCCTTGAACTATACTTCTGGGATCAGAGCAGGCAATTTGTTTTTTCTCTGCCTGTCTCCCTGACACTGATCAGCCTGGCCCCAGAGCAGCCCCACCATACCTAATGCTATGACAGCAACTTATGATTTGGTATTCAGTCCAAGGAACCAAAAGCACTCTAAGGTTATAAAACCTTCTTCCTAGATATGTCCTAAATATTTTAGACTATACATATTTACACCTTGTGATTCAAACTTACTTTGATGGATAAGTGAATCCATTTTTATGAGCACTTTATCTCTCAGTTGTGTGCCAAGAATTCTCTAGTACCACCGATGTCAATACAAATGCTAATGCCTGTACCCGGTAACATTCACTGAACTTCAACTTATAGTGATGGCAACGTCAACTTAAAGTGATGGTACAACATTGCCTCCTTTATGCCTAATGTCATTTGGAAATTATTTTCACAGATGCTGTTGGGAAATTCCATAGAAATCATGATGAAATGCATGAGTTTGGAACATATTCACTCAGTGGCTCTCAGCTACAATTTAGTACACTTTGTATTTGTTTTCTGTGTAGCATCATATTCTTAAAGGGTAAAGAAATCACTTTTTTTTTTATTTCGGCTAAGTCAAGGTATTATGAACCAGTTAATGAGACTAGAGTATATTTAATACCTGCCCTACATACATAACATTATTTTGATTTTCTCAGAAGGTTCTGCCATGTTAAGGGTGAGACCAATATTTCTATAAACTATGCATCTACTATCTATCTTCCTATTCATTTTCTATCTCTCTATACTGTTTTAGTAAAAAGAAAATATATATATGTATTATATATGTGTATATAGTGTGTATATATGTGTGTGTATAAACCAGAAGTCAGAAGCACTAAATCCTAGAATATACTCTGCCTTTAAATAGATATATGATCTTGTGCAAGTTATTTCAATTCTATAATGATAATGTAGTTTTAGTGGGCAGGATGGTAATCCCCCCCCCCAAAAAAAATTAATCTTACCTAAACATTACAAACTGTCCAAATATATATTTTTATATAACTATCTCCATCACACCTCCATGTATGTTAGAAGTTGAATCCCCTGGAGGCAGTTGGCTCAAGTCCAAACTATCAGACCCAAGCACCTGCCCCCTTCTTTTCTGGCTAATAATGATTGTTTAAGAAGTACAACGCATTTAATATGTAAAACACATTTAGCTGATAAAAACAGAGGAGATGTGTGCTGGAAGCTTCTAGGAAATTCTCTTTTTTTTCTCTAGACAGTGGTGTGCAGATATGTAGAATTGCTATAGCAATTTCAACACTTTGGGGGAAACTTGACTGGGGACTCACACGATAAAGGCCACAAAGTTTAGAATCGCAGGGAAAAAAAGAATCTTGATTAAACTTCCCCAAACTCAATCTCCAAGCATTTTGATGATTTAAGACCACAAATCCCCTTTTGTATGTTACTTTATGCTTTGAGTTGGATTAGGATTTTCTATTACTTTCAAATTAACAAGATTTTGGCAAGTCACTTACACATTCTGAGCCTTTGTTACTGCAAATCTAAAATGAGAGTATAAATAGTCATAGTCAGGACCTCATGGAACTCATTTACACATTAATTAATGAGAAAATGGATATAAATTGAATAGAATAAGAAATGAAATTCCTAACTCCATGAAGTTTTCTCTTCCAATATGGAAAATGCTCACATCTGGATCCAATGGGACCTTGCTTTCTATTACTTATATTCACAAGGAGTGGGTGTTTGTGGATAAAGAAACATGAGGGTAAAAACACAAAATAAATAAATAAATAAAGTAATGCATATAGTACAACCCAGTGCTGCAATGACTCCCATCAAAAGACAAATCTCAGTTTAGTTCCCTAAAGTCACAGATTTAGAAGGAAGCCACAATTTGGGGCATTACTCCAGTGGAAGGAAACCAGCAGATTCTACAGAAAAGACAACATCAATAGCAGCGGTGTTGACCAAAGACTAAGATGGTTTGAAGGAAATATGACTTTGAGTCATAGGTATTCAGGAAGGTAGGATTCAGGAAATGGACCGAATTGCTATTTAAACTTCAAAGTCATGGTACCCTCTGTCTGAATGTGGCTCCAAGTTCAGTGCTCTGGGAAGTAAGAGAACTTGGATCTGAACCTCAGATTCAGCAAGCTTTAAGGACTCTGGATTGCCAGGTGGACTTCTGGCCACCTGTTAAATTAGTATGAGCAAGGATGTCAGAACCTTTCCTGAAATTTATCTTCTCATAGCTTCTTTTTAAACACCAGTCACCCATAATTTATAATTTTACCAGGCAAAATTGCCCTCCATCAAGTTTCCAGTCTACCTTATAAATCAAATATGAATAGAATTCATGACTTTAATATTCTGAATCATCTTGTGCTCCTGGAGGATCATCTCTGCTACTGGCCACTTTTCATTGAATCTTTTTTTTTCATATCTCTTTGTCTGAATTGTAAAATAAATTCATGGGTAACCCCATCTAGCTATAACTCACAATCTTTTGGACTTTTAATCCCTTTTTATCTTTTAATCTGCCCTATATTTTATCATGGCTCAACTTGAAAGCTTTAAAAAATACTATATATAAAACTCCATAAAATGATATAGTCACTAACATATTAAAAATATTTTAATATAATGGGAGAAGCTTCATGATAAATAGAATCATAAATTAAGTAAGAGCCATAGTTTTCATTTAGAAATAATATTATAGTTAATTCTACTTTTCATCAAACATATACTTTAAAGGAGCATTAAAATGTATTTTAATGCACTAACAAGAATGACTCCCAGCTACCTGCATCTATTTGTCTTTACTGTGTCATCAGTGCTTTCCAAATACTCCTCGATAATGTCAGTATTATTAAATCCTGTTTCTTTTCTTTTCTTTTCTTTTTTTTTTTTTTAATGAGACAGAGTCTCACTTTGTTGCCGAGGCTAGAGTGAGTGTCTTGGTGTCAGCCTACCTCACAGAAACCTCAAACTCCTGGGCTAAAGCAATCCTGCTGCCTCAGCCTCCCAAATAGCTGGGACTACAGGCATGCACCACCATGCCCAGCTAATTTTTTATATATATATTAGTTGGCCAATTAATTTATTTCTATTTACAGTAGAGACGGGTCTCGCTCTTGCTCAGGCTGGTTTCAAACTCCTGACCTTGAGCAATCCTCCCACCTCGGACTCCCAGAGAGCTAGGATTACAGGCATGAGCCACCGTGCCCAGCCTAAATCCTGTTTCTTAAGTAGTTCTCCCATGTTCCTCCATCCACCTTGATTCTTTCTCTGCTTTACTTCATGGGCACCTCGGTTCTCTTCATGTCACATGTAACTCTCTGTTGATTTGGTTCTTTATTTTGAAGGAGGAGACCCTAGGGTAACTTGGAACAGTATATTTTGGAGGTATTTTGTATGTGTACTTCCTTGAATTCGTCCTTCAGGAATACTGATCATTTAGTTGAACATAAAATTCTTTATTAATAATCATCTTTCTTTGTAACATAAAATTCAGTGCTGCATTCACCCATGGACTTTGATCAATTGTGCTTCCATGTTGGTCTTGAGAAGTCTAATATCATTTTCAGTCTCCATTTAAAGTAACTCATTTTGTTTGTTTGGTAATCTTTTTTGTTCTTACTTTTTAAATGCTTTTTTCCCTCCCTCTGAAATTCTGGAAAAGTCTTTTCATCTTTGGCACTCTCATAGCTAAAATGAAGTATGGTTCTTTTTCCATTTATTATTGTACATATTCACTGGGTGAAATTTTCAGCCTGTAGCTTATATGCTGAGATTTATGAAATTATAAACTTAATTCTTCTGTCTACTTTTTCTTATTCTCAGATCCTCTTAGTTTATGCTCTTATTTTTTTTCTCACATTAAAATAATCACTTTGATATTTAGTTCTATTTCTTTGGAAAATGCCTCTCCTTTTAAAAAATATGTCTTCAAATATTACATATAAGCACTTATTCTCTAATTATTTCATTTTCCTGATATCTATTCTTTTATTGTAGATGCAATTGTAACTTAAATTTCTATGGATGTTGCAAGAAGTGTTTTAAGTGTTATTATTGATCAAATCTCATTCAAGATCATTCTTTTATCTGTTTTATTTTGTCATTTTCCTCAAATGTATAATGATTTTTGAGTTTTGGCTCTTAAGATGGAACAATAAAAATCATTCTGAAAGTCTTTTGTGTGTGGTCAGAGTTTGTATCTTTAGGACACAGCTTTCTAACCAGTGTACTGTGGACCAATGGTATGTTGTGAAGGTGTTTGCTAAGAGTTTGATTATTTTTGCTCACGAAGGAATTGGCTATGCCTTGGGGCCACCAGAGCCATGAAGCCAGTAGCTTCCAGTCAGTTTCCTCCAGTGTGCTATGCAAATTTTTTTCATTATCAACACATGTTATATGATAATATCAGTATTTTATTAACATCTGTAATTATGTGATAAAATGTGATCAAAAAAAGGAAGGATTTATGTAGGATTTTCAGATGTGCACTGATAGGAATTAAATTATTCTTTATTATTTCTGAGCTTGACAATATCTAAGAAGACTTTCCATTTATGTTTCAATTTTACCTTTGTCTCTCCACTTTAGAATATCTTTCTGATGCTAATTCTTTGAAACTCCTTTATTTACCCATTCTTTCACTGAGTATTGTGTTCTAACACTATTTGGTATGGTTGATAAAAAATTTAAGCAAGATGTTTATAGTTTAGTTGATAGATGTGGAAAAAATTAAAATGCATAACCATAATGAAAAGTTTTAATAAATGTAATAATATAAGAAAGTGGCTGAAATGAGAAATTAATTCTATCTCTGCATTAACAGCGATAGTAACTTGAAACACTTCTGGTGGTTAGAAAAAAATCTTTCTCACACAGTTAAAATCTGGCCACCTGTGATTTTTTTTCACCCAGGTGTCCCCATTCTGCCCTCTGGAGCCACTGTGGACCTACAGCTTACATGATGACCTTCAAAAATTGGAAATCAGCTATTGTGTCGCTCCTTAATCTTTTATTCTTGCAAACGAATATACCCCACTTCTTCAACTTGTCCTCTTATAACATGATTTCTCACCATATTTCATTTCATTCATTTCTTGGCCAACTTCTCCTTATTCTTTGTGTGCTACCAAATGTTGCTCTTGGCATCTAGAAATAAATTCTTGAGTTCTAGAGGAATCACTACCAGGTTGTGTGAGAATGCACTTTAGCATGAACTTAGAGCCTGTATTAACTCTTTTAGGTAATTTATTATATTGGGGGGAGCACAATATCTAGGAATAAAAATACTTTTGAGCAGTGCAAGGAGTAGATGGCATAAGCAAGGACAGCCCCGGATCCTGTCTTATTTCTCTTACCCCCAGGTCTTCTTTGAACTTTTTTCCATTAGCTCTAACTAATGAGCCCATTCATTGAGCACTTGATCTAAACAAAAAGTCTGAGAGTATAAGATTAAAAAATAGGTACATTAAGATGAGTGTGAAAAGAATGTAGTATTAGCCAGGTCTGGGGCAATATCCTGCAGGCAAAAGGTTTGATTGTTGCAATCAATATGCTGCAACCAGAGGTTAAGTTCTATGGTAATGTTCACCACCCTGTGTACCAAATCCAAGGACAAGAGAACGTATGCTTTCCTTCATTTTTCCCCCATAATTTTGTTTAATATAAGTCTAGATTATTAAAAGATTAATTTATTCATATGAAACTTAGAGATTTCTTAGTTTTCAGGCCTTAAGAAGATAATTAGTAGTTAATTGTAAGCACCTCATCTGTTAGCTCATAGATAGAATACATCACTAACAACAGTGGAAGATAGATAGCACCTGCTTTTAATTTTCTTCATTTTAGAAAACAAGTTGCAATGTTTTCTCTAATTACAGAAGTAATATATCTTCATAGAAAGTTAAATTTACTCATAATGTAACATCTAGTTACATTTGTGATTATACTTTTTAAAGTTTTTATTGTCATTCCTACATAGATTTAAGTAAATTATGATCACACTATTCACAATATACTGTAACATGGTTTGTAAAATTTAACGATATACAGTGATAACCATAATAAATACTTTTATTGATGTACTTTTAATAAATAAATGATGTTCCATGAAATAAATGATGACACTAGTTTTTAAAGCCAGTTGATTATTAATGGTCCTCTAGTTAATTTTAAGCTTCCACCATTATAAGTATGGGCACAATATATATCCCTGCATGTACAAATAGATGCATATTAGAGAATTAATTAATTTGTAGACAAGTATTAAATATTTAAAGAGAATAGCATATCTGATTATATATTTCTGATAAGAAAATTAATATCTTTTAGGTGGTACTCATATTTTAATTAGGAAAATATAAGATTAACATGCCTCACTATATATAATGTATTTATCTTTTAAGCAGGTTTTTAATAAAGGAATGAGAAGTGGTAATGCCGGCATTTAATAAAAAGTAGAATTTGAACATTGAAAATATGTTCTGTCTTAATTTCTAAACCAAAAAATGTGTAAGGGCCACTTTTCCTTTAAATATTATCATAATTTAGCAAAGCAAAGAGGGTAGAAGAGAGATGTGATTCCCGGCTCAAGGCAGGGGAACATTATAATTCAGATCAGGAGGCCCCCTAGTCTCCAAACACAATCCCTCACCTGTCACCGCTGGTTTTAGCAAAGCTGTAGTTGCCTGAACCTGTAAAGAGAAAAGCAGATGTTGCCTTTGTGGGGCTTGTCTGTTGATAGAAAAAATATTATCAATTAAAGGTTCTAAAACTAGACTCTTGAAGCTGCTGCTACGGAAATAATGTGAAACAAAATATTAATATTTGACCTAAAAAAGCCTGTTTGCAGTTTGTGTACATACACGTGAGTAGCTTTGATAACATATGCTTCCTGCACCATCAATATCTTGAATGCCGAACAAAATCAGTGTGGTGTAGTCTCCAGCTCTTTTGCTTTCTAGACATTTCAAAAATCGTATGTTTTTTTTTCCCCATATTCTCTTTTCCCTCTGCTGTAGGAAGTAACCATATCCATAAACATGATACTACTGTTTCTTAATATAGATGATAAAGAACAGCTACCTTTGCGTAAAACCATCTTTATATTAGCATCAGAGACCAGAGCTGCTTTTCTTAAAATATACGTTATCCCACATTGGCAATGTTTGACTTTTATTGCTCTCAGAATCAGGTAAAGCATCAACTGTAGTCTAAGATATTTCCTCTGAAACTATATTTGACCAACAAAATATAATTCTCAAAGTTCATTCTATATTTCAGGAACTATGGGAAGCACGTTTCAATGATTGACACTTAAATGAATCAACTCCAGAAAAAATATAATATTTTTCTCTTTCCAAAGTGTAGTAAACACTCATACTTGTGCATGTGTGTATGTATGTATGCCCTACCTATATTTCTTCCTTTTTTGGGACCTAAACATCTACTTTACCTTAATTGTTAAGATTTATTTCCCTCATTCATCTTCCCATCCTTAGCATCCAGCATAGCATCTACCACAAACATTTAATCAATAGTTGATTAAATGACTGAATATTTTATGAATGAAACTCCTGAATCTCTCATCTATGTTATAAATGTATAACATCTGTGATTTGGTATAATAGTGAATGGAAAATAAGAAGATTAAACAGAAATGCAGTCTTACTTTCAGCTAATTATTATTTTAAGAAAGAATTTCAGTTGGTATATTTCTCTTATGATTTCACTATTCTAATTTCTGCTGGGCTTCAAACTCAATTCAGGGGATACTATTAATTATGTGTTTTACATTTGTTTTATTTGCATTTGTATATTAATAAATATGAGCATACTCCACACCTAATAAAGCAGAAATTTAGAGATAGAGTGACTCTACATATGTAGGTTTTGGAGCAATGATTTACATTAAGTACAAAAATGCTTGTAATTCCCTACATATTTGAAAAGTAGAATAACTCAAAAAAGCTCGTTTTATAAACCTGCATTAAAAATATGAGGATATTGTCAAAATTAGATCATGCCAATAAATGCAATTAGTGCTATTTAGAAAAAAGAAAAATGGAAAATTTAAAAAAAACATATTAAAATAAGAAAGTAAGTTGAAAGGAAGAAAAATTGGAGGTTTTACATTTGACATATCTCATCCAAATTATATAAAAATCTCATCCAAATTATATAAAAACTATTATGTCTTCATAGCATACCAACTAGATTGTCAGAATTCTAATAAATGATAACAAGTCCAAAAATCATTCCTAGAACACCTTCTCAAATAATGTTCCACCAATCTTATCCTGAACTAAGTTTATATATATTATAATTGCAATTTATAATTTTATACTAAACATAAAATTTTATTTTATGTTTAGAGTCAGCCTAACATTTGACATAAAGAAAAATTAGAAAAAGATTAAGAGTGCAGGAAAAGATACCCTTAGATTTGGTACAACATCCCAGTACCCTTTTTTACATCTAACAAAGACAATTTATAAATGTAGAACCTTCAGATCTAGCCCCATTTGGGGAAAATTCAATAAAGAAGCATTAATATTGCATCCTTCGTAG
The DNA here is from genome assembly GCF_040939455.1 of Microcebus murinus. Lineage (NCBI taxonomy): Eukaryota > Metazoa > Chordata > Mammalia > Primates > Cheirogaleidae > Microcebus > Microcebus murinus. The sequence continues at coordinate 16,581,935 of NC_134114.1, forward strand.
GCTCAGAATTTTTTACCTAGAAGATGCTTAGGATTAAATCTTTGTACTCTCCATTGTAAAGATGAGGAAAATAGCCAGAGAATGTTAAAAAAAATAAATAAATAAAATTAACACAGCCTATACAATCACAGTTGGGAGGAGAAATGAAATCCTTTTGTCTTCAATCCAATTACTCTTTCCACTGACCAACATGAAAAACAAATTCACTCCATCAACTTTTCTTATACGGAGAAACCATGAGGGCTGTTGAAATGGATAATGAGGCAAATACAATAATAATACAATGAATGGATTTTTGCTTCTTTTTCTGTGTGTGTGTTTTTTAAATAATAAATAATACTCTACCAGTCTTGTCAGCAGACTAAACAATGATTAATCTTTGGATTAAGTTATCTGATTTTGGATGTGGCCAAAGTAGCTGAATTTATCTGTATGTGAAGCAATATAAACTCTCCACAAAAAAATCAATATTCCGTGGTTATGGTTGCTAATTGCACTTAATTGTCCTTGCTAAATGTACCTACTTAATTATTTGGAAATAGGGGCTGGTATGTGGCTGGAGCAAATCAAAAGTTTAAAAGATAGAAGGAAGGAAAGGAAAATAGAAAAAAAGGAAAGAAGAGAGAAAGGTAAGATGGACAAGAAAAGAGAAAAGTAGGAAAGACTCCAAATCTGTGCTTAACGGATGGCTATTATTAGTTTGAGTTCTCTTGGTCTTTTTCTAACACTGTGCTGAGAAATTTAGCTCACCATGACTGCTATGCCAACCTGGATATAACACGTTCAGTTTAAAATCCAGTATAGTTTCTTGGACTTCAGGTTAACAAAGTCATATTTTATTTCTAACCAATTTCAAAAAAAAGTAAGCATGATTACAGAGCTGAACTCTATTTGAGGAAAAAAATGCATAACATTTTAAAATGCTACTTGTGATAACATTGTTAATGCCATTTAGTTGTTTTGTTTTTAAGACTAGTCAAGTGCATTTAGTTTTGCTTATTAATAGAAACCAATGACTGATAAATAGCTTCTGGTTTAGTTATGTACATATTTAGCAAAGCTCAGAGTGATTTGGTTATCAACCCTGGTGATAAGCTGTCTCATTGGTGTATATTTTTCCTGGAATGCAACAACCCCCGACCCCCGGACCCCGCCGGAGAATCCCACAACAGTAGAGTAGATGGTGGTTTCAGGATGGCAGTGGGGAAAAGTGGCATATTTTATTGTTGTTACTTTTCTCAGTTTCCCCAATTACATGCAGTCAGTTACTTGGGTCAGAGATTAATATGGATTGTAAAACAAGCTTCCTTTTTTAGTCTGTTTTGATTCATTAGGGTTTTAAAAGCCACAAATTCTTCTTGTGGAAGAAACTCTTGATATATATCAAAAATGTTTATTTTTAACTAACTATATGAACATAAATATTTATATTTATAGAAATATTTATTTCAAAGTATTAATAAATTTACCCACAATGGTAAGTCTCTTGACATCTAATGGGAAATGGTTGGTCATGATATGTCTTATGGCCACTCTGATCCTTAAAGGAACTGTGAGGCTGCCTGATTTGGCTAAAAGTATGTTTGTCTTGGTTTTCCTACCCACAAAATCTGCTTGATCCAAGGACTGGCTGAACAGATCTGCTAAAATAATAGCTAAATTAAGGAAGTAAGTATATCCCGTAGTTTAATAATATTGTGTAATGGTCAGAAATAGCAACCACACAATCTTCAATGCTTCATATAGAACTGGTCTTCCTCCTGATAAATAGGTTAAGTAGATAAGTTTGCTATTGACCCCCCTTAATTCCCATTTCCTACCCTTTACCTCTTACAGGAACATCATTCTCCTGCATCTTGTTCTTGCCATTATATTTTTATCTTTCTTTAAAAAAATTATTAGATTTTTGGAATATATAGTTTTTGTTAGAGGGCTTTGGGTGTACCCATCACCAAAACAGTGTACATTGGACCTGACAGATAATTTTTAAATCCTTCATCCCTCACCCAACCTCCCCCATTGTTTGTTTTCAATGTACATTATACCACTTTATGACCATATAGACCCATTGTGTAGCTCCCAATTATAAGTGAAAAATATGATATTTTCTTTTCATTCCTGACACACTTCACTTAGGATAATGGTCTCCAGTTCCATCCAAGTTGTTGCGAAAGACATTATTTCATTCATTTTTATGGACGAATAGAACTTCATGATACACACACACACAATCACATTTTCTTTGTTTACTCATCAGTTGGTGGGATCTTATGTTGATTCCATAACTTTGTGATTATGAATTATGCTGCAATGAACATTCAGGGACAGGTATCTTTTTAATAAAATGACTTATTTACCTTTGGGTAGATACCCAATAGCAGTTTTGCTGAATGGACCAGTAGGTCAACTTTCAGTTCTTTGAGGAATCTCCATACTATTTTCCACAGATGTACTAATTTACATTCCTACCAACAGTGTATAAGCATTCTCTTTTCACCACATCCATCTGTACCAATTTCTATTAATCTCTTTCAATCAATCCCTTTATTATTATATAATGACCCTCTTTGTCTTGTTTTACTGTTGTCAATTTAAAATCTGTTTTATCTGCTTGCTTTTGCTTTTCCATTTGAGTGGAATTCAATTTTGCACTGTATTCTGTACTTACCTAAATGATTCTTTCAGTTCCATAAGTTCTGTTCTGCCTCTTTTAAATTAAAATTTTTTAGTGAATTTTTCATTCATGTCCTGAATTATTTTTTTGGCTTCCTCATTTTTCACTAACTGAATTAATTTGAAAGCCTTGTCTTCAAGGTCCGAAATTCTTTCTTGTGCTTGGTTTAGCCCATTCTAAGAACTTTGTACTGTATTTTATACTTCCCTAAATGCTTCTTTCAATTCCATAAGTTCTGTTATGTCTTCTTTTAAACTAAAATTCTTTAGTGAATTTTTCATTCATGTCCTGAATTATTTTTTTGGTTTCTTCTTGTTGGGTTTCAGCTTTCTCATAGATCCCATTGAGCTTGCTTGTGATCCATATTTTGAATTCCATATCTGACATTTCAAAAATTTCCTTTTGGTTGGAGTCAATTAATGGAGAACTAGTGTGAGTCTTTTGAGGATATCAAAAGAGCCTATTTTTTTTTTCACATTTCCAAAGTTCTTATGCTGGTTCCTTCTCATCTAGAAGCTCTTCCCTCAGCTCAAAACCAATAGCTTTGTGGTTCACCTGTTCTCCTCTGCTTGGAACTCTGTTGCTCAGTGCAGAGAGTGTAGAGAGAGGGAGTGTTCACTGCTTTTCTGTCTGTACAGGTAGGTGCCCACTGTGGCATTGCTGACAATTTGGGTCAGTTGGACTTCAGACTGGGAAGTTGTTCAGGTGCCAGTGGTGATGGATTTGGTTAGGTAATTCCCAGTTACCAGGTCCCTGTATGACATGCCTGAGTCCTAGGGCCACGAAACAGAGACCAAACTGGCAAACCTGCCCTCAAGCCTCCCTGAGTTCAGGCACTTGCTGTGATAGTGATCTCCTACTCCAGAAGACTGTTCAGGCAGGAGAAGGATGGATGCACTATGAGTCTGCAGCAGGAGGTTTGAGGCTCTCTTGATGCAATTAGTAGCAGCAGGCAGTTGAATGTGGCATGCACAAACCACTCATACCTCCCTCTTTCAGCAGTGGTAGCTGTCTCTGTCCTTGGGGGGTGTAAAAACACCAGGATTCCCAGCTCCCACCCTGACCCAGATGCAGCAGAGATGGTGGAGGCAGCTCAACCGTCTGTGTGCAGGAATACCAGATTTACTGTGGGCTGTGGCTGAAATGCTCCAGTGGGGAGGTGTGGTTGTGCCAGGGACTTGCCTCGAGAGAGAGTAGGCTCCCCCCAGAAGAGAAGGCAGCTCAGAAAGAGAACTGCTAGTGCTGTCCTCCCTCAGGGGAGGGAGTACCTTTTGTTTCTGTGGCACACAAAAATGATTCCTGTGGCTTTTTAGAGAGAGAGAGCCCCAAGCTCTGTGAATCCTGCAAGTGATAGGTGTTCTGTCAGAGGTGGGGCAGCCACTCGCAAGTGCCTTTGCTTAATCCTCACCTAGGGAATCCTCACCTGTCCTGAGCAGAAATGGTCACAGTCACCTTGGCAACAGTGGGCTGAGGAGGGGGGACTGGTGAGAAAGCCCCAAATCTTGGAGAGCTAGTTCCATGATCCCCTTTATCCTAAAGGGCCCACTGGTATTCTGTCCTCTCCTTTCAGCTGGAAGCAGCATGTCTTGAATGTCCAAGCTCCAAGAGACTTCCAGTTCTCTCAGGACCTACTGGTCCCCAAAGGCTGTTGTGCTCTGAGTGGGTCCTAGGGGACACTGGCCATGGATCCAGTGGTGTGGACACCCAGATATTGAGATTCCCAGGTGATAGAGCTGCAAAAACACTGCCTGTCTGTGAAAGGAGGGAAATGAACTGCACCCTCTATACAGAACCCACATGCAGTAAGCAGAGTACTATTGGTTATATACACCTCCTACAAACCTAGAACTGGTGTCCTGCAGCTCACTCACACAAAAGCTCATGTTTGAGAGCAGAGATGGCTCTGTTCACCACATTATGTGATTGTAGGAGGAGAGGTCCCTGTCTTCATGTCTTTTCCTGGGCTGCCTAGCTCAGGAAACTCCCAAATAGTACCTTGGGCCTGTGAGCCAAGAGCATGGGGCCTCTTCCAAACAATATGGACAAGATGCTGGGTGAAGTACTGTTCACTCCCATCTCAGTCTCACTGCAGCTTGTAGCACAGCAGTGGGTATTGTTTTAGGAATTGTAGGAGAGCTTGAGCTCCTATGTCCCTCTTTAGCTGGGAGTGCTACAGCTAAGCTTAAGGGTGGGGCACTGGCCAGCTTTTTGACTCCCAAACTAACACCTCGGGCTTATGGCTAAAGAGGATGGGTGCTTTCCAAGAAAATAGTAAATACAAGTGCAAGGGAAAGTGACACACACACACACACACACACACACACACACACACACACACACACACAACCCAGTTCCACAGCAGCCCATAGCAGCGCAGTGAGAATTGTCTTAGGTATGTGTATGAGAGCTCAGCTTCCCCTGTCCTTCCTCAGCTGGAGGGGCTGTGTCAGCCTGAATTCAGCCTGAGGGTGAGGCACTGTTCAGCTTCAAACTCCCAAAATAGCAGCCTGTGCCTTTGATCAGAGTGTGTGGGGCCTTTCCCAGGCAGGCTGTGCTGGCAGGAAACTGTGGGGAATGTAGTTGTCTTGATTCTCAGTCCTACAGCAACTGGCTGCATAATGGTGGGCACTGTTCAAAATGTGTGCTGAAAAGCCTCATTTCTGCCCCTTCCCAGCCAGACAGGGCTGTAGCCACATCCAGCCCAAATCCATCCTGAGCATGAGGCATAGCTCAGCATCAAACCCTTGAAATAGTGCCTTAGACCTACAACCAGATGGGCTGGGGCCCCACCCAGACCATCAGTGTGGTTTAAGAAAGTGTGGAAAATGCTGTGTGCCCATGTCTCAGTCTCACAAGTAGCCCACAGTAGGGTGGTGGAGACCCTCCCAGGGGTCCCAGGAGTGCCCAGCCTCCTCTATCCCTCCTGGAAGCCGTGCAGTGGCTGCAGGCTTACCCAAGCTTCCCCAGGGTCTAGGATCTCAGAATGAGGCCTGGCTTAAGCTACTCTAGGCTCAGATGCCTGTGGGATTCTGTGTAAGTTCTTTTTCTAGAAAAATATCTTATACAATCTGCAAGCAGGTCCCTATGTTAAGCCCTAGACCTGTGTGGGTTGGGGAAGTTCTCTTGTAGCCAATATCATAAAAGCTCATCTTAGAGACTAGAGCTCTGGAGGATTTTCTCTTACTGTTCACTACATGCAGGAGCTCCTCCTGGCTGTTTGCTGGCCCCTCGTCTGGGCAAGTTATCCTGAACCCTTTTCTTACCTACTTTTGGTGCTTCCTATTGCTTCTCTGGTGAATCCTAGCATTCTCTTCTAGACGATCTGCTCTAAATGTGATAATTTGCTTACTATTCTGGTTCCTCTTAGTGGAGGAGGCACATACTACTTGCGTCTAGTCAGTCATCTTGATCCTATTCTCTTGTTCTTATCTTTTTATTAATAATATCAACATCTGCTAGCAGATACCTCATTTTAACTGTGAACAACTTAGACCAGTTTGATCATTACCTTTCAAATTAATTGTAAAATTTCAAGCATGGGTGGGTCATTCTAATGCATGTTTGAAGGACTATTTAGTATCGGCTGTAGTTAAATGTAGAAGGCAGGATTTAGGAATTACACGACCAAAAAATGGACCAAAAAAGGACAATAATGAAAGGAAATTCAAGAGAGTGAGACAAAAGAACAAAACTTTGTCCAGAAATGCATAGTGAATTTAGAAATAGGCCCATTCCAGACACATCCTCTTGTGAGTAGGGACATACCTAGAGAAATATCATTTGCATATATTTTCTTACTAAATATTTACTATCATCAGCTATATCTTACAGAGTCTTTGTTTTTATTTAGTGTAGTATTATAAGATGAGATTTTTTGAGATCTTCAACTTTTGAAAAATAGGAATTCCAAATATCCTCATAATTTTGATGTTCACTGCAAAATGTGCAAGTGTAGAATCACCCTGCTACTGATGGTTTTCAGCGGGTACTGTATATTTTCTCATCTACTGACATGTAGAAACAAAGAAACAAATATAAATTTAAAGTTAATTATATCACCCTTCCCCACCCCTGGTTTTCAATCCCAGTAAAGTTATAAAGCAATGAATTTGTAAGAGAAGTATAACAACTGAAATGCTTCCTTAAGCAAATAGCTGAGAGTAAGAGTTTTCTGTTTGTCATTAACTATAATCAAGGAATAAAGTTCTTTACAACCCTTTACATCATAAAAAGTGATTCATGAGTTTCTTTAATTAATTGACTCAAGAAACCATTTTCAATATTTATTGCTTGTAATCAGTGCTATGTTAGCAGATGAGAGAAATAGATCCTAAGCAATTAAAGAATAATCTGTGTTTAATAAGTGTAGAAACACACCTACACACATATATGAACACACATACCCACAATAAACAGGCAGTTTAAAAGGAAAACTGACTTGTTACACTAGTAAATTTATTTATAATTTTATTAAAGTCATATAAACAGCATTGTTCCTTCATTGAATTTAGCTGCATTCAAGGCCTCCAGAAGATTTCTCCGACCTACCTTTAAAACTGAGGCAGAGTTGATTCCTTTTTCATCTCTACGCCGTTAGCAACATAAAAGAAATCCAACATTATCATTTAGTTATTCCTAAATCTCTTTCTCTGAATAAATTGTGACAGTTCTTCATCCCTCTATATCTCCCATATTGATAGGAATGACCGCACAGAGCATAGGTGGTTGGTAATATTTGCTCAAGTGAATTAAAATGTGAAAAAAAAATGAATCTATGTATTAATAGTAAATAAACTGAAAAAGAAAACTGGTTTTTAAAGAACTAGTGCTTTTTAACCTGCTATTCTGTTCCTAATTAATTGGCCCTTGAGGCTATTCAGCTGTACCTGCTATAAAAGGGAAGGCGGCAGCGTGTAGCTCAGGGAGAAGCACAGAGCTGGAGAGAGCACAGTGAATACATGTGTGTGAAGCTTCCAAGGCCTTCTGAGACAAATGGAATGTATCTCCCGCATCCCATCTACCCTCCCTCACCTTGTCCCTCACACACTCGACTCTTTAGAGATATTATTTGGGGTGAATATATGTGGTCCAAACCAAAAATGTAGCAAGGATGGGCATTTGAGATTCCATGTGAGCAAATAAAAACCAAAATGAGTTGGCCAGTGATGGCACTGAGTAGAGAAAAGAAACCGTGGTTCTGTATCCATGTATCTTTTTAGTGTGTGGAGGCTTCTTGGCTAAGCACATTACAAAGGGCTCATGCCTCCCTTAAGAAACCTACTGTTCCAGAAACAGGCTTCAATCTATTAGAACAGCAGGGAATTTCTCCAGAGTTCCACACACAAAAAATTTGGGAAACTGCATCACCTTGTTAGTCATGCTGCTTCCTTTTTTGTTCCTCAGGGCCGAGCTCAGCTGCTGACATTAGACCACTTATTGCCGCAGGAAGTGTGTCAGAGCCCAGACCCCTCTACTCCCCATCCAGCGAGGAAATGCAGATAAATTCTACCACCCTAGAGAGACTTTAGCCCTACCAAAATGGTTAGGTGCAAACCTTCATCACTGAATGTAAAGGTAGATAATGAACAGGATTCCTTCAAATAATCATGCGTGATGGTACAGATGGGAAAATCACCTCTTGCCTGGGAGCAGACCATGGGAGCCCACTCCAGCACTGGGCAGGACTCCTCAAACCTCATTTCTTTTCAGCTATGTGTGGCTTGTGGCTGCAATCTTAGCTCTAGGCTGAACAACTTCCCTTAGGAGCTAGCAGATGTGCAGAGGTGTCCTTTATAATATTAAATTGGATTGGAGCCCCAAGGGAAGGTGCATTGGCTTTTATACCTCTACTCAGCATAAGGTCTGAAAGCTGAACTCTGAACATAAATGGGACAAAATATCTGTTCCGCCAGCTGGAATAATATCCTGCCCATTCTACATAATTAATCTTCCCCAAATATTCGAGAATCATCAATGGAGTGTTTGAAAAAGGATATATACATATATGATCTTGAAGATTTATAATACTTGAATCCTTCTTATAAATAGTTTTTTTTTTTCCAAACATAGATTATTATCTTCACAGCCTGGACAGTTCAAAAGTGGCACACACACACACACACACAAAAGTTCCCTGCTCAAAAATCTATGAGATGACATACTCTTTTCAGTAGATGTAGACCATTTCACAAGCTGTGGCTTGAATAAAATACAAAACAGGTTATAACAATTTTTATCAGATTATGAGAACTTTACCTCTTTATCTTCCATTTACCTATAAAATACCAGGTTGTCATAACAACCTTTAAAGACTGAACTTTATAGACATTGGGTGTAGTGTCCAATGCTAATTCAAAGAAATCCACAACTCAACTGATGTATAAACAAAGTTTGACTGTCATTTTGAAGTCAAAAAGTATCAACTATTTAAGATCCACAAATGACTGAAAATATCTGGAACAAAATAACTTTATCAGATGCTTGACAGATGGCTAAACTTGTTGACACTCCCTAATTCCCAGATACTTCAGAAAAATGACACTGTAGATTGATGAAGTATAAAACCAGTGGTAGTTTACCACTGTGGAGATATATTTGCTTATTTTTTTTCATATTTTTCAAGTACCAGTAAAAAGTCTCAATGTTGTACATTGCTACAGAAAAATCCAAAGTACAACTTTTAGTTTTCTACTCTTTATTCATAATTAGAAATACAAGACAACCCCCCAAATTAAGCACTACTTAAGACTAAATCTGAAAAAAAAATTAGTTTGAAAAGATCAACATAGAATTTGTGTTATTTTAGTAGAATTTGCCAACAAATATAATCAACTGAAATGTTCTTCAATAAGGAAATAGAAAAAAAGTTTCTGAAATAGAACCTGAGCCAGACATTGTCATATTCGATGACCCTGTAACTAACTTGAAGTTTCTTTATTGGTTTGTTTCAAATCTAATTGGGAGAAATTTTCAGCATCAATCTAGGAACTGAGAATATTTGGTCAAAACTATAGGCAGAATATGAATATGGACATCTAGAATGCTCTGGTATCCTCAGAGATGATGATGTTGATCTTTTTTATATTTTGCTTACAAAAAAATCTCTTAAGTAATACCTTGATATTTTATGAAAATGTTGTTACTGAAAAGAAATAAAACACAGAATGCCTGTTACATTGAATGAAAATGTACTGGCAAAGATAATATAAATTTTTTAGAGACAATATCATTAGCCTGTTTCATATGCCTCAGAGTTTCTGAGTTACCCAAAAATGAAATGGACAGAGAGGATTATAGAATACCATGGGAAATTTTGACTGTATTTAAGCCAGCTCCGAAAGAATCCTAGAAACATGAATATATTATATATTTTATATATATGTTTATAATACAACTTTTTATATTAAGTTTTCATAAATAGTCCTGGTATTTAAAAATGACTGTAAAAAAATTAAATGAAATATAAAGCTCATCTTTTGCAACGTATTGTAATGTTTCTTCATGTCTCAGACACCAACCAAATATTTTCAGCAGATCGAAATTTTAAATGCCTATATACCATAATTAAATGATAGAAAACAATGTCATTAAAATGTAAAGAAAGTTGAGTAGGTTATATGCCACTTAATAGTTCTGATATTTTTATTAAAGTCATCATAAAATTGACATGTTCCTTCTTAATGACAGGCATGACCTTATGTAGTAAAAGCACTTTTTTGAATATTCAACAACTGCTTAAATCATCAGAATAAATCAGCAAGTTGGCTTACTTTAGGAATAAATTATAGGATGAATCTGTACTTGGAGCCATTAAACATAAATTAAAATTTCTTAAAGAAACAATCTGAGAAGGGACAATTTCAATTTTATGAAAGAAAATTGAGATAGACGCACAAGGAAGTCAAGCTGAATGGAGAGAAGCAATCATGAAGAATGGAGAGGAAAATTGGTGACTATACCACTTGAATTTTATCTTGAGAACTCAAAAGTGATTTGATCTAAAGAGGAGGAAGTTAGAGGGAAAAGGCAGTTCCCCATGGTCTAAACCTCCTTTGCTTTCTCTCCCACAATGTGTCTTATCTTTCAGGAAAATGTAACTTCTCAGTTTTCCAATATGATCTTTCCACATCTATGATTTAATTCATACTTTTCTGCTACCTGGGGGTTCTTTCCTCCTACCCTTTCTGTACGCACTGTGAAATTTAAATTTAACTGTCATAACCACCATAGATTTATCTGTGATCTTTCTAGCTGGAATTAATTTTCTTCTTTCGTATGCTTCCATCCCACTTTCTTCTTATATTGAAGTATTTATTGCATACTACCTGCATTACAAATCTTTATATACTCAGTTTAATTCCTGGGTTGCAGATTTTTTGAAGGCAAGGAAAGTCTTATTTACACAGCACACTGCCATTTTAGAAAGTAAATAGGTGATACAATTCAATGAAAACATGTCACAGACATGGTAAATCAAGACCCTAATTGAAGAGTTTGCTAGTGACTCAGTTAAAGTTACAAGCTTTCCAGTTCATTGTATTTGGAACAATCAAGGATATGTATGCCTTAGGAAAGAGAGAGCAATCTCAAAATTTAAACTCAAAAAGTTAAAAGTTGTATATTTGAGGTCTTCTACTGGCAAAGCATGGGGTTTTTTGAGACAGTAGAGGCATGGCATTCCAACAGTCTAGGAAGACATATTTTTAGAGAAATGTGTATAGGATGAATCTGTAATGAATGAAAAAGTTATTTAAAAACTTAGTTAAAAAGAGCACCCTTATTGGCAATAATAAGAATTATTAATATAATAATATTAATCTAACATTTTTTAATATTAGCTATGAGATAGGAATCATGCTAAGTGGTATATATTTATTATATAATTTTGAATACTTGTGATATTATCCATTTTTGTTTTCACAATAACCACTAGCATAATTTCCATTATAAATATAGGAAATCAAGATTATAAAACTTGCCTGAAATTTTATAATACCCAAATTATTATTTAATATTTTATTTGTGTAACTATGTATATTATATCTAGAAAGATAGATGGATAGTTGTAGGTACTTAGAAATTATTTTTGAATACTTAACCAAAGTTAATTTGCAATGTTAATTGCATAATTTCAATCTCCAATATATGCTATTTATAATCTCATCACTTATTTTGGTACCAGCTCTCTGAAATATATATTCATGAATCCCAGAGTATATATCCATGAATTTCAGTATCTATCCCAGAATAATATATGTGCTTCAGTATCTGTTGAAGGAGGGAGGTAATAAAGAAAGGAAGGAAGTAAAGACAAAGCAAACATTATTAAATGACTATTCAAGTAACCTTGATATGTTAGATTATGATTTCTGATAGTAATTAACCAAAAAGTTATTAGAAAATAATGATATCTATATATGACAAATATCTTGTCTATTTAATAGCTATTCTCAATATTTAAAATAAGGGCTATTATATCATTTTATATCACATTATCTGTATCTATACAAATGTTGTTACCCTTTATTACAGTAAAACCACATCAGTTCATTAAAAACTAATAGTGACCTGTGAGCTATCACCAAATATTGGGCATTACACTGGGAATGTCATGGTATTTATGTTTCTTCACTGTGGGAGATCCATTTCTAATTTGGACTTTGAACATAAAATAAATATTTCAAGAACTGGTTTAAAATTACTCCCACCCTCACCCCCACCCCCAAACAATGATCACCACAATTACAACACAAATCAAGAGAGTACTGAAGACCTTGCAGAGTTAGCACAGTAAGAAAAGCAAATTTCATACTGAGCACTCAGAGAGGCAAAAGGCTGCAAGCTCAAATAGTCACTTTAAAACCAATGCCTACTTTTAGCTCTTTGAGATATCTCCATATCACTTTCCACAGAGGTTGTAATAGTTTTCGGTTCCACCAGCAATGTATCAGTGTTCCTATCTCTCCGAATCCACACAAACATTTGTTGTTTTTAGACTTTTTGATAAAAGCCATTCTCACTGGAGTTAAGTGATATCTCATTGTGGTTTTGATTTGCATTTCCTGAGTACTACCCAGGCACAAAAAACAATGATGATCTAGCACCTCTTGTATTATCCTGCATGGAGCTGGAGCCCATCCTACTAAGTAAAGTAAAACAAGCACCACATGTACCACCAACAAATTGGCATTAACTGATCAATACTTGTGTGCACATATAGTAGTAACATTCATCAGGTGTCAAGCAGGTGGGAGCGGGAAGGAAGAGGTGGGTATATTCACACCTAATGAGTGTGGTGTGCACCACCTGGGGGAGCTACGCTTGTAACTCTGACTTGGGTGGGGCAAAAGCAATATATGTAACCTAAACATTTGTCCCCCTGTAATATTCTGAAATTTAAAAAAATGAAAAAAAAATGCCTAAAGATAAGAAATCCTTGAGAAAATAAGTGAGTATCATAGCCTGCATAGCACATGTCATAGCAAAACAAAAGTCCAGACTCTTCTTTCTCATCATTGTTTCTGTCATACAATATCTCTGGCACAGAGCAGTTGCTCAGTCAATATTGTGGAGTATTACAAATAAATTTAAAAGCTTGTTTCAGACTCAGCCAGAGAAGACCATTGTTTATGTCTCCTAAAGGTTTTCTCCAAACCCTTAGTGAGGTGGTACACATTACAGTATATGTTGCATAATTTTCATTGTATTAACAAAATGGAGGCTTGGTCATTTTCAAGAAAATTTTGGGTTTTTTTTTTTTTTTTTTTTGAGACAGAGTCTCGCTTTGTTGCCCAGGCTAGAGTGAGTGCCGTGGCGTCAGCCTAGCTCACAGCAACCTCAAACTCCTGGGCTCAAGCGATCCTTCTGTCTCAGCCTCCCAAGTAGCTGGGACTACAGGCATGCGCCACCATGCCCGGCTAATTTTTTCTATATATATTAGTTGGCCAATTAGTTTCTTTCTATTTATAGTAGAGACGGGGTCTAGCTCTTGCTCAGGCTGGTTTCGAACTCCTGACCTCGAGCAATCCGCCCCCCTCGGCCTCCCAGAGAGCTAGGATTACAGGCGTGAGCCACCACGCCCGGCCTAATTTTGGGGTTTTTTAAAGTCAATATATAAAATCTAATATTGAAAAAAAATTTCTGGATAGTATATAAGATGCTTGGAAGAAAGGAATACTATTAATTATTAGACTTAAGATTCCAACTCTAAAGTGGACAAAAGTGAGTAAAATGTACCTTTATAGTTTATGGTCAATTATGGCTTATTTCTAACAGGTATAGATCCTTGTTACACATGATAAGAGCCTATATAAATCTTCAGCCATTCAAATCCATATAAATAGCTTTGGATTCATAATTTCCAAATATCCTTTATTTATTAGAACTTGTTAGAACTGTTCTAATTCTGTCACATAATTTCCCAACTGATTTTAAAAGTGATATTTTAATTCCCTTTGATTTATCCCTCTGAAACTACTGTTTCAATGCTTGCTGATTTCATATGTGCATGACAAAGTTCCTGCTTTTTTTTTAAATCAAATTTTGGCAAACAATGATCTTCACATCTTTCTGGATAGTGGCTTTGTCAAGCCTCCAGCCTCATTTCAACCAACCACCTCTACATATGATTTTCCAGCAACTCTCAGTTCCCAAACAGCTAGGTGTTCTCTATCATTCTGATGTGTTTTCACTTAATCCAGTCTTAGCAAATAGCATCACAGTTTAGCAATAGTTTATATCCATCATGAGGTTTTCCAAACGTCAGTCATTCAATTATTTCCTGAATAGTTTGTGCTCTGTCTGCATATCTCTTGCTCTGTTATCACTGTGACTGTGTGTGCAACGTTTGCAATAATGCTTGCCGTGTAGTGAGCGCTCAAAAACATCGGTTGAATAAGCCAGTGAGTAGATGAAGGTGTGACTAGATGGAATCTCTCAAAATTATGCAATAAAACCAAAGAAATATTATTAAATCCTGTCTCTATCCTGCTGCCTTCATTAGGATCAGTCCTAGAGGTCTACTACCTCTTGGTTATGAAGGAATATTTATAAGTAATGAAGAAAGGCAAAAGCTCACTAAACCAAATTATGGTTCTCTCTCTCTCTCTCTCTCTCTCTCTCTCTCTCTCTCTCTCTCTCTCTCTCTCTCTCTCTCTCCCCCCTCTGTCTCTGTCTCTCAGATCCTTGCTACTCTTAAGTATTGTTCCAAAACCAGCAGATCAAGCACCATGCTGGGAGTTTTTCAGAAGTGCAGAATATCAGGCTCCGGCTCAGGTTTATTAATGTAGAATCTGTGGTTTAACAAGATGCCTAAGTGATTCATAGGCACATTTAAGTCTGCGAGTTTCTGTTCCACATTTAGTCAGAAAAAGTTAAAGAGAACTGAATATATATATATATATGTTCCTCACTATGTAACCCAAGGTTACTTAATTCTAAATTGTTGACTAATAGAACTGTTTTGCAATGACAAAAATGTTCTATATCTGCACTGACCAATATTCTAGCCACAAGCCATGAGTGTCTATTTGCTGCTGTAAAGGAGGCTAGTATAAATACACTGATGTCTTCTAAATTTTCTTGTGGCTAAAAATAAATGAATAAATAAATAACTAAATTTTAAATTTTATATTAGTTAAATTCACTTTCAATTCATCAATGTAGCTAGTGGCTGCTGTTGGAGAGTATGAGCCTATTAAATCAGTGTAACATCATCTAAACTTTAAGGATAAAGATAACCTTGTATGCCAATCTACAGCTGTTGCAAAAATAGAGAATTACATGGTAAGAATAAGAGTTATATCCATGAAAACCTCAGGAAAAAAAAATCTGTGCATTCAAATTATTATATCATAAATTTTACAAATGAGTGAAGACACTAATGATAATATTTCAAAATAATAAATGGTAAAGGTGTCAGTTAATGTTAAGAAAATGAAAACAACCATTAAGTTCTGCTGTCTCCTTCAGATCCCATAAAATAATGATGAAATAAATAAACTTAAAGAAATAAAAATTAAAAATGATACTTGAAAGAGGCACAAACAAAAGCATTTTAAGAGCTAGAAAGTAGAAAAATATGTGATAACTGACAGACTGCACCCCCGAATTTTGAGTTCTATGCAGTGATAGTGGGGACAGCCAAAAGTTCAAGCAATTTGTCCTACACATACCCTAAAAGAACCATGACTGGAAATACCTAGCTTTCTTTGGAAATAGTGAAAAAGAAGAGGTTCCAAGCAGGAAGTTTGAAAAATGTTCAAAAGAAGCATGCAGACCCTGACATTCTTCCTACATTCTACTAAGCTAATGTCTCCAGTTCCTCTTCTGTGCCTACCTGTGATTGTCCATGGCCACACCTTGGGAGAAGGCTGAAAGTTTATTCTTTGGAAAGTGGAAAAGAGAATCTTGGACACTAGCCATAGCTAAGGACAGGGACATATTTTGACAACAGAGGAATTAAGAGAAAATTTATTTCCTAAAAGTTGGACTTACTCCAGTTCCTCCTACTCAGATCCTAGAACTCCAACAATTAGGTTTATGTCCTACAATCACAGAGTAGAAGAGTCTTTTCTAGGTAGCTAGATCACCCAAAATAAAAATAAAAACACAAATGAACAATAAAAGTCAAAATATATAGTTGATGAAATCCTCAAGACAGTGAAGTGGACAGATAGATGGAAAGTAGGAGACAAAAGATAAGAAAATTGACGAAAAGTATCTGAATAATAGGAGTTCCAGAAAGAAAACAGAAAATAGGACCTAGGAAAGGCACCAACAATATAATTTCCAACCCATTTCCTAGAAGCAAAGACATATATTTCCAAATTAAAATATCTCACTAAGAGTCATGCATGACAGATAAAAATAGACCC
The DNA here is from genome assembly GCF_040939455.1 of Microcebus murinus. Lineage (NCBI taxonomy): Eukaryota > Metazoa > Chordata > Mammalia > Primates > Cheirogaleidae > Microcebus > Microcebus murinus. The sequence goes on from NC_134114.1 coordinate 16,598,483, forward strand.
ATGCCACGACTCAAGATTGGGAATTTTAAAAATATCAGGAATCTACCTCTGTCGTCTCTTCAAGGAAGCCTTCCTTTAGTCAAACCTTAGTCCCCTTCTCTGTTGGACAATAATAATTACTGCCACCTTTGCTGATTTTCTGCCCTAAATTCTACTACTAGATCTCATTTTACATTTTACTTAGTGTAAAAGCGTGTCTCTAGTGGTGTTTGGCTTCTTTTCTCTTGTATGACACAGGAACTCAAAAATTTTACCTACATGCATTCTGTCACAGGAAGCCATTAGGAGGATGTGCTCTAGCAGACAGAAGAAACAAACAAAGGCAGAAGAAGATCAGGTTCTAGGAAAAAGGGGAATGAATAAAAGAAAGATGTGGAAAGAATGAAAATTGGATGATTATGAAAAACAAAGCCACTGGCTGTTGGAATTGTAGATTAATCAAACCAGATTGAAGCAGGTCAGAAAAGACTGAGGAAGACTTCAAGCCTACAACATTGAGAAAAATTGAGAAAATAATTAACACATTGAGATGTGATTTACCCCACTGAGGATGAAAGTAGGGCTGCATTAACAATAAGTACATAGCAAACTCCTCCCAAATAACCATAAAGTTCATAAGTTTATTAAATTGAGAGAAACCGAGGAAATGTGCAGGAAAGAAGTGTAATCTCATGGCTCAGCTCTAAAACTATCTGCATACCCACAATCATGTATATTTTGGATGTTAGTCACTACTTGTCCTTTAGAAACAGAAGGCAAATAGAAAAAAAAATATTCAAAAATAGCTTTAAGTGAGTACCAGTGATAACAGGAAAAGGGTGGGGTGAAGGAGGAAGACAGCCGACATCTTTTGGGTAGGGGATTGCTTTCCCTTATAGCCTTATAGAACTGTTGGAATGAAAGTATATGCCTTTAAAACTCAAACTATAAGCATACAAATGACAAAACAAGATAAAAACTAGCTAAAATTTTAAAAATACAAAGAGATGGGAGAATGATTTCATATCAATTGTGAGTATACCCTAATTTTATTAGGGACATTTGATTGCATGCATACTAGGCAGTCTCCAAGGCACTGGAAATACAGCAGGGAATAAAACAGACAAAAAATCTCGAACTTTACAGAGTTCATCATCTCTTCATGGACAGATTGGAAAATGTCAACTAAATCTGCCCTATAATTTTCTAACTCTAGATTTTGGAACTTTTTCAACAGACTACAATTACCAGGCTCTGGCTACCTCTCTGATCCCTTATTCTACGCCCTCCTTCGGATTCCTTCCAACTCCAGTCAAAGATCTCTCCTTATAGTCTTTGCATTTTCTGTTTTCCTGGGCTAGAAGGTTCTTGCACAGATATCCAAATTGGTTCATTCATTCCAGTTTGGGATCAAATGCCATCTCCTCAGAGAGACCGCCTAGATCACTGTGTCAAAGTTACCTACCATTGCTCATTCTCTTTCCCCTTTCACTGTTTATTTTTCCTGATGGCACTTATACCCACCTGATGTGACATGAGTTTATTTGTACATATGTTTATTATCAGTGTTTACCTGATAGAAGCTAAGACATGCAAGAGAAGGAACTTTCTTCTGTTTGTTTCTAAATTCATGTTGTCTATGAAGTAGTGCCTGGCAAGTAGTAGATGCTCAATACTTATATTTGGAAGAAGAGAAGGAAGAACATAAAGGAGAAAGTACAACAATAGATGGAAAATAAAAGATTAAAATAAACTCAGAATATGTTAGTATGTGTACATATTTACATCTATAAGGTTATTTTACCTTCTACTCATTAATGTTTACATTATTGTTAAAGACTGCTATTTTAGATAGCTTTAAAGATAATTAGTATTCAAAAAAACATTAAGTCTTAAAATATTTTCCAGATGTGAATATAATTACATAAAGAAGACAGGTTAGGGTTTTTCATGACTTAAGCCATTCCTTTTATGGTTCTTGACATATTTATTCATTGACAGACTTGTTTTTATGTATTTGGTAAAAATTAAGTTTGCAATTCTCTATGTCCCACATGATGAGGTTTTAACACATACTTTAAAATATAGCAACACCTTTTTAGCTACAGTATAACAAATATGTCCTGAAAAGAAAGACTAAGACAATTCTGAGATTCTTCTTGCCACATTACTCTTAAGGGAAGGAAAAGGTGTTAAAAGGTGCTGAATAATAATCACAGATGAGTCACTTTCTGACATCGTTGTCTTGCATGATTTACTAAGTATAACCCTTCAGGTGCTTTTTGCTTTTTTTTTTTAACTCTGAAAAGGAGATATAAAGTTTTATTGGTTGTTATCTTTTAAAAATCAGAATTTAGGCAACTTTATCAAAACCTTGGGACCTGATACTATTTGTGAGTCTACAGGTAAGTCCAGAATTGTCCTTCCACACTGAGCCATGGTCAGCTCTCCTCTGACTCCCCACCCAGTCCAGCTGCCTCTGCCTTTATTTGCAAATATGGAGTAAGAAATGATAGTTTTGTTCAGCTAGAGCCCCGCTCCTATGACAATCAGCAGTGACTGTGATAAACTGGATATTACAAAAGATAGTTTTACTCTTAACAGAAATACAAGCTACTCTAATAGCATCATTAATTGGGGAGGCTGACCACATAAATTCCAGCAGCATCCCAACATGCACTAGAACACCTGCAGTGCTGCAGATCTGCAGTGTAGCTGCCAGTTAGATAAGGATAACAGGGAAAAGGAGTTAAAAAAATAGGTCTATATAGGGAAGAGTTAAACTGAGAGCCTTTCTTCTAAACACCTTTTGTGTTTGTGTTGGGGGCTGGGGGGAACAGCACAAAGCCGGTGACCCAGTTAGGAAAGGAAAGGAGAACAGGGGATAATTTTCTCCCTAATCTTAAAAGCACTGGGTGGGATTTAAGTGGGGACTATCTGTGAAACTGCAAAGCAAGCACATAAAATATAATTTGCTCCTATGTTGGGGAAGGGAGGGGACTGCAGGTGGGCACTGGGATAATCTGTATCACGCAATGTAAGCCTGATGGAAATAGTCGCAGACGAGCCTATGATTGCTGCAACCAATTTGAAGTTGAAAGTAAGATGTGATTACTCTGTATCTGGGAGTTCCTGCCCCAGCTCTCTCCCAGGTGCTAATCAAAGAAAACCCACTTGCATACTTCCTTACCAAAATCCTACAACCACCCAAGGCCTCTAGGGCAGGATATTGGTACAAATAGGATTCAGGATAAAACTTCTGTTGCTCTGCCTAACTTGGAATTTCATTTTCACATTTCAGTAGCGGATTCCAGCATCTCCTCCTTCCAGAAAATGGAAGATTTATCTGCCCAGACATATTCTACCCTGATGCTTTGAATACCGAGAATGCTATTATTTCCTCACTAAACCTCAGTCTTCTGTGTTATAAAATGGTTATAATAATAGGGGCGTTCTGATTCAAGTGAGTTTGTACATGTATTAAGCTCAGAAGAGTGCCCAGTACACTGGAACTGATCCAGTTAAGTGAAAACTTATTACTGTTCCTTATCCCCTACCCTGACTTGTTGAGAAAGTGAACTGTTTTATTGTGCAGCTCTGATGGTGGCCCTTGGTTTATTTGGGTTGAGGAAAGGAAGTGATAAAAATCTGCAAAACTAAAAGAGTTTTCAGATATTTTACTTAACAAAGAGGCAGTTGTATAACAGAGTGGAATCATATCATGATGCAATAGAGAAAGAGAAGTCAGATTATTGCAACTGCCAGAGCAATTGGGGATTTGGAGAGAGACAGAATTCAAAACAAAGTCTTAGGAAGTTCTGTGATAGCAATTGTAGCTGCTATTGTCATAATGGTGCTGTGTAACAAATATGCCAAAACTCATTTGCAAACCATTAGAGGCAATTTTTCTCCTGCTAGTGGCCCTACGGACTTAAACTGGATTGTTCTGAGAGGCTGTGTTTCAATCTGTGAGTCCAGTTGTGCTTGGCTGCCTCCTCTGGGCTGGGCTAATGTCTCATCTATTTTTCTTCATTGTGAGGATGAAGTTGATAATAAATATCTTCATTATCTGGCAGGAGTTCTCTTAAAGGCATTTACAGAAGCATAAAAATAAAAACCCCCAACGGAACATACAAATTTCAAGCCTCCATTTGTGTCATGTCTCTTAGTATCTCTTGGCTAAAGGAAATCAGTCACATCATTAAGCCCAAAATCAAAAAGGAAAGAAGCACCTTCTGAGTATAGTAGGAGGACTGGCAAAATCACATAACAAAGGGCAAGAATCGGGTAAGGGTGCTAATATTCAATACAGTGATATTCTCTTTTCTTCCTCTATGATTGATAAATCCCCCCTAAAAGGCTATTATTTTTCTTTATTGCATTTTCAATCAGATTTTGGTGTTTGCTGGTTGTTTGCCCACTTAATGTAACTGCTTATGAGATTTTCCCCAAATTAGGAGTAGGATATACATGAGGGTGTCAGAAAAAGTTTATTTATTTGGGTTTTCCAAGATTTCTGGGATTTACTAGTTTTCTCAGGATTTCAGTATCATCTTTCCTTTCTTGCTTGCACCTGTTATTTTCCTGTTCTCCTTTCATAATAAGCAGACCAAATAAGGACAGTAAGGAAAAGCTCCCCTTCCACTGTTTAATAATTTAGACTGCACCTGTCTGAACATCACCACAGCCCAAGTTTCCAAAGAAGCCTTTATGCCATTACTGTAAGGTCCTCTATTCCTCTGTCTATTGAATATGAGATTTGCAGTATCTCAGTAGTAATTGTTCACAATGCTGAAGCCCCCATTCATACCTCTGTGACTGTATCACACTTTTGTTGGTGACTCATTTGTTTAATGCCCGTAGGACATGCACCATGCTAGGGATTATTTCAAAGCCCTGGCGGTAGCCAATGCTGAGGAGCATACAGGTAAATCTGAACTATCATCAAAAAAAAAAAGAGAAAAGGAGAATTTTGTAAACTTTGTACTTAGCTCAAAATTTTGCATTGTTCAGTAGTGAGAAATCTAGAGTTCTGAGATATTATTTAATACAATTAGAATTGCAAAGTGAATATTCAGGTATAATAAAACACTGGTTCTCACAACTATGAATTTCTCCAACATTTCTTTATTTTCATAACAATAATAACAAAAATACTAATAAAAAACTAATAATATGGTTGTCACTGTTTTATTTTCATGAATAAAGACATTTAACAAAGCAAACACTACAAAAATTTACTACAATCATAGGTTTATCTCCTTAGAGAGACATGTGTGAAACCAAAAACTGGCAAGAAAAAATCTCAGAATAAAGGACAATTTAGCTGTATGAAAAAAATTAGAGCTTTTTCCTGGTATTTTCACATTTTGTCACTCATTGACAATAATGTCATAATAGACTGGGACCTAGGAATCAATACCTTAAATATATTTATCCTTAACCCCTCCATATCAAGAGGTGCTTGGTTGGTATGGAATTCCAATGCTATGGAGGTCAAAGGGAAATTTCCCTGGTCACAGAGGGAAAATACCTGTTATTTGACACAGAACTAGATTGTTCCAGTTGAGAAACATCTATATGCTTCTCTGCTATTTTACCATCTAAAGGAGTGTACTTAGCAGTTATTCCCCATTTAACACCCAGGCTACCACTTATCTAAATAAGTTGCCATGTGTAAAATGTGTATGTATTTGCAGATAGAGCATCCTACATGTATTATTCAGAACATTTCCGGATACAAGTGATAGAAAATCAATTCAAATTATCTAAAAAGCGAAATGAACTTAATTAATGATTCACATAACTAAAAAGTTAGGAACAATCTGGCTTCAAGCACATCAAACCCAGAGGTTCCAGGAATGTCATCAGGACTCAGGCTTTCTATCTCAGTGCTCTGTTTTCATCTGTGGTGCCTTATTTCTTAGACAGTGATAACCCACCTGCTAGCAGCTCCAGGTGTGCATGTTTTCTCTTGGCCACTTTATTTATTTTTATTTTATTTTTTTTGAGACAGAGTCTCACTCTGTTGCCTGGGCTAAAGTGCTATGGTGTCAGCCTAGCTCACAGCTAGCTCAAACTCTTGGGCTCACGAGATACTTCTGCCTCAGCTTCCCGAGTAGCTGGGACTACAGGCATGTGCCACCATGCCCGGCTAATTTGTGTGTGTGTGTGTGTACGTATATGTATATTTTAGTTGTCCAGATAATTTATTTCTATTTTTTTTTAGCAGAGATGGAGTCTCACTCTTGCTCAGGCTGGTCTCGAACTTCTGAGCTCAAACGATCCTCGTGCCTCGGCCTCCCAGAGTTCTAGGGTTTTAGGCATGAGCCACCACACTTGGCCTCTCATCCACTTTAGAAGTAAGAAAGTGTCCTTTCTTGTGAAGATAACTCCCACATAAACCCAAGATTTGAAACTCATTGGCTAGGGTTAGTTTAGCATGGATCACATGATGTGTCTGAATACAGTGGATTGGCCAAATAAATTTGTTTTGCCTTAGGAGCTGATGCAAAGTGAAAAAAAACAATGAAGGGTAGGTAGTTACCAAGGGAAAGGCAGGACTGAATTTTTTTATAATCAAAAGAAGGAGGGGAGAATGCTGAGATTATGGACAGACCGAAACACAGACCCCACCACTCCAAGAAACCTCATTACATAAACCTCTCAGTAAGGTTTTTCCACAACGAAATCCATCCCCTTTTCTGTGCTAGGGAGACATGATTGATAATCCTCACATGTTTGCCCTTCCAGACTCCTCAGTAACTCACATCCCAAAGGCTAAGGGAGCTAGAGGACTCAACAATCCAAATCCAATTAGCAACTTCTGTCTCTGGAACCAAAATGCTCTCTAGGGATATTTTTTGAAGGCTTTAGCCTTGTTAAGTGAAACTGCCTAATGATAAGCCTTGTAGTGTTTCAAAGAAATTATTTTGCAAAGTTAATTTACAAGAAATAAAAATAACATATGTGCTGTCTTCCTTCTATGAAAGTATTAAATTTACTTTCTTAAAAAGGCCCCAGACAGAGATAGGAACTCTTTCTTTTCATTCACCGACATTGCATTATTTATCTTAGTTTACATAGTTCTTAGAGAAACCCTGAGTTTTTCATTAAATTCAGGACATAATTTGTAGTATGAAGAAGTAGTAACAAACCCCAATACATCCTATAAAAATAAAATCATTCTCAGCCTATAAATTAGAGGTCATACTCATTGCCTATTTTAAATTACTTATTGGAATTCTTATTATCAATCACTAGTTGACTTTTGCTTAAGGTTTAGTTATAATAGATTGCTAAAAGGTAGGAAACTACTATATGAAATGATTCTACAATACCATAACTAACAGCTTTTATGCATTATGTTGAAGAAGCTCTTGATATGAGAATACACAGAATTCTAAACATAGTTAAAGTCATCCAGAACTTATATTCATGGAGAGTCTTCTTATGAAAATTAATAAAATGACAAATATAAACTAGAAATACACAACATTTTAACCTTGACATAACTTACTATGCTACACCAAAAGCATTCAGTTATGCTTTTTTTTTTTTTTTTTTTTTTTTTTTTGAGACAGAGTCTTGCTCTGTTGCCTGGGCTAGAGTGCTGTGGCATCAGCCTGGCTCATAGCATCCTCAAACTACTATTGCTCAAGCAATCCTCCTGCCTCAGCCTCCCGAGTAGCTGGGACTACAGGCATGCGCCACCATGCCCAGCTAATTTTTTCAATATATTTTTTGTTGTGTGGCTAATTTCTTTCTATTTTTAGTAGAGACAGGGTCTCACTCTTGCTCAGGCTGGTTTCGAACTCCTGACATTGAGCTATCTTCCTGCCTCGGTCTCCCAGAGTGCTAGGATTACAGATGTGAGTCACCACCCCCGGCCTATGCTTGTATTTTTTGAGGGGAAACATGTATGTGCTTAGTCTTTTGATTACAATCACTCCACAGTTTAAAAAATAAAAGCCAAATTATTTTATATAAAATGCTATGTAATTCACCAAATATTAATCATCACCTACAGAACATTTATGTTTTATTTTCAAGCTTCTACCTCAAAATTCCTGTGTTGTATTTTTTTTGTTTTTTGTTTTTTTGGTTTTTTTTGGTTTTCACATGGAAAAGTTTGTGACTTCTGTGATTGTATTAAATTGCTTGAAATATGATGGTAATGTTACTTGAGTAGAAGTATTTTAACTATCCCAGTTGCAAAATCATGACAAACCATTGCTTAAGAAAACTCAGAGGCTTATAAAGAGGAATTAATTTGAGCAGTTTTTTTTTTTTGCAGTTCTCATCATAAAAGTCAGAAGAGCAAGGAAGAGACACTATTTCCAAAAACATGGATACAAATTTGCTAGATATTCCAAAAGAAAATTAGGAATCAAATTGTGTGATTTTGAGATGGTCAGTTTTGACAGTTTTTAGATCCTAGTAAATAGTAGGTAAGGTGAATATGACATTTAAGATCAGGGAGATGATGTGCTTTTAGAATGAAAACAAAATGAGACACAGAAAGGAAATGGACTGGAAAATTGTTAAGCAACCTCCTTGTGTTTTTCCAAGGGACTTACATGACTCTTAATGCTATCCATCAGCTCCACATTCAGGCAGGTCACTTCAATAGGCCCTTACACTGAATCATTTTAAATGGAACTACTTCTTTCTCAATGTTTAGACTGAAGTCCTAAAGCTGAAAAATAAAAGGTGTCAAACTCCTCACATATATAAAGATCTTCAACCACCTGCCCAGAGGGTGATCTAAAACCACTCTGCCACTGATGGCTCAACAGCCCCCCCAGGTGATCGAAAAACAAAGTATTCTTGGAGATGCTGAAGGAAAGGGTGACTTTAAAGCAGCAGATGTCAAACTTGATTATACCCTAGAATTATTAATGGTGCCCAGGCCATACTTGAAACATGACATCCCAATACCTGGGGGTGGAGCACAGGCGTTGGCAGTTTTTTAGGCTCTCAGGTGACTCCTGTGTGCAGCCAGATCAGAGACCACTGGTGTCGCATGCTGGCTCTTCTATTCCTCTTCCCCTGACCCTCACGACAAATGAAGGGCTTTGGAATTCTAGGGAAAGATGCCTAGTGTATTGGAGAGCTTGGGGTTCAGAGGGATCAGTATTTGAACCACATCTGAAAAATGTTAAAAGGAGGGAGGGCCAAAAAAGGGGGCCTAGTGTGAGAAGGAGAGGGCGGATAAGTACAGCAGGAGGCATCTTTCTTTCTACTAATTTCAGAGTAAAGGTACCGACCGCATTCAGTTGTGGGTGTCCTTAAGTGGAGCTATTCATCAGCTGTTTTGAAAGTGATTTCATTTCAAAGGTATGTCTACAGACCATTAAAAATCCACAGAGACGGACTGTGTGAGTGGAACCCATAAAAGCAAATGCTAACAAAATAAAGTATTGCCTGGGCCAGGAAATTGAGTCAATACCTCCAGCAGGGTACCTCCCAGCAGCCCACAGAAGTGCCCAAAGAAAAGAGACATTACTTGGACTTTGTGTTAGCTGCACCCAGAGAGAGTCAAACAAGGTTACAGTTATATGCTCCTGTAAAACTTTTCCCTTTCTCCTCAATCCACCCACCACCCAAAGTCCAGCTGGAGTCAGGAGTGGAGACAGGGAGCAGAAACAACTGTCAGTTATGAGGGGAAGAGGAGGGGGGTTAGATGGTGTGAGGAAGAGGGAAGAAACTAATTATATTCTTCCTACTTCCACAAAGCTGGCTTCCAATAAGCCCTAATCTTCAAGAAAGAGGAAGATTTGAAATCAAATGAAAATAAGGTTTTGACAATGGGAATCTCTGGAATACCACAGAGATGGGATTCACCTAGTCTATTGAAATTTTAATCCAAAGGCAAAAAGAATGTTTCAGTGAAGACCATGGGTAGAAACAGATAAAACTTTTTTTTATAATTTTGACCTTCCTGAGTGCAACTCATTTAATAAACATGAAACTCGCCTTAACTTCCTAGTCACCAGACACTGTAATACTAACTGCTAAGTTTATAGGAGACAAAAAGTAATTATATTTATGTGGATGTATGCCTTGTCTAGCAAGCAGTACTGTAATTCCTTGTACATAGAATACTTATATAGTTGTAAATTCTGGGCCAGGGAATTATTGGCATGTTGTTGTAGTTATTATTATTTGTTTCAAGGTCCATTGCCACTCATGCCTGGCATTCTTAGATGTTCAAAAATATTTATTGAATAGATAGATGAATAAATAAATATGCAAGTATGAATCAGATTCATTTGTGTCGTGAAGACAATGGCCTTTTTATTATCAAGTAGTAAAGCATACTTTGCAGTTTAAATTTATATATTTTTGTGAATAGAAATTACTTGAATAGAAATTAGTTTTTGGTTTCTACCCCCTTCTCCTGGGTCCTTTATTTCTGCTTTTTATCTCCTAACCTATTTTGCCCACTTCTTTTTTACACACAAATGTACACACACACACATACATACACACACACGTTAAAAATAAAAGTAAAATTAAAATGTAAAAGAAAATTAAACAGCTGTGGAACACCATGAAATAACTCATACTGTAATGAGACTGTCACATATCACAGGGGTGGGGATGGGTGAACCGTGTCTTTCTTGCTTTTGATGTTTCCTTGAACATGACTTCCCACCATACCTCTCTTCCTTACTCAGTTTCCCCACCCCAGGTAAGACGTGAGTTTCTGCTCCTCTACTGATAAGCTTGGTATCCTGGGGGAAGGAGGGAGGACAGCAGAAGATGTGACCAGCCCATTACTTCTGATGGATAAATGTGTCTACACCTAGGATTTCATATTCACAATCCTCCCTATGGGCAGATAGAATCGACAGTCTCCAGTACTAAGTCCTATTATAAGTGGTGTGGCATTTTGATCTCTAAATGTCTTACTCTTGTTTCTAAACTGGCCCAAAAGACAGGTCATGAGAGAGGGTTATTCATTATATTCCTTTAGAAAATCCCAACAATTATCTTTGCCTTTCTTCGTATTTAGTGGGACAGAACATGGCAGTTCAATTCTTGCATTTGGGGGTTTTTTTCCCCTTCATACTCACCTCCTCCTTCTCTCCATACTACTAATAACCATTAATTGTTATTCTGCCACACAAAATTTCTCGTGAAAATGTAAATATAACCTTTGGCCCCAATCTCTACTAATATCTAGTCTTTTGTTCAACCTATGCTATGATAAGATCAGATTAATCTTTTCAAAAGACAAATCTAATTATGCTACGTCTTGCTGAAAATCTCCCATGGCTACTTGCTCTTAGGAAACACAATGACTTTTCAGGCCCTTCCCAGGCTGAATTAACCTGCCTTTTCAGTTTTATGTCTTTGTTCATTCTCTCCACACTGGCCTACCCATGCCAGTTCACTTTAAGTAAAGGCAATTTTCTTTAATAATGTGAGTGACTTCATCTAATCAATTGAAATTCATAGGAATGAAAATGGAGGTTTACTAAAGGGAAAGAAATTCTGCCTGAAGCAACACCTGAGTTCTCAGTCTCTTGATCTACCCTACAGATTTCAGACTTGCCCAGCCCCATAATCACATAAGCCATTTCCTTAAAATAATCTCTTCTCTCTCTCTCTCACTCTCTCTCTCTCTGGATATGTACACATACATATATATAATATAGAATATGTATGTCCTGCTACTATGTTTCTGTGGAAACCTTGATTTATACAATGGGCTCTTCTCTGTGTTCCTGTAAATTGTTGTCTGTTCGTCAATCTTATCACCCATTATTCCTGCCTAAATTTGATTACTCTTATGACTTTCAACCTTATGAGATATAGACTTTTTTGGCATCCTCTCACATTGCATTGTATATCCTGAAGATAAACAATACATACCTCGTTGAAGAGAAAAGCAAAAGGACTCAGGGACTCCACCTCAGTTTTCTTATTTCAGAAGCCCACTTCCATGTGGACTTTCTATAAAGAGGAATTGATAGTACCTATGTCATCTCAGAAGACTGAGAGTGAAAGCAATAATGCCTTGGTGCATGTTGAGGATTTACCAATATTATGTATGACAAGTAAGGTATTCCTTTCTGACATGGAAAGGGCCCAACATAGCACTAAGAAACTATACTCTTGAAGTAAGAAACAGTGCCACTTGACTTCTAATTAATATGTGTGAAATATTTTATAAATGCAATTTATGTTAAAAATATATTAATTGACTTCTACAATAAGCCAGTCTAACAAAAGCAGGACTTTGATTCTGAACAAAATTTATAAGAGTTGTTGAAGCAAAAGTAGTGAATTAAGTCCCCAGACAGAATCTTGTTTACTTTCGCATACTATGTGACCTCCCTTGAATTTTCCTTGCCCAGAAAAGGCACATGTGTCATTACTTTGAAATTCCAAAGAGATCACAAGAAAATAAATTTGGTCAGTGTTTATTTGTAAAAGGATAAAGTTTTGATGATTAAAATGTTTTAAATGTATGCATGTCTTTTCATTTTTATACAATCTAAGATGTTCTATAAATGCCACATTTTCATTTCCTCCTTAATGCACAATTCTTTCCTGAGTCATCATGTAAGGATGAGAATCTATTCAAGTATGACACAGAATACTTTCCCTTAATATCAAATTTCTGATTTTTTGAAATGGTCTTAGACTTTTGGAAAGAATCTTAAGGCTCATTATAACCTGCTTAGAAACTATTAACAGGAGTTTTTCTGAGTCACTATAGAATGAAAAATAAATTATTTAGATCTTTAATTCTTCCTTTTGTAAAAAGTAATTATATATGCAAAACTCATTTGTTCCACTTGAAGTAATTTTTCCCTTAAAGAGTTATATAATTTTTAGATAGTCTTAATATTGATATCATTAATAATAGAATTTAAAAAAGAAATTGGACTTGAAATAGTATTTAACAGAATATTACTTAATATTCCCTTATCACTTTCTAAACTTACCTCTAACATATTTTAAATATACGAATTTATTAGAGGAAGAAAAAAATGAAAGCAAATAGGTGAGTAAATATAAACATAGACCTGTGCCTTCGATTTAGACATTTCTTGTGGAAATATAATGTTTGAAGAGCTTAAGAAAAAAAGTGATTGTGGTTTTAAACTGAAAGTAATGGTTAATATATAGTTTCTCATCCTACCCTTTTATTGTATTGCAGCTAAACAGTCTCAGAGAAAACTCCTCATTCTTTCTCTATTATATAATCCAGAATCTGCTTGATTAGCTAGTCTAGTTAAATAGCCAAATCAGCTGAAGGCAGGACAATTCATTCTGGAAAACTCTGAATTTATTCATCTTCTCTTATTTTATTTATTTATTTATTTATTTATTTATTTATTTATTTATTTATTTATTTATTTATTTATTGAGACAGGGTCTTGCTCTGTTGCCCAAGCTGGAGTGCAGAGGTGTTATCATAGCTCACTGCAACCTCAGACTCCTGGGCTCAAGTGATCTTCCTGCTTAAGTTGCCTGAGTATGTGGGACTACAGGTGCATGCTATCATGCCTGGCTAATTTTTCTATTTTTTTATAGAGATGGGGTCTTGCTCTTGCTCAGGCTGGTCTTGAGCTCCTGGTCTCAAGTGGTGCTCCTGCCTCAGCCTCCCGAAGTGCTAGGATTACAGGTGTGAGGCACCATTCTCTGCCCACCCTCCATCTCTTCTTTGACAAAACACATAAGACCATTTAATATGAAAACAAATGTTAACACTGAAGACAATTTTAGACTCTTATTGGCCTGGCAAAGGCATCAGAGGAATCTAAATTAACAAACTTTACTACCTGGCCATTATCTGCCAATTATTTGCCTTCCCCCAAGTCATTGTCCAGAAAGACTTAAAGTCCTTTTCCTTTGTCTTGTCACCTCTCTAAAAATTTGCTATTTTTTGGTGAAGATGCTATATAAACTGGAATTCAAAGCTACTTCTTTGAGAACTACTCGTTCTTTGTGTGTTTCCCATGTATATACAAAATACATGTGTTAATAAATTTCTGTATGTTTTTCTCCTATTTATCTGTCTTTTGTAACAGGGGTCCATTCCAACTAAAAACCTATGTGTGTTATTATTTTTTCTCTACATATTCAATAAACATATGTTGAGCCCCTGCTATACTCAATAGAAAGTTAAACTCTCTGGAAAGGAAACACTCTTTTTTATTTTTATTTTTTGGTATCTACTATTTAAAACCAGTATGTCAGTGTGTCAGTTAGCTTGAAAATATTATCTTATCTAATGAACTAATGTGAGAAAGTTATTTTAAGCATATTTTACATATGAAGAAATTGAGTTTGGTGAGCTTACATAATTTTTTCAAGGCATAGAACTAGTAAGAGCAAAAACAAGACTGAGATGCAGATTTGTGTAACTACAAACCCACATGGACTTCCTTCCAACAATCCCAACCAAGCTGCCCTCAACAAGATTTCTCATGGATAATGGAGAAAATATAATACTAAGTGAAAATGGTGTTCTGAGAGAGACATAATGTAAGCAACATGGCAATTTACGCGTGAGATTATTTCTAATTGAGAGAGTCAAGATCCTGGCTTAGCTGTTATCAGAGCACTTTATAGAACATACACATTCTCATCATAAGAACTAAATTCTCTGTTCAGAACATCTATCCCTTCCCAAAGTGGGAAAAATACAAACAAGCTAAGCATGTTCTATAATCTGTGATAATTTACCAATATGTTATATGCCGGAAGTCTTATTTGAGTTCTTGATTTGGTTCCAATATTTTAGATCTTCATTGGCTGAAACAAATAATCCAAGGAAATAATGAATAAAACTTTCCAAAGCTATTATCAATGTCTACCTTCTTTTTCAACTGTAATGGAAAAAAGGATAGGGCTTCTTGTTGTTCTACATAGTTTGTATCTGAAGTTTAGTTTTAAAAGGAAAGAGGCAATTCTATTTCAAATGTTGGGATTTAATGAGAAAGAGCTTATAAATATTTCTGTTTGATGTTTTAATTTTACTATGCACTTTGCTGCAGATGCTCATTGGTCATAGCAGCATTTTTATTGTTACTTAAATCAATGCAATAATCTTCACATTAGAAAAGTAGAGGACTGTTTTCTTTTTTCACTATTAAAGCAGGAAAATAAACAATAAACAATAAAAATCATTTGATTAAAGTTACATTTGCAAGCTACCTACAGCTCTGAATTGGCCATTATGTAAAAATGACTACTTAAAATTATTTAATCTTTCTTTGACAATTTCAAGATGTTTCTGTTATATTATTAGATATTCATAGAGTTCTTGTGTATGGTTATTTTTATACCTGTAAATTGAAATTACTTTCAGTGGCAGACACTAAGGGAAAACAAATCTTGTCTAGTATATCTTTATTTATTTTTATGTGATAAAACTAAAGAGTGTACTTTGTAAGAAAAAAAATTATGCTTTGGAATAGGCAAAATAGATCACTAAATGTCCTTTCAATGAAATACTGGAGCCTTCAACACCCCGTAAGTTATGAAATTATCTGGCCATGCTATTTTAAGCTGTAGAAATAACAGTTAATTTACAGAAAACTAATAATAAGGCAAATATTTATTGTCCATAGAAATGCAAATTCATTATGGCTGGTGTAATGCAATTGATTATTTCCCTGTGGAAAGACCAGATTTTCAAATTCATCTTATTATAACTTTGCTGCACATAAATTTGCTTCTTTGCTTTCTTCTTTATACCAGTTGTAACATCTTACCGGTTGCCTCTTCAAAAATGAGACAAAATCTTTAGCATATGTTCCTTTTAGCTCTATATGAAAATCATAATTTTTTTATTAGAAATGCTCCTTTAATATCTTTAGATATATTTATATATATGAAAATAAATATAATACTTATATACAATGTTATTTTTAAAGATTGTCCAAATATTTCACTGTCCTTTAAAATACTTATAAAATTACCATTTGAAAATGTTACTGTAATATTAGTCACCCATCACTACATACTGGAAAACTTGGTTTTATTTAGTCTAGTTTCTTATATGCATTTAAGTGAATACTGGGATTTAAAGTAATTTCAATTTCTTGATAAGGCAATTCCTATCTAGATATTACAGTTAGGTTATTCCATTTCAAAGCACATTTGTGTTTAAAAATCCATTTTTCCAACAAAGAATTAAAAATATTTTTGGTATAAATTATACCATCATATTGTCATTTATTGCAATTCAGATAAGAAGTACATAGCTATCCAGATTAAACTTTTTTATAAGTTCAATTCTTATTTCTTCATTTGTTATTGACACATCTAACATATATTCTATATACTTCTCAGTTTTACAAACTGATACAGACAGAAGTTCACCTAAATTAGATGTTTGAAAACTAAAATTTTCAGCTTATTGCCTACTAATAATGCAAATTTTACCTTATTACTCCTTCTAAATTTCAAATCTCACTGATACCGTAAAACCAGTACATAACTGCTATAAATACAAATTGATTAATAACTGCAATGACTATATTAAAATCATATTTAATTGAAAAGTTATAGTCTATTAAAAAAAGAAGTCTCAAAGTATTTAAAACTAAAAAAAAATCTAGTTGCTTGGTCAAAGCTTATTTACTTCCAAATGTAAGGGTAATTCTATTTTAAATGGTTTTCATTTACCAGATAATGATGTTTCACACAGCAGCGCCATTTTCCTCATTCGCTTTGCTCTTGCTACTGGTTATATTAAAATGTTTGATCACATTTACATAGGAAATTGATTAGATTATAAAATATTATTTACCAAAACAAAGATGTGAATAGACAATGTAGTTGTAAACCTATTCTGTATTTTTCTTGCCTGCTTTGCTATTTAAACTTTATTTTATTGCATACAAAAACAAACATTGTTAATGTTGTTAATGCTTCAGTTCCACTCAAGAAATGCCATTATTCATAAACTGCCTATTTACACCTTTGTTTCATGCAAATTTTTCCTTGCTTCTCTCACCAAAATTGTCTGGTTTATACAATCTACCCTTAAATTTTCAAGGGTCCCCAATCCTCAGTCATTTGCAGTATTTATTCTGACCACTAGATGTCACCACTCTCTTTGCAAGAGCAGCAAAATGGCCGGTTTCACAGAGAAACAGACTGATAAATACATAATTTATTAAATCTAAAAGTCAACACTATCTGTAGGCAATCATTTAGATGCAATAAAAATTTAATTAATATTGTATTTCTATTTCAAGATCATTAGAAGCCTGCCCCATGAGGATTAAGCATTGACAAACATTCTCATTGTCAGAGTTAGTCACAGAGTTTTAAAGTTAGGGCTTCTGAATAAATTCCCTTCAAATATGTAAGGAAAGAAAAATTTCTATAGCCACCAGTATGTTAACGCTCTAAGTGATGATATTAAGGTAAATATCTTCATAACTTTTTGGTAAGAAGTAAATGTGAAAATACTGAATATAGTTCATTTTATTTTGTTTCTCATTCCCTTTTGGTAATAGTATATTATTTTTGAGATATAATTATTGATAGATATATCATACGTTGACTTGAAAAACTTTCATATCATTGTGAAAGACATTCATTCATCCACCCATTTGTTCTTTCATTTATCAATTCCTATAAAAATTATTGTTTAAGACCAACGACGTCTAGGTACTGTTTTAGACAATTGAAACACATCTGTGAATAAGGCAGGCAAGTGCCCCAGCCTTGATGGAACATCAGTCTAAAACATTTTATCAATTACAATAAATAGAAGGAGGTTGACAGAGAAAGAGTGGCTTGCTTTTAAGTCACATATCTTAGCTCCATCAGAAGCTTTAGAGGAATTTGGGTTACTTTTAAAAGCTCTGAAATTTCCTATCAATAAGCCCCAAAGTCAATAAAGCCATTTTGTGACTTGGTATAAGAAGCTATTCAGAGAAACCATGCGACATGTTAGCATGCTGTTGTCACAAGTTTGAGCGTGTGCAGTGTATTCTCTCCTACAATTTTACTTCATTTTTCTGAGCCTTCAAAAATCCAAAAGCATTTAGGAAAGTAGCTGGATAAAACAGGAATGAGGCAAAGAAAGAAGAATCACGAATGTTTAGATAGTCAAATTTGCTTCAGTAAAAGAAAACCTCCTCTGCAGCAGATGCTTGCAAACTAAAGATTTTTCCTAATTCTACATCTGCTGCTCACATTTTAGAAAGCAGTTACATACAGAAAAACCTTTTTCTCTAAAGCATTAAAATTGTCATCTCTTTTCTGTTTCTGTCCTTGAGAGCCATAAAGTTGATCAATGAATTTGTTGAAGACTTCATTCTTAGGAAATGTGAGGAATAAAGAAAAGAAATGAAAAAGCCACAAGTCATGATACCTCACATTTCAGAAGAACAGAATTATGACTTTGAATGACACTATCCTAAATTTTTAAGCTTAAAATCATAAATGATACACACACACACACACTTAGCATTTGTCTATATATTTGACACAGTTTCAATACATGTTTATCAAGGATGGTTCTGCATCTCCTCCATCCCATCCGTGCATGCAACTCCTTTCTGAATTAGTGAAAGCAGCTTCTGTGAGTCACAGCAAAGTTTACTGGGGTCGGTCCAATCACCAGATGAAAAAGAAAGACAGATCTTTCTGTTCTCTCATGCCATTTTCTTTTTTAGATATGATGGCAAATAATCTGCCACTATGGATTTTCCTCTGTGCAGTATGAAGTTCTATTTGTTCATTCTGCTAACTTTGAAATGAACAAACTCTATCTCTGAAACCTCAGAACCATCAAGAAGAGAGCTGGAAGACCATTCAAAATGTTTAGATGTGAAAAATTGCTAGCTTTTCCTTCCTTTGTCATCTGCTAATTTTAACAAGCCCACTTCTCTGCACTGCCTCAGACTACCTTACTCACTGGCAAAATTTCAAATTATTTCTAAACAGAAAGGGAAATCTACAAATGGTTTCATGCCATAGGTACCTGCCTGACTGATTATAGTAACAGTAACTTTTATACCCTGAGGGTACAACTTGGTCAAATAGGACAGAAAAGTCTCTGATTTCCACTCCCTGAGTAACCACTGATTTCATATAATTTGCCCATAGTTCTGAAATAGCTTACACAACTCCTAGAGCAAATATTATCAACAAACTAAAAAGTCTTTAGAAGTATTTATTTATATATTTCACCCTTTATTCATAGAAGATTATCATAGAATTTCAGAGTATAAGAGGCGTCTGAGAACCAAAAAATCAGTTTATGCAACACGATGACTTTCAGAAAAAATAAGAAATCTCATTTATAATAAGTTCAGGTGAACCTTGTTTCTAAGAGTCTAAAATTATTTCTCTCCTAGAAATGCTGAATTGTGGGTCATCAAACCTACATCTGCTTATCAAAAATTATATTGAAGATGCAGATGAATAGGCTTGTCTCTAACTCCATAATATATAATATGAAGTCAAGAGTTCCTAATAATGCATGAAGTCAATTCTCCCTTGCAAGAAACTTTTCAGGTAAAAGTAGATGATAGGACGCTATTAGGAAACATAATTCTAATTGATTGATATCACCTACAAGGTTCAAACAGACATGAATATGTGAACAGAGATATTGGTTTACCAGAAAAAAGTGTAAATGCTATGGCCATATCCTATCTTCATATGCTGAAAAACTGTCTGCAATCTACTCTCTCCCCTTGTCTTTCTTTTTTACAATCCACTTATATGCTTCCAGAGAGCATAAAGGAATGGAAAACATTGCTTATATTCTTCTACCAAATTAATATCTCCTTCTCTACCAATACAAGTCTATTAATTAATTATCCTTCCAATATTTATCAATGTCAAATTTTCCTCTTTGACTTAAACCAGGCTTATAATAAACAAAAGAATAAAAAGTATACATCTAGAATATATATAATCTATAGAATATATATGTATATATAAATATATATGAACACACACATATATATATATACATACACGCTATCCAAGAGGTCAGTTCAAACACATATTTAAGCAAAGAGGATATTTTGTAATTTCAGCTTTGCCACTTTAAAATTTTTCTTGTTGTTTTTATTGCTACATAGTTTTTAACTTCTAATTCATACCATACAGATGTTAAATTTCAAGGCTCAATTTTAAAACACCTAGACTAGAACCTTGATCACACTGGAGTTCCAAAAACTTAACAATAGTAGTGATTAGTTTAGATAAGTTATAAATAGCTATATACCTATGAATTAGAAAATTTTGAGATTGGAAGGGACATTCCAAACAGTCTAAATCAAATTTCTACCCAATGCCAGAATTCGTGAAGATTTTTGAGAAGCAGTCTCTAACATTTGTATAACACATAAATAAGTTAATCTTTCTTTTTCTCTCTCATTCATATATCTGTACACATATATAATCACAAATATATAATTAACTTTTATTGAACCCTTCTCAGTGTTAGATATTAATTACACTACATTGAGATCTTTCCCCAATATACAACCCAACCCCACTCACTCTCAGATAATAGCTTTCTCCAAGTTCTCCTAATAGACCTTGCTTTGTCCCTCAAAACAAAATTAAATAGTATAATCTTCCTTCCAACCCTTCAAATACTTTAAGACAGTTATTATATTTCTGGGTGCTCCCTATGTCTTCTATTAGCAATATTGTTTTGAGTTTCTGTTAGTGATTCCATAGAGAAAATATAGCAGTCTATCTAGCATATGCATGCCTATAAATCTTTGTATGTTAACAATTGATAATTCTATTAATTTTTCATAAGCTTTGGGTATGCTTCAAAGAGGTATATACAAGGCATATAGATTTTGGTATAATTTTTAGCCATTACAATGCTTTTTGTTTTCTATGAAAGTATTTCTCTCAGTTTTGTATTTTTTTTCTTTTTTAACTACCATGGAAGGGAGTGAATCAAAATTTCCCTTCTGCAGAACTGAAGACTCATGGCTGATTATTGGAACATGCAGGTATACTACTAGCAATTATGACAAATTGGATGTATACTGTCTTCATAGCAGAGAAAGTTAAGAGCTGTAGATTGCCGGAGACGAATTAGTGGACTGTCTCCTTCCTCTCTGTGCTAATTTACTTTTCCCACTTAAAGCAATCAATGCTCAAACTGTAATAACTCTACTAATGTTATTTCTGATTCAAACATTTGAAATAGTAAAATTGAAAGTTAAATTACAGATACCATGTTCTTTCTTTCCATGCAATGTGGGAGAAACAGTAAGGTAGTAAAAATGAATGAAGTTGAAGATGACGCATTCAATTGTTCTCTGTTTCTTTACCACTTCCAATCCTAAATTCTAGTAAAATTTCTAGTTCAAAACTAAAAGATGTTTAATTTTAATTGAAGCTACTGCCATGTCATGTAAAGTAACACTATCTGTTTTAAGAAATAATTCCACGTATTTATTCATTGAAACTAATTCAAAATTTAAACTAGCAGCAACAGCTTTGTTCCATTTGCCCCACTATTGTTCTTAATCCTTATTCTATTTTTTTGTGATTATTTCAGAAAGCTGGAAGACAGCTTCTTTTATGTCATATTACTGTTGGACAACTTATTCTTATGTGGCTAAAGTTTGAGACCAGTATGAAAATTTTGCTTTGAACACTTACTATCCAGAATTATTCAAATGTAGCCACTTTTTATGTAGACTTTACTGAAGCTATCTACTCTCAGAGTTTTTCAATGATACTAGAGTAACTGTATTATTTGAAATTTCATATTCACCATTTCATAGTTTTGCCAGAAAAAAGCACTAAACTATGCTTTTCTCTACATGACAAAGTGGAAAACAAAGCGCAAAAAAACAAAAAGAGAGAGAGAGAAAACAAAAACAAACAGAAAAAAGAAAAACAAGAACAGGTTACAGCATTGTTACAGCAGCAAAGATTGGAAGATCAAATTCTGAATGCTCCTGAGGCCAAATCCACATTGCTTTAGTATATGTGGAGTCATCCTACAATTCACAATCCATTTTACAGCTTTCTCCCTTGTGAAAAAAGACAATTTGAGAAAATCCATGAATATATGCAACAGTGGCTCTAAAGGAAACTGCTGTTCAAGTCCTCTCTAAATCATTATATTTCTGAAACATTTCACTAAATAGACCCACTGTCACTTAAGTGAAAGAACAGAAAATGAGATAAGCCTCTAATTATGGTTGACAATATCATGCTGGTGTGCTGTGACTTGAGCCTATCCTATTGACTCAGTGACTCTTGTATTCAGGCTATGAGTGCTTTTTCATCAAAGCTCATGAATTTTTTTTGATAATGTGCTGCGTAGGTTCAAAACTAAAAGATGTTTCATTTTAATTGAAGCTACTGCCAAACCATGTAAAGTGACACTATCTTTTATAAGAAATAATTCCACGTATTTATTCATTGTAACTAATTTGGATCTTTTTTACTTAGTCTTTTCTCTGGATAATTTTTACAGTCCTTCAACTAACTGTCGGCATAAGAACTGTAATTAGTAAGTACTGTTACACATATACAATAACTGATACCTTTTATGTTACTGGATGTTGTTCCAAAATAATATTTAATTGGTAAGAGTGAGTATGTGCACACAATGTGCTCCACAACTGTAGCAAAAACAGGCCAGGAGGTGGGCACAGGTCACTTGAAAGCATACTGTTATATTCTACTTTCTATTTCATTTTTTTGGATATGAATTATGACTCCAATAATATACTTTTGGTAAAAAAAAAAAAGATTTCTAGCATCTTGTGGGGGAGGATCTGAAGAGGTTTTAAATTATATTTTGTCATGAAAATACACATCTTGTCATCTTTCTTTAGATGTTAGAATCTTTCATCTCACTTGAAAGTTCAGATTGATCTGTAACCTTTATTTGAAAAAAAAATCATATGTCAGACACTTTGATGTGTTGTGCATATTTTTGCTCGGGAAGCTATAGGTTTTCTGGCAGACCATAACTGAAAAATGCAATTGAATTTCATAAGCTATCCACTGACCTTGGGATAGTGTTCGAGTGCCCTGGGAATCAGACTGTCCTACTTTGGGCTGCCCTGAGCAATTCAATGACATAATTAGTGACTCGGCTTAAATTCTACAGATGAGGTTTACACAAACAAGATGACCTTCTTCATCTTCTAAATGTTGGTGGACATTTTCAGGAGTTATGTTGACTTGTTGACTAGAACCAAAGAATCTTAATTTGGTTTTCAGAACATCTAGGCGATGCCTTTTCAACCACTAATCTCATTGGCACCTATGAATGTATCAGACTTGTGTCTTGGGAAATAGGTCAAAAGAACTCTTGGGGAAAGGACTATAAACAAAAAGCATTTTATCAATCCCCCTAAATTAAGTAACCCCCTTACAGCAGGATTTGATATCCCTAGTTCCATGGGAGAGGCAGGAGGGAAGAGAGATCTTATTTGAATGATGTCTTTGAACAAGTAAACATAAGTGAAAAATAATAAATAAGTGAAGGGTTTGGCTTACACCTGTAGTAGCAGGAGTAAAGACAAAGTGTGTGTCTACAGATGTGGGTACAGTGACAGAAGTGATGGGAAGATGTTCTTATTTGTTTGCTTTTATTTTCTCTATAAAAATGAAGTAGGACATCAGTTTAGAGAAAGCATGGGGGAGGAGTTGTTGGAGGTTTGAGGAAATAGCATAAGATATATAAAAGATACTCTAGGCTACTAATGGACTAAATGGATGAAGGAAATCTAAGGGGACAACCCAGCAGCATATGGGAACACTTGCAGTTTGTGGTCATGGCAGAAAAGTCAGCATGACTGTTTATTTCCTCCAGCTACATTACATAGCCATGATGGTAGGTGTCGAGTAGGCAGAAAACTGGATTTAACCAGGGTTGGGATATCATTTTGTGATTAAGGGGTGAAGAATTTAAAGTTGTATGCAAGGGAATGATAATAACAATTAACTATAAAGTTTAAGATGGGTAAGAAAAGATATAAAGCAATGGATAAGGAATATTAAAAGTGAAAAATACTATAATAAATCAATAATAGTTCCTAGTGTGTGTTTATGTCAGGGGATTAAGTATTAGGATAGGGTTACTAGAGGGAAAGAACTGAAAAGATTTTGGATGCTTGAAATTGAGATTATGGAATCCATCATTATTGGTAATAAGAATGATGATGAAAACACTTGACTACAACTATGACCATTAATCAACCTTAATGATATCAAAATAAAGCATTATGATGGACATTACTGGAAAGAGACTAAAAATGGATTTTAGGGCAGTGTTTCAAGTATTCTGAGGGGTTTTAGTGAAGACAGAAGAAAAATGATCCGGAATTGACAATAACGACGATGAAACACTTGTTCTCATCTCCAGGGTTTCTAGTGCACAGACCGTGGGAGAAAAATAAACCTTCACTTGACAAAAATCCAGAGGAAAGAAATGTTCTCAGGGAAGACTCCAATGTTGGATAGAGCAAGAAGCGCAGAAGAAGATAAAGAGAAGAAATTGAAGAAATTCAGGATTTTGCTTATAATGGATTGCATGCTCCAAAGAGCACTCTGAAAAATGTCAGGAACAGAAGGAGAATGGGAGATGCAAGCAGAAAATACACAATGCTATATGAGGATGAGAGTTAATTGGCCATTTGTGGCACTCTTCTTTAAAAATGTATGCTCATGTCTTTTTAAATTCTATCAAGAAGTTTTTAAAAAAAATATTTGTATCCTATTTATCACTTGAGCCTTACATATTTATTCCTGGCATAGTTTATTTCCTTGCTAATAAATACTTATTAATGCTCATTAATACTAATAGAATTTTATCTTTTCAATTAATTTAACTAGTCTTTGGACTAATTGAGGAAATGGCAAACTCTGTATTCTGTTTTGTATTTTTGAATGATGCGTGATATTTGTACTTTCAGTTTTAGCCTTCTTTCTCTAAAAGTAGAACACATATTCTTAGTTCTTTAATTATTCTTGCTTTTTCCTTCTTCCTTCTTTGCTCATCCATAAATGATAGTGTGGATGACACTGGATCAGCCATAATTCATCTTCCCTGCAGTTTTCAGGATGGAAGGGAGAAAAAGATGTGTAGTAATAAGAGCATTCCTGGGGAAAAAAGGGAGAATTGGAAGCCAATCATGTATTCAAAATTGAGCTGTATAGACGTATTCTATATTTTGATTTCCCAGTCAACATCAAACACATGAAATCAGGCAGGTGTCATTGTGGTCATGAAATGAAAGAAGGTTCTTTAAGTTTGAAAAACTACAAAACAAAGTGTAGTTTTAATTTGTAAAAATTGTTTATTTCTCTTTTCTCTCTCCTAGTTATAAGAGACTTTTCAGATATATGGAGATAAAATATTTTCGTTTCCAAGACAGTGATATAAGATATAGTGATACAATAATTGCATGCAAAATCTATGATTGGGAAGAATATGATACATTAGGATAGCTCTCTTTGCATGGCATGCATCTTATTCTCCAACTAGCCAAGGTAGCACATGGCATGTTACTGAGAACTTTGAAGAAGGGAGGGAATGGGGAGATTAGAATTAACTACTAACTCTAAACCATTATACCTTTTCTTTCTTTTTCTCACTTTTTCTCCTCTTATCTAGCTCTTAATTCATTCAGACTTAACTTCACTATCTCCTTTACTTCACTGCTCTTCCCCTGGGCTTATCTGGGGCAGTCAAGGAGTTAGACTCATTATTTTTCTAATGGTGGTAAGTAGGGAATATTGCAATACAAACGTAAATTAGTCTTATAATCAGCTTTTCACACTGATAAAGTGTATTTGAAAGACAAGAATACTGAACAATTTCAGGTCATTAAGATTTGATATCTGGATATGTCTTTATGGGCAAAGATGACTGATAATACTACCGTAAAATCCCATGGCCTCAAATGCCTTTCTGAAATCCTACTCTGGATCATTCAGTTCGAATACTGAATGGTTTTCTTAAGAGCAATACAATTCAATTCACTGATATTTTGGCATTAGTTAATATGATCAGAAACTCCATTTTACCAGTTAGCTATTAAATGTGGGCAATATTTATGATTTGGTAGAGACAGGGTCTCAAATCACTAATTTCATAAGTGAAGAGTGGAGAAGGAGGACTGGCTTCAGTGAGCTGTGAAAGTGCTGAATGCTTGTGTTGGGAGCAAGAAAATGGATCTTGAAAAAGATTAGTTCCAAGTGGTAACAATGTTGCAATCTTTAAATGCTTGATTCATGCCATATCAGCAGCACCACTGCTTGTTAGACACGATTGATGAGAAATGTTTTCTTAATTATTACCAAATATAAACTTAAAATGTAGAGAGTGATTATATGTTTATATATAAAATGGAATCATAGTGCTACAAAAACCAGGTTTGCCAGGGACAATCTTGGTTTACAACCATTCCCCATTATCCCTTCTAGTTAATACTTATCCTATGTCAAAATATCCTGGCTAGGCTGATACACAATAGGGCTGCACTGAATATAACTTATTTATTGAGAATTTAGCAAACTTTCTAACTCCTTATAAATACTCAACAAATGTTGGTCATTATTATTAAGATAATAACTTCCAGCTCTACTATGTTTCTTGTTGTCTGCTTCTTGGACATTGTATTACTTCTCCAAACTTTAGTTTCTTCATCTGTAGAATAAAAATATAGCACAATATAAGTATATAAAAAGAATACAAAATACAATTGTTAGGATTAATAAAATAATGTGTGGATCAACAACTTTGTACACTATAAGGAACATGTGACGTTCTTGATAATTATGGTTTGAATAGTTAATATTATCATTTTTAATAAAAATGTCTCAAATGAGCTGTATATTGGTAAGATAGGCCCAAATTAGTGGATTACTGAATCACATCCATCACATACCATTGGCCTAAAAGGAGTTTTAGAAGGATTTGGGAAGATTGTGGAGAGCTGGAAAAAACGGATATGTGCCAAAAGATCTTGAGCCTTAAGTGTATACGATGGTCTTGAAGTTAATGTTAATACCTAGGCAGATTTTCTAATGAAACAGCTTTTGGCTGGGTCATTCAGAAGTCCAAATGGCTCATTACATCCATAACCTGCCTTTCTACTGCTAGAACAAGATATCTTATTAGTATTCCAGAGCATACGATCTAATGTTTTACAGTATTCAAAAGCCTGTGAAATTGTGAGAATATTGAAAGTTGTTATAGAGGAAAAAAAAGCTAAGAAAAAGGAAAAAAAAGTTGAGCATTTCCTTCACACTTGTTCCCAGCTGGGATTACAGCTGCTTGATTCATACCATCTGGGGGTGTCTAATTAGAAACTACCTAGAATAGGCTTTTAAAGAAGCAATTTGAGAATAAACTTAACATTAGCCGCAGTTCAGATCCCAGAGGGCTGGAAGTTAAGGTTGCATGAACTAATGGATCAATGAACAAAAGAAATATTCACTAATCACGGTGCTTGAACAAAGTTATTCCTGAAAGAAGCAAAATGCCTCTTGTTTCTTCAATGCATAATAAATCTGCCAGAGACTGACCGACCTTTAGGTTAGCAAATTAAAAAAAGAAAGAAAAAAGGTATGCATATTAGATTGAGCACAAGGTCACTTCTATAATGTGGTTTAAGTTGTTTTACAATTTCAATTCAATTTTCAAAATACAATAATGTATTAATTGTAAAACAACTGTGTTTTTGCCTACTAAACAATTTGGCCAATTATGATGAGATTTCTCACCCTAAACTTCTTGGTTTTGTGTGCTAAGAATAGTCTTAAGAGAAGATAAAATGGTCTTTTTTCACCCTGTTCAAACTAATTAGTAAAAATTTTATTTACCAGCCAGATTGATTTAAATATGAAGATGTTACATGGAGATATTTCAAAATTAAAATCATGCTGTTGATAACATAAATGATCAACACTTGAAATGTGTCATCAACCTTGGGTTGATGACAAAAAAAGGTGTTTTTTAACATTTCAGTTTAGTAATCAATGAATTTTAACTATTTTATTGATGTTTATTTTGATTTTTACAAAACAACACTAGTATAGTGTACAAAAATGAAACAAAAATAGTTTTATTTTAAATCATAAGATAGTAATTTTAATTTAAAATATTGAAATTAAGAATACCTTATATTCTTAAATGTAACCTGTATCAGTAAAACTACCTAGCAAATATGAACTCATTCTATAGCATAATAAAAAAGAGTAGAGTCTAATATTAAGTTTTTTTAGTAATTAGCCAAATTAGCCTCAATCCTCAATGTGTCACTGCCTCTATTTTCTTCTCTAAAAAAAATGAAATAATAATTCCTTCTCTGGATAGAGAAACATCCTTAGGTGTGCAGGTAAGTATACAATTATAAGATCATTGTGATTAAAATAAAAATTGTTCAATGAAAAAATTAATTACTACATTTTGAATAAAATATATCCAGCTCTCTCTGTTAGAAGTACCCTGACATAATGAAGTTTGAAACATTCAGAACTTTATCATGTCTGGTCATTTGTGTTCACTGCCATTTGTTATCAAAAGAAATAATAAAAGGTAAAGACTATTAAATGTTGAAATGCTAGACAAAGTCATGCATAAGTTCTTATCAAACCTGAACATTGTCTACAATCATTTCATTATTTCTACTGTTTCTTTTCTAACTTCAGAGTAAAATACTCATACAACAGAAATTTTATTTTCCTTGTCATTACATCTAATGGAGATTGCAGAGCTATTTCCAATTTTAGAAAAAAAACATGAAAGTGTGTATTCAACATTAGCAGACCATTATCAATATTCATTAGATAGAGAAACTAATACATAAACAAGTGGAAATGTTCTCTTAACACACATGTGTGTTTACTATTTAGATCATAATCATCAAAACAATTTGAAACTGAAGTAGATGAAGTTTTATGGTTTTTATCCCCAATTTATAATTACTTAATTTAATGCTATTGTATTTGCGCTCTCAGTAATTTCATCACTTTTAACATCAATTGTCTCTATTTTTATATATTTGAATTAAATAAGAGGCTAACAGGCTATATAAGCTAAGGAGACTCAGGTATGACTAAAGTGAAGATTCCATTGGGCCTCAAAGACAGTGTTCTAACAAGGAATAGGACAGAGAATCAGTGGGATTTTTTTAGTATTCAAAATGCACATCAAGTAAATCAGGCTTATAACAAAACAGCACTTCTAAATAAGTAAAGATTAAATTAGGCATATCGAGAGTCATTGCAAAGTGGGAGGAAGGTTTGTTTAAAAACAACTTTTGGTGGAATATGAGTCATATATTCTACAGCATATAATACTCCTCGGGGTGATCCTCTTTTGACGTAAGATTTATATTAACAAAACCCAGGTAGAGGAGGAAATTTGTCAACTGAGAAATAGGAGGTTGCTCTAGACATAAATTAAATGGTAGAGAACACTGACATAAGAATAGGAGATGGTAATAGACCTGAACACAGACATGTAGGGGAGAAGTTTATATATGGCAACTGATGAAAAGAGGAGGTAGAGGAGAAGTAGTAAGGCAGGGAGAATTCATTACACATTTATTCATTGAACTTAAACATGGCAGTGTACTGCCATGTGAAACTTTTGTAATCAGATAGAAGATAAAACTAACAAGAAAGCACAAAGCACTCACTAAATCTTTTTACTATCTACGGATTCTAGGCACAGCCATAAGATTTATTTGACAAAAGGATTGCTTGAAAACAGCAAATTGTGTCATTGGGTGTTTTTCTTTGGAAAACGTATCACTTCAACATTCTCAATTCAGTTTTTACAAACTTATAACTCCCTTAGAGTAATACCTGCACACACATTTTACCAATATGATATGCATTTCAATTGGACAATATCATAAAAGTTACTTCATCATATTAGCCACAAAGTATTATTTTTTCAGAAGAATTTTAATAATAAAAGCATACTTCTAGCTGATGAAGAATACACATTTGAAGGAGAAAAAAATGGGACAAAAATGATCTCTATAATTCAGTATTTATATTGGGGGAAAGAAATGTTTTCTAACATCTAACACAATTTTAGCAGTGATTAGTCAAATTAACAATAAATATATACAGTATTATCTTAATATAGGAAACTACTATACAGAAATATACAGTGATTGATTGCCTGAGTATGTATTTCTTCTTAAATTTTGCCTCATATTTAAGTACAATATATGGGATGTGTTCTATATTAAGAAAGAGTTTATAAGTTTGGTTGATTCATATGAAAATGTTTTTGTCAAATATCATCCAATATCAGTTTCTTTGGCCAGATAGTTGAGATACATCTAATCTACATGGTTAAATTCATAAATTCACAGGTAGGATAGCAAGTAAAGAGTCTAGAGACAGAAATTCTCCTCCTGTCTTTACTATTTAATTTCTTTTGGAACATGAGGGCAATTTGCTAAAATTTGCTGAGTCTCAATGACCTCCTCTGTAAAACAGATGAAAACATTCAGTTATTCATTCATTTGTTAAAAAATCTTTCCAATAATTTTTCCTGTGAAACTCTATACATGTCCTATTAATATATAACAACAGACTGATGTGAAGACCAAATAAGATCATGTATAGGCCAGTTAATTTGAATTATAAAGTTTCAAGTAAGTGTGATCTTCTTTTATTATAAATTGAAATTAACTTTAAATTTCTAATTTATTATGTAGAAGAATATAAGTGTCCATCAACTAAATTATGGTATAGCCACCCAACAGGCTATTCAGATGTCCAAAATATAGAAAAAAGTAGGTACTGATATGGAAAGCTCTCTGAGATATCATTAATATTAATGCATAAAGAAGATATAAATTAAGCCTTCTGTTAAGAAAAAGTTCTTGTAGACAACATAGTTGGGGAAAAAATGAAAAAAGCAAAAGACATGCATATATGTGTGTGTACATATGCATATAAAAATACACAATGTGTCTATACATGTATGTATATGTATGCATGATGTGCATTTGTGTGTGCCGTGGAAGATTATTCTAAGAAAGCACTAGAAGCTCTGTAGTAGATCCTGTGGAAATAAGAGATACTGGAAGAGGAAAGGAAGCTTTCTTCTCCTCCTTCTCTTCCCCCTGCTTCCCTTTCTTCTCCTTTTCCTCCACATCCTTCCTCTTCTTCCTCTCCTTCTCCTCCTCTTCTGTCTAGACCAATCACGTCTGAATGGCCTTCCATATATTGTGTTTAGTTTTAAAAATTCCAGGACTTTCTCAGTGATAATATCATGGACTAATTTTATATATTTGTTTTTGTCTTTTTTAATTTTCTATATTAAAAATCTAATTTGTGTTATTAGAAATTCTTATTCATTTCAGTCATGGTTATGCAAACATTTAAAAACTTTAAAATCCCTAACCATCTAGAGCCTTATAAATTTGAAAGGGTAGACCAGTGAAAAAAAATTCTTGGTTAAACTAATGCTCTTTGGGTAAATTAAAATGTAACATTTCCCTCTTGACTTTTTCTCCCACACATTTCTGAATTAAATGAGGGAAAATGTTGAAACAATCATAAGTTCCTCTAAAACTTCTTAAGTCCTTTTATTCATTTGTTCTTTTTTTTCACCCCCATTTGTTCTCTTTTTAAATTATTTACTTACTCATTTCATAGATATGTATTAAGTATATACCTTATCTCAGACAATGGGAAATGTGACAGGCATACAACATGAATATAGCATGAAGTTTATGCCACTTAAGAAGCAAAGAGGATGAAGTCATTTAAACAAATATCTACAAATTCTGATAAGCACTGTAATAGAGGTATGAATATTACAGACAGTTGGAATAGAAGAAAGTAAACATGTAAAAATCTGCTTCATGTTGTCATAAAATCTTAGAAAAAGGACATACTAATACTTCAATAGAATATTTAAGAAATTATGGTAATCAAATAGTGTATGAATGGAAAGAATCATTTTAGCAAAGGAAATTAAAAGCATAACCATGTGACATTAACACAGCCTAGAGAGTTAGGAGGATTGTAAGGATAATGAAACAGGTGCATAACAGGATAATATGATAATACAAGAAGTCCTGGGGGTCAGATCATAAAGACCTTATATGATGGGAAAAGTAGATCTTACCCTAGGAATCGGGAAGTGTTGTAAGCAAAAGAATAGTGTGATTATATTTGCTTTTTAGCTTGCAAAGAAATAGCCTGTAGATGAATGACAGCAAAGTCAAGGAGAAAGAACTCATTATGATACTGTTACAATAGTCCAGGTTAAAGATGATTTGGATCCTGAGGGATGGAGAAAGCTGTAGGGTGAGAATGGAAAAGATAACAAAAGCAACTAAAATTTGATTGGATGAAGTTTTCAGAGGGGAAAAAGCATACCCAAAAAAAAGTGTCTGAAACAATTCCTGAGCTTTTTCATCATGTTATTAGGGGTCATTAACCAAGAAACAGAATATAGGAGCTGAGTAAAGAATCTAGCTCCAAACTCAATCCTATGTGTGATTTTTCAGGAGCAACAATAGACAATTGCAAAGGCTTGACCTGGCAGGCCCTAGGGGAAGTGCTTCCCTCCCACAATGGTGCCCAGTCCTCTGAAAGGAGTTGCAGTCAGGGACTGCATGGCCATGCTTCACACAGACCTGCATCCCTAACCATCTAGAGGCCTCTTTACTGGGGGCCTTTGACAGAACCTCCTTAGGCATGTTTGCCTGAGATCTCCTTCAGGGGGAGGGAAGAATCTTAAAGGAATCTTAAAGACAATTTTCTTTACTCAGTGCTTTTCTGCTCCTAGTCCTTCCCTCCTTTCCATAAAACTGCAGGAGCTTTTTGTTCAGAATCGTTTGACAGTGAGACAACTGCACATCTGTACTGATCCACCTGACCCTGGATAGAGCTGTTGTGTCATGGAGGAAAATGGAACTGGGGCCAGTTGGCACTTTTTCCAGTTTAGCCTCAAGGGTTTGACTGTTACTGTCATTTTAGCTTGATGTCTTTACCACTGACTCTAACACCTGGCTCTCTCTCCAGGTTAGTTGATTAAGCTTCTGATGGTTAGGGATAAATTTAATGAATACTATTTTGTGTAAATTGAGGTAAAGCTAATTAATTCACCTATAGGATAAATTTTGATCTCTATCAATCAGACCCCATCTGAAATATAGAGGTCATGGAGATAAGGATGGTTTCTGCATTAAAAAAGATTACTATCTGGTGGACCTGATAGCTGGGTATAAGCGCAATGAAACTACAGCTGTGCCCATAATTTCTGTTATGGAGTTACGTACAATGTAATATGAAAAATATAGAAATGGCACCCAACCAATTCCAGGAGGTCAGGGCAAGCTTCCTGGGGGAAATTTCTATGCTTAACCAAAGAAAGATAAAAATCTAGGCCTCCTCTGAAGCAGAGTGAAATATATCCCAGGCAGATAGATTAGCTTGCCCAAAGGGCCAGATGAGAAAGGATGTCCCATTTTAGAAAATGCTGACACTGAGGACCCTGTGGCCAACTTATACAGTATATTTTCAAAACTCCTTTCTCTCTTGACTCACTGATCCTCCTCTGTCCTGGTTGTTCTCCCTCACAATTCCTATTCCTCACTCTTAATTTTGCACAGATTCTTGAAATGTTTGCATTTCCCAAAATTTGTTTTTTGTTTCTTGTGGTGTACATCTACAGTCTATACTTATTAGTCTATCACTTTTTCTGGTAAGAGTAAATTTGTTTGTTTGTTTTTAAACAGTATCATTATTTTTCTTTTGTGCAACTTCCTCACTGCCAGTTCTCTTAACACAAGAAAGGTTGACTTCATGAGTCCTGTGCCCCGAGGAGTGTATGTGACTTAAATTCATCAGTAGACATTCAGTCCACAAGGCTTCCTTAGACTAAATCTCCAAAGAACAACCTACAAGGTGAAAAATGTATAGATTTAATAGCATTAAAATTAAGATTATTTCCCCACCAAATAACACTGAGGACAAATTTATTAGATAATAGTTTGTAAGAAGGAATTTGTAATGACTAAAATTGACAGAGCACTAATATCTAGGGAATATATATATATATATATATATATATATACATATATAATTCTTGAAATTCAGCAAATAAATCATGAGCAAAATGACAAATGAAAGAAGCAGGGCATACATAGACTAGATACTCAAAGACGTAAGGCATATGAAGAGATGCTCACACTATCACTATTGACAGAAGTGCAAATTTGTACAAGTGAATGGTGTGACTCTGTACCCTATGAGCTCCATGAGATAAGTACATAGGTTCTCTTTCCGTGGGAAGGACTGGAGTGATCTGGTGGAGGCTGAGTGTGTGAGTCCACCTAATTCTGGCAAATATTATCAACATAGAGTACTTCAATCAAATTTTCCACTTCAGCATTTTTCAGTAATATGTCTATTACTTTGGAGTCCATGTGTGGATTCCATTCCATCTCTTTTTTGACTTGAACAGAGGAGAGGAGTGTTATTTACCAAGACCCTTAAAGTTCGTATAGTCATCAACAAATGGAGCAATAATCATGACTGCCCTAGGATCTGTTAAGGATTAGCTTGTACAGATAAGCACAGAGCCTGGACCCTAGTGAGAACTCAAATATACATTGTCCCTACGTGTATTAACAAATGCCATCCAACAACGAAATCTCTTTTTATAAAACCTGTCCGACTGGCAAAGATTGATAACGTCTAAGGTGTTTGAATTGCAGGTCTAGAACAAACCTTTGTTTTGTTTTCATATTTTGTCATCTCTAATCACTTTTTGAATTAGAAATATCTGACTTGGGCATATACCATGTTTCCCTGAAAATAAGACAAGGTCTTATATTTATTTTTCCTCAAGAAGACACCCTAGGGCTTATTTTCAGGGGATGTGTTATTTTTTTTAAGTAAGGTACAACAATCTACATTTATTCAAATATAGTTAAGTCGTCTTCTTCTGGAACATCATCATAACTCTCCAAACCCCAAATTCCATCCTCAATTTCTTGCAACTCTATTTCCTTTAGAACAATTAGCCCCAATCTCTCATGTTGAGCAATAAAGCTCTCATGGGGCAGATGAGAAGGGCTGCTCGTCTTCTTTACCACTCAGAGAAGAAATGCATGGTTTGTGCAGATATGCTGCATAGCCACACCCATCACTAGGTCTTCTTTTCTGGGTAGGGCTTATATTGCACAAATGCTTAGAAATCCTGCTAGGGATTATTTTATGCATAGGTCTTATTTTCGGGGAAACATGGTAGTAATGATCATAGTATTCAATATTGGCAAAGACAGTCTATCTCATAATCTGTCTAACTGCACATTCATCTATTATATGAGGAAGGAAATAACGGTTTAAAATTGGACATTGCTATAACTTTAGTTACACGTTTCCTCAAAATTATTTACGCATTTCCTTTTTCCCTCTGACCCCCTTTCTATTTTTTCTCACAAGTCCCTTTTCAAGATCCAGAAAGTAGCTCTTCTTTTCATTCTTTTTTTTCCCCCTGTATTTTCTTTTCTCTTTCTACCAGGTTTGAAAGGGGATCAGTCCCATTGGTAAGAATCCTTTGGAAAATGCAGAGCTATTTTTAAATATCTACCCAATTGAAAATGTGTAGAAACTACATCACGATATTTCAGGCCAAACTTCCTTTGGACTTTGGACATCAACCTGGAAGTAGTGTGAGCAGAAGGAGTGTGAGCACTCTTTTGCTCAAAGTGTGTTCATTGTAGTTTCATTTATTTTTGAGCAAAATAAAACCTTGACAATTTATATTCATTTGACACAAATGTGGCAATACAACTAAATTATTTCCATGTGCAAAAAATTCTTATAAAGTTTATTTCACCTAACTTGTGAAGTTCATAGCTATTTCCAAAAATACTTGAGCTTCTTACAAACCTCACCATCATCCCACCACACACACGCATATGCTTGAGAACAATTAGGCTTTCAGAAACAAGTTTAATATCCAATTAAATCTGCTTTCCTTTGGAAAGTGATTTATGTAAATCTGATTATATACAGTTATTTCATGTAGTATAAAGTTAAGCACATTACTAGAGAATCCAAATGTAATCATCACAGAAAATGTTATAGGTACATTTGGCCAATCTCTCTATCTCCCTCTCTCTCTCTCTCTCTCTCTCTCTCTCTCTCCCCCCTCTTATAGTTATTTTGAAAAATAATCATTCATCTGAGATTATAACATATTATCCAGAATTTGTCTGCAAACTATCATTAGATTTATGTTTTTGCTTGAAATATATTATGCTTATGAGATAGTTGCAGACTTCCAAGTTTTGAAAATTCTCTTCACTTCAAAAGGGACTGAAAATCTAAATGAACTTTGGTACACCTCTTTTAATATTCATTGCTGCCTGCAAGCTAGCTGCAGGTTATTTTAGTTACCAGAAGCAGCACTAATTTGCAATATCTTTCTATGACTATCTGTAGGTAAAAATTTGGAAGCAGCTGACTCCAGCCAAAGGCAAGCTTTAGGACAGCAATATAATCCCTAAAAGAAATGTGAGAAATAACCTAACTACCTAAACATAAAAAGGAATTACGCCTTGCTTGACAATTTTTAGAACAATATAATGGTATAATAGTTTCTACGATTTTTTCAATATTTATGAAAAGATAAAATTAAGATGAGTCACTTATCTGAATCACTTAAGGATGGGGATAAAGACAAAAAAAGATGAGTCATTTAATAGCATACATACCTAAATCAATAAAATAACTTTTCATTTCTATGGAAATTTTCTTTTAACTTTTTGAGCTCAGGTGTTTCAGATTATTAATAATTTGACAAATTTTTGCATAAAAACACATTTGAAAAGTGTGACTGATCATTCCAATTAAAAAACTCTACTTAAAATTTATTCTACTTAATCAAGCTTAAAATGTGTGTACTTAAATGTAGTTGAACTTTTTGGACCAAAAAGTTTAGACTACCTATACATTTGGCAAACTGGATGGTGTTCATTGACTGAATTCAAAGTAAGATAGACATATTTAGTGACAAATCATACGTGAAAAGAGAGTTATATGGAAAGTATCTCCATGTGGAATCAGAATGAAAGATATAACCATCTTAAATTTCAATGGGGAGACCAGTGTGGCCAGTTTCATTTCCTAATCTAGCTTTCTTATTTGGAAAAGTATTTTATTTTCAAATAGGGAAACTGAAGAATGTCTATTCAAGGTCACTGTGGTAGACAAAATAGTGGCTTACCAAAATGTCCACATCTTAATTCCTAGAACCTGTGAATGTGTCATCTAATATGACAGAAAGGATGGGACATTTCAGAAGTACTTATTTAAGTATCTTGAGATAGAAAGATTAAGCTGAGTTAAATTGGTGAGCCCAATGTAATTGCAATGGGGGTTCTTGTAAGATTAAGAAGCAGCATTAGAGTTAGATAGGAGATATGATATGGAAGTGGAGGCTAAAGTGATTAGATCTCAAGATGGAGAAAGGGGCCATAGAAATAAATGCAGGTGGCCTCGAGATAGTGGAAGTTCTTGATTTAACCCATACATTCATTTTGGACTTTACTTGCAGAACTGTAACATAATAAATTTGTGTTGTTTTAATCCACTAAGTTTGTGCTGACGTGTTCCGGCCACTAAAAGAGACTAATCCATTTACACACATACACACACACACACACACACACATATGGCCAGAAAAATAGTAGATCTACTGACTCTTATCTAGGTTCTTACATTTTTAATTGTATGTATGTGTATATATATATGTGTGTGTGTGTATATATATGTGTATATATATGTGTGTGTGTGTATATATATATATATATAGTGTTCTATTAGTTTTTTCCTGTATTTGAATTTTTCTATTAAAAGAAATTTTGAGAATATATCTATATATGTATATATTCATACATGAATATATATGCACATATATACACACACATACATTCCAAATTCCAAAACATTTTTGTACAGCAACATTAGCAATATAACCCTCATTTCTCCTTGTTTAATAATGGCTTTTCTTTGGAAGTTTATTTATGATCCACTTCTGAATCGCTACACCAGCCTGGAAAAACAGAAAAGTAGTGGCAATGTGCAATCCCCACAAAATGTCAAATCCCCAGATAACTTTCAGTGAGTTGTCATTGACTACTGTGAGAAATACAGTGCACAGAGTCTACACATTTCTACATTTAGTATATACTTTTTTCTATTTAGAGTTAAAAGTTTAAAAGTTTACAGTAAAAATTTCAGTATTAATAGTTACATTTGTATAATATTCAATTTAAAAGTCTTAAAATTTTAATGCAACCAATTATTGACATATGTTTTAAATCCAAAGTTGACTTTATTTTTTTCCACTTTTATATGTTTCTCCTACTAGTTTGGTGCTCCTAAAGACATGCCTGATTTATATCATTAGGAAATTAAACTTCCCATATCTGCTCTAATTCACTATTTGAAATTGTCTTTATCAGCAGAATAAAGAATGCTGATGACATAAGAGAGATGAAGAATTATAAGGATTGAGTGAATTGGTGATTGTTACATAATTTTTTAAAAACTGTAAGTAGGGGAATTATATAATTTATTGTCTAAACTGTACTGGGACACTTTTAAGAATTAACAAGGGCACTGATAATTATGTTGAGACACCAATGAAAACACTACCGTCTTGAGTAAAACTGGATATATGTCACCCTCATATAAGTGAAGCTAACAACTAAAGAAACTTAACAATTTTCCAGGCACTGTTTTAAAAGCTTTACATGTATTAATTTCTTGAATTTTTATAACCTCACTGTGAGCTTTCAGCACTCTCAATTTAATGACAAGAATATTGAGACACAGATGGGTAGTTTTGCATCTACAGGTTTTGTGTATGAATATTTTAATATGAAACTGGGATTCAGACCCTGCCCCAGAGTCTACATCTCTCATATTTTCCATGGTGATAGGTTGGCATGGATTATTTCAGCAATACTATAAGTTTTATATTTTATATTAATATATATTAATATATGTTAATAAATATATTAATATATTATTTGACATATATTAATATATAATATATTATTTCAGTACTATTATCCACTCCCTGGTGTCAGTGGAGCACATTAAGAAGTTAATATTAAGTGAGTTAAGTGAGTTGTACACTCACTTGGAGGCAACAAAGATATGTGAACCAGTGCCCCACTTCTACCATGAAGTTGTCAGTGGGTTGAGGGAGAGGCTGAACTTCCACCTCACCAATCTGCAAAGAGGAAGTGTAAATCAGCATCCAATTGTGGTGTTAGTAAGGTGGTGTTAGAAAGTCCCAGCAAGAAAGTAAACATGCATACCCACCTAGCCCTCATGCTACTCATCAACAAGGGGCCATCTGTTAAAAAAATAAATAAAAGACAAAGGAGAATACAGAGCCTTGTAATATCAAAAATATCCTGGATACAATAAAAAATAAGTGTACTTCTACTTATTAAATAAGGCCATGTAAAACAATCTCAGACCAGTCCTTCAGGAGGTATTCCAGAAGAAGGCATTGTTTTCATAGGAGATGACAGCTCCATGTGTTTTATTGTCCCAGAAGACCTTCCAGTGGGACCGAGATATGAAAGTGGGAAACAGTAATCTTGGTGATCCTGATCCTGTGTAGGCCTAGACTAATAAGTATATGTGTATCTTTGTTTTTAACAAAACCATTTAAAAAGTATAAATAGATAAACAAATAAATTTAAGAATGGGAAAAAGCTGATTGAATATGAATATAAAGGAATATTTTTATACAGCTGTACAGTGTGTTTTAAGCTAAGTATTATTACAAAAGAGTCAAAAAGTTTGTAAATTTGAAAAGTTATAGTCAGCTAAGATTAATTTATTATTAAGGAAACAATTTCTTTCTATATAAATTTGTTGTAGCTTATATGTGCTGTATAGTGTTCATAAAGTCTATAGTAGTATCTGGTACTATCCTAGGCCTTCACATTCACTCACTGCTCACTCACTGACTTATCCGGAACAATGTCTAGTCCTGCAAACTCTATTTATGGTTAGTGCCCTACTCAAGTAGACCATTTTAAAAATATTTTTATAATATGTTTTTACTGTACCTTTTCTATGTTAAGACACAGAGATACTTACTATTGTGTTTCAACTGCCTACAGCATTGAATATAGTACCATGCCATACAGGTTTATAGCCTCAGAGCAATAGGCTATTGTAACTGGCTCCTATATGTTTTTTTTATAATCCTCTCCATTAACTAACTACTTGACCCTTAGAGTTGCTTCCCAGAAATGAACTGAAACTCCTGGCCTCAAGTTATCCTCCCATCTAGGCCTCCCCAAATCCTGAGATTACAGGCATGAGCCAATACATTGGCCTAAAATGATGGATTTTCTACAAAACAAGTTGTTGAGATTCTGAAGGCCCAAGGGCAGACTTTCTAACACCAAGGTTCACCATCCCCCGCCACCTGCCCCCAGTGCATGTACCCCCTTGTCCCCTCCTTTAAAAGCCCCTGATATCCCTTAGCTGGGAGATGAATTTGAGGCAGCTTCTCCGGTTCTCCTGACAAGATGTTTGTCATGTTAAAAATTTCTTTCTGCCATGTGAATCCTGGTTGTCTCAAAAATTGGATTTTTGTGAGGTGAACAACTGGACTTAGATGGAAAACCCCTTGTGGTTTCAACAACACTATACCACATACAGCCTTGGCATGCACTAGGCTATACCAAATAGGTTTGTGTGAATACACTCTCTGATATTTGCACAAGGATAAAATCATCTAAATATGCATTTCTCAGAATGTATTCCAATCATTAAATGACATGTGACTGTACTTAAAAATGCTTTAAATAAAGTAAAATGGAATGGAATCCTGATGTGTTCATATAACCATCAGGAAAGTGAAAAAAATGAGAGAAAGAGAGAAACAGAAATGAATAATAAAATGGAAGCCTTAAACCATAAAATATCAATAATTAAATGTAAAAGGACTACAGAAACCAATTATAGAAAAAACAGAGGTTGACAGAATAGTTTGAAAAAAAATGGCCAAAAATGTTATGTCTACATAAAACTAATTTAAAATACAACATAAGTAAGATGAAAGTAAAAGGAGAAAGAAAAATGTAATAGGCAAATATTAATTTAAAAACACAGGTGAGGCTAAATTAATATATCATACTAGCAACACAAATACAAAAATGTAAAAATGTCAGATTTTATTTCTAAATATTTTACATTGCATTGCCAATTTACAAAAATAACATTGTTTTTAATATGATTAAAGAAGTATTGTTAGACATAGAAATAGCCACAGTTATTTCTTTAAAAAGAATGTTAATATTTATAAATACTGTCTACCTTCTTTCTTTCTGAAATGATGTCATACTTTCTTTTTCTAATTCAACTCTACCTGTTGAAACTGAATTAAATTCATTCATATGTAAAATAAAAATAAATAAAAACACATACTAGCCATTTCACTATGCTAAAAGAAAGTGCCTTTGGAGCAGATTTCTTTGATAATGAAAGAAAGCACTTCACTTCACTGTCTTAGTTATGCAAATGAAAGTGCTTTTCAGCTCTTTTGCAGGAGAGTAGGAAGAAATTATATCTCACATCTAGGGAGTAAGTAGATAAATTTGCTTAAGGAACATAAAGACTTCAGTGAGGGAAAGTTCCTCAACACCAACCCCAAAGCCACCTTAATTAAAGTGTAAAAGACTTTTGGAGTGGATCCTTTTGTCCTCTTTGAGCTGAGCTGGCAGGAAAAGACAATGTAAAAGCCACAGAAAAGAATGACTAGACTGCAACACTCAGGGGCAGAATCCCTGGATGCCATTGTTTCTCTGCTGTTCTGCATCTTCAGGCAGGTTTTCTAAACCCTCCACCATTGAATTCTATCATGAGGCAGACAGGGTTAATAGTTCAAGGGTATTTACATTAATGCCACTTTGATTGTTACCTAGTATTTGTTCTGACAATTCTCCAAAGAGTGATAAGATGTTGAGTGTCTTGTTTAGGCCTCAAGTAAGCATGAGGAGAATTTTGAGTTGGAGTGTAATATTATCTAACCCTGGAGACCCGAATGTTGTTGTGTAGAAAGTACTTTGATATGAATCTGTAAATAGAACTAGCGAGGCAGGGCAAGAGCACCAGGGCAGCCTAGTTCTGAAAAACTAGTCTGCAGTGGTGATGATGAATGGAAGTGTCAAGGCGTTCCACCAAAACCAGCCTGTTTCGCTTATCCCTCTCCTAAATTGAGCAGCTACTAATACTCACAGCTGATGAGGTGACTTTTGGGAGATACTTCTGATTGGCTGACTACTATGTAAATGAGGTGACTTTTGGGACATACTTCTGATTGGCTAACTACTATGTAAATGAGGTGACTTTTGTGCAAACTTGTGATTGGCTAACTGTAACCCCCCAAAAGGTATAAAACTAAAAGAAAAGAAAAAAACGAGAAAGGGGCACTCAGAGTTTTGGTGGCAGATATGCGTCTCTGAGCCTGCCGGCAATAAAGCTGACTCTCCAACTATCCGTGTGCCTCTCGGGTTTTTCTTTGCCCAAGAGCTGTTCACATCTGCTGGAACAGAAGCCACTGAAGCGATTTGCCATCTGATCTTTCTGTGACTGATTGTTGAGACCATGAATATGCACCTCTCTTGACCTCTTTTAGAATGGTGCTCCTAGAGTTCTTGGACAGTCAGAAAAATCCTCGGAGACTGTTAGGTTTAAAGAATTCACCCTCCCCCAAATTTCCAACCAAACCTTCTGTAGAACTCACCCCTCTCCTTCCTGGGGTGCATTAGGCACAAAGCCTTTGCCAGACCCCTGGGGAGATACAGGAATGAAATGCAAAAGGGGAACTTACTTTCCTTATCCCTCCAGATAAGAACAAATGCTTATTCCCCCAGGTTGTTCCCTAGGGAGATAAAGGAATAGAATACAAGAGGGGAACTTATTTTCCTTATTCCTCCTGGTTGTTTGAAAAGAATTTATTTATTCCTCCCAGAAAAACCCTCTATAAAACCCAAAATTCTGCACCTAGATGCTCAAAATAAACAACATTTTGCTACACATGAGGCTTTGTGTGTGTGTGTGTGTGTGTGTGTGTGTGTCTGGGGTCCAGACCTAACAGAGACTGCATGCTGTGAGATGGAATGAAAGCCTTCAGGAAAGATATTAAATTTCCTTTTATCCAAGGATCATTGTTTTCAGCAAGCACTTGAGTAAAGAAAAATATTTGAGTATATTTATACCTCTGAGAAGTGAAACAGGTCATACTCTTTGAAAATCATGGACAGATACGACTGATGCTAAAATGAGGATGAGGGAAGAGGAGAGGCAAGGAGAGAAGAGATTTCTCCTCTTTCCATTTCCAATTTTATTTAAGTAAACAATTTTGTAGATAGTTAGCTCATGGTGGAGCAGAGTGGAATGAAACCTGCCATAGTACATAGCTATTCTATTAGGTAGATAGTGAGAGACCTCGGCTATCCTAGGGACAAAAGCTGACACAGCACCTTGATGCTGCCTCTAGCAATCGCCACACCTGGGGAAGAAGAACTAGTGTGGGCAATTAACCTTGGTGCTGCCCCACCAAGATCCTGCCCTGAGCAATGCAATACCTGGGGGAAGGAGGAAAGCCCTACCCATCTGAGGTGGAAGGATCCTTTGAGCTCAGGAGTTCAAGACCAGCCTGAGCTAGAGAGAGACACCGTCTCTAGTAAAAATAGAAAGAAATTAGCTGGACAAATATATAGAAAAAATTAGCTGAGCTTGGTGGCACATGCCTGTAGTCCCAGTTACTTGGGAGGCTGAGGCAGAAGGTTTGCTTGAGCCCAGGAATTTGAGGTTGCTGTGAGTGAGTGAGGCTGAAGCCATGGCACTCTGATCGGGGCAACAGAGTGAGACTCTGTCTAAAAAAAAAAATAAGAATTCAGGGAATTCCCCAGTCCATGGGCCAGACAGCCCAGGCACAAAAGGGTCTGGAAATTACCTAGAATAACCTAAGGCTAATTATCATGTCATTAAAAGTCCATCCAAGTGATTCAATGGTGATGTTTGAACCACAAGGAGGGCCTAATACAGAGAATATAAAACAGGACCTCAGATGTAACCAGAGCCTCTTGTTCATCATCTGTGGCGAATATATCTTGCTCTTGCTCT
The DNA here is from genome assembly GCF_040939455.1 of Microcebus murinus. Lineage (NCBI taxonomy): Eukaryota > Metazoa > Chordata > Mammalia > Primates > Cheirogaleidae > Microcebus > Microcebus murinus. The sequence continues at coordinate 16,642,625 of NC_134114.1, forward strand.
ATAAACCTATATTCCTCTTCCTCAATAAATTTTGTTTTGTATGGGCTCTGCTATTGGTGTGTCTGGTCATTCTTTGGCCAAGAGTAGACCAAGAACAGACTGCCAACCTGACACTATCAGAGTGTAATAGCACTTCAAAAAACAAACATTTAAAATTTAAACTCTGTCCAATCCCCACCAGTAATTCCTTTATGGTTTGGAATCCACAGATCTGGTGTATGCATCAATGCTATATAGATTAAATTTAAAAATAAATGTTAGGCATTACAGAAATTTGGTTTCTTAGAGACTTGATGAGAGTCACAAGATGATGTCTCTGTATCTGTGGAAAAACATTATAACCAAATAGACACCAATTATAAATGAATTAATTACATTGAAATTCTAATAACTCTCATTCCCTAAATTGACATTAATGGAAAAGAATTCTAAGATATGAAGTAAGCTGTACTTCCATCCTGCTTTTAGCTGCATTTCATTTAATCAGACTGTATTGTTAATACTGTTGAGCACATAAATATTATTTTTATCACTAAATGATGATAATGCTAATTATTTTCATTGCTGTAATTTTGGTTCAGCATATTGATTGGCAACAAAATATCTATTTAACTACACGGGTTAGCTAATGCAAAATCTTTAGGATTTTTTTGTTTGTTTGTTTTTTAGATTTTTTTCTCCTCCTATCACTAAGGTTAAAATTAGATGATACATATTGCTTCTCTGTATGTGTGAAAAAGTGTGTTTTAGTTCCCCATCTTCCAACACCTCAGAGTAGTGAGTGTGTGTTTGTGTGTTTGAGCTTTGAATATGTAAATGAATGTTGGATCATTATTCAGAAATAAAGACTACTAATCATGACCCCATCCTGCCTTATCATATGAAGGGGAAAACGTGTGGCTTCCTCCAAGTTAGTGAAACTTTATTTGTAATTTAAGTGAAATTTTTAAAAAATATACCCATAAGTTAAAATTCAAAAGTGAGAATTCATTCTGAGACTGTGTATATGTGTTGCTTTTAGCTATCAGAGCATCTGTCTGATTTTTCATTATAAAATAAGAGGGATTTTACTACTGGAGGAACAACTGATGTATCTCTGAAAGAGAGAGACCAGGTATTAATTGAATTCAGGGTTAACTCATCTCAACAACATTTATTCTCTAGGTCATATTTGATTATGATTGTGAGCAAAGAATTTATCCTCCATTAAATGTAAAATCAACAGGAGAATAGCAAAAATTTATAAAAGACAGAGGAAAATTACATGAGTGATATGGTTTGATTTGGTTGAGAGAAGGACTTGCCCAGAAGATGCACAACACAATTCATGTTATTGAGCAGAGTTGCTTACAGAGTATGTTCCCTTGTGAAGTTCCTATCTAAGAACTTCAGTGATATATAGGAAGGCTGCGAGAGCTAATTAGTGACTTCCTATTATTTTCAGGAACTGTGTAGGATTTTATACATTAATTTATTTAATCCATATACAGCACAGTTATATATTTCCATTTACAAATGAAAAAATAGGCATTTGCAAATGTCAAATCACTTGCTTGTGGTCATTCAAGTAGAGATTTGTGGCACTAAAATGGTCCTAATCAAATGTCAAGCTCTTTTTTTTATAAAATGGAGGTTTAAAATGAGTTCTAAAATAAAATTAATTAGAAAAAGTCACCCAATATATAAAATGTATTATATATATAATAGGTAAAGATTTAATTCTCCAGTAATTATAAGATGGTGGGATAAGTTATTTGGATTATATTTTCTACTGGAAAAAAAAAACCTTTAAAATTGTAGTTATTATACATTTTAAAACTTTTTAAAAATATTGAGAGCTTATAAAATCTTATTGTGTGATCAAGCCAAATCTGCAGAGAAAAGAGGAACCTAGAGAGATAAGGATATTACTTTACTCACTGAAAATTGCTGATATTAATATTAATTTTGACAGATGTTAACCCTTTGCACTCGCTTTTTTCTTGATTCCTTTATTCTACTTGGGACTTAATTTTTTAAATACACCAGATTTTACAAAACACGGCAGTAGAATAAAAAACTGGAATTTCTTTTCATACAAACTTATTTATTTGGATTTTTTAATATTTCAAATTATTGATACATTCAAAGAGTAATTTTAATCTCTATAATTTTTGCTAACCATGTCTAGTCACACTCGACATCCTAGTGTAAAGGGTTAATATTTATTTTGACAGTTTTAGGATGAAGGAAAAAGCAATCAAAAGCCAAGATTAGCATATGTTAGGCAGTCTTGTTAAAGAGCCCTCCCCCAAAAGATTGAGATCCCTGAGTCCTATATCCTTAGAGTGAGATGAACCAGATGTAAAGCAGTACCAGCTTGGACTGGTGTTTGTGTGTCTGCATGACCCAGGTAATCTCAAGACTTGACTTTATTTAAGGTTGTCCTACCCATGTACTGTGCCAGGTGGTAAGGAGAAGCAAATTCAAATCCTTTATGAAGATATCTTCAATCTAAACCTTAAAATATTCTCAGATAATTCAATAAAACAAGACAAGTAAGCTAAAATCAACAGAAGCAACATAAAACATAACTAAACATAACTAAACCCACTATTTTCAAATAGTGGAATATATCAGATGCAATAATTGCATGGAAAAACAATGAAGATATTAGAGTGTAAATGACATAAATAGAACTTTAAAAATACAAATATGGTTATTCAAATTTAAAAAAAATCAGAGATAATTCACTCAAATATTGGAGACAATTGAAGGGAGACTAAATATACTGAAATAAAAATTCAGGAGAAATTATTTATAATTCAGCATGGAGAGGTAAAAAGATAAAAAATAAAGGCAAGAAATATGGCCTAAAAGAAATGAGTGTTTTTGATCAGAAATGCATTAAAATTAATAAACAGAAAATGTTAGCATCTTCAAAAGAAAAAGCCTTGTCTTCCAGGAAGATATATCTATTAAGTAGTTCTTATATTCAATGATTTAATTATTATTCTCCCTCAGGCAGTCAGATTCTGGGATAATCTTTTGATGTCAGCTTTTTTAAAAAAAATGTTATTTAGCCTATTAACTACATTTTTATTTTTTCAATGGTGTTTTCAATTTCTGACATTCTGGAGTATTGCTCCTTAACAGGTAGTTTTTTTCAATTTTGTTTTATGGTTATGTTAGTGCTTTACATTCCTCTGAGGACACTAAGATTATTTACATTTTATTTAGCTTCCACTGTTAATTCTACTTCCTTGGTTTCTTTTTCATTTTCTTACATAATGCACCCTTTATTTTACTGTATTTATATAAATATTTGGTGATTTTTGTTTTTCTCTTACATCTGTTGTTAAGGGTCTTTATTAAGCATCATTGGTAAACAAAAATTGTTTCCTTTGCTCACATGAGATTTATTTTACTCAAGTAAATGGATGTTCTAATGATTAAAATTCCTGTCATGTGTAGTCACAATTTAGAGAGCTAAATTGAGGCCTTTTTTCCAAGAGCAAGGACATAAAGCAAACATTAAGTGGTTTTCTTGGCCAACTCTCATAGTATATACCAAATTCCACTCCCTTCTCTCTCTGATCTTGGGATTATTTTTGGATTACAACAAAAAATATCACTCTATAGAAAGTAATTATTTTTGTCAGTATGGGGGTATGGATTACTCACCTTTACAGGGATTCACTGCCAGTATATTCACATATGATTTATGTATGTAGGTATGTATGAATGTAAATGTAGATATTCATAAGTCTATTTTTTTCTATTTATGAGAATTTAGATACAGTAAAATTTACAGAATTTAAGTGTTCAATTTAATGAGTTTTCACAAGTGTAAATATCATTTTAACCAGTATCCTGATAAGACCATCACTTCACCTCTGAAGAGAAATTTTAATCTTTTGCAATTTATTGAGACATTTCATGGCCTAGAATACACAGTTGTTCATAAATATTCCATATAAATTTGATAAAAATGTTATCATAAAATTTTTTTGTGTAGAGTTCTGTAATTTAAAATTATACTACATTGGATGATAGTGTCCTTACAACCTTCCACGTCCTTACTAATTTTTATATATCCACTAATTATTTTGAGCTGACTGTTACAATAGTCAACTAGGAGCCAAAGTTTTTCTATTTCTCTATTTAGATCTGTCTATTTTTACTTCATGCATTTTTGACACTCTCTTATCAAGAGTATAAACATCTGGTAGTATACCCTGCCAGTGACAGGGTATATATTTTTCATTGTATATTTTGTATTTCTAGAATGTATATTATCATTTACTTTTTTGTTCTATCATTATGACCATATTTCTGTTAGTCTTAAACATTTATAATAAGTATTTGTTGATTTCAACACCTGAGTCATTATTATGTCTTTTATTATTGATGGTTTTTCCTTGATTATTGATCAAAATTCTCTACTTCTTTGTATGATTTGTATTTTTGAATAATACATTGTAGAAAATCTGGGTGTTGTCTTCTTGCAAAGAAGGCCTTAAGATAGATGGTCCTTTGAAAGCTGCTAAATTACTGGCAGATCCTTTTGATCTGTCATGTCTGATTTCATTATTTGGTAAGGAAAGTCTCTTGCATTTTTGTTCTTAGACATAGGACATAGTCTTTATTGAAGGAAATAATCCTGAGTCTTAATGCCTGAGATATTCAGTAAAACATGTCCCCTGTGGATAGTCAGTATCCTTGACATCTCCCTTTCCTGTGTTACTACAGGTATCATGCCCACAGTATCTGCTTTCAGAAGGGCTTGCAGAGCTTAAACCCACTCATGCAGAGCTTAAACCCACTCATGCATGGCTCTTGGTGAAACCAGTGCTAAACCTTTAGTCTGACTTCTGCAGGGCTACCTTGTGCCTCTCCTTCCTTTCCTATACAAATTCCAGCCACTTCAGCAGTTCTCAAATTCCAGTCACTTTAGCAGCTTTAAGCATTAATCTCTACCTCTCAAATCACAATTCTTAGAGTCCACCTTCTGTGTCATGGGAGGAAAAGTGCTCCTAATTAGATAGTCTGGGTAAATGTGGTGCTTATTTCATGTCTTTCCCTATTTTAAAGAATAAAAAAAAAAAATGTATGACTTGCAAACATAGAAATTGTTGCCTCATATGTTTTTCAGTTTCATAATTGTTTATGGTGGAAAGGCAAGTCCGGTACCAGTAATTCTAATGTGGCCTGAAATAGGCGTCCCTCTGACGTGATTTACGTCCTTCAGAAATTCCTCACTCTTTGGTCTGGCAGTAGAACTTTCCTCAACTTTTCACAGTTATTTTTACACTTGTAAAATTCTACGATTTCAATATTTTGGAACAAAGAAGAGATAAATACATTTGATTAGTACATTTTCACAATTCAAACTGTAAGTCATTACTTTTCACATCCACTAGACATAGTTTTGTACAGTAATTTCTTATTTATGTCTATAATATCCCTTTCCTATTTCCTAAGTTTCAATTCACATATTTTGTATAAGTAATACTCCTTAAAACATTGTGAATTCTTGGGAGGAGATGTTTCTAAAAATACCCTTCTTAGGTGATTTATTGGGAACAATTGCAAGAATGAAAATAGATAAGTAATTGAAGATACTTCAAATCTGAAAACACACAGAAGAAAAATGACTAGTAGTGATTTAAACTCTTCTAGGGTTTAGTTTTATTTTTTTTCCAAATAGCATCTCTTTAAATTATTATAACAACACTTTTAGTGACAAATACTATTTACTAGCTAAGCTTTATAAAAAGAAACACTTTATCAAATACTTCCCCATCCTTCATCAAAGTTTGGATCAAGATCTCATGTATTCCAGAGATTATTTTGTTTTTCCTACAACATTCTGCCTTTCTAGAATTAGTACAAGTCATCCTCAAAAGAAACAAATATGCGGGCTTATAAAATATTCTTTAGAAGTCCTCCTTCCCCTGCTATTAACCGAATAATAATCTTCTTACTGTAGAAAAGACATTCAAAACTATTTTACTCTAATAACTCTCCCACTAAGCTAAGCCCACTTCTGTTATATTAGAAGTTAACTGGCCGGGCGCGGTGGCTCGTGCCTGTAATCCTAGCTCTCTGGGAGGCTGAGGCGAGCAGATCCTTTGAGCTCAGGAGTTCGAAACCAACCTGAGCAAGGGCAAGACCCCGTCTCTACTATAAATAGAAAGAAATTATTTGGCCAACTAATATATACATAGAAAAAATTAGCCAGTCATGGTGGTGTATGACTGTAGTCCCAGCTACTTGGGAGGCTGAGGCAGAAGGATCCTTGAGCCCAGGAGTTTGAGGTTGCTTGTAAGCTAGGCTGATGCCACAGCACTCACTCTAGCCTGGGCAACAAAGTGAGACTCTGTCTCAAAAAAAAAAAAAAATTAACATATGAAAACAAAGTTCTTATGCTTGGATATAGGGATCTGTTATTGTACAGGCCATAAATAACACATTTTAAAAATATAAAATAGAATTTCTATGTACTATATTTAAGCAACCACGTGTACAAAGCTAAAACTTATTAGAAAGTGAATTCTTTATAGTAACATTTGTATTTCCAACATATAGAATTATTTGTTGGCTTAGGTATATACCAACTTATTTTTCTAAACAAACAAACAAAAAAGAAATATAGGTAGTAAAATTTACATGACCTTTTAAAATTATAAAATATTTCTAACTAACAGGCAGCAATGAGAACAATAAATAAGAGACCTCAATTTAAATACTAAGTGAATATATTTGACAGTGGAAATGTAAACATACTCATATGAGTGAGTTTCTTCTAATTCTAGCCTTTAGCTAAATAGGCGCTTAATGTTAGGAAAAATATTACTTATGTGAAGATGATAAATTATTTCAGAAATTATCATATTTTCAAAGAGTTTGGTGAAAATGGAAATGTGAGTTTTTAATCTTATAGTGAAGTTTCTACTAAACTCCTATATCATCAATATTTTCAGTATGCATCATTTCACTGTCAAATATCATATATACTACTTGATTAAATACAGGCAAAAGAGAAAGAAAAAAAGGTATGAAATAAAAACCTTTGGTTATTCAAACAACTACCAGTTGTTTTCTTATTTAATTTGAATTCTGCTGTAGCTAAATATATTTTGACAACTTCAGGCCATCAAAGCATTTCATGAAATTATCCTATTACAATGTTTTTCTCGGAGGAAAAATTAACATGGTTGACAGTTTAATTGACATATTTTCTTTTTCTTCTAGTGCCTTTGCCAATTAGACAAATTGTACCATATTTTTTGTTCATTTTTGTTAATTATTTGTACAATTGTAGCCTCTGATTTTTAATTGTCAAGTGTTTAGTTTCTTGGTCAGAAATGAAAACAGTGCCAACTTTGATACCTTCACTCTAATCTCATTTTCTGAGGAAGTTTTCCGTAATTCTCATTTGGTAATAAATATTAATATTTGGTGAGTTTTTAAATTGCTTTCAGCAATTTTCCATTTTTTTCAACTTATATCTCAATGAGGCAACTAATTATGAATCCTAAGACAGGAAGATGGGAAAGGAATGAATGTTTCAATCCAATATAGAGTTTATCCTATTTCAACTTTTTTACTTTTAGTTTTAATGTAAAAAGTAAAGTTACATAACTATGAGAAGAATCATTTTTGCAGGTGAATTTAAAAAAATTAAAATGAAAAATATTTTATCATGAATGCTTAATACTTAAAAATAGTGTTTAAGTGATTATAATAAAACCAAACAAAACTTTCAGCAGGGACTAAATGGGAACATCTGATTTTATGCTACTACATATTAGTGTGGTGCTTGCTTTTACTTTGTTTTACATGTGCTCCTGCCGTTTATTTTTTATTTTTTATTTTTTTCTTTTGGAGGAGGTATTAATATTTCCTAGGGGAGAAACACTCTTTTTCCTTCTAGGTCTATATAAAATTTTGACCTTAAAATTCCTCTCATACTCAATTCAGTATAATGAGTCACCATACATTTCTGTAAAGGACCAGATATTAAATATTTTAGCTTTTGAGGGTCATATGGTCTCTGTTGCTAACTCTGCCATTCTAGTGTGGAAGCAGCCATAGATACTACAGAAATAAAAGAATGTAACTATTCCAATTAAAACAGATGATGTTGAATTTAGGCCACAGAATGTAGCTTGCTGCCCTACAGGAGACCTTTGGAATGAAAGCTTCATGAGAGCAGGAATTTTTGTCTTTTTTGGTCACTGTTCTACACCAGTTCCCAAAATGTACCTATCACATAATATCTGATTAATATTAGAATCTGTTGAGTACCTAGAATAAAACATTTGGCAAGATACGATTACACAACTTGGAAAACACTTGGATTCTGTAGAAATCAAACTTACTGAATAATTAATTATTGGGCTTGATGATGAATTACTGTGGGACGATAGAGCTCATTCATTTTGCAATTGACTCGGGTGATATACTTGGTTTCCGTCATGAACTTGGCTAAAATGAAGAGATTTCCTGGGTTAAGTCCTAGACAGACCTCTATATAATAACAGACTCTTCATTATCTTTGAATTACATGCAGTTACCACACTGGATGATTTCCAGTCATAGAATTTCAAGTTCTTTATCAAGTTTGGGTTACAGACTCCATTAATTTACTAGTCCTGCCCTTTCACTTTTCATAGAGTCTGTTTACTTCATGGAATATTTTTACCTAGATTGATAGATAGAATCCATTAGCATCTGGTTACTTGAAACTATTTTTCTTAATACTGATATTAGCCCATGCCCGTCTTTATACCTCAACACATTACACAACAAAAACTACACAAAAAATTATTTTGGAAGCCAGAGCTGATGTCTGTGTGGAATATCTAGTACCAGCAATTGAACCTCAGTAAGCTCCTGTGGCCAGCAGGGTTTTATAGAGGTGCAACTGTTCTCCCATGATCACTTGTCATAAAGCAATAGACAATTGGGCCAAGGTAGCCTCTTGCCTGCTTTTGTGCACAAAATGTAAATAGAATAGAGCAAATAAGGAAAAACAGTCCCGCAGCTGGAAGGCAACTTTAAAGAAAAATGATGTTCATAGCTATCTTGCCAGTAGCTGGCAAAGCAGTTTTTATAAAACATATTTAATGTTTACAACCACTTGGAGGCTGGGGAAGGAGTAATACTTTGAAAATATGTTTAATGTTTTGAACCACTCCGAGGCCGAGAAGCAACTCCTGCTAAAATATATTTAATGCTTAGAGTCATTTGGCGGTTTAGAAAAAAAGGAACTTCTTGTTAATTTTTAACATTTATGGCTGATCAGTGGCTGCTAAAGCAACTATCAATACAGCATGGTTTATGTTTAGGGACACTCTGTGCTGCCTCTAAAACAATTCATACTCTTCTCTCAAGGCCACACAAAAACTGTCAATAGCATTCCTTTGCAATCGCACCACTAATAAAAACACAAGAATCAAACAGATAAATGAAATGCTCCCTCAACACACAGTCATAACATCCTATGGCCCTGCAAATAGTTTTGCCATGCTGTATGCTGTGGACACTTCACGACTGACACAGGAGGGATACCCAGGCCTTGCTCAATTTCATCAAATGTGTTAAAGCATCTCAGCAGATTGTGAAGCAAAAGCGGAATCTGATAATTGGTGTTTCTTACAAATCAACAGCTTGTCTCCACACATTAAGGTAAAAGAGTCCTCGACACCAAAGAAAATGTAAGTTGGGATACAAGTCTATTAGATATTTTTGAATAAACTTGGTTAGATTTGTAGAAAGGACAATGGAAAATATTGAGCTCCTGTGTCAAAGGGTGTGACTATATGAAAAAAGGAAAAAAGATAATTAGTCGGAACCTCTACCATTCAGGCTTTCTCTTGCTAGTTTCCTAAAAATGATTATCAAACTCTTACCAGGACCCTTCCCTATTTATTGACTGCACTTCTTCAGGGATTGTGGCAAATGGTAAACATGCAATTTTTCCTTGCTTCTTGCAATAACCCTGAGAATAAAGTATTATTATTCCTTACTTGCAGATAAGGAAATCAAAGCACAAGTAGGGCAAATATCCTATACAAATACACACAGCTAGGAAACAGTAGTTGGACTCTTTAACAAAGGGACTTGAACTCTTAACAAGTTCTGCACCCACATATTATTTTAAGTACGAATGCTATTTCATGAAAAAGGAAGAATATCTAAAAATACCAAGGGCTTAGAGCAGGGGTCTCAAACTTTTTAAAGAGGGGGCCAGTTCACTGTCCCTCAGACCATTGGAGGGCCAGACTATAGCTTACAAAAAACTATGAACAAATTCCTATGCACACTGTACATATCTTATTTTGAAGTCAAAAAACAAATGGGCAAAAACACCTACATGTGGCCCAAGGGCCATAGTTTGAGGACACTTGGGTGAAACTGAGAGTCATAGACTATTATTCACAGGCAGTGAATCTAATCAAATGACTTTTAACATTTACCACCTGGATTGTAGAATTATGTTATACCAGCAACTTCCATATGCTGAACTTTTCCCACTTGTCAACAGAAATGTCTGTGTAAGTTATCTCATGCAAATCTCACCATGGTATTCTGAATGTGAATGTGGTAAATAACTGGCCTCATTAGTATTACAGGTCTACAGGTCAAGGAGAACTAAATATAAGGTGCTCCCTCCCTACCTGAACTTGATGTATATGATGAGTTTCTGCACTTTGAGCTGATGCCATAATGGGATGAGATTTAGGGATGCCAGGAAGGGGCTAAAAATATATTGCATCAGAGAGCAACATGAATCACTGGGAACCAGAGAGTAGGCTGTGGCAGGCAGACTGTACAAAGGTCCTCAATGATCCCAACGTCCTTGTATTTATGCTTTTGTGTAATCTTAATCTGTGGATATAAGCTGGACTTATTTCTAACAATTAGAATATGGCAGAAGTGGTGGGACATCACTTTTTAAATGAGGTTATAGACTGTGGCTTTGATCAGAAGTGTTCTCCCTTTCCCTCTTCTCTAGATCTTTCTTGGATATCTCTCCCTGGGGGAAACCAGTCACCATGTTATTATGTAAGCCTGTGAGGTCCATGTAGCAAAGGACTGAAGCTTACCAATAATGACACAGGGAAGGAGATTTCTCTCTCCTGTTAATTCAGCATTTAGGTAGAAACACAAGCCCAACCAACATCTTGGCTGCGACCTCTTTGGAAACCTTGAGCCAGAGGTACCCAGTAGTGGCACTCCTGGTACTCATGCCCCTGTGAGAAAATAGACACTGCTGCTGTATGCTGCTAAGGTTTTGCTGAGTGTTTTATGCAGCTATGGGGAAGACATAAACAACTTTAATCTAGTAATAAACATGAATATCAGTAATGAAACAAATCAAAACCATGGTTCACCAGACAGGCTACAATGAGAGGAACACAGAATTGCTTCTTTTGTATTCCCATCAAAGATGCATATCCTTAATTCATGCATGAGGAAACGTCATACAAACTCAAAATGAGAGGAATGTTCTTAAAAAATAAACTGCCAGAAATGTTCAAAAGTGTTAGGAAAGCCAAGAAAAGGGTAAGGAACTGTTTCAGATTGAAGAAAACAAGAGACTTGACATTGTAATCCAATGTGTGATTCTGAACTTGAACTTTTGTTGTATAAGACATTATTGAAGCAAGTGATGAAGCTAGAATGGAGTCTAGAGATAAGATTATAATAATGCATTAATGCTAATTTCATGGTTTTGAAGATTGTGTTTTGGTTATACAAACAGAATGTTTTTGTGTGTAGAAAATAGTCAGCATTCTGTCCCCAATCTCCTGAAGAAAACTCTGCTTGTGGGGCATAGATTGAAACTGATGACAGTTCACTTGTTTCCACCATGTTATTTCACCTGCTTTCTGTTATCATGGCTGGCTCATGGGATAAGAGAATATATCTACTTTATTATTTCTTGGTTTTTCTGTGGAAACTCTGTGAAAATAAGGAAATGTGGAGATTTATATATGTTTCTAAATTACAATAACAAGTTAATAAATTAATATAAAGTATAGTCACAGTCTGGACTATTTCTTTCCTGGAGTTAAACTATTTAAATATGGGCATGTAGAAAATATTCTCTTGTTGATAATCTCTAAAAAAACTCTATCAAAATTTCATCTTAGCATTTCTCTCCAAAATTCATATAAAACAAAATACAGTTCAGGAAAACAAGACCAAAGGGTTACCTGTTAACTGTATTTATTAAGCCTGTGGCTTAATTTCTTTTATGTGTATCTTGTTTTATTTAAACTTCTACTAGACTTTTCTTTAAGATAGTGGATAGGAGATACCTATTCCTCAGATTTTATTTTAAGCAGACACCTGCATCCTCAAATTATGTAATATAATATAATTAATATGATATAAGTATTCCAAATTCTTAACCAGGTCATCAGAGATTGAAAGCTAAACTTAAGTTTCCCAAAGTCTTAGCAGCTACCAGTACCAGAAAAACAATGTAAGTGATTGTGATCAACTTTGTTCTAAAGAGCCTAGGAGTCTTTCCTACTTTCTTATACATAGGAGTTAAGCTTTCACATTAAAAAAAAAATAAAAACAGTAAACAATATTATTAGAGGTTATTGTAATGGTTAAACAAAATAGGAAATGCAAATCTCCAGTTAGATTGTCAGGCACCAGGCTACTGCTTAGGAAATGGTAACTTCTTACTACATAAATCATGATTCGTAGTTGACATCAACTACAACCTAGTTATAAATAGTCCAACCAGCTGCCTCAAGATGCCTTAGCTCAGGCAGAGGACGGTAATACAAATGTGAATATGAATTTAAACACTCTAAACCTGTCAGCACTCTAGGAGAAGTAACTTACACTACATATTCTACTGATGCATAATCATCAGATATTAAAGAAGGTACATTACTGTATTTCATTGTTACTCTAGTGATCTTAAAGAATTAAGACCACATTCATAAAATCCAAATTTGTCTCCAAGGAGTAGCTTTGAGTTGGGGAATATCTGGATCATTAAGTAATTTCCATAGGTCAGAGGAAAAGTACTTTATCTCTGAATATTACTTTCATGGCATATTGGCTGTAGCAGAAGTTAGTAACAGAGTGACCTTTCTCTGAAACAATTCGTAGAGTCACTAGAATTTTCTTCAATTTTAGGGAATTATGTATATATTCAAATTATATATATATTCCATAGTGTTATAGCTTGAAATCTTGACCCTCACCACAATTGTCTCTTGGTACACTTATGTTCTCTGTAATTTTCACTTTAGTTAATTTTCTTTGCAGGTTTATGTGTTCCTCATAGTTCCACATGTATAATCCATTATTGTTAAATTGACATTTGCATAATACACATTGCTTCAATTTTCCAATATTTATTCTTCTTCTATTTTGTACTACAAATAACTTATTTCACTACATGTATTTTTAAATTGCTCAATTCCTCACTTTTATTTAAAATAAAATAGTAATATTTTCACTTATTAGGAAAGAAAAGTTATTTACTAGAGAATACCTCAAATGTGGATATCTGCAACCAACAGTGAGATTTGTTGCAACAATAGCTATATTGTCAATACACCATACAAAGTTCCATCTGGTCTTGATTAAAGATTATTTTAATATTAAAAGGAAAATTATACAAAACTAGGACTGCCTAGATTGCATGGGATAAAAGAAATAGAGAAAATAATAATCTTTTAGACTGTTAGAACAGTGAACCATATCCATCTGGTAAGAAGAGTATACTTAAGAATGGAGTTCAAGTTCTCTAGGAACATAAATATAAGTTCTGGATGCATAGTTGGTTAAGTTTAGGTTGGTCATGTAAAAGCAGAGAGAGCAGATACCACAAGACTAACTGGATCTTTTGTATTTTTTGGGTTCATGTGCATACATGGGATTTTTGAGAATGATAAAAGCAATGCATGATAGGTACTTAATTTTTAACATTTAATTCATAGTGTTTTATCTCTTTGTATCTATTTGAAAAGTGAATATTATGTAAATGCAGTCCAAGAATATCTGAACTCATACCATGTGATATAGTTTCACATTCAAAAGAAATATTTTTTTCATTATTAAAAATAAGAAAAAAGGTGGAGAGAAGGTGGTGCATTGAAAATCAATTTAAGTATTTACTGGAGTCTCTTAAGTAACCAATGGTAAATTTCAGTGTTTTGCATATGGCAAAACATTTTAAAGAACCTATTTTTTCACAGATCTTTCCAATATTTTATGACAGCATAATAAATTATGTTCTGCCCTAATACCTCAAAAACAGGAACTACTTAGTTTTCCCACTTACCTATCTTCTGATTTCCCAGATATATTTTTCTCTTCAGATACTACTTGCAAACCTCTATACAAGGGCTTTGACAATATAGCCCTACTCTTTCTTTTAATCAGCACAACAAAAGACCTAATTGTTTATCTAATAAAATAGAATTTTCTAATACTGTAGAAACATATGTGTATTTGCTTTAAAAATGCTATTTTGGTAGTAAAGAGTCACTGAGGTCATAAATTCATGTCAATATTTCCAATTTACATGAAGTATGCACTCAGTTGAACTAGTTATCTACTAAATAGCATGTCTTCTTAAAAGCCTTACTTTTTCTCAGAATGCTACTTTTTTTTTCCCCCGTAAAGGTACAATTTTAAAATAGCCTCCACCATTTTCAAAGACTACTTTCTAAGGAGACATGCTTCTTCTCAATTGTATTTCTAAATCTCTAGCAATTATAACACTATATAAAAGAGGCAAGTCAAAAATTGTAGGAAAAACTTAATAACAGATTTGCAGCCCTGGGTGTGCACATTAAAATTTGAAATCTAAGTGAACTACTTTGAGCTGATTTCTTAGTTCAAGGAGAGAACATGGTCTTTAAATGCCTGATAAGGTCACACACACAATTTCAAGTGCATTTGTAGTAAATCCATGTGACAACTTCTACAGCCACTAACCTGCTTCTGCCCTCAGGGTAGCACGCACAGTGTTCATCGCATGTCCTGGATGGTTGTAGGGGCAGCGGAAGCCCTCTGAGACATGTCAGACTTAGGAAATACCAGCAATGGCTCACACAAGAGAGTTTCAAGTCTTAACCCATACGTAATGAGTAGCTTTATCTTTTAAATGTGATAAAAAAAACCCAGAAGTCACTTTGAAATAAATTGAGAGATTAGCAATGGTGACTGAGGAATAAAAATTATAATTTAAAATTATCATTAAAGCTGGAATCTTTAACTTACTGACCTTGTATAGCACATATTATAGGACTTTGGAAATTTAGGTTCATATTGAAATGCAAATTTATGTCAAATTTAAATTTTAAAAATGACGATGCTACTATGGTCTAATTGCAAACTTATTTTAATAATGACTTCACAATATTATTTGCTCTTTGGTTTGTTGGCATGGCAACTATGGGTTAATTATACCCACAAAGGAAACAGTATCACCCTTGCAATGCATCCTTTTCTGGACCACTTCTAGGTCAAATGCATGTAGGCTTTAGATATTAATAATTTACTTTGAGCTAAAAATTACTATCTGGTATTAGTGATGTGTGGTAGTTATTTCCAGCAATATATAGGTATCTATAATTGTGATGACAGTCAATTTCAATACAAAATGAATTTTGCACTTAATGTGCAAATGGATTCTATGGGTTCAGTTAAATGCACAGGTTGGAACATTATAAATAATGTTATATATTCTTGTGATTATCTTCATAATGCAATGGAAAGAAAAACAAGAAAAAAGAATAAATGAAAATAATTGTTTCCACTACAGTTGAAGAATAATCTTTCAGGTTACAAGTAAGATGTTTATATCAATCTATAAAAAAGTAAACATTGAAGAGGTCTTATAGAATCTGACAAAATATTGTTTTGCCTACTCACCCACAGGAGACATTTCTGGGACACTAGCAACATAAGGTCCATCCAAAAACTTTGGCTCATTGTCATTAATATCCTGCACTTTGATGATGAATTCTGATTCAGGCTCCAGGGGCTTCCTGGTTTCTATGTCCACAGCCTGAGCACGAAGAGTGTAGAAAGGTTTTTCTTCTCTATCCAGGCTCTTTATTGCATGAATGTCCCCTGTGGTTTCATCAATAGTAAAAACGGTACCAGCTCCATCTCCTGAGAGGGTGTATTTAACAGTGCCCTCTCCCTTGTCTAGGTCGGAGTGGAGCTTTGGTGGAGCAGAGAGAAGAGAGAGAGAGAAAGAGAGAGAGAAAAAACTATTAAAGGGCTGTTACTATATTAAAAAATCATACTTTGCAATATAATTTATTTAGTCAGAAATGTTAAATGAAAGCTTATAGTTCTTTTTTGTTTTTTAGTCCTCCAACTTTCTGATTATAAAAATTTTAACACCCAGAAAAGCTGAAAAAATGCAGTGAACACTGTATATACCTATATATACCAGGCATTCCACCATTTACCTTTTAATTGACTTGCCTTATCACATAGATAAATCACATATCCATTCTTTCATCCATCCCTTTCTCATCCCATCCTATTTTGATGCATTTTGGAGATCAGAACAAAAGTACTACCCAAATACATCAACAGGTATAATTATAACTAATATTAAACATTTGTATCTAGTTCTTTGTATCCCTTTGGGAATAAAATTTTCATAAAGTGAAATGCACAAATTTTTACTGTACTTCTTCCTTTATTTTGAATGATCATCACGAGAAAAATAAATTAGCTCATAAATACCAAAAAAACAAAACAAACCAAAACCCTCCAAATGTCCTGAAAATAGAAATCAATGAGCTAATTCTAGTGTAAGATAAAAGTAAAGAAACTCAGAAACAGCAAGCTTTTTTCATTTGAAAAGGAAAGAGTGATGTGGTACACCAAGAAGTTTTCATTCATGTATGGTAGAGCATCTCAATTTAACAGACTGAATGAGTTAGCCAAGATTAACCAGATGATTGGTATAAGCACTGATTATTCTTTCATATTCACAGGCAAATTAATAGTTCTAATTAATTCTATATGTGGAATATTTTTACTATGTAGAAATATAAAATTCGGTTGATTTTTTTGAAATTTAACACATGTATAGTACGCCATGTTATAGCAGGAACAAGATACACATCAATAACGATAAGGGAAGTAGCCAGGAAAGCAAAATTGTGATACTCTAAGTTAGAGTTGCTGAAATTGGAGTCCAAGAATAAATGGAAGATGAACAGAGTCTTAGAGACTTATAAATTATTTCTGAATAAATAAATATGTACATAAAATATGTTATATATAAGTATCAAAGAATATACATTTTTATCAATATGTATTCTAAGTAATTTAAAGTATATTTATAAATATATGCATATTAATATGCATTCTTAATAATGTGATATACAGTACTTTTTATTCAGAGTCTAATCTAAATGTTTTAAACTATCCCTGCTCATTTTGGTACAGTCATTGGATTTCAGCATCCAAGATTTTTATTTAAAATCTCATTCCAGTCAACGGATCAACCAAAACAAAAATGTTGATAATTTACAGTGACTATAACTATTTGAGTTATGACTTAAAATTTGAATATAAGCACTGCTCTCTTTCAAAAAAATTGGGAAAGAATGAGTTCTGTTTTTCTTAATGTTTCAATACAAAAGAAATTTTGAAAATATTTTAAATTATATAAATATTCTTTTGCAAGTAAGAGTTCTCTGTGTTAGTATTAATAATATCAAAGCACAAATATAGCCAGATTAAGTAGAGGCTGAACATCTTTGTTCTTAAACACAACATTCTGGTTTACGTTCAGTAAAATAACATCATTGTTCAAAGTAATGTTTTTAAAATAAATGTATTCATTTTGTGAAATTGTACTTACTCCAAAATTTACTCTGAAAGTGTATTTGTATAAGACTAAAAGCATAAGGATTTATACCTGGTTAAGTCGCATAATGAAAGAAACATGGCAACATTAAGAAGGCACGGCATTTTTATTTTCCTTTAAAAGTTTCTGTATATTTTACTTAAGTATAAGAAAAATTGCTATGAATGATAGGAAGAAGTATTTTTTTCTCCTAATTTTTTTACAAAGTACTGTGAAGCTCAGGAAGTTTCAAGCGTAAAATCAAATTGTAGATAAATGTTCTTTGAACTTAGGAATTTCAAATTACAAATTTCAACCATACTATTAAAGATATTCAACACAGTGGGTATTGCTTTTGCTTTCTAATTTATCTAAATATATATGTCAGGAAAAAGCTCAGTATAAAAGAAATGACTTCATAAACTGGATCCATTTTGCCAACAGCTCAAAGGATATATGGTAATATTGTGGGAGCTGAGTGAAATTTCCAAGTAAATTTTCACTATGTGATCCAAGTAGATTACAAGATAAACAAACAGAAAACACAAGAAAGCCCTCCATTTAGCTAAAATCAGAACTGTTTTCTTTGTAAACTGACATAAAAATAAATTAAATTCAGTTGTTGCTACTCCTCATTCTTCTACATTTTTCTACTAATTTAAAGATGAGTTTTGCAGAGATTAAAGCTTCAGAAGAAATATGTGAAAATAGGTTAAAATTTTGAACTGAAAATGAAGTTGATGAATGTAAAATGCTTGAAGGATTAGACATTTTAAGGGAATTTATCACATGATAATACCTTAAAGGAGATTACAGTCAATATTCCGCATTCACAAGAAATGTATAAAATTAGTTATTCAGTGCCAATTGATTCAGACCGATTCAGGTGACTAGCATAAAGGATAGATGTTTTTTCAATATCAATATGATGTTAAATAATAGCATGATGTTGGATATTATAATTTTTTATTTCAAATATAAAATAATTTCAATAGAAAATAAGATAAGTAAAATGAAAATCCTCATCATCTTTTAACCTAGAGATAACTTCTTTTATTATTTTTATGCATTTCAGTTATATAGATATAAAAATGTATACAATTGTAAGGGTAAATACATACATAAATATGTATTTATTATGCATATATGTTTATATATAATTATCTGATTTTTATATATATCTATACACATACAATATATGAAACTGAGCTGGGGATGGGTATATTCATACCTAATGGGTGCAATGCACACCATCTGGGGGATGGACATGCTTGAAGCTCTGACTCTATGGGCAAAGGCAATATATGTAAACATTTGTACCTCTGTAATATGCTGAAATAAAAAATTTAAAAATTAAAATTTAATTTAAAAAGGAGTTAAAAAGAAACAGAGTTGGCTTTTTTCAATAACAAAATATCATAATCAGTTTTCAGTATCATTTGAAATTATTAAAAATTCTTTTTTTTTTTTTTTTTAGATAAAATCTCACTCTCTTGCCCAGGCTAGAGTGCCGTGGCATCAGCCCAGCTCACAGCAATCTCAAACTCCTGGGCTCAAGCGATCCTCCTGCCTCAGCCTTCGGGTAGCTGGGACTAGAGGCATGTGCCACCATGCCTGGCTAATTTTTTCTATATATTTTTAGTTGGCCAATTAATTTCTTTCTATTTTTGATAGAGATGAGGTCTCACTCTTGCTCAGGCAGGTCTCGCACTCCTGAGCTCAAGCAATTCTCCTGCCTCAGCCTCCCAGAGTGCTAGGATTATAGGCGTGAGCCACCACGCCTAGCCCCAAACTATTTTTAAAGTATCTGCATTGTATTCATCCAATGAAGCTGAATGATCCAGCGAGCAACTCCTATCCTTTCATAAACAATGTGGCGAATGTGTGTGTGTGTGTATGCATATGTATGTTTTTGTGTCTTTTTCTCTACTTTCTTAAAATAAAAAGGAAACTATCAAGACAAATAATATGGTAATTTTTTATGAATCTTGAACAATGTCAAATCTTGAATGATTCTAAAATGTTAACTGTATAGATGAAATTGCTTTTTCAAATCTTTCAGCAGTGGAATTTGGTTTAGCATACTGGGAAGCCAGTTCTTAGTTTTATTTGCGTAAAAAAGGAAGGAAGGCTACAGAAGAATTCATGTGCTTTGTCTCATCTTGGGGTTGTGTTAATCCTAAAAAAATCACATGATGCCATTTTACACAATCATTTTAAGCTACACACACAGCTTGTTAGCTACTGATTCTGCAAAAATAAATTTATTTTTCTTTATAGAAATTTGAAAATAAGAGCTAGAAATATTTCTTATTCTAATTATTAGAAATAAGCTGTTTCTGAGTAGGTGCCAACTACATTTACTGATTGACGCTGCTAACTCCAATAATATCATCTTTTGGTATCAACACTTAAATAAAATTTCTCCCAGAAACAGAGTTCTATTACATAAATGATAAACGTAGAAGTAGACACTGTCCAGGTAGTTTTGTGGAAATGGTGTTGTTATATTCTGGTGTTTTCTAAATCATCTCAGATGGTGCATGAAAATGAGATGCCAAGAGAGGCTTAAAAAGATACTGAGGACTAGCTTCAGAGCATAAGCAAATCTTGAATTCCAGTGTTTAAAAGTTTTGAGAAAGCTAACTGAAAGTTAAATGTTTACTAGAATCTCTCTGATTATATTTCAGAAACTGCTGCACAAAAAAGAAATTTATTCTTATTTTCTCTGGGTTGAAAAGTGCATGTAACATGGAAAATGTTTTTTATATCACTATAATTTCATTTTCATTTGCCATTTGCCAGGATAGGGGGTGTTTACTAGGAATGGATACAGCATGGGGTGTGTTGGGAAGATAAACTGCTGATTTTGAAAAGGTACTTTTTGTATGAAAACCAAAAATTATGTTTAACAAATACTATTACTAATCTCTATGTGGATATGTCTGTTTCCACATGAGTCCAATATATACATACACTATATAAATGCCATCAACTTATTGGTTTGCTGCTAAATGTAACCATTTAACATAAAATATGCCTCTTTATGTAGTCTCCTAATTCTAAGAATTAGGCATATTTCCTAGAGGGGAATGGAGAATAAGCAAAGCACCCTGGACAGTTACCACGTTTGGTTTTTATGAGGCAATCAGGATGGTTGTTATGAGAAGGTTACAAAATGAAAAGTTATTACAAATCATTTTTCAAGGAATTTTGCAAAAAATGATTTTAATGTATTTTTGCATATAAAATATTTAAAACCATAGTTTATTTCTCCTTTAAATGGATGCTGATTTATAAATTGTTCTTTGTGTTCCAAATTTTTAATTTATTCCTATCTTTACTTTCAGAACCATTCACTTTCCCTCTTTTCATACTGACTTAGCCTGTAGGATTGTAATGAATTTACTGTTTCTTTTTTGGTTTTGTCTTTTGTTCTCTCAGAATAAAGTATATGAGATTATGGAAAATCAGAAAACAGGGGATAATTCATAAATCATCATAATTTCATTACCAATAAAATTTCTCATTTGGTGAATAGCCCTGCAAATTACTTTGCTAAGCATGGGTTCATATGTGCTATGGTACACTGCATACTGTTTTGTAACCTGCTTTTTAGATAGATTATGTTGCGTGTATTTTTCTGTATCAATAAATATGAATTTATTACATAAATTGGTTGCAAATATCTTAAATTAATATGTGAAATTGCTAAATATCAAAGAGCATGAAAGAGTTCCCACTGTACCCTTGTCTTTCCAAGTCACCTGGGGAAATCACATTTGAGTGTTTCTATTGTAGTTCTTATAAATAATATACACATATTAAGACTGTCTAAAAGATAACATATTATACTTGTTCTTTAACTATCAATTTCAATGTTTTTGTTGACTTGCAAACTCCACACCACTTTCTTGTCTCAAAAGAATTGTAATACCACTTATTCTACATGTTGTCAATCAAACATTAGTCTAAGTAGTACGTGTGTATCTTTGGTTTTGAATTCAGTTCAGTCATAGAATATATTTCCAGTTCTCCATTTGCTAAGATCATAGCAATAGACTATCTCTTTCTGTTTTTCTCCACAGATCCCATGGTCTATATTTTAAAAAAGTCTGTCCTATAGATTTGTGAATTCAATCTCTTTTTATTATTTTTAATTTATTTAAAATTTTTTATTTTATTTTTTTGAGACAGAGTCTTACTCTGTTGTGCAAGCTAGAGTGCCATGGCATTATCCTACCTCACAGCAACCGCAAACTCTGGGCTGAAGCAATCCTCCTGCCTCAGCCTCCTGAGTAGATTGGACTACAGAGGTATGACACCACTCCCAGCTAATTTTTTCTATTTTTAGTAGAGATGGGTCTCACTCTTCCTCAGACTGGTCTCGAACTCCTGAGCTCAAGTGATCCTCCTACCTCAGTCTCCCAGAGTGCTAGGATTACAGTTGTAAGCTACCTTGCCTGGCCCAGTCTCTTTAAATGTAAACCTGTTGTTTAATTTTATGTGTCAACTTAACTCAGAGATTGGGCTGGGTATTATTCTGGGTGTGTCTATGGAGTGTTTCTGGAGATTAACACTTGAAGCAATAGACTAAGTAAAGTAGATAGCCCTCCCTAGTGTGGGTGGACCACATCCAATCAATTCAGGGCATGAATAAAAAGGCTAACCCAAATGCTAACACCTCCTGCTTGACTGCTTTCAGGCTTGGATATCTATTTGGATTTTTTTTTTTCTTTCTTTTGCCTTTGGGCTCAAACTAAAACATTATCTCGTCTTAGGTCTTAAGCCTACCAGTCTTTGGACTGGAACAATACCATTAGTTCTCTTGGGTACCCAGTTTGCCAAGGGTATATCTTGGGACTAGTCCTCCTCTATAAATTTGTGAACCAATTCCTCATAATAAATCTCTGTACATATCTATATCTATGTTTATCAACATTCTATTGGTTGTTTTTCTCTGGAGAATCCTTACTAATACATAAGCCCTCCAAGCTTTGTCCATCAGTTGATGCTAAAACATAAAAAAAAAAAAAAAAGAAAACAACTCATATTATTTTTACAATAATTATAATAATATAAATATTTTGGTTCCATTACCAAGTAATATAAAGTACCCATGTGATTACTATAGTTTTGTTTTGCAGATGGAATTTTTCTGCAATATCTTTTTGTCTGTGTTTTTTTTTTTTTTTATATATGCTTAAGATCACCCCACTCCTTACACCCAACATCTAATCTTTTCACTATTTACCTCTCTCTGGGAGGCCTCTTTCTTCCTAATCCAAAAAAGAGCAGCTAAAGAATTGTCAACATGGAATTTTTCTTTATTAATCTCTTTGTTTGGAAACACTGTTTCTTGGATCTTACATTTTCTTCTACTTTGGTTTGCTATTTTGTTTGTGGGTGCCAATCTCATATAACTTCTTAAGAATGGGTCTGTGGCAGACATATTATTTGAGTCTTTGTATATCAAAGAATGCCTTTATTTTATCCTCACATATTATTATTGTCTAGTTTAATATCTTTACCTCCTTACCATGTGACAGAAATTGGCTATCTTCTCTGGTGACCTCTATGCCATTCCTACCAGGATTATGGGTTGATAATTTTGTTCCTTTAATTATTGTTGGTCTCAGGAGAGAGACCCATATGGGTAGTACACTATGGGTACACTATGGGTAGTACACTATGTTCCTTTACCAGAATTTCATTAAATAAAACTTCAAACCAACAGAAAAATAGAAAGAATGATACAATCACTATCTAAATTAAACAATTATTAACATTTTGCCATATTTGCTTTATTTTTATGTATAGATTATTTTAAAACAATTTGCAAACATAATAACAATTCCCTAATCAATACTTCAGCACCAATTTCTTGAAAATAAGCACTTTTCCTACATAATCATAATGTCAATATTTCATTTAAGTAAATTAATAAAAATGCCGTTTATCACTTCATAACCTATCATATTCAATATTCCCCACTTCTCTCTCTAAATATCTCTTTAAGTTTTTCCTTTATTTTTTAATAAATTAACTAATTTACTTGTCATTATATTTTTCAGGGAAATAGTTCCCCATTCTGAATTTGTCTGATGGAACAAGAAACTTCCTGATATGTCTATGTCTTTATTGCTATATCTGTTTATCTTCTCTTCAGTCTCAAACATATATGGGCAAAATTGGTCACATACAAGTCTGCCCTGCTTAATACAGAGATCCTTGTAACAGGAGTTACAGAATCTTCTGACAGCAAGCTCTATACACACATTCAAATGTGAGAGAAATGTTCTTTTTACAGGACACTCTCAGTAAATTTTGATGTGATAATTACATTAAGTGGTAAAACTCATTACCAGTTTTAAAATCTATGATAATAAAGAATGTAGAATGGTTTAGTAATATGGTTCAGCAGCTAGTGCTCCAGATTTGAAGTAATACTGTAACTGTTTTATTTATACACAAGATGCACTCAGATAAACTGGCCAAACTGAGTATAAGAAAATTTTATGTGAGTTTCTTTGACTGAAATAATTTCATTATGTACAAAACAAACTATTTTTTGCTAGATTTTTCTTGGTAAACTTATAAAATACTTAGCATTTTCTTTTTTTGTAGTTGCTTAGTTTCATGTTTATACCTATTCAGCTCCTGAGAATATCATAGAGGCCATTACATTAAATACAAAGCCATTAGACTATGTTTAAGTTATTGTTTATAGATTAAAGGAGACCAGACCCAAAGATGACCCTAAATAATGGTATAATGCAAATTTCTCTGTTTCCAAAGCCACTGAATGCCCAAGAATATTTGACATTCTATGGCACTTGACTCTCCTGAGGGGACTCATTTGTTCTTCCTAGCTTAATTGTTGCCATATGAGCAAGAGGAATACCACTTTACAAGGTTAGGAATTCCCTTGAACAGCCCAATGTGAGTTGAGAACTCCCCTGCCTGGGCAACAGACCCAAAGCTATTTATCATCTGGAAATATTTCACCTTCTATTTAAGAGAGTGGAAATCTATTTCAAAAAAGGCCACACCTCCCCAGAGGGATGCCAAGGAAGAACAAAGAAGAACAAAGACTATTTGCAATGCTCAGGAGCAAAAATGCTTATGTGCTAGATGTATTATACATCCTATTAAAGAAAAAAATAGACTATTTCCCCAACGTTCTCTTTCATCTTTCTTTTTTTCTCCTTGAATATTGTATGCATGGTTACATGTGAGAGGCATCCTAACTATTAATATGTTCTCAGATTGTCATATTTTACAACATTAGCTCATCCAGATTATATCTTAACATTTGAGAGTGTCACAATATATTAATAGGTACTTCTGTAACAGTTGGAGAGATCACTGGGTTGGAACCAGAATTTAGAAGGAAAAATATGGGAGAAGAAGGTTAAAATAATTTCTTTCCTTTATTTCCAAAGCTGTAAAACATTATTCTCAAAGCTAGGTTTTGAGTAAGAAACATTCCCAGACAATAAAGTATTTGTATCCAATTGTCAGTAATGGAATCTGTATTTTGGATAAAAGTGAATTTGATGTGTCATTTCACATAATGTAGTTATTTTTGAGAATACTAGATAATGTTTGTGATTTAGTTTAGATTTAAAATGAAGGCCAATAATGATCAGTTATTAATAGCATCATATTATTATATTTAGATATCATTTATTAATTTGTTATTACTACTCATTAATTTTATTGTTTTTATTAGTAGTCCTTATTGAATATTATATACTATGTCACACATCTAATGGGATTTAATTTTCAGACCAACCAGTGATAGATATGGTGGCATGAGAAGTATGACAATAAAATCATTTTAATTAAGTTCTCATACTTCATAAAGCAAAATATAATTTTCAAAAGCTACATGTCCCACAGTAATTTCTTTGTATATGCATTTAATAATGCTAATAAAGCCAATGAGCCCAAATCTTTTTTTTTTTTTTTCTCACTTTGTTGCCTCGGTTAGAGTGCCATGGCATCAGCCTAGCTCACAGCAACCTCAAACTCCTGGGCTCAAGCAATCCTTCTGCCTTAGCCTGCCGAGTAGCTGGGACTACAGGCACATGACACCATGCCCGGCTAATTTTTTCTATATATTTTTAGTTGGCCAATTAATTTCTTTCTATTTTTAATAGAGATAGGGTCTCACTCTTGCTCAGGCTGGTTTCGAACTTCTGACCTTGAGCGATTCTCCCACCTTGGCCTCCCAGAGTGCTAGTATTACAGGTGTGAGGAGTCACTGTGGCCAGCCCCCAAATCTTAACTCTAAAACTATGTCTAATATGACTTCCTTCTATTATTCCTTATGCTTACAGTCCTTTGTATTCATATTTTATTTCTTTCTCCATTGTGTAACTCTTATTTTTCTATTTTAAATCTTTTTATTTGATAATATAAAGTGAATTGCTACACAAAAAATTTTTAAAATCATAAGGTAAACATGTTAGCTAAATCTACATCAAAATCCTACATCAGATTTAGCTAAAAAGCTAAATCTACATCAAAATCCTGCATCCTTTTGATACATCTAAAACATACATGATTTATTGATAAGTAAATATAAATATCTAAGGGATTAAAGTATTTTTAATATATTTGATATATTCATATTTCCTAACTGTAGTGTAGACCAACTGACGTATAAAATAAGCAATTTTGTCCATGATGTTTACTTTCTATTTGTTGTCAACTATCTCTTAGCGATATATCGCAGAAACACCTTCTTTCCCAAGGAAGAATAGAGAGGTAATGAGGGTTCTAGAGGCATTATCTGAAGAAGATAAAGGTATCAACAATTGGAACCATCTGGCTTTCTGTCCAAAACTGAGACTTTCAATAATCTTCCCTTCATCCCTAGGATTTTTTTTTTTGTCAGAACAGAAAACTAGAGTCTTAGTTTTCCTGCATTTTTTTCTTAGTAATACTGATAAAGGAAGTGCCTATCTTGTTGCTTTGATTAAGCTCCTTGATTTTTCTTTTTTTTTTTTTTTTTTTTTTTTTTTTTTGAGACAGAGACTCACTTTGTTGCCCAGGCTAGAGTGAGTGCCGTGGCGTCAGCCTGGCTCACAGCAACCTCAATCTCGGGGGCTCAGCGATCCTACTGCCTCAGCCTCCCGAGTAGCTGGGACTACAGGCATGCGCCACCATGCCCGGCTAATTTTTTTGTATATATATATTTTTAGTTGGTCAATTAATTTATTTCTATTTTTGGTAGAGACGGGGTCTCGCTCAGGCTGGTTTCGAACTCCTGACCTTGAGCAATCCGCCCGCCTCGGCCTCCCAAAGTGCTAGGATTACAGGCGTGAGCCACCACGCCCGGCCTTGATTTTTCTTAATGGGCCTATTTTATATTGATCAGTGCAAAGTAATCTCAACTGTTTATACATGTAGGGAAAAGCATATGCAGTTTATGAACTCTTTTGGGTAATCAGTATCCCCTTTTCATGTTGTTCATTCAAGGAGAGGAAATAGTAATACTTGAGAGATCAATATCCAATGCATTGGATTTACCATATCCTCTCCAAGTCGATCTAGTAATCAATAGAAAGTCAACAAAATTTCCCACGCAAAGCCCTTTGCAACGAACTTGTACAAACAACCATCTAAATAAAGATACTAGAGAAAAATATACCACATAGCAGAATAATCCAAAATTGATATCTGCCTCACCCATTTCACCTATTGTTTGTATCTAGAGAAGTAAATAAACAGCAGAAAGTAGAATGCCTGAAAGAGATAGCTATTTTTTCCCCTCATATAATACTCTAATATGTTATTTTGGTTATCAGGATATGAACATAGCTATTCAATATCAGAAAACACCAGAGTAGGTTATGAATAAAGAAAAAAAATGATGATTTCCTAATTTGGGGGGTATAAGAAGAAATCTGGGATATCAATGAACATTCTAAGAAACATCAAATTTTTTCAAAAACAGAAAATCAGGAGTAGATAAAAGAAAGCCATGGGGAAAACTCTTGTAAGATACTTGGGCAAGCAATGAAATGTTGTCTGCTGGTATAAAGGCTGAATAACAAAATTTCAAGAAAAGGAAGACAAGAATTAAATTTTCAATTTTCTGAAAGACTGATGAAATTCTCTCCTCTCTAGAGTTTCATCAACACTTCACAAGCTTTTGGATTTTCATAAAAATATAAAGGTGAAGTTTCATATTTGGGTTAATATGAGGTAAATAGAAGGAAACAACTGCAGAAGAAGTGAGAGAGAGAGAGATTCTATGAGCAGAAACTGGGAGAAATATAAGAATCCCATAAATGTCTGCGTATTTGAAGAGGGTTTTGAGTTCACCATAGTCCATAGATTGTATGTTGTAGCCATTTTAATGTGCTTTCATTGTGACAGGATGACTATAGAAGGCTTAAGAAATTTGATGAGGAAGGAAGTAGAAGGAAAGGTGGGAGGAAAGGAGAGAAAGAAAGAGAAAATAAAATGGGGAATAGAATAAGGGGGAGAAAAGATAGCAAAATTGGGGAAAGGAAAAAAAAAAGAAACAAAATTATAACCCCAATAAAAATTGTCAAAAAATAATGATTGTTTAAGAATACACAATATTTTTCTTCAAGAAACAAACTAATTAGCACACACATTATGCCTAAATTAAGAAATAAAATAAAAATATTTTCTAATGGCATTTTTTCAATTTATTAGTGAATCCTTCTTAGAAAGCAGTTTATCTAATTATTGTGAAAGTGATTGAGATATGTAGTACCAAAGGACCTTTTTCTTTTAAACCAGTTAATAAGTGTCCATTAGGTGGATACAATGATATGTTTTGACCAGACTTTTCTCTGTGCTTTCAGGTGTGCTCCTAATCAGCAGGAGAATAAATTTAACTCTTGATTAAAAATAGGCGGTATCTTTCCCCAACCGCAAGTCCTCAGGTTATTATAGATGCTGCCTTCTTTTACCACTTCCTTCCTCCATGGCCTCTTTTTGAGTTTAAAAAGGAAATGATTACCTTTCCTTTTTATATTTTATATCTCTCTCTTTAGTCAGAAGTAATAATTGTAACTATGTTAAAATTTAGAATATACTTATGACTTCCAAATTATTGCATATTTTTTTTTTTTTTTTTTTTTTGCAGAACTTGCACCAAGATGATATCTTCCTAAGGAATAGAGATGAAAATATGCCTTTTTTTCCCACTGAAATTTGTTCCAGATACTACCAATCATGTGAGGGACTTTGCCTTACCCTTAAATGGGTGTTAGCTTAGTTGAAAGATGTTGTGTTCAATTCAGAATATTTGATAATAGAATAGTTATCTACTAATACTAAATCCCTTTGTTTAATTTTTATCTTTTTTTTCCCTTTAATCCCCCCCCCCCCAGTGGCTTGTCTCTGATTACTTTGTTTAATCTTATTCTTCCTCTGGCTGATGCATGTTTTCTCCCCCATGCCACTCAATTTTTCTCTTTTTTTTTAATATATTTGTTTCAGATTTATATCTGTGTTGGTCTAACTTCAGAGTTCAATGTTTTGCTTTCACAGGGATTAGGACTTACACACAACTGGTTTATAGTCATTTCTGTATTTCCACCAGATCAAATACAGGGCACGTTGCTCTTGCTCAGTAATGATTTACTGTACTAATGAACTAATAAATGAATGAATGCACGCATGCATATATAGCAAGCAAATCTTTAATTTTTTTCTATTTTTCTTTCTTTTAGCATATAGGAAATACATGATATGAAATGAGCTAAAATCCATGCATGTGAGCACAAAATATTTGGGGGTTAGGATCTCAACCCCATCACTCACTACCTATGTGTTATCGTGTACATTATTAAATTTCTTTGGACCGTAGTCTTCATGGGTAAAATGTGGATTATAATATTTATATCATAAATTTGAAGGACACTGAAGAGAAGCGGTCCCCAGTCTTTTAGGCACTAGGAACCGGTTTCATGGAAGACAGTTTTTCACAGACCAGGGGGCGGGAGATAGTTTCAGGATGATTCAAGCTCGTTACATGTATTGTTTCAGTCAAACCTCTCTGCTAATGATAATCTGTATTTGCAGCTGCTCCCCAGCGCTAACATCACCACCTCTGCTCCACCTCAGATGATCAGGCACTAGATTCTCATAAGGAGTGTGCAACCTAGATCCCTCTCATGCACAGTTTACAGTAGGGTTCGTGCTCCTACGAGAATCTAATGCACCTCTGATCTGACAAAGTGGAGCTTGTGTGGTGATGCGAGTGATGGGGAGTGGCTGTCAATGCAGATGAAGCTTTCCTTGCTCATATGCCACTCACCTCCTGCTGTGTGACCTGGTTTCTAACAGGCCATGGACAGGTACCGGTACCGGTCCATGACCCAGAGGTTGGGGACCACAGCTGTAGAGAATCCAACTTTGTAATATTTGTTTCCTTTCGTTTCTCTCCCTTTATATCCAAATAAGCCCAGCATAGCAATATTTGCTTCTGTATATATTAATTTATATAAATGTGTTTGAGAAAATGAGCTGAATTTAAAATAATGGTAGAAAACTCTATCAAGCTTCTACTTTTTGCTAGACAATTTTCTAATGACACTATATGTCTAAAATTACTTTGATACTCAGGAAAATCCTGTGAGTCCAACCCTACTATTAACATCCTCATTTTGTAGATACAGAAATCTGGGTACAAGAGGGCTAAGTTGGCTCAAGACATGTAAATAGAAAGATACAGAGCTGAGATTCAAACCAGGTAGTCTAACCCTATGTGCCTCTGGGACCAGCAATTAAACCAAATCAGCTCACTTTTAATTTGATAATACGCTGCTTTTTTCTTTTTAACTTTTGAAACTGTCTTGAGAGAAAAAACAACAAACTAAATCTTTGGCCAGAGAATTGGATCAGCAACAGATGCAAACTACCCAAGATTTAGTTTCATTACATGAGTTTATTTTTAGCAAAAGTAGATTTATATTATTATTAAAGCATTAATAAAAATAATTTTATTCAAAAACACTTTGACTATGTATTAGGAATTGTACTGGGCACTAGAATAGGGAACAAAATATAGTACTTGCTTCCAAGGAGACAGGAATTCAATCTTTTCAATAAAAACATTTTTTCCTAAGGTTGTGCACATTGTTTATGCTATAATTTGTTTTGAAAGATATAAAATCCATTGCATTAAAAACATAATTGAGTAACTCCATTTATTTAGAGAAATAGTCATTAAAATGTCTACTTTTATTTCTCACAATGAGCTAATAACCACACAATTAGATATATGCATGTGTATGAAGATGTTTATATGTTTTGTGTGAGAGGAAAAAAAGAGGGGATGGGATACCATTTGTATTTTCTTGTGCTCACACAAGCACATTTTTGCAAAATGCATACAAAGCCAAGTAGATATACATAATATAAAACAATGCTCTTAAGAATGCAATCTGAAATTACAGTGTCTGCTTATTTTCAAGGGTGGTTTGAAGGTGACCTATTTTTTGTCCCATCCATTACTGTGAAGATTTCTTGGTGTGTTAAAGCACAAAGCCACCTCACTGGAGTCTTTTGTTTCCTTTCCTCATTCTGTAGTAACCACTTTAAGTGGATTTTGAAAGTATAATATCACAAATGCAGAAAAAATAAATGCAAGATCATAAACAGCTTGCTTTCTTTAGGGTTATGACTGAAGTTGTTTTTTGCTAAATTTACTGCTAAGAATTCATATTTCTGAGTCTATATTTCATAATAGTATCATAAATATTATCTTATTTATGTGATAATTTATATATTACATATTTATTTTCTTCCCAATAGTATAAAAATGAATGTGATCTTAATGCTAAATTGCAGCATGTTAATGATATAAAGTAATGGTAGCTATTCTGTATAAGAAATGCAATAAATTACATCTTGTTTCCAAATACAGGTTAGCTAGAGATTTTTTTTTTAAAGCCCTCATTATAAACACATTAAAGAAGGAATCATTCTCAGCGTTCACTTATTTCCCACGAGGGCTAATAGGATCCCCAAGAAACCTTCAAAGAGACAATAGTTCTACTCTGGCTTTAATTTAAAAGAAAAAAAGAAAAATAAGAGAACAAAACTGCAGGGTAAAAAAAGCTGTCACAGATGCTAAACCTTAAAATTTGACTGCTTTTAGCAAATATATACTATTAGATGCCTGACTAAAATAAATTGATTTCAGGCTATTACATTTTTAAAGGTCAGAGATATTTCTTAAATGTGGTTTCTGTATTATGAAAACAGATACTTAATTTGACATTGGTTGAGACCTTAAATGATGAATAAATCTTTTAAAGTTTGGTTGCTTTTCAGAAGAAACTGAATTTCTTTCTTATTAATGTTCTCCTAAAAATTCATGGAATTCATGGAAATGTGTGTATATATGTGTTTTTAACATAATTTCCTAAAACTGATGCATGAATGTTATTGATCGTAGAGTTGCATTATTTCCAAGATTTAAAAAAAAACTTTGCTTAATGATCTTCCACTGTATTTTATAATTTCTCTTTCTCCATGTATCATTGGTTGCTGGTTAAGATAAGTTATAGACAGAATTTCTGAGACTAACCAGAGTCTGATTATACTTCATTCTATTATTTTTAGACCATAACCTTAGGCATACTCAATATAGAACTGAGTCTAAATCAAGCCTCAATTCTCAACTATGATTGAACTACAACACATAGGGTGGCAATATTCTGCTACATCCCTAAGCTTTTTCTCTCCTTGATGTACATCCCTTGCAAAAAACTCCAGGACTGTCAAGAGCATGGACTTTACTCTATGGTTACATTATGTTATATGACACAGTTAACCTTACATTAATGAGATTCTTTGGGTGGGCCTGACCTAATCACATGAGATCTTTCATGCAGAAAGTTTTCTCTATACGTAAGAAGAGGAAGTCAGAGACATATGCTCTAGTCACTGGTTTGGAAGAAAGCAAATCTGTGTGTTGTAAACTGCTGATGCAGAAGTGCAACCTCTAGTAGTTAAGGAGATACCCCAGCTCACTGCTTGCTTTAAAAAGGTAGCCTGGATTCTAAAAGAGCAAGGAAATGTCTTCTGTCAACAATATGAGTGATCACAGAAGCTGGTTCTTCCTTAAGAGCCTCCAGAGAGAAACATAGCCCTGCTAACATCTTGGTTTTAATCTTGTGAGAGCCTGAGCAAAGAACCCAGTCTTGCTGTGCTGAACTTTTGCCTGCAGAACTGTCAGTTAATAAATGAGAGTTGTTTTAAGCTGCTAAGCTTGTGGGAATTTGCAATGCAGCAAGAGAATACTAGTATATATGGGTAATTGCATAAATTCAATATTTTTAATAGCATTTTATTTTCTAAAAAAAAATAAATCATGCCTTAGATGAAAGAGACAATTTTGATTTCTTGGCTATGTGCCACAACTTTCTAACACATTATTTAATTTGTTTGCCTGCTTAATTTTCTCTGCCAGCATTCTTCCTCCACTATTTCTGGTTAACAGCTCTGCCCTTTTGTTTGTATCAGTGTTCTGGTTCCAGTCCATCCTGTGAATCTGGTGATGTTGCCAATTACTGTATTGTGTCTCTTTGGCCACAGGATGAGCAAGAATCTTAGATCTGGCCGGTGATGGTATTCACATCATTTTGCACCCCAGAAAACATAATGGAGGTATCTCTGAAATCAGAGAAAATGGAGCTTATTACACAAAGGGAAATTGAGATGGGAGAAATAAGGTAAAGAGAAAAGAAAGAAGTAGTTCGATGGCATCATGTCAATTCCAGAATACATTCTTGAATTTCCCACAAATTATGAACTCATAAATCTCCTACTCAGAATTTGGTTTTGCTAGTCTAAAGAACAAGATTCTATTAATTATCTACAAACAAAAGAAAGAGAATATCCTGCCTAAATCACTCAGAAAAACATGACTGCCCATTTCATTTTTAATGTAACCAGCATTTATTGAATACTCAGTGTATTCAAGCTTCACAGATTTGGGGACAGGTCCACCAGCACATCCCCAAAGATCAACATGTGTAGAGAATCTGTTGTTCTACGTCAAAGTCAGTACAGCTGATTTTACTATTTCCATTGTTTCATCCTTTGTACAATTTCAAACAACTATGTGTCTTCTATTTGGCCAAAACGAAATATCTGCCAATCTTAAGTTTTTAAAGAGGGAAACCTGGGCCATTGATCTTGTATGGGGTGTATTCAATATTGAGAGCAGAGTCTTCGTCACCTAAATTGTTTTGCAAAGGCAGATGAACTGTGTTGTCTCCTGTAGTGATACATGAGAGGATAGGTCTCTTTGTATGCCATTCAAATAATGGCAGTTAATTAAACTTTAATCAAATGCAGACATTCATTAATTTTATTTTGCTCCATACCAATATTCTCCAAGCCAGCAATTCTAAGCATTTTTTTTTAAAACATGGAATTTCTGAAAATGAAAGCTGAGCAGCCCCCTCATTCTGTCGAATGTATGTTGAATGATGCAGAGTCATAGTTTCTTCCCACTCCCTTTCCCCAATTCAAAATCAAAGGCACACATTGGAAAACTCAAAAATCATTCACAGAACACTTTTAAATCTTCTGCTTGAGACTTTATGATAGCAAAATTTAACTGTTGCCCAAGCCAACCTCTCCCATCATTTCTTTTTCTAAGGAAGTACTTTATGCTGAAGATAATTTTTGTTTAATTCTAAGTTTTGATTCTTCTCATATTAAAAACACAAATAATTCTGTATTTTAGTTTAAAGCAGGCTTCATTCATTGTTTTATAAAATGTTGAGTACTTTTGTTTCTGTGATTTTTCCATGTTTATAAGTATAACCAAGTCACCATTCATTTTCTATACTGAATTCTTCTCTGAGTAGCTGGTATATCATTTATTGGCTCTGAGTACACGCTGCCTGCTAATGAAGCTTCAAATTTATTGGTCTTATTCATAAGGATGATAATAAGTTATTTGAGCAGTCAGCTCAGATACTTATCAGTTCACATATAAACTTTTTTTAAAAGTGCCTACTTGAGGTGTAGACCATGTCTTTCTTGTTCTAGACCTATTTCTTCAATGACTCTTGAGCTGGCCAGTCTAAACCATTGCATCATTCCCTGACTGGAGAGACTGGCCATGCCAGCTGTCTCCCAATTGTATTGTTCATAGGAAGCCATTAAAGCCATTAAAATTATACTTGGGATTATATACTGCAAAAACATTGTTAGTGTAATTTCAATTGGGAAGACAGAGGTATAAGCTTGGAAAGAAAAAAAAAATTGGTCTTCATGTATGGCTTCTGTCATGGCATAAAATCAGGCCGTTGGAACTAGAAATTTCCTCAGAGAACATTGTTTCAATTACTTCATTTCACAAATGAGGAAATTAAGAATCAGAAAGGCTAAGTGATTTCCCCAATATCATAGAGCTAGTTAATTACAGAAATCAGAATAGAAACTGGGTTATCCAACTCTCTGCCCAGGGTTCTTTCCATTACACCAAGTAAAATTACCTGCTGCTCTTTAGGCTAGGTGGCTAATTATTAACAGCAGCCTTTTAATGCTTCATAAATCAAAATATTATGTTCCTATAAAATTTAAAACATTTAAAACTAAAAGAGGTTTGGTTATCTGATAGTCTCAGATAAAATAAATTACATTAAATTCAGTTCATGATGATTTCACATGTAAATGTGTTACAACATTTATATGAGGAAAAAGTCAGTGACAACAAAGGCATAAGGGACTGAGAATAGATGACTGCCAGGATTAGAAGGGATGACACCAATTTCAAACTCCATTACCAACACAAGAAAAATAACATGGGGTAAAATTAGTAGACACCAGCTTTATTATCAGACTTGGAAATGTGTGAATAGAAAAATGTAAATCGGGCCGGGCGCGGTGGCTCATGCCTGTAATCCTAGCTCTCTGGGAGGCCGAGGCGGGAGGATTGCTCGAGGTCAGGAGTTCGAAACCAGCCTGAGCAAGAGCGAGACCCCGTCTCTACTATAAATAGAAAGAAATTAATTGGCCAACTAATATATATAGAAAAAATTAGCCGGGCATGGTGGCACATGCCTGTAGTCCCAGCTACTTGGGAGGCTGAGGCAGAAGGATTGTTTGAGCCCAGGAGTTTGAGGTTGCTGTGAGCTAGGCTGATGCCACGGCACTCACTCTAGCCTAGGCAACAAAGTGAGTCACTGTCTCAAAAAAAAAAAAAAAATGTAAATCGAAAGAAATGGGATCGTTTATTTATTAACAATTACACTAATATTTTCTATTTGATTTATACAAAATATATGAATTATTTTACAAATATTATCTTCTTTGACTTTATTAATATTAATAATCTTTTCCTCCTTAGCAATGCGGATGAGGAGACTGAAGCTTGGCATATTAAAATACTTGTCCGATAAATTGCAGCATGCACATTCAGAAATTGGGAACAAAACCCAGGTTCCCTGACAGTCTAAATAATGCACTTCCTCTTTTATTTTAAATTTTACTGTAATCTATTTTAGAAGTTTTTCAACAACAACAAAAAAGAGACCTTTTCTCCAACATTTATCCCTATTTAAAAGGCCCAAAACTTCTGGACATGAAGAGGCAGTAAACAGTGAATATTTTTTGCACTTCACAGCTTTTATCACATGTTATATATTGTGAGGCATAAAATTTTATGAAATTATAGTTACATGCCTGAAATGGATTTTAAATCTCTTCATTTTCTATGTCACAAGTGAGAGTTGTAAACCTGAAAAATTAAAGCTGCAGTGTAATTTATCTTACCCATAAATAGTTTACTATACATTATACAGTTTGAAGTAAACAATAATAGACCAAGACTTTAAAAATGATATTTCTCCATGGAAAACTATGTGATAAATACTAGAGATGCCATAAATATAACTGAAATTATATCATTTGGATATAGAAAGAAGACTCTCCACTCCCTACTATCACCATCTCTCTTATACTTAACAGATATGAAAATGTCAAATAATATGCATATTTTTAGTAGTTGTTTCTGTCTGCATTGCAAATAGGTAGACCAAATAGATTTACAAATTAGCAAGATAATAGATGATCATATCTAAAGTAATTGACCTGATTATTTAGGATTACTTATAAAATCTACAGTGATTTTATACCTCACAATATTGCTTTTAATTTAGGGGTAGAAGCTTTAAAAGTTATTACATGATATCAAGTAATTTGAGCAATGAAGTCATATTTCCTTAGCAGGAAAACTTGCTATAAAGAAGGAGTTTTTTTAAAAAGACTGTTATTGTTTTGAACTCTCTGAGTCAGGTGGCTTGAGCTTACAACAAAAGTCTAAGGCCTACATGTGAAGGAGACAGAAAGAAACATCAATTTTGGGGGTATAAGTTATCTCTTTTCCTTACTCACCTATATAACTGTTAATTTCCCCCCTCCCTGACCCTATGTATTTAATTATAATAATTATTACTTAAAGCACAGTGACAAAAAAAGAGTAATATTCACCACATTTAGCCATACATAGCAGAAATAAAACAAAAAAAGGAGGGAACAAAACTAGAACATTCCTTCTTTATTAAATCTGAAGAAAGTCTATGTTTTCAAAATTTTAAAAATATCTATATGTACTTATACCCCAATGATAGCATAATTCTAGTTCCTCCTCCATAAATCATGTGCGATTTTATCTATTAGCACTAACAGTAATTTTCTTTTGCATCTTGTATTCCAAGTTAATTTCATGTAGTACAGAGGATCCAGTTTCCTGCTTAAAATGAGTCCTAATACTTTTATGTCATTAATAGTTATAATATCTAGTAATACACTGAAATTTTTGTAAATGTATTTTTAAATACATTTTAATATCAGGAAAATCAGGAAATATCAGGAAAATCAGCCTACTTTCTTATAGTTAGCTCAGTAAGGTTTAATTGATGTTAGATCTTTATGAAATATTTCCAGGGTTAGCGTTTCAAGAGGAATAGTGGTAAATACTTTCTTACAGAAAACAAACTTAAAAAGGAGGGACAATCTATTATTTTGTGTCAGTAGAATGAAGGGACCATCCAAGAAGCTCTTCCATCTTTCAGTTTAGCACATTCCATATGCTATGCCTTTCCTTGTTCATTTCCTTCTCATGGGAAATTAAAATATTTCTTCCTTCAAAACAAGACAAGGAAGGGATAATCTTATATTCACTATAATTTACTCATGTTTAATTGTTTTAAAATATCACAAATAGAAAATTAAATACTTTAAAAAAAGGTACATTATTTTATCTTAAGGGTGGACTTAACAGTACTCCAGTTCCACTCACAGTGCTTAGATTTATACTTTATTACGGGCTGGACACAGTGGCTCACGCCTGTAATTGTAGGACTCTGGGAGGCCAGCGTGGGAGGACTGCTTGAGCTCAGGAGTTTGAGACCAGCCTGAGCAAGAGCGAGACCCTGTCTCTACTAAAAATAAAAAAATTAGCCGGGCATTGTGGCACACCTG
The DNA here is from genome assembly GCF_040939455.1 of Microcebus murinus. Classification (NCBI taxonomy): domain Eukaryota; kingdom Metazoa; phylum Chordata; class Mammalia; order Primates; family Cheirogaleidae; genus Microcebus; species Microcebus murinus. Next base: position 16,680,978 of record NC_134114.1, read on the forward strand.
TAGTCCTAGCTACTCTGGAGGCTGAGGCAGGAGGATCCCTTGAGGCCAGAAGTTTGAGGTTTCAGTGAACTAGGCTGACGCCACAGCACTCTACTCAGGGCAACAGAGTGAGACTGTTTCTCAAAATAAATAAATAAACTTTATTAAAGTAATTGTGGCTCTTTCTTTTCTTTTTTCTTTTCTCTCCATACCTTCCTTTCTCTCTCTCCCTTTTACAAACTAACATATTTACTGTGCTTTCTTAGCTGAGATTGATCAGTTCTTCCTAAAGTATCAAAAGATAGACATATTATTTTTATATGAGAAAATTATTGTTCAGTAATGTCTGGATGCTTTTTGTCACATACTTTTATCCTGGTCTTAAAAATGAACTATCAACATTTAAAAGGCAAACATGAGGCCATCTCTTCTAACATTCCATTGCATCTACTGTTATCGGATTCAAAGCATGGGTCTAAGAGCAAATAAAAATTGACGGGTTTTTTTCAACTCAGAATACAAACCCATTGAACTGTCCTTTCAGTTTTGACGCTCCATCAGTTAACACCACACTATATCACAAGAAATATGATTTGATCTGAGAAGAACTGCAGCAGCCTGAAACATATATTCCCAGAACATGTCTCTAAGAGTACTGTAGCCATTAAATGTCTCCCATAATGTCTGTGATAAATCTTAGTATTAGTGAACAATATCAGTTCAAGGCATCTCTTTGGAACTGCAAGTCTAGTCTACAGGTGCCCATTCACTATGGAATTTTCCAGCCATAAATGTAGATGGGTCAATCTATCAAGGTTTTTCTCAAAGAAGTAAACTCAGCAGTAGTTTAAGGTTTATTCATTAAAATTTATTTGGTATCTCTTGTGGTATCTCTTGGTAGATGTATTGTAGAATATAATTTAAATGTACAGATTTTAGATGCAAACTGCCTGGGTTTGGTTCTGTGACCTTGGACAAAACAGTTATGTTTTTATGGGTAAAATGGGAATAATTGTGGCAGTATGAGAATTAAATAAGATAATAAAAGTTAAGAGTTCAGTGCAAATAGTAAGCATTACTAAGCATTTCCTTTTATTTCCTTGCGATCACTTTTGTTTAGTTTCTCTTCTCCATTACTATTGGAGCCAATCTGCTCATTTGCTGATATTAGTGAGGCTTAGTCACTGTTAAGGAGTGTGGAGTGTGACTCCTGCTGTCTGCTTTTTATTATGCTTAATGTTCTTCTCTACTTTCCTTCCCATATTTGACAGGCTGAGCCAACACCTTTGTGTGCTATATAAATGCCACATGAAACACTGAAACTTGGATCTCATCATCCTGGGAGCAAATGATATCTGGGAGACCAAACAGATCAAGCCATAGGTGTGAGTCACAGAGAGAGCAGGAGGTCTAGACTCAAGAGGACACTTTTCCCTGATTAACCTAATCGAAAAGCAAGGGGCTAGACTAACCTTTTAATTCTTGCTATAGCAACCCAGAATCAGTTTTACACCATTTTTTGGTGTAAAATGACATAATTACAGATTCAGTCTCCTGTTATACCTTTTTTTTTTTTTTTTGAGACAGTGTCGTTCCGTTGCCCAGGCCAGAGTGAGTGCCGTGGTGTCAGCCTAGCTCACAGCAACCTCAAACTCCTGGGCTCAAGCAATTCTGCTGCCTCAGCCTTCCAAGTAGCTGCGACTACAGGCATGCACCACCATGCCTAGCTAATTTTTTCTATATATATGTTAGTTGGCCAATTAATTTCTTTCTATTTATAGTAGAGACGGGGTCTCACTCTTGCTCAGGCTGGTTTCGAACTCCTGACCTCAAGCAATCCACCCGCCTTGGCCTCCCAGAGTGCTAGGATTACAGGCGTGAGCCACCACACCCAGCCAGTCTCTTGTTATAAAATATGAGTTGTTACTGGCTGAAAATGTTGCAGCAACCAGGAGAATCTTCACATCTCTGCCAGGTAGAAGAATCAAAGGCTACTACATTCCATGTTCAAATGATGGACAGAATAACACACAAATGTTTTACCTGCCATACATGAAAACAGTCAATGACCAATTTATTTTATAATATTCTCTAGGTAGGAAAAGGTATTTATACTTTATTAAATATCTATTCAGCTTAAAGCAAAGCCTCCCGTAACTCTTAAAATCGACAGATTTTTTAACATATTGGTTATTTAAATTATTAGAAAAAAGGAGTAACCAAGAAATTTTTTTTTTTTTTTTTTGAGACAGAGTCTCACTTTGTTGCCCAGGCTAGAGTGAGTGCCGTGGCATTAGCCTAGCTCGCAGCAACCTCAATCTCCTGGGCTCAAGCGATCCTGCTGCCTCAGCCTCCCAAGTAGCTAGGACTACAGGCATGTGGCACCATGCCCAGTTAATTTTTTGTATATATATTTTTAGTTGGTCCATTAATTTCTTTCTATTTTTTAGTAGAGACGGGGTCTCACTCGGGCTGGTTTCAAACTCCTAACCTTTAGCAATCCACCTGCCTAGGCCTTCCAGAGTGCTAGGATTATAGGCGTGAGCCACCACACCCAGCCTAATCAAGAAACTTTTAACATTCAGCTTTCCTTTTCCTGACTATTCTATTCAATTATTGCAAATATTATTGACTTACACTAATTTTGAGAAAAATGGGAGTCATTAGATAATTGGGTATCTGTTTTATGCAAAGTAATGTTCTCACTCTAAAATTTCTCACCTTGTATAAATAAGAAAAGAAATGCCAACCATCCCTGATCTAATAAAGGATTAAGAATCATTGGCCCAAAAAACTAAAAAAAAAAAGAAATGCCAAGAGATGTTAAATAACTTTCCCAATCCTACATAAGAGACTCCACATGCTAAATTGTTTTAATTGTTGCAGCTTTCAGTAAATGATTACTCTAGAACATTAAATTATAAAAGACAGTGAGATATGCTATCTTTGACTCCACTGAAGCTAGTAAACCTCTGTTTTAAGCAATCTCCTTAACAATATCGTAGTCTTTTGGGATCTGATTGTACAGTTGGTACTGAGTATGACAGTCACTGCCAGTGGCCTAACATCCATTTCCCCTTCTCCTTATTAATAGAATCCTTCCATATTAATAACATGTATTATCAATGATTATGTTTTGGGTAGTAGTATTCCTAATTAAAATCTTACCCCCACACCCCAGAGTAAGCATGTGACTCCATTTTGCCTAATGAGGTAAAAATAGAATAAACTTTTGGGTGCTTTTTAGTAAAACTTTGTTAAATGGACAAACTCATTCTGTGTGCACATTTTCCTGCTTTTCTTTCAACTTTCCTATTTTTTCCCTTCATATTTTTTATTTCTTGCTGAAATAATGACTAGAGATGCAGAAGCTAGTTTATGAGTATGCAAAAGAAAGCCACATGCTTAAGATAATCTTTTGGGAAATTAAAGTCTCTTTTTTGACTTTGTCATGAAGTTGCTGTCCCAGACCCAGAATGCCTATATCTAGCCTTCTTTTTCCATGAGAAAAATAAATCCCTCTTTGTTTAAGAGATTATAGTTGGATTTCTGTTCCATGCAGCTGAATCCAATTCTGACTTAGGCAATCAGTAGACATTTTTTCTTTATGCAGCAGTATTTGTACTTGTAAAAATTATTTGTGACTTTATAGTAAGAATCATATCTATGTAAATCACATGTAAAATAATCTTAAACTCATTTAATTTGTTCTATAAATACTCAATTGGTAAATATAGAATAAACATTATCTTAAACATGTTTGATTGAGTCATTTTATTTTGTATGTTTGTCTAAATGTCAAATAACGACCTTATGCAAAGAAAAGTTATTTATGAACTCTCAATGAAACAACTGTTTTGTAAAGCACTTTAAAATTCAATAACATTAAAGCGAAATGATCTGTATCAACCATGTAAAACTACCGTCTTTGCTACAAATCAGATAATTCTACTAAATACTCATTTGCATAAAACTGTAATAAAGCTTGTGTCTCAATAATGCTATTTTCATTGTTTAATTATATTTTCTTACAAAATATGAGATATATTTTTAAATGATAATCATTTCTTCCCTGGATTTATTCTCCATATCCTTTCTACAATGTAATTATAATTCAATTAAATCACTTACAAATTGTCTGGTTTTAAATTATCTCTTTGTGCATATGTAAGTAATGTGTTTGAGCAAAATTTATTTTTTATGAAATTAAAAATATGAGGAGTTTTTAGCTACATGTGGGTGATTCTTTTAATGTAGAATAGCAAATAAAATTTGGCCATAACATGTCAGGTATTTCTATTAGCTTGAAGACACATAATGAAATAAAGTATTTCATTAGCCTGCTGAGATAAGACTCAGTGTGAACAGCAACATGGAAAAACAATATGATGAACATTTTCATAAGCTCAGATTTCCTGATTAAAGTATTATTCTCTTAAGACTGATTCAAAATGGATATAAATATAAGTACGTTCTTATTGAGTACTCTAAGAAAAAGTTTGGAACACATTCAATTTTTGAATATTATAAATTGTACTTCAAAAATGATACAATACAGCTGAAGAAAAATATTTAAACAAAAATAGCCTTTTGATTTAGTGTATATATGCCTAAAAAGTACATGTTTTTCATTTTAATGATACCTGTGTGGAAAATATATATGAGTGCTATGGGATCTTACTGCCAGTCAGAGAATAGAATTTGCTTCTATAAATTTATGAATAATCCTTGCCTTAGGTAATATATATAAAGTTTTCAATATGATTCATGTATACTAAATATGTATAGAAAGAACTATAATCTTCACATTTTCTCCAAGCATTTATATGAAAAACATGTGAGCTGAGCAGAGAATCGGGTTTATTTAACGGGAATTAGTTAATGCAGTCAGCTCTCGCTGTTAAGTTCTTGCATTGCTGTTTCATTATCAAAACAACTGAAACTATATTAAAAGTCAACCATTACATTCATTAATACTCAATGTAAATGTTATACTTATAGGTCCATTAATCTAGAATCTAACAGTTTCATTCAATCATAGATCTATTACGTGAGGAAAGTCAAGGAAAGAATGCCAGAATGACCATTTTAATGGGAATTAAGTTTTGAAAGGACCTCAATTACATTGACAGTGGGTCGCCCTTCTATACCATGGGAAAGAATAATTTCACTGAATAGTTCCAGTGTTGCTTACAAAGCAGATAATTTACATATACTTACATGAGGAAAAATACTAATCACGTAGAGCAGGTGGAGCAGAAGCTCACTGGATTGTGAGCTTCTTAAAGGGAATCTTTCCCCAAAATTCATCCTAGTTTTAGTTACATAATTGATAAATAAATGCTTATTTTATTTGTTTTGTTTTATGAATGAATGAATGGCCAGCGGACCAAAAAGAAAATTTAGATTTAGGTCAAATTCCAGATATATGATATTAAGAAGCTTCTTTTTGAAGTTAAAACATCATGCTGAGTTAAAACATTTTTGGTTAAAAATTATTATTTTTTTGTCTTCTCTCTGCCTCAATACTTTCAAGCAGTAATTTAGTTTTACGAATGGGAGTGATTTGACAAAAGAGAACAGGAGGGTCTGATGCTGAATAAACTCCAAATTCTGGATACAGACTCAATGTATTTATCTTTTTATTAGTGAAGGAGAATACAAACATCCTCATCAAATCTCTAGTCTATTCACCTCTCCTTTCTTTCAATACAGCCGCCCGTTCTTTTCTTCCCTCTGTTCATTATCAAGCTGAACACATATGGTCTTGCATTTTCATAAGATGCTTGTCAAAAGACAATTCTTTCCTAATGCTATTTTTTTGTAGTAATTGTAGTTATGAAGCCAACCCTCAGTGCTTATAATCCACAAACTGAATAGTGCGGGGGGAAAATTAGGGGACTGGTGCACATTGTCAGCAATATGAACGGCTCCTATTTCACTCAGCAAAAGCTAAACCTTTGCCATGCCCTTCAGGTTTCTTCACCTTTTGGTCCGTCCCTACACAACCCGTTTTATTAATCTCATCTCCTATTATTCTCCACTTGCTCACTCATTCTGTTCCATGCACACCTCCCTGCCACCTCAGGGAACTTGCACTGGGTGTTCCCTTGCCTAGAATGCTATTCCCCAGATATCCACTTGGTTAATTCTCACTTCCTCCAGAGTGAAATAGCACCAAAATTAAGTACATTTGTCAATACCATTGTAAATTGCAACCTGTTTTCACCTCAAAACATTTCTGATCTTTCTGTAATTTATTTATTTGTTAAATAACACTGGTCACTTTCTAACTTATCTTGCAACTTTTTAAAAATCTGATGTTTATTGTTTCTTTATCATTCTGCTAGAGCATAATTTCCATGAGAACAGGGTATGTTGTCTGTTTTATACCCCAAATATACCCAATCAACTAGAACAGTGTCTTGCTTACTGGCATTATTCAATAGTTTTCGAATTAATGAATACATTTATAATCATTTATTCAAAAATTTTCCTAAATTACCTGAAATTGTAGATCTAGCAAGCTTATTCTCCTCTTACTCTCTGAAATGGTTATTTCAAACTCATTCAACTTACTTAGGACTTCCAGTAGCATCCCTTTACATGAGCAGCTTAAAGGTCATCTATGTGCTTAGTTTGATTTAGTCCAATGGAAGAGTTTTTAGTCCTCTTCCTACCAGCCATTGATGCTGGTACCATTTTCTTTTGGTAACATTCTTCTTTGGCTTCTGACATACTCCAAAGACCTGATTTCCCTTCTCCTCATCTGGTCATCTTTATCAGTTTCCTTTGCAGGATTATATTCCTTTCCCCACCTATTGGGTAACTCTTGTCAGTATTTCAGGCCACCCTTCTCCTTATTCAAAATACTTTCTTTTTCATTTCACAGCTTTGATCCTTATCAATCTACCAAAATATCCCTGTCATTAAAATTTCTGCTTTTAAGTTCCAGTCAGTTGTCTCATAATCTCTACTAAGATGGCTCATAACTCTTTCCCCATAAATGTCTCAATAAAAAGAACTTGATTTATTTGGAAGTTATATATTAGTGAATATTACTCATAATTTAAGTATGACAGCACCACAATTTTGAATTCTGTTGCTCGAGGTTTGTAGTAAGCTCACCTATAGAAGTAACATTTACAAACTAAAGAGTAAGAGCTTGTTTTCTATTTCATACTTGTTTATGGCCAATTAGATCTCAGACTCTAGGCTAAGTGGGCATGATGGCCATGGAAGTACACCACTGGGGGCTCACCAAGAGAACCCAATGCAAGGAGCTGAGTTAACTGATGGACTGTGTGCTCTTACCCTCTGAATCCACAGTAACTGAAACCATGCTCTTCCAAGCTGTTCCCTGCTAAAGCAGACTAAGCAAGACAGAAATGCCCTATAATACAATACGTAGGTCTTCCTGCAGATTCTTCCATTTACAAACGTCAAACCTGCACCATATTCCAAAGGCTCTCTCTGTCTTCTTTGGCACCTTCCCATTGATTCTTCACAGGCATTTCCCCCGCATTTCTTGCACACATAATTATGCCTTGGTGATTAGAACTGACAAGTAGCAAACATTGTTCCAGGACAAGTATACTTCTCTAGAGCAACAATAATTCTCGATACTGTCCCCTAAGAATTTATCTTACATTAACATCAATTCAACAACTGTGTTGTTAAAAAACAAATAAATAATAAAAAAGATTTTATTTTTAATAGGAGGTGTTCTAGGAAGAAGGCTGAGGTTTCCCCTATTGCCAGAAATGAAAGTCAACACTGTCTTTTCCTTATTAATTTAAAACAATTGAGTAGGCTTTTTGGCTAAAAACATAAAACATTTGTGAGAAATTTATATATGCCAAATCCTTTTTTATATTGGCTATTTCTTTTGATATTTATTAAACTATTACTTTGCCATCGTATCAGAGCATGTGTTAGTAATAGCCTAACATTTTCCCAGAATTTTGATGATGCATGGCTATATCTTAAGCTAATGAAATTAATTAATGACTAGTAACAAGTTTTCTTTTCCTTCCCTATTTTTCACGCCAGTTTTCAAATAAATATAAAGATCTTTTCCTCCTTTTCCTCTGATCATGAGAAAGCTGGACTGGATATTCACGGCCATTAATTCTCCATTCATTTAATCACCTATATTGCATGTGTCTCAGATTCAACCAAGGTCGACTTACTTAGCAAAGCTTTTATTCTGGGTGAGTTCCCTGCTTCACCCAAATCATGAATACTCTTTGCTTCATGGAACTCTATTGCTTTTGTTCCCAGAACCAATTATATCTTAGCTAATCTTTCCCCTTTAATTCTCCTTGATATTTTTCTGAATAAAATGTGCAATCAGTGAATGCATTATTACTCCCACTCTCTGGTTTATCCATTCATGGATAAGGATACAGAATTGTCTGCCTCCAGCTTATTATAAATTCATTCTTCTCAATTGTGCCCAATAACAAGATTTCCCTTGCCCTGGGTCAGCAATATTCTCAGTCATCTCTATTATTTAATTGTAAATCTGTCTTCATGTATTTTCTAAAATTATAGGCATGCTTTTTTGTATATGTGCCCATACCAACCTCCTAGATATATGTGTCCATCTCTCCATAGGCTTTACATTTTGTGACTCTCTGCTTTAAAATTTTGGGTCCTCCTCCCTATTCATTCATGTCCTAACAGTCTTTGAAAGGATGTTTGCCCTCAAGTACTCCTTGAAGTTTCCTTCTAAGCGAAGGTGCAGAAGCCTTTGATTCACACACATGTCTTTTTCAGGCCCTGGTTTAGCTAGCTTTTAAGTTTATGATTTGCAATTGACATGCAATAAAGACTTGTTGACCTTTAGTTCCTTTTGAAGAGAAATATAACCACAAACATACTGCCACTCAGGACAGATGGAGAGGTTCATGAAAACAAGCAGCATTTGCGAAGGCATGCTGGAAAGACAGTGGGCCAGTTATGTTCTCTGGATACTGGAAATTCTTCCTGAGATTAAGCCAGACCAGCATAAAGTATTAAATAATCCTCAACCACATAAAATTGAGATCTTGTAAAACTGCTTTTCCAAAATGCTTTTCAAACACCTAAAGGAGGGATATTACAAAATTACACTCTAAAATTTCTCAGATTATTCATTGCAAGGATATTGTTGATGGCCATTATATTTAGCACTGGGTGACTTCAGAAAGACTGATGGGATTTTTTTTCATTGCTATTATCAGGCTAAAAGAAATAGTTTTATTTTTTGTTGAGCAAAACAAATTGTGTGTATGTGTGTATGTGTGCATTTTTAAAAATACTATATGTCACTTATTGAAATAACATTTAATTATAATAATAGATGTTTTTACAAAGAGAGTATCCAAATCACAAAATGAAGTGATTACTTTTTTTGGTAAGTCATATATAGTATGAAATTATTAGAATGCTTTTCTTAAATTTCAGATTATGGGATGCACATATTTTGGTTACATAATTTGCTTCTGTACAGTTTGAGTCAAAGTTATAAGTGTGCCCTTCACCCAGATAGAGTGAATTGTATCTGTTAGGTGTGAATGTACTCATCCCCTCCTCTCCTCTCCCACCTGCTTGATTTCCATTGAGTTTTACCTCCATATGTGCATATAAGTGTTGATCGATTAGTTCCAATTTAGTATTGAGTACATGTGTTGTTTGTTTTTTCATCCTTGCAAAAATTCTAGAAGAAAATGTTGGAAAAACTTTTAGAGCTATAAGCCTAGGCAACGAATTTATGAAGGAGACCCCAAAAGCAATCACAGCAACAAGGAAAATAAATAAATGGTACCTGATCAAATTATAAAGCTTCTGCACAGCCAAGGGCAAAATCAATAGAGCAAATAGACAACCTACAGAGTGGGAGAAAATATTTACATGCTATACATCCAATAAAGGGCTATTAACCAGAATCTACAAAGAACTCAAGCAAATCAGCAAGAAAAATATATCAAACAATTCCATCAAAAATTGTATATGTGCATTTAACTTCTGGAAGATCTGAACATGTAACTATGTCTCTATTTTCTATTTGCAGATAGATAGAAAGCTTAGAGCCACATGTGGAACACACTGCTAGAAACTAATTTTTTTTGACAAGGACTTGGTTTACCAACTTAATACCTGATTTCATAGAATTTTTCTTTGTTTTTCTCCCATTCTAATGTCTTCTCCCAAGTAATATTATTTGATTCTGTTGAATTATATTTCTATATTATATTAAACAAGTTCTCCCTTTAGAACTTGAAACAATGAACAGATATGCAAATATACAAAAGGAACATGAAATAAGCATATATGCAAAAAAGAGATTAATATTCCATTAATAGTTGATGACCCATTTATTTCACATAACTACCTAAGTACATGTTCTACCTGACATTTCATGCATGCTTAGCATACATTTATTTACCAAGTGAAGAAAACGAGGATTTGGAAAATAAAACTGTTTTTTCAATATGTTTTACTCATTTCAAAGTACTACTAAAGCTTGCAATCCTGGCTGATTTTTATCTCAATATAGTCAAGTCTTTATTATTGAAGTACAGATTAATGGCTTAATTATTAATTACATTTAAAATTTGCAGATATGTTTATACAATTTTAATACACACTGTGTTTTTTAAAAGTTATTTTAATTATCAAAAACCAGTCTAAACATCCAGAGATATCAGAAAACATCTGTTTTTGGAACTTCTGATTAACCAGCAAATGTCATGCTAGGTCTACAATGTACAACATGCAAAATCCCTTTTTTATTGTTTGTATCATATTTTTAATCATCGAAACAGAAAAAAGAAAGAAAGGTGTTTAATATTTAACTCTAATATAAAGTTGTCAAATAATTGAAACGTTGTTGGACTTTTAAAAGCCTGCATTACAATAGCGAGAAGCAGAATAATTATTTGTGATATAAAAGAGAAAAATGATGAATTACTTAGTTTTAATTCCAATTGGGTTCTTTACTAAATGAAAAAATGCATCGCTGCCTCTGCAACTTACAGATTATATTGCTTCTATTTTTAAAGGGGTCAAATTTGTGTGTCTTTCAGTTGGCAATGGGTTCTAGGCAGAAAGCTTTTGCCCTGATGATTTACAGAACTGCTAAAATGTCCATGTGTTATTCCATAGAGAATTGTAATGGACTTTAGTAGTATACAAGTTTGAAAGATACTTCTTTACCTTCAATGTACGTACTTGGTTGGGTTATATAACATTCAAAAAGAGAGAATTTGGAGACTGAAAATGTTGATTTCCGTTTAGCCTCCACAACTTACAACATTTGTCACCTCAGGGAAGTGATTTTATTTTATTCAAACTACATTTCCTCTTCTTAGACAAAACTAACAATAGCTAACCTTTTATATGATTTATTGTGAGATGAAAATGGACTAATAAATGCTAAAGTATAATTAGAATTTGGTTTTAAGTTATTTTAAAAGTATTTACTAAGTGAAACTTGCTCCTATATGAAAATTACAAATTCCATCTCTGAATGCAAACACAATGTGTTCATTATTTGATAAAGATAAATACACATGGAAATTCTACTATGATTTATACCCAGCTACAAGGGGCCAGACGAGTTGATCAAACTCTATGGATATGTCAAAGCACAAAGTGAAGGATCTAAATGCTAATTTTAAGAACTCATACCAGATCCAGAGGATTATACATACATCTTCAAAGATGAAAATAATATAAATAAACAAACAATGAATGGGGTGTAAATCCTCCTGAACATCTGTGCAATGTTCACGATCCATGAGGTGCAGAAACAATAGCATTAAGAGTCTCTAATATTATGTTGGCTCATATTGGCTGTGATATAGAATTCACAAAAGGAAGGTATATTAGGTTCCCATTTCCTAACTATTTTCATTTTTTTTTTTTTTTTTTGTCACAGAGTCTTGCTCTGTTGCCTGGGCTAGAGTTCAGTGGCATCATCATAACTCACTGCAACCTCAAATTTCTAGACTCAAGTAATCCTTCTGTCTCAGCTTCTCTAATAGCTGGGACTACAGGTGAACATCAACATGCCTGGCTATTTGTTTTTTAATTTTTATTTTTTTTTGTAGATGTAGAGATGGGGGTCTCACTATTGCCCAGGCCAGTCTCTTGTTACCTATTCTTAAGATAAAGCATTAAAACAAAAACCTGGTTATAAGATTCTATGAGACAAGTCTTAAATGTATACAATTGATTTTGATTTTAATAAAATAACATTTTCTTTTCTTATGTTCAAGGTACTTTTCATAAATCTTGTCTTCTTTAAGTATCTTTTATTTTAATATACCTCTCTTTTTACTGTTGGTTTCTAGTAAGAATGATGAAGTAAGTAAAAAAAAAAAATAAAAGAGATTGTATATCCTAAGAAAAGAACTACCTTATAAAAATGAGCAGATAAAATAAAGGAAGAGCTCTGGTCTCATAATTGCTTGGAATATTCCATAACAATACACTATTTATAATGAAAATTCATTGCATACATGTCCACTTACATATATATATATATATATATATATATATATTCCTGAATCTTTAGGAATATATATATTACCACATATATAAGTATATATGAGTATATATATAAAAATGTGTACTCATACAAATAGCTCAGATATATCCAAAGATTTTATGTATTATATCTAGAATGTGTATTAGGTAAATATGTGTATTTATTCTATGTAATATGCAATGAAGATTGATAGACATAATAGTCTCTTTATGGTATAGGTTAGGAATAATTGTATCATTTATGGTAGGGCGGATTATGTTTGTGCCAGGTATGGACCAATGGATGTCAAATGACAGCATGTAATAGAATCATAGTACTATGTAAATAGGAGCATAGATAGAAAAGAATTTACAATGTGAAAAATATTTAGATCACTAATAACATCATTCATCTGCTCCTCAAATTATCTGACCTATCTGCAACTACTTAATCTAAAAAATAACAGTGATTATGAGTGTTTTCACATTCACATTTTATGGCTCTAAAAGCATGCACTTATTTGATAACATTGAATTTCATTAGAAAAACTAATATGTATAAAAGGCATGCATTTTAAAATATATTATGTGTAATATTTCAAATTGTAAATATGGATATATAAGACCCAGTCGATGCTATACATATAAGTTCATTCATGAATATCACAATAACCTTCCCTGTAAATCTAAGGAAGCAAAATAATGGGAATTTCTCAAAAACTTAAAGCAGGAGATACAACTGGAGGAGTGTTTGCTCAACCATAATTGTGAATCAATCTGTTTAATTTTCTCACTGTTGATTTTGTCTAATTGGAAGATGATATTAGCTAACTTCACAGTTCTACATCATTGCAAGGAGAGAAGAGGAAGTCTTTGACATACTGTGTGTTTACTGTTAAAGAAATATTTATTCAGTGAGTGTTTAGTACGTATGCATTTCTATGTTTGCATATTTTTCCCTGAAAGCAATACTTTTAAATTTCAGAATACAATAGCTTATCACAAAATAGAGATATACATATTGTACCAATTCCTTTTAAAATTAGTGTTAACATAGCATGAGGGAAATGTAATTCAACAGGAGAAATGAAAATTTAAGCTTTTATCTGTGAAACTGAACACTGATTTCCTAAAAGTCATTTTCATCAATAAAATCTGTCAAGATGTGTGCAATATATGCAGCATTTAGACAAATGTCACCATTATTTCTTGCCCAGACATGATATGAGGCCCATGTTCATCATGTCCTTTATTATATCATCCATGCATATTAAGACTGCAAATGACTTTCGACTATTTAAATACATAATCATGATATAATGTCCAAGGCTTTATAGAATCCCAGCATAATTTTGTATATATTCTTTTCAACTTACTTTGCTCTTTTACATTGAAGTACTGTGACCAATAGTTATACCAGAGATTTCTGAAGCAAATAATCAGTATGTATTCATCTAGCTTACAATATCATATTGAATGTTCATAGATAGTAAAATAAAAAGGAAAACAGATAAACCTAGTTAAAAAGGACACTTTATATGCTACTATAAGCATTGCCTGCTTATAATTAGTAATTATTTTTTAAAAGGCAAGTGGACTAAGAAATTTGCATAATATCTCCCTACTTGGTAGAAATCTATTATCATCTCATTATGTAGGAGAATGTCATAGCTATATAATATTTTCTTTAGAATTATATAAAGGTTATTTTCCTATTAAGAAGTGGCCATTGATAATAGATAGGTGGAATTAAATTATTAATATCACTGTTTTTAAACTGCTGTTGACTGCTTATTTTGGGATCACTGTACATATCAGAAAATGGAGAACATCAAGATAGTTTCCTCATTGTAGCATGTGATCTTTCCAGGTGGTCAGTTTAATAAAAGGGTATAAGTTAATTAATAGAATCTTAAGAGTGTAAACATAACATTTTTGTGATAATTGCTATCTTAATTAGGGGTTGCAGTCAGATGTGTGTAAGCTTATGAAAGCCATATATTTTGCAAATTTTTCTGCTCCCATTTATAGAATCATTTGTATACGATTTTAAAACTTCTCTATTTAAGACTTTATTCAGTATATCTTACACAGCAACACTTGTATTTATCCAGTTCCACTTTAGTAATTTTTGCTCTTCTCAGAAGTAAACCTTTGCACTTGTAGCTAATTCTAATGACTCATATGTCATTGTATTAGACAAAGGAGTCTGTATTTTCCTTCAATAACTGGGAGATGTTAAAACTACATGTACTGACCTTATTTAATTTCTATTCTAGACTCCTTCTGTGACAGTCCATTTCTATTTCTATGAAAAATAACTCTGCCCCATCCGAAGGAAGACTTTAGCATCTCTGTCTCCTTCTACTTTATGACTCACCGTGAAAAGTTGACTGGACCAAGGATGGACTTCTTGAGCCAATGTTGGCCACAATATCAACAGACTGTAGAATACCTCGCTTTGATGCTTGCCTTATTGTTTTTTTCTCTGTCTCCGCTCTCTTTCCCTGTCCTCTGCTTTTTGTTTCTACTCCTTTCTCCCTTGAACCTCAACTAAAAATAACCCTGAAATCTTACAAAAGCAGCCCTAAAAAATACTGTTCTGATAATTGTCGACAAAGGATGGCACCAATTATTCTGAGCATAAGACATCAAAAACTGGAAAAATCTAACTGTTTAAACCACAAGTTTTGTAGCAGTTCCAGATGAAGAGATCTGCAACCTGGGCTAGACTTAGACTTAAGGCCACATGCTCTTCTCTTCCTCTCATCCTTTGCAAACTCCAATCTATCTCCTGAGCGTGTTAACTCATCTTCAGATGTTCCCTAACGTGAATCTACTGATTAAAGTCTTGAATCTCTATTTGAGTAGCATTAACTTTTTCTTTAACCCTCTAAATCATTCCATTTTATGTGAATTTTGGACAAAGTCATAAAGAGACTAGTCTCAGGAAATTGCCCTTCTATTGTGTGGAGAAGATATAAACATGGGAACAGAGAACACAGTGTACCTGGAGAAGCAGAGAAAGGGAGAGGATTCAGGAGAGAGAAAGAATGAGAATGAGGTGCAGAGACATCCAGGCTAGTTTGATTTTTCTGGTAAGATCTCAGTTTGCCTTCACTCTTGCAATTATTTACTCCAGGTTATCTGTTTTTCTTGGATGTTGAGAAACAATAGGATCATTCTGATAAATGTGTTTGCTTTCCTTGATTAAACTAGTTTTAAGTGCTTCAATTTTTAAAACCAAAAGTAACTTAACAGAGTTTTGAAAAGACACTTTGTCTCTATCTTCCTCTTTGAGATAAAGGCTTATGAGTGCTTAACCTAAAAAAGGCTTATGGGAGCTTAAAAAAGAATACCATTCACATGTTTAGTAATTTATAATTTCACAATGCTGACTATTATTAAATTTTAATAAAATCTGTAAGAAAGGGTATGCGATCTTTTTGGTATTGATGAGGATAACTGGGAAAACATAATTCAAAAAATATGAGTTCCATGATGACAGTGACAGTCCCTATTGCATTCACTGTGCATTGTACACACAATATTACTTGCTGAATAAATGAATAAATGAACAAATGCACAAGAACATGCACAAATATTCTTGGGACTAGAAACTAGATCTTTTGAAGTGAGACTATGCTTCCAATTAGATCTTGGGTAAAGGAGGAAGGGAATTTCATTTATGGTTGTTACATGAAAGCCAATGAAATATTGTTTTTAAATATGTTTCACAGTGAATATCATTATTAGAATATTAGTGAATCTGTGGCAACAATTACCAAAATGTGATCTACTAAATACTAGGGCTATTGGTAGTTAACAGGTGTTCAGTGCAGAAATGTTTCAATGTTCTCCTTTAAATCATTTGGGATAACTATCTATCTATCTATCTATCTATCTATCTATCTATCTATCTATCTATCTATCATCTACCTATCTATCCATCAATCTATCTATGGATTGCCCTGTCATGTGTCTTGTCCTGTATGTTTGAGAAAAAGCAACCAGTATAAATTTTTTGCCTTCAGGTATTTTATATTTTGGTAGGAAATACAAAAATGAATAAATACATACCATATGCACTAAAGAAATTTTATGCAGGATTTTTTTCTAAGAATATACTTTAGGAAATGCAAATTAGAAAATGAAGATCACAATATTGTCAGAAACATCATTTGGTCTGAATGTTTGTACCCTCCTGAAACGCATGTGTTGAAATCCTAACCCCTAATCTGATAGTATTAGGAGCTGGGAATTTGGAACATGATTAGATTTAGATGAAATCATAAGGGCGGAGCCCTCATGATGAGAGAGTGTCCTTATATGAAGAGGAAGAGACTGGAGATCTCTCTCTTTGTCATGTAATGAATGACAAAGCAATAAATAGGCATGCCAGATAGAGGGCCTTCACCAGGAACTGAACACTGATGGCACCCTGATCTTAGGACTTCCAGCCTCCATAACAGTGAGGGATAAATTTCTGTTGTTTAAGCCACCCAGTCTATGATAATTTTTTATGACACACAGGATGACTAGAATAGACATCTTTCATAAAATAGGCTTGATGCTACGTTCTATGGCTGAAACCATTGATGACGAATGATGCCTTGAGGAGCTCACAAATGAGAGGTAATTTCTAAACTGATCAATTATACTTCAGTGTGTTCTGTGTCATAAAGACATACAGAAGAGAGCGAAGAAGAGTGGCAACTTAACTGTCAATAAGTGAGAAATCAAGCAAATCTTCTTTTAAGAGATGCTTGCATTTGAGGTTCCAAGTGTGTGTCCTTGGTCAATAGCTTTGGTTCATTAGCACTGGGCAACTTAGGGAGCAGAGAAAAATGGTGCATTTGTCTCTAGTATCTAACACAAAAAACTAAAAAGCATATACATAGGTACATAGGCTAGAGAGACTGGGAGACTCTTCTGGCAGTACCAAGTAGTTTGATTTGATTTGATTTTCAGATACATTTCTAAGTATAAGAAGAATGATGCTTATTATAATAACACTATGGAATAACCACTATGTAACAACATATATTAGTGGGCTTGGGATTCCATAACAAAATACTACAAACTGGATGGCTTAAACAACAGAAATTTATTTCTCATAGCTCTGGATGTTGAGAATTCCAAGATCAAGGTTCAGGGCAGTTGGTTCCTGATGAAGTCTCTCTTTCCTGGCCCCTTTATATAATGCTATTTACCACCTAAATTCTTCATCTCCAAATACAGTCACATTGGGAGTTAGAGATTAATATCCAATAATATCGAAGTATATTAATATATTGGGGGACACAATTCAGTCTATAGTACAAGGACTCTGGTAAGTTCCTTATATGAAATATTTCTTTAAACAGTCTTAAAATTTATGACATGTGGGTACTATTATTATCCCCATTTAAAAGTGTTTTTGTATTATACTGAACCAAGGAGATGATCTAGATTATCTGAAATGCTTGGGATCAGAAATGTTTTGGACTTTGGAAATTTTCCAATTTAGGGATACATGCATATATATAATGAGATAATCTTGAGGATGGGACTCAAGTCTAAACACAAAATTTATTTATGTTTCATACACACCTTATACACATAGTCTGAAGGTAATTTTCTATAATGTTTTAAGTAATTTTGTGCTTGAAATGAAGTTTGTTTTAAGTACTTATATGTAAAATTTTTCACATATGGAGTCAAATTAATGCTCAAGAAGTTTCAAATTTTGGAGCATTTTAGATTTTAGACTTTTGCATTAGGGATGCTCAAACTGGTATTGTTCTCAGGTGAAAAAGAGACAAAATGGAATCTCTCAAAGGAAGGAATATGAATAGAGCAGTCAAAAATGTGAGCAAATCACAATGACCTGGGAGAAGTTCCAAGGCATCAAGACAACTACAAAGGTAGAGATGTACTTATTGATATTATTAATACACAGTACAGCTGGTCCCTGACCTAGGATGGTTCAAGTTATGATTTTTCAATTTCACTGTGCTCTAAAAGTAATACATTTTCAGGAGAAATCATACTTTGAGTATCCATATAACCATTCTGTTTTTCACTTTCAGTACAGTATTCAATAAATTACATGGAATATTCAACATTTCATTATAGAATAGCTTGTGTTAGAAGATTTTACTCAACTATAAGCTAATGTACATATTCTGAGCCCATTTAAGGTAGGGTAGGCTAAATCACGATGTTAGGTAGGTTAAGTGTATTAAATGCATTTTCAACCTAACAATATTTTTAACTCATGATGGGTTTGTCTGGATGCAACTCCATAATAAGTCAAGGAGCATCTGTATACATTTTTTTAAATGAATCTATAACAAAGCTTTTTTAAAGAATTGTTTGAATAAATCTTTCCTTGATATATAGGTAGGAATAAAACCACCCATGTATCAAGTACACAGAAAGTGAGAGAAATTTGAAACATAGTTCCTAAGGATGGCCACTTTGTTCCCATTACCTTCTTAAAACTGCTGATTCAGATCTCAGAAGCATGTTTTCCCCATAAGCCACTATGTAAAGCTGCTGAGCTAATGGCCCAGAGAACTGTGACTAGGAAGTCCTCACTGATCCGTCTCAAAACTTCATTTTATCAAGTGAGCAAATCACACCATGCCAAGGGAAAAATGTAAGTAAAAAGACCAACACATTGGAGGAAAAAAAAACCCCAAAACTAAAAATGCCACTCAAATCAAATAGGGTGAGTTAACGGCCATAGGTGTATAAAAAAATATATATCTATATATATGTGTGTGTGTATTTATATGTGTGTGTGTGTATATATATATATATATATATATATATATATATAGAGAGAGAGAGAGAGAGAGAGAGAGAGAGAGAGAGAGAAAGAGGAGAGAGAGAAATATAGATATAGATTTTGTTGGCTTGATTAATTCTAAATGCAGCTAGAAAATTTGATTCTGTCATTAGAGGAAGGAGTTAGAAAGAGCATTTGGCTATTTACTTTAGGCATATTATGAATGTTGTATCAGCTTATTGCATCATTAATGAAGCACAATATTAGATTTGGTTATTTGACATTTTTAAATAATAATACCATAGGCCAAGTATCTAAATATTAAATCTAGATCTAAGGTATTTAAATATTAAAGCCTCTAGATCTGCTTTCTATTCTGTAGTTTTCTTGGTCACCTACATAATTTTGATTTAATGTAAAAACCCAATTCTAGAAGTTGTTTTTTTCAATTTTTCTGTTCTCCTGGTACCCCAAATGCAATCTACTTATATATACTGTTTTCTTTGCATCTAGTAATGTATGGACTTTATCTGTTTGTTTTTAGCTTCATTCCCAGCATAAACAGACTTCACTGTCTCAGATCTAAAGCACTGCAAGATAATCCCACTGGTCTCCTTCCTTCCACCCTAACCATTCTTCCAACAACAATTTCACACAGCAACTATAAAAACTTCAAAAAATAGCAATGAGATAATATTACACCCCCATTGTCCCTTTAATAACTCTTACCTCTATCTATCATAGAATCCAAATTATTATGTCTGCAATGCCAATACTATCTACAATTGACTTCTGTGATTCCACCTCATTACACTCTCCCAGCCTTACCAACCACACTTAGGATTTATATCTTCTCAAAATCAAGCTCTTCCATAACGAAGACCCTTTGCATTTGCTTTTCTTCTTTGTAGAACTTCCCTGTCCCTCACACTAATGAATTTCTAAAAGATGCATACCACCATGGATGTTATCCATTTCAATACACTGTTATTTCTTTTCTTAATTGTACCAGTTACAATTTGCTTAATAACTAGCACATAGAAGTACTCAAAAAATCAGTTAAATAAATAAATAAATAAATAAGAATTTTGCTTGTTTTTGATATATATTCCAATGATTGGGACATGGTCTCTGACCTCTTGAAGCTTGCATTCTCTATGGTATATATATAAACAAATTTCTCTAACCACAGGTAGGATAAACTAAATACACTACACACAAAAGTAGACTTCTATTGAAATAGAGATAAAAAGCATTTTCAGGGGCATATGACAAAGGGCTTGGGTAACCTGTACTAATAAATTAACTCGTAAGTATCAGAAGTTTAATACAACAAAGGCTTAACTCACACCAAGTTGATTGGGTGGGGCTTTCTGGGAGAATATTTTTTCCATGACAAGAACTCAGGATAGTGCCTAATTTGGCTCTTCTCTCTCAACACATGCCTTTCAGGTCACTGATACAGGGAAGGAAGCTGCAGAGGATCAGGTGACAGTTCTTAAATGTACCACTTCTACTCACAGCCAGCTGGCAGTCACATGGTCCCTCCAAACTGCAAAGGGCCTGGGAATTGGGAAAGGACTCATGGACCATCCATGATCTGTAAATGTACCCCTATCCTGGGGAAGTGATTTGTGAAGATTGAGGATTTATTAACCAAATAGCGGTTAATTAATGACTGAGAATTTTGTGAATTGAAAATATGTCACTATTTTTAAAACTATACTATGTAGTAGCTATAAGTATGAAAGATAATTACATATTTTCCTCGTGTTAAACAGTACAATGTTATTTCCTGTTTTCTTTCAGAATGTTTCACCCAATATAGCACAATAATCCTATAGGGCTGCAATGTAAAACTGCATATGCCTCTTTGGGTCCACTCTAGATAAAAAATAGCAGACAATACTTCTCAATTTAAGAAATAATTTGCATTTTCTCACTTAAAGAGATACTGAATGTTTCTCAAAAAAATCTAGTGAAATAAAGCTACTAATTTTCAATAATATAAACAACTCGAAACATCATTATACATAAAAGCATATTCAAATTAGCACATAGAAAATCCAGATACATGGACAGCTTTTGTCCATAGTATAATTCAGATTTTTAAAAAAATCTTCATTAATATTTACATCAATTATTTTAGTTTGTCTTTATAAAAACACAGCTAAAAAAAAAAAGAAAACGTATATAATCAGTAAATACTTTTCAACAGTTGTTCAGCCAACCACATTGATTCCTGACCTGAAATCAAAAGAAACACTGACATATTTTATAAAGACTGAGAATAAAACAAAACCAAAAACAAATCACCACCATTGGTTTAGAATTTAAAACTCTCTCAATATAGAATTAAATTCAGAATTAGAATCTGAATTAGGATTAGAATTCTCAGAATCAAGAATTTACAATATAACAACACAAGGCTGGTCTTGGCTAAAACAAAACATGAATTTCTGAAACCAAGGGGTGTCCTTTATTGACTCATTAATCAATAAATTAAATAGATAAAATGCTATATTTATATGTGTACAGAAACTGTATGTGTGTGTGTATGTGTGTGTGTGTGTGTGTGTGTGTGTGTGTATACAGGCATGCCTCATGGATATGAAAGTTGGGGTGGCTGTGGCAATTTCTTAAAATAGCACAACAATGAAATTTGCTGCATTGATGGACTCGTCCTTTCATGAAATATATCTTCGTGGCATGCAATGGTATTTGATAGTATTTTATCCACAGTAGAACTTTTTCAAATTTAAAGTCATCTTCTCAAAATCTGCTATTGCTTTATCAACTAAGTTTATGTACTAAACACTTTGTTGTCATTTCATCAGTGTTTATAGCTTCTTAACCAGGGGCAGTTTCCATCTCAAGAAACCACTTTCTTTACTTATTCATAAGAAGCAACTCCTCATCCATGTAAATTTTAACAAGAGGTTCAGCAATTCAGTCACACCTGCAGGCTTCACTTCTAATTGTATTAATAGTTTTATTGTTATTTCCACCATATCTGTAGTTACTTCCTCCAATGAAGTCTTGTACACCTACAAGTTATCCTTGAGATATGAGAGTTGGAATCAGGTTTCTCCACATCCCTATTAATATTGTTAGTTTTGCCTTCTCCCATTCATCAAAATGTTCTTAATGGTATCTAGAATGGTAAATCCTTTCTAGAAGGTTTTCCATTTATTTTTCCCAGATCCATCAGAAGAATCACTATGGCACCTATAACCTTACAAAACATTTTTCTTAAATAGTAAGACTTAAAAGTTGAAATTACTCCTGGATCCATGGACTACAGAATAGATGATGTGTTACCAGGCAAAAAACCAACACTGATGTCCATGTTCATCGCCATCAGAGCTCTTGGGTGACAATGTGCATTGTCAATGAACAGTAATATTTTGAAAGGAATCCTTTTGTCTGAGCAGTGGGTCTCAACAAGGGCCTTAAAATATTCAGTAAGCCATGCTGTAACCAGATGTGCTGTCATTCCAGCTTAAGGGCCCTAGGATTTTTGGAATGGTAAGTGAGCATAGGCTTGAAATTCAATACACATTACAAGATACTTTATTCCCTAACAAGAGAGTCAGCCTGTCCTTTGATACTTTGAAGCCAGGCATTGACATCTCCTCTCTAGCTTTGAAAGTCTGAGATGACATTTTATTCCAAAAGAAGGTTATTGTTTCTCCACTGAAATTCTGTTGCTTAGTGTAACCACCTTCATAAATTATCTTCTGGATAACTTACTGTAGCTTCTATATCAGTACTTGTTTTACCTTGCCTTTTTATCTCAGCTTCTGTCCATAAATCTCATCAACTAACTTCTAATAGCTACAAACTTTGTTCTGCAGCATTGTCACTTTTCTTTGCCTTCATAGAATTGAACAGTTAGTGCCTTGTTTTGGATTAGGCTTTTGCTTAAGAGAATCTGTGGGTTGTTTGATTTTCAATCCAGACCATTAAAAGTTTCTCCCTATAAGCAATAATACTACTTTGTTTTTTTTTTATCATGCCTGTGTTTACTGCAGTAGCACTTTTAATTTTCTTTAAGACCTTTTCATTTGTATTTACAATGTGGCTAACTGTTTGGCCTAGCTTTTATTCTATCTCAGCTTTTGACATGCCTTCCTCACTAAGCTTCATCTTTTCTAGCTTTTGATTTGAAGTGACAGACGTGAGACTCTTTCTTTCATTTGAAAACTCAGAGGCCATTGTAGGGTTACAAATTGGCCTACTTTCAATACTACTGTGTCTCAAGACATGGAGAATCCCATGGAGAAGAAGTGAGATGGGGGGATGGCCAGTCAGTGGAACAGTCAGAACACACAAAACTTTTCTTGACTAAGTTCACCATCCTGTATGGGTGCAGTTTATGGTGCTCCAAAACAATTACAGTAGTAATATCAAAGATCACTGAGCACAGATCACCATAAGAGATATAATAATAATGAAAAACTATGGAAATATTATGATAATTACCAAATGTGATGCAGAGACATAAGTGCGCACGTGCTGTTGGAAAAATAGCGCTAATAGATTTGCTTGGTGCAGGGTTGCCACAGATCTTCTATTTTTTAAAATACAATATCTAGGCCGGGCACTGTGTCTCACGCCTGTGGTAATCTTAGCACTCTGGGAGGCTGAGGCGAGTGGATTGTTTGAGCTCAGGAGTTCGAGACCAGCCTGAGCAAGAGCAAGACCCTGTCTCTATTAAAAATCGAAAAACATTACTTGGCCAACTGAAATATATATAGAAAAAATTAGCCAGGCATGGTGGTGCATGCCTGTAGTCCCAGCTACCCAGGAGGCTGAGGCAGAAGGATTGCTTGAGCCCAGGATTTTGAGATTGCTGTGAGCTAGGCTGATGCCACAGCACTCTAGCCTGGGCAACAAAATGAGACTCTGTCTCAAAAAAAAAAAAAATACTATATCTACAAAGCACCATAAATCAAAGTGTAATAAAATGAGATGTGTCTATATTACAGATGGATTATATAATATATATTTCAACTATATATAAAAATGTTTAAAAACATTATATAATAAACCATATATATAGTATATATATATATATTTAAAAAGAAAAAAATTCTGAGAATTATTGATAATATGAAGCTTAGAAGAAATTTCTATAGCCTAAGGAAATAAAAGGATGGCATTACTACTACAACAAATACCTCTTGACTTTCTATTATATGTTAAGTGTAGGGGATTTCTTTTTCAAAAAGTTGGTCTGGTCTTCTTCCTTACTATCAAGAGCTTGCATTTCAAGAGAGCAATAACAATATATAAAGAGGGAGGACTCCCAGTGCAGAATGCTGAGAGAAGATGTCCAAGGTGCAGTGGGGCACACAGGAGGGGTGCCTAGCATTGCCATGATGGGCCAAAGGAGAAAGAACATTAAGTCAGGGAAGTAAGGACATTTTCCCCAAAGTTTTGCATTGCTAAAATATTCTTACCCCAGCCAAGAAATTATATAAACATCTTGCTTCAAAAAAAATTGGACCAGGCTTACTCTATTATTTTACATTTTTCTATAACAAAAGAGCTATAATTTTATAATGAGTATAAATGTGGAAATTTTGTAAGTGTGTTTTCTTGCCAAGTGTACCAGGATTCCTAAATTGTATGACTGAAAATGTAGCTGTAATTTATTCACTCCAGGAAATTTTCTCATTTTCTCATATGGTTTCAGCATTACAAGAACAAACCAAGCAAGGTTGGAAATCAAGTCTATTGTCCAAGATTTGGTTTCTCCGCCATTATTTAGACACATGTATAAATTTTTTCATAGCAATTACCTAGCCCAGGGTCTTCTATTATCCCAATTTTGCCAAGATTAACAAGGACTTAAAATCTTCTTCCAAAATGTTGCAGAACAGTGTTATTCATAGAGAAAAAGACATTGGTGTTTCAAATGAGCCAATTATATGAAATAGCATATTCTTTCATCAGTTTTAGAGGACAATAGTTTCTCTATACATACTAACTTGGATCCACATTGGACAAAAATATCTAATACGACTTTTGTGATATTTGAAAAAGAGAAAATGCCTTGGCAAGAAATCTAATTAAATAATAATGACAATGAAAAATTATGGCTGTTCTTAGTCAAAAATAACAACTATGAATATTAAAGCCAGAGGATGAAGTAAGAAGGAAACCACTTAGAAAATGCTTGGATTCAGGCAACATAGTCTTTACATGTTGCTGATAAAGTGGCAAGAAACCCTGTAAATTCACCCAGTATTACACCCCAGTCAAGCCCATGCTATTTTTTCTCATAGAGCCCTGGACTTTCCCTTCATAACACTTAACCTCTTTTGTTATTATAAACATGAAGTTTTATTAACATGATAGTTTTATTAACACCCTCCTCCCTAGCTAGAACATAAACTTCATGAATATAAGGAGTGTGGATATTTTTTCTCCCTGATTGGCACATTATAAATCTTCAGTACATATTTAATGCAAGTTATTGAATGAAAGATTAGAAAATTATTTCATTAGTAATAGAATTTCGATTACTTCTCTGGAGTGTATCTGTCTTATATTTTGTTGTCTATATTGTAAGGGAACATCATGTGACCCATGGTGTATCCCCAGTGTCTGTGGGGAAAAAAAAATACCATACTGGGAACTGTGGAGACACATGGCTTGCAGTGGAGATCTCACGACCAGCTGAGCATGTCTGCTGTCTCTGGTTTCATGCTTCACTAAAGATGACAATTAATAAAGGATAATTTTCTCATATTACCCTTTCACATAGAATAGGACATTATTCACAGACTGGCAAACACAAAGTAAGTCTTATAAAAAATCAAACATTCATAAGTTGAAAAACATTTGTGCTATAATTTTTGAGGTTTCCAGGGCAAAAATAATTCAATTGTCAATTATTTAAATAACTAAGAAAACCATGTCATGAAGAATAAAAATAATTAAAATTACACAAGAGTCTAGAATATACCTCTGATATAAGTAACTTCAATAAAATAAAAACCTTTCAGTGTTCTGAATTATAGTAAGTCAGATACCATAAGTCCTTAATGTCACCAATAGGTTTTTGGAAACTATGACTTTAAGTAAAATGACACATGATGAAACCAACTTTTTTCCTCATCAAGGTTATAATGAAATTACATTAAAGGAAATAATGTTATTTGAGGACCTGCTGTACATTGTTTTGCTTAACATCAGTTTTCAAGAAGCTATTAATGGGTAGGGCACAGTGGCTCATGCCTGTAATCCTAGCATTCTGGGAGGCTGAGGTGGGAGGATTGCTCAAGGTCAGGAGTTCAAAACCAGCCTGAGCAAAAGCAAGATCCCTATCTCTACTATAAATTAATTGGCCAACTAAAAATATAGAGAGAAAAAATTAGCCAGGCATGGTGGCACATGCCTGTAGTCCCAGCTACTCGGGAGGCTGAGGCAGGAGGATCGCTTGAGTCCAGGAGTTTGAGGTTGCTGTGAGCTAGGCTGCCACCATGGCACTCTAACCCAGGGAACATAGTGGGACTCTGTCTCAAAAGAAAACAAAAAAACAAGCTATCAATAATCTTACGAATGAACAATAAAGTTCATGTAAACTTCCTATATTTAGTCATGTGTACTTATTTGCTGGTATTTCAGGCCTGGATTAGGCTGCATTCTGAGTGCTAAAAAAGTCAGGATTCATCCTCTCTGACTTTTAGATATTTTAGGAAATTGGAATGACTTGGAGTTGCAGTGTGTTCCTCTTTGACACACAAAGACTTAATAAAGGATCAGGATAAAGTAGAAAGACCATATTATTGGTCATAAGCATTCCAAAGGGAAAGTTTTAATTTGTATAAATTATTAGGTGCATTGACTTTGGGTAGGTAAGTTAATATTTCTGGCCTTAATATATATGTTATAATATTAACTGTACTACCAACATCCAATGTTACAGAGAGCAGTAAAGAGCACAGAGTATACAAACATGCTGTGAAAATTCTAAAGAGCTACATATATTTATTGTTTTATTATTAACACAATAAAAACGGCAAATGTACTCAGGCTAGAACATATCTGAAAACTCAATTACCTACAGAAAATTTTTAAATGTTAGAGAATCAATCATCAGGGGTTCTGGAATTGACCTCAATTTAGAATTGAATATTAATGAAGAAAAAAGTTTAAATTTATAAAAAGTTTCACTTCTTTTTTTTTTTTTTTAAATCTCTAATACATGTGTGCACATGCACCTCCCCCACCAAAGAAGTTTTCTAAAATCTGGTCTTGATATAACATTATGAGAATCTAATAGCTTTCAAAAATCCTAAAAGGAAACTTGACCACTGTTTCAACTCTTCACTGTATTTATTTCAACCGTTAAGCTATACAAATGCCACCTGCCAGAATTCATTAGGATTATATGAGAATTCCCTTTTGAACCCTTTGAAATTCATTGATTGATTCTGAGTATCTACCATTCCTATCAGTTAAGGTTAAACTAGAAACAACTATTCGCTGTTGGGTGGATGCAGTTGGCGTTGACATATAAGGGCCATTAACTGGCTTGTATTATGCATTTGTGAAAAAAAAAGTACCTTAGATACTATGATTGGTACATTGAACTAATAATGAAAATGCTTTTTCCTCTGGCTTACTGTTTATCAATTGATGCATGTGCTCTTACAGGAGGAAAATATCAATTTTTTGAGACTTGGCAGACTCCTCTGCACTGCGTCTATTGCTTATGGTGATTGAATGCTAAGGACCATGTGAAATGCCAAAGAGGAAAATACCTTACCGGAGAATTACACATTAGTAATTCTCATACAGGGACTATTGGCAAAATTACCAAACAATAATGGAGTTAATTTCCAATATGGTGTGATAATGACAACATGATGATCTAATCCAAGAAAGAACATTGTTAAAACTCAGAAATGGAGACCCTTTCAGAAAGACGTAACAGGGAGAACATTTTTTCAAATGGCTTATCATTCATGAAAGACAGAGAGATGGGGATCTATTATTGTGCTCAGTTTGGAGAGTTTTTAAAATTTTTCTTTTCTTTTTCTTTTTTTTTTCCAAGAGTTATTTTAGAATAATTACTGTATGCAGAATTTTAAAGCCACGACATTTTTAATGAGCCTTATGTACACAAGGCATCTTTCTTTGTCATCTGGAAATAAAAAAAATATTACTAGCCTTTAGGGGCTATAAAATTTAATCAAGATTTAATTGGTGTTTTTAAGACACTATAAAATTGGCATTAATCAAGATTTCACATGAAAATATTTTTAATAATAGATTTTCTAAACTAGCATCTCCCAGCCAAAGACACCAGAACAGCTTTTAGATAATTCATTACCTTGATTTAATCCAGTTATTTTTCTTAATCTAAAATAATTTTATTTTTTTGTTACTCGTGAAACGAATACTGATTTTAGGGAGTATGGAAGGAAAGTGAACATTTAGTTTTAACTTTTGCCTGCAGTTTTTGTTAATCAGCTCTAAAATTGAGAATGGAGACAACTGTCAGTACAAAGAGAAAGAAATGAAATTAAAACACTAGGAAAAGCATAAATAAATCATTTATATTAAAATAGACAAAAAATAAGAAAATGCCTGGAAACCATAAGCTTGAAAAGCAAAACCTGGTATAGTTGGCAGAATAATGTCTCCTCCACCCTCCCACATTAAATGCCCATATCCTACCCCTGGAACCTGTGAATATGTTAGTTTACATGACAATGGAGATTTTGCAGATGTGATTAAATTAAGGATTTGGGGAGAAATTCATTACCTTGGGTTATCAAGGTGGGCCCAATATAATTGTAAGTGTCTTCAAGAGAATCAAAGAAGGAAATTTGATTATGAACACAGAGAACCAGAATGACATAGACTGATTTAGACTCTGTAAGCCACTGATGGCTTTGAAGATGGATGAACATCTTTTTGTAAACCAAGGAATTCAGCCAGCCCCTAAAAACTAGAAAAAAACAGTAACCCACTCCCCAGATATTCCAGATGTAATGCAGTACTGACAATACCTAGCTTTAGCCCATTGAGACTCATGTCAGACGTCTGACCTACAGAAGTGAAAGATATTAACAGTGCACTGTTTTAAACCACTACATTTGTGGTAATTGGTTACAGAAGCCATAGGAAATGAATACACCCAACTAACTCACTGATATTAGAAAGTAGCCTTGCCAGAGAGCGACATCAGCAAGATGGCTGACCAGAAGCACTTAGCACTCATTTCCCCCCAAAGATAGTCAAAACAACAAATAAACAACTAAGTGTTGATAAGCATAACTAAAGGAAAGTGCTAGAATATATTAAAGGAGTAACAGAAACCCTGGTGAGCACAGAAACCAAGGATAGCCACATAGAGAACGGGAAAAAACACCTGGCCTCCACCATCCCATTCCCTAGCCAAGATAAGCTCAGAATCAGGAGGAACTTTTCCTTGTAGAGAAAAAGTAAGCAAGAGGACTTTAACATCTCCTATCAACACCTTGGACACCTACAGTCTTTATAAATAGGGACCCCTGTAGTCTTCACAGGCACTAAGGCCAGCTGAGGGAGCTTCCTAGAATCCACACTGTTGTGCTCCCCCAAGAGAAGGAGCCAAAACTGTGCCTCACACCCTGAGGTACAGTGTGGCTATGGCACTACACCATCTTGGAAATGGAACTGCTGTTGGAATGTGTCCTGCTCTCAGGACAAGTGACCATGACACCCTTCCTTCCCTGAAGCATAGCCACAGCCAAATCACTCCTGTCTGGTGGCTCAACACCCCCTAGCTGAGCTGCAGGCAAGTTAATGTTATACCCTACAGGCCCTGGGGGCACTCCACCTACCCCTCTCAGTTGTAGCAGGAGCCTGAGCTGAAGCTGCTCACTGCCTCCTGGGGAAATGGCAGCTCAGTGGAGCTGCTACAATCAGCCCTACCAATTGGTGCTGCATCCTGCACCTTAGGGCCCAAGCTAGTGCTGTGTAAACCCTCCCAAGGAAATGGTGCTTTGGTAGAGCCACACCATCTACCTTCCCAGTCCCTGCTGTGCCCTGCCTCTGGAGCCTGTGGTAAAGCTGTGCACTGCCTTCTGAAGAAATGGTTCTCTGGCAGAGTCATTCCATACACTTCCCTCTGACATTGCTGCACTTTGACCCCCATCCCAGAGCTGAATCAGTGCCCTGCATCCTGGGGAAATGCTGCCTTGTTATCCTAGAGCAGTCAAGCCCCCTGCACCTGAGCTGAAGAGGAAAACTACCTCCTGGAGAAATAGCACCTTGGCTTCCCAGAGTAGTCCTTGCCCTCCTCTCAGAATACTTAAATTGAAGCAGTGTTCTGCCTTCCAGAAAACTTTGCCTTGGCTACCTACAGCAGTTGTGCCCCCCTATAGCAAAGCTGAAGCAGCACTCTATATCCAGGGAAATGGTGCCTTGTCTACTGAGAGCAGTCATGACCCTCAGGCTTGAGCTGAAGGGCCACATCACCTTCCAGAGACTTAGTGCCTTGGCCAAGCTGAGCAGTCACACATCCCATAGATAAGCTAATATGATACCCCATATCCTATGGAAACAGCAGTGGCTGAGCTGGGATACCCTGACCTATAGGGCAAACAATGCCAGTATCCTGGTTCTGGAGCTGGAGCTGGAGCTGGACTAGCCTCCCAGGGTCTGAGATGCTGAGACATCTTCCTTCTCAGGGTGGGGAGTCATAGCTGTGTTGCTCCCTGCCCTACACGGCCCAAGAAAAAAGATGTGTTCCACCATTCTGGTGACCTTACTGCAGGTGCACCTGGCCTCACAGAGTCTCGGATGCTGCTAAATCCCACCATCCCAGAGTTCAGTCACCAATATATGATGTCTCATCACTGGGACTTGAGATGACACTGAGCTCTGTTGGCCCTTCTTTTCAAATTGAAACCATATACTATTGCTTGGGTGTAAACCATTAGAGCAAGTCTTCATCCCTGGAGCTGTGCCAGTCCTGTGCCCTGACCCCTAAGGTCAGAGTCACAGCTACAATCTGTACGCCTGTGCCCAAGCTGCCAGGAGGTGCCTCAGAATCACAGATCCTAGCTCTGTGGGCAATCTACATCCACTTTTTCTGAAGACAGTGACCTTGCATCCAAAATACAGATGCCACAATAGGTTTGCAAGACCCTGAACCTAAGACCCAGTTCCACAGACACTCAGAGCACCTGCATCCTGGAACTCAATGCCACTGCAATTACTTGAAGGCTGTCTCATACCTAACACTGAGATTAATCCCCTTAACTAAATCTCATTTTGGAGAAAATGAGAATAAGAGGATCCCAAAAGTCATTGCTACTGAGGATCTCAACAATCTACACCACCAGCACCACCACCACTACTACCACCAGCACCACCACTGTCACCAACTTCTATAGCCTAGGCCACTGAGGTATCTGCAGTCATCACTGATCTTGATTATAGCTAAATAAGCTGCATGGAGGCTACACGATGGCATCTACTTGAAATCAGAGTCATAACAGCCTCTCCGACCAACACATTAGGAATTATCTGCATATAAAAGTCTTTATGAAATCCACTCTGTAAAGTTTAGAAGAAGGGGTTGTTTCAACACACGGACATCAAGGAAAAGACACACACACACAAACAAATAAAAAAGCAAGAAAATATGGCATCACCAAAGGAACACATTAACCCTCCAGTAACGGACCACAAAGAAAATAAAATCCATAAATTGCCAGAAAAGAAATTCAAAATAATGATTTTTAAGGAAACTCAGCAAGTTTGAATTGAAACTTGAATTCTCAGCAAGAGAATTCAAACAAACAATCCAAAAAAATCAGAAAAACAACTAATAATCTAAATGAGAAATTTAAGAAAGAGATAGGTATAAGAATAAAGACAGAGCTTGGAGATTAATAATTCAATAAACAAAATAAAAATACCATAGAAAGCTTTGACAGCAGACTAGGTCAAGCAAAAGAAAGAATCTTCGAACTTGAAGATGAGTTGTTTGACATTAGTCAGAAGGAAAAAATATATATAAGAATGAAAAGAGTGAAGACAGCCTATAGGACTTATGGAACATCACTAAGTGAATAAACATTTGCATTGTGAGAGTTCAACAAAAAGAGAAAAATTAGGGGGAGAAAGGTTATTTAATGAAATAATTCCTGAAAACTTTCCAAGTCTTCGAAGAGATATGGACATCCAGATACATGAAGCTCAGAGATTCCCAAACAGATTTATCCTGAAGAAGTCCTCAGAAAAGACACATTATATTTAAACTGTCAAAAGTCAAAGACAAAGAGAGAACTTCAAAGGGAGCAGAAGAAAAATGTCATGTCACATATAATGAAATGACTATTAGACTATCAGCAGATTATTCTGTGAAAACCCTTCAAACCAGGAGAGATTGAGATGATATATTTAAAGGGCTGAAAGAAAAAAGAAAACCCTGCTAGCCAAGATTGTATATTTAGCAAACTTGTTCTTCAAAAATGAAGGAGAAATAGTCTTTCTCAGAGAAACAAAAGTTGTGGGAATTCATCACCACTAAACTTGCCCTTCAAGAAATGCTTAAGGAAGTTTTTCCTGTGGAAACAAAAGAGTGTTAATTACTAATATGAAAAGATATGAAAGTAAACAATTCACTGAAAAAGTAAATATATAATAAAATTAACAATATCCCAATAAGACTGTTATGGTGCTCTATAAATAAAATATCTCTAGTATGAAGGTTAAAAGTCAAAACAATTAAAAATAACAATAACGTCAATAAGTTGTTAAGAAATATACAATATCAGAAGGCATAGATTGTGACATCAAAAATATAAATTTTAGGGGGAGGATAAAAATCTAGAGTTTTTTTTTTTGAACATCCAAATGAATTATAATTTATTCTGATTTCAACAACAGATCTACAAAGTCACAATTTTTCCCAGGAAACCCCTCACTTCCCAGGTGCAAAAATGCATTTCAGCCTTTCCATTAACTGTCTGTGATGCTTTCAGCTAGGCAGATGTTTAATCATTTGCTTTAAATTTACACGTCCAACTAGGCACACTGGCACACCAACTGTGGTCTCTCCCAGCTACTCGGGAGACTGAGGAAAGAGTTCAAGGCCTGGGCAACACAGCAAGAGCACCATCTCTTCAGATCATCCAAGGAGTGAGATAAACATTACAACCCCCATAAATTGAGTAAACAACAGCAATGGAGTAAAAAATGACCACACATGCCATAAAGCAATGTTGAAGCAAATTCCTGCTGCAATAAATGTAGCAGTTGTAATGGGTATCAACATTGGATACTTGACATCATATTCCCCAATCCCACGATACCATTCCAGATACACTATGTAGTAAAATGCAATCAGTAAACTGACAAGCAACAAGGCACCTCCAAACAGAAACCAATTTGCCCTGACTGCTCGCTTGCTCCAGCTCCTCAGTATCCTAGAGTTTTTGTATATGACTGAAGTTAACATATTATCAGTATAAAATAGTCTATTATAAATTTAAGATACTTTGTGTAAGCCTCATGGTCACTACAAAGCAAAACCTATATCGGATATACAATTGATACAGAGAAAGGAATAAAAATTTAACACTAAAGAAAATCACTGACTCACAATGACAAACTACAAAAGAGGAAGAAATTAACAAAAGGTCTACAAAACAACCAGAAAACAACTAACAGAATGGCCTTATTGGGTCTTTACCTACCAATAATTACTTTCAATGTAAATGGACTAAATTCTCCAATCAAAAGACTCAGAATGACTAAATGGATTAAAAAAAAAAAACCCAAACAAAAACAAGATCCAACTTTGTGCTACCTACAAGAGACCCACTTTAGACTTAAGGCTACATAGCTAAAAGTAAAGTGAAAGAAGATATTCCATGCAAATAATAATTAAAAGATAACAGAGGTGGCTATACTTATATCAGAAAAATAGATTTCAAATAAAAAACCATCACAAGAGACAAAGAAGGATTCCATTTAATAATAAAGGGCATAACTTATCAACAAGATATAACAATTATTTATATATATGCACCCAACATGGGAACATGCAAATGCATAAAGCAAATATTAGTGAACATGAAGAGAGACATAGCAATACAATAATATGATAGTACAGACTTCAATACTCCACTTTCAACAATGAACAGAACAATCAGACAAAAAAATAACATAAAAAGTAAATACTAGAAATAACTTCACTTGAGACAAAATGTACCTATCAGCTATATAAAAATTTTCTGTTCAGCAGCAGAATATACATTCTTCCCAAGTACATATACAACATTTTCCAGGATAATCCATATGGTAGGCCAAACCAAGTCTTACTAAATTTTATAAAATTAAAATCATATCAAATGTTTCTGACCACAATGTTATAAAATTAGATCTCAATAACAGGAGAAATTTTAGAAACTATACAAATACACTGAAATTAAATAACATACTCCTAAGACACCAATGAGTCAAGGAAGAAATTAAGAATGAAATAAAAAAAAATTTCCAGAGACAAATGAAAATGGAAAAACAACATACCAAAATCTATGGAATAGAGCAAAAGCAGTACTCACAAAGAAGATTTTAGCAATAAATGCCTACATAAAAAAATTAGAAAGAGCTCAAATAAACAACCTAATATTATACCTTACAGAACTTGAAATACAAGAATAAATTAAACCAAAAATTAGTAGAAGAAAAGAAGTAATAAAGATGAGAGGAGAAATAAATAAAAGACTAATAAAAAAGAAGTGGTTTTTTGAAATGATAAACAGAAGTAACAAACCTTTAGCCAGACTAAGAAAATAAGAGAAAGACTCAAATAAAAATCAGAGATAAAAAAGGAAACATTACAACTGATACCACAGAAAAACAAAGGATCATAAGAGACTACTATGAAGACTAAATGCCACCAAATCAGAAAACCTTGAAGAAATGAATACATTCCTGGATACATACAACCTACATGAATACATTCCTGGATACATACAACCTATTAAGATTGACTCATAAGAGAATACAAAATATGAATAGAACTATGATGAATAACAAGATGGAATCATTAATAAAATTTCTCCTATCAAAAAAAAAAGCCTAGGATCTAAAGGCTGAATTCTACCTAACATTTGAAAAAATACCAGTCCTTTTCAAACTTTTCCAGAAAATAGGACAGACAGGAATTCTTCCAAACTCTTTTTATGAGGCAAGAATTACCCTGATACCAAAATAAGGCAAGAATACAACAAAAAAGAGAAAACAACAGGCCGAGAATCCTGATGAATACACATATAAAACATAAACTTTATTTTTGTTATTATGAATCATACCATTATAAAGTATATAATTATAGTTTGTTGTTTATATTTATACTTGAATTTTCTTTAGAGTTATTTGCATAGAAGTTTCATTCCAGCATATGGAGTCAATCATTGTCAGCAGGTTCTTAGATTGGCTTAGTGCAGTTATGAGTTAAAGATCCCTGGCTAGTGCTGACATATACATATGCTGATGGTGATGTATACAGATGCTGGAAATAAGTGATCCATATCTACTATTTACAAAATTCTGGTGCCCAGAATTTAGCAACTGTTACAAAATAATTTTTAAAAATTATTTCTATTGATTGAGTTTTATGTTGTTGTACTACCATACACTAATTCATGTCAACCAGTGATCCTGAGACTTCTCCCTTCTTCCTTGTCCAAGTTCAGCAAATTTTAATTGGAAAGTATATCTCTAGTTTGTCCTTTTATCTCCATGTTCACTGCTGCTGTTTTGTTCTAGCCTTGATGTTTTTGCTAATGTCTTCATAGATTCCCTTCCTCAAGTTCATGCATATTCAATGTACTTCCATGTTGTCATCAAAGAGCTCTGTCAAAGTGAAATTGTGATAATTCTCCTTTGCTTTAAACTCTCTAGAAAATGTACCCTATTTTCTACAGAACAAAGACCAAGCCCCTTTCTAAGCACAGAATCTTGCTCTTGAGGAGGAATATTTGAATCACTTTTACATCATTTCTTGCCTCTCCTGAATTGTTTAAGTGTGCTTCCTCAGGGGTTCCGAACATCTTAGAATTTCCTCAAAGGTCCATATTGATTTGTGCACCCATTGCAGATGCAGCATCCTTTGTCATATGTCCACTTTTTTCTTTCCTTCAAAAGTTGATTTAGGTGCTGAATTCTTATCATCAAAGTTTATTGGCTGCTACATAAAGCCTCCCTGGGTTTTGTCCAGAGGGTTCTTCCCACCTACCTTCCTAACTCCCTAGACCTCTCAATGCTTTTGGAGTTATGTATTCATTTCTGTAGCTCATCAGTAACCTTAGGTTTTCATAATAACATTCAATATTTTATATCGTGTTAATATAATTTCAAATATGTTTGATTGTGAGCTCCTTAATATATTTTCAATATATAAAACACAACTTGACACACAGTAGGGGTTCATAAGATTTGCCTAATTAAACAAATGTATTAATCTACTGGCTAATAGTATTGCAATATTCTAACAGGAAGAGCCACTTAAACTTGGTTATTATATATCTCAGCTGCTGAACATTTAAAAACAACCATTGCATGCATTTCCTGGTTACTATGTCACTTCATCTGCTATCCAATTTTCACTCTGTTAAGCTGCACAAACCTGGAATTAATTTCATCTTAGACTATTTATGATAATGTTGAACTTTTTTCTGAGGTATATTACAAACAATTGAGGAAATTATAGTCTGTTCTCAATATTTGGTATTCTAAGAAGAGTTTTCAAAAAAGCTGACAATTTGGAATCTAAGATCCTCTGGTGAAACTCCAACCTTGAAATCAGCAAATATTATTTTAAAAAATCTATCTACTTATGTGCACCAGTCTTAAAACTAACATGTAAATTGCAATATTTCCACCAGTGTTCGTGTTGAGCTGTGAGGCTGTGTTTCTCAAAGTGTGATCATTGGAACATCTAAATCTTATTCATGAGAGTTCCTGTTAAAAATTTGAATTCCCACAACCTACACAAGATCTACTCATGCTCTGTCAGAAAGGAATCTGAAAGTCTGTTTTACCTTTTTATAAAAAAATAACAAGTATTCCAAGTAATTGTGATGAACACTAACTGCTTTAGGGAAAGTACAGTTATAATAAAATCTGACAGCTGTTGTACAGTTATAGATGGCTGCTTCTGAAGCTGGACCCACCTGGAGATGGACCCCACTCCTGTCCCACTCTTGATATTGTTTAAACTCTCTGTCCCATAGGAGGCAGAGCTATAGTTATTACTTTTTTTATTATGACAAAGTCAATTCTAGGAGAAACTCAGATGCCAAATAATCTTTTTTTCTTAATCCAGTCACCATTTTAAAGAAAATATGACTCTTTATCATATAAATAAATGTTCAATATCACTATATGTAGTACATTTGACTCTTGAACAATACTGGTTTAAGCTGTGTGAGTCTAGTTTCATGAAGTTATTCTCCTGCCTCTGCAACTCCTAAAACAGCAAGACTAACCCTTCCTGCTCCTTCTCCTTTTCCTCCTCATTCTACTCAGGATAAGGTCATTATGATGATCCACTTCCACCTAATAAATAGTCAATATATTTTCTGTTCCTTATCATTTTCTCAACAACATTTATTTTCTCTAGCTCAATTTATAGTGAGAATGCTGTATAATACATACAATATACAAAATATTTGTTAATCATTTATGCTAATGGTGAGGCTTCTGGTCAACAGCAGGCTATTAGTAATTAAGTTTTGAGGGTAGTCAAAAGTTATATTCATATTTTTGACTGCACAAGGGTCAGTAACCCTAAATCCCACATTGTTCAAGGGGAGACTCTATACTATTTGATAAATATAGATGATTCTATATAACCTGTTTTTTTTTTTTTCCTGGTTAGATAGAATAAATCAACATGCATCATTTCAAAGTTGCTGAGAGTTTAACACTGACTACTCTTTTCAAAGAGGAGTGACCTTGGCTACCCTATGTCATTTCTGTGTTGTTTTTGTCATCTCTGAAATAATAATATACATGTGACAAGTTATAAATTATCAAAGTGAAAGATATTCTAGTCTTTTCTTTTTATTATCCTCTAAAACCAATTCTGGCTTGAATCACTATAATCATTTCTCCTTCCTCCCTTGATCTGTAAGTTTCATCTTAACTAGAAAGCCATTTCTTGGGTATTTGTGAAGACTAATCAGACCAAAAGGAGATGGAAAAAAGATGACAGACAAAAACAAGAACTGGAAAACACTTTTCAGATATAGGGAAAGGTGTAGTTTGGAAAGAGATGTTTTGGTAAAGGACATAGATGACATGAGAGATAAAATAAGATTTTAAAGAACCATTACTTGGTCACTATGTGTTTCCTTCATAATTTCCAAGAACTGAAAGTAAACAATTTAACTACTTTGTCATTTCTTTTGTTACAGGGAATATTTTCTTTCATCTGAGTTGATGCTTTGGGATTTAAACACATGGGTCACAACCCCTTGGTCAAAATCTGGTGAGGACCAAAGGAAGTGATGTGTGAAAAGCCTTCAGCACTTTGTCCTGCACACACAAAGCCCTAGTAAAAACCACCAGTGCTATCCATTAAATTTTATTTTTCTTGGATATTTTTCATCTTTCATAATCTTGCCTCAAGTGTATTTCTGCTACATTTTCCCCACATTTTTTCACAATGATAAAGAAATGGGAGTTTTGTTGCTGTGGTATTTTACAATTTATTGGTTTCACGTGGATGAGCATAACTGGCAACCTAAAACTACGTGTGATTATCTTCTTCTTTCAGCCAGTGTTTGTGAATATTTTCTCAAAAACTACTCATCTATGACATCTCACCCTGCCTCTGTCTAATCGCCCTTCTATTCATGATGCTGCTTAACCAGTCGTGTGGAGGCACAGACCTGAAATTTAATTTTGATTTTTTTTTTCGGTGCGCACACACACTAAGGTGCTGTATTTTACTCATTTGGTTTTGATTTGCAAGATTTATTTTTGTTTTTGCTTAACAATCATTATATTGTACTCAAAACTTGTTTTGACAAATGGTATATCCATTTTGTTTTCCACATAACTTTTCTTGTCAAGTGTTATGAAATCTCTTCTTTGGTAACATAAAAATTTATTGCATTTGTTAAATCTTCAAGTTTGTTGGTGCATAGCAATTAGTTTTTGAACTCTTTTTCATGAAAGTAAACAAAAAATAAAAATAAACTAACAGGAATAGTTTCAACCAAGAGGCTTTTCAAAGCAGAGTTCAAAACCTCTTAGGAATATACTATTGTATATTTTGACATCTAATATTTATGTGGCAAGAATGTTTTGGACATATACCATATTTTAAAATAGATGCTAAAAGAAAGTTGTCTTTTCTCCAATACATTTGCTTATTGAATGATTATATATTTACTTTTTTCCATTTAAGAGTACTGAGAGTCTCTCTTGGTTTTCTTTTTCTTTTCCCTTTTTAATCATCCCAGATAAGTGAAGAAGAATGTCTGAAGTGCCACTCTATGTTTCTGACTTGTTAAAAATATTTGGAGTGGTGCTTTATAAGTCTTGCTGTTTTGAAGCTCTTTATTTTCACCGAAACATAAACTCCCTCAGCTGTTCTTTATCCGGTAATTGAGTAATTGTGATGCCCTTCTTCAGGGACTGAATTAACATATGTCTCCAGTTATAACCCATTCAACATTATCTCTTTAGCTCCTCGAAAGTGACATCATGAGAATGAATAATGTGTGTGATGCTATGTGCCTTCCCGGAGCTTTCACCCACAGCCAGGTCTCATTTGGGAGCTTGCTTTACTTTCTGTTAACATGCTTTATGTGCCAGGAAGCATATTAGACACTGTCAAAATGTTATCGTGGCTATGCAGGTACAGCTCTCTAGTATTGCAGTGGCTGCTAACCTGGCTTTGTAGCCAGGAAGACTTGGTTTTGGACTCCAGCTCTCTGATTTCATGAGTGACCTATGACAAATGACTGAGCTTCCCTTATGCCTCCACTTTTTTTTTTTATCATTAACATTCTGAAAACAATAGGACTTCCCTCTTGAGGGTGCTGAGAAAATTAATAATACTTGAATACTCTCCACATAGAAATCAGAAAATACTAAGTGATAGGTGTGATCTTCACTAATTTTAGAGCTCACCTCTTACATTTACTCTATCACCCCACCTTTTACAGCTATTTTCAAATATATCCAATTCTTACCATTCCTAAGCCTTGTACCAAAGCCATAATTTATGCCTAAGTTCTTATTTCTTTAACATCAAAGAAATTGTTTTATAATCCACAAGCATAATCTTCAATTGTTATGAAAAATCATCTTGGGCCATTTCTGAATGGCTGAAATAGTTCCAAGAGTATCAGGATAATCAAATAAGGCTAGAACTTAACAACCTGATTTACTTTTCAAACTCTTGTCCTTTACTTGGGTGTACTCATCCCTCCTATCAAAATGTAGTTTTTGCTCTTCACTTTGGTCAAGGACACTTTTTAGTGCTTTACCTTTGTGCTTTACCTCTACACTATAACAGGTAAAGTTACTTTACCTTTAAGCTTGAAAAACACTAGAAATCTTACTCCAAGAAATTTTTCTAGAAATGCCATCTCTACTTCATCATCTCCTTTTCCAGTTTTTTTATCTACTCAAATTTTAGATAATTTGTAAATAATTTCTAGAGCTGGAAGAACCAGCAAACTTATTGCTAAATTATTTACCTCTCTAAATTCATGGTTTTCTGGTAGAGATTTGCTTTTTATATTTTTGAAGCTAGAAAAATTTTTTTACTGAAAATTTCCATTTAGTTTCCACCTTCTAATAAGAATAGGGTTTGCATTGGACAAGACTTTTTCTTAGTTCTGGAGAAAACTAATATAATGGCCTACTATAGTTATACAGATATAAGGTAAAGAACCTTCCCACTCATGTGAGAGCAAAAGTTTATAATTGGACATTTTGGCAAATATCTACTCATGTTTTAGTTTATATTAAGAGTTGAAATTGGATTTCACCTTTATTATAAGTATCTGTTTCATCTAAAGTCTGTAAAAGAGCAGAATAAGTTCTGGCAATAATGTGGAGGGTATTAATGTGATTATATATGCCCAATGTATGTATAGTCCCTGACTGAGGCCAACTGGCTAGAGGATAACAGGGACCCCTAAGAAAAAAGTCACCATAATGATAGGAAAGAAATCTTGTGTTAAAGCCAAGACTAGGCCACAGGAGAGTGATACTGTTTTAAGTCTAGAATGCAGTTAATTCCAGACCTCAATGGGCATGCCCTGGGAAAAATAGCTGCATGCATGTGTGTGATTTAATAGAGTTATAACAATATAGTCACAGCCTTTGGGGCCTGGGAAGTTTTCTAAATGATGTACACACTAAGGTGGCCATATAATTTATCATTTAATGGAACATTTTGAATGTAAAATTATATGCTATTAATATATTCTCTCTGATACCAGGTGTGTAACAGTATACCCAACTGGATAATTACTGAGAAGACAGCACCTCTTCACTTGCGGCATGAAGAGCAACTCTAGCCTTGGAAAATCAGCAGAGACTTGCACTGCAAGGCCAGGTAGACCTTGGATAATGAAGAGTGGGTTGCTGCAGTCAGCACTTCAACTCACTGTAGAGACAGCTGTGAGGAAAACTTATTTATGACAGGTGCAAGGCACCTGGGAAAGGACTAGACATTCTGCTCAGTTGGTATACAGGGACTGGAAAATAGCAAGTGACTTGATTTTGTAGATCTATACTACTGAGGCCTACGATTTAACAGGTACATATTGAAACCTGTATTTTCATTCCTGCTAACATTCAACTCTTCCCTCTTATTTAAACTTATATTTTACTCTTATCTTAAAATTCTCAGTTTCTACTCTTTTCCACTTATCTAAATCTTATTTGTCATTCTGAACTCTCCCCCAGGAAGCTTAGCATATTAAGAGTACATAATATTTTTTGTAAGTAATTATTTTCCTTAATTGAATTGGATTATTCCCCTACCCAGTTATCTCATTATTAGCTTAATGGTTGCTCTTTTGTTTCTTTTTCTTCTTATTATTTTTCTTTACCTGCTAAACCTCCTATAATGCACATAATGGTTGATTTTGGTCATTGCTTGATTAAAATATTTTATTTACTAACATCCATTTAGTAATAAAGTTCACTAATATATTCATTAATAAATAAAAATTCATAAGGAA
This sequence comes from Microcebus murinus, assembly GCF_040939455.1. Taxonomy (NCBI): domain Eukaryota; kingdom Metazoa; phylum Chordata; class Mammalia; order Primates; family Cheirogaleidae; genus Microcebus; species Microcebus murinus. The sequence goes on from NC_134114.1 coordinate 16,723,488, forward strand.
AGGCATCACCTTCAATATATTAATATGACTACACTTCAAAACTAATCAAATGATAAAATTTAAATAATAATCTCTTAAATATATTTAATGCCCCATATAATAACTAAACTTTGGTATTTAATCAAAATTTGCATGTTATAAAACAATCTAATCAGTGGAGGCAAACAGTAAAAAAATGCTTGGCAAATTATTAGTGCATGTTTGCAAATATTGATAGAGATATATACCTAACACTTCTTTTTTTTTTTTTTTGAGACAGAGTCTCACTTTGTTGCCCAGGCTAGAGTGAGTGCCGTGGCGTCAGCCTAGCTCACAGCAACCTCAATCTCCTGGGCTCAGCAATCCTACTGCCTCAGCCTCCCGAGTAGCTGGGACTACAGGCATGCGCCACCATGCCTGGCTAATTTTTTGTATATATATTTCTAGTTGGTCAATTAATTTCTTTCTATTTTTGGTAGAGACGGGGTCTCGCTCAGGCTGGTTTCGAACTCCTGACCTTGAGCGATCCGCCCGCCTCGGCCTCCCAAAGTGCTAGGATTACAGGCGTGAGCCACCGCGCCCGGCCTATACCTAACACTTCTAAAGTTTGAATTTATATATTGGCATTCTAAAATATGAAATCATTTTTACATTTCTTCTATGAAATGTAAATTTTTAAAATTTACATAATAATTGCAAAATTCATTTGCACATTGTTTATTGTAATGAATATAAGTGAGGCAGATGTTATTAAAAAATAAATAAATGTTCAAAGCAACCAAGAATAAGTAAGTAGTGTCTTTATTTAAAAATTTAAAAATAAGTTTTTAGTCTTTTTCTCCGCTATGTATATTATCACTTATTTAACCTATTTTGTGCTACAAGTCCCCCTGGTTCTGATATTATTTATTTGCTCACAGGAATATATTTGGTTTTGACCTGACTTCTCCAATACATTGTTAACTCTGAATATATGCATTTTGTCTATGCTTTATAATGGGAATCACTCTAATCTCTACAAAACGAGATGAATGAATTCTAGCAATTTCCTCAGTTATTGTGACTATGTGTTCAAAGTTATATTATACTGTTGTTCCAAACATATAGATATATTAAGAGGAAGGAAAGCTTGCAACATGGGCATGCTTGGGAGGCTGGGAAATTTTTGAGAAACTAAGAAATAATAGTGGAAATAAGAGTCTATGTTTGACTTTATAAAACATGACAGATTTCTCCTATATGATTTCGTTCAAAGACCTGAAAAGTACATTCTGATGAATCTAGACACTTTTCTGTGAAGCTTGAATCCCCACATGCCATCCAGAAATATTATAATTTCTACACTGGACAAAAAATTGTGAAGGCAATATAGTAACATTAATGACACTTGGCTGAGAATCTATATACATCATCCCATATGTGGATTCAGTAATCCCCATAATAACTTTATGATTTTTCTTTTTGTATCATCTCTGCTTTACAGATAAGGATTTAAGGGGGTAAAGTTACTCAAAGAGATGCTAGTGACATATTCAGCCATTAAACAAATAGAACTTCATCACTCCATAAAAACCTATGCAAACACAGTTTCCATTTAATTGAATAATTATAAATATCTGGTTCTTGTGGATACAAAAGGGCCCACAATTCTTCCATTGCACCTGCTGTTGTTGTTTTTTCTCCCCCCATTCCCATAAGACTCATTTCTGACAATCATCCAGTGCCCTGGAGAATCCTGAATCATCAATACAGAGACAGGACTGAGTGAGTTCTGCATATCACAAATGAAAGGATGAAGTCTGTATAGTGTTCTTATTGTGTCAAGGGTTAGAAAAGGTTAGCACATTTTTTTCTGGAAAGGGCAAGGCTATAAATATTTGAGGTTTTATGAACCATCCAGTTTCTGTCGTAACTATTCAATTTTGTCATTGTAATGTAAAGTAGCCATAGACAATATGGAAACATAAGCATGTCTGTGTTCCAATAAAACTTTATTTATAAAAACAGGCAGTAGGCTGGATTTAACCTGAAGACCATAGTTTGCCAACCACTGATCTAAATTTGTATTTGAAAAGCTCCTGTTAATGTTTAAATTTTCCTTTGTTGACCAAAATATTTACTTGGAACTCCTTGACATGAAACAAAGAACAGCGTGAGCAGGGGCAGCCATGAAGCAGAGAAGCACATTCAAAGATGTTCAGGAACTTGCCATTGGTAGGAAAAAAATATGTGACTGAGATTCATTAACTGAACTCATTAACTGAACCCTCTTCTTTCCCAGAGGAGAAAAAAAAAAAAAAAAAAGAATGGAATCAGGGAAGGGTGTGAACTCTGAGGAGCTGGTCTATTCAGACACAGGGAAATTGGCAGCATATAAGTGGATTTCTTCAGAAAATACCTGGATAGTAAAAAAGGCTTTCTTCTATCCTCTTAACCTTTCTAATACTCCTGCCTACAAATTATGAGAAAAGGCTTCCTGTTTTAATATCCACAAGAACCAGATATTTATAATTTTTCAATTAAGTGAAAACATGGTGTGTTTGCAAAAATTTTCATGGAGTGATGAAGTTCTACTTGTTTAATGACAGTGGCCGAATATGTTACTGGCATCTCTGTGTCCTCTAGGGAATCAAGTGGTATGCAAAAATTCACAATGAATGCCTATCCCTTGTAGTAATTGCTTCACATTTAAAAATATACTTAGAAATTTTGGAAGTATTGGATGATGCTACCTAGAGAGAAATCTAATATATTTTTAATAAATATTCACTATTTTTTAACCTCTTAGAATAGCCTCTATTTTTCCCCTAAATTTTCCCTTCTTTCAGTCTCTTAAGCAGGTTTTTAATATACAAAGAAAGAGAGGAAGGAAGGAAGGGAAAGACATATTTTACCTAATATATCATCTTCAATCTCATTCTTATTTTCAGGTTTTAAATGGGTTCAGAAACTTGTATTCTTTAAAAAGAAATAAAAAGAATGCTTCTCCAGCCATTTGAGAGAAATTAAACTATTGTTACTTTCCATGTGCTTCTTCTTTGGCGCTACATGAGTGCAGCTGTAGGCATAAGGAAAACATTCTGTTTATGCGAATAGCTATGAAGCAAAGGGGGGCGTTTTTAGGAATTCTCCAATCGTGATCATGTAATGAATGAATAAGAAAGATATGTTTAAATATTCTCCTAGTTGATGCTAAAGTTGTTTTATTCGAAAGGAAAAATTGCTTTTTCTTGTGTTTTATTTATTTATTTTCTAAAGCTGTAACACTAGTTCTTTAGGGATGGCTTCAAAAGTTACAATTTGAAATGTATTTGCAAATAGGCTGATATAGTCAACACAGCTACAATTCTGTATAGTTCCGATGCTATCAATTCATATCTCAGTTTGTAAGTCTACTCAACAGAGAATTGTTTTTATAGCCTTTAATATATTATAGGAAAATATCATTGCACTATTTTAATGCCCTTAACTTTGAAAACAACATTTTGAATTACAATCTCATATTCTTTGTGGTAGATGTCTGAAAATATCATAAAACCATGTAACTGTTTCCAAATTGTCTCATGTTATTTCAAATTTCAATAGCACTGAATACTTAGAAAAATAAGAAAAAATTTAATTTTATATAAACCTTCCACTCCTAATTATACTTAATTACTATTTATGGTAGAAAAAGTAATTCTTAACTATTAAAGAATGAGATTATCAGTTTAATTATGGAGAGGCTTATTCCAAACAATTATTCATATACAGTGGCTGAAAGATAAGTTAACTGCTATCATTTAAATGAGAAAAACATGTAGGTACACTATAAAGGTTGTACTTATTGAGAAGATAGTGAATTTGTACAGACCAACATCACTGAGGGCTGAGAATAGACTTGGGACTTCATATATTCAGATTCATCACTTCTTTATAATTATAAGTCCAAGATTCAGAATGGAAAAGGATACGAGCTCTAGGAGAATATGATTTTGTTGTTGTTGTTGTTACTTAAAAAGAAAAACAACAAAAGAGAAAAAGAGAAGGAGCCCTCATTTACTGACTAAGCAATTCATTTAACTGACAGAGGAAAATACTCAAATTGCTTCTAACTTTACTAAGTCACTACACTCTTCAGTGTTGCTTTAGCAAATAAACACACTATATAATGTCAGAAGAGAATTCATCATAGGTCTCTCATGTTACTACAAGTTTTGTATAGAAAGCCCAGAATGTTCTTTTATCAAGACTATGTTTTCAGTGATGTTCATATAGCATACAACCTTGAAAAACTGAGGCTGTGTCTTCTCTCAAAGCAAAGGGCAGGCACTATTTTTTACTGGATAGTAAAAGATAGTGTTTCCTTCGGAAATAAAGCACAGTAATTATCAGGGGTCCTCTCCTGTAATGCAACCCTCCATATGTAATGGCGTCCATCTGGACCTGCCTACTTTGCCCCAGTGTTACTTGGGGAAAATGGGAACTGACTCAATTATGCTGATGATCGTGCTGCTTGCTGTGCTATGAGTAAAAAAGGTTCGTTTTCTCTGACGAAAGCATTTCATTTCTTTTTCTAGTATCTATGCAACTGTGGAAGACAGTTCTTGACAGTTGACATAAAACAGCAAAAAGCAACAGCACTCTTTAACAATGAGCATGTACTAAAAGTCCCTTCTAAGATGGTTACACTGATATATGTCATATAGAAAATGTCCTTGTGTAATCTTTATGGGAAATTTTCGGAGTAGAAAAAAATATGCTTTCCTATTAGTAATTTCATATATTAGTTATACAGTATATTGATGAAATGTCAGTATCAATAAATTGTGTTGTGCCTCATGAACAATAAAACATATATAGATGGTAACTTCTACACCAGTGGTTTCACTTTTTTCAAAGTAAGGAAAGAAGAATGTTTCTCAAATGTATGTACTACGTTTAAATTTTACCGAAAGGATATTTTCATATTTCAGGTACAGGTTTGAGTGGAATAACCATGGCAAATATTCATGAATTCAATGTTGTTAGAAGATGAGAACATTAAATTTGAAATCATTGTCATTTAGCTCACCCTTATACTGCCTATTTTTTTCTCTTATCTTTTTATACAGGTGGACTTTCCCAGGATTCTTTTCAAATCATTCTATTGGGGTTTATCTCTTATTACTTGGTATAATATACAAGTTGTAGAATTTCAACAATATTAGCCCATTGAGAACACTGTCTTCCAAAGAATCTACCTAATATTTCAGAGAAAGGATTTCTGACACATGCACACACAGATACACACATGCATTAATTGTACTGTGTGGTTTGTGACAAATGCACTTAAAATATTTCTGGTGCCAATATAATTTGTGTATGTGATAGCCGACTATGTTAGTCATATGGATGGCACATACATGCTTAAGTGCTTTCATTGGCTAATTATCATATGGACTGGAATTAGAATCAAAGCTTATCCTAGCTTAAGTAACTATAATCAGGCAGCCATTCATGAATAATATAGAGATGTGTTTAATAGAAAAGGTAGCATTAAAAGTTAATTAGACATAGGATGGAAGAAGAGGAGGAAGAGAGAAGAAGAAAGCAGAAAGAAAAAAAGAGAAAAAGAAAACATAGTGCTCAAATCTTAAATGTTTTTAATGTTATTTTTGAGATGCTGGCTTTAGTGATTCATATATTGATTTAAAGACAGCTGAATTCCACTCAAGATCTTGCCAATTCAATTAAAATAAACACATTGAACCTTTATGGTATAGCTATTAGGAAATAACAAGCATATTATGAAACAACTACAAACAAGAAATAAATTGTAAAGGAGAGAGAACTAGCATACAATGGTTATCGACTATTCGACAGGAACTTTAGTATACTGTGTCATTTCTTTGTTCAAATTCCATTTCAAGTAATTTTCCTCTTAACTGTATTGCTATCTAATCACAGCCAAAGATGATGATTTCAAAGATAGCCTCATGTTTTGAGAGAGACTATAAAATTCAGCGATATGTCTAAGAATCAGGTGTGCATTTAAATATCAGACTTAGCTAAAAAGGCTGTAAAAAAGAGCTAAAATGGCTCCTTCCAGCATTTGCTAAAGAAAAAGTGGAAGGCTAAAGATGCTTTGATGAGCAACAAGGTTAACCTGTTTGGCAGCAGAATGAATTAGAAACAAAGCTTTGATTTAGGGCACTTGAATACACTGCAAAATTCTCAGATATGTAAGAGAGCCAGGAGTCAAGAAAATGCATGAGGTTTGAAATAACCAAGCAATGTCAAGGTTTCCTATTCTCTGCATTGTTAAAATAAGATGTGAGTTTTCCCATTTCTATCAACTCAGAAGGAGACTATTATATCTGAATGACAGTAGTGAAACACATTAGACAGAGCTTGAGACATACTTCTATGAAGATTGAGTTGGTATTATGAGGCTTGAATCTCAAATGAACAGGAATCACTCTGATATTGAAAGCTTACACTTATAGGAAATTGCACAAGGAAAGCTACATTATAGGCTTCTCAAAAACTACATGATTCAAGAACCAAATAAGTAAATAAGTAGATAAATAAGTATTGCACCTGAGAATGGAACTATTAAAATTATTTAACTATGAAAGTATAACTTTGTGATACAATGTGTTTTTTCTTTTTTAGAGACAGGGTCTCACTCTGTTGCCCAGACTGTAGCCTGAAACTCTTGGCTCAAGCAATCCTCCTTCCTCAGGCTCTCAAGTAGCTGGGACTATAGGCATGAGCCACCATGCCTAATTTTTCTTTCTTTTTAGAGATGGAGGTCTCATTATACTGTACAGGCTGGCCATGACTCCTGGCTGCAAGCAAACTTCTAACCTCAGCCTTCCAAGGTGGTGGGATTATGGGTGTGAGCTACATAATTGGCTTTGCATTTTTCTTGAGTTTTAAGGGTTATACACATGGGTCAAAATGTCATCTTTTTTTTTTTTTTTTTTTTTTTTTTTGAGACAGAGTATCACTCTATTGCCCTGGCTAGAGTGCCATGGTGTCAGCCTAGCTCACAGCAACCTCAAAGTCCTGGGCTCAAGCAATCTTTCTGTCTCAGCCTCTCAAGTAGCTGGGACTATAGGCATGTACTACCATGTCTGGCTAACTTTTTCTATATGTTTTTAGTTGGTCAATTAATTTCTTTCTATTTTTAGTAGAGACGGGGTCTCACTCTTGCCCAGGCTGGTTTCGAACTTCTGACCTTGAGCGATCCACCTGCCTTGGCCTCCCAGAGTGCTAAGATTACAGGCATGAGCCACTGTGCCCAGCCCAAAATGTCATCTTAATATTAAGTGTTAATACACAAGAAATTTCAAATAGACAAATTATTTTTGCAATCCAATTGTAGCTATCATGTTACTTCTATTTTTCCTTTTGGACATTGGCTCTGAACGGATGCTAATTTCAGGAGACCCAAATGATCACTAGGTCCACCAGATAGCATATGGATTTATAGAGGCCAGGGAATCAATGGAGTTTATTAGCTCAGGTCTGTTTCACAGTGGGGCCAGTGGCTCTCCAAGCCATTCTGTGGATCTTTCCCCAGTTCCAGAATGTATAATTGAAATAGATATGCTTAGCAGGTAGCAGAATTCCTTTGCAGGTTCTCTGATCTGTGGAGTTAGGGCTATTATGGTGGGAAAGGCAAAGTGGAAGCCACCAAAACTCTCCTTTAGATAGAACAATAATAAACCAAAACAATATCACATTCTTGGAGAGATTGCAGAGATTAGTGCCACCACCAAGAATGAAAGATGCTGGGGTGGCAATTGCCACCTCACCCCCAGTTAACTCTCGTATTTGGCCTGTGAAGAAGACACATGGACCTTGGGGAATAACAGTGGATTATCATAAGCTTAACCAGGTGGTGACTCCAACTGTAGCTATTGTACCAGATGTAGTTTCATTGCTTGAGCAAATTAGCACATCCCCTGGTACCTGGTTTGTAGCTATTGATATGGAAAATAAATGTTCTTTTATCTCTGTTGGTGAAGACCATCATCAGCAGTTTGCCTCTTGCTGGCAAGGTCAGCGGTACAACTACATTGCCGTATTAACTCTCCAGCTCTCTATGTCATAATTAAGGACACAGGGATCTTAATCATCTTTTCCTTCACAAGATATTACACAGATGCATTACAGTGATAATATTATGCTAATTGGATCTAGTGAGCAAGAAGTAGCAGCTACTCTAAAATTATTGATAAAACATTTACTTATGATGGGGGAGGGAAATAAATCTGACAAAAATTCGAGAACCTTCTACCTCAGTAAAATATCTAGGGGTCCAATAATGTGGGGCATGTTGAGTTATCTTTGCTATGGGGAAGGATAAATTTGTTGTATGTGATCCCCTCCTACAGCCTCCCAAAAGGCACGGCACCTCATAGATTTTTATTTTTTAATTTTGGAGGCAACATATTTCTCATTCAGGTGTGTTACTCTGGCCTGTGAGTGATCCAAAACACTGCTAAATTTGAGTGGCGCCCACAACAAGAGACGGCTCTGAACTAGGTTCAAGTTGCTGGACAAGCTGTTCTGCCACTTAGGCTATATGATCCAGAAAATTCAATGGTGTTTGAGAAGTGTCAGTAGTAGAAAAGTTGTTTGGAGTCTTTGGTTAGTTCCTTTTGGAGAACTGCAGCACAGACCCTTAGGATTTGGGAGGAAAGCCCTGTCATCAGGATGGATGTGGATATCCATATCAGATATCATGTGGATATCTATTCTCCTTTTGAGAAACAGCTTATGGCTTGCTACTGGGCCTTAGTGAAAACTGAACACTTAACCATAGTACACAAATTTATCATGTGACCTGAGCTGGCCATCATGAACTGGGAGCTGCATGGCCCAGCAAGGTGCATGGCCCCAGAGTTGAGTATGCACAGCACTACTCCATCATCAAGTGAAAGTGGTGCATACAAAGTCAGGCCTGACCAGGCCCTGAAGGCACAAGTAAGTTATATGAAGAAGTAGCCAAATGTCCAGGGTTCCTGATTTCTGTTATACTGTGTTCTCTCTCTCTTTATCTATGGCCTCATGATGTATTTCCTGCATCAGCTGACAAATGAAGAGCAGACGTGTACCTGGTGTACAGATAGTTCTTCATGATAGACAGGTACCACCAGAAATTGGTCAGCTGCAGTATAACAGCCTTTCTGGGACATCTTTGAAACACAGTGGTGAAGGGAAATTTTCCCAATGGGCAGAACTTTGACCAGTATACCTAGTTTGTCATATTGCTTAGAAAAGGCCAGACATGTGATTACATATTGATTCAAGGGCTATGGCCAATGATTTGGCTGGATGCTCAGGGACTTGAAGGACATGATTGGATAATTATTGACAAGGAAGTGTAGGGAAGAGGTATGTGGATAGACCTCTCTGTGCAAAAAAATGCAAAGATTGATGAATGTTTACAAAAAAGTAACATGAGCAGAGGAGGATTTTAATAATGAAGTGGATAGGTTGACCCATTCTGTGGATGCCAGTCAGCTTCTTTTACCAGTCCCCCCCCCCCCCCGCCATTACCCAATGGACTCATGAATAAAGTGGCAAATGGTGGCAGGGATGGGGTTATACAGAGGTTTGGCAACATGGGCTTCCACTCACCAAGGCTGACCTGGCTACAGCCATTGCTGAGGAGCTAATCTAATAGCAGCAGAAACTTCATTTGACCTGTGGATTTTAACATCTTTTGTCATTCCTATTCTTAAAACTTTTTCCTGGTTTATCTCACATGACATTATCTAATGTTTGCCTTTTATGTCTTACTAATTATATCTATCTAATTCTTCATTGGCTTTGCAATTAAAAATCAGGGTTCTCTTGCCTTCTGTATAATTTTTCCTAGAGTATATTACCCACTTATTTGAATTTAACTAACATCTGTATACCAATTACTCTGTTCTGAGCACTAGATTAATGTATCTAAACATGATATAATTCACTTGAGTACTTCTAAGTAACTAAGGATATACAATGTCTATAATTGATCATCTTATCTCTTATTCTAGTCCCAAATCTATAAAGGATCTTAATAAAACAGAAGTCAGGAATCTGTGTCAGTTTTACTTCTCTTTTACTCTTTATATGCAATTATCCACTAATTTCTATAGTTTTTTCCTCCAAAATTTATCTCTAATCTGTCTCATACTTTATGTTCCCATGATCAATGAATCTTGAATTCTTTCAATCTCTCTACCTTTCAAATCTTCAACTCTATAGAACTCAGAAAAATTAGCAAGAAAAAAATCAAACAACCCTACCAAAAAGTGGGCAAAGGACACAAAGAGAAACTTTTCAAAAGAAGATAGACTAATGGCAAATAAACACATGAAAAAATGTTCAACATCTCTAATCATGAGGCAAATGCAAATCAAAAGCACAATGAGCAGGTGGGAGGGGGGAGGAGAGGATGGGTACATACACACATAATGAGTGCGATGCACATCACCTGGGGGATGGACACGCTTGAAGCTCTGACTCAAGGGGGGAGGGAGGGGCAAGGGCAATATATGTAACCTTAACATTTGTCCCCCCATAATATGCTGAAATAAAAAAACAAAAACAAAAAAACCACAATGAGATATCACTTAACTCCAGTGAGAATGGCTTTCATCAAAAAGTCCCAAAACAATAAATGTTTGGCATGGATATGGAGAGATAGGAACACACATGCACTGCTGGTGGCACTGCAAACTGGTACAACTTTCTACAGAAAGTAATATGGAGACACCTTAAAGAACTAAAAGTAGGACTACTATCTGATCCAGCAATCCCACTGCTGGGTATTTACCAAAGTAAAAAAAGACATTTTATAATAGACATCTGCACTCGAATGTTTATAGCAACACAATTCACAATTGCAAAGATGTGGAAACAACCCAAGTGCCCATCAATACATGAGTGGATTAAGAAAATGTGGTATATGTATACCATGGAGTATTACTCAGACATAAAAAACTGGCAAAATATTTCTTGTATTATCCTGGATGGAGCTGGAGCCCATTCTTCTAAATGAAGTATCACGAGAATGGAAAAATAAACAACCACATGTACTCACCATTAAATTGGTACTAATCGATCAGCACATATGGAAGTAACATTCATCAGGTGTGGAGGAGGTGGGTGGAGGGAAGAGGGAATGGGTAAATTCACACCTAACAGGTGCAGATACACTATCTGGGGGAGGGGCATGCTTGTAGCAGTGACTCTGTGGTGAAAAAGGCAATATGTGTAACCAAAGCATTTGTACCCCTGTGATATTCTGAAATTAAAAAAAAACAAAAACTTCAACTTTAATACCTCATTCCTTCATTAGATCCTATGCAAGCCTCTTACAATCTTCTCCTACAAATGCTCCCTATCTCTACACCTGTTTTCCTGCCAATGCATCTTTGAATTGGTTGTCTGAGTGATAATTCTGGAAATGCAATTCCATTGATATGAAACCCCAAACAAGACAGTTTTGTGGGTCTTAACACCTTTATGAACAAATACTACTTATTTTGGTATCAGCATTGAGCCTTTCCACACTATTTTTGCCTACTCTAACCGGATGGCTTTGAACTGTCTGACAATGCTGAAATATGGTTACCTAGGCTCACCTTGACCTTTCAAGCTTCAGTACTTATAAAAACTTTTCCTCAGACTACCTCTTCTGGAAAAATAAAATCATTCTTCAAGACTTAACTCAGGTGCTTCATCACCTGTGAAGGCTTTTTTGGATTCTTCCATCTTGTGGACATAGTCATAGACCTTCTGGTGTTGCCACAGCCTCTAATAGTATCTCTGTTACAGTACTTTTGAGACAATATTGAAATTACTATTAGTACTTAAGAGCCTTAAAGGATAATAAACTGTGATATTTTCTGGTGCGACACAACTAAACTACCTCTCTTAACATGTTACTTCAGTATTCACTGGGCATTGGGCCATGGGGAAGTTACTATTGTGTGCCTCAGTTTTCTGATATGTAAAATAGGACTATAGTAATATCCCTTATACTGCTGTTTTGAAGATCAGACAAGCTTATGTCTGTAAAGCAATTAAAACAGTCCCCAAAGGAAGCTCTCAATAAAGCTTACCTTTAATAATTGCAATCCAGAGACTTTCATACTTAACATTCATCCTCACAAGGCTTAATCTCAAGTCACAATGCATTCTTCAGCAAAATTATGTTGAATAAATGGATGCCTCTGAAACTAGGGTTTATATATCTTTTTGCCCTTTTAAACAAATTAGATTTAAGAATTAAATTTAAGAATTGCTGCTAACTACGATTTATCTGAAATGACAACTCAATTTCCTAAATTACTCTTTGAGGATAAAATAGGTAGCATTTTCTTGCTACACAACTTTGAGGCTAAGACAAAACTTCATAATATACAGACATAGGCATACAATTATCTATATTGGTGTAAGCATCCAACTTATTGAGTGTGTATGTATATACACTTATGCATTTGCATGTGAGTGTCTATGATAATACACGTTTTTTGCTTTTGGTTACTTTGAGCCAACTGGTAACATCTGAATTAAAAATCTTTTGCAGATCAAATGAATTTCTTTCTTACTTTACAGGGTGGAACCCTATACCAACCCAGGTATTGTAGCAAATCCAAAATGTTAATTGAGGAAAACATTGGCTTTCCCTCTAGATACCCTTGTGATTTATTTGAATAGAAACTAAATAAATAAATAAATAAGTTATTAAGTATGAAATGTCCAATTTCCTTAAGTGCTAAGTTTGACAGTTGATATCTCTGGCATTTCACTTTGTCACTTGTTTTATTTTTATTGTGAAGATATATCCTCAGTCTTTCAAACACATGGTTTGGCTTGTGATTACCTTTTAAATTTTTTTTAGAGCAATTTTTGTAAATAGGTCAAAAATTTGTGTTATTTTCGAATATGAATTCCATTGTGGAATCAATGCAGCACAGACAGCTTGAAATATCAACGAAGTGTTTTGGAAGGACATGACTAATGAATACATAATACATTGGTGGTTTGAAAAGTTCGGTTCTGGTGATGTTAATCTTGAATATAAGCCACATAGGCAACCTGAGACTGAGGTAGATAATGATGAGCTGAAAGCTATAATGGAAGCAAATCCATCTCAACCTATGCATGAATTAGCAGCAACATTTGACATTACTTTTCCAACAATATTGGACCCTTTGAAACAAATCAGCAAGGTAAAGAAGCTGGATAGATGAGTACCTCATGAATAAAAGTGACTCGGAAGAGAAATCATCTCTAAGCTTGTTTTTCTTTGCTGTAATGACATAAAGGTGAAGGATTTCTACACTGTATTGTTACATGTGATGAAAAACGGATTCTTTTTGACAATCACGAGTGTTTGACACAACAGTTGGATAATGATGAAGTGCAAACACAGTCCAACACTGAATATTCATCCAAAAAAGGTAATGGTGTTTGTTTGGTGGTCCAGCGCTGGTATTTATCCACTACAGCTTCACAAAACCTGGTCAATTGATTACAGCGGATGTCTACTGCAACCATTTGAAATGATGAGGAGGCTTGCGATTAAGCAGCCGAGATTGGTCAATAGAGACAGGCCAATCCTCTTGCAAGACAACGCTCAACCACATGTCATACAAATAATGCTGCTCAAACTAGAGACACTGGCCTTGGAAACTCTGTCATCCACCATAGTCACCAAATCTTACACCAGCTAACTACCACTCCTTCCACTTTGGACCACTTCTTGCAAGAAAAATTATTCAATTCTCAACAACCTGTGGAAACCGCCTTTCATTATTTTATTGCCACTCGCTCTCCAGGCTTTTTCTCTGATGGTATAAACAAACTACCATTAAAATACTTTGATTAATTGTACTGCTTCTTGTTTGAGATATAATAAACTACACTTATTATTCAAAATCAGACATTTCATACTTAACAACCTAATAATCATTATAAGCAATATCACAGTTTTGTCTTTTTTGAAAGGTTGTCAATATTAAAATCTGTTTCTTTAAATATAATGATCATTGAGGCTTCTGTCCACTAAGTAACTCAGGGTCCCCTCTATAAATTTCTATGATGGCATTTTTTTTAGATTTGAATGTACAAAATTTAATTTTTCTCTAAAATAGTGGAGTTTTCAATAATGAGAACTATACAAATTACCTTTTTCCATATATGCTCTTTCTGCAAAAAGACCGAAAGTCAGATTTGAAGTTAAAGATAGTATAGCTGACTTTCAACAACACAGGTTTGGACAGTGGGGGTCACTTATAAACAGATTTGTCTCACCTTCCACTCCTGAGACAGTAAGACTGTCTCTTGTCCTCCTCTTGCTCCTCGTCCTCAGCCTTCATGGTGTGAAGACGACAAAGATGAAGACATTTATCATCATTCACTTCCACTTAATAAATAGTGAATATATTTTTTTCTCCTTATGATTTCCTTAACATTTGTTTTCTCTATTTTACTCTATTGTAAGAATATGGTATATAATGCATATAACATACAAACTATATATTAATTCATAATTTATATTATTGGTAAGGCTTCTGGTCAATAGTTGGCGATTAGTAGTTAAGTTCTAGGGGGTCAGAAGTTATACTTGGATTTTCAATGGTACAAGTTTTCAACTGCAGTTAGTTGATCACTGTGCTTGGCACTTTTGCATTTGTCTTTTTCCTTAGCCTTGAGTTCTATATTATTTATAGTAATTCACTTTTCTGTGAGCAGTCTAAAAGCCATTCTAGAAAGAGCAGAAGAATCGATATACTTATATATGTTTTTACACACTCATATAATGGTTTGAATTGGTCCCCATGTTATCATATTTCTATTCTCAAATCTAGAAGCATCAAGACAGAGTTAATTAAATTTTAATTAGTTTCCTTGTGGAAAAGAAATTTTGGCAACTGTCATTTCATTTGCATTAGAAACATACATTGTTTAAGAACTATGGGTTTTCATTACTCATTACCAATGTGGAGCCATGTACCAATGGAAATAATGCTGTTTAAATGTAATAATAAGTTAGATATTAGACTTACTCCTTTTTAAAAAAATTAAATGTTTATTTTTAATTATTATGAGTGCATAATAGTTGTATGTATTTATGGGGTTCATGTGATGTATTGATACAGGCATACAATGTATATTAATCAAATCTGGATAATTGAAGTATCCATCACTTTTTAATCAAATTTTTTATTCTTTGTACATTAATCTACTTATGTAAAACTCATATATATAGAAAATGCTTTGAGCATGCTAGATGGATGTTTAAAAACAGATGAATATAAATCAACATTATTTATTTCTTTACTCAGCTGGTGTTAGTTAAATGTCAACTGTGCATCGGGCACTGTGCTAGTCTCAGGAACATTCTAATATATAAGCCAGACTTACGTCTGCCCTTATGGTATTTACAGTCTAATGGCAAAAATATAATAGTCTAATCATAACTATAAACCTATATGCCTCTTTATTCACCTGTTCTCCTTTTAAAGGAGGTCGAAACCAATTTCTCTTTTGTTTATCTCAGGACTTAGATCCTTCTCTGTTTCACTGTGGAGTATCCTCATCCTGACTGTCCTACAAGACAAAACATGGAGGGATTCTATGTCCACAGTTTCTGGATTTTTTTTTTTACTTAATATACCCTGCTCTTCTCTAGTCCATGTTCTTAGTACTGCCTATACATTTTTTATTTGTTATTTTTTTAAATACTCATTTGTGTATTTTTTAAATTTCAGAATATTATGGGGGTACAAACATTTTGGTTACATGATTTGTTTTTGTGCAGTTTGAGTCAAAGTTATAAATGTGCCCAACACCAAGATAGCGTGTATTGTACCAATTAGGTGTGAATTTACCTATCCCTTCCTCTTCCTTCCCTGGTTTCCATTGAGTTTTACTACTATATGTGCACATGGGTTTTGATCAATTAGTTCCAATTAAATAGTGAGTACATGTGGGTTTTTTTTTTTTTTTCCATTCTTGTGATACTTCACTTAGAAGAATGGTCTCCAGTTCTATCCATGTTGTTACAAAAGGTATTGGTTCATCGGGTTTCTTGTTTGTTTTGTTTTGTTTTCTGGTTTGGTATACTTCATAGTACACACATACCACATTTTATTAATCCAATCATGTATTGATGGCCACTTGGGTTGATTCCACATTTTTGCAATTGTGAATTGTACTGCTATAAACATTTGAATGCATGTGTATTTTTGATAAAACAACTTTTTTCCCTTTGAGTAAATACCCAATAGTGGGATTGCTGGATCAAATGGTAGATCTAGTTTTAGTTCTTTGAGATATCTCCATACTATTTTTCCATAGTGGCTGTACTAGTTTGCAGTCCCACCAACAGTGTATAAGTGTTCCCTTCTCTCCACATCCATGCCAGCATCTATTAATTTGGGACTTTTTGGTGAAAGCCATTCTCACTTGAGTAAAGTGATCTTTTTAATCATATTTATAAATACTTTTAAATGAACTGGATGAATTTTATACTTTCACAGCAATTGCAAAGGTAGAATTTCAAAGTATTAGACAAAAAGTTACATAAGCAATCTCACAAATTTTGTTTCTTATATCCACCAGGAGGTGAAGTACTACCCTATCTAGGGTCAAATAAAATTAAGTTTCATTAATTTTTCAACTTAATGCCATCTTTATCACCTCCAAGTCTAGAAAATAAAGTTTATGGATCTGCTTAAATCAAAAACAAAGAATAGGCTGGGCTTAGTGGCTTACGCCTATAATCCTAGTACTTTGGGAGGCCAAGGCAGGAGGATAACTTGATCCTAGGAGTTTGAGACCAGCCTGGGCAACATAGGAGACCCCTTTGTCTACAAAAACACACAAAAAATTAACTCAGTTTGGTGGTGTATGCCTGTAGTCCTAGCTACTCAGGAGACTAAGGTAGAAGGATGATCACTGAGCCAAAAACTTTGAGGTTGCAATGAACTATGATGATGCCACTGCACTCTAGCTGGGGCAACAGAGTGAGACCCTGTCTCAAACAAACAAACAAATAAATACAGAGAATATCTTCTCTTCAGTCATTTGCCAGTAACCTCAATGTGATGTATAGCTTCTATCATAAACAGAGTTGATTTAGATAATTAATATTAGTATATATATATATATATATATATAGCAGAGTTTTACAGCTATGTTGTCCTTCCATTTATCTTGGGTTTCAAACTCCATCCTTATATTAAATTAAATCAAAAGAAGCAAGTGTACCAGAACTACATGAAATTATCTTACCTAGAAATGCTTTAGTTATTATTATTTTCCATGATCATATTGAGGAATTATATAAGCAGAAGCTTTGTGCAGGAATTTCAGAGGACTTTTATACTTTGTAGTGTCTTTCTTAATATTTTCTAAGATCCTTCCTGTGTCCTTGGCTATCTGTGAGCAGCCTGAGAAGGGAATCCTGATCAGGGCTCCCTGGTCTGGGCTGGAAGTGTATAGGCCTCAGCATCCGTTTTTCCCATTTGGGGCTCACTTTGACACAACCTGTGGGTTCATGGGTGCTCCGTGGAGCTCCAGGGATTGTAGTATGGGTTTGTACCAGGGCCACATGCCCATGCCCTGATTCCTAGTAGGCACCTTATGGAAGAGATAGGTCCTGCTTACGGGCACTGCATTTTTTTTTTTGTAAGATCCTGGAAATTGGACTGCCAGAATGGTACTCACAGACTAATGTGGGGTGACTCAATTTTTGCCCTGCAAAATAATATTTGCCTGGGGCCCTGTATGCCTTAGTGGCAACCCCGGCTGTATGTTTGTTTTCAATGAAGTTTCTATTGAAAGACCTTCTTCACTGAATCCTTCAACATCTTTTAAATATATTTCCACAAGGCAAATTAAAAAAAAAAATGTGGTACAAAGAATTTAGATCACAATGAATATGCTTCCTTTGACTTAACTTTGGAATCATAAGACCCATCATGTTTCTCTT
The DNA here is from genome assembly GCF_040939455.1 of Microcebus murinus. Taxonomy (NCBI): domain Eukaryota; kingdom Metazoa; phylum Chordata; class Mammalia; order Primates; family Cheirogaleidae; genus Microcebus; species Microcebus murinus. Next base: position 16,741,441 of record NC_134114.1, read on the forward strand.
TTCAGAAAGCTTAGGGAATCTAATGGTCAAGAATTATAATCTTCTGTGTTCATTTCCAAATGCTCTTCCTACTAAGGTTTTCCATTTCTGCCTTTGGATTTAGTTTAAACTGTTCTCAAGCATATATGTTTTTAATAAAGCCCATGAAAAAATTCTTTTAGAAAATTTAGAAACAAATTCACAAAATAAAAATAAATCAAAAATTATTTTTTTTTGGGAAAAACCTTTGTTGGTGTAATGGATAAGTTCTATCTGTTCTAGACATGGGTGAAAATTTTTATGAAAGAAAAATAAGCAGCAAAACATAAGTGCGCTGAAACAGTTACCATCAACAGTTTTGTATAAAAAATTAAATTTCTATAAACTTGCAATAAAATTTAAAAATTGAATTCTCTGTTGAAAATTGTCTATATATTTGGGTTCCAAATTTATTACTTAAGTCATAAATAGCTTTATAAATAGCTTGTGAAATATGTAATAAATAAATTATTTATAAAGCATAAGCAAGACAAATTCAACACTTTTGAACCATAATAAAAATAGTATGTCATGTTTTAAGGGGAATGGAGAAAGAACACATTCTGATCATTTAAGAATACCAATATCAGTTTACAATATTTACGCCAGGTGATTTTTCTCTGTGTTTTTTGTTGGTAAACAATTCCAGTTTGGCTGTGAGCAATAATATGCTGTAACTACCTTTATACTATGCTTATAATTATACTTAATGACATTTGCATATTTAACTTCATGTCTTCAGCAAAGAATGTCAAAGATAGAAACAAAAAAATATACTGTTTTCATTAAAATAATCAGAGGGAATTGAAGCAAAGAGGGGATTAATGATATTCCAAAGCTTACCCGGGCCATCGAGTCAGGAAGATAAACCAGGTCTCTCGGATTTCAATGCCAGTGGTCTAGTCACTGGTTTGTTCAACTCCTGTGCAAAACATCCATACACAATACACAATGCATATTCCCCCTTCCTATCAAGTGGTTGTCAAAAGAAACACGCCATTACCTTTCCCACATACTGAGGCTCGGAGCCCATGTATTCTTCCAGCACAAAAAATTGATTCCATACCCAGCCACGTTTAACTCGTTGGAAATGTGACCGTCGCCCTGGAAGGTGGATAACATTTTCCCTTGGCTCTGTGGCTAAAGTCTGTTGTGGCTGTGGCTGAAGTGGTGTTAGGAGACCTCCATCAAACAGGACCCAGAGAAGCAGGGATAAACAGTTCCTTGTAAGCATTGGCAAAGGCTTTCCTGCAGCAGAGTGATAAAAACTCCAGCACTTAATGTAGAATTGTGGAATCCAGGTTTGAAGTGTTTGTGGCCTCCACCACTTAGCTTCCTGTTTTATTGCAGAAATGATAACACAGGCATTAATCCTTTTGATGAAAAGGCTTCTGCTGTATTATATTCCATCTAAAGGGACCTATAAAATAGATGAACAAAGGTACATTAAATTAATAAAATTACATGATGATATTCATCAAAACATTAATTATAGCTGCCAACAGTTAAAGAAACAGGGGAAAGACTATAAAAGAATGATACTGCTAAATGGTCATTGCTGTTCAACTTACCAAGTTTTTTACAGACTTGAAAAAATATTAGTTACAAGGAAGTGAAAGGTGTATTATAAACAAAAGCAGATTTTATTAAATTTAGGAATCATTTTAAGACAAAAACACAGATTACTATTTTAAAGTGAACTATTAAATTAGAATAGGATTTTATAACATCAGCACTATAGACATCTGAGGTATTCTGGGGAGTTATTTTGTGCATTTTAAGATTTTTAGTGGCACCCTTTTTTTTTTTCTATTTAATAGATGACAGTAGCATACTCTCCCATACCCAGTATGACAACAAAAAAATATCTCCAGATATTGTCAAATATCACCTGCAAAATACACCAAGATTAAGAATGTAAATGTGGAAAGTAAAGAAAAAAAGAACAATTTTAAAAAGGAAAAAAGTCCCTAAAGTTAAAGAATAGAAAGACTCAGACCATCCAGGAAAGAACAAAATAAATTGCTGAATGTCAAAGTAAATGATCTTACTAAAATGTAAATGATTTGCAAAATGTTAGATAATTATAAGGCTTTAAAAGCTTAAAATAAAAAAAAATGCTTTTCTAGCCTTGCTATAGTAGAAACACTGGATATCTGGGAATGGCTTTGTAGATGGTGCGCAGCTCAGAGAAATCTTGGATCTCTACCAGATGGACAATATTTACTCTGCATTTAGATAAAATAAGCTTTCAACGTTTCCTTATAACAAGCATTTTTTAAGTTCACTTATCTAATATTTATTGTCTATAAGGTACTAGGTCCTTAATTATACAGTAGATAAAAAAGAAGGCACAATATTTGTCTCTATAAAATCAGAAATAGAAAATAAACAATCAATGGCTCATGCCTGTAATCCTAGCAGTCTGGGAGGCTGAGGCGGGCGGATCACTCAAGATCAGGAGTTCGAAACCAGCCTGAGCAAGAACGAGACCCTGTCTCTACTAAAAATAGAAAGAAATTAATTGGCCAACTAAAAATACATAGAAAAAATTAGCCAGGCATGGTGGCACATGCTTGTAGTCCCAGCTACTCAGGAGGCTGAGGCAGAAGGATCGCTTGAGCCCAGGAGTTTGAGGTTGCTGTGAGGTAGGCTGATGCCACGGCACTGTAGCCCAGGCAACAGAGTGAGACCCTGTCTCAAAAAAATAAAAACAAATAAGTAACGGAAAATTATGCCAATGTGAAAAAAAAGGAAACAGGAGATTCTGATGGTAAAACTTAAGTTAATAATACTCTGTTGTAAGTGACAATTACACTAAGAACTAAAGGAATAGAAGCATTCCTACAATTTGCAAGCAGGCGTAAGGAAAATGTTGCTTGAGCCAGGGTGTTTACACATTTGGCAGTAAGGGCACAATGTTCAGAGCCCATGAGGTTTCTTTCCTAGGGTCAAAAATGATAGAAGCCAGAAAATATATATAAGGCTGCATAACAATAAAGCTAAAACCAAAATCAATATGTGTTTAATTAAATGTCCATAAAACATGGCACTTTTGTCAACCAGTCAGCTGCAATCCAGTTCAATGCTTGTTCAGTTATGTCTAACATAATAAAAATGTGTAATCCGTTCTTCACAAATATTCAAATTTAAACATTTAATGTGGGTGCAATGCTCCATACTTGAGATAAGATGCAAGATGAGGAGTGTCCAAAAGTTATACTCTGAAAGTTTTCTATAAGTGCTCTTCTAAAAAAATAAATAAAACAGGGTATGAAAATTTTTCTGCCTTCTGAAGGATTACAACTGTTAGATACTAACCAAACCATAAATAATACACATTTTATTGCATCTGGTCATTCTCGCAAAATAATGGCCATGTAAAGTTAACTTAGACCTACACAGTCCAATATGGAAACAACTAGTTATAAGAAACTATTTAAGATTTGGCAAGTTGTAATGGTGAGGTGCTCTACTTTTAAATTATATGCTGAATATCAAAGACTTAGTACAAAGAAAAAAATGTATAATATCTTAATTTTTATATTTATTACTTGCTGACATGATAATATTTTGGATACATTAGGCTAAATAAATATATATTAAGATTAATTTTATTTATTTATTTATACTTTTTTAATGTGCTTCCTAGAAAATTAAAATTCCATATGGAGCTCATGTTATAGCTTGCATTATTTTCTTTTAGACAGCATTGATTTAGATAATAGAGTTTAAATCACAAAACTGTGATTTCTATTTAAGAAATTTATTTTTAATGTTTAAAGTCAAATACCTAATGTGAATTGTACCATGTTTGTGGTAACAAAATATTAGGAGTTCAGAGAATATTTGCATCTATTATATTTTCAATAAGCCTGTGTAAGCATAATGGGCATATTTATCTCTTTTGTTTTCAAGTTTAAACTGCTAACATTAACCTCCAAAGCATTTAAATTTCTTGAACTTTGCATTTTTCCCATGTTTCTTCCCATACTCATATTCATCTTAGTCATGGAATATGCAGTTCAGTTGGGGAGATAAACATGAGGAGTAAAGGTCGGTGGCAGGCACTCTGAGTTCCCAAACCTATTCTAGTATAAATCATTTGTTTGTATTTCTACCTTCCTGTTCCATGAAATTTTTCTTTTCCACTTTTTTGGGGAAGTGAGGTATCAAAACTCAGACTCTAGAGAGTATGGGCATCTAAGGTTATTTCTGGAAACAACTATCTTTTTACTGTATATTATAGATTTTTTTTATGTTGGCTTTCTGGCTATATTCATCATCATTGCCATCACTTTGGTTCAAGCTCCCCTTTCTCCTTAGAAGTCAAAAGTGTCTAAAATCTGAGTTTTGGTCCCCTAGCAGAGTACTCTTCTAGAAATTCTCATCTACTTGTTTCATTTCCCCTTTGTCCGTTATGCTAGAATGTGTGTACGTAATGTGGGGAAATTAGCTTAAAAGTGATTGGTAAGTAGAGAAGAATGTGAATGGAACATGGAAAGTACAATGGTCCCCCTTACCCACAGAGAACATATTACAAGACTCCCAGCGGATGCCTGAAACTGCGGATAGTACCAAACCTGATTGCTGTTAATCAGAAAACATTCTGTTTATGTCTTCCCCCTCACAGCTTTAATGCCTTTTCCATCTTAACTGAGCACTAGCACACACTGTGGCCATAACTTTTGCCATTTGAGGTGAGACAGAAAAATTACCAGGAATTTCTTTTTCATTCTTCACAATTTCACAGAAGATTCATTCTTTCCATAGCAACTTCAGCATATGATTTTTTTTCCCTTTCTTTCTTTATTAAGAGGAGAAATTTCATGTTTTCACTTAAAGGAAGCACTTATGGCTTCTCTTTGGAATATCTGAAATGGCCAGCCTCACTGCTCTTGCTTTTTTATTAAGTAAGATAAGGGATACTTGAACACTAGCACTGCGCTTCTGCAACAGTGGATCTGATCACCACGATGGCTGCTAAGTGACTAATGGGCAGGTGGTGTCTACAAGCTGGACAAAGGGGTGATTCACAGGCTGGGTGGGACAGAGTGGGATTTTTGTCTTGCTACTCAGAATAGCACACAATTTAAATCTTATAAATGGTTTATTTCTGGAATTTTTCATTTAAATTTTTGGACTTCAGTTGACTACAAGTAATTGAAACCTTGGAGAGCAAAACTATGGATAAGGGAGGACCACTGTATGTTGTTGCATAATCCAGTTACTCAACACATAAATAATTGTCACCAAAAAAATGGCAGCTAAATGCAAAATATGGTAATAAGGCAGAAGTTAACAGGAGCCACAGAGTGATGCAATCTGGAATATGATACCCATTTCTTTCAGGCCACATTCTGTTCTTTCTTAGGCTCTCGCTGAACACAAATTCTATCATAATGTGCTGTGTTTCTTCCACACTTTTGCACATGTCTCTCTTTCTCTAAATAGGCAGATCCTTACCTATGTTCATGCTATCATATTATCTTCTTTTTTCTTAGAGTAGAATGTTATGTTTGTAGGGTTATTTATTAATCAGTAGTTTATTAATAAATAGTAGTAGTAGTAATAATAAGTAGTTATTTATTAATCAGTAGTTTTATTAATAAGTAGTTGTGAATATTTTCATTAAAAATGGATGCTTGCTGGTTTTGATCTTTTTGCAAAGGTTTTGGAGAGCTGCACTTTTTTTCCCCATGAGTCATGCTATTTCAATATGAATTTTGCTGAATTCAAAACTTTTTAAAAACTCACTTATCACATTGTAGTAGAAATACCTACAGTTCAAAACATAAAAGCTTCTTATTGCACACATCAAAATCCAGAATTTTAATGACATTCATGAATTTAACGCGGCCTGCATAATCTACTTCTGCATGCTTGACCCTTGCCATTCTTCTCCTTTCATTTAGTTTTAATTAAAATTAATAGCAGTAATTATTGGAGATGGATTCATGTGATTATTTGTTTACTTTTTCTGGGTGGAGTGATAGGGTGAAGAAGGGCTAGAGAGTAGCGATGGTGCCTTTTTCATCAGCTGTTCTGTCTCGGGATCTACAATATTACCTGGCATATGAGAGGCACCAAATACATAATTGTTAAGGTTGAATGAATTATTCATTGAATGATAGTAGCTAACTTTTATTGAAAACGTATAATGTTCCACATAATGCTGTATATTCTGTGCCTGTACAAGAGATCTGTGAAGGAAATGGTATCATTGTACCTACTTGACAGAAGAAATGGAGAAACAGAGAAGTGAAATGACTTGGCTATGGTCAAAAATTAGTTCATAGCAGGCAGGCTTGAATCTGGGTAGTCTTACTCCAGAACTCATACCCTTTGATGCTATCTCACATTGCTTCCCCTGTTAATAAATGCATAAATACAAAAAACCCTCAAGGGTTTCAAATTCTAGCAAAACAAGGAACATGAGCTTGGAGACCTGAGTTCCAAATTTTTTCTAAAACTGAGTGGGTGTTTCAATATGGACAGCTCAAATTTTCTTAGACTCATTTAACTGTTCTGTAAAATGAGGAGATTGAAGCTGTCCAGCCAAATACTTCCTTTGAACTCAGGAGATCTAGGACTCCCAGCTTCCACCCTGCACATCCACCGCCCAAGGATGTGAAAAGAACATATACTTTTAGACAGAGGTAGAAAAAATGCAACGATGAACAGGGCCAGTGTGCTAATGGGATTGGATGGTGGCTGTGCTCCAACTACCCAGCTCATCTACCCAGCTAAGCACTAAAGAGGTCAACAGGTTAGGTGACATGATGTAGCTGTTATACACAAAAGAGGGCATGGTAGTTTCCAACTGTTTCAGGCAGTTCTTCACAGTGAACTTGAACTGCAGTTGTGGGGCCACTTAAATGAATTGGCAGTTGGACCTACTTGACAATTCTGAATTTGAGGATTGTTTCCAGCCTTGGTATTATTAAAATTAATTAATTAATTTATTTATAAAAAAGATGACCTTTGGAATGAGACAGATCTGAAGTATCATTTTTTTAAATTTCAAAGTATTACGAGGGTACAAATGTTTTGGTTACATGAATTGCTTTCATACAGTTTCAGTCAAAGTTATAAGTTATGTCCATCAATTATATAGTGCGCATTGTTCCCATTAGGTGTGAATATACTCATCCCCTCCTCCCTTTCCACCTGCTTGATTTCTGTTGAATTTTACTACCATATATACACATGAGTGTTGATCTATAAGATTCAATTTAGCAGTGAGCATATATGGTTTTTGTTCTTCTATTCTTCCATTGTGATACTTCATACTTAAAAGGATCATTTCCGGTTCCATCCAGGTTGTTACAAAAGGTAGTAAGTCATTTTGTTTATTTATTTATTTTTTACAGTACAAATTGATTTATTTAAAACAGTTACAATAAAGCACAACGACATAGAGATTACCCTTAGAATTATTAATGCTTTGTTAAGATTAGGTAGGAGTAGAGGGTAAGAAATGGTGTTGGATGAGGGAGCACCCGACTACTCATTTTAAATGAAGTCATAGTATAGTTTCTTTGCTAAGCAACTGTCCATTAAGTAGCATTTGGACTGTGGGGACACATTAAACAACATTATCCTATCTACAGAGCTATATATATGACTAAATAAATATTTTTTAATATCATCACTCAATTAGAATGTGTGTACAAATATATTTCTTATCTGATCCTAAAATTTATCCCAAGTGTCTATGACACCGAAGTCCTTTAGTGAGCAGACGAACCAATATTATTTTTAGTGCATGATGCTGCTCCCAGCAGATCCCAGCCTCGGCCACATTTGTCAGCCTGGGAGCTTTTAAAGTGCTGTACCACAGCAGAAACCATGCAAGGAGACTGAAGGATTCCAGTTCTTAAGTGAAAGGGAAACAACTCCCCTAAGCATGAAACATAGGCTAAATTACAAAGAAAACCTATATCAAGGCATCAACCTATGCACACTTGCCCCACATTGTTATAAAAGCAAGAAGACCAGCTGATCCTGAGCTTTCAGGACCCTGTGGAAACATGTGAACCTTAAAGAAGACATATTTGTTAAAGGACATCACCAGAGGCGTGTTTTATTCTATACACCAGATTTCAGCCATGGTGTTTAAAAATTTATAATTGTCTATTCTTCCTGATCTTTCGTAGAATCAAAGTGGCTTTTCAAAGACTTCTCAACCCTGATGATGAGTCTCTGGAGTCAAATATTCCTTTTAGTAGGAGGAAAACTTTTTAAAAATGGTCATATATCAAAGCAGGAGATACTTAGTTGTGAAATAGCCACTGACAGTAACGCTTTTCCTGTAAGTGTGTCTCCAAAGCAGAGAGATGTACAAAGCCCGTGGTTTTGGTAGTTATTTATTTAATTTTGGGTATGTTTGCTTTTAAGAATAACTCCTGAAAAGAGGCCTACATATTCAATATAAAGTATACTTAAAGGCTGTCCTTTATTAGGGGACAACTTATTAAGCTGACAGATATATTAATTATTAAAAAGGGTTCCCTATTATGGGTAGCAGTCTAAGACTCCCTGCATACTGGATAACTCTTTAATGGTAACTATGCTTGTGGTCTATTTTAAATTAATATTCTATGGTGTAATTTTTCAAGCGAACATCTTAAAGTTGTTTCTTTTAAAGAAGGTTTCAGTTTTCCCCCACATCCTTTTGTGAATAAATGATCTTTTAATTTGAAATAGTAACCCCCTCCAAAAAAGGCAACATAATTTATGTAATTCTAAATTATTAAAATGTCAACAATACACTATATATTTACCTTCAAAAGATAATTTTAAATGTGATTTAACTTTACAAATTAAATTTGCTGCTTCCTAGCATATTAAATACATTATAATCAATAAACATTTAAAGATTCTAGGGAAATCTGATACTTTAAGAATATGACTCCCAGAAAAAATTATTGGAAGATTTTAACAGACATTATTATGTAAATTTTTAACCTTTCTTCTAATATGAGTGTAGTTCTTGGAATGCCTTGGGGAAGAGCAAATCCCTAGCTATTAGAGCTTTTTTGGTCCTGGTTTAACTCACATACCAAAATGAAGCTTTGTTCTCTGGTGCAGGAAAACTTTAAAGCCCACTCTTCTATTTTATAAACTAGCCACTGAAAAGTGAACTTAATACAGTAAACTCAAAAAGAGTAAACCAATCTCTACAACCTTTTATGAATGAAGCAGAGATGCCTGTAGGTGATGATTACTCAGTGATCTTCATAGATCACTGAATTCTTTACTCCTTGCTCTCTGACTTGTCTAGTTCCTGCTCTCTACAGGAAGCCAAACTGCACCAACTATTTGAATTTTAACTGAATGAAAATGGCTACTACTGGAATCTCCTACAGATCAAGAAAAAATTGTGAAAAAAAGAGAAACTCAGCATGGAACATCTTTCCAGTACTGGATGGCAAAGGACAGAATCTCTCCCTTCAAAAGAAGAGAAATTCAATCACACATTTAATTTTGTGATGTGATTTTAATTGCATTGTTTGAAACCCTTAAAAGTATGCTGTGAAAATGGCATTTTATCTCTGTGGTCTTCCTCACAAAACCCCTAAGCTCAGTCTAATCATGAGAAAAACATTAGACAAATTTTACTTGAGGGATGGTCTATAAAATACTTAAGCAGTACTTCTTAAAATGAATGTCATGGAAAACCAGAAATATATGAGAAACTGTCACAGCCAAGAGCAGCCTAAGGAGACATCACAGCTAAATACAATGGATGGGATCCTCGAAATGAAAAATAAATTTAGGTAAGAACTAATGAAACTGGAAAAAAGTATGGACTTTAGTTAATCATAATGTATCAGTATTGGTCATTTTTCTGTAAGAAATGTTACATACTATGTAAGATGTTCATCATAGGGAAAACTTGGCACTAGATATAAGGAAACGCTCTGTACTAGCTTTTTAATTTATATGCAAATCTAAGCATGTTCAAAAAATAAATAAAAAAATAAACAGACATGGGGTCCATGTATGAGGGTATGTAACAGAGATAGGCAAAGGGAATTTTCAGAAAAACAACAGAGTAAAATTTTAGGAAGATACCTGTACTACAGGACCAGAGAATACCAGTTCAGATTGGAGAAGAAAGAATTCCAAGAGATAATGGGGAATGGGGGATATTAAGGGGGGGAGGAATTAATGGATTAAAACTAAGGAATTATATGGGGGTTTTAAATGATGGAAAAATTTACTCTCTGTTGTAGAGTTTGTTGATTATTTAATAATTAGTACATGAAAAAGTAAGTAAACTAATAGAGGCGATTATTCACTCCTTAGAAATATGAAAATTATAAAAAATGAAATTGAATCATGTCATTACATTATGGTTATATTCAAGAATAAGAATATAATTTTTATAGCATCATGAGCTTACCTACTTCAGGATAGGAAACACACTTATGCTAATATTCACCAGAAATTAATCATTAACCAAGCTTCAATGAACAACTAATCTTTAAGAAATTAAAATCATTTTTTGTAATTGAGTAGTTGTGATCAAATAGATGAGATGTTTTCAAAATATTTGCTGATAAATGACTGAGATCTCATCATTGTGGAGCTTGGCCATGGCTAAAAATGATACAATCTACTTTCTCCCAGACACTGGGCAAATTTACAAGAAGTAACGTGAAAACAATGGGAGAAAAATAACTTGAGTCCTATTTAGATATTGCTTTTGTAATGGTTGGAAATCTTCAACATGGAGAATAATTTAAGGTCTGAAAGCCACAGAATCTCCATTTTGATCACTATCTTACAATGCCTGAAAGAATTATACCTACGGTGGAAAATAGTCGGGACTATCAAATTGCATTCAAATTCTGTATCAACAAAATTATGAAAAATGCTCCAGCAGGAATAGATTGATGAAAATTTTCAGGAAGCCAGTTTCCAGGAATTGATAAGGGAGCTGCTCAGAAAATCAGCTTAGAGTATGTTTGGAATAAATCCTAGTTGTAGCAATACCATCAAGATTGCTTGACGAATCTTAAACTCTATTATTACCCATGACTGGTCGTCCTGAATTCTCAATTTTATGTAGGTAATCAGGACTGAAGAAAAAAAAAATAACAATAGGTACATTCTGAGAGTAAAACCAAGTGGTGGGTTGCAATACTTCAGAAGGGCAGAGTAAGGAGTTTAGATGATACTTTCAACAGCAAAGTAGCAAATTTATTGGGAAAATTTTTTAATAATAATAATTTAAATATCTAGAAATTATGTTAAATATATGCAGCAAATGGAGAAACATTCATTTAAGGAAATCTGCTAAATTTTGGTAAAAGCAGCCAGAATCTATAACACTGAGACATGATGTGTTTTGTCTATGTCAATGAAGCAAGGAGATAGCCCAGAAAAACTAGGGTTCCCTCTCCACTCAGCTCCTATCTGAAGCTATAATTTCACCTCAGGAAGGATAGGTTGCCAGCTGTGTTTCTCACCCTCATTCCTAGTCCTGAGTTATAGAAACACTATTTCCAGCAGGTGTAGAGAAGAGGACTAGCTAGACTCCTTTTATCCCTGGCCCCACTCATAGGGCAAAAACTCTACTGCAGACCAAAACAATCAAGAATACTAGGTAGGACCTAATCACCTTGCCATAGATCTCTTGTAGAATAGAGGTTCCAATTTGCAGGGGCAAACTCAGAAGACTAGGGGCTTCTACTCCCACCACCACCACTACCAATGCCTCCTCATATAGTGAAGGTGTCACTACTGGAAAAGTGGGTCCTGACTCCCAGTGTTTTTACACTGATGCAGGCGTTTTTCCAACGAGGACAAAAGTCAAAAGCACAAAGAACTCCATAGCTTTGTCTGTGAGAACATCCTTTATTTGGAACATAATGAAAACTTTTTGCCTAATGCTATTGAAAATAATATCTACTATGGGGCAATACAAGGAAGTTGGTAGTTTTATGATACAAGCAAAACAATAATCAAGAAGAGCATCGTTCTTCACAGATATAGAAAAAATAATTCTATGCTTTGTTTGGAACCAGAGAAGACCCCACATATCAAAAGCAATTCTAGGCAATAAAAACAAAACTGGAGGTATCAATATGCCAGATATCAAACTATACTACAAAGCTGTAGTAATTAAATCAATCTGGTATTGGCACAAAAATAGGAATATTGACCAGTGGAACAGATCTGAGAATTCTGATATAAAACCATCCTCATATAGCCATCTAATCTTTGACAAAGCAGACAAAAACATACGCTGGGGAAAAGAATCCCTTTTCAATAAATGGTTCTGGGAAAACTGGATAGCCACTTATAGAAGGCTGAAGCAGGATCCACACCTCTCACCTCTCACAAAAATCAACTCATGCTGGATAACAGACTTAAACCTAAGATATGAAACTATTAGAATTCTAGATGAAAATGTTGGAAACACTCTCCTAGACATTGGCCTAGGCAAAGAATTTATGAAGAAGACCCCAAAGGCAATCACATCAGCAGCAAAAATAAATAAATGGGACATAATCAAACTAAAAAGCTTCTGCACAGCCAAAGAAACAGTCATGAAAGCAAACAGACAACCTACAGAATGGGAGAAAATTTTTGCATACTACACATCTGATAAGGGGCTGATAACTAGAATCTACTTAGAACTCATGAAAATCAGCAAGAAAAAAATCAAACAACCCTATCAAAAAGTGGGCAAAGGGCATAAACAGAAACTTTTCTAAAGAAGACAGAATAATGGCTAACAAACCCATAAAAAAAATGTTCAACATCTGTAATCATCAGGGAAATGCAAATTAAAACCACAATGAGATATCACTTATTTCCAGTAGGAATGGCTTTTATCAAAAATTCCCAAAACAATAGATGTTGGTGTGGATGCGGAGAGATGGGAACACTCCTACACTGCTGGTGGCACTGCAAACTAGTTCAACCTCTATGGAAAGCAATGTGGAGATACCTTAAAGTGACACAAGTAGATTTACCATTTGATCCAGCAATCCCATTACTGGGCATCTACCCAAAAGATCAAATGACACTCTATAAAAAAGACACCTGCACCCGAATGTTTATAGCAGTACAATTCACAATCGCAAAGCTATGGAAACCACTCAAGTGCCCATCAATTCATGAGTGGATTAATAAAATGTGGTATATGTATAACATGGGGTACTATTCAGTTCTAAGAAACAACAGTGATATAACACATCTTGTATTTTCCTGGATAGAGCTGGAACCCATACTACTAAGTGAAGTATCCCAAGAATGGAAAAACAAGCACCACATATACTCACTAGCAAATTGGTATTAACTGATCAGCACCTAAGTGGACACATAGGAACTACATTAATTGGGTATTGGGTGGATGGGAGAGGGGAAGAGGGGGCGGATATATACATACATAATAAGTGAGATGTGCACTGTCTGGAGGATGGTTACACTTGAAGTTCAGACATGTGGGGGGAGGAGGGGAAAGGGTATTATTTGAAACCTTAAAATTTGTACCCCCATAATATGCCAAAATTAAAAAAAAAAAAAAAAAAGGAAGATCTCTTCTGGGACCACAGTAAATTCAGAGGTTGGGACAGCAGTCCATCAGTGCTAAAGTTTACATACTCACTAGCAATCACTTCAGGGTATGAAGCAGAAATGAAAGCATTCCCCAAGCTGCACCCAGATCCCTAGATATGGCAGGATCCTCATTTTTATAAGGAGCTTAAATACAACATCATACCAAATACTGACTCTGACTCAGATCCTAGAAAGCCATCCTTAAAAATTATATCCACTCCTTATAGCCTGGGAGAATTTATGCATCTCTAAACTTGTTCCCTCTCAGGAGTGATCAGAGTTGGAACCTTTCAAATAGTAGGCCCTGGCTCAACTCTACTGATGATCACACAGATAACCAATGGTAATGGTTATAATAGTAAAGGGTAAAAATCCAGTTCACTAAGGGAGCTTAAGAACAGCCATTGGCCAGCAGGTGGTTTATGCTGACACATGGACAATGCCATATGTAGCCATGCAAAAAGATAGAAAAAATAGAAAAAAATCTGAACATGATTTTCAGAGGCTACAAACTGTGGAGGTAATAGACTTTGCCTAATGAGTTCATCTAATCCACTAAACAAATAAATGACCAAGCAAATAACCACTACCACCCCTGGGAAGGGTATTGGTGGTTCGGCAAATAGAAACATTCGACTATATTATTTATAAAGTTTGTTTTCAGCAATTACAGTGCATGCGAAGAAACAGGAAAATGGGGGCCATACACTGGGGGTGAGAGTGGGCTTGGGAAGGGGTAACAGTAGGTCAGAGAAACTAGCCTTTGAAGGAACCCAGATGGTGGACTTATTAGGCAAAGCTTTCAAATCAACTATTATAAATATCTTGAAAGAACTAAATAAAATCATGCATAAGGAATTAAATTAAAGGATAATATGATGACAATATCCCATCAAATAGAGAATATCATTAAAGAAATTATTTCTTTTTATGGAGCCACAGAGCAATTAATGGAGATGGAAACTACAATAACAGAAATGAAAAATGTACTGGAGAAGGTCAATGTTAGATTTGATCTATCAAAAGAAAGAATCAAGATTGAAATTTTATAACATATATTCTCTATCTACAATGTAATTAAATTAGCAATAAATTACAGAAGAAAATCTGGAGAAATTTGGGAAACACAGAGGGAAATTTGGATTTTTTTCTTAATTTGGGAAATTAAAAAATCAAAAAATGCAGACCCAAATAACAAATTCTTTAAAGAAAACATTATAGAAACAAGAATACATTTTATGATGAATTAAAATGAAAATAGAACATATCAAAACATATGATATATGATAAAGCAGGGCACAGAAGTAAATTTATAGCTATAAATGCCTACATTAAAAAAAATTGGGGCCAGGCACAGTGGCTCATGCCTGTAATTCTAACACTCTGGGAGGCCAAGGCAGGAGGATCGCTTGAGGTCAGGGGTTCAAGACCAGACTAAACAAGAGCAAGACCTTGTCTCTACTACAAATAGAAAAAATTAGCCAGGTGTGGTGGCACACACCTATAGTCCCAACTACTCAGGAGTCTCAGGCAGGAGGATAGCTTTAGCCCTGGATTTAGAGGTTGTAGTGAGCTATGATGATACCACTGCACTCTAGACTGGGTGACAGAGAGATACAATGTCTAAAGAAAAAAGAAACAAAAAAAGAAAAGAAATCTGAAATCAATAATCTAACTTTCTCCTTTAAGAAACCAGAAAAAAAGAAAAACCAATAAACTAAACTCAAAGCAATCAAAAGCAGAAAAGATAAAGATTAAAGTGGAAATTAAGGGTATAGAGGATAAAAAGCAATGGATAAAATTAAAAACACATTTTGGTTCTTTGAAAGGATCAACAACATTGACAAACTTTTTGCTATACTTACTATGAAAAAAATAAAAAAGAATCAAACTGATAAAATCAGTAAAGAAAGAGAGAACATCACCATCAACTTTACAACAATTTAAAAAAGTGAGTATAACAAATGCTATGAACAATGGTATGCCAACACATTAAACAACCTTGATGAAACTGACATATTTCTAGAAAAATAAACATTGGTGATATTAACTCAAAGATTTAGAACCTCTGATAATACTTACAACACATAAAGAGATAAAATTAGTAATTTCAAAAACTTCCCACCAGAAAACTCCAGAACAAGATGTCTTCACTATTGAATTCTATAAAACACTCAAAGATTAATTAATACAAAACCTCCACAAACTAAATAAAACAGAAGTTGAGGAAACATACCCCAACTTATTTCATGAGGCCATTATGATTCTAAAACTAAGTTCAATCAAGAAGCTACAAGTAAGACACATACAAGCACACACACACATGCGTACAACTCCAGACAAATATCCCTTATGAATATAGATGTAAAAATTCACAACAAAGTGCTGGCACATCAAATCTAGCAACAAATAAAAAGAAATTATACATAGTGACCAAATGGGATTCATCCTATTACTGCAATGTTGGCTTAACATCCAATAATCATTCAGTGTAATACCCATGTCAATAGAATAAAGGAAAAACAAGACAAACACATGATCATCTCAACAATGACCAAATGGGATTCATCCTATTACTGCAATGTTGGTTTAACATCCAATAATCATTCAATGTTAATGCCATGTCAATAGAATAAAGGAAAAACAAAAAACACATAATTATCGCACAGAAAAAATATTTGACAATATTCAACAGTTTTTATTGATTAAAATAGTCAACTAAAGAAAAAGAAATGTCTACAACCTGACAAAGAAAATCTTACAAATTCCCACAATTAACCTCATGATAATAAACTGCATGTTTTCTCTCTAAGAACAGGAAAAAGACAAGTATGTATACTCACTCCATTTCTACCTAACATACAAAGAACATTTTATTAAGATAATTAAGCAACAAAAAGGGGGAAAGTATTAGAATGGAAAGGTAGAAAAATTTATTTCAAGTTTCAGATGACAGGATCTTCTATATAGAACATCCTAAAGGATAGAGCTGTGTGTGTGTGTGTGTGTGTGTGTGTGTGTGTGGTATGTTTCTGAGTCATTAACCTGACAACATAAAAGATAAATACACAAAAATAAACTATATTTCTAGACACTGGAAATGACATTCTGAAAATTGAATTAAGTGAACAATTTTATTTATAATAGGTTTAGAAATAAAGAATACTTACATCAAAATTTAACAAAAGAAGTAGAAAACATGTATGATGCTGAGAACCACAACACATTGTTTAAAGAAATTAAAGAATGTCCAAAACAAATAGAAGGAAATGTCATGTTCATAAATTGGATGTCATGTTCATAAAAACTTAATATACTTTATTAAAAAGATAATATACCCCAAATTGATCCTTTTGCAATACTTACCAAAATTCAAGGTAGAATATTACAGTAATTGACAAGCTTATTCAAAAATTCAAGTAGAAATGGAAAGGACCCAGAATATTCAAAACAATCTTAAAAAAAAAGAAAATAATTTGGAGAACTCATATTTTCAATTTTAAAGCTTTATACATTGTTATAATAATAAAGACAATGTACTACTGACAAAAGGATACTTACAGAGATCAGTAGAATAGAATTGTGATCTCAAAATTAATCTTACATATATGGCCAACAGATTTTCTACAAGCATTCTTTGATGCAATGGGAAAGGAGTTGTCTTTTCAGCAAATGGTTCTGGGGCAACTAGACATCCACATACAAAAGATGGATTTGGTTCTCCACTGCTACCATGTGCAAAAATTAACTCAAGACAAATCGTAGACCAAATTTAAGTGTTAATACTAGACATAAACGTAGAATAGGCTGTGTGTGTGTGTGTGTGTGTGTACATGTGTGTATGTTTAATATGACCCTGAAAGCACAAGTGACAAAATAAAGATAAGTTATACTTTATGAAAATTAGAAATTTCTTACTTCAAAGAACACGAGAGTGGAAATGAAAAGACAAGCCATAGAACTGAAAAAAAAAATGTTCAAATCATATATCTGATAAGAGACTTGTATTTCAAATATGCAAAGACCATTACTCAAGGATAAAAAAAGGCAAATAACCCAATCAATAAATAAGAGAAGGATTTGAAAAGACATTTCTCCCAATAAGATAAATGAATGGGCAATAAGCACATAAAAGATGGTCAACATCATTAGTCACTAGGGAAATGCAAATCAAAACCACAATGAGGATAGCTATAATAAAAAAGACAATAACAAGTGTTGGAAGAAGATATGAAGAATAAGAATCCACATACATTGCTGGTAAGAATGTAAAATGGTGCAGCCTTTTCGTTATTGTTTTGGCAGTTCCTCAAAATGTTAAATATAGAGTTACCACATGACCCAGCAACTTCACTTTTGGGTAGCTACCCAAGAGAACTGAAAATACCCATCCACACAAAAATATGTACACAAATGCTGATAGCAGCATTATTCATAATAGGCAAACAGTGGAAACAAACTAAATAAAAACAGACAGGATTATTCAATAAATGAAATCTGATATAGTCATAGGTAGGGGTTTTAAGGGATTTTTGGGCTGACCAAGAAAAATGATCGAACCTTGAGATGCAGAAACACACAACAAGCTTTATTGGTTGGTACTTGCGAAGGGTTACATGAAAGGGAATATCCTTCACAGCATGAAACCATCCAGAGAGTTATAATGAGAGCCACTATCAAATGGAGAGGAATGCAAGAGAATTCCCAGAGGATAGGGGGTCCAGAGAGGTGGTTTAAACATTTGAGTGATGTCATTCAGCAGCATGGCCAGGAGTCTCTGGGTCAGAGAGCTCCAAAAGGCTGTAGCAGCTTGAGTTTCATAACCACAAGGCTCTAGCTTATCTATTATTAGTAGACAGGGGGTGAGGTTTTGCAGAGTAGTATTAATAGTTAACTAAATTCAACAGCACATCAAAAAGATAATGCACTATGATTAAGTGAGTTTCATCCCAGGGAAGTAAGGATGGTTCAACATATTCAAATCAAAATGTGATTCACCACATAAACAGAAACCAAAAAAGTCCATATGATCACCCATTAAAAAAACATTAAATAAAATCCAGCACCTTTTCATAATAAAAACCCTCAACCAACTAGGCATAGAAGAAATGTACCTATAAATCATAAAAGCCATGTACAACAACCCCCCAGCCAATATTATACTGAGTGGAGAAAAGTTGAAATCAATCCCCCTAAGTACTGGATCAAGACAAGGATGCTCATTGTCACTACTTCTATTCAACATAGTATAGAAAGTCCCAGTCAGAGCAATCAAGCAAGAGAAAGAAATAAAGGGCATCCCAATCTAGAAAGAGGAAGTCAAACTAGCCATGGGATTTACTGATGATATGATCTTATATCCAGAAAATCCTAAAGACTACATCAAAAGACCATTGGAATTAATAAATAAATTCAGCAAAGCTTCAGTTTATAAAACCTGTGTACAAAAATCAGTAGCATTTCTATATACCAATAAGTCAAGTTGAGAGTCACATGAAGGGCTTAATTCCATTCAAAATAACTACAAAAAATACCTAGGAATAACCAAGGAGGTGAAATATCTGTATAAGGAGAACTATAAAATACTCACGAAAGAAATCACAGATGACACAAGCAAATGGAAAAATAAACTCTGGGATGGTTATACATGGGCACAAAGTGATATAAAGGACATGAGAAACCAACAACAGGGGAGGAGGAGAGGAGGTTTGTGGGATAAAAATTTACCTTCTGGGTACAATGAATACTATTCTGGTGATGGGCATGCCAATAGTCCTGACTTAAGTGTTATACAAGGTATCCATGTAACAAAAACACTTGTACTTAATATTTTGAAATAAAGAAAAAAGAAATAATTGAATTTGTGAAAATTTGAGCTTGACTTTGGTGGGGTTTGGGTTAATTGATATTAGCCTGCAGTGAAGAAATAAACAATGGTCTGATATAAAAAGTCCATTTTTGGCTCATTTATATAACACCATGCAATGGAATATTACTTGACAATGAAAACAATTATGTATTCATACATACTACAATACAGATGACCCTTTAAAACATTATGCTAAATGAAAGAAGTTGGTTAGAAAAGATTACATATATATTGTATGAATTACATTTATATGAAATGTCCAGAATAGGTGAATATATAAAGACAGAAGGTAAATTAATGGTTGTCTAAGGCTAATGTTTGGGGTGTGGCCTGATGAGTGACTGCTAATGGGTTTGGAGAGAAGAAAAAATGTCTTAAAATTATATTGTGGTGATGGTTGCACAGCCATGTGAATATACTAAAAAAAAAAAAAAAACAAGAAACATTGACTTTCTTATTTTAAATGGGTGAATTGAGTAATATGGACGTTATATTGTGATAAAGCTGTTGTAAGAAAATGACTGAATGATACACTTTATATTCAAGATTTGGGGCTATAATTAGGGGATCTAAAATTGTCTTTGGTTTTTAAAGTAAATTATTAACAAATCAAACAAGGTCGATCCAAGGCATGTGTTGATTTATTTTACATGATAGTGATCTATACAGAATCTGTCTCAATACTAACCTATGAGAGTGTGCTCACTGATTTACTGCTGCTAATGCCTCAGGGTTTCATCATGACCACTTTGGCATCATATAAATCCTTTAATGTTTTACAAAAACCATCTGGGCTGGAGATAGCCCCACAGTGGCTTTCTCTGTGGTGCAGAGGGATGTTAAGAGGCAAACTGTCGCACAGATGATTTTTTTTTTTTTTTTTTTTTTTTTTTACACCCAAAGGCAGTACCTTCTTTGAATGTTCCTGGAGGCAGTGAACTTGGGTGAAAGAGGAGTCTGAAGGCATATCTTGGCTTATTTTCAAGACTATGCCTGAGAAGCACCTTTATAGATGCCTAACAGGAATCTGACTGACTGTGAGCAAGAAGAGCCCTTGGTTTGCAAAAATAGATACCATGCTATTCGTCACAGCAAAACACAAAGACCTGAATAATGAAAATACTTAATGGACTGAGTAGTTTTATTCACCAGAATTCCTGATGGACTAAATCTAGGATGAAAATGAAGCTGAGTTCAGCACAAACTATTCCTCAGAGGAAGACAGACACATAGGGAGAAAGTAATGACAGAGACCATCAGGACAGTGAGGGGGTGGGTGGCATGGTGTATGGGGAGGTGAGCACATGGAGAGGCGGAAAAAGAACAAAGGAGGTTTTGGAGTCAGATTTGAATTTGGAGGGTGTATTAGTGAGCAACGAGAGGCCTCAGCATAGCAGCTACATATCAGAATAGATTCTAGGATCACAAACAGTGGGACCCACAAAGCTATCAGTTGGATTTCTAAAAACCAATACAGTATTTTGTCTTTCTCAAATAAAAAATACTGTATTTACTAACCAGTAATTTATCTTTAAATTAATTTCTGATTCCTAAACCTTAAATTGAAAACCAGAAAGTTTTCCTTTACATTATTTGTCAAGGTACCAGCTGTACTGTGGAAAATTTATCTTTTATCTCTTTTGCTTTAATATTTACTATAGAATATTATTTCTAAATTATGTAACCAATCAACATTGCCTTTTAAAATTTTATTTATATTTTTTTTTAGAGATGGAAGCTTGCTCTGTCTCCACTGCTTCCCAGGCTGGAGTGCACTGGCAGAATGATAATAGCTCATTGCAGCTTAAACCCCGGACTCAGGTGATCCTTCTGCCTGAGTAGCTGGGACTATAGGCGTGTGTACCACCATGCACAGCTAAATGTTTTTTGTTTCTTTATTTTTTTGTAGAAACAGGATCTCTCCATGTTGTCCCGGCTGGTCTCAAACTCCTGTCCTCGCAATCTTCCTGCCTTGGTTTCCCAAAGTGCTGGGATTATAGCTGTGAGCCACAACATTGGACAACATTGCTGATTTTTTAAAAATAAAAATCAGATATCTCTTTGTATAAAAATTTGAAGTGTGGTACAAAAGGAAAATAAAGACTGCTTATATCGATGCCTAGAATTTGGCTCATTTCTTCAGCATACAAATATTTATCGAATACTTAATATTATCTAGGAACAATTTTAGACACTGTAGCCTATCACTGAACAAAATTCACACAATTTCCTATCCTCATAGATTTCACTATGGAGAAAAATAGAAATAATAATGATGAACATTTGTATCCCCTTATGTAAAACACTGATTATATACTTTAGATATGTATATATTGTATGTTTATATGTGTTGTTATGGGGAAATATAGAATTTATTTGCAAGGTTATAGAACATAACTGTCTTTATTATTATTTTTTTTTGCAGGCTTTCTTAATATCAGGGGCTCATGAGACAACTTAGAATGATATGTTAGCTATCTAATTTTTCCAGAATGTGGAAAGTATATTGACTATAGAGTTTCTGTGGACCATAGCCAGGTTTATTTTAGGATTTAAGTCTCCCCCTCATTTTAGTAAGTATTATTAAAGACCACTGGAGAAAGCCAAAATACTTTTTTTTAATAAAAAAAAATCAAACATGGAGGGCTGTGAAAAAACACATATATAAGAGCCACTTTGCTGTTTTTCTTTAATTGTATAAATCAAAGGCAGTAGTAAAATATTATTTTCAAAAAATTTCATACAAATGATATAATTTTATAAACTGTAGATGAGTAAACTGGTATCCAGATGTAAGACAAATTTATATTATCAATGTTATAATCCAGGGATTGGCACAGTTTTTCTGTAAAAAAACCACAAATATTATTTATTTTAGGCTCTATAAGCTTAATGTCTCTGTCTAAACTACTAAACTCTGCCATTGCAGCCTGAAAGAAATTATAAACACCATGTAACCAAATGGGTATGAGTGTATTCCAATAATACTATATTTACAAAATCAGGCAGTGAGCTGAATTTGGCCAGGAATTGTAGATTACTAACCCCTGAAATCTGAAGATCCTTTGAATTGTACCTTTAAAAAGGTAGAGTGGAAATGTATCTCTACAAAGTCACTAATAATTGTATTTCAGCTTCAGACTTCCCTCACATTTAAGACCACTATGTTTAATTTTCTTTATTTTTCAAATACATGAAGTGTTCTAAAATGAACTTCGGAAGCTACTGAGGTGGTAAGACATTAGGATAGAGCTTTCTCCATCTTTAACTGGCAATTCCTTGTAATTGAGATACGAGCTTTTAAATTATGGCCCTTGATTGCTTTGAAAAGGTAGTGCTATGGTTTGAATATGCCTCCCAAAAAGCATGGGTTGAAAACTTAATCTTCAATGTAACAGTGCTGGGAGGTGGAGCCTAACAAAAGGTGATTAGGCCATGAGGGCTCCATCCTCATGAATAGATTAATGCTATTATCTGCAGAGTGGGTTAGTTATAAAAGGGATGAGTTCAGCTACCTCTCTTTCCCCATTCCTTCTCTCTTCCACCTTCAACAGAGGAATGATGCAGCAAGAAGACCCTCACCAGATGCCACAAAATGGACTAAGACAGGTTAGATACCCTTCAACATACAGTAGGAAACACACCACGTCCGAGTAAGGAAAAGACACTAATCTGTACTGACCTACATCATTAGAGGCTCTGGTGTTGTCCCCAGTGTGATGTGTGCACGTCCCCCGCTCTCATGATTAATGAATACAGTATTTCAGCAGATGCCTGCTCTGACTTTCAGCATGTAGAAACAGCAGATGGGTGACAGAGAAAGAAAAACAAAAGCCATACTTCCCTGACAGCTTCGTATCTTGGATCTTAGATATCTGGTCTCATGGAAAGAGATCTAACAACTTTATATCTTTTTTAAAATTTATTATTCTTATTATTTTTCTTCATTCACTCTGATTCTCTCTCTCTCAGGAGTTGCAATGATCTTAACATAGTTGAAAAATACATTAGCATTGAACTCTAAGACTTGGTGCAGGTAGCTTTCATTCTTACAGTGAACAATCCAAATGATAGAGCAAGAAAAAAGGATCTTAGCACCTACAGCTGCTCTTCAACACAGTTTTTATCAAATAAACAAACTGCCCTCTATTTTGTGGTGTGAAGACATAGACGAATATTGACTTGGACAGATGCTGAGCTTTTCTTTAATTTCATAAATTGCATTGCGTTTTCTCACCACTGCAAGCAGAGTCCTTATTGCTTCTTATGCAGCTAATCATTTATCACTTATTAAACAGCTAATAAATTCCAGGAACAAGATTGCTTCACAGATTATTACATCTCATCAAGAAATCTGTGTAATTGTAGGGATTCAAATGCACTCATTCTCAATTGAAGGTTATAAACCAAAGACTAAAAAAATCAGACTTTCATCTCTCATTTAATCTCAGAAATTTATGTTTTCTATTTATTTCATATAGCATTATTATGTGGTGAATATTTATCCAAAGGTAACATCAGTGATATAAAAATATAGGAAAATAATGTCACTATGTACATGATATAAGTCACACATGCTTATCAAGTTGGGTTTTGACAATAAACATAAATTTGTCAAAGTACTGTATTGTACTTGTGTTATGGTTTGGAAGGAAAAAATCAATAATACATTTGTAAGGGTTGTATTCATTGAAATCAAAGAAACAGTCCCTGTGAAGCCACACTTTTGGTGAACTCACAATGGTATGTTATGAGAAAATGTAATGGCAAACCTATGGCTTTATAAATTGATAAGCCAATCAAACAGTTATAGAAACTTTGCAAGTAAATAGATATTGTACCTACATTATATATGCAAAATAAATATTTTATGTAATATTTGTAATATGATAGAAAAATACTAAAAATTGACTACTGAATAACTATCACCAGTTTCATTGTGGACATTTGAATTAAACTATATAAAATTAGTACCATCTTAATGTTTTTAGATATGTTTGGTGTATGTCCATTTTCGACTGTTACCCAGTCTTTGTGCAGCATGTATTTGGAAAAGGAATTTGCTTCATTTTGAATCATATTAAAAAAGAAAGGAAGGAAGAAAAGAATAGAGAAATGAAGGAACTGAGAAAGGGAGGAAAAAAATAAAAGTGGGTTTTATTATTATAAAGGCTACCCTATAAGGAGAGTATGTCTTGAAAATATTTACATAGGATAGTATCCTATTAATAACAGGTTCAGGAATGTGTGCATTGGAAACATTGGCTGATATTGCCAAATTGCTCTCCAAAGTGAACACATTGAATTTTACTCCCACCAAAAGTATATGAGGGCCTATAGTCCTTTGTCCTCTAGAATCCTCTTTACTCGTAGACTTTTTGATCTTTGCAAACCTAATAATAGTTTTATCCAGTAGATGTGTCAATTGCCCTCACATCTTTTATTAATGCATACATGTAATAATGTTATATAACATATAAAGAACAAATGTTTATTGAATTTGACTATATTCTAAAATACAGGCACTCCTAAAAACTTTATTAGTCATTTAATTCTTAAAAGAAATCCCTAGGAAAGGGAAACAAAAGAAGAAAGAAAGAAATCTAAAAAACGAAAAAAGAAAAGAAAAAAGAAATCCCTACATTGTTTTTTTTTAATTTTTTTATTTTAGCATATTATTGGGGTACAAATGTTTAGTTTATATATATTGTCTTTGCCCCACTCGAGTCAGCCTCAAGCGTGTCCACCCCCCAGACAGTGTACACTGGACCCATTATAGGAAGCTTTTGTTTTTATCAGCTGCATTATACTGATGAGGAAACTGAGAGAGAGAGAGAAGTTCTGCCTGCCCATCTCAGGGCTCTATGCCTGCATTTACCCTAGTTGACAAAATGCCTACAAGTTCCTTATGCTTCAAAAAAGAATGCCCCTCTATAGTTTGCACTAAAAATACTATGTATTAAAAGATAATAACTTTTACGTACTTTTATGTTTCCCTTTCCTACCCTATCCAGGTGTTTTGCACAAGGGCACCAATTGAACATAGTGTAAGGGGCATTACTATTGATGTTATGTGTGTCTCAATAAATATAAAATTCTGAAATTAGAGAATGAAAGGTCCAATAGGTGAGTCTTCCAGCATCACTGAGATGATAGGAGGAACAACTAAGGTAGGTTTTTGGTTCATCTCCCAGGACTTGGCCCTGGCTTCTTCCTTTTCTCCCAGTGGCCCATTCTTCTAAGGTGCCAACTTACTGCAAGTCAAGTCCAAGTGCATGAAGGATGTCAAAATTAGCTTCTAGGACATGTCATAATGCCACATTTCTATTCTTTCTGTTATATATCTACTTGAGAGTTTTAAGAATTAGAGTAAATGGATAGGCATTGTGTTATCTTCAATGTAAAGAGCCTCAATCCCATGTGATAAAAAAAGGAAAATAAATTATTTTTGTAAAAATGTGGAAAATTATTGTTAATTTATATTAAATTTTATTAAAAACAAAATTATAATAAAAATAACAGTGAACAATAATTTACAATAAATTCATAATAAGAAAATAAAAGAGAAACAAAGGGAGATTGTGATAGTGAAAAGCTTGTTGGCCTCCATTAATAAATGTACATATATTTTGAACTGTTTTTTCTATGAGTAAATAAGGAAATACACAGGGAGACTTTTATCACTACGTTGTTTGTTGTAGTAAATAGAAGTAGTCACATAGCTGTGTGTCACTGCAGCAGTAGAGATATAAAATGTGTTATAGGCATAAGGTAAAATACTAAAGCAATCAGAATTAATGAACTAGATTTACATAAAGCAATATGGATAGATGTCAAAACTATAGTGTTATGTAAAAGCATGAAATAGGAGAAATATTTTTAACAAAGATAATTTCTGTAATTAAAATTATGCATAATCAAAATGACAAGATTTTTTTAAGACATTCATTTAGGAAAAGTATGAAAAGTGGATTGGAAGGACAGGTATACTTTTAAATGGCTGTTTCTAGACAAGTGAAGGCATGGAGAAGAAGGATGAAAGGAAAATCATGTAAAGAATGAGAAGTATGGCATTTTGCAATGATGCTAGTCAACCATGACCTGAGGTATATGATCAGCTCAGTTTTGTACACCTGGGGTCTGACAGAGAGAACTAAGTAGCTGGGAACTCATCATGTGGACAACTTAAAGCCTGAATTTCAACACTTAGACATGGAGTGATTTTATTGCTGCAGAAATGCCATCCTGAGTGATAACACAGATGACAAATAATGACAAGCTGTAGAAGCCTTCTCTGTAATAATATGTCTTATGTCACATTAGTCTCATAATGAATTTGGAAGGGATCTGGAGCATTGATCAAAGTTTTTTTTCAGCAACTCCCATAAGAAAATGAAAATCTTATACACTGATACTATATTAATTTGAAAAGTATAAACACATTACTGATCTGAGATAATTATTTTTAGATTTTAGAATGTATAATTTGAGCAAAGTTTATAAATTTTACCAAGCAGTTATCAGAATATTTTGATTCAAATGCTAAATAAAAAGCAATATCATTAAAATGTGTGGAAAAGTACTACCTAGTTTGCAAAGGGCTGATCATCATAACTCATACTACTTTGTATGATATTTGAAATTTTGGGGAAACTACTCTCTATGCATCTCTGTGTTTCTGTACAGCTAACAAATGAGGGAATGACTGCCCTTTGATTTTGGATCATCTTTTCTTTCAAGGATGGAAGATAGAGATGAGGTCTTTCACTGGAGCAAAGGACAGGTCTGCTTACAGCCTTGGGAGATAGAGATAATATTCCCCTCCAAAGCAAAAGTCAGGCACACTTACTGCCCATTATTAATGACTCAGATTTTCTAAGTTCAAAGGTCCTCTTCTGTAATGTAGCTCACTATGTGCACAGGTGTCATTTGGTCCTTTTCACATCATTTTATGGGATTTGAGGCTCCGGAACCGGCACTGAAAAATGCTGATATACTGCCTACTGCTGTCACTGTGAATAATGGAGCACATTGTCTCTGACCCGTCAGTCTCATGCCTTCTACCAGCATCCATGAAACAGCAGTGTTTAAGTTGTTAGCTTCCATGAAGGGTAAAATCTTAAACAGTTTACAGTTCTTAATAATAATCAAGAGGAAAACCATTGGACACACTCTGAATTCTATTTTTTTTTTTTGCATTTGTATCTACATCACAAACAAGTATATTTTATTTATTGAAAACATTAGAAGAGATTTCTCAGATTATCGATAGTGTCATATGGGAGGCAAAACTCTACTTCTATCCTCTTAGAGTTCCAGCTTGGCAGATAATTAAATTGATATGAGATAGACTCACAGGAATAAAGCACACAGATTTATTTAATACAGATTTTACGTGGCACAGAAATCCCCATGAAGACATGAAGATCTAAAGAAGCAGTCAGAGTCAATCACTTACATATTGAATTGGACAAAGAGTAGTAAACTATAAAATTGGACAAGTAAAGGGGCTTAGTTGTGGCTACTTAATTGGGTAGAAAGGCAACTAGAAGACAAAGATTCGTTTAAGGTTTGTTTGTACAGTTTTCCCTTGGCTTTAATTTCCTATCCTTAATGATAAGAATGCTGCTTTCTTTCTGGTATAGGGAAGACATCTTTCATATGTAAATTTTATACAGAAGATCAGTATGATCTTCCTGTACCTGATTTTTTTTTTAAGTACTTTTAATTCAAAGTAGTCAATATGACTGAGAGCAGCATATTTTGGGTTGGCATATTCTTAACTCCTTCAGTGTGCAACCATAGATTCTATAAAGATAGTTTAAATAGTCAACTATATCACATGGTTTGAGTACTTCATAATGTCCCCCAAGTCATTATATTCCTTTTATTTTCTTGAATGGGTGGATGGCGGTAGTTATTCATTGCCCTTTCCTGTGATCTCTTTCCCTGTGATTCATGTTACTGTGGTGGTAACATTTATGTTACATCTAAATCTATATTCAATTGTCAAATTATTTTCTAAGAGGACAGTGGTGATCGGACAAAATAAGAACACTGAAAAATGAGGTTAGAGAACAGAGAGATTATGCCTTTAAAAGTTGTCCTTTATTCTACAGTACACAAAATATAAAAAGGTTATGTAAGAGGAGTGGGGATCACATGCAGCTGCTTCCCCATATTTCCTGAGACCACCTCCTAGGCTCTGATCATAGATCTAGGAACACTCTCTATACTTTGTTGAATAATTCAGTTTGAGTTTTACTATGTATTTGGCGCTCTTGGTTACAAGTGAATTTTTCATTTACATAATCATATTCTGGCCACTTGAATATTCCCGTCACAGTTGCATTTTTATATATTATTATATACTTGTTCACCATCTGTCCTCAATTTTGGTCAAGAGATACCTCATATTTTCCAACACTTTGCATGGTAATTTTGCTACCCCAAAAGTCATTTTTGTTAATGTACATCTTGCTTATGTAGAAGAGACACTTTAGGCTTTTATTGGCTGAAAGATGGCCAACCTTTGGAACTTTATATCCACCTCTCTTGAATAAAAAGAAAGCTCCTACATAGCCAAAAAGTATATTTGAAATTTGAAATGCATGTATACATACACCTACTATAATTATTATGAAGAAACTACTTGAAACAAAACTTTGGATATGTAAACATACCTAACTTTCTGAATTATATATATTTGGATTCTAGAATTCATTCTAAAGTTATAACAATATGTAAAAAATAATTTAATATTTCTTATATTATTTAAAAATCTTATTTAGGTCATAAAATATTTATGTAATTAGAGACTATCTAGAGATTATTCAAAAATATTAGGTAGATTAAGCCTCCTGCTATTTCTTTTTTTCTAGTAATGTGAAAGGACGAATAAATGTATATGGTAAAATAAAAATATTTTGTTCTTTTTAAAGTAAAAAGACTTCAACTCAACTTAGTACTTTGCCTAGCTTTTCCTAAAAGACACTCTGATGTGAGAACTTTTGATATGCCTGGGAGGCTTTTTCTCCAGGAAAAGGCTCTAGTTTTCTACTTCAAAAAGAAAAAGAAAATACATTTTTTTGTTGTTTGTTCTTTTTGATGCATTTATATGTGTATACACACACACACACATTTCTTTCCACTAAATTTAGCAGTTTGGGTTACTTTACAATTCACAAGCTACAGATTCAGTTATGTTTTCCAGCTGAATGATTACATAAACTACCAACCCACACATAAACTAACTTAAACTACAAGGTCAATAGAGTTATCTAAACTTTCCCTCACTCTTGCTGTAATTTTGTAATACAGATTAATTGTATGGTTCATCATGATCCTTTTTTCCTTGACTCTTAATTATATTTAAAAACTTTTCTGAACACTAAGATAATATAGATCTCCAAGCTCAGCAAAGCCGAATCCAAATAGTTACCAAAATAATCAGCCAAGTTTTCTAACAATAGTGTCAGGGAGACATAGCAGTTTAACAGTCAAAGAAAAGTTTTGAAGTAAAAATCTAGATGTAATTACTTTGTAACTTCCTGGCTGTGTGAATTTATGCAAGTCCTTCACTCTTTCACAGCTAAATCTCTCTGAGCATCCATTTCTGTTAAAGAGACAGTTTTATCGAACTTTTCTTCTCATAGTGTTGTGACAGAATATAAGCAAAGACATTACCACAGCCCACAGCACATAGTAAGCTTTCAATAAAGCAGAGTCAGTCATTATTTTAACATTACAATTAAATCATGACCAAAAAAGCAATTATTCAAGTAGACATCAAAATTGAACAATTCCTTATTCTCTCTGCTTTTTCCCTTTAATTGGTATAGTGGTCATACATAGTTTAATAATCTTCCATGACTTTCTTCTTTATGGGCTTTTTGCCTGAGGGGAGGAGAAGATTCTGGTCTAACAGTACAAATATCAGCCAACTTACTGCATTGCTGTTCTATTTTCAGCACAAGAATTCAATAATCTGGCTTCTTTGTGCAATATTTATTATACATAGTGTTTATATATTACCTTTTAAGAGCATTTCAATAAAACCGAGAATATATACACAAACATGCAAATATCAAACTCTAACATAATTATCATTTTGTTTTTTCTCTATTCTTCTATTAAATGATTCATGTTCATTTTTCAAACTTTAGAAACATATCAAAAAGAAGAACACATATATCTGTAAATCATTCTTATCCCACTATCCAAAGTAAACTGATGCCAACATTTTGAAGTATGTAACATTTTTAGATTTTTTGATATTATCATTTTATTGAATATAATTTACTATGTATTTTAGCCTAGTTTAACTTAGGTACGATTCCTTAGGAAAAAATATTTTTGAGCAAGGGAGAATTTTATAAAAACATATACTCATAGATATTTGTGGATTTTAAAAATTAAAGAGTTTTCTTTCTGTGATAACATCCTCTTTTATAGTTGAGACAACTGAGTCACCAAGATATTAAGAGACATTATTCAAGTCTATACACATAGAATAGACAGTTGTGAGGAAATAAAACGAACTAGAAGCTCTGAATCTTGATTTTAGTTTTCCTTCCACTGATTACATTTGGGGGAGGGAAAGAAAGAGAGCGAGAAAGAATATTGGTCTTAGAACAAGAATAAATAAAGCCTATCCTGTAAGGTTAAACAATGTGCCAGAGGTTGGTTTTGGGCAATGTGGTAGAAGGTTCATTAGTATGGATCTTTGAGTCTTTACCCTGTTTGTCTTTAGATCCATTACTATCCTGTCTCTCGTCATGTTCTGTTTGGGGGCCACTATGGGCTGATTTGCAAGGTCCTTATTATTTAATAGTTGGATTCCCTCCCTGGCTTCAGTCAATAAGAGGAATTGGAGGAAATCATTTTAGCGAGAGGGAAAATCCTGGATATATCTTTCTTTCCAGCACACATCAGGTGGCATCTGTAGAAGGCAGCTCAAGAGTTTCTTACTTGGTTCCAGCTCCCACTGGTAACACAGCCCCAATGCTGTAGAAATAGCACACCCCTCACCTTTTGTCTATCCAGGCAACAGCAGTAGCAGCTTTTTGTCAGGTTGCCTTACTATACCCAGTTAGCTTCTCAGCTATTCTTCCTCTGTTATCAATTCCCTGCATTGAATTCTCTGTTTCAAATGCTCAGAGCAGTTTTTGTTTTCCTGGTTGAAGCATGATTGATACTGTGTGCAATTAAAACCTTCCCTTACATGCTATTCCTGCATGATGTAAAAACATATCATTTTCTATATGATGATTTTTGAAAGATGTAAAATTATGTCTTTAAGAGTCTTTAATCAGGGCATATACTATCTTGCCTTTGATTATTCCTTTAGAACGCTGGGTAATTGATTATACCTATAAAATGTATCTAACTACCAAAAATAGTAGCAAGGGATTAGATTCCTAAAGAAAAGTACTGTAAAGGTGATCTTTTCAATTATTACACAGTTTACTTACTACATTGAAAATAAAAGAAATACCGTATAACAACTGTCATCACCAGAACTGCTGCACATTTTATATTTGTTGTTTTTAAAAATAAAAGATTAGTGAGTTCTTTTTTTCTTATGTTCTTGGTCAGTTTTTGAGGAGAGTTATGCTGTGGTTTCCACATATGGAATTAGTGTGTACATAAGCATTCTACTTGAAGGCAGATTATGTCAAATAGTTTCTTCTTTTACATTGATGCACATAAGAGAAAATCCAGGATATTAATGAATTACATACAATCTTTTTCTCTGAAATGGAGAAATCAAGTGAAAGTGTGCAAATGGATCCTCATTTCAGAATAAGAAGTAAAATAGATTTCCAGACAAAACAATACAGTGGATTTGAAAACAAAGAGGCAAAGATTTTGAAGCATTATGTGTTCGTTGCAACAACTGCAAATCTCAGGAGAACAATGTTGAGGCTAACAATCCAGGAACAAAGAGGCTTAAAGTTTACATCTTGGTTTCAGTCAATAAATCTCTTGGTAATCTATATTTTCTTTTAACCAACCAGATAAACACTCTTTTATTTACATAGACGCTATTTGATAGCATTCAAACACTATCAAATCTTAATGCTCTTGATAATATTGACAACATGACTTTCAGTTATCTCCTAGGACTGCCTCTTATACACAGACTTTGGAGTGCTATGCATTTTAACCACAGGATCACATCGTCTGTTTCCATAGCAGTTATGTTTATGGACTACAGCTTTGTTCCTTGGATGGTTTAATTTCATTTTAGAAACTGTAATTTATCCTTAATGTTTTTAGGGCATTCATATAGTTACAAGCACATATATTTCTACTCAGCTTCAAAAATGGATATGATAATAAGATCAGAACCTGCATTATAATATTAGTAGTTAAATAGACATAATAACATAGTGCCATCAACTGTTTCATGGCACTGATTTTTTTTTTATTGGTTGTATTTTTGTTTGAATCTACCATTGATAAAATAGTCTAATTTATACAAATTGCCTATAGTATTATGAGATACATATTTGCCTTTGGTTATTTGGCCAATTGAAAATGCAGTAAATTTGATATCAGGGCTAATACCATTTGCTTTTTATCAATGTTGTAACCTTGAGTTGTAACTGGGATAAGACAAATTTTGGCTCTCATGATTTTTATCCTGTGGTTTCACACTCATAAACATGTAATTAATACATTATATGGCAATAAATGATTTTACAGGTATAACAAAAGTTACTAATCAATTACTTTAACATAGAAAAGTTATATGGGTGAGACTAATCTAATTCTTAAAAGCAGTTCTAACCTCTGTGGCAGAAAAAGTAGAGAGATTTGGTAGGGGGGGAACAGAGATTCAAAATATAAATAGACTATAATACATGCCATTATTGGCTTGAAGATGAAAGAGAACCATGTATCAAGGAAATGAAGACATCAGTCCTATAGTAGCAATGACATGAATTCGGACAACAACCAGTGAGTTTAGGAAAGGAATCCAAGCCCAACATGAGAAGTGCAGTTCTGGCCAATATGTCAATTTTAGCCCAGTGACACCATAAGCATAGAATCAGTCTCACCATGGCAGACATTTGTTCTACAGAACTGAGAGATAATAAATGGGTGTTTGTAAGCCACTGCATTTGTGGTACTTGTTATAGCAGAAATAGGTAACTAATACATCGACTGATGCCATCTTCATTCAGCTATGCTACAGCATCTGCAACTCTCATTTTTTATGCCAGTTTATATTTTTGCTGGACCCCATTGTCCTGAATTCTTTTATTTATTCTTATCTTCCTTTTATTTTTTTTGTGAAGAAATAAATGAATGAGGCTGGGCATGGTGGCTCATGCCTGTAATCCTAGCACTCTGGGAGGCCGAGGCGAGAGGATTGCTCAAGGTCAGGAGTTTGAAACCAGCCTGAGCAAGAGCGAGACCCTGTCTCTATAAAAATAGAAAGAAATTAATTGGTCAACTAAAAATATAGAGAAAAAAGTATCAGGGCGTGGTGGCACATGCCTGTAGTCCCAACTACTCTGGAGGCTGAGGCAGCAGGATTGCTTGAGTCCAGGAGCTTGAGGTTGCTGTGAGCTAGGCTGATGCCACAGTACTCTAGCCTGGGCAACAGAGTAAGACTGTCAAAAAAAAAAAAAAAATAAATAAATAAATAAATAAATAAATAAAGAGAAAGAAATGAATGGAGAAGCACTGTGTTATGATGGAGTGAGAAATAGGGGTTGAAATGTCTAATACTAGTCCTGCCTCTTCCTTGCTTCAGTTTATAAACTCCCTCAAGTGAGGAAGGCCTTCAGGGCCACTGCTTCATCTCCAGTATACAGTGAAAGTCACTGTAATTTCCATGCCAGTGTTAAGGTACTGTGACTCTATGAAATTTATTGAGCTTCTTGTATATACTATTTTCTAGAGCTTTAAAGAAGAAAGAAGTCTAAGACAAAGCATCAGTCTCTAAAGTTTATTTACTCTAGGCACAGTGGCTAATGCCTATAATCCTAGCATTATGGGAGGCTAAGGCAGGAAGATTGCTTGAGGCCAGCCTGAGCAACATAGTAAGACCCTGTCTCAACAAAAATAAAAAAATTAGCCTTGTTTGGTGGTACATGCCTATACTCCCAGCTATTTGTGAGCCTGAGGCAGGAGGATTGCCTGCGCTCAGAAGTTTGAGGTTATAGTGAACTACGATGATGCCACTATGCTCTATGCCAGACAACAGAGCAAGACTCTGTCTCAAAAAAATAAAATAAGATAAAAACAAATAAATGAATAAATTATTTATTTTAAGTGATTTGAGCACAGAAAAATGCTTAATGAAAGATATAAAAGCATAAAATCAAGTTCTGGAATATGTGTTTCAGAATCCAAGGACTCCCTAAAATATATCTATCACTGTCAAGGGACACTGGTCCTTGATTTAAAAAGCTGAATGTAACTCGGTTATGAAATGATGAGTAGAAATGTTATTCATTTTAAATCTATAAATCCTAATGAATGCTTAAGTGCTGGACACCACAGGAACAACAAAGATAAGTGAGACAAAATTCCTAATCTTGAAGGGGTTGCATTATTGGAAGTAGACACATACACACTAACGACTATAATAGTAATAACAATATTCATGTTTATAGTAACAATAACTTGCCTTTATGGAGTGCTTTTTCCTTTATTTGGAAATATATTTCCTATATTTACATAGAATACATCATTTAATTCTTATGATAATTCAATTAGTTTAAGTACTATCATTACTCTTATTTTGAAGATATCCAAATGACGGCACCAGAAATCTAAATAATTTGTGAAAAATCTTACATGTAGAAAATGATGGAACAATGATTCACATCTAGACATGCCAACTCCAGACCCATGTAGAATCCAACCATTGTCCTATAGCTACTTCTCTTCTTTCCTAAGAAACATAAGTTCAGTTATGTCCAACTCTTTATTCAACATATATACTGGGATATATAAAGTCACAGCAAACATGATTTTTCCAGAACAAAACGCATGATTTTATACCCAAACTTAGTCCTCCCATTCACGTGGATGACACGTCTATCCAAGCAGCTGCACAAACAAGAAACCACCTAAATTAACCTTAAATGAATCATTTTTTCTACTCCCTCTCCCACAAAATTTAGTTACAATACAACACCCAGTGTATTATTTCAGCCTTCTACATAGCTCAAATTCAATCATTATCTTGGTCTCTCTACAACCACCATCTCACTACATATATAGTTATCTTGTGACTCTGGCCTAGACTACTATATACCTCTACATGATCAAAGTATTGCAATGGCTTCCTAATTCAAATGCATTTAAAAAACCAAATATTTAAGATTTATTAAATCTTAAATTAGGCCTCAAATTAGGGACTTACTCTCTTTCTTCATATACCTTTCAACAATGAAAGATATACAACATTTTTATTAAAATTGCTGCCTTTTTCTGTTCTCTAGGCTCCTAAAATATCAAGGAGTTGCCACTGTTATACTTTTAAAAAATATTTCAATATCCCTTTTTCTCTCTATTATCCACAGACTTCAATCTACTTTGTATTAGCCTCTTGCTT
Organism: Microcebus murinus; assembly: GCF_040939455.1. Lineage (NCBI taxonomy): Eukaryota > Metazoa > Chordata > Mammalia > Primates > Cheirogaleidae > Microcebus > Microcebus murinus. The sequence continues at coordinate 16,777,485 of NC_134114.1, forward strand.
TTCTCTTCACCACTTTCTCCAACATCATACCTCTGAACAGGTCATATGCAGCTTCCTTAAGAAATGCAGTATTCTTATCACTCTAATTGCTTTTCTCACTTGAATAAAAACAAAGGATGATTGGGGGTGGGGGAAATTTGGAAGTGAAGTAGTTAAGTAGGTCACTTAGAAATGTTCTGTTCTGGGGAGTTATAAATGGAGCCATAAAGTGAAGTACCGACAGTGAATATGGTGAGAAGAGGAACAGTTTGAGAACAAGAAGATATAATAGTAATAGGATCACCTTTTCAATACTGCCTATGTGCATCTCTTGGTGTCTAATCAAGACAGTAAGCATTGAGAAAGTCAAAAACATGTGTTAGATGCAGATTTAGTTGTCAGCAGGAAGGCAAATACTAAACCCTGCTCAATTTAAAACTTCTCTCTTGTTAATATAAAGTTGTGAGCACTGAAATTTTTTCTGGCTTCAATGTACCCAATATCAATAAAAACAGTGCAATATTGGACACTACTAAATCTTCTCTTTCTTAAGATGCATTGAAAAGAAGAGTTGACATTTCAATATATAAATCAGAGGTTCTTGTCAGAATACTTTATGCCTTCATAGCCAAAAGGACTACCAATCTCTACCACATATCTATGTCTTGATTATCTTTTTTATTCACTCACACAATGTAGAGCCATTATGCATGACAAAAAATGGAAATGTGATATATATCTAATTTTAAAATGGCTATAACTCCAAATACATATCAGAGTTCTTGGGTTGCTTGTAGATTACTTGTTTTCATTGTTAAACATCAGTATTATTCTCAAAATAAAAGGATACTAATAAAAATTCCATTAAAGAGGAAACAATTTGCATTTGAACAAGAAAATTTCATTGCACAAAGAAAAAGGTTGGTTTTCTGAAAGCAAAGCAAAGTATAACAAACTTGCCTTGCTGCCTTTTATTGATTATTTTTACACCCCTAGGAAATCAAGAGGAAAAATCTCAGATACTTTATTTCCTTCAGCTTTGTACAGAACTGAATCATCACTTTCTTTTCTGCTGGCAGAAACTCCCAGTGCTACTGTTTTCTTATAGATCAAAATTCTCAGAGGTTAAATGTCTTTTTATTGAGTATCACCATAGTTACGTAGGATAATGTAAACATAAAGTTAATTTTTGCCTTGACAAGAGGGTTGAAAACTAGAAGAAATAGTAGTACCATGACAGAAAACCAAATAAACATATTTAGTGAAATTTATGTTAGCTCTGCATCCTCCAATACATAGTCACATACCAAAACACCCCAAGAATAAAGGAGAAACATTATATATCAGTGGGCGAAGTATTATGTATATGAGAAAAATGTATTTCAGGTTATGAAAGCAATTGGTTATTCAAGTTCACAGGCAAAAAAAAAAAGGCAAGAGGGAAATAAACAACTATAATAAAATTATATGTTGACATATTTTTATGTTAGAAGCAAAAGGAAATTTGTATAGATTTTATATTTTTGACATAGTGAATAATATATTTTACTAGTTCTTTAATATATGGAAATGTGAATAATTAGTGCAAAAAGGAACAGGGATATGAAATCAGAAATAATATACTTTGTAAAAATAACTTATAAAAGGTAATCTGACATAATTATGGTTTTGTTTACTATTCTTTCTTTTCCTTCATTGGATTGAGTCTATTGACTCACAAAATGGACACCCCAGCGCACATAGTACTGGGATCAACAGAACATTATGAGCCCTTTGGGAAACCCCTTGTATTCAGTTCTAGTTACGAATCTCCCACCAAGATAATGCCTGTCTAAACATATAATAGCATAGATTAATTGTGCCCATCTTTTTACTACATTGCATACAGGTACAATTATTCAATAGGTTATTTTCAAAATAAGGTAACCACTGTGACTACCAGAGCTACCATGTGCCTTCATGCATCCCAGAATGGAATTCCCACAGCTGCCATATAAAAAAAACCATATTAGTTATGGTAGTTCGCTGTTCAGAATCTTTCTGTGGTTTTGTTAGCATTTTCAGACATAATATCAGAACTCATTCTCCTGGCCTAATAGGCCCCATCACATCTTCCAGATGACTCATCTCCTATTTCTCCTCTTCTCCCTACAAGGTCAGCTTTACTACTTATTTCGCTTTATCTTTTCCTCATAGTAATTAGTACCATGACATCCTCTGATGTCATAGTACATCCTCTGACAATTCTTAGTACATCCTTAGTACTTAGTACATCCTCTGACAATTATTTACAGAATTTTATTGGATTATAGTTCATCTATTTCCCTGTAATGTAAGAACCATGACAGCTTATTCTAGATGTTTCTGTGAGGGTGTTTTTGGACTAGATCAACTTTTGAATCAGTAGATGGAGTAGGCTGATTGCCCTCCCTAATGTGGGTGGCCATTCATTTGATCGGCCTGAATAGAACAAAAATGCTGAGGAAGAAAGATTCTTTCTCTTTGCCTCCCTGTCTATGAAGCAGGATACTGAATTTTTTCCTGCCTTTGGACTCTAACTAAAACATTGATTAGCTTTACTCAGTCTCGAACTTACCAGGCTTTGTGCTAGAACTACCCCATTAGCTTTCCTGGATCTCTGGTCTTTGAATTTGGATAGGAGGTAAACCATTCGCTCTCTTGGGCCTCCAGCTTGTCAATTTAGTCTCCATACTCATGTGAGCTAATGTGTTCCTTCAAAAATGTGTATGTTGATATTCTAACACCCAATGTGATGGTATCAGGAATGTGGGTCTTTAGCAGATGATTAGGTCATGAGGACAGAGACCCCATGAATGGGACTAGTGCTCTTGTAACAGAGACTTCAGAGAACTCCCTCGCCCCTTCTGCCATGTAAACAGCCAGTGAGAGGACAGTCATCTCTGAAAAAGGAAGGGAGAACTCATAGGATGCCAAATCTGCTGGTGCCTTGATCTTAGACTTTCCAGCCTCTAGAACTGTGAGAAATAATTTCTGTTGCTACTAAGCCACCCAGTCTATAACAGTTTGTTACAGCAGCCCCAAAAGACTAAGACTATACACATATATTATGTCTCTTATTGGTTCCATTACTATGGAGAACTCTGACTTATTAAGGGAATAAAAATGACACCTCTAAAATTAAATATTACCAACTGGATGGGTAGTGGTTCAGTATTTTGAGGTCTAAAAAGCCATAGAAAAAGGAATTGAAAGATAAAAGTTCCATTTGAGATATCTCAGGTTTGAGATATTTATTAGGCATACAAATGATTGATTTTTCCTTATTCTATTTAAACATTTTTAAAAGAAAAATGTATTGTCCTTGTTTTTTCCTCTGTGCTAAGTGATTTTCATGCAAAAATTAAGTTAATCCTCATTGCAACCAGATAAATTTGGTTTTATTATCTTAATTTTAAAGATGAGAACATGTATATTTAGAGTGTTTTGGTAATCTGTACGAAGTCAACCACATAATCAACAGCAGAATTAGAATCTGAACCACACTTTATATTATGCCAAATATTTAATATTTAAATACTAATATTTAGTATTTAAAAAATAAACTACATTTTTCCTTTTTCTTGATTTCTTCAATATATTCTTTTGTTTTTTTTGAGACAGTCTCGATTTGTTGCCCAGGCTAGAGTGAGTGCCGTGGCGTCTGCCTAGCTCACAGCAACCTCAAACTCCTGGGCTCAAGCGATCCTGCTGCCTCAGCCTCCCGAGTAGCTGGGATTACAGGCATGTGCCACCATGACCGGCTAATTTTTTCTATATATATTAGTTGGCCAATTAATTTCTTTTTTTATTTATAGTAGAGACGGGGTCTCACTCTTGCTCAGGGTGGTTTCAAACTCCTGACCTCGAGCAATCCGCCTGCCTCAGCCTTCCAGAGTGCTAGGATTACAGGTGGGAGCCACCGCACCTGGCCTGATTTCTTCAATATTTTTAAAGTTTTGCAATAGTTTTGTTTTTGTTTTATATCATCAATTTACTCAGGTCTGTGCATGCCCTTGCCATCTCATTCCACCTTTTTTCCCCTCATCTTTGACTTCCCTTTTCATTCCATATTTTATTGAATATCATTGGCAACAAACATGAACATATCATAACTTAATTTTCTTTTACTTCCTGATATGTGTTCTTTAGAAATAAGTTATTCGATTTCTTTTTCACTATTATGTTGCTTTCCTTCTTTTTCTTCCATTTATTTATTGATTGATTTGAGTTAATGTATGAAACCCATAGTCTATTAATAATCTTTTATACTCATCTTCCACTGGGTGTGATCTTCACATGGGTATAGTTCTATGTGGGTCTGCTTTTTGAATACATGGAAGCATTCTTTTATATTTTCTTCCTTATCACACTAGGCCCTGAATGACTATTCTTTTAGCAACTGGATGGGCAGCAAATGTGCCTGGGATCTTTATACAGCTTTTCAACTAAAGGGTTACTAAGATATGACCCTGTGATACCATCAGTTATACTTTTATTACTTCATTCTTTCTTTCTGAATTAAAAAAAAGAAAAGAAAAAGTAAACTAAAAAAAAAAAGGAGGCCGGGCGCGGTGGCTCACGCCTGTAATCCTAGCTCTCTGGGAGGCCGAGGTGGGCGGATTGCTCAAGGTCAGGAGTTCGAAACCAGCCTGAGCAAGAGCGAGACCCCGTCTCTACTATAAACAGAAAGAAATTAATTGGCCAACTAATATATATAGAAAAAATTAGCTGGGCATGGTGGTGCATGCCTGTAGTCCCAGCTACTCGGGAGGCTGAGGCAGCAGAATCGCTTGAGCCCAGGAGCTTGAGGTTGCTGTGAGCTAGGCTGACGCCACGGCACTCACTCTAGCCTGGGCAACAAAGTGAGACTCTGTCTCAAAAAAAAAAAAAAAAAAAAAAAAAGGAAATTAAAACGTTCATTTAAGAGGATATCTATTCCTATGTAAGATTACATCTGTTTTTCACTTCAAGGTGAGTAGGTTACTCTTTTTTGTGAAGTTTTTATATTTTCAAGATTTGTGCTTTGATATAGCCATATTTTTAGTTTAACTTAGTTTCTTTAATGGATTAACCACCTCTTTGCTGGTTTTACTTAGTCCCAGGTGCATCACTGACTCATCTCAGATTTTACACCGTTTCTACTACCAACCTCTGCAAGGAAACACTCTGCAGCATTCTGGCCTGGGCCTGAGACTACCGCATATTCATGTTGAGGAGATGAGTTCCAAGACTACCATCCCCTGAATTTCCCAAGCAGCCTGCATACCCTGTCTCCATTCTCAGCTTAAGAATATCAGTGAGGATTTTGAGATGTTCTTGCTTTCTGCTAAAATAAAATCCCTGCTGGAAGGAGAAACCCTGAATTAACTCCCTCTTAGTTTACTTTATCCAAAATTTATGCTCTGTCTAGATGTCTTAAACTTCTCAAAGTTTAAGGTGGGAAGTTAGACCCTTTCCTCATTTCATAAACTATTTTCATTTCATTCTTTTTTTGGGAAACGAAATCTATAAATTGATTTAATATTATCAATTGTTTTCCAATGTTCACATTATTTTTATATAAAAATACCAATAGTTTTAATAAAGCTCATATAGAAGTAAGATATATATAGACCTGAGTATATAAAAGTACACATTTATTAATCTACATTAAAATAATGGATTTTATTCTGTAAAGGCTCCAAGTTGTTCCTTGGTGCTAAGTGAAGCACTTAGGGAAATGCATTTAGTCATTGAGGTCATTGGAACACTAGATTACATTAAAGGCAACCTGGAGTCAGCCATCGGCTCTCTAAGTGGCCTTTCACTTCTGTAGAGATATAAAAATTAATGTGCTTTGCTATGAGGCTCACTTTCTGTTAGGTATTATGTGGCACTAAGAAAAAGCTATTGGCTGCATCATATCTTTCTTTGGTTTAAGAAAAAAGGATGGCAGAAATGCTATACATCCCATGAAGGGTATTGATGTACACTTCTCAAAGTAGTGCAGATTGTGTTGAAATCATCAGTTTATCTTACATATAAAACAGCTTGTATATACTTTGAGTAAAATATAGAAAGCAGTAAAAATCCAGAAACGTTGGCTTTACTATACCAATTTCATGTTCTTTGTTATTGAGTATTTGCTGTATATACTTGATATACTTCCAGAAAGTATTCTATTCACAAAGCAGGCAATTAGTCTATTAGTGAATACAGTTGTAGAGTCTCTCATTTCTTCAGCCTATACCTCCACTCTAGCCACTTGCAGAAGGAGCAGGCATATCAGAAAACTAATTACAGGCCTTGCAATCTCCAAACTGCTAATCATCAAGATCTTAAGAAAATGACCATTTCCCTTTATTATCCCCAATGCCATATAAAAAGGCAATTAAACAGGTTGTCTGATGTTTCCTACACATCAGTGCATTTCAGTCTTAAAAGATGTCTCATGGGAAAACAAAATTCATCAAAGAATGAACAAGGAAACATGTATTAAAGGAGGAACTTGTGGTTAATTTTACAAAGGATAAAAATTCTCAAAATGTGTATGAGTGGGTCTGTGGGATGTTGCATATTCATAGCATGCCATAAAAATAATTTTAAACCTATCAAAAACAACAATATTGTGCTTTTTCAAATAAGCACATATAAAAGGGAAGCTATAAGAAGGGAGAAAGATGTTAAAAAACAAGCAAAAGAGAAAAGTGGGTGAAAAGAAATAATTAAAAGGAAAAGGAGTATGTCAGGAGAAATAGCCTCAAATATAACAATCCAAAGGGTGACTTTCCTGTATTTTGACCCATGGAACATTAACCAAAATCTTATTTTCATTCCACCCAGGACCTTGAAGTTGAGTAATATCTGTGTCCATTGCACTGCACTCTAAAACTTCAAATCGTTTCATACGCTTTAAGAATACATGATTATGCAAAAGAACCTCAGAACTAATAAAGTTTAGGTTATTTGAAGTTGATGGCATGTGTTTTGTGGATATGCCATCATTTTCCAGCAGTATAAAAGCCTGCAGTATTGTATGCTTCCCTGGAAATAGTTTTAAATGAGATATCATGAAGGTAATAGAAGATACAAGCAGTCATTACATGTATGAATATTGGTTTACTAGTAAAGCTAGATGTGCAGGGACATTGTCTTACTTAGGAAATGTCTGAGAGAATGACCTGACATTACCGTTTTGGCTGTGTAATATGCTATCCCAACTGGGACATTTTATGAAAGCTATAGGTCGTGACTTGCTGTTCATTACGCTAAGTTTCTGAGGTGCCAAAGATTGATGTGAGAGCCAGAGTGCATTATTGTTCTTCACTGGACCTTTGCATTTATTAGTCTGATGCTAATGGGATTCACTCTTTTGTTGGATTGATGTTCAAGGTTAGATGGGCAGATGAGCTCCTGATCTTGACCAGAAATGATTTGCCCACTGCCAATTAGAAGAGGGAAAGGGCAAAGCAGAGGTTGAACTTGGAGTTAATAGTAATAATAGATGCTGAAGGTGCATGACAAAACTCAATAAGATAATGCATTCTATTCTTAGATTGACAAATTTACATAGTGAAGAGACGTTTTATCATGATCATCCAAATAAAATGTAATCCTGAGAAAAACTCCAGTCTTTCTTTCTTTCCGCCTCGCTCCTTCCCTTTTTTCTCCTCCTTCTCTTTTTCTTTCTTTCTTTCTTTCTTTCTTTCTTTCTTTCTTTCTTTCTTTCTTTCTTTCTTTCTTTCTTTCTTTCTTTCTTTCTTTCTTTCTTTCTTTCTTTCTTTCTTTCTCTCTCTCTCTCTCTCTCTCTCTCTTTCTTTCTTTCTTTCTTTCTTTCTTTCTTTCTTTCTTTCTTTCTTTCTTTCTCTCTCTCTCTCTTTCCTTCCTTCCTTCCTTCCTTCCTTCCTTCCTTCCTTCCTTCCTTCCTTCCTTCCTTCCTTCCTTCCTTCCTTCCTTCCTTCCTTCCTTCCTTTCCTTTCTTTTCTCCCCCTCCTCCTTTCCTTTCTCCCTCCCACCCTCCCTCATAGGACATAAATTTAACTCTGTTACATATAGGTATTATGGTTATACATACATAAGGTTATACACTTAAGACTTACTTATATTTTACACAAATAATAATTTTAAAAAGTTATTCAATCATTTTGACACATGAGCCCTCAGGATATATGCTGTCCTGTAAGTACATCTGGCACAAATATAATTTAATAGTATGATAAAAGAGAAATAACAGAAATGGAACAAAGCAGTGTTTTTTGTTTATTTGTTTAAAACTACATCTATTCCTCCAAGACATTCTCACAATAAGAAATTTTTCCTACTTTTCCTTCTCTGTTACTGAGAAGTCACAAAAGTTACTGGAGGTGTTAGTATTTCCCAAGGAGAAACATTTTGAACAGGAGTGATCTGATGATACTCTTCTCAAGCAAATTTTCTCAGTTGTATACTAGTATTCCAAAATATGCACATTTACACACTATTTATCTTACAAATATATGCTGAGTATCTTCTCTTTGTAAAGGACTACAGTTGGATGGATTTAAGATATATGATGTACAAATTTTTGTCTGCAAATTGTTAGCATCTTGTAGAGATAGCAGCTTGTGCATAAATAACTGGCATGTAAGTTGCTAAGTGACAGGTAGTAAAACAGTTTACCTTGTAAAATCTTCTTTTGGGGAAGACGAGGTATAATAACTCTTAATTAGTAGGAGCAAAGATTTTCATAAACAAAGTTCTATGAAGGATGAATCAGATGTACATATGGCAAAGCTGCAAAGGACAGTATAGCACAAGGCAGTGTAGTAAGGGAAAAGGGGTAATCGTTTTTTAGGTGACAGATTGGCCTGATTTTGTTACTTGTGTGCTCACAGATGACAACATCACTGAGTTTCCACATCTTCATCTGTGAAATGGACATAATAAAATCCAATCTAATAGCATTGTTGTAAAGGTAAAATGCACTCATTTGTGCAAATTGCTAAGTAGAATGTCAGTCTACTATTCAGTTTACTATACAAATTACACTTACAGTTTTTATGCTTATGCTTAACATTATCATCATGCCAGGAAGTAAGAAAAACTCTCAGCAAAGGTACAAAATGGGCAAGCTCTAGGCAAAATTATCTCAGTGGGTTTATTTCAAAACGTGCTTGAAAGTGATCTGTGGGAAATAAAATTGACAAAAAGTACAGATTGAAATGGAAATTAGCAGGTCTTTGAATGTTAAGACAAGTATACTGGGAATGCTCTTTTATCTATGTCTGGCCCTTAGCATATGCCTCATGCTTTGCAGTTTTCAAGAAATATTTGTGTAATTGTTTCTGTTTGATTCAAGTTAAATATACTGATAGATATTGAAAACTGGCAAATTGATAAAAGATATAATCTGAGCTGTGCTTTAGTGGTATTATTATTACTTATCACAATGTGTAAGACAAATTAGAGAAAGAAAGAGTTGGGCACAATTATAATAATTCAAACTAATTGTCAATGTAAATTCTTTACCAGAACAATTGATAAGATATGAAGAGATGGTGGTCATGAAAGACACAACAAAGAAAAATATCTTGGCCAGGGGCTGGGCACGGTGGCTCACGCCTGTAATCCTAGCACTCTGGGAGGTCTAGGTTGGTGGATCACTGGACGTCAGGAGTTCAAGAGCAGCCTGAGCAAAGTGAGACCTGGTTTGTACTAAAAATAGAAAGAAATTAGTTGGACAACTAAGAATATATATAGAAAAAAAATTAGCCAGGCATGGTGGCGCACGCCTGTAGTCCCAACTCCTTGGGAGGCTGAGGCAGAAGGATTGCTTGAGCCCAGGAGTTTGAAGTTGCTATGAGCTAGGCTGATGCCACAGCACTCTAGCCTGAGCAACAGAGTGAAACTCTGCCTCAAAAAAAAAAAAAAAATGAAGTTTTATTTTCATTTTTTTGATAAGAGAAGAAGTGTGGACATGTTAAAAAACCTGAATATAGGGCCGGGCGCGGTGGCTCACGCCTGTAATCCTAGCACTTTGGGAGGCCGAGGCGGGCGGATTGCTCAAGGTCAGGAGTTCGAAACCAGCCTGAGCGAGATCCCATCTCTACCAAAAATAGAAATAAATTAATTGACCAACTAAAAATATATATACAAAAAAAAAAAATTAGCCGGGCATGGTGGCGCATGCCTGTAGTCCCAGCTACTTGGGAGGCTGAGGCAGAAGGATCGCTGAGCCCCGGAGATTGAGGTTGCTGTGAGTCAGGCTGACGCCACGGCACTCACTCTAGCCTGGGCAACAAAGTGAGACTCTGTCTCAAAAAAAAAACACACAAAAAAACCCTGAATATAAAAAGGGAAAGAGAAGAGAAATTGAAATAGACTTGAGTACAACTCCCAGATCCTACTAGACACCTGTAAGGATTAGTAGTTACATCTATAAATATATGATAAATGTCTAAATATATGGTATGTTTAGCTATACAAATTTGAAGTTAATGTATATAATTTTTTTAAAAATAAATTTTTGACATATAAGTTATATACAATACAATTTGTATTTAATTATACTGTTTAATGAATTTTGACAATTATATATTATCTGCTAATCATCTCCATAATTAAAGATATAGAAGATTTTCACCACCCAAAAAAAGTTCTCTCATGCCCTTTCTCATGCCCAAACCCTAATTGTGGGCAACCACTGACCTAAGTTCTGACACTATGAACAAGTTATATCTTCTCTAAATTTTATCTAAATAGTATCATACGTGTGTATTATTTTATTTCTGGATTCTTTATCTCCATATAACGTTTTTGAAATTTATCCTTATGATTGAATGCATCAGTAGTTAGTTCCTTATCATTGCTGAATGAATTTCATTTTGGAAATAATATTCATTTAATTTATCCATGCTATCCAATATATCCATTCAACTTTTGATGGACATTCAGGCTGTTTCCAATTTTTGGCAAATATTAACAAATCTTTTATGAACATCTATGTACAAGGCTCTGTATAGATATGTTTAATTGAGCTTTTACTTAAAATTCAAAAAAATCACTAACTCTTAGAAAACTGAGGAAGCAGGCATTTGGAATTCAATATTGGCTACCATTGTAGATGGGGTCTTACTTCTACAATTCATTAGACACCACCACCATAGCTTAAAAAATACCTCTTCACCAGTTAGTCATGTAGTTAGTTAGGCTTGGTAGACACGTTAACTGTAGTCCCAACACATTTTGACTCAATAGTTACTGGGATAGGATAGACTGATTTTAGATATTAGTGTCAGTATTCTACCTCGTGAATGCCTGTCTAAAAATGATTATAGTTTAGAACAGGAATGGCAAAATTCCCCTCCTGGGTGATCAAATGGCTACTATTCTAGGTCACCTGGTTCTTTAGTGAGAGAGACAGACGAAGATCTCAGGCCTAGCTCTTTTCTCGCATCCTTGCACACATTCTCAGTAGGCAAATTTCATTTGCAAATAACTCTTTCCAGGCAGAATATGGAATTGTTTCTTTCTCTGCTACAAGGAGCTGAAGAGAGCTTCCTCAGATTTTCCAGATCTAAAGAAAGATATATTCAACTATTGACTCTTTTCAATTTACAGAAAGAGGGTGGGTGGAGAATCCTGCTTATGAATTTGATCTGGCCCAAAGTAAAGAAATACTGAAATCTCAGATCCTTTGCCAGTTCTCTATTAGCCAAGGGAGCTGGGTTGATTTGAAAGGCACTGTAATCCACTCTTTTTCCTTAAGCAGCAATGGGCATGATCAGGAGGCAAAAAAACATGGAAAGAACCATTTTTTTACAAAAATGCGAAATGTGAGCCAGGTGTGGTGGCTACATCTGTAATACCAGCACTCTGGGAGGCTGAGGAAGGAGGATCTAGTTACTGAGGAGACTGAGGCAGGAGGATTGCCTGAGGCCAGGAGTTCAAGGCTGCCAGGAGCTATGATTACACCAATAGCCAGGGTGACAGAGCAAGACCCTGCCTCTAAATAAATAAATAATAAAATGTTTATGTCCATGGAGGGCCTGCAAAATCTTTATAGGATATATTATCTTCAGGAACTCCTTTTATTATCCTACAATTTCCCCTGCCTCTCTCTTTCTCACTCTGTTTTTCTCTCATTATATATAGATATAGATATAGATACACATATACATATATATTGAAGGTTATGGCTGGAAGTCCTACAACCCCCCTTGCAGTGTTGATCTTAAGCCAGTATGGCTGGGAAGAGGGAAGGAGGAGAGGAGGTCTTCTGGAGGGAGTGGAGGGAGCAGATGAAATCTTCTAAAGTAGATGAAAGAGCAAAGAAAAATTGGGGAACAGACTTGCAAACAGAGATCTATGCCTAGGAACTAGGGTATATCCATGAGGTGACTTTGCTGATGTGTTTACATTATTTTTATTTTTCTATTAGATACTTACAATAGTTATATTAAGCATCCACAACTTTAAGTTGTTGCTGTTTCAGGATTTTTAGCTTTATTCACCCTTAGAACACAGCAGCCTTGTGCAAGAGGTATTATGCATAATTATGGGAGAAACAAATAAATTCCTTAAGGACAACAGGAGGAAGAAAACAGACAGTAGTTGTTTAGACAAATAATACTTAAATTTCAGGTTATTTCCAGGTCAAGAAAGGAAAATCCCAAGGTGGGGTTGATATTTGCAGTCAGATGTAAGTTAAACAAAAAGGTAGGGCCTGATCCAGGCAAATGTCTTTTTCCTCAAATACTTTCAAAGAAGGAGATATCTGAAGGAGGGGGAGAGTGGCAAGAATTAGGTTACACAGAGTTTTCACACAAATTGGCTACACAGCTCAGGTCTAGGATTCCTTTCCCGGAGTAACTGAACCAAACCCCATGGATTCACTGCCTCATACTGCCATGCTTCATGTTTGGCTCAGAGACTGCAGTTTTGATCAAACATGCTTTGTTTTTGATTATTGCACATTTCATTCTAAAAGCAAATACTATTTCCAAAAATATTTTGTTATTTTAGAAATTGATAAGCTCTGAAATTATTTTATTCATTTGAGTACTTTGATGATCATCCCAAACACAAAAACTGAAATTTAACATAAAGAGTTAGAGACTGACAATACATAAAATAAGATTGTTTTGCAGATTCATTGAAATGTTCTCAATTTTCCTTCTATCAGAAATGAGTAAAATGGATTGTGTTAATTAATATTTCTGGAGGTGCTCCTTTATTTTAACTAGTATCTCATAACTAGAAGGTATCTATCTATGTCTTCAAAAGAATTTCACTGGGTACCTTTGATCACTTAACTTGGCAAGTTTCTCTTTTAGAGTATATTTTAATCAGAAAGATGAGAGTGATTATTAGTGAATTTATATCCATCAATCTATTTCAAGTTGTAGTTTGCCCTAAATCCAGTTCAGAAGTCTGTGGGAAATTAAAGCACTTCTGACATTTTAGAAACTAGTTAAAAGGAATTGAAGCCTATGAGACAGTGGATATAATTTGTGATTCAATACAAGTTAAGGATTTTTAGTTACAATTTTTAATCTAGTTTTTTAAAATACCTCATGGAATTTTTACCTGTAGGTTCTAAATAAAATAATAACATAAAAATCTAATTATCAGAACAAGGGCAATTCATATATTATAAATTTACTTAAAAGTCATGCTGTATATGAAAGAAAAAATTTTATTTAGATGAATAAAATAAATTTGTTTGTATTATATAAATGTATAAATAACTGTAAATGCATACACTTAACCAAACTTATACCCCTGTTAATGATGAAGTAAACAACTAAAATAAAGATATTAGTCTTCACATAACCAGTCAGGTTATTTTAATTCAGCATAAAATATTGTTATAGTAATTTATCTAACTAGCGAGTTAATTTCATTTTTGACTATTCTTATCTATAAGTCATGTTTTAAGATGGATTTGAAATGAGACAGTGGTTGAAGATGAGGAGTGATCACTTATTGAATAGCCATGCTAACAACGTGGGAGTTTGCATGGGGAAAACCAAGAGAGAATAAATAAGCATATAGAAGAATAAGTACAGAGAGTGAACATTATCCAAGAGCCTTTCCTTCAGATGATCCTTTGTCTCATTGTGAGAGTCCTCTTATTTTCCACCAGTTCACCAAGCAGGCATGACCAACTTGATGTTGCACCATCTGCAGATTTCATGAATGGAAAGATGTAGGATTCCATACATCACTCCTAATAGGTGGAAAAAACAAGTGTCCAGACATAGTGCCTTGGAAAAGCAGCAAGGCTAAACACAGTGAGAGCTCTGCTTGAGCTGTGCGCTATCAGTTTGCTGTAAACATGACTAATAGTCACTGGCATGGACTTCACTGGCTAGGACTCATTCAGAGAATCCCACAGCTCTTCCTTTTCATGATAAAATAATTCTAGGATTGGGGATGGAGGTATAGTTGGGGGATCCATCAGGAGAGCTGAGAGGAAGGGTGTGATAGGAACTTTTGTCACTGTTGGAAAGTGCGTGGGCGGTGACACTGAAATAGATTCACTCAGGGAGACAAGTTAGCTATCTCTTTGATCATTTTATAAGCAGCTGGGTAGAAAGAAATTAAGCAGCAGGAAAGGAGGGACAGGATACAAGAAAGTGTCTTTTCTTTCCCTTCATTCTTACAATGTCCTGATTCTTCAGCCCAGAGCTTTAAATATTTTTGTAACTGCTTTCTTGGGGAACTGTCATCTTACAGTAATTTTATATGTATTGAGCTCCTAAAGCTATGGATGCTTTATAAAGCGACAATGTAAATTTATTTCTCTCCATAATCCCTGTCACTTTCCCTGTCTCCACATAAAAAGCAAGAGATGTAACATTTCATTATTAATTACAGCAACAGCAAGCTGGCTGTCAGAGTCAAATCCAACACACTTCCCCCCACCGAGCTGCTGAGCTTTCAGCCATTTACCCATTAAGCTTATGATGATGATGGAGTTTTTAAAACCTGCTGTTTGTAATGGACAGTAGACCTTAAAAATCTGTCATAAATTGCTCAATTGAGGAAATCAAATGGCAGAGAGAGTGAACTAGCGTTAAGAGCAAACAAATTGCACCATAAAAGAAACTTGTGTCTTTAACTGAGCTTTTATTTTTACAAAGAACATGAGGGCAACTCTGAGACTTTAAGTGGATGCTGTGAGATTGTTTAACTGAGAGCAGTTATTCACATTAAAAGGGCTGAACACATAGGGGAAAGAAAAATGAAAACCAAACAAAACAAAAACGAAGGAACAAAAGCACTCGGGAATGTTTTTATTTTTGTTTTTTAAGTAATATGCTGCTGGTGAGTAAAAAGGACTGAATCCATTTTTAAAGTGTATATATATATATATTTTTTTTCTTAACATTTTAAACCAGACCACAAAAGATGAAAGCATATTTTGAGGTGAATACAAATCAAGTTAAGGATCTAAGCACATGAAGGATTTTTCTCTCACATCTCGTAAAATATTTTTGAAAATCCACATTGATTCTGATATATTTTATTCATTTATTCAAGAAGTATTAGTGAGTGCCATCAAAATAAAAATAAAAACTGAAAGGCAAATCTCAAATTTAACATTTTGTTTAGGAAGAAAAAAATGTAATTCAGGGCATACACACAGACTGGGTGGTCTTCAGTATGTCCAAAGAACAGAGAAAATCGGGGATTTTATAAAAAAATAAATGTTAAGTTATTTCTCTTTAAGAAAGTTCATTGGCACTAGTAAGATTTTGAGGGACTGGCTAGTTTTGATTGGTGAATGATAGCAGGGAATAAAATTAGTCTTAGAGTTGCAGCAGAGTGTTCCAGCCACTTTTAGATAAAACTGGTTTCGGGTTATAGCAGGCAGTTTCAGCAGCCATCCTGGCAGAGAATTATATTTTTGGAGCAATGTTATATGTCCTGAGTGCTCTCTCACCCCCCAACCTCTTGACTCCGTTTTAGTTGAGTGTAACAAGAATGATCCAATTCGTATGATCAGTTTTCACACTACCTACAATGGTCTAGCTCTTTTTCTAAGTACTTTGGAATACAAGGATGAACTAAACAGAAAAAGTCCTCCCCTGAAGGAGGAAGTAGCAAATAAGCAATAGGTATAATCATACAAAGGTAAGTCATATTACATATATGAAAGAGGTAAGTGATGAAAAAATGAGAAAAGAAGAGCAGGAAAAGGGGGCTTGAGAAGGCAAATATGGTGGATGCAAGCTCAGTCAGAGGTAACAGGCGAGCAAATATGTTCAGGAAGGGAGGAGTTGGCAACAGGACAACATGGACACCCAGAGGGAGAAAAGCTTCCCAGGGGGAATAGTGGTCATCCTAAAGAATCGAATTTGCTAGGGAAAGCACAACTCCAATTTTTACTCCATAGAAGCTCTTATAAATGAGAGTAGAGGAGTGGTTATCTGTGTGGTGTCCCCATTTGAAATAGTTCATTCTAACATGCATCGGGGTGCCTCAAAGACAAATGCCTCCCCACAGTAATGATATCCACCAAGCACCATTTGAAGGCCTATATTTGGCACTAAAAAATACCATTGGAAGGAATAACTTGTGTGCCTATTTATACTCATGCTTCTGTCAGTCCTCAATATATATGAAACAATTAACCATATATAAAAGGCCAATATGCTCATTTGTGCTATGTGACTTCTGTTTTACTCATATTAACAGATGCATTTTTTCTACCATTGTGGTATCATATTAATCAATTGTTTAGCATTTGAAATTCCAGGGATCTATTCTACCTAGATATTGTAGCTACAAAGTTGGAGAGAAAAAGAAATTACTGATGGCATCATTGAAAAGACATAAACAAAAATGGGAGAAAATCTGCTATTGTGCTATAAGCTGTATCACTTAAGACCTGAAATCTTATACAAACAAAGATAAATGATTCTGAAATTGTATGTAAGGGAATATGAAATGATCAGTACCAAATCACCAAACATGTGCAGACACCATGAGAGAAAAAAAAATTGCGAATTTATGAATTATTCTAAAATCTAAACATTTGTTAGTCTCAAATATAAATGTTACTATTAATATATGAAACTCTCTTTAACCTGACCTTCCAATATGATTTGCAGAACACAGTTTTTACTTCTAAGAGCCGCTTACAACTCAGAACTTACATTACATGTTTCTTAGAAGCAGTCTTGACAGCAAATACATATTGTCTGAATTTTAGGTTTTGTTTTTTATAATTTATACATTAATTGCCATTCAAATTTGAGGAATAAATTCAACATGGTCCCATATGTGACTGTGCACACAAGTTATAAATATAGGAACAGGCTTTCCCAGTGTTCTCTTATAGCTGTAATATGTAAAATTTTGACATCATTCTGCATCTTTATGCAAGTTTTTTGAGTCTCTTGGGATTGATATTCTCTCTCACTCTTCCCCTCTTTCTCTCTCCCCACCCCCATGCTCTTTTAGACCATTTACTAAATATATTACACTACTGTGTATTTCTCAGTGATCAGCAATGATTAGATTAAGTGACTGTTCTCCTTTATTTTAAGTTCCCCTTTAACATTTCTGATTTTAATTGTGGAAAATAACCGTGTACATTCATGGATGTGTGTTCCTCTCAATTCATGCCCCATCAATTTCCCAAGAGCAATTGACATAATTTAAATCTACACCTAACTATTCCTCTTCAATTATAATTGGTGGCACCTATTTTTAAAGTAGTCTATTCTTGTCCTGTTATGTTATTTTGGTAATTTATTGAGAACCCATTGCAAAAACCAGGCACACGGGTGCTATAAATAAAGCAGTCCTGATAATTGCTTAAACAAAACTGGGCCCGATGGACCAGCAATGAACTCTCATTAAGGCTCGGCTAGAGAAGCATCTGCAATTTCTCTAGATAACCTCTTTTATTTCTCTGTGTACACAATTGTTCATTCCAAAAATGATAATTTTGAAAGATACCTGCAATTTATTTAAGCAAGGATTAAAAGAAACATGGTCTTTGAGGTACAATTCAAATTACATGTTTAAATAAAAAAAAAATGTATGTTGATAGAAAAAATATTCACATGGAAGCAAACGAGATTTGTACTGCAGAACTAGAGATATTTTACATTGTGAAAGCTTTCTCCCTTTGTGGTAATTTTTATTTGCCATTTAAATTCAACTTAACCTTCTTTGTCCTCTAATACTAAAAATAGTAATCATGGTCTTTTATTATTTTCATGCACAATTCAAACAATATAATTTAGTGTTTTAGCTTGGCTCAGGAATTGTAAAGATCTAGGTTCTAAAGGTTACTCATTTATAAAATGGCCTATGTACCCCATCTGCAATTTGAAAGTTTTAGAAATATGAAGAAAAGTATAACATGAAAGACTGATTATATTTGATTTTATAATATAAAATGTAGTTCTGATCAAATAGTAGACACCATTCAAATGTTTATTTTTTCAATGTTAGTGAAATTTTCAGTTGCTTTTCTTTATTAAAATTTGCTCCTACAGTGGCTATAATACTGATATTTTATAAACATGGGAAAATAAAAACCAAATGAAAATAAATATGTTCCTTTTATATTTAGCAAAAAGTTCCTTAAATTCATTGCCTTTGAATTCAGTGTATTTTTTAAACTAAGTTTAATTTTAACACATCAAATGCAGGCTTGAATAAGATCAGAGTAATATCTGCAAGATCTTAATTTTAACAATATACAGATAAAAACTGTGACTTAATGTTTTGTTTCACTGTCAATTTACTCCTATCTGATATTTGACATGACAAATCATTTTATTAATTTTCAATTATCATTTATGAATATGTGGAATGCTTGTATGTATATGGAGAGGCCAGATATGAATGGAAGCTAATCACTTGGCCAAGTATTCATCATCCTTAATATCAATCATAAACTGAAATCGTATAGACAAAACAGAAAATCAGATATTCTTTTACAACCTTTCTTCTAATCATTTAAAGTTTTGGCAAAATTTGGTGTCACATAATTTTTTCCCCAGATATCATTTCTC
Organism: Microcebus murinus; assembly: GCF_040939455.1. Classification (NCBI taxonomy): domain Eukaryota; kingdom Metazoa; phylum Chordata; class Mammalia; order Primates; family Cheirogaleidae; genus Microcebus; species Microcebus murinus. The sequence goes on from NC_134114.1 coordinate 16,796,483, forward strand.
TCCATTAAAAAATAATAGTAATAATTCTGGAGAGTTAATATCACTGTGATTTATTAATTCAATCCTTATTATTTAATATAGTGATCAAAGTGGTCTTCATATTAATAATATGCTAGTTATATTGCCGGTTATATTGATCATATGTATTACCAGTTAATATATATTCCTTTGCAAGTGATTATTTGCAGCAGAAAGCCACTACTCCATTGGCAAATTAACATCATTAGTTAAAAGAGCCCAAGTGTTTAAATTGTAGGAGGTTTACAGGAAGCATGTGTGTTGGCAGAACTGTGTGATAAGGCATCTGCAATAACTGTCTGCATTATGCTTCCATTTAGCTGGTGTCATCACTCTGTCACTTTCATCCATTCCATAATTTGCACAAAAAGAAAGCACACCACAACAACTCTTTAAATTCTGGAAATGTATGGTAAACTGTCAGTTTATCTTCTACAAAGCTGTTTATCTCAGGATTATACTTGGCATACAATTTCTCAATAGATTCCTCCCCGCTTCCCAAATGTGAAGGAAATCCCACTGATCAATGGGGGTTGCAGTGGTTGTCAACATCACAAAGGAGACAGCTTCATTCCTTAGATTAGTGTTTGGCTCAAACCAGCAAATGTTTCCTGAGAAATTACTATTAATATATTTAAAAGTATCCAACTTCTCTATCTTCCTCCTATCAGCTCCAAATATAAGCCAGGGCCATGTGGCTGCATCTTAATCACATTCGAGCTGGAGAGCCATCCGTTGAAAGCCTGTCTCAGTTCATAGATATGAGAGATTGTAATATTTTAACATTTCCCACTGCCAAGTTGCTAAGCAATAAAACTATCTTGGCACTTTCCTGCCAGTTCATCATGAAGAACTACTTTAGTTTTGCTTAGTCTCTTGATGAAACAAATGGAAGGCAGCTGCACCAAACGGCCTTTCAGAAACGTGTTGCCAAACAAATCCCTGGAACTTTCACCCCTCTGCATAGCTAATTGAGATGGCTTGAAGTAAAGAAATCCTATGTATGTATCAGCATAAAATCAAGTCTTAAATATTAGTCATTACATTACACAAATAATAGCTCACTTTAATTTTAGCATCACGTTTTGTTCCATATTACCTTTCTCCAAGGTATACCACAAGTATGATGATTTCTCAGCTGAAGACACATTTTTCATACTAAAGTCAAAAATGCCCATCAAGTGTCAAGCAAGCGGGAGCGGGGAGGAGGGGATGGGTGTATACAAACATAATGAGTGAGATGTGCAACGTTTGGGGGATGGTAATGCTTGAAGCTCTGACTCAAGGGGGGGAGTGGAGGTATGGGCAATATACATAACCATAACATTTGTACCCCTATAATACGCTGAAATAAAAAAATACCCATCAAACTATATGCTAAATTAAATATGTATTTCTAGTTAATATTTACTTATTTCTTGAAAGTTTTGATTATACAAATAATTCTGAAATGAATGCCAGATGGATAATTTCAAAGAAATAAATTCATAAAGTAAAAAGTATATAAAGTTCCCCTTTCAAATATGCCCAATTTTATAATTTTGTAAGTATTTTTTCAGATCTTTTTCTGTGAACGTATTTGTGGGTGCATGTGTATGTGCATATTTAAAACTAAGAAATCTAGTCTACAAACTGACAGCAAAAATCAACACATTTCTTTATTACTGTTATTGTTTTTTGTTTAGTTTATAGAACAGCAAGTTGGGAACTCAAGATCTGCTTCAATTTTAACAAATCTTGAGTTCCCAACTTGCTGTTCTATAAACTAAATTATTCCCATTTCAGAGGACTCAGAAAATCCCACAAGTTTTGATTAGAACAGAATATTTGAGGGGATCCCCCTTGGGCTTAAAACACGTGATTCCCCCCCCCAAAATGCCCTGACTGCTAACTACCATCATCACATGAACTGGCCAACTACACCCTAGTGCTACACAGACTATGCCTTTCCCTGCTTCATAAAGCTTGCACGTGATGTTCCCTCAGCCTGCTTACCTTACATCCCAGCTCCTTCACACAGCCAATTCCTACTCACTTTTAATCTCAGCCTGAAAATACAAAGCCATCTTCTTGGGGGGCCTTGTCTATTAGATCAGATGAAGAAAAGCCTGTCCTACTAGTGGGCAACAAGACACTTTTGTACATCGTCATCCTAATACTTCTCACACTTGTTTTTACTGACTCTCTGCTACCTGACTAAACTATTGTCTCCATGAGAGCAGAACACAGTCCTCGATATTTATTTCATAATCGGATAGATACTTATCGAACATTTATTATGGTGAATCAATGTGTTGGATGCTGAGGATAAATGAAAAATTTGAATGACATGATTCTTTTTTTCACTGTCCCTACCCTTGAGACAGAAGTGAGCAAAAAGTTACTCAGATAATTACTTAATTGGAATGGTAATAATGTCTATGAAGGGAATATATCATATACATGTGAGTAGACAGAGCAAGTTATGTTGATGAGAGAGGTGGGTGTTTGGGAAATTCCCCAGAAAGAAATCCAAATTTGAGACCTGAAAAATGAACAGATGACAAGATGAAGGGGTACTTATATAGAACTCTAAGGAGGAATTGCTAGAATAGTAGGAGAAAAACAATGGAATTATACTGTCACTAGAACCAAATAAACACCTTTGTCAAGGAAAGTGCAGTCAATAGGTACATTGCAGGTTCTCAGAATGTTTATTGACTTACTAATTATTCATTAGGTTACATCTAATATCTATATATTCTTATCAGTGCTCTCAGACCATTTCTACCCATGCAGAAATCTGTAATTGTGAACCAAGTAAGGCAATCTTTTTATCTAGTAATTACAAATTTTGGAAAATAACAAATTATTGTTCCTAGAAACATCAAATAATTTTCTTAATTTATTCACTAAGTGGTTTTAAAATATAATTAGTTTCTGAGATTTGAAAAATAGTAAAGCCTGAAAATCATATCTATTGGTTAAAGTTCAATATATTTCCAGGAAATAGCAGATTTGAATTAATTTTATCCAACTAATACTTGAAAGGATCATTGATTTACATTACTGCCAGCTTAAGCCATTTAAATTAATGTGCTATTAATCATAACAGTATTAATTACAATACAATGAATATATAAAGATATGAATTCTCATGATTATTTTTGTCCTCATGGTCAAAATTTTAATTAAGAGTTTGTACTAGAGGTAAAATAGAAAATTGGGATTGAAATGGGCAGTGTATTTCATTTTTTATGAAGAGGTGTATTTCCTATATCCAATTTTAATGAATTATGGTCCTCTACCTGTTTCGATTAACTACTAAGAATTATATAAACATCTCTTACTATCTTTGTTATAGGGTAAAAGTGGCAATCTATCAACTGCATAGTGGTACCAATAGTCTGATATCAGTTATGCATATCAATGCCAGAAATAGCTCACGACACAGCCAAAACAAAATTTACATGATTAAATATACAGATTCAGAACTAAATGTCAGGTAAATGTTATAGCACATGTAGATAAATGCCTTCCATGGTTATGTAAGTTGAAGTGTACTAACCCAACAGGAACATGCAATTGTCTGATATAGCAAACTCATGCAATTATAAATTGCTTTCCCAAATATTTTCCATTTTATTATCTTAACATTCCAAACAGATCCTACAACTTATGAGTAACACAAAGTTGTTTCTCAGCTAATATTCACTCAATTTGAATACATACATGCATCAATGAATGATTAATTTGTGATATAAACTAAAAAGTTCTGGAGAAATTTTATTGGAATATTTGACTTAATTGTTCAAATATTTTTGACATTAGCTTAAGTAAAAATTATAAATATAGAATTAAACACTTTGTCTAGAGTCATGGAAAATTAATTACAAATTTAGATGGGAAGATGAAGTATCTTAATAACTTATATAGCATATTTTCTCAAATGATATCCAACAAATTTTATAAATGATAGAGGAATATAGGGTTTATCTTGCTTTCAATTATCTACTTTCTCCTGCATTATAATTTTATCTCTTTCTTGAGTCATTCCCAAAAGCTTTTGAATAAGTCTGAGATTTCTTCTATATTTCTTTAAAATTCATTGAACTTATTCCTGACTAATCCAATAATGAATCCGTCAGTAAACTCTGTTGACTCCACTTAGAAACATATGAGATTACTTCTCATTCTATCCCATATTCCACTTTGTAGAAATCCACCATCTTATCTGAATTACTATAGCAGTCTCCTAAATTGTCTTATCTTACGCCCTATAATTATTTCTTCCCTCTGTAGCTAGTGATTATATTAAAGTGCAAATCTGATTATGTCCTTCCCTGCTGTCCATCTTCCATTGGAATCCCATCACACTTAGAATAAAATTCATCTCTTCACTATGACCTGGAAGTATGTGTGGTTCAATTTATGCCTCTGTCTTTGAATTTAATTGCTTTCTCCCCCTTCTGGCTCTTCTTGCACTGTAGTTCTGCTAACCCCCTCCCTTTGTCTTCAACAGGTGGGGCTTATCCCTACTTCACAGCAATGACTTTGCTCTGCCTTCTGCCAGGAAAACCCTTTATCAAATCAGCTTGTTCAAGCTTCTGGTCAAATACCCTCTTCAATGAAACACTGTCACTTGCAAGTCTTACTTTCACTTTCTTCATAGCTCTTATCAATGCTTATTATCTTATCTTCCCCCTCCCTCCCTCCCTTCCTTTCTTCCCTCCTTCTTTCCTTCTTACTTTCTTCTTTTTCTCTCCTGCTGGTAGGGAAGCTCCTTGAAATCAGATTCTTTGTCATTTCCTTTTTTATTGTTGTATGCATTCCAACAATGAATGAATGAATAAATCACTAAAGATTTCGAATTGCCTTATCCTGTGACTGCCCTTATCACTATTCTCCAATTCAAGAAATGACAAATTTTGCACATTTCAAGCTAAGAATTTTGGGTGTTTTACAAAGTGAAATATAACATTAAAAACAGATAGTGATATCGCCTTATAACGATTCAAATCTTTATCTCCTCTTATTGTGTATGCACTGAGTATTTATTGAGATTATTGTGTTATTTATGTTCCATGAAACATGTATTTTGGTAATTTTTAAATTCTATCTGGTTAAATAGACTGTATACTTTTAATAATAGTCTAGAAATAAACTAGATTATGGCAATCTTGGAGGATTTAACTGAATTTCCAGATAGAAAGACTGTTTGTATTACAAAAATAGGAATACAATCCTAAAGCTGGATTGAAGCACAAGCATCTTTCACTGACTTACAGAGGAAGACATCAAAACTTTTAACAGTTAAATTGTTTGTCCAATCTGGTGGTAGATTCTGGGAACATGGCAATTTGAATCCAGTTTTCGTCAACTCCATGTCAAGACAGTTGCATTTTGTGATAAAATACCTACTGCCATTTGTGATTTAAAAGCATATATATACAATTATGTAAGATTGTGTATGCATGTGTGTATGTGTGCACATCTAATATATAAAATTATTAAAATGTAACATTCACTGTGTGTTGGGCAGGTAGGAGGGGCCAAGAAAGGATGGCTATATTCACTCCTAATGGTTGTGGTGCTCACTGTTACATATATTACATACAATATATGTAACCTAAACATTTGTACCCCTGTAACATGCTGAACTAAAAAAAAAAAAAAAAAAAAAAGGATGTCCCTAAGGACATACAACTAGAGTTATGGGGGGGATCTAGGATTCTATCACATGCCATCTTTTTTTGAGATCTTGGTTCTTTCCATTTTATCTGACAACTTGTTCATGAAGGAGATTCTCAATTATTTACTGAAATATCACTAAAGTGATAGTTAGCCAGGTTGCCAGCTTGATCCTGATCAGTATTTGACAAATTCATACTGACTTCAACAAGTAAAACTCTAACGTAGATTTTCCCACATTATAACGCTCTTGACTATAATGTGTTGCCATGGATCCCTATGCTCTAACTCTTCCAGAGAATAAACACCTGATATATCCATTTCTTAATCCACATGGAGTAATGTGGAAAAAAAGAAAGGAAAAAGGTAAGAATAACTGCGCGTCATGGAAAAAGTGAACAGGAAAATATGGACTCAGGCATTTCACTCCTAAAATGGTTTAAACTATGGCAGAAAGTACTTTGTTGAATCAATAGGGTTCCAAGACAGTCACAGGAGGGGCAAAGAAGGTACAAAATAAAGTATTGGTGAAGGAATAAATTCTCATTCTTACAGATGAGTAGAAAAAGACAAGGTCTAAGTGTTGAAGTGAGAATATAGACATTTTTAAAGCACAACACAGCTAAGAAAGTCAATTTGAATCTATTCCAATTCAGTGCTTTGTAATAGATACACAGTGATTGCCTGACTCTTTCCATCATACAAAACAACTCATACCCTTCAAACATTTTTCTAAAATAAAAATGTCCCTGAGTTATGCAGTATACACTTTATCCAAATATGATTATAGTGGCTGTAAGCACTTAATTTTAATGACCTGAAAAACAAGCTATATTTTAAACTCTAGAATTCCAATTGATATTTGTTAATGAAGTGTGTGACAATCCATAATACCTGTTAAATACTCTTAATGGCCATAATGATACAAATTCTCCCATTTATGGTATGTTTAAGTTTTAAAAATTGCAATAATGTAAATGAAATACATCTGAAGCACCTTATAGTAAGCACTCACGTGAAATTCCCCATAACACGGTTTTAAAAATGTTAATATTCTATTGAGAGATTCATGAAAACATTTGTGTTATAGGTATTTTTATGCTTTTTCTTATATCAATCAGCATATTTTCAAACTTTCTTACAGTTTAACAATAGACTGGATAAAAAGACTTCAAATTGCTTAACACAAAATTAATAAATATTTTGTATTATTTTAAAATAATTTTAAAAATAATAAACATGGAAACAATAATTTGGTGACAAAGAATATGTTTTAAAACATTTTATAAGCCCCATTCCATTATAGTTTGCTATTTTCTTATAATTATAGACCTTTAGTTACCAAGTGGAGGGAAGGAGTATATTAAATTAGTACTAGAAACTAGAAAACGAATCATCTGTAGGTTTTCTTTTGAAAAGGAATATGGCTTTACTCAAGTAAAATTTGAAACCTTGGAAATCCTCTCAAATCAAAACTTACTTTTATTATTGTTTGATATAGATGACGAAAAAATAAATTACATACTCAACTCAGAAGGATGTTTTTTTCTTCAATCAAGCAGTACAGGGATGATTCCTTTTCTGAACAGTTATAACTTTACTTTGTATCATATGAAAGCAACAGGCTCTTGAAAGCTGTGTATTGTTTATTTCCATATGAAGCTGTGTATTGTTTATTTCCATTTTCATATGGGAAGACCATATGAAATAGGGCTAGCTTAACTATAAACTTCAAGAAAGTTCAGAAATGATGTTTCTTTCAAATGAGCACGCACTGTAAATGTATTAATATATACAGACACATTTTTGTTATATTACTTCATTAAATGTGTTTTTATGGGAACTTAGCTTTGTATATCCAGCCAGATTGTCAGAAATTTATCTAGTGTAATAATTAAGTAATATCTTAATTATCCCCCTACCCTTGTTTGCTACTCATATTCTGTATCCTGTTTTGCTTCCATAAAAGAATTTTCAGCCAAATTAATTTCTAGGACCATTTTCCTATGAACTAATGTAATTTGATGAACAATTACCATTTTTTTTTTTTTTTTACCTCAAGGAGCACGTTGGGCATTTGTCTCTGACTTTTTGCTCAGTTTATAATACATTCTGGTTCCCTTTTAATGCTATTTATTCTTTCTTTTCTGTTTCCCCCAACAGTAAAATCCAAGGTAAACTACTAATGAAGTGGAGTTGGCAGTCTCATTGGCCCTATAAATAACAAAAGAAATTGTGATCATCTGGATTAGCCCTATCAAGAAAAAAGAAAATGGTAATTACTAAGAACAGTTATTGGTTATTAATAACAAGTGCTTAATCTTTGAGAAAAGAATAATAAATAGCAACCATCTGGTGGTGGTCAAGATATCCAGGGTACAATGTAAGACATGGGTGATTTTGGGTTTTCTGTCCTTACTCTCTCACACCAATGATTGCTGTCCTCAAGTACACAATCCATGCTTTTTTTTCCCTTGCTCTTTGATTTCTAAGTGATGCACCAGCTACTCTAGGATTGTGTTCCTATACAGGGTGCCTTTTGTTCACTACCATCTACAAATCTACTATGTTCTTAAAGACTTGTTCTTGTGATTGTGATTTTTTAAATTTATTTTTATTTCAAGAAAATATGAGAGTACAAACATTTTGGTTGCGTTTTATATCTTTGCCTCTCCCTAGCAAGGGTTAGAGGCTATGCCCTTCCCCTCCACAATACTCACCACATCCTTCATATGTGGGTCTACACCCCCAATCCCCGAATCCCTGGTGAACACCACCACCATTTGAGCACTATAGTGTTAATCAGTCAGCATCAATTTGATGGCTAGTACATGTGGAGCCCATTCTTCTGATCTTATTTCACCTCACTTTGGATAATGGGCTTAAACTCAATCCAGGATAATATAAGCGGTGCTAGCTCACTGTCATTTCTTAGAATTGAGTAATATTCCATTGTAAACTTATACCAAATTTTAATAATTCACTAATGAATTGACTTGGGTTTTTTCCACATCCTTGCAACAGTGAATTGTGCTGCCATAAACATTTGGGTGCAGATGTCTTTATTATAGAATGTCTTTTGTTCTTTGGGGCAGATGCATAATAATGCTATTGCTAGGTCAAATGGAATTTCTATTTTTAGCTCTTTAAGGTATCTCTAAATTCTTTTCCACAAAGGTTGCACTAATTTACAGTCCCAACAGCAGGGTAAGAATGTTCCTGTCTCTCCACATCCTCGCCAACATTTGTTGTTTGGGGATTTTTTTGATAGAGGCCAATCTCACTGGGGTTAGTTGATATCTCATTGTGGCTTTGATTTGCATTTCTCTAGTGATTAGAGATGTTGAGCGTTTTTTTATATGTTTACAGGCCATTATTCTGTTTTCTTTGGAAAAGTTTCTGTTCATTTCCATTGCCCATTTCTTGATGGGGTTTTTTGATTTTTTTCTTGTTAATTCTTTTGAGTTCTAGATAGATTCTTGTTATCAGACCTTTATCGGAAGTGTAGAGAGCAAATAGTTTCTCCCATTCTGTAGGTTGTCTATTTGCTCTAATGATAGTTTCCTTGGCTATGCAGAAGCTTTTAAATAATCTCTTTTTTAATTCAACATAGTGCTCAAAGTCCTTGCTATAGCAGTCAGGCAAGAGAGGGGTATTAAAGGCATTCAAGTAAGGGCAGATGAAATCAAACTCTTGCTCTCCACTGATGATATGATAGTATATCTAGAAAACCCCATAGATTCATCCAAGAGATTCCTAGATTTGATAAACGAATTTGGTAAAGTCTCAGGTTACAAAATCAGATACACAGATTTTGTATCAGAGGCATTTATATATACCAATAATAGGCCAAAACTCAAATAAAAAATGCAATGCCTTTTACTATAGTCCCAAAGAAAATAAAATATCTAGGAATATATTTAATGAAAGATACAAAAGACTTATACAAGGAGAACTATGAAATGCTAAAAAAAGAAATTGTAGAAGATGGAAACAGATGGAAAAATCTACCTTGTTCATGGATTGGTAGAATCAAGATTGTTAAAATGTAAATATTACCTAAAGTCATCTACAGAATAAATGCAATATCCATCAAAGTACCATCAGCATACTTTACAGATCTAGAAAAAATAATTCTTCACTTTGTATGGATCCAGAAAAAACCTCATATAGCCAAAGCAATCCTGACTTCAAGCTGTACTATAAAGTAATAATAATTAAATCAGCCTGGAACTGGCACAAGAACAGAGGCATCAATCTTTGGAATAGGACTGAGATTCCAGAGATGGAACCATCTGCATATGGTAACCTAATCTTTGATAAAGCAGACAAAAATATACATTGGGGAAAAGAATCTCTTTTCAATAAATGGTGCTGGGAAAACTGGATAGCTACATGCAGAAGAGTGAATCTGGATCCCTACCTCTAAACCTCTCACAAAAAATCTACTCAAGATGAATAACAGATTTAAACCTAAGGCATAAAACCTTAAGCATCCTAGAAGAAGATGTTGGGAAGACTCTTTCAGACATTGGCCTAGGCTAAGAATTCTTGAAGAAGACCCACAAAGCAACCACCGCAGCAACAAAAATAAACAAATGGGATCTGATCAAATTAAAAAGATTCTGATTGGGATTTTGATGCTTGTTTTGTTCTTTCTACTCCAACTGACTACACCTCTGAGTCTCACCTGTCACTACTGCTATCTCTGCAGTTAAAAAGCTACCATTTATTAAGAATTTGCTCTATTTCAGAAATCATTCTAAGTACTTTGCTTACATTGTCTCACATAATCCTCACAGTCCTCTGAGTTGTAGATTATATACAGCCACTCTCCATACTCTTCCATTGGAATTATAGATTTTAGTTCATTTTTGTGAAATGATCATTTCATGAAATGGTCATTGATTATTTTGAAGTAATTATCACACAGCAGAGGTGGGAATGCATTTAAGGATGCTTATATTAGTTTCCTAGGCCTGCCACAGCAAATTACCACAAATTTGGCATCTTAAAATTTAAAATAAGAAATTCTCACTGTTCAGAAGGCCAGAAATTTGAAATCAAGGTTTCAGCCGAATTGGTTCCTTCTGGTTGCTCTTAGGAAAAGTTTTTCCCATGCCTCTTTCCCAACTTCTGGTGGTTGCCAGCAATGGTTGGTTTTGTTCAATCGGTAGCTGCATTGCTCCAATCTCTAACTCTGTCATCAGATGGCCTTCTTTCTTGCATGTTTCCTTTGTGTCTCTGTATCCAATTATCCCTCTCCTCTCTCTTTTGAAAATACTAATCTTTAGATTTAGGGCCCACTGTATTTCTGTAGGATCTCATCTTAATTACATTTGCAAAGACCCTATTTCTAAATTAGGTCTTATTCACACATACCAGGGATTAGGATGTGAACATATCTTCTTGAGGGAGTCACAATTAAACCCACTATAATGTCTGCTTTCAAATTTCATGCTCAATTATATAGTATGCTGCTTTAAACTACATCATATTGCGTTACTGGGTGACTCCCTTTTAAAGAAATGCCATGATTTCTGGACCATAATGTTTCTGTTTATCTATTTCACCTGCATTGTTCTATATGTTTTTCCATATCTAGTTTCATGCCATAATTAGCAAGAATTTGAAGAAGAAAATCTCCCATGTTATACAATTACTCAGTCAACCCCAAATAAGCAATGCCTTCCCTGACTCTCTAGTCCTATTTTTTTTTTTCCTGCATGGTGAACCTCTAAAGAGCTTTCACTTGAGAGTTTCAGTAGCATCTCCAACCATCCTGCATGTATGATATGATGATCTCCAACCTCAATAGACTTCAAGTCAGTCATAGTTAAACAAAAAAACTTTGACTCATATATAAAATATTTCATGATGCTTGACTTAAAACTTTGGAGATACCTTTAAATCTATACAGTATTTATTCTATATTACCCACATATGAATATTCTGTTTTTAAAATTTTTAGTTTTACATTTTCTGTTCTTTTGTAATATTCTCAGTTTCCTTTTCTACTATCACTTTTTAATCTGACAATGATCAATTATTCACAAAGTGAGTTAATATTTACTACATATGTAATAGCACATTTGTTTTACTATTTTACATGTATCAGTCCTGCCTTTCAAAAAGAATGCAAGCCCTTCAAAGTTGAATACATAACATAATATCCTTATGGTTATGTTAAGTAGATAGCAAGGATCTCTGGCTCTTCTAGGGACAAGGGTACCCTGCTTTGGTGCTCCCTTGAGCAATTGCTCCACCTGGGAAGGCCAAGGATGGGAACTCCATTTTTTGTGGTGCCCCACCCTTAATCCTATCCCAGCAACTGCTACAGCTGGGCAGAGAGGGAATGCTTTACCAATCTTGGAATCCCCCAGTTTAGGCATAATAGGCTTTGGAAAGTGACCTAGAGTAATCTCAGGCTAATTATTATATCATTGGCTTAAATCTACATTGTGGTTCATCCCCCCTTGGTAGGGCTTTTAGAGAAGGAGCTCACATATGCAAATACAACCTTGAGAACACCTGTTAATCATTTGGTAACATTGCTCACCTCCTGAAAGTCCTTCCCTGGAAGGTGCCAAATAAAAGGAAACAACTTGAGAATTCCCAGAAAGACAGTCAGTTAGTAAGTAAGTCAGTGCGTCAGTCTGTCTCTGTCCACTCCAGGAGACAGACTTGTTTTGTTTTGTAATAAAAAGCTACTCCTGTGAAACTGCTTCCTGCTTGTGGTGACTTCTTTGCACTGGCACTGCTTGTGATTTTTTTTTTTTTCCAAACAAGGAGCCAAAGAACTAGGATAACAGTCTGCCAAGAAGCTGGACCTGACACTTTGGTTTGTCATTCATTGGCCAAGAGGACACCAAGAATTGAGAACAGACTGTCACCCTGACAGTTATTCATCATATTTTGCATTCAGTAATCAGGAACTGTAGGCATGCAGAGCAAAAACATAATTTAAATATATATATATGTATATATATATACACACACACACATAGATGTAAGAATTTATGTATAGCTATGCTCAGCATTTATAATTTTCTGAGAAACTGTAGCTTTATAAGAACTTAAGGAAAAAGATATCTCCTAGATCTGAGTGGTTAAGAGAAACTGAATCAGATTTTTTTGTTAATAAATAATAGAACAAAATCTTAGCAGGTATATGTATTGTGGCAGACAGAGCTGTGCTTAGCTAGTCTTTTAATAGGGTATACTTTTACTAGTGCATTGTTTAAAAGAAAAGGTGGACAAATCAGAACAGATCAGCTTTTAGTAGGCTCAAGCCTAAGAACATGTGGCTTGGTGATGGCAGCAAAGATGGAATTTTGGCTTCTAAGACTCCCTCCACAAGGTACAGTTGTGCACTGCACATACTGTACAACCATATGGAGAGGCCCTGGCTTTAGCTGAGAGGATAAAAAGACTTGTTTAGTGAGGAAATGAGAATTTAACAGTTTATATAATTCTTTACGATGTTTCATGCACTTTGTGGTTGTCAGTGCCTTACATGAATTAATCCATTTAATACTTACAGGTGCCATATAAATCTATACGCACCTGTTTTAGTCGTGTGGCAACCAAGGCACAGAGAGGTTAAATAACTTGCACAAGGCCACATAGCCTTTAAGTGGTAGACCCAGAATTCAAATATATGCAGCTTGACACCCAAAATGTGTTCAGGAACACTTCACCTGCTGCTAAACTGATGAAGAAAATTAGAACAAATGTAAAATCCGGAAACTGTTAAAAAAAAAAAAGATAATAAGCAGTAAGTAGGAGGCATTATTAAGTCAAGGAACTCACTTTGGGAAATACAGGCTTAGAACATCATAGGGTTATAATAGGATTTAGGGAAAAAGAAGTATAAAGTTGAGAAACCATTCTGTGAGTTGTGATAAAGATCTTATCAGTTTTCATGCCAACCTAAACTCCTTTCTCCAGAGATTAAGTCACAAAAGGAGTTGGCCCTTTGTTTTGCTTGCAATTTTTCCACTGGCAATAATTTTGGTCTCTAAGTAGTGAAATAAGTAATTCCCAAATTAAGAGTGTGTTAGGCCTGTAGGTTCTAATTTTCCTAATTGCAGAGAAAATTATTTTAAAAGTAATTTTCCCCTTAGAAGCAATTTCAAGAATGAAGATTAAATATGCAGAGAAACTAAGGTTTCGGCTTTTTTTTTTTTTTTTTTTTTTACTTTTTAAGAAAAGGAAAAGTAGCTTTTTAAGGGAGTGTAACTGAAAACAGTTAAAATCAATTTATTTAATTAGGATTTTATTGTATATCTTAGCTACCTAAAATGACTTTAAAAATAATGTTTCCAGTTGATATAGTAACTGATCTAATAGTCTCAACTTTTGAGAACTGATAGTTATGACAAAAGAAGTTTTGGAGATGCAAAGAGACTGTTCTTGCATGTTGAGAAATGGCATGCAATTCCACTTCATCAGTATGGTTTCATCCTCTGGGGAAAGGCAAACATATGTAACAGTGGGAATGTCCTGGAAAAAAATGGCAAAAATATTTTCTTTCTCTAAAGGCTGAATCCCTGCCTCAGGACAATGGTTGGGAGGCCAAGGAAAGTCATGCAGATTTGTCACTGGAGCCAGGAAGTGACCGTGTCACAAAGCCTAAAATTCTTGACAAATTGAAAATGTTGATTTGGAAGGTTTGCTGATTTTGATGCATTTCTAAGAAGACCTCCCTTCCCACCCCAGTCTTGTTCTTATTTCCTTTATAGGTTTCCCTTGGAATAGCTAGAGTCTTAACCACATCATTTGTTTTTCTATAAGAGAATAGTACCAGATCTCCTGGGCTCTGAGGTTCCTTCAAACCCTAAATGGAGAGGTAAATATATGGGCTCTACAATCAAATTGAGATAGGAGTCATATATTCTGCAAGCAGATAGGGCAGGGGTCAGAAGGAGAAGGCTAACAGAATAAGAAAGCCACAAGAATGTGAATATGCTTAGCTAAGATAAATAGAGACTTTAGTTATTCTGTTTTGACTATAACACCCTTCTCTGATGCAGAAGGGGAATTCTTTTAATTGGAGCATGCATACAGTTGAGAAGACAGTGTCCCTAAATGAACCATCTTCATTGGCATGATAAAAAACACATCCACCAATGCCATGGAAGTTCCAGGACAGACCCAATAAGGTAAAAAAAGGGAAGTGTTCCCAGTTCTAGGAACTCTCCACCTCTTTCTCAGAAGATCCACCACGGATATTTCACACCTAGCTTAGCATATTATTAGCTATTAGCATAAAAGGACAGACTCTAAACCTGAGGTGGCACTCTTGCTTATTCCAATGGTCTGCCTTTTTTTTTTTTTTTAATAGTGTACTTTGCTTTCAACAAATCTGCTTCTGCCTATACTTCATGTCTGAGTTCCTTGGTCTCACTTTTACCCTGTGCTTGAATTCCTGCCTGCGTGGAGGTCAAGAGCCTTCTTCCCTGATGCAGACCAGTGTCTGGTCTCAAAACTGCTTGATTTTATAGTTTGGATTTGAAACTTAGTAACCATTTTCACCTTGAGGAAATTTCTTACACTCTTTAAGCTTCAGTTTCGTTATCTGTAGAGTGAGAATTACAGCAGTATCATCTCACACTGTATTTGCAAAAATCAAATGAGAAAATTCATATAAAATGGGAACATAGTACTTGGCACATAGTAAATATTCAATATATATTAATAAATATTTTTAATTGAAAAAATGTTAACTGCAGCATTAATCACAGTAGGCAAGATATGAAATCAACCTAAGTTTCCATCGATGGATGAAAGGATGAAGAAAAGATAATATATATACACAATGAAATACTATTTGGCCTTAAAAAAGAAGGAAATCCTATCTGTGCCAACCTGGAGAACATTATGCTAGGGGAAATAAACCAGGTACAGAATGACAAACACTGCATGATCTCACTTATATGTGGAATATACAAAAGTTAAATTCATAGAGGCAGAATGGTTAGAATGGTGGTTGGGGGGCAAATGGAGAGACATCGGTCAAAGGATAGAAAATTTCAGTTATTCAGTATAAATAATTTCTGGAGATCTAATGTAGAGCATGGTGACAATGCTTAATAGTACTGTATTGTATGCTTGAAATTTGCTCAGAGAGTAAATCTTAAATGCCCTTACCAAAAAAAAAAAAAAAAATAGAAAATCATGTGAGCTAAAGGATAGGCTGTATGTTATATGTTAATTAGATTGATTGTGGTAGTCATTTTACAATGCATGCATATATTAAAACATCACATTGGATACTGTAAATATATACAATTTTTATCAATTATATAAGACCTCAAATAAGCTAGGGGGGGAAAGCATCATTGATAAAATGAAAAAGAATTAAAAATAAGTAAAAAGTAGCTTAGAAATTTTAAGACACAGAACCCTCCACTGAACTTCCTTCATCCACATGGCATCATATTTTTTGTCTATGGCTATGTAAAGCATTACCACATAAAGCATTTAGCCACTTAAAACAATGCAGATTTATTATTGCACCATTTCTGTTATTCAGTAGTCTGCCACATTTTAGCTGAATCCTCTCCGCAGGGTCTCATAAGGCTAAAGTCAAAGTGTTGGCCAAATGAATCTTCATCTGGAGACCTGACTACAGAAATATCTGCTTCCAAATCCCCTCATATTGTTGGCAGCCTTCATTTTCTTGTGGTTGTAAGATTGAGGTTTCTGTGGCCTTGGTGGCAGTAGTCAGCTCCCTCCAGGATGCTGGAAGTTTATGCCATATGGTTCCTCCAACTTGGCAATAAAGAACCTCCCTCACACTGAATCCACACCTCAGCTCTCTAATTGCCCCTCTGCTGACGACTAGAGAAAAATCTCTGTTTTTATAAAAGTCTCATGTGATTAAATTGCGTCCTATTTTAAGGTCAATTGTGCCATATAACATGATCAAATTGTAGAAGTAAAATCTGTCTTAGTGATAGTCCCTAGAATTATTCAGGGTGGTTATCACAGCTGGAGGGAAATCTTGGGGGCCAACTTAGATTATCAACTAACACATGCATAAAGAGGGCCAGTATATACTTAGAGAGCTGAAAACTGTCAGCATCTCAAATAATTTTAATTTGGTTGAAAATATTAGAAAACATGTAGTTAAAAATTTAGTGTTGTAAGCAGACATAAAGATCTTTTAATCATGGTACCATATAATCATTGTAATTCCATAAAGGAAAATAAGGGTATTCTATATTTTAGAGAAATAATAATTTCCATGGAATGATATATTTTGTGTAGGCTGTGGGTTTTGTAATAGATCATTGAACATAATATGTTTTAAAGTACTTAAAAATATCTTAAAATAAAGTTAAACTTTTTACAGAGGGGAAAAATTGATATTGAATGAGAAATATTGCATTAGCATTATTACTGTATTTATGGAAATACACTCCTACATAATAGAAGGAAATGAAGGCAACACTGATTTTGAAAAAGATGTACAGACATGAGCTGCATGCACTTGTTTCATGGACTAGAACAATTCTATGCCTTCTAGAATCAGAGAATATGCAAGACTCATTCTGCCTCATGGGCATTTCAGAGCTTTTAATCTAATAAAACCTATATGTCAGCCAGTAGCATGTCAGGGTCTCATTACTCTGCTTCCTTAGTGCTTGATGTGGAAGGTTAAGTCCTTGCACAAATGTACCCCTTGGGGTTCCCTGAGGTGGAGCTGTGCAGGTTTGCATCTTTACTTACTGACATAAAAAAAGAAGATAACATTAAATATTCTATTCCTGTTTTCACCTAAGCATTCGCTAAGAATGATGAAAGTAGAAACTATATGGCATGGACTAAGAATTGTGCACCAGCATGCTCTTTATCTTACATGTCTCATCAGAAGTCAGTTTCTAACCATACTCAGTATACGAGCTTATCATTTGAGCTTCCTCAGAGATTGCAGCACAAGTATTGCTTAAATGGCCCACCAAATGAAAGAAAGGTACATTTAAATTGCACCTTAATGAGACGAAGAAATATATGATGAAGAGAATTAACAGAACCTTTTCAAATACAACTTAATGAACATGATATTTATTATTGAACAATATTTTGGCTATAAAGTCTTATTCAACTTAATGAAAAAAATACTAAGAAAAATCTTAGAAAGTCCTTGTTTTAATACTTTATTTTATGAAGTTGCACATAAGTATGCTTAAGAAAAATAAATAAATAATGGAGGATTTGCTGTCTTTAAATTATTGAGAAAAAAATTAAAAGATAACATGTATCATTTAACCTAGCTAAACAATGAAGGTGATTTAAAAAATACAGTTTTCATGTAAGAGACTAAGTAGCTAGCTGGGTTTTGCTAATGTTTCATAATTTGAAATCATAAAAAAAGAATACTCCAATGAGCACTAGAAAACTGGAGAAGTTTTAAAATAAAATTATAACTGCACTTAATCTCACATTGTCTCCTTAGCCTTTTTGACATTTTAATTGCTATGCCATTTTTCACTGAGATGGCAAGCAGTTTTTTACATATGCATAATGTAGTCTGTGTTAATGTGTATTGATTAAAGTATAGATAGTGATGCCAGGATGTTGGAATTTTCCCCAGTGTGACCCTACTGAATGCCTCTCTTTTCCCTTTTTCTTCATTTTATTTATTTTCTTTTTAAACAGATGAAAGAAAACATCTATTTTCCAGTATGTCTCTACGTTATATGAACTCCAGAATTAATACGTGTAAAAAGATGTGGTTTAACAAAAGAAAAACTAAAAAGCATCTACATCACAAACTTGTGTAAGTCTTTCATTTCTGCATGGGAGACACTACAGGAAAATCAATAACTTCCTTTGAGTCTAGTGATCTAGCTGCTTATAAGAAATTTACATCTCCCTGACAAGCAGTTTGTAAGGTCTGGTTCACCTGGGTCACAGGAGTCCACATAATTTGCATCTTGAGCAATTTCTCTCTTTCCTTTTACCTGTTCCATGAGGAAGGAATATTGAACTTGGTCATAAAGAGGAGCTCATTATGTCTCAGCTGAGAAGAGTAATTTTGTAGGTGCTCCTAGAGTGCAAGAGTATCACATAATGATAATATTTTCTCATAGCTCTTCAGACCTATGCACACACCAGGAAATGAAAGTAACATACACAGAGGCATAGTTGAAGCTTTTGAGCTGTCATTCACCAAATGAAATTAACGTGTCCCATCAAAGTCATTGGTGACATATGATCTCAAGATGGGTATAAAGATCATTTGCCAGCAAATATACAAGAGGGAAATATATTTAGTTTACATCTCATACAACCTGAGAAAATTATTCTCATATTTTATTTTGCCCTTCAAAATTTACAAGGTGTGAATGTCAAATAAATGTTTATATTATAATATGCTAATAATGCCTGGCATACATTTTCCTAGTTAGTGCAAAGAGCTCAGTTAAAAAGGAATTAAAAACCAAGGAGACACTGCTGAAATATTTTTAAATCAAAAGTAAAATGCAATAGCATTAATTATAATTACATTTTAAGTATCCCTATTTGATTTTCACATACAGTTAAACATGGGTCTATTTGGAAATCCATCTAAACAAATATTTGGCATAGAGTCTACAATCTACTTTATTCTGTTGCTTTCTCTCCAAGGTAAAGGTTATAATGAGATTCAAATGTATTAATTTTCATCCTATTTATGAAAACCATTGTCTGGATGTAAATGAAATATATTATTAAAACTTACTTGTTGTATTCAAATCCAGTTTTGGGGGCCTGATTGATATATAAAAGAGAGAGAATGTACAAATTTAAAATGGGTTTTATATATCATTTCATATTTTTCCCCTTTGCAATTTGGGATGAATCTCTTTAAAAAAATTATAAGTTTACCAACTTTAACCTAGAAAAGTCTACTTAATACTATTGAACTTGAATACCAATAACCCTGGCCTAAGTTGTGTTTCTGGAAGTTGCCCATCATATCTTGTGGAATGTCTGAAATAGAGTTGGTTATGGGCACCATTTGGAAAGGAAAAATGGCTTTCTCTATTTTTTTTGCATGCATGTTTCCCTCATTATTTTTGTGTATAGTAAAAGAGATAATTTTTACTGAGCACTTATCCAACTCAGCTGTCTTGCCAAGTGTTATACAAGTATTTTCTATTAGTCCCTAGAAAACCATTCTGAGGTTGGTACATTTTATTGAAGGATCTATTCATGAAGACCTTGTACTCATATAAAGAAAGATTAATTTTCCAAAGGAGCAAATAGAAATCTGAGTGGGTGTGTTCCTTAGAAATACCATGGTGATAATTTATTTAGAGTGAATTTCTCAATTTAGTGTCTGCTGCACTATATTTGGTGCTTTGTTTTCCAACATTAGCCTTTGTACACCCTATTTTAATTTCATTACAAAACAATACATTTTTTTGCATGGTCATAATGCATATTCAAATAAAAGCCCCCAAATTACTACAATTACTCACGGGTGTTCTGATACACTTCAGCAACTGCCTGATTCATAATATGTTGATGAACTAATATGAATACTTATTTTTATTATCTAATGTACCACTGCTACACCAAAATGATAAAAAAAAGATTTTTAATGGCACCCTTCAATTTTGAAATTTTGTGATTTTTAATAGCATTACTTGCATTATTCTAAAGTTTGCATATAAAATAGAGCTTCATTATTTAAAATTTTGAACACGGTGATATTGTTGGCTTTGGTTCCCTTTGGCTTTTGAATATGCAGTTTCCTTAAAAGGTCTGTAGTTTTACCAGAATATATTTTATAGCAGTGGTGAATTTGAGGAAGAAAATAGAAGGGGAAGGTCATGTACAAAACAGTTTAAGACCTAGTAACAAATCAGCTAAATGAGAAACTATCAATGCATACCACTCAACAGCAAGGACAAAGTTCTTTGGACAAGGACAAGGACAAGATGGGATATATTGACATGGGATATATAAAGAAGGAAATATAAAGAAAATATTGCTTTTCAATCCTTATTTGATATGGTGACTTATTATCCAACTGTCTTACGTTGAAAATGACTACTTTTTTCCAATCAAATTTCTTGAGATAATGAGGGTATGTCTATGAATACATGCATTTATGCTAAGAAAACTTTGTTATTTTAATTAGAAAATGGTACATGAGTGAAATTTTCTTGGAAATAATTTTTCAATGTAGCAGCATTATTTTCCTCCAGATATATTAATCAAAACCATAGTACTTTTTTGTGATCTTTATTAATGGCTTACATAGTAAAGATAAATTTCCTGTCTGATAGCATTCTGTTTAACTTAATCACTGCTGATAAAAACTATTGATCATTTTTTGCCCACCAAATGCAAATTTTGATCTTAATGCATTTTGTCTGGACTGTACATATTTAAATACTGAATAACTATCACAGCAAAAACTCACCTAGGTTTTAATCTTGTAAACAAATGACTTATCTATTTGGCTCAAACATATACATTTCATTACAGCATATCTACTTGGTGGGTAACAATATAATGTAATTGTGTTTACCATGAAATAATTAAATAGTTTAGTTGTTACTCGTTTCTGAAAAAGAGAGCTCAGTACACACAGACAAAGCCAAAAGACAATAGAAAAATGTGTGTGTATTATGATTCTTTAAGATAATGTTGTAGACAACAAATGGTAATAGATGTGATAAGAATAATATACATACCAGAACAATGAAAACTATAAAATCATCACCTAGCTGTCATAATATGTGTTGATCTTCTGTTCTAGCCTATTTAAACAGGAATGTGTTTCAGACAGTTCTGCAACTCCTCAAAGATTCTTCATTTCAATAGGGTATATCCATCATTTGGCACATACTGTTGAGATCGAAAGTGGATTCAATCTGAAACAAAATCTCCACAGACGGATTTTTTTTTTTTTTAACAGAAAAACAAGACAACTAAAAGAAATAAATTAACATTCTACTTTGGATATATTAGATGTGTTTCCCAAGGGACACTATGGTATCTCCAAGGCTGGATATTTTCAGAAAGTCTCAGTTTATGTTCTTCTTCACTGACATCTGTTCCCCTAGTCTTTGAACATTGAGTAGTCACCCATGAATGCTGCTTCGCAAGAGGAGGTAAACCAAGTAAATCATTCTTTCGGATAAGGAAGTACCCAGGGAATTGGCATGACCTCACACAAACAAACCAAAGTGAATGTTTGTCTTAGTCTGTTCAGGCTATAACAAAATACCATAATCTGGGTAGCTTATAAGCAACAGAAATTTATTTCTAACAGTTCTGGAGGCTAGGATGTCTAAGATCAAGATTGGGCAGATTCAGTGTCTGGTGAGGGCCATTGCCTAGGTCATAGATGGTAACTTTTGGCTGTATCCTGTGTCCTCACATGGCGGTAGAAACCAATGAGGTCAAATTCCCTCGGTTCTATTTTATAAGGGCACTAATTCTATTCACGAGGACTTTGCCCTCATGACCCAATTATCTCCGAAAAGTCCCCACATCCTAATACCATCACCTCGGGGATAGGTTCAGCATATGAATTTTGTGGGGCGGGGAAACAAACATTCAGAATATGGCAATGTTATATGTCAGAAATGGAAAAAGATTAATGCTAGAGGATCCTTGACAATTGTGTTTGGAAAAATTATTCTTGGTGCTGCATTGAGTCTCTGCCTGGCTCTAGTTCAGGCATCCTCAAACTACGGCCCTTGGGCCACATGTGGGTGTTTTTGCCTGTTTGTTTTTTTACTTCAAAATAAGATATGTGCAGTGTGCACAGGAATTTGTTCATAGCTTTTTTTTAAACTATAGTCTGACCCTCCAATGGTCTGAGGGACAGTGAACTGGCCCCCTGTTTAAAAAGTTTGAGGACCCCTGTGCCTAGTTTAACATGTGACCCTTCCAATGCACATGCTCTGTGACCTTGCTCAAATCCTAACGCTTTTACTCCACAACTCAGGGAGAAAATACAAAGGTGCATAAAATTGAGCTGTCATAGAAACTTCACTATATTCATGCTCCTTATTCTCATTTCTTTTTTCTCTGATATGAACTTTTATCCACATGAATTCTTTGTTAGCATTGTATGTCAGAGTGTCCTTAAACTTCCTTATTTTTATTTGACACATTTCTGTTCTCTGTTCTGAAAATTAAAGATAAAAATTTTATATGACTTAAGAATGCTTACAAAAAGTGAGTCAGTTTTAAAAGTTTTAAATCCTAAAACACTTAAAAGAGAGTACACATGTCCTAAAAAAATCAAAACCTACCCGAAGAAAGAAATGTAAGCACCTCACGTATATTAATTAACTGTAGTTGGGAATTAAATTTACATTTGAGATTTCTGAAAGCTGAGATACTAGAGAAATATATATTTTAAAAGAATCATGCATAGCAACTTAATTATTATACCTGTTTAAGGAAAACACATAAGTTTATCACAGAATAGGGGATTCACCTTCCACTTAACTGCTCTTGCTAAAATCACCACATCACTCAATTCAGCCACATTGTGCAGTGATTTCTTATAATTTTATGTTGCCTTGGCATTCATTTTGAATACAAATTTAATTTTCTCATACCAGAATCAGGGCTCAGTTCTATACCACACCTAATTGGCTCAAATTAGCGGTCAAATATAAAAACTTAGAGGCATCTCTCCTGCCAAGCTTACCGGGCTTTCCTGCTTTTCTGCTACTTCCTTTAAAGGGACCATTCAGGCATTTTCCCTGAATTTAGAATGCCCTGCATTCTAATCTTTTAAATATTAAATACATTGCTAGTTATCACATGATTACCTCTCTTTGCCTCTTTGTTCCCGCCTTGCATGACTCTGGGACAAAGGACTGCCCTCTGGACTCATTGTACCCTCCTTGCCCAGAATCTGAAAGTAAAAATCTTTGGACTTGTTTCTTATTGTGGTGGTATATTAAATTTGTACCTTCCATCTGAAGAACCAGGGGCTGCACCAGGCTGGGTTTTCTCTGCAACACTGGGGAGAAGACAAGCTCGGGCTCCCAGTGCCAGAGCAACCATCAGGAAGGCATGAACTGGACATGGGTCAGACAAGAGCCACAAAGGCACCTGCCAGTATAAATATATTTTCATGGGTGTGAAAGGCACACTGCAAACTCCCAGCTCCAGCTCCCCATAATTTCTCATTATGGCAGGGATGCTAGCTGCTCAGGTACTGGAATTCCAATTTAGCTGGGGGGTTCTCACAGCAATCTGACATCATGGAATACTCCCTTTTCCTTTACATGGCTTTTAATATGTCATAGTCTCCTCATCCTACCATGTGACTATTCCTTGATAGTCTCAGTCTTTCTTTGTTTCGCCTCTTTACTCTGACTTTTTAATCTTATGTCCCAGGGCTCAGCCTGTGGCCCTCTTTATTTATTCTGTTTATGCAGAGTTGGTTGGATTTCTCATCCAGTGTCAGGACATTAAATATCCTCAGTATGAGGCCAACTTTAAATATTAATATATATTTCCATCCCAGACTTCCCTTCATTCTTATATATTTTTTGTACATTATAGTGAGAATCATGTAACACTGGCCTACTCAACACGTCCCATTTAGATATCTAGTATGTGTCTCAAACTTGATATGTACAAAGCTGAACTCTACACCTCCATTTGCCATACACACATGCCTGCACACACACACACACACACACACACACAAATTTATTTGCAGCCTTACCCATTTCAGTTGATGTCCATACCATTCAGACCAAATACCTTGAAGTTATTCTTGAATCTTCTCTTTATTTTACACTCTACATCCATTTCATTGGTAGACTATCATCCAAAATATTCATAATTTAAAAATTTTCATAACTTTTTTTGATATTATCCTAATATGAGCCACTATTGCCTCTTGCCTGAATAATTGTCATCTTGCCTGAATTATTGTCTCATCTGACAGGATTAGACTGTCAGATGAGATTTCCAAGAATTAGAGATTCATTCCAGTATTGAGCTTTAAGTTCAAGGATACAAATAAACATTTAATACAGGTGAAAGAGGAAGAATTCCATGACACCCAGTGTGATCCCCTAGGTCATTTTTTTTTTTTTCATTTCATTACATGTGTCTGCTCCAACTAATAGATTAGATTTCTAATAAAGTATGTGATTGCCTCATTTTAAAAGAAGACATTTAGGTTATAGAACATTGCCATTTCACACTCATATAGCTATATAATTCACATTATACTACCCAGGGAGCTATGTCCCATAAACCCATAGATTCCAGGTTTATTTACCAAAAGCAATATAGAAGAAGTAGGTACATCCTGCCAAAAATTTTCCATAGTAAAGAGTCTTCTCCCAGGACAAACCATTTAGTTTAATTGCCAAGAGGTCTGTCATTGTCATGTTTAATAGGGATTAGACTTCTCACTGGATGTATTTCTTTCCCAGGAGCATTGCCTGGGTAAAGGGAATTAATTCATTAATTTATTGTAGATTTGCTGTGTAAACATTTTCATCTCACTTCATAACAATATCTTTGCTTTCACTCTTGGACCCCTACATTTTATTCTCAACACAGCAGCCAAAGGGACTGATTTAAATTTTGGTCTGATCATGTCATTCCTTTATTCCTAACCCTGAAGTGATTCCCTATTTCATTCAGGGTAAGAGTCTAATTCCTGATAATTGCTCCCCAGCCCCTGCATGATCAGTACCTGTTATTTCTTTTAACTCATCCTCTAGTAAACTCTCCTTCACTTTCTCCGTAACAGCCCCCCTAGCCTCCTGGATGTTCCCTGGATTGGTTAGGTATGTTCCTGCTGCTCTTCTCATACATACACACAAGGACAATCCCTTTACCTACTTTAACTCTTCACTTAACTCTCATTTTCTCAATGGGCGGATGCTTGATAACCCTATTTAAAATTGCATTCACCCACTCCACCACAACACACACACACACACACACACACACACACACACACAGAGGCATAGAGAGACTCCAAGAATTTGTGTTTTATACCTTTACTACTGTGTTTTACTTTTTTCTTATCAATTATCACTTTATTTTTGCATGCCTAATGGCTAGTTCCCATCTTACATTGCTACAATACAAGTTTCTGAAAAGCAAACATACTGACCTCTATTGTTCACTAATATATCCCAAATGTCTAGAAGAGGATCTAGTGTATAGTAGATTCTAAATATTTTTGAATAAACACATGACTGTACCAAGGATTAGGTGCTAATTTTTATAGAGCATCTGATCATCCCTTGAATAAATGCTAATGTATTTTGCTTACGTCCTTATCATATTGCCATATTGTTTTTTAAATTTTTTTATTTCAATTCTCTCTCTCTCTTTTTTTTTTGAGACAGAGTCTCACTCTGTTGCCCAGGCTAGAGTGCCTTGGCATCAGTCTAGCTCACAGCAACCTCAAACTCCTGGGTTCAAGCAATCCTCCTGCCTCAGCCTCGCAAGTAGTTGGGACTACAAGCATGCACCACCATGCCCAGCTATTTTTTTCTATATATTTTTAGTTGGCCAATTAATTTCTTTCTATTTTTAGTAGAGACGTGGTCTCACTCTTGCTCAGGCTTCTTTTCAACTCCTGGCCTTGAGCAATTCTCCTGCCTAGGCCTCCAAGTGTGCTAGGATTACAGGCATGAGCCACTGTGCCTGGACAATTTTTTTTTTTTATTTCAGCGTATTACAAGAGTACAAATGTTTAAGTTACATATATTGCCTTTGCCCCACCCGAGCCATGTTGTGATTAAGAGAATAACTTTGCCTAGAATACATTTCACTTAAAAATTATTTTATTTTAAATTACTAGTAGCCAAATTAAGATTTTTCAAATATTTTGCTAAAATTATTTAAAAATAGATCAATCAGTATAAATCCAAAGAATAACCATTTTTATAATCATGCATTGCCAGTTTCTTACATGGCACAATGTTGTTAAATTTTGCAAAAATATATAAATATGATTTTAAAACATTTTGACAGAAAACTACATAGCAAAACACTACTGTAAAATGATTACAGATAAAAGCTTCATTTGTTAGAGATGCTGGTGCTCTTATATATTAAATTTGAGATACATTTTTAATTCAGTGATTTTATATTTAAAATTTTCTTACTTCTAGAAATGATCATTCCTTATAGAGAAAGGATAGATTTTATAATTTTTAAAAAGAAAAAAATATGACTGCAAAAGTCAAAACTCTGAGGCTGAGGCAGAAGGATCACTCAAGATCAGGAGTTCAAGACTAGCCTGAGCAAGAGTGAGACCCCGTTTCTACTAAAAGTAAAAATAAATTACCTGTACAACTAAATATATATAGAAAAAAAAATTAGCCAAGCATGGTGGCACATGTCTATAGTCCTAGCTACTTGGGAGGCCGAGACAGAAGGATTGCTTGAGCCCAGGAGTTTGAGGTTGCTGTGAGCTAGGCGGATGCCAAGGCACTCTAGCCTGGGCAACACAGTGAGACTCTGTCTCAGAAAATATAAATAAATAAATAAAATAAAAAAGTCAAACCTTGGAAAACATTTAACTGATAAGACCATGAAAATATCTATTTCTTCAGTTTCAGAAGAAACTTGACTTGTTGACCCTCAATTGTATGCTTTGTGTGGAAATATCTTTGAAAGAAAATAATGTTCAGCTGAGCATAATAAACGAGTCTCAAAATGATTATTCACCCTTGGTAGCAATATACCTTTAATGGGCCTGGATTAACATATGGATGAGAAAGTAGAGACTTCAACTTGTTTAGATTAGACTCATTTCCATCAGCAAAAGAAAACACATATAGAATTGGCTGTGGAACAATGTGAAACAATGTGGTAGAATCTCTCTGTTTATATTCCGAGGGCTAGGGCTAGTCACATGAATGATTTTAAGCAGCAGAATATATAAATGCCAATCAAGTCAATCACTCAAGAGGAGCCAAAGCCTTGCGGAAAGAAAGATACCCCAAGGAATTGGAATGACCTTACACTGCCAAACTGAAGCGGATTGAAAAGTTTAATGCCACGGACAGATTTTGACAGTGGTAATGGTATTGGTGTCCTTGGTTTGTTCCTACTCTGGGGAGTTATAACTTTAAGAGCTTTAATTTTGTTTATCATGACAAGGTCTTCAAATATATAGTTCTTTGGCACCAGTGGTTTTGCCATGCCCCATTTCTCTCCTGTAGGTCTAGAGTCAACCATAAGAAAAGAAAGCATGGCAATATATACATATTTTTAAAAGACATAATTTAAAACTTTAATTTCACTTTGATACTTATACATATAATAAATTTATAGTGCTATAAATAGGTAATAATATCATGATGAATATTAAATATTCCCATTTTACATAGGTTTCGCTATTTTCTTTTATGATGTAGTCTGTCAATGACTCCTCTGGGTCTGGTTTCCTTAATGACATTAAAGTTAAGCTTTAAAAATCCATATTCCATATATTCCACTTCTAATAGCTTTCCTCTGGCACATGAATACACCTGAGCAAAAGGGTGACATCATCCTTTACTTTCTCAATCATCTTGATTGTCCTCAACCTCTGCTCACACCACCGCCATTAGAATGGATACATTTTCCTTTACTTGTATAAGGTTCTTTTTCCTCCCATTACACATAACTACCCAAATAGCAGTTTATGGAGGACAAGAGAATTTTTATGGCACCCAAAGTGAAACTCTGAGGACTGACAGAGAAAGGTAGATGTTTGTCTTGTTTATGTGTGACTACTATCTCTGTGGAATGGTGTGCTGTATGTTCATGTGCAAGAAGATAATATGTATGTTTGAAGATATGTATTTATTTTAATGGATCACAAATTAAAATTACGTGATTCTTTCCTTCATGTTGTCTCTTTCAGTATTACGCTACTGGTCTTCTCTAAACTCACTGACATTGCCCATCTTTCTGAATTCTATCCCACAGTTAGAGCTCAATTCTCTGCCTAATACCTTCTATTTATATTGTGATTGCTCATGTATTTTGCTGTCATCAGAAATCTTTAATGGGCTTTGCTGTCTTAAGCTGCTTGAAGGAAGGAGTCATTTAATTTTAAAATAGTTCATTTATCATGCATTAGAGTCTAACAAAGACAGATGGATACACATATATGGTAATATTAACACATACTTCTCTCATTTCCTTTCATCTCATTCAAATTAGAGCAAATAAGCAAAATTTAGCTTTTGTTTGTGTGGTTTTTACCTTTCAACTTCTTTCCACCCTGACTCTCCTTGCAGCTTTCACATATGGACACATATTATTTGTGTTGAACATGATTCAAGTACTGTTTTGAGTTATGTGGTACAATGTCTGATATATATCATATATAAAAATAAAGGGTCTAATACATTCCTTCAAAGGATAATCAAGGTAAGTAATGTGCACATGGGGCACACACTGCTCAAATAAATACCACAAAGAGACAGCTGTCTTTGCTGTGAGGCACACATCTTCCCTGGTGACCTACCCTTGACAATAACTGCACTCCACTAAGGAAGAATAAGGATCCTTTTTTCTGTCAGATGAGAAAAAAGTACACCTACTTTAGATGCATTTATCTTTTCTTTTTCACCTGTCCTTCTGCCTCTCTGTTCATCCAATCTCTATTCCTCTAGTTTAATTCATTCACTCAGACTTTGTCTGTTTTCCTTTCCTCATGATTATGCCTGTTTGTCCATCTTCCTTGCTTTCTCCTGCTTTCCTGCTGTGTCTATCTCTGGCTCTCAATTTCTCTTTACTTCTCCATTTCTCTCTTTCTCCCTATCTGTGTTTGTGTGACACGCATGCACACATACTTCACTTTTCTTCTTTTTCACTCTATCTATCTATCTATCTATCTATCTATCTATCTATCTATCTATCTATCTATCTATCTATCTATCTATACATATATATATGGAGAGAGAGAGAGAGAAAGATACATAATTTACACTTCACAGGTTGAACTCATTCCTGTTCTGCTCTCTTGCATAGTAAAATATCAATCACACTAACCTGCTTACTGAGCCAAAGTTCTTCCTTACACTTGAGAAACCTCCTATGATTCTAAAAATGAACAGTCTTATCTATAACAATGACAGCAAGCATTTGATTTGCCTAGTGCCTTTTCAGTCAAACTAGTATGCAGCCCAGTTAGACCTCTGACTTCAAGAATGCACACAGAATTGTTTAACATGGTGACTTTGATGAGCCTCACAGTGAAGTCTCATTTGAAGAAAATCACACTTGAATGAAAAATAATTTACACCTAGCATTCTAAAGTCTAATTATACTCACTATAGGCCTATTTCTTATGGATGAATCTATAGCTATCATTATATGGTACAAGGAGAAAGACGGAAAAATAAATGATAGTTTGTTCAATGCATATCATTGACTTAAGTATAAATGCTAATAGCTTTATATATAATATCTCATTTTATTTTCTGTATCACGTTTGTCCCTCTGATTTATCTCTGTTTTATACATGAGAAAACGGGAGTTCTAAGAAAGTGAATTAACTTGCTTAATGTCATAAATTTGGGAAGTGGTATTTTAGGATTTAACCCCAGAGAATGGGGTATTGAAAATATATTTTTCTCTCCTTGTTAATACATTTCTTCCACTATCACATCCCAATGCTTCCAAATTCCTATAAATGTTCCATTTCTTTGTTGTATAACTTTACTGATGATTAAAATATGCTTACTTAGAATAATCCATTAAACTTTTATTTGTCATTACAATCTTTGTAATAGTATTTTTTTTCCAAAATCTACATTTAGCAAATCCTGAAAGGGTGAGATGTATAGCTGAATAATAAGGGCAGAAATTTAAGTGTCAATAAAACTAGTAAAAATTGTTGGAATCGGTGGAAGAATGGTAATAATCAGGACTACATTAATATATTTTATTGAAAACATTAATATTCAAAAGTGAATAGTAAGAATCTGATTATAAACTTTAAGTTGTTCTGATTTCTTAGGCATATTTGTTTTGAGGAATTGGATATATTGAATAATTCAATTGACTTCTCACATTCCATCTACTAACATTTGCTGAATGGCTGGATTCTGTTAGGAAATTTTATTTCTTTGACATTTTTTAAGTCTAATGACAACCTCCAATTGCAGATATAATTGACCACAGTTAAATAAATGATTCATTGGATCTAGGAGTTTTTTTTTATATATTCAAATATAGAGAGGTTGTAATTATAATGATGACTCAAATCATGTAGATATTTTAAATATATATATTTAAAATTTCAAATTCAGTACTTTCCACCAATCATCATTCTTTCCAGTCCACCTAAACCCATTTGTCTACATTGAAGGAATATATCTAGTTTAATATTGCATAATCCAACCTCTGGCAGCAGAACTACTAATTCACTGAATTGGAGGATTGGTGGCACATTCATTGTGATAATGATAGTAGGACTTTTTTCCTAACCTTCAATTAGATTGAACTTAAAATTAACATTTATCTTATTTTGCTCATCTTGACTCTAGCTACTGTTAATTAAAATTTTAATTAAGCAGCAGTTGTTAGCAGTTAGTTCTAAGTTGTTAGAATTCATGATAATCTAAAACCAAATTATTACTAGATATATGTTTAAAATTAGGCACTGTTAGAGGTCCATGAACACTTGTTTTTGTCAGTTTTAACATTTAAAATTAGATATGCCTAAATGTTATTTGGAAAGAAACAATTTAAGATTATCTAGTCCAAGAATTAGCATGGTCCACTTAACTGCATCCTTGATGGGGAATAAGACGTTTGCTTATATTCCTGGCCACATGCTGAAAAAGTCACTAGTATTTAACAAGCAGCTCACTGGTTTTGTATATCAGTAATGTTATCCCTAACACTGAGATAATAATGCCTACCCACCGCACAGGGATCTGTAATGATTAATTGGATAATGTTCGTTAAGTGCTTCTAGCTACTTAGAATAAATGTACTATATGGCTATTAAGTGTTGTTATTATAAGATGTTGCTTCAATGTAATATCAGTGACTGACTGCTCCATAATTATGAGGGAAATTACTTCCTCTGATAATATAAGTGCAATATATATTGATTTAAAATATATATTCTTTGGAATACATTTAGATTTTCTGAATGAGCTAAGCACAGGGCAGCATTCTATATAGTTTTTTAGTTGCATATTTAATAGTGCACACTATCTGCCAGGCACTTTTATAAGCACTTCATCCTTATAATAATACTGAATGTAGATGCTATTTCCTCACTTTTTATAGGAAGAACCTAGGGCACTGGAACTTAAATGACTTGCCCAAAGGCACACAGCTAGTAAGTGGTAGAGCCAGAATATAACCCTTGAAAAACTGGCTTCAGACCATGCATGCTTAACCACTCCCTTGGACTGCATATGTTTTATGCTTACATTTATATTATATTTTACTCTTTGCTCAGGAAAGTGGAAGTTTTGGTTATATATCACCTTAAAAATGTACTGATCTATCTCCTTGAAGACAAACTGTACAAGGTTAGTCCAGGAAGATCCCCCATGGAAAATCATGCAAGGAAAGATTGAGATATTAAGAAGGCAAGAGTGGTAGTGAGAAATGTAACCTAAGCCTCCCTATTCATGTACAGGTGACATAACTTCCTATCCTTTGAGGAGGATATTTTAATTTCAGTGTAATCTTGGACTTAGGCATCACTAGTTTTTTTTTTTTTAATGCAGAAAACAAATTAAAGAAATGCTATATGAAGTTATAGCATTTTGGGACAAGAACAGATATTTTCTTCTCTGATATTTTATCAAGTAAGGTGTTATGGGTTATAAATAAAATAAAACCTCAATATAATAAATTCAAAATGTAAAAATAAATTATCATCTCTCAAAAGAAGAAATTCAGAGATAAACTGATGTTTAACTTTGAATTCAGCACCTCAACATCTTCATCAAGGACCCAGAGTCTTCCCACCTTTCTTGACTGTACTCTCAGCATGTTGCCTGACCTCTCTGAAGAGGATTGCAGCAGCTCATTTTACCTATTTACATACATCAATATCTACAAGGAGAACAAGAACTCAACCTTCCTTGTTTCTCCCTTAATTCCCTGCCAGAATCACGTCCCTTGTGTCTCGTTGGATAAAACATGGTTTCATGCTTGTTCCAAAAGCAAATAGCAGAAGGAATACAATTTTCATAGTTAGATAAGTTAATCAAGACTCACTCCTTTAGTCAGAGACTGGGGCTCTCCTTCTTGAATCTCACAATTTCATAAATGAATACAGTTTCCTGAACATAATTAGCATTCCCTTGACAAGGAAGAAGAAAGATATCTATTGAATACTTGATTGTTTATTGTATAGGACCTATTATTATTCTTATATTTTATTGAATGCACTTTCTTTTTTCCTCATCTTTGATATTTCCAAGGTGAGAATGAATGTATTTAATAGATAATAATTTTAAACATTAAGGCAAAGTTTACATATCAAAATGATAGAGTATTTTAGTCCATTGGATTCTGTGTCATTCTGTTGAACTGAATTTTCTCCTAGTTTTATAATTCTGAGGATAACCTAAAAGCCATCTTTCTTCAAACTCAAATGCAGATATTACCCAAGATTCATTAATCAGGCCCTATAACATTTGTATACGATGTGCATTTTCTTTTGGATATCAAATCAACATATAGAGTTTAACATACCCACAAAACAAACTACCTAGCTAGTCTGTTCATTTCAAGGCTCTGTTCTCTCTAATGCATTATTTGGTTTATTGGTTTATATTTAGCACTGTAGTTTTAGTAGTAGTGGTGGTGTGTGTGTGTGTGTATACACAAACATACATATATTTTATACATATTTATTAATAATTATAAACAAACACACATACACACACTGAAATGGACTGTAGGGGCCTCTAAGTCCAACCATCTATATGTTTTTTATATCAAGTATTTTGAAGCACTACTTGATTTTCAAAATGCTGCTTAACTCTTCCTTTCTATGAAATGGCAAGATGTCACTTGAACTGCTTTTATCATATTTTGATTCTGCTGTGACCTGTAACTATTCATATAATTAAATTGTTACTCCTACTATATTATGATAATAAAGGCACAACTAACATTTACATAATGTATAATTTCCTCAGTATTTTCCATGTTACAGTAATTGTTTTTGCAGTGCTAATAGGTATTTTATGACAAAAAACTTCAGTTAAATAAATTTAGAGCAAGCTAGTTTAGAAAAAAAAATGTTGAACCTGTAAAAGCTTATATATCACATTCCACTCCAAGTGGAATGGATATGGTATGCTGCATTTCCCAAGCATGTTTGACCAGGAATCACTTTTTGTTGAACTCATTGCAGAATTCATGTTCTGTGAAATGCATTAGGGAAATAGTATTATGATTTATAATTCACAAAGTATTTTCAAAATATATTTTATTTTATTTTTACAAAATATTTGAGGTAAATAGATCAATTATACTCATTCTTTAAATGAGGAAGCTGATGTTAAAAATATGACACATCACTTTCATTGAAAATTCAAAATAAAACAGCTTCAAATTTTGAATAAATCCTGTGCTCTCTTCATTGCACTAAACTAAACACATGTCTATATGTCTATTTTCCTTCTTTCAGCACCTGGGACAGTGCCTGGTACCTTATAAATGCTTCTTAAAAACTCTGTTGCTTCAAATTTCACTTAATTTGATAATAAATTATTATTTAAGCAAAAAAGTATGCAAGAAGTATCACTATGTACATAATATTTTGTTAATGTAAAATATTTTGTGAACAAAATCATTTTTATTTAATCAGTTCAAGATCCTATGACATTTCTAAAA
Organism: Microcebus murinus; assembly: GCF_040939455.1. NCBI lineage: Eukaryota > Metazoa > Chordata > Mammalia > Primates > Cheirogaleidae > Microcebus > Microcebus murinus. Next base: position 16,831,004 of record NC_134114.1, read on the forward strand.
GCTTGTAAAAACTGTAAGTTCTGTCTTCTTTTCCATCAAAACTACAAGGCTAGAATTTAGTGGGAAATCAGATGTGAATCATGAATTGGAAAATCTATTCTGACACAGCTCCAGGTAAGAAATGGGATGATTAATCCAGATCATAATGAATACAAATGCATTTCTACCTCTTCTATTAAGTGAACCACAGAAATTAGTCAATACCATTTGTCTTGAGGACAAGTAAAGATTGAACCAAAATACACTAAAAAGAGAGTATATTAATGTGTATTTGTAATTAACCATAATCCCCTACACTCTGGTCATTAATAATGAAAAAAATTAAAAATATGCTTTATATATGCATAACCTAATTTATACCTGGTGTCAACTCAGTTTGCAAAGCTATAACTTTTAATCAACTATGTTTAAGTTATATAGAGTTTGAAATAAATTTTGCTATTCCAAGAACATAAGACACTGGAAACCATCTCAATGCCCTATTGGCTTTAGCATCTTTATTAGCCTTCTCCATAAGTGTTACTGTTATAAATGTTCTATATCTATTTACCTAGAGTTAAAGATTTCAAATAAATATTAATTTAAATTTATGTTAAATGCCTAATCATTTATACCTACAAAATACTTATTCTTAGTCAATTGTATTTTAGATAAAAAAACAATGTCTTTACTGTGTGATTTATCTATAAAATAAACTTAATTCTTTTTTTTTATGTACACTAGACTCTTTGACCATACCCAGTTAAACAGATTGTCAACATTTGCTACACATCGCATGTAATAGCAATAATTTGGAAAATTTAATATACAAATTTTCCTTCTTCACAAATAGTAAACAAGTTATACACTTTAAGGTACAAAGAAAAATATGTTTATAATATAAAGGAAAATGTGTTAGTTTCTCCTATGTATATCTGGCTATTCTGTTAAATGCCAGAGACACACAGAAATTCAGGATCAAAGGGAAAATTAGTATAAAACTATTTGGAAAACTTCAGATTGAAAAAAAATATGAGTATATTTCTTAGGTTTGAGTTCTCCCAAGTACCAGAAGAAAAAAAAAATTATGATTAAAATTAAAAAGAATACGGTATTAATTTAGAAAAAGAAAAAAAAAGTGCAGCTAGGGATTTATAGGTAGAATGGAACAGTTCTGAAAAAGGAATTTGTAGGGGTGGCATCTATGTAGGTCACCTTGCAATGAGAAGTAAAAATGCCAATGGCAGAATGAAGTCTAATCAGGCTAAGGAGAGAAAACTCTAGATACCTCTAGTGGTTCATTTCCTCTACACTTTCAGTGATTTAGCAAAAAATTGGCTCAGCTTAACTAAACTAGCTAAAGAAAGATATGATACCAGAGCCTGAGATCAGAAGCTTTCTAGTTTTAACTTGTCTACTTCCTCAACCAGGAGCCAATCATCATGTTTTCTTCTCTCTCTCCTTCCTAAAAATTTGTAGACCATTACAGGGCTGGGGTTTCTTTACTGGAGCCCTTCTGAAGTGAAACCAGTCCAGCTTCCCCTGCTCTTAGCATTTCTATGGATTATTGAGAAACTAGGAAACATTTGTGCCATCCTAATTCTCAGCTTATATATAATTTTCCACAAACTCTATTTCATATGTATAATTTATGCTATTTGTATGAATGTCTATGATTCTTATAATATAGGACAAAATTTGTATATCTAAATGCAATGGAAAAATCTTGATTTTTTTATATTAAATATAAGATTCAAAGCCACATAAACATGTACAATCTTTCACTATTTTTTCTTGCTTGTTATTTTCTTTTGAAAGTCCCTTGAGGTGAGCTTTCACTAATCATTATTTAGTATCTTAATCCATGGGTTTTATGAAACAGGCTTTCTGATACTTGAAATAGCTGTGTTCAGAAGGTCACATTTGCCACATGACTTTCTCTGCTCAATTATCTCAAATTTTGCTTTCTTCCTGCCTTCCCCTCTCAAGAAAACCAGCAACTTAGGTTCTCATACCAAACACTAGATGTCGTCTTTTATTCCTTCCTTATTTATTACAACAGGCAGTCTGGTTTGTTCTACCTCACATGCCTTCTCAATATTTCTACTTGGTATCTCTTTACTATGAAAACCCTACTCCAAGGTACCATCACTTTCTGCCTGACTGCCATCCTACTTTGTCTGTCTGTTTCCACTCTCTCTCCAGTCAAACCAGATCTCTTCCATAGGGGAATGAAACCGATCCTTTAATCAGACCATACCACTTCTCTCTCACTAGGACATAAATCTAAACAAAGGGTCCATACAGGGTTTGGGCATTTTCTACCTCTTCTTATTCCCCCTCTACCATCCTATGCTTCTCTCGCAATTCCCAGCCATCTCTACCTGCAGTGGTCTTTCCCTAGATATCTTCATGCTTGACCCTTTTACTTTGCTTATGTCTCAACTAAGATGCCATCTGATCAAACAAGTCTCCCTCAGCCCTGACTCACATACAGGCACACATTCATAATCACTATTCCCGTAACCCTGCCTTCCATTTTTATTCTATAGTAATTATGACAATCTGAGATAATACATATTTATTTGTTTATTGCTTCATTGACTATAAGTTCTGAGAAACAAGGCTTTCTAGTTTGTTACTGTACCCTCATACTTAGCACATTGCTCTGAAGAAATACTTTTTAATGGAAAGGTTGATATAAATCACATGGTCATAATATGGCAGAATCAACAAATCACCAACTTACTTTTTTTCATACAGAAATGGCTTTGCTATTTTTGTGTGTTAATTGTATTTATCTTCTGAATGAAATGAAAATATATTGGAGAAACAAGAGGAATTTTCCTGTAATTTAGGCATTACCCTGTAGAACTTGGTGCCTGAAAAGCTTGCTTTGAGGAGGAAGGCATTATGAATTCCATGCTTAAATTATGTAGCACAAGTAGGCATAGTATCAGCCCACAAAATTCCAAAAATTCTTTGAAAGACCAACTATTCAAAAAAATCCATATTCAAGCACATAATTTAATTTGGCATTAGTTTTCTATTGGATCTGTATATAGGTTTGAAACTAATTAAAGCTGGCTCTAATTTCTGCATTTACAAATTAGTCACACTCACCTGGATCACAGCCACTGGGGCTGCTATCTTAGAGCAACCTTACTCTATGAGACTACGAAAAAAGTGAGGAGAACCACCCACCTTCTCCACCATCAAACACTTACTCAGACACACAACCTAGTGAGGGGTTGCATCACATATTCTTTTTCTAAAAGCATCAGCTAATTTTTTTTCTTTAGCTTTAACAACTCTGTGGTAGCTTTGAAATTTGACAAAGAAATTATTTTGACAGATTAAAAGTGGTACCTAGCTTAACAAACCTAGCTCTATTAACTCTTAATTCCAATAATAAAATAACATTTTACTACCTTTAAGTTATGAAAAACAGATGATAAAATGTAGGTATCACTACTGATGGTAAAAGAAAGGAAGTGACGTCACCCTCGTACTCTTCTTTGGCTGTGTCTTTCTGCACTGGCTTGCTTCCACACAATGCTTTAGGAACACAAGTTCCTGGATAGTCAAGTCTACACTCACCCCTGTAGGTCTAATTGGCCCTGCCTTTCTGGCTAACAGAATTTTAATACCTCTCTTTTTTTCTGGCTAACTTCTATTTAGATTTCAGAATAGAGTCCAACATTAAACTCCACATAGCTACCTTCTTCTCACTAGTTTACTTGTGGGGAATATATATATATATATATATATATATATATATATATATATGTGTACATATATATATATATTTTATATATAGTATACAGGGGCACAAATGTTTAGGTTACATATATTGCCTTTGCCCCTCTTGAATTAGAGCTACAAGTGTGTCCATTCTCTAGACAGTGCACACCACACCCATTAGGTGTGAATATTCCCATTAGTTTAAATGAGGGTGATATCTATAGTAGAATGGACTTTACTCAAAAACCATAGATATCATAGACTTCATTATTTTTGTACTCATTAAAATCTTTGTTGGGTTATTATAATACATTATTATTATAAGGAATATTAATTATCCTCATAATTATAAATAGCTGTGGCAAAAACAGTAAAAATACTAATATTTTTATAGGAAATTTATTTGTCAAGTTATGTATTTCTAAATTTTAAAACCATTTTTCTGTTATAAACAACATACATCTACTTATACAATGGACATCTCATTCATCCATCTTTGTACATCTTCCTGATTGTTTCTATTAATTAAATTCCTAGCAGCTGAAATTGCTTGATCAGAGGCATTAATATTTAACAGATATTGTCAAGTTGCCATTCTGAAAAGTTGTACTAATTCACACTCTTACCAAAGGTCCACAGCATATACTTTTCCTCACACACTGCAACTTCTGGGTATTATCAATCTTTCTAACTTTGAAAAACTGAGAGACAAATAATCTATGTTGTTTTGTGGTTCTGTTACACAAAAAAAGAACAAGACAATCCGCAAGAAATTCTTAGCTTCATTGTGAGTTTGGGATTAAAAGGATTTTCTCTTTTTAGTCTGTTCGTATCTACTTTCAAGTTTGATTAAATGACTATATTACACTGTAATAACAAATGCACTAAGATTATTTGCATTTGAAAGTCTCTTTAATATTTTAACTCTGAAAAGACAGTGTTGCACGTGGTTAAGATTGTAAATTGAGAACTCTATTGGGCCTGAGTTCAAATTTGAGCATATACACTTAAAATTCAGTTTTATCATCTGGAATATGAGGATGATAATACATGCCCTCCTAGGGTTAAAATGATCTTACAAATGTTGAGGACTTAGAGAAGTATTGGCACATAATAGGCAGTTAATAAATGGTAGCAACAGGGAGACTCGTTATAAATATAGTATCTCAGACTTACTCATTCTTCAGAACAAAAAAGAATTCACCTTTCTATGTGCTCGGACATCTATCCCTTACGAATTTGTCTTCCAAAGATAATGAATGTTAAGAAAACAAAATTAATTCGTGTGTGATTATTTGTTTTGTTATCAAAAATGAGTTTATGACATATTATTTGAAGCCAGGTTAATTGTATTTGTCTAATAGAAGAGATTTAGTACTATAAATAGAAAACACTTAAAGCTTTTTAGAATTTGTCTTAAAAGTAATCAGAATTAAGTATAAGCTATGATATTTTGCTCATTATTTTAAAGTTGGATGATAAATTAAATGTTTCAGAAGTTACTTATTTTAAAACAAATCTAAAATTCAAATCATTATACTTCTAAATTGTAATAAATTAACTTAAAAGATTGTTACTCAGTTAAAAGTTTATTTGTAAAAATACTTGATAGTTTATGGTGCATAGATCCTGTGGGATAGAATATTTTTTAAAATACGTTTCTCAGTTTGATCATGTTATTATTCTCACTGATAAAAATTAGCAGTATTACAGAGTTAAAACAACGGTTTCACAAACAAATTCAAAATTAGCTCATCTAAATTAAGTAGTCCGCAAATTTGTCTTTCCATCTATTAATTCAGCACCAATAAAGTCCTAAACTTTAGAGATTAGGAGGCATTAAGAGTGAGAAACTTTTGTGAACTACATCTTAAAAAAGGAGAAGCAGTAGCTCACTGAGAAAATATAATGGACAGCTATTATCAAGCAGAGGAAGCAATAAGATGTCCAAACAGAAAAGGCGAATTTAAGGAGCCTTCAGAGTACCTGTGGTTGTTGAGTGGGAAGCCTGGCATGAAAGATCATAAATCCCTGTCAGAAAGATAGTTAAGGATGGCTTATACGGTAAGGAAATTGAATCTTGTTCACTTCCCTCATTTATGAAGGAATTTGGAAATTCTAAGAAATTTTCTCTCTCCTGTAACACCTAGTGCAAATGTAGATGACATCATGAATGACACAGGAAATAACCTCACTCATCAATTATGTGACTGCCTAATCTTGCTTCATTTTCTACCTAAGCCACCCTATAGTCACCCATTTCCCTCAGTACTTCTAACTTTCAGCACTGGTTTCAGGAGATGACTTTGTTAACTACTTAGTGTAGAAAACTGAATTCATTCATGAGGAACTACCTCACCTTTTCTTCCTAAAGCATACAAACTCACTAAGTATATAGTAGCCTATTTTCTTTTTTAATTTTTGTTTTACACTAGATGAATCATCTATTCCCCTGTGTAAGACAATCCTTCTACCAGTTTTCAATACTCAATAGAAAATCCCAATTTTTGAATTGGAGTGCATTTATGGCATATGCTGCAGTTACCCATGGAATCTATAACTACTTAGTGCTTTCTAGCTAGCTGTCTTGCCTGAATACGGTCACACTGTTTGTTAGACATCTATAGGCCCATAATTTTGGGCACCTTGAATTATGTTTTCTAATTTTCATATATGTGGCATTTATTTCTTGATTAAATCCTTCCTCAGGGTATATAAACTCTAAACTCATTCAATGAGTTTGAAAAAATAAACAAATAAATCCTTTATTGGACAGCACATTATCATCTCTTCTCCTTCACAATCAAAATTATCAAGAATCATTAGGTACATCTTAATCCCCATTCATTTTTTCTTGCCCACTAACATTCTCAACTTGTTTTAATTTAAGTTTAGATTCCTATTATAAAAGTTGTTGACAAGGTCACCCATAGGGTTCCATGTGAACAAATCCATCAGCAGGTCTTTTTGTACTGATATCCCTAGAAATATTTGATTGCTCCCTTCACCTTAAAACTCCTCTTTTCTCATTTATCACATTGAAGTTTCCTGTTTTTCTCTTTGCATTCTTCTCCATATCCTTTTGCAATCTGCTTAGAATTATCATCCTAAATGGGGACATTAAATGGGGAAATTTATTTTAAATTTCAGAATATTATAGGTGTACAAATGCTTGAAGACTCATCTTTGGCTTTCATACTTTTGGTATCTATATTCTCTGCCTGTATAATCACATTTGTGACTATAGTTCTATTTATCATTTGTGTGCCAATGTCCTCAATATTTATATTTCAATCTCAAGCTTATGTATGTTTCTTATCTAAAGGATTTTTAATATAGTTTTATTCCCATTTACTCAACAATTCCCACATACTCTTTGGCATCAACAGGTTTTATGCCACCTAGGCATGTTGAATGCAATGCACACAAAAGCGGATGTTGTCTTCAGGCCTGGAGGTTTTCTCCCATCAACTTATCTTACTTCTTGGTGTCTGATTTCAGCAAATGGTAACTATATTTATCCATTTCTGCAAAGTAGACATCTAGGAGTCATCCTTAATGTTTCCTCTTTGATTCCTCTCTGTCCCCATTCAATCCATTAATGAGTATCTCAAAATCTTTAAGAATAAATTAAGAATTGAATCCTAAATTATCCTTAAGTCTTGCCACTTCTCTCTGTGATCACTACAATCCTTATACACCACGATGTCTTCATCTTTTGCTGGCAATACCTTCTAACCTGTCTCCCATATGCACCCTGATCTCTTTCAATCTGTTCTCTAACCATGCCACTCTCCCCTCCATCCTTAAGCCCTATTATTGGTTTCCTTTGAATTTAGAATAAAGACCAGTCTTTTGGTTTTTACAGATCCAAATAATTACTTACAATCTCCTATTTGTTCTCTGAGTTTAAATATACTGACCTTTTGTTTCCTAAATTTCCAGAGCCTCTTCTATTTAAGGGATTTTGTTCAATTTGTTTCCCTTGTTTGGAACTTTCTTTTTTTAGCCTACCTTTCATCACTCTTCACTTCTCAACTTAGTTTCCCTGTCTGACTTCCCAGTTTATGCTCTCAAGTCACTTCAGTATATGCTCTGATGCACCAGGGTTGTAATTTTACATTTGTTTGTGAAGTGATTTGATTTAGGTGCCTCTCATCTACTTCAGTATCATCATTGTTTCTTGTACCTTGCCTGGTATATTATTGAATCTCCATAAATGCTCACCTGAAAGAATGAAATGTATTGTAGATAATCATGCAGGGTAAGACATGATCAATTTTTGGTTTTACAAATTTGCACAGCAAAAAAATAAAAGGAAAAGAAGGAATGGGAGTATCCTAAAAATAGATAAATTAATAGTCCAAGACTGTGCTTGGACTAAGATGTTGACTAAGGCAATAACAGGTTTAAGAGAAAAAGATGAAACTTAGAGATATTTATAATAATGCAGGGCTTACTTCTGACTGGCTAGTCTGGACCAAAGGAAAAGGGAAGCTGCATGAACAAATGGTTGTCATTTTTAATTGTAATCAATCATAGAGGAAGAGGAGTTTGTGGTGAATTCTTAGTTACATTTTGTAAAGGCTGAATTTTAGTTGTATAATATGGAGAAGCCTAGAAAGATATGGAGATAAGCACTTGGCTTGATGAGACAAATTTGGGAGTCACTGGCACAAGCAGCAGATAAAGTTATGGATGTGACTGAGAACATACAGAGAGTGGCTTAATGACAAAATTTAGGGAAGAATCACACTTTGGAAGGAGAATAGAGGAATTTGAGCCCAAGGAAATGAATAGGAAATGGCTACACGAGTAGAAGAATGCATTGATCCTTCCCTTTCTCACTCTGTCTCTTTCTCCCTTCCTCAATTTCTTCTTTCTTCCCTTCCTTTAACAAATAGGTACTAGCTATGAGATAGACACCGATCTAGGTGACAAGGCTGCACTTGTGGTACTGTTGAGAAATGAATGAGGAGACTCTCACTCACAGCCATAAGACAAGTTAAATCAGTTGATCTAAATAGAGTTGACTGAAAGTCTAGTGGAAAGCTGAAAATCCAGAAAGCCATGCAGCATTCTACAAAGTCATGAAACTGAAATGATAAGGAAAGCAGTTATGCAATCAGAATCCCCCCAAACCCAAAGTGAGCACTCAGTAGTTAAGAACACTATGTATGTGACAATAACTGGAATAGAAAGACCCATTAATGGCTTATTTTTACATTATGACCTGATATGTGAAGAATTGCTACTTTGGAAAGGAAGGGTAGATATTAATACGTTAGTGATAAAAAAAATCACAAAGCTTAGTATTAGATAGACCTGAGTCTAAGCTACCAGTTCTGTGGCTCACTAAGGGTGTGATTTAGACAAGGAATGAATGTCTCTTAACTCAGTTTTTTAAAAAATTAAATGGACAACAATGACTTCTCTTAAGATTGCAGAAAGGACTAAATAAGATGATAAATCTAAAATATTTTGCATGCAATACATGCCTAAGAGCTAATAAAATCATTCTTGTTCTTGATGGAGTCATAAATTGGAAGGGAATAGTGAAGTGGGATCATAAATTTGACCCCTCCGTTTTGGAAACTAAAAAAATTTTTCATTTCTAAAAATATATATTGTTTAATAATCACTAATAAAATTTACAATGACTCTTTTCCACTGAGCTAAATTTCAAGGCAAAATACAATTTCAGAGCCAAAAATACCCCTTGCCAGGGGCTCCTTCTTTATCCATTCCTCAACAACTACATCAAGACATTTTCTCCTTGCCTAAATTTTCATTCCTAGTAATTGTGCAACTAGCAGCCCAAAGCAAATGAAGAGTGACTGCTTTTGATATATGTATATGCACAACAATGAACACAGCAAATCCTAATGCAAAAAGAATGAATTAGATGAAATCAAAGTGTCAACTGGGCCAAAAATAAAAAGTAAAAAACCAAACAAACAATCAAGAAAGAATGAATTAGAAAAAAGAAAATAAAATTCCTACTTCCTTCTTACTTAGAGCTCCTTTACTGGCTATGCAGAGCTAGATCAAAGTAGTGTAAGCCAGCCATGTTTCTCACTCCACTGTGAATGTAACTCCTCCAAGCAGCAAACCCCCATTTGTCATTACTCCATGTGGAAAATGTGGCTAATTCATGCAATATCGAGTTTATAGATATTTCAACATTTTTGTTATCATTGTTTTGTTTTGTTATCTTACCATGACTCAATTTATCTAAAGATGTATACTTACAAAATTTCCTCCTCCCTTCTACTCATGGCAAATAAAATATTCTATTTGCTTACCTATAGAAAAAAACAAAAAAACAAAGTCCTCCTTCTCTTTGATACACATATTAAGGCATATTATAAAACTGCTTCTGCAGAAAAGGCAAACATGAGCTATTGGCATACAGCCTGAATCCTAAATTGTTTGGAAGAAATAGAAATTGCCTGCTATAGAATCAAAGAGATTTTTACTTTGACATTCACAGTATGTCCCTTTTCATGTAACACAGATGACACTATTTACTATTCATTGTCTCCAGCATATTTAAGTGTGTAAGTGAGAGAATCCTCGTGTTTATTTCTCATACAGTAAGTGACAGTGCTTCAGGGGAAAAAGAAATCTAAGAATGCAGCACATTTTTTTTATTTTATATTATAACAGGAGTTTTACTGATAATCTATCACTGAAATATGAAATGAAGCAGGTGTTGGGGGATCAGTTCCATTTATATTTATTCCACAAAAGAGATTTCTATGTATATGCAATTGTTTGTATTTTCTAAGGTTCACAAAAGCCAGAAAATACTCTGGGACTTGTACTAAGAATAGTACAAAATAATGTTGAGGGATTTTATTGTAACAAATAAGAGATCCTAGTCAAATTAAACACATTTGTGATTCCCAGAACATTCTGAAGAGACATACTTGAGTCATTCATTGGGTTCTAAATACACTTGGCAGAAATGCATTTGGTAATCTACTCAGGGGAATCTTTTCTCTCTAAGTGCTCATGAGTAAGATCTCTCTGGCAAAGTTAAGTACCTGACACTATTAGGAATCTTAATTTTGTACTTCTTTCTTGTACAGGCAGCATACAATTTAGGTGACAAAAGAAACACTGCCTCTTTCGAAGTCAATTTAGAACACACATATATGAGGAAGTGTTTAAAAGTCAGTAATTACTGCCATTCAGGAAAATCCTCAAGTGAAATTTAGTAATACCAAGTCCTTTGCCCACTTCATTTTGATTTGAATTTAAAGAGAAAAGTTTTGAAATAAATCTCTAAACATATAGTCAAGCTGTGCTGAATGTAAATAAACTAATGAAAATCTACTCACATATATCTTTCTCAGTAGTGTGAGAGATACAGTATAGCCATTCTAGGGAGAAAATCTATAGCATTTTATATACCTGCATAAGACACTTTGAAATAACAAATACATTTTTAATGATGCAGTTAATAGAAACTTGAATATTTATTCTTCTAATTTGAAGTAAGAAATAAAGATACATTAGGAAATGTATTTAATAATACAAGAAGTATTAATGAAAAATATCTAGCTACATACACTTTTAAAGAAAATACTTTTAACTACAGTTTCAGGGATTAAACCTGAAACCCAAGTTTAAATATTTCATACTATTTCACTTAAAGTATAAATTTATAAAACAAAATAGATACTCATATGGGGAATTTCACAATAAAGAAAATTCATATGTAAATTAATCATTTTTTATTTTTAAAATTGTTATTTATTATGGGTACTTATTTGTATACAAATAATCATTAAAATGATAATTTAGTTCTCCATTAATAAGTTGATTTCTTTATCATTTAGAAGTGTAATTTTTATAAATTACTGATGTTGCTAATAAATGCATGTGGCTTGCAATTGATTGCTCTTATGAAAACACACAAACACATGTGAAGTCCCCTAGGAGCAATGGACCAGTGTTGGCACCTTGGCAGATGGTGCTGATGTTGCTGGCAGGTGATGAAGTTTGGGAAAGACACTTGTCATCTCAAATCCCAGAGATCAACACTTTCAATTTAGAAATGAAAATATCCCATTTATAAATCCCTGAAGTGGAAGAGATGGCAACAGGAAAACATTCTAAGCCACACCTTTGTGCTATATCCTGTCAAAAGGAAATAAAGAGGTTCCCTTTGTTTAACACGCAATGGAAAGTTTTCCTTTCATGCCTCTCATAGTTCTTGGCATTCACCATAACAGTGGCCTTTTAATCAAGATTTCCTTTTAAACTGGAGAATGTTAGCTGAATATCTCAAGAGGGCTGATTTCCTTCACTTTCAAGTTCATTTTGACCCCAAATGCATTAACCTGTGCTGCCTACATTTCTTCCTGTGCTGTCACGTAAGATATACTCCACATAAAATAAAGAACATTGACCTTGAAAGAGAAAAAAATGGAGGAAAAAAAAAAACACATTTAGCAACCCAGACCAGAATCTAGGCTCTGTCAAAGTGATTTCTTATTCCATTTTACTGAAGCAGTGCCAAGCTTTATCGCTTCTGAGTTCATGTCTTACAGCTGAGGCAACCCACTTGAATTGGTAAGTTTCTTAGTTAAAGTACACATGTGCCGTCCACATTGGCACTGTGATTTAAAGTGAGAGAGGCATTCTGCAGGTGAAATACAACTAAAATAGAGAGAGGAAGTGGGAACTAGAAACAGTAAACCATGTATAATTCATGGTTCTGCTTCTTGCTGGTTCTCCGGTGGGTGGTATGCAGAGGCCCTATAGGTGGAAGGGCAGTGTTATGGTTAAGATACCGTTTGTCCCCACCAAAACTCATGCTGAAACGCGATTTCCAGTGTGGTGGTGGTGTGAGGCAGAGGCGAGGAGGGTGAGTGGGAGATGTTAGGCTTATGGGGGCATATCCCTTCATGCTGTGCTTCTGGTAGTGAATTCTCATTCTCTTGAGACTGGATTAATTCTCATGGGAATAGATAAGCTCCTGGGAGAGTGGGTTGTTACACAGCCAGGATGCCCCTCAGGTTTCTCACTCTTCACATGGGCCCACTTCCCCTTTGACCTCCACCATGCTGTGATGCAGCACCAAAGCCCTTGCCAGAAGCCAAGGCCATGGCCTTGAACTTTCTCAGCCTGAATAACTGTGAGCTAAATAAATCTTTTTTTTCTATAAGTTACCCAGCATCAGGAATTCTTTTAAAGTAACACAAAATGGGGGGCGGAGCAAGATGGCGGACGAATAACACCGCCAGACAGAGGGTCTCTGCAGAAAAGACCGATTCTAGCAGAAACTAGAGAAAAGAAGCAAGAAGACGAGCATACAGCGGACAAGGGCCGGAAGGAGGGGTACCTGAGACCCCGGGAGACTCCACGGGAGGAGGCTGCGGAGGAGAACTGGAGGCTGAGACCATCGGAGCAGCCCGGAGACCAGCGGCAAGGGTAGGTGGATTTGCTATTTCCCCTCCCCTGCATTCGGGACTGCTGGTGGGCTCCCCAGCGGGTGGAGAGACCTGCGGACATCAGCCCAGAGACTGCCGCCGCCTGCCAACGGTGAGCCTGTAACAGACGTGGCACCAGGTTCCCAACTTCCTCCGGGCACCTCCGTGTGCACGGAGAGCCGCGCGGCAGGCGCCATATTGCCTCCTCCCCCCCTCCGCCGACCCTACCCGCGGCTGCCCAGAGAGACAATACAGCCACCAGCCGGAGGCACCTCCAGGGAACGGGACATTCCCGTTTGGGACCCCGCCCGCCCTCCCAGGTGCTGCTGGCACCTTGTTCCCAGGAAAACGGTGCCGACTCAGAGGCTGAGAGACATAGACCCAGCTTGGGCTCCCTGTGGGTGAATTAGGACCGGAAACCCTCTCCCTGGTGGGAATACAGTTTGAACTCTGGGACCCAGAGGTCGGACCTGCAGACCAGATCCCCTGCACCGAGGGCTAGCATTGCCCGGGGCACAGAAGGATTATACGTGAACAGCCTACTGAGGTCTGTGTGCCTCCAGGGGCGGATCGGGCGGAACGGCGTCCCAGGAGGAGGCCGTGCGCCCAACCCAGGTGGCGTTCCTGTGCAGGGAACCTCCCCGCCGGCATCACAGTCCGGGGAGGCCTGGTGGCTTGTGGTCTGGCCTGCTGGCAGAGGCTCAGGAGTAGCTGCGGAGTTGGGGAGGGTGGAAAGAAGCGAGGCCTGCTGCAGACTGTGGGTCTCAGACAGCCCCACCCCCACACCCAGACTTTCTGGCTGAGCGGGACCATCCCAGCCCCGCCCTGACAGCAGAGAACAGAACTTTGACCCCTGCTAACGGCCTGAGGGCAGGCTTACCCAACCCAGCTCCGCCCAGAACGAGAGCTGATAACAGGACTCAAAATCAACACCATAGCCTGTTCCTCCAAGCAAACGCCACCTACTGACAGGGACAGCATCTTGCACAGCCTTTCCACGGCACCCACTGACTCAATATACAGGGAGTGGTCCAATTTCACCCACAGGCACCACCTAACGCCTCAGAAACTAAACAAGGTGTGTGAATACCCAAACAATAACCTAAGGAAAGAAACAACAACTGATCGACATGGGAAGAAATCAGCGAAAGAACTCAGGAAATATGAAGAACCAAACGGAAAACACACCCCCAAGGAGGAGCACCAGCCCCCTAGAAACGGACACCGACCAAAATCAGGCAACCAATATGACAGAAAAGGAATTTCGTATGTGGATCATAAGAACACTCACCCAGCTGCAACAACAACTCAATAACCAACACCAAGAAAACACAAAAAACCTCCAAGAAATGGAACAAAGGTTCAACAAAGAGATTGACACAGTGAAGAAAACTTTAACCGAAGTCCTGGAGATGAAGAATCAAATCAGAGAACTACAAAATACTGTGGAAAGTCTCAAGAACAGGGTGGATCAAGCAGAAGAAAGAATCCCAGAGCTTGAAGATAACACCTTCCAATTAAATAAATCAGTCACAGAAATACAGCAGAGAAACAAGAGAAAAGATCAAAGCCTACAAGAGCTGTGGGATTATGTGAAAAAACCTAACGTGAGGGTCATAGGTTTAGCCGAAGGGGAGGAAGACAGCACTCAAGGGCTGGACAAGCTTTTTGAAGATATAATAGAGGAAAATTTCCCAGGTCTTGCTCAAAATCTCGATATACAAGTTCAAGAAGCCCAGAGGACCCCTGGGAGATTCAATGCAAACAGGAAGACGTCACGTCATGCAGTCATCAGACTGACCAAAGTATCAACTAAAGAGGCCCTTCTAAGAGCTGTAAGACAAAAGAAGCAAGTGACATACAAGGGAAAGCCAATTCGAATAACATCAGACTTCTCTAATGAGACTTTACAAGCAAGGAGAGACTGGGGCCCCATTCTCACTCTTTTGAAACAAAACAATGCCCAGCCTAGAATATTATTCCCTGCAAAACTAAGCTTCATATATGAAGGAGAAATAAAAACATTCGCAGACAAGCAAAGGCTCAGAGAATTCACCAAGACAAGACCAGCCCTACAAGAAGTACTTAAAACAGCGTTATGCACGGAACATCATAATAATAATCCACGGATATAAAAACAACCAAAACCCAAAGATATTAAAGGCCAGATATTACAATGGCTCAAGACACAAATCATAGCAACAACATCCAACCCAACAGAATGATCAGTAATCTACCTTACCTATCAGTTCTCTCAATAAATGTGAATGGCTTAAACTCTCCACTCAAGAGACATAGGCTGGCTGAATGGATAAGAAAATACAGGCCAAGTATATGCTGTCTTCAGGAAACACATTTAACCTGCAAGGATGCACATAGACTAAAAATAAAAGGGTGGAGATCAATATTCCAAGCAAACAGAAGCCAAAAGAAGGCTGGTGTGGCAGTTCTAATTTCAGACGATTTAGTTTTTAAACCAACAAAAGTAGTAAAAGACAAAGAGGGTCATTATATAATGGTGAAGGGCACAGTCCAACAAGAAGAGATAACAATTTTAAATATATATGCACCCAACTTAGGTGCACCCAGATTCATAAAGCAAACCTTACTGGAGCTAAGCAAATGGATTAATAACAACTCCATAATCGCCGGGGATTACAACACCCCACTGACGGCACGAGACAGATCCTCCAAACAGAAAATTAATAAAGAAATAATGGACTTAAACAAAACTCTAGAACAATTGGGTCTGACAGACATCTATAGAACATTCTACCCAAAATCCACTGAATATACGTTCTTCTCATCAGCTCACGGGACATTCTCTAAGATTGACCATATCCTAGGACACAAAGAAAATCTCAAGAAATTTAAAAAAATAGAAATCATACCATGTACCTTCTCAGATCACAGTGGAATAAAACTAGAAATCAACCCTAACAGAAACGCACATTTCTACACAAAAACGTGGAAATTAAACAACCTCCTACTAAATGATTACTTCGTAAATGAAGAAATCAAGACGGAAATAAAAAACTTCTATGAAGAAAACGACAATGGAGAGACAAGTTATCAACTCCTCTGGGACACAGCTAAAGCAGTTCTGAGAGGAAAGTTTATCTCCATAAATGCCTATAACCAAAAGGCAAGAAGATCACAAATAGACAATCTAATGAAACGACTCAAAGAGCTGGAAAAAGAAGAACAGACCAACCCCAAACCCAGCAGAAGAAGTGAAATCAACAAGATCAAATCAGAACTAAACGAAATTGAAAACAGGAAAGCTATTCAGGAGATTAATAAAACAAAAAGTTGGTTCTTTGAAAAAATAAACAAGATTGACACGCCGTTGGCTAAGCTAACGAAAAGCAGAAAAGAGAAATCTCTAATAAGCTCCATCAGGAATAAAAAAGGAGATATCACAACTGATCCCAAAGAGATACAAGATACAATTTATGAATACTACAAAAATCTTTATGCACACAAACTGGAAAATGTGGAGGAAATGGACAAATTTCTAGAAACACACAGCCTCCCTAGGCTCAACCAGGAAGAAATAGATTCCCTGAACAGACCAATCTCAACAGCTGAAATAGAAACAGCAATTAAAAATCTCCCTAAAAAGAAAAGTCCCGGTCCAGATGGCTTCACACCTGAATTTTACCATACTTACAAAGAAGAACTAGTACCTATCTTGCAGAAACTATTCCACAACATCGAGAAGAACGGAAACCTCCCCGACACCTTTTATGAAGCGAATATTACCCTGATACCAAAACCAGGAAAGGATGCAACAAAAAAAGAAAACTACAGACCAATATCCCTAATGAATATAGATGCAAAAATTTTCAACAAAATCTTAGCTAACCGAATACAGACACTTATCAAAAAAATAATCCACCACGACCAAGTGGGCTTCATCCCAGGGATGCAGGGATGGTTCAACATACGTAAATCTATAAATGCAATTCACCACATAAACAGAAGCAAAAACAAAGATCACATGATCCTTTCAATAGATGCAGAAAAAGCTTTTGACAAAATTCAACACCCTTTCATGATACGAACACTTAAGAAAATAGGCATAGAAGGGACATACCTAAAAATGATACAAGCCATATATGACAGACCCATAGCCAACATCATACTGAATGGGGAAAGATTGAAATCATTCCCACTTAGAACTGGAACCAGACAAGGCTGCCCACTATCTCCACTTCTGTTCAACATAGTGCTGGAAGTCTTGGCTACAGCAATCAGACAAGAAAATGGAATCAAAGGTATCCAAATAGGGGCAGAAGAGATCAAACTTTCACTGTTTGCTGATGATATGATATTGTATCTAGAAAACCCCAAGGATTCAACCAAGAAACTCCTGGAACTGATCAATGAATTTAGTAAAGTCTCAGGATACAAAATTAATACACAGAAATCAGAGGCATTCATATACGCCAACAACAATCTAATTGAGAACCAAATCAAAGACTCAATTCCCTTCACAATAGCAACAAAGAAATTAAAGTACCTAGGAATATATTTAACCAAAGAGGTAAAAGACCTCTACAGGGAGAACTATGAAACACTGAGGAAGGAAATAGCAGAGGATGTAAACAGATGGAAATCCATACCATGCTCGTGGATCGGCAGACTCAATATCATCAAAATGTCTATACTACCCAAACTGATCTACAGATTCAATGCAATACCTATTAAAATCCCATCAGCATTCTTCACAGATATAGAAAAAATAATTTTACGCTTCGTATGGAACCAAAGAAGACCCCGAATATCAAGAGCAATTCTAGGCAACAAAAACAAAATGGGAGGCATTAATATGCCAGATATCAAACTATACTACAAAGCTGTAGTAATTAAAACAATATGGTATTGGCACAAGAACAGGAATATTGACCAGTGGAACAGATGTGAGAATCCTGATATAAAACCATCCTCATATAGCCATCTCATCTTCGACAAAGCAGACAAAAACATACGCTGGGGAAAAGAATCCCTCTTCAATAAATGGTGCTGGGAAAACTGGATAGCCACCTGTAGAAGGCTGAAACAGGACCCACACCTTTCACCTCTCACAAAAACCAACTCACGCTGGATAACAGACTTAAACCTAAGATATGAAACTATTAGAACTCTAGAAGAAAAAGTTGGAAACACTCTCCTAGACATCGGCCTGGGCAAAGAGTTTATGAAGAAGTCCCCAAAGGCAATCACAGCAGCAACAAAAATAAATAAATGGGACATGATCAAACTACAAAGCTTCTGCACAGCCAAAGAAATAGTCATGAAAGTAAACAGACAGCCTACAGAATGGGAGAAAATTTTTGCATCCTATGCATCCGATAAGGGACTGATAACTAGAATATACTTAGAACTCACGAAAATTAGGAAGAAAAAATCAAATAACCCCATTAAAAAGTGGGCAAAGGACTTGAACAGAAATTTTTCTAAAGAAGACAGAAGAATGGCCAACAAACATATGAAGAAATGCTCAACATCTCTAATCATCAGGGAAATGCAAATCAAAACCACAATGAGATATCACTTAACCCCAGTGAGAATGGCCTTTATCAAAAAATCTCCAAACAATAAATGCTGGCGTGGTTGCGGAGAGAGAGGAACACTCCTACACTGCTGGTGGGACTGCAAACTAGTTCAACCTCTGTGGAAAGCAATATGGAGATACCTTAAAGCGATACAAGTGAATCTACCATTTGATCCAGCAATCCCATTGCTGGGCATCTACCCAAATGATCCAGTGACACTCTACAAAAAAGACACCTGCACTCGAATGTTTATAGCAGCACAATTCATAATTGCAAGGCTGTGGAAACAGCCCAAGTGCCCATCAATCAAAGAATGGATTAATAAAATGTGGTATATGTCCACCATGTAGTACTATTCAGCTCTAAGAAACAATGGTGATATAGCACACCTTATATTTTCCTGGTTAGAGCTGGAACCCATACTACTAAGTGAAGTATCCCAAGAATGGAAAAACAAGCACCAGATATATTCTCCAGCAAACTGGTATTAACTGAGTAGCACCTAAGTAGACACATAGGTGCTACAGTAATAGGGTATTGGGCAGGTGGGAGGGGGGAGGGGGGCGGGTATATACATACATAGTGAGTGAGATGTGCACCATCTGGGGGATGGTCATGATGGAGACTCAGACTTTTGGGGGGAGGGGGGGAATGGGCATTTATTGAAACCTTAAAATCTGTACCCCCATAATATGCCAAAATAAAAAAAAAAAAAAAAAAAAAAAAAGAAAATAATAGTTCAATTAGATAATAAATAAATGAACATATAAAAAAAAAAAAAAAAAAAAAAAAGCAGCTTGAGGAATAAACAATTCCCCTACTACCAGGTGAGAACATACAGTTGAGCTATCACCTGTCCTCGCCACTTATTTTTCAAGCAGTTGAGGTTGACCATTTCTGTGTCAAAATGGAGTAATGAAATAAAACCATAATGAACCAGAAAAAAAAAAAAAAAAAAAAGTAACACAAAATGGACTAAGACAAGCAGGATACTTAGTGTTGAAGGCCTCGACTTTATTTTAATATCATCCTATCTCCTTCATTCAAGTCAGCATCAGAAATAGAAATGAAAATAGGTCTGATCATGGAAGCTAAATTTGACAAATTGTCACCTACCTACACCATTACTATGCCATGTAATCTCTGAAAACTTCCACAAATGTCTTTTGCCTATTAGCATTTTAAAGGGCCTTGTGGCCATCATACTCTCATTTTGGAGCTGGGGATGTTTCATTATCCTCAATTAAAACTCTCTCAGAAGCAAGATTGGCAAGCATTTATTTATATATTTTCCTTAGAGGCAACATGGGAGGCATGGATTTTGTAAAGTAGGCAGGGTGCTGTTCTGTGCTGCAACAAGAGGCAATGCTGGTTTCGAATAATTCTCCTAATGTGAAGCTATCCCCGTTAAAACATAAACCATAATTGTGGAAAGCAATTTGCTCAGTAGCAAAGAACTAACAGGGTTTCTTATTGTGATTCAATAACAAGGGATCACGGAGATGCAGTGCTGAAAAAGCTCCCCAAACTCTTTTAATTTTGTCAAAATGTAATTTTCTTCTGTGAAACCAATGTGAAAAGTTGAAATCATTTCTATTACACTCAGAAGCAAGATGTATATACATTTCCTGTAAATTAACATTTTCCAACTTCAATGAATTTAAACACTCTTTCATCTGTACATTTCAAACTGTGAATTAATAAAAACTTGAAACTCTGACACTGCTGACAAACAGTGGAAGCAAACCCACAGCTAGGTCAAAAGTTGATGTACTTAAAGTTCTAATCAGTTTTGTTGTACTTTATGCAGCTGCTTCCTTTCACTAACAATTGATTATGGTTCAATAAAGACTACATACCTACATGAAAGGTTGATAAATATTAATAATAAATATTTAAAAATCAATAGCAGTATTAATAGAATCCTTCCTATATAATATGGTCAAAATCAATAGTAGTGTATAAATATATCAGATGATGAGATATTACATACTATATGCTACTAAAGTCAAAATCAATAGTAACAATCAGGAGATCTATTATTTTATTACTTATAAATAAATAGATATCCCATCTGTACAATTTTGTTTCCTTTATTAGGCATAACATGGATCAAGTAAATGATAGAAGCCATAAATGATTCTAATAAATTTATAAAAACATATTTATTTTTTTAAATTTTATAACTATCTCATTTATTTGTATAACATTATGTACTTGTGAAGGACAAGAAATGGAAAAGCAATATAAATATCTTTTTTTTTCTCCTTTTCTGTTTTCAATGGTAGCACCCAGTAGTGAAAGAAGCAATCACTTGTGATCAGCAATGACTTGTGATAACAATGGCACAATGACTTGTGATAACAAATGTCACAAGAGCATGAGTGCACATCCTCCCCTAACTTCCCCTGAGCTCTGCGTGCTACATTTCAAGTGCCAGCTCCCGTGCACTTTTCTAAGCCTTGCTTGCTTCACAGCTGGGGAGTGAACAATGTCTATCACTTCACCTCTTGGCAACAGATGCCTCTCACATACGCACAGATGCTGAGTGTCTACCCATCCCTAACATTAGCCTTGTGTTCTGGACTAATTGGGCCAGCGGAGTCACAATTAAGAGTTGAATAATTAGATAACAGACATGATTACTTTTGTAATTAATCCTCACACTGAGTTCTCATGATCTGTCTGGGGTGATGACCACTGGTCTATACTTAGTTCAAATAGAGGTAATGAGTATTAAAAGCAAAGCATTACTAAAAATAATCCTTCATTTCTCCCTAAGAAGGAATACATTTTTTTTAAAACATGACACTATGTATGGATAGGTAATCTTCATTTTTCAAGTAGAATTTATACTGACCTGTCAGTTGATGAGTACTCATTTCAATTCAATATATATATATATATATATATATATATATATATATATATATATATATATATTCTACTTTGGCTGCTGCATTGTTTTGGAACTGTGACCTACATTTTAAAAAGAGTGCTTTCTTTTTTTAAACAAAGTTTACAGTATAATAAAAATACACATGTAAAAACAAATTGAAGGTGACCTCTTTTCTCTCTCGTCTGCAAAAAGTCACAAATGTTAGAATTTCTCATGGTTTAGCTGTAAGTTCCTTCTCTTATCTCTACTCTCCCCACATACTGTCCACATCTGTGACTTCCAAAATGTCATCTGATAGAACTTTGGTGCTCAAATTCACCTAAAACCCACAGTCCAGAGCAGATCTGCCAGATGTCTCCTTTCAGTGGGTCCCCCCAAGAAGACCATCCACTTTCATTCATCTCCTCAATGAAATCAATCTTCAGACTCATCCCACTCATCCCACTCACTCCTACAACCATCACGCTCCAATCCATTGCCAAATAACATAAATATTTTTTCTAAATGTTTCCAACGTCCACCACCACATATTTCCCTCCATCACCACGATGTGGGGGGATTGTAATGTCTTCCAGAAGTAATGCAGTTGCTTTCCTCCCCAACTACTGCCCCATTCCAAATCTCCTTCTTCAATGTTGTCGCAGCCTTCTCTCATATAACTCTAGCTCTGTGTATTAGACACTCTGGCTTCTCTCAATCCTTTCAGTGTGCCAACATCCCACTTGCTATATGAACTCACCCATTAGCTTGGAACAGTCTTCCTTCCCTCTTCATCTAGTGAACCACACATCCTTAGACCTCAGCTCGTCAGTTCTCCCAAGGAGGTATCTCTTGTTTCTCTGAACCAAGTCAGGACTTCCCTTTATACTATCATAGCATCATTCACATTTGTTTCTCAGAAATTTCTTCACTTTGTAGTTATATGATTTTCTTTTGTTAATTATTTTAGCCTATAATTATACTGAATCTGACCCAATTTCTGACACACGAGGCAATACACTATCAAATAAATGAATGATAAAATGACATTATATTCAAAATGGGCCAAAATGTGTGATCAGAAACTAGGCATGAGAGAGCTCTTAAAAACCATTACTTGATGTTTCTTTACTGTTTGTCCATACAGATCAATAGTCTTTAAAGAATAAATCCTTTCATATGCATGTTCATGTATTACAAAATTAGCAAAGTATTGATATGTTACAGACACAGCACAGGCCAGTGAGGATGAAAACGTACGTAAAACATGGTCAGGGTCTGCAAGGAGTTTATTGTCTTGTAGGTAACACAAATCTATAAAGATTAAATTAGGAAGTTCTGGCAAACACAGTAAAATAGCAAGTGAATGAGGTTGGTGGCAGGAGATCAGGGGGAACTTCCTGGAGAAAGTGATATCAGCTTTGAGTTTTGAAGACAGAGTAGGAATTAGTCAGAAAGGTTATGGAGGAGCGGGAGGAGGAGGAGGAGAAGAGCAGACACATTTAAGGCGAGCATGGATGAAAAGCACCAGAGGACCACAGAAACCATTAGGGATATGTGTGTTGTGAGTATTTGTGTGTGTGTATACATATGCTTATGCATGTGACTGCAAATTATTCACAATGACTAAAAAGAAAGAAATGATAAGAGATAAGGGAGGTGGGAGAAGTTAGTAGGGGTGTCATAGTAGGCCTTATGTCTCGCAATAGACTGGAGCTCGTTTTGTAGAAAACAGAGCCGTTCTAGGTTTCATGTAGGAAAGTGGTAAGATTACACTTGTATTGGAGACAGATCATATCTCCGGAGACAGGCATGAAAGAGAATAAACCAGAGGTTTGAATATTGAAAAGAAGGCTGAGTCCAGGCAAGAACTTGCTATTTTAGCCTGCATAGTCAAGAGTGAGGGCTGCACTTACGAGAGAAACAGCAGGTATGCAGATGAGGTTATGTAGTAAAGAAATTAGGAGGCAAAACTGAGAATTATGGTATAAGAAAGGAGTGTGGGGAAAAATATGATAATTTAGGAAGATACTCAGGTTTCAAACATGCATGCTGGGGAAAATTGCAGATTTTACAAATGTATTTTAGCTTCTCTAACTCATGAATTCCTGCCCTAAATATAAGTCTTTTTGTTTGTTTTTGTTTGCTTGTTTTTGAATACGAAATGCTCTTACCAATTTGTATGGATATAAAGTTTAATGTGAACTAAATATACTATAACTTCTCAAATTCAGGCTTAATGTTTCTAGGAGAAAACATATTCAGAATTCTAACCAAGAGCATAAAGAAATGTAATAGGGTAACTTGGTTGAAACTAGATTCCAATCCAGTGCTTTCTGAAGCTGTAAATGTTAGATGATAGGAAAACTCCCATTTCCTTTCTGCTTTCAACAATGTATATTTATTTATTCCTTCTTTTTGCTGCTTACTTTTCTAGGCATTGGGGATTACAGGCAGATTCACAAGTTACCTTTTGGGTAGGTTTTCACTTTGGGCTGAACGTCAACCTGTTTGTTGAATGTACACAATTTAAAATAAGAAGCTAATTGTTTTGTTATTATTAGAGACTAGAACTCATTTTTTTTTCCTTTCCCCAGGCTACTCTCTTCTTTGAATTTATTTTCTTTTATGTATACAAATTTGCAGCCAGATTTGTTAGGCACATTCTTGGGGATATCCATGTTTGTACAATTGTTCCTGCAGTTGTTTTATAGAAACAAAGACGCATGAGGAATTCTGAGTGCATCAGAGAACTCCACTGTACCCTTTAGCTGCAGAAAAGAATGAACTAAGAACTTGGTTTGGCTCGATATAGCTTGATGGACTAATGATAGCTTACATAAGGTGTTATTTAAGACTTATTAATACAGATTAAATTTATGTAGGATTATTTTCCTTTCATTTTTCTTTTAGGAAGAGCTTAGAGGGTAGAAGTGAGGAAGGGATTTTTTTTTTTATTGAAATAAGTGGAGATTACCACAGTCAATATTTATAATAGTTAGAATCTGGAAATGAAAATGAGAGTTCCATTATCAAAGCCTAGGATAGAGTCTGAGGTTTTGTCTCTGACACCTCACTGGAGATGAGTCCTGGCCTCTGTGCCAGAAGACTTGTTTGGATGAAATCCTGGTGGAAAAAGGACTGCACCATTACCCTTGGCAATGGTAAGTGTGGGTTAACATAGATGGAACATTCAGGTACCAGGCCTGTGAGCTTGAGAGATGACACGTTGCCTAGCACTCGATGGTGTCTCCTATGTTACCACATCCTTACCATTATTTCTTTACTTTATGAAAACAAACAAACAGCACACAACTTTCCACTTGGTCTTCCTAAGCTATGTGGCCTTATTGAAAAGGCCAGGCTCAAGCTGTAAGTAAAAAGCAATAAAAGGAAAGACAGTAGTATTTCCCCATAGCTACAACTGTGGGAGAGCTTTGCCCAGAGGAGTTGTGATCTCCCAAGGGAGATCAGCAGTAGGGGTCTTGGCTGGCAGATGACAGGAGGTCAGAGAGGGAAACACAAGAATCTTGTTACCAGGAGTATGAGCGAGCACCTTGGGAGCTTTCACAACCAACCAGGGGAAATGTCAGTGACTCAGGTGTAGCAATCAAGGCAGGGGTCCTGGGCCATCAGAAAGGTGATATTTGATGAAAATAAGAGGCAATTTTATTATCCCAGCCCTAGACATATGGGTTGCCATAGGTCCTCAATAAAAGTGAGTTTTCTATCCTCTGGGTAGAGAGAGGCTTTCTTAGCTTGAAATTATTAGAGACCTTTGAGGGCAAGGTTGTGGCTAGAGTCAGAGACAAAGAGAATGCTAGTGAAATATGGGACCCGGGCCATCTAGCTGATGTAATAATGATAACATTCACAGCCATAGTATGCCTGCTGTAAGCCAGACACTTTGCTAAGCACATTTATTATGACATCTCATTATATGGCAACCTATAAGTTTATTATGTGTATTATGCTAGAAAAGAAGACCTGGGCATTGAAAAAGTAAATTGCCTAAAGCTACATAGGTAGTAAGTGGTAGAGTCAGATTGAAATGTCGGTGTGTTGAACTGCAAAAACCATTCTTTTAACCATTAAATCATTATGCCTTTCAGATTTCACGTTACAGTTTTGGACATGCTACAAGGTGACCCCGATTTAAGGTTGGGAAAAGCAACATAAAAACAATTATTATTTTTTCCTTGAGAAATCATTATTCATCAGACACTATGATGGATGCTTTCTCATACTTTATCTCATTTAATTTGCAAAATAGCCAATGAGGAAATATAAAAATGTATATTTTAAACCTTTTAAACACAAAGCAGCAAAGAACCCTCTGACTCTCTTCTATTGCCACCAAATTTGTTTCTTATGAAGATTTCTCTTCTATAATCCTCTGCAAAATAGAGCATGTTTTACCAGTTTCTCTCCCTTACTTTCTTGTTCCTGAATTTAGCTCAACATAAGAGAACAAAAGCCTGGGGTAAAATACTCACTCGTTTTTCCTGTGTGGTATCTCTCTCATACAGAAACACACACACACACACACACACACACACAATCACATTTCCTCAGTTTTTAACCTATTAATGATAAGAAAAAAGGAGGCATACATGCATGTTAATCACAGAATTTAACCCTAGATGTTTAGGTAGACTTAAAATAAGAATATAAATAAGAATATTCTACATATATTATAGTAGCCTTTGTAAAAATAGTATGTGTGTATATGGATTATAGTGCGTGTGTGTGTATTCTTTCATTCATTTTGAGATATAATTAGAATTTTCTCTCCTGCCAGCTATCTGGAGCACTCCACTCCAGGTGACAGCTCATATGTAAGCCACATATATAGAAAGTGCCTGCACTGAATTGACCTCAAATACTTAGAAGACTTTACATAGCTTTCAAAATTTCCTTACTTGCTCTCATAAAAAAGAAAGGATATCAATGAAGGGAATAGAAACATTTATTCTAATATGCAAATCAGGCTTTACACACTTCTGAAGTGTCCTTAGGCACCTTGAGGGCTCTCTTGTTCCCTTTCTCCTTGCTTCCTCTGTTCTCCTCTCACCTGCAGCATCAAGTTTGAGACATCACTGTGGTTCTTCCTTGGGTCTTTCCCCCCTTGTATTATGTTATGCCATAGGTCTTACTCCTTTTCCTGAACACTTGGGGTTCAGAATGGGTCAGTTCCAATGTCTCAATCCTCAGCCAATCAGACAAAAGTAGATCATGATAAGATGTTGATTAGTAAGGTACGGCTGCTTGCATTTCTAACACAAGGGCCTTCAATACTCCAATTTAACGGATGAAAATAATATTAATAAAGTAGATTTCGTCAGAAAGTATCAGGGAGATGCTTTTGAAAAGAAACAGTTTTCAGAAGCATTACTTCTATTCTGTTTAGGCAATTCTTCTGTTTTATTGTAAATTAGCTTTTATTGCTTTTTATGAAGATTGTGTATTGGTAGAGTCCTTATTGCATTTTCCTCATCTAAAACTATGATGTTATTATCACTTTTTTCTAAAATACATCTGTACAGTAAAATGTTCGGGGCAATTATTTCATTCCTGGCTCAGTCTTCCCCAAGATGATCTCCTCATACATAAAATCGTTACCTTTAAAATTTATAAAGTCTCCCTACAAGTATGGATTTTTCTGATTTGTGAGTTTGTATGCTTCTTGCAAAAATTTCTTACATGCTTCTTAACTTACTTTCTTATGTATTTGTGTGCAATAAGTTTGAAAGGTATTACAGACTTACAATTTGGTGAGACAACATTCATTATGATAAAAATAGCTGAGTAAAATAAGTATTATTTTCTTTACAATAAGTCTCAATCTTATTTTAAAAGAAAAGGAAAAGATGACTTATATTAGCAAAAATGTCTTAGCAAACTATACAGAATAAATATTTTTTCCTTATTTAAAAAATCATACTATATATATGTGTGTTTGTATGTACACACATATATCTCAATTTAATCACCATATATGTCAAAGTATCCATGTCTAGCACCTCAGTAATCTCCCTTGCATGTCCTTTCTCAGTCAATCCCCCCAAAGGAAGCACTTACAATGTTATAACATTTTATTCTTTTCATTGCACTTTCATTTTATATAATTTCTAACAAGGTTGAAACTATGCTTCAAATTTTTCTTAAATATCAAATAAGTATATTGTGTAAACATAATACATACATGATAGTTATGTTATTTGACAGTATTAGAAGGCATTTCTGACATTCTTTAATTTTTTATTTTTATGTAGGAATCATACCTAATACCTAAAGAATTTACTGTCTACCAAACTATCTCTGCTGTTTAAATTATATCCAGCAACCTGAATGCTAAGCTTGCTCCATTGAATGTATTGTTATGCTTTTGTCAGATTTAGACAAGTAACTCCAGGACCTATGGAAATTCTACTTTCTATTTCTACATCACTTGAACAATTCTCCATCCAGCAAGTGATTATGTCCAAAACTCAAGGCTGATTTCTGAAGACAACTTTTACATTAATTGGCAATGGCTTTATGTGAACATAAATGCTGTTAATTATGAAATTTCCTCTCGGAATACAAAACCTACAAAACATTTCTACAAGTATAACACTAGCAGAGTCACTCTTCTTACCACTTCTCAAGATTTTGAAGTGTTTACTAACCCTGGCAAGATTTAATGTTTTATAGAGCAAGCAGGTAGGAAAACAGGCTCTACATTTTGTATTATATTTGGTATGGGTTAACAGAAAGAGAGTAAAGGTCTTTCGGTAACCCCAAACTGCAATGTGTCCCAAAGGGGACGTTAGAGATGGACAGGAACCTAGATTCTGATCATAGAGAACCACCAGTGCACCTAGCCCTGTACTTAGGAGTAGAGGATTCTGTTCTGCTGAAAATGAGGAAAAGCTTATCCCGATTCCTCCTAAGATGAAATGAACCACTTTGGGAAGCAAAATATTTTAACTGTACTACTTCTATTCAAACCCAAATAGCCAAACTTTGTAAGTAGGATACTACTACAACAGACACACAAATGAAAACAAAGACAATACAGAGGCTCTCTATGGACAGGGTATGGCTACTTAGTTATGAGGGTTAGATATTAGTAACCATCTGTAAAAGTCTGTAGAAACTAGACTACAAAAGACTCAAAAAGGAATGAAGGTGGGAGATGGCTGGTAGCTTCATAAGTTAATATGTTGTTCAAGACCAAGGGTAATATAAACCATCATCACACAACAAGTTTTACTTGTTAAAGAAATCAGTGTGATACTTGCATTACTTCATCTAGAAGTTTTTGTATTAACTGTTTACTGTCGCTGCTGCCTAACTCTGGGCTGGGCTCCTCTTCCCTTGCATGCAGATCAGAGCATAAAAGACCTGTTCTTTTTCTCCAAAATAGTTTAAGAAACAAAATGGCTTGGAATCCAGTAAGAGAAAAAACCCTAAGGTTTAATTATACTTCTGAGTAGATATAGTATTGTTAGATATTAAACCTATTTGCTCTTCTTGTTTTTTCTGACAAGAGATATTTATTATGTTTACATTATGTTCCCCCTTAGACACTAGTCACAACATTTTTCTTTGTATTATTTTTCTCTCGGCTTTCGGATGTTTGCCTTTGGGGACACTGATAAAACACATTATATTTGGTGGATCCGCATTAAAAATCACTTCTTTTCCTGACAAGCTATTTTAAAATGTCATTTGTGCCTTGTGAAGGCTTTTAGAAAAATCCAGAGACCTGGACCCAGATGACCCAAACTGTATTTCTGCAAGGACTGCAATTTCCTTTTGAGGATTATGGTTCCAGAGAAGATTGCTTCTAAATATCTGTGAGAGAAACACTTTCCAGAATTAATGCTATTGTTTACTCTGTATTGATTTTTATAGCATTTCAACTCACTCCATATAAAGGACAAATGATAAAATATACTTAATTATGGTAATATTAAATAAATAATATAATCTTTTCTTAAACATATGAGATTAAAGTGCATCTATTCAGGATGTGATTTTGACTACTGATTCTCAAGTACAGTATAGCCAATATCTGTTGTTTGTTCTACCAATTGATCTTCTCTGAAGATCAAAAAGCCTGAGAAAAAAGAATTAGTGTAGTTTCCCTGTACTAAATATCATGTAGTTATGAAATAAGAAGCTATGAGTGGTACTTTTGAAAAGAATGGACTTGTGAGTTAAAATATGCAAGTACATTGATCACAAATGGATGAGAAATGTCACCCAGTTATTATACAGAAAGAAGCTGACTGAAAATAAGTGACCTTTTTACCAAACGTGTGTGAAAAATTTCCACTGTTCATTAAAGGGCACGATATCTACATAGTCCGTAAGGTGGATATGATGTTTGAAATACATTAAACTGATTTCTGTGGCTATAGCCATGGAAAATGTTTTGAACTAATCTGTTACTATTTTTGTGTGTGTGTGTTTTGACATTTTGTGAAGGTGACATGGAGAAGTGAAATTCTTTTCAGAATGGCAGGAATTTGCCTGCCCAAGTGGAAGGAAGAAGCAGAGACTTATGAATAAATGACTGCTATTTAATTCAGGGAAAAACATTAACTATTCTTTTTACAAAGGATTTATTTATGTAAGTGCCTGTCACTGGCAATATAGTAGTGAATGAGACAGGCATAGAGCCTGTCATCAAAGAGTTTTGGGTTTGGTATTATTCAACGATATAATAAGTTCTGTAATTAGACTGTAAGACACATAGAGTGTGTTATGGAAACTGATGGGAGAGACATTGGGACTGAACTGGTAGGAGCCAAAAAATACTTGTAAGAAATGACATCTTGATTTACGAAGGTCAAGCAGCCTAGCCAGGCAAAAAATCAACTTAATGTGATAGACAGCAAACATGAAGGCTCAGAGATAATGAACTAAATGGCAGGAACCCCAGCTTGGTCATAGACTGCTGGAGGTTAGTCATGGGTAGAGATGATGCCGCATCCAAACCTCACATAGAAATGATGCTAAACAAAGGTTTTAATTATATCCTAGA
The DNA here is from genome assembly GCF_040939455.1 of Microcebus murinus. Classification (NCBI taxonomy): domain Eukaryota; kingdom Metazoa; phylum Chordata; class Mammalia; order Primates; family Cheirogaleidae; genus Microcebus; species Microcebus murinus. The sequence goes on from NC_134114.1 coordinate 16,861,646, forward strand.
AGAGATGAAAACTACAAGAGCAGCCTTTCACATGGCAGTAATGTGACAAATTTGTATTTAGAGAGATCGATTTTCTCACAATAAACAGCATTATTCTGTGGAGAAAAGGAGTATAGTGAAGTGACCATAATGGGGGCAGGTGACAGATGAGGGTGACATAAACTTTGGGGGGAGAGCGAGGATGAAAACCCATGTGAAAGAGGGTAGAAGGCAGGATTGAAAGGACCGGATGTTGGTTGGATCAGTGGGTTGTGAAAAGTAGTAAGGGAAAGATGGTAGCTGAAATCCTAACTTGATGGATTAGGGTAGATTATAGTGCCATTCACTGAGATGATGGAAAAGAGGTATAAAAGGTTTTGGGGGGGCAAGATTGAGGAATGCATTGATCCTCCCCTTCCTCACTCTGTCTCTTTCTCCCTTCCTCAATTTCTTCTTTCTTTCCTTCCTTTAACAGATAGGTACTAGCTATGTGATAGATACTAATCTAGGTGACAAGGCTACAGAAATGTGTAAAGCAAGGTTATTTTCACAGAGCGTGCAGTCCCATTGGAAAATCCATCAGCAGGCAATATAAATGGTAAATGTGAGATGAACAATAAGGAGAAAGAGATGGGGAGTAATATTTTATGTAGAATGGTAAGAGAAAACTTCAATGAAGAAGTCACATCATCTATTTTATTTCAGCTAAAATTAGCAACAAACTATACAGAAGGAGCAGAGTTTTGCCAAAGTTACAACCTAGTATTTTACCTCTGAAATGAAAGGTTCAAAACATTATCCACCTAAGAATGGCATTGTCATTACATTTGAATAGCTAACTTTGAGTTTGATTATCCAAAATAAGTAGAGGCAAAAGGTGGGCTTTTCTGTTAGGTCACAAACAGGAGGTGGGAGGGTGTGAACACATCTCCATGTCAATTCTGGCAAATATATCCACCCATAGTTTGCCCTTTTCTTAAACTCTGAAACTGAAATAAATTCATTCATCTAATTATGCATTATAAAACCCCTGAAAGTCACATATGGATACATACTTGGCCAAATTCATGCTCATTCAACTTCATTTGATTCAAAGTTATTTACCTGAATTTGTGCATATTCTTGGCCCAACATCTTATTCTTTCTCCCTTCAACATCACCAAAAACTTATTATATCCTCTGGAATATATTTTTTGCTTGTTTTTAATTTTCATGTGTCTTTTTTCATTTTTTTCAATTTATTTTTATTGACACACAGCAATTATACATATTTATGAGGTAGCGTATAATGTTTCAATACACATAAACAATGTGTAATAATCAAATTAGGTTAATTGGCAAGTCCATCACCTCAGAAATTTATGACTTTTTCTGTTGAGAACATTCAAAATCCTCTCTTCTCACCTGTATTAAAATATACAATACATTGTGATTATAGTTGTCTTAAGGTACAGTGGAACACCAGAATTTATTCCTCCCATCTAACTATAAATTTGTACCCATTGATCAACCTTGCCCCTTCCCCTTTTCCCCCTCTCCTTCCCAGACTCTCATAACTACGATTCTACTCTTTACTTCTATGAGATCAACGTTTTTAGATTCCACATATGAGTAAGATTATGTGGTGTTTGTCTTTCTGTGCCGTGGCTTATTTCACTTAACATAATGTCTTCCTGTCTTATCCATGTGGCCACAAATGACAGGATTTTATTCTTTTTTATGGACAAATAGCATTTCATTGTGTAAATATGTCACATTTTCATTATCCATTTATCCACTGAAGGACACTTAGGTTGATTCCCTATCTTCATTATTATGAATAGTACTGCAATAAATATGGGAGTGCAGCTATCTTTTTGACATGCAGATTTTACTTCTTTGGATAAATACCTAGGAGTTGGATTCTTAGATCATAGCAGTCTAGATTATAGCTGCTAGATTATAGCAGTCCTATTTTTAAATTTTTGAGGAACCTCCATATTGTTATCTATAATGTCTATGCTAATTTACATTCCTATCAACAGTGTGTAACAGTTCTCTTTCTCCACATCCTTGCTAGTATTTGCTATTTTTGGTCTTTTTGATGATAGCCATGCTAACTTAGGTGAGATGATATCTCATTGTGGTTTTGATTTGCATTTTTTTGATGATTAGTGACATTGAGCATTTTTTCATAGACTTATTGACCTTTTGTATGTCTCCTTTTGAGAATGTCCATTCAGATCTTTGAATAAGACCTCAAAAGCACAGGTAACAAAAGCAAAAATAAACAAATGACATTACAACACACACACATAAGCTTCTGCACATCAAAGTAAATAATCAATTGAGTGAAAAGACAGCCTACAGAATGGAGGAAAATATTTGTAGACTATGCATCTGACAAGGGGTTAATTTCCAGAATATACAAGGAACTCAAACAACTCAATAGCAAATAAACAATCTGATTCATGAGGTTTTTAAATAGCTGATATCATGGTTTTCTATTTTCACACAGGGGTATATTAAATTTCTCTCTTTTACATATACATTACCCCATTGTCATGTTATACCAAACTACTGTGGTGGAAGCTGTCAGGAACTGTCACATTAAATCTCTGTGCCTTTGCACATAGTGTGCATTTATTAGAGGCTACTTATTCTTCTTCTGTTTGTCTAAATTCAAGCTATCTTTCATTGTATAGCTCAGGAATCTTCTCTCCTTGGAAGCATCCCTTGATCCCTCTGAATTAAGTGAGGAGCTATTGCCTGTTCATTAATAACAATCTGTACACATCTTCTACAATTGCACACCACAGGTATAGTAACTGCTCTTTCTCTTGTCTGCTGCTCCCCATCATCAGACTAAGTATTTTATGCATAGGAACTAGCTCTTGTCAACATGTATTCCTAGAACATAGCACAGTGCCTAACACTTAAGAGGTGCATAGTAATTACTGAGCAAATTAAATGGAAGAATGTAAATGTGAAACATGTTTAAATCTTATACAGTCATACTTGATATATTTTTTAATGAAAGGAAACCTATCATTATTTAGTACTTGCCTCAATCCTAACACACAGACTACATAGTAATAAATTAGTCTGTAATATCCATCCATCCTTTGTTCAACACATATTTTCTGAAGATCAACTCTATGATAGGCATTAGATACTGGATTGTAGCTTTGAATAAAAGAAACAAAAACCCTGCCATCATGGAGTTTATATTCTAAAACCCAATGAGAAATGGGGAGACAAATAATAATCAAACAAATTAAAAAGTATATAGTTAATAAGATGTCAAATGCTGTAGAAGAAAATAATAGGGAAAGGTAATAGGGTATTCTGTGGGCAGATTCGGTTATTTTAAAAATCATGGTAATGTAAATTATCCAAAATTTGTGTCTATATTAATGAAATACATTTCTCTCTGTGGTTTGTAGATTTTACCAATAATCAAGAAATGTAGCAGTTGAGATTAGAAAGAGAGAAAAGATTAAATAGAGAAGAGAGCTAAAATCAATATCCTTGCAATTCGGTTTTAGGAAAGAAGAAGAAAGTTGAACTGACAAATAACACAACCTTACAACTGCATTCCTAGAAAGAAGAGAATTGAAATGCCACCTGGGAAGTTAGCATTTCCTGATTAAGTTCTGAATTTTGGTATGAAGTTATCTTGAGTGTCGCTAAAGACGAAACTTTCTACATATTAGGAAGGGGGATTGGACAAGCAATGAACACCCTGTCCCCTCCTAATTGCAAATAATTAAATAGGTTGGCAATGTTTATCTAAATATTTTACTTCTAAAACATCTAATTATTCTATCTCCAGAAGAGTTAAGAATCAAGAATGAATTATATATATAATTGTGTATATATATTGTGTGCAAATGTGTGTGTAGATATAGATATTATTATTTTTTGCTCAATTTTGACCTGGCTCAGAATTTCTTATCATCCATTAGAGATATAAAGAGCCTCTTAGAAAGACTGATCAGCCTTTGACTCAGGTGAGCTGGGCAGTAAGTCACATTCTATGGTAGGTTCTTGAATAGAAATTTGCCCACCCATGGCAACCATGGGGCAGAGTAGGAGGAGGCAGTGAGATGAGAGCAGCATTTCTCATTACCAACAGTATCAACATCCCTGGGAGGCTGTTAGAAGTGCAGAAATCTTGGGCCACACTCCGAAACCACTAAAGAAGATCTCCAGATAATTTGCATGTCCATTTTTAAAGTTTGGTAATTGCTGGACTATAGCAGCAGTCCTCAACCTTGGCTGCATAATAGAGTTACCTGGGAAATGTTAAAAATCCGGGTGATTAGACCACACTATTATAAATTATGATTTTGTCAGAATTCCTAGCATATGTCTCAAAACTGTGATTCCTGCGTCATTTCTTAGACCTACTAAATCAGTACTTCAGGAATGAGACCCTGGAATCTGTTGCTTTAAGTCACATAGCAGTCGATTTCTATATATACCAAAATCTAAGAATGTGTGCCTTGGAGAATGGAAAACAATTAAATCCATTCCCAAAAAAAATTTATGTTTCGCTATGTTTATTACTCGAATCAATATACAAATTATGGAATGGGATACTTTGTTGTGTTTGTGTGCCTATCTATCTATATACTGGTAATTGGTACTTTTCAAAATTTATATTTAGGGGATTTAAATAGCATAGTATAATATGAATGAGTTGGTGAGTGAGAGGAAGTGATAACCATGAATCTATCTGGAAATAGACATTTAGATAGTTGCCTTCAAGGCATTTAAAAATATTCTACCAAATATTTATTCTGTTGATAATAAAAAAATCCTGCAAGATGAATGCTTCTCTTCTAAACAAGGAGCCAGCAAACTTTTCTCTATACAAGAAAAATGAAAATATATTTTTAGCTTTGCAGGTTCTACAATCTCTTTGTACTCAACTATTCAACTATGGCTTTGTAATATGCAAGCACTCATTGACTACATAAAAATGAATAGCTGGGGAAGTACAAAATACAGTGGAAAGTTTTAACAACAGACTAGATCAACTACAAGAAAGAATTTCAGAACTTGAAGACAAGGCTTTTGAACTATCTCAGTTGATTAAAATGAAGAAAACATAACAAAGAAGAATGAACAAAGTCTTGGAGAATTATGGGATTATGTAAAATGACCTGTAATAAGTATTACAGGTATCCCAAAGGAAGAAGAAGAAAAAGCATAAAGCATGGAAAGCATACTCGAGGGAATAATGGAGGAAAAAGGTCCTTGATCTTACTAACGGTATTTAGACATCCAGATACAAGAAGGACATCGAACTTCTGGAAGATTCACTGCAAACAGGACAACTTCAAGGCACATAATCATCAGACTGGCCAAAGTCAAAGTGAAGGAAAAACTCCTACAAGCTGTGAGACAGAAGCATCAAAGTAACTTACAAAGGAATACCCATCAGAATAACAGCAGAATTCTCACAGGAAACCTTACAAGCCAGAAGGGAATGGGGTCCTATCTTTAATTTCCTTAAACAGAATAACTGTCAGCCAAGAATTTTGCATCCTGAAAAACTAAATTTTATAAATGAAAGAGAAATAAAGTCTTTCCCAGACAAGCAAACACTAATGGAATTTATCACTACTAGACCTGCCTTATAAGAAATCTTTAAAAGTGCTGTGTTCCAATAAAACTCTATTTACAAAAACAAATTGTGGGCTATTTTTCTCACCCCAGTAAAAACAAGTTAGATTGTAGACTACCAGTGATCAAACGGAACTATGTTTTCAAGACTTGTTCAATTCCTTTCAACATTTTTAGGAAAGAATTAAAGTAAAGGATTCAACTGGTACTTTAGTCCTCCCTCAAAAATAGGAAGGTTACTCTAAACTGACTCCTAAGTTAAATTCTTTCAAGACACATTTACTCTTCTGTGTAAATCCAAAAAAACAACAAAAAAAGCATGTTCCTCAAATTCAAATGTGCTGATATATTAAACACAGTGGCAGGAAATGGTTCCAGGAGCTTCTGGCAATATTCAACCATTCATTGTTGCTAAGGAAAAAAAAAAGTCTCTAATTTTCTCTACTTGATAAGTCAGGTGAGGGACTAATAATAAAGTTTCCTGTTTGTAATATTTATTAGCACTTGTACAATTTTAAGTATTTTAAATCAATTATCTCCATTTCTCACAACACTGCTATGGGATAGATACTATGATTAGTTTCATTTTGAAGAACATAAAAACAAAGTTTAGACACCTTAACTGACTTGTCCAGGGCCACAGAGCTAGCAAGTACCCTCCATTGCATTTGAATCCAGGCAGTTGAACTCTGAACGTGACTTGTAATCACTACACATTACTGCCTCTTCCACTGCCTACCAGAACTGTGAATACATAAGATGTTGAATCAATTATAATCTTTTCATTTGTAAGGAAAATAGTTGTGCTCAATTTGAATTGGTTAATGGGACTGAAACCACAGAGAAAAATGTGGAAAAGGGGGAAAAGTCTTACCTTTGCATGGTGTATATGCAATAGACCCTCATTGCCCCTTCACAAGGGAGCACCTCCGTTCATCTTGTGCTTAGGGTGAGTTAGAAAATTTGTCTCTTTTCATTGAATTAAGGAAATCAACCTCTTTTCTTTCCTTCCCATCAACCTCATGACTGCAGTTTATTCATGATATCCACAGACTACCATCTCTATGTTTCTCAACTTCTGCTTATGTTAACCAACTACTGGTGATCTACATGGTATTTCATATTCAAGGTCACCAAGTCAGATATTTGTTATCTAATACAGAGCATTCTTTATTGGCATGTTTCTCCTATAAGGCCATGTGGTGGCCATTGGCCAATCTAGGGATGGCTATCTTAGACCTGGGCACATTCATCTCTGGTTAAATCTACTGCGGCCAGTGTTGCTTAGACACATGGTCATATTTTCTTGGTAGCACCATCTATGCACTGGCACCATTATAAGGTCTTCTGCAATATTTGTCTTTACAGACTATTTTCATTCCTTTGAAATAATAAGAAGGGAGTGTGTATATATACTTTGTTATTATCATACATGCTTAGGATAAGCCAACAATTTGACAACAGCTAAGAAACAAAAAGTATGCTGGTTGGTAGTTGGAAATTGCATACATATGTATTTCTTCATCATGTTTCTTATCATAGTATAACATGTTATTCACAGTATCTTGTACAATATTATCTTTTTGTATATTTGTGAACATGTTAGAGAACAAGGAGTGATCATAATTTATAACCATGAAACCTAACTTCCAGTTATCATCTTAGCACATCCTTGAATATGACAGATAATCATATTAAATTTTCCAGGTCAATGCAATCTTCTTGTCATAAGATTAGAGCAAATTTTAGTTGGAAAATATTGTCACAATATTAACATAATTACTTACAGCAAATATCTATATACTTAGGGAAAAGTTTATATAAAGTCAGTAGAGCAAATAGACTTCAGTACATTTAAATCTGTTTTATTAAGTTCACTTTCAACATTCAATTCCAACTGCCAGTTTCTCTATCTTTTCTAATACTGTGTGTGTCTTTCACCATTAACATGAGTTCCCCTTAACTTTCTTTTTAATTTCATTTCAAGTGGCAGTGGCATTAAATTTATATCTCAACATTTTACTTTATTTTATCCTGAGAATGTGTCAACTTCTCTTGGAATGATGTACATATTACAAATACTAAATTTCAGTAGTTATTATGCTTTGTGTGTCAGTAATAATCAGAATCAGCTGGAACAAAGACTTATGCACTAAACTTTATCAGAACCTACAAGAACAAACTGCTTCCTGGTTTCAAATACTGGTGGCTATGGAATTTACAAAATCATTTATTTTGTGTAAGCCAGGAGTTAACCCATTCTGAAGGTAATATACTTACTCTGTACTACATTAAAAATATTCTTAAAATATTCATCAGTATCATGTCAAACATTGCAATAGTCACCATCTATGAAAAACAAAGTACTATAGTATAATAGTATTAGTTTTAAACACAGCAAGATCTGAGTTTGAATCAAAGGTTCACTAACTATGGTGTGGCCTTAATATGTATCCTCTATCAGTCTCCATCTCATTCTCAGGAAAGTGGGGTTAAAAAGATACCTGTGCAATTATTTTCACTGTATTATATAATCATACATACAATGTTTATAACCTAGTTAGTTGCCTGGCATTTAGGAAGCATGACAGGTATGTTAAATATTGCCTCTATCCATTGTCTTGTATTGAACATATCACATATTGAAGAACAGATTATAGATCTTGAAGTAAAGTTTATGATATTTTAGCAAATTTTTGACTTTACATTTTGAAACTTTTTACGCTAAAGTTACAAGGTTATCCTATAAGAAGTTTTATGATCTTACAGAAGGAATAAATTACCATCAAATTAATGAAAATGGGATTTAATATAGAAACTAGAGGTGTGGTGGCACCTGAAGGTAATTTAATATGTGAAAAAAATAGAAAGGATATTAAGTCATATTAAGAAGGCAGATGCTACCTAAAATAAACAGTACGAATTCTCAATTGTATCCAAGACATTCTCCATTCTCTTATCAGTATGTATAATGCAAATTAAGACAACTACAACTATAGTAATGCTAGAACTCCTTTAAACACTTTTGCTATGTCCTTTTCAATAAGAACTGCAACTGACTTAATTATTAAACATAAATATTTCATTACACACTAAACACATCCTTTAACGGTCATATACTGCAATGGTCAATATATTCAATAAAAGTTCATTGGGTTTGATGCCACCATTAATCTTGAAGTTGGCACAAGGGATAGTCTACAATATAGGGATGTTTTCAACAATGTATTAATACAAGTTTGTTAGTAGCAAATGTGTCCCTGTTTGGTTATTTTTGCCTCTTTCTGTTTATCAAGTTTGCCTAACAGAAAAAAAGAAGCCAAAGACCCAGGGACAGTCATTGTAGTCAACACACTCTTCTCCCAGTTATCTTTCAATCAGTTGAGAAACCATCTCCCCAGGGGAAAAAAAAAAAAAGATAGAAATCTCAGTACAACAGAGGTAGGTAAATGTCTTTAGACTTCGATTAAAAATATATCAACAATCAGCAAGTACCCATCACTGCCTGGGGGGGGGAATCCTGAAAATATTTTATTCCTGTGTAAAAGGCAATAACATCAACATCAGCCTTAAAAGCTCTCCAGAGAATTTCAGAAGCATAGCCAATTAATATAATCAGTGTTCTGACATCTTTATGAAATGTCCCATCTCAAGATACCCATAGAAGGAAGGTGGAGTCAGCATTTCAGGAAATATGAGTGCTCACTCTAAAAAGCACACTCAAGGCAATACTATAAATCTTTACACAGAAGCAGCTATATATTTTCATTGTGCTATAAAATTGCAGATTAATTATTGAAATTTAACTTGCATAAGTATTATAAAAATGTATGTATATTCTAAACAATGTTTGTTATTTGAAAACCCTTTTATAGTATAAGTTCTATACAATCACAACTAAATAATTGCTATTGTGTAGGTACTTCGAGTGTTAATTAACAGATGATATATACTTATAGTGATAGAATTATTTTATTATTCTTGATCACATATAAATTTACCATAGTATGGAATAAAACCATCAGACTATATTACATGTGCAAAGTGAATAAAAAAGAAAAAGTTCAGGTAATTAAATCTAACTTTGGAAAAAAGTTGCTTCTATTATTCTTCTAGATATTTTTAATAAACTTAAGAGCTACATGGGTATAAAAGAAATAATATGAATTGGTTTATCTAAATTACCTGGAAAGTTGCCCTAAAGTATATGTGAAATGTAAGCTTAACCTCAATTCACTAGACTTTGATAATAAAAAAGACCTTAAACATAAAAAAACAAGATTTCAACAAACACATACATAACCTTAATGTATTATTAAATCAATCTCCTTTCAAAAACAAGCATTTTATAAAGCAGTTAAGTTTTTACTTTCTTTTGCATTAATCTATCTCATAAAAGAAATTCATCTCTCTTGAATAAGAACTATAAATAATATCAATGGTACATTAAATCTTCTAGGTACATTTTTCTTATTTGCATCAGAAATTGTAACATTTAAATCTTAAGTTTTAAATGGACACTCTTAAAATATTCAGAGATTTAGTCCTAAATCCTTAAACTAAAAGGGAGCTCAGGAATGTTGCTAAATTACAAAGCTGCACAAAATCTCAACTCTCATTTGCAAGGATTTTCTTTCCAAGTAATTTAACTTTGAAGCCTTCAGACTCAGAGATTTTGCCATTTGACAACAAACCACTTCAATCAAAATCAATTTACCTTGGCACTGCACAGTCCTCTAAATAGATTATTAAAAAGGTAAATTGAGAAATTACCTCTCTTTTCATCCTCCCTTTTATTTTCTGTGGATGCAAGGCAGAATGATTATATTTCAAAAGAAATTGCCCTGAAATGTCATTATCCCCAAATGCCATTTACACTCTAGGACACTTGCTTATAAAACTAAGATTTTCCTGACATAAACAGTCACTTGCTGCAGTGCAGAATGTCAGTTTAGTCAGTCAGAACTTTCAATGCAGAAATTCAGTGTGATGCAGTCACCCAGATAAAGCAGCACTTACCTTAATTGAAATATTCTCTGTGAAGGATGTGAGAAATCAGTCAAGTCAACCGTGAACGGGGTGGGGAGATCGAAGTTTTCAATCAACACCCTCCAAGTAGCTGCATGCTGTGCTCCTTTTCCCTGTTTAGGTTGCGCTCCTCACTGTCTAAGGAGAGAAAAAGATCAGCTGAAATCCTCAGAGGTTCCCAGTGAGTAAATGAGGGACTAAGCGATGTTTCTTAACGGGAGATTCCTCTGTGAGCGTGCTCCGTTTGGAGGCTTCCTAACTGCTGTGATAGACTCCTGTCGTGTCCCCGGAGCCAGGCGATAATCATTGACCTGATTAGCAGGAACGCTCCCGGAGCGCAGACAACACACGCGGAGGGCTTGTGGGTCTCCGGGAAATTGGTAAAGGCACCAAGGCCACTCGAGAATCTTGTCTTTTCCAGCCTAATAGACGAACTGCAACTATGACTATAATTTGCAAGGAGATTAGCTGCCGTGTTAGCCATCGGAGGGCTTAAACAAATGTGCTTTCTCCTGCCGTTTTTCAAGGTGCATTCATGTTAGACATCAGGTACAGTGAAACAATTAATAGACTGATAGAGCTGATTTGTAAGACACGCTTAAAGCTGAAAAATGTTTAAAGCAATGTGATCAAAGAGATAGCTGCACTTGTCTTTGCCCCAGCCTGCTACTTACTCCAACCTTTGTCACAGTAAAATGAATTTAAAGGTTTGTTACAGCCCTCCAGAGTGCAACTCTCTGAATTTATAAAAAGGAAGTATTCACACTAAATAAGCATATTTGGCAGTTGTCTACAGACACATGCACTCAAACCAAGGCATGGAGAACAGAATAGTGCTTATATAGTTTTTCAAATAGCATTTTAAATTAGCATGATGCTTGAAACAAAATGTTTGCATTGTACTATTAACCTGAGTAACATAGGGCAGTACAACATTACATCTACCTGAATCATCTCTTCTATTAGCTGTTGAAATACTGTTCTACTAAAACAAAAACAAAGCAAGGGTATGAGAAGATCCAAAATGTCAAACACCTTTATAAATGTAGTCATGTACCATTAACAACCAGCTGGTCCCCATCCATCATCGGCTCTTTCTGCCATTGACCATCTTCTCAGCACTTCCACCTCTCTTACATCTGAAGGGACTAGTTCCCTGAAGAGATCTTATTCTCTGGAAAAGGTCATATAACTGAATGCCAGAGCCCCAAATGGTTAATTTTTGACAGCTCTCACTTTTGCAGGAGAAAATTATGCAAATAACATAAAAAGAACAGATGAAAAAAGTCATTTGCATGTCTTGAGGGTGAGAAAATTCTCATTGCCACAGAGAAAACTGAAGACTGTCCTCTCACAATGGTACTGTGATATGTTCAGCACTTCTGTTTTTCCAAGTAGGTCTCACTTGGGACATATGGCATTCCCTTGATATGTGCGTGAGAGAGAGAGAGAAAAAGGGAGAGAGAGAGAGAGAGAAGCTATATCTGCATTGTAATGTGTGTGTGTGTGTGTGTGTGTGTGTGTACATGTATAATCTTAGAAAACCCCCAAATTTCAATAAGGGAATGCATCAAACATATATAACAGAGAATCCGTATGCCTTATGCATTCCCAAGCAATTTTTTAAAAAGCATCTCATTAAAATACAAGCTCTTTGATGAAACTTCTTACAAAAATAGAACTTCAGGGTAACTGAGTTGCTGTAAATAGAACAGATACTCCTACTTGAGCTGAACAGAGATGCCCCTTGACAAACCCCAGGAGGAGGTGGGGCTGCAGCCTCCCATGCAGAAGTCTCTTGCTCCCTCAGCTGGTGGAGGATGATACCTGAAGGTGAAGAAGCCCAGTGAATCTACTTCAGGAGCAGAACAACTTTTGCCGCTGTTAAGCAGGAAACCCATTACCCAATTATAGACTAACATTAGAGTGTTCTAGCAGAAAAGAGGCTGCTTAAATCAAAATGGGTGCACCCTGAGTATAAATTGTAAACAAAAAAATATAGCTGCTAATTTCTTCTGAGAGGGGTCTGACTAGTGTTTAACTCAGTAATTGTAAGTAACAACGGGATGGATTCCATGGTTCTGATGTGGCATTGGTCATGAAATTAAAGCACTCTGTCTTATATTGATCTAAGCCCCATTCTAAAGAACTTAACTTAGTGACCTCTTTTTAAACCTTTCTAAGACAGTGCTTATTTTCCTGAACCCTGCTAGCCAGCAATTACTGTTACCAACGAAGACAGGTACACATCAAACTAACTTTGTGCTACTGTAGATAGTTTCAACCTGGAAACTCTGATTGCATAACATTGCACTGATGACACTTCTAAATAATCACTCTTTTTATTGTCATAAAATCCAAGAGTTTTTCAAAACTCTAAACAGTTTCAACAGAGTATGAATGACTCTTAAGTAGACTTTTTAACTTATGTTGGACCACCAATTGATGTTATAAGGAAGTACACACCTGAGTAACAAAGGAAAATAAGACTATTTTGTGAGGAGAGTGAGGGAAGACAGTAGTCATGCGATAATAATAGATACTATCTATTAAATGCTTGTTGTGGGCCAGGTGTTTGGCATATACTTTAGCTGTAGCTATTATCCACGAAACCCTTACACCAATCCTATTAAGCAGGCATTATTATAATTTTTAATTATTTACTAATTAAGTTAAGGCTCTGAGATTTAAGTAAATTTAAAGAAATTTACCAATGTCACACAGCTTATACAAAGGAAACCCAGAATCACAACTCAGGTCACTATAACTGTAAAATCTTAATACATATTTAGAAATTACCAAACGTTAAAACCAACAAAAATGCTACTAATATAAGAGAAAAATTGTCTAGTTTTAGGACTTACAAAATCAAATTTTTGTATCTTTAAAAACTTTGGTTTATAACTGATAAAATATTGAATCGTGACTGTTCTGCTATAAAATGCATCATGCATATTTTTTAGCAGAAAATGAATTCATCAAAAGTAAACTTTAGTCTAAAAAATAAACTTTATCTAAAACTTCCAAATGATGTAATTTCATTGGGACAAATTGGTTAATTTAAATAAAAACCTCTTTTGTAATTCATTTATTTTCCCCCTCATATGTAGTGATTATTGCTATTTACAGTAAGAAAATGATCCTACTCCAAGTACCTGGCTATTTCAAGAACATTTACTAAAAATATATTAGGCCAAAATTATGAAGATTTTTGGTATCCCTCTTCTCCAAGAGCCATAATGTAATAACAAAGCTCAAACATACTATATAGCTAAAAGTTCATTTCTAGTTTGTTCAAACTTTACCTAGGAATTTCTTAAACATCACTTGAATTGTACAATTTCATATGGTCCTTTAAAATTGCCAGACATATCCTTACAGCGAAGCGTTGGGACCACACTTTTTCAAGGTGTCTAATAAAAATTCCATCTAAAAAGAAATGATGATAATGCAAATGAATGCAGCCTTTAAATTTTGCCAAGAACGTTTCCCACCGATTATCTCATTTGAGTCTTACGGGAATCTTGTAAAATAGGTTACCATAAGTGTTTTTCTCATACTTTAATGATGAAGAAATCAGGAATAAAAAGACCAAGGGATTGTCCTTTGGTCTTTGATACTAAATGCAAAACGTGAGGGCCTCATTTTCAGACAAGTCTTACTGTTCTCTACTATTGCTTACAAACGTTTAACTGAGTTACTTTGGAGTCAAAAAGGAACCTAAACGAATATAAAAGTGGAAGCTACTCTTTCTTCATTTACTTATGTTTGTTCTAAACAGTGTAAACCATGATTATGATTTGTTAAAGAAAAAATTATTCTGAGCCAACAGAGAATTTGTGATTTATATATACAGGAATATCTTCCCTTGCTTTTCTCATAGACTCTGATCTTGGCTATTATTATTTAAATCTGGAATATATTAAGGTAATTGTAAGGTAATATTGTCCAAATGTTATCTTATGATTCTTATATGAATTTAATCTCGCTTCTCTATACAACTTTAGATTCAAATATGACCTTCCTACAACACTTTGTGGTACAACTCTGTGTGATTTAATGATTAGGGTAGGAAAAGAAAAGAATCCCAGAACATTAGTGTTAATTTTTTAAAATGTATGTATATATAAAACAAGCTTCCTACCTAATAACAAATCTTTCAGCAGCATCATCAAACTAAATATTATTACACATGTTTACTGAATGCTAATAGATTCTCATATATTATATATATTTCTGCTTATGTCTAAATCATAGAGGCTCAATGACTAAATTTACCAGACTTTAAGAGAAACATCACATTTTTAATGCAAGCTCCACTCATGTACTCATGAGTTCGAGATGTCAAATTCTGGAAAATCAGAAAGCTAGACTAGATATCAGAATGCTTAAATTCTGGGGCTTTATAATTTTGAGCCATTATAAAGCTTCTAGTTAATAATTTTATTGGAAAATATGATGAAATTAAACTATATTATCTCTATGATTTCAGTCAGTTATAAAAATACATTATCTATTTTGACTAATGATGTGTGATCACTTTTTTACCTAATTCAGAAATAATCTAGCAATCAAAAGATTTATATGCAAATACACATTTCCCCTCTTATGCTTCCATGACACTAATGATTTAATTATTATTTTATACTATAAATAATATAGCAAGAATATTTTTATTTCATTGTTCAAGTAATTTAAGAATCAGCTAGAAGTTATTGATTTGAAATTGTATACGGGGTACGTGAGAAAATTACTAAGGTCAGGAACATTCTTTTCATGTTTTTAAATAACTATAATAGATTCCTTTAAAAGGACATAGTTTTATTGCACCTAGATTGGATGCTTAGCCTTTTTCTTTATTGTCCTGGCCAGTAAAAAAATGAAAGGTAATTTAATTAAAATGATTGAGAACTAACTTAAAACCAGGGAGCATGCATGAAGAATGGGCATATGATATTAATATATTTTGTGTTTTTAAAACCACATTTCCAATTTAGTAGGCAATTATTTTAAAATAACAAAAAGCATAGTGCATAATTAAAAGAAAAAAAATAGCTTTCAGTAGACATAATTTCTTGGCATTTTAGACCTTTTTAAAGCTCTCATTTATCCTGTCTTGTATCTTTCAGATATGACTATCAAGTGCAAGAAAAATGAAATAAATAATTTATAAAATTTTAACAACATTAAATTTAATTTATATTAAATTCAATTAAAGCCACCAAAAATTAGTGATGACTTAACTTATACATATAAAATCCAAACTGTGCACATTTTTAGCAATGATTTAAAAAATAAGTCATTAAATGCACATGTAAAATAATATTAATGAATAATGTTGCTTAATAGAAAAAAGAGGGGCATGTTTATTTCCTTATTGAGTAGACATGTTTATTCTTTATGGATAATCAGAAAGCCAGGGGTGGGGTAGAGTGGAATGTAAAGATCTGGATGCACTAATGTGAGAAACAATATCAAATGAATTTGTTACTCACTAAAAATTCCTAGGATTACAAAAATCCTAATTTAGATGTTTCTATTAATTTGAAACTATAAAATTACATATTCAATTATTTATAAAGTCATTCCTACTATTACATGCCTATTAGAATAGTTAAGAAAAAACAAACCCTAATTACACTAGTATCGGTTGGCAATAATGTGAAACAACTGTACATGGGAATATAAAATGGTGAAATCACTATAAAAAACATTGTAGTAGTTTTTTAAGAAGACAAATATATGCCCACTGTGTGATGTAGCCTCCTTTCACTCTGAGGTATTAACTCCAAAACAAGTAAGTATATTTCCAACTAAAAACTCACACACAAATGATTGACTTTATTTCTACTAGCCCCAAACTGGAAAAAAACCCAAATGTCCATCACTAGGTGAGTGGGTAAATTGTAATACATTCATACAATGGACTACTTCTTGGCAATTAAAAGAAACAAACTACTAATATAGTCAAAAACTGAATCATGGGATGGTTATGCTGACCTAAAAAAGTCAGAAACAAATATGTAACTTGTATATAATTCCATTTATATCAAATTCAAAAATATGAAAATTAATCTGTAATTATAGAAACAGATACATGGTTGGTGGTGGATGGGGCTGGAATGAGGAATGGCAAAGGTCACAAGATACCTCTGGAGTGATGAGAGTGTTCCGTATTTGATTATGGTGGTGTCTTCACAGGTATTAATATATATCTGTCAAAACTCATCTAATTTACACTTTAAATATGTATAGCTTATTGTATATAAATTATACCCCAGTAAAGTTGCAAAAAAATCCCCACATATTTCCCATTTATTCTTTAATAAAACATTACCATAATTAAACTGTTAATGGTATATTATATACAAAACAATCTACATGCCTTTAAATCTATTTTCTAAAGAAACCATATTGAAGACAGTATAAAACTACCTACTTTATATTTCTAACAGTTGCTTAAATTGTATAGAGCATTCCCCATTCAATCACATTTTAAGACAACTTTAAAGTTAATGTCCTAGTACCTATTCAGATAATAGTTCAGTAAAATTTTATATAGGGAAATAAAGCACCATTCCATTTCAAACAATGACTGCTGTGAAATGCTTAATTACTTTTCGACACACATATATCATTGTCCATTTGTTCCTAATTTCTCTGTAATGTGTATTGAAATATTACCCTAGCATATCTTCAGCATCTATGCCACAGCAGGTGACACTATATAACAGAAAAAATAATTGGGCTTTCTCAAGCTTTAATGGTATTTGACAGGCATTAAGATGAAAATACTTTATGTAGAATCATAAAGTTGATATTGTTACATAGTGGCTCTAAAAGGATCTCCTTCTTACTCTTCTTTACTAAATTGAACTTTTTTTCTTTGGGTTTCATGGTGACTCTATTAACTTCTGAAGACCATGTTTCATTCTTTCAGTTACAATGACTGTAATATCCAGTTTCCTCTCATGTCAACTTGCTTTTTTTCAGTCTTGGCAAAATCCATTAATATGATGCCCTGACATAAAGAATAGGTGACTTCTATTTGCCTTGCTGACTCAATTTTCCTTATTAAAATAATTTCAACTCTCACACTAATACAGGGTTTTAACATATCCCAGACTGTTGGTGAGCAGTCTGAGCTAACACTTATACTACCTGCTGCACATCAAATATATGGATTTGAGTTTTTGTAATAATGATAAAATAGTGATAAAAATAGGAGGGATTTTGGTAGTTCACTGCCTGAGATTTAGACAATTGTGAATCCTTGGGCTATTTGCTTAAAGCACATTTACCTCAGTTTCTTCTGATAAAAGGGGTGATAAAATAGTGTGAAATGAGTTAATGCATATGGAGAAGTAAGATTAAATGAATGAAAGGATACACAACACTAAAAAAGGTGTCACAAACGAGAGCTCTATAAATATCACACTTAATTATTAGTTAAAACAAGAAACATATATACTATATATACCCCCAAATAAAACTTTGTTAATTGAAATTATTATGTCCCATTGGATATAAGCTGAATATATATCACACTATTGTTTATATAGTGAATCCTGGGAAAATTTTTTCCTTTAAAAGCGTAAAAAAAAATGTGTTGTCCATTTTTAGCAAGAATGTTATAAAACATAATAGCACAGCACTGTTGGACATATAAACTACTATATCTCAGGGGAATAACTTTGAAATTTGTAACAAAATTGTGTGTATTTGTGTCTGTGTGTGAATGCATGTAAATAAGTTGGGTGATTCTACAGATGTTATTAAGAAAATATTGTGCAATGAATCATTGTTTGTAATAATGAGAAACTGAAAACACTAATGTATAATATCATTGATTATACATAAATAGGAAAGGTTCATAAGTGTATACATCCATTAACATGTTTTAGAAGTATATTTTGACATGAAAAGGTTTTCATGTCATTTTTATAGGAAAAAACAGATTACAATACAAGCATGTATATATATATATAATTTTTTAAATAGTATTTTCTTTTTAATTCTAATTCAATTCCACAAATATATTAAGAACTTACTTTCTGTACGTATCTATCTAAGATTCTAGAATTTAACATTCAATAAATATTAATTGAGCATTGTCCATATGCCAGAAAGACAAACTTGTGGCCACTGTGGTTTTGATGCGGGCGAAATAAACACAATCCTTATTCCCATAGGATTGTGTAATGCATATATTACACTACAGGGCAAAATCTCTCCCATGCTTTTACATAACCTACTTTTCATTGTTGGTTGCCCTCAAAAAGGTCTTTGTATTGGAGAGATGGAATCTAACATTCATTTAGGGATTTGGGGTAGAAATAGACAAAGGGACTATGTTCTTTAGTTTTTAATCTTTCTAGTCCAACTTTTCATTACAAAGTTTCAATAAAATACAAAAAGTAGAGAAAACATTTATTAATAGACACGTGTGTTCTTGTCACTCATCGTCATCATTTAGCTATTTTAGGCCCAATCTTGTTTTCTCTATATTCTTTCACTTTGTCCACTCACCTCCCCTTGGATACTTTTGAAGCAAATCCTAGATGTTATATTATTCTATCTATAAATGTTCCAGTGCTGTGTGAATGATAATGAGAAGGACTATTTTCCTTCTTTTTCTTTTTTGAAACATATCCAAAATATCATTATCACATGATATTTTCTTTTGCTTTGACTTTAAGTAACTAATGCTAATGGGCCTACCTTGAGAATTTAGTATAGTAGAATCTACTAGATTTATGCTTTGGGGTTCCTTTTATGCTACCACTAGTAATATAAAGGGTTGATATTATTTTATTGCAGACATGCAAAGAGGTTAGCTGGCCAACAATATCTTAAGCTTGATTTCAGCAGCCACTGCACCCATCTCTCAACATGTCTTATTCTTATGGGTCAAGAACAAGATATAAAGATACATTATTTTTTATAAAGCTTAAAAATTGGCATGTCATTCATTTGATTAAAAAAAAAAAAAAACCTTCACTAGGCCCCAGCTGATTATTGGATATAATGTAAATTTCTTATATACAATTCAAAATTTGCCCTGATCTGCCTGTAAGGTAATTTTCTATAATTTAAAAGATTTAATTGTTTTCAGAATATAATTTTCCCATCTCTTGGTTTTTATTCCTAGGCTCCAACATATATATTTAAGTAAAAGGAACTAAATTATTTGATGGTTCTCCCAATGTTTACTGTAAGCACTGGGTACAAAATAGACACTCAGTAAAAATTTGCTGAATGAATAGATTAATGACCTGTTGAATAAAGAATTTTCTGTCTGTAAATGACAGATGTTAACCTACTCTTTCACTTCACTATTCTGTTTAAAAGCAGTGCAGAATAAAAAAATGTTTGAGGAATTAGATTGCCAGATGCTTCTGTTCTGCTTAGGAATATGCAAAGCTATCTCAATTTACCACACTAGAACTATTATATTTTCATTTAGTAAAGTGCTCTCAAAGGGGCTACAAAGCAAGGACCATTTATCTTTATCACATAGAATTGGTTTTTAAATCTAAAAACCAAGAATTAGGTTCTTGATTTCTAAAAGAGAAAACACTGGCTATTTTGAGGTGCCTTTCTATGTTGTCATATTTTATAATGACAAGACAACTTTATAATTTAATTCAATGCTTTTCAATCTCACTGGGTTTGTACTCTTTTTCACTTAAGGAATTGGTTATTTTTCATTTCATAAAATTATCATTTTATGTTTTTTACTTATTTTAAACTCAGTGCTATGGATATGAAAATATCAGAATAATAAATTATTAATAATGTTTCTTGAGAAGATTAATATTTCATAATTCATATCTTCATTTATAATTAAAGCATATAATTTATTATATTAATGACAGAGGACAAACATATTTTCAGTTGGTTGTAGGATGATGGATTGTAGTAAAACTAAGTTGCTATACTCTGCTTTCGCTAGCTTTAATTAAGAAAAAATTCAGATAATTATGAAACTCACTCTCAAGCAAGATGAGTTAGCAATAATTTAAATATGCAAAAATTCAAATAAGAATGATAAGAGTGACACTTTTATTACTAATTTGAAGTAATTCTATTTATTCTTTAATTATTATGATGCAAACTTTGTTTTCTCTCCAATCCTTATATTTACTAGGAATACTTTTTAAAAAATCTTTTTTGGGGTGAACTTTGTTTTTAAAGTGAGCAACTTGAAGGAAAAGTTCAGGCTTTTCTGAATTGCAGCTTGGCATATCACTAAATGGACATCTTAGCTAAGGATCTCCATGGAGACTGCCCTCAGGATCACCTACTCTGTTCAGTCTATTTCAGAAGAGGTAACTGAAGTGCTAAAATTATGGTGTTGGAGGGGTAAATCTTTGATGTTCAGCAGGTCTGCAGTTTGCCAGTAAGCATAGGTGACTCAGGGACACAGATGAGTTCTGAAGCTGGCTGAAGTGAAGAATGTCCCTTAAGTTACCCTATAATGAGAGGTCGCATAATCTCTTGGGCGTATAGAAAGTATCAAGAAAAAGCAGGTTTTTAGTAGTCTAAGGCAAATATGTGTGTTTGATTTAGTCTAAAAAGGTTTGCCTTACGAGGAATTTTTGCTGGCATAGTTCCCAGATGAGGCAAGCCCAGGAGGGGGCTATACCATTAAGTCTAGTGACCTGACAGACTACTTGGGAATGCTCAACAAAAAAAGATCTTATATTTAGGTTTTACTTTAGATCTCTCCACTATAGCTGTTATGCAAGGAAGTGAGGTTTACAACATGCACACAGGAAAATGGAGATTCTTCTAATAGGAAATCTGTTCTATCTATTTCATTAAGCAGAGGAAGATTTACTCACCCAAACACTGCATGCAATTGCTCCTCAGTGTTCTGGGACTACTGGGGAGCAGATTAAGTCAGAAGACAGTCCCTCTAGTTAGTGTTGGAGAGGCCTACGAACAATTGGTGTACCTAAGGAAGCTGGCCCAAGAAACAATATCCTGGCCCTAAGAGCAGAGCAAGATCGGGCTCTGGTATTTTTCCAACTATATAACCACAAACAGTGTCAATCCCATAAGAAAGACACCGGAGAAGGAACCAGTCACTACCAGAAAATTTGTCACTGTCAGGGGGCAGTGGAGGTCTATTTCTAGAAAAGAAGCAGGTAGGAAATAATCAGGGACACAGAGACCCTGCCAACAGCTACTTCTTAGCAGGGCCTCAACTTTTGCAAAGGAAAAGGTTACAAAAAGTGTGCTAGGTACAGTCAGCTTGATTATCTTAAGGTAACCTTCCCCAAATCAACAATGCTAGGAAATGGCCTACCTGGGATGGCAATCCAGCAATTCCCAAAGTCAAGGCCTACGAGTATTCTCATTCTATAACACATTCATTTTTTATTGTTATGTACTTCTCAAAGAGGTTTTATACACATTATTTCCTTTGAGAATGAAGATAATATCCAAGGTGAGAAAAATCATATTATTATGTCCATTTTGCAGGTGAAGAAATTGAGGCTAACATAAAGTCTGTTATGAGCTAACCTAAATTCAGGGTATCCTGCCTGAGATTATTTAGATAACAATTTTTAAAACAATAAACCACACATCAATTCTTCTAACACCCTATTCTTCTACATTCTTTTGACAAATAGGTTAGCAATCTTTTTTCTTATAGCACTAGATAGGAAATGTTCTAGAATTTGAGGCAAAAAGGAAAAATTGAAAATATCATGTAGGTACTTATATAATAATTTAACATGGAACCATTTAAAAATGTAAGATCTTTCTTTTTCTATGGGCCATACAAAAATAAGCAGAAAGGTCAGATTTGATGCCACAGGCCACAGTTCATCAATCCCGGACTATACCAATGCCGAATTTATCTGTTATTTATAATATCAATTTGATAGTGATGAATTGAATATTCCCTCTATTTTATTCAATTAAATTGTGTTTTTTTTGTAGAAGAAACTTATAAGAATTTTCATTTACACATTAAAAATGATGAAATAACATAACTTACAAAATATTTCCAAAACTGCATTTCTATATTTTATATACAGTAATATTTTTATTTCAGTTAAAAACCTGTCAAATGCAACTCCTTTCCAAAAGAACATTATTATGACTCACAGTAAAATTGATTTATATTTAAATATTTTTCTCCATAGTTAAAATTCAAAATTGGATTGAAATAATGCCATAATATATCTCACAGCATTTCTAAAAATAGATCAAGGGCATTCAGATGGCTGAAATCTTTACTATAAAAATATGGTTACACACTTTTTCTGTGATGTTGTCATACAATGATGACTTTATGACAATTTTAGTTATTATATTTGCTTAGAATGATATACACAGGAATCTAAGACCATAAATGTACAAAAGCATAGCTCATTAACATGCCTTTTCCTCACAAAGAATTTGACCTGAGTATGTAACCTTTGGAAAAATATTTTTTACTCCAATATAACTAAATAGGAAACCAGTCCTTTTGTCTTCCCAGTTTTCCATGGGAAAACTTCAGATTCTTCATGAATAAATGATGACCGAAGACAGTGACAGCAATTATTGGTAATATAACTGGAATAACATTAAAAATCACTAAAAAAGATTAGCCATAAGCTAAAAAGATTGGCCATAAGCTTTTAATATTTTTATCTTAAAAGTCTCATGACAATGCCACTGTTTTTTAGAGAAAATTTTATTGACAAGACATGTTTGTGTATCTTTTCTTTCTCCTCTTATTTGTATTCTTATAAATTACCAAAGGAAAAGAAAGTATTAATTTGTCATGCTATGGTATGATATATGAATTGCAGTAATCTCAGGGAAGGTTTGCAATCAGGTTCTAGATTGAAAAAAAAATTTTAAAAAACAGCATATTCATTCAGAATCGGGCCAACCAAAAAATTTGCCAAATTCATAAGGAATACCTTTCTATATCATAGCATACCAAAGGTCTTTCTTCTGCATAGACAAACACAACATTGAGTAGAAAGAATCTGCAAGAATAGGGCATATTGTGTTTGACCTGAAACCATTTTATTACCCTGACTGTGGACATCAATGAACAGCTTTAGATGAAGTATGAGTTCACTTTGAACTTATTGCAATGTTAACATCAGATTATAGAATGTATAGAGATAATAATACTTGTGCTATTCTTGTCATTCTGAAAATATCATAATGGTTGCATCATTCACAAGGCCACCAAGAACTTGCCCTCCTTCTGGATATATCTGACTGCTTAACATTCCTAATCAATTAATGAAAAAAGGGAAGAGCTGGTTTTGATAAAGTGTAATTGGTATATTGACATTTTGGAAAGAGAGAACTTTCTATGTTTGTTTGTTTATAAAAAAACAGCTATTCATGGTGGTGTTCATTTGTCAACTTGGCCAGTCTATGGTCCTCAGCTATGTAATCAAACATTAATCTAGGTGCTGATGTGAAAGTATTATTATGTAGAAGTGATTAAAATTCATAATGAGTTGACTTTAAGTAAAGGAGATGATCCTAGATACTTTGGGTGGGCTTGATTCAAAGATTTCAAAGCCTTTAAGAGCAGAGTTTAGGCTTCCTTGAAGAAAAACAAATTTTGGCATTGGACGGTAGATTCAGCCAGTGCTCTGGCATTCCGGGCCGCCCTTTCTGATGGTCTGCCCTACAAATGTTGGACTTGCCTAGCCAGCCTCTACATTTCCATAGACCATTCCTGGCAATAAATCACTTATTTTATATATATAATACACATATATATAAAATATATGTATATATTTATATATAATATAAAAATATATATACATATATATAAAATATATGTGTGTGTGTGTATATATATATATATATATATATCTCCAATGGGTCTTTTTTCTCTGGTGTAACCCCAACTAAGACACCTAGACACTCACTTAATTAAAGATTTATAAAACTTTCTGCAAAATTCCCAAAGGGAAAATGATTCACTTATAACCTTAACACCAAATACATGGTGGTTGGCTGCCAACAACAACAAAAACAACAACAGCAGCAGCAACAAAAATTAAACACCTGGGGATGAAGAGTCTAACATGAAACAATACGGAATAATAATATCAGACATAGAATTAATATTAATTAATTATTAATATTAATCAGCTTCAGTTTAGAAAAGAGAATCTTGGTACCCCCTTTACTTTTTCAGCATCTTTCTTTTCCTTTCTTTTTAAAAAAAATTTTTAAGTTTAAAAAAATTTTTTTTTAAGTTTTCTTAAACATTTACGTTTACTGAATAGAGCAACATCAAATGCAAGTGTAAAGATTCATTCTGCAAAGGCTGATTTCCTATTCTCTGTGTTCTTCTCCTATCTGTGTCTGTAGTACGCAGAATGCTGAAATGATCTCAATGACTCTCAGCTTTGTATTATATAATATCAAAGGAATTTTTGCAAATGTAATTAAGGTTATAGTTGGTCATAAATAGAGAGATTATCCTGGTGGATTTAATTTAACTTAATGCGCCATTTAAAAGCAGAATGTCTTCTCCAGTTGGAGGCAGAAGAGGAAGTCAAAGATTTGAAACAACATGGAGATGTTGCTGGCTTAAAGATGGAGGGGTCCCTGTGGAAAGGACCAGAGGGCAGCCTGTATTATTGAGAGAGATTCCTAGCTGACAGCAAGCAAGAAAATAGAGACCTCTATTCTTCACCTACAGAAACTTTATTCTTCCAACAAACTGAATGAGCTTTGAAACTGATTCTTCCCTAGACCTCTCAGAAAAAAGGGCAGCCTGGCTTAAACCTTGACTTCAACCTTTTGATACCCTAATTAAAGAGCCCAGTTGAGCCTACCCAGACTACTCACATAGAAATGTGAGATACAAATGGGTGTCCCTTTATGCCAACAGGGTTTGCAGTAATTTTCTTACACGGCATAAGAAAACTAACACAGTGTCCACTGCAAGATATTTGAGCCTCTCCAGTACAGACCACACATATTATTTTTTCTTGTATCACAAATGCTTAGCATAATATATGTTAAATATGTTAGTTATGTGAATGAAGGGAGTGCCAAAGAATACCTCAATCATTGACCTGTAATGACTTAGAATGGCTTCTTTCCCCACTTTTTGGTTTATGTTGCCTCAATATAACAGACAGAACAAATAATAAGGTAGGGTACTTCCAGTTTTTTGTTTTTGTTTTTGTTTGAGATAGGGTCTTGCTCTATTGCCTGGGCTACAGTACAGTGGTGTTATCATAGCTTACTGGAAACTCAAACTCCTGGGCTGAAGTGATCCTCTGCTTCATCATCCACAGTAGCTGGGACTACATGCGTGCAGCACCATGCCTGGCTAATTTTTCTGTTTTTAGTAGAGACGAGATCTTGCCATGTTGCTCAGGCTGGTCTCAAATTCTGGTCTCAAGGGATTTTTCTTCCTGGTCTCCCAAAGTGCCAGGATTACAGGCATGAGCCACCACCCCCAGTCTAGTTTTTAAAATAATATTCATAGATGATGTTTCAGTAATACCATGTGTCTTCTTAATCTATCTTAATGTTTGGAGTGTGACAAATTGTACAATTTAACATTTCTAGATTCATCAGGACTAAGAAAATTATGATAATATAGTAAGACCTCCCAATTATTTTACACTGAATTACAGAGGAACTGGACAGATATGGAGGGGAGTTGTCTAGAAGTCTGGGCCCTCTCAAATTTGTATTAATCCCCATCTAGTAATTATTCTACTCTAACAGAAGCGACAAAGCATATATAACATGGAGGGGACTGGGGGAGATCACTGGATACTCAGAGAGCTAGAGCGTAAAGAATCTGATGAATTGTGTTATTGTAGATGAACAAGGTCACACATAAACTGTCTTTTAAAATTAGAAATTACTGAATTTTGGATATTTGACAAATAGTTTCACTAAGGAATTATTTTGTTTGATTTTTTTTTAGGGCTTTCCTCAGTATTTGTTAAGGTTGATTAATTTGCAAATTACTCTTAGTGGCAACTTTGAAGAGCAGCTACACTTGAAACCTCAACTGGTATAATTTAGATCCTTTGAGAACATTTTCTTGTATAAGAAAACAGGGCATCTCAGTGCAACAGACCTTTTATACAATTATTTATAATATATTCTCTTTCATATGTTCAAAACATTGAGAAACTTCAAAGAAATTAAAACAAAACCTGTGGAAAGTTAGCAGTTCTTCAGTCCCCTGGTGGCCTGCATTCACTTCCCAACCTTAACACTTCAGTGGCCATAATGGCCCCATTTGGCTGTGTATAAAGTAAGAACTCCATTGTAATTTGGCAATAGAGCAAATTCTTTGCAGGGACATGCCAACCTTTGTTATTTTTCCATAAGTGATGTAAACCCTTCTGGAGTGTCTTCGATTGAGATGGAATTCAAGTTCATCAAAATCCCACAGCTGTAACTCTTTTTGTAGGCAGTGCAGATTTGGACAGTGCTAGAATTTGTTCAACTCTCAGCAGCGCTATTTAATAAGAACTGCAAACTTGAGACAAATGATGTAACTTTTTACAACCTCAGTTTTAAAATTTGTAAAATGGGGATATGACAGTACCTATGTTTAGGATATTTTTAAAGATGAAATGAGCTAATTTCAGTAAAACATTCAGGAAAGTACTCTTAACATTTACTTCTTAATAATGATACCTGTTATTTGCTATTATTATTAATAACATGGATTTCATAATTTGTAATAGTTTTATGAAAAAATAGAAATAAATATAAAAGTATCTGAAAAAGATATATATAACCAAATATAACTCTGAAATAGTATAGGACATGTTCATATCTCACATCCCCCCCATGTCAGACCCTGGCGGCGTATACATGTTACTTTTTTCCCTGTTATTTGAGAGTATGGAATTCTGTGGAATTTTAATGTTTCTATGTTAACATTTAATAATGGGTACATGGAAGATTGTCCCTCTGTGTGTAAATGTTTTTCTTTTCATTTCTGGTGTAGGAATAAAGAAGTAAATAAATAACTCATTTTTCATAACGGAAGACTGTAATCATTTACTTTCCTGACCTCTGATAGTCAAAAATGAAATTCAAGAATATATTTTTATCATGAGACTGAAAAATTCTGTTCTGCGCCCATTAATGAAAACACAAGCATGATTCTAATTAGCCTGAATGTACCCTGGAAATGCATAAATCCCTTAATCAGATAAGAGAGAGGAAGGCTGGTCATCTAAATGCCAAATTTATTATATTCTGAAAAATACCCTATTCTTTCTTCTAATTAAAATTATGGCCTTAATAATGAGCATACCATAATTAAAGATAAAGTAAATTAATCAAAGAAACAATTTTTGCTTCACTATATTAAAAACCTATTTTAATAGTTATATTAATAAAACTGTTCTTACATTTTCTTGGAAGGTGTTAAGTTGTTCATAATTACAGCGACTATAATTCTTCAAATGAGTAGATATCCTCTCTTCAAGTGAGTAAATATCCAACTAAAACCACTAGTAGTTTGAAGAATTTCACACTATCAAATTAATAGCAGCAATTATCTCAACACCACCCCCAGCAACTTTGCAAATCCTTTCTCTTCTTTTAGCATATTTTGCTGTCTCTGTGCAGAATCTTCTCCTTTTTAGTAATGTGATTGCAACTTGTCCCCCAAACCATTTATATTATGTTATCTTTTATTCTCATTTTTTGGAGTAGAGATGGACACTTATATCCATTCTTCCACTTAATCATCTTGTTCTCACTTCTAAGATCAAGTACACATGAAATTTACTTTCATTTTCTTTTCTCCGCCTTTGCTGAAAAAAATAGCTATGCATTACACCTAACATAAGATTTTGGCCTTGTTGGCATGAAAAATAAAATAAAATCATGGAAGTCACATGAATGCCTCAGGTGGAATGTCAATTATTCAGTTATTTGGTAACAATATTATGTTTTGTAATGATGTTTATCATATCAGGAAATTAACTCCTCCTTAACTTGTAAACTTTTACCTGTTTTTTCACGAAGTCTGGGCCATTATTTTTTGATCCTGTAGAAAGCTTTGTTTGATTTACCTTACATTTCAAGTCCATGTCTAAAATGTGTGTCCTTGTAGTGATTTTCCCTTCTCCATCTGCAGTTTATCCTGCACTCCAGATACTCTTTGTATTTAGTCAGTGAAGTCAGCAATGCCAGATACTTAATGCCAGGTTAGCTGACATTTTCTGTGTCCCACACAGAGTACATACTTATACATTGGCTTAAATAATAAAATGAATATTTGTTTATTTTTAATTGTCCCAAATGACATTTTAAACATTAAGAAGAAATTAGTGAAAAAGCAATGTCTGTGGATAAATGAATGAGTGTGTGACTAAGCTGCTATAAAGATACACTGATCTTTAAAACATTGATTTGAGATAATTATTTGGAAATTCAAAAGCATAAAATATATGGCTTAAAAATATAGATATCTGAAATAAGAACTTCAATTAATAAGTGTATGTAGACAACCTTATATCACACACACACATTCACAAAAAGAAAATTGAAAGGAGGTCAATTACTGCTAGTTTTTATTCTGTACGTTTCAAGGATAAAAGGCAAATGGCTGAATGGATAGTAAAGGAAGCTTATTTATGACTGCCTTTTTCTTATCATATAATACATAATAATATTATCATTATTTTTTAATACCCTTAATCTTTTTATTTATTTATTTATGTTTATTTATTTTGGCATATGATGGGGGTACAGATTTTAAGGTTTCAATAAATGCCCTTTCCCCTCTCTCCCCACAAGTCTGAGTCTTCAGCATGACCATCCCCCAGATGGTGCACATCTCACTCATTATATATGTAATACCATTAATCTTACATAAGAATTGGGCAGACTGTCCCGCTCATAGTCTCACTACTGCCATTCACAAGACAATCACTTCATACAAAACTAGTCTCTGTTTTGTTGACAAAGACATTGTCACAAAAATGAGATGCCATAATTCTTTAGTATCCAGGATGATTCATGGAAGAAGAATGCACAAAGCATTTACAATCTTCTTTACTTCCTTTATCAAGTTGTAAGAAATGGGTATAATTCTAACTTATCATCTTCATTAGATTTATGAATAATGAAGTAATAACAAGTAGTAAATCACTCTGAAAAGTTCGGATTAGGATGTCCTTTTATGTTTTCAAATAACAATGCCATATTTTTGTGACTTAAATTGCAATGCACATAGAATATGGGGAAATACAAGTATATTTTCATGATAATGATTCTGATGACACTGGGAAATTATACATATAAATGGAACCTATTTTATGACAATAATGAAATTTTAATCTTTAGTTCCTACATTCCATTTGAATGTGTATTTTGTGTTATATCAGTATGCAACAGTGTTATCTAAAAATTAACACTAAAGGAAGAAAAGTCCCACTTTACAATGGTGAGTATATTTTATAAATTAGAACAAGAATTTTGAATAAAACCACAATGACTGGCTCAAATTTGTTCCAACCTCTGTGGGGGTGAGATAAAATTAAACACACATTATGGAGAATTTGTAAAAAAAAATAACTATGGTTTTCTTAATTATTTTAATGATTATTTCCTTATTTTTAATTTAATACATATTCAACAAACTTCATTAGGGGGATTTTATGTTTAATACTACTAATAAAATTAAATGAATAAGATATATGGTATCATTAAAGTAGCAAGTAAGAAAAATGCTAGTGCTAAAATAACTCTTTATTTAGTATGTACCTAGAGATACATATGAAAATCATATTTCATGAGGTAACTCTTCTATTGAAAACTATTACACTATAAGGCATATGTATCCCTCCTCCCTATAGAGGTATAAACATAAAGTATGATTTTTTAATCATAAATTATACTCTTTATGGGATATTAAAAGTGGCTCCTAAATAAACAAGATAGAAAAATTACACAGTTTGTAAAGCTTTACTATATATGAAAATACAAACAAAATTTTTCCTTCATTTGCTCAAATTGCAATGATAAAATCAACCATCATATGAATCATCTCCATACCAATCATCTAAAATAATTACTAAAATTTTAAAAAATAAAATGAGGAGGATGAGAATTTATATTAGACATAAAGAAACAGGTACCTTTCTTAGAGAAGGAAGAGCATAAACAAGAATTCAACTATTTCAGAAGAGATGTTATAAATTTCCATAGGAACTTTTTTTGGTAATAGCCCAGTAGCCCTTTAAACATAACCTGTAAGGATTAATCATTTATATTCTTAAAGATTACAGAAATATGCTTGTCCTTCATTGCATTTCATATATAAGATACTGTAAATACTAAAAGAAAAATCACTATCTTATTTATTTTATACTTGCTATTTGAGTGTTTAATTTATATTTGGTTTTAATAAATATGTAAATTGCTTTCTTAGATTTTGAAGCAACAGAAAACTCCTTCTATTAATTTTAAATATTTTTCTAAGAGCTGTAACAATGGTATTTTTTAAAAAGCTACTTTGAAATATTTGTTGTATCAACTTGAAAGCAATTTTGAACAGTAAAATCATAGGACTGTATTATGTCTCCTAAAAATAATGACAAAAATTTAAAGAACTATAGATTAATCCACTCATGAATTGATGGCCACTTGGATTGATTTCATATCTTTGTGATTGTGAATTGTGCTGCAATAAACATTCGGATACAGATGAAATGACTTACTTTCCTTTGGGTAAATACCCAGTAGTGGGATTGTTGGACTCAATGGGTAGGTCTACTATTAGTTCTTTGAGGAATCTCCATACTGTTTTCCATATAGGCTGATATAAAGTATTCAGTACATTTAATTTAAATATTTGCATATCTTACTAATACCTGCAAAATTAACACAGAACTATTGCATCTAGTAGTGATCTTTGGCAGGACATTGATGATGCCAAAACAACGATTATTAAGAAAATATTAAAAAAATTTTAATGGCTGGTTATTCTGAGGGTTGAATTGAATATTTTTGTATTGAAAGATTGTGCTAGAAAGTTATTTGAACTTTTAGAAGATTCTAATACATTGTAAGAAAGGAAATATTTTATCCTTATTGTTGAGAAGAAATCTTTCTCCTTCTGGCTATCTTTCTCTCTCTCACAAACTCCTAGCAATTATATCTTCAATTCAACATATATTTACTAAGTTTACACTATAGGAAATATCTAGCTCATTCCATATGTGGCTATGTTATATGAGCTTTAGGGACCACAGGAGTGTGGCTAAAAGGAAATCTTGCTCATGTACAAGGCCTTGAATGTTTCAAACAATCTCTAACTTCTTAGCTTGCTACTATGTCCAGTAAACTTGGAAGCATCATCTCAAGCTCACAGTTTACTAATAAAAATGTCATCACTAAGTCAATGTTACTGCTTTTTTACTGTTTGATATAAAAATAAAACAATATTAATGTGAGTGATCAAATGCCAAATGTCATTTTTTCAGAGTCTGAATGATATTTTATAGAGAGAGTCTTTTAAGGTACAGTATTTTTTGAACAACAGAAACAGCAACATTTTATCCATGTCATGGCTATATTTTTGATAGTGAATGATGTAAAGTTGGACAAGGGAAACTAGATAAGGCCTATAAATCCCAAGACAACAAACAGAAATGTGACTCATATTTTGCTGAAGTTTAGTTGGAACGAATTTGGTTGACATTCTTCTGTCCTATAATAATATTAAGCACACTTTGACATGCAACCCAAGTGACAAGATTCCACCAATTGAAATAGTAGTCAATCCATAGTCTCAATAGATTCATTATTATTAAATTTATATGATCAATTCGAATTATTTTATACAAAACGAAGGACTTATGCCTACATTTTAAAAATCTGCCATGGAAAATTTAATATTACAGAAGTAAAAATATTATGACAGTAATCAATTTCCCTCTTTTTAAAAAAGTAAATCTTGTAGGTTTTCATGCTCATCATCTTAACCTATAACTTTAGAATATTTAATTAACTTAATGCTTACTGTATAGTAAACATAAAAATGGAACAACAACAGAGGAAACATATATACAGAGGGAGCCCTATCTCTACTGCCTTGGAGCTACCTATTTACCTACATATCTATGTATCTATAGTTATATATATTTATGTATATGCATATAGATATCTTTATATCTCTCTATCCCTCTGTTTATCTACATTTTGAATATAATATTTTCATCCTATTTGAAAAACAAAGCACTTTTTTCTTACATAAATGTTCATACAAGCCAACAAAATCCCACAATCTAATAAAAAACCTGATAAAAGACACAGGTTTTACATGCTGTGGAGAAGAAGACATATTCAAAATGGCTTATGAGCAAATGAAACGATGTTTGACCATCCTAAAGCAATAATATCTTATTGTTTATACAGACATGATTTTAGATCCTCATCTTGTTTATGTGCTAAATAATTTGATTTAACCTGTCTGGCAAATTGTAAGACACAAATAATAGGAGAAAAATAAATGTATGCATATATACTAAGACAAAGTACATCAGTATAATTTTGTATCTATTGTGATAATTGGTACATACAGTGATCAGAAAAAGATTGATACCATCAGTTATAAAAACTAATTATCTTATATACTATTTCTTCTATTGAACTTCTCTTATAAACAATAATTTTGGTATTATCATTCTAATTTTAGAATCTTAGACTGAATGGTATTAGGTCTAAAGAATTGAAGGAAACAGTATAAGTTAAAAGAATAGAAAAAAGGAAATAGTTTATATCATGTCTTACTTAACATTGGGGATACATTCTGAAAAAATGAATAATTAGATGATTTCTTTGTTGAGTGAACATCATAGTGTATAGTTACACAAGCCTAACGATGGTGTAGTCTATTATACACCTATGCTATATGGTATAGCCTATTGTTCCTAGGCTGCACACCTGTACAGCATGTTACTGTACTATACAACATCAGCAACTGTAACATAGCAGTATTTGTGTATTTAAACATATCTAA
This sequence comes from Microcebus murinus, assembly GCF_040939455.1. Classification (NCBI taxonomy): domain Eukaryota; kingdom Metazoa; phylum Chordata; class Mammalia; order Primates; family Cheirogaleidae; genus Microcebus; species Microcebus murinus. Next base: position 16,895,277 of record NC_134114.1, read on the forward strand.
GCATAGAAAAGGGGCAGTAAAAATACGGTATAAAAGATAAAAAATGGTACACCTGTATAAGACGCTTACTATGAATGGATCTTGCAGAACTGGAAGTTGCACTGAGTGAGTCAGTGAGTGAGTGGTGAGTGAAAGTGAAGGCCTAGGACATTACTGAACATTCTGTAGACTTTATAAACACTGTACACTTAGGCTACACTAAGTTTATAAAAAATGTTTTTCTTTCTTTAATAATAAACTAATTTTAGCTTACTGTAACTTTTTTACTTTATAATCTTTTAAATGTTTTAACTTTTGACTTTTAATAACACTTAGCTTAAAACATAAACCAGTGTATAGCAGTACAAAAATATGTTCTTTCTTTATATCCTTATTCTATAAGCTTTTCCCTATTTTTAATTTTTTTTAACTTTTAAACTTTTTTTTTTGTTAAAAACTGAGACACAAGCACACACATTAGCTTAGGCCCAAACAAGGTCAATATCATCAAATCACTGCTTTCCACCTCCATGTCTTGTCCCACTGGGAGATTTGCATGAGCAACACTACAGATGGAGCTGTCATCTCCTTTGATAACAATGCCTTCTCTTAAAGGTATTTAAGAGGTACCTTCAAGAGATTGTTTTACAGATGGCTTTTTATTTAATAGGTAGAATGATTACACTCTAAAGTAACAATAAAAGGGTTAGTATAATAAATATATAAACCAGTAACATAGTAACATAATCATTTATTCCCCATATATAATAGTATGAGCTAGACTTTTATAGGGCTGGTAGCACAGTAGGTTTGTTTTCAACAGCATCACCACAAACACGTGAGTGAGGCCTGCGCTACACCGTAAGATTGTTTCAGCTCCATTATAATCTTATGGGACCAACGATATACATGAAATGTATCACTGACCCAGGTGTTGTGCAGTGCCTGACTGTACTCTCTTTGAAGAAAAAATAATAAAAAATGTCAGTGATACGATTTTTCATGTGATCTGCATACATCTGAAAGTGTTTAATTTGTGCTTTGGTCTAAATCTGTGGGCTCCAACTCCCAGGCCGCAGATTGGTGCAGGTCTGTGGGTCCGTGGTCTGTTTGGAGCTGGGCTGCTGGCGGTAGATGGGTGAGCAAGGCTCCATTTGTGTTTGTGGCACTCCCCGTCACTTGCATCACCGCGGGGGCTCGGCCTCCCGTCAGATCAGCAGTGGCACTGGATTCTCGTAGGAGCGGGAACCCTACTGTGGACTGCGCATGGGAGAGATCCAGGTTGCACGATTCTTGTGAGAGTCTTGTGCTGATGATCTGCGGTGGACCTGGGGCAGTGGTGCTGGTGTTGAGGAGCCACTGCAAGTGCAGATTGTCACTGGCAGAGAGGTTTGATAGCACAATGGATGCGTGCGATTGGGTCATGTCATCCCTGACCACCACTCTCCGCCCACCCCCCTCTGTCCATGGAAGAATGGTCTTCCATGAAACCAGTCCCTAGTGTCAAAAAGGTTGGGGAGGACCGCTGCAACATGATGGCATTTGGTGGTAGGGCCTTTGGGAGGTGATTAGGTCATGAGGGGGGAGCCCTCATAAAAGGGATGCGTGTGGTAAGGCCTCGGAGAACTGCTTTGCCATTCCTCCTTGTGAGGACACGGCAAGAGTGCGCCCCTGTGAGAAATGGGCCCTTACCGGACGCCAATTCTGCCAGAGCACAGCCTCCAGAGCCATGAGAGATAAACGCTTGTTGTTCATAAGTTAAACCAGATTATGGTATTGTTGTTATAGCATCTTGAACTAAGAGAGTTTGTCTTGTGAAAAATTAAACTGATAAGAACAGATACTACACTTGATCTTAGCCAAAAGGCCGAGAAGCGATTGTCTTGTGAAAAATTAAAAGGGAAACAATCATAAGACATCATTTTGATGAGGTGTTTTAAATTTTAGAATTTGCTCTGAAACAGAAGACGATGAAGGTGATATGCTGAGTATGCCCCTTTAGAACCCCCGAAGGGAACACATGTGCCCTATGAAGATATATAACTGTTACATACATATAATAATTAAAAATAAAAATAATTCCATGAAGGCTTGTTATTGCACATAATTTTTGACTACATTCTAATGTATCAATATTTTCCTCTATATGATGGCAAAAATAACCTATCACATTGCTCTTCTTAATTCTTGTATTTGTAGTGTAGGGAGACTAGACACAGCAAAAATTACATCCAAGTTATGGCTAATATAATTTCCAAGTGATTGACCTTCTCTTCTCTCTGGCATGTTTTGTATATTTGAATTTAATTGAACTAAACATAACAGAAAATTCAGGCATGGAGCCAGCATCCTTCTTGATTGACCCTGTTCTGAATGCCAACTCCTGAAGGAGGTTCAAGAACAGACCAACCTCTCCAGGCAGTGTTTAAAATAGATTCTGCTACTAAGCAACATGACACAGCTATACACCTGCTACAACTGGGAAGAGCTTCTCCAAGACTTTACATGTGTTTAACAGTAGGTAAACATTGTCATTTTTCACCCATATGGCTTTGCCTGCTGAAGCCTGTGCAACACACTGAGCCTTCTTGGGGTAAGCAGCTGGAGTATTAGTCAAACAATCCATCTTTTTTCGGGGCTTGATAATGATAAGAATTCAAATGGTTAATGAATAAGTTTCCATGTTTTGTATACTGTTCCAACAATTCTCGGTGTAAACAAGTCCCACAACATCATGTTCAAGTCTCAAAAGGATGACTATAATTTAAAGCAGGTGAAGCTGTAGAAGACCATACTATAAGAGCAACTCTAAAAATAGGGAAGAGTATGGGAAGGAAATAAAAATCACCTGGAAGATTTTTCCTCATCAGTACTAATGTCAGGTAGGTCATCAGAAACTGTTTTATATAAGAGGTGTTAAAGAGGACTTTTGCAAATTTTAAAGTCAATGTGGCCATAACAAGACCAATTTTGCCAAGAGGAATGTATGCATTTTAAATTGAATCCAAAATTTATGGAATACAATAATAAGAGCCCTGTTGTACATATTTTCATTTAATTACATGTTTATGGTTCTCGTGTCCATTTTGAGGCAGATAGCAGGGCCTTTGGGCAAGCTTCAAATGCTTAGTAGACTTAGATATCAGATAATGTCAAACTTTTTAGATATTAGAGAAGATCCTGAAAATATTTCTTCTCAAAATGACGACATATTAAATCTAGATGTTGGGGAAAGAAAGACATTTTGCCCTGAGTTCTCTTCTGGACATATTATCCAGTGAAACATTAAAAGAAATATAAAAAATTTTTAATAATAAATATGGTGGTTTTGTATTGAATACAGTGGTCATAAGGAAGATGCACATTAATTACCAAAATTTAAAAAAATGCCACCTCTTCCATGGGCTAATGACTACATTCTCCTGAGATGCATGAATATTCACAGAAAGAAAAGGAATGTCTTACTTCTGGCATTTACGCTCTGTCTTGGGGGCACTGATATTTCCTTGGAAAACTCCCCATGGATTTCCTCCAAAATATTAATTGACCAGAATAGTTCTCAAGTCCGTTCCTGAACCAATTACTCTCCAAGAAATAGGATTACTGTTAGACAAACCAATTTGAGATATATATGCAGGTAAGCACTCACTGTGGCACAGCCCTATGGGGAAGAGAATATTGAATAACATTGGGAGTCTAAGAAAGAAGGAAGGGAGGAATTGATGCTAAGTAGACCCATTCACAGATCTGTTACACTAAGATTTAAATGTTACAATACATTAAAATTAAAATAATGATTACATGATTTGCTGCATCATAAGAGAAAAAAAACTTAAGAGATATAACATTAGATAGATGGTAGATAGATATTTGATAGCCTTTATGGTTACAAGGAATTGTAATTTAATGGTGCTGAAATTAAAATGTAAAATAAACAAAATACTTTGACAATGCTGTATTGCCAGCATACTTAAAATTCCAAGATAAACTGAATTTATTCTGTTGGGAAGTAAAACAATCCATTATTAGCGAGTGATGAGCTAGCAGGTATCACATAAACAGAGTAACAGGGAGGAACAACATATCTCTTTTTAATTTTTTATATTTTTTATTTCCCTTTAACTAAAAGTTTAGGATTTATGTGAACTACTATGATACTATTTTCATATACAATATTTCCAGTGACATATCAGAACGTTTTTCCCAATGCTGTTTCGTACAATCACTATATTCCCTTGCTAAGTATAAAATATTGTAGCATGTGCCTGTTTAAAATAGTTCTTTAAAAATTACTTCCCCTCATTGTGCGCATAGCCATATGCACATTTCAAGATAATTCACTTTCTCATAAAATCTAGGATCATCAATCTAGGATCTTTTAACTTCAAGGTCAGCTGCATTTATTGTTTTGGAATATTTAGATGCTTATAAAAACGTTTTATAATGCTAAAGCCTATATTGTTTGCAAAAATAAGATATTGACACCCTACATTCTTCTGTTTAGACAAATGAATTACGACTCTTTTTGTCAATATTGTTTTTATATCACACAATGAATATTAAAAATAATTCAGCATAATTAATTCCAATCCATTGTTTTAATATAAGTACACAAATGATATAGTAAAAGTCACCAGGCTGTTGATAAAAAAGGTAATTCTAAACCTTGAAAGCCATAAACAAGCAAACACACACAACATTCTTCCCTCAAATCACTGAAGAATTTAAGCAGAGCTTGAATCAGTATCAGGAAGAAGATGGGCCAAGACCATTTCTAAAGTAATTATTTTTAACATATTCCAAAAACAATTATTTTTTACACCATTAGTTATGATTAACATAGAAGGAGAAAAAGCAGAAGAAGGTGAAAGAAAGGAAGTTGTTGAGGAGGAGGAGGAATAAGTAGGAAGAGGACAAGCTGGAGAACAGGAAGAGAATAGAAGAAAAAGAACAGCTATTTCAGAAACATTTTGATCTTTTAAGAGTAAATACTAGGCCAAGGTGGTGGCTCACGCCTGTAATCCTAGCACTCTGAGAGGCTGAGGCAAGAGGATGGCTTGAGCTCAGGAGTTCGAAACCAGCCTGAGCAAGAGCAAGACCCTGTCTCTACTAAAAATAGAAACAAATTAATTGGCTAACTAAAAATACATAGAAAAAATTAGCCGGGCATAGTGGCGCATGCCTGTAGCCAGCTACTTGGGAGGCTGAGGCAGAAGGATTGCTTGAGCCCAGGACTTTGAGGTTTCTGTGAACTAGGCTTACACCATGGCACTCTAGCCCAGACAACAGAGTGAGACTCTGTCTCAAAAAAAAAAAAAAAAAAAAAGAGTAAATACTGTATCAAGTATTTTTTTAATACACACAAAATAAAATGTAATTTTCTCTCTTTTTTTTTCTTATTGAGACAGCGTCTTGTTCTGTCACCCAGGCTGGAGTACAGTGGTGCAATCATAGGTCACTATGCCCTCAAAAGTCTGGGCTCCTCCTCCCTCGGCCTCCAGGGGAACTGGGACTATAGGCACGTGCCTTAAGTGATCCTCCAGCCTTGGCCTCCCAAAGTGCTGGGATCACAGGCATAAGCCACCGCACCCAGCCAGAATCTAACTCTTACTGAGAGTTTCAATCTGAATATTTAGGAAGCTTCTGTTCTAAAAGGTTAACAATATACATTTATTACAAGTACTATTTATTTTTTAAATATTGAGGACCTATAAAAACAATTTTTAATCAAATCAGGATAATTGGAATATCCATCAACTTAAGCATTTATTATTTATTTTAGTTATTTTAAAGCATACTATAACTTATTGCAGACTATAGTCACTTTGTTCTACCATCAAATATTGTTCATTCTATCTAACTATATTTATGCCTGTATTAAAACATTACCTTTACCTTATAAATATACACAACTATTATATGCCCATAATCATTAAAAAGTTTAAAAATTGATTTTTTTAATAAAAGCCATAATATATTTTTAAAACTAAAATCTCCTTTTAATATTAAAAAAACACTATTATATCTCAGATTTAAGTCTACTTAAATTTCTGTCATATTGCCAACATGTTGAATTAATGGCTAAGCTTATGATCAAAAATTTCTATAAAGTTATGGAGTCAAACTTGTTTAAATTGTTACTTTATTCTGGAAATATACAAATATTTCCCAGATATTTTTATAGTTTATAATCTGATAATTACTATTTAGAAAAGAAAAAGTGTTTTGAAGTGTATTTTATGTAATTATTCTATTTTTCTACTATTTCATAGATTTTGTTGTGCTACAACTAAATCTTAGTAGAAGAGTAAAGACCTCTCCTTGAAATTGCTTTGTATCAGAATAATTACAAGACTTATTATCAAAACAAATAATTCCAGATTACTTGTCATTATGGCCATAGAAGAATTAATTAAAATATTATTGATACATATCTACAACTATACAAAATAAATTGTTTGAATTAATTCCAACCAAATTTATAGTGTTTGAATTACAATAAGAAAACAAACAATGGAATTTCTGCATAAATTATATTATTAAATTCTTAATACCTAGAATTTGCATATTATTTTTTGTGGGTGATTAAAATTTGCATAAAATTTGTCACATATGAAAAGGTTTAATTATAATTATTACTGTCATTATGAAGATAAGTATTGTAATAAGATCTTCAACAACATTTTCTCATTTATTTTTTAAAACAATCCAAACTGTTAATGTTATGAAAGTATTAATAACAACATTGACCTTCATCGTATGTTTTGTTTGTATCTGTTTTAACTATAGTCAGGATTATACTCCCAATCAGAAAGAGAATATTTTCTTATATTTGTATTAAATATTAGTCAATCAAGAAAAATGTTTTAAAGACCTTAAGTAAGTGTTCAAATGTGAATAATTATAAAATTATTCAAACTTTTACAAAGATATTTAATTACCACTGGATGTTTAATGATTTAGTAAACAATTTTACTAAATTATATTTATCCATGGATTCTCAGATACAGACATAGCATGAATTGTTATTAATTTTAAAATGCCACTTCTACTTTCTCACTTTTTTTTCATGTGAGACCATTATATTAAATCATAACTTTCTAAAGGCATTTTAGTTAGTGACAGACCTAAAAAATTACATATACTTTGCTTTCTGATCGTTTAACTTAACATACTCTTGCCAAAAGAATAGAAAACGACATCTGTATTCTAATCTCTTATCTCTAAATACACTCTTCCTTAGTCTGTATTGTAATGAAAGAACTAGGAATCATTGATGGGGCCTTATTTCCTGACTTCTTCGCCAGCTGTCTTCCTAGCAGAAGATTGGAAGCACTGGAGGGGTTTGGAAATGATAGTTGGTTTCTAGCTTCCAGCTGTTCTTGGCTCCATCAGAATCAGACTTATGCTTTCAGCCACATCCAGGCAACTGTCCTTTCCACAAATGGCTGAGTACTAACTCTGCAGGAGTCTTCCACTCTAGCTCACAGCAACCTCAAACTCCTGGGCTCAAGTGATCCTCCTACCTCAGCCTCCTGAGTAGCTGGGACTACAGGCACACGCCATCATGCCCAGCTAATTTTTTTTCTATATATTTTTAGTTGGTCAATTAATTTGTTTCTATTTTTAGTAGAGACAGGGTCTCGCTCTTGCCAAGGCTGGTGTTGACCTCCTGACCTTGAGCAATTCTCCTGCCTCGGCCTCCCAGAGTGCTAGAATTACAGGCCATATGGGCCACAGCGCCTGACCTGAGCTACTAGCTTTGATAAAGCACCTGGGACTACAGGCAAATGCCATTGTGCTTGGCTAATTTTTTCTATTTTTAGTAGAGACAGGGTACGGGGTCTCTCTCTTGCTCAGGCTGGTCTCGAACTCCTGAGCTCAAGCAAACCTCCTGCCTCAGCCTCCCAGAGTGCTAGGATTACAGGCGTGAGCCACTGAACCAGGCCCTTCAGTGAGTTCTGACTAGAGCACTCCAAAAAAAAAAAAAAATCTCTCTCAAATATTAATTAGTTAGACTTTCTATTCTAAACTTTCTTTAACCTATAAATAATGCATGATCTCTTCATCAACAATATTTTCAGTTAGATGGACTGACTGATGTGGATAAATGAATGGCTAAGTGATGAAAATGTGAGTTTAGTGAATGTCCTTGTAACCATAAAGTGTTTAGAGCTGTTCTAGTAATGAATATTTCAATGGAAAAAAAAATTCTAGTTTGTTGAAGGGAAGTTACTGAACAAGAAACTAGAAGATCGTATAAGTAGTGTGCCCCATAGTTGCTTAAATAAATAAATGTCAAGAATAAGAGAAGAGAATAAATTAAGAATGACTATAATTTGTTGTGATATAAGTCACATGCACTTGAAAGAGGAATCAAATTTTAGGAAAAGGAGGAATATGGGAAAAAGAAAGGAAGGAGAAGGGATAGAGGGAGGGAGAAAAAAAACATATAACAGGAAAGGGAGTAGAGAAAAAATTAAAGGGAGCTGGGGTACAGTGGCATGTGCCTATATAGTTCCAGCTACTCAGGAGGCTGAGGTGAGAGTTCAAAACCAGCCTGGGAAACATAGGAAGACCTCATCTCAAAATATATTTTAAAAAGAATAAAAGAAAAAGTATGCACAAAGTGTAATACTAGATTATTTTAGGAAATCAAATGTAATTTGATTGTGGAAATAGAATCACCCACGAATAGCAATTGAGATGCTTTGGAAACTATTAATTTCACATTTAATATCAAAGGATCTTTGTGGCTAATAGTAAAGAGCATGGATTTGAGGACCAAGCATATCACAGTAAGAAAATGAAAGTTTAATATTTTCTTAGGAATGGAATCCTGACTTACTATGTAATCCTGGGGAAATTATTTAATATCTCAGACTCACAGCATCCTAATCTGCACAGTGGAGACAGTCATTTTCAGCTTCCAATATTTAAATTCATATGAAAATGAGCATATATTTATCAAGAGCCTATAATGTAATAGAAGCAAAATCTATTATTACATTTACAAAATAACTTCTAGATTTTGTTAAATTATTTAAAAATAATAAATTGTCAACATAAAGAGTCATTACTAGTGACTTAGACATTAACAGATAGTCATTGAGTTTCTTTGTTGTACCTCTCACATTCCAAGGACCTAAGAATAAAGCAGAACTCAAAAACATACAAAAAAAATCCCTAATTTCATGGCACAAATAATTTAGTGGGGGAGACAATTAATAAATATATAAAATATCTGGTGGTTCTAACAAATGATAGAAAACAATATAAAGTAGGGGAAGGGGGACAGAAAGAAAAGAAGAGAGGCTGTGTCTTAATTTATTTACAAGGATCAAGGAATGCCCTTTGTAAGATAATATTAAAGATCCAGCAGAAGTGAGGAACAAACTATGCAAGTATCTAGAAAAGAGCATTCTAGGCAGAAGGAACAGTAAGTGCAAACCACTGAGACACAGTCCATTGATAGGAACAGCAGTGAGAGGCTGTGGCTAGAAGATAGTGCATGAGAGGAGGTTCCAGAAGATGTTGGGAAGGTAGCTGGATTGATTATGTTGGGTCTTATTCATTATAGTTTGGATTTAAGACTTTCTTCTTAGAAGAAAAGCCATTCAAATGTTTGAGAAGAGGGGCAGTTGTGCTTTAACATCTGGCTACTGATAAATTATGAGGATATAGGAACCAGAATGAAAGCTGAGTGAGATTTGCAGAATATTTTTTTCAAATAAAAAATGAAGATGGCTTTTCATATTATCAAATCATAGATATCAAAAAAGTATTTGGATTCCAGATCTACTTTTGAGGAAGCCCATGGAACTTAGTGATGGATTTGATAATGAACAATAGGGACTTCAACATTACAAAATGAAAGTATCAAAATTATAACATTTAAAAATATAATGTTTCCTGTAATCCTAGCACTCTGGGAGGCCGAGGTGGGTGGATCATTTGAGCTCAGGGGTTCAAGACCAGCCTGAGCAAGAGCGAGAACCCGTCTCTACTAAAAAATAGAAAGAAATTAATTGGCAACTAAAAATACATAGAAAAAATTAGCTAGGCATGGTGACACATGCCTGTAGTCCCAGCTACTCGGGAGCTGAGACAGAAGAATCGCTTGAACCCAGGAGTTTGAGGTTGCTGTGAGCTAGGTTGAAGCCACAGCACTCTAGCGCAGGCAACAGAGTGAGACTCTGCCTAAAAAAAAAAAAAAATATATATAATGTTTGTATTGATTAGATAGTAAGTAAAGGATGCTCAATGTAGCGGAAATAAGGTAGGACCAAAGACACAAAGCAGAGCTTTTTCTTAGAGGGCACAATTTTCACAATAACCAGAGTTAAATATATGCCCTTACTTTGAACTCTAGAACTACAGATTTTTTAAAAAATATGTCTGAGAGTGGAGGGCATCTTTCATTCTGGGGAAAATCTGGTAGGATCTGTTCTAAATCTCAGTTAAATGCGTACATTTGCAAGGGTTTAGATATATCACTACACCAGTGAAATCGCCCAGATTTACAACCCTCCTATTAAGATAATCTAAAACCATTCTTTTTGAATGAGAATAGTAGGAAGATTTATGACCTAGACTGCTTGTGATAAATGTACAGCTTGGCTCTGGTGGAGGAAGAGAAGATCAATGGTATAACTATGTAACAATGGGGGTGGCATTACAGCAGTGACTTACCAACTAAATCTGCTGGTTGATCCTGATTGCAGTCCACATACAAATTTTACATTACTGATTTAGATTATTAACACTAATTTGCATACAAATTATACAGTGAATGCTTTGTTTTAAATAAGAATTACATTGTTGAAATCCAATTGACTAGATCTGTCAGAATTCAGTGTCAATTCAAGTAAAAATGGCTGCTAATGATGTATTCTACATAAGGCAATGGAGAAAATATTATTGGTAAGATGAAATACCAGCCTAAATATTTTTATAGTCTAAAAAATGTATTCAATGTTCCATATAAAGATGCCATCATGCTCTAATGTCAGGTTATCTGGATAACATATAAATCACAAAAATTTAGAATTAAACAGAACTAAAAATTTGTAATAAGATTATTTCTAAGGTATAAGCTTTAAAATTTCATCCTTAATGACTTAAGTTACGTATTTCTGAAGGAACTGATGACATGTAGAAATGAAGATAATATTAAAAATGCAGTATAATTTCAGCCATCTAGGTATTATAACAAAAATAAAATAAGTCATTTTGGCTGAATTTTAAAAAGAAATAAGAGAAATATTTAAGATTAAACACTTAGTCTTTATTAAAACCAAATGTTACATTTTGGCTAAATATATAATTCCTTAATTGATTGTTAACTGTGCTTCATAGAATACTTTTATAATATAATCTTTCAATAAGTTATGATGACAGATTTCCAGATGAAGATATTTGAAATGAAGTTACTTTTATCTATTTGTTAGAAAGATTTTTTACTTATAAAACTTTATTTGGGTCAATTTATCTATCTTTAAATATTTTGACATTCTTTTTTTTCTTTTATAAACAAGCCTGTGCTTTTTTGGGATATTTTGACATTATTTAGAAGAATGAGTCAGTTTTTCATTTGACAAAGTTAGAATTGTTGTGAATAAACAAAAGGATAACATTCTATCATCTAAAGACTTTAATAGAATCATTGAGCTCTATGATTTTGCTATATCAATCATCTCACATAGGTAAAAATTCTGGACTAAAATTGTATTTTAAAGAATGCCGAATGTAATCTACACTGAAGTAGATTATATTTGTACATTTTAATCCTAAAAGACCCTTTGCTATTAGTTCAGAACATCCTAGGGGAGGTAAACAGGTCCAGAGTGTTTATGTGACATATTTAAGGACATTTACTGGGTAGCATCAGAGAATTTCATGCATCTGCTAGGTTTAGCAAACATCCAGTTAACACATAGTTATCTCCTTCTCTTCTCATGGAATCATTAATTCAACATGGCTCCAATGTCTACTAAGCCAGAACAAAGCTTCATAATGCTTCACATCAGAGTAGGTTGGGCTATCATCCCATTCACTTGTGCCTAAAGAAAAGAGTATTTGACTACTTTGAGCTATAGCTTTTCTACATATTCATAAATACTGTGACATAAAAAAAATTCTATAAATCTTTTAGGACCTAGTACACTATTTTATTATAGAAATGAATAGTTATAAGGAGCAAAAGTTACATGTAAATGTATCTAGTTCTAAGCAAATATACAAAAGTATGCAGGCAGATATATGCTAAAAACTTAAATGAGCAAATCTTCCATGTGTCCATGAAAAATTCATTATCTTTACACTTAGTAATCCACCTCTTGTAAGGTAGGCCACTTTAATATTAAGAATATCTCATTTTCCCATTTTGGATTATTTTTAATTATTAATATTTCAAATCCTAAATACCAAGAGATTCTCAAGAGTATTTTCAGAATTCTTAAACTATTTCAGGGGATATATCAAACCAAAGAGAAAATAATGTATCTGCAACTTCTGCAGTCCTTTCTTGTCTTACATAAAGGGTATTTGTGCATAAATACATGCTGAACAGTCTATTTATACTTGATTGAGTGGACATGATCACTCTGGACACCACACTTTGGCTAACCTCAATGAATGAAATATAAAATGAAAATAAAAAAGAAATGTAAGATATAGGGCCAGAATATTTATTTTTGGAATCATACTTCTGTCATATTTTCTGAGAAATCTATCCAATAGTATTTTCAATATGTTCTTTCACAGTCTCCAGGTTTGATAGCTGTATATTAACTGTGGCTAAATTTTAAATTATTGCACATCCAAGATTTGAAATTATGCTCTTTTTCTTGTCAGGAAAATAACTAAACATTAACCTAAATTACTATATTTTATTTAATAATTTATATCTCAAATAAATGTAAGAACACTTTCAATGAAAATGTCATAGAGAAATCTAACCTCTCATTATGTACTTTACTCAAAAATTTATTTTTCCTCCTTTTCTAAAATTTGCTACTCTGAAAATACAGTATGAAATTAAAAGCTCAGATTTGTATGTCATGATAAATTTATAATTTCTTTGCAATTTTTCTGTGAATATCCAAAAAATAGTGTATTGCCATACAAATGTGATTACATACCAATATCTCCTTTACCAAGGAAAAATGACAAAAGTATCATTGAACTATAGTGTCAATTAATTTTAAATTCATAAAACAGCTGTGAATGTTAGAGCCATAGGGTTCTTCCTTGGACCCCTGTGAATTATCTGTCATGGTTAAAGGAAGCATAACAATTTCCTACAGGTATACCCAGAGGGCATGAACTTATAAGACAGAGAAGAAAGGAAGTGGAATGGTCATGAGAGTGTGATTGGAGACAGCTGCATGGGGAGAGATGATAAGGAGAAGTGGAGTTCAGAAGAGAGATAATGAAAGCAGTGACAGAAGAGACAGCTGTGTAGAGATTAGCTTTACAAAGCAAGATCTGTATCCATAACTCAAATCTGCGAGAAGAACATTTCTGCACATTAAAGAGCCTCAAGGAGATGGTTTGCTTTTAATAAAATCTGAAAGCAACAATAAATGCTGGTGCAGTGCTGTAGCTACTTCCTAGGTGTCTAAAATGATACGATTACAATTCATGAATGGAATCGTCAACCAACTATATTTCCCTGAAGGATAAGAAACACAAACACAGCAGAGCTAACAATGCTTTGGTTGTTATCTAAGATACTGAAATTATTATTGTTAATAGTTACTAAGATTGACATTTTATAGAAAAGTAAGAGAAATTTATCTACATAATTTGGTATATTGTATATTTTAATTTCAATTAAGTTGAAATTTAATTTCATAACCTGAGCTATAACTACAGTTTATGAACTCATTTTTGTATTAACCCAATATGTGTTATATTTGATGTTAAGGTAAAAGAGAAAATGACATTCTAAGGTAAAGCTGGGGTCATGGGAACCACTTAGAAGAAGTGCAATGGATTGATCTTTAAGCATAGTCCCTCCTCCAAAAAAGTGGGGTAGTTGGAGAGTGTTCCATAAAGAACTGAACATAATGCTCAAAAGTCTTGGGATTTGAAAAAAAAAAAAAAACATGGTGTCTGTGAGAAACTGTAGATGGTGTAGTATAATTTGAGCTAAGTATGCACTAGAGAGTGGCAAATTAGGCTAAAGATGAAAAAAAATGTTTTTTCATTTATCTATTGCTATGTAAGCAAAACAAACAAACAAAAAACCCAACAAAACTTAGTGGCTTAAAATAATGAGAACAATTATTTTTCAGGATCCACAATTTTGACAAGACTTGCCAGAGACAACTCATCTCTATTCCATTCAGCACCAGCACTCAGAACCATCTGAAGGTTCCAATGATCATGCTGGGCAGTTGATGCTGGCTGTCAGCTGAGACCTCAGCTGGGGCTGTCATCAGAATCCCTACAGGTGAATGCTGAGTCCTAATGGTGCATAACCCAGCCTTAGAAGTCATGCAGTGTTAATTTCGCCACATGCTATTTGTTAAAAGTGCATCACTAAATCCAATTCGTGTTCTTGGAAGGGAGAGTAGACCTCATCTCTCAACATATAAATGCCAATAACATGTTGTAAAAAAGGCATATAGGAAGAGATATTTTGGCATAACCATCTACGAAAAATAAAATCTCATACAATTGCTTTGGTTCTAAACTAAGAACAGTAAAATGTATTTGAATGTCTTTCAAACAGACAAGAGGCACCATCAGACATGTGGCTAAGAGAATTTCTCTAGCAGCTTTGGGGAGAATTGATAAAAGAGGGCTTGTGTTTAATGGAAGGGAGACCAGTCAAAAATCCATTGCCAAAAGTAGCAATGACAATGTGGATTACAGCAGTGAACGTGGGAAAAAAGGGCAGGTGGCAATGTATTTTCAGAATACACATGACCTGCAAAGGAAAATTCTATAGAAAGATAGAGCAAAATATGGAGTCAAGGATCTTAATGGAATTTGAGAACAATTTAACATAAGTGTTAAATACTGAAGGAGGAAGCCAGACTGAAATAATTTCCACGGCTAATGAAACACTGGAAGTTCAAGAATGCAAATATAGAAATAAGATAGTGACTCTAGGGATGGGAAAGCTTGGATGACACATAAACCGAAAGAGGCAGATAAAAAGCTAATACTTCATTGTATTCTTTTTTGTATTTTTTCTTTGTTTTAAAATGGGTGAGGTTGAGATTTCATTGAATGAAGCTGAAATCATATTGCTAGGGCAAAACAGTGAAGAATGCAGAGGAAGGGTGAGCTTCTTCTACTGACCCTGATGGAAAGGTGGTAAGGTTATAGGCACAGGTTCAGACAAGGTGTGGGTGAGAGAGGGGCACAGTTTGCAGCAATTGGAAATCTGCTCAGGAATATTGTGCAAATTACTAAGTTTAGAAAAAATATCAGTGTACATTGGAACTAATGTATATCTTGAGAAATAAGGCTCATGTACAGGAAATTTTCTCTATTTCTTATTAACACTGCTACTTAGGAGCTGTATGAAAATGACTCCATTCGTTAACTTCTCTGTGCTTCACTTCACTTATCTGTAAAACAAGGATGATAAAAATAAGGATGCTGTGTATTAAGGTGACTTAATTCATGGAAAACACTGAGATTCACGCCTGACACACAGTACATCCATATAATCATTAGTTAATTTTATTAAATTGAAGAAAATAACTGTGTAAAACCATAAGTGCCCTAATCATAGAAAAAAACAGTATTGGGTATTGGATCTCTCCTCTGAATTAAAATGATTAGATCTGTGTTAACTCTACCCTTTGGGGAAATATTACTTATCAAAATATTTTGTAAAGAAGCTGAACATTATCCAATTAACAGAAAAAATGCAGATCCATTTTCTTGTTACTAAAATATTTTAAAACATATTCCCAAGCATAACTTTTATAATGATGAACATATGGGTAGTTTTTAAATCTTTCCAAATGTAGTCAGAGCCTAAAATAACTAATTTTCTTTAACATTAAGGCATACTACTACTAAATTGTATTCTTCAAAACAGTATCTTAGATTAATTGAGCTAGTGATTTCTATGGTCAGCCCCTTTCTATTCAAATGAGTTGATGCATAAGTAATTTTCTTCATTCTTAATTGCCATGTTTTCTAAGATTTTTCAGGAACAACAAAAATAAAAAATAAGGAAGAAGAAGAGAATGAATATCACACAGAATTTACTACCATGGTAATGTTGAACATGTAGTGTCAGATGTAACACAACTTCAAAAATGTTAGAATAAAAAAAATGCAATGTAACACAACAGTAAAAAATTTCACCAACATTATTTTATTGATGTATAATCAGTGTAATTCTCTGTAGTGTTTGTGGCATCATTATGGATATTAGTCATGATTTCAATTTTAAAAAAAATGAAAACAGATAAATAAGAGATTACAGGTTGGACTCTAACACTGACTTTGCTGAATAAAAATTTCTATTTAGATTTTTAGTTTTTTATTTGCCTCTTTTCAAATGGTTACTGTTATTTAAACATCCCTCTGTCACTGAATGGCATAGCCATCAATCCAAATAGTCAACCAGAAGCCTAAAGGTTATCTTTTGTATTATTCTCCCTCTTGCAGCCTATATCCAAATCATCACAAGCTTTAAAAGCCTTCACTTCCTAAACATTCTCCAAAGTGCACCAGTTTCGTTTATCCTCCCCATAACCACACACAGTACCCTTCCCAGATTACTGCAACAGCCTCCTGCTGCTAGGTTTGGACACATTGCCCCCTTTCTCCTTCTCTCTATTTTAGATGGAATAATCCATATGTTTTTTTTCAAATCTCAATCTCATCATATTATCTTCCTCTGCAAAACTTCCAGGACTCTCCCCTGCTGAGAGACTGCCTACCTCATCTCCAGTCTCCTCAAGTCCACACATCTCCTCAGCCTCTTGACTGCAGCCACACAGCTTCCATCCCTGACATACAGCATGTTCTCCCTCTCCAGGGACATTTATGTTTGTTATTCCCTCTCAGGGAAATATCTTTCCTGCTTTTCTTTTTCTTGGTAACTCTTTATCCAGAATTTTTTTCCTGACTTTTCTAACTAGTGTAACCCCTATAATGTGCTCTCACTAAACCACATATCCTTTTTTAGAAACATTTACCCGGTGTATAATTTAATATTTATTTGCATCATTATTGATTAATATCTATTTCCCACATTAGAATAAAATTTTACTAAGGGCAACTTCATGTGCTCTCTACTGTGGGTGTTAATATTGATAATGCAATAGGAATGTGATATATTAACATGACATTATTTCATTTTTGTGTAATAAAATAAGTTACAATATGTAAAAAAATCAAAATATTTAAAATATTATATGATGTTTGGATTATAATATAGGTTATAATATAGGATAAAGTGACTATTTTTCCTTCAGAAATGGTGTTATTTAGCTGTGGTTTATGACTGATAAATAAATAAAACTGTGTATCATTTACCTATTTAGGATGCTTAAACTAAAATTAGGAAATTTTTAACAATGATATCAAAAATTAACTGAGGTGACAATGTGACACAGTTACCAATTTAACTGAAATAATTATGATTTGTAACAAAAGTACTTAACTGACGAATCTCAAAAATGACATGTTTTAAATAATTTACATATCTTCCTGTTTCTTTTTAACTTTTTGCTCAAAGGCTTATTTTCATATTTTATTCATGTAATCTCCATAAAAATAATTTATTTACACTGATTTCCAAAGTATTGGCTCTAACTTCATGTCTTTCTCAACATTCTCTTTCAATCTAGTTCCAATTTTCAGAAGTCCAAATACCTCCCCCTCTTTCTTCTCCTCCTCATCCTCCTTCCTCTTTTTCCCTCCATCCTCCCCCCATCCTTATCTCCTTTTTCTTCCTCCTCCTCCTCTTTCTCCTCTTCTTTCTTTTGGATTCTTACATTATGTTTTCTTGGTGGAGGTAAATGGAAAAGGTGCTTAGTAAATAATGTGGCATAAAAATGTGAACAGAAGTTATTTAAAAATAGTTAAAAGGTCATTGAATGCAGAGAGTCTCCCTGAACATACATATTATACATTTATAAATATTTTGGTGCCTTTCACAAATATGCATAAATTAGAATCATAGACAGAAACCAGATGTTGGAGATAACTGTCTTTGAAAGAAATTTGAGCAAAAAAGATGAACTGGAGAAGCAACTTTGCTTGTCTTTGCAATGGAGCTAAGTCATTGTTTTTAGTCTTGATCTAGCATTTTCTCTCTTATTGTTTAAAGTAAACTGTGCCAAAACTTTTAGGTAATATGCTTGAATAAGTATTAATAGGTTTATATAACCCTTAAGGAAAACTACCATAATTTCAGGGATTGGATTAGATGAAGTCACAGAATGAAAAATGTCTGATCTCTTCTTTTGAAATTTGGTAACTCATTAAAGAGGGGGAAGAAATACTAAGGACATTGACAAGGGTTTCTTTCAAATAATATCACTACTCTGGATCACCAGTAAACATATTCATGAAAATATTGTCTCATGAATTTTGAATTACTTAGAACAAAATCAACAGCAGATGACAAGGAAGAATATCAACAGTTCCAGTAGGTTTGACTTTCACATCCTCTTGCTTCTTTGGTACCTTATTTCAAAGTGTACTCTGATAGCATCAGTCCAAAATGCAATGAAATGTTTGCTACTTTTTCAAGGAAATCTGATTCATTAGCTAGGCCAGGAAGGAGAGTTCAGTTACCTTACTTTAAGCTCTAAATATTTTTTTAAATTTTTGAGTGATGGATAAGTTTCTGTTTTTTTACCAGAAGACACAATAGAATTAAGATCATCTCATGAATAATACTATTTTTAGATGCAAATATTTAAAAGTACTAAATATAAATAGCACTTTGATTTTTAAAAATATTTATGCTTAAAACATTCCTGTTATTTAATATGATGCTATATATTGCCTATTTATTATTAGTAATGTGGTTCTTTTTGATAGCACTATTTATGGGTAGTATTAGGTATTAAGTAATAGTTATTATTCTAGTTATGTTTTACTTTAAAAGTATCTTATTATCCTGACAAAGTTTCCTTGATTTTGATCCATTAAGTAGAAATTGTGGTCTATTATTTAAGTCGACTCCCATTTCCTAAACTCAAAACTTCTAATAAAAATGAAAAAAAAAATCATACAATATTAAATCAATGATGTAATTATTATTTTGCAAGTAAAAATTGTATAGAAATTAGAAGGCTATTCAACATAAAATAAAAGTTGATCAAATAACCTAAATAATATCAGAAAAGCATTTACATTTCAAAGTCAACATTTAAAGTCATCACATATTTTTATTCACTTAAAATATACTTTAAGATTAAATCCATAAGTAATGTATGATGCATTTAGTTTAAAAAGCATCATTTTTGTTTGATTTTTTATTAATTTTTTAATTATTCTGAGTACATAATAGTTGTATACATTTACAGGGTAGGTGTGATCTTTTGATACAATCATATAATGTGTATTAATCAAATCAGGGTAATTGGGGTATCCATAACTTCAAGCATTTATCATTTCTTTGTTTTAGGAACATTTCACTTCCACTCTTTTAGTTATTTTAAACTATATCATAACTTATTCTTGACTATAGTCACCTTGTTGTGCTATTAAGTATTGCTCATTCTAACTAACTACATTTTTTGTACCCATTAAATAGTATTTTTGCTCTCTTTGTATTTAAATGCATATAATGAAAACTAAAATAAGCACAAAGAAACAAGAACGAATTCAAATCTAAATATCAAAATTATACTTTTCTTTTAAATTGAGAACTAAGAAAAGGCTGATTATGCTAATATAATTGGAAGTCAATTTGCCACTGTTTATAGACAAAATAATGGACAACTAGATTGCTTATTGTATTTCATTAAAATATATGAATTTAACCTTTATTCCACTTTACAATATGTCAGGAACTGTGAAAAGAACTATAAATGCATTATACCATTTATTCTTTAGACAATTTTATATTATCACTACTATATTATTTCATCAGTATCTATCTGATGAATCTGAGGTATATATTTTTTAAATAGTTTGCCAAAGTCTCACATAAAGATAAGAAAGCAATATTTGAAATGATATAAAATATGGTTCCATTAAACACAACTTTATTGTTTGATAGAACTAAATTTCATTTTCACCAATGCAGAGTTGAAGACATTACTATGGCGCAGTCATGTGCCACATAACAACATCTCTATCAGTGATGGACCCCATATACAATGATGCTCTTATAAGATTATAATGGGAAATGAAAATTTTCCAACACCTACTGATGCTGTAGCCATCTTTGCATCTTAGCACAATGCATTACTCATTTGTTTGTGGTGTTGCTGCTGTAAAATAAAAAACTACTGCACTGTCAATCCTGGAAAAGTATCACACACACAATTATGTGCAGCACATAATGTTTGATAAGGATAACATACTACTATGTTACTGGTTCAGATATTTACTAAGCCCAGTGAAACTGCACTATTTTCATGGGCTAAAATTAAGAATAATGAAATTATCAGTGCTTTTTTCATAAATATACCTAAAATACTTATTTTTCTGTTTTCCTTTCATATTACCCCTTGACTTGCAGGTAATTTAAGATATGTAAAGAACTTTTTTTTCCTAGCATTGATGTATTTTTAAAGGTATTTGCTTTGGAGAACAAACTATTCAAGTGTAATTAATTCAGACTCTGCTGAGGTAAACTTTGAAGTTGACCGAATTGAGGTCAACTATGATCAAAATTCTGGCAAATTAATAATAAAACATACATGCAGATTAGAAGTAGAAGACCCTAAAGGTGAGTAGTGCTGTTCTTAACAGATTGAAGAACCAGGGCAGTAATGTCATTAAAAATAAGTAGTTAGAAATATTACAAAAGTTAGCATTGTTTGTAAAAAAAAAAAAGTATATCCATTTATATTCAGAAATAACACAAACACCATCTCTAGTGATGTAAGAAAATAAAAATGCATTATCCTTTACATTAGGGACATACAGATTTTCTTTTTCTTTTTAATATTCATAATACAGTACCTTATAATTTAATGAGGATTATTCATTTGTTCAAAATATCCAGATTTTTAACAAATAATATCTACTCTTTTTCTTAATTTTATTTTTTTATTATAAACTATTATTGGGATATGAATAATTTTGGTTTAGTGGATCATTTTTATAATGCTTGAGTCATGGTTATAAGTGTGCCCATTACCCATATAGTGTTCATTGTACCCATTAAGTAAGTATTGCCCATCCTCTCCTCCTTCTTCCCCTTGCTTCATTTACATTGAGTTTTACTTCTTCTATGCACATGTGTACTCATTGGTTAGTTCCAATTTAATAGTGAGTAGATGTGTTTGTTTTTCTGTTCTTCAGATACCTCACTTAGGATAATATTCTCCAGTTCCATCCAATTGTTGCAAAAGACATTAAGCCACCCTTTTTTGTGGCTGAATAGTATTCCATGGTGCACATGTACCACATGTTGTTAATCCACTCATGAATTGATTGGCACTTGGATTGATTTCATATTTTTTAAATTGTGAATTGTTCTGCAATAAACATTCAAGTACAGGTGTCTTTTTGATAAAATGACTTTGTTTCCTTTGGGTAAATACCCAGTAGTGGGATTGCTGGGTCAAGTGGTAGGTCTATTTTTAGTTCTTTGAGGTATCTCAATACTACTTTCCATAGAGGTTGTACTAGTTTGCAATCCTACCAAAAGTGTTGAAGTGTTCATTTCTGTCTGCATCTATGCTAGCATCTATAATTATTGGCAATTTTAATAAAAGCTATTCTAATAGGGGCAAGGCAATATTTCATTGTGGTTTTAATTTGCATTCCCCTGGTGATCAGTGATGTTGAGCAATTTTTCATATGCTCATTGGCCATTCGTGTATCCTTTTATCAAAATCTTCTGTTCATGGTTTTGTCCACTTTTTGATGAGATTGTTTGATTTTTTTTTCTTGCTGATTTGCTTGAATTCTTTATAGATTCTGTTCCTGGCCCTCTATTAGAATTTTTATTTATTTTTATTTTACTGTGAATATTTTTTCCCAATCTGTAGGTTGTGTATTTACTCTATTGATTATTCACTCATTATTTACTCTATTCCTTGGCTATGCAGAAGATTTTTTCACTAAGGAGAGAAATTGAATGTAATACAAACAAATGGAAATACATATCTTGCTCATGGATTGGTAGAATCAACATTGTTAAAATGTCCATACTATCTAAAGTGATTTACAGTTTCAATGTAATCCCCAACAAAAAACTAATGTCATTTACAGATCTAGAAAAAATTATTCTATGCTTCATTTGGGACCTGAAAATAATGCAAATAGTCAAACTGTTCTTCAACAAAAGGAACAAATCTGGAGGTATCATATTAGCAGACTTCAAACTATACCTCAAGGCTACCGTAACCAAAACCACATGATACTGGCACAAAAATAGAGACATGGACCAATGGAACATAACAGAGAACTCAGATATAAAACCACCCACATTTGGCCAACTCATCTTTGACAAAGCAGACAACAATATACACTATGGAAAATAATCCATATTCAATAAATGGTAATGGGAATATTGGATAGCCTTATGCATAAGAATGAACCAATCCCATATCTTTTACCACTCACCAAAATTAATTCAAGATGGATAAAATACTTAAATGTAAAGCATAAAACCATAAGAACACTACAAGAATGTGTTAGGAAACTCTTCTAGATATCTCCCTAGGCATAGAATTTATGAAGAAGACCCCAATGGCAATCACTGCAACAACCAAAATAAAAGGGCCTTGATTAAGTTATTCTTTTTTTAAAATTCTAGTGTGTGCATGTGTGTGTCTTTAATAGCAAGAATGTGGTTTGAGTAAATCAAAACACATTATTCAATATAGCTTTATTATTTCAAATTGATACTTTTGAGTAATGTGGCTTCACCACATTCTCTTACTAGTGTGTATTCTACAGTCTTAATTAATGGATTAATGCCAGTGAACTTAATCAACACCAAACTGTTCAGGCTAGAATATGTTTTTCTTTTAAAATAATCCACATATATTTATCTTTCCCACATTTTAAATTATTCTTCTAGAAGTTTCATTCTGGGAAGAGATACCCTCAAAATAAATAACAAACACAAAACTCAGGGTATCTATATTTATCCTCTTCTCTTTAGCAGTGTTGATACAACTACTTTAATCTAATTCTACTTTAGTGCAACTACTTTAATGTATTCTAATACTAAAATGTAATTCTTACCAGCACAGAATTAGTTTTAAATTTTGGAGATTAAATTGAAACAAGGCAGGTGTTAGTTTCCAACTTCAACATTCTAACATCATCAATATTTTGTCAAATGATCAATCAGATCACTATGTTAACTATTCAGATAAGACTTAGTGTTTGGCTTTTAGATGATCTTTTTTTATTTTTTTATGCCAAATACTATTGTATTTCTGTGTTTATATTAAGGAATGCAGGTGCTTCTAAGATAAACACATTATGGGCATAAAATTATAATTGCATCCCTAATATTATTTTCAGATGTTCACATATTAAACACCTGTGCTTAATTATAATATATTTAAAAATGTAATATATATTTCATTGTTCCAGGTAAATGTTTTTAGTTTTCTAGACAATTAAGTTAAATGTTTAATCAACCTTCCCATACAACTTTTATTCAAATACTTAATCAATTTTTTGAGGTTTTTTAAGAGATTTATGACATAAAATTAATAATGAATAGATATTGATTAAAATCCAGGGAATGCCAACTTACAGCTGTGTTTTTAATAAGTATTATGAAGCTGCTCTGAATGTTAGTTTCTTTTTTATAAATCCATAGTTATGCTGAGATTTAAATAAGATGACATTTAAACAGGTGCTCAAAAAATAATAGCTGTGACTAATTTAAAGAACATTTTTTCAACTTTAAATGCAGTGAAAAATACATTTTTGGGTGTAAATTCAAGTGGTAATAGTCCTCTAAACATTGAAGTGTATGTATAAGCCTAGTATTTACTCAGATCCACTTACCCAGGTACCTGTAGCAATCAATACAGTCTGCCAATGTGATGAAGATAAGATATTATCAGATTTAATGATAAAATAATAGTGGATTTAAGGTCACTTTTGCTAGAAATGCCCAAATGCTAGAGAGTTAAGAGAATAGTTTAAGATAAGAAAAACAATAAAACAGTAAGTTATAGTCATTTAACTAATTAGAGACTGGAGATACAAAAGTATAATGAAAAACAAAATTGAAAATTTTGAAATACTCTTACAATTTTGACATATTCTATGTCATTTGGTAAAAATCAAATAATATTTTTAAAAAGTGAGAATTATTTTTGAAAGCGACAATAGCTCTGACCCCCAGAATTTTAATTCTAAAGTAGACAGCTAGCTTATCTTTGCTCTGGTAATAACAGCACAATGAAAATAGAAAGCTCATCTCAGTTAGGCATATCATCATAAATAAGGGTATGAACAATTAAATTTACATACTAGAAGAAAATATGTGTACATATATACTACCTAAGTAAAACCATACACAAGAAGCATTATAACAAATACTTCAATTTATTGTGCTAATGTTAAAGCCCCAGCACTTCAGTGCAAATTTGATACAATCTAATGCATCACGTTCTACAGAAATTTTTTATCACAAACTATAAAATGACCATCTTATAATATTGTATATAACTCCTTCACAAATTTGGAGAATATAATTCACTGATATGGTTTGTCTTAAAAATAAATATAAAAAAGACTGGTTATTTACCTTTAGGGGTGTGTCATTTTTCTTATTCATTGATTTATTTGCTGTCACCTATTCTCTTTTTTCAGCTTTTCTCACCTTTTTTGTCATTTTACATTCAAGATGTGCTGGTTGTTAATAGGTAGCATACCTGCCCCTGTTCCTTAACAAAATTAGAGCCACATCATACATATTGCTACAGTTGAAGAAGTGTCAGCATTTTCATAATAAAAACTGCTCTTCAGAGGTTTATAATTCAACTGCAAAACTCACACTGGGCTCATCTTGGCATATAAGGTCACAGCCTGAAGCAAATTTGTTTTACCAATTTTCAAGCAAATTAATTTAAACACTGTTCTAAGTGGTGCAAATATAAATCAAAGACTGGAGAAATTTGTACCCCCCAAATAATAATCATCATTTGACTGATACTTATTTTCAAGTTATTTAGTTCCTGCTAAATTTGCATGTGCTCCACACAGATGTTGAAAGAATAGTTCCAGGATAGAATGAAGGCAAAAATAAATAAATAAATAAAATAAAAAATAAAATACTGGTTTTTCTCTAAGCAACTAACAGTAACATATGTGACCATAAAATAAATTGCTTTCTTGGCAGGTGGCTTACCCTAAAACAATGAACCCAATCTCTCAGTGTTTTACATAGGCAACTATGAAAAATACAGTAAGCTCTATTTAGAGAAAGAAATTGTCATATAAACAGCTTTCTAAAACCTTGAAAAACACTATAAGAAATTACTGAAGACTAGCAATTTATACGATATTGCATGATTTTATATTAGTGACAATAGAATATCCATTCTTTTTCTGTAGATTTGTCTCCAAATATAAAGACACAATCAAATAGAAGTGAATTTAAATCATGATTGGATCCTGAATTAAGGTTTTGGGAAAGAAAAAGGTGAACATTCCATCTCATGATACTTCCTGCTAATATCATTCACAGACTGTTGGCAACTATTTTGAAACCACACTAATGGTTTTGGTAAAGCAATAACAATGAAAGAAAGAAAGAGAGAAAGAGAGAGAGAGAGGGAGGAAGGGAGAAAGGGAGGGAGGGAGGAAGGGAGGAAGGAAGGAAGGAAAGGAAGCAAGGAAGGAAGAGGGAGGGAGGAAAGGAAAAGAGTAGGAAATAGAGACAGAAAAAGGATGTCATGGCAATAGTATTACTGTCATTCTGGAGAATACAGAAGCCATTCATATGGAAAAGCTATTATAAAGTATTTAAGATCAAGAGTTTATTAGTATATAAAAGATAATAATGCATACTAAAAGTCAAATAAAATCTCATCCCCCTAATAACATCCTGGCCTTTTTGTAATTCCATTCCATTTTGGGGGGGTTATATGCATCCATATTTTTATTAGCAGTATAATGATACAATTTTTATTTTGATCTTATTACATTTTTATTTTAAAACTTTATAGTGTTTACATAGCCACAATAATGATAAAAGTCATAGTCACAATAATAACTAAAACTTACAGAGTACTTACTATGTGCTTAAAGTATCTTTATTTCATCTTCACAACTTTCAAGTCAAGTATATTATTAGCTCCACTTTATACACAAGAGGAAACTTTGAGTTTGTAACTTGCATAAGTTCTCATGATTATGGGATAGTAAACCTTGGATTCAAAACCCGTTAATATACCTAGGATTCAAACTCAGACAATATACCTATATAATGTGTTCTTTTCTACTACATTAGATATTTATCACTTTAATTTCTCATTTGCTATTTCTAACCTATTTCTTTACTGTTAGAAAGAGCAGTTGTTGCCTCTGATTACAAAGGACACTGCTTTGCTTTGAACATCTTCATATCTGTTTACTGTTTTTATATTATTTCCGTGGGATTGGTGATAGGAAGTGATATTATTAAGATAAAAATGCATAAAATAATCAAACACAAACACTTCTAATTTAATATCTACAAAATGAGACCTCATTCCTCTTTTAGTAATTTGTGGAGTTGAATATTTTCTTAAATGTTTAAATAAATTTATTGGCTCACTTCACTCATAACATCTCTCCTTATTCTTTATTAATTCTATACTATCTTTAGTAAATTAATTTTAATTTATAGTAAAACTTACTAGATTTAATAGCAACAAAATTATATTCTTAAACAGAAACAGCAGGTACAGAAGTATAAAGATGTTCAGTATATACAAATTAAAGTCAGAAATTTCGTTTGGCCTGATTATTATGAACTAAGCTGTGGGAGTAATTGGCAGAGGCCATAGTTGGGAGCTATGATTGGGAATGATCATGACAGCAGGATCATGGAAGTCTTAATCATGCCTCACCAGTTTTAAACCTTTGAGAAGCCTGATAAGGAATCATACCTCACTGATCCTAATAGAGACACAGTCACAGCTGAGATCTCGAATGGTGGACCCGGCTGCATTGAGGAAGATAACTGGTTCTTTGTGAGATTCTAAATGGGAATCACTTATTCTCCGTCCCATGGATCCATGGATTACATCTGAGGGTTCATGAATTTGGCTGTAAAACAAATATATCTTTGTTCTCATTAATGTCTAACTGAAATTTAGTGGTTCTTTCAATTAAATATTTAAGCAACAAATCACAGTAGGAGTGTCAATACTTGTGACTTTATCGTTCATAAAATCTCAGTTATATTTATTTTGTCTAAAATTGTTGCAAGGATCTAAAAAATACTGTTTCTATTCACTTATAGTAATTATTAGGTCCACTTCTAGGTCTTGATTTTTAAAATATATTAATAGATATGCATATATTAGTCTACATTTTTAATATTGATAAATATATTTCAGATAAATCCAGTTTCTTTAAGTCATAAGTATTTCATTTGATGAACTAAAAGAAAATTTGAGAAGGGGTCAGAACCCCTGAAGGTGAAGAGCCCTTGGGGAAGCATGTAATTTAAAAGATGTTCAGTCAGTGAGGGACCAACCTGGATAGAGGTGTCTGGATGGAGAAGAGAACACATACTGTGACAGGGCACACAAGCTCATTATCTCTCTCTCTACATCCAGTCAGCTCAGTGGGGTGACTGTAGGCATTTGGAGGATTTATTCCTTTCAGAAGAGTAGGTCCTATCCAATTTCATGCCTAGATCCCAAATTCCAGGACTATGATATCCTGCAATTCATACAAATAATATGTGCATTTATGACATTATGGGTAGCAGAGAATGCCCTTCGAGATACATGATGGTTGATTTTGCCCTAAAATGTGATACCAGTTTGACTGAGATCATGTTTCATTTTCTTGGTTGCAATACACGATTTTGTTTTCTTGATGTAAGAGAGAAATTTCTTCTCCAATGGTGACTTTCCTGGTATTGCTTGTGTGAGGCAGGAAGTGTGAGCTGGCACCAGTCTGCTGAGAACCCAATCTGTATGTGTGATGTGTTAGAGGCCTGTCACCCCGAATTGTTTATGGAGAGTCATTCTTTAACTTATAGACATTTGTCAAGGTCATGCTGCTATAAATGACCCTCAGTTTGGGAACTGAGAACAATCTTTTCACAATAGCTTTTCTCTGAATAAGTTTCTGTTGGTCTGAAGTTTTCTTAGCTATGTGAGAAACTTGCCACCAGACTTCAAGGACGACAAATTAAACTAGACATGAGCTCTAGCCAGAGAACAGCAGAGGTATGAGAATCAGTCTTTGACAAAATGCTATGTTGAAAATATAAACGGGGTATCCATTATGTATAACATCAATCAGCAGAAGGTTAGAATGCTTAGGAGAAATATGTGAGGAAAAGGGAATTTGAAATAGGAGAAACATGGGCTACATTTAAGCAGAAATCATAAAGACTGATTATAACACAGACACTTTATTTTGGCAATTATTGTAGAAATCAGGATCTCTGGAAAATCTGGACTAATCAGTTAACATGCAATTTTGTTGTATTTTAATAATCTAGCTATGATTTCCTCAACTTTAGAAATACTTAACTACTAGACTTATTATAATTCAGCTTTCTGTTTAAAGAATAATAGTCCTCTTACATTTAGTTTACATATTTAGGAATAGATTTGATAGTGAGAATACTTAGTCTCTTTTAGAGGTTATATTATTTTTACAATAATAAATTAATTCATTGGAATCTATTCATTTTAAAGGCTATTAATTACAGATAAGAGGGCATGGTTTCTGTTTCCTAGGAATAGAACTTTTATTTTTGTAATACACATTGGAAAAATAAATGTATTGAAATAGAAATTAACTCAGGTAGTACCACTCTACTCTAGGCAATGTCCTCCACTCAAAAGTGTTTCCTATTCTCAAGGAGTTCTAAAATTGTATAGAAGGTAAGATATAAACATGTATAAAGAAAGACAAATAAGTGTAAAGCAAATTAAAATACATCTAACTAAACTATTAGTATAACTAACAATCGGAGAGGCCTAAAACAGGTCTACTCAAAAATTCTCTTAGTCATTGGACTGACTTAATTTTGGAGATAAGTGATATGCTAAACATTAATATATCATTACATCTCACATTAAATATAATCTGTGAAAGCTGCCATAACATTATGCTTTGTTGACTTTTAATTAAATATTCATCTCAAATTTCCAGTTTCACTTTTTTTTTTTTTAAGATGTACATTTTTTTTAAATCAGGGTCTCACTCTGGCACACAGGCTGAAGTGCTGTGGCAGGATCACAGCTCACTACAATCATTTTAATATGCACAAGCCTAATATTAATATCTTTTCTTGCATGTCACTTCTATATACACTCATTTATAAGGTGGGGAATATGTAAAAGTCCTGATGATTCAGCTTTGCTATGGACAGTTAAGGTGTGTACCTCTCTTTTATTTTAGAAGTTAGTAAACTTTTGAATTAGAGAACACAGATTTATCTGTAGAGACTTATTGTATATATTCTACTGATTAACAAATATTCTAAACAGCATAGTAAAACATTTAGATGTAACTTAGAAAAAAGCAAAAGCTTCTTTTACATACTAAATTGTTTCAACTCACTACATTTCCATTTTCTCTCTGGGAAAAAAAGGAAAGTCTTTTATTATCTGAAAGAACTTTTTTTCAAGCATAATTTGGATTTCTGTGAATCATATTTTAGAGTGCCTCAGATCCAAACAGAGTAAACTATCTCTATCATTGTCATGTATTTTCTTTTCTTTCTAAGCTACACAATTAAAAACTTGGCAATTATATGCAATTTTTCAGTTTCTCAACAAATTACCAGACACTTGTAGTTAAGAAATTTTAGTCAATTTAACTCCGTTCCCACTGTCTCTCCTAGTATAGCCAAAGCTTCTTTGTTTCATGGTGTATCTTATGGCTATTACTCATAATTATTATTATGAGTAATGTGTTTGTAGAGAGTAAATGTGTTTGTAATGAGTAAAGTGTTTGTAGAGAAGGAAAGAAAGAGATTGGAAAAGAAATAGAAAGGAAAAAGTCCATTATTATTGGATAAACCACATGAATAATTCCATTCTATTAACTTACTGGTCATAAGTCCCTGTTTAATTCCTCCATATTCAAAAGCCCATATTGAACATAGGTCAATAGACCATAGACCATGTCTTTCAAAATCCAACACAACCAGATAAAAATATAAAAATTCGTGCCTTAATCATCTGATCTATGTGATTACAAAATTGGTGTACTTTGTTCTAGACTGATATAGACAACCATATTTTAAATCTCTTAATACAATTAAATAACATCTCTTTGCAGACATTTTATGCTAACTACGAAATAGTCTTTTTTTTTCTTTTTTTAATTGCTGAGGGACCTCAGTTGTATTCAAAGGTATGTACTTCTGAAAAGTCAATGCATTGATTCAGAGTAGAATGTATTGGTATCATACTCCAGAGGAAAACTATGATTGATCTTGACCAATCCTAGTGATCCCTATAGCAAGTGAACTTGACAGATTCCCAAATGTCTTCTGTGTAAGGTTTTCTTGTATTTTAGAAGGACACAGCAAGAAGAGAGGCTGTTGCCTTCTCTGAATACTGCCAGCTCCACCTTCATGATAGTATCAAAATATGAAGAAAGAAAACTTCAAAAAATAGAGTTAGAACCTGGAGGTGGATTTACTGTAATATTTTGCATGAGAAAAATATAAAATTTATTACTTTACTTTTAAGTTATATTTTGTTTCATGTAGTATATTTTCAATCTTGTAACATTTATTTCATTCTTTCCCCCATTATAATGTTCATTGTAGAAACTGGAAAAAAGTAGAGGAATTTAACTATAATTCTACTGCTTCCCATTAGCTATCCCCATATCCTCCACAGCATTCCTTATTGCCTTTTTGAAAAAGCCATTTTAACTAGAGTGAAATGATATCTCATTGTAGTTTTGATTTGTATTTTCTGATATCTAATGATATGAAGCATTTTTGCATACAACTATTGGCAATTTATATGTCTTCCTCTGAGAAATGTCTATTCAGATCCTTTGCCCATTTTTCAATCAAATTATTTGATTTTTTCCCTATGTAGTTGTTGGAGCTCCTTATATATTCTAGTTACTAATCCCTTATCACATGGGTAGTTTTGCAAATATTTCCTCCCATTCTGTGGGTTGGTTCTTTGTTTTGTTGACTGTTTCCTTTGCTGTGAAGAAGCTTTTTAGCTAGATGTGATCTCATTTGTCTAATTTTGCTTTAGTTGTTTGTGCTTTGGGGTATCAAGAAATCCTTGTCAAGAACAATGCCCTGAAGTTTTTCCTCAGTGTTTTATTTTATAGTAGTTTTACAGTTTCAAGTCTTAGATTTAAATCTTAAATCCATTTTGATTTAATTTTTGTATATATGGTGAGACATACAGATCTAGTTTCATTCTTATGCATATGGATATACAATTTTCCCAGCACAATTTATTGAAGAGACTGTCCTTTCCCCATTGTATGATCTTGGCATATTTGTCCAAGATAAGTTCACTACAGATGTGTGGATTTATTTTGAGTTCTCTATTCTGTTCCATTGATCTATGTGTCTGTTTTTATGCCAATACCACACTGTTTTGTTTACTATGGTTCTGTAGTATAATTTGAAGCCAGGTTATGTGATTCTACCAGCTTTGTCCTCTTTTACTCAGAATGTCTTTGGGTGTTCTGAGTCTTTTGTGGTTCTATATAAATATTAGGATTATTTTTTCTATATCTGAGAATAATATCATTGGTATTTTGATGGGGATTGCATTGAATCTATAGATTTCTTTGGATAGTATGGACATTTTAATGATATTGCTTCTGCCAATCCATGAGCATGGAATTTTTTCCATTTTTTTATGTCCTCTTCATTTCTTTTCAATGTACAGATTTTTCACTTCTTTGGTTAAGTTTGTTCCTAGGTATTTTATTTTATTTGTAGCTATTTTAAATGGGATTACAACTTTCTTGGTTTCTTTTTCAGATTGTTTACTGTTAGCATATAGAAATGCTACTGATTTTTATATTCTGATTTTGTATCCTGCAACTTTACTGAATTTATTTATCAGTTTTAATAAGTTTTTGTGGAATTTTTAAGTTTTTCTGGATATAAGATCATATAATCTACAACAGGATAATTTGATTTCTTCCTTTTTAATTTGGATACCCTTTATTTCTTTCTCTAGTCTGATTGCTCTCACTAGAACTTCCAGTACCATGTTGAATAACAGTGGTGAATTGGCATCCTTGTCTTGTTCCAGATCTTAGAGGAAAGGCTTTCAATTTATTCCCATTCCATATGATACTAGTTATGAGTCTGTCGTATAAGGCTTTTATTGTATTGATATAAGTTGCTTCTATGCTCAGGTTTTGGGAAGATTTTTTAAGCTTCACACCCTTATACATAAACCTGCTGCTTACATAAGATCAATTCAGCATATGATAACTGGTAGGTAGGGAAGGAGGAGTGGGTATGTGATATCAGGGATACATGAAGGAAAGTGTGTTAAAATAATAAATAAATATTTCTTACCTCCATTAATGGTCATTCAGAATGAAGCTAATATTACATTGAACAGGGGTTTCTCTCTTTCTCCTCCTCTTATTCTTTCTCTTTCACTCTCCCTCTTTATATATGTGTGTATATGTGTGTGTGTGTGTGTGTGTATACATATTTTTATGAATGTACACATACCTCTTGGATACATAGAGTATATTATATTTTAGAGAATAAACACTTATATCCTTCTGTAGAACAGGATGAAATATTGTACCCTAGATATACATGAAATAGCAATTTTAACTCTGGTTAATAAATGACAACCAAAGAAAAAAGGAGAATCTCCAAATCTATTAAAAACAGAAATGTTGTCTGAATAGTCAAAAAAATTTTTAAATTAAGTCAAAATTATAAAGTGACATAGTGTGTCTAAATTGAAGAAACTTAACATATACTTCTGACTTTATTATTTTATTTTATTTTATTTTGACAGAGTTTTGCTCTGTCTCCCTGGCTACAGTGCAGTGGTGTCATCATGGCTCACTGTAACCTCAAACTCAAGCCATACTCTTGACTCAACCTCCTGAGTAGGGGACTACAGGTGTGCCCTACCATGCCTGGCTAATTTTTCTTTTTTTTTTTTTTAGAGACGAGGTCTCATATTGTCTCAGGCTGGTCTTTAACTTCTGGCCTCAAGAAATCCTCCTGACTTTGACCTCCCCCAGAGTGATAGGAATACAGATGTTAGCCACTATCCCTGACCTGATTGTATTTTTTAGAAAAAAAAAAAAAAGCCTACTATTTATTTTAAGATGTTAAGGTATAGACAATATCCATTTCAAACTAATTTTAATTATTCAAACTGTACATTGTCTGTTGCTTTTATTTTTATAATTACTTAACTTATTATCTGCAGAACATACTGGGAAGTATTTGGCAAGGAGAAACGTCTGTCTTGTGAAATTAGCTAGTTCTTTATTCAGGAAAAAGTAGCTTTTAACAATTGAGTACTCCCTATGTAATATCCAAAGTGTTTTAAATTATTGAGCATTTCTTTGCACCATACTTAACATTATATTAGGTGTGATCTACTAGTAGACATTTTATGAGGAGTGAGTGCATTGGCTAGTATAGTGGTTGAGATCATCAGCCCTGAACATCCCAACTAGACTCAGTCTGGTTCTCCCATTAGAGGCTCTAGGACCATCAGCATATTTCCTAATCTCCCTTTGTTTTAGGATCCTCATCTGTGAAACAGGGGAAGTGATAGTATCTCCCATCCAGACTTGCTAAGAGCATTGAAGAATTAATACATGTGCTTAGACATAACTTGGAAAACAATAAGTGTTCAATAGTACTATTATTTTACCTTATGTTTTATTTGGTATTAGTTGGTTAAAAATAAAAGTGTTTTATAAAAACAAAAAGTTCATACATGAAACTATTCTGTCTATATAATTCAGTTTCTTCTACTCTTCAAATATCTAGTGCATAATACATTGTTAACATCAGTATCCATATCACTTTTTTTATCATCTCACCATATCTTTATACTATTTACCCTCATATTAATTTCACTTTTTTTGTGTTATTTAATTTACTTAGCATGGTTGGTTATGCCCTAAGTAAAGTTTCTCCCTAAACACATAGAATTTATTGCAGATAAGCATGTTGATTTTAACTTCTGTTTCATATAATCCTTCTCATATTAGCCATATCAGAGAAAATTATGCCATGCTCAAACTAATGTAAAACTAGTTATGAAGAAATGGATGGAGTCATTAACTGAATGCCTTAGTCTTAGGTTGGAACAATTAGGCAACCTAGCTGATGACACAAGAAAGTCCAGATAAGAATTCCTATCCTTCACCTGAAATGACATTCTGCTTATATAATATTATGAGATAAATTATACATCTGTGTATGGCATGAATAACAAGTTTTTTATTATGTCAAAAGTAAAAAGGTACCAATATGTTCTGTGGAAATAGTTTAAAAATACAGAAGTTTATACCACATAAATGTCTCACACAAGCTTGGGGCCAATTTTAATTTTCATTTAAAAAACAAATCACCATCATCAGAACAGAGGCATTTCCTGGAAGGATACTTCAAATTATAAAATTGTGATTGGTTCTACTTCTTTCAGTATAGATAATTGCATACATATTCATATGTTTTAAAGTAGCACTTTTATTCTATGCCATCTGACTCACTATTTAAAAAAAAGATATCCTCTAAATTAAAGTCATCTTTGAAAACAGCTGAGAATATGGAATTCCACTTATTTTTTAAATGTCTTCCTATTTTTCTTCCTCTGTATTTTATTTTATTCATTAACAACCTGACATTCTCAAGGTGGAAATTATTGTATAAGTAATCTTGTTTTTATTATATTCACATCTTTTCATTTCTGTCATTAAAATAAATGTTACAAATTGCCTTTAAATATATTTCATTTCATTTGATATTGTAGGTTTTGGAAATATTTTATTTTGTTTTGACTTTATTTTCTTTTTGCTGTACAAACAGCACATTCATTATATTTGGAAAAATTTTTTCATCATATTTTTCCTTAACAAGTAGTATTTACCTTGGGATTTCTATATAGCATGTGCTATTGCTTGACAGCATTTATCCCACAAAACTCTTCAAAACTAGAGTCATCCTCTCAAACCCTACTACAGCTTTGTCAATGGAGTTTATGTAATATTCTAAATCTTCAGTTTTCATTTCAACAGTGTTTATGGCATTTTCACCAGGAGTAGATTCCATCACAAGAAACCACTTTCTTTGTTCATCCATAAGAAGCAACTCCTCATTCCCTAAAGTTTTGTCATGAGATCGCAGCAATCCAATCACATGTTCAAGCTCTACTTCAAATTCTTGTTTTCTTGCTATTTTCATCATATCTACACTTACTTCCTCCACTGAAGTCTTGAACCCCTCAAAGTCATCCATGAGTGTTGGATTTAACTTGTTCCAAATGCCTGTTAATGTTGATATTTTGACCTCCTCCCATGAATCATGAATATGCTTAATAGCATCTACGATGGTATTACTTTACAGAGGTTTTCAATTTCCTTTGCCGAGATCCATCAGAAGAATCACTATCTATGACAACTACAGCCTTATAAAATGCATTTCTTAAATAATAAGACTTGAAAGTTGAGATTATTTCTTGGTCCATGGGCTGTAGAATGGATGATGTGTTAGCAGACAGGAAAACAACATTAATCTTTTTGCACATTTCCATCAGAACTCCTGGGTGATCAAGTACATTGCCAATGAGCAGAAAATTTTGAACAAAATGTTTTCTTCTAAGAAACAGGTCTCAATAGCAGGCTTAAAATGTTCAGCAAACCATGCTGTAAACAGTTGTACTGTAACCCAGGGTTTGTTATTCTATTTATGGAGCAAAAGAAGAGTAGATTTAATGTAATTCTTAAGAGCCCTCAGATTTTCAAAATGGTAAATAAGCACTGGTTTGAACTTAAATTCAACAGCTGCATGAGTCCTCCCTTTGAAACTTTGAAATCAGGTATTGACTTTTCCCCTCTAGCTATGAAAATGCTAGATGGTATCTTCTTCCAATAGAAGGCTGTTTTGTCTACATTGAAAATCTATTGCTTAGTGTAGCCACCTCCATTAGAGATCTTAGCTAGATCTCCTTGACAACTTGCTACCCCTTCTACATCAGCACTTGCTGCTTCCTCTTGCATGGAGATGCCTTTATGGAGATGCCTTCTTTCCTTAAACCTTCTGAATCACTGTCTGCTAGCATCTGACTTTTCTTCTACAGCTTGCTCACCTCTTTCAATTTGCAAAGAATTAAAAACAGTTAGGGCCTTGCTCAGCATTAGGCTTTGACGTAAGGGAATGTTGTGGCTGCTTTAATCTTTTGTCCAGATCACTACATCTTTTCTCCATGTCAGCAGTAAGACTGTTTCGATTCCATGCCATTTCTGTGTTCACTGCAGTAGCACTTTTAATTTTCTTCAAGAACTTTTCCTTTGCATTCACAACTTGGCTAACCTGTGCAAGAGGCTGAGCTCTCAGCAGGAGGCCTCGCTTTCAGGCTATCTCAGCTTCTTTCCTCACTAAGCTTAATCATGTCTAGCTTTTAATTCAAAGTGAGAAATGTATGGCTCTTCCATTCACTTGAACACTTAAAGGCCATTGTAGGGTTATTAATTGGCCTAATTTTAATATTGTTGTGTCTCAGGGAATAGAGAGGCTTTTGGAGAGGGAGAGAAACAGGAAAATGTCTAGTCGGTGGGGCAGTCAGAAAACATGCAATAATTATTTATTAAGTTTGCCATTATATATGGGCGCAGTCTGCGGTGCCCCAAAACAATTACAATGGTAACATCAAAGACTACTGAACACAGATCACTATAACAGATATAATAATAGAAAAGTTCAAAATATTGTGAAAATTATCAAATTGTGATTGAGACATGAAGTGAGCACATGCTATTGGAAAAATGGCTCTGATAGATTTGATCCATGCAGAATTGCCACGAACCTTCAATTTGTAAATAATGCAGTTATCTGTTAAACACAAAAAACTGAAGTATCCCTGTAATATCACTTAACACTTCTGGAATACTATGTGTGTAGTCTCATTAATTAATTCTCATCATAACTGTGAAATAGCTTTCATTAAGTCCCCTTGATTGATGGCTACTCTTAGCATCTTTTCTTTTACACTTACCACCTGAAGAAAAAGAAATTGCATTGATAGAATTAATATTTTACCTCTACTTCTCATGGTACACCAGTAAAGTTGCCAAAATATGTTTGTTTGCTTTGGCTTGTGTGAGTAAGGTGGGAAGATTGCTTAGCTTGTTTTCTCTTCCTTACTGTTCCTGCTCATACCTCTTTCTTCCACTCAAGAGCAGAAATTAAAATGTGAGAAAATAGAAATGTATGGAGAGAAGCATTCTATCTTTCTTCCATTTAAGTTGGCAGAATTGTTGCATTGAAGGAGCATAATATAATCATGAACATTCATCAAATAGAACTACCTTGGGCCTTCTGAAGTGTATATGAACACTTTTGAATATATAGCCATTATGAGTACTTAGGGCTTCAATAAGGAAAAGATAATAGTACCTAATATTTATTGAGAATTTATAACACCACACACTGTGTTTTGCATATTATATATGTATTATTTTAACTATTTCTACTTATATATCAATTAAACAATAATACCTAGAAATTATTAAGCTATTTTAATATTTCAGCTATTTTAATGTTTAAAGTATTGTGCTAAATGTACATCACATATTTTCTATTTAAAGCAAATATTTTGGGATAAGGGCATGGGATTTTACAGGTAAAGAGCTTAAAAGTAAATTCATTTGAATATTCTAAGGTAATTTAAAAGATACAAACTATCACAAAACAAGTGTTACAGTTTTTATTTCAATTTCACTAAATTTTTAATCTAAATATAGATTTGTCACATATTCTCTTTTCTTTTTACTGTTTAAAACTATCTCTAAAATTAATTTATAACATTTTATAAAAAACTGACTGAAATCTTGGCATGATTCCATATTAGATTTGAACTATTACTTTTAAAAATAGATTTTAATCAAACAAATATATTAATCATAAATATAAGTATATGTGCATCACTTTTACTATTTTGGGGTTACTATTTTCAGTAGCTCAGGCACACACACATCCTTATTATCTGCATATTTGCTTTGTATCATATGATGTACTGATATACATGCAATATGCACATAAGAATCTATGAGAATCTATATGAAGAACTTTGTGGAACATTCTAGTAAGAGTCTGTTAGTCTAGATACAAAATAGTGTTACATTTCATCAACTCACCACCCAAAAGTGAATTTACTTTATAAAGTGGTATAAAAACAGAAGAAATATTTTAAAAATTATATACATTTGTGATGTTCATTTCTTGAGCTAAATTTCAGGTCCCTTTTAACAGTAAGATTTAATAAGAACAAATAGCCAAACTTAGACTTTACAGTGCACTGTATGAGATAGAATATGAAGGAATTCTTAAGAATTTTTTCTTATTTTGACTGAGTAAACAGTAAAAGTTGAGATTATGAAAAATGTACCAACTTCTGTTATCTAGTATTCTGCAGTGATTTACAATAAAATCCATTCTTGAATAAAACCTACATTTTAAAACACTAAACCTAAGAATCAAATTATATATATATGTATATATATATTTAGTAAATGCAATCATATTATGGAAATGAAAAGAGTACTATTCTTACTTAAAAAGAGTAAATCTGTACTTTACTTAGCTTTAAAGAGAACAGGCATATAGAAAATTAGTTTTTAATCATGATAGTTGAATGTTAGGGTCTACATTAGCTGATTTATAATCAGTTAGAATATTTGGAATAAGGCTCTGAAAAATATTACTAATATAAGCAGCTTAAATCAATTATTTTTATCCCTTCCTTTCAATAATTAAGAAGTTAGCCCAAATTCATTCATGTTGTTAGGCAACTTAAAAATCATGGTTAGAGTTATTTTTATTGTGTGGCTTCCATCAGAGTTATAGAAAGGAATATACAGATCAAAGTTCCTGGGGCTATAGATAGAGGTGAGAGAGTAAATAGAAGCTGTTTGAATACTTTGAAAGGAAAATTTGGATATAGAAAAAAATCTACAACTAGTTTTTTGCCCATTGCACTATTCACTGTAACAGAGAAGTATCCTACACAGCTAATGTATTCAACACTTAACATTAACATGTCATGATAAAATATGGAGAACTATGAAAAGGTTATATTTTTTCAGATTTTTAATATGACAACAACTATTATTGGAATTGCATAAAGAGTTTGGATCCAATCCATATTTTTTATTCATTGTTTTAGTAATTTAGGTTGAGGTTGGAATATATAATTGAATTATCTAGTTAATTGAGGCCATGGAGACATGTATTAACCAAGCTTTAAGTGTTCTGAAATTGAATTATTTCAAAAAGCATTCATTGCACTTTATGACTGGCATTTAAATTATTCCCTTCGGCCTATAAGATATAGGCAATATCCTTGGACAGAATGGCATTAAAGAAAGGATTCTGGGGAGAGATAGTAACAAAAATCTCATAATCTATCATAAATATGAATATGAATGAAAGCTTTAAGTATGGAAAAATAAAGATAATCTGTCAAAAAACAGCCATAAGAGATGTTTTTCAAGCTCAACATGACTTGTACTAATATTGCATGTTACAGGGTGTCTGAGTTGCCATAAATTCATACTGGTGTCATAAGAGGCAAGAGCATGTCCCTTTTTAAAACCCATGCCCTTGACGGAAGATTTATAATATAAAATACACCATGTATGTGTGTGCAATGAAAGAATTGTTCACTCACGGTGAGCAGAAATAATCATTCACTTTGCAAATGAACGTTGACACTAGGATTGCTGTATTTCAATAAATAATAACAATGGAATTTATATTTACTTAGTCATTATGATGTACCAGGCTCTATTTTAAGTACTTTATTTCAATAATTTATTTAAATCTTACAACAATCCTATGGGAATGGTTACAAACATTATGCCTATTTTATAGATGAGAAAATGGAGGCAAACAAAGATTAAGTCACTTGACTTAGTGATTTAGTTAAGTTATGTAGCCAAAATTTCAACTCCAGAAGTTGCCAGTGTTTGTAATTTTATTCAAGACTCATGTTCCTTCCACCTTAACATCTGTACTGCCTCCTGAAGTAGCAGACTAGCCTCAATAACTACAAATTTGAAAATAAACTTTGAAACCTGCTTCCCCACCATAGCTAACATGCCTTGCCAGATAGCTCTGCCAAAGCTGGTTCTGATTCCCTGTAACAACAACTAATATTCTTCTGCCAAGTATACTGTCAATGACAAATAAACTGGCCTAAGCTGAACTAGTGTTTCCTTTGCTACCAAGCACACGGGTGGCAGGTCCAAGAACTTTCATCAACCTCTTTTCCTAGAGTAGAGGTGGGCCTTCAGGTCCTGGCTTGTTTGGTAGAAATCTTGCATCAGTAAACATATCCTGGCCAGTTAGGGTGGCTAGGACAGGTCAGTCTAACCAGAGATATCTTCTCTGAGACTCTCGGTGCTACTCTGCCTTGGCCAGTGCTTTTTATTAATATTATAGACATAAGTTCTAACAAAATAGTTAAGGTTATTGCAATATGGGGATCCCTCTCTTATCCTGGACATGAGTGAGCAGCTCAGCAAGATAGCTGGATATTAAAAACTTACAGGAAAGTCATTGCAGAAAAAAACTGAACTTTCTTCTAATGGTTGGCATGTGGAAAACTGAACACCATAATCTAGAGAGCGGGAGATTACACTTATACGTGGATGAGAAGAAAGGCTATTTATTGACTTAATTATAAACAGAAAATTATCAAACAGTGCAATATTACTTTCTAAAGGGATGTATTTTATATGCTGTAGCTAAAAATAAAATAGTTATCACAGAAATCAGTACTGTAAAAGCCAAGCTACTTCTTATTTAATTTAATAAAGCAAAGTTATAAGGCCATTGAAAATGCTGGTGTGACATTTAAGAATTGAGCTTTGTTGATTTTGCCAGCATTTTACATTCTATTCAAGATTTGTTGGCTCTACCACCTGGCCTAACTACTGAACCTGTGTCAGCCAAAAGGATGGAAAAATGAATCAAATAAATGAGACAACGTAGACAGTGTTCAAATGAGTATCTAACTCTTCCTCCTTGTGAAATGCTGAGTTATACAAATGACAAGACACAAATCACCTGATTCTGCTGAAAGAAGAACAGTAGTGTGTAAGGTATTTTAGAAATGTTTCCAGACATAACTATTTTTTAGTCAAATTTTGGTACTTGAAGGATAAATTCATGTTATCTGAATATTCACTTATATAGGACATATAAGTGCTTTCTTAAGCATGATATACATATTAATTATTACCTAATTATCCCTGGAGTCTTTCTAGCTTTGATCTTAATATAAACAATTCTGGAAGAATTGTGTAACATACATTTCACCTTCTAAGTGTGTAATTTCCTCTCTTTCTTCAGAAGAATAAAGAAATTTGCTTTCTACAGAGCAGAGGGGAATGTAGCTGTAAAGGTTATTATTTAAAGAGACCAGAATAAACTAATATGGCTACAAAATAAATCCACGAATTTCATTCAAATCTCTCTGGATGACTTTACAAGGTCTTTGAGTGTATCTCCAAAATTACAAAACAGCAAGTTACAGGAAATAGTTTCTACTTCAATGTTCACAGATCCTTGTTATTTAAAATACCTGGCAAAAATACATATGAAGATGTGTTATATATAATATTCATAATTATAGATATGTATTTATACATTTACAATATGTAAAATTACCTGTACTTAAACAATCTATTTTCACCACACATAGAAATTTTGGCATCCCAATTAACACTGAAACACTTGAAAAGCAATATAAATTAAATAAGAAACGTAAGTAGAGTTGAATATTTTAGGGTAAATGACTGTTATGATTAGTATAATACATTACTTTTAGGAGACTTTACATTACAAAGTTAGTAAAAATTATGCCTTGATAAATTATATGTGGTAATTGCTGATGTCATAAAAATTAGTTAGAAAATTATTGTTATTTCTAGACTCTCTTCTTTTCTATTACTCTATGTGTCTGCTCTTGTGCCAGTCCCATGCTGTTTTGGTTGCTACAACTCTGTAGTATAATTTGAAGTCAGGTAATGTGATTACTCCAGTTTTGTTCTTTTTGCTCAGGGTAGCTTTGGATATTCTGAGTCTTCTGGGATTCCATATAAATTTTATGTTTTCTATTTCTGTAAAGAATTTCATTGGTATTTTGATGGTGATTGCATTGAATCTGTAGATTGCTGTGGGTAGTATGGACATTTTAACAATATTGATTCTTCCAATCCGTGATCATGGAATATCTTTCCATTTTTTTATGTCTTCTTTAATTTCTTTCATCAATGTTTTATAGTTTTCACTATAGAGAGCCTTTCACTTCTTTGGTTAAGTTTATTCCTAAAATACTCAGGAATAAAATACTTATTTTATTTGTAGCTGTTGTAATGGGATTACTTTCTTGGTTTCTTTTTCAGATTTTTTACTGTTAGCATATAGAAGTGCTACTAATTATTATATTTTGATTTGGTATCCTGCAACTTTACTGAATTTATTTATCAGTTCTAATAGATTTTTGTGTAACCTTTAAGTTTCTCTAGGTATAAGACCATATCATCTGCAATCAAGGATCATTTGACTTTTTCCTTTCCAATTTGGATGTAAGAAAATACAGGGGGAAAGGACAGTCTCTTCAACAAATGATTCCAGGAAAATTGGATATTCATTTGCAGAAGAATGAAACTAGAACCTTATCTCTCACCATTTAAAAAATAAATTAAAAGGGATTTAAGACTTAAGCCTAAGACATGCAACTATGAAACTACCAAAAGAAAACATTGGAGAAATG
This sequence comes from Microcebus murinus, assembly GCF_040939455.1. Taxonomy (NCBI): domain Eukaryota; kingdom Metazoa; phylum Chordata; class Mammalia; order Primates; family Cheirogaleidae; genus Microcebus; species Microcebus murinus. The sequence goes on from NC_134114.1 coordinate 16,938,572, forward strand.
CTTCAGGGCACTGGTCTAGACAAGGATTTCTTAACTATTATTCCCAACGCACAGTCAACTAAAGCAAAATTGGACAGATGGGATCACATCAAGCTAAAAAGCTTCTTCACAGCAAAAGAAATAATCAACAAAGGGAAGAGACAACTCACAGAATGAGAAAAAATATTGGCAAACTACCCATCTGACAAGTGATTAATAACTAGAATATCTAATGAGCTCCAACAACCCAATAGTTGTTGGAAAATTTTTTAATGTGATTAAAAAATGGGCAAAGGATCCAAATAGACATTACTCAAAAGAAGACATATGAATGGCCATAAGATATATGCAAAAATGCTGAATCATTAGTCATCAGAGAAACGCAAATGAAAACTATAATGAGATATCATCTTCCTTCAGTTAAGATGGCTTTTATCAAAATGACAGGGAATAAGGAATGTTTCCAAGGATGTGAAGAAAGGGGAACCCTTGTACACTATTTGTGGGAATGCAAATTAGTGTAACCATTATGAAGAATGGTATGAATGTTCCTTAAAAAACTGAAAATAGAACTACCATATGACCCAGCAATCTCACTTCTGCGTATATATCCAAAGGAGGGGAAATCATTATATTAAAAAGATTTCTGTACTTCTATGTTTATTGCAGCACTATTTACAATAGCCAAGATTTGGAATCAACCTAAATATCCATCCAAAGATGAATGGATAAAGAAATTGTCATATATACATGCACAATGGAATATGATATAGCGACAAGAAAGAATGAAATCCTGCCATTTGCAACATCATGGATGGAACTGGTGAACTTCATGTTAAATGAAATAAGCCAAGCACAGAAAGACAAATCTCACATGTTTTCACTCATTTGTGGAAGCTAAATATTAAAAATAATTGATCTCATGGGAACTGAGAGTAGGATGATGGCTATCAGAGGCTGGAAAGTGTAGTAGAGAGGGAAAAATAAAGTAGGGATGATGGGTGCAAAAATGTCATTAGATAGGTAGATAGAATGAACAATATTTAATAGCACAACAAAGCAATTATGATCAACAATCAGTTAAGGCACACTTTAAAATAATTAAAGGAGTGGAACTGAAATGTTCCTAACACAGAGAAATGTTAAATGCCTGAGGTGATGGATACCCCAATTACCCTGATTAATGCACATCGTATGCCTCTATAGAAACACCACATGTACTCCATAAATATATACAACTAGTATATACCATAATTAAAAATAAAACAAATTAAAAATATTTTAATAGTTTTTTTCTATGAATTTTCTATAAACAAATGAGAGTCAAGTTAATTTGGATGGTAAATTATTATAATGCATTCCATTAAATTGAGGTGATCAACATTCTTCTACAGATTGTTTAGATTTAGTATGTGAGATCTAATCTAAATCGAAAAAGAAAAGAAAAAATAAATTGATTATATCTCATTAATTCTTAAAGGACATAATTTGACTATAAATTTCAACATGAAACAGTGAAATAATACATTGCATCCTGTTGCATATGCAATATCTGATAATTTTAAATGCAAATCCATGAAAAGTGATAAAAACAAGATTGTAGAAACAAAGGTAAGTTACAGCCTCAAAAAAATGGAAGCAATGAACTTTCATCAACTAAATAGGGTTCAGTGGTTTGTAGAACAATATAATGTTTAAAAATGTGGGTGCAGGACCTATATAATCTAAGTTCAATTCTTGGCCATACTGCTAATTATCTGACTGGTGTGCATCTTTTCTAAGATTCTTTATTGTAAAGTAGGCATAATAAGAGATCATAAACTATCTCTTGTGCGACTGGGGAAATCTTGGTTTATTTCTGTTGTGTGGTGTCCTCTCTGGTTTAACATATTTATACTATATTTTTAAACAAAGATGTTATTAATAGTTGCAATGCAACAATCTAGAATGGGGTTATGGACTGAATGTCTGTCCCCTGCTCCCAAATTCATATGTTGAAACACAGTTTCTGCTGCATGAACTCATCTAGTGGTTAATGAAGCTCAGGTAACAAGGGCAGTTCTCACCTTAACACATGGCTAAATGTGATGATGACCCATGATAACCTATATCTCTTTTCCAAACCCTTTCTAAATGTACTCTAAAAGACACCATGGAGAACATATGCTGATTAAACAAAGGATACTTGGATAGGTACTTGCTCTGGTCTCCAACAATGGTGGGCAGGTATTTGCTGCTCCTGCGGACAATTATCCTGAAACTCATGCAGCAAATATCTATGCATATCAAGTAGCCAGGCTACCCGTGGTCAGTGGGAAAGTGTAAAACTATAGATTAATCAAAATAGCTGAAGGAAATGGAAGCTGAATTTCAAAGTGGAGACACCTGAAAACTAACCTAATTTGAATGGGAAAACAGATAAAGTTTACATGATATGTTTTTTCTATATAATTTTTTGTCATTTCTTGTATGGTATAATCTTTATTTGTTTTATTGTTTGATTACATTTTTAAGATATTACAATACACCATTTGGCATTGACAAGATAAATATGTACTTGTGCAATAAAAAATTAAGTACTATATATTTCTATATTAAGAAAGGTAGTGATGAATATAAAACTTGCACACAATATTTGTCCATATTCTGCCATGAGTTTAATAATAATGTAGCATGGAAATGGAAAACAAAATTTCTGGAGGAGGAGTTAACATCTACATAAACAACATTAATTGCTTTTAAGACTATGTCCAAAGACTACGTTTAATGTGTTTAGCCACAGAATATGTATTTCTATATTACTTTGTGAATAAGACTTTATTTTACCAAATAAATACTTTTTCTAAATTAAATTCACTTTTTAAAATTTCATGATTTCTGATATTTGTACAAAAGATGAAGCAACAGTAGTTAATTATTGATTCCATACCTAGAAAAAAGATCTTTCCAGTTAAATAGGCAAATGGAGAGTTCACATTTGCATGACAATTAGAGTGAATGTCTTCTTAGAGTTTGTGTACCAGTTATCTCACTTGCCTCACCCAAGTCCCAGTCCTGGTTGTTTTATGTTTCAATTAGAAAATTAATTCTAATAAAATTTCAGCATTTTATGCAGTCAACAGTATAAAAATATTCAAAAATTGAATCATTCTTGGGTAAAATATGTAAATATTTAGTATTATAAATTCAGTTTATAAGTTCAACTCTGAGAATAAAATTATTTGTTTCTACAATAATACAAACACAAATTTGGGCAAGCTAAGATAGTGAGCAAAAGCAATGTTTTGACTGAAGTAAGAATGTAATTTGATATATACACAGAAGTGAGATTGCTGGATCATGTGGTAGCTCTATTTTTAATTTTTTTTGAGGAAACTTCATAATGCTTTTTATATTGGCTGTGCTAATTTGCATTCCCACCAACATGTGTAAGGGTTCTCTTTTTTCCACATCCTTAGCAACAGTTGTTATCTTTTATCTTTTTGCTAATAGCCACTCTGACAGGTGTGAGATGATATCTCATTGTGGTTTTAATTTGCATTTCCCTGATGATAGGTGATATTGTACATTTTTGTATCTAATCATTGGCCATTTGTATTAATATGTCTTCTTATTAAAAATTTCTATTCATGAGTCTTTTGCTCATTATTAAATCGAGTTGTTTTCTTGCTATTGAGTTATTTGAATTCCTTATACATTTTGGATATTAGCCTCTTATCAGAAGTATGGCCTGCAAATATTTTCTCCCATTCTGTTGTCATCTCTTCATTCTATTCATTGGTTCTTTTGCTGTGCAGAAGCTTTTTAGTTTGATGCAATCCCATTTTTATCTTGCTTTTCTTTTGCTGTTCATGCTTTTGGATCTTTTTAAAGATATATCCAAAGTATTTGGAATCAGTACGTTGAAGAGAAACCTGCATTATCAGGTTCATTGCAGCATTTTTCACAATAGCCAAGATATGGTATCAACCTAAGTTTCCCTTGATAGATGAGTGGATAAAATACACACACACACACAAACAAACACACACACCCCCAGACATACATGCATGCATACAAATGAATACTATTCAGATTGAACAAATGAGAAAATATTATCATTTGCAACAACATGGATGAACCTGGAGAACATATGCTAAGTGAAATAACCTAGGCACAAAAAGACAAATGCTGTATGTTCTTAGCTATATGTGGAATCTAAAGCAATTGAACTTACAGAATTAGCGAATGGAATGGTTGCCAGGGGCTGGAGGAGGGAAGCAGGAAGATAGAAAGTTTTGGTTAAAGGATACAAAGTTTCAGTTACACAGGAGGAATAATAGATCTGGAAATCTATTGTATGTCATGGTGACTATAAATAATAATAATGTACTGTATACTTGAAAATCCCAAGAAAGTAGATCTTATGAAAAAGGAAAAGAAAACTCTGTGAGGTGCAGGATATGTTGATTCAATCATTGCACAATGCATATATACTCATATGTAAAAGCATGACATTTTATATCACAAATACATATAATTTTTATTTGTCAATTATACCTTAAACTTTAAGAAATTTAGGGGAAAATGATAGAATTATTTTGTGGTACACACATATGTCATAATCAGATTTATATGTTTCAGTAGTCTATCATTCAAAATAATAGCTGCCATAAATTTTTAAATGTTTTAATATATAATCTAAGTTATTGACTATATTTTTTATTGGTAACCAAATTGATGTTCAAGCTGATGTTGAATGCAAACAAAAATTTAAAAAACTTCAACATGACAGAACATACAAATTTTCTCTCTTTGCTTCCATCAAGCAGATGTTAAAATATGCTTTTAAAGTGATGGTATGAGAAAAAATATAGCAATTGCCACAGAAAAATGTATGTATTTTTTCCTTACTACTGGATAAAATATTATAATACCACAAAACATAGGATATCAAAACAATGCACATTTATTAGCTCATAGTTCTTTTAGGTCAGGAATCTAGACACAGAGTAGTTGCCTCGTCAGACAAAGCTATGATTAAAGTGTTATGCATGTCTGTGGTTTCATCTGAAACTGAAAATGGATCTACTCCTAGGTCACATGTTTTTTGGTGCAATTCAGCTTCTCAAGAGCTATTGATAGGAGGGCCCCAATTTCTACCTGCTGTTAGCTGAAGGCCACCATCAATTCCTTGCCACATGAGCCCCTATAACATGGCAGCTTGCTGTATCAAGGTACAAAAGTCAAATAACCAAATAAACAGAGTCTGTTAGCAAGTGTAACAATCTTATGTAACCCATCATGGAAATGATATTCTAAAACTTTTGCCGTATGCTATTGGTTAAAATTAAGTTTCTATGCCATCTCATGCTCTCAAAAAGAGGTGTTAACATATTTCTGAGTACCAGAAAGTGGGAAGCATTGAAAGACAACTAAGTCTGCCTGCCACAACTTACCTTATATGTAAGAGTTTGCTTAAATAATAATAATAAGAAGAAGAAATAATGAAGGAATTACAAAAACGGAAAAAAGACCAGGAAAAGTGAAAGGAGAAGAACAGGAAGAGAAGATAGAAAGAACAAAAACAAAAACAAAAAATAAAAGAATGGGAAAAATAAGTTAAATAGAGGCAAATACAAATAAAAATATAGAAAAAAATAAACTTAAATTTTCGATATCTACTATTGAGGCTGAAATAGTATACAATGAGAAAGAGGATATTTAACTTACAAAGTTATGGAATAAAGCCATCAAAAAAGCAATTAGTCCTCATTCAAAATGGAAGAAAAAGTGAAGAATATTTTTTAAGTGAGTAAGGATTTTAATACTTGAATACAAATGGAGAAAGAAGTGTACATTTTATACCCCTCCAGTCATTGTTTTAAAAATTGTAAAACACGTTTTTCCTGAAAAAATATGGATCATGGTTAAAGGTATAATAACTTTCTTTAAGATATAAAGATAAGTGAAAATTTGTGAACTGAGTAGAACTGTTCTTTGTTCCTAGCTCAACCTCAAAATTTCATGTCTATAGGTGTCTATATTTATAGGAAGTCTAGACATACATTTTTCCATATTTTAACTACACTTTTTTTTTATAAATAATTGATTTATTCAGCATTACTTTGGAAAAGATATGCTGAGCCTCACTCCCTTACACAAAAGTGTGAAAGATCAATAAATTATTTTATAGTTTTATGAGAATTAAAAATAAACCTGATTGACACTTTGCTGAACACTTAGATGGTGGGTCTACTAAATAGCTACTGAATAAATGAATTAGTACTATGTGGCATTAAATAAACCCTGTATCAAATGAATAATGGAAAAATCTGATTTTTAAAATTATAATCCTTATGTCTAAGTCAACTTTCATTTTTGGAAAACATTGTGTTCTAATTTTTTGCTTTTTCCTTTATTGCACACTGGAAACTTTGGGGATGTTATTAAAATATTGTTAGAGCCCTAATTCATTCAATAGGTATTTACCAAGAGACTCTGGGTATCAGGCACTCAGCTCTGAGAATGAAGCTGAGAAGAAGGTGAAGCTCCTGCCTTAGAGATGGCATTTCTGTACATGTGGGGCATGTGAAAGATAAATGCATATATACTATATTTGGAATTATTTTTATTAATTTGTTTTTATCTTTTTAATTATGTTTATTAATTATTCTACAAAATTCATAATTGGCCTTATACCATATTGACAATGTATATTTGCATTCTTAGTTTGAGTTATATATTTTGATATTTATTGTTGCCTCAGATTTCTTAGTGCCTTTTACCTCATATATTATTTCCCAATTTCTGCAGAAACACAATGTCTTATATATAGTATTCTGACCAAAACGATGCCTATAGAAATTGAATAAAAAATATAAGTCTCACAAAGGCAAGTCACGCAAAGCAGAGAGAGAATAAATGACATGCTAGCAATTCTTGCAATAATTTTCTCTCTTCAATTAATCAGACACTCAATTGGCTTGAAAAAATATATATCATCTAAGACAAGCCATCCATCTTGGCTGGCACCTAAAGTAGATGGGCCATCCTTTACCGTGTAGCACTTCAACTATATAAACCTAACAGATAAAATGAAATTCTACACACACAAGGTTAAAGGACAGCAGAGTCAGGTTTCATCTTCTGCAATAATGTTAAATGGTCAAGGTGAAAAACAAAAGTAATATCCATATTTTGTGAAATATGAGACAAATGGAACCAAAATGTCAAAATGATGAATATAACAAAAAGCCTCTCATATAGAAAGAGGTTTAACCTGTGCAGCAACAGGATTTTCAACAAATAAATCACACCTTCTTTTTTTTCTTCACTTAGATAAAGCAGTGAGTCAATAAGTTGCAGTCAGTGTTAACTCAAACATTTAGACTGACATGAACACTTATTTGACTGAATGTGGTCATTTTTAAAAAAAGGTATTTTGCATCACCTCTAGCCAAATCATTATTTATATATGATTTGAATTTGCTTATACTGAGACATGTATGAGGTAATATAGTTTATACTGGATGCTTTCCCTCTCTGTCTCTGCGAGTTATTTCATATAAAGTCCCTATACGTATCATTAGACATTAAAGAAAAAAAATATTCCAGTATATTTTATAACCAGGTCGGACATCCAGGGAGAATCAGAAATGAATAAGTGTCGCAGTGGAAGAGGCCCTAAACTGGGATTATCATTCAACTCACCACGCAGATCACAGAAACAAACGGAGCTGGTTGACAATGAGAAATAAAGTAGAAGTCAGACAGCAGAGCATATGAGAAACAAAGAGCACGGATTTGCTTCTAATACTTTGTAATAATATTTTCCTTTCGCTATTTACATCTGGTTGTTTTGCTTTCTTTTACCTACAGCCAAAAGAATGTTAAATAATAATTAGGTTTTATTAAATTCCACTAGGTGATCCGTTATTATTTTTGTTAAGGTAACTCAGAAGACAGTTTACATTTGATCTCACAAATGCTAAATTATATTACCAAATATAAATTTTATAATATAAGTAAAAATATAAATTAATTGCAGCAAATTTGTAACATAAAATAATATTTTATATAAAATATACAATAAAACTTAAAAATAATTTAGGCATAATATAAATTTGCTTTTAAGATTTCTTTTAATGGAATATTCTCAAAAAATTATTAACAAGATTATTAATGGGTTTCTACAAATGCATACCCAGTTCCTTTTCTAAGATATGGCTATTTCCTATGTGCAAACTCTGTAGTTTAGCACATATTTAGAATGTTTATGGAACATCCTGCCCAATCAAACAAATAAATCCTGAATAGTGCAGAGAGGGTTATGTGTAAGTTCTATTTAATTATGTCCCTCTGGTGTCCTTAAATATAATTTCATATTTTAAAGTGTACAATGAGACCACCTCCATGGATACCATGATTAAAATATATGATTGTTAGGTCAAAGCCAGACCCATTCTCTGCCTCATTCAGAACACATGCAAATATGCCTCCTATGTCTCCTATCCAAAGCTATTTATCTTGACTTGAAGATGGTGAGCATTAGCAAAAATCTGTGCTTATTAAAGAAGTAAAAAAATATCTGGGTAAATATGACCAAGTTATTTAAATTACATATGAATATAAGTATACAGCTATAACATTAATATTAATGAAATTATACATATTACGGATACACATGTTTATACACACACACACACACACACACACATATATATATGTCTGGCCTCTATATCTGGCATCTACATATTACGGATACACATGTTTATACATACACACACACACATATATATATATATGGCAAACTATATATATACATATATATATGGCAAACTATATATATATATATATATGCCTCTTCAAAATAGCATTAGGAACATACTTTGGGGAAAATAATATTTATATAGTTTATATATATATATATGTATATGTCTGTCTATATTTGGATCTTTTCTATTCTATGTACATTATTAAAGTGGGGAATGACAGTTCTACTTTTAGGAGGAAAAGAGAAGTAGAATAAGTTAGTGACAAATATAAGTAAGCTGCCTATTAGTCCAGAATTGTGACTTTCAGTAAGTTGCTGAGATTTGTAGGCAAAGGGATATTAGAGAAAGCCAAGGCATTTTGCTATTTTCTGTTATGCTTGGCTTGAAATTGTCATTGGTTAAACTATGACTGTAATCTATTACAACCCTGAGTACTGAAAATACCTCTGTCTTGGTATGCTAAGTAGTTTGAAAACTATTGCATACACATTTATAGGACTAACAGAATCAGTATTTCAAATATTTGACTCCCCTATTGGCTTCACTCTGAAAAAGTTTCCAACATTAGTCAAGAGAAATCCTTTCAAACCTATTTTAGGAAATATTTCCAATATTTAAATAATAATTTGGATTCTAGAAAGCAAAGGAATGAGGTAGGGTGTTGGTTTCTCCATTTTATTCTGTCAGTAGGAAGGAATATAGAAGCATATGCAAATGTGCAGATGCCTCAGGATTCTCTAAGGAAGCATTTGTTCTCCCTGGGACCAGATAAAGGTTTAAACCAAAAGAAGAGAGCAAGATTTTCTTGCATTCATAAAAAGGAATTTCATGCTTTCTGAAGGTAGTTGGGTTACAAATGTGAGTTTGTCCACCTGTGAAATGGCTATCACTTATGCCTGGGACTCTGGTATACACCTGCCTCCTCCTGTTGACCCTGGCTGGGAGCTACATTGGTGGGATAAATTGTCTACATTGCTAGTGCTTAGGAGGTGGCCACTATTTTTAAACAAGAGAAATGGACCAAGTATTTAAACACAATGTCTAGTACTTTTGAATTTAAAATTTTTGTGACTAAATGAAAATATAGATAATCACCTCTAAAATTTGAATTCAGGGTCTGCAGAGCCAATGGGGAGGAAAAGCTCTTTATATTGAATAATAATAAAAAGGAATAAAAAAGGAACAGGGAAAAGCTAAGGTACTTGTTACATTAAGCAAATGAAACAGAAGAGGGTGGATAAAAGTGTCCAAAAATGGAAAGGAATGAAGGAAAGGAAAAACAAATAAGAAAAGCATTTTCTCTGATCCTTGATATTTAAAATGCTTTACAAGTCCCTGACAGGATTAAGGAAAAATGACACAAAATTCATAATACCATGATATAAATCTTCAATTCAAAACAGAGAGAAAATCTTATAATCTTCAGAATAGAAAAAAAAAAAAAGAAGAAGAAAAGGAGAGAAAATCTGCCAACCCTGGGACTTCTCATCTACAAACTGGATATTGAAGGGCATTGGAACAAAATCAGTGGGTTATGGGGAAAAGTCATCTGTTCTTCAAGAGTGTCATATATGACCAATTGTTATAATTTCATTTTTTAAGATAAAAAAGATAGTATTAAATGTGAAAAAGAGCTTGTGCCTTCCATGCATCTTGGGAGAATATTAAAGAAGGTGATTTAATTTAATAGCTGTAGAATCCAGACAGAGTTGTTAAAACATTAAAAATAAAGATAAGAAGAAATTTTAGCAAACAATGAATTTATAATATAAACATACATTTTAGTCAATAATATAATTAGAATTTGTAATGTGTTATTTAAACTTCATTGAGCTAGAGTATTCATACTCTTAGAAAATATTTAAAACCCTAGACCTAAAAATTGATCAGAGGAGAAAGGGCTAGAACAAGATGACAGAGTAGGACTCTTCAGTAATAGTCTTCCCACAGAAACATTGATTTGAACAACTATCCACATGCAAGAATACCTTTACAATAGCTAAGGAAACCAGGTTAGAGATCACAGTAGCTGGCTGTAGCACAATAATCAGAAAAGATGCATTGAAGATGGTAGGAGGAGTAGTTTTACATTACCTGTGTCACCTCTCCCAACCCCAGGAAATACAGCACAGAGAATGATACTCTATGCTTGGGGAAAAGAGAGGGAAGTGAGTGTAAAACTTTACCTTGGAACTCAACATGGCCTGCCACAGTAAAACCCAGCACTGAGTAGACCACCTGGCTCCATAGTTTAAGCCAGTGGCCACAGACTGAAACTCTAGATGTGCCCTGGCATCAAGTAGGACCACACAGCCCCAGGCTTTTTGGCAGACTTGATTGTTGACCCACATCACTGACAACCTTTAGAGGCTTTGAGTTCTTGATAGTTCTCAATGGCATGAAGCCATCAGCTTCCTCTGGGTTTCTGGTAATGTCATATCAGCCGGTGGGCCCCAGGGTTTTGGCATGGTCCAGCACTACAACTGCCATGGTAAGCTCTGCTGTTCAGGCAGCACTCACGTTGACTACCTCTGTCCCAGGCTTCTGACACACCCCAGTTCCATGCCTGCCACAAGGCTTTCACAGACAAAGCCTGTCTGCAAAGACTGGAAAAAATAGTTCCTTATTCAAATGCGCAGACATCCAGTCATAACACAAGGATCGAAGTCAATTAAGGAAGCACTGGCATCACCAAATGAACTAAATAAGATATCAGTGACTGACCCTAAAAAGGGAGATGTATGAACTGCCTGATAAAGAATTTGAAAACTATTTTAAGGAATCTCAGCAACTTCAAGAAGATGCAAAGAAACAATTAAATGAAATGAGAAAAACAATAAGTGACCACAATAGGAAATGTAATAGATTCAAATAACAATCAAGCATAAAGTCAAACAGACATCCTGGAGATGAGAAATACAATCAACAACATGCAAGAGATCATCAACAGCAGAACTGATCCAACAGAAGAATTTGTGAGATCAAAAACAGTTTACTTGAAACGATACACTCAGAGGAGAAAAAACAATAAAGAATGAAAAAGATTGAAGAAAGCTTATAGGATTTATGAGACAGCAACAATAGAGCAAATGACCAAGTCAAGGAGTCATTAAAACTGATACCATAGAAAAACAGATCATAAGAGACTATTATGAACAATTAGACACCAACAAATTGGATAACCTAAAAGAAAGGGATAAATTCTTTGACAGACACAACCTACCAAGACTGAATTCTGAAATAGAAATTCTTAATAGACCAATAATGAGTAGAGATCGAATTAGTTTCCCAACAGCCAGATGTGGTGGCTCATGCCAATAGTCCCAAAATTCAGATTTGATAGAGTCAGGTGTTTGCTATTGTGTATAATACTGCAGAAAAATGGACATCAATTCAAGTCTAAATCACTAAAGCACTTTTTGGAAATAAATCTGCAGTATATGTTAAAATTACATATTCACACTCTTTGACCAAGAAATACTACATTTAGTAATGTAACCTATAGAAAAAAAGCACCAAATGCTTGTGGGCATGTGTACAAATATATTTAATATAGTGTTATTTTAATGGTAAGAACATGTAAATTAATCACTGAATGGCTAGAGTTTGAACAAATACATGTTCTATCTACATCTGAAGCTAGTAAAAATAAATTTGATATTTACTACATTGACAATAACTAAATACTAAATACTAGTCTGGAAGGATGAACAAAATATTAAGAAAAAATAAGTTGCTGAGTATTATAAGCTACATAAAATTTACTAAAATCATACAAGGATCTATATGTATATTTCTATAAAGAGATAGAGGATGGATACTAGCAAGTTAATACTTTTTGTTAAGGTACTGGCAAATAAGAGAAACATTAGAGAAGTCAATTAATAATTGTGTCTTATTAATAAAAATTTGGACCATTTCTATAGTTATAGCAAACACATAAATTTTGTTATTTTAAAATATCACATAGGTACTACAGTAATAGGGTATAGGGCAGATGGGAGGGGCGAGGGGGGCGGGTATGTACATACATAACAAGTGAGATGTGCACCATCTGGGGGAAGGTCATGCTGGAAACTCAGACTTGTGGGGGGAGGGGGGAAAGGGCATTTATTGAAACCTTAAAATCTGTACCCCCATAATATGCCGAAATAAAAAAATAAAATAAAATAAAAAATATCACAAAACATTTTTAATGGAAATCTAATTATTCTGGAATTGACTAATTCTGTAGGAACACATTAATGGACCTAAGTTTATGATAGCTATAGGAGAAAAAGAGTGCTTACAGGGATTAAAAAAAAAACCACAGAGATATATATCTTTGTAAAAATGTGCTGGGAAAATTATAACATCTTTTGTTGTTCAGTAACACAAGCCAACTAACAAATGAAGTGTTTTTTATAGTGGTAGCAAAATGTCAAACTAATAACTTACAAGACTACAAGGCACATGAACTAATTTGCTAATTTATCTTAGATGATCTGTCATAGAGGAAATACAGAAACTAGAAACCTATTCTAAAATATATCCCTTAATATACATCTCCAGTTACTAAAGAGGGAAGTGAGGGTATCACTTGGGATGGTATTTTGTTATAATTTTCTCTGTAAGTCATGAATATTAAAGTAAATATTTTTAGATGTAATGATTTTCAATTTGTGATGGGTACTTACCAAATTAAAGAGAAGTTTATTTTGTAATTTACCACTATCTTCCATAACTAATTAAGCTCCAAAGTAGAAAAACAGTAATGAGATTCTAAAGATGACATATTTCTAAACAAACAGTTGGGTGGACGTTAGTTTGTCCTAATTAATTTGCTTTCCATGTTTTCAAATACACATGCTATTTATATTAGAGAAATTGAATTTTTGTTAATAGAGGAAATAAAATGGTGCTAATCTGCTTGAAGAGTAAAGTTGGTTTTGGTTTAAGAGCTTATAAATGATTTCAGTAAACCTTTCTAAGAAATAAAGTTTTGCAGCTTTGTTCAATAGACAATTAAATATTGAAGACAATGCAGTAGAAAGCTTCACTCCTGTGTATGGCAACATTAAAGCTTGAACACAGAGGGAACAAGCAGCTTTATGAAAGCATACAAAATGGCATGCTCCTTTTTAAAAGGAAATAGTTATTATAAATATTTCTATTTCAGTTTTAAAGTGAGTATACATATGTGTGTGTAAATAAGTTGAATGACTGTGTACCGTTAATTATGCAAAGGCTTAAAAAGAAGATATGTATTTATGCTAATATATGATTAGAGTACAATCACAATTCATTACGGACATTCCTGCTACACTCCCAGATTTGATCTAAGTTAATTAATAACATATATGGCAAAAAGTACTGTCCTACTATCTTTAAGCTACTTCTAAACAGGATTTAAGACACATAAATAGTATTTGCATTCATAATTTATCTTCAAGTACATTAAATGAGATTAAAATATTTTCCAAACATCATTTTAGATGACTGGATTGATATGGAAGAAGAGGAAAGATTTTAGAGTGGATAGAACAGACTGTTGATTTTAAGTCAAATCATTTAACCTTGCAATTCCTGTTGCTTATTTTCAAATTTTGAAATATTTCTTTTATCCAAATATCGATGGGAGGGTTTTTTTTTCTTATTTTATTTAGTGCCATCCTTGCACAGGGACCATGCTAATCTTCTCTGTATCGTTCCAATTTTAGTATATGTGCTTCTGAAGCGAGCACAACGGGAGGTGTTGATTTAACATTTTTAGAAATCTCATTATAAATTTTTAACATTAATGAATTAGAATTAGTACCTTAAGATGAGTTATTTTAGATAGTAACTTAATCTAATTTTTATATTATAAGATTTATAGTTCTAAATGCTAGTTACTGCATGTAATAGCATTCTGTTTTTGTCAATAGAATATTCAAATAAATTTAATTCTTCTATCCAGTCCTTAATGTATCCCATTTTGTGGGAATATATATACCTTCTGGTAAATATATACATATATACTGTAAAATATACATATATGAAATATTTAGGAAATTATATATATATGAAATATATATGTATTGCCCACTCTTTCTTTTTACTCAGTAGTATGTGTTTACATACATATGTATACATATACACATAAATATATACATAAACACATATGTGTATATATATTATGTTTTTTCTTACCTTTTTAATAAATACTATTTATTTTTTATCCATGTTCTATATACACATCTAAGGGCACCTCTAATATGCTGTTCCATAGTATTTTATAATAGTCCATAAAGTATGGCTACCACATTTTGTCTGTCTACTCTCTTCCAATGATGAATTCTGTATCTGGAAACTTTGAATAATTTTGAAATGATTTCCATCCCCAAATATTAGCCTGAATTCCATAGAGATTACAAAGTTTTTTTTAAAAATACATATAAAACTAGTATTCTCTAATGAATAGAACTTCCTTTAAGTGTTCACTGTTCTCATCCATGCCACTTGAGGGCTATACTAGTGATGACAGAGAGATTTAAGTACCTCTTAGCTGCCAAGATATTGACTAAAGGACTTAGGGAATGCTATGAGATGGAATGAAACAGGAAGCAATTAATGTAGTGAAAATAATATTGGTAAGGTTTTTGATATTCTGAGATTTCATTCATGTTTCTCCAATAGATCAATGCACAATCTTTGGCAGATAAACAAAGAGGTATTTGTTTCATACTTCTGCTAACCCTCTATAATTTACATTTTATTTATTGGAAATACAAATTAATAATTTTTTACTCATTCACCTATGAGTTCAGCAATAGCAGGTGTGATGGTATACTATGATCTAGACACTGTTTCTGAAGATAGGGATATAACAGGGAATAAAATATAAACTTGAAGTAGGGCGGTCAGGAAAAGATTCATTTTAAAATGTGAGATTTAAACTTCTAGCCTACAGAACTGTGAGAAAATACATTTCTGTTGTTCAAACCATCCAGTGTGTGGTATTATGTTATGGCAGCCCTAGGAAACAATAAACCTTGTTGAGTTTGAAAGGTTAAAAAAAAAAATTATGAGCTTTAAACAAAGACCTAAAGGAGATGAGCAATTGAACCATACTTGTAACTGAGACAAGAACATTTAGGGAAATAAAGAGGAAGTGCAAACCCCAGAAGAGGGAACATGACTGAGATGTTTTCTGTAAAGTAAGGAAGCCAATGTAGTTGGAGTAAGTTGATAAAGAGAGGAAAAATAAGAGATGGGGTTAGAGGTGAAATGGTTTACCTAGGGCCATGTAGTCTACTGGAAAGACCTTGGCTTTCTCTCTGAGTAAGATGTGGACCCAATGAATGGTTTGTTGCAAAGAAGAGGTAAGATCTAATAATAAGAATTTTTTGGGTACTCAGGTTACTTGTGGACAAAGGTGTAAAAATTATGAAATTCTGCTGCAAAAGAATTAGAATATTATTATTTAAATCATTATGTAAAAAGTAGCATCCTGTAATGCAAACAACTTCTTTTAAAAATGGGAGATATTTTTGTGAAGTCTGACACTAATTGACTCTGAATTAGAATAAGTAAAAAAAAAAATCTCTTAAACCTCAGCCTTCTATTGGCTGAGAGAGATTGCAAGGTGTGATTTCTAATGTTTCCTCCAGGTCTAAATTTTTATGATTTTGTGCTCTGGGTCGACCCCTTATACCTTATTCCAGTTGTTGGTCAGATAAATTGGTAGTTGTATTTTAGTTACTTAGTCAAATTGTCTTTTGTTGTTTGGAAGAAAGGCATTTTTCTTTCATTCTTTCTTTTTTTTTTGACACTGGATTAAACATGTGGTTTAGTGATATAAGATGGTATAGTATTTTTAGAAGTTCCTTTTATTTCTTCATCCTCTTCCTTTGCAGAGTCACACACTCTTCAGAAAATTAAATCCTAAGCAAATTAACTAAAAGCTTATAGGAGACTTTCACTGAAGTGCATAGATACTAAGGATGGTAATAGAGTGAGAGGTTATAATCCCACATTTTAAAATGCATATATATTCATTTAAGCAAAGGTAGATGAAATTCCTTCTTTTATAAGTCACAACAGTAGTAGGAGTGTATAAAGAACTGGAGGAAATGACATTTTGATGAAAATGAAGTTACTATGCACAAAAATAGCATGTCTGAAAGGCACATCTATTTGCATTAAAGATGTGGACAGCCAGAATCCACAAAGTAAAAGTGTGGGTGCCATTGGGTCTGTGGTATGCACTTTGGCTACCTAAAAGCTACAGCTATGACAACAACATTTATTAAGAACCCACAATATGTATGCACTGGTTCCTCTCCTCTTGGTAAAACGTACAGCTGGTTCCTCTTGATTTTTTAAAATGACTGTCTAATATTAGCCTGGAAAAGTAGAGGTTTCTTCCATCCATGGTCCCAACTTATATTTCCCTTCAAATCCATACCTTCCAAAGGTCAAAATTATGAACTACTTTGAGAATTCGCTACCAGTTTATTATAGCTGTCATTTTGAAATAACTGATTGCCAGCCCTCCCTTATTCCAGTTATCAACTGAAAAACGTGAATGACAACAGTTTTGAAGGTATACATTTTTAACTTTCTGCACCAAAGCTCAATTCTCAGTATAAACATATTTCATTATAATACTATGAAGTGTTATGAAACATTTTTCAAATGCAGGAATGCTGCCATCAGGAAACTGATTTTTAGATTTAGTATGCATAATGCTGTTTCCATACAGAATCCATAATGGTCATGAACAAAATCCATTCATCTCTTATAAATTTAGTCTGTCTTGATGTAAAGTAGAAAACCAATAGTTTCCTTGACTTTATCAATTTTCCCTCAAAAGTTAAAAGTATTATCCCAGAATATATAATTAAGATTAGAATATGAATACCTTTAATTAAATAATATTTATATAGTTCCTTTTATATGTACCAAGCATAAAATAGATTAATATTTTGCATAGGAATAGGGTATTTTTGATATTGTTTTGGTCATAAAATGATACAATTCATTTCATCTACAATAGCAGATAGACAAATTTAAATATTTTTTTTGATTTTATAAAACTTGCGTTTTATTTCAGAGACTAAGTTCAACAGTATATCTTTATTGAACAAGATTTTCTATCAAGGAATATTTAAATTCTACTCATGCTTAATGAAAACCTATTAGGCAGATGCTAGAATATTGTGACTATTATGACATGTAAAATGATTTCCTTGTCCTAAAATGATTTTCTACCGAAAGAAAAAAAAAATCATTAATCCATTCATTCACTAAATAGTTTTCAAGAGCACATTATGTACCTGGAACAGGTAATGATGCCATGTGCAAAACTGTTGTAGCTTTCAGAAATGACAAGGATATTAAGAAACATTTACAGTCATCAAGTACATAGTATGAACTTATAAACAAAAATGACTAAAGCACAAGAAAGTGTCATTTTTGATCACCAAATGATAAAAAATCTTGCATTCTACAAAATAGTGAAACAAAATATACGGCAAAATTCCAGTGAAACATAAAGATTTGGATTGTAGCACCAATTTTATAATAATAGTATTTAGTAACTACTTAATTAAACATGGTTCATTCACTTTTTAAAGGCATGTAGGTGAAAAAATAATTCATTTCCAAATATTTGAATGCTGAAAATAAAAAAACAAATGAGTTTTAGATGTTACAGATAAAGATTATGATTAAATTTCTAAAAAGGAAAGAAAATTTAGACAGAGTCAAAGAAATAAAAATGGATACAGGAAAGATTTAAAAAATGTAAGAAACAAATGTACCATATACTATGGAGAATGAACTATCCAGTCTACACACACACACACACACACGCGCGCACATATGCATGCGTACACACACATGCACGCACATAGGCATGGACATAGGCAAATTAGTACATGTGTAAAGAAATTAGAAAAAAACATTCACATCAGTGATTGTGTAAATGGAATTTATATAAGTTGGTAATCAAACATATGCAGGGTATGAGAAAGTGTCATCAAAAACTATTCCAGGAGAGTTATCCTGGGATTCTGTGAGAATGTGTAGTTAGTGAAAATTCAGTAGACATTTTTTCTAGGAAGAGGGTATTGAATTTTGTATTAGATGTGTTGAATTTAAACTGCTTGCAGGGACTCCAGATGGAGATGTTAAGAAAACAGTTTGGAATGCAATTCCTAATTTTAGGAGAGTCTAAAAAGTTTGAAATTATCAATATAGACATTCAATTCATTGGAACATATAAAATTCTAAAAAGAATGAGGATAGTTTATGAAAGAATAACAATGTTAACATAGGTTTCTCAACAACATGTCTATTCAGAGAAAAAGAGTCAATTTGGAAATTAGAATAAAATGACCATTTTTTTAACTAGTATATAAAAGAAGAAATCTTTAAAAATAAGAAATTATCATCAATGTTAAGTGCTTTAGGAATGTGAAATCACTTTAAGTAAAGGCCACATAAACACATGCAAAAAGATTTCTCAGTTAAGAGACTGTTGACAATCTTCAGAGAATCATTTTAATTATTAGAGTGAGAGCTAACCAAGATCATAAATATTGAGATCTGAACGTGGTTGAGGAATTGAAGACAGGAGGTGTTTACTGGTTTAGCCAATATTTGTCTAAAAAAGGAAAGAGGAGCAAGAAAGAGAACTAGAAGAAAAAAATGGGTACAAATATTTTAAGGAAAGATATTTTAAATTACAAACAAGAAGATAGTATGTTTGATTTAAATGTCAAATTGTTATGACAGTAAGACATCTCACTGAGAAAGGAACACTTTAAATGTGTAAAAAAATAGTTTACAAGGACTCCTCGAAGTGATTTAAGAAGGAAAAAGTATGTTTGACTTTATCTATACAATAAAAAAATCTGATTGTTTTAGTATAAAAAGTCAATTCACTAAGAGCATGTCAGATAATTAATAGTTTATTGGTTATGTTTAAATTAAATAACTATTTTATTCATATTATTTTGATGATATTACAAAGCTATAGCCCCACATGAGCATTATTCATAATGTCAATGTAACATTTTATTTTAAAATCTTAAAAATTATAATGCACACATTGACTGGAAATAGGGCATATTTCTATTTGAGAAATGATGGCTAGAAAATTAGAGGAAGAAATGTGATTAGAAATATAATATAAAGATAAGTTTTTGATTACTGATATCACAGTTTCTATATTTTAAAGTCATTAGTTAACAAAAATAAAGGCCAGTATTAGTTCACAAAAGAAATCAAATATTATCATCACTAACATCCTCATTATCAAATACTCTTAGAACCATGGGTATTTTGAAGGGATTTCTGCCACCGAAGTCAGTTCATGATTGATTATCTTATAAACATATAATATTTGAAGAAAGAAAATATTTCATCTATGTTAAACCATATTATATGAAAACTCAAATCTGAGAGAAGTCTGCTACCTTATCAAAGCCTGAGAGAAAATTGGCAACATTGCTGAGTCTCCTGCATCAGATCAGGAATCATTCTAACACACCACATTGATGACATAAGATTCATGAACTAATGTATGTTAGGACTGCCTTATTCCTTAAATAAATTTCACATTTTTCCAAAACGAATCATACTGAACATTTTATAACAACCCCCAAAATATTCAAACTACTAATTCTTTCCAGTAGTAAAGATTCGAGTCATAGATTAGAATTATTTGATAAAAGTTCTATGTCAGGTCATATACTACCCAGCATATTGACAAGCTAATTTCTTAAATAATTTATGAGTATGCTAGGTAAGGTGGCCATGTGATTTAATATGCAAACCAGGACAGGTTGAAGAGTTAGTGGGACACTATCAATAATTGTATGGGAACAATAGGCATGAACTAGGGCTGTCCTTGGCAACTACTACATATGGTTTATACTGGCTATAGGTTACATTCATTTGACTATATTTGTCTATTTTAGTAGACATGAGAGAGCATAGAGTTCTTTACATTAATTCTTCCCACAAACATTTAACTGCCCAGTGTTGTTTAGAAGAACAATCTTTCACAACCCCTATTTATGAGAGAAAAGAGGCATGCATATGTGTGTGTGTTTGCATGTGCATGCAACCACACTGGCTTTTTCATTTGATTATTAGTAGGAGATATCTTTCTTGTTATGCACTCTCAAGTCCAACTTCAAAGTCATACATGTATATATTATTTACTTGGCACGAATCCACTACTATTAACTAATGAAACGTGAAATGAAAAAAGGCACAAAAGGGCTAAATTGGAAGCAGCAAATTCTGTTGATGGCATTCAGCATTCAAATGCATATGTAGGAGACATGAAGGTGAAGAAATAAACTTCCTTGTATCTTTTCCTGTGTTTATAAATGATAGGATGTGAATAATCACTAACTGCTCTCATTCAAATGTACAAGTTACCCTTGGGCATCAATTACAACCTAACTGAGGACGTAAGCAATAGCTAAAAGCTGACAAATGTATGTGTAGAAAGTCTACTAAAACATAATCACTTTCCCATCAAAGAAGGAGCAAGGATACCATAACCAGGCAATTGGGACACCTTGTCAGTTATGCATAAATTGGGCAATAAAGAAAATAGCTTGACATAAGGGATGCCACATCCTGAAAGAGCTGCTAAGGGAATGGAATCTTGATTTCAATTTGGACTTGCCTGCTGTAAACCTTCAACTCAAGGTACACAGCAGAATCAATTTGTAAATATTCAAATCACTGAACAAGAAAAAGATTGCTAAAAATCTGCTTATCCTGTAAACAAAATGATTGCTTTTTAGTTTTAATCAGAATCTTAAAAATATATTCTTCGAAATATATCTACAACATGTGAAAAACATGAAAGGTATTTTGGATTTGTTATTTCTAAAGGTCCCCAAATAGAAATTTCCACCCATTCTTTGTTCCTGAGCTATAGTTCCAAATATCTTCCTTATCAGCAGGAGATCTTGGTCTTATTCATCCACTATTCCCTCCAATGTCCTATTCTAAAACTGAATGTGTTACTTTTCATCACTTTTCCTGTTACTGTTTCCTATTTCGATAATGAAGCCTCAATTTAGATACTTAGGTATTATTGTCATAGGTTGAGTTCTCTGAAAGCAGATACTTAACATGGTGTTTGGAGTGCCAATTTTTTTTAAAGGATTCTCTTCTGTTAAGCGAAGGGAAAGCAGCAGGATTGGGCAGGGGGAGCAGCTGAAGTGCTTTGCTGGCTGGATGAAGCCTCAGACAATGTTCTGGAGCTAGCATGGTCCATCAAACGAGCCATGGTGGCCTTGAAATGTCTGGGCCTTTCTATCTCCTCTTCAATCAGTCACTGGATCCAGGGCACTCTGGGGAAGGGCATAATCTTGGGAGAGCTGAGAGCCCTGAGGAAACTCGCAGCTACAGGCATCCGCCAGCCACACTGGCTGTCTCCACAGCAGAGCCGCAAGTCCTCTGGGGGTTCATCTTTCCATCTACCTTGTGCTGCATCCCACTTTCACATCCAAGTACTCTCTCCCTAGGTCCAATTAAAGCTGACTCTGAATTTTGTCTGTATGCTACCTCCTTCATAGTTTTGCTGTGACTGTCTTCATTTAGGTTCTCTTTTCTTCTTTCTTGGTATTTGTGCCCACTGCCTTGTCCACTTTCATGCTAGAGCAGCCCGAATGGACTTCTGTCATGCACTGCTTAAATTACATAGCAACTTCCACCTGCCTTCTACATAAAGGTCACGCTGGCTTTGACCAACCTCTTCAAACACCTGTTCATCTACACTCAGACCAACTGAACTGCTATAATTCTCTCTGCCTGCCATGCTCTTTAATGTCTTTATACTTCTGTTCATGCTCTTTCTTCTGGTACAAATGCTTGCTTTTGACCTCCTCATGTCAGCCTGGTAAGTATTCACACTCCTATAAGAACCTTTCTGTCCACCAGCCACAGTTTATAATATTCATTGAATCAGCACCACCACAGGAAAAAAAAAAAAAAAACTTCAACACATGTCAGTTTGTATCTTTATTTGTCTTAGTGTAACAAGGGAATGCACAATTTCTAGTGAAATGCCTGGTACAAATAGACACTGAGCATATGCTTAGCCTCTGGTCTAAGGGAAAAAAAATAGAGAGAGAGGGAAGGAGGGAGGCAAGGAGGGAGAGGAGATGGATAAACAAAGAATCAGCTGGTTAAAAATGAGTTATTTTAGTCACATAAGGATTTTTAAATAACCTACTTGCTATAAAGAAGTCTGTGTAACATCAAGGAAGTTACTGTACTTCTCTGAGCTTTTTTTAAACCTAATATGCAAAATGTAGTTAATGATACATCATAGAAATTAAATAAGGATGCAAATACTTCCAGTTTCTGGCACACATGTGCTCAACAAATTATTAATATAATTATTACAACTCTGAGTTCTGGGGTC
The DNA here is from genome assembly GCF_040939455.1 of Microcebus murinus. Lineage (NCBI taxonomy): Eukaryota > Metazoa > Chordata > Mammalia > Primates > Cheirogaleidae > Microcebus > Microcebus murinus. Next base: position 16,961,729 of record NC_134114.1, read on the forward strand.
AGATGAGTAAGATTTCTGTCTTTGTTACCTTTAAGCACAGTTAAGTAACTTGTTTTTAAAGTTATGAGGAAGGTTGGTGCGAAAATCAAGTAGTACCTCAGTGATGCTTAAGACATTGTGGTAAATATTAGGAATAAAATGGTGAGAAAAAAATAAATGTACAATGCCTCTGCACTAAACATCTTACAGTTTTAAATGTTTAGCCACTTTTAAAAATTTTTATGGGGAAACATCATTCTTCAATGTAGACTTTCCATGAGTGTTTTAAGATGCTCTTTTCATCCAAACATATATTTAGTTATATGCTGGTATGAAAATTATTTCTGAGTAAAACTAAGTTGCTGTATAGAGTACGTCTGGAATCCTTGGTGACAGCTCTGTGGGGTAAAGCCGATTCAAAACAATTTTCTGGAGAGAAATTTGAGTTCTGAATGTGGATACTCTCACAGGTCAGCTCAGACAACTTTAATGAGATTTTCAGCCTCTATAAAAGGATTATAACCCTACCCCCACCTTGACTATTCCCAAGGAACATGCTTTGAATTCCAATGGCTACACAGAATAGCTACATTCCAGGCATTTTCCAGGGAGTAAAATCTCCAATCAATGTCAGCCAAAATTTATTAAATGAATTGCAATACTAAATGATTCTCAAGGACACAGTATATCTTATTTTTAGAATTGGTTTTTCTAAGTTGTGATTTTGGGGTAGTGCCTCCAGCCTTACATAGCTCATTGATTAGTCTCTTTAAAGGACAGAGTAGGAAGTGCAAAGTGTTTTGGGGTGCTTCCAGGGGAAGGTTTTAAATCTGTTTTTTCTATGATGCTTCCCAAGCTCCTAATATCCTATCTGACACTTAGTAGGTTAAACATATATTTGTTAGATGAATGATTTTATTTTAGAGTCCGTAGTAGCAGACCATTTGTCATAAATAACTCTAATTATTAAACCAAGCAGCATCATATTTTCTCTAAATAATCAGTTGATTTATATATTGAAGTAATACAAAATTGTGATGAAAAAGAATCCCTTTTCACATTAATTTCAAAAATCTTGGTGACAAAGTTCTGTTTCAACTCTAGTGACTGGTATGGTTTATTCTGGCGCTCAAATGTCAGCTGTATTCACAGACGTACTTTGTAATAACATTTTAATTTCTATATATTTTCCTTGCTTTTATTTTAGATTCTTTTAAAGTCATCTGATATTTTATTTGGTATAAACAAGCAGAAAGAAAAAGTTGTCTAAATTTCTATGCTAAGATAAACAGGGTTTATTTTTATTTTAATGGGTGTTTTCCATTGAAAAGTGTTACTGTAAATTGCACAGGAACATAGACATTTTTCTAAGGGTCTTTAACCCACCCATTATTATTCCTACTGCTATCCTCCTCCACTTCTATAAAAGGATGGCTAAATTATTTTGACAAAATAGGAATGCTGTCATGTATATTATGTAGAAGTTGTGTTATTTTTTTAAAAAAGATATCCTTAAAAATGGCAAGAGATACTTTGGATGGTAATAGAATGTTTCTAAAATTAAACTAGAGTGACAGTTTTACAAATCTGTAAATATACTAAAAACATTTAATTTCACACTTAAATGTAAAATCTTTGCAAATTATTTAATATATTTTCAACTCCTCCTTAAACCCAACTAGATAATATAGAATAATCTCCCTAATTGGGGATCCTTAATTTGATCATATTTGCAAAGTTCCTTTTTTCATACAAGATAACATCCACAGCTTCCAGGAATTAGGACATGCACATCTTGGAGAGGCCATTATTCAGCCCACAATAATGCCCTTAAGTGCAAATTTTCACACACACACACACACACACACACACACACACACACACATTTCTTAAATGAGAGAGAAAGCAGATATAGAGAAAGGTGTATTCAATCATGCAATATGATAGGAACATATTCAATAATGGGGGAGATGCAAGCCATTTAAGAAACAAAGTATGCAGTACAGCACCATAATTCACACATAAATACAAAGGTCAGCTAAGCTAACCTATTGAGGCTGGCATAAAATATAGAATTAAAAAACCACTTCCAGTTCTCTAAAGTTGTGTAAGCATATCAGGTTAGCAAAGAACACAAGAATATACATGTTTTTAAATGTGCAAAAAATTTAGAGGATTAACAGAACAACTAGAAGAAATTATATGTGTTTAAAAATCACAAATCTACCCAGAAAGAGAGTGAAAAGAGATTAGGAAACATAGTGGATGAAAAATTTGGATAACTTTGAATATCAAAAATGCAAATGTGAATGAGCTATCAGATTACTCACACTATTATTATAAAAAATTATAGCCGCATGCTATAATTTTATTATATAAGTTTACAGTATAGAACACATGATGTTTTGATATACATACACATAGGAAAGTGATTACTACAGTAAAGTAAATGAACATACTCATCATCACACATAGCTATTTTTCTGTGTGTTTGTGTGTGTGTGTGTGTGGTAAGAGCACTTAAAATCTACTCTTTTAGAATTTTTCAGTGTATCATACAATATCATCAACTATAATCCTCTTGCCATATATCAGTTATCTTGATTTATTCATCCTATATACCTATAACATTGAATTCACTGTTTTTTAAGGTTAGAGTAGGTCATCAGGGAATTTTCATTTCAAATTAGTTTTCTGAGGCCCAACAAGTACCTTGATAGATATTTCTACCTGTCAAAATTCTTCCAAAATAAACCTCTTCAACAAACTTTCTCGTTGGCGAGAAGGAACTGAACGAAAATTCTATCTTAAATCCTATGACTACCAAGTCTTCTCATTAATAAACAAACAAACAAACATGAAGATATTTAAAAAAAAATAACAAAATAACACAGGCAAAACTATAATAAATCATGATATAGGGGCTCATTTCACCAAGATTTTTATATGTCATTTGATAGCACCCCAATTTCACATTTTGCCTTTTGGCATTTCAAAATTTTCTTTTATTTCAAATAAGTCTGCCCTATAGCATCCATCTAATAGAGAAAAAAAAAAAAAAACTGATCTTGTTATCCATATGACTACCTTGAGGGCACACTGCAGCTTGCAGAGCACATGGTGACACTTATAGCGCCAATAACAATGTCTAAATAACACAAGTTTTAATCGTAGTCATCTTTTATCATCATGGATGCTCCCTGGACCCTTTTTAATTTGATCATATTATAATGTGCTGTCCTGATTTTTATGAATTAGGGCAAAGTCACCCTTACTCACCATCTGAAGTCTCAGATGTTCCTTCCCACCCAGTAATAAAAATGAAAATTATTTTCCTTGGCAACTCAGACAGTATTCCAGTTAATTATGTGGATGTAATTCTTAGAATATTTGCATATTTTATAGCTGAAAATCCCTCTACTTTATTGCTAGCTCTTTTTTAAACTTTCTTAAAATATTATTTTATATTTATTTTATGTTATCTTGTCACACTTTAAAAACTTATTAAATTCACCTGAAATTCTTTCTGGGACAAGGCAGGTTCTATATACATTTAAAAAACATACTCCCATTTTTATTAACTTTATGGTATTTATAAGTGGTGACTATACATCCAAATATGATGTGTCCCCAAAACTGATAGGACCAGATTATATGAAGTAAGCTAGAAACAATAAGTACAGACAGAAATAATTGGGTTAGTTATATTTTGAAATGTTTCTAGGATGGCTGTAAATTACACACTGGATTTAGAAGTAGATAAATAGCGTCCCCCTCCCTCAAAAAAGGCCTCATTCAGAAATAGATTATTGGCAAAAAGATTATATATTATAGTTAATAAAAATAAATTTTATGTTTGGAAATTATGAACTGAAATGAATTCTTTTGAGTAGATATGTTGTCAAATTGAATACAAACATGTTAACTACATGTTTTGCAAGATGCTACCATTAGCAGAAACTGAAGAAAACCTCTGTGGAATCTACTGTTATTTCTGAGCACTAAATGTGAGTCTATAATTACCATGAAATAAAAACATGAATTAAAAAGTTAGGTAACTTGAGGAAATGAGGATTTAAAAATGAATGTAACATATTTTGGTTTTCTTTTAAATACATTTCCTATGTATTCATTGATGCATTTATTCATTATTCATTTATTTGTTCTTATGAATCTTTTTATTTCTTTTCCCTCTGCTTTTGAGTGTATGGATTTAAAAAGAGTGTTTGGTGATATTATTCACCTGAATTATTTTTATTCACTGTGCTTTATTTGCTGTAGGTATCCTAAACCGATCATACGGTGAACTTATATCCAATCTTTTGTTAAGTTAGAGGAAAATCACTACTATTTGTTTCCTGGTAAACCAGTTTCTTTCTGCTCTCTACCAAACACTAATATATCATTTTTTCCCATTCATATATTTAACAAATATTTATTAAGCACCTACTCTGTACCATTTGTTGCTCCAACCACTGACAATTCTGGTGAAAACATAGTCTCTTCCCCTTATATTCAGGTGTGTGGATATGGAGTGGGTAGATCAATACATAAATAAACAAAATGTTAGAAGAATATTTTGTCAAGTGCTAAAAAGATACATTCTACTTTCTACTTAAAACTTTTTCCCTTTATATATTCCATCTCTTAAGACAATGGTTATCAGCAGTCTTGCGGGCTGCAAAGTACTATGTTTTGGGGAGTTGTACTGTGTACGTTATTAGCAATCCAGGGTACTCCATCCTACCCTCTGCGTGCCAGTAGCATGCACTTCTCAGTGGATGTGAAAACCAAAGTTTCCAGACACTGTGAAATGTGCCCCAAAGGGGAAGAGGGGTGGTAAATTGTGGTTGCATATCACTGCTCCAAATATTTTTGAAATTTTTGCTCCAAGGAGCTCTCACTGGGTATTAAACATTTTTGTCAAGACAGCTAGACTTTGTGGAGAAAGAAAGTACTCTGCTTTTCCAAATTTCTTGACTAAAGCCAAATGAGGAAGAAAAAGGCAGAATATAAAGTCAGAAAGGGGGTATGGAACTTTAAAAATGGTTCTGACTGTGACTCTGGAGAGATGAATGCCCTCTGGAGATTTTTGGGGCAGAAGAATAACATTATATGAATTTAGAGTAGCCAACTTATTCTGGTTTGCTGGAACTTTCTCAATCTTTGCCCTGAAAGCCTTATTTTCTATGAAAACCCTTAGCCTCTGGCAGATCACAGTTATTGATCATACTATATTCTTTTATATAAGAGAAAAGATCATTTATCTCTTTATCACAGTAGAAAAAAACAGTAGAAAAAAACAGAATATCTGTAGCTTAGTAGTATCTATCAAGATAGCTCAGCAGAGTTTGTGTTGTGTTGGTGAGGTTGTTTCAGTATCAAGGTGTCTATTCATATAATTACATAAGAAATAAGAGGAAGGAGGTGATGGGAGCCTATGAAGATAAGAAATGAGGACACATAATATTTTCTCTGAGAGTTGGAAAGTGAAATTATTAAGAAAACACAGCAGAATGGGAAACCTTGCTTGTGCTCATGAAATAGTCATAAAATTCAGGTGAGACTCATCAGAAAGGTTAAGGTTTAGAAAGTGCACATGTGTGAAAGTGAAGGATTAAAAACAAACTGTGGTTTCTATCCGGGCTAAAGAAATGATTTAGGAAAAATATGGGGCTATGAATTTTGGGCCTTTGGGGAACAAGTTGGAGATATATTTTGGAGAGATTTTGAGATGGCAGAGGAACAGAAAAGGAAATAATACAAGATGGCTTTTAGGTTTTATGCTTAAGGAACTGGTGACTGAATTGCTAAACACTTTTCACAAACCTGATGAATGAGGTTTTGAAATAGAAAAGAAGAATTCAATTTCTTTTAGATTCTGTTGTGGACTAATAGTATTGCTTATATCTCAAAATATTAGAGTTTAACTAGGCATAAGATCACCCAGCTAAAGGTAACATTTCTTAGCCTCTCTTCTAACCAGGAGTGAAAAAGTGACAAAGTCTTGGCAAGAGAATGTGACACCTGACACCTTTAAGCACCTTGTACTTTAAGAATTGGGTTCTTCTGACTGGTAAATATCTACAGATGCATCAGCCAGAAATGAATGACATGAATTGAGGATGTCAAAATTATTAAACTATATCCAACACATATTAATCTAATATTAAAGATTTTAAGAAAATGCTAAGAATTTTTAAGTTTTTGTATTATGTTATTAAATAGCTCATAAACACAGTGGTAAAACCTTTAGATACAAAAAACCAATCCACTTCCATTCAGCCCATGTAAGTACACACATACGCACACATGCACATGCACACCACAAAATATGTTAAAGACAGAAAATTTATAAAGGGTTTCTTTGCATTTTTGTATAAAAAATTTGCCAAAAGATTTCTTTACATTAATTTCATTTTCTTACTAACTCTGACATAATCTGTTAGTTCCATTTAATGTCAATGTTGTTTTATTTTGTTCTCTTAGGCCTGAATTATGCTTTCTCTGAACTTAGGGAATTTACTGCCAATTAAAAGATTGTTTGATTCCTCAATAACAACCTAATATATGATGCGACTGATCTTTATTAGTTGCTTTTGAAACAAGAGCACTATTCTATAAATATACCTCATTTTTTAAGATTCCAAAATGATAGCTGCATCTATAATACTCTAGGGCAGAAGTCCCCAACCGTTTTGACACCAGGGACAGGTTTCATGGAAAACGATTTTTTCCATGGGGTGAGGGTGCAGAGCTAAGGCAGTGATGCGAGTGATGGGGAGGGACTGTAAATACAGATGAAGCTTCACTCACTTGCCCACCTCTCACCTCCAGCTGTGCGGCCCAGTTTTTAAGTTTTATGGAAGACAGTTTTTCCATGAATCAGGGTGAGGGGGGTGGGAGGCAGAGCTCTGCAGCCTGGTTCCTAATAGGCCACGGACCAGTACAGGTCTGCCACCCTGGGCTTGGGGACCACAGCTCTAGGGTCCTAACTCTAACAGTGTTTAATCTTTTAATCATAATAAAAAACAGAAGAATAAAGAAGTGATATTTACCAATGTTTAGGTATGTAAAAGACCTATAAATAAGTTATTTTCTACTATTATGATATACAATATGTAAGTAGGGAAAAAGAGAGCAATTTGATAAATAACAGCTGTGGTCAAAAACTGTAGATATATAACAATGTGTTATTTTTTCCTATGCCCTGGGATGTTTGATTTTGTTTTTTCTTTACTTAAAGATAATAGTATTCAACATTCTATGTGTCCACATACCAGGAAACAGATTGATACTCTATTATAGAAGAGAAATATGCCACTTGAAACACTTTTGCAGACTATTTTATTGCATAGATCAACTACTAAAAGAAAGCCTAAAAATAATTTATTACAAATAGTATGTCTACCTTCTAATTGAAAGACATCTTATGCACAGATATATATTTATGCATATACATATACACTCATGCATATAAACACATGTATGCAGATGCATATTTTAAAAATCATAATACAAGTATGAATATAAAGAAAGATGAAGTGATAGAATGCCATACATTTGTGATTTAGTTGAAATGATTATAATCTAGATGTGTGTTCCCTATAATTTTGGTTGCTTTAGGTTTAAAAAGACTCTAAAATGAAAAATTCTTTATACATACTTAAAAATATCTACTTCGTAGCTGCAAGTAAAACTCAAAGCATAATATGCATTTTAGCAATACATACTTCTTGTTCATGCCATAGATGACACTGATAATAGGCTTTATAATAAAAATTAATGATGTAATAATTTGTCTGGAGGGAAAGTAGCATGCACTTTTAGATTTTGTTTCTATATCCAAAGCAAAGAGGGTACTTAAGGCAACTGTGAACTGGCACCAATGTGTTGACACACAGCAAAATTCACTTTTAGTTAGTGTGTTTGGGCTAGAACTGCATTTCAGTGTTTAGATAAGGTGTCTCATAATCACCCTGGCAGTTAAGGCAAAGGATACATTTTCTGAAACTGTCCTTACAAGTTTTTCTTTCTTCCATCTTAATTTACAAACTCCAGAACACTTAATAGGGAAGAATCGTTTCAGTTACTTTGAGGAAATTAAAGGACTGAAATAGCCTTCATTTTGAAAACAATCAGTGGAGTAACTTCTATGTGCCAAGTGAAGTGTCACATAAAATCACTTTAGGAAGCAGTTCTCATGCGTTTGGATCTCATTAGCCAGTGGGAACAAATGAATTCTTGTTATTATCTGCAGCTTTGTTGCTGGTATTTCAGAGTCTACAGAGACATCACACAGCACAAATAAACCTGGCTGAGTTGCCTTTTCCAGGCTACCTCTGATATCACCAACTCCTGACTTTTTGCCTCCTGCAAAGTTTAGCACATTGTCTTGTTGACATATTATTCAGGAACATATGTGCACTGTTGCAATCAAACCATCAGCTTGGAATCAAAGTTCATTACCCTCATGTGAAATGTGTAGGCAGAGGCCCCTTTATCCCTATATGAGTATCATTTATCAAAATTCCATTTGAATATGGCATGGTTTCCAAAATATTATCTTTTTATTCCCCGAAGAATGCTCACAAAGATTTCATGCGTCTGGATTCAGGCAATCCAAGTAACAGGCATCAAGCTGTACCTGAAGCCGCTGCCCCCTCAGCCCTCAGGCCATTGCTGGCCATTCCAGATCTGATCTTTACTAAGAGTACATTTTCTCTAGGAGCCATGCAGTGTGAATCTTACCTTTTGCTTTTAGAAGGAATCTTTTTTTCAGTTTGCCCTCTCTGTCCAAACATATGCTTGTATAAGTATCTGTATATATATATATATATATATATAGAGAGAGAGAGAGAGAGAGAGAGAGGCATATTTCTTAAATACTGAGACTATTTTAATTATTTATATATGATGATCCTCAGGTTTGTGTAAACCAATCATTAAAAATACATTTCCAGTAGGGAAAAGGGTTAGATAGCTAACATATATGCAAGTGTCTCTGTTTTGGGGAAAAAAAATCTTAAATCTTTAAGGGCCTAGAAAAGAGTATATCATCATTTAGGACAATCTTATGTAGTATGACTTTACCCAGAATTGCTTTTTTAGGCCAAATGAAAATTTTGTATCACAGCCAATCTGTGTTATTTAGCAACAACACAGAAACATAAGACCTACTTGGATTTTTAGATTAAAACAAACCAGGAAATATTTTAGAGATGCTAATTCAGCACTGTAAGTTAAAGAAAGGGTAAGTAATGTAGATGGGTGCTCCAACTGTGTGAATTAGAACAGAAATAGAATCATTGGTGGTGTTCTAGAAACAGAGAAGGTGAATGGAATAGAAGCAAAGGGTTAACTCTAAAGCTCAGCTGTCAACCTCTTATTCCTTTTTCTTGTTATAGAAAGGCAACTACAAAGCTCACCAAGTCCTTCAAAATCAATGTCCTGTGTATGGACAAGAAAAGAAATAAAAGGTAACAGACTTTACAAAGATGTTAGCAGTACAATGTGGAAATTTAGGGGCTTTTCTATAGGGAATAGTAAACTTCTTAGCTTATAAGAATATAGTTGCTTTCAAGGGGGTTCGTTTCTCAGCACTATGATAACTGACAGTATGATGGTAAATAGGAAGAATTAAATAAAATCATGAGTTCAATTATACAAATGAAAACTAATAGAAACATTGTATTTGATAAAGCTAATAAAATGTTTTTCAAACATATGTGCAAAATATGTTTATAAATCCTATAGCTTAATTTTGCTTTCATAACGACAATAAAGTGTATATAAAATAGATTAATAAAACATCACCCTTTCCATTGGGATCATTTTAGGGTTCCTTTAGAAAGAGAGAGAGAGATGAAGGGTGAGGAGGGAGCGGAAGAGGAGGAAGGAGAGGAGAGGAAAACAGAGGAGGAAGGAGGAAGAAGATGAAGGAAAAGAGAAAGAGAAAGAAAGAGAAGGAAGAAAAGGAGGAGGAGGAAGAAGTTTGGAAGGAGGGAGAGGAGGAGAAGGGAGATAAAGGATAACTGACACATCTAATGAGCAGAAGGGGGCTCTTTGGGAGACCATATTCTCAAGCCTTCAGCCTTACATTAATGAAACGCTTCCAAAACTCAACCCACTTAGGCGTTCCCTTACTCTGACCCAGGATAATATTTGATTTGTTTCCCATCATCAGTTTCTGACACGTGGCCTGAGAAAGTAGAAAAAGGAGAAAAATACAAGTATAACAAATAGAGTCACCCAATGCTTAAGAAACCAGAACACATAAAATGTTAAAAATGAAGAAATTAACTATAGGTGATTTTATGTTTTCCACAGGGGAGAGTTTAACATTAATATATGTTACTAAAAATAATTAAGAGTTATTATCACATCAAAGTCACTCTATTTAATTACCTTGGGTTACAAGATTACAAAGGAGTTATCCAATTTATACAGATTTGGTTTGATATATAAATTCATTATTTTAAAAATTGAATAGCTTTTCTCTTTCTAAAATAACATCAATAGTGTAGTTTATAAAGTATCCATCCCAAGGTTTTATTTATAGATTAGAATGATCATATACTGAGTATTTTTTAAAGCAGAGCATACCTGTGTGGAATACAAACAAACAAGTGAACAAGTAAAACCCCAGGAATCAGACCCATGGCAGTTATTGACTGACTATACATGTATTTAACTCCCTATCAGAAAATGACTTAAGATTAAAAATTTTATAAGAGCTCTTTGACTTTTCTCTTAGCACTATTTAGTTTGGGCAGAATCATACAGTGATGACTATGGACCTCAATATTCTCTGAGGCTTTTAAAAACCAAGGTTTTTTTCTTGATTACAGAACCTGTTCATCATTAGTCACTCACTGCATTCTGGGTTTCAGGCTGGTGGAAGGGGAGTCCCTCTATAAATTCCCAGTGGTCTATAATTCTCAAAGGGAGGGGCAGAACATATTTTGAATAGTAATAATACAACGTATCACAGTTCAAACTGTATCAAAAGAGAACAAGGCAATTATTATAAAAATTTCAGTGCTACCCCTTGATAATTTGCACAAAATAAATAGTAAATATACATTTCTTGACTAAAGGTTAATATTAAAATAATCCTCATTCTATGAAACTTTACTTTTGGTAGAAGGCCCACACAACTGATAGGGGATAAGAAGCAAATTATTTTCTTTCAAAATGAGAAATTTGAAACTAAAGGCATCACTACATTCTTTGCGTTTTTACATTACAGCAGTATTTTGTTGATCTATAGGCTGATAACATTTTTATTTATTTTTTTTTATTTGTCTTGTAGTAGCTCAGTGAAGACCTTTTATTCACACATGCCTCTGGCTACAGAATAGTGAGCAGAAAACTATCATTAAAGCAACCACTGGTGAAGTCCAGAATTATAAATTCCTTATTATTTTTATTAGAAGAAAAGAAAATAAAGAGAGCAAAATTTCAGATCAAAAGTTCTGTCTCCACAATCTTGACAGATCAGCCTTTGACTTTTATACAATAAGGAAATTCGATATGCATTTCATAAATAGCAAATAAATGGACAACCTCAAAATATCATTTTAATGAGTGTGACTTTCCTGACTGTAACCGCACATTCAGTATTCACTGAAGCTTCCTGTGCAGGATGAGAGTCCGTGAAACTAAAAAGCACTTAAAAACCATAGCAGACAATGGAAAGTAAAAAGGCCATTTAGGTTTGCTCAAAGACAAGCATAACAATATGCCTTCAAAAGATTCTCAAAGGTATCAGCTTAGGATTCCTCTCATGGAGTTAAGGCCAAGCATTAAAAGGCAAATATATCAGAAGCAGCAGAAAAATCATCCTTTAAAAAAATATACTGAAAGCTTCATAAATACAATTTAGTTAGTTCTCTCTCTCTCTTTTTTTTAAGCATGGTAATCTGCTTTGATTTAATGTTATTTATGAGAAAATGAAAAAATACTCTAGTGAAGGTTAGGACTCCAGAAATATTTTATATCATCATTTTCTCAGCTCAGTCGGCTTCAGTGCCAAATACCCAGTGGGAACTCAATAAATATAAATCGATGACGGTGATGATAACTACATACACATACACAAGTTGAAAAATCAGTTATTAAGTTCATGTGCATTTTAACTTTGAATTTGTCTTTCTAAAGAACTTGAAATCAGATTTATTTCGGTTTTGTCTCTGCTCTATTTTGATGAGAAGTGAAGAAACTGCAGACACAGACTTTTTATATTGACGATGCAGAATTTATTTATTAGGCTTATTCACTGGGCAGGTTAGTGAGCTATCCTTTTGATGTCGCCCACTGCATTCTGGGGCAATGAGCCCTTGTAAAACTACAAACTCAATTATAGCCTGAATTAATATTTTATACATTAAATTTCATAAGTTATACTTGGTTGAACAGAGTAACTGAATTAAAATATGATTTATAATTAAATCCTTATCAATCACCCTAAGAGTGCAACCAATCTGTACATTTGGTCCTCAGTTCTCATTTAAAATTGTGAAATGACTTGTCAGGTAATAAGAGTAATCAGTTTTAGGCAAGAGACAATTGCTTGCTGCAATACAGTCCCATTTGCAATTGATCAGCAATGGCATGATGATTTATCATTCATGAGAAATGTGCCACATCAGAAAGCTTAACTTATACAGTAGAGCATTCAGCCTCAAATTTGAAAACATTTTACAACTGGGACAGGTCTATTCTCCATAAAGTATGTTTCATGATTTTTCTTAAAAAAAAGAAATTCAAATAGATTGACTTCCTATTACCATATAATTGTTAGTACTATAATTAAGAATTATATTAGATACAAACTATTTATACAGGTCTATTGTTACTTTTATAAAAATATTTTGAAACAATTTATGATGTGAAAAAAATGTCACCTTAAGCTATATTGGGGAAGAGTAACTTATTTACACTGACTTTTTAATTAAAAGATAAAACCCAGTAAAGTTCATCTATTTGTCTTTATTTGTCTATGAAATACTTATCAATTATATGAAATTCAAACAGATGATAATAAATTTTATGTTTATTGGCACAAATTGTTTAATATCAAGCATGGAAAATAATGATGTAAAGATTCAAATTAAAATCTGTTGCTATATGAAGAATCAAGCAACATATCCCCAAATGTTTTGTGGTCTAATAAGTACAAGGCCTATGGGAGGCAGAAAATGAAGGACTAATAAAACAGCATTAAAATAAGGAAACATGGAGTTGTATAATATCACAATAAATACCAAGACTGAGTCTTAGTATGTTTGGGGTTTGTTTGCTTTGCTTTAAAATTAAAAAGAGGAGAGGGAGAAAGAATATATTATACATTAGAGTGTAGAGTCTATATCCTAGAGCACTGCTTTAAATTTAGTTAAATTACCTGTCCTCTTGAATCCTTCATTTCTTCATCTGCAAATTTCAGTAATCATAGTTTATCTATCCCAAAGGGTTGTGAGGCCCATCAAAATAATAAAGGTGAAAGAAAGTACCTGAACCATTTAGTTCAATTGAAACATGATATTATTGTAATTTTTCATCAATAGATTAAATGTTGTTTTCATCTATTATTAGCAAGTTTTGCTAGGCATACAGTGAATTTACTTCTCCAGTACATGCACAAAATTCACTGTGACTGGCAGACAATTTCAGTGACAACAATATTGTCGATGACAAAAATACTTTCAATGACAATATTATAAAGAATCAGTGGTAACTTATTTTAATTTACAATTTCCTAATGAAATGTGATGTTGAACATCTTTTCATATGCTTACTTGCCATGTATATATCCTCTTTGGTGAAGTGTTTGTTCAGGTCTATTGCCCATTTTTTAATTAGGTTGTTGTCAAGTTTTAAGAGTTTTTTGTATATTTTGGGTGAGTTATTTATCAGATGTGTCATTTGCAAACATTTTCTCCCAGTCTGTGGCTTGTCTTTTCATTCTCTTGATGTTATCTTTCACAGAGCAGAAGTTTTTAATTTTAATGATGCAAACCATGCCCACTGAGCCAGCAAGGATGGAGACTGTTAGGACTTCTGTTACCACAACACAGCTATTAGATGGTCAAAATCCAAAACACTAACATCAAATGTTGGTGAGGATGTGGAGCAAGAAGAACTCTCATTCATTACTAATGGGAATGCAAAATGGTACAGCCAGTTTGGAGGATAGTTTGGCAGTTTCCTACAAAACTAAACATACTCTTACCATGTGATCCAGCAATTATGGTTATTTACCTAAAACAAATTGAAAACTTATGTCCACATAAAAAGCTGCACACTGATACTTATAGCAGCTTTATTCATAATTGCCCAAATCTCGAAGCAACCAAGATGTCCTTTAGTAAATGAATGGATAAATAAACTGTGCTATATTCAGACAATGAAATATTCAGTGCTAAAAAATGAGCTATTAAGCCATAAAAAGACATGGAAGAAACGTCAATGCATATTACTAAGTGAAAGAAGCCAATCTCAAAGGGCTACCTACTGTATGACAACATATGACATTCTGGAAAAGGCAAAACTATGGAGACAATAAAAGATCAATGGTTTCCAGGTGTTAGCAGGAAGGGAAAGAAGAAAAGGCAGAGCAGCATAGATTTTTTTTGGGGGGGGGGCAGTGAAGCTATTCTGTGCAAAACAGCAATGGTGGATACATGTCAGTATCTATTCGTCAAAATCCATAGAACGTATAACAAGAGCGAACCTGAGTATAAACTATAAACTTGGGGTAATACTGATCTGTCAATGTAGGTTTGTTGATTGGTGACGAGCATGTGACAAGCATGTCACTTTGTCGTGGAATATTGACAGTGGGGGAGATTGTGATGTGGTGGGGCAGGGGGTATAATATGGGTACTCTGTACTTTCTGCTCATTTTTATTGTGAATCTAAAGCTGTTGTAAAAAATAAAGTCTATTAATTAAAAAAGGAAAAAACATTATAAAGAATCACTGATGCAAATTTACTACAAAATTGTTAGTAAATAGGAAGTTAGGAACTATTTCTGTTAATTCCATCATTGTATTTAAGATTATTGTATTTATTTCTTTTTGGTAAATTACCACATTTTTATAAATCACAACTATTTTTATTCATAAGAAAAAGTTAACCTAGGTTTATATATTCATACGCAGTATTTAAAATAGCCTTGGTTTGTGCTACCTTGTTTAGCAGGTGACAGTCTAATTCTCTTAAATTGGAACTTATCATGTAGAATTGTGTAAATCAGATTTTGCAAAGTTACTAAATCATCAAGACCATAGATTACCTTTACTGAGTATATCTCAAGCTCTAATCTCATAATAAAGAGTGCCTATGAGAAAACATCAAACTTTATTACAATAAATAACCAAATAGTATTATTTCACAAAATTTATTTATGTATTTTATCTGACCACTTAACTTTCAAAAATAGAAAAATGTTTATATTTATTATTATTTTCAGTTTAATGAGGCTTCAAAAATAAATAAAGGAATTTATACCCAATCACAATCATGGCAATGCCCTTTTTTGTCTGCTATGCTCTTTCAT
Source organism: Microcebus murinus (assembly GCF_040939455.1). Lineage (NCBI taxonomy): Eukaryota > Metazoa > Chordata > Mammalia > Primates > Cheirogaleidae > Microcebus > Microcebus murinus. Next base: position 16,977,270 of record NC_134114.1, read on the forward strand.
AACAAGCACAGCAAGTCTCTTTATACTAAATCTGAAAATGAGGTTTTCATCACCCTGATTTGTAATCAAATATAATAGTAATAGGAAAATTAGAGGTCAGTTTACATTAAACAGCATAAACCCAAGCTGGCTAACTTAATAAAGCATGGTGGGAAGACCATTATCTAAGTGGGAGGCAGACTTAATATACCCTGCACCTGTAAAATGCCATTCATAAAGAATAGACTCAAGATTTATAGCTGTAGGTAATAATTCAATGTCAGTGAAAACCAGGGCACATGCCTCAGCAGCAGAAATTAACCCACAAGAAAACAGTCATGTTATATTGCTGAGTGGGAGACTTCTTCCTGATAATGCCTTGAGAAAAATGACTTAGCATTTGGCAAAATCCAAAAAATGTTCTACTGTTTATATGAAAATGATAAAAAACAAATGATAACAAAAAACATAATCTCCTTTTGATAGGATTCTTACAATTGCATTCAAACCTGTATTCATTTTTATATTATGTAGTAAAGAGAAGTTATAATACTAAACAACAAAGCAGAAAACTAGAAAGTGTTTTGAAAAGTTCACTTTTAGAGAGAGAGAAAGTCCATTAAGATAATATTTAGAAATTTGAATGGTGAGAGCTTTACCATGTTGATTTCATATAACACCATTATGGGAAAATGTTGCATCCTAAAAGTAATCTAAATTTATATTTGTGTTACATCATATTAACTACAGAAAACAAACTGAAAGATCTAAATTCACAGTGTCACAGGTCATACTTTAGAAAGTAGAACTTTACTCTCCAGAATAATTGAATCATTTCATTTGTATAACTCATTCAAAAATAATCACAAGCAATAGAGCTCATCAAGATAAATAAATTGGTTTAATGAGGGAGAAATTCATACTAGATGTGATCCTGAAAGAGAATGGATGTACATAAATCTAATTGTCAGTGGTTACTATCACATATGTCACTATGAAATATTATATTATTCAAGACATTATATGCAGTTAAGAAATGCTTTCTTTCTCTTTCCCTCCTAATGTCAATATTTGGAAACAAAGCAAAACAAAATTCATGCTCTTAATCAAGGATTTATCTGTTTCAGCAGGACTCTAATTTCCCAATGGGCTTTACATCTCATGAAACTACAAAGAATAACCATGTTAACATTCCAGGCAACTAACAACACATCAAGACAAATATATGCTCAGAAGTGCCTTAGATAGACAGGGTTGTAGAACAAGAAATAGACATAAGGAAGAAATGTTTCCTTTTCAGTTGTGAAAAATTGTGCCTGTAAAATCCTGTCAAGTTCTGTGTCTGCATTTGACAATGTAAATATACTGTATATCAAATCATATTTTTAGCTCCCTCACTGATAATGATCATATGAACATGGCAAAGTTTAATACTTCAAAATATCCAAGAGACACTGTAATATATACTACATTTCTCTTATTCCAGCTATATATACATTGTATCAAATCCTGATTGTGAAAATATTTTTTCTGTGTGCTAGGTAGCAAAAGCATTGAGGTAAATCATATTGCCTAAGAAATATTGCAATCTTGTTCTTTCTAATTAGTAAAAAAAAATAATAAATATTGGGGGGGGCTGTTTTATGAAGTCACCATTTCATTTCACAGTGCTTATTTCTCATTTTGTTAGGAAGGACATCATTCTTTTAAAGGGCACACAGAGTAGAGAAAAAATGTATTTTCTGGTTGACATGAGACATTTAATACAATAGAAATGTTTAATTGGTGTCACACAAGGTCAGATAGTTTGTCCCCACTCAGGGCCTCCTGGGAAATGAAAGGTCAACATGTAATGTCCCCAAACCTACCAGGGAAAAATTGTATTTTTCCCAAAACACATAAGCCTTTTCTTTTATTATAAAAATAAACAAACAAAAATGCAGCATCCATTAAAATGATAATGTTTTTCACAAACTGTCAATATTTTATTATTTTGTATTAAAATGACAATTTACCCAGAGTTACTGACAAAGAGACAAAATGTATGCCTCTGTGTGTGTGTGTTTGTGCACACATGTAAAGTTAAAATGTGTTTTGTATTAAACAACTAAATTTCATTTTACAGGCAATTTACATAAGATAGGTTGACACCTTTTGCATATCTTAAGCATCATCCTTGTAAAATGAGTCATTCCTCTGGAGGATCAGAGAGGCCTGGTCCTAGGCAAAAATAAAGGAATAGAAATTTCTAATTTTACCTCTTATTACTCCAGCCCCTCCCATATTCTGAAAACCTGTAGCTCTCTATTCTGTCTTAGTATTCTATCTCCAGTCATCTCCTGCTAAAATACCTTGAACTCCTGCCCTTCTCTTGGGTACATGACATGCTCTGAATTTTTAAGTCTTCTTTCCTTAAACAAAATGACCTTGTCCTATGATCTTCCCTTGAGAGGTCTTACTAGTAAGTTCTAATTTGATAAAATATTCCACAAATGTACTTATGTAATAAATGCAAATGTGTTATAATGGTTTATTATGTTAGCTGGCTGTATGTTAATTTGAAAATAGATTATGACACAAATGGTATAAAACAACTGGTTTTGGTGTCCATAAAAATGTAAGAAGGAGAGAAATAGAAAAATTGAGGAAGACTTTGAATAGCTACATCTGGCTATCAAAACAGGTGAAAGAATGCTACAAGAGAGGAGTAGGTTGTGGTGATGGAAACAGAGGATGTAGAACTAGATTTGGGATCTGATCTGTCATGGGCTTTTAAGAAACCTAGATTTAGGGCTTCAGCTTTAGGACTTTTGCACATATGGAATCTCCCAAGGAAGTAGGAAGAAGCCACACTGATATTTAAATTCCACATCAGTATGCTGGTAACAAGCAAAACAAAACAAAACTGAGAAGGAATCTTAAAAGGGCAAATTAGCCAAGATAAAAGGAAAGAGAATTTAAAGAAATAAAGGTTTTCCAATAACACTAAGTAGTTAATAATTTCCAGGCTCGATGAATTAATATTTAACTTAGAACAATATAATTGATCTTGTTTAGCAGTGCTACAGGATGGTGAAATGATGTCACAAAAATTAATGCTGAAAGATTATTAAACAGAATGCAGGTTAAAAGCAAAACAAACTAAAACAAAACATGTACCTAACTGAAAGCAGATGTCAGACTTACATAGGATGAAACTCATAGGAAGTTGAAAAAGTTGCAGACTGCACATAGAAAGCCCTCTTTTAATAAGCTGGACTGAGAAGAAAATAAGAAAGCACATAGTATGGAGGGAATGAGAGGTCTGTGTGGCAGGCCAAATTCTACCATGGTTCTGAGTCACTCCCTCATACAATCTCCTCACCTTGAGTTCCTGTGCTTCTTTCTAGCCAATAGAATATGGCAAAGATGATGGGGTGTCACATAAGACTCTGGTCTTAGCAGACTAACGAGGGAACTTGGGAGAAGTAAGCTTCTGTGTTGTGAGATGGCTTCAGGAAGACCATGTGGATGGGAACTGACGAGACTTCCAGGAGCTGATGGTGACCCCCACCAGAAAGCCAGCCAGAAAACAACAGCCTCATTCCTATAACTCAAGGAACTGAAATCTGCCAACCACCACATGAGTTTGGAAGAAGACCTAGAATTATAGAAAGGAGCAAAGCCCTGTGACACATTCATTGCAACACTGTGATTCCTGAGCAGATGAACCAACCAAGCAGTGCCCAGACTCCTGACCCAAGAAAAATGAGACATAATAAATGTTTGTTGTTTTAAACCACTAGTTTGGTGTAAAATTTTCACCACAGTAGGAAAATACTGTCTGGAAAGTAATCTTATCTGCATTTTTGCCTTGGAGACTACGAGCTGAGTGACTAAACACACAAGCCATGCCCCTGAGCCAAGATTTTAGCTCTGACAATTTTTAGTGTTGTGTTACCCAAGTTCTTTGTATCTCAATGACATTATTGGTCAAAGAAGGCAATAATGTATTTATCTCATAAGGTTGCTGTGGAGGTTAAGTTAATTCAGGTTAAATGCTTAAAAGAGAGTAAATGTTAATTATGCTTTTAAAGGTTTGGTTTTGAGGGGTTTTGTTTGTTTTATTTTTCTTGAAAGAAAAATAATGGAGCTAATTTGTAAACTGAGGAGAAGGGAGGGAGGAAGCTAATGATTCATGAGAAAGAAATTGTTAGAGAACAAAACCCTAAAAGGAAATTGGATCCAGGGAACAGTCAGAGTAAAGAATATGGTAAATAAATGTAACTACAAAAAGAATAATCTAGCTTTAACTCATTTAATTTATTTTAGCTAGCTTTTTGAAAAGTTAAAATATAACTGAGCTAATTTAAGTGAACATACTTCATAAACCTCCAGCAGATCTTTAAAAAACAGATGAAAAGAAACAGATGGCCAATATTGGGACATTATTAAGCATTTATTTTTCATATAAAATAAAGATCAGAAGAGTAAGAGATACAAAAATATTTTTACATAAAGTGTTTGGATTCTTTAAAATTTAAATTTATATCATAATTATGTATTGTTTATATTCTCCATAAAATGCCTGTGTGCATATGTGTATGGGTGTACACATATATTTATATTTGTTCAACTAACTTATTTTAAACACTTAAGAGGAGAAACATTAGATTGAATTTATTGAATAGAATTTTTATACTTACAAAGAGTCTTTCAAACAAATTGAGGCTATTTGAACATTGTTTGTATACTAAGCATTAGCACACTTAAGAAAAATGCTTTTTTTCCTCAAGCCTTCCTTAAGTTATCAAACTTAGATCTTTAGCCCCATGGGTGGTATCTTTAATGATATTTTCTTAAGATATACTATTTTATAAACGTTAGTGATTTTCATAACTAGAAAATGTCCACTAAAATATATCCATTTATTTGGAATTACTCATTTAAATATCCATTAATTGATATGCTACTATATACTGAATGCCTACCATTCTAAGCCCTTTTGAGAAGTCAAATATTCTATAAATAATAGTTCTATTTTATCTTAGCTTTGTGAAGTTTTAAAAAATATTTTACTCTCATGGATGGTAACAGTAAATATATCTGAGAGCTTTTCCATCTCAGTTTACTGAAGGGTAAGTGTCTATGTTTCATCTGTTCTTCAGGATAACTTTGGGATACTAAAGAAAATTTCCTGCCTTTTTTCAAGAAAAAACATTATTCAAAGTCTTCTGTTGTCATAAAAGTCAAATCCTTGGTGTCCTCGTGTTTGTGGTATAAATGAGAGATTTTATTTGATTTTAAGTTTTACTTCTAGATTTTCATGCAGCATGCCATCAATTTTACAGATCTGAAGACATTCTATTAATATATGTGGACAACTCTCACAATATCTTGTACGCTTTTTGAGATTCAGCTAATGTAACTTATTCTACCTTAAGAACTGCTTAATTTCTCAATAGTTATCATAGTGTGTGTCTCTCTCTCTGTGAAAACAAATAGATTATCTTTCTATATACAGAATGGTCTGACTTAAAATATAGGCCATGTTGGATTCAAATAATTTTTGAAAAGTAAGCTGGCATCTTTTAGAGCTACCTAAGCAAAATATAAGGAATACCATTTGGATTTCTGGTGAAAAAAGTTATACTGGACATATTAAAATGTGAAAAAAAGACAAGAAAAAACGTGGTTTTGATTATGAGCTCAAAATAAAAAGCTGTAATCAACTTTTCTGAGAGTAGATCTTGGCTGATGATTTTAACATTTGCCACTTATGCAGCTCCCTGCACATAGCTGTGCTGTGCTGGAGGGGTATTTACTGAATAGACATGATGAAGATCCCGAGTGACTTCAAGAAGGCTATTTCAGAGAGAAGTCTTTTTAGCCATGCAGCTTTTCTCTTTCATTATATCAAAAACTATTTGATTAAATATTTTCATAGTTAGGCAATACCTCCACACAGAACAAAGAACACAAAACAACTCTTTCATGTAATCTTAGTTCTTTTATTCTCAAAACTTTTTATTCTACAGAGACAAAGACAAAGGGACTATTGGTGAATTTCCCAGCAGGATTTTGGGAGAACGTCTTGGTCATTTTGGGATACCAGGGATGTTATAACGAAATAACATAGCTGGGTGGCTTAAATAGTGAACATTTATTTCTCATGGTTCTAGAGGCTGAGAATCCAAGATCAGAGTTCCAGCATGGTTCCAGTTTTGGTGAGGGCCCTTTACCTGGTTACATCCTTCATGGCCTTTTATTGGTGCTTGCATTAAGAGAGAGAGGTTTCAGGTTTCTTCCTCTTTTGATAAAGGCATTAATCTCTACTATGGGGGCATCATCCCTAACCCTTATTAACTCCCAAAGATCCCACCTGCAAATATCATCACACTGGGGATTAAGGTTTCAACATATGAATTTTGGGAGCACAGCAATATTCAATCCTTAGCAGAGAGGGATAAGGAGAGTTGTTCTCAATATTGTACCACAAGGTTATCAGAACTGCTATATAACTCTCAGAAACCATAGAATATGTCTCAGAGATTTGAGGAATACTATGAATTAATAAATTATTTATCTTTCAATCTTGTAGGAACATAAGGGTGTGAACAAATTCTACAGTATTCAGCAGCGTTTACTACCATTTATTCTCATCGAGTAAGGCTGTTTCTGAGACTTCGCATTTGTTTACACCTCCCGGTAATTTCAAGGTAGTATACAGACTAACATGAGAGGTTTCCATATACTTCCAATCATCTTCCAATCCAAAATTTTAAAAAAGTTTAACTCAAATAACAAAATAAATCTCAGAAACTAGTTTAAAAAAGAAAACACACACAGTGCACAAACTGAAAGGTGTTGAAAGGAAAAAAAGAAGCCTCATCCTCTCTCTTTGTAGGGATTTTTATAGTCATTTGAGAATCTAACTCTACATATACAAACCTCACATCTTTTTATAAGCGCATCACGGACATATTTGACAATAATGTCCAATTTTTCAAAATATCCAGCAACAGCAAACTCTCTTAACACAAAATTATGTTGTTAATTACTCAATTTACCATGGCATATGTTGTAGATTAATTTCTCTTTAATACACTGTGTTTTTATTTTATTTTAGATGTTAACAGACTGAAACTCTTCAGACTTACTAAGTTCTCAAAGCAATGTTACTTTGGGATAGGCCAAAGATAAGAAATCACCTGAGGCCGGGCGCGGTGGCTCACGCTTGTAATCCTAGCACTCTGGGAGGCCGAGGCGGGCGGATTGCTCAAGGTCAGGAGTTCAAAACCAGCCTGAGCGAGACCCCGTCTCTACTATAAAAATAGAAAGAAATCAATTGGCCAACTAATATATATATATAAAAAATTAGCCGGGCATGGTGGCTCGTGCCTGTAGTCCCAGCAACTCGGGAGGCTGAGGCAGTAGGATTGCTTGAGCCCAGGAGTTTGAGGTTGCTGTGAGCTAGGCTGACGCCACGGCACTCACACTAGCCTAGGCAACAAAGCGAGACTCTGTCTCAAAAAAAAAAAAAAAGAAAAAGAAATCACCTGAGAAACACCCTGAAGAGCTAGAAAAAATGGATCATGGTTTTCTGCCTAGAGGAAATAAAGTTCTATTATATTATTATGGGTAAAAATGTCTAGTGGAAGCCATCAAAAACTAATTGACTTGTCATAGGCAAATATTGGGCTTCAGGTCCTTGATGTCGAAGATAGCTGACTCACATATACATTCACCATGTATATTTTCAATTTTTTATGAACCTTAAAGATATCCTGTTTATTTCCCTTTTGTACTATACGCAATAGTTGCTTTAAGGCCCTATTTGACTATCATATTTTAAACACTTAAGAAAAAAGATAGAAGACTAATAATTGTTTTTGTTTTCTAACTCAAACTTGAACATCCATATATAAGGGCTTATTTGTATGTGGATCAATAATAAAGTAATAAAAATATCAATTAGCTGATCAATCTGAAAATCAATATTGAAATTAATTTGGCCACTTAACCTACAATAAAATTAAAAACCGTTTCAATTCATTATGAGATTTTAAGTTAACAGGGAATTCAGAATTCATGTATGGAAATAATCACCTGCAGTTGACAGCTATACACCATCAGGCATCATTACAAATAAGATCATTACAGATCCTTGACTTACTAGATATATGGCACAAGCAAATAGATTAACTTATCTGACTCTAAAGCTTTATTTTAAGAAAGCCCAAAAAGCAACATTATTAACTTATGTATATTTTTCTGATGATACCCAGCTCCCAAAGTAATGTGCTATCTCATCCCTGAATAGAAAATGGGTGTGTGTCTATGTGTGTGCATCTCCAAAATTTAAAATTCTCTTTATTTTTCTCCTCACTAAGGTAGTCAGAGAATCACATAGATAAGTTATCAAAACCCCTTTAATATAATCTTTCCCAAGAAGAGCTGTTTCTCTAATTGGCATACATTTCAAAATTGCCAGTGTCCTTACTAATTTTGGTTTTGAAATTGGCCAATTTCAAAAAAAAACATGATATCTTATACTTAAAAGTGCTTAACATCACATCCAGCATTGATGTGATGAGGACAGGGTAAAAAGGCCCATGGCATTCCTATTCTGACAATTATCCTTTTATTAATGCAGCTAAAATGACTTTACTTTTTTTTTGGCATCCATATCATGCTGATGGCTCACACTGAGATTGCACTCAATTATAGCTTTGTACCTGCAGTATTTTTTCAAAGAAAACACTATTAAAACAGTCTTTTTCCTGTCCTGTGATTGTCAAGTTGATCCTTTTGAAGTCTAAAGTGGAAAGTTCTCTTTTTTTTTTCTTTTGAATTGTATACCTTGTTAAATTGTTTACATCAGTCCAAACTGGAGAAATTTTCTGAATCAAAATTCTAAAATCCAAGGAACCAGATTTGTGTTGGCCATATATTCTTTAGCTTGTACTGAGGTTTTTATGTTAGTTACTAATATAAATGCTAAATGTATTATTTAATCCTAAAAATAAGAATATTTTAAAGGTATTTTATTTATTAACCTTAGATTGATATTTGCAGTTTCAATAACTAGTTCTATTTGAGTGTTTGCTCAACCAATTAAAATCACTTAATTGTATTATCATAAGTTCACATTTCTCCATTTTTCAGAAGAGAATATTAAGAAAAAAACTTCATCAAAGACTTACTTAGATCAAGATATACTACATAAAGCCATAGCAATTTCAAGTTTGTCTGCTCTACTAATTATATCAAAAAGGAGAATGGAACTAGTTGTCATGATGGTCTCCTGAAACCAAGACTGGCTTCAGTGATTACTGCATTGTGTCTTAAATTCTTACACATACTTAAAAAAAATGTCATTCTAGAAGTTTACTTTGTGTAAGCACCAATTTTAACTGTCCTTAGTTCACACAATCCCTTTTTATCCCACTTTTAAAAGCATATCATTCACATCTTTAGCATTATTTACATAAATTCTAATCCATAATTTGTTTAAATAATCCTTTACATCATTTCTAGCATTATTTCTCCCAAGATTACTGTCAATTCTACTTCCCTAATCAGTTCACTGTCATTTAAAGTAAACAAGTCCTATCCTTGGGTTTCACATACTTTGAGAGAAAACATTATCTAACTGATTGTTTAAAATGTTATAAAACATACCACTTTCCACAAAAAATATATGAATGCAATTACTAGATTGCATAATGGATTCTAGATTTTAGTAATATAAAAATACTTCAACATTTATTGAAAATATGTTGCACAATAAATTTCAGCCTGAGAATTGGTGCATCACAAGCAAGATGAACATGAAACATGGTATTCACTACAGAGGCCCCTGACATTGCGTGATAGTTGAAAGTTGTTCAGAGGTTGATTGCCCACTATGAGATCTTTTTAAAGAAATCTATTCATGTATAGTACAACCTGCTGGAAAAGGTCAGTGGAAAAGTCAAAACCCTTAAAACTGGGGAGTTTTATATCTTCATGGGGCTTTGAAATGTTACTCCCTATAAAATGGGGTGTGTATAGTGGAGGTTACCTATAGATTTAGTTCTTCTCCAAAAGAAACAACATGGCCGGGCACAGTGGCTCACGCCTGTAATCCTAGCACTTTGGGAGGCTGGCAGGTGAACTGCTCAAGGTCAGGAGTTCGAAACCAGCCTGAGCAAGAGCGGTACCCCATCTCTACTAAAAACTAGAAAGAAATTAATTGAACAACTAAAAATATATAGAAAAAAAAATTAGCCAGGCATGGTAGCGCATGCCTGTAGTCCCAGCTACTTGGAAGGCTGAGGCAGTAGGATCGCTTGAGCCCAGGAGTTTCAGGTTGCTGTGAGCTATACTGATGCCACAACCCTCTAGCCGGGCAACAGAGTGAGACTCTGTCTCAAAAAAAAAAAAAAAAAAAAAAAAAGAAAAAGAAAAAAAGTAAAAAAGAAACAGCAAAAAAATAAAAGTGTTAAAGTGAAGAGAGCTGGATTTGCATTCCCCATCTCCATTTACTAATTATTTTATAAACATTTTGAGCAATATAAGACACCAGTTTCAGATGGAATTGCTTCATATATAAAGTGAGCTTAATACATACCTTGAATACATTTCTAATAAAAGATAGAAGAGATTGAGATATGAAAGTCATGTTCACTTATATTGCCCATGCTCCCTCCCCCATTGAGTAAGAGCTTCAAGCTTGTCCATCCCCCAAACATTGCACATCTAGTAACCTTAACACTTGTACCCCCACAATACGCTAAAATAAAAATAAATTAATTAAAAAAAATAAAAGCCAAGTTCAGTACTACATAAATATGTATTGCTATTATTGCTTATTTATATCCCACAAAGTAGTTCAGGCATATGTGGTGATGATGATTCTTCGTAGCTTTAGCAGTATTACCACTAGTATTAGTATTCATTGTAGTACTAGTAGTATTATTAATATTAGATCATAAAAGCTTTGAAACATCCAGTGTGATGTTGTCTGAATTGGAATTCATCTACCCCATGTGGATTTCAATATTTTGCAGTTAGTTTTCCTGAGGTAAAGATCATGGGCTTGGCTTCAGCTGTTGACTGTATTAACAAGAGGCTCACGGGTTAAGCTTCTGCCTGTGGGGCTGTTTGGCTCTCCTCTAGGATGTTTCACCTTCCAACAACCAGAGTTAAAGCTCATGCCCAGAAAACTTCATTGTGAGGGGCAAAATAGAAAGTTGTTCTTACAGAGAAGGTTGTCTATGCAGTGTAGTCCAGTCTGACAATAATATTATAGGCAGCAGAAAGCACCAAGCCCAATAGAGTAAGGATCTGCACAATCTCATCCGGCTGCCCCTAGTACAGGCTCCTGACATTTGGCTGAGATAACTACTACAGCTTTCTTTAAGCCTGAGAGCTTCTGAAGCAGAAGGAATAAAACAATGGTGCCCGCTCTGGACCCTTAGTGATGGCAAAGAGGTTATTGTCAGTTGCCTGAAATTGTGTATTCTAAGCTTCATTTATTTTAGATGTAGGAAGTTGTTTGGCCTGCTGAACCAAGGGAGTGCAACACTAATTTGATTAGAGTAAAAAGAACTTTGTTTTTTACTTAAGTTCTGTTCACTAAAGCTTCAACTCAGAGATGTATTTTTTAAGAAAATTGTGTAATGTTTCAAACATACTGGACAAATTAAAGGATTGTTGATATATATATATATATATATATATATATATACACACACACACACATATAAACACAAATTCACACACACACACACACTATATATATATATATATATATATATATATACACACACATAAAGACGAGGAGACAGATTCTATATTTGAAAAAGTGAGTATTGATATATTTGAATCAAATCATTACTCTGGGACTGGCTAGCTCTATTACCCTGAGTTATCAGCTTCAGTTTTCTCATCTATACACTGGTATTAAAGGTATCAATCTAGCAGGATAATATAATGGATTGAATTATTTCATATTTAACAGATATTGATGGGGTATCCATAATGCTAAGCACTCATCTGTGACATAGAATTCACCAGTAGCCAGACAATACCCTGGCCCTTACATTCCAGTGATAGCAAAACAGAGAGTATAGTTAGCACAGAGCCTGCTACACAGCAGGAACTCAATAAATGACAGTGTTAGAGCCTAAATGTACACCAAAGTTCATATGATAAAATCCTCACCCCAAGGTGACTGTGCTGAGATGACATTGGGAAGTGATTAGATCATGAAAGTCCAGCCCTCATGAGTGGGATAAGTGTCCTATGAAAGAGTCCCCAGAGAGCTGCCTTGTTCCTTCCACCCTGTGAGGATACACCACTCAAGGGCACATGGAATGTGCCCTGTATCAGAAAGTGGGCCCTCACCAGACACCAAATCCGCCGTTGCCTTCATCTGGTCATCTTGTCTTCCAGCATTGTGAGAAATAATTTCTATTGTTTAAAAGCAATCTAGTCCATGGTATTCTGTGATAGCAGTGCGAATGAAATAACACAGTCAGTTTCCCTCCTCTGAACAGAACCATTGTGTGGAGGCATTTCCAAATTAAAAGAATGATAATATCTTGTTAATAATATAAAGCATATTATGCCTGAATTTCTATCAGTCTGAAATTATGGTTTCTTTTTCTTTATTCATATATGTCTTATTCACAGTTCTAATCCTGTCTATAGGACTTACTCCTTTGATTTCAAATTTTGAATTTCTGTTTTATCCAGTGCCTATGATTCTTACACATAATTTTAATGCCCCCCTCCCAATTCAAAATGACATCAATATAATTGCTTAGACTAGCATTCTAAGAACTCACCAACAACCCTTTACTCTTTATCTCTCACTCTCAACCAATCAATCTTCAGATTGATTGCTCATCCCCAAACATGTTTCTTGCTTTCCTTTGTATTTTTACTTGCATGTGCTTGTTCTTAATCTATCAATCTATTCTAGATAATCTTTAAAAAATTTGTGAACTAATTAAAAGATTAGATAAGTGAACAAATAAATGAGTGTTCACACAGTTTGAGACTGCAAATTTTCTGAGAGCAAGGGTGGGCCTATTTTTTTTTTGTATAATATAACAGTCATACATATTCTCTTACATATTACAAGTTCTCAACTGATTTCGTTGAAATAAATTTAATTACTTACATAAGTTAACTCTGTTTAAATTCATAATTTTTGTAATGGGTAAATATGTTTAGACAACAGTAAACTATGATTCCAGACATTTGATTAACTATTCTGTTTATTTTTTATTTAATAAATCATATAAATCATAGGTATCACAACAAAAGACTTAGTTATTAGTCAATGAAAATACTTACTAATAAATATTATTTCCTAAAGATTGTTAGAAAGTACAAGAGTTTTGTTTTTTTCTTTTAAGTTTGACCATTGTGTCTATGCATATTTATTATTTTTATGGAGGTCAGACTAGAACTGAAGTCAGAATAGATTGCCAAATATACTAAGAAGTAAACTTATGAGGAAAAATTGAAGGAAAGCAGAAAGTATTTGCTTTTTTCCTTTATATTTTTATTAATTTGGATGTTATGAGATAATCCCATGGTACTTTTAAAACTCCATATCCCAGTATCTTTATAGGGTTTGTTCAATGTATAACTGAATATTACGTACCATGACCTTATTTACTAAGGAAAGTTGGAGAAAGACTTGTCATCATTTTTATCTACAAAGTACTGCTTGGTAAATATCACCCCACCTTTGTGGATACAATTGATGACAATCTTTTAGGGTTACAATTTGATAATCAAAACCAAATAGATGGAAAATTGGCTAGGTAAGGAGTCAAGATACTTAGATGATGCACACCACAGTCATTAGGTATAACCATACCCACCCCCTCTTCCACACTCCCACCTGCCTGACACCCGATGAATGTTACTGCTGTATGTGCACATAAGTGTTGATCAGCCCTGTAAAATGCTGAAATAAAGAGAAATGAATAAATAAATAAAAAGATACTCAGACAACATATTGTGGATTAATGTTAATCTAATTTAAATATAATTTATTTTATTGAATAAGCAACCTAAGTGGCTTTAGGTTTTACATTTTTTAGAAAAGGTAAAGGATATTGGGATTTCACAAAGGAGATGGAATTTAGCAGAGTAGAGGGTCATCAAGTTTTCATAAATAGAGTGTATGTTATGGAGGCCAATGGATATAGTCGCAAAAGAAACTTTATGTTACATGTCAAACAAGTTTTTAATACAAAGCTCAAGATCATAGGGTTCAGGCAAAGAGTCTGGCTTTATAGAGTAATGCCTTTAGCTTCAAGCATCATCATCCACTAATACAATGATACATTATGTCTATAGAGCTCTAAAATCTCAGTGGAAGTAAAACTGCACAGACATATTACTGAGTATCCTATAATACAAAATCTTCCCTAGATTGTATTGAGATTACATTGAATGAAGAAAAACACAAAATAATAAAGATTGAAATGAGTAAGGACAGGTTTTTTAGGTACTTTAGATGGACAGACAACAGAAGCAAAGAAAAAGGAGTAAAGTGTCTGGGCTGAAGTCATGCTTAGAGCAGTGATGGATAGGGACAGCTTAACCAAAAATCATGGCCCTGCCAAGCCAGCAAACTCAATTGGACTAGCTAAGCATGTGGTGTTTACTCAAATAGCAAACAAAAAAAAATTAAAATTGGTGTTTCATTACAATGCCTAAGGCCTATTGGTCCTTATTTGAGGATGAGGGGACTAGAGTCAAAAACTATAGTCTTTCAAAAGGATATATCAATTGTTATTTTGAAATTAATTAATGATATAATAAGATGCTATCATAATTTCTAAAATGCAACTCTTCAAGGTTGCATATTCATGCCTTACAAATTTATATTCATTGCAAAAAATCATAGTTGCAGAATTCATTATGAAAATCAGTATTTTACGATGGCTTTTAAAAATATGCACATCATATATTATTTTTTTACTATTTCTCCTACAGAACTCCATTGTAGTCATTTAGTGACCTATGCCCCAGGAGGCAAGAATACTTTTCTTGTTGAGTTACTTAATGTGTGTAAATTATGAAAGGTTGTAAATTATTTTGACAAGGAACATTTTTCCTTACTCCCAGCTTCAATGTCCTACATAGTACTAATTGAAGAAAAAAATAATTCAGGGAACATTTCACTTCAAAAAGCAAGGCAGTTAATTCTCTGATGAAACAGAATATATTTTATTTCACTATCATATCAAATTTAATTTTTGGTGTCACTACCTTCCAACTTATCACTTAATAACATATTTTAAAAATCAAACTATTTATAGACTTTTTTATTTAGAATCAAACAGAACTTTTTTCTTCTCCATTATCTACCTCTTCTTTAATTTTTCAGAAAGTTGAATTATTTTATATGTGATAGCTCTTGACAATAAAACTGAATCCATTCTTGTAGACCAGTCTTTTTTTTTTTTTTTTACTCACTAGTTTGTGTTAGTAGTTGCTTCTCCTCTTTTCCTTTCACATTACTGACTTTTTTTCTTCTGATATGTTGTCTGGTGTTAGGAGGCACAGTGATGATAAGAATTGTAAAAAAATAAATAAATAAATGAAAGGAAAGGGGGAAAACATTACAGTGTAGAAGTTGTTTTCTGGCAGCAAAAGGATTACAGAGAAAAGAAAAAGTTGAAATGTGACGGGATTAGCCTGCTGACTTGCTGGGTGTATGAGCCCTGTAAAGAATACCAATGAGAGAAGAAATAGGAGATAGAAGACAACGTTATAAATATTACCCACAGACTTCACTGAGTGTTAGGAAATAAAATCAAGTTCTGGATACCATCAGTGGTTCATGTGTCGCATAAGAGAACCATTTTTCCATCTGCTTCTTTGTTCAAGATTAATAGAAACACTGGAGGTGGAACTCTCTGAAATAGTTAAGTGATCTGCACAGAACAATGTAAAACCCTCTGACATCTGGGCATTATACTGAATACAACTGGAACTGGTATAGATAGATATTCATTTAAAAGTTGTCGAGTTAGTCTATGTAGAGTGAGAACCAGTAACAATCTACTGAGGATCAAAATCAAAATACTAGGACTAGATCAAGGTATATTATGATTATAATAAGTTAACATAAGGTGGAAGCTTCAAATAAGTTCAGCAAACCATAGAATTCATGTTATGTAGAGGCACTGCCAATGTGGGATACCAAACAGGTCCTCATTTATGCTAGTTAGAGGAATGGGATGTGTCACATGATTTTGGAGTATAGTGACACTATTTGAAAACAAAACAAAACCTATTATAGTCATCAAAAGCCTTATACCAGGCCGGGCGCTGTGGCTCACGCCTGTAATCCTAGCTCTCTGGGAGGCCGAGGCGGGCGGATTGCTCAAGGTCAGGAGTTCAAAACCAGCCTGAGCAAGAGCGAGACCCCGTCTCTACTATAAATAGAAAGAAATTAATTGGCCAACTGATATATATATAAAAAGTTAGCCGGGCATGGTGGCGCATGCCTGTAGTCCCAGCTACTCGGGAGGCTGAGGCAGAAGGATCACTCAAGCCCAGGAGTTTGAGGTTGCTGTGAGCTAGGCTGACGCCACGGCACTCACTCTAGCCTGGACAACAAAGTGAGACTCTGTCTCAAAAAAAAAAAACAAAACAAACAAACAAACAAAAAAAAGCCTTATACCAGCTTGTTCTCCCTGATAATGCTTATGAATTTATTATATCAATTCAATGTCCACTCTATAAATATAAAGCACATGCTTGATTTTAAAAATCTTTGAAAATCTGATGGAATATGGAATGCTTCATAGGAATAAATTAACATGCACAGACACAACATTTTCCACATAGTTACAGGGAGTGAATGGAGCCACTGAAATCTGCTTAAGGACCCTACTTTATTCCTGGTGCTTGCTTGTATTGTTCAATGTTTTTTTAATATTTAACAATTATAATATATAGGAACAAATGCACAATCTTATAAAAGCAAAATACAGTGTAACTAGGCCCACATTAAAATATTATGTATGATATATTCAAACAGTGAAACATTCTATCTTTCAAATTGACATTTTTATTCAATACATTAATATTTTTCCTATATTTTTAGCTGGAATTTTTATGGTCTCAGGTCTTACATTTAAGTTTTTAAACCATCTTGAATTAATTTTTATATATGGTGGGAGATATGTATCTAGTTTCATTCTTCAGCATTTGGCTATCCAATTTTCCCAGAACTACTTATTTAATAGGGCATCCTTTCCCCAGTGTATGCTTTTGTCTGTTTTGTCAAATATAAGCTGTTTGTGGCTACATGGCTTTATTTCTGGGTTCTCTAGTTTGTTACACTGGCCTACGTGTCTACCTTTATTCCAGTACTGTATGGCTTTCATCGCAAACTATACATCCAACAAAGGATTAATATCTAGAATCCACAAAAAACTCAAACAAATTAGCAAGAAAAAAAATAAATAACCACATCCAAACGTGGGCAAAAGACAGGAACAGTTTTTTTTCAAAATAAGATAGACAAATGGCCAAGAAACATAGGAAAAAAATGTTCAACATCACTAAACATCAGGGAATTGCAAATTTAAACCACAATGAGATACCACCTCACCCTTGTCATGGCCATTATTAAAAAGTAAAAAAAAAAAAAAATAGATGTTGGCATGAATGCAATGAAAAGAGAATATTTATTTATACATTGTCTATGGGCACGTGAACTAGTATAATCTCTATAAAACAGTATGGAGAATCTTCAAAGAACTAAGAACTAAAAGTAGACCTACCATTCAATCTAGAAATCCCATTACTGGTTATCCAGCCAAATGAAAAGAAGTAATTTTCTTAAAAGAGACACCTGCACACACATGTTTACCTCAGCACGATTCACAATTGCAAAGATACAGAATCAACGTAAGTGCCCATCAGTTGAATAAAGAAAATATGATATACACACACAAACACTCACACACATATATACGTATATGTATATATACGTATATATGTGTATATATACGTATATATGTGTATATATACACATATATACGTATGTGTATATATACGTATATATGTATATGTATATATATGTATATGTATATATACGTATATATGTATATGTATATATACGTATATATGTGTATATATACACACCCCCACACACACCCCCACACATATATACCATGGAATACTACTTGGCCCTAAAAAGAATGGAATAATGTCTTTTGCAGCAACTTAGATTGGAACTGGAGACCATAATCCTAAGTGAAGTATCTGAGGAATGGGAAAACAAATGCCATATGTTCTCACTTATAAGTGGGAGCTAAATGAGGAGTATATATGGTTATAAAGTGGTGTAATAGACATTAGAAACTAAGAAGGAGGGAAAGTTGGAGGAGTATGGGATAAAAATATGCCTATCAGGTACAATGTACACTATTTTGGTGATGGGTACATGAAAAGCCCTGAAGTCAGCATTACATAATTTGTCCATATGGCAAAAAATACTTATACTCCCTAAATGTATTGAAATAAAAAAAATGCCTATTATAAAGGTATTTCTAAACCCTTCTCTATTCTCATTATAATTCAAATCCTCCTTCTATATTCTCATTATACTTTAAAGTCCTAAGTAAAACAAATAAATACTATATGTATAATGGTTTATAATTTTCAAACAATTGACACTTGTATTATTCCTTTTGATCTCAATCACTAGAGTTAATAATATCACCATCTTATAAAGGGGGGGGGCTGAAGCACTAGAAATTTAACTGAATTGATTGAGGTTTTCTGAATTACAACAGAGCTGGGACTCACCCTTAGCCTTCTCAGTCCAATTGCCCACATTTAATTCATGAATCATGCTGTCTTTCATGACCATAAACCCATAAAGAGATGATTCTTAGTGGGACATTCATTTTCACTATGATTAATTTTATTTTTTTAAATGATTTTAGATGACTTCCCCATTTGCGAATCATAGTGACTGTCAATACGGTATAAATTTGCTGTTTGAAGTAAAAATTACGTGGGTGATATTTTCCTTTTGTGAATAATTTACTGCCATAGGGGAATTCCCTCATTATGTAGTAATGATGTTCTTAAATCAATGTGCTCTAGCAACACTGGAAATCAGAATACAGTTTGCCTTTCATGAACTGAAATTGTCACGTAGGAACAGCACTGATCCTCTGAAGTGTTAGTAAAAGCAATTGAAGTACCATAAACATTGGTTAAGTTGTTGAGTGTTTTTTAAATAAAAATTCAAATACAGCTATTCAACTCAGCCTATTTCTTTTAAAAAAAACTTTAAAAAACTATTTTTTAGTTCCTTTTAAGATAAAAATGTATAGTAGTAACATTCACGGGGTGTTGAGTAGGTGGGAAGGAGCAGGAGGGGAGGGTATACTCACACCTAATGGGTGCGGTGGGGCAAAGGCAATATATGTAACCTAAACAGTTGTACCCCCGTAATATGCCCCGTAATTTTAAAAAAGGCAAAAATATAGCAATACTTTTTATGTGAACCTGGCTTTCCTATGTAAATGAACACTAGGAGTTACTTAAAAAGCTGTAAAAAGGCAGAGAAACTTGGTTTCAGATTTTATGCAGATCATCATTCAAGTGTCCAAACTTCCACAGTCTTGGCATTTTGTCACCTCACCTGGACCCTTAGGGTGATGTTCATGGGTTTGGATGTTAACCAAGCAACAATATACCAATACATACATATATACTTGAGCATCCACATGCACAAATTTGTAGCAAAAGGTGTTATAATTCTTTATGACTAAACAATAGAGACTGGCAAATATCTTCATATAAAGTTACAAGAATAATCTTTGGCATGAGTTGTCCCACCAGTTAAACTGATGGTCAATTAATATATGTCACAACTAGCATTCTGAGAATGCTCTAATTAAGCAAACCATCAGTCATTCTTTCAATATTAACCTAACCAAATATAAAATAAAAGCAATTAGAATGGTCAGACAGACTTTCAGCATGGTCAAATGCAAAACATTCCTGTCAAAAGCGTAAACAAGAATCATTTTCAAAAATGTATTCTTTCAAGCTCAGAAAAATCTAAATCTATTTGCGGTATTTGTGTAAATTTGGGAAGATAATATTAATATTTTCTAAATATGAAAATGTCCACTAACACCCTATGAAACCATACAGGCTTGAAAATTTTATTTACATGCCATTACAAAATAGACTAATAACTCATATCACATTCAGACCAACAAGAGTTTCATTATGTGGCCTATCTGAATTCAAAGACAAATAAGTCATTTTAAAATATGTTTATGATTCCACTTACAATGATTATATAGCCTGAATAAAAGCTATTCATACTATTCTTGGGATTTAAATAGAATTCGCTCAGTCCTCTTATCCCATGTTCTAGAGTAGTTCAGGTGAGCCTCTGCAATTTGTTTACTAACCCTCAAATTGATTAATGTTTATGGTACATCAAGATTCTGAATTACTGGAGTAATATATATATATATACACACACATACACATGTATAAATGTATATATATTTTTTATACATATATACATATATAGATGACTGAGTCTTAAAGAATTTATATGTATTAGCATATTGGTTCAGGTCATCTTGCTAATTGATGTTGAATCATAATTAACTCCAAGTATATCTTGGTACACAATCCATACTGTTAACAATTTCTATACTATTTTGTTTAAGAGAAATAATCTCAGACCCGAAGGACCAAATTATTCCCTTGGTGAAATGAATTGTGAACACAAATAACTAAAATAAGATTGTAAATAACTAAAATAACTAAATAAATAACTAAAATAACAAATAACTAAAATAAAGATAGTTTTCTGTGGAGAAAAATATTATTAATAGTAAAAAGTAAAATAATTTTTTAAAAAGACAACTTCAGTGGAGCTATTTTCTAATCAATTTCTGAACAATTTTAAAACTTTAGCCTTTTCTAAATATATATCTATGTGTAGATAGATAGAGATTGATAAATAGATAGAGACAGACAGATAAAGATACAATTTATATTTTTTCTGCCATTAAAAAGAAGACAAACTGATAGCATAAATAGTTATATCTGACAAGCCAAAAGTGAACATGGTCAAAATAGAAAAAATCAGCAGAATTACAAAACTGTCTAGGTTGGGGATTCCCATGAGAAATGTGTGCATTATTTATTCTTGCAGCTACTGTCAATTATTTCTGATTTTGGATGTTTACTTATACCTATATTTCTATCTAGGTAGACAGTTGACAACTATTTTAAAACTGACATATTGAAAGAGATTATATAGATTTAAAAGTTGTCTTCTCACAGTAGATCCTTATCAAATATTAATTCAATAATTCAAATAAAAACGAACAATCCACAAAATAATAATCACCATCATAAGTTATTTAAAAAATTCCAATTAGCATAAAAATGTTCTCTATTGATGAAGAAATGGGGCAAATGACTGTTAATGTATAACCATATTATTCTTTTTATATTTTGCAATGGAAAAAAGTGATCACTGTCATAGTAATTTAAATAAAAACCATTGCATTGATATAAGAAAATAATCCATTCCCAGGGGCATATATATGTCAGTAAGCAGCTAATAAATGTACGTTTATTATTAGCAGGTGAAAGTTGATCAATTTAACCCTTAAATGTAGAACAAATACAAAGCCTCACTTTACCTGCATTTTGATATGAGAAACATAGAAAAGATAAAATAGTAAGAATGGATAGAAGACACAGTAGAGTTATAAAAGCAGGGTTTGTCCTGACAAAGCTCCCATTTAAAAATGCATGTTTTCTTGTTAAAAATTTCTTATCAGGAGTATTCCTGTTTGGCATATGGCCAGTGACTAATTTTCTAAGGGTATAGATATCATAATTTGGGGAGTGTGACTCTTACTTTTCCTTTTTTTTCCTTTTCTATTTATTCCCAGTAATTGCATTATTGCTTTTTATTTTTAATGGCTGATTATTTGAAAAAATAATGCAGCTCAGGATCTAAGCTGTTTTCCAGATATCTGCAAGAATTTTGAGTGTAGCTAATAAATGTTTCTGTTCTAGTAAATCCTCTCATCTTTAGTTTTTTAATGATACATTTGGTTTATAATATTGAAAAAAGAATTCTGTCAGTGAGAGATATTCATCCAATGGTATTATTAAATAAATTCTAGATGTCCAGCTTCTGGCTTACACAAGATAAATAAGATATCTATGTTATTTTTAAGAGCTTATAGCTCTTAGAGAGATAAAGTATACGCATAAATAAGCATATGATAGATACTAATAAATGTCACAGTTTGAGCAAAATTAAATGAAGTTCTATGGTTGCTAGAGAAATTTATCTGGCTAAATGAATTAAATCTCCATGGAGAAAACTTTTCTTTTTAAAGAAATCTTGCATAACTTTGATTTCAAAATTAACTGATATATAAAACTCAACTCCCCTATAACTATTATTTTTAACCACTTTACTCACCAAGTAAAATGCTTCAACGTCATTATCTCATCAGTTAATTTTAATTCGATGGAGCCACGTTGAAAACAAAGAAGCAAAAAAATTGACCTAAACTATTATACAGATTAGCAGGGGGAAAAAAAGACGCAGATGGGCATGAACATTTTTTTTTTCATTCAGCAGACACACAATGATTACTTTTAATTGAAGTAGCTTGAAAAATAAAACTTAATAGTCCATTTATCTAAAAAATTTATTTTTCATTGTTTTGTTCATCATATGGGCCAATTCCCCAAATAAATCCCCTCTAATATATCTGTATATCTCTTTATATCTAATTATCTAGATATATGTAGATAGATCGATATTTAGATAAATACATATCCTGTTGGTTCTGTTTCTCTAGAAAACCCTGACTGATACAACATCTTTGTCCTTATGCCACTTCCATCCTGGAAGATCCTTCTGGAGAGAAACTCTAAAAGAGAACATTTATTCTCATAGAATTTCACCCAGCAGTGAATTTCTTTCACTTATATTAATGTCTCACTTTGACACCTCAGAAAATGAATCAGGTTTCACTTTTGTCCACACCTCTTTATATGTTGACAGACACATAAGAGTTTTCATTATTTGATTGTAGGACTGATAGGTGAGAGGATGGAAAATGGGTGAATACATCAAATCCAAATAAATGTTAATTTTATCTTCAGGCTACAACTAGCTTCATAGTTTAGATAGAGTATATTCATTTAAGAAAAAATTACATTTTTACTAATGTAAACATTATTTGAATAAAATTTAATAGAGTACTAACAAGCCCTGTATTGGGTAAGATCTAGGTTCCAGTTTTATTCCTGCCATTTACTGGGTCTGTATCACTTTGCAGAAGGTGCTTAACCTTTATGAGCCTCATTTTTTTTTTTTTTTAATTTTATAACCGGGAAGAGCAATGCCTGTTATATAGGATCGTGTGTTTTTAAAATCTGTTTTCTTTCATTTTTGCTTTGTTTTACTCAGAAAGCATTTGTCCAGAAAGTATTTCTGAATGAACTAATTCTACAAAATACATTAAAGGAAACTATTATATTCTTTGTTGCTTGTATGTTTTATTTTGTTTTTAACTTTTAGATAGTTGAAATCTTATTTTATTCTTCCAATGGCTTCTCCTCGTTTCTGCATCACCTTTGTTCCAGGCTCCTAGTGATCTGTGGTCCCCAAGCCCTGTCTCCGGACGGTTAGGGACCACACCACAGAGCTCCACTGCCTGCACCCGACTTCATGGAAAAATTGTCTTCCAAGAAACTTAAGGTGAGGTGTACAGCTGTGAGCAAGAGAAGCTACATCTGTATTTACAGCTACTCCCCAGCTCCCATGCCCGCTGAGCTCTGCCCCACCTCCTCCAGGGAAAAATTGTCTTCCATGAAACCTGTCTCTGTTGCCAAAAAAATGTTGGGGACAACTGAATTGATCTAATTCCGTGGCTAGGGAACCTGCATCTGTATTTCAAGACTGTTATTTTTTTAAGCACCAAAGGAGAAATGAAAACGGCTTCATCGTTCTCTGCTGCACCCCTTTTAATAAAGGGATTTGTTCTGTACAATTTGGATTCAGTCCAAAGGCCACACTTAGCCTTAAGGCCGCATGTTCCCCACTCCTGCTCAGCTCAGGACACTAGCAACGGGGAGGGGAGCAGTAAGAGAGGCTGGGGGTCAGTGATAGCTGTCTGGGATACTTTATACAGTTTGCTGTCTGGAGTATTACATCTTCCCTCATCTTGTATTCCCACAAGTATTTTTTAAATCATGTCTTAGTTGGTTATAGTATCAGAACTGGATTTGCATTGCTTGAAATGAAAGGTACCACTACGTGTCTGATCTGATGACAGATACTTTGTGGTAGCTGAGAATACCCAAGGACCCTCAGTTATATTTTAGGTCACAGATATTTCTGTAATTAGTGTAAAATCTGAGGTTTCCTTATCCTCCTACTTCTTCTTGGCTTATGATGTATATTATGATTTATATGCTCATGTTCCTATTAGGCAAATATAGAAGTCAATAATAGTCGATATAGAAGTCTAATATAGACTATTAGAAGCCTCTCTAGTAGTAGAGATAGCACCTTTGTCTATTTTCTTTACATACTTAAAGTTTAATAAATGCTTGCAAACTTAGTATTTTGATTTCTGTACATTGATTTTAAAAAAGAAAAATGTTAAATATTATAGGTTCCTTTTGGATTTGTATCCACCACTATTTTTATATAACATACTCTGTAAAAAAGGAATATTTCTATAAATGTGACAGATTAACATATTATTTTTCACTGCAAATACATGAACTATATACATTAAGGTCAACGTTTTAACTCTCTATGCATTGTAAGTAACATGAAGTTACTTACAATAATCAAGCATTTATATAAATAATACATTAATAAAAAAGTGAAATATGACTTTTTCAGTATTCCATTTCTATAGGAATCTATTAAGTCAAATGGTTTTATTTTTTTTTTTTTTATTTTTTTTTTTTTTTTGAGACAGAGTCTCACTTTGTTGTCCAGGCTAGAGTGAGTGCCGTGGCGTCAGCCTAGCTCACAGCAACCTCAAACTCCTGGGCTCGAGTGATCCTTCTGCCTCAGCCTCCCGAGTAGCTGGGACTACAGGCATGCGCCACCATGCCCGGCTAATTTTTTATATATATATATCAGTTGGCCAATTGATTTCTTTCTATTTATAGTAGAGACGGGGTCTCGCTCTTGCTCAGGCTGGTTTTGAACTCCTGACCTTGAGCAATCCGCCCGCCTCGGCCTCCCAAGAGCTAGGATTACAGGCGTGAGCCACAGCGCCCGGCCAGTCAAATGGTTTTAGATTTGTGAAATTGATTTTTTTTTTTTTTTTTGAGACAGAGTCTCAATTTGTTGCCCGGGCTAGAGTGAGTGCCGTGGCGTCAGCCTAGCTCACAGCAACCTCAAACTCCTGGGCTCAAGTGATCCTTCTGCCTCACCCTCCTGAGTAGCTGGGACTACAGGCATGTACCACCATGCCTGGCTAATTTTTTGTATATATTTTTAGTTGGCCAATTAATTTCTTTCCATTTATAGTGGAGACCGGGCGCTGTTGCTCAGGCTGGTTTCGAACTCCTGAACTCGAGCAATCTGTCCGCCTCGGCCTCCCAGAGTGCTAGGATTATAGGCGTGAGCCACCTAGATTTGTGCCCGGCCTAGATTTGTGAAATTAAAACTAAATATATACTCATTATTAATGAGCAGTTATTATTTAGATATTTGAACCTAAACTTTATATCTTTAAATTTTAAATCTCTGTCAGATATGTATATAATATCCAGAGTTGAAGTTATAAAATAATTCCTCAATATATTTTTATTACTTTCTAAAAATATATTTTGTAACTTGGTATCCCTTAAACCTGTGGTAACAAAGGTCTAAGGGCAAAACACTGTCTTTTTCTTCACATGCTAAAAGCTGACAAGAAGAAAATATTTTTGCTTAACTTTCTTTTAGGAAATATTACAATGTTATACTTTAGAATATGTAAACAGGATTTAATTAAAATTTCTTTCAAAAACTCAAAAGAAAAATTAGTCTTTCTTTAAAGATACTTAAAACACATTTTTCCATCATACCTTTTTTTTCCTGGAAAACAAACATAAAAGTGCCACCATGGAAAGAGAATTATATTTAATTCCTCAAGTAATAGTGTTCTTAAAAATGTATAAAACAAATGGAGAAAAAATCAACTCATGCTTTTAATATTTCAGATTTTAAGGAAGCAGCTTTGACTTTGTAAAGGTACTTTAAAGTTCATTAATCAATATTGCTGCCTGAAATAAGAGCATCAATATCATTGAAAGATTAAGGAGATGCCACTATTTTACTATAATCTCAAAATGCTAATGGTATATTTTTAAGATCTTCAAACATGAAATTTCAAGCAGTCAACCTGCTAAATTTGATTATTAAAATTTAAAGGGAAATAAGAAAAATTAAGCCCAATACTTTGTTCTTTTGTGCTATTTTCAAACACTCAGAATCATTCATAGTGACTGTCAGATTATGTGAAATGCCTGTCTTAGAAAGTAAAATAGTGAATACTTTCACTGAAAATTTATGATCAATTACATTTTTCTATAAAACAAGGTGTCAGTTTAAATATCTTCACATACAATAACAGAAAAATTCCCTCAAAAATTAGTTTGGCAATATGAATTTTTTATGTACTTAAGACATTTTCTCAGATATATTGTTTCTGGATTGTTTAATTAGTGATTTTGTCATATCATCAGAAGCTTTTCTTTCCACTTTGCCAAACTCAATGATTTTACTTTGCCCACCTGGAAGGATCAAAATGCTGCATCACAATCAAATGGCAATATTACAGGCTAAAGGCAGTACCCTTATCTTATGTCCATTTTCAAGAGAAATGAATTATTTCTAGATACCCTTCTTCCCCTAAAAAACTTTATTAACTTTCTTTTTTTTAAAAAGTGTGTTTCATTGTACCATATTCCCATTTTTCTGCCAATTGCTGTCAAAAAATGAATCATTATAATTGGCTTAGACTATTTTACTTTCACCTCTGGTTTGTATGGACTCCTTGATAACCGTGGACAAAGAAGAGATGTACATAGTGAAGTGATGGCTACAGAGTAGAGAAACAGTGGAGTCTGTCAGTTAAATACATTTGTGAATAGTTTTTTGTACAGATAAATTTTTCAAGTCATTCATATCTTCCTTGGACAGAATTTATAATACATAGGTATCTTTTAGAAAAGTTAATATTTTATGGAATCCTCAAATATTTTCCTTGAATTCTTTGGGTAACATCTTTAATTGTTAGGAAAATACTCTGTATTCATAAATAGAAACACTAAAAATTTTGCCACCTGTTATATGCCCAGACTTGTCTTAGTCAAAATTATAGAATCAACATAGAGATAAAATAGGGGAAAGTTCAATAGGAGATGTTGGAATATCTGAGGAAACAGGTTAAAAACATAAAGGGACCATAAACTGGTAGGTCTTGTGTACAGGGATAACTTGACCAGGAGCTAGATAATCTGACCTACTCTGTCATCAACATCAAGGAATTCATCTGAAAACACCTGGGAAAAGTCTAAGAGTAGACGCAGCTATTAGCAAGTGGGCTCAGGACTACCAAAGAGCTGCCTCATGCTGGGAAGTAATAGGAACAAAGATATACAAATAAATTA
Source organism: Microcebus murinus (assembly GCF_040939455.1). Lineage (NCBI taxonomy): Eukaryota > Metazoa > Chordata > Mammalia > Primates > Cheirogaleidae > Microcebus > Microcebus murinus. The sequence goes on from NC_134114.1 coordinate 17,004,966, forward strand.
GACTTCTTTTTTTTTTTTTTTTGACTGACCTCATTTATTTATTTATTTATTATTTCAGCATATTATGGGGGTACAAATTTTAAGGTTTCAATAAATGCCTTTCCCCCCCTCAAGTCTGAGTTTCCAGCATGACCATCCCCCAGATGGTACACATCTCACTCATTATGTATGTATATATCTGCTCCCCTGTTTAGAGGACTTAGTAAAGAATCATTCTCAAGAGAAGAGGTATAAAAAGAATAGTAGGATATAATACCCAAATTATCAAATAACTGGAAGTAAAACATGATTATACAGATCAGAATATAATTAACAATAAGGAAGAAAATTCTTTGCTGGTAGAAATTTTCTCTAAAAGTTTTGTTTTAATTGTTGGGGAATTTAACAGGTGAAATTTTTTTTAGGTGACAATTTAAGAATATAATTAAAATATTTGATGGTCTCAAACTTATAAATGTTATGAAAATAATTCTGATTTAAAGTAGAAAATGTCTCAAATAAATGTTACACATACATTTATATGCTTGTGCACGTAAGTATTAAAAGCCAAAGCAAAGCAAAATTATATTGATTTTAACACAGTATCTCTCTAATACATAATTTGATCCTTCACAGGTGAAGTAAGCAGTGAAATAGAAAGAATTCTGTTTTTCAACCATAAAATAAGATGATTTTACTTTTCTATCAGTAGAGTACTACCATTTGAGATGTTAGTTTTTGAACAAGAAAATGAGTTTCCACTGGGTCCTCCATGTGTTCCCATATAATTATTATTATCATTATTATTATTTGAGCAACCACTCTTAAATATAGTTAACTTGACTAAGATTTCAAACAGAGCTTTTTATCAATATATTAGTTAATTTATGTGAACATTAATTTTCTAATGAGCATCTATGTGTTCTATGTATGACAGGGTCTTCAAAAACTTCACGGAAAATGTACCTTATGAAAGAACTGCACATGGATCTCAATTTTTTGTTGCACCAAAATAAACTAATGCTAACTTATGTATAGCAGCACTATTCACAATAGCAAAGATATGGAATCAACCTAAGTGTCCATCAACAGGTGATTGGATGAAGAAAATGTGGTCTATATTCACAAGGAATATTATTCGGCCATAAAAGAAAACAAGCAAACCATGTCTCTTGCAGCAGCATGGATGGAACTGGAGGCCATTTTCTTAAATGAGACAACTATGACATGACACAGAAAGGCAAATGTTACATGTTCTCACTTATAGCCGGGAGCTAAATAACATGTACACATGGATGTCAAGTATGGGATGATAGGCAGTGGAGACATGGAAGGGTGAGGAAGCAGGAGTGTGGTAAATGATGAGAAATTACTTAATGAGTACAATGTCTGTTATTCCAGTGACAGATACACTCAATGTCCTGACATAACCACTAGCAATATACTCATGTAACAAAATTACACATGTACCCCATAAATTTAGAATAAAAATTTTAAAAATGTCTGAACAGGATCTAGTTTGAGGCACTAAGAAAAATAAACTATCAGTTTGAAAAGAACTCCTATCAGAGCAACAAGAATTCTACAAAATTTGAAGCAAGAACAAACATAAAATTTATAGTGAAGCCTGGGTGGAAGAATGGTGAAATCATTTGTGCTTCACAAAAAGTTTATGGGGACAATGCCCCAAAGAAATCAGCAGTTTACAAATGGGTAACTCTGTTTTAAGAAGAGATGAGATAATGTTGAAGATGAAGCCTGCAGTAGCAGACCATTTATGTCAATTTGCAAGGAAATAATTCATCTTGTCTATGCCCTAATTGAAGAGGACTGACGATTAATAGCAGAAACAATAGTCAACACCAGAGACACCTCATTGTTTCAGCTTACACAGTCCTGACTGAAAAATTTAAGTTGAGCAAACTTTCCAACGGATAAGTGCCAAAACCATTGTGCCCAGATCAGCCGCAGACAAGAGCAGAGATTTCAATAGAAATTTTATACAAGTGAAATCAAGATCCTGAAGCATTTTTTTTTTTCAAAGAATTGTAACAGGAAATAAAACATGGCTTTACCAGTATGATCCTGAAGACAAAAATAACAATCAAAGCAATAGCTACCAGGAGGTGGATGTGGTCCAGTCAAAGCAAAAATGGGCCAGTCAAAAGCAAAGGTCATAGCAACAGTTTGAGGGAATGTTCAAGACATTTTACGTGTTGGTTTACTGATGGGCCAGAGAATGGTAACATCTGTTTATTATGAGAGTGTTTTGAGAGAGTTAGCCAAAGCTTTAGCAGAAAATCATCTGGGAAAGCTTCACCAGAGAGTCCTACTCCATCGTGACAATGCTCCTGCTCCTTCCTCTCATCAAACGAGGGCCATTTTGTGAGAATTTTGATGGCAACTCATTTAGACATCTATCTTACAGTTCGATTTTTTGCTCCTTTTGACTTCTTTTTGTTTCCAAATCTTAAAAAAAAATGCAGAGAGCACCCATTTATCTTCAGATAATAATGTAAAAAAGACTGCATTGACATAGTTAACCGCCTATTAACTTACTTCTTTAGAGATGGGCTAAATGGCTGATATCATCACTTATAAAAGTGTCTTGAACTTGATTGAGTTTGTGTTGAGAAATAAAGTTTATATTTTTATTTTTATAATTTAATTCCATTTTTCCATGAACTTTTTGCCTTCATATTAAGGAGAATTAACTGGATCTTAAAAGCAATTATACTTATCGTAAACATATAAAATATTGTGTACTGAGTACCTGTTGCAAGAGAAATCACAGGGCCTCAAGGAACTGAATAAAAGGACGATTTTGGCTAAAGCATAGAAAATGAAGGAAGAATATAGGAAAATGAGTTTGAGTATGTAGTCCATTAGATAATCTTATAGGAGATAATAAAGACTTTTGTCCTTTATCCTCAAAGATTTGGAAAACCTTTGGGGCATTGTAAGTTAAGGAAAGACATGAAGATATTGGTATGCTTAACATAGAGTTAGGATTCAGTTTGAAGAATTAATTGTAGGACAAATTCAGAACTTGTTAACAAGAGAGGCTAATATAAGCCACTTCTCCAGAGGTAATGCTAGCTTAAGTTGGGCTGGTTGGCATACTAATAATAATAAAAAAAAAATCTATATATCATTTAACATGGCTGGATTGTAGGTAAACAGAAATTCAAATTTCATTTGGCTGAATCATTGAAAATAATGTATTAGCTTATAAGTTACCACCACTGGTATTATGAGACCTAACTGAAGAGAACAAGCAGATCTAAAGATACAGTTTCCTATTTTTTTCCTTTTAGTTTCCTTAATACTGTACCGTAAGTATGTATGATATATGGTATGCTCCCAGAGTGAATATGTGGATTTCTGCTTTGGCTCATGCAGCAATTCAATAATATCAAGGATTCTTCAGATTCGTTCAAGTCTGAAGTTCTTCTGCCCACAATTTTAGATGCATAATAAACTGGCTTCTCTTGTGCAGAAAAATTTACGTATTAAAGTATATTTATTTGTTCAAGAAAATAGAATGTCCAGTGATAGGGAAAGAGTTTATAAAAGTTTGGTGGATTCAGTAGCTCAACAAGGTCACCAATGACACAGTATCTCTGTACGCTGTCATGAACAGTGCCAGCTTTACTCTAAAATGAGCTTTCCTGGTGGAATAGGATGGCTTCTAGCACAGTGAGGGCCAACTGCTTTCTCATTTGCATGCAGCTTGAGAAAGAGAGAGTGGGGACAACCACAGACAAGTTGTCATGAGCATTTTTCTTTTTTTTTTTATGAGCATTATTCTTATAAAATTAGTTGAACTGAAGGTCTCACAACTGAGTAGCAAAGATCTGCTCTTCCCTCCACCTTACTATCCTTCCTGAGCATCTTGATTCTGAGAGTCTATTCCTTTCAACAACTCACTTTCTATGGCACCTTTCCAGCATAATTCTTTCAGTTTTGAGTAACACTTACTAAAGAAATATTTGGTTTCTCATTTTACTAGTGACACGTCATATCTCTTAAAGTAGAAGGGGCAAGGGTGAATGGCACCCTAAACTCCTAACAATAAGAGCTCAGCAAGTTTCATTAAATTTAGTGGGCATGAATACAAATACCAAAAGTGCTTTATTGCATCTGGAAATTATACTATACTACATTGCTAACCTATTAAAATTTGCTGGGAATTTTGTGAAAGTTAATTTATAAAGCTAATATTATTTCACTCAGTAATGGATGAAAATAGCTTTGAGGATATAACTTTTTTAAAGGTTAGGATAACTGATTATGATTAAAAACACTTGGTTTTGTCTCCTACCAATTATAGTGCAAAAACGTTCTTTAATTTTACATTTCAATATCTTTAATTTTGGTTCTGAACTTTATCATACCACAATGCAGTTGTTGTAATATATATGGGTAAATCTACTGTGTATAAATACAGAATCAGTTACTATCCAGAAGATATTGAAATTCAAGACAAGTGCATTAATGTATTAGAATGGAATAAACTAAAAGACTTTTTCCTTTTTCTAAAAATTCATATTTTTTCTCTGATAAATATAGATCACATATATTACTACAGCCTGCCAGAAACCATTTCATTGCAAATATTTATGCAGTGTTTTTTGGTTTGGTTAATGATGAATGGTTTCAAATGCTACCATTAACTGAAGAAGCAATGTCATAACTCAACCACAGTTGACATATATAGCAAAAGTAGTTGTGATAAGTAAAATCATATAGTTTATAGAGTTAGATGAAATATAAGCTTTTGAGTCAGATAGAAATAAATAAAAAATTATGAATTAGGATTTAAGTCATTGAAAATGACCACTAATATAATTTCTAAAAACCAAAGGAGGATCATTTTACAAATGCTTACACTTAAAACTTTTCTTACGTGTATTTTACTATTTAATGCCACTGAATTGTGTCTCCTCATATGAGCCACTAATCTTTCCTAAACTTAAGAATAAAATCAATAGCAACATAATTTTGAAAGTTTTGTTTTTTTAGAGGATTATACAATCTTTGATACGAAATCACCTAGTTTTGAGTTACTACTTTCAGCTAAGAAAATTTTCTTTAGATACGGTATGCATTTATCTAGGTCATTAACTGTAGTGATTCATATATACATATGTTTATTGCTTGATGAGTAGTTTTTACTAGAAGTGACTTGTAAAGCTGGTCAAATACAATGGTATGGCTGTTGATTGCTTGCTTTTCATCCAATAGATTCATCATAGATTTGCCTGTTTATTATTATTTTGAAACTGAAACAACATAAAACTACTTAATATTATAAAAGTAAATATCATAAAGATCCTGAGAAACACAAACAGTTGTCCAGACACTAGCAAAAATAAGTCTTAGAGAGTTACAAAATTGTAGTAAGAAACTCAGTATAGTCCTATGAAAAGATAAAAACTCGTTTGCTGCCTTTTTTTTTTTTTTTTTTTTTTTTGAGACAGAGTCTTGCTTTGTTGCCCAGGCTAGAGTGAGTGCCGTGGCGTCAGCCTAGCTCACAGCAACCTCAAACTCTTAGGCTCAAGCGATCCTCCTGCCTCAGCCTCCCGAGTAGCTGGGACTACAGGCATGCGCCACCATGCCCGGCTAATTTTTTATATATATATCAGTTGGCCAATTAATTTCTTTCTATTTATAGTAGAGACGGGGTCTCGCTCTTGCTCAGGCTGGTTTCGAACTCCTGACCTCGAGCAATCCGCCCGCCTCGGCCTCCCAAGAGCTAGGATTACAGGCGTGAGCCACCGCGCCCGGCCTCGTTTGCTGCCTTTTAAGAGAAAAAATCTGCCAAGATGTGGCAACAAAACTAACAGAAAGATAAGATGCTTTAGAATGTATTTGAGGTGAAATTAAGGTTCAGTAACTCTGTTTATTGGGAAGGAGAGAAGGAATGATATAGTCAGTAGATGCAGAATTAGCATCTTAAATATTTCTGCTAGAAAAACAAATGACAGTGTCCAAAGTTTACATACTGCAAATGTTCACATTACTGTGAATCCTCATGTAATGTTCCAAGTCTGGATCATGTAGTAGACAATGAACAGGTCTTTGACATGTTTCAGTGACTCATTATCCTGGGGTATTAAAAATAATGACACTTATGAAATAAGAGAAGTTTTATTGAAATCAATATGAACAGACATGAGTTTAAAGTCTTTGGTCTTCCATTTAATTGATGTGCAATTCTGTCTGCTGGTCCCAGTTTATTTTCTTAACAATGAATTGGGAATAATAATGCAGCTTTCCAGGGATTATTGTGAGAATCTAATGGCAGTATATATTTGGTTTTTACGGTAAATATCGGAGGTCCATTCGAACTTTAGAAATTCTCATTTTAACACTCATTTGAATGCTGTAGAAATATTAGAATGGAGAGGAGGCTTACAGCTGAAAAAAGGAAAAGAAGAGTAAACTCATAGGGGAGCTGAGGCAAAAGACTTTTGTGTTAATAGATTTAGAAAGTGGCAAAATCATTACTCCTTAAGAAACATTAAAAAAATTAATTAATCCCCACTGGGATTTCTCAGTATATTTCACACTAATTATTTCTTCTTAAAGCCTTAACATAGGCAAGTTTCTTTGCCCTTTTACATTTTTTATTCTCAAGGCTCTTTTATTACATCTCTCTCAGAGAAATACCCCCAAAAGAATAGATTCAACAAAAAATGCCTTTTTTAAAATATCTATATTTGTAATACAATTTTATATAATATAGGAATTTCAACATTTGCTTGCCACAGTATTTTGTACTTATTATTACTTTAAGTAATAATAAATAATATAAACATGGGAAAATAGAAACTGTTTTTATAATGAAATTAATATTATCAGGTAGGCATGTATATTAAGAACTAAATGTATTGTTAAAAGTAATAGTTTATCATAATTTCTAAGCCTAATATGTCCATTTTTATGATACACGAATAGTGATATAGTTGCATCATGTTAAATTAGTCATCTCTTACCATTGTAGCAATTCTGTAATTGCTCTGTGATTTTGAAATGTTTATAAGAATGCACAAATAACATAAAACTCATTTTTATGTAAACAGAGTAATTAATACAGAAATCTCAAACTCTCTTAACTGTCAAAATCAATATGCTTATAATTTAGAAATATTCTGGCTTACTGCCTTGAACAACTTAGAAAACATTAGGTAATTGACTTTCAGCACAATAAATATATTCATATAGCATGTAAATGAGATTCAAGAAAGTATTAAAAATGCTGGAGGATAAGATACTGAGTTGACTTTTTTTCCTCTATGATAATAAAGAAGACAAACTATGACAATCTTTGTTTGAATAGGAAAAAAAGGTAATTGATCTAAGTATAAGAGAATAAAAATTCATGTAATTGATCACAATTTCAATCTATTTTATCTTTCTCATGGAGAAGTGTCATTCTTATATATCCTCATCAAAGTTTAATTGGAATAAGAGTATGTTTATTGACTCTCCTCCCTTAGAATATTTGAAAATATTATGCACATCCTCAAATACTGAGCTGTAGTCAATTAAAAATTATGCTTTTGATCTATAAACTTTTTACTTTCAGTATTTCAAAAATGTCAATATTACTATATTTAGAAAGTCTTTTTTTTTCTTGTACATACACTTTTATTTTTTATTTCAGAATATTACTTGGGTACAAACACTTTGGTTACACATATTGCCTTTGCACCACACAAGTCAGAACTACAAGCATGCCCATCCCCAAGAAAGTATGCACCACACCCATTAGGTTTGAATTTACCCACCCTTCCTACCCTCTCCCACCTGCCGGACACTCGACGAATGTTACTTCCATATTTGCACGTAAGTGTTGATTTTTTAAATACTGAAAAGGGGTAGTTTCTATTAATGAAAAGAGTACAAGTTTACCTTTCATTTTATTCTATTTTCAACCTTTGGGTTGATCACTGAATGGCCCCTTTAATATGAAAAGTCATGTTTTCTGGGATATTTCATTTATTTCTTTTTGTCTATTTTTTTTATTCTTTTAAACATTTCTGAACAGTTTCTTTATTTTCCATTACTGGATCTCTTCTTATTCAGATGTTAGGTGTCCTGATCAATTGTCAATTTTTTTTTACCTGGGTAAAGATTGGTCACAATCTTAAGAAAAATCTCTTCTATGGGATCTATACTACTCCTATCATAGTTTTTAGTTTTGGATAAATAATGAAGGACTTAACTTCCAATGTATAAATTTTTACTTTATTTTCTTTTCATTTTGAGCATTTATTCCTCAAATCAATCTGTAACTCACAGACACCAAAGAAATTTCTCCAAAAACAAACTTCAATCTACAGTCTAGACTAGGGAGGGACATTCATATGAAATCGTAAAGTCAAAGAAATTGAGAAATCTAATGGAGCATATATAGAAATGGACTTTCAACTAATTATCCTATTGTAAGATCACTGTAACTTTCCTAGCAGAAGCACTCAATGACACCAATCACCGAGTGCTTACAAAGTCCTGTAGGCTTGTTCTATGAATGCTACATCATGAGGCTTCTTAGCTTTCTCCCTGCCATTTCAAGACTTAGATTTTTCAGATCCATTGGGTATGTTTTACTTGGTGTATCTACTTTTCACCTTTAAAATTTTATCATTTATGTCTGTTCTATAAAATCTTTGCTAGTTAGTTATAACATTAATAAAACATTTTAGTGGTTGCTTAGGAAGCGGTGAGGGCTAGTGTAGGTACAGTATGCAACCTACCATCTTTAACTAGAAGTCTCCCTTTATGTGTGAAATCAGAATTTAGTATTATGTTATTTAGTAAAATGTTATTTTTTTTAAAAATATTACTTCTAAGTATTGAGAATGAATCAACCCTGGGCTAAATTCGGTATTAAAATTTCATAATTAAATCAATATAATTGCAAAATTGGGTTGGCACCACTGTGGAGATGAAAATGAATGAGATTTCCTGCTCTCACAGGACTAGCATTATAATTGAGGAGGTTTAATAACTACTAGAAAGTGACTAGGATGTTAAGAAAAAATGAGGAAAGTATCATTGCAAATGAGCAAATCCAAATCCAATGGGATATAAAGAACAAGATACACACTTACAAAATTCCAAAATGACTTAGGAAAGAAATGTCAATCAAGATGAATTTGTGACTATTAGTGCATTTATCTCCTTGTCTCTGTGAGATAGTAGGAGCCTAACACTCATAATCACCAATTGCAAACAGAGATGGCCTAATCACATTAACCAACCTCCACCTTAACGTTCTTCAGTACTTTTCTACTAGATCACCCTGGTATTTAAAAACTCTCCCACATTTTATTTTAGTGCCATTGAGTTCAATAAATCTTCCTGTTAGTTTTAAATAAAGTCTTCCCTGCCTGATTAATTCCATCCAGGGCAATTTTACTTTGACACCTTAAAAAATAAAGTGATATAAAATATATGTTCATAAAAAAAAAAAACTAAACCATTCTTGATCTCCTGCTATCTACATTTCTTTATATCTGGAAAAAATGTTTATTACTTTATTTAAATGTGATAATTCATATATGTCTTTACAGAGAAATTGAAATATAAATAGAAGTTAAATATTTTGTCTATTGTTCAGTAAGATGAAAAATCAATGATATAATACATTGCATTATTTAATCTGGTTAATTTTATTTTATGGCTAAAATTAAAAGTTTCAACTATATTATTTCCATACTTATATATTGTGTATTTTTAAACAGATATATTTAAATGTTAAACTTAATTCAAAAGTTTATTAATAGATAAAATAAGAAAAGGCAAATTTTAGACATACTATACTTTTAAAAAGCTGGGAAATATGATTTATTTTACTTGTTTATCATATACACATATTATTTTAAAAAATTAATAAATTATATTAACTTGTGTTGACAAACCTATATGAATGCAAACATTTGTAAGGTAATATGATTAAGTCTTGGCTACAAATTATAACTCAGATGTTTTATGGAAATTAAAATTAGAACTTGGGCTTCTTTTTTATAAACTTGCTAAATTATCCGGAGCCTATAATACAGAGTACCCTTCTTTATCACCAAAATATTCATTAAATCTTTGGACTTTTGACTTATTCCTAAGTTATTTTGATCAAAGATGGCTTTACAAAGTTACATTTCTAAAAATCATAATTTGTTATTAATGTTTGTTTTAAATGTCTGTAACTATATCTTCTCTTTGGTTGTTACGGCTTGTTGCCTATGAAACCCCTTCTTAATTTTGTTTTACTAAAATTCACTCCAGCTGTCTTTCAGACAAACTATTTCTGAGTTTTCTGGTGTGGCTTTGACTGAAAACAGATCACTGGGGGGCCCTACAGACTGGCACTGACTTTGTGGCACAAAAGCCTATTGGCTGCTATCTACAAATTGGATGGGAGTCAGTTATCTCTGTAAAGTGATGCCTGCCTCAGGGTAGTGCTTGAGAAAACCCAAATTTATTTTGGCCCCTCTTAGGAGAGAAAAAGAGGAAGGGGAATGGGGACAGAACAGGAGCTCTTTAGATACTTTAATTTCCAAAGGACAAAAACAGCCTCTGTTTGAGTTCACAAACTTGAACCACTAAAGGAAAATTTTGTACTGCCTATTTTTGCTCCCAAAATTCTTTTTTCATGTTTTATAATAGGATTGGAACCAAGCAGACTACATCATATTATAGTTTAGAGAATGTGTAAACTATATAGGGTCACTAAGACTGTCAAGTTTGTCATCAGAAAAGTTTATGAAATTGGACAAGTGGTGTTTCAGATAGAGCTATTGTAGAAATAATAATGCCCACTTGAGTTACACTGAATACTGCCTTAGAAGAAGACTATTCTATTTACATTCTATGGACCTGTCCATCATGTTGAATATTACTAAACAACTTAGAAAATAAAAACATCATGAAATTAGATAATTTGTTTAATACTCCCAAATTGTATTTTGTGGGTTCTTTGGATTGGTGGGTGGGGTATGTTACTGTTCTACGATTTAAACAATCTTGGCTTCTGCCTTGCAGGTGAACTACAAATTCTAATTATAATCCTTTCTTGGCATGTATATGTTTCAGTGCTCAAATGAGGGATTTCAAGAGAATTCAATATTTCTGTGCAATTGCTAGCCTGTCAAATGATCCAGCAAAAAAAGATGAAAAAGCTGTGGCACAGATATTGTAACAACTACCTTTAGAACTCATCATATGACCAGTGTAAACACTACGCAGTGGTGAAGATCAACTCTGACCATGTCTCATTACTATAATGGTGTATCCTCAAGCTTAGGCTAAGGAGTAATAAAAGGAGAGTGTGACTAATATTAATAACTGACACCAAAATAATTATTTGTCCCTGTGTTAAACAATCTTGAAAGCTAAAATTAAAGGAAAAAATATCTAGTTGCTTTGTTTGAAACAACTCTGGCTTCTATAGTATATGATGTGAATCAATTAAATAATTTACAAGAATAACTACTTGCTCTACAACATTCACTTCAAAAACCTAACCTTATCTATTGCTCATAAATCCAAAGCTGTTATGTGGTAAACTCTGCTTATTGCCAGCCTTGCAATATCAGTGTTAAAATCCTATAAATACCCTTCCCTGATTTCCCCATTTGGAGAAGGATGTAAGGATGTTGAAGGCAGTATTCTTCTTTATGGCAGTAATCCCAGTAAATTTAGGTTTCATTAGTTAATAGTTGATTAGCAGAGGATTAACTAAGCGATATATGCATAAAAGGAGAGTCATAGTCACAACTACAGGGAATTTAGGAAATTGACAGCACTGTGGGATCAGGCTCCCACACTACATAGTAAGTTCAAAGTTGGTTTGAAAATGAGTATTCTCTGTCTATATAAGTTTTACTCTATTTTTATACCAGCAGTCCTCAACCTTTTTAGCACCAGGGACTGGTTTCATGAAAGACATGTTTTCCCATGAACCAAGGGTGGGAGATGGTTTCAGGATGATTCAAGCACATTACCTTTACTATGCAGTTAAACCTCTCTGCTAATGATAATCTGTATTTGCAGCTGCTCCCCAGCACCAGCATCACCGCCTCAGCTCCACCTCAGACCATCAGGCATTAGATTCCCATAAGGAGTGCTCAACCAGATCCTTCACATGACATGTGCGGTTTACAATAGGGTTCATAATCCTATAAGAATGTAATGTTGCTGCTCATCTGACAAGAGGTGGAGCTTATGCGGTGATGCGAGTTTATGGGCAGCCACTGTACATACAGAAGAAACTTGGCTCCCTACCTGCTGCTCACCTCCTGCTGTGTGGCAGGTTTCTAACAGTCCAGGAACCAGTACTACAATAGTACCTGTCCCTGCCCCAGGGGTTGGAGACCACAGTTCTATAGTATTAAAATATGTACAATAGAAAAGTATTCTTTCATGTGTAAAGCAAATATAGGTAAGGGGGACAGAAAACTAAATTCTATTAATTTATAATAAGATATTTTATTAAAGAATAAAAGCATGTTGTTTTAAGAAGGGATAGAGATCATATAAAATCATTTTAGGATAAAAATCATTAAAAGCCAACAACTTAACCTTATTGCCTGAGATTATAAAGATTAAGAAAAATATTTCATATTAAGATCTAGTAAGGACATTTATCAAGATTACAAATTTAAAGACAAGTAAAAAGGTATTTTAATGTCTTCATTGTTTTTGATAACAGCTCTTTTTTAAATAGATCTCAATTTGAAGCATATCCAAAAATACAATTTTATGTCACATTATGTATAGTAGTCATGTTGTTTACTAAACAGAGTTAATTTGAAAAATCATTACAATTACAGCATCTTTAATTCTATATATTATATCACCACGTAAATGTGAAATACTTTCGGGAAGGAATTTAAATGTTAACTTAAATCTCTTAAATATAACTCTTCTGATAACTTTTAAATGCAATTTGATCAAGAATTGAGATTATGAAAGAAGCATTGAATTACTATAAAAATTTATAGCTAGAAAGCTTATATTTAGATTTTGTAATGCTTCCAAGAAAAGGAAACATTGTGAGCAAAGTGCCACAGCTGGAGTTTAAACAAATGACCATCCATTAATGTTTTTCAAAGCATGTTAAACATCTTTTCTTATGGTTCTTGACAGCTGAGGGCAAACAAGGTTCTTTGTCAATTTATGACTAAGCCAATACTTATAAAGATCCTCTGAGATTACTGTAAGCTCCAAGTAATGTCCATTTTCTTTATGCTACATTTGGGCATTCAAGAGTGATGTCTTCCTAGGTGGCTATCAGTCTCTCAGACTCATTTACCTGAATACATAAAATGAAAAGTGATGAGCTTTTGGGGTGGACTTAATATTTGGCACATTAAAAGCTAATTTATTATAGATTAATATGACCTTAACAATACCACCTTTTATTCATTTCATTTTACCTTCCAAGTAAGAATAAAAATACCTTATGGGATAAGGACAAACTGACTTCAAATAGATTATATATTGGCAAGTTTCATATACATGGATAATACACATATGTAGAATACACACATATACTCCTTAGAAAGCTAAAATTTATGTATTATCTGACTTCTAAATCATACTGAGTATCTAACGTTGGTTTGAAAAGTAAGTAGTCTTTATTAGTTTACTTACATAAAAGAATAAACAATATTTTTTACTCAAGTATAAATGAATTTTGCCTGAAATGCCAAGGCAAGAATATAAATGCACTCTTTAATGCATAAATATAATTTATAGGAGGAGAATACAGAAAAATTTTATTTATTAATGAAAAAGAATTTACTTTTTAAAATTCATAAAATCATATTTAACAGATTAAATAAAATTTAGTTAGAATAGGTAGATAGATGACAGGAAGATAGATAGATAGAAGTATTGATGAAGATTCATAGATATTCTAGCATCCTTAGAGATATACATCACTTATATCTTTTCTGGATATACATGTAAATGTGCTGGCCTTGAAGACACTAGAAAACTATGGAAAGTATTACTCTTTGAGGAAGTTTATATTATGGAAGTAGACTCAGGATTCATTTGCTAAGAATCTAGTCCTTAATATTTTTGAATTTACAATAATGGAATTAGCCAAATTAGAGTGTGTGCTGATACCTTTTATTTAATAACAAGTAATTATAAAACTATGCTGGGGGATGGAGCAAATGGCTGAATAGAAACTTCCAATTATCAGCTCTCTGCACAAAAACCGAATTCAACAACTATACAAGCATGCCAACACTTCAGAAGAACTAAAAGGTGACCTGTCATACTACCTGGTTTTAACATTACATCAAGAAAAAAGGCACTAAAGAAGGCAAAAAAGACATTCTTGCATTGCCTATGCCAACTACATGGCATCCCTAGCCATGCTGTGCCAGCACACCTTGTGAAGAAAGAATCTGTGCACCTGTGGGAGGGAGAGTGAAGTGATTGTGGAACTTTGTATTGAAACCCAGGTCACCCTGGCACAGAGGAACGCAGCACAGGACAGAATACTGCCAGTGCCCACAGAGGGAGCACTTAGACCTGCTCATCTAGAGAGAAATCCTCTACCCTAAAACCAAGTTCTAGCTACCCCCACTATCAGTTGACAAAAAGCAGCTTCGACCCTGGAGTAAATTTGTAAGACAGTCAGGACAGAAAGGCTGAGACAATTCCTGTGTCCATGCTGGCTCATAGCCAGTGGAGTTGGGGTGCACACGACCCAGTGAGATATCAGAGGTGGCAGCCAAGCCAGTGCCTATGTCACCCCTAATCACAACTACAGGCAGAATGGCTTAGGGAGTTTCTTCCACCGGGGGAAAGGAAAAGGGAAAGTTCAGAGGACTTTGTTTTGCAACTTTGATACCAGCTCAGCCACTATAAAATAAAGGATGAAACAGATTCCTGAGTCTAGGACTTAGTTCTTGGATGGCATTTCTTAACCCACCCTGGACTAGAGGGAAATGTGCTGACATAAAAGGAAGGATCCATTCCTGGTAGGATTCATCACCTGCTTACTAAAAAACCCTTGGGCTTTGAATAAATACCAGAGATAACCAGGCAAAAGTCACCATGGGCTTTGAATAAAATTAGGCTGGCTTCAGGTGTTGATTGAGTACTGGTGGCCACGAGGGAGTATCCACATCACTCCTCCAAATCCGGCAGCCCAGCACAGAGAGTGAGGGAAGAGACTGAGAGTCCTTGCTTGGTAATCCAGGGAACTTTCCCTTAATTTACTCAAGTCCACCAGGGTGGTACTACCAGGCATCTTCAAGAGTCATTACTGGGCTTGGGGCACCCTTAGGCTATTATGGTTGCATTGATCATCAGAAACTTAGATCACAACACTCAATTTCCTTTGAATACCTGGAAAGCATTCTGAAGAAAAATGAGTTCAAACAAGCCCAAACTGTGAAAATTAAAATAAATACCTAACCTTTCAATGCCCAGACATCGATGAATATCCACAAGCATCAAGAAATCCAGGAAAGCATGACCTCACAAAACAAGCTAAATAAGGTACCAGTGACCAATCCTGGAGTGATGGAGATAGGTGACCTTTCAGACAAGGAATTCCAAATAGATGTCCTGAGGAAGCTTAATGAACTTGAAGAATACTAGAGAAGGAATTTAGAAGACTATCAGCAATGAGATATCACCTATCTCCAGTAAGAATGGCCTTTATCAAAAAGTCCCCAAACAATAAATGTTGGTGTGGATGCTGAGAGATAGGAACATTCCTACACTGCTGGTGGGACTGCAAACTAGTTAAACCTCTGTGGAAAGCAATATAGAGATACCTTAAAGTAATACAAGAGATCTATCATTTGATCCAGCAATTCCACTACTGGGCATCTATCCAAAAAATCAAAAGTCACTTTATGAAAAAGATACCTGCTCTTGAATGTTTATAGCAGCACAATCCACAATTGCAAAGTTGTGGAAATAACCAAAGTGCCCATCAATTCATGAGTGGATTAATAAAATGTGGTATACGTCTACCATGGAGTACTATTCAGCTTTAAGAAACAATGGTGATATAGCACTTCTTGTATTTTTCAGGATAGAGCTGGAACCCATTCTACTAAGTGAAATATCTCAAGAATGGAAAAACAAGCACCACATGTACTCACCAGCAAGTTGGTATTAATGGATTGACACCTAAGTGGACATATAGGAATAATATTTATTGGGTGTCAGACAGGTGGGAGGGGGGAGGAGGGGATGAGTATATACAAACACAATGAGTGAGATGTGCAACATTTGGGGGATGGTCACACTTGAAGCTCTGACTCGAGGGGGGAGGGGGTGGGGGGCATCGACAATATATGTAACCTTAACATTTGTTCCTTCATAATATGCTGAAATACAAAAAGAAAAAGAAAAAAAGACATATGTAACAAAGAAATTTAAATAATTTTAAAAATCAAGCAGAAATTCTGGAGCTTAAGAATTCAATTGACAAGTTGAGAAATGCATCAGAGTCTCTAAAAAGCAGAATTGACCAAACAGAAGAAAGAATTAGTGAGCTTGAAGACAGGCTGTTTGAAAGTATATAGTTAGAAGAGAAAAAAAGAAGAAATAATAAAAAAAGAATGAAGCACACTTACAAGATCTAGAAAATAGGCTCAAAGGGGCAAATCAAAGAGTTATCAACCTTAAAAAGGAGGTAGAGAGATTGGAATAGAAAGTTTATTCACAGAAATAACAAAAGAGAACTTACAAACCTAGAAAAAATATATCAATATTCAAGTATAAGACGGTCCTAGAACACCTAGCAGATTTAACCCAAGTAAGATTACCTCAAAGCATTTAATAATAAAGCTACCAAAATCATTGATTAAGAAAAGGTCCTAAGGGAAGCAAGAAAGAAGGAAAAAATAACATATAAAGGAGCTATGATACATCTAGCAGCAGACTTCTCAGTGGAAATCTTACAAGCCAGGAGAGAATGGCACAACATATTCAGAGTGCTAAAGGAAAAAACCTTTAACCCAAGAATAATCTATCCTGCAAAAATATTCTTCAAACATGAAGGAGAAATAAAGACTTTCCCAGCAAACAAAAGATGAGAAATTTTATCAATACCAGACATGTCCTGTAAAAAATCCTAAAAGAAGTTCTTTAACTGGAAGGAAAAGGACATTAATGAACAATAAGAAATAAACAGCCCAAGTGCCCATCAATCCAAGAATGGATTAATAAAATGTGGTATATGTATACCATGGAGTACTATTCAGCTCTAAGAAACAACAGTGATATAGCACATCTTATATTTTCCTGGTTAGAGCTGGAACCCATACTACTGAGTGAAGTATCCTAAGAATGGAAAAACAAACACCACATATACTCACCAGCAAACTGGTATTAACTGAGCAGCACCTAAATGGACACATAGGTACTACAGTAATAGGGTATTGGGCCGGTGGGAGGGGGGAGGGTAGTGGGTATATACATACATAATGAGTGAGATGTGCACCATCTGGGGAATGGTCATGATGGAGACTCAGACCTGTGGGGGGAGGGGCAAAGGGCATTTTTTGAAACCTTAAAATTTGTACCCCGATAATATGCTGAAATAAAAAAAAAAAAAGAAATCACTTGAAGGTATAGAATTAATGGGTAACAGTAAGCACACAAATAGAGAATACTCTGTCACTGTAATTAGAGTGCATAAATCACTTATATCTTGAGTAGGAAGCCTAAAAGACAAACCTATCAAAAATAACTATGATGGCTTTTTGAAAGATAGATAGCATAAAAAAGATATGGATGGAAACAACAAAAAATTAAAAAGCAGGGATAGGGACGGAATTAAAGTGTAGTATTTCTGTTAGATTTTTCTTTGTTCTTTTACTCATTTGTTTACTTGTAAGCAGAATTGTCATGTGCTAAACATAATTGATTATAAAATATTTTTTACATGCCTCAGGTAACTCAAATCAAAAACCTGTAGCAGATACACAAAAATCAAAAGGCAGAAATTAAAGCATACGATCAGAGAAAATAATTTTTAACATAAGAAGATAATTCAGAAGTAAGAAAGAAAGAGAGGACCACAAAACAACCGGAAACCAAATAATACCATGGTAGGATTTAATCCTCACCTATAAATAATAACATTGAATGTGAATGGACTAAACACTTCAATCAAAAGATATACAGTAGCTGAATGGATAAGAAAACAAGAGCCAACCATATGTTATCTGCAGGAGACCCACTTCATCTATAAAGACACACATAGACTGATCATAAAGGGATAGAAAAAGATATTCCATGAAAATAGGAACCAAAAGAGATAAGTAGCTATGTTTTATATGAGGTAAAACATATAACAAATCTAAATATATACACCCAACACTGGAGCACCCAGGTAGATTATCAAGCTAAAGAGAGATAAAGATCCCAATATAATAATAGCTTCAGACCTCAACACTCCACTTTCATCATTGGACAGGTCATTCATAAAGAAAACCAACAAAGAAACATTGGAATTCATTTGAATGATGGACCAAATTGCCTTAATAGATATTTATACAAAGTTTCAACCAACAGCTGCAGAGTACATGTTTTCCTCAGCTCATGGATCATTACCAAGGATAGACCATATGTTAGGGAACATAACAAGTATTAAAAATTCAAAAAAATTGAAATTACACCAAGTATATTCTCCTACCACAATGGAATAAAATTAGAAATCAGTAACAAGTGGGACACTAGAAAATATTCAAACACATGGAAATTAAATAACATGCTCCTTAGTAACCAGTGGGTCAATAAAGAGGTTAAAAAGAAAATAAAAAATATATTGAAATAAATTAAAATGAAAAAATAACACATAAAAACTTATGGGATATAGCAAATGCAGTCATAAGAGGAAAGTTTATAGCAATAAGTGCCTACATCAAAAAAGTAGAAAAGCTTCAAATAAACTACCTCATGATCCATCTCAAAGAACTCAAAAAACAAGAGCAAACCAAATCCAAAATTAGAAGAAAATAAATAATAAAGATCAGAGCAGAAATATATGAAATTGAAACAAAAATACAAAATATCAATGAAACAAAAAGTTGGTTATTTGAAAAGATGAACAAAATTGACACATCCTTAGCAAGACTAAGAAAAAAATAGTGAAGACCCAAATAAATAAAATCAGAGATCAAAAAGGAGCCATTACAACTGATATTGCAGAAATCCAAAGGAACATTAGTAACCTCTATGAGCAACTATATGCCAATAAATTGGAAAACCTAGAAGAAATGTATAAACACCTAGACGCATACAACCTAGGAAATTGAACCAAGAAGAAATACAAAACCTGAATGAACCTACAAGTAATAAGATAAAAACAATAATAAAAGATATCCCATCAAAGAAAAGCCCAGTACCAGGTGGCTTCACTGCTGAATTCTCCCAATGTTAAAAGAAGAATAAATACCAATCCCACTTAAACTATTCCAAAACATTGAGGAAGAGGGAATACTCCCAAAGTCATTCTATAAGGCCTATATCACCCTGATACCAAAACCAGACAAAAACACAATAAAAAAAGTAATCTGTAGGCCAATATCTCTGATGAACACAAATGCAAAAATTCTCAATAAAATACTAACAAACCAAATTCAACAACTCATTGAAAATATTATTCATCATGATCAAGTGGCATTCATCCCAGGATGAAAGAATGTTTCAACGTATGAAAATCAATCAATGTGATACATCATATCAACAGAATGAAAGACAAAAATCATGTGATTATTTCAATTGATGCTGAAAAAGCGTTTGATAAAATTCAACATCCCTTCATGATAAAAACTTTCAAAACAGTGGGCATAAAGAAACCTCACCTCAACGTGATAAAAGCCATACGTTACAGACCCACAGCTAGTATCATACTGATTGGGGAAAAAGTGAAAGTATAAGATCTTGAACAAGAAAACGATGCCCACATTACTACTGTTATTTAATATATTACTGGAATTTCTAGCTAGACAAATCAGAAAAGAGAAAAAAATAAAGAGCATTCAGATTGAAAAGGAAGAAGTTGAATTATCCTTGTTTGCAGATGATATCATCTTATATGTAGAGAAACATAAATACTCCACAAAAAACAACAAAAAAACAAACTATTAGAGCTGTTAAATTCAGTAACATTGCAGGACACAAAATTAACATACAAAAATCAGTAACATTTCTATATGCCAACAGGAAGCGATCTGAAAAAGAAACTAAGACAGTAATCCCACTTACAAAAGCTACAAATAAAATAAAATACCTAGGAATAAACTTAACCAAAGAAGTGAAAGAGCTCTGTAAGGAAAACTATAAAACACTGATAAAAGAAATTGAAGAGGACACAAAAAAATAGAAAGATTTTCCATGGTTGTGGATTTGAAGAATAAATATCATTAAAATATCCATACTACCCAAAACAATCTACAGATTCAATGTAATCTCCATCAAAATACCAATGGCATTCATCACAGCAATAGAAAAAAATAATCCTAAAATTTATATGGTACCACAGAATATCCAAAATAGCCAAAGCCATTCTAAGTGAAAAGAACAAACCTGAAAGAATTACATTTTCTCACTTCAAATTATATGACAGAGATGTCGTAACCAAAACAGCATTGTATTGGCCAAAAACAGACACATAGATAAATGGAATAGAATTGGGAATCCAGAAATAAATCCACACATCTATAATGAACTTATCTTCAACAAAGTTACCAACAACATACAGCAGGGGAAGGACAATCAATGCTGATGGGAAAACTGGGTATTTAACGTACAGGAGAAGGAAACCAGACCTTTATCTCTCACCATATATAAACATAAAATCAAAATGGATTAAAGATTTAAATCTAAGACCTGAAACTATAAAACTACTAAAAGAAAACCTGGGGACAATTTTCAGGATGTTGGTGTGGGCAATGGTTTCTTGAGTAGTATCCCCAAAGCACAGGCAACCAAAGCAAAATTGGACAAATGTGATCATATTAAGCTAAAAAGCTTCTGGGCAGCAAAAGAAACAATCAACAAAGTAAAGAGACAACCCACAGAATGGTAGAAAATATTTGCAAACTATCTGTCTGACAAAGGATTAATAATCAGAATACATAAGGAACAACAACAACTTGATAGGAAAAAATCAAATAAATCTGATAAAAAAATGGGCAAAGAGTCTGAATAAACATTTCTCAGAAGACATACAAATGGCCAATAGGTTTATGAAAAAATGCTCAAGATCATTAGTCATCAGAGCAATGCAAATCAAAACTACACTGAGACATCATCTCAACCCAATTAAAATAGTTTTTATCAAAAAGGTAGGCAATAATGAATGCTGATGAGGATGTGGACAAAGGGAGATCCTCATACACTGTTAGTGGGAATGTAAATTAGTGCAACCACTATGGAAAACAGTATGGACGTTCCTCAAAAACCTGATAATATAACTACCATTTGATTCAGCAATCACACTGCTGGGTATCTAACCAAAGGAGGAGAAATCAGTACATCAAAAAGATATCTGCACTTCCATATTTATTGCAGCACTATTCACAATAGCCAAGAATTTATATTGGCATCAACATAAATGTCCATTGACAGATGAATGTATAAAGCAATTGTGGTACATATATGCAATGGGATATTATGTAGCCACAATAAAGAATGAATTCTTGGCCGGGCGCTGTGGCTCACGCCTGTAATCCTAGCTCTTGGGAGGCCGAGGCGGGCGGATTGCTCAAGGTCAGGAGTTCAAAACCAGCCTGATCAAGAGCGAGACCCCGTCTCTACTATAAATAGAAAGAAATTAATTGGCCAACTGATATATATATAAAAAATTAGCTAGGCATGGTGGCGCATGCCTGTAGTCCCAGCTACTCGGGAGGCTGAGGCAGAAGGATCACTCAAGCCCAGGAGTTTGAGGTTGCTGTGAGCTAGGCTGACGCCACGGCACTCACTCTAGCCTGGACAACAAAGTGAGACTCTGTCTCAAAAAAAAAAAAAAAAAAAAAAAAAAGAATGAATTCTTGCCATTTGTATTAATAACAACACAGATGGACCTGGAAAACATAATCTTAAGTGAAATAAACCAAACACAGAAAGACAAATCTCACATGTTCTTATTCATATGTGGGAGCTAAATATTAATAATGATTGACCTCATGGAGACAGAGAGAAGAGTGATGATTACCAGAGGCTGGAAATGGTAGCAGGGAGGGGGTGATAAATTGTGGATGTTTAATGCTTGCAAAAATATAGTTAGAATGAACAGTGTTTGATAACACAAGTGATTATAGTCAACAATAAGTTAGAATATACTTTAAAATAACTGAAAGAGTGGAGTTGAAATGTTCCTAACACAAAGTAATGATAAATTTCTGAGATGAAGGATGCCCCAATTACCCTGATCTGATTAATTCATATTGTATGTCTGTATCAAAACATCACATGTACCCTCTAAAGATATACAGCTATTATGTATGCATAATAAACATTTAAAAAAAAACTATGCCAAAAATAGTAATGAAACTTGCCCCAAATAATTTTTCTCCATGAAAATGTACCAAAATCTCTGAAGCTTCTTTCATAGAAATTTAAATAAAGTAAAATTAGTCTGTATCTATACATATAATTCTTCATACACTTTTATTATAAGCATTACACATCTAAAGAAAATCTTTGCACATATAATATTTCTTTTCAATTTCCAAAATCCCTGATATATATTATATATGTATATATATAAAAATATGTGAAATATTTTTTAAAACTAGCTTTAAAAATGACATATCTAAGTTTAGAAAAGCAGCTGGTTTGACAGTTGCTGTATTTACAGTGTGAAAGACAGAATTGTGGTCAAGAACAAAAGAGCAAACCTTACTCATAAAAAGCATTACATGACAGGAGTGCAAAAGGCTTATTTAAAAAAAAAATAACTTTACATGAGACTGTACATAAATCATTCTAGCACAGCCCTTTTGAATCCACAATCTTAAATATGTATGTCTAGAGCCTATGTGAACTTAAAAATAGCAGCCTTAATATCTTGAAAAGGTAGCTGCAATGTTAATGTGAAAAACAATCTGTCTAGTTACTGAAAAGACAGAGTTTTATTAGACCTCGTTTGCCTAAAATGATGCTATATTCTATAATAGAACTAACTATGGAGGGTTGTAGCTCTATGGTGGTGCTAGGAACAGAGGGATGCCCCTCCATAGTGGCACTAGGAACAGAAGATATCCCTCTCTCGTGGTGCTAGGAAAAGAGTGCGGTGTCTTTCTCTGTGATACAGATATGTGCCACAGAATGTTGTAGATGAGAGGGTGTTGCCAGGGAGGTTTTCCAAATGAGGTGACATCCAGATGAGACCTGAGAGGATGAACAAAGAACTCCAGGAAAGGCACTCCAATTAGTGGGAACTAATTGCTCAAAAGCCAATGGCAAGGTAAAATTAAAAAAAAAAAAATTAAATAACTCCAAGTAACTTATTATCATTTGTTAGTAATTTATTCATTCAATAAATATGTTTTGAACACCAGCCATTTAAGTGCAGATATAGCTTTTAGAAAATTAATCAACATTTGGGTTCACTAGTTTCATTTGAATTATGTTTAGACTTATGTGCAGCAAACTTCTTTGATACTTCTTCCTCTCACTTCTTCCATCAAAGGAGGATTTTTCTTTTTTGTTGGTTCATTTTTTTATGCCCATAGGTTAATGATTTTATAAATATATGTTAAAATAGTAAATATATTACAAATAGAATCAGTGTCCCACCTAAACAATATTTTTTATTACTGATTTATTCTTTTTTAAATGCCCTGGGGTTTTCCTGTGCAGTTCAGAGCTGAGAATAAGAAATCATGTAAAGATTCATCTAGTCTATTAATATCATGGTCAATATAAATCACTCAAATAAAACTAACAATATCAGGAAAACTAAGAAAGCAGAAGTGTTTGTATTGTATAGAATTTAAAATTGAACACAGAATTACATTTTTATTAATCATCAAATTCTTTTGTAAATAAAAATAATACTATGATCGCTAAAAGTTTAAGGAATTAAATTAGAGAACTCGGGAATTAAGAAAGAGCAGCAATGAAAGGCACCAAAGAGATGAGGGATTAAACAGGCTTGGGGACAGTGTCAGGTGAAAAAAACTTATTCTTCTCTTTTCATGTTTCCATATGAAGAAATGTTTATTCCAGTAACACTTTAGCCCTTGTGTCCTACCCTTTCCTTCAGTGTGATCCAGGAGAGAAAAGGAGACTTACTGAATAGTGATTTGGAGAGAGATGGGGACATAAAGACTAAGCCTCCTCAGGCTTCACTTCTCTTCTAATCAGTCTGCCTGATAGAGCGTCTGTTGAGAAGTTTGATGTTATGTTGATTAATTTAACTCTAAAGTGAATATTAAAAAAGAACATGTTACACTTATACCCCTTCCTCCAACCTTTTATCAGTCATTAATAAAGCTGACATCTGACCTCCATCTGTTTGAGCCCTACATCTGTCAACTGCATTTATACCATTACTAGCTTTATGACCTTGGACAAGACACCAACATTCACTCTGCCTCAACTTATTCATCTGTTAATTAAGATAATTTGGGGGGGATTAAATTAGCATTACTAATATTCTAAGTGCTTAGCCATATTTGACATATAGTAAATACTATTTAATTTCTATTGAATAAATAAACATTATTTATTAGTCCTCTTATAACTTCAACAGTGAAGCCAGAGAGGTATCTGGTTCATCTCGTTCAGGTCTCTGTTGACGAAAGAAAGACATTTGGAATTTGTTTAAAGCACAAGAGTGCAGTGTATAGCCTGGATTGCAGAGAAGTAGGAAGAAAAGTTATGATGGCTGTTGCAGCAGTCCAGACAAGATATGATGCTGATATGAACTAGAACAGCAATTTTACAAAGATAGAGTACGGTAGAGAAATTGCTTTGGAAAACTTGTCATATACTGTACTGTAGTTTATAACACTTCCATACAAACTTCTCAACCACTCCTCATCATTAGGAAGAGATTTTCACTGTTTTCAGACTACTCTCTCAGTCATCTTCAGGAAGCCTCTCTGTTTTCTCTCACATAGATATATCCTATCTGTAGTGGGTTGAATGGTGGCCCTTAATTATGATATCTCCATGTCCTATTCCATGGAACTTGGGAATGTTATCTCTTAGGAAAAAAATATTAGCAGATGAAACAAAGTTAAAAATCTTAAAATAAGACGATAATCCTGGATGATCTGAGTCCAAAATCCAATGACATATCTTTATAAGAGAAAGGTAGAGGGAAATTTAAGACAGAAGAGCAGAAGACACAAGCAGAAAAGACGGCAATTTTACCAAAACAGCAGATATTGGACTGATGTGGCTATAAGCCATAGAAGTCAGGAATGCTGATGGCTACCAGAAACCTCTAAAGGAAAGGTCCATAATCTCTATGAGGCCACTAGAGAATATGAAGCTCTACTGACACCATGATTTAAAACTTCTGGCCTCCAAAACTGTGAGAGAATAAATGTATCTTATTTAAGCTACCAATTTGCATGGTAGTGTACAGCAGTCACAGGAAACTAATGCAGATATTGGTACCAAGAAGTCAGGTACTGCTATCACAAATACTTGAAAAATATTGGTGTATCTTTAGGTAATGGTTAAACGCGAGAAGAATTAAGAAAAAAATGTTGGAAAGAAAAAAAGCCTTGATTGCCTTGAAGAGACAATTGGTAGGAATATGAAGGTCAAAGTCAACCCTGGTGAGAGCTTAGGTGGAATTTAAGAACATGATGGATAAAGTGTCTAATGCATTAGAGAATAAATATATTTTCATAAGCCAAATATGGAGAGGTTTCAGGAAAAAATAAGGAACATGAATTTGGAAACTGGAGAAAAGGGAATTCTTTTTGTACATAGTGGCCACAAACTTGACTGAATTGTGTTTTCTTAAATGGAATTAGAACTTGTTAGTGAAGAACTTTAGCTGAGGAAATTTCCAAATAATATGTCAAAGGTATAGCCATTTTTTTGTTGTTGCTTATTTAAATTATGAGAGGAAAAAATAAATTGAGGAAATAATTGTTAAGCAAAAAGCAAGCAGCATTTGAAGATTTGGAAGGTCTAAGCCTGTCCAAATTATAAGATACTATCATAAAATTAGGAAATTCACCATTGGAAAGTGAGCTCTGAAGAGAGAGACTAAGGTGTGGCTGGACAACTTTATGCTAACAGTTTGTGAAATTACAGGTCCATCCAAAGATCTCATCCTAAGCCAAAAATAGAAATGGTATTAATCAGAAAAGATCTGTAGACTACTCTTATTTATGGTATGGATCACTGTCATTCACCTAGAACTACTAGGGTTTTGAGAATATTATATCAACAGACATCCTACCAGCTTGGACTGAAAGAAACAGAACATGAGGATATGATAGAAATCTGTAGGGTTACCAAATTCTACAGATAAGACACAGACATATAGAGCTACTCAGGTACAAATGTGTGTGACCCTTCAAGAAAAAGGAAGAATAAGCCAGAGGCTGGTAGAGCAGTGGTCTCAGAGGCCAAGGAATTTGTCTTGCTAGATATAACTTGCTTGGGGATGGTGACCTTTTCACTACTTACAGCGTCTGCCTTTGGAATGGCAAAGTCCCACCATGATATTTTAGAACAGATAACTTGTTTTCTAGTTTTCCAATCCACAAATATAAATTTGGCTTCAAGGTGAATCATGCCCAGAGTCTCACTTATATCTAATTTAAATGAATTAAATTATGATATTTTGACTTTTGAGCTGATGATATATAGAGATTATAAATTTAGAGCTTATGCTGTAATGACTTGAGACTCCTGAGGATGTTGGGGTGGGTTAAATATATTTTGCACTTGGATGAACAAGGGAGCTCAAGGGAAGACTGTGGTAGGGTTGAATGGTGACTACCAGAAAGATATTTTTACATCGTAAACCCCAGAATCTGTGAATGTTAGCTTATTTGGGAAAAAAAAATCTCTGTAAATGTAATTAAGGATTTTCAGATTAAGATACTATCCTAGATTATCTGAATGGGACCTAAATCCAATGGACAGTGTCATTGTTTGGGAAAAGCAGAAGAAGCTTTGGATCAGATAGATGACAAGAAAACAGAGAAGAGGAAGATACAGTGTGACCACAGAGGCAGAGACCAGGGTGATGTGACCACAATCCAAGGAAGCCAAGGAATGTCAGTGGCCACCAGAATCCAGAACAGGCAAAGGCTAGATTTTCCTCTACAGTCTCTGGAGGTAGGGAGGCCCAGCCAACACCTTGATTTTGGCCTTCTACATTCCATAATTGTTAGAATATATTGCTTTTGTTTTAAACTACTAAGTTTGTAATTACTTGTTTTGGCAGCCACAGGAAACTAATACACCCTAATAAAATCCTTTCACATTTATATCATGTAGTTTCTGTTTCTCTGAGGAATTGGAATAACACAACCGAGAAAGAAGCGTTTTGTTATAGGAAGCTGGGAATTGATTTTTTTTTTCTTTTGGACATATTAAATGAGAGACAACTCTAACATATTTAAGTGGAAATGTCATGTAGGCATTTTGATATGTGGGTCTAAAGATCAGTGGAAATGCCAATCCTGAAGAAATAAATGTGGGGAGCATTGACACATGGATGGTATTTAGAGACATGGAGCTGTTTGAAGTACCCTGTCAAAGAGGTTGTAAATAAAGAAGAGACAGTTAAGCCTTGCCTTGGAGGACTTCAGTGTTTCACAATCTATCTGAGGAGAGTGATCTAGAAAATAAGACTGTTAAGGGAGCCAGTGAGGTTATATGGTTTGTCTGCCAGGCAGTGCCTAACCCCATCTCCATAGTTACCTTCATCCCTTACGTTTTATATTAGCCCTACTCCATGCTGTCCTCTCTCTCCTCTAAGATTTTACATCACAGAAGTTAAGATTTATGATGATAGACTCCTTGGTTTGCACTGATGACAACTGAGTTACACATTTAATATGATTTAATAAAGCTGAAATTTTTATTGCTTTTAAAAATTGTTTTGAAATATTACTCAAAGACCTGTGTTGAAATATAACTGAAACCAAAAGAACCATATTAATATTGCCCCAAAGAAGCCATTTTCCTGTTCAGTTTTTTTAGTATACAAAGGGAAATGAGAACCCAAGAGATGTACTGGAGATGTCAGCAGCAGAAGGCAAGGAGGACCATGGAAATATGGCTGAATCAAAAGCTCCCCGTTACACTGTCTGTAATACCTCCCAAATTATCCCCAATAGCATCTGTCTTCTTAGATGACTTCAGATCCTATCTCTTTTTTAATTATCTTAAATTTATCTGAATCAGTATGACATTAAAATACTCATTGTTTTTCTCTCTTCTTTCTTAGGTATGTAGACTTGGGTATATCAGAGTCTGCTGGTTGCCTCCTGAAACTCAATATGCATCCTCCTTTCCTTTAGCTGGGAATTTGGCCACCAAGAAGAAAGGGAACATCCTCCTGCCGCCCTTGTAGGCAGATGTGTCTCTGTTACTAAGATACAGCTTATGGAATACAAGTAGAATTATCATGTGGTGGATTCCATAAATATTCTCTGAATGAATAATGCCAAAGTCCCTTTCCCTTTCATTCTTTCCCAATGGCTGGAATGCAGACATAATGCCAACCTTAGAAAGACAGCCACTAGTAGAGGAGTGATAAGATTTTTTTTAAAAAATGACATTTGTCCCCTGAACACACTGAGTTAAGTCAGTTTATAAGGCTTGTAACACCTACTTAAGAACATTTAAGTGAGAATCATGTATCTTATAGCACTTTTAATTGGATATCATTGCCATTCACATTTGAAACTAATCTCAATTGATACAGAATTATTATTTTTTTAAATTTGGAACTGGGTTTCATCAAGTAACAGAACATGTGTCATTGGCTTAATGGAAGTTATCCAGCAGCAGATGGCAAGGATTGACACTACAGACAGGAATTTTGTGACCTTATAAGGCAATAGCAAAATAAAGCAAATCTTTCTTCTCTTTTCTCTCATAAAGCAGTTCAGGTCCTGGTGAATTTGTATAATAAAGAGTAGCTATAACTACCATCTTAATCTAATTTAATTGTGTTTCTCCAAAATCATATGTCGAAGTCCTAATACCCAGTACCTCAGGATATGACTATATTTTGAGGTAGGGTCCTTAAAAGAGGTAACTAAGTTAAAATGAGGCCATTATGGTGGCCCCTAGTCCAATACGAGTGGTGTTCTTTTATGTCAGGAGGGAACTGGGACATATACACACACAGAGGAAAGACCATATGAAGACACAGATGGCCGGTTACAAGCCAAGGAGAGGACCCTCAGAAGAAATCAACCCTGTTGACACATTGATCTTGGAACTGTACGCTACAGAATTTTAATAAAATAAAAACATATTACACATTTGCTATTCTTGCCACTATAAGGAGAGTTTTATAAGGAAGATACTAATTTAACATGTAAATAACCACCTGCTGAGAGAGAGATGTAGAGGAGTACAATTAGGTTAAGTAAGGCCTTCTTTGTAGGAAGCATATACTTATTCATTAACAGCAGTTCACTAATATGGCAAATTGCCAGGTTGAAAAGCCACTGCTGCTGTAACTCAGGGGAAGCAGCTCTGAGCACCTAGCAGGAGATAAGGCTATGCCTCAGGTCTTTTTCAGAATCTGTCATTATGTGTTCTTAGCCAAACAATGGACCTACCCTAGGTAAAATGTACAATTTGAATTGCTATTTCACACCAACCTCTCCTTTTCAATTTATTTCTCGTTAGTAATAACATAATTAGGAAAGATGGGAGTATGAATGAAATCTAAACCACATAAATCTTCATACTTAAAGATTATATCCAATAAGATGATTGGTGGTATTATAAGGCAATCCTCCCTGGAATTCTTGATATTTCTGCTTGGCCTGGACCTACTAAGCAAAATAAATTAGCATACTGTAATGATAGAGAATGTCTTCTTTTCTTTTCTCCAGAATTATCAGCTCTTTGGATTCTAAGGGTGGTAAATATAGAGTCTTTCGTCTCCTTTTCACCAGAGATGTCTGTTTCTGTTCAAAGGATAATCAGCCTTTCTTTCATCTTCATCATCCAATGTTTACATTCCTGGTTAAAGAATTTCTTCTCTTCCCCCAAGAGAAGATATGTTTACATTCTGGAATAAAAGATGAGCTCCTTCTTTTAACACTAGAGGGGTAGATGTGCAGGCTCCTACATAAGTTTCAAGATTCATAATTTTGGAATTTGTCTACTATGATGTAGGCCACTCTTTATGTGCAGGGTAGATTTGGCTCTCATGAAGGATTGGGGCATAGGGAAATAGTGTTCTGTGAGTAAATAAAAAGATTGTTGCTGCTTTTGTTTTTGATCATATCTGGTGTTTCTGCTAGTGGATTTCTCTGTGTGTGTGCATGTGTATGTATATACATCTAATGATCTATACCTCTTATGGTGTGATCAGCCTATGACAAGGCTTCAACTCACTATCTTTCTTTCTTTCTTTCTTTTTTTTTGGTAGGGTATTTTTTATTTGTGGTAAAACTACCACATTTGTGGTAAAATTACCACATTTGTGTAAAACTATCTTTTATCTATCTAATCTATATCTATATACTTATCTATTTCTTTATCTATGTATTAATATCTCTCTACTGAGCAAATAAGGTAATATTCAAACTCTTTATGGTTTCAGATTTAATACACACACACACACACACACACACACACACACATATATATATATATGCATGCCAGTGAGGGTATTACAAAAAGAATTGTAATATCCTCAATTTATAAGAATTATATGTAAGAATTATATTAAAGCATATGAATGTATTTTATAACATCATATTTTATAATGTTGAGTGCTAAAAAAAAGAAGTATACTAAAGGGGTTCTTTTGGAAATTGCATTTCAAAAATAAAACACAAAAAACAAAAAATAAACAAATAAAAATATTTCAAGCCTAGCCTTCTACCCTTCAAAACAATCCCTAAGCCAACAAACCTGTATCTATATAAGTGTCATTTTACAGCACTTCAGCCTCTTAAAAGGACATCTGTTTCATTGCCCACTTCACATGTGGACAGAGCACATAATGGACAAAAATAAACCTTCCAGAAAGAAGGATCCAGAGGCCATAGAGGACAATGAAAAAGGTAACTCCTGCCAGAGAGCAAATCCAGCCACTAACAGATGGTCTAACAGGAATTAACTACACTGTCAGTGCAAAAAGCCTTCAATTCCTTCCTGGACTAATGATAGCCTTGTGTTTCCCAATTCTTCCTTTTTCTAAATGCCGGTTTTTAAATGGATTACTTATTATCTTGATAAAATTGTATATTGAATGTGTTAGGGTCATATAACCTGAATTTTAATTTATTGGTGTAAAGTTAATGTTTCTACCTAGAATAGTACTTGTATAGGAGATATTAAGACTGTTTTCTTTTATTATAACCATTATAACCAACAAAAGCTATTAAAAATATGGTGATTTCCAAGCGGTCCCACTAAGCCAGAATGTCACTGGCCTGACCAATGAACAATGGCTCTTGTTTTAATTGTTTGTGTGCAGAGACACCAGGGCTCATTTCTTCCTAACCACAGAGCTCCTCTCAATCTTCATTAGCATAACTAAGAAGCAATAACATATACTTATAACCCTGATATTCCTCCTCAATGAACCATTCAGTGATTTTTTTTACCCCCACTGGTGCTAATTGGGGCTTTGGGATGTTTTCCCCCTAAAAGTAAGGTTGAATATGTACAACAGGAAAAATGAATGGTGTTCTGGGTACGTAAGTTTCTAAACAAATAGATTTTGGTAGAAACCTAATATATTTTTCTCACATTTGATATCATTGGATTATGAGATACTTTGCTGCCAATGAAATATTTTTTAGCCTCCTTTGTTAGGTAGAGCAATGCAAAAATGTTCAGACCACTGGGAAATAAGTGGAGGTATATGCTGCTTCCAGGAACATTTGGTAAATGTTAGCTGGAATGCTACTTTTATCCTTTCTTCTTTGTTCTGCTCCTTTCTGATGGAAGCAATGAAAATTGGATGGCTGTGTTGGATTGCCTAACTTGGAAGTGAGCTGACCTTGGTAATTGAGGCTATACAAGGTGCAACAAGACAAAAGTAATGAATGTTGTACTTTGTGGATCAGAGCACCACACTGCATTCAATTTCTACATTACTGAATAGCTCCATGAAAGAAACTTCTATTTTGTCCAGCCATTGTTATCTGTAATCTTTGTTATTTCTAGCCAAACCTAATCATAAGTAGTAGGTTGTCAACATAAACTATTAAATAGACAACTTCGCTGACAACTGTTTCAATCTTTTCTCATTCTTCTAAGAATACCACTGGAACTATATTTTGTTCATAAAATGTATTCAATAACACAGTCATAATTTAAAATTTATACTCACATTTATAATTGCCACCTAAGATCCAAAACTTAGAGCTCTCCACCTAATTCACAACATCCTTCACCATTGTCTAAAGTCTACTGAACTTATATTTTATTTCTTTAAAGATCTCCACTTACCAAAAAACAGTCCTCTATCACTGATGTCTTTTTTCTCTAAAATCTTTTAACGTTTAGTATTTGTACCACACATTGTTACTTCATTGAACAACTAAATTATATCATATAGTATTTTCATAATATTTTGTTATATTCTTTTGACAGTTACTGTAGGAATATGATAGGACTAAATTGAATGAGTAACACATACCAATTATAAATACTGTTTTTATTGAGGTATATTGCATGCCAAATACTATATCACATTTAATTTTCAAACTATCATATAAATAGTTAATAATAATGTGCAAAGTTAAATACTGACACCCAAAATATATTTTCAAATTCTATCTCCTAGAATATGTGATGGTGACATTATTTAAAACAAGAATCTTTGCATATCTAATTAAAGTAAAAATCTTTGGATGAGATTTTCCTGGACTATAGTAGCCCTTACATTCAATAAGATTATCCTTATAAGATACAGAGTATAGAAGCATGGAACAGATTCTCTTTTAGAGCTTCCAAAATGAGCCAATTCTGCTAACATTTGGCTTTGGACTTCTGGCCTCCAGAACTTTGAGAGAATAAATTTCTGTTGTCTTAAAACACCAAGTTTGTGGAAATTTGTTATAGAAGCCCCAGGAAAATAATACAGATTTTGCTACTAGAAAATAATATGCTACTGTAACAAATACCTACAAATGGAGAAGGTGATTTGAATTTGGTTAATAGAAGCCAGTAGAATGTGGGGACACAAGACAGAAAAAGCCTAGATATTTTGAAGAGATGATGGTAGAAACATAGATGTTAAAGATTATTCAGATGTAGCTAAGAAAAAAATGAAAAACACTGTAAAGAAAGCTTCTATTACCTTAACACATAATTTTATAAACAAATGCTTGTATAAACATGATCATTAAAGGTACTGCTGGTGAGATCTCAGAAGAAAATGAAAAACATGTTATTGTAAATGGGAGGGAAGGTGAGCCTTGTTATAAAGAGGAAGAAATCGTGGCTAAATTGTGTTTTACCATGGGGTGGAAAGTAGGACTCGTAAGTGGTATATTTAAACTTTTAGCTGAGAAATTTCCAAGCAAAGTTCTGAGGTGCAGTTTTATTTCTCCTTATTGTCTATAATATGTAAAAGGAAAGAAACAAATTGAAGATGGAACTGCTTTATAAGAAAGAACCAGCACTTGATGATATGGGAGATTTTTATTCCCCCTAGATTGCAAA
Organism: Microcebus murinus; assembly: GCF_040939455.1. Classification (NCBI taxonomy): domain Eukaryota; kingdom Metazoa; phylum Chordata; class Mammalia; order Primates; family Cheirogaleidae; genus Microcebus; species Microcebus murinus. The sequence continues at coordinate 17,038,809 of NC_134114.1, forward strand.
GGATGGTAAAATTAGAAAATTCACTATTGAAAGAGCATGTGAAGAGACAGGGTCAAGGGTGTGGCTGAACAAACTTGTTGAACAGGTCAGGTGTGTGATTCATAGATCTCATCAATCATCTTAGTAGGAGCCAAGAATAGAGATGGAGTTATTTAGGAAGTGCATAACCCATTGTTTAATGGTGTGGACCTCCTCATACACAGGAGATTCACTAAGTGTTTGAGAATGTTATGACATCTGAAATATTGCCAGCTTGGATTGATAGGAAAAAAGATATAATAGAAAGAAAAAAGGTTGACAAAATTCTAGGATTCCAAGGGCAGGAAGTGTTCTGATAAAATAACTCCGCTAAAAACATGTGACAACCTTCAGATAAAAGAGAAATGACAACTAGGGTCTTGAGGGCAGTGGGGCCACTGCCAAGTTTGCAGAAAGAGACATGAAACAATTCTCCCTCAGAGCTTTTCAAAAAAACAAACCCTGCTGATATGTAGATTTCATACTTATAAGCCTCTGAAACTGTGAGAGAATGATTTTCTGTTGCTTTAATCCACTTAGTTTGTTGCAATTTGCTATGGCAACCCAGGAAACTAATATATAGGGTATTCAGTTTACATGTGCGCACAGGAAGCCTTGAGAAGTTTAAATAATATCATCATGGTTACACAAACTATTAGATAAGTGTTTTTACACCCAAAAAGTCTATTCTAGAGAACGAATTAATCAACATAATCCCTCATGGGTTTATACACTTTGTTTTTTGGAAGTTCAATGTATAATTATAGACTAAAGATAATCTAGTAGATCCATTTAGTTTTGGTCATTCCAGTGTTCCCCAGATGCAGATTTTTCAGGCAACCGCAATCCTCACAGGAGCTACAACATGTATGTGACCAGGGTACAAACCACAATATTTATGACCAGAACCAAAATATCCCCAATGAAAGACTGCAGAGCAACCTCAATCATAAATGGCACTACTTTAATAGAATTAACATGCACACAGTCATGCAAAGCCAAGAGGCAGGAGGGCACGAGTCTGTTGCAATCAGTATTACTAGATTTTCAGATTTTCATTGCTAGTATAAAATTAAAAACCGAGAAATATGTTGCAGTAGTGAGATATTATGATTGAGACTTAGGTATCTGCCATTGAACTGGTTCTGACTGAGCCTGGTGGACTGTGGATATTAATTACTTCACCAAGCCTCACAATTAAATTATACAAGTAAATAAAATACAGTAAGATGTGATATTTGACTATATTATTTTACTATATCAGACTTATGTAGGAATAATACCCTCTTGATGTATCGCTTTCAACTCTTTCTTGTAGGGAAATGTAAAGATTGAAAAACAGCAATTATAGTTTTTAAAAATAATTAGACATATTTGTATGTAATGTGCAATCTATGCTGGAAAACATTATGCAATTCTAAGTCAATAGCCTTAAAAATAATGTAATTTATAATTACATTTATGTGTGTATGTATGTATATACACATAAATTTCTTTTTAATTGAATGGCTTTTGAGGTCTGGCAGTCTAAAGTCCTCATTTTTTTTTTTATTTTTCTGAGAGAGAGTCTCACTCTGTTGCCCGGGCTAGAGTGCCGTGGTGTCAGCCTAGCTCACAGCAACCTCAAACTTCTGGGCTCAAGCAATCCTCCTGCCTCAGCCTCCCAAGTAGCTGGGACTACAGGCATGCGCCACCATGCCCAGCTAATTTTTTTCTATATATATTAGTTGGCCAATTAATTTCTTTCTATTTATAGTAGAGACGGGGTCTCACTCTTGCTCAGGCTGGTTTCAAACTCCTGACCTTGAGCAATCCACCCACAATGGCCTCCCAGAGTGCTAGGATTACAGGCGTGAGCCACCACGCCTGGCCTAAAGTCCTCATTTTTAATTGACGAAATTCAGTGCAATGTCATCACAACCACAAGCTCACCTGCCTAGATTAGGGTAGAATTTTGACTAAAATAAAAATTCCTGATTCTCTTTTCAGCTCTTCTTTTCAATGTACTCTATAATTTTTTATATATTTCATATCCTGCAAGCTTTTATATTCTCTTTAGTGATACAAAAAAATACAAACTTAGCTTTGTAATTAAAAGTTTATTTTATACTTCTCATCAAGCAGCCTTCCTTTTTTGTTTTTCTTGTTTTGTTTTATTAGCTAAACTACATAGAAGCAGCATCATGGAAGGACATTAATGTGTAGAAAAAATGTTCTTACATATCTGCCTAAATTATGTATTTGATTAAAACTGCTATAACAGCTATGCCTTTCTAACCAGTAAAATTAATCTCATGCATCAAAGTAATGACTAGACCTTTAACATGATATATTATAAGTTACAATACCTGTAGAAATGAGTAAGGAAAGAATAATTACAAAGGAAGTATGTGCTTGAGGAGACAACTTTTGCAATTAGAGGCATGCATCTAAGCAATGCCACTATCTCTATGTTGGTCCTGTGTATTCTTAGTAACCGGCATGATACTGTAACAATTATTAGACATTATAAACTATTAAGTGTGAAAATGAGGGTTTACCAATGAGGAATATTTTAACGTTAACTACCTTTCATCACTTTATCTTTGTATGTCAAAGACAACAATCAATTTGCTTACAAGCTAGTGGCAATTTATTTTATAAGGCCAGCTTATGTAGCTTACTAGTGGCATTGTTTTTACCTCCTCAGTAATTTGATTCTATGGCACTGAGGATAAATACTGAAAACATATGTAAAAAAAAATGTGCCTTACATATGTTAAAAATTCTGTACCAAAAATGGCTGACCTGAGATGCCAGCTGACAGATCATCTCAGAAACAAGGAAAAATTTTAGAGAAAAAAGAAAAAAAAACTAACAAAGAAACAAACATAGATCAGGTGCAATTCCAGGGGGAAAGTGTCAGAACATAAAAGAAATTCCACAGGAAGAAGTTGTGGCACAGAACAAGATGGAGTGAGATATCAGCAGAGGTCAACCCCTGAGAGGCTTGGAGTCCAGTAAAAAGGGAAGGTAAAGTGATTTGTTTCTCCCTCCTCTCTCGCATCTATGGCAGTCAGGAGGCTCCTGAGTTGCTGGAGAGCCTCTCTAGCCTCATGAGGCCAGAAGCTGCTGTTGCCAGTGAGGCGTCAGCTTCTTGAGGACAAAGCATCAGGCTGCCAGCCCCCTTGGGGTGCTTCCCATCACATTCAAGCAAACACAGCAGGAACCATATTGCTTCTCCATTCACTGTGTGCCTTTGTCCTTCTCAGACGGCTGTAGCCCCTCAACTTCCTTCTTTCTCATTCCCACACAGATATTTTCCAACTTTAGACCAGACTGTATTAGCCAGAGGGGGCTGGTGGGTCCTGGGGGATCTATGTGACCCCAGAGCATGTATATTCTGTGCAAGGTGCCTCCCAGAGAGAGGGACAGAGATGACAGTGCCAGCCTTCCTTCTTTCAGACTGTTTTCACCCCCTTTCCCTCCCCTGCCCAAGACTGCTGAGAGAGATAATTGAGCTGGGGTTCTCAGGACCTCCTCCTTCCCCTCCATTGGTGCATCTATCACACTGGGGTTTCCACTGAGAACAGGGCTCAAACCTGCCCACTTAAAGAGCTGCAATGTACTAAGAGGTCCTCAGATTGTGGGACCCTCCTCACCAGTTCAGCTGCTCCATCAGAACAGGGTACACCCCAAAGTGGAGGGACATAAAACTTGCTTGAACACCCTATAAGCAACTCAGGACCGGCACACCTCTCCCTGGAACAGTCAAGGATTGATCTTTGGAGGTACAGAGATAGGTCCACAGGCTAGATCCCATACGCCCAGAACTCAATCGTGTTGCTTGGGAGAATAAAGGCGAATTTGTGAACTAATCTCGGAAGGAAAGGGAGCCCATGTGAGCAGAACTGGAACGAGTGCAGTATGGATCCCAGCCAATGCATACTCATGAAGTGTCACTTCCCCAATAAGAAGTCTGTGCTTTCAGCCCAAGGTGAGGTGCTGGACAGAGAAGCTCCCAGGCCACAGACCCATCATGGGGGAGCTCAGCTAGTTTGAGCTCCTGCCAAATGGCAGACACTGGAGGGAGATGTGGAGTGGGGGTGGTGGTGAGGTGAGAAGGGTGAAATCTGCTCCTGACAGTCAGATTGTGAAACTCAGATAGGCCTATCCCCAGAAGAAAATTTTCTGGGTAGGTGGGGTCACTTCAGCCCCTCCCTGCTGGCTATTCCCAGTAGCCCAAGAAGGACCTTTGACCCCTGTCTAGACAGCTATCTTACCAGGTTTTATGGAGCCTGAAGGGAGCCTCACCACACCCACACCTTACTCTCACCTCTGTTGTGGCAGAGAATAAGGATTCACCTGGAAGATCCAGGGCCCTGCCCACAACCTAGGACACTCAAATATTTCTCCTGAGGGGCTAGAGCCAGTCACAAGCCTCAAAAACAAGACTGTAGCTTGTTCTTTCTGGCAAGTGCAACCTACTGAAAGGAAGGTCAATTTGCACAGTCTTTATATCATTTAGTGACTAAATCATACAGGTGCCATATATTCCTACACAGAAGCACTACATACTGTCTCAGAGATTAAACTGGGAATGCCCATACAAATCACACTGTTAAGATGACCATAGAGCTAGGAAAAGAAGAAGGATCTTAAAGACCTCCAAATTTCCTCATCAAAAAGAGACAAGCAACCTGCCCACACATGTAACTCACCACTGATACAGTTTACAACAACAAGCAACTGAAAAAACCACTACAAAGGGATATCTAAAACCAAGGCATCAATTCAGAACCTAAATCATCATCAAGGCACTCACAAGCAAAGCCAAAGGTTTTTAAGCAACATATGCTAAAGATACAGACTTATGAGTGAGGGGGGAAAAAGCTCCAAGTAAACAAAAGAAAATCCAAAAATAGGAAGTGATGGCTGCTCCAGATGCAAACAAACCAGATAAATAACTCTGAAAGTATGAAAAATCAGAGCAAAAGGACACCACTAAAAGGGGCACACCAGCTTTCTAGCAATGGATACAAAAAGAAAGAAAGAAAGAAAGAAAGAAAGAAAGAAAGAAAGAAAGAAAGAAAGAAAGAAAGAAAAAGAAAATATTGAAATGACAGCTAAAGAATCCTAAATAAGAATTGTGAGGAAGCTCAATGAAATCCAACATAAAATGGAAATGGAAAACTAACTGAAAAAACAGAAATACAATTCAGGAAATGAATGAAAATTAACTAAAGAGCTTGTCATATTTAAAAAATAGAACTTCTAGAATGAAAAATTTATTTAAGGAAATATAAAACTTGGGAAAGTTTTAAAAATAGACAAGACCAGGCAGAAGAAAGAATTTTAAAGCTTGAACACAATTCTTTTGAATTTAATCCAGCCAGTCAAAAATAAAGAACAAAGAATTAAGAAGGATTATCAAAGGCATAAAGAAATATTGGATTATGTAAAATGACCAAATATAATAATGACAGGTGTCCCTGAGGGTGAAATAGAAAATGCACAAGAATTGAAAAACCTAATTGAGAGAATTATTGAGGAAAACTCCCCTGGTCTTGCTAGAGATTTAGACATTCAGGTACAAGAAGCTCAATGAACACTTGGGAGATTCACTGGAAAGAGGTAGTCACCAAGACATATAGTCATTAGACTGGCCAAGCTCAACATGAAGGAGGAAATCCTGCAAACCATGAGGTGAAAATATCAAGTTCCTAAAAAGGAAGACCCATCAGGCTAACTGCAGACTTCTTAACAGAGACCTTATAAGCCAGAAGGAATTGGGGTTGCCTCTTAGTCTTCTTAAACAAGAAAACTCCCAGCTTAAAATTTTGTATACTGCAAGACTAAGTTTCTGTATATGAAGGACAAATAAAGACTTTTCAAGATAAGCAAACACTGAGGGAATTTGTCAAGATCAGACCTGCCCAGTAGGAAAGGAAATACTCAGATTTGCATTACACATGGATCAGCAGAATAGACACCCATCAGCCAGCCAAAAGCTAAAAGTCAGAGCTCATATGAAAGAAGAGCACAAGAGGTAAAACAAAGCAACAAGGATGATCAGAACATCATCCCACATATTAACTATGTCAGTAAAAGTGAATGGTCTGAATGCCTCACTCAAGAGACATAGTCAAGCTGAATGGATTAAAAAAAATACAACCTAAGTATTTGCTGTCTTCAGGAAACACACCTAATTCAAAAGGACTCATACAGACTCAAGGTGAAGGGACAGAAAAAAATATTCCATGCAAATAGAAACCAAAAGAAAGCAGGTGTAGCCATTCCAATATCAGATGAAATTGACTTTAAATCAATTATAGTAAAGAAAGACAAAGACAGTATAAAATGATAAAGGGAGCAATTCAACAAAAAGACATAACAATCCTAAATATTTATATACCTAACACAGGAGCACCCAGATTCATAAAGCAAACCCTAGTAAATCTAAGCAGAGATAAACTGCAGAATTGTAATTACTGGGGACTTCAGTACCCTTCTGACATAACTGGACAGATCATACAAGCAGAAAATAAAGAAACACTGTACTTAAATGGGACTCTAGAACAAATGGGACTAACGGACAATTGCAGAACATTTTACTACAAAACTACTGAATATATATTATTTTCATAAGTACATGGAACATTCTCCAAGATTGATCATATCTTAGGCCACAAAACGTGTCTCAACAAATTTAAAAATAGAAATTATACCATGTACCCTTAGACCACAGTGGAATAAAACTAGAAATAAACTCCAAGAGAAACACTCAATTCTACACAAAATAATGGAAATTAAACAACCTGTTGATGTATAATTATTGGGTTAATAATGAAATTAAGATAGAAATCAAAGGATATCTTGAACTGAATGACAAAGCAGACACAAGCTATAAAAATCATGGGATTCAGCCAAAGCATTACTAAGGGGAAAATTCATGGTATTAAATGCTACATGAAAAAAACAGAAAGATCACAAATTAACAATCTAATGACACATCTCACTAGAACTAGTAAAGAAAGAGCAAACCAAACCCAAAGCCAGCAGAAGAAAAGAAATAACAAAGGTCAGAGAAGAACTAAATGAAAAGGAAAAATAAATAAATAAATAAATAAAATAAAGGATCAATGAAACAAAAAGTTGGTTCTTTGAAAAGATGAACAAAATTTATAGACCTGTTGCTAGATTAACCAGGAATAGAAGAGAATGGATCCAAATAAGCTCAATCAGAAATGAAAAAGGTAATATTGTAACTAATATCACAGAACAGGTATCTGTGAATACTATGTAAATCTCTACTCAATAAACTCAAAAACATAGAAGAAATGGACAAATTCTTAGAAATACACCACCTCCCAAGACTCAGTCAGGAAGAAATAGAACTCCTGAAGAGACTAATAATATGCAAAGAAATTGAAGTAGTATTAAAAAAACTTCCAATGTAAAATAATCCCGAACCAGATGGATTTGCAGCCACATTTTACCAGACCTACAAAGAAAAGCTGGTACCTATACTGCAGAAATTATTTCAGAACACTGAGAAGGAGGGACTCCTCCACCAAGTCATTCTACACAGCCAGTATCACCTTGATATCAAAGCCATAAAAAGGACACAAAAAAGAAAACTACAGACCATCATCCCTTATGAATATAGATGCAAAAAATCCTCAGTCAAATACTAGCAAACTGAATTCAAAAGCACATCAAAGACATTATCTCCATCCACCATGAATAAGCAGGCATCATACCCAGGGATACAAGGACAGTTCAACATATGGAAATCAATAAATGTGCTTCACCACATAAACAGAACCAAGAACAAAGGCCACATGATTATCTCAATAGATTCAGAAAAATTACTTGACAACATCTAGTATCCTTTCATGATAAAAACCCTCAATAAACATAGAAGGAATATATCTCATAATCATAAAAGCCATATTTGATAAACCTATAACCAACATCATACTGAATGAGGAAAAAGGTGAAAGCATTCCCACTAAGAACTGGAACATGACAAGGGTGACCACTGTCACCACTTTTATTCAACACAGTGCTGGAAGTCCAAGCTGGAGCAATCAGGAAAGAGAAAGAAACAAAGGGTATCCATATCAGGAAAGAGGAGGACAACCTATGCTTTTTGCTGATGATATGATCTTATATCTAGAAAAACCCAAAGATTCCACCAAGAGACTCACAGAATTGATAAACCTACGGAACAAGTACAGTGAACACTATCTGGGCAATGGGCACATTTATAATGCTGACTTAAGTCTTATAAAAGTGATCCATTTGTACTCCTGTAATACTAAAACAAAAAAGAAAAACATATGAAAAATTCTTCAGAATTGTTATACCATTAATTCAGACTTTCTAGAATATTTGTTTGATACATTTTTATGAAATCTCAGATGCTCTCACACATTATCAATGAAGAATCAAAGGACAGTTCTCCAGCTAAAATTTTATCAACCCAAAGACAGGAACTCAATGGAAAATAATTTATAAAGCTCAAATCCTAATCATTATTGCCTGAGATAGAGAAAATTGTAGGCAAAGTGGGAAATAAAATGGCTTTAGAAATAAATTTAGTTACAATCAGTCCATGTGACTTAATGGCGACAGAATGGAGACACAGCATTAAACAGATTAATGCGATGGATCGTAAGTTCCAGAACACAACAGCAAAGCCAACACTGTAATGACACTTCTTTATACAGTTGTCCCTCAGTATACCTGGCATATTGGTCCCAGAATCTCCCACAGATACCAAAATTCAAGGATGCTCAAATTCCTGATATAAAATGGCATGCCACTTGCATAACCTATGCATTTCCTCCTGTATACTTTACATCTTATCTAAATTACATACAATACCTAACACGATGTAAATGGCATGTAAATAGCTGTTATACTGTACTGTTTAGGGAGTAAGGACAAGAAAAAAGTCTGTATATGTTCCGTATAGACACACTTTTTTTTGAATACTGTGTTTTCAATCTGCAGTTGGCTGAATCCACAGATGCAGAACACATGGATACAGAGGGTACACGGTATTTATATTGTAGTTGCAGATTACAAAGTGCTTTCACAAACATAATCTCTTTTTATTTTAATTTTTATCTGTATAACAACCTTATTATGCTGGAATGTCAAAGGTTTCCTTTCCTGCCATTTAGATGGGAAAGCGAACTTTTAGAGAAGTGTAACAGCCCACTTAATAGTTAAGTTAGCTAAAGTGCAATGGTAAGAAAGAATTACCACTCAATACTAAGTCTTGTCAGTCTTGTAATCTTTTCACTACCCTAATTTTCAGTCATGGACATGATAATTCTGCTTACATGATATTGAAGGTAAACTGATTAGTTGTAAATTACTGTGCTACAGTTTATGGGAATATATTTAAAAGGTTTATAATGTTTTGATTTTTGAATCTGAAGATTTGTTTTTAGCTGACATTCCCCCAAAAGATACCATTATTTCCACCATAGAGTATATGTGTATATATATATATATATATATATAAATTCTTTCCACAAAGGGTAACATATTTTTTAAAAAGATAATTACATGCAAACCACTGATCCAAATAAACACATTGAGAGGATATTCGGAACAAATCCTTCAAAATTAGAGAGCCTGAAAGTAGCAAAGTGTATGGTAATACAGAGAAATGTCTTATCTGCTGGTTGAGTGTGAATTATTCATCAAGTTCCTTTTTTGAAAAGTACACTTAAAGGAAGTAGTATGCAATACAGTTGAAAGAATCTATACCTATAATGAACTAATAACTTACATACGAGTATAGGCCTTGAGAAAATGAACATATTTACATCAACTCAGGTTGAGAAGAAATGCAGCAAGTCAAAGATAAAGGAATATAAATCAGATTAAATGTTAGTATCTTATTTATAGCTAACTATGGTCATTTACTTAATTCTAAGTAATGAGAAAATCAGAAATTCTGTCTTTAATTCTGTTGTTTTTGTGACTGCCACCAGAAAAAATTGTATATCAATGCACACATTATATTCAATAGCCTACTGATATTTCCCCTTGCCAATATGTGCCATTGATATCTCAAACTCAAAAATTATAATCTTAACTAATTATGCACCCTCTCTCTCCCTAATATCTCCTAAGATTGCATGTTTTGGTGAGAGGCACCATTATAATCCATCCTGTTTCCTAAACTACAATCCTATGTGACCCCCTCAATTTTTCCTTTGCCCTTAGTAATAGCCAGGGTATCAACAAATCCTACCTTCAATGTTCTCAATAGTTTAGAAACCACATATTTTCTCCATCAAACTATCATTACAACAGTCAATGTCATCATTATATCCTGCTTAGATTATTAAAATATCCCCCTGCTCTAAGCTTTCTATTCCTCTCTATTTTTGCACTCTATAGCAAGAAAGACTTTTTGAATGCTAAATGGATTACAGTACTATCTAATTGAAATCCCTTTTATTTTTCCTCATGCCCCTCTGCCTGAGCCTCAAATTCTTCAAGATCTTTACTATATGTACTTGTCTGTTATCATCTTTTTCTAGTTACCTATACTTTCCTCCTATTTTGTTTGTTTGTTTGTTTGTTTGTTTTTTTGAGACAGAGTCTCACTCTTTTGCCCGGGCTAGCGTGCCGTGGCATCAGCCTAGCTCACAGCAACCTCAAACTTCTGGGCTCAAGCAATCCTCCTGCCTCAGCCTCGCAAGTAGCTGGGACTGCAGGCATGCATCACCAGGCCCAACTAATTTTTTCTATATATTTTTAGTTGACCAATTAATTTTTTTCTATTTTTAGTAGAGACGGGGTTTCACTCTTGCTCAGGCTGGTTTCGAACTTCTGACCTTGAGTTATCTGCCCACCTGGGCCTCCCAGAGTGCTAGGATTACAGGCGTGAGCCACCATGCCCAGCCCTCCTAAACTCTTTGCATATTACAATTAAGCTGAACAAAACCCACTGGCTTGTTCTGGCCTACAAAGGCCTTTGTGTTGTCCCTTCTTTTCTTCCACTCTCCTTAACAGCAAAACAATTATATGTCCTTTCTTTGATAAACCTTCCTTTTCTCCGTCTAGATTAGACTCCATGTCTGATTAGATTATGTGCTCATTCACATCTTCACATAGGATACTCTTTACATTTCCTTACCACTTACTTTACTGTATGGAAGTTGCCTATTCCCTTCTCTCTCTCTCAATCAGAATGTAAGTTTTTGGATAACACCTAATAAGTTTTTGATGATCACATTCTCAAAATCTTCCTATTTCTGTCCATTCATTTTTAATTTTCATAACCTCAACTATTGACATCAATAGTAATATGGACTAGGTAGAACAATGTATTTAACAATTAAGTACAGGTAAGAAAAACTCATAGCAAAGTGATATGTTTTACACTTTTATCTCTGTTTAGAAAAGTTGTGATTAAACAAGCTAAATTCTTAAAGTCAAGAAACTATACATATTTATAATTTCAGAGACCATTTCTTTTGGGGGTTGTAGTTATTGAAATCAATGTCTCCAACACTATAGTGAGGACTAACCCAACACATAAGGATCCTAAATGAATGTCCTTGTTCCTTGTGCTTATTTTTCAGAATAGTTGAACCCAATGTAGGTCAGCTATGCAATGTGCAAGTTTCTATATGTCAAACTCATTTGCAAGACATTCTTCAAATTATCTGACAATTATCTTACAATGTTATGACTGGGAGTCACAGAAGCAAGTTGAAAACTTCAACTTGCCAAGTAGCATTATAGGATTCAAAGTATAAATTATACAATATATGTTAATCATATATTCATAAATAATATACATTATTACCTATAATAAAATATGTATTATTTGCAATTATAAATTATGTATTACATATATACAAATATATATTATATATGCATTACCTATAAATATATTAGTAGCATACAAATTATGTGTGCATGTATAAATGTGTGTGAATGCAATACATTCCACATTACTAAATTAGATTCAACATTACTTAATTCAAAATATCTGGAAGAAGTAGATTATATTACATTCCGAAGAACCTCTAAAATGATGACTAATTCCACTGGTAAAATGATTCTTCTATCTGTACCTTATTTTCGCCCAAGAATGGTATAAGATTTTGTTTCTACTAAATAATGTAGTGAAGTTTTTATTAATTAATAAATGCTTTCTGAATATTTCTTATCAGTCTCCCAAGTAGCTGGGACTAGATTTGAAGATGATGATACTTTTTAAGAACACATTTGGGATACAGAAGAGATTGTGCATGCTCGATTTTACACAACCAAATTTGAAGATAGAAGAGACAAACATTCTAAAGGAAGAGAGATGGCACTTGAACAAAAGAAGGCTGGGGGAAGGAGTAGCACAGTTGGTACTAGACCTTGAATAAGCCACACAAACTTGTCTTTTCAGTTGGCCAAGGTTATGAGAAAATTGGAATAGATAAGAATAGAAAAAAAACTCAATCAAGCATATGAGAAATAAGCAATTTAGAGGACAAAGAACATCATTTTGAGGATAATGGTACTGCAAAATGAAATGCTGACACCTCTGATTGTGAAGTATCTATAGATAAACTGGTCAGGTATACACAAAAATACATAATAGAAATACAAGTAAAATGCATAACAGAAAGAAGATACAAAAGGAGAAAATGAAATAGTAAATTACTTTTATTTATAAAAATTTATTTATAATAATTTAAAAATATATGAATTATATTTTATAGTGTAAAATTTTCCATATTAATAGATTCATTATAACAATTGACAATCCATAATGCAGTGACTATATAGTATTGTTAGTAACACAACACATCAAGAAGGTAGGAATCATCGTCTTAATTTTATGCCTGAGAAACTGAGGTTTATTGAAGTCAATTGCTTAAATCATATAATTAATAAATGGTAAGAGAGAGACTTTACACTTTAATCTTTCTGACAGACCATGAGATCTGCAAATCCTCTCGGTAAACTTCACCATGTATTTAAGCCATAAATAAACCTTCCTAAGAGTATGTTGGTCAGCACATTTTAAGCTCAAAAGATTAGTCTATGTCATTACATTTCAACATTATATTCCCCCAGAGGACAATTTAAAACAAATATATAAGCTATAGTGTTCAAACCAATGTATTTGATTGACTTATGTTATTGAAGAATGTGTTTATTTTTTAACTTAAACATATTTGTACTAACATTTTTGTTGCTATATTTTAGAAACCTAGACAAGACAGCTTCAACTGATGTTACAGTTTAATATAATAGCCCTGGTTCTTATATAGCTTCCTGGAATAACATAATTTTAGAGGATAGGTTTATGCGAATTTTCATGAAAACTTTCATCACCTCATCAATTTATCTGTTGAGGTCATGACTGGTTTAGACTAATTTGAAAATGGCTTAATCCTGTTTTCTTAATTGCAATGTTTTGGTTTTCTTTTCTAAAGACATTCAACTTATTTACTTGATAAGTGACAATAAAATATATAGTTTAATGTGCTACGTGTTTTTAAACCACAATTGTTTTTAATTCAAAATGTATTCTTTCAGTCTAATGGTTAGACAAACATGAACACTGAAATTTCCATCATCTTTCCAAGAAACATCAGTATTCTCTTGATCAGTGTTTTCCCAGGTTTACTATGCATGAGAATCAGCTAGCTTCCACCATTCTAATTCCCTTAAGGACAAAAACACATTTCTTTGTTTTAAAATGAATATTGATCACCATATTCAAATGATATTACTATAAAAACATCTATATAATTCATGTTATACCTGGTGCATTATAACCTGGGTGCATTTGGTATAAGCCAATTGAATTAGAATTCAAGGCTCTATTGAAATTCAGAAACATGTGCATGTTTTTCAGTTTCTTTTATAGGACCACAGTCAGTTAACCATCACGGTTAAACACTACTTCTGTTATATAATATCAAAATAATTGTGAGTCACATTTTACAGACAAATATGTGTTTAATACATTTACTATGTATTAAATTGATTTTGACATGTATCTTGTTATTTTATCTTCTTAGAAAGTTATTTTGAACAGGAATGATTCCACATAAGAATGATTTCATGAATATAAAAGGTATCTCTAAAATATAAGCAAAAACCTTTTTCTTTATCAAGATATTTATGACATATTTTTTACAAATATCCTTATTATTTGTAGATATTCTCTGTTTTATGTGATCTTAACAATAGTCATGTAAGGAGAGGATTGTGTAATTATTATATATTACAATTTAACATATAATTATAATATATATTATATACATATTATTATATATATTATTGAGGAGCAAACTGTGGCATACTTAAATGAAGGAAAAGTCATATTATAAAAAGATGTTTGGCCGGGCGCTGTGGCTCACGCCTGTAATCCTAGCTCTTGGGAGGCCGAGGCAGGCGGATTGCTCAAGGTCAGGAGTTTGAAACCAGCCTGAGCAAGAGCGAGACCCCGTCTCTACTATAAATAGAAAGAAATTAATTGGCCAACTGATATATATATAAAAAAATTAGCCGGGCATGGTGGCACATGCCTGTAGTCCCAGCTACCCGGGAGGCTGAGGCAGAAGGATCGCTTGAGCCCAGGAGTCTGAGGTTGGTGTGAGCTAGGCTGACGCCACGGCACTCACACTAGCCTGGGCAACAAAGCGAGACTCTGTCTCAAAAAAAAAAAAAAAAAAAAAAGATGCTTAATCTTGAGGGCGAGAAGTCCATGCCTACCCTTGGTCTATAATATAAACTCTATATAAATAATCATCCTTGTTTTAATTCCTTCAGTCTTTGAGAAAATAATACACATTTTACACAATAATACACCTAAGGATAATTTCCCTACCTGCACTTTATGCCCCTATTCTTTCTTTCTTCTGTAGGCATTTTTGTGTAGCTATTAAAATGCTGGATACCCGTCCATCATCAGAATAAACCTCCTCCAAGCATACAATCCAATGGACATCAGCTATCATTCTAGTTCTTGCCTTTCATTAATAGCATCTCTTCTAGAAAGATAAGTACTTAATTGCTCTTGCTACTATTTAACATCTTTGTCAATTTTTTACTTTTTAACTCTCTCTACTACTCCTATTCAGTTCCACATTGGGAAAATTTTGAGGGTAGAGATACAGAGTTGAGAATCATTAAAATTTAAATTACTTTTGGAACTATATGAAAGAAAAAATGCCTCCCAAGTATTATATATGGTATTAAAAGCTGAGAGAAGAGAGTGTTCAGCTAAAAGTACACTAGAATTTAGGAAGAACAAAGGCAAGAAGTTAAATAAGCATGGCTATAAAATTTATAAGAAAATTAGGCCACTCTGGCTAAGATTTGTGGTACTACATTGAATAGAAGTAGTGACAGTGGGCACCTTCATCTTGTTCAAGTTCTTAGGATGAGTACCTTCAACTTTTCCTCATTCAGTATGATGTTGGCTGTGGGTATCTACCCAAAGGAAAAGAAGTAATTTTATCAAAAAGATACCTGCACTTAAATGTTTATTGCAGCACAACTCACAATTTCAAAGATGTGGAATCAACATAAATGCCTCTCAATTCATGGGTAGATAAAGAAAATGTGTGTGTGTGTATATATATGTGTGTATATATGTAGATATGTATATATATGTGTGTGTATATGTGTATATATATATATATATATGTACATACACACACACACACACACACACCCCATGGAGTACAATTCGGATATAAAAAAGAATGAAATAATGTCTTTTGCAGCAACTTGAATGGAACTGGAGACCTTTATCCTAAGTCAGGTATCTCAGGGACAGAATAACAAACACTACATGTACTCTCTAATAATTGGAAGCTAAAAGAAGGGCACACACAGCCACAGAGAGATGTACAGGACATTGGAAACCAAGTAAGGGAAAGAATGGGAGGGGTATAACTTACCCATTAGGTACAATGAAAACTATTCTGGTGATGAGAACATTAAAAGCCCCAACTTAAGCACTATACAAGGTACCTATGTAACAAAAACATTTGTAACCTCTCAATATTTTGAAATAAAACAATGGGAGAAAAAAATGAAAATTAGGACATAGCATTAGGAAGAATGCTGAGACATCAGAGTAACAAGAGAAAAGTATGGTCAAAGTCTAAAATGCCACACGAAGGGTAGGTGAGATTGACCATACAAATATTAAGGTCATGAGTGACCTTGTTGACAGAGAAATCTATGGAAGGGTGAGAGTTGAAATAAGATTATATTGCTTTGAAAACTGAATAAATGGGCAGTGAGGATGCAGATACAATAATTTCCTATTTCTATTTAAATAAATCTGTCTGTGATGGAAAGTTGCAGAAAAGTATCTATGGCATATGGCCTTAAGGCAAAGTTGTGTTTTACAATAATATTTCTTTACATTAGCATAGTATACATTAATACACAAACACACAGAAAGAGTATATTTACACAAATTTATCACATTGCCAGTGTTTTATTTAGCTTTTTCTTCTTTATTTCTCAGCTTGCTAATTTTCTTCAGAATTTTTTGATATGTTGAATCTAATTTTTCTGTTCTTTTTAGCAAATGTTGAATATTCTCTCTCTCTCTCTCTCTCTTCTTTTATATATCACTAGTATTTTATACTTTTTTACTCTTCAGAACCTCTGGTTATTAATTATATTTAGACCCAAAATTTAAACAAATTAATTTATATTCAGATCATTTATATAATTTTTATGTACTTAATTGAACATGAACATATTTCACATTTATAATTATATGGTTTGTTCCAAAATGAAAATATTTGAGTTAATTACAGTCAATAGGTAGGCAAGAACACCTAGAATTAAAACCAATTAAGGTCTGCAAATATAAGTCTAAATAATCAACACAGGTACTTAAGATAATTAATATATATAAAAGCAATTTGGTCATTCAGTTCTGCACTTATTTGGCTATTAGAAAGATGCAAAATGATTATTAGACACATATTATAAACCTTTAATCAATTACTATTTTAATGGCATAAGGACCTCACTTATTCAAACTCTTGCAATATTATGACATTGTTGTTTGAATAAAGATTAATAAGTTCAACATGCCAAAGTTAAATTCTTTTTTTACATTGTATGTGTTGTATTTCTACATAATAATTGATAGTTAATAGCAGAATCTTCAAGAGTATAAAGGTTTGGGTAACTTCAAATCATAGTGGAGTACGGTTAAAATGTAAAACGTTTAAGTTTTCATAGAAGTTGATTTTTCCCTGTACTCATTAAAAATTTCTAATCAATATCATTCCAGGTAATTCCTATATTTAAAATGGAAATACCATGGTCTTTGCAATGAATCACGGAATCCATAAACAAAAAGCACATTGTATATTAACAACTATAATGTTAATGTTTCAACCACAATTATTACATTTCCATTAATTTCAAAAATCAAACAAATGTAGTTTATCTGAATTTACCTTTTTAATAATAAAAATTTTAACAAAAATAAAAAGTAAGAAAATGAGTTGAAATATATTCTAAATTAATTAAAATATTTAATAAAATTAATAACATTACTTAGGGCTATGTAATCCAAATGAAGCCTGCTTATTTAGTAATCACTACATCATTTTAGTAGATAAAACTTAGATGAGTGTTTTCCACTAATGAAGTATTTATCAGCTAATATACAGGACAGATAAAAATGTCCACTGTAAACATAGTCTTAGTCTTTTAGACTATGCAAATTATTATGAAAGCAATAAAAAGGGCCAAACTTTAAAAATAGCTAGACTTTTCATTCATTCTCTAAATAGTTCAGGTAAGATTTTTGAAATGCATGAAAATAAATAATAAATAATTAAAAAGTATAAATTGATACAATTCTTTTTTTTTAATTGATAAGCATATAGGAAATAATTCCAGTCAGTTTTAGAAAGAGCGGGCTGTCTATGATATCAGAGAATAATGGTAAAAATAGATTCAAAATCAATGTTGTTTTACGATAGATTACAAAAATGCCTGCCAATTCTTTCCCTTTTTGTGTTCATATCCCCCTCTGTGAAACTTTGCTTTCAGTTATGACTATGGATCTAATCATGTAACTTGCTTTGTTCAGTGAGATGTCAACAACACTGACTGCAACAAAGGCTTGATGGTGGGATTTGTCCTCTTTCTTGCTGTTTTGAGATTCCTGCAAATACCATTCAATGATGAAGCCCAGGCTTGCCTGCTGGAGGATGAAAGACAAATGGCCCAAATACTTCCATTAGAAACAGGGCTGCCCTGCTGAGAGGCAGCCGACCACAAACAAGTGAGTTAAGTCATCTGAGACAGGCTGAGTGCAATCAAAGTACCAACCCAAAGAATTAAAAGACACACAAATGTTACATTGTGCAGCAAAAGCTTACTTATAAAGAAATTGGTTCTACTATAACAAAAGCCTAAAACATTTGGTATTGGCTTTGGAATTAGGCTTTGGTCGGCAGCGTAAAAAGCAAAAGGAATTGTTAGTAAAGACTTGAAAATGCCTAAAATAAAATAAAACAAAACAGCAATACAAAACAAACAACTAAAACATCTGAGTTATAAAAGCAGGGAGTAAACTGTAATAGCAGATTTGAAAAATGGTGACCCATGTATATAGTTGCAAAACACATAGTGAAACCATTCCCTGTGAGTGTGTGGTGGTGAAGAATACTCCTAGTGCAATTTGGTGTCACCATTATGATTTGTGCTAATGTCCCAGCAATCTTACTCACCATCATCTTTGCACCATCTGTGTAAATGTGAACACACAAAAATAATAATAATGATTCCTTCATGTCCTTTTGAAAATAGCTTTTATTTGGGTTCAAACATATCCCAGATATGCAAGTTATCACTTTTGAGAATTTGAGAGCCATTTCTAGGAAGTGTAGCAAACAAGAAACTTGGAGCTACTCTGAAGTAGAACTGAGATCTAGTCATGGAAAAATTCATGCTCCAGAGCAGTTAATCCTGGCAATATAACCCAGGGGATTTCCAAATAACTATGGAACAGTGACTTCTCTGTGTTTTCCACTGTCCTGCCTCTTTTTCAATGGGTGATAGGTCTATTGCAGGTAAGGTATCCTTGTCTCAGGATTGTATACTTAGTGCTTATATGTGTGTACAGAGAGAGAGACAGATACACTGTCTTTTATAAGTCACTTAATCAAGAAGAGCAGAATCCAAAAAGCCATGTTCAAATATTGTAGAGATTATGAGACCCCACACTTGAAGCCTGATGTTATGATTGGATGATACTTTTGGTGGTACTAAAAGAGGTGACTATATTATGCTCATGGGGTAGGAGTGGTCCATGAAAAGGTTCTGGCCAGAGGACCAGATGTGATAGACTGTAAAAATGACCATAAATTCTTCCTCTCCTTGTATCCACATCCTCTTGCCATGTATCTGTTAATAGGGTCTTATTCTGACTCTGGACTTGAGCCCATGACTTGCTTTGGCCAAAGAGTAGATAACAAGTAGAATATAAGCAGATGACTTAAAACCACTTGCAGAGTAAGCCTTTTCTTTCTTGTTGCTTTTAAGAACATTGTGAATGACATCATGGGAAAAACCCCAGACTAACATATTAGAGAATGAGAGTTATTAATATATGCTCTAGTCATCCCTGCTGATCCAGCTCAAAACCAGCCAAGCCCAAATGAATAGCAATTGACCACAGAAAAATGAGTGACACTAGAGGACACCAGAAGAACTACCTAACTGAGTCCAGTGAAACCCTCAGAATCAGGAATTTAATAAAGGTTTGTTGTTTCCAGCCACTAAATTATGCAGAGGTCAGTTACCAGACCAACTGATACATACAGTCCCACACTGTTATGTTCTATCTACATGGAGTATTCAATGTTCTTCACAAATAATTATATTATACTTTGCTCCTGAGGTTTCTTGTTTTTGGATTATTCTTTGCCTTTTTCTACCTTATATAGTCTGACTCATTCAATCTTCTACACTGTTCTTTTATCTCTGCTCATTCTATCCTACTTAGTGGAAAATCTATATTAATTGATTTGTTTATAACCATAACATAACTATAAATAATGTCATCTTAAGTAAAGGAATGAATGATATAAGAGTGATTAATCAGATACAAGGCATAAAAATGAACTATTTAAAACTCATTTTAAATATAAAATGTGAATTATGCTAGACAAATAAACATACAGTAATAACAAGAAAATTAAATTAAAAATTAGAATTTCTTCCATACATTATATATCATTAATATGTGAAGGATTGCATGATACCTGAAAATTGCTTTTTCTCTTGATGATAAGACTGGAGAATTTTGCACATTAACATAGCTATATCTACTTTTTTTTCTTTTCAAGAAATGCATAGGGTACCATTATATTTATCTCATAAGTTATTTTCACTAACAATATCTAGGCTATTTCTAGATTTGTTATTGTTATGGCTTTGTGAACATTGTAATTTAGTTTTGTTTTATTTCATTTGTTTTATTTGATTTGGTTTTGCCTTTACGAATAATGTGTCGAGAAGTGTAGTTATAAATACATCTTGCTTAACTTGTGAGACTACGTTTCTGGGATAACCTCTAGTATTGGAGTTGTTTCAATAAATATCTCTTATTTTCTCATAGAACTGTATTTGTTTGTTTGTTTGTTTATGTATTTATTATCCTGTTATATTGCAATACATCCCTGAGAGATCTGGAAATTTCTTCAGGGTAGTGTAATTATATTAAAGAGGTGTTCCATAAATACTTTGAATAATTTTGTTTTCAAATGTAAAATATATTCATAATATGAAATAAGATATAACAACTGATGACAATATAGTTCTTCAGTTTTTTTGAATATATTTGTTTTAATGCATTATATAGCCACCAAGCCTAAAATGTACAGTATAGCTAGTCAAGATTGTACACTATTTTTTTTATATGGAGAGTGGTTTTTACTTTCTTAATATGTATTACTTATATTTGAAAATAATAATGAAAAGAACATGCCATTTTCATAAGTTTGTTTAAAGGTAAGATTATTCTCATTTAACAATCACATAAAATAAAATTATATGGAAGAACATACAGATACACACACATGCATGCACACACCCCACCTAAATATGTTATATAAGTTCAGCCATATGTTCATGTGTTCCTGGATCATCAACACAGAGTTTCTGGAAAATTTCATTTTTAAATTTGTAATCTCATCTTCACACATTTGTGTACAGTGCCACACAAAGCTACTGTTTAAGATACACAGGAACTAGTGTCTTTTTCGCCTATCTTACTTAATTTGGCCTTGTCGCTATTTTAAATCTATTTTTTTTCACATTATACTTGCTATCAAAGAATAAAATGAATTTCTATAAACTGCACATAAATAAATACAATATTGAATCATATTGTAAAATTAAATTTAGGTTCATTTTGATGAACCTAAATGGTATGATTCAATATTGTAATGATTCAATATTGTAATTATTTACAGTTCTTTTCTATTTATATATTGTACTATTTATAGTTCTTTTCTATTTAGAACTACCTTAATTGACTTTGTATGAGGGAGAGTTGCCTGGAATAAATAAAACACAAAATGATAAGACAATATCCCTCCAAATATTCTAGTTGCCTTAAAACATGTAAATCAAAAATTTAGCTCAATAGTTATTGAAATATTTAGTTTATGGATAAATAACCTGAAGTTATTTAATATAGCTCTTATACAGATGGATTTCTTTAATGTACTGGCAATTCAAATGAACCTAAATTTAATTGTACAATATCAACTTATTTGAACAATTGTCTCCTATCATTAAAAGTAGATTTTTTTTTCACAATTCAATTAGTCATATCACCATAGCCATCCTTATATTGTATTATATTATTATACAAAATAGAGAAAATGGAAATTTTAGGCAAAACCATATGAAAGGGTAAGATATATCTACTGCCTAAGCAAACTCATCCTGACATGTCATAGAATGAAGCTTTTTCTTTCCTCCCCCTTCAATCTTCCCACTCCCACCTTAACCTCTCCCACTTTTCAATCCTTTCTCCTTCCTCCCCTTGCCTTTTCCTTAATTACACCTCCTCTCTTCCCTATGGTACTGCTTTTCTTCCTCTTTTCCCATTTACACATGAATATCTGGATAGGTATGTGAAGATTAAGGCACTATCAATTATTCACAGAAAGATTGTACTTTTCAGTGACTAAATGGAATAATTTCTATGTGAACCAGATCATTTAGCTATAGAACTAAAACTATTTAACACAGAGCTTGTGCTCTATTTGTTCTTTTTTTTCTTTTTCTTTGTCTTTGTTTGTATTTCCATATTAAGTACCTGCAAGACATTCAATACATAACTTGACTTTCATTTGGTAAATTGAATTTAAGGGACCTCACAATACTGCATCTTTCTAGGAAGACTTCTATTTATTTTAGAGTCAGAAAATCAGTATTCTTGTATGTAAACTGAAAATATAATGCCCATCTTGAAAGACTGTAATGTACCCTACATATTATAGTATGAATATACATAATCTAATATGTAAAACACATCCAAAATAATAACTGGCACATATAATGTACTTGTAGCTTTCAGTCTTATATTTAACTCTGAGAAATTGATAGCCCTAAACTAAGTATAAAAAAAAAACTTATTTGTCTCTCATGTAAATGTGTAGATAAATATATGTTATTCAGGAAGGTGCAGGAGCTCTGTTCCAAAAACAGAGAGTCTTTATCCCTCAGAGATAAAGACAACTCCAGTTGATGGTCTATCATCCATAGGGTGTGACCCTTGTCTATGTGATCCAGTATAGCAACTAGATGTCAGTCCATTACACTCACCTTGCAAGAAACACGATGGAAGAGGGGAAAAAGAAGAAAACAAGCAAATGTTGTATCATCTTTATTTTAATGATGTCTCCAAATCTGTATAGCATATTTCTGCTTTCTTTCCATTGTCTAAAACTAAACATATTGCCACTCCTAGCTTCACAAAAATACTGAAAATATAGTTTTTATTTTGGGAAAGAAAATACAGAGCTAAAAGTTGAGGATTTTATGGCTGTAAGAGAAAGGGAGAACAGACAGTGAAGGACTACTGGTAGGTTCTGTTAAGGTGTTTACTAAATAGTACCAATTGTTATTATTTATTTTCTAGCCTGAGAATGATTTCAGGATTGAACACTGCAGAGAAATTTCCAAGTATTATAGCTTTCTTCTACTTCAATTCTGAAAGAAGTTATTCTATAACATTCTATAAGGATAGATGAATAGATAGATTTTTCTATTGTGGAAACTCAGTCTCTAATAAAACTTTATAATTTATAGATTCTTTTACATAGAGTATAAATGCTATACTGGAATGTACACATCATAAAGGATTCATTGTATAATATCTAAAGTTTTATAGAGAAATAGATTGATGGAGAGAGAGACAGAGTTCTCTGAAAAGGCATTGAATTATGTCATGTGCATAATATCAAAGTTATTTATAGCCAGCTAAATGATATGAGTGTAAATAGATGTGAAAACGATAGATCAATAGATAGTTATAGGCTTTCTATTATAATTTTTTGATAATTGCTATGTGCTTGTCCTGGGTCTAGCATTCCATAGGCAATATAATAAGAGCAGCTGAAGAAATTAAGGCAGAGAAAAGTGGAAATATTGAAAGTCCAACACAGGCAGGTGTCTAGCCTAGTAGTCAGTTTGCCTAGCATATCCATATATCAGCTTTAATAAAATCCCTTATTAAGCTAGGAGAGTAATCTTCCTTTAGAAATATGTTGATGAGTACAATAACCTCAAATCAAAATCACATATTTTTCAAGATTTCAAAAGTCTTACTTCAAACTTTTACCATTTTCTTCACATTACATCTTTATTGAAATTCAACTAAGAACAAATTGACTTCATCATTTCTCATGTAAAATATCTTTATTTTAATCTCTGAAGCTGCTGATACATCTCTCTTGGTTAGCCCTGAATTTCCTGTCAATCAATATCCCACCTTCTTTCAAAATTCTGCTTTAAACTAGACCACTTAAATTATAAAAACTAAATAAGAAAGTACAAGGAAGTATATGTTCATGCTGCCTAATTCTAAGAGAATTTTCATTCTTATGTAACTATGTAACATTAGAATGCCTCTGATTCATAAGGAGTTTAAATTATTAATGATTCTATAGGGGAAGACATCAGAATTATTAGTGTTCATTTTCATCTAAGACTCTTACTCTCTAATGTTCTTGGTCCTATTGAAGCATTTCATTATACAAAAATACTGCAGTATTAGTACCCAAGACAAGAGCCATTATCATGTGTTTGTTGCTTATCATGATCAGAGTGATATAATTTTTAAAAATAAAAATTATCATGCTCTTCATGCCAAAATATAATTTTTAGCTGTCACTAATTTTGCAGGTTTCTATGATGCTTCCTATTTTCTTACTTCTTCTGTTAGCATCATTCTATAACTTTCATTGTAGCACTGTGTATATATAGTATTGCAATAAGACTCAAGAAATGCACTATAAACTAAAAATGAATTCATTAGATCGATGAAACACAAACATTATCCATAGAGATCACTCTTTTTTTTTAAGTAGAGATTTTTCATGCTGAGTTATCCATATTGGAATCTATCGAATTTTGTGATCTTTGGAATAGCTACACCAAATTCTCATGACAAATTTTGAAGTTACTAGATTGTTAGTATCTGCAACACTGAAACAATTGGTTGTGTATAATTTATTGGCTTGTTCAAAGTCATAGAATCTTTGAGCACATGAATAAGACACAATGTTGATGAACAAATAATGAGATATTAGCTGAAATAAAAAAATAAAAATAAAAAGATTTAATATAAACGCAGTGTGAAGATATCACCAGAATTATCCCAGGGTAATATTGGTTACAATAATTGCCATTTCCCATGATCGAGACTATTCTTCCATTTCCCTTTTTATATATCCCCAAGATTCCTTTACTACTTAAGGAAATACCTAAAATACTTGCAACCCTAATAGAGGAGTGATTTTCTGCTAAATTAATCTGTTAGAAGTAATCTCCCACTGACTAACAATGTATTCTTTGCATGCTCCTGAAACTTTAGCTATTTGACATGTTCAGATTAGTAGTGCCTTCCAGAACTAACAGGAATCACTTTAAACTCATGGGATCATTTGAACCTCCTGGCACACATCAAAGAGATGAAATAATGTTCTGTGGTACATCTCTCAGGTAAAGAGAAGCAGAAAACTGTTGGCTACCTTCTGCAAATGAAATAGAATAAAGAAACATATCATCACCTATAAACATTAGGTTTCTGGAAAATTTATTTGGTAAATCAGTAGAATAGAAGTAGAAATTAGTAGATTGAAATAGAAAATTGATAAAAATGTCTAAAGTCCAGATTTATTTACATGGCACTTTCCACATTTTCTTCTCAATTCTTTTTCTTTTTTTCTCCCTGAGTGATACTGTTATTGAAAATCAGCTTCAAGACTGTGTCTGTCTCTCTTCCCATCTTTCACGGCATATGCTAACTCTGAATAGGTACTAAGTAATTGGGAATTTATACCTGAAATAACTGTCTATCATACAGTAGAAATATTGGCAAATGAAATTGCTTACCATTGTATATAATGGGACAGACAGTGTTGATTTGGTTTTGTGCTTCTCGTCTGCCAAGAGGTTAAACTGAGGAACTATAACTATATATATATACATACATATATAGTTATATGTATGTATATATATATAGTTATATATATATTATATATATTATTTATTTTTCTTGGCATTAGCTCCCTTCCAAGCTCCTGCAGGTTTAATAATCTTTTGTGGCTTCTTTGTACTAAGTTGTTGATTTTATTTCAAGTAAGAGTATAACTTAAAACATTTATCAGGCATTTCACAATATGACCTATTCATATCAACAAATGAGAAGATAGAATTAAGAGAGATAGATTCCTATACTTCTACGATTGTAGTAGCCTTAAAATCATGCTTAATATGCTGTCTCTCCATTATTTATATACTTATGCATTAAAAATTAGCTCAGTTTTTTTCAATTCTGTCATTCATTTTAAATGGAAAATACATATTTTTTTTATCATTCTCAAAAAGCAAAGCAATGTGTAGGCATATAGTAATCAAGTATATTAAAATACTCAAATCAAGCACAGTCATGTGCCACATAAGAATGGTCCAGTCAACAATATACTACATATGCAACTTATAGATTATGATGAAGCTGAGAAATTCTTATCACCTAGTGACAGCAATAGGCATCATAGCACCTTAGTGTAATGTATTACTCACCTACCTGTTAATGTGATGCTGGTGCAAACAAACCTACTGTGCTGCCAATAATATAAAAGTGAGGCAAACACAATTATGTACAGTACGTAATACTTGATAATGATAATAAACGACTATGTTACTGGCTTACATATTTTCTATAGTTTTCATGTTTGTTTCAGAGTGTTCTTAACTGTGAAATATCCTCAGGGTGTTCCTTCAGGAGGTATTCCAGAAGAAGGCATTGTTATCATAGGAGATGACAGCTCCATGTGTTTTATTGCCCCTAACAATCTTCCAAGGGGACAAGATGTAGAGAGGGAGAATGCAGTGATGTTGATGATATTGACCCTCTATAGGCCTAGCGCAATGTGTGTGTTTCTAAGATAGTTTTTAACAAAAAAATGCTAAAGAGTAAAAAATAAAGTAAAAATTAAATATAGAAAAAAAGCTTATAAACAAGGACATAAAGAAAGAACACATTGTTGTACAGCTGTATAATATGTTTGTGTTTTAAGCTAAGTGCTATTAGAAAAGCATCAAAAAGTTGAGAAAATAAAAGTGTATAATGTAGGAAAGTTACGGTAAGCTGTTTATTATTCAGAAAAAAATATTTTTAATAAATTTAATGTAGCCTATGTTTATAAAATCTACAATAGTATACAGTAATAGCCTAGGCCTTCAGATTCACTCACAATTCACTCACTGATTTACTCAGAGCAACTTTGAGTCCTGAAAGCTCCATTCATGGTAAGTGCCATATGCAGGTGTACCATTTTTTATCTTTTATACCATATTTTTACTGTGCCTTTTGTACCTTTAGATATGTTTCAGTACACAAATACTTAACCATTGTGTTACAAATACCTACAGTATGCAATATAGTAACATACTTTACTGGTTTGGTACCTAGAAGAAATGGGTTATATCATATAGCGTAAATGTATAGTAAGCTGCTACACCATCTAGCTTTGCGAGTACACATGTTGTTTGCACAATGACAAAATTATCTAAAGACACTTCTCAGAATGTATCCCCATTACTATGTGATATATGACTGCATGTATATTAAACTATTTTATTATTTATGTAGTAACTTATTACTTGTCAATAAGTAGATGTTTTATTTTAAAATGATAAAAATGGTACTGCATATATTTGTGAATATACACATATATGCATACACATATACACACATATATATATAGCTCAATTTCTAAATTGCTTGTTTGTTGCTGCATACTTTTTTTAAGGGTAGAAAGAAAAATCTCTTTCACTCTCTAACAACAAGCAGAGTCCCTGGCAAATTTGGTATACCTGTCTTCACTCAGAAATTTCTTGACCTTCGTTCTAAATTAAATTCAAAAATCACTCTTCCAGGAAGCATTTTCAGACTCATCAGACCTGGTTAGGTTCCCTTCTGACAGGCTTGCATTTGACTTTGTACTTTCCTTTCAGCACGCCATTACAATTTTAATTAAATAATAAATTATGTCATTATTATCAAAAAGTCCCCAAACAATAGATGTTGGCATGGATATGGAGAGATAGGAACACATGTACTGTTCGTGGGACTGCAAACTAGTGCAACCTCTGTGGAAAATAGCATGGACACACCTCAAAGAACTAAAAGTAGATCAACCATTTGAACCAGCAATCCCACTGCTGGGTATTTACCCAGAGGGGGGAAAAAGTCATTTTATCAAAAAGACACCTGAACTGGAATGGTTATGACAGCACAACTCATAGTCACAAAGAGGTGGAATCAACCCAAGGGCCCACCAATTCATGAATGGATTAATAAATGTGGTATATGTATACCATGAAGTACTACTCAGGCATAAAAATGAATTAATACCTTTTGCAACAATATGAATGGAACTGTAGACCATTCTTCTAAGTGAAACATCTAAAGAATGAAAACAACACATGTACTCACTATTAAATTGGAACTAACCAATCAGTACTCATATGCATAGATGGAGGTAAAACTCCACAGAAGTTGTGCAGGTAGGAGCAGGGAGAGGGGATGAGTTAAGTCATACAATGTACATCATCTGGGGGACGAGCACACTTATAACCTTGACTCAAGCGGTACAAAAGCAATCCATGTAACCAAAACATTTGTACTCTCTTAATATTCTGAAATATATATATATATGTATATATATATATATATATACATATATATATATATATATATATATATATGACATCCACAAGGGAAAGCAGTCTACAAATAGTTAACACAAGATCTCTAAAAAATAAACAAAACAATTGTGTCATTATTAACATCATGTTCTCTACAGAATGGAGAGAAATACGAATTCTGATTTGATAATTGTATCCATAGCACCTAGCACAGTTCACAAGATTTGGCAGATCCTGCACAAGAAATTGTTATTGATTGAATGAAGATATTGAAGCTCACAGAAGTGATGTGATTGTCTTTAATAGAATTATTGAATGAGTGGCAAGGTTAAGCAAGAGACCAGATCCAATATACAGCCTGGGACTTTTTACTCAATATTTACATTTTCAAATATGGTACCTAATAGCCATATGTGGCTATTTAAATTTGAATTTATATTAATTAAATTAAATATAGCTAAAATTTTAGGTACTAACGTACACTATCTACATTGCACATGATCAGTAGAATTAGGTGTCCAATGGCTATTGTACTCAATGGTGCTGAAGAATTTTTCCATCTATCTGGAAGATTGAATTGCACAGGGCTGCTTATGTTTTAACTCTATTAATACAATGTGATATAAAAGTAAGTTATTCCTATCTTAAAATTTAAATATTAATTATATTTATTATAATAGTTAGTTTTAAATTTTTTATCCTTAGGATTATTATTTTTAGAAATCTATAAAGCTTCAACAATATCACTTATTGTTTATAAACTTGAATGTAATAGTTTTAATGTATTGGTTAAAAATAACATCATTGGGAGATATGAAAATAACAATGAGCTTCTAATTTACCTATGCTGATGAAAGACACTAAAAAATTAGGTTCATTTTGATAGGAAAGATTTAATTAAGACAAATAATTTGACATTGCTTGTGTCTACAAAGCACAATGTAAATTGAGGATCAGGTTAATTTGATCATCATAGATAAGCCAAATAAAGAGAAAGGATGCATTATGACTTACAGTATTAATTTGGTATATGTAAATTGACTCTATTATCTGATTAATACATATAATTATTAAAATTAGTAGGGTTAAAGACAAGGACATTTGGACAGTAGCAAGTTACATAAAAATAAAAATCTATTCCCCACTTTGGGAAAAATAACAGAAATAATAGGAAAATATTACTTTCTCCACTAAAATTCAATCCTGTTTCAAGAAAATAATTTTTAATTGTAAAATCAATAAATAATATTTAAAAGTGTTAAAGGGTAGAAATGGTTTTAAGGGGCATAAACAGGCTTAATTTGCTTAGTGAATAATTCAGAGTAAGAAAACAGTGAATCATAAATTTCATCAGTTCCTATGCTAGCAAATTCAGAAGATTTGCTAGAAATGCATCTATTTTTAATATTTAAAAATTTAAAACTATTGGCTTCAATAAAGGAAATGTAGACATTTTGTCTTTCAAAATAGTAAGATGTCATTTGCAAACTATCCATTTGACAATTAATTAATAACCAGAATATGTAAGGAGCTCAAAAACTCAATAGCAAAATAATAATAATCATCATCATCTGATTAAAAACTGGGCAGACAATCTAAATAGACATTTCTCAAAAGAAAGCACACAAATAGCCAACAGGTATAGGAAAACATGCTAAATATCAATAATCAACAGAGAAATGCAAATCAATACCACAGTGAAGGGAAAAAAACACAATGAGGTATCATCTCACCTTAGTTAAAAAAGCTTTTATCGAAAAGATAGGGAATAACAGATGCTGGTTAGGATGTGGAGAAAGGAAAACGCTTGTACACGTGGCTATGTAAATTAGAACAGTTACTATGGAGAACTTCATGGAGGTGCTTCAAAATACTGAAATTAGAAATACCATATGATCCAGCAATTCCACTGTTGGGTATATATCCCACCAAAATGAAGTAAGTGTATAAGGAAATACCTGCAACTCCCATGTTTATTGCAGCGCTATTCACAACACCGAAAATATGGAATCAATCTAAAGGCCTATTGATGGATGAATAGATAACTAAAATGTGGCACATATACATGATGGAATATTATTCAGCCATAAAAAATAAAATCTTGTCATTGCAACATGAATAAAAGTGGAGGATTTTATGTTAAGTGAAATGAGTCAAGCACAGAAAGACAAATATCATGTTTTCACTCATATGCGGGAGCTAGAAATTGTATCGCACATAGATTGGTGTTTCCAAGGGGCTGAGAAGGGTAGGAGGGAGGAGGATGAAGAGAGGTTGATTGATGGGTACAAACATACAGTTTGATAAAAGAAATTAGATCTAGTGTTCAATACACCAATAGTGACTGTAGTTAATTTACTGTACATTTCAAAATAGCCAGAAGAGAATAATTTGAATGTTCCCTGCATAAATAAAAGATATATCTCTAAAATAATGGACACCCCTATTACTCTTATTTGATCTTTACACATTACATGAGTTTGTGAAAATATCATGTGTACCCTGAAATTATATAATATATTATGTATCAATAAAAATAAATGAAATAGGAAAAAAGGTCAGTGACTTTACTGTCACCTTTGAATTTTTTCCTATAGTGTCCTTTTAGGATACCAGAACAATTTTCTTCTGGCTTTCTGACTATGATGTCAAACTTAAGTAATTATGTTGGGGCTTATATGTTGTCAAGTACAGCTTTGGTTATAAATTGTCTCCTTATTAAATATTCTTGTAGCAAAATATTTGCACAGTAGGAAAAGCAACTCAATTATCAGAAAAGAATGATGAATTATTGCTTTCAATAATTAAGTAGTACCAATATTTCATTGTATATATATTTTTTTAGAATGGAAGTACTATAAAAAGTCTGGTTTGAATTATCCATAGGCTTATCAGTCTGAAAATGACTGTGATATTAGACGTAGAAATATTTTCACTTATAATTGTTGGTTAGTGTTAAAAACTTTAAATGCTTAGTTTATGACAGT
Source organism: Microcebus murinus (assembly GCF_040939455.1). Classification (NCBI taxonomy): domain Eukaryota; kingdom Metazoa; phylum Chordata; class Mammalia; order Primates; family Cheirogaleidae; genus Microcebus; species Microcebus murinus. The sequence goes on from NC_134114.1 coordinate 17,070,290, forward strand.
ATGAAGAAAAATGTAAGAGATCTTCTCTCCTAGGAATCTAAAAATAACAAGAGTAGCTATCTTTTAATATGCTAAGTGACAGACTCAATGGCTATATTTAAAATGCCATTTAATTCTTCTCATAGTATGTTATTCACAATTATTATCTTCATTCATTAATTCATAAAAGGCTGTTTCAATGGATAAATAATTTTGGTATATGAAAGAATTAACACGAAAGACAGGAATTATATTTTTTAAAAAAAGAGATAAAAACAAATCTGATACTTAGCACTCACCTTGCTAACTCTTCATTCCCCTTACAAATCTTTTCACTTTAACTCCCATCACTTCCTTGCTATCTTTTCCTCTTGTGTTTTTACCATTTAAATAGGTAATTTTAATACTATAAGGCAATTCACGAGTAGATTAACAAAATGTGGTGTATGTATACCATGGACTACTACTCAGCCATGAAGCAAGATGACTTAATGCCTTTTGCAGCAATTTGGATGAAACTGGAGACCATTATCCTAAGTGAAGTATCTAAAGAATAGAAAAACAATACCACATGTACTCAGTATTAAATGGGAACTAACTGATGAGCACGCATGTACATAGAGGGAAGTAAAACTTAACAGAAATCAAGCAGCGGGAGGAAAAAGGAGGGGATGGATGAAAACCTACCTAATGGGTACAATGAACACTATTTGGGTGACAGGCAGACTTATAACCATGACTCAAGCATTATAAAAGTGATCCATGTAACCAACAATGTTTGTACCTGTAATATTAATACTTTGAAATTTACAAAAAAGCTAAAAAATGATACTGTAAGTCGTAGAGCTGCCTGAGGTCTCAGTGATCACTGTTTATATCCCATTGTGACACTAGTTACTTTTTATGATCTCCCTGCTTTTTATTCTGTTAATATTGCTGTGCTAAAGCTTGTGCATAATCAGTGGATTATCCACTGGGAAAGGTAGTTTTGAGTAAAATCCATGGTAGAGAGTAAATCAGAGGTTTTGAGAATGGACAAGGGGCCTGGAGTCTTATCATAGATTATCCTATGACTGACTGAAAGTGGTTGAGAGAAGTTGAAGGGGATTCAATGTTCCATCCACGGTTTAAAGATCACTCTTGGTTCTAAACTGTGGCACATAAAACATCACTGAATAATCAGTTTAATCCCTTTAAGTTACTTGTGATATAAAAATCCCAAACACAATTTGTATATCAAGATTGTGTAGATGAGCGACAACATCTTAAATACTTTTTCCTCTATGTCCAGTAATAATAGCTCTGGCCTTGCCTAGAACAACTTTATCTCATATTCATTCAAGGAGAATATTATTCATTTGGATTCCTTTGCTATGTTGAAGCAATATTCCTGCTCTCAAAACCAGACTTAGTGAAAAAGTTCTATGTTAGATATTGCATATCTACAAGAACAACCCCCTCATTTGAAATGGAAGTCTAATTAAAGATCTGACTTGAAGGGGGAGGGGAGGCAAGGGTAACGTATGTAACCTTAACGTTTGTACCCCCATAATATGCTGAAATAAAAAAACAGAAAGATCACCATTCTAGAACAAAAGATTTTCTTGTGAGTTATTTCCTCCTCCCAGACTTTCTACTCAGGCTAACAGCAAAAACACTAAAATATCACCAGGCTATACATTTATAAATCATCTTGTGAAGGTTCAAGACAGCCTTTGTAATCAATAACTGACTGTTTTAGTCTGAGGCCCAGAATGTCATATGTAAGGTAAGCCCAGAGTGACTTCTTAAATCATAAAGCTATCATGAAATTAAAAATTAGCATACCAGTTAGGTAAGAGTTGATACTTACGAAGTCTCAGGTCAATTAGGTGAGATACTGTCAATGTAAGACTTTCAAAGCAGCCATGGAGCTTTAAAAATCCATTCAATTTTCATGATATGGACCAGAAAATGTAGATTTTGATTCCATGTCTATATTTCATTTAAAATATATCCTCAAATTATCAAAATCTATGATAAAAATACATCAAAATAAAGTAAAATTGTATTTATTTCACTTTGGTTATGTGTATCAATCACTGGTTATCAGAAAATATTGCCACATCACTGAAACAAATTAAGTAGACATTAATTATAAACTGAGGGGTGTTAAATACTATATTCTAAGTCCTTGTTTTGTTTTAAACTCTTTTTGTTTTTTTGAAATAGAAAACTACCTTTTTCTCACAGCATATATTGTATACACACACGCATATGGATTTATTTATGTATATTTACATATATATGTGTTTATGTATACATAATTTTTGAGTTTAAATCAGGACTTTGACATATATAGAAGAAAAAAGTAAAATGTGAATGATTTTAAAACATGTAGAAAAACAATAATGGGATTGAATTAATTTTCAAAGAAAATTAGGAGCCATAAAAGACTAAAATAATGAATGTTAATAGTGATGCTTTAAAGTAAAATATTGAATTAAAAACATACCACTTGAAAGAAAAAATATACAATACAAATAACCTGAATCTGTAACTTTATTCTAAAATTTTGTTGACTTTGGAATGTCAGTGAAACACAAATATTACATGATTTTCTAGGTAGTTATTTGCTATGATATACACTCGCACACAAGCATACATGCCCACACACTCTTTGGTACACTATTGCTACATATTTTACATCTCCTTTGCTACTTACATGGAGTAAAAACATTAATTCTCAGAGGAAAAGAATATTTCAGGTACAATCTCCCCTCTGGTTTGTAGTTGTACAATTAAGCCAGTATCATTCAGGTAAATATTTATCACCTCCATCAAAATTTTATCCTCCTCAAAGGGACGGAATGATATGAAGAAACCAACCTGCCACTGCTTTGTTCCCACAGATGCAAAGATCAAAGTTGCTGATGCTGTCATATAATTTTAAACAGTTTTTTTTTTTTCAAGTAAAACTTCAGAAAAGATGTTTACTTGGTTTGAGGGCAGCTTTTAATCTTCCAGTTGAGAAACATGACTTGGGTAAAATGGGAATAACCTATAATTTTCCAAGGTTCCATTTACTTGAGTTGCTAAAATCAGCAGTTTATACTGAGACTTTCAAACAGAAATACATTACTGAAAACAAATTCCATTTGAGGAATATTTCAGATAATGATTAAAATAACTATATATTAAACAAACTTTGAGTATTATCAACTATTTTTTTAATATGGGAAGAATTTTAAGAGAAGGGAAAGACAATTCTGAAATATGTCCTGGACTATTAGGGTATCATCTGCTATAAACAGAAGTAAGATATATTATCGGAAGCAAGTAGAGTATAAGGATGTTTCTGTGAAAAAATAAGAAATAACAGTCTTATTTCCTTGTTTTTAGATAACCCATGTTTTTAACATTTATTTAGTTTCCATTATATCCAAGAAATTTATTTTTTTGCATTTATACATTAATAAATACAAATAATTTTTTAAAGAAAAACTATGTTACATATCTTAAGTGTTTAAGTGCTTATATAATAAATAAAGTTGAGAAGACTTTTTCTTTCAAAATTAATATTTAGAATTTATGCTTTCTCAAATAATGAAATACCATTTTTATGGCAATTATGTTTTGATCAGAGATCCTATAATCTCTCTAAAAATGGATTAACAAAATATTTTTTAAACATAGAAAATGTAAGTCAGCTTGGAAACAAAAACATATTTCACACACTTGCCATAAATACACTTTGGGAAATTTATCATAGATATAGCACAGAATGAAACTAATTGATGAGAAACACATACACACACACACAAAACTGTCTCAAAATTCTATTTGTTTATAATACTGGATTTTATGGGGGAATAGATATGAACACCCTCCCAACCCTAAGATTCCTTAAATAAATGAATGAGGGCTAAAAGTGAGGTAACATCACTTTTAAGGATTAAGAAACATGATGAACAAGCAAGACACAAAAGGTATAGTCAGAATATAAATTTATTCTCCCCTGCTCACCTCTCACATTGCCCAAGTAAACCACTTCTGTGGAATTTATTCTTTCCTTCCCCTTGGATAAAATCTATGGCATGTCACAAGGATTATTCTGGACACTTTTGGTAATTAAAACATCTTACTTTCTTCAAGAGAAATTTCACCTTAGTTCAGTCTCTTTTCATAAATAATATATCCATTCCTATGTAAAACAAAACACAACAATTTTTTTTTAAAAAAAGCAATATTTTTAACTTCAACCTCCTTTTTTTCCCCAAGTTTCCCTCATCACTTCCAAAAACAGAAAGAGGATTAAAGCTGGAGCAGAGAAAATAAGTGACTGGCAGGAAAGTTTTCCTTTGACTGGCCTTGCCCTGGTGATTTATCAGGGTACTCTGTGGGTATGGATGTTGTTCAAAGCTTGTCCTTTCTCTAAGATAGCTCTGTGTCACATCTTCAGAGCTCCCACCTGGATATTTTACCTGCAGTTCCTTCTACATAGGCAAAGGTGTCCTTCCAAAGACAAATCTGCTGATTGCTTATGATTAATTTTTAAGCCTCCTAGGCATTTCGTGGTACACTTCTGGCTTTATTTCCTTTAATATCTTCTAGCCTTCCTCAAATGATCCAGGCTATCTCTTTCTCACAGTTCTTTGAAAAACACTCACTCATCCTTTGTTTTGCAAAATGCTAGACAAAGAAGGAAACCCCACTCAAGCAACCTCTATTTCCTTTCTCCATAGAATAACTACCAGCCCTAATCTTTCAGCCTTTGAATTAGTTAAATTTAAGTACAACAACTTTGCTTCATCCTTGAAGTCAGGAGACATATGTCAATTTTCCAAGCAGTCACACCAAAGATGCCTTTCCTAGGCATGAGGGACCACAAGACACTGAAGTACTTTCAGGAAAGTTCTCTCTCAGTCCCCAAATACCTAAGCACCTCAACTTTGAAACTTTTATAACTTCTATTAGATGTAGTGCCAAGTTTCAAAACCCATATTTAACCAATATGTTTGCTAGTCTTGTTTGTGTGGTCTCATTTAAGAATATGAGGATAAATGTTTTATATTGTCTTCAATAAAAAAATGAGACTGAAAAGCTTCCACCAGCCCATCTCTTTTGTATTAGGTTATCTGCATATAGCTCCAGTGGAAGATTTATAAGCAAATAGATAAAGGAAGAAATGGAAAGATTTTTTTCTGATATAGTCAAGTTCTTCCTTGGTACGTCAGGTGGTAGAACCCAGAAAGAACCTAGAAAGAACCAAACAATGCACCTAGAATGTAGAAAAGCAAAAACAGAAACAAACTTTTCGAATTACTGAATATAGCTATAATCATCCAATGAATTGATTTATTTCTTCAAATTATATATTTTTCAAAATTCTTTGTACTCAAATCATGACCATCTATAACATCCATAATATGCAAATATCTCAAGTCTGAAAATATTTTTCAAATTTTAATTATGAGAGTATGAGAATTTGGTAATATAACTACTTAGGTTAAACTAGAATGAGATATAAATGAGCAATTAGTTGAAATAGCCAATGTCTATTTTTCATAGCTACCGGAGATGAGATTCGTATTCTATTCTTCCCAATAGTGAATGTGTTCCCTAAATATGACACTAACAGCAAACTTAAATACAGGATATTCCTTCCTTGTATTAGCATCCTAAATACACTTGCCATCATGTAATCTTCTACTATGTATAGGTATATTATATATAATATTATATACAATATATCATATATTATAATATATAATATTTTATATATTATATTGCTGAGCACTACAAACTATGAGAAAGGATGATACATTCTTCTTGTATATGGGCCCTAATCCAATAGATTAGCCTACTGAGTCTTTTATGTGTTAGCATTTGGTTTTTCTATCTATAGACTATATTGTTATCTTCAATTTGCACCAAATACCTTTTATTACATTATTATCTGTAATTATTTTTGATAGGTTATTATAACAAAATTAATACTTTTATCAATAGGAACACAGTGACAGGGAGATCTAAACAATAATCATAAACAGTAAGTTTTCACTCATTCAGTAACATCATCAAAGCTTATTAATTATGAAAGAACAAGCTTCATGCATTGTCAATGTCATCTCATTTTAAAAATCTTGAATTGATATTAAAAATCTGATATGTTTAATTAGTGGAGACAGTGACACAGGGAAGAAACTATTTCTATATTAAAAAATAAATGCTTGGATGAAACCACAAGTATATGGATTAAGTTTACGTTTATGAACTAGTAACTAAATATGTGATTGATCTATGAAATTATTTCTCTAATTTGGCTTCACTAATCATTATACAGATCTTTCAAGATAACTGTTTATGATTGGTTGGCAAATGAAAGCTATTGCCAGATTCTCAATTTCTCTTGTAGTTTTCAACTTTTGAAGACAAAATAAAACAACAAAAAAAAAACAAAACAACCACAACATATCTGAAGAATAAGTTAAGCACTGTCTACAACATATAAAAATAAATCTATTTTGTTTAAAATAACATTAAAGAATAAAGAACATTAAAAATTTTAAAAAAGCTTTAGAAAGTAATAAAATTAAAAGGTAAAATTAAATCACATTAATCCTGTGAGCTTTCTTAATATATCTTCAAGTTTGAACATCACTCAATACATAAAAATTATGCCAATGAGTAAGTTCAGTTTTTTTCTTTTCCTTTGCCTCTCCAAAAAGTTTCCCCACCAAAAAACAAAAAGAAAGAAAAAAAGAAAAAGGCACATTTTAAGCCATAATAAGACCATAAGAGTCAGAGTTACCTAAAAGAGCATTCGACAGACATAAAGTTAAGAGTTAAGGACAGATCTAAATGTCATTTTCTGGTAATTTATGGTGATACAGTTAAATAATTTAAATAATTCAGAGAAATAACAAGGGGAGTTAATTATCTGTTTGCCCAAATTCCTTGAATGATCACACTAAGTTTATGAACTTAAGTTTCTCCTTTTGACTGTATGTTTTCAAATATAGTACAATGAAGCAGCACTAAGTTAAGTTTATAATTAAGAGAGCAGTTACAGGGAAAAGTTTCCAGATTAAGATTTTATTTATTATTTTTATAAAGGCAACAGAAAAAATTTCATCCTGGATGTAAATAGTATGTATTGCCTACATTTTTTTTCAAAATATATTTTCTGGCAACAGTAATATTATGTAGGAATTTGAAGTCTTCTTTGCTACTAGGCAGTGGCAACTGAAATAATGTATAGACAAATGCCTTATGGTTATAATTTTTTCAAGAAATGTTAACTAAGAAGTACAATTATGTTAGTGCCACAATAAGAACCCCTATTCATCTCAAATACCTTCATGCAATAGAAAAATAAGAAATAAAATAAAATAAAATTTTATAAAATAAAAAATAAAAAGGACACAAAATAAAAAGGAAAATTTTAAAAGAATGAAAAAGCGGGGGCAGGGGGCGAGGGGAGAACAAAGATCTCCATTTGATCACATAGATAATGCCATGAATACATTGTTTTACTAATTTTGGGGTCCAGACAAACCTTTTATTACTACTGTCCATTTTGTACTAAAATCTAACATAAGGCTTGTTAAGAAATAAGTATTGACAAAATGAATAATAGTTTTCAATAACCCTTGAGCACAATTATACACCACTTTTATATACAAGTTAAGGGAATCTGTAACTCCTTGTTTTGAATGCAATGTGAGTATGCCTCCTTACAGATAGCACACCATGCCATTTCTCCTTTCATTTCTCACCCCATTAACTCCCTTGACAAAAGATGCATGCAGATCTTGGGAGGATTCAGTCGTTTCTTTGAAGGTTTCAGATATGCTAAGTCGAAAGAGTGGGAGTGTCATATCAATTTTACTTGGACAACACATATTTTTCTAAAACAATATTTTCTTAGGTGCCTACAGACTCCTAGCCAAAACTCTTACAGTGTGTCTGCCCAACTCTACTTTCAACTTTGAAATAAAAGATGCATAGTCAGAAGATAACTCTGCAAGTGAAGTAATTTGTTATATTCAATTGAGACAATTTGAAAATTGATTATAATTAATTTTATATTCAATACTGTGTTATCGACATTCATAAAGAAAAATATTAGACTAGTCAAATAGAAAGAGTACTTATATCAGTTATATGACTTTGCTTCTTTTACTGTGCAATAGGCAATATGCAATATAAATTACTTCTGAAAATGTAAAATTTTGGCATTGTTATATTGGAGAGGAGGCAATATAATGTGAAGACCCCAAAATATTTCTTTCAGTTCATTGATATGGACACCGTGGCATTTTTATTTTATCGTCCACTCCTCTTTTTTCTTTAGTGATTTCATCTATGTAATTTTAAATGTCGATAAAATTGCTGGATTATAAAACAATAAAATAATACTAATTCTCTTAAAAATAGAATAGACCAAACATCCTTATAAACTTTCTCTTTAATTACAGAAGATGTTTGGTGGTATTTCACAATTATCAGTTCTATGACATCTGACACTAATTCTCTCAAAAATTGTAATAACCTATTTCATAGCTTATTGAAATCAGTGAATAATAAACTTACAAGCATACCCTGCATTATGTTTCAGCTCTTGTAAGATAAGTGACCTTTAAAATTAGCAGCCACATAACATGTAGCATGTTATTGCCATACATCAAATATAATGTTATTTATGTTTAATATCTACACATCAATAACCATCTAAAAGCTAAAGAATTACCATGATCAAAAGAGAAATATAAATCTAACTTTCTTTTAAAGTCCACTCATTCAACATTTTCTCTATCTTGAAAATGGACATCCCCCTTTATTCAGCTGCTGTGGCCAAAAATATGAGGTTTGTTTTTATTCGTCTCCTCCTATCTTTTGTATTAGCTTATTTTAGCATATTTTTCAACTCCAATTTAATATATAGTCTCACTCTGCCCATTTTCTTCTCTTTCTTACTACCACTATAATCTTGCACTTGGACTATTACAATAATCTCTTAATTTGTCATCTTTTCTAAATTCATTACCAATATTGTACACCATTCAAAATTATTCTTTAAACCTTTATAACATAAATTACATGACGTATTTTTTCTGATTTGGCTCTAAAAATGGCTTTCATTCTATTAAAATAAAATTCAGTCCTGCCTTTACAGAGACCACCTTGGAATCTCAGAATCTGAAGACCTACTTAGCAGCCACGGAACGTTTATCCTGCCAAAATTCTCCCTTGTTCAGTTTACTAGAAACACATGACAAGGTACTTTCTCCCTTAAAACCTATGAACTAGACTTATTTTTTTTTTTCAGGTTGAAATGCTCCTTGTCTAAACTTTTATTCCTGTTTTCTCATGGTTTTTTAGATCTCAGATCCAAATCTTGTTCTCATTGCTCATTCTCCATTTCAGTTACTACCTAGTAATCTTCTGATACATTGCTCTATTCATATCTATGCATTCCACTTGTCACTCTATTATGTGTCTTATAAAATATTTACTTGTACTTCATGAGAAGATGACCATTAATTAGCATGTTAACTTCTTTATCACCAGTATTTTGAACAACACTTGGTATATGGTAGATATTCAATACATACTAGGTAAGTGGTAAAATGAATAAATAAGAAATAATTTATTATTTTTAAATTTTATCAATTTAAAATAATCACATTAAATTTAGTTTGATTCAATGAATGTCTGCCTATTTGTTTAAAACAAATCTATTACCATGACCAAGTGGGATTCATCCAAAGGCTGTAAGTATGGTTTGACATGTGCAAATCAATAAACATGATATATCACATTAATACATAAGGAAAAGAATCATACAATCATTTCAATAGGCACAAGAATTCATTTAAAAATTCAATACTCCTCGTGACAAAAGCTATCAACAAATTAGGTATAAAAGGAATATATCTCAACTCAATAAAGGCCAAATATGTCAAATTATAGCTACCATCATACTAGAGCCAGAGCAATTAGGCAAGAGAAAAAAATAAAGGGTATCCAAAATGGAAAGGAGAAAGTCAAATTTTCCCTGTTGACAAATGAAATGATCTTACAAATAAAAAATCCTAAATACTCTACCAATAGAGTAGATCAGACTCTATTAATAGAACTAATATGAAGTGGTTAAAGTTGCAGAATCAACATACAAAAATCAGTAGCATTTCTACATACCAACAATTAACTATATGAAAAAAATAAAGAAAAAAATTCCACCTACAATAGCTACAAATGAAATAAAATACATAAGAATACATTTACCCAAGATAGCGAAAGATCTCTACAGTAAAAACTATGTAACGTTGATGAGAAAAATTAAAGAAGACACAAATAAATGCAACAGTTCTCCAGGTGCATAAACTGGAAAAATTAATATTATTAAAATAGCCATACTATCCAAAGTGATCTACAGATTTAATGCAATACCTATTAAAATACTAATGACATCCTTCAAAAAATAGAAAAAACAATCTTAAAATTCATATGGAACCACAATAGACCTTGAATAGCCAAAGCAATCTTTGGCTATTCACAAAAATAGCCAAAGAATAAACCTAGAGGCATTATCACACTACCTACTTTCAAAGTATGCTATAAAACTATAGTAACAAGAACAGCATGAAATTGACACAAAAACAGATACATAGAATAATGAAACAGAATAGAAAACCCAGATATAAATCCAAACATTTACAGCAAACTGATTTTTAATAAAGATGCCAAAAACACATAATGAGAAAAGGACAGTCTCTTCAATAAATAGTGTTGGGAAAATTGGATATCCACATGCACAAGAATTACAGTGGATCCCTATCTCCTGTTTACCTATACTGGGGAAAAGAATTCTTATTCAATAAATGGTGCTGGGAAAACTGGATAGCCACATGTAGAAGACCGAAATAGGATCTGCACCTTTCACCTCTCACAAAAATCAACTAAGAGTGAATAACAGACTTAAACCTAAGGCATGACACTAAGAATTCTAGAAGAAAATGTTGGAAAAACTCTTATAGACATTGGCCTAGGCAAAGAATTTATGAAGAAGACTGCAAAGTAAATCACAGCAACAACAAAAATAAATAAATGGGACTTGATCAAATTAAAAAGCTTCTACACAGGCAAGGAACTATCACAAGAGCAAACAGAGAACCTACAGAATGGGAGAAAATATGCACATATTATACATCCAATAAAGGGCTGATAACTAGAATCTATATAGAACTCAGCAAGAAAAAAAAAATCAAACAACCCTATCAAAAAGTGGGCAAAGGACATGAACAGAAACTTTTCAAAAGAAGATAGACTAATTGCTAATAAACATATGAAAAAATGTTCAACATCTCTAATCATCAGGGAAATGCAAATCAAAACCACAATGAGATATCACTTATCCCAGTGAAAATGGCCTTTATCAAAAAGTCACAAGATAATAAATGTTGGTGTGGAGGCAGAGAGATAGGAACACTCATATACTGCTGGTGGGACTGCAAACTAATACAGTCTCCGTGGGAAGCAATATGGAGATATCACAAAGAGATACAAGTAGAACTACCATTTGATCCAGCAATCTCCTTACTGGGCATCTATCCAGAAGAACAAAAAACATTCTATAAAAAAGACATCTGCACTTGAATGTTTATAGCAGCACAATTCACAATTGCAAACATGTAGAAACAACCCAAGTACCCATCAATACATGAGTGGATTAATAAAATGTGGTATATGTAGATCATGGAGTTTTATTCAGCCACAAAACACTAGTGATCTAGCACCTCTTGTATTATCCTGGATAGAGCTGGAGCCCATTCTACTAAGTGAAGTATCCCAAGAATGGAAAAACATGCACCACATGTACTCACCATCAATCTGGTTTTAACTGATCAACAGTTAAGTGCACATATGGTAATGACATTCATCGGGCGTCAGGTAGATGGGAGTGGGGAAGAGGGAATAGGTGTATACACACCTAATGCGTGCCATGTGCACCGTCTGGGGGATGGACACACTGGAAGCTCTGACTCAGGTGGGGCAAGAGCAATATATGTAACCTAAACATTTGTACCCCCATAATTTGCTGCAATAAAAAAAATAATAAAATAAAATCTGTCAATAATAGCAAAAAAATACTGAGATAGATGAAAAGAGAATACCTGGTTAACTAAAGTAACAGATAAATTTTGAAATGATAGGCTTTAGATATCTATAAACACATGATGTTCAAAATACAGTTCTTGAATCATCAGAATTACTGGAAGTTGTTAGAAATGAATATACTCAGACTTAACCCAGAACTACTGAATCAGATGTTCTGAGGCTTGAGGTAGAGCAATTTGATTTTTAATAAACACTCTAAGAGATTTGGACAAAAACTATGTTTTAAAACAAACATGACAAAATCATGCTGCAAACCATATATGCATGAAGATGTCAATTACAGAAAGTAATTATGTATGGCTTTATGAACTGCAGGCAGAAGTTTGAGACAGAAACATAAATATGGATGTGATCAGCATATTGAAAACATTTAACATCATGGGAATGGTTAAAATTATCTACACACCAAGGGACTAGAGAGAAGTGTCAGGACTGAAGCCAACATTTCAAATTTTTGGGAGTCTGTAAATGAGATTTAAAAAGGAGCAGCCAGAGAGACAGGAAAAAAAGCTAGGTATTAATATATGAGAAACCATGGAAGCTAAGTGAAGAAAGAGATTTTAAAAGTTACAAGTGATAAACAATGAAACTAAGAAACTCAACATACCTTAAACAGTGGTGTGTTGGTTAATGTTCAACAATTGGCTCTCTGGGGAAAAAAACCCTTAATAATCTTAATAAAGTTTATCAATTTTTGTTCTTAAATGTGCCCATCATGCTTGACTTCAAGCTACCAACCTGACATCATCAAATAGTGTGCAGATTTGGCAAGGGATGGACAGTAGCATCCCATTATGTAGCATTTATTTCATATAGATGCAATAAATATAAAACAACCTCAAAAGATATATATGTAGCATTTATTTCACATAGATGCAATAAATATGAAACAACCTCAAAAGATATATAACAAAAAATAATAATTAGGAACAAATGAGTCTTCAGTATTAATGTTTTATATAATTATATGTAATCAAATTTTAATAATTGCTCTGTTTAACAACAGCCTTTCAGAATTCCTTACAATTAACCAGTCAGTTCTCATGAGTTACTAGGGACTGACTTCTGTACATTATTGTTTATAGATCTATGATTTTAAATGAGAATTTTCATGTGCAATGAACTTCATATATTGATAACTCTTAGAATATTGAACATGTATGTATTAGCTTTATATCTTCTACTGAATTTAAACTGTCCAAGAAAGGGGATTATGATGTATTATGTGATATAGAACTTAAATAGCACAAAGCTAAAGATATAACTGGTACCCAATAAAACTATTGATTGGTTAGAAAATCCATGACCTGCTCTTCAAACTCTAAAAGACTTTGAATGGAAAGCAAATTTCTGTGAAAGACTTTGAAACTTTTGAAGGATAAATTGCATTAGAATGCTATTCAGAATATAAATAAATTAGCTCATACAACTTTCAATTCTGACATAATTTATGCAAAAGTCTGACATACTTCCTCTAGCTTAAGATATGTGTCACCTAGGAGTACAGGGTTTCTGCATGGTTGACCTTTTCTGGACTTTCAGGGTACAAAGATAAGTGTGGTGTTTATAGCAAAATAGATCAAGAGACGGCACAACAGTTTTGAGTAAGCTTGGGAGTCCAATTCTGGCTGAATCTGAACTGAATTATTCATAGATTTTTTAAAAAGTTCAGTGGAAGTTATTTTTTCCTAAAGAAAAGGAAAATCAAGTTTATTTCCAGAAAATATTGAGTTCGTCCCCTGATATGAAAGCAATCAGTGACTCCGACACTGGTATTTATTCTTAAACTTTGAGCCTGAGTGGAATTCAGACAAAGCTAAGCTATTTTTCTTTGCCAAACAAGTGTTCCTATAAAATTGTCAGGGGAAACATTTCAAATGTCTTATGCTTGTTTCATATTCTAAGGGTTGCTGTGACAAACTACCACAAACTATATGGCTTAGCCAACAGAAATTTATTGTCTCACAATTCTGGAATTTAGAAGTCTGAGATCAATGTGTCAGTGTCACGTTCCCTCTGAAATCTTTAGGAGAGAATCCTTTCTTGCCCCCTGTTGGCTTCTCGTGGTTTGTTGGCAATTCTTGGTGCTATTTCCTTTGTAGATGCATTACTCTAATTTCTGCCTCTTTCGGTACGTGGCCATATTTTCCCTGTTTCTTCACTTCTTCTTATAAAGACATCAGTTATATTCAAGTACAGTCTAGCCTAATGAATTAATCTTAACTTGATTCCATCTGAAAAAATAACCCATTTCTAAATAAGGCCACATTCATAGCTACTGGGAGCTAGGACTACAATATAGCTTTTGTGGTAACACAATTCAGTCCATAGTTCACAAACGTAATAAGTACTATACATTTTTTTCTTTGGAGAAAAAAATTAAATACCTCCCTGGATATATTTTAATTTTAGTTGAAAGGCCAATTTTGGGGGATTTAATTATTACATAATTATTGTTACATAATTAATAGGTCTGAGTTTTATATAAAGTAACATTACAAAATGAGTATCATGCTTTTCAAATTTAATATTTACTGTATCCTTTTAGATATTTTAAGTTGCATATTAGTTTACAGTTATATTTCAATAACACTCACTTTAAGCACTCAATTAAAATTATTATAAATATGTTAAAGGTGGGGCTCAAAAGTGTTTCCATTCAGCTGTTCCTTTTAGTCTAATTCCTTACATTTAATCATACTTGCTGTATATTTCAAATTTAAATTTTCTAAATTATAGAAACCATCACTTTTTTAGCCCACTAAAACTCTGTCTCTTTTATGCACCTTGAATAAGTATACCATTTAATAGCACTATAAAAATATTGGTGTGGCTGTGATGAGATCATTAACTTTATTACTGTAATCATTGTACGAGGTTAAACTGTACCTTCAGCAACAGAATTAGTGTCCAACTGTTCCAGGTGTCTTTCTAAGAATGTTTTCAGTACAACATGTACTCCTTTGTAATTGAAAAATTAATTATCTACTATTCATGTTTTAGTTTTTCATCTTAAAATGACACTATCATATTAAACACATTTTCTTATTTACCCAACCTTTATTTGTTCACTTTGTTGGATTTCCATAGTAAACTTTACATTGTAAATGTTAAAGTAAATATAGCTACCATTCATATAATATTTAATTCTTATTTTAATGCCAAAATTTAGATTACAGTTATGTGTCATATTTAATATTTTATATAATCAATATAAAAAGAATTTATTTCAACATTAAAAGTTTTATCTGGCTATCTTTCTTTAATCAAATAATAAATGAAAAGCTTAATAATATACCTTCCAAATAACTCAATTATTATGTGGGACAAGAGTAGGTTAAAAGAAATATCAAGAACAAGGAGCTTTCAGTGGAGTTGGTTCATATCTTTTGAATGAGTGAATGAGAGACTCATTTGACTGTGATGATATAAGAACATAGACAATTACTTTGCTGTAAAATAATAGTACGCAGAGGAGAAACTAATATTCCTATACAACACAATAAAAATGATAGTCTAAAATAATCAATTTCAAAAAATAAGATAATTTTCTAATATATAAAATAAGCCAAACAATTGTCAATTAGTAAATGGATGGCTAAGCAAAGAAATAAATGGGAAATCAGTGTAGGTAATATGTGAAAATAGAAACTATGAACAATTGAAAATATTAAATTTAAAATATTAAAATTCTAGGAAAGAATTTAAAAATGTAAAGATTCTTTCTGGGTATTTGTTTTGTTTTGATTTTACTGATAATATAGTTTATTTGCTTCCAAGTAAACATGACAGTTTTATTAACCATAGTCATCATGCTGTACATTAGATCCCCAGACTTATTCATTTTGTAACTGAAAGTCTGTACCCTAATCAACAACTCCCCATTTCGCCCAACCTCCAAGCCCGGTTGTATTCTCTGCTTCTATGAGCGATTAGGCGAGGGGGGAGGAGGAAAGCATGTTTCTGTTTCTTTGGAAAGGTCAAATATCAATAAAAACAAAAATTATAGTATAATATTATTTGGAATCTTGTTAATTCAAATTTTAGAAGTGTGGCTCAAAATCCCTCATCATTTAATAAATACAAATCAAAACAAAATGAAATTTTACTTTTTACTTATAGGCAAGATATTTAAGAATGGTAATACCTAATAATATCAAAAGTATGGGAAATGTGAATGCTAATAATAATTTTGGTTATACTAATAACCAAATTAATAACAATAAATTTATTATTATTGCTTTATTATTATATTATTATAATTATTATGATTATATAATAATTATATATTTATATAATTATTATAATAATTATATTGATAATTATAATAATATGTAATAATATTATATATTATTATGTATAATAATATATTATAATAATTATTATTAAATTATTATTATTAAATAAATTATTTATTTAAAATATTAAATAAATTATTATTATTAAATTATTATATTATGATATTATTATTTTTTATTATTGGCTAATAATAATTTTATTTAAATCAGTGTTACAACTTTTCTAGAGAGCAGTTGGCAATATGTAATAATATTTTAATATGCTTTGTTTTTTACCTAATGATCATAAAAATTAAGTCAGGATCATCATTTTGCTATTATTAGGAAAAGCAAAAAATGTATTTCAGTGTGGTCAGTTAAACATACTGAGTTATACAAAAGTTAAAATAAAAGAAAAGAAAAAGAGGCCAGCGCAGTGGCTCATACCTATGTTCCTAGCACTTTGGGAGGCCAAAGTAGGATGGTCACAGGAGCCCAGCAGTTAGAAATCAGCCTGGGCAATAGACATACCCTGACTCTACAAAAAAATAAAATTAAAAAAAAAAATAGCTAGATGTGGTGGTGTGCACCAGTAGTCTTAGCTACTTGGGAGGCAGAGGCAGGAGGATTGCTTGAACCTAGGAGTTTGAGGTTGCAGTAAGCTCTGATGATGCTACTTCATTCTAACCTGGGCAAGGGAATGAGGCCTTATCTAAAAAAGAAAGAAAAAATAGAAATGAAAGAGAAAAAAAAAAGAACACAAAATACTTTGCATTCATGAAATAGATATCTAAGGGCCAAAAAATATATATATTTCTAGACATATTAGTGAACAGTCACTAATAATTAGTGAACTAATAATTAGTGAACAGTCACTAAAATATATTAGTACAGATAAAAGTATGTAATTGATTCTCTCTGTGAAAATAATTTTTTAAATTTAGTATAAATAACACATATAAACCTTTGGAGCAGAGCTGGGTGAAAGGTAATGGGGAGATTTCAAAGCTTACTTCATTTTCTTTGTTGCTAGTTATTAATTAATTTGTTTGTTTGCTTATTTATTTATTTGCTTCAATTGTGGTTACCTGATTGATAATTTTGAGGGTGCTTAGTTTTTATCATTACACTTCTCTATTTTTGTAGAAATTTATTAAACGTTGTATGAACATATGAATAGCATATGAAAAAAACAAAGAAAGGGTTTTCAATAAATATTGCTGAAATCTTTTCACTATTGGGAAAAATCAATTTAAAACCTTACCTCATTGTACAAATTACCTCATACTATACATTCATTAATTCCAGAGGGAGCAAAGTGCCTTTTAAAACAAACATAAATATATTATAAGGAATATTTATCAAACACTGAAAGAATGATGTTTTATGAATCTTAAAGGTCTAGGAGAAATAACAACAGCAACAAACTATACACAATAAAATAAAGAATTTGTTAAGGATATAACAAGGAAATTCATCATCAGCAAGTCTGATAGACAAAGCTTTAAACATATATAACTGAGTGAAAAGCAAATACCAGAAACCACTTGCAGGAAACAAAGAGGGAATCAAAGCCATAGACACAATAGATATGAGAGATTTAAGGGAAAATAGTTAAGACCAGGGTCAGCTACACAAGATCAGAACCCCTGGAGAGTGTCTGTGAAATCCTGGGATATAAGGCCATACTCCACCATTTGGAGGGCAGTTGGAAGTGGGCTTCCTTCACAAAGCCTGAATTGAGAATGGACTTTCAACATTTTAAAAAAGAAATAGAAAAATACCCTCTGGCCCAGGGATATGGCATGGAGATAGGCTACCTTTGGTCCATGGGCCAAAGTAGGAGAAAATACTTGTAAAAAATGTAGCAACAGGAAAAGTGTCCACTAAAGCAGAAAATAACTCAATTAATTTTACATAAATACTGTTAATTTAGTTAATTAGGCAATTAGTAAGGAGTTTTAAAAATCATGACAAAAATCCATGATGGAAAATTTGTTTTATTAAAGATGCCAAGAAAACAATATAGCATTAAATGAAGAAATAAAATTAAGGAGAAAACACCTACGGTTCCAGTAAATGAACAGGCAAAGAGCACAGATGTATAATTTACAAAAAGATAAAAAACAATCAGGAATAAATCGTCAAGGAAAATGCTCAGACTAAAAGTAAGAAAGGAAACTTGAGATAAAATAATAAGTAATAACTTTCCACAAATCTAATTAGCAAAATATATTAACCAATGCTAACAACAGTGAGCTGTAAATGAATATTCTCATAGTTGCTTTTGTGTATGTGTGTGTGTATGTGTAAAATGGTACAATTCTTCTGAATAGGAGTTTGACAATGTTCATATAAAGCCCCAAATAGTCAATGATTGATTTCTTAATTCCTTGCCTGAAAGCCTACTCAATGAAAATCATGCTAAGTGTAAAATATCCTGTAAATTTAAATGCATTCATAATTTTACTATGTAAACAATGCCTTATAACACGGGACCGACATATATAAACAAAAGTATATACACCTAGTGGATAATTGCCTGGATTTTACACATACACACACACACACACATACACACACATATGTATTTACTTACTCAGAAAAAACCACCATAATGTATAACCCTAGCTAGATGCCTGGCGAGTAATTGTTCCTTTGTTGAATATATGAAAAAATAATGAGTGGTTAAATCAATCAAAATAAAGGATATAGTGTTAGGAGGGAAATATAGGAAGACTACAGCATCCTTACCCAAATTATAATAAAGTATTAACAATGCTTAAAGTTCTCAAAATTAAAGCCTTTTTATTATAAATCATTTAACTGAATTATTTATTATTAGTGCATTAATAAATTGAATTAGTAAATACAATAAATGCTATTTATCCCTTTTATGGTTAAATAATTTAAAAGGAGGTATTATTTTTTAATGATAAAAAACAGAATTTTTTAAAACCTTGCTCAGAATGCATACTCATTAGACAAATAGTCACATTTACTAATTCCTAAATATTAGGTTCTTATTTTCATCTATACCTTTCTTCAATGGTTATATAATAAAATTCTAATACATTAAAGTAAAAATATTTTCTATAATATTTTAATGTCATTTTTCATGTCTTTTTATTCTTTCATGAGCTCTTACTCTTCCTCACCTGTTTTACATTACAGTTACCATTACAGAAAAATACTTTGTTTGAGCTTTGCTTCTTCCAAATTAGTGAAATTTGTTCTACTTAAGTTCTTTTGATAAGACTGATATTTCCTTTAATAAGACCTAATTCGTCCATTAAATGTTAGAATTTTCTATACTTCTGTCATTGTTCATATTTCTTCCTATCTCTATAATCTATCTTTCTCAAAGTTCCTCCATTTCTCGGATATTTAAGAGCTTTGGGTTCATGATACCTACATCTTGGAATTCCTACTGACACACAGATGGAGAGTAAAACCACTTTCCTATCAAACATTTAGTGGAGATCAAAAAAGCTGATTTACTAAGTCAGAGCTAGGCAGGCCAAAAACATAACAGAGTCCAAGGTCAAGGCCTACTCAAGGGAGCCCAGAAGAGCCTGACTATAAAGTTCAGTCAAGGAAAAAATTGTGGAATTATCCCTGATTTGTCTCGTCACTATATCCCCACATCCATTCTATTAAGCCCTTGTGACTTTCTTTCTTCAAAATTCATCCAAAATTTTACCACTCCCAGCAATGTGATCTAGGTTTGTTATACCTTGAACTCCTGTCAGGATTTTGACATTAGCTACCTACCAAGTCTCCCTGCTCCCACATTTGTCTTCATATAAAGTATTCTTTATTCAGAGACCAGAAAAATCCTTTTCAAATGCAAGTTGTATAACATTACTCCTTTGCTCAATAACTTCAATACCCTTCAATGACTTTCCATTTTACAAGGATCTATGTAATAAAATCCAAGTTTATTACCATGACCTCTGAGGCCTTACCCAAATTATCCTTGGAATTGTTCTCTATCCTTGACTTCTCGTGAATCTTTTCTTCCTTCTTTACTGTGCTCCAGCCACAATGACTGATGAGCTTTGGATATTCCATGAGTACTCCCATATCTGTGCCTATGCACTGGGTATTCCATCTTACAAAATGTCCACTAATATGGTTCAATTCCTCATTTAAACCACATCACTGGTCACATATCAATGTAGTAATATTAACCACTTCGGTACGGCGCTCACTGGCTGTGAAACCTTGCCCACAGCCAGCACTCATAGTCTGCACGATAGTTTATGCTGTGCATTGACTATGAATCTGTTTTGCTCTTGTGTGATGAGAAGAGCTTTAAAACACTGAAAGCTTGTTTTACTTTACAGGCAGCTTTACTTGTAATATCAGAATAGGAAACATATACACATGTTTTATTACTTTATTTTTAAATGTTCACAATTTTATTTTGATAAATGAAAAATTAGAAAGGTCAAGTTTTGTTATTAACACTAAAGTCCACGCTCGGCTGTGCATGTTCATCTGTGGCTATTGACTGTAGTCGATTCTCCTACCGAAGTGGTTAAAGAAGCCTTCCCCAAATTCCCCATATAAAGAAATCTTCATTCTGCTCCTTGACTCTTTATATACTTACCCTGACTTATATTCTTCATAGCACTTAAAGCGCCTATTAACATACACTGCACTTATTAAATATTGTCTCCTTAATAGAATATAAGTTAAATTACAAGAGGCATTTTGACTTTTCTAACTGCTATATTCCAACACTTTAAACATTTCATAGTAAGTATTAAATACATATTAATTGAATGAATGAAAGTGTACAAAGTGTTCACCTTAGCTTAATGTTAAGTACAGGGATAAAAACCCTTATGAATAAAGATACATAAGTAATCTTATTAAAATTGTAGAAAGAAGACAGTGTATAAAACTTGTTTTATACAAGTCTATAAATCTATAGTAATAAAAAGTCACAGAGTGTGACATAATGTAGAAGATTACTTATTTCCATGTATGACTATTTCCTGATCAACAGAGAAGGAGGTAATAATGCTGATAACCTGGTCAGAGGAGGAGTGGCTGCAGTTTAGTGAGAAAGGAAAGAATTAGGATTATACCAAGCTCCCAAAGGAAAAGCCAAGAACTATGTTCTCAGATAACTGTGGCACATAACCTGGACACATGGATGGATGGAGAAAGAGGCATACTATTGGGAGAAACAAACAAGAAAAACTTGAGAAATTAAACGGAGATGAATAATTCTCATCAGTGTGGCGTGATCAAGAAGAAAGAAGTAAATTGAATCAAGTTCTGAAGAAAATGCACAACTCAATAGTCAAATAAAGATAGATAGAAGACTAACCATGAGAAATACTATAGGTTATTGCTACCATTATAGTAAATTGATAGTAAAAGAGAATGTTGAGGAAGAGAACTAACAGATAGAGTTATGGTGAGGAACGATGGTTATTTCTTTTATTTATTTATTTATTTTTGAGACAAGAGTCTCACTCTGTTCCCCGGGCTAGAGTGCCATGGCATCAACCTAGCTCACAGCAACCTCAAACTCCTGGGCTCAAGTGATCCCCCTGCCTCAGCCTCCTGAGTAGCTGGGACTACAGGCATGCGCCACCATGCCCAGCTAATGTTTTCTTTCATTTTTAGTTGACTGGCTAATTTTTTCTATTTTTAGTAGAGACGGGGTCTTGCTCTTGCTCAGGCTGGTCTGGAACTCCTGAGCTTGAGCAATTCTCCCGCCTCGGCCTCCCAGAGCTAAGATTACAGGCGTGAGCCATAGCATCCAGCTGGAACGATGATTATTTCTATTGCAGCCATGTGAAAAAGTGGATAAACATGGTTAGCTTGACAGAAAATCTTACATAGCACAACAAAACTAAGATGGATAATACATCAGGTTATTAATGGTTATATATAATACAATACATAGATCAGTATGTGAATATAGATCATCACAGAGAGAGTAATTTCAATTTTTGGCATTGTCTATATACATTGTCACAGAAAGATGCCTGCAGCCTCAACTCTCACATTTGCAGGGCTCAAGAAAGAGTACAAATGAAGAACTGCATAGAATCTGTCTCATTAGTCAAAGCTAATAAATTAAGCTAACAAATTATTACATACATTCTATTCGCCTACCTTGACAAATCTTTATAACAGCGTAGAAGTCCAGGTTAGATAGATGTATTTGCATTTCTACCACTAAGCAAATCCTGGAAGCAGGTCCTAGTAGACACCTTATCTTAAATCCTGGAACTCATCCTTTCTTAGAATATTCTAAGCAGTACAGGAGACTCTCCTACCGGGATCTAAAAGTCAAATCCTCAAACGGATGCCCCTGACATATTTGTAGCATTTTCACTTGGACAATATGATCTGGAATTACTTTAAGTTTCTTATTTAATACTGTTTTGTGTTACCCGAATTTTCTTTGGAAAACGTTTTAACGTTTTAAGTCTCTATGATGAATAAAAAATACATTTTTCTTTTATCATCCTATAAATAAAAAGTAACACCTATTAATAGGAAATTATTTAATATATCCTTGTGGATTTACAGTTACTATTTCAGTGAAAAATTTGAGAATATTATGAAAGTATTTAATAGGATGAGTGAAAATAAAAATACTGACTATATTAATATAAATATATTTCCAGTAGAGGGGATGCCCCATGATACTGCTTTTAACAACAAAAAAATATAGTTTTTATTTAATATTAGATTATGATTCTAATTAAAATGCAGATGAAGTTAAATATATTTTATTACATAAAAACAATAATTATTCTACAATAGAAAATCAATAGAATTATTTCCTTTAAATTTGACAGTCAGCTTTCCCCAAATCCTTTTATTTCAAAACTAAGAAATTGCATTTTAATCTTTAAAGACATACATTATAGTTGAAAAAAATCCAGGGACTTTAATATTTGCCAAGAAACAAGGTATTCTAAATGCAAATTTCAAATCACTTTTAAATACTAAAAATGGTATTAGCTGTAATTTACCTAGTTTCACAAAAATAAGATTTCATAAATCACTCACAAAATTTCAGAGAGATTAATTTTTTCTCTGAGCTATCAATATACTAATAGAAAATAGTAATGAAAAAACTGGCTACCATCTAAATATTAAATCCTTAGCTAGTGTATCTCATGAAAAAAATTAAGCATTCAGCAACATAATTGCTTTCCAAATTATTCCTTCCTTCATATAACTATTCTACTTATCTATTTTAGAAATTTGAGCAAAAATAAGGTTGACTTACTATGTATATAGGAGTGTGTCTATCAGCTATCCACTTACTTTGTTTGGAAATTCTGCTTATTTTCCATTAACTGTGATGGTAATTTCCAGATGGTTCTGTACTTAAATGAACAATTAGGTAATACATGCACATATGAATTTTAAAAATTGTTAACCATAGTATATTAATTACCTGATTTTAATGTTTTTAAGATAATTTGAGACTAAGAATAAAACAAAGTAAAATGGATTAATATTGACACTTGTTATTCACATTAAATACTATAAGAAAATTGATTTCTAGAAATGATTAATCCAAATTAAATATGAAATTTGTATTTTTAGAAATGTATGGGTGTCACATGTTTTGTAAAATAATCAGGGCTCTTCTCCGTCTTTTAAATTTTTTTTTTAATTTCAGAGTATTACAAGGGTACAAACTTTGGTTACATAAATTGCCTTTGCTAAGCATATCCACCCCCCAGACAGTGTGCA
Organism: Microcebus murinus; assembly: GCF_040939455.1. Classification (NCBI taxonomy): domain Eukaryota; kingdom Metazoa; phylum Chordata; class Mammalia; order Primates; family Cheirogaleidae; genus Microcebus; species Microcebus murinus. The sequence continues at coordinate 17,094,454 of NC_134114.1, forward strand.
CATCATTCATTAGGTATAGATTTCCCCATCCCCGCTTTCCCCCTCCCACCTGCCCAACACCTTAAACATATTAGCAATAACTGAAAGAGAAGTGCATATTCAAACAGAGGAATGTAAATTGATCTACCTTTGTCAAAGTATACTAATAAATATTTTTAAGAGTAAATATATTATGATGGTGCAATTGACTTATAATCTCTGAGCGTAAAAAACTTGCTAGGACTTATGTGTCTACTTACTACAGAGACTGAATTGATGGAGAAAAGGAAGTGCCATTTGTTGTTGATTAAAGATTTGAAAAATCAAAGTACATCCATTTACTAACATAATTAAATCTCATATATCATAAATCCTGATTTGGGTGTTATTTTTTGTCCTTTTCCTAAGAATGCTAATGGACAGATACTATCATTTAGATAATTTTGAAAGGTCTTTTTCTCTTGTAATTAAAGAATGAAAATGGAGAAAAAGGCTTTTGTTTACTCTTTATCAGAGAGAATGGTACTATAAATCCAATTAACTATATTGATATTTTAAAGTGTTCTAGAATGTTTATGTTTTAAGTTCTCATTATCAATGAAGTGATTTAGAAGCCATTACCTGTATACATGGAAAAGAAAAAGCAACTGTACATAATAGTTTCGTATTCCAGCCCTCGGGGTTTACAGAAGCATGTCTGCCCTGGTAATACCGAGGACAATACATGTAGGAAAAATTCTCCTGATTCAGAAAAAAACTTCTGAAGATAATACAACTAATTGTAAATATAATCTTCACAACATACCCCATGATTTATTTTTGCTTTATTGTTTTAATGACGATTGGCCATCCTTCACTACCTCGGCCAATTTTTAGTAGAGACATAGCCTTAATTATTTAACGATTTTCAAAATGTAAGATTTCTCTGCCTCAGTTTCCTTTTCAAACTTTCCTTTTTTCCTTTTTATACTCTCTTTCTTATTACATAATAAAAATAAGTCTAGCCCCTTTCATCTTTGTATTCTTCATTTTGATAACAGTTCCTAGCAGACTATAACAAATATTTGTTCAGCATGTCTTAATTTACAAAAAAAAAAAAAAAAAAGCTTACCTGCTATTAAGTGCCAGGCAGAATGCTAACTACTTTATATAAAATAGTAAGCAAAAGGCATATGGTCTCTGAGGTAATGAAGCTAACAGTTCAATGGGAAAGGTAGGCACTAAAGAGTGAAGATGCAGATGAATGCAGCATGCAAGTTAGAGATGCCTTGGGAACCTAATGCACAAAGTGAGAATGTCTGAAGAGAAGCTGTGACAGGGATGACCTCTCTGAGGAAAGGACATATGTTTGAAATTTGCAGAGTGAAGTAGAGCTCACCAGTTTGTGGACTAGAACTGATGCCCTGAATAGAGACTCCCTGGTGTTACCTGAAAGTTTAATGGGCTAATTATAAATACTTAAAACAGCATCTAAATAGGTATTTATTTGTTGGAAAATGGATAATGACATAAGAAAGTCTCTCATAAGAATTGAAAGTCACATCTCAATAAAAATCACAATGATTCACTAAAGTGTTTCAAAGATTGATATTGGAATGACAGTGTACATTTGTTTGCTTTTGATTTTTAATTTTTGTGATTTATTATATGTGTCTGATGGCCTCTATGTAATTAAAAGAGAACTAAAGTGAAACCAAAGACAAAAAAACACATTAAACTCTCCTTCTACTGTGACTTTCATTGAATGTCTCCAGAAAAATTACCAAGTCCTCTATGACCTTATTTTTCAAGTAATTGAAAATAAAATTCATATGATTCCTCTAAAAAGCAGGTAACTCATTTATTCTATCAATTCAGAAAAGTTTCTAAGATGTCAGGACTTTGAATCAGGAGGAAATTTTGCACCAATTATAGTTTTCTGATATTCTGATTCTGATTCTGTTCGCACTGGCAGATGATATGCACAAATTAGATCTAAAGAAAAATGTATACTTTAAAATGATCTTACTGCTATTATCTTGCTAAGTTATTTTTATGACATCATATATTTTGAGAAAAAAATATTTTATTTTTCACTGGACTTTACCAACAACACTAAGTAGATTTAAAGTACACTTGGGGCTCAATTTTATGAGTTAGTGCCCAAAGTACACATTGCCCAAAATGCAGAATCCCAATCCTAACAAAAATGCATATGCTTTTCCTGAAACAGAAGTTTCCAAAGGTACTGCTGATCATTAGGCCTGTTGTGGCATGTTCCTTAGAGAATGCTCATGTGCCAGTCTTGATGGACAGAGAGATGAGCTCTGGCAGACATAGAACAGATCTGAGGTTCTTTTTATGTCTTCTTTATAATTGTAAGATAGATTATCAGTATTTGCAAAATAGGTTCAAATTCTTCTGAAGTGCAATATTATATTTTTTAATTAAGCAAATCCAGCAAGAGATTGTTTATAACATAGTTCCTTCTGATTTATTTTTATCAATCCAGAAAAAATATTTAATCTTTATTGGTTATTCCTTATTATAAAATATCATTTTATCATGACTTTTCAGGTAACATTACCTGGTATGTCTATGTTCATATATGATCATTATTTAGCCTAAATTCACTAATTGCCAAAATTGAGATGCAAATAAAACCTACAGTAAGATATCACCTCACACCTGTTAAGATTCCTATCATAAATGAACAAACAAAAGGTAACAAGTGTTGGCAAGGACGTGGAGAAATTGGAATGCTTGTATACTGTTGGTAGGAATGGAAAGTGGTTCAGCTGCTATAGAAAACAGCATGGAGGTTCTTCAAATAATTAAAAATAGAATTACCATATGATATAGTAATCTCACTTCTGGGTATATATTCAAAAAAATTGAAATCAGTACCTCAAAGAAATATCTGCATTCTCATGTTCATTGCAGCATTATACACAATTGCCCAGATATGAAAATGTCTATCAACAGATGAATGGATAAAGAAAATGTGACATATTTGCATTTGAAACACTATTCAGCCTTTAAAAAAGAAGTAAATCCTGTCATTTATGACAACATGGATGAGCTTGGAGATATTATGATAAGTGAAATAAGCCTGTCAAGAACATTCCATATTTCACTTACATTAAGTATCTAAAATAGTCAAACTCATAGAAGTAAAAAGTAGAATGGCTGTTGCCAGAGGCTGGGAAAAGGGAGAAGTAGGGAGTTATTTTTAATGGGTGTAAAGTTTCAGTAAAGCAAGGTGACTAAGTTCTACAGATCTGCTGTACAACATAGTGCCTTTAATTAACTATACTCTCTTGTGCACTTATAAATTTGTTAAGAAGATAGAACTCATGTTAAATGTTCTTGCCACAAACAAACAAAAGGGCTTGAGGAAACTTTTAGAGTGAGGAATATGTTACTCATCAAATCATATATATTAAATATGTACAGTTTTCTATTGGGCATAGTGACTACTTAAAAAAAAGAACCCATAACAAGTAAAATGAGAGGATACTAAGAATACTAACCTTAGCTGTTACTTAATTGGTTTCCATATTTCAGATGAGGAAAGCAAGTTTAGAAAGAACCAGGATCCTGATTCATCCTCCAGCGAACTTCCACATACATTTCATGAAGACAATATTCTCTCTCCACAGAATCACTGTCTGTAAAGTACCTCACAGCATGTTTGATGTGTGAGTTGATTATTCGCTCTCCTGGCTTTACCTTGTCTAGATATATTATCAAAAAATCTCCAGTGCATCCCCAAAAGCAGTATGCCTCTCTATGTACCCTTAGATGGAACAAACCTAGCCCAAATCGGAAGGAAACATTCTTGCAAGCAAACCAAATATTTCAAACTTATCTAATATGTAACTGGACGCACATTCTTCTTATAAAACCATCTGTACCAACCAGCAATTCCCCACATTCCATAAGATTTTTTTTCAATGAAGCACACTTTAGGCAAATTTTTAGCATAGTATTAAAGTTTAATGTTATCAACATGAGAGAAGAGTAGAATTTGTTCCTTATCAAGGTACTAGAACACATTCCCCTGAATATGCCTTGTATTTTGTCTTTTACTCCCTATCACATGGTTAAGCCACCATCATGTTTCTACCAAGGTGATAAATATGATTATGTTAGGGACTTTCTCAACAAATAGATACCATTCACCTTGAAAGATGATGAATCAATATATATCCATCATAAAATGTCCAAACTAATGCAGTCAGTTCAAACATATGGCCAGTGTTCTTTCAATGATGGACACACTCTGACAATTTAATGCTTCATTTGCCTAGCTCATACTTCATCCAACATTCTTAAAAAATTATTTAGTGACTTTCAGAAAGTATATAGGAAGATACTCACACATATTTCTCATCTTCGACTACCACAGTTTCTCTTCTTTTTGTTTCTTTCAAGGTAAAACGTTTTAAAAAACCTAATCATTATAGTTATAAAAAGCTATACAGGTTTTGTAAAGAAAAATTTCTGAAAAGTGAAACTATGCCATATCAAAATTTTTTCCATGTCAAGCCAATTCTTTCAAGTTTAGAAAAAGATTAACAAAAAATTTAAGACCTTCTGCTGCCCCAAATTTTTAATGCATAATTAGAGAAACAAAGCTTAAACAAACATTGGAAACTACAATATATACAAATATATTCATCTATTCTTTCAATGGCTATTTACTGAACATCTACCCTGTGCCAAGAGCTATTCTAGGTGAGACTACAACAGCACATATGTTTTCTGTTCTCATGAAGATTATTTTCTAGTGGAAAAATGCAAATGAAACAAAGCTAACAAGCAAAGCCATGAAAGGTAATAGATATTGCTGGGCTTACTACTATAAGGACTACGTGGTGAGGGAAGACCTCTGTGGCAAGGAGACATGTAAGCAAAGGTCTATATACTGAGAGGGAATGAGATTTGTAATACCTGCTGGAAAAATTTACCTGCAGAGGGAACAGAAATGCAGATCCCTTAGGCAGAATTGAACTTGGTCTACACAGGATCATGTAAGACATGCATATAGAAAGTGAGAATAAGTGAATGACAGCAGATGCCAGGAGCCATATAAGGATATAAGATTCTGAATGCCCAATTTTAGAAGTAAACTCTGTCTAACAATAAAAGATTATTTTTATTGTTGTAGTTTATCTAAAAGATGGAATATAATGCTGCTAAACTTAAAAATTAGGAAGAATAAGTACAAAATTCAAGAAAATCATGGATCAAAATATTGTCTTTGGATGTTGGGTTATGAGTGATGTCTATTATCATCTTTTTTACTGTAGCAATTTGTCATTTCTCTGAAAAATAATATCTATAATTTATTAAACTATAAATTATACATTAAAAATACATTCATGCTAAAATAGCATTTGTTTCCTGACTACATATCAATCATTGTTTTCTTGAAAAAAAGAAATTCCATAGGTAGGTCTTAAAGGCAAATTCAACATATAAGGTTTATTTGAAATACAGTAATTTTGAGAGAAGCAAAGTAGGGAATTAAATAGAGAAGGCCTAGTTTTAGATTTTTTGAATCTCACTTGTCTCCCTTAATATGACTTCTTTATTATGTTGTGCTCTTTCCATTTGAGACATGGAAATGGTATTGAAAACATAATGAGAATTGTGTAGGCAATAAACACTGAATATAGAAGGATATATGATCACCATGAACTTGGGCTAGACAGCACTACCATGTACTCTATTTCTGCAAACCTGAGAAGGCTTTCAAGAGTAAAAGTATACCTGTCTTTTAATAAAACATATATTGAATCAGCAAGGAGATAACAGGACAACCAAAGTACAAAGAACAACTTAAACACAGAGGACAAAGAAATACAAACATTGTCATCACTCCTGTCACATGTGAGTTTCACAAAAATTAGTACAAATTCTAGAACTTGTTTATATTTCACAAACAGGTTTATTCAAATTAAGGTTGTATATTTCCATTTTTGATTTACACAATAATATATTATTACATTCTTCAACAGTTTGGGATATATATTTTTAAATATCTAAGGATATTAGAAGAATTACAAATGTACCTATTTTAGAAAATATATAATGCAATTTTACTTTTTGTAAAGAAGGTAAAGTTTGATATACTTCTCTTAGTTGATTTTTCAGTGAAAGTACACAACATGAATGTTGTTGACTAGCATAAAAATTTATCATTTTCTTAATAATCTTATTTATAGAGTAATTTTGTATAGTCTTCAATTTTTTAAAAAAATCTTGCTTCCTTCTCATTCTTATGATTTTTTTAAAAAAGTTTCCATCATAGAGTTGAATCATTCAGAATTTCTCTAGAAATTATTTGTATTAAATTAGATTTAAAATGCTATTTTTGTAGTTTTGTGTTCCAAACTTTTACTGGTGTCTTTAGCTCTAAGGTTACAATGTAGCTTTAAGTTAGACTTTAGCTTAACTTATATGTCCACATAGACTCCGGCAACATTGGGAGCATGCAAGAAATCATTTTACGATTTTCTAGGAAGTAGAGGAAGACATGTTAGCTGCAAGGGAGAAATTATTCATACCAAATAATGAAGCTCATACCCAACTTTTCATTTTCTTGATTTACTCATACATTCCCCATGTTTTTGTTAAGAATCACTTTGCTAAGAGGCTATCACAACAAAAGAATGCACCCCAAGAGTGGCAATAAGTTGTAAGCACTTCCTGTCCAATAGTGGCATGCTTCTAGCACTGGTTCAGGAACTGTTACAAAGTGACCTTCATAAGAGCTGCACCAATGAGGATGGAGAGTCCCGTCTACTACCAACTGCACATAGGAGCTGTTCCATGCCTGCCTTCTCTTCACTAAACCTCTTCTATTGCTTTTCCCCAGCCAGACCCACCTTTGTTCTCTTCCTCATGATCTCCTTCTTCCTACTTGCTTCAAGTCAACCCTTCCTTCTCGTTTGAAACACAGTTCTAGTTGTTATAGTCCCAGGAATTGTCTCCTCTCCTGTCCTATACTAGCTCCTTCAGAACATTGTGGCCCTATATATATATAAATCATCACCCACTTACCAATATTATCACTTTATTGTGGTCCAGATATTGACTTTAGACCAAATTTATGACTCATATTGTCATAATATAAATCAAGACATGTACATAAAATTAACAGGAAAAAAAAAATCCCAAAATTGAAAACATAAAGCTGAGCCAAACACTGAATCTGGGAGTTGTGGAAATTTAGGTCAGTAATATATATTAGAGATGAAAAAAAAAAAAAAAAAACTACCATGAAATGTCTATTTCTCATAGGCTACTGGCAAAATTTCAAGTATAATTTTAAAGGAAAAAATACCTAATTTCCTCAGGGCCGGCAAAATCAAATACCTGCACATATGTTAATGTGTATGCACATATCCCGGCAAATGTCTCACACTAACAAAGAACACTATGTGAGCATCTTAGAACAGTGTTTAATATTGATATGAAATCCTGGGTACTAAAATTCAACTTTTAAAAAATTATTTACTTAACTAGTTATATAAATACATCATATTTATTCATATAACAGACATCAATTGGTTTCAAAACTCATTTTGATTCAACATCCATCAACATCCATTAAAGTTATTAATGGGAAAAACAAAAGTCATGTAATATATTCTGGAATTTGGAATGGTGTAACCCAAAGGAAAGTGCTTTGTAACAAAGAAAGGTACAATTGTAGTGCTCTAATTTAACATGATTTGACATACCTGATATAGAAAAGCACTGAAACTGACAGCTAAGTAAGTCTTCAAACAAAATCTGATAATATTCTTTGTCTCCTTTTCCTTCATTACTTTTAAATTATGCAGCAAAAGTGACTTACTCATTTAAATCATAAAAAAATGGTCTTTTCTGGCTAAAATAGTACAAAATAAAAGAAATATTTATTTCACTGGAGCCAATTTACCTTACCATTATTTAAGTGTTTTTATTTTTCTAGTATGGTGACTATATTAAAAAAGATGTAAAATTATAATTATTATAAAGGAAGTCAAGCGAATGCAATTGTATTAACTATGCCTTTTACTGTCCATATTTTGATGCCTTCACATTTGGTGGCCTGCTGACCCTGGAGGGTCTGTCCCTGACCTGGGTTAGCTAATTCCTAACGATCACAAACAATTCCCTGGGGGTATACTTTTCATGTGCAAACCAACCAGTACAGAGACCATACCACAACTTCTTTCAAACCTGGGGCCACTATCCATGTGTCCTAATTATCCAAGGGCCAAGTACCAGGCAACAAGAACAGTCTCTGTGTCCCAGAGCCTACTAAAATTATTCAAACTAGCCAATCCTAAACCTGCTTATCCTGACTCACCTGTTCTTCCTGCAGAAACCACAAAGGTTTTCATATAGATTACTTGCCCACATTTTCCCTTTGCTTCTCCTGCCTTTTGGCCACCCCTGGTTCTTCACTTCATGGCCCTGTGTGGCATCACATGAAATGACTCCTGTTTCTAGGGAACTGTGAATAAAAATATCTTCCTTCATGACAGTCATTATTATGTTTTCACATCTTACAATAAGTTATTTTTTAAAAAAAAATTCCAGGTATCCTTAAAACAGCCATTTTTCCAATTAATCTTATAAGTAAACACCATTTTCCCCAAGATGGCTGACGAGAGACATCAATCATATTCCAACTCTCTTCAGAAAGAAAAACCAAAATTACAGATGAATAATCATACTTTGAGTAAAGATTTAAAGTAAGAGTGCTTGAGCTTATTGAAGAGCCCATGGGATGAAACTAGGGTACAGAAAAAGGAGGAAGCAAGAGGACTATAGAGATCAAACTTGGAGGCACTTGGTATTCCACAGAAAGAGTAGGCGGGGTGTTTTCAACTCCCCCCCTCTTGCAACAGACTGCTGGTTTCCAGACTTATGGAGTGTTTCTCTGCTCCGTGATCCCTAGCACTGGAGTGGACAGCAATTTGAGGTCTCGTTGAGGGCATTTCACCAGAATACCAGCTTTCACAGGATCGCTTGCTTTCCCACAGTCCTGAGCTATCATGGTGGACACCAAACTGGGTGTCCAACCATGGCGGGACTTTGCCCCACCTAGAGACATTCAACCCTTGTGTCTTCCCCTGCAGATATTCCCCAGCACCCATTTAGATTGTGGCAGCCATACAGGGCAGCTAGATCCAGGGTAGCTGAAGGATTCCCAGTGGTCTAGCTCCCAGAAACTTCAACTTCTAATGAAGGGATTGTGCAGTGCACAAAGGAAGCACCCCTTGGGACAAAATAAACCAGATTATATGTTTTTCTGTGCTTGCTTCTGGGCAGCGAGTGACTGTCCCTCTTTCTGCAGAGATGCAGTCACTATGCTGGGCTCTGTGGGTGAGAACTATAATTCTACCTGAATGGGCAGACAGTCCCAGTGTTCATGAAGGGACATGAAGAAGGGGACTTCTACCCAGCCCCATCTACTGTTGACAACACATCCAGGGCTGCTGCTGTAGTAATTTGGCATGGGTGCACATGTGGATGGCTATTCTGAGTGGTGGGGGGCTGCATACCCACAGGATGTGTATCTACAGGCCTAGGCTTGCATGAGGGGTGGACAACCCCCATCATGGAATGGTAGCATTCCCAGAGATGGAAAGTGGTATCTGTCTGAACTGAATATCCTGAGCATCAGGACAGGGGTATGGGAAGGAAGATCAAAAGATCGCATTCCTGCTGGCCCTGATGTGAAGATGTGGAGTCCTCAGAGTATTTCACCAGGAGCTCCTCCTGCAACCCCCATCAGGGATGGTGTTTTAACCAACCAATGAGATTTTATATGTACCTATCTTCTTCTCCTATAGCCAGTTCATATCCATGGGCTCTACCAGCTGGCCTGCAGGTTGATCTGCAACACTAAGAGCTAAACTGTTGACAGAAATGTATTAATCATGAGGAATAAGATAAGCTTCCTGAGGCCACCACCATCTTGGCCCCAGAAGAAGCAATAAACCTGCTCACATGCCCAGTACACTATCACTATAATCAGCATATGATAAAGCCACCAAAGTCTATATACAACCATAAAACTCATGCAGAGTCTTGAAATGCCATGGAAAGCACCTAGAACTGAAGCCAGGTGACTGTATACAACATATATTATAATCATGTTCTCAATAGGAAATAAAAATTCTGTCCAAATGAAAGTAAATTAAAAATAATATGAAGATAAATTCTCATCTATTCAGATAAGAAAAAAACTAGAGAAACAATTCTGGTAATATGAAAAAAAAGGAGTTTTACAACACCCCAAAAGATCACACTAACTCTCCAGCAATAAATCCTAACCAAAATGAAATCTTTGAAATACCAGATACAGATTTCAAAATATTGATTATAAGAAAACTCAATGAGATCCAAGAAAAAGTTGAACACAAACAAAAAGGAATCAAAAATTCAGAATATTAATGAAAAATTTACTAATATTTACTAATTTTATAGATATTTAAAAAAACAAACAGAACTTTAGAAATAAAAAAATGCATTAAAAATACAGTGTAAGGTTTTAACAATAGACTAGAGCAATTAAGGGATCTCTAGAAACTTTTGGGAAGACTTAAAACCTAAAGGAATTATCTGTTGTTATGTAAATCTGTAACCACTGGCAACTAATCACTGCACTAATAAATACTGATGTGGGACTTCACTCAGGGCCTCACAGCTCATAGGAATGCTGGAGGACCCCTGACTCCCTCATCTCTTTAAACTATACTTTGTCTGTGTCTCTATTATTTCTCTATTTTTATTATTTCCAAATCTCTTGTGACGATCCTGCCAGGGACCTGTTTTTGCTGGGTGTGAAATACTGCATGTTCTTACTTATAAGTGGGAGCTAAACAATGGATACTCATGAACCTACAGAGTAGAATAATAAACACTGGAGACACCAATAGGCCAGAGGGTGGGAGTGGGGTGAGGAAAGAAAAATTATCTGCTGGGTACAATGCACACTACTTGGGCCAGGGGTACACTAAAAACCCAGACTTCACTACTATGCAATATAGCCATGTAAATAATAATATGCTCTTGTAAACCACTAAATCCACAAAAATTATATATAGATAGATAGATAGATAGATAGATAGATAGATAGATAGATAAAGGTCTTTTGAGTTATCAGCTTTTTATTTTGCTATATAATGACTTTAGACTTAAGATGATCTTTTTACTATTGACATCATTTCAGTTATAATTTGTATATTAAAGATATGGCTACAAAGTAATTTCAAAGGGTTTAAGTTTTATTATTTTATGAAATACATTATCTGAATAAGCTGACATTTTATATCTGCAAATGTAAACACATTTTCAGACTGCTTCATGATGCTTTATATGTAATGAAACATTTCCATAGAAATATGTGGCAAGTCTTAATTTCATATTGTTTAATACTCTTTGATCTTGCCTATTGGGAAACATAATATATGATTTAAACATATTTTTACTTAATAAAATAATACAATCTTAACAGCTGGGGCAATAATGACAAATATATTTGTACTTTTTACTTTTTATTATAGCTGGACAAAATATATTGATATTCTTATAGTGTGATGTTATGCTTATCACTCATAGGAAAAACTTAAACTACTAATTTCAAGTTGAACCTGGCTAAAATAAAGAGAAGATGTGCAAGTTAGTTTTTATTCTCTTTCAATACTGCCTTATGCTCCTTTCTTACTGATTCTAATTTTGCTGTCCCAGATTCCAAGCAATTCATTTTATTCTGATTCTACAGATTTCTGCTTTCTCCTTATTGCATTGAGCAGTAATGGGTTAATCAAAGCAAGAAATGCCTGGATAGCAAGATAGCTTGTAGTAGATATAGGTCAGAGAAAAGGAGAAGTGAAAAAGAAGTGCTAATAAATATCTACTGTTCATAGAAAGAAATTCCACAAAGACAGAAAATCCATAGAAGAAAAGGGGGAAAATATGTTTCTGTGCAGATTTCTCAACTATAGAATTTTCTTAATTGGTAATCAGTAAAAATATTTGAGGATGAGCAAAGTTTGCCAGCTTTTTCCTACTAAATAAAAATATTGTAAATAATCCCCAAACAACTACCAGCTACTGTTTATACTATCTGCTTGATAAATTAAGCTTTTTTTTATTTTAGTAAAAATGTAGGAAGGACATAATACTAGTTTCTTTGATTGCGCAACCTAACAGATTTTGTGGAGAAACAGTCAAATCTTTGTTAAGAACTATCACTGGGGCCCATAGAGTTGGAAGCACAGTTCTGTTCAATCTTGCTTTCTTCTTCTTGCATATAAAACAACCTAGAATCTATTTAAGTACACAAATCATTGTTGTGTGTTACAAAAGTTCAAAAGGATGATATATTAGTTTGCTACGGTTACCATAACAAAGTACTTAAGAATGGATCGCTTGAATTAAACAAGGTTAAGTTCTCATAATTCTGGAGACTAGAATTGCAAGATCAAAACTTTGGCAGGGCTGGCTTCTCTGAAGGCCATGAGAAAAGGATCTGTCCCAGATTTTTCAGCTTGTAGATGACTATATTCTCTCTGTGTCTTCACATTGTCTTCTCTCTTTGCCTATGTTCAAAAGTCCTGTTCTTATAAAACACATTCGCATAAGATCATACCATATTAGCAGCCACTGTAATGTCTGACCTCATTTTCATTTAATTACTTCTCTAAATACCTTATCTCCAGTGACTTTCTGAAGTAATGAATGTTAGAACTTTAGCATATGTATTTTGAGAGGGACACAATTCAGCCCATAACAGATGATATGCCTGATTTTCAGAAGCCATGACCAAGAGATAGGCTGTCAGAAGCGCAGACAACAGACCCATGGAGAATATTTTCCTCTTACCTTCAGAATTCAATATATAGGATATGCAAAAGAGAACAGCAAGACAAGCACTCTACAGAAGACACCATACAGAAAACAACAGGTTACCCAGTGTCACTTCACAGACTTCTTTCTAGATGAATGCCACACTCTAAGCCTACAATTTAACTGTCCAAATGATTTTCCACTTTCCTAAAACTTTCTTCACTATTTCACCTCTCTAATGCCATGCAGTTCCGGTCTTGATTTTATTTGGCAAATATTGCACATTCTTTAGAATCCATCTCAATGACAAGATGTCATTCCCACATACCATCCTGTAAATAAACTTTCCTCCTCTGCTTTTTTCAGAGGTCACTAATAATTATGTGTTTTATCATCACACCATTTCCTCTCTCCTTCTACTGTTAAGACCACTGATGACACAGAGAAGATCCAAACTCCTCAACAAGACCAACAAGATTTGAATTATTTGGTTCCAAACAACCTCTTGGACTTACTTCATCCTCTCAGCCTCTCTTTGCTTACTCAACCATTCTGCCATTCTCTTTTGGTCCTCAGTTACGCGAAGCTTACTCCTCCTATGTCATTTCTACTAGGTCCATTGTAAACTTCTCACATCATCTCATCACGGATTCCTCCTGGTTATTCATATCTTAGTTTAAATGACTTCACCTCAGAGAAAGTTTCTCTGACCAACAATCTGAATTGAGCTCCAAGTCTCTCCTTAATATAATACATCAACTTGCTTGATTGGTTTCATTGTACTTCATAGTCTCTAATCATTTCTTATAAATTAATAACTCATTGGTTGATTTTCTATCACTCTCGACCACAATGTAAACTTTAGGACAGCAGAAATATACCAAATTTGTTTGAGTCTATCTCATAGCACCCAAATCAGTTCATAAAATATATTGAGGAATTTTTTTGAATAAATAAAATTCATCAATGAATAAATTACACTTATGCATGTACAAATATATTCCAGGTATATATTTGATACTGAGAATAGTGTTAGAGTACAGGGAACATGCATTATTTCAAAGATGTCATTATTACTGAAAGTAGAATTAAAATTTTAAATTAGGTGAAGAAGATTCAATTTCTTACTTCATCTAAACTATTTTTCCATAATTTTAATTTGGAAAATTAAATACAAATGTGTTAAATACAACAATATGTGTTGCCTCTAATATCTTCTCTTGTAAGGAGATATCTATTTTCATACCTCCAGCTAATCATAGGATTCAAAACAAGAAATACTATATAAATATCTGATAGTGTCACCAAATTTGGAAGCAAATTGTCATCTCTGTTTTCTTGAGGGTAGGAACTAAACTTTTTATGTGTGTATTTCTTTATCTAAAATAAAGTAATCTATACAGTACTCACTGGACACATGCATGCGACTATTGAGCACTTGAAATGTGGCTCACGTGACTGAGAAACTAAATTTTTTAATTTTAGTTAATGTTAGTTAAATTTACATTTTAAAACTAGGAGCAGTGTAAAATAATTCCTATGAGAAAAATGTGAAAATGACCTTTCTGACAGTGATAACTTTATTTCATATTAAAAATATATCATTCCATATGTTCATATTATGTGGCATATAAAAATATATCCTATGTCATATAAGGCCTAAGATTAAGGTCTGATATTATGTGTGCCTTGGCACATGGGAAAAACTAGGAAGGACCTCTAATAACGTAATGGCAAATTCCTGTCTTCACTGTGTTTCCAAAGAAGGTCGCCTACCCAAACAAGCCTCTTTACCATGGGGACCAGGCACAGTGCATGATTATACCAGATGGTTATACCAGAGGAGCAAACGTCAGTTCTCTGACAGCTGCAGGATTATTCAAACAAAGAAAATGCACCCTCCCACAGTAACCAGAGGTCACCTCATCTTTTTAAAACTACAAAGGCTACCTCCCACAGCCCCTTCTTGTTCATTGTTCCCAACGAACAATCCTCATGTGACCCTACTGGAACAGTGCCCTTCTCCCCTGGGCTGTGAGTAAATGTGACTAATAAACTACTGTCCATCTCATCTATCCAGTGTCAGCTGTTGAGACTAAGATGGTGTTACCCTGGAGCCAGAGGTCCCCTTTTCCCATCTCCTTACTGTATCCAAGGGAGAAAATCCTTTGGCAGGCCATTGACAATGTTCTACGTCTCATTCTCAGAAGTCCAGATAGTACTTGCTTTTCCAACTCTATCAAATATATTTTTAAGCATGTACATCTGTATAAAAATCGCTTTCTGCTTATCATGGTGATTTCTGTGATCTCCAACTAAACTCTGGACTTACATTAATGTATTATAGTGAAGCAAAATGACAATAACATATTATGTTGTTATGCTGTTATGCATAATATGTTGTTATATAACATATTATGTTATATGTTATAATATGTTATATGTTATAACATATTATGTTATATGCTGAGTGGGGAGAAGATGAAGTCTAAGTGGATGAGGAGTTTGGATCTTCTCTGTGTGATCAGTGGTCATAAGAGTGTTATATCTTATGGCCACTGGCTGAAAACACAATTTTAGGTAAAATGTAACTGGAAACTACTCCTGTTACTCATATCTTCCATCATTTCGTTGCCTTTCAGTGATGCAATGGCTGATTTTATACAAATGAATTTTTAGGATCCCCCTTAAATTACTATATCATGTTTAATATAATTTTGAATCATATCTAATTCTTCTGGGTTCCTAATGCACTGATAATCCTAACTCTAAATTTATATTAAAAGTTGAACACATAATATAATGTAACCTTTCTCTATGATTTATGTCATTTTATTTAACTCATTAGATAGACAGTAATAGTTTTCCTTTTTATGTAATTACTTTTCTTTGAAGAATTATCCATTGAGATGATCTGAAATTTGGGTAAAATTTTTCAAGGTAATTATGAATGAAAGGATATAAAGCCATTTCATTAAAGATGGAAATATATCTGGATTCCCTGTAATGTAAGGAAAGGTTGGGTAACTGGAAGGCCAGAGTGACAGAAATACACTGAACTGAGAATGGGCCATTGGATATTGGGCTACAAGGCCTGAGATGAGGACAGGGATCCTTAAAACAAACATACAATGCCATGTCAGATACAGATCCCTGAACAGCCAGTGAAGCAATGTGATGAGGTGGCCAAAACAAAAGGAATCTGACACAAGTTCGAGGATGAGGAAGACTTAAGAGTGGCAACCAAGTTTTTAACAGTAGGATGGTCAAGGGTGTGGAGAGGCAGTGTGCCTGCAAAGGTAGTTGTGGGAAAGGTAGTTATGGGAAGAGTGTAAGCCCATGCAATCATCACAAGTTTGGAGGGCTGTGATTGAGAAACCAAAAGTTGTAGAGTATATATGGTTTAGCATGGTTTACAGTAGGTCATTGAAAAACATAATTTTAGTCAATGTTGTTTCATAATGATATTGATAAGAAGAAAAAAGAGCATGGTGTTTGCACATTTTCCCAAGGTCTACATGTGTGCCCTCTAGTTCCTCGTGTTTTCTCCTACATCTTAAACCTGATCATGTTATGTTAATCAGTGTGTCTACATTGCCCCAGTGTAGTGAATGTGGGGTGTATGTGAATTCACCCTGCAATGGGATGGTGTCCTATCCAGGGCTAGTTTCCACATGGTACCCTGAGCTGCCAGGATAGGCTCTGGCCCCCAGCCACTCTGAACTGGAATAAGTGTGTAAATATCTTTTTGAATTAATCTTTCTAAAATGTACGTATGGGTCATATTTATTTCCATAACTAATATTAGAAGAGTTTTGATCTTTATCTAGAAGTTTGGTGTTGTTTTTGTAACCAAAAATCTTCCATAGGAACAAAACTCTTGTTTATATCAATTAGCCTTAGGGTAAAATTACCTTCATTATATCCCATTTTGAATAAAAGTGCAGTTTTCAAGAACCCATCGATGACAGTGAGTACTTATTGCACGGGGTCAGGGAATGGCTCTAAATAAAGCTGGTAAAACAAAGATCAGACCAAGAAAAGCCTTGTAAGAAACATAAGGTCAGCACAAATTTTATCACTAGAATTACCTACTGCTGCTTGACAAAATACAAGGAATACTCTGTGATAAGGTTGGAGAATTCGATTTAAGGCATAATTATATCCCAGACACATTCATGCCAAGTTTCAATGTCCCCTATCTTTAAGAAGACTCATATTGTTTTGATATAAAATGTGATAATAATTAAACTGTGAGAAGGCTACAACACAGCATCTTACACTTTGGAAGAAATACCGGTTGCAAAAAGGAAACTGCCTTTTGCACGATTGAAGGAGAAGTTATCCTATATTTCACTCCTTCTGTCAGACCCAAGGGGTATATAGGACATATGCTTTCTATCTGGTTTCAAACGTGTGATTAGATGGCAGGCATCCCTCAGGTCAACAGGAAAAATGGATTTCAAACAACATGGAAAAAATGGAATACATATCATGCTTAAAAAAAGAATTTATCCATCTGTCTAATCATATGCAGCAAAAACTTTAAAGGATCCTGCCAGTATTCATAGAAACATTCCTTTAAAATGGTCATTGAGAATTTTTGAACATTGATTATGCTAGTAGTATATTCATGTGTACAAAAAGAATTATTAAAAGCAAGAAAAAAAGGATATATTTTTATAGATATCAATTCAATTAACAAGGTGACAGGGTTAAATGTGTTCTGTACAAATGATTTAAGACCTTGTGTCTGTCAAGACTTTTAAGTAGCAGCTTCCATATGGGAGTGTTGTCTTGTTATGGAGCATATACATGAAAAATGTCTGACAAGTTGGGAGCTGTATATTCACACGCATGCACACATACACACATACACACATATGAATGTATATGTATATATATGAGACTTAGATGCTAATTTAAGGCATTTCATTAAATGAATTTTGAACTAATTAGCAGTATAGCATAATAAATAAATTTATAAATACAATAAAAACAAACTTTAGAAAAATCAACTACTAAGAATCTAATAGGAATCTATGAAAAGAAACATAAACTGAGTACCAAACCTTTAAATGTTTGCAATAGGAGTTATCTGGCTTGAAGTGAAAGGTGATCCATGGATTCCTGGCATCAGGGAAATATAGAAGAAGGAGTGCAACCCATTTCATGCAAATCCCAGAGGAAAACAAAGAAAAACATAACTTATTTATTATAAATCACCTAAACTTATTTGTTACAAACCAGCACTGTTCTAAGTGTTTACAAATAGCATATACAAATATGAACTCAGGAAATCCATATATCAAACCTATCAGATGCACAGGATTCTTAGACCTGTATTATTCTGTATTGTAGATGAAAGATACGAGGCATGGAGAGTTGAAATCACGTGCCCTAATTCACGCTATCAATAAAGGGATAAACTGGATTGGACTCTAGGCAATCCAGCAAGAAGTCTGTGCTTGGAACTTCTACAGTTTGTTGCCACATCGAACACATCTAACCACTGCGACCTAAAACACCCAGGCAACCCTGAGACGTGTGATGGAGTAAACACTACTCTGCTAACCGTGTAGTGAACTGTATATTTCATTTTAATTTTAATGACATTAAAATTGGGGATTTTTTTCTTTTGGTCTGATTTTACATGTTCTGGGAAAGTGTTGAAACATAATGTATATATTGTTTTGATCTGTGTCACTTTGTTATAACTCTCCTTGGTCATTTAAAATGTTTATGACAAATTGTTTTGTGAATTTTGAGCCGTGAACCATCAGATTGTCTCTTTTTAAAAATAGAACAAGAATTTCAAATAAATCTTTCTCAGCAATTCCTTTCTAGCTTATGCCTCACTGTTGAAAATTAACTCTGTCTTTGTTTTGTTTTTATAGTTCTCTCATCAAAATTTTGCTCACCAATCCATCAACACTGCCCTTGTCAACATAAACAATGGAATCTGCATTGTGATTCCACTGGTCTGTTCTTAGTCCTGATCTTTTTGGTTCATCAGCAGCACTTGACCCAGTTGAAAGGCTTCTTTTGCCTCTTTTTAGGAAGCCATTCTTCTTGGTCTTCCTCCCACACTGACCACTTTTTTTTACTTTCTTTTTGTTCTTCTTCATTTCTCTGATGACTTTTCATTACAGTGCCCAAGAGCCTAGTTCTTGGATACCTATTCTAGTCTGAACTTGTTCCATTCATGATCTAATCCTGTATCACATTGTACAAAGTCATTTGATTGTTCCTGAGTCTGAATTCCAGTTCTGCCACTTACCAGCTATGGGGTCTTAGAAAACATTAGTTTACCTTCTTAGCCTCATTTTTCTTGTCTGCAAAATGAAGATAATATTAATAATGCCTTTCTCATACAGATCATATGAGGATTAATTAAATGAGCTAATACATGCAAAAAAACCTTAGAATAACACCTGACACAGAGAATCTGATGTGTTGGTTTAAAAAATAGAGATCAATGTCATCTAATGTATATACCAGGATGAACCTACCCCTGAATTTCATATGAATATATCCAACTGCCTAGTAAATATTTCTCCTCAGATGTCTAAAGGCAGCTAAGATTCCATATGTTTAGTTAATGGCAAAAACGCCCTCCCACTGCTCAGGCCAAATATCATGGATTCACCCTGGATCCTTCTTATTTTCTCACACTGTATATATAATATCTCACCAACCATCACATTTCAATCTTTCGACTTCTCACCATTTGTTCTGCTGTATCTCTGTTTCTATCTAGCATCATGAGTCACCAAGGTCTTTGTAATTGCCTGAAAAAGGGTTCTCTAATTCCACCCTGACCTCCCATAGTGCACTATCAATACATCAGCCAGAGAGGTCTTCCGAGAAGATAAAATGCATCAAGGCACTGTTCTGCTCAGGTCCATACGCTGCCTTCCCCTCTCATTCAGAAGCAGCAGCAAAGTCCTTATACTGCCCTACAAGACTCCTCTGTCTATCAGACCTCCTCTTCTATAGTCTTACCCCACTCACTCCTAGCCTCAGCCACATAGCTCTTCTTGCTGATTTTTGACTGTATACCTCAAATAGCTCCCACCTTGATGACTTGAAATTTGTGTTTTACTTTGAAATGCTCTTCTTCAGATGTTTTCATGGCTTGTTCCCACATCACTGGCAAGTGTTTTCAAATAATATGTTATCAGAAAGACATTCTCTGAACATATTTTCAAAATTTTAAAACTACCATTTCTCTTGTCTCTACGACACTGAAACTTCATGGCACTCTTCCCAGCTAATTTTCTGCATAGAATTTATCATTTTCTATAAATTATTCATAATTTAAATAATATATGATTTAATTGTTTTTGTTCTCCTCACTAGAATGTAAGCATCAACATGATAACTTTTAATGGTATTTTTCATAAATTTATCCACAACTCAGGGAAGAGTCCTCAGCACAAGATAATATATAGACTAATTTCAGTAACTATTTTTGAGTAAATTACTCTATAAATCTACAATTTATTCCCTTATCCTCAAACATATGGACATTTTATGTAGACTAGGAAGAATTTTTTTAAGAAAACAATAAAAGAGATAAAAGTCAGATGGAATCATCTTTAAATATGAACATAAAATATATTCCAATGCCAAATATATATATATAATATTCTGCCACTCTGAATTAGCCACACCACAGCTCTTCTTAACTAAAATAGATAATTAAGTACTGGCTACATAAAAAAAATCATTGCCAAGGGATATTTGATATTAAACCAGAGAATCAGAAACTGGAATCTATTTGTGTTTCCTTAACAGGCTCATAATTGCCCTTGAATAACTGATTTTATTACTTTCTACACTGTCTTAGTATTCTTATAAAATTGGCAAGTCTAGTTGTATCATGAGCCTGATTTTTAAAAATGCTGGGGAAATGAATAGACTAGTATTTTTCAGAAGCTTTAAAATTTGATTAAAATTTCTATCTTTAACACAAAATGAAATGTGCCTCACCGTGTATAATTTACTCACTTCTATCCAAAGACCTTTGATTAGGATAATTTTTCAAATATAAACAATTAGTAACAGACCATTTATTTACTAAATGTTATAGAAGAGAGCCAGCTGTCTGTATTCCCTTCACTTAACTGTTCTGAAGTTAGAATTTTCTGATGACATTTTGCCATTTAAAAATGTTCACTTAAACATGACAGCCTTCACAAATTGGATATTTGTAAGGTTATTTTCCATACGGTCTCTAAGAAGAAACTTATTTGGTCTAAGCAAATGATTAGCATTTCCGTATGATATGACTCTACTTTTACTATTGCCCAGAAACCTATCTTATCACTTAATTTAATTTGATATGAAAAAGGCCTCCTTTTAATCAACTTTAAAATAATGTTCTGCTGATTTACAAATGAGAGGTCAATGCTAATTGAGAGAAGTCTTGAAAACGCTGGCACCTTTTATCCCCGCACAGAGATTCCATGCTCTGTATGTTCTGATACTTGATTTTCCCATATTGCCTTACGAGGTTAAGAAGATGAATGCTCATTACTTTTAATCCTTACCATGATTTATGAGCCTCTTGGTATCCTTTCCCCAGAGCAGCTACAACTGTGTGGCTGTTCTGCCTGCTGCTTAAATTACACAGACATCTGCAAAGTAAATTATGGATTGTTGTCTCATAGACCATAACCAAGCATTCTCTTCATCTCTCCTGCAGCATTTTTTGATTAGAACAAAGAGTATGTCTGTGTTTACTTGCTTCTATACTAAGAAACTTTAAGCTAACGGGAACAATAACACAATGACCTGGACAGCAACCTGTCACAAAACATCAAAGCAGCATGACATATAAACAGGATAACTTTAAAGCCAGAAAAAATAAAAAGAAAAAGTTCTCTCATTTATTTGTATCTTTCATCTTTATTTAAGGGATAACATCGTTAGGTTCACAGAAGGAAGGTGACCTTTAAAATTAACTGAAAATATGTGCTGTGGAATAAAACACATGCAAATGACCTTTGTGTCTCTAAGTGTTGAAGATTTTAAGAGCATCTTGTGGTCTATGACTCTTTAAACATTGAGCAAAGAAATGAAAAAATTACATAAAGGAAAATTCATAGAAGATTGGGGT
Organism: Microcebus murinus; assembly: GCF_040939455.1. Classification (NCBI taxonomy): domain Eukaryota; kingdom Metazoa; phylum Chordata; class Mammalia; order Primates; family Cheirogaleidae; genus Microcebus; species Microcebus murinus. The sequence continues at coordinate 17,116,397 of NC_134114.1, forward strand.
AGCCTTTTTAGATTTTTTTTCTCTACTGATCTCACTTGTAGTAAACCTGTTTTAATAATCCTGGAGGCTTGCAGCAATCATGAGTAATTGGAACAACTCTTTCTTCTGAATTAAAAGTCTGGCAGAGTCTAAGTTGAAACAGTCGACTGCTCCTGTATTTTCCTTTCTTTTCTGTCCTTGTCATGTCGTGTAGATGATGAATCATAATTCCCAATGACAAGTCCGTCGTGAAATCCTAACAGGCATGTCTCATATTATTAACCTTTGACAATACCCAAATTAGAAACATCCCTGCATTTATTTTCTTCAGACGTGCTAATTGCAATCCAAACAATAACCTCTCAGGGGAAAACCACACTAACAAAATTTACAAAATGATTTCTAGTTATTCTTTACAAACCACTTTATTTAAAAAAAAAAAAAAAAACCCAAAAAAACAGATGGCTCTGCAATTCATTTTTTGAACCTGGTTGTCAACTCAGCAGGATGCAGTGAACACCAAAACCAGAAATGCTCAAATCTACTCCTCGCTGAGCAGATTTGTTGATCCCTCTGTGGTTCCATCAGTTTCTGTTTCCCCTCATCACTGCTGAGAGGCAGTGCTTTCTAAGTGTCAAGACCTGATATTCATACTAAAGACTTGTCTTTTTAAAAGACAGATTCTAGATCTGTTTGTCTTTATGTCAGCCAACAGTCAACAGTTCACTTCCAAAACTTTCCTTTTGCCAACACCCTATGCCTCCTCATCTTCATATAATAAAGTATAAATGGAATCCTGAAGGATTCTACTTGGTTAAAACCCTAAATTATTTAAATATATCTCTCAACATAATCTCTCAATACTTGTCAATGATCATCTTCTTACATGAGTGCACACACACACACACACCTGATCAGTGTGTTCCTTTACATTCAGAAGCAAACAAGTAACAATAAAACGTGGCTCCAAATCACATAAAACATAAAGCCCAAATCCCAGACACATTTTTAAATTTCATTTAAGATTCTTAATCTTCTATGCATGTTATTCTGCATTTATTTGCCAATTATTCTCATATTTGATGTACCTTTCATTCTCTAACTCCCTAAGTGGTTTAAAATTCATCAAACATAAAATGATATCACATGTCTTCATCCCTTTAATATATTTATACCCTCTTCTTTACAAATTTTATCCATTTCTCTTTATAGTCCAGCTTAAATGCCCTTTGTGTTTTTTCTCTACCCTTTCCAACTATAGCAAGCAGAAGAAATGGCAACTTCAACCATATTTTTCATATTGGAACAAAAAAAATATTCTGTAAATGACCAAAGAATGCTGTCTAATCATGAGAAAAGAAAATGAGTTCTTTCCTTTTTCTTCTTTCTTCTTTGCATGATTTATAATAAATTAATTATTTACTAGGCAATAATGAATATAAGTAAGTAGAACAAGCAGTAAGTTTTGTAAAATGTTGAAGAGGAAATAGATTGCCTTTTTCTTTTGTTGTTCAGCAAAAAATTTATAAAGAAAGTGATGGGATTGTAAACAGGCCCAAGAGCATTACTCTATTCAAAATTAAATAAATGACAAAGAAAAAATTATCTTTCTTAATAAACAAGTGTTAATATAATAATAAGTTAGTTTGACTTGACACCTATGTAGTCAATGTTCTCGGAAATCTCTATTTTAGTATAACATTCTACTGAGATTATTCTCAGGTCTGTTTTCATATGTGAAGATTATGAAAACACTCACCTTAAAAGGAAAATAATTTAAGCTATTCTCCTCAAATGTCTTCTGCATTAATATGAACTCTGATTAAATACAAATAAAGATTCTAATTTCTTCAAAATATATCCTTTCTCAAGTTATTATTTTTAAATTACTCTTACGTAAAATGAATATCGAACTTTTTACATTTCTTTTTATCTTTGATTTTAGCACAGAGTAAACTAAAGGATATTCGAGAAGAACGTGTTTTTATTTTTTTTCATTTGGACCCTTTTTAAAGACTTCATTAAACTTTAATTAAAAAGATATAAAATCCTACCTTAATAATTGGAATGGCTTGATATTCATTTTTACTCATATTTGCATCACAGATAATATCTAGGTTGATGTAATCATGGGTTTTATAACAAGGATGAGGTGCCAGTTACAGGAATTAAATTTGAAGCATTTACCTTTCTTACTTTATAAATATGTGTATAGGATCTGCATTGAAATCTCCCCTCAAAAATCATCCATAATCAGGAATTTTAAACTTAATTGAAATTTTCTACAAAAGTAAAAAGATGTTACAAAGTAAAGGTAAGATGTTTTCCATTAAAAAATTTAAATACTGATGAGAACAAGTTAACATATAAAATGGATGACTACAAGGAAAGGAATAATTAATATTTCAGATACAAATGGTTAATTTCATTTAAAAATTATCTCTTAAAAATTTTACCTAAAATGTATATAGTGTTTACTCAAATCTGCCACTTAAAATTAATTAATAATGTTATCAAACTATATTAAAGCTTAACATTTTTTGAACAAGTTAATCTCATAAAAGGAACACTAAAGAAAAAGGCTTCATTTTTCTACTTATGAAATATAGGTATGCACAGAGAGTTTGAACACATATCACAGAAAGATTCATAAAACCACATGAGTTTAATTACATGTCTGCCTTATCTGTTCAACCTTGTCTTTTTGAGCTGTTATATCGATGGTTAATCTTAATTGATCACTGATTGGGAACTGAGAATATCAAGCTTCTTTTGACGGCTGCCTAAGAACAGATTGTATCATTACATTACCAAACAGGGATTGTCAGAGCAACACTTTAATTGTTGTGTCCATGAAGGTTAACTGAAAGTGTCTAAATCTCAAGGTTTAGATTTCTGCCATCAGCAAAGAAAAAGCAGCTTACAATTACCAGCAAAAGAAATAACTGAATTAGACTATGCCCTATTAATAAAGATAAGGAAATTTGTGACTTTGTCTCTTTGTTTCTGTGTGAGTAGTTCATTAGAGGTTTGCCTTTGAAATGAGACATATCTAATTTAACAAACATAATATCCACTAATTATGAGGGAATAGGCAAAGTGTCATAAAAATAGAATATAAAAGGAAGAAATGAATTTCTGATCTTCAGGAGGCACCCAGCCATTAGGTCTTCTCGAATCTGCATGTAAATTGAAACAGCACGAGAAAAAATACAGTAAAGGAGCTAAAAAAAAAAATAGCTAAAAATATATTCTTGCTATTAGAATTTATTACTTAAAGTTCATAATTTTGTTGTGTTTATGGTCAAATATCTGTAAGTATATGAATAATTGAATATTCTCATTTCTAATGAAGTATTTTAAAAAGTAAAAAACAATAAATAAATTTGAATTTTGAAGTACTTATTAAGAAGTTAAAAGCATATATCTTGACAAGATTTAATTGCCACTTACCCTTAAAAAGGCTGGCATACTTTAAAACTCCAAACTGCTATTGAGTTCCAACTTGACTATAATTCCTCAATAGAGCCAACCAGTTAGGTAACAGAGCTGGAAAGACAAACATAGACAAAGTCTGAATGTTAACTATTTTCTCTAATATATATTTATTTTAGAACATTTACATTTTCTTAAAATGGTACATTTGTCAAAACTTTTGATACATAGTGATATATGGATCAAAATGAACCAATACTGATACATTAATCTGATTGCACTGTTTTTTCCCTTAATATCCTTTTTTTCTGATCCAAGATATAACATTGTCTTTAGTGGTTGTGTTGTGTCTCCTCAGTCTCCTCTGGACAGTGATAGTTCCTCAGACTTCCCTTGCTTTTGATGACCTTGAGAGTATTGAAGAGTAATGGTCAGATATTTATAGACTGTCCCTCAATTATAATGTTTCTGATGCATTTCTCATGACTAGATTGAGGTTATGGGTTTTTAGGAGGAAGATCACAGAGGTAAAGGATCATTCTCGTCAGTTTATATTAAGGGTGCATATCATCAGCACAACTTTTTACTGTTGATGCTAATTTTGATTAGCCAACTCAGGTACTGTTTGCCACAATTCTGTGCTGTATTTTTTTAATTTTCTTTTTTCTTTTTCTTTTTTTCTTTAAGCATATTATGGGGGTACAAGTGTTAAGGCTATGTATATTGCCCATGCCTTCCCCCCGCTGAGTCAGAGCCTCAAGCATGACCATACCCCAAACTTTGCACATCTCACTCATTGTGTTTGTACATACCCATCCCTTCCTCCCCCCTCCCACCTGCCTGACACCCGATAAATGTTATTCCTATATGTTCACTTAAGTGTTGATCCATTTATACCAATTTTCTGGTGAGTATATGTGGTGCTTGTTTTTCCATTCTTGAGATACTTCACTTAGTAGAATGGGTTCCAGCTCTATCCAGGAAAATACAAGAGGTGCTACATCACCATTGTTTCTTAAAGCTGAATAGTACTCCATGGTATACATATACCACATTTTATTAATCCACTCATGAATTGATGGGCACTTGGGTTGTTTCCACAACTTTGCAATTGTGAATTGTGCTGGTATAAACATTCAAGTGCAGGTGTCTTTTTCATAAAGTGACTTTTGATCTTTTGGGTAGATGCCCAGCAGTGGAATTGCTGTATCAAATGGTAGATCTACTTGTATCACTTTAAGGTATCTCCATATTGTTTTCCACAGAGGTTGGCGTGGATGTGGAGAGATAAGAACACTCCTACACTGCTGGTGGGATTGCAAATTAGTTCAACCGCTGTGCTTGCTTTTGTTCCTTCTTTCTTTACTGGAAGCAAGTCACTAAAAGCAGCCTATACTCAATAGATAGGGAATTAAACTCCACTTCTCTGAGGGGGAAATATATATATATGAATTTTATAAGATTTACCTATTCTTCCAATTTGTTTGTTTCCCTGTTTGTGTATGTGTTCATTCATTCAATAATTTATGTGTAAACTCATAAATATGTATTTTGTGTTATAATACACTACTACATTGTGTATTTTGTTAGTCAAATTGTTACAGCTTTGGCCTTTGTGAGCTCTTTAAATTGGCTTTTATGTCTTTTTGGCATGCTTTTGGCTTATTTATTGAGTACTTCCCCAAGTCCTAGCACTGTAGAATAGTCCAATTAATCTTATATTGCATAATATAAATCTCATAATCTTCTTGCCTCAGCCCTAGACTCAGCTATTTCTCCAAGGATTCCTGGTTCCTTTTATTGGAGAAAGGTACTAGAAACCAAGATCTGGCCACTAATTACGTTCCCTGCTATTGGGGTGTTATTGCTTCTAAGCCCTTTCAGTGGAATGAGCTAAGACACAAATGTATTTATTAATATATTAACATGTATATGCATACATATTCATACATCTATCACACAGTAGCTGCAATAAGCTAAGCATTGTTTCACACTGATAACTCCAACTCTAATCCCATAACATATTTTAATTAAATAGCATCTTGGGTTTAATAGAGTACATTATTGAAAGCATATCTTATATTTTTGTTTCAAATGCTCCTGTCAGAGTTGTACATCAAAAGCAACTCTGAAAAAGATACCCACGCAAGTGAGAAATGATGTTCATGGTGCCTGATTCTGAAGAATCTTTAAGAAAATCTATGGACATTTATTTTCATTCATTCCCACTAAAGTTCACCATGCTTGAAAAAGGAAAATAGACTTTAATAATGTGTGCACACAACCACAGTTGCCTGATGTTTTAATTTTTTTTCTGTCAATTGGCATATACTGCAACAATGAAACATGAGTAGATATATTTTACTTACTAAGAACTAATACATTTACTTCTGTTGATGCATCCTATTATTATGGTCACATTTCATTTTTCAAGATATAAGACTGAGTTATAAAAAAAATAATTTTTAATGAAATTATAAGATAATTAATATTAATATGTACAGATTAATCATTATAACTAAAGGGTAGTCAGAATACTTATAAATGTTTATCATGAGTTTTATCACAAAAATTGGGTGGAAAATGTCGATAGTAACAGGCTAGACTGGTAATCCATATTGGATAACTATTATTTTCTGAAAGTAAAAACACCAACTCATTTTATCATTCTGTTATTCTGGTAACTGATAAAGGTTTACCTGTCAATCAAAATTTTAAGTCTAAATATAAAGTCAAATGATAAATAAATTCTCAAGAAATTCTAAGCCATTCCATACCTTTAAATTATATTAGGAATTCTGGTTACAATGTACTAAATCAGTATTAGTTTCTGTGGCTATGGCAAGTAATTACCACAAATATAGTGGCATAAAGCAACAGAAACATATTCTGTCATAGTTTTAGAGATTAGAAGTCTAAAATCAGTATGACTGAGATGATATCAAAGTGTTGAAGGGCTGTCCTCCCTTCAGAGGGTCTGGGGAGAATCTATTTCAGTCCTCTTCCAGCATTTAGTGACTATCAGCATGCCTTGTCATGTGACCACATCATTCCAGTATGCAAGGATAGCATCTTCACATTTCTCTCTCCTCAATGTTGCCTTCTCTGTGTGTGTCAAATCTCCCTCTGTCTCCCAATTATGAGAATGAATGTGATAGCATTTGTGATAATCTTCCCATATCAAGATGCTTTGATTAATAACATCTGCAAGGACCCTTTCTTGCTACATAAGTTAACTTTCATAGGTTCCATGAATTAGGATATAGATGTCTCAGGGTAGTCATTTTTCAGCCTACCCTAGACTACATCATGATCTTCCTATCTCCTTCCATAGGAGAGGAAAAAAAATTACCCTAATAAAACAACTTCCTCATGATTCTCTCTAAAAGACAATGTATATGGCTAAGGTAGCGTAAGAAATATAAACACTCACTATGAAACAACGTTTTAAAATATTGCTTAAAACAACATAGGACAAGCGTATTATTAACTTGTTGAGAGAGAGAGAGAAATGGATAGTACCAGATAATGAAACTCAAATAATAATTTTTCTTCTTGGTAGACTAGGACAATGGATAATCCAATTATGTTACAGCAAGCTGGACAAAAGCACAGAACTGAAGTGTCAGACTATAGTTATATAGTCTTTAGAAAGATCTTAATTAATCAAACATAAAAAAATTTAAAGGAAATGTTTTCTAAAGTCTAAAATATGCTACATTTATAAACCATTATTGCTGGTACAATACATGACACTAAGAAAGATGAATCCCAAGGTATTAGCAATAACATCAGAGGAGTGGGAGCTGATGATTCAGGAAATTATCAGAGAGAGAGAAAAACATGAATGGTTCCAGTGGGGTTTAAATTCCCAACATTATTAAGGAATTATGGACTTCTTGGGCCACATCAAGGAAGAGAAGTAAGAATGACCTGCTTGCATGGAACTGGAATGTAGAAAGATCAGCCCCATCTATGGAATGGGAATTAGGATTAAAAAAAAAAAAAAAACAGAAACAAAAACTTCTGCCCACCAGGATTGAGAAGTTGTACATGTATCAGCCACTCAACAGGGGCCATAGATAGAAAAGAGGTCATGGTTGAGAAAGCAGATGGCAAGTTTGGACTTGATATGTGTAGGAAATCCAGATTCACACAAATACATAATGTGATGATTTCAATCCAGAATAGTAACATAAAATGTGGTATAGCACTGATGAATCAATAGAACCTCAGCAGAGCAAATACCAAATATAAAAATGTCTTAAGAGAATTTTTTCATAACTTAAGATACTAGACTCCATAGTAGGGGAAATAAAGAGAATGTAAGACATCATCAACAAAAGTCAATATAGCAATACAGAGTTGTTTCTTAAGAATTAGAAATAATATTACATATATTATATTTATATATTTATATATGCATTATATATTATATATATTTATATTTGATGTATATATAAATATATAAAATATATCCCTAGAGGGAATCTTGTGGGCCTTCATAGCTAATCCTAATATTCATTTGGAAGAGAAAAAGCCAAGAAGTTCACAGACTATGTTAAAAAGCTAAACTGATCCTATGAGACATTAAAAATTATTATTAAAATTTTGGAAAAATATTGTATATTTTGGCACAGTTAGAATCCAAATGATACATAGAATGTAAGATAAAGCTGAGAAACAAACCTGCACCTGTATAGAAACTTGATATATAGTAGAGATGCCATTGAAATCAGTGAGAAGGGACAGACTATTAAATAAGTGGAGATGGAACAATTTGTTATGCAGATGCACAAAATCAAAGCACAGTCATTCCTTGGTATTAGTGGTAGATTGCTTCCTGGATGAGCACAGATATCAAAATCTGCAGATGCTCAAGTCTCTTATATAAACAGATGTATATAAACTGTGCATATCTCCCTGTATATTTTAAATCACCTCTCGATTACCTATGATACTCAATACAATATAAATGTATTTATTTATATTATCTCTTATAGTTGTATTATTTGGGTTTTTTTCCTGAATATTTTTGATTTACTGTTGGTTGAATCTATGGATGCAGGACCTGTGAATACAGAGGGCCAACTGTAGATTTATTGCATCTTATCACACATAAAAATAACTTCCAGATGTGTGAAGAAAGAATGTTTAAAAGTCATAATTAAAATATAGAACTTTTATTAAATAGGAATAGATGTTTTCTTGAAACGGAATGTTGAAAGTACAAACTTGAATTAAAATTAAAATGATATATTAAAAATTAAACTTCAAAACAAAAAGCTTTATCATTGAGAAAATATTTCCAATCCACAGAACAAAGTTTAGCATATATTTGATTGAAAATGTCAACAATCAACAAAAATGATTGAATTTTAGAAGGATGGAAACTGTGTATGTGTATACACACACACACACACACACACACATACACACACAAAGGAAAACCAGAACTTCCAATAAGCATTTAAGAAAGGGTTCCACATCAGCCATTATCAGGGAAATCTGAAATAAAAACAATAATGACATATCGTTTCTCACTCAATTTTCTTGGCAAACAAAGTTAAAAAGATAATGTCTGAAATTATAAATAATTAGCAAGAATATGAGGTGATGGAAACTTTCCTATAGTGATGGAAGTGAACATTGATACAACTACTTTGAAGAATCATTTGGCAAAATCCATATAGTAAGGGTGAAGATGTAGGTAACTTATGCCCCAGCTGTTCCAGTCCTATATGTATATCTGAACCAAGTCTTACACATGTATATAAGATATATGTACAGGGATATTAACTGTAGCTTTGTTTAAATTCTTTAAAAAACTGGCATTTTCAAAAAGCATTTGATTTATGACAAATGAAATACAACTCATTTCTTACATAACTATTTTAGCCAGTGAATTAATGAAAGTAATTTTATTGGAAATTTTAAAATTATTTTTGATATGGGTACATGTGTGCATATACAATTATACATATATGGGTTTGTGTATGTTGAGTATGTACAATGTCAGAGAAGGTGGTTCAAGGTTTGCTTTGTTTTATCGTAATCACAATGTAGAATGTCAAACCTAACTTAGTCAAGAGAATTCATCACAAAATTAGATCAGTATTCCTAAGATGAATTATACATATGTAAATATTTGAAAATTCAGTGTGTTAGCACCATGAACTTTAATAAAAGAGGACAACACCAGGGTCAGGAGAGAAATCACACTAAGTTAAGCCTCTTTGCTTACAAAGTGATAAGTGATAAGAGCAGACACTTATATTATCAATAAAGAGATATTTTGTGTTCTCATTCCTGCTTCTGGCATACAGATAAATCCTTTTGTAATTAGCTAACCTACTTCACTGTTGGGTGGTGGTAAAGAAGTACAGCAATAAAAATATATGGCACCAGAAAAATGCAAGCTGAGGGAAATGTCAAAAAACAGGTAGTAGTTGTGCTTCAACAAGACCCAGGACACTAGTTCAGAGTAAGTACAGGCTGCAAGAGTACAATTCATGAGGCTATTTCAGCCAAAGTTCAAAAACTCAGGACTAATACCAGCTGAGGACAAGCAATTATCAAAAGTGGAGTAAGGAGACTCCCTGTAAAAAATTACAACACAGGCATACATATATTTTTTATTTCCAATGCCCTTACCATAACAAAAGGGATTTTTAAAAAAGGTAAACTCTGTACTAACGCTGGAGTAAGTAGAAATAGATATCTTGTTTATTCAATGAGATTGAAGGATACAGCATCCTTTCATCTATCATTTCAAAGAATTTTAGGCAAAAGGAATACAGATTTTTCCCATGGAATTTGTAAAGCTGATACTGAATGACATGCAAGAACAAAAGGTTAGAATAGCTGAGACATTAATAAATAAGTAAAAGGCAGATGGTTTTGTTCTATTCAGAATTAAGACATAAAATATATTAACAAAAACAGTGGGACATGGATTATGGCACAGAAATATTGATCAATAGAATACAAAAGAGAGCCTTGAAACACACACATACTCATATTCACACATGTGAAAACCTAAGACATATCAGAGCTGAAGTAACAAAATAAAAGGGGACCATAGACTATTCATTAAAAAGTACCAAGAAATTTGATTATCTCTAATTAAAACTTATTATACTCCTACCTCACTCTACATGCAAAAATCAATTCTAGGTAGATTAAGCAATTAAATGTGAAAGATTAAGGGATACAACTTTTGATATAAAATATAATAAGGTATGTGTACTAACTTGGGATAGGAAATATTAGAAAAGTACCCCAAAATTTCACCCCTACCAAGACAGGCTTATAAATTTCTATAACACAATTAAAAACTTTTGTTTATATGAGAAGTAATAATTCTTCAGATTTTATACCTATATTATTATATACATATAAATATATCAATGAGATATATGCTTCCTATTGATTCTGTTTCTTTGGAGAACCCTACCTAATATACCAACTCAAAATAAAGTGTCCATGTTTGCTACTAAAAATTGCAGAGGATACCATACCATATCTGCTTTCTCTGTTTAAACTTATTTTTTCCTGATCCACCCATGGTAGCACATTGCAACAGTTAATTGTTCCCTTGCATCTACCCTCTACTTCCTTGTCTTTTGTTTCTCTAATTACATTTTACCAGGTTCTAAGCAAATGTGATTATTTCCTGTTTCAATAACCAACCATTTGGGTGCTGTGGGAGAAAATGTCTTACAATTTAATTTATTACTGGATTACAAATGCCCAGTCTCCATCCTCAATTGGGCCCTTCATGCTTCTCAGCAAGCTTTTCATGATACTTTTTTCAACTTTCCTGATCATTCCTTATAGCAACTCTTTACAGGGCTACTCCTAGAGTGTAGAGAGGTAAGACATGTACTTTTGTGGGATCCTATCTGTACAAATGAATTGATTAGAATATTTACTACAAAATCCCTGGGCTTATCTGAGTTATAATGATGTATTTATAAAGATCAAGAATAAGAATAGAAAAGAGGAATTAATGTATTTCTTTAGTGCCCAAACAGGCCATGTGAACATCCTTCCTGGTGTCCAAGCACCATCTCTTCATCCTTTACTGTCAAATGTATCATTCCTAGATAATTTTACATATTCCACCACAAGAAAAAGGTAACAGCAATATTACTCACAAAGGCTCTTCGGAGCCTTTTGTATTGAACAATATAGATCTTCTCACCACTGTAGTTTCCTAATGCCACTTATATAATGTACTTTAAATCATTACTCATCCATTGTGGTTTCCATGAATATTGGCTTTCAGTGACTCTCTCAAAGCTTGTGTCTGTGCTTTGATAATGATAACCACAAATGCAATTCTTCCTCAAATTAGGTAGAAAAATGCAAAAGATCATTATTTTGTTCTAGACATTCTAAATTTACTGTTTGAAAATTTATAGCATAAATGTTAAAAGTATATCTTCCAATCATGCCTTTTCTTGGACTAATTAGACCATAATCCTTGAATTCCTAGCATTTGATCTTTTACAATGTGGACCTCATCTTCCACACCCTACCACAAACTGAACGGGTAGTCAAGGATCATGGCATGGGACTAGAAGAGAAGGTTAAAACTAATCTGGGGTGGCATGTATCACCACAGTGGTTGGAAACAAGAGAGAAAGTATAGTAATGGGTAGAAACCATTGGCATTACTAAGCAATGGTCTTCAGAAATCCTCGGTGAATTAGACTTAGTCATCCCTGGAAGACTGTCTGACGTGAGACCTAGACATTGCCCAGTTTGGGGTGACCTCCTGTTACTAGTGTCAAAGGACACACCACCAATGAGGTGTCAGAGCCAGTACCAGCTAGTCCATGCCACTAGAGACAGACACAAGATTTTGTGGTAAACATTTGTCAACTGGAACTCATTTAGGACCAGAGTCTGTCCTGACATTCTGAAGTCTGAGCTGGCTGGTCCCAGACCCTCGATGATGTGGCAAGGGGCACAGGGCTAAGAAGAAGGCCTTCCCTTGCCCATGTCTAAGGGCTATACTACTCAATTAAGTCAATTTTGGTTTTCTAAAAGTATCTATATCTTCATCAGCACCATCATTATTCTCCACAGATCATGTCAATTTCTACTTTAGTGTGAACATTGAAATTATAAAGCAGAATTCACTGATTATGTTCAACTTACCAAAATTCAATTCCAACTTATGGACTTCCCTGTATTCATACTTATTTTTAATTACTTCCATCAAATAATAGTAGATGTAAACTTTGGGGTCAGGATGATAGAGTGCCTCAAAGCTCAGTGTCTAATGTTACATAGGTTTGCAATTCAGCTGCAGATCAACAGTATTTTACTGTATAGCCAAAACATGATTTTTTAAATATAAATTACATTTATTATATAGTTTATGGAGCTATGGTAAGATTTAAATACAATATAATAATGTTAGTAAGTTACAGTGTCAGCAATATAGAATACCCTATACATCATAGACGTAGGGTATTTGTTCTTATAATAGACATACATTTTTTCTTCTCCAGTTTAATAAACATAAAAATATTCTTATGTTAAAGTTTAACTTACATGATGAGAAAGAGCTATAACAAATGTAATGCAAATAACATTTTATTTTTTTTTTATTTTTTTATTTTTTTTTTTGAGACAGAGTCTCCCTTGTTGCCCAGGCTAGAGTGAGTGCCATGGCGTCAGCCTAGCTCACAGCAACCTCAAACTCCTGGGCTCAAGCAATCCTGCTGCCTCAGCCTCCCGAGTAGCTGGGACTACAGGCATGCGCCACCATGCCCGGCTAATTTTATATATATATTAGTTGGCCAATTAATTTCTTTCTATTTATAGTAGAGACGGGGTCTTGCTCTTGCTCAGGCTGGTTTCGAACTCCTGACCTCGAGCAATCCGCCCGCCTCAGCCTCCCAGAGTGCTAGGATTACAGGCGTGAGCCACCGCGCCCGGCTGCAAATAACATTTTAGCTATGAGATTTAAGGGCAGATACATGGGTCTGTCAGAAATTAAAGAAAAAAAACTAATGCAAGTTTCTGAATGAGGAGGCAATCTCACTGTCCTAGCTAGCACCTGCTCAACAGAAAAACAAAACATACAATGTGAATAGTGATTATGTTATTTGTTATTCATTTCATCACATATGAATTTATTGTTATTTACTTCGAAAAAATCCACATCAATATGATGGAAGCTTGACATTTATATAAGGAAGAAATTGGCACAGTAACAGAATATAATTCCATAGATGAACAAGTATAGATAAATATGCATGAAATAGTTTTCAATAAAACAAATTTTGCTCTTCATTATAGGTAAGGGCATCTATTATAAGAATGCATGAAATAAGTTATATTTGACTAACCCAAAGTACAATAATAAAGGTGCCCTTAAAAATAATTTACATTACAGTGCATGAACACTTGTATGACTAATATAGTCATGCAGTCACACTTATCCAAGCTGGCTTAAAGCAGAAAAAAAAATATGGAGTCACATTTATTGGAGCATGAGAAAGACACTATGTGCAAAGTTATAGAGGAGCTCAACATATAAGGGCTTTTTAGTTAGTGATGTCAAATGTCAAATAAAGTGTAGGAAAATCACAACTCTATTGATGCTGATATTAAGCCAATAGAACTTGTTAACTGATGTTTTAGAAAGACACTGTAGTTACTTGTATATAACTACATGTGTGACTAGGATGTATGCTACAATGAAATAACTGGCAAGTAGACATGAATTACTTATTTTATTATAAGTACACACAAGTATATCGCATGTGGTATGGGTTAGTTACTTACTGTACCATTCTAATGTCTACCTCTTAGATGCCTTTGGCTCCATTGAATTATCTGCGTGAGAAGCAATCGAGATGATTTTAAAAATTCCTTTTCTTTCTCACCAGAGAATATTGTCTTCAACTGATAGTCCTTTATAAGGAGGTGGGAGAAAAGAGGGGATAGTGTATTTCATGTCTCTAAATATTTCTGGTAATATAGAGTGCATTAAAAAGAAAAATCACTATAGAAAAATAAATACTATAGGAAGTGTTTTGTATCCTCTTTTTTCAATTAGAATTTTGAAATTTATCTGTGTTTGCAATTTAATGAGCAATTGAACAGGGTTAGCATAATCCCTGATAGAAATTAATATTTTATGTTAACATTTAATGATATTTTATCTTAGTAATATATATTAATTGCATGTTAAGTCATCTTTTTTGTTAGTCTCATGGTAGTTCTAAAGTTCCCGTATATACTGTTTAACATTTTACTCCTTGAATATAATAAGTAAAAAGTAAATAGAAACAATATTAAAATTTTTAAAATCATATTTATGGTTATTTCCTTAATAAAAAGCATAGAAAGGACATGTAATAATTACCCTCAATGAACTACCAGATAAATGAAAAACCTAATCCATGTAATTATATACACATTACAAAATGGTAAATTTCTTCATGAATCAATTAACTATTGTAATGGTGATCTATGACATATATGTACTATTTTAATAGCAAAGTTAGTTTATTAGCTAGAGCAGGGGTCAGCCAACTTTTCTGTAAAGAGCCAAATATAAAATATTTTGGGGTTTGCAAGCTACATGGTCTCTGTTGCAACCACTCTACTCTGTCATTATGAGATGAAAGCAGCCATATTTGCTACTATTTTAATGAATGGATGTGACTGTGTTCTAGTGAAACTTTATCTACAAAAAGAGGTGGCTGGCCAGGTTGGACCAGGAAGCCATAGATTGTTGATTCTATGCTAAAGGGAACATGAAACCTAAGCTAAAGGGAACATCATACCTCCAGATTTGGTTCCCTTCCCAATACAAGACTCATTTTATCAATAAACATCTAAATCCATAGTACCCAACCAAACTAGCAAGAAGCTGTTGACAAGGACTTAATATTTATGGCCCAACATTGCCTATTAGTCACAATTAGCATTAATTAATGTGGCATGTCTTTACTGCAAGAGGAAAGTGTTACATTCCACAGATTATTCTTGATATCAACTACCATACAGACTAATGCATTAACACATAGTGAGAGATTCATTGCTTTTGAATTATGATAAGACACAGTGAACATTTTAAGATGACTAAGTATTAGATTAGCTAAAATTAGAATAGGTAAACTATGGTTGCTATGCTCATGTTATGCACATTACCTTGGCAGTAATAAGACAACCACACAAGGGTAGTAGTATTATCCCCAGGTTATAGATCAGGAAACAGAAGCTCAGTATGAACATATAAATTGTCCAAGCGCCCACTGATAGTAAATTAAATTGAAGCATCAAATATTGATTTCAAATCTGTCTGACTCCACAGCCCATACTCCGTTTTTGTTTTTTAACACACTACTCAACTATGTACATTGTCTACTAATGGTCTGGTATATTTAAGCTGCATTGGGGAAAATTACTTATTATTTTCAGCTACAGCAAATTTCACTAGCCCTCAGAGCTGAACAGGATTCTCTCTATTTCATTTTCACTGTCCTCCAAACTCAGATTTCCTGCATGTCCTCCTTACACTCAGCAGTGAAGGTGCCTTCTATTTACTGAACAAGAAGAAAATCTTACACGAACTCCTATAACTTCACTACTTCTTACTCCAAATAGCTTCCAATTGTTTTATCCTTTACCTTATTATTTTCTCTGAAATAATCTTTCTTCTACTTCCCTAAACCAGCATGTGCAAACTTCTTGATTCTATCCTCCCCCACTACCTCCAGTGTCATGCGTCAACTATGATTTTGTTTCTGTTGTTCTGCTGCTTTCTAATCCTCAAACTAAAAATATGCACAAGCCACTTTTAGTCTGACCTTAATCCTCAATACCTCAAATTATTTTCAATTGCTCCCCTTTTCTGTCACTGAAATACTTCTTGGAAGAAGAGTCTATGTCCTTGAACAACTTGTCACCCCCTCACACACCATACCTCGTGCACCCCAGCTTGTGCCATCATTAATCTGCTGAGATTGGTCTCTCAAGTGTTTCTGCAATTCTGGAGAAAAATCCTTCCTGATTGGCCTTACACATCTGGACCTGTAGGTGGCAATTCATGGTGGTAATCTCCCTCTTGACTTTGAAAACTCTTTCTTAGCTTTTCTTTATCATTGTCCTTTGCCTGCACTCCTTCAATGACTGCCTCCTTTTTTTTCTGCTTTCTTTAAAGGAAGTGCTGGTGCTGATTTTACACCATATTTGTACTTTCTTAATACTGTGCTCCATGGGAATCTCATTTACTTTCATATATTCAAATATTATTCTATGCAGATTCTATATCTATATATGCTCTATAGGCTCTAGATTCTCTTTTTTCCATTTTCAATAGACTGTTTGACATTTTTGCCTGAATATACCACTAACCATTAAAATATAAGGTGGCCTAAAACAAACTTGCCATATGCACATCCATCAAGGAAAGCATTTTTTAATAGTCATCAGCAGCTGAGTTGTCTTGAGCTATTTTAGAGTTTTCTTGATCTATTAATTTCTCTCTCTTTCTCCCCATCTCTTTCTCAGCTTAGTGTTACAAATATTAAATCGTGCACTGTACACTATTATTTATATTCAGTGTCATCTTTCCTATCCTATTACTGCTGCAGGCCAGTTTTTATGCTTCCCCATTTTATTATTAACTTTATAAACATCTTTACTTTTCTTACCACTTTTAGAATTTAAGCCAGATAATATTTTTTAGGTGTAGGTCACATCATAAAATTAATTCTCTTTTTGTCAAACATTGTTAATATTATCCCAGCCCACTTAATTAATTATGCTCTTCCTTTCGAGACATCTATGGTTGTTTAGCATATGGCCCTGGATTATACATCCAATTTTATTTTCAAGACTCTGCATGTGCTGTGCTTAAGTCAAGTTGCCTCACTGACCCTCCATCTGAGGTGAACACTACTGTCCCACTTCTAAAATGTGTTCTCACTTTACCATCACTTGAAACATTCTATGTTTCATGTATAATTTCTAACATTTGAAAATATTACCTGTCCTTCAAGAATCATCTCAAATTATAGCTCCTCTTTGACTGCTTTAATTTAATTCTCCAGTTGGAGGTAATCCTTTCCCGTTTGGAAATGCCAGTTTGTACATCATTTATGACAATTATCTCTCTCATTGTCTAACATCTCACACTACATCTAAAAATGACCAAGCATCAAAACTGCTTCATTTACTATACAACATGTAAACATGTGACATGCATATATTACATATAAATAATTCTTTTCCTTAGGTGACATCAGAAAAAGACAATTTATTTGCCTTTCTATTGACTTGAAGGTGTTGAATTACATAGAAGACCTGGAAATGTATCAATACTGCAGTGTCAGTTAGAGTAGAACAGGCTGCATATATTTTAGCAATAAATGCAGGTCTTTAAATCAAAGTAGGTATGACACCTACTCAAGTTATATATACTCAAGTTATATTTCTTGCTCATGTCACATGCCCATCAGTGACACATTATATCTCATATTGAGCTGGCCAAACCATACAACATGATCATGACAAAATTAAACTAGGTAGAGGTGGGCAGGGGATATTGGTGAACAGTTAAACCCTCTGTATCATGCAATGACATGACCTTTAGAAGCTGGTTCCCAATTGAATTGCCTAATGCAGCAGTCCTCAACCTCTTTGGCATCAGAGACCAGTTTCACGAAAGAATTTTTCCATGAACCAGGTTGAGGGGCAGGATGGTTTCAGGATGATTCAAATGCATTGCATTTGTTATGCAATCAAATTTCCTTGCTAATGATAATCTGTATTTGTAGCCACTCCCCAGCACTAGCATCACTGCCTGAGCTCCACCTTGTATCATCAGGCATTAGATTCTCATAAGGAGTATGCAACCTAGATCCCTCGTATGCACAGTCTGCGCTCCTGTAAGAATCCAATGCTGCTGATGATCTGACAGGAGGCAGAGCTCAGGCAGTGATGCAAGCAATGGGAAGCAGCTGTTAATACAGATGAAGCTTCCCTTGCTCACTTGCTTGCCCGCAACTTACCTCCTGCTGTGCAGCCTGGTTCCTAACAGGTTGATATTGGTCCATGGCCTGGGGATTTGGGGAACAAAGGCCTAATGCATGATTTCGAGAAATAATGTATGTAGATACTGGAGAGCAAGAAAGATGGCCTTGTATGCCTAAGAACATTCTATCATACATGCCAGTAACTGGTATAACCACACACCCCACTTCCCATCTCTCCCTCTCACTCTCCCTTTTTCCTTTATCCCTCCTCCTCCCTCTCCCCTGTGCCTGCCTATTCCTCCTCTTCCTTTCCCTTGGTTTACACCTTTCCTTGCCATAAATAGAATTCTCCTCAAGGAAGTAACTTTGGGCTCTGTTTGTGTATGTTAGGTAAGAGGGAGAAGAGATTACATGTTATGCAGCGCAAAAGCAGCCTGTCCAAACCACACTGTTACGGGCATCACCCAGGAGTCATGAGCATAATTACCTAAGTCAAGAAAAGATTCCCTCCGCACTATGGACTCTAGAATATAATGAGGGTTAGTGAGTCATGACCTAGATGAGCACCTAGCAGATCAGGAGAGCGAGACTAATCCTTTTTATTCTTTGTATGCTTTCTGACAAAGTTTTAATTACAGTCTAAGTTTCATCCCAGAGTATATCTGTAAAATATACTTATGCTCCTTATAGTGGCCCACAGAAGTCACTCTTCCTCAAAGTCAAAAGAGCCTTTACTCATCCCTTCACTAATTCAAAAATATTTATTGTCTATTATGCTTTGGTTTACTGACATTCTTTATTTTATACATGAACTATATATATAAAATTTATACAAGATAGAGGCTTTGTTCACAAAAGAAAATGCAAAAATTACTTCAGGAATAAAAAAATCCTGAATATTAAGGTTGGTCTAGATCATCAAATTGTAAGGCAAGTCCAATTGGTATAATGTCATGAGTGTAATGAACCAGTTTGATATCTTGCAGAAGGCAAAGATGATCAAGATTCCTGCAAGTTAAATTATGTCATAGTCCTCTGGAGGGCTGATATGCCACTGAGATAGGACAATGAAGGTGTATTGATTGCTGACATTATCAACTGAAAGTAAACTACTTTTGGTGGTCCTCATTGACAAGTATAGAGAAAAAAATATGGTCAAATCAATAGCTGCATATCAGGTATCAGGAAATGTGTTAATTTGCTGAAGCAATGAAAAGACATCTGGTACAACAGCTGCAACTGAAGTCATCACCTGGTTATACTTATGACATCCTATTGTCATTTTCCAAGATCCATCTGTCTTCTGCACAGGCCAAGTAGATAAGTTGAATGAGGATCTGATTGGGATCACTATCCCTCTGCTTTTCAAGTCCCTGATAGTGGCACTAATCTCTATAATTCCTCCAGGGATGTGGTATTGCTTTCGGTTTACTGTCTTCCTAGGTACAGGCAGTTCTAGTGGCTTTAAATTTGCCTTTCATACCATAATCGTCCTCACATTGCAGGTCAGGGAACCAATGTGGGGATTTTGCCAGCTCCTAAGAATGTCTATTCCAATTATGCATTCTGTAACAGGAGAAATAATCATAGCATGAGTTCAAGGACCTGCCATTCCCACTGTGAGGTGGATTTGAGCTAAAACTCCATTGATTGCTTCACCTCTATAATCTGCTACTCTGAGTGGTGGGCTACAGTGATGTTTTGAGTCTCCCAGAATTAGTGTTAGTTCAGATCCAGTTTCAGGTACTCCCTGAAAGTTCTTCTCATTTCCTTTTCCCCAATGTATATTTCCCTGCTAAAATTCTCAGGTTTGTGGGGAAGAAAGAGAAAAAAACTAAAAGTATACATTTTTGGGTAGCCTTCTGGGGTCTTTCTTCCAGGGACCTAGTCTCCTCTCCATTTAAGGGGTTCTAGGTCTATAAACTGCCTAAGTCTAGGGGTTGATTGAGAGGCTGAGTATCCCCATTTTTATGATCCATGTTAGACTTTTTTCATTTAACCTAGAACTTTTCTGATTTTAAAGTAATAAGTTATAACTAGATCAAGTAAGAATGTAATAGGCTTTCTATTTTATTTCTAAGAGTAGCATAATGAACTAGCCAATGCCATAGGTCTGTGCAAGTCAGACTAGTCTGATTACTGCTTTGACTGTGTTATCTGTCGTGGTAACTGCACCCACATTACATTTGCTGATTGAGTTCCACCATATATATAGTCCCTGCCATTTGGCGAGGCAATTACTCCATTGCATGTAAGTTTCCCCGTTCAGTGACTTCAGTTCCGAGCACTTCAAGGATGCTGGGGCTTCCCTCACAAATCTATTCCTCAACCATGGTGGGAGGTGTGTCTCCTGAACCCTTCCAGAATGGGTGAGTAGGTCTTAAATGACAGATCCACTTGAATTTTGCAATCTCCTAAACCTTTGAATCCCCTCCTCTACATTAAGCTAAGGCAGGTTAGGCATTTTCAATTTGCTCACTGTAGGCCAAATTTTGATTCTTGTTTCAGCCACCCAACCACACAGATAGAACACTTTCTAACTCCCTGAGCTGAAACACTAAATGCAGAATCTCGGCTAAGTGAGTTCATATCAATAAATTCAGTCTGATCCAAATGTGTGTTCCTTCCACTGCCATACCACACCTTTAATATCCATTTCTACACATGTTTCCTGGATTTCTCCGTCTGCCTAAATTAGAAAACTCAAACGCTTTTTGGTTTATAGGAAATCTCATGAGTCACACTTTAGACCTTATCTTTAGGGCCCTGCAAGAATTTAAGACTAGTTAGAGGACTAAAAGCAAAGAAGCATGGTAGTGGTGGATCCAGAGTAGAATCAGTGGCTTACATGGCCACTGCCTCAAGGTAGGCCATTATAGTTTTCTCAGCCTAAAAAGGATTAATCCCCTCTGACATGTTTGAGAGGCCACTTCCACTGGAAGTGAGAAGGCGGCTTCCACTAGAGGTGGAGAGGCCTCTTCCATTGGTGAATAAGATGCATAAGAGTTTGAGGGCTCAATGTCCTCAACTTCATCAAGACTTCCCACATGTTCCCACTCCAACTTTCAGGATCCCATTCCTTCCCAATCAATGCAAAAGAACCAATGTTGGAATTCAACTCTGAATTCTAACTTCTGAGAACCAGGAGAGCTGATGGTGTGGTTTCAGGAGCAAGGAAGAGCTGATATTTCAGTTTGAGTATAAAGACAGGGAAATAATGATGTATCATATCAAGGCAGTAGGGTAGGAGGAATTCCATTTTACTTGTGGAAGAGTCAGCTTTTTTCTTCATCCAGGCCTTTGGCTGATTAGATGAGGCTTACTCACATTAGCGAGGACCATCTGCCTTGATCAATCTATTGATTATAATGTTAATTTCATCCAGATACAGCCTTGCAGACACACCCAGAATAATGTTTAAACAAATGTCTAGACAGCCTGTGGTCCAATCAAGTTAACACATAAAGTGAACCATAACAATTCTCTTTAGACCAGGGCAAGACATTAGAGCTACGGGCCATATGTCTCAGTGCCAGGTATTGGCAATGAGGGAGAAAAGTTTTACTTTCTACTTTATTGCAAAAACATTATTTAATTCCAAGATGCAATGAAGGGTCAGCATTAAGGACCCTCTAAAGAATTATATTCTGCTAACTGTCAAACTTGTCACCTGTAGAAATTTCATTTGGGCAACAGCATACTAAGATACGTCAAAGAAAAAAACAGAACTCTAAAAAAAGAATGAAATTAAGCTTACAATTCAAGTTTTTCAACTTCTGTAATAACTGACAATTTTATTCTAGAATTGTGTAATTTATGCCTCAAATTGTTAGATATTATTAAATTAAAGATACATGTTAAAACAATTTTAAGTAAAACTCAAACCACCAAACAGTAAGAAAGTCCCTTATGAAGGATGGGTCTTATAGGAATAAGATAATTAAAGAAATCTCACTTTGAAAATAACTTATCTTTATTCTAGGAAATGGAATTGTAAGAAGAGGTAACATTAGGAAAATAATTATAAGAGCATGTGTGCTTTTTATTTTGTCCTAATTGTGCTTTTTCATATACTCAACATTCACATTAACCTAGATGAATTTATATAGAGTCATTTGTTAGGAAAGACAGGAAATTATCTTAAAGTCTATTAAAAGAGATTGGTGTCAGTTGTTTTCGAAAGAGAAGAGTTTAAGGATGTCTAATATTAATATTTTGCTAAAAGCATAGAATTATTCTTTCTTTGAAGAAAGTTGGACCACTAGAAATTCATACCTCATTAAGATGCTCAGTTTGCTACCTGAACTTTAAAGTACAATTCCTATTCTGGTGGAAAATAATAGCTATATATATAATAGTTTAAACTGAGCTTTTCCAGAAACAGTTCAATGAATTGCTTAAATAATCTAAAAACTAATATTGGTGATGAAAATAATAATATACTTTAAAATTCAAAGTTTTATCACCAGTAACAAAAACACATTGGGATAATTATACCACTTTAATAGCTGTAGCTGTACAAATAAACAGCAAATAACTCTGCTCAAACTTTTCTATTACTTTCTGTGTTAATCTATAATCATATTTTTCAGAGAAATTAGCATCTTTTTCTCATTTCTGAACATGAGCCATCAGACTCAGCTAAAATTTTTTTTGAAAATTATATTCCTTACTACAGAATTTAAATATTTCTCCTGAAGTCTTCTTCTCATGGATTCACTTACATATCTATGAAAGCTTTTGTGTATGTGTGTGTTTTGTTTGGGAAAAAAATCATTTGTAAATTCTCAAATACTCCCCCCTTGTCACTTTCTCCTTCCTACTTCCCACCCTCTAAAAATGACTGATCATAATGTGCTAAAGACAGGTAGTTGCAACACAATTTCATTTTCCTCTCTAATTGTGATATGCTTTATACAAACATTTCGAGGACATCAGCCTTTTTTCAGGGGAGAGGAGATAAGAGATGCCACAGATGCTATGATGCTATCTTATTGTTTATCTCTTTTTAAATTTTTGTCAGTGTCTTACATATAACACTTATGTAAGTGAATGATGCACTAAAAATAACCTAGAAACTATGAAAAGAGGACAAATGAACTGCACTGCTAATTTTTAAATACTTTGAATTCAAATGTCTATGGTAGCCTCAACATTTATAAATATAGCAACTGAATATGGGATGTACCTATTGGGAAGCTGAATATCACCCCAAATTTAGAATTTTGTATATATTTTCATGTATACTATATTATGCAAATGATGTATGCAATATTCTTTTAGCTACAATAGTATTTTTCTTTAACAAATTATATATATATATACTGAGTTTATATTAACACTAGCATTAACACTATTAACTAACATATCCAGATAAGTGTAACAGCTTGTATAAATTAATAAAGAAAATACATTCAACAACTGATATAGTAAATCACAATGCTTTTAATTTTCATAAATTTCTATATTATATAAAGTAAAATAATACTCTAAGCACATATAAGTATAATCTTCTATCAAAGTTGCAAGTCATATTAACTTGAAATAAATTTTTCAATTACATTCCAAATTTTTGACTTTAAGAAATTCCAGCTATGGTAGTAGAAACACATGTTTATCTCTACTTCTTGAAGAACCAGTAAGATGATTATTATATGAAACAAAAACATACATCCACAAGATCATAAAAAACAGAATCGAAAAGAGTAACAAAATTTGTCATGCTAGAAAACAGATGGAGCAGTAGTAAAGGACTTACCACACCAGAGGAATAATCTTAAGGTTGCAGGTACAGATGCCAAAAAGAAGTCCAATTCACACCAAAGTATCCATAAAAGACTCAGGAATGGAAGCAACCACTACCTCCCAATGTAAGGAAATACAGTAGGTGTAAACATAGAAAGATTGGCTGAAAGTCTGTATGAAAAATAGCTAGATCCCAAATTCCCTGCAACCTCCTGCACAGCCAGAAAACAGCTCCTCCCCTATGCCGTGACTGGCAGCTTGAGGTTACACTTGGAGATGGTACAACAGGGAATTCCAGATTTTGTTCCACCAGGCATTTTCTTGTCATTTTCCCTAAACAATATAGTATAACAACTACAAATATTATACAGCATTTACATTGTATTGGGCATTATAATCAACCTAGAGAGGATTTAAACTATATGGGAGGATATGGATAGGCTATAGGCAAATACTACACCATCTTTATATCAGTGACTTGAACATCTGCACTTGTTGGTATGCCTGAGAGGTCCTAGAACCAATCTCCCACTGATGCTGAAGGATGACTGTATATATCTTTTGTTCTCAAGTGGCAAATTTTTTTGTGCTCATGTTGAACTTTAGCCTATCACAACCTATGTACTGACCTTGGGCAGTACTGACCTATGTACTGACCTGGGATGGCAACCTGAGAATGGGGATCATCAGGTGAATCTCTCAAGTATTACATATAGGAAGAGGTCAGTATCTCGGGGGTTTAAAGGGACAAGCCACATGGAGCTGTATAAGAATAAGAAACAGGAAATAAGACAAAGTAGGAAAAGAGGGAGAGAAAACAGTAACTGTAATGTATACTCAAAAATATCTCACCTGGCTTTTGGACTATCACAGTGGCACAATTACATGTTGTCCTTTTGTAACTGGTCAACACTTTCCATACTTTCTCAGACTGTCTCTGTCCATACTAAGGGGATTTTATCTGAAACACTATGCACACGCAGTAGTAGATAAACAGTTTGATTTGCTTTGGTATGGACAGTTCTGACAATTAAAAGATATATATTACCTGTTTTGTTCTTATCCAATAGTTTCATAATCCCTAGTAAGAAAAATTCAGCAATATTTGAAAAATCTGCATTAAATCAGATTTATATCTAGGATATGTAAGTAATTTTTGTTTTAAGTAGGCTTTCCAGAGCTCAAAAATTACTTATTTAAGATCTAATTCTGCTAATTTAAATTTCTGCTGAATTAAGACTTGGTTTAATTTTACCATTGGGAAGGACAGACCCAGCACTGACTTTTAAATATATGGTATGCTGAGTTCTTCTTACACTTAACTTTTTTGATGACTTCTGGTTTACAAAGTCTCAGATGTGAATTGATATTAACACAGCATAGCCAAAACCTGGAACTCATCCCCCAATATGCTGGAATTGATGGAAATTGTAATTGTAAAGCTCAAAAATGTCTTGCAGCATGTTTATGCAAATTGTGATCTATTTGTACAAATGTATTATATAATATTTAAAAATATTTAATTATAGGCATACCTTAAGCATTTATAATATGCCATTATTTCACTCAGTGATAAAAACACATATGGTAAAAAATATATTATATAAAAATATTATCGTAATCTAAAAACATACATGACATATCACTATGCTATTTGAAACTCTAAAGACATATATCCTGAAATTCCCACTGCTGTATAAATTGTCAAAGAAAATGGATGTTACTGGGTATTATACATTGTCTTTCTTGTCTTTTTCTTCCTCCATTGACTATTTTACACTTTTTCCTTCCATACGAGTGATTCTCAATACAGGAGACATTCCACACAGGAGACATTTAATAATGTCTGGAGACATTTTTCCTTGTCAAGACTTGGGGTCAATGGTGTTTCTAGAGAGGAATGTTGCTAAATATCCCTCAGTTCACAAGAGAGTGCCTCTACAATAAATAGTTACCAGAACAAAAATATCAATACTCTCAAGGTTAAGAAACTCTATTCTATGTCTTCTTATGTTTCTTAAAAGTCTTTTTTCCCTGTATATTCTAACTATTGTCATAAGATACCAATTATAATAAAGAAAATCCTATAGTTTAATATAAAAATTTCTTGAATTCAGAATTAAGAGACTTAATTTCTATTTTTTTATAGCTCAGCTACTTAGCCTTTCATAAATCATTGAATCTATCAGAGATTGCATTTCTCCAAGTAAAATTTGTGTGAATATCCATGCTTTTTAGGTAAGTAATTAATTTATTTAAAAAACTTCACATTAATGTTTCAATAAATAAAACGACATAGACACTACTCTTCCAATGTTAAAATGTAGGTTTAGTTTAGAATTCAAGAATGGCAGGCTCTGTAGGCACAGTTGAAAACTGTTAGGCTAAAAAGATAATTCAATAATATTGAAAAAGATAATACATAAAAACTTTAACTTTATTAATATTAAATCTAGAGTAATAATCTAGAGTTAAAAATCTAGTTAAATCTAGAGAAATGTTTAGGTACTTGTTTATTTACATTTATATATGTATATATATTTTAGAAATAGAAACATATAATATTTATATTTCTCATATTTGACATTTTAGAAGTTCCAGTCTTTGTGTGAAACTGTCCTAGAATTAAGTAATATCATATGAAACGTGATAAAAACTCTGACTTAACTGATTCTTCTTGTACTTTAAACATACCCAAGAGTATTAAAACATTTTTTAGTATTGATTACCAAAATTGCTATAAATCATTGAAACACTGATATATCTCACATCAGGGAGAACAACCTAGCTCTCCTCTAGTTACCCATCAATGGTTTGCAACAAAAGTGATGTTCTGAGAGCTCCAAACATAGCCTCTTTACTTTCTCTTGAAGACCAATCACCCTACTATGAGAATGTCCAAGCTAGAAGAGGAAATGAGGAGAAACCATGCTGTTTGGGGGAAAAGAGGAAGAGGAAGAGAGAGAAAGATAAGAAGAGAAAGAGGGGAGAGACCATGTGGAAGAGTACAGGGTATTAAGACTCTATGGAATAGGGAATGTACACAGTTGAAACCTGTCAACTGGAAAATAATAAATCATTTGTTGTTTTAAGCTACAAAGTTTTCAGGTAGGTTTTTAGAGAGTAATAGATAAATTAAAACAGGTAATTAGCAGTTAAATAACCATAGTCTAGTAAAAGCTACTATTAAAAATTAGTGTTATGGAATATCATTATCTTTTACACTTCATGCTTCTTTTAAACTAGACTACTTTTTCATTCTTATTGCATATTTTGTCTATCATACACTGGATGCTTTTATGCTAACATGCTATTTATTATATTTCAAAGTGTTATCTATAGATACAAAACATGAATTATTGATATCACTATTTTGTATGTGAGATAAAATGGCTTGAAAAAAGTTGAACTGAAAAGTTTAATTCTAATATGCTAATGTGAAATAAGGGGTTGTTAAATTATGAATTAAAGAGGCAAGGCTTAGTTTGACAGTGTGCTGTGATTTTTCCAACAGCAAATATAAAATGGGATGTTCCCTAATTTATTTGACCACAGAACCCTACCTTACTGAATACTCAACAGGTTTTAAGGTAACAATAATAACTATGGTTCATATTATAAAACACAACTGGTCTTCCATATCCATGGTTTCCACATCTGCAGATTGACCCAACTGTGGATAGATGAAAAATATTCAGCATCATTGTATCTATACTAAATAGGTACTGCCTTTTTTCTTACAATTATTCCCTAAACAATATAACAACTGTTACACAGCATTTACATTGTATTAGGCATTATAAGTAATCTAGGGATGATTTCAAGTATATGGGAGGATATGTAGACACTGTATGTAAATACTACATCATTTTATATCAGTGACTTGAGCATCTGTGGATTTTGGTATCCCTGACAGGTCCTATAAGCAATCTACCATGGATACTGAAAGGCGACTGTATATATCCTTTGTTCACAAGTGGCAATTTTGTTTTGTGCTCATGTTGAACTTTACCCTATCACAACCTATGTACTGCCCTTGGGTAAACAATCTCATCATCCTGTGTCTAAGTTTCTTTGTCTACCAAAAAATGGTGATCAGAGTATCTAGTTTGTATTTCTGCTGTGAAGATTTTAAATATAGTAAATTTAAAGAAATTTAACATATTGATTAAGATGTACCTTGTACTCCATAAATGTTAGCAGTTGTTGATGGTAGTGGTGGTGGTTGGTTTTACTTTCTTAGATTTTTCTACTTGCCAGATATTGGAAATGGTGTTTTCACAGGTTCTTAGATATTCAGTTGTTGAGAGTTGTGCTAATGAGTACTAATATGTTGCACCACACTATATCACAAATGACTTTGATCAACTATTACCATACTGATTGCCTTGCCTAAAACCTTGCATCTTTCCTAGAAATCCTGTAGAGCATATAACATGATAATTGAATTTAGAAAACATGCATAGCTAACAATGGAGAGCTAAAACCACTTACCTAGTGGTCGAAAGCTCAATTTGTTTGGGCACTATGAACTATTTTTTGTTTATTTACATTGGAGGTTAATTGTATGAATTAAACTACACATTCCAATATTCAGTTCAGCTGTGAATCCACTTGACCAAAGACCTCTCTTTAGCTTTCTTTTTTTATGATTTTTCTGATGTAAATGGCCTCCTGTGTGACCTATAGAAATAACACTGCATTTTAAAAAGAATATTAAATAATTCATTAAAAAGAGTAAAGACCTAACTCTTGGGCTTTGACCCCATCAATGCTGACACACCAAGGGCCTTTGCTTCTGAATCTTGAAGACCAAATAAGCACCTTTTATTATGACCTTGGGATGTAGATATTTTCTTACTGTGCCATTAATCGCAAATGAGCATTAGAGCAAGATGAAACTTTTAGTAATATGCACATCAAGAGAAACTATAAAGATAATAGGATTATATATTAGTAAAGAAATGTCCTTTGTGTCCAACTATCAACTGGGTGAAAATGTTGCTGCTAAATTGTGATGTTCGCAGAGCACTCACTGAAGATACCTTGAAGAGTGAAAAGAAACAAACTTAAATCCACTCCAACTGGTGTAGGAGAAAGATTGAATCTAAATAAAAATAATGTTTATGAAATCTCAAAGGAATTTGATATAGTGGCACCACTTCTTGAGACTTTACACTAAGGCTGCAAATGATTGCTGCGTTTAGTAGTCTGCAATTGCTTAGACCAGAGTTTTCCATCCTAGGCACTACTGACATTTTGAGTGGATAAGTCTTAGTTGTGGGCTGCTTTATATATAGTAAGATATTTAGCAGCTTGCAGGAATCCAAAATGTGGCTGGTGATTCCCACCTCCTTCCCTCCATTGCTGTCTGCAGCATGTTCTATCACCATCAGGGATTAGTATGTTGGGAGACATAAAGCTAATTCTTCCTTCTTCACCCCTACTGCAATCCATAAAATGTTTATCTGTTTTTCTCTCTCTTTCATTCATTACCATCTCTACCCTAGTTTAAACCTCTCCTCTCTTCACCTTTGAATTATTATAACACTCTTTTTCAGCCAATCTACTCTCTCTAGACTCGTTATGTATCACTGCCTTAACAACTTTCATACATTTTTTTCTGAAGCAAATTATTCAATAACCTTTAACAAATATGGCTTAGTCTGTACCGCCAACCTCAAACTCTTGATTAGCTTAAGACAGGATTTCTGAACTTTAGCACTCTGACATCTTAGGATGAATAACTCTTTATTGTTGGGGGCTGCCCCGTGCAACATGGGATGTTTAACAGTAATCCTGGCCTCTACTGACTAGATACTGGTAGCACCTCCAACCCAGTGGGACAACTGAAATTGTCTCCAGACATTGCCAAATGTTTCCTGAGGAGCTAGGAGGAATAATTACACCCATTTGAGAAGAACTGGTCCTGTTCAATATTTCTCAAACTATCTTTGGTGAAAGACTACTTGTTTTTTCTTTTTAATTCCAATCTATTTCAGACTGATACTTTTGTAAAAACATTTACACAACTCTGATGCTCAAATTATGCATTTATCTGGTTGTCTTTAGATACCAAAATGTTTGGGAGTAGCCTTGGTCCATGTAACTCACTAAGATAAGGTAGTCTAGATATAGTCCATGGTTGTATTCATGTATTAAATAAGGTATGCAACAAGTTTAATAATATTAATAGAACATGGAAATCTGAACACAGATATAACCAGAGCTTGCATATTCAAAATGTCAGGGAGTGCTTAAGAAGAGCATATAATGCATGTGCATATTGATAATCCACATAAGAACCAAAAAAGTATCTGTGAATTATATCTGCACATGTATTTTTTGAATGAATGGGTAAGTTAATAAGACACTTAGAAATATTCTTCCTTTAAGATACATAAAGTTTGTGAACTCAAAGAGAGATACTTCATGAAAGTGAGGCTCCGTAAGAACAGAGGCCACATTTGCACATCATCAAGCAAGGTGATAAACACACAGTAATTGTCTCGATACATGTGTATGAAATTGTTGAGTAAATTATTAATTTCGTTTTTGAACATATTGCCCATTAATAAATTAATGAGTGAATGAATAAAGGATTGATGAAGTAGAAGATTTTCCTGAGAAGGGTGATGGTCATTCTTCCGGTGTAAGGGACTTAGTCAAACATTTCCTTCACTTGTCCACAAGGTTTGTGCTGTCGAGATGATGCATTGTATGAAAATGGATGTCAGAGCTTGGTGTAAATATGTGATTTTTAAAACCAAGATACAGTAAGTGGCCAAATAAATGAAGTGGTGCTGAAACTCAATTCCAGAAAAAGTGTCTCTATTTGTCCTTGAGCGTGTATATAAAAATGTGTGTGAGTGAGTAGCTGTATGTACACGATCAGTATAGATGCCCTGCTTTCCAAAGCTTCAGAGTTGCATTGTTTAATCAAAGCAGCAAGGTTATAACAATTGTATCTCTGAAAGAGAATGTAGTGTTGGTTTCAAATGATTTTATGATGTCAGCTCAACAACTTCATCATATTGCTCGCCTTGTAAAATGTTAAGACAGCTATCAGACTGTTTTTAATTTACTCTTTTGGCAGGGATCCACTCCAGTTCTTGTAGCATTCTGTCAGCACTATTTTCCTATTGAATGTCAATGAGATGTTCTACTGTGATTTCTTGTTTCTAAGCCAATATTCCAAGTGAACTACAAAACATGTGAGTGTTGATTGACACAGGAAAAAAGGATTTTTTCTTAGCACAAAGCAATTTTATATTTTACATTACCAGACTATCACACAATATACCCTAAGAATGAATATAATCATATATATCTGAGGGGTATGTCAGAGACATGCATACATATATATGTATAGAGACAGAAAGAGTTGATTCCATATTAATTCATTAATATTTTAGGAGAAAACTATACAAAATAATAAAATTGCTATGCTTAATTCCAAGTAAGCCATTTAAAGAACTTTTTGGCAAGTTTTCATACTGTTATATTATTAAATTGTTAGAATTGGAGTCAGAAAAGGAATGATATATTTATCACATTTTGAAAGCAGTTGTCTTTACTTTAGTAGCTATATGGCATAAAAGCTCCTCTAAAGTTATTTTTTAATATACAAATCACTATATATATTTTAAATTCATTGGTAAAATTCCAGACCTACGGTACTTTAGAAGTTATTATATATAATAAGACCAAAATGATTCACACAGGATTTCTTTTAGTGCCTTGCTATTCCGGTAAAATTAAAATATGCTTCTACTTACACTCATTTAAAAAATACATTTGTCGGGCAAAGCCAGGTTCATGTGTATAGCACTTGCATCTGTTCACCAACAGTTTTCAGAAAGGTCACTTAATAGAAAGTTCAAAAAATGCAAAAGAGGAGTGTTAATTCTGTTAAGAAAATCTATCTCGTAATGATTTACATATCAGAAATGTATGGATATATGCATATGCATTTATATATATAGTAATTATTTTCAGTGCTTAAATTAATTACTCACACCTGTGTCTCATGTTTTGCAGTTTCCATATTTTAAATTATTCTCAGTTTAGATTTTAAAATGATCTCACTCTTACTACTAGGTTTAGGTTGGTAAGAGAAATGAGATGTTCTGTCTCTTGGCCTCCAAGGGAAGTCATTTGTTTCTTGGTAGTTAAGTTCGGATTTTTAGAAGTGACTAATAAATTCTGTAGAAGAGCCATTTCTGCTGGGAGGATTAATTGTAGCTATCATGCCCACTAAGCCATCAAAGATCCCACCTCCTGCCATGAGAAGACAATTGTGTCAGACACTTGAGTGACACTTCCCCTGTCAAAGCCCCATAAAATCCCACCTGGACATGCAGCTGCTGCAGGGCTTTGGCAGTTTTCCAGACACTCTTCATTTCATGATTTTGCTTCTTAACTTGCACATGAGGTGTGAGATGAAGTGCTCAATGTTCATTGAAATGATGTTTAGTTCTAGCATGTAAAATAGACACATTTTACAATTTTCAGGCTGTGGGGTATGAGCCACCAGGTTTCGTCTAAAATGCCAATATCCCAAATGTCCTGGAGGCAAAAAGATTTGTTCCACATTTGGCACAAACTCACTTTGTAGCAAAACCTGACCATGTGTAAGGCAATGAGAGAGAGTGAAAGTGTCTCTTTAGTGAGGTTATCGATGGGCCCCTGTAGAAATAATAATGTGCTTCATGACAGGGTGCAGTTCCCTAGCCCAGTGGAGATGTCAAGTAACAGACCTTGTTTGCACCCTGTTATTATTTGAAATCTGAAAAAGTTTGAGTTCCAAAATCCATTCAGATAAGAAGCTTAGGACTTACATTCTAGAAGTGTAACACTGCCCCTTAAGTGACAAGGAGTAAACCTGGGATCTAAGCTTTGGGACTTTTCAGAAAACACATACATACCAAATTTAGGGCTAGAGCTAGGATTTTCTGACCCTTCCAAAACTTATACCCAGTGTCAATACCCTGTAACTCATTGATATATTTCTTTTGAATTGAGCAGAATTGATTCATAAGCATTGATTTTATTTTTTCAGTTAGACTACAAAGCTAATAAAGACAAGGTCTATTGTTCTTATGTTGCTTTTACAGATTACTTCACTGAGTTTTGAAAGAGGTACATCTCTTAGATGAATGCCTACAGCATTGCTTTTAAAAGATGGCATTATTAATTTTTTGGTCATGATTTTAATTTATAATATTTAATCAGTGTTAACTACAAAATGAGCTTTTTATTTATAGCTTACAATAACAAAAGACAATATTACTACCTTTCTTAATCTGATATGCTTACCAATATACAACTTCATATTATATAAACTTTACCTTTTTTTAAAAGTAATTTTCTTAAAAGTTAGTCAATAATTATACATGTTGTCACTGAAGTCCAATAGATAACTTGTGCAATAATTAGTAGAAAATAAATATGTTAAGAAGAGAAAATGACTCAAATTGCCAAGTGGCTATTCAAGCATGATTTCTAGTAAGTTATTTTAAAGAATATTAGTGCAGCCATAAACCAATTTTACTGATTTATAATCACTAAGAGAGTCCCTAGAAGTGGCCCTGAAATTAATGATGAGTTTGTATTTAAAGTAACCACCTTTAGAAATGGCTTTCTCTAAGTGGAACTTCCTTAAGAGTAGCACTTTGACTTAATTATAGTGACAGTTCATGTTTATCACCCTTTGGCTGCAGTGGAGAATCTTAAAAAGAATTAACATAAAATGTGATTCTTTTTTCTCATGAGGTACAAGAGCAATGAAGCAATGTAAGACATGGAGAAAAATTCTAAAAATAGTAGCACTTGTCAACAGAAACTAGGACATTGAACTTAATTGCTTAAGTTAATGATGCCTAAGATACAGATTACAGCACTCTGCAAAAGTGTGCATGGAATTCACAGATGCTTGGCTTCAATTTTATGTTCATTGGCATTGATAGTTTTTGACAGTGGCATCTAAATAGGCAAACAGTAACAAATATGATTTGTTTACAAGGTATTTTGCTGAGTGTATCTTCTCAAATAAAAAGGTGATTTTGCCATCAATTTATTTTAAAAGGTCAGAGGAAACTTTGATGTTAAGTTCCTATATTTCCTCAAATAAAGGGAAAGAACAATAAAATTGGAGTCATGGGAATTTTGTGAATCCTTGTTCTTTATATCTACTTTACTGTGAAACTTCAGGCAAATAACTTATCCTTTAGTCATTGCTCCTTAAGTGCCAAACGGGACTAAAAATCTACCCCATGTATAATTTTATACATTTATAGGATTTCATAGGATTTATACATTGTATAGGATTTATAGGAGAATTCAATGAATACTATGCATAAAACATGCAAATTATAAATGAATTCTTAATATTATTCAAATAAAAAAATATATACCTTTTTCAATAACAAATCCTGGGAAGGCTATATTCTAATAATGTAGCATATGCATGCTTTTATTTTCATGTACATACACTGCTTTCAGTTGTTATTGTATTTATTTTACTGAATGCTGTAATATGCTTCCTTTTCTATTTACTGATTATAAAAAGCCAAGGATAAAATTTGATAAATTGATATTTATCAGATTTTAAGCACACTACTTTAAAATATCATTTATACCAAGAATAAAATGATTAACAACTAAACTATAATCTCTTAGGTTAATATCCGTTGAACATGTATTTCAACACTGAACCACCAAAAGGAAAATAAAAGTTAATATGTTTTATTAAGAAGTATATGTTGTGACCTTCCTCATTTCTGGGACCCTACAGTCTACAAAGAAAATTAACAAAAGAGGTACAGGCAATCCAGGCTCTATTCATACTTCTATTAACAATTAGCTCTGTCATTCTAAGCAAGTTTACTGGTCTGGACCAGTGATCTTAGATCTAAAATCAACATGCTGAAGTAAACAATTTCCAAGGTCAGCTACAGTCCTATTATACCACAAATCTCTGTCCTAAGATATTTCCCTATGTATCAATCCCCATACTTATAAACATATTTCAAACTACATTCCAGTTTTATGAAAACTAAAATGCATCAAATTCATTTATGTTGTAATTTTTTACAAGCAGCAGTCCCTAAGAAACTTCAGTGCCTTGGGACAAGTTTGTGATCTGCCAAAGCCCACCTTCTCTCTTCTTAGCCAAATATGGAAGAAGTAAAAAGAAAAGATATATTGGTATAGTAAAAAAAGCCATCAGCAATGAGGCAAAAATGGGTCCATATTCACTTAATTCAGCTTTGTACCACTTATATCCTGCCAAGACGGGTGCACCATTTACTTTCCTTTTTATTTTCTTGCCTCCTTTTAGCTCTTCTCTCCTCTACGTTGTCTATATATAATCACAGTTGCCTTCCAATGATGCATAGCAGTATAAAATTATACAATGTTCACAAACAATGATTTCTGGTATTTACAATCTGATGAAAAATTAAACAGCCAAAAGAATGACAGGAGGATAATTGATGAGGACAGATTAGTTCCATATATAATGAAATAATTATTTTGCAACTAACTCCATAGAACTGTTTTAGACTCTTTTACTCTATAGCAAGACTGGGTCTTTTCCTATACATACAAGAATTGTCATATTCTGTACAAAGATTAAAATAGTATGCATGATATTAAATCTTAGATCATCCATCATAAAGTGAAGAGCATGTACGTTAAAAATGCCCTGTAGTACAACATACAATAAAATATCTTCTCTTCCTTCCCATGCAGTGACCATATGTACCCCACTGGAAGGAGAGGTTACCTTCCTTTCTAAATCAGAGGAAGCTTAGTATAAACTATATTATAGTGAGATATAGCAAAAAATACTATACCAATACACACACAAGCTCACACACACATGCAAAACACATCATAATTTATCAGTCACTCATCTGCCTATTTAATACATGATTTAGTGATGAGTTTTTATGAGGTGATTCCACCGATGTTTAAGGTGAATATGTGTGCAAAGAAGGAGGACAGATTCCTCACTTTTAATTTATCAGGTCATTGTGCTGAGACACTTAAAGCAATGTAGTTCAAAGGACTTAAAGAAGCCATCTCCGGTGCTGGCTCAATACCCATCAATGCTGGGAGCTGCTCTCTCTATAAAGAAGTTTCTTAGGTTATTCTGAATATGCAGACAGGAAGGTCTCTGCAGCAACAGCATTTAAATCAGCTTGAACTATCTTTAGTTTCAGCAATTGCAGGTCATACTTTGTCACTTTGAGCCATGAAATTGTTTAAAATTGTGTGACAAGAAATAGTATACTAACAGGCATGTAGAGCTAGGTACAGACAGATGAAACTACTATAATAGAGATCCCTAGATGATTTGGAATCTGCTAGGCAAACAAGAATAGTGGGGTCCTAACAAACTCTATATATTAAGCATCTCTCCCTTGTAATCTCAGACAACATATTTTAGATCATTTGGTAAGTATGTCATAAAAATAAAGATATATCCTACAGATGGTATATGTATAATACTTAATAATTATATTTTAATCCATAAAAAGTTCCTTTTATATATTTTAAATGATGTACAAATATGTAAAATATAACCATAATCATTCTATCTTCCTCATTTGACACCTTTGAATTTATAACTACTAAAATACAAAGTAAACTTATCAAAGCAAAATTATCTGAGAAAAATATTAACCGATGAAAAACTATATGGAATATTTATTTGTCTCATTAAGTATACGTGTGTGTTTAATAATGTTAGCAAAACATTGTCTAGATTTCCTGTAACAGAAAAGTATAAATTTACTATTTTTCTCAATATATTCATGCAACTCAATCTATAGCAAATGAAATGAAGATGATGGCTAATGAGTAAAAGTAAAAAAATATGAGAGATTTGTGAAAACTCTATGATATGTTCAGATCATTTTATTTCACAAATTTCTATGTGTGAACAAAGCATTCACTGACCTTCCATATATATAGTCAGTTTAATTTAGCTAATTCTAAGTAATCTCTTTATAAAATATTGTGAAAACTTGATTGCATATCTAGAGCAAAGATTGTTCTTTTAATTTCCAGAAAGTGTCATACTGAATTCCACCATAAACCTTAGAGCACATACATTAGGCAATGTTTTGTTACAGCCTAACATCTCAATTTAGCAGACTGTGTAATTTCTACAGTCACAAAGGAGGAAAGTGCAATCAATGTTCTATACTCGAAAAGACAGGAAACCTAAAATCCATATATACACACGTTTAATAATACATTTAAAGCCTTTTACATGGGCATCACAGTAAATTTATTTTCTAGAGCCCCACTTAAAATCTTAACATTTACATATTTTGCAGTATTACAAAAGGCAAGCTTATTTATCTTTCTGATCTCAAGCAAATACAAAACAAATAAGCTAGTCTAGTATGTCAACTGCAATATATATAACAAAAATAATGCATAGATCCATTTTGAAAATGGGATTGTAAAGTGCTTCAGATGGTGGTACATCAGGAAATAACTTTTGCATTTTAAATCATACTGATTCATTTTAATGGTGCATGTCCATTTTGGGGTTGTTTTATAGATCATATGCAGACAACAGAGCATCCTAAAGAAATTTCACCTCAGAAAAACTGTTGTAATGAAAAAGTTAAAACAAAGTCAAGTAGCAAAACAGAATGGGGGATTAGTGTGAAAGTTAATTTTGAAAGTTTACCTTGTGGATATCTAGTTCAATATTTAGGAGATCTCTTTACATAGATAAGAGATGTGTTATATGGTTACATGTATGCTTCAGAACTGATAATATTGAGAGATACCGAGAAGTATCTCTCTTGAAAAGCTAGTAGTACACCTTCTCAATGACTGGCAGATGATTCAGAATACTGAGAGTACAAATGTATTAATTATCAGTCCATTTTCTCCTCAATGAAAAATGGATTTGTTTGTAAAAGAACATTGTCATATAACATAGTACTATATTTTCTAAACTATACCATTTTCCTGATTAAATAATCTTAGTAAATAACATTTCTCCTTTCTATTTTTAGTATATTACTAATTTGAGACAAAATTAAAATATGTGGCAACATATTCCAGAGCAAATAATATAATCCATCTGGAGATAAAATATATAACTATATTTTTATAAATCATGTATCAATTAATATATCAAATTGAGTTCAATACATTTTGACTGTGGGTTAATTAATATCAATTATAGTTTACTTAGTGTTTAAATCAGTAACTGGCCTGAATGCTTTAGGGGAATTTGTAGAAACAAAGGTCCAATGAATAAAACACATTGAGTAGGGGATTGTAATGTCAAATGACGCAGTGATTGAAATTCAGTCTCTTGAGCACAATTTTTCCCTTGGAAACCTTCTCCTCAATGTTACTATTTATTTTATCTGGGGTAGATGTTGAAGGCAAATAATGACAATGGGGCCAGAGGATTGAAAATAGTTTATTTTGATTATTCTGTTAATTAATTTGCATAATTAATTTCATCTTAGATTTCAACTTTCTTTAAGCCTATTTAATACATTTCATGGCACCTTCTGGATCTATAACATACTAAAAAAATCTACTCGATGGGTCCATTTGTTATTTGTCTTTCAACCTTTGAATATAAACCCGTGATCACGTTAAAAACTTCAAGGACATACAAAATGTATAAATTAACAAAAAATGTGCTGGCCTGGATGGTCTTGCTAACCTAGCTTACAGAGCTCCATAACCTGGCTGATTTGTAGAATCTAAATCTTCACAGTGTACCTACAATATTTACTTACAATAAAAACAGTATATCTAGTGATTTTCAGATTTAAAGCTTGTAGAAAATTAGAGAAGTTAAATTTATTTCCATTTAAAACTCACCAAAGGAGGTGAAATATCATAAGAAGAGGTCAATGAACTAGGCTGTTGAAGCCAACCTGTTAGTGTCTCTTCATATATTTCCTTAGCCTTTTCTTGGCCATGTGATGCCATCCCCACAAAAATGGATGCTTCTTGTGTGTGTATCCCTATATCATATATTACACAACTATGAGACAGGACAGCCATTGAGAGGCAGGAAATGGTAAATGAATATCCCATTTTCCTCATCTCTCAGTGGGAAAATTCTGAGTCAAGTTCTGCTATTTATCTTAGGAGGTTACCAGTGAGACTAAGCATAGTTTCTTTTGGTAGCTGTTGTTTCATGGGTGCATGTCATATTGCCATCTTCTCTTTCCTGTCTCCCTTTCCCCCTTTCTCATAGTGTTTCCTCAAAATGTCCCCACCAAAACTATTTGACCCCCAATCCAGGTATCAAGTTCCCAAGATTTCTTTGTATAGGGTCTCAAATCCCAATTCATGTGCATTACAGCAAAGACACTTAATATTTTTTATCTACTTTTATTTTTTTGAGAAAGCTGTTTTCTTTTTGAATTAATGAATAAAACTGTTATATGGGCATCCATTCTGTATATAGTCTGTCTGTCAGTAAAGATGGCAGTATTGATGCAGTACAATAGTTGCATTTCATCCAGTAGTTGTTATGTAGTTCGACACAATTGGAACTTTCTGATATAGAGAACATAAGCTGTACTATTCTTATTGGTATGGTGGTTAATCTTAAAACCAGAAATCCATTGTGAAATAATTGAACACTGATTCTTTAATTAATACCAAGTAATGACCATAAAACTCCATATTTTACAGATGAATAAACATGACTTAACTTAAAGGGAAACATTTTCAAAGTAGCTTCAACTGTGAGTCTCATATGTGGTTTCCGTATACTGGAAAACTCTTGACAGCTTTAACTGTATTTGCTGCCTCTACTTTGTTGTCTCACTCAATTCCTGTCCAAATTGGATTTAAACTCAACCACTTCACTGAAATTACCTTCAAAGTAATTCACACACAACTTCATCTTACCAAGGGCAGTAGTCATTTCCTGGTCTTCCTTTCATTCAACTTTCTCAGCAACATTTTACACACTTAGTTATCACTGCTTGAAATGTTGCTGTCTCTTAGAATCCCTAACTTTCTCTGTCTCTGCTTCATTTATATCTCAGTAGAAATTTTTTTCCTTTCCTGACGTCTCCTCTTTCCTCATATCAACACTGTACAGTGAAATATTCTTAGGTTTGGATCTCAGTCCTCTTGTCTAATCTACCTTCAATGCCTGGGTGATTCTATTTAATGTTCTTATTTTAAATATCAGTTGTACCTTGAACTCTGATCTCATTTAGGAACTTCTGGCTGACAATTTCCATTGCCAATTTGACAAATCTGATTGCCTAATAAACATCTTAAACTTCATGTGTCTGACTCAGAAATTTTATTTCCCCATAGAATCTTATCCCTCATCTCAAGCTTTCTCATCTCAGTAACTTAACTCATTTAACTTCCCTAGTAGCTAAGGATAAACCCAACCTGTCACTCTTAATTCCATTATTTCTTGCATGGAAAACTTCAGGATATCCAGTTGATTCTAATACTAAAGTATCTCCAGAATTGACCACTTTAGGTCTTTCCTACTTCAACTTGAGTCCAAATGATAATTTGTTTTTCATCCAAACACTGCATCTTAATGGTTACCTTGATATTATTCTTGCCCCTTATAGACCATTCTCCAGCCAGCACACAGAGTATTCATTCAACTATTTAAGTCTGTTCACATTCCCCTGTTTAATACATTTGCTAGCAATCCTTTGAAATTAAAATAGCATCCAACTTCCTCATAGTGGCACATGAAGCCCTGAACATGGGCTCTGCCTCCTCTCTGCCTTCACCTCTACCATTCTGCCTGTTCTGCCTTCCCTATAAGACATTTCCCTCTGTCTCCAACATACATAAAAAAAAATACAGTGTACATCCAATATGTATTTTATAAATAAATGGAAGAACTTAGATCATCCACATTTTTTAACGTAATGTTTTTTAATGTGACATAGGGCTATTGCTTGATCTCTTGAAATAATAGCTTTGTATTTTATAAATTAGTAGTAATTTCCACTATTCTGAATAGCAACTATGAAAATTTTGCAGACATATGTAAGTATCTATAATACAGTAGGCATTTATTTAGTAGATGGTGATAGTCTTAAGTAGAATTAATAAGACAATAATACAGACCCAATCAATGATCATGTTGGAAATAATCAACATGTCAAGAAATAAAGACATAACAATCTAAGTGTATCTCGTAGATATCCATGCATAAAGTTTAGATATATCATGTGTTCAAAATTCTTTAAATGATAAGTGTGTGAATTTAGTTATTTTAGTAAATGTTGGCTGTGCAACACATTAGCATGTAGCTTTAGGCAAGTACCACAACATTTTAGAGGCCTGACTTCCTCATCTATATAGTATTCATTACTAATGATAGCATGACCTTTTTTTTCCTACTAGAATGAACTTTATTGATCCTCCTGTTCTTTTTTTTTTCCAGCATATTATGGGGGTACAGATTTTAAAGTTTCAATAAATGCCCTTGCCCCCCTCCCCCCAAGCATGACCTTTTTGAATTGTTATCAGGATTAAATTGGAAAACCCAGGAAGAGTTATAGTACAGGGCTCAGCACACAGCAAACATCTCATTTAGTTCTGATGATAATAGTCCTGACAACTGGTGAAGCATGTATGATTTATTTCTGCATCACTATTGCATGATATAAATAAAAATTTGCTAAACATCATTGCAGTACTCCCAGGGGATCTACCTTCTTAAGTTCAAACAAATATTCAGTTTTTCCAAGTCTATACCATATGTGGCATCAGTTGTATAGCACAACTTGCCTACATTAAACCCTGTTATGGACTTAAATGTGTCCTCTTACTTTCCCAAATTCACATGCTGAAGCTCTAAATCTCAATGTGACTGTATTTGGAGATAGGACCTTTAAGAAAGTGATTAAGTTTAAATGAGGCCATAAAGGTGGGACGCTAATCCCATAGAATGAATGGATGACCTTATAAGAAAAGGAAGAGACACCAGAGATCTCTGTCTCTCTGAGCATGCATGGACGAAAGGCCTTGTGAGGGCACAGTGAGAAGGTGGCCATATGCAAGTCAGGAAAAGAAATCTCATAAGAAACCAATCTTGTGGGCACCTTGATCTTGAACTTCCTGTCTCCTGAACTGTAAGAAAATAAATGTCGGTTGTTTAAGCCCACTCAGTCTACGGCATTCTGCTACGACAACTCAAACAGTCTAAAACAGATACCATGCATCTCAGCCCAGGAAGAAGATGACAAGTCCATATCGGGAAGGTGTGGCTGCTGTCCAGCTGTAAGGGTCAGATGGCACACAGGAGGCAAATATCTCTTAAAACAATTCAAGGGCAGAGCCTTCAGTGTCCTGACAAAGACTATGCCAGGTATGAGGATTGCCACAATAAAGGAAGCTTAAAATATGGCAAGTCCATCAGTCCAGATGTAATAT
The DNA here is from genome assembly GCF_040939455.1 of Microcebus murinus. Taxonomy (NCBI): domain Eukaryota; kingdom Metazoa; phylum Chordata; class Mammalia; order Primates; family Cheirogaleidae; genus Microcebus; species Microcebus murinus. Next base: position 17,158,996 of record NC_134114.1, read on the forward strand.
CTTTATCACTTGTCATATTTGTCATAAACAAAAATATGTCACATTCTTGTCAGGGCAGAGATCATTAGCCAAAAGCCAAATATTTATGAAAACAAAAAAAAAAGAAAATGTTAATATGTTATTTAAAAAAACCTAGAAATAATTGTTGTTTACATAAAATAACAACGATGCAGGACAGAGATCAGTAGATAAGGCTACTGATTCATTTGAGGTTAAAGATATGGTTTTCCAAAAATATAATAAAAATGTAGAATATATTAATATTTAGCAACAATGTAGATGTGATGTTTTATTTTGTTTCCTTTTGTTTTATACCACAATCTTACATTACATATTTTAGTATTCTTATTACTTGAAAATTTCAGTCATTGTTTGGCAATCTTTCTTAAAATGTAAGTAATAAACCTACAAATACCACCTGGCTGTAATGTATATAGGTGTGAACATGACTAGGTGATTTTCTAGAAGATATAGTATCTTGTTGAGTTATCTGAGTTTTTCTTTAAGATGTAAGTAAATAGTGCCATGTTACTTTATTATGTTGGGATTTTGAATATACAAAGTGGAGAGCTACTTATAACGCCTATCACAATATTTTCAAATTTGTCCCCCAGGCTTAAGTAGTTCCATCTAAGATGCTTTGCTGCTTTTTAACATGTATACCCTGCCTTCTAAATTTCAAGTGGCTATGATTTCATTTTCCTCCTTTTTACCATCTTGCACACTAATTCCTCTCCTTTAGGAGACAAATGGAAAGACTCTCTGACACTTCTATTTTCTATTAACATCTTACATAGATATTACAAACTGTCATTTATCACATTGTACTGTAACATGTATGTCTATGAATTTCTTATCCCAATGGATATTGGTATACTTGAGGGTAGGTATCGTTTATATGAGGGAAGGAGAAAGAGGGGGAGAGGGAAAGGGGAGTGGAGGGAGAGAAATAAAGGGAGGAGGGGGAGAGAGAGAAAGTTTGAAATTATGGCTTAGACATGAGTAGCTGCTAAGAACTCAAACGTAAAGAAAAACACATGAATTATTATTTTATAGTATTTCTTATCATTTAAAAAATATAATATCTTTCTTCATACCTCATATTGATTAACTTTTATTTTTCAATGGTTAGGCATTTATAATTGTTTGTTTCCAATGAAATGTTTATAAAACCTCAATCAGACTTATCTCTTTGCCTTAAAACATACAAAAGATAAATAAGGGAATATTTTGTAAAATTATACTTTTAAACCTTAAGAAGAATGTAATCTTTCTAATTTATTAATGGATCATTAACTTTTAACTTTTTACCCTGTTATCCAAAATAATAATTTAAAAATTAGAAAACTTATCCCTTAGAAATGTGACAGTTGTTGCATAATTAGTAATCAATTCAAAGAGCAAATATATTTAAGTCTATTTCAGTTGTATCATCACTGTAATTAATTTTCTTTCTCTTTTGGAGTCAGGCATTTTGATGGCAACCACTGTTTTATTTTTATATAGAACACTGACTGAAACATCCTAAGGTGGAAGGAGTATTGTCTTATGACTTATGGCTATCCCTGAGCTCTAGCACTCTGTCTAGCTTGTAAAGAGTACATTTGGGAATTTGAAATTAAAAAGGCATTACTGTTTATATTAGCATTTCTGAAAATGAAATACTTAGGTATAAATCCAACAAATATGTACAAGATCTATATAAGAAAAACTAAAATAAAAATAACCACTGAAGAAACTCAAGGAAAAACTAAATAAGAGATATTCTATGTTAATGTATAGTAAGAATAAGTACTATAAAGATATCAGTTTTTCCTAAATTAATCTATAGTAACAATGAAATATCAATAAAAATTTCTGCAAGTTATTTTGTGCTTATCAGCAAACTGTTCTTAAATTTCATAGAGACAAAAGGCCCAGAATAGCCAACACAATATTGAAGGGGAAGAACTAAGTTGCAGGACTGACACTACATGACTTTCAAACTTAATATAAAGCCACAGTAATAAAGACAATGTGGTAATGGTGAAACAGTAGACAAATAGATCAATAGAACAGAATGGAGAGCCCAGAAATAGATCCACATAAATATAGTTAACTGGTGTTTGACAAAGGAACAAAGACAATACAATGGAGAAAAACTTATTTTCAACAAATGATATTGGAACAGCCAGAGATCCACATGTTCAAGAAAAAAAAATCTAGACACAGACCTTACACTCTTCAGAAAAATTAACCCAAAATGCATCATAGATCTGAAATAGTCAAATGCAAGACTGTAAAATTCCTACAACATAGGAGAAAATCTAGATGACCTTGTGTATGGCTATGACTTTTAGATATAACACCATTGGAATGACACACGGAAAAAATTCGTAACTGGACTTTATTAAAATTAAACACTTCTACTCTACAAAAGACATAGTAAACAGAATGAAAAGATAAGATACAGACTGGGAGAAAATATAAAAGACATATTTGATGAAGGATGGCTTTCCAAAAATATGTTTTCAATATTAAGAAAATAATCTAAGACCTAAACAGTCATCTCACCAAATTAGATACAGTAGTCCTCCCTTATCTGCAGTTTTGCTGTCTATGGTTTCAGTTACCCATGATAAAACATGGTCTGAAAATATTAAATGGAAAATTCAAGAAATAATCAGTTCTTAAGTTTTAAATTGCACGCCATTCTGAGTAGTGTTATGAAATCCTGCACCATCCCTCCCAGGATGTGAATCATCCTGTTAGTTAAAGTAGGAAACTAAGAGACAGGGCTGACACTAGATACAGGGGCTTGAAGATTAGGTACAGGTGTTAAAATGAACAACTCTTAAAAAGAAGCTAACTAGAGGGGCTGAATGGCAATGAAAGGGTGCACCACAGACAAGAACTGGCTTTGACCAGCTGGTCAGCTATCTCTGCCACCTTACATGAACTTTGGCTAATTATAATATCATTTACATTGTGATTTTAAAATTTCTCCTCCCTTGAAATCACTATGACAGTTCTGAGACAACCATGTTAAGTATGAAAATTGGAGGGAGCTCAATTCTAGGAATCACTACTCAGATTCTTAGTAAAAGCCAATTCCTTGACCTTGATATTTCTCACCTCAATTAATAAGACCAGAGAAGATTTAAAACTACTTTGTCCCAGTGCAGCTGTTTTCTTTCGAGCCTACCCACTCTCCTCCCTGCAAGTATATTTTTGCTTTCAATAAAAGCTGTTGTTTCTTTGGCTTACATGGTGTGTCCTGAAATTCTTTTCCCAACAAACACCAAGGACTTGGAGAAACCTCCACTCAGAGGCTAGTATCAATCCCTTTGTCCAACATATCCACACTATAGAATCTACCCACCTATTAGTCACTTAGTAGCCTTCTCCCTTTTCAGATTGACAGATCACAGGAAGAAGAGGAGTGAATATAGTACAAAAGATATTTTTAACAGAGAAAAAGAGAGACCATACTCATGTAACTTTTATTACAGTATATTGCTATAATTGTTTTATTTTATCATTAATTATTGTTGTTAATCTCTAACTATTCCTAATTTATAAATTAAACTTTATCATAGGTCTGTATGTGTAAAAAAACAGAATGTATATAGAGTTTGCTACTATCTGAAGTTTCAGGCATCCATTAAGTGTCTTGGAATGTATTTGTCATAGATAAAGAGAAACTACTGTATACAGATGCAAATAACATTTGAAAAGATCCTCCATATCATATGGTTTTAGGGAAATGCAGATCAAAACAGCAGCAACATACCACTACATACCTACTACAATGGCCAAAATCCAGAACACTGACAATACAAAATTCTGGGGAAGATGGGGAGCAACAATAAAACTCATTCATGACTGCTGGGAATGCAAAATATTACAGCCGCTACCATAGCTCACTGCAACCTCAGACTCCTGAGCTTAAGCCATCCTCCTGTCTCAGGCTCCCAAGTAGCTGGGACTATAGGCATGCACTACCTTGCCTGGATAAATTTTCTAAGTTTTGTTGAGATAGGGGTCTTAATCTTGCTCTAGCTGGTCTTGAACTCCTGGCCTCAAGCAATCCTCGCACCTCATCCTCTCAGAGTGCTAGAATCTCAGTAGTGAGTGACTATGCCTGGCCTACCCAGTTTAATCTTAAATTTATCTTCTTGTCTCCTCTTTCTCTTCTCACAGAGAAGGTGGGGGGATAACTCTATGATTTTAAATTGAAGTATACAAAAAATTATGTATATTTTTCATAAAGTAAAAATGCACCTAGAAAGCAAGTAAGGCCATGAATTTGCTCACAGGGAAATGATTAAAGATGAATAAACCCAATGCTTCCAGATTAAATCTTTCTTCGCATGCTTCATTTATATCATGTCTTCACAGTCAAACCAACCACACAATAAAAACAGCAATATATGCCTGTGGAAAATAAAATGCCATCTTTTAAAAAATATCCTCAAAATGAATGTGTAAGAAGATATCCAACCTTTTGTTCTTCCAGAAGGACAAAATGTTGCAAAATACAGAAACAAACAAAAAAAAAGTGTCTTATTTAAAAGTTTTTTTTGTTTTTGTTTGTTTGTTTTAAGGATCATAGTTTTGTTTTTAAACAGAATAAAATAAGCAAGAGTTATTGACTTATTTGAAATACTTTAAAATTCTTTCTTGCCTTATGGTCATCTTCAATAATGAATTTTCATAAATATTATAGTAGATTTATAAAGGATGTACATTTTATACCCATTTTAATTCAGGATTTTTTAAAGTAGTAATTTATTTACTTATTTATTTTTAAGCATTCATGTATTTAAGTTTATTTATATTTATACTTCACATTATATCATAAAGATTTTGAGGCAGCTTATTAAAACATGCATAATAGCATAATACTAAAATATAATAATAAAATACAGTAATAGAATATAAGCAATCAAGACCAAAAACAGTATTTATTTCAACAAAAATGAGAAAATATACAAAAAAAGACACAGGACACAGATATATGGGATATATAATTGCTATAGGTCAAATTGTATTGTTGGTAAACTTTTTGTATGTCAAAGCACTATAGAGAAACACAATCAACATAATTCTTCTCATCATCAGTTAAGAAAAATATTTTAGTTTTTTACAGGAAGAAATATTTTTCTACAGTCAGTTCGAAAATTAATTTTAGCATGTGATTTAAAATAGGACACAATGAAAGATGAAATAAAGGATTAACTATAATTAAAATAAAGGAAAAATATTGGTATCAACTTACAATCACAGGGAGACTAAAGAGAAGCCATGAGATGTAGAGAGATTTCAGGAAAGAGAGGAATGCTCAGGAAAGACAGAAAAGATTAGCAGATTGTGAAATGATAGCAGAACCCAGAACCCAGAGCGTATGCAAAGAGATCAACCAGAGAAAGACTTTGCATTGCACAGCAGCAGAAAGTCTCAGATAGCTCTTAAATCAGAGACAGCAGTTCCAAGGAAAGGTAGAAATGGTGCTCTTAGGAGAGGGATTAAGTGAAAGTGAATGTATAGAACTGTCTTGCCTGCCTTAACTCAGACCTCAGGGAACCTGTTGTTTACTTTTAAAGAAATAAAAGGTCGTTGGGTGATTGAGTAGGGAGAGTTGACTCACAAAATGCATTAAAAGAAATACTTGTGAAAAATAAGGCAGATATTGTGCATAAAACCATTTTCTTCTAGCATTTGGGGAGACCCTCAACAATACACGATCAGCTCCTCGTCTGCTAAATACAAAGCGAAGTCTACAGAGGACAGCCCTTGCCCACTAACAGCTTTTGTGTGGCTTCATTTTTTTTTTCTTTTTTTAATGAAAGATATTTATATTGGGTAGGACAGTATGGGTGGGGTGAAAATTCCAAAGCCCAGACCACAGCTGAGATCAATTAAATCAGAACCTCAGGGGTGGAATCCAGCCATTTATCCGTATTTTTTTTTTTTTTTTTTTTGAGACAGAGTCTCACTTTGTTGTCCAGGCTAGAGTGAGTGCCGTGGCGTTAGCCTGGCTCACAGCAACCTCAAACTCCTGGGCTCAAGCGATCCTCCTGCCTCAGCCTCCCGAGTAGCTGGGACTACAGGCATGCGCCACCATGCCAGGCTAATTTTTTGTATATATATTTTTAGTTGGTCAATTAATTTCTTTCTATTTTTAGTAGAGACGGGGTCTCGCTCTTGCTCAGGCTGGTTTTGAACTCCTGACCTTGAGCAATCCGCCCGCCTCGGCCTCCCAAGAGCTAGGATTACAGGCGTGAGCCACAGCATCCGTATTTTTTATAGTTTCCCCAGTGACTCCAACATGCAGCCAGGGTTGAGAATCACCTTGCTAAGGCAGTAGCTCTCAGCGATACCTGCACATTAGAATCATCTGGGAGCTTTAAAACAATTCCCAGTGCCTGAGCCCAGTCTCAGACTAATTAAGTCAGAGTCTTTGGGGAAGACTCTGGGCTGGGCGATGGTATCTTTTTGAAAAGCTCGCAGGTAATACTAATGTACAGCCAGGGCTGAGAACCACTAACCTAAAAGATGAACATACAGAAAGATATTAGGCTTCAATCTTAAGTAGAAGAGAAACATGAAGCAAAGAGAAACTTGAGATAATCTTAAATGAGAAAAAAAATTTTTTAAAAACACAAAATAAACAAAGAGAGAGAGGGAAAAACCTTAATACTCAAGGAGATGGTGATAATGTAGGAAGTAAGAGAAATTTAAAAGTCTCTAATTAATATACTTAGAGGAATCTTTAAAACAAGGACACATAATTTAGGTGCCAAAGGCTTAACAAGAGAACCTGATAAGCTTAGGATGCCCATTTTCTCATTTCACAAAATATTGACTAGAAACAATGTGTTATGGAAGAGGAAGGGAGAGGTAGAAGATAAACCTTCGTCTGTATCACAGGAAATTAATAGACAGAATGTAAAATATTTCTTAAAAATTCAAGAGATAGCATTTACTAATTAAAAAAGTGAAAAGAGAGGCCCTTATTGGTTCCTTGGTTTCTTAACTGTCTTTCATAGTCATCTTCCGCTCTTCTCCTCAGCACCTCTTTTCACACCTTCTAAAGTCCTGAAGTCCTGAGTGCTAGGAAACTAGCTATAGATTTGCTATTCAAATAAAAAACAAATAGCTTATTTTTCTAGTCCTGATAATAAAACTGAGCAGACAAGTAACTTTACCCCATAACACAACATTCAGATCTGGGGAACCAGTGGCTAGGTTGTACAGAAATCACAATTAAATGAGAACTAAATAGCAAAAAGGAAAAACAAGAACAAAGTAAAAATTCTGACTTCATTGTATTTTACTTCATGAAACATATATATATCAGAAATATATCCAACTATGTACATTTTCAATACAAAATTATAGAAACCAATTTGCAATAGTGCTATGAATCCTTTTATTCAACAAAATAAAAAAAATAAAATACCAACCCAACACACATAATGGAAAGGTGTTTTGTTGATACTAGCTTTTATCTTTTTTAAATTGCTTGTAACGTGCAAAAAGGATAAATTTTCATGTTTTCCTCACAGCAGTTTCACAAATTTTAACAGCTGTGCAAGCAATAATAAAGAAAACATTTCAAAGATAAGTCAGGCTAGCGCTTGTCCCTGCTATCTCATTATACTTTTTGCAATGCATTTCTCATTAAGTGTTATTGACCTTAAATTATGCAGTATCTCTCAGTTATGAAAGAAAATGGCTTTGATACTTTATATATTATATCATACATGATGAAATCCATAAAGTTCTTTTAAGCTCCAATCAAATAACGATTTTGCTTTATTTTGTTTTCTGAAGCAATGCCTTTTAGTCCTTTACCTCAAATAGACCCTTTGAGATTTAATTCAGGAAGCTGAGCTTGCAGGTTTGATCAACTTGCGCATCAATTTGTTATTCTCCACAATTATGGTCAGTAAAAAGCTATACTTATGGTGATTACATATATATATATGTATATATATATATAAATATGGATGGATGAAAGTATCTTTAATCTGATAAAGGTGTCTTTAAAATTATAGTAGTCTTTTCTTATTCATGCTTTTACTTTCCAAGGTTTAAGTTACCCATGGTCAACTGCAGTCCTAAAATATTAAATGCAAATTTCAGAAATAAATAATTTATAAGTTTGAAAATATGCAACTTTCTGAATAGTATGATGAAATCTCGGGCTGACCCACTCTGCATCCCCTGAGACGTGAATCATCCTTTTGTCCAGTGGATCCACACCATACACCACCCACCTGTTAGTCACGTAGTAGCTCTTTCAGTAATCAGAATGAAAAGTATAGTATATATAGCATTTGGTACTAGGCATGGTTTCAGACATCCACTGGGGGCCTTGGGACATATGCCCGTATGATAAAGAGGGATTACTGTATCTTGGTTTTCTTTATTTATACAGACTTAATTGGAAAATTTTTTTCCCTACCTACCATATGATTAATGAAATGCTGAAAACAAAAATATTAACAGCAAAAATTATATTGCAAATTTAAAATTCTCTGAGAGACTCGTACAAGAAATAAAATCAATTCTACTAACAGTCACCTTAAAATAAAATGACTGAGAAAACCATGAGATGCATTATAAAGATCATCAACTTTTGGACTATCCTCATTATAAAGATATTTAATTTATTTCATATTAGAGTGCCTTGGAAAGCTGTTTATTGTTATACCTTATATATTATATTTACATTGTAAAATTTCTAAAAGTCAAAAAATTGCATTCTTTAGTCTTACAGCAGCAAGGTAAATTGTATGCTTAGTAGAGCAGAATGCTATTTCGTGCATAACTAATAGTCTTCAACCTGGTACACAGAAGGCAGGGCTACTTGATATTCTGTTATGGCAAGAGATATGAAAGAGGGTAACACTTTATTTTACTCTTTGTCCTATCTCAAATCATTCTTTTGCATTTAAAAATGAAGATAACATCAAATTGATGAAAACTTATTTATGTTTAATCCCTCGGCAGTTTGGGTTGAAAAATAGTTTTGAAAAATACTATTTTGTCAATATTTTTTGGTAATTCTCTGGAGTTTCAAAGCAACTTAAGTAAAAGCTGTCATATTCGTCATTCAACTTTCAAACAGCATGAAAATACTCGAGATAAATTGCATAAAAGTCATACACATCTTAGACAAAGGCCACTCAATTAAGAAAACTTTTTCTTCATATCCATACAATACATAGACACAATCCCTATTATTCAAGTATTTCATTTCCCCTTATCATGTAAGCAATGAATATTCTACCTAACAATTAATTATAATTCATTATAATTTAATTTGAAATAATCATAATTATATATAATTAAAACAAAGTAATTCTGATTAAAAGCAGAGCTAGATCTCTAAAAAGACAATCAAATCTGTGATTTTTTTTTTTCCTTATGGGAGTTGAAACCATTTCTTCATCCTATCTTTTGGCCTGATGGGGATTTCACATTATAAATGAGTTTTCCTAGAATATGAAAGTTATCTCATGCATTCAGGCAAAAATTCACTTTCAACTTCGCATCAAATGAGTTATATAGAAAGACAATGGCAACGATTTTTGCCAGAGGAAATTGAAGTCAAGAGGGAGCTCAACAGAATCTGGGATGCAAGATCTCTAAATTGCATAGAGAGTACGAAATTTCAGGTTAGCAGTCTGTCAATTATTTCATAAGAATCACATCTGTGTGAGCTCTTGTAAGAACTGCGCCTTACTCATCTTTTAAACCTTGTACAGACTTCCATGAATGACAAATATTAGGTAATTATTAAATAAAAACTTGTTTGCATGAATGGAAACATGAATAAACTTCATACTGAAGAGAATTAAGGAAATAATGTTCTAAAATTCAAATCATTGACAGAATATATAGTGTATAAATATGTTTTTTATGAATGTAACTTAAATATACATAAATAATTATAATGTAAAAACAAATTCTGGGAATAAAAAAAATTCCAACTATTGAAGTGACTATGACAAAATAGAAAAAGAAATGAAATTGACATGGCCAATCTCAGCTTTCTATCTAAAAGGATAGCATTTTCCTTTTTCACAACTAAATAACCAATAAAATAAATATATAGATTTTTTTCTGAAAAACATACCCATTTCAGCAAAGAAGGTGGGAAGTTGTCAAATTTCTTAAAATTGGAAACTGGGAGGGATTGATTTATTTTTCTTATGAAAATAACAGGCAGAGAAAAAAAATCATACACTATAGAAACCAAAAAGGAAAACAATTCTACTTTCTCCACAAAGGGAAGATGAGTCAGTTATGAAGGTCTTCATCCTTAATGTGGGTGATTAACCAAGGAACACTAGAAAAATGCAAAGATACACAAACAAAAACTTGGCCACAGAAGAAAAAGAGACAATACAAGATACAGAAGATACTTAATCTTTAATCCATTATGTTAAGGAATATTTGAAATAAAATCTCATAACTGGTGTCTTTGTTGTTAAAATATAATTTTTTAAAACATGTTAAAGAAAATAAGAATCTCAGGATTCTCTCCCCCAACTCCTTATGCAAAAGGAAAGGTAAAAGGCCTCAGGCACCTGTGAAAGACTGGCCCCACAGATATTCATTAAGGAAATTCCTTCCTGGCCTCCTATAAGCAAGGACATGCAAATTATAACTTTAGGTCTGCAGGCTAAGTCTAGCTCTTAAAACTAAAGTCTGTTGGATTCCACACCAATAATGAATTACAAGTTTATCTTCCCAGATTCAGAAAAGACACAAGACAGGATCAAACATTCTTCTACCCACCCAGGGACATCTACATAATTGATTCTTCCTTCACTTTTTTTCTCTTCTAACATTCCTTTACCTTATATAAAATGTAGATTTTCTTGGGTCTCACTTCCTTCCCCCCTACCCCACCCTTCTTTTTCCTTTCTGTATGCCCTATCGTCTTTTAAATACCGAAGCTCCCAAATTTCCCTGTGGAAAAACAGCCACGGATGTGTCTGTGGTTTGTGTTTTTCCAGGGTTCATCCTCAGCTTTGGTTTATTAAGCCTTCACTGATAGAGATTTTTGCATCAGTCACTTATTTTGGGTTGTCAAACAATAGATGGATAAACTAAACTAAAATGAAACTTCCTAACAGGCAGCCTCAAAGAACAGAGGCATGTTGGGGCCAGGATTATGAAACTGGGCTGCTATGAAAAGAAATGTATACTCTCATATCCTTTCACCCAAAACTACAATTCACATAAGCATAGTAAAGTAGCCATGCACACTGGTTTTCATTGTCTAGAGTTCACTTTTGGTCATAGTTAGATTAAATGCTCAAGGTTGCTGTAATGATTTTAAATATGTCACATTAATATGGTAAAAGAAAAAGTATATTTGGGAAAAATTTAAAGTGGAAAAAGTTCAGGGACTTAACCCCTTCATCTTACCATGTGGAAGCTTAAGAATTCATCAATTTCTTATTCTCAATACAACAAGAAAAAAGTTGTTCACATGCATATTTTTAGAATTATAGAAATTATCTTCAAAGCATAGGACTTATATAAATATCAGACCATGTATAGAATGGAACAAGAAATGGGTAGAAGAAATTATATAAATCTTTGTATTTCTCATGTAGAAGGGCTAATTGATATTGTTGGATATTTATAAAACAAGAAATATAGATATATACATAGGTTCAAAAGTTATGAAAGTAATCACCAGTAGACATTTTTCAAAAGAATTTCTAAAAAAATCTTTGGGAATGAATGCTCTTTATGTTTATAAATTATTTTTAAATTAACTCATTTCCTATAATGCTGAATTATAGGTCTTGCCAGTGCACAAGAAAAATATTACAGGAATTAACCATCCTCCAAAATTTAAATGATACGCAATCATTTGTTGCCCAAAACATCCAATTTTTCCTTGCTTTGCAAAAGAAAGGGCAAAGAAAAAAGTCACATTTAGAGAGCCCTTATTGTTTACAAATATCTCTTGGAGGTATTTACATATGCTGTTTCACTTAACTGTGATAACATCTTGATTTCGTACATTGGAGATGACAATAGCCATGTTAAAGTCAAGAAGATAGTTATAGAGAGGAGGTTATTCCAGAGCTTTGTGTGATCTGTAGTCTCCTACATTTCTCTACACTACTTGAATAACTTTGGTAATTCTGAAACCAATATTCTTTGTTATCTTATATAGGTATTCTAAATTACATTTCATTTCTCATCAGGACATAAATATAAATATGAAGCAATAGGTAGAAATAGAGCTTAAAAATACCAAATACACCAGGAAAAGATAAAATCTTGAACCACCATGGAAGCCACCATGAAGACCATTTCTAAAGTTCTGCCATTTTGAAAAAAGTCAATACCCTTTATAGTTTCACTTTCCCTATTTGTAAAGTGAATGAATTATACTGATGCCTGAAGCAGGCTATAGTTCCCATTCAAATGGAAGAATAGATGAATGACACAGTAATTAAAAAAGAAAACACAAAAGAATAGATAATATGGGTGGATGACCAAGTATATGTATGAAAGAAAATATCTGGGCGGTGGCTCAAGCCTGTAATCCTAGCACTCTGGGAGGCTGAGGTGGGAGGATTGCTCAAGGTCAGGAGTTCAAAACTAGCCTGAGCAAGAGCAAGTTGCAGTCTCTACTAAAACTAGAAAGAAATTAATTGGCCAAATAAAAAAATATATATATATAAAATTTGCCGGGCATGGTGGTGCATGCCTGTAGTCCCAGCTACTCGGGAGGCTGAAGCAGAAGGATTGCCTGAGCCCAGGAGTTTGAGGTTGCTGTGAGCTAGGCTGATGCCATGGCACTCTAGCCCAGGCAACAGAGTGAGACTTTGTCTCAAAAAAAAAAAAGAAAAGAAAAGAAAAGAAAAGAAAAGAAAATATCTGAGATTATTTGTACAAATTACTGTCTTTTAAATAGTTATTTTGTAGCACAGACTTGGCTGTGATTGGTATAAACAAATAATAAAGTACCCAGAATCTTTTTTTTTTCCTGTTTATTTTTCTTGTGCGTGGTCTATTGAGAAGCAAAGTGAGCAGCTTAGTTTCCAGAATCTGAGCCTTACTTAGTACATTATGAGGTACTTATATGCTATATTACTTAGTAAAAGTATTAAACACTTTAGAGCCAAGGCTATAAAATAAATAGCATTATTTAATATTATGATGCCTGGATCTCTGTTTCGTTATTGCTATTTTTTTAAACATATTTCACGGGTGACATTCAGGTATATAACATCCAACCAGTGTACTCTACTTGTATAGGAATGTTTTGTAAATGAGAGAGGCTTCTGAGAATATTACCTTTAACCTTGCCCATTTGTTTTTGGGACAAATAAGCTATGTCACATGAAATGAAAGGGGACTAAGGCACTAGTAAGACAACTGTAAGAGGTACTCCACTTAAGTATGGCCCCTAAGTCCTAAGTACTTTCATAATATAACTTCTAGGATTTTTTCATATACTTGCTGTAATATTGAAGAATGGTTATTTTAAAGCTAATTATAGCATCTATGCATAAAAATAACTTCCCCAAAATGCCACAATTGGCACCATTATACCAGGATTTTGAATTTGTTACATCATATTAGATCTACTTTCAACAATTGTCCACAAAAGATATTAAAGAGGCACCATTTACTAAAAGCCACAATTAACCTGGAAATCCAATTTGACAATCCTAAAACTAGAAATACTACCTAAGAAGATTTTCAAAACCAAGTGGTACCTTGTAGAGAGGTGATATTTTCTAATACATTTAGTTTTTAGTTATAAAGACAAACTGAATTTGTATCAGTAGAAAGAAAGAAAAGAAAAAAAAGAAATAAGAAGAAAAACGAGGGTTCTTTCTCTTTTTCTTCTTCTTTAAGAGCAGAGGTGGAATGTGACTAAATTAACTTTGGCAAAAATTGATCAAGCACATCCCATTTGCAATCATTTCAATTAGCTATTGCATGACAGTTGATGATTGGTAAATATTTGTATGTATTTAAATAGATGAAAGTATAGGATCAGCATACTTGATACATATGTAAACAGATGTTTACACAAGACCATATATTCTATTAGGACATATTCTTGCCTGGCCAATGCCACTGTGTACCTATGTCAACCTTATGTGAAATAATTTCCCATTCCTCAATGCACACTATCAATGTGTATCTTCTTTGGTGTTTACAACACACATCATTTTGCAAGAGATTTTATTTCTATCTAATTTTACATGTAATTGTTAAACAGTTTCATGTAGAAGGCTTTGACTTAATACTAAGGTTTTAGAAAATAAGAAAAAAGAAAGAACTGTATTTTTCTCCAGATTCTAATGACACTTTGAACCCTACATAAATTCTTATAGATCTTAAGATACCTGAAAACTTATACTAATGGCAGTATAATGCCAGGGTATTCACATACGGTTAAAAAATACAATAACATTCTTTGCATTTTAATTTTCCTTTTATGTACTATTTTCCTTTTCAGTATATCTCAGATGCAACCTGTCATTTTCATGTCCAGATCAGTGCTCATAAGAGTTATATGATTCTTTAAAATAATGACATGAGTATGTTGGGAATAGTATATATGTAGAGAAAGCATAAAGGTAGAATAAAATATTAATTCTATGTCTGCACTTGAAGCTTCCTTGCATTTAGACTTTAACAACAGTTGCTTCAAATATCTGTAAGAAATGAAGACAATCCCTTTCCCATTCTCATATGGAATTTAATTTGATGTGTTAAATAGTAAATGTGTCTGCACCCCAATTCAATATTTTCTAAATGATAAAGTCACCAGAACTATGTATATACATATACATATATATATAATCACTATAAAGACAAATATTTTAAAAATAGACTTCAAAAATGATTTAAAAAAGATTAAATGGTAGGAGCACATTGGGTCCGAGTAATATAACTTGACTAAATAATAAATACATATATATTTGTAGATATTGTAGGTTTATTTAGAGACCACTAAAATAAAATGAATATTGCAAATAGTCACAAAAAATGTTTGGTTTCCTCGTGCATATACAAGTAATGTTTATACCATAGTATAGTCTAAATGTGTAATAGCATTATGTCTGAAAATGTTCATACTTTAATTAAAAATACTTTATTGATAAAAATACTAATATTCATTTTAGCCTTCAGCGAATGATAATCTTTTTGCTAGTGGAGGGTTTTGCCCCAGTGTTGATGTTTCTAACTGGTCAGTGTGGTGGTTGCTGAAGGTTGGGGTGCTGTGGAAATTTCTTAAAATAAGAAAACAATAACTTTGCTATACTCATTGACTCTTCCTTTCATAAAAGATTTCTCTATATCATGCAATACTGTATGATAACATTTTACTCACAGTAGAATGTGTTTCAAATCATAGTCAATCCTCTCAAACGCTACCACTGCTTTATCAACTAAGTTTATATAATATTCTAAATCCTTTGTTGTCATTTCAACAATGTATACAGCATCTTCACTAGGAGTGGATTCCATCTCAAGAAATCACTTTCTATGCTCAACCATTAAAAAGCAACTCCTCATGCATTAATGTTTGATTAATAAAATTACATGATCATGAAATTTGATACATTGATCATGAAATTATAGCAATTCAGTTTCACCTTCAGGCTCCACTTCTAATTCTAGTTCTTTTGCTATTTCCACCACATTTGCAGTTACTTCCTCCACTGAAGTCTTGAATCCTTTGCAGTCATCTATGTGGGTTGGAATTAACTTCCTCCAAACCTTTGTTAATGTTGATATTTTGATTTTCTAATACATTTAGTATTAGAAAATACTAAATGTATTTGCCCACCATGAATCACAACTGTTCATAATGGCATCTAGAATGGCAAATCTTTTCCAAAGGGTTTCAATTTTCTTTGACCAGATCCATCAGAGGAATCATTATCTATGGCAGATAGACCAACAAAATGTAATTCTTAAATGATAAGATTTGAAAGTTAAAATTACTCCTTGACTCATGGGCTGCAGAATGGAGGCTGCGTTAGCAGACATAAAAGCAACATTAATCTCTTTGTATATCTCCCTAAGAGCTCTTGGATGACCATGAGCATTGTCAACAAGTAGTAATATTATGGAACAAATCTTTTTCTCTGTGTGTTAGGTCTCCACAATTGACTTGAAATATTTAGTAAACCATGCTGTAAACAGATGTGCTGTCATTCAGGCTTTGTTGTTCCATCTACAGAGTACAGGTACAGTAGACTTAGCATAATTCTTAAGAGCCCTAGGATTTTCAGAATGGTAAATGAGCATTGGCTTCAACTTAAAGTCACCAGATGCATTAGCTCCTAATAAAACAGTCAGCTTTGTTCTTTGAAGCTTTGAAGTCAGGAACTGGCTTCTTCTCTTTAGCTATGAAAGTTCATGATGGCATCTTATTCCAATACAAGCTATCTCATCAACATTGAAAACCTATTGCTTAGTGTAGCCACCTTCATCAATAATCTTAGGTAGATCTTCTAAATAACTTTCTGCAGATTCTATATGAGCACTTGCTGCTTTACCTTGCACGTTTATGGTATGAAGACGGCTTCTCTCCTAAAATCTCATCATGAACCAACCTCTGCAAGTTTCAAACTTTGATTCTGCAGCTTTGTCACCTCTCTCTCAGCCATCATAGGATTGAAGAGAGTTGGGGGTCTTGCTGTGGATGAGTCTTTGGCTTAAAGGAATGCTGTGGCTGGTTTATCTTCTATCCAGGTTGCTAAAACTTTCTCCATGTAAGCATTAAGGCTGTTCTGCTTTTTTTTTTGATCATTTGTTCACTATAGTTGCATTCTTAATTTCCTTCAAGAACTTTTCCTTTGAATTCACAACTTGGCTAACTCATGGAAGAAGACTAGCTTTCAAAGATCACTGATCATAGATAAGTATAAGAGATATAATAATAAAAATTTGAAATATTGCAAGAATTATCAAAATGCGACAGACAAGCACATGTTGTTGGAAAAGTTACACTGATATACTTGCTCAAAGCAGGTTGCCACAAAACTTCAATGTTTAAAAAATGCAATATCTGCAATATGCAATAAAGCAAAGTACAATATAATAAGGTATGCCTGTAGTTGGATCTACTACTCTAAATATGACTCATCTCAGAGGAACGAATTCAAGGAAATGTCATATGATATCTTACCATGCCCCAAGATTTCAATTAACTGAACAAAATCAAGGTGCTAAAAGATACAATAAATATAAAGAAATAAAAATTTCATTATTATGTCTACTAGTGGGTCAATATTTTTTCTTTGAATATTCACTTGACAGAAATATACCAGTATTAGTCAACTATATCAAACACTGCCTCTCTTCATTATCTATCTGTCTGTCTGTCTATCTATCTATCTATCTATCTATCTATCTATCTATCTATCTATCCTCATTTTCACTAAAGCAGTTAATGGAATGTAATTTTTGCATACAGATATCCTTTTTCCTCCAATTTTTTTTTTGAGGGAAGACTAGTTTTTTCAGACAGTAACAAGTTTTTAAAAAAAATCTTTCCTTTCAACTCATTTTAAAATTGTGAACTCATTTTAAAATTGTCAAGGTTTGCTATATTGGATTTGTAGAGGTCTCAAGTTAACATCAATTCTATTTATTTATTAATATATATAGAGAAAAAGTATTTTTTGGTTGAATAGCACGAGGGCTAAAACTAATAATTTCTTTCTTCTCACCTGATTTCTAAATAAATTCTTCTCACTTATTCTGAAAAAACAATTGTAGAAATTGTTCTACATTTTATTGAGTGCTCTATTAAAAGGATCTCTAGACAAATCCAGAAATAGATCTAAATGTTGCTCTCATTCATCTCTTAGAGACATAGCAGGTGAAACAACATTTTTACATCCTCAGGACTGTCAGAAATCATTAATCTGTTCTATGCCAACCTCAAGTGATTCAACATAGTTTGGGGAATTGAAATGCTTTGTATTTAAGAAAAAAATGAATAATGAAAATAGAGAGTACCAAACTGCAATGTTCATTTTGCCTCAATGCAAAACACCCCTCTCCAAGATTCAATAAATGCCCTGTTTTGCTGATGTATGAAATTTTTTAGATTTGTGGCAGAACTTGTGAAACCTACACTAATAAGCAGGTAGATGTTCCTATAAGATTCACGAAAAGCTGCTTTATTGCTCCTCAATATGGAACCTGGAGTTGGCCTTAGAACATTTTAAAAATTTGCACAATTATCATATTAATGAGTGCATTTGCATATGCCTAAAGCAAATGTGTGTGTGTGTGTGTGTGTGTGTGTGTGTGTATACATATATATTTTTTTTCTTAACTGCAGTTTTCTAGGTCTCAAAGACTTCCTGGAAGTTTTAAAGTAAAACTTGAATATTTTGAGAAGATTTCCTCAAATTGAACAAATTAATTGCATTGGAGTGTATTCACCGATATTTATATGTAAAACATCGGTCAAATCCACAAAATGTGAAATAAGTGTTTAAGAGAAAAAGAAACATAACAAAGAAGAGCAAGCAAAAATTTTTTGGACTTTCATGTATTAACTCTAATTATCTTTCTGAATGAAAGATATCATTTCTAAAATCAAAATCTTAGTTTCAGTTATTCAGGTCTATTCTATAATTCTATTTAAATATACTAGAGAATACGATATATGCTGTACACTATGATATGTTTTTCTTAAACTTGTCATGTTTATTCCTTAAGATCTTTGATGAACAAAGTGTTAGATAAGCCCCTTGAATCTGGGGATTATACCTTCTCCTCCAGAAATTCACAGCATGAACTTGATATACTGGTCTGTAGAGAATCAATACATTCTATACACACAGTATGCCCACTCTAAGCTTCTGAAATAGAATTTTCTTTTGGAAGGAACTAGCTTTCCAATGAAGTGTCACACTGAATGCTACGGAGTGACACTGACTCTCCTTGAAGTGCAAAAGACTTATTTGCCAGGGTCTGTTGTGTAGTATTTGATAAATCCTTATAAGCTCTATCTTGATTCTTTTTCCTGGTTACTTTTTTCCCCCAAAATTGGAAACAAAAGAAAGCTTGGATAATAACTATGTCCTCAACCATTCCCCTAACAAAAAGAAGACAAGTTCAAGGACAGGAGTAACAAGAAAACTTTCTTAATTGTTTCTACTTAAATCTCATGGAAGTTTTTTAAGTAATAGGAATTTGGTTTTCTGGAATACAAAAGAAATGAAGAGCATGGAAATGTCAATTAAGAAATCAACTACATTGTGAAGTGGTCTCATTTTAAACAAACCAAATCTTTTGTAATATTAAATCTCATTTGAACCTTAGATAATAAGCACTGTCCCACACTTGCCTTCAAACTGGTCCTCGCTAGTCCAGGGAGCTCACCTTCTTATGAGTTTGGTTGTTTTTCAAGTAATAACACATTTATTTAAATTAACATTATGATGTATTGTCTCTTCTTATATGGGCTCATATAACGATACAGTGGTTAAGTATATTTGGAGAATATTATTTGTTGTTTTTAAAAATTTATTTTTGAGAGGGATATTTGCTATGCATTTATTTTTTTAATAGACTATGTGAGAATTTAGACAATATCTAAAATGAGTCTTCATCGCTATTATCCATATATTTTTTTGCCACATTACAAACAGAATTGCATTTAACTAGGGGATTTACTAATATGTTACTGAATATAATCTTGTTTATAATTTTCTATAACAGGAAAAAATCAAAATAATTTCTAATCTATTTCTACAGAGATGATCATAGCTAAAACTTTTCAGGGTGTTTATCAAAGTCCATTAGGGCTACTATAAAAATATTATAAACTGGATGTCTTTCTTATAAGCAACATTTATTTCTCACAGTTCTGGAGGCTGTAAAGTCCAAGCTAAAAGCACTGGGAGATTTGGTGTCTGATGAGGTCATGTTTCCTAGTTCAGAGACAGTGGCTTCTTTCTCAGCCCCCTCACATGGCTGAAGAGAAAAACAGTCTCTCATCACCTCACAAAGGCCCTGCCTCTGAATATCATCACTTTGCAAGTTAGGATTTCAACATATAAATTTTAGGGGCTTCAATATTCAAACCAAAGGAGAATCTGGATGATTTAATGTCAATCACACTTAACACACATGTGATGATCTTGTAAAACACAAGGCAGCCTATTATACGTGGAACAAAATCAATGCAAACTCCTTTGCCTTTACAAGACAAGGCCTTTACAAGACAAGGTGATGTGATTTACTTTCTGAACTCTTTCATTTTTCTCTTGCACTCTCTCTTCCTTAGCCACACTGGCCCTACTGCTGTTCATGAGCATACCCAGCTTACATGCTCCTAGTGGCACGGGCACTTACTCTTATCTCTCCTGGTTCCTTGTCCCCCCTGCATTTCTTTACTGGCTCCTTTCAGATCTCTTTTGCAGTGTCTTTTCTACTGAGAGTATTTCTTGAACCTCTTATCTAAAATTTATCACCCTCTCCAATTCCAGCTTTCATATTTTTATTCCCTTATTTTTCCATAGCATACCTTCCCATAACATATCAATGCCTTACATTCTGTCATTTACTTGTTTAGCTCCATGCTAATAATGTCCTCTCCTCTAAACTTCACAGAGGCAGCAACCTCTTCAATCTTATTGTCTGCACCTTCCACACATAGTAGTGCGGTACATTATTTATTAGATAATCAAGATGGTAGTAGCACTCTTGATTATTTAATAAATTAATGACTCAATATTAATAAATTTTATCTTACACAAATTCTATGTGATGGATTTCTTCTATTTTATGTGTTTCCAGGCTTTCTTTTTTCCTTAAAAGCTTATATCTTAGTTTACTAATTTTGCCTTCCTGAGACTCCCTTGAACAATCCTTTTCTCTTCTAACTCAAATACTATCAGATACAATCAAGGAATAATAATGTGGGTTCCCCAGCCTCACTACAGGAACATGATTCTTAGAGTTAGTATACTTTGTGGTATCTATTATAGTCTCTGAGACTAATGTCTTAACACCCAAGGATTCTTCACACTCTCAATATGTGAAAGTATGTTTGCAACCACAGAGATAAGCACTCAAAGCAGACTTTATTTTATATTTTGCTTCCAGGTAAAATTTCACTTAAATTTTGGCGTCTATGTCTGTAAAATTCTGAAGAAAGTTTTATATTCATTCACGGTTGATGAAATACTGGCAAACTCTACCTGGGACAGAGGGTAGAAAGGAAATTGGATTTCACAACATTGACAATAAGGAAGATTTTCCTTTAACTCGAGTATGCAGAAATAGAGAGCCCTATCCCAGTTTATGCTGTGCTAGTGTGGACTATGTGCTTAAGCATTTGATGCAGCCACGTTTTATCCCTGTATTTCTTGGAATTTGGTAACATATTTCCCCCATTCCTCATTGTGTTCCTCTCTCACTGTCCTCCTTTTTTGCATCCTCCCATACATGTGAGCTGATTGCTTTTATGCATTCTGAACTGAGAGTATAAGGAAAACTGATATTCAGTTGGTGTACACCTGTGTGGCTTTGTAATCCTTCTTTATGTTTTGAAAAACAACCACTATCCAAAGCCCCAATCCCACTTTCTGTACCCTGGGAATTTTCCAGGATATATAAACTTAAAAGTCAAAAAGTTAATTCCTGTTACAATAGGAGTATCCTGTACTCTGCTTCAGTGCTGAAAGCAGGAGACTTTCTCATTGCATGAAAGCCATGCCCAACCACACTGTACAAGTTCCCACCATCTGCCTTCTGAGCTTCACTACTTGCTTCTTTTCTATACCCAAGACAACCAACCCCAGGAATCCTTCCCAAACCCCACCTTGTCCAGAGAGGTCTACACTATAGAAGGAGGGAGGGAAGAAGAGGCAATCTTCATGTTGGTATTAAGAGCCCAAATGCCTGTTATAATACCATTAGATATTTTGTATAGAACACTAGGAATTAGGATGAATAAGAGCTTTCTAGAATCCTTATATAAGTAGAGAAATAGATGAGTTAAAAGGCAATTATCGTGTAATTATGTTAAGTAGAGTTTTGTGTACAAAGCAGGGTTTTCAACTCAGCCTTAGTGGTTAAATAAGTAGTATCAGAAGAAATGGCCCTTGAGCAAAGTCCTGAAAGAGGCATAGCCAAGAAAGTTGGGGGCATAGTGGTAGATGGGGGGGGGGAGCAAAAAGAATGAATGTCCCATGTAGATTCTCCAAGGGGATTATGATCCTGGCATCTTGGGAAAACAAAGTAGTTCAGTGTGGAGAAAAATGAGATTGAGAGGTAGAGAGAGAGATGGTAGAGATGAGGTAGAGATGAGAATTAGGGGTAGAGAGACAGTAAAGGTCCTTTGTGCCAATGGAAAGATATTTTCTAATCTTTTTCCTCCATACACTGAAGAGTTTGCTTTCTGAAACTAAGATATAATCAAGTCCCTTACTTCTTAAAAACTATTACAGTCACTCCTAATTTCTCAAAGGAACATATCTAAGCTTTTATATGTATTTCTCTAGAGTCATATTTGCAAAATGGTGTTGGTATTTTTTTTTAAATATGGAAAGGAGGGCTGGGTATAGTGGTTCCTGCCTGCAATCCTAGCACTTTGGGAGGCTGAGGCAGGTGGAATGCTTGAGGTCAGATGTTCAAGACCAGCCTGGGCCACACAAAGTGACCCTGTCTCTACAAAAGAAATGAAAAATTAGCCAGGTATAGTGGTACCTGCCTGTAGACTCAGCTACTCAGGAAGCTGAGGCAGAAGGACCACTTGAGCCTAGAAGTGTGCAGCTATAGTGAGCTCTGATGGTGCCACTGCACTCTAGCCTGGGTAACAGAGTATATATATATATATATATTTCCCATATGTATATGGAAAAGAAATAAGGATATTAAGACAGAGAGAAATAACATTAAAACATGGAAGGATTGCCCTTCTTTCTACCTATGCTAAGATCTAAAAGGTCACATATTATGGCAGCTGAGACCATTGACCATGGAAATAGGCAGCTTGGGGAGGACTCAGGGCTGCATCCCTGATTAGTTCCATGACATTGTAAAAGTTATTCAACCACTCAGCCCTCATCTGCACAACAGGGATAATCACAGAACATACAAATCAAATTGTGTGGGAGATTACCTGATCCAGCAGCATTCACTACATGTGAGCTACTATTGATTTTACTTAAATTATAGAACTGATACAGGGAAAATGTTTGGAGTTAGGAGAAAATGCCATAACATTCTCTTTTTTCATTTTTCTCAATAACTATTCGAACACAAAATAATATTTTGTTCCGGGTATTACATAGTTGTGGACAGCCTCGAAGGCAGGACATTATAAGGGCTTAATTTAAAGTCATCTCAGTCAAGTAAATTAACATACTTTAATAACTTCCTACATCATAGTAATAAGCCTGAAGCAGTTCCAGAATGTGTAGGCTGAGGTGAGGAGGCAGCCCAGAGGAAAGCAGATAAGGTGTAAACAAATTCAAAGATTATAGACGGTTAATGGAATGGTGAGAATAAGATTGTATCTTCAAATTAAGGGGAAATCGTGAGATAATTTAGGCAAATTAGACAGTTAACAACTATGTCCATATAATAGAAAACATACTGAAGTACTGATATTACTCTAAGGGGTTCTTTTTCTATCTTCAGCATCATTTATACAACAATCATCAAAGAATGTAGCTGCATGTACAATAATTTGCAAGATCTAAAATTTTCTTTAGTGCAAAGAAAACCTGATTGCCTCACTATCTAAAAGAAATCACTATCTGAAGGAGCAACTAACCTAAATTACAGCTAGAAAGCCACTTCACTAATGTCCCAAATTAACCTCTGTAAACACTTTAGTATGCTCAGGTGCCACAAGGGAGGTAACTCTAAACACATTTAAGTGTATCAGCACAACCCAGCTGGTGAGTAAAAGCATGGATTCTTTGGCCTGGTATTAGGAAAACTGGAAATTCTCCCAAATTTTCTCATCACTTTTATTATTCATTATTCACCATCTTTACATATTTTTATTTTAATGGAAAGGTTCTATCCAGTATCTTTTTATACACACCTAATAAAGAACAACCATGCAAAAAATTTTAAAAATAAAATAAAAAATAAAGGTTTCAATAGCCATAATGATCAATGTTTTCCATTTAGATGCATCTTTATCTTAAAACTGCTCATGTTCCAGAAGGGATATAAAAATTACACCTAAGTCCATATTACCTTTTTCTAAAACCTTAGTATGAACTATTAGTTTTTCTTTAGGAAACTAGGTGGGAGGCATGTTCTCAGTATATTAGCACAAGTTAGTAATCAGACCAGTATTACGCTTTTATGTTGTAACAATTTCATTTGTGTGTAAATGTTAATAAAACAAGTATCATTATTTTACAGAATATGGCTTCAGATTATGAATATGCCCAAAGGTTCAGCAAAGGGTATATGACTATAAATTTAGAACTAATAATAAGCATATAAGTTTCTATTGCTTTCCCGGAAAATCAGAATCTCTCCTTTTTAATGTTCCTGAGTTCGTGTGTATTGAGAAGTGGGCCAGAGCACATTAGTGGCTTCTTGTTCCCCTTTTTTTCTCTTTCTCATCTTTGTCTTGTTTTTTACTCCAATAGAAATATTTCCTGGATATACATTTCTGCAGAAAGGAAATTAAACTGACTATTTAACTTGATCTGACTATTTCTGTCTGGATTTGTTCCTTTTCATGTGTTGTTGTATTTTAAGTTCAGAGTTCAATTAGTGAAATTATAGTTTTGTTTTCCTATGGTGAATGCCTTCTAAATAAAATGATTTAACCGAGAAACTGCTTTGTGAGTGATTACATTTATCTCAGCATGCATTCTATTTTTCTATGATTTGGCTAATTAGAGAGATAACAAAGGCCTAGGACTTCTATTGCTTCTACAAACTACACTGTTTAACATCACCATTAAAACCTGAAATTGAATTTCTTAATCTCTAAATCTTGGAATCTCTAAAGTGTTCCCATCTCTGTATATTACTTAAAGTTACCATGTCCACCTTATTCAAAGCAGGGAGTTTATGGAAATTAGTCCCCTTAGGCTGGTGTGCAAAACTTCCTAGGTGACACTGTCTCTAGTTTGATGACAAAAGAAAAAAAATGATGAAAAAATACTAAATATATCCATACATGTCAGATATTATGAGGTCAATAACTGATTATTCCTGAAAAGGAATTACTTTTATTCTGATTTAATGCCCTTTCGTATTTTTAGTCTTACTATACTGTTTCTTTCATTAAATAATGATAAAAATAGTGAATAATTCTCTCAACAATATGTATTATGGTGGATTGGCAACATAAAAATATTTTTTAATTTATTTAACTATGATTTACTTATATATAGATAAAATCCATTCCTCTATTTATTTATTTTGATGTCCTAAGAAAACTCCAGATCTAAGAAATATGGTCAGAAGATTAGACTGAAAATATCCTAACCATATTTAAAAGTTATTTTTATCAAATCCTGATGAAAGTGTATGTATGGCTTGACCCAATCTGTGGACGTGCTTGAAGCTCATATATTGCCTTTGCCCCACTCAGGTGGGGCAAAGGCAATATATGTAACCTAACATTTGTATCCCTGTAATATGCTGAAATAAAAAAAAATGTAGGTACAAAGAAAGAGTTTCTTTTTTTTTTTAATTGAAACCACTTATATTAAAATAATGTAAGGTCATAAGGTAGGAATAGTGAAAAAAGTCTGATTTGTATAAAAGCAGAGATATAGCTAAAAGTTTACCAGCCATTTTTCTCTAACTTTCTTACTGCTATAAGGGTCACATATCTTTGACGGGTTCAAGATTTGGGTTTTTGTTGGTTTAATTTTTAATTTTTAAATTTTTTTTTATTATTTCAGAATATTATGGGGTACAAATGTTTAGGTTACCTATATTAAATTTACACTGCCTGAGTCAGAGCAACAAGCATACCCATCACCCAAACAGTACACACTGTGCACCATAGCCATTGGGTGTGAATGTACCCATGCCCCTCACTGTCCCCTCCCTCCTGCCTGACTCCCAGTGAGTGTTAACTTCCATATGTGCACTAATCCATCAACAGGAGAAGAGTTTCAACAAGTTTCTCTTCTCAACTTTCCTATCCCTTAAAACAATCTTTTTGTGAACATTGCCACTCACAGTAAATGAGATCAAAGGTGGCTGGTATCTATCAGATAACAATTATAAATGAGAAAATATCTTAGATATTTAAAAGAAAGGACAGATTGATATTTGACATATCAATTAAATTCAAATTTTACTCTGGATAACAATATATGATGTGTAAGACATTAATACTTATAACACTTATGAAGCAATGATACCTAGAGAACTAAGTACATTTTGTTTCCTTTTAAATGTATTATGATGGTTAGAGTTGAATAGGCAGTATGTACCTATAGGTTAAAGAAAAATTAAAAAAACAAACATGTGAACATGTGTGTCTATCATCTGTCCCCAATTCTCAGACCTCAGAAGTCTCCAGTGTACTATTCTCCTGTTGCTCCCAAATACATCTATACTTTCACCATCATTAGCTCAATTCTGATATTCTATATTATTTTATCCAATATATATTTTCCTAAATTTATCATTCAAAGCTGTATGTATTCACCGTAATATAAATATCATCATATTTTACCTATTCTTCTGTGCCTTTCTTCTCATCACCTGCATATTTCATTACTGAAATGCAGTCACAGTGACATATGCAGCCATAATTCATTTATGAATATGTCAAAATTTATTCATCCATTCTTATGTTAGTGGTTATTATTGGGGTCATTTCAACATTTTTCCCCCACTAAAAATAATTTTGTGAACTTTCTTGCACATGCCTTCTGGTAAATGTATATGAGTATTTAAATTGCTGGATAGCATGGAAACTATATCTTCAATTTCACCAGATAATTCCAAATTATCCCCAAAAGAACATATGAGAGCCCACATTGCCCCACATCTTTAGTAATATTTGTTATATTAGTAATATTTGTTATAATCAAACTTCTAATTTTCTGTTAGTGGGAAATGCTATCGGCAAACCATGTTGTGGTTTTAATTTCAATTTCCTTAATTATCAATAGCACTTCTTTATAAATATACTATATAGATATTAGCCCAAAGAAATACTGAGCATACATATGCATCCTAAGTTCATAAAATCCACTGCAATTCTATCATGTTACCAGGAAGAGTGGGATGGAAGAAAAAGTCATCTGAATTTGTCAAATTAGAGGCAAGGCAGCTGGGATTAGTACTCTTGAATCCATTTGTTGGCTACTGGCCAGCACAATAGGGGGGTGATATAAACCCTCAGATGTTTCTAGCTCTCTGCTCAAGCAATGGGCCTCCTGCAGCTAAGGGTCAGCTCCTATAGAAAAATAACAACTGGGCCATAGAGAGAAAAGCATACACTGCAGCTGGCAGAGAGGCGCACAGAGACAGTAACAGGAATTCCAGTGCATCCAGCAAAGCAGAGCATCCAAGTATCCTACAGAACATTCTTGGTAGCTCTGTGAGCAGAAAAGGGGATCTAACCAAAGTTCTCAACTTAGAAGAGTTTCTCTATAGCTTTCTTTAAGGACTATTCTAAACCCAGTTGTCAGCAACATTTTTATTAGTCACATCAGTGAAGACATAGAAATTACACATGTCAAATATGAAAAGAACTTCAAACTAAAAAAAAAACCACAAAAAAATTGGTAAAATTAAGTTCCAAAATGCTCTCAATGGGCATGATTTGCAGAAATCAAAAAGAAAAATTTTTAAATCATGTATTGATATTTTAAAATTTACATATATATGTGTGTGTGTGTGTGTGTGTGTGTGCGCGCAGAAAGAAGCACTGACAAGAGAAATGGATGGGTTTTAATTGATCTCATGTCTTTTTTTTATTTTCAGTTAGGATCTTCTAATATGAAGTAATAATGGAATATACTTCTTGTGTTTTTTTAAGTAACTATCATTTTTGAATAACTTTTGCCATTTACAGAATTCTGCACTAGAGTATATTTTTATTCAGTACCCTGCCTATTTAATTCCACCATATCTTTCATTGTTCTTGTCAGGATATAAAAGATCATTCTAACTGCCACAACCTTTAAGGTACTCTCTCTCTCTCTCTCTCTCTCTCTCTCTCTCTCTCTCTCTCTCTCTCTCTCTCTCTCTCTCTCTCTTTTTCTTGCTACTTATAAGATTTTCTTTTTGTCTTTGATTTTCTATAGTTTTATAATAATTTGTTTAGGCATGGGCTCTTTTTTATCTATATGGTTTAAGATTTGTTGGGCTTTATAAATTTATGGACCTGTGTCTTTAAACAGTTCTGAACAATTCTTAGCAATCATATCTTAAATACTTCCCTTGCCTCATTGTTTTCCTCCTCCTTTTCTTCTAGGAACACCGTCTTCTAAAACAAACAAACAAAAAATGCTAGATATTCTCATTGTATTCTATATGTTTCTTAACTTTTGTGAGCATTAAATGCTACCTCTCTGTGCTGGATTTAGGCACTTTCTTCTGACCTATTTTTTATTTTACCAACTGTCTTTTCAACTGGGGATAATCTACTCTTAAACCTGTTAAGTGATATTTTCTTTACAATTTTTCTTCAAAGTTTGATTTTATCATTTTTAGATCTGTTTTGTCACTTTGTGTAGCTTTTTGGTCTCTGTAGATCTTTCTTTCAAAATTGTCTTCAGCATTGTTTATTTTAAAACTTAAATAAAATACATATATGTGTATTATATATAGTGAAATTATATATATATATATGTATATGTCAACCAACAGAAGACGTTTTGATAAACAACTATTGAATATTGACTGATAGTAAAATAATGTGCCATTCTAGGTCCATATTAATCAGGGGTTCAGCAAAAAAGACATATAGTAAAGAAAAATAGGTAATTGAGGAAGTTTAATAAAGGGAGAGTTGTTACAAAGTTATGCGTAGAGGTAAGATCAACCAATACATACTGGTATAGTGAGTGCCGTAGGACTAGCAACAAGGGAGCTGAGATCACCTCTTGGCCTGACAAGGCAAAGAATTTAGTCACCACCATATACCAGAGACTGTATCTGTAGAACAGGCTGTTGTACTAGAGTGTTGGTCCTCATAAAATTGACAGCTAACCCATGGTAAAATCAAGTGAAGGACCTAGGAGTGTGAATATTGTATTCTCATGCTGATCTTGTCCTCTGTCTTAGTCCATTTTGTACTGCTGCAACAGAATATCTGCCACTGAGCAATTTATGAAGAACAGAGATTTAGTTCTCACAGTTCTGGAGGCTGGGAAGTCCAAGATCGAGGTATGTGAATCATATACATGTATTTATGTGTGTATATGTATGTAAGATTTCACTCAGGGACTTTTCATTCAATTAGGTTAATTTATAAATATGCAAAATTATATAAGTTTCTGAGCTAATTGTAGAAATGGATTATATAGGAAATTGAAATAATATGACACAATGTTAAAAATCAACAAATCTGGATCACATACTAAATATCATCTAAAAGAATGGGAGGAATAATATAAACCTGAGATTTTAGGCCATGCAGACTGGTAAGTTAAAAGCAGGATTCTGAGCAATATGAACAGAAGAGATAATACTTATATTTCATATTTAATTTTCATCTGCTATTTGAGTAGTAAGTTGCCAGTGAAGCTGTCTAGCAGTATGACCTGCAAGGGTAGAGTATAAATAAGGCAGATCTCGGGCTGAGGTACTGATTTTGGTTTAATTTGCACAGATTAATGGTTGAAGTTGTGACATGAGTTATGCCAAGACAATAAACTGATAACTGGTAAGAGAAGGCCACAAAGACATATTCTTGGGAAAAATACATTATTCAGGGGCAAGAGAAATAAGCCAGATAAACTATAAACAAAAAGAAGTACACAAGATTTAATTACAAAAGAACCATCTTATCCACTCACCATCAAATCTACTAATCTGTCTATATATTACTCATGTTATCTGTCTTCCCTCCTATCATGGTGTGTTAACTTCTCCTTTTCCCACTCAAACTCAGTCCTTTGTGTACTGGATCCCATTCCTTCCTACTTCACTTAATAAACCGTGCTCCTGCAATTATCCCCTCTTTCTGTTGTTTTATAGTTTTTTCCCTTTCTATTAGATCGCTCTATTTAGAACATAACCAGATCATCATACTACCATTTTTAAAAAATTACTTGATATAATAGCCCTGTGGTAGATTAGCTTATATTTTTCCTATAAATCTTTAATAGTTTTCTCTAGATTTGGTGGTGTTTCCCAGCCCTGTTGATATTATGATTGGCCAGATGACTATCTTGCCTGATGGAGTGTCACTGGATGTCTCATGAGCAGAGGCTTTAAAATTGCTTCTGTTATGTTGTTAGCTCTCTTAAATTCCTGCAGCATGCATGGGAAATACACAAGGCCCTTCAGCCTGCACCCTAGAATGAAGACATGAGGAACCAAAATGTACTAAACTGGAAGCCTGGAGTCTCACCCAGCATAGATAATCCAAACAGGCCAATCATCAGACAGCAGAACATAAAAATTAATGCTTGGTGTTGTAATTCTTCGAGATTTTGAGGCTCATTGCTCCTCATATTAAACCTGTTATATTTGTTCTCTATTCTTGCTGTCATTTCTTCACTTTCATTTTTCGTTCTAGATTATATCCTATCATTCCATGAAACTGCTCATGTTGAGGTAAGTGAAGACCACTAGTCTGATAAATCTTGACAGATCTGATGGTCAATCATCAACCTTCTTTTAATACTTAACAGAGTTGTCCACTTTCTCCTTAGAATGCCTTTTCACTAGACGATTGGAATATTCCACTCTTCTTATTCTTCTGTTTCACTATCACTGGTTTTCATTTTTCCTCTCCTTCTTCTTGGCTTCTCATTTGGGAACACCTCAAGATTTGGTTCTCAGTCCTTTTCTCTGTCTCATATATACTCACATTTCTATTCCCTATATAACTCACATCCTAGATTATCTTCTCTCTTGATATTACCTATCATTCTTTTGGTCATGACTACCAAATTTATATATCTAACCTAAGCCTTCTTTGGGCTGTAACTCACTATTCGACAACTTCACTTGATATTCTAATAGAACCCTCAGATTTACCATGTTATTTATTAATTAAAACAAAAGCACTAATATGTTAATATATGGGAAACTGAGGTTGGTGTATATGGGAACTTTCTGTACTATCTTTATAACTTTTTGTACATCTAAGACTATTATAAAAAAAAGGTTATTTTTTCTTTTAAAAAAGTATGATACTCCTATTTGATAAGGTATTTAAGTGATATTTGATTTAACACTGGCAGGGAAAGCCATTAAGTAGTCTTAAGGGAGTAGAATAGGCTGTTTCAATAAATATGTATTCTTTCACTCCCTTAAATAAATCTGGAGATAGTGAGCCTCAAAAATGAAAGAAAAAAAAAAGAAATAAAATTTCATGCATCTAATTACATCTAATTCAAGATGAGTTATATAATGGTGTATGAAATTACTATTTGATATATTCTGTGACTTAAAAAATATAAATTCTAGATATTTTAAAGATTATAATTTCTTCCCACAAATATACAAATATTTAATATAAAATTGATTCCAGAGTTGAAATGGTCAAACACTGATGTACAGAGATTTGTTTTCCTCACCAAATACTCGTTAGTGATTTTTAACAAATCCAACATAAACAAAGGTAATGCTTAATCTCTAAAATTTACTCCAAATAGTAACAATTCCAAAGATCTATTAATAATATATTTATTTATGTGGCAAGAATGCTTATTCAATTACTATTGCTTTATTACAGAAATAATATTTGTAGCTTTTCAAAATTGCAATTAAACGCTTCTAATTTTAGTTTGACATTTACATGTGTTCAGAATATTCCTCGCCAATGAGGGCCCATTTGCAGTTCTGCTCTATTGCATAGTCTGTATGATTCCTCCTCTTTTCTTTCTCTTTTTCAGCTAAGACTCCCTTTTGTCTCATACATTTCTCCTGACACTAAAGCTATGTATTTTATTCTATTGGCGGCTTGTCCTGAGGATAATTGTAAAATCTGTCTTTTTCCAATTATGAGAGGTGTTCTATAAATTCTTTGGGGTATATTCATTTTGAGATGTGTGCCCATAACTCCCATTAATGATGCCCATTTAAACTTGATCTATTGCTTTCCTTTTCTCTCTAAGTGACTCCAGCCTCCCGTTAATGTAATTTTGTTTATAATCTCCAAACTCCCCTTACCTTCATGCAGTCTCTCACAAATGCTTTGCATGTAGGTCATTTATTAAATTGTAAAACAAAGTAATATAAAACCAAGTACTTTTTGTGAAAGGTAGAATATTATTCTTTTTCAGATGCCATATTGCTGCTATATAAAATACAATATTTGAGATCGGTCGACTGAGAAAGCGTAACATTGCACTAAAATAAACCTAGCTATAAAAATAACATGCTTGAATTGATCAATGAAACAATGACCTGTAAAAATTAATATCATAGAAGTTGTGCTCTAGACAATATTTAAAAAGGACATACTCCTCATTTTACAGTTGAGAATAGATTACTAGTCTGTAAATGTGTTTATTACTGTAAATATGCATTAAAAATCCCTTAAATATATGTCCTCCTGAATGTAGCTAATCTGTAAAAAGTTTCCTGTTCTTTTACTTCATTTCATTGTCTTTAATTTTTATTTTCCATCTTCCAAAATCCTTCATAATATCCTATTGTTGACTCCTTCAATACTCTAGTTTCCAGAACACTGCCCCCTTCCACCCTCAGCTGCCCCCTACTCATGCCAAAGAATTTCAGCTCTATTCCACTTGAGCTTCCTATAATATGTATTTTGAATATTATACAGTGTTATATATCTATAGCTGTATCCTGGAGCTTTGTCAAAACTCAGAATATACAGTTTTTAAAACCTGGACATTGCCATTACATTTTCTTTACTACCCTATGATGACAACTTCTAGCTAACTTTGTCCTTTGCTAAGCTCATTCTCCTAGTTCATTGTCTCCTCGTGATTTCCTTTCACAAGTTCCTCAGCTTGAGTCTTGTGCCCATTGTGCCAACTCCTGGACCACACCTTTCACTATCATTTTTCATTTACTTGGTACCCTAACTTTTTGCCATAATCATGTGGTCAATATAAGACTTCAGTACCTCCAAACATTTCCTTTCTCAGATTCTGCACCAGGTCCCTCACAGATAGGTTATAATCTCCATTACAAGTAGGTTTCTAGCTGTCACCAGAAACTTAATTACATTTATGGGTTAACAAAAAAATCCCTGATCAACTCATATAGGCCATTTTCTGTTCTTCACAATCATTGTTTTGAACATTAAGTCTTAAGCTCCCCTTCCTAAGGTCCTTATTCTCAGCACATCACCTAACCTATTCCTTCATGGAAGTGAAAACAGTAATATTTTATTTTTTCCTCTCTTCTATCTCAAAACTAAATTTTCATCTTCACATTTTCTCCCGTCTGGGTTTGGGTAAAACTATTTTCTACCCATTCCCAAAGTTGCAATCTCCTTCTTCTTCTAGTACCATATCAAAGTTAGTTTACTTCTTTCCTGTGCCTTTATTTTTTTATTATATCCCTTCTCCCTTTTGCCCTCCTCCTCTGCCTCCTAAGAATCTTCTGAGTGTTTTTAATATTTCTTAAACCTTTTTCTGGCATGCTTTTCTTTAGGTATCACTCCATATCTTCCTTCCATTGCCAGGTTTATTGAAAAAGATGATTAGCCTTTGCTTGCTTCTTTTTTACACTTCTCTTCTTTCCAAATGGTGACTGTGCTCACCATTTTACTATTCTTGAAAGCAGTGCTGATGCCATTGAACCTGCAAGACCCAGCTTTCTCTCACTGACCCTCACTTTGCTTAAAGGCTACACTTGATTTTACAATGATCTTGGTCATTTTCTATCAAACACCTTCCACCCTTGATTTCTGAGACATGACCATGTATGATTCACCTCCACGCACATTCTCTACTATGTTAGAAAATCCTAAATCTGTATATTTTGACCTAAACTTTCTCCAAAGTTACAAACCTATATTTTAAACACTTGCTAAAGTCCATGTTAATTTTAAATAAGTATCCAAAACCCAAAAGTCACAAAACAAAAACATAACCCATTAGGTACCCAGAAAACTTCCTTTCTTTCTTGAATTCCCTGTTTTACTTAATCTCTGGAGCAATGATTTACTTTTCTCATTTTATTAGCTTTTGAATTTAATTGTGTTTCCAATTTTATATGCAACTCTCTCCTCTTATTTGTTCTCCTAGTTTAGAGTCTCTCATCTCATGTTTAAAAACCAATATACTATTCCATTTTAATTATCTATTTTCACAGAATTTTTTAGAAGTTACAGTTATTTTGGTTAGAAATGGAAAAAAACTAATTTTATTTTTTTAAAAAATGACTAAAAATTCAGAAGATATTTTAGCTTGAGGGATGTCTGGAGCCAAGCATGAAGATAATATATTCAGTTATTATTGTTATATATTCAGTTATATATTCAGAATATATAACAACATATATTATATATTTTTGTTATTTATATATTTAGTTGTTTTTGTTACTTACATCTCAAGTTCTCTCTGTTTGCTCTCATAGTGGTGTTTTTGGCTATATTCTATTCATTTAGCAATGTCATCAATAGAAGATGCCTATTCCCTGATAGTCCCAAATAACTGATTATCATTTCATAGTTGATTTATGCTTCATATGCCTTATTAGATAGACCAAAAGAAGGAGTGCTTGAATTGGTCAGGTCTACGACACATGTCCATCAGACAGTGGGAAGTGTGTTCAAATCCATTTATTCTAAATGAACTGAGAATAGAACGGGTTTGATACCCCAAAAAGAAAATGCTTGACAAGCTTTATGACAGAAACTTTTATAATTCACACAATTGACATCTGACAAGTACAGTCCAAACTGCAGAAAGTGTGGCATTCAAGGCCCTTCACACACTGCCCAGCTTCCTGCCACCCAACAGCTCAATCTAAGCCACACTGCAACTCTGGGTTCCTCAAAGACACCATGACTTTAATAGGTATAGCTCACATTGTTCTCTAGAAAAACTCCTGTGTTATATAGTGTCTTTCTTATCTTACAAGGTGGGACTCATGTACCACTTTTACTAACTTCCTCCAAAGAGATTTACTCATCTCCATCCAGGTGGGAAGCAGTCTCTACTGTGAACACAATATCAAACACCTTATACCAGCCTCCCCTATCTTCCTTTTGTCTTCTCTAAGTAGAGACCGTATATTACTTGGTTTTAAATCTCCATCATTAGGCATAATGCTGAGAAGGGTATGCAGGAATTTTTGACATAGAGTATAAGCTCAGTAAATATTTGCTAAGCCAAGTCTCTTTAAGCAGCTGAACTTGTACAGAAAGTAGCTGAAATGAGCATTTTAACTTGCTGATGCCAATTTGGGGTGGGGTGGGGTAATCATGTATTTATATTAATCTTAACTTTATAAGGGCAAAAATGATTTGTTTATTTCATCTTGATATTTGAAGTTCATTTCAGGAACACATTGCTGAGGGGAAAAGAACAAAAACAAGGACTAGCTGTTCTCTGTTCTCCAAATGTTTCAGAAATTTAGTGCAAAATGTATATTTCCATCTGCCTTCCCTCAATTAATGATTTGTAGCTACCTAGCATTTATTTCTCAGTGTAATACTTTGGCATGGTTTTCAGTTATTTAGAACACAAAAATTTTCCGAAACATTTAATAATTCTCTCCACCATATTTTACACAGACAGCTATGTTCTTCCCAATTTTAACTGAGACTTAAATGGACAAAAGAGGCCACTAAAGTTTTTATGAAAGTCTATACAAAACTGTGATATTAAAACTGTTGGAAAAACCACAACAATCTGCTTTATAAATATAGTTAAATGCAATTATTCTTCCTTCATAAACTTATATGTATATAATATTGGTTCTCTCTGATGTTGGAAATTCATTGATGAGTGAAGGATGTAAACTTGAATATAATAATTGACTTATGATCACAGAAAACACTAAGAACATATCTGACACATCTGAACAACTATTCACAGGTCATATCATATCCAAGTCAAACACAAATAAAAAGACATTTTTTCAGATAATCTCAAGGAAAAATGTCTAGAATTGCAATAGCTATTCTATTGT
The DNA here is from genome assembly GCF_040939455.1 of Microcebus murinus. Classification (NCBI taxonomy): domain Eukaryota; kingdom Metazoa; phylum Chordata; class Mammalia; order Primates; family Cheirogaleidae; genus Microcebus; species Microcebus murinus. The sequence continues at coordinate 17,195,263 of NC_134114.1, forward strand.
AAAAGTTGAAATATTAGGTCATGTCATGCCTAAGAATAATTTAATCATCACAGTCATTTTTGCATTTATATATTCATTCATTCAAACACATCTAGATAAATAAGGAGGATAAATGGAATTATGGAAGTATGGTTATTTCCTAATCACTGTAAGCTTGTACTAGAAAGGAAGCTGGTTAAGAGAATGGGCTATTTCTCTTTCACACATCTCCTACACCTAACCCAGCACCTAATACATACAACATGTTGGCTGGTTGTATATCTTTTGGCAGTAATCTCCATTCTCAATATCCATGGGTACATTTTCATTGTGACTCCTGTGTCACAGTGACCCCTCCTACAAATTCATTAATTGCTAATAAGAAAAATGTTTTTACAAAAAATATCTCTCTCAATAGAGAAAAGATTAAAATCTGAAAGTTATGATATGGATGAGCAAAATTTACTGGACACAGGAAAAAGACAATCCTACTTCATCAAATGACTCAGAATTGACTAATAATGTTGGTCAGAACCCAGGACTGGTATTTCAAAGTCCAGGAAAGTGTGATTCATTCCCTCAATGACTTTTTCTTATTTGATATCTTAACACGTGATCTTAGTAAAGCTGGAATTCAGTGTTAACAGCAGGTGGAATTTACTACTTAACAAGTTTCTGTTTTCAACAGCTACTCTAATCTTAAAAATCATCCTTCATTAGCATCTCTTCTATTTCTCAAACTGTAAATCAGACATGTTATTTGCAATTTATATCTTCTACAATAACTGTTGCTATTACTTCAGCTGACAAGAGAGTCATTAGAAATTGTCAAAAATTAGAACAATTATAATTACCTTGAAATGAATAAAAAATCCAGGGGCCAAAACTTGTCAATTGAGAATAAAGTCTGGGCCTCTGTTTTTACCAATTTCCCTGTTACTCTGATCCACACCAAAGTTGGAGAATCATTGGATTACTTCTTCCATTAAAATAGATTTAAACAAAACAAACAAAAGCAACAAGAGTCCTCCTCCTTCCTTCATCAATTTTAGGTGAAAATCGTTTGTCCTAAAATCTTACATATCCACAAATCAAATTCACTCCCGTGTTAACAAATACTACCTCATATTTACACATTTTCTTTCTAATTTTATTATATATTACCATAGTTTAAGCAATGTAAATAAAAAAAAACAAAAAAACATTTTTAAAAAAAAATCCAGCTTAAATTTATTAAATTAATTTAAAATATTCAATTAATAGGCAAGATGAGCTACACATTTCCAATTTTAACTAGGCTGTACATGTTGAGTGCAGAGATGAGAATGTTGTGTTTAAATAGCTCACTTTTTCTTAAAATACCTGCATGGGACTACCAAGTCTACTGTACACACTGTATCTAGATCTTCGCACCTCTGGTCACTCTGCCTGGACTCATCTCCCTCTCTTCACCACCAGATCATTCCATGGCTGACTTCTCACCATTCATCACTCAACTCAATACACTAATTATCGTCAGAGCATTTAGTAATATTGGAAATTTTCCTCATCTATTTTATTAAATTATGTTTTGTCAAACTCTTACCTCTGTAGTGTTTGTTCTCAAACACCAAGGAGAGTGGCCCTTGTATAATAGGTACGAATTAAATATTTGTTAAATAAATATGCAAATATGAGACTGAATGACTGAGAAAATAAATTCATGAATGATTCTTTCATTATTGAGTCATCTTTCATAACTAATGTAGATTTTCATAATATTGTTCAAATACTTTAATGCATATTCCTTCAAATAAATTGGGTATTTTCTCTTACATTCAGGAAATTATTTATCTGTTCCATAAAAGTAAATTTATGAAATAAAAATATTCTATAAAATATCAAAGATATAAGCAATATTTGGTGAGTTAATTGGATCATTTGGTCAGGAATAGAAAAGGCCTAAAGAGCTGGCTTTATTCCCAATCAATGGTCCATTTTAGCACTAAATTACAAATTAAGAGACTGGAATTCTAATTGTATTAATAACCTAAAATAAGCTTATGTTTTCAGTTTATATAAAACTAAGAACTTGTATGATGTAAACCTGAAGTTCCATTTCAACTTTAAGGTTCTGTGAATAAAATGGATGTAAGTTATAACAACAACATCAACATTCCCCAGTAAATAAAAAATAAACACATATTGCTCAGAAAATTCTTAAATTTCCCTTAATTTTATAAAACCAATAAATTTTGCCTATAATCTATATTTCATGATAATTATAGTAAAATCTGTTTGTATCACACATTATGATTTAAAATTTATTTAATAATTTACAAGGCACTTTCACCTGCATTATTTTAATTGGCCCTCACTTTATGTAGAGCAATCCATATTGCCTTGTAGCATAAAAAGTTAAGCAACACCAAGACAAGGAAAAACAAAGTTATTCTGAGCAACCCATAAGCAAGTTGCTAAATCAAAGTATAGAGCCCCACAGTAACACTGGAGTCTTTAAGAAGTTCCTGTCCTCTTGTTTTATTTTCAGTGTGCACTTTCTGGTAATGCTCCAATAAATCAATAGCAGTTATATATTTTTTCATACATAGTGGGCAGATAAAAGCCTGTGAAATAACAACTTTTAGAAGGGGATACAGAAACTCTATGTAGCATACATAGAGTTACATAGCCCTATGTAACTTCAGAAATGGTATCATCCTTCCAGGCCCTCTCATCCCTCCCAAAAGAATTTAATGGATGTTTCTAGAAGTTAAGTCATTGTCCTGGCAGTCACTGAGCTCTTTGATTGGGTCGATATTCTGACTGATAACACCAGAGTTATTTCCTCCTCTGTGCTAGACCTGTTTGCAGCCCAACATGCCTTATTAGCTCTCACTTATTTTTAAACCTGGTTGCCAAAATTCATAGTTTGGTATTCAAGATCATTCTCATAAGATTCAGACCTACATATCCCACGGCCTACTGGGTATTGCCAATTGGATATCCTGCAGCTATATATCGTTCAACATCTCTGAACATGTCACTCCTAAACCAGATCTTCAATCATATTCCCTGAAATGGAAAATTACACCATCCATTAGTCAGTGGTCTGAACTGAAGACTTAAAGGTCATCCATCCAATCAATCTGGAGTGAAGACAGAATAGTAGGCTAATGATAAGATTTAAGAATGGGCAAAATTGGTAGTAAAAACTACCAGAGTATTTTAGGAGGTAGAAAATCAAACAAAAGGAAGGATAATAAGTATCCTTCTGTCTCTAAATGACAATTTTCCTTTTTGAGAGTTTCCAACCTGAGTGACTTTAAATTCAATGGGCTTAAGTCTATCCCAGAATGACACCCTTTGGTCATTATCCCAATACATTCTTATTTTGGTAAATCACAGTAAAAATATATCCTCATTCTGAAACTTGTCTACACTACTTATGTCCTTGGATATAAAAGCCATTTTCATTTTCACCAGCTCTGTAAAAGGAAACTATTTCTGGATTATTAACATACTATGAAAAAATATCAGTTAAGAGTCAAATTCTATTGGTATTATATGAAATATTTGATAGAACTACTCAAGAAGGAAGCTTAAATATTTAGAAAAGGTAAATATTATTTCATTAATTCAGTAGAACTTTAGTAAATATACTTACATATCAAATTGAAAGATGTGTGTTATTTCATTATCAATAGGATATTTATAATGCACATTGTCATTTGCTCTTAACTGACAAAAAGATCCTAATAAATTCATATATCATACATTCTTTTCTCAAAGAATAAAACTTTGAGCATGGCTATTGCTATGATTTTTGTGGCTTTTGGCACATACTGTATTCTTGTCCATGACTTAAGCCCATTTTTTTCTTAACTAATCTAATAATAAAATAACCCAAATGTCATTTTGGACTTCATAGATTATCTCAAAGATGAAGAAACAGACTCTGGATCTAGATACCTCTGGTTAAATCTGGGCTCTGGGGTAATAGTTTTGTGCTAATGGGCAAGTCCTTTCATTTTCTTCATCTGCATGATGGGGATGACAGCATAGAGGCACCTGCTGTATAAGATGGTTATAACATTAAATGAATTACCATATTTGAGCATTTGGAATAGTGTCTGCAACACAAAATGTTATTAAGTGTTTGTTTTTAGTATTTATGTTGCTGTTGTATCTACCTATTTTCTAATATCCTACCTATCCACTTGCTTCCTCTCCACTCTGTACAGTAACAGCTGTACTAAATTCAGTTTTCAATTTTGTCTTCATTTTTATAGCTTAAGCACATATTTGTATATCTCCAGTTTTAGAAAGTATATGCGTGTTTATTTATTTATTTTTATATTTTGGGCTTTTATTGAATAAATATGGAACTTCAAATAAAAATGGTGTTTTATTGTACTGTATGTAATAATGTTGGTGTAACTTTTCTTTTTATTTTACCACTCAGTACTGTGTTTCTAACATTATCCATAGTGTTGCATATAGTTGTAGATTTCTTTTATATATATCTATGTTACTCCATGTGTCACTATAGTTAGAAATTAATTTTATTTTTTTATAAATATACATGTGGTATTATTGCTTCTTAAAAATAATTCCTAACAATACTAGATTTCATTTGGTAATTTTTAGTCTGGTTTATCTTTTTTTATCTTTCTAGTGCCATGCTTTATGTAATTGTATATTCAAGTGGGCTAAGCTATAGGTTCATTTTTTATTGACAAATTTGTAAAACACAATCCATTATACATGCTTCACAATTTTTCATATATCTAGACTTTCAAATGTTTCAGTTCTAGTAGACTTAATACAGTGACAATTATATATCTAATAGGTCCATAAAGTACTCTCTTTAATAAAATGAAACATGGAATTGTCAATATATATACTGTGAGATAGCTATTTATATTTAACATTTTAAAATGAAGCTATTTTCCACATAGACAAAACCATTGGAGAATCTTTATGGTACACTTACATACAGAAACTTTTCTGGGAAGATATTGTTAGGTTTGTTAGGTGCAATATTTCCATTGATACAGTGAACGCATTTAAATAAACATTAAAAAAAACATACATTTGAGAGAAATAAGATTTACTTTGAGAGAAAGAAGGTTTAAGAGGTTTAAAATGAGAGTGTATAGAACTAATACAATAATAAAGAAGCAATACTAAGGGATAATTGTAATAATATATGAAATACTAGATAGGAACAGTATCTCCTGGTATTCCAAGGGATTGAGCTGATAACAAATCATAGAGCTTCACTAATCATCCTCATATAGCCATATCTTAATCTTTGACAAAGCAGACAAAAACATACACTGGGGAAAAGAATCCCTTTTCAATAGATGGTGCTGGGAAAACTGGATAGCCACTTGTAGAAAGCTAAAGCAGGACCCACACCTCTCACCTCTCACAAAAATCAACTCACACTGGATAACAGACTTAAACCTAAGGTATGAAACTATTAGAATTCTAGAGGAAAATATTGGAAACACTCTTCTACACATCGGCATAGGCAAAGAGTTTATGAAGAAGTCCCCAAAGGCAATCACAGCAGCAACAAAAATAAATAAATGGGACATGATCAAATCAAAAAGCTTCTGCACAGCCAAAGAAATAATCATGAAAGTAAACAGACAACCTACAGAATGGGAGAAAATTTTTGCATCCTACGCATCTGATAAGGGGCTGATAACTAGAATATACTTAGAACTCACAAAAATCAGCAAGAAAAAAAATCAAATAACCCTATTAAAAAGTGGGCAAAGGACTTGAACAGAAACTTTTCTAAAGAAGACAGAAGAATGGCCAACAAACATATGAAAAAATGCTCAACATCTCTAATCATCAGGGAAATGCAAATCAAAACCACAATGAGATATCACTTAACTCCAGTGAGAATGGGCTTTATCAAAAAGTCTCCAAACAATAAATGCTGGCGTAGATGCGGAGAGAGAGGAACACTCCTACACTGCTGGTGGACTGCAAACTAGTTCAACCTCTGTGGAAAGCAATATGGAGATACCTTAAAGCGATACAAGTGAATTACTGAGCATCTACCCAAATGATCCTATGACACTCTACAAAAAAGACACCTGCACTCAAATGTTTATAGCAGCATAATTCATAATTGCAAGGCTGTGGAAACAGCCCAAGTGCCCATCAATCCAAGAATGGATTAATAAAATGTGGTATATGTATACCATGGAGTACTATTCAGCTCTAAGAAACAACGGTGATATAGCATGTCTTATATTTTCCTAGTTAGAGCTGGAGCCCATACTACTAAGTGAAGTATCCCAAGAATGGAAAAACAAACACCACATATACTTACCAGCAAACTGGTATTAACTGAGCAGCACCTAAATGGAAACATTGGTACTACAGTAATAAGGTGTTGGGCAGGTGGGAGGGGGGAGGGTAGTGGGTATATTCATACATAATGAGTGAGATGTGCACCATCTGGGGGATGGTCATGCTGGAAACTCAGACTTGTGGGGGGAGAGGGGAAAGGGCATTTTTTGAAACCTTAAAATCTGTACCCCCATAATATGCCAAAATAAAAAAAGAAAAAAATAAAAGCAAAAAATATATAAATAAATAAAAATAAAAAAAATTTAACTCAGTTTTCAGGAAATTTTCTCCCATCTGAAAGGAAAATTATTACCTTTTGCCAGCCAATTATTTGTAAGTCATCTACTAAATGCTTCCATACACATGCTATCACATTTAATACTTACATTTTCCAGATGTGGTGTTCCATTTTATATGTGTAAAATAACAAGTGAGGCCAGAGGCTCCAGACTTACCTGTCAAAGGGGCAGTTTCAAAGGTACCAGGATAAGTAAAAATACCAATTGACCTCACTGAAAAGTAATATATTTTCACCTTTGAAAGGAGAAAACTGGATATATTATCGAGCAATGCCCTTTTTATAGGTAGGAGTTTTCTCAAAAGAAAAAACCCTATATATATTATAGAGAGAGATATATGTGTGTGTGTGTGTGTGTGTGTGTGTGTGTGTGTGTGTGTATGACAACTGTACACCAATTGGATGATCAGTATAGGAGACATCTAAGACACATTCAAAGGAAAATAAACATATATGCAAATCAACCATTAAGTAAAGATTTAAAAGTACTCATCTTCCTTTTGATATTTGCAATTAAATCAGATGATCTTTAAAAAATAACTCCTACTATTTCTAGTTATTAAAGAATTCATAATTTACTGATGTATATCAAAATAATTAGCTGTCAGAAAAGAGAAAACCTTGTGTTATTCTGTAAAAGGGCAAGACTTCTCTTACCTACGACTTGCTTTCATTATGTTGATTCAATAAATGCTACACAATTCTATTCATCCAAGAATTTATGTCTCTCATTACTACCAAGATGACAAACTCAGTGTTCAGCTTAATCTTGATATTCTATTGAGATTAACCATGTGAAATAAAATAAGCCTGTCATGTCAGAATAATTCAACAATTAAGGAAAAGTATCATTAGCTTATAAATAACTAAAACAAGTACTGAACAAAAGGAAAGCAAGTAACTGCAAAATGAATCTTGTTTCTTCTTTCATCACTTGCTCCAGATTCAAGGTCAACTTGTCAGCTATTCATTGTTTTCCTAATGTAATGATCAAACCTTGTGTGGAATGAAACCATAACAGTCATGCAAAAGATTCAAGAAAAGAAATGAGTGGGAGAATACTGTGAATAAAATAATCAATTAGGAATTAACTAGAATACTGTTTCTTCTCCAAAGTATATTGCTTCTTATGAGATGACAGGTAATACATTCTCATGTCAATAACTATGCATTACAGTTACTGCTAGCTAAAATCACTTGTCACTCATTATACGCTACATTATATCTGGCATTTTGTGATGCCAGTTCCTTTGGGAATAGAAAAAAAATAATACCCTCATTAACAGAGCGATAAGTATTTGAATGCTGTGCCAACATTTAACTCATATCTGCCAATCGAGAAGGGAAAATGTACTTTATTGATTAGAGAAATGATCTTGTTTGAAGATAATTGACTCTAAGTCTTTCATTGACATAATACCACCTCCGGAAGAAACACATGCTCGACTTAGAAAACAAAGATTAGATGTAAGAGTCTGATCACTTTCTCCTTACTACAGCACAGTTACTATTGACTAGAGTGAATATTCTGTCTGCCTGTGAATCAAAGGATTATAGATCATCTAGTCCATTGTAGAAGTTGAAAAATTTCTTCAAATAAGAAGCTTATGCAGAAGCAGGGTTTAAGAAACATAGAAAGCTAGAAACCCCTCACCGAAAACGAGGCAGGTAGAGTATGGTGGCCAAGAAAAAAGTAACTGTCCAAAAAAAAAAAAAATGAGGATTTTTAAAAATAAATTATTTTACCATAATAAGATAATTTCTGCTAAGGTATTGATAAAATGAGATATTCAATTTTGGAAATATTAAGTTTTAGATAAACAGCTAATAAAACTTCCAAGTAAAAATATCCACTGGCAGGAGATTAAAAGAATCTGTTAATGGTTGTTGAGGTAGAGAGTGGAAATATATATATATATATTTATACACACACGCGCGCACACGCATATAGCTGGACAAAAGAAGCAGCTCAGTGATGGAGCACCAGGGGCTACATCTGTGAATGTCAGGGAAATCAGATATACCAGTAATGAAATTTAAGAAACAATGTGAAGTGAGGTAAAATCCAGGCAAGTAGGTGACCCAGAAGCCAAGGGAAGTAATGTTCCAAGGAGGAGGGAGAAAGCTACCGTATAAATGTTCCTACGGGTCAAGATAATGCAATCTCAGAATTGGCCTTATGGTTTCACAAGGTGGCTTTGATAGGTTTGATGAAGTCATGGATATGAAAGTATAATTTTATAGAGTTCAAAAAGGAATAAGAGATGAATCATTAGAGACATTAGTTGCAGACAACCTTTGAAGTTTTCCTATAAAATTGGCCAAGAAATTAATGGTTGGTCAAAAGGGAAGTGGCTTTACAAGAAGGATTTTATGCTAATGGGGATGGTGCAGAAGAAGAATATTGGTAATGTTGGAAAGAGAAAGAGGATGCAAAAGTGAAGTCTGTAGGTGGGTGAGAGGCAGGGGAATCTAGTTCACAGGTGGAGGGTCTGGCCTCACTTAGGAACTCAGGCAAGTCATCATAGCAATGAGATGGAAGGAAGAATATGTTGGCCATGTTCTAGAATATAGGAGTCCAGAGTGTATTGATTGCACATAGAGTAGTATCTAGATAGGCTTCTGCGAAAATAACAGATGATGATTATAAAATTAATGATAGGTGTTAAATTTTTACAAGTGGTAAATATTAGCTTTTTTGTTTGTTTGTTTGTTTGTTTGTTTGTTTGTGTACATACATTCTATTTATTGGGTTCTTCTGTGCTCAGAACTTGCTGATATGAGGACTAGAATTGCCAGGGCTCTATTTGTCATCAAAAAGTTGTGATTCTTAACTCCACACACTCCTGCCAAAACCAACATGCAACAAACTGTCCCAAGCCACACTTCCAGCTACAGAGAAGACCAACCCTTCGGAAGTGACTGAGCCTCACCTTTCCCAGAGGAGCAATCAGCTCACTTTAATAGCATATGCATCAATCAGTACACTTTAAAAGGGAAAAAAATATTACCTCCTTTCCTAAAGTCTTAAAGTCTTCAGAGAGAAATCAGAATCACTAAAACCAAAGTGTTGAATATGTTTAAAGCACAGAAGTAAAAATATTACCTCTAAAGAACCTTTAAAAAGATTAAAAATATGAATGTGCTCTCATGTTGTGTGCCAAAGCCTCTCCTGGCCTGACCTGTAGTACCTTGGGGACCCATGCAGCAGAGGGGCAGAGCACCACTCTGCCCACATACCTTACTGCACAGGTGCAAATGTAACTGAAAGCATGACATGACCCCAAGGTCTCTCACTCGCTCCAAAGATACCACCACATGCAGGATGAGCACTCAGCCTGGCCAGCTTCCTGTACCATTATCTCTGCTCAGGAATACTTAGGAGAGTGGGTGGAAAGTGAGGACACCGCTCTCTCTTCTGGGCTCTTTGATTACCCCCTGGTGATAGTTAATTTTATATATCAACTTAGAGAGTGTTTTTGGACAAGATTAGCATTTATATAGATGAACTTTGAATAAGCAAATTACTCTTTAAAATGTGGCTAGGCATAATTCAATCAGTGCAGCCTTGAATGGAACCAAAAGTTCAATCTCCCTGAGCAAAAGAATTCTCCATCAGGCTGCATTTGGACATCAGCTATAACAAAGGCTCTCCTGGATCTGAAGCCTTCAAACCTGTGCTCCAAATTTGGACCATCCAGTCTCTGTAATTACATGAGCCAATGCCTTATAATCTCTCTCTCTCTCTCTCTCTCTCTCTATATATATATATATATATATATATATATATATAATCTCCTAATAGTTTTGTTTTTATGTAGCACTCTACTAAGACAATACACCTAGTAAGGGTATTGTCTTCCCCACAAGAAGCTGGAGTAGGTGGTGGAGAAGTAAAAGGCCAAGAGACTACTACAGTTTCTCAGAGGGCAACACAACCACACTCCCTGACCACTTCTGCCCTGGACACAAAAGTAAAGGAGCTCCCATAGAATTTAGTCTCCCTCCCACTTCTCCCTCCTGAAGACCTGGCCAATCTCAAGAACAAAGTGGGGAAGCCTGATGGCTAACATGAAGGCCTCAGTGGGGTTTCCTGGTTTCAGGTGAATATCACCTCTCAGTGGGGCCGAGGCCCAGCCAGGGCACACCAGTTGCTCCTCCCCTACTTCCCATAGACATGGTCCATGTAAGGTAAAGTCAGGGGTTGTTGCTCCACCAGCCTGCAGGCCTGCTGGCTGTGGTTGCACTTGGCCTTTATTATGTACAGCTCTAGTGTTACCTTGGTGTGCTCATTATGCACCTGTCTTTGGGCACAATGTGGCCAGAGAGCCAGCCCATGAAGGCCATGCAAATTGGGTTGTGCTTGAGCATGAACTTGAAGAGGCTAGGCTGGTTCTGGCACCTGTGCAGATAGGCATCAGCAATGAATGGTCTGCATCTCCATCACTTCCATGTCTTTGACCAGCAGAGTGATCAGAGAGAGCCCTGGTTATGAGGAGGTGGCAGTGGGTGAGTGCTCCTGGGCCATGATACATCTAGTTGAGCATTCCCAGCTTACATACCGACTGGATATCTTCCCCCCTTCCTTCTGTCCAAAGGCAGAAAGAAGAACATCTCAGTGGCCTCAAAGTTTAAGGACTCCCTGGACCTCCCCTACAGGGTTTTACAGGAATAGCTGAACATGTCATCCTTGGTCAGATCGCCCAAAAGCACCAGTTTATTGGAAGTCAGGGACAGAACCTGGCCATCCTGGTCATACACTTGAAGGATCCAGGTGATTATGAGCTGTGAAGCACTGCAGTTTAGTGTACCTGGAGTACCAATGCATTTGCACCATCTGGGGAGCCTTTCAAGGCCATGGCCACAAATGTACCAAGGCAAGGAATAGCAAGGGAGCCTGGAAGGGCACTGCTGCAGGATCAAAAAGGATGAGAAGACATCTGAATCCTGGAAAAACCACCAAGATTTTATGTGTGTGTTGGGGAAGGGGATGTGGGGGAAAATGAGTGGTCCTTCATCTTGAAAATGCATCTATCCAGCCTTTATTCTGTCTAAAGTGTCAAAATCAGCTTTTCAATTATATTTTTTAGAGTTTCATATCAGCCAAGTAGCCCAATATAATCCAGGCCCTCTCAACTACTTGTTCATACTTATGTACATAATGTATTTTAATGCTTTACTCAAGTCCCTGCTTAAGCTGGGAAATATTTTTCTCCTTGGAATCCTAGGGAATCCCTATTAATATATAGGTTCTCTCTCTGCATTCTTACAGCACTCATAACACGCTTCAACTGTAGCATTCATAATATAAGCTGAAGTTTCTGGCCTAAGTGTTTGCCTTCCCTGGTAGACTCTAAGAATAGCTATTATGTCTTATGTATCTTTATATCTCCCATTCTTAGCTCAATGCTAAGAATATAAATGTTCAAAAATGCCTGCAAAATTGTACATGTGCAAAAATATATTTATATGCAGCCACACATACAGTGGAGAGGAATGCTAAATTCTAAGCAAATGAAGTCAGAATTCCTTTCAAGAGAACTGCATTTATTTAAGAAAATGCTTTGATAAGCTATTTTTGAATGTAAGGTGTTATGTTGAGGAAAAAAGAAAAAGGAAAAAAATATAGCTAATTAGTTCTACTTTAAAAAATATGCAGGAAATTCCTCAAGTCCTCAGTAAAGTTTCCACCTATTTAAAGCTGTGTGTTAGTGTTTTTGTTTGATTGTTGTGTGTTCTATTCTGTTTCTTTAGAAGTCAAATAAAATACCTAAATTCTATATGTGGTCATAGCGTAAAATAATTTCTAAACTGAACTAGTACATTAGTAAAAAATACTTGGAAACCAAGTGGATAAGAAAGTCTGTGAACTTCACAATCCCACCTGTGGGAGACATTGCTTCTCTGTTCACTAATCTCATTTGTTCTTCTGCTTGGTCAAATTGCTAAATTACATTCTAAATAAATATCTTTATACATTTGTTCACATGACTAAGTTCTATCCAAAATAACGACAATTTCCAAGTCTGTTTTGCTCAATATAAACTTCTCATGGTGACTGTATTTGATCCTTGCTTTTGCTACTGACTTGATGCAGGCAAGCACAGATTATTTGGAAAATATGTAAAGAGACCATAGAGCTACAAGATGGAAGGGAGACTAAGTTCTTGCCTCATATCCTGGAAGATAGCTTCTATCCAATTTAGACTTTAGGTGTGCAAGAAATAAATCTTTTATTCCATCTGAGTCATCACACATTTATAATAATATTTAGGAAGTTTAGCAGATCTGCAAGATTTCATCATTAATGCATATAAGAAAAACAGTCAATAAAAACAACAACAAAAAATAAAAACAATCTAGTAAAACTTTACCAGTTCCTAGGGATGTAGAAAGATGTAGTTTTTTAAACCACTCTACATTTCAGTGTAGAAATGTAGAATTGTGATTTTGTTTTATACTTTGTAGAATCTCAAAAGATCTGATACACGTTGATTTAAGTAAAGAGAATAAAGCCTTCTATTTACTGTTATTAATCTAGAAATTAAAGTTTTTCTTCTCATCTTTATAATTGCAATCAGCTTAATCATGAAACACTAAATTCTTAATCTTTAATTTTAATATCTTATTTTAGTCATCCTTATAGTTTTCACATTTATTTTGCTATGCTAACATATTGGATGTGCTCTTATTAAAGTTTAATAAAAACACAGCCCAATTTTTCTTCAATATTAAGAGAAGAAAAATACTATTTTTGATTATTTTCTGTATATTTCAGGCATTGTGGAAAGTGATTCTATATAAACAATAGCATATAATACATTATAATTCTACGTGTTATACTATTAGATAGATAAGGTTTTATATTAATAGGAACCATTAGTAACTAATTTACCCAAGATTACACAGAATTCAAATATAACTTTATACCACACCCAAGCTCTTTACTTCAAGCTGTAAGGATATTTGCCAGTATCTTCAACTACTGTATTACCCGTATCATCCCTGGAAGTTTTCATTGCTCTCCTATAATCTAATGATGTGAAAACCCATATTTACACACCCTAGATATTTCTTGTATGTTTCAGATATATATTTCTGTCTCCTAGATATTGGTATATAGATATGGAGGCTACTATGGCACCAAGTCTTATCCCAAAGCTGAACTCATTTCACACATATTTAAACTTTCCTTTACCCAGTCAACTGCAAAACCATTCATCTTGACAATTAAGTCACTAAATTTTGTATTTTTTAAGTCACAAACTTGACAATTACCCTCAACTCATCCATCTATTTCACTCCCCATATTCAGCGAGTAAGAAGATCCTTCTTAGCATCTTTCTTTCTCTCTTATCGTGGTGTTTGTAGGATCAGGGTGCCAGCAGGAAACATTTCACTCAGTCTCTACATTTGAGAAAATTGAACAAAGGACATGGTTTAGGAAAATCATCAGGGCCAATGCAGAACTCCTAGACTATCATTATTGGAATAGCTTTTACTGTTTCCCAGCCTAAAAAAGAGAGAACAGTAACCAGGAACCAGGGAGTGTGTATGGAGAGAGATACCTGACACATGATACAGTCTATGGAAAAGAGAATGACCCAGGAGGGATGAAGCTAGACAGATAGTTATACCCAGCTGACTCCATGCCTATGGTCCAATCTCCAGCCACCACTTCCCACTGGCTGGACACAGAATCTGACTGAAAACTGGAAGGCAACAGAGTGCACTCCATTTAGCTCAGTCTTCCAGGGCAAAGATGACAACACAGAATGGTGAAGAGTGGACCTGGAAGAGTAAAAGAGAGATTTGCCTTTGTTTGGATTCTCATCATCTCATTTCCTAATTTATGCCCTAGCCTTTAATACGGCTAGAGCAGATTCCAATTTAAATTTTTGTATTTCTTCAGACTGGAGAATTTGATCTTTCTTCTCCATAGCATTGAATTCTGAATGAAATCCAAGTATCTTCAGAGATAAATATAAAATATTTAGTAATGTCTAAATGACTTTTCAAAATGTGTTCCCTACTTATTTGTTATGCCCCTTACTCTATGGTCTAAAAACATGCTGTTTTAAATAGCCATGTTTTCATAAACCCTCTTTTAACACCCTGTTTCTGGTGAGCTCCTTTACTTCCTTCAAAACCTTGCTCAAAATTTGTTCCATTATGGAAACTTCATTAGATTTCAGCAAAAATTAATGATAATTATTTATATTTTGTAAGTCTTTATATAAGTGAATGCTTATCTTAATGTAGTATAAACAGGGATATGCATATCTTTGAAACCTATACATTTTACTCCATGGGTTTGGAAATACTGTTCAACTTTGTATAGATGATACACATTATATGTTCAGAAATAAGATGGTTGGATAAAACTAATAAAAGGAGGACTTTGTGACAATTATTGATGATCCTTTATCTTTCTAAACACATTACCTTTTTTGTAAATTTATGTCTATCTTCATTATTTTCCTATTATCATGGAATGATGTTATGTTAGAGGTAGATACAGATGAAAATATTGCCTCATTGATCCTTCCCATTTTGTACTATGAAGATAAATTGCTGTGAATGTTGGTCATGTATTCAATGTAATACATTATTTAATATTTGAATCAAGATTATAACTATGGTGCTCACATAGTAGTAATATTCTTCAGGGATTGGGGAGTTGGGGTGAGTAAACTCACAACTAATGGATGTGGTGAGCATGGTAGGGGGGAAAGCACACCTCAAATCATAGTTTGGGTGTGGCAAGTCATAACATGTAACCTAAATGTTTATGCCTCCATGATATCCTTAAATAAATAAATAAGATTAGAATTCCGCATTTTTTTACTATCTAGTGTGTTCTACACTAAACCTTATTATCTAACTAGATATCTCTCATTTTTGTCCTTTTCCCCTGTTTATGTATGAGATTCTCCAGTATAACTTAATATTAATAACATCCATAGACTTTTCTGGACTCAATCAAGCCATAAAATTCACTCATTGAACCTGACATATCCTCTAAAGATTTTATTAAAAGGATTGGGTGACCAAAATCTTGGCCATTTTAAAGCAGAAAAATAACTTGGAAGAATTGAAATTTGAAAGACCTACAGATAATGAAGACAGAGTATAGCAGGGAAAATTTGTTTCCTTATTCACTTTATCTGTTGCTTCTTCCATATCACTCATGTTCTTGAATATGAGGTAGAGGTGAGGAAAAGAAGGCGAAGCAAGCGATAAGCATCTTAATGTTATGACATCCATAAAAATCTACATGTCACATTTCATCCAAGAGCAGATTTTCCATTTGAATTATGAACCTCTGCAAATAGAAAGCAGAAATGGAAATCCTGGAACATTTATCACTCTCTGCCCTGGCAGACTGAAATGTGACAACTTCAAATAAAATTAAGTTTTGCTTAAGTTCCAAAGAGAATCATCAGAAAAAGGGAGGATAATACTATTTTTAAATATAGTGAATGCAAATATTGATATTGACTTTCATGCATCCTTATATAATCTTCTGATATGCACAGAAATATATGTAAATATTGTTTTTCAGATCATTGTAACCCTTCACAACCACGCAGCAGGCATTCTCTGCCCAAGCTTTTGTAGCTACATTGAAAGTCAAACTGCTCAAACGCTCTGACAAGGTTGTGATGATTTATGAGACACACTCTCTTTTAGTACATAGTAAATAAACCAGTACTTCAACCTATATATTTGAAAATATTCAGTATAGATTTTCAATTGCCAAAAGATCTTTACACGCTGTTTCCAAAGTGTTATATATGTATTTATGCACATCTTGACTTGTTCCAGAAAGGATTAGATGTGACCAAAATACATACACGACAAAATAAAATATAAGTTGGCAAGAATGAGTGTGAATGCAATGCTGAGTGATACAGAGAGGTGATTGCTTTGATTAAGGATAAAGGAATACTTTGGCTAAATATCTTCTTTTACTTCAATGGAAATCATGTATACCACATGTATGGAAATTAATAGATTCCCAGAATGCTAGAGTGTACTAAAAAACTAGTTCAACATCTTCTGTCAGATTTATTTACCATCTACTTTAATTACAATGAGAATGTATTTCTTGTTTAAAAGAAGCTAAATCAGACATGTACAAAGTCAGAGTCTGACTCCTCTTCTGTCTTAGTCTTCATATATATTGCTGTGTACAGATGTCTCACTTCATAGAGTATAAAATGTACTTATAAAATACATGTACTCATTTTATAAAGTATAAAATATACAGCAGGAATAAAATGTAGAAGCTCTTGGTAGAGATAGAAGATCAGGTTTTATTAATATATTCAATAGACATTTATTACGTATCTATGATACACCAGGCTCTCTTTTGGGTTTCTTGTAAAACAATGATGGAGAGAAATCAACACATTCTGCCCTCTGAGAACTGATGGTTAAGTGGGAAAGGCAGACATACATTATTCAAATACACAAACAACTATGTAATTGCACGCTCTGGGTAAATAACTTGCAGGAGAAATGTGGACTATTAATAAAGCTGAGGAACTGAACTCAGGTATCAGGAAAGATTTCCCTCATTGGAATTAGTTATCTTGAGCTGAGCCATCATACATGAGGAGACCAACTGGGTAAAAAGACAGTGAAAGAGGGACTGTGGAAACATCTGAAGAGGGAAAAAGAGTTGCAGGGTTGCAAATGTTGCAAAGGTCCTTAAGTTAGAAAGAGATAATTTATGGAGACATAATTGGAAAGAGAGTAGTTAATTTAGGGAAATCTAAAACATGTCAGTGTGTTTTAAGTGTGAAGGGCAACACTATGAAAAGTAGTAGACAAAGATGTAGAAGCATCAGGCAGCATGAAATAGAGTTGTGAACATTTTTAACAATTGTATCTTCTTTTCTTAGTAGTAATTCATTACAATAGTACTCCCTTGTCCATGGGGAGTATGTTCCAGGACCCTCAGTGAATAGCTGAAACCTCAGATAGTGCTGACCTCTATATGTATATACTATATGTGAATTTCTTTTATCTTCATAATTTCACAGATAGAGGATTCTTTCTTACCGTAGGTCTTAGTAAACTCAGTATACATTTTTTTTCTTTCGTTATTAAGTAGAGAACTTTCACCTTTTCACTTAAAGGAAGCACTACATGGTTTCTCTTTGACATAACCAAAGTGCCAGCATCACTACCCTTGTGCTTAAGGGTCCATTACTAAGTAAAATAAGGTTACTTGAACACAAGCACTGCTGGACTGTGGCAGTCAATCTGATCACCAAGAAGGTGACTGAGTCTACACAGCGTAGATACACTGGACAAAGGATGATTTACATCTTGGGAGGGAAAGAGTGGGATGGTGTGAGATTTTATCATGCTAATCAGAACCACTTAAACTTATGAATTGTTTGCTTCTGCAATTTTCCATTTAATATTTTCAGACCACAGTTGACCATAGGTAATAAACCACAGAAAGTGAAACCACAGATAAAGGGGGACTTCTGTATAGGAGTTCATTTAGATAAAATGTGAAAGTGAGACTCTAATCATGTGCAATAATAAGAATTCCGGGACTACTCATCGCCTTTCTTTTATTTGATTAGGTCCTTAAATTAAAGCCTTGGCTGTATCTCAAATTAGCTAATCACAGTTATTGTTATTTTTCAAGCCATAATTAGTCACTGAAAACAATGTATTTTTTTTCCTTCTCTCCTTGTGTTAGGCTCAAATGAAATGCTGCTGTGTACTGCTAAATTGTTTCTATAGTTACATAAAGGAAATAATTCATCATGTATAAAAATTAACAAAAACCTTTCTCACTTTGATATTTGGAAATATTAGAGAAAGAAAGTTGTATAGCTCTTGGGAAATGTTATGCACTAGCAGGGAGTTTATAAATGGGTGCTTAGCTACTCTTTGAGAATCCTGTCCAAAAAAATAATAATAATAAAATAAGAAGCAAAGGGAAACAGATAGCCAACAAAGCAAATCAAGATAAAACAAGCTAGCAAAAGAGAAAAAAAAATGCCACAATTGGAGGTAACTATTTTTCTTACTTCCTTACTCTAAAAATTTATAGATGAAAAGAAATAATTATTTATCCTTCTTTTCCAGTAAAAGCTACATTCCTAATTATTCAAATAACTTCATAAATGATGAAAAGCTTTTCTTCAGGAAGGATTCCAGATAATAAATATATGGTCAATGATAGGGTTGGAAATAAATCCTTAGCCACTGCAGGGGTGGATCATTTACAGATATTGAAATATTTGGGTAAAGTATTAATGGAGAATGAATTATTTCACATGCTACATATTTTTATCTTTTTGAGAGGCAAGGCATTAAAAAAGATGAATCTGCTTGTTACTACCTTGAACTGATGATTAGTCACGGCAACATTAGGGTGGGATGACTAGAGGTTTAGTGCCTTCTGATTTAAAATTATATGTAGTACAAAGTATCACCTGTGAAGCAAAATTGTCAAAGGTATTTAAACTGCATTGTGTCAAACACCTACATGCCAACTGGACTGCTTTCTTCAACAAGTCAATGTCATGGAAATAAAAAGGAGACAGAGAATTAGGAGACATAACAACAAAATATAATCTGTAATTCTTGGCTGTTTCTTGTTTGTATAACAGAGGGAATGGCCTGCAAAAAGAAAAACAATGACAAAAATATTTGTTGTCTCCTTAAAACTTCCCCCACTCTTTTTGGGAACTGCAGCCTGACCTGCATCCCTTCATCCTCAGGCAGGTGGTCTGCAGGGGCAGGGAAATGTCTTTTGTTCTTTTTGTTACAGGAGAAAGCTCAGTCATCCCTGGCCAGTGCCAGCCTCCCAAGTGGGTCCAGCTGGGAGGAGGTCATAGGCTTTGTCTTCTGCAGAGATGATGGGACCATTAGAATCATTAAAGACAATAGCCTAGAACTGAGGGCCCTCCTTTTAAAAGCTCTGTATTTCTGCTCATGTTCAGGAATTTGGATTTTGAGAAAAGAAAAGAAAGATTGGATTTTGAAAAAAGAAATGCTACCATTGTCCTCCTTTGCTGGCAAAGTAATGAACTTCTCTTTCCTTCTCCTCAAACCGTTTGTTCTCATTCTTCTGATGCAACCTTGAGGACAAGTGCAGAGCTTTTGATAATATTTGAACAAAGCATACATAAAAATGTTATAAAAAATAAGGTATGTGTTCCTATAGACTGTGAATTAAGTGGTATTAATCAATATTAAGTGTTAAAATGTAACTGTAAAATGTAGGTAATCATGTTAATCTTTTAAAGGTATATGTACTTAAGGTGAGGGTGCAATATCAAGATGTATGTGATGGTATTTAAAATTCTTTAGGAAAAATTCATGAATCATATCTAGCAACTATTTGATATTAATAATAATATGAGATATATATTTTTCTTTCTACTTTTTTGTATGTTTAAGACTTTTTATATATGTATATATTTCCAAAAAATATCAGCAATAAAACTACTTTTTATTGATATTATAATGAAGAGAAAGGGAGGCAGGAAGGTAAGGGAAATGGAAGAGTGGGAGGGCAATGGAGGGGAGGTGCTATGGTCATATGTTTGGGTTATTCTGAAATCTATATATGGAAATCAAATGCCCAATGTGATAGTATTAGGTGGGGCTTTTGAGAGTTAATTAGGTCATAAGGGTTGAGCCCTCATGAATGGGGTTAGCACCCTTATAAAAGAGACCCCAAATAGCTGCTTTGCCCCTTCCACCATTTAAGGACACAGAGAGAAGGTGCCATCTATGAATCAGAGAGTATCCCCTCATTAGATA
This sequence comes from Microcebus murinus, assembly GCF_040939455.1. NCBI lineage: Eukaryota > Metazoa > Chordata > Mammalia > Primates > Cheirogaleidae > Microcebus > Microcebus murinus. Next base: position 17,215,700 of record NC_134114.1, read on the forward strand.
CTGAGTTGGCTGTCTCCTTGATCTTAGGCTTCCTAGCCTCCAGACTATGAAAAATAATTTTTTGCTGTTTATAGCAACCCATTCAGTGGTATTCTGTTATAGTAGCCCAAATGAACCAAGAAAGAAGAGGAAGAAAGGGGAAAGGAGGGGGGGAATATCATATGTTTAAGGAAAACTTCATAGTGCTTCATAATACCTAGCCTTATTCATGAAGTTTTTGCCCATAAGTGTTAAATACTTTTGCATTTGAAGTCTGCCCATTACCTCATTTTTTTAAATTTGTGCCTGTGGTTTGACCTACTGCTCAATCCTGTTATGTATTCTCAGCTCCAAATGTTTTTTTAAGAACTTCCAGTTTTAACTTCTTAACCTAATACTGACAAACATCCAGGTTCTCCATGGTGCCTCGTAAACTGAATGTGCTCTTGTTTGCTTCTGTCTAAAGACACAAACTCTCTTATTCATGAAAGGAGAATAATGGAGAGAAGTAGCTTATACCACTTGAAAACTCAGTTGTCTTCTGTGTTTTCCAAAGGATAGATTTCCACTGCCCAATACTATAGTTTTATAACCACAGGAAATCTATCTCACTGTCTCCCATAAATTACCAAAAGAAGAATTTAGCATGATAATAATAAGTAATATTATTAATAAGCAATTAATGTTATTGATGCTAAGCTGAATGCACAAGGCAAATTATGCCCATTTCCCAGATACAGAAACTGAGAATTAGAAGTCAACTAAATTTCCTAAAGTCAATTTGCTAAAAAGTACCTGAGCTGGATTTTATTTTAGCTTTCTCTGACTCCAAAATTAATATGCTTTTCTTTATAACATAGATTCTACTTAGAGATAAGACAACATTTAATTTGCAGAAGTCAAAATTATATATTGCTTCTCATAAGAGTAATGACTACAATACGATTTCCAGGAGATACATGAATCTACTATGAGACATAGCATTTTACACTTTCTCTGCTATAACTACAAGTTGAGAGTAGCTACATCTTCATTTCATTTGGACATTATTAGTATGTTTCCAGGACTAGAAATTCTCCAGGATCAACATTAAAGGGACCCATAGAGACTTCAGTCAAAGATTTGCAATGGTAACAATTGCAGAGGTAGTACTGGGTTTGCACTTGGGAGTTCTAGGAAGCTTCTGTCAATGCACAGAGCATATTTTAGAAAGCTTCACGCATTGAACATTATCAGAAAACTTAGCATACTTGTTTTTAAAAATAGACACAGTTCTGTGAGAACTTATCTAAGTAAATTGTGGAGACCACACACAGGAAATTCAGTTACTTTGATCCAAATGGATAATGGTTCCTGCTGATTTTATATTAAACACTGACTAGAATCCTAACTGTGTAGGCATCTGGCTTTTCAATTTCACTTTTATGATATTATCTCTGAATTCTGAATACACATTCTGGTTAAAATTTTATAACATGCATTAAAGGGGATTTGTGAAATCTTTTTTTGGTATTTTGAATTTTTTAATCTTTTCTTTTATGAGAACGACAAATATTACTTCAACTCATTTGACTTGTCTAAAAAAAAACAAATTCTGAACCCTTTTTATATAATCTCACCAAAACCTGGTATTTGATTCTCCTATAAAATGAGGCTTCCATTAATACACTGTGCTATATTGCAAATTAATTCCATGTTTTTAAAACAAAAAATTTACCCACTATTAACGAGTGCTCTGCTTCTCTCAGTGAATGTATACAGGATTGCTTTATCAACATTGTAAATTGATCTTTGCTTGCATTGTGGCTTGTTCTAGAAACAGCAGAGCATTTTTTATTCTTTAAAAAATATCAGTGTGAAATAAAATTATTTTTTTGCTTTACTGTATACATTCAAAACAGAAGCAATTTTTTTTTTATTTTTCTGTATGGTCATTTCTGTAATATGGATAATGAATGAAATAGTAATGTTTTTAAGCAGAATGAGACAGGAAGAGGAAGAGTTTAGCAAACAGGAAGTTTAGCAAACTCAGCAACTGTAACAAAAAGACAATTTAAAAAGATCAACAAGGATACAGGAATTGGAGTATCAAAAATTAGGAATGCGATGCACTTCTAATTTATGTAACATTCCATCCTTCCTATTTTATAGTCCAATATTTTACATAGGTTCAGTGGCTCAAACATTAAATTTATAATAAATCATAAAATACTATACTAGAATGCATGTGTTATAAGATTAGTGTCACATGGACCACATTATTTAACCATAATCTAAGTTTTAAAAATATCATTCATTTTGATATTAAATTACAAAGAAAATGAACCTCCAATAACTTATGATTAAAGAAGACATTTAAATGGATATTCTAAAATATTTACAAGTGATAACTGGTAAAATGATACAATTTTGGATGCAGCAAATCCAATAAATACATTAGTACCCTATTGCTGTTGTAAGAAATTACCACAAATTTAGTGACTAAAAACATAAATGTATTATCTTACTGTATTGGAGGTCAGAATTCTAAAATTGTCTTTAATAAAATAAAATCAAAGTATCAGCAGAGTTGCATTCTTTCTAGATGTTCTAAGAAAGGAACTTTTTTCTTGAGCTAATCCAGTTTCCAGAGGCCACTTGCATTCTTTGGTATGTGGCTCCTTCCTTCATCTTCAAAGCCAACAGAAAAAAATAATCGAGAAGATGAAAAGATCCTCAGAGATGTGGGATACTACCACCTGTACTAACAAATGCATAGTGTTAAGTCTCAGCTTGAGAAGTGAGAGAGAAATAACTAGGAATGTTATGTCAAAAAACAATGGCTGAAAATGCCTAAATTTGATGAAAAACAATCTATAAAACCAAGAAGCTTCATGAACTCAAATAGGATGAACGTAAAGAGATATCCACCCCTAGATCTAGACACATCATAGTCAAAGCTATTAAAAGCCAAAGCTAAAAGAGGAATCTCAAAAGCAGGAAACAAACAAACAAGAAAACAAACAGGACAAACAAAAAATCCTGGACTCATCACATACCTGGGATACTCAATCAAGTTAACAGTTGACTTCCCATCAGAAACAATGGATGCCAGGAGGCACTGGGAATACATGCTTAAAGGAATAAAAAAAGCAGTCAACCCAAAATTTTATAACCAGTAAGTCTAACCTTTAAAAATGAAGAGGAAATTAAGAAATTTCCAGATAAACAAAAAGGATAATTCATTAATAGTATACTTTCCCTACAAAAGCTATCTAAAGGAAATCATTCATGTTTAAATAAAAGATTACTGGACAGTAACGAGAATACAGAAAAGGTAATAAAGAACTCAGTTAAAGGCAACCATAAAAGTAGATTAAAAGTTAGTACAATGTATTCTTCTTTGGAAATATTTTCTTTTCCTATTTTATTTTTAAAATATTACATAATGGAATGCTTATAAACTTCTTTGAACGGTGTGATGGAAAATTTTATGTGTCAAGGCGACTGGGTCATGAGATTCTCAAATAGCTGCTTAAACATTATTTCTAAATGTGTCTGTGAGGGTGTTTCTGGAAGATATTATCATGTGAAATGATGGAATAAGTAGAGCAGATGGCTCTCCCTATGTAGGTACACCTGATCCAATCCCTTGAGGAACTGAGTAGAAGAAAACCGCAGAGGAAAGTTGAATTAATGGCTTGATGGTTTGACTGTTTGAACTGGGACATTGCACTTCTCTTGCCCTTGGAACTCCTACTGCTCAGTCTTCAGACCCAGACTGGAATCTCCATCATCTTCTTTCTGGCTTTCAGTCTTCTGAACCAGTTTTCCTGGGTCTCCAGCTTATAGATGGAAGACTGTGAGACTTCTCAGGCTTCATGACTGTGTGAGCTAATACTTTATTATAAATCTCTTTATACACATACACACACAAAAGAAAATGTCCCTCTTTCTCTTGTGTGTATGTTCTCTTTCTCTTTATACACACACACACACACACACACACACACACACACACACACACATACAAACATACAAACACTAAAATAGGAAATAATAGGAGATATATGTCTCCTGTTGATTTTGCTTCTCTGGTGAATCCTGTCTAACACAGATGGGACTATAATATATTAATAGGTAATTTAACAATAGTACCCCATAAGAAGGGGAAGGGAAAGGGCTATATTACATTGAAGTTTTTGCATATTATTGAAATTAAGTTTATAAGAATTTGAAAAATATTGTTCTAAATTAAGTTGGTTGTTGTAATCCCTAGGCCAACCACTAAGATAAGTAATTTTTAAAAATATAATAAAAATGGAATCAAAATGGTACATTAGAATTTATGTATTTAACACAAAAGAAGGCAGTAATGAGAAATACAAAAATAAAAATCCATTAAAATTATAAAATACAAATACAATGATAGAAGTAAATCTTCTATTATTTGTTATAATTACATTATATATTAATTGATTGATTAAAGCTCCCAACTAAAGGGAAAGAAGTAAAATAAATAAAGTTAATTTAGGCCGGGCGTGGTGGCTCACGCCTGTAATCCTAGCACTCTGTGAGGCCGAGGCGGGTGGATTGCTCGAGGTCAGGAGTTCAAAACCAGCCTGAGCAAGAGCGAGACCCCGTCTCTACTATAAATAGAAAGAAATTAATTGGCCAACTAATATATATAGAAAAAATTAGCCGGGCATGGTGGCGCATGCCTGTAGTCGCAGCTACTTGGGAGGCTGAGGCAGCAGGATTGCTTGAGCCCAGGAGTTTGAGGTTGCTGTGAGCTAGGCTGACGCCATGGCACTCACTCCAGCCTGGGCAACAAAGCGAGACTCTGTCTCAAAAAAAAAAAAAAAAAAAAAAAGTTAATTTAAAAAGAAATGATCCTATTTCATAATAGGTTCTCTACAAGAGATATATGTTAGATTTAAAGACATAAATAAGTTCTAAGTAACAGAATGGGTAAAAATATAACACTCCAACAGTAACCAAAAAAGGAAAAGAAAGTAGTAGTGGCTATAATAATAAAAATGAAATATTCTTTAAGAAAAAACTTGATCCAGAGACAAATAAGAGTATATTACAACAGTATCAGTGTATCAGGAAATCACAAGTATTATGAACGTATTTAAGGCAACCCAGCACAAAAATACATGAACCAAAAATGGTAGAAATTAAAGAAGGAATAGACAATTCATGAATAACTGAAAATTTCAATAATGTACTTTCAGTAATGGATGTATCGATATGCAAAAATCAATTGTATTTCTGCACACCAGCAATGAACAATGTGAAATATAATTAAGAGTATTTCATTTACAGTAATATCAAAAAAAATAAATTCCTTGGAAATGAACTTTAAAAAAAGTACAATGTCCATTCACTGTGAAATTTTAAATGTTGAAAAATATTAGAGAAGACCTAAATAAATTTAAAGTTACCCCTTGGTCACAGATCAGATGATTTAATATTGTTAAGATGACAATGCTCCCCAAATTGAACCACAGATTTAATACAATTCCTACCAGCCAATATCTCAGCTAGCTTTTCCTTTTCTTTTCTTTTCTCTTTTTCTTTTTGTTTCAGAAATTGGCAAGATGATCACATAATACAAAGGACTCAGAGCAGACAAAACAGTCTTGAAAGGAGTGAACGTGATTGGAAGACTCATGCTTCAATTTCACAATTTACTTCTCAGTGCAGTAATCAAGGCAGCATGGAGCAAGCTTTAGAATAGACAGGAAAAAATGAAATAAAAGTGAGGTTTTAGAAATAATCCCTTACATTTATGGTTACCTGATTTTGACAAGGCTGCCAAGACAATCCAATGGGAACAGAATTTTTTTCAACAAATGGAACCAGAATAACCGGATATACACAAGCAAAAGAACGAAGTTGGACTTCATCCTCAAGCCATATTCAAAAGTTAACTCAAAATGGTTCATGAATGAAATAAAATAGCTAAAAGTATGAACTCAAAAAGAAAATGTAGGAGTAAATCTTTGTGAACTTGAATTAGGCAATGGTTTCTTAGATAGGACACCAAAACCCAAGCAACAGAAAAAAATTGATAATTTAGATTTCACCAACAATATATCCTTTGTGCTTCAAAGGACATCAGCAAGCAAATAAAAAGTTAAACCACAAAGTGGGGAAAAAACTTCTAAATTATGTATCTGACAAGGGGCTTTTATCCAGAATAAATACAAAAAACATTTTCTAACTTAATAATAAAAAAGAATTATTATTGTTAGAGAATAAGAAAATTATTAAGAAAATTAATGAAAATATTAACACAAATTTTAAATATTCTTCAAAGATATACAAATTATCAATAAGCATATGAAAATATGCTTAACCTCATTAGTAAATAGATAACCCAAATCAAAACCACAATAACATATCACTTCCCACATTAAGATGACTATGAATCAAAAGGACAGATAATGAAAAGTACTGATGATAATATGGAAAAAATTAATACCTGCCTACATTTCTAGTGGGAATGTAAAATAATGGTTTGAAAGTTTCTCAACATATTAAACATAGAGTTATCATATAATCAATCATTTGGACTTCTAAGCATGCATGCAAGAGAAATCCACACATATGTACAAACAAAAACTTGAATATGAATGTTTATATCCATATTATTCATAATAGTCTAAATGTAAAAACCACTCAAATGTTCAAAAACTGATGAATAGATAAATTTGGTGTTGCATATGCATATAATGGAATATTATTTAGCAATAAAAATTAAGTATTAATATGCTATAGTGTAGATGTGCCCTAAAACATCATGCTAAGTAAAAGAAGCCAGATTAAAAAATCATATGGTATAGGAATATATTTATGTAAGTTTTCCAGAATAGGCAAATCTATAAGAACAGAAATAATTAATAAATGCCACAGGTTGTGGGATGGGGGGTTTTGATGGGGAGTAAAAGCTAATTGGTACCTTTGAGGAGGAAGGGATGATAAAAATATTCTCAATTTAGTTTGTGGTGATGGTTGCACAATTCTGTATATGTACTAAAAACCACTGCAATATATATTAACACTTTAAGTGATGATAGTCATTTTTGGCTTGTAAATTATATCTCAATAAAGATACTTTTAAAAGGTAAATAAATGTGCTGGTACTGTGTGGAGGATTGGATGAAGACAGATTGTATTTAGGGCAGCAGTTGGATGCATATTTCAGTAAAATCATATAAGTTTTGTTGAGGATGATGTTGTTCAGGAAAGAGAAGATTAAATGTCAATGCTATAATACTTGACTAATTAGCTATGGGGATGAAGGTCACTAAGGTAACCCTGAAAGCACTGATGTTTCTTTTTATGCTACTATGACAGGCAACAATCATATGTCTATTAATAAAACATTATTAAGCCTTTTAATGTATTATATTCATACATAAAATTTTTCACCTATGAACACAAAATAGGGCATTCTTCAGTTGTTTAAGAACATTTAAAATGGCACATTTTGTTTCTATTTTCCTTATAAAATGTCAATATATAGCATTTTTTGAGTCTCAAAGAAATTGTAATTTTGTTATATCAAAAAGAGATATTGAGAAACATACTAGCCACTATGAGAGTAAAACAATGTATGGTTATAATTATTCTATAATATCCTTTATAAATTGTTGCTACTACTGGTAATGGGTCAACTTTTCTGTTAAGTGATACTCTATGGAAAACATGCTAAGAAAATTTTTTGTGCAAATACTATTTCCAGGCAATACTAACTACCCACCTCCCTTTGATTAGCTGCACAGTAACACTGAATAATCCATTATTATACTGGTGATGCTCACTTTAAAGAGAGGAGAATAGGGAACAGAAACTAAACATTGACTCTGACAAGCACCAGATGCTACAAAGTGCTGCATAAGCACAGGACAAAAGTATTCAGTTTCACAAGCAATGAATAAAGTACAGTAAATTGCCCAGTCAGAACATCAAAATGTCACAGATTGCCTTTCCTCTCTCAGAACCAGCAGTTGATTAAGGAGCATGGTCTCATTAAAGCTTCTTGCAACATATCAACAAACTGGTATGTTTTCTTTTGTTTTGGTTGACATAAAAGTTATTTATCTTTCTAAATGCAATTGGTTAAAAGTCTCAATCATCAATGAATATTGAGTATAATGAAAATGCATTGCTCTCTGGTCAATCACTATGACATACAGGGAGAAAAAAAGAGTTAGCAATATCTACTTTATAAGCCAAATGGAGATTCTGAATAATGCTACTTCTTTAACTTCAAGTTGTTACTGTTATTGCTGCTATCCCTTTCCCTTAAAATGCAATTGGCAGAAAAGTTTACATTTTTTTGAAATTATATCAATTTAAATTTTATTATTATTATTTTTATTTTGGCATATTATGGGGGTACAGATTTTAAGGTTTCAATAAATGCCCTTTCCCCCCTCCCCCCACAAGTCTGAGTTTCCAGCATGACCATCCCCCAGATGGTGCACATCTCACTCATTATGTGCCTCAGTAGAACATGAAACATCTTAAGTCTGATCCACCCCAATATCACTGAATCATAAATTTATGGGTAGCCCCCCAAAATACATTGTTTCAGGCTCTCTAGTGACTCATACACAGTCAACACATATACCTGCCCCCCTCCCCCCTGCCCAAGAAAAGTTTACATTTTAGGCATGAAGATCCCATGAAAAAAATCAAAGGGTAAAGGGTAGGGTTTAGATTAGTTCACATACACACACACACACACAGATACACACACACATGAGTAATAACAATAATAAATCATTGATCACTTTCTATGTGTTAAGAACTATATTAAGTTCTGGACTGAGAACGGCCAATACAATAATCATATAGAAACTGAGAGTTTAGTGAGGAAAACCAATATTTACATATACCTTGATGCTAGAGGTATGTTCAGGAGTTTTAGGAAGTTACACAAAGAAATTGTGAGCACTTACCCTGTCTAATATGATGGTTGTCAGGTAAGGGTGCCTGGAGAAGGAACCATCTTGGCTACACTGCCAGTGAACGAGTAGTAGTTAGCTATGAAGATGATTAGTGGAGGAAATTTTAGGGAATGAGGATAGCATGAACCAAAGCAAAAGGCTGTGAGGTAATGTAATGCTTGTACAGAGGAATTACAAGCCAATATTATGGCATGAAACAGAGAGCAGTGCAAGCAGTAAAAGTTGTGCTAATTCATACTCCAACAGTTATATTGAGTTACATAAGCTGAATCTAGTCCCAACATTGCCAATAATTACTAATATGACTGGGCAAGTTCCTAAATCTTTCTGGGATGATATCTAAGCTTTCTTTCAAATTTCCATTGAGTGAGCAGCAAATCACCATCTGAAAGCAGTCCTCAACTATGATGAGCCAACCTGCAGAGTGCTCTGAACTGTGGGACAACCAACAGAGACCCAGACTATCATTGGCTATCACAAGTTCTGCACATGCAAGTTTATGAGAATTAGAAATAACATTTTTGCTTTCCAGTTTCCAAGGACTAAAGTCCTTGTAAGAGAACAAACAGGTCATTTCATTTTTACTTGTTAAATCCAATTTGTGATTCTATCCTCACTGATTAGTCACACTCTGCTTAGGTCTCTGTTGTCCAGGATGATGTGCCTCAGTAGAACATGAAACATCTTAAGTCTGATCCACCCCAATATCACTGAATCATAAATTTATGGGTAGCCCCCCAAAATACATTGTTTCAGGCTCTCCAGTGACTCATACACAGTCAACACATTAATCTGGAAGACTTAACTGAGAATTATCTTTTACATAATTTCTTCAAATGAAACCAAATTTTTCTTGCTCTTAATTCTTTTCAGACAAATATATTTAACAAGCATACTGAGTACCAATGATGTGTCAGGAGGAGGAGTAGACAGAAAATAAACAATATAGTAGTAACAAAACATCCCTAATCATCCTGCTTTGCAGCTAACATCATATAGTGAAACCATATTCCCATTTGATTTCTCTGATACAGATCCTGTCAGTCAAATTTTGCCCAAAAATGTATATAGTTTTGTCAACCTCCATGACAGTTTCTCCTTTGCTGGCCTCCGTTAGGAAAGATGATGGCATTTTTTTTCTTGCTCTAGTTCACATTGTGATTCAATGCGATCATAAGAGTGGGTAAATACCAAATATCTCACACATAGATGCAGAGTGCTTTTTCTGTTCTTTCACTCAACAACAATCAACACAAAAGACTTCTGTGACCAAATGTGTGGGAATTTTGCCCCACCAATAAACAAGCAGTAAATTCTGTAGCAGACATGAGCTAGATATCCTCTAATTCTCCTCTATTCTGACACTATCCACATGGAGATAGTGTGAGATCCCATAAGTTGAGGGCTCAGTCCCCAAGACTGCCTACCCTTAATATGTAAATCCCAAGGTTGTTTTACCTGTGCTTGTGACCATCTGGCTATAAATCAGGGATCACCTACCCACCTCTTTGGGTTTGATTAATTTGCTAGGATGAATCACAAAACTCAGGGAAAAACATACATTTACTGGTTTATTATAAACAATATTACAAAGAATACAGATCGTAAGGCAAGGCATGTGGGAATGTGCATGAAGATTTCTAATTCTTACACAAAACACACCACCTTCCAGGAACATCCATGTATTCAGCTACTCAGAGGCTCTCTGAATCTTGTCCCTTGGGGTTTTATGGAGGCATCATTATGTAGGCATGATTGAATAAACCATTGGCCACTGATGATCTACTTAACCTTCAGTCCCTATCCTTTTTCCAGAGGTTAGGGTGGGCTGTAATTTCCAAACTTCTAATCCTATCTTGGTCTTTCTGGTGACAGCCCCCATCCTAAAACTACCTAGGCACTGCCACCATCAGTCAACTCATTAGCATACAAAAGACACCACTGCATTTGTAAGGATTTTACAACATGTATTCCTGGAAGTGGGGTGGAAAACCAAATATATATTTCACAATATCACAGATATCATATCTTACACATATATTTTAAACATATATATTTAAACAGATATTGTATTTTAAACATATATTTTAAACATATATTAAAACATATATTAATATATTAAAATATATTTCAAAAAGACTTTGAAAATTAGAAATAATTACAGAAAATCTCACAGTATTTTAAAATGTATTATATTAATAACCTTGAATATATGTCTCTTATTTACTAGTTCCTATAGCATGTATCTAAACATAATCATCTGGTTCTGATTGTATTGTTTGTGTCATTTTAGTCTACTTCTTTTTTTCCAATCATACAGGAGCCTCAAGAATTATCTAAGCATGATAGCTACATCCTTGGCTCTCTCCTGTATGTATGATTTTTATATACCATTTTTTGCTGCTGCTGTTGAATTTCCAATAGTCCAGTTGTCTGGGAAATGTTTTCATTTTCCTAATATAGCATTAATCCTGCCTTACTAATCACCAGTATTTAAAAATATATGATTTTTTAAACTTTCCCTTTACCTTAAACACCCTCATCTTCTCAATGAGCAAAACATACAAAACCCATCTATTTCTAAAGTTTACCATTGTTCAAAGTCTATTAGATCTTGCTTGTATAACTGTAAGAGTTCCCTATTTCTTTTCTTGTCATACTTTCTCTTCTTCTACTTTCTTAACCAGTCACCAGAGTCATCAATGTACAATGCAAACCACTCAATTTACTTCCTGTTTTAAAGTGCCTATTAAGCCTCCACTTGGAGTTGGATTAAAAATTTTCAGTCTTCCTGATGTGCCCCTTGCCAACTTTATTTCACCAGCGCCTGCTGTTTTAGAGTTCTCCAGAAAGAATCAATATTAGACAGATATTGATAGATAGATAGATAGATAGATAGATAGATAGATAGATAGATAGATAGATAGATGAGAGAGGATTTATTAGGAGAATTGGCTCATTGGATTATGGAGGCTGAGAAGTTCCACAACAAACCATCTGGTGCAAATATAATGAAAATTCAAGTCGTGGAGAATGGTGCAAGTCCTGGAGTCCAAAGGCCAGAGAGCCTGAAGTTCTGATGTCCAACAACAGGAGAAAAAGAGTATTCTAGATCCAGGAGAGACAGAAGAAATTGCCTTTTCTCCCCCTTTTTTGTTCTATCGAGACTCCCAGCAGATTGGATGGTACATGCCCACAATGAGGGCAGATCCTCCCCCACTCAATCTACTGATTCACACAACAATCTCTTCATGTAATATCCTCACAGACACACCTAGTTTCCTAGGTATTCCTTAATCTGGTTAACTTTACACCTACAATCATCCATCGCATCTGCTCTACCTGAGACATAGAGAATCCCTTCCTTGAACACCCTGGGTTTATTCTTGCTTGAGACCCTTTGTACTAACTGAGGCTTCTGTTAGGGCACTCTTCCCCAGAAATTTAACTTGGCTGGCTTTTTCCTATCATTCAGTTATCAGTCAAAATATTGCCTACACTAAAATGATACTTAAAATTTATTTCTGCTTATTTGTTAGGCGTTTCATCATGCTAAAATATAATCCCTGGAGACAGGGCCTTTCTCTGCCTTGTTCATTGCTGTATTTCCAGTGCCTTGAATGATGCCTGATTTGAAAGAAACTCAATCTCTATTTTTGGTGAATGAATAGATGAAAGATATTTATTTATATAGCACCATCTCCTGCTAGGCCAGGAACAAATGTGTCCTCCATCTTTGTAACCCAAGCTCAATGCAGAAGGTCTAGGACACAATAAGATCTCAAATATGTATCAGGTAAATATTTAAGTCAACTCAGTGTTTAAAAGAGGAAAAGATAATATATCATTTGCCAATACACATCAATAATAGGGCAGAATAAGGCCAATAATTTCAAATACTTTTCTATGATCCCTTTTATTTTACCTTTCTCTCATTTATTAAAGTATATGAGAGGGGGGAGGAAGGGATGGGTATATACAAACACAACGAGTAAAAGGTGCAACGTTTGGGGGATGGACACGCTTGAAGCTCTGACTCGAGAGGGGAGAGGCAGCATGGGCAATATATGTAACCTTAACACTTGTACCCCCATAATACGCTAAAATATAAAAAAGTATATGAAAAATATGTAATTTATCATTCTGGGTTACTCTCGAGCAAAACTATATATAAGCATTTGATGTCTTTAGACTATAAGAATAACACAATGTGCTCATTGGCATGGGGATAAAGCATTTGGAGCAGTTTCTATAAAAGTCATAATTTCTACATCTTTCTGCTTCATTTGGGTTCTAAATATTCTCTTCCTCATGACCTTAAGAGGACATTCATTTGAAAAAATGTTAAATGGATTTAGGAGGAAAGTCCATGACCTTGGTATTAAAGAAATGTATCTGACTTATAAACTTGGTGTTGGGTTAATCTCATTCATGGACATAAAAGTTACAAAAGTGAAAATGCCAGATATGAAAGCTGTAGCAATAAGGGAGTTAGTCAAAATGCTTCATCAAAAATGTGACCATTTTGTTAAATTTTATTTAAAACAATATTTGGAATAAATGTAGATTACTAAGAATTACGTCATCAAAATATTGCTTTATAGGGGTCACTATAAAACATCGATTTACTAAACTTTCCAAAGTTAAAGTTAAACAAATATACAAAAAAATAAGGACAGATAGAAATCTACACATAAAAATTCTACATTGCAAGTGATAATTTAATGGATACATGTAATCAAATTTCATCCTTACTTTACTATTACAGGTTTTGTCTCTGGAATTGACTTTTCTTTTTGTTACTGTGCAAGTGAATGGGGCTTTCATTGGAATTTATGTCTAGGATGCCCCATAATTCCCAGAAGTAATAATGAAAAAATAAATCACTTTACTTCACAAAGTGCCTATGAAGCTTTTGTATTGATGCTTAAATCAAATTAAAGTAAGGTCACAGAGATACCTGACTCTCCTATCATTAGACAAAAAAAAAAAGTACAAGGTATATTGAAAGAGACTGCAAATATTCAATAACATTGAGACTTCATGAAATAGATCTAACATTTAATGGCAACTCCCAATCGTTTTCTCAGCCCATAAGTCTGTATTGTAATAATGTCAATTGTTCGCTTTGGGTAGTCAGCTGGTTTCACATTAATGTCTACTTACTATTGTGATTTACTTTTCATGACTCTCAGTTGAGCTCCTGAAATTTGTGTGATCTGCCTACCATTGATTCCAAGGAAAGTTTGCTTTTGAAGCAAACACTATAGTTCAGTGACTCAGTAAAATAGCTCATATGAAGGAAAAATAGAATTAGTCTAGGTCAAATCTAGCATTTTACGCAAACACATCTTTTGGATACTAATATGTGAATATACAAGAATCTAGGTTCTATTTGGCAAGAAATTGTTGGCAATAGCATACCTACAACTTACTCAGCACATTCTTGGTGATGTTGTAAATAAACAAGTTAAAGCTAGTTCTTGCCAAAAGGATTTAAAGTTGAGCATATTAAGCTTTCTAAGACTTGGTGCAGCTTCCACAAACGTGTAAAAGAAAATATAAGCATAGCTCATTTTATTATGTTTTGCTTTCTTGCACTTCATAGCTATTGCAATTTATATAAACTGAAGGTTTGTGGCAACTGTGTATCCAGAAAGTCTATTACCACCATTTTTCCAACAGCATGGGCCCACTCTATGTCACATTTTGGTAATTCTGACAATATTTCAAACTTTTTCATTATTATCGTGAGTGACCTTTGAGGTTACTATTATAATTGCTTGGGGTGCCATGATCTTCAGCCATGTAAGACCATGAACGTAATCAATAAATGTGTGTTCTGACTGCTCCACCAACCAGGCCTTCCCCATCTCTCTTCCTCCATATTATGTCCATATTCCCTAAGGCAACACAATATTGAAATTAGGGCTATTAATAGCCCTACAATGGCCTCTAAGTATTCAGGTGAAAGGAAGAGTATTACATCTCTCACCTTAAATCAAAAGCTAGAAACAATTAAGCTTAGTGACAAAGACATGGTGAAAGCTGAGACAGGCTGAAAGCTGAGTCTCTTGCACCCAACAGTTAGCTAAGTTGTGAATGCAAACAAAAAGTTCTTAAAGGACATTAAAAGTGATATTCCAGTGAACACAAGAATAATAAGAAATCAGGACAGCCTCTGCTGATATGAAGGAAAGTTTAGTGGTTTGGATAAAAGATCAAACCAACCACAACACTCACTTAAGCCAAAACCTAAACTAGAGTAAGGTCCTAACTCTATCCAATTCTATGAATACTGAGAAGAGTGAGAAAGCTCCACAAGAAAAGTTTGAAGCAAAACTTCTGTCATGATGTTTAAAGAAAGAAGCCCTCTTCATAATATAAAAGTGCAAGTGTTAGGTAGATGGTGAGAGACCTCCGGCTCTTCTATTGACAAAGGCAGGTACTGCAAGCATTTGCCACATAGGAGGAGGAGGGAATGAACGTCTTGACAATCTGCCAATCAGAACTTAGTGCACCAACAGCAAAAGAATTCAGAGGATTCCTCAGCCCATGGGCCAAGTACGCAGGCATAATAGGGTCTGGAAGGTGACCTAGAGCAACTTAAGACTAATTATCATGCCATTAGCTTAAATCCACATTGTGGTTTATTGGCTCCTCCATAGGCTTTCAAAGAGGCTCCTGGTAGATCCACATGCGCAGTAAGACTCGGGTTATATAACTTCCAACTGTCCATCAAAGTGGTTTCACGGTGACGTTTAAACTATAAGGAAGGCCTAGCCTGGGTAATATAAAATGGGACTGCAAACCATCATCAGAATCCTCCTGTTACAACAGGGAGCTCATTGACCATCTTTTGCAAATGTATCTTAGTTGGCTAGATAAACTTTGCCATATGCTTACCTGTCTTTCAGTGTATCTGTTCATTCTTCTGCCCGAACACCCCAAGAACTGAGAACAGACTGCTGATCTGACACAAGGTAAGGCAGCAAGTGCTTACGCAGCAAATTACTCAGAAAATCTAGCTAATATCATCGATGAAGTTGGTGACATTAAACAATAGGTTTTTAATGTTGATGAAATAGCCTTATACTGGAATAAGATGCCATCAAGGACATTCTTAGCTAGAGATGAGAAGTCAATGCTTCATTCAAAGCTTGAAAGGACAAGTTGACTCTTTTTAGGGGTTAATGTAGCTGTTGACTTTAAGTTGAAGTAAATGCTTATTTACTATTCCAAAATTTCTGGGGTTCTTAAGAATTATGCCAGTTCTACTCTGCCTGTGCTCTCTAAATAGAACAACAAAGCCTGATGACAGCACACCTGTTTATAGTATGCTTCTCTGAATATTTTAAGCCTGCCTGCTGTAGAAACCTACTACTCAGAATTTTTTATTTTTTTTTGACAATGTACCCAGTCATCCAAAAGCTCTGACGGAGTTGTACAAAGAGATTAATAGTGTTTTATGCCTGCAGACCCAGCATCCATTCTGCATCTCATGAATCAAGGGGCAATTTTGATTTCTATAAGGCTAAGTCTTCAATAGTGATTCCTCTGATAGATCTGGGCAAAGTAAATTATAAACCCTTTAGAAAAGATTCATCATTCTAGGTGTGATTAAAAACATTTTGATTCATGGTCAGAAGTAAAAATATTAACATTAACAGGAGTTTGGAAGAAGTTAATTCTAACCCTCATGGATGACTGTGAGGGGTTCAAGACTTTAGTGGAGGAAGTAATGGCAGATGTTGTGGAAATAGCAAGAGAACTAGAATTAGATGTGGAGCCTGAAGATGGGACTGAATTGCTGTAATTTCACGATCAAATGTGAATGTATAAAGAGCTGCTTCTCAAGGATGAGCAAAGAAAGTGGTTTCTTAAGATAGAATCTATTCCTGGTGAAGATGCTGTAACATTGATGAAATGACAACAAAGGACTTAATATATTATATAACTTAGTTGATAAAGCAGTGGCAGTATTTGAGAGGTTTGACTCCAATTTTGAAGGACATTCTACTGTGGATAAAAATTCTATCACAAAGCATTTCATGCTACAGAGAAATCTTTGTGAAAGGAAGATTCAATGGATGTGGCAAACTCCAGTGCTTTCTTATTTTATGAAATTGCCGCAGCCATCCTAACCTTCAGCACCGATGACTCTGATCAGTCAGCAGCCATCAACGTGGAGGAAGGACCCTCCATTAGCAAAAATATTATGACTTACTGAATACTTAAATGATCATTAGCATTTTGTAAAAATAATGTATTTTTAAGTAAGATACGTAAATTGTTTCTTCAAACAAAATGCTATTTCACACTTAATAGATTACAGACAGTGTAAACATATTTTTATATGGACAGGATAACCAAAAAACTTACGTGACTTGCTTTATTGGGATATTTGCTTTCTTGCCATTTGTCTGGAACTGACCTCTCAATATCTTTGAGGTTTACCTGCAGATCAGACAAAGAAACAAAGGAAAAAAGCTCCTGGATTTAAAGGAAACAATAGGTTGCCCTGCCGAAGGAGACAGACACATTTTTGTGACAAAGTCAAGGAGATCATGTATACGTGAATTTATACACCCATCATAACAAGAAAAGATATTGAATTATAAAAGTGGACAAATTTCACATAAATTAAAGAGTACATTTTATTGTCTTTTCTTTCAGAGAAGAGGAATGGGTATGTGGAAACACAACTATTCGAAATCAATCAATCAGTCAGTCTATCATGGTGTTAGTTCCTATATGTCCTCTGAATATTAAGGGGTATATTAGCACTCAGGCATGGATCAGGTGTGTTTTCAGTTCCTGAAGAAGAGCTACATGAACAATAAACAAAGTTATGAGTTATAACTATGTTCTGATAATGTAAATGAACCCAATACTCATTTGGACCTCACTTTCCTCCCTCCCAAAGGAGAGGATTAACTACTTGATTATAAAATTATCTTTCAATGACAAAATGCTATACATTTTTGAATAATTACCCTTTTCCTTCGATTTATAACACACTAATAATAACCAAAGCAAAGTGTAACATTATATTTAATAGACAAAAAAAAACAACAAAACCCTGATAGATCTCAAATTACAAGATTAATTAGTAAAATGAATATAGGAAAATACACATCTCCTAATTTATATTTTATTTTATTTTATACCACACCAAATTTTAAGAAACAGAATTTCTCTCCCAGTTGCATTTAGATAACACTGCTTATGAAATTATCACATTATCCATAACCTAAGTTAGTTTATATTCTTATTCAAAAATATATATTTTAAAAATTAGTCACACATTTAATTTAGTATTACAAATAATTGATCATTTAGAAGAAGCAATGAAACTAATTTGCTTATGTGACTCATAAACTTCTCTAAAGATTCTGTCTTTTTAATTAACCCAAGAGATGATTCTAAAATATTTGAAGTAAAGAAAGCATTACTGGGGGAAATTTTATAGTATGTATAATGTAAATACCCTCATGTATTTCTAAGTACAAAAAAAGTGGTTAGGAACATAGATTTCTGAGTTAAATTGTCTAATGTAGAACCTTGGCTCCCCCACATCTAACAATGTGCAGCTGACTTTGGGAAAGTTATTTTCCTTTCTGTGTCTCTGTATCACCAGCAGTAAAATGAAGAATATAATGGTGCTACCTCAGGTAGGTAGGGAATGGCTCTTGGTTAAAATTCAATAATGGAATATAGTATTACTATTTAAATTTCATAATACTTTCCAGTATGAAAATATTTTTATTTTATTCTCTCTATATTATATTCTAGTTCTATATTAGTAAGCTTGGGATGCTGCAACAAAATACCATAGACTTTGTGGCTTAAACAACAGAAATTTATTTCTCATAGTTCTAGAGGCTGGAAAGTCCAAAATCAAACTGCCAGTATGGTCTATTTCTGATGGGGGCTCTCTTCTTGACTTGTAGAGGGCTCCCTCTCCCTGCATTCTCACTTATCAGAGAGAAAGAAAGCTCCCTGTGGTCTCCTTCTCCTCTTATAAGGACATCACTGACAGACTTTGACAAATGCTGATGCAATATGATTTTTTTTTTTTTGACTCCCAAAAGCACCCTTCTCCCAACATTGGCAAGTCAGACACATCTAATTTGAATATTTCAGTGCTATTCCTCATTCAGCAATCTCTTCAGCTCTTTTTCTATAATCACACTCTCTCCTATATTTCATGGTGGAGAGGTTTAGCATGTTTAGGACCACAGAATAGTGTTTATGACAATGATTTACAGATTAATTAGATAAGTTTTTAAATAATTCTTCAATTGTGTTTCCTTATAACCTGAACAGGCATTGAATAGGCTGGGATACAGATAGATCTAACTGCCAGCAAATTCACTCTACCTCCAACGACTATGATTTGATATGCTCTTGAGCTCATGTATTGGGCTTAGGAAAATTTGGCTTTATTAATACTTCTAGAAGATTCTTCAATCCCTTACCAATATCCCTTCTCACCTATTTTTTTATACAAACTCAAATTTGATTAACACCTAGCAGTTAGATTTAATTCATATAGACATAGGTGAAGTTATATGGCTTGGTTCTGTGGCCATACTACCCTGAACATGCCCAATCTCATCTGATCTTGGAAGCTAAGTGGGGTTGGGCCTGGTCAGTACTTGGATAGTAGATATATGGTTTGGACAAAACACAATGTTCAAAATATTCATAGGAAGTTTATAATCTGTAGTTCTTTCTTGAAGGGCTTATTTTATTCACCATTTAATAGAGTGCCTATTATTTATGCAACAACAAAGGATAAATCCTAACAAAGATGATAATCTTTCATCTCCTTCCCAAAATGACATCATATAACCATGATATTTCTCTCATTACAAAATCAGAAAATTTTTTCCTGCCAATTACTTTAGGCTTAACAAAATATCTATTATAAGTCAGGAAAAGATGGACAGAAGTGAAAATATTGGGATTTAGGTTACAAAACCCTAGTTGAAAGAAATGCCAAATATGAAAATATGACATTTTTAAATCTTTAAAGTGGAAAATTTATCCAATTACAAGGCTATTTATAGAGTGATAAAATCAAACCAGTCAATGAAGAAGGATGTGGAAAAACAAGATTGTCGAAATAGTTAGGAGAGTGAAATGAGGACTAAGGTCTTGGATATGAAGTCACCATAATAAAAATATTAAGTAGATTTTATTAACACCTGAAATGTACAAGGCACTCTTCTGAGCATGTGAATACAGAATTTTTATTGTTTACAACAACCATTATTATTAATGGGCTTTATTACTTTCCCTATCATAAACTGTCTGAGTTAATGAAAGGTTAGGTAATTTCCCCAAGGCTAGGCTGAACTCTAACTCGATGTTTCCCTTTTTCAATGCCAAATTTCTTTCTGTGCATGGTGGTATCACACATATGAGAGCAGAAGAGCAAGAAACTCATATTTGTCCACATAGTAATCCATGAGGGACAGTAAGGAAGATAGGATGAGGAACAGCAAGAAGAGCAGAGGTGAGTATATTTAACTATCAATTTATCATTGTGAAAACTTAGGATTTCAAAGATAAGAATTTGACATTTGATGGCATAATGTGATATAAGCTTTCTTTTTTCCCCCCTTCCTTTCTTCCCTCATTCCATTCCTCCCTCCCTTCTTCTTTCTTTGTGCCTTCTTTCCTTCTTTCTTCTTTTTCTGCTATATTACCTAGGCTAGTCTTGAACTCCTGATAGGCTCAAGCAATCCTCCTAACTCAGCCTCCCAAGTAGCTGAGACAACAGGCATGTACCACTGTGTCCAGCTGCTCTCTTAAACAAACTAATGAAAAGCACCTAAATGTACTTGAAAATTATATGGCAATGCCAAAGTATAAAGAGTGACATATATCTCATGCCTTGCTGATGGTATAAGTTTGCTACAATTGCTTTGGAAAATATTTTTCACATGACCTATTAAAGCTGAAGAAGAATCATGATAAAATCAAGACATTCATTCTTAGAAAACCTCAATTCTGCACCAGGAACAAACACAAGACTGTTTATAGCAACACTGTTTTAATGTATAAAGAAAAATTACATGTATATGTAAAATTAAATCAATAAAAAACAAAAATTATATGTTTATTATTTTATCTTACTGCATATATATATATATGTGTGTGTGGGGGGGTGTCTATATACCATAGATAGAAGTCAAAATATAATGTGTACAAAATTTAATTATAAAATAATATATTTAGAATAACTCCAATTATATAAAACCAGGAAAAAAGGAACTAATATATTGCTTAGTGATACTCATGACTACATGATAAATTTATAAAGAATGGCTAGAAAATGATTTAATAAAACATTCTGAATTAGTGGTTGTCACAGAGGGAACACAGGAAAGTAAAATCTTTGTGAAGATGCACAGAAGGAACTTCAAAAAGAAGGCTTTGTTTTCTTTCCTAAGTTTTGTGATGTGTATATGCCTGTCATTCTTCTTTTTCTTTTCTTTTCTTTTCTCTTTTTTTAGCTACACAAAACATATATAATCTTTGAACGTATAGTTTGTTATGGCATTGTATTGTAAGCAAACAATAAAGCAGTAGTCATAAATATTAGAGATTTAAACTATTTACATAGAGAGCAACTGTAGTCCCCTTTACAGGCATAAGTGCTTATCAATTCTTTACTCATTTATCAATGTTCTTTGCACAGACTCATAGGTACACATTTGCAAGAAAATAATTTAAAAGAGGACATAATTGCTGTAGGCATTTATAAGTTAAAAAGAAAAAAATTCTCTGCTCATCATGTGTTGCACTATATCTACCAGGGATTCTGGGTCTGTTAACCCCTTTCATTGTGTACACTCCATCCATGAGAGAGAGACAAGCGTATGATCATCTGGCGTAATGAAGCATCACTCTCCACATGCTACCCATCAGAGATACATGTATCACATCAATATCAGGAGCTGCTGAGAAGAGAAATGGCAGGTCTTTATCAGCCACTGCAAGTGAACTAACATGACATTAGCCTATTTGAATGGGAACCTTTATACGGTAAGGTGAGAGTCTTTCTTGGAAACAGATGAGAAGAGATAACTGCTAATATCTACATTGTATGATTTTTATTGTCACTATTGCCATTAATATTAGTATTTAGTGGATTTCCATGTTTAATATCAGAAAAGTCTTTCAAGAGCAGAAAATTCCAATTATAAGACATGTTAGGGAGAGGGACTTACCACTTTTATTTCATCAAGAGCCTCCATATTCACAATAGTTTTATTAAAAATAGATTACAAAGGAAGGATTTAAAAGTCAATCTCCCTCTAAGAAAAAGCCACACTACTAGCTCACTTCCTTTAGATCTTGACTTAAATGTTGCCTTTTCAGCCATTCCCAGCTACTTTTTTTTTAATTGTGAACTATCTTCTCTCTCCCCTAAACTCACTTCTACATCCTTTTTCTCCTCTGTTTTTCTATATAAAATATCAGATGGCTAAGGGGTACAGAGTTCCTTTCTGGGGTAATAAAAATGTTCTAAAATTGAATGTTATGATGAATGCACAACTCTATGAATACGTTAAAAGCTCATGAATTGTACACTTTTAAATGGGTGAATTTTATGGTATGTGAGTTATTAATTATTCTTATTAAATCTGGTTTTAGAAAATATTATAAAGGATCACATTTTTCAAGTTCTAAGTTCCAGGTTCTGAATCACAGGAGAACCTCCTAACACCAAAGCATTAGAATTCTAAAAATGAATACCAAGTACAGCTTCAACAGCTTCAATACCAGATATAGCCCAAATATGGTAGATGTTTAAAATAGGCTTTTGGATGACTATTGAATACTTCTAGGATGAAAGTTAGATATATAGTAACCATGAAACAGAAAAAGATTAAAATGTGAAATATAGCCAATGTGTCGAAGGCAAGATATAATAGACATTCATAATCAAGAGGGTAACCATGTAACAATATAGTGAGAACTTGGAGTAGATGAATTCATTCTATAAATGATCTCTTGCACTGCACTTAAGAGATAATAATATAAATAAAAAGAACAATGGTAATTAACACCAGGGTTTTTCAGAATTAAAAATTACATATTATATATTAAAAATGGAGCCTCCTTCTTAACATTCTATAGTCCACTGTTCTCAAAGACTAAATGAAGCTTATTACCAGAAGCATCAGCCAAACTGGATTATACATTCTAGAACTAAGTCTGGAATGATGGAACAATATTTTGAGTGGCTTCATTTCAGATCAACTCCTTTTGAAAAAATTCAAATAATTTCATAAAATTTTTCTGCCTTTCACCATTTCTTTCCTTGCTCACTATTTTTCATAAGTTCATTTTGATATTAATCCCTAAATGCATTAAAGAATAAAGTTGAAATTAAATTTTATTAGAAAATATATATTCTTGATGACTTGAATACTTCTATAATGGAATATATATATATATAAACATTTGTATATGTTAAATATATATATAAACTATGATACCAAATATAAGATCTCACAAGTATAAGTTAGAAGAAAAATCTTTATATTTAGTCAAAATATTTGTTTGAAATGTACAAGCATTCTTCAGAAATGTACATGTTTGTAAGGAATAGAGAAGCTACTTCAGGTGGGAAAAGAGATTCTGAAAGATGGTCATGCACAAAAAACAGTAAAAATTTGAATCCCCCTGAGAACTACCTAGAAGGCTCTGTACATGAGAGCATTGAGATTGGTTATTTTTGGTAGAAGAGATAAGGTAGATGGGCTAAGTCCACCCTTATCTCAGTCCACCCTTCATGTACAACTAAGCTGTACACCCAAAGAAAAAGAACAGTGGAACAAAATATCAGATGAAGATTTAATGGAGAAACACTAAACAGATTGCAATTTTGCCACTTTCTACTAATTCCATAAACATTCAGCAAACAGGGGTTAATCAAAGACTCTATATCTAATAAATAGCATTGTCATAATCTCGTCACTCTCTTCACCAGAACTTTATATGGCTATTCTCATCTTTATACACATTCATTACCTGGGTCACCTTTCCCAGACTCATGACTTCAAATAACTCCTAAAGGTAGGCCCTAATTAATATCTCTGGCCGTGAGCTATTAATTAAGTTTGAATGTATATATATATATACATATATATATACATATATATGTATGTATATATATATACACACACACACACACACACACATAGTCAACTATTTTTTTAACATTTTCACTTAGGTGAAAATTAGGAATTTAACAATTAAATTCTTGATTACACCCCTCTACCAAATAGCACTGCTCTTCTTAAGGCCCACGGTAGAACTATCACTTATGTAGTAACTCAGATCAAAAAGAAAAAAAAATTCATTGTTAATTTCTTTTTTTTTTCCTAAAAAATGCCAGAACAGATCTATCAGAAAGTTCTATTAGCTCTACCTTTATAATACATTCTGAATTTCATATCATGCCAACTACTTAACCCCTTTGCTTCCATTGTCATCCCTTGCCTAGGATATAGCAATACTCTCCTCACATAGCTGCTCATTGGTAATACAGCCACTGCCGTCCTTGTTCCACCAGCAGCTGGAGCCAGAATAACTGTTTAAAAATGCAAGTTAGAACTTTCAGAAGCCTGCTTCTAAACCTCCAATAATTTCCCATGACTCCTTCTAGATAAGTCCAAAATCCGTACCATGCTCCACAATAATCAAGTTGTTTTCTATCTATTAAAGCTGTTGGCTCACTTTACACACTGGACTCCATTCAGATATTGCTTTTTCTTCAATGTGAGGAGTTTATTTCAACCCTAATATCATTATCTACTAACAGCATACATATATATTTATATAAAATCTCTCCTGGACACTTGAATCCATTTTCATGGCTCAAAATATCATCAGTATATTATATCTAAGCTTTCATTCCCATCCAATAACCTCTCAAGCTCCTGACTACAATATCCAATTTTCTAATAAGAGGCTATTCTTGATAGCTTTTAAAAAGTTGACTCATCCCCTTTCTTTTCCCTTTGTCTTAAAAAAAATAATCTCTTTGTTCTCATTTACTAGTGGCACCATTAACCCCACTGCTTATGTCAGTTGTCCTTATACCAACAGTCATGAGGTTTTGTGAATTTTAACTCGAATACATCTCAACTAAACCTAATTCTTTCCATCCTAATTGGCAATGGCCTGGACTAATTCAATATTAATTTTTTGCTTAGATGCTAGCAACAGCTTACTCACTGGTTTCCCTACCTCAAGACTTCTGTCATCTAAACAACTCCATAGAATGGAGAAATGGTTATTTCCTTACAAAAGAGCCTTTAGTGTCTTCCTTTAAACTTCCCCCTTTAAAATAATTCAAATATACTTGGCATAGCATTCAAAATATTCATTTAACTCATGATTATTTCACTTATAATCCCCCCACTATATTCCATTGATATCACGCCATACTGAATTGCCTACATATTTCTACAAGATAATAAGGTCCATTTTAGACTTGTATGTGTTACTTCATATTTCAAGAAGGACCCCATATTTGACATTATTTTTGTAGGTTTGACTCAGACACTATTTTGAAAATTCTTAATGATCTGTCTCCGTGATCTGTCATTTGACCTTATTTATGCTCTGTCTCTCCTCTCACCACAATTCCCTTCCTTCAGCCACATGGATACCTTTGAACATGCTTTGCATATAGCAATAGGACTCTTAAGTAAGTCTGACCATGGGTGTGTATTTTCATAATGACTTAATTAAACTTAATTACAGGACATTATAGTGATGATGAATATACCAATCACAGTCACATCACTTTGGTAATTTCTTAAGTGTTGCTGTGTTGGAACAGAAGTCTAGCAAATGCTAAACTGGGACGACCACTCAGACTTTAACCAATGAAATCACATTTATTTTTGTTGTATATGTTGGAGCTTAGTGCAAAGCCTCTATTGATGTATCTGTGTGTAGTGATCTTTTTTTCTCATAATACTTAACCCTTCTATATTTTATCCTTTTTTGTGTATTAAAGTACTTACATTTTAACAGTTTTCTTTTTATTATAATGATCCAAATATTATATTTTGTATATATGCTGTATGTAATTTTGAGCTAAAATATTGACTGTTTCTATGATCTCTTGCCATTTGGAGACAAGAAAGCTGATTTCAGATTGGATGTTTATTTTTAAAAGGATGTTCAAAAGGGGCCACCCACTTAAAAAAATCTCCAAGAGACTTGAATAGGCATTTCACAAAATAAAATTTCCAAATGGCTAATAACTGTACACGTATGTGCCCAACATCACTGAAACATCCAGAAAGCAGAAATTAAAACCACAAGGAATTGCCACTATATGACAAGAATAGCTAACACAAAAAAATTTTAAATGACTATCAATATCACTTGTTAGAATATATAATCAACTGGAATTTATACACATTTCTAGGGGAAGTATAAAGTGATAAAAAATATCTTTGTGAAAATGTTTGGCAGTATCTACCAAAGCTAAACATAAACTTACCCTATGACTCAGCAATTTGACTCCTAGTATAAATTTAAGAGTATTCAATGCATATGTGTCCCCAAAAGACAAATTTATAAATATATATTTACATATATTTGTCTTTTTATATATAAAAAAGAAACTCTATAGAAGTTTTCTTTATAATTAACAAAACTAGAAAAAACCAAAAATGTTTATTAACTGTAGGTTGAATACATAGGGATAAAATAATCATACTATTTCTATGTGAAACAATATAGATAAAACTATTAAGCAAAAGAGCCAGGGAGAAAAGATGATACAATCAGGATTTTATTTATATGAAATTCAAAAACAGGATGAAAACCAAAATCGGAATAGTGGTTATGTTGTGCAAGTATTGGGTAAAAATGGGCATGAGAAGTGCTTTGAGGGATGCAGTAGTTCATATCATAATCTTGAGGCTGATTGCATACACTTATACGCCAATCATCAAAGGTTTATTTAGAATTTATGTACTTCATTGCATATAAGCGAAACCTCGATAACATTATACACAAAAAAACCCCCAAAAAATCAGAGCTCTTTTAAGGCACAGAAATCATTGGTTCTTCTTGCGACATGACATGTGATTTTACATTACTTACAACTGAAGCCCTTCATGGCTTCCAGTTAATTACCACAGGTACATGAATTTTTATTGCTCTATTATTCACAGTATTATGATTTAGCTAGTCCACATTTTTTAAGCTAATTTGATAGGGAAATATTTCTATGGTGACATTTATCACCAACAAATGAATTATAATTCTAAATTTATTTCTAATGCTTTATAACAGAATTCCCCAAAGTATAAACTCAATTTCATTCAAAATAGAGCAAATTAAAAAAGAAGAAAGAAAATAATAATTTGAGCATGGAAAGGAATGATAATTTAAGTAAAAGAAAGTAAGAGACTTTATGTCCAAATTTTTTCTCATAACTTCCCCTTTAAGCACAAAGATTTTTAGATTAAAAAGAGGGAGGACATTTACTAAGCATAAACCAGAAGAGTTTGTATTGCTAAATTAGAAAAGAAAACAATGTAGCTCAAGATGGCAACAAATTGAAAGAGTACCCAGATTCTTTAAGTAAATTCAAATCTTCTGGTCTGAAAATGACGAACAAAAAACCTAGTAATTCAGTGGACTGATAGATTTTGAAAA
Organism: Microcebus murinus; assembly: GCF_040939455.1. Classification (NCBI taxonomy): domain Eukaryota; kingdom Metazoa; phylum Chordata; class Mammalia; order Primates; family Cheirogaleidae; genus Microcebus; species Microcebus murinus. Next base: position 17,243,356 of record NC_134114.1, read on the forward strand.
ATACCATTTGATCTGTCATTGAGTCAAGTAGCAATTTGTGGTAAAGTTTTTGTTTTATGCCTTACACTAGTTTTCTATGGCTGTCATAAGAAATTACCATCAGCTTGGTGACTTAATGCAAATTTAGCCTCTTAGAGTTCTAGAGGGGAGAAGACAAAAACGTGTCTTGCTGGGTTAAAATCAAGGTGGTAGCAGGTCTGTGTTTCTCTTTGGAGGATCTAGGGAAAAATTTCAGACTTTTCAAGCATCTGGAGGCCACTCTCATTCTTTGACTTGTACCTCCTTCCTCCAGCTTCAAATCCAACAATGTTGCATCTTTTTGACCATTCTTTAGTAGTTGTATCTCTATGAGGCTGGGAAAGGTTCTCTACTTTTAAAGACCCAAATGATTATATAGGGTCCACCTAAATAATTCATAATAATTGCCCCATCATATTTCTTAAATTAATCATATCTGTAGATTTTTTTTTTTTTTTGGCATGTAAGGCAACATATTCACAGGTTCTAGGGCCTAACACATGGGCGTTTGGGAGGTCATTATTCTGCCAGTAGACCCTCATACTAACTTTGAAATGTCTTTTCAATATTTAAGTGATAATGTATGTCAGCCATTCATACATGAGGCTAAAGTTTAGAGTGAACATGTCATCTGGGGCTATAGACCTAAGATGCACCCAGGTAAGATAATATTTAAAGACTGAGGACTAAATGAGATCACCAATGAAAGAAGTATAGACATAAATAAGAAGAACGAGGACTGAGATTTGGAACACTAGTGCATTAGCATATCACAGAGAAGGGGGTTGGTATGAAGAGCACGAAAGATTAGAGAGCTCAGAATGTGAGTCGGAGTGAAACTAAGAAGCTGTGGTGACCTGGCAGGTAAGTGAAGAATGTGCGTGGGTCAGGATGAGAGGTGGTCGACTGTTTCATAGTCCAGGGAAGATGAATCTTGAAAACTAATTAATCATTAAATTTAGTGAAGAATTATGATATCCATACAGGAGCAGTTACTGTGAAATTAGTGGAGGGGGTGAAAGCTGATTAAAAGTGATTTAAGTGAAAAATGAGAGGAGAGGAATTGAAGTCAATGAGTATAAACAACTCTTTTTAAGAATTTCTCTACAAAGCTGGTAGAAATATAGTGGCAGATGATATGGAAAGAATGATTTCTTTCATCTCGTTTCATTTTTATAAATAGATGAATAATGGCATGTAAACACATGCCAATAGAATCATCAAGCAGAGCAAGATAACTTACTGCGGAGGAAGTGAATTATAGGAACGATGTCTTTGACTATGTAAGAGCGTTAGGCTTTTAATACATGTGAAGAGGTCAGCCGCAGGGAGTTATCTCTGGTAATGAGAGAGAAAAGAGAGTGTTTGGATATATAGATTCTGATTTGGGGTAGCTGAGTGCTGATATCCTATTGCTTAAAGTTCTCCAGTAAAGTGGTCAGCAACTTAAACAGCTAAGAATAAAAATGGAGAGTAAGGAGTTGATTTCAGGAGAATAAAGAAGAAGAGGATGTCTTGGTGAGAAGGAGACTGCATAAAAATGTTGGATAATTGTTCGGCAGCTTTATGTACCCAGCTGACATTCAATGCACCGCATAAGGCGTATGAAGAGACAGAGCCTATGTGAATTCAAGCATTTAAACATACAAAGATATTCCAGTTCATAGTAGAGTTAATATATGCATGAGATTTGATGTGGCTTACAAAAGAGCTGACTTTATCTCAAGCTGCCATCAGCAGGAATACAGTTATTCAGGATAGGAGTGACAACATATTTTCGTTCAGTTCACCACCATACTTTAAAGGAATGAGTTTAAAACAGAGACAAAAAATTACAAAAGGCACTTGGGTTAGTAGAAGACTAGATGCTACATGTATGGAAAAGATGGAAAAAACATTTTTGATTCACAAGTAATAGAATTAGTTTGTTATTTTTATTTTATTTTATTTTCCTGTCAGTCCAATGTTGATAAAATTTCAAAGAATAAGAGAATCTGAGTTAAAATCTGAGTTAAAAAACACAACTGAGATCACTTAGTGAAACCTTCCACTCAAAACAGATAGCTGTGATTATGGAAGAAAAGACACTAGATTAGAATGATACTCCCAACTCTAGTCCCTGGTCTGTGACTTACACCTTGAGGAAAGGAACTATCTCTTATTTTTCTATATTCTGTAATCCCAGTTGGTTTTATCATATGTATTCAAATAAATGAACAAATGGAAAAATCCTGAATCAACATATAAGATCTCTGAAGCTCAGGTTTTCTCATTTAAAAATAAGATAATCCAAATTGCTTTACCTACCTCATAGATATTCATTATTGATGGCAAAATATTTGCAAAATATTGTTTCTAAGGATAACACCAGTATCACATTTTTATTCACTCTGTACTGTGTTATTTCACTAGTTCAAGATTTAGGCTCTATCCTTTAAGATATTGATTAAATTTTGAGGTCACTTGAGCAGAAGCTTTTAGCATCAGAGCTCATTGGATAAAATTTTACAACACTAACAAGAACTTTAAAAAACAAGAAATTTTTAGCATCTGTGTTTAGAATAGAAAATGTTCACTAATTTGCATTCCATGAGTGTTTTCTTTACATCTTAAACATGATATTATTTTTTGTTTTTCTTTAGAAAAAATCCATACTGAATTTCAAGGTCGGATAACTCCATTACTTCCATACTATACTTCAGTTTCTTTACATAGAGACCAAAATTAGATTAAAAAGTGGTTAGATATAGACATGTAAATACCATAGACACAGCAATAAGTGATGTTCTAGAAATTTCCTTAATGCAATGGACACCTCCCTCCCCAGAGAAGCAGGTTCTTTACACCATTATTTTCTGCCTCTCTATGGGTTAATGAAGAGTAAGGAATTCTCTTGCTAAATATTTTCCTTTATTGACTCTGGCCTTAGATTTATGTCCCTGAATCAGATGTTTGAACCACTGATATAGAGCAAACACAGCTTATGTATATATTCATTCTGCATATGTAATTTTGTCTATAATTTTAATGTGAAAGTGTACATATTCTCTTCTATAGTATGTGTATAGAAAGTTGATCTATTGTAGATATCTAATTAAATTCAATTAAATTTATAAGTCCAACAGAAAGAGAGCATGATAAGAAATTGGCTATAGTAAAACAAGTATCTTTATTCTGGAACAAATAAAAGAATCTTCAACATCTTTCATCTTAGTTTATGATTGTTTTGGAGGTAACACAAAGGCAGCAATTAGGATAATCCTAGATGGCTACAGTCTCAAAGAAAGAAGACACCTTCCCAGGTAAGAAAAATATCGTGTTTGAAGAGTTTTAGAGATTTCTTATTGCCCAACTTCTTAATAAAACTCCTTCCTTGCTTTGTAAAGATCTGCTGAATGAGTCAGAGTCGAGAAAAACCAAAAATATCTTGCAATGTAGCAAAAATGAGAACCACTTTTTTCCATAAATTAGGTACATTTCTCTAGAGGAAATAGTCTTCAGTCCTACTATTGGTTCCTCCAAAGCAAAGCCTTGTAAGGGGTGATGTATTTTTATATTTTTTCATTTAGAGTTCAACAGTTCAAATTTATCTCCATTAATAAAATTGTCAATGTGAGTAACAAGTGAATTTATCTAACTGCTTTAGTACCCAGTAGGACAATTTTCACATTAAGGACAGAGAATTCAAACAGCAGTAGAAATTAAAATGGAATGATGGTGTTAAACAAAGATCTAAATCTGTATAATTTTCTCTATGTCCATTATAAAATAGATTTTTTCCCATATGTTGAATAGAATAAACCTCAGGCACATTTAATTGTATTGTTTATAATGGAAGTTTGATAGTTTTTATACATGAAAAGAGAAAAAAATAACACCAAAATTTGTGAATCTGATTTTGTACCAGGTTTGCTCCTTCTATTTATTAGCTTAGAGAAATTGCCTGCATCTCAAAGCTTGGATTACCACATGTGACTACGAGATATAATTATCTGACTAACAGTGTTGTATGAAAAACACTTAGTGAATTAGATAATAGTGTGATTGTGTGGATTTTATCTGGTATTAATGAAATGGATTTTTATACTTGGGAAAAAGTTATAATTAGATTATGTGGCTCTTTGCATACATTGTCTGATCCCTGAGCTAACACCAAAAATCATACTTATATATTATGCACATATATGTAATTTTTCATATTTTAACAACAAAAGCATTGTTTGAATGGAAAAAAGAACATTTGTACATACTTTATTACTTTGTTTATTTTCATCAAATGCTAACATTTTATGCAGATTGCTTTACTATATTTTCTGTCTCTCATATATATAAACACACACATACATATATATGTATACATACACACATGCTATCCTTCTCTATATATGTGCATACATACAAATGCTTTTATACATATACATAGGTTTTTATCATTTTTTGTAGAAAGTATTTTTTTTTAATTTCAGCATATTACAGAGGTAAAAATGTTTAGGTTACATATGTTGCCTTTGCCCCACCCGAGTCAGAGCTTCAAGCACGCTCATCTCCCACATGGGGCACACTACATCCATTAGGTATATATATACCCATTCCCTACTCTGCCCGATACCTGATAAATGTTACTATTTTATGTGCACTTAAGTGTTGATCAATTAATACCAATTTGCTGGTGAGCATATGCCCATCATTACATGAGTGGATTAATAAAATATGATGTAGGTTTTTCTTTTCTAATAAAAGTTCATTATTTTGGGGGACAGTTTTAGGTTCACAGCAAAATTGAATGGAAGATACAGAGATTTCCCATATAACCTCTGCCCTTATACTTAGCCTCTCTTATTATCAATATCCCCCAATACAATATATACACAATTTGTACACAATTTATAACAATTGATAAACTTACATTGACACATCATGAACACCTACATACCTGTAGCTTTTTAGAGCTACTAAAATTTACATTGCAGACATCATTCACTGTATCATTTTTCATGATTCCTAAATACTTCAGTAAACTTTCTAAAAAAATAGAACTATTATTTTACATAAACAATGCATTTATGAAAATTAAGAAAATTAACATGATGTAACACTACTATAAAGTTACAGTTTGCACTAGAATGTTTATAGCAGCACAATTCACACAATTTCAAAGATGTGGAAGCAATCCAAGTGTCCATCAATACATGAGTGGATTAATAAAATGTGGTATATGTATGTCATGGAGTTCTACTCAGGCATAAAAAACACTAGTGATCTAGCACCTCTTGTATTATCCTGGCTAGAGCTGGAGCCCATTCTACTAAGTGAATTATCCCAAGAATGGAAGAAAACAAACACCATATGTACTCATCATCAAATTGGTATGAACTGATCAACACTTACGTGCACATATAGTAGTAACATTCATTGAGTGTCAGGCAGGTGGCAGTGGGGAGCAGGGGATGGGTATAGTCACATCTAATGGGTGTGGTGTGTACCGTACACACACACTTGAAGCTCTGACTCTTGGTGGGGCAAAGGCAGTATATGTAACCTAAACATTTGTACCCCCATAATATGCTGAAATAAAACAACAACAACAACAACAAAAAGTCTTTAAAAAAGTAACAGTTATAGTGAAATTTTATCATATGCCCCAATAATATTCTTTGGAACAACGTATTGCTAATCTGTATCTAATTCAGTGTAAATGTAAAGAAAAAATGTATTAGAGTTAAATGTTTTCACACTTTGTTTCTTTCATACTTTCAAGGAAAATATAATTGGAATATTAAATAAATTTCTCAAAAGGATTAAAAACATGGAGATCTTTGGAACTTATTTTGCAACCAGTGATAATAAAACTGGTCAAAGTAAGCACATATTTATATGAGAACACACACACACATATTACAAACCAAAAACACACTCAAGAGGTATTTTGCAAAGTTGCTCTATTTCAGGCTTACTATGACTGCAAAACTTGGCTTAGAACCAGTCACTTATTACTATGCATTGGCAGTTGAATTATAGAGCAGTATGTATACTGGGGCAAGAATTCACACCCTGACTACATTAAAACTTCAACCTGGTTTCTTATTTGGAGATTGATATCTGACTGGTCGTAATTATTACTTTACTTCTCTCTTATTAGTCTATGTTAGAAATTTTACATATTAGCATTAATACATATTGACCAATTTTATCCGGGCACCATCTGTCAAGATACTAAAAGTTTGAAGATAATATTTCCATTGGGAAAATTATGTTAAATACTAGGAAAAAATCCAACAATGATGTAGTCCTTTTTTTTTTGCTAGCCTAAAAATGTTGAGAGAGGGATTTTTTCTGCTTCAGTGTCTAATACTACTTTCCAAATTAATTATTTTATTAATTCCTGTAATTTAAAAATATTTTTGCACTTCATTTACTCAAGGATTTAAATGTAATGTTTCCATTTGGATATTTTTAAATGTGAGTTTTTATATGCTTTTAAATGATTTGCAATGATTTTAATCCTTAAAAATGAAATATAATATTGATGTAGTAATAACTATGTAAAGCCCATTGATTAAATACAGTTTGATTTTTCAGGGGGAAAACAAACATACAAAGAACAACCAGGAAAACTTTCGTTACATTAAGAAATTGAGAAATCTAAATTGAGCAACTTTCTAGAATCTTTGCAATTACATCTCCGTAGATCTTGCATTCGAATTTGGATTTCTGCTTCCCAGTAGAGTCTGATACTTCTAATGCAATTAGAGGAAGCAAAGAAACCTTGTTTATACAAATAGAAAGCTAATGAGATGGTACAATCAATGAGAATACTTGATCATTTCAGAGCTACAACCATAGAATCCTCTACCACTTAATCTAATTCCTAACAAAGAATTAGCTACAGCCAAGTGAATATACCAAACGAAATTAGATTCTTTCCTGTTTGTCCTTTTTATGATCTGGGATGAATTTAAGTAACTAGCATTCTTTTAAAATCATCCACTTTGTTTTAATTAAGGGTTTTAGCAAGGATTATTCTATTTAGTGCTACTCCAATGTAGAAATTTTAGACAATTCCAAAATAAGCATATTCTTTCTGTGTTCAAATATTATAAGGAAATATTACATTTCATTGTGAGATTTTTACCTTAATAAAAACTAAAAGTTTTTTATGTTAATTATTTCAGACAGATTATACTTTTAATTATGCCTTAGTCATAGTTTAAAATCTTTAAATAAATTTTAGCAATCATGTGACTCCATTCCTCAATTTATAGATCAAGGAATCAAAATAATAAAATTAAGTCATTCCACCATTTAATGTAACTAGAATGGCCAGAAATTAGATTCCTTCACTACCTAGGACAGATTTATTTTCATAACAACATGCTGCCTCCCCCAACATCTTTCCCTAATCACGATTACTAGTGTTAGTAAATTGCTTCAATTTATACAAGTAAAAAATGAACATTTAAAGAAAACAATATTTAATAAGAATCGTTAATTCAGAGTTAAAAAGAAAATGAACCAGACTATCTTATTTCTTCTACTTCACACATGAGTTCCTTTAGTCTTATTCTGTGTGCGGATTGTGGAAAAAATTGAAAAGCCACATGTAATTGATGGTGCCCAGGCCTATCAGTACTAACATGACTGGAGGACTCCCAGCAAGAATACTACCCAATAATACTAAGAAGTTCCATTATTGCTCATATTACTCATTCCTCTGGTTAATGAAATGAGAAAGTATCTTTTCAATATTAAGACTTGTCTTTAGTGGATGCTAAACCATTGCCACCTAAAAGGCAATAGTCATTTGGGCTCAGGGAAAACCAGCACCCTACGGGGTTAAGGCATAAGATACCAAAGTTTAATTAAGCAAAAGATAAGCTAAGGACGTGGAGTAGAGGCCAACTAAATAATTTCATGTGAAAGAAACATACAGATAAAAGGAACTGGGAAATGTGCTTTTGTAACAATGGCAGACATAACCAGGGAGACATCCAATAAAAAGGCAGGCAGACATTAGCACCTTTGCAATAAATCCTGGCAAAAGAAACAATGATAGATTTTGGCCAACACTTTGTTAAAAAATAAATCAAACTGCCAGAAAGTGAACAAATAAATCACTGGCCTACTATACCATTTCATTTGTATGGCAATATCATAAAGCCAGGATATAAACAGGTTATTTCAATGCTGTCAATTAGTAGTAAGCCTTAATAAAAAAGTTTTGATGAAATTTGTTGTCAGCTATTCCATTCCCTAAAGATGCAGTCCTGGCACAGGATTTCATATCTTTTCACTGGGAAGTATTTGCTAATATACTGCAAGTGCCTTGCTGGGCAGAGAAAGAAAAACAACCCTCATTGCTGCCAATATTTATATAATTATAAATAGATAATCATTTTTTCTCAACAGTGAGAATATTGATTCTAAAACTGTTTGCAAGGGCAGGGAAAACAACAACAGAAATCAATCTGATTTTTTTGCTCTAAATTTTACCAATGATAGATCTCTTTCATTAATAAATGACATGGAATTTATAATTTTATTAACAATCCTAAAATATCTATATGCTTGGGTTCAGGTTTTCACTCTGTGAATCTAGCCATAGACAGTCTAAAATATAGAAATGCTTTATGCAAATGTATGCTCATTTAAACATTACAATAATGAAAAGCTGGAGATGACCTAAACAAAAAATTATAGCATGTTTAAAGTATGAGAAACAGTTAAAACACACAAGGTAAGAAATGAAAGAAACTATTTCTCAGAGGGTCATACATATTTCAGATATCTTTCATCCAATCATTTCATCTTGCACACCAAAATTTTACATAATGCTCCCAACGACTACCTGAGTGTGAGTCTTAAGTCCTTTTATTTGTAAAGAGTAATTTGCTTTGAAAAATGTGGATATTTTCTATTTTTCATAATAGCCTATGGCAACATAAAAGCTGTTTAACTTGATAATAAACAATATTCAGCAATATGAAATAGTAAATTATAAAAATAATGATATGTGTGTTTTGGGGATATACATGGTTTGCCATCACTACTGGTTGAATGACTTTATTTTCCATCACTGTGAGAATTAGCTGCCTCATTTGTAAAACGGAAAGACTCATACTCAGGTAGTCTTAAAAATGAGTTCAGTCCCTCATATGAGAGGCCCATTGTATAATAATAATGGTTCATTTCATTTTAATAACCTTTGATGATTTAAAATCTTCAGCAAAATGACATTTTATCACCTACTTTAATGTAATAAAAATCTCTTTAGCTTTCTTGTAACTTTAGTGTATGCTTCTGTTGAAATATTAATTCATCCATATAGATTTTTGATCATAAAAAATGAGCCATGCTCATAAGAATTATTGCTGTTTTAACACAGTAAAGAATATAACACAAAACATTATACAAATTACAGTCAGATATACCAAAATATTTTGTAGGAAAACGATTGGGGGTGAGTAGAGAAGAAGCGAGTGAGCGAGCGAGAGAGAGACTGACTAAATGCAATCATAGCAGTGTTGATAGGAAAATTGAAAATAACCCATCTTAAGCATATATAGTGCAATGAGGTAGGCACATAAAATTTTATTAAAAGACTACCATTATTTTTTCTTCTAATTAGAAACTTTTGACTTTTAAGAATTATTCATCCTAACAAATTTCCAGAATAAAAAACTTAAATCTGTCATGCTAAATTTTTGTGTGTGTAAGTTTTGGCTATTTAAGATTTTATAAATAACATAATTACATATAAAACTACAAACTAATTGAGCAAACACTCATTTTGGCCAACGTTTTCCACTACATTTTTTTAACCTAAGGCAATTTTCTTTTGCTATAGTTTTGAAAACTTCTGTAAGTCACATAAATTACCAGACCTTAGATGGCTTCATTTTTGAGTTATGGAGGTAGAACTCTAGTACATAAAGTCGTTTTTAGTATTCTGATAATGTATATTAACATAATGGTAAAATACAGTAAAATATAATTTAAATATTTAATGGATTTTCAAGCATCAATAATAAATTTTGAGTTTTGAATTCATGTAATAAGTCTCTAACATGCACAGTATGATCATATAATTTGCTTATAAACATTGCTATCCCTGTTATTAATAATTGCTTTTTGCTTACGGAGACACTATATTTCTCATAACAATAGTAGTAATAATAGTAATTGGGCTTTTACTATGTTCTTCAGAAAAATTTTTCCTTTAGCCACCACAATAACTGTAAAAATTTGTTATCCCCACTCTACATATGAGAAAATCAAGTGATGGACAGGTTAAGTAAGTTATCCAAGGTTATGTAATCAGGTTTCAAACCTAGGTAGTTCAAATCAGTATTTTAGACATGCTACTTGAATTTGGGAACATCTTAGATTTCATTTAAATGAATTTAATTTCAAAATTTCAATGTAGCTAAATGTGCACATTATATGCCAATATAACCTAAAGAATATTTTTTCTGAATGTAAACTCTTTCAATGAAAAAATGAACAATAATACAGGATTATTAAAAGTAAGCCATGGTTTGCTTCATATCACCGTCATTTATCTGTCCATAGCCCTGGCTTCACAAAGAGTATATCTCTGTATGTTCTTCTCAACATATTGATTGTGTATGTTTGTTTCAGTCAAGCATCGCATATAGAATGCAATTTTTCCAGCTGAAATTTTTATTTCCTAAATTCTATGGGAGAAATGTTTAGGAGACATAGTGGAATAAAAAATTGGAGAAAAGAGGAATCTAAGAAGACAGACATCAATCAGAGAATGAAAGCCAAAGGAGTAATACTGCAGAGAAAAAAATAACTTGTGAACCTCACAGGTGTGTGTGCCATGCAATATACCTGGTATCCAATTTATCTTCATGGTATTGTCATGTAAAAGAAAAATCAACAAGAATTGGCCCTACTTAGGATGTGAGTGGATTTCTAACTGACGCGTGTCAAAAGTGCTGAGTCAGCCTTAAGGTTAATTGAAGCAGAGATCAAGGATCACTGGATCATGCTTGTATCTGGGTTACACATGGATCCCAGAAAAACTTAACCTGAGTTTATATAAAATGTTGCCAGTAGTGGGATTACTGGATCAAACTACTTTTAGTTCTGTGATAAATCTCCATAGTGTTTTCCACAGAAGTTATACTAATTTTCAGTCCCACCAACAGTGTAGAAGCATTCCTTTCTGTTGAAAGTATATACTCATAAGTAAATTAATGGAATTGTCTTCTAAGCAAAATCAGTGACTTTAGGCAAGGGGATTAACGTGAGATGTTATTGGCAACAAAGTTTCTACCATCAGTATTTGGGAATCAGTAGACTGACAGTGATATAATATAGCCCCATTGGGCACTGGGCTCCTTGGGTCTACCTTCTAGGACTTGAAGGTAGACCCAAGTATGTTATTATTTATTCTGATTTATACTATAATGGATTCTGCTTTCCTGGTCTAATTTGGTAATTATGAATAGTTACCTTCTTGGCTAGATAGTAAAAAGGTGTCCAGAGTGAATGTATTTATATCAAGGTCTTAAATGCAATGCATAAAAGCTTTATGGAATTTTAAGAACCTGCTCACTGTTTTGCTCTGAAGATTTGAAGTGTGTTATGAGCATAAATATGCCTCATGTCTGATTTACATATTAGTAATAATCACAGCCAGTTATTCACTTCATTTGCTCTTGCTTCTTTTCCCATTCAAAGTACCTTTAGGTTTTATCAAAAAATTAGAATAAATGCACTTAATGTCAATGTGATTATTTTATCTGTGTATTATAAGAAGAGAAAGAACATTTAGATCATATTAAGAAAAGAAAAATCACAATAATTCTTCAAATTATCCATGATTTTATAAAACCCATAATGGTTCAGCAAATATGAATATACTACTTTGTCTTTTCTTGAATAAAAATTGAATATTTCCCTATTTATTCCTCATTTAAATTGTGCTACTTAGTCTAATTTATTTTATTATTGGCTTATAGTATCTTATTATAGAAAATGTAAACCTTTGTATCTTATCTTTCTAACTTTAATTCTATAATTACAGGAGTTATTTTTAATCCCCATTGAAGAATATCTTTCTCTTATTCTTCTCTTTGAGCTCCATTTAGATGCTATCTTAGTTTCTTTTCTGCTACTTATAACAGAATAGCTGAAACTTGGTAGCTAACAAAGAAAATAAATTTATTTCTTATAATTATGGAGGCTGAGAAGTCCCAGGTTGAAGGTCTGTGTCTGATGAGGGCCTTCTTGTTACTGGAGACACTCTGAAAAGTCCTGAGGTGGTGCAGGATATCATGTGGCAATGGGGCTGAGTATACTAACATGCTAGATCTGGTCTCTCTTCCTCTTCTTATAAAGCCACTAGCTCCCTACCCATGATAAGGGATTAATCCATTTATTGATAAGTGATTAATACATCAATCTATGAATAGATGAATCCATTCATGTGGATAGAGTCTTTATGAACCAATCACCTCTTAAAGGCCCCACCTCTCAATACTGCCACATTGGGGATTAAGTTTCAACATGAATTTTGGAAGGGATATTCAAACCATAGCAGATGCCTCTGTTGACTTTTTCTGTCTCTGTCATCTCTGCTTTATCTTTACTCTTTCCTCTCCTCTCTCCTCTTCTCCACTCCTCTTTTTTCAACCCCTCTCTCTCACTCTCTCTCTCCATTTGATTTTGTTTTCAGATTTTTAAGGCACCTCCATATTTTACAATACTACAAGCATTTAGTTTCACTTGAGGCACCAAGATTCATTACTGGTATAGGTCTTCAAATGTGTTTTCATAACACTTGCTCTTTTCCTCTGGCTGATGAAAGTAAAATTACATTTTTTCCTTTAGCCATTTTTCATCAAGAATCCATTCTCAAATACAGCATACTAATATACTTTCTCCTTAAATAGATATGAGGATTGGTCAAAATACAGTTAATTTTGTAGCTTGTAAAATGAAGCTTCAACCCAGAAATTGGTGCTAGAAGAATGAAGATAAATTGTTTTTTTCTCTCATTCAAAGCTGAAGGAAATACTAATAGTTTAAAGTGATTAAATATATATCCAAATTCAAAATTAGAGATACTGAAAGTATAGAGCTAGATAGAGAGATGACAGCTGAGAAAAGAGAAGAAATATGTATTTGTAGCAGATAAGAATAGTTGCCCACACAATATATACCCCCTCTTTCTTCCTTACTAGGGAAGGTGAGGCTTCACACTGTATGCAACCAAAAAGTTACATTCTCTTGTCTTTTTTGCAACTAAAGGGGTACATGGGACCCAGGTCTGAATAATGAAGTGTAAACAGAAGTCACTGGACCTTGTTGTCAGCAAAGCTTTTCTAAATGACACGAACTCAGTCTGCATGAATCTTTTGCCTTAAGTCCCTCTTCTTATCACCTGCAGGTTGACTATGATGAAGAGTTGATACTGCAGAATGAACCACAAGGATAAAAATATGATGGGCTTTGCTGGCTTTTCATCCCAATGTACAGCCCAGAATCTAAACTGGATGCCATATACTTCCACATGTCTTCTTATATGAGCAAAATACATTGTCTTTTATTTGAGCAAGTGTGATTTGGGTTTCATGTTATAAGCAGTGGAGCCTATTCTTAACATATAGTAATTATGTTACGGCACAGAAAGAGAATTATGAAGTAGTGTAGGAGACTGTACATTATATATTTAATTATATTACCTACCTGCTTATTTCATACATTGATTTTTACTCTTAAGCCATTTTTCTTAGTCTTTTAATATTACCACCAGCCAAAATGTATGTGCAGGAGTTAAGCAAAAGATAAAATGCAAAGAAAGCTTCAAAGCAAAGCAGACACTGGTGAGCGGCCCTAAAGGAAAAGTCCTACAGCACTTTTTTGAGGTCCCATACTTTAAGTAGGATGCAGAACCAGCAGCTTTTAATGGCCTGTTTTTTTCAGAATAAGAAATATTTCACAATTACAAAAGTGACTCTTTTATAGCGTTTAGAATGTAGAGATAAAAATAAAAAAGAAAGTCACTTGCACCACCAAGAAATAACCACAGTTTTCTTCTTGGATGATAAACCCTTTCTAGCTTCCTTCTATATATTTCTATATAATATGATATGCCATTTTAAAATACCTATGATATTTAATAGTAGAAAATCTTTCATCATATTCATATATACTACAGAGGGCTATTAAGCTATTTTATTTTTAAAAACTGTGGTGCTTTACAGGCTTTACCTAAAATAAATATTACTAAGATAGAATTCACAAATATTTCCTTGATATAAAATCCAAGTGAACTATGCATCTTTTTAAGGTTTTGATATATTTTAAAAATATCCTCAACTTTTCTTTTTTATTTGCACTTTCCTCAGTTATGTGGGTGTTTGTTTTCTCCTCCTTCTTGTCACAACAGTATAAATATCATACAAAATGAAACTGTCAATCTCACAAGTAAAATAGAATTATTATTTTGCATTATAGTAGGTATTAATTTTTTTTCTGTAAAAAGAATTCTAATTCTATCTTCCTCTGGAGGCATTATCTTATGATATTCATATGGATATCAGTAATATATTATGTCTCTATTAATTAAGTTAGGGTTACTACTGTAATATTAATATATAATGACAAGATCATAAATATTTACTTTTTTCTCAATTTCATTTTCTTATAGCTTTATCAAGGTATAATTGACATACAAATAACTGTATATTTTTAATGTATACAGTTTCATTAGTTTGAGCATATACATACATTTGTGATACCATAACCAGAATCAGGGTAATGAACATATTCATCACCCCAAAAAGTTGTCTTGTATCTCTTTGCTTTGTGCTTGTGTGTGTGGTAAGAACACTTAAAGATCTACCCTCTAAAATTTCTAAGTGCACAATACCATATAGCACCGTGTTGTACAGCAGATCTCCAGAACTAGTTTGTTCTAAAACACCAAATATACAGGCAGCAAATGGAAAATAGAATACAGCAGGGATTCTCAACCTCAGTATTACTGGCATTGGATTAAACTATGCTTTGTTGTGGGGGACTGTCCTGCTTATTATAGGATATTTGGCAGCATCCCTGACTTGTATTCACTGCATGCAAGTAGTTTACTCCCCAATGTGACAATTAAAAATACTTTTAGCTATTGCCAAATGTCCCCCAGGGAGAAAAATCTCCTGCAATTGAAAACCGTTGGAATAAAAGATGTTTATAGGCCAAGCTTGGAAGCAATAGAAAGGAATGCTGGAAAAGGCAAGCTTACCCTGAGTGAAGAAAGCAGAGGAAAAGTATTTTGTTAATAACAAGTAGTCTCTGTGACTATTACACAACGTTCTTTTCTCAATTTTTTTTTTTTCCCTTTTTGGGTACATGTTGGCATTTTTTAGAAAAAGAAACATATCTTCTACTTTGTTTCCATTTTGCTGTAATCACTGTTTCTGCCTCCTTAAAACGTCCATCTAGTATGCTGACCCTGTATTATACCACCTTCACTGAAACAGTTTTCTATGTCTAAGTAGAAGATACATCTCTTCCTGTCCCAAGAAATGAAGCTAGCTAATTGATTACTGATGTTTTTTTTTATACCATCAGCAATTAGCCATTTATCTGCACTTTACCATAACCAAAGATTGTCTTTAGTCAATAAAGGCTATGGTTTGAATGTGTCCCCTAAAAGTTCATGTGTTGTAAACTTAATTGCCATTACAGCCATATGGATCTTTTTTCAGAAAGGGATTAATGCCCTATCTGGATTGAGTTAGTTATCTTGGGAGTGGGTTTCTGATAAAAAGCATGAGTTTGGCCTGATTTCCTCTTTCTGTCCCCTCGCTTGCTTTCACCTTTTTCCCTTCTGCCATGGGATGACCCTCACCAGATGCTGATGCCATGCTGTTAGACCTTTAGCCTTCAGAACTATGAGCCAAATGAATTTTTCCTTATAAATCACCCAGTTTGTAGTATTTTGTTAAAGCACCAGAAAATGAGGTAAGACAAGTAGGTCATCTTCTCAAATGTGTGCTGGAAGACAAACACCTTTGACTAGGAATGATAAGATCAATGTCCAGTTTAAATAAGTGAGGTTTCTGAATTTTACCACACTCCATACTTCCTTATTGTCTTATTAAAACACAATCATATTTTCTATATCTTTTAAGCATATGAATAAAGTCTAGATTCATTTCCCAAGTTATAAAGGCATTACACGACTTCGCATCATATTTTATACCTAGTGTCATTGCTGATCACTGCCTAAAACTCTTTTTTTACCTCTCATTTCTCTCCTAGATAACTGCAGTCTTCATTTTTCTGACTCTAGGCATTGTTTTTGTTTTTCTTCTTGGATCTTTCATATTTAAGATACCCCTGTACCCAAAGCCATTTACCCATACTCCAGCTCTTATTGCAATACCTCTAGTCCTTCTGAAATCATAAGTACATTTAGAATGCATGTTATGCAACATCCTATTTGACTTTGTTCGTTTTTTTTAGAGAAAAAGGTGTGTCCATGTTGACCAGGCTGGCTTTGAACAACGGCTCAAGTGATCCTCCTGCCTCAGCCCCTGGGGTAGCTGGGACTACAGATGTGCTCCAATGTGCCTGGCAAATAATTTGATTTTACACTGTCAGTTGGATAATTATGTTTTAAAAATATTTCATAGAGTTTATATTAGAACAAACTTAATTATTTTTTAAATAAACACCATCATATTGTTCCCAAATGCCTAGTATAATTTTGAGTAACAACTTTTGGCAAAACAAATGTTCATTCAGGAATGGTTAATGAATATAAATTATTGACACTAATTCTTTTCTTGTTGGTTGGTAAAAGACTGTGTTCTAAAAAGCCTGTCCATGGTTAAGATGCCTCCTATACTTTTTGCCCACTTGATTAACATGAACTTTTTATTTTTTATTTATTCTTTTGTAATGATAAATTTTGTATGCAAGAACAATCTTAACATAGATTTAATATTATTGTACTTTTAATAAAATTGATTTTCCTACAAATAACAGTCCTTATAGAGTTTTTGATTATTCTAACTATAAGGAAATTTACCTAGATCCACTAGATCTCCCCAAACTACAATTAGATACATTTATTCATAGCACTTTTAGAAATCATTTACTTAAGAGAATATGAACTCAATCTTCAGATGAACTTGAGCACTTGCTCATAAAGATAATTTTGAAGATTGACAGTAATAAGGAAAAATAGTTACTTTATACTTACGCTTTTTTGAAAAAAATAACAAAAACGGTATAAATACTTCTACGTAATGAATTGAGCAAGAAAGTTCATATAAAATTTGTTTTAAAGTATGATCTTTTAGACCAGAATCTTTTTATCCAATATTAGATAGATAAGGACCTGTCTAGCTAACAAAGGACTATTTTGAGAAGTTGTCTCCTTATAGAGGCACTAGCAAAATAATAGAATAATTATGTGTGGTTGTGAGAACACACAGAGGCTAGTATCTGTAGGCTATTAAAAGCATATTTTCTTGTAATCAAATAATGTTACTGCTCAAATTCAAGCAAGACTTTAAATATGTATTTATATATACTTATCATATATTTACTTCTGTTTCTATGCATTGGGACATTGAGACTAAATTAATTATACTGAATTTTATATTTTATAACTTTATTATTAAAGTGTCTTCAGATCTTTTAAAGAACACAGAAAGAAGAAAAGCAGTATAAGATATCAAAACCAATTAATCAACTATATTTAGAGATAATGCTATTTGCATAAATTATTTTGAACCAATTTGAATTGGTAGTTATTCCAAACAAATTCTCATATTCATAAAATAATATGTTCATCAGTATTATGTTGTTTTTATTGTTGTTGTAATATCATATATGTAATTTTTATAATGTCAGATAAATAAGATAATGTTAAATTGCCAATAAATATTATTGAGGCACAACTCATCAGAAATTTAAATTACTATAACCAATATGTTTGCTACTGTCAGGAAAACCCTAAACACACTGTCATGATTGCTCATGACCCAATAAAACATTTCATTAGAGAACTTAAACTCTAATTTCCTACTTTCTTGCAGAAACTTTTGATTGCCTATGTGCCCCACTGGACTTAGGGAAAGGGTAGTAACAATTTGTTTAACGTGTGTCCCCCTGAATAGCACCTTATGCAGATTTGTCATTCAGAATATGTTTACTCATTAAAGAATGCCTATTCAATGATGATTCTGCCTTGAACATCAACACTTCAACTAGAGGATGGATTGTTTCTATTGTATTAGAAGCACTCTTGTAAGTACTGGAAATATAAAGAGGATAATACAGAGTGTTTTCAAATTAAGACCTTGTTCTAGACCCTAGATGGCAATTAAGCCATATAAACATTCACAATGTGGTAAGTCCTACTACTGATAAGTGCATATTAAGAGAGCACTTCATGGATTTAATATTTTCATTGGAAGATATATAGAGAATAAAAGTATATGATTTCTTTTGGGGGAGAAAACAACTGAACACTACTACTAGTTGGATGCATGTTTTACTTCTATTTAATTACAAATAATAATAATATTTCTCTCATTGAGACTAGACTAGACCACATCAATGATATATGCATCTATATAATCTATCAAAATTCCAATATCAATTAGGTAATCAGTTGTCTATTGTCTTAGTTTCTTCCATCTTAATAATTTTAAAGTGCCTCAGGTTAGATTCAAAATAGAAATTCAGACCAAAAAAGTATATAAATGAAAGTTGAGCTTGCTGGCTGATGCAAACACAACAACACAAATTAGATTGGATGGCAGATATATGTTGATTTGTTCACTGGTTTTATTGATGCCACTGACCCTGTCTCCTAACCATTAATGTCTGGGCCAAAAGTTTAGATCCTATTGTAGGTACATGTCTTAATATGTTCAGACTACTATATGAAAATAGTTCAGCCTGGGTAATTTATTAACAATAAAAATTTATTGCTCACAATTCTGGAGGCTACAGTCCAAGATCAAGATATCAACAGATTTAGGATCTGGTGAGGGTCCTTTGCTCATAGACAGCACTTTCTAACTGTCCTCACATGGCAGAAGGAGAAAACCAGCTATCATGGACACTAATCCCACTAACGAGGGAAGAATCCTCATGACATAATCACATCACTAAGGCCCCAATTCTTAATATTATTACATTTGGGATTAAATTTCAGCATATGAAATTTTGGGGAACACATACATTCATACCCTAGCACTAGGCTAGAGATTGGGAAAATGTCAATGGGGGTGAAGGGAGAGAGGTATAAAGACCTCTACTAAAAGACCAACAAACCTACTAATGTGGTTCCTAAAGCTGTCCCCAACCACAGACTACTTATATGACCCTCCTTTCATTCTTGCAAACCATTTCTGCATTATTGCTTGTCTTGTTTGAGCTGCTCAGAATTCTATAGACTGGGTGGCTTAGACAACATAAATTGCTCACAGTTTTAGAGTCTGAGAAGTCTGAAATCAGGGTGCCAGTTTGGTCCAGCTCTGATGAGGCCCTCTTCCTGGACATGTCCTCACATTGCCTTCCTTGGAAGTAGAGAGCTAGCTCTTGTCTCCTCCTCTTTTTGTAAGGACACTAATCCCATCATGATGACCCCACACATCTAAAACTAAATATCTCCTGAACGCCCTACCATTTACTTCCATGTCCATGAGGATTTAGTGCTTTAATTTATGAATTTGAGGAAAACAAGAACACGTAATCCACAACATTGTTTCTTCAGTTAGCCAGAATCACAAGATATTTTCATTTAATCTTGAACAAATTCTTCATTGATATACCTAGTTAAGAAAAATTCTCAACAAACCAACACTTATTATATAAAATATTAATATTATTTATTAGATGCTAAATTTTAGTATTCACAAAAGTTGTATTCACATAACTTTTCTTGGGAGAGTTTGTAGCAATGAAATATTACTGAACAGCTAAATAAAGCCATTACTGCTACTGTTAAAAACCACAGAAACAATAAACTGAGTGATATTATAAAACCAATACAAATTTTACAAGATTAAAAGTGTTTGTTTTTAAGATATAAAACATTTATCTTCTTTAATCCCCAACTCTATAGATCATATGAATCAAGGATTCATAAAAAATGAATTGATGACATATGATGAGATCATTAGTTCAATCCTATGAAAGCATTAAAAACAGGCCCATTCTCAATGATTCTGAAAGAATTAAAATTAAACCAGAAAATATAATTTAAGTCACCTTAAAAATCTTTGCTTTCATTACTTAGTAATATTAACAGAAGGTGATAATATAAAAGTAAAATTCTAAACTGTTTTTTTTTATTTCTAATACAGTACTTGAACTTACTTAGTACTAGATATTTTCAAATAGAGAAGGAAAGACCAACAAAAAATGCTAAGAATATATTTGTATATTTTCAGTATTTAAAAATTCCAAATGTTAAGGAGCTAATTTTTTGGTTTTACCACATCAACTAGGAAAGCTCTCTCTTTATCTCTTTTGATTTTTGACCACTTTAAATACATGTAAGTAATGAGTTTTAGAGATCTATATCCATAAGTGTAACTACATTAAATGAATGCATTATTTTATATTACACAGTCATTTTCCGTTAAATTAAGAAATCAATACATCTTCGTTAAACTTCCAAGTTCATGGAGTACATTTGAGGTTATCCATGGGACAATCAGACAAGGCATATTCACATTAATCACCAGCTGTGTGCTGCAATTAAAATCCATAACTACAGTGTCTTAAAACACATGCCTCTAGGCATACTAAAAGCACATGGCAATAATTCATCTCCTAAATGAATACAATGATGTCACTGTCCTTATTATCCCTAAACTATTAGGTATAATTTTAGGATATTATAAGAAAACAGGCTTATTCATGAAGCAAATTAGAAAACTGGTGAATCAGAATTATTATGTGTTCCTACCATGATGAAATCTCACATGGTAAAAAGAATTACGAATTTCACAGACAGCAAAAACAAACCAAAATTATTTTTGATTTCTCTAAAAGAGAACGCATTTTAAAAAATGTAATATCCTTCTACTATATATATGATAACATGAATGTTTTTGACCTTGGATTTGTCTTTTCCAAAGTTCTCAATTATAGAGGGGAAAAAAAAGCTTTAAGACCAGGGCTCAGTCTATTTGTAGATTATCTACCACAGTACATTTCTACTAATGCATTAATTTAATCATCTTATTATAGTAATTGTGTTGCTTTTGACATAGGGCCGATCTCCTAGGCATATTATTTGGATAATAAAAATATTGTTCATAGTGTATATCATTGAATTTAAATTTAATTTAATCAATAATTATAACAACTTAAAATAATGGAGGTTTATAAAGAATAAACCTTATCACTCTATTCCTTCATTATTCTAATATATTATCTAGATGCGATCCTTTGGAAAACACTTTATAAAGATATTAGTACAGGCAAAATTGTGAAGACCCATCCACCTATCATATAAGAATTAAGATAAGGAAACTATTTCTATTAATTAAACTGTTTACACTTAAAATAAAATTATATTTTTCTGCATTTAATATGTAGGAAACCAATATATCACCAGACCACATGTCTGTTTAAGTTCTGAGCATTCACTGCCTCGTTTATTTTATATGATATTTATTTAACACTGAACTAGAAGGTAAGCTCCTGGAGGTAACAGGTAACAACAATGTCTTATGCTAAGGCCTATCTTCAGAGTATGTAAACAATACCAGGGCAGTCACCCAAGCTGGGGTGGGGATGGCATAGGGACAGATTGTAGGCAACACCCTGTTTCTGTCTGGCTTGGATTCTGGGGTTGGACAGACCTGACTATGCCTGCCTCATTCACTAACTGTATGACCTTGGTAAGGAGCTTACTCTTTCTCTGTTTTCTTCATTCAAAAATGGAGACAGTAATATTAAATATCTCAGAGAGGTGTGTTGAAAAAAAGTAATGAATGAAATACATATGAATAGCACTTAACATAGTGACTCAGTGAGTACAATAAAAACTTTGTTGCTATTATTATTGCTGCTGTAATTATTGTTGATCATTATCTGGTGTCATTTATATTATAGTTTAGACATTGTTTTTTTGTTTGTTTGTTTGTTTTTGTTTTTTTTGAGACAGAGTCTCGCTTTGTTGCCCAGGCTAGAGTGAATGCCGTGGCGTCAGCCTAACTCACAGCAACCTCAAACTCCTGGGCTCAAGCAATCCTCCTGCCTCAGCCTCCCGAGTAGCTGGGACTACAGGCATGCGCCACCATGCCCGGCTAATTTTTTCTATATATATATATATATATATTAGTTGGCCAATTAATTTCTTTCTATTTATAGTAGAGACAGGGTCTCGGTCTTGCTCAGGCTGGTTTCGAACTCCTGACCTTGAGCAATCCACCCGCCATGGCCTCCCAGAGAGCTAGGATTACAGGCGTGAGCCACCGCACCCGGCCTAGACATTGTTTTTAATTTTTATAAAAATAATAGGTAGCAGCCAGCTCAAATATTACTATATAAGAGACAAAGAAGTAGCTCAGACCACTTTGACATCTTGCCTGAAGATACAAACTGGAAAATGGCAGTCTAGAATGAAATCCAGTTGCTTAATTCTGTGCTTCCTGCTATTTCAATAATTATAACTAAACCATGTTATAGTATGAATCCTTGACAGCCAGATTTTAAAATATATGGATTACCATGTTGGTTGCTTTAGCAATTTCTACAAAATACACTTTGGGTAGACATTTCAAGCCCTTGGAGTTATATAATATGTACTATTCACTCCTCTTCTGCATACTTATTCACACTTTATCTCCTTTCCATTCATTTCTGGAATGGAGCTTTCACTAATTTTCATCCTCTGTTGCCCTGAAAAGTTTCATCTTGGGGTCACATCATTATACATTTAGTGTTGGTTTTTTTTTTTTTTTTTTTTTTTGGCATTTCCAAGATGGCTTTTTATTTTTATTTATTTTTTTTTATTTTTTATTTTTTTATTTTGGCATATTATGGGGGTACAAATTTTAAGGTTTCAAAAAGTGCCCCTCCCCCCCACCCCCAACAAGTCTGAGCTTCCAGCGTGACCATCTTCGTGATGGTGAACATCTCACTCATTATGTATGTATATACCCGCCCTCCCCACCTGCTCGATACCCAATTACTGTAGTTCCTATGTGTCCATTTAGGTGCTGCTCAGTTAATACCAGTTTGCTGGTGAGTATATGTGGTGTTTGTTTTTCCATTCTTGGGATACTTAGTAGTATGGGTTCCAGCTCTAACCAGGAAAATATAAGATGTGCTATATCACCATTGTTTCTTAGAGCTGAATAGTACTCCATGGTATACATATACCACATTTTATTAATCCATTCTTGGATTGCTGGGCATTTGGGCTGTTTCCACAGCCTTGCAATTATGAATTGTGCTGCTATAAACATTTGGGTGCAGGTGTCTTTTTTGTAGAGTGTCATTGGGTCTTTTGGGTAGATGCCCAGTAATGGGATTGCTGGATCAAATGGTTGATCCACTTGTATTGCCTTAAGGTATCTCCATGTTGCTTTCCACAGAGGTTGAACTAGTTTGCAGTCCCACCAGCAGCGTAGGAGTGTTCCTCTCTCTCCACATCCACGCCAACATTTGCCATTTAGTGTTAATATATACCAAACGTCTTACTCTATTGTTTCAAAAGTATTTTAGTACTCTGATATTTAGGAAACATGACTACTTTACATTTATTAGATTTTTAAAAAATGTACTTTAAAAATTCCACGGTTGATATTTTGTTACACAATTGGAAATAAATGCTCATGGGCTGTGCATTCAAGTAGAAGGTTTCTGAGAAATCTACTAATTTTACCTCCTGGTTAAAACTCTTGAGCTATTTCTAAATAGACAAATTTCTAAATTATAATTTAAAGGAAGTGATACCATGGAAGTATACATTTTTTTGTAGTACTCTCGTATACAACCACAATAATTGGTTAGGTAAAGCAATTAAGCACCTAGGTATCTATTTATGGAAGATTGTATATATATTCTTACAAAATGCTATGGAGATATTTCTTTCTTATCACTGTCATATTTTAAAAATGAGGATGAAACAGTAAAGTTCATTTTTAATTGTGTTTCATCTTCCAAACTAAGAAAGGAAAATCTGATAGTGTAAAAGGCATTTTTGATAAGTTGCATGCCCAAATCCTATTTTCTCAGATAATTAGTGAAGATCATTGTATTGCTAGGTGGAATAGAGGCTGCAAGATTGTGATCTGTCACATTGCTTTAGTTGTAATGAATTTATGAAATAATTTTTAAGGGATGCTGAATTTCAGCTACAAAAGGGACAATCTGTGAATTTTTTAGAGCTGACTTCAACTTTTAAAATTATCTAAATGATTCTGTATATTCTTCCCTTCCAAAGATCTAAGTAAAGGCATCTATTTTCCAAAAGTGTTGCTAAATATAAAAAGCCTTTAAAGATTATAATTGTTTCAAATTCTGAGAACTCTGACAATTTTTTATACTAGGTTTCATATCTGATTTGTTAGAGTTAGGTTTTCGTTTGTTCTTGACAAAATTTGTGTAAATTTAATCTTAATGTGTATTTCACTGTAGAATGAAGGCAGAACATACTTGTAAGAGTTTTCTTTCATTTTTTGTTTTTGTATGTGGCAGTATGACATGAAATCCATCAAACAGTAAAACAGAAGGTGAAAAAAAATCTCTAAGTATACACATTTGTGGACACATAAATCAAACTACAAACTCTACAGTGTTAAGAAAATATGAATCTCTTTACCCAGTAATGGAATCACCTTGAATTCCTTAAATCAATAGTTCACTGAACCTGAAGAACAATTTTCAAGCAGTGGCACATACATAATCTGGTTTATGCAGTGTGCTAGAACTTGTTCAGTAGGAGAACTTAGTCTACTAGCTGTTAAAATTAAAAATGCCTTTACAATAGAGAGTGCTTAAGGATAAGACATTTACAAACATCAAAGTTTCAGAATATCTCTGTTATCACATCAATATTTGTGGACACTGCCTAGACACTTAATAATTTTGAAAGAAATGAATAGTTTTGGTAAAACTTTAAAAAGCATAAATAAAACCCATATTGTATTTCAAAATTAAGCAAGTCTTATTGATATCTATGCTTGTTTTACACTTCACACAAAAAGGCTGACAGAATGCAACATACACAATAGCAGTCCCTAATATGGTACTTTGTACACAATAGAGGTTTGATTCAAAATATTAAATGGAAATTTGTTGGCTTCCTAGAACTCAGACTATTTTAACACTTCATAGGAACCAGCTATCTTTTGAAACCATTGATAAGCCTAATACCAAATAAATATTTTACTGTCTGCCTAGATAGAATTAATCTCAGCAAGAAAAGATTTTGTATGAAATTCTAAAATTTTTATATTTTTGAAAGATTTTACTGGAACATTAATTTGGAAGCTAACAGTGAGTTAATCTACATAGGTGGGTAAAGAATGAATTTTCCCTCTAGTTTGGTTATTCTCATTAGTATCTTCTATCCTTCAGAATAAATCTATTACTAAGTTGTCATTGTTATTAACTAGTAAATTAAGAATTTTGCTATCAACCAAAGTTAGGAAGAATAATTCATAGCTATACTTAGTATGATCCAGTGAGATAATCTATAAACACAAAGATTTTCCATAAAAATGCAACTGAGAAACTCACATTGGCTTCTATTTTTTCTACAGTTTTCAAACTGTAATGAATTTTTTATTATCTTTCATTTAATTCCATGTAGGTTTATTCTTGCTGATAACATGATCTATTGTTCTCTGAGCCATGCTGAGATTGCCATTTCTTAAACAGACAGCACTTATTGGAAATTAAACCTCTACTAATGTATTATAATTATTACTTGAGGGTAATTTGCTGCTCCAGCAGGGAGTCACAGCCAATGTGATGGTAACGTTTCTTCCAGGGAGCTGTTAATATTTCTTCTACGCTGAAATCCCACATAATGGATCTTGCCTAAGGCTGATTAATGATTTCAGAGCTGGAACAGTGATTTGTAGCTAAATCAGTCCTCACTGGAGGAGATTCAGGGTTATTTCAGTCAATACTGTTAAATAAGTGTAAACAGTAACTTCAGTTAACACACATGTAATCTAGTAGGTAAGAAAGAATAGCAATAAAAGGAAGTAAATAATGGTAATGCTGCAGTTCCTGCATTTAATTTACACTTATAACAGATACAGGGAAGAAACACACTGCAGTGTCATCAAACCCATGGAATTACTTCACTGCAACACATTTTTCTGCATTGAAAAAGCAATTTCCCAAACAAGTAAAAGCAAATTGAGCTAAAGTGCCTAAAATAAATCAGCATCTTTCCCTCCTTTCTTCCCTTTATATCACCTTCCTCTCTAAAGAAAAAATTGGACAAATAACTTGCAATGAAACTTGTGCAAGACAGATGTCCAGCAGGGAATAAGATTTTGTTTAGGGTAATACCCTATAAGCATACAGAGATCCAACATTGTATGTGCTATCCAAGCTCTAGGGATTTTTGTCTTCACCTGAAATGAAGCAGGGCATAGATGTCACAAGAAATAACCTTGAGATCTCTTTGCTCTGAGGCCTGCATGAAGCATGTATAGAATCAAGACTCTCTAATCACTCAATTAATTCTTCTTTGTTAACATAAAGTCAATATTAGTAAAAAGGCAGTGATATAACTGTCGTTAAAGACAATGTTATAGGCCTTAATGTTCATCTTCCAACATGTATTTCACTAACAGTCCTGCCTTCTACTGTTCCAGTGATTTTTGAACCTTCTGAAATGCATTGTTTATCTGATATCCTTGGCTTTTGACTAGAAAAATTGATTAATAACCAGTTTCTAAATAAAAATGTAAAGGAAAAAAGAAATGATTGTGAATCAATAGCTGAAGGTCTATACATAACACTGATTGTGAACACAGCCATTAGAGTGATTGGTGAAGTCAAGGTGAGGACTACTGATATCTTTATCAGCTGAATAATATAATTCTGGGTAAAATATAAAAGATAGGCTGCCACTTACTCTTAGGTTTTCAAATGCCTGACAGAATCTAGACTTAAATAAATCTCTCGAAGAAATATAAATGATATTTTTGTAATATGAAAAGTGAGCTTATCAATAGGTGGTAGGCTTCTACAAATTATATCTGAGCTTCCTTTCTATTTTCAAGTTTCTTCATACATTACATAAGTCTTTCACACACACACAGTCTTGTGTGTGTGTACACCCACCTGCCTTAGTCAATGGATTTTATTCTTTAATCAGAATTAATATAAAAGCACATCTTAACGTTCAATGAAATGAAGACAAAACAGTTTTGTATTTAATAGGACTAGACATGACGCATGAGTATTTTTTTCTCCAATGGGCTTAAAAAATTAAGTGGAAAGAGGAAAATTTCTCCCTTTGATAATTAATATAGTTGCTCAGCTGATGATCAATACCTCTCACCATATTTTCTTGTGGTAATTTGAAGCCAAACTTCTTAGATTCACAGTCCATTGGTTTTTTAAAGAATTTTATTAAGATATAATTCACATATCATTTGCTTATTAACATATACAATTATTTGGTTTTTGTATATTCACACGACAGCATCACAATTCAATTTTAGAAAATGTTATCATTTCAACCCATACCCATACTCCCAATCCACTTGCCCTTTACCCAGTACTATGCAACTGTTAATCTACTTTCTGTTTCTATATATTTGCCTATTCTGAGCATTTCATACAACTGGCATCATATGGTATGTTGTCTTTCATGGATTATTTCACCTACAATGTTTTCCAGGTTCATACATGTCATATCACATATTGGTATTTCATTCTTTTTTATTGCAAATAATATACCATTATGGACATAACACATCTTGTGTATCCATTCGTCAATTGATGGACATTTGGGTTGTTTTCACTTTCACCATTATGAATAATGCTAATATTAACATTTGTGTACTAGTTTTTTGTGTGGACATATGTTTTTCATTTCTCTTGTATATATGCTTATGAGTAGAATTGCTGGGTCATATAGTAACCCAATATTTGTCATTTTGAAGAACTTCCAAACTATTTGCAAAAGCACCAGTGTTATCATAAGCAATGTATGAAGATTCCATTATTCTACATCCTTTTCTACATTTGTCATTATCTTTCTTTCTGATTATAGCAATACTAGTGGATGTGAATTATATTATATTGTGGTTTTGTTTTTCTTTTCCTTAATGACTAATGAGATGGAACATCTTTTCTTGTGCTTAGTGGGCATTTCTATGTCTTCTCTGGAGAAATATATATTCATATTCTTTGCCTATTTTAATATTTTTCTTTTTATTGTTGAGTTTTTTATTTATATTCTAGATACATATCCTTTATTATATATTTGATTTGGAAACATGTTCTCCCATATTGTGGGTTGTCTGTTCACTTTATTGATGGTGTTCTTTGATGTACAAATACTTTTGACTTTGATGAAGTCCAATTTATCTACATTTTCTTCTGTCACTTCTTCATTTGGTATCATGTCCAAGAAGTCTTTGCCTAATCCAAGGTCATGCACATGTAGTCCTATGTTTTCTTGTAAGAATTTTATAGGCTTAGCTTTTAAATTTTGGTCTGTGATCTATTTTGACTTATATCTTTTTTAATACTGTGAGAAAATAGTCCAACATTGTATTTTACATTTAGATATCCTGTTGTTCTAGCACCATTTGTGGAAAAGTACAGATAGTTTGTTTTTAATACTGAACAATATACTTGCCTCCTCTAAAGTTCAGTCTCTTCATCAGTAGGAAGGGGGTAATGATAAGTGCCTCATTCACTAAGGTTTTCAGGATTAAATTCAACAATACATACAAAATGTCTACCATTGTGTTTAACACATAGTGCTTGCATTTTAGCTCCTAAAAGATCTCCATAGGTTATCTTAACCAATTTCTGTCCTATATAAATCTCCTCACTGTATCATTTGCTGTCGTGAAAAGTATTCTATTGTTAAAAATACTCTCTTTATTTACCCGCCCCCCCATGTTTTCTTTATGTGAGTTTCTTACTAAGCTATTACTGAAATACCTAAAGAGGTCATTCACACTTAAAAATAAAGAATAATAATCTTATTCTTTAAGAGAACTATGTTGACTTTATGTGAAAACAAATACAGTATCCTAATATCCCTGCCTGCATATTTAAAGGTTGATAAATAATCCTATATTAACATTTATTCATCTGTATATTAAAGGCTGCTAAATGACATCTGTTCTCTATTAATATAAAAAAGACTATCTGAATAAAGACAAACATTGATTTACTTCCAATCTTGACATTGGAAAGAAAAGAAAATGTGAAAGGAGGTAGCAAAAACAAACAAATCTGTTTCTTCTTCACATTCATGAAAAGTTTTACACCTCCTGTAGTGTATTGCAGATTTTTAAAAGATGCCTTCAGATGGCAGTCCTCTGAACCAGGGAAAATCCATGACAGTAGGAAGCACAGGAAATTTATAGTTAGTCTCATGTATTGCCTTTGCAAATTACCAGCTGTGTGACTTTGATGGGTTGCTTCCTCTTACATATACATTCCCATTTTATTGCATGAGACTAACAAGTAGCTCTCAGGAGATTCATGAGCATTAAATGAGATAGTGTATGTAGAAATGCTGTCAAGATGTAAAGCATTAGATAAAATATGTCAAGGAGTCACAAGTTAATTCTAACTTGAGAGAAAAACAAAAATACTTTTGAATTGTTATTTGAAAATGTAAACATGATTATTTTTAACATTTTATAACATCTTAATAAGTCATATGGGTATAATGATAAAGAAGAATATAATTACAAAATTATATGAACACTCAAATTAGTCTCACATCTTTTAAGTTAAAAAATAATAAATTGTTTGAGCTAGAAACTCCCCCCACACACTCTGACATTATCTAGTACAGATTTTTAAACCCATTGCCCCACTAATAGTGGATCCTGCAGTGATGGAACATTTCTATTTTATTTCTTTCTCCATTACCAATAATACCATCTGGCAACCTGAGTGTTTTTCTCATCATTACAAGTCAGAGGAGTGTGTAATTATCTCACTGAAAGGGAACTCTCAAGAAAGCAAATGTAAGAAACATTTTCTTGTTCCATTAGATGAAAAGAGTGCCAACAATGATGGCATGCTGCATAACTTTATGTAAATCTATAAGACATAAACAGAAGCATTATCAATGGAAGTATAATGCTTTATATTATTCATTGCTAAAATATTATATATTTAAGCTTCTCAACACTTGGGTTAAAACTAGACGGTGACTGAAAATCTCACTCTTGAATTAATTAGGAAGAGCTTTTTTTTGTTTGTTTTTTTTTTTTGAAGAGGGTGTTTTGAATGATAACAAAACTGCCAATTAATGTTTATTTACTATTGAACAGGTGTTAAATGATTGGTTTCAAAGTGCAATAATATAGTCTTCTTTGTAACTAGAGCTGTGAAAAATATTCACAGCCTAAACTAAAAGGAGAAGCGTTAAGGGAGGGGGTTGCCTAAATATTAGTTAAAAAAATCTCTGTAATTATGTTAACATCATGGCCAATCTCTAGAATTCTAGTATATATCAGGAATACATGTCTTCTCTCTAGACCATTCAATAGCTAAGAGAACTTGAAAAATGTCCTAGTTTCAATTTTTTTGAATTACAGAGATTCTGGCGTGGGTACATACGATGGAAAAAGAGAATATTTGGATAAGGCATGCTGTGTTGGGAGATGTTTGGTTTAAATTGTACCACACTGTCATAATATCTTTGCCCCTCAGCTAACAGTTGAATGCACATGCCACATTATAATTGATGTACCAGGAAAAGTCTTGTTGTTAGAATCCTTATTAGGATGGCATAAGTGAAATAGGTATGTTGGGTAGCAAGGGACCTCTGTCTCTCCTGGGACAAAGGCAGACACCCAAGCAATTGCCACGCCTGGGGGAGGAGTGAACGGCCGCCGATCTGCCAATGAGAACTTAGTGTGCCAACTGCAAAAGAATTCAGAGGATTCCCCAGCCCTGTAGGCCAAGCAGTACAGGGACAATAGAGTCTGGAAGGTGACCTACAGTTCACTATCATGTCATTAACTTAAATAAGCATTGTGGCCCCACCACCATGTGCTTTCAGAGAGGCTCATGGGAGATCTGCATCCACATATGAGTAAAACTCTGGTTATATAACTCCCAACTGTTCCATGAGATTGGTTCCATGGTAACATTTGAACCACGACGGCCTGGCCTAGGCAATATAAAATAGGATCCCAGACCATAATCAGGGCCCTCCTGTTAGGGCCAGGAGGCTGTCTGTGGAGGACGTATCTTACTTTGCTCAACAAACTTCACCTTGTGCTTGCCTTGCTT
The DNA here is from genome assembly GCF_040939455.1 of Microcebus murinus. Lineage (NCBI taxonomy): Eukaryota > Metazoa > Chordata > Mammalia > Primates > Cheirogaleidae > Microcebus > Microcebus murinus. The sequence continues at coordinate 17,274,859 of NC_134114.1, forward strand.
TTGGTGTGTCTGATCATTCTTCAGCCAACAGCACACCAAGAACCAAGAACAGACTGCTAACCCTACAGGTACAAAATATTTGAAGCACATCTTTGAAGCCCTTTCCAATGTTACAATAAAATAATTATAAATGGCAAAATAAAAGTGATTAAAATGGAAGATACTTCATCACATTAAGTGGCAATACATAAGAAGGAAGTTGATCCATATTCTTGACTTTGAAAGTATTTATCCTTTTAAATTATAAGAACTTTATAGTTGATAACAAGTTTGAACTGATTGGTGTAAAAATGAAAATCAAGCTGAACAGTTATGTGTCAATAATATTAATTTCCAAATATTCAGTTTAATTCAAATAATATTTAAAAGAACTGGCCATGGATAAGGAGTTAGATTGAAGTGAGGAAGTTTGAGGTATTGCACCAAAGTAGAAATACAAGATGGTCTTGATTCTTTAATATCACACAAAATAGTGCACAGTCATAGATACAAGTAATTATAATAAAATTTATTTTATGACATTCTATAATTTAGCTATAAAATACTTGAAATGGAGAGAAGAAAATTCTTAATTCTAAATTTGAATTTTGAAGAATAAACAGCACAGAGGCAATAGTATTTCACCTGGTTATTAAAGGATGAGTTAGATTTAAACAGCTATAAAAGAGAAGGAAATGCTTTCCTGAAAGTGGGCTGAAAGAAACAAAAATTGAATGGGACTAGGATTTGTTTTTCTCTGTCAGTAAAGAGAAGGCATCCAGAAAGAGAAGTATGAAGTATAATAGCAAAATGCTATGTTAATGAAAGTTAGTTTATTATATAAACCTGCATGTTAAATACCATAAGCATCTTTTTGTTTGTTTTTTGCTTTTCTTAGCTTTAGTGAATCCACTAAATTATACTGAGAATAACTCAATTATAAATCAAAATATGGGAATTTGAAGTGACCTTAAACATTATTTATGTTTTATGGCCATCTAGGTTTTATTATACACTTGAAATAATAAGACATTCACAATATTTTAAAGAAGCTGATGGTATAATTGAAAAGCTCTAATCATTTGCAAGTATTTCATTAAATTAAGCCTTTTACTGACTCAATCTAAATTTTCCTTCTGGAGCTACAGAGAAAATTATTTTACCTCAGGCATACCATAGGATAGCAAGTATACAAAGTTGAAAAGAGAAGAAAGATATAAAAAGCACAATAGTGTGGTGAGAAGAATAATAGGTTAAAATTTCTGAGACAGACAATCTGAAAACCTTTTTGGAAGATTAGAAAAATCACTTAACTTTTTTTTTGTGCCATTTGGGAAAATTACTTGATTCTTCTGTGCTTGATATTAATATTTATCTCTAAAATTTTGATCTCTGACTAAAAATCATAAGTTAGGTATGTTGCTAGTCATTTTAAATATTTAAGATTTTACTCTATTGTAATTAGTCTCAATCTTTTGACTATTTCTCATGAGACAGTTTGCAGATCACGCATCATCTTTTATGTTCTCCATTGGATACTATGGTTATTCTCTGTCAGAGTGGGATGCCCAGAACCAAACCCAATACCACAGATGAATAGATCCACACAGTGAGTTTTATATTCCTTTGGCTAGATATGATATTTTGTTAAAACTCTTATAGAATTGAATTAGGTTTTTGTGCTTGTTTGTTTGTTTCCTTAGCAACTTCTCATATATAAATTGCAGGAAATTCAGCAAGGTCATGAAATGTTTTAAAGCCACAGTCTTAGGGAAATGGAGACTCATGAATTGGACCATGGCTCTGCGATTTACTACTTGTGTAATCTCAATTTATTTGAATCCAGTTTATGAGTGTTAAATCGTGTCATAATACCTAATTATTTTGAGTATAGAACTAACATTTTAAACTTCTAATGTCATGATTTCCATTCCACAGAGTACAACAGGGCCTCACAAATTCATCCTCAAATAAGTCTTGCCCTTTAGGCCTTAAATCTTTTGTAAACACTATCACCTGCCCCCAGCAGAATCCATTTGCAATCTTTTGTGATTCACTTTTCCCTTAAAGGCAAAGTTAAAGCTGCACTTTCCCTGTATTGCCACTTGGCTTTCCCTGTTCCCAGCACTGACTGTCACCCTTTTCTTAGAGCCTAGCAAAGTTCCTGACCCACTGCAAACTTTCATTAAATATTAGTAACAAATACTAGTAAAAACTACAAATGGAAGGACAAAAAATAGAAAAAGACAATAGAAAAGAGGGGAAAAAAGGAAGGAAAGAAGAATGAAGAAAAAAAAAAAGAAATGCTTTTTTCCTCCCATCTCTTCACTTTATCTCTCACAATAACATATTCTTTGCATGTCACTTCAGCTAATTGCTTCAATGGCTCCCTCACTTCCAAGATCCTCAGGCCATTAAAGGTGGGCCTTTTCTGAATTCATTCTTATGCTCCTGTACCTACCAGGTAAAAGGGAATGAATGTTAGATGCAAGGTATCAAAGTAGTTTGACAAAAAAGAAGGTACACATCAAACATGGCAAATATATTTTATTTTTTACATGCCAGCTCAAAAAAAAAAAAAAAAAAATACGATGACTATCCGGATTCACCTGCAGAAGGATTTTAAAATTCAATTACTTAATTTCTACTGTGGGCCCCTATTGGAACTGGTACAGCAGAATTTGAGATATTGGTTGTCACTGCAGGCTACAGAATAATGAGAGTGTTCTTTTGATATTATGCTCTAATATTACAAGCAATGGATGTCTTAGAAAACCTTTGTGTGATTTCAGTAATTGCTTTATTTTTTTTCCTTGCATGTTCACAATGTGTTTGTAGAATTTTATTAAAGATCAGGGTTAAACTTACCATTTTTTCTAGAATAAATTATTGCCTACTGTTTTTCATGTTTCCTGCCATTTCTAACATTCTTTTCTTGATTCTCGAGATTAATAAGAAATATTTCACAACAGTTGGGCTTGAGATTTGAGTTTACATGAAACATTAAATATTACTCTTCTCTTTTGACTTACTGCATGCTTTATTTCCTTCTCAAAGTTTGTACTACCTTTTAAAAACATCTTAGGATGATTCTCTTTAATTGGCTCGAGTCATTTTGCTTTTAGACATTTATTCTTCAAATTCTTATAGGCACATTGTTGCAAAAGCTATATGCAGTGCTAAATGTGACACTGCATTGAGCATTGAGCAAAAAAGCAGCATCACTCCCCTGCCAACTTGTGAGCCTGTCTGGGGTGGGTGGGGGTCTGGTCAGGGGAGCTCTCATCAAGCCAGAATGATCATGGGGACCACTAAAGGAGGAACTGAAAGATAAGGAGACTTAGATTGGGGCTTTATACTATCACTTTTAAGAAATAACTCAGTTTTTGTGCTTTTCCTTTTAAAAATAAAAAAAGATTTTTGAAAATTTGAAAAAACATAATTCAAAATAATAAAATGAACATTATTCATAAACTATGCATTCACAAATCCAATATTCAGTGTGATTCAAATATATAGGAAATGTAATAAATTTATATGTGTATACATCATACAACATAAATCATGTGTTTTACATAGGATATCATATGCTTTATGCTCTATAATTTATTAATAGAAGTGTGTTTATGGACTGTATATGTATGCATATACGAATCTTGAGTATTTGCATTCTTGTAAGTTACATTTTTAGACTATTAATTTGTTGGTTACATAATTGTACCATGTTTCATGACTGACTTATCTATTCCATTATTTTAAAATATTTAGTTATTTCATTAATATGAAATGATATGATGAATATTTTAACCTTAGGATAAATGGCAAAATTAGAATTACTGCATAAGGGAGAAGAAACATTGTTAAAGTGTTCACTTAAAATGACAAATTGCTTTTGAGAATTTTCCTTAGAACTTCCATCCATGATTTTCTGCTTAGAAAATCCTTCTACATCCCAAAACCTAATAAAATTTTCCCTACACTTAATTATGCTGTTGATGTGATCTCAAATCCATATTAATATTATTAATTCTTATGTTAATTTTGATGTAATTAAGAGGGTGAGAATTTCTCTTTAACTGCTCCCAAATAATTAACTGCTTAACACAATTGCTAAATACTCTGCTTTTTCTTATTTGTTTAGATGCCACATTTATCATAGGATCATTTAATCTGTTCTAGAACTGGCTAATCATTTTTTTTCACAAGAGTATTTCTATTTTTGTACTTTTTCATTTAGGTTATTGAAGAGTGATAATATATTTTTAAATTATCTTCTTTTGGAAAAATTTTATATTTGCAAAGGTAGTATAATTTCCTTCTAACCCTTGTTCACCTTCCCAATTCCCTTATTATTATTAATTCACATTACCATGGCATATTATATTTTAAATTATTTATAATACAGTTTTAAATTTTTGCTGTTCCAAGTTTTCTAGTTTCTACCTAATTTTTGTTTATTATTTTTAATAAAACATAATTTTTTATTGACACAATTGGAATTGCTTGGTATTTATCAGTGAAATTATGACATTTGGATATAATTTTTAATGACATCTCAAAACTTAGTATCCATATATTCAAGTTTTCTTTATTTATCTTCTAGAAGATTTTATATTTCTTCCTGTGTGCTATATATATTTCTTGGTAAAGTTTTATTTTTCCACTTTTTATTGAAATCCTATATTATTAAGTCTATTCCCTATTCTCATTCATAACTTTATGAATATTAATTATATATCCAAAAGTCTTAATCAATACTATTTCTTTTAGTTGAGTTTATATTCATAAACCTATCTGAAAATAACATTAATCTCTAAACCCCACCAAAAAATAGATTTCAATATCAGTCCTTAAAAAACATTATTTTTTCCCTTTTATTTAACTCTTTTCCTCCTTGCATCAAGGCATATTCACTTTAGTGTAAAAGCAGAATGTCAGGAATGGATATTGAATCCTGTCAAATACTTTTTAATACCTATTTGGTATTAATATTATACATTTTAACAGTCTTTTTTAGTAGACTTATATATATATTTCGACATCTTCACTTTTACTTTTAAATTTATCATAATATTGATCAGTATGTTTTTCTACTTACATAACTATATGTAAGTAGATTTACATATTTCTTGATTTTAAAAAAAGCTTCCTTTGAAGGTATAGCCTTCTAACAACCAGAATAACTTCCAAAGATAGATGTTGCTCCTTCATCCACACCAATACATATTTCAGCACACATTTCAAGGATATCAGTATGGCATCTCAGTGTTTTTAAAATAATTATGCAATGCAATGTTTTGCTGAATATCCTACATAATATTGAAAAATTGAGATGCTAGGAATTCCATTTCTATTGAAACAGTTAAGCTAGCAGGAAAGCCTATACCAGAACCCTGTTCTTTTGGCATTCAAACCAAGCATGTAACTTCCAACAGAAAACCATTTAAAAAGTAATTCATAACTTGTAGTGCAGGTTGAATTGATTTAAAAAAAGATCTTCCCATTAACCCTGGGCCACGGAATCTGAGCCCAGGGTTAGACTAACGTGGCAGTTCACCAGGGGAATTCCTTTAAAGCACTATTATGAAAACTGTCATTTGATGACACATCCTGCTACTGTAGTCTTTTATTCCCCATATGAACAATAGATCAAATGATATTAAATTATAGAGAAGGAATGATTTCAGGTGACAGGGTAAAGGATTTTGATGCAGAGATGTTGCAGATTAAGATCAGGCCAAAACACTGCTTTATAGAAAAGGGAACATAAGTATATTCTGAGGAGTACACATTTTCATCCACTCAACTACCCATACTTAAGTATTTCCCAATTGCTTTGGCAAAGCATTGTGTTCCTGACTAAATTGTACTCCTTCAAAATTCATACGTTGAAGCCCTAAAGCTAATGCAAAATTATTTGGAAACAGGGCATTTAAGGAGATAATTAGGTCATAAGGGTGGGCCCTTAATCCCATAGAACTGGTGTCCTTATAAGGAAAGGAAGAAATACCCAAGATCCCTCTCTTTGCATCTGCACAGAGAAAAGGCCAAGTGAGGACACAGGCAGAAGGAGCCAGTCTATAAGCCGGGAAGAGGGGCATCACCAGAAACCAATCCTTAATCTTGGACCTCTAGCCTTTAGAACTGGGAGAAAATACATTTCTATTATTAAAGTCACTCAGACTGTGGTATTTTGTTATAGCAGCCTGAGCTGACTAATACAATTGCACTCATTTTATATTTTGGAAATTATAATATAGATCATATTCTCTTAATGTCTATATAAATACAGGCAATTTACTAGGAAAACACAGCTCTACTGATTTATATAATGCCAGACTCAACACGGTGAAGAAATTCACTAAGGCCCAAAAATACTTTGGAAAGTTTATATGAAAGATCACAACATGTCATTTTCATGAATGACTGAAGGATGAATTCCCCTAAGCTTGTCAATCACAGGAGTTTTAATCAATGCCATTCTCACCTAAAATGTATGTTGTTGAAAAGCACTACGTCTAGCCATATGCAGTCCCTAGATGCATTGTGTGTGAGAGAGAGAGAGGGAGAGAGGGAGAGAGGGAGAGAAGGAGAGAGGAGACAGGAGAGAGGAAAGAGGAGAGAGGAAAGGGGAGAGAGGAGAGAGTGAGAGAGAGAATTAGACAATTATTAGAAATTTGGTAGTTTGCTGGGGAAAAGGAGATCAGTTTTATCCATTAATAAAGGTAAGTGTACCTTCTCTATTAGGGGAATATAAAAAGCACGCATAAAAGTCTGGTGAAAGAAAAGAAATGACAACCTGTGATTCCCAGGTAGTCGTAGTCTTGATATCTCTATTTTTTGTGTTTAATATACATTTCTTATCAGGAGAGAAAAGTTGTGTATTCTGTGACCAAAACACATAAAAATGCACTGATCTGAAAAATAATTTGGTGAATAGCCTATAAAGCAGTGATGCGAACAAAGAAAAAATAAAAGGGTATGAGCACTTACATATTTCTTCTCATGTGCATCAAAAGGTAAAAAAGCGACAAAAGGAGACAATGCAGGCTTATTTATGTATCGGCTGTGCTTTTTTTCTGTAACACAAGAGTTCTAACATCACTCCCTTTAATTTCTCTTCCAGATCCTATTACTCATTAGTAATTTAACAATTGGAGATATCTCTTTGAAATTGTGGTAAAACTTAAAATACAGGGTCACAAAGGGTAAAGTTTAGAAAATTATTTAGTAATGATACTAATATGTGTGTGTTAACACAATTCACTACAAAGTGGACTTTAGTGTTCGTGGGTCTTAAAATTTAATGATGTCTTGAAAATCCAAAAGGCTTTGCCATAAAAAAACCTCTAAATTATATGTTAACTTCAGCCAGACACTATGCCCCCTGTAGAAGATCTGTTGTATCCCAAGCAAGGCCTTATGGAAGCAATGCATAGCTCAGTGGCTTTCTAGGATCTAGTTCCGGAAAGCTGGCACAGATGTTTTGCCAAGATGCCCAAATAATGATCATTCAAATGAGAATTAATACATATCAAACAAACTCACAAGTGTATATGTGAATATAAAGCAGTAGTTATTATAAGAGATACAGATACTTTTGTTTCAGACAGAATGTTCTCTTCCTATAGGTAAATCCACATGAAAAGCCACATTACAATCAGATTTCCTAAAGAGCTTAAATGCAATCCAGAATAGGTAGAGTTAGGTGAATCATACTGATGTTTATTGCCATTAATTTATGGCAATTATACATCCTTATGAAGTTGAAGAACATACCTGTTAGTGCATGCTTTTCACCTGGGAAATGCTAACATATCTACAAATTGAAATTCTCTAAGAGTTGCCCTCCAGACTCTTCCCTTCCTAACACATTTCTTTTTCTTTTTCTTTTTTTCTCATTTTACACACTCAGTGGACAAGTTATTTGTGTTAAATGCTGCAGGTTGCCTACTGAACAACCTTTCCCACATTCTTATTTCCTTTCAGAACTCTCAGAATTCCCCCCACACTGCCCAGGCATGTGTCTTGAGGTAGCTAACTGCAGTCCTAGCTCAAACAGGGCTCACTTTATTTTTAGTGTATTACTTTACCTTTTATTATACTTTTAGTGTATACTTCTAATGATCTGTTTAAACATGGTTATGCTATTTAACTCTGACCTATGAAACACATGATAAAATATATATACCCTTGTAATATTCTGAAATTTAAAAAATAAAGTAAAAAATAAAACAGTCAAAAAAAAAGAGAAATATGTTAAGTAATTTTGGTAAAGTTTTTTGTCTCCTAAGTAGAAACCACAGATGAAAAGGTTATAAGTATTGCTGAATTTGTATATCCTAGGTAAAACTGCTCAAGCCATTGTCTCACTAAGCCATTTTCTTACTAGCCTAAGCATAGAGCCAATATTGGTGCCAATGGAGAAATGAAAATAACTTAGACCGATGACATAATTCAGTTAGTGAATCCACTAACCCTAACACCTCTGTACAACTGAATGCCCAGGTATAAGACATAAACTAGCCCTTAACTTGTAAGCCAATTCAAAGTGGTGTGTATAGTACAGCTAAAAATATTTGTTAACAATAGAGATTTAGAAGGTATTTTTAGGACATCTTTCTTCACATTTTCTTCTTTGTTTTTACTTAAGGAGAAGAAATATAGCTGGGATTTTTCACTTTTCCTCTGACTACATTTTCTTCCCATTTACCAGTTTGTCTTCAGGGCTCAGTCATCAACCCATTTTCCTTTCCTGTCCACACCCTTCTATAGTTAATATGGTCTGATTCCATGCCTTTGATTCTATCCATATGTCCAAAACTTTCAAATGGATTTCTCTACCTAGACCACTGCAGAGGCTCCTGACTTCTTTAGCCAGCTAGATACCTGACATAGCCATTTGTATGTTTAACAGTCATCTCAAAGTGATCACACACAATATATCTACTCTTACTTTTTGAGTTCTTCAAAAGTTTCCTATATCAGTAAATGACACCTTTCTTGATTTATAATCTAGGATTAGTTCTATTTGAAAACATAACCTGAAACCATCTTGATGCTCTCTAACTCCATAATCTTGAAATACTACAATCTTTACATCACCATTGAATCTCGATTCTATAGCAATAAGTTTTAAAAGTAAAATCATATTGTCATCCCCCAGATTAAAAGTTTCAATGACTTCTTATTGTCTTGAAAATAAAATTGACCTGCTTGCAATATCAAGGAAAATTTTTCATTGTCTGGTTTTGCCCATCTCTCTGACTTCAATTAATACTATGTTCATCCTTCCTAAGCCTCTGGATTTCCTCTAGATCCCTAATATCTTTCATGCCCTAAAGTTTGCTGTTTATAACTAGTTTTACATCAATGTGGGAAGAATCTTTTACTCCCAGGTCTTACCTATCAGGCTTGTTCATGCCATTCCAATCTCAGTTCAATCATTATCTTCTAAAAAGCTTTTCCCCCACTACTTAATCTCAATCATTTCCCTTCCTAATGCTCTGTAACATCATCCACACAACTTTGTAAACTGTTTCGAATCTTATAGGGTTGTAAGCCAAATGTTTTTATTACAGCCTTGATGGACAATGCTTGTTCCAAATATCAACCCACTCACATTGCATTCTCATTTTTCCTAAAATCTTCCTGCTTTTATTTTTCTTGATTTAACTTACTGACATCTTATATAACAAACAAGTCTTATTCATTGTGGACCTTCTAATATAAGACTTCAAGCTACTCAAGGATTGGAATTTTGGTTGTTGTTTTATTCACTGTTGTAGTACCACTGTCTAGAACAATGATTAATGACAATATTATTTATCATAATATTTCTATAAAGACTGAATGAGTTAACATTAGACCAGTGCTTATCATACACTACTCAGTATGCATTGAATATTACTTTATTAGTCATTCATTCCATCTAGTCTACATGAAAAGACTTCCAGTTCTTTCACTCAGTTAGCAGGAGGCCCAGACCCGCTAACAATGGTAATAGAGACATTTAGGAAGCTCAGCTTCCTGTACCCATATATTGATACAAACCACTGATACAAAGCAAATTCTGACAATTTCATGCCAATCAGATTGTCATTCTTGCCTTTTTTATGATCAAGTGCTTTCACTGCTTAGATATCGCCTTTCTTCTTTCTAGTATTTCCCTTTTCTTTATACTTATGCTATACATCAATGATTGGTACGGTGGTCTAAGAAATTTTTCCTTACTCTCAGAATCTATTTTTCTCTTTCTCTCTCTCTATTCCTCTCCCCTTTCTCACTCCTCCCTTCTATCTATTTTGACCTTTTATGTAGTTAGTGAGACTATAATACCTTCTTTTAGAATAGGCTAAGGATAAAGAAAAAAAAATTTTTTTCCTTACAGCTTGGTTATGTCTTTCAACCCAGTCTATCAAATCTCTTTTCTCTACATACCAGAACATGAGCATGACAACAATTAAAAACAACCTCCATTTACCTTTGCTGTTTTTCCTACTGTGTATATGTTTTGGTAGAAATCTTTGGAACAATTTGAGTTTTATCTGTTTTGAGGGAGAGACCTCTAGTCCTTTGACACAATATTATCCACTAGTGCTCCAAACTTCACCGTCTTTCCCCCAAAACCTTACCACCACCTCTTTTCACAATAGTAATAACACTTTGTTAAATGAATAAACTACTTTTTCTACAATAAACAAACTTTTCCTTTCATTTCCCCTTCTCTGATGCAACCAAACTGGCCAAAGGACAAAGACAAATTTTATCCTGTTTCTCTTCTCTACATTTCATTCCTCTGCTCACAAATCTTCAGTAACTTTCCATTTCCCACGGGATAACCTCCTGCATCTTTGACATTTATTACCATGTATCTATGCACACTCTAATCCTTACTAACATTTCCAACTTTTTCCCCTCAGTTTGTATGAAAGCACTCCTGTTCCAATCACAGCAATCTTTCAGCTATAAACCAATAGACCTTGTGCTACCTTTTTGTGCGTCTTCAGATATCTTTTCTCCACCTAGATACCAATTCATCCTTATCTATCTAAACTCCCAGCTGAAATGCTATTTCTTCCTTTCTGAGCAATATAGCCTTACATGATTTCTCTTTTCTCTGAATTTGATTTATACTAACATCCTATACCAGGTGTATGACATTTTTCCATGATAAGTGCTTTTTGTCCAAGTTTTTTTGGTTGACATCTTGTTAATAGGAACTATTTTAAAAAGATATTTTACAATAGTTAGCACACATTTCTCCCAAAAAAGGTAGGTCTCAAAATTAATTGCGACAGTATATTTAAGTGGAAAGCTTAATCAGCCACTGTAATTGTAAAATAAGATATCAAATAAATACTATTAAACCTTAAAATTATAGTCTAGTGCTAAAGAAAATGTGACCAAAAAAAAAATCAAGTATATTCAGTATTCTTTATTTTTAACCCTATTTTTAATTTTTTTCCTATATAGTTAATTTGGTATTCTTGTTATACAACCAAGAGTCAAAATAAGTATTTTAGGAGAGAAACTATACAACTGAAATTCATAGGAAAAACAATGAAACTTTAAATATTATGGCTGGCTTTTCATCCCAAATGTCCCTACTGCCTTTCTAGTGGTTCGCACTGGCTAGAGTGCCGTGGCATCAGCCTAGCTCACAGCAACCTCAAACTCCTGGGCTCAAGCGATCCTCCTGCCTCAGCCTCCTGGGTAGCTGGGACTACAGGCATGCACCACCATGCCTGGCTAATGTTTTCTATATATTTTTTAATTGGCCAATTAATTTCTTTCTATTTTTAGTAGAGACGGGGTCTCTCTTGCTCAGGCTGGTTTCAGACTCCTGACCTTGAGCGATCTGCCTGCCTTGGCCTCCCAAAGTGCTACAGGCATGAGCCACCACACCCGGCCTTATGTGTGCTGTTTTTATTAAAACTCTTAGACAAATAGTTAAGGTTAGTATAGCAGACATATTTTGGAGTGGCTGCCCAATGTAAAACAACCTGTCTTGTCCCTAAAGACAGGACATATAAGTGGTCCTCAAAAACTTTTTTTTTTTTGTGCCATGAGCTCTTCACATTCATGACTTGGGTTTTAATTTATGATATTTAGATTCTCTCCACCAGAAATTTTGAATTATTCTTCACAGACAGACAAGTAGAGTGCAAAAGTTGTTGCAGCTGAGGATTTCTAAACTTGGAAATATCTGGTATTTTTTTTTTTTTCTTACCATATATATGGAGAGGCAGTGAAAGCAGAAGAAAGAGAAGCTGCTGAGAGCTGATGCTAAGTGTGAGTGTGAGTGCAGAAAAAGGAGGCAGCAATGGCTGGCTAAAGGGTGCCAGTGTCCTGCAGACCTTAAAATAGTCCTGTATGCTTGTGGCAAAATCCATTTGGTTTTTCCAGTTCAAGTGACTTCCTGTTATCTGCAATCAAATGTGTTTTCAGCTAAGCCAAAACTATTTTGAAATACTCCAAAGGGTAATTATATAAAACATTAGGGCAATATCACTAGCGTCCCAAAGGACTAGCAGGAAATTGACAAGCAAGAAACTGTGACAGTGTAAACCTTTTATACAACTAAATATTAGAATATATGGCAGCTTATGAAAAATCTGCTGTAATGTTTATAACAAGTAATAGCAATTATAGGAAATCCAGAACAACCTAAACTCACAGGGAGAGACTATATGTAGTATTTTGGGAAAAAGTTAAAATAATATTTTACCATTATTGATAAGACACATCCATTAAGTTCATTAGAGAACTATGAATCTGAGTTTTATTATGAAGATGTTGAACCTATATTTTCATGTGGGTGCTATTTATGCTGTGCCTTTCGCTTTTTGGAGAGATAAATTTTTGATACCACCATTCTAGTTTTCTTTTGCCTCACCTATTATGGTTTGAATTAATCAAACTTCACCTTCCTTATACTTTGTATAAACAACATAATGTTAGAAATGAAGATGAGTGCTCTTCTTGGTTTATAAAAAAAAATCTAATTGGATAAATTATAAATCCTTTTTTATATTGTACAAATCTGAATTACATATGATTTCTATATATATAATATGTACATATAATATTAATATATATATGCCTTACATTGTTTCTTTGAGGTAGTTCCCCAAAATACAGAAGAAGAAATTGAGGTACAGAGAGCTTAAATATACTTGCTCAGGACTACAAAGCCAATAAATGGTTGAGCAGCAAGGATATTAACAAGGTCAGTAAAACATACTCACTGCTTTTCTATCACAAATCCAAAATCATGTAATCTAGCCCTCAGCTGCAGATTCTCTGAGACATTGGTACCAATATAAACTCTCTAGCTATTAACACTAACAGTAATTCAAAGTTCACTTTTTGGAGAAATAATGGGTTGTGCTAAGAAAACAGACAGACAGACACACACAAATACGCCATTCATGCACGCATGCATTTTCTAAATTATAAAACTCACTTAAAATAATTATAAAAACACTTTCAAATATCACAGTATTTGAGGGAGAAAAAAAATAGAGAACATGCCTCAAATTCAATAAATGGTGCAACTGAAAAAATAAGGCTATGCATGCCACCAAGGGAGAAGATAATTACTTTTTTTTTCCTTTTAATATGCACAGAGGGGTAAGGTGATATAAAAAAATGAAAGAAGAAAACATTACCACATGGTTTTGTATTTAATCATTACTTTTATGTGTTTATTAATAAGACTAAAATGATTTCTTTAGCTTTTTTTTTCTCATTCTAATAGCATACTTAATCAAAATGCTATAATAAGTTGGATGGAAAGATGTTTCTATTACATTAGGTTTACATGTATTTTTCCCTTGAATAATTATCATAAAATATGATATGACATATATTATTTACATCATTTAATTCTGGAATGGTTTCAGATAGCTGGGAAATGTACTTTGCAGAAATGGTATCTCAAAGCATTAAATGATCTTTGGGCAAAAGAAACCACTTTCAAGATAAAGTGTAGTTGGTTCTGATTGCTTAGTTCTAAGAGCTTTAACTAAATTAGCAGGTTTTCACTGGCAAGTATCAACACCCATCCCATTTCATATCTACATATTTTGCGTCTATTTGAACATATACATACAGTGTAATCTTACATACTGCTATTAAAGATGAAATTGTTTCAACTTACAGTTATCCCCTTGATTATCTTTTTATAAAAAAGAACATGGATAGTAATATTTCTTAATTTTAGTATTTATAAATATATCATGGCTTTACTTAATAATTTATAACTTATATTCCACACTAAAAATGTAAATGAAGTCATTTTCAAACATACACACAAACTAAAAAGTTCAAAGAAAGAAAGCAAATCATATATAACAAAGCACACTTTGATAAAGAATATAAATTTTTATTATATTTCATTTATTTTTGTGATTCGTTTTACTTGGCTTTATATCTAAATTCAATTTAAAATGTTGACTTTTCTCTTAAGTAAGTTCTCCTGTGCATTTGAATAATGTTATGTATCTCAATTAAAGAGTATATAATGTTTAACTATTTTAATGTATCATAGTTAGCACTTCATCCATGAATAAACACTCGTTTTGAATATATTGTACTATACTATAAATATGGCTACAATGAATATCATTGTATATAAATTTTCATTACATTAAATTTTCCTCTTTGAATCATTGAGCCAAAAGTTGGTGGCATTTTAAATGCTGCTTATAGGTATCAAAGCCAGAGAAACTGTGGTTTTAATTTCTTTGCAACAGGTGGCTTCATACTATCCTTTTCTTTTTTATCACTATTCTTACACTGGAGCAAATCTCATTTTAATATCCTATTACACTCTGCCTAAGAAAATAAATTTGAACAAAAACAAGACAGGCTCATTTCAAGAATATCTTTCACATCCAAGTATCTAAATAGAGTGTCTTTGCTGCTATAACATTTTTCTTCAGCAGGGTCCCATTTGAACTAACCATGCATCTGGACTCTCATTTTGGATGCACCACTGTGAGTTGGCCTTATTACAATCTAATCACACCCCGCCCACATTACACAGCAGAGTGATTCAAGAAGATACAACATTAAGCCTACTAAATATGCATAAATCCCTTCAATTAAAACTCTGCAGGATTGTTTTCATGTTGAACATACAGACTAATTGTTAATGTCCCTTAACTGTGCTAATGTAATCATTTGTGCCAATTAAATTCTTCTTTATAAATTTTTCTCTGAAATTTTCACTGTGCAATAACTAATAGGAAAGAAATGCCTTCTGTATTGAAGTGATAGTTAAATTTTAACTATGATGACACCCTCATTTCAACATTTACCATGTTTTTAATGTCAATTTTTAGTCATTTCTATATACCATCTTCCATCTATAGAGTAGACATTCAGTTCACTAAAGGAAATAATGGTGTATTTAACTCTTTGAACTATCATCAACATCATTCATGATAACAGAAACAATAAAAAACATCGAAAATAAACCATCACATTGACAGTCCTTAAAAATTTATGGATTTGATGGGAAAAATCAATATTTTTTGAAAATTTATTAAAACTGTAGGTTTTTCCATTATGACATGAAATATTTTATTCATTTACTGAAGGCTCTAATCTGATATTGAATGTATCCATTCTTTTGAAAATGAAAAATCAGAATGTTTGCTTGAATTTCACATTCTCTACTGCCACATATTTGATGTTAGAGTATGGTTTCTTCTAAGTTAAAATTAGTAATACGTTTATTTTGGGGGATTTTTTTATAATATCAATATAAGTATGCCAGGCATTAAAACAATTAGTCTCTAAAAATATATACAATTTCAGGAAAACTGCAGTTCTTTGGATAATAATACAGTCTTTCTTCAGTTTTTAATTGACTCCATAACATTGACATATTAAAGCCAAATCCATTCTCAATAAAATGACTTGGACGCTGTCCTAAAACATGTTGAGGTGGTAGTGAATCTCTAGATATGTTAACAAATGGTCTCTTGTAAATAAACATATCCCTATCTCAAAAGACACTGGGTATTGAAATGAAAATTATTGCCAAGGTCTATTCCCTCACTTTGTCATTCAAGTAGATTATTCACTCAGTATTTCCATTACAAAGCTGATATGTATTTACAGTTCATTCTGTACCAGATACTGTGGTGAGTGTTGGAGATAGAAATTTAGGTCTAACACACAGGGCCCATGCCTTTACAGCACACTTAATCATCACAAACATATGTATGTAGAGGCACACACTCTCCCAAACCCACATAAATGTAAAATAACAACACAACTAAAATCTCTGCAGTTGTCTGAGAAATTCTTCGAGGGATTTGACAAGGGAAGGGAAATCAGAGAAGTTTATCCTGAGAAAGTATTGACCACATTGAGGTTGGAGGGATGAAAGGGAAGAATGAGGTAAAGGAAAAGCATTCTGAGACAAAGAGCATGGTGTTTGTACAAAGAAACCAGGGTGAAAGGAAGTGTGACAATGTCCAGGCCAGTGTGGATGGACAGAGTTTAGCCCAACATGTGTGGAGAGAAAGTATAGCCCTAATGTTAGTGGAGGCCATGGGTGGGGTTGGAGATGGATTTGATGATATAATATATTAAAATATATACTAAATTCATTTTTATAATTTATTAGAGATACAGAAAAGAGATATTTAAGGTGAAATAAAGAGAAATATTTATGATAAGTGTATAACTAGTTTTTCTAAATTTAGAATACTGTTTGCTGTTATCACAGGGTAGCAAAGGTGCTAGATGATCTGAGCAGATTTCTGTTTGTGACATTAAAAAGGACCAGATATCCTAAAAATGTCCTGGATACTGGAGAGGAAAATAAAAGCATCTAAAAATGCTAGATAAGCATGTTTATGTCACTGAATTCTCAAGAAGTTCAGGGAAGTCGTCAAGAAGCAAGGTGAAGCAAGCAGGAGCTGGTCAGATGCCACTGGCTACTGGAACTCCCGCCACCCTGTGGTCACTAGACTGTATTCAGAACGATGGGCCTGGGCTTTTGCTGAAAGAGCCCAGGGGACAGGTCTTTGGCACCAACAAGCAGAAACTTGAACTGAGACCTAAACACAAAGAGGAATGCTCAAATATAAAAACTTGCAGGTGGGGGGGGCAGATTTTTCTATTAACAATGAAGATATCAAGACAGCTGGTGTGTTTCCGCCAGGTGCCATATGGCAATGGGAAGAGAGAAAGTGGGCACAAACCCTGAGAAGTCCTAAATGCGGGCCAGTGCTATGAGATTTGAGAAAGAAAAACAATGAGAAATGATAATTCAAGCAAGTAATAACCAGAAAAAGACAATTAGTCTTTCAATTGAAAAGCTACATTTGGTACAAAGGGGTAAATAAAACTAGTCAGAAATATGCAGAAAATTTAAGTACACATGCATCTAAAAAATAGCCTGAAAATATGAATGGTGAAGTTATAGGGAGCAATTGAGCCATCCTTGATCTTAACAGAAGATTTAACAACCTGCCTCTCAGCAATTCTGCAAATAGAAAAAAAAAAAAAAAACATATGCAGACTTTAATTTGTGTTGTTACAACTACACAATTAACAAGCTTGATCTAAAGTACGTTTCTGTGCCAAATAATTAGAGAATATATATTCTCCTCTTGCATACATGGACTATGAAAATGAATCTTAGATCATAAAGCATTCTTGATGAAGTTCAAAGAAATAATGTACAGACCACCTACACTGAATATAATTGCTGTACGTGAAAAATGAACAGTCCATTAAAAAACAGAAACCCATGCAATACTGATAGATTACTGTTGGAATAAAGTATTTATGAAGTTTAAAATACATTTTTTTCAGAGCAAAGCTGTGAGAGCATGGATGAATGAATCTATGGTCCAGACTGAGTGTTGCATTTCTATAATTTTTTCTTGGTATTAATTCTGTTTCTTTTCCTCAGTAGGGAATCACATTGGAGTAGAATCTATATTGTCTAGTTCCCTTGTACTCAGGCATGACTATACATAGGATTTCTGACCAGTGGAAACATGGAATAGATGAGTTATCTAGACCTTGAAGACACAAGTCATATCCTAGGGAAGGTAATGTAACAAAATAAAAGGAGCTCATGTTCTCAACCATTCTGAACCAAAATACTAGCTTTATTCAATTGCTCAAGCCTAGACTGATACATGAAAGCAAAATAGCCTTCCCTCTATTATAATGTGTATTATTTTATGTCTCTATTTCACACTGAATTTATTTCCTTGTAAGTACAGAACTCAAATTGATTTCAAAAATACAAAGTAACTGATACCTCAAGCTCCTAGTTTTGATTTGAGAACTTACTATGTTACGTTTCATAATTAGTTTTTCTACAAAAATATAGTCTAAAGTTAAGAGAAATAAAATATATTTACGTTTATTTAAAGTAAGAGTTGACTTTCAAAACCGATTTTCATTCATTAGCATTTGGAATAGTCTCACCACATGACTGCTGCTCAGATTGTAGCACAGGAAAAAGGACACTGTCACCAGAGTAGCTAAGACAGCAATGGCTGTTGACAACAGAGTTACATAATGATATTCAGAATAAGGTTTCTACTAAGAACAAATTAGTTGGTTTTGGAAAAAAAATGCTTCTTAATGTTATTTATCTCAGCCTTTTGGGGGAAAGGATTTTTGCCTAATCTACGTAATATAGTTATGATGTGTTGTAGCTTCAGATGCAATTGAATATTAGGAATTTGCCAAGGGGAAAACAAAACCAGAAATGAATCATTCAACTGCTTATACTCTCCTATCACAGAATCAGAGAATTTCTGAAGTCTACTTGACAATTAGTTGGTCTTTTGCTTATTCTAGTTGACAGCCTCAGTGGAGAGGGCATGGCACATGTGGTCAGAAAAGCTGTGCCTCTATGGATTCTGCCACTTGAGATTATCTGCTCATGCCTCATACAAAAATAGATTCATGATGACCTCACAGTATTGTTGTGAGGGCTTAAAGTTATAGGCTTAATTATTTGCATTATATTAATTGCTTAATTTCTATTTGGTCATTTTATATCATGCATAAATATCTTGCGCCAGCCAATAAGACTGTTAAGACCTAGAATTTAGGGTTTTCATCTCAAATTGCTTTTCCCTTAGAGCATCACACAGTGTTTTTATCCTAGTACTTACCCAACACTATTTGAAAAATTGGAAAAATTCAGGGAAAAAAAGTGAATGATAAAGAATGACATGTGTAATAAATAACAATAAAAAAATTTTAACAGATGTCATAGTGTCATATGAAATACAATAGGTCAAAAGAAAGTAATTCGAATATGTTAGGACTTTGGATGTTCACGTTTCTCTGCATTGAATTCTAGATACCAAACCAAGGTGTGTAATTATTAAATAAATGATTAAACAAAACAGTAAGGAGTTTATGAAATCACAGGACATGGAAGTTAGTCCTAGGGACAATTTGCACTCAATATGGAACATGTAACCTGATGGTATTTGAGAAGGCTCAGCACACCACACATAAAAAATACAGGCTTAACAAAGGAACTATTCTTAAAGAAACAAAACTCATCATTGGAAAACAAACAACAACTGTAGTTTTTTTTTTTTTTTTTGCACTTAAATATTGCTGCAACTTCACTAACATTCATGTCTTCTAATAAATCATTAAAATAATATAGTGCTATGTTTACAATTAAAAATTTCCAATAAGTAATTCTGTACCAAATAGAATATGAGATTTACCATGTAAATATTCTTAGGCGATTTTTTGGATTGATTTTCTTAAACAATTTGTCAACTTACTCAATTTAGGGAAAAAAATAGAAAAAATACATGTGAAATAACAAAGGAGAAATTAAGAGTTGGTTGACTAAAATTTTAAAAAAATACTTGAAATAATTGTGTTGGAGGTGGAAACGTATTAACTTTTTGCTCTCTGAAAGAAATTATTGAGGGCATTCACCACAAAATCAAGTCCATAATGTATCTAGGGCTTAAGGTAACTTGCAATTGTTGAATAGAAAGCTACCATTTAAGGTCCACATTTTCTAATATTTATTTCATTTGTATACAGGACATTTATTGAGCCCAAATTAAACTTTATTTCATAAATATTGGTGCACATGTGTCTATGTCTACTAATGTTCATACATCACTTAAAATAGTGCCAAAAACATCGTAAATTCTCAGTGATATTATATATTGTTATTATTTGAAAGCAATACTTCCTTCTTTTCTATGAAATCTGGTAAAGAGATATTTGAAAATGGAAAACAGAATGATTTTTTAAAAATGACTTGGAATAAAAGTGAAATTTCAAATACTTATGCTCCAAAATCGGAATATTTATTTGTACTAATGAAAACTTGATTAGACTTACATAACTTTATCATTTTCTTTTAATTTAATTAAAATATAAAATGAATTTTACAAGTTTCTCGGCAACAAAACTTCTGTATTTTTTATTTTATTCAATAAAAGGCTTTTGGCAACCAGAATACGTGCCCCCTGGACCATTTCAGAGGATAACTTGATAAAACTCTTCATAATTCTATTCTCAGATCTGCTTTCTACATTCCTCCCACACTATAATCATAATGATATAAAAATAACTAATGTTTTTAATTGTGTTCTCTGTAGCAGACATTGTTCTGAAACCTAAACTTGTATTTATTATCTTAGTCCTTACAACAACCCTATGAAGTACACATTAAAGGTTTCCTTTTATAGATGGGAATATTGAGACATCATAAAGTTTATATCATTTGCTCAATATCCTCAAACAAATAAGAGGTGAAGTCAGGATTTATAAAAAACATTTCTGGCTCTCCAGAAATCCAGAAATCATTTTCCCAACAAATAAACAATATGCTGCCTTTGGTAGAAACTAATATTGTAGCACATATTTAAATAGCACTTGAAACCGCTTATACAAGCTCCTTTTAAACATTTCTAATACATTGGATTGGATAATTTACAATCTACTTTGTAATGGGCTCTATTATAGTGCCTGGGTATATCTACACCAGGATACTGGGCTCACTTGGTACATATCAGAGGAGAATAATTAAGATTCCCAACTTTGGAGACAGACTGGATTAAAAATCCCTGCTTTGTTATTTACTTGCCTGATGAAATTAGGCTAGTTCTTTAACCTCCTTGCCTTAGTTTACTCATTTATAAGATAAGAACAATAACATACATGTCTCAGAAAGCTGTTGTGAGAATTGAGCTGACATAGGAAAATCCTTGGAAAAATTTCTAAACACAACATGCACTCCATAAGTGTTTCAATCAATTGTATTAATACATTAGGGACATGTATAAGCAAATTATGGCTTAACAAATATGTAACATAAGAGAGAGGTAGATAAATGATGGACAGATATGTAGATATACACATAGGTAATAGATGGGAGAGTGCTCGTATGTATATGTATGTTATCAAACACATTATTTCATTTTATTGCTTAGTCTTACAATATCCGCCTCTTACTGCTAATTTCACCCAGAATTCAGTTTAGTTATCCTGATCTTTAAAACCCAAATTTGACACTCTCCATAGCTTCTGGGACATCTAATGTTATCACCAACACATCTTCAAGTTTGGAAGTATACAATATTCCCACCCTCATCCAATTAACCCATGACCTCTGACAACCTTTCTCTCCAATGAGTTTCTCATTGGCTTTAATAGGTGGTTGTGTCATAGGAATGGGAAATTTGCTCCATGGGACAAGAATGGCTGTTCTCAGTTGATCCCTAGTCCCTTCCATAAATTACTGGTTCATAATTATGGTGCTGACATATTTTTAGATAAAATAACCATATAAATATATTCTGTTATCTAATGGCAGGTAATGAGGAGTCCACTTAAGAAACAGTTATACTTTTTTGCTAGATATGGACAGAAGTAAAATAAGGAAAAGAGGTGAAAAGCTTAATTCTAATATAAAACTGGGATAATTCGTAAATATTTAAATGACCCTGCCCTAGTAAGTACTTATTGTCAAGATATGAAACATTTAACAGCTAATTTATCCCAATAGGCCAACTTAATATTACAATAATATTTAAAAATTAGATGTTCTTAAGTAATCCCATTGAGCTCCATTTAGTTCAGGAAATCCGTTCCAAAATATAATGTGCCAAAATGATCTCTTCCATGTTATTTGGAATTGAATTCTGGGGTTTACCTGATAAACTTTTTGATTCCTGAATAGATTTAAAGCTCCTTTCTAGATAGAATGCATAGGTCGAATGCATATCCACCAGCTCTCTGGAAGTCTATCCATGCATTATAGAATTATATTTCTGCTTGGGAAAAGTGCAAGTTATGTTTACAAACTTTCAGTTAACATTCACTTTGCCATGCTGCACGTCTATTATCTAGAGCATTTGCATTCCTTTTTAATCAGTAGCACAGGCACTCAACGCTTGTCAAAATCAAACTTTAAAATCATGTTATTTGACACATCTGATATTCATCACCAAATCTAAGATTTGCTGTTAATTATCCATCTCTTTAGTTTCTTTGAAAATACAGTTTGACTAATTACCTCAGCTGCCTAGGCATATTTTAATGAATTAAACTTCTGTATATTTTTTCAGCTTATTGAACAACAATATAAGCCAGTTCATCTGAAGAATGCATCCATATCCTTGATAAAAAACCTGTTTGAAAGCATTAATTATTTCACTTACTCATTGATTCATCAATAAATCCTTTGTACCAAATACTATGATTGATGTTGGAGCAGATGGAAATGTATACAAGAATATCTATCTGAGTTCAAAGCAGAGCACAGTAACCGATAAATGGATATATATATATATATATAATATATATATATATATATATATATAAACTCAGTGGATAACACTGTAACACTGTGATCACAGAAGACTAGAAGTACAACCAAAATACTATCTGAATCAGTGGGAAGAGAGGAGCTGAATCTTTACTAGAGGACTGGTGAAAGACGGGATGAGAATACAGTCATGTAGTGCACACGGATATTTCAGTCAACAATGAATGTATATACAAAGATTTAAATCCCATAAGACCATAATGGAGCTGAAAAATTCCTATCACTTAGTGACACTGTGGCTGTAGTAACAGTGCAACTCATTGCTCACATGTTTGTAGTGATTGATGCTGGTGTAAACATACCCACTGCACTGCCAGTCATATAAAAGCATGGCACATATAATCATAAACGGTACCTAATACTAGATAATGATAACCAATGCTATGTTACTGGTATATGTATTTACTATACTATACTTTGTATCATCAGTTTAGATTCTTCTACTTATAAAAAAAAGTTAACTGTACGGCCTCAGGCAGGCCCTTTAGGAGGTATTTCAGAAGAAGGCATTGTTATCATAGGGGATAACAGCTTCATGTGTGCTATTGCCCCTGAAAACTTTCCAGTGGGACAAGATGCAGAAGTGGAAGACAGTGATATTGATGATCCTGACCCAGCGTAGGCCTAGTGTGTGTGTCTTAACTTTTAACAAAAAATGTTTAAAAGTAGAAAAAAATAATTAAATTTAAAATAGAAAAAAAATCTTATAGAATAAAGATATAAAGAAAGAAAATACTTTTTTCCAATGATATGATGTGTTTGTCTTTTAACTTAAATATTATTACTAAAGAGTCAAAAGTTAAAAAAATTAAAAAGTTTATAAAGTTATAAAAGTTATGGTAAGCTAGGGTTAATTTATTAATGAAGAAAGAAAAATATTTTTGAATAAATTTAGTGTAGCCTAAGTGTACGATGTTTATAAAGTTTATAGTATTGTATAGTATTGTCTTAGGGCTTTGCATTCACTCACCACTCATTCACTGACTCACCCAGAACAAATTCCAGGCCTGCAAGCTTTATTCATGGTAAATTCCCTCTACAGATATATCATTTTTTGTCCTTTATGCCATATTTTTACTGTAGCCTTTTTATGTTTAGATACATAAATACTCACTACTCTGTTACAATTGCCTACAGTGTTAAGTATAACAATGCTCTGTACAGGCTTATAATCTAGGAGCAGCAGTCTGTACCACATAGCCTAGATGTGCAGTACGCCATACCATCTCTAGATTTGGATAAGAACACTCCATGATGTTCACACAATGACAAAATCACCTATTGATGCATTTCTGAGAATATATCCTTATCATTAAGCAATACCTGTAATCTTCCCCAAAGAAGAAAGGATATGCACATATGACACAAAATGTCTGGCAAGTTTAGAAATGGTAGGTAGATATATAAGAAGGAGAAAAATATGTTTCCCGATCTCATATGCTGGAGAGCTGCTGTGTTTGAATGAATATTTTGATTATTTACTAAGTTGAATGAATACTTGGATTATTTACTAAATTGTATGTGTTTGCTCATGGGGAGAGGCAAACTTCTATTGATTCTAAGAATACTTGTTCTCTACAGTGTTGCATATTGTTGCCTGAGGTTTACCATTCAGGGACCACTTCCTGCACAACCCCATAGAGTGCTCAAATATTTTCTTAATTCAGACCTTTTTGTCTAATGGTTAATATTTCTCCTGATCTTGCTTAAAAACTAATATCTACATCCATGAGGGAAAATAAGCATATCCCATAGGTAGAATTCTGTGTTAATTGAGTTTTCTATCTTTTTTGCCTGTGTGTTTAATGCATAAGTGGAGCTCTTGAGTCAGCTAATGCTTTCATATTGACTGCCTCTTGCATTTTAAGAATGTCTATTGTAGCTAGTAGATGTTTATTAAATACACATTCATTGTGAAAATTACTCAAATTCATCAAATATTCAATTTCCATTTCCTGAAAAGAACATCAGGTTAGGTCTTTAGAAAGTAGTGTAAGTAAATACCACAGTTATATGATTTCGATCATGGGGAGCTGTATTGTGTGCCTCTGTCTGAAAAAAAATACAATAGTAAAAACTAGGTTTAAAAATCATATCACTGTTTCCATCCATCCCCACTCCTATGCCTCCCAACAAAGTGAAAGCTGCAGTATTTTATGAATGGCAAGCACTTTACACAAATATGAAATAAGGTACCTGACATTTTCTAGTGTTACATGTATTGAGGTTGAAAAAGAAATATCTTATTGTCATTGTTTACATGTCACTGGGTTTTAGGTTCAAGGAACTGAGATTAATGAGACCAAATCAAGAAAGGGTATTAGAAATATGATCAGTTTCTTAAGTTAAATTTATGGGCCACTGTACTGAAGGAGAGGTCTGGCCTTACTGGGAGGTGATGTATAAAAACCTGGAATGTGCTGCCTGCTAGGAGTATCTTCATTGCTCAGGGGTTTGGCCACTGGACAGTATGAAACTGTGATGTATGTTGGGGGCTTTGGGACCTCCAACAACAGTCCCAACCTTCAAAAGAACTAGAGAATCAAGGCATGAATTGGCAGCCAAGAAGGCCCTAGGTGGTTAAGAAACAATGAGAAACGGGGATGCCAAAGGCTTAGGTGAGTGTTCCTGGTGGGCAATACTCTCTGTGTTTTGTCACATATTATGGTCAAAAGGAGCTAAAACCATCTATGACTCCAAGAGAGAGGGCAGCTAAAGTTCCACATTTGGACCCCTCTGGGACTTTGCCCTATTTTTTTCTTCCCTTGGCTGATTTTGTGTCACTATAGTAAAACTATAATTGTTAATGTAGTACTTTTATTCAGTTATAGGAGTTATTCTAGTGGATTATCCAACCTATGGGTGGTCATATAGATTCCCAAATTTGTAGCCATCTGGGCTGAAGGGAAAGTAATCCTGGGATACCCAACTTATGGTGGTCATCTGAAGTGAGGGCAGTCCTGCATGGAGACTAAACCCTCAGACATCACAGTTTGGCTAAAGTCATTGTGGACACTAAGAAATATTATTATCCATATCATACATATACTCTAATGTTAAAGAATTGGCATCCATTCTCCTTTACAAAGTATAATACTAAATGTATAACAGTATGTAAAGTCTTGATTGATAACTGCAAACAAACAGCAATCAGAAATGAAAACATAGCCAAAAGAAAAGCAAATGTACAAAAGAAAACCCTCCATCCCTTGAGTTCTGATAGGCAAAACTAATGTGGTCACTAGGACATGAATGAACATGAAATGTGAAAGTACGTCTAATGGTGTTTCTTGGGGGTGTTGTACAGGGCCGTAGTTCAGAGAATGAAGAAACACATGAATATAAGGATGGCATAGGGTCATAAAACATCCCTACCAGTGGGCCATGCTTTCTGGATATGATTTTCCAAGTACAGGAGGAGGCAAGGTATTACACATAATTTGGGGGTGCAGGTGGGTACAGGAGAGGGAAAAGAGCATAATTTATAGTTCCTAAAATACTTTTCATTGTACCACTTAAAAGGTTTACTAGACTCTACATAGTTTACAGAAAGATCTTAGAATCTTCCCTCCACTGTAATGGGCCATATTACCTTGGACTTGTTACTTAGTCTCTCTTGGATTTACTTTCCATATCCTTATGGGTGCAGAATTAACATCTATTTCAAATAGCTTTTCTGGGGATTAAATGAGTTAATGCCTTTCAAGTATTCAGTCCATGCCTGGGAAATAACACTCAATAATACTTACATATTAGTTTTATTAATTTTAGTAAGTACAGGAAATCATGGTCTCCTATTCTGAAAAGGCACTATCTTAGTCTGTTCAAGTGGCTGTAACGAAATACTATAGACTGGGCAGCTTATAAACAAAAGAAATTAAATTCTCACAGTTCTTAGATCTGGAAATTCTGAGATCATGGTGTAATCATGGTCAGGATCTGGTGAGGCCCTCTTCTGGGCTGCAGACTGCTGACTTCTCGTATCCCCACATAGTGGAAGGGGCAAGGTAGCTCCAGGGGCCTCTTTTATAAGGACAATAATCCCATTCATGAGGGCTATCCTCATGATCTAATCACCTTCCTGAATCCCTACCTCCTAGTATCATCCCAATAGTGATTAGGTTTTCAACATATATTAATACTGGGTCTGGGAGGGTGGCAAATATTCAGATCCTAAAAGCTATCTTCTCTAATTCTATCCTTTCTTCTCTTCATTTCCCATTCACATGTGATTAAATTTTTTTTTATTTCAGCATATTATGGGGGTACAGATTTTAAGGTTTCAATAAATGCCCATTTCTTCCCCCTTCCCCCACAAGTCTGAGTCTCCAGCATGACCATCCCCCAGATGGTGCACATCTCACTCATTATATATGTATATACCCGCCCCCCCTCCCCCCTCCCACCTGCCCAATACCCTATTACTGTAGTACCTATGTGACCACTTAGGTGCTGTTCGGTTAATAGCAATTTGCTGGTAAGCATATGTGGTGCTTGTTTTTCCATTCTTGGGAAACTTCACTTAATAGTATGGGTTCCAGCTCTAACCAGGAAAATATAAGATGTGCTATATCACCATTGTTTCTTAGAGCTGAATAGTACTCCATGGTATACATATACCACATTTTATTAATCCATTCTTGGATTGATGGGGACTTGGGCTGTTTCCACAGCCTTGCAATTATGAATTGTGCTGCTATAAAGGTGTCTTTTTTGTTAAATTTCTGATTGCAAACTTCCTCAAGTAACTTGGATCATGGAAAATGGGGAGAAGCCCAGAAAACTTCCTCTTAACAAAAACTCTTCTAACATGTAGAATGTAAATATCTTCTTATTAAAATACTAAGTTATAATCAATCAAAAATATTTAATGATATTGTACATAATATTAATGCAGTAAATGTCCATTTCAATAAATAAATACTTGGAAGATTTTTTCCTATTTTATCATAGATATGTTTCAAGCTAAACAGGGATACTTTTAGTAAATAACCTGGTTAGATGAATTCTGGGTAAATATACAAGTATTATTAAACAACCCTTGACGTCATAATAAAACTAACATAGTTACCAATATGCATGTCTACCACTTAGAAGATACATCTCTGCCCCAAATACAATCACAAAAATTATATTTTTAAAGAAGGGCTCATAATCTTTCTTTGATTTTACAATCCTACTTATGCCGTTACCCTGATATAGAAAACCTTTTCTTCTTAATTATCTTGGAAGATTATTGACATTCTTTGTGACCACTCTTAATTTCAGAATTTCTTCAACTTAAAATATATAGTTTGTGCACATTAAATTGTCTAAAGGAAGGAAGCATCATATATTTAAAAACTACGCTTTGACAAATCCCTCTTTGAGAGTAGTAAGTCCATCCTCTGTGATACTTGTAGCCCTCTGTGCATATTTTTGTTCTTCATCTCAATAATCTGTTTACAGAATTTTATAATGGCCAGCAGGCTCCTTGAGTGTTTAGAGCTTTGTCTTAGAGACATTGACTTGATGTCTCTGTCTCAGAGCCTGCCTCTGTAGACACAAGTGCAGGAGCCTCTCAGCTTTCTCCAACTCTTCTTTAAGACGCTGGAAGCCACACAATATGCATGCGGGTACCTTTCCTACCAACAAATTGCTGCCTCAGTACTAGGATATGCAAAAACAAAACAAAATAAGCACAAACATATACATAAAATAGAATAGAATTGAAAATATCTTTGTGATACTTCTAAAGTAGCTCTTCCATGAACATGTTCTTGGTGACATATGCCACCTTTGCTCTTTGGCTACACCCTTAGGTGTCTCCTTTCATCTATTTGAGACTATTGTAACATGGGTTATAGAAACCCCATGATTGAGTTGTATTTACTTATCTGACTGCTGCCCTACTATATAGTGAGCTACTAGAAAACACCAACATATCTTTATACAACCTTGTATCCCCAGCAACAAGCACATTGCCTGGCATACAGTCAGCATGTTTCTCTTCTTATTAAATAGCTTGAAACATAGAGAATCAGAGTATGTGCTGGTGTTTTGCTCATCTTCAAGCTACTTACAACAGTCCCTGGCAGGGTCACTACTGAAGCCATGTTGTGTCACTCTTTATTTTAAAAACACTCTATGGAGTAGGTTCTTTAACAATAAATAAAATATTTTTCTTTAAACTTATACAGTTAAAATTCACAATGACTCATCTCTATATTTACACTTATAACTATGGTAAACAAATACTATGATAAACAGTACATAATGACATAAATTCCTTGTCAGGGCAGCATCAAGAGCCTACAATTGACTTAAATACTCAAAACTTCAAGTGAAATACATGAATTTTGCAAAGTTAAATTAGGTGAAATAAATCCACCCAGATGTCTTGCCAAATATGAGTACACATAGTTGCAGCCTTTAGCTATTTCATACATATGTCCCCTCAAAGCAGATGTATATCCATATTCACTCAGGAAATTGTGTGTGCTTGCATATCAAGTATGAAAGAAGAATGAGTGTACAGATGAAAATAACTACTCTCTAAGGGAAAACACTAAAATTGATGCTAAATTTGTGCCCATCCATATGTGTTTATGCACCTTGAGTTGTATATGAGCAAAGTGTGTAATTCTGGTGTTTCTATTCCTGGCGCATAATTCAGGCTCAGAATTATTGTAAAATATCACCCTAAATGAAGCTTCATTTCACTGGGGGCATCCCTTTAAATATAAGTTGTAAACACAAAGCACTTTGGGGTTGAGGTGCAATATAATTCAACATGTCTCCATAGGAAATCAAAAAATATAATGCTACTGTAAAGGAGGCAATTGCTAATTCTTTTCTCTAAAAGGCTTATATGACTTTCATTTTATAGCCTTTTTTTTTCATCTTATTACAAACGCAAAGCATGCTCATTTTAGAAATTTTTACAAATTCACAGAGGGACAAAAGGTAGAAGTTGGAAATAAAAAACTCACCATTTCCCATACTCCTCAGTCAAATACACATGAGCATCAGTTTTACATACAGCCCATTATATGTATTATTATGTATGAAAAGTACAAACATAAAGTAGCTTTTTTTTAGACTATAGGTTGTTTTTGCATCTCCATAACCTGCCCAAGTTAATAGAAGACAGAGGATTAGTTAAAAGTGTTAATATTATATTTCAGCTTGATAGTGGATAGAAGAACACCTATACTAATATTAGATATAAAGAAACTCTTCAGTCAGGGGCCAGGAACTACTATGGTTGTAAAGGCACCATGGACAGGTACAGTAAAAAACAAACAAACAACAACAACAAAAAAAAAACCCTTATACTAGACACAGATCTAAAGCTTTAGGACACATCCTGACACATCATTATTCTAGAACCCCAGAACCATCAAAACCTTCAGTGTTGATTCTAAACTTTGAGAAAATAACTTTAAGTAAAGCTGCTTTGTTTTCTCTCCTATTTTCTAACATTTATTTGGGAAATTATAAGTGGGGAAGAGAAAGGTGGTAAATTAATCTTTAACTGTTTGGCACTAATAAGTGATTTTGGGAACAATATCCTATGGTTTCTGGAAATATCATTTCTGGAAATGAAAACTGACATAGAAGGAATATAATAAGCAAACACTTGTTTATAAAATGACTTTAATAGCAGGCAAGCATTTTACATATCATGTAACAGACACTCCTCTTAGCTCTTCATGTCTATTATCTCCTCAGTTCTCTGAACAACTTGATTAATATGTGCTACTACTTTCTCCATTTTACAGTTGATCAAACTGAGGCACAGAAAGGTTATGCAAATTTCCTGGCATCACATAGTTAACAATTGCTAAAGACAGACAGTGCACTCAGCCACTCTGAAACTGAGGTCTGAATTCATAACCACCGAAACAGAGTTTAGAGTTATTCATTACTAACACATCACTTCACATTTTTCCCCCTAAACTTGTGTCTTAATGTCACTAAAAATTTTTCAAGATATCATTTTAAATTGATGCACAATGTTTCATCTATTAGAGGCATTATGGTAGACCTAAAAATTTCTTTATTTTTAGATTTTTTCTATTTCCTCATTTTTGTGATTATAGCTATAATAATATAATGCTGGAATAAGTGTCTGATTACTAAATTCATGAGTTTGAATTTAAGAAAAATCTTCTATACATATTTAAAAATTGTTTTCCAAAAGAGTATTACCAATTATACCTTCACCAGAAGTTTAAACATAACTTTCACCATAAGTTTAAGAGAGTATTAAGCATACCAGATTCTCAGTAGTATATTACCAACTTTAGCATGATGAGGTTTTGTGATGTTTAAGGTAATTCTCATGGGCTATATATGGGTTCTTATGATCATTTCCATGAAGTAGAATAGTAAAACAGAAAAGAAAATCTGGGTTTAAATGTAATTCTGGCATTTTTTAGCTCTATGACATCACACACAAATTCTCTCTGAGCTTCAGTTTTCTTATCTACCTGCACTCTCTAATTTAGTGGTTTGTGGTTAAAAGAAAAGAAAGAAAACCTTATGTGAATGTGCTTTGTCAAGTATAATTCAAATTTATGGTGTTGGCTATTAGTAACATAAAGAATGGATAAGTTATATTTTTTTCACTATAGAATGAGAGGCTGAGAAAACCCTGATACTATCTACTTATTAATACATCACTGAAATGAATGTAGCTCAATCTCTCTTATTCTTTCACTCTGATCTATTAAATCAGCATTAGTTTAACAAAATAATGAACCTAATCTATAATACATATGTCTTAGTCTGTTTAGGATGCTAAAATATCACTAAGTAGCTTATAAACAACAGAAATTTATTTCAGTGGAGGGAGGAGGCACCTCTCTGGAGCCCCTTTTATAAGGACACTAATTCCACTCATGAGGGCTGAGTTCAGATGATCTAATCATATCCCAACGTCCCCACCTCCTAATACATTGGAATTAGGTTTCAACATTTGAATTTTATAGGAGACACAAACTTTCAGAACATAGCAGCATAGTTCCAAAGAAAGAGGAATTAATAGGTGTATATTTTTTTCAAGGTCATAAGACAGTAGGAACTAAACTGAGATTCATTGAATTTGATCCTCTTTTATAACATATTTTTATAACATGATTTTTAAATTTTTATTTTTATTTTATTTTATTTATTTGTTTTTTTGTTTTTTTTTTTTGAGACAGAGTCTCTCTTTGTTGCCCAGGCTAGAGTGAGTGCCATGGCGTAGGCCTAGCTCACAGCAACCTCAAACTTCTGGGCTCAAGCAATCCTACTGTCTCAGCCTCCCAAATAGCTGGGACTACAGGCATGTGCCACCATGCCCAGCTAATGTTTTATATATATATATATATTAGTTGGCCAATTAATTTCTTTCTATTTATAGTAGAGACGGGGTCTCACTCTTGGTCAGGCTGGTTTCGAACTCCTGACCTCGAGCAATCTGCCCACCTTGGCCTCCCAGAGTGCTAGGATTACAGGCGTGAGCCACCGTGCCCAGCCAAAAATTTTTATTTTTAAATAGACTATTTTTTAGGCAGTGAAATTGAGGGAAAAGTACAGAGAGTTCCCTTATGTCTCCTGCCCTCACTATTAACATTTCACACCAGAGTGGTACATTTGTTGCAAATGATGAACCTGCATTAACACATCGTTATCAGTCCATAGTTTACATTAAGGCTCCCTCTTAGTGTATGTTCTATGTGTTACGACAAATGTATAATGACAATTACTCACCATTATAGTGTCATACATAGTATTTCTACTGCCATAAAAATCTTCTGTGCTTTGCCTATTTATTTTCCTTCCTCCTCACAACTCCTGGAAACCACTAATCTTTTTACTGTCTTCATAGTTTTGCCTTTTCCAGAAGGTCATATAGTTGGAATTATTCTGAAAGGTATATGGCCTTTCAGATTGACTTTTCACTTAGAAATATGCATTTAAGGTTCCTCCATGTCTTCTCATGGCTTGATAGTTCATTTCTTTTCAGTGCTAAATATTATTCCATTATCTGGATGTATGTTGTAGTTTTTTTAAAAATCTATTTGCCTACTGAAGGACATCTTGATTGCTTCCGGAAGTTTGGGCAATTATGAATAAAGCTGCTATAAACATTTACATGCAGATTTTTGTGTGGACATAAGTTTTCAACTCATTTGGGTAAATACTAAGGATTGAGATTGTTGAATATTACAGTAAAAGTATGTTTCATTTTGTAAGAAACTGCTAAACTCTCTTCCAAAAGTGGCCATACCATTTTGCATTCCCACAGCAATGAATGAAAGTTTTTGGTGCTTCATATTCTAGCATGGACTTGGTGTTTTCGGTCAGAGAGCACATCAAAGTTCACAATAGTTTTATGCTTATTTTAAAACAATTGAACTGACGCTTCGAGAAACTGATGATTCACTTTCTGCCAAGACAATAAAAAGGGATATCAGACCTTCATTATAGAAGTAATACAAATAGGGCCTATAGCGATTGCTAGAGCAGTGGATTATATGTTCAAATCAAAGCTGAATGTATGTTTATTTACTATATTGCTTTATACACATTCTTATTCACCTAAAAACATATAACAATAATACTGTTCACATCTGTCTGTTAGTGTCCTCAAAGCATTTTTCAGATACTATTGTATAATTATTACAATTAGATGACATGAATAAATGGGTTAAGTTCAATCTGCACATAAGAAAATAGAGGTATAAAGCATTTATTACCTGAATTATGAACATAAACTTTTCATTTTGACCTTTATTGGGTGTGTAGCTAAGAGTTAACGGAATACGCAATAGAGAAAAATCAATGGACAAGAGCTTAAATAGATCTATTCTAAATGTTTCCATTCAGTAATAAGTATAACCAACGAAAACATTAAATAGGATATTAATGCTTTACATATTTGACTATTGATTAGTCTGTTTTCTTACTTTTTATTAAATATTTTGAAAAGAAGATTGAGAGAACTTTTGGCCCTTTATATCTTCTTTATTATTAATTTTTTAAAAAGTGTGATTTTGTTTATTTGGTAATATAACTCATCTTGCCAGAAAAGACAAGAAAATTATAACCCTATTCACCACATCCGTACTTTACATGCTATTTTCTTGTATATTTATTTATATATGAGATTGTCATTTATCCAGTCAATACTCATTTAGATTTACATATTTACCATTTTGTTCATTTTCATTGCTTCTAGTATCTTTGAAATATATTCTAGTCTTTCTTTAGAAGAATAATATTTCTTTAAGTTTGTGTCTCCTGGTAATGAATTTCTTGTTGTTTTGTATTAAAATGTGTTAAGTTCACTTATTTGGGGAGGATATTTTATCTAGGTAAAGAATCCCAGATAGATACCTTTCGTTATTATTTCTTGCATCACATCTGAGACATTACAGTCTTATGGCTTCTACTTTTTCTTTTTAAAATTTCCATTTGTTCTCTTGAACAACCATTATAATCTTATACAATTGTTTTTCACTTTTTCTTCTGTTATCTGAATTCTGACATTGCTGTGTTTAGTTGTGAATAAATTTCTTGAATTTATTCTACAGAAAAACTTGAGTTTTTTGAATCTGTAAATTACCTTTTCACTTTTTTCTAATAAATTTCAGTCACAATCTTCCAAACATAACTACTATTCTATTTGTTCTCTTATTGTCTGTGAGATTCCAAATAAATATGTTAGTTTTTCTAACAGTATTCTCAATGTATATTTCATCCTTTTTAATTTTTTAACTTTTTATCTCTCCTCATCATTAATTCTTTTTATCTCTTCTAGTCTACATTTAAAAACTACTGATTTCATTCATATTTTTCAGTTATTGTAACTCTTTTTTCAGTTCTAGTAGTTCTGTTTGGTATCTTTTAAATTCTGTTATGCAACTTTTAGTATTTTCTACTTCTCTGCCAAATTTTTAATCTTGTCATTTACCTTCTCTTGAATACATGAATTAATTTTCTTAAGTCTATGATGATTCTATTTATCAGGGTGTTCTAGGGCATTGTTTCTATCATCTTATTTCATTTTTATTTTATTTCCTGTTTTTTTCTTTTTATCTCCTCGACTGTTTTATTAATATCTATTTCATGCTGGATATTTTATTCATAAAAATTTTTATAGTAATACCTTGAAGACTAGAATGCTACTAAATTATTCCAGAAAAGATGTTTATTTCTCCTTGGCATCTACAGTAGTAGGTATCTGGGTTCTCCTTAATATATGGTTGATGAACTACAGGATTCTTGCCATTTTGGGAAAGATAAATAATTTGAGCAGCCCAAAACCAATGTACTTGCAAATCCAATGCATGGTAAGAGCATGCTTTCTGACATGCATACATATGGTTATCTTCTCACTGTGTCCTCACGTGGTAAAGAACAGAGAGAGAAGCAGTAAGCTGTCTCATATCTGATTTTATAAGGGTACAAATCCTAACGTGAGGGGTTCACCTTCATAACCTAATAACCTTCCAAAAGCTCCACCTCTTAATATTATCCCATTGAGGTTTAGGGTATGAACATATCAACTTGGGAACAGGGGGACAAAACTATGCAGTTGATAGCAGCCTCCTACTCTCTTCTTAAAGGTAGAAGCATTCCCAAATGCTGGATTACTTCTCAAAATTTTAGACCGGTGATTCCTTATTACCATTTAGCTCTCTGTATTAATTAATATTATGTTGTTGTTGCCACAATTTATCACAAACAGCTCAAAATATCAATTTATTTTCTCACAGTTTCTGTGGGTCAGAAGTCCAGGCACATAATGGCAGGATGTTTTTCTCAGGGTCTCATAAGGCCAAAATTAATGTGGTAAGAGGGATGTGGTTCTCATCTTAGTTTCAGGATCCTTTCCAAACTCCCTGTTTGGAAACTTGTTTTTTGACAGAAGGTGGTTCCTTCTCACCCATTCCAATGCCCCCCTGTAACTTCAAGCCATCAAAGGCATGGTGAATCCTCTTCATGCATCAAATCTCTTACTTCCTCTTCAACTTCTGCTTTTCAGGGCTCATGTTATTACATTGTGCCACCTGGATAATCTAGGATAATCTCCTTATTTTTAAGATGAACTGTTTCCTAATCTTAATTACATCTTCAAAGTCCCTGTGACTGTAACGAATGCAGGGTATGATAGCTCATCATATTGCCAGCTTTGATAAGGGCATGGAATCATCTTGGGGGCTGCATTTCCACCACAGTCACCAATGGCTTTAGGAAGGACTTTTTTTTTTTTTCTTTTTAATATTTTCCCAGTTTTTTTGGTTGTCCACAGCTGAAGTAGTACACTGAATGGGTACTTATTTCATCATTACTAGAAGCAGAAATCCTCTTAGTCAAGTTTGTAGTTCTGTGCTTTAAAAGTTTGTCTTCTGCCTCGCTCCATTTGCCCAGCATAGCAGATACAAATGCCAACTTGTGTGATCGGCTAATAAGGTTAAAATCTCAGGTTTTAACTTTCTTCTATATGGCTCTCGGCAACATTCTTCATATTGCTATAATTCCTGTCCTTATTGGCAATCATATTACCTATAATACTGAATTATTGTGAGGATTAAACACATATAAAATCATTTAGCACACTAAAACTTGCATAGTAAATGTTAACTTTCAGAATGTTAGTTTTTTTATTAATCAAACTTTAGAGGAATGTGTTATATTTTTTAAAACAATAATTAAATTGGAAAGTAGCCTAATCATCTATTATAATATATTTCAATCCCTAAGGAAAATATATATTTTGAAATAGTGGGCCTCCTTGAATATTACCTATGTCAATGCTGCCAATAAACTACAAATGTTTAAATAAAATATAAACATGCAAAAAAGAAATAGCAAATACAAAAATAGAATTAAATCTTTCTATTCTTCCTTAGTCTTGATTATTCTGCAAATGCTAGAATAGGTATTTAGAACATTATTTATGGGGTTAAGACCCAATTATGAACAAGACAAGTTGTTTTGCCCTGAGATCAGTCTTTAATGGGCTATATTTGGTTTCACCAGTCTATAACAATACTATCATAAACATGTTTTGGCAACAGACAGTAGACAATGTCAGCAAAAAATAATCTGAGTCCTAGAGCTACATGTACAAAGGATATGATTAGACCTTTTACCTCCAACCTTGTTGAACATGTTTGAATTCAAGTTGAAATGTAATGTTTTAGTACATTCACAACTCTCAAAGAAGAACAGTGTCACACATAATTATAAAGATCTCAGAAAAAAGCACAAAAGGCCATCTGTGAGAGTTGAACAGATGTAGCTATTCAAAATACTTTGTTTCATATTAAAGCTGGAAATTCCAAAGTTTAAGTAATTGGTGTTTAGATATGTGGAAACTAACAATGAAAAAAAATTAAATATAAGAATGATGATGATTGTACAATTTTGGTCATTTAAAAATTCTTTTTCGTTTTATACATAAAAATGATTCCCTATAGAAAAAATAAAATTATATAGACACAGAAGAAAATTATTAACACAGAAGAAAGTACAACCATTAAAATTCATTTTTCTTATGTCTCTAATAAAATTTAGCAATTTTTATTAGCCCTAACAGAGTTTGTTGCTAAGAATTAGGAAGTGGTTGTCTCCTAAATCAAGTATAGTCAATTACTGCCTTCCTCTAGATATGTTTAGTTTGCTTTATTTTCATCAGAAGCATACTTTTAATACTGTGGTTCTTAAGCTTTGCCAGACTTCAGAATCCTTGGGATATATATTCTTTTAAATCCTCTGCCTGGCTTCACCACAGATTAATCAGAATTCCCTAGGGATAAACCCAATCATCAATTATTTTATTAACTGACCAAGTGATTCTCATGTACAACCAAGTTTGAGAACCAGTGCCTTAGGAGCTATTACAGATTAGGTATAAGTGGCATGTGAAAGATAAGTTTATTTAAAATAAGAAAATAAACAAGAAACAAATCTATGTATGTTATGAATTATGAAATTAGAAATTAGTATATGTACTATTGTCATTAATATATTAGCATTTTTATAAAAGTTGAAATCAAAAATTGAATTCGATCACTTAATGAAAAAATGAAATGTGGAAATTAACACATTTTTTTCTAAATTATTTTTATTCTATTTTTACCTCCCTGTATCAAATTGTAACAAGAGAATTTTTCTCTAATTTAAACATATTTCAGCTCTTCATACACAACTGTGACATGGCCCAGCTAAAATATAAATCCCTTTTAAACAATTTAAATGTCATAGGTGAATTGCTTTAAACATGAAATTATTACTAACCATAACTAAAAGGAAACCAAAACAATTGCCAAAATATATAACAATATCAAAGGAAAACAAAAAGAAAACCTGGGTGAACCCAACCCCCTCTTATGGGTTGAACTGTACATTCTAAAAATTCATATGTTGCAGTCTTTATTGGTTTCCTAGGGCTGCAGTAACAAAGTACCACAGACTCAGTGTCTTTGGCAACAAAACTTATTTTTCCAAAATTTATTTTTTCAATTCTGGAGACTAAAAGTCTGAGATCAAGTTATTTGGCAGGGTCAGCGGAGTTCTTTTGAGGTGTCTCAACTAGGTTCACAGATGTCTGTTTTCTCCCTGCATCTTCACAAGGTCTTCCCTCTGTACAACTTTTGTGCCCTAATCTCCTCTTCTTATGAAGATACCAAACACATTGGGTTAGGGCCCATTCTAATGGTATTATTTTACATTAATTACCACTTTAAGGATCCTATGTCCAAATACAGTCACATTGTGAGGTACTGGGTATTTCAACTTCAACGTACGAATGGGGGGGGGCACAATTCAGCCCATCACAAAATTCAAACCCCTCGTACCACAGAATATGACATTATTTGAAAATAGAGTGAGTTTCTGCAGATATAATGATTAAGGAAATACTGGAGTAGGGTAAGTCCCTCTACTCCGATATGAACAATGTCCTCATAAAACAGAGAAATTTGAATACAGGCACACATTGGGAGAATGTTAAGTGAGGATAAATACAGAGATCAAGATAATACTTCATCTACAAGCTGAGGAATGCCGAAGTGAAGTTTGTCAGCAAACCACTAGAAGCTCTTGGACAGAATTCTCTCTCACAGCCCTCAAAAAAGACAGCAACCCTACTGACCCCTTGATCACAGACTTCCAGCCCCCAGAACTGCCATTCAATAAATCTGTTGTTCTAAGCCCCTCGGTTTGTGGTACTTTGCGATAGCAGCCCCAGGAAATCAATAAGCACACTTTTGAAATAGCCCTAAATAGCCCTTCCACACTGATAAAAATAAAACAAAACTTGTTTTACTTTTACAAAATGAATACTTGAGCATATGGTGAACAAATCATCTGAAATAATTTGTGTGATTAGTTTCATCATGGCAAAACAAGAGTCATTGAGAAATAACTGAAGTTATCTCTATTAAGAACCCATCACAGATAATTACCACAATTTTAAATACCAGTTGGCCTCAAATGAACTTCTAAATTAAGGTTAAAATTACTTTGTTCCTCTTTGAGTTATTCACAGAGCACTCCTGAATGGGTAAAAAAAAATCATTTGTCATCAGGATTTACTTAATTAGTTTTATAATAATGTTAATTAAATATTTAAAAAAATAAAATGTCATGAATTTCTTAATATTTAGCTCTTCTACCTTTATAATCCTAAGCATTTTCAAATAAAAAATCAGTAAGATTCAGAAATAGACTTTTATATGAACTGTGATCTTTCATTGAAATTAAACTGCTATTTTTCTTTGTGAATCATTATTTTTTTTAGTGCAGCATATTCATCCTATGTGTCATGCTGTGATTCATTTCTCCCACCAGTTTTTCCTCTTTTAACTTCTATGAACACTGTGTTGGTTCTTTTATATGTACCCATGCTGTCGTATTTTTGCCAATAAAACTTTAAATTAATGAACAACATATTATTTCCATGTGAAGCCAGCCTCTATTCTTCCCTCAGAAGCCCAAGTCTTTAAAATGAATCATACATGTTATAGTGTGGGCAAAAGCACAAATGAAATACAAATATTAAGCTATAGAGTTTTCTTGTTATTTATTAAGGGAAGATAATTGTCCAAACGTCTTATGTTTTGTATGCCGAGAAAATTGTCTTCCCAAAATACATCTGGCCTCACTGGTTC
The DNA here is from genome assembly GCF_040939455.1 of Microcebus murinus. NCBI lineage: Eukaryota > Metazoa > Chordata > Mammalia > Primates > Cheirogaleidae > Microcebus > Microcebus murinus. The sequence goes on from NC_134114.1 coordinate 17,314,855, forward strand.
CTTCCTGGACAGGGATGAATTTATTTGATTAGTGAGATTAGTGGAAGCAACTGAGGAAAACTTATTTCAGCCCGTTGTTTCTTTGTTTACACATTGACATCCCACAGAGAAGGCCTACCCAGTCTTGCTATTGTGAAGATTGGGGTAGTGTTGGGACAGGCATTAAGCCACATCTGCATGGGTTCCCCATTCTCCATCCAAAGATTCAACAGATAGAGTTGAATCTCTGGAGATGCTTTAATTAGGGATGATTCCTAGCTCCTATATGGACTAGCTGTGTGATTTTAGGCAATCTTTTTAACCACATTGTGCATCACTTTCCTCAAATGTAAAATGGAAATGAGTCTATGATCTTCTTCTTCTAGATTTTGTTACAATATAATTGAGCTAATACATATTAAAAGCTTAGAAATTGCCTGGCATCCAATGGGTGCTATATTCACTATTATTGATTGCCACCTGATTGCTTCCTGTATTCTTTTCATAATTGTTCAGAGTTGGAATATAGTAGATAGTGGTGTCATGTGTTGACTTCTGATTCCTGACATTTTTTTTGGAGCAACATCATAATAAAAAAAAATGAAAAAAAAAAGTCAAATAAATTGTGCCCATCCCACAAGGATATATTTGTAGCAACTGTTGGGAAATCCTAATCTAGAGAAAGAAAAGGAAACTAAATATAAAACAATTCCTGTGCTTATAGCTTTTATTTACATTATCTAATTAAATGCAACAAAACACTGGGTTTAGTTAGAGAGTGTGGTAGTTCTATTTAAGAGTTGGCTGGTTTGAAGACTTTTTTTCAAACTCTACAGCATACTTTATATCCAACTCTGCCCCAAATACAGCTAACTCACTGCTTTAAGATAAGGAATCACTCTCTGCCACCACTACGAAAAAGAATGTTTCTCCCAGCAATGAGTTGAATTTTGCTCTCCTATAGCACCCATGTGCTGGTCTTGAGGTGGGCTGCACATGGATGTTCATAGCAGTACTATTCACAATAACTACTGTAAGCCAGAGTTTCCTAAAACATAAAATGAAGAAGACTAGGACAGCTATTACATAGCACTGTGACCGTTACATGAGAAAATTATGTACACTTATCAATAGAGCAATGAGTGCAAATTTTGTAAAGACTAGAATTGTTATTACTTCAAAAGTAATCTCATTTATAATTATGAAAGATTATTCCTTATTGACTATCATATCTCAGTTAAAGGATTCAATTCAACTTATTGGGAAAAATGAACTGTGGGTCAATTAGGTAAGTGTCTGAATGACTGGATCTATAATTTATAAATTGTGTGGCCTTGAGGATATCAATCATCTCTTCTGAATTCCAGTATCTTCAACTATCGAAGATGATATTATCACCTATCACAAATAACTCAACATAGTACAATCCTATGTGATATGTAGTAGCTACATAGTAGATGTATAGCTATGATACTGATAGTATTTTTACTTCATTGCCTTATCAATCCTTCCTGCTTAAACATGAACAGTGATGTGAGATTTCATGAGAAACCAATCATTTAATGATACAGGGTTACCTTTCAAAAATACACACACATGCACACATGTAAAGAAAGATGTTTAAGAAGCCTGGGAGAATATTTATATTTACATGTAAAATATAAATTTATATAGAAATTTTTGGTGCTTAAAGTATAGATTGTTAGGTTGGAAGTGGTGGCTCATGTCTGTAATCCTAGCACTTTGGGAGGTTGAAGTGGGAGGGTCACTCACTTGAGGTCAGGAGTCAAGACCAGCCTGAGCAAGAGCAAGACCCCATTTCTACAAAAAACTAGAAAAATTAGCCAGGCATGGTGGTGCATGACTGTAGTCCCAAATACTAGGGAGAATGAAGCGGGATGATTGTTTGAGGCCAGGAGTTTGAGGTTGCAGTGTACTATGATGCCACTGCATTCTAGCTCTGACGACAGAGCAAAACTCTGTCTCAAAAATCAATCAATCAATAAATAAATTGAAGTAGAGATTGTTAATCTATACCTGAATAAAATCTTTGAATTAAAGTTGTTTCTAGAGTAGTCTCCTATACAGGTGTGTGTGCACACACACATACATTAGGAGAAATAACTTTTATTTTACAGATCATATCAGAAAACTAATTTCCTTAGAACTTCTAAAGAAATTGGAATTGACTCATATATTCATAGGAAAAGATGGACTAAATATCAGTGAATTTAAAGCATCAATAATTGAAAACATTATTTTACTTTACTTAAATAATGAATATCTACTCATATGAGTGGGACTCTGATGTATAAACATTTTATTCTTGAAGTTATTGTAAATTAATCTGGAGAAATGTCTATGCCAAAAATTATAAAATAATCTTAAAAAGATTAATAACAGAAGCACTACTAAGATCAATGACTGAGGCTTTGATTCAAATACTATTTTGACATAATTACAAAATAAATAGGAGTTCATATTCTTATTTTGTATTAGCTAACAATTATTTAACCATTTCACTTAAATTATCTAAATTATTTCAAATTTTTGAGCCTGGAACTCCTTTCCAAATCTTAAAATAGTTTAATTTAAAGCATGGTTATAGAAATTAAATATGATACTTTATATAAAAGAATAAAAGCATTTTGTACTTTTCCCCATCTTAACCCACATTAAAATATTTTCAACTATTAAATACTTTATACTTTAAAATTGAGATGTGTATAACTTCATCAGATATTTTAGCATAATTTGTAAATCCAGATGAATATACATATATATATATTATTTTAATGTGATATAGGATAAGCTACTCTTTGAAACCAACCAAATCCTTCTTGTGCTATTTTGCAAAATATATTTGCCACAGCATTATTGTATTTAATTTTTCTGTTGCCTCTAAGATTCAAATTTTTAATTAAAGAGACACTTAATAACATTCCTTATATACACACACATCTGTGATATTATTAGAAATAATATACTTGGTCTGTTGGAGTCAGCATTTTTTTACTTTAAAGTTTCTTTTTATTGAGGCTAATATTTCAAAAAAATGCTGTGCATATTTTTTCCTTGTTATACTTTAGTCAGCATTTTCACATATGTATCAGATAGATTAAGAAATAAATGGCAATACAACCTGGGGCCTGAAAGTTTAAATGCAAGAAAACACAGAAATAGAGAGGTCATAGTTGTCATAGCAACATAATCTGGCTATATTCACATTAACTTTTCCTTACTAGACATATTTTCAAAGCCCTATAGAGTCGTTTCAACTAATAAGGGAATATAGTTTGTGTGCATTTAGTATAGAACTTTAAGGTACTGTTAGTACAGGCCATAGTCACTAGAAGCAACATTTTATTTGAAATTTAATTCAGAAAGTATAATGATTTAGGAGGATTCCTAATAATATAATATTTGTGGAATAATGTATAGTTAAACCCAAGCTTTTGCTCTTTCCAGGAAATAGAGAGACAAAAGCATCTCATAGTAATATTTTAAAATCCTCCCAAGGTTTTACCAAATGTGTTTTCTTTATTTCCCAGTAGCTTTTCACTGATTTTATAATAAAGCAGCAGGTATTATATAACGTTTTTACCAAGAAATATTATATATTTTATCCTACATCTTTAATTTTAAATATAGGCATGATTCTTCTATCTTGTGATATCCCTATGTTCACTTCAAGCTACAACAAGAATTTAATAATGTCATGTACAAACCAGTTCCATAACCTGACCCAATTGATCTTTTGCTAGAAAATAAATAAAACAAAAACAAATAAAACCTCTACATTATAGAACATAATTATGAAACTCAAAATAACACATTTAGTTTGATTTCAGAAATACTTGTTCTTTAGCTTATCTACTGATTTAACTGACTAAAAATATTAGTATAATTAATCATCAAATCAGCACATATTTGTGTAATAAGCAATTATAGTATAAAAATATAAGTAATAGGACATAGCCAAAAAATAGAAAAATTAATTATTAACATAAATTTAATATAAGTGAGAGTGACCTTGAGTGATTTAAAAAGAGCTACATTTCTATCTAAAATAAAAAAACTAAGGAAAAAATCAACAAACTTATGATGATATCTTAAGCATAGCCATTTAAAAAATATGATACTAAATGGTCAAAACATAATAACTGTTTAGAAAACTAATCCCTCTTGGAGCTTTAGGTGGGATACAGGCATATTTCATTATATATATATATATATATATATATATATATACACATACATATATATATTTTAACATTTAGGGCATTATTTTTTTATTTATTTTGGCATATTATGGGGGTACAAATTTTAAGGTTTCAATAAATGCCCTTTCCCCCCTCCCCCCACAAGTCTGAGTTTCCAGCATGACCATCCCCCAGATGGTGCACATCTCACTCATTATATATGTATATACCCGCTCCCCTACCCCCTTCCACCTGCCCTATTACTGTAGTACCTATGTGTCCACTTAGGTACTGCTCAGTTAATACCAGTTCGCTGGTGAGTATATATGGTGCTTGTTTTTCCATTCTTAGGATACTTCCAGCTCTAACCAGGAAAATATAAGATGTGCTATATCACCGTTGTTTCTTAGAGCTGAATAGTACTCCATGGTATACATATATCACATTTTATTACTCCATTCTTGGATTGATGGGCACTTGGGCTGTTTCCACAGCCTTGCAATTATGAATTGTGCTGCTATAAACATTCATTGAATGCAGGTGTCTTTTTTGTAGAGTGTCATTGGATCTTTTGGGTAGATGCCCAGTAATAGGATTGCTGGATCAAATGGTAGATCCACTTGTATCGCTTTAAGGTATCTCCATATTGCTTTCCACAGAAGTTGAACTAGTTTGTTGGCCCACCAGCAGTGTAGGAGTATTCCTCTCTCTCCGCATCCACGCCAGAATTTATTGTTTGGAGACTTTTTTTTTTTTTTTTTTTTGAGACAGAGTCTCACTTTTGTTACCCTGGCTAGAGTGAGTGCCGTGGCGTCAGCCTAGCTCACAGCAACCTCAAACTCCTGGGCTCAAGCGATCCTCCTGCCTCAGCCTCCCAAGTAGCTGGGACTACAGGCATGCGCCACCATGCCCAGCTAATTTTTTGTATATATACATTTTTTAGTTGGTCAATTAATTTCTTTCTATTTTTAGTAGAGACGGGGTCTCGCTCAGGATGGTTTCGAACTCCCAACCTGGAGCAATCCGCCCGCCTCGGCCTCCCAGAGTGCTAGGATTACAGGCGTGAGCCACCACGCCCGGCCTGTTTGGAGACTTTTTGATAAAGGCCATTCTCACTGGAGTTAAGTGATATCTCATTGTGGTTTTGATTTGCATTTCCCTGATTAGAGATGTTGAGCATTTTTTCATATGTTTGTTGGCCATTCTTCTGTCTTCTTTAGAAAAGTTTCTGTTCAAGTCCTTTGCCCACTTTTTAATAGGGTTATTTGATTTTTTCTTGCTGATTTTCATGAGTTCTAAGTATATTCTAGTTATCAGCCCCTTATCAGATGCGTAGGATGCAAAAATGTTCTCCCATTCTGTAGGTTGTCTGTTTACTTTCATGACTGTTTCTTTGGCTGTGCAGAAGCTTTTTAGTTTCATCATGTCCCTTTTATTTTTGTTGCTGCTGTGATTTCATTTTATATTTTTAATGAACATGAATGATCAAATAACACAGCATGCATGGATTCATTTAGCCCATTCATAATTATACAAATATTTAATATAAACAACAATGCAATTTAGCAGATTTTACTTTTTCATATTAAATTTTCTCCCTCTATATTCAGCTTAAAGTTATTAGAAAGCATTTGTGCAGCTCTAGATAAAATGAAACACTTTTGAGAGTGGTGTAATTGGTATAAAGGGCATCAGTTGTGATCATCTGAGAAGAAATGGCACAGTTCCTGGAAATTCTGAATTTTACTGCAAGGACATAATCCATTGAGCAAGACCAAGTCAAAGCACAGTCAGAGGTGAGAATGTAAAACCCTGAGTACAGAGAAATTGTTCAGAGCTGGAGAGTGCTATATAGGGACCACAACGAGGTCCTAGTGTAAGAGTTTTAGCAGATCCCTAGGTTATGGTTCTCAGGACTCTGTTTAGGGGAGTACACATTACATTAGGTCCATGATAATAGTCTATTTTGCATAACATATGTTCTGCTCCAGGTTTGATTTATTGCTGTATCCTTTGGTTAGAGGCACCTGCCTTACATCAAGTAACTTACCAAGGAAAACCCATCAGACTAACTGCAGACTTCTCAACTACAACCTTACAAGCCAGAAGGGACTAGGGCCCCATCTTCAGTCATCTTAAACAGAACTTCCAGCCTACAATTTTGTATTCTGCAAAACTAAGTTTCATATATGAAGGAGAAATAAAGACTTTTCCAAACAAGCAAACGTTGGTTGAGGGAATTTGTCAAGACCAGATCTGCCCTGCCAGAAATACTCAGAATCACATTATATATGGTTCAGTACTATAGACATCCAGCAGTGTAAAAACATCCAAAAGCTAAAACTCACAGCTCATATAAAACAATAGCATAAGAGGAAAAACAAAACAATAAGGTATTACCCAACAGGATAAATAGAGCAGCATCCCACATATCAATTCTATCAATCAATGTGAACAGTCTGAATGCTCCACACAAGAGACATAGGCTGGCTGAACAGATGAAAAAATATAACCCAAGTATCTGCTATTTCCAGGAAACACATCTAACCCACAAAGATTCATACAGCCTGATGGTGAAGGGATGGAAAAAAATACTGTATGCAAATGGAAACCAAAAGAAAGCAGGTGTAGCCAGTCACATATCAGATAACATAAGACAGACTTTATAATTGTAAAGAGAGACAAAGATGGCTATTATAAAGGGAGAAATTCATCAAGAAGACATAACAATCCTAAATATTTATGCACCTAATACAGGTACACCCAGATTCATAAAGCAAACCCTACTATTAATAGATCTAAACAAAGTGGTAAACAGCAACATTATAATTGCTGTGGATTTTAACACCCCACTAGCAGAACTGGAGACAGATCATCCAAGCAGAAAATAAATAATCACTGGACTTAAATGGGACTCTAGAACAAATGGGCCTAACAGACATTTACAGAACATTATATCCAAAAACTACTGAATATACATTTTTTTTCATCAGCACATGGAACATTCTCTAAGATGGACCACATCTTAGGCCCCAACACATGACTCAGCAAATTCAAACAAATAAAAACTATGCCATGTGTCTTCTTGGACCATAGTGGAATAAAACCAGAAATCAACTCCAAAAGAAACATTCAATTCTACACAAAGTCATGGAAATTAACAACCTGCTGGTGAACAATTATTGTGTCAATAATAAAATTAAGATGGAAATCAAAAGATTCCTTGAATGGAACGTAAAATGTGACACAAGTTATCAAAATTTATGGGTTCAGCAAAAGCAGTGTAAGGGGAAAATTCATAAATTCATAGCCTTAAATGCCTACATCAGAAAGATAGAAAGGTCACAAATAATGACATACATCTCAAGGAACTAGATAAGCAAATACAAACCAAACCCAGAGCCAGAAGAAGAAAAGAAGAAAGGTCAGAGCAGACGTAAATAAAATGGCAAACATTGTTATGAGTATTTTTATAACTAATATATTTATAACTTATTATAAACAAGTGAAAGATATGACAAACAGAATTATATGCATTCTGGGATCTGTTATTGATTCCTTCTGCAGATGTTTTAATACTTGGTCTCCCTGGACTTGGAGTGGGGAACAGTTTACCTGAATAGTTCTGTGATTCAAAGAATTTTTATATATTACCATTCAATGGGCTAAAATTGCATTATTTATAGAACTTTGATCACCTAAATGATGTATTTCAGAGCTCATGTAGTAAAGATAATCTGTCTTGAAATATAATGAGTTAAATAAACATTGCTATATTGTTAAATGTATTTATAAAAGCAAAATATAACAGTAGTATGCTCTAGAAAAAAATAAGGGGTTTCAAATACATTCTCTGTTCTAATTTAAAAATCCTCCACAATATGACATCCAAGTTACAAAGAAGAGATTTTAGAAAATGTTTGAAACTGATGTCTAGTGCAACTCAGGAGATATTTAATACAAAAGGTTCTGGGAAAAGTGAATTTTGAATTGTATCTTCCTCTCTAAAGGCAAATCCAGTTGAAGGGAAATTAATAGATGACTTTCAATGAAAAGGAGTAGTTTTTATTAAACATGTCCATAAAATTAGGTTCAGGGACTGTCTGTAAGAAAATGTACACTTCACAACCTTGTGATGAATATTATAGATTTGCTCCTTTTATTTGCATTAATTTTAACATGTATGTTTCTAGGAATTTAAAATATTTTTTAATGCAACAAGTAGGTTATTTCCCTTATTTTCTATTTTTATTATTAGCATTATATCTGTATTAGGATATTTATATCTGTATATTTACATTAGGATATTTTTAGTAGGAAGGATCAGAATATTTAAATTAAAACTGGCCTAAACAGTGAGAATTTTTAAATTCCCATGCGTGGTCTCTAAAGTTGGGTGATACAAGAGTGCAATAACTTCATAGGCTGCCTTTCAGTCCTCATTGTCTCATGCACAGCATGGAAAAGGCTTTGCTTTGTGAGCCGGCTTCCCTCAGTGTTGTAAGATAGGTCCAGCAGATGGGAGAACACCACTCAGATGTGGTGAAGTTCGTGAGAGGCAGGGAGCAATATTTGCATGTGATTTTTTTTTTCTTAGCAGCAGTGACCATTCCCCAATAGCTCTCTCAGCACCATTCCTTCTGCACTACACTCAGCATTTGCTCAAATATTTAGCGATACATTCCTTTCTCGCAAGTGCATGGACTTACCATGATTTGGGTTGGAACAGATATTGGGGAGTTAGCCATAAAGGTCACCATATAGAGATTTCCTTATTATGAGTAAAACATCTTAGAAAGCTTAGCACCACCACCACTAACCACTACTACCACCACCACGAACAAGGAGATGATCTTCAGGGAAATCAAAATCCTGAGGGCCTGATGAGTTAGAGAGTGCTCTGTCCTCAGTCTTAAAGACAACAAAACTAAGGAATAATGGTTATAAGACAAGAAAACAAAACAAGTGCCCATGACTTGCTATAAAAAGAAAGACTATGAAGAATCAGGCTGGGCATAATCTTTAGACAGACTGTGGAAACGTCTTCAGGGAAGAATAGATGAGAAATGGATTATTCCACTATTTCCTTGTACAGATAGCCAAAGCAAATAATCTGCAAAACTTTCTCTACCAGAAACTCTTCACTCTCTATCCTTTTGATAGTTGAAGGAACTATCAAATAAACATAGAATACTGCCCAAATTAATCAACAAAAGCATATTGATAGATGTATTTAGTATCTACTGCCCAACTGAAATATATATATTTCTATATATATTATGCAATTTTTATATGTTATTTACCATGTGTTATATTTTATGACATTAACATTTAAATTGATAGAGTGAATAAAGCAGACCTCCCTGAGATATTTGAGCCTTATTCTATCAGTTGAGCATCTGAATAGAAGAAAAGCACTGACCCTCCCCAAGAAAAGAGATTTCCTCCTGCCTGACTGCATCCAATCTGAAACATCAGCTGTTCTAGGGTCTTGAGCCTGTCAGTTTTCAAACTGAAACATATAGTGTACTCAGACTGGAACTGTACCATCAAGTTTCATGGTCTCCAGAGTGCTGACTCGCATTGCAGATCTTGGGACTCCTCAGCCTTCATAACCATTTGAGCCAATATATTATAATAAATCTCTCTCTCTCTTGATATATACATATATATATATTAATATATGTGTGCATGATTTATTTTTCTAAAAAACCATAATGCATGCAAATAAGCATAAAATCTTATGAGAGAGTACTCTTCAGTGGGGGAAGCAGTAGTGACATAATGAATTGAAACAGAAATGACACAGAAATAATCAGATAAGTTTGTGTTCCGTGAGTGCTAAGACAAAAAGCTATACCCTTCAGGTTATTATACATGAAATGTTACACTGGTCATTTTATGTATAGTTCACAGTAGTTACATATTTTAAAATATTAAGTCATATTTTATATATTAAATTATATACCTTATTAAACATAGAAAAACATTTTAAAAAATCTTGTCACTGGCATGGCAATTTTTATCTTTCCCTCATGGAAAAAATAAATAAAATCTGTCTTAAAACAGTCAAATTTGTCAATGGTTGACATTATTTAAAACCAGCCATAGCTAAGTTCTTATTTATCAGTCTCAAATTACCTGAAATATTTTTTTATATAGTACATCACATTCAGTAGTTTTTTAAATCAGGTTTCTACTGTTGGGCATTTTGTTATTTGAAATATGCCTGTAATGTTTTCTCAGAAGAATTTATAGTTCAAAGAATAAGCATGTTTTTAAATATTGACTTACCAGAATATGTAACACCTTCTATCAAAACTGGTGTTACGGCCGGGCGCGGTGGCTCACGCCTGTAATCCTAGCTCTCTGGGAGGCCGAGGCGGGCGGATTGCTCAAGGTCAGGAGTTCAAAACCAGCCTGAGCAAGAGCGAGACCCCGTCTCTACTATAAATAGAAAGAAATTAATTGGCCAACTGATATATATATATAAAATTAGCCGGGCATGGTGGCGCATGCCTATAGTCCCAGCTACTCGGGAGGCTGAGGCAGAAGGATCGCTTGAGCCCAGGAGTTTGAGGTTGCTGTGAGCTAGGCTGACGCCACGGTACTCACTCTAGCCTGGGCAACAAAGTGAGACTCTGTCTCAAAAAAAAAAACAAAAAAAACTGGTGTTACATTTAATAGGCTATCATCAAACCCTGGACAATGCTCTTTATTAACATTTTAAAAATATATTTTTATCACAAAAATATTTATAAATTTGATTAATCATTAGTTCTCATTTGTGATAAAAAATTCATTCTCTTTACACTATTTGGCTAATTCATTGAGAAATTATTTTTTTCCTTATTTACATGTAAGAGCTTTTATACCATAACGCTGTGGGGCCCCAGCCTCCAAGAACAGACAGGCAGTGGTTGGCGGCCTGTTAGGAACCGGCCACACAGGCTCCGTCTCCCCCTCACCTCTCCTGGTTTGTAGATAAATTGTCTTCCATGAAACTGGTCCCTAGTGCCAAAAAGGTTGGAGACCTTTGCTATAACAGTATTGTGTCACCTTAAAAGGCATGTATCTCCCAGAAACTTAGATAACCAACTATATGTTTTGCTGGTATTTAAATCTTAATCATCTCTTTCTGTATATGTCACCAGTTAAGTATTTAACTTTTGTTTTTCCAAATTAATCTGGCCATCAATTATGAATACTCGTTAATGTGACCATTTTTACCATGGAATTGAAATGTCACCTTTATCACGACACAGTGCTCGCCCTTTACCAATTGTGTGACTCTGGAAAAAGTCAGAGACACTAGGTCTCCACATCTTCATCTATAAAGGAGGCTAAAAATAGTACATACCTAATATAGTAGGTATGTACATGAATATTATATATATATATATAAATTTTGGAAAAAAACCCTGATACATATTAATAGTTAACTCAATAAATAACTATTGGCTAGCTAAATATATCTATATATTATAAATATTAAATATTTCTAAATATTAGGTCTTCTACTGGAATTATTGGACATTTCATTGTCCTGTCTATTTTTACACTGAAGCAAAACATTATTTTTGCTTTGTGATATGTTCCCTAAATCACAAGATGAGAAAAAGTCATGACATTTTCTTCAAATATCTATCCATTCTTCTTCCATAAATAAATATTAGCACCATTGTACCAAGTTCTTAAATGAAGAATTAGGCAAATAAACTAACAAGCATCTCATTGAGATTTTTTAAATTGCAATTATTCTAAAGTTAAAGATCAATTTGGGAAGATTTGCCGTGGTTTTTAATTTAAATCTTTCATTTAGGAACATCAAAGCTATGTAATGTAAAATACAGCACTTAATTTGTCATTCTAGCAACATAACTATATTCTTATAATGACAGAGCAATTTAAAAGGTCAAAAATATTTACACTGTGTGAAAAATAGTAATTAGTCCATATGTGAAATATTATAATTTGTTCATCTGTCAATTGAAAGAAAATATTTTAGCATTTAGCAATTAATTTCTCCAAAGTATAATTAGTATGAGTATAGCATGAACATAGTTTGTCTTTATGGAAGTTTTATGTCTGCTGAGTACCACCTAAAGTAGGCATTTAATTGAAACACAGACAGGCCTTTACACAGCTTCCTTCTGTTAATTGGTCTGTGGAGGCTGTTTGGAAGTTTCCAATTATCAATCCCCCAAGCCCCACAATAACAATAATTAAAAAAATATAAGGTCATCTTCCTTTTCTACTAATGAGTAGTGCTAAGAAGTGACAGAAAGAAGAGCAAATGTCTCTGTTTTATTATGTTTATATCTGGTTTAATGGAGATCTGTCAAAAAAACCTTTAAATATGGACCTGGTGTAAATTTTGCTAGAGTAGGGATTTTATTATAATTGTTCACATGTAGAGAACTAGTAACAATACCAACAAAAAAGCTAAACATAGGTGTGCATTTATTTATTTCTCACAACTTGTTTTGGAGAAATGTAATATGTTTAAAACCATATGTAATGTTTAAAACCAAATGTAATATGTTTAAAACCATATTATTTTGAAATTTAATAAGCATGAGTATTGTGTCTGGCATCTCTTCATTTGTATGTCACCTCAATGTATTCAGTTGTTACTTATTGTACATCTGTAGAGCCAGTATCATATAAAATCAGCAAACTCTCTGGTTTTATGAAAAATACATTTGTAAAATTCTACGGTAAGCTTAAAGAAGCAAATTTAGTTTCAGATGTTTACATCAGAATTTTTACATCTCAGACTAAGAATGAAGAAAGATAAAAGCATACATTAATTAAAGACACACATCTAGTAGCTCCTATATGCAGCTGTACACAGAGTCATTATTAGAAACAAAATCAAAGAATCTTTAAAAACTAAGAACAGCATAAGTATGGTGAGGCATTAGGCAACTCAAATTTAACCTCTTTCTAAATATCTATTCTATTCTGATGTTCTACTGCTTCCCCTCAATGCTTCCAAATCTTGAAAGCAAATATGTACTTTAACAAATTAAATATGGGGAAAAAATTAGCTAAAATTCAAAATACCAGGCCACACAAATCAGTATATAAGAAAAATGGTAAAATGCTTATTGTAGGCTTTAGCCATAATCATTAACTTGTGATTTTTAGAATTATGTTGATATTCAAACAATCAAAGAAAATGTTCAAATTTATGTTGTACTCAGTTGGGTATTTTTCCCCATTTATAAGCAATGAAATTATAACTGAATTTGCACACTGAGATCTTGCATCTCAAAATTTCTTCAATAGAAGCATTAAAAAATATGTGACTCTTACTTATAATTCTTAATTCTTAAAAATTGCCTTGTAGTAAAATAGAATAAATAATTTCTTGTTAATTAGGGTCTTTTAAAAATTTATTCAGTAATAAATGGGTATATAGCTGTGGGGATAGGGTATGTTTATACTTTCCAAATTCTTCTATTCTGATAATTCAAGAAACACTATTTGCATCTAAACAAGTTAGAGTAGAGAGGAATTGTTTCACATAAAGAGCACATACATTGCTCACAGAGAGCAAAACTGATAAAATACCAAAATAAAGATTCTTGCCATTGTGATCGCTTTGGAGAAATAAAATATTTAAAACTGTTTCAAAAAATAAAATATTTGAAAGTTGTCTTTAAATGTGTATAAATCTAAACGAGACACAAATAAGGATTTTCTAAAGATTGAACAAAGTGATTAGTATAAATCCTATTTTCTGTATACAACTGAATAAATTGATTTCTAGTATGACATAAGTGACATATAAAAGTTAGTGCTCAAACACTTTAATATTGATGTGGCTCTGTATAAAAGATTATGATGAAATGCAAAAGACATAAATGGATAAATTGGATGCAGAGAAATGCTCCCAAAATACAGATAAAACTGAGATCACAGTAAATCAGGATATAAGTAAACATTTGTGAGATCTGAGTAGATGTTAAAAAAAAAACCAAATATATACATATATATATGTATGTATATATATTGAGAGAGAGAGAAAAGCAGGGTCTCAAATCCTTGACCTGCTCAGTATAGAATATTGTGTGAATACTGAGAATAAAGGTGTATTTTGTTTTCTTTTGGACACTGCTTCCAGAAGCTTAATGAAAGACTAAGGCTTTTTTTTTTATAATTCAAAGGGGAAAAAAATAGCACACTTTTAAGATCTAAAGCAACTTTTGTATATGGAGTAGACCAAAGACTCCATTTCAAATATTACATCCACATAAAGGAAATCAGAGAGAACTATTAGTAGAGACTATTGAAATTGTAAGGATGTGATGAAATTTCAATATTAAGTTCACTATTGTAAATGTCTCTCATCAAATCTCTTCTTTAGAAATGTCGTTTGTTTATATTTTAATGGGAAAATAAACAAAAACAAAAACCCTCTCTATCAAAATTTTAGTTTATAAGGATTCTTTGATTTCAGTTTATCAGCTTTTGACTGCCTTCATAGGAGGCTCTTTATGCTAGTATGAAGGACAATACCTGTCCTTGAAATTGACTGGTTAGGGAAACAAAGAGTGTACAGTAGAAAAGGACGATGGCAGAGACATACTTGATCTGGTGAGGCAAGGTGAATTACTGACTTAGAGTTTAAATATAATGCTCCCAATGCTTTTGAGAAAACTTTAAGGAGTGGCTAATTGTGCAGCATTTGGCTCTGGTGGATGTAATGGAGCAGACAGCTGATCCATTGGCATTTGAGTTGTAATTTGCCAACTGAAGTTGGAAGTATGAGAAGAAACAACAGTGTGAACATAGCACAGAGGCATGAGAAACTGGCACTTTTAGGGAAAGGGGTTCAAAGAGAGCCATGTTTATAAAGACCAGGTGAGAAATGAATCTGGAATGAGACATATAGTCCAGTCATAGGAAATTTTCCTACTGTCTTGAATTCAGTGATTCACAGGATGCCCACTGAATGCTTTACTAAGGTGGAGCAGCTTATCATATTTTGATGAAGTGTAAAATAATGTAATCAAAATGCATATTTTCCAAAGTTCTCTTTAATATAGAGTAAATGCTTTTCATAGACTTGCAGACCTGAATGTTAAAAGAGGGACTGGATTATAACACTAATGAGGAATTGTTTTAGGTTTACTACACACAGAAGAATAATTTATATATATTTATAAAGTAAAACAAAATTTGTATTACTAGTAAAGTGGAATATATAGTAACCAATAAATTTAACTGGGGAAGGCAAAGGTTTTTAAAAATCTAATATTATGGCACTATTTTTCTCCACTTAGGGTGATTGTTTCATGAACTAAAAGGCAAAATTGATTTCTGCTAGAATATGAAAATGGCCCTGTGAAGTAACCCTCCTGCCTTTCAGTGTTTAGAAATGCACACTCCCCTCCTACTGCATTCGTGCATTCTACTATAAATAAGTAGTACTTTCTCATGTTTTGGTACTATTGTTTTCTAGTTGCATAAACACACAGTCACTTATACATACATACAATTTTCAAACTCATAATAGTTATCAGCTTCTTGATTCTTCATTTACCACATATTTCTTAACTATTTAGTCTTGTACATGTGGCTCTGGTAAGACCATCATTCTTAACCCAGTGCACAAATCATTCCTGTGGAGAAAATGCATGTTGTATTATAATTACATATGTAAATGTTTCAGTAGATTGATTTAATTTACGCTGTAAAAAAACAAAGTAAAAGAAACATGGATTTTTTTTTTCTGGAGAGATTAAGAAAGCAACTATAGCAGGAAGCTGTTGAATCTGAAACTTGAACAAAGAGAACCACAGGAGATGGCACTGCAAAGGAATACTGGGCTTAAATAATGGGAGGCCCTGAATACCATGTTAAGAAAATTGGAATTTATACTATAGGTTATGCCAAGCCATTTGTAGTCCTTACACTATGTAACTTGACATATTTTGTGTATCACAAAAGTAACTGGATTGGATAGGTAAGAACAATGGACAGAGAATCCAATTAGAAATCCATGGCGGTAGTCCAGGTAAGAGGAAATGATACAGCAACTAAGGTAAAAGCAATGGAAATAAAACTAAAGTATCAAAATTTGCAAGCCATGAGATATGGTACTAGGGACACAGAGAAGAGCTAAATAAATACAAAGAGATATTCTGAGTCAGAATGAGAAGGAATTAGTGACCACTCAAATGCAGGGGAGTTTGAGAGAAGGAATAATGTAAAGTGTACTACAGTGCCTAGTTCTGGGATACTGATGATGCAGCTAAATTGAGAATTCAGGTTTAGAAGTAGATTAGGGAAGTAAACGGAAGAAAATGAGTTATGTTTTCAACAAATAATAATGGAAGTAACTGCAGAACATCAAGGTAAAGCCATTTGACACCTGGATAGGTGGCTCTGCAGCTCAGAAGGAAAGATCCCAGCTCGTATGTATTTGAGGCAGTTGATAACGAGTTGGTATTTAATGTTAGGGAAATATACTGACAAAAAGATAGGGAGAGAAAAAGTGGAGAACAGGTTTACAACTCTGGAATAAGAACTAAGAATTTAAAATAAATCTTTAAATATCAGAATGTTGGGAAAATAAGTGACTTATTGAGGTGCTGAGAATAGTTATTAAATAGATTTGAAGGCAACTGACAAAAAGGTATCAAAAAAGGAAAAAGAGCAAAGAAAGGAGATAAAAATAAATGGCTTAATTTTCAGGAATGGTAAGATTTGGGTCATAGTTTAAAGAGGAGGCAAGATAGGAGGAAATGCAATTTCTTTAAGATGAGAATTGGTCCCTTTTAAAGAATATTGGAGTAATAGAAATTCACAAAGATAAAATTATTACATCACCAGTAAGACATGTAATGTCTTCAAAATATGTGATCTTTTCTTCCCTTGAATGTGAGTCTCAATTAAAATCTTTCAATCATGGCAACATACTTCTAAGAGTCTCCTATATCCATGCTTATTTTCTTATATTAAGTTAATTATCATGATTTCTCTAGTGGTCACATAAACATGTCATATTATATTTAAAATTAGCTGTTAGCTTCTGGAAGAATTTATCATCATTTAAAACAACAGTAATATAGAACATTAATGTTTCCTATGTCCATTTGGAAGGTGTTTGCAAAAAATTTTGGTTGATCATTCAAATGCGGCTGCTGCCAAACCAATGTCATATGTTCACTGATATTTCTGAAGTTGTTTGATTTATGTATGTTGCCAGCTAAGAAAACACATCTAATAATCTTATGAGTTAACAGTAATTTTTTTTTTAAATCAGATTTTATTCTATACACTTATAAGATGCTAGCATACACATTTATTATTTGTGGGATAATAAAGTATCATTATATGTAGAGACATTATGTAACCACTGTTCGATGACTAGTGATGTATGAACATCTATTTGGGTGATATTCTATATACAGTTAGCCAGCAGATGCTATAATCTATTTTTTTTTGAGAGAGTGATTGGCTGCAAGACTAAACAAAGTGAGTTCACAGATGCTGAATAGTTTAAGTTAATTGCTCTCATTTCAATGTATATTCAGGGGGAAAAAAGTAGCAAATCTAGTACTAGCTATTAAAAACTAAATGTATTATATTACAACAACAGCTGCTATTTATTTTGTTTTTGCTTCACATCAGGTACAATTAATATTATTATATTTTAGGCATAGATTTATAAAATTATCTCCATGGATACTCCCATTAGAGAAAATGTTTGCACTTAAATATCCACAGAGATTCTTTTATTATTTGTTAATATAGAACATTACAAGAAAAGAAAAACCTTAATATACCATGTACTATAGTAATTAGCAGTAGAGTGACTTTAATAATTAGCCTTTCAAAGAAGCCAGAAAGCATGTAAGCTGTATTAACAGTGAGTTTCATGAGCATTATGCCTTTTCCTTGTGCTCTTATTTCTTGAATCTAGTGATATTCTATACATGAAACTTTCCACATGTATTCATTCATCAAACTATGGTCCTGGTCTTTTCATTTCTGGAGATGGAGTGATTAATAATAAAAAAAAAAGCCAAGATAAGATGCTTTCTTTCTTTCCTGGAGTTCACATTCCTCTGAAGAAGACAAACAAGAAAAGCAATAAACACACAAACACCTAAATGCATGAGGACATTGAACAGTGTTAAATATCATAGAGAAAATAAACAAAGAAGGTAATAGGGATACAGGGCAGGCATCTTTACCTAGAATATCTATAAAATAACTCTTTAAAAAGATGAAATTTTGGCTAAGCTCAGACTGATGAGAAAGAAGTAGGCACGTAAAGACTTGGGGATGCATATTCTCGCACAATAAACATCAGTTATAAAGGCTGTCAGGTATGAACAAGTTTGATAAATTCCAGGAACTGAATGAAGTTCAAAACAGTAAAGCAGAAGATGAGGTGGTCACATAGAAGTAGGGCAGCTGACATAGCACCTGTCATCTGTGGGCCCTCGTGAGGAGTTTGAATTTTATTCTACATATAAAACAGAGCCACTAGGACATTTTCAACAGGGGGCATACTAATTGCTTTGAACAAAAAAGAAAGTACTTTTTGACATAATGTGTTGTACAAATGGAAGGAGAGAAAGTGTAGAAAGAAGGGTAAGCTCTCAGTTAAAAGTATATTGTAGTAAATTAGTGTTGAAACAAGGAACAAAAGAAGAAGAAATATTCGGGATGTGTATGTTATATATGTATATAGTATATATATTTGCTCAACTACAAACTATGTATATATTTGTAGTTGAGTAGAAGATAAATCCTCCAGGCTAATTCTCTTTTGGTACTCTAATTTTTAACATTATGAAATATAACTATTTTCTTAGTACTTATAAATATTCCACATATTCCACATGAATTTACTTTGTTAACAAAAGACCTGGGAAATAATAATCGCTAACTATTAACTAACTTGAATCCCTTCTGTTGCAATTATTATGCCTATTTCCTCATTTTTTCCCTATTAATGAAAAGGAGAACAGCTGCTTACCATCATCAATATTCTTTTTATAAACTTGAAAGTCTATTATTAAGCAGTCCATAAATTTGTGATGCCTAATTCACATGTAATCATCCAGATTGACTATTTGAAGTCAAAAGCACTGAAAATGACTTAGTCATCTAGATGACCAAAATAACCTGGCAGTCATCCATTATCACACCAAAACAATGAACATGATATTATGGAAGCAACTGAATTAGTAAAAAATACCAGCAAACCATTTGAATGTTTTTAAAGATTTGCCTAATAAAGCCATTATGTTGTGCACCAGTTGACAAGAGAGGGCATGATCATGTCTTTGCTAAACGAATATTTATAAAAGCCTGTTCTAGATAGAAACTGGGGTAACAACTCTAGAGAGTGCCTTTGGCTTCACAGAAATTACAGGCCCGGTGGGCATTTAGGCAAGTAAATAGGCAGATACAAAGCAGTATGATGAGTATTAAATATGGTGGGAAAAATAGGGTGTTATGGAATCCTCTATAGAAAAAGGACATAGCTGGGTGATGGAGGCCTAAGTTGAAGGAGTAGAATCATCATGGAAAAGAGGTGACAGTGAAAGAGATGGAGAAATAAAAGACAGACAAAGAAATAGCACCTGTCCAAGCCTGAGAACAGAGCCAAGTCCCCAGCAGAACTGAAAGCAAGGGCTGGGAAAGCCAAAAATGACAAATGAGACTGGAAAGTTCCAGAACAAGCTGATCACAAATAAGTCTGTAATCAGCAGTATGATTTTAGATGTTGGCCCTTATTTAATCCTTACATGAACTTACAAGATAATTCTGCCAGCATTATTGAAATCAGCCTGGAGGGGAAAAGGCTGAACTCAGAGAAACTGATTAGGAGTTTATAACAATAAGTTATATGAATATTAAATTTTATTATCTGTCTTGAGACTGACTACTAGATGGGAATGAAGGAAAAGGGGACCCCTGGGACCTCCCTCTGCAGTGTAAAAATTTGAAATTGTATAAATTTTTCTTAGTCTCTAACCCACATTTTTTCTTGTTAGTTATAAAGAATAATTTG
Organism: Microcebus murinus; assembly: GCF_040939455.1. Classification (NCBI taxonomy): domain Eukaryota; kingdom Metazoa; phylum Chordata; class Mammalia; order Primates; family Cheirogaleidae; genus Microcebus; species Microcebus murinus. The sequence goes on from NC_134114.1 coordinate 17,335,081, forward strand.
TACATTGGGTTTGAAATGAGATATTCCTGGAACAATAAACAAATCTGAATCTAAGGTGCTAGTATCTTAGGTCAGGTATCTACTATAATTTTCTCTTTCATATTACATACTTTTAAAATCAGTTTTATCTATTCTATTTTTATGGTTTCATTCACAAAATATTTAATGTGTGACAAATCTAAACTCAAAGTATCCTAGTACAATTTTCTAACATCACTTTTCATTATGGATAGTTGTTCATAACATTGTTATATTTACTAGCTTTTATTCAAAATATTATGTTTGTTAAGCCGCATTTTGTGTTTTCATATCATGTTCGTTCTCTGTAACTGACCAGTCACAACGTACTTGACAGTTATAAACTGTTCAACTTTATAAAGCTAATACATGAAGATTGTATTGTAATAAAATCTGGAGTATTCAGTCAATGAACTACAGTTTAAGTTATGGACCAGGAGGGTATTTATATAATCTTTTAACTCTTTTAAAATCATGGGGAAAGTAATGCACATTTATGGTGAAGTGTTTTTGAAGGTAGAGAAATATATGAAGAAAAATAAAGCCAATATATATTAATCCGTAGAATAAAACTGCTTTTGTTAGAAACAAAATTTTTTTATTTCCAGACAATGTGGACATCATTCTCCTCTGCTGTTAAGTAGAAGACACTCTCAAAGTTTATATTTTTAAACTTTATTTACCTAAATATGTACAAGGAAATTTGGAAAGATTATATTTCTAAAGTTTTAAGGCTTTTCTTACTATCAATTTTCAGTATATACTTGTACATATATAGGCTGCAAACAATATCAAGGAAGATAGTACTCTGCAGTTATTTTAATTTTTTTCTAAATTGTTAGGCTACACATTTAGATAACCAGTTTTTAGAACTGTGAAAAAGGATTTCACTATATCCATAAGGTCATATTACATCCTTTGCTTTTATTATACTTTTTGTTGTTAACCTGGACACTTTCATAACAATTTCCTTAAAAACATTTGATACTCTAAATTCCATCTGAAAAATATCTTCCTTTTAAATGGCAGATTTTATAAGTACCTATGAGTAATGAATCTTTACTTAGAAGACCAAATAAATGAAATGGCCTGTTTTATTTTGTTGTGCTTTGTTCAAACAGTATATTCCATAACAGTATATTCGAACTTATTGTGTGGTCTATGTATATTTGTTAAAAGAATTAACATATATTAAGATAGAAAATACTGATTAAAGCACTATTACGTGAATGTAATGGTACCATTATACTTTATATTTGTAACTTTCACACAGGTATAAATTCTCTTTAGAAACGTTCATTTAGTTATAAGAAATGACACATTTCAGTCAATTTTAAAACATAAAAAAATACTTGAGAAGAGAGATAAAGATAATGGTTAAACTGTTCTCTATTCAATTATAATTTCTTCCTATTAATTTACATTTGTATCTAAGTTATTTTCTTAAAATCTGTTAAAAAGATGTACATGTACAAAAAGGAGGATATTTCACTTGACTTATTTTGTTATCCAAATCATGATTTATCTTCAGTATTAAATATCTAGCTCTGGAAAGAATTATAAAGACATAAAATATGAAATTGTAAGAAATATAAAGCAAACTCTGACAATTAAGTCTTTTGACTTCATGATTTTGTTTCTTTGAGTTTTGCATTCCTTACTGAAACTAGCTGTTCTCTAATACCTATCCTCTGTGTTCTCCATAGTAATAGAGACTTGGCTAGGTAGCAGCACTTGGCTAGTGATTGATCAATGGCATATGACCACAAAGTGATATTTAAAAGTTCAGGGTCCTATTTATAAAGCAAGGCGGTATGCTTTTTTCCTTTCCTAGAGTTAATATCCTCCATTATATCTTTTCTTCTTCCTGCAGTTAGATAAAATCTGTGCGTTGAAGATGAAGATGGTACAACACACTACCATTTCTGGAACACTATCCATCAAAGATCATATTATGGTGTGGTGTGTACATAGTTGGGTTGGTTACATAAAAGATAATATTTACCTTACTTAAAGATTTGGTTTTTCTTAGTTTCAGCAGCTTAGAATTGCCACCAACTAATATATTTTTTGAGTTAAGAAAAACATAGCCCATGGTGTCCAGGACTGGGTAATTATTGTTTTGATTAAATGTAATAATGCTTCTCTTTTTGATAGAAATTGATAATAGTTAATTACATACAGTATAAAAAAATTTATGTGATTATCAAGTTATTTTATTCTTCTTAGCTATTTGCCCATGCTCAGATATACATTGCTATTATTCATATGCCTTTATTAAAAGAAAAAAAGATTGTTAACATACGTGGATACTTACTAATACTTTTGTTATCTTCATTTGCAATACTTCCCATGTCTTTTCAAAGCATACAATGTTGAACAATCGACTATTAAAATGTGCAGTTCATTTGCAAGTTTTCTGATAATCCTTAGTGACCTTGGATTTTCAGCTCTGTCCTCATCTCAATAACAACTTATAAAAGTTAGAAGAAAGAATCAGTCCCTAAAGAAATTCCTTAAATGAAATAAATTCTAAAATCTTTTCATGTATTACACTGCCAATCACTATGGATAGTCCCATTCAAGCTCCATAATTAGTATTCTAAGGTAGGGATTCCCACCTGTACCATGTAGTACAACATCAGGAAGTGGGAAGGTATGTAGAAAGGAAATGCTCCCAGCAGGCCTCTACGTGACAGAATGTGGAAATCAATTTTAATTAATTCTGCCTCTTTAAACCTGTCTGGTCTTTAGGAAAGATTGCTATCTGTCTCAGACACTGTGGCAAGATAATTAACAGAGCCACTGCTGGAGACTGATAGCACAGGCAGCTGATACCTGTGACAGGACCTTCCTGTCATCCAACTGCCATGGAAATATAAATGGTCTGCAAAACAATGCAACATTAATTTTACTAAATAAACACATTATTTATAGCACACATTGCTGGGCTTTGTTTTCAGCTAGCATGTAACAGAAATAAAGAAGATTGTTTCTAAACCACTTTAAACTGTTCTGGAAAATACTTTAGACTGTTCTGGCAAAGTGTCTCTAACTAAGACTGCTCACAGTTATTAGAAGAAACAGCAGCAGTGTGCATTGGCCCTGCTTGCCACCCCACAAATAAAAAAGAGCAAAAATTAGTCCTCGATGAGAAATATAAAGTTGTAAACTATAAAAGTCAAGATTAAACATTGTATCTGTGTTCTTTAACATCCACTTGATGTATGTTTTGTTTTCTTTTGCTTCCCCCAGAACTTGGTCTCTTCCCATTTTCTTTTCTTAAAAACAAGAAATCTTTTATTTGGAAGTTTTACCTAGCATTAAAAAAGCAAATAGTAAATTTTGCTTGCTCTGATAATACTAAAATTTAACACCAACTTTTCTAGTTGCAAATATCTGCAGACTCATTTGATGAATAAATTTGCTTAGTTATAAAAGCATGATTTATTGATGGGTGGTCAAAGGAAGGGCTACAAAATTGTATAGTAAACTACCATGATGATAGCAATATGGTTTAAATAAACATAAACTGTACCCACTCTGAACTAGCTATTTGAATTGCAAGACTTGATTTAAAATTTCCCAGATATTGAGAATTCTTTTTAATAAAACTCTATAATCAAACAGTCCCTTCCTTCTCCCTTCTGAGATGCACTTAAGACTGTCACAACAGTGTTATCCCTTGAACTAGTTTGGGTCGTCCAAAGAAATAGAACCGATGAGATGTGGATTTATATATAGAAAGAGATTATTTTAAGGAATTGGTTCATGTAATTGTGGAAGCTGGCAAGTCCAAAATCTGCAGGCTAGGCTGACAGGCTGGAAACCCAGAGAAGAGTTGACATTGCATTTCAAATCCAAAGGCTAGGTAGGTACTGATAGAATTCCCTTTATCAAAGGGGAGGTCAGCCTTTTTCTTAAAGCCTTCAACAGATTGGATGAGGCCCGCCCACATTGTAGAAGGAAACCTGCTTTATTTAAAGTCTATTGATCTAAATGTTAGTCTGATCTAAATGTTAGTCTCATCCAAAAAAATACTCTCATCTAAAAAATACATTACAGCAACGCCAAGACATGTTTGACTAAATATCTAATAAATAAGTACTGTAGCCTAACCAAAGTTACACATAAAATTAACCGGTTCATATTTTATAGCAGTAAATATTATAAAAAAATTCTTAGTTCTACTTGAACAACCTTTTGGGTGGTCTTTCTGAGAAGTTGACAGGTCACACATTTCCAACCACTATGTTTATGTAAAAATATCAAAGACAATCCAGTTTGTTGGTTAACTATAGAATCTATATAGGAGATAACATTCATAAGGAAAGAGAGTTTCTCCTATTTTGTTAATTATAATATTCGCAGTGCCTAAAACAATGCCTAATAGAGCAGGTACTCAATAGATATTTGAACAAAAAATGAATGAAAAAATAAATTAATAAATCAGATACTATAGTATATTCTTAGCAAAGAAAGACAAGATTATTTTTTCAAAGTGACTTCATTATCTAAACATGTATACTGTGCATTTCAGCAACTGAAATTCAGTATGTACAAGACATATAAGCTTGGTATAATCCCAATATCCAGATCCACAACATACACAGAAAGCATTCAATATTTATCTTTTGACTGACAATAATATTGCTTCACATGGGAAATTAAATGTTAAAAAGTTTTGTATTATTCATGCAAATGTCAGTTGCTTTGGCAATATGTTTTGCATTCTTATGTTGTTTAACAGAGCTCACTATATTTTGTTATCCCTTAGTTATAATTGCTTTTGTAATACTTAATATTTCCTCTAATTTCTTAATGAATGACACTTAAAAGATGCCTGACTTATCACTTGTATTCCTTCATAAATCTTCATCTTGAAAAGGTCCAGGCGAAAGCCTGAGCCTCAAATTGACACCCAGACGTTCATGAAGATTGAAGAAGTATTCTGCTTCTTGATTTATATCCTGGGTTTTATACTCAGAGCATTTCAGATTTAAAAGATATCTCACATGTCATCTTTTAAAAATATTTATAAAAACTTGTTGAAATCAATTCATTGTTCTTATTTCAATTAATAACTGAAACTTCCTGGACAAGTTACGCCCCTACAAAGTTTTGTGAAGGAGCACACTCAGGTAGGACAATTAGTAATTAGTAAATTATTATCTACAATATTAAATCTAAAGGCCTAAGATATGGATATAAACAACAACATCTGCTCTGTAATTTATATGCCAAATATCCTATGAAGTTACCAGTCAGAACAGGCTTTACTATTTATACCTCATGCTAGATAGAGGTGCAAAATTAATGAACATTTTACTGTTTGATTCAGGAAATTACTGCAAATCAATTTTTCAATCCCAAGAATTTGCCCATCTGGGAAAGCAACTCTTCTATCAACTCAATTGACATCTTAAATGGTGATTTCAAATATCTGCAAATTTCTTTTATTGAATTTGTAAATAACTCTAAAGAAAAATTCATTGTAAATCACAAAAGAAAAAAGTAGATTTTGTTCATAAAGCTATTAAATTACAAACAAAAATTGTACCTGACTTAGCATGTATTACCAACATGGTATCTTAATCTTGTACAGAATTTCAGAGTTTACAATATTTCAAACATACATATACACACACACACATGCACACTATAGCCTTATACTAGCAAGAGTAAAAAAAAAAAAAAATCTTAAAGATCATGGGCTTTAGTGTCCTAATTTACCAGAGCGAGAAAAAAAGGCATGCTCACAAAAGTCAATTTTTTCATGTCAAACAGTCAGTGATCAAACTGGAAATCAAAGTCAATTACATTTTCCTATGACTTCCTCCAAAGTCAATTGTATTTTCCTAATCATCACAGAATTACTAAGTAAGTATGTATGAGCTCCCGCCTATCTATGTGTGTCTTTGACCTAAATTCTTGGGATACATGCGCATAAAAGAAATCAGGCATTTTTAAGTGCATGAATCTTATGGGGAAGAAGTAATAATAATTGTAGGAATAACCTCTTACCAATAGATCATTCTCTTGATGTTACAAAAGAAGAAATTCAATTTTATCATACAAATTTGTTGGTTTTTATATTTGCTTCTCAGAAAGTGGTTCTTTAAAATGTATTAAAATACTGTTTTTTAATAGATAATGTAATAAAATAGCATTATTGATTAAAAATAACACAGGTGAATAATTCATTTTATGTTAATGGTTTACATTCCAATACAATTTCTTGAGCAGGGCAGAAAGTTATGCCGTTAGCTTTTGTAGCAAGAGAATCATTTATAACCTTGAAAATTGTGAACACACCAATTGAATCCATCAAAACTGAGAACTAAGATCACTTGTGTCAAATTGACTTAATCATTTCTTTCCGGACATTCTTTTCTAGGAAGATAAGGATATAAACTAATAATTTACTGTTTGCTTCAGGAAATTCCCATACATAATTTTATCTTGATAAAAAGTTAATTCATCTAGGCAAACATGTCTTTTATTAGGACAATAGTTATCTTATCTGGGTAAACAATTTACTTTTCAAATAACAGTTTAGTTATCATGATTTGCTTCAAGACCCTTTCTGCACACAAATCATAAACTATTATGTTACGAACTTTACTCAGACCCAGAGAGAACCATGCATGTCTTCCTTAAGCCATTTGAGCCTAGATTCCCAAACATTCAAAACACAAAACACTTAAATATGCCTGTTTATATCTATATTTGTAATAAGAATCTTTGATATTGATGTTGTACCTTATTGTCATATGCCTAATAAACTTAGCTTTCCCTTTAAATTTTTGGTGGTCTTTTTTAGTGTCGACAGTTGACAACCTACTGATTTTTCATCCATGTTGCAAGGTATTAATAATAAGCTAATAATGTACTTTAAAATATTTGAATAGTTGAACATAATAACTCAAGTATGTCTCAAAAAAGAATAAAAGGCTGAGGATCATATCTCTAGATCAACTCTTCTAAAAAAGATAAAAATTAAAGAATAATCATTTTATTCTTTATTTCTATGATTAACCCTTTGCGCTCACTTGCTTTTTTCTCATTATCCACTCGACATTATCCACACTCGACATCCGACATCCGAGTGCAAAGGGTTAAACAATGGACAATGCTACATTTATGTAACATGTTGGGATAGCATATTTTATGTGATATAGTTTTCCCTGGTTCAAATTACACAGTTGCTCAGAAGCTATTGGTATCAAAATATAAAGGAAAGCACAATTCACTTTTGTATCTATTTGAATTATAATATTCATGTGTAAAATAATATGAAAAAATGGTTATCATATACTCATAATTAAATTAAAGTCTTCTCTATCTGTAGGTTCTATATCTATGAATTCAACCAATCACAGATCAAAAATATTCAGAAAATGTTGCATTTGTGCTGAACATGTACAAATTTTTTCTTGTCAATATTCCCTAAACAATACAGTATAGCAACTATTTATATTGCATTAGGTATTATAAGTAATCTAGAGGTGATTTTTAAGTATAAAGGAGGATGTACACAGAGTATATGCTAATACTATGCCATTTTATATCAGACACTTGAACATCTGAAGATTTTGGTGTCAGTGGAAGATCCTAGAACCAATATCCCACGATCCAAAGGGACAATTGTATAGTTTTATTTCTTAATACAGATGGTGAGTAACAGTATTTAATAAATTTTTGGTATCATTTTCTATGTATAAGAAATTTCAGAATACACCTATATAGCTTTGCACTTATTGTATGTATTTGACTATGATTGGGATGTTGGCAAAATATATTGTACTGAATATAATGTTGTGAACTTAAAAAATCCATTTTGGCTAGAAATGTATTTTATATTTAATATAATTTATGTACAATAATAGGACCTTCTATCATCTCATGGTAAAAAGGCAAAATGAAAACCTAATTTTCTTGAGGTCTATAAATGTAAGACTGAAATTAGTTTGGATGTTGAATGCCCCTTAATTGGATATAGGCATTAGATTATTAATCAGTAGTCACGTTAGATTGACTCCTTTACATTGTCATTGAACACAGAAACATTAGTTTTTGAACTGACAGCGCGTACTGTTCTGTTTGTATTTTCAACTAAACATGAGAAAATGAAATTAAAACAAGAAGCAACTATCCCAAGAAAATACTAAGTCCACTGAGAGGCAAAAGAGATTAAAACAACCCATTCAAATCACGGTTTATTTTTTAAAAGGGGGGAACATTTTATAATATAATAATCACCTGAATAAATAGGGCTTATAGTCACTGTGGAATATTTATTTATGGGTTTTTAATGTACCTATCCTCTTATAGCAAGGAGCTGTGAACAAAAATTAATAACACTAATTATATACAGCTACCTGCAATGAATAACATTAAACAAAATTATACCTACAATTTCCTTAAAAATATATTGCTGGGAGGCTGGGGAATGACAATCTACTATAGTTAAACAAAATATTATGTTTGCCTTATATCAAAGCTTTATATTAATACAAAATAATATATTTTACCTGGTGTCTCTAGAATTTTGCCATTGTTAAAGGCAGCATTTCTCTTTGACCCTATATTTTCAATATAGAACATAGGCATTTAAACTATGGTCTATGATTAAAGAGAGGGAAGCATTTTTAACAGGCTGATCATATATAATTCAATGTGATCATCAATTACCACAGTATAAAAACCAAACTGTAACCCAGCCACAGCGAGTCCACTTGCCCAAGGCCTCTTGGCAGTGGCTCCGGGTCATGGTCCTCAAATTTGGCTCAGAATAAATCTCTTTAAAATTAAAAAAAAAAAAAAAAAATTCAAGAAAAACTTTATCATGGTATTTGGAATTATTATCTAATTGTGCTTACTATTTCGAGAATACAGTACAGGAAGACTAAACTCAAATCCATTTTCTACTCATAACTACATAATCTAAGGTTGTGTTTCTCACAAAATGTAAGATTCATGTAATCTATTTTCCTCTATAATTTTTAGTCAAGACTATATTAGGGAAGGAAAAAAAATCTTAATTTGGTTCTAAGAAAAGTATAGTTAGACAAATCTATCATATGGAAACTAAATATGTATTAAATGTATTCCAAAATAAAAAGAACTGAGTTTGAATTGAAACTCCATTCAAAACCATTCAGCTATGGATGGTTTATTATATTCCTGGAACTCAACCAAGACACAGGGACACAATTTTGAAAAGATATGCAATAGCCCAGTAGCTTTTATGATCTGGATGGGTTTAAGGTATAGAGTGTGATTTTTCCATACAGTAGTGATTTTTATTACTATAATTATAGAGTAAGTAAAGTTTTGTTTTATGAGAAATTAAAGATAACTGGACTCAAAACATCAAGTTTTCAGTAATACAAAACTAGGAGAAGATTTATTTCATTCTTCACTCTTAAACATCACCTATAAATAGAGGATCCCTAGGTTGAAAGTCAGGACACATGGGAGCTCCTCTTGTCTCTGCCACTGACTTCCTGTTTAGTCATGAACAACCACTGATATTCTCTGAGCCTCCATTTTTTTAAAAATTATCTAGATATTAATTAAAGAAGGTACATAAAAGGAAATGAGTAATAAAAAAGGAAGGTACAATAGATAACCTGCTACCTTATAATTATAGGAAAACTGAATTCCAGTAAAAAATGAAATAATTCAAGTTAACACAGCTAATTAGATATTCACCTTCTAATATCATTATCTTGTAGCAAGATTTTAAAATTCATAGAGAAAATAAAACAAAACTATTTGAAATATAGTTTGTTAAAGAACTATATCCTCTCTTTGCTTAGATTATTCTGACCTTAGCACTCATATCAGATGATTTCTCACAAAAAAAAGCACACAAAATACATGCACAACTTAAAACATTTTCTTAAAATAAACCTTTGTTCTCATTAGTTCTAATTTTCACAGGAAGGAGTCGTTAATTTAAAAAAAATGTAAAGGACAAAAATGAAGAGCTAATTAGGCAATATTATGAACAAAGTTCTAAGATGCATCACGATCAAATTAGTAAATGGTGGGATAGAGTTGATGGTACAAGAGTAACCAAAACGACTGTAGTATTTGCTTATGATATTTTATGAAAGTCTAATTTAAGACTCTTGGTAATTTGGGGTTTAGAAGGGACACCCAATAATTTGTGCAAGTATGTCACATGGTGAAAGAAGCAAGAGAGGGAGGTGGTGACACCAGCTTCCTTTAAATAACCAACTCTCATTTGAACTGATAAAGTGACAACTCACCCATTATAGCCAGGAAGGCACCAAGCCATTCATGATGGATTCACCCCCATGACCAAAACACCTCCCACCAGGCCCCACATCCAACACTGGGGATCAAATTTCAACATGAGATTTGGAAGGAAAACATATCAGAAGGAAATATGTCTGAATATAAAAATAGCATAGAGCGTTATTAATAATACATCCCATCAAGTAAATACTTGGCTCTTGGCAACAGTGCATGAAGAGGGTTGAGTTAGAAGTCAGCTCAAGTTCCATGGTACTGGGAGAGGACCTAGTCTTTGATGTTTACCCCATTCTGAAAGATCACCCAGAATCATAATACCACCTCAAAAGTGAAGTGGACTGCCAATAGCCAAAGGCAAAGGTGGGGAGTTTATTTGAAAATGAGCAAAAGGGAAGCAGTGTGCAGAAAAGCTGTGGACTCTTTACTGATTTCACTCAGGAGTAACATGATCAACCCTCAGAATGGGTGAAAGTCCTACTGAACAGGAAAAATAAGATTGAGTCATGCTTGTATCTCAGAAGTTCAAAGTCTTTTAATGAACAAGTTGCATATATTTCATCCAGTTACAACCTGAACTTAAACTTAGCTGATGGTCTAGGAAGCCATCTAGCTGAAGGATACTAGGCAAGGATAAAGCATGCTCTGCAAGGTGCTCAGAAACCATGTCTAATTAATGCATGGGATCCATGCAGTATATCCATACAAATTTTATTTGTCTTGAAATGTTCCATAGCTCAATCTCAAAATTGGGACTAAGTATGCTGTTTAATGGCAACTGTGAAAATACTAGCACCCAGAGAGAATCCTAATGACATTTAAAGATCCAGGTTTTAAATAATATTGTGGATTCAAGAGGGAAATTCAGGCTTAAAAACCTGTATATAAATAAAAATATTAAAAACTAATTAAATTGCATTATCTATTAAATATATTTCCATATACACATATATGAACACACATGTAGAAATAATGTAAATATATGGATGTGTGTGTACGTGGATGTGTGTGTGTGCATGCATAGTCGATTGGCAATTATTACTCCAATGAATTAAATTGGAAAAGCACAGGTTTTCCTCACGGTAAGTGAAAACTTTAGCTGGTTATGCTTGGATGGATCAGCCTTGACAGCAGGAGATATGTCATAACCTTAAAATTTATCATTGTTACATAGAAGTTACAGGTTAAAAGATGCCACAATCAAAACTAGATTTGTGTCATTTCTGAAATCAATATATCACTGACATAAAAATCACAGTCCATAACATTACCTTAGGGTTATGGTGGTTCACAATGATATACTTGAAAGATCTCATTTCAAGAATAGAGAAAAAGCCTGAGTCTGTCATGCCATTGAGCCACCTGAAAATTGTCTCTTAACCAGCCTAATAATATATCTTCATTTTGATTTAATTCAGGGAATTAAAATATTAAAATAATCAGATGAGTAATTTTAGACTAAAATCAATATAATTGGGCAGTAGGAAACTGAATAATATCAACATTAGGCTACATACGATAGATAATTCTTTTTCCTTTTGGTGAGATGAACACACAGTATAAATTGGCCTCATGTGAGCTATGCATAATGTTTAAAAGGGAAAGAAGGTGAACTGAGATGTAAGCAGAATATTTTACATGTGCTACAAAGTACATATACACTTATTTATTACATGGTCTCATTATTCTTTATCATTACCCTGAAAGTTCATGGACACGCAGCAAGTACATAGAGGAGCTAGGGTATGTATCCAGATCTCAGAATAGTTAAAAAAAAAATAATTACCCAGCAAACCAGCACACCCACCACAAATATATAAATATAATAATAAAAAGCTCCAGGTACTCTAATACTTAACATGATTACATCTTTTGACCTTTTTAATTATTTAATAATTAATTCAAGACAATTGATGTTTAGCACCTACTACTTAAGAAAACACGAGTGGCAGTGGCATAGGAACAAATATATGATCCCTGTCCATCCCTGATGGGGCTCACAGCCTTTGTACATGTGTCTGCATGTGTACATGTGTATGGAATTGAGGAAGGCTGGGGCTGGGCAATTATAGTACAATATGTTAATGCCTATGATAATTGCATGCAGAGCTCTATAGGCACAGAAGGAAATGTTCTAACCATACCCTGAGATGAGGAATGATTTTAGAGAGAAGGGTATTCTAAACTTAGGTAAAGGAACAAAATTTTTTCTAGGAAGAAATAGAAATGATATGGGGGTTGTGAGAAATTTTAGAGCTGTGAAAAAGACAAGTGTATTTAAAATCAGATAAGTAATTTGTGATCAGTGTGTTAAATTTGATATATATATATATATATATATATATATATATTACAGACTTATCTCACTGTTCAGTTTATAACTTTATGTCAGAATGGCTCTTTTTTCTTATTATCAACATTTTCATCCCCAAAACACACTAAATTGATAAGCCATAAGAAGTAATATATTGACTTTATGGCTTCAGGCAAAGATGCAACCACCAACGGAGATAACAGTTTCTAGTTAGAAATGTCACAGAGAACACATTGAAATTGTGCACCATCCTGATCAAATAACCTAAAACAGGTACACAAAAAGTGAAAAGGTTGAAGAGTTGGTATTTTTTTACACACTTTATGTCTGTGGTACAAATACATGATTTCCATGTTTCCAAGCATTCTAGTCTTTCATATTTATGTTGTCCTAAAGGTGTTCTGTCTGATAACTTTATTTTAAGGGAAGCTTACTTGCTGGATAGCCATGAGCTGCCCCACTTCTACCCAAAAAAGAAAAACAATAGTGAAGAAATAGTGCAGAAAGAGGAAAAATCTTTCAAAGAATGATTCCATCCAGAGTCTTCCTGTAACATTAAGTTTTCTCATCCCCCTTTGGTTAGTGATACAAACCTTCATTGCATTACACAAATGTATAATATAATCCATATTTATTAACTTGTAAATAATTGTTCAGTTGATGTAGTTTTTGGTGGAGCTTATTTAGTTGTTTTGGATCAGGACAAAATTTTTCTCATAAGAATTACTAAAATTGGTTTTATTTAATTGCTTCTCATTTAGAGTCAAGATTTTATGGGATATATTATTATTAAGGAATGCATATTTATATATATACTAGTTTATTATAACTATTTAAATTATTTGAATCATTGCATTAAATGTTCAGTGGTTATGAGTGAACATCTTTCATTTGTTTATTGGCTCTTTGTATGCGTGTTTGTGTGTTTTCTGTGACATGTACATTCATATTTTTTACTCTTTTTCCTGGTGGCAGAGGTTTAAGGAAGAAGGCATTCTTTATTCTCAATTTTGAAGAAATTCTTGGATGTAAGAAAATCATTATTTCTATATGAGTTGCAAATGTATTTTCTCAACCATTTTCTCTTTAAATTTATTTGTTGATTTTGTCATATATTAAGTATTTTCTTTTATGTTTCATATGTTTAGAAAAAATTCACAACTCCAAAATTTTAAAAACATGTATACATGTTTTTATTCAATTTGTTGTTTTTATTGATGATGATGTTTAATGTAGATTAGGTATTTCAGCCTTCTGAGCTTGCTACTATCTGAACATTCCATTAATCAAACAGTAAATGTCACTGACAGAGTTCACAAAATGGAGAACTTTCCCAGGGGAACTTGCCCTACGCAGCAAGGGAGGAAGAAAATTTACATTTGCTACAAGCAGGTATAATCCCTCAAAGGATTGAGGACAGAGCTGAGAAAATGGTATATATTCCTCCCATGTTTGAGTCATTCTAATTCACCCTGAATCATTCCAACTTCATGGAGAAGGGACTCAGCATTCTTTTCCCAACAAATTAACAAATAATGAGAGCTCATAAAAATCAGAAGTGAATTGAATTATATTTAAACATAGTGTGTTTGGCATCAATAAAGGGAAATATATCTAAGTGACAGTATTTGTCACCTTTAAATTTCTCTAATTTCTATTTTCATTACAAAAGATAGAATGTGTTTAATCAGCATATAAGATCAATTGCACAGACTGAAACTTTTAAATCGTTCTCTGGAGAGCTTGCATTTTAATATATTTTATTGAACTAAAATAATTTGGTTGTAATGTCACTTTCTAAAGAGAATAAAAGTTCAAAAACTAAAGTACTTAGGAGTACATCCCTAATTCTGTCTTTTGTTCCCAATTTGCTTAATTGATAATATATATTCAACTGTTAAGAGTGGTCATTAAACTATAATTTTATGTTTAGAACAAAAACAATTTTTAGAAAGGAATGTATCTACAAAGGGAAAGACAGAAAGCTAGTCCAGAATTTCTCATTAAAATAATATAGACAATGTATACATTTATGGCTTAAAAAATAAGATCTACTGTGAAATTTTCAAGTTTATCTTAATGTTTTGTTTTTTAATGATTTTTATTTGCTTCAATCCTGAAAGAAGTTTTTACAACTAAGTGACTACCTTGGGATCTAAATGCTGCTCCTCTGTTAGCAACAGTGCTCTGATGTTTATCAAAGCCTTCTGGTTGAGAAACAGTGAGTGAAAATGAAGAAATGGCTGTTTCCAAACTATTTAAATATGTTTCAGACTTATGGGAGAAAACCTTTTCACGGTAAACAAATGTTTCACACAGGATATTTTCTATGGAGATTTCAGTCAGGTGTACCTAGTTATACATAAACTAAAAAATATACATATATTTAATTATTATTTTTATACTCTTAGCCACCAAATTCTGGGTTGATCAGACAACTTCACCAAAACATTATAAAATCTTTATTAAACTTAAGACAATAATTAATCCCATCATTCAAAACAGAAGTTCATTTTTCCTTTTTATATTTCCAGTGTCTCACACAGAATTTTGTTCCCAGTATATTGCAGACAGTTTGTACATTTAAAATAAATTATTGTATAGAAATACAATACTCAAAGTCTATCTTCTTTATAACAAAGTAAAAATTGCTTATAGATAACTATTGTGTTTTGGCTTTTAAAATAAGAAAATTGCTTATTGCCAATGCTGGCTTTTAGTTTTTAAAATGTGTGATCTCTGGACAAATATGTATTTGTAATGCTTATAAATTATACACTTTAAGTAGAAATATTGGCTTTAACTGTAAATAGTAATTTTAGGAATAACAGGAACAGCTCACTGTCCAGCTTATATACAATCACTACTGACACAATAATAGGACTATTGGGGAAAACGCAAACACTCGGTAACCTTATCCATCCCCATTAATCCTCTCTCTTCACTATAAATGTGACACACTGATGAAAAGAATGAATATTTGGATGAACTGTGCATGATCAGGATTAGTCGGCTGATTTTTTCAAATCCTTGAGTTGTTACATTTTAAAATATATTTTGAATCCTTTATAAAGTGTGCATTCCAATTTTGTACAATATTATTCAAAGTCTTGCACTCAAAAAAGGAAAAAAAATGAATCTTGATTTTTCTAAGTAACGCTTTGCATCTCAGAACTGTGGCAAAAGCTTGGTCAAAGTCAACCTCATTAATCATGCCAAAGGTTAAATATTTTGGCATGGCCTGAAATAAATACAAATTTTTGGTTTCAGCAACAGGAATTGAAAACTGAAAAGTGCTTGGGGCACAGGGTAAGTAAAATTTGTATGAGGAGGCTTTTGCCAGTTCACCTTTTCTTTTTCTTTCTGGTATATTTCTTTTCTTTGGCTCTGCAGTTACTAAGCCAACACTCCCCAAATCTCTTCCCACTACTGGACTCTCCATTTCTCATTTCTTCCCTTGTACTAACCTATTTTCCTCCATTTTAGGTCCAACCTAGAATTGAAAAGCTTTATTAGCTGTTATGGTCAGTGGTAATGGGCAGCTTTCCTTTGGAAATGAGTGACTGCAATTGCCCCCTGAGATATCCAAGCTTCTAGGAATACTCTTGAATAGCATATTAGGGATTGAAGGAAGTGGTGAATGTGATATTTTGGAAAGATTGTGTTCAAAAAGTAATTCTTTTGAATCTTGATATTTTTATCTATGATTAAGTTTACTTATTCGTTAACAGTCTAAAATTTGAGTGCTTTTTGATGACATTTTCCTATGAAAAAAACAATTGGGAGATTGTCATTTGTTTGTTTATTCCCTACCTGCTCTTAATTATATATTCCATGTGGAAACCATGTGTAGGATTTGGTGGAGCAGCATGTATAGATCATGGCATTAGAGGGCACACTAAGTCCTCACAATGGAACAAACAAGTTAGTCATGAAGTGTTGATTCACATAATTGAATACAAATTTTTAGTTACTTCTTCTATATATCTTGCTCCAACAACATTCATGTATATTAAAAAAGTATGATATCTAGATCTTCTCATTTGTTAAGGCTAAAATAAATTCAAATTGATTTATATCTAGATGTCATTTTTTGATGCTTTAGAAATTAAGGAATGCTACTTGGCTAATTCATAATATAATGCAAAAATTAAATTTTGAGTAATTTCAATAATCATATGAAAATGACTGGGTTTTTCTTTTAGAATCTAAGTTCAAAATTCAACTTTTAAATTTCAGATTTTTAAACATTGTAACATATTCATAAATATGCATATGCCACTTTAAATGTTACATCAAGGGTAATCACAAAATACCATGGAAAAGTTCAATTCTGTTTATAAATATATGAAAGATATTAAAACAGAGAATTTTATCCTGAAGTAAAGGCAAAGCTGTGAGGAAATAGAGGTTAATGGAAAGGAGTTCAGCTCACCTCCTTCCTAACTTTACTGAATTCTGTCACTCACACTGGCTTTATTAACACAAGTAGAGAATTGAGTTAGAATAGATTTCATTCAAATCAGATGATTCACAGAAAATATATTTCCTCAGATAGGTGAGTAAAAATCATAATATTAATAAAAGTTTTCTCGAGTTATAAAACTGCCAACTCAAAGTTCTAGTGAGTAAAGGCAGATGATTTCATTCCAGAAATTACTTGAGAAGATATAAAGTATAATATGGTAGTACCACACATTGTTGTTGCTATTGTTATTATTAGTTTACTATCAGAACTTTATACAAATGTTTCCAATTTGCTAAGTGAAAAAGCAAGGGAGTGAGGAAGATGGTCAAACACCAGAGACATTGGCTGCCAGATCGTCTCAGAAAAGAGGAGGTTTTAGACAAAAAGCAGCTATGGTGACCAGTGCAGGCCCAAATGTAAGATATTTTCAAACTATATATGTGGCTGTGAAGTAATGTGAAGCACATGATTTTTTTCGGTACTACCATCTGACAATGAGTTAGGTCTCAAGGCACCATCTGAGTAAGCAAGATGTGAGCTCACAATGAGACTTGAATTGTATCATTGTATTTTATCATGTTCCTCCTCCCTGCTTTTGCCCATTAGAACTGGGCCAGTTCTCTACTGATAAATCACTCCAAATGCTTTCTAAATCATAAATATATATTTATGTGTCACTCACAGGAAGAATTTCTCCTATTTTGTGTGTGTGTGTGTGTGTGTGTGTGTGTGTGTGTGTATGGAGGCATGCCTCATTATTTTTTCTTAATATATTTGCATTAAGAATTAAACATTTATATTTTATTACATTTCTTACTTTTATATTGTGAATCCACCTAAAGGTATACAGTCTGACTTCCATTCATTTTGTTCACAAGATATACCACAAGAAATATCTTAACATTGTAATCTTTCTTAAAGAACAATATTGTTTCCCTGTTTTCATCTTTCTATACAAATAATTTTATATTACTAGCAGATTTGCAGGTATGATTTCATTACAACATAAAGGTTTCTTTCTATAGTCTAGTATTTTTTTCGATAGAACAAGCCTCTTTCCTGACTCCAAGACTTGAATTTCCAGTTTCTTTCTATATTTTGCAACTTTCTCATTCACATTTACACTTTCTCCTACTCCTTAACTTTCTCTACTTCATATATTTTCTACTGTGCACAAAGACTCTACCCACCACTACCCACTACTCTTCCCTCTTGCTTACCCACCCATTCTGACTAAACTGGTCACCATCAAGTGCTATTAATTTTTCCTTCCTTAATATTTTCCAAATTTCTAACTAATAAAATTTCCATAATTAAAACTATTATAACTTCTTACACACATGTAAAACCCATCAACCTACCAGTTTACCCTGCTTCACTCTACCCTCCAACTCTACCCTCCTTACTAGTAAAAAACAAGATAGCCTAGCCCCAGATGAACTTTATTGTCTTTTCCTGCTCTTCCAAAAAAGTAGGTTTTCAATCTCAAAGATATTGGCAGGCAACAATTTCCAATTAAAATTTTAAAATATTGTTTCAAAAATACTAGTTTTAATATATAGCTTTCATGTATGGCGAGTGATATGAAGTTTATATTCACAGTACTGTTGTACCTATTTTTGAAAGTTTTTCATTATGTAAGTTTAAACAAACTTTTAGAATAGTATGCCATTTGCAGAACATTGGCCTATGAGATAAATGCCATGGTCCTTGGCATGGCAGAAATAGTTTTTAATATTTATCTTTCATATCAAAGGAATGGGTTACAATTCTTCTCACTTGTGCATCCCCTGCACACAAGCATGGTGATTCTGTTTCTTTATCCTTCATGCTTACCCACTTTAAGAGTCTTTGATCAAGGAATCTTTCATTGTTGCTTTGAGGATGGCTGATTTTTGATTTGGGATAGTTTTAAATTCTTGAGAGTTAATTGCCACTGATTATAAATTTGGTTCATCCTTTAAATAATTTTTATTTATTGAGGGAGGATGAGTATGACAAATGTTACACATTCTGGATTTTCATGTAGATCATTGCTTTAAAAATTAATAATTACATGAAATCTGAATTTTCTACCACTTCTAGTTATGTTTACCAAATATTTTTCTGACTTTTGGATTAACAGAATCTTTGAGAAACTAATTATTAACTGACACTTATTTTCTCTTAATATCTATTTCTTATGACGAGAGTATAAAAGTGGCAGATAATAGAATTTTAATTCTAGAGGAGGCTTAAGCTAATACCATACACGATAGTCATTAATATTACTGGGGAATCTTTGAGAGAAACAACCATCTAATGATATCACAATTGCTTGACAAGTATCATCTATGAGGAAAATAAGTAACAATATCAGGAAGAAAATATTACTGTCATATGAGTTTTATCAATCACCTTTTATTTTCTAAGAGTGTTAAACAATTTATTTAACATTTGAGCAAATCACTCTGCTTTCTTTCATCCAGGTTTTGGAAAGCTTTTTTTAACTGGCTAGAGAGCAGATATTTTTGTCTTTGTGGGCTGTGAACTCTCTATTGCAACTACTCAACTCTGTGGTTATAGTGTGGAAACAGCCATTGACAATACATAAACAAATGTATGAGGTTGTCTTCCATTAAAATTTTATTTACAGAAGCAGTCAGTGGTCTAAATTTAGCTCATAAGTCATAGTTTTCCAATACCTACTCAGGGGAAAGCAAATATGACTACATTGTGCATTCTAACAGAGCATTGAGCAGACATGATCATGTCTAATGCAAATTCTGACAAAGCATTAGGTTAGTGGGGTATATAAGAATTACCACATTCCCTTATCTACCATATTCCCTTATCACTGTGTAAATAGTATGGTGTAGAAGTTTAGAAGAAGAAATTAAGAAGAAGTTCAGAGATGATAGATGAATTGGTCCTGAAAAAGGACCATTATTAAGGGTTTTTCCAGGTTCCTATGAAGAGAAAAATCTGCTGGTTTGCAATATGCAAATATATACACACATACAGTCTGGGGAAAGAGTTAACACAGCAGGACTGAAGTTTCTATTTTCAAAAGAGCCACTTTGTGGACTTGACCCTTGGCTGGAAGCCTGGAACCTGTTTTCCCCAACCTGAGCTGCTGAACACCAGCTTTCCTTCTTGAACTCTGAGGCTTGAATAATTGTGGCTGGTTGTTGCTCCAACATGACTGACTCCCAGTAAAATCCTTGGGCTCTGAGTCTCACTTTCCTGGGGAGAAACATGGCACATGTTGCTAGGGAAAGAAACACATTCAGTGTGACTTCTGTGTTTGTGTAATGGGGACACGGGTTGAGGAGAACACAGGAAGTTTGTACCTAGCTTTCTCTAGATTCAGCCTAAAATGTCTATTCCATTGCATTATAAATTATCTGTGACCACAACTGTCTCTGAGTACTGAAGTCCTTCCAGCAAATCACTGAATGTATGTCTGTCCCTAGGACTTTTAACACACACATATACTTGCATAGCTGATACTTATCCTGATTACTTATAAAACAAGTAGATATTTCCTGTTCTGTTCTCTCCTATTTGATTGCTTATATTCCATTCCATTTTATCTATTCAATTTAATTTTATTTTAATTCAGTCCACATTTAAACCAAAAGGCATTTTTATACCACTATGTACTTTCTTGATCCAATAATGTGACATAGTTCCAGATAGACTACTGAGCTGTCATTCCAGCTTATCTACTTTATATTGTTCACATCATCTCCAAAAAAGCATACAGAATTTTTTCTATTTTAAAAATTTTATTACTAATCAATGCCAAAAAAGATACTATATTAGTAATGTATTAGTTATCCATTACTACATAAAAAATTATTCCCAAACTTGCTGGCTTAAAAAACTCCAAAATTTATTTAATAGCTTCTATGGGTACATTGGGCTCAGGGTCTCTCACTAGGCTGCAATCATTCTGTTAGCTGTTGCTACAAACATTTTAAGGTTCACCCGTGGAATTTGCTTACAAATTCATGCACAGGGCTGTTAGCGAATCCTCACTGGCTGGTTTCCAGAGTCATCAGCCTTTGTGGCTGGGCATATCCACAGGCCAGTTCAAAACATGGCAGCTGGCTTCCCTCAGTGGGAGCAAAAGACCACAAGAAGGCAAGCAAGACAGAAGGCAAAGTCTTTTGTGTTACCTAATCTTGCTGACAACGAACGAATACTTTTTGTGTATTGCATTTATTAGGGTGAGTCAGTAAGTTCATATACACTCAAGGGATGAGTATTATACAAGGGCATTAACAACAGGAAGCAAGGTTCTTTGAAGACCAACTGCCTCCCATGATTAATAAGAAATAAAACAAACATGGTAAAACTAAACATTTATAAAATGTTGAGGACACATGTTAATTTCTACTGCTTATTTTATTTTCTTTTTTAAAAGAGTTTTTGCAAGTCTCATCTGCAGTAGTCTTTATTTAAAAGGCTCCCTCTTGGCTATGGTAGCTGTTTATTCTTGAAGACAGTTGTCTGCTTCAAAAGCCATTTTAATGTGCCATAACTTTATGAATACTTCATTTTACCACAGGATAAATTTATATGGTCCCTTATTTAGTATAACTTTATCTGTGTACTTGGAAGAGGGTAAGATATAGGGAAGAAGAGAAAGAGGAGAGAAAAGAGGTAAAGTCAAAGAAATGAAGAAATGATCATTATTATAATTAAAATGCATTGAATACTCATTATATGTCATATGCCATTCCAAGCACTTGTTTATATATATAAATAAATATAATATATAATACTTAATAAAATATGAATATATTAATAAATATATATGTACATATTTATATGTAAATATTATAAAATATATTGATTTTAATTATGAAACTATCATTATATGGTTTTTATAATTTATGGTTATATTTTTATGTAAAATAGAAATAATGCGTGGTTTATTTATTTATTTTATTTCTTCTTTAGAAGAGGTGACATTACTGTTCCTTCCCATGCTACAAATATGGAACCTGAGGATGAATGGGTTTAAGTTTACACAGAACTAGAATTTTAGCCAAGAATGAGTCTACATTTCTAACTCCACAATGTCTTTTGACATGGATTTAAATATACAATCAATATATATGCATATACCATATATTAAAACTCAACAACGCATATTTTAAAGAAAATACAAATGAGTGACTATATCTTAAATGTACATGTCAGGTAACTAATAATTATTAAATAAATAATTTATCCTGAGTTTTCTTGAAACTGGCCTAATTTAAAGTATAGGACATAAATTAAACACTTGCTTTGCATATGTGAGAGAGAAGAAAGAAGACAATAGATAAAATTTTAAAAAATACAAAGTAAAAAGAAAAAATAAAGGAATGAAAGAAAAAGGGATGAAAGAAAATGAAAAACAATTTGGGTAGTATTAGTTTTAATTTTATATTACAGTTTAGGGAGTTAGGATGGATTTCACCAATGGTGTGTCGCATATTATAAACAGCATAATGAAACATTTTGAAGTTTTAGAATTTAAAGTCATAAGATAAAGAAAGTTTCTACTATAAAATATGATATAATTGTACATACCCCAGGAAAATAAGATTTGTACAAATAAATTAATCTTATTTAGAGTTTTAAAATGTAGCATTAATATGTAATAAAACTTATTATCAGCATACAAATGTTAATATGAATATTTCCATTTAGTTAAAAGAGACAAATTTATAGTTATTTCGCTAAAGTCTGCAGGGTTCTGGAACAAAGGAACTTCTTGAATTTAATATATTTCTCATAAAAGTGTCTCAGAAGTATTAATTTCATGCTTGACACAACTTTTCATAGCCTTTGTGATTTTATATCTCTGATTTACAACGGGCTAGTTTTGTTGGATGATAAACTCTCAAATTACAGAAATTTTAAAACTGAAAGGAGATTTCTTTCTTAAATATAACAAGAAAGTTTGATTAGTTCAATATGAAATATGAACCTTGAAGTAAGTTCATTTTTTATTTGTTAGAATAAAATATAAATTAAATGTTAAATAGTTTTTCTTAATTTATTTTTCCTTTTTTCCTAGTGGCTTTATTTGAAATAGAGTAAAACTTCAGACAGCAAAATAATCAAGAATTTAGGAATCTTTACATTTTCCCATCAGATACAGGAATAAAAATACCATAAATATTTGGTGGTTAGAACAACAGCAGTTTCTAAACTCTTAACAAACCCATAACATACAGCATTGGCCTATTTTGGGCCAAGTGATTGTGTGGCTCATGAGAAAAGTCTATCTTCCAAAAGAATTCATGCTACAAATGATGCTAAAAGTATGGTAAGCTGGTCAGCTTTTTGCAAAGAATGAACAAAACCTGTTCTTTGGGACAGGTGACATCTGGAAAAAGATAGGCTTTTCATTGATAAAGAACAGAAAAAAAATCTAGTTGAAGTGGCCAAGTGATAGGAATTAACAAAAGTAATAAAAGAATCAATTATGAGTTAAAAATGAACTAGATCTTCTCAACGTCTGAGAAGGAAGCTAATACAAACCAACAGATCTTATCAATTTCCCAAGGGTCTTCTATTTGCCTGACTATAAATATATTAGTCCAAAGGCTTCTACTCATAAAAACATCAATCCTTACAAGTTAGAACAATAACCTGGTAAAATGATCCATGTAACTTTCATCCTATCCACTGGTTTCATATTACCCCTTGGAGATATATGGAATAAAAATGAAAACCTTTTCTGCCTGGCAATGTTCCAAATATTTGAAGAAAGCTATTATGAGATAATGTTATATAGATGTTAATTGATGATTTCACTGTACTGTATCTGTAACCCCCTTCACCCACAACCTGTTTCATAATATTAGCCAGATTTTTGTGGGCAGGGAAGTTTGTAGTATCAAAGCAAATTTACCTGAAAACACACACACACACACACACACACACATATTTGTATTTTGTAAATACCTAAATTGATTGAGCCAATATGTGTTGGAGACCATGCCCCACTGCCTGGGGGCAAGAGCTTTGGGACTGAGGAAGGAGGAGACACAGACCCAGAGCATTCTGCTTGGCATGGAAAGAATAGTCACTTAAGGACTGTACAACCTTCCACTGAGAAGACATCTCTAGCAACTACAAAGGATTAAATATAAGAGACCTTTTACTCTTCAATAGATAACACAATAAGTATCCCAGATTCTTAGGTAACCTTATGGAAGGAGTGAGATCCAATTATGCCCAAAATTAATTTTCCATCAACCCACCACGATGGTGGCAATGTGTCTGAATTAGTTTTAGTCGAAGAACATAAAGAACACAACGAGAGGTATCTCTTCACATATTTAATTTGGAAGCAGTATATATCAATTACATAGTAATTACCTTTTTAAGTTTTGTTTTTTCAAAACTCTAATCCAACCTCCATTTGATTCCTCTCCTCATCCACTAATCTTCAGAGCAGGATGGAATAGCATAAGAGCAGAAATCTAATTCCAGAGGAAAAATGGACTGTAAGCCTGCTACCAAGGAAAAGATTCCTTACCTATGTCTAAGTTTCCACAGTATAAAAGAGTAATGTGTTACCAGCACAATTTGGTACACAATGATGAGGTACCTACCATCAAATCAGGGTCTCATCATTGTGTTCACACTGTAACATTTCTAAAATTGAGATGCATCCTCTAATTAACAGTGTGTCAGAGATATTTCTTTCATTTTAGTCGCATAAACAATGTGGTGCCTGTATAAGCACGTTTCCACAGAGAGGATATCGTGAACCAGGGCTTTCATTCATCTAGTCCCATTAAGGCAATAGATGAATAAACCCGCCTTCTGATTACAATTTGACTTACTGGCTGCCATGCTGACAGTGGCCAGGCAGAAAACAGAAATCCCTGACCATTTATCAGGTTTAGTCTTTGGTTTATCAGGTTTAGTAGTTTGTTTTCTACCTCAAGATTATTAAACTGCTGATTTGGGTAAAACCTGGCTTTGTGAACTGGTGAACCTTAGTCTTTTCTGAGAGATGTGTCCAATTTTTGTTATGCTGATCAAATCCAGTTTTTGACCCAGTGATCATGAATTAGACACTGGATCATTAGTGTAATTATACCAGAGTTCTCTTGGGTGATAATCAGATCTCTCTCCTGATGTCATCCATAGATATTTCATCATCATCACCTACCAGACTTTTATTTATGTATTTATAGAAGGCAATAACATAGGTACAGAAGTTATGAAGTATTAGGCACCTAGTAGGCCTATGACAACAAAAATTATTTTCAGTTCTTGGGTTGTCATTTTCTGAATTTATTTTAATTTGACAACATACCCCAATGTGTGGTTCCTAGGCTCCTGGGTGCCTGGCTATCACTTCTTCAGTCCAGTTACCATATCTCCAATCATGAAATGTGTAAGCTCCTGTTAGCTCTGTAGGAGCTACATCACACCATCACACTATTGATTCATATTGATCTTGCTGTCAAGTAAAACCCACAGCTTTTACACATGCTATTGCTAAGTGATCCTATCCTTTGTACAGTTGGCTTTTTGGATTTGGGGTCAAGACCTTACATTTACCACTTGAAAATGCTTGTTACTAGTTTTGGCCCTTCCTTCTTTGCTGTCCAAATAGTATGGATCCTCTCTTGCTTTTGGCGTACACAAACTTGGTTTGTTATAACTACCTTATAGTTTCCAAGTTAAACTTGAACTGGTTACAACTACTGAAATGGACAGAAGTGAATTTAGAGCCTGAAAGAATGTGCTAGAACCCTTTATCAGGCTACACCACTGTAGACGGTCCTTCCCCTGGTTAAGAGTCCATACTTTTTATAATAAAGTACAGTTTTATCAAGTACTTTTTATAATCAACTACAATAATGTATCTTAGTCACAAGCATGTTATGCATAATACATTTATAAAAAAGCTATTTACCTCCTTTATCTAATCAATTTGCCTCACAATCTTATTTAAAAACTTCAATGACATAGTCTTAATAATGTTTGTGTAAGTGTAAGGAACATAATAAAGCCTGATCTGATCTCACAATGTGCCATCACCCTTTAATTGTTGTTCTTGTATATTTTCAATTTTCATTATGGAACCACCAAAAACATAAACATGTAAAAGATTAAAGAAATTCTTCCCTCATTCACGGGCACTCTATCCTGGTGATACCTCTTCTTAACTACTTGTTATGCTTCCTAAGAACTTCTTTCTCACTACTATTAATGTATTGATCCCGTCAACGTGCATGCAACAAGAACCAGCACAAGTATTTTAGCTGGTCTCAATGCTGCTTATGTTGCATCATTTAAATAACAACTCCAGAGTGTCACTGGAAGGACTATGCTAAAATGCCCAGTCTCTCCTCGCCAGCTGCTGTCCACCTCTCAAACTGCCTGTGTCTGCCTTGTCATGATCATCTACATTTCAATGTGACAAAGGTACTGACAGCTCACATGTCCCAGAAAGCATCACCCTGCTCATGTGTTCTTGTTTTCCTGCATTATGTTCCTTCTCTCCAAAAGATCTTCTCCATCTAATCAGTCCTCATCTCATTCAGAAGTAATTGGATAGCAGACAAGGAGGTGAATGACCAATTTTGTTAGCAACAAAGAGATATTTGAGTACTAGAAGAGTTCACTAGACTTTGCATACCTTTCATATCCATAGCTCCCTCTCATAATAAAAGAGTCAACATAATTATGCATATCAGTTAATGTGTTTTGTGTCATATAACCTGTCAACTTTGACCACAACTTGTCTGGATGAGGGTCTGGGTCCTGAGTCAAATATGTCATCTCTAAGATTACCTACTACCTATGATGTGGCCTGGTGTGAGATATCTGCCCAATACAGAGACTAAAAGGACCAGTCAGATTATCTATCCCTGGTGCCTATGAATATGTTACCTTATATGGCAAAAGGGACTTTGAAGAAGTGATTAAAGTATTTGAGTTGAGAAGATTATACATGATTATCTAGGTGGGCTCCATGAGTTCCTCATGAACAAGAGTTTTAAGAAGAGGGAGAAAACAGAGTCAAAGAGAACAGACACAAGGATGGGAGGAGAGGTTGAAGGGATGTATTTTGAGACTGGAGGAAGGGCCCATAAACCAAGAAACACAAATGATATCCCCTAGAAGCTGAAGAAGTCAAGAAAATGGATTCTCCACTAAAATCCATAGAAGGAATGAATCTTTGTTTTAGGACTCTGACCTATCAGAAAACTAATATTTTTATTTTAGGATTTCTGACCCCTAGAATATGAGGTGATAAATTTATGTTGTTTTAAGCCACTAAATTTGTGGTAATGCATTATGGGAGCAGTAGAAAATATAAAAGGTTATATTTTAAGTGCTCATCAGGAGACAAATTCATATTCACCAACAACTCCGATGCCAGCTTAATCTCAAAATTCAATAGGTATAAAAATCTTGTCTTTCTACCAACCTTGCATGGAGAGAGAATGCAGTAAGGAGGTACTAGTGGGTAGACAAAGCAAAGGTTAAAGATAAGAGAAAATAAATAAAATCAAAGACTGAGAGATCAAGGCACATTACAGCCTCTCAGCTTAAGGATATTTTCCCAGGAACACTGCAACAGATTTATGCAATCTTTGATTTCTCTACCAACATGAACTTTGGATTTAACTTTGATGAAATATCTTTTCCTACATTAGATATTCATCTTATTTTACAGATTTCAATGGATATATTTCTTATCTTTATTTTTTAATTCTTATTTATAGATTGCTCTCTTTGTAAAAAAAGTTTTTTGTTTTTAATTGACATAATTATTAATATATATGTACACACATTGTATAATGATTAAATCAGGGTAGTTAGCACGTTCATCATCACCTCAAACACTTGTCATTTCCTTGTGCTGAGAATATGCAAAATTTTTTCTATTTAGAAATATACATTATTGTTAACCATAGTTACCCTACTGTGCAATAGAACATCAGAACCTGTTCCTCATATCTAACTGTAACTTTGTACCTATTGATCAATCTCATTCATCACCTCTCACGCCCACCACCAGCCTCTGGTAATCACCATTCTACTCTACTCAACTTTTTCCACTTACGAATGAGATCATGTGGTATTTGTCCTCTATTCTTGGCTTATTTTACTTAATTAACATAGTGTCCTCCAGGTCCATCTATGTTGTCACAAATAACAGGATTTTATTCTTTCTAATGGCTAAATAGTATTTCATTGCATATATGTACTACATTTTCATTATCCATTTATCCACTGATAGACACTTAGGTTGATGCCACATCTTAGCTAATGGGAAAGGTGTTGCAATAAACATGAGGGTGCTGATATCTCTTTGATATACTGATTTCATTTCCTTTGGATATACCCAGTAGTAAGATTGCTGGATCATATGGTAATTCTAAACTTCATTTTTTGAGGAACTCCTATACTATTACCCATAATGGTTGTATTGTTTTGTATTCTAACCAACAGTATAGAAGACTTCCTTTATCTATATCCTGTCCAGCACTTGTTATTTTCCTTCTTGATAATATCCATTTGAACTAGGATGAAGTGATACTTCATTATAGTTGATTGTATTTCCATCATTAGTGATATTGATAACTTTTTCATATATCTGATGGCCATTTATATGTCTTCTTTTAAAACATGTCTATTCAAGATCTTTTGTTCTTAAATCCTTTGTTCTCCTACATGCCTTAATCTTACATAAAATAGTTAGCAAGGAGACATCTCTTGGGAGAAGAAATAAGTTTCATAAAATAATGCTATTATTTTAAAATGACTTTGTGTCTAATCTCACAACACATTGCAAAGAGAGAATAAAACTTGATCTTATCTGTGTGAGACATAGAATGCAGGGGAGGCCTACTGGGGAAACATAAGACTATTGCTATAGACTGAACATTTGTGTCTCACCCTCACAAATGTATATGTTGAAAGCCTAACCTACTGTGATAGTATGAGGAGCTGGGGTTTTGCGAAGGTCATTAGGTCTATGAGGATGGAGCTCTCAGGATTGATATAAGTGCTTTCTAAAACAGGTCCCAGGGAGATCCCTTGCACTTTCTGCCACAGTGAGCAGCCACCTATGAACAATAAAACAGGCCATCACACCCCAATTCTGTCAAGCACATTAATCCTGGACTTCTCAGCTTCCAGAACTGTGAGAAATTAATTACTCTTGTTTATAAGCCACCTAGTCTGTGATACTCTGTTATAGCTGCCTGAACAGAATTGACACTATGAGAGGTGGCATCTTGGTGGTCATATGTGCTTGTCACCAGGCAAGAAGCCTTTGCTCTGTATAAGTTTGCTTCTGGGTCTAATAACTACAGATTGCATGAGTGAAGTTAAGAAATTAGATTATTTTACACTTGGAATATACAGTAAGAGGTAAAACAAGGTACAAGAATAAGAAAAATAGATTTCTGAAAGTCGCTGGAGAAAATTTTGAGAAGGAATTATCTATGTAGAAATAAAAGATTCTCAACAATACTTATATCAAGAAAATTCAATTTGCTTTACATATTATAGGGCCTTACTATTTGACCTCATTTAAATTTCAAGCTTTTATTGAAGTATAATTTCTAACTAGAAATAAAAATATCTGGTTTATGATTTTAAATTCCTTATTATTTGAGTTTTAGAAAATATTGGTCATTATTCTCTCATATATAAAATGAAGATAACAAAAATCCTGGCTCATAAGATTGCTTTTGAGGAGTAAATAATATAATGCGTTTTCTCAGTACAGTAGCGCACACGTTATTTCAGTGCTATTTCTTGTTAAACAGTGAACATTTTCTCACCAGCTTTGTTTGATTCAGAAAGCCTTAGGCAAACCTATAACAAAAGAAATTTTTCACCTTCCTACTCTCTCCTATTTTGGTTCTAACTTAACACTTACATATTCTTATTCCTTCCCTCAAATATACCCCACAGGTTGTCCTCAGTAACACTTTGTAGTGTTTAATCTAGTCCTGTCTTCTTTAAATAATACCCTTGCATTCAAACTTCTCACTCTTCAGTTTTGATACCAATCTGGCTGCCCCAATTTCCTGTTTCCTCTGAGGTTTGTGATCTGATAACTAATTTGATAAAAATATCACTGGTAAATATATGCTACTTAACAAAAATTATTATAGTTTAAATATTAATACATAAATACTGATGGAGTGTTCAAAATCCAAATTTACATACATACATTATCAAATTTAGATTATACACATACATCTTCACACTTTTAATTTTATTTTCATCATAAAATATATTTCTGAATTATAATAGCGATATAAAATCTGATACCAGCCCCAGCCTAACAAAATAACCTCAAAAGCATTCACATATAATCCAATAAAAGATGCATTTATAAGTTAATTTTATAAGTTGGTAGTTTCGTATATTCCATACAAATATTCTTATTTAATAATGGAAACCCTTTATCAAAAAATTATATATCTAGTATATTTTCTAAGTATTTTGTTTATTTTTTAGTTAAAAATTTCATGATAATTAAAATAAACTGCCTTCATATACAGATCATAGTGTAAGTGTTTTTCCTGTGTGCAGAAAATGAATTTTTAAAGAGAATAGTCATTAGCATTTGATAAAGAATTTAGAATATATTTAGAAAAATATATATCATAAAACATAAAAACATAAGTATTATAGGATCGTTAATAATCATAATGTAATTAAATATGTTCTTCCTTAAAACAAATGGGCTAGATCAGAGGTTGCTGATATATAAATGCTTTCTAAATAGTTTGTAATTTCTATCTTCATAATACATAGCACTATCAATAGTTTTTTAAAATATATAAATGTATTTTTATTAACTTGTTAGAGTTAATGGATTGGAAACTAATACATTGAAGTGGGCAGAGAAGAATAGCTGCTAAATCTTTATTTTCAGCCAGTGATGATAGGCTATTATGAGAGAACTTTTTTTTTTTTTTTTTGAGACAGAGTCTCACTTTGTTGCCCAGGCTAGAGTGAGTGCCGTGGCGTCATCCTGGCTCACAGCAACCTCAATCTCCGGGGCTCAGCGATCCTCCTGCCTTAGCCTCCCGAGTAGCTGGGACTACAGGCATGTGCCACTATGCCCGGCTAACTTTTTGTATATATATTTTTAGTTGGTCAATTAATTTATTTCTGTTTTTGGTAGAGACGGGGTCTCGCTCAGGCTGGTTTTGAACTCTTGACCTTGAGCAATCCGCCCGCCTCGGCCTACCAAAGTGCTAGGATTACAGGTGTGAGCCACCACGCCCGGCCTTGAGAGAACTTTTATATGAAACACCTTTTCTAAATCTCTCTGCTCTTTGACTTATTGCAATTCCAAGTGACTATCTTATTGAAATCTTCAATACATAATTATATCAATTTATCCTAAAGTACTTCCCCATATTTGTTTAGTGAATATTTACTGAACACTTTAAATACTTATTTTATGCTAGGAAAAATGTATATATACGGGCACATACATAAATTTTAAAGTACTGGAATATGTATTTACAAAATACAAAACAATGCACATATACAAATACATATTAATAAGTACAATTTCTACTCTCAAAGTTTTATTTTTGGAAATCTAATAAAAATTTATGAACTATAAGATTACCTCATTATTAATATTTATTATTAGGAAATTTGAATGTAAATTAAGTTTTGAGTCATAAAAATATGTGAAGGATTTTATTGTCAGATACAGCACATACAGGGATAATTACATAATAACATAAGTGTTAAGAATGGGGTCTGGAAAAATGGCTTGTGATAATCACCGAGGAGGTAGTAGCTAATTCAACTGGGAGTAGTCAGGATTAACCAATGCTGGACAAGCTATATAGGTGATTTGTAAACTGTTATAAATGCAATGTTTCTGTTGCCACTGGTATGGGAAAATTATAGCAGCATTAGCAACAACAGCTATGATAATAGCAAACATAATGTTGCTCAAACTAGTTTCTTGATTATAGCAATTTTTTTCTTTCTTACCGTTTATAATTAGAACCACTTAAAGTTAGATCTGTTTTTGATCTCCAACTTTTTTTAATAATACACATCATTGTTTAGAGTAGTTTTAGGATCACAGCACAATTGAGAAGGTACAGAGAGTTCCCTTATTCCCTCTACGTTCACACGTGTAGCCTCCACCATTTTCAACACACCCCATCAGTGGTATATTTGTTAGAACTGATGAACCTACATTGTCACATCACTATCATCCAGAGTTTATAATAGTTTACATTATCATTGAATCTTAGTGTTGTACTGTGAGTTTTGATAATTATATAGTATGTATCCACCATAATGGTATCATATAGAGTATTTCCACTGCCCCAAATATCCTCCATACTCCACTTTTTCGTTGCTTTCTCTCCCATAATTGTTGGCAAACACTGAAAATTTTTACTATCTCCATAATTTTATCTTTCCCAGAATGCATATAGTTGAAGCCATATAGTCTATCACCTTTTTAGATTGGATTCTTTCACTTAATACATTGCATTTAAAGTTTCTCCAAGTCTTTTCATGGCTTGATAGAAGCATTCATTACTTAAGTATTTTAGTGCTTAATATTTCATTGTCTGGATGTATCATAGTTTATTTACCTATTTATCTACTGATGGGCATGCTGGTGATTCCAAGTTTTGGCAAGTACGAAGAAAGCTGCTATAACCATCCACATGCAGAGTCTAGTGTGAATGTAAGTTTTCAGATCCTTTGGGTAAATACCAAGGACCATGATTGATGGATCATATGGTAAAATTATGTTTGGGTTTGTAAGAAACTGCCAAATTGCCTTCCAAAATGGCTATACCATTTTGGATTCACTGACAATGAATAAGTGCTCCTGCTACTTTGTATCCTAGCCAGCATTTGGTGGTGTCAGTGTTCTGGATTTGGGGCATTGTACAGGTGTGTAGTGATTCCACAGACATTTAGTAGAAAATACTTAAATACTTTCATGCAACAGATAACTAGGCTCCATAGGTTGCTTTTTGGGCCATTAAGTAGCAATGCAGCCTTCACCAACTAAGTAATATGCCAAATTTGGGAAGACTTTAAAGAGATTTTGTATGAGCTATTCAGGGCAGCAACTTTTAAATAGAGATTTTTAAGGCAGTGAATATTTTATCTTCATCTTAGACTGCCTTTCAATTCTCTCTGATTTCCTCTGTCTGGTGAGTTTGTTGTATTTAACATCCTACAATGTTGCTGATATCATGCTTCTACTTTTTAATCTTAGTGAACTTAACATTTTGCTTTAAGTTTATATTTAGAATTATCTTCCCATGTTTCCTATAGGTATCTTAATTGTTGACTTTTAATAGAAAGAATATCTATGATTCCAAATGTTATACCTGCCTTCAAAAAGATGGGTGCTTCAAATACCAATAAATTATTGCATATATATATATATATACATATATATATATATATATATATAACATACATGAAGATGTTTTTGAAAAAGAGTAGAACAGTTCCATTGTCTGGACAATTGTGAAAAATATAGCAAAGTGTGAAACATATTAACTATTAATTTTATTTCAAATATTCATCACTTGTTTAGAGTTACTTGTATATTTATTAACTTCTTTGCTCACCAAAACACCTTAAATACTTTCCCTTTTCTTCAGAATTTATTTTAATTCCAAAGCATACTCTTTAACATTTTTTTTTACTGAAGGTGAATTGTAACTTTTCACAGAATTTGTTGTTAAAAACTTTTATTTTCTATATTCTCTTTTTATTAAGCTATGAATGTGAAACTTCTTGACAGTTGCTTCTTTCAGATTCTGAAGATAGTTTTTATTGACTTCTGCCACAACTATTGCTGTTGAGAAGACTATTGTCATTTTTATTGTCATTCTTTATAAATGATTTGTAATTATAGTATTATTTAATAGCAGCTTTGTTAGTACCCTCCAGTTCTGGTTTTCTGTGGTCTCACTACAATCTTTAGATATGAATTTACCATAAATCAGAGTTCTAGGGAAATTTAAAAATCAACTTCTAAGAAATTCTTGTCCATTTACTCTATCTTATTCATTTACTTCCTTCTCATTTTCTTGAATTTTTAATTCTGAAATTTCTATTGTTTGTAGACCATCTAATCTTATCCTTAACATCTTGTATATTTCCCATGTGTTACTCTTACTAGAGTGCTGTGTATGTGATTTCCTGGAATTTTTTCTTCTAATTCACTCTCTTCATCTATATCTAATTTTGCTGTTCAAACTGAGTAATAAATTCTAGGCTCAAAGAGATATTGTTTTAAATTAATTATAATAAATTATTAGATTATTTCTATTTGTTAAGTCATGGGCCCTCTGTCACCATAGGATATTTTCTTCTATCTTCATGTGTTTGCCATTTTGAACTGTGAGGCAATATTTAGAACAACGTGTTCTGGGGGAATACCTAGATGCCAGATTAAGATTTATAATTTCAGAATACCTTTTCATTTGCATAAAGTAGGCATCTTAAAAATATCATCAGGTCCAGCTTAATTTTGTGTTATTTTTATCCGGGTGATGATTTCACAAGACCAGGTAACCCGTGCAAATGAGGATCCCAAACACACAACAGGCAGGAATCCATGGTTTAAATTCTTAAGATGAACCTTTTATTATTTCTCTAAGCAGAGTCTTTAGAGAGCCGAGTTTGGAACATCACACTAAAATATACATTTTTAAGATTTATTTCTACTTCACAGTCTTTCTTAATAAAGAAGCTGCTTCAAGGGTACAAAACTCATGTGCAATTTGACATGAAAATTCATCATCAATATCAAAATTCTTGGCCTTAAATGGACATTAAATCCCAAGTCTCTAGGTTACAAAAATCAGCATTTCCTCCTAGTTCTTCACTAAAGGAAGGCCATCATCAACTTTCCAACTTACCACCCTTAAAGTCTTTTATTAATGGAGATTGTTTTTCCTCTCTGAAGTTTTTCTCTGAACTCAAAATATTATTAATATTTTGTGTAACACAACTACATATATAGAAGTTTCCAGTAGGCATTTTTTCAAGTTATTTACTCTTCCACATTTCCATTGCTTGTCTAACAAATCATTTTTGTAAAATTTTATCCTTCTAAACTGTGCTTGAAATATTAAGGGCCTACTCCTATGATAAAAATATGCATCATGAGTCCCAGTAAAATTTCCAAAATTTGAAAATCAAAGAATTTCTTCTCTTTTTACTACTATAATTACCCCAAACTGGCTAAAAGTGTAAGGATTATTGATAGGCATAAATATGCTTTGAAAAGATATTATAATGGCATTACTCTACTCTTAATTCTTACGATACACATAGAACACAGAATATGAATCGAAGTTTTGGCTGTTTAACTTATTGAGAGCTTTTAAGACTCATCCCTCACTTTTTTCCTTCTCTATATCTTGTCAAATTGATAAAGAAGCTATGATGCTCTCTCATTTAGCATCAGTTCAAACTACACAAGATAAACTTCTCCCTGGCCATATCCCTTCATATCTATAAATGTCTCAAGACCATATCCTACTCTCTCAAACCATTTTGGATATTCTTGGGTGCCTCCTTGCTCTGCCCATTAAGTGAATGATAAACCTTTCCAAACCCCTTTGGCGTGTTGTGTGTGATACCATTAGTCTTGACATCTAAATCAAATCTGGGTCAGAGTCTATATAGTTTCTGTGGGGCAGCTAAACAGCAGTAGAGTATTTGTTAGGCAAAACAGTTTATAAGATGTAAATTTGCTATAACTTTCTGAGAGTTATTAAATTTACTATCAGTCTAAATGTTTTTTACAAAAATATCAATGTATTTAAATGTTAAATACATTTAAAAATGTATTTAAATGAAATGAAAAAAACTACTTGCATATTTTGAGCAATGAAGAAGCTTATTCAAGAACAGAAAAGTTAAAGGGTACATTGCTATATTTTAAAACATATATGATGTTATTTAAATTTATTTTATATCAGAAAGATCAGTATTTTAATGGCACTAAATGGGAAACAGAATGTCTATACTGAAGACTGAAAAACATGATGTGATTTTTTTCTACATTTGAATTTGGATACATATGCCATTTCTATGTTTAATATTATTTGTCTATATAGATATTAATAATGTTCCAATTTTTTCAAAGCTATTTCTCTTTTGTTGACTAGAAGACACATAAAACTACAAAGTTTAGGCATATAGGAAAGAGAAGAGCGAAGGGAGATTTTAAGTAATCGCTTCTATGAATGTGGGGGCTGGCAAATTCAAAGTCTGTAGAGCAGTCCAGCAGGCTGAAAACTAAGGACGAAGGTGATGTTATGGTTTTGAAGCTGAAATCCAATTTGTAAAACAGGATAGAACCTCTAGCAGGATATGATACCTCAGTCTTGAGGCAAAGTTTCTGCTCTGAGAAATCTGTTTTTGCTCTCAAGGATGAGGGATACAGACACTATTAAAGGTAATTTTCTTTACTTAAAGTCAACAGATTATAGATATTAACCATATCTACAAAATACCTTCTGAGCAACAACTAGATTAATCATTGATTAAATAATCAGTACTATAACCTAGATAAGTTGACACATAAAAGTAACCATCAGAGGTGGAATAAGATTAAATACTACACAATTGTGAAATTGCACATACACTATTGTATGAACATAGAGATTTAACTTCAGTAAGGTAAAGTAACTGTGGTTTCTTTCTTTTTCTTTTTTTATAATACTGAACTTTAAAGGTCACTTAGAAGAAGTTAAATATATCAAGTATGGTCAAGAATATGAAGCAGAAAGAATTCTATGCACTGATGGTGGGAATGTCAAATGTTATAATGACTTTGGAAAACAATTTAATATTATCTGACACATTTGAATATATGCAAATCTATAACAGATTTCACCACTAGAGAATCTTCCCATATATACATTGTTTCAAATATATTGTTTAATATCATTATATTAACAGAAAAAAGAAACATATCATCTATAAATAGATCAGATAAATTTAAATAATAAAATACTACGTACTATGATGTTGAATATTCTATAGTTGCCTGCATCAATATGGCTGAACCCCACAGATTATTTGCAGAATGATACTATGATTATAAAAATGTATTCTGAATTAAATATAGTTTAAGAATGAAATAAATACCACCAGGAATTATTATTAAAAAGCAGAATAGTAATTACATCTCAAGAGGATGATTAGAATACAATTTAGAGATGACATGCAAAAAGTGTAAAAAGTACTGTTGATTTTCTATCTTTAACTTGAGTTTTGAATATGTTTGCTTAACTTCCCATTATATATTTATATATTATTATTATACCCATTTTGACATAGTTAATATTTTTCATAATACAATTATAAAAATTTAGCAACTAAGTTTATTTTACTAAAATACTTTTCAAAGTATGTAGGATGTTGAAGTAAGTTTTGAATGAAAAATGCTGAACATAAGAATATACATAGCAATAATAATTCCAATTATGTTAGATAGTTGTACAAATATATGCATTGGGGAACAACATAGTCATTATGTAAAAATTGTGAGTGATTATCTTTGGGTGATATTATGACAGCTGGCATTTTAATTATTTTGTTAATATTTTCTAAAATTTCAGAATTTCTTCTGAATGCATACTTGCAAATATTACAATTCATATATTTTTAGACATTAATCCACACATCATAATCAATTAAATATATCTCATATATAAGAACTAACAATGGAAGGAGCTTATTCCTTGAATGAAATAGTTAAACCACAATTGACTAAAAAGTATTGCTGTCATGTACAATTATGTCTAACTTTATGTCGGGGCTACATAGGAGAAATGTGTCCTTAGGTGATTACATCATTGTGCAAACATCCTAGAGTGTACTTACACAAACCTTGATTATATAGCCTACTGCACACCTAGGCAATATGGCATAGTCCATTGCTCCTAGGATGCACACCTGTATAGTGCACACAGTATGTAGCACTATACTACATACTGTGGGCAACTGTAACACAATTTATATTTGTATATCTAAACATAGAAATGATACCTTAAAAACATATATAAAAGATTAAAAAATAGTACCTCTGTATAGGGAGCTTACTTTGAATGGAGCTTACATTAATGGAAGTTGCTCTGGGCAAGTCAGTGAGTGAGTAGTGCATGAATGTGAAGGCCCAGGACATTTCTGTGCACTACTGTAGTCTTTATAAACACTGTACATTTGGGCCATACTAAATTTATTAAAAATATAAAGTAATTGTGCTACAATGTCACTATATGATAGGAATATTTAGCTCTATGACAATCTTATGGGACTACTGTCCTATATGTGGTCTGCGGGTGAAATGGCATTATGCAGCATATAACTGTTTTTACATAATACAATTTCAAAAGAACTGAATTAGAAGTGAAGCCTTTTAAATACATTTAAGAAATCTTAGTTATATTTTATTCATTAAGGGATATAAATTGTCAGTTGTTATTTTGAGAAGGTTATCACAACTTTATCTTTTCTATCACAAAAGTCAGTTATGTGAAAGCAGGCAAAAGTATATTTTGACTCATGAATATAGAATAATTCAATGTTTATTCTCTGTCAAGCCTCACAGTATAATCCAATATAAAATGTAAAATAAAGGGTTCTTATAAAGGATACATTCTAGAAAGAAATGTATGTAAAGACAACATACAATTTAGAGTGATCCACATTTTCCACATTAATAATTAATTTGAACTTTATTAGAATTAATTACATTCATGCTATTTATTCCATGTCTCCCTATTCAATACTGAATACTCTAGTAATCAAAATTAGGTCATTTATAGCAGAAGTAAACAATACCTTAGAGATCAAGCTGTCTGCTTTACAAACTACTTTATTACATACTATAATAGATTAAAATCATGCTGGATAAATAAGGTGAATGATATCCATACAGTCCTTTTTCAGGAGTATTAAAAGGCTCATTTTGTTGAACATTAAAAATACAGTTAAATGAGATTTTAAAATACTTACTGTAAAAGCAAGTGGCCTGTTTTAGTATAGATTTTATTACACTTTATGGAACTAGGAATAAAGATAACAGCCTGCAATTTAGCTCTTTTTTTCTTCTAAATATTTAAACTTACATAGATATACTAACAGGCAAATTTTTAGAAAATATTCAACTCCAAGATGAAGTGTATACATAATGTATTAATTTTGATGATTCATTTAAAAGCAAGTAGTTGCACTGAGAATATGTAATAGAAGACCAGAAATGCCTAAACAACAATGTAGGATCAATCATTCAAAGTCAGTCAGCTGATGGCAAAGAAACTGTAACAAAAATAATTCTGATACTCCTACAGGTACATCATTTGATTTTTCAGACTGAAGTAAATTTAATTTGAAGTGCAGTCTTTTGAATATATTTAAGAAATTTTAGTTATATTTTATTAAGGAATATAAATTGTTAGCTGTTATTTTGAGAAGGTGATCACAACTTTGTCTTATTCTATCACAAGAGGTAGTTATGTGATAATAGACAAAAGTATATTTTGACTTATGACTATAGAATAATTCTGTGGTTATTCTCTGACAAGATTAACAATGTAATTCAAAGTAAAAACGTAAAATAAAGGGATTTTTTTTCCGGAGACAGGGTCTTACTCTGTCGCCCAGGTTAGGATGCAGTGGCCTGATCATAGTTCACTATAACCTCAACTCCTGTACTCAAGCGATCCTCCTCCCTCAGCCTCCTCAGTGGCTAGGATTACAGGAACATGTCACTACATACACGTAATTCTTTTATAGAGATGGGGTCTTGCTATGTTGCCTAGGCTGGTCTCAAACTCCTGGCCTCAAGCAATTCTCCTGCCTTGGCCTCCCAAATTGCTAGTTACAGGTGTGAGCCACCACACCCGGTCAAAATAAAGGGATCTTATAAAAGACATATTCTATAAAGAAATACAGGTAAATAAATAAGATCCACATTCCTTTAATAAAATGTTTTTAAATATATGCTTATGTGTATTTTATAAATATACACATTCATGTAGTCCAGGCTCAACCAAAAATATTAAACAAAGGATATAAGCAGACTTATCTGGATAATAATATCTGATATTTAAAAAGAAAAGAAATTAAAGAAGTGATTCATTTAGCAGACCAAAATTTAGAAGATATTGCCTCTAATTAGCTCAAAAGAAAAAGTCAGAGGGAAGCACTTGCTTAAGAATTGCAGAAGGTAGATCTTATTCTTTGAGGAAGATTGACTCTGATACTTGAGAAAACAAAACTTGGGGGTTTTTATAGGCCAAAAAATATGCTTCCATACATTTGGTGTCCTTTAACTGAGTAGTGGCAGAAAATATTTCTATAAAATTATGAGTGAAATATCTACTAGCTCAAATGGTGTGAAAATGTCCTATGAAAAATTTATCAAATGTGCTCACTCAGAACATTCAGAATATATCTTACCTTAATCTTTACACATTTATATGTCATTTTAGTATTATGAAACTCATTTACATTGATAGATTGAATTAACACTGGTGTTGTTTATTCTGGATATTTTAAAACACTATACCTTATGTTTTTGTATATTTAATTAACATAAACAAGAGGAAGAAAATGAGGTTTGTATTTCCCAAATCATTAGTTTGTATTTGTTCAATGACAGCAGTACACAAAGAAAATGTTGAAGCTTAAAAGAGAAATCATTGCCTTTGGGATCAGCTTCAGGTTTTAGTGATGAGAAATTTCTGATAATCTTTTTAGCATCTTTTACTCAGCAAAGATTTACTGAGCATACCCAAAGGTGCACTCATTGTACTAATTCTGAGTACACATAAGTAAACAAAACACAGTTCTAAGTGTCAAGCTGCTTAAGGGCAAATGATGAAGATGAAATGCGGAAATTTGTTGGGTTTGCATTGCAAATTGTTAATGATTATTCATTGTGTATTTCTCTTATCTTTTTTTTTCACTCTTACATTCCAAAGGACACTTTCATTCTCCTAGTGAACAGCTAAGCAGAAACAAACATTCAAAGAATACTTCAACCTAACTAAGAGACGGAGTCATTCCTGTTCAGCAACATTTTATCTTCTAAAACCCACAGAAAGTTTTCTAAAATCTATGGAAAGGGAGAGAATAGATGGCAGCAATTAGAAACAAAAATGGCAAGTTTATTTGGAGGATTATAAAATGCAAAACTAGGAGAGAGAAAGAGATCCTTTGGATATAGAGAACAGGAGAGCAGACAGAAATGGTCTCAGGATTTCACAGTAGTCAATCTGCCATTCGCCATTCTTGGTAACTTGTAAATCTCCACATAAACAGGTGCCGTTGGCGACAGGCACTCTACGTGGGTACTCTAAGCAGAAAGAGAGAACAGAAGCCCTTAGCAGATTAAATCACATTCAGTGGGGAAGTTTTTTCTTGAGCTAGAAGATTGATAGACACACTATCATTTTTCCTAGGGTGCATTGCAATTATTTGCTCAGTGATAAAATGGAGGCATGAGTGAGGTATTCTATAGTAACAAAGATGACAGTGATTACTCTTACTCGATAAGGATGGAAGATGTCAGGAACGGTTTAAAGAAAAAGGGATTTTTTTCAATGAATAGTTTATGGAGTGTTCATTATAAAGGAACTATTTTACTAAGGTATGAACATTGGGCAATCAATCACATCGGGTAATACAGGATTCTGGAGGCAGTAGAAGCAGGATTGTCATAAGCTTAAAGGACTGAGAGGAAAGGGATGTTAATGAAACTCAAAAGAGGGAAATTACATAGTGGCCATTTGGATAAGACCCATGACTTCTACAGAAGAAATCACAGAAAGGAAAACTTTTTATCTATTGTCAGGTCTCTCCCTGGCCATATGCAATGAGAAGACAGAGGCCAGGGAAGACAGCCAAAGTGTCTGTAGGGGTCAGTATTCTGACATAGCATGACAAAGAAAAGTAGAGAGTGACTTTTAAGGGTCAAATGGAAAGCATTCACGGCTACTCAATATTTTTGTTGGGCTGGGTTTTAAAGGATCATGAGTTTCAAGTGAATGGGATAAAGAAGAATTTATCTCTTTGTGGCAATCATTACAAGGTTATGAACACATGAAAATGTAAGATCCTGCATAAATTTTACATTGCTAGGCATTATTAGAAAGTAGAATAATGATTAGATGGAAACATATTTTGGGAGCAAAGAGGGCATAATACTTGATCATTGAGCCTGAATGTATACCAGTGGGCAATACCACCCTGTGCATCTTCTCTGCAAATGCACATGCTCCATTGTCTCATTGCATATCACTTATAAAACACAAGTTCAGAGATAAGACTATTAAAAATTTTAGATGAGACAGAAGAGCATTAAACCAAGTATAGGATCCCTTTTAAGGTGGCACCTTATGTAGATACACAGATTGCATACCCATAAAGCTGGCTCTGCTGGTAGTGTCTGCATTCGGCAAGGAAAACTGAGTCTCACTGTTCTCTGTAATCCAACAAAACCTCACATTTGGGGTTGTGAGGAAAGTGTATCATTGAGAATTCAAAGAACTAGGGCATCTCAAAGAAGTTGAAGAACAGGCTCTCAGGGATTTGAGGAGGAAAAAACCCCAAATGATTAAAATCTGTACTCAAATAATACGAGTTAGATGTCATAGTTTCAAAGACTGT
Source organism: Microcebus murinus (assembly GCF_040939455.1). Classification (NCBI taxonomy): domain Eukaryota; kingdom Metazoa; phylum Chordata; class Mammalia; order Primates; family Cheirogaleidae; genus Microcebus; species Microcebus murinus. The sequence goes on from NC_134114.1 coordinate 17,377,854, forward strand.
GTAGTGACAGATAAAAAACAACAACAACAACAACAAAAACCCCACAATTTGGGACTAGAAGGGGTTGAATGAAATAGAGCGGAGATGAAAACTAGCATTCCAGGAATTGGTGCAGTCAAGGAGTTTGGAGGACTGAGGGTACATAGAAAGATGATCACTGTGATCGAGCAGACTTGCAGAAGGGGTCCCCATCAAGACTGCTGACCTAATCTAGGTGGGAACTGGTTTAGGTATAGTGAGGGAAACAACAATTCAGGAACCAGATTTCTTTATAAATTCAGGAGTAGGTCCCTCTGTAATAATGAGATTGAGGAAAAAGTACTCCTACCCTATTAAAAAAGAACTTTGTATGAGATTATACGTGAGTAAATATAGTTACTAGAGTGTGCATAAAACCTTTTGGCTCTACAATCTGGGAGATCTGGGGCTATTATTAGCCTATGTTACAAATGACAACTAAAGTTGTAGTATCATGGACAGATTCCAAATTTTAATAATATTGCCATGAGGGGAAGTAAGTGTAAGTGCTGTGAAAAAGTTGTCCTATTACTAAAGTTTAATAAGTGCCTGCCTTGACATACTCTATACCTTTCAGAACCTGTGCTATAAAAAGTGTTTCTTCTCGTCTATCACTATGAACATTTTCTTCCTTATCTCTGTGGTAAAACGACACTAATCCCTCATAAACCCACATTCTGGTTTTCACACCTTTGGTAATTCCCTCTCTTTAAGTGAAGGCAGAACCTGGGACTTTGCTTTAAACAATAGAATGCAGTAAAGATGATGGAATGTCATTTCTCTGACAGTGTTACATGAGATCATACCCATATTTCCAGGGAGATTTGCCCCCTTGTTGGTTATTAGTAAGCAAAAGTCCATGTTGGGTTGGCACAGGTGGCAAAGAGATGAGAGAATCTAGTCAACTTCTCAACCACAAAACATGATGGCCCTAAGTTAAAGAGCACACAAGGAATTACTAATAATCATGTGAGCCTGGAATTGGAATCTTTCCCAGTTGAGCCTCAGATGAGCCTGAAGCCCAACCGATACCTTAATTGTAGCTAGCTGAGATCCTGGAGCAGAGGACTGAGCTAAGCTGTGCCCTGACTCCTGACCCAGAGAAACTGTGAGACAGTAACTGTGTATTGTGTTAAGCTGCTAAGTCTTTGGTAATACTTCTAAGGAACAATAGAAAACAAATACCATATATATGCTTGAGAAAAGTCCATGTTTCCACTTTAAACTGTTTGCAGAGATATAAAGGAATGCTTGAGTATTTGTTGGTTGGGCCATTAAAAATAAAGCATGTCTACGAATGAAGACATTTTCTTTTCCTTATATAACCTAAGTGCTTGGCCTACAGAGAGTACCAGATGGGGATCAGCCCAGAGATTGCCCTATCAGTCAACTTGGAATTCCAAAAATAAACATATGTTTGAGTCACACATTAAAATGCCTTGCCTGCCTCAGTAAGATAATTTAAATCTAAAATAAAATTTTTATAACAGCTACATATTAAATAGACAAAAAAGAATTTGGTGCTTGCTACTTTAATCATTATAAAAATAAGGATATAAAAAGTATATACAGATTCACTGGTTCGATGAATCCTCTCCTTTGAATGGTTGCCACTCATATGACATTTATAGGACAAATTCATAAGTACCAGTGCACACTTAATTCTTTGATTCCTTGTTTAGCAAATAATTTCATATTTCAATAGATATAAAATAAATTTATTCTTAAAGAATAACAAGCTAAATGAAATCTGCAAAAAATGAAAAACGTATAAAGTTAACTTTTTAGTTTTATTCATAGCTAAACATAGATATATTTAGCAATTTTTTGGTTTAGTATATTTATTAATATGTTTTCCAAACACAGCTATTGACTATTCTCAGATTTTTTTTCACCTGGTATAACTACAGAGATATAGTGCTTAATTTGATGTCTAATTTAAAAACATATCACCCACAGTGATTAATAGATCATTGAACCCATATGAGTAAAGGCTATGTATAAGAGTGGTATTAGTGAAAAGGACAGTTTTTTCCCTAATGATAAAAACTCCTACAAATTTTACATGATATTCTGTCAGATGACTTTGTAAGAGAAAACAAAAGGATAAAGAAATAAAATATTAGAAATGTCAAGCTTGTCAAAAAATATTAACTGTTTTTCTTTATATTAATATTAACTGCGTTTCTGGCACAGAGGAGAGGACCCAACTTTTGCTTAAGAAAGAGAAAATAAAACCCATGTCAAGAAGAGTGGACACTAGATCTTGAAATAAGAAGATGAGGATCACATAAAATACATGCTCCAGCAAGAAGGGGCCAAAATCATAAGTGAAGCACATTGCACAAAGCAAAATGTTTCCATGCAATGGTGGAATTTGAGCAGAATTTCTACTGCAGAAGTTAAGTGGATTATTCTTCTTTTTGTCACTCTCCTATATTTTAGTATCTATTACCTGATAGGTTTCAACATAAAAACTAGAGATGTAACAATGAACATGACTTAAGGAATCTCTTTATTTTTTCTGTAATTACAGTAAAGGGAAGAAATACAAATTTCAACAGATAATTACAATTAAGAATAATGAAGATTAGGAGAGGAGAAATATAGAGCTCCATAAAAATAGAATACATGGAGACATCCTATTGGAGAGAGAACCTCTAAGAGTAAAACATGAGTAAGCTGTTATCTAAAAGACAAAGAAGAGGCATTAGGTGGGTTATAGCATCGGAAGAGAAATGAATTATGTTTTAGGTTTGGAAAAAAGAATGTGCACATTGTGAAAGGTGTTAAAGGACTTGAAAGAAGTCTTGTGTGGCCAGAGCTTAGAGCAGGAAGGGCAATGACAATATCATCATTATGATATAGTGATTTTAACTGGATCTTACCAGAAGTCATTTATATAGCATAAAATCCGGGCCAGGTTTCAGCAAGTAAACATCATTTCTTCTATTACTAATACTACTTGAAAGCTACTTTCTTATTTAAAAATTTGCTTAAAGTTGAGAAACTTGAATGAAATTGATTTATGATTCTTTGTGAAGAATGGTTCGGTTATTACCCTCAATTAAAAGAAGAAGAAATTGAGGTGTGGGAAATTAATCAACTTTCCAGAGGAGAATTCTGACAGGATTCAAACCGAGGGCTTGCCCATTAAGCTTATAGGATTTTTTTCTTCCCAGACTGAATTCCTTTCTGCATCATTATAATAGCTCTAGCTAGATTTCTTAGATGCAGAGAGCTTGCCTAATCATTGAGACTGAAAAGGCAAATGGGAATATTTTAGCAAGCAGTCCAGGAAAGATCAATTTGTCAGTCTTGACATGAACCATAGAGGAAAGGATCTCCTTTTCTTGGATGATTAAGCCAATATAGCTACTATTGAGTAAAACCATTTACTTGCTGCCATGCAAAAAGATAAATTAGCATACTAACTTTCCAACCAATTTTAGCATTGATTAGATATGGCCCAAGACAACAAACTGAGAAAATTGTAACTAATACAGTTATGGCAGAGTTTTCATTATTAGCCTGAATCCCTGAACGAACTCATTTGTTCCCACTCTAACCCACAGGTTAAGTCAATGGGAGGTAAACTTCTGCATGTCAGTCCATTTCAATCTGGTGGAGGGTTTACTTTAACAGCAAATGAATGTAAAAGCCAATCATAGCTCTATGTATTTGCCACATAAATAGGAAAGAAACAGATATGATTAATGATTTCTCTGAAGAGAACCCTTTCATAACAAGTTTTAATCATTTATTTTCTTCTGCCTTGTCAACATTTTTACTTAGAAGAACAGTTCATTTTTCAAATTGAACTTACCTAACTCACATCTAAATTGATCTCCCTAACTCTCAATAACCTCTTCCTAGGGTGATCTCTGGATAAAGAAAGTGGTGCTACTGGTCATAATATTTCTCATATTAGAAACCTACTATAAAATAAGTCTCTGACTTATTCTCTTTATCTAATCATAAAATTATTCAGTATATGAATTAGTCAATTTAGTCATTGAGATGTATGATTTAGAAAATTTTTCACAATCATAAATGTCAAGAATTATGTATTTCTCACATTACTTAAAATTGTGTAAAACTGATATAATTATTTGAAATACCATGTATTCCCTTCAAATTTATCAGAGGCACCTGTAGTCTCAAGTTAAAATTTTAAATAGTTTGACTTATAAATATTTAAACTATATAAAAATTAAAACATCTGTTAATTTAAAAAATATAGATGTCAAGTATCTATCAGTTGACATTTTAATTGTAGTTTTATATATACATTCATTTAATTTCTCAAATGACATATTTATTTATTTAGCTCATCTATCTCTGACACTATTAAAAAATCTATCCAATCTTGACTTTTAAAGTGCTTCACTGAAAACAGTAGAAAAATTTGGTGTCATAATTTCAATATAATTTCTTATATCTACTTAAGCCAATAATTATTTGACTAAAAGCAAAGGTTGTAAAAAAGTAAAAGGCTTGATGCCTTTAAGAACCCCCAGTACATTATTGTAGGGAGACAATGTCAGTAGTAATAAGACAATAACCAAAAAGTCCATATATTAAAATTATAAACTAACATATCAGATAACAAACAAATACTTTGGAATTTAGAGCACCCCTCTGATTTTCCTTCAAACATGTTCTGTTACTTTATTTATGCATACATTGGCTATTAATGCTGGATCCATTAACAATGCCGGTAGGACTTTATGACACAGTTTATTAAATGTTAAATTGATGTTAATGATCACTGTGTTGCAGGACATGAACAGCACTAACAAATTTCATGTGAAGCATTTGAGTTTACTGAACCCAGTCATTGGCAGAAAGCTTTCAAGGAGTGTCACAACTCTAAAGCTTTCAAGGAATGTCACAAGGAAGGTCACAAAGGACTTAAGGGAATAAAAACAATAAAAGAGCCATAAAAGATATATTTTTGTAGAAATTTCACCCAATACTTTGGTTGATGCTCCAAGGTTCTAATCTGAAAAATAATATGTAAAATGATAGAATCATTTGTGTGTCATACAAATCTTTGATGGGATTCTAAAAAATATGTTTGTTAGATTTAGAAACCTTATTCTGAAGTAGTAAACATGATTTCTCTTTAATATAGTTGTTATATTTTATAATTATAAAAGTAATGCGCCATATTATATAACAAATAAAATATTAACATATGCTTAGTACTAATCTATACTTTTAAGGATTTCAGCATCTAAGGAGAGTTCCTATATATTTATTCCTAAAAAATTGTTGAAAATCCAAAAATGATTAGTGCCAAATTAATCTATCTGAAATATTTTAATAAAAGTAATTTTGATATTGTTATTTATACATTGGTTTAGAAAATTGTGTATGTTCCTGCATTCCCTTAAGTAGTAATTATCAATTTTAATTCTAATAACATTATCCAGAGTCGACATGTAATAATTTTATATGTATCTTTAAGTCATACGCTCTTAATAAACTTATAATAACCTAAGAAGAAAGTTATAAGTTCCTTATAAGTTTATTATCCATCTATCCTCTAAAAATGTAAAACTGTGTTCTCCATATCATAACTCATGTATAAAAGGAATTCTAAAGCATAAATTTGGTATTCTTGAATTTTAGGATTGTGCATCTTAAATTCATTGCAGGCATGCTGTTAGTTATGTTCCAAGTAAACCCTGAAATAGATTTTGTGGACCATGGAAAGTGAAAAGAATTGAAGAGTAAAAAGTGGAGGGATTGTGTAGTATGTGGGTCGTGCTTAAAAATAGAACATAAAAATCAAACTGCAGCAAAGCGTGGCATATATTCAACAATGACTTTTAAATATCAGAAAGCTAGACTAGAATCAAAGACCTTCTGCAAATACCAGTTTGTCTTTTCCAAAATTTGATTTTCAATTGGACTAAGCATTGCTTTCCTGGTAAGGCTTGAAGTATACTCTATAAGGGAAGCCATACAATGAATGCACTGCAAAGTCCAGATCTGGCATCTCTCATTTATTCTTTCATGGTGTTAATGTTACTCAGAGCCATGCACAGCTCTAGACAATGATGATAAAGCAAGATACAAACCAGAAGAAAAAAAAAACTGTCTTTATAGTGTGTGTGAATTCATGTGTACATGTACTCATACAAAAATACATATTAATATATTTTGGAAGAAGGAAACTACAAATTATATATATTAAATAATGACTGGAAAAGACAGTGAATTTCAGGTAGGACTACAATTTTGAAAGAGTAATGCTTACTGAGACAGAAGATATTTAAATAAATATCTGAAGAAACTAAAAGAGTAAAGTAAGCAAACATCTATTTTTACTTTTGAAAAATTGTTTTATTTTTAATTATTAGGGATACATATAGTTGTATATTTATATAAGGTACATGTGATGTTTTGATAAAGGCATATGTTGTGAATTAATCAAATTAGGGTAATTGGGGTATCCATCATCATAAGCATTTATCATTTCTCAGTGTTAGGAACATTCTAATTCTACTCTTTTAGTTATTCTATTTATTTTTTCTTGAGACAGAGTGCCATGGCATCAGCCTAGCCCACAGCAACCTCATACTCCTGGGCTCAAGTGATCCTCCTGCCTCAGCCTCCCAAGTAGCTGGGACTACATGCATGTGCCACCATGTCCGGCTAATTTTTTCTATATATTTTTAGTTGTCCAATTAATTTCTTTCTATTTTTAATAGAGATGGGGTCTCATTCTTGCTCAGGCTGGTTTCAAACTCCTGACCTTGAGCAATCGTCCCGCCTTGGCCTCCCAGAGTGTTAGGATTACAAGTGTGAGCCCCATCACCAGCCTCTTTTAGTTATTTTTAAGTTATATTTACCCTGTGCATCGAACATTGTTCATTCTAAGTATCGAACTATATTTTTGTACACATTAACCATCCCCCCTTATTACCTACTTTCCACTATTTTACCCAGCTTCTGGTAATCATCATTTTATGCTCTGGCTCCATGAGATCAATTGTTTTCAATATTTAGCTCCCACATATAAGTGAGAACATTCAAGACTCGTCTTTCTGTGCTTGGCTTATTTCACTTAACATAATATTCTCCAGTTCGATCCATGTTGTTGCAAATGGCAGTATTTAATTCTATTTATAGCTATAAATACAAAATTGTATATATGTACCACAATTTCTGTATCCATTCATCTTTTGATGGATACTTAGGTTGATTCCATATCTTGGCTACTGTGAGTAGTGATGCATAGACATGGAAGTGCAGATATCTTTTCTATGTATTGAATTTGGATATCCCTCCTTTGGATATATACTCAGCAGTGGAATTGCTGTATCATCTGGAAGTTCTATTATTAGTTTTCTGAAGCATATCCATACTATTTCTATTTCTATTAGTGGTTGCACTAATTTACATTCCCACCAACAATGTAGGAGAGTTCCCCTTTCTCCACGTCCTTGTCAGCATTCATCATTGCCTGCCTTTTTGATATAAACCATTTTAATTGGGGTGAGATGATATCTCATTGTAGTTTTAATTTGCATTTCACTGATGATTAATGATGTTGAGCATTTTTTCATATGCCTCTTGGCCATTTGTATGTCTTCTTTTGAGAAATGTCTATTCATATCCTTTGCCCATTTTTAATTGGATTATTTATTTTTTTCTATTTAGTTGTTGAAGCTTCTTATATATTACAGTTATTAATTCCTTGTCAGACAAGTAATTTCCAAATACTTTCTCCCATTCTGTGGATTGCCTCTTCCCTTTGTTGATCTTTTTTCCTTTGCTGTGCAGAAGTTTTTTGTCTTGATGTGATCCCTTTGTTCAATTTTGCTTTTGTTGCCTGTGCTTTGGGGATATTACTCAAGAAAGCATTGTCCAGACCAATGTCCTAAACCATTCGCCCAAAGTGTTCTTTGAATAGTTTCATAGTTTCAGATCTTACATTTAAGTCTTTAATCTATTTTGATTTTATTTTTATATACAGTGAGAGATAGAGTGTAGTTTAATTTCTCCACATATGGATATCCTGTTTTCCTAGCTCCTTTATTGAAGAGGCTGTCCTTTCCCTACCATATGCTATTGGCACCTTTATTGAAGATAAGTTCACTATAGATGTATGGATTAATATCTGGGTTCTCTATTCTGTTCCACTGGTCTATGTGTCATTTTTTATGCTAGTACCATATTTTCTTGGTTACTACAGCTCTATGGTATAATTTGAAGTCAGTTAATATGACTCCTCCAGTTTTGTTCTTTTTCCATAGGACGGCTTTCACTATTCTGGGTCCTTTGTGGTTTTGCATAAATTTTAGGATTTTTTTTTCTATTTCTGTCAAGAATGTCACTGGCATTTTGATGCTAATGGCATAAAATCCGTAGATTGCTTTGGGTAGTACAGATATATTTACAAGATTGATTCTTCCAATCCATGAGCATGGGATATTTTACCATTTTTTGTGTCTTCTTCAATTTCTTTCATAAATGTTTTATAGTTTTCATTGTAGAGATCTATCACTTTCTTTATGTTTATCCCTAGGTATTTTATTTCATTTGTAGCTATTGCAAATGAGATTAGTTTCTTGGTTTCTTTTTCAGATTGTTTGCTGTAGGCATATAGAAATGCTACTGATTTTTGTATATTGATTTTGTGTCCTGCAATCTTACTGAATTTGTTTATAAGTACTAATAGATTTTTTTTTTGGTGGAATCTTTATGTTTCTCTCCCTATAAGATTATATCATCTTCAGTCAAGGATAATTTGACTTCTTCCTTTCCAATTCAGATGCTGTTCATTTCTTTCTCTTGTCTGATTGCTGTAGCAAGAACTTCCAATAATATGTTGAATAACAGTAGTGAAAAGTAGGCATCATTGTCTTGTTCCAGATCTTAAATGAAAAGGCTTTCAGTTTTCCCCCATTCAGTATGGTACCAGCTGTGGGTCTGCCAAATATGGCTTTTATCATGTTGAGGTAAGTTCCTTCTATATCTAGTTTTGTGAGAGATTTTTATCATGAAGAGATGTTGAATTTTATAAAATGTTTTTTTTAAGCATCAAGTGAAATGATCATATAGTTCTGTCCTTTGTTCTGTTGGTATGATGTATCACATTGATTGATTTGAATGTGTTGAACCATCCTTGTATCCTAGAGATGAATCCCACTTAATCATGATGAATAACCTTTTTAATGTGTTGTTGAATTTGGTTTGCCAGTATTTGCTGTGTTCATCGGAGATACTGGTCTATAGTTTTCTTTTTTGATGTGTCTTTGTCTGGTTTTGGTATCAGAGTAATACAGGCTTCATGGAATGAGTTTGGGAGTATCCCCTCCTCAATTTTTTAGAAGTTTAAGTAGGGTTGGTATTAGTTCTTCTTTGAATGCTTCATAGAATTCAGCAGTGAAGTCATCAGGCCCTGCGCTTGTCTTTGATGGGAAACTTTTTATTACTGCCTCTATCATTGCTTATTATTGGTTTATTTGGGTTTTGGATTTCTTCCTGGTTCAGTCCTGGTAGATTCTATGTGTCTAGGAATTTATCCATTTCTTCTAGTTTTCCAATTTATTGATATATAGTTGCGCATAGTAGTCTCTAGTGATCCTTTGGATTTTTGAAGTATCAGTTGTAATGTCTCCTTTTTCATCTCTGATTTCACAAATTTGGGTCTTTACTTGATGAATATATGTTCCTGGAAGAGTGAATAATAAAAAGTACAAAAGCTCTAAATTGAAAATTTATCTGATTTGATTAAGAAACACCAGAGACTTGTATGGCTGAACAATAGTGAGTGAGTGAGTGAGTGAGTGAGTGAGTGAGTGAGTGAGTGAGTGAGTGAGTGAAGGCATGAATAAGTGACTAAGGGCAAGATTAGTAGGGGATTAGGGAAGATAGGAAAGCAGGCAAAGATAGATCATGTAGTCTTCTAAACCACTGTAAGTCTTCTTTAGAAAACTGGCATGTTATCCAAATGAGTTCTGAAGTCACTGGAGAGTTCTGACTGGTATAGTGACATGAACCAACTTTTCTACTAGAAAGATCAATCTAGCAGCTATATTCAAGATATATTTCATTGACCAGTGGAACAGAGCAGAGAACCCAGATATAAAAGCATCCTCATATAGCCAACTAATCTTCAACAAAGCAGACAAAAACATACACTGGGGAAAAGAATCATTCAATAAATGGTGCTGGGAAAACTGGATAGCCACATGTAGAAGACTGCAACAAGACCCACACTTTTCACCTCTCAACAAAAATCAACTCATGCTGGGTAACAGATTTGAGCCTTAGGTGTGAAACTATTAGAATTCTAGAGGAAAACATTGGAAATACTCTTCTAGACATTGGCCTAGGAAAAGAATTTATGAAGAAGACCCCAAAGGCAATCACAGCAGCAACAAAAATAAATAAATGGTACCTGATCAAATTAAAAAGCTTCTGCACAGCCAAAGAAACTGTCAAGAGAACAAACAGACAACCCACAGAATGGGAGAAAATTTTCGCAAGCTACAAATCTGATAAAGACCTGATAACTAGAATATATTTAGAACTCAGGAAAATCAGCAAGGAAAAATCAAACAACCCTATCAAAAAGTGGGCAAAGGACATGAACAGAAATTTTTCAAAAGAAAACAGAATAATGGCCACCAAGCATATGAAAAACTGCTCAACATCTCTAATCATCAATGAAATATCACTTATCTACAATGAGATATCACTTATCTCCAGTGACAATGGCCTTTATCAAAAAGTCCCTAAACAATAAATGTTGCCATGGATGTGGAGAGATAGGAACATTCCTACACTGCTGGTGGGACTGCAAACTAGTTCATCCTCTGTGGAAAGCAATATGGAGATACTTTTGATTTGATCTAGCAATTCCACTACTGGGCATCTACCCAAAAGATCAAAAGTCACTTTATGAAAAAGATACCTGCACTCGAATATTTAAAGCAGAACAATTCACAATTGCAAAGTTGTGGAAACAACCCAAGTGCCCATCAATACATTAGTAGATTAATAAAATGTGGTATATGTATATGTATATATATATATATATATATATATATATATATATATATATATACACACACACACACACACCCCATGGAGTACTATTCAGCTTTAAGAAACAATGGTGATATAGCACCTCTTGTATTTTCCTGGATAGAGCTGGAACCCATTCGACTAAGTGAAGTATCTCAAGAATAGAAAAACAAGCACCACATGTACTCACCAGCAAATTGGTATTAATAGATCAACACCTCAGTGGACATATAGGAATTACATTTATCAGGTGTTGGGCAAGTGGGAGGGGGGAGGAGGGGATGGGTATATACAAACATAATGAGTGAGATGTGCAACGTTTGGGGGATGGTCACGCTTGAAGCTCTGACTCGAGGGGCAGGGGGGGCATGGGCAATACACGTAATCTTAACATTTTTACCCCCATAATATGCTGAAATTAAAAAAAAGAAAAAAAAAGTTTGAGACCAGCCTGATAAAAAAAAAAAAAAAAAAAAACAACAATAGATTATAGTTGGAAAAGTATAGAGCTTTGTAAAAATCCCAAAAAATAATGAGGGTAACCTGTACTAGTGTAAATGCTGTCAGTTGGTCAGTATCGACATATATTGCAGGACATATCTTATTCACCAATTGATGGATTAATTAGAATAAATGAGCAGTAGGCATATAAATTCTAGCAAATGACAAAGCCTATTATAACCATTTTCATTGGCCAGTGTGTGGATGTCCTTTTGAACTCAGAAGACAAGTAAAATGAATGAGAATTAGAAAAGAAAATAACCCTTACTATTCACAGGCGATTGCAGTTCACTTTTAAGAAATATTACAATTCTAGGTATAATATGGATATAGGAGAATTTTGCAAGTTTGCTGGATACAAAATGAATATTCAATAAGTGTGTTTCTATACACCAGCAACAGTTAGAAAATATACTTGGAACTGAGATGCCATTTAGAATGCAATACAAATAGAAAATGCCTAGGAATAGATTTAACAAAATATGTACAAGAAAAAATTATAAACTTTATAGTCATAAATTAATTTTAAATAAAGAAACAAATCATTTATGATTGAGACTCAGGTAAAAAATAGCAATGTTGCCCAATTGCATCTAAAAATAAACAGACTTGAGTCTTCTTGTTTTCATTTTGTTTTTTATTTTTTGTCTGAAACTTGACATGCTTTCACTAAAATTTTACAAGAGTGTAAAGAAGAGCTATTTAACTTTTAAAGACATAGCACAAAGTTGCGACTTGACTTATTAGATATCAAGAATCATGTTATCACATATTTTACTGCAACCTATATCAACATGATGAAACTCAAGGACATATAGTTAATCTCAAGAAAGAAACTAGTAGAGATCACTATCACAGTGTTTACCATGTGCTAGACATCATTTTATGCCTGTTAAATAGTATAACTTATTCAATACTCTTAACCTTGTAAGGTGGGTTCACTAATTTTCTGTATTTTATAAATTAAGACGCTTGAAGCTCTTACTCAAGGGGGGAAGGGGAGCATAGGCAATATATGTAACCTTAACTTGTAAACAAACAAACAACAAAAAAGTGTTCTAGCCTCTTGACAGACACAGGGTAGAAAACCAGACAACGTCAGCTACTCAAATTGGGTTAGGACACAGCACTTCAACCGAGCCCAGCTATTCTGAGGAATAAACTGAACCTGGGACAAAAAAGAGGAATGAGTGACAGGATGGCATACTGAAAAACATCTGAGGCCATGACAGTGATATTTTTCTGTTGTTATGAAGGCACAGTGACTGTCTGACAGACACTCCTGTTATGACTCATCTCTTTGTGCCATGGGACTCGGCAGGGACCTAAACGTTTTGTAGCATCTAACCAAATAAAATAACTTGCATGTCTTTGAAAGAGCAAAAAAAAAAAAAAGACATTGAAGCACAAAGAGGTTATGTAATTATATAATTTTCTAATATGTACAGGATCCAGGAGTCAAACCTATACAGTCTAGTCATGAGCCTATTCTCTTTATCTTTACAACTCCCTGCCATTCTGAATTGTACATGCAGACCTCAGAAGAATAAATAGGGCATTGATCACTGGTGTAAATCCCCATAATTTTAAAATAATATATTTTTAAGGCAAAAAAAAAAACATTTTTAAGCCTATAAAGAATGCAAGATAGTGATAAACTAAGAGTTCAGAATAACAACTGCCTTTAAAAATGGAATAAAGGGATGGAAACTCCAAACGGTGCCCAGGGTTCTTCAACATTAATGATACTGATTTTATTCTTTGCACTGATCTTTTTGGGCTCCTTATTCATTGAGCTTAACATATCATTAACAAATATCCAATTTTTTTCGCCCATTCAATATTTAATAACAGTTACTTTAAAAGTAAAATTGCACATATATAAGTTCTAAAATTCCACACTTGTACAACCTAACAAACTCTAAATTTTGAGGGAGCCTGTCCCAATTGTATTATATTGTTCATTGTAGGAGTCAGATGCAAAAGAATTTGTAGCATTTGAAAACAGCAAAGAACTTGATTAGAAAATATAACACAATTTCATGGCACCAGATGTGAATAAGTGAATGTATTACAAGGCTTATGGTTCAAGAGGGTGGAAAAGAAAGAATTGTCTATAAATATTATCTCCACAGGTTATAGATTATATGTCAGTGGAAAAAACTGAGAGATACTGAGGAAGTATATATACAGTTTTTAAATTAGATAATTATAGGCTGAACAAATGCCGTTACCAAAATTATGCTTATTTTTGGTTAAAGAAAAATTTGATAGGTGATTCTTTAGAAATGTCACTGGAATCTACCATGGACCTTATTCTATTTAAATGCTAATCTATATATCTGTGTTAAAGGTTATACACATACTCTGGCTGACATGAAGTAGGACAGGATAGTTAATAACCTTAAATAAATTGAAAAGCTGATCTCAATGACTGAATCCAATAACAGTGTGATAAAATAGACCTAAGGATTTTAGAAATGACTAGGAGTAAGCTGAAAGAATAAATATTTATACTTACCATATAAACTGATATGATCCTAGGGCTATTATTTGGATTATAACATTTTGAATAAATGGAAATCATAATTCTCACTATATTCTTTGCTAGAAAACCAAGTTTTTTTTCCAGGTACAGAGATATATAGGTAAATTTAGGCAGAACAGTATGACATAAGAGTGACATGTGTGAAAACTGTCATTTGAACCGTTAAGAAGTTGGGAAAGGTGAACATAATAGTTGTATATGTATAAATATTTTCATTCATATTTTAATTCATTTAATATTCTATTGATTACTGAAAACATCCAAATGGAAAAATTATTAATATTCTATGTTTTCCAGGGCCCAAAAAAGGAATATCAAAAAGCAGCTAGATCATTTTCAGTTTTTCTGAAGATCAACGTAGCAGCCTCTAGAAGAGTTTATTCTCCTTATTGAAGGAATCCAAAGATGTTTAGTCAATTTCATAATACAGTTGCTATAAAAATAATTCTAATAAATGATTTATTGCAAAAGAAGGAAGCTCTTCCTCACACTTTAACTTGGATTTGGCCATGTGTCTTGATTGGCTAATGGGATAGTGGGAATCTTGAAGAGAACAGAAATGTGGAATGTTCTTATTCACTTTAGCCTGGACCTTTTCTGTTTCTGGTGTCACAAAGAGAAGATTCTGCCCCAAGTCATCACTGCCAGTCAGACTGAATACCCTAACAATTACCTAACCCCAGCCGATCAGAACCTGGAACACAGGGGGCCCACCAAGGGTAGCCTTAATTAAGCAAACCACAGTCAATTGGCATACACAGGAACATGAGAATAAGTGTCTACTGTGGATGGTCTATTACACAGTAACATTATGACAGCACATGACTCCAGTGGATGAATTCTAAAAAAGCTTCTTTAACATTAGGGCTTTTCCTTTGTATCTACATGAGCACAGAACATATGTGCCAAATCTTAGGATATATAGCATGGTCATTGTATCATATACCACTACTAAAGGCTGAATGATTTTTCTAAAGGTTAAATCAAAGCCTACTTTTGCTATGAAATTAATGTCTTCCTCATTCAATCTCATTAAAAGGTTTCATAAACATAGTCTACTTATTTCATTTATTAATGAGTGATAAGGAAAATAAAACATAAATTTCTGTCATGTGAATCACAAAATTTTTCATCTATTATAAAGATTCTATTAGACAAATTGTTTAAGAAAAGTTTCATTTAATGTATTTCTAATATATATGTGAAAAATAGCATGATACTTATATGTTTCTAAAAATTCTAAAGCTAGCAATTTATATATACATACATATTATATATGTGCCAACAATAATTTAGTTACAGCCTAGTAAGTGAATATTATCTTATGGTATGAGAATGAACCCTAATCAGAACTTTAACTTGAGTTATCTACTTATTATGTTTTCAAAAATGATGGCCATTCCTCTTAATTCTCTAATATAACTGAAAAAACTACCCCATTAGAAAGACTTAATAAGACGGTAGTTTTTGCTTTTAAAGTTCTCCTTCATTTTCAAGTCTAATATTCATTTAACTTTCTTCCTTTTCATACACTTTTGTTCTATGTATGTGTGTATATACAAATGTATATAAATATATATCTATATATACCTTCCTATATTTCTTTTCTAAATATTTTCTGATTTCTAGAATAGCAGAGATAATAAATGATTTTCAAAATTGTTTTTAGAATTGAATTTCATGTGAAAACTAATTAAATTTGATTTTAAAAACCAAGTCTAATTATTTTATCTTATTAACTTAGTTATATTTCATTAGAAAGAGAGAATTTTTAAAACTGTAAAGATTATTCATTCTTCTCTCAAGTTTATGTGTACCATAACTTATTGAATCACTGTTACATAATATATATGATTAAACATTGATAAACAAAATAAATACACTGAAACCAAAAATGAAAACAACATAAGCTCCCTTTCATTAATTAGTCATAGCAATATATTTTCAATCTACTTTATGCAATTTATGTAGCATATTTTAGCTCAGTTCAGGCATAATTGCATGCCTATTATATGCCATATTCTGAGATTCAAATATTCAAAGATGAGGGATTCAAATATAAATCATTTCCTATCGATCCCCTCAGGTGTTCATAATCTAAGTTGAGAGATCGACAAATCAATAAGTTGTGTTTTAACACATCAATATTATGTGTTAAGGGGAAGGAGTGAAATATCATATTTCTATATAGAAAGAAAAGGCACTCCTCTTGAGGATGGGGAGAACTTGAGGAAGGTTTTCTAAGAAAATGTTTGAGTTGAATATTCAAATATAAGCGTGAATCAGCAAAAAAGAATAGGGATTATTCTGAGAAATGAAATAGAAGAGGCAAAGGAATATAAGACTTTGTGCGTGTGCTGTGTGTGTATCTGTTTCAAATGAGCCTGGAAACAGAGGCTAGAACACACTGAGTCTCATGCTTAGGACTTCAAACTTTACAGCTAATAGGAAGTAAACTGAGTAGCTTAAGAGAAGGAGTATGGCCAATTCCTCTTGGACAGATTTGTTATTAGCTATGTCTCAAATGATGAATTATGAAAATAGAAAACAAGAAGACAAATTAAGGTACTCATTTTGTAAGAAAAATAATTGGAATCATCTAAAAACAATAGTAAACAGAAATATCTTTGGGGTTCATTATAAATGTAACTTACTTAGTCTTGGTGATTGATTCAGCAGCTACTGGACAAAAAGAAAGGTTCAAGAAGAGTCCCAGTTTACAGATTTTCATGACTAAATAAGAGATGTTATTACTGACTAGGGTGAGAAATAAAGGAGTTGTAAATCATAACTGAGAGAATAAGCTTTGGGATTAGACACAATTGCCTTCCAACTCAGTTATTCCATTTAATAGTTTTTTGACCTTAATGCTAAATTTATCTCTCAGAGACTTAGTGTCTTCATACATAATATGGAAAATGTAATAGCTCCTAGGGTTATTGGAACATTAACTGTTATAATACATGTAAATTACTTAGTATAGTGCCTTATATTAAGTAAACATTTAGAAATGTTAGCCAATATTCCTGGGAATAAATATAGGAGTAAGGTGTTACAGGTTCATTTCACATCTGAAGTTCAAGAAATTAGCTAGGGCTTTGGTTGTCCATTTGGGAATAATGTACTTTGAATAGACATGTTTCATTAAAATTATTGGAGTGTTGATTTTGCTCAGAGAAAATTTATGAAGTGAGACAGGCAGAGATTTCCAAGAACTGGGGATATTATCAAAGTCTCAATGGGAGACACTCATGAAGAAATCCATGAAGGAATATATACATGAGAATGACTAATTATAAAAGTATAAAATGTAATTACAATAAAAACATTCTAAATCTGTTTGTTATGTATAGAGAATTCAAAATAATACTACTGTTTCTTTCCATTAATCTGTAATTTATTTCAATCCTTGGCAAGTAAATTGTTTTGTAGGACACCAGAGAAAATTGTACAGATGAGAAGGAGCATCTCAGTTACTGAAAAAATAATTTTAATATAAATATTATTTTTTCTATGATGCTTCAGAAGCCAATAATATCCTAATTAAATAATCTATTACAATTATTCTTTCATATTTGATGAACATTTTTAGTAACATTCAGTTGTTTTTATTTTAATTTTCAAAATCAGGGGTTTTTTTTAATCAGCAAAAGTTTTATCTTCAAAATTCAAAGTTTTCTCTTAAGAATATATTTCCCATGCAATCTCTCTAAACTCAGTAATTACTTTTTGTTTCTTTGTGCTTGATTCTTTTCTAGTCTAGAAACACTTTTTCAGTGTTGCCCAAGCAGATATCTGGTGGTTTAAATTGCATTTTTAACTTAAGTTAGAATCTGGACTTAAGGACTCGCAAAATCAAGGCATGAAGCCAATAGAATCCCTGTAACGAGATCTCAAATATTTTCTATGCTCCTGACAATGTGGCAATGTGCTCCACTGCTAAGACACTAGCTGGAGAATAGTGCAAAGAAAGCAAAGATAAAACAGTATTCATCATAATCTCTCCATACCAGAGCACAGTGCTTGCACATAGTTGAGATTCAGTGAAAATGCTCTGTATGGCATGCATTTTGTGAAATCACAGAAGTTTAAATTGTAAACCATGCAAAATCGTTGATACGAAAGTCATATTATAATTAGAATGACTATTCCTCTTATTGTTAAAGAATTGATACAAATATCAATTTGTACTTTATTACAAATTACACAGCAAAATATTTTCACTTAATTATAAAGAACTTACAAGGTTAG
Organism: Microcebus murinus; assembly: GCF_040939455.1. Taxonomy (NCBI): domain Eukaryota; kingdom Metazoa; phylum Chordata; class Mammalia; order Primates; family Cheirogaleidae; genus Microcebus; species Microcebus murinus. The sequence goes on from NC_134114.1 coordinate 17,396,221, forward strand.
AGTTGATACATATTTGGAAATAGTGTTATTTTACAAAACACAGAAATAGATAATAGTTTCCCTGCTGTATTTATTCAATGTTTTTAAGTATTTGAAACACTCTATGTGGGAATAACTTTTTCTTTCAAGGATGTATAATTGCCAGGTTTTTTTTTTTTTTGTAATAAGCATAATGTATAATGTCTCAATGGTCATTACATTAAATCAAGACATATTAAAACATACAAAAATTCCTTCATCATGATTGCAACATCCCTTTCTCATTGACAAAATAGCCAATGCTGTACAGGTTTTTCTTTTTTTCCCCCATAAATCCAGTAAAGCCATCAGGAAATAAACTTCCACTAAAAATAAAACTCTGTGTAAGACATGCAACAGTCCTCTTTAGCTTTGTTTTGAACCAAACGACATGACCCTCCATTAACTCTGCTTTCACTGTTTCCCCCTGAGATATGCTGGACAGCGTGACTATCAGATGTTTTAGTTAATAATCCTTGACCTTCAACGACTGAACACAAAGTATTTTTGTTGAGTTGATTGCACTTTATAATTGCAAAATTCTTTACTCATTAGTTAAACCTTCTTTTATTTTGGAATAGGTGAGTGTTCAGCATCAGTACAATTTCTGCTGTGCCAGTTAGGACAGAGAGAAACACAATTAAATGGCTTTTTTCATGCCTTCTTTTTGAAAGCCAGAGTACTGATTTTCAAGAGCACAATAGGAAAATAAAATAACTGACTAATTTATAATAATTATAGAGAAGACCAAAGAATGATAGAATATTTGCTGGGAAAATTCAAGTATTTAATTAATTTGACCTCAACACCAAAAGAATGAAAGTGGAGTCCTCTTAGGTATGTGGTAATTAAGTATGCTAATTTTAATGAGCCCATTTATTATAAAACAATGTTCTCTTTCACTATGATTTTAAAACAGGTGTAGCTTAAAAGCTCTCTTTTACAATCTTATTCCCTTTTCAGTATAAAGAAAAGAAAATGTTCAACGTGGCCCTGAATAAATGAGGTTATACTCATTTTGTAGAAATCACACACTCAGATCAAATATCTTGAAAGATAATTAATTTATCACTGGTATTTTGGGACATACATATTTACTGTAAGAAACAAATTATTTTCAACTGTATATCATATTGGATTTTACTAGCAAATGTATGTTATTCCAAGTAATCATCTTTTTATACAGTACTTTTACCAAGAATGAGCTCATCAACACACATTTCTAAGAAAGGAAGGAAAGGAAATGGGAAGTAAAGGAAAGGGAAGGAAAAGAAGAGAGGAGACAGGGGTGGGGAGGGGTGGAGAGGGTAGGGGCAGAGAGGGGGAGATAGAAACTGGGAGGGAGGGAGGGAGAGAAGGGGGGTAGAGAGAGAGAGAGAGAGAAGTCAGTCACTATGGAATATAAGCTTAGCATTTCAGCAAATGAAAAAGCATAAAATGTGCTCATAAAATAAAAAGCCACATAATCTTGTAATAAATTTGCATATCTATTTAGCAAAATACTGCAATGAGAAGGGATTTTGAAGATTTCTTGTGCAAGAATTTGTTAGCCCTTTATTAAAATGCACAACTCTTTTAGAATACTAGATATGAATCTATTTGTCATATTATTGCTATTTCTGTATTTCTGTCTGCACTCTATTCACACATATTTAATTTTTGCTTTCTCCGGACCAAAATGCTTAGGACTTTTGTATCTTCTAGCTCTTGATTTAGGAAAATAATCTGGACATTAAAAACCATCAAATGATTAATAGATTTATAAAATATGGAAAACTAGGATGTCCTAAAGGAAAGATTACAGATGGGAAGCAGCATTATAAAATGCATTGCATTAATATTTCAAATGTACCCTATCATCTTCTTGGAGAGTTTTTATCTGGATATTCTTCTGGTGTTAGGAGCAAAAATATAACTAAATATGTGTATTTTTTCTTTAAATGAGGGCTAGATCAAGGAGAATAATATTACTCATAAGGAGATGGATTCATTTAGTGATTATTCATTGGCCATCATTATCTCTCTGTGAATCTAACAATTTTTCTACGGCATTATTTCACCAGTAACCTATTTCTGGCAAGGGAATTGTGTCTGCACTCAGTATAGAATCCTCTGCTAACAAATCATTAATCTCACCTTCCTTTACTCTATATTTATTTATTTCTCACTCATGCAAAGTCAACTGTGGATCTGGGCAAATTTCCAGAAAGCTGTCCTCACTGTGATGGCTCATCAGTTCCAAAATCAGCTCATGCTTCCACAATTGCTAGTTGACATGGCCCCGGAAGGAGGATTGGAAAATAAAGACCCAGCAATTAACTTCTCCTATAAGGAAGTGATTGTCCTATTGTGTCAGATTTCACTTAGTAAACTAGTCAGAGGCCAGCTAACTTCAATGTTGTTGGAAACTACAATCTTTCTTTGTTCCCAGAAAGAGGGGGTAAGCTATTGTTCAACTGCAGCAATGTCTGCATAGGAAGAGTATGGTATTCTTTCCTTCACAGCTATATAAAGGGTGCATTGTGGGACAATTTCAAATGTAGCAAGGAGAATTGGACCAGGAATAGATGCCTAATCTAAACTGAAACCATTATTTGAAACTAGGCATAGAAAATCCTAATAACTTTGGAGGGGCTTTATTTTTTTACTTCAATCTCTCCCTGTAACATTGGAGATCAATCATTTTATTCAAATGTATGTTCTCCACTGGGTGGTAGAAAGCTATGTGAACTAATGATTATGGGGGTGTTTTTTGAGTTCAGGTGATTAGTCAAAGAAACTGAAAACAAAATTCTGGATTCTCTGCTACAAAATTGTCCCAATTCTACTGTAAGCAGTTTGGGAAACTAAAGGTAGCCACGTAACTGATAAAGCCACAATGAACATTGTTACCATTCCCACTGTGTCCATAAAAATTTCAAGATTATGACTAATCCAAAATTACTGCTATAGTTAATTTTCTTAAATTCCTTATCTGACCTTCTTTAGCTCCAATGGAGCTATCATTTACTGGGATATATGAATTGGGGCCAAAGAAGAATATTATATAAAGTTCTATGGACTTTGTTGTTTTCAATGCTATACACATAGAGCTTAGAACAGGGTTTGGCATATATTATATCACTAAGTAAATATTTAGTAAATGAAAGAATGAAACAAAAAATAGCATGATGTTGGGACATTAATACAAAATAATCCCAAATATATGAGGATACAATTTTAAACTTTAAATGATATCATTAGGCCTTCCAGACCACTGCCATATATCAGATAAACAATTTGTATTACCCATCAACATAAGCAAAAATAATAATTCATTGTTAAGATTGTTGAAATTTTATTCATATAAAAATATGTTATGAAGAGAGAAGTAAAAGATCACATCATATTTTTCAATATACATTCTGAATAAATCATAGTGTTAAACATTTAATACACATTGCCTTTTATTACTTCTTGATGTATACTAGGTAACAGAGTAAAAACAAGCTGATTAAATATAATAAATTATTAAAAATTAAATACAACTTACAAGGAACCCGCACTTAGATGTTGAACCATAGGATGACATGGTAGATGAAAGCCTAACTATGCTATTTTTTTAATGTGGAAGTTAAACAGTTTAAACAGGTGTGTTTGAAAGCCAGCATGATAAGGAATGAATCTATTGAATTGTGCTATATCAACTTGGTGAAACTAGAAGCACGCTTTATAGATTCTAGATGGTTGCTGATGAAAACTGACCGGAAGTACAATTTGAACATAATTTGAAGGCAGAAACGAAGAAACAACCATTATTCCCAAGGGCCATAGTGAAGACAGATTTGTTGGACAGATCTAGAGGGGACAAGCAGGTCCCGCTTCATTCAGCTCTTATTTCTGATGACTAGAACATCAGCCTTTGGCACAATCACCACCATTTTCTTCACTGTAGACCCACAGAAGCAGTTGCTCAATGAAGGCAACAGTTTCTTGTAGGCCTTTGCATGAGCACTCTGACATGCTCCCTCCACCTCAGTGGCTGTATGTGCTTAGATTCCCAGATGTTCTTGCCAGCTTTGACTGCTCCACCTGTACCAGGGCTTTAGGCAGCAGATGGAGTGGCTTCTATGTGGTCCTCAGTCTCCACTTCCCAGACTGTTACTTCCTTAGCTCGCTGCCTATTTGTGTAAATCATTCTAAAATTGAATTCTTGTTCTCATAAAAATTAGAGTGGGCTCTGTTTCTATGATTGATGCCTAATTAAAACACTGATTTATCAATATTAAAACATCAGTAACAGCATCTTCCATTAAAGACAAGTAGGGGGACATTTATCTAATGGTAATATACATTTCTTAAAATGTATATTTTAGTGTTTTATGCAAGTTTACCATTTAAGCTAAAAGTTTTTGTTGGTGGTGATGTTAGTGTTAATGTAAATATGTTTACTCAATATATTTGGAAGTTTCTTTACTCGTTCTTGCTTTTTTGGTGTATCATAGGTTCTTTGTATGATAACATAAAAAGTAAGGAATAAAATATCATACTATGATAAAAGAGTTAAATGTCACATGCAAGAAAATAAATGAAAAAATATTCACAATTCATAAAATGGGTATAATTCTTATACGTCATAAACATCATTTAAATATTTCTTTTCTCTGTCTCTCATTTTCATTCCCTATAGGTCTCTGAATCTGCATGTGTGTATGTGTGTGTATGTTTTTTTGCCCATTTACAATAGAAATGACATAGACCCCTAAACTTATACAGTCTAATTTGCTTTAAGTCAATTTAATAACAAATACATAGACACATAAGTAAACGCTCATTTGCGTACATGCTTGTATACATGCAGAACCAGACTTTCACTTTAGCTTGTAAATGGCTGAACATTTAGAAGTAGAAAGAATGAAGTGGGTAAATATTGGATGCAAAAGCAGGTAAAGGTAAATTTTACCTTAAGTTTATCTGCCACCATCATTGAGATGTCTTTAGAAATATGAAGTTAAAACTCTGATTTCAATTCACCAAGTGCGATTGAAACAAAAAGAATTACAGTCTCACACAAACAAACCAGAACAAACTAAGAACTGCAGATGTTTTGTTTTGCAGTTCTAAAATTCAGACACATTTCTTTTGCTAAAAACAAATATATACAATTACTGACATTTTTTTCTTGTACAAAATATTGAAAACAAGTGTGTGTATGCTCATGCTAATGAATGTTCAGGTATGCCTATATCACCCAAAAGTGAAAGAAGAAATCTGGCATAGTTTGATCACATATGCATACACACACACACACACACACACACACACACACACACACTTAACTACAAATATTTAGCAAGTGCTTACTATGTGCTAGTCTGCCAGACACTGTCTTTTCTCTTCAGATATATGAGCAACAAGATATTTAGAACCCTGTGTTCCAAGTGTTTATATTCCAGAAAGGAAATATGGAAATAAATAATAAATGTAATATGGAAAAAGAAAAATGTAGTCCAGATTAAGAGGACTGCATTACCCAAGGATTTTGTACAATTTGCAATTTTAAATACAGTAGTGAGGATAGACCTCATAGAGAATGGGAGATTTGAATAAAGACTTCAAGGCAGCTAACTAAGTAATCAGGTAATCAGCATTCCCGTCAGAGGGAATGGCTCACAACTATGGGAGTGACCCTCCTAAGTTTCAGAAAAAGCAAGAAGGGTTGTAAAGTGCTGCAAATGAGCAAGGGAAGAGTGGAGGGAGAATAAATCAGAAATAAAATGAGGGGGCACAGATCATATGGAGTGGTGTCATTTCCTTTGACATAAATGGGGAGTGGTCACTGGGTTTTGAACAGAAAAGTTATGTGACCATCCATAATTTAAAAGGATAACATTTGTTCTCAAGTCTAATCTTTTGATGGCTAGATGCAGTAATTCAGGTAAGCGATTGCTACTAGGAGAATCATGGTGACAAAAGAGGAACTGATGAGCATTGGTAGGATTCTACATATACTTTGTAGAGTCAACAGGATCTCCTGGCGAATCATATATACATTGTGAGAGAAATAAAGGATGTAATAGAGTTTGCTTGAGATATTTTAGCTTGAATAACTGGAAGGATGGCATTGGTATCCCCAGACATGGTAAAATCTGAGTGTAGCCTATAGTTGTGAGTGAAGATCAAGAATTCATTTTGGACATGTGAATTTGAGACACCTATTAGTTAGCCAAGTGGTTAAGCCAAAAAAGCAGTTGGGTACAGGAGACTAGATTTGGGGAGATCTGAGCTTGAAAATATATACTTGGGAGTTTTCAGCATATGGTGTTTAAAACTATGAACTTGGATGAGATCACTATAGGCGTGGGTGTAGACTGTAGATAGACAGGACTAAACTAAGCTGCTCCAATACTAATGGGGGAAAGAGAAGAAACCAGCAATTGAAACTGAGAAAGGATAGCTAGTAAGGTAAAAGGTAAAATCAAAGCAACGTGCAACTGAAAATCCAAGTTTTACCATTTTGTTGAGGAGGTGAAAGAAATTAATTGTGTCAAATAATCATTGAGTAAATTGAAGACAGAGAATAGTCTACTATGTATTTATGCATTTATGAGTTGGCAGAAAGATTCTGGAAGAAAATGCAGGACACTGCTGGTTTGAGCAGTTATCTCTGGGAAGTGAGATAGCAAGTGACTAGGAAGGGAGATGACGATTTCAGTTTAACACATTCAGCTATAACTTATTTTCTTCACCAAGAGCATGTATCACATTTGGAATAAAATATTAAGATATACTTAAGAAAAATAACAATAATCATCTAGGTGGCAAAAAATACATCAAGTGATCACAAATGCAAACCCCAAACCAAATAGATTATATTTGAAATGGAAATTAAAAAAAAATTCTCATAATAGCATCCATGCAACTGCAACCGTAGTGGAACCCCAAACCAAACTCTATTAGTCTTTATTTGAATGAAATTTTACTTCAGATGGCCTCTTTTAAAATATAAACATGCTACCTGAAATGGATGTTAAATAAATAATCTCAAAAGTAGTTAAAATGGAAGATGGCTAAAATTATTATTTGTGTAAAAACATCATGCAACATAAGGATGAAATTTAAATCCTGGGACTCTACAGATATGAATGAATGAATATACAGCTGCCTATGAAAGACATGACCCATGAGAATATCTTGCAAAAAAGTACTGAAATGCCACTGATCATTTTAAAGGCAACGGTTAGTCAAGGACCAGAGATTAACCAAGTAAAAACCTGGAATGGGGTATTAACCAAAGATCCATTGATGTTACAAGCCAAGGTTGCATGGTAAGTCAGGAGAAAGGCAAGATATCTCTAATGTCATAAGTCACACAGTATGTGGTCACTCTAGAACTAAAGATGAAATTCCATAATAAAATGGGAAATGTTAAACTATTTCTGATCTCATACTAAATATCCAAGTAAAGGGGAAAATACTTATGGAAATAAAGAAAAAATAGGAATAGAAGCTATGAGAGGGTTTATTTATAATTTATAATTGGTCATAAAAAACATTCAAACTGATTTCAATTATAGTAAAATCCCCTGACACAGTTTTCTAAATGTATTTTAAACAATGAGCACTAAGTCAAAGGAAAAATAAGAAAATACCTTCATTTTGTAATTAATAGTTTACTTTCTTTAATTTCTATCAGAGAAAGACAGGCACATTTTTTTAGTTTGTCTTTGTAAATAAAATTTTGGCTTTATCACTTCAAGTTACAATTATCTTCTTATTTTCATGGAGTTTGAAACTTTTCTTGGAATTAAAGAATGTAAGGGCAAATGCATTTACAGAAATTTGTTAAGTAGTCATTAATGAAAATATCTTGGCTCTGTGCTAAAGTTATTAATCATAGTTTTGTGACTAGGAAGCAAAATATAATAATTTTACAGGATAGTTCACTGTGAATCCACAATACTGGGGATTTTTTTTTTCCCAATTCTATTTGTAAAAACACTCATAACTTACTAGTTCTCCACGGTGACATGAACTAATGGACCATCTTTAAATAAATTCACTTAGAGATCCAGAATATAGCACAATGTTCTCTTTCTCTGTAGTGCTGTGAAATTAGCATCAAACACAGAAGAATTCACTATTCTTCACTTCCCCCATGCTTGTCATCTCTACATTGTAAATCATAGAGCAAGAATAAATGAAGTTGTTTTCCCCCTGTCATTCATATTTCATAGCTTTCTCTATAGTGTGAAAGTATTTCATTTTTAGGAAGGATTAATGCCAAAAGGACTTATTGCCTTCTATCAGAAACATTTAGCTAGTTTTAGCAACTGAAGAAGTTGCTCTTAACACTTGTGTGTATGTATATGTGTGCACACATATGAATAATAAACATGAAATGTGAGGGTATTACAAAGTGTTTTAAAAACATATTTAAAATATATTTCCAGTGTCTTTTCTTTAATTTTCAAGACTGTTTAGCACAGATACTTCTAGAGACTCCACAAAATTAAGGAGAAGACAGACATGTAAAGAAAGCAATCATCATGTTAGCTATGTAAAGAACATTTTTGGCTGTTTGATATGATGTTTATAAGTGATATGATTTTTACAAAAATTATGAGTGGGTTCAGTGTCCACCAGCCTTGTCTGCAGCTATGTAGAGCTGTAAATGTCATTTTATTCAAGAAGATGTCCACATTAACTATGAATAAGCAGCTGTTATTCTCAGGAGGAAATCAACTCCTCTGAAATTCATCTGCAGTTATCAGGCATAAAGCTTCATGGACTTGAACACTAAGGTTTCCTATAATAACTTAGAAATCTGCAGGAACAGGGAAGGAACTTGACTCATTATTTGGATGTGATAACATGACCCACATGAATGGTAGGGATAATGCACAACTTAGCTCATTGCAAATCAAACAGCTCCATGATCCATCATTAACCTAAGTGAGCCTTCACTTTATTGAAGCAGCCCTCTAAATGAATAGGTCACTGCCTGTTTAAAAGCTCAGAGATTTGCTAATGTTCCGAGGACTTAGAGTCTATTAGGATCAGACGGCCTGAGCATGTACAAAATTGTAGGAACAGTAGATAGCTAACATGTTTTGGTGTATCTATAAATATTTTAAATACTATCCTTTGATACTTGGTTTAAATAGGGAATACTGAATTTATGACATTATACTGCATAAAAGTGTATATGTGTCAAGCTGAAAGGAAAAGACTCTGCAGAGAGATTCTCCATAAGAGGAAATAAGTTACCACTCTAAACTGACTTTCATAATGCAATTAACTTCATTAGAGAGAATGGAATTTCAAATACTGTTCAAATTCAGGCAGTGCAGTTAGAAGAAGCTGCAATTCAGGAAGAATTAGCAATGCCCTTCTGAAGAGAGCTACTGAATTAAACCTTGGAGGGTTTTAAGATTAAGCCATTTATTGCTACTTTAGGAGCTCCACACATTGCATAGACCCGAGTCCAGGTGTTAATACTGATTCTCCTGTGTTCTTTTTAGATAGCAAAACTGAATCTCAGAGCCAATTAAAGAAAACTTTAAAATCCTTCTTCCCCTTTTTAGGGTATCCTGGGAGTTTTATTTTAATTGTAGACACCATGGTAAATTTGGGACATTATACATAGTGAGATAGTATTGGCTCTTGAGTTGAAGATATAACCAATACACATCCACATTATTCTGCCTTAAATTGTAAAACGCTGTGTGTTTGTGTGTGTGTAGGCTGATATTCAAAGTGTGTAATTCCATTCCCCTCATCATTTTAACAGGAGAACACTGTTTCTGTACTAAATACTAACAAAAATGACATGACTAATGATTTTTACATTTATAGGCCAGAATATATACATGAATACAGTACAATAAAAAGTCCAAGAATTCACAAATATGTCTCACCCTCCTCCCTAAAAATAACCGCTCTTAACATATAATTATGTAAATTGTTCAAACTCCTTTTAAAGGCATGAGTATATTTAATCAGGCAATTTAATGAACTAATGTTCATTCCTTCATTTGTTCATTTACCAAACAAATATTTATTGAGGGCTTCTATGTACTAAGCACAATTATAGGGCTTCCCTCATGGGGCTTGCACTTTACATTGGTGGAAAAATAATATTCAATATCATATAAGCTGAGGTAGGTCCTACTTAAAAAAATAAACATAGATAAAAGTAAAGATGATTCTTAACAGAGAACCCAGATATAAAACCATCCACATATTGCCATCTGATCTTTGACAAAGCAAACAACAATATACACTGGGAAAAGGATCCCTATTCAATAAATGGCGCTGGGAAAATTGGATAGCCATTATGTTTCTTATAGATATATAGATTAAAACTCTTATAGATATCAACCTAGGAATGAATTTATGAATAAAACCCCAATAGCAATCACAGCAACAACAAAAATAAATGAGACCTCATTAAAGTAAAAAGTTTCTGCACAGCCAAGGAAACAATCAACAGAGAGAATAGACAACCTACAGAATGGTAGAAAATACTTGCATAGTATACATCCAATAAAGGGCTAATAACCAGAATCTACAAAGAACTTAAGCAAATCAGCAAGAAAAAACCAAACAACCCCATTAAAAAGTGGGCAAAAGACATGAACAGAAGCTTCTCAAAAGAAGATAGACAAATGGCCCAAAACATATGAAAAAATGCTCAGTGTCACTAATCATCAGGAAAATGCAAATCAAAATTACAATGAGATATCACTTAAACCAGTGAGAATGGATTTTATCAAAAATTCCTCCCCAAATAGATGCTGGCATGGGTAAGTAGAGAAAGGAAAAATTATATACTGCTAAATTATATGCTGTGGGTGGGACTGAAAACTAATGCAACCTGTATGGAAAATAGTATAAAGATTCCTCAGAGAACTAAAAGTAGACCTACCATTCAATCCAACAATCCCACTACTGGGTATTTACCCAAAGGAAAAAAGTCATTTTTATCAAAAAGACATTTGTACTAGAATATTTATTGCAGCACCATTCACAATCGCAAAGATGTGGAATCAACCCAGGTGCTCATCAATTCATGACTGGATTAATAAAATGTGGTATATGTATAGCATGGAATATTATTCAACCATAAAAAATGAATACCTTTTGTAATAATGAATTTTTCATTCCTCAACTGCCTCTCACCCTTGAATTCTCCAATGTCTATTATTCCACTCTGTATGACCATGCATACCCATAGTTTAGCCCCCACTTATAAGTGAGAACATGCAGTATTTGGTTTTTCATGCCTGAGTTACTTCACTTAGGATGACGGTCTCCAGTCCCATACAAGTTTCTGCAAAGGACATTATTTCATTCTTTTTTATAACTGAGTAGTATTCTGTGTGTGTGTGTGTCTCTCTGTGTGTGTGTGTGTGTGTGTGTGTCGGTGTGTGTGTGTGTAAGTGATGTCCAGAAAGTATCTGGCTATTGTCAATATAACAACAACATAGTACATGGCTGGATACTTTCTGGTCAGCACTCATATATAAAATCCACTTTTTCTTTACACACTCATCAGTTGGTGCACACTTAGGTTGATCCTGAGATGCTATTGTGAATTTGCTGTGATATTGATATGAGTGCAGGTATCTTTTTGATGTGATGATAAAAACAACTGTCTTTTTAATACTGCTGCTAAAATTTATATTGTTAATGTTTAGTATAAATAGAAATGTGTTGCTTGTACTAGATTACTTGACACAATTCCAATTCTAGTCTCAACAACTACGATTCTAATACCAGCCTTCCTTCTGCTAGAATCTTATAATGGTAACATTCGTCTAGTAGGCAGTTAAGCGTGAATACTGGATACTGATTAAGATAACTAGATTTTTCACTATGAGACACTCTTATTTCAGAAAATTATTCTTGGCTTCTCATTCTTGCCTAAGAAAGATACAGCTTAAAGCCTTGTCAAGAGCTTATTTTGTACTTTTCGTTCACTATCATATTGCTGGTAATTAGGAAAGAGAGGCGTTTCAGTAAAATCTTGCTTTAAAATCTGCCTGCAATCACATCCTTTAAAATAATGGCAACCCTTCCTGGAAATACTGACTTGCAAAGTTGTAGGAGGACACTTCATTTTAGAATATCTTGTTATCTACTATTACTTCAATCATTCCTACATTTTGTCTTCAGAAATAGTTTTAAATGCATCACACCTTTTAATGCTAATGGTAGCACCACAAAATATTTTTTCATTGCAGAATGGAGTTTATTAATGTGAATTTCCTCCAGTTTTCAACATTTCTTAATCATTTGAATCTTTTTCAATTACATTTAACAGTATTACTTTCTATAATTTAATTTTCATCACATTTTGATTATTTCCTGACAATCTTTTATTTACATTCAGGATATTATTTTAATAAACATTGAAATGTCAGATAAAATGGTTTGATATTTGGTTTTTAAGTACTATGTCACTGGCATTATTAAAATTAATTACATCTTCTAATTGTATCTTTCACTGATTCCCCTACATTATAAATTTTCATCTTCACTAAAATATTAATTTATCAATTAACTCCCTTCTCTGTATGATCACCCTCTTTCTAATGATTTCTATCTCTTTTATTCATGTGTTCAGGTCTCTGTGAAAGACAATACCACAAACTTCCCTTTACTCTGAATCCACTCTCCACTCGCTTCATATTTTCTTTTTCTAACATCTATACCTTTCGAACTATTAATATAATGGCAAAAGTTTCATCACAATGTAAACTTGACTGATCTTTCAACTGCCAGAAGTACCCATGCCTGTCTAAATAAAGGATTATTGCCAAAATAAGGAATTTTTTCCAGGCAAATGACTGAGGACCATGTCTACCTCAACAGGACAGGTACAGCTCAGCCTATGACAAGTCTTAGCCCTCACAGACCTTCATGTAACCCAATGGGCCAGCTCTGGCTGTAGTCATTCTTCACAAATCTAGCTTTCCATAGTTTAGAAAGGTTAAAAGAGAAAGACTTGACCATGAGTGTTGTCTGTGGGGTAGTATTATACTAAATCAAGGGAAGAAACCCAAAATCAAAAAGTTAAGTAATTTGCCCCAAAGTTCCCATGGAATAATTCTCAACATATTGATTGAAAGCATTGTCAGACTCTGAAGTTTTGATCTTTCCACATTATTATGCAGACAGTGCAGCAGGACTCTCATCTTTGTACATGGGGAAACTTTTTTATATGTTATAATAATTTTCCAGCAAATTGAAGTTACAGAACCCATTGATTATATGGCCCACTTAAGGTGTACTCAAGCATACTTGTACCTAGCATTATACTTTGCAGATAAGTCTAAATTCACAACCTATGTCCTAATGTTTGACTACTTATATGCACCTGGAACTAAGCATGCATCATTCAGTCTATGAACACAGATAGGGATTAATTTGTAAGTCCTGTAATTCCCTAATGGGTATCTGCATACAGATTCTTTTCTCACTATAATCTTCACACATATATTCATAAGATATATATATATATATGAAGAATTTTATATGTTCAAGTAATACAACCCTATATTCAAGGTAATATATAAATCCATTTATAGAGCAATGACTCAGATAGTCACAGAGCAAGGATTAAAGGAAACCAATGCAAAGAATCATTGAAACATACTGAAGATTTAATTTATGCCTTAATATCATGAGCCACAATATGATAGAGTGACACAAACCTGACTGAATAAAGCTAAATTTAGAAGACTGGTAAACATATGCCTTGTTTTCAACAGTTTACCAGGTGCTGTTAAATGAAATAATAATTATCTAATGATAATTAGATAAATGAATAATTAAATTTTTAGAACATTTATCCAGGTTCTCACAAAAAAGTAGAATAATAATATGTAAAGATCATCTGTTATTCAATCTTTCCATAGTCATAACTTTCACTTGGACAGTTGTAAAAATATTATTTTTTCCCTATTATTAATCATTTTATCATGAGATGTGTAAAAATAACTTTGAATATATACTATTGATATTCAACACAGGTGGCATTATACACATTTACACACACACATACATTTTCCTTTTTAAGTGTGGATATGATATATCACCCTTTCAGCATAGTAATTCAGAAAGAAATTCAATTGCATTAAAGCCAAATGTTAAAATGCTTCTAAAAGCTGTGAGAGTGTAAATTGTTCAATTATCATATATTAGTAAAGTGAAAAGAAAATTCCGGGTAAAAATCATAAATTTTCACTTTTTAATGATTAAATTTATTTTATATTAGTTGACCCTATTAAAAAAACTCAGTATTTGTTAGATAAGAAGGGCAAAATATTTTCCACCTAAAATGTAAATAGGATCATGAATTGGGACTACACTAAAAGCAAAATGTTACCTATGGATGTGGTAAAAATTACATGGTAATGTATGATATAATTACTTTTAAAACAGTAATACTTTGTTGGAAGATAAAGAGAATAGAATCTCACTTTAAATGAGACATTTGTAATCACACTTTTCCTTTGGAAATAAGAAGACGTTATAACAGAGTCTACTAGTAAGTCATTGTATTACACAAGTCCTTAGATTTGATATTGTTACATGAAAACATGCCTCATTTCTAAAGAGAGCTATCACTCTATACATCCTCCTGTCACAACTGTTAGTTTTAATGATGTGACATATAAATGGCATAGGTGTGAAAACACAGTATTATTTCACATTCCATATAAGAACAGTTTAAGACAAATATTTCAGTTCTGTTTAATCAACAAGAGTCATTTGATGTTCATCACAATGCATTTTAAGAGGCAAGAATAACATATGATCTTAACCAAAAAATGACATAAGATTGATTGATTTCAAGCTATATCATAGACTCTTACATGAAATAGGCTGTGCTAAAACACCAGATACAAAAGATGCTCAATTTAAGATCAGTTTTAAGATCATTCTCAAAGGATGAAGTCATATTTAGGTGTAATTATGTCATGTGAAGCATTAACAGTAATTTTTTTTCTATAAACTAAGCACTCTTTTTGCAGTAATAAGAAGATAATACCTATCATCCCACATGTGGAACAAATAACAGCCCCCACACAGTAATTCAGTTTTTTATTTATTTATTTTTTTTTTGGTAGGAATTATCTAAAATGGTCACATCACTAAGCAGATCAGTGGAAGGAATGAGTTTGAGTAGGAAAAAAAGCATTCTTGGCTTGAAAACTTCCCCCTACTGCTGAGAATGGTATACAGCAGAACTTAAGAACGCAGAAACTGGAGATTGCTGAACACAATGGAAAATGAAACAAAAATAAAATGGGATTTTTTAATAGAGAAGAAGCTGAACAGTGGCAGTGTTAACCTTGGAATTTAGTCTTTGAAGTAAGAGCTATTAATTAAGGGGGAACTGTAATATTCTGAAATTTGATTTTCAAGTTAATATGAAATCTCTTTTTACTTCAGTAGTTTCTATAGCAGGTGGAGGAACAGTCCCTAAATCTTGTTGAATAACCTGCTGTACCAGATAGTTAGATTAGTTAAATGGAAGCTCCTACTTTGTGTGTTGCACTTGAGCACTTCAAAACAATTTATCAGTCAACTGCTTATGGCTTGAGAAGGGTAACCATCTGCCTTTCAATTCTCAAGACATATTCTGCTAAAATCATGGATATATTTATAATAAAAACCTATTCATTAAATTTCTTTCTAGAAATAATAATGAAAATATATATGTTAAAACTGTATTTTAAATTGCTTAGGTTATTTTAATGGCTAAGTGATGCCACTGAATGATGAGGTTCAGTATTTCTGGACAGTTGTGTGTCTGGATTTTATTTTATAAATCTTACAACCTATCAGGTGTGCAGTAAAGATCAAGCAAATTAACACCTGCTTGACATAGTTGGAATTTTCCTGTTTTGTTCATGTATAGTGTAATTTAAGACTGTAAACACATTTTCAAAATCTAGTGTATTTAAATTTTCCCACTTAGTATGTAAGATAATTTTCTAGTTGAGCACTTTGTGAATGAACTTCAAAATTCCCGATGAGAAATTGAAAATCATGAAATGGTTACAGAATCAGCCAAAAGTATGCCAGTTCTCTCTCCAGAGAGCACGGAGAAATGTGTATATAAGAGGCATCAGGCACTCTGGAGGTCCTAAAGCCACTATGATCCTGATGTAGGAAAAACAAATGATGTTAAAATATAAGACAATATTTCTAAGGTTCTGAAGGTCTCTTTGAAAAATGATTCGCTATCATGTACTGTATCACACATATTCCTTACTTTTTAAACGTATCATCAAATGATTAATAACCTTAAGATGATTTTGAAATGCATATTATATAACTCACAGCAGATCTGGTAATCTGTATCTTTTCCATTTGTCCCAAAGTAGTTTTGTGGTAAGAAACTCAGATGGCTGTATTCTGAGAGACAGGCTTTAATACATTTGAATTGTTTCACAGGTTTCTTCTTAAATGAAGTTTAAAATTTTCAATGTCAGTGGAGAAGGGGATAAAGCGGACCAGTTTCACAGAAGCTGTTTGAAAATATTATTTTGCTGTAAAATCGGATATGAAAATAACCAGTTGAACATCTAGCATACCTACTTATTTTCATTTGAAAATGTAGCCATGCTAAGGAGCATTCGTGGTTAAAGTCTTTCTTTCCCTCCTCTTTCAATGCAACCTCTCACGCTGTAAGGACTAGAGACTTGTTTAGAACTTACCGAAGTTTCCCAAAGCAAAACCACGCACCAGCTCCTAATTCAGATGCCAGATCTGTGTGCAGCCTCGTTCAGCTTCTGACTACGCTAGGCATCACTTTATTAATCATGTATGAATTTCGGCGCTTGTACCCTGAAGCGATCACACACACGATGCAATCCCCATCAAAAAAGGAAGCCTTACCTGATGGCAGCAACAGCAGCTGCAGGAGCAGCGGCAGGGACGGCAGCAGCAGGATGCAACACCCAGCCTTGCACGGAAGGTGAGACCCTTCTCTCTCTTTCTCTCTCACTCTCCCTTTTCCCCTTCCTAAATCACTGTAGCAACACACTGCTTTTGCATTTTGTCCCCTTTCATTCACAGAAGGTTCTCCAGGCCGGGCAGCCAGTAGACACCACTCTCTTCCTGGAAGAGGCTGCCTCTCTTCTCAGAAACGCTTGGACCCCTCTGTGGCTCCCTCCACATTCACCCTTCGGATCAATAATGCTCTTGGAGCGGCTGGAGCTCAGCTGCAGCGGCGAGCGGCGAGCCAATGGGGGCTCAGGATTCCCTCCCTGTCATCTCCCCGCCCTCAAAACAAAACACAGCGTGCCTTTGACACATCATTGAGTTGTGAAAAGTAATTGAATCCTATATTTGAAATGTATGTTGTTTGTTCTTTTTCCCCCCTAGCGTTCGTTGTAGAATGCTTTCAATGAATCCAAGGACTCCATAGCTCTCAGAAGACTCATTTAACGAGCTTAGTAGAGGGTGAAGATTAGGCGCTGAGAAAGCGATAGCACCTGGGTTAGCACCTGACGATTTTCTTTTTAAATGTTTGCGGTCTACTGCCTATCAGAGTACTGTCAGCTGGGAGGGAAAAGGCTTGGGCTGTAGTCTTCCCTTAACTAAGTAGCTTGATTCTTTTAATTATGGAACAAGACAATAAAGTCCATTTACCTGGACGTGGTTTAATTCTTTAAACATTGTCTGAAGGAGAACGGGATGCTAATTGGTCATAACAACCATATTCAAGCACTTTCTTCTAATTCATTTCCCTGTTTCTAGGCTGATCTAATTTGGTCTAGAATCTCTATGAGGAGCTAAAAATTGTTCAAGCTATATGAATTAGTCTTTCTTAATTTTGTCATATTTACAAATTGTAAAAGATTTAAATTAACATTTTTAATGAGGGAATTTATTAGTGATTATGCAAAATGTTAAAAGTATTGCAATAGCAATACAATAGTACAATTAAAAGTATCACTGTTGAAAATAATCATACTAATTCCTCCAAAATCCACAAAACCACAATGCCTGCTTTAACCATGATGATCTTTCTTTGCATTTCACTATTAAAGTGCTAAATGCTGAACAAAAGTTTGGTCAAATGAATTCATCAGGAATCATTTATTTTTCTCTCCAATAATCTAAATTATTGTATTAATTTATATATCAAGAATGCTGCAATATTTAAGATAATCATTTAAGTATGTCAAAATCAAGAGTAGAGTTTAAATGCTGTTTTAAAAATATGTAGAAGTATAGTAGAATTGGTAGTTCAAACTACACAAATAATAATGTCTTTTCAATGTCAGTGTTGAATAAGAATAAAGTTAATGTGTCTTTCTGAAATCTTTCACTGAAGTAATACAAATGGGTTGATACATTTGGTGTACCCAAGCTTTGTGTGTCGTGACAAATTGAAATAGCTTGGGGAGACTTTACAAACAAAACAATTTCGTTACCTGTCCATCATGTGAAGGGAGGCATGGAAAAATGTAATATTTACAACACTGTATGTTGTGTCACTATAAAAAGGTGAATGGCTAACTTTATTGTAACTCATTTATGTAGCCTAGCCAATATAGTTTTATTCAGGGTAGTCTCTAGCTAAGTGCAGTCACCTGGATTTTGTGAAGAAAAGAATATGCTGATGAAGTACGAATCATAAACATTGTTTTTCCTCAATTTTGTAGTAAAATGTGTTCATTTATTTAAATTCATTTGTTGATCACAAATAAGTCATTGAATACAAAACATTGTCTTTGTTCTGTAGGTCAGTAGTTCTCAATATGTTGTCCCCAGACCATCAGCTGGGAACTTATTGAGAAAGCAAATTATCAAGTCCTTCTCCATCCTATTGAATCAAAAACTTTACGAGTAGTAACTCACGATCCATGTTTTATCCCTCCAGATGATTCCCATTCACACTTAAGTTTGAGTCATTGTTCTAGAAAAGAAGTCTGCAAACTACTGCAGAAGACCAGCCATATACACCTACTTCTATATACAATATCTTATTGAAACAGGACTCAAACTCATTAATTTATGTTTTGTCTATGACTACTTTGCAGTACAATGGCAGAGTTGAGTAGTTGCCACTGGGACCTACAGCCTGAAGCCTACAATGTTTACTATCTGTCCCTATAGCTCTTACTTCAAGCCTACAATGTTTATCATCTGTCCCTTAAGAAAACTTTGTTGATCCCCACGTATGGTATTACAACATGTGCAATATAATTAGTACAAATGGCAAGAGTTGAGAAATAAAAAGTATTTGAAGGTGGAGTGAGATTAATGAAATCAGTGGTATTTTAAATAGATTGAATATGACCATGTGGTAAATTACATTGGTGCGTGTGTTTTACAGATTTTTGCTGCTTCCCTCCCCATGTATTTTTCCTCTGCAGTCTTGGTACCTAACTTGCTTTGAACTCAGTATGAAAAGGAACATTGCCATTTCCAAGCAGAAGTCTGGAGAATAAATTTAAGTTTGTACACATTTCTATCAGGCTGGGTTGTTGAATGAAGAGAACACTGGAGTCTTATCTGTCCCTAGATGCACATGTAGCAAGAAAGGACAAAATAGCTTTTATTTGTAATCAATTGGGATTCTGGAATCATTTGTTACTGTACTAGCAGTATCTAGTCTCTCCTGACTAAAACAAGTTAGAATTAAAGTAAGCAGAGGTAGGAAAACAAGTACAAAAATGTGATAACTGGGACAAGGCATCTGCATGGAAACTCAAAAATTGTTTCAGGGTAAAAAACAATAAATCAATAGAATTTTTTTAAGAAAAGAAAGAACTGAAAGTTAGAATCAGGACAGTGAACAAAGGCTAAGGATATCAAACTTCATTCTTTAGCAGTGGGAAGCCATGGAAGGCTGTTTAGAAAATGAATGACATCATAAAAAATTACACTATAAGAAGATTACACTGTTGGCAAGGAAGATATAAAAGTGTAATAAACAAAGAAAAATTTATCATAAGACTATGAAAATTAAAACATGATGTAATTTGGGCCAAAACTCAAGCATTGTCATCCTTATACTTACAGCGAATGAGTCAATAATTGACTTCCAAATACAATTTAAAGCAGCCTTTATCAAAAAGTCCCCAAACAATAAATGTTGGTGTGGATGCAGAGTGACAAGAACACTCCTACACTGCTGGTGGGACTGCAAACTAGTTCAACCTCTGTGGAAGCAATATGGAGATACCTGAAAGTGATACAAGTAGATCTACCATATGATCCAGCAATTCCACTACTGGGCATCTACCCAAAAGATCAAAAGTCACTTTGTGAAAAAGATACCTGCACTCGAATGTTTATAGCAGCACAATTCACAATTGCAAAGCTGTGGAAACAACCCACGTGCCCATCAATTCATGAGTGGATTCATAGAATGTGGTATATATACCATGGAGTACTATTCAGCTTTAAGAAACAATGGTGATAAAGCACCTCATATTTTCCTGGATAGAGCTGGAACCCATTCGACTAAGTGAAGTATCTCAAGAATGGAAAACAAGCACTACATGTACTCACCAGCAAATTGGTATTAACGGATCAACACCTCAGTGGACATATAGGAATAACATTTATCGGGTGTTGGGCAGGTGGGTGGGAAGAGGAGGTGATGAGTATATACAAAAACAATGAGTGAGATGTACAACGTTTGGGGGATGATCATGCTTGAGGTTCTGACTCGAGGGGGGGGCATGGGCAATATACGTACCCCTATACTACGCTAAAATAAGAAATAAAATAAAAGCACCATTTTATCATTTATTTTATCCATCATTGTCATTGTTTTGATTTGGCTTTTCCCTTTCCTCCCTGGACATTTGTAGTAGTCTCTTAATATATATCTCTGTTTCCTTCACCTGTTTATTATTGGTCAACTGTATGCAATTATATTCAACTATATAAAACATGTGTGAAGCTTTGTTTGACAATTTCATTATTCCAAGACCCGATCAGGCTGATAGGCATTGCCATTCTCATAGAAGAGAGAAGGAAAGGAGACATAGAAACAAGGATTATTCAAATAAAAACAATAACTTTTTTTTTTCCAGGAGTTACTAACATCACTTCTGTGTCTATTTTCTTGGCCAAATAAAGTAACAGACACATTGCTAAGCCAGATGTCAATGTGACAGAAACACATAACCTTCCTAGAGGGAGAGAACTGCACAGAGGGCCAATGATAATTTTGAATTATGCAGCCTACTACTCTCTCTTCTGATCCTAAAACAACAAAGAGATGAGGTTCCCTACCAGGGGGTCTGCTTGTCTAAGGAAAAGATCATATCTTCCTTATATTTGTTTTGCCATTTCATATGTATACTTGTTAAATTGAAATGATTTGAAACAACAACAACAAAAAAAAACCTGAATACAAAAGATTGCATAGAAATCATTGAGAGGATTTTTTAAGCTATACATATACATATATATGTTCCTATACAGAGAGGAAGGATGAAAGTGTTTGGTATTTTTTGAATCTTGAAAATCATTCATCCTGCTTGTATTTTTATTAAAGCAGAGGATGAATTAAAGGCTGATGTGCATATAGTTTATGTGTGAGATGATCTCCAGAGCTAAAGGGGCATGATTCAGGTGGCCACTGTGAGTAACATGCTTGATTCCACTGGGATTTCTGGTGAAGTGTAGAGAATACCTCCCAGAATTTTCCGAGCAAAAGACAAGGAAGCCACTTTCACTTTATTGGCCTACGGTCCTGCTCAGGGATGTAACTTCACCCTGTTTTGAGATCACACACACACACACACACACACACACACACACACACACACACACACACACACACAAGCAAAGTGTCTCCTATCATCCCCTTTAGTGCAGGAGTCTACACTGAGGTCAAAGACAAACCATGCTCACCTGCGCCCACTTGAGAGCTTCACCAAGATTGTGAATCACAGCCACATGGATCTGTACCTCCCAGCTGTAACTAAAATCAGAGGGTCCAAGAAAATGTAAGTTGCCATCTGACATCCTAGGATAATATTTATGTCGATAACAAGAGACAGAAGGAGAAGATACATTCACAGAACTGTGATGTTGAATATTTTGATATTTAGATTAAGACAGACTATCTAGATAGAATAGGATGAGCTGATGATTCATAATACTGTACAGAATCTGCTGCCAGAGCGCATAGCAGAAAATAGAGATTTGGCTAATCATCCAGTAACAATAATAAAAAAACCCACTATGATGTCTATTACTAATAATAAATGGGTTAATGTTTACTGAGCACTTACTAGGTGTCAGGCATAGTGTTAAATATTCCATTTATATTTTCACAGCACATATGAAGGTGCTACTATTATTTTCTCCAGTTTACAAATGAGGAAACAGAATTGTAGAGAACTTAAATATCATTTAATGGTCACAAACACATTAAATAGTGGAGTCAGGATTTGAATCATGACAGCTAAACTCCAAAGCTAATTTTTGTCTTCATTAACCTTTAATGCTTATCTTTAATATTTGTTGTTTCATGAATAGAAAATATCTGAATACAATATTGTATAGTTTTTTATTTCAATAGTCTTTATTACTAAGAAATAGCAATTTTTCCTCAAAGATACTGATACTTTAGTAAGTCATTCAATAAATAATTGTTGAATTCTACAATATGTGTATATTGCTTTGTTAGGGATGAATAGTGAATGCAAAATAGTGAGGACTATAATCTCTAGGGACCAAAGAAAAAGTCTTTGGCTCTCCGTAGTTTACAGCCACTACATACATTACTGCCATCTTATATACAGATTAAGTATTCTTACAATGAAAACCTTCTTGTTCCCAAACCATAAATGCATCTTGTATAGGAACAAAATAAGTACAGTATTTGAAAAGGAAAAGATGCAACTAGCAGAAAGCTTTGTCACAAAACAGTGATCTTCAAACTCAGCAGGGTTGCAAACAGGTGAGATCACACGTACTTCACTAGCGTTCTCACTGTCTTGACTAGAAATGTATTAATAGATGGGACTCAGCTTTCCGTGGAAGAATCTGATTTGGAAAGACTGTCTTTGTCATAAATATAATCTTATTTAAAAGTCACAACAATGGTGTAAGAAAATATTTTATTGCTATTTTATAGATGATGTAACAGGCTCAGAAGAGAAATACCCTTTGTTCAAGGTCACAATGGAAATACGTGTCAGGATTCAGGATTATGATTTAAAGTCTGTGGATCTCATACTAATGACTCTGATCTTTCTTGAAGTCATGCCTGATCGAACAGAATTATCTCATTTAGCACTAACTGATAAAACTTTCCACTTATCCTATAAACTGCCATCAATCAGTAAAATTCCAATTCTCATTTTATTACTACCCCATCTCTTCAAAACTAGGAAAACTATGATTAGATATATTTTGGAGATAGCCATGGGTATTACTGAATATGTGAAAATGTTAAACACAAGAAATATGAGCAATACTAAGATTGTTAGTGAAGACCACAAAATATGACTGAGTTTAATCTCGGTCCTAAAAGTATGATGGAGAGGTGGAAAGATCCACCTATTCAGACTTGAAACTACTGTAAAGCAGCCTGGTTAGGATTAAGATTTATGTTTTGGCAAATTTAAAAAATATATTGGGTCAATATATGTTAAACTAATTATAATATTAAAAGATGTTATTTGTTTTTTAATCTCCTAGGAATCAGGGAAGGGCCAACACTATGAAACAAACATAATCATTCAGGAAATGGCTTGGGCATGGATCAAGATAAAGGAGAAATGAATGAAAATGCAAGACTTTGAAATAATTTTGACATAACAAATGACTTCCTGGACATAGATGATAAGGCACAGGATGATAGACTGAACATCTGAATTTTCAAGTTTAAATAACTAATGAAATGCTGATGCTACTGACTGATGTTGGAACATTTGTAGTTAGCATTACTACAGGGAAAATGAATTTAGTTTTAACATTTTTTGTACAAAAAAAATTTAAATGACAATTTTTTGGTAACCCATGATATAACTATATATCCAGACATCAGTTTCATGTTAAGAAAAATAACATTAACAACAACAAATTAATAGTGTATACCAAATTATAAAATAAGTTGTGAAATCCATAAATTTCACTGCCATCATAGAATTTGCATACAAAAAATTGAATCATATGTTAATATTTTAGGAGTATATAATAATTGAAAAAATTGTTCCTTATAGATATTATATTGATTTTTCAAAACTCCACTTATTTTAAAAACAAAATCTACTTACTTTCTGATTAGCAACAGTTATATCTTTGATATCATATCCTCCAGAAATAGAAATAATCAAAATTAGATGTACTAAAAAATCATACTAAATATATAATACTAAAATGTATTTTATGTAAATATCCTGTTTTCCATTTTAATAGCTTTAATCTCCATCTTTGTATACATATATCCCAAGCCAATTTGTTTTTTAATTGGGTCAGCAACATTATTTGGTTTTTAATATTTCCTTTTTAAAAGAGATATTAATATCTAAATAATGTTAGATTTATGGTCAAATACCTGACACTGAAATGGAACAAACTTAAAGGGTGAAATTGTGTTTATATATAACTATATATTGGAGGAGCTCAGGAAATTTTACCCACAAATATGTCTCCTTGGTATAAAGAGTATTTTGAATTAAAGGCCCTTATAGATCAACAGGTATTGGAAGGGGCTTTCCCTCTTTCTTCATAAAAAAACTCACACATCAAAAAGAACAATTGACTTTCCTCCTGCTTCCTGTTATCTCAACATATTACAGGAAAAAAGACCAAGAATACAACTAGACCTGGCCCAAATATAATAACTTAAAATATAGTGCCTGTCTCTCAGATTAATTTAATTTCCAAACAGAATCATTTACAGGTCAAATTGTTTCTCTCCAGGCATTAATTCTCCCAAGTATCTTCATCCTTCCTAGTAACCATTTATTGCCCTTAAACATAATTATCTATATTTCTCATCTCCCTCTCTTCTAAAATGAAGGTCTACAAATTTCTGGATCCCATAAGGATATTAGATAATCACTTTGTGATTCCCATGCACACAGTAAACAAATCTCTTTTTTTTTTATTAATCTGTCTTATTGCAAGTTGATCTTTCAGGAAACCTTCCGGGGAAGAGGTAAGTTTCTCCTTCATCCCTACAATGTAAATTAGGAAAAAAATAAGAAATGAAAAGACATTCTGAGATTTCCAAAACCATATAGTTTTCCTAGATTTTTCTTCCTAACTATTGGTATGTAAGATTAAGTATCTATCCTGCAGGGACCATAAGGCTTGAGAAACCTGCATCAATTTGGTCTTTGGCTATGTATGTCACTTATTTGTTCCTGCAACTCAGACTGACTGTAAATGATAGAATTAAAGAATTTGAAAATGATCCCCATCTAAAGAAGCCCACAAACAGCTAACCTTAGAAAAGGTTAAGTTTAAAAATTATATATATATGAGAAAGCGGTGGACAAGTAAACGTCATTTCTCTTTTATAGTGATATTATAAGCTTAGCATTGTGTCAGGTGGTCTAAGCTAAATTCCAAGACAACCTATGAAAATAATAAAATCTTGCAGTGCAGTGACATGGGTAAATGTGCCTTATCATACAATGCAAAATAAAGACATGCAAAATAAGCAAACATAATACAAATATAATACAAAGATGTCTGTTGTAACACCATTCTATTCAATCCTAGAGTGAACATACTGGAATTTTACCTGAACATGACAATACACAGACTCACTCTCCTTTGAGATGTCTGAAGGCTCTACATGATAAATAGCCCATTCAAAGTTAGCATATTTATCAAGGGCACCCAAGGATAAGCATAGTTTCTGATAAATGGCCAAGCAAATTTCATTCCATTTGCAATAAAAAAGATGATTATAGCAAACTTTTAAGGGATACTGGAAATCACTACATTACAAAATGACAGTTTTCAGAATGCCAAATTTCCTTTCTGTTGCTTAACTAAAATATTCAAGTCCTGGGTGATAAAGACCTGTCTGAATAGACTCATGCATGAGGATAATCAAGAAAGTTTTACTTCATGATAAGCTCTATATCATTAAAATAATATGTGACCACTAAAAAAGCAAAGACAATCTGAGGTGGAACACAGAGAAATATAGCCCAGAAATAAAATAAATAATATTGGCCCCAAAATATCTAAAATTATAATGAAGAAAATTGGAGAAAAGAAAACTTAATTGAGACGCAAAAAATCCTACATTATTTTAAGTCTTCTCATGTGCAATAAGCATCCAAGTTGGTTTACTTGAATTCAAAGAACAAAATTATACACAATGAGCAGAAGTTACAAATTAAAGTCCAACTTCCAAAACCTAGAAAAATCTAAAGATAAAATCATTTGAATGAAGATATAAAAATTTTCCCTAATACTAGAAATGTGTTTTATATATGTGTGTATAATGCATTTTGTATATATATATACACACAAACATTTATACAAAATACATGTATATGTATATTGGAAATTGAGCAATTTCATACCTGCTAAATGGTAGAATGATAAGAAAATTAAAATATTCATGCCAAGATTGACATTATGAAAGGGGGGAAAATCTGTTAATTCTTTATTACTCTGTTACACATGGCATCATGAACCATAGTTGATTTTAGTGGAGAAAAGAATTACATTTTCCTACTAATATCAGACCAATAACATATATGCCAATGGCAGTTTTCATTTTTTTGCTAGCTCCATTTTGAAAAACATAAATTCTCAAAACTATTATCCTTTATTTTTAATATCTTTATTGAATTATAATTTGCAGATCATAAAATCTACATATTCTAAAGTATGATTCAGTAAATTTTAATGCTTACACAGTTGTGCAACTATCTCCATAATCTAGTTTTAAAATATTCATGTCACCCTGGTATGATCGCTGCTGCTGATTTGCAATTAGTCAATCCTCAATCCCACCCCACTCCCAGGCAATCACTTAGCTACCTATCTATCTCTATGGTTTTGCCTTTTCTGGACACTTAATATAAATGAATAATATAATATGTGAACTATAGTAATGAGTTCTTTAAATTAGCATGATATCTTGAGCCTCAGTCATGTTGTTACATCAGTAGTTCCTTTCATTTGTATTGCCATACAGTATTCCATTGCTTGAGTATACCATCTTTTGCTTATCAATTCGCCAATTGATAAATATTTGGACTGTTTCTACTTTTTGAACTATTATGAATAATGCTGTTGTGTCATATCTAAGTTTCTTTGTGAACATATGTTTTCGTTTTCTTGGGAAGATTCCTAGGAATGGAATCATTGGGTTGTTATAGTAAGCTTCTAAATAACTTTTTAGAGGAATTGGTATATTGTTTTTCAAAGTACATATAATGGTTTACATTCCCATCAGCAATATAACAAAATTCCAGTTTCTCATATCCTTGAAAACAATTTGTATTATCTGTCATCTTTATTATAAACATTCTAGTGGAGCAAAGTGGTATCTTATCATGCCCTTAATTTGCATTTCTCCAATGATTAATAATGTTGAGCATCTTTTCATGTGATTATTAGCCATTTATACATGGCCACTTACATATCTCCTTTGGTAAAATGTTTGAATTCTTTGTTCATTTTTAATGGGGATTTGTCTTATTATTATGTAAGATTTTCT
Source organism: Microcebus murinus (assembly GCF_040939455.1). Taxonomy (NCBI): domain Eukaryota; kingdom Metazoa; phylum Chordata; class Mammalia; order Primates; family Cheirogaleidae; genus Microcebus; species Microcebus murinus. Next base: position 17,423,915 of record NC_134114.1, read on the forward strand.
ACATATTTGGATAATTAAGAGAAATATGATTTGGTAATGTTTTCTCCCTGTCTTTTAACTTTCTTAATGGTATCTTTTAAAGTGCAAAGGTTTTTTTGTTTGTGTGTTTGCTTGCTTGGTTGAATTTTATTTGTTTGTCTTGTTTTATAACATGGTTTGAGCTTTTGTTACTGTATCTATGAACATCTTGCCCAACTTGAGGTCACAAAATTTTATCTATTTTTCTTCTAAAATTCTTATTGTTTTAGATATTACATTTAACTGTATAATCTATTTTGTATTAAATTTTTGTATGATAAGAGGAAGTGCTAAATTCATATTTTTTCATAAGGATATCCAATTTTCCCAGTACTACTTGTTGAAAAAAGCTCTCTTTTCCCCATTGAATTGCTTTGGCACCTTTATGGAAAATCAACTGAAGTAGAAGATAACAAATTCTACATACTTTGAATATCCCAGCATCATTTATTTTCCTAAAAATAAGCCATATCTTTCAGGGAACAAATGAAGAAATTTAATGAGGCAGGAATATTACCTCTCTCTCATCCACAGCTCTTCTAATGGCACCATAGCCTGGGATTAGTATAAAACCCTGCATAATAAAAGTTCATTGTTCAGTTATTTGACATTAACTATTTGGTGACAAGAACAGGAAAATTATTTGAAAAATAATTTTTCAACAACCGTTGATTTTTTTCAATATTCTTTTTGAAAAAAAAACTTAGTTAAAGCTTTTCTTCTTTTCTTTTTTGCTATAGCAGTGTTTAGAAATATGGTATATTTTTATTAAAATGTCTGAGTTCTTACTGTATTTTACTATATTTACTTCCTGCACTTACCATTTAGTAGGTTAATTGTGTGTTGACACAGTTTGTGATAAGAGCTATAGTCCATATGGTAATAGGAGGACAGGGTATATTGGAGAGTGCTTTTTAAAATATTTTTGCTAAGAGCTGCTACTTATGGTTGCCAAGTGAGAGATACTACCCAACTTAAGATATTCCTAAGGGAATGGAGGGTGATCTTTAATATTACAGGCAAGAAAGCTGACTCTGAACTACTGTTATAGCAGCTTAATGGTTCCCAGTGGGAGATAGTTACAGCATTTATTTTTTTACATGCTGATTGGGGAAAAGTCACGCTTGCACCGATGTCATATATAAAGAACTTCAGCACAAGTCATTCACTAATATAGAGAGTAAATGGAATGTTATACATAAACGAGAGACAGAAGTAAAAACTAAGTTTCATTGGCTGAAATCTTAGCAATTTAAACATAAGAGAAATAAAAATATTCATGGGAAATGAAATGCAAGAAATAAATCTATAAAGACACCAAATAATGCTGTAGGAAAACCAGAAAATAAAAGAAAGGGAAAAAAGGAAGGAAGGAAGGAAGGAAGGAAGGAAGGAAGGAAGGTAAAAATAAATAAAAGAATGACAGCTACAACATTTGGCAATGATATGAATTTGGCAGATTGCTATAGTTATGGCTCCCATTCTGTCACATTTTTCTGTATCTGTTCCCTCAATTAGTTTCCACCCACTCTGGTTCTTGTTTTGGACATGAGACAAGTAATGCCCAACAGACAATAGCAAATATACCACAAGTAATCACCTAAAAAGTACTTGAACATTGGGACTTGGCCAACTTGCTGCTGTTAGGGCTTCTGCCTTGTGAATACCTAGATAGAGCTAGAGAGAGAAGTGGAGATGAAGAGGGACATGCAGATGGAAATAGAGATAGAGATGGAGATAGATTTATGACAAATAGAGACCACCTGAAGAAGAGCTATGCCATCCCAGCTGACCATCCATCCACAGCTATTTATCAGAGGACCACAGGCTTATGAGTAACTCTGGCCATAGTCGGTTGAGTCTGCTTCAGACCAAAGAAACCAAAAGCCCCCTAATATATTTAGTTAGAAACCAAAATGCCTCAGAATATATTTCTGACTTAAAGAATCATGAGCTAGAGAATGGTTGTCGCTTTAAGCCACTGTAATTTGAGATGATTTGGCATGCAGCAAATGCTAAGGTGAGTTTCTTATTTTCAGTAAATATGATAGGATATTGTAGATATGTTTAAAGCCACTTGTACACTGATTTTGAGAAATCATCATTGTTTAAACTTATCTCCATATAGTAGTTAACTTCATTGATGATTCTAATATTGACTGAGTAGTGACAATATACTAAGAACAAAACATAGCACTTTATTTTAGAACATTTTCAGCTCCTGTCTACATAGAACCAACAATTATCTCATAATAACTAAACAATCATGAGATTTCATGCATAAGCAAAACTGGCTTGCAGAATAATGTTCACTGGCAGGATTTAAATACATGACAACATAGTGCTGATGATAACTGCATGCCACATAGTTCTTGTTTGTAATTTTCAAATATTAATTTAATTATATTTAACCTGAAAATATACCATTATAATTTTTGTTTAATCATATCTGAGTGTTCATACTGGGAGAATAAATTATTACTTTAATTATTTCATCCACTTAGAAGAATTATATGAATTAAGGAAAATTGTGTATTTCCAAAGTCAGAGGAAGCAGCAAAGAATGACAGTGTGTATTGGGTATACCAGTTATTTTAGATGTGTAGAATGGCATCAAAACAAATCATCTCTTGGTGTATTATAAAATAGCAGCTGCATTTTTCTCAAGTCTGATCACGTTCAGTTTATATTTCTACATTGGCAATAAATCACCTTCCTTAGAATGTACCTTTTTCTTTCATTTTCCCACACTATCTACATTCCCTCGGAAGTGTCTCCTTGAAAATCATTTCTAACTTCTTGAATTTTAGGATAGATTGTAATAATCAGTTATTAGATATCTGAAAATACTTTTGGAATACAATAACTTTAGGAAAATACAATAAAAAGTGAAACAGAGAGAGGCATTAAGAAAATATAAGAGCCTGAAAATAAATCAGCCATTTATTTTGGTAATATTTTAATAAGAAATGTAATTTATGATTAATTAAACATTAATTCTCTGCTATCAAAACAATAAAGGTAAAATAAGTAGAAAGATGAGAATGAGAGGAAAAAATAGAGTTCCTGAAATTATGTAACTTAACATAGTAGTCAACTTGTTTGCTTATTCATATGTATGTTTTGAACAGATAATACAAGTATATATTGCTCTGAGGGAAATGCACAAGATGGTATGCAGAGAAAGGACATTTTCCTCCAACTCTGTCTCTTGATGTGCAGGTTCAGTCCCAAAGGCAACCAGTGTCACTATCTTTGATATTATTTTTTATAGGTATATCTGCGATTTTATAGTTCAGATTTTCTCTTTATCTGTCCAGAGTATACTTTTCTGTGCCAAAGAGGCCAAACTTATGTTTTTTTCAGTAGGATTTGATGGAACAAATATCATAAGAATTCTATGTTTTTGATCTAATAGAAAAGAGAAAAATTCTCTTCTCTAATACCCTTGATGTTTATAAAATCCATATAGTAAATGTTCCAGAGTCCTGTGAGGAATTTGTATCTCTCTGGTCATTCAATATTTGACCTCAAGAATAAAAGAAATCTGGAAGATTTCGAAAGTCTCTCCCATGAAGTCAATTACAAGATTTTCTGCTTTTGAATGGGTTACCTTGAATAGTTTCTCTTGGTTTTGAAGAAGACATATTGAAAACCAAATATTTCATATATTATATCTAATAGTGAAGTCATTTTTACTTGGCTTTTATAGAGATTCATGAAATTCTACCTTTTTTAATTTGTAGGCAAATTGTTTCAAGTCATTAGTTCCTCACCTGTCAGATAATTATCTGTTTTTGCCCTTTGCCATGTGACACCTGAAGCTCCCCGTGGAAGAAGTCTACATTACCATGCCATTGATTTCAGACTTGGTCATGTGACTTTTTGGGCCAATGCAATATGAGTGGAGCTTACATGAGCTGCATGCAAGTTGGAGATTTAAGGTCTATCATGTGCATTTGCCCTTGTTCTTTCCCCTCCTCATGAGAATCACAAGATCCCATAAAAAGATTGCTTCTTAAGTCAGGTTTCTGGTTTGTAGACCTACAACAGACTTGTAGTCAACACAGGGACAACAATAAAACTTAGACATAAACCACTGAAATGTTGGTATTTCTTACTAGCACAACACAATATGGCAAAAATGTACTGATGAAGAATACTTAAAAATATTTCATTTCTAGAAAATTATTCCAAGGAAGGCTGAGAATGTGTTCAGGAGAAAGGGCATAACAGATCTTGGTGAACAACTGCTATTTCTGCCACACAGCTGTGACTGGTAACACTGATTATTGGGATACTAATGACTGGGAAACACCCTCAGCAGAAGTAAGCTGTCCACATAGTGAACAGCCCACATCTAGCGATTAGCTAATGATGAAGTATAAAAGTCTGATTTATTTGCCTTGATTGGTTTATTCCTGAAGAATGATTCCAGCTCCAGAGCTCTTCATGTGTCTACCTAGACTTTTGGTGAAATCACACTGCATTCAACTTCTCTCTCTACCCAATCCTCCCTTATTAAATTGCCCATGGGGGTTAAACTTGAGACCACTTCCCATTAAATTTCTTATATGCAAATCTCCTCATCAATGTCTGCTTCCTGGGAACCTCAGATTGTCTCTCTCTATATATATTTCTCTCTCTCCCCATCTCTCTCATGCACAGATGGGCTATCTTTAGGCAAGAAAGTTTATTTATGAGGTAAGGGGAGTGTGCAGGTGCTATTCTCAGACAAATTTTAGCAGGCAGAAGATATTGACCTACTGTTTCTCTCCTGATTTTTATATAATACCATTCCTAATCCCTATCAGTTCGTACAGCCCTGTATCCTTTAGACAATGACTCACAAAAGACAGTCTACCCAGGCCTGTAGCACATTTTCATAAGTCTCTTCTCAATGACCTATGGTAACTAGGATTTTAGGTAGGGGGATTTAGACTCGAATCCCTGCATCCTTGTGGGTTTACAGGTTTACTTGTTTATTTCAACCTTAAATTATTTAAGGTAAGCTAAAATGCTGTGAAGTAGAAACTGGAATACATAGTGCTTCAAGCACAATAAAAGGTTATTTCGTTTTTTGTGATTTTTACCCTGTGCCTTCCAATGTCCCCACAGGTATCATCATACCAATCAATGGGAAAGGCGAAATAATCTGCTGGAGGATACTGGGAGTTGGTTGTACACCAGGCCTACAATTGGACTACATATCTCTACTTGAATGGCACTGGATACAATTTAGTCACATGGACTTGTCTTATTCCAAGGAAGGCTGGGAATGTGTTCAGGAGAAAGGGAATAACAGATCTTGGTGAACAACCACTATTTCTGCCACACAGCTATACCTGGTAACACTGAGTTGTGTTAATGAAGAGTTCATCAATTTAGAAACACCTTGCAGACTAAACACAAGGTGTCAAATTGGAGTAGGGTAAAATGGTGGTAACCAATGTATTTTCATAGTCTGTTATCATAAAGCAGAAATACTATGTACTAATATATTTCAAAGTTTTCTGGAAAAATTAGCATTAACTTCAAGTCTGCTCTTCATAAATGGACTAGGACCCTTGAAGTATTATTGCTCTACTTCTTTCAATTTACTAGTCAAACAAGCATGTAATTCCTACAATTCTAGACAATTTACAATTATAATTACCTGTTGAATATAGAGCACAAAGAGGCCCGAGATAGGTTGGGAGTATTTCCTTTGGGCATTATTAAAAATATGTATGAAAAGGGCACATGCTTTGATCTGTCACTTTGTGATAGCTGAGGGCTACAGTGGATTTGCTATGAAGTGAAAAAGAGATTATCTCATAGCAAGACTGAAAAGAAAGTAACCATTTCAAACAATACATTCAAGAGTTTAGAAAGATAAAACATATTTTTTCTTTATTGAAGTAAAAAACACCTATAATGTACTATCTTAACCTTTTATAACTATGCAGGTAAACAGTGTTAAGTATGCTCACATTGTTGTGCATCTCTTCCCCAGAACACATTTTATCTTGAAGAACTGAAACTATACCTATTAAACAACAGTTTCTCATTTCCTTGTCTTTGAGAAGCTGTGAATGTCATGCACTATAGGGGATCTCTAAATGTGTATCTGTCTTAAGACAGTAACTGTCATTTTAAGGCCATACCTGTTACTCTGTGTGAGTATCTCCATGTTTCCAAAGGACCTGTAAATTGCCTATATCCACTTTCAGGTTGTTTATTGTATGAGCAGACTAATTCAACCCAAGACTTTTGCTCTAGTTCAGGTATTCTGCATACCCAGTGCAAGGAAAACTCCGTGAGCAGCTCTCTTTGGCTTTTCAAACAGTTTTGTGAGATGTTTCCTCAATTCCAGTCTCCATTCACATCTTATTCCTGAGAATTACTGTTATGCCCCTGTCTTAGTCCATTTTTGCTGATTTGATAGACTACCTGAGTCTGGACAACTTATAATGAACAGAAATGTATTGGCTCACAGTTGTGGAGGCTGGAAAATCCAAGATCAAGGTGCAAGCATCTGGTAAAAGTCTTCTAGCTGTATCAACACATGGGGAAGAAGGAAGGACAAAGAGAGCCTCTCCCCACAGCCCTTTTATTAAGGTAGAAAGTCCACTTACAAGGGTAAAGCCCTCATGGTCTAAGCACCTTTTGATTGCCCCTCATCTCAGTATTCTGACATTGGCAGTTAAATTTCAATGTGAGTTTTAGAATGGGCAAACATTCAAACCACAGCAGTCCCCAAACTCATGATTCATAAATTTGCATGAGGTGGCCTAATTCTCAGTTTTGTGGAAAAGGGTTTGTGATAGGGGGGATTCTTTCCTGGTGCTTCATACATTAAAGTTATTGCTCAGCCTCCATAATATATTAATAAGTGGATTTTAGAAATTTTCTAAGAATCTGCTGTGCTGAATCAGCCAGTGCTATGACAAAAACAGCAGAGCCAGAAGGCATATTTATGGAATCAAAAGCTAGTATATGCAACATTTGTCCCATCATTAGTCATACAAATTCAAATAGGATTTTTTAGTTCTCATAGAAGCCTGGTGAAAACAGACACTCTATTCTGTCAGAAACATGTTAAAGAAGGCCCCTGAAGCATACAGTTAACATATGAAAGATATATTTTAAGTTTTCCCCCAATTTTGACAAGAAACTTAAAACTTCACATGAAATCACTATTAATAAGTAGTGAAGCTGAAAGTTAATTTTTTAAACCATGAACTATCCAGCAGGAAAATATAATATTTTAATTATTTTTATAGGTCATTATGCTACAACATTGTTGTGTGAAAAGGTGATCAGAAATTATCAGAATTTATGTAAACAAATATTTAGGGAAAAAAGCATATATAGTAGTGTGGAAGGCAAATGATTCATTATTTTGTAATTGTTCTTTAGTTTTTCAACTTTTAATAATTTGTCAGGCTTTTTCCCTAATTCTACATAAGCATCCACTTATTTTATGTAATTTTTTATGCAAAATTTTGCATTCTTTTTCTTATAGAGGTCCCTCAAATTGTTTAAATATGTTGCCCCATAACATCTGGATTTTTGTTAATCTAAGGGCATATTGTTTCTTATTTTTATTCCCCTTTGCTGTCAAAATAAAGCCTCTGTGATGATTTCTCTTTCTATAGCAGGTACTGAAATAAAAACAAAAAAATAAAGAAGGAATCTGACTTAGAGCAGAATGGACTGATTAAGAAGCGAAGTTGATGGCCCGTGCGGTGGCTCACGCCTGTAATCCTAGCACTCTGGGAGGCGGAGGCTGGCGGATTGCTCGAAGTTAGGAGTTCGAAGCCAGCCTGAGCAAGAGCGAGACCCCGTCTCTACTATAATGGAAATAAATTAATTGGCCAACTAATATATATAGAAAAAAAAAAAAATTAGCCGGGCACGGTGGTACATGCCTGTAGTCTCAGCTACTTGGGAGGCTGAGGCAGGATTGCTTGAGTCCAGGAGATTGAGGTTGCTGTGAGCTAGGCTGATGCTACAGCACTCACTCTAGCCTGGGGAACAAGGTGAGACTCTTGTCTCAAAAAAAAAAAAAAAAAAAAAAAAAAAAAAAAAAAAAAAAGAAGCGAAGTTGAAAAGTTAGTTTTTCTATTATCCATACTAAGAAAAAAATAATGAGCGAGAAAACTCCTGGGCAGGAGAGGACATGTGGAGGAAGGAGCTTGTGTGAGAGAGAAGAAGAAGAAAGTGAAAAGTTCAGAACAAGGAAAAGGTTTTTCTTGAATGTCAACACTCCACTATTCCACCACCAAAAATCCTCAGCCTTGCATGTTTCTCTGAAAAGAGAGCAGGGGATTGTATCCAGTGATACTATGGACAACACCTTTGCAAATATTCGTTCTCCTCCATCTCTTGTCACATGAGGTGTTGACTCTCACAGTTCACTGATAGCTTGACTATGTGACTCACTCTGGCCAATGGGATGTTAGCAAACTGACTCAAGCAAAGGTTTACAATGTGCTTGTGCAATGGAGCTCGCCATGTTGTTTCTCTACTACCGTGGTCTTGAGAAGAACATGCTCTGAGTAGTAACAAGGACTCCTCTTGAGCTCTGACAAGGATTCACTCCCTCCTTAACCAAACTTTTGTCAGGCTCTGCTGACCTCTCCTTTTGTGTAGTCCTCCTCTTTGGCTCCATCCTTGGTCTGATGGGCCCCATTTTAGCAAAGAATACTGCTAAGGTAGTTGATGGAAAAGCCCCCCACCCTTAATATCCAATTAAGTTCCTTTTCCTCTACCCTTGATCACATTCTTCTCCTCCCTCACCATTGATACCTAATCAAGTTTCTCTTGGTGATTTTCCCTCCACTAACCTCTTACCTGCCTGTTGGCTATAAATTCCCAGCTGTCCCTGTTATTTTAGGAATTGAGTTCAATTATTCTCCACTGTTGCAAAAGTCTTGAAGAAAGTCTTCCTTGCCTGTTTAACTGGTCAGGTGTAATTTTTCTTTTGAAGTTGCCCATTGATCACAGGTAACACATGCTGAGGAGCCATCTCACCCAAACCATAGGACTCTAGCTAGAAGCTGAAAAAGAAATGCTAGTTACATACTGTTATGTTTAGGGAGTTTATTGGCCAACAGTAGCTTCCTAATAGAAATGTTTTATATAATAACAAGAATGTTAGGAAAAAAGTTCTCCCTCCTGACCAAAATGGAATTAAAAAAAAAATCAAATTGAGGATTTCCCTATGTGATGGTATTACAAGGAATACTCATTACTGTTACATTAAGGTGTAGATGGATGCCAAGAATAAATAATGTTTCTGCGTAATGTTTATTTAATAAGGATTTAACATACTTATGCCTGAGGGATTTTGTCTTGAATCTTTAATTCTAGAAAACTTGGAGTCTTTCAGCAGATATTTAATAAGATGAAAATCTTTTGAGGCATCATAATTTTCACTATTTGGATAGGTATTCAAAGAGAATTAGTTATTCTGAAATATTTTGCTGAAAAGTACAACCTATTTGAATTTTATTTTGTTAAAAATATAATCAGATAATAAACTGAGTAATCTTGGGTAAATACTTTAAACTTATTTAGTCTCATGCTTTCCATTGGGAAATGAGGGAAGTTGGACAGTATTCTTTCATAGTCCACTCTAGGCCAAGAAATTCACAATTCTTTGTATTTATTCTGAACATTTACCCAGCACAGAATCATAGGTTCTACGTGGATATAAAGATATACAATCTTTTACCCTAAAAGGTTATGGTACAGTTTGGGAAAAACAAAATTTCCATATACAAGATAGTGAATAATATCAGTTAAATTATATAAAACAGACTACATATGCCTTGTGTTTCCTGAGAAGGGAAGATCCATGTGGGATAGAATAGAAGAGTAAATTATAATGACAAAATTTCTCTGCATTCAAGTTAGGTGGAAAAATAAGAATGGCTAATGGTGGAACAATGCCCCTTGGCTGGCAGGAAGGTTTCTTTGCATTCACTTTGGGTTGGTATCAGACCTGGAATTTTAATACATCACAGTGAAACTGTACTACCAATGTTCCTGCTTAATGAAATGGCCTTTATTGAGAATCCTGCCTCTTGCAGTCTCATATCACTAAAAAGGTAAATTCAGTTCTTGTATTTGGATGGGTTATTGTATTTTCTTTCAAAACTTATTAGAATATTACACTCCTTAATAGGTCTAAAATAATGAGTTTCTCGTTTTTTCTATTAAGTGTTATGTCGTTAATTGTGAACCCTTTCCCTATTGTCACTCTTTGATCATAACATAAGAAAAGGGATATTGCTAAGACTAAAAAAACCATTGATTAATGCTAATATTTTGAATATATAATTACATACAATGAAAGTGATGCTTCAATGTTTTCTGTCAGGATTTAGCATAAAATCTATACTGAGGGACTAATTTAGGATACTGATAAGGTTCACCAAAAAGAAATAAGAGAATATAAGTTGTTGGCCATTATTTTTGCATATTAATTTAATGGCTAAAATTTCCTTGCATACATAGTTTTAACCTTTACTTCTGTTCAATTTTGCCACATAATCTAAAGGAATTTTTGCTATATGTCAGAAGTTTAGGACTAAACTTAGCATTATCTTATAGGTTTATCACAGCCTTTAAAGGGAAGCATGACACTTATTTACAGTGTGAGACTCAGGATACAGATGATAAACAAGACAAATTTTAAACACAGTATAGATGACAATATGGTCAATATTTTAGATGTGCAGTACAAACATAGATCTAAACTTTTTTCATCTACAAGTTAGTTAGGTGATACCAATTAGAGACCGAGGATAATCACACAAATTAAATTTTCCCCCTGTATATTTTGTGAGATCATCCCAAATTCAGATGTTTAACAACTGAACATTCTTTCCTGGATCCCATGCCTTAAAGTAATTTACATCCTAACAATTCTTCTCCCCTTCTCCCCTAACAATTCTTCTCCCCCTTTGTCCTATCCTATTCTTTTAAAGTAATTTTTCCTTACTTCAAATTTGATTGCTCTCTTAATGTAATCTTAAATGTAACACTCTTCCAAGTCCTAGGAGTTCTAGATTTCCTTATTATTTTTCTTCTTCATTATTAATATAAACATTGTCATATTGCTTTTAATTAATTATATAAATAAAACATGAATCCATAGCCATAAAAAATTATAATCTATTCTTTTTATTCTAACTACCAACCATTTACTTCAGTCCTCCAATACTATCAGTTTGCCGATCATTTTTATTGCTGATCTTTTTTCTATGGTTTTATAAAAAAATATAGTTATGATTTCATTAGTTTCCCATAACTGGTGTTATAATATACATATTTTTTCTGCAGCTCATGTTCTCAATTGCAATATATTTTGGATTCCTAACTTGGCAGTATAGGTAGAATATCTGTATAAATATTTCTCTAGAGTATAAAGTAGGAAGTGGTCTTTTGATCAAGTTCATTTTATGTGTAAATAAATGCAGTGAAGTTGCCCTCCAATGTGGCTTATGAATATACATTGCCACTAGTTTTCTTTGAATGTATCCACTTTCTCACCATATTGTTAATATTTAAAATTATTAAACATTAAATTGTTCTTTCCTGATATTCAGACAATGTGTTATTTTAGTTTGCATTTCCCTGTTTTTCTTATGCCTGAAAACATTTCCTTTTGTTTATGTTTTATTTCTTCTTTTATGATTTGTTTGTTCACTTTTGCCCATTTTTCTTACTGAGTTGTTGCTGCTTTGTTATATACATTTAACTTTGCTTAATTTTTGTGGGTTTTTTTTGCATTCTGATATTCGAAAATGTATCTAGTCATGCTTTTAATGATTTTGTTCACAAATCCTTAATGGACTATATAAATGCGTATATTTGTCTCTGTGTGTTTTATCTGTGTGTGTGTGTTTGCCCTAGAGTGGCCACTTTGTGTCATCTGAACCTATTATTAGGCATGCTTCACAACTGAATCTTTCACTCTGCAAATCCTACCTCCTTCCTTTTCCTTCTACAGGTGTCGATTCTAAGAGCAATCCCTAATTAACATTCTATATATCAATCCCAATTCAAGGTTTGCTTCCCAGAAAATCCCACCTGTAAGAGTTGGTACCAGTTGTCTGAGAAATAGGTGATGAGATAACATTTGGGATCTAGGTTACTGATTATCATGTTGAAATCAAGGACCCCATCATTGGTGGATGGTGGTAGACTTCCACTGGTGGGGAATTGGGTGGTATTTCATGGGAGGAAATGTATATTAACTATAAAGACAATGGAATTGGGGGGACATGAATACACTAAAGTAATGCTAGAAAAAAAGATAATGGAAGACAAAAGTAATTAACAAGCAATTTGATGCTAAATGTGAGTCAAGAAGTCTCCTTAGTATAAGCAGGTTATGATCTCCTATAGTAAGAAATCAGAAGAAATTTAGGTCTAGGTTAAAGACTTATTTTCTGTTTAAAATGCAGACTAAATCAGCAATATTTTGAGTAAGAATGCTATTCTGATATATAGGATAGATATATTAAATTTGAGGCCCTGAAAAATCTTGAATTCTAGCAACCGAGACAAATACTAAAACCCTGAAATGACAGTATTCCTTGAGAAAACCAATTGATCATAGGTTGGCAAATTGACTACTATATCAAACTTCTTTTACTTTGAAGCAGCCAGTGGTTTATTCAGACAGGAATTGACAGCTTTACAGGGTACAGATTTGTCTTTTCTTCCTACATGGTCCTAGCTGGCACCATTATCAAAGGTTGGGAAAGCATTTATTTCATTGCTACAAGATCCCACTTTACATAGCATGAGGGAACCCATTTTTCAGAAAAGGAAGATTAGAATTAGATCTCAAACCATGGGATTCATTAACAATATCTCATATCAACTTCCAAGAAGCTGTAAGTCTAATGGAAGGCTGGATTAATTTACTGAAAGCACATTTGAGACATGAGCTCATAAATGATATAACAATGGAAAGCCATCCTCTAGGATTCAGCATGCACATTGGAAAAAAAAAACCATTTTAATATACAATGATTTCCATGGGAAGAATATGTGTGGTTCTGTGAACCAAAAGATGAAAACAGAAATGCCCCTACTAAGATAACTCTCAAATGGTTCATTTAGAGAATGTGCACTTTCTGTCCCATAATTCTGATTCTACAAGTTTAAAGGTTGTGGGCCACAAAAGGGGGGAAAACTTCCACCGGAAATTTGCAAAAGACCCATCAAACCTTATAGCTGTGTCAAGGGTTCTATGGGTACCTTAAGTTCGGAGATAAATAGGCAATAAGAAAATGTTATCTTCATAGGTATACATGATCCTTATTATCCCCAAAAGAAGGAACTGCTGTTAAAAAATGGTGGCAGTGATAATATATTGAACAATAAGTAATTCACATATTGTCCTTTCAGTACTTCCTTGTGCTGTTGTGATGATAGACTTTTTCAGCACCTCTACCCTGAGAATGACTTGCTAATCAGGGTCTCAGGTCCCTCAAGACTGAAGGTTTGATTCAGAGCATTAGGTAAGACCCATAAACCAGAAGAGGTATTAGCTGAGGCTGAGAGGTATCTAGGTTAGATGTGGAGGAAGAAAAGGATGAGTATCTGTTGCGGTGCCTAGGTCAGATGTCAGCTGTAACAATGGTAGCCTTTTGCAACTACCTTTACCCCAGAAAGGAAGACCCACTTGAAATCTCAAGAAGCTGTTCCTCAAAAGTATATTCAAAAGTGGTCGGTTCCATACCTTGGTTATTGTGAATAACACTGCAGTAAGCATGGGAGATATTGTGGAGAAAAATCTAACCCGCCGTTCTGCTTCTGTAAAATCCTCTCGCTCAACCCTACTCCCTCCCCCGCCGGCGCCACTCTGTAACTTCCCAAAAACCGCTTGTCGTTAGTCCTTGGAAATTATTGACTAAGATTAGAAGTTCCCGATATTAGCCCATCTGGTACATGTTTGTGCAAGGTCAAAGCCCATGGAATTTTCCCCCACCCTGTGATCCCTAGCCACCTGCATGTGGTTTCTGCCTATAAAAATCCTAAGGAAAAAAGGCCAGGGCAGCAGCTTCGCTAGCTAGGTGGTGCTTCTTGCCCCTGCGCTGCGCTGGAAAATAAATCCTCTTGCTCTTGCATCAAGTCTCTGGACTCTGAGTCTTTTTGAGCGGTCGTCTCTCCCCCACACGGGCTGTACATTTCTGCGGCCTAACAATATCTCCGTGACATACTGATTTCAAATTCTTTGGACATACACCCAGAAATTGGATTGCTGGATCTTACATTAGTTCTATTTTTAGTTTTTTGAGGAACCTCCATATAGTTGTTCATAGTAAAGAAAATGTGGTATATATACACAATAAAATCCCTTTCAGCCTTGAAAAAGAAGAAAATTCTGTCATTTACAACAATATGGATAAACTTGGAAGACATTATGTTAAGTGAAACAAGCCAGGCACAGAAAAATATCACATGATTTCATTCATATGTGGAATCTGAAACAATCAAACTCATATAAGTAGAGTAGAATAGTAGCTACCAGAGGCTAGTGGGTTGGGGGTAATGGGGAGATGTTAGTCAAATGCTATAAAGTTTCAGTTAGACAGGAAGAATAAGGTTTTTTTTAGATCTACTGCACAACATGGAGGCTATAGTTCATAATTATGTATTGTATGTTTCAAAACTACTAAGAGAGTAAAGTTCAAATGTTTTCACCACAAAAAAATGGTATTGGAGGGTATAGATATGTTAATTGATTTAATTTAATCATTTTACATTGTATACACATAACATCACTGTTTATCCCATAAAAATATATAATTATAATTTGTCAAGTAAAAATTTAAAAATGTATACAAAAGCCAAATCAAGGGTCACAAGGGGAGGACTTTGTGATGTGCTCGAAGCTGTGACACTCAATTTTCCTTTGAAGAAAAATATATGGCCCAGTTTCTGGGAGTGAGATCAATAAAGAGCTTTTGGCTGTCAGACCCTTCAAGAATTACCTGAACTTGCAAGTCTGCTCACCCAATGTCACACTCTTCCCAGGAAGCCCACTTGCAATATCTAAGAGAGGCAGGCATATAAAGGCCAGGGCATTTCAGTCTCATACAGGATAGGTGAGATAGAATATTTCAGCTCCATAGCCCTACATCGACTTACTTGAGTTTGTGTTCAGGTGTGCATGGGAGCTCATGTTTTCTCTCCCTGCAAAATCTTTTTTATTCACCTCTATCCATAGGAATGGATTCCTAATAATCATCTTGCTTCCCAAACTCCATTCCAGAATATGCTTCCTGGAAAAACCAGCTCACAATAAATGATAATGATTTATAATTCATTTTCCTTTTTTGTTCATCTCTAGTGTTCTTTCTTGTGTATTTACTGTTTTTATTGCAGAAAATTTAAAACATACACAAAATGAACTAAATAGTTTGAGGGACCTCTATGTATTTATTACACAGTATCAACATTATCAACATCTGCTATCTTCTTAAAAACATAAACCTCTTTCCTTTTCTAATTTGGCTATGCTAGATACTCTATCTTTATAAAATATTTGGGTAACTTTCCTGTCTCAAAATATTTATGTAAGATGATGCTGGGGACAGAATTGTATCCTTTTTAAGTTCATATGTTGACACCTAACCACTAATGTGACTGTTATAGGGTTTATAAGGAGGTAATTAATGTTAAATGGGACCATAAAATTGGCCCTGGTTCAATATGATTAATGTCCTTATAGGAAGAAACACCAGGGAGCTTTCCTTCTCTCCCTACAAGCATACACTGAAAAAAGGCCATGTGAAAACACAGTAAGAAGGCAGCCATCTGCAATCTAGGAAGAGAAGCCTCACCAGAAACTGGCCATGTGGGCACTCTGATCTTAGAATTCCAGGCTCCAGAACTGTGAGAAAATAAATTTCTGTCATTTAATCTACCTAGGCTGTTGTATAGTGTGATGGTAGCCCAAACTGACTTATGCAGATTTTGGTATCGAGAAGTGGGGTGCTACTGTAACAAACATCTAAAACTGTGGAAGAGGCTTCAGATCTGGATAATAGGTAGAGAGAGGCTGGAGGAGTTTTGAGGTACATGCTAGAAAAAGGTAGGCTTGCTCAGAAAGGACTGTTGGTGCAAATATAGATATTAAAGGCAATTCTGGTGAGGGCCCAAAAATAATAAAAGAGGAGAGCTGAAGAGAAAGCCTCTATCTTCTTAGGGAAATATAAATAGCCAAGAGCAGCATGTTGGTAAAAATATAGACCTTAAGGTCCATTCTGGTGAAGTCTCAGATAGAAATGAAGACAGGATCATTGGAAAATGGGGAAAAGGCAATCCTTGTTAAAAAGTGGCAAAATGGCTTGGCTAAATTATGTTCTCGCAGAAGATAGAACTTATAAACCATGACATAACATATTTAGCTGAGGATATTTCTAAGAAAAATATTTAAGATAAGGCCTGAGTGCTCCTTACTGCTTATAGTAAAATGTGAGATGGTAGGAATGAATTTAAAACAGAACTTGTTAAGCAAAAAAGAACCATAACTTAAGGATTAGAAGAGTTCTTAGTCTATTCATATTGTAAAATATGAGCAAGTTTGTTTTGGAAAGAACACCGAGCATGTGGCTGACAACCATTTGATAAAATTAGAATGGATGTAAACCACAAATTTAAATAGCCACCTCAGCAGAAACCAGGAATAAAGATGGAATTAAACCAGCAGAAACACTGTTCCATTGGATCAAGGCATCAGTTTGGACTATAAAGAACAGGGCAGCATGATAGAGCTATTCAGCTGCAAAAATGTTTTATCCTTTAGAGAGGGGAAGAATGACTCTGAAGGAGATTCAGAAACCATCAGGTTGTCACTACCATTATAAGCCCAAGAGGCAAGGCTGCCCCCTCCTCTATTTCAGAAGGGCAGGCTGGACTCAGAAAGAAATTGGTGGGCAGGTCTGCCCTGCAGAGCAATAATGGTGAAGCAGTCATCTCATTGGGGTTAAATGGCAAAGGATTGAATCAAAATGGCTTATTATGCATATAGCCTTGAGATGAAATGAAGTTTTCTGTGCTAGGTTTTGGTGTTGTTTGTGATATATCACCCTTTTTGCCTTTCAATTTCTCCCTTTTGGAATGGGAATGTCTATCCTATGCCATCCCACATTGTGTTTTGGAATCACATAACTTGTCTGTTTTCACAGGTTCACAGCAGGAGAGGATTTTTTTTTTTTTTTGCCTCAGGATGAATCTATATCTTGAGTCTCACCCATATCTAATTTAGATGATATTTAGATGAGACTTTGGACTTTAGACATTAAAGTTGATGTGGAACAATTTAAGTCATGGGGATATTGGGATGGAACAAAGATATTTTAAATAAAAGAAGTACATTACTTTTGGGAGGTCAAGGTTGAAATGCTGTGGACAAAATCATGGAATCATACCCCCAAAATATGTATGTTGAAGCTCTAATCCCTAATGTGAGTGCATTTGGAGATATGGTTTATTAGGAAGTAATATAGTTACATGAGGTCACAAGGTTAAGTGTCCTGATCCAACAAGATTAGTGTCCTTTTAAGAAGAGACATCAGACAGTTCTCTCTCTCTCTCTCTCTCTCTCTCTCTCTCTCTCTCTCTCTCTCTCTCTGTCTTTCTCCATGCATGCACCAAAGAAAGTCCATGTGAAGACAGTAGAAAGGCAGTGATCCACAAGCCAGGAAAAGATCCTTTACCAGAAACTGATCATGCTGTCATAATTTCCTGATCTCAGAATTCTAGACTCAAGAACTGAGAAAAAAAATTTCTGTTGTTTAAACCACCATCTATGGTATTATGGTATGGCAGTCCGGTTTGTTTAAAATAGATTTTGGTACCAAGAAGTAGGTTGCATCTGTGAAAAATACCTAAAAGCATGGAAGAAGCTTCAGAACTGGGTAATGTTCACTGACAGCCCAAGCTGACTACTACAGATGGGAATTATTCTTCAAAGTATACAAAATTTTCCCAAAATTTTGATGACTGTGACCTTTTGGGAAGCTAAGACATTCACTCCTCTTTCAATTTCGCAATTTTCAAGTATTATCCTCCTTCCTGAGTTTATATAGAAATCAAATTATAAATAACACTTGATTTTGTTATTTTTAAAACATCCTCAGCATCATTCTTTTCTACCACACTGTCCTTTGTGTTATCATTATCACTGCTAATATTCTTAATGTGCTTGTTTTTTGCCCTTTCTCATTTGTTTATCATGCTTTCCAAATCTTGTCATTGATTAATGTTTTCAAAGAACTATATTTGAGTGTACTAATCAACAACTCTTCTGTTCTTTTCTTGCTATTTTTCTTATTGCATTCATTTCAGTTTTTAATACTAATTCATTCCTTCTTGCTATTCATTTTCACTTTTCCATTTACATCAAAAGCTTAATTTATTAATATAGCTCACTTGCTTTTTAATTCGTATATATAGAGGTATGCTTTTTTATGTGTACCATTTGTTGACTTTTTTCCATTTGTCCTGTGACAAGTAGAAACTCATTATATTTTCATCCTAAATAGATCCTACTTTGATTTCTTTTTTAAGATAAGAATTTCTTAGCTGACTTTTCCTGATACATAGATTTAGAAAAATAACTTTTTTCTTGATATCTTATTTCATTACACTTTAATCAGTCCATGAAAACTATATGGAAATACTTGTTTAAATGTTTTAAATGTTTATTTTTCAGCTTTGTTCATGATCAAATTACATGAATATTCTTGGTGTGTCTGTAAGTTAATGTTTAATGCTCTGGTGTCAATAATACTCACTATAATAATTCAAGCTTATTAAATATGTTTCTAATACTCTATATTCTTAATTATTTTCTCTGTTACTTCTAGAAAGGAATCATTAAGGGATGTTACAACAATTATGGATTTAGCACATCAGAACACGAACACTAACTCTTCCCTTTTGGTCCTCTGGCCCTTAATGATTGATGCGGATGACTCCTTGCAGATACCAAACTCTGGATTGGAGTCTACCTTAGACAGCTGGTGAATTGATACATTTTTGTAAGTACAGAAGTTTGACAGTTGTCTTTAAAGTGAATCACTGCTATATAAGATCATAGCTGGGAAAAGGAATTATAACACAAATTATATTCACAACGAAAAGAGACAGTCACTTGTAGAAAAAATCCACAGATGAGAGACAGGGCACCAATAGTGAGTCCCACATAAAAGGATTCAAAGGGAGATGTAACTCGATCCAGAACTAATTAAGTAAAATTTTAGGACCTAACAGACGGAGCCAGCTCAAAGGAAAAATTTTCCAAAACAAACAATATTGTCAAGAAATGGTTTGAAACTGGGAGTAGAGGCAATTCTGAGGGAATGGGTAGTGGATACAGTACAGGTTGGATGAAAGATGAGGGTACAAATGTGGCATAAAGAATTCTCACACTGAATTTTCACATTAGAGTTTACATTTATGGGAATTTGTTCCATAAGTACTTTACTAGAACTTCTCAAATTTTAACCTGAATACAAATCATCTGGGAATCAGGGTAAAAAATGCAGATTCTAATTCAGTCACGATGGGTTAGGATCTGAAATTCTGCATTCCTAAAACACTCCCAGAGTATGCCTGAACTGCTCATCTGTGAGGATCCTGATAGTAAATTAAACTCCAGAACATTTAATTTACTCACATAGCTTATACGCATTTTACAAACATGTAGACAATAAGAAAGTGGTAGATAAGAGTGGCATGTACCCTCAGGGCCATCTGGGGACTGAAAGATTAATTTGTCGATTCTAGATTGTGACTTTTTGGACCTTGGGGAAGAAAATATGCTGAGCGACATGCTGGCAGGACATGGATTTCTTGGAGAAATGCACTGTTTCTCATGTTAGGGAGGAAATGTGGAATCAGAGGCAACTCTCCATTCCACCCACGGAACATGTGTTCCTCTGAATGTGAGGGAGACTCGAGCTCTGTGTTCCTTAGTTCTAGTGTTAAAAACCTCATGGTCTAAAATATTTCAAAAATAAATTATTGGAATACACTACAATTTACAGAAAGAACAATACAGCAGCACCCACTTAAGAATTGAGTGATACCAACCATGGATAAAAAAAAAAAATCTAGATACTCAAAGGAATTACTGAAGTAACACATAGTACCTTTAAAATTTCTTTTTCTCTACTGAATGCTACTATTTCAATCAAAATCGGGACCTGTCTATATAATTTCAATTTGCTCATGTTTTATGAAAAAACAAAGGGTTTTTTACACTGGGATTATTGAGACAATATACTGATGATCTCTTCTTTGAAATGAAGATAACTTTGAAACAGTTTAAGGAAACAAGATCACTAGAATTTTTATGTGAACCACAAATTAAACACCTACAGCACATTTTCCACAACATCCTTCCATGCTTCTTACTTATACCATGGTCCTCTATCAGAACTTTTTAAATGATAATAATAATGCATGTTGTTTTTATATAGAGACACTTTAAAGAACACTACATCAAGCTTAATTTTATTAACGGAGAAATGAAAGGACTTGTTTACATATAAAGCAAATGATACAATAGAAAACATCTCTCATATCTCTCCAATCTGAAATGCTTCCTAAAGGTGTTAAATAGCTTCTAAAAACCTCATAAGTTTTGTTCTAAAGGAACCATAGTATTTATGAAGATACTTTCAGAGTAGAATAGTGAAACACCATATGAGCACATCAGCATGCTGAGGCAATCTTCCAGAGATACCCATTGTGAAATCTATTATCTTTCTATTTGAACATGAGACTGGCAAATAATCACATGCTTCAGATATCTAGACTTCAGTTTCTCAAATTGGACATTCATTAAATAACCCCAGTATGCCACCCCTCCAAACTGTCATATGATCCATGTAAATTAATAATTTCCTCTGTCCTATCCCAGCTATCATTAAAAGTACCTGCAAAATATGTTTAATCCTGTGTATCAGAGAGAAAGGTGATGGAGGTAAGAGAAGGAAAGTCCTCTTTGACGAGCCATTGTGGTTTCTATTTCAAAATTACTTGTTTAGCTAGGTAATAAACAGATAAATTTTAGCAATTTTCTTTTTCATGCTATCTGGTTTTTCTCAAAATGGTCATTTTAAGTCAATTCTTATTTATAACATTAATATTGTATATTTTATTTATTATATTCAACTATTTTCTACTCAAAGCAAAGAAGTTCTTCTATATTGCCTGTTACCTGGTTCTAGGCAAGTGCTATTTTATTCTGTAACTTCAGTGTGGTAGTCAGCAAACAGGGAACCTAATCCCAATTCTTCTACTTACTAGTAATATACTATGGCAAGCTATTTAATCATTTTTTACCTTAGTTTCCTTAATTGTACAATAGAGATAATAACATTTTCTAAATAAGATTGTTGTGAAGGTAAATGAAGTAGAAAAATATTAGTATAGATTAAATGCCTTATCAATATTGTCTGTCTTTTATCTTCTGTTTTTCTGAAGTAGTAGAACAGATTTTGCATATATATAGAAAGAGAGCCTGCATTGGGTGAACTCTTCAAAGTTAGGAATCAAGGGACTCCATAATGGATATTGAAAGTGGTAATATCAACTACAAATATGTGTTTAATAAGATTACAGTACTGGACTAATTCAATTCACTATTGATTTGATTTCTGATAAAAAAAAATCAACTCAGTCTGACACTTACATAATTCTCCTGGGCATCTGGATCCAAGCCAGTAGCAAATAATAAGATTTCCAAATTATAAAGTTTTATGAAGATGATGGTGATTTCTATACTTGTCACATCAATGTATATGTATAAAAGAGTGGATATATTTCCAGACTATTTCCTATAGAGATTTGATAGGATAAATAAATTCATGGAAAGTGACCAATGGCCAAGTGGACTATTTTCTGAATAATGCTAATATTCTGTTATCTTTATTCAGTTAAAAAATTGAAATTATTTTCCTGCTAAAATCAACTCAATTCCACAATTTGAATTTAAATAAAAAACAAAATGCATGTATTATGTAAATACTGCTTTTACATACTGTCTGGAGGTTAGTTAATGCATGAAGGATATCAAGGTATGATTTTAAAATTATGAAACATACTGAAAACAATCACAAGAGGGCACTCTTAATTAGAACTGAATCCAATGAGGACATCTTAGAAATAAGATTTCACTACTCCAGTAAGAATGAGATAAGTACCAATTATTGACACTTCCAAACTATCCCAGGAAACACAATAATCTATAACTACTACATCATCATTAATATTCTTATTAGTAAAATAAAATTCAATTTTCCCTCTGTCAAGGCACTTCTCCATAGGATCTCCAACACAATCCTTCAAACTTTGTTCTTTTGTTCCCCAACTCATATTATTAGTCTTTCCTGAATATTCTCCCTCATCACTCCCATTATCTTCCCATGTCCAAATTCCACACAGTGGAAACCACAGTTCATATGAAACATTGCTTGTAAACTCCATTTTCTAAAGAGTTTTCAGAAGAGTTAAAGTCACTCCTTTTACATCATAAATGCTTTGCACCCTAGAATTGCACCATTCTTGCCTCAAGTGAGATGGCTTAGTACGAGAAATTTGAAGAGGAATGACTAATCTGTGCTAAGTAACATAAAATATCACATCATATGCCTTAGAAAATTTGAACTGAGATGCACACAAAGTCACGATTACAGAGACAGTGAGGCCCACAAAACAGGGCAATTAGTCAAGCTCTTAAGGAAAAAAGTAATAAATAAGTAAATAGTAAGTAAAGTAATAAATCATGAAGTAAAGTGAAACAGATTAAGAGGAGGCCTATTAATAGGGTGAAGGGTAGATCAGAGTGCCGCTGAATCACCATAATGAAAAGCACTAAACTTAGAAACAACCAACCAGGCTGCTTAGAATAGAGATTTGTGTTCTTCCTGAATAAAGTCTAGTTCTTGACAGTGCATTGTGATTTGACTGTTGAAATGATTTGCTATTTTTCTGACCTTTTTTGTGTATATTAAAATAAGCCTCTATTAACTATGACAATAAGAGCTTGTCTTGCATCCTAACCATTTGAAAACGAATACAGAATGCTACCTTCCTCAGAGAGTTTTTCTGATGGCCCTAGACCTCATCCTGTGCACAGCACTTGGCACAGTTACTCGTTATTGTTTCCTGTAGGATTCTGTGACTCCATATGCTTTTAAATGTTCTTCCTACTTTATTGGTCATTTGTTCTTAATATAGTTTGCCAGGATATCCTAGAATATCTAGTATATCTAGTTTGCTAGTATCTTCCTGCTCTGAAGTTTTCAGAGCTTGTACAAGGGCTAGATTCTCTTTTCAGGCTTGACTCTCTATTCCCTAGAGATTCCATTCACCTGAATGACTAAAACTCATGGATGAAGCCAGTTTACATCTTTGGGGTAGATCTTTTCTCTGAGCAAGAGATGTGTACATCCAACTTCTTTTTTGATATCCACACTTGAAAGTACCATATAAATATACAAATTAATATGTTGCAAAAACAAATTATGATTCCTTAGTCAATCTCTTCAATTTCCTATCCCAAACCCAGAATCCCTCTCCCCTCCTCTCAGAAGGTTGCATTTACTTCCTTCCATCTCCTCTATCTTCCACAGTCAATTGATCTCAAAATTCTTAAATTACATCATAAACTTTCCCCAAATGACTCCACTTTTCTTTATCTCTCCTGCAGTCCGATTGTACCAATGTCCTAATCTACTAAAATTAGCCACTTAATTCCTATATTCTTTCCTCTACTTCAACTGATCAGCATATAGGAATTAGAGTCATATTTAGGGAATACATCTCATGTCAGTATATAGAATATTTCAATGGTTCCCTTTTATATTTAAAACAAAACTAAAACTTCATGTATTTCCTATATGATTCTGCATGAATTTTCCTCAGCATACAGCTCCAATCTCTTTTGTTTTACTTTGGTCACTCTAGTCCCATTCTGATTCTTTTAATTTCTGCAACACTTGAAGCTTATATACCTGTACACTTATACACAGCAGGGCACATTTGCACAAGGTCTTCCTCGGCCTGTAAACTCTTGTTCTCAAATTTAGAATTGCTGGCTTATTATCTTTTTTTTTTCTTTTTTCTTTCTTTCTTTCTTTATTTTTTCTTTTGGCATATTATGGAGGTACAGATTTTAAGGTTTCAATAAATGCCCTTTACCCCCCTCCCCCCACAAGTCTCAGTCTCCAGCATGACCATCCCCCAGATGGTGCACATCTCACTCATTATGTATCTTTTATAGCTCAGTTTAAATAGCAGTTTTTGAGAGATGCATTCTATGTAAAATACCTCTACTCTATCTAAAGATTCTCTAATTAACCATAATCACAACATCCTATTTATTTTCTTCAAAAGTTACCACAATTTTAACTTAGCTATATGTTCATTTACTTGCTTTTTTCTACCTACATCAGGCTCCTTTAGTCTCTAAACTACAGAAAGCTCTGTCATGTTTATCACTAGTTAGCCAATACTTGACAGAGTACTGAGACCACAGTATCTAAAATATAGTTCTACAAAACAGTATTAGAATATAGCAGGTGATCAATAAAGTTGCTATGATCATGGATTTTGCAAACTGAAAATCTTCTTTGAATCCCAGCTTTTTAACTCTCTAGAACATCTTCCCTTGCAATTATCTCTAAAAGAACTTTCTTTTGAGTGTGTTCATTAAAATAATAATAATAAGCTGTACCATATCATGGACATGTTCTTCAATGACTTTTTAGTTCATAATATGGAACTAATAATACCACCTACATGATTGTCTTGCTGAAAGAATAAAATTAGATCATTTGCCTTAAGAGTCCAGTGCAGACTGGTGGCGGAGGCTCATGCCTGTAATCCTAGCATCTGGGAGACTGAGGCGGGAAGATCGTTTGAGCTCAGGAGTTTGAGACCAGCCTGAGCAAGAGCGAGACCTCATCTCCACTAAAAATAGAAAGAAATTAGCTAGAAAACTAAAAATATATAGAAAAAATTAGCCAGGCATGGTGTCGCATACCTGTAGTCACAGCTATTTGGGAGGCTGAGGCAGAAGGATTGCTTGAACCCAGGAGTTTCAGATTGCTGTGAGCTAGGCAGACACCATGGCACTCTAGCCCAGGAAACAGAGTGAGACTCTGTCTCAAAAATAAATAAATATATAAAAAGAGTCCAGTGTAGTAAGAAATATACAAATTAAGAATTTAATAAATATTTGTCATCATGACTATGATAATTGTTGTATTGTTAATACAACCAGTCCTGGTGGCTTTCCTTGGTAAATGTTGTGGGCATTAGCTTCATGGATGTGCTACTTGTTAGTCAAACAGAGCCCCACACCTAGAAGGGCCATTCTTAGTTAATGCTTTCCTGCCACCATCTTCAAATTCTTAATCATTTTGAGCAACAGACACTGCATTTTTATTTTGCCTTGTGCTCTACAAATTATGTAGCCAGTCATTGGCATAACATCAAATTCTACTTCAGTAACAGTCTTCATAATTGCTGCAGCAAACATGGGACAGGCATTTCACAATCAAGACAATGTTAATCGTATAAACAAACATTGTTTATATTTTCTTTCGTAGCTATAAAGCTCATATCCAAATGTGTCACTTAGTTTGTACAATTTTTCTGGAGCCTTTGATAATACATTTATATGTATAAAATACTTCACCATAATAATTTTCTCATTCTTCTACTATTATCTTCACATTAAGTTGATTTTTTTCCCCATTTCTAGGTCTTTAGAAAAGCTTCCTTTAATGTCTCTTGGAATGAAGCAATTGATAAAAATAAACATTAGTATACTTTCTATAATTCTTAAATTTCATTCGAAGTTTATAATGTATTTTTATATACATACATACACACACATACATTTCAAACTGCCCCAGAGATTGAGTACTCTAATACTGATAAACTCCCCAAAATAGTACATGGCTATGAAAAAAATAAGGAATACATCTTCTTTTAATCATATCACTAATTTGTTCCCAATTAATAGACCTGAGTAAAAGGACCTAAGGGGTTTTTGTTTGGTTGTTTCTTTGCTTGTTTTCCCTAGCTAAGATATATACTTGTTTTTGTTTTTGTTTTTGTTTTGTTTTGTTTTGTTTTGTTTTTTATCTTAGTGATTAAGTATGCACAGTAGAGCATCCTTCACTGGAATTCCCATGAGAGTCATCCAGACCACCAGAGGAGCCTAAGAATCTTAAAACTACTTTGATCATAAGGTACCATTATCATATAATGAATCATTATTTGACATATCAGTCTTAAAGATATTATCGTCCTTAAAGATATCATCAATCTAGTACTTACTAAAGCAGGGTTCGGGAAATTCTTTCTGTAAAAAGATAGATAGTAAGTAATTGTGGACAAACTGCCTCTGTTGCAACTTCTCAATTCTGCTGCGGTAGCATAAAATCAGCCATTAACAAAAAAGAATGTGTTCTAATAAAACTTTATTTACAAAAACCGACAAATGAACAACAGAGGAGTGAGTCATGGCTTGCATAGAAGGATTAATTATATCAAATAATCTCTGTATTAAAAAGTTCATCACTATACATGACAAGGATATAAAATGATAAAGATTTTAAAGGCAGCCACAACTTAGAAATGTTTGGTGGTCTTAACAGTCATCTTGGTAAGATACAATGTACAGAGTACAATGTGTGTACTCTGTCCATATCTGTAGCTGAGAATAAATTTGGGACTCCTAATCTGAAACTGAAAATAGGATCAATTTGTGAACCACTCAAGGGAATTTATTTCACTACCTTATAGTAAAGTTACATTTGGGGCAGAAAACACTATTACCCTGCTTAATGGCATATCTCATTATATAAAATTGGCTAGAATGAATTTGTCCAATTTCAAAAATCAACTCTACCATGAAAGAATAAAGACTGATTGCTATTAAATCTACAAAGAGACACTTTAGTTTAAAATCAATTCAATATAATTTAGAGCCACATCTTGTTTATTCCTCATTTGTATATATTCAATTGGAAACAAAGACAATTTCTTGATAGCTATTTTTGTGACAAAGGCGTGGAAAAGTTATGCTTATATTGATAATGTAAGGTTAATGTGTGACAATCCTGTAAGAGTTACTGTAACTGCATAGATCATGAGAGGTAAAGGCAAGAAATGCAAAATATGCGCGATTTTACCAGTGCTTTTCATGTCTAAATTGGCAAATGAAAAAAATGAAAAGACTCTAAAGATATTTCACAGAACAGAAATAACAGAGGACTATGTGGGGACAATAAAAAGGATGATTGGCAATTAAACATGAAGAAGAGTTGTTTGGATCATGTCAAATTTAAATTTAGTAAATATCTTTATTTCCTAAGAACGTATCCTGCTTATGACTTACCTATTCCCTAAAATTATTTTCCAAATTATTTGGGTTTCAATTATTTAGAGGCCTGACACATTCTTGGCAAGCTTTGCCCAACAATTAATTGGTTTTCTTTGAGTCTTCCAGGTTTGTAAGATATTTTAGGTAATGATTTGTATTTAAGAAGTATTTTTGAAATAACTCAGAAACAGAAAGTCAAATACCATGTATTCTTATTTATCAGTGTGAGCTAAATAGTGAATACATATGAACATAGAGAGTGGAATAATAGACACTGGAGACTAGGAATATGTCGGGAGGGTGGAAAGGTGGTATGAGATGTGAAATTACCTAATAAGTAGTATATACACTAATTTGGGTAAGTATTACACAAAAAGCCCAGACATCACTACACAATATATCTGTAATAAATCTGCACATTTACCTCATAAATCTCTAAAAATAATTTAAAAAGTAGTATTTCAATGCATATTATTGCTTCCAAAAGAGCTATAAGAGTGTGTATGTACACACATGCACACATGCACACATTGGGATAATGAGGGATGCAGAAATGAAATTCT
Organism: Microcebus murinus; assembly: GCF_040939455.1. NCBI lineage: Eukaryota > Metazoa > Chordata > Mammalia > Primates > Cheirogaleidae > Microcebus > Microcebus murinus. The sequence goes on from NC_134114.1 coordinate 17,451,920, forward strand.
GAAGATAATGGATAAAATAGATTACATTTTAGATTCTAATAGTATAATCTTAGAGATTATATTTGTCACTTCCACTTTGTTTTATAGATAGCCTATCAAGCGGCTTCAAGACTGACACAATATTCTTCCACAAAGCCTGAAACTCACATATGATACCTAATATAAAACATAAATTTAAAAATATATTTGTATTGACTCCAAGGGGAAAAAACCAGTAAATTTCTTTGATTAAAAAAAACATAATTATAAGTAAAGCTCCGAATACTGTTCCTCATGCAGGGGATCCCAAAAAAGTATCAAAATTTTCTCACCTGTGTTCCATTTCAGTTGATTTTTACTCAGCTAGTCTCTTCAATGTTTTTTACCTTCTATCCCAAGCTTATTCTTTATTAGTGAGATCTCTAGTCAATGAAACTCTATTCCCAGTAACATGTGAGTTCATACTCTGATTCCAAGGACACTTTTGCTATGTGGCTGAAGAGCCAGGTCCCAGAGGACCCCAGAATCCCAATCCCACCTCTATGACTAAATGATTAGATCTTAAACACAGCAGACTATAGCTGAAAAGCTGTTTTTTTGTTTTACTCATGGACATAGGCCCTTTACTATGATCTCATCTGTTTAATATTTTCAGATTTCCCATATATATTTTGAGAATCTTGCATTATTATTTATAACCTACTCCATAAAACAGATGTATAGAAGGGAAGAATTTAGACAAATATTTTATATCATTGAAAATTTATGGTGAGAGAGAACCACTTTGCATTATTTAATTAAATGGGATATATACTTCTCCATGTTTGAAACAGGCACCAATCAAACGTCTTGATTTTTGATTCATCTGATAAGTTTACTCCTTGCATTTCTTTCTGACAACGCCTGCAATCTAAGATCAAGCAGGGAAGTTTTGCTTACCAAATAACAAAATAATAAAATGCAGTTGTGTGTTTGTGTGTGCATGTACATTTGCACAAAGTGATCTAGGAGAGGAAATGGTAACTTATTTCCTGATGAGGCAAGCACTAATGTTTGTCATGTAAATTTGATCTGCCCTATTTGTGATTGAGGGTTTAAAAAATTTTTGCAAGATAAGACAGTAATCTCTTTTTACCACATTAAAGACACCTATTAGTCATGTCCCAAGCAAATTGGGATTTATGACTCAGACATAATTCTTCCAAATATGCCTGCTGTTCATAAAAAGGCAGAGATATATGACTCAAAAATAACACCGAGTCAGAAATAATTTTGCACTTCACTTTGCACATTGACTTTCCTTGGGAATGGATTGCAAAATCTCCACGTTTTATGAATAGGCTTTTGTCAATACTACAGATGCATGTGTCAAACTTCTAAATCAAGCAAATTCCTGAGTCAAAGAAAAGAAATGACCTGCTCCAGCAGAGGCAAAAGGAGATGTATATATAAGAACTATGCATTAAAAATTGATGTGGAACCACACATACTTAAATATCCCACTGCTGATGTTGACTGTGCCTTAAAGAGAAGGTTAGGAATGTCACATATCACTTGAAATGATTAAGTTGTTCTATTCATCTGACAGTATATGACACATTGTGGAGAAAAAACATCCAATTTTTGAGGGGGAGGCGAATAAGATGTGGCAGATAAAATATGTATTTTCCCCCAAATCGGTACAAATATTGGTAAGAGCGTGGGGAAGCTCTATGCTTTATGTATAATGATTGTTCAAGGTAACATAAATACAAATACCAAATTTCATTAAAGATGACAGCAATAGTATCCTCTTTTGTCTGTGGACTATCAAGTCTTTCAACTTAAATATTTTGGAATTTTATTAGTCATCAAAGAAATAAATGATATATTATCTCAAAGATGCATCTTTGTCCTTGAAGAATCATCAAAATTCTACTTATGTTTACACATTAAAATCAAATGCATTTTCCAAAACTTCAGTGGCAGTGATTCTATCTTCTCCCTGTCCTGTCTTTTTAAATTATCTATAAGAATCAGTGGCACCATTTTTTCTCCCAGTGAAACATAAGCATTATGTTAGTTGAATATTAAAATGTGAATCTAAAATGCACAGGATTTAGTCATAATTAAATGATTTTGCTCAGTACTCCATGTCAAGAATGTCCAAAGGGAATTATTATGTTAAAAAGAAAGACTATGTGCACTTACAATGTTGTTGAAAAACATCATCAATTCTGATTAGAGGTATTGATACTATACTCTCAAATAGTTTTAGAATGAGAGTGTCTGTTATTCCAAGATCCACAGGGGAAAATCACATTAAAAGACAAAGAAGAGTGGCATTTGTTTTCTGAACAATCTTCTCTTCACTATTATCATGGATAGCTTCATTTATCATCAATTTCCTTGATAAGCTTTCTTAGAAAATTTGAAAATTGTGTCACATGAACAATTTGGCATATGAGGGGAGGTTTTGTCTCTGTGAGAGGTGAGGAGCCAAAATGCTGATTCAGTCCCATGTTACTAGTTGTGTAATATCCACTCTGCCATTGTGAGTTGCAATTTAATTTGATTGTAATATTGGGCATTCCATACTAGATATGTGTTTGCCACCTCATGTTTATTTTCCTACCTTTCTTGCTTACAGATTTCCTCATTTTGCCTGGGCTATGTGCCCAAGCCACATATGATGAACATGGTGTCATATTTTGTCTACATCAATAACTATAGATCCTGTTACTTGTCATTTCATTAATTTCCCCCACTCTTTTGTAACTTGTGGAGAAAGGTGACCCAGAAATGGTCAATGCAATAACAGGAGAAGTCTACTGTGTGGATTTTAGAAAAATAATTAACTTTTAAAATGGACAGATGATAGTTAATATTTCTTTCCCTTTTGATTTTGAATCTGAATGTGATACATAGAGCTGCAGGGCCCATGTTTTGACCATGGGGTCACATGCATTAGATCAAAATAAAATATGGGGGAGTGGGAAGCAAGAAAATAGTATTTGTATCCTGATGGCACTGTTAGCAGCTACACTGTTGACAGCAACCATGATCTCTCAATTTTTAAAAATGACAAAAGTAATCCCCTACTTATTTAAGCCCATTAGATGGATTTTCAATTCTTTGCTGTCATAAGCATTTCTAACTCTTATAGTCCTTAAAGACTAAAACAAAATGAGCTTTATATAAACATAATTATCTGAGAATTATAAACAATGGTGATTTTCAGTATGGGTGTGACTTAATTTTATATATAGAAAGCAATTAATGTTTAGTTCGTAGTTGCCTCTGTCAAAATAGTAAATCACGATATGCAAAATCATAATTTCTACTTAAAAAACAGAACATTAGTTACATAGTGCATCAAAAATAAACTTGTTCTAGGATACAAAAATGAGGTAGGACTGTATATGCACAGTGGAAAACTTTATTATATAAAATAAAGTTGCATTAAGGGTTAATTTTATCTTCATTATATTCCTTTTTGTGTTTCTTAATTTACTTCACTTAAATATAGAATGATATGAATTTTATTTTCACAATCATTCACTATGGAACAGAAGCATACACATAATCCATATAATTCATATTCATCAAGGAATCAAGGAAGGCTCCAGAATGCTATAATTAATATATGTATGTGTATATATGTGTATGTGTATATATATATATATATATATATATATATATATATATATATATATTAGATATGAGGGTCTCCCTGCATCACCCAGGCTGGTCTTGAACTCAAGCAATCCTCCCACCTCAGCCTTTCTAATAGCTGGGATTACAGGCATGAACTACTCCAACTGAGAACATTTTTCTTAGTCCATATTAGAGAAGGATGTATAGTTTGTTGCCCTGTTACCTCAGGACTAACTATTGTGATTCTGTGTCTGTATTAGAAAACTCATGACTAAATTATTAATGAATTGGAGACAGGTGGTAGATTCAAGCTTTACGCTGGAATATCATTATTCTATCCCAAGAAAACATAATCGATTTCTAAATCATTCTTAACTTCCAGATGTAGGATTCTTGTTTATAAGAAATAAGCCCCAACGATACAGAAATGAATAGAGACTAGAAGGCAGTTAAGAATATATAACTAATATTAAAGTATCATCATACAATTTCTAGGAGACTCAAGATATTGATAAATCAAATGTTAACTTCATTCTTTTCATTTCCCACAAGATTATAGAGTAGAAGAGGGGAGATAAGAAGAGGATTGTCCCAGGAGTCTAGCAGGCAGAGGCACTGTCTACACTTAATTTGTATTTTACCTCTTCATCCTAGTTATCTTTTTCCAGTGCTTATTCAGAGAGCATTTTCTAGTAATAAACAGAAATCGTTCTGGGAGACAAAAATACCCACATGCTATTTTTTTTTAACTTCTTATCACTAACAGGCAATCTTGATAATGTTTCCTGGCTGAATTTTCACCCATACCTTCTGCTATGAAAAATAGCATCTGTTACCTCAGTTTGGGTCTGGCTGAGTAGTTTTCTTTTTGACCATACCTAGTGGTGAGGTACAGAAACACTGTGGCACTTGGTTTATCCTGCCCTCAGATGAGAGAGAGGAGAAAAGGCACTACTAGTATGTCCTAGCTTCCAAGGTTTAATAATAAATGAGAAGCTGTTTAAGGTCTTCCTCTATGTCAATGCAAAGGAGGAGAAAAGAGGAAAAGAATATTGTGCCACAATATTGTTCTGCATTATAAGATAAACAAATCTACTATGGTGTCTATTTTGCAAGGATATTTTGGGGGAACAAGTGAATACAATTCAGGTTTTTTTTTTCCAGAAGAAAACTTTTTCAGGTAAATATAATATGTCAGAGAATAGGTTCAGCTCTGTAATTATAAATTCTGAATATACTGCTGTTATCTATTCTCCCTCCAACAATATAAAGTTAAACCAACAATTAAATAAATATCAGATCTGTACAAATCAATTTACTGATTTCTAGTGTAAGAAAATACAAGAATTGTACACAAGTAAATATTGGTAACAAAAACTATTTTTGATATAAATATTTTACAGTATTTTATGCAGTATATTCCGACTAAACAAAAATATCATTAAACCTGTGTACAAATTAAGGGACCAAACACAATAAATTTAAATGAATTCCCACAGAGGTATTATAATTGCTATATAGTTTTTTCAAAGGGGTAACCAACACCACTCCCAGGCTTGAGAGTTCATTAAGAGGAATTAGAACTTAGCATATAGTTGTACTTATGGCTACGACTTATGATAGTGAAAGGCTTGTAAGCAAAATGAGCAAAGAGAAAAGGCACATGGGTGATGTTCAGAAGAAATGAGGCATAAGTTTCCAAAGATTTCCCAGTAGAGTCATACAGGACGCACTTGATTTCCCAGCAACAAGTAGTGACAACAGGTGTAAAACGTTGTGTTTCGGGAAAGCTCAGTGAGGTTCAATTTCCCAGGGTTTTTATTGAGGGCTAATCACAGAGACATTTTCTGTCTTCCTTGTACCAATGTTCTAGACTCCTAGAAGGAAAGCCAGTGGTCAGTATAATTAATAACATTTGTACAAACAGCTTAGGCATAGTGACTCCCTTTTATCTTTTCTGGGAATGATGGGAACTCTCAGAAACTTAGGTTCCTGGAAGCCAGCCAAGGGCCAATCCTAAAGCAGGCCTACAAAAGCAAAGCAGCCAGGCCTGCTGCCTGTGTTAACTCTTTTCTGTACAGTAGTCAAATAAATATTTCAGAAAATCTTTGAACATATGATATTTTTGAAGAAATTTCAATGTCACACTCATCTAATATTCAAATAAATCATATATTTGAATATTAGAAAACTGAGCTCCAAAAAATTTAATTGTTTCAATATTAGCACATATTCTATGACTACTATACCTTTCCATCAAGAAGCAAACATGTAAAAATATGTTATGACATATAGGAATAACGTTTGTCGGGCAGGCGGGAAGGAGGAGGGGATGGGTATATACAAACATAATGAGTGAGATGTGTAATGTGTAGGGGATGGTCATGCTTGAAGCTCTGACTTGACGGGGGAGGGGAGCTTGGGCAATATATATAACCCTAACATTTGTACCCCCATAATATGCTGAAATTTAAAAAAATATGTCATGAAAGTTTTACTCTTCACCATCAATATCACAAGGTCATCAATTTCAAAACCACATAAGTAACTATCTGCAATACCCAGAAATCAAAATGACTTACCTGTTACAATTCTGACAATTCTATTATTTGCTTTCACTAGCTTGAAAACTGAATTATTAAAAGGCTCATCACTCTGTGTTTACTCTATTTGATAATACTTTCTTGTATTCTTGTGTTTGAACAATGCATTTCAATATAAATCAATTAAAATGATAAATATTTATTATTTGATAAACCAAATTTGACTTTTTGCAATCTTTCAAACACTTTTATTGAAGTATAATTTACATGTATTCATTTGACCCATTTAACATGTACAATTCAATGTTTTTATGTTTAAAGAATTGTGCAGCCATCACTGCAATCAGTTTTAGAATCTTTTGATCTCCTTCAAAGATCCTCATACCAATTGGCAGTCAGTACCCATTTCCCTCAGTCCCGCCAAGACCTGGGCAAATGGTAATTACTAATCTACTTTCTGTGCTCATGGATTTGCCTATTCTAGACATTTAATATAAATTTAATCCTGCAACATGTGGATTCTTGAAACTTTTTCTTCACTTAGAATAATGTTTTTAAGGTTCTGCTGTGTTGTACACATATAGCATATTTAAGTACTTGTAGTATGGATGAGTACTTTCTTCCTTTGTATTGCTGAATAATACTCTAATGTAAGGATATACTACATTGTATTTATCCATTCATCAATTGATAGAAATTTGCGTTTTTCCAATTTGGGGTTAGCATGAATAATCTGTTATGAACATATGTGTTCACATTTTTGTATTGACATATGTTTTCATCTTTCTTGAATATATACCTGGGAGTGAAATTGCTGGCATATGATAATTTTATTATGAACATTTTTAGAAACTTTCAAACTGCTATAAAGAATGTGTGCTATTTTACCTTCCCACCAGTAGTGTATAAAGGTTGCAATTTCTTCACATTGTTGCCCTTACTTGTTATCTGCCTTTTGGATTATAGCTTTGTGGGTTTGAAGTGATATCTCACTGGAGTTTAGTTTGCATTTTCCTGATGGCTAATAATATTGAACAACTTTTCATGTGCTTCTTGGCCATATTTTTAGAGAAATTTTCCTCCTGTTTTATAGGCTGTTCTTTGACTTTCGTGATGTCTTTTCTTCAAGTACAACAATTTTAGTTTTGATAAAGTTTTATTTCTCTGTTTTCATTATGCAGGTGATTTTGATGTCATATTTAATAAGGCTTTGCCTAACCCAAGATCACAAAAACATATTACTGTTTTCTTCTATGAGTTTTTACAGTTTTGGCACTTACATTGAGGCCTATGTCAATTTTAACTTAATATTAGGTATAAGTTTAATAGGGAATATTGTAGGATTTTCTATGTACAAGATCACGTCATCTGAAAATAGATAGTTTTACATTATGTTTTTCCAATTTGTCACTGATTTCATTTTCTTTTCTGGTTGTTCTAGCTAGGACCTCCAGTACAGTGTTGAATAGGTGAGACTGGCCATGTTTGCCTTATTCCTAATCATAGTGTGGAAACATTTAGTCTTTCATAATTAAGCATGATGTTAGCTGGTTTTTAATAGATGTACTTTATTAGGTTGTAGGAGTTTCCTCTATTCCTAGTTGGGTTTTAATCATGAAGGGGTTTTAGGTTTTGTCAAATGCTTTCCATGCATCTACTGAGATGGACACATTTTTCCCTTCTATTTTACTGATATTGCTATTATATTATGGATTTTCAGATGATAAAACAAATTTGATTTCTTTACATAAATTCCATTTGGTATATAATCCTTTTCATATGTTTCTGGGTGTCATTTGCTAGTTGTTGAGTATTTTTGTGCCCATTTTTATTAGAGATATTGGTCTGCAGTTTGTTTTTTTTTATCATGCATTTATTTATCTAGTTTTGGTATCTGGGTAAAACTGGACATATACAATGAGTTGAAAATTGTTTCTTCATCTTTTATTTTTGAAATATTTTATGAAATATTCTCATTAATTCCTGTTTAAATATTTTGTAGAATTCATCAAAGGAGACATCTGTGGGCTTGGACTTTCTTTTGTGGAAAGTTTGTTTTGTTTTGTTTTTTTGTTTTTAATTACTAATTCAATCTGTTACCTTGTTAAAGTTCTGTTCAGATTTTATATTTTATGGTCAAATTTTTTAATTCTTCTTGAGTTAGCTTTGGTGCTTTGTGTACCTAATTTGTTAGCATACAGTTATTCCTTGTATTTTCTTATAATGATTTTTTATTTGAGTATATTAAGTGTCGGTATCTTCTTCATTCTATCTAAAGGTTGGTAAATTTAGTTGATCTTTAAAAAAACAATTTTTGGTTTCACTGATTTTCTCTTTTGTTTTTCTTTTCTCTATTTCACTAATTTCTGATCTAATCTTTATTATTTTATTGGAGCTGCATGTTTTATGTTGCATGTTAAGATAACATGCAAGCCAATTACCTGAAAGAGTTGTTCATCTTTTTTCTAGTTGATTAATATGAAAAGTTAGGGTTTTGACTTAAGAACTGTTTTTCTTTAATGTAAATATTTACAACTATAAAATTCCCCTTAAAGCTTGCTTTGAGTCCCATGAATTTTGGTACTTTGTGTTTCAATTTTATTTTCTAATTTCCCTTGTGATTTCTTTTTTTAGTCCTTGGTTATTTAAGAGTATATTGTTTAATTCTACATATTGGTGAATTTCCCACTTTCTCTTTTTTTATTTATTTCTATAATAATTTCTTTCCATTGTGTTCAGAGAACTTACTTTGTATAAATTTATCAAGACTGGCTTTAAGCCAGGTTATAAACAAAATGTCATAGACTGGAGAATTAATAAAGGAACAGAAATTTATATTCTCACAGTTCTTGAGGCTGGAAAGTTCAATATCGAGGTGTCATCAGGTTTAGTTGTCTGGTGAGGGCTGCTCTCTGCTTCCATTATGATGTCATAAATGCTGTTGTCACATGACAGTAGGCAGATGGACAAAAATAATAAAAATAGATGCCTTTTATAAGGGCATTAGGAAGGAGAACTCATGGTCTAATCACCTCTTAAAGGCCCATTTCTTAGTACTATCACATTGACAACATTTGAAGTTTGTAGGGAGCATAATCAAACTATAGCATGACCTACCCTGGAAAATTTCTGATAAGTGCTTGAGAAGAATGTATATTCTGCTGTTATTGGGGCATTCAAGAGTTTTACTTTTCAAACAAAGTAGGGGACAGTGCAATAGGAATAACTGTATTCTATTCCAGAAAAAAGATTTTGGGTAAAGGAGAGAAAGTTTTATTGAAGGTCTGAAAAATTTTTAGGAACAAAATTTATGAATCTTGGATGCAATTATGGTTTTTAATGATACTATCTGTGCTGCTGAGAAGGATAATATGTTGTTCATTAATGGAGATGATAGTGACTCTACTAATTAGAAAAGTGGGTTAACTGAATGGCTATTCTGGAGACTTTGCTAGACCTTAAAACACTTTAAATAATTTCAAAGCAAAATAACAAAATCATTAGATAGAGTCACTGGAAGTTCCACTGCCTGATTTGACTAGGATGAGAAGGTCAGTCAATAATTCCTGATAATATAGGGACCTACTCTGGCCAAAGACTAGGTGTCTCTAGGCGAGTTGTCTCATAACCATACAGTAGAGAAGCAAAGGATGTTAATCTTTCAAAATTTAGTGGGAAGGAGAAGACATTTTTGACTAACAAGAAATAGACTTATTTGGCTTTCAGCATAAAATGAATCTAAACTATTTCTACAGGTAATATGACTGTTCCAGTATTTATTTCTCTGAGTCCACTGGTGAAACAATTTGATGTATTTATCTCAGCCAATTACTTTGGCTATCCTGAACCTTGAATATTCAAATATCTATAATCCCTGGAAATATTGTTTGTCATTGTTTTAAAACTTAATTATAAGCAATGATATTACCTATCAAAAAAATAAATGTGAATATGTGCCAGATTACTATAACTCACCAACCAGAAGTTCATTGGAGATTAGCAAATATTGGCCAAATGCACAACCCTCTTTCTCTACACATGTATTCTGTTTAACCTAGGCTCCTGTACTTCATGAAGGATTACAGCCATTTCCTGATAATGTGACTCTAAATCACATATATACAAAATAAATGGATCTGTTGGTATGTGTGATGGGGGTACAAAAATGTTTGCAGGAAGCTGAAAATGTTGTAATATTTGAGCAACACAAGAAGCATTATCTAATATTGAGCTCCTTTAAGATGTATACTTGAAGTGCCAGTGAAATGCGAATGATTTGCTAAAGTTTGAAGCATTGTTGTATATATGAAAATGTGCTTATGTTTAGGGGCATGAATTTCCAGAAAATTTGTGTTTCTTCTGGATTTTTATAACACCTTGTAAGTTAATCACTAAAAGTACATCTCATAATATGTACTATGTGTGTGTTGGTAGGTGTATGAGTCTGTTCAGGCTGCTATAATAGAATGCCACAGACTGGGTGGCTTAAACAACAGAAATTAATTTTCTCACAGTTCTTGATGCTGGGAACTAAGATCAAGATTGCAGCAGGATTAGTTTTGGGTGAGGCCTCTCTTTCCAGTTTACAGATACTCACCTTTTTCTTGTGTCCTCATATGGCCTTACCTCTGCGCTTGAAGAGAGAGAGCAAGTAAGCTGTGGTGTCTCTTCTTCTCAGCTGGATGCCAGTCCTATTGGATTAAAATTCCACCCTTAAAATCTCATTTAACCTAATTACCTTCTAAAAATCCATATTTCCAAACACAATCACATTGTGAGTTAGGGCTTCAACATATAAACTTGGGGGACAAGGTTACTCTATAAAAGTATATATAGACAGCAGCTCCTTTTGTTAAGTGCCGTAGTGTTTCTCAGTGCCAGGGAAATATTGGATTCAAATAAAATCTGGCAGAAAGAATAAAGCAGATATGGGGGAAAAGTAAAATCTCACAAATTTATACTAAAAAGGTGAAATACTCTTAAATTTATAGATTTCTGAAATTTGAATCATGAATATTTAAAAAGCATTTAACATTAAATTAAATAATTGCAGTGATATTAAAATCATACATGTAAAGTGAAAGTGTTATAAACAAGAGTGTTGTTGTGGTGAAATCTCAATTTAAGGAAGTAGAATGATAGGTTAAAAATTTGTCAGTGCAGAATTAGTGGGGAAAAAGGATTTCCAAATCATGGGAAATTGATCCCCTAATGAAGGGATCGGACTAAATTTGGAATACTTGTTTATGTCTAAGAGAAGAGGGAAACTGAAGATAGCCAGTATCTGGTCTCCCGACGCTGGTGGCTGGGTGCCACTCGGTATTGAGCTGTTTCATAAGACTTATAGGTAAGGTTTCTTAACTAATTGCTAATAAAAAAATGAATCCTCTTCATGGGAAAACACTCAATTTTGAAGAGTTGACTGGTAATTTCCTGAACCCATCTCAATTTTCATATAAAAATGTGCTCTTTTTGAGCACTTTCTATTATGTGCATGACCCAAACTCTCCTTTCTGTGGGTTACTGAGAGCTCTGGTGGTTGTGTGCTTTGCATGGATTCTCTGCTTCCAAGGTATTCACAGTAAACCTATGGCTACTGGTATGTGGCTATGCAGTTTGTATATCATGTCAAGCATGGATAAACTAGACTATATTCAGGCTAGGAATTATTACCAAAAATAGAGAAAGACATATGGAATATTTAACCTGAATTTCAGGAGGCAAACTAGGTAGATGATAGCTTTAAAACAAAAGGGCTAGTATTTGGAAGAAAGAACTGCTTCATAAAGTAGAACTAGGAACATGAAAATGAAGAGGAGGTAGTTTTCAGCTCAATTAAAGAGGATCTTCCCAATGTTAGAGTTGTTCATTAATTTAATGATCTGCTTCATAAAGTGAAGAGTTCCTAGTGTGGGAGGTTCTCAAGCATTGGCAAAATGACAATTTGTTAGGGATATTTAGAAGAGACTCATAATGGATTGCAGTTTAAGTTAATGGCTTTCAAGATTCATTTCTATTTATTCTGAGTACTCACAGTGACTCATAGAAGGCTAACATGTTACATGAAAATGGCCATAGGGAACTAATTACTCTAAAACTTTATTGAACACTATATGTTAAGAAATAGAAGTGTATGGTTGGACATAGAGGATTATGTTCATTGTTTGTGTAGCAGGTTACATATTGATGTAAAAGAATACTTACAACTAACTTGAAACTTGAAAATAGTGATTCATTTTTATATATTTCAAAATTCACATGCTCAAATTGATTTACAGGAGATATACAATTTTTCTAAAAAATATATATAGTAATCAAAGATAAAAATCAGTGCAGAAGTTTTTCAGAACTTCTCAAATTCTAACTAATTGGTCACTGCATTAATATATTCATATTTTACTTACCTCCTTTAGCTGAGGATTCTTAAAGACAGGAACATATCTTTATTTATTTTTGTATTTTTAGCACCCAGTGAAACGCCAGATTTTTAATCAGTGCTCAATAAATGTCATTTGAATTGAACTAATCTGAAATACAATCTATGTCGTTTCTTTTGCTGATATAATTTCTTCTCCCTCTCATACATATTATTAACAAAAATAATAAAATAGAATAACACATATAAGCACTGCATCCTTGAACAGCAAAAATACTATGTGTCATAAAACTTGTAAAATTTAGCCTGACCTGTGCCAACACCATTAATAATTCTTCAAGTACTAAAAATCGCTGTAGGCTACAGAAAATAATTTACTCTGAAAAACAATGGGAATATTTTTTTTAAAAAAAATTATCAGGAAAGGAGCGATTTTAGCATAGAAACAGGCGAATAATGGTTCCTAGGAATTAAAAAATCTGCAAGTGGAATTACATTTATTACTTATTCTCTGTTAATTTATATTTGGCAGAATTGTGTTTCTTACAATGTGTGTGTGTGCTAAAATCCATTGACTTGGGACATAGTAGTAACGTTTGTTTCTTGCTTTCACAAACTATCAAATAATTTAGCTCTCCTTTTACAGAGCTATTGCTGAATAAAAGACATTTTTTCCTTAGCATTCAGTTACCATCACAATAGAATTTTGAGCTTGGACATTTGCTGAATCCTTAACACCATTAGGACAATTTATCAGGCTGAAACATCAAAGTACCTTTTTAGCAAAATAAAACATTTGGGTAATTGTGACTATTCTCCTTTTTTTCATCGTTTCAATTTCTACAGTGAAATATAAAAATAAAAACAACATATGATTGAAGCAAGAAGCTATATTAAGAAAAAGAAAAAGAAAAATAAATATCCCATGAAATGTGGCTTAAAATAAATATTTGATCATTACTCAATATTCTAAATGAATTTCTGATGAGATAGAACTTTATTTAGAGTCATTTCAAAAATGTATGTAAACCTCCTATTCAAGAAACAAAGGTACATATACATTGAGTGAGCTAATTTTTTGTTTTCTTAACATCTGTTTCTCATGCAAAAGAGGAACAACATTTTTGGCATCTCTCTAGTTTCCTTTTTAAGCACTCTCATTTTTTGAGATAAGTGACTCTCTAGTAGCCCCACAGCTCTATGTTGGTCAGAATGGTCTGCACATATTTATGCACAGGACCTTGAGAAAATCAAAATAGGTGGATTTCTCCTTGGCGAGTATATTAGTTTGACTGGGCTACCATAACAAAATACTACAGACCAGGGGTTTAAACAACACAAATCTGTTTTATCACAATTCTGGAGGCTAGAAGTCCAAGAACAAAGTGTATGAAGGTTTGGTTTCTCCTAAAGCTTCTCTCCTTGATGTCCAGATGGCTGCCTTCTCACTGTGACCTCACACAGTCTTTTCTTTATTCATGTGCAGCCCTGATGTCTTTTTCTGTGTCCAAATTTCCTCTCCTTATAAGGACACCAGTCACGTTGGATTAGAGCCCACCTTAAAGGCATCACTTTAATCACCTCTTTAAATGCTCAGTCTCCAAATATAGTTACCTCCTGAAGTAATGGGGGTTAGGATTTCATCATATGAATTTGAGTAGGGTCATAATTTGGCCCATAACATTGAGCTAGCGTGTTTATGAAGGAAAAATCCAGTTAATCATTACGTTTCATACTTCTATGTAAGCATAAAATCATACACTTCTAGCTGTGAGCCGGAGACTGTATCCAGGATTGTGAAGACCAAAATAAGAGAACTAGAATAACATTTTGGACAGCACTCAATGGCGGTCAATTAGGAATACAGAAGAAGACTTTGCTAATCATCTTACATGCCATGAGTCAGGCAAAATATAGTAGAAAGAATAGAACTTCTGTGACATTTTTAGATCTTTTCTACCTAATTTTGTTTTATTTTCTATTATTAAAACTTCTTACTCAGTAATATTATAATTAGATATCAAGTAAAAGAGAATACACAGTATTTCTAATGCTCCCAGTCTTAAAGAATAACAATGCATATAAAGCTCTAAGAAACTAAAGCCAATTACTTAGAAAAGTGTAAGAACAGCGCACTTGCAGGCCACTATTAAATCAAGCTTCCTATGTATGTATCAGCCATTTCAGTCAGATAAGAATGTCACCAGGGTGTGTTTCATAAAGAAGGGTGTGCTTCATAAAGATAAAACCAAGAAATGTAGAAGTAAAGTAAAAAGTATTTTACATTTTAGAATCTAATATACTCTATTCCAATTGCTAGCTGCTTTATTCTCCTTTGAATACCATAGGAATTCACCAAAGTGAAGAACAGGCCATTCATCTCATTTTTGGCCCACACTAGGAATAGATGAATAGAATGTCAAAAGCAATGAGAAGGAAAATTGCACAACATGTCTCTTATGAATATCTATAAAAATGCCCAGTGTATTGTAGCACATTCTAAGTGGAATATAATGAGTAGGAACAGACAATGCTGTGCAATCTCAGGACCATTTTGGGAGGTGGAAAGGATTTCTTAGCTGAAAACAAGTGTTCATGTCACCCTGTTCCCCTCAAGGCAGAGTTCTATTTCTTCCCTATCATTTAGGGCATAAATTCATAGTCTCACACATGTGGAAGACAGCCATCTCTGTTTCTAAAAAAACAAACACCCTTATTTTGACATTTCCTAATACTTAAATGCCTATTAAGGTTTTTTACATCTTTTTCATTTATTTATTTTTTTGGCTCACCCATTTTTTTCACATTATTGTTTTCTTTCATATTATTGTTTCTTTTTTCTTTCTCTCTATTCTAGAATGTTTCCTTTACTCTTTGTTAACTTTGTACTGAATACTTTATTTTAACAATTATAATTTAATTTCTGTTTTTTTTCTATGACTTTTCTTCACACCTATTTTATTATGAAAACAATATAGAATATCTTTGAAAATGATCATTCATTTTCTACTTTTTTTTTTCTTTCCCGGATCAATTTTTTCTTCTCTGTATTATTGGTTCTATTTGTGTACTTTGACATTTTGCTTTGCATTATATAATCATACCTTTGTAGACGATACATTAAGATAGACTGTTAATGCAGATTCTGTCTTTACTAGTGCTTAATTTCTGGCCAGAATGTGCCAAAGAGACTTCACATTATAACATGTAAGAAGACTATAAGTGAGCTGAATAACCATTCTTTTCACTCCCATACTAGTAATCATCTTACTCTGAACATGTAACTCTCAGTTTAAGGGGCACAGAATCAGACAAGTCAGATTTTATACTTTTTTTTTATATTGGAGCAGGTACTTCACATAAAAGGGTGGGGAAATTGAGCAGAGTTGGCCAATTTGTTCAAGTGTTGCAGTGTTCATCTCTAATATTTGCTAGTTAATACACTTTCCTCACACTTGCTCTTGCTATGTCCTGACTAGGTCACTCTGAAGAAGGGTGGGATTGAAGGAGTATATAACATGAAAAAATGCTTCAGTATAAAAACTAAAGCTCTCTAAGCTCTGAGTTGCTTACATATTCACTGTTTTTCTATAAACTCTGAGCTGTTGTATCTGTAATTATGATTACATCTGCCATTCATCATTCAGTAATCCATCTAAATCTTTGCTGATATCTAACATCATTCCTCCAGCCAGTGCTGTCTGTAAGTTTTTGTTTATATTTCAATGGCTTTGGAAAGAGAGAAAAGAAAATGTGAGTGTTCATGCTGCCATTTTTTCTTAGAATAATATTCGCTACTTAACCCTTAGTCATCTGAACTCCATCCTCAACCTCACTTTACACTTTATATTGAATCTAAGGGTCTCATTCTTTTTAACTTCTCAGCAAAGTGGTGAATAAGAAATAATTCTTCCTTTATCAAAATATTTCCTTCTACGATCTCCATTACTCTGGAACATGCTCGTGCAGGATAATCTGATTAACTTTTGCACACTCCCTCATTTACTAGCAAATGTATTGCTTTCCAACTTGAACTTGATCAGTGATCTTCCTCTATTAAAGAAGGAATTTCAGTTATAGTGAGTCAAGCATCTGTATTCCTTTGCTGAAACCTCCAAAAACATGTTTGCTCTCATTGTTCTGCTTCATCTTTAAGGCAGATGACCAACACATGGTACAACAGAGGGAGATTTACTGGAAAGGATACATAGTGATTTATGACTACCTCTGAACTCACCCCCAATATACACACAGAAAAGTTTGACAATTTAACATTTGACTGTAGAAAAAGATCCCAATGGTTTACCTAAAAGAAAATTGAAATGACTTTCTGTGAGAGCCTAGAACAACTAATATGATTTTACCTGTAGAGAATCAATCTGTCATTCTTGATGCCCAGGCATGATGGAAAGATTCTTGAACTCTCTTCCTAAAGGAAAGCCTGAGAGTTGGCAAATATAATAACATACATAAAACTCATAACTAGCTCTCTCTCAACTCATTCTTAAAAATAAAGATTCACAAGAATCACCTATTTGAGAAAATCTAAAATCTAAAATAAATAATACAAGATAACCAAAGGAGAAAGTAGTCTGCAGAAGAGTATATATGTAAAACAAACAAAAAAATAAAACTCTTTGTAAAAGCCTTCAAATTTTTATAGTTTACATCTATAAATCAGAATATGATGTCATGATTAAACAACAATAATAGGTTTTCTGAATTAAAAAAAAATACAAGTAATTAGGAAGGATGGAATATCTCCTCAAATTTCTTAAAATGCACCCCCTTCCCCACTAAAAGCAAAATAAAACCCAAAAGACAGTAGTTTGTGTGTGTGTGTGTGTATTTTAAAGTAGGAAAATGGCATAAAAGAATAATCCAAGAGATATCATCTATATATAACAGAGTTCCAAAGAGAAAATTCTGAAAACAGCAGAGGATACTACATGTTAGTATGAGAAAAACTTCTTGAGCTAAAGGAAAATGCAAGACTTTGAATTGAAATAACCAACAGACAAAATAAGGAAAAGCACAGCAAGGCAAATCCAAGGTAAAATTTCAGAAAATAAGATAAATTAGTATCTTAAAATCTTCTAGAAGTAAACAATTTGCCTACAAATCAATAGGAATCAGACCAACACCAGAATCATTAAAATGCTTAGTGTGTGAAAACAATGAAGCAACATCTTCAAAAATCTGAAGGAATATAACTTATATTTAGTCAAAATATTAGTGAAATGTGGGAAATAAAAAGATACTTTTTCACTTGAGAGATCAGGAAAATTTATTTCCACCAAACTTTCATGGAAAAGTACTAGAGGATACATGTAGAAAAATAAGAGAGTAAACCAGGAAGATGACATATTGTCCATAAACAGTGTATACAATCCAGTATACCAGTCAAAGAAAGCCCTAGAATAACAACTCTACTGAGCCCTTGAATGGGAGGACATAAATTTCAGTAGGAAAGTTGCCAAGAATAAAGGAAATACTAAAATAGAGAGCATTACTGAGAGTTTGGCTCATTTGAAATATGGAATAATATGTACAGAATAATAAATTGGCTATTGAAAAATTCCAAGGCACAAAAGATATGGTCCAAATATGAAAACCTTGGCTCAAATTAGGATGTAATATAAACAAACAAAAAATATAATAACATTGATGTTAGTCAATGCAAGGAACCAATAAGAAGCTAGAAGACATTAGAATTATAGCAAATAAGATGTGTTTCTTCTCCCAAGATTGGTAAAAAGGTATGAAAAAAATTACATAAGATTATTTAAGCTGTGTTTTTAATATGGCAAGTTAAATGAATACAATTGAAAATTTATATAATTAAAACCTAAATGCAATTTAAAATTTAGCTCTTTAGTCTCACTAGCCACATTTTTAAAGTATTCAATAGCTGCACATACCAGTGACTACCATACTAGACAGTTAAAATATAGAGTATTTTTACAATCACAAAAATGCCTATTAAACAGTGCTGAGACAGGGTGTTGTGCTAATTAATTAAAATGTTAAATATGTAAATTAATATTTTATTTTATAGTTATATTTCTTAGTTGGGTTGGGCTGCCATAATAAAATACCATTGACTGGATAGCTTAAACTAAAGTTTATTTCTCAAAGATTTGAAGGTTGGAAGGAAGTCCAAGATCAAGGTGCTCACAGATACAGGAAAAAATCAGGAAGACCTCATCCAAATATTCCGAAGATCCCACCTTCAAATACCATCACATTAGGGATTAGGGCTTCAGAATATGAATTTTGTAATGACACAAACACTCAGTTCATAGCAGCATATCTCTATCTAAATCTATAAAGTATAAAGAAATGTATGGGGATGATAGTCACAAATTCCATTTATTGAATTATGACCTATGACATGTTATTATCTAGAAACCTTTTGAGATCCACATTCACATCCTTTGTTTCAACTGAGCTTTTCTAACAAGATGATTTACTCTATCCTTGAGTTCCATTAAACTAAAACAAAATCTATAATCTTCCTTTCCTAAAATGTTCTTAATTCTGACTTTTTAATTATTTATCTTGGAGCCATCTTACTTCAGACTTCTGAGGTTTAAAACAAAGTCATATTTGCAAGGGCCTTAACTCCAGTGTCATGTTAGTCCCTTTCCTATTTTACTTTGCCCATTCTTCCATTCCTTTCATCCTCTCCGGGCTATTAATTAGGATGATGCTGGGATCCCAGCAGTCTGGGATGAAGAATCTTCAGCATTACCTATGGCAAACAGATTTAAGAGACACCTCATGTCTTTCGCCAAAGTTGGAAACAGTTATCCTAAGTTACTATCAAATAAGCTCTGTTTTCTATCTCTCCAACATTCAGTAGAGCTTTCTACATTCCTCAGGAAAACTTTTCTGTAAAAATGAGCTGCTTAAGATTATTTTCATGATTAAAATGTTTGTATGTTCCTCATTGCTTTGTTAAAGTCTATAAAAAGCATTTTTCAATCCATTCCTAATCAAGCTTGCCAGGATCTTTGTTTTAGATTATGTTCCTTCAACCTGGTGCTTATTTTATTCTCTATTTAAAACTATTTATCTCTCAATATCTGATTCCAACATTATTCCCCAAAACCTTACCCAGAATAGAAAATTAATCTATCCTTCCCCAGTAAAAAACTTATATACAGCTCATTATAACATAGAACATGTTATAACAATAACTTCCACTTGTTTCTCAAACTAGAATGTACATTTTTAATAAAAGGTATTCATACCAACTTTGTTTACCCACGGCATCTAGCAAAATGCCTGAAAATACTGTGGGGTTTTAGTAAGTGTTTATTGATAGAGCAAATAAATTCTTGTGACAACAGCAAGAAGGCAAAATCATATAATTTTCTCTACTGTGTTCTCATATTATTCAACGTTTGTCGTATAACATTTGCGGCACACATTGTAAATATCTCCCCAAAAGACTTACACCACATTGAGTGGAAAAACTAACCTTTATTATTTGTATATATTATTGTAATTGGCATAAGAGAAGATAAATATGATGGCTATAACTGAAAATACAGTTCAAAAATAGGAGAAAATGTAAATAAGCTAAATGTAGAAAATATTTGGACTTAAATATCTTAAGACATTATTTACTAGGCAATTTTATGCTTCTATTCATTTTTTAATATCCAAGAAGATGGTAGAAAATTTTTCATTAATTATTAAAATAAAATGCTTAGGCTGACCATGTTATTTGATGTCAATTGAATGCTATTCAACTCTGCTGAATATTTGTTAAAATATTTACGCTCTGAAATGTAAGGAAATGGAACAAATAATCAGTGGATGAATATCATATAATTCAGGTACAATGTAAGTAAATTAAAATCCAATATCCAATGAGCACTCCATATGGGCAGTGCAATCAGCTTGCCCTTAATGGACAATGTAAGATCAAGAAAATATCCTCTTGTTTCCCCTGCTCTAACTTCCATCCCACCCTAAGATATTCTCTTCATGGCATTTGATGAAGATATATAGGCCATTTCTAATGAGTAAGATCAAATAAATGTTTTTCTCTGCTCAGTTATTCATTCTTCATGCTGATCTAGCATAAAAATCAAACAAATATTAAAAAGTAAGTTTGACTGTATAGGAGTATTTGTGTGCATGTGTTTGTCTGTGTGCACATTTCTCTCTCTCTCTCTCTCTCTCTCTCTCTCTCTCTTAGGCACATTCTTACTGTTGCCATGCAACAGATTGCTTAAATTTAACTTATTTTTTAAATTTAAAAAAGGATAAATAGTATCTTGTTTGATAAATTCAGCTGCTGTCTTAATTATAAATCCTTGATTCGTTATTCAATTTGTCTAAAGTACTATCTTGGCATAAAAGTTGAGTCGACTCAATCATGTAAACAACTTTAGGTGTTAATCTGGAAAAGGGAATAATGATAGAGAAAGATGAAGAAAGAAATAATCAATTTATTAATTAAATAGGATGAATTTAACACTTCATGCTGTAAACCTATAGGAAACATGAAAGAAATAGGAACATGCAATTTTAGAATTTATTCAGAAATAGAAACAGCAACAAACATCCGCTTTCTTCCTTCCTCTACCCCCTCAATTTAGCAATCCTGACACAAGGAGAATAAAAACTAAAAATTTAGAGCTTTTGGAGTTGAATGAGCTATTCATTTCAGTTTCTGTTTATTTGTTTTGTTTTGTTTTTTGATGATGGTGAAGGGTATATCTATTCATTATTTTTGTTTGTTTTTCATGCTGGCCCCATCATTTCTCTTCTTAATCTTAAAATGAGTTGAGAGTTGAAAATATATATATATATATATATATTCTTAAAGTCACTTTTTGCCTACAGAGCAGGAGAAGAGTCCAAATGTCAGGAAATTATCAGGGGATTTGTGCTGGTTCTAACTCAAAGGTACAAAATAGGAATTTTATGCCCTTTCTGAGTTAACTATCCTAAATTGAGGGTTTTAATAAATCAGTTGAATTATAATAAAACTTTTTAAAACATATGCTATTTTACTATTAAAATATAATTCTGATATGATTTAATATTTATACTTTTATTAGAACTATATTTTATAGAAACCAGCTTTATATAAACACAACATCTAATATATGGAATAATTAGAAATTCAGCATTTAATGATGCAGTATCACGACATACAAATGTGAAAAAAATTGGTCAAGTTAAGCAAGATATACTTAACCTCTAAATGTATCATAAGCCCACATATTGGTGCTTTGAATTACAATGGAGAAATTAAAACATATTGCTATGTAAAGTCTGTCTTATCAGTTATCTCAATGTGGCTTATGGTTTAGTTTAGGATGTCAAACAAACTTACATAAGGCAGCCTTCCTGGAGAAAATAATGATGATAAAACCTAATTTTCTATAGTTACAGGAAATATTGGAAGCCAGAAAATACATAGCAAAGAGTACAGTTAATAATTACTAAGACATACATCCCATTTAGCTTAAAGTGGTTAATGACATAGTCTTAAGACTAGAAGTCAGTGTCATCTTGATTCCACTATTGCTATTTTACCCCTCTTTGTTCTCATTAGATATATAATCAAAATAAAACAAGAGACACAGTACACTACCATAGCTAGGAACACTGGCCTTGGATATTTAGACCATAGGTTTAATCCATGCACTGCTATTTTCTAGTTCTGTAACCTTACGCAAGTTATTCATCATCATCATCATCGTCATCTTCACTAAGAGGTCGGTGTAACATATTATTTGTACCTATGCCACATACCTTTGATTTGTCACATATTTCAGCTTCACTTGTGGTTGAGAGTTCCCATTCTTTCTTTTAGTGTCTCACTTCACAGGTCTGATAAGACTCTATCTTTTCTGCCTCTGAAGAATATTGTTCAGATGCACTATACCAAAAGGAGATCCAAGAAGTGAAGGTGGGAAGGAGATAGGCATAGAGGTCAGCCCCTGGTTCAACTTCACCTCCTGTACTTTGGAGGTACAAATCTGCAAGACATTTTATATGATTCTTCACAGGGTCTAGAGAGAGATTGGGCCCTCCTTGCCTACAGCTCAATAGTCTCATGGCAATCATCTTTCCTCCTTTCTTGTCTCACTAGTGCTCCCCTTTACCCCATCCCCACTTCCTTACTCTTGCTTATTATCAAATAATCTACCTGTATCCAAGTACTTGACTTAGATTATGCTTCTAGATGACTCATATTAGAGATGGTTTTATCACCCTTATTGTCATCATCTTCATTGTCATGATCTTTGGCACCATCAATATTATCATTAGCATTATGATTACTTGATGTTTATTTCTATGTGTTTGAGATTATTATAGGAAAAGTTGAGCTTCTAATAAAAGGTAGAGACTTCAGTGACTGATATGTATTTGATGGACTGGTTGGCAAAAGAAAAAAATGGTACCATTTACGAGATGTACAGCCTATTTGTAGTTTTTTATGGTGTAGTTTGCCATTTAGTTGAATAACATTAATTGGAATTTGAATAACACAAGCTTTATAATGACTTGGTGAATTTTTATGATACTATGTTCCTTCTCTTAATCTTACTATAATGATGAAGCAAATCAAATGATTTCTATTAAAATTTTTTTAAAGGTGTCAAAATAGTCAATATAATTTTCAAATCACTAAAGCACTTTGGGAACTCACATTTTAATAAAACCAGTTGGTCTGATAATTTTTAATCTACTCACCAAATATCTATATGTAGTTGAGATCCATGATTATTTTTATATACTGGAATATAAATTATATATTGTAAAATATTATGTAATTGAAATATTTATTATCTTAGATCAGTCTACCCCTGGATCACTGTATTACATCTGATCTGCATATAGTGACCTTCACTTTTATTCTCATTGCTTTAAAACCTATTATCAATCCAATATGAATTTAAATTTAATTCTGTTCATTAAAGGGAATTCTCTGCACAGGACTATAGTATAATTTTTTTAAATTATCAAGGGTTAATAATTTTAATCTAGTCATATGTCACATTATGTATACAATGCAATATTTTAGAATGAATAACAACAGAGCCACACCATAGTTATAGCTTTGAGATATGTCAAGTTTTGACAGGTAATAAAAGTTTTTGGTGTATAATAAGAACATATTATCTATATAGCATATTATATGTTACATACAAAAAAATTAAACATAAAGAATGTGGGAAGGCATGGTGACTCACATGTGTAATTCTAGCACTTTGGGAGACCAAGGTGGTAGAATCACTTGAGGCCAGTTCAAGATCAGCCTGAGTAATATAGCAATACCACATCTCTACAATAAAATAAAAAATTATCTGGGCATGATGACACATGCCTGTCATCCCAGTGACTTGTGAGGCTAAGGAAGGAGGATCACTTGAGTCCAGGAGTTTGGGGTTGAATCACTTAAAATGTTACTACTATCTGTTCAATAATTATTCACACACAAGATACTTGCATTGTTCCAAATACTAATCTGAGTTCCGTGGATCAAAGATGAATAAATAAGAATCATTTCATTTTAGTAGGTCATTTCTATTAGGGAGATAAATACAAATAAATAGTTAGGAACACATTTTATAAATTTTCTAATATAATATATTAAAAACAAAAGTATAAAAAGTCTAATAATTGATATGATCATGAAAATTTCATGAAGTAATTGCATTTGAACTGAATTTTGAAAAATAAGAAGGCAGTTCCAAGTGGAGGATTTTGAGGAGAGAATTCCAAGTAATGCAGCATCATGGACAGATGTGCCAAGGTAAAAGAGAAGACCATAATTAAGGCATTGCAGAGCTTGGCAGAAGGCGGTATGAAATCTAGAAAGATCAATTGTGTCATTGTCTCACATATTTGAAATCTACTCTAATGAAAAATATATTTAAAAATTATAAGTAGGCATCTCTTCCCTTATTTAACATCCCATTTTTGGATTTTTCAATGAGTTCTCAATAAGAAATGTCTTTTGTTCCTTTTCTCATCTACACTCTTTCCTAAGATGATGATATCTTCCAGTCTCACAGTAACCATCAGTCTTAGTTTGTTTGTACTACTATAACAAAATACCTGAGACTGGGTAATTTATAAAGGACAGAAATATATTTTCTCACAATTCTGGAGACTAAGAAGTCCAAGTCCAACGCACTGACATATTCGGTTGTCTGGAGAGGGCTGCTCTCTGCTTCGAAGATGGCACCTTGCACTGCATCCTCTGGAGGGGAGAAATATCATGTTCTCACATATGGAAGGCACAAAAAGGGTTGAACTCCTTATATGAAGCACTTTTATATAAAGACCTAATTCCATTCATGAGGGCAAAGTTTTCTTAATTTGATCACCTACTAAATAAAGGCCAATCTTCTTAATACTGTCACATCGAGGATTAGGTTTCAATGTAACTTTTGGAGGGGCACCATCATTCAAATCAAAACACCATCTACATGTGGATGATTGTGAAATTTAAATTTCTACTGCAGTATTTTAACTGAAAGATACCTATAAATCTACATACTTACTATATCCCCACAAAACTTTAAGAAGCAGCTCTAATAAATTTGTTCAGATGTGATCTATTGTCTTTCCCTTTAAAATGGTTTAACACTAATATTCACTGTTAAAATGGCTCATCACTGGTATACTACATTTTAAGAAACTACCACACACACACACACACACACACACACACAGCACACACACGGAGTTACTCAAGACAAAAATAAAATGAACTACCTTTAATTGCTCTTTCTCTAACACCTTACACCTTCAATCTACTAAGGGGTCTGTTGATTAATTTTCCCAAATCATCATGATCTCTATTCTTTGTTTTCACTCTTACCACACTTGTCACAGTGACCACCATACTTCTGGGCTAGCCTAAGAGCCTCTAGACTGGCCTCCCTGCTTTCACTCTTGGCTCCTCCTAATCTATTCTTCATGCTAGAGTCAATTTCTCTATTGTTCAGTATGTTCAAGCCACACTGTTTCTCTTGGTGTTCCTTGGGCTCTAATATTCTGCCCCAAGCATTCTCATGACTCCTTCTTTATCATGAATAAAATTTCTACCTAAGAATTACTTCCTGATATAAGGCCTTACTTTAACACTCAATAAAATGTCCTGCCATTTTTACTTACACTGGCATTCTCTATATTACTATATATCCACTGTTTTATCTTTAATATGTTGTTATAATTAGCTGAAATTATCTTTTTTCTGTTTGTTATCTTTTTCCTCCCCCCTCCCCCCCAAAAAAAAAACCTAGAGTGTTAACCCTTTGACAAAAGAAAAAATTTCATGTCTATGTTATTAACATTTCACCACCATATTTCTGGCACCACAGAACCACAACATTATTTGTAGAATTTTAAAAAATGTATTTCATGGACGTAGCCCTGTCATGAGCATAACTCCTGGCAGACCTGAGGCATGGACTTCTGAGAAATAAATAGTTTTCATTGATTTTGACCAAATTGTCTAGACCATAAAAAGCATTTCATAAATATTTATTGAAGAATTGAGTGACCTGTGCTAGAAAAAGAAGAGATAACCAGATAATGGATCTACCACAGCAACTATATAGTATGACAAAACCCAAAATATCCCCAAGTATTCTCAGAGAATAAATGTAGATGGCAGCTGACTTATTGGGTATCACCGCATGCCTTTGTAAATGTCAAAGTTATCCTATAACAGAAGTTATAAACAAGAGTGATCAAGTAGGGAGCCAGGAATAACTCCAAGGATAGCATAAAGGCCAGCACTCTAATTTTAGAATTTTTTGCCACTCTCCATGAAGAAATACAAGCTTTTTCTTAATCATTCATTTTAGATAGATATAGATGAGCACCTGCCATAATTTAAAAAAATTTAAAATTCAGTATCTGACAGTAAGTAGCTATCTGACTTTCTGGGTAAAAAATTCTTAATGGAATACTATAATAATAATAATAAGATGATGATGATGATGATGATGATGATGATGATGATGATGATCTCACTGAGTTGGCATGGAAAATAACTGTTTTATCTTTTATAAAATGCCAAAAAAGTCTATTGTTTTGTTCCTAAGTAAATACTTTGTCTTTTACAAAACAACAGCAAAGTTTTGGCTATTGTTTTTATATCTAAAAAGTATTCAAGATATTCCATAGATTTTGTCAGAAAAAGTATATGACACAATCTTTCTGTCAAAAGTCATCCAGGAGCATATACCACAGCAATAACTCTGTCCTGGCTTCAATTAGAAATAAAACCAGTCATTAAGCATTAAAACCATTCACTTGGCTTAATTGCTGTACTTACATGATTTCTCATTATGTTTGACTGTCTAGAGACAGTTGCTGATGGAGAAGGATTTCCTCTTTATGTCTGTTCATCACCTGCTCTGAAACTAATTTGGATTCATAGAAAAAAATGGCAGTTTTTACAGCCTGATTCCCACCCAGCATAGTTCAGAAGATTATAAAAGAAATCCATTCCCACAAACTTTCCTAATTGAACATTCACATATTTTTAGATTAGTTCAAAGAATAGAGGGCAAGTTTTGATTTAGTTACTAAAAGATGTCATCATAAAATTAGTTCACAGTTTTTGGTTTTGTCTCCAGCTTTGAAACTGTGCAATTATAAATTGCATTTCTCTTTTGAAAATATTTGTGATATTTTATAATTTGATTATATTTTAAACTTTATAGATTCATATTCTGCAAGTTTAGATTTTCATAATTCATATCCCCATAGCATGCTAATGCAACATAGTTTAAAAATGAAGCATGCATGAATCTCTCGCATTTTTTCCTATTATACATGTTTCTTGATATTTCATATATCTCTAAGGAATTAGTGTACATTTAATGTCTTGGTATGAAACATTAAGATGTAAACTATCATAATAGTTAATACTTAAATGTATCCAATATCTCTTTTGTGGGATGTAAATTATATTGAAATTACCTACAGAAAGGCTGTGCATGCCTGCCAAGAGACAGCTAACTTTTGGATCTGTAGACAATTTAGTAAGTGTACCTGAACCTTAAGGTTAACATCAAGTTTTTTTGACAATATTGTAAAAGGAATCCCTAAGAGAAAATAAACCCTAGCTTATTTTTTTCAGGGATCAGAATTGTTAGAATAAAGATGATTGTGATTGTCAAATGAGACAGTAATTGTTGAAGTGATGATGAAAATTTATGGTAGCTATTTTCTAGAACATAAAGCAAGTCTCTGGAGCGATTACAATACTTAAGATTTCTTTCAGCATTATTCCATCTAGTATTCTATATGAAATGTATCTGCTCATGTTAATATGATCTTTTTGTTTTTCCAGAGGCCTTGATATTTTTTTCCTTTTATATTGAGATTTCTTAGGCCAACTGCTCTGTTAATCACCTGATAAATGAATTACAACAATCGCTCTTTTCAGAGAGAGTAAGGGTAGCAAAGGTTCAGAAAGAGAGTGGGCATTGGAAAGAATATAATTTGAAAACTGGACAACTAAAGAGTAATATCAGTTAGAGAAGAATAAGGAGAACTATGATGGGGTTAAAAAAACAATTGAGTTCTAAATATGTGGTATACTGGTTCTATGAACCTGAAAAACTCTATTATCTAATCTTTGAAATAATCCATCCATGTTATATAATTTAAAAAATTACATAACTTAATAGAAATTGCTCAAGTAAATATTTAGTGGAGCTAAGCTTTTATTGCAGATTTATCTGACTCCAGTTGTCATTCTTTTTCCAATATAGCACACTATCACCAACAGCAATCACACAAATTCAGGAAATACGTCAAATATCTATTCTAAAATAACAATCAGGTAGAGGTAAAAATAACATTAATCATCTATGCAAGAATGTAGTTGTAAAAATAGGATACTTAATAATAGGATACTTCTGGAATCATGGGATGTTTGACAACACATTTGTCGGATTGGACTAAAGTATTGTTGATTACATTTAATTAGAAAACATGTGCATATAAACATGTGACAGATACCTATTACTTTTATGAAATTATTAGCATATTTGTGTGAATCAAGAAAATCTCAAATTTTAGAGATTTTTTGTTGTTGTTGTTCTTGTATTTTATGTTTCATGGGAAATGATGAATGAAATTATTACACTCATGTTAGAAATCTAAAACAACATATAACAGAAAGTCTTATTTAAAGTTGAAAACACAAATTAAATTTATACAGCAAATTCTATAGATACAAGGGAATTATCTGAAATGTTTTTAAAAAACTATCCACATCTTTGTTATTGAAAGCACTACTTTATAGTCAAATAAATAATTTTCTTAAGCCAACTTTAATCCAAATGGACTAATGCACATAGTTACAAATGTAGAAAGTCTGACCTAAACACATATTAATTCCAATGTGACTAAAATAACTGCGCAGAGTGAGATGTTAACAAACAGTTATCAAAGGAAGAATTCTTGACTGCCTGGCCTGAGGTTATATTTCAATGATGTAGGTAAACTGGGTCATGAAGTTAAAAAACGATAAACTCAGCAATTTTGGAAGTGCCTGAAGAATAGTTCATTTTACTTGACAATTTATCCATGTGAAATATTTCAGATAATTCTATGAAAGTAAAAGCATTATATATAGGTAAAATTTATTTAAATATTATCACACAACTGTATAAAACTATTTATAGGTGTGCATTGCATATTTTATTAAAACAAATGTTATCATGTTTCATAAAATGTAGTACTTAGTATATAACAAAAATAAATAAACAAATAACTACAGGAAGAGTAGTCAGTAACATTGCCCAACAGCTAGCCACTTGAGTTATCTAATTAAGATCAATGTGTCAAAGATTTTTTATGCAAATTATCAAAAACCATAGTAAAATCGCTTCAGTACATGAACTTTATCTTAGAAAAGTCATTTTAAAAATATATAACCAACAACAAAAAGGAAATGGCATTTAAATAGGACTGCTTCATGTAATGTAACAAATTTAAAATATAAGTTATGTCTTCAGTTTTGGAACACATTCATTATACATACTAACATTAGAAGCATATGAAAAACAACCTTGAACAATTAAATATGAAGTTCAGAAAATTTCTGGTTTATTAACTAATACAATTAATAAGTACAATATGAAGAATGTAAGATGTGAATAAGTGAGAAACATAGATGAATGAAGTTCTAGCACTCTTGAAATTTGCTAATGTATAAAGATTGAGGGGATATACTTTCATTTTTCAGAAGTTCTCAGAACAAAATCAAGAAAAATAATTGTAATCATTATGAAATTGCTAACATTATAATCACTTATATTGATGGTTAAGGGGAAAATTTATTTCAATTTTTTTGGTTAATATCAGACCCTCTCTCATTTGATGTCCACAATCATAGCCTCTCAACATTATACAAAGAATTAAAATCTAGAAGATGTAACAAGTGCATTTTCTTTTCAATTTCAGAATATTACTGGGGTACAAATATTTTGGTTACGTGGTCTACTTTTGTACTGCTTGACTTCAAGTTACAAATATGCCCTCACCCATACAGTGTACATTGTACCCATTAGGTTATAATTTCACCTATCCCTTCTTACCCCCTCCCACTCGCCTGATTTCTGTTCAGTTTTACTTACATCTGTGCACAGGAATGCTGACCGGCTAGTTCCAATTTAATAGTGAGTACATGTGGTGTTTTTTTTCTTGCAATATCTTACTTAAGATAATGGTTCCCCAGTTCCATTCAGATTGTTGCAAAAGATTCATTTTGTTTATGGTGCAGTAGTATTCCACGATATACATGCACTACATTTTATTAATCCACTAATGAATTCATGGGCATTTATACTGATTTCACATCTTTACAATGGCAAATTGTTCTGCAATAAACATTTGACTTCAAATGTCTTTTTGATAAAATGACTTTTTTTCCTTTGGGTAAATACTCAGTAGTTGGATTGCTGGATCAAATGGTAGGTCTGCTTTTAGTTATTTGAGGAATCTTTATACTATTTTCCATACAGGTTGCACTAGTTTGCAGTTCCATCAAAAGTGTATGTATTTCTTATTCTGTGAATCCACACTGGCATCTATTGTTTTGGGACTTTTTGGTAAAAGCAATTCTCACTGTAGTTAAGTGATATCTCATTGCGGTTTTGATTTGCATTTCTCTTACAATTAGTGATGTTGAGCATTTTTTCATGAGTTTATTGGCCATTAATATATTTTGCTTTGAAAAATTTCTGTTCATGTCTTCTGACCACTGTTTAATGGGGTTGTTTGATTTTTTTCTTGCTTATTTGCTTGAGCTTTTTACAGATTTTGGTTATTAGCCCATTACCAGATATATGGCATGAGAACCTCCCATTCTGTAGGTTGTCTATTCTCTCTGCTAATTGTTTCCTTGGCTGTACAGAAGGTTTTTAATTTAATCAAGTCCTATATATTTATTTATTTATTTTTGTTGCTGTGATTTCCATCAGGGTCTTCTTCACAAATTCTTTGCCTAGTCTGATATCTAGAAGAGTTTTTCCAACATTTACTTCTAGAGGTCTTATGGTTTCATGTCTTAGATTTAACTCTATTATTTATCTTGAATTATTTTTTTGTGAGTGGTGAGAGAAAGGGATTCTGTTTCAATTTTCTACATGTGGCTATCTAATTTTCCCACCACAATTTATTAAATAGGGATTCTTTTCCCCAGTGTGTATTGCTATCTACTTTGTCAAAGATTTCATGGCAATATGTATATGGTTTTATATCTGTGTTCTCTGATCGATTCCATTGGTCTACATCTTTATTTTTGTGTTAGTACCATCCTGTTTTGGTAGTATACCCTCACAAACATTTATGATAAAAACTCTTAACAAAATAGGCATTGATGAAATAAATCTCAAAATTATAAAAGCTATACATGACAAACTCACAGTCAACATCAGATGGGAAAAGTTGAAAGCATTTCCACTCAGAAATGGGAGAAGACAAGGATGCCCACTATAACCACTTCTATTCAACATGGTCCTGGAAGTCCTTGCCAAAGCAATCAGGCAAGAGAAGAAAATTAAGGATATCCTAATGGCGAAAGAGTATGCCAAAGTATCGCTCTTTGCTAATGATCTGATCTTATATCTAGAAAACCCTAAAGATTCCACCAAAAGACTCCTGGAATTGATAAATAAATCAGCAAAGTCTCAGGCTACAAATCCATAGTATTCCTATATACCAACAACAGTCAAGCTGAGAATTAAATCAAAGACTCAACAGCTTTCATAATAGCTACAAAGAAAATAAAATACCTAGAAGTATATTAAACCAAGGAGGTGAAAGATCTCTACAAATAGAGCTATGAATCACTAAGGAAGGAAATTGCAGATGATGTAAACAAATGTAAAAATATATCATGCTCATGGATCAGCAGAATCAACATTGTTAAAATGTCCATACTACCCAAAGTGATTTACAGATTCAATGCAATCACCATCAAAATACCAATGTAATTTTCACATATCTAGAAAAAATAATACTATGTTTCATAGTGAAATCAGAAAAGACCCCAAATAGCCAAAACAACCTGAAGCAAAAGGAACAAATCTGTAGACATCACTTTGCCAGACTTTAAGCTATACTACAAGGCTATAGTAACAATTGCATTTTTAAAAATCAAGGATTTGTTTTTCTTCTGGGTCTTCTTGCCCCACAGTCTTTTGATGTTGACATATATGTGTTTGCAACTTCAGAACAAAAAATAGCTGATTTTTTTTGGACAAATAAATTCAATGATATAGTGATCCTCAATTACTTCCTCTACAGATGTCATGTACATATTTTTATAAAATACAAAAAAGAAAAAACAGAACAGTCTATGGGTGTTTTCTAGCAAATTAGCTTATTAGTTCTGATTAGAGGGAGTTGTGGGAGAGGAGAAACTGTTGCTATACAACTTATTTAGCAGACACATTTTATTTAAAGCAGCATGTCATCATGAAAGAAATAAAGACTGTGAAGTTAGAGAGATCAGGGTTTGAATCCTGGCTCTGCCTCTTGTAAAAAAGTGGACAAACTAATCAACTTAAGTCATTTTGTTTACTGAAAAATTGGAATAACAATAACTACCTCTTAGTTTTTGTCATGCTGAAGAAATAATAATTTGGCTTTCCTTAAATCCTGGCTTTGCCTCTTTTAAAAAAGTGGACAAACTAATCACCTTAAGTCATTTTGCTTACTGAAAAATTGGAATAACAATAACTACCTCTTAGTTTTTGTCATCTTGAAGAAATAATAATTTGGCTTTCCTCATTTTATAATGTTAACATACATTAAATTTGGCAAAAATCTGCCTCTCTTCATAGTGAGATACAACCAAACTTAACAGTGGTTCTTGTAACAAGTAGCTGAGTCTCAACCAATAATAGGAGGCAAGTTTCAGCCAATCACAGATTTCTAACTGATCAGACCATGTTCATACAGAGCAAATGCTGTGCTCAACCAATCCAGCTGTTTCTGTTTGTCACTTTCTCTATTTTTAAATACTTCCTACTCATGGTGCTGGGTGTAGCTCTCTGAACTTCTCCCAGTTTTGAGGGCTGCCAAATTCATGAATCATTCTTTGCTTAAATAAAGTCTGCTAAACTTAATTTGCCTAAAGTTTTTCTTTTAATAGTTTGGCGTCAGAAGTGGGATTTGAAATAAAACTCTGGCTACCCCCAGGAACATCAAGTAACCAAGTGCAGGTACCTACCAGATCCATTGTGTCCATTGCTCTCTTTCAGTAACTGAGATTATGGGTGAGATCTCTCTTTTATTTGACCTCTATAAAGTTGTGTTTTGAGCTATCTTAGTTTATTTGAGTATTTTTGGTTGAATTGGGCTTAGAAATAGCAATAGTAATAGAAACAGAACTGGATCCTGTAGGGAGTCCTCAGGTGTCTAACTGGGTAACACATGAACTAGACTATGTTCAGTATGTAGGTAAGGTTACTAGTATAGAGAAAAATCTGGATAAAAGAAGTCTGGAACTCCTCTATCTAGAACTCCAATCAATTTCATGTACAACAACTATAGATATAGAATTTGTGTTTTTCTAAAGAAATGTGTGAAACTTATTAAAGGTAAGTTAAAATTACAGTTGCCACAGTAGCAAATTCCTTACAAAAAACAGGCAGATACATGTTTTTATAGTTGAAACAGCTATGGGAACCCAGGTAACGTCCTTGTATATTTTTTAAACCAAAACGAAGAAATTTCAAACCCTGTGCTTTAGGTTGTCTGCCATTAATGTAAAGAGTCAAGCCACTGGAAAATAAATTGCTCACTGGAAAATAAATTGCTCACCATCTGGTGGACAAAATCCATTTGTCCTGGACAGTATCTCCACAAGGGGAAACCCTGAAAGGCTTTATTCCTGGACAATAGTCAATGAATCTCTCTAACAGAAAAAATAATATTTATTTGGTGGGGGGAGTTATATCACATCTGAAAGATCCCAATGTCTGAATGTCTCTAAATGATTCTTGAACCATTTTCAGAAAATGTTTCTCATAATTAGTCCTCTTTTTTTAATTATTATTATTCTACTGTGCTTCTCCCATGGGAATCATTCAGTCAACTGAAACCCTTCTTCTCAGATTTCTACTAATTATATGTTCTACCAAGTCTGTCCACCTCTTTCTAATTGCCATAATCTTTGAAATGTCCCAAAACTCTTTCCTGGAAAATAAAAGACAACTGATTGGTCTGTCATTCAAATACTGAAAACAAACAAAACATTTCTTAAGAAATTTCCAGCAATAGAGGTCTTGGTTTCACTGGACAAATTGAAAAACAGTTAAATGGGGTATTATAAACACTAACTGTATCTATTAAATTGCCTTGGTCAAAGGTAATAATAATTGATGCGATCAGATTCACTTTCATTTTTTAACATAGATTGACCCCTTATTAAATGGTTACTAGAAGCCTATGCCCAGAATGAAACATTTTTTTTTTTGTATCTCACACTCTTATAAACTCTGACATGACTTAATATTACAAGGCCCTATTGTATTAAGCCAAAGGATATTTTCATAACATAAAAGAAGCCCTTTGTTACTCACCAAATGATAACAGACCTTTCATGATACAGAATCTAGAGATTGGATCTTTTGGAAAAGTACTGCTCTTAAATTCCACTGAAAGGGAATTTAGTTTTCCTCTGTGGCAAAACTGCAGGGCCTCAAATCTTGGGTCCATATCTTTCAACTTCAGAGGGCCCTTCCATATTCCTAGGACTGTACACATATTGGACAACTCAAGGTAAAAATGACCAGGGAGGTTTGTCCTCAGATATAGATAGTAACCCAAATGTAGACAGTTTTCCAAAGATTACCTATCAGGGTTTATCTCTTCTACCACCATGAAACCTTTGTCCCCTTTCCTTTTTATCTCCTGTGTTTCCTTTCTGTGTATACATGACAAAATAATGCAATAATAAGATTTTATAATTGATAGCTTCTGCAGGAATCTTAACTAAATGTTTGATATGTCATATTAAACTTAGATCTTAGTATGATCTTAGAGATTCTCTGGTTCACCCTATAACAAATTTCAGGGTAGGCAAAAGCTATAGTAAGAGTTTTGCAGTTAAACGATGTCAAAAATTGAATAATAGAATCCAAATACAAATAATTTGACAATTTTAGGCAAATTTATAAACATAATTCTTTAATCATTGGTATCATCCACCCATGCAATAATTAAATAATGGATCCTTAGACAGATATTACATGTGCTTTTCTCCTGGTGACCCCCAATGCATAAAGTGCCCCACAAGCAACTATCTCTTGTGCTCATCTAGGATATAGTTTTGTCTGTGTAGGATTTAAGAAACAAACATTTGTGTGGGCAACTCCATGTCTCAATAAGTGGAAAATAAGGAGCCAATGTGGATTAGAGATACTAACAATACCACTGACATTCTATAAGTAATTGGAAGTGAACATTGATCTACACCTCTTAATTTGCACTAAAGAATAAAGAGGACTTCCATCTGTAATTTTTAAAAATTAAAAAAAAATAAGAAAAAAAAAGGATTTCCAGACAGGGGTTTAAATCCCTCTAAGTATCTTTAGGTAAAATGCTCCTTCCCTGGCTAGGCATAGTGTAGATGAAGTTATGATTACAAATCTGTCTGACTGTACTTCAAAGGCGTTAATTGCCCAGAAAACTTCTTTAAATTCTCTTGCTAAATTTGTTTTAGCTAACATAATTGCTTTTGACTATCTGCTGGATGAATAGGGGAAGTGTGCATGATAACTAACACTTCCTGTTGCACTTGGATAAATACATCTTGTATGACAGAATCTCATTTGCAAAAAGTCAACAAACAGACTATTTGGTAAAAACAAGTAGATTCTTCTTCTGCTCGTTTTTTATATATTTGATTTTTATCAGTTTGATTCATGGGAATTCCTATTAAGGACTATACATTGGTCTCTTAGTATTATCATTCTGATAGTCATTATACTAGTCTTTCTGGTGAGACATATTTTATCAAGAGTCTAAAATGCTGATATGCAGATATCAGCATTTTAGACTGCATTTAGCATATTATATGTCAAATGCCCTCATTGTGATTAAAATAATGAGAACACAATTTTAAATAGATTCCTCAGGGGAAGCCCACATTAATATGACATTTGAACAAAACCATGAAGATGGTGAGAATGTAAACCATGGGGAAAATAATTCCAGGCAGAAGAAACAACAAAAGCTTGAAACCAGGAGCATATCTCATGTTTGCAGATCCTCAAGGAGACAGGTGGCTAGAGCAGGTAAATAAAAGAATGAAGTAACAAGACAAAGAGATAACTGTGTGATAGAGGGAGTCACTGAAAATATTTTGAGCAATGAAGGGAATAAGATATGATTCACCTTTTAACAGAAGTGACAATCTAACTTTTTTGTAACATAATCATTTTATAATTACGGATTCTGTTTTGAGAAGCAGATTATTGAGAAGCAGAAGTGGATATGTCAGATTAGTTTATAAAGACATTGCACTAATTCAATTGGGAGTTATTAATGGATTTTACAAGGTGGTAGTAATTGAGACGGAGGTGAGGAAAAGTAGAATGAATTCTGGATATATCAAAGATAGAAGAAAAGGATTCTTGGTGAAATAGATGTGAGCTGAAGTTTTTCTACAAATAGAATTGGAAGAATGAAGTGACATTTTTCATATGGAAACAACTTTAGGTATAATTAGATAAGAGAAGAAGTGCAAGGTCTGAGTCCTGATACATTTTGTTAAGAGGTGTCATGACAATTACATCTGCTTTCTACCTGTAACTGATTTTTGTTCTTGGCATTCAGTAGTGGTCAAAGTAATATATTTCTTAAAAAATATGAGCATCCAATCAACAAATTAACATTCATTGAAGTCTATTCTTCCCATACTGCACTGCAGTGTCATTTTCATTATAAATTAGGTGATTGTATATATGGGTTACTGTTTCTGGATTCTTATTTCTGGCATCACCGGTCAACTTGTTTATCCTCCTGTTTATGTCATTTTGTCTTAATTACTGAAGGTTTCCACTAAGATTAAAATGTAGTTTCCACATTTATTCTTATTTTTCCTGATTATTTTCACTATTCTTGATTATGTTTCTCTATGATTTTTTAGGATCTGTCAATTTTTACAATAAAATATACCTGAAATTCTACTGGAATGCCAACAAATGTATAAATTAATATTAAATAATGGATACATTTAAATTATTGAGTCTTAGAATTCATTATAAAATTATATGCATCCATTTACACATATATATTTATCAAAGAATACCTGTTAGGGCAATATATATAATATCATGTAGAGAACATAGACATTTTTATTAAGATGTTTTTCTTGATGCTAGATATAA
Organism: Microcebus murinus; assembly: GCF_040939455.1. Lineage (NCBI taxonomy): Eukaryota > Metazoa > Chordata > Mammalia > Primates > Cheirogaleidae > Microcebus > Microcebus murinus. The sequence continues at coordinate 17,489,365 of NC_134114.1, forward strand.
GTGAACTCTATCAGTCTGAAAATCATTTACATTTTATTTTAAATTGGCTTGTACCTGAGATACAGACAAAAATAAATTTTATACATCTCCCTTGCATTCAGCAACCTTGCAATAGTGATTCATTTATTCTAATAGTTTATAATTTCTATTGGATTTTTCTATATGTATAATAATTTGATTCACTTCTCATGTCTTATTTCTTTATCTTGCCTTATATGATATAGGATAATACCTTATGATATAGGATAATACCATAAGGCAATATTGAATGCAAATAGCCACAACAAGCATCATTCTCTTACTTCTAAACTCAAAGGAGAAATTTTCCAATACTTCAACAGAGAATATTATATCTTATGCAGATACTTAAAATACATTCCTTATCAGCCTAAGAATATTCCTTTCTTTTCATAGTTTGCTGTGTTTTTGTCATTACTGAGCTAAAAATTTATTCTCAAATATATTTTATGTATCCATGGAGATCAGCGTATATGTTTCTTTACTTCTTAAGGTGGTAAGTTATTTCATTTTAATTAGTTACTTCATTAAAAGTTTTTTTTTTCATATACTATAGAAGAAATGGAGGAGTAGGAAACTCCAGAGAATCAACTCTTCACCAAAACATTAAAAACAAAACAAAACAAAAAAAACTAGCTAAAACTTCCAGAATCAATTTTATTGGAATCCTGGAAAACAACCCAAAGTTACAACAGTGAAGTGGTTTTTTACTTAAGAAAAAGGTGACAGAAACACAATAGGAAAACTTTGTAACTTTGTAGCACTTTGGCTTATCTTTGCCCCACTCCCACCTTTCCTCTTCAGTGACTGCCTAGAACACTGCAGCCCATGTTCCCAGAGTGAATCCTGGTTCCAGAGGAAGCAGAGGAGACTTTGTTCTCACAGAGTTGTTTTTTTGTTTTTTGTTTTGTTTTGTTTTGTTTTGTTTTTCTGTTTTGACCTGTCAATCCCTAAATAACTAACACAATAGGCATACCTTTTTCTCTTTTTTTCCTAACTCAGCATTCCCACAGGGTATAGAAGTGACAGGTGAAGAATATTTCTCAAAAACATGAAAGGCAAATGAATTAGTCACTTCCAACTGGTGCAAAGAATATCTGTTAGGGCCAACAATTTAAATGTGGAAAGGCATGGGCAGGAAATCTGGAGAGTGAGAAACATTGGGAAATAAGGACTTTCTTTGTAAAGCTTATACATTTTGGAGGAAGATAGAAGGCCAAGAATATGGCCCAAATTAGGCCAATTCTTAGGAAAGACCTTAGAAGGCCATATGCTCTCACTTCTCTTGCCAGTGCCTTGATCTTGGACTTCAAGCCTCCACACCTGTGAGAAATAAATGACTGTATTCCATAACTTACCCAGTCTCATATATTTTATTACAGCAGCACAAATGAACTAAGGCACTCTTTTTCTTTCTTGCTTCACAACTCCTGTTTCACTGTACCCTGGAACTCTGATGCAGGTAGAGCTATTCTTTCTACTCCCATGAACCATTCACATCTGTGCCCTTTGCTATCTGATATAGTATTAAATATGAAGGATTCCTGATAATTTGGAAGTACAGCTTCTGCTAATTGAATTGAAAGAAGTTTAACTCCTTTTTAAATTAATTTATATTTTCTTTAATATCCTGCTCAAAAAAATGTACAGAATTGGTAAATTTAGTAATATAAACAATGATGACTGAGTGACACAGGGATGTATATACTTTCTCTACATTATCCTCGATACCATTGCTTTTAGTCTACATATCCTAACCATGGAGCTGAGCTTAGTAATAATTCCTATAATGTGCACAGAAAAAAATAGACTGGCAGAAATGGATATTTCATATTTTGGAAGAAGGAAAGTGATTATCTTTCCATGTATTACACATGCACATATGATAAAATTTATGAAAAATGCTAGACATATAACATTCAAGCATTTTAAGAGAGGTCCAAGGAATACTATTTTGTTTTATAATTAATTTTTTTAGTTGTGATTAAAAAATAGAGTGTTTACTACACAAAATGTGTCAACAGAAATCTCCCAGCTTTACCTAAGTGTCACAATATCACTCTAAATACACTGGTTGCTCAATAATGACCATATAAATGAATACATTGATAAATGTGAGAAACTGACTACTCTGTCACCTCAGTTTGACTGAACCAGTTGTATTGGCATAAGGAGACATATCCTGAGTGCTGTTTAAAATCCTGCCTTTTTGCAAGTACAGAGAAAGTAGAACCACATTTACCAAAGTTTAATTCATTGAGCACTAACTTCATATTTTCTGTAAAATACAAAGTTTGGGAATTGCTGGATTAAGCATGATTGCCATTGTCATTATTGTACCAGGTCTCTCAATGACTTGCATAGAATCCCAATAATAGATTGTGTTTTCAACACTCAACTGGGCTTTCACTTGATCATTTGAAATTATTTTTACATTTGGCTGACAATCATAATTTAATAGAAATGTGGAAATGTTTTCAAGATTATTTATTATTGTTATTATTATTTCTTTTATTATTATTATTATCATTATTTCTTTTGCTTTAAGCATATATTTTATGTCATTATTTCTAATTAGGTATTTATAGTTAGTAGCCTGAAGTAATAGTCCTTTCATGCTATCATAAGAGAAACTGATAGTACTGGAGAAAGCATATGTATAAAAACAATATCATGGATTTTAAATATGTACTTTAGAGAATAATTTATCATTTATAGTAGTTTTAAGGCTTACATGAAAATTGCAAAGTAAAATAAAATTGTAATCTACTACTTCACCATTAGATAATCTGCTTAAACACCATACCCTACACACAGAGTTAACCCACAGTATATCAAGTAAAACAGTCATTATTATTTTCTATCTCAATTCAATGGACCCTTTTAATTTATAAAAAATGTTTAAGTTATTTTACAAAAATGTGTAGAAGTAATAAGACTAATAAAAATAATTAAAAAGGTTTGTAAGAAAATAAAAGAAGTCTCTTTGTAGTAAGTAAATATTTATATGCAAACATCATAAAACATGAAATAATACTATCAGATGTCCCTTTAGCAAAACAGTCACTGAAAAAGAAAGATGGGAGTGGAGTGAGGATAAGTCAAAGTGCTACAAAGTTTTCCTACTGGGTTTCTGTCACCTTTTTCTTAAATTAAAAACTGCTTCACTGCTGTAACTTTGGACTGTTTTCTAGCATTCCAGTAAAATTGATTTTTAGCCTTTTTTTTAAATGTTTACAGATCATTTTCACAGTATGTGTAAGGAGGTTTTTCCTGTTGCATGCCTTACTGGATAAGAATGCTATATTTTGTTTTGTATTTTTCCTTAGAAATGCATATTTTACTCAATATTAAATTTTGAAAAAATTTAAATAGGATATAATCATCGGAAGAGATATAGTTAGAGATTTCACTTTCATGATTAGGTTAATCATCATTATTAATTTTGAGCTGCACTGTCTAATGCAGTAGCTACTTGTGACAGTAGTAATTTAAATTTTAAATGAGTTAAGTAAAATTAAAAATTTATCTCTCAGCTATAAATATTATATTTTGAGGACTCTATAGCATATATATGACTGGTAGATACCACATGAAAGAGCACAACATAAATAATTTCCATCATTACAGAAAGTTCCATTAGACAATAATTGTGCATAGTTGCCTAATAATTGTGAAATATCTTCCTCTGTCAATTTTCTTCCCTTTGTCATTCTGATTGGAAAATAAGAACCTTTTAATTTCTTTTATTTGTGTGTAGAAAAAGCTAAACGCTGATTGAAAAGATGATCCAGTCCTTCCAATCCCTTAAAATATTATAACCCTGATGATTTTGAAATGATGCATTTGAAATATGACATAATTTTAGAGTGCTGATCTAGATTTCTTTTTTCTCTCTATGATCATATCCTTTGACTGTAATTTAACATGTAAGTATAATGTTATATGTAGTTACTTTTGCCTGACCATTTTATGATATACTAATATTTTCAAGTGTATGTGCTTTTACATCTCTGGCATGTGTCTCATGTTGGAATGCTAAATAAATCTTGCGAGGAATGTATGAAGGAGAACAGGAAAGTAAAAGAAAGAGAGGGAAACAAGAAAGAATGGAGAAGTTTTTAAAGAAGAACTCCTTTGATTTAGCAATAGTCTGCAAAAATTATAGGAACATGGATAGGAAAGTGTCTGATCATTCTTTTTGCAAAAGAAGAGAATGGGTTCAAAGATAAAGTAATTTGCCATAGATCCTGTGTTAGTTTCTTTATATGCTGTAGCAAATTGCTACAATTTTAGTGCTTTACAACTATACAAATTTATTATCTTATCAGTTCTTTAGGTTAGCAGTTCAATATGAGTCTTAATTGACCAAAATCAAAGTATTGGCAGTGTTTTGTTTCTTTTTTCTAGCCTCTGGCTCATGGACTCCTTCAACTTATTTAATTTTATTTTTTCCCTAATTTTTGGTGTTTCTGGAATTTGCAACACACATTTACAACTAACTTAAGCCCAATTTCAAATAAAACTATACCACTTCATAGGTAATGTGTGTACTTTATAACAGAATATTCCCAATTCTTGTCCCCAATTTCACAAAACATTGCTGTCATTTATTTCACTAATCCATAATCTATAATCACCAAATACATTGGCGTGCTGTTATTTCTGAACAAATTGTTATGTTTCATCAGTTAATTAAAGATTTTTATGTTACTTTTATTTGTTTCTTCTCTACTATATGTCTTTTCTTTATGTAGATCCAAGTTTCTGACATATATCTTTTTCCCCCTCTCTGAAGGAGTTCTTTAAACACTTTTTTTGCAAGGGAAATGCACTGATAACAAATTCTTTCAATTTTTATCTGAGAATGTCTTTATTTTTCCTTAATTTTTGAAGTATAATTTCACCAACTACAGAAATCTAAGTTGTATTTTCTTTTTTTTAACACTTTAAGTATCTTCTTTGGTTTCTTTCTGAAAAGGGGGCAGTTTAATTATTGTCTTGGTTTCTGTATAGGTGAGTTATGTTTGTTTCCCATCTCCTCTGCCTTCTTTCAAGATTTTCTCTTTGTCTTTGTCTTTCTGAAATTTGAAAATGACATGCCTAGGAGTAGATTGTTGGTATTTACAGTGCTTGGTTTTCTCTGAGATTCCTGAATCTGTAGTTTGGTGTCCCATGAATTTTAGAAAATTCTCAGCCATTAATAATTCAATTCTTTCCATTACTTTCTCTCTTCTGGTATCTCTACTACAGATGTTACACTGTTTATAATTTTCCAACAGTTCTTGGATATCTTCTTCAATTCTTTTCATTTTTTCTCTTGCTTTTCAGTTTGTGACATTTCTATTGACATATCTTCTAGTTCACTGATTCTCTCTTTGGCCATTTTTTTTTTCAGCCTATTGATGATCCAATCAAGGGCATTCTTTACTTCTGATATATATCATTTAAAAATATTTTGTTAGAGTTGACATTTCTCTCCTTATATTACCCATCAGTCTTTGCATATTGTCTGCCTTTCCATTAAAAGATGATTCCTATAACATTCATGACTTTCATAATACTCATCATGGCTATTTAACTCTGACTAAAGGCAGATAATTGTTGATAACAGAAGTACAAATAATCCTATTTGACTAGTTTCATTAAAAGTAAACTAGCAAAATTTTGCAATTGGCTTGGTGTGCATACTACTTCCTCCTGAGTCACATTTGTAACTAAACTGTTAAGATTTGAATCTGATTATAAGTATAGAAGGTCAGCAAGTCTCTATAAAAAATTTGCTCATCATTTTTTTAAATGTTCATCTTTCTCCAAATTCTCCAGAAAGTTGTCAAAACTATCATCTATGAACATATAGAATGTCTTATTTAGCTTCATGGCATTCCATAAAACATTGTGATAGATTATGGAATTTATAGTAAAGAAAGTAAGATGGTTTTATGGTCATGGAATTTCCTATTCTTAACCTCTTGTCTTAAGCACTTGGTACACTTGTATCATTACAATCACTATCACTGACCTGAAGAAACAGTAGACAGTAGACTTGAAGACACTAGACAATACCCTGTGGGGTTAGAGTTGCAGGTACCTTGTGAGATATTACCTTATGGGGCAATATCCTCCAGGATGTAGCATGTGTGTTGGATCATTGATCAGTATATAATGCTATTTCTTTCACAGTCCACATTCTTGCATAAGACAGTCAAGGAGTGGAGGACGATAAGACTCAATACTCTTATTATTACCCCTAGCAATTTTTCAACAGAATGTTTGCTTCATATCTTAACAATGCTGACTCTGCTGTTTTAAAGATTTTATTTCCCAATGAAAAAAGGATTCCTCAAAAGGACACAAAAATGTTAATGAAAATATACAGTTTTCACTAAACTAGTAGTTGAATATGCCACCTGGCTGCATTGTGATCCTCATGTCAATTAGCCATCAGGAAAAGAAGGAGGTTACTTAGTATAAGTACTGGTTGGAATGGTTTATTCTGACATCCAGAGGAATTTGAGTTCCTAACTTTACAACAGAAGTGCAGAGAATGTCTGGAATTCAGGATTACCCTCTAAGGACTCTCTTGGAAATCTTTATCCTAACGTTATCCTAAAGGAAAATGTTAACAGCTCAGTACTGGCATGACTACTAATTACTTAGATGCCAGAGAAGTCAAGATTTGGGCCACTCTACTAAAAAAGAACCATGATTAGCTAAGATGGTTTCTGAGGTCAAAAAGTATATGGAATTAGAAATAGAATACAGTTATAAATACCACGATACCACATAACCAGTCAGAGATTTGGGAATGTTACTGATTGGGGATATTTTTTTCTTGCTTTAAAATGAGGATACTTGTATGTTAACTATCCAATTAGTTGTCTTTCTCATTCTCCTAGTAGCTAATGTAAGATGAAATTATTATAGTCACTTTTATATCTCAGTATTTAATTTATAGGATATCAAAAAGATAGCGATAGCTAGAAAAAGGATAAACCTTACCAAATTATGTATGTATGTATCTTCTTTTAGAATAAGGGTTAGTGAATTTTCAGTTGTATGAGTCATGGTTGCCTCACATTGAGTGGAAGTAGATGATTGCTATTTTCTAAATTTGAAAATGAATACAGTTGGAATAGATATTATGGATGCCCAAAAGTGCTATTATCATCTTGGTTAAGCTGGGTATTATGCTATTCAAAATTCATTGCCTATGTGGCTCAGGAATAGTGTGGGCCAAGAGAGAAACTTGTTATTTCCACTACAGGGACTGGATGCACTTAGTTTTTCAGGTTTCCCTGTAAGCCTCAACCTCTCCCTCTGCCGCAGGCTTCAGAGAATTCATTAGTTATGCTTACTCTGTACTTTTTATTCATCTTTCCAAACCTTCACTTCAACAGCTTCTCAAAAAATGGTATAAGCTGTAACTCCTCTAAAAAATCGTTTTTCCAGGTATCAGACAGACCATAGGTTGACCTCCAATGATATGCTTCCCCATCTTAATGCCTTTGTTTAATTCCCTATTTGTGAATGTGGGTGGAATGTATGAGCTGCTTTTAACCAGCAGAATATGACAAAGTTGATGTGATATGATTCTCCTGATTATGTTACATATGTAAGACTCTTAGAAGACTGTAAAGAGATCCACTTCTGCTGGTCTTGAAGAAAAAATATAACACGACTGCCTGTGGAAAGGGCAACTTGGAAGCAAATTGTGTGCAGGCTCTAGGAGCTGAGGGTCTCATTCTTACAGCTGCAAGGAACTGAATTCTGCCAACAACCACATGAGCCTGGAAGATAATAGAAGTTTCAGAAAGAAATACAGCCTGGCTAACACCTTGACTATAGCTCTGTGAGACCCTGAAGACAGAAAGCAACTAAGCCAATCTCTAGGCTCTGGTCTCACAGAAACTGAAATGATAAATCCATTGTCCTAAGCTTATAATCCTGTGGTAATTTGTTATGCAGCAATAGAAAATGAATATAACCCATAATATTCATAGTGATTCTACCATCCCGAGTGATTCCCACTTCATAGGAAGATATTACAACTGGGATTTTATACATATTTCATTACTGTTTGTTTTCACCACTAAACTAAAAACTTCTTTGTCTCTAGTTTAGGACTGTAAGAAAAAATAAATAAACTAAAAACTTCATAAAGGAATTTCTTATTTATATCTCCAGTATCAGTATATATATTAGTATATAAAGCACCTAATACATAGTCGCTAAATGACAATGACTGATCAAATCAATAAATTTATGAGAGTTTTTTTGTTGTTAAAAATGGCGGACTAGGGATGACCTCCTTGCTCTCTGTTCTTGGAGTGTGGGGTGAAGAAGGCAGCCTAGATCACTCGAGTGGGTAGTTCTCTCACAGGATCAGCTTCACAGAATTGCAGGGAAGCTTCGAGGGGCAGCAGTGCTGGGAAAAGGAATAAGGTGTCTTAGTGGATTTACTGTGAAGTTCTGAGAATCCAAGTGGTACTAAGGAGACTGGAGTGTAAGCTGGCCGCACTCAGTGGCCAGCCAAATGGCTGTGTGATCCTTCCCACAGGGGGACGACTTCTCCTTCACTGACCTCCACGCCCAAGCAAGCAGGAAAGTGCCTAAAGACAGCGTGAAGAGGTAACACGGAGGGGCAGGCAGGTTGGAGAGGAGGCAGGAGCAGAAAGTAATTCGAAATCTCCAGGGCACAGTGTGGGGTCACCTTTGCTGGGAGATCTATAAACGCCAGCAGCTTATTCCTCGCTTGTGAAGGGACAGAAAAGTGAGACAGATTGCTCATTTGACTGAGTTGCCCGGTGGACTCAGGCGGCAGCCCAAGCCCTGTAAGGGAGGGAGTAGAAGAGGGGACTGAGAGGCATCCTCCGGGACCCTCCTGGGGTCTCCAGTAGCCCAAGCCCTGCCGCCACTGAGGACACGCAGATCGTTTTTGCCCCTCGGCGGAACTTGTCCATGGTTCCCAGCCCCTTGAGTTTTGCCAGTGAAGGAACAGAAGCAGGGTAAGAGCCATTCTCTGCGGACCCTCCCCAGAGTCTCCAGCGGCACAAGCCATGCGCCCCTGTCGGGGATGCCTCAATAGTCTTCGCCCCTCAGCAGAACTTGTCAGAGGCTACCAGTCCCTTGAACTCTCCCGGTTAAGGGACAAAAGGCGGGGTGAGAGCCAAACTCTGCGGACCCTCCCCAGGGGTCTCCAGCTTCTCACGCCTCGCCCCTGCAGGGACACAGATAGTGTTCACCCCTTGGTGGAACTTGTCTGCGGTTCCCAGCCCCTTGAACTCTCCCAGTGAAGGGACAGAAGGTGGAGTGGGAGGCAAACTCTGCGGACCCTCCACAGGGCTCTCCAGCGTCTCACACCTCGCCACTGCGGGGACTCGCAGATAGTGTTCACCCCTCGGCAGAACTTGTCCAAGGTTAGGTTCCCAGCCCCTTGAACTCTCCTGGTTAAGGGACAGAGGTGGAGTGGGAGCCAAACTCCGCAGACCCTCCACAGGGGACTCTAGCATCTCATGCCTTGCCGCCACGGGGACACGCAGATAGTGTTCACCCCTCAGTGGAACTTGTCCGTGGTTCCCAGCTGCTTGAGCTCTGCCAGTGAAAGGACAGAAGGCGAGGTGAGAGCCATACTCTGCAGAACCACCACAGGGGTCTCCAGCATCCCACGCCCCGCTGCGGTGAGGACACACAAACATTTTTTGCCCCTCCATGGAACTTGTTCGTGGTTCCCAGCCACTTGAACTCTCTTTAACTCTCGTGAAGGGACAGAAGGTGGGGTGAGAGCCATCCTCTGCAAACCCTCCCCAGAGGTCTCCAGTGTCCCACACCCCTGGTGACGTGGGGACGCGTGATAGTGTTCACCCCTCACTGGATCTTGTCCGAGGTTTCCAGCCCCTTGAACTCTCCCGGTGAAGGGACAGAAAGCGGGGTGAGAGCCATCCTCTGTAGACCCTCCCCAAGGGTTTCCAGCAGCCCAAGCCCCACCAACAGGGAGTGGAAAGTATTCACCCATCAGCAGAACTTGTCTTCGGCCCCCAGCTGCTTGAGATCTACCCAGGAAGGGGCATAAGAGGGGGCTAGCGCCATGCTCCATGGATCCTCCCCAGAAGTCTACAGCAACTAAAGCTCCACTGGTGACAAACAGAAAAGGGACAGTCTTCAGCCCTCAGTGGAGATTCTCAGTGGTCCCTGGCAGCTCAAGCACAGCTGACTGTAGCTCATAATCCATCCCCTGCATCTCCGATCCTCAATAAAGCATCCAGATGAGAAAGAACCAGCAAAAGTTTACAGGAAACATGAAGGACCAGAGAGAAAAGTCACCTCCAAAGCAAAATACTCATTCTCCATCATCTGACACCAACTTACATGATATGAGTAAACTGACAGAGGAAGATTTCTGAATATAGATAGCTACAAAACTGAATGGAATTGAAGAGAAAATAGAATCACAACATAGAGAAACCGCAAGAACAAAACAAAAAATGAATGAAGGATTCTCCAAAGAAATTGAGACTATCAAGTAAAACCAAACAGAAATTCTGGCAATTAAGGAAACAATCAAGGATCTCCATAATTCAGTGGAAAGCCTAAAGAACAGGATGGACCATGCAGAAGGAAGAATCTCAGAACTTGAAGATTATGCCTATTCTCTGAACAAATCAGAAGAAGAAAGGGAACACAGAAACAAGAACCAAGACCAAAGTTTAGAGAAAGTGTGGGATTATTTTAAAAAACCAAATATCAGATTGATTGAGATTCCGGAAGGGGAAGAGGAACATTCTCAAGGGCTGGAAAACTTATTTCACGGAATACTGGAGGAAAATATGCCAGGCCTGGCCAGAAATCTTGATATCCAAATACAAGAAGCACACAGAACTCCTGGGAGACTAAATGTGAAAAGGCAATCACCTCGCCACGTGGTTTTTAGGCTGACCAAAGTAAATGTGAAAGAAACAATTTTCCGTGCAGCCAGATGAAAGCAGCAAATGCCCTATAAAGGTAAGCCTATCAGACTAACAGCTGACTTCTCATCTGAAACCTTACAAGCCAGGAGGGATTAGGTGTCCATCCTTAACCTTCTAAAACAGAACAAAGCCAAACCTAGAATTCTTTATCCAGCAAAATTAAGTTTCATCTATGAAGGAGAAATAAAGTTCTTCTCAGACAAGCAATCACTGAAGGAATTTGCAAAGACCAGACCATCCCTACAGGAAGTTCTTAGACCTGCATTTCTAACCAAACAGGGCAGTAGACACTCCTCAAAGTGAAATCGTCAAAGAATTAAAGTTTAGATCTCTAACTAAATGATGGCCCAAGGAGTAAGACAAAGCAACAAGATTCCACCCAACAATATGAATGGTAATCTTCCTCCAATTTCAATCCTCTCAATAAATGTAAATGGCTTAAACTGTCCTCTGAAGAGACATAGACTGGCAGAGTGGATAAAAACTCACAAGCCTAGCTTCTGCTGTCTACAGGAAACACATCTAACCCACAAAGATGCTCGCCAACTGAAGGTCAAGGGTTGGAAAACTATCATCCAGTCAAACGGAAGTCAAAAGAAAGCTGGAGTAGCTATACTATTTGCAGATAATATAAGCTTTAAGATAGCAAAAGTAAAAAAGGATAAAGATAGCCATTATATAATGGTGAAAGGAAAGATCCAACAAGAAGATTTAACAATTCTTAATATCTACGCAACCAATACAGGAGCACCCAATTACTTAAAGCAAACCTTGTCTAAAATAACACCCTGTTACATAATACTACCATAGTAGCAGGAGACTTTAACACCACATTGAATGATCTGGATAGATCCTCCAAACAGAAAATAAGCAAAGAAATAATGGACCTGAATAAAGCCCTTGATCAAAAAGCTCTGACAGATCTCTATAGAGCATTCCAACCAAACAAACTTGAATTTACATTCTTTTCAGCAGCTCATGGACCCTACTCCAAAATTGATCACATCCTAGGCTGCAATTCATATCTCAAAAAATTCAAGAAAATAGAAATTATACCTTGTATCTTCTCTGACCATAACGGTATAAAATTATAGTTCAATTCCTATAGAAACACTCAACCCCTCGCAAAATCATGGAAACTCTCAATCTATTATTGAAAAATTATTGGGTAAAGGAAGAAATTCAGAGGGAAATCAAGAATTTCTTTGAACAAAATGATAACGGTGATACCTCTTACCAAAACCTGTGGGATACAGCAAAAGTTTACCTGAGAGGAAAACTAATAGCAATTAATGCTGACATCCAAAAAACAGAAAGCTTAGATACTGACAACCTAATGAATAAGCTCAAGGAATTGGAAAAAGAAGAGCAAACAATTTCCAATCCTAATAGAAGAAAAGAAATAACAAAGATCAAAGCAGAACTGAATGAAATAGAGAACAAGAGAACTACACTAAAAATCAGCAAAACCAGAAGCTGGTTTTTTGAAAAGATAAACAAAATCGATGGCCCTCTTGCTAGATTGACAAGGACCCAAAGGGAAAGGACTGTAATAAACTCAATAAGAAATGAAAATGGAGAGATCACAACAGATACCAAAGAAATACAAAACATTATATTTGACTATTATAAAAAACTATATTCCCAAAACTACAGAACGAAGATGAAATGGACAAATTCTTGGATTAATACAACCTCTCTAAGATCACACAGGAAGCAACAGAATTCCTAAACAGACAAATCTCAAGTTCAGAAATTGAAGCAGTAATTAAAAACCTGCCTAAAGGGAAAAGTCCTCGGATAGATGGTTACACTTCAGAGTTCTACCAAACATACAAAGATGAACTCATACCTACACTACAGAAAGTATTCCACACCATTGAGAAGGATGGTATCCTTCCTACCTCATTCTACGAAGCCAATATCACCTTGATACCAAAGCCAGGAAAGACACAACAAAAATGAAAATTACAGACCAATATCCCTCATGAATACAGATGCAAAAATCCTAAATAAAATTTTAGCGAATAGAATTCAGCAGCATATCAAAAAAATAATTCACCATGACCAGGTGGGCTTTATTCCAGAGATGCAAGGATGGTTCAATATACGCAAGTCTATAAATGCAATTCACTTCATAAATAAAATCAAGAACAAAGACCATATGATTCTGTCAATAGATGCAGAAAAAGCATTTGACAAAGTAAAACACACCTTTATGATAAAAACTCGTAACAAAATAGGCATAGATGACTCATACCTTAAACTTATTAAATCCATCTATGACAAACCCACTGCTAATATCATTCTAAATAGAGAAAAATTGAAATCTTTCCCCCTTCAATCCGGAACTAGACAAGGGTGCCCACTATCTCCTCTCCTATTCAACATAGTACTTGAAGTCCTAGCGATAGCAATCAGACAGGAGAGGGGTATTAAGGGCATCCAAGTGGGGGCAGATGAAATCAAACTCTCGCTCTTTGCCGATGATATGATATTATACCTAGAAAACCCCATGGACTCTTCCAAGAGACTCCTAGACTTGATAACTGAATTTGGTAAAGTTTCAGGTTATAAAATCAATATACACAAGTCAGAAGCATTCATATATGCCAAGACCATCAAGCAGAAACTCAAATCAAAAACACAATACCCTTTACTATAGCCCCAAAGAAAATTAAATATCTAGGAGTATACCTAACAAAAGATACAAAAGAGTTATACATGGAGAACTATGAAACACTAAAAAAAGGAATTGCAGAAGATTTAAACAGATGGAAAAGTCTACCTTGGTCATGGATTGGTAGAATCAATATAGTTAAAATGTCAATATTACCTAACGTGATCTACAGAATCAATGCAATCCCCATCAAAATACCATCAGCATTCTTTACAGATCTAAAAAAAATAATTCTTCATTTCGTATGGAACCAGAAAGAAACCTCGTATAGCTAAAGCAATCTTAAATAAAAAGAAAAAACTGGGAGGCATCAGTCTTCCTGACCTCAAGCTGTACTATAAAGCAATAATAGTTCAATCTGCATGGTACTGGCACAAGAACAGAAGCATAGATATATGGAATAGATCTGAGATACCAGAGATGAAACCATCAGTATATGGTAATCTAATCTTTGATAAAGCTGACAAAAATATACATTGGGGAAAAGAATCTCTTTTCAATAAATGGTGCTGGGAAAAGTGGCTAGCTACATGCAGAAGAGCAAATCAGGATCCCTACCTCTCACCTCTCACAAAAATTCAATCGAGATGGATAACAGACTTAAACTTAAGGCATGAAACTTTAAGAATCCTAGAAGAAGATGTTGAGAAAACCCTATCAGACATTGGCCTAGGCACAGAATTTTTGATGAAGACCCCCAAGGCAATCACTGCAGCATCAAAAATAAACAAATGGGATCTGATCAAATTAAAAAGTTCTGCACAGCCAAGGAAACCATCAGTAGAGCAAATAGACAACCCACAGAGTGGGAGAAAATATTTGCTCTCTACACCTCTGATAAAGGTTTAATAATAAGAATCTATCTAGAACTTAAATGAATTAACAAGAAAAAAGGAAACAATCCCATCAAGAAATGGGTGATGGAAATGAAAAGAAACTTCTCCAAAGAAGACAGAATAATGACATGAAAACATATAAAGAAATGCTCAACTTCTCTAATTATTAGAGAAATGCAAATCAAAACCACAATGAGATACCACCTAACCCCAGTAAGAATGGCCTACATCAAGAAATCCCAAAACAACAAATGCTGGCGAGGATGCGGAGAGACAGGAACACTCCTACACTGCTGGTGGGACTGCAAATTAGTGCAACCTTTGTGGAAAAGAATTTGGAGATACCTCAAATAGCTAGAAATAGAAATATCATTTTACCCTGCAATAGCATTGTTGAGCATCTACCCAAAAGAGCATAAGACATTTTATTATAAAGACATCTGCACCCAAATGTTTATGGCAGCACAATTCACTATTCCAAGATCATGGAAACAACCCAAGAGCCCATCAATTCATAAATGGTTAATTAAAATTTGTTATATGCTCACAATGGAATATTACTCAATCCTAAGAAATGACGGTGAGCTAGCACTGTTTGTTATCCTGGATTAAGCTTAAGCCCGTTATCCAAAGTGAGGCAACACAAGACATAGAAAATGGGCCCTACATCTACTCACCATCAAATTGGTACTGATTGATTAAAACTATGGTTTTTAAATGGTGGCAATGCTGACCAGGGATTCGGGAAGCGGGGGACTCAATCTTAGGGAGGTGGCGAGTATTTTGGAAGGGAAAGGCATAACTCTAACTCTTCTTAGGGAGAGGCAAAGATATGCAATGTAACCAAAATGTAAAAAAAAAAATCAAAACAAAACTTTTTATCAGTGGTGGGCAGGTGGTAGAGGGGAGGAGGAAAGGGGTGTATGCTTCCATGACGTATGTGATGCACACCACCGGGGGACTGGACACATTGGGGGGAGGGAGGGGGGGCAGGGGCAATATTTGTAACCATAACAATATTTATACCTCCATAATATGATGAAATAAATAAAAATAAATAAATGTATGCGGAAACTCTGATTCCAGGTTACATTTTATTTGATAAAGGAGAATGAATCATGATAGTTAAAATTGTCCTCAATTTATGTCAGGACAGTAAGTTGCTAACATTCCAAATTGCTACCATAAAGATGCTTTGATATAAGTTTTAAACATTAATTTAAATTCTCTTATCACAAAAGTCTAATGCACAGTATTTAACATCAGAATCATTTGAGGTGTTTATTTAAAAATACAGATTTATAGACCCTGAACTCAAATAATGGTTTAGAATTTCTTAATGTGGAACCTCAGAATAAGTCTATTAAACAGAATCTGCAAGAAATATTTATTCACACAAACATTTGACAATTTTTTTCTAGAGAAGCATGACTTTCCTTTGCAAAAAAGAAAAAATCTGAGTTTTTTACATAAAGTAGGTATATTTCACTGTACAATTTAGAAAATAAAAATTATCTATACCTACATTTGGATAGTAAAAGTGAGTTTATATGCTAATGTTTACAGTCAAAAGACAATTTAATTGAAGAAATGAAAGAATCAGAATAAGGGAGATAAGCTGACAGTTGAAAGGATCATATAGCTATCATCTAGAAATTCTATTTTATAATTTTATTTGTGTATAATGTGTTAAAATAATACTCTTTATTCATTTGCTTTTTGGAATGCCAAAAAGCACAAAACAATTTGTTTTTTTTAACTTAATAGTGAACATAGTATCAAATTATTAGCATTTTCCCATCATTTCAAAAGAAATCTTGATTCTATTCTGTTAGTTAAACCTCAGATTTATAAAAAAAATAATAATAATATTTCTTTCTTGGTCCTTGTTGCAAGGATGCTATTCTGAAGGTTTTCATTAGTATAATAGCATATTAAATTATCTTTAAAATCTTTTCATCAAAAAACCATAACAGCCATTTACTAAAAATCAGTAATGAAGAAATTCTTAAGTATGCATTATTATATCAATAATGGATAATATATTTTTACAGAAAATATCCTGATGAGCTTTTAATGAGAAGTATGTTTACATTATACTTACTAATGAAAAATAGTTAAAAAATTGAAAAAAGCTTGAGAAAGCTGTCTGGATGTACCACAACTTATTTATCCATTCACTTACTAAAGAATATATGGAGTTTTTCCAAGTATTGACAATTATAAATAAAGCTGCTATAAATGTTTATCTGTAAGTTTTTGTGGGCATACGTTTTCATCTCATTTGGGTAAATTTCAAGGAGTGCAACGCTGGATCATATGGTAAGAGCATGTTTAGTTTTATAAGAAACTGCCAAACTGTCTTCCAAAGTGGATCTACCATCTGCATTTCCACCATAAATGAACGACAGTTCTTGTAGCTTCACATCCTTACCAGCGTTTAGTATTGACAGTGTTCTAGATTTGGTCATTCTAACAGGTATGTAGTAATATCTCACTTTCATCATCTTTTCATATGCTTATTTGTCATGTGTACATATTCTTTGGTGAGCTGTCTCTTAAAAGCTTGAAAAAGAACAAGTTAGAAGACTGATACTGCCCAATTTCAAGAGTTACTATAAAGCTGAGGTAATCAAGACAAAGTGGTATTGGTGAAAGAGTAGACACATAGATCAATGGAATAGAATATAAAGCCCAGAAATATACCCAGATAAATACTGTTAACTAATTTTTGAAAAATGAGCCAAGACAATACAGTGGAGCAGATAGTCTTTTCAATAAATGGTACTGAAAAAGTGGGCATGAATATACAAAGAAATGAATCCAGACACAGACTCTACACCCATCATAAAATATTAACTCAAATTAAATTGCAAATTTGAATGGAAAACCCTAAACTATAAAACTCTTAGAAGATAACAGAGGAGAAAAGCTATGTGACCTTGGGTCAATAATAAGAAAACAAACAACTCAGAAAATAATTCACTTTTGAACATTTCCTCAATGATTGAAATTTATACCATATTTTGTTTAGATTTATATTAAGACTGTCTTTCATATTTATATTGTTTCTGAAGTTTCTTTCTTTTGTTTTTCTTGTTAACATAAAAGAACATATTTTCTTTCATGTTTTATCTTCTTAATATCTCTATATCAATTCTTACTCTTGCTAATCATTTGCATAGATGTAAATTACTAGGAAATTTTTAACAGTAATGTATTGCAACATTAATTCTGTATGACACACAACTACAAAATTAAGTGGTGTACAATATAAGCAATTATTTCTCAATATAAGGTGTCTTGCTGGACTTAACTTTTACAACAGGTTGGCCAGTTATTTGCTGGGGTGACTGTGATGACTAGTTTCTGTGCCACTTATATCTTATCATCCAGAAGACAATCCTTTGGATGATTTAAGCAACAACAGACATGAAGGAGAGACCAAGCCCCGATGTGCAAGTTTTTTCAATCATATGCTTGTGTCACATCTACCTACATTTCACTGGCTAAAACAATGTTCATGGCTGAGTAAAACTGCAAGTAAGGCAGCTTTCCCACTGAAGAAGGGCACAGCAAAGTTTCATTGTAATTAAAATTAATGCAGGAAGGGATAAAGAATTAATGCCATAATTGCAACCTATAACAGAATCCACTCCATTCTCCTTGATAGCCCTGACTTCAGAGTCCACAGATATCTCATGTAATTTGGACTCCTTATTTTCTAGGTATGCTGTCATAAACAAAATCGTGGGCATTAGTATGTCTTGCATCCTGCCTCTATAATGTCTTTTGCTTTTTACTGTCATTTTAAAGATTAAATCCAGTGAGCAAAGCACTTGAACAGAAACTTTTCTAAAGAAGACAGAAGAATGGCCAACAAACATATGAAGAAATGCTCAACATCTCTAATCATCAGGGAAATGCAAATCAAAACCACAATGAGATATCACTTAACCCCAGTGAGAATGGCCTTTATCAAAAAAGTCTCCAAACAATAAATGCTGGCGTGGATGTGGAGAAAGAGAAACACTCCTACACTGCTGGTGGGCCTGCAAACTAGTTCAACCTGTGTGGAAAGCAATATGGAGATACCTTAATGCGATACAAGTGAATCTACCATTTGATCCAGCAATCCCATTACTGGGCATCTACCCAAAAGATCCAATGATATTCTACAAAAAAGGCACCTGCACTCAACGAATGTTTATAGCAGCACAATTCATAATTGCAAGGCTGTGGAAACAGCCTAAGTGCCCATCAATCCAAGAATGGATTAATAAAATGTGGTATATGTATACCATGGAGTACTATTCAGCTCTAAGAAACAACGGTGATATGGCACATCTTATATTTTCCTGGTTAGAGCTGGAACCCATACTACTAAGTGAAGTATCCCAAGAATGGAAAAACAAGCACTTACCAGCAAACTGGTATTAACTGAGCAGCACCTAAGTGAACACATAGGTACTACAGTAATAGGGTATTGGGCAGGGGGGAGTGGGGAGGGGGGAGGGTATACATACAGAATGAGTGAGATGTGCACCATCTGGGGGATGGTCATGCTGGAAACTCAGACTTGTGGGGAGAGTGGGAGAAGGGCATTTATTGAAACCTTAAAATTTGTACCCCCATAATATGCCGAAATAATAATAATAATAAAAAGATTAAATCCAGAGTAGTCTTTAAAAATATAAAACATCTTTATTTTCTTCTTATTTTTGATAATTTGGATTCACATATGATTTTACTTTGGAAATAATTCCCCTTAAAATTAAAAATAATTGTCCCTATTACCTTGTCCCAATTTCCAAGTTTCTGATGAGAAGTCTAATGTTATTTTTCTTTTCTTTTCTTTTCTTTTTTTTTTTTATGTAGATGAACTTCTTTTCTCTCTTGAAATCTTGGGCCATTTTCTTAAACTTGGAATTTTCAGATATTACCAAGACATTTCAAATGCAGTTTTTCTTTTCTTTTCTTTTTGTATTCTTTTCTTTTTTCTTTTCTTTTCTTTTCTTTTCTTAGAATTTGTTAATTCATTTGTTTAAACACTCACCTGAATCTCTTTATATTTTTTGTTTTATACAATTCTCCTTCTTTATACAAAATTGCACCTCTATATTTTGTCCTCTATATCAATTTTTTTCTTAACATATTGTATATATTTGGCCTTTTATTTTATGTGTAGAGCAATATCCTTGATATTTTCCTTCCAGCTTCTGTATTTTTAATTAAGAGCTCTGCCGATATTTGGTTTTTCAAATTATTCATTTTTTTAGCATACTACTCTGCTTTGTAGGTAAAATACTATTCAATTTGAGGGCACTACAGGTTTTTAAAGGAAATTATGTTTTCATCTCTAGATTATCTCTATTAAATATTTCTTTAAATATATCTTGATTTTTGCACTAAATTATCTATTTCCTTCTTCTCAAACATTGTTATTCTTGATTGCCCACTAATATTTAGAATGTGGAACTAGTTTAAATTTTCCTAAGTAGCTGATTGAGTTTTCTTTGCTATTTTATATGTGTATCTATTTTCCCAGTAGTTCTCACTTTCCTATTATGTAGGAAAATAAAAGAATTGGAAACACTATGTTTAAAGTTAAATATTGATACTGTCAATTAGTACATGACACTATAGGGTTAGTAAAAGGAAGAGGGAAACCTAAGGGTAGGGTTTATATAAGGATACCATGATCCATGTCTGAGTCTTGTGAAAATAATGCTCAGGTATTTTGTCTACTTATAAAATCAAGCTGTACATAGATGTTTGGGGGTAGAGTTGGGGTTGTTGCATAGAAAATTGCATCAAGCATTTAGCCACTGCCCTGTTTCTAACCTCCCTTTTATTCCGTACCCTCGCTACTTAATAACATTATGCTCAAAGTTTTGCTAGGCTTCTATCTGGCAAATGAGTTTGTTCATCTTGATTCATTGATTCTGTGTTCTGAATCCATTTATTTAGCTTCAGTGGTCAGCATACTTCCACCCTCAACTTATACTCCAGGAATTTAATGTCATCTTTTGTCTATTACATTTTTTCTCATTCTTGTAGTATTACACCTCTTAATCATTTTTCTTTCACATAAATAAGGTCTTAGAAGGAAGAGAAAATAAAAACATTATGAATGTTGTCTATATAGAATGGGAAGTCAATGCGATCACTCAGTTTCCAATGAATTATGGAGCCTGTTATTGCTTAAGGGTTTAATTGTTTAGCACAAATGCCATATTGGCATTGCCATCAATTTAACATGGCATTACATTTCTTTGCTTCACCCATCAGTGATTTTGAGTCACTGCCTAATTAGATACAAAGAATGAAACAGTAGGATGTTGATGGTTTTCCATTCAATAGGCATGTATGAAATTCTGTTTGTAGCACAATTTTAGATCTTTTGATGTGCAAAAATAATGGATACAGTTTATTCATCATTTATTTATTCTATACAGAGGTACAGCACTTTATAAGATGCACTTTATTTAATCCTCACATCATTCTTTTGAGGTAGATATTATTAATTCTCTTTAACATTCACCCAACGTGACTCACAGGTAAATGGCAGGGCAGACTAAGGACTCTGGCTTTTCTTTAACTTAATACTGTGTTAGTCAATTTCAAAATGTTCAGACTTTGCTTTCAAATTATACATAGGCTATTGAAAGAAACAGAAGGAAAACAATCATTTAACATGAATGATATTCATGCTTCTATCTTCCCTAATTTATGCTGTTTTACTCATAGCTTCTTATGAAAATAGAGAATGGCCTTTCAGCTCCCCAAAGACAATACTATCCATGTTTATTACTTTACCAAAATAGCTCATTTTGGTAAATTCAAGCATCATTTTCTTGAAAAACATTTCGGATGTATCCACCCTCCCCCCAGGAATTAGCAACTTCTTTAAAAAGAGGAACATATTTATTCACATTGTGATCTAAGTAGGTTTTTAAGACTTCATGAAGTTAAGATTAAAACTCCAAAAGAGGATTTCATAGGGCAGATTGAGCATAGCCCTACCCATCCAAACTTCATTAAATATGTCTATTTCTAATCATTTTTAGACAAGATATTTTGATGCATTTAGGGAAGATAAAGAGCTGAAGCACAGCCAGTCAAAGAAGCCTCAGATCAGAATATTCATAAGTTATGTTTATAAGAAGTAGAAGAGCAGAGAAAAAAAAATATTTCAGCTGAATTGGCTAGGCTTTTTCCTATGTCCCTATGCCATAAATAAAATTTGCCAATCAACACACCATACTCGCAAGCATGGAAACCGTTGTCAAAACTCCCAGGCTGGGCACAGACCTGCTGCAAAAATATATCGACACAGAGACTGTGTCATTGCACACAGTTCCCATGGTAAATATTTTAAATTTTAACTTACAAATATGAATGGACAAGCAAGAATGACCAGACATTTGAGGGGAATAAAAGTCCAAGTTAAAATAAAAATAAAAGCAACCCAAGTGAAACAGAAACATACAGTATAACTTTCATGGCCCATTGCCACATCAGGAAATAGAAAAGAGCTTAAAGGGATTCTAATTAGTAGCTTCAGAGAAATTCAAAAAGGTGTTGGATACACAAAAAGGGAATAAGTTGTTATAAAAGGAAGAAATGAGAGATTATGAAAGACTTCTTAGATATTGAAAATATGATTGCTTAAATAAAATATTTAATAGAAAGTCTAGAAGAAAAAAAATTGAGAAACTCTCCCAAATATAGGGGGAAAAATAGAGATGAGTAATAGGAAGGAAGCATTGAGATACACAAATC
This sequence comes from Microcebus murinus, assembly GCF_040939455.1. Taxonomy (NCBI): domain Eukaryota; kingdom Metazoa; phylum Chordata; class Mammalia; order Primates; family Cheirogaleidae; genus Microcebus; species Microcebus murinus. Next base: position 17,511,651 of record NC_134114.1, read on the forward strand.
ATTAATTTAAGAGGTTTAACATTAGTCTAAAAGGAATTGCAGAAAAGGAGAACAAAGGAAATGGAAAGGAGAAATTTATCAACAACATGATAAAAGCAAATTTCCCAGATATGTGACACATGCCTTGAAATCATAAGTACTCACCTAGTGCCGAGCAGGACAGACTAGAAAAAAATACATAAAAAGGAAAACAAAATACTGCACTTTGGAGATACCAGGCAAATTCAAGAAGTATAAAAAATATTCTAAACTTTTTCTTTATTTTATTCATTTGTTCATTCATCATTAATGAGTGGCATACTGTGGCTATAAAATGGTGAAAGAGTTAAAGTCACTGCATTATTGAAGTTTTTACTCTGGTTTAACAGAAGTAAAATATTTGTAAACAAAAATATATTATAATTATATTAGTCTGCTTGGGCTGTCATAATACCAAAGACTGGGTTGCATAAACAAGAGAAATTTATTTTCTCACAGTTCTGGACACTGGAAATCTAAGACCAAGGTACTTGTGGTGTTGGTTTCTGCTGAAGCCTCTCTTCCAGGCTAGCAGAGGGCCGTCTCTCATTTGTGTCTCCCTGTAGTCTCCCCTCTGCACCTGTGCATTTCTATTGTCTCTTCCTAATCTTATCAGGACACCAGTCTGACTACATTAGGGCTCTACCCTTATGACCTCATTTAATCTACATTTTCTCCTTAAAGCCCCTATCTCCAAATACAGTCACTTTTGAATTTAGGGATTTGACATATAAATAAAGGAGACACAATTTAGTCCAGAACAATAATGTTAGATTTAATGAAGCAAAATAAAGTGTGGAATGGAGTAGAGGGAGATGTGGCAGTAAACATTTTATGTGGCGTCATAATTGGAGCCTTCTGAGATGGTTAATTTCATATGTCAACATGACTGGGCCATGAGGTGCCCTGATATTTGGTAAAGCATTATTCTATGAGGATGTTTTTTTTAGATGAGTTTAATATTTAAATTGGTAGACTGAGTAAAGCAGATTGCCTATTGTGTGTGGCCTCATCTAACAAGGTGAAGACCAGACTATAACAACAAGACAGAGGAAGGAGGTCCTGAGTAAAAGAGAATTATTCTTGCCTGACTGGCTTTGGCCTGAGACATTGGCTTTTTTCCTGCCTCAGACTAAAACTGAAACATTGACTCCTCCTGGGTTTTGATGCTGCCAACCTGTGGACTGGACTGATACCATCTGCACTTCTAGTTCTGCAGCTTACCAACTCACCCTGCAGATCTTGGGGACTCCCAGCCTCCAGAATAACATAAGCCAGTTTCTTATAATCTCTTTCTCTATCTATCTATCTATCTATCTATCTATCTATCTATCTATCTATCTATCTATCATCTATCTATCTATGGAGATAAGATGGTGTGTGTGTGTGTGTGTGTGTGTGTGTGTGTATACAAATACATCCACATATATAAAAATACCATTGTTTCTGTTCCTCTGGCATATTTTAGTGGAAGTTTGTATAAAGTGAGATAGATGAAGATATGAGGGGAAGTGTATTCCACATGGAAGAAACTGTGAGTGCAAAGATCAGGGCAACAATGAACTTAGTTGTTGGAAGAACAAGAATGGAGTCAGAGGGCTTGAAATAGAGTGACAGAAATGATAGAGAGGCTGTTGGATATAATGGTCGGGAGAGTACGATCATGAAGGGATTTATAGGCCAAGATCAAGGGTTTGGATTTTATTTGAAGTATAATGGAGGGATAACAGCAGGGCTTAGACTAGAAAGTGCCATCATCTGTGTTGTAGTCTTTCAGAGTTCACTGTAGTGGCTCTGTGGATGGTAAACTACAGGGCTGGAAGTGAAAAGAAAGAGACTTGTCAGAAAATTATTTTTAATAATTCATATGATAAAACAAGTAATATGATGCAAAGATAATTCAAGAAATAGAAAAGAATTTTAAAGAATTATAATTAGTAAATGAAGACACTGAAGACAATATTGCATCCATAAGAAATGGAAAAATCAGGAGTAAAAGAGAGTAGTGAGACTAAAAGAGAATTGTTGAAAGTTGAAAATGAAACTGACTAAATAAACTCTCCATTGTTGCTGCAGAAAAGGAAGAGGACTGGGGAACACACACTGAACAATGACTGTCGCAAAGAAATGAAAAGCACATCTGTTATTTGGAAATAGAATAGGAGAAGCACCATACAAGAGTCCCTGTTCTAGAATACATCCCATGTCATACTGAAGAGAGGTAGAAAACTACATTATGAGACCAAGGAATTTTTACTTGCCTCTGTTTATTCATCTAGTTTCATTGTAGGTAAACCATTTTGTTCTTGTTGTGTTTTGTTTGGTTTGGTCATTCTAGCTGCCCTAAGGTTCTGTTAGATTGCACTGGAGTGCAATGGAATGATCACAGCTCATTGTAGCCTCAAACTCTTACGCTAAAATAATCCTCCTGCCTCAACCTACAAGTGTGCACCACTAAGCCCAGATAAATTTTTTTAATAGTAGAGATGAAGACTCACTATGATGCTGAGGCTGGTCTCAAACTCCTGGCCTCAAGCAATCTCCTGTCTTGGCCTCCCAGATATTACAGGCATGAGCCGCCATACATAGCCTATTTATTTTTAATGGTGAGTCATGCCCTCATAAATTTTATTTGATTGTCTGTTGATTTTACTTCCAGAAAGTCTACCTGTTAATAGCCAAATAGAGAAACACTGCTAGGCCATTCTGCTTACATACCCAGGCTGCTTAAGGGAAATTTAAGGATTACGTTTATTTTAATATTATCTGTTCCTTAGTAATTCTTGAGCATTCTGCCTGTTCATTTTACTAGCTTTCAGTATACTTCTAAATATTTAGTAGCATTTTGTAAAACTCTTCATTTTACAAAGGGAAATTTCAGGTCCAGGGAGGTTTGTTACAATTATACATTACATACTTAAAGCTATATATGAATTGAACATTACATCAGAAATTCTTTTACAACATTAGAGTTTCCTAAACTTTTTATTTTTAAGATTAAGATTCTAAATGATTCTTAAGATTGGGGATCAGCATTCTAAGATCAGAAGGTTGGGGAGAGGAAGACTCAAATTTTTATGAGAGTTTGTGATTTATGTAGAAAAGGCTGCATAAACCTAAGCATTGTTAATAAGTAAAATTTTAGTCCTTGTGATAAATCTCCTCCACTTTCTACCATGACACAATATTTTTTTTCTCTCTCTCTCTGAAACAAAATGTCTTTCCTATAGATACATAAACAATTATTTTCATAGTAATGAATTTGAAAAAAGTCTTCCCTCCATAAGCATACTTAGGACAGAAATATAAAATACGTTCTTTTCCCTTGGGATTCTTTTTCCACTTGGTTGAAGAAGAGATTGAACTGAGTATCTCTGAAGTTGTGTTACATACACTCCTCACGCTGCTGATTATCACTGTCATTATTACTATTATTAGTAGTACTAAATGAATATTTTATGCTAATGACAGCTAATACATTTCTTAAATTGTACTTGAGGCCAGCCTCTCTCATATTATTTACAACTAAATAAAATATTCAAGAGATCTTTCGATTAACATTTTACAATTTGTTTATAAACACAAAATATTTTTATATGATCATGTCAATTTAAACAATTACATTTGCCTTTGAAACTGTATCTTAGTATCACAGCAACTTTGTACCTCTGTATTCCAGTCTGTTAATGTTTCTTTAATATATCTTGTGGTCACCTAAGAGAAGTTTAAATTGAAGACTCCAGATAAAATGAATGAAGATGGTTCTTGACTGGCCATCAAATTTGGATGTAGATAATGTTTGCAGAATAGTTCAGAATAATAGACTTAGTGCATAATGTAAAATAAGAAGATAAAATTCAAAGATTAAGAAAGTGAAGGAATCTAATTTTGGCTAATCTGGGGACAGGGAGGGGTACACTCACTAAATGAGAATTATAAATTAAAAAAAAAACAGAGAGGTAGCAGATTTGAGGGAGAAGAATCACATAGCCAATTTCAACTTCAAAAGTCTGGGAACAAAGTGTCAGTAAGAGAAAGAAGAAGGTCCTTTTTTAATTACTTCATTAGGGTTACATATCTTGCCCCTGTCCCCGTCCCCCACCCCGCTATGCCAGAGCTTCTAGCATGTCCAGCCTCCAGGTGGTGCACATGGAACCCACCATGTAAATACATACCCTTCCCCTCCTTCCCCCTTCCCCCTGCCCACTTCCTGATTACAGATTTTTTTTTTCAGACATTTTGGTTACAATGTATATCTTTACCTCTCCCTAAAAAGTGATAGAGGTAATCCCTTCCCCCTCCAACAATGCTCACCACGTCCTTAAGATGTGGGTCTCCCCCCCCAATCCCTGTTGAACACTACTGTTTTTGAGCACCATAATTTTAGTCAATCAGTACCAATTTGATGGCGAGTAGATGTGTAGCCCATTTTCCAGATCTTATGTCATTTTGCTTTGTGTTATGGGCTTAAACTTAATCCAGGATAGCATAAACGGTGTTAGCTCACTGTTATTTCTTAGGATTGAGTAATATTCCATTGTGAGCATATACCACATTTTAGTTATCCACTCATGAACTGACGGGCACTTAGGTAGTTTCCATGCCCTTGCAATAGTGAATTGTGCTGCCATAAACATTCGAGTGCAGTTGTCTTTATAATAGAGAGACTTATGTTCTTTTGGGTATATGACCAACAATGCTATTGCTGGGTTGAATGGTATTTCTATTTAGAGCTGTTTAAGGTATCTCCAAATTCTTTTCCACAAAGGTTGCACTAATTTGCAGTCCCACCGGCAATGTAAGAGTGTTCCTGTCTTTCCGTATCCTTGCCAGCATTTGTTGTTTTGGGATTTCTTGATACATGCCATTCTCACTGGGGTTAGGTGGTATGAACAACTGGGAGGCATCAGTCTTCCTGACTTCAAATTGTGCTATAAAGCAATAATAGTTAAATCTGCCTGGATATGGCACAAGAACAAAAGCATCGATATCTGGAATAGAACTGAGATTCCAGAGATACAACCATCTGTATACGGTAACCTAATCTTTGATAAAGCAGACAAAAATATACTTTGGGGAAAAGATTCTCTCTTCAATAAATGTTGATGGGGAAAGTGGTTAGCAACATGCAGAAGAGTGAATCAGGATCCCAACCTCTCACCTCTCACAAAAATTCACTCAAGATGGATAACATCTAAACCTAAGGCATAAACTTTAGGAATCCTAGAAAAAGATGCTAGGAAAACCCTATCAGATATTGGTCTAGGCAAAGAATTTATGAGGAAGACCCCCAAGGCAATCACCGCCACATAAAAATAAACAAATGGGATCTGATCAAATTAAAAAGTTTCTGCACTGCCAAGAAAATGATCATTAGAGCAAATAGACAACCCACAGAGTGGGAGAAAATATTCACTCTCTACATTTCCAATAAAGGTCTAATAACAAGAATCTACCTAGAAGATCCTTGATGATTTAAAAAGTGTTAGTTGTGGCAAGATACCTATAAAAACATTAAAATGTCACCTCTTCCTTTTCTCAAATATTTTTTATTGAAATATTAAATTTATTTTGAGAAGTATATAAAACATTGCCAACATACTTTGCAAAATGTTTGTACCAATACTTACTTCTATCAGGAGCATGTAAGAGTTAAAAATTTCTCCCTAACTTGATAATACTTTTCAATTTTTGTCATTGCAGTGGTTGTGCAGTGATATTTCCTTTGAGCTTCAATTTACATTTCCTTGCTGCCTAATATTTTTGAAAAACCTTTCTATATTCTCCTTGGCCATGGGGATATATTCTTTGGTCATAGGTATATTAACTTCTTTAGCTTATTTCTAACTGTATCATCTCTGTTTCTTATAAGTTTGTAAAAGGCCCGTTATATATTCTGGATATAGGTTTGATATTATAAATTGCAAAATCTTTTATTCCAGTCAGTGATTTACCTTTTCTCTCTGCTGTGTCTTCTCATGAATAGAAGTTCTTATTTTTAGGTAAGTCTAATTCATTGATCCTTCCTTTACGCATATTTTTATCCTTTTAAAATGAATATTTACTTCTTCACTAAATTTATAAAAATTGCAAATATCATATTCTATTAGCTTATTATTTCAGCCTTTTTTCATGTTTACCCCTAAAATCTGCCTGACTTCTTAGTTTGTCTACCAACAGTTCTTTGATGCAACAGTTCTCTTTGCTGCAACTGGACCGTATTTTTGCTTTCCCAGCACTGCAAGACTGTGAAAACGCTGCTTCAGCTTCAGCTTCCTGCTGGGCCTTTGGACTACCTGCCCTGACCCGGTGAGAAGAGATGTGAAATGCAGAACAACAAAAGAAGACTGGTGGGGCCAGTTCCTGAAATAGGAGAGAGAAACTGGGTTCTAGATCATGTGGAAAATATAAAGTGTCACCATTTGCTCAGGTACTTGAAGATAATGGGTGGGGGCTGTTATAGAGCAACTTTATTGAGAATGGAAGAAATCATGGGAGTCGACCTTTTGTGTTTAGGACAAGAGGAGATTAGCTCAGAATTAGAGGGTGATAAGAACACAGGAAAAATTTCTAGCAGGAGAATGAGGATATGAAGGAGATTTAGTTAAATAGGAGCAATTAAATTGTCTCTAAAATTTGAGAAACACAATATTTATCTTCCAACAGAAAACTTTGAACTAAATAATCTCTAGTCTTTTGTAAAATTTTACAATCACTTATTATATATAAAAATATTCAATATTCAATATTCTTCATAAACCATAATCATCATTTGGGCATAATCTTTCAGTGGCTTGGTTGTCAGTGGCAACTAAATAAATTTAATGTTCCTTAGAAAACTGAGCATGGGAGCCAATAATATAAATGCTTTGGTTCAAATACTAAGACTTAAAAGTTACAAGTTAACTAATAATTTATATATCTGTGTGTATGTGTGTATTTATTGCAAGTTTTCACTATTTTTGTGTTAGTGATATCAAACCAAAGAAGACACTTGAGTGTTGAAAAAAGAAAATACAACTTAGATTTCTGTATATCGAGGAAATATGAAATTTTAAATACACTCTGAAAATGATGATATCGAGGGAGATGGTATTGCATGTGCTATTGACTATATTGGAGATAAAGGAGCTATATGTTTTTAATTTGTTCTTAAGATTCATTCTCTAAATTTTCTATCTTATCTGTGTTTGAGAGTTAGAGCTTCCTGGACTTCATTGAGGTGAATCCTTGCTCTCTTGCTTTTCTTGGGTTCACCTAAACAGCATGGGAGAAATTGATTTTGTGTGTGTGTGTGTGTGTGTGTATGTGTGTGTGTGTGTGTGTGTGTGTGTGTGTGTGTGTGTATGTGTGCGCGCGCGCGCATGCGCAGCCTCTAAGCCCTCCCTGCTGGACTGTGTATTGAAAGTGGCTGTGTTCACCATCTCAGGTCTTGGCTCCTGTCAGTAACGTTTTTTTAGATGATTTTTCTCATAGCTTTGGATGTTACTGGTTTCAGTAACTGCTCTTTACTCTTGTGCCTTTTAACTTAGTTGTAATATTTTCATTGTTATATGTTCCAGGTGTCCCTTGTTACAAGTCCCTGGGTGTTTTACCCTCATTTGTTCATTGTCCAACTTTACAAATAATTCTTCAATGATTTTTATTGAGTGCACTATCTGTTTTCTGCTGGCACTTTGACTAATACAAGCAATAAAATGAATTTTTCAAATTTGTCTTTGCAAAAGAAGATATATTTTGTTATAGAAGAAAATAAAAACATTAAATGTTAATATTTATGTTTAGTTATATAAAAGAGAATAATAAATAAGCCACAGTGTTATGAAGTATGAAGTTTAATCTGTAAACTAACTGAATTATAAATTGTAAAATATAACTCATCTTTATGTTAGTTACTATATTTCTAGTTCATTGTGTGAATTTAGTCTAAATAATAATTTCGATATTGCTTCTGATGTCTCATTTCAAGCAGAACTGAATGAATTTTATATTTAGTTTTTAAAAAAAGTTTAAAATTCTTTAATGTAGTAAATAATTAGAAGAAAATTAAAACTTTATTTTTTTGAATTAGAAAAAAAATCACACAAATATCAATAGTTTTTAATATGTTTATCTAATTATATTTCCAATGTACCTTTTTTGAAGATATCAGTATCTTACTAGACAGATTTTTTTGACTAACACTAAGATAAAACTATTTGATGATATAAAGGGGTTTTTAAAATTTGATCATAGACCAAGTTTTTCATGAACTCATAGGAATATGAAATGACTATTGTCTATAAATGGAAATCATACAGAGATTAGTGATTCTGTACACTTGAATAAAAATGGCATGCATGTTTTACTACAATGTTACCTCCTTTTTTTAGTTAAGTTCAACTACAAAGAAAAGATTCAGTGTGAAAATTGACATCAACACTAAATTCTCCTGATTTAAAATTTTCAAAAAATGGAAATCATTGGGGATTAGTAGAATGTACAGTGCTCACAGACAGAAATGGATGCCATTGCTTGTAGATATGGCTTACCTGCTTGTGATATTTTATTGAACAAATTCTTGCATGTGATAATTAAGCTGGTTCTTACAAAGAACAGTACATATAGAAGAAAGATATCCCTGGAGGGACATAGGATTGACAAAAATATATTATAGAATCTGTCTTTAAACATTTTATAGAATTACTACATTTGTAACCTTTCTGACAATGAACTATTAATGCAACATACTGAAGAAATGTTGTGAATAAAAAATAAAACTTTTTGATGGACTATAAAGGAAATACCAAGGCCATCATTTGTTCTAGATTCCTTTTCTTCCAAGATCTGTTCAATTGCCATATTTTCATTTCACCCTGAGATGGGATAGGTAAGGTCTTTGAATATATAAAGAAGTAAAATAATCCTAGGTCTTATTAATGTGATTGCTTTAAACTAATTTTGAGCTACTTCTTTATCAGAATTTTATGTAGATTCTTGTCAGTATGAATTTTGAAATTATTTCAATCTGCATCTACTCGACTCTGAATCATTTTCATTACTCCTGTTTCATAACTTTGACCTGGTATTTTTTACTATTTCCACTATGTCTTTCCAGGACTTCCCTGATGCTCACAGATATAAACTACTCCTCTTGAACAAAAGAGTTACATCCTGATTGGGATCTACCCCTCAGGTCTGCACTGATTGTGTTAGGTGTCTCCAGTTGACAGAAAATGAGAACCATGTCATGTCCTTTTTACAATATCATAGTGCCTTATTAATGCTAATTTTTAAAGAAGGGTTGTCCCCAACTAGTTGTATTTACTCAATTGTATATAACTTTAAAGGGAATTACATGCCTCCTTATTTCAGAATCTCATTTTGTTTATATATTTTTATGAATTATATTTTTAATTGAAAAATTATGATTATATAAACTTATGGAGTAGGATAAGATGTTTTGATAAATAATGGTAAAATATGGTAAAATAATGTGGAATGACTAAATCAAGCTAATTAACATATCCATCCCCTCTCTTACCAGTTTTTTGTGAAACATTTGAAATTTACTCCCTAGTTACTTTGAAATATATAATACATTAAATTGACTCTAGTTACACTGCTGTGCAATTGATCTCAAAACTTATTTCTCCTAACTGGAACTGTAAAAATTTTGGTGAGGATGCAGAGAAATAAGAACTCTTATTTATTATTGGTGGTAATATAAATTAGAACAGCCATTATGGAGAAAGATATGAAGGTTCTTCACAAAACTAAAAATAGGACTACAATAGGATCCAGAAATCCTATTTCTGCGTATCTATACAAAAGAATTGAAATCAATATGTCGAAGGGATATCTACACTCCCATGCTCATTGCAGCAGAATTCATAATAGGCATGGTATGGAATCAAACTAAATGTCTATCACCAATTAAATGGGCAAGAAAATGTGGTATATATGCACAGTGGAATGCCATTCAGCCTTCAAAAAATGAAATACTATTATATGCAACAACGTGAAGGAACCTGGAGGATAATAGATAGGGTAAGTGAAAAAAGCCAGGCATAGAAAGACAAATACTAAATTATCTCACTTAAATATGTAATCTAAAAATGTTGAACTCATAGAAATAGATGATTCCCAGATATGTGCAGATGGAATGGAAAGTTGGTGATCATTTTTGGTTATACTGAAATGTATTATTTGGATATGTTAGAACTAAAGGTCATGGAATGATAAACCACTAATTGGCTAAATAATTTTAACACATGATATTAAGTATCACAAGAATGGAAAAATAAGCACCACTGTACTCACCATCAAACTGGTATTAATTGATCAGCAGTTTTGTGCACATATAGTAGTAACATTCACCAGGTGTCGGGCCAGTGGGAGGGGGGATGGAGGGGATGAGTATATTCACACCTAATGGGTGCGGTGCGTACCGTTGGGGGGATGGACATGCTTGCAGCTCTGATATGGACAGGGTAAAGGCAATATATGTAACCTAAACCTTTGTATCCCCATAATATTTTGAAATTAAAAAAATAAAATAAAGATAAAAATTAAGCAAATAAGAAAAAAGACAACATAAAAGTTCACAAGATACTTAATAGGAAGGAATATATGTATTTTAGAGTTTCAAGAGAAAACTATAAAATTGAGTAACAGATGTAATGATACAGATTCACAGAGGAAATCATGACAGAAACATAAAGCAAATTTAAAATAAGATGGTGAGCAGAATTCTAAAAAAGTCTACAAGATAAATTCCTTGCCCCTTGTGTACAAACCATGTGAAGGAGACCTGGAAATATGATGGGATATCACTCCTATAATTAGGATACTAGGCAGCTAACTTTCAGTTAATCTATAGGACTGTGGTCGTGACCTAATCAAGTGAGTCTTTAAAATGATTAGAACCTTCCTAAATTAAGATTCAAAGTCCAAGAGTATTAGAGGGACTATGGAGGGAGCAAAGTAGCAAAGGCATGAGCATGACCTTCAGTAGGTGAGACAGCATCATGCCTAGCAGATTCCAATAAATTTGTACCTCAGTGGTTGCAACCTATCAAATAACAACTTGATTTCAGCTTTGTGGATCAATGAACAGAGAACTCCAGCACACTTGGCTCTGACTGCTGATCTCCAAAACTGTGAGCTAATAAATCAGTGTTTTTATAATACAATATTTTAAATAAAAGGAAATATTACTTATTTTTATATTATGTTAAGAGCACTTAACATAACATCTACCTTTTAACAGATTTTTTAAGGACACAATACTGTACTGTTAACTATAGGTACTATGTTATGCAGTAGATCACTAGAACTGTACTCATCTTATATAACTGAAACTTTACATCCATTTAAAACAATTCCTCATTTTTCTTATCTCACAGCTCCTGGAAAGTACCATGTTCCTCCCTGCTTCTGTGACTTTAACTACTTTAGATACCTTATATAAGTGGAATCTTGCAGTGTTTGTCGTTTTATGACTGGCTTATTGACTTATCATAATGTCCTCAAGATTCAACTATGTTCTCACATGTGGTAGCATTTCCTTCTTATTTAAGGCTGGATAATATCCCATTATACCACATTTTCCTTATCCATTCATCCATCAATGGACATTTTGATTATTTCCATATCTTGGCTATTTTATTATAAATAGTTCTGTAATGAAGAAGAGATTGCTAATATCTTTTCAAGATCCTAATTCAATTATTTTAGATAAGTACCCACAAGTAAGATTTCTGAATCATACGATAGTTCTATTTTTAATTTATTTGGGGAAACTTCATACTGTTTTTCACAGTGGCTGCACCATTTTGGATTCACACCAACAGTGTATATAGGTTCTAAATTCTCCACATCCTAACCAACACTTGCCTTTTTTTTTTAATGATAACCACTCTAACAGGTGTATTAGCTTATTTATTCATGCAATGACTATTACTGAATACTATGAAATAGGCAGTATTCTAAGTGCCAGTATATAGCAGTGAATAATATATTAATTCCTGTCCCTTTGGAGTTAACATTCAATTGTATTTTGATTATAGTTTCTTTATATTTTGTTTAGCCAATAGAATATAATTTTTTTTACTTTAGATATGTTTAGATTTTTGTTTAGATATGTTTATTTGATTCTAAAATCTGAATAAGCTGATATTAATTTATTGCACTTCATGATATATATATATATATTTGATTAAGTATTTAAAGTAAAAAATGGGGGAAATGGTGATTGGTATTCTGATTATATTTTTAACTTGTCATGAAACTTTAAATTATCTTTTTAAATTCTGAATCCCTAAAATAGTTCTGTAATTTATATTAAAGTGGGGAAATAGACATTCCAAATGTAATCAAATTCATATCTAACGAGTAAGGCACCATCTAGTTGGTTGAGGGCTAAGGTAGAACAAAAATGCAGATAAAAAGGCCAATTCACTTTCTTTTCTGGAGATGAGACACTCTTCTGCCTTTGGACATTAAAAATCCAGGTTCTCTGGCCTTTGGACTTTGAAATTTTCACCAGTGGCTTCCCAGGTTTTTAGGTCTGTGGCCTCAGATTGAGTTACACTATGGGCTCCTCTGGTTCTCTGACTTGGACTGAGCCACGTAATCAGTTTCTCTCCTTCTCCAACTTGCAAACAGACTATCTTGGAACTTCTCAGCCTGTGTAATCATGTGAGTCAAGTCTCATAATAAATTCTCACTCATATATTTATATATCTATATATCTATATCTATCTATATCTTTATCTATATATATATCTATCTTATTTATATTTCTTTGGAGAACCCTAACACAATATATGTGCATATTTTCACACTTATACCAATGGTTTTCTGTATTTAAAATATTTTAGTAATAAGTTTACATAAGTTATATTTTCCACAAATAGTTTAATGGAATTCCTCTTTAACTGTATAATGAATTCCAAGAGTATCTATAATCTGAGATGCCAGTATACTATAATCTACCATAAACTGAAATATTCAAACAAAATTTTTAATCCACTGAGCTAAATAAAGCATTTTGATATTTATTATTTTTTTTTTTTTTTTACTACTGAGTTGCAAACAATTTAATAGGAATCTTTAGTACCCCTTAACTTACTCTCTCTACCCTTTAGGCAATGTGAATAAAGTTATGGGGTAAAGAAAAAGATCAAGAAAGGCCTCTCGAGCTTTTTTTTTCTTCATTCATTAACACATATAAAAGTTGAAAAGAGAAGAAATATTTAGCATAGGCTTCACCTACTGTAATACAAATCATGTACAGTCATGCAGTGCTTACCAACAAGCATATATTCTGAGTAATGCACCATTGAGCAATTTCCTTGTTGTGTGAACATTATAGAGTATATTTACACAACCCAAATGATATAGTGTACTACACATCTAGGCCATATGGTTTAACCTCTTGCTCCTAGACTACATACATACCTGTACAGCATGTTACTGTACTAAATACTGTAGGCAATTATAACATTCTAGTATTTGTGCATCTAAACATAGAACTGGTATAGTAAAAAATATGGTACAAAAGATAAAAAAGGATATACTATATAGGGCACTTGCAGAACTGGAAGTTGCTCTGGCTGAGTCAGTGACAGAGTGGTGTGTGAATGTAAAGGCCTAGGGCATGACTGTACACTGCTGTAGACTTTACAAATGTACACTTAGGCTACACTAAATTCATAAAAATATTTTTATTTCTTCAGTAATAAGTTAATCCTCCTTTAACAGCTTCTGCTGTTTTCTTAAATGCTAAGGTGCCATATTTTGGGGTAGTGGTTCCTGAATATCATTATTGGTATTTGACAAAGTAAATTTGATTGGAAGATGGAATAATGTAATGCACATATTTAACCCATGGTGAAAAAAATCACTATGCTACTTAATGAACTCTCTAAATAGCATTGAGTAACTGAAATCCACAGTTGTATGACAGACATGAATGGACACTACCAGAAAACTGTAAGAGCCTTAATTGCTCTTGATTACAAATGCTCCAGTAGAAGCCAGTTCACCATTTGGGTTCTTGGCACAAAGCTGCCATATGGGTAGATACTTCACTTTGTATCTTCCTGATAAGCCCAGGATAATATAGCATTTTGTTATTTTCCTAAGACATTCAATAATTACTATTCAATTATTATGTATATTAAATTGATATGGTATTTTCTTAACTTTCATAATATCCTTTTGTTTAAAATAGTATTTTTTGTTTGAGGTAAAGCAATGGTATCTCAGCAATATCCATTACCAAAGCATAATGTGAACCTTGATCAACAGTGCTAGCAAAGTTGATGCCCAGTGGAATTTGGCAAAAATGTCAAATATGTTTGTCAAAATGTCAAATATGTTTGTCAAAAATGTCAAAAATGTTAAATATATAATGAATATATTTTCATATATTTTTATCATATATTTAAAATGAAGCTTAGTTTGTTCATACTTTTTTCCTAGACCATAATTAAATTTAAAACCTCCCAAATTAAGAAAAATCTAAAAATATAGCATCAATTGCAAACAATGCTAATAATTAGGCAGTTTTAATAAATTACAAAGAAGCAGTAAGAAGAACAAAGAATTGTGAGTTGAATATTATATTTAAGTGGTTACTTTTGTCCTAGTAAACAAATTTTTCCTGTCACTCCAGGACAACATACACTAGTGGCTCTCAATTTTCATTGAACGAAAGAAGTACTGTCCATACTTATTTAAAATACAGTAAATTCTACCATCACTCCAAAAAAATTGATTCAATAGGTCTAAGAAGGGATAGAGGCCAAAAAGTAGAACTTGTTTTAATATATATCCAAAGGAATTCTGATAGTGTCATTTTTGAACTCCAATTTGAATGATCTAAGAAATCTTTGGTTGGTTAGGAGGAAAAATCAGGTAAGAAAAGTAGCAATGAGTCAGTAGATATTAAGGCTATTTCCAGAAAGTTAAATCAATGTGCTTCATATGCAAATTTCAGTAATTTGTCAAGTTGCATATTTCAAATGCAAGAGAACACACCATTATTCAAAAAATACATGAACATTTGAAATAACAATGCATTTTTTTAAAATCTGCAATACATTATTTTCTCTTTCTAATGACCTGATCCAGTTCAAATCCTTAGAAAACATGAGCTAACCTGTACATCTGCGTTCATTAAAATACTGTCTTTTTAAATTCAATGAAACAAATTGTAAAAACATAATATATTAATACTTTAGACTTTGATGCATGTAAAGATGTTATTTCCTTTTCATAAAAACATAAATTTTATTTGACTTTTGTATGGCTGGTTATAGCCTGAAGCTGATTAAAATTCTAAATTTAAATAGTTTTATCTGTTCACCTTTATAGAGTAATCACATCCTATGTTGTTTTTTTGAATATGTAGTTTCTGCCTCATGTCAGAATTCCTGATGGCAGGAGCTTCTAAATTTGTCTTTAAATTCACTACATGACCTTGAGTGGAATGTCTATTGAAAAATAATGTAATAAATATATTATTAAAGAAACATCATTGACATTTGAAAAAACTTTTTTAACCTAATTAAAATTTAAATTTAATGATTTTCTTTGATCTTAATTAAGTAGGGAGAAAAATTTGGGGAGGCTCTAATGATACTGGAAGCCACTTTGACTTTTTTAAAATACATGTTATTGTGTATATCTTAGGTTTACAACATTATGTTATGGGATGCATATAGATAGTAAAATGGTTTAAAATGGTTACTATAGTGAAGCAAATTAATATACCCATCATCTCACACGGTTACAGTTTTTGTTTTAAGATCAGCTAAAATTTACTTATTTAACAAAAATCCCTATGCAATACAATTTTATTAACTATAGCCATCATGTTGTAGATCATTAGCTCTCTAGACTAGTGCATGGTATATATAAAATAGCAAGCTCAATGTCATCTGTCATTCTTAGTCTTATGTTTGCAGTAATCTGGTACTTTATACTTACAGTAAGCATAACTGATAGAATTAAACAGGAAGAATATTTTTGTTTTATGTCATTTACTGTGATCCATTTCCCTGACCCCATTAATGGCAGGTGTTGACATTTAATTGCAAATCTTTAAGATTCAGAGATGTTCAGACAAACCAAGATGAAATATGCCTGTCATTTTTTACTCATCATGAACTAATATGAAACACATAATCTAATCTCAAAATGGAAAGCAGATCACATCTCCACCATTATACAGACATCATAAACACTAGAACCTGTGTAGCAAAAATCTTCGGCACACCCTGAGAAAGAGCGACGGCGATATCACACCACCACCATTCTCGGTGCACATGGAAAAATATGACTATTACTCAAGGATTAATTTGTATGTACTCTGCCCTGTATGAGTTAAATAGGCATGTATGTATGACACTAGTGTCAAGATTTAAAAATGAGAAAATCAATGCAACAATTAACTTGTAGGAAGTAGAAATTCAATATACTTGTGTTATCAGGGAATTGGATGTCTTTCTCGATATTGTGTGGACAATCGATCATGACAGAACATTTTGAGCCACTCCTTATGAGGCTGAACAAGCGTTTTCAAAGGACCATAAAACTGGAACTTTTTGGAATATTTATGGAATATATTGTGCCAATGGAAGATTGCTCCAGATTAGTTAAACAGGTGACAAAGACTCTCTGACCAAATTTTAGTCAGGCTCCTGTAAGTCTTTTATTCGACTAGGCCTTGTCCTTGTATTCAGGCCTGCAAAGTTCAGTTTTAGCAGAATTCTGCTAAGTCGGTTTCATGAAAATCTGCTACCCTCAATGTCTAATCACCCTCAATATCTGAAATATCCGAATAGTTTCCTCATCCTTCACCATCCCCTGGGTGATCACACTGGCCTGTCTTCAACAAGAATCCTGTTAAGTCAGTTTAGCAAGGATTCTTTCTACCCTTGACATCTTCTCTTAATAATATGTTAGCCCTGCCTTATCAGCAGGGGATAATTTCAAAGACCCCAATAGATGCCTGAAATTGCAGATAGCACTAAACCCTAGATATACTATGCATATATAAATACCTATGATGAAGTTTAAGGAATTATGATATGCTGTGGCCATATCTTCTGTAGTTTGAGTGCAATAAAGGAAATATATATATGTATATATATATATATATATATATATATATATATGTATGTATATGTATATATATATATTTTTTTTTCTCCAAAATGTTAAGGGGATACAAATGTTTTTGTTACATGGATACCATGTAAGGTATAAGGCTAAAGTTGGGGCTTTTAGTGTCCCTAGCATTATAATAGTGTTCATTTTACCCAATAGATAAGTTTTCACTCCTCATTCCCTCCCACCCTCCCCTTTTCTTGGTTTTTGATGTCCTTTACATCTCTTTGTGGCCATGTGTGCGCATCTTTAGCTCCCAATTATTAGAGAACATATATGGTGTTTGTTTTTCCATTCCTAAGATACTTTGCTTAGGATAATGGTGTATAGTTCCATCCCAGTTAATGAAACAGACATTATTTCATTCCTTTTTATGGGTGAATAATATTCCATGATGTATATGTGCACACGTGTGTGTGTGTGTGTGTATACACACACATTTTCTTAGGCCACTCACGAATTGATGGACACTTAAGTTGATTCTACATCTTTGCAATTTTGAATTGTGTTGCAATAACATTTGAGTCCAGGTGTCTTTTTTATAAAATGACTTCTTTCTTTTGGGGAGGTACCTAGCAGTGGGATTGCTAGATCTAATGGGAGGTCTACATTTATTTCTTTGAGGAATCTCCATAGAAGTCATTTTTCCTAGAAATTGTACTAATTTGCAGTATCATCAACAGTGTATAATAAGCATTCCTTCCTCTCTACACCCACATCAACATCTGTTGTTTTCTAACTTTTGAAAAATGACCATTCTGACAGGGGTAAGGTGCTAGCTCATTGTGGTCATCGTAATAATTTGCATTTCCCTGATGATTAGTGATGTTGAGCATTTTTAAATATATTTGTTGGCCACTTTTCTCACTTCTTTTGAAAAATTGCTGTTGATGTTTTGTGTCCACTTTTTAATGGGGTTGATGATTTTTTCTTGCTGATTTGAGTTCTTTGTAGATTCTGGATATTAGCCCTTTATTGACGTATAGTTTGCAAATATTTTATCTCATTCTGTAGGTTTTCTATTAACTCTGTGGATTATTTCCTTTGCTGTGCAGAAAGCTTTTGATTTCTGTTTCTTTTTTCACAATTTCACTGATAGAAGATTTGTTTTTACTGTAGCTCTTAGCAATCTCAGCATATGCTTTTTTATCCTTCCTTATTAAGTTGAAAACTTTCACCTTTACACTTAAAACAAACACTTTACAACACCACTTTGGCATATCTAATTGTCAGCATCAGCACTCTTGCACTTTGGGGCCATTATTAAGTAAAATAAGGATTACTTGAAAACAAGCACTGTGATATTGGTACACTTGATCTGAAAATGGAGAAGGCTATTAAGTGACTAACAGGTGGGGAGCATAGATTGCATGGATATCCTGGACACATAATTCACCCCCCAGATCAGTTGGCATGAAATCATATCACACTACTCAGAACAGTGGTTTTGTGTTGTACTTAAAATTTATAAATTGTTTATTTCTGGAATTTTCCATTGAATGTTTTCAGACCATAGTTGACTACAGGTAACTAAAACTGTAGAAAGTAAAATAGAGAATAATGGAGGGGGCGCTACTGTATTCTATCTGTTCACAAATCTTTCCTCTGCCACCTTCCCAAACTGCTTATTGGCTACAAATCTCTAGTCATCCTTGCTGTATCTAGAAATGAGGCCAGCTCTATTCTGAGGTCTTTTTCCCCTCCCCACTTTTGTAAGAACTACTGTTGCGGCAATGTGTACAGCTAGTGTTATAGCTCTTGACTGGGGAAAGAACAGAGCGGCACACGAAGAGTCAGAGTCGGAGAACAGTCTTTATTCCTCTACAGTAGGCTCAGCACACCTATTGTGTGCTGAGACACCTATTGTGTGCAGAAGACAGCTCTCTTCCTGTCTTCTGATCTTCTGACCCTTCTGCCCCCCTTCCTCGGTCTCCTCCTGCTTTTATACCCTTGGTAGGGCTCAAAAAGTGTCCAATCAACTACAAGCTTTAACATCCAATCAACATCAAGCTTTAATATCCAATCAACAACAAGCTTTAACATCCAATCAAAAACAGTGGGATTCAAAAATTACCCAACCAAAATCACACAAGCAGCACGGCAGGAAGCTGGTGGCAGCACGTGGGCCCGGCCATATTCCGGCATGCGGGGCCCAGCCTCTCTCTGCCACAGGCCCCAGCCCCAGCAGTGTGCGTGCCCTCCAACTGACGGCGCAGCCTTGGCCCGCAGAGATGCGGAGCGACGGGGAGGAGGCAAGCAGCCGCATCCCGGCGCTTGACATTTTCCATATCACTACCAAGTAAAATCTGTTTTGTTTTGTTTTTTTTTAATCATTTTAACTACTGTCTGCCTCTGTATTTTTCTTTAACAGAGGCAGAGAAAATTTTATTTAAAGACTACTGCAATATTAGAGAGAAATTGAACTCAACTCCATTTGAAAGAAAAGGTGAGAGATTTTTTTAAGTGCTGAGAAAGCTGTAGTGAATGATGATGGGGGGTTGGTTAAGGTGATTAGACTGCCTGTGTTTGCTGATTGGCACTTAGGCAAGTTAGGGTCCTACCCTTTATCTTTCTTGATGACTACATTTCAAAGGCATGGCTCCCAAGTCCTTGAGAAAGACATTCCTACAAAAGAGGCTTGGAGAATATTTGTATACCTAAGGGACAGAGAAAATTTACATTTAGAAGTTTTCTAGAATAAATACTCTAAGAAAAGATAGGTTAGGGGACTATAGTCAGGAAGAAATCTGTCTAAAATGTGGTAAGGCTGAGCAGAAGTTAAGGCCATTTTGGTCTTGCACTTTGTACCTTGGTTTTGTGAACCTGATGGGGAAGTCCCTGGGTGCAACATATGCAAAGCATGCTGATGATTAGATATATGTATGCTTATTGCTGGTTGCTTATTGTTTGTGTTCTTTCAATCCTGCTGCTGATTGGTTGCTTTTGAATCCCACTGCCGATTGGACAACTGCTTATGCTCACAGTTGACTGGTTGTATGTAACCCCTAGAACTGTATAAAACAGGAGAAGAACAAGGAAGTGGTGCTCAGAATTTGGTGGCATGCTCCTCTGAGCCCACAGGCAAAATAAAGGCTGATTCTCCGACTCTTTGTGTGCCGCTTGGTTCTTTCCCTGGTCAGTCGCTGTAACACTCACTGTAACAAACCTTCTTAATAAATTAGATTTTTTAAACTCAAAGATATTTTAAAGAATTATGAGATACTAATTCTCTACATGATTATAATAAAAAATGTGCTTTTTACTAAACATGTTTACCTATGTAAATGAAAATGAAAATGTCAGGATTGCCTCCTAACTCCTTATGCAAAAGGAAAGGCCTAACCTGGAGGCTGAGTCATGTTTTCCAAATGAATAGCTGTTACTAACATTATGTATTAGCTAGATCCCCAGAAAAAGGTGAAAGGTCTCAGGTATCTGCAAGGACTGCCCCCACAGATCGTTCATAAGGAAATTCCTTGCTAGCCCCTGTAAACAAGCACATTGCAAATTGTAACTTTATGTCTACAGGCTTTAAGTCTAGCTCCTAAAGCTAAAGTCTGCTCAATTCCACACTAATAATGTTGATTACAAGTTGATTTTCCCCAGTGTGGAACAGTGACATGACAAGATCAATCATTTTCTACCTACCCACGGACATCCACATAATTGATTCCCCTTCACGCTCTTTTTCTCTTCATTTACCTTATCTTATGTAAAATATAGATTTCCTGGGCCTCACAACAGTGTAACCATTTGCCTACTCCACTCTCTCCTCCTTTTCCTTTCTGAATTCCCTTCCCCCTATACATACTGAGTTCCAAAATCCTGCCTTGGAAAAAAACAGGATGCTTCTGTGGCTTGTGTTTTTCCTTGGTACCTCCTCAAATTTCGGCTTAATAAACTTCCTTTGAATGAAATGATTGAGTTCTTTCCCTCAGTTACTTTTGGGTTGTCACTGTTAACATAACATTACATAGGCATAACTAATTAGTCTTTAAAGACGTTAAAAGGAAGGAAATCCCAATGAAAAATAAAAGAGACATAGTATACAATGGTAATTAAAAACACAGAGGTGAGGTACAGTTTGTTGTGCTAGAAAAATTCTCTATATTGTACCCCTTGTGTCACCTAGAAAGCTCCTGAAGTTTTCTGGGGCTCATTTTCTCATCTTTAATATAAGCGAACTGATCCCAGAGTTGCTGTGAAGGTTGGGAAACTACACTTAGGTCAGATAGAACTAGAGTAAGCATTAAGTAAATGTTATTTACATTTCTCATCCTTTCCACTTTCAATATCTTTATTTTAAAAACCTACTGTCAGAAAATTCTTCATATTTTGATTCTGACAGTCAAATAAAATGATTTAAGTTCAGTCACTAGTTCTTTCTCTATTACCAGAACACACTGTTCTTTCTTTGCCCATCACTTCCCCTGTCTCAGGACAGCATCAAAAACATGTGGACATATTCAGTTGAGTCACCATACAGGGAAGATTGTATGTTATTTAAAAATAGGAGTATTTTTCAGCAGATTTTTTGCTACCACTGGAAGTAGAAGGATTTTCATTTTTGATAATAGTTTAGAAGTCAATTGCTTCTCCTGCTAAATGCAGTGTCTCATATAAATTGCATTTTGTTCTTTTACTGTGTTTATCTCTCAGAAATCATTCCTTAAACCTGAGTCTATAGAAATTCTCTGGCATTGAGAACTTACATCTTCACCTCGGTGCTATGTGAAAGCAGGAAAGCACAGAGACATTCATTGTATGAGTGTGCTCTGTCTGCCATAACAAAATACCACAGTTTGGGAGGCTTAAAGAATGGAAATTCATACTTACAGTTTTGGCAGGTAGAAGTTCAAGATCAAGGTGCCCTCGGGGTTGGCTTCTGGTAAGGCCTGTGTTCCTGGCTTGGAGGCAATTGATTTCTTACTCTCTCCTCACATGATCTCATGCTCTTTCCTCTGTGAGCCTGCAGAGAAGTAGAGAGAAAGATATCTATTTGTCTCTTATTTTAAAGATACAAATTTTTTTCTGGGTTAGGGTCCTACCCTTATGACCTCAAGGGGGCCTAATCGCCTCCCTTAGGGGCCCTATCTCCAAATAGTGTCACATAGAGGGAGATAAGGGAATGAAATGCAAAAGGCGAATTTACTTTTGTTATTCCTCCTGATAAGGACTAAGCTTATCCCTCCTGGTTGTTCCCTAGGGAGATAAAGGAATGGAATGCAAGAAGGGACCTTACTTCCTTTATCCCTCCTGGTTGTCTGAAAATAATTTATTTACTCCTCTCAGAAAAACCCTCTATAAAACCCAAGGCTCTTCCCTTTTCTCTCCTGGATGCTTTTTGCAGCCTCTACTCATCTGCACCCAGATGTTCCAAATAAACAGCATTTTGCTACACATGAGGCTTTGGTGCCTCCCCTTCAGCTCTGGAACTAACAGTAAATTTATTTGTTCCTTTACCTATTAATACCAAATTTTGAAATTCTCTATTGAACATAGAAAGAATAAAATGTTCAAACACAACATGGTATTCTCTCCCATATAGTTCCATAAAATTGACACAATCACAAAATTTTAGCTAATGTTTATTAAATTTTATAAAATGCCAATGAAGTGTCGACAACTTTATAGATATAATTTGATTTATGTTCAATATTTAAATTTATATCAAAATTATCATAATATTCTCTTCTACAAAAGCCACCTTTTGAGGTTTGCTCTTTACCAGGCAGTAAAATGGACCTGCTTCTTCTCATGTAAGGCTTATGGTTTTCCACCTATGTCCATGGCTGGATGGAAAAATCCGTCTGAGTTTCTAGTGAAGAATGACTAAACCCTCAGATATAAAGTATATTCATCAGTGAATTTTATCATAATAACAATGATAATTTTGTCTTGACTTTTCAAACTATGGGAATATTTTTGAATTTAAGTGATGAATGGAAGACTCATGTTATTGATCCCTTAAAATTCCAACACCTCAGGGCATGACCTGGGGAGATTAAGGTTTACAAAATGAGTCAAATGTGGGTACTAACTAGTATTTAAAAGACTTGAGACCTCAGGCAAGGCAACGCATTTCAGGTTTTGATGGTGCTGTGGATATTCTGAAGCTGCAGACACTAGGAACCTACTGATAATCAATAATTCCGTTATTTGCTCCTAAAAACCTTATCTCTGCCCTGCTCATGAAAGTGCTTGGCTTGAGTAACATCCACAACCTCCTCATCTTTGTTTTGCCATTTTTTCTCCTGTAGTTATTTTCAGGAAGAGTCAACTTTTTTTTTCCTACTAGTTTAGCTTAAAATTAATATAATAACTTTAAAAAATCTTTTAAGGTGAGAAATCATAGCTAAATGTTTCTTTTAATTTTTCTTTGTTGTCTTGCCTAGGCTTTTCTATTTTTAACAAAGTCCATATTTTGTTTTGTTAAGTTGCACTAGGAAGAAAGGGCATCAGTAAGCTCAGTCTTTTTCAAAAGCACTTTTATGTTCTTACAAATCCTGTATACTATCACCCCCGAGTTGAATATTTCCACCCAAGAAATATTCTTTCTTGTAATAACGTGCAAAATATATAGAATGTAAAACTTATATTGATATTATTGATTCAAAATACATAAGTCAAGCATTGAGAGAACTTTGTAATAATTGTATAAATTCTTTGTCAGAATCCTTAATATTCCTGGTAGCATATTTTCTGCTCTAACAAAGCTATGTATATTGCTTTTGTCAGGATCTAGAGAATATTTTAATTATGAATTTTAATTGTGAATAATTGTAAATTATTATTTACTTTAAAGTAAATAATAAGCCTGACGCTTTTTGTTGCTGTTGCCCTTGATGTGCGTGCGTGCTCTCTCTTTCTCAATGGTGGTACACGTGTGGAGTGAATTCAACCCTCAAATCCGCCTGAAACTTAAACTTTTAGTATAAATACTTAAAGATTATTATTTTCCCCATTCTACCCAGATTGTGTTTGAAGCAATTTTTATTCTTGCTCTATTTCCTGAGAGTTATTTCCCCCCTTTTTCTGGTTCATACTTTCATAGCCATAAGGGTGATTTAGACTACTCTGGGGCTTCCAGTCTGTTTTCTCCTCTTCAGTAGGCATTAGAACCTTCCTGCTGACCCCATAAAGTTATTCAATAGGATTCTCTAAGTTAGCAGTAATATTCCAATTTCCTGGGGGAATTTCTAGCTTAGATAATAGCTTTTATCTCTGGAGATGTACTTCATTTTGGTATGTGAAAATGATTTGCCTTCATTTCTTATAGGTTGAAAAATGCCTTTAAATTTGTTTTGTATATTTTAGTAAGCATATTCATATATTTTCAAAAAAGAAAGTTTTTCAGGATATGTGAATTGTCTTATTATCAGAATTGGAAGTCTCAAGGATTTATGTTTCTATTTTATTTTTTATACAAACCTATAATAGTGGACCAGTATGGTGCTCTACATCAGTACAAAATTCATCTCAACCAGATTTACTGTTTACTATGGAAAATTAGTGATCTGAGAAGGTTGTCTCAAATTCCTTGAAAAAGCTAAATTGAACTATCTCGAAAAGAACTCTAGATTGCTTAGCACACTTTTGATAATTTTCTACCTTATTTGATAAGTGTCTTTAGCACCTGTAAACTTAACATGTATTAAATACACATTAGTAATATTTGTTTTCTAAATGCTATAGTTGGAATGTTTGGTCCCTGCAAACACATATTGAAATTTAGTTGCTTTTGTAACACTATTAAGAGGTGGGACCTTTAAGAGATGAACAGACTATGAGGGCTCTGCCCTCATAGGTGGTTTTAATGCCTTGAACAAGGGTCTTTAGGTAGTGAGTTCTCTCTCAGATTTCTGATATTCTCTAATGTGAGGAACAGTGTTCTTCCAATCTGGAGGATGCAGTATTCAAGATGCCATCTAGGGAGGGATGGATGGCCTCTCACCAGACCCCAATCTTGCTGAGACTTTGATATTGGACTTCTCAACCTACAGGACTGTGGGCCAATAAAATTCTGTTTATAATAAATTAGTCTATGATATTCTGTTATAGCAACACTAAAAGACTAAGACTGTGTGTGAGTGTATGTGTGTGTGTGTGTGTTATTTAACACGTGCAATGTTTGGGATAATTTGTCATATTAGGTGAAAATCTAATGGATTTCTGTGCAACATAGAATATTTTATAGATTTTGACTTGAGATTTTAATTTATAGGAAATGTTACCTAATTTGTAAGCGATATTTGAATGCATCATTAAATTTACTATCCATAATCTAGAGAATACTTAAGATTATTAGATTAATACAGGTTAGTAAATACTTGATAATATTTGATTTCTCTTAGAAAATTAAAGCACAGGACTTAAACCTGAATATATCAAAGAAGTTTAATTAATTTTTCATAAAGTTAAGATCATAAAAATAGGGGGAAACTGAAGAAATGATATTAAAAATGTGTAGAATTTCCAGTTGATTTCAAATGCTCACAATTATATATGCTTTTTCTTTATGGATCTGTAGCTAGTGTTCACAGATTTTGTACTTGCAAAAAACATATTATGAGTAAAATCTCTATGATGATTTTCTGGAGGTAGAAGTGCAAAACAGATAGGTGTATTGGATTCATCTTAACCATGTATACATTAGAGTAAAGACCAAAGATCAGGAAGAGAAAGATTTAGTGCAGATTCCATCACTACTGGCTTAACTACTCTTGAAATATCATGTTTTAAACCAATATCTTAAATTCCAATATTCATTATTTCAAACAGTCCTCATTCAATCTAAAGACATATATACATATATATATGTATTATATAGCATATGCTTGAATGATTATTTGATTTTTAAAATTTATTTATTTGAAATGTTTTGGGTAAAAATTCAACAGTAAAGATACATAAATCATGATGTGTGTTTTATTGACCTTAAACCCTAAATGGGATTCTGCTCTAGAAATAAAAGGTAATCCATCTTCCATTTCAAGCTAGTCCAAAAGATTGAATTGTGTTAAATGATGTGCTGCACTTTCTCAGATGTTCATTATTGCCCTATATAAATTTTGCTGAGATGAACAAACTCACTTACAGAAACTCTGTATGTTAGATTCACTTATTGAGCCAAAACTTGAGGTTATCACTTTGAAGTGTGGGAGACAATGTCTTAAAAATGAAAAATAACATTTTCTCCAAAATATTTGCTATATGAAAGCCTAAATGCTCTAGACACAGCTATCAATTATTTACCAAAGGCATGTATGGAAGCAATTTGTGGGTTGAAATTATATTTTTTAATGGCACCATAGAGCATGATACTAGATTTTGTTACAAATTTTTATTTGACACATTAGGTTTATAGGAATTTCTGCAGTATTTACTTCACTTTCTCTCTAAACCATAATATGTATACTATCTGACTATCAAAATCCTTTATAGAAACAAAGTGAAAAGAACACACACACACATTCATACACACATACATATATACATGTGTGTAATAGCATGCTAAGAATTACAATTATATTCTTTCTTCATTACTGAAAACTGACATTAATTTTAGCCAGAATAAGTATAATATTTGAGAATAGTTTAACTATACCCCTAAGAGTGCTAAGTAGATTATCTCATCAGAATACAAAATTGTGCCTATATTAATCAAGAAAATAAATTATACAGCATGTGTAATTGTCGGAAATTTTGCCAGAGCCAGTGTTTTATTTAAGAGATACTGTGGAGAGGCAGTTAATAAATGCCCCCAAATTGGTAACTGCACAATATGTGGCCTAAGAAGGAATACCTGAAATGTTAATGTTGACATGGTAATTATGCTTCTGAAATGTAAGAAGAAAAAAAAAATAAATCTCTGAGCAATGTGCCATGTTAAAAAATCTACCTTAAATGCCCTCTCACTGTTTTTCCAAGGTAAAGGAAGTTCAAAGAGAGACTTTTAACTGTTTCAAGCTGCCACACACTGTCATAAACTTCATACTTTTCTTTACATCTTTAATGTTCTTTTTTTATTGTTGTTTGTTAATATAGGGTTACCATATGGATCTTAAGAATCAAGTAGTTACTACCTAACTCTTCTTACTCCATTTAATTGCTTAGTTTAAAAACAAACAAATGTTCAATAGTAATGCCTGAATTCACAGCAGAGGATCCACTAGATTAGACAGGAATAAGGATTTGGGGAGGAAAAATATCTCTCCTATGCTGATCTAAATCATCAGAATATGTAACTACAAGGTATCAAAAAAAGGGGGAAAAAGGGAAAACGAGGGATAACACTACAGTAAGACAACTGCATATCCCTGTTTTTCTCCCACCTAGCCATGCAACTTAGAGTTTTTCTACTGTTAAGTCTTTTCATTTAAGACATTCATTTAAACTGAAATGAAATATCCCATTTTTTAAAAAAGTACAATGTAGTGGAATGCCACTTGTAATAAATTAAAACTTACAGCAGTAAAACTCTTTGTGCTCACATAACTTAAAAATCACACAATAAAAACAAAGCTGATTCCAATAACTAATTTTATATCTGGGCTACAGCCATATACTTAAATAACATTTCCATCTGTTCCAGCCTGTAAAAGTTGCTTCAGTGAAGCAATGACAATCCAGCTCATTAACACATACTTAAAGTCTTCCTTAGATAGGTCCTCAACCTGGCAACATCTCTCTTATCACCGTCATAAATTGATATTTAAATTATATTTTGTTTCCATTGAAATCTCCCTATTCTTATACACATTATTCCATCCATAAGAACTTTTAATTTAGAATATCACCTGTAAACCTATAGAATATAATAACAGTACAACATCTCATAAATATAGATCATACATAGAAAAAGAAAATCAGATTCTGCTGAAATATTGTAGAATAAAAATAAAAATGAAAATAATTCATTACAGATAAACACTGGATTTCTTTGAGTGTCTAAGGTGGTTTTCTTTCCTCTTTAGGGACGAAAGTTTGCAACTTTTCACCTCACTCCACCTTCGTGTTGCCTGGAGCACAGAAGGAACAGGAGGTGATACTTACTGTGGCATAGCAGAAGACAGGCTGCAAACTGTTTTTTACCTTATGGCTTCTCTCCTGTCAGGCATACTGTCTCCTGTGTAATAAATATGTAGATGGACTAATTAGATCATAAACTGATGGCAAAGTTCTCTTTCTCATGTGCAAATGAGGAAGCTCTTTTACCTGGCCTCCACTGTTAAACTGTTAATAGAAAATAAGAAATGTATACCAATTATTGTATGTATATTAATGATAATTTAAATTTTAAAATGCTTAAGGTAATTATTATAATTTTAGAGGAATTTATGTAAGTCAAGTTCATAAATTCAGCTGTGCACTTATTGAGGATAATTGCATTTTTTTTTTTTCAGATTGCTGCTGACAACCTTGGATTATAAATGATTGTGAGGGAAAGTCCTACAAGATGAAAAAATTGAAAATACATACATTTAGCAATTGTGGGAAAAAGCCATTAAATCAAAACTGGTGTTAAAATTATCCTGTGGATTGCTAAAATTATCTATAACTGAAATTGTGAGCCAACCGTATCAAATATAATATAATCATTTATTTACATTAACATTTTAATGACAGGATGCAACCTTCTTTGTCAATTCCCAGGGATTACTTAAGTTGTTCAGATATTTTAGAAGTAAAATAATTACATCTGGTAATTGCATTTTTATTTTATACTTACCTGATTACACTATGATTTTTAAATATAATATTTATTCAAATGAACTAATATTAAGTAGGGATGTTCAAAGAAGTAAGGAAAGAAGCTTAGATAAATAAAAAATAGGTAGAAAGGTCTTCAGAAATTACTGAACTCTATTATAGGTAAGGATTTCAAGTTGCATAGTATGATACACATATAAACCTTTGTTTTTTAAAAGAAAAAGATCCTATTATTGTATAATTTTATTCAAAAATCTATTTTATTTTATTTTTTTAATTTATTTTTATTTTTTTTTTGAGACAGAATCTCACTCTGTTGCCTGGGGTTAGAGTGCCATTACGTTAGCCTAGCTCACAGCAACCTCAAACTCCTGTGTTCAAGCAATCCTTCTGCCTCAGCCTCCCGAGTAGCCGGGACTACAGGCATACACCACCATGCCCGGCTAATTTTTTCTATATATTTTTAGTTGGCTAATTCATTTCTTTCTATTTTTTGTATAGACAGGGTCTCGCTCTTGCTCAGGCTTGTTTTGAACTCCTGACCTTGAGCGATCCTCTCGCCTCCACCTCCCAGAGTGCTTTAAATTTAATGGAGGTTATTGTCTTGGACTGAGCTCCTACATTATCAAAATCAAAGTGGAGTCTCCTACAGACAAAATCAAAATGGAGTTACTCATGCTAAGATCCATGTAATCTGACTGAAACTTTAAGAAAGCAGATAAAGCCCCAGACAGACCAATTTTTCCTAAAAAGAGGAGATTCACAGCAACTACCTGGAAAGGGCCCAGACAACCTGAACCATTGTAATAATGAAGTCTCATCTGCTTCAACCTTCAGGGGAGAAGTATCTTGAAGTAACTTGATCTTAATGAATCTATTATATTTTATCATTCTAATTCTTTGTTCCCAACAACCAACTCTCTTGCTGCATCCAGAGGAGCACTCATTCTATTTCATAGAATGATATGTTGCCCATTTTTAGAATTGCTAATAAAAAACAATTAGATTTTTAAATTTGTTGTAATTTTATTTACAATACATTACAAAATATATCAAATATAACTTCTGTGGATATATTTGAAGTCACAGATCAAGCAAATTGGTTATTTTCAGTTTATTTCCTAAGTTGAAGAGTCTATATCTTTTTCTTCTTTCCCTTCTCCTCCTCCCCCTCTCCCACTTCTCCTTCTTCTTCTTGTTATTTGCTGTCAATACAAGTCAAAACACATTATTTTCAGAATCAGTTAAGAATCTTCAGACTAACATAGCCCTCTTTCAAAGAAAATGCTAATTTAATCATATAAAAATTAAATAAGAGTATGGTTGAAATAAATAAACCCTTATACATGAACGTAGCCATGTATTTATGCATCCCAATGTTTTAATCTTATTTGTGTTGATTCATTTCCTGTTGGAATAAAATCACCAGGCTCTCCTTTGAGAAATAAGCAAGGATAAACAGTGCACTCCTACCATGAGAGATGCTCCAGTGATGAGCAAGCTCTACCTGATTTTCTCTGAAGGGGTCTTCTTTATTCCACAGTTATTTGTTCTTTTCATATTATTGCTCATGTTCAGTTCTTTTTTTGATTATTTGATAACATGTATTAATTAATTTGAACAAATTAAGATGCCATTATACCTAATGAATATCTTTGATTGGAAACTACACAGAAAAGAAAACGAGGCAAGCAAATTAATCATTCATAGCCTACCTTGGAGTGTGAACAGATGTTTTAATTAAAACTGACTGTGAGATAAATTAGCCTATGGTATACTTTAATAAATAGCCATTGATACAAAAAACTACAATAGAAATATTAATATTTACTTGACCATTATTGCTTTTCTTGTTTATTGCAATAGAGACTACATTTACTTCAAGGCCATTCTTTATAATCTTTTCATAAGAAAGTAGAGGTAATTTTTCTTCTCCTAACAATGTGCTTACCTATTTATCAGCTTCTTAGAAACTGTGTTTGTCAGCTTTGTCACCCATTTATTTTCACAGTCAGTAAATGCTCAGTTATCTTTTTGAAGTGAAAGGATAAACAAAAGAAACCACTAATGTTAATTTTTTCTATGGAAATATGATAAAAATTAATAGTTTTTCCTAACTACTCATTTTCACTTAATTTTTTTGTATTGTAATTGGAAATCATGTTATCATTTACAAGACATTTAGTGCTTTTATTAGAGAACAAGAAAGAGAGGATGAGAGAGACAGAGAGAGAAGAGAATCTGTGTGTCAAAGTGTTTTTTTTTTAAGGAAATACATACCAACTGATGTTTTCATTCTGGTGGCATTAATGGTGGTATAGTATTGTGGATTAATTTTTTTCTATGTGAATGACAAATGAATAAAAATGTATTTAAACTTTGGAATTAAACAGTGTTAATTTGAATAATTTACCAGGTCTTTAAAACATTACCCAGAATAGAGGTTTGTCTATAACACATAGGATAATTCATATTAGAAGGGAATTTTGCTTACATTGGAAAGAAGTTTAGAAGGTCTATACATTTTTCTAATCTACTTTACATATTTTATATCTAATTTACTCTCTTTAGTTTTGGTTAAATAAATACACCTTTTATGTCAATATTCAGGTAGTTTTTCATGTCTACTTTTATTTACCTTTTCCCCCAGAACCCCACCTCTTTTGTACATGTCATTATTTATATGTAGTTTGCTTTGTAAAATATGTTTTAAGAAGTTTTAGAAAGTGCTTAATTTTTTACATTCAAAAGAAAATCCAGAATGCTCAAAAGATAGCTTTCAGGAGTTGAGAGAATTCTTGAGAAATTTTACACAATATATAATACCTTGAACAAGTTTTACCTTATTACACTTAAATGTTTCTGACATAAAATAGTAGCAATATTAATACCATTCTTATTTTTATTTTTAATATTTCACATTAAATTTGTCAAAAATATTTTGCATTTATTTGTTGCATTTATTATGAAATTCACTTTCAAAATGTAGTACTACATCCTATAAGTTATGATCTCTGAATTATTAAAATTAAGTATAATTCTTTTAAGAATATTAAAATAATAAGATAATTTATGCAAAGTAGTTACTTTGTTATAGTTTAGAAAAAATACACTGTAATTATTTTGTTTAGTTGTAAAGATGAAAGCATAGCAGATGCTTATTAAATACATGTTTCCCTTTTACAACTTAGGGATTAATAAACCCTAAGTAGTCGCAGACATTGAGACTTGTGGGAGATTTTCATGCAGAAAGGTTACTTCATGATACTGTCATGATCAACACTTGGAGGTGGTATTAATATAAAGGGAACAGGTTTGGGCAGAAGAAAAATTATACGATGATAAAATTGCATTCAAGGTCCTAGCCCATTCTATAGGAGCACTGAAGCTGGAATGTAACTTAAATATTCTTTCAACCTGGGGTGAGAGGATGGGGCTTTATGCCACATCCATCCCTGCATCAACCAGTTATTGGATCTTAGCTGCACTGGAAAGTTGGCCTTGGAAAATGCATTTCACTTCAGCTGAGGGGAAGTCCAGGAGTGGGACTTAGGTGAGATTTCTCAGCAGCTGGGGGAATGAGTGCCTCAATTACTTGGGGTGGGGTGGACCTGGGTGGCACCATGGCCTCTATTACACAGCAAATGACTAAGTCATAATTCATTAGTATCCCACAATCTTTTCTTAGCTTCCTGCTCTTTTAAATTGGCTTGAGCTTTTGTCCTTTTGTGCTCAGGGCAACAATTCTACTTCAATGTATTGTGTCAGCAAGCCAGACAGAATGAGAAAGTAGGAAAATGTCATAGACATGTACTTTCACATTCTTTGAACAAGGGCATCTCTTGCCATTATTCCCTACACCTGTAAGTGAATTTGAGGAAGTAGTTACTAATGATTAGCCTCATTGCCAATGCAAATATATTAAAATTATTTAAGAAAGATGAAGAAAAAGGATATTGGTTAGGCAGTTAGGGTAACTTCATTCTTCCACATCAATGTTTCAGATGTTTATTTTATAAGCAATAATGGTCATTCATAAAGAAATGAAATTGAGAAATAAAATAATTCTTAGGTAATCATATGCACATATCATATAGATTTTTTTCATACAACTTATACTTTAAACAGAAATATATTTTAATAAAATCACATGACTCTCCTATTCATTTATCTATTATTCCTACTAGATTGTTGCTAAAGTTGAATGTCTTCAATGTCTTTGATACCACCACAGCATGCTATTTTTATGAATTGGGCCAGATAATTAAGAGAGTTGGGAGATTTCCAAGGGAGCTGTCTTGAACATACAGAGAGCTCACACAGTTCCTCAAAATGATCAAGTATTTGAAATTGTTTCTCAGCCAAGATGCAAACAAATGGTAGTAATTCATCACCATTCCATTTTTCATATCACATTTTATGGAAAATACTTAGGGAGAGAAATGGGTACCTGTGTCTGGCCATAGGATATGTGCCTCATGATGAAATGTGTTTTTCATTTTCTATAGCTAAGTTGTAATTTAGGATATGTCTAAAACTTGTATCTTAATTTTGGGGGTCACTTCTATTTCCACATAACTGCTCTAATAAGCACAATCTGGTTTAATTTATTTTCCCATATTTGTAGAGAATTCCACAAAACCAATTTCATTGGTAGATTTTAGTAATTAATTGAATACAAAACCTATTGAAAGTTAGGGGTACTTTTTTTGGTAATTTATGTATCATATCTTTAAACAGTTATGACAATGTTTTATGACTGTGCTAACTACTTTGTAAATTCATGATTAAATAATATAACTCACTCTTTTTACTAATCCCTTAATGGTACTTAACATGCTGGCACTACCCTGATAAACATGTCTGCTAAATTTAAAGTAGAAAATGTGTATTAATGTAACCATACATGTTTTTCATAAAATACAAGCTTCAATAGTAAAGGCTAAATTCTAGGCACCTTTCCTTGCCTATTTGCAGTTAAAAATTTGTTAAATTTCAAATAAATATTTTCTCTCATTGAAAAATTATAAATTGGTATTCCTGAAGAAACATGACCCTACTGTTACTTTGGTCAAGTTATTTTCTCAGAAAAATAATATTCTGCTATTCTGGTTTATTGTTTAATTTTTCAGATGTAGGTATACAGAGTGAAACTATAGGAGACTTTCAAATTCATGAATTAAATTGAGTCTACAAACATGTTAATAAGTCAGAATACTAATAAAAATAAATATATCAATTAAAATGTAAGACTTTCATAGATGCATTATTTATAATTATATAAAATTTTGGTGGAAAACAGCTACTATATAAGTCTGAAAGCTTGCAATTAATTTTCTAAAAAGGAGTAATTTTTGTTTGCAGTGTTAAACAAGACTACCCATCAGCTGGGCGTGGTGGCTCATGCCTAGCACTCTGAGAGGCCGAGGCGGGCGGATTGCTCCAGGTCAGGATTTCGAAACCAGCCTGAGCAAGAGCGAGACCCCGTCTCTACTATAAATAGAAAGAAATTAATTGGCCAACTAATATACATAGAAAAAATTAGCCAGGCATCGTGGCGCATGCCTGTAGTCCCAGCTACTCGGGAGGTTGAGGCAGTAGGATTGGTTGAGCCTAGGAGTTTGAGGTTGCTGTGAGCTAGGCTGACGCCATGGCACTCACTCTAGCCTGGGCAACAAAGCGAGACTCTGTCCCAAAAAACAAACAAACAAACAAACAAAAGATTACCCATAGCTTTCTGTATGTATCATTTTATTATCATTGCCTACTGAAACTACTGGCCAGTTATATCATGTTGCCCACCAGAAGAAGTAAGTGATTGTAACCTGTGAGCACCAAAAATATATTAACTAGTAAGCATCTGTTGATTGCCTAGTTTTAATAATAGTGTGATAAAAATATTACTCATAGTTTTGAAGGATGTGAGCATTAAATAAGGTTTTTTTATTATTGTTGTTTTTTTGTTTTTATAGAGCCTAATCCTGTTTCTTTTACCAGGCACTAAATTTTAAGATGAAATTTTTATATCATCATTTAACCAATTCATCCATATGTTCTAGATTAGTTTTAGTGAATAAGTTGGACGTCAGTCAAGAGATAGGATGTTTTAGTTACATTTTTAGTGTGAATGTCAGAAAATTAGCTCTAAGTTTAAAGATTATTTATGGATTTCTATATAAGGAGAGAATCTATAAATTCTGCACCAAGAGGAAATCCTCTCAAATTAAACAGTATATTCACATTGGTTTAGTTTGATTTTTACATTTGACTTTTTCTGTATGTAGAATTGGTTTTAAGCATACATTGCACAGAATCCAACATCTTAGGATTTTGAAACATTAGCATTAGTATGCCATATCTGCAGGAACAAAATTGTCTAGTTTAAAAGATAAAATATGGTTCTTAAATTATGAGAAAACTTGTTTCCCTACCCCTGAATCTAGAAATAAAGAAAAATTGTGTTTGCTAATTAAATACTGTATCTTTCAAGTGTTTATGATCTGACAATATTACCTTTCAATAATGACCTTAATAACATAAAGTATTAAGGACAGTATTACTTTTCAATCGTGGTTTGGTTATGTAACCCATGTCATAAGGCAAAACTTCTCTTTTTTTTCTATTTCCAAATAAATATATCTTTGTTAAGATCTCTAAGTGCTCTAAGGCATTTTTAAATTTTTATCAGTATGAAAACAAAATATTTCTGTGGTCGAGATATTTTGATCCTGCTTTGTTTGGTTACAAAGACTAGAATCTAATTTTAAATTATACTGAGTTCTTAAAATCTGACTTCACTTTTCTGCATTAGGAGATAGAAGATAGTCTTTTAAAATAGATCTTTAATTGAATTACATGCAATTTTCTTTGATATCAGAGCATAAAGTTAAGATTCTGCTCCTTAGAAACACTGTTCAGTCTCTCTTGTTCCTCCATCTTTATTACATAGTAATGTATCTGACACATCATAGACAATAATTATATGTGGGATTGTGTAATAACATTTTTGAATTAGATTATTCTCTCCCTTCAGAAAGACCCATTATGTATGTCAGGAGAAGCTGATGTAAAAATAAGTAAGGCACAGGATAGAACTAGAGGCCATTATCCTAAGTGAAGTATCTAAAGAATGGAAAAACAAAAATCACATGTACTCGCTATTAAATTGGAACTAACCAATGAGCACACATGTGCACAGAGGCAAGTAAAACTCAATGGAAATCAAGCAGTGGGGAGGGTTGAGGAGGGCACGGACAAAAACCTACCTAATGAATACAATGAACACTATCTGGGTGATGGACACACTTATAACCTTGCCTCAAGCATAACAAAAGTGATCCATGTAACCAAAAACATTTGTATTTCCATAATATTTTGAAATAATAAAAAATAAATAAATAAGTAAGGCACATACAAACAAAAAATAGTTTTAAAATTCATTCTGTCCAGATGTGGTGGCTCACTCTTGACACCTGTAATCCTAGCACTTTGGGAGGCCATGGTGGGAAGATTTGAGTCCAGGAGTCTGAAACAAGCCTAGGCAACATGGTGAGACACTGTCTCTACAAAAAATTTTTTAAAAAATTAGCCAGGCATGGTGGCACACACCTGTAGTCCCAGCAACTCCACAGGCTGCTG
The DNA here is from genome assembly GCF_040939455.1 of Microcebus murinus. Lineage (NCBI taxonomy): Eukaryota > Metazoa > Chordata > Mammalia > Primates > Cheirogaleidae > Microcebus > Microcebus murinus. The sequence goes on from NC_134114.1 coordinate 17,548,179, forward strand.
AAGCAGGAGGATCACTTGAACACAAGAGTCTGAGGCTGCAGGGAGCTATGTTCTTGCCTCTGCACTCCAGCCTGGGTGACAGAGCAAGGCTCTGCTCAAAAACAAACAAACAAACAAACAAACATCATTCTACTCCACATTTCTTGTATTTAACTTGTGAGTTTGTAGAGATTATATCCATGTTAATTTGCACTTTGGCCATTTAGTCCTAATGATGGTAAACATAATCTATCTCTTATACAAAATTTATTTCTCAGAGGAAACAAAGAAAGCTCAAAGGCTCTTTGAATTTGTTTAACATCTTATTCTGATTAATATGTGAGTTGAATAAAACCTTTGACAGGTGTTAATTTTTTATAATTACGTTAAGGTAATTTTACCTTATATTTTAGGATCACTTTACTAAATTATATATTACTGCAAATATAACATTGGAAATGCTGAAAGAAAAATATATAAGGTTGATAGACAAGCAAACCACATTTGGATAACATCAGATTTATGAAATGTAGAAAAAGCAGGAACCCCAAACAGTATCAAGTAAAGAACTCATCGTTAATACAGACAGGCATGATATTGCTACAAACATAATATCTGAAACTTAATAAAACATATAGATGGGGAAGATTGGACATTTCTAAGTCAGAAAGATATAGGTCAATTTAAATTCAATAAAAGTTATTTAGTCAAGACATTTAGTCTGTAATGGAGAGACTAGAGATAAAATATTGAAAATATTTCTAGTAATGGTTCTATTCATTTTCAGTTATTAAAGTTACTCAGGAGTATAAGTTACTTTTGACAAATTCCTTGTTACTTTGAATTACATCTCTCTGATGGCACCTTTACATAAAACATACCTTATTCCTGACAATTTTTAGCACATGATTACACTTGATTATCATAATATTTTAAATCACAGGTTTAAATAAGTTTGTTAGTAAAAGAGTAAAATGTGTGTTGAAGAATCTAATTCAATAACCTAAGGAAACTAGAAAGAAAATAGGAACTTCTTTGTCTTCACTTCCACCAAAAGTTCATTCACTGTTGCATGACCAGTAAAGCAGAGGAGTCCCTAATTCCCCATTTAATCAGAAATCCTAGAAAACAGATCTTGAGAAAACAAAACCCAATACAATAAGATTCTGATTTACTTTATCTTGCAAAGAAAAAAAAAAGATTTTACATTTGGTATTGTCCAATGGAGCTTTGATCTGTGCTTATTTATAATATGACAAGTTGCATTTTCAATTTAACTAAATAAAAGCAAAGAAATCTGAAGAAAACCAACTTGGTTTATTTTTCTTCACTTAGATGCAGAGTACAAGTTATGAACGATTAATGCAGAAAAAGAAAAAAAGAGTCAACTCTGCATTTTATCTATGATGCCAATTTCAAAGAATTAGGGCCTGTGGGGATTCTGAAACATTATAAAAAAGGTGATTTTTGACCTAGGTTTACTTTATGAACAGCCCCCCAGGTTATGTATATAATGTAAGTTGGGAGCAAGTAATATCTTCTTTGTATCAGTTGGGCAATTAAGGCATAAAAATGGTAAATTATTTCCCATAGCTCACTTGAGACAGATGAGAATCTATAATTCTCCTCTGTAAGAAAAATATGTAATATATTTCTGGCTATTTTACCCTCTCCTAGAATAAATATCATAACTCTTTTTTTTTAAGATAAAATGATTTGGCTCATTTAAAATTAAATGCCAAATAATTCCCCAACTTAAAATGGTTTGACTTACAATTTTTTGACTTTATGGTGGTACAAAAATGATACATATTCAGTAGAAACCACATTTCAGTACAGTATTCAATAAATTACATAAGGTACTCAACACTTTATTATAAAATAGCTTCTGTGTTAGATGATTTTGCCCAATTATCTGCTAATGTAAGAGTTCTCAGCACTTTTAAGGTAGGTTAGGCTAAGCTACATTGTTCAGCAGTTTAGGTAAATGTAATGCATTTTCAACTTAAGATATTTTCAATTTACAATAGGTTTATCAGGACATAACCCCATTGTAAGTTAAAAAAATATCTGAATATGCTGAGCACTCACTCATTCAGATTCACATTATTGCTGTTGTTTTTTTCTTCTTTCTGAAGAAAAGAAGAGATTGAGAGATGAGAAAATATGGTGTCCACCCTCCAGTTCTATTAAAATAGTTTTTCTATTAAAATATGTATATTTCAGGAAAGTTAGCTCTTAAGTATTGGACTATGGAGTTGCCATTTCTCTGACAGAAATCTTTGGCTGCAAATATATTTGTCACCTCTCACCAAACTCCTCCGTTTCTTTCAGCTTTGCTTGTCCTCATAGTCCTCATCTCTGCTCCATGCCCCCAACTGCTGGAGCCTACTGACTCCTTGCAGACCCCTGAGGTTCTGCTGCTAGAGACAGGTTCTGCTGCTGCTGGCCATGCTCAGATTCAGTGAAAGGGTAAGTAGCAAGGCGTGGGATTCGGCTTCCAGTCTACTACCAAATGGTCCAGCTGATGAAATCCTAGAATCGTAGAGGAATAACTCACTCATGGGCAAAACATATGGCATTCAAGATAAGAAAGAACAGGAAAATGGACAATCTTTTCTTTCCACACTGTCCTGACCTATTTCAAGGCATGGTTTCACTATATACCCGTCTTGAAGATCCTGGTAGCTGAGCAAGTGGAAGAGCCAAGCAATTGCTTGAGTTTCTTCAAGGCTCAACTTGAAGCAGCAATTAATGTAATAACACATTATCTTATAATTCTCTTTCCATTATAGCTGTCTCATGTCTCTTTCCCTTCTTTCTATTTCGCTGGGATTACACCTCAGTAATTTAGCATTATTGATGATTTCCCATCTCAGGGTCCATTTTCTAGGAAACCTAGGAAAAATAGTATATAGGTTTGAGAAATATGAAAACTCTTTCCCTTAATATACTCTTATATTCCTCATCACTTTATTTGGAGCTTCATCTCTATGATCTGTGACTATAGAGCATTTGGGTTAGATCATGGAAGGCTTATACTTCTTTTCACAAAAACTTTGTCCTTTAGTTTTGCCATTACTCATTATCTAACTTGACTAGTACAAGCAAGCATCTTATATTTTTTCACCAAATTTTATCAAGTCCCTGCAGGTTCCAGTGACTGTGCTAGATGTTGCGGCACAAAAATGAATAAGATATGTTATCAACACTCAAATGGAATGCCTTAAACATACTTTTATATATTTTTCAAATATAATAATAAATAATGACATCAATTTTTACCTAAATTTTATTTGGTATCTAATAAAATCAAGACTATATTTTAATAACTGAATGCATTGTATGAAATGCATACTTTGTAGACATTACCTTGAATTTATTCAAACACATGTAAAGTAGGTTTGATTTTTTTTATTTATAGAAATTGAAGAACTTAAGACTCAGAGAAGTTATTGCTTATCAAAGATCACACAGATGGAGAGAAACAAAATATAAAGTTCTTGTCTGATCATAAACCCAACCTCTTTTTTGTGTAGCTCCCTTTTCTTTAGCCCTAATTATGATGTTCCAACTTAGAATTTCTGCCAAACTATCAATTTTTAGAATGCTACAATTCCTCTGTTTCAGAGATGGATGAATATAGATCACCATTCGCAAATGAGGCAGAATGGTGTAGTGATTCAGACCATACATCATCTTGGAAATTAGACATATCTGAGATACAATTTTGGTTAGATAATCTTGGACAAATTCCTAAATTTTATACATTTTAGTCAATGCAACTCTAAAATTATAATTATGATGCTTACTTAATAAGATTCTCTTATTTATTCATTCCCCAAATATTAACTGACTCCCTCCTATGCTCCAGTTTGTTTCCTGACTCTGGGAATACAGAATTAACAAAGCATATGAAGTTTCTGATCTCCTGAAGCTTATATCATAAGGAATACATAAGTAGACAACAATAAACTAGTAAAATTCCATGTATTTGTGATAAATATTAAAAATAAAAAAATAAAGGTAAGTAGAAGAAACAACATAGAATGACAAGCTTGAGGATATTTTATCCCAGGAAGTCAGGAACTTGAGGAAGAGGACTGTATGAGCATTATGTGAAAAACCATTTTAGGCAAAGGAAACGACAACAACAAAAATACTCAGGTCCTGAGGCACGACCTGCCTGGCACAGAAGGTGTTAGGGTTGGAGCAAAGAAGAAGAAAAGGAGTTGATGCTTAATAGGTGTCCAAGGACCCAATCATTTGGGACTTACAATGTATTTGGATTTTTAATAAATGTGGAAGGAAGGAAGCTCCTTGATAGCTTTAGCAGAGACATGATATGTTATGAAATACTTTTATAGGATTGCTCTGCCTGCTCTATGGAGGGTGTAGTCAGGTACAATCAAAGAGGAGACATTGATAAAGATGGTATGATAGTTGCAAAAGGGAGAGATGTCCTGGAAACCATATATAGTAAGAGACAATAAACACCTGCCATATTGTAGATGCTAAAATGTAGCCATCGTACTCTATACTCTGTAACTGCTCAGGCTCAGGGGTCTAAAAGTGACTTCATGGGTGCCTCATCTGTATATGTGTCTGTTCATTTTTATAATTCGTTTTGCTCATGTCTTTTTCCACTTGCTTTTCCTCTCTCTACTTTTTGCACTCTCTACATACTGTTTCTCATTATTGTGACTTTTTTCCAGGTTTGTGTGTCAGTACATTGGTATGGACTACTTATTGCCCCAGACAAATTTCATTATGAATTTTAAGGAAACAGAATCTTCTTTTTCAGTGCTGTAAGGGATATTTTTTTTTTTTCTGGAAATAAATACTTTACTTCCAGAATGATGTTCTAATTTCACAAACAGAATAGAAACTAGTATATTTTTCCACTTTTTTTCTTTTTCCCACATTAAAAAGTATTAAGGACTATTGTTAACAGCTAATGAATAGATCAAAAGAATGATAATCAGTACTTTTTAAAAGTATCTATTATGAGGGTTGCATTTATAAATGGTATGTTAATACATACTGCTTTTGTTATCTGCTCATCCCCTGACTTTTGCACTTATATTTCTAAAATATATACAATGTTAACAGGACAGCTGATACAATCAATATAATATGCTACTAATTCCTTTTTACATTTATTTCCTGATTTAATATTATTTGGAACAGTACACAGGGATGAGAAGTTCTTATCTTTATTCTCAGGGAGTGTAGAGCTTTGCAGTGAAACATACAAGTAGAAAATAAAATAAATTGTCATAATTACTAAATGGTAGACATGTATACAAGAAAGTCAGTCTATGGGAAAGACTACATACATATGCCTAAGTACTTCAGATGCTGTTTCAGATGATGACACCTGAGCTATTTTCAAGAAGTCAGCACATTGCAGATGAGATGGATGAGAGAACAAAAAGGAGACCTGGGGAGGAGAGTACATGTCAAGGAACTACTGACATTTTTTATTTAAAGGTCTATTAAGGAAAAAGAAGAAATTATCCAAGATGAAGATGAATAGTAAATAGTTAGTGATGGTAAAATTTTTATGCTGTAAAATGTTAAAATATTTTTTTGATTGTGAATGGTGGGTATCTTTTTGGCAGACATGAATATGATATCTCTTGGAAGCAGGATGCAGAAGAGATGGCAAGGCCATAAGACAATAGACTGCATAGATAATTCTGAACATCTGCTCCATCTTCAAAGGACTTAAGAACATGGAGGTCTAATTTTGGCTGAGATTACCACAGTCTGGTCTATACCTGTAGTTGTGACAGCTCCTCTTCTAAGTTCTGTTGAAGCAGTGGAACTTAAGTAGTGGTTTCTATGGTTTTGGTGGACAAGATAATGGGCACAGTTGTGACCTGAGGATACAAGTATTCACTTACTGTGGACAAGAAGAATATTAACTGTCATCCTTATGGGAAAGAGTCATTTCCTGAACTTCAGCAGTAGGAGTCAGAGAATAAAGCAATATAAATGTTATTTATGAAGTAAAAATATAAGACACAATTTATTTGATGCCGGTGATATATGAAAAGAGGCATTTTCAATTTTTTGAATAAGTACATAGTGTTGCCATTCATAAAGACAGACAATCAAGAAGAAAAACAGGTTTCAGGAGGGACAACTGGGACTTTCTATTTTGGACACATTAGACGTGAAGTACCTTTCTCTTGTCCCTTTTATTGATTACTTCTCCCTCTTGGTGAGAGTTCACTTACTATGAGAATCACGTCCTTGATTTGTAAGATGTATTTTAATATGCTCTCATAGCACCCTCTAATTCTCCTTTCATAACATTTCCAAATTTTTGTGTGATTACATTTTTAGTGTCTGCATTTTCTAGCAAACTGAGGTTCTATTGGAGGCTGGGGGGAAGGGTACTCATATCCATCTTATTGATAATCTTATAACTGTAGCAAAATTTAGCAGGCATTTAAAAATATTCAATAAATGTCTCTGTGAAGTTGCTCAGTAAAATTTTTATAGTCGAGTTATGATTATCACAAGTACTTTAGTCTGCTTTTGCAGTGGCCCTTGGCTCAGTTCCAGAGAGTTGTTCAGTCACATTTAGAGTAACTCTTAACCACCCGCTCTGATCTGTAACACACATTTGTGAAAGTACCCGAGTTATGTGATCCATGACAAGCACCTATCATTGAGAACTAGAACAAGATTGAAGGAATAAGCAAAACAACATATACTTGCCTTATACTTCTATTTGCAACATACAGGGTATCTCAGATTTTCTTAGTCCCTTATGAATAAATCAGTGTCCCTACCCCTAAGTGATTCATATAATATACTATGTCAATGCCAGCTGCTGGTTCAATCATTCTTTCCATGGGCTCAAATGTCAGATGATAAGCTGAGGCCAAGAGACTCGCATTTTCTAGCTGTGAATATACAACTTTTTATATTTGTGCACAGTGTTAATGTCAAACTGAGGACTATAGAATTCTAGAGACTCAGGCATCTAATTTGGAGTTTATAACATTTCAATGTGATTTTCAAATGTATATATTTTCATTTTAATAATCATCTGAAATTAGCATAAGCTTATTCTGGAATAAAAAAAAAAGCACTGACACAAAATTGACAATTTGTGATTGCATTCTGCATTTACAATCACTTTGTCATCAGTAGTGTGTGATGGTTACAGGAAGTAACAGGAAAATAAAAGAGGAAGATGGCAGACTTTATATATACTTAAAGGCAAGTAAAGACTATTGAAGACAGAGGACACCAATCAAGATCTGGGAAAAAAATCTAAAATTATTTCTATTTAACAAAGAATATGTGTTTGTAAGCCATTCTCTTTGAACGAAGCAAAATCCTGACAGAGTTTTTAGAAACATGGAGTTTAGAGATAGGCAGTCTTTCAGAAATAGGTTTTGGAATTGGTTGACCTTAGCAAAAGAAATACTGTCATGCACTGCTTAACAAAGTTGTGGTCATCCGTGGGCTGCATATATAACAGTAGTTTTATAAGATTATAATATCATATTTATTTTTACTGTACCTCTTTATGTTTATATATGTTTAGATACACAACTAATTATGATTGTGTTACAATGCCCTACAGTATTTAATACAATAACATACAGATGTTTAGCGGGCTGGGCCACTATCCCATATAGCCTAGGTGTGGAGTAGGCTATACCTTCTAGGTTTATGAAAGCACACTCTATAATGTTTGCACAACACTTACTGATGCATTTCTCAGAATGTATCCCCATTTTAAGTGATGCATAACTGTCTGTTCATTTGGGTAAGGCTGTTGATATTTGGCTAATTTTCATGAGTATGTGTTTGTCCCTTATTAACCAGCTTTCAGAAAAGTGTGTGTGGAAAGGTATCACTGGTTGGTTACAATTGGTTTATTAGCAGGTCTAATGGTTAGTTGCAATTATAAGTACTGAATAATCAGTCATTCTTACTCTTGAAATGGAGTGTAGAAACATTTTTTTCCATGAAAGGGCACTATTCGATGACAGAATAATGCATAGCCCTATGTTAGCTCTGTAATGAGAATCTTAATGGAGCACAGGGAGGAAACAGAAGGGAAAGGAGACATAAGCCTATCTTACAAAATGTTACTCTATGTGATTAGTTTATGATTGTTCTGTCAAAAGATGAGGCCTGAAATAAGTTTCATTATTGATAAATATTGGTTAAGTGCTGAAAGTGTACATTTCATTTTCACAAATTATGGTGGTTTACAAGATATGGAAAAGATAAGATTCTACCCTATTCTCCTCCTTTCCCTCCTTAAAATAAAAACAAAATATTTCATAAAAAAATATATATTTTTCTCATTAGCCCCTCTATTTAGCCCCTCCTATCATCAGGAATAGATTTGCATGATTGTTGACTCTCCTTTTGATGTTTCATTTGAGGGTGTCTGTTTTTCAGTTTGAGTATTGATAAGCATAATTTCATTCTACTATTGTTACTAATTTGTTGTTGATTCTTCTATCAGAACAGTATTGGCATCTTTTAAGTCTCTGCACAGCAGAAATTCAATAACTTTGAAACATATCACAATTACTCTAAGTCTTACAAGAAAGGACTAATAGTGCTTGGGACCGCAATGCTTTAAGAGTTCTCAGGCTTCACAGTGAAGAGAAACCTTAATGCCTACCTGAAGCTGTTTTATGTAGCCAGGTTACTTTCTGTTTTAGGTCTCATAAAATTTTATTGTTTGACTCTTCTGTGGTACAAATGCAGTTATCACATGAAGTTTAGCAAGATTATTCTATAATGACTTAAGCTAAGGAACTTATATCAGTTGTTGCCCTGGAAAATTTAATGTAGTAATTGTTCTCTCAAGCAAAGAGAAAGAAAGAGTAATTTTTGAAGAATATCTGAATTTTCCAAATCCTATATATGAGATAATTTTCCTCAGGATTCTGTTCCTTCATTTATCATATATACCTCCAGGAAGTATTTGACCTTTCAGATTATTCATAAAGGAGTTTAGAACCATACATTTTATACAATTTAACTATTAACTCCATAGAATAATTTGTCATGGCCTGGAATTGGCATCAATGAGGCTGTTTTGCACAAAAGAGAAGGGAGCTCCGGAGCTACAGAAAATAAATAGAAAGGTCATTGCATTTATTCTGGGTACTGTTGTAAGGATGCAGCCACTGCTACATCCAAGTATGTTGGAAAGTTCTCTCCTAGAGTAAGGACACTAGTGTGGTGTCAGTGGGCCTTTTGCAAAAATTAAGTGTTGTCAGAATGACAATGTTGAGAGGTGAAGCATTTGGGAGGTGATTGGGTCATGAGGGCTCCTCCCTTTATGAATGGGGTTAGGGCACTTCTGAAAGAGGCATCATGCAGCATTTGGGTAGCCTGCCTTTCTGCCTTCTGCCATGTGGAACACAGTGTTCTATCCTCTCTAGAGGATGAAGCCCTTACCAGGCAACTGAATCTGATGGTGCCTTGGACTTGAACTTTCCAGCCTCCAGAACTGTGAGAAAGTAATTTTCTATTCTTTATAACTTACTCAGTATGTATTATTCTGTAACAGAAGCACAAAGTAGACTAAGAAGGAAATTGGTACCAGAAGTGGGATGTTGCTATTTAATATAATAAATACCTAAAAATGAGGAAGTGGCTTTGTAACTGGGTAATGGATAGAGGCTGGAATAGTTTTGAAGTGAATACTGGAAAAATCCTGTATTGCCATAAATGGACCATTAAGGGCAATTCTAGTAACAGCTGAGAAGAAAAGAAGAGCTATAGGAAATACCTCAGTCCTCTCAGTGATTCCTTAAGGAGTCCTGAGCAGAGTGCTGGTAGAAAGATGGACAGTAAAGACAACTGTGATGAGATCTTGGAAATGAAGAGTACATTATTGAAAACTGTTGGAAAGGCCATTCTTTTTACAAAGTGGTAAAGAACATGGTTGAATTGTGTCTATGTACTAGAACTTTGTGAAAGGCATAACCTAACAGTCATAAATTTGGATATTTGGTGGGAGAAATCTCAAAGCAGCAAAATATTAAAGGAGTTACATGGCTTGTATTACCTGTTTATAGTAACATGCAAGAAGAGAAAAATTATTTAAATATGGAATTTATAATGGAAAGAGAAGGAGAACATGAAAATTTAGAAAATTCTCAGCCTGGCCATGTAAAGAATAAAAAAAAGAAAGCATGTATAGGAGAGAAAACCAAGGATGTATCCAAGTGATAAGTAGATTAGTATGGATGAAAGAAAGCAAGGTACAATTCACCAAGACAATGGAAAAATGACCTCAAAGGCATTTGAGATCTTTGAGGCTGCAATGCCCATCATAGGCTCAGAGGTCCAAGGCCTTGGGAACATATGACTTTGAGGGAGGGACACAAGGTGCTTTTTTATTTTCCTCTGAGTTTTATACATTTAAGATTTAAATTTTGGTGTATAATCCAATTTGAGCTAATTTTGAGGTGTGGTATCAAGTAAAGATAAACATTTATTTTATTTATAAGTATATCAAATTTTTCTAGCACTATATTTTGAAATTATTTTTCTTTTATCATCATAGTTTGTTAATCCTTTTGCCAAATATCAACTGGCCATATAGTTGTGGGTCTACTTCTGAATTCTACTTTTTTCCATTAATCTGTATTTTCATTCTTTCACTAATAACACAGTGGCTTGATTTTTGCAGTTTCACAAATATTATTATTAATCATATCATACTATTAAAATAAAGCACAGTAAATTATCCAGATTTACTCTTGGTTTTTAAGATTATTTCAGTTATTCTAGTCAATAAAGTATTAATATAACATTTATATATCCATAAATATTAAAAAAATAAAAATAACAATTTTAAAAAGATCATAAATTTTGTATAGAAACTATTCAAATGTAATCTCAGAGAAAAAAAGAATTAAAAATATGAACAGAGAATCCGTGAACTATGGGACAAATTTCAGGGGCATGGTATATATATGATTGGATCCCTGAAACAAAAGGGGATTATTTGAAGAAATAATAGCTAAACATTTTCCAAATTTTATAAAAACTGTAGATACATAGATTATAGGAGTTTGATTAACTCCACTTAATAAAAAGTGAAGAAAATCACTAATGTATACCACCAAAATTTTAAAAGACTGTTTATACAGAATGTTGACATGAGGAAGAGGTGGAATTTTCATAAACTAATGTGTACAACCAGTTTGGAACACAGTTTGACAGTGTCTTAAAATGTTAAACATAAACTTATTCTACTACTAGGTATTTATCCAAAGTAATGAAAGTACATGTCTATACAAAGTCCTACCAACAAATAATCATAGTAGCTTAATTTGTTATAGACAAAGCTAGAAATACTCAAGTGTCTATTAATAGATGAATGGATAAACAAATTCTAACCTGTCCATATAATGAAATATAATTTAATTCAGCAATTAAAAAATTAATGAACCACTGGTGAACAGAGAAACATGGAATCATTTAAAAAATATATGCTGAGCAAATTAAGATCCAAAAAAGCACACACCATATGATTTACTTTATATATTCTAGGTAATACAAACTAATTTTAAGTGACAGGAAAGGATCAGAGGTTGTCTGCAATGAATTGTAGGGTGGAGATGTGTGGGCAGGACAGAGTACAAAGGAATAAAATACATTTTGGTGGGGAATATATATGTATATGTTCATTTTCTTGATGTGTGTTTGTTTTTATGAGAATATATACACATATACACATATATCACAAAACATATTTAATTGTACACCTTAATTATGAGTCATTATTTATCAATAAAACTTTTGAAAAACTCAGTAGGTGGTTATGGCAGCAAAAGGCTTACACTTTTGATTATTATGGACTAGTTTACATCTTGCATGATGTGTATACATTTTAAATATTTATTACTTTGTAATAACTTTATAAGAACATTGAATTCCACCTCTCACCTAAACAAGATAGTGAATGCTGTAATTTGTTGTTATCTCTATCAGTCAACGTTCGAATAACAAAAAGACTTAGGAAAGAGAGGTATTGAAGGGGCTCTTCATTGACATTTGTCCACAGACAACACGGTGTCTCTACTGCATGTCATGCCTACTTTCCTGGGAGATCAGAGGTACAGCAGTGTCACCAGGATCTTTGTCACAGCTAAAGAGAAGGGAGTTCATTAAAAGATGGCTGAAGTACCAGTGGCAGTCACATTTGGTCATCACTTAATTTTGTATATTGTATATTACTAAAGAACCTTTTAAAAATAATCATTAGGCTGATCTGCCACTTATATTCTGAGCCTTTTCTAACTAAGTTTTTACCAGGAAAAAAAATAAAGAAAAAAAATAACATATTAGCAAAAAGTATACCTAATCTGATATTTTGAAAAGAAAAATATCTAAACTATCTGTACTCTGTTTTTTACATTGTAATCTCATTCTTCTCAGAATTCATCTGAGTGGAACTTTAAGGCCCAGCTTAATTAAAATAAACCAAAATATATTGGACATGACTTTATGCTAAATACTCAAAATAATCCATTATACACAGTTCTTATAAAATCTCTTCAAGCTATATATATAATAATCTTCATTTAAATGAGAAGAATCTGATATCCATGCTCTGTGTTTGTCAGGATTGGGGGAAAGAGACTTCATTATTCCCTCCCTCCCCCTCTTCCTCCTTCCTTCTCTCCCTCCCTCCATTCTTCCCTCCCTCTCTTCCTTCCTTTCCCCATTCTTTTTCTTTATGTGTATATATGTGAGTCTCTCTCTCTCTCTCTCTCTCTGTGTGTGTCTATGTGTGTATGTATATACAGTGTTTGTACCAAATGCTATGCACTTTGCTTCTGGTTTAGCAGGAAAGGCATACTTAAATTGAGTGCTCAAAAAGACATTCAAGCAGTGATTTAAACTGAGCATCTGGAGAGATAGTATTGTACTATTTTATATATAATAATAGAGAGTTCCAAATTCTGCTAGGAATGGGAATGACTTCAGTTAACAAATAATTTTAGGTAAGAAAGTTTCCATAATCTTTCTCTTTTTCTTTAGTTAGAAGACAGCATTCTGAGTAGCATATTTTTTAATAATTGGAACAATGAATGCCGATGAATAAGAGAAAATAGAAGAAAATAATAAAGGAAATATCAATTTTGAATGCTTTTACTTATTCTTCTAAAGGTATATTCTTGCATTGTGAAAATGTGGTGTGAGTTTCATTTTCTTTAAAAGTTCCAAACTGCAATCAAAGTAATTTACATAAAAGACAGCAGGTAAAAACATTTTGCAGCATATTTCCCTTTCATACAGAAAGAGAAAGAGAGAAGGCAAAGAAAAGAAAATCATCAAAGAGTTTATGAGGTCGTTTTTGAAACAAAGTCGAACATTAAAAAACAGCCCTTGGCTTTTGATAGAAAATAACTTAAAGTTATCCAGGTTCCATGGAATGCATTTAAGGCAATATAGCAGATGGGGTATTGAGTAACATCTTGAGTTAATTTATTTTTGAAGTACACAATGAGTTTTTATGATATAATTGAATTAGAGAGTCAGAAGGAATATCTTTCTCCTCGTATTTTATTGTTATCTTTGAAAAAGTATCAGAATATTTGGGCAATTATTTTGTATAATGTATAAACTAAACACTTAAATCAGCACCAGGCATATACTTTCTAAAATGTTCTTTTTACTTTAATACTGAGAAGAAGGTGTAAAGACAATGTTTAAAGCTGCTAACCCAAAACAAAACAAAACTGCTAACCAGATATTTTTGAGCCAACTAGCTTGTCCAGCTATTTAACAAGGTCTTACTTGAGTGAATGCTAAAAATTTGAATTTCTCATTGTCTTTATATGTTAAATAAGAAAGCAACTTTAATGTTTTTGTGAAAAAGTAGAAGTAATTCTTCTATATATCCTCCAGCTTCTAATGTGAACTACAAAGAACAGTAATTTGAATTCAAAAACTAACTACAGGTACTGGTAGTAATTTCATTAACAAAACTTGGAGAGTATATATGTGTGAGGGGGTGCTTCTAACCTCAAGGGTGCCCTATCATTCGTGATACGAAAAAAAAAACTAGAATAATTATATAAATAAGGTAACTCACACTGACAATCATTTTACTAATGATTTGTCATAATACACTTCTTTCTATGGTTCTGCTTTTTTTTTTTTTTTTAAAAAAAACACTTTATGATTTGAGAAAATCAAATAACCTTTACCAAGTATATCTTGAGGAATACTTTTCTCCAAATTCACCTTTCCATTTTGGTTGCATTTAAAAAGATGTAAAATAATATATTGACTTAGAATAAATTATATTGAAATTCTGTAATCCATTTGAGAATTCTTAGAAGCCAAAAGAGAAACTGTGAAAGAACATATATTGTTCTCTTTTGCCAGTTTTTTTTAAATATCTCTCAAGGAGAGAGCTTGTAGCAGAAATTCTGAATGTTGATGGTTTCTAATGTGGAGTAAGATCTTCCATTGGATTCCCAAGGACATAAGGTTTTCCTTGTGTTCAGAAGTTATTGTGAGACATCGAGTATGCAAAAGCATCTATCATAACCTGCTCGGCAGTTGTGAGGATGACAGGTAACTTGTCAGTATTCAGTTTCCTTTCCTTCCACTGTTGCAGCCTAGTAGCTTCTATACACTCTTTATTGTGCAGGTGCTTTCTTTTGGCAAACACGTTCAGATAATACAGCAATCCAATCAAAACATCAGTGAGACTCCCTGACAGAACGTTTGCTGCTTTAGAAACATTTGCACTTACCATATGGCAAGGGTATCTTAGGCTATGAAACAGTGATTATTTGCAGTTTCAGTCTTTGAAAAGCATGCAGGATTTATTATGATGAAATGTACACATTTTTAGGCAATTTATAAGGTAGTTGCATAGTTAAGTAAAAAAAAAAAATCACAAACTGGCTAGGCATGGTGGCTCATGCCTGTAATCCTAGCACTTTGGGAGGCAGAAGTGGGAGGATTGCATAAGGCCATGAGTTTAAGACCAGGATGAGCAAGAGCAAGACCCCATCTCTACAAAAAAATAGAAAAAAATAGCTGGGCATGATGGCAGGTACCTGTAGTCTCACCTACTTGGGAAGCTGAGGCAGGAAGAGCTCTTTGAGCCCAGGAGTTTGAGGTTCCAGTGAGTTATAATGATGTCACTGCATTCTAGGCTGGGTGATAGAGTGACTCTGTCTCAGGGAAAAAAAATCATGAACAATTTTTGTAGATACAGAATTGAATGTGCCACTAATTGGAGGATATTCTCCAAAACTTTTTTCTGTGTCACTGAGATTATAGAGAAATTTAGAAGACAGGAGAAAGGGAGAAGTATACTTGGAAAGTCTAAATAATATTTCATTCATTCCCTCTAATGAACTCCTATCTTTGTTATAGATTAGCCATTTTCTCTAGCAACTTGAATGTTTCCATCTACTCAGATTGAGTGCCCTGCTTCCTCTAACAGGTTGGCTGGAGGCATTGGGGGCATATTGTCACTTTTAGCTCTTTCTTTTGTAGTTTCCATAATGACTGTGGCCCTTCCAGTCGTCCTTGCTATTTATTTAATTGTCAAACTTCCTCATTTCAGTACATTCATAACATGGCACAATTATCGAGTTTAAGGCTTATGTAATTTTATAGTTTGGATGCTTTCTGAAGAAAGAAGACCTTGATCTTATCAGTAACTCAATTCCAAATTACATTTAAGAGTCTCACTCCTTGAGTGGTTTCCAGTGGACAGCTAATCGAGCTTATGTGGATTCTTGTTATCCTCAAAGTGTGACCCTTCTCTAACCCTTGCCTACTGCAGTTATACCTTTCCATTGACACTCATCTTGCTGTCTCTAACTTTCATTAGGTCATGAAGATCCCACACCAGAAAAAAAAAAAAAAAGTTTTTTTTTTTTTTCTGTTCACCAAATAAAGTACCCATATTATTAATAAGATGGATTACAAATTAATTTTCTCTAGCAAGTCTGAAATTATTCCTAAAAACCTTAAGGGTTCATTTATATTTTTTAATAAGAATTGACCTGGGACAATCACATGTATCTGGCATCACTTGTTTGATGTCTAGAAGACACATTGCTGATGCTATGAATGCTAATCGTGCATTCTTCTCTCTTATTCCATAGTTTGCAAGATTCTTCCTGTTGATTAGTTAATTAATTGTCTCTTACCCTAAGATGTTTTCTGTAATTAAGTTTGTGCCTAGAGAATAACAATAGTTTAGAGTAAGAGCTTTTATCAAGTAAAACAAATAATTAGATGAAGTCAGTCTCTAGTTCTGAAATAGTTTATAAATCACAAAAATCTATAAAACAGCTATTTAAAGATTTGATGAACACATCAGACATTCAAGTTACCTGTTAAATATAAACAAATTGCATAGCCGTTTATGAGGAAAAATAACCTTCTAGGATTTAAACTGTATTTTGTCCATTATGTCTGCTAAATAACTTATTATAAAATGCCCTTATGAAATGATCAAATATTTGGTGAGAATTTATTTCTTCTTTATATGACTTCATTTCTGTGTTACATTACTTGTCAAAAATATTGGTCAACTGCAATATTTGTAATTAGTTGTTGAATTAGTTTAGCAAGTGACATAAAATTCTTTTTTTTAATTTCAGCATATTATGGGGGTACAAATATTAAGGTTATGTATATTTCCCATTCCCCCTCCCCCTCCAGTCAGAGCTTCAAGCGTGACCATCTCTCTAACATTCTTTTAAAAAATGATTGTTATAGACAAAAACAATCAAGAAAAACAGGCCTATAAATAAAATGTGAAGGATGATATGGTCAACTCACAGAAAGCATTTTATAAATTATTTTGAGAAAAATACTAATCACTCTTGCACACACATGGAGAGAGAAAGACAAAAATAAGAGATATAACATGTGCCTAATATGATTAAACATTTTAATCCAATAGGTTTAAGGACACATATATTTAGTAAAGATCCAGCTTTATCATCCTAATTATAAGACATGCTAAGTTATTAAAGGATGAGAAGAAACTACTTTGTTTTAGACTTGAGTTCAGTAGTTCATTTTCAAATCATTTGATGAACTGAGATAGAAATTCATTAAGACCCAAAAGGGTGTAATGTGTCTGCTAGGGATTTTTAGCAACCCAAGAGTAGGAAGCAGTAGTGATGGCTTAGTCATTGGTCTTCAAGCACATGAGGACAGTGATAAAAATGTAATAGTTTCTAATATCATCTTCAGATTTAATTTCAAATTGTAGATGATAATTCAGTTATTGGAAAAATATGTCATAAAATAATATATGCCATGAAAACATCTGGTCTGCCCCCAAATGTACTAAGTATACAATTTAGGGTCAGTTTAATGGTTCAAAAAATTCTGTGGTATGTTTTAACTTAAGCATCTATTCATTGATCTACAAATTAGGTAACTCTAACACTGCAATAGATGTGCTACAGTGTTTTGTATAGATCTAACCAAATGGCTCAGAAAACACTTAAAAATTGAAACACGTCTGCAGAATCAAAATACAAAGTCCTGGCTATAAAAATAGAGTGCTGATTGGCCATGGTTTCCAGGTGATACGGAAACAAGGGAACAGGGAGAAACTGCTTAATAGGTAAGGGATTTTACTTTGAAGTAATGAAATAATTTGGAACTAGATAAAAGTAGCGGTTGTACAACATTGGGAATGCACTAAATCCCAATAAATTACTTACTTTAAAATGGTTAATTTTATGTTTGTGAATTTTATTTGAATGTGTTTTTGTTTTTTCGTTTTCTGCTTTTTGCTTTGTTTTTGTTTTTTTTACAAATGCAATATTCCCATGAGATTCCCACAGTACACCCAGAACACCCAGAACTAACTGTTCCTCTGAGTACTGGTTTAGGTTGCATTCCTCACATGGTGCACACCCATTGAGCCCAGTTGTGATCTTTTCTATTTCTTTCACTGTAGCAGAAAATCTCTATTTCATTTAGAATTCTTAATGTTTAGCAAAGTTTTTGACATTAAAAAAAGCTTGTACAGTAAAGGATCAATAAATAAATGAATGTTAATTTTTAATTTTAATTGTACTAGTTTAAAACCCTATGTATTTGTTTTTACAAATGTATGTAAGACTGCTAAATATATGAAAATTTCTCAGACTAAATCAAGTGAAGAGAAAAACCGTGTGACATTTTCTTAGTAGTATTACTGATTGTGCTTCATTTGATTCAAATATTATTTTTAATAGCATTCAACTCCAGGGACAGGTCCAGAAACCCAAAATACTTATAAAAGGGTTTTATCATTAGAATTTTCCAGTACTGTGGTCTTGTATAAAGTTTTCAACTTTCAGTTTAGTTACCCATATAACATTGTTAGTAGTACCCAACTCTGGATTGATATAAGAAGAAAGAAAAAAAAAATGTGTGCGTGGGTTTGTGTACATGTACATATACGTATGTATACGTATATTTATAGAGAGAATATATTTCACTCAAAAGTTTATTTTTATTGAAGCTAAGATAAAAATTATGTCTTCCTTTTTTAAAAATTATTTGACTATTGTTAGCTATTCTACCATTGATATTCACTATGATGAAGAATTGAAAGTACTAGAAATGGAGCCAAATGAAGTTTAAAATGCAGCTCTTCAACTTCTTAGATTTATCACTTTGGCCAAGTTCCTTACACTTGCTGTGCCTCAGTTCCTTCATCACTAAAATAGGTCATTACAACATTTGTCTCATAATTACAAATATGTAAGGAATTAGTTCAGAAGACTTCAGCTTTTTCCTAGGTACCTCTTATTAAGAAGCTAGTAACAATAGACCTGCATAGTTTCAAGGAGAGTCTTTCTTGGGGTCTGATCTAGATTTCTTCATTTCACTGTGACTCACACTGTTTTGTCTGATGCCAATCTACTTAGAGATTTCTCATGTATAGGTTCTTTTCTATATCTTAATCTATTTATGAATTTATTCACAAGCCATGTTCAAAACAATGTTTATCAATTTGTTCCAAAAGTCATGTGTTCCTGGAGAAAATCCCTATTGCTCTATTTTTCTTCATACTGGAATATTACCCATTCTTATTTTTGTTTCTCTAAGGCCCTACAGCATTTTCATGCAATCTGCTCATTCTTTGCTTGTTTCTTTTTTCTGCACAGCTCTCATGGTTTCAGTTATATGGTGTTAATAGTCTTGTTCTCCCTCTGCTTTTTTTGTCAGTGAAAACGTAGTCCCAAATTAATGTCTGAGCAGGAAATAAAAAAGTCCCCCCATTAAAGAGAAACTTGGACGTCACGATACCATTTCTGCATCATTCAATTCAACTACTTCCTTTCTGTCCATAGCCATGTCTTCACCTCTTTCTCACTATTACAATTTACAGAACTGTGTATCTGGCTATCTCACACCCACTATTGGGTAGGGAATAGAGTAGTATATTTATTTTTTCTCTATTTGGGGGTTATATGAAGTAAATACCAACCACAAAATTACTCTCAGATTTATCCTTTTACCTTGATATTTTAGATGAAAAAGGATAAAACATTTTTTTCTATTTTAAAAAATGTATAAGCAACTCAAATATATGTAATCAAAAAGTAGCATTTATTTTGTTTATAAACATCTTACTTTTTTCAGTTCTGTATGTCATATAGCATACTGACTCTATTTAATAATAGTAATGATATCCTATTTATTACTTTAACATACTGGCCAAAATGGGAACAACCTTCTGCCTTGTCTTATCATTATTTAGAAAATGTTGGTTTATTTGCTCTAATTGTGTTAAGCACAAATAATATATCTTATATTGCTTTTTTCTCAGTATTTTCATCATGAATATAAGGAATATATACTATAAAAAATAAATAAATAGAAAAATAAATAAGTACTGAGAAAGTATTTCACAGTGAAGTTATTTAGGACATTGCCCAAAGGGTGAAAAGAGTACACATCTATATTTTAAAAAATGGTAGGAGAATCCCATAAAGAGGTTATGGTCCAAATAGTTTATTTGAAATCCTCTTTCCCAGTTTACATCTTTCAGTGGGTATATGAAATTCCCTGTTGCTAAGGGTTTTTGAGCTGTGTCTCTGATATTTTGGAAGAACCATTTGTAATCAAACAGACAGTGACAGCCTGTTACAATGAATTATGTACATTGTATAGCAGCTAGTTGAAAAAGAAAAAAAAAATCCCAGTGATAGTAATCAGAGCTAGGAATGTGTACATTCTTGCTCAGAGAAGTGTCTTATTTCATTGTTTTATAATCAAGTGTGACTACAACATAGTTGACTAGGTAAAGTACATTGGGCAATAAATAAAGGATGATGGAGTTAGAACACTATTTTGAAATGACTAATTAATTTAAATAGTGTGCATCACTGGCTGGCAACTTCAAAGAGAGCTACCTAGATGTTATGTGTCTCCCGATGGAAGCATACAGTACTTACTTTAAAGTATTTTTGCCAATATTCTACAGCCAGGAAATGAACTCATAGAGCTACTTAGCTGCAAACATATGTTATCCTTCAAGAAAAAGAAAGCATGACTGAGGGTGGCAGAGGTTGGCAGGCAGCCACTGCATCAGCAGGCCCAGAGGATGGGCTGCCTCCAGGGGCCCAGATGGTAGAACATAGAGCCAAAGAGGATCATTTTCAGGCCTTAAAACCTGGTGGGTTTTGGACTTGATTTGGACCAGTTACTCCTAAACTCATTCCATTTTCTTCCTTTCAGAATGGGCATGTTTTTTTCTACGCCTGTCCAACCCTTGTATCTGGGAGGCAAATAACTTGTTTTCTAGTTTCCAGGTAACAAATAGGGAGGAATTTGCTTCTGGATGGATCATACCCAGATCTCACCAAGACTTGATTTAGATGATTTAGATGATGAAACTTGGAACTTCTTGAGTTAATGATACATAGATGAGAACTTGGATTTAGAGCTAATGCTGGAATGAATTCATAATTTTGGGGAATTGGAGATGGTGTAATATAGTTTGCATGGTGGAACTGACATGAATTTTGGGGGACCAAATGCTAGGTAGACTGTAGTGTGTTGAATAGTGTTCCCCTAAGTTCAAGTCTACTCAAAATTTCAGAAGGTGACTTCATTTAGAAATAGGATCTTTCCTAATGTAATTAGTATTATATTAGGGTGGAGGATGCGCAGGGAAGAATGGCATATGAAGACAGAAACAGAGTTATGTTGCTTTAAGCCAAGGAATGTTAGGAGCTAGCAGAAGCTAGAAGAGGCAAAGAAGAATTCTTCCCTAGAGCCTTGGAAAGGGAGTGTGGCCCTGCAGTCACTTTTATTTTAAACTCCTGGCTTCCAGAATTGTGAGAGAATTAAATTCCTTTTGTTTTAAGTCACCTATTGTGTAGTACATTGCTACAGTATCCCTAGGAAACTAATACAACATATAATAATTAATACAACATTTAAATAGAAAAAAAAATCTTTTTGATTATATACAAAGCTGTTTATAAGTATTATGTGTGTATGTAAAAATGGATTGTGATCCACATTTTCCATTTTGGAAATGGAGAAGTAATAGTGATCCCTTCAATACTGCACCAAAATTAATGGCAACAATAGTACTTTACTAATATCAAATCATTTATTTTTTTATGATAACTATTTGCAAAATCTGTTATTACCATATATAAATAAGGAAAACATGTTTCAAAGGTAAAATTAATCCTCTACTATCAAGTAGCTTTTTTATTGGTAGACAGGGATTTGAAATCTTAATCATATGACTGAAAAGTCATACTCTTGAACTAAAAACTCATGCTCACAGTATAGTGACTATGGCATAAGTCTGGTAAGAGTTTTAAAAGGATCTTGTCAACTTAATTTGAGACCACATAATATTATTAATTACATATTTAGTAGATATTTCTATTCACAAATGTTATCTCATGGTGTTTCTGCTTAGACTTTTGATTTCTGAACTCCAGAATGTATAATCTATCTGTTACGGGGTTGAGTTGTGTCCCTCAAAAATTTTTATATTGAAGTCGTAACTTTCAGTACCTCAGAATATGCCTTTATTTGGAAATAGTATAATTATAGATAAAATTAGTTAAGATTAGATCACTGGGGAGATGCTGATCCATTATGACTGGTTTTCTTATAAAAAGAAGGAATTTGATCACAGAAACAGACGTGCAGAGAAAAAAGATGATGGGAAAAGACACAGGAAGAAGACAATCATGTACAAACCGAGGCCAGAGGCCAGAACAGATTCTTCCCTCACAGCCCTGGCAGGGAACCGACCTTGCTGACACCTTGATTTAGGACTTCTCACCGCCATAACCGGGAGATAATGCATTTTTTGTGCATAAGCCACCAAGTCTGCAATACTTTGTCGCAGTAGCAAACTAAAACAGCATCCATCATAGTTTTTTGTTTGTTTAACATTTACTATAATACATGAAGAGTGGTAAAACATTATATTATGTGTGTTTTCTGACCACCAACCTATACTCTGGTCAGTGACTCTTTCTTTAGGCACTGTAGCAAGCTGATGTTTCAGGGAAAATTGCATTCTAACTCCTTTCTCAATTTGAATTCGGTCATTTTGAATTTTTTTTTCTTTCAGTTAAATACTGCAACATCATTGTCTTAATGTTTTCTTGAAACAATGGCTTCTCATTTATACTGTATCTTTTGAGAAACATTTTTTATCTCCATTATGCTCCATTCAATTTCCATTGCTCTTACTGTTAAATGTTTTCTTTCCTCAATTTAGCCGTTGGTACTATCTTCTTTCAATAAAGTTTTGGAGCCATTTTCAGCTATGGTACTTATTTGTTTCACAGTAACCAATCAAGTGATTGCACATTCTGGATACTCAGTAAAAGTTTGTGCTTTATGATAACCATTATAACTGTGCATAAAATAAGCCAGACTCATGTAGTATAATCCATAAAGCATTTTATTTTATTTTCTCTACTATCCAAATAAGTTCTGAGAGTTGAATTCATGCTTTCTGTACAAGTCAATAAAACTTTGGGCCAGGCTCATTTTAATTCTTAATTAGTAAAATATATTCCAGGTAAAAACATCTTGTAGGTGCTATTAGAAAACAATTTTTATAATGGCACACATTTAGCAAGTATTTAGCAAAATATTGAAGACATATTTAGTAGACACAGTTCTGGATGCTTGGACACATTAGTGGAAAAACAAACATAAATCCCTCTTATCAGGAAGTTTAAACATTTATGGAGTGGATTGTGGAGGTCTTACCAAAGTAAGGCTATGCTTGGCTACTAGTGTAACATTCCTGGAGGAATAAATGAGTCATGATTTATGCATATACTAGGGGGTTTTCTCTATTATGAGTCATCTAAATAGAAAGAGTGATGTGAATAGTTGATGCTGATTTTAATTTTTCATTTTATTTCATTTTTTATTGTTTTTATTTTTTAATTTTATTATAATAGATTTAAGTGGTACACTTTGAATTCTGTTACATGTATATATTGTATAGTGCTAGAATCTGGGCTTTTGATGTATCCATTACCAGAGTAATGTACATTGTACCCCATGGATATTTTTTCATTGCTTATCTCCTCCCAGCCTCCTCCCTTGTGAGTCTCCAATTTCTGTTATACCACCCTGTGTGCTCTTGTGTAGCCATAGTCTATGGCTCCCACATATAAGCTCCCACATATAGCTCCCACATATAAGTGAGAACATGTGGCATTTATTTTTGTTTCTGATATATTGCACTTAGGATAATGGCCTCCAATTCTATCAAAGTTACTGCAAAAGACATTAGTTCATTATTTCTTATCATTGAGTAGTACTCCATGGTGTACACAGAGCATATTTTCTTTATCCACTCATCAGTTGATGAGCACTTACATTGATTCCATTGATTCTTTGCAATTGTGAACTGTGCTGTGATAAACATACAAGTGCATGCTTCTTTTTTACACAATGACTTTTTTTCCTCTGGGTAGATAGATACCCAGTAGTGCCCCTGATTTTAGCTACAGTTATCAGTGACACAATTTCAGCTATGGGACACTTTCAGGTCAGGTTCAACTCACTGTCCAAGGTGTTAATAGATGCTAGAATTGTCCCACATGCGCTTTTAGTAGATCAATGAGGAGTTTCTAAAATCATTGATATATCCTTCTTTACCTAGATTAATGTTTTGAGCCCAGTGGAAAGGTCAACACAGATACTTGAGAAAAAAAGTCACCTGACAGCCCAACGTATACTCTAATGGTTTATAGATTCAATTGAGTGGGTCTAGTATCCTACAGTGGATGGTTGGGGTCAATACTGCATATTGACCATATCTTGCTGTTTGAAGTTCAGATGGTAGTAGCTTTATTTATATATGTTGTGGGGCAACCTGAATGGATTTGGTCTGAGTTTCTGTCAGTCAGATTAATCAGTTGTCAATTGAGTAGTGTATTCACAACAAAAATTTCCAGAAGCCAAGATGATGTAGAAATGGTACAGAAATGAAGAATATCTCTATATTTTCATTGCTGATAACATCAATTTCATTGGATTCAACCATATTCCCTTTTGCCTGGGCTGTAGCATTTGTGGTGCCTTTGCCCTGATGACATCCCTCCTTGCCACCAGAGGAAAATGAGCAAAACCCAAATCACTTGTAGAGTGCCATGTTTCAATCCTACTGCTAGCCACTCAGTCTCAAAGCATTCATTAACAGAACAGTGGGGGACATGTATGTCTCCCCCTCACCAACTACTTTAGTAAGAACATTTTTTCTACCAGATTCCAGGGAATGTTCTCGTATCCCATGACATCGTATTTCATATCTTGATCCACAAGGTCTTCATCCTTTCTCTTCCTGAGTCAAGTCTCTGACAACATCCCATCTTCCTCAGCAAAACTATCAAGAACCTGTGAAGGGTCTGAGATCTTATCCCACTTTGCAGGCTAAAAAGTTACTCATGGCACAGAAAGCAGCTCACATGCTCCAGAAACAACACATAAAAACCCAGATGGATTCTGTGCAAGTAGTGAGTTTGCACCACTTGAGGAATCTTGAGCTTAGGGATCCAAACCTTTTACAATAGTACTAACCTTTGTCTCAGATGGTGACATTATCTTTATTTTACTGGGCAATAAATAAGCCTGCCCTTTTCTCTGGTGGGAGACACTCTCTCTGTATTCCAAGGCTGTTTCCTAGTCTGGAACAAAGGCTGTCAGTGCCTCTGGATGCAAGAAGTACAGAAACGTGAGACATCGATGAAAAAATGTCTTGCAGCAGATATGCCAGCAAGCCCTTGATGACTGCATTCCTAGAAATTTCACTGAAAAAATATCCTCTGAATTTCCAGAGGTTTTATTTCTCTTCCTCTGGAACCAGTTGCCTTGTCAAGTTCTCCAGTGTACTAGAAATCTTTAGTTGATTTCTGTCCAATAGCATGATGGTGTTGCTGTAATAGAACAGTGTGATGTTCTGGGACATGTACAGGCAGTACAGATATCTTTGGATTATGTTACAACAGATGGCAGGAGGTATTACATAGCTCTGAGATAAAACTGTAAATGAATATTTTTGTCCATTTCATGTGAGTGTGAACTCTCTGTGATCCACTTTTCTCATGGGAATAGAACATAATGCATTCATGACATCAATGACTGTGTATTATGTACCCGAGAATTTATGAATATGTTTCAGCAATAATACCACGTAAAACACAGTACTACAAATGGGGCCACTGCTTGTTATGTCTGCTGTAATCTACAGTCATTCTCTATGATTTATTCAGTGTCTATATCGGCCAACCTTCTGAATTAAATGGAGATATTATAGGAACCATTCCTAGTACTTACTGTAGGCTTTTGATAGTACCAATCTTTGCCATTTCCCTGGAATACAATATTGGTTTTGATGAATTATCTTGACAAGAGTAGTTTTAGAAGTTTGAATTTGGCCTTCTTCACTATCATAGCACTTACCTTAAAGGGTAAGGACTGGATGTCTTTTTATTTTCCAACTGCCAAAAATATCGATTCAATTATATGTTCAGAGACCAGAGAAATGAGCTTTAGGTTCTGACTCTCACTCGATGGTCCCAGTGTGATTTGGATTTTAGCCAGGACTCCATCTCTTACCTGGGCCATAAAAACCTCCTCTCTAAAAAGGGATCCATGGTGATTCTTTGGGTCTCCAGATATCAGTGTTAACTCAGAGACTGTGTACAGTGTAAAATGACTTGAGTATGTAGTTTGTATATCTTTGTGGTGAAAGACGGGGATAATGATGACAGCATATATTTGCCACAATATTATAGGAACCCATCTTAGACAGGGCTCTTTGGACAAAGTTTTCTGGATTGAAAAATTGGCTCAGGCCTGGGAAACAAGCCAGGAAACCTAAGTCTTTATTGGATAAAACCACCTTCTTCCTCTTGCTCATGTATATCTGTCTTTTTGGGTTATATATATCAAACAGTACCCTTTTTGGTTGCATATTTTTTACTTAGGGACATCATGCTTGTTAACTATCACCTAACTGCATGAGGATCGAAGCTCCTCAGCTATTGCTTCAATCCCACTTGCCATTGTGCTAATGAAAGCTTCCTGGTGTCTTCTGGTTAAACAGGGCCACCCAGCCTCTAGTATTCTGGGGCTTATGATGCCCATGAATATTAATGAGCCCCAACCTGTGATTCTGTGATGGAATTTCTTACTATCAGTGTTGCTGTGCAGAGGCGAACCATGACTAAACTTCATGAAGCAAGTGCCCCTCTCACTGGTATTTTCCTAATGATGTGTCTGTAGGCTGACCTGTGGAGCATTCCTCTCTGATACATCTTCTGGCCTTACATAATATATCCTTTCAATCCTTACCATTTTCCTTAGGCTTCTTTATCTCTTTCTTTACTATCTGCCAGAACAAACTCAGGAATTTCCACTGATTTGAACATTGGTCATCACTTTTTCCAGGGTTCTACATGCAGACCTTGCAGTGAGTTAGCCCCAACCCCTGTTGTTCTGGCCAGTGTTTAATCCCATGTCCTAGGAAAACTGTTTTTATTCTCGTAGCCTGCTTGATAAAACATCCTCAAAATCCAGTTTCAGAGATAATCTTCTGGCTCTCCTGTACCTACAAGCTAATTCTTGCAGCTCCATTAGTGTATGGCCTATTTCCAAACTTTTCAGGGCCACATCTATTAACAGGTGGTATGTGCCATGTCCTAAGCTACAGCACAGTAGCTGGGTCTATTCATCAGTTATGCCTCCCACAGTAGGAGAGTTGAGGGGCACATGGCCTATCTTCTAAAATAATATAAATTATTTTCTCTTAGGAGAGGCTGTCTAGTAGAAAGAAGGGACAATAATAATCTGCTAGTTTCTGTCTCTTCTTACTTATCTAAGATTCCCCCTGGGGATGTTATCTCTCCACACATCTGGGGTGGACATGTGTGGGTGCCCAGTGTCTTTCTTGGTGTCTTATGCATTAGCAGGAACAGGGCAATGCAGTATAGTGCAAGCCTGAGAGAGGAATTGTTGGTTTATGCTCCTGTGAATTTGATTGCCATGCAAACTTGCTGGCTCTAAAGGTGGGACAGGTGAAGCTAAGCTTGTCCAAAGTGGTTCAATAGATGCTTCTGTTACAGAGGTCCCTGAAAATTTAACATTGAATTGCATAAAATGATTAAGCCCATTCACTGTAATTTAATGAGCTTTAACTTCTCCCACAAAGTAATCCATACCATAACTATTATGATATATCTTAATCAAATCTTGAACAGTCCTCAGTTAAGGTAAACTGCAATTAATTGTATTACTTGGGTTATTTTTATTTTTATTTATTTATTAGAGGCAGGGTCTCACTTTGTTGCCTAGGCTGGAGTAAAGTGGCACCATCACAGATCAAAGCAGACTCCAACTCCTGGGCTCAAGCAACCTTCCTCCTTCAGCCTCCTGAGTAGCTGAGACTACAGGTGTGCACTACCATGCCTGGCTAATTTTTCTTATTTTTGGACAGATGGGGATCTTGCTATATTGCTCTGGCTCGTCTTGAACCCCTGGCCTCAAGAAATCCTCCCACCTTGGCCTCTCAAAGTGCTGGAATTACAGGCATGAACCACCACTCCCAGCTCTACTTTAGTTATTTTTAATAAACAAGCTCAGATATTTTTTTAAAAATCTCAAGGTTGGAGTTTAAAAAATAATTCCCTCAGGTTTGCTTAGAAATTTTTCTAATTCCTGCAATTTAGCTATGAATGAAGAGTGACCTACATCACATTCTTTTTTCTAATACTAGGTAGTAGGAATAGAACAGCACGCTCAGTCTGGAAATAAGCAGCCTGGTTTCTCTGAATATATTTATAGCTGGTATATTATCTTTTGCTCTTTATGCTCAAAAGACTAGGGGTCAATGTACTTGAAGGAGGAAAAGTAGAACTACCCTGGGAAGTAAAACTATTAAGAGCAATGGACTTTCACAGCATGAAGCTGCACAAAAGACATACATATTGAGACCTATCAAATGTGCCTTTAACTTCTGCATGGGAGGTAGTGTAACAGAGAAACAATACAGGCAGTTCAGAAAGTAGCCTGAGACCAAGGCCAAGCTATCAAGTATGTAATGGTAGAGCTCACACTAGTCTCGGACAATTTCACACTGTAGGTGGAATTAGGTGTAGAAGATAAAAGCAGTTAAGCCAAAAAGATTAGAAAAGGAAAGATAAGGAAAGTAAGCATGCTTACATCCTGCTATACAGCATATACTTTATATGATTTTAAAATATTATGTAGATTTTTATACCTATGGCCACACACTTATATTTATAGTATGGTATAGGTATCCACCTCTTCCTCAATGCCATACCTCCTTCCTATTTAGTCCTGATCTCTGAATCACATGTCATCAGTCTATGTAGCTCAGTATTCCTACATGCTGCAGGTATCTTCTGGCTGCTGGTCAAACCCCTGAATTTTTACAGATTTTAGCTTCTGATTCACTATCACTCTCTCCAGCACAACTCCTGTCTCACTTCTGTTTAATTTTATTATCTAGAAAAATCAGCTTCCCACACTTGGGTTTCTTAATTCTTTAAATCTCTCTCCTCCAACACTCTTTTCCATGCTGCCCCAGCCACTTATTCCTGCATAATATTAACAGTTTTGAACTTGAAAAACTGATTAAAGTTTGATATAATCTGATTCAAGCATCACACTTTCAGTCTAATGCCCAATCACAACCCCTATCATTCTCATTTATTTCCTGTCATTACAAATTGTTAAATCTCATAAGCCTCTATTATCTATTTACCTAATCATTGTCCAAATATTTCATATGCTCTCTTTCCTCCTTGCTTAAATTTTATAATCACTTTCTAAATACATCCTTAACCCCCTTTCCCCCTCTTGCTTTTTGACAGTTTGCTTTTTCCCTTAAACACAAACAATGTTTAAATCCAATTATTTATTTAATCCAGTCCTACATTCTGCAGCTGAAAGAATGGAGGGAAAAATATCATTTTACTTGGCACTTTCGATTTTGTTATGGTCATCAATCTCACATGGACCCCTAATGTTGCCTAACACTTTACTTTTTCTCTTTTCTGAAAACCACTTCGTTTATTTTTTTTCTTGCTCCTCATATTGCCAGTAAGTCCTGTTCAGTGTCACCCAAAGATCTATCTAGTTTTACATGTGAATCAGAAGAGAGAAGCATCCAGAAGAGAATTTTTAGACATTCCTATGATATAGGCCCATCTATTAACATATGTATGCACTGTATGTTCTTTTTGTCTTCCTGTTGTGATGGATGAACTCTCCTTTTTTCTCTTCTGTGACCAGAAGATCTTGTTTGGGTTTTTTTTTGGTTGTTGTTGCTATTGTTTTAAACAACTTGTCCATTCTCCCTTTTTTCTTGCATCATTAACTTCTTCTCTATTGGCTCATTTCTCATTCCCCAATATGATGTTTTATTTCTCTTATTTAAAAAATCATAAAAAAACTTTTATTTCAGCTTCTCCTTCTAGAAATCCATCTCATCTTTTATATGCCAGAAATAACCCCCAAAATTTCCACATACTATCTTCAATGATTAACTGACAAATTTACTTCTCCATCCTACTTTTAATTCACTCTCTTGGGGAAGGGGCAGAGCTACTTCACTTATTCTTTCTTATCTAATTTAATGGCTGATCTATCCATCTAGTTGCTCATCACTTGTTAGAGCCACCATTTCTCTTTTTGCTCTCTCACTTTGCTCTTTGTACAAAAATTCTCATGGTTCATCTTTCAAACTATTTCCAGAATCTATCTACATCTCATTATTTCTAGTATGAATTATCTGGTCAAGCTACTAACAGATCCTCTCTAGATAAATTCAAGAGTCCCCTCTTATCCTTCTATTCCACCTTTTTTCACTATGAAGTCTATTGTCAACACAATATCTGATTACTCAGTTTATAAAATAAGTCACTTCTTACCAATACTCAGCTGGAAAAACCTGTAAAGACAACACTTAGCCCTTAGATCTCTACATGATTTAAGCCCCTTTTTTTCCTTCATGTTCTACTATAGGTATACTTACTCACCATGCTCTGGTGAGCACGCTTTAATGCTGGCTTTATTATGTTTCCAAATCACTAGCCTTGCTCCTTTTCAGGGTGTTAGGACTAAGAGGAATAACTGCCTTGAATATTACTTGTTATGATAGCTATAATACCTATTTAGTTCTCTCCTTCAATTTTTTTATTCAGAAGAGAGGCTGGCTCATAGTAGGTTTTTAATAAATATTTATTTATAAAATGAACCACTTTTTATACTTCTAAATATCTTAACGTATAAGTCAAAACCAGATACCCCAAAATAAAAATAACTTAAAATCACATATCATGGCGTGGGTCAAAAACCAAATCTAGCCATATGCTTTAGTACTATGATTTTTGAGTTAAGTAAAACAAAAACACATGTCAATAAAAAGATATAAAGAGAAGATCAAAGTGTGAAGCACTTATACCCAAACTTTATTAAACATTTTTGCCCTTGCTTAGAAATAAAGAGTTGAGAAACCTGTTAATACTGTTACCATTTAGCTTGTTAAAAGAAATAATAGTCTCTCATCTTCCTCATAGAATGTTAACTATACCAAATTAGGTATTATCCTAGGTTTTATGATAAAAGATAGACTAAGGAATATTACGAAAGACTTGCATTGAATATATCATTAATGCAATGTTTAACATTATAAGCAAACATAGGAGGGGTGTTAAGAAAAAAGGTATAGCCAACTTTAACCAAGGAATCAAGGAGAAATATATACTCATAAAGTTAGATAAATATTTTAATTAGGTTTTTATTAATAATATGCAAAATTAAGTTGCAGTGTGTATCTGTCAGTCAATGATTATCGATTTAGACATAGTAGAAAATGTCCACTAGACGTCTACAAATAGAAGTTTCTACACTGAATGGAGACATTCTATGCTGTCCATGATAGTAGCCACAAAGTACATGTGGCCACTAAACAGTTAATATACTGTGAGTTTCACTGAGAAACATAATTTTTAATTTTATTTAATTAAAAACTATATAAATTTAAGTAGTCAGTTGTGGAAAGTGTCTACCAAATTGAACAATATGACACTAGAATATCTGCTTTTGAGGAAAAAAGGTTGAGTATAAAATCAAGGGGATTTTCTTGAAGCATATATTAAGACTAAAGAGTATATCATTTTAATGTAGATTAAAATTTAAGGCCATGATCAAAGCATATGGAGATACTCTTTGTGGATGAGCACTGTTTCTAAAGTACAAATTTCTTTTGAATCTTAAATGTAATGGTCACAATTCATATTACTGAAAGCCACCAAACTCTGTGAATCAGAATAACAAAAATATGACCCATGAGTAAACAAAAAAAAAACAAATACATGACAAAATGTGTTAAAAAATAACTGCTTAATGTTTATTTGTTGGTTTGAATATATAATTAAAATTATAAAATATTTGAAATTATCAGAGTTAACTCTGTCTTGAGAAATTGAAATAACAAGGTCAAAGTTGTATTTGATGTAGGATTATTTGATGTTGAATAATCTACTATATATGTTCCCCTATATTCCATCTTCTTATATGAAGAAGCAAATATCTTAAAACTGTGCTTTATTTGACCCCACCTGCCTATTTAAATAATGAAAGTTTAAAAATTTAGCCTGATATTTGCCAATTCATTTAATCATATCAACAAACAAATTTAACTATTACTTATCAAAGGATAATCAAAGACTACCCATATAAAGGCTGAATTTTTTAGCTTTACAGGTGAAATCCCTAGAATAGTTGTGCCTCTCCAAAATAAGAGAAGACAGCTGTCTGCAGTCTCAGAGAGGGCCCTTACCAGAACCTGACCATGCTGGCAACCTTATTTTAGACTTCTAGCCAGTAGAACTGTGAGAAATGAATGTTTGTATTTTAATTCATCCAGTCTATGGTAATTTGTTATGGCAACCCCAAATGACTAAGAAACCAGACAAGTATGTATGTCACTGTGGATGAGATGAGTGATTATATCTGAATGTATCTGAATGTGTAATCTGAAGGAAAATATAAGGCAGGAAGGAGAAAAATCCTCTAATTAACAAAGAAACTTTTTGTTGCATAGAGGAGACTGAAAACTATCTCTGGGGACTGGTCATTATTGCATCATGATACCATGTATGTGGGTAGCATCCTAAGTGCAGTTCTCAACAAATTCCAGGGAGAATTTTTAAAGTTCAAGCCACTCCAGGTCATGGGGGTCATGTAATTAACAGACAATAGGCATATGTGCAAGTTTCAAACAAAGATTTCCTTTATCATATTTAAAGTCATGTTGTTTCTCATAAACAAAGTCCAATTCTTGATTTTTGTACTTCATTAGTGCCCTTAAATATTGGGAACTACACCATCCTATATGGCAAATGATCCAGCACTCAAAAAAATTAAAAAGAAAAAAACATTGAGAGTTTGATTTCTGAAATAGAGAAAATCATATGCTTCTGAAAAAAAAAATAAGTTAGCTATAAAATTCATTTGGTTTGCTGCTTAGAAACTGTTCTCAGCTGCGTTGTGCAGAATTAGATAAGAGACAAGGAAAATGACTCTAGTCTTTTCAGTTCCCATATAAACTGCTTATCTGATTTACCCCATTAACTTTTCTTATAGCTAACTGTTAAATCGTAATGTCTATTTAGTACTGTGGTGGCAGGGCTTCAATGGCTTGATTAATATCATTTCTGGGGACTAAAGCAGTTAAAAAATGTATTATTCTAAATTACTTTCTTGTAAATATATACCTAAATGGAATACCTGAGCTGCCACTTTCTGAGTTCTTATTTAATCACTATAGCAGCTACCATTGCTACTGAACAAAGCACCTCTATGCCAATATAGAGGTAGCTCTAAATTTATGCTCTCATTGGAAACAGCCCAACATTATGTTTCAGCGGATTGTTTTCAGAGGATTGTGTGAGGGCTCCAGAATGGCTGTAATGATAATGAACAAGAATCTATTAGGAGTGGTTGCTTGAATCACGGGAACAAAAGGGATGCCTTGGGGAGATATGCATGTTCTTGTTAGGAGCATACATTTTAGGAGCATAGGTTCTGTTCTGAAACATTTTTGGGCAACACACAAATCTTTGTATCTTACATATTTTTCTTTGTAGCTACTTTACTTTAGGTCTGCCAAAATCTCAGCCAGAAATTTCTAATGTGCTAAATGAGCTAATCTCTGAGGTTTCTTCCACCTTTAAAATTCCACAACTCTGTGGCAACTCTTGCTGCAAATGTGCTCATGGTTATAGTTTGTTCGCCAAAATAAAAATGGAATCAAACAGATGAAGATCCAGGTGCCACACGAAAAGCAAAATGACTAACTGTATCAACATGAGGTACACTGTGTCCTCTTTGCTCAACTACAAGGCAAATTTCATAGACTAATTTACTGTCTGCTTGTCTTTGTGCATAGAAATCCATGTACCCTGTGCGTTAAAAATTAATTCCACCCCCAGAGAATTGAAAGCATATTAGTCAAGAAACTACGGAGTTCAATTACTAAAATTATTTTATTATGTTTTCTTAAGTAGTTGTCAATTAATACTAACTCTGTTACTTGAAGATTGACTGAAAGTTATAATACTTGATATTAAAGGAACTAAGGTTGGTATGAATAAACCATAGTACTTTTTTCCCCAAATAATACACTTGAAAATTTGATGTGCCTAATAGGAGTGTTTTTTATGAATAACTATATAAAATTCAGGAACTAACAACGACCATAGATACTTGGGAAAAAATTAGTAGACGGGAATTTTAAAACGATCTTTATATATGTTAGTAGCATAAATCTTTGACTTTCCACTCACCTAGAGAACAAATGAATTGAATAAAGAAGTAAATTCAGAAGTTGGATATGCATTGCAAACATGACAAGATGTTCAAGTAAATATTTAAAATGTAGGTGTAATTGCTTTCATGTTTGTTTTTTATGTTTGTTTTTAATTATAAAAGGAAATATAGAAGCAAAATGTTGACAGTAGCTCTATACGCCTAAATGAAGTGGCCTTAGCACCAAGAAAATGATGTGTTAGCTGTACACATACCTTATGTATGTGACTTGGTTTATGAGGAAGATTGATGCTAAATCCTGCTTTTCTCCATTGGTTCAACTTTCTCTTTCCAAGTCCTTTCTCATTTTAGTCATTTAAACATTATTTGGAGGTCTAGATATACAGATTTATCACCTTCTGAAGGAAAGTTGCTATCACGGGTTATGATTGCTTGAACACTGAGTACTGAAACAGCAGAGAACCTTTTCAAAGATGATTGAAAGCTGAGAATTATGAGTCAGATGTGAACTTACTTGGCTGATTTTTAGTACAAGGACCTGTAAATACTACTGTTTCAAATTTTATTCATGTTCAGAAACACAAAGATTATGAATATAAGTTCTCTACCAATGGAAATGCAAGGCTCATGGACAGAACACTGAATTGTCAAGTGCCTTCTCTACCAAATCTGGTGGGACCAGAAGCCTGCAGACTAATACATGTGGCTGCATGTCCAGTAGGAAACCCACGGGTAAATGGAGAAGTCACACATAGGTAAGCACCCTTTGCTCTTGTTATACTTATCTGTATTGTCACTTTGTGTACAGGATACTCTGTACCATTGCCCATATAAACAGCAATGGTGGTGGTGTGGAATAGAAGGAGAGTGGTGAGAGGGTAAGAAGGAATGAAGGATCAGAGAGAAAATTTCACATCAATACATATACCGTTTACAATGCTTCTCTCTTATTCTCCACCAATTAGATTCAAACTTATTCAGAACCCTTTTCTCTCTACAGTGATACCGATTACTGAAGAATATATGTCAGAAAGAAATTATTAGTTTTCCTTAAAAATAAATTGTCCAATCTGAGGAGAAATGGGATTCTATATCTGTTAGAAACCAAGAGACAAGAGTAGAGAGGAAGGGGATTCTAAATGTCCATACTGGATACATAATTCTAAAATAGAGAAGGAAAATATAAATATTTCCAGGAAGCAAATGCACATAATGTAAAGCCTTATGTCAACATTTGGTTTTGGTTCAGCTGCTTGCTTTATGCTATATCAAGTGACACAAAAGCAAATCCTGTGAGTCTAAATACACTGACAACATAACCAGCGCATCCTTGCAAGGACACACATTCAGAAGAGGGGGTTTCTGGATTTAAAGAATTCTAAAACTGAAAAAAAAAAAAAAAAAAAAAAACCTCACTGACTATGCAAGTTAACCATTCCATTTTTAAAATATATAAATAGAAAACATTTAAATACCATTAACTGCATAAAAGAAATGGTCAAAATGAACAACAGGTTAATTTATCTAGAGAAAACACATAATTACATGCAAAGAAGTGGAAATTCCTCATTGTTTTATAAGGCATAGTTGATATAATGTTGACTTCATTTAAAAAATCCACTGCCCATTATTATAATAGAATCACTAAGGAAGAAGATGAACTCCTTGAAAATGTGTGTGTGTGTATAGAATATTTGTTAAAATAATTAGCAATGAATAAAAAACTGGAGATGAATCTGTAGGCCAAATTGGTGATGTGGAAAACAAAGCAATGTTTCATAGCATATAGAGCATAGAGCATACACGAAAGGTTATAGAAACCATGAGGGAAATTTTAACACTCTTAAAAAATTAATTCAGCAAGGTTACAGTCATCAAATTAGAATTCTAGAATTAAAGAATAGAGAGAATTTCAAGAGAGGAATCATCAAGGAATTAATAGACTATACCAACAAATTCTGAAAATAATCAAGAACTTCAAAGCAATAAGCCAATCACATAAGATGAAGTGTTAAAAAGGGGGAAAAAGTTATGGACAGATAAAAACCACAATGACTTGGACTTCTGATCTGCAGCATTGCATCATAGGGAGCTGACAGAAGAGAAAAAAATGGGTTTGAACGCTTAATTGAAATTCATCCAATTTAACCATCAAATGAGAGGAAAATGTAGAATTTTTTAAATAAACAAAAACACATACTTTTGCTTCTTTGCATATTGTTTTTAGTAAAAATTAAAGAAATATTTGGGGATTATATTAGTTTGCTAGAGCACCCTAACAAAGTACTACAAACTAGGTGAATTAAACAACAAAATTTTATTGTTGCACAGTACTGGAGGCCAAAATAAAGGTGTCAGCATGGCCATATCCTCTCTGAAGATGCTTATGGAAGGGTGTGTTCCAAGCCTCTCTTCTATGTCCTTGACTTTTGGAAGCATAACTATAATCTTCAAACAGCCTTTCACTGTGTGTGTGTCTGACTCCAAATTTTCCATTTTTATAAAGACATCAATCAAACTGGATTCAGGGTATACTCTACTCCAGGATGACCTCATATTAACTAATTGCAATAACATTATCTCCAAATAAGATGACATTCTGAGTTACTGATACATGAGATTTCAACATTTGAATTTGGTAAGGACAAAATTCAACCCAGAAAAGAGCACATACTCCAGAATATATGAAAAATAGAAAAAAAATAATTCGATAAGGAGAATGATTTAGGACTGTAAAAAGAAGTGTAAATATATACCTATATTTGCTATAGGTATATAAAAAAACCTAATTAGAGAATGAGAAATTCACAGTTTTTGATAAGAATGTGTCCAAGAAAAAAGAGGTTTATATTCAAATAATTTACTGATGGGGAATTTAAAATCTTAGTAATATATTAATGTCAAATATTTCTATTTGGACAAAAAATGTTATACTAAATAATATATAGCTCAAAAGAATAACAATTATAATTGTTTGTTTTATCCACAAGCTGTTGTCCCCCTGAGAACTTTATTAGATAATGAGAAATCCATCAAATTAGAAAAGATACTTTATATCAGGAAAGTGGAAGAAATAACTTACAGTCTTATTAATCAAGAATTTTGATTTGCAAAGATAGGATTTCTGAAAAAAAAAAGTCATACATTCTGAGCCATTAGAGCTTAAAGTTATTTCATTTATACTAGATTTATAAAAATACCTAATTTCCCAGCTTTTACTGGCCTGGTATATTTAAGTTTCCAAAAGCTAATGAGCTTGAAAAAAATGCAGAAAGAAGGGAAAAGTTAGCAAATATTATTGTTCTCTCAGATGAGTGTGTTTTGCTGAACATTATGCAACATGTAATTTCTCATTTGAGAAATGAATATTGATCTCAGTTCTTTAAAAGATTTAATATTAATTTCTTAAAACAAATAAGCTTCTAATTACATTAAATGTATATTATGGGATGAATTTTGTCTTCCTAAAATCATATATTTAAATTCTAACCCTCACGATCTCAGAATGTGACTTTTTTAGAAATAGGGTATTTGCAGATATAATTATTAATAGTTAAGATGAGGTCATTAGAGTGGGCACTAAACCAGTATGACTGGTGTTCTTATACAAAGAGAAAATTTGGAGATAGCTACGCATAGAGTAAAGATGATATGAAGAGACAAGGAGAAGGTGGCCCTCTACAAGCCAAGAAGAAAGACTAGGAAGAGATCCTTCTCTTAGTATAAAACTCTCAGAAGAAACCAGTCCAGCCAACAGCATAAATTTGGACTTGTAGCCTGCAGAACTGTGAGACAATAAATTTCTGTTATTTAATCCACCCAATTATAACAGCCCCAGCAAACAATGTTTATATATTGTAATATATTATAAGATATAATATATTGCAATGCAAATGGAATTATAAAATATAATACATACCTAAAATATCTATATTATCTTTATATTTATTTTTATTTGTCATGAAAAACATTCATATTCCTTCCCCAAATAAACATGTCAGACAAAATTGCCAAGTTTGTCAAAGATTTAAAGAAGAAATAACACTTATATTTATTTTCTTTCTGATATTTCTGATTTATGTATTCATGACTTTTTGCAATAGCTAGGACCTACAGTACAATGTTAAGTAGAAATAGTTGAAATGGGAATATGTTTTTATTATTCTCATTTGTAAATAATTCAGATTTAAAGTAGTATTATATTGACTTTGAATGTTTATTATTTGTTTTATATATTAATTTTATATATGTATATATTTAATGGATATATATAAATATATGAAACATATTTCTTAAACTCTGTAGAAATTGAATTTTAAAAGTATACATTATAATTTAAGAATTTGTCAGATTAAGATCATGTATACTCTTAAAAATTAAATCTTCACAGTGTGATAGAAATACAATCTTGAAAGGTACCCTTGGGAATAGGAAAAATACTCAACAAAAAATATCTATCATTAACAATGTTTATTTTCATGTTTGTGACTGCAATGGCATTCATATCTTTATTGTCTCAAAGTTAATGGTCAAGTGTTGGCTGAACAATAAAAACAAATTTGTTTTTAATAATCAGCAATATAATAAAATATAATTAGCTTATTTTGTTTTATGATGTTTCTAAGAATGATACTAGACCTATTTTAAACAAATAAATGATATATTCTTAATTAAATGAACAGTTTTAAACTTTTTTTTCCTTGTACTGGGATTAATATTTTCCTAACGTGTTCTTTAGTCTTGGTTTTAAATTTTTTTAATATTATAAAATTGTAAAATTGTTCAGGATGAGCAAAACATGATCTGCGTATTTACACATCTCTAGTATTTGCTTACATTTCATACTTATGGATCATTCCAACTATGTCTCTAATTATTACTGAGATGCTTTGAATATTAAATTTTATAAAATTGTTGAAATTCAGCTTATATAAAATATCTGTCTATTTACCTACATATCTATTTATCATCTGTGGTTAGGTTATACAAATAAAAAGGAGATAATTATATGTGAACATAGAAAATATAGTGACTTCTTTGTAAAGATTAATTACCAGAACTTAAGTTAAAATTTGAAAAGTGTGTGTGTGGGAGAGTGTGTGTACATGCTTGTGATTTTTTTTCTTGGCATTTGTCATAGCCTACATTTTTAAAGAAATTCTGATGAGATAAATTAATTTAGAAATTTATAGCTCCTTGAATTTGTATTTCCTGATATATCTTTATTAGAAAGATATGATGCTATGTTCCTTCAGTCTTCACTTCATTAAAGCAGGAACTCAATTCAATATCTCATATTCATAACTATCTATTTAGTAGTCATGATCAGTTCACATATATAGGTACTATGGCAGCTTAGAAAATAACTTTAGCTGAGTGATCTTTGAGTCTCAAGAAAAGTATATGAAACTATATCCATTTATTTTAACTTCTAAATCAGAAAGACTACATTTTTGTTTGAAATTATGTTATAGATGGAAACTTTAAAAGTGTATGTTTGTTCTGATAAATTCAAATTTATGATTTAAAAATCTAAAATATACAAAATAAAATAAAAATTATAAAAATGTAAAAAATCTTTACATATTTCCTAACAACTTTTATTTTAGAAATTAAATATCATCACTTTTACATTTTTCTAAATATATAATTTAAAAGAAGATGCTCATAGCATTTGACTTACTTTTTTGTAATTGTCCCCATGGCTAAAATTTTGCATTGATGGTTATATACAATAGATCAGGAAAATTAATGTCATGGAAAAATCTATAATTTATGTATCATAGTCATAAGGATTATATGAAGTAATAGAATGAAACTGGGAATCCAAAAGTAAGTTTTATACTTCTAGCTCTATTTGAAAACCTCTTTGTGTTTTAGTTTTATATTCTTAGAATTGAAATAATACTGTAATTTCTGTGCCTTACACTACCTCTGAGAATTAACCAGATAATAAATGTGAAATCTCTACAGGAGTTAATTTCTGAATGTGAGATATTATGCATTTTCTAGATATTTAGTAAAAGACTATCAACATGTAGTTCAGCATTTTTTAAAGCTGTACAAAGTAGAATATTTCCTATTACCATAATGTGAAGACAATAATAATTCTAATTGTCAATAAACACAATAGCCATCCTTTGTCATTTATTAGGTGCCACACAATTTGCTTTTACTTTGCAAATATAATTTCTTTTCACTTTCATATCAACTCCTCTATGTAAACATTTAAGTGATCTCACAAATCATTACCAGAGAAATTCATTACCTTTTCCAGTCAAAGCATTTTCAATTTTAGCAGCTGCAGCTTGAAGTCAACTCACCTCTGTTTTACTTCAACACTCATTTCCCTACATACTCATGTGATAGATAAAAGAATCTATTAAAGATTAATTGACATATAAACTAGGATAGGTCAGGTATAAATTTACAGCCTCTGCAGGAATTATAATATAATCAAAGATATGACAGTGGGGAAGACTAGACAATGTGTGGCAAACAGGGAGTTCACTCTCACTATAATGTCGGAGTAAAGAAGTGACAGTTAAAAATAAAATTATAAAAGTCATGAACAGAAACTTTTCAAAAGAAGACAGACTAATGGCCAACAAACATATGAAAAAATGCTCAACATCTCTAATCATCAGGGAAATGCAAATCAAACCTACAAGGAGATATGACTTAACTCCAGTGAGAATCATTCTTATCAAAAAGTCCCGAACAACAAATGTTGGCATGGATGTGGAGAGATAGGAACACTTATACATTGCGGGTTGGACTGCAACTAGTACAACTCTATGGAAAGTAATATGGAGAAACCTCAAAGAGCTACAAGTAGAGGTACCATTTGATCCAACGATTCCATTACTGGGCATTTACCCAAAGGACAGAAAAAAAGACATTCTATAAAAAATACATCTGCACTAGAATGTTTATAGCAGCACAATTCACAATTGCAAAGATGTGGAAACAACCCAAGTGCCCATCAATGCATGAATGGATTGATAAAATATGATATACGTATACCATGGAGTTCTACTCAGCCACAAAAAATCAATGGTGATCTAGCACCTCTCATATTATCCTGGATAGAGCTGGAGTCCATTCTACTAAGTGAAGTCACAAGAATGTACAAACAGGCACCACATGTACTCACCATCCAATTGGTATTAAGTGATCAACACTTGATGTGCACATTTAGTAGTAACATTCATTGGGTGTTGGGTAGATGGGTGGGAGGAGGAGGGGATTGGTATATTCACACCTAATGGGTGTAGTGCACACTGTCTGGGGGATGTACACGCTTGAAGCTCTGACGTGGGTGGGGGCAAGGCAATATATGTAACCTGAACATTTGTAGCCCTGTAATATGGTGAAAAAGAAAAAATAAAATAAAATAAAAGATAAATAAATGAATGAATACATAAATAAATAAATAAAATTAGACTATTGAATCACTGGGTTTTGGGAACAAGAATGTAATTTGATTAATTCATTTATTAATAGATTATAAATAAAGTAGGACTAATATTTCTTAAAAATATATATAGAAATGGGATCCCAATTTCTGTATTGGTAAGAGCACTTTCATTTCTTATTTTTCTTCTGCCCTGTGGGTACATGTTTGGGCTATTGTTTGGCTTAGATTACCCTCAAGGAAACATTACCGAAGCTCTGCATTACTGAAACAGTTCTCTCAATGTTTTAGGTTGTAGTTTTGTTCAAAAAATGGGTTTCATATTTCTGTCTGTTTGGGAATCATTTGTCACTATAAATTGCATTATTCTTGTAAATATCTTTTTCCTTAGATTGTGTTTTGCTCTGTTATCTTTGTTGTCCTTCCTTGTTCAATATTCTTTCTCTATCTGCCTCGGTACCTTCCTTTCATCTTCAGTTTCCCTGATGCAAGATGTTTTATTTTTGCCCTTTTCTTTTTCCTTGGAGTTTTTACTTAGGTGTTAAGACTTCTTTAAAGTAAACATTTGAACTCTATATCTCTAAATGAAATTTTTATATCTAAAAGTCTAAGTAAATGATAAACATCTCTATGTGGGTGTCCTATTGATCATTTATGCCCAATAAGTAAAACATCTAATTTATTATTTTCTAGCTTCTTGATTCTCTTCCTGACACTTCCATTTCTCTTGAAAGCACTGCTATTCTTTTAATCATACTTGCTCAAAATACCTGAGTTCTATTTTTTCTTCCCTATCAATTTCTGTAAAATGTTAACTATTTTAATTTTGATCTTTTCCACATGTTCTGTATCCATGTTTTCTCTTTTCCATGTATCACTGCAGTCCAAAGATTTGTTCCATTTTGTATGACAGCCTCCTATCTCTAGACTATTCTTGTTTTATTATTCTGTGTAGAGCTCAATAACTTGATACTTGGTATATATTGCTTCATCAGTTTACTCTTGAGATCAAAATCCATTAATGGTCCCCTAGTGTCCATTGAATAAAAAATGTCTGAGTTAAAATTATTCCAGAATGTTTCAAGAGCTCTTTTTTATGTTTCCCTGCGTTTTCCATCCCTCTCTCATCTTGTGAACTTATTTTTAATACTGCCATACCTCGGGATTTTTATATATAAATGCCACAGGATCTTAATCAATCCAAAGTCCCTATTGCCACTTGAAAGTATTCTGTGTTTTCTTTCTGAGTAGTTTTTCTTGTATCTCACTCTGTATGACATGCCTATTCTCTCTGTCTCATCAGGACTACCTGTCAAAATCCTGCTTACTTTTCAATGATTCCTGCTTCAGGTACATTTCCTGACCTCAGTCTTTAATTCCAAAGAAATATGTTTTTGTATTTCTAACTTATCATGATTTATGTTAGAGGTTATCTGTAACTAAGCATGATATTTCTGTACAATTATGGTATTTTCATTTTCTTTTCCCATTCATTTATTTTTGGTCTGCTTACCTTCTCTACATGAGGCAAAGTGTAAGAATTCAGACATTCTACTTTGTTCATATGTGTACATTGGTAATACATAACATTGGTTTATATATTATGGATAATAAAATAAATATTAAATTACATTGAAATATAACCCTATTATCACTAACAGATTAATAGTAGGCATATATTCCAAATAAGTATACGTTATGAAGCTAGAACATTGAATTAGTATGACTCATGGGATGTAAAATATGTGACTTTATTTTTATCACTTTCTCTTTTTTAAAGTGTGTCTCATGATGATAGCCCTGTCTTGAATGAAAAATCAGCATGCTCCATGAATTCTTCTCCTGACTTATTAAATGGATGATTCTATTTCCATTGATAACAAAATTCTATTCAGAATGTCAAAGTGTTCTGATCAAGATATTAATGGGTATTTCAATCTCAATTTAGAGAAGAAATACCCACTATCTCTACTCCAGGCACATCTTTGGTCTTTGATAAAGAGGGATTTGCCTGGCTTCTAATAACATTCTCCCTCACCTTACCCAAATCATCAGTTTCCTGGTTGGGTTCCTTAAGAGTCTGGATCCTAATTTGGCTGTGCATTTCCTGAGATTGGAGTGGAAAGAAAAGGAATTCATAGTGTTGCAGCAATGCTCAGCAAAGAAATCTCTTCCCAAATCCTCTCCAATATC
This sequence comes from Microcebus murinus, assembly GCF_040939455.1. NCBI lineage: Eukaryota > Metazoa > Chordata > Mammalia > Primates > Cheirogaleidae > Microcebus > Microcebus murinus. The sequence goes on from NC_134114.1 coordinate 17,592,136, forward strand.
TACATTTTAAGGTATTGTATATCCTCTTTGAAGGCAAGGGGTTTTTTAAGTGATGAATTGTGTTAAAAAGTATTCACTTTGAATATATACATATATATCATAATTCAACTAATCTTCATATGATGGTATCACTTCATGTACATCTTCCAAATGAACACCTGGAAGCCATACTGCCTATCTCACTATATGGACTCCATGGGAATTCATTTTTCCCGTAAGTCTATAATGCAGTAGTCATTGTGTTAACATGAGGCCCAAAGCCTAAATGCCTAACTAATCCTAAAGTACATAAGCATATATATACACACAGATATATATATATATATGTATATATACATATATATATATATATGTATATATACAGAAGTAATAGAAAATCTGGTAACAGAGATTATTTTATTATGAATACTATATATTCTATTCTGTGATATATATCCATATCCATATCATGTTTACATACATATGAATATATGTCCTTTTTCTATAATCATCAGATCCACCATTGCATCCCCTTTGATCAGTGACATTGAAGAATGTACTATAGCCAGTGCAGTATAATTCAAAGTTATTATGGTTGTTAGACTTTAACCTTCTCCAATAATTCATTATTTTCTCCCACAGAGTTCAAACATTTTCCTTGACATTATTCGAGAACCTAAGAGTAAAGGAAGGAGAAATAATAGAACAGAACAGATAGCTTGCCAGTATATGGATAGATACAGATATAGATCCAGTGTTAGACATAAACTAAAATTTTTTCTAGTTTGAATATAAAACTAGAATATATGTAGTTTTCTCTGGAAGTCTAAAATTCAGTTTATGAAGACTAAGCATTATATTACTGCAGTGGGGAGAACAATCACTACAGAGATTGTGCAAACCATTTTGTTTTAAATTCTCTTTGTAATATGTTTATTTTCTAGGACAGAGTCTAAGAGGAAATGCAGTGTACATATAAAAAGAGAATACATGTCATAGCAGAGAAAGTGGGGTTTATAATTTATCTCCATGACTTATATTCTTTGTAACTTGATCTTGACCAAGATACTTCCATTCTTTAAGATATAGTATTCTGAGGCCGGGCGCTGTGGCTCACGCCTGTAATCCTAGCTCTTGGGAGGCCGAGGCGGGCGGATTGCTCAAGGTCAGGAGTTCAAAACCAGCCTGAGCAAGAGCGAGACACCGTCTCTACTATAAATAGAAAGAAATTAATTGGCCAACTGATATATATATAAAAAATTAGCCGGGCATGGTGGCGCATGCCTGTAGTCCCAGCTACTCGGGAGGCTGAGGCAGGAGGATCGCTTGAGCCCAGGAGTTTGAGGTTGCTGTGAGCTAGGCTGACGCCACGGCACTCACTCTAGCCTGGACAACAAAGTGAGACTCTGTCTCAAAAAAAAAAAAAAAAAAAAAATATAGTATTCTGATTTGTAATATGGGGATAATAATTTATTACTCACTTTATAGGTTTATTTTAAAAGTTAAAAGAAACAACCTATGTAAAATACTTAATATTGCTTTTCATTTATTCTTATTAATTATAATTTCATATGCAAAGTCTAAAAATAGCAAATAATGCTATTATGAAAATAAAAGTTGATGAAAGCTAACAGCATCACATACCTATTCTATGACAAATGACTTATTCATTGTCTTACATCAATTATCTGAGTGAGTTTTTCTGCTGCATGTAAGGAAATCAAAAACCAAAGAGGTCAGTCTTCATGTCATGAATTAGGTAATAGGACATGCACTTGAATTAAAAATTATTTTTGTGCTCATTCATTGCATTATTCCTCATATGAATGTCAACTTAGCTGCTTTGACTCAAGAATAGTATTGCTGTGATCCATTCTAGCATATTGAGATAAATGCAAATTCTTTTAACACAAGCTTTTTCTAAATTGTTGATGTGTGTGTGTGCCTGTGTGTGTATGTGTAGAAAAAAGAGTGAAAAAAAATACAAATCAGAGCAGAATAGAGTTAATATTAAATCATATAATGTTTTGGACGAAGGAGTTGTAAGCGAAAATACTAACCATTTATGCCTATTATCAAATTTAAGAGCCCAATAACAGGTAAACAGTTTAGCAGTACACAGAAGGACGAGAATAGTCTTAGTGGGCATGGAGAAGGACAGAATAATATTGAAAAATCATTTATAACCAAGTAATAGAAATTGCATAGCATATTGCATATGGGGTAAAAATTTCATTATTAAAATCTGTCTAAAATGAATACTCTTAAAATAATAATCCTATACACAGTGCTAAGGAATACAAAGTTAAAGGAAGATATTATTATTTTGGTTTTAGGAATGTTGCCCTTGAAGTGAGGACATGGTAAACATACAACAAATGTATAAATAAATTTATGGACCATAAAAGAGTTGATAGTCTAAACTACAACTGAAAATGGTACTTTGCATATTTATTTTGGAACAGAATTGATATCAAAATATGAAATTTAAATCTAACATAACATAAAAACTAAATGATGTAAATCTCACACCTTAAATTATTACTGTATGAACCAATGAAATTATCTAAACTTCCAGGAATATAATTTTTTGCTCTATAATAAAGTGATTTCTTTACCATTTCTATATATCATGAAACTTTCCAAACTCTGATACTGGAAATTTTCCTGTAGAAATAAAAGAAATGAAGTTCACATTTTTCCATGGCTGCTGTATTAATCAGCTTTCGAGTTATTAATATTTGTAACAAGAAACTTTTAAGTCTCAGTGGCTTACAAAAACAACTTTTATTTTTGCCTACAAGTCTGAGAAGTAGTTGTGGTGGCTTCACTCTAATCTGACGGCCGGATTGATGTAAGCTTCACATGTATTATTCCTGGAACACAGTTAAATAAGCAGTGAGTATAGAATATTATTATTCTCTTAGAGGAGAGGAATTCAAAAGGTTAAGTCAAATATGAAAGCACATTTAAAGCCCCTGCTCAGATGTAGGATGCATCAAATATGTCCATATTCTATTAGCCAAAGCAAGTCACCTAATCAAACTCAATATTAGTGCAGCAGGAGTGGGCAGAGTAAATATTTGCTGAACAATAATGCAATCAATCATAGCCAGATAGAACTGAAGGATTGCCTTGAAAGAAAAGGCACCTGAAACATATGGGATATTTAGCTAATGTTTGCCAAATTAGCTAAATACAGGTAAAAGTAGTTTCACTGCTAGTGAAATCCAAAGAATTATGCCTATTCTTCTTTGTCCTATGGTCTTACTATCTTATTATTTTTGAAAACTGTAATTCCAACTGCAGACTTATTGCTGTCCATCACTTCAATTTTTGTTATAATTAACTATTATTCTATACCAGGCAATTTTTATGGCACATCTCATTTCTCTAACTTCCCTGGAATGTATTATCAATATTGGAATAAACACTGCTGAACTTTTAAATATTTTTCACCATCTAATAGACAATATTATCATGGACAAGTTCTGCTTCTTGTATATAGTTCAATAATTGACCACCTAATCTTTATCTGGGCCTGAGTAAATAAATATAGATAAAATTATTATGTATAATCTTATCAAAACACACTGATGCTCTCCCAGGAAAATGTACTTACTTCTCTGTAAAACTCAAATTGTAGTAACCCTGTCATGAATCAGCCTTCCTGATTATTTAGAATTTATTTGGTCACTTAATTATTTTTTTGCTATTAGATAAAATTGGAAAATATTATGTGTATTCACATACACAATTATAAAATTTTGAGTAGCAGCTCTAAGTATTTGGGGAAAAAATATGTCCCTATGACCTGTGATTAGCAAAATGAATCAATGAATTCTTAGGAAACATAAACATGTTTTCTTTTCCAAATTATGTACCTGGCCTTATTTTATAGCATTTAATAAGGAATATAATAGCTAAAAGGTACCTAAAAGCTTATTTAGCTCAGAGGTCAGCAAACTTTTTCTGTAAACGGCCAGATAGTAAATATCAAAAGTTTTGTAGACCATATGATCTCTGTTTCAAATACTCAACTCTGCATTTATAGTGTGAACACAGCTATAAACACTATGTGAATTAACAGATATTGCAATAAAACTTATGCATCACAAAAATAGAAGGCAGGCTCTATTTGGCCCATGGGCCGTAGTTTGTTGAGCCTTGGTCTGGTCTAATATATTTATTTATCAGATAAAGACACTGAGAATCAAAAGGATTTGAAATTATTATGCCACAATTATTTATGCCAGGGGTCCCCAAACTTTTTGGCACTGTAAACAATTGGAATACACTTTTTTCATGCAATGGAGGGGTGTGAGGAGGGGTGGTTTCCAGATGATTCAAGTGCATTACATTTATTGTGCATTTTGTTTCTATTGTAATTACATTGAAATAATTATAAAACTCACCTTAATACAGAAACAGTGGAAGCCCTGAGTCTGTTTTCCTGCAACTAGATGGTCCCATTTGGGGGTGATGGGAGTTAGTGACACCCAAAGTGTGTTGCTTATGTCCAGTCTACCCTATAATCTTGTTTTGGTTGCTTTCACTGCAGAAAACACTCCTTCACAAAATCGGATGTTGGAAATGGAAGCAGGCTTTTCAGTGCTTTTGTGGCAATTTCAGGATATTATGCTTTGAATTTAATCCAGATCATATAAAGATTTGAAGTTGTCTCACACATATTTTTAAAGCCACTGTCATTTTTTATCTCAAGCAGTTGATCCTCTTCAAGGACAGACAAATTAGATTCACCTGGCTTATTTACAAATGGGTTGTGGAGCCATTCCTTCCCAGTTTGGGTTCTTTTGTGCTTGGGAAGTAATGCTCAAACTCTTTTGAAAGTAGAAATAGGTGATCATGCACCAGCTGGGAGAAAGAAAGCCCTGGCTCAGTCTCTTTCAAAATCTCTGCTAATGTTTGAAACATGTCAAAAATTCCAATGTTCACTAGTTGCCCCAATGCAGCCACTTTATCTGCCAACTCGAACACAGTTGTTCCCCCTTGAAGCAACAGATTGAGTTCATTGAGCAGGTTGAATATGTCACACAAGTAAGCAAGTTTTGCGACCCATTCTGTGTCACTGAAATGTGCTGCCAATGGCGACTGTTTTTCTAAATCTCTGGAGTGGCTCTTGTAACTCAAAAACTCTGGCCAGTGATCGACCTTTAGAAAGCCATCTTACTTCTGTGTATAAGAGAAGATGTGCGTGCTCTGAGTCCATCTATTTACAGAGCTGCCCAAACAGATGTGAGTTAAGGGCATGTACTTTAATGTGGTTGATGATTTTAGTTACATCCTAAAAAATGTTGTTTAGTTCAGGCAACATTTTTTGGCTAGCCAGCATTTCCCTATGGATGACACAGAAGCGGTCTCTTTGACCTGAGTAGCGAAACCAGAAAGTCATCCAGTCATGGCTTAAGTGCACATATAATAGCAACATCATTGGGTGTTGGGCAGGTGGGAGATGGGAGGAGAGTATGAGTATATTAACACCTAATGGGTGCAGTGCTCACTGTCTGGAGGATGGACATGCTCGAAGCTCTAACTAGAGGGGGCCAAGGAAATATATGTAACCTAAACATTTGTATCCCTGTAATATGTTGAAATAAAAAAAATCAAGAAAAATCAAACATATCCCAATGCACATCCTCCTGAAAAATATATCACACACAAACAAGCATTGTTGCCTTTTTGTCAAAATTTGTAGACTTGCCAACCTTGATTGCATAACACAGTGACTCATTAGTCCTCCTAACAACTGTGCCTCAATATCCTCTGCTATTTCATCAATTCATCTAGTTATGGTCCTAGCTGAAAGAGGAACACATGCCACCTTTTGAACTACAGCCTTTTCTAAAAGTTCATGGTAAATGTCCTTAGCAGCCAATAGGATCAGCTCCTCAACAATAGCGAATGGCTTCTTAGTTTTAGCAATGCAGTTAGCCACTAAGAATGATGTTCTCAGTGCAGACACATTTGATGATGTGGTAGCCTTTAATAATTGCTTCTGTTCTTCATGTTCATGTTTTGTTCTTTTTAAAAAACTCCAAAGGTTTGCCTTTTAATGCAAGGTGCTTGGTCTCCATGTGATGAAGCAGTTTTGAAGCTTTCATGGCTTTGCTGAACATCAGGTCACCACATATTATACAAAGCCAGCTTGGAGAATGTGAATCACCTGTTGCAATGAACCTGTAATTTAAGTAAGACTCTTGGTATTTTCTTTCAAATGCAGCCTTAATTTTGTTGGCAGTCTTAGAGTCTTCTGCTGTCTCATCATTGGGTCTTTCACCCTGTTCAAAGAAGCTTTCCAATGTTGTTTGTTTTTTTACTCATTTTTCTAGGGTTAGCTTATGGGCTTACCAAAACTGTGACTGAGAGACAAGTGCACAGTGCAAGAAAGAAGCATGGTAAATAAAATAATGGAAGTGGTAAATAAAATAATGGGAGAGCTATGTGCGGACTAAAGTAAATGTCTTATTCTGATTTAAAGCCTGCCACCAGATGTAGCTGTACAATTGAAGTACATCAACTCACTTGCCACTGTGAAGCCTGCCACCAGATGCAGCTTAATTGTCCTTTGCCACTAATAGGGTTTTGATATGAGTCTGCAAGCAATTGATTTATTATGGTCTCTGTGCAATCAAACCTCTCTGCTAATGATAAGCTGTATTTGCAGCCACTCCCCAGCATTGGCATCACTGACTCAGCTCTATCTCAGATCATCAGGCATTAGATTCTCATAAGGAGCACACACTCTAGATCCCTTGCATGTGCACTTTACAGCAGGGTGCATCCTCCTATAAAAATCTAATGCTACCACTGGTCTGACAAGAGGCAGAGCTCAGATGGTGATGCAAGTGATGGGGAGCAGCTGCAAATACAAATGAAACTTTGTTAGCTTGCTGGCCACTCACCTCCTGCTGTGCAATCCAGTTCCGAATAGGCCTAGGTCTGTGGCCCTGGGGTTGGGGACCACAGATTTATGCTACTTCCACAATTTGCTGAAGATTACAAATCCAGCTTGTATCAATTATGGGTTTAGAATCCAACATTCCTTAGTCCTGATTAAGAATCTACTCCCATATTCTATCATGTGTTTTGGAAATTCATGGCTTGATTTGTTAAGTGTAAATAATATTTGCAATCATGATACAAGATATTTATAACATCCATGGGTTCAAATAAAATACATTTTTTTAAAAAAATGTAAGTATATACTCATGGAGGCACCTGCCAAGGTTCCATGGGACACAGTCAGGCACCAACCAATGTCCTGTGACCCACCCAGGCACCTTCCAAGGTCCTGAGACTGGCCCCAGTACTGCTGCAGTCCCGTGAGATACCTGAGTGCCTACCAAAGTTTTCAAACCTGTCCAGGCACCAGCGAAAGTCCCACAACATGCTCATCTGCCCTCCTAGATCCCACGACCCACTCAGGCTCTGGTCAAGGTCCCACGACCCACTCATCTGCTGCAGCCCTGCACCCCCTGGGCCCCAGTGGCTCTGCATGCTGCAAGCCTGGTGGCATAGTACACCATGCATATTGGTGACCTCCACCATGCCCCTCACTGCACCGCTGCCATGGCATTGCCTCCTGAAAATTATGGAAGACTCTCTTTCTAGAAGCTGCTCCACCACCACAGTGCATGACCACTGTCCCTGGAACTGAGCCAGAGTGAACACCTACAGCCTTGAAATCTGGGGCCATTGCCTAAATAGCCATACCCAGCCACCACAGCCACCACTGCAGAGAGGCTCAAGCACAGCAAACTCCCAGGGCATCCATCTCTGTAGAGTGGGAATCACCCAATCCCCTGTATGAACTTCCTACAGAGGCCAGTGGATGAACCCACCACTCCATATGAATATCGCTCTGCATCGGCTCATACTGTGACAACCACAGCAGAACAGGATGAGACAGGAGAATAGCTGTGTTACAGGCTCTCAGTACATTCATCCCATTCCTGCTGGGTCAGTCCTCTGGATTAGGACATAAAAAGTGCTATCTAGGGATCTCTCCTTCTCCTCAAGAAAGAAGAAAACCTAAAAGATTCCACCAGAAGACTCCTAGAATTCATAAATAAATTCAGCAAAGTCTCAAGTTATGAAATCAATGCACAGAAATCAGTAGCATTTCTATATTAATAACAGACAAGCTGAAAGTCAAATCAAGGACTCAATACCATTCTTAATAGCCACAAAGAAAAAAATATATTTAACCAAAGAGGTGAAAGATCTCTTCAAGGAGAACCACAAAACACTGATGAAAGAAATCACAGATGATACAAATGGATAAACATCTCTTACTCATGGATTGGCAGAATCAACAATGTTAAAATGTCCTACTGCTGAATGTGATTTACATATTCAATGTAATCCCTTTCAAAAAACCAATATCATGTTTCAAATATCTAGAAAAAAATAATCCTAAGATTCATTTGGAACCAAAAAAGAGTCCAAATAGCCAAAGCAATCCCAAGCAATAAACAAATCTGGAGGTAAGAAAATGAACAGTACTCATATCTGGAGGAAAAGAGAACCTGAGACAGCAGCTTGCTTGGTTGTTTGATGAAGCACAGTGAAGTCAGTATGACTAGACTGTGACTACAGGGAGAAAATAAAAGAAAAGGCAATGAGGAGTGGAAAACATCACAGAAGACTCCATCGGCTATTACCAGGCTTTGGCTTTTACTTTGAGTGAGATGCAAAGTCTTTGAAAATGTTTGAATGGTGATGTAGAACAATATGATGTATTTTAACAGAACCATTTTGACAAGTGTGCAGAAAATAGACTATGAACACAGAATGCAAAAACAAAACAAAAAAATAGATCATTTAAAAGGCCATTGAAATAATCCCTGCAAGAGATACCAGTGTTATGTACCAGAATAGGAAGCAGTGAAAGTATTCAGAAGTGGCCTGGTGTTCAGTTAAGAGAGTATGGCGTGAGAGCTTGGAATATTTATTTAGAGTCACCAACCCTGGGACAGAATGCAAGCATCAAATGGGTGAGTATGGAAGGAAAACACAAGAGGCCAAACCCTTCCACTGGAAAATTCCAAAATTGAAAGGTCAGAGAGATGACTGTGAGTCCTTAAAAGAAATGGAAGTTAAACAAGAGGAAACAACAGGTAAGCATGGTGTCTGGAGCAATCAAAAGATTTCAAGGACTGAGTGATCAACTGAATTACTGGTTTTGCTGGTTGATCAAATAAGATAAAAACTAAGAACTTTCTTCTAGATGTAGAATGTGAGAGTCACTGGAGACCTGAGGAGGGCAGTTTTCTTTGGGACAAAGGTGAAAATGTAATTGACATGGATTCAAGGGAATGGGAGGAGACTAATTGGAGACAGTGGGAATGGGCAATCCTTTCATTAAGCAAAGCTCTAAAGTGAAAGAGAAAGATGGGAGTGGTAATAGAAAAGTAAAGAGGTATTTAGTGGGTTGCTTTGTTTTTTCTTTTGTTTTGTTTAGAGGGGAAAGCTAGCATGCTATGCTATGTGAAAGGAAAAGTTGGAGAAGAGAGACAATATCAATGAGGAGAGCCAGGGAGTATTTCTGAGTAGCAAGAAGAGGTGAGTTCAAGGTCACATTTAGATGTATATAAGTCATATCATTAAAACTACTCTGTGTACAATTAACTTTGGTTACCATGTTAGTTCATATTTTAAAACAGTGGCCTCCAACCTTTTTGGCACCAGGGACTGATTTTATGGAAGACAATGTTTCCACTGATGGAGGAGGGGGCAGTGGTTTGGGGATGATTCAAGCACATTACATTTATTGTGCAGTCAAAACTCTCTGTATTTGCAGCTGCTCCCCAGCACCAGCATCACTGCTTCAGCTGCACCTCAGATCATCATGCATTAGATTCTCATAAGCAGCACACAACCTAGATTCTGCACGTCCACAGTTTATAGTAGGGTTCGGGCTCCTATGAGAATCTAATGCCAGGAGGCAGAGCTCAGGCAGTGATGAGCTTGATGGAGAGCAGCCAGGTGGTTGGGGATTGCAGTTTTAAGGGACTTTTTATTTCTTATCTAATTACAACTAATTCATTTACAGAATCAGAGAAAATGTAGAATGTATACACACTGATGTAGGAATTCCAGTTAATAAGATTAATATGATAAAACAAAAGCTTGATACAATTTTGTCTGGTTGTTTCACTTTTTTCAATGAAATAGGGAAAGTGGGAGAGCTTTGAGGACAGAGGATAAAGTCGGTTTAAAAGTGTGGAAGAGTTAATGGACTAGGACAAAATAGCATCATGTGCACCAGCATAAGGGGCCTCTTGAGATGGGTGATAAGAGAGATAAGTCAGTATGATGGGAAATTCATGTGAAGCCATGTTGATCTGTGTAGGTCAGGTTCTTAGAGAGTTTGACATAGTCAGGCCTGAGATTTTAACAAAAAAGTACATTAAAATAAAAAGGGGGGGGGGCAAACACTTGAGAGAAAAGGGAGATTACAATTGTGAGCCAGGGAACTTAAACTCTGAACTAGAGAAGTGATGGAGATGAGGCACATAAAAATGTCAGAGGCCCAATGGATTGTGGTTCCCTCTGGTGTCAAAGAATTAATAAAGATAAACTAAACAGTGAGAATTAGCAAGAATAGTCAGTCTTTGCCAGAGCTTATATTTATTTTGAGGTTGCCATTTTTCAATTTGACCTGAGAGAAGAAGATAAATAGAATTTTAAAATATAATAAAAAGAATTTTTAGATAACGAAAAATGTTGGAAAACAGCAAGAGATAGATTAGATAGAGATAAATAAACTAGGACTAAATAAAATAAATCTACAAATCTCATTATAATTTCATTGAACCTTCAAGTTGTGGAGAACAAAAATAACCATATAATTTCTTTCAGTCCAGCTTTTCTGCCCTGGGTCTGTGAAAGGCCAGACGCTTGCCAAACGATGAGGCAGGCAGTAGCCAATTTTATTCCAAAGCCTTAGGAATAGAACTGGATTCTGACAAAGGAATTATATTCTCATTTTCACTGAGCCACTAAGATGTCCTCTCAAATAAATATTCTGTGATAGCAATAGACACAGTAATCTATGAAAGAAGAGACTGGGTAGTGGAGAGTATCAGAATGCAGACAATGAAGAGATTCAACTATAATATATTTAAGCTCCACATTATTGATGGCTTTTGGCAAAGAAAGTTAAGTTAAACTGTGTAGCCATTTAAAACTCTCAGTTTCAGATGTAAGGCAAAAATGAACAGCATTGGTTTACAAGGAGATTAAACCTTTTTTTCCTCACTTGAAAAATAGAGGAACTAGATGTTTGATTTTGACAAAATATGAAAAGGGACTTTTTTTTAGATAAATTTAGTAGTTGAGTCAGTTAAGCTTCCTTATCCCTATTTAGAATTCTCATTAAAATGACTTGACAGATCAAGGAACAAATTTGTGATATTAAAATAAATGTGATAATACAACATATATTTTAAAATACCTTACAAGTCAATATTTGGGTTTCTATTCTTGCAGAAAAATCTAAATCATAAAACAAGACATAATTTGCATTTTGTCAATGCTGTTAAGACTTTAACTCTTACATGCAACACAAGCACTATTTGTTCCCAAGGTATATAGATTAATGTAAATTGGCTTCATTATTACTACAGTCAGGAGGAAAATTACTATAATAAAAATATTTGTTATGATGGTAGATATTTTTCTCTTGAAATAATGTATAATGAGACGATGTCAACCCTCAGCCTTAGGGAAAAATGAAATCCCACCTTATAATATCAAAATGCTTTCCAAGCTCTGTCCTTGACATAAGCATCCTTGTGTTTCAGAGATGAGTCTTTAATCTATTTTGACAAATTGAATTTTGGCTTCTAACACTTCCCTTACACTCTTAGAGGTGGAATTAATTTTGGAAGCTCTAGAATTAGTGAGCTTGGGTTTAAATTGGGTTTTACCTCACACTACCCTCATCACCTCTTCCAAGTACATAGGCGATGGAAATCCCTGCTTTCCTTGATGGTGAGCAGGGCCGTTTGAGAATGAACTAGGAAGAGAATGCATGTCACTTTTGGGGTAAACCACTTCATTGCTGATGAACTCTTTGATGAACTATTGATCTAAAACTGTAGTTTTAGATCAATAAAAACATGGAGATGCACATGATATATTTTTTAACCTTTGAGTACAAAATGTTTTAGCTATTGAGAAAAATTTTAAGTTGTGATAAGCCTAATTGTCATAATCCTCCAAATTATATTAGACTGACTTGAAAATTATATAACACTGAATCAAGTTTAAAACATAATACTGGATTCCTTTATTTAAATTTTACTAAATATTTATAATGGTTTTGTGTCTGCACATCAAACCAGACACTTAGGGAAGTGAAATAGCATGGAGCTAGAGAAATACAATTAATACACAAATATGCTACCACATTAGATTCTTTTTTCTGCTATGCAAAGCATCTAAAATTTCTTACACACTCAATGTTGTTATTTATATTGCCCTTAATGTAAATACTCAAGGATGCTTAAGAATTCCTGATCTTTTGTATGTTGTTTTTTGCACTATAGCATTTTCATATTTTAACATAATATATTAATTTAATTTACTTTTTATTACATGTATTGCTTTACTTACAAACTCCCCTGCATGCTCTAGAATATACCTCTGCAACATCAGGGAATTTTGTCTGTTTTTAAGTTTTCCTCCAGCAGTGTAGCTCCACCTAGACCAATGCTGTGAAGTAGGCACTCTATGAATAATATGCAATGATTGCTCATAGAGTTGTGTGTCTCACAGGTAAACAACATGTGGGGTATACAAAGAGAACAATTCTGATTTGGGGCTGTAATAGATTAAAACAAGGTCTATTGATTGTTCTGGGAAGAAAACATATGGGATTCAGTTGCTACTCAAGAGAGGATTCTGCCTAGAGGATTCACATAGTCATAAACACAGAGTCTCAGAAGGACTTCTTAGGAATAAGCAAGAATGTGTTTAGGGAGTAATGACACAGCACCCAGAATAGTAGCAGGAGTTCAGGGTCTAGTGAAGCTTAAGTTGCATGTTTTCTAGAGGACAATAATTTCTACATCTCTGTTTTCTTATATGTACAATGAAGAAATCCGGGGTTGAAAACTACAGTTATTTTTTTTATGACCTTCTAGCTAAGAATTGTTTTGTTTTTGGTTTTGTTTTTGTTTGTTTGATTGATTTCGCTTTACATTTTTAAAGAACTGTTTACAGAAAGCAGGAAGAATAGGTAACAGAGAACACATGACCTACAAAACCTATTCTACTTTCTCCCATCTGATACTTTACAGAAAAGTTCGCTGATCCTTGTCTAAATTACCTAAATGTCCTCTTCTAGCCTTGATATCTTTCCATTTTGACAGTTAGTCATGAATTTAAAAGTGGTGATGACTATTCATGTTAAATTTTACTTAGTTACATAAATGTCTAAAGTGTCAAAAATATATGCACAGCAGCAGGATAGTTTTTTTTTTTTAATGGAGAGAGATAATTTAATGGTATAAATGCTTGACTAAATCATATAGAATAGTCACATGCAATGAAAAATGAATGATAGAATAAAAATATCTATACAACAAGGACACCACTGGATATCTAGACAATGTTCTCCACCATGCAGCATTGATGTTTGTAAATATTATTTCCTAGATAGATCAATAAATTTCTTCAAAGCCTCAAATTGTACTCAGGGCATATCAATGAAACATACTCACACTTCTGTCTAGTACTGAAGAACACTAATATGCTATAATATCTTAGGCAAATTAAGATTCAGCTTTCTCCCCATGGAGCTTCCTTCCTGGAACCACACCATGGCCTCAAGTTGCTACAGGACCACAACTTCACAATCTAGATATGCAAAATCAAATGAATCTTCTACCAATTTTCAATACTTGCTGACAAGTCATCTCCATAACCACTAGCAAACAATATCCAGGCGCCTTGCTCTCAAAAATATCAAAATACAAATATCACTTGAGCTTTAATGGTAGAATACTAATTTTGATATTAGAGTATACTCTAATAAAGTTTAATCAATTATTCAAATGCATTGTATCCACCAGTTTATTTCTAAGCCTACTTTATATAAACATCAAAAAAATTGGTAGATCAAATACTATAGAAAGATATTTTATCATCTCTCTAATGTTCATGCCTTATGTCCTCTGGACTCCCAACATGAAACCTGGGTGTGTAGAAATGTTCTGTGTCTCATAGCCATGAGAAAGAAGTCTCTGCTGTGTATGTGAGTTCCTCTGCTATCCTCTGTATCCTCATTAGCTTTTTTTTCTTTTCTACCATAGCAAACATCTGAATCTCAAGTTTGAATCATTTACCTCCTCCACAAAGGGCATGGGAAAATGCTTGACTTTTATTGCCAAATAAAACAGTGGAGGAATTTTGGGAGAAAATTGTTGCCTTAAGTTCTCTCATTCTGCCTAAATAGGACCTATCACCTGACTTAGTCTGTTCAGGCTGCTGTAACAAAATACCTTAGACTGGATAATATACAAATGATAGAAACGTATTGTTCACAGTTCTGGAGGCTGGGAAATACAAGACCACAGCACCAGCAGATCTGATGTCTGGAAAGGGCCAATTTCTCATAGACAGCTCCATTTTATTGCATCCTGACATGGTGGAAGAGGCAACAAAGCTCCCTCAGGTATTGTTTTATACAGCTCTAATGCCATTCATGAGGGCTGAGCACTCGTGCCTAATCACCCCTCAAAGACGCCACCTCAATACAAATAGAGTGGGCATTAAATCTCAACATATGAATTTTGAGGAGATAAGAACATTCAGACCACGGCACCATCATTCGTACTTTTTGTAGCAACCCCACTTTGAGTACAAATTTTACAATTTCTATACATCTACACTGTAGTGGTTAAATACTAATTCCAGTAAATGAGACAGTTCATCAAGTATTTCTAATAATATCTCTATTATAAACATCAGCATTACTTTCAGATTACTGTTCTCTTTGCCTAAATCAGGAGATCCAAAGAACTCAGAAGCTGATGATTCTGTGAAAGAAATGATGCACAGAATCTAGTGGTCATTCACATGTATAAAAAGCAAAAGAAAACAGCAAAATGTCACCATTGAAAACCCCTTATAAGGTTCTGCATTTCTGGAAGAACTGAGCCTCTCCTTTGAAAATGAAGGCCAATTCCAGAAGTTAGACCCCAAGCCATTATGGCAATGGCTTACCCCTGAAAGAGAATGCCTATTTGGAAGAAGTGTTTGGCCTTAAAGAGAACCTTCACTAGTAATGGCAGTGCTAAGATTAGCTTGAAACACTCAAGGAAGCCAGAGATTGAATACACTCATATGGATTTGGCTCTGTTGACTCACATTTTTGCCTTGAGGCAGAGGGTGGAGGTCAGAGGCCAGAATATAACTGGGTTAGAGAAGGGCTTAATTTCATGTGTCAACTTGGCTAGGCTATGGCATCCAGATGTTTGGTCAAACACTAGTGTAACTGTAACTGTGATGGTATTTTTTAGATGTGATTAACATTTAAATCAGTAGACTTTGAGTAAAGCAGATTACCCTGCATAATGTGAGTGGACCTCATCCAAACAGTTGAAGGATTTAAGAGAAAATGACTGAAGTCCCTTGGAGGAAGAAGAAATCCTGCCTCCTGACTGCCTTTGGACTCAAGATTGCAACATCAACTCTTTGCCGCTTTGTTGCTTAAGCTTATCTTTATTCAATGTCCAGTTTGCCTGTGTTTACAGCTGAATTAAGTATTGGGAAGCAAAAGGAAATTCCTAAAGAAATATTTAAAACTCTCATTGCAATGAAGCGAGACTTTCACCCAGTGTCCAGATATATGTGGACTTTTGATTTGTCTTTTTGACCCATTCAGGTCTGAAGGGCTGGAGTGTTGATCAGCCAGATTGACCCAACCTCACTGGGATCCTACTGGCATTGACTTTATGAGTTTCAACCACAAACTGTATTTTTTTCAAAGTCCGTGGGAGGATAATTGGACTAATGGAAAAGAGAATTTGTAATTTCCTTCAATCAATTTTTAATGTCTTGTGGAAATAAAGTTCTTTTGTAAGAGATCTACAATTTCCTCTTTAGTGTGTGGACACTCCCAGGAAATAAAGATGACCCAGGTAAAAATCTTCTAGGCACATGTGATCTTCTTCTCCTTCTCTTTCACCATCTCCTCCTCCACCTCCTCAGAAATATACAAGACAATATTGTATGATGAGCCTATCATATAGAAAATTAAAGTCTCAGAAATAGAACAGAATCAGGAGATTAATATCAACATAGAATAGCTGAATATCTGTCAAATTAAGTGAATTGTATAAGTTTAGAAGTTTAAGAACTTAACAAAACACAAAGTAAATACAAAGAAAAAATCCTTGGCACATCATAGTTAAATAGCTGAAAAATAGAGATAAAGATAAATAATTAAGATAACCCAAGAAAAATATAGAGATGAACATTAATTTAAATAACCATAGATTTCTCATCAGAATTTACAAAGTAATGAAGATAATGGAACAATAATTTTAAATGGATAAAAAAAATCAACTGAAAAGTCTATGTAAATCAAAGATAACATTCAAACATGAAGAGCAGATAAAGATTTCTTTTTTAATTGATGAAAAACTAACACAGGGTTAAAACTGTCATAGAATATACATATAGATAATTAGGACAAAATTTAGAGTCCAGAAAGAAATCCTTATATTTATGGTAAATTGATTTACAACAAAAGTGCCAAGACAATTTTAAGCAAATTTTGAAGGATCAACTGAATATCTACATCACTGAAATTGATTATAGACCTAATATAACTATTCAAATTACAGAGTTTCTAGAACATTTCATAACTAGAATGTAAAAATCATGGATCATAAAAAGAAAAAAATGATAATGTAAATTTTATCAAAATCAAAACTGGTTCTTCAAAAGCCATTCATAAAATTAAAATGCAACATAAAGTAAGAGAAATAATTGCACTCTCTATATGTTTGATAAAATATTTTTGTTTTAGAATATGTAAAGAACTGTTAAAACTTAGTAACGAGATAATAGTCAATTCACACAAAGAAAGTACAAAGGATTTAAAAATATACTTCACTATAAAAGATATAGAAATGGCAGATAATCACATGGAAAGATATTAGAGGTTGTCATTTCAGAAATGTAAATTAAAAACATAAATGACACAGCACTACATGTCTGTAAAAATAGATAAATTTATACATTTATAATAGCAAATTTGGTGAGCATGTTTTTCAAAAATGGATATCTCACTGCTGGTAGGAATGTAAAAGGACATAACCCTTAAGAAAACAGCTGGCAGAGGACATACAACTAGCAAATACCCAGCCATTCCACTTGTAGGCATTAATCCAAAACAAATAAAAAATATATCCATAAAAAGATACATACAAGAATGTTCATAGAAGCTTTCTTTGTAATAGTGAAAACTGGAAACAACCCTAATCTCTAGCAATAGGTGAATGGATAGACATATGATGGAATATTACTCAGTATTGAAAACACAATATTAATGAATGCAAAAACATGATAAGACATAAAAATCAATAGGCTAAGTGAGAATTGTTAGATGCAAAAAAAATAAATTCTATGATATTATTTATATAAAATTTTTTAAAAAGTAAACTAAACTCTAATAATAGAAGAAAGATTATTGAATGTCTGGGGCTTGGGACAAAGAGATGGATACACTGCAAAAAAGTATATGGAATATTTCAGGGATGAACAAAGATGCCTACATACTATTTGTGTTATTTTCACAGCTCATAATTTCATAGCCATCATTTATTTAATGGCATATTTTAAATGTTTTCAGCTTATTGTACATAAATTATTCCTCAATACAGGTTGACTAAAAAAAAGAGATATAGTTAAATTTGAAATTTTAAGGTTTCAATTCTTAAGTACTCATGAACTTAACATTAGAGTGTTAAAAAAAAAATGATGTACCAAGCTTAAGAACTTGGAAACAGAGCAAAATAAGCTTATGGAAAACAAAAGGATATAATTAATAAATATAAATGTATATAAACAATTAGAATATATAAATACTTGCATTGATAAATAAATTCAATAGCTGGTTTGATGAAAGAATCCAATTAAATAGATAAACCACCAACTAATCTAATCAAATAAGGGAATAATCATATAAACATACTGAGGAAACTAATTATAGGACAATATTTTGCTCAACTCTGTTCAAATAAATTTGAAAATTGACTTCAGAGTCTCAGAAAATATAAATTATGGGAAGAGCACAAAATGTAAACAAACTAATTACCGTGGTAGGATTTGAGAAAGCCGTCAAACAGCTCCTCTCCAAAATAAAACAACACTCAGATTTTTCACAAGTGATTCTATCAAACCTTTGAGATATAAATATTTTTAGTGTTATTTAAATGTTTCCAAACAGAGAAAGGAAGAAAACCTCCTTCTCTCTTTTCCAACTTCCCTTTTTAGGATGTTCACATAACTTTTCTTTATATGTTCTTGGCTCTCTTCAAATGCTTAAAGATTGTAGTAATGGGCCAGGTAGATTATAGGTAGCTGCCATAAAGTTTCTCTATGAATATATATATATATATATATATATATATATATATATATATATATATATATATATATACATACATATATCTGTTTCTTTCAGATTGTTTCCCTTATATCTGTGGGAGAACTGGCTGTAACCTCTGTGAAGATAGAGACAGTAAGTGAATAGGAATGCTTTCTTTTAGGGAGCACATTCTGGCTACAGACAAACCAGACTTGGATACCCCACAACTGTTAAAGCAAAAAAAAAGGTTTTGTGTTTTCTTTTTTTGGTAGTAGAAAAACATAGGATTTTTACTACTGAGTTGAGCTGCTGTTCCATTTTTCTGTTCCACTCTTCTGAGGAGGATTAACTCCACGTTAGCTAGATACCAATTCTTATAATTCCCTTTCTTCATATTTAAATGATTAAGGCAATCCATGTTTCTTACAGTTTGTTTCTAACTTCAGCTAATTATCTAAATTTGAAGACAAAGTAACCTATAATATATAAATCAGTTGATTTTATTCTACATAAAGTATTTTAATAATTTCTGTATACAATTTTTAGGGTTCATCCTACTTTAAAAAACACTTATTTTTGTATTTCAACCCTTCCTACCTGAAAGCAATTATAATTTGATCCCTGCTGAGAAAAAGGAAATAAATGATGAAGCTGAACTGTAATGAGCAACAAATAGAATATTTTTCAGGTTTTTAAAAATTATGGTAAAATATACATAAATTATAACTTACCATTTTAATATTTAAATGTATAATTATGTGGTATTAAGTTCATTAAAATTATTGTTCAACCATCACTACCCTCCATCTCCATAACATGACTAGGTGTTTAGAAACATTAATAAATATAAAACTTCATTGACCTATTTAACATTTTCTAAGGTGTTGGCATCAGGGAGAGAAGAGAAATATTTTGAATGTTTACAAAGTCACTTACAGTTTAAAATGTAATAGTTTTAACAAGGAACCATAGCTAGTTCTATCATTATAATGACAAAATAGCTATAAATAGATGCCTTTTTATTTGCAAATATTATTTTACCTTGTCAAAGTATTGATTATACAGATGGTATCATAAGTAGCACAACATCTTAAACTTTAGGTTTCATACATAAGAATTAATTATAGAAAATACAATTCAAAAATTTCAAACAAAAAGTATAAAATGACTCATTCTGCAGATGGTTGTTACTTCAAAGAAAATTGCTGCCAAGAAACATAAGAAGCATATAAAATTTTAAAATAAAAATCACTATATGTCATTTCAAAGTAATCTGAATCTTTGGTCGTTATTTATGAAATAAGAGTTATAAATTGGCAGTTTTTATAGACTTAAATTGATATATGTATGTATAAGTATGTATGTGTGTATATTTTAGTATATGATAACTTGATAACTTTTAGTGTCTGATGTCATATTCCAGAGTTTAAAAATAAATTCTCTTTACTCTTTTCTCTTTGGCTTTCTTTTACAGTATAAATTTTGTATTTTAAGCTGTAAAATGCAGCATACATATCTGAATTTCACTTTAGAGATATCAATATATTTTACTTTAAAAGTAAACATATTTCTATGTAACTAATTCTTGGCTTTTTGATATAATTATGAGTAGTCTCTTTCTTATTTTTCAATAATCTTACACAAACCATAGATATTTTAAATTCTTTGTGTAAATGCCTTCTAGAAAATCTGCAGGGAGATATCAGTGCTTCTAACCAATTAACAACAAATCACATCACTAAAAAAATTTCTGAAAAATGATTGGCTCTCTTTTCTTTACAAATTTGCCACCTATTTCCTCTCAAAAACTGAGTGAAGGCTTAGTCAAATGATTATATTAGGTTATTAAGTATGGAATGAAATGTCCAATTTCCTTAAGTACTAAGTTTGACAGTTGATATCTCTGACATTTCATTTTGACACTTCTTGTTTTATTTTTATTGTGAAGGTACATTATTATTCTTTCGAATACACACTTTGGTTCGTGATTATGTTTCAAAGTTTTTTTTAGAGCAAAATTTTTTCTAAAAATTTTCTAAAATCGATACGTCAAAAATTCATGTTATTTTTTAATATGACTTCTGTCGTGGAACCAAGGCAGCCCAGACTGCCAGAAATATCGAGGAAGTGTTTGGGGAGGATGTGGCTAATGAACACACAGTACACTGATGATTTGAGAAGTTCTGTTCTGGTGATTTAATCTTAAAAATGAGCCATGTGGGTGACCTGAGACCAAGGTGGATAATGATGAGCTGAAAGCTGTTCTGGAAGCAAATCCACCTCAACCTACAGGTGAATTAGCAAGGTTTGACATTACTATTCCAACAATATTGGACCATTTAAAACAAATGGGCAAGGTAAAGAAGGTGGATACATGATGGATACTACATGAATCAAAGGAGCAACCAAAAAGGAATTGTTTGAAAGCTGGCCTTTCTTCACTATTATGACATAAAGGTGAAACATTTCTACGTTGTATTGTTACATGTGATAAAGATGGATTGTTTTTGACAATCAAAAACATTCAGCACAATGGTTGGATAAAGTTGAAGTGCTGAAACACAGTCCAAAACTGAGTGTTCATTAAAGAAAGCCAATGGTGTCTGTTTGGCGGTCCAGAACTGATATTATCTACTATAGCTTCATGAAAACTGGTCATGAATTACACCAAACTTCTACACCTATTGTGTGAAATGCTGAGGATGAAATTAAGCAGCTGAGACTGGTCAAGGGAGACAGGCCAATCCTTCACAAGACAATGCTCGACCACATGTCACACAAACAGTGCTGCACAAACTAGAGCCTGGACTTGGAAATTCTCCGTCATCCACTGCATTCACCAGACATTTGGCCAACTGACTACCACTTCTTCCAGGCTCTGGACCACTTCTTGCAAGAAAAAATATTCAATTCTTAGTAAGCTGTGGAAACACCTTTTGTGATTTCATCACCACTCTTTCTCCAGGCTTCTTCACAGCTAGCATAAACAAGCTACCGTTAAGATGACAACTTTAACAGTTTAGGTGTATACTTTGATTAATTGTACTGTTTCTTGTTTGAGATATAATAAATTAAACTTTTGATTTGAAATCAAACATTTCATATTTAATAACCTAATATTTTTAAAAGTTGAGATTTAAAAGCAGCTTTCCCAAATTTAAAGCATTTTTTCATGTATGTGTATTCACTCTCTCTCATTGTCTTCTATATCAAATTTGGTCAGGGGAAATAAAAAACATGCTAGGTATTTCAGGCAGGAAAGGATTCAATACAGGTAAACAGTGGCTTATGCAACCATTGGAAGGCCTGGAGTAACTAATGGTCAGGGAGACCTCTGCTGGCCCTGATGAAACACAGATGTCAAAGAGGTGCAGGAAAGCTGTATTTGAAGAAAGCATCTGTCTGACACTTTGAAATAGACGATTTTGCTGAGGACAAAAGGGAACTGTTATTAAAGCCCTGAGTCTGCTGCCAACAATATCCATGGACCTGTTCACAGCTTTTTCTGGTGAATAATTGCTTATAATTCTCTCCCAACTTCCAAAAATTCTATGATTCATTGTCTCTCATTAGAAAAATCTAAACTGGAGCCCTGTGGGTTAGAGGTTGTGACAAATGTGGGCTTCTTCATTAACATACA
The DNA here is from genome assembly GCF_040939455.1 of Microcebus murinus. Classification (NCBI taxonomy): domain Eukaryota; kingdom Metazoa; phylum Chordata; class Mammalia; order Primates; family Cheirogaleidae; genus Microcebus; species Microcebus murinus. Next base: position 17,614,383 of record NC_134114.1, read on the forward strand.
GGAATGAATGTAGATAATGCAGAGCTCATAAAGGCCATTCAGCACCCTCTGAGAAAAGAACTAGAAGAGGAATGTTTGTAGAAGTTAAGATATAAAAACCTTTTCTTGAGCCTTCCAGAGCAATAAAATGCAACCATATTTTCCCCAACTTTTCTGAACTGTCCATTTAATCAGTATGTGGGGACTGTCTAATATAATACCAGTCAAACCTATTTCCAGTGCAATTAGTTACATCATGAGTTTGGAGCATGACTCTTAACATATGGCAGAACATATCATAGATATTAGGGATACAGTGACTTTAAGAGGCTCACAGATCTGTGGGAGAGATGATGGAGTAAAACAAATATTATTTTAAAAAGCCTTATGAAGGACATGGTAAAAGTGTGTAGAGGTCTATAGGATAGCATGCAGTAGCTATAAGTAATTAATCACCAAATGAGTAAGATTTCAAATATTATTCAAGTAATGAGGCTGATTTGGCCAAATAAATTTAGTTTTATTACATTTAAATAACTGTCTTTTTTATACATGGAGGATTTGCAAGCTCATGTTCAGTTTGTATCCAATGGAAGACATTTGAAGATTATAAAATTAGGAAAATTTAAAAAGATTACTTTTATTATCCTTTTATCAGAAGCTTAAGATCTCAAATCCTTCATTGGTCTTGACTAGTAAGGTAGATTACATCTTTCTTATTCACACACAGATAAGTTATTACCAGTGTTCCCACAAAGTAGAGACAGTCATTTAAGATCAGGATCAGCTAATATTTACAGAACAACTATAATATAATTCTCTAGAGTGACAGAGAATTTGTGCATATCCATTTAATTCATTTAACATCAAGAACAGTATATGGACCTTGACAACTTGTGTGTTGGTGTGTATATGTGAATGCATGTGTTTGTGTGCTTGTGTTTGTCTTACCAACAATCTACCTCATCCCCCCCTATTTCTATTATGACTCCTAAGTCTAAAAGAAATTATATTTCTTATTTATTTTCAACAATCTATTCACGTTGTAGCTATTTCTATTCTATATTTGAAACATAAGGTGGGTGATCCAAATTGGACCTTCCAGGTAACTTATTTCACTAGTAAAAGGGATAATTTTCTATATCATAATTCTTAAAATGGTTCTTAAAATCCTAATCATGATTCTTAAAATTTTCTGTTTGTTCAATCTTCATCACAATCTCCAGGCATTTTAGAAGTCAGTATCTCAAGGGATTCTTTTATTAACTAAGTATTTGTAAGCCATGAGACCTTACCATCTACTCTTTAGCCTATCTGAGGTAGTTACTACTATGGCTGTCACCTGAAAGCCTGGAAGCACATTCTCAATGGGGAAGCTGTGTATTGAGTTGTGTTAGGAAGAGCTCTGAGTAGCACTGTGAGGAAGGAGGGAAGGGACAAATTGAGCATGGCAAAGAGCAAGAAGCTCAGCTGTGAGTCCCTCTTGGAATCTGCAGTTGAGATAGCCTTTCCAAGATATTCCAAATCAAGGGAGTCACAAAGGGGCTATCCCTTTTATATCCCTCCATGAGCTAATCATTGGCAGCAGGTTTCCCATATGTACAGAAAAGAATAATAATCGTGTAGCAGTACTGACTGCTTTCCTGTGAAAATGACTTACAAGGTGGGTCCTTGGCCAGCATCTGGGAACCTAGATTTCAGGATAGTTGTGCCTACCCTAAGTTATAAATGTAATTCACTATGGCTGAACTATTTCTGCAAAAATATGATTTATGCTGACTACCTGGTTTTCTTCTCAGAGCCTGGAATTTTGGTTCATGCCAGACAGAGACATGTGATTAGTCTCCAGTACAAACCATGGGCCCTTAGTTTCTAATGAGCTTCTCTTGTAGATAACATTTCACACATGTTGTCACATTTCTTAGTTGGGAGAAGTAAGCACTTCCAGTGTGCTTCCTCTAGGGGAGAATTTTTGAGAACTTGCCACTGGTTTCCTCTGGACTTTACCCCATGAACATTTTCCTTTTGCTGATTTTGTTTTGTATCATTTTATTAATACTATAATAAATCACAACTATAAGTGTGACTATACTGAGTCCTGTGAGTCTTCTTGGCAAATAATCAATCCAGGGAGCATTACTGAAGACCACACCACAGAAGAGAGTTTAAACTTGCACAAAGCAATTTCCTATGGTAGAGAACAATTCCTGGTGAAGAGGTAGCTTTGAATGTTAGCATCCAATTATCTCCAGATGTGTAAAATATGAGTTTGTCAATCTCAAAGAGGGGATCCAAATGGAAAATCATTGTATCCAATAATGTGAATACCCGTGCCACTCAGATTGACATGCAATATCTATCAGGTGTGTTCCATCTTGGAAGAGCTTCTCCAAAATTATGGCTAATTTTGTTTCCTGGAGCACTAACAAGAGACATGGGATGGAACTGCAGCATCTGCTGATGTAGCTGAACTCAAGGGTATACCAGGGCTTCATCAACTCTTCTTCTCTCCTTTATCTGGGCCTATCTCTGCTACGACATTTGCTTGTTTAGGCAATTTTCCTTGTGGGGAACATCCAAAACTTAATCCCTGAGGTTCCCAAAACACTTTCTCAAACTATGCCCCCTGAAATAATTCATTTACCTTTAAAACTAAGCATAGGACGACCAAGAGATTCATTGGTGGATCACCTGAGCCCCAAACCTATTCTTCTTCACTCTCATTTATATAATAAATTTGATAATCAGAAAAAATTAACCACATAAATAAAGTAACTTTTTATTTGTCTGCTGGTCTTTTGGAATGAGGAGGCTGAAGTGATAGGGCGGCAGCTATAACCTAAATTCAATGGAACTCCTGCTGTCTATCACGGTTGAGCCATTCACCTTTTAAGAACCAAGACCTATCATCTTAAAAAGCCCAACATTAAGTGGCAGAAAGTACAAATAACCCAAATACACTAATGGGAGTTATAGTACCACTGTTATTTCCATCCCCTGGTCCCCAAACCTACACATTACACCTCTTGCAGATACTGAGCCATATAATGTGTATTCCATTAGGTTGTAAATCATATTCTGGAGTATGGTACCTGATAACATCAGAATATCCTTTTATGTTTCATATCAACCATATCTTTAAAAGGCTGTCACTCCATTACATAAGGCTGCCACCTTCTGAGTGGACCAATATGGTGAAGCAAGTGGATCCTATTTCATGGCCAGTTGCCACTACTGCTTTAATGTAAAGTGGATTTTTCATTCCTTTGCAAGGTTATATGGGATTTTGTGTCTATGGATTGTGGTTATGGTGAAAATGGCCCTGTTGGCCACAAAGAAAACTCTATTCTGTAAATATATGTCAATCTCAGTCAAGGTGAATTGCTGTTCTTTCCAGAGCAGAAGATGACAAATGTAATTAACTTGCCACCTATGACTAGTTGCTTTCCTTGAAATATGATTTCATATTGTGTACTCAGTGTTGGTCTCTGTTACTGACAGGTTGGGTAGGTGACAATAGCTAGCTTAGACAATTAGCAATCAATTCATTGTGCCTATGCATAACATCCATCTCTTCCTCAGAGCTTCTTCATTCACATGCTCACAGTTTCAGCAATGAATCACCGATTACTACAGTGGCTGAGATCAGTGGCTGAATCATTTATTTATTTGGTTGGGTAGTTGTGGATACTTCCTAATAGTGTTAAACTTTATATAAAGAGCTTTACATTGCATGACCACTTCCATAGATACATATATTAATATATATCTCTTATGCAGAAATTGTCATTGGTCTTCCAATTTTTCTTCTTTCATTTCTGTGTTAAAAAACATAGGCCATTTGCTACTTACCCATGAGCCCAGATATATTCTTACTGTGTGCCACATTTCATTCTGCACCAAGTGGATGTACCATTGCAGCATCTGAAACTCTTCCACTGAGAAGACTTTCTCTTCCTGTTCTCCTGAGGACCTTCCCATTTGGATTACAATGTAACTCCAGTCTACTTTTGGTTCATACTTATTTATTTTGACCCTTCTCATCCCTGATCCTGGACATTACACTTCTGTATTACCATGAATTACTATTGGATTGGTTTATCTTATGCTTCCATAGATCTGAAAGATCCCAACTTTGGCTGAATGGTTACTTGGTTTGTGATTAGAAGCTTCATCTCAATAGCATATCATAAACTACTTTTCTAATGTGTACAGTTTTCTGCTTTCATTTGCATGATTTTGATCTAACATCCCAAAGTTTTACATTGTTATTCTCTTATTGGGATTGATACTAACTTCATATTAGATCCAAAGATATCTCTAGTATTATATGTCTGCTGGAACAGATGGTCTAATGTGAAAAGCAATAGAGTTCAGGCAAACTGCAGAACCTTTTCCTTCTTTGTACAATATTCAAAGCTGTAGCTTTCTGTGTTGTGCTGTAAATCTCAAGTGTGAGATATGGTGTTCCTTGAATTCAAAAGGTCTACCAAGTTTTGTATTTCATTTCTAGTGGTGGGAGGAAATGTCCCTTTATATCTCAGTCCAGTGGACCCTGATAAACTTTGTTGATGTGGTAGGCCCTTGAATCTTTGCTATATTCACCACCTATGTCTCATCTCGTTATATAGCACCCTCTGTAAATCATCTCATAAACTACTTTTGGTTCCTGCTGGTACAGATTGGCCAGGTTTTTCAGCTTCTTATCATATAATCTATCCTATCTATAGGCTCAATATATTCCCAGTCAAAGCATGTTGGTCTGGTTGCCAGAAGAGGAGACTGGTAAAGATGCTTAGGCTGACCAATATTTTTTTCATAAGGCACTTGCCTCTCTTGGGGTTTCTGCTGGTTCCAAGAAGACAACATTATTTAATAAGGGGAACTGAAAAACATTTGGGGTCCATAGGGTATACAACAATGGTCTTTATCCAGAAATGATTTGCCACTTCCTGAAGCCAAGCAAACACAGGTATATCTGGAGACATTTTTAATTATCACAACTGGCAGAATAGGCACTACTGGCATCTAGTGTGTAGAGATAAGAGACACTGATAACCATCCTACAATGTACAGGCCCCTAAAACTAAGAAATATTTTGTGTAAAATGTCAGTTGTGCCAAAGTTGAGAACCCTAGTTTTAGAGAAATAAGAGAATTTAATTTATTTCTTGAATTTACCCAGATATTATAAATCTCAGGGCCCTAATGTTTTTCTTAATATAGCCTTAAGATTGGCATAGGAATGCTACCAAGCTAAGAGTTTATTCTTCTTTAAATGTATGCTTCTCTTGTATTAATAATTAAGTCAGAAATCTTTTTTTCTGTTCCATCTATCTGTAGGGAACAATATATAGAAGAAATATGAGGAAATTTTCTTGAGTGAATTACCTAAAAAGTGAGGTTGAGCAACAGAAGCTCATTCTGGAATGTGGTCGCAACTAAAGCCTCAGTCAAAACAAGAAGTTCTAGAGTTGAATTTTCCCTTAAAGGATAGAGATGGCCCAAATTGAGTCAAAGGTGTGGATCTCTGTATTCCTACATGAATCTGTCAATAGTTCTGAAAGAAAGCATCACTTTAGAAGAAGGAAATTACCTGTGAAGACCATGGCTGTGCATCTTAGCAGCAGTGCTTCTGAAAAGTTGAGTGATGGATGTACCAACCTCAAAGAAGATATCTGTACGGTGCACTACAAGTATCTACTATAGCCATCAAAATGATTGGCACATGGGGCCAGGGGTCTGGCATCAATGACAGAACTACTCCAGAATGCAGACAGAAAATTGAGAAAAAAATAGAAGTAATAAATAATAAATAAATAAACAAACAAAACATTTCTTTTAGAATCTAAAAGAAATCTAAAACATTAAATAGAGAACATTAAATATAGATAAAAAAAACACATGATAAAGGTATTGGCAACTATTTTTTGGGTAAAAGAGAAGAAAGAATGTGGATTAATGACACTTTTCTGTGTGTCAAGAAGTAATGACAGATGAAACAGACAGATGAAACAGATAGATGAAAGCAATAAATTGATAAGGAATAATCTATATTCAAATTATATTGGTCAAATTATAAATATAAAAATCAATATAATGATAATAATAATTATATTGATGATCCTTTCCTTTTTTGAGAGACATATATTTTTAAAAATAAAATTTCAGTGTGTACCAGGTGGTATCATGAATTACGCATCTCTGTTGTTTTGAATATATGTTCTGCACCCACTTTGTTGACCTTTTTTAAAGATTCTGCCATATGTCTTTCTCAAGCAGGTTGGTAACTGAGCAGGGAAACAAACTACTAGAAAAATTTGAATTTTTAATTTGAAGCAGTAAATTATAACTTTGGTTGCATAGCCATGTTGTTATAAGGGACAGTATGCTATTTTTTCTTTCATATAAATTTTAATCTCTTTAGCATAAAATTTATATCTGCCTCAGAAAATGGCATTATAGTATCTAAATTTATTGTTTGTGATTTATTAATATATATCATATCTCCTTATTCATGTTGATGTAAAAACAATAGCTTTTTTAGTTGTTATTTGTTTTGATCTTTGCTAGCTCCCCTAAAATAAATTATGAAAGGCATCTATGAAAACATAGCTTTGTAGATGCCATCCATAATTGTTTTTTCTTTCTACTATGTTTGAGGGAATATTGCCATTTTCTCATACTCAGCTTTTTTGATTGTCCCCTGTTCTGAAAATTGACCCTTAATAAATATTGTAGTTGCCACAATCTACTATTACCCTCATAAGATATAGCAAATTCTATTAAATTACAATGTAGATTTCTTTACAAATGTTAAATATATCTTATATGCTGAATATTTGGAATTATGACCTATAACAATCATAAAACCAATTGTATATGTTTAGTATTTTATAATTTAATAAATTTAGATCAGTGCTTCTCAAGCCAGGGCAACGCCTCTCCTCCACAACTCACACATGTACCAAGGGACATTTGACAATATGTGGAGACATTTTAAAAGTACTAAAGTACTTCTGGAATCTAGTGGGTAGAGGTAAAGGATGCTAATAAACATATTATTAAATATAATGCACAGGACAACACCCCCCCCCCATAGTAATAGTGCTGAAGTTGAGAAATTCTGTTTTAAATAATCTCATATGTTAAAATAAAAATTTAATTAAAATGCCAACTTTAACAGATTTGTAAATGAACCTAGATAATATTCTTGCCATGGATAACATAGTTTTTGAAATTTGGGGTTTTTCTAAATGTTTTAAACCTATTGTTTTCATGGTATGTTGAGTTCATTCTATTAATAACATTAAGAAACATCATTTCTGCCCCAAATTCCAACATAACTTGTAGATAATATATAGAATGTTTGAAAATACATACGATTATTTCATGAAGCTCAAATTTCTCATTAATTTAGAAATACACTGAAATAAATATTTCATGGTATCAATTTACCTTATTTTTTCCTATTCCTACCATTTTAGAATTCAAGTTTCCTTCTCTAGTGTATTGTTCCCATTTTTGAAGTAGTATTGAAATATATTATTAATGCTCAGCTAGTATGATAAATACTACATTCAGACTAATTTATATAAAGTCAAGTAAACCAAGTACTAAAATTAAAAACAAAATAAAATAATAAATCATTCTATTAGGGTAGTAGGCATAATGAAGTATGCAGAAGTTGGTTATTACCTAGGCCTCATAAGTAAGATAGAATGTTTGTGACATTGTGTAACACATTAAAATGGAGACTTTGACTTATTTGTACTGGCAAGGAAAATTGCCACTGAGTTGTGAAAATTGCTTTCTTTTTAAGTTCCGGTATGCTTATGTTTTAGTTTGACAAATTACTTTTCCTATTTTTAATCAGTTCCTTTCCAGAGTTTTTCCTGAACTGATTCTTTCTTTTCCTTTCCTTTAGAACAAAAGTCATTTTTACAAATCCTATTAATTTATCTACATTTATTCTGTTATTATATCAAATTCCTTTTAAACATAATTGTGATGAACTTTTTCTCAACAGATAATTTTTTTCATGATAATGGGCAAATATATAAAGAGCAAATATATTCTCAATTATTTTTATAAAGGAGAAAATTTTAAATCACTAAATCAACTGTAGAAAAGCATAGTATTTTCCCTAGATAGAGTTGAATGTTGATAAATATCTAGGAATATATTCTACTCAATGAATACTTTTAACAAATTCTTATTAATATTCATATATATATATTTTTGTTTGTGGAGTTCTGCCAAAAAAAAAAATCTTACAAAAACGCCCTGTTCTTTAATCCAATAATAGTGCCCATATTGCCTAAGTTGTTATTTTAACCAATGTTGCTATGGAAAACTATATGAACAGAACTTTTAAATCAATGTTGATCAATAATCTCCAATCTTAGCTCTCTGCTCCTTCCATTCAACTAAGAGCTGCATCTCCTTGTGCATTGCCAGCCACATCCCTGGGACACCATGGTAAAAGTGAAGCCCAGAGAAAATGGATTTGGCTGTATTGGCACCTAGTCACCAGGGCTGCTTTTAACTCCAGTAAAGTAGATATTGTCACCATCAATGAATGAACCCTTCATTCACCTCAACTACACAGTCAATATGTTCCATTATGATTCCACCCATGGCAAGTTCCATAGCACAGTTAAGGCTGAGAACAGAAAGATTCTAATTAATGGAAATCCCATCACCATAATCCACAAGTGAGATCCCACCAAAATCAAATGGGGCAATATTGTTGCTAATTATGTTGTGGAGTCCACAGGCATGTTCACTATCTTTGAGAAGGCTGAGGTTCACTTAAAGGGGGGGAAGGCAAAAGCATCCCAACTCTGCATTTTCTGCTGATGCCCTCCATTTTTGATAGGCATGAGCCACGAGAAGTATAAAAATAACCTCACTATTGTCAGCAATGCCTTTTACATCAGAAAATGCTTAGGCCCTCTAGCAAAGGTCATCTGTGATCACTTTGGCATCATGGAGGGACTCGTGACAATAGTCCATGCCATCACTGTCATATAGAAGATTTTGGATGGCCCATCTTGGAAACTATAGCATGACGGCCACTGGGTTCTCCAGAACATCTTCCTTGCATCTACTAGAATTGCTAAGGCTATGGCAAAGTCATCCCTAAGATGAATGGAAAGCTGACTAGCATGGCCTTCTATTTTACCACTTCCAATGTGTCAGCTGTGGACCTGACCTGCAACCTAGAGAAACCTTCCAAATATGATGAGGTACTGAAGCAGACATGGGAGGGCCCCCTCAAGGGCATCTTGGGTTACATTGATCACCAGGTTGTCTCCTGTGATTTTAACAGTGACACCAAGTCTTCCACCTTCAATGCTAGGGTTGGAATTGCCATCAACAACCACTTTGTCAAGCTTTTTCATGGTATGATAATGAATTTGACTACAGCAACAAGGTGGTGTACCTAATGGTCCACATGGCCTCCAAGGAGTAAGAACTCCCACCACCATGGGTACCAGTGAGAGAACAAGAGGAAAAGAGAAGCCCTCATTTGCTGGGGACTCCCTGGCCCTACTGTGTTCCCCCTCATACTGAAATTCTTCCCTCCTTGACACAGTTTCCATGCCAGAACCCCTAAAGAATGAGAGGGGCCTAGGGAGCCCCACCTTGTCATCTATAAATATAGTCACCTATACACAGCCCTCTTCTCCCAAACAATCTCTGATATCAAGTTGCCTGAATAAGTTAGAATCAGAATCCTTAAATTTTAGTTAAGAAAGAGACTCAAAAAAATGAGTGATTGCATTATATTGTCATTTTTAAAGCTGCTGGGTTGGGAATTCAATTATTTGTACCCAAAAGGACCCTAACTATTAGACCAAATTTTAAATCTCAGAAATGTGACCGAATTGCAGTCAACTGTACATGGAAGATATGCAAGAGAAAATAAGCTCAGTGAATGAGTGGTTGAGGCATAGGTCAGTGTTTATTAAAGGAAGAATGATGTGGGCCTACAGGGAGATGCCATGGCTCATTTTATGCCCTTATTTTTAAAATCATTTTCTCTTATTCTACTGTTTGGATAGATGAGAATCAACAGAAAGGATAATATATTGTAATTAAGACTGAATAAGGTAGGAGGTTAGGAAAATCTTCTATGTGAAGAGAAATGAAGTTTGATTATTTTTGGCTCTTAGGACACTTGTATTTCTATGAGCTAACAGAGGTAAGCAATACCAAGCTTCTTATATTATATTACCTTATTCTAGGAAGGCCTGGACAGAGAGTCAAGGGAAAAAAATTATTGTAACTACATATTAAGAAGCTGTTTTTCCTATGGAAAATATTGCAGAATGTTAGGGATTGGAGATGGGACTAGGTAAGAAAGGAGAGAGATGTGTTAAGTGATAGTGTTTTTGTTATACTACATCTAGTCTAGGTTAAGGGAATTCTTAACCTAGTTGACCAATGTATGGGGGAGGGAGCCACATTGCTTTGCCTGAAATTAAGCCACTATTAGTTGTATGCTCCATTATTTTGGGGGCCTACATTTCCCTCAGGAACTTTTGTGGTCATTAGGAATTAGTTAAGAACCCAGTTCAAAATACTTAGCATCATTTTACAGTACCACCACTTATTTTACAATTTCTTCCTTTTCCAATGGTTACCACACAAATCATTAAAGAAAGGTTATAGTGAATCTTCATCTAGTACATATATATGAAAGAATATCAAATATGTACATTTGATAGAACATATAGTCCAAAGTGATTTAAAAATCCATTCTGACTCTTTCAAGGGACAAGTGTGTGACAACTGCTATATTTTAAAAAACACATAACTTCCTGCTACGAAGAACATGACCTTGCTTATGGCTTTTGTTGTGATCCTACCAATAGGACTTACCATTAACTCCATAGTGTATCATTTGCTACCAGTGATAATTCCAACACCTTAAATACTACTGGGTGTGCTACTTGTATCACAGCCTGGATCTACTGCAGAGTCTTTTCTTGCTCCAGACCTTCTCAAAGCAAGTAGCCTTCTATATCACCTGGTATATAGCCCAGGAAAAATAGAATAAACTATGGATTTAATTATAATAAATATACAGTTATGCAGATTCACAGTTGGTTGAAGGAACAAATCTAAAACTGCTAATAAACAGATTGATGTCAATCTGCATGGGGTTGTTTAAACATCTGCTAACAAAGCCTTTCCTACTCCACATTTCTACCAGTTCCTAAAACAGAGATGGCATGGTGAATGCTTTTGAAGGCACAACTAATTCAGGATATATTAGTAAGTATATTTGATGTCAGAATCAGGACATGAAAGAGTATTGATGAGTTAGATGGTCCAAAGCAAATTAGGTTAAAAGTAATAGAATAAATATAAAGTATTGGATCATGCTTAGTTCTAAAGAAACAAATGAAGAAACGTGGAATGAAGAAAATAAGTCTTTATGCCAGCATATGTGAAAAAACAAAAACAAAAAACTGTGAATTCTAGGTGACTATAGCTTTTATATGATTTTGTTGCATAATGTGAAAAATGCAAATTTGATCTTAGACTCTAGTAACATAAGTACAGAATACAGAGTGGAGAATTTGATGATCCCATTGTAACTTCTGACTCAGAGTGCATTTAGGGTAAAAAAATCCAATTTGCATGCTAGATATTTAAAGAAATGTCATCCAAAATAGAAAATATTCAGAAGAAAATGGCCAGTTTCAGAGAATACCTTACTATGAAAAATAAACAAATATATGAATAAATGAAATTTAAAAAGAGAACTTTTACAAATATTAAAAATGCCTTGCTTTAGAATGACATATTTAGGACATATGTCACACAATTCCAGAAGAAAGAAATAGTTCAGAAAGAAAGAAAGAAAACACAGAGTTTCCATATAAATATAGAAATTTAAAAATATTCAGTATGATCATGGAATGGGCTTTGGGTTAGTTTGGGTCTTTTGGAAAGCAGACACCAAGTGGAAATTAGAATGTAAAAGATATAATAAAGAAAATGCTTGTGAAAGATAATGAAGAGTGAAAACTAGGAGTAGGTCAGCAGAGCCATCAACCCATGACGCAGACCTGCTACCTGTGAAAAAAGAGGGACATGGAAGGAGAATTGGGAATAGATAGCCTTCCATTGCAGTGTAGGTCTTAGTAAATCCCAGCCAAGCTGATGGATATCCCAGAGGAATCTTTTAAAAGAGCCATTAGAAGAGTCACATTTGGGAGTCACGTTTGGGAAGCCATGGTGGGGCTGTAGGACCTCTGCCTTGTTCAGCCCTCTAGGGTGTGGCTTCAAAATAAACACTGGCAGGCTCTAGAATGTGACAACTGGAGACTTTCTGTAAATCTACCCTTTACTTTGTTTGATAGTTTACTCTATTTGAAGTGTTTGATGATATTTTATTCTGTGAAAGAAATCTCTTGTCATTCACAATGTATCCCATTTGAAATAACATCACAGAAAACATACTAATCCAAATACATAAATTAGGTCTTCCAGAATGTGGATGCTAAGACTAAGTTAGGAGTAAAGATTTATTGCAAAGCAATACCTTTGACAGAAAAAGAACATAGCAGGAATGTTCAGTGGGAGACAAAATATAACAATGCAGAACAAAGTCTCTCTGGCTAAATCAAGAGCTCTCTAGTGAAGATTACCAAGTAGCAGAATATCATGTTGAGTGGAAATGGAACACCTTTTTAGTTCAACATTGCTTTTAGTCATTGCCTGGACCCATCTTGATAAATATGACCTCATTTCAAATATTGAGGCAGAACTGAAGGATTTTAGTAGCCAATTGGCTGTCAGCTAACTATACTATGTCCTTTTTTCAGTGAGGATCTGGCTGCTTACACAGTACACCATTTACCCCATGTAGTTCCACTTTCTACTCATGCTGAGGCAGTAGCTCCCCAAGAGTTTCAATGGTCGGAATCCTAGTTTGTTAAAGTCTCTATCATGTTAGCACTTGTTGATCATGTTGCCCATTCTGCATGATGATATAGGGACCAAAGAATCCCAGCTCTTGAGGTTTGACATCTGAATCTGAGAAATAAACTGACAATAGACCAATTAACAGAAAGAAAGCACACAAATTTATTTACGTGTAAGATAGCATCACTAAAAGGTGAGTGCCCCTAAACCCGAAGAAGTCTAAAGTTTATGTACATCTCTTCATAGGATAGAGGGAAATGAGGGATGAAAGCAATTTTTTAGAGGGGTAGGAAATGATTTTTAGGAGGGACAAAGAGGCCTGTAGAACAACAGTCTGGCACAAAATTTGTCTGAGCTCTAAGTATGGCGCTTCATTATCAGTCTTTTCCTCTGTGATGAGTTTAATTTTTCCTAATTATAAAATTTCAGCAAGGACATTGAAGGCACTTGTGTTCTTTGGTGGAACTTGTCTTTGGGTAGATGAGGAAACTTCAAAGAAAAACTTCTCCCTTTGCTTAGGGAGAAGCAAAGGGTGAGAAGTAGAAGGGTGGGAAAAGGTCAGAGAGAGATCTTAGTTTTGAAACTACTTCTTTAGTTCAAAGTACACAGTGTGTCAAAGTGTTGGACTCACTTCTCTGCATTCTCTAGATCTTTACATGTTGCACTAATCTGCACCATCTCGCTGCACCACACAATATTGGTTTTGATTTATTATCTTGGCTGGGTGAAATTTTAAAAACTTCTTCTTTCCCTTCCCTACTATCAGAGCTCTTACATCACCAGCCAAAGTCCCAATATTGAGATTGCTCTAACTACAAAATGTGCCAGTTCCAGTTATATATTCAGAAAATGGTGAAATGACCACTATGTAGGTTCTCTAATGTAGTAAACCCACTACATGCTAGACTTTTACAAAGATACCGTTTTTTACCTGAACCAAAAAACTCCAATTTAACAAGGAGAAGAACATGATAACACTTCACATATCTGAAAAGCTATGCCAACTCTGACTTCTGTTTAATAGTTCATGAAATGTCATGTAATTTTATATTGACATTGCACTGTCATCTAAGCAAATAGCCCCAGGGCACATGGAAAAGAACTAGTACCTTTATTACAGTATATTTTGCCATGATGTCGCTGGGTTTTTCTTCCTATAGACCTAAAAATCTCTTCAGTCCATATGTTTCAGACATGAAACCCATGGGAACTGGACAAGAGATAATGACTTTTATTGAGGCTACTGCTCTTAGCCACTTGTTCATTCATTCTTGTTTTATTTAATCATATATTACATTATGATTACATCGTGCAGCACCCTTGTTGGCCACATATCTTCTCTGCTCCTGGAGGTGCTATGTTCTATTATCAGTTTCCATGACATTCTTCAGATTAACCCATCTCAGCTGCCACTTTGATTTTGCTAGTCATTGCAAAAATTGCATCTCCCTGAAGCTTCTGGTGGTTCTTAAATTACCCACACTCTCTGTTGCTATTAATAAGCCAAATTCTGTGACCTTTCCTACCCTCAATTTTAGCCTTCTCAGTTGCCACTGAACTTCTTAATGATGGTGACCCTTTTATCAGCATATCCTTGACAGCCTTGGGAAATGGTGTGCTCTTTGGGCCTTCCCATAAAACAAAGTTATCTGGTGTGTTTTCTGGCCTCATGTAATACAGCCACTGTAGCATGCCTATCTCCTTCATTTGTTTTTCTCCTCCTCTGTCCTCTGCCATGGAAATTAAAGCTTTTCAGCTTTACTCAGCCTGGTCTTTTATTTTCTCTAGGCTTCTAAAAGCCAATCTAGCAGTGAGTCTGCACCCATCCCTGGAGTCCTTGTTAGAGTATTAAATTCTACATATTGAGAGTATTCTCTTGCATATGAGTTAGGCAAACTTCACAAAATGAGAGAACAGTACCCACAAGACTACTCTCACTTCAGACACCAGTAATCATTTTTGTGGTCCCCAGGGCCACCCTTACTTCAGACAAATTTACTGGTTTTCACGAAGTCCAGGTTCAATAATTTACTAGAACAGCTCACAGAATTTCCTGATAGCTATTATATTCACAGTCATCTTTGTTAACAGGCAAGGGATACACATTAGAACCAGCTAAATGAAGAGATGAATAGGGCAGGATGTGAGAGGGTTCCCCCAAATTGAAGCTTTCAACATGTTCAGAGACATGTTTCCCTCTAAGCACTAAAGTGTTACAATACTCAAATAGTATTGCCAGCTAAGAAATTTCACCCAAAACTTTGGTGTCCAGAGTGCTTACTGGAGGTTGATCACATACTGTCTGTGTGGCTAAACTTTAGTCTACAGTCCTCAACCCCAACCTAAAGATGAGACTAGTACATTTAGTCTCCACTTCATCTGGATCTCTGGACTGATAACACCATGATTCAAAGCTTCCATCATGTATCACATTGTTAGATTTTCCTATGGCCATATCCCACAGGAAAATAAAGACAGTCCTGTAAGGTAGGATGTTCCAAGTGCCTAGGGGTTACCTAACAATAACCAAGGACAAAGGCCAAACCTCTCTTTGGGTAAAGTTAATTCTTCACTCCATATCCCTAAGTTGATAAATTTACCCTTCATAAGCCTTATGTTCTGGATTCCTTGACCAGTCAAACTCATAATCCAAGTGCATTGGGATCCTATACAGGGAAGAGAGGCTGGACCTTTTACTGCAGTCTTAGTTATTGTGAAGATCCATCCCATGAACAATATTATTTTGGCTCAAAAGATGAGACAGATCTGAAAGAGTTAATAACTTAGAACTGTCATAACCCCACTCATCTAAGTTCTTTCTTAAAATGATTATCTGAGCCTCACATCTCCATGCCTATATAGTTTCAGGTATATCATATAGGATGCAGCATATGAATTTACACTAGACTTTCTTAAGACTATTGTTTATGTGCTCATTTTCTTTTTTAGAATATAAGCAATAAAATTGGATAGCATGGCCTATATCATTTATGAATTAAGAGATAATAAACATAAAGGATATTACAAGGCAACTCTTCGAGTATAATACTAGTCATAAAGAACATTATTATGTATACCAAGAAAAAATACCATAAAATATGTTAATTATTTTGGCTGTAAAATGATTTTGGAATATTGAAATAATATTTTAATCTATCTTATTCTCCATGACCATTTGAAGCTTTTGTAAATATCTAAATATAGTCTTGTCTCTATCTCTGCCCCTTTGTCTCTGTCTCTCTATCTATCTATATCTATATACACATATATACACATACACATACCCAGAGTCATGTGTTGCTTAACAATGGAGATAGATTCTGAAAATGCCTTGTTAAGCAATTTTGTTCTTATGCAAACATCCTACAGTGAACTTACACAAACCTAGATAGTGTAGCCTACTACACAAGTAGGCTATATGGTATAGTCTATTGTCCCTAGACTATGAAACTGTACAGAATGTTACTATACTGAATACTGTAGGTAGGAAGTCATAATACAGTCATAAATATTTGTGTATCTAAACATAGGAAAAGTACAATAAAAATACAGTATTATAATCTTATGGGACTACTGTCATATATGCCATTATTTACTGAAATATTATTATGCAACACATGGCTGTGTGTGTGTGTGTGTGCATGTGCATGTGTAAGATAGAGATGTGTATATAAAATAAACACCTCGACAAGATACTGGTTCATACGGCAGCATATTCTCTGAAGTCAGACATCCTGTTTTCAAATCTTCTCATACTGGATATACAATATTTGCTGAGTTACTTTACTCTATGCTTCAGTTTTCTCATTTATATTATAAAATGAAAATGATAATAAGAATGACTAACTCAAATTTATCTTACATAGGTTAAATGTGATGAGGGCTTAGAACAGTGTCTGCTTCATATTAATTATAGAACATTAGTACTATTGTGGAAACTTTTTCAGAATGAAGAGGAGGAAATAAAATAATTTTGGAGTCTTTAAGCCACAGTTTGACCTGCTTCTTAGATTTGTAACTTGTAGGAAATAAGTTAATACCTATGAAACCTTGCTCAATAACTCCAAATTGGGAATAATTATGAAAATTATGCATAGTTATAGAGAATATTGAATAAGTGAATACATATAAATTTTCTAATAAAATGTTATAATAAGCCTATATGATGATGAAATTTACTCAAAACATTGTGATGTGAAATGTTCTTAAAAAAAACCTCATGGAACCATTATTCCCAGGGAACTGGAACTAAAATCATCATTATCACCACCATGATCATTATTATTACTGTTATCTTCAACATTATCAATATTATTTTCAGGTACAATTTTACACTTTTAGTCAGAGTTAATCAATAAACTTAAGGCAGAGATAATCTGAAACTCATAAATTTAGTTTTTTTTCTTTTTCTATTTCAGCATATTTTGGGATACAAATGTTTAGGTTACATATATTGCCTTTGTCCCACCTGAGTTAGAGCTTCAAGTGTGTCCATCCCACAGATGGTGCACAGAGCATCCATTAGGTGTGAATATACCCATCTCCTCCTCCCCCCACCATCTGCCTGACACCCAATAAATGTTACTACTATATGTTCACATTAGTGTTGCTCAGTTATTACCAATTTGATGGTGAGTATATGTGGTGCTTGTTGTTCCATTTTTGTGATACTTCACTGAGAAGAATGGGTTCCAGCTCCATCCAGGATAATACAAGAGGGGCTAGATCACCATTATTTTTTGTGGTTGAGTAGAACTCCATAGTATACATATGCCACATTCTATTAACACACTCATGTATTGATGGGTACTTGGGTTGTTTCCACATCTTTGCAATTGTGAATTGTGCAGCTACAAACATTCTAGTGAAGATATCTCTTTTTCCTTTGGGTAGATGCCCAGTAATGGAATTGCTTGATCAAATGGTAGATCTACTTGTAGCTCTTTCAGATACCCC
Organism: Microcebus murinus; assembly: GCF_040939455.1. Taxonomy (NCBI): domain Eukaryota; kingdom Metazoa; phylum Chordata; class Mammalia; order Primates; family Cheirogaleidae; genus Microcebus; species Microcebus murinus. The sequence goes on from NC_134114.1 coordinate 17,632,262, forward strand.
CATATTACTTTCCACAGAGGCTGCACTAGTTTGCAGTCCCACCAGAAGAGACTGCCCCCCCCTAATAGTTATCTCAGTTCCCAGTCAATGCTATTACTAATTCTGTTTTTTTTTATTTTCTGTTTTTATTTTTAAAAAAGAACACTCATATTTGGAACAATATATTTCAGCCTTAGATTACAGTTTCCTATGCATGTGCTTAATTTTCTTCCTTTAATTTTTCTATGAGGTCAAAAGGATACAAGAGATAAAGTATAGTCAATTAACTAGAAGCTGTGCACACATGTATTTAAATGATGTAAGTAATTATGATTTCAGAATGGTTCATTATTATTTTCAGCTTTGGAAATTAGTACTTTCTATTTTCTCAAATTAAGTTTATTACATGAAAGATTTCTTTCTGTGGAATAACATTAAACAAGTGACTTTTATGGTTTGCTTACTCCATAGTAGATTAACCACTTTGGGATTCATCTTAGATATCTCATAAGCTGAAAAAAAGAAGCTCCCATTCTTGAAACAAGAAAAATCTTGTTCAGATACAAGTAATAACTTTTCTAGAATGCATACGATCACAGAGGCCAAAGGATAAACACACATAGACACATATAGGGAGACAAAGGAATCAAACATGTGCTTACCTTAGGCAGAGAAATCATATAAGCCAGTGGGAATATTAAAGAGGAAATGTTGATGATACCTTGGAGGCTGAATATGAGTTAGTATGATAGGGTAAAGCTCCTAAAGGCTACAGGAATGAGCTTTTCACCCACTTGAATGGTTTCTTCTAGAAACACCAGGAGGCTTTTACTGGGAGGTTCTTAGAGAATCTAGAGAATGCTCCCTGTCATATTAGCTGGGGAGAAGAGCAGTCATTACAAAATCCATCCAGAAACAAAAGACTCAGTTAGCTGGGAAAAGGTTCACAAAAATAAGACTAAGTACCTAGATGACACTTGCTGCATCTGGGGGAGGGAAAATGAAGCAGGAGATCATGTGATAAGTAGCTCAATTTTACTCTGTACTTTTAATATAAATTCAATTTCACTTGTAATCATGTTATGAATGCATTTAGTTTAAGTTAATGTTTTGTGAACACTGTTCTATAACATAAATTTTATTAAAACATGTAGATTTTAGTGGATTCATGGATTTGGCTATAGCTTGTAGGGATATTTACATTTTTTGTAATTTTAGGTATTACACATATACATTTTTGAGTTTTAGCTGTTATAAATATAACTTCAATAAAAATAGTAAGTTAAAGACAATGTGTGCTTATGTTAGGTAGATAATGGGGGATTCAGGTCTCCTAGGGATGAAAGTGGGTGCCCCTACTGGTGCTGGCCCACCTTAATTCTGTCCCAAGTGACTGCCATACCTGGGGGAGGAGTGGATACCCTATAAATCTGCCAATTAGAACTTAGCACACCAACTGCAAAAGAATGCAGAGGACTCTGTAGCCCATGGCCAAGCAGCATAAGTACAAGAGTCAGGAAAGTGACCTAGAGCAACTAGCTTTCAGAAAGGCTTGTGGGAGATCTGCACACATAGTAAGGCTCAGGTCACATAACTCCCAACTGTCCGATGAAAGTGATTACATGATGACATCTGAGCCACAAGGGAAGTCCCAATCCAGGCACTATATAACAAGACTCAGTCCATAACCAGGCACTTTTTTGCTCTCTCTTTTGCTACGCCAATGGGCCTGGTCATCATCTGTGGTATATGCATCTTGCTCTGTAAACCCACGTCTTGCTCTTTCTCTATAATCTTATCTTTCTCTCCTCAATAAACCTGATTTTCATGCTTGTCTTACTTTGGTGCTTCTGGTCATTCTTTGTACAGGAGTGCATCAAGAACAGACATTTCAGACCAACATTTACAAAATGCTATTGAATCATTTCTTATTAGAGAAAATATTAGAATCCCTAGATTTAGATTTTTTCCCAGACATTTGCAGTAAATTGCTTTACAGAAAGTTTAGACCAAATTATATTCCTCTTTGCAGTGAGTTAGAGTCCTCCTTTCTCTATCCTATTGTCAACCCAAGCATGCACTCTTTAGAATTTAATCCTGAAACACAACCACCATCCCCAAACAAAAGTTGAAATTAGGTGAAATGGAACAAACAACCCTGAAGTTTTATATTTGAATCAATTTGTGGATTAGTGATCATCAAAAAGTATGTCATCTTACTATATACATATTAAAAAATTGAAAATAACATATATTTTATATCTACTGTGTTTAATTTTAGAAACTTAGTTTTTTCTACAACTTTTCTTATTGATACTGTACAGGTACTATTGGAACAATACTTATTCTAGTTTTTGCATTTTTTTACTTTTAATTATTGTGGGTACATAACAATTATGTATGTTTAGAAAGTATATATGATGTTTTGATATAGGCACAAAATGTTAATTAATCAAATCAGGATAATAAGCATATTCATCACATCAAGCATTTAACATTTCTTTGTCTTAGGAACATTTCAATTCTACTCTTTTAGTTATTTTAAGGTATATCATAACTTATTATTGATTATAATCACTTTGTTGTGCTATCAAATATTGTTTATTCTATCTAACAATCAAACTCTATTTTTGCACCCATTAACCATTCTCACTTTATGCCTCCACTCCTGCTACCATTCCCAGGCCCTGGTAACCATCTTTCTACTCTGTCTCCATAAGATCAATTGCTTTTGATATTTAGCTCTCAAATATGTGTGAGAACATGCAAGATTTATCTTTCTGTGCCTGGCTTATTTCACTTAACATAAGGTTCTCCAGTTCCATCCATATTGTCACAAATAGCAAGATTTCATTATTTTTTGGATACATAATATATAATTGTGTCTATGTACTATAATTTTTTTATCCATTCATCAGATGATGGCCACTTCGGTTCATTCCAAATCTTGACTATTGTGAATAGTGCTGTAGTAAACGTGAGAGTGCAGATATCTTTTTGATATACTGAATTACCCTCCTTTGGGTATGTGCCCAGTAATGGGGTTCCTGGGTCATATGGTAGTTCTATGTGTAGTTTTCTGAAGAACCTCCATACTGTTTTCCATAGTGGTTGCACTAATTTACATTCCAAGCATCAGTGTAAGAGTGTTTCCTTCTCCACATCCTCACCATCATTCATTATTGCCTGTCTTTTTGATAAAAGCCACTTTAACTGGGATGAGATGATATCTAATTGCAGTTTACATTTGCATTTCTCTGATGACTAATAATGCTCAACATTTTTCATATATACCTGTTGACCATTTGTATGTCTTCTTCTGAATAATGTCTATTCAGATCCTTTGCCCATTTTTAAATAAGATTATTTGATTTTTTTCTATCAAGTTGTTGGAGCTAGATATAAGATCATATCATTTGCAAAAATAGGGTAATATGACTTCTTCCTTTCCAATTTGGATGCTCTTTATTCATTTCTGCCCTAGCTAGAACTTCCTGTACTATGTTGAATCATAGTGGTGAAAGTGGGCATCCTTGTCTTGTTTCAGATTTTAGAGAAAGGCTTTGAGTATTTCCCCATTTGGTATAATACTACCTGTAGATCTGTCACACATGACTTTTATTATTTTGAGGTAAGTTCCTTCTATATCAAGCTTTTTTGTGTAATTTTTATCATGAAGCAATGTTGAATTTTATTGAATGCTTGTTCAGCATCAATTGAAATAATTATGGTTTTTGTCCTTTGTTCTGTTGATATGATGCATCATATTGATTGATTTGCATATGTTGAACTATCATCTTATCCCTGTGGTGAATCCCATTTGGTCAAGATGAATATTCTTTAATGTGTTTTTTAATTTAGATCACTGGTATTTTGTTGAAAATTTTTGCATCTATGTTTATCAGAGATATTGGCCTATAGTTTACTTCTTTTGTTTTGTTTTGTTTTGTTTTTGTTTGTTTGTTTGATTTTGGTATCAGGGTGATACAGGCTCATAGAATGAGTTTTATAGTATTCCCTCCTCCTCAATTTTTAGGAATAGTTTAAATAGAATTGGTATTAGTTCTTTGAATGCTTGGTAGAATTCAGCATTGAAGTCATTAGGTGTTGGGCTTTCTTGATGGGAGATTTTTTATTACTAATTTTATTTCATTAATTATTATTGGTTTATTCAGGTTTTAAATTTCTTCCTGGTTCAACCTTGGTAAGTTGCATATATCTAGGGATTTATGCCTTTATTTCTAGATTTTCCAATTGAGTGGCATATAGTTGCCAATAATAGTCTCTAATGATCTTTTAAATTTTGGTAGTATCAATAAGTAATGTCTCCTTTTTCATCTCTGATTTTATTTATTTGGGTTGTCTCTTTTTCTTAGTCTGGCTAAAGATGTGTCAATTTGGTTTATCTTTTCAAAAAGAAAACTTTTCATTTTGTTGATTTTGTACTGTTCTTGTGGTTTCAATTTCATTTATTTATGCTCTAATCTTTATTGTTAATACTTCTTTTCTTCTACTAATTTTATATTTCATTTGCTCTAGGTTAGTTTTTTGAGATATTTCATTAGGTGTTTATTTGAAGCTTTTCTCCTTTTCAACAAAGGCACTTATTGTTATAAACTGTCCTCTTATTATTGCTTTTGCTTTATCTCAAATGTTTTGATATGTTGTGTTTTCACATTCATTTATTTAAATAATTTTTCATTTTTTTTCTTAATCTTTCTACTGACCCACTAGTCATTCAAGAGCATATTTGTTTCATCCATATATCTGCATATTTTCCAGTGTTCCTCTTGTTATTGATTCCTACTTTTATTCCATTGTAGTCAGAGAATTGATTTGGTATAATTTCAATTTTTGAAAATTCTTTAAGATTTGTTTTGTGGTCTGACAGATGGTCTAAACTGAGGAAAAGAATATATATTCTGCAGCTGTTGGGTGAAATGTTTGGTAAATATTTATTATTAATAGGTCCATTTGGTCTACAGTGCCAATTAAGTCCAATGTTTCATTGTTGATTTTCTCTATGGATGATCCATCCAATGCTGAAAGTAGAATGGTGAGGTATCCAACAGTTATTGTAGTATGCTCTATCTTTCTTTAGCTCTGATAATTTTTGCTTTATCCATCTGGGTGCTCCAGTGTTGGGTGCATATTTATTTAGAAATGTTATATCATCTTGCTGAATTGACCACTTTATCATTATAAAATGACCTTCATCTCTTTTTAAAGTTTTTGTGTTGAAAACTATTTTATCTGATAGAAGTATAGTTACTCCTGATTTTTTGGTTTCCAATTGCATCGAATATCTTTGTTCATTCCTTTATTTTCCATCTCTGTGTATCTTTATAGGTGAAATGGGTTTCTTATAAACAACATATAGTTGGCTTTTGTTTTTGTATTCATTCAGCCACTCTGTATCTTTTGATTAGAGACTTTAGTCCACTCATATTCAATGTTACTATCAATACATAAGGACTTACCACTACCATGTTGTTATTTGATTTCTGGTTGTTTGGTGGTCTTCTCCTTCTTTCTTAGTTTTTTCCTATCTTCCTTTGTTATAAGTAATTTTCTCTGGTAGTATATTGTTTGCTTTTTATTTGTTGTGCATCTGTTGTAGGTTTTTTGAATCAAAGTTACCGTGAGTCTTGCATAAACCTTTCATAACCAATTATTTTAAACATATGAAAACTCGGCTTACAAACATCCAAATAAACAAGCATAGAGTAATATAACAGAAAGTCTACCCTTTAACTGCATCTCCCTCTTACTTTTTAACTTTTTATTGCTTCCATCCATATCTTTCTATACTATCTACGTCTCGTAAAGTTGCTGTAGCTATTTTTGATAGGTTTGTTTTTTATTCTTCCTACTTATATCTTATAAGTGGTTTATACACTGCAATTTCAGCAATATTCTGTATCTGTGTGATAATTATTAACAGTGAGTTGTATACTTTCAGATAATTGCTTACTGTTCATTAACATCCTTTTTGGTTTTTTTAGATGAATGAACTCCCATTAGCATTTCTTATAGTACAGGTATGATTGTGATTAAATTCCTCAGCTTTTATTTATCTAGGAAAGTATTTATCCTTAAAGTTTGAAGGATAGTTTTGCAGGATATAATATTCTGGGGTTAAGGTTTTTTTCCTCTCAGCACTTTGAATAAGTCATGCCACTCTCTCTTGGCCTATAAGGTTTCTACTAAGAAGCCTGATGCCAGATATATTGGACCTCCTTTATATGTTATATTTTTCTTTTTTCTTGCTTCCCTTAGAACCTTTTCTTTACTGTGACCTTAGGAGGTTGGCTATGAAATGCTTTGAGGTAGTTTTGCATAGGAAAAATATGCTTGGTGTTGTGTGAATTTCTTGTATTTGAATATTGATATCTCTAGGCTTGGAAAGTTTTTTGTTATCATTTCTTTGAATAGAACTTTTACCCCAATCTTTCCATCAACCTCCTCTATTAAGGGCAACAACTCTTAGCTTTGCACTTTTGATGCTATTTTCTAGATCTTGCAGGAGTGCATTACTTTTTTTTCTTTCTTCTCTTCTGACAATGTACTATTAATATCAAATAGCTTGCCTTCAAGCTCACTTATTCTTTCCTCTACTTGGTCAATTGTGCCGTTGAGAGGCTCTGATGCATTTCTTAGTTTGTCAATTAAATTCTTAAGTTCCAGAATTTCTGGTTGATTTTGTTATTATTATTTTAATCTCTTTGCTTATTTTCTCTGATAGGTTTTTGAATTCCTGCTCTGTATTGTCTTGAAATTCATTAAGCTGCTTCAGGACAGCTATTTTGAATTCTTTGTCTGAAAGGCCACATATCTCCATCACTCCAAGATTGGTCACTGGTACCTTATGTGAGATAATGTATAAAAAAAGTATTTCATGATTTCTGAGCAACCAAGATAAGAAGATAACATGCTCTACTCCCTTTTTTTCACCATTTTCCTGTTATGCACAGAATGATGGAAATCCCATGGAAAACAGAAATTTAAAAGAACTTGTATTACCTCAAAAATATCTATGTGAGCAATTATACTCTAACACTCTTGGCAGAGAAGTGAACTTAAAGGAGAATGATATCCTTTATCCTCAGGCAATCAAGAAGATTTAAGCATTTTGATTTTCTAGAATAAGTAGTTCAATGCTCTATCAGAGGAGTATACAAATATTCAGTTGAAGTAATTCACTCAAACTTGGACAAATTTATTGAATACATTTAAAATTGCAATTGTGTTTGTGTGCACATGTGTTTATGTGACTATAAGCATGCATATTCATTTGTAATATATATAAAAAGGCAAGGATCTTTTTATATATAAATTTGCACTTTCAATTGAAGAGATATAACATTATATATTTTGTATAAAATGATCACTTTTGTTTCTTTAGTAAAATTTATTATGTATTCTTATTTCTTACAATTTTACAGTCTTCTACCCATAAGAGAAGTTGTATGATCATATAGAGCTTTTGACTAATATAGCTAAAAAATAGTTGATTTTTCTTTCAACTCTTTCCAATGTAATATATTCCTCATAAATATTTAAAATGCAATCTGATGTTCACACAGTATTTTAATATATTACAGGTAATATATTTTTAATATATTTAATATATTACAATATTTTAATATATTACTTGAGTTTCAGATAAATTTTAGCAAGAATGAGCACAATTCTTACAAACTAATGAATTCAAATAATAATCTGATCTCAATTTTCTAACAGATAAAACGTTTCTTTTAATTTTAAGGGGAAACCATAATAACAAAAGCAAAAATCCAAAATATGTGACACTTTATCCCAGGAAACATGCTAAAAATTGCTTATATAGCTTTACAAATATTCCATTTGTGAAGTATAGTATATGATCCACTATTCTCCAGATGTGTGTTGAATATATTTTCTCCATTGTTGCTACAGAAAAATTATCAAGTTTTTGAAACATTGTAGAGTATAAAAATAGAGACACTTTTACCTAATTTTCAGCTTAGGGTTTTCAGATTGCCTGTTTCTTCATTTCAAAAAATTCCAGTATTGAGAAACTAATTGAGTGGAGGTATTTCTCATCAACTCAGTCAGTGTAAAATGATACCATTGCTTAACATTGGTATAAAGCCTATTAAAGTTAATGGGAAAAAGAATTACACCACTGAACTAGAAGTGATGGTGATGCCTCAAATAGAGGCAAATGGGGAGAACGGGCAAGAAAGGTTACTCTTACCTAGGATTTCTTTTTGTATGACTTTGTATTTGGGGAGGAAAGGAGACATGGAGGCACTGTTACCTACCCGAGAGAGTCTTTTTAGAATCCTTATGATATTTATAAGCCATTTTAATTCCTTAGTATTCTTGCCTATTCAGTGTAGTCAGTGGATAAGCTTTTTGTGTATATTTTTTCTTCTTTCTAAGTATCAGATCAAATTCACCATTATTTCTGACATTCACCCTTCCTATAAAGGGTGTTCAGTCATTAACAAAGATATAAAAATAGGTTTGTTATTGCCACAAGGTTCAGACTACTGGTAACTAGATATAGACAGTGCTGAAATAGCAATAGTTTCCGTTTCTCAGTCACCACTGTTGAGTTATTTTCTTTTTATTCAGACCCAGGGTACAATACTCCAACTCTCTATGTGTCAAGGTATAGTCTTCCTTTCCTCAGTAAAACTCTTTAGGTTCTTTTGACATTAAGAGGTTTATGTTTTCTTTTGTTTTTACTTTTAGAGTTTAACAAATTTCAAGCGGCCTCTTCCTTGGATATTTAAGAATGATCTACCTCGTGTTTTCTTTTTCTGAGCCTCTCTTAAACAAAACATTAAGAAAATATATGCAGGTATGTATTACTCAGGGTTCTATAGATAAACAGAAACAATAGGAAATAGATAAGTTGGTAGCCAGATAGATAGATAATTTTAAGGAATTGGCTTATGTGATCATGAAAAATGAAAAATCCCAATATCTGCAGGTGGCAAAGTAGAATCCTAGACAAGAAAATGTTATAGTTCCATTCTGATTCTGAAAGCCTGCAAACCAAGAGGGCTAATAGTGTAAGTTCCAGTATAAGTTCCAGTGTTAAGTTCCAGTATGAATGCAGAAGAGGAATGTTCTTCAAAAACAGTCAGGTAGAGAAATAAAATTTGTCTTTATTCTGTCTTTTTGTTCTATTCATGCTTTCAATGGATTGGAGGTTGACCCAGACATGCTTTGCTTAGTCTATTAATTCAAATTATAAACCTATCCCTCACAAACACCACCAGAATATGATTTAACTGATTATTTGGATGGCTCAGGGCTCAGTCAAGTTGACACATAAAAGTAACCATAACAATTAGGAACAAGTCAATAATGTCTGTAATGATGAAAGAAAGTCAATATATCTTATGCTACATGTATGAGAATAAGAGAGTGAAGAAATCAGAGATATTTTATGTATATTTGCATACACAAACATATTCTTAACAAAATAGGAAAAATATTCATGACAATTGCATCATTCATTTCTGTAACTGGTCATGTGGTCATAGCTGATATTTATAACTACCTTCCACTATCGATTCTGTATTCTCATTGCCTAAAGCAAGCAGCTCAGCTGGTTATGATTCTTAATCTGGTGGAGTGACCCAAACCATCATTCCTTAAGAGTCTGAGGAATTAGTTGTCCTTCCTGGAATAGGTTGTTGTAATTTTTCATTTATCTTAATCACAGGATGTGATAGTATTAGGAGACATTCTAAGATATCTCCTGTATTTCAGACATACTCTTTCTTACTTCCTTGTGCAATAGTTGCCTAACTTAATCTTGGTAGTCAGGATTAATCACCCAGCTAGACCATAGCTCCTTTATTTGCCTGCTAATTCAGATGAATGAGGAGCACAAAGTGACCAGGAGACAGTCTTAATATCAAATTCAATGAAATCATTGTTGGATATGTTGGGGAATTATTCCTCCCTTTGGAACTAAGACATCTAGGCCAGCAGAGCATAAAGTAGTGGGAACATGAAGCAAAAATTCTCTGGTAGGTCAATACAGGTAATAATGTGTGGTGACACTCCCACTTTTACCTTCTGATCTTGGACCTAAGAATCCTGTTTATGAAAGAATTAACACTATACATTGGATACTTATTCAGAGAAAATACCATTGCCTCTATTGCCAGGAGACAATGGGAATATATATTCAAAATGCTGAAAGAAAAAAAAAAATTAAACAAGATTACTATGCCAAGTGAAGTTATCCTTCATAAATGAAAAAGAAATAGTCTTTCCCAGAGGAGCAAAAACTAAAGGATCAATCACTAATAGACTGGTCCTATAAAAAATGCTTATGGGAATCCTACAACACACACCTGGAAGTGAAATGATGATATCTATAATCATGAAAACACATAAAAGTATACAACTCATTGGTAGAGCAAACACACAAATGGGAAAGAGAAAGCACTCAAATGTTACTACTACAGAAAACCACGAAGCCACAAGAATAAACAACAAAAAAAAAAGAGGGGAAAAAAGGAACAAAGCATGTACAACACAATAAGGAAATTTTCCTCATATATCAATAATCTTAAATCTAAATAAATAAAATTTTGCACTTAAATAATATAGACTGGCTGAATGAATTAAAAAATGACCCAACTGTATCTTGCCTACAAGATACCCACTTCACCTGGGCAGTCACATATAAAATGAAAGTAAAATAATGGAAAAAGTTATTCCATGCAAATGGGAACAAAAAGCAAGCAGGCATAGCTATATTTATATCAGATAATTAGCCTTTAAGTCAAAACAGTAAAAAGAGACAAGGAATATCATTATATAATGATAAAGTAATCAATTCAACAAGAGAATAAAACAATTATAAATGTATAGGAACCCAACCCTGGAGCATCTGGATATACAAAGCACATCTTCCTATATCTAACGGGAGAGAGTGGCTCCATTACTATAATAGTTGGGAACTTCAACACTGCCTCCCAGAATTGGAAAAGATCATCTAGAAAAAAAATCAACAAAGAAACATTGGATGTTAGCTGCCCTTTAGACCAAATCATCTGAAAATATATTTCCCAAACATTTCATCCAATAGCTACAGAATATACATTCTTCTCATGAGCACATGGAACATTCTCCAGGAGAGATCATATATTACACCAAACAATAAATCTCAATAAATTTAAAACAGTAGAAATCACATCAAGTATCTTCTCAGACCACAATGCAATAAAACTGGAAATCAATAACAAAAGGAACTTTGGAAACTATAAAAATATATTGAAGTTAAACAACATGTTATGGAATGACCATTCAGTCAATGAAGAAATTAAGAAGAACATAAAATGTTCTTGAAACAAATGAAAATGTAAACACAACATATCAAAATCTATGGGATACAGAAAAAGCAATGCTAAAAGGGAACTTTATAGTAATAAATGTCTACATTCAAAAAGGGGAAAAATTTCAAATAAACAACCTAACAATGCACCTCAAGGAACCAGAAAAGCAAGAACAAGCAGAAGCTAAAATTAGTAGAAGAAAATAAATAACTAATATCATAGCAGAACTAAACAAAGTACAGACTAAATTATCAACACAAAGGATCAACAAAGTGAAAAGTTGAGTTTTTTTGAAAGGATAAATAAAATTAATAAACCACTAGCTAGACTAACCAAGAAAAAAAGAGAAAAGACTCAAACAAAATAAGAAATGAAAAAGGTGAGATTACAACTGATACCACAGAAATACAAAAGATTATCAGACACTAAAATACATAACTATATGTTAACAGACCTTGAGGAAAAAGATGAATTCCTGGGCAAATATTACCTCAAGATTTAATCAGAAAAATATAGAAAACATGACTAAAAAAATTTGAGTAATAAGACTGAATCAGTAATAAAAAGTCTCCCAACAAAGGAAAACTCATTACTGGTTGGCTTCACTGCTAAATTCTACTGAGCTTATAAAGAAGAACTAAGACCAATTCTCTTTAAAGTATTCCAAAATGGAAGAGGAGACAATTCTTCCTAACATACTCTATGAGGCCAGCATTATCATGATATCAAAACCATACAAGGCCAAGATAACAACAACAACAACAAAACTACAGATCAATATCCCTGATGAAAAATGACATAAAAATGCTCAAAAAATACTTGAAAGCTAAATCTGACAGCATATTATAAAGACAGTACACCATGATCGAGTGGGATTCATCCTGGGGATGCAAGACTGGTTCAATACACACAAATCAAACATAATATATCACATCAACAGAAAAAAGGGAATAAAAACTCATATGATAACCTCAATAGATAATCTGTGTCAAAAGATTAATAATATTTTTTTCACAGAAATAAAAAAAAATCCTAAAATTTGTATGACATCAAAAAAAAAAAAAAGTCAGATTAGCCAAAACAATCTTGAGCCAAAAGAACAAAATAGAAGGCATCACACTACCTGACTTCAAAATATATTACAAGTACATAGTACCATAAACAACATGGTATTGTCATCAAAACAGATGCATATATAACTGTTCCTTTGGTATATATACCATCTGTTCCTTTGGTATATATACAAAAGGAACAAAAGAAAGAACCCAGAAATAAATCCACATTTTTAAAGCCACCCAGGATATACATTGGGTTTTTTGATAAAGGTACCCACTACATACATTGGGAAAGGATAACATCTTCCATAAATGGTGCTTGGAAAACTGGATATCCATACACAGAATGAAAAGACTGAAACTCAAACCCCATCTCCTATCTTATACAAAAATAAACTCAAAACAGACCAAAGACTTAAACATAAAAGCTCAAAACTATAAAACTACGAGAAGAAAACAGGAAAAACAGCCCAGGGCATTGACATAGGTAAAGATTTTATGGCTAAATCCTCAAACCACAGACAGAAAAATAAAACTAAACAAATGGGACTACATTAAAGTCAAAACCTTCTACACAGCAAAGGAAAAAAATCAACAGAGTGAAAAGACAACCTATTGATGGAAGAAAATATTTGCAAACTATTCATCTGATAAGGGACTACTATCTAAAATATACAAGGAACTCAAACAACTCAACAGTCAAAAACAAATAAAGAGTGGGCAAAATTCTGCAAATGAATTTCTCAAAGGAAGACATAAAAATGACCAACAGTTATATGAAAAAAATGTTCAACACCACTAATAATTATGGAAATGTGAATCCATACTACAATGAGATACCATCTTACTACAGTTAAAACAGCTATTATCAAAAAGACAAAAAATAATAGACACTGGCAAGGATGCAGAGAATAGGGAACATTTTTGCAGTATTGGTAGGAATGTAAATTAGTATAGACCATTAAAGAAAACTATATGGAGATTGCCAAAAAAAAAAAAAAAAAAAAAAAAAATCTATAAATAGAACTACTATATGATCCAGAAATTCCACCATTGGGTATTTATCCAAAGGAAAGAAAATCAGTATATCGATGTGGCACATGCATTCCCATGTTTATTGCAGCATTATTTGCAAAAACAACTATATGTAATCAACCTAAGTGTCCATTAACAAAAAAATGGATAAAGAAAATGTGGTATACATATACAATGGAATATTATCTGGCAATAAAAAAGAATGGGCTACTGTTATTTGCAGTGACATGAATGGAAGGACAGCTCATTATGTTAAGTGGAAAAAAAGATACAAAGACAAATATCACATGTTCTCACTCATACATGGAACTATAAAAGTTGATCTCATGGAGGTAAAGAGTAGAATGATGGTTACTAGAGGCTCAGAAGGGGTAGAAGGATGAATAGAGGCTGGCTAATGGGTATAAACATATAGGTAGATGGCAGAAATAAATCCTAATGTTCAATGGAAGAGTAAGGTGACTATTTTTAACAACAATTATTATATATTTTTAAATAGCCAGAAGAGAGGACTTGAAATGTTTTCAGCACAGACATATGATAAATGCTTGAGGTGATGCAAATCCTAAATACTCTAATTTGACCATTATACTTTCTATGAATGTAAAAAAACACATGTACTCCATAAATATGTACAAATAAATACTATACATCTATATAAATTTGTAAAAGTCAATGAGACAAACCAGGTTAAGAAATAAACACACGTTCTGGAACACTCATTTTTCTGCTATCATATTTTCTAAAATAACATGAGAATGATTTTTCATATGGAATTAGAATATGATTGTTAACATGGAGCTAGATAAAGTCATAATATGTTGTGATATTTTCTAATATTTTTTTCCAGAGGAAAATAGGAATAGGGATACATTTAAAACTATAATTCAAATAAATCGTCAATCTGGATTACAGTCTATGTTCTCGAAGAAGCCTTAATTTATTTATACTATAGTTTCTAATATATTCCTAGTCACATTTTCCTCTAAAAAGCACCTCAAAATGGAATAAAAAAAACAAAACGTATGACTAAAGTTTGGGTCATATCTAAAGATACGAGACTTCAAGATAGTGTCTCCTGGGCTAACTTTCTTTTTACCCTACTCTAAACATATGTGAGGGTGAATAAATTAAATCAAATGTGGAAAACTGATTAAATATAATGTCAGCAGAGTCTGTGTTGTTTCAAGAAATAAAAAAAAATGGTTTGGTCAGGGTTCAGAGTGCACAGTAAAATTTCAGTTCAGTGAGGTCGCACTTCTTTTTTTTTTTTGCTCAGATGATAAAAGACTTTCTGGTTCTTTGTTGACTGAAATTTTGCATATCACTAGAATAGGGTATTGTTCCATTTTTTTTTCCTATAAAATGCATCTGGGTAACCTCAGGCTAGCTATTATAAATCATAAGGAAAGTCAGGTTTATTGAATATCAGATTTCCATTAAATCACATTCATATACAAAGAGACAGTTCAAATTGTAATTGAAGTTGTCAGCTTTCATTCATCTTATAAGAGGATTATTCCAGCTGCACATTACTCATTGTTTTGGATTTTGAGTCAATTTATTTGAGTCCACTTGCTGTAAGAAGTTGAAAAAGGACATACTGAGATTTTCCTGTTAATTCTAACAAAATAGTAGTGATTTTTTATTGCAACCAATATTTTCTCCTTATTCAAAAATAAGGCATCATCTCATTTTGTGTTTCACTTGTAAGCCATAAAAAAGACAATAACAACAACACAAAATAATTAATTAAAATGTAGAAAATGTCAGTTCCTTAGGAATAGTTTGAAAATAAAATAGTTTTTACTTCAGAATTTTCTAGTAAGGCACAATGAGAATCATTAATGTGATTGATCACTAATGATTAATAGCAGTCAATTTGTATTCTGATAAAATGCAGGCTTCTTCTGAAGTAAAAACTCTGAAACTGCTTAGAAAAAAATTGTGAAAGTTTTAAAAACTGGATTTTGAAAAAGAAGGTAAAGAAATCCTATTTCTTAATTTCAGCAATTTCTAAATGATATTATTATTAACCACTTAGAAATTACATTTAGTGTTGTCACTAAAAGATGTATTGTTTTGTACCATACAAAATTCTATGTATATGGGATATATATCATGGGCTTTTAAAATTTTATCTTACTTGGCCTAATCACAAAATAGTATGCAATGAAATAATTGATTTATAAACATACTATAGAAGTCAAAGATAGCTTATGTGTAGTTCAAAAATAAAAGTATGTAAGTAGCATACTTGTTTTAATTTCGTTTTGCTATTCGCTCTTTTAAAATAATTTTCATTTGGTATTAATACAAATGTTTCACATGAAAACTGACTTAAATGTTTAATATCTTACATGTCTCAGACTCTCAGATGTTATTCAAATCATTATTTTCCTGATCAATTTATGAAACATGTGATCCTACAGTGTGCTACCAACGTATGCTATGTGCATAAGCCAGTATTTCTGATGCTCTAGACTGCAGTCTTCATGCAGTTTGCCAGTAATTCATTTATCTATTCATTTGCATTGATTGTATTCATTTGTTTATTTATTCTCCAAATATTTATCGAATCTTCACTATGCAACAGGCATTACGCTAAGCCCTAGGATTTCTTTGTTTACTTATAGACAGTTCTTGTCCTTGTGGTTTACCACCAGCTGTAGAGATAAACATTAGTCAAATAATCACATATGCAAATGTATACTCTATAGTGAATATAAAAAGCACCTACTATGAAAGAAACTTGTGCATTGGGAAGAAATCAACGAGCAATTTAACTTGTTCTAATTCTCAATACTGTCTCGAACATAATTTTTTAATAAATACATATTATATTTTTATCCATTGCCCTGATGAATTCTTTTTTCAATTCTCATGCTATTTTAGTTGATTCCCTTGAATTTACGAAGTATGTCATATATTAAGCAAAATTTATCATTTGTGCCTCCTCTTAGAAATAGGAAATAAAGATACATTTTACCTTTCTTTTAATTTCATTTGTGGCCATTTCAAAACAGTATTATTTATAAGCGTGATAAAAACTGTGGGCATTTTTGTGTTGTCCCTATTTTATATTATTTAATTTAATTTATTTTATTTTGACAGTCTCACTTTGTCACCCTGGGTAGAGTATAGTGTCGTCAGCCTAGCTCACTGCAGCCTAAAACTCCTGGGCTGAAGTGATCCTCCTGTCTCAGCCTCCCAAGTAGCTAGGAGTACAGGCACATGCCACACCTGGCTAATTTTTTAAATTTTTTGTAGGGACGGCATCTCACTCTTGCTCATGCTGGTCTCCAACTCCTGAGCTCAAGAAATCCTCCTGTCTCGGCCTCCCACAGTGGTAGGATTACAGGCATGAGTCACTGCACTTGGCTGTGTTGTCCCTATTTTTATTGAGGATGTTTTAAGGGGAAATCTTGGTTAATTTCATTCAACAAACTTTTGTTGAATATTCCACGTGCCAGTTGCTGGAGATTCATGGAAACAGACAAAAAATCCCTTTCTTACAGGGCTTACATTTTAGTAAGGATGTGGATGTGTATATATGTATATAAATTCATTTTTAATATTTTTAATATTAAACTCAGAGTTCTAATTCTCTGAGAATAATAGGTAATAAATATCTAGTAGAAAAGCTAAAAGGTAATAAAACTTTTTAAAAACTATATCTCATTGTTTGATTTAAAGGTAATATAAAGGAAAATGAACATTTTATTGATCAAACAGATGCAGGTACTAACACTTTGTATACATAGGGTTATAAGTGCAGTAAGGATTATAGGGCATTCCCTCTCCTCCAAGGAGGAGAGTATACATCCTCTTCCTCAAGTTAATCCAAAAAGGGAAGGACTTCTGAGAAATAATAAAGTCACTTACTCAACAACCACCTACCATAAGTTTGGGGGGCAGGCATTGAGATGAAGGAAGCTGGCATATTTTCTGGCATTGTCATTGTTTATTCAAGAATTTGCCACATTGTTGGAGAGCTCTCAGGGATTACCCTTTAGAGGAGCGTGAATACCTCTCAAATTTACGTAGGTGTCCTCTATCCAATCTCAGCCTCTTGATTCATCTCCAGGTTCTTTCTATTGGTAGCATTTTGCCCATGCTAGGTGGACTTCTTTAAAACAAGAGGAAACAACCCACTGCCAAGTTTCTCTCCTAATTATAGCTCAAATGTGATCCATGGAAAACTCTAACCCAATTTCTCATGCAAAAACTCCCATGTAAAGTCTCATTCAAAAAGTCCAGCCACGACACCTGTGACATAAACCCAACTAGAAGTATTGTTGGAATTCTCAGATGTGAATCAGACACTATCCACTATCCACTATCCACTATGCCCTTCCATCTCCAAAAGAGACAAATTTTGTTTTCTTAATAGTCTGGTTGTAAATCTTTTCCTTTAAAAACTACATCTCATAGCATCTTATAATTGCCCAGTCTTTTGTTGGCCTCCTCAAACTAAATTATAGGCTGTAGTTGGATTATCATATAGAGATTTAAAAAAATCTGCTTTGGTCACATATTATGCAATCCAGCAGAGAAGTTATATAGCCATTTTAGATAATAGCACAGAAACTGAATAGAAAGTTTCAATTCTAGAACAGAACCATACTTTGTCTTAGGATTTGCATTCAGTTCTAAATACATTAATCTTTTGTGAACTTCATAATCATTTTAACAACCACATAGAGAGTAATAGTGCACCTGCTGGATGTATGCTAATTCTATTTTGAGCTTCTTATTTCAAAAACAGCAAGGTCACAGACACATTCTAGCAGGTTTACAAGCTCCCCAGATGATTTCCCTTTGATGTTTTCAGGTCTGAGAGATCATCTTCACCTGCCCTTGTTGGAAACACTTATTTATATCTTGTTAATTCTTTAGCACAGTATGTATGTGCTTTACTTCATATTATCAAAATCTGATTATTTTCATTTTTTTGTTTATTGGTGCTTCCTCATTTGACTATGAAAAGTGACTCTCTTCTTCAATGATGTATCTCAATGCTTAGCATAGGACTTGACACACAGAAAACACTTTAAACATATTGATGATGAATTATTCAATGATATAACTCTTCATATGAATATCATAATTTGATATATTTTACAACAACCCTTGTACTTACGTTTTTACATTTTTATTGTTATTAACAATGCTTTAAGGATCTTTCTGGAACTTTTTTTCTGTATCCAGTATTGAGTATTCAAATTGGTTCTTAAAATTGATTATTGAAATTTAACATATATTTAAGATTTTTAATATGTGTTTCTCAGCAGCCTCAATAACATTGTGTGGTAACTTGTACTTGATTGATGGTTTGAGAGATGAAAAAAGTCACCTCACAAAGTGCTAATTTTAATTATTTGGCTACAAAGAGGGTAAATATGTTTTTTGTTTGTTTGTTTTCTAGCGTTTGTTTATATATTATCATTTCCAAACTCTTCTTTAGTGAATTGAGTTCCATGTTTTTGGTATATTTTTTTCTATTTGATAGTTTTCTTATTGATTTACAAAATTATTTTATGCATTAATAATACATATTCTTTGTATATATGTGATAAATAATTTTCTTACTAATTATTGTGAAACTAATTTTTATGGTGACTTTAAGTTTCAAAAATTGTAATTTGTAGGTAGTCAAGTTTTAATATTTTGGCTTTCTGAAAAAGGTCTTTCTTGCAACTATGTTTAAATATCACTTATAATTATTATATGCATGATTTCTTTAACCCTTAAATATTTAATCTAGCTGGCATCTGCTTATTTCCTTCTGTACTGGGAATGTTAGGTGAATGTATAACTTAAAAACAAACAAAAAAATACAAATGCACACACATGTGTATTCTGGTTGTATTCTTACAGATTTACTCACCTTCATTAAGTAAACCTGTTATTCAACCATTCCATTAAGGTTACAGGAGGATGTTTTGGTTATTCTGTATGGCAGATCTCATGTATTTTTTTTTTTTTTTTTGAGTGTGTGTCTAACTGGATCCCCACTTTTCTGTTAATTTTAGATTATGTCCTAAATTAATGTACATTCTAATTTAAGATTAGGTCTGACTGGTTGGCTCTCCCTGTGTGTGTCCTTTGCCTATCTGGTCAGCTTTCTGCATATTTTGCTTTTACCTCTTTCCTATTATCAAGCACCACACGCGTCATCATTTGCTGACTTATTTATTCAACAACAGACTGTGTGATTGGGATATGTTTTACTATTTTTCCAGTTCTACAGAAGATATTTTGATATTTCCACTGATTTCCCATCTAGTAAATTTGTGATTTGATGATTTCCTTTCCACACCACAGCCATTCTTCTAAAAAACCAATGTTGTAGCACTAATTTGGTGGATATACATCCTCCCTTCCTTAAAAGGAATTGGCCCATGTGGAATAAGTAGGAGGAAAACACATTAATGTCTCTGGGAACAAGTGTATATCAATTATGCGGGAAAGTAAACATGTAATATCCTGACAGGTCCAGCTCTTCCAGCAGGCTTACTCAAAAAAATAGAATAGTAGGTCTGTGGGTATTACACTGCCTACCTGATGCCTTCTAGGTCCTAGTTGCACTGTCTTTGCTTAGAGATGCTAAAGTGGTAGCAAAGTGTCAGGGTCTGCTCCCTCTAGAGCCTATATCCTCTTTCTAAGTCCTACCAAGTTAAAGACCTCTTCATCTCCTATTTTGTTTTCCTTCTCTGACCTTGGGAATCCTTTCTTATCTTGGTAACACATTTTAAAAGTGTGTTTCTTTCTCAAATTTCACATGTGTTTCTAAATCCTCTTTCTTGGTATATGATAATTTTGGCATCTCTAGTTGTTGCCAATTTTGAAACATGAAAGTTAAGATTACATTCATGCATTTTTTTAAATTTCTCTCTGCAATTTGTTTTTCTTTATACTTTTTTTGAAGTAATACATGCACAATGCCTCCATGACTGAAAAGGCTACATAGTAGTAGGCAATTTTGGAAACAAAATCACATTGATTGTTCCTTCTAAGTATTGTCCAACTACAGCAATTAGTAAGTGCCAGACAATTTTTGTGTGTGTGTGCCTGGGGAACATAGGTGCCAAAACACACACAAAACCTGCCACCATGTGGTTCACATTCTAGTAGGATTTGGGCTACCATAGAACTTGGCATACTTGTTCAGCCTGCACTAAACAAATGTTTATTCATTAAATTATTAATACATGAGTGACTTAAAAGCACTTCCCTTATAAAGTTCAAAAAGTACAATGGAAAAGATAACATTTTGTTAACAGAAAATCAGATAATAACTATAAAAGAGGTACATCTACGTATAGAGAAAGCAATATTTTAGTCTGACAAGGAAAATGACCTAGAAAAGCTTTCCCTGAAGAGATGACATTAAGATGCAATTTGAGGAACATTTAGTTTTTATTTCTGGAATGGGAATTGAACATAGCAATTCTGCATGTGGGGGAAATTATATTGTTGAAGGAAAAAATGGTCCATATAAAGACACAGAGACCATCATGGCATATGAAGTGCACACCTGCCTCTCCATGTAACTCTTCTGTTATCTCATTTAACATAATCCCACCTACACTTTGAATTTCCCAAGCTTGCAACAATTTTTTCTCATGTATCTACAACAGGCTCAAAAAACAATTTTTATCACATTAAGACAATTTCTCACTTTGTAACTTTAACAAATTGGAATAACTTTTAGTAAACTGCAATTTTTAGCATCTTCTAATATATATAATTTTGGGAGCAATTCCAACTATCCAAATTTTGGGGGTGTTTTTCACGTGTTTGTATTTTATCCATCCCAGAGGAACTTGTATTTTCATATATAAACCAGATACACTAAAAGCTACTTATGATAAAATAATTTTTCTCCAGTTGGAGAAAGTGGCGAAAGACATTGGAAGAAAAAGAAGCAGAGCTGAATTTTAGAATTTGAAACTGTTTAGCCATTTGAAGATATTCAACTAATCCAGTGTCATTCAAATACAGCGTGGACATGAGACGTATTTAGATATTTGGAGAGAAAAATTGAAAGCAGAGTGTAAGGGGAAATTGGGGGCACACTATTATATTTATTCTATAGCTATATTTATTCTATTTATCCTATTATATTTATTCTATATTTATTCTGCGTAAATTAATTTTTAAGAACTTTGAGTCCTATACTGGCTAATGTCTGGAAATATGCATTTGAAGCAGAGGGCAAATAAATATTTGAGCTTATATTTACTCAGCTTCCAAGGTAATACCCTTGAAGTAGATGTTCTAAAGAAAATATAGATATCTTTCTAATGAATAGTAGTACATGTAAGCATTTCAAAGCTCTCTATTCTGTCCAAAGATTGGGACTGCTTTGACTAACAATTAGGTCCAATGGTTAATAGTAAAGTATCACCAACACTACAAATTCAATTCTCCCTTAAAAAGAAACAATTTTATCATCCTAAAATGAAATAATATAATATACTTCAAAATGTAATAGTTGAAATAAAAGAATGCCCTAAAAACATAGCAGTTATAAATAATTGCAGGTTTAGAAGTGGAGGTTGGGTCACTATATACACGAAACAGAAGTAAATGGGAGGCCGGGCGCTGTGGCTCACGCCTGTAATCCTAGCTCTTGGGAGGCCGAGGCGGGCGGATTGCTCAAGGTCAGGAGTTCAAAAACCAGCCTGAGCAAGAGCAAGACCCCGTCTCTACTATAAATAGAAAGAAATTAATTGGCCAACTGATATATATATATAAAAAATTAGCCGGGCATGGTGGCGCATGCCTGTAGTCCCAGCTACCCGGGAGGCTGAGGCAGAAGGATCACTCGAGCCCAGGAGTTTGAGGTTGCTGTGAGCTAGGCTGACGCCACGGCACTCACTCTAGCCTGGGCAACAAAGTGAGACTCTGTCTCAAAAAAAAAAAAAAAAAAAAAAAGAAGTAAATGGGAGAGTAGCTGGTAACTAATTTCAAATAGTTGCACTCAGAAATTCATAGTCAGAATTGGTGGCAACATTGTAAAAAAAAACTCACATATTAAAAAGACTGAATTAAAATACATCTATGAACATAACCCAATAAAATATATATGTGCACTTTGACAAAAAGAATTTGTCAATTAGATACTGGGATTAAACCAAGTAAAATTAAGAATAAATTCTTGAAATAATTTAACTTGGGCTTTGTTATATTTGTATGTATACATATAAAAAAAATACTTTCATAACTAGATCTGCAGGGTCAAAATAATATTCTAGATAATTCTTTCACATTTTATAATAATCTACAATTAGAAAATTTAGACATAATGAAATTTATGAGTTAGCATAGAAGCTGTTATATAAGTGATAGGAAGAAAAATCCTAATGTATGAGAAATGAGAGAAAAACAACTACATTTTATTTCTTAAGCTGATAATTCATTTTCAATTTCTTAACTTCGATTGAAAAGATTCAAAACTTCTGAGATTGATGAAACTGACAATATTGAAAAAGAAATTAGATTAATAGACTAGAAACAAATTTATATGGAAATATAAGTAAAATGACACCATAAACTTATACAAGTTTGTGTTAATATATATTTATGAAATTGGAACATTTATATTTAATAATTGAAAGTTGTAATCTAAATAAAGTGAATTCATTTCAAATAGAATAAATGTAAAATAAATTGTGCTCAAAATAAAGGATAAAATAGTTTACACAAAAAACTCAAAACAATAAGTTCCTCAGTGTTCATCAAGAAAGTGCAATTAGGAATAATGGGAAGAAATTTAGGGTAGTGCAATTAAGGTCAACTAGAAAGAACACATTTTGTTGGTGAGAACTACTAGATTAGAATCTGGATTTCTCACAGAAAGAGAAGAAACTTCCTCCCACGAGGAATGACAAGCCATTACACTAAAGAGCTTATAAGAAATAGTTTTTCTCTACTTGCAGGAAAATAGATTCAATGATCCGATTCTCCCACTTATTTCCTTATATTCAATGAACCTAAACCCATAATGTCTGGTTTTCCATTTGCCCAAAGTTTGAAAGAACTCAAAGAATTCTCAAACATCCCACACTAAAGGCTGATTACTTTTCCCATCTATGTCCACTCTTTGATATATCACAAAATTATTTAAATATTTGATTATTCTTCCTGAATATGAGGATAATTTTTAAATAGATGGTCTGAAAAAAATGTAGCACAATGAGGTGAAAACTTGTGCAGTGTCAGTTTTGAAGTTTACCTCTTTCGGTTGTATCTTTTGTTAAATATTGAGTTTTATAAATTCTAGAATATTATTAATAAGATAAAAAAGACATTCCAGAAAGTATACTTTATTTTGCTGAAAGCTATTATATCTACTTTGGTGGTTAGAAAGAAAGGTGTCTTTAAATTTTAAGGTGAGCAGCCCTGAGAATAAGCGAACACATGGTATGAAAGACCAGAGAGATGAAAAGAAACAAGACTTCTTTTTAAGTGATATATTAATATTTATTTTTCCTTACTAAATCATCTCCTTGAAAGTTTCTGCTAGTTGAAATCTAAGATAATCTATTTTTTTTATTTCTAAGCACCAACTATAGAAATATATGCTATATAAACTTTTTTCAGAATTTGAAATCGGAACCTTCCCAAAAATTTACTTAAATTTAATTAAGCCACAGCATGCTTATTATATTAAAATAATCCATTTCGTTATGTTTTTTTCAGATCATCTTAGAGTTAAAATTACAGTAATTTGAGAAATTACTATGGGCACATATTATAGGCTTATTTTCTTTTTCAAATCATGGTTGGTAACTCCCTAGAAAAATATTTTAAAGTTCTGAAAGTTCTCTAGTAGTATATTACATAAAACCATGCATATATTTCTTTGATAATATAAAAATAATAATAGCATGTTCTTGAACATCTGATTAAATACCTTATAATGCTAGTGTAAATTTCAGTAATTTTGTTTGTGGTTTTGCTTTGTTTCTGTTTTTGCTTAGGCCTAAGACAAAATTGAGTCCAAGTAGTTTTATTTTAGTTGTATCAAGCTAATTAGGATATACGGATTGAGGTAAAAACATATTTAAAATTCTAGGTGTAAATTATCCTATGGGCACAAATTATAGAACTTTGTAAAAGGAGAAATTGTGTGTCATACTCATTACATTTAAGGATTATGGGAGTAAAGTCTAGTTGCAAAGATTTTAACTATGTTCAGAAGAATAAAATAAAATAGTAGTCTCAGATCATTTTTGAACCTGCTTGATAAATACTATAATTCTATAAATTATGACATATTTTCATCTTATCAAACAGGCCTTAAGTTAATGATAGTTTTGAGGACCAAAATAAAGTTTTCAGAATTCTCAAGGGAAAATTACTACTTTGAGGAACTTCTTTATATACTTGACTGTCTCAGACAAGACGACTATGATTTCTTTAATTCAATGCTGTTTTTCTTTTATTTACTTTTGAATACTGATGAATAGATAAATGAATTGAGTCATAAACTGCACTGGGCATTTTAAAATTGAATCAATATTTTCTAACATGGCTTAAATAAACTTTTATAGTTTTAATAGCTTTTTAGGGACTTTAGCAATAGTGAAATATTATTTTTCTATTTCTCGTAAAGTATAAATTTCATTATCAAGAAAAAAGAAATCTTCTTATAATTTAGATAAATTTTTATTATATCACTATTAAAATATAATAATAAAACACAAAGTTATAATTAAAAAAAAATTTTTTTTTTGAGAAACAGGATCTCAGTGTGTCACCCAGTTTGCCAGGCTGGAGTGCAGTGTCATGATCATAATTCACTGCAGTCTTGAACTTCTGAGCTCAAATGATCCTCCTGCCTTTTGCATAACTAGGACTACAGTTGAGCATCACCATGCTCAGATATATATTTTTTTAAGTTTTTGTAGAGATGGTGTCTAACTATGTTGCCCAGGATGGTCTTAAAGTCCTGGCCTCAAGTGATCATTTGCCTTAGTCCTCCCAATGTTCTGGGATTGCAGATGTAAGCCACCATGCCTCGCCCAGAATTTTAACAATATTAATACAAAGTTTATATAGAGTTATCAATTATTAATTATTTAAAATATGCATGGATACCTTCCAAACTTGTAAAACTAAAAGTAATTTTATAAATATAGTGTACCAATAAAAACATAAGTGATCTTAATTTTGCAATTTAAGTTGGAATCATTTAAGCCGATGTTGAAACTGAGGTGCTAATACCCACTGGCAAACCAGCCATGTAGGAATAGAGATAACTTTTAAAGAAATAAGCAATCCTGACATTTGCTGTAGCAAGAATGAGGAAGAATTTTGAAAGACTTTTATCTACTTGAATTTATAAGTAACCTTCAAGAAACAGGCTCTGTATAGTGGCATGTGAAGAATTCAGTATTGCAGTTCATAAACATAGATGGAGAAGAACAGTGGGGAACAAAGTATGCATGCATGTTTCAAAAATGTAATGGCAAGTGAAAGGTGAAGATTCTAATTTCTTTCTTCACATCTCTTTCACAAGATTTTTGACTTTATTAATATCTCCAGTCTACCTCTTTTTCCTTCAGTCTCTCTTGCAGCTTTAGCTTTTCTATCTAAGCAAGACAACTTCAAATGTGCTACTTTGAAATGACTCTTGGAAACATCCTCACTACATTGTTCCATATCCTTTCTCTCTGCCTCCCAACACTTTATCTCAGACCCATGCAGTTACCTGCCTTGCCCTTTCCATTTGGAGTAGTGAGCATCAATGAAGGAGGCCATAACATTGTAAGATTTATTAGAACCTGGGAATTAGAAACTTTAGAGAAGCTGACTGCACCTCTTAGGAATAACGTATCAAACACTCTATCCCAGTTCTGTAGACTATTCTATCAATTTGATGTCTGAGCTTTCTATTTTCCAGATTAAGCTGGGCAATTGATGTTCCACCTTCCCATTTTGCTGACCTAGATTTTAAGCCAAAATTAGAGTTACACTGATTAATACTAAGTTTAAAGTAATTCCAAATAGATGGAATCACCTGGTTAGGTGGCAAAACAGCA
Source organism: Microcebus murinus (assembly GCF_040939455.1). Lineage (NCBI taxonomy): Eukaryota > Metazoa > Chordata > Mammalia > Primates > Cheirogaleidae > Microcebus > Microcebus murinus. The sequence goes on from NC_134114.1 coordinate 17,658,737, forward strand.
AGTAAGACAGAATCAAGAGGATAATGATCATTTACCTTTAACCAAAGGCACAAGCTGTAAGAACTGAGAAGTGATTGCAAAGGTACGAGGACAAATAGGAGAAATATCGAGGAAATCATAAAATGTTTTTTTTTTAAATTTAGCAGAACAAAGGAAATGTAGAATAGTCAAGCAATAAAATAAATGACAAAATATCTCTTTAGATTTATCTACCAAGAGCCATTGATTGATTTGGCAATAAGGTACCCACAAGGTCATGATGAGGGACAGGCCAACTTACTTGGAATGAGGAGAGAATGAGAGAGAAGAACATATTTACAGCAAAAACCATCAGGTCTTTCAAGAAGCTTGGTTGATAGGTTAAGAATGGTAGCTACATGTGAAATGTAATCAAATATATTCGTCTACATCTCTTATTTCAATTAGGGAGCCACATATTCCTCCATCCAATGTGCTTCGCCTATGATGATCATGTGGGTCACCACATAGACCAAATAAATCAGTTAAAGTAACTTTTTAATGGAATCCTTCCAGGCTCTGTTACAGATTAACTTTTCTCCTATAAAATTAGGTACTAGAGTCATGTATATCTGAGTCTTCCAAAATTCATCTTTTCTACCACGTAGGGGAAAGACTGCAGATATAAGGGAAGCACATATCCAGTGAAGGTTGAGATATAGGAATGAAGGACAAATTTCTAACAGCGGAATTGGAGCACTTGACATCTAAGAGAACCAAAATACAGAACACCCCGAGGGTTTTAGTTAGTGAGCCAAAAAATTTACATTGCGATTCTGCTAGCTGGATTACATTCCTGTGATAAGAAACTAAAAGATGCCTGATAAAAATAGGCAATTACATTCCAAAGAAAAAATTTTTAAATGACTAAGCAAATCTGTCCTTCTGTTCAAAACCAAATCTTTCACTTTTGTTAAAACTCCTTTTCATTCTACTTTCCCAGTGAGTCTGATCCATCAGTGTTTCTCTTTATTTGTTCTCTTTTTAATTTTATTCCTATAATAGTTCTATTGAAATGTAACACATATAAAAGGAACAAAACATAAAAGTACAACTTTCCACACTGTGAACACCAATGTAACCCCTTTCTTCTACATAAGCATACACATGACACTGATTTACTCACCATATAATTTATGTTGCCTGATTTTTAAACTTTTTAAAAATAGAAACATAAAGTGTGCATTCCTTTTGTCTATGTGTTAGTTATTATTGACTTAGGTATTTGGGAGAATACACTTCCTAGTTTACATGCATTTGGGACAATACTGCACACTGAGTTCTAATCAGATATCACTTCTGAGCTGATTCCTTAAATGGGTGACATAAGACATGGCAGGGTGCTCCTTTGTCATGGATCTATCTGTAAGGTTGTTGTAGCAAGCACAAGAAATAAACCTTTGGCAAACCCCTGATGTGTGGAGTTATTTGTTGTTGCAACATAATGATCTTTTCTAACAGAAACATCAATATTTTGTAAACTGGCTACAATAGTTGTGCTTAATTAATGTTTACATAGTATATCTCTTTCCATACTTTTACTTTTAAACTTACTATATTCTAATCATTTATGTTTAGCCTATAAGAAACATATAAATGAGTTGATTTTTAAATTCAGTATGACAAACTTTTTTCTGCTTTGTTTGGAACAGTTAGCCTATTCCCATTTAAAGAACTTAACATAATTGGCTTTGAACATGACTTTCACTGTGTTTTCTAATTGTTTTCTTTTACCAGGGTACTTTTATATTCTCACTATTTTCCTTTATTTTAGATTATATTTTATGATTTCATTTTGTGTCTCTATTAGTTTGATAAGTTACACTTTTGTAAACTAGCCTTTAGTTATTACCTTAGACTCTACAGTATATACTTTTATTTTATTAAAGATTATTCTAAATTGATGAGTTTTCATCTGAAGTCATTTTGTTTCACATTGAAGAACATCAGCAAGATTGAGGCTGACATATGTTTCAGTTTTCTTTTTCCAAAATTTCTCGTTCATTTTTAAGGGCTATTACAAAAAATATAGTAATGTTTTCTCTCAATATTTTAATGATATTATTCTATTTTCTCCCATTCCAATGTTCCTGTTGGAAGATCAGCTGTTGGCTAAAGAAGTCAATGGCTTTTTCTTTGATTGCTTTAAGATTTTATTTTTCATGTGGTTTTCAGAAATTTTATTATGTGTGTGAGAAAAAGAGACAGATAAAGAGGGATATGGATGAATGACAGATAACATGGGAGTTTGTAATATTTCTAAAATCTTTAGGTTGATTTCTTTCATCGGCTATAAAAAATTCTAAAGAAATTATCTCTTTAAATAGAGCTTTGACCCCATTTTCATTTTTGATGTCTTTTTGAAGTACACACATATATATATGTATACATTCCGAGTGCATGTTCCATGTCTCTTCTACATGTTTCTGTATCATGCATCATGTACTTTTGTCATGTTTTATATTTAATTTTTACTAGCATATGTTACAGTTTTCTACTTTTCTGTTTGGCTGTTTCTTATCTGCCTCTAAACCTATCTGTTGAATTCTTACTTTCAGTTTTTTTATATTTCTGTACTAAAATTTCCTTTTTGTCACTTCTCATTATTTCCAGTTCCTATCCAAAATCTTTATAAAGCATTTTATTTACCTCAACATATATAGCATTGCTCTTTTAAGATTCATGTTTTAAAGTTTATGTTTTGACTATCAGGTGTACATTTCTATTTCCTATTGCTTCTCTTTATTTTTAGAGTGAGATTTATTGATATGATTTATATACTATATTTTCCAAATAAATACGCAAAAAAGAATTTTGACAAATGTATTTAATTATGTAACCATCACCACACACACACACACACACACACACCCCTTGCTGAAAAAAATCCCTCAGTGCCCTTTTTTGTAAATTTTTTCTCCTCCTATCAAAAACTTTTGTAATAATGGCCTTATACTTTTATATATTCAGCAATTTCATATAAATGGAATGATAGAGTACCTACTATTTTGTTTCTGGCTTCTTTCACTTACTTTAAGGAGTCTGATATTCATTCATGTTGTTTCATGCATCAGTAGTCTGCTCCTTTTTATTATTGATTAACAAATACTTATATGGCTACCCCACAGATTGCATATTCATTCATTGGTTTATGAGTACTTGTGTTGTTAATAGCTTGAACTATTGAACATGCTGCCATGATAGAATACTACAAACTGAATGGCCTAAACAAAATAATTTTTTTTCACAGTTCTGGAGACTAAAAGCCCAAGATCATGGTGACAGCAGGGTTGATTTCTACTGAGGCCTTTCCTTAGCTTGCAGAGGGCTGTCCTCTTGCTGTGTTCTCACATGGCCTTTTATCTGTGTGCATTTTCCTGGTGTCTCTCTTCTTATAAGGACACTAGTCCTACTAAATTAGGGCCTCATCTTTATTACCTCATTTAACCTTAAATAATACCTAGTCTCCAAATACAGTCATATTAGTGGTTAGGGCTTTAACATACAATCTTTGATAGAACAAAAGTCAGTCCATAACAACTATTATGAAAAAAATTGCTATCAACTTGCTATGTATACTTGCTATGTATAAGTATTTGTGGAGACATATCTTTTATTTTTTCTTAAATAAATGGCTAGAAATGGAATTGCTGTGTCATAATATAAGTGCAGTTTAATTATATAAACAACTGTCTCAGTGTCTTACAGAGTAGCTGTATCATTTATACACACTGCTGAGAATGAATGAGAATTTTAGGTGCCCCAAAATGTCAATACTTAGTATGTCAGATTTTCTAAAACTAATCATTCCAATGAGTAAATAGTGATATATTTTTGTTGTTTTTCTTAGTATTTTTCTAATAATTTATGAGCTGCTTGTGTGCCTATTTACATTTCTACATCTTCCTTGGTGAAGTGTCAAAATTTATTGCCATATTATCAAGTCGTCTGTCTTCTTGTTATTTATAGTCATTCTTTTTGTATTCTGAATAAAAATCCTTTATAGATAAATGAACTCCTTCTATGTTGACTGACCTTTCACTTTTAATAGCGCATTGAAAAGCAAAAAGAAAAAATAATTAATTTTGATGAATTTCAACGCAATATTTTTTCTTATATTCTCCTGCTTTTCTCTGTCCTGAAAGATTTTTCCCCATTTCATTTTTTCTTCAACAATTGTATAAACTGTTATGTTTATATATGTTATCTATTTCAATTTAATATTTATATATAATATGTGGATGTGTTTGAAGGTTTTTTATTTTGTTTTTTCAATATGGACATCCAATTATTCCAGTACCATTTTTGAAAACATTTTTATTTCTCTATTGAAGTAGCTTGACGCATTTACTGAAAATAAGTTGAATGTATATGTGTGGGTCCATTTCTGGAGATCTTATAATGTTCCATTTATCATGTATTCATCTTTTGACAATACTATACTGTCTTGATTACTGTAGCTTTACAGTAAGTGTGGAATCTGGTAGAAAAAATCCTCTAACATTGCTGTTCTTTTTCAAATTTGTTTGAATATTTTAGTTATTTTAAATTTTTATATAAGTTTTAGAATTAACATGTCAATTTCTATAAATTTACCAGATAAGATTATAAATGAGGTTGTGCTTTATCTGTAGTTGAATATTAGAAGACTTGAAGTCTTGGTATTATTAAGTATTTTGATCCATGGCCATGGCCTATCAATCCATCTATTTATGACTTTTAAAATTTCTCTCAGTGATGTTTTGTAGCTTCCTCCTTACAAGTATTGATTTAAATACTCATCATGGAAAAATTTAATCTATGTTTTCTTTTTGCTCCAAGGGACACTAATTCTAAGTATCCCTTCAGTTTAATGTATGAGATATATTAAACATAACATTTATTGTAAAAGCCTAAACATTTATAAAGTAAGATATAGAGTTTAGTGTACTTTAGTTCTGTCTGACAGAAACAAATTTGATCACCTAAAACTCTTCTTTCCCACCTCTAACATTATATTTCCCTTCCCTGAGCTTTATAGCCATATACATACATATAGATAGATAGATATAGATATAGATAGATGATGTATTGCCTCTCCACAAATTTTGAAGAACCTAGGGATATTTTTCATACTCTAATTTTATTAATTCTCTCATTTTACATGGGGCTCTCTCAGTGTCTTTATTTTCAACAAGCTATAATGGCTCCAAAACTGTAATGATCTAGATGATTACAGATATAACCCAACAAACCATTACAAATAAAGGTAAGGCAGCCTAAGTTAACTTTGTACCTGAGAGTAACGACTCACAATTGCAAATGACATAGTTTATCACAAGTATATGCCTTAAGACAAAATTTTAAAATAATGCTGTCCTACCCATATGAAAATAATATTATAGATAAAATTTTCAGAGATACCATATATACTTTTTTAAAAGAACTTAGATGATGGTAAAGATTACATGCTTTAGGAAAATATTTCATAATGTAATAGCTTTAGTAATAACAAAAGCAGTACCAAAGATTCTTATTTTTCTTTTTAGACAAAATCTTGCTTTGTTGCCCAGACTAGAGTGAATGCCGTGGTGTCAGCCTAGCTCACAGCAACCTCAAACTCCTGGGCTCAAGCAAACCTACTGCCTTAGCCTCCCAAGTAGCTGGGACTACAGGCATGTGCCACCATGCCTGGCTAATTATATATACATATATATATATATATATATTAGTTGGCCAATTAATTTCTTTCTATTTATAGTAGAGACGGGGTCTCGCTCTTGCTCAGGCTGGTTTCGAACTCCTGAGCAATCCAAGCAATCTCTAGCAATCTGCCCACCTTGGCCTCCCAGAGTGCTAGGATTACAGGCGTGAGCCACCGCACCCAGCCTACCAAAGATTCTTATAGTTTGTGTAAAATTTTATGTAAAACGTAACAATAAAAATATTGCCAAAGTATATATAAATAGTTCTATATACATAACTTATATGGATTGGTATATCTAAATTCAAAAATAAACTGTTATAGAGATTTGTCCTATTAATGTTTTCTAAAAGTTTATATAATCAATGTGTCCCAAAACATTCTTTTTTTACATTCTCTCATTGAGAAAATGGAAAATCAACTCTCTTCAGTTGGGGTCTTCTTTTATTCTGAAGCATGCATTTAATATATTTCTGTGCTTAAATACAACATTAATTTAAAACATTCCTGATTATTTAATAATGTATGGAAAGTATAGTGGGATTTTATCAATTAAATGTTTATTTTTATATATAGTAACAATTCTCACAATAACCATGAATGTCCCTCCCATACCAACAATACAGAAATGAAAGAGAAAAGATAGAAAACATGGCTATCTGGTCAGGAAAATCTAAACAAATATTCATCAAAATTTGTTAATTTTCTATAAAAGAAGTGATGCATATTAATAATCTTTCTTCTGTAAATTATCATGAGCAAGTAATATATTGGTCTTTCAATTGGTAACTCACTTTTGATGTTAGAATTTCCTTCCATTTCTTTAGCTTAATTGAGAGATTCTCTATGAAGCAAGATCTATCAAATATATGATTTTAAACACATGCCAAAATGTAATAGAAATGAATACTTTTCTATAAGCAAAGTGTTCTCAAAGTAAATATTCTCAAGACTGTAAGTATATTTGTTCCATTTTCGGTCTCATTATGGAATTCATGACTTTTCCCTTCAGGAGGTCAAATGCCCTCTAACACATCAAAATTAATCAGATGTACATGTTTGATTAGTTCCACTGCCATAGCTGCAGGACATCCACCTTCTCACTGCATAGCGTGAAAATGCAGGTATCATACAGTTTGTCCTTTAATTCTTTTTGTGCCATGACCTCCCTTTTGCCTTTTGGGGAGTGTAAAATAGCAACACTCCTGTCTGAGGCCTCTAAAATAGCAACACATAGCTTTCACAGGGAGTATGGTATTATTCCATTACAAATCATTTTTAATATGACTCATTTTTTAATGTGTAATAGCTCTGCTAGGATTTAAAGACTTCTTTTAACTGCACTAAATTATATTGGTAAACAAGAAATCATAAAAAAATAAAGTTTGAAAATGCAATTTTGCTCTTCTTTTGAAGTGTTGATTTGATATGACAAGTTATGACATCACTGTGTCTTATTTTTATATATTGGGGATATTTCCCCAATTTTGGTCTGATCATAATTACAGCATGCATACATTTGACATGGCATCTCTATTTTCTGGGAACGGTAATTTTGCTATTCATTTTTTACAAGTTTTTCTTTCTGTTTATTTGTGTGTCCCTGTCCTTTGTTATAAACTGCTACTGCTTAGTTTGTTCCAGATGTCAGCACTCTCATTTATTTGTGATTTGAAAGATGTCATCCACTTAGTGTTTTGAGTCTTTGTGGACTTTGTGTGCTGTTTTTAATACAGGATGATGAATAATCTCTGGGACACCATTAAAACACATCCTTTTTAATGTCTGCATTCCCAGACAGCTATTTTTCACTTTTTTCAAATCCCAATTTTATTTTATTAATCTATAATCAAAAATATGCATAAGACTCATGCAGATGCCTAACAGTGACAGATGAATGGATCATTACAGTTTTGATACCAATCACATACTTCATGGATTTTTCTTAAGAGAGAGAGATTTGGCTAGTATGTAATATTTATGTGGAAACTTAAGAGATTTTCATTAAAAATATACATATTTACACATGGCACACATGAGCATTATAACTGTTTAGATTAACAAATTCTCATTAAATAGAGTATATCATTGTTTTAAAATGTACTTGAACTATAGCTAATATTAAAATTGTGACTGCTTAGGTATACATGTTTTTTTTACCATTCTATGTAAAAGTTCAAACACATCTGTCTTCCTCTAATTGTATATCTTACAAATAAAACTGAAAATTACAGACCAATTTAAAGAAGATTATTACCATGTCTTAAATATTATCTTAAAAGATTTGTGGGATGTTATTTGATATTCCCCATCGTACTAAGATTTATCATTAGCAGAAAATTATTAAAGTTTAAAAAATTGATCAACAGAGTTATGGTTTTCTATTAATAAATTTGAAAATAGAAAATATAATTTTTCCCAAATTCTCCTGAACTTTTATGAACAGTAAATATGGCCATCTTGTATGAAAGTAGCAAAGTTGTAATCTGTAGGAATTTCATCAAGTCTCCAGGAAGCAATAAGTTTCTTGTATTTGTTTCATTATTTGACTTGCCAAATATTATAATTATCATAGCAATTAGAACATATTAATATTATAAAAAGTCCTAATTATACCAAAGGCATAAAAATGTGCATCATACAGTACAGTTTCAATTCTGAAAAAATTCAATCGATTAACTCTAGTTGACTCAAAATTTATGTTCCAGCTATTCTGTTAACTTCTTAGAAGAACTTAGCAATGATCTATCAAATACTAACATTGTTGGAAAAAAATTCAAAGTAAAAGAAAAAATCAGCACTTTTGTTGGAAGGAAGGCAGGAAGGCAGGAAGGCAGGAAAGCAGGAAGGCAGGAAGGCAGGCAGGCAGGCAGGCAGGCAGGCAGGCAGGCAGGCAGGAAGGAAGGAAGGAAGGAAGGAAGGAAGGAAGGAAGGAAGGAAGGAATACTGTTGAACAAAGGGAACATCTAACCTCCTTTGGGAAAATATTTTATTTCCATTGTTTTGAACAAGATTATTTTGGCTGCATAAGTCTAAAATCAAAATAAAAAGCAAAATAAAAAACCTTCGTTCTTCATTAAGAAAATTCATTTAAATATTACTCATCTGAAGAATGAAAAACATAGTCATAAATTTGGGACAAAGTTCCCAAAAACAAACCAATTTTATTCCACAAATGGTAACAAGAATATTACATCTTTCCATAAATTTAATAAGGTTTAGATTATGACACCATGAAAACAATATAAGCCCTCAACTGTTCTGTTTTGAAGAACCACCATGAACTTCAATAATAGCAGCAATTAAATATGCAAGAATTTTAAGGAGTCAGTCTTCTTTAAATAAATAAAACTCATATTATCTTCTTTAATTCAAATTTACTCAATGTTAAAGGCAAATAAAGGACAAATAGTATTAAGTGTGCATGCAGATTATTTTATATTCATGAAATCCAGAAAAGAGTTTTAACATTATTAACAGAGCCTGTTTAGAGATTGTTCCAGAGGGGATTCTGTTTATGGGTATAAAAAAAATGTAGTGTGCTAAAAATGTGCTAAATGGAGGCTTTTTTCTTTTTTTTTATTTCATCATATTATGGGGGTACAAATATTTTTAAGGTTGCATATATTGCCCTTGCCATTCCCCCCACCCCCGCCGAGTCAGAGCTTCTAGCGGAGTTTTTAATCTTTATCATATTACTGCCACCCAGGCAGTCACACCATTTTGTTATAATTGCATATTTTTCATTATAGTAGTCAAATTATCACTTTAAACATATTCTATAGAGAAATGCTACATGTAGTATTCCATTCTATTATAGTAACTAAAATTGTCAAATGTAAGGGTAATAGTTATTAAGGAATATTATAATTTAGATGTGTTTGGAAAACACATCTAAATAACCTTTTTCTCCTATGACCAGAAGATTCAAAGACTATTTTTACCACAGGGAAGATAGCATCATTTTGCCTCATCACTCTGATTTAAGAGACAAACTCACAGAAGTTTAATTTTTTAAATGACTGTAGAGAAGACATTCAAATCAAGTCTTAACTATGTGCATAAGGCTTTTAAATTTGACTGTTAATGTCATTATTTAAGAATTGATAATCTAATTCAACTGTACACTTATTATTTATTATAAAATATATTACAATGTATATTATATTATTTAATGAATGGAAGGGGTCCTATTAATCATCTAGCCCAATTAGTTTATCTATAAGAAAGTAAAAAATCTTAATTCACATTTATAGCTATCTTATATCATTAGGGCTTCTATAAAAAAATACCATAAACTGAGTAGCTTATAAACAACAAAAATTTATTTTTCATAGTTTGGAAGCTGGGAAATCCAGATCAAGGTGCTCTCTTCCAAGTTACAGACTGCTGACTCCTCACAATCTCCTCACATGGGACATTTTCCATAATCATCTCCCAAAAGGCCGTATCTCTTAATAACATCAGCTTGGTGATTAAAATGTCAACATAGTAATTTGGTAAGGACACAAACATTCAGATCATAGCAAAGACATGTAGTTATAATTAATGGTACTAGACTGAAAAGAGACCTCTAGATTTCTAAATGAGGAAATGAAATTAGATGTTTTGGAAACTGAACATAAAATGAGTAAAAGATGAGTAGGAGACATAACAATGAACCACAAACTCACGTAAAACACGAACTATCTCCAAGACTGATGGGGATTGTGGTAAGCAGAATAGTGTACCCTCTCTCCCATAAAAAAAAAAAAAAAAAAAGGTGTCCATGTCCTAATTTTGGTTACTTATTAACACATTATATTACATGACAAATGGAGAGGTAAGATTGCAGATAAAACTAAAGTTACTAATTGGTTCATCTTAGAGTGATTATATTGGATTATCTAATCTCTCAACATCTCTAATCATCAAGGAATTGCAAATCAAAACCACAATGAGATATTACTTAACTCTAGTGAGAATGGCCTTTATCAAAAGTCCCCAAACAACAAATGCTGGTGTGGATGCGGAGAGATAGGAACACTCATAAACTGCTGGTGGGACTGCAAACTAGTTCAACCTCTGTGGAAAGCAATATGGAGATACCTCAAAGCAATACGAGTAGATCTACCATTTGATCCAGAAATTTCACTACTGGGCATCTACCCAAAAGATCAAAAGTCACTTTATGAAAAAGACACTTGCACTTGAATGTTTATAGCAGCACAATTCACAATTGCAAAGCTATGGAAACAACCCAAGTGTCCATCAATTCATGATTTGATTAATAAAATGTGGTATATGTATACCATGGAATACTACTCAGCTTTAAGAAACAATGGTGATATAGCACCTCTTGTATATTCCTGGATACAGCTGGAACCCATTCTACTAAGTGAAATATCTCCAGAATGGAAAAACCAGCACCACATGTACTCACCAGCAAATTGGTATTAACGGATCAACACCTAAGTGGAAATATAGGAGTAACATTTATTGGGTGTCAGGAGGGTGGGAGGGGGGCAGAGGGGAGGGGTGTATACAACCACAACGAGTAAGATGTGCAATGTTTGGGGGATGGACATGCTTGAAACTCTTACTCGAGGGGGTAGGGGGGCATGGGCAATATAAGTAACCTAAACACTTGTATCCCCATAATATGCTAAAATAAAATAAAATAATAAAATAAAATAAAAAGGAAGAGAACCAGAGAAATATCAGTGTGCATAGAACTTGCTTTGTAGATGGTGCAAGTATGCCACGTGTAAGGTTGTGCAGGCAGCATAGACACTGGAAGAGACAGATAAAGAGATTCTTGTCTGGAGCCTCTAGAAAGTACCACAGCCCTGCAGACATCCTGATTTTAGCCCACTGAGACCCAGTTTGGCCGTCTGATCTCCAAACTATAATACAATAAATTTATGTTCTTTTAAGCCTAAATTTGTGGTAATTTATTACATCAGCAACAGAAAACTAAGACAGAGATGAAAGAAAAGTTGAGTTAGAAGTAGCTAATAGCTTTCTAACTAAAGTGATTGGCAGAAAAATAAGAGACAGAAAATGTGGAAAAAGTCTTGAGAGTGAAATATCTTTCAGCATTTTCAGTTGGAGGCAAAGAAGGAAAATTAAAATATAAACCTCCAATACAAAATAAGTTTAAATAGGTACTACACTCAGGCACAGGCATTAAAAGTGAAATCCAAGTTTAGCCCTCCTAAATGTTAACATGGAGGTGATACCTAAAGTCTCAAAAGTAACATTTCTTTAAATGAAGGAGAAGAAAAGTGGGATAATAAGGCCATCTGATCATAGGTCTAGAGTCAGAGACATATAGCTATATCTATATCATCACTATCTATTCATCTCTCTCTCCCACTCACTCTCTCGCGCTCTCTTTACATATTTTCAATCTATTGGCTAAATATATCATGTGCTATTCCTAAAAAAAACTACAAAAACAAGATAATACATTTTCTAATAAATTACATTAAATTTTCTAATTTAAATTTCTAATTAAAATTTTATTTATAATGAATTAAATAAATTTTGCTTGCATAACCATATTCCTAAAATGAATTCATAATGTTCACTTGTGAGGTATCATTAAAAAAAAATAATTTCTAATTCAGAAGTATATTAGTACCCACAAATAGTTCAAGTCAAACACTTTTTTTCTTAGAATTGAAAGTGAAGGTCTTGCTGAGAGTTATCTTGGCTTTTAGCATAGATGCTAGTAACTTAACCTTCATATAATCATCATTATATACTGGCCTTAACTATATGTATTTTACTAACGTCTTTGGATGTACTAGAATGTCCATGAATATAAGTACTGAGCAGTCTCTATTCAGACATTAGTTTGTATTGTTTAATGTTGGTACTCTTATGTACCTGAACAAAGAGTCTTTTACTAATTAGGGTTTCCCAATTTTTTTTTCTCAACAATTGATAAAAATACATTTTATTTATTATTTAGAGGTATTATTAATATTAACATATGAATCTTGGAAATTACTGTAAATGAACATTTAAGATCTGATTAGAATAACAAAAATTAAAGCCAAATCGGCATGTAAACTGGTTTGACTAAATTTATATTAATAAGTGACAAAAGAAAATGATGAAGTCAATATAACATATACATTTAACACATTTAGGAAATATTTTCTTATCTATTAATAATAAACCATACCTTTATACAAACATTGAAACCAAGATACATATTCATAGAATGATACCTCCCTTAAAAACATTAACCTATAGGGTTCATAGGGATTATTGCACCAACATTCTTGTATTTTTCATGTAAGAAAAGGAATCTACAGATTTTGCAGTTTGTTCTTTTGAGAATTGAAACTTCTTAAAATTAAAGTAGTATCAAACAAAATGGCTTTGAACCATATTATGGCATGCTCTCTAGCTACACTAATTTATTGAAATATAGAAATTGAATTATATTTAAAATTAGTTTTCAGAGTAGGAAGACGTTAGTGTGAGTGTTACAGAAAGCAATTGCTTTAATATTGAACACAATGGAAATATCACAATGAGGAGATCTTCAGTTACGTGTCAATAACTTGGAACCAATGATGGTTGAAATGATATTTAGCTTTGCCACCTCCATTAAGGAAAAAAAAGCATGAGAAGATTTTATTTTCTTACTATAGTAAAATGAATAGAAGCATAGGTGTGGAGCTATACTAATCTGTCTTTGAAATACAGCAAAGGCATTTAGGAGCTATACAATATTCAAAATCATATTCGGTATTCATTTTATCATCTGCAAAATGGGGCTTCTAAAATATACCCTATGCATTTACTATGAGAATTTAATGATAAAATAAATTTAATTAAATGTTTAAATAAATCTGCTATAGTTTCAAACAAATCCTCACTATTATTATTGTTACATAAAATAGCACTTTCAAAATATATTCATATTAATGACATATATGCATAATACATACATAAGGATGTTAGAATTTAATTTTAACATTTAAAATATATTTTAATTATTTATATAACTTATTGAATTATTATTACACAGATTTTTATAAGGATTAAAAATATGTGTTAAAAAAAATGTGTGTGCCTTAAAATCATGTTCCTTTTATGAAGAGATTTTACTTCAATTGTCAGGGATATTATCTGACTGCTTTTACTAATGTATATGGAGTGCTAAACCATTTCCAGTATCTATTATCTACCCGGGCTCTAGGAAAGGACAGGTTTCTCCTGTCACTTAGAAAGAGTCTGATCATTATTTAGAAAAAACAGTTTAAGCAGGGCATGGGATCAGCAGAAAGACTTTGACACTTTGCTGGCTTTACTCAAAACTCAAATTGGCAAGAGCAATTAGGGAAGTAGACAAACACTAATAGAGAAACTGGCAATGACCACGTTCATGTTTGTGGTGCCAAATAAAATCAATCCATGACAGAAGAGCAGCAAATAATCAGAGGCACACCAGAATCTGGATTTTAACTGTTTCTTTCATACTTTCTTTAAGGTAATATCTAATTTACTATAAACTTCATCTTAATTATTTAAGTGTTATTTTTAATAATCAATTTGATTTCATAGGTTGAATTTAGTTTAAGGGTTTACCCTACATTTCATAACACCGCCCTCTTATGGTAATGACCTAGAACTACACCTCAGGGCCCTTAGTTAACATAATTTCTACAATCATTGATTTACAATTATTATTAAAGCAGAATAGACAAAACCCCTCAGCAAAATAACATTTTCAGTTAATACTGTTGCATGCACATGAAGAATACATTTATTCTTTTGAAATATGTTTAAAGAGACATGATTGCTTTCTTACTTGAGGGAACAATTGTGTAATATATTATCAAAGATGAGTGATTAGCTATAAAAAGTTAAGGAGGAAGAGTTATTCAAAGACTAAATGAAATTACAGAATCAGTTTTTATCCAGCTGTGGATATGGGGATAATTATTCATTGTTATTTTGCAGTGCTTATTTTTAAAACTAATTTTAACTATTTATGCTCCAATGTATTATAATTCTACCAAAGGTGAGGGTCTTTTTGTCTTCTCTACTTCATGAAGTACCTTGTATATTCTCAATATTAGAATATATCTATTGCAAAATATCTAATGTAATTAGAGAAAAGTCTCATTAGAGAAACACATTGCCTCAGTATTTGATGTCATGATAAATATGCATTCTTTTCTCTCAGGGAGATCTTCAGTACTTTATGGCTATCCTTATAGATTTGTCTGGTCATTTCTGTCTCCCATTCTCTATTTTATATTTCAAACCATGCACACTCATTGAAGTTTTAACACCATTATAGAGATCTTAAACCTCTTGTAATTAATCTTTTCAGCCCTATGCTTCTTAATTGACTTCTTCTCTGTAATAAATATATTCAATTATCTCTCCTCTTAAAACTTCAAACTTTCTATCACCCTGTTTTCCTCACCACATAAAGCTTCTTGAATCTCCCACCAAGCTTGTTGGGTGTTTTCTTTATTCCATGACTTCTGTCTTCTTTCTCCCATGCCTGCCTAAATCCATAGCACTTTCAGTTTCCTCTCTTCAGATTACAGAATTTGGTTATAAGATCTCAAATACCCATGGTACAGATAAACCAAGTGTAGGTATTTTAATAGATAGTCCAGTACTTGTTGATCATGCTTGTCTTAGCTTTTCTAACACCACGGTCTGTTGGTTTCTTGCCTCTATCTTTGACTTTACATACTATTCTTGCTTTACTCTATATCATGCAGTATACATACATTTACTATGAAAGAAATTTTACTGCAATCCTGACTGAAATTGTTTTCATAGATAGCCTTAAACATTATTTAATATTATTGAAAACAAAACAAATGACCACAATTCAGGGGCAATGTGATGAAATTATATGCCTTTGCTGGTTTTGATATAAAGAGAGAGAAAAAAAATCTTCTCTGCCATGAGATGATTGATGATTTCCACTTCAGAAATTTTAATATTTCTACTAATATTATGAAACAGGTTCTTAAAAAATAGAAATTATTATTTCTGTGACTTCTAGGCAGCCCACATTTGGGTGCAAGTTTAGATATTTCTCAGTGTATCCAGTTGTTTGCCATCTATGTCATACTCATACCACTATGAGTGTGCTGATAGTATCAAAGAAATACTTCAATTTTTGAGTTCATTTTAAACAGTAGAAAGCCCACAGATGTCTCTTGATATGGTGACATGTTTAAAAAAAAAAGAGGGCTGGGTTAAAATAATGAAGAAAATCTTGGTATTCGCTACACAGATAGAACACCTTTGATGGTAAAAGTTCCAAACATAACTCATTCATCCAATGTCTAAAAGATCACCAAAAATCCCCAAAGAAACCCCATCTTTTGTTATGAAAATCAACATCCATAACAGAAAAATAATACTTTAAAAGGTTTTTAGGATAGTAGAGTATAATTTATATTTTACACAACAGACATATGATTTTAACAAAGACTTCCAGTGCTTGATTGAACTTGATGCAGAATTATTAACTATTTTTTTTAGTTAATGTTTTTCTATTGATTAAGAGAAAATTAAATCTCAAGTTCAGTCTAATTAGACAAAACAGAAGCTTGTTTATTGCTTGGCTGACTTGGGGGTAGATGTATTTTAGCTATGTGAATAAGGTCATTTTTTGTTTAATTGAAGCTCCTGGACTCATTATTATGGGATATTGCCTAAAAATAAGAGTTTGCAACTAGCTACCCAACTAAAAGAAAATAACATATATGAATGAATATGCAAATCTTCCAATGGTAGCAGACGCATTCTTTTATGCCTGGGTTGAGAATAAAAAAGCTTTGTGTTCTTTCCACAAAAATGTATTTCTAATCACCAGGAGAAAAAAACTGAGAAACTCCTTTGAGAGTTATTTCTTAGAAAAACTTAATAAAAATGCATATTCTTAGTGTTTCTCATGCTAACACAAATAGCATAAAAACTGCAGCCCATCCTAAACAAAGCCTGAATGAATTGAGGACAAAGAAGAAGCAACCCAAATTCAATTAAAAATGTCTTAGAGAATCCTGATATTCCTGAATTTAAATCTCATCCACTGGATTACAGGGTAATCTCAAACATTTTCAATTTTTAGTTTCACCAAAATAGTAAAGATAAATTGATTGGTTTAAAAATGATATACACATTCCCATATCAATGACGTCTCAGAAATACCAACTTCAAAATTCAGCTAAATAACAGTAGTCTTTATTTTAAAATTGAATCTGAGCAGAATTAAATTTATTTTTATGTGTATTATTTAGATTTATTTCTATATCTCATAAATTGAGCTTTAGTGTTTATGTGTGTGTGTAACAATATATTTTGCAATATGTGGGAATAATAGAAATGAGTTTCTATTTCATATAAATGCATATATCTTAGTTTGCTCTTCTATAACAAAAATACCACAGACTGAGTGACTTAAACAACAAACATTTATTTCTCACAATTCTGGAGATTGGAAGTCAGAGAGCACGGTACCAGATGGTCAGGTTCTGGTTAGGGGTCTTCTCCTGATTTCCTCATGTGGTGGAGGAACAGATAGAGAAGCAAGTTCTCATGTCTCTTCCTATCAGGGCACTAACCCCAGCATGAGAGCTATTGATCCGATTACCTTCCAAAGTCCTGACATTCTAACATCATTCCTTTGGGGATTGAGATTTCAACATATCAATTTTGGGGAACTCAAAGATTTGGTTCATAACATTATAATTATATAAATTTTCTGGGTAGGGTATTTTAAAGCTTTCTTTGGATTTTAAAACAATCATTAGGCCGGGCGCTGTGGCTCACACCTGCAATCCTAGTACTCTGGGAGGCTAAAGCGGGCGAATTGCTCAAGGCAAGGGTTCGAAACCAGCCTGAGCAAGAGCGAGACTCCATCTCTACTATAAACAGAAAGAAGTTAATTGGCCAACTAATATATATAGAAAAAATTAGCTGGGCATGGTGGCACATGCCTGTAGTCCCAGCTACTCAAGAGGCTGAGGCAGCAGGATTGCTTGAGCCCAGGAGTTTGAGGTTGCTGTGAGCTAGGCTGATGCCATGGCACTCACTTTAGCCTGGGCAACAAAGTAAGACTGTGTCTCAAAAAGATAAATAAAAAAAATATAAAGCAATCATTGATCTAGCTATGGTTAAGTCCTGCTTTTCTAAGTGTAGTCCTGCTACACTTCTCCAAAGTTCTGTCCTCATACTTATGTTCTCATTTCTTATATCTCTTACATAGTACTGTTTAACTTCCATTAAAAATCTCATTCAAACCAGTATTTTCCCTAAAAAGCCTTCTGAGAACCCTCCTAATCTGGGTTGTGTTCTTCCCATGTGCCGCCATCATATCCTTGTACTTGTGCTGCTGAACACTATCACACCACACGGCAACTTCCTTTTAATTTGCCTGCACTCTATACCAGACTTTTAAGGTGGGTGAAGCAGCATGTGTTCTATAATAGATGGTCAATAAACAACTGTAGATGATTCAATTTGAGTTGAAGTCCCCTGGCATGTTCTACTGTAACAAGTAGTTTTTCTTCTTTGAATCGTATCTCTCTACTGAGAACTTAAACCTCCTGTGACAATATGACTTAAGTGTTTGTGCCAGAAAATTCTTGTGCAGAAAGATAAGAATATAAACCAGTAAATAACTACTTTTTCTTACAGAAAATTTCTATGTGCAACTTCATCTGTGGGAAAACTTCTTACTTATAAAGCAACTGTTTGCCCAGAAAGTCTGCTTTTCAGACCCTGACTTCACTGTATCTGCTGCTATTAAACTATTGTGACTTAACCTTTGCCCAGTACCAGCTAGTTCTTCTTTTTGAGAGATTCACCTCAAATCACTGAATTCCAGACTGCAAAATTCAATAATCAACTTTTTCTAACTTTCTTCTTTTGAGAAATCATCAAAATGATATTCTCTCTTACGGCAGTAAGTTTAATTAACTCTGCTTTGCTTTGAGCAATACATTGTTATGGTTGTATATTTGTGGTGTGCCAACAGTCAACACCACTAAAATTAAAATTTTCTGTGAGAAGAATCCTTATCTTTCATTTTGTTATATTTCATTCTATGAATTATATATTTGTAATATACTGCAGATGATTGTAGACAAAGTAGCTTATCATCTGAATTGTTCAAATGCTTCTAACAACACAAAGTAGATAATGCACTCATAATTTAAACATTTAATACCATGTTTTAAAATATTTAAAATCTTGCACACTTCTCAGAGATAGGTTTCTGGCAGCACATAGGTGTGTTCTTAAATGTAATTGTGTTCCTGAATTTTCTTGAGTTGTTTTTGTTTATTCTTTTCTCTTTTATATGTAAATATAAGTAAACAAACACCAATTTGTGGGGTTGGCTAATTTTATCCAGGCGGGGAGTCTCTAAGTCTTATATGAAAGACATGAGGATATAGTTAGTATTTGAACATTGTGAATTACACTGTAACTTTTGGTTTGTTTTTTCTGTAGTTTAAGATAATTGTGTATGTACTGTGTTTAAATTGGCAGATGCAGATAGCTCTAAATTTTATGGTGAAAAAAGGTAGACAATTTTTTAATAACTAATTAATCTTCTTTAAAAAAGCTTATGGTATTTTTACCTAAAATTTTAGCAAGGGAATTAAAAAGATGATACTGGTTTCTGGCCACAATTTTTCCTTTCATTTCATTTTTTGACAAGAATTGAAAAAACAGAATTTTCATTTTGGTTATAATTTGGAAAGTGGGGGGTAATAACTCACTGAACAGACTTATTACCGCAAAGGATACAAAGCAAAAAAAGTAGGAAAATGATAAGTCGAAAGGGAATCCAGAGAAGTACATCATAAGCTTCCAGGAGGTTCGTTGTATGAGGCCACACAGGAGTGCTCTACTTTGAGCAGTGAACAAGAGAGGCACCTGTGGAATGTCTCTGCTCAGTGAAACTCCAATGAGTTTCAGAGTTAAGACTTTAAGGGGAGGGGAGCTGATCTCAGCTGTGATTTTTAAACCTAATTTATATGCAAAAGTGCTATTTTGTGCACAAATCTCAATCAGAATAAAAGAGAATGAGTCAATAGTAAATAAAATTGTTTTGTTTTAAAATAACATACATGATTTACCAAAAAGGTGCCATTTAAAAATGTTGTAGTTATTTACATCAATGATCTCATTTCAGAGCTGCTCCCTTGGGTGTGTTTTATGTTTGCATTGCCAAAATAAAAATGAACTTTCCAGTGACAGAAATCTTTGTTTACTTTCTGAAGATGCTAGGGACTGTATAGGTTACCCTCATATAAAAGTTCTGAAAGAAAAGAAGGAAGATTTCTTAAATCTATAGCATTTACAGCATTAGAAAAATAAGGCAGGGTCAATGTAGAACAACTAGAACTATTACTAGGATTTGATAGAGTAATTTGACTTAATGAGAGCTATATGATTTGGAACTTCAAGGCTAACACAAGTAACTATTCTAAAACAACCAGGCCAGAGAAAATTCTAAATACACAGCCTCTTCCATTGCATGCTTCATGTTTCCCCCATAGCTACTAGTCCTGACTTCCTTGGTTGTTCTTGTTCACTGTTTTTGTCACTCATCCAACTCCTTCTATGAAGTCTAATTTTGACTTCCACAAGTAAATGCTAACTTTTATGATTTACATTTGCAACTCATGTACTTTACGAGTTTCAAACTTGGCAAACAGTTTCTGATTCTTTCAGGAAATATTATGAAGTTCATGATAGTGAAAAAAATTAAAATTGCATAACATTTTTTAAAATATATGTCATTTCTGACACTGAAACTCTATAATGAAACTTAAAAATTAGGAGGTATAAGGCCTTTCAATAGCTTTAAAGTATATAATTTTTGTTTTGCACATTGGACTACAATAATATTTTGCTATTAAATGGTAGTTAGTACTTGAATCTTCAATAAAAGATGCATATTTTTAAAAAGTTAATGGATAAATCGTACTATAGAATTCAAATATATAGTAATTTAGATATGCTATAATTTCTATATCATTTGTGTTCTCATCTATAATATTTTTCCTTAGATTTAGAAAGCTAAAGCATTAAGTTCCAAGCTATTAGGTAGGATGTAGGAACATTAAGGGATGTGATAATATTGCCCTAATGTCTGGAAATAAGAGTCTAAAATCGAAGAAATCAAGCAATAGGAATGAAGACTTAACAAGGAGTAACAAAATACATAGGAGCTACTATCCAGGCAACACTGACTCTGGAAACTTCCGCATACCATCTGTATGAGAGGAGGTCAGGATCTGAGGAACATGAGGTTTCTGGGACAGAAATGTTCTTAAAATACACTAGTTCCCACTCCTTCCCTCTACCCTGTTAGAGTCACACTGGAAGTGTTGGTTAGAGGGTTGAATACTGGAGTAGGAAAGCAGACAATAATGGGGTTCTGAACAAAACATTTGCAAAAATGCATTTGTTTGCCACGTAGCAAAAGCCCAAAAGTAATCTAAAACCTCAAATTAGTATAGCTTAATAAAAAAATCTTAAAAATAAAAAACAAACAGTAAAAAATGGGTAACTAAGTTTAGGAGATGAAGTAAAAATAATCATTTAAATTTCATGAAGTAGCTTTACAAGGCTCATGATAGGAATTCTTTATTGATATTGTCTATGTAAAAAAAAATATATATCCCAGACAAACAGAAAAGAGTAGGAGAATAGTGACTAGATGTTATTTTGCTATTCTGGGAGAGACCTTTATTACTTGTGTGACATTTACATTGATTTAGAAATATTTGTAGAGATGTGCAGAGGTCTCTACTGCAAAATTTTGTTTTCTTAACATTACAAGTTCATCCATATTTTCTAACAGTGTAAATAAGAGAATATTTTTAGTTAAAAGTTTGTATAATTATAGAAAAATAGTCTTATATTGTAAGCTTTTAGATTTTATTTATTTATTTATTAAGTCTTCAGATCATCTCATTGTAGCCTTTACAGATAGACAGAACTTGAGGCCTGGAGAGATTAAGTGACTTGTCCCAGGACACAAGCTGGTTGGTAGCAGGGACAAGGACTAGAGTCAAGGCTGTCTGCATTGTAGCCTTTCTACTTCTCTTGTTCATGGTTCTTTTTATTTTTATTTTTTTATTTTAGCGTATTATGGGGGTACAAGTGTTAAGGTTACATATATTGCCAATGCCCCCCTCCCCCCTCAAGTAAGAGCTTCAAGCATGTCCATCCCCCAAACATTGCACATCTTACTCATTGTGATTGTATATACCCATCCCTTCCTCCCCCCTCCCACCCTCCCAACATCCGATAAATGTTACTCCTATATGTCCACTTAGGTGTTGATCTGTTAATACTAATTTGCTGGTGAGTACATGTGGTGCTTGTCTTTCTATTCTTGAGATACTTCACTTAATAGAATGGGTTCCAGCTGTATCCAGGAATATACAAGAGGTGCTATATCACCATTGTTTAGTAGTATTGTTTAGTAGAAGCTGAGTAGTATTCCATGGTATACATATACCACATTTTATTACTCCACTTGTGAATTGATGGGCACTTGGGTTGTTTCCATAGCTTTGCGATTGTGAATTGTGCTGCTATAAACATTTGAGTGCATGTGTCTTTTTCATAAAGTGACCTTTGATCTTTTGGGTAGATGCCCAGTAGTGGAATTGCTGAATCAAATGGTAGATCTACTTGTATCGCTTTAAGGTATCTCCATATTGCTTTCCACAGAGGTTGAACTAGTTTGCAGTCCCACCAGCAGTGTAGGAGTGTTCCTCTCTCTCCACATCCTCTCCAGCATTTGTTGTTTGGGTACTTTTTGATAAAGGCCATTCTCACTGGAGTTAAGTGATATCTCATTGTGGTTTTGATTTGCATTTTCCTGATTAGAGATGTTGAACATTTTTTCATATATTTATTGGCCATTATTCTGTCTTCTTTTGAGAAGTTTCTGTTCATGTCCTTTGCCCATTTTTTGATAGGGTTGTTTAATTTTTTCTTGCTGATTTTCCTGAGTTCTAAATAGATTCTAATTATCAGCCCTTTATCAGATGTGTAGCTTGCAAAAATTTTCTCCCATTCTGTGGGTTGTGTGTTTGCTCTCTTGACAGTTTCTTTGGCTGTGCAGAAGCTTTATAATTTGATCAGGTCCCATTTGTTTATTTTTGTTGCTGTTGTGATTGCCTTTGTGGTCTTCTTCATAAATTCTTTGCCTAGGCCAATGTCTAGAAGAGTATTTCCAACATTTTTCTCTAGCATTCTAATAGTTTCACACCTAAGGTGCAAGTCTGTTACCCAGCGTGAGTTGATTTTTGTGAGAGGTGAAAGGTGTAGGTCTTGTTTCAATCTTCTAAATGTGGCTATCCAGTTTTCTCAGCACCATTTATTGAATAAGGATTCTTTTCCCCAGTGTATGTTTTTGTCTGCTTTGTCAAAGATTAGTTGGCTATATGAGGATGATTTTATGTCTGGGTTCTCTGTTCTGTTCCACTGGTCAATGTCCCTGTTCTTGTGCCAATAAAAAGCTGTTTTCATGACTCTAGCCTTGTAGTATAGTTAGAAGTCTGGTAAATTGATACCTCCTATTTTGTTTTTATTGCCTAGGATTGATTTTGCTATATGGGGTCTTCTCTGGTTCCATACAAAGTGTAAAATTATTTTCTGTATCTGTGAAAAATGATGATAGTATTTTGATAGGGATTGTGTTGACTCTGTAGGTCACTTTGGGTTGTATAGACATTTTAACAATGTTGATTCTGCTGACCCATGAGCATGGTATATGCTTCCATCTGTTTACATCCTCTGCTATTTCCTTCTTCAGTATTTCATAGTTCTCCCTGTAGAGGTCTTTTACCTCCTTAGTTAAATGTATTCCAAGGTACTTAATTTTCTTTGTTGCTATTTTGAAGGGAATTGAGACTTTGATTTGGTTCTCACTTTTACTGTTGTTGGTTATATGAATGCCTCTGATTTCTGTGTATTGATTTTGTAGCCTGAGACTTTACCAAATTCATTTATCATATCAAGGAGTCTCTTGGTTAAATCCTTGGGATTTTCTAGGTATAATATCATGTCATCAGCAAAGAGTGAGAGTTTGATCTCTTCTGTTCCCATCTGGACACCCTTAATTCCGTTCTCTTGTCTGATTGCTGTAGCGAGAACTTCCAGCACTATGTTGAACAGAAGTATAGATAGGGGGCAACATTGTCTTGTTCCAATGCTAAGTGGGAATGCTTTCAATTTTTCCCCATTCAGTATGATATTGGTTGTGGGTTTGTCATATATGGCTTGTATCAATTTTAGGTAAGCCCCATCTATGCCTATTTTGTTGAGCGTTCTTATCATAAAAGGGTGTTGAATTTTGTCAAATGCTTTCTCTGCATCTATTGAGAGGATCATATGGTCTTTGTTTTTGCTTCTGTTTATATGGTGTATTACTTTTATATATCTGTGTATGTTGAACCAACCCTGTATTCCTGGGATGAAGCCCACTTGGTTGTGATGAATTATTTTCTTGACAAGCACCTGGATTCAATTGGCTAGGATTCTGTTGAGAATTTTTGCATCTATATTCATAAGTGATATTGGTCTGCAGCTTTCTTTTTTTGTTGCATCCTTTCCTGGTTTTGGTATCAGGGTTATGTTCGCTTCATAAAATGTGTTGGAGAGGCTTCCATTCTTCTCAATGTTGTGGAATAATTTCTGCAGGACAGGCACCAGTTCTTCTTTGTAGGTGTGGTAAAATTCGGGTGTGAAACTATCTGGTCCAGGACTTTTCTTTTTACGAAAGATTTTTATTGCTGTGTCAATTTCAGTAGTTGATATTGGTCTGTTCAAGGATTCTCTTTTTTCCTAGTTGAGCAGAGGGAGGCTGTGTGTTTCTAAGAAATTGTCCATTTCCTCCACATTTTCCAGTTTGTGTGCATAGAGGTTGTTGTGGTATTCATAAATTATATCTTGTATCTCCATAGCATCAGTTGTGATGTGATTTCTCCTTTATTGTTCCTGATGGAGCTTATTAGAGATTTTTCTTTTCTGCTTTTCATTAGTCTAGCCAATGGTGTGTCAATTTTGTTTATTTTTTTCTAAGAACCAACTTTTTGTTTTATTAATCTCCATATAGTTTCCCTGTTGTCAATTTCATTTAGTTCTGATTTGATCTGGGTTCGGGGTTGGTCTGTTCTTCTTTTTCCAGCTCTTTGAGATGATTCATTAGGTTGTCTATTTGTGATCTTTTTGACTTTTGGATATAGGCATTTATGGAAATAAACTTTCCTCTCAGGACTGCTTTAGCTGTGTCCCAAAGTTTTGGTAATTTGTGTCACCTTTGTCGTTTAGTTCAAAGAATCTTTTGATTTCCATCTTAATTTCCTCGTTTATGAAGTGATCATTCAGCAGCAGGTTGTTTAGTTTCCATGACTTTGTATAGAAATGAGGACACTTGTTAGGATTGATTTTTACATTTATTCCATTGTGATCTGAAAAGATATATGGTATAATTTCTATTTTTTTAAATTGTTTTTGATGTGCTTTGTGTCCTAGTATATGGTCAATCTTAGAGAATGACCCATGAGCTGATGAGAAGAATGTATATTCAATGGTTTTGGGGTAGAATGTCCTGTAAATGTCAGTCAGGCCCATTTCTTCTAGGGTTCTGTTTAAGTCCATTATTTCTTTGTTGATTTTATGATTGGAGGATCTGTCCTGTGCTGTCAGTGGGGTGTTAAAGTCTCCAACTATTATGGTGTTGTTTATCCATTTGTTTAGATCTAGTAGAGTTTGATTTATGAATCTGGGTGCACCAAGGTTGGGTGTATATATATTTAGAATTGTTATGTCTTCTTGTTGAACTGTACCCTTCACCATTATATAGTGACCTTCTTTTTCTTTTATTATTTTTGTTGATTTAAAAACTATGTTATCTGTAATCAGCACCACCATTCCAGCTTTCTTTTGGCTTCCGTTTGCTTGAAATATTGTTCTCCACCCCTTTACCTTTAGTCTAATTGCATCCTTGCAGGTTAGATGTGTTTCCTGAAGGCAGCAGATACTTGGCTTGTGTTTTTTTATCCATTCAGCCAGCCTATGTCTCTTGAGTGGAGAGTTCAAGCCATTCACATTTATTGAGATAACTGATAGGTAGGGCAGATTTCTGTTCATTATGTTGCACTGAACTTTGTTGCTTTATTTTCTCTCTTGAGCCATTGTAGTGTGTGGGCTTTGATCTTTAGCTTTGAGTGGATTTACATTTGTGAGTGTTTATTATGCTGATCCCTGGGTAACAGTGTTTTGAGTAATTGTTGAAGGGCTGGTCTTGTCTTGGTGAATTACCTCAGTCTTTGCTTATCTGAGAATGTCTTGATTTCTCCTTCATATACGAGCTTAGTTTTGCAGGGAATAAGAGTCTAGGCTGGGCATTGTTTTGTTTCAGAAGAGTGAGAATGGGGCCCCAGTCTCTCCTTGCTTGTAGAGTCTCAGTAGAGAAATCTAGTGTTATTCGAATTGGCTCTCCCTTGTATGTTACTTGCTTCTTTCATCTTACAGCTCTTAGAAGGGTCTTTTTAGTTGATATTTTGGTCAGTCTGAGGACTGCATGTCGTGACGTCTTCCTGTTTGCACTGAAAATCCCAGGTGTCCTCTGAGCTTCTTGAACTTGTATATCAAGATTTTTAGCAAGGCCTGGGAAATTTTCCTCTATTATATCTTCAAACAGCTTGTCCAACCCTTGAGTGTTGTCTTCTTCCCATTCTGGTAACCTTATGACCTTCACATTAGGTTTTTTCACATAATCCCACATCTCTTGTAGGCTTTGCTCTTTTCTCTTGTTTCTCTGCTCTATCTCTGTGACTGATTTATTTAATTGGAAGGTGTTATCTTCAATCTCTGAGATTCTTTCTTCAGTTTGATCTACCCTGTTCTTGAGGCTTTCCACTGTATTTTGTAGTTCCCTGAATTTATTCTTCATTTCCAGGAGTTCAGTTAAACTTTTCTTCATTGTATCGATTTCTTTTTTTTTTTTTTTTTGAGACAGAGTCTCACTTTGTTGCCTAGGCTAGAGTGAGTGCCATGGCGTCAGCCTAGCTCACAGCAACCTCAAACTCCTGGGCTCAAGCAATCCTTCTGCCTCAGCCTCCCAAGTGGCTGGGACTACAGGCATGCGCCACCATGCCCGGCTAACATTGTATCGATTTCTTTAGTGAATTTTTGTTCCAGGTCCTGGGGGCTTTTTGTGGTTTCTTTGTGTTGGTTATTGAGTTGTTCTTGCAGGTCATTGAATTTTCTCATGATCCACATTCAGAATTCCTCTTCTGTAATTTTGGTTGCCTGATTTTCATTGGTGTCTGTTTCTAAGGCGCTGGTGCTCCTCTTTGGGGGTGTGGTTTCTGTTTGGTTCTTCATATTTCCAGAGTTCCTTTGCTGATTTCTTCCCATGTCGATCAGCTGTTGTTTCTTTCCTTTAAGTTTTTGTTTGGGTATTCACACGCCTTGTTTAGTTTCTGAGCCAGTCAGCTTTTAGATTTTAATTCAGAAGTATATTGATGAAAGTTAGACTTCTGTTAGGATTTTATAATTCTAATTTCTTAGAAAGAATGCCACACAATCATAATAGAGACAGTGAAGGATGGAATAGGTGAGACAGAGAATAAAGAATGGAAGAAATAATTTTAGTATTAGAAATTTTATGAAGCTCAGAATGTATATTTTGACAGTAAACTTTTAAAAAATTATTTTTGGATTGATAGAAAAATTGCAATAAAATTACAAGAATTCCTGTATGCCACCATCTCCCTCCCCCCCCCGATTTTTCTATTGCTCTTAATAATATGTTACATTACTGTGGTACAATTGTCACAATTAATGAACCAATATTGATTCAGTGTTACTAATTAGAGTCAATATGATATTAAAATAAAACTTCTTTTGTTTTTTATCTAATGTTCTTTTCCTGTTTCAGGATTCCATTTCAAGATATATCACATTTAGTCATCATATGTCTATCCCTCCAAAACATGTTGTAAATTTCAAATGTAGAATATATTCTACATTTGTAGACCTTCTACATGTAGAAGGTATTAAACACTGGGACGGACTGCCAGAATATTGAGACAAAGCAATCAGGTTGAAAATAAATTATCAAATTGCTAATACATTAGGATACACAAATAATGCGCAACCCGTATCTCTAAAATTATATAAGATTTTGTAAATCTTATATACTGAACAATATTGAGACTCAAACTGAAAAGGAATATAACATAGCTTCAAAAATTCAAAGGTAATATATTTCAAAATTTGAACAAATCTGGTGCTATGAACAGAATAATACTTTTTTCAATTATTTTCAGATAAAATAATATTCTATGTTTTACCTTTGACTGTGAAAAGCATTAAGATTTTTTCTTATTTAAAACAGAAATCTTTGAGAGATCTTTGAAAATGGCAGACTGGAAGCAGCCTGCCAGCACACTGCTCCCAAGGACACAAAGTAAAAGATGCAGGCTATTTCCTACATACGGATTGCTCTTCTGTAAAGCAGCACTGTGAAATCACAGAGAAGCAATGTGGGACACTCAAAGTGGGAAAAAAAGGTGAGGGATGATACATACAACAAAATCAGAGAACTCATGAGAAACATTAGAAGAGAGTGCTGGGACATTGTAGTGCTCCACTGACACAGTGCAAACTGAGCTGCAAGACTCCCACCAGCCCCACAGACCTCTGCTTGGTCCAACCAGGGACCTGCTTGGAGTCTGTACAGAACCATTGCAACAGACAACAGGCATGGTGGGGAACGGGCAGCAGTTAAAGCCATCCTGAGCTCTTGGTCATAACATGCTAGGTCTGCACTGAGCTCAGGAGGGAGTGGACCTACTTTTGACTTCTTTGAGTTGTACCTGGTGACTTGAAGCCAATCACGTCTCACCTACAGTGCAAGTGGAGATGGGTATGGGAATTGATCCAGGCACGAGAGGCTCTGACCTGAGAGGTGTTGGTCAACTGCTTTGTCACGTCCCAGGTGGGAAGTGGATAGCTCCACAGTCCCCAGTCTGCAAAACTGACATCTGTCTGCCTGACTTGGCATATGCAGAGCCTCTGAGCCCACAAAACAACCTGCCACTTGCTCACCTGACTCCGCCCTACTTGCCTTCTGCCTGTTTGGCCCTGACCTTGCCCTCCAGATTGGATCAACTCTACAGTCCAACCGGCCCTGCTTCTGACTCCTCAGTCCTGCTCAGAAGCTCTGCTTCTGGCTCCTCCCCAGTCCCAGCTCTTAAGCTTGCATGTAGGAGTCCTACATTCCAGTTCTGTGCCTCTAGAAACCCTACCAGGCCTGAGATATCATCTCCATGTCTCCAGCTTCTGCACAAGGACACCAAAACCCCACCCCAGAGCCTCCACCACCATATCAGGGCCTGAAGAATTGCTCCAAAGTCCAACTCCCTGCCAGGGACCACCCAGGCTCGAGCTGCCAGTACACTGGGACTTGGTTTGAGCAAATGCACATAACCAGGGAAGCCAGGACACTGCAACCAGCTGCTACTTGAGCAGAGGCAATCACAAGTGAACAGAAGAAATCATAACAGCTGCATTACAGATTTCTAGTGCACTCGCCCTTCCTCTGTCATGTCAACATTCAAGAGTGGGGTTGGGGGGAAGGCCTTCCATTTAGTGACCTCCCCTTACTCTAACCAAGCAGAAGAGTTCCAGCAAGGAACAGGAATCCTGCAAACCTATTAGCCCTGAGTTGAGAAAAGAGGTATCAGATGAGAAAAAAACCAACATAAGTACCCTGGAACCATGAAAAATCAAAACAGATCAACACCCCCAAGGGATAACAATGGAGCTATAACACTGAATTACAACTGCAAGTAAATTGTTGAAATGACAGAAATGGAATTCAGAATATGAATGACAAATAAAATGAATGGAATTGAAGAGAAGGTTGAAAACAAAAAACAAACAAAATGAAGCCCAAAAATATTTCAGGGAATTAATAAAAAAGTCACCAAAGAAATAGACAAAATTAGGAAGGATATAATAGAATGTAAAGAAATGAAAGAGTCAATCAGAGATTTTCAAAACACAACAGAAAGTTTCAGTAACAGATTAAAACAAAAAGAAGAGAAGAATCTCAGAGCTTGAAGACAAGGCTCTTTAGCTAATCCAATCATTTAAAGAAGAGAAGAGAACAACAAAGGCAGAATAATCACTTAGAAAGATGTGAGACTATGCAAAGTGAACAAATATATGAATTATAGGTATCCTGAGAAGAAGAAGAAAGCACTAAAAGGATGAAAAATCTATTTGAGGGAATTATGGAGAAAAAGTTCCCTAATATTGCCAGAGACCTAGACATCCAAATACAAGATGGTCATCAATCTCTGGGAAGATTTACAGCAAATAAAACAACTCCAAGACACATAGTAATCAACTTGGCCAAAGTCAAAATGAAAGAGAAGATGCTTAAAGCAGCTAGCCACAAGCAACAACTGACCTACAAGAGAAAATCCATCAGGATAACAGCGGATTACTCAGTAGAAACCTTATAAGCCCCTATCTTCAATCTTAATACATTAACTGCCACACTAGTTTAAAAAAAAAAAAAAAAAGGTTTTTCCTTGGGATCACAGTGTTTTATTACAAAAATGGAAAAAATTTCAAAACCAAAACAATCCTTTCCTATTTAATGAAAAACAAAATTTATTGACTTCTATTCATTTAATCTACATTTGTAGAATTAATTTGCTAATATTAATTGTAACAATAGGAACATCAACAAGTAAGATTTTCACAAACCAGCTGCATACTTTTCCCAGGTTTTGCTTCACAAGGCCCTGGGCTCCAAATTAGCATGAGTTAAATACAATCCACATGGCAGTTAGTGTGTTAAATAGAACTGTCAGTCTAGAATTTTTGTATCCTTCAAAACTAAATTTCATATTTGATGAAGAAATTAAGTCTTTCCCAGACAAGCAAACATTGAGGAAATTAATCATAATTAGAGC
Source organism: Microcebus murinus (assembly GCF_040939455.1). NCBI lineage: Eukaryota > Metazoa > Chordata > Mammalia > Primates > Cheirogaleidae > Microcebus > Microcebus murinus. The sequence goes on from NC_134114.1 coordinate 17,689,448, forward strand.
AACCGTGCAGGAAGTATTCAGGTCTGTATTATACATGGATTAGCACAATAGACATCCACCAGTGTAAAATCACCCAAAAGCTAAACGTCAAATCCCAGATGCCACAATGGCTCATGAGGTAAAACAAAGAGATGAATAACACAACAGGATGAACAGAAATCTACCCCATTTTTCAATTCTTTCAATAAATGTGAATGGTTTGAACTCTCCACTGAAGAGACATAGACTGGCTGAGTGAACAAAAAAAACAAAAATAAAACCTAAGTATCTGCTGTCTTCAGAAAATGCATCTAACCCATAAGAACTCATTCAGACTCAAGGTGAGGGATGAAAAACAATATTCCATGAAATGGAAACCAAAAGAAAGCTGGTGTAGCCATTATCATATCAGATAACATAGACTTCAAGTCAACAAAAGAAAGACAAAGATGGTCATTATATAATAGTAAAGGGAAAAATACAACAAGAAGACATAATAATCCTAAATATTTATGTACCTAACACAGATGTGCCCCCATTTATAAAGCAAACTCTACTTAAGGAACACTTACACAGTGTTGGTAGACTGCAAACTAGTACAACCTCTATGGAAAGCAGTATGGAGATACCTCAAAGAACTAAAAGTAGACATACCATTTGATCCAACAATCCCACTACTGGGTATATACCCAAAGGAAAAAAAAGGCATTTTATTGAAAAGATACTTGCACTTGAATGTTCATAGTAGCACAATTCAAAATTGCAAAGATGTGGAAACAACACTAGTGCTGATCAATACATGAGTGGATTAATAAAATGTGGTGTATGTATGCCATGGAGTACTACTGAGCCATAAAAAATGACGAACTGATAACTTTTGTAACAACCTGGATGGAACTAGAGGTCATTATTCTAAGTGAAGTATCATATTTCAAGAATGGAAAAACAAACATCACATGTACTCACTACTAAATTGGAACTAATCAATCAACACTTACGTGCATACATGGAAGTAAAACTTAATAGAAATCAAGCAGGCAGGAGGGTAGAGGAGGTGATGGGTAAATTCACACCGAATAAGTATAATGCACAGTATCTATGTGATAGACACACTCATAACTTTGACTTGAACTGTATAAAACAAATTATGTAACCAAAATATTTATACCCCTGTAATATTCTGAAATAAAAAAAAAATAGAAATGTGTTCAAATGAAATTTGAATATATTGTGGTTCTATTAGCTTCAAAGCAATAGAGCATATGAGTTGTCTTTAAATTTTCTTATCAGTGGAAATACAATAAAAAACTAAAAAATGTAAATTTCTTATACTTAAATTATAATGTAGATTTTGCTTTGGGTTATTAATTCTTTTATGTCAGTTGCTAGTTGAAAACACAATTAGGAACATTTCATTATCTAATAATGACAATTTATCAGGTATTTAGTACTTATATGCCTCACTATTTTATATAGTTGACAGATTTTAACTTATGTTATGCTTAGAAAAGGCCTATGAGAAAAATATTATTATTACCTCCATTTTAGAGATGGAACAACTAATAAACAGAGAAGATAGTACATTACATAGGCATTTTGTGTCAGCAATTTGTTACTACATTCTATTGGCTCACATATGGGAAACCATACTACCATATTACAAATAATTGTAACTTGAGCCTACTTACTATATGATAAAGAGGCAATACATACTATTTCATGGCAGCTGTTGGGGCTCATAAAATAAAACCCCAAAGTAGGGAGCTTATGTACTCTGAGTACTTTGGAATTCCTCAAAACAGCCTCAGAAGCAAAAATTTTCCCTGACTTTCTGCTTCCCTCCTGTCTCTCAACCTTTTTTCTCCCCTGAAGTGAGTCCCGAAAACTAGAATTCCTCTTCCCCAAGGCAGGTCATAGAAACAAGAATTCCTTTTCCCCAAAGCAAGCCACAAAACCTATAAAGGTCACTATCTCTCTTCTCCCTTGAAGGCTCTTATTCCCAAGGGGTCCTGCCACTATTTCTGAAAGGAAGGAATGCTATATAGACAGGCCAAGGGAAATCTGAATATACAGGCCTTGCTGGGTGTCCCCCTCAGTCTATTACTGTTATATCATATCCCTCTGTCCAATCACATTTCTACATGGCTGTCCATTCTTCATTGAATCTAAGCATAAAACCTTGCAGGTTTCCCTGTGTCTTTGGTTCTTCATTTCTGAAGGCTTCAATGTCATGTAGTACTTTGATTAAACAAATGTGTTTTGCCTTTCTCTTCTTAACCTGTCTTTCATTATATAAATATCAGGTGTGGCCCTTATGGGTGTGAAAAGGCATCACAGGTCTTGCTGGGTGTCCCTACACCACTGTGTTTTATGTACTTGTGTGCACATAAACTCATGCTCTATTGTATGCTACATAGATCCTGATAATACTGTACATTTTGTGACAGATTACAGAAGCAAAAAAGTTCCTGTGTTTGAAAAGCATTACTTTGTTGAAAGTAAACTTTTCCATTTCAGTGGAGTCATTCATAACTGAGAATTACAAGACATTTTGTCATCTCAGGCTCCTCTGTACACAACTTCTATGAGCTGCATTTTATCATTCCTTGGGTTTGAGGTAAGATAATCATATATTTGAGCAGGGGTTATGACATGATTCCACACATTCCCCATAGTGACAACAGAATAAAAGAAGTATCATTGGGTTTTTACAAAGTCCTTTTTAGCTGAAAATAAATTTAGAAAATATAATGTTGCAGAAATGGTATTTTTTCTTCATTGCATCTTATTATAATGATTACAGAATGGCTGTTTCTTCAAAATGATGTTTTGTAAATACCTAACCAATATAAAAACCTCTTCCCAGTCACCCTACTAATTGCTGGTGATGCAAGGGTGAAGAACCCATGCACTCAACAAATTCACAATCCTGGGCTGGGCACGGTGGCTCATGCCTGTAATCCTAGCACTCTGGGAGGCCAAGGCGGGTGGATCACTCAAGGTCAGGAGTTTGAAACCAGCCTGAGCAAGAAAGAGACCCCGTCTCTACTAAAAATAGAAAGAGATTAATTAGCCAAGTAAAAATATATAGAAAAAATTAGCTGGGCATGGTGGCACATGCTTGTAGTCCCAGCTACTCGGGAGGCTGAGGCAGAAGTATTGCTTGAGCCTAGGAGTTTGAGGTTGCTGTGAGCTAGGCTGATGCCATGGCACTCTACCCGGGCAACAGAGTGAGACTTTGTCTCTAAATAAATAAATAAATAAATAATAAAAACAAGTTCACAATCCTGTGGAAAAGATTGCTACATTAGTATCATTTATATGCATGAGTAATAAAGTGTGATGATAACAAGACCTCATCTCAGTCCCAGTGAAATACATTACAGTCTTGACTCTCTATAAAGCCAGCACTATGAGATAGAATCATAATACAAGGCAAATATTCGTTAAAAAATTGTGATTACTCATGTAAGTAAAAAGAAACATGATATTAATTTTAATAATATATTTTACTTAACCCAATATATCTAAAACATCAACTATTTGACATGTAATCATTAAAAAAGATTTTTATTGAAATATTTTACAAGCTTTGTTCACATATTAGACTTCAAAATCCGCTATTTTAGACTTACAGTATATCTCTACTCTGAATAGTCACATTTCTAGTAATTCACAACCATATGGGATTAGTGGCTACATTATTGGACAGCACAGGTCCACAGCCTAGCTACTTAAAGGGTGGTTCTCGGATCAGCAGCATCCGCATCAGCTGAGAGTTTGTGAGAAATACAGAATCTTAGCCCTGACCTCAAACTTACTGAATTTTAAAAAGATATTCAGGCGATTCATATGCACATTAAGGGTGAGAAGTATTTTTCTAAAAGAGGTCATATAAGGAATGCCTCAGGAATTCTTATCAGGGAGAGTTGGCAAACACTGCTGTAGTCAGCTGGACACACAAAATCTCAATTTGCAATTCAAGAGATGAATTTTAAATAATGAAGCATAAGAAAATAAGTAAACCAGAGCTAAAAAGTAGTCTCAGAGATGTTTACAGGTATTTTTCAAACAAATATCTCTGAAAATTCTGTGAAGTTGTCTTGACATCCATTCCATAATGAGTTACTCTGTGGTTATGAGTGTGTGTGTGTCTACATTTATTTTGTATTACCTATTTTTAAAAAAAAATTTAGACTAATTTATTTAATAATTATATATCTTCTATTTGGACAAGCATATTTATAAAAAACATTATGTGCGAGATAAATAAACTCTCTGTGCTGATTTAACTGTTATCCACATATTAGATTCAGCAAATAATTCATGACTTCAATGACAGTTCTGAGAACAGCTGGAACTTAAGTAATCAATTATAGATGCATCTCCCTCAGGCACCTAAAAAGAATGGGAGTTTATTCCATAGTGTTAAGGATTTTTATTCCCTCAGCTACTATGCCATGTCAAGTCTCATCTTTGAAATGGTGACCAAATTCCCAGAGTTATGGCATGTTGCATGCATGCATAATCAGGCAGTCAAACTTTTATCTGAGTGATTCTCTTGAGGCTACTTATCTAGTTGAAATGAGTCCAAATATCTTTTAGTAAAAGAGGAAATATAAGTTCAAGGGATAAAAAGAGTTTACTATGTCTTCTAATATTTGTTAGATGGGTTATTAAATAAAATACTACCTAAGAACGTGAGCTTTTGAATCAGATAGGTCTGAGTTCAATTACTGGCTCTTTCACTTCCTACCTGAATAACCTTTGTTAGGGACAGAAAAATAAGAGGTAATGAAATGTTAGGGGCAGAAAAACAAGAAAGAGGAAACAGTTAAAGAAAAACAATAAGAAGGAAATAGTTACAGAAAAATAACCAGGGAAAACAGTTATTTCAGTCTTAAAAAACGGAGTAATTAGACCATGGAACAGTAACCACCAATCAGAAAATAGAAAAACACCATAAATGTGACTTTCCCCATCACACATATAGCAGAAAGGAATGTCTGGAGTTAAGTTATGTTATGGAGTTAAGTTATGTCCATACCTGGAAAAATCGAGACCCCAAAACCCATGACATATAATCATGAGTAATTATAACTGACCTTTACATCAACATATACTACCAGCTTATAAAAAGAAAAACAGAAAAAGATAGTGTCTTCTCCTGTCGTGGAGACAGACCCATTGCCCCTTAGGAAATGTGCTTTCACTTTGCACCTTTAAACTTTCCTTACAATAAATTCTTCATGCATACTTGCTGAGTGTCTGTCATTTGTTTCTACCGTGTGGGTCAAGGCTTACAATTCCACCAAGCCAGGAGCCCAAGAACTGGGGAAACACTTCAAAGTCCAGCCAGGAACAGGAATGTGACACCTTGAGCAGATTAAATGGCATCTCTGAGCCTCTTTTTGCTCATAGTTAAAAAAAAAAAAGTCAATTTTCCTGATTTATTTATTAATTAAAAGTGTCTATGTAATTAATGATTGTTAATAATTTCAAAAATATATCTTATTTTACAATATCAAATTATAGGAAAGAAAACTTTATTTTATTATCCATTACTTTTATCAAATGATGAAGCCCCAGTCTCAAAGACTCCCAGTATTGTCTTCTGTTTTGAACTTAAACTCTAAAGGATATGATTCTACAGCCCTTGCAGCAGCAGCACTATTATCTTCATCATTATCATCATCATCATCATCATCACCATCACCACACTAGCTTGCATGTAATAGGGTACTCTACTAAAAGTTTTACAGGAATTTTCTTATTTATATCTCACAAGATTTCCATGAAGTAGATATTGCTAGTATCTTGAAAGGGGAGCTTTATAAAGATTAAGCAATTTCTCCAAATTCACACTGTGTGATAGCAGGGATAAACCTTGGACCAGTAACACCAATGACAACCCACCAACAGAAAAACATTAAGTAAGTGATTAGAAAGGTGACTACTGGCCAGGTGTGGTGGTTCACGCCTGTAATCCTAGCACTCTGGGGGGCCACAGCGGGCAGATCGTTTTGAGCTTAGGAGTTCTAGTCCAGCCTGAGCAAGAGCAAAACCCCATCTCTACTAAAAAAAAAAAAAAAAAAAAAAAAAAGAAAGACAGAAAGAAAGAAGCTGGACAACTAAATAAATATGTATATATATGAAAAAAATATATATATATATAAATAAAAGCCGGGCATGGTGGCACATGCCTGTAGTCCCAGCTACTCAGGAGGCTGAGGAAGGAGGATCACTTGAGCCCAGGAGTTTGAGGTTTCTGTGAGCTAGGCTGATGCCACAGCACTCTAGCCTGGGCAACAGAGTGAGACTCTATCTTAAAAAAAAAAAAAAAAAAAAAAAAGGTGACTACCTGTGTCACAATGAACACTTTCCAAATCAATTTACATAAAACAACAATCTATTCCCCTGAGTTAACAGTTTATTTATCAATGTTATGGGCTAAATTGTGTCCCCTTCAAATTTATGTTGAAGTCCTAAAATATAATACCTAAGAATGTGACTGTATTTAGGATATTTAAAGGGATAATTAAGTCTAAATGAGGTCATGAGGATTATCTAGAATTCAATATGACTGGTGCCCTGATAAGAAAAGGAGATTAGGACACAGACACATACAGAGGAAACACAATGTGAAGGCACAGGGGAGAAGAGGTCCATCTACAAGATGAAGAGAGAGACTTCAGAAGAAATCAACCCTGCTGACACCTTGATCTCAGACTACTAGTTTCTAGGATCATGAGAAAATAAATTCCTGTTGTTTAAACCACCAAGTCTTTTGTTATGACAAATCTAGCTAACTAGTACAGATGCTCCTCTACTTAACAATGAAGTTATGTCCTGATAAGCCTATCATAAATTGAAAATGTCGTAAGTTGAAAATGCATTTAATACCCCAGTAAACCCACTGTAAAACAGAAAAATCATAAGTTAAACAATCAGAAGTACAGATGGTCCTCAATTTATGATGGGGTTATATCCTCGGAAGCCCAAGGTACAATTGAAAAATTCTCAGTTGAGCCATCATAAATTCCAGACTGTCTGTACAATCAACAGTAGCTTATTTATGAAGTTCCACTTCAAGACTATCTTCTGACTATGCATAAAAATCCTAAACAATTATGATGTGAAGTGTGCCCACTCCCAATCAGCTCTTTATTTTGAAAAATCTTCCTTAAACTATTTGAGCAAGTCCTCTAAAAACCTATAATATCCCACTTTTAAGACTGTGGTAAGATTCAATCAAGACTCTAAGACTGTAGTGGTGATCTCTTACTCAATGGAGTGTTTTTTGATTAAAATTAGTTTTGCTTCATTAATGGGTTACCTGGTGATACTCTGGGAAGTTCTGCAGTATGTAGTTTTCACCATAATTCACAAGACTCTCTTGTAGCTCAAATTTTTCGATTTTAAAACAGCAGGCTCAACTGATCCCCCTCAATCCTTCAAATCAGGGGAATTCTCTGATGATGATGGAAAGGCAAAACTCACATTGGATTTGCACTGTGTATTGTTGTCATCAAGATCCCAATGCAAAATTAATTTAGTCTCCTTGGAAATAGGATTCCTTTTAATTATCTTGTGGTCATTTGATTGGATTTGAAGATTCTCATTCTTGGTGAAAAGAAGTCTTAATCTCATGTTTTCTTGTTCATTTATGTTCTAAGTCTGTTAAAAGAAATCTGTACAAAAAAGGTAGGCAAAGGGTCAAGAAGTCTGTCCTTTAAGTTGAGAAGGTATAATCAGGTATCATTTGGACACACACTTGCATTGACCTTATCTTTGTGTCTCTGAGAACGGCTTTGTTCAATTCTGTATGTCAGGAGTTAAGAGTTTTGTTGGGATTTTAATGGGTGATGACTAGACAATTGACTAGATTTCAGAAACATGAAGTTCGACAAGCACTATCACTGATAATACTACCAATGTCACTGATTAGCATAGTTCTGTATACTAATGATTCTGTATTCGTGTAAATCTAAGTCTATGCCCCTCTGTGCCAGACACTTACTACTTACATGTATTAATACTATAGTTCTAATAATTATAAATATCATCTAACTGTTACAATTTTAACAAGGATGATTTAGAATTACCATAGCCACCCTGAAGATCTTTTATAAACAAAATTTTTAACGTGAGAGGTACTTTAAAAATGAAAGAAAAAAAATACAAACATTTAATGATCTGAATTTGGGGATGTGGTATTAAAGTTTCCAACAGAAATTCAGATTCTAAAATTATTTTATTGACTAAGGTAAATAAAAGAATTTCGGAATGTGAAAAACTTAAAACTGTCTTTATATTAGATGCTCCAAGCACAACTGGAATATAATGTGTATTACACTACTATTTCTTTCTTCAACATATGCTTTAACAGGACATCTAACTGCTATCCCTCTTTCTGGTCCACTTCTGTTTTGTATGGCTATCCAGACACTTACACAGATCATTTATTTCTTAAGGTTAAATATCTTTCAGAACAAGGCAAGCACCTTAAGTTTGATGTTAAGACTCAGTCTCCTTCTGTGCTGAGAACCACCATTACAGACTTTCCAAAGCCCAGACAAGATAGGCAAAAGATGAACAGAGGGATTTAAAATACTTTTAGCGATACATAATCTATTATTCCTAAGCCTATATCAACTGATCCATATGTTAGTAGGAATTTCAAACACAGAATATTTGGAAAGAAAAGGAAGAATGACAAGACCCCAAAAGGAAACTGGAATTGCATAGGAAACAAGTGGGTTTAGAAAACATATAAATCTTGGACAAAATCTTGTGGAGGCTATTTCCAATGTCTTACCCATGATAGTAGACTAGACTCTAATGTAGCCCTTCAAGTAAAGAAAGGACAATCCATTGGGGATTTTGGGGATGATATTCTTACCATCTTTAGACAGCATCTATTAGTAAATCCTAAAGTAGATGTGATTTTGCCTCTCTCTCTCTCCACTTTTTGAAAATACACTTTAGCCAGCAAGAAGGAGTTTAATATGCAAGCAAAAACTAGATAAGAAAATGGCCCAAGAAAATATCATGGAATATTTCTCAAGAATAAACTAATGGTTTCACACACAAAATAATGAAATTTCCACCTTCTATTCATCAAGACTGAGAAAAATAAACCTATTGATTAAAATATTAAATACCCCTTAAATATGATAAACAGAAAAGACATTGTAAAAAGCAACTGATTTGTACTAGCTAAAAACTGAAAGAAATATAAATGGGTAATAACTGAAGCAGCTGTCAAGGTGATTTTAGTTTATATTTTCCCATTATATTATTAAATACAAAAGGAGATATTTCTCTAAATATTTATGTACAAACTTGAATTTTTTATTCATCCAGTAGGTATAGCATAATGTACAAACCTTGCCACCTTTGTACAACCTCTCCTTCAGACTCAACAGATTTCCTTTATGACACTACATCTGCTACTATAATATGTATATATATGTGAAGTAAATGTAAATTCAAAATTAAATGATCTTCTAAAGAAAGCTTTTCTTAATCCTTGAAGATTCCCTTTGTCATAATAAGATTATACCCATTTTGCCCATTGAATTACTAGTATCTTTGTTTTTAAATTAATCTAAAATTAACTAATAGAAAAGATCTTTAGGAAAAGTAGCATGGCTCAATGATCTCTTTGAAAACATGAACTCTTTTAAAACACAATGATTTCTTTTAAACCACAAATTAGCAACATTATCTGATCCTCTTGAAATTGCTTGCTCAAACAATTCCAATTGCTGTTACTTGTGGTTTCTATGTCCACAAGGTTGACATCCTCTTGATGATGTGAACTTTTTTTTTCTTATTAGCTTGTCTATTTCCCACAATTTGAATTCTATCTTAATTCAAACAGAGAAGGGGAATTACTGCAGAGGGACCATGTCATATTCTGTTAATCATCAATAGGACAGACTGTTTTTCTTTTGCAAGCTCCCCAACAATCTCTATAAGAAGTCTGTGTCTTATGAAAAAAGGAGAAAAAATGCTTTGTATACAGTTTGAACACCAGTATACCATCAAGTTTCAGAATAGTGATCCTTAGGTTCATGTCTTTTTGCTGGAAGACAAAAAGTTTCAACCTCTTACACTTTTAAAGTGCCTTACCACTGGAAGATTTACAACTAACCATTCTTAGGAATGCTTCAGAAACAGATCATCTTTAGAGAAGGCAATTTCCACCAAATATATTGGAACAAGAACAATGAATACAAGAGATGGATAAGTTCTATCCAAAACTTTTCAACAAGAGCTAGATGACTACAGCCATGGTTTGACATGCCTTAATCTTCACTACATATTTTTTATTCTTTATATTTCTAGCTATGTTCTTTCTTCTTTGATGCTTTAATATTCTAAAAGTTGTTATTTCTTCACAATTATGTATGAGGTCCTGTCCTTAATATTGCTTTTGCAACCTTAGTTACTTCTTGATATGAGTCTAATATCTAGCCGTAATTTGTTCATAATTTGCCTAAAACATACAAATAGACCAACTAGTAGCTTTGTATAGATTTTATTCTGTATGCCAACAACTCCTTTTAGTATTGATCTTTTATGGTAACAGGTTTGGTTTCATCAGTAATGGACTGACAGACATTGGACTCAGTAATGGACTGACAGATAGTAAGGGACACTGAAAGACATTTTATCTGGCTGATAGAAGAAGTCAGTTAATAAATCTAAAATCACATATTATATTCCACTTAGTAAAAGAAGTTTCTGACTTAACTAGAACAACAGCCAAGGCCAACTTGTAGGAGCTAGAGTCTGCAACCAGACTTTCTAAAAGACAAACCTCATAAAGGCAACATAAACTAGATGGTATGTTTTCAAATCCTGTCTCATATTTATAGGACTTATTGTGCTGGTGAATCTTATGATTCTGTGTTATATAAGCTATTCCTCTATCTATTCCTCTAATGATGTCTTCATTTACTTTTTTTTCATGTAACTACATTCAATGGTACCAAAATGGTACAATGGTATAATATTTAACAACTCCATAGTGTTATTTTGGCCGACTGACTTTTGGTTACTAATTATTATCAGCAAACTGGAAAGGAACTTCTTATCTTTGTAAATTGATGATCATCTTCAACATACTTCCCAATTCTCTGGATCCATTCTGGTCAGTTATTTCTGTTGCCTGGAAAAAGTTATTGCTACATAACTTGATGAAGGAGGAAAACTGAAACATATTTGGGATACAAAACCTTGTTCATTTCAGGGGAATTGTGTATAAATATCTTCAGTCCTCAAATGTCTGTTCTTTAAAACAAGAAAGTGGAAAAACATTCTACCTACAATGATTTATAATGGAATCAAATTTAAGCTAAATATGGTGATAAGATCAATCTATTTCTCATTGGAGAAATTTGAGTAGTTCAAAACTTAAGAGTGGCTCAAACTAGAGGAACCCTAAACATAATATTGGTCTCTAAAGAAAGTGCATGTACTATTTTATGGGAAGAATATTATATTTAAATTTATACACAATTTTTTAGGATTCTGCATATTATTAATGCAATCTGGGGTGCAAGTAGTGAAACCATTTCATTTAATCACTTGATAAATAATATCTTTCTTTTTTGTGAGCTCTTCAGATAAGGAATGGTATCTGTTCTCTGTACAGTTGTTCTCTTATCAAATGCTCCAACAAAAGATCACCCAATGACAATAGGGAAATCTGATGTACATAGTGGTTGAAATTACCACCATTAAAAATATAATAGACAGTTATAATTCTTCAAAGAGGAGTATAGATCTGGAATTGTAAAATCCCCAGATGATCATTGTGTATCTGAGTAGTGAGAGCACCCGTGCCAACATTTGTTAGTTATGAAACACTTGTCAGGAAGGGTAAGGACTATACACAAATTAATAATTACACTGTTGGCTTCAGGAAATTCCTGGAGATCAAATTATCTTAGATAATAGTCTGCTTACCTGAAGAAACAGCTTACTTATCTAACAATCATTTATTAAGATTTACTTCAAGATGTTCACGTCACTATGCTCACCAATCCTAAACATTTATGCAGAGTGCACTGTCTAATCTAAGCCAATTTGTCACCTTGTTTAACATACCTTAAACCACTTGAGCCTAAACCTCAAAACCTTGTAATTGTCTCTCTTTTTTGCTTTTCCCTTCTGACAGACTACTTAAATTCCATTAAGATAGTGTTCTCTGTTATGACAATGATTTCTAACAAATGTAATTTATTGAATTAACAAGTTGTCTAATGATATTTGGGGGAGTTCAACTGTCACATCATTTTATAATGGAAAGGGGGAAAAAATAAACATTGGGATAAAAGACCTTGGTTAGATTCATTACTCACTCTAGTCAGCTGAGACATGTAAAACAAGTGCCTAATGTTTTCATGCAATATTTTTGTGGGTGAATTTAGAATAATATTTTTTTTCTTCCTGCATCACAAAGTTCTTAAGAAAATGGAATTTAATGACAGAATTAAAATATATTTGTGAATATTGAATTATTATACAAATATGAGACTTTGCTTAGTAGTACTATAAAGTATGCATAAAATTGACCATCTAGGTTAGCACACTTTTGAGAGTGAAGGTGGCACTATTTGCATATGTTATAAGACACACATCATAAAAGGGAAATATTCCAGGCAAAGTCATATGAATCATTACTCAATTATTAGTGTAAATTCAAGTACTTCTTTTATTCAAGCATATTCAAGTATTGCTCTTAGTTACTAATGCCACTACCACTACCAACAGAAACAAAAGTATTCTTTGGGGAGACCCTAAGGGAAACAATATCTGACTAAAGTTTAGGGCCACAAAATGGATTCAAATAAAACACCAAGAAGATTGAAATATGATTTTGATGATTTATGCCTCCTGACATATCACATTGTTATTGTTGTTGTTTATTTAGTATTAGGAACAAGTGAATCAAATAGGTATATAAATAAAATGCAGCTAACATTTCCCAGTGGTATTTAGTTGTGTTCTGCTTCTTCCCTAAACAAAGTCAAGACATAGCTAACTGTAGTTAAGTGCTCAAGTCAGTATGAAAAAAAATGGGCAGTGAGAAAATAAAAGATGTGCTGTAAATGATTTACATACTAGATAGCAGGACACTGACATACAAACTTTTCACTTTATTTTGTTTTCATTATTTCAAGATGCATAATTTAAAAATTGATTTCACTTTGTCACATACCAAGATACTTAATCTTGAAAATGACATTGCTGAACAGTGTCATATTTCAGGTGGAAAATGAAACCAGGCAACTGCAAAATAACACACATCATGAAAATGTTAATCACAAAATGACTTCCAAACTCTGGAATTTAAAGTTAATGCAAATAATGTAAGAACTAAAATATTTTATTACATTCTGATCCTTTTTATAACTTTATTATTTTAAATACCATGAGATAACTTATATTTGTCAACAATTTTGCTTATGTTTTAATTGTAAACTTTGAATTTAAGTTGGATGGTAAAAATAATTATACAGAATAAAAAGTCAAGTGTCTGAATGTTTTTTAGTACATTATTTTTTATTTCACAATGTTTTTTCAATATTGACAAATTAGCAATGAAGTAAACTGAAGAACATGAGATTTTTTAAATTAATTGTAAATACTATTTAAATAAAGGCAAAATACATTATAATTAGGAAAACAAATACCTTCTGGAAAGACAGAGTACAATTAATAAAAACATTTTATGATATTAAATGTAATAAACATGAAAACAGCTTAGAATAAATACCCTAAAAAATTTTCCAAGATTAGTAGCATATAAACTGAAAATAACCACTAAATAAAACATTGTAAAAATCTTTTTAAAAAGATAACAAAGAAATCTTTTTAAATTAGAATCTATGTGTCTGTGTGTGTATGTGTGTATGTGTGTGTGTGTGTGTGTGTGTGTGTGTGAGAGAGAGAGAAAGAGAGAGAGAGAAAATGAGAGAGAAAGGAAAAGAGACAGAGAGAGAAGCAACCCAAGAAGTCAGAAGAAATGGCCAAAATGTGATAAATTCTAAATAATATAATAAGAAATAAGTTATTTTAGTATATTAATAAGCATTTCTGTTGTGTAGTGAAATTACTAAAAATTAAACATATTCTTCTTAGACTGGAATATATTATAAAATTGATTTCTCTCCAAAATATTATTTGAATATATTTTACTGCTTAACTCTCACTTTCTGAATCAAAGTGGAGTTAAATATAGATTTTACATGTTATTTGAATTTTAGAGTATGCATTTATCTGATGAATGAAAACAAATTTTATTACTACTCTTGTTTCTCTCTTCAAAGAACAAAATACCAATTCTTCATTCTTTTATTTATTAATATCAAAGTCTATATGAAATAATTATGTAGTAAAAATTATGTTTACTTAGATTTTCAATTGAACAATAAGCAATGGTACTTTGGATGCTTACAGATTTTTAAAATTTATTTAATCCCCAAGAGAATATTGACGCGCCTTAGTGCAACTCTCAATTATTTGTGAAGAAGCATTTCACATTCCCTGTGTTTGATTGACTGATACGCGTTTTAGAGAAATTGTAAACTGCATTATTATATTTTACTCTAACAATGATAGTTATATTATTTTTTATATGAAAACCAGATTCCAGATGAGAAAGAACCATTTCATTTTTAACATGTGATCAGAAATAAGTAAAAATGCAATTTTGCAATACATTGGAAAATGTGCCATTATGAAAATTTCCCTGGAGAATTATAGTTGAAAACATATTGGTAAATAATTCATACTTCCTAACTTTATAGTATTAAAAATTCATTCATAAAACAGATAAAACAGTAATAAAATGTGATTTTTTTTTTGCTGTTTCTAAGTTGGATTTGAAAATGAACTTTCTTAAGAATGCAAATAAGCATTTTTCTCTGTGAGTTATTTTAAAATAACAGAAAAAACCTGAATTTAAAATGTTAATATTTGATAAAATAAATATAAATTCATTATTTCTCAAAATAAATCATGAGTTTAGAAAGAATAAAATATTTCCTTTTTTTTTTTTTAACTGAAATGCAAAAAGAAGGTAGCTTCCAAAGAAACTGCTTCAAAGAGAATAAGCATGAAAGGGTGTAGGGCACTGGGAGCTACTCAGGAGCATTCACAGAAAATCGGAGAACAGAAACTACAACAAAGTTTCAAGTACATTGGCATGTGCTTTTACAAAAGATGATACTTATAAGTGAGAGTTAGAAAAAAAGGACTCTTACAACATTTGGGGGAAAGGTACTGGTTGTCATTTGCCTGTAATTTGCATTTAACTCAGTGCCAAGTGGAACTTTCCACATGGGGGCCAGGGAAAATTGTTATGAGAACATGGAAATTCAAGATAGTTCAAGAAAATACAGCCTTTCATATTTGATTATGTAAGAATTCATGACTGTCTTTAAATAAACTTGACAATTATCTTTCCTTGTATAGTACAAAATCTCATACCTTATTCAGACATGAACAATTTTAAACTTTAATTGTGATATTCAGCTTGAACTCAAAGTTTTATGTTATAATTACTTATTGTTAAGTCTAATACATTATTATTGCTATTCTTATTTTCCTTACAGAAGCTACTAATCTCTATGAAAGATCTCAATGATAAATAAAATAATCTAATTTAATAATTCCATTATAACATAATTTATAATTGTTGACATATTCAGAAATGTTGTACAGAGGAAAAATGCTCACATTTATTTTTTCACTCTGTATATGCTCATAATGTGGTTTTCCATTTTGACTCACTATTCTAAAAATTCATTGTGTAGCAATATTTCACAATATTTTGTTAAGAATTCTTTAAGTATGTTTTATGTGCTAATTCAGTTCTCACCAGTACCAAGAGCCCAATTGTGTAGACATTTTGAGTAGACATTAATCAGTAGTGGCTTCCTGAACAATGATATCTATTTACATTATCATTTCTAACACAACACATTTAAGTCCCCTTGAATTATACTTCAAGCTTTCTCTACTGGAGCCATGACTGTTTTCTTCTACTTGGTGTTTGCTGCTATGTACATTTGCTGC
This sequence comes from Microcebus murinus, assembly GCF_040939455.1. Classification (NCBI taxonomy): domain Eukaryota; kingdom Metazoa; phylum Chordata; class Mammalia; order Primates; family Cheirogaleidae; genus Microcebus; species Microcebus murinus. Next base: position 17,705,522 of record NC_134114.1, read on the forward strand.
CTGCAGGTTAATGAAACTACTCTTTCTCTGTGCTGATGAGAACGTAATTATATGTGAGAAAAAATTCTCATCCATCAAAAACTGAATGCCTATACATCTACATATTTAATTACCAAATTGATTAAGCACGTGTTTTTAGTAATTATTTTGTGCTCACCACTTTACTGTAAAAATTAAGGCCATGGAGGCCAAGGGCAAAGTAATACACGGAAATCAAATAGCTATACAATAATTTAATGATTCTGATTATATTTGTCTTCTTTGGACAAGCAGAGGAACTGGCTGGATGAGGGGACTCAGGAAGATTGTCACCTCTGTCTTCCTAGTAGACTCACTCCCTTATTGGCTTTGACAAAGCAAGTTGCAATGTTGCAGAGGCACACGAAAGAGTAGCAAAATATAACACCTCAAACTCTGCTACTTTGGCATAAGGATTATATTGAGTTGAAGACAATTGAGAAGCAGATAAAAGAAATTTATCTGCTCTTCCCTATTTGCCTGAAACCAGTAAATAAATTTACAAAGGTATGCCTCCTCTGCTTTCTACCAGGAAGGACAAAGTTTGATCACGGAAGACACCTTTAAACTCCTATCAGCAGAGACAGCACCAAGGAGGCTTGATCTACAGGAACTCCTCCACCTCATTTAACAGCCATAAGCTTCCTCCTTATTTGTGATAATTGCTGATATTAGAAATTTGAAGTAAAGAGAAATTAAGTCAAATTATGAAAGGCACAGAACTAGTAAGTTGCAAAGCTAAGATCTGAACTCAATCAGATGTGTCCCAGACACCATATGCTGCCTCTCTGTGGGGGTGACAGAAACTGCTGCAGTGATACAGTCCATCCTATTTAAGAGAATGCCCATCAGAAAAGTATCCTTTCAACTTCTGACTTCCTGGCTTCATACCTATTCCTTTGTCCCCCTCTTTGTGACAGTATTAGTGATGTCCCGCCTCTTACCTCTACTTCTTTTCTCAATTCTGTCTACTTTCACTCTATGCATTTCTCTTTCTTGAGTCACCAAGCTGCTTCTCTCTTCCTGTCTCTTCTCATTAGGATTTAAAGGTTAATTATTTGAAATTCATGCAAAATTATTTTTACTTGTGGTGTTGTGGGTAGGTAATAATTCATTTATCTTCTGCCACCTATGCTCATTTCTTTCACGGGGTCATATTCTCAGGTGATGAAATGAAACAGATAGGAATATGAATTAAAAGGACTGGTGCCTTGGCTTTCTAGCTTACCTTCAGTGTGTTTGCCGACATACACAAAGTTTGCTGACATACCACAGTTTGCTGGCCTATCTATCTGAAGATAAGAAAAATAGGAAGAATATTTGAATTTAGAGGCAAGTGGAATGGGTCACAGGCAGCTTGCTAGGTTTAATAATGCTATAGGCTACCTAGGCCTGATTCATGCTAAAATAAAGGAACTTCACATGGGATTCAGCTTAGTTCAAACTGGATAAGGTGCAAAAACATCATAAATATGGCATGCTGTTGCCTTATCTTTTTGTCATTGTTGTTATTATTGTTCATAAATATTTCCCATGATAACAGTTTGACAATCTAAATTCAAATACTAAATCTACTGCTTATAAGCAAGGTGGCCATGAGAAAATTTCATGTTTTTTACTACAATTTCCATATCCTATAAATTATTATTTACTTATTTAACCTACCTCGTAGAATTTAGATGACAAAATGCATGTGAGAGAGTCTGACTCAAACCAAGAACTAAATATCAAAACCCACAAATGCAGTGTCAATGTGAAATTTGATTTAAAGCTAGATTACTTTAATACAGTTGAGTTGTACCAATTATTGTGTTCTGGTTTGATTCCTGACAAGGAAATAAAGCTGGTAAAGTAAATTTTAGAAAATATTTTCTAAAAATCAATAATGATTTGTAAAGAAAATTAATAACTTATAATGAATATAATAAATTACTTGAAATAAGTGTTAAACTAATTACAGTATATTATAATAGCTGCTCTGAAAGTTGAACATAAATTGAAACACTACTGATACTATCTACTACTGTAAACAAATCATTAGGGGACATATTCACATGTCAAGCTTACTTTTACTGAGATTATTTTCATGTTGTTATGACAAGTATACAATCTTTGTAGAGAATCAGACAATTTTGGTGACTAGATTAACAAAATTATTTTATAAATGTATCTATAGTTCATACATACAACATTTATTTCTATGATGATTTTATAATCTGTGTTATATTCTTACTCCTGATCTAGGTATAGTTTCTCCCACATTCAAACTTGAAAAAGAATTACAGACAAGAAAGCCAGAGTGCTAGCAATATATCATATTTGGCGTCCCTATTTTAATGATTGATCATAACAAAAGGTGTATTACAAACTCATACCTGAACCTATACAGGAATTACACCTAATTGAGAACCATCTTCCTACATCCACTCATTGTAGAAAATGACAATTTGTTCTAGGAGCCCATTCAAAGGATGCTGTTCAGCTATCACTCCAATGTATCCAGCAACTATTTCACTGTTGCTGACTGTAACTGCTTCAAGTATCACCTTGGGGGTTTATGTCTCTCTTTAAACTTTGTCACATTCATTTAACTTTATAAGGCCTCCGTTTCTTTACTGGTAAAATTAAGATAATGATTGTAGTACTTCATTGGGTTATTAATAAAATCCAATCACCTAATATATGAAGTGTTTGGCATAATGCCTGGCATAAAGCAAGAAATTAAATAACAGTAATTTTATTCAGGACACACACAAGCATCACTCTCAATTAACTGAAGTATCCCTTCTATTTCTATAACATAGAAAACAAACACATTTCCTGTGTGTTGAACAACTTCTTACACAATGATTAATGAATAGAATCCAGCAATGGAATGAAGTGAGGAGAGAAAACCTACAGTGGTGTGCTGAGAATGAGTACTGACAAAATATCCCTTGGTTAGAATTATAAACAAATAATAAATTTAAAATAAAACTATCTCTTCTAGAGAGACAACATTGATACCTTTTCACATTTTAGGTTTAATTTTAATCCTTTATGTCTTAACACTATGTTGGCTTTAAAAAAAAAAAAAAAACTTCATGAAATATCTTAAAACAAAGACCAGAAAAATGCCAACCACGCAGCTATGGCAGTACAGTTTGCTTTGAAGTTTGAATGCACCCCACATATATAAGTCTAATTTTTATTTAAGTTATAAAAATCTTTAAGATTTTTTGGGATAAGTTTTGTTTAATTTCACATCGTGTAGTGAGTTCCTAATTTATCAGAGATATGTACAGTGAGTCTTTTTAGCCAAAAATAAACATATAAATAAAATTAAACTCTCTAATGTTTAGCGATGACAAGCAGAGCACTGGATAAGAAACACTGGTGGCCTGCAATAGCTTTATACTTGCTTGGTACAAGGAATAAAAATAAATAATTTTTGTGAGACTTATCCTCAGGCAAAGGTTTATTATCTCAGTGAGCAAATTAAAAATTATTATAAAGGTATAATCTCTGATTATATATATATACCTTGCTGTTTAAATACAAACCAACACACTTTGTATATTGTTTTAAACCATATTTTATCATAAATTGAATATTTTATTAATTGTAGATCAAATGACTGCCTAAAGAGATAAAGATTACACAATTTATCACGATTAATGATTCATAATTTTATTTCAATTGTATGGTTTGTGAGAACTTTTATTCTTTTCTTTTACTGTGAATCTTTAAACTCCTAAATTAATATGCATATGTAACTTCAAGTTAAAAACTACAGATATACATATATAAGACATATAAAAAATAAAACTCAGATCTCTTCCCCACATATACACACATTCTAGTAATCTTTGAATTAAACCAAGTGAAGAATTTGGTATCAGTCCTTTCTTCACCAACTTTCTGATGCTGAGATCTACACTTTGTATCACTTCTAAAAGCACTTGCACTGTCAGGTTTTTATTAATATTTCACTTGCCACTCAGAACTTAAATAAATTAATAAAATTTGATAAACCTTGAAATCATGGCATAAATGTTGTGGTGCATATTGACCTTCTATTCTGCTTTTTTCAAGACAAGCTCAGGAAGCTTATGTAATAGCAGGGGCGAGAAGTACCACCAAGTCTGATGGAATTCTACATTTCAAAAGCTCCTAATAAATAAATACCCCAGAAAAGGAGTACTGCTATTCTCCAGCGAAGACTACCTTTCATGAGATAATGTTTGCAGTATGGTAAGTAAAGGAAAGAAGATTCTAGTGCACTCAGTTCACTTTTTCTAATTAGGACCATGCCAGTAAGCTAAGCAACAGCTCTGCAATAACCAGAGAGGTCCCATTTTGCCTTCTTAGAATCACTCCCTTTTAGTCACAACCCAGTTCCTTCCAATTGCTCTCCTGTGTGGGCTGAACATTTTTTTTCCCTCAAACTCCTCACTCAAACTTGGCTTTAACTTTAAACTAGTTAGACCACAGGTCACCGTACTATCACTCTAGGATTGCTGTATAGTGTGCAGAGGGGCTCTCATTAGCCTATGTTCTGATTAGTTGAAACCCAGCTGAGTTCTGGGTTTATCTGGTTGTGAGACAGTGACAACGTAAACTCACTTCCACTGTTTCTTGTCTTTTTCCCTTCTCAAAATAACTTGCTGATTGGCACAGGTTTTATTGAAAACAATCAACTTGATGTATTTTATAGAATTATTTATGCTTTAACATATTTTCTCCATCATGTGTATTATATATTTTTATTATATTAATAGTTGATATTATTTCTGTTAAATCTAATCTAATACAGAATAGTTTATTAGGTTTTTTCCTCTAAAATCATTTCCAACTACATACTACATACTTAATATTGGATCTATATATCCTCCCAAATTAAGGAAATACATTTCCCACTTAAACAAAATTGCCCATAACTAAAGAAAAAAAGATAGTGTTTCTTCTCATTGGTTTTAATTACAACTTTCCTCTTCCCTATAAAATCAGTTTACGATTTCGGAATGACATTAACTTTATTATACTATATCATTATAAAGGTGATTCCTGCTGATGGTAAGTTTAATTTCAATCATAGAATAGTACTATAGTGTCATATCTGCCATCTTGATTTATAGTATCTGTTTCAAATGCTTTCCTAATATTTTCTTACTTTCTATTTTTGATGTAATCTACATTATTTTTTAATGTCACCATACACTCTGCAAACACCAATACTGATTTGAAAAATGTATTATAACTTTATTATACTTTTAACAGTACTTGTTTGTATACCTTTATGTGCTTCTATTCCTTAATTTACCAATGTTAGAAATTTAAAAATAAAACAGCATTCATGTCTCTTTATGAAATAAAATATTTTAGGTACTTACCTTTCAACTCTTGCCCCGAAGGCACATCATTTGTTGGTATGATCTTGAAGTTTTGTCCACAGCTCAAAAGGTAAAAAAAAAAAAAAGATAAATAATTATAAATGTTATTTTATATTGCTTTATTCATCTATTTATAATATTGCATGTATTCTGTAATTATATTTATGATACTTATTTTTGTGTTTGAATGACTCCCATGCTCATTTTCAAACACGTTTTAATAAAATTTTACTATTTGTAGATTCTTGTCTTGATCAATTGCTCAGCTAATCTGTAAAACTAAGAATCAAGTAGATTTTGTTTTAAATGTCAGTATTCTTTCAGTATGTTTTATATTTTAGAAGATATTCTAAATTGTCAGCACATAATAATTTGATGAGCTACAAGATTGTCACATCCATTTCAAAAATGTTCTGCTCTTCACTCATTTATTTATTCAAAAAATATTTGTGAAATTATATAACATATCAGGCAGTATTCCAGGAAGTGGAATTATAACAGTCTAGGGGTTGGGAAGAATGAATTAAATAAGAATATCACCAAATAAGTAAAATAACTATGTATTATATTGGGTGCTAATTAGAATAACAGAGAGGGTAATAATAGAAAAAACTTAAGGTGATCAGGGAGGTAACATTTAGGCCACAGCTTAAAGGATAAAAATGAGACAGCTATGGGATAAATTATGAGAATGGAGTTTCAGGTAGAGGAAAAAGCCAGTCCAGTGCTTTGGCCCTTCCTATACTATATCAGGAAATGAAATACTATAATGGTAGACAGTTTAGTTATAGCAGAGTGTCAGAGAATAATCTGAGTGGGTAATTTGTATTTTGTTTCTTATGCCTGGAGAAGCTACTGAAGGGTTTTAAGCAAAGAGATATACTTTGATTTATGTTTTGTGTTTGTTTTTCTAAAGTTGAGACAGACTATTGTAGGAAGCAATTGATTAGAGAAGACAAATGCTTATTAAATAGTAAGACCATATGGATGGCCTTTTCCTTGACTACTGCATAGATGAACATGCAGAAACAAAGGGAAAACAAAATGGCCTTGAAGCATATTTTGAAAGTAGAATCCATAGGACTTGCTCAGAAATAAACCATATAGAATAATCAAAAACAAGAAATCAAAGTTAAAAACATGTTCTCATTTAAGCATCTAGAAAACTAGTGGACCCATTATTGAAGTGAAAAAGATTGCAGAAAGATCAGATTTAGTTAGTAAATCAACCTGCCTTTGAAAAATTTAACTGGTCTACAGCCATGAGTATATAATTTTAATTCATCTTCAGGGACTAGAATTCTAAATTAGAATGATCTATTCCTCAAATCAGTAGGCCAGAGCAGAAGATATGGGTGTGATATGCCTGCAGGTCTGCTCATCCATTTATACTGTTTTATAACTAGAAAGTGATTTTTCTAATTCATCATTGTCTTTAGTGACATTTGGAGGAATATCTGAAATATGTATATATTTTTTCATATGGCTGATGTCTAATTCTTGCAACATTGCCCTATTTTCTTGTGACTGGGTGCGATACATTGGCTCTGCATAGGTTTCTCCTTTTTGATGTAAATTCTACCTACTATTGTACAGATATTTCAAAGTATGTGGTTGTCACTGTTTTCTAGTTTCAATGTTGATGAATATATAGTCTTTATTTTTGTTTATTTTTAAAATATTTCAGAAATTTTTTGGAGGGGACAGAGAATTAGAAGACAGTTCTTACTCTGCCATCTTTTTTTTAAAGTCCCAAATATCTATTCATTAAATTTATTTGTATATAGAACTATGTCGTTAATTTCAGGGCATGCATAAGAACAGGAATTTAAACTTAAACAGGTCTGTGATTATCAAATATGTTTGCCAAGGCCATTCATTGGAAAATGCCCAATCTGAAATATGATTACTAGAGTTAATTATGAGCAGTAGATCTGAAGTTAGAGTAGGTATTAGAAAGCTTTCCTTTAATAAAATTATTAAATTTTAGATACAAAATATCTCTATCAGCAGGATGTTATGCAGCATGGAGAACTCATTTTAGAAAATTTAATAAAATAAGTCCATAGAAAACATTGTCTTCATTAAAATACATTTTATAAATAGGCTTAATTATCCTCATTTCAAATAAGGGCTAAAAATTAAAATAGAATCACAAAACAAATTTTGAGAATATTTTTAGAAATTAGACATTTAATCTTTGCCCTCACAAGATAAGCCTTACATAGCTGAACAAAACAAAAACAATTTTCATATTTCAGAGATGATATTGCATCTTGATCCATAAATGGTATATGTGATTTGCCTAACAACTTTGCTTCAGGTAAAGCCAAGAAACAGATAAAAAACAATATTGGTTTTAGTCTAAAAGGAATAAAAAATTTTAGAATTTTAGCCTTTCCAAATAAGAATTACCATTACTAGACTAATCCATTTTATACAAAGGAAAGAAACCAAGATCTACTGAGCACCAAACTTTGTGCTTGGAATATACATATATTATTTCATTTAATTCTCGTAATAACCTATTTTTCATCTTTCTTATGCAAGATATGAGTTATGTATAGAGAGATTGATTAATTTATGCTATTTAATATAATTTGGCCATGACAGAGCCCATTTTGTTTCATAACACCAAATTGGCTCAACAGTGCCTAAAAATGCAAAACTAGAACATGATGGTGTAACATTCTCATGTATTTATTTTATAAAGTAGTTGATCATAATACTGTGTTTTACATATGTAGATATCCATGACAAAATGTGGTCCTGAAATAAAAGTATATAATAATAAAACTAAATCATAGTTACTAAATCAATTAATCAATGTATTAATACATTGATTTTCTTATTAATTAGAAGTGGCAAAGAATACAGTGATTATTTCATGAAGTTAAAGTAAATTTCTTGATTTTAAAGGTAAAATTTATAATACTTTATCATATTTTCATATTTTACAAAACATATGCTTCTCATAAAGGTCAGCCAGTAATTAAATCCAAGCTACATTTCTAATTCCTTTTTTAAGATAAGTCACAGTATTTTAAATAACTCTTTTCATGAAAAGTTGCCCATATATTTTTGTATTATAATCTTATGTTTATGTTTTAGTTGGTCATACCCTTAGAAAATACAATATCACATTATAAATATAAATATAATTATGTAAAGTGTAATTAAAATTCTATAAAAAGAAAAACGCAATTTCTTCTCAGAAAGATAATGGAGAGCATTTTAACAGAAAAAAATAATGTCATTTGAGGCTAATGCAAAAAAGGAAATAGTATTTATTTTTTAGCATCTTATAACATACATATTCTTTTTCCTAAGAACTTGTAGACTGATGTAGGTCCAAATGTTGGTAAACTAATCACTGGTGGGCCAAATATGCCATTAATTTTTGTAAATACAGTTTTATTGGAACAAAGTTATACCCCTTTGTTTAAATATCATTTATGATCTTTGTGGCTAACTGTGGCAGAGATGAATAGTTGTGACAGAGACCATATGGCCCAGAAATATTTGCTAAATGACCCTTTAGAGAAAAGTTTGCAGACTTGTAATGTAGGCTTGTGTTTTGTTTTTAACTAAAACTTTCCTTATAAGAACTTTATTTTACTTCTTCTATCACCTGAGAATAGCAGAAAACAATCATAAAACCAATTGCATGCCCCTTATATTCTCTCAACACAAATATATATCCAGGGCAGATTTCAATTTCATATAATGAAAATTATTTTACCATTGAAGATATTTGAATTAGCCAAATTAGGTTATATTGTAATTGTGCTGAATAATGTAATTATCAGATATTCTTTAGGAAAGCTATTCTTTTATTTTTCTGCCAGGTGAGTTTAATGCACTTTTTTTTAATCAAATAAGAGTTGAAATTGTAGCCAAGATTGTATTTGTTTCCATAGTTACTGGTAACACAATATTAACTAATATTTTTAAATTGAAACTCTTCTCAAAAGTCTCCATCTACATATAATAAATACGTATTTGCACATATATAAATTTAGTAAGCAAAATTAATGATTCTTAATCTGATAATTGTTTTGTTCACCATATATTTATCACTGCAAAAATAATTTTAATTGTAAAATATTTCTAGGAATAAGGATACGAGTATAATTGAATCATTCATAGGGACATATATTATTAAATAAATTGTGACCATTTCATCTTGGACATAGGTGAAGCAAAGAAGCATCTTTCTGTAAGCTCTAGCTAAAAATCAGCCTCAGAGTGTTAAATTATTAGGAAGAATCCTTCTAAAAATAATAAAATAGACACATTTTATATTATAAAATCAACTTGTGATGATTGCAGCAAAACTTCTTGCTGAGTCCAATTTTTAATTTTATTCCACAAACATTAGTGGAATATCTACTCTGCAAAAATCATTGAGTATACACAATAAGAGAGTCAGTTTACTTACCATTTATTTAAAGAAAGCAAAAGGAAAGAGAGAAAATATTGTGGTAAAACAGAAATAATATATTGTGATGCCAATTAAATGGCATGCATCCAACTCACTTCCAATATAAGATGTCTAAATTCCTCACAAATTATATTTAATACTGTTGATAACTCAATATAAAGTACAAATTTTATTTAACATGGTAAACAATTCAATATATTCCCAACTCCTACATTAAAAGACTAGAAGCTTCCTTAATTTTACATGTGTTTATTTTTCACTATAAAATTACAAATGGAACTTAGATTTAGTAAAGTGTTTGTTTTTCTGTGTCTCTGGACAGGAGCCAAAATTCCTAGCCTAGATTTTATCTCTTTCCTTGCAAATGCTTTGGCATTGTGAAAGGAAGTAAAGTGAGCAGTGTAGAGCAGAGGCAGTGTTTTCTGACCCTCAGTTCCCCTTTATGAAGTATATTCCTTTCTGAGACTGTATTTCAAGCAAAGGCCAGATTCTCTCTTCAAGTACAAAAAAGTTCTATTTTAAAAATTGCAGCCCGTAACTCCTCTGATTGTTGTGTTATGGCCACCACTGCTGCCACCTCATGTACATCTATTCATGTACCTGAATGACATTCATGGCCTTGGCTTTAGTGTGTTTTTGCTGCCGTGAGCCACCAATGTTGAGTCAGACTACCCCAACGATATCACACAATTCTCTCTGTTAATGGAGACTGCCTTCTCCCACCATATATATATAGCCATTTTCCTTATGAGGACGCTGAAAATCTTACTTTTGTTACGTCAAGCGTTATTATCTCTTGCTAAACTCTCACTTTTCCATAACCCCTGCTGCTATGGACTGAATGTTTCTTTTCTTCTCTAAATTTATCTGTTAAAATCCTAGCTCCCAATGTGATGGTGTTAGAAGGTGAGACCTTTGGGATGTGATTAGATCATGAGCATAAAGCTCTCATGAATAGGATTAACGCTCTTATTAAAGAGACCCTAAAGAGCACTCTTGCCATCTTCCCAATATGTGAGGATACAATAAGGAGTCAGTAGTCAGCAACCTGGAAAATGGCCCCCACCAGATCTTAGCTATGCCAACACCCTGATCTGGGACTTCCACCCTTCAGAGATGTGAGAAATAATTGTTTGCTATTCATTAGCCACTGAGTCTATGATACTTTCTTACAGCAGTCTGAACTGACTGAGACACCCATCTGTCACAAATTGGCAAAAGTTTTATTTACAGCAAATTGAGAAATAATTTAACTGCCACATTAAAAATTTAAGCATTCAAACAAAATTCCTGGAGAAGTTAACACAGATTAATTTGTTTCTGTTTTAAAAGAATACCTTTCTTTTATGTGTCCTTCATCTTGGGAAGTAGTGAACTTCTGTTGTCTTTTTCTTCCAATATCATGTCACATGTTACTACCAATGACACACTCAACATTGCCTTGTAGGAATATCCTCTCCCATACAATAAGGTCCTACACTCTAGGTGGTGCTCTATCTCCAGCCCAGGGGTAAAGCATTTAGTGGTTTTCAATCTCTTTCTCTCTCTCTCTCTCGCTCTCGCTCTCGCTCTCGCTCTCGCTCTCGCTCTCGCTCTCGCTCTCGCTCTCGCTCTCGCTCTCGCTCTCGCTCTCGCTCTCGCTCTCGCTCTCGCTCTCGCTCTCGCTCTCGCTCTCTCTCTCTCTACACAAACACAGACACACACACACCCCACAGTGATTGGCTCAGAGGTAGAAGTTTATGCTAAATCCATCGGTACAGTGGGGATGTGTGGGGGGGACTTTATCAGGAAGAGAAAGTCTCCTTGAATGCTGCTTTTGAACCCAGGAGGCTATGAGCATTGAATTGCTTAGGTCACTATACAAAGTAAGAGAAAGAATATCCCACAGGGAACAGCACTTAGAGAATCATAGAACCTATGTCCTCATAATATAGTTTGAATCCTGAATATAATGGTTCTGAAATTAGAAGTAAATACAGATGTTTTCATTTTCAACCAATTATTTTTTTTTCCTACTTAATCCTGTTAGATTATGTCACTTGAAATTGAAAGATTTTAAAGCAGATATTAAGGAATAAATTTTGTCTCTCTGCTTGATAGTCACTAGAATCCCTTCAGGAATTCCATTACATCAACTGTATGTGTGTGTGTATAGTGGGGTGATTTGTAATATAAGCTCATTTCTGTATAAAATATTATAGTCATACCATGATTAACTATTGTACCCTTGTTACATCATTGAACTAGGAGTTGTAAAGAGAAGGCATGATCAATTCTTGAGAATCAACATAAGCCATCTTAGTGCATGACATAAATAGCATCTTCATTCCTGTCTGATTTCCTGAACTCTCTTAGTGCTTAGCTCTCTTAGTGTTCTCTCAAGATTTTGCAGAGTTTTAAAATTAACTAGGTGAAATTCTGGTTTCTAGTCTGGCATCTAAGTTGCTTATAAGTTGCTACTCAATCATAACAACAAATAAAAAGATGAACAAACTAAAAAACCAATAGCTCTTCTTAGATCCAGCAGAGAAGTAAGGTCACAGCATAAACCACTGACCCCAAAATTAGAGAGACATACAGACAGATACAGAGAATCACAACTTATCTGAGAAGATATCCTGGATCAGAAACCTCTGTAAGAACCAGTGGCAGAGTAGAAAAATCAGAACTGTAACTGACAAAATGTTGGAGGCACGGTGTGGCCAACTCTAAGAGTTAAAAACTCCAGGAGGCCCTGTAATCTGGAGGTAGCCACATTATTATTTATTTATTTATTTATTTTTGAGTTTTACTTGCAGAAGTGCTATCAAATCCTCACAGTAAATATTAGAGAAAAATACCCTTGTGTTATTGGTATGAGGAGGTGAAAAGTAATAATTTTGAAATATGCCACAGAATTCTTTTTTTCTTAACAAGGCCTGTGCTCAGAGATTAATCTATGGAGTTTCTATCACTGCCTAACTGACCTGGGGCAAGAAATAATTTAACTCTAGTTACCTCTATCTTTCCACATGCAGGAAGGGAAATATTAAATATACAATATCTGACCATTCTAGCCATCCTGTCCCATATAAAGTGAGGGAGAACTGAAAAGCACTAGTGAAATTCACAGTCCAGGGGCACAGGCTTACTAAGAGACTGAGAACTAATCATAGGACAATAGAAAATGTCTTCTCTCCTGACAACTTAACAATACATTACTAAAGACATATTTACTACAGTTTCTTTTACCTAGTATGCCATGCCAAACTTTCACCCCAAAATTATAAGGCATACTTATAAACAAAAAAAACAAAAAACACAAAGTTTAAACAGACTATATAAGATTCAGAACCAGAGTCACATACAATGGGAATATTTGAATTTTTATCAAAAATTTTTTTAAAAATCCAACTACTATAGGATTAATATTCCAAGAGCTTTAATGAAAAAAAGTAAGTAATATGTAAACAGAAGAATAATATAAGCAGAGAGATAAAAATTCTAACAAATAATCAAAAGTAATGCTAGAAATCAAAGATACTGTAACAGAAATTAATAATATCTTTCATAAGCTCATTAATAGACTGGACATGGCTGAGGAAAGAATCTCTGAGCTTGTAGATGTGACAATGGAATTTCTCAAAACTAAATATCAAAGAGGAAAAATGCTGAAAAAAATCCCCAGAAAAATCTGGGAAGGATATATATTTACAAAATAGGTGTGATGCGCACCACCTGGGGGTTGGACACACTTGATGTTTTGGCAAGCTGGGGGCAGGAGAAGGAATGGCAGGAGCAATATATGTAACCCTAACAATATTTGTACCCCCATAATATGATAAAATAAAAGGAAAAAAATCTGAAAAATCTAAGCATAATATTCAAGAACTGTGGGACAATAAAATGTATAATGTATGCATAATGAGACTATCAGAAGGAGAAAAAAGTAAAATGTACAAAAGAATTATTTGAAGCAATAATAACTGAGATTTTCCCAAATTAATGTTAGATACGAAACCACAGATCCAGGGAACTTAGAGATGAATACAAAGGAGGATATATGGAAAAAAAAAACAAAAAAAAAAACCTACAGGTCAGCATATTTTAAACTACAGACAATGAAAGATACAGACAAAATTGTGAAATAAGTCAGAGGGGAATAAAAAAACACTTTGCCTATAGAGGAACAAAGATAAGAATCACATACAATTTTTCCTCAAGCACCATACAAACGAGAAGAGAATAGACTAAAATATTTGAAGAGTTAAGAGCAAAAAACAAAACAAAACAAAACCAAGACAAAATAACAATTTAGAATTATGTACTCTACAAAATTATTCTTTAAAAATGAAGGAGAAAGAAATATTTCCTCAGACAAACAAAAGTTGAGAAAATTTCCTGTCAGTAGATATGCTTTATAAGAAATGTTAACAGAAGTTTTTTAGAAAGAAGGAAAATAATATAGGTCAGGAATGCATATCTACATAAAGAAAGGAAAAGCATAAGAAAATGAATAAGTAAAGGCAAAACAAAAAAATTTTACTTTTCTTATCCTTAATTGATTTAAGAGCTAAAAACTATCCAAAATAAAAACAGAAACAGTGCATTCAATTATTTATTACTATATTTATATCTGCTCATGTACAAAAGGGATGGTAGCAATGATAAAACAAGGGATAGGAGGGAAGAATTAGGAAGATTTTGCTATATAGGTTACTTACACTTCCTGTGTAGTGGTATGATGTTATCTGAAAGTTAGCTTGGATTAGTGGTAAATGTATATTGCAAACTCTAGGACAACCACTTTAAAAAGTAAAAAAAATAAAATATAATTGTGATGATAAAAAGATAAAACAGAGGGGGTGGAGCAAGATGTCGGACGAGAAACACTGCCAGACAGAGTGTCTCTGCAGAAAAGACAAATTCTAGCAGAAATTAGAAAAAAAGAAGCAAGAAGACGAGCATACAGCGGACGAGGGCCAGAGGAGGGGTACCTGAGACCCCGGGAGACTCCACGGGAGGAGGCTGTGGAGGAGAACTGGAGGCTGAGACCACCGTAGCAGCCCAGAGACCAGCGGCAAGGGTAGGTGGATTTGCTGTTTCCCATCCCCTGCATTTGGGACTGCTGGTGGGATCCCCAGTGGGTGGAGAGACCTGCGGACACCAGCCCAGAGATGGCCGCCCCCAGACAGTGGTGAGCCTGTAGCAGACGTGGCACCAGGTTCCCAATTACCTCCAGGAACCTCCGTGTGCACAGACCCGAGCCGCGCGGCAGGCGCCATATTGCCTCCTGCTCCCCACCGCCGACCCTACCTGTGGCTGCCCTAGAGACAATACAGCCACCAGCCAGAGGCACCTCCAGGGAATGGGGACCTTCCCTTTTGGGACCCTACAGCTGACTCAGGGGAACTCAGACAGTGAGCTCCCTACCCGCCAGCTATCCCAGGTGCTGTTGGCACGGTGTTCCCAAGAGAATGGTGCCGACTCAGAGGCTGAGAGACATAGACCCAGCTTGGGCTCCCTGTGGGTGAATTGGGACCGGAACTCCTCTCCCTGGTGGGGATACAGTTTGAACTCTGGGACCCAGAGGTCGGACCTGCAGACCAGATCCCCTGCACTGAAGGCTAGCATTGCCCGGGGCACAGTGAACAGCCTACTGTTCAAGTCATACGTGAACAGCCTACTGAGGTGTGTGCGCCTCCAGGGGTGGATCAGCATCCTAAAGGGCAACCCTCCTCCCAGGAGGAGGCCGTGCACCCAACCCAGGTGGCGTTCCTGTGCAGGGAATCTCCCCACCGGCATCACAGTCCAGGGAGGCCTGGTGGCTTGTGGTCTGGCCTGCTGGCAGAGGCCCAGGAGTAGCTGCAGAGTTGGGGAGGGTGGAAAGAAGAGAGGCCCGCTCCAGACTGCGGGTCTCAGACAGCCCCACCACCACACCCAGACTTTCTGGCTGAGCGGGACCATTCCAGCCCCATCCTGACAGCTTTTCCTGGAAGCAGAGAACAGAACTATGACCCCTGCTAACAGCCTGAGGGCAGGCTTACCCAACCCAGCTCCTCCCAGAACAAGAGCTGATAATAGGATACAAAATCAACAGCATAGCCTGTTCCTCCAAGCAAACGCAACCTACTGACAGGGACAGCATCTTGCACAGCCTTTCCACGGCACCCACTGACTCAATATACAGGGAGTGGTCCAATCTCACCCACAGACACGACCTAACGCCTCAGAAACAAGGCGTGTGAATACCCAAAAAATAACCTAAAGGAAAGAAATAACAACTGATCAACATGGGAAGAAACCAGCGAAAGAACTCAGGAAATATGAAGAACCAAACGGAAAACACACCCCCAAAGAGAAGCACCAGCCCCCTAGAAACGGACACCAACCAAAATCAGGCAACCAATATGACAGAAGAGAAATTTCATATGTGGATCATAAGAACACTCACCCAGCTGCCAAAACAACTCAATAACCAACACAAAGAAACCACAAAAAGTCTCCAGGATATGGGAAAAGAAATAGACACAATGAAGAAAAGTTTAACCGAACTCCTGGAAATGAAGAATCAATTCAAGGAACTACAAAATACAGTGGAAAGTCTCAAGAACAGGGTAGATCAAACAGAAGAAAGAATCTCAGAGGTTGAAGATAACACCCTCCAATTAAATAAATCAGTCACAGAAATAGAGCAGAGAAACAAGAGAAAAGAGCAAAGCCCACAAGAGCTGTGGGATTATGTGAAGAAACCTAATGTGAGGGTCATAGGGTTACAAGAAGGGGAAGAAGACAACACTCAAGGGTTGGACAAGCTGTTTGAAGATATAATAGAGGAAAATTTCCCAGGCCTTGCTCAAAATCTTGATATACAAGTTCAAGAAGCTCAGAGGACCCCTGGGAGATTCAATGCAAACAGGAAGACGTCACGACATGCAGTCATCAGACTGACCAAAGTATCAACTAAAGAGGCCCTTCTAAGAGCTGTAAGACAAAAGAACCAAGTGACATACAAGGGAAAGCCAATTTGAATAACATCAGACTTCTCCAATGAGACTTTACAAGCAAGGAGAGACTGGGGCCCCATTCTCACTCTTCTGAAACAAAACAATGCCCAGCCTAGAATATTATTCCCTACAAAACTAAGCTTCGTATATGAAGGAGAAATAAAAACATTCTCAGACAAGCAAAGCCTCAGAGAATTCAACAAGATAAGACCAGCCCTACAAGAAGTACTTAAAACAGTATTACACACGGAACATCATAATAATAACCCACAAATATAAAAACAACCAAAACCCAAAGATATTAAAGGCCAGATATTGCAATGGCTCAAGACAGAAATCATAGCAACAACATCCAACCCAATGATCAGTAATCTACCTTACCTATCAGTTCTCTCAATAAAAGTGAATGGCTTAAACTCTCCACTCAAGAGACATAGGCTGGCTGAATGGATAAGAAAATACAGGCTAAGTATATGCTGTCTTCAGGAAACACATCTAACCGGCAAGGATGCATATAGACTAAAAATAAAAGGGTGGAGATCAATATTCCAAGCAAATAGAAGCCAAAAGAAGGCTGGTGTGGCAGTTCTAATTTCAGACGATTTAGTTTTTAAACCAACAAAAGTAGTGAAAGACAAAGAGGGTCATTATATAATGGTGAAGGGCACAGTTCAACTAGAAGAGATAACAATTTTAAATATATATGCACCCAACTTAGGTGCACCCAGATTCATAAAGCAAACCTTACTGGAGCTAAGCAAATAGATTAATAGCAACTCCATAATCGTCGGAGATTTCAACAACCCACTGATGGCACGAGACAGATCCTCCAAACAGAAAATTAATAAAGAAATAATGGACTTAAACAAAACTCTAGAACAATTGGGTCTGACTGACATTTACAGAACATTCTAGCAAAATCCACTGAATATACGTTCTTCTCATCAGCTCACGGGACATTCTCTAAGATTGACCATATCCTAGGACACAAAGTAAATCTCAAGAAATTTAAAAAAATAGAAATCCTACAATGTACCTTCTCAGATCACAGTGGAATAAAAGTAGAAATCAACCCTAACAGAAACTCACATCTCTACACAAAAAAGTGGAAATTAAACAACCTCCTACTAAATGATAAGAAAGCAAGACGGAAATAAAAAAATTCTATGAAGAAAACGACAATGGAGAGACAAGTTATCAACTCCTCTGGGACACAGCTAAAGCAGTTCTGAGACGAAAGTTTATCTCCATAAATAGCTATAATCAAAAGACAAGAAGATCACAAATAGACAATCTAATGAAACGACTCAAAGAGTTGGAAAAAGAAGAACAGACCAACCCCAAACCCAGCAGAAGTGAAATCAACAAGATCAAATCAGAACTAAATGAAATTGAAAACAGGGAAGCTATTCAGGAGATTAATAAAACAAAAAGTTGGTTCTTTGAAAAAATAAACAAAATTGACAGACCATTGGCTAAGCTAACGAAAAGCAGAAAAGAGAAATCTCTAATAAGCTCCATCAGGAATAAAAAAGGAGATATCACAACTGACCCCAAAGAGATACAAGATACAATTTATGAATACTACAAAAATCTTTATGCACACAAACTAGAAAATGTGGAGGAAATGGACAAATTTCTAGAAACACACAGCCTCCCTAGGCTCAACCAGGAGGAAATAGATTCCCTGAACAGACCAATCTCAACAGCTGAAATAGAAACAGCAATTAAAAATCTCCCTAAAAAGAAAAGTCTCGGTCTAGATGGCTTCACACCTGAATTTTACCATACTTACAAAGAAGAACTAGTACCTATCTTGCAGAAACTATTCCACAACATCGAGAAGAACGGAAACCTCCCCGACACCTTTTATGAAGCGAATATTACTCTGATACCAAAACCAGGAAAGGATGCAACAAAAAAAGAAAACTACAGACCAATATCCCTAATGAATATAGATGCAAAAATTTTCAACAAAATCTTAGCTAATCGAATCCAGACACTTATCAAAAAAATAATCCACCACGACCAAGTGGGCTTCATCCCAGGGATGCAGAGATGGTTCCACATACGTAAATCTATAAATGCAATTCACCACATAAACAGAAGCAAAAACAAAGACCACATGATTCTTTCAATAGATGCAGAAAAAGCTTTTGACAAAATTCAACACCCTTTCATGATACGAACACTTAAGAAAATAGGCATAGAAGGGACATACCTAAAAATGATATAAGCCATATATGACAGACCCATAGCCAACATCATACTGAATGGGGAAAAAATTGAAATCATTCCCACTTAAAACTGGAACCAGACAAGGCTGCCCACTATCTCCACTTCTGTTCAACATAGTGCTGGAAGTGTTGGCTACAGCAAGCAGACAGGAAAATGGAATCAAAGGTATCCAAATACGGGCAGAAGAGATCAAACTTTCACTGTTTGCTGATGGTATGATATTGTATCTAGAAAACCCCAAAGATTCAACCAAGAAACTCCTGGAACTGATCAATGAATTTAATAAAGTCTCAGGATACAAAATCAATACACAGAAATCAGAGGCATTCATATACTCCAACAACAATCTAATTGAGAACCAAATCAAAGACTCAATTCCCTTCACAATAGCAACAAAGAAATTAAAGTACCTAGGAATATACTTAACCAAGGATGTAAAAGACCTCTACAGGGAGAACTATGAAACACTGAGGAAGGAAATAGCAGAGGATGTAAACAGATGGAAATCCATACCATGTTCGTGGATCGGTAGACTGAATATCATCAAAATGTCTATACTACCCAAACTGATCTACAGATTCAATTCAATACCTATTAAAATCCCATCAGCATTCTTCACAGATATAGAAAAAATAATTTTACGCTTCGTATGGAACCAAAGAAGACCCTGAATATCAAAAGCAATTCTAGGCAACAAAAACAAAATGGGAGGCATTAATATGCCAGATATCAAACTATACTACAAAGCTGTAGTAATTAAATTAATATGGTATTGGCACAAAAATAGGAATATTGACCAGTGGAACAGATGTGAGAATCCTGATATAAAACCATCCTCATATAGCCATCTAATCTTTGACAAAGCAGACAAAAACATACGCTGGGGAAAAGAATCCCTTTTCAATAAATGGTGCTGGGAAAACTGGATAGCCACCTGCAGAAGGCTAAAACAGGACCCACACCTTTCACCTCTCACAAAAACCAACTCATGCTGGATAACAGACTTAAACCTAAGGTATGAAACTATTAGAACTCTAGAGGAAAAAGTTGGAAACACTCTCCTAGACATCGGCCTGGGCAAAGAGTTTATGAAGAAGTCCCCAAAGGCAATCACAACAGCAACAAAAATAAATAAATGGGACATGATCAAACTACAAAGCTTCTGCACAGCCAAAGAAATAGTCATGAAAGTAAACAGACTGCCTACAGAATGGGAGAAAATTTTTGCATTCTATGCATCCGATAAGGGACTGATAACTAGAATATACTTAGAACTCACGAAAATCAGTAAGAAAAAATCAAATAACCCCATTAAAAAGTGGGCAAAGGACTTGAACAGAAACTTTTCTAAAGAAGACAGAAGAATGGCCAACAAACATATGAAAAAATGCTCAACATCTCTAATCATCAGGGAAATGCAAATCAAGACCACAATGAGATATCACTTAACCCCAGTGAGAATGGCCTTTATCAAAAAATCTCCAAACAATAAATGCTGGCTTGGTTGCCGAGCGAGAGGAACACTCCTACACTGCTGGTGGGACTGCAAACTAGTTCAACCTCTGTGGAAAGCAATATGGAGATACCTTAAAGCAATACAAGTGAATCTACCTTTTGATCCAGCAATCTCATTGCTGGGCATCTACCCAAAAGATCCAATGACACTCTACAAAAAAGACACCTGCATTCGAATGTTTATAGCAGCACAATTCATAATTGCAAGGCTATGGAAACAGCCCAAGTGCCCATCAATCCAAGAATGGATTAATAAAATGTGGTAGATGTATACCATGGAGTACTATTCAGCTCTAAGAAACAATGGTGACATAGCACATCTTATATTTTCCTGGTTAGAGCTGGAACCCATACTATTAAGTGAAGTTTCCTAAGAATGGAAAAACAAGCACCACATATACTCACCAGCAAATTGGTATTAACTGAACAGCACCTAAGTGGTCACATAGGTACTACAGTAATAGGGTATTGGGCAGGTGGGAGGGGGGAGGGGGGCGGGTATATGCATACATAATGAGTGAGATGTGCACCATCTGGGGATCTGGGGGATGGTCATGATGGAGACTCAGACTTGTAGGGGGAGGGGGGGAAATGGGCATTTATTCAAACCTTAAAATCTGTACCCCCATAATATGCTGAAAAAAAAAGATAAAATACAACTATATAAAATGCTCAATTAAAATCATAAAAGGCAAAAAATATGTGAAAGACAAAAATAGGAAAAAAGAATAGCAACAAATAGAAAACAGTAGCAGATGTGGTAGATATTAACCCAACTATACCACTAATAAACCTAAACAGCAATGATGTATATACACCAATTGAAAGACAGAGTTTTTCGGAATGGATCAAAAACTGTATGCTATCTACAAGAAACCCATATTAAATATGTAATAACATATATAGTTTAAAAGTGAAATGATGGAAAAAGAAATGCCATGCTAACACTAATCAAAGAAATTTGGAATCACTATATTCATTTTGGACAAAGCAGACTTCGGAACAATAAAAATTATAAAGAATAAAGGAGCATTACACAATGATAAACTAGTCAATATTCCAAATAAACATAAAAGTTCTTAATGTATATGCACTCAACAGCAGAGTGTCAGAATACATGAGGCAAAAACTGATAAAAGTGCAAGAGAAATAAATTAACCCAGTATTACAGTTAGATACTTTGACACCCCTCTATCAGAAATGTACATATATGTTAGGTAGAAACTCAGAAAGGACATAGCTGAAATAAACAGCATTATTAATTAACTGGATATAATTGACATCTATAGACTACTTCATCTAACAACACTTTACACTTTATTCTCAAGTTCACATGAAACATTTACCAAGATTGACCACATTGTGGGCCATAAAATGCCCTAAAAAATTTAAAAGAATAGAAATTACTGAAAATCACAAAGTACATAGAGATTAAACAACATATTCCTAAAAAACACATGGGTCAAAGAAGAAATATAAAGATAATCTTTTTTTAAATTTTGAACTAAATAAAAATGAAAATACAACTTATCAGAATTTTTGGATGCAGTGAAAGCAGTGCTAATGGAAATTTATAGCACTGATGCATATTTTAGGAAAAAATAAAGAGAAAACAATTACTAAGGCTTCTACCTTAGTAAAGTAGAAAAATATTAGTAAATTAAATCCAAAGAAAGCTGAAGAAAAGAAATAATAAAAATTACAGCAGAAATCAATGAAATTGAAAATAGGAAATCAATAGAGAAAAATCAACAAAAGCAAAAGCTATTAATAGTTCTTTGAAAAGATAAATAAAATCTATAAGCCTCCAGATAAGCTAAATAAGAAAAAAGAAGACAAAAAATTTCCTATATCAGAAATGAAAGAGTAGATATCACTATGGATCTGACAGACATTGAAAGGATAATACACAAATATTATATACAAATATATAGCCACATATCTGATAGCTTATATAAAAATGGATAATTTTCTTAAAAGATACAATCTTCCAAAATTCTAACAAGAAGAAACATATAATATTTTAGACCCATATATATTAAAGAGTTTGAATCAATAATATAACTTTGCAAAACAGAAAGCTTAAGGCTCAGATGGATCCACTAATGAAATCTACTGTGGGGGCTGGGCCTAGAAGATAGGATGAATGGATGAAAAGAATGTGAGCAGAGTGAATAAAGGGACAGGGGAAAACACTTACTGGAAGCTGCTTGTTTGCTGTGTGCAAAAGTCAGCTGAAAACAGCTAACTCTGTGTGGATATTGTTAAAGAAGTTAGCAAAGGGCCCAGACTTTTGCCCTCTAGCTAAGTTCTTTGTTCTAAGAATTATTAGCTGATATCCACACATCTAGTTCCTTATCTGCAAAGAGTTATGCTTGCCTGAATTTCCACATTCTTGTGTACTCCCTGATCTTCTGCATGGTATCCTTGGTAATAAACACGGGAAATAACTTAGCTGAGGAGTCCATTTTCTTCTTCATACTTGGTCTCCTCCTTCTCTCTAAACACTATGTGTTTCAATTATTCCTTTACTACTGAGCTCAGGAGTGAAAAGCAGCCACTACAATCTACCAAACAGCTAAGAAGAAATTTCACCAATTCTATAAAATCTCCTCTAGAAGACGGAAGCAGAGAGAACACTTCCTAACTCATTTTATCAGGCCAGCATTGTCATAATACCAAAGCCAGACAAAAACATTGCAAGAAAAAAAATTACAGATGAATATTACTCATGAATATAGATGCAAAAAATCCTCAAAAAATTATTAGCAAATCGAATCCAAAACTTCTGCTTTTCAAAGATGTCAAGGGAAAGAGAAGAAAAGTCACAGGCTGGGAGAAAATATTTGCAAAATTCACATCTTATAAAGAACAGTTTTCCAAAATATATTATACCAAGAACTGTAAAACTCAACAATAAGAAAATGAACAATGTTATTGAAAAATAGAAAAAAGGCCTGAACAGACATCTCAGCAAAGAAGATATACAAATGGCAAATAAGCAAATGAAAAGTTACTCAATATCATTTTTCATTAGGGAATTACAAATTAAAACAACAATGAGATACCATTACACATCTATTAGCATGGATAAAATACAAAACACTGACAACATCAATTGCTGGCAAAGATGTAGAGCAACAGGAGCATTGATTTATTGCTGGCTGGAATACAAAATGGTACAGCCACTTTGAAAAATATTTTTAAAGTTTTTTTATAAAGCTAAACATATTTTTACCATATGATCCAGCCAGTTGTGCTCCTTGGTGTTTATGCAAAGAAGTTTCAAACTTATGTCTGCATGAAAACCTGCACACAAATGTTCACAGTAGCTCTCTATTAATAATTGCCAAAATCTGGAAACAATCCAATGCCCTTCAGCAGGTTACTGGTTAAATAAACTCTGGTATATCCAAACAATGGAATATTATTTAGTGCTAAAAAATGAGCAATCGAGCAATGAAAAGATAGGGAGGACACATTAAATGCATGCTACTAATTTGTAAAAGCTACATACTGCATGATTCCTACTACATGACATTTTGAAAAAGGCAAAACTATGGAGACAATAAGAAGATTTGACAGGGTTTAGAGGGATGGAGGGAGAAACAGACAAAGGACAGGGGAGGAGTTTTATGGCAATGAAACTATTCTGTATGATAATGCAATGGAGAACATATTAATATATCATTTTACATTTGTAAAAATTCTTGAAATATACAACAGCAAGTGTGAACTCTACTATAAACTATGGTCTTTAGATAACAGTGAAACATCAATGTACATTTATTGATTATAACAAATGAACCACTCTGGTGAGGAATTTTGATAGTTTGGGGAGGTTATCAATGTGTAGGATATATGGAAACTCTCTGCACTTTCCATTTAATTTTCCTGTGCACATAAAATACTCTAAAATTAAAGTTTATTAATTTAAAAATTGAGTAGATTATGTTTTTAAATTTAATTTTTGTCTTTTTTCCTTTCCAACTTCTGGTATAAAATATAGAATTATGGAATTAAGCAGATTCCTTAGTGAAAATATTAACATTGTTGACCCATACAAGACTTCTCATGTTTTACTTAATCTCTTTACCCCAATCAACAGTCTACAGCTTCCTTATACAGCCATTATAATGTGCTATGTATATATTTACAAATATATGTTTCATGGAAGAGATATTTTGGAGTGTGTGTGTGTGTTTGTGTGTAAATTCACGTAAAAATTATTTAGCTGTGGACCCTGTACATTTTCTTATATATTTCACTCCACAATGTTTTAAATGCTTTTATGCTGTTATACACTTTTCTAATTTATTATGGCAAAATTTATTTTTATTAAAGTTATCCATTACCCAAAACAAAGAAAATGAGCATAATGCATTATTTTAAAGTTATATTTCCTTTTGTGGTTTTGCTTAGAGGCATTATATAGAGTGGAAATATTACTGAATAAAAGACAGAGTATAATTCTTTATCTTTTAAGTAGCTGTATAACATTAGCCATCACTTATTGTCTTAGAGTATCAGTTATTGTAGTTATTTGTTTCATTCATCTTTAAAATAGGTGATAACTACACAGGAATAACTTATTAGAGCATCACCAGGGATTACATGTCTGACCATTGGAGACTATCATATAGTAGGGGAATATATACATACATATATATAGTATATATATAACTGTGTATATATATATACTATATATATAAAACTATATATGTGTGTATGTGTGTGTGTATATATATACATATAGTTGACCCTTGAATAACATGGTTTGTACTGTGTTTGTACAGGTCCACTTATATATGATTTTTCTTCTGCCTCTGCTATCTCTGACACAGCCAGACCAACGCCTCCTCTTCCTTCTCCTCAGCCTACTCAACATAAACACAATGAGGGAGAAGACCTTTACTATGATCCAATTCCACTAATAAATAGCATATATATATTTGCTTTCTTATTATTTTCTTAATAATATTTTCTATTCTCTAGGTTAATTTATTGTAAGAATATAGTGTGTGTGTATATATTTATTTATAAACATACAAAATATGTGTTGTTTATATAACTGGTAAGGCTTCTGCTAACAGTAAGCTATTAGTAGTTAAATTTGGAGGAAAAAATTAAGAGTTATATGAAGATTTTTGACTGGGTTGTTGGTGCTTGACTGGTATAAAATATAGAATTTATAAAATATAGAAAATATAAAAATTTTAGGTATAAAATATAGAAAGGTATAAAATATAGAAACACCACTGCATTATTGGTACCCTTATTCTTTATGTCTCTTTGTTGTTCAAGGATGAATTTTATGTATATGTGTGGGCGCATATATATATAAACACATGCATTGAAGTTGGACTAAAAATCTGTGGGCTCTGCCTCCCTCACTCTTAAACTAAAATCTTACCAATAATGTTCAAGAATTCTCATTTTATCAGAACTTCATTTTAGTGCCAATTTAAAGAATCAATATATTTTCCATGCTTTTCTTCAATTATTTCATAATACATATATTAAGCACAATTGTTATATTGTAATACTTGCTTGAAAACATAGGAAAGTGCCTTTCATTTTACAAAGACAGGATCTGTAAGAGAAAAAATTAACAAATTCCCTAGGTTTTTTTATTAGTAAACAATAATTTATATATTTAAAGATTTTTAATGGTGCTTTCTTAGATTATATTATTAAATATCAAAGTCTTCTCCCATTCCTTTCTATTGCCAATTTAAGAAATTTGTAATAGTGGGCTTATGTTACAATTAAACTTTTTTTCTTTACTCTTCTGTTTTACAATTGGATACCATATGTGAAGGAGCATATTTAATTTTGAAAAACCTGTTTGCTTACAATTCAAGCCAAATGCAATTCTCACTAATTGCTTTAAACTATTCTACAATAAGGAGGCTTTAAAATGTTGGTCCCAATATGCATTTAATGTGAAAAGTTAAAATGAAATTTTAATATAAGATATATCTATACTTTAATCCAGGAATAATTATCCCTTGATATTTGCAAGAACCAAACATAATTAACCTAAAACACAGTTTCAGGTTTGAAGAAATGAACAATAAAAAAAAAGTTAGTATTAGAAGCAGTAAATCAAAGCTAATGAAGCAACATTAGCACTTTTATATTGTAGGTTCTAATTAGAAAGTCTGTTAATGAAATTGGGGCATTTACTTAATTGCTGTGAACAATTATTTTCAAATTAAGCTTGGCAATTAAATAGCATGATTAAGTTCAGAGTAGTGGATTTAGGTAGGGGTATGTTAGCTATTTTGCATGCTGTATTATGTATGGCAGTTTAAACTCTGGGTATCTGCTGATTAACAAATGTAAATGGCATGCAGTACTCTTGGTCTTGGCTATTTATGCAAAGATATTTCCTATTGCCTTAAATACTTGCCTTGCACAGTCGCTTGTAACTACTGGAGCCCAAACCAAAAACCTGCCCCACTTAACTTAAATAGATTCTTTTTTTCCTTCCCATAAATGTCAAACTTCCTGAAATAAGCTTGTACATTTATAGGCTTCATTCGCTTCCTTTCCATTTAGCACTTTAACTCTTGCTCTCATTCTTCAGTGCCATCACAAATAGTATCAATTGTTACACATAAATGTGTTAAATTGCTTCAACATTAGTAAATTATTTGATCCTTAATTATAACCTTTGAGAGCAATTATTAGCATTTCTATTTCCCAGTAAAATTGAGGCTCAGAAAGACTTAAAAAAAAAAAAAAACCTTCTCAAAGACGCACAATTGCTAAATGGGAGGGCCAGAATTTGAGTGTAAGTTTACTTATTGTGACTCCCATGTATCCTCTGTATAATAGAACTTCCTCTCATTATGTCCACTAATATATTTCCTTCTAATTGAAATAGAAAATTGTAATAATTCTCATTTTACAAGATTTCTGAGTATCTGATACTGTTGACCATGAGCTCATTTTGAAATTCAAATCAAGCCATGTTCTATTTCTTCCATGTCTCAGCACCATTTCTTTTCCAAGTGTTTTTCCTCATTCTACCTCCTAAAGTTTGCCAGTGCTACCTTGAAACACCATATTTTTCATTTAATCTTAGGCTTTATTAGACAAAATCAAGTAAGCAGGCAAACTTAATTTATTCTTTCCCTAACCACTACTCACAGTCAATTAATTACATCAAATTGACAAGTATTTATTGATATGATTTTATTGTTAGTATCCCCTCTGTCCCAGCCTTAGTAAGGGAACTCATCACTTCTGGTTTAGTCTAGTGCTTTATCTTATAAATACCTCATTTCTGCCACACCCTTACAAAACCTCCCCTCTTAGCACACTGATTTACCTGCTGCTTTTGAACAGGACATGCTAATCTTTCTAAACCATCCTATGACTGACTTACGCTTTTTCACAGATGGAAGTTGAGTGGCCTCCCATTCTTTTCTGCCTAACAAACTTATAAATTTCTGCCTTAGTATGTTCAGACTGGTATAACAAAATACCTTATATTGGGTAATTTATAAACAAGAGAAATTTATTTTTAACAGTTCTAGAGGCTGGGATATCCATGATCAAGGCACTGGAAGATTTGGTGTCTGCTGAGGGCCTGTTTCTTGGTTCATAGATGGTATCTTCTTGCTTTGTCTTCACTTAGTGGAAGGGAAGAGACTATTCTCTTGGGCCTCCTTTATAAGGGCATTAATCTCATTCATGAGCATGTAGCCCTCATGATCTAATCATTTCTTAAAGACCCCACCTCTTTATACTATCACATTTTATATTAGGTTCCAACACAGAACTTTTGGGGAAACACCAACACAAAGACCATAGCAATGTCCTTCAGTATATTTTTTTTGTGTGTAAACTTTGTAAAACCAATGTTTGTTTATGTGTGTAAACTTTGGTAAACTGAGTTACCAAACTTTTTTGTGGATAAACTTTGGTAAACAGAACAGTGTTATGACAGAAGATTTTGAAAGATTTCAATTAGTTTTGTCAAATATAATTTTTTAAATTAATCATATAGCTTATTTTTAAGTAGAAAAATTCATAAAATGGATAAATACATGTAATTAATTTATACAAATTCATATTCATAACCTTCTACTTATTAATCTGAAAACACATATTTAAATCTTGTGGCCAAATTTCTGAATGTTCAAGCAAAAGTAAATATGTATTGTGGTAATAGACATCTGCTGCTCAGGAATTTTACCTAATACTGAGTTAAATTAAGTAAAGTTGAACATCATGCCATCAATTAAAAATCTGAAAGCAGGTAAATAGAGTTTCATGAATTTATTTTTTTCTTAATGGTATATTGAATATATGTTGAATATTCTTTATCAATCTATCAAGTATAGATTTAATTTATGGGATTTTTATGATTTCATGAAATTAAACACACTGTTATAATATTGATAATTTTTCAATTAAAATATATGCAGAGAAGAGCAAGCTGGTAGACTAGAAGCAACCCTTGCATACCACTTTCAAGGAGAGAATTTGAAGTTGCAGATGGATGACCACCTATGGATAGGCCTTCTTAGAGATAGCACTGGGAATCATCAAAGAAGTGATGGTGGACACTCAGAGTGAAGGAGAAGGTAACAGATTGATCCACTCAGTAATATTAGATGGTACCTATGGGAGGCATCCACAGGTAGAAAAGACAGAAGGAGAGAACCTGACACTGCTGCTGAGGGCCCCTCTACTCCCTCACCACAATAGACCTCCAGACTGATCAGGGAGCTGCTTGGAGCTTATGCAGCAACATTGCACCAGAAAGCAAACACAGCAGGAACGAGGTGGCTTTTGTTCCCAGGTCTCTGCAAATGACACCCTTCTGAACTCTGAGGTCCAGAGTGCCTGATATATAGGGGCTCAGATATGCTACAGTTACCTCCACATAACCGTGGCTTGGCTGGGGAGAGAGCAGGGAAAGAGGATGCTCTTACACACCACGTGACTTGGAGTCAAGTATTCCTCCCCCCAAGTGGCGTGGGGGGACTTTGATCAGAACAGGTGCTACTGAAGCCACTTGAGAAACCCATGGCAGCTGCCTTGGTGGGACCTGGGCAGCCCAAGCAGCTCCCATGTTGCCACCTGACTCTGGAGCCCTGCCCACATGGCTCCCCTGCTACCTGCTACCTGCCACCTGGCAGAAACTGCCACTGAAGTCCAGTGCTCCACCAGGGACCCACAAGCTATAAGGTGACACCTCAACTGCAACCAAGTGGAGAAAATACTTACAGCCCTGACATCCCTGAACACTGCCTAGACAGCCTCACCTAGCTGCCACTGCCACCACCAGAGGGAGACCAAGCTGGAGCAATCTCCCACAATGCCAGCCCCCATAGAAAGACATTCACACAACCTTCAACCCAAGCTTCAAACAATATACTGGGGAACAATACAGCACTCTGCACAAAGATCATCCAGCACCTGTTTGGACTTTAACAATCATAAAAGAACAGAGAATGACAACAGAGAAGAGCTGCATTACAAGCTCTCAGTGTATCTTTTTCTGCCAGGTCAATCTTCCAGAGTAGATAACAAAAGTGCCATCTAGGGACTACTCATTCTTCTCACTAAGTAGAAGAGTTCCCAGCAAAAGACAAGTGTGCCACAAATCTATCTGCCCCGAGCTGAGAGAAGAGGTTTCAGATGAAAAGAAACCAGCAAAAGAACACTAGCAACATGAAAAGATAACCTAATTTGACAACCCAAAAGGATCACAATAGATCTACAGCAATAGACACCAACCAAAAGTAAATTGTAAAAATGTCAGAAATGCATTTTACTATATGAGTGGCAAATAAAGGATTGAAGAGAAAGTTGAAAACTAAACAAACACGTCCAAAAATATTTCAGGACAGCAATGAAAAATAAATGAAAGCATCACTAAAGAGTTAGGCAACATAAGAAATAGTATAACAGGATTTGAATAAAGGAAAGAGGCATTTAGGGAATTTCAAAATACATCAGAAAACTTCAACAGCAAGCTAGGCCAAGCAGAAGAAAGAAACTCAGAGCTTGAAGACAAATTGTTTGAGCTAATCCAGTCAGTCAAATATGCTGGAAAAATAATAAGGGAGAATGAACAATCACTCAGAGAAATATGGGACTATGTGAAACAAGCCAATATATGAATTATAGGTATCCTTAAGAGAGAAGAAGAAAAAGCAAAAAGTGTGGAAAACGTATTCAAGGAAATTATTGAGGAAAGAGTCCCTAGTTGGCAAACACTGTGAAGATTCAGAGCAAACAGAGTATCTCCAAGACTCATAGTCATCAGCCTGGCCAAAGTTAAAATTAAGGAGAAAATTCTATTAGCAGCAAGATGAAACCAAAACTAACCTACAATGAAAACCCATCAGGCTAACAGCAGACTTCTCAGTGGAGACCTTATAAGCCAGAAAGGATTGACACCCCATTTTCAGTCTTCCTAAATAGAACAACTGTCAGACAAGAATTCTGTATACTGAAAAACTAAGTTTCATAAATGATGGAGAAATAAAGACTTTTCCAGACAAGCAAACACTGGAATATGTCACTACTAGATCTGTCGTACAGGAAATACTCAAAAGTGCATTTTACATGGAATAGTGCAACAGACCCTGACCAGTGTAAAAATACCAAAAGTTAAACTTCAAAGCTCTTATGAAAACAATAGCACAGAAGGGAAAACAAAACAACAAGGTATAATCCAACATGATGAATGGAACACTATCCGCCATATTAATACTAATACTGAATGTGAATAGTTTCCATGACCCATTTAAAAAATATAGATTAGCTGCATGAATTAAAAAATACAACCTCCAAGAAACACCTCTAACTCACAAGAACATGCACAGAGTTAAGGTAAAGGGTTGGGAAAAAAATATTCTACTCAAATGGAAACCAAAAGTGAGCAGGTATAGCCATTCACATATCAGATAAAACAGACTTTAAATAAACAATAGTAAAAATAAGACAAAGGTGGTCATTATATAATGGTAAAGGAAGCAATTCAACAACAACAAAAACAAACAAACAAAAGAACCCACACAATAATCCTAAATATATATGCACCTAACACAAGAGGTCTCATATTCATAAAGAAAATTCTACTAGATCTCAGCAAGGTAAATAAACAGTAGCATAAAATTGCTGGGGACTTCAACAATCTACTGACAAAACTGGACTGGAGAGATCACCCAATCAGAAAATCAATAAAGAAACACTAGACTTACATGGGTCTCTAGAACAAATGGACCTAACAGATATTTGCATAACATTCTACCCTGGATTAGAGGGATTAACAGCCAAATTCTACCATATACACACAGAATAACTGGTACCTATCTCTCAGGAATTATTCCATGACACAGAGGAGCAAATACTCCAATTATTCTATGGAGCCAGTATCATCTTGATAATAAATCTAGGAAAGGATACACCAAAGAAAGAAAACAAGAGACCAATTTACTTATGAACATTAATGCAAAAATCCTCAACAAAATACTAGGAAACAGCAAATGAAAAAGATAAGTCACCATAATCATGTGTATTTTATTCCAGGGATTTAATCATGGTTCAACATATGCAAATCGGTAAGCTTGTTTCACCACATAAACAGAAGCAAAAGCAACGACCATATGATCCTCTCAATAGATGCAGAAAAAAGCATTCAATAAAATCCAGCACCTTTTATAATAAAAACCCTCAACAAACTAGGCATAGAAGGAACAAAGCTCAAAATTGTAAAAGCCATATATAACAAACTCACAGCTAACATCATATTGAATGGGGAATAGTTGAAAGCATCCCCCTTAAGAACTGGAACAAGACAAGGGTACCCATGGTCTCTACTTCCATTTAACATAGTGTGGGAAGACCTAGACAGAGCAATAAGGCAAGATAAATAAATAAAAGGTATTCATATCAGGAAAGTGGAGGTCAAACTATCCCTGACTGCTGATGATATGATCTTGCATATACAAAACACCAAAGAATTCACCAAAAAACTCATAAAATTCATACATATATTCAGCAAAGTCTCTGTTACAAAATAAGTGTACACAAATCAGTAACATTTCTATATACTAATAACAGACAAGCAGAGTCAACAGAGAGTCAATCAAGGTCTCAATATAATTTACAATAGCTACAAAAAAATAAAATACATACGAATATACTTAACGAAATATGTAAAATATCACCATAAGGAGAACTTCATAACAATGATGAAAGAAATCATAGATGACACAAACAAATGGAAAAACATCCCATGCTAATGGATTGGTAGAATCAATGTCACTAAAAATGTCCATTCTGCCCAAAGCAATTTACAGGTTCAATGTGATTCTCATCAAAATGCCAATGTCATATTTCATAGATCTAAGAAAAAAAAAATTCTATACTTCATTTTGAACCACAAAAGAGCCCAAATAGCCAAAGCAATCTTAAGCAAAAAGAACAAATCTGGAGGCATCACATTACCTGACTTTGAATTATACTATACATCGGTAGTAACCAAAACAGCATTGCACTGGTATAAAACTAGAGACATAGATCAATGAAACAGAATAATGAGCCCATAAATAAAACTGTCTACCTACAACCAACAGATTTTTGACAAAGCAGACAACATATACTGGGGAAAGAAACCCTATTCAATAAATGGTGCTAGGAAAACTGGATAGCCACAAGGAGAGTAATAAAATAGGACACCTATGTCTTTTTATATACAAAAATTAATTCAAGATGCATAAAAGTCTTAAATATAAGGCATAAAACAACAAAATTCTAGAAGAAAACATAGGAAAAACTCTTCTAGACACCAGCATAGGCAAAGAAGTTATGACTAAGACTCCAAAGGCAAATACAGCAATAACAAAAATAAGTGGAATTTAATTAAATTAAATGTTTCTGCACAACAAAAGAAATGATGAATAAATAGACAACCTATAGAATGGGAGAAAATATTTGTAAACTATATATCTGATAAAGGGCTAATATTCAGAATCTATAAAAAACTCAAACAAATCAGCAAGAAAAAAACAACCCCACTTAAAAGTAGGCAAAAGACATGATCAAAACTTTTTGGAAAGAAAATAGACAAATGACTAACAAACAAAACAAAATGCTCAATATCACTATTCGTCAGGGAAATGCATATTAAAACCACAATGAGATACCACCTTACCCCTGTCAGAATGGCCATTATTAAAAATTCAGAAAACACTATATACTGGTGTAGATACAGAGAAAAAAGAACACTTATACACTGTTGGTGGGACTGTAAGTTAATACTGCTATGGAAAACAGTATGGGGATTCCTCAAAGTAGGATTACTATTCAATCCAGTAATCCCACTGCTGGGTATCTGCCCAAATGTAAAGAAGTACGTTTATCAAAGACATTTGCACTCAAATATTTATCACAGCACAATTCACAATTGCAAAGATGTGAAATCAACCTAAGTGCCCATCAATTCACGAGTGGATAAATAAAATGTGATATATATATATATATATATATATATATAAAAATATATATATATATAGAGAGAGAGAGAGAGAGAACTACTCAGCTATAAAAAATAATGAAATAATGTCATTTGCAGCAACTTACATATAACTGGAGACCATTATCCTAAGTGAGGTATACTATCACAGGAATGAAAAAAAAAAAAAAAAAAAAAACATGTACTCAGTAATAATGGGGAGGTAAATGATGGGCACATATGGGCACAAAGAGATTTAAAAGGAACTGGAAACAAAGAAGAGGGGAGGGTATGGGGGGAGTGAGGGATAAAAACTTATTTATTGGGTAAAATTAACACTCTTCTTGTGATAGGCATACTAAAAGCCACAACTTAAGTATTATACAAGGTGTCCATGTAATAAAAACATTTGTGCCCTCTTAATATTTTGAAATTAAAAAATAGAAAATAAAATATGCTAAATTTTGAGAATTGGAATTCTTTTCATAGTGTAGAAGAATCCTTGGACTATTTTAAATATATATAATGAATTTATACATAAAACAAAGAAAAAGAATTTAACAAAGTAAATGAAAATAGTGACTTGTCATTCTATCCATTGCTTGGAGTATTCTAATCATATGTAGACTTTGTAATTAGCCAACTATAATGGTATAAATCATAAATCATAAATTATAACTTGTGGGCTAAACCTGGCCCACCTCTTGTTTTTATAAATAATGTTTGAAACGCAAACTTACTCATTTTCATATATATTGTCTAAGGCTATTTTTGCACAATAATGACCAAGTTGAATAATTGTAACAGAGATTGTATAGCCTACATAGCATAAAATATTCACTGTCTTGCCAATGTACCAAAAATGTTTGTTGGTCTATGTGCCAGAAGATTACAAAGAATACAAGTTTACATCCATGGAAACAATCCCCCCCTTTGGTAAGCTGACAAAATGATTGCTTTATCTTCAAATATGTATTTATGTGCCAAACTGTATGGTCGCTTAAGGAAATAATTGGAGAATATCCATACTTTGATGACTTACAAACCTCTTTTATTTTATTTTTTTTATTCCTAACCTCTTTTTTCCAACTGTGAGTTTTCTTCAGTGAATTACTTCCAATAAATATCCCACTGTGCCATTTAGCATGTTATTGACACTCAGCCTCGAATACATCCTTATTTCTTCCTCTGCAATTGAAACTTGGCCCTTTAAAATATTTGTACTTTTTTGGCTTGCAGGATATAGAGGGTACCAGAAGGGGTATTTAATTTTCAAGGTGCTTTTCTCAGTAGGTTCCTGCTGTGTACACTTTCTCTGTCATTTGAGTCCTTCAATAAATTACTTTTTCAGCACCTGGTTCCTTCACTGCAGGACAGGCAACAACTTAGTTCAGGAAAACCTCAAGCAGCTTTCCTAAGAGTGCAAGGTATGGCACCTCCCCATGAATGACTTGCTCCAGAACCACAGAGAGCTGATTTCCAGCAAGTTCTGCTATGACAAACAATATCTCAGGTTTATCTACCCTTCAGTGAGCCAAGACCATGCCCTTTTGGCTCAGATACGGATCTCACATCTGAGGGGTTGTGCATGAGGGATTCTTCCATAGGTGCTTTGTCTCCAGCCAGGTGTAACAATTTAATGATTACTCCTCTCATCTCATATTCCTGTATTCTGTGGAGTCCTCTTTCTTCTTATTAGCAAATTTCCTGTGAACTTCAATACTCTGGTATAGTCAATAGTCTTTTACATTCTACTTTTCCTCTTCAAAATATGATGTTTCTGTCTTCTGGTAGGACTCTGAATAATGTACCCATAGACATACAAAATTTGTTTAGAAGTTTAAAATTAAACTCATAATCTAACTCCCCCAAAACATGGAGTTTCTTTCCTATTATCTGTATTGCTAGTCATTCAAGGAAGAAGCTTTGAGTTGAATTACATTTCTATTGCTCCTTCTTAATCAAAGTATACCCTCTTACATTATATCGATATGTGTATATGCACATTCTATATGGTATGCACACACACACACACAGACATTCATCTACTTAATATTCATGTCTTTTCAATTTCAGGATAATTTCAGGATAACTTTCAATTTCAAGATAATTCTGAAGTCCAACCCATTGATCTTTTTCATTTCTTTCAATAATCATTGCCATTTCTCAGTCCCAATTTGAACCACTTATACCAATATTGTGCCATTTTATTCTGTGGTCAAATCACTTTAATAAAACCTAATTGGCATTCCAGTATCCTCTCCATGACTGCAAACTGACTTCTGAATAACATCTGAGAAAAGCACAACATTGAGCAGTTTGGTACAAAAGTAAATTCTTATTCAAGCAACCTTAACTGGGCTGTGAACAATGCCATTCTAATCTCATATTCACTACCAGGATCTTTGAAAATGCTCTCCAAACTCCCTCATATATCCAACATATACTCCTTTGCCTTAACCTACCACCATACATATGAAACATATTTAGAGATAGTATCAATGAAACAGCACTTTATTACTATCATCTCCATAAAATTATTAGCTCCATATAGTTTTTCTAGTATGTCTTCATCCTCTCATTTTGTATTATCAAAATTGTGGCTCAAGTACCTCACTGCTATGTTCTCATATATAGCCAATTTCTCATTTTTACAATAACATTTGTTTTCATTTCCTGTCATCCTCTATACCCACCCCTTCCCAACATAATTTATATATTCTTAAGTCTATTTTCTTATAAAAAGTAAAAAGAATTATTCTCATAGAAGTAGAGAGTAGAATAGTGTTTACCAGAGGCTGGGAAAACTAGGAAAGAGAGGGAGATGATGAGAGATTGGTCAATGTGTATAAAGCTATATTTAGTTAGATAGGAGGAATAAATTCTGACATTCAATTGTATAGTAGGATGGCTAAAATTAATAGTAATATAATGTATTTCAAAATAGTTAGAAGAGAGTTTTTTGAATGTTTTCATCAAAAAGAAATGATAAATGTTTAAGGATATGGATATACTAATTACTCTGATTTGATCAATACACAATGAATACAGGTACCAGAGCATCATGTTGTACCCCATAAATACACATAATTATTATGAATCAATAATACATTTAAAAATATTAAATAAAGTAAAAATAATGACCATCATAATCACTACAATAGTAATAATCCTTTTCATCACTTTCATTCTCATTCAATAATCTCTTTCTCAAAAAATTGCTAATATATAACTTGTTAGTCACTCCAGAAATCTGAGATTCGTTTCCCTTTCACATCTAAACAATTGCAGCAGATCCTTTATTCTAATTGAGTAGGTTTAATTCTTTTAATCTCTACCCCAACATGAAAGTCTATCATATTTTACCTAAACTTTTATAATAGCCTCTTTTATCTACTCTTAGTTACCAGATTCATTTCTGAATATTCATTTAGATTGTCTTAATAAAAATGCTAATAATATCACATCTGTTTGTAACTTAATATCCTTATATTGTTTAATGATGTTTACAGGAAAAATAATGGAATTCTTAAAAATTTCAACTGTAAGCTTCAAAATATCTATCTCCCAAATATATATCTCATAGATCTAACTCACTCACACACTCTCTCTCTCTCTCTTTCTCTCTCTCTCTCCCTGTCACACCCCCTCATTATCTATTGGACTATTGTGCTGAATTACATTAAATTTTCCATATTCCAGTGTTTATGAATCTGTGATTTACCCCCACACCTAGGTACTTCCAAAGATGTGTTATTGGATACATGTTTCTAAGGGTGATGATTATATCTATTTTAATTTCCTTTTTAATAATTAAATAAATACGGTATATATTTCTACTTTAAAATACAATGTTATAAAATCTAGGAGTAATTTTTAAGTGAGCTTATATAATGGGTTGTTGACTTCAGATAAACATGGTAATGACTTAGCCAACAATTTATCTGAACTGTTTTATTATTTGTGTCACTTTTTTACCATATTGGTTTGTTTAACTGCTTTCTTTTTTAATGTGTTTATTTCCAAAATGAATCCTTAGTTGAAGCTAGAAAGCATAAATAATGATGATGTTGAATTGCTAGCTAATACTAATTCTGTAAATAGATGGCAAGGTGACTCTCATTGCATCTATATGTTGCTTCATATTATCAAAATCATGTATATCACATCATGATGTCTCAACTTTTAAATCTGTTCCAATGCCAAAAAAGAAATGTCATAGTAGTTATATTTAAAATTGCTTTTTTATATTTCTTAGGAATAAAATATATGCAACCATGAAGTGTTAATATGATATTGCTGCTTTTAAATCTCAATCTAACAACCTCTCCACTATCTCATTAGTTAGAAGCAAAACATAAACATTATTAAGACAAACATTTATTTGTTTTAGCAAAGAAAAAAATGTAAAAACACAAACAACAGCTTATGAAAGTATTTTATTTATATTATATATCATAAAATATAATTATATTTCAGGCTATATTTTAGTATATACCCAGTCCTTTACATCCCAAAATTAATCCATATATTGTTCATTATTATATTACTCATATTTTTCTGAGATAATTATTTAAAGTCACCAATATATATTTTTGTTAAATGGCTCAAATACTCAAAGTTCCCTATAAACATATATATACATATTATGTTCATATTACTATAAAAGATTTTATTAAAACCTATTTACAATACAAACCTTAATTTAAAAAAAACTATAATTTATAATATACCACACAAAAGCAACCAGAATTCTTAAATTCCTAAGAAGATTTATATAATTATATTGTACTGTTAAAGAAGTCCTCTAGCCAAAAATAAGACATACTGAATTACTCCAAAGAACCATGTTCTTTTATGCCTTAGGTCTTTCAATGATTGTGTTTGCTCTGCCTTGAAAACTCTCCTCTCTTCTGCTTTCAGATTTCGTCCTTGTGATTTCTACTTATTTAGTTTAAGTGTGAATATCACTCCCTTCAAGCTTTTCCTGATTCATTAACTTATTCAAGGTTAGATCAGGGTATATTTGACCATACAGCACCTTGAACTATTCCTTTAAAATGCACATTGAATTATTTGTTATTCATCTGCTTTTCTGAAAGAATATAGGCACCAAATGTTCAAATAACTTACCTGTTTTTTTTCTACTATGTGCACCCATCATGCAACTTAAAACATTTTTATATGAATGAATAAATGGCCTCCTAATTTGTCTTTCTGCCTTCCAATTTTGCCTCGTCAAATTCTTTCTCTAGTGATCATTAAAGTCATCTACCAAAAATGCTAATCACTCAGTTGACGGCTCCAGCTCTCCTAAAGCACAAGTTCCCATTTTGTTTCCTTAAAAACTGCTGAAGATTTAATTATAGGAGCAGAGTCTTTATTCATACTTCCAAAAGTTCTGATTGAATGGACTGGTGTGGGGCTTAATTCTGACCACTCTTTGAGAAATACTACTCTACAGAATAAAAGCAAAGTTCCTTTAATAACATTTAATGCCTGGTGTTTTCTCACCTATTGGTCCTTTTTTATACGCCATTTCACACAACTGTTTGTAGTTCTCCATAAATACTGTGCACTTCCACGGTTCACTGTTCATGCTTTTCTCCTTTCTAAAAAAAAAATAGAAATTTTATTTCAAAATTGAGGACTAATGTGAGCCAAGTGTGCCAACATTTTAGAATTTATTTCCACATTTAGAAAGATTCCACATACAGAAAAGGAAGTACCAAATGCTATCTGCAAATACTGTTTGTAAGTTTTATATATGCCTATGATATCAGACCATACCACCACCTGTTCAAGTAGCACATTTACTCTTATAACCTGAGTTTTGGGACATATTTTACTTTCCAGAATGAACTATCTGACAGGCTGAGCTACTTATTTCGCTACACCTCTGCACTTGCCACATTATGTAGACAATATTCACTTACCTGTGATTCTCCCTGAAGTCAGTCAAGTGTCCTTCTAATTTAGGAACTGTGTTTTATTCATCTATATTTTCCTAACATTAAACACAGTACTCAATGTGTCAAAAGACTCCAATAAACTACAGTTGCACCACATTAAATATCTGTCACTGTTTATTAGTTGTTCTTTGATAGGGCTGAAATAGCCAAGTTTATATAGTGTCTAATTCCCCCCACAATGAAGATATTCCTCTGTAACAGAGAAATTAAGGCTCAGAGAGATTTAAATTACTTAAGATTATTAGTGTGAGAATTTGAATTCTAAGCCACACCTGTTTAGATACAAAGTCTAACTAGCAAGTGATAATAGAAAATTACTAACCCTTTGTCTAATGGCCCACTTAATTAACCAATATGCCCTGTGTTGCATAGGCACTTATAAGACTTTGTGCTTCTATGAAAGCCTAAGGGTTTCCTTATGCCACTTTCTAAAGTAGTGGACAAACATTTTAGATGTAGACTTGAAGGAAGCAGCTGTGAGATCTTGAGAAGGATCATGTCAGACATGGGACAGAGGACTCCTCTTGCACTCTAATTAAGAGAGAGAAAATTCCCAAGAAATGGGTGAATATAGCCAGGTTATTTTTATTTAGCTCATAGAACTTAATTAAATCTTTTTTTTAAGTCATCAATTTAGTAAAACATATGAGCAAACATCAATGCCTTAAAACTTTTTGTTGTAACTATCTAGATTAAAATTATTTCAGATGCTTCTATTCATAAACTTGTAATCATGTGGCATACTACAGGTTTTCATAATGAAATAAAAGTCATTATAGTCATTAACAACTTGGATATCAGAAGAATCACTCTTATGTTTAGTAGATGAGATTAGGATACAAACTGATTTTCCAGAATTAAAATTAATATTTAAAAAATACATACAGTCTAATAAGGCCTAAAACAGTAAACAATGTTTATTGTGATGCTGAATGTTATATGCAAATTGGCTTCCAGTTTTAGATGTGTTTAGGAAACTGCACTAAATAATATTATTCTATCTGTCTAAATATTAGGATAATTATATCTTTATATTTATGTATTCTTTGATTTTTATTTTTTATTTATAGTATTTTCAATTGATGATAAGGAGTCAGGGAATATTCTGAAATATCCAATAAACATCCATTTTTCATAAAAGCATCATGGTGGTTTATGTGAACAAGGAGTTTTAGAATCATTAAAAACTGAGTTTAAAATCAAGCCTCTTGGCTGGGCGTGGTGGCTCATGCCTGTAATCCTAGCACTCTGGGAGGCCGAGATGGGAGGATCACTCCAGGTCAGGAGTTTGAAACCAGCCTGAGCAAGAGCAAGACCTCGTCTCTACTAAAAATAGAAAGAAATCAATTGGCCAACAAAAAGTATATATAAAAAATTAGCCGAGCATGGTGGCACATGCCTGTAGTCCCAGCTACTTGGGAGGCTGAGGCAAAGGATTGCTTGAGCTCAGGAGTTTGAGGTTGTTGTGAGCTAGGCTGATGGCAGGGCACTCTAGCCTGGGCAACAGAGTGAGACTCTTTCTCAAAAAGAAAAAAAAATAAAACCAAGCCTCTGATATTTATTATTTGAGACATCCCACTTATATTCTCTGAGTCCAACTTTCTTCATTTATAAAATGGAGATAACAGATAATAAGAGTATCTAATATCAATCATCATCCATTGAGGGATTATATTGGTCAAACCCATTGCTGAGTACCTCACTGGTTTAAGGATCTATTAGAAGTCTATCTTATCTTCCTTGTAGCACTAGCTTGGACACTAAGAACACAGAGTTTCAAGCCAGAAGTCCTAGGCTTAAAATTCTCCAAGCTCTGCCATAAACATTCAGGTGGGCAGATGTCTTTATTATAGAATGTCTTTTGCTCTTTTGGGTAGATGCCTAATAGTGCTATTGCTGGATCGAATAGTATTTTTATTTTTAGCTCTTTATTTTTAGTTCTTTATCTCCAAATGTTTTTCCACGGAGGTTGCAGTAATTTGCTTCTACCAGCAGTGTAAGAGTGTCCCTGTCTCTCCATATCCTTGCCAGCATTTGTTGTTTGGGGATTTTTAGATAGAGGCCAATCTCACTGGGGTTAGGTGATATCTCATTGTGGTTTTGATTTGCATTTCTCTAATGATTAGCGATGTTGAGTATTTTTTATATGCTTGCTGGCCATTATTCTGTCTTCTTTTGAAAAGTTTCTGTTCATTTCCTTTGCTCATTTATTTATGGAGTTGTTTAAATAAAAATAAATAAAAAAATAAAAAAATTAACAACAACAAATAAATAAATAAATAAAATTCTTCAAGCTCTAATCTTAACTGTTTTTGGCTGTAAACTGGGGCATTTTAATTTACTCTCTGTACCTTAGTGGGTTAATCTTTGAAATGGTGACTAAACATAATAACAACTACTTCACAGTGATGTGGTGAAGATAAAATGAGCTAATATATAAGTTTATGTAAATCAGTTCCTGTTTCAAAAATATGGTAATTTATAGAAATATAAGCAATTTTTTCATGATTACAAACTACATGTACAAAGTTTACTCATTGCCTTTCTATTGAAAAAAAGAAAGTGATTTTAAAGAGACAAATATTGCAGAAACTTCTCCCAGAGTCTTGCCTTTCTGTGTATCAGATGAGTAAAGGCACTGTCTGCCTTTATTCCTGGCTGCCTTTTAGGATTTTGTATAGGAGTATATTTGCAAGATATAGTCTCTCCCTTTAGAATAAAAAGCATTTTACTTGCTGTCTATTATGTTAACAGTAAGTGTCATGTTTATCCCTTGTTAAGGTAGGCTCATGGGCCATTATAAAAAATTTAGATTTCCTATGCTTGGAGTCCCTCTCCTATAATGCAATTCACTGCTTTGAAGCTTATTGGAATTGGCACAAATACTAATTCTCTGGCTACTGCTGTTTCTATGTATGATAAACTATCCTTTGTCTCTGATCCAGGACTCTCATGCCTTCTGCCAGCATTCATAAAACTAAATAGACTAACTTGTTAACTTTCAAGTAAAATCTCAGATCCTTACAGTTCTTGTAAGGTTTAACAAAATAACTGATGGAAAATACATTTCTGAAAGAAGAAAGATGAAGGTGTTGGGTCTACTTAGCAGGATTTGAGAATAGTCCATGAGAATATGTAGTAAATAGGTCAACCAAATTGTGTAGTCAATTACTGCACAATAAATGGTCCTGCAGTCATGCTGCTACAGAGGAAGAATTGAGGAGGTGATGGCAGGCTATAACCAAGAAGTGGATTCAAAGGCAGTTGTTGGAATGTGTCCTGGTTACTATTAATACTTCTGTGAATGTAGAAACTTCTTGGCCAATTTGGTGATCAGCCTCAGGTCCAAATCATTATAAAAACTATCATTAAGTTGTTTTTTTTAAATTTTTCTTTTCCTGAGGTATAATTTCCCTCTCTCCTTCAGTCAACATTTACAGACACACACCTATATTGAGTAAGAAAGAGGAAAATTTGTGACTTCTGTGAGCAAAAACCAGGCAAATTCATTACAATTTTCACTGATTAAGTTAGGAGATGAGGAGTAGGACACATTATTCTTGTTAAGGAGGAATTGAAACAGCTGGGTTGTCTTAAAGCTTAGCCCCTCCTATAGTCTATTATGACAAACTTAGATCCATTCAAATAGTACAGTGAATTGTCTCAGAGGGTTTTTTGTTTTGTTGTTGTTGTTTGTTTGGTGGTTTTTTGTTTTGTTTTGTTTTTTCTTTGCAGTGGGCCCTGTCTACTATAAGGGAGATTTGGTCTTGCAGGGATGATTTCCCATAGACCAAAACACACTTTTGGGAAATTATAGAATAGAAATTGATTTGTATTCAGGCTCTTACTGTCCCACATTGGTTTACAATGCTGATAAAGGCAAACCACCGGAAAATGAGAAAAGACTGTCTTATTGTACTCAAGCTGCCATAACAAAATGCTACAGATGGGGAAGCCTAAACAACAGAAATTTATTTTCTCAAAGTTCTGGATACTAGACATTTTTTATCAAGCTATCAGAAGATTTGCTTTTTTGGTAAGGACTCTTACCAAAAAGGTGTCTGGCTTATAGACAGACACCTTCTTAATGTGTCCTCACATGGCCTCAATGCATGTAAGCAGAGAGAACAAGCTTTCTGGGATCTCTTTTTTTAAGTACACTAATTCTAGGGGATTGATGCCCCACCCTTTTGTCTATAAGGAAATCCTCTAATTAGGAATGATAGCAGGAAATGTGCTCCCAACTTTAGCTCAGGTGGTCAAAGATACTACCTTGCCCCTGGAAGG
Organism: Microcebus murinus; assembly: GCF_040939455.1. Classification (NCBI taxonomy): domain Eukaryota; kingdom Metazoa; phylum Chordata; class Mammalia; order Primates; family Cheirogaleidae; genus Microcebus; species Microcebus murinus. Next base: position 17,749,840 of record NC_134114.1, read on the forward strand.
CATTCTGGTCATTCTCAACTCACTGACCAGTGTTATTATGGATGATAAAATTGTCCTGGACTTCCGTCTTACTGTGTAAGCTGAATTGTACGAAATTACTAATGTAACCTGCTTTATCTCTATTAATACACAGGAGAAATGGAAACATCAATACAAAAACACAAGGAGGAAGCTACCTGATTTGTTAAGGTAGACCCCTCATGATTTTTGAAATTTGTTCCGTTGGATGAATTTGGAGCCTTGTTTGAGGTCCTAAACAGGACATATTTCAGGTCAATACTGAAGATTGGCTTCATCCTGCTCTTTGCAGTGTTATTGGTAGCAAATTTAATTAAAGACTATATGAGACAAATTGGATTTGGCCCCACTCTGTCAATGACATTAATCCCACAGGCCAATGTAATTATGGGGAAATTCACTAGAAACCAAGCCTGTAGAAACGAGGAGTGGATATTTCTGAGCAATGAGTCTCCATGGTTCTCTCATGTTTTCACACACTTGTAAGTAGAGGCATTGACTGTTTGTGCTCAGGACTATCTTTTTAAGAATGATTGCATAGGAAACTTCTTTACAAAATAGGGATAGTAGCTCCCTACAGAGAATGACAATTTTGCTTAGAAGTTCAATATAATAAAAATAATACCTTCCTCTATGGTTTGGCGTACACTATAAGAGATATGGCTTCCTAAGTGAGAGATTTTTTCCTCCTGTAATACAATCTAATGCATGTGCAGATATTATATGACCTGTCTTTATGTCATCCTATAGGGTCTGAGGCTCAGAACACCAGTGCAAATGCTGACACTCTCCAGCTACCACTACTTCTGTGAGTAATAGATTGTTCTTTGTCTCTGACTCAAGAGTTTTGTTTCTCCTTCCAGCTCAATGAAACTAGGGAAGGCTAACTTGTTAGCTTGCAAGTGGGATAAAATCTTACACTTTTCACTCTTCTTGATACAAAATATAGTATCTAAAAGACATGAACTAAAACTCTATCATTACATAGTATAGCACCATGGTTATCAACATGGAATTTAAAGGTAGATTGCCTGAGTTATTTCTACTTACTTAGTGATATGGAGCAAGTTTCACCTCCCCTCTTTGTCTTAGGTTTTGTGGTTAGGAGGAATCTAAGATGGCACTCAATATTTCTGCCCCCTAGTACATTTTTCCTATTTAATCCCTTCCTTGAGTGTGGGAGAGATCTGTGAATATAATGAGATCTTATTCTCATGATTGGTTGTCTTCAGGTTAATAAGAGGAGACGACTCTGGGTGGACTTGACCTAACCAGGTGAGCCAGTTTGAAGATAGTCTCAGAGTTTAGAAAAAGATGTCTGTTAGATTGTTTTGGAGCAGTAATAGATATTTTCCTTTTGGGCTGATGGAAGAAAAGCAACTATCCATATTGAAAGCTGTCTATGGAGAAGGGCAGCCACTAAAACTGAAAGTTTTAGTCCTACAACAACAAAGTATAGAACTTTTAACACTCGAACGAACTTAGAAGAGAACCCTGCACTCCACATGAGAACCACTATATGGCTGGCACCTTGCTTTTCATCACATGCACCCCAAGCAATGGATCCAGCCATGTCAGCCTGGACTCCTGGCCTTCAGAAATTGTGAGATAATAAATTTGTAATTTTAAGCTGCTAAATTTGAGGCAGTTTGTTGCACAGCATAGAAAACCACCATGGTTTTCTGATATCCTAAAAATGTGGTTAAAAGCAGTATTTGCCTCATAGGATCCCTGGGAGGATTAAAGGAGTAAATATGCATTAAAATGATTTCATAAGAGCCTGGCCCACATTAAGAGCTAAATAAAAGCTGGGTCTCATGATTATATATGTTTGCTTTAAGCTTGCTAAATTTTGTTTTTATATCCTAATAATTTTAATTGGGGGCACCAGGATACACCAGCTTTTCACTTACATAAGAAAATAATCATAAATTCACTAAATCATTTATAATACACTGTGAAGACATTTGGCTACATGGAAAATGTTAAGTGGAAAAACTATTTTTGCTTCTTGCAAGCTTCCTGGAACTCTCCGAAGCAAGCACATGCTGAACATGGCCCAATGCAAACTGTGAAGTAGGCAAAGCTGCTCCTTTAGTTTCCAGACCTCCGCATTTGCCTCACCACCTTTTTAAGCTTTTTATATAGATATATTTCCCACGCATATGCATAATTTTAAATACATGCATAAATGTAATAAAAATATAGGTGTTTCATTGCAATTTAATTTAGCTCTGCTAGTTGTGGCTTTGGCCTTTTTCTTCCTATCACTTTGCCACCTCCCCTAAATGACTTCACTCTCCTCAACATATGTTTACCTACAACCATGAAACAACGAATACGCATCCTGCTACACACACACACAGACACACACACATGGAGAAAGGTTGTTTGGACATGATTTTAAAATGTATTCAAATTATGCATATCTTTTATTAAAAAATAAAATTCTCTATATGTATATATGTATCGATGCATATACACAAACACATGTACTTCATGTATTTTGCTCTTCTCACTAAATATTTCATAAAAATACCTTCATGCATCTTCAAATCTCTTCTCTATACTTTATTTTTAATGTTCATCTCCTTGCCTCAATAAAGCAGACCTCCCCCTTCTTGTGATCATGCTCTTAGGCCATGTGTACTGGGGTGGGATTGCATGTGTGGGCAGCATCACGGGAGGAGGGAGGGGGTGGAAAAATGGGTGGGAGGCTCTCCTGGAGTTCTGTGGGCTATGCTGACATCATGATGAGGAGATAACATTGTCAATTAAGTGGTATCTTCAGAAGCTCACCAGGGTGTTTTCAATCTGGGAACATGCATGCTCTCTAGGTCTTCTTTAGACAGCAACTGTGGAAGTGATGAAATATGTGGTCCACATGGCCATACTACGGCCGTGAATCTCTTGACCTGGCCAGTCAGTGACTCTGATTTCTAGATCTAGCAACTTATTGGAATTGAGGCATACATAACCTCATGCATTTTTTTTTTTTAAGATTTTAAACAGGAAAAGAAACTTGGTCTCTGTCAGTAGTAGCTAACTGGCATCCTGCTATCCCACTGCTAATGTTTCTGTTTTACCTAGATGCAAACAAAGTTCTGACTTACATTTTCATTATGGCTGGTGCTACTAGAAAACCATGCCTCAATTCCAATAAGTGGCTAGATTTAGAAATCAGAGTCACTGACTGGCCAGGTCAAGAGATAGAATATAGATCTTCATCTCAGAGCAAGCATTTGCAATTATTATGGATTAATTGTGTCAACCAAAATTTATATGTTGAAGTCCAAACCCCTCTACCTCAAAATGTGGCCTTATTTGGACATAGGGTCTTTACAAATGCAAGCAAGTTAAAATGACATCACTAGGGTAGGCCTTAATCCAGCATGACTGGTGTTCTTATTTAAAACACACACACACACACACACACACAAATAAAAACAGCTTTGGAGACACAAACACATACAAGGAGAACAATATGCAAAGAGACAGAGTACCTATAAGTCTAAAAAGAGAGGTCTGTAACAGATTCTTCCCTCACAGCCCTCAGAAGAAACCAACCCTGCCAATATTTTGACCTTGGAATTCTAGCTTCCACAACCAGGAGAAAACAAATTTCTGCTGTATATAAATTGTGGCACTTTATTATAGCAACCCTAACAAAGTGATACAGCAACTTTTGACACATAAGCCATATCTGGCCTACCACCTTTATTTGTTAATAAAGTTTTGTTGGAACTCAATACAGTCATTTGTGTAAATATTGTCTAAGGATACTTTTGCACTGAATGGAATAACTGAGTGGTTGTGAACTGAGACCATGTGGTCCACAAAGTCTAAAATATGTATTTATCTGTCCCCCAGACACAGAAGTCTAATCACACCATCTCCCTACCCAAGAAGTCCCAGCATCCCACATCAGTCACTCTCAGCGAGACTTACACTCTCACACTTCCCCTGGGCAAGACTCAGTTCCTCCACAGGTTCTTCTCTGTAAACCTTCCAAGATACTTTTTGTATCCTAGTACATACCAGTTAGAACAAACTTCTATATTGTCAAACTCCTGCCTGAATGTTCTTCTATCTCTCGCACAGATGGCCAGCTGGTCATGTCCTCTGTTGCTTTCCCACATATTAACGAATGTGGAGGATGTGCCACACAATATTCTAAGCACTCTACATATGTTAGAGAACTTGTTCTTCACAACAACTTTATGAGATAGGTACTACTATTATTCCCAAACTATATTTAACAAATCTGAAGCACAGTGAATTTACTTTCAGGTCACACAGTGTGAGTGCCACATCGTGTGAGAAAGCCCAGCTACTAACCCAGGCAGTACATGATGTGCTACACTCTTAATTGTTCTGATAGAGTTCTGTCTTTTTTTTTTCTCCTACACCATACATAATGCAAAGGCTGAAAGTAGAGTAATTATACTACTTGCTCATTGCTACCAGCTGACTGTCTCTCTTTTCTTACCCCTCGAAATTTGTAACTCCAGACATTCCCGGCTGCCATCCCTGCCGCAGTGACTTCTGGGTAGTGCCTCCACCCCGCCCCTTCGTGTGTCCAGAAGGACGCGCAGGCTGGGCCTCCAGCAGCACAGCCGCTGTGTGGCACCCTCTGGCGGAGCTCTCCTCAGAAACGTGAGCACTGAGGCGGCGCCGGCCAGGCGACGACTGAGGGGCAGGACTGTGACAGGCTGAGGGCGCTGGGCCTGCAGTGCAGAGGCCGGAGGAGGCGGGACGTGTGGAGAGCGTGGGCTGGGCGGGAGGTGGGCTGAGGAACACGAGGGGCAGGGCCCTGGCGGAAGAGGGGTGGCAGCCCATGAGGAACAAGGAACAAAGCTGTAGCCAGGATGTTTGGGGTCTAGTATTCACTGCTTTCTTGACTTAGAGGCTGTGACTGAGGCTTCTGTAGTCCCGTTCCTTCTGGTCTTACTGAAAGAGTTCAGGGACGGCCTGTGATGTTAGCTCTTGATTCCAAACAAGCAAACGCATTTTCAGGGCCAGGTTGCCACCCCTTGGGGAAGAAAGATCCTAGTGACTTGTATTTAGCTTCGTCATAGTGTGACGACTGTATCTACAGTTATCGTTCTCATGGTCTGGAGGCGGTAAACCAGAGGCCAGAGCGATTTTGTTCTTTTCCCTATTGGTTCTGCAACTGGTTGGCAGGTGCAATCATTTCCCACTTCGTTCCCGTTGTGTCCCTATTTTCCATTGTATTTCACACTGGGTTTTGAGCCCCTAGAGAGACCTGGGAGTTTGGGTTTGTTTAGAAACAGGATGAATTTCAGAACAATTAAACGTTGCTACTAAGTATCAACCTCTTTTAAAATGAATGGAATAAATTGCTAACATTGGGCTATAGCTGTTCCATAGGAAAATATGGCTCCTGCAGTAACTTCCCTGTAAACAACCCTAGCATTTAATATAATACCTTTCACATAGGTATTCAATGCATGTTTTGATAATATGCATTCAGCAGCTTCTGCTGTTAGCAGTTTTTGAGAGCATATTATTAGTGTTTGGCAAATAATTGCTTGTGTTGCATAGCACTATATATTTTTCAAATAATTGTATCTACCTTATTAAATATTAGCCTTTGGTTTTGGGATTAAGTCCTATATCATTGTCTTAGTCTGGAGGTTAATGATATAGCACTTAATCCAAAACCAAAGGCTAATATTTAATAAGGTAGATGAAATTATTTGAAAACTACATGTATATATATATATAGCATCATTTCTGTGTGACCTATATATATCATTTAATTATCCCATTCACAAATGAGGACGCTTTAGCTCAGTTCAATCGCCTTCCCTGAGATACTCAGCTAGTAAGTAGAAGAGCCATGGTTTCAACTTAGATCTGTATGATTCCAAAGTTCTTCTTTCCAAGCGAACCTCACAGTAATACTCTGAGGTAATCTAGAAAGGTGTTCTCCAGTATATAGCTAGGAAAACTGAGTCTTAGAGAAGTTAGGTGATCTCAAGGTGACATAACCGTTGGGTAGCCAGGAAAAGAACTGAGGTTTATTAGCATCTGTATTAGCATTCTTTCTGCTACATAGTAGAGACTGGTTAGTACAGGTTTATATCCTTCATCTGAATGGCTTGGGGGCAGAAGCATTTTGGATTTTATAATATTTTCATTATATAATTACTGGTTCTACATCACTTATCCAAAAATACAAAATCTGAAATGCTCCAGTGAACATTTCCTTTGAACCTCATGTTGTTGCTCAAACAGTTTTGAGTTTTGGAGCATTTCAGATTTTGGCGTTTTGTCATATATTTGTTACTTGATAGAACCATCAAGGCTGAAGGTGTCTGTGACTGGATATTAGTTTATAGGTCTTAAGTGCCTTATGTTTTTCACGGTGTGGGATCAGCTGACACTTTGGGTGTTTAATTTTGAGCAGGATCTGTGCTTTGCCCAAGGAGATGGTCTCATTAAGGTAAATAATTTACCTTGTTATATCAGACTATATGAATGTGCTCAAGGACTTTTTAAAATAATATATAGGCTTTATGATAATAATAATAAGTTATACCTATTCAACAATCATTTTAAGATAGGTACTGTTCTAAGTACTTTACATATTTACTCTTTTATTCTTCATAACAATATTGGGAAATAAATACTACTTTTACCTCATTTTTTGATGTAGAAACAGATATAAGACTTTAAGTAACTTACTGTGAGTCACAGATAATAAGTGACAGAAGATTTAAAACAGACATTGTAAAATTCTAACATAAAATACTGTCTTACAGCATGCCCCAGTATCTTATTGTTTATAGACTTTTCTTTCTTTCTTATTTTTTTTTTTGAGTACTCTACTTTTGGAAAACAGTTATGCAAAAATTAAAAGTTCAAAATCAGTTAGGGTGTGTGGTAGGATATAGAGGATTACTATAGGAATCTTTCAATTAACTTCCATAGCTCCCCTTGCCCACAGGCACATGCACCACACACACACACACACACACACAGACACACACACACACACAAAATCATAACTCCTAAGATTTACATAAAATGAGACTGTATCACTGGTATCCCTTTTATATTCTGTCCTCATCTGACCTCCTTATCTCTACCCTAAATATATCTTTACTCATTTGTCTTTGTGTGCTTTTGTCATCCTTACCTAGTTAAAAATCTAAGCTGCTTAAGCCCAACTCTTAATGAATCTGGTGATTATATTTGACTACTCCATCCTCACTTCACTCATGGGTGGCCCAGAAAGAAAGCCTTGAAGGAAAATACTGTAATCAGAAGCCCAGTAATCAGAATATCAGGTGATGTCATTTATTATCCACTTAGTGTGTGAAGAGAGAGAGCCTGGTGGGTGAATCTATACCAATCCATGATAATAGTTAAAATGTTGTCCAATTGGTCAGGAATTTGAAAGAAAAGAAAAAAAAAATCACTAGAATATGGATGGCCAGAAGGCCTAAAGGACAAATAGGCCTCATTTTGTGAATGTCAGTGAGCATATTTCCTCAGCCAACCTGGTACTTGCTCAAAGGGCCTATGTATCCAAAGTGGCTTGGTTAGTAGAGGTAGAGGCTTCAGATGGGCTATGATTTGTCCTTTTCCTCATTTAAATAGATCTGACTATATGCTGGGTGATCAGCCTGCCAACATCAGAAACCAAAGCTAAACTGCAAATATGGATCTAGCATGTATGTATACCTGTTAGGGCAAGAGTCTACAACATTTCTCTGCAAATAGATAGTAAATATCTTAGGCTTTATAAACCACATTGTCTCTGTTGCTGCTACTGAACTCTGCCATTATAGCCCAAAGGTAGCCATAGACAGTATGTAAATGAAAAAGTATAGCTGTAATCCAACAAAATTTAGTCACAAAAATAGAAACAGGATTTGAACCAAAAGGTGTAGTTTGTAATCTCTGACCTAAGAGTGTCATTCAAAAACCTAGTGATCAGATGATTGATTACATTGTGCCCTTCCACCAAGAATGAGGTAGTACTTTCCTTTAAAAGAGGAGACAACTAAATGTGATGTGGATTTTTCTCTCCTCCATGCAGTGTTTCTTCCGTCTCTATCATTTGTGGATTTATGCTACCATTTGTGGCATAACCATGATATTTCACTCAATATCACCTTTGACAATTATCAATTTGGAGGGAAGACTGTGAGAAAATAACCTTATCCCCACAGAATTTCCTGGTGATATCATATGCTCCTTCATCCAGAAGCAGCTACCATGATGGAATTGGAAAAGAAATTTCAGCTCTAAATCACCACAAATTCTCAATGGCTTTAGAAAAAAAAATGATTTTTTTTTTCTAGATCAGGATCTGGTTGGCTAGCTATGGATCTGCAATTGTTTCCTGGCTTGGTTAGGCTTAGACGGGTTCCAGAATAGGACTGCTCCCCATGTATCTCATATAAAGGTCTAGTCTGAAGGAATAGCAGTTACTGCGTACATGTTCTTCTCATAGCAGGAATGTAATGGAGTGAAAAGGAATACATACTGTCTCTTAAAAACTGTTCTGCACAGAATTGGCACAGTCACTTCTGCCCATAATCTATCCATTAAATAAGTCGCTGGGCCAAGCCTAAAGTTAGACTGGTGGAAAATATATTGAGCCTTGATGGGGAGGGAAAGATAGGAGGAGAAAACATTGAATATTTGCTAAAATAATCTAATCTTCCCGGGGTCAGCTGAAAGCTTAGTTAGAGTACTGTCTGAGGCATATTGCCTGGTGATAGTGGGTTCTAGAATATGTGAAATATGTACTAACCCAGTGTCTAGTACATGGCCTTACCTTCCCATAGCAAGAATGAATGGATTAGGGAACCAAGCAGGAGAGTCAGAAGTGACTACTCTCTTCCTATCGCCAAAGAACAGAGTTCAAGAGTTTTTGCTTATAGTGTTTAAACCTCAGGATTAATCAAGTAAACCCTGGCACAGGCATCCTCAAACTATGGCCTTTGGGCCACATGCGAGTGTTTTTGCCTGTTTTTTTTTTTTTTTTTTTTACTTCAAAATAAGATATGTGCAGTGTGCATAGGAATTTGTTCATAGTTTTTTTTTTTTAAACTATAGTCCTGCCCTCCAGTGGCCTGAGGAACAGTGAACTGGCCCCCTATTTAAAAAGTTTGAGGACTCCTGCTAGTGCCTAAGAAAGGATTACTTCCACCAGGGATTCCAGTCAGAGTTCCAGTGAATTGGAAATACAGACCAACCCCTAGCTGCTTTGGGTTCTTTGTGCCAGTGAACAAACAGCCAAAGAAGAGTATCACTGTTTGATCTAGTGAACTTGACCACAATTATCCAGGGGAAATTTAGTTATTGATGTATGCTAGGGATAAAGAGGACAATCTGGAACAAAAGAGATTCACTGAGGTGTTTTTAGTATTCGTATTGTACAATTGTCCTGGTCAGTAGAAGTCACAGCAACTCAATAAAGATAAGACCATCAAACACTGGGTACCTGCAGTAATGAAGGTTTACACACCTCAGGCAGCTGTGATACCCACCAAACATAAGGGAACATGGAATGAATGAGTAGTGAAGGAGGCAGCTGTGATTACAAACTTACACATTAGGAAATGGACTCTAGCAACTAGGTTTCACTATTATTAGTAATACCTGTGATGACTAACATTTTAGGTTTCTCATGTTGATAAGGAAGGTGATGAACCTTTACCTATGCTCTATATTTGACAATCAACATTGTTATAAAATATTATTCTATCATCTAACTAATCTTTGTAAGTGTATATATTTGTTTCATGGATAAGTACATTTGTTTTTTATAAGTTAATATAAGTTAATACAGAACAGTTATTCAGGTAGCCTTGGACCAACCCAGTTCTCCCCTCTCCCAGTTCCTTGCTTGCAGTTCTCAAGAATAACTGTAGAATGTGCTTGGGATGAAATATGCTGAAACAGCAAGGAACTACCTGAAAGAGCACAGGTCTGGTTCCTGTCCTATCTAGGGAATATAACCTCTTTAAATAGAGAGGAACTGCCTAGAACCGCCCCAGCTTCATTCCTTTCTCCTCTGGAAGCAGAATGTCCTTCTGTGCTTTGCCAAGCCAGTCGTATTGCCCCAGAGGTATATAACCCAGGACTGCCTTTCAGAGTCCTCCAGCTGTTGTGCAAGTGGGGCACATGCTGTCAGTACTGTGTCCACACCTGTCAGCTTTCTGGAGCCTTGAGGAAACCTGCTCACAGCTCACATGGATCCTAGCCTTCTCTTTTCTCTTGCTATCTATGTGTAAGTAAGAAACTCACTTCATATATAATAATTTGTTGCATTCATAGTATGTAATGTCTCACTGGACTCAAATATATGAGTAACTAGTGCATAGTGAACCTGCTTCACAGTTAAAAATCTGTAGCTCAAAAAATAAAACACACATTTGAGATATCTTTGTCATGCTAATTTTCAGTGTTTGTTTTATTTATTAGCTAATTATGAATGTACTCAAAAAAGGGAAGTAAATCTCATTTTTTTTCCTGATGGTTATTGAGATTTCAATAAAAGGCTTTTCATGTCTTGTTTTTCTTTTCTTTTTTTTCCATATTTTGATTCTGTGACTCTACTCTTATATAATAGAGTAAGCACTGAGCTAGCCCTTGGGAAACTTAGAATTACTATTATTTCCTCCATTAACTGTGTGATTGTATTTAATCCGCTTAATCCCACTAAAGTTCATTTTATAATCTGTAAAATGAAAGAGAACTCCTAAATTAACTCCATTGAAATATTTGAATGTTCTCTATTAAATGAGTCACCTAAATGATATATTTGTTTCATTTTAACTAAAATGAAATAAATAAAATTATGTGATACTACTAGAATGAAGAATAAGCATTGATTTAATTTACATATGTAAAGAAATATTCTTCAAATTTTTTGAACTTTAATCCTGAACATCTTCTAAACAACGTGCCTTGATTATAGATGCCATTTTCAGATTCTAAAATAAAATATTTTGTTTATTCTGAAATAAAATAGTCTGATATAAACAAACTAAAAAATAGTTTTTGAAATATACATGAAAATAACTTAAAGCAAATATTTTTTATTGACATTTTAGTACACGTAATACATATTAAATACATCTTTAAGAAAATAATTTGTAACGATTTACTTAAAATATTATACCTGTGACTTTCCATTTTTAAATAATATATATTTTCCATAAAACAAATTAATACTATGAATATTAATTTCATCCTATGAAGAAGAGACCACTTTAAAAGAAATAGTAGCAAAAAGAATAAGACCTTTCTCTTCAAGAATGAATTCTAAGAAGATTAATATAAAAAAATCCTAAAAGCCAAATTCTGAAATCAAGGGCATTTAGGATTACCTTTAAAGTACCTGGGGCTGAGTAAATGGCAAGCAGCTCCCATACTCTGAGGAGGGGATTTGTTCCTTTCAAGGGTATTTCTTGATCAATGAAAGATAACTGTCTAATAAGAACCACAAATAAAAATTGTCCTAGGTAACTACTTATGTCCCCCAGAAGCATCTCCCTATCCCTTCTGATCAAATAAACTTCATACCTCTGACCCTTCTGTCTTTCCTCCAGGATCCTCCCTTCTGCTGACCTGAGAACCCATACTATTCTATACTGAATTTTCTTCTTGTTTCCTTCCCTGCATCTAAGGTATCCCTTTCACCCCTTAGTCCTGTCTATCAGGGGCCAGTTATCCTAACTATTGATCATCAAGAGGTTAAGGAAATAAACACCAGTCAATTTATCAGTCATAACTCTCATTTGTCCTTAATTCAGTCAAAATTTTTGTCATTCCATTAATAAATTCTAATTTTCTTAAATGACAAGTGGTATGTGTTAGGTCTTAAGAAACTAGACATAACAAATAGCTAAAAAGGGAACAAATCATATAAAGCCAATCATTCACAAATGGACACTATCAATGTTGGGGTGAAGATCATCCTCCAGCTTCTATGGATATTTGATAGGACTTGGATGGAGTGGGAGCTTCCCTCTTGCCCTATGGCTTGTAGCCAAATCAACATCAAAATGAGAACAAAAGCTCTGGGTACCAGATATTCTCTAGAGAGTTGCTGATAATTTTTTCAACTTCCTAAAAGAGATAGAAGTTAAGCAGATGAAAGAAGAGATCCCCAAAGCACTGTCCCTAAACCAGGACAATAGTGTCCCCTGCCCAGAGGGCCTTGCATTTTAAAGAGTATGTTCTGGCCTTCCTGGGGATAACTTGTATATATTTCCCCACCCTCGAGAACATACATATCCACACCTTGAGGCCTACATAAAGGTAACTACTAACTTAAAAAGAAAGAAAATCATTCTTGCTGAAAATAAGGAGATACCCTCTCCCTGTTTTAGATCATTGACGTTAGAAAACTTGTAAGTTCTTACCCTGTCTCTTCAAAATGTATGTAAATCATTTTAAAAGCCAAATAAGTCTTTTTCCAGCTTTAGGAACCAGAAATGTATTTCTCAGAGACCTGAACTATCATTTTAAAGTGTGCTCCTCAAGGAAGATGATATTTCTATGTCCAGGTTTCTGTAAGAGGGTAAGAGCCTAACTTCCATTTGCTCCAAGTTGCAAATCCAGCTCCTGTCATAAAGATATGAGTTATTTTTTTCTCTGGAAAAAGCCAATTAGCTAACACAGATGGTCATCCCAACTACCAAGTGAATTTAGGATGAACTATGTATGACAAACTATGTTGTCAAGTCCTGTAACTTGAAGATTACTTATCATTTATCTTGAGAACTTGTCTGTCATGGGTTGTGTTTGCTTAACTACATAAAAGAGTGAGATTTCTTTCTGTCTTTGCAATCACTTGGCAAATTGCCTGGGATGTGCAGCACATTCTGGTTTAATGCTTATTTAATATTTAAACTGCATTGTTTCTCTTCACCCTTGTGGAGAGCTTTTCTGGGTTGGAAGGAGATTTTGTTTTTAATTATGCTTCTTCAACACTCAATCTGCCCTTTCTTGACAAGATTTCAAGAATCTACAACTGTGTAATTTTCGCACAAAAACCCCAAGCCTGTATTACAACATGAACAGGTCTCATCCCAGGATCTGATTTCCCAAGGGCAGACCAGAGTCAGCATCCTCAATGCTAAGCATGTTAGGTGTTCACAGATTGTCTAAATTGGGAGGGCTTGTCGATTTGTAGGTGTTTTGTCATACCCACAAAACCCCTCCCGGTTCCAGAAGCAGCCTAGGTTGGAAAAAACCAGTGGCTATCCATTGCCTGGTAGGAGGATGGCTCTCTTTTCTATGTCATGTTCCAACTTTTAGGAACAGGAGAATTCTGAGTTAAAATTCTGCCTTGCAGCCCTATATTTTTATTAAAAAACTGAAAATGGGAAGAAGAAGATTCCCCATGGGGCACCTGGTGGTCAAATTTTGCCTGGCCTCTGATTTGAGGTGATGAAAAACTTTTTGGTTATTGCCCTTGGGCTGTTTTCGAGGTCCCTGCATGGGGGTGGGGAGGTGGAAGAGGACTAATGGGTGGGAAAATAGACAAGCTTTAGGGAAAAATGAAAAGAGCCCCTGATAGAGTGAGAGTGAGTGGAAGTTTATCCCACCGATTTTCCAAGTAATTGGAAAGGGAGGCTGAAAGAATCACTTTACACATGATGTTTTACTTTGTCTTTATGATGGGATATTTATCATAGTAGGAGGAAAGAACATAATATATTTTACAGCTTTTTTATTAACTTAAAACTTTTCAATACCTATATATATATGATATGAGGAATTCAGTGTGCATTATGGTACATTAAACATTAAAGACAGAGACATTCTTAAGAATCATTGGCAGACATGGGCAACCATCTTCAAGTAAAGCAGGATCTTGCACGGTGCTCCTTTGTCCAAGCTTACTGGGGATGCAGAACCCATAGATGCTTCTCAGGGAGGCCATTGAGGGAGGGAAAATGATAGAGAATTCATTCAATAGGGAGCTTGATGTGTTCGCTGGAGTTGTGGGGGTATATGGTAGATAATGGTGCCTAATTACTTGTCTGGAGGTTTATAAGGAAGGACCTATGTTACCATGGTGTAGAAGGACCTGGGAAGAAAAGTATGACTGAAACCATGTACCCAAATCTCCATGCCTTTCTCTGTGATCCTTTAAAGGCATGAAAGAGGCCTCAATTTTTCCAGTGTCTACAGTGAAGGAGGAGGCAGGAGCAAAGGATTGCTTATGTGACTCTGGCAAAGATTCACAAAGCTCCACCAGCCATGGACTGCTTTGGTTTGAATGTGTCCTCCAAAATGAATGTGATTAAAACTGAATCCCCAGTGCAATAGTATTGGGAGATGAGACCTAATGGGAGGTTTTGGGTCATGAGAGCTCTGCCTTCATGAATAAATTAATGGTATTTTTTAAAAGGCTTTGAGGAGTATGCTCTCTCTCTTGCCATTTTGTCTTTTGCCATGAGATGACACAGCCATAAGGCCCACATCAGATGCTATTTTCTTAATCCTGGGCTTCCCAACCTCCAGAACTGTGAGAAAATAAATTTCTGCTCATTATAAGTTACTTAGTCTTAGGTGTTCTGTTATAGCATCACAAACAGAATAAGACAGTGGGTTTAAGAGCTGACAGCGGGTTTAGAGGAGAAATGATCACAATGTATTGAGTGTTGTCAGTGTGGGAAGTGGGTAGGGCAAGAACACCACACACACCCCCACACTGTCTGTTTAGAGAAGACCTCAACAGACTAAGCCACCCGCAGAAGACAGAGGAAATCCCAATTCAGGCAGAGACTCCCCTGCCCTGGAAGTGACTACTTACGTAAATAAAAGCCCTGCCTCCATTTTCTTACTTTTCTAGCCTCCTTACATAGGGTGTACTTAACCAAGTGAGCAGAGGTGGGGAGAAAGTTCCCTCTGGTAAAGACACATCCTCTGTGTGCCAAAAATACAGCAAAATGTTCTCTTCTGTCCCCTTTGGGTACCTTAATCACAAATCAAGTCTGTGTAGTGACTGCTTATCATAAATGGAAGTGACCAGGATGCTATGCAACCTGCCAGGATAATGAATGAACAAAAAAAAAAAAAAAGAAAGAAAGAAAGAAAGAAAAAGAACAGAGAAATCATACAAAACACATTTAAACTCAGTGACCGATAAAGAATGAAACCAACATTAGTTCAGTAAGGTTCACAGAGGTTGACATACCTCAGTAAAACAGAAAGAGATTTACAAATATGTATAAATATTAATAGTATCATACAAAAACATTGTATTTTATACATTTTTCATTTGAATAAAGGTTAGATTTTTCTAAGTTTCCTATTCCAGAAAAATATTTATATTCTAAGATTTTCCTAGAAAATGGTTCACTTCAAAGTGATTTCCATATTACTGCACTAGAATTATGCACACATCTTCTATTTTAGTATCCTTACACATCTGTTTCTCTCTCTTTCTCTCCTATAATAAAAGAGAAATATATTTCTGCCCACCTATATGACATCTTTTAAAGATCCTGCCATTACTGCTAACTCAACATAATCAAAATTCAAATCCCAACCTTCTCATTGCTCCTACCTCCTGTCTTGGAATCACTTTTCAACCTAATATCTCATTTCTATGAGTAGTTATAAAGGCATAAAGTCACTTTGACACTTGGACTTCTTTTAATCTCAATAGATAATATAGCTCCAATATCTCTTTTCTTTAGTTTCAAATATCTACTATGGTTATACTTTAAAAATTAACCATAGCCATAGTTGTAACATAATTTTAAAATAAAATGTTTTTTTTTTCCTCTATATAGAATTCTTCTTGTAGGCTGATCCAACTTACAATAGCAATGTTATTTCACTTAAAAAGTATCTTATTGGCTTTCAAGTCCTTCCATATTTGTGTTATGCATGTCTCTTTGTTTATTCATTTTATTATAAAACCGTTTATACCCTAGAATAGTTATCAGGAAGCTTTCCAATTGCTATGCCTGTCTGATTTAGTTTCAAACACATACTTTCTGTTCTAATTAATCTAGTCTTCACTTTTTCTTTCTGCCACACATGCTTTGTTCGTTGTTACTTCTGTTGTTTGGCCCATGCCACCCCCTTCACTTCTCTGACACGCAAATTTTAATCATCTTTCAAAGACACAGACATTTTAATGTCTCTATTAAACCTCATCTGACTGCCTAAGTCCCTTTTGACCTCCCTGAAAACAGTCACAATACCAGTTATTTGAACAGGGAAGATTTTTCTGTGCAGAATTATTTAACCATGTATAGGAGAAATAAAAAGGCAAGAAAAAAAGGGGGGGGGGCTAAGAGTTACCACAGGAAGCAGCTGAGATTCCTAAGGCTGCAGAGGGAAAATAGAAGAGGTTGAAATTACTAAGAGGCCAGGAGAGCTCATATTCAGAGTTTTCATAAGCCCTGATACCAACTCCCAGGTCAGCTGGTTCCAGTATCAGGGAATATAGGGTAATGAGATTGGGTTTGGGGGTTTGGAACAAAAACAGGAAATTAGACTTAACTAAAAGTGGGGAACAGTTGCCATAGTCAGGATAAAGATAAATAGTTTGGATAATGCTGAAAGAAGCAGGAGCAGAGCGTCTTCTTGTTCTAATATCAGCTCCTATGTGAAGAACCTTTCATTGAGTCTGCCGATATAGGAGAAGTCTCATATGGAGGGTCCCTGGCTTAGCTCCATGACACAGTATTGCAAGGTGATTTTTTAGCTAGGAGAAAGTAGCTGCTGTATAGCCAGCACATTTGTTAAGCTTTAAATATACCATGAAAAATTTCACTGAATTATATTGCCTATGTATTTGAAAATTTATTCTTGCTTTGAAACTCAGAAGACAGTGCCATATATAGTATTTTGATTAAGGTCTGTATTTATAAAAGCTTATAAAACTAAAAAAATTTATAAAAAATAATTTAATATTCCATGTTAAGCTGTTAACTGACAAATTGACTTAATTGCATGATATATCTTGCATGCTATTTTGTGGGAATTCAAGCTCAGTCACTCCCTAAACTAACTCTTGGTGTTATCTAGATTTATTTATAACTTGATTATCATGATTCTATCAGTTTGAAGGCCACGGAGTTCTATTACATTGACAATGATTATCAGGTTTTTAAAGTCACTATAGAAGTATGTATATCACAAATTAATCCCCTTCCCCCCCAGTTATTTGAGAATCCTGGATTTACCACCTAAACTATTCTCAGTAAATTTTTACATTTTATATTACTGCATGCTCAGCATTTTTAAGCCTATCGTAGTCTATGCCCTTAGAGAATTATATTTTAAGATATAGTATTAGATCATTTCAGGCAATAAAACTATTTTAATGTTTTAATGAGAGTATTAAATGGCTTCATTTGGCATTCCTGCTGTCCCAAGGTCATTTAATCATTCTCTAACAAACTAAAAGAATGTCATCACTTTATTCTGTTCCCTATGAATAGTCCAAAATAAACATTTCCAAATTCTGGGTTTTTTCCCAAAACCAAATAGGTAAACCATGATAATAATACATAATTTTATATATAATTATATATAAATAAAGAGGAGAGGAAAAGTGCTGAAAACAGAAATGCTAGTGGATTCCATAGAAAGAGTACTATTGGGCAGAGTCTAAAGGGCTGAAAATATAAGATAGCTTGAAGGTTTTTAAAGGGAGAATATAAAAGCATAGATGCTCTTCCATATCTTGACAGACAGCAGTGACCTAAGCAGAAAACTAAAGCTTACAGATTCTATTGGTTATAGACACAAGATAATCAAAATTCATACCCTATGAAGTTGTTATTGGTTCAAACATATGCTGGACTCACCTGTAACAGATATACTAAATGTGGAGATCTGACACCATCTTGACAACTGAACTAGATCTACACATTGAAGATGAAAGCTCTATACCTCCCCCTAGCCTCGTTCCCACAATGTCTGTAGATAGCCTTATGCCCTAACTGCATTTTCCAAGGAAAGAGATGGAAGAATTTCTTTCTGTTAAAATTTATTTGCCAAGGGGAAGAAACTTCAGAAAATGAAATTTGGGCTCCTCTACTAAAAAAAGCAATTCTCATCAGTCAATTAGTCTCAGCCAGGCTTCAAAGTATACAATTATCATTTTAGTGCATCATTATTAATTATAAAGGCATAACTGTGCAACATTTAATGTTTTTTCATAAACTGTTTTATTTTTCCTGTCCTTGCCATATGGCAGAGTTATAGTTTCTAGCTGCGTTGAATTTAGGCATGGCTGCAGGACTTGTTTTGGTCAATAGAATGTGAGTAGAATTGGATTTTTTTCATTTGTGGACAGAAATATTAAGAGCTTCTTTCTGCCATAGTCATTGTATACAATCCAAAACTTCCACCATTTCATTAGCCCAGGTCACAGAGAAAACGTGATGATGACAGAGAGCTTATCCCCAACACAAAGCATGATGAATACAGAGCAGGAGACAGAAATTAAATGCTGCTTTAGTGATAAGACTGTGGGGATTTATTTTTTTTCAGTATAATGTAGATGTGCTTTCTGACATAATCATGAAAATTTTTAAGACATTTGTAGAAAATCTTTAATGAAAGACATAAAACAACTAAAAGGGAAAAATAATTCAGAGAAAAAATATGTATATAAATACTTTGAGAGAAAACTATGAAACTAGGAAATCTTAGAATTATAAGAGAAAACACTGTATTTATTACAAAAAATAGTGGACAATAAAATAAAGAACATTCAGATGACAGTAGCTCTTTGAAAATTAAATATAAGATAGATATTCAAAATAGCACAAGATATAAGTTGAGAAAATTTTTCATAAACTAAGAAAAATATGAAGATTTTTAAAAATATAAGAATAAAGGTACAGATATAAGCATTCTCCAACATCCTTATAATATGATTTAGAGAATACCATAAAGAAAGAAAATATGAGAAAATAAAGAAAAGATACTAAATTAAAAAATACAAATTATCATTTTGAAATGAAATGAATATTCTAAAAGAAAAATCCCCCCAAAAGGAAAAAATAAATTTATAACCTCATACCAGGACCACCATTGTAAAATTTTGAGAGGCAGAGGAAATCAGTAACTCTAAAGAGATTAGAAGTCAAAGTGGCTTCAGACTTCTTAAGAGCACAACTAGAACATAGAATGTCAAGAAAAAGAAGTCTCCACTATTCTGACAAAATGTCCTTCATAACAAAGGATTATTTATGTGGTGAAGCCATGATTCAAGGAAAAGTATCAAAAATATTTCATCAGTTGAGTTTCTCTAAACAGATACTTCACTAACTCTAATGAGAACTTTCTCAAGAAACTACAGAAGAAGGTGTTCTGTATAATTTTGGGAGTATACTCAGAAAGAAGAAGGTAAGAAATTCTGTAATTGGAAACAAGTGATCCTGCATAAAAATGAGGTAAACAAATTTTCAGAATAATGAACAAGAGAAATGCTCAAAAAGAAAACTTGTAGAATGACAAAGAGGACACCAGGAGATACATCCTCAAGGAGGGAATAAAAACCAAAGGATAAAAGAAAAAGAGGGAGGAAGACAGGGAAGAAAGAAAAAATTAGAAAAAGTACAAAACAATTATTGCTCTTGAAAATAATGACAAGATAGTTTTTTTATATTTGTAAGTGTTTGTAATGTAATTCATAAGTACATGAAGTTGGCAAATGAAAAAAATGAGGTAATGATAATTTTTAACAAAGACACTAAAAATCAATAAAGACAATTTAATCATAGCGTACTCTGTGTCTTAGACTTAATACTCAGACAACAGAGTATAAAAAATGGAATATTGATATTATTTAAAAGGTAGTTTAATTTTATTGAGAAAATTAGAAAAACATAGAATGAAATGAATAAATGTATGTAGCCAATAGCAGATTTAAAATATCATAAACTTAGGCTGGGTGTGATGGCTCACACCTGTAATCCTATCACTGAGGCTTATAATCCTAGCACTCTGGGAACCAAGGTGGGTGGATTGCTGAGGTCAGGTGCTTGAGACCAGCCTGAACAAGAGCAAGACCCCATCTCTACTAAAAATAGAAAAACTTAGCCAGGCCTCCTGACCCATGCCTGTAGTCCCAGCTACTCAGGAGGCTGAGGTAAGAGGATCACTTGAGCTCAGGAGTTTGAGGTTGTGGTGAGCTATGGTTATGCCACTGCCCTCTAGCTGGGGTGACAGAGCAAGATTCTGTCTCAAATAAAATAAAATAAAATATGATAAACTTAATTCACATTAACATCAATATATAATATAAAACATGTAAAGAAAAGCAAGAAATGGTAGTGAATTTAGAAGTGTGGAAACAAATAGCAGATAAAGAAAGTCAATGACTTAAAAGTAATTGTGAAGAGAATGAATTTAGAAGGAGGAAAGATAAAATAGAATGGTTGTTGCTTGTAATTTTAAGCCAAACTGTATTTTTTTTATTTTTCATATTTAAGTATAAATTGCTGTGATAAACATACTATATAATAATTAAAATAATTAAATGCATAGCATTTAATGTATTTTTCTGAATATATATATATAAATTATGGTTATGCATTTATTATGATTATTATTTATTCACTTTGGGGAATAATTGTGTAAGAATTTAAACAAAATAAAAACAATGCTGTTATAATAGCAATGAATAGGATATTTTACTTTTAAAATTTTCCTTGAATGTTGTTATATGATTGTTTTAGCAATGAATTAAAATTGGAAAAAAATAGATGAAGAAAAATAGGTATAGCATTATTGAACAAAAGTGAGAAAAACATATATCTATTTATAATACCCATAATTTGATCTATTAATTCACAGGCAAAAGGCCTGGAAACATAGGCACCAATGTTTCTTCTCTTGAATGGCAAGTAAAAATTATATATATTTATGATGCACAATATGATTTTTTGGTCTATATATACATTTTGGAATAGCTAAATCTATTTAACATATGAATTACCTTACATACTTACTGTTTTTTGTTGTTATTGTCATGAGAACAATTTAAATGTACTCTTAGCAATTTTCAAGTATAAAATATATTGTTATTAACTATAGACACACTAGGATGTACTATTGATCTCTTGAACTTATTCCTCCTGTATAACCGGAATTTTCTATTCTTTGACAAACATCTTTTCACTTCCCCCAACATTCAGCCTCTGGTAACCACCATTTTACTTTTGTTTCATTTGAGTTCAACTTTTTTACATACCCTGCATAAGTAAGATCATGTGGTATTTGTCTTCTATGCCTGATTTATTTCAATTTAACATAATAACCACACTGTTCATGATATCACCAATGAAAGAATTTCCTTTTTTAAGGCTTAATATTATTCTAATTTATATATATACCATGTTTTCTTTATCCATTCATCTGTTGATGGACGCTGCTGGTGATTCCATATCTTCACTGTTGTGAATAATGCTGAAATAAACATGGAAGTTCAGGTATCTCTTTGACATACTGACTTCAGATCCTTTGGATATATACCCAGTAGTGGAATTAGTGGAACAAATGTTAGTTTTATTTTTGAGTTTTTGAGGAACCTCCACACTGTTTCCAATCATAGCTATACTAATTTACATTTCCACCAACAGTGTTCAAATGTTCCCTTTTCTCCACAACCTCACCAACACTTGTTATCTTTTGTCTTTTTGATAATAATTATTTTAACAGGTATAAAATGATATTTTATTTTGATATTAATTTGTATTTCTCTTATGATTAGTGATGTTCACTATTTTTTATCTATTCCTGTTGGTCATTTGTATAACTTCTTTTGAGAAATATCTATTCAGGTCTTTTTCTGATCTTTTAATTGGATTTTTTTTTCACTATTGAGTTATTTGAGCTTCTTCTATATTTGAATATTAATCCATCAGATATAGGTTTGCAAATGTATTCTCTCATTCCTTAGATTATCTTTTCACTCTGTGGATTGTCTACTTTGCTGTGTAGAAGCTTTTTAGTTTGATGTGATCTCATTTGTCTATTTTTGCTTTTGGGTTCATATTAAAAAAATAAAAAGAAAGAAATCATTGCCCAGACGAATGTCATGGAGCTTTTCCCCTAATTTTTTTCCTAGTAGTTTTATAGTTTCAGGTCTTAAAAAATTTAACCAAGAATGGATTTTGAGTTGAGTTTTGTATGTGGTATGAGATGATGGTCCAATTTCATTGTTTTGTATGTGGATATCCAGTTTTCCCAACATCATTTATTGAAGAGACTGTCCTTTTCCCATTGTATATTCTTGGCATCTTTGTTGAAGATCAATTGACCACAAATGTGTGGATTGATTTCTGGGCTCTCTCTTTTGTTACATCAGCTTATTTGTCTGTTTTTAAGGCACCATTAATGGTATTTACTTGCTGTTGGGGTCAAAGCTTACATTTTTTCATTTTATATAGTTTCTAATGCATATATATTTTATAAAGATGATTTACATCTAAAAAATCATTTAAAAGTTGTTTTAAAAACCAAAAAGAAAACCATAAGCAAAAAAAAAGAAGAATCTTGTACCCTCAAAAAAAGCCTCAAAATTCAGAAAGAAACAGTAACTTTAAAAGGAGCAATAAATATCCCAGTAATTACAAACAAGAACCTCTAACCAAAGAATCAAATGTAGCTCCAACCCCTCCCCTGAATTTTCTGATGCTCTGTAATAATTCCAGAAGTTGGATACAAAACTGAGGAAAACAAATTTAATGGATAAAAGTATGTTTCTATTCTATCTGAGAGAAATTAAATTGTTATAGAATAATAAAGCATAATATACTATATTTCTTATCTATCTCTTTACCTGATATAGGGTAATTATTGATGAATACTGTTCAATTTTATCTATAATTGTTAATCCAAGTACATCAATAGTGGATACACTCAGATTTTGCGTAAAGAAAACTATAAGTAGTTGCAATAAAATATTTTGGATATAAAATTAGGATCTGTGCTATATTAAAATTTCCCTGTGTGCATACACTTATATTAATAAAAGCAAATACAGTTTATCATTTGCATGCTAACAATTAAATTAGAAAATGTATATAAGTATTTTGTATATGAAGGACCTTTAGTTTGCCTGGTTTTATTATTATATATGCTAAATGTGATAGTGCTATAATCAATATTCTTGATTCAGGTAATATTTCCCTTGAGTAGCCTGAATGTCAACATATACTGTAAATGCTGTCATAATTGTCCAATGTCTAGTAATTGCAACTTATGCAATATATAAATACAAATATTTCAATATAAAGAACACAGAGTTACCCAACAATTAATAGAAAAATAAGTTAATAGAAATTAGAACCTTACAAGAAATCTTATTTCCAGGCTAACAATACTTTTTTGCTACAAAGATTCAGAGATCTAAAAGACCTTTCACATGCTATCATGGCATTATAAGAGAATACCTCTAATATTTGTGAATATAACATATATTTTTATACATTTTAATGGTAATCAGAAATGTATGAGCATTTTACATTTCTTTCTGATTTGCCTTAATAAAACTTTGGTACAGAAATACATTGCAATTGTGTTCTCATGCTCAATGAGACAATTTTCAAGATTTATGGATCATTTTGGCCAGCCCTGGCAATGTAAATATTTTATATAAAAGATATATTTATCTTTGATTTCTACTTTTCTATTTAGTGAATCTTCATAAATATATTTTCCTTCTTCTCATTCTATATTTCTGAAGCTCAACTTTTGTAATGGCATGTCTAAATTTTCATGCTGTATTTTAATAGTACACTTACTATCACTAATTCCAGGCTTATTACTCAGGATGCTGGAGTTCTCAATTTTAGGGATTTATATCTACCCCAGGACAGCTACCAATACTAAAGAATTTGGCATAACTTTAATATATGTGGAAGAAGAAAGATCATTTTCATAAGATTTGTAAACAATTAGTAGTTTGAAAGTACCCAATAAATGGTTTGATGAAGACTTATTTGCCTTTTACTAAGGTCTACTCCTGACCTGTTTTGGGAGATGACCAAATAATAGTCAGATATTGCCATACTATTGACCCTTAGTAGCCTTAAAATGTATAATGACACACATCTTTTAATTGAATTATGGAAGTACGTTATTGTGTTTCAGGAATGGACAAGAGGTTGCATTCTGTTAAGAGGTCAGGGAAGGTAATGGTTTATAGATATTTGTTGGATGTAGCAATATGGAAATTATTGGCAATTTTAGCCACATTTATTGAAAAAAAGGTAGATATAGATAAAAATTAGAAAAATGTTAAGCAAAATAATGACAAATTTATTATAATGTAGGTAGACTTCTAAGAAATCGCCCTAAATTTCCATGCTATAGTGTATACACTCTCTGTAAAGCCCTCTCTCTGAGTGTGAATGAGGCCTATATATATTAATATGATGGGAGAGTTGCTGATGTAATTAAGTTAGGCTATATGACACAGGTGATGGAATAGTCACACCTGTGATTATATTATGTCATATGAGACTACAGTTGACCTTTTAACACCACAGCTTTGAACTGCATAGTTCTACTAATGGTTTGAATGTGTACCTCAACATTCATGTGTTGGAAACTTAATTCCTAATGTAACAGTGTTGAGAAGTGAGACTTAAGAATTGATTAGGTCATGAGGTCATCATGAATGGATTAATACCATTGTTGTAGGAGTGGTTTAGTTATCAAAGGAGTGGATTCTTTATCATAGAATGAATATGATTACAAAATGAGTTAAATTAGATAAGGTGAATGTTAAAAAATAAATAAAAATTTTAAAAGAATGAGTTTTCCCCCTTCTCTATATCTAGTACTAGCTATCTTGCCCTTACACATTTTGTGAAGGGATAGTGCAGCAAGAAGGCCCTCATCAGATGCCAGTACTGTGATATTGGGTTTCCCAGCCTCCAGAACTGTGATAAGTTAATTTATATTGTTTATGAATGACCTAGTCTGGGTTATTTTTTAATAGTAGCACAAATGAACTAAGACAAAGATTATAAACAGGTTAAATTTATGCAGGGTATAAAACAATGTTTACATACAGTCTTGCACCAGGGCTGTTTCAACACCTAGCAGAGGTGGGGAACCTGTGGCCTTGGGGTCCTATGTGGCCTTCTGGATCCTTGAGTGTGGCCTTTTGTCTGAATCCAAATTTTATAAAAGCAGTCCTTTTAATAAAATGATTTGATCTGGATTCAGTTTGGATTCAGTAGAGGGGCCACATGAGGCCTTGATGTTACAAGTTCCCCAATACATCAGGTTTTAGTCTGAAATGTTGGCTCTTGACACAGTCATGGCCAAAGAATGGCCAGACATGCCAAAGTAAGGCAAGCATAAAAATGAGGTTTATTGAGGAGAAAAAGAATTACAGAGCAAGATACAGGTTTACAGAGCATTTTAGTATGCCACAGATGATGACTGGACTCATGGCAAAGGGAAAGTAAAAGGAAGGGGCCAAAAAGAGACTTGGTTATGGTCTGCATTTTGTTTTATAGTGCCTGGATTGGGGCCTCCCTAGTGTCTCAGACATCACTATGGAACCACTTCGACTGGACAGTAGGGAGTTGTACAACCTGAGTCTTACTATGCATGCAGGGTGTTCTAGGTCACTTCTGGACTCTATGGTACCTATGATGCTTGGCCCATAGAGAGTCCTTTGCATTATTGTATTCTTTTGTACTGGTGCATTAAGTTATGATTGGCCAATTCATTGGGTATTCCCTCCTCCACCAGGTATGACAGTCACTCAGGAGAGAATTAGGGTGAAGCAGGACCAAGATGGGGGCCTAGGGCTCACCCTTGTCTTTCTTCCCAGGTGGGATAATTGCACCAAGGCAACAGCACCCACTTCTGTCCCTAGGAGACCTGGAATCCCTCAGTATCTACCTAACAATTCTACAGGCTATCAGAATGGTCTCCTCTATTAATGATATTATGCAAATAACAGGGATAAAGAAGAAATGGCAAATGCATTGGAGGCCTTTGTACAACTAATGTGCTACAAAACTCTATGAAGTTTCAGGGCTGTTACATGAGTGAAATGTTTAGAAATTGAATGAGCTGGGACATGCAGTTCAATATAAAGAATGAATCATTGTATCTAACACTTCCAACATGTAAAAGGAATTACAGTGCCCTGTGCAACACATTGGATTTTAAGACAGTTTTTACTCCATGTGGGAATAGTCTAATCCATATATAAGATGTAATAACAGCTACCAGGTTTGAGTAAGGTTCAGAGTAGAAAAGGGCTCTGACACAAGTTTAGGCTAGTATAAATGGTATTAGAAATACCAGTAGTAGTAAAATGTCTTGTGGGACTTAGGCAAATTCCAATAGGATAAGTAAAATGTAAATCCCTGGAGCCATGAGCAAGGTTATATTATCTGGTATTCTTTTTTAGCTCTTACTGTGTCCTGGTAAACCATGCTACTGGGCCCTGTCACAGATAGAACACATGGTTGTGGGCCATCAAGTGACATCATGCAGCAAACTGCCCATTCTGAGCTAGACTATCTCAGATTCAACAAGCCATAAGTTTTGTGTGCCCAGGAGCAATCCACTATAAGATGGAAGGGATACATACAGGATTGGGCATGAATAGAGCTTGAGGGCACAGCACACAAGTCAGTTTGCCATGCATTCTCTACTGATGCACCCTTGCCTCTTTAGTAGCTCACACCTGTGGATAGATGTATTCACTGAGAAAAGAAAAATAGCTCAGAGTAGTCTGAGCTATATGAGATATGCAAAATTTATCAGACCCAGGGAAACATGAGTAAGGGACTTCAGTCCATGCCTTCTCATCTCTACCCCCTACAGCCATGTCCAGGGGCAATTGTTTAAAGGAATTTTGTTCCTGACTAGTTGCTTTACTCATTATCTTCATGTTCCTAGAATTTGTGATATAAAAAACAATACAGCCAATTAATAGCATTGTTTTAATGTAAATTCTTGCTGAACAATTTAGGAACTGCCTCTTCTTTTTTCCTTAAAAACCCACATGTAACTACTGCTAATCAGAGTGTATATTCAGGCCAATTTGAATCTGTTTATGCTCCTGGGTGGCCATCCTCAAGTTTGTACTCAAACAAACTTTATATTTAATCATATTTCTAAATCTCATTATTTAAGGTTGGCAGTATGGTGGATGGACCCATTTTAGGTCAGTTGATAGAGGAAGAGTGACTGAGCTTGGTTGACAGTGGATTGGCCTAGTATGTGGTTACTGCTGCATAACAGGCCAAATTAAGAGTGTCCCTGAAGACCATGGACTCATAGGCAGTGAAAAATGATTTGGGAAGTTAGGGAACTGGAAAGAGCAAGGCTGAATGATTGGGTTTTAAAGTATGCCTCCAGCCAACAGACAAAATAAACTCCCATGGCTAACTAAGTTGCTCAAAGTGAAAACAGAACTAGGCAGCCCTGGCTGGATGTTGAGGGGAGGGCAATTATGTGCTTTATGTTGTCGGAAAGATGCTATAAAAGTGTCACAGGACCTCTGTTTCTACAATCAAGCCAAAACAGTTCCTGTCTTTGGTGCCAAAATCGACTGCATTCAAAACACCCTCCCCCGAAGCAGCTGTTTGAAAGAAACATTAACAGAGACTTCTGCTTTGGACTTGAAAACTACCCAATCAGGGCTTGACAATTTCAACCAATAAGAACTGTAACTTCTCCTATTTACATTAGACCCTCCTATTTTTCTTCAGAGAGCACACTTTCACTTGTATTCAAAGTTGTGCTGCAGATTGTTTTTTATAGAAAATAAAACTCTTTTTTCTCTGCTAATCTCATGGTCTTTTGTTAACAGAGTCAAGGACTTGTTGAGAAGAGTCATGCCAATGGCCTAGTGGGAGGAAACACAAAGTAGGAAGAAGTTTTGTGAAGCAGCTGTGTACATCATGCTAAATGTAATAGTGGATGCTGTCATGTGGCTTTCAGATTCCTTCTCAGCATTGCAACTGCTAGGAGTGCTGCAGCTAACATAGCCTTTACCTTTCATGCCTTTCTATAAATTGTCCTTGACCAAAGAAAGCCAACTTCTATCTAATGACTGGTCAATGAAAAGTGATATAAAGGACCATCTCAATGTCCATTTTGAATAATTCTGAAGGACACCTCTGGTTCAGAGCTTCTTGAGGATTTTGATGAGACTTTTCTTAAGAATATATCTGTATTAGTGAGGATTCTTCAGAGAAACAGAGCCAATAGGATAGAGAGAGAGAGAAAAAAAAGAGAGACATTATAAGAAATTGGTTCACACAATTGTGGAGGCTGAGAAATACCAAGCACTGTAGTCAGCGAGCTGCAGAACCAGAAGAACCAATGTTTCAGTTGGAGTCTAAAGACTGGAAAAGACCAATAACTCCACTCAAGACAAGCAGGAGTTTCCTCTTACTCAGCCATTTTTTGTTCTATTAAATCTTTAGCAGATTGAATGAGGCACACTCACAGTAGGGAGGGCAAACTGTTTCACTAGAAACAGTCTCACAGACACATCCAGGATAATGTTTGAACAAATGTCCCAGCACCCAATGACCCAGTCAAGTTGAGACATAAGATTAACCATTACAATATCACACCCCAACTTTTCTTTGTGTCCAATCTGGCTTCTTGGCATAAACCCATAGGTGTTGTCAATGCAGAGAACACTTGTCATATGCCTCTTGCATGCTAATCCTTGTCTCAAAGTCTGCTTGCAGAGAAGCAACTTGCAAGACCCAAAAAGGCCAACCTTTTTATATTATTGTTGTTTTGTTTTGTTTGCTGTTTGCAATTAATTGTTTTAATTCTCCATGGACCAGTTGTTCTCAAAGTGTGGGTAGCATGAGCATTATTTAGAAACTTGCTAAAAATGCAAACTCCTAGGCATCACTCTAGTCATACTGAATTGGAAACAGTGAAGACAGGGCACAACAGTGTATATTTTAATAAGCCCTCCAGATGATTGTGATGAATGCTAAAATTTGAGACCACTAACATAAATAATACACTTATTTCTTCATTATTTATCATTATTATTTTATGACTACACTAACCTGTTTTTGCTTACCAAGATAGAATAGCTATATCACTGGTTAAATTCTGATTGTTTTATACATCTATGAAAATTCACAAGCCTAAGCAGATTATTAATCTAAAAGAATAGTCCTTTCAGTAAATTCTAAGTCGGGTTAACTGAAAAAAAAGAAAAAAAAGTAAAATATATAAGAAATTATTAAAAAAAAGAATAAAAGAATAGTCTTAATTTATATTGAACATGACATTTTATTTTCCTGAACAAAAACAATATTGAGATTATTATATTTTTATGTAATTGGGAACTTTAGTTGAGTTTCCTCAAATATGGTGCAAATAATTCTATAACATTTTTTTTTCCTATCATTTTCCAATTGGCTAATTCTAGCAGGTAAGATTTTTTTGTATGGTTCATTAAAATAAACGTAATTATATTCAGGCAAAGAAACACTTTCAATTACTATCAATATTACTTTGACTTACAAAAAACAGGAATGCTAATTAGTGGAAAGCAATTTAAATTTTTAGTTTAGGAGTTCAAGTATCTTTGACACAAACTGGAAACAGATATAGCTTATGAAGAAATTAGGCTTGGAAGCAATAAACGTATGTTTCAGTTCCACAGTTCTGATCCTGGGTTAATACTGTATATAATCAACAACAAAAAGGCAAAAAATGAGTCAACTTTATTTTCCAGTGGGAAAAAATTCATGCTGTGTTACATCAAGACAAGCTACTACTACTGCATAGTAATTGGCAGCCAATAGTGGGATCCAACTGTGAATAATCCTTGTTATTTTAGAGGTACTTTTCTGATCCCTCAAATTATTAAAATTTAAAACAAAAATCTTAACATATTCATTGTGTTAAATGGTCTTATTGAATCATTATGCTATTTGGGTTCTTTTTAAAAAGTTATAAATCATAATTCCTTTTATTCTTCTTTCCACACACACAAGACTCACTCATTTTTTTTTAATTCTAATGCAAGCTACATATATTTTCTCAAACCTTAGCATGGGGTTATTTTTTGATGCACAGTTTTGCTCTTTACCAATTATTACTTCCTATTTCGAAATTCCTTCAAGGGTTCATTTGTCTTTTAACTCAATTTAAAGGTAAACTACTTTTATGTAGAGCCCATGTCTTTGATTTGATTTTTCATTCCTTGTGCTCTTGTTTATTGATAAAGAACATTCTTTGCATAAAAGGGAAGCTGTTTACAGGCAGATTTTTCGTCATTTTCTCCAAAAGTATTTATTTATTGAGATATAGATATTCTTATTTTCAGGATGGTAACAGGATTCAAAGTTTAAAAAATTTTTGCCCAGAAACCAATAGATCTAACTAAAGATCTCAACTGTAAACACTGTGGTAGAAAAAACGTTGAGGCCTTTTTCTGATGTTACAATTTTGTTTATTGGGCTCATTTCTTCTAAGCACTTGTCATTTTCCTGTTATAACATAGATTCTGATCATCCAGTGTCATGATCAGCTTTGAATCTGAAAGTTTATCTTGTTGTGAAAGGTCTCATGAATGCGTCAGTTGTCCTGATGGTACCTGCAGAGTATTGTGAGCAGTTTCACCCAGAATCTACTATTGATACTATTTCTTTGGGTGGCTTCTGGGTGGAGTATGGATTCCATGTCATAGTAATCTTACACTAGTCTCCTATGCTGTTTCACTCCTATAGCAAATGTATTAGCTCATCATTCTAAATCTGCATCATATTAATGAAGTATAATTATTTTCATAATCACTCATTTTCTGTCACTTGGAGTTGTGGTAACACAGGATATCCAAATGCCACTAAAATGCTTAGAATCCAAAAAGGGCAAAATCCCATTAGAATGGTCATATACTTGAAAAATTCTAATTCATTTTTAAGAATTTTTGTCCTGAAAGCAAAATAGATATTCTGTGAAATACTATAGGCCATCTGTAGCACAGCAGAAACATTAATGGACTGTTGCCTGGAATTGTTGTGAAAAGGTTAAAATATGAATACATGCTGTCAGAGTAAACATATTATGGTGTTCAAATAAAAATTCATTTTATTAATTTAATCTTATATTTTACACTGAATTGCTTCTTACTATATATACAATCATTTCATATAAATTTTAAATAATATTCTGTTGCCTAATGCATTAGTTATGGAAATGAAGTTTCCCCCCTTAAGTCAGAGCTTCAAGCGTGTCCATCCCCCAGACGGTGTGTATCACATTCACTATGTATGTATATACCCATCCCCTCCTCCCCCCACCACCTGCCCCACACCTGACAAATGTTTGTTTTTCTTTTTTTTCTTAACATTTTGGTTACATTTTATATCTTTGCCTCTTCCTAGCAAGGGTTAGAGGTATGCCCTTCCCCTCCACAATGTTCACCACATCTCTCAGATGTGGGACTACCCCTCTAACCCTCGAATTCCTGGTGAACACCAACACCCTTTGAGCACCATAGTGTTAATCAGTATCAATTTCATGGTGAGTATATGTGGAGCCTATTATTCTGATCTTGTGTCACCTCACTTTGGATAATGGGTTTAAGCTCAATCCAGGATAATATAAGCAGTGCTAGCTCACTGTTGTTTCTTAGAGTTGAGTAATATTCCATTGTAAACATATACCAAATTTTAATAATCCACTCATGAATTGACAGACACTTGGGTTGTTTCCACATCCTTGCAATAGTGAATTGTGCTGCCATAAACATTCGGGTGCAGATGTCTTTATAATAGAATGTCTGATGCTCTTTTGGGTAGATAACTAATAATGCTATTGCTGGGTTGAATGATATTTCTATTTTTAGCTCTTTGAGATATCTCCAAATTCTTTTTCACAAAGGTTGCACTAATTTATAGTCCCATCAGCAGTGTAAGAGTGTTCCAGTCTCTCCACCTCCTCACCAGCATTTGTTGTTTTGGGATTTTTTGATACAGGTCAAGCTCTCTGGGGTTAGATGATATCTCATTGTGGTTTTGATTTGCATTTCTCTAATGATTAGCAATATTGAGCATTTGTTAATATGTTTGCTGGCCATTATTCTGTCTTCTTTAGAAAAGTTTCTATTCGTTTCCATTGCCCATTTCTTGATGTGGTTGTTTGATTTTTTTTCTTGTTGATTCTTTTGAGCTCTAGATAGATTCTTGTTATCAGACCTTTATCGGAAATGTAGAGAACAAATATTTTCTCCCATTCTGTAGGTTGTCTATTTGCTCTAATGATAGTATCCTTGGCTGTGCAGAAGCTTTTTAATTTGATCAGGTCCCATTTGTTAATTTTTGTTGCTGTGGTGATTGCTTTGGGGGTCTTCTTCAAGAATTCTTTGCCTAGGCCAATGTCTGAGAGGGTTTTCTCAACCTCTTCTTCTAAGATTCTTAAGATTTCATTCCTTAGGTTTAAATCTGTTATCCATTTTGAGTGGATTTTTGTGAGAGGTGAGAGGTAAGGATCCTGATTCATTCTTCTGCATGTAGCTATCCAGTTTTCCCAGCACCATTTATTGAGGAGAGATTCTTTTCCCCATTGTATATTTTTGTCTGTTTTATCAAAGATTAGGTTCTCGTGTGCAGATGGTTTCATTTCTGGAATCGCAGTCCTATTCCAAATATTGATGCTTCTGTTCTTGTGCCAATACCAGGCTGATTTAATTATTATTGCTTTATAGTACAGCTTGAAGTCAGGAAGACTAATGCCTCCCAGTTTGTTCTTTTCACTTAAGATTGATTTAGCTATACAAGGTTTTTTCTGGTTCCATACAAAGTGCAGAATTATTTTTTCTATATCTGTAAAGAATGGTGGTGGTACTTTGATGGGGATTGCATTAATTCTATAGATGACTTTAGGTAATATTGACATTTTTACGATAGTGATTCTACCAATCCATGAACAAGGTAGATTTTTCCATCTGTTTACATCATCTATAATTTCTTTTTTTTAGTGTTTCGTAGTTCTCCTTGTATAAGTCTTTCATATCTTTCATTAAATATATTCTTAGATATTTAATTTTCTTTGGGTCTATAGTAAAAGGTGTTTCATTTTTTATTTGAGTTTCAGCTTCATGGTTCTTGGCATATATGAATGCCTCTGATTTGTGTATATTGATTTTGTAATCTGAGACTTTACCAAATTCATTTATCAAGTCTAGGAGTCTCTTGCATGAATCCATGGGGTTTTCTAGGTAAATATTCTCTTTACTGTATATTGTAGACCCTTACAATAAGATCCTTATTGTATATAATAAGGTTTATTTGTATCAAAAATTTCAAAAAGTAATATATGAGAAAGATATATAACTTAGCTACCTTCATTAGAAAATTGAGAGTTGTGAATGCAAATCTTATTTCAATTTTTAGCATATTTTTAGTTTAAGACTTCACTATTGTCATGGCTGGAAAAGCAAGAGAATTTGGAAATTTATCTTAAAAGAAAAAGTAAAGCAATATATCCTTTACTAGATTAAATTCAGGTGTTTATCAAATTTAAGTTTAAACGTAAACACTTTATTTTAAAAGTTGATATTTATTTAACAGATAAAAGGGAGAAACATGGTGACAATATGCATTTTTAAAAACTTAATGAGTTTGTTACCCACAAAGAATAAAATGAATACACTTTGCACAGTGTGTAATGCTATTTTTTGATTAACCCTTAAGGTATGCTTTATTGTGCCTGGAAAATTCAATGAAATTTCAATAAAATGAAAACATCTCTAGTGTGAGGAACATTTTCACTCTGAGAGAGTTTCTTGTTCAGTAACAGTCATCATTGCAACATGAAAGACCTATAATGTAATAAAACTCTTTCAGAAGAACTTTTACATGAAATGCTGTCCAAATGCTGGTGAACAAGATTGACTATAATGTTGCCACAAAGAGAAACAACAGAGCAACATAAATTATAACTTTTTTCTATAATAATTTATAATTTTATAATGCAATGTGTTTGATAGATAAACACTAGGTAAGAGAACATAATATCTAGCAATGATTTGTGTTCTTTTAACATAGTAGTAGTATCCAATATAATCTAATTTTAAGCTAACAAATTCTATAACAAATTCTTATAGTTGTATAGGTAATTCCATGGATTATCACATTTTTAAATACAGTTATAGCTGATAGAAAATTTTGTGTATCTTATAGGAAACATTATACTAGAACTATAGGGATAAAATTATTGTCTGCATTGAGTCTTTATTATGATGGATAACATTAAAACTGGGTTAAAGACAAATTAGTTTGTCAAATAACACACTATCTGTAATCATGTTGAAAGATGGGACTGGGACTCCTTAATCACAGTGAGTACCATTTATGCTAGCGATTATAACTGCTATTACTTGAAAAGTCAGAAGATGACTATGGACAGAATGACAGAATCCTTATGTGTAGGCCAATATTAACATTAGCATAATAATGTTGAAAGCTTTCTCAGAAATCTCCTACCTAAGTACAACACATTTATAAGGAAGTGTTGATAGA
The DNA here is from genome assembly GCF_040939455.1 of Microcebus murinus. Lineage (NCBI taxonomy): Eukaryota > Metazoa > Chordata > Mammalia > Primates > Cheirogaleidae > Microcebus > Microcebus murinus. The sequence continues at coordinate 17,784,384 of NC_134114.1, forward strand.
CCCAGGAATGGAAATCTCTTTGGAAAGCTCAGTGAGTGTCCAGCTCCAGCCAGAGATAATGAATTACAAAATAAGATCTGAGTCCAGGCTTTTACACCTCTAATGTTGAAAATATCTTATTAATCATTTTTGGACTTTAACATCTTTAACACTGTCAAAAATAAGTCACACTAAAATAAAACTGAAAGTCAGAATCTTCACAAAGAATAGAATTCATCCAGTTCACAAATGAAGCAGAGTTGATTTTAATGCAGGCTGATACACTAAACCTTGAGAAACAGATAAATAAACTTGCCAAATAGTGGTTCTAAAACTTATTAAGTAGAAAATCAACTAGACGTTCTTAAAAATGCAAATCCCCAAGGTCCAACCACAAAGATTCTGTTCAAGTGTGGGGTCTAGGAAACTGTATGTTTGATAATGCATCTCAGGCAATTCTGATGCAAGTGGCCCATGGGTTGCAACTTGAGAGCTGCATTATCATCTTAGTCTAAGACAAAATAACTATTATGTATACCACCCTGTCTTACAGGGACCCCTGAGATACTACTTATTCCACCATTTACCACTTTTCTTTGCCCATTCCTACTTTTCTCACTCAGTATTTCTAAAAGTATACTTACTGTATAAAACTTCTTGAGAATTGATACAGGCAGTAAAATTGATAAAACTGTGTAATACGTGAAAGGGGGAATTGTTCACAGAATAACAAAGTTGCCTAATAACACATTTTTCAGAAGGTATCCTTGTCTTTAAAAGACACATGACTTTATGTACTATGTATGAATTTCTTTTTCCTTCACAATTTCACATATGGAAGATTTATTCTTACCAAAGATCTTCTTAGCAACTTCAACATGTGACTTTTTTTCTTAAAGGAAGCACTTGACAGCATCTCCTTGACATATCCGAATTGCCAACATTACTACTCTTATACTTAGGACTATTATTAAGTATAAGAGTTACTTGAATACAAACACCTTGACACCAAGACAGTTAATCTGGTAACCAAGAAGGCTACTAATTGACTAACTGGCTGGTAGCGTATACCACGTGGATATACTGAGAAAGAGGATAATTCATATTCTGAGCATGATGGAGTGGAGCCTGCAAAATTTCGTTCGTCCAGTTACTCAGAATGCAATTTTACACTTGTGAATTGATTATTTCTGGAATTTTCCATTTAATATTTCTGGACCTCAGTTAATTATGGTTTGTGAAACCTTGAATAAGGGTGTACTACTGGACATATCGTATGGCTATACTAATATTTATTGCATGTTAATTTATTTTTAAGATGTTATTTATTATCCCTATAAAATTGCTATATAAAACTCTTTATAAGCATTTCTGATTATGTCCATAAATTTAATATCTAAAAATAGAATTTAATACTCTTTAAAAATGATAGAGATTCCTATATTTCTCCTCAAAAAAATTAGAAAATTTATATTCCCAGTGATTGTTAATTGTGATAGAACTTTGGGAAGGACCAGGTGCAATTTCTTCAAATAGTTTGTACAGATCAGAAATATCAAAGGGGTGCTTTTGGAAATAAAAGTTGATATTTTATAAAGTAATATTCATAGTTCTATTATAATCCTACATTTATTGTTTTTATTCCTAAAGCTTAGAATCTCAGCTGAGAGTCAGTGGAAGCTTACCCATTGGTAGGTATGATTCTCACTAATGTTTTTCTTCATTAGGGTAGATAATCAGAAATTAACTGCAAAAAATGTATGTAATTTGGATTAATTTCATATGTATGTAGAGATAATGAGATTTAAATCTGTTTTTTATAACCTATGAGATTTCAATAGGAAAAAGATTATATGACTATACAAAGTAGTTATATTTTCATCAAGCCCCTTTAACTAATATGCAATAAAATTATCAAAATTAAAATTTAAAATTCCAATATTCATTCTAAATATCAATAAGTATAAAAAGGTAACTTATCAGAATCTTATATCTAAGCAAATATTCTTTCATATTAGTTTTTACAGGCAAAATAATGAGTATAAATAGCTAAAAGAGAAAATTTGTTAATTTTTGAATTTCAGAGATGATCAATATGATAGGATTCACCCAAAAGGGAAGTAGATAGAAATGTTTTGTTTATATTTGACTTTTTATTTTACTTTAATGACACCTAATGAGTTCATATCAAACATTCAGTCTCCAAACTCTTTTAGGAGTCTGTGTATAGGAGAATTTGCTTCTTAAGGGAAAACCAATTATTAAAGACAATTGCTAGGGTTTTGACTTCATAAGAGATTGAAATCTTATTTAAAATATCAGAAAGCAATATAGTAACAATCTCAGAATCTTCGTATTTCTATCACTTTCCTGAAGAGAAATGAAGAAAATTCATCAGAGCTAGTTACAGAATTAGATTATTTTGGATGAGCTGCCATTTAAGAAGCCCAAGTCACTTTTTTTATTGTGTGTGTGTGTGTGTGTGTGTGTGTGTATACACACATATATATACATATATGTGTGTATATATATATGTATATATATATATGCATTTTTTATTTCAGAATATTACGGGGGTACAAATATTTAGTTACATATATTGCCTTTGCCCCACCCAACTCAGAGCTACACATGTGTCCATCCCCAGACAGTGTGCACTATAAGCTGTGACAAAAATAAGGGGAAGTTTCGTAAACATTCTTTCATATAAATGATAAAAAAAATTATCAGTGTAGTTTGTGGTACTTTCTGAGAAATTTGGTCCCTATTAAAGGAGTTTTCTTATAAGAAAACTATTTCAGCAGTAATGGAAGGGAATACCTTCAAACTAAACTAACATGAAAGTTTAGACCTTATTACTATAACTGCAGGATGTTTAACACCATATATCCTTATATAATTTGTTGTTTAAATTTACATTTATCATAATAGTTCAATGGGTATTAATATCAGATAAGGCATTATTTAGAAAAATATTATATATTTTATTTGATAAGTATCACATACATTCATCACTTCTATAGTTCAATCAATAAGATTTTTTTAAAAAATTATATAAGAGCTAATATATATAGCTCATACTTTTCTCTTTAAAAATACCTTAAATGGCCCAGTTAAACAAGAAAATTGATTAACAGGGGGTATGAATTATTTGATTTCACAAAACAGGGAATAGATGAAGGTTTTCATATCCCTCAAATAAATATAATATTTACAAACATGTTAGATCTAAGGTAAATTTTAACTTATAGCAGACAATATACATATATAATCACTACTTGAGATTATCATGTTCTGTGCCAGGCACTGTTCAAAGCACTATTCCTGTGTTATATTATTTAATTATTTTTCAAGCTCCATCAGGTTTTATTATCCTCATTTTATAAATGAAGAATCTGATGCAATGGGAGGTTTATTCATTTGCTCTAGGTAATAGAGCTAGAAAAATTTAGAGCTAGTATTTGAACTCAAGAAGTATGACTAAAGGGCTTACATCCTTATGACTACATTATGCTTGCGCACGCCTCTAGAGAGAATTACTAAGTTAAGCAGATATTTATAAAGTAGTGCAAGTTAATATGAGTATATAGTTGGGACAAGCAATCATTCATTTCCCGAGAAAAGATAGAATCTATGATATCCTACTTTAGTAAGTTGGTAAGTGTTATTAAGTGATAAGAGTTGTTTGTTTAAAATTGTATATATTAAATGTATATTAATATACATACATATTTTTCTTTCTACTATAAAATACTTATTCTTAGCAGACCACCCCTACAGGCATGAACAACTAGAAAATCTGCATAAAATAGACAAAATATCTCTTGAACTCATCAGAGAGATTCTCAGGAAATGAAGACTTCAGGAAGCAAGGTTGCCCACAAGAAGAAAAATGAAAGGTAAGTTCAATCTCTAATGTTTCAATTCTCACTGAGACATTCATAGGATGTTCTAAATGGCTGAGAAGATAAACAGAGCATTTAGGGGCATACAGGGCTAGGAAATCAAAAGTTAAAGTTTAGGATTCAATTTGATCAGGTCCCAATTTATTTTTGTTGCTGGTGTGATTGCTTTTGGGGTCTTTTTATAAATTATTTGCCTAAGCCAATGTCTGTAAGCATTTTCCCAACATTTTCTTCTAGAATTCTTAAGGTTTCATGCCTTAGGTTTAAGTCGGTCATCCATTTTGAGTTGATTTTTGTGAGAGGTGAGAGGTGGCGATCTACTTTTAGTCTTCTGTATGTAGTCATCCAGTTTTCCCAGCACCATTTACTCAATAGGGATTCTTTTCCCCAATGTCTGTTGTTGTCTGCTTTGTCAAACATTAGCTGACAATATGAGGATTGTTTTATATCTGGATTCTCGGTCCTGTTCTAAAGGTCTGTATCTCTGTTCTTGTGCCAATACCATGCTGTTTGCGTAACTATAGCCTTGTAACAAAGCTTGAAGTCTGGTAAACTGGTGCTTCCCAATTTGTTCTTTTTGTTTAAGATTTCTTTGACTATATGAGGTCTTCTCTGGTTCCATATGAAGCATAGAATTATTTTTTCTAGATCTGTAAAGAATGATGATGAGACTTTGATAGGGATTGCATTAATTCTGTAGATCGCTTTAGGTAGTATGGACAGTTTAACAATATTGATTATGTATACCATAGAATACTACCCGACTATAAAAAACAATAGTGATCGAGCACCTCTTATCCTGATAGAGCTTGAGCCCATCCTTCGAAGTGAGGTATCACAAGAATGGAAAAATAGGCACTGCATGTACTCACCATCAAATTGGTACTAATTGATCAACACCAAGGTGCTCACATGGTAGTAATACTCATTGGGTGCCAGTCAGGTGGGGGGGTAAACTCATAACTAATGGAGATGGGTGGGGAGGTGGGGTAAATTCACAACTAATGGAGATGGAGCACACTGTATGGAAAAGGCGAGGCAAAGGAATTACATGTAACTAAAATGTTTGTACCCTCATAATTTTCTGAAATTAAAAAAGTAAATAAATAAATTCCACAAGGAACCATCAGGGATTGGCAAAAATAATATGTGCAGGTGCATTTGACCAGAGGTGAAAAGCATCACTAAATTTGAAGAGAAAAAAAAGATAATTTTTTGGTAAAGTATCGCAAGAATAGAAAAATAAGTACCACATGTACTCACCATCAAATTGGTTTTAACTGATCAACACCTAAGTGCACCTATAGGAATAACATTCATCAGGTGTAGAGAAGATGGGGGACTAGGAGGGGATGAGTATATACACACATAATGAGTGTGATGCGCACTGTCTGGGGGATGGACGTACTTGAAGCTCTGACTGGGGGGGCGGGAATAGGGAAAAGGACAATATATGTAACCTAAACATTTGTACCCCTATAATATGCTGAAATAAACAAAAAGAAAAAAATCAAGAGATCTGATCAAGAGAAATTTTATAACTGAAAATTTGTGTAATTGTTTGCCAGTGAATTAATAATGCAATTATTCATATTTTTAGATTACAATATAGTGTAAAACTTCCAAATACTTGAAAATTGTACAGAATTTATAAATACTTGAAAACTGTAACATGTTAGATAAGTATCAATATTATATATGGTTGTAATCTGTTGAAAGAATAAATCAAATTTTATTATAGTACATACAATATGATAAAGGATTATGGAAAATATATGTGTGTACATATATGTATGTGTGTAAATACACACAAACACAGAGAACACAAACACAGAGTTTTATTTCTCTTCACATGGGCTCTCTTGTCACAACTCTAAAACCTAGATGAAAAATGCTACCTTTTTCTTCACCAAATTTCCTGCCTTTTCCTGTTGCTGATGATCTGCATCTTTCTACTTTCCTATTCTCTTCAGAAGCCATCTACCTAGTGTGTAAATATGTATAATGGTAGTAAATCCAGCCAATTATTCTCTGCTAATTCATTAGCTAGATAATGTGTTATCTCTCCAAGGAAATGTAATGTCTTTTTCTCTATATACATCTCCTATAAAATGTCTATGGGGAGAAACACTAATGCGAGGATTAAAAAGATCCAACTGGGAGTTAATTTATTCAAGGGGGATTTACTTCGAGTCCCTCAAATCACATTAATAGAGCAGCTGCCTGCTCTAATTATGCATAAATCAATTCCACATACTACAGGTTACTCACAGAATGGGAACATTTTCAGTGCAATGTCTTCTAAAAAAGAGAATAAAATACCTTTTGTCATTATTGGTGGTGGTGCTTTTCATTATCAAGGTTTTAATAAATAGAACTGCAAAATTAAACTTTAATTGTTACAGTAGATTTGTAAATAGAATTTCTTTATATAATCATGCATAATTATCTATGCATAATGTTCTATGGCAAATATGGAATGGAAAATAAAATAATTTCTGATTTTTGACAGATCTGTAATATATTATCATCCTCATACTCACAAGATATGTCTGTATTAATTATTATCTAGGAATAATGGATGAACACAGGAGGATTATTATATTAATATTCTTATTATACTGTATGTATCGTCTAATTGCAAAGTTTCTCCCAATCTAAATTTTAATAATCATTTCTATGCAAAAAATCTTTCATCTGAGCTCAGGGAATTTTTTTTTCTTTCAAATTGTGACTGGGACAGTCTACTTATACTGCTCACCAGAACTTATATACAATATGGATAAAACTTCATGAATATTCTGTTCATTAATTTAAAAAATTGTTTTTGCTTTAATAATAAGAGTTTCTTACTGTTGAACTTTTTATTACCCTTCTTGCTCAAGCTCTTTATCTAAATCAGAATGACATTATGGTTTAAATATTAATGTATATCATCCATATGTCCTTTCTATCCTACTCCAATCACTGTTTTGCTATGTATTTGTTAGCTAATGTCTCCTACTACTGTGTCTCAGTCCTATCTACCTTCCAGTCTATGGATTGTGACAAAATTAAATGTGAGTTCTTAAGCTGACACCTCCCAACTTTAAAGATATGTAGGTCTTGATTAAAGATAAAGGTAATAATACAGTCCTATAAGGAAAATATGGTGTTTTCTATAAATGGATGCTGAGTCAATTGGAAATCCATATGGAAAAATAAACTATCTTGATCACTACTTCACATTACATACCAAAAAAAAAAAAAATCATGATGGATTGCACATCTAGATCTGAAAAGTAAACAATAATGACATAAAAGAAAATAGAATATTTTTATGACCTTGGAATAAGCAAAGTGTTCTTAAACAAAATTAAAAGTGCTAATCTGAAGAGAAAAATAATTTATAAATTAGAATAAGTTAAGGATAAGATATTTTATTTATCAAAAGAAATAATTAAAAGAATAAAAGGGTATAGCATCAGAGACAATTGTACAATGCCTAACTATAATCAACTATATCCTGACTATATGAAGAATTCCAACAGATAAATGAGAAAAAGACAGAAAATCTAATATGGATATAGGCAAAAGGAAAAAGAATGTAGTTATGAGGAAAAGGAAAATTGAAAATACAGTGATATACTACCACACACTCACCAGAATGGTAAAAATGAAAAAGGGTAATGCGAAGTTTGGTGAGAATGTGGAACAGCTGGAATTCTCATTGTGGTGGTATCATGTATTTATATAATCACATTGGAAAGCTCTTTAGCTGTATCTACTAAGCAGAAATATGTGAATCAGAAATTCTACACCGATTAGGATGTTCATAGCAATAATATTCATAGTAGCCAAAATATTACAAAAGCCTAACAATAAAATGGACATTTAAATTTTGTATACAATGGTATACTATATGGTAATCAAAATAAATGTTCTATTACTGAATGTAGCAATATGGGTGACTATCCCAAATGTAATATTGAACACAATAAACTAAACATAAGATAGAACATTTGTATGATTTTGTTAATATAAGAAATAAAATTTACATATGTATTTGGAATATTATTCAGTCATAAAAGGGAATGAAGTTCTGATACACACTACAACATGGAGAATCTTGAAAGCATTATGCTAAGTGAAAATAATCCAGACACAAGAAGACAAATATTGTACAAGTCCAACTTTTTGAAATATCTGTAATAAGCAAATTCATAAAGTTAGAAAGTAGATTAAAGGTTACCAGAGTGTGGGGGGAGGTGGAGTGGGGAGCTATAGCTTAATAGATACAGAGTTTCTATTTGAGGTAATGAAAATGCTTTGGAAATACATCTGGTAATGGTTGTGTAACATTATGAATATAATTATTGTCAGTAATAAATTCTACACTTAAAATGATAAAAATGGAAAACTTTATTTTATATGTATTTTACCATAACAAAAAATTAATAAATAAAACTACTATGAAGAGATTAATCTATCAAAATGTTCATCACAAATAGCAAAGAAAGATGTTTTACAGTCTAAATAGCCAATAAATGGAAATGGGTTAAATAAATAATGAATGGCACAACCACTTCATAGATGTCTGTGGGACCATTCAAAATCATGTAGTAAAGAATATTTAATGGCACAAAAAGATATTTACATACACTGTCAACTTAATATATACTACACATCCACTGTTTCGTTTTAAAACTTATATGCATATGATTGGAAAAGAAGAATCTACACCAAAATATGTTTCTGGGTAGCCTTTTTTCTTCCTTTTCATATTTTAACCTATATTCTCTCAATTTTCTACAACACACAAAGATGTATTACTTTTATAAATGGGCAAATAATGAAAGTTTTGGTTTTAAGAAAGCAAATAAAATCTATGTTCTTAGAAGTTCAGATAATGGTTACTCTTAGAACTTGGTAGTGAATGGATAGCAGCATAAAAAGTCTGGAGTATCATGAAGTCCTCCTTGGTATTTTATTTCTGATTTGAATGTCAGTCACATAGTAATGCTTAAATTTTGATTTGTACACTTATGTATACTCTTCTATATGCATATTAGACTTTAAGCATTTTTAAATGCAACAAATAAAAATAACAAATTTAAAAGAATTTTTAAATGCAGGTAGGCTGCACTCTTTGCTAATATAATTGGGGTTATTCATATATAATGGTTCCAGTGACATTTTAGATTTATGTATTACATATTTTTGTAAGCAGGCTCCTCATCTTTCAAATGACATGCTCTCTTAAAAAGCTTTGTTCCTCTTTCAAATGAAAAAATCTTTTCAATACTGTGAATCTCATCCTGCTTTCTTTTCTTAATTTATCTACTCAGTTTAAATAGTGCTGACATTTAATGGGCAGAAACTATATCAGGCATAGGATATAATTTCTAAAAAATTTACTTCAACGTGGCCTTTACTATACCATCCCAGAAAAAAATGGATCTTAAAATTCAAAAGCCAAAAGAGACAAGGTGGTTCAAGAAAACGCTAATGGCTCTCTGATGTGAATGTTTTGGAGAGATCAGGGAAAAGAAGGACTGAGTAGAATCCAAACAGAAAACTTTCTCTCCTGCCTTTATGGATCATTAAGTGTGCACATAACATACCAGATTCAGGAAATCCAAGTTTGCATCCTAAACAAACAAAACATAAGGTTACCCTATCTAATTATAGTTTCTCAATCAATGCAGCTTGGAAACTTCCATCTGTAGAAGACTTTGCAAACCAATTCTACTCTGACTTATGCAATGTTGGATGTCTAAAAGTCTGTGATCACCTACAAGACATGAGAATTATGTGAAAAAAATTCTATTTTATGTCATGAACAGATTTCTTGTAAATATGATAATTTCAAATTTGTGATTATCCTTTTAAATAAAGGTTGTATTATTATTATTTTTTTAATTTGGCTAGGGTCATCACACTTCCTTTCCAACTTTTCTTTGCAAGTAAGTCTCTCCTCAGACCTCTGCCTGACAATTATTGTCCCTTTTCTTAGTCAGTTCTGCAGATTTCTTTCAAAATGTGTCAGAGCTGATTAAACTGTTTTCTAATACGACCCTCAAAGGTTGCTTGCCCCTAAGGGCTGTGTATGTCAAATACTGAGATACTAGGATCAATCTCTTATGACAGTAGAGCTTTTACACTCATGGACTGGTTTATGTGCTATTCTAATTTGGCCCTTAAAACTAATCACTCTATCTATTTTAATGTGAATACTTATAACCAAGAGACATTAAGCTATCATTGCCATGGTTACAAAACTATTTGTTCATGACCGAAAATACACAATACAATTTTGCCAAAAGTCCCTTGACTGGCTTTAAGATATCTCAAAATATAATTATTTTCAAAATTGCAAGATTTTTATATTCATTTACATAAAACTATTTTATATTAAATAAACATTTCATTAAATGTGCTGACATATATATGGGAAATCTTTTTGAAAATGTATTTATTAATTTATTTTTAGTGATGATATTTTTTCAGTTAAAATATTTTGTTATTATGTTCTAAAAAATTATCACTCATTGTTCCTAAGATTTTTTTCTTATTTAATTAAAAGTCTCATCCTTAAAATTAGTATTCAAAGACATATTATAGACAATGAGGCAATATATTCCATTCTGTCATACAAAAACTTATACTGTATTTTTTATTTTAAATTTGAAAATAATAAAAATAATCTAAAATCTTCTCCATTAGAAGAAATGAATATATTGCAAATAGTAGTCTTATAATTAAATACATTATTTTCTCACTACCCTGCACATATGGTTCTTTGAGTTGGAAAATTTATATTTACCTCCCATTATGAAAAAATAATGTCCCTTGATATTAATTTATTATAGTTCCTTTCACTTTTAAAAGCATTTTCTCAAAGTAGCCTTTTGTAACTGTTTCTTTCTTTTTTTTAATTTTTTTTCCTAAATTGAAGGATAAGTCCCAGGAAAATAGAAAGAGTGCCAGTTACCCAATATTAATAATCTAATATCTTAAACTTCCTAAATCATTTTTTTGCTATTGTTGGGATAATCATAGTGATCAAATCTGAGTTAATTAAAAATAAATAGATTCAGTTTCAAGATGATTGACTAGAGATATCTGAAACTCACCTTCTCCAGAAAGAACAAAAATTGCAATAGATAATCATACCTTGAATATAACATCTAAGAGAGAACCTATAGTCCAACAGAGAAGTCATGGGAAATACCTGAGGCACAGAAGGAGAAGGTAGTAAATGGCCAGCTCAGCTGAGATCAGTTGGGTGCCTAAAGGAGCAGACTCAAGCAGATGCAGCAGAACACCATCAAGAACACAGATGTCATAGAGAGTATATCCTGCTATTGAAAATACCTCCTCCATATCTCCACAACCCAGGAGCTCCAAATAACATCACCTGGTGTCCACCAGAAGGTTACAGTGGCACAGTGCTGATGGGACCCAAAGATGCTGCAGGATGCTCAGCTTCTAGCCCATAGTGAGTATTCTCTGGGGAAAGGATACTGCAGTGCTTCAAAAATAGCATCCTCTGGGATAAAGGAAACCAAAGCTTCCTCTTCAGAACCAGAGACTTCCCTATCTGGGTTTGTGAAAAATGAATCTTCCCCCAGTAGATCTGTGCTAGGTCTGGCAAGCATAGAGTGAGATCTCCTCCCCTCATCTGCTCACTGGTACAGCAGAGTTGCTGCCACTGAAAACTCAGGTGGGTGAGCCACAGAGCTGATTATCCAGGTCTGGAAGCAGTGATCCCATACCCACCAACAAAGTGACTTCTGTGCCTAGGGCTGCATACTGCTTCACTCACAGCTGCTGCTGTGGGGACTGGGGCTGGTAACACAGCGGATTACCTGTCTAGGGCTGTGAATTATGATGGCACTCCCAATGGTGATATGGCTTCCATGCTCACGTCCACATAGAAGAGGGCAGGTGTCCCTCCCACACTCTGCATGGTACTGCAGCACTGCTGCCACTGAGAGTGAAGGAGCCTGAGAGCTTTGTGTCTGGGGCTGTGGGGCTGCTAACTCCAGTGCTAGCATATGTTGCTCTGTGGCCAAAGAATGGTTGTACTCTACCCACTGCTCCTACTACTGGATCTCAAAGAGTGACCCACCTGGCAGAACTTCATCATAGTTTCAACTAATTACCATGTCCCAAACCACCAAGGAAATCACAGATACCACTGATGGAGTTTACAGCTAAAGAAATCACACAGAGACTATGCTGCTGCATGAACCCAGAATCAAATCAAAAGACTCTACCCAACCAACACCATCAATACATCTTTGGGAAAACATCCTCCCCTATGAAGGCAAATTCAAAAAATTGTAAAAAGCAACTGTTATATCATATGTGTAAATTTCAATGTAAGGACAAAGGAAACATGAAAAAGCAAGAAAATATGATACCTCAAGTGGAACACAATAATTCTCCAGCAGCATATCCCGGTCAAAAACAAATTCACATAATCCAATAAGAAGTGCTCAAAATTATGATACTAAACAAGCCCAGTGAGATACAAGAGATTTCAAATACACACACACACACACACACACACACACACACACACACACACACATATGTATATAGAAAGAGAGAGAGAGAGAAATCAGAATAAAAGAGAAATTTATGAAAGAAATAGATAACATAAAAAAAACAATGGAAGTTCTGAAACTAACAGAATAAAATACAAAATACACATGAAAGTTTCAACAATTGACTACAGGAAGCAGAATAAAGAATCTCAGAACTCTCAGGTCTTTTGAAATAACTTAATCAGGCAAAAACTAAACAAACAAAAATTAAAATAATGAAGAAAGCTTTTGTGATATTTGGGTACCATATAACAGCCAAATACACAAATTATCAGTATCCCTAAAGTTGTATAGAGAAATAAAGCATTTGAAAACCTATTTAATGAAATAATAGATAAAAAAAAAACCTCTCAAATCTAGCAAGAGATTTAAACATTGAGATACAGAAGGCCCAGTGATCCCCAAACAAATACAATGCATGAAGGTCTTCTCACGACACATTAAAATTGAACTGTCTAAAACACAGTGATAATAATAAAATTCTAAAATCAGCAAAAGAAAGGCTTCTAGTCATTTATGAAGGAGTCCACATCATACCAACATTGGACTTCTCAGCAGAAACCTTTAGGTCAAGAGAGAATGGAATGATATAGTCAAACTGCCGAAATAAAAAATTGCCACCCAAAGATATTACATCCAGAAACATTATTCTTCATAAATGAAAGAGAAATTTTCCCCAGACAAGCAAATGTTGAGGGAATTGATCACTACTAGGCCAGCCTTACAAAAATTGCTAAAGGTAGTCCCGAACCTGGAAGTGAAAGGACAATAGTTACCATCATGAAAACATATGAAAGTATAAAACTGACTGGTTAAAGCATACACACAAATGAGGATGAGAAAATACTCAAATGGTATCACCACAGAAAACCAGCAAACCAGAGGGACAATTACTAAGAGAAAAAGAAAGGAACAAAGTATATACAAAAAACCAGAAAATAAATAAAAATATTACAAGAATAAAATCTCACATATCCATAATAACTTTGAATGTAAATGAATTAAATTCTCCATATAAAATATATAAATTGGCTGAATGAATAAAAAAAGATCCAATTATATGCTGTCTTCAAGAAATGTACTTTATGTGCTAAAACATATAGCCGGAGAGTAAAGGGATATTAAAAAAAAAATTCCACACAAAAGGAAACAAAAAGCAAGCCTAAGTAGCTATACTTAGATAAAACAGACATTAAGTGAAACATAGAAAAAAAAGAAAAAGAAAAAAAAGATGATTGCATAAAGATAAAGAGATCAATCCATCAAGAAGATGTAGCAACTCTAAATGTATGCATACCCAAAGCTGGAGTATGCAGATTCATAAAGTAAATATTTCTAAATCTGAAGAAAGAGATAGACTCCAATACAGTTATATTGGGGAATTTGAGCAACCTACTCTCACCATTGCACAGATCATCTATGTAGAAAAAAAAAAAAAGAAAAGAAAAGAAAAAAAAAAAACATTGGACTTAAACTGCATTTTAGACCAAATGGTCCTAATATATATTTACAGAAGATATCATCTAACATATTCAGAATATACATTCTTCTTGTCAGCACATGCAACATTCTCAAGGATTGAACATATGTTAAGCCACAAAAAATATCTCAACAAATTTTAAAAATTCAATCATGTCAAGTATTTTTTTCAGACCACAGTGTAATAAAACTAGAATACAATATCAAGAGCAAATTTGGAAACTATACATACATGGAGATTCAACATGGACTTGAATGAACATTGAATCAATGAAAAAACTAAGATGGAAATGAAAACATTTTTGGAAACAAATTAAAATGGAAACACAACATCCCACAACCTCTTGTACACAGGAAAAGCAGGACAAGAGTGAAGTTTGTAACAACAAATACTTAGACTAAAAAGAAAAAGAAATATTACAAATGAACAATTTAATGATTCACCTGAAGGAACTATGAAAGCAAGAACAAACCAAAATTAGCAAGAAAAAAAATACAGATTAGGACTAAACAAAATATAGAGTAAATTAAAAATACAAAGGATCAACAAAACAAAAAGTTGGTCTTCAAAAAGATAAAAATTGATAAACTGCAAGCTAAAATGACCAAGAAAAGACTCATATAAACAAAATCAGAAATTAAAAAGTACACATTCAACCGATAACCAAATAAATGCAAATGATTGTCAAAGGCTGTTATGAAAAATTATATGCTAACAAACTGGAAAACGTAAAAGAAATGGACAAGTTCCTGGAAACATACAACCCAGCGAGACTGAATAAGGAAGAAATAGAAAACCTAAACAGATCAATAATGAGTAGCAAGCAAAATTTAATTAGTAATAAAAAGTCTCCCAACAAAGAGAAGCCCAAGACCAGATGGATTCACTACCAAATTCTATCAAACATATAAAGAAGAGTTAAGACCAATCTTCAAACTATTCAAAAAAAATTGAAAGGAAGAAAACTCTACCTAACTCATTTAAAGAGGCCAGCATTACCCTAATAACAAAACTAGAAGAGGACACAACAACAACAACAAAAAGAAATCTACAGACTAATATCCCTAATGAACATAGATGTAAAAATCCTCAATGAAATACTAGCAAGTCAAATCTAGCACATCAAAAAGATAATAGAATATTATCAAGTGGGATTTATATCATGAATACAAGGATGATTAAACATATGCAAATCAATAAGCATTTCAATAGATGCAGAAAAAAATTTGACAAAATGCAACATCCTTCATGATAAAAACTCTCAATGAATCAGGTGAAGAGAACATGCCTCAAAATATAAAAAGCCATGCATCACTAACCCACAGCTAACATCATATTGAATGGGAAAAAAGCTGAAGTATTTTCTCAAAAAACTGGAATAAAACAAGGATAGACACTTTACCACTCCTGTTTAACAGTATTGGAGGTCCTAGCCAGGGCAATCGGGGAAAAGAAAGAAATAAAAGGTATCCAAATTGGAAAAGAAGAAGTGAAATTGTTCCAGTGTAAAGATTATGTTATCTTATATCTAGA
The DNA here is from genome assembly GCF_040939455.1 of Microcebus murinus. NCBI lineage: Eukaryota > Metazoa > Chordata > Mammalia > Primates > Cheirogaleidae > Microcebus > Microcebus murinus. The sequence goes on from NC_134114.1 coordinate 17,799,875, forward strand.
AAACCTAATGACTGCACCAAAAATTCTTAGAACATATAAACAAATTCAGTAAAGTTACAGAATACAAAATCAACATATAAAAATCAGAAGCATTTCTATAAATATGAAATATAAATATAAATATGAAGCATTTCTATAAATGAAATAGCTGAACAAGAAATCAAGGAGGCAATCCTGTTTACAATAGCTACAGAAGAAAAAAAAAACCTAGGAATAAACAATTAATTGATATAAATAAATCAATACATTGAACCAAAGAAGTGAAAGATCCCCACAAGAAAAACTATAAAACTGATGAAAATAATTGAAATGGACACAAACAAATAGGAAGACATGTCATGTTCATGGATTGGAAGAAATAATATTGTTACAATGGCAATACTTACCAAAGCAACCTAGAGATTCAATGCAATCCTGATAAAAGCACAAATATCTTTTTTAAAGAAATAGAAAAAAAAGTCCTAAAAATTGTATGGAACTAAAAAAGAGACCGAGTAGCCAAAGCAAACCTGAGCAAAAAGAATAAAGCTGGATACATCACACTACCTGACTTAAAAACATATTACACTGCTGTAGTAACCCAAACAGCATGGCATTAGTATTAAAACAGTCATATAGACCAAATGAATAGAATAAAGAATCCATAAATAAATAAGCATGTTTACAGAAAACTGGTCTTCAACAAAGCTACCAAGATAATACATTTGGAAAAGGACATACCTTTCAGTAAGTGGTGCTAGGAAAACTGGATATCTGTATGCAGAAGAATAAAACTGGACCTCTGTTTCTCACTGTGTACAAAAGGCAACTCAAAATGGATTAAAGACTTAAATGTAAGACTTGAAACTATACAACACTACTAGAACATAGGGAAAACTATTCAAAACATTGGCCTGGGCAAAGAATTTATCGCTAATACCTCAAAAATACAGGCAACAAAAACAGAAATAAATGGGACAATGTAAAACTTAAAAGCTCCTGCACAGTCAACAGAAACAATCAACATAATAAAGGGACTACTTCCTGAATGAGAGAAAATATTTGCAAATTATTCATCTGACAGGGGACTGATATACAGAATATACAAGGAACTCAAATCACTCAACAGTAAAATAATAATAATCCCATTAAAATGTGAGGAAAGGACACAGATAGATATTTCTCATAAGAAGACATACAAATATCCAACAGGTATATGAAACAATGCTCATCAGGGAAATGCAAATTAAAACCACAATGAGATATCATCTCACCCAATTTAGACTGGCTATTATTAAAAAGACAAAAAAATAACAGATGCTGGAGAGGATGCAGAGAAAAGGGAAATCTTATACACTGTTGATGTGAATGTAAATTAGTACAACCACTGTGAAAAACAGCCTAGAAGTTTTTCAAAAACTAAAAATAGAACTATCATATGATCCAACAATTCCACTACTGGGTAGCTATCGAAAGAAAAGAAACCATTCACGTTTATTGCAGCACTGTTGACAATAGCAAAAATACAGAATTAACCTAAGTATTCATCCATGTAACAAACAGATAAGGAAAATATGGTATGTAAGAAGTCTGTCTAGAAAGTATCCAGCCATTATCAACATAAGGAGAATGGTTTGCACAACATTGATGTAACCTGGCAGCCAAGTAGAGTGTACTGGAATGTGCATGTGTGAACAATGACAACTTCACTGCCCTCCTAGTCAGTGGGGTGCTAGATACCATTGAGTGAGCATGTGTACTGTGTGCCCATCACATTCAAAATGAATGAGTGCGTAGAAAAATGAATCTGCATCAAATTTTGCATTAAGATTGGACATTCCTCCACAGAAACTATTTGGATGATTCAGAAGGGTTTCAGGGATGATGCGATGAGTGTAGCGCAAATAAAAGCATGGTGCAAACACTTCAAAGATGGTCAAGAATCTGTTAAGAGTGATCCACATTCTGGAAGGCCTGCAAGAAGCAGAACACCTGAGAATGTTCAATGTATTTGGGTTACATTAAGAGATGCTGGGAGAACAGTGTGAGGTCACAAGGTGCCTACTTTGAAGGGAACTGAGGTGTCATTGCCCTATGTACAATGAATATTTCTCCTATCTTGTATCTTCTTCAATAAGTGTGTATATTTTTCATATTACATGGCAGGGTACTTTCTGACAGACCTCATATACACAATGGAATATTATCCAATTATAAAAAAGAATGAAATCATGTCATTTGCAGTGACGTAGATGAAACTGGAGGTCATTATGTTAAGTGAAACAAGCCAGGCTTAATCATTAATCTTCAGTCTTGTAGAAAAAGATAAAACAATAGAATGAAGGGAGAGAAAACTCTTAAAAACAACTTGAAGAGAATATAGCACATGATCTGAGTTGAAAGATGTCCTTAAATTTCAGGTATGATTTTCATGAAAATCTAATCATGTTTACTGAAGTTTTGCAACATTTGATTATGATATATAGTAGATAATTTTTCTTTGTAATTAATATAAAATAAAGTTGTATAATTTCTATTCCTAAATTATTTCAGGTTTCACTGGTAATAAAGCTTTAATTGTATAATAATTTTATTAGTGTTAACAATAAAGTGTTCAGAGGGAGGAAGATCTCTGTAGGACAGAGAGATGGGGCATGGAACATGCTTTTCTTTTTAAAAATGACTCTTCAAAGTACAAAGATAGTTTTCTCAAACATTATAGATCTGCACAACTTTTTTTTAAAAAATACAATTTGTTGTTGTGTGGATTTTAGCAGAGAAGATGCCAAACTTACATTAAGTTCCCCAAAACAGTAGGAACAGAAACCTTCTCAAGCAAAATTTTTCATATAAGATCACCTGTATTTCAAAATGAACTTGGCTTCCAGTGAAGTAATTTCTGGAATCTCTTTCTACATGCAGTTAGCATATTATGGTTACATATATTTCTACATACAAGTGCAAAAGAATGAAAAACCATGAAGACCATGAAAACATAAGCAGCAACAATAAAAGCCTCAGCTCCTTCTACTTTTAGATAGATGGATTATGAGCTATAATATGTCATTTGAAATATCCTGTGGTGATTTGTTAGGACCATCCTGACTTGTAACTACCAGAAAGTTTAATGTTTCTATTTTCTGTGGTTTAACACCACCTTAAAGTTGTCAGATATCAAATGGTTCACCTGATTCAATGACTTACTGGCATTTAGAACCTTCATTGTGAGTTCAAATGCTGGTCTTTTACTTAAAACCGATCCTTTTTTTTTTTTTTTTTTTTTTTTTCCTGAGCATTGAACACGACAGAAGCAACTACTCTTAATATTTAATAGTTAATTTATTTCTACCTGTTTCATTAGGAATATGAGCCTAACTGTTGCATTAGGGCTTGCATCCATTAAAAACCTAATGAATTATAAATGTCTATTAGTGGCTGATGATGACAAGCATGTGATAGCATAGTCCAAACAACAACAACTCCAAAAAATGAGGAAAACAAAAATTTATATGTGAACTCTGTGTATACTTATTAGAGAATCAAATTTATCTGCCTGATAGGTCGGTCCTGAAGGGTCCTATCTCTGTTCAAAACTACATCATGCTAATGTTGGAACATAAAATATATGATGTAATGATGGATTTTGTGGACTGTAGCTCCCATTAGAAAGGATTTTAAAGGCCTTACTTACTGATCAGAGCAACTCTCAGTATTTGTAATTTAACAAATACTATAGATAAATATTAAGTATATTTAAATATTAATTAATTTGAATTATAAAATTAGTATAAGTTTTATTATTACCATTTTATAGATGAGGAAAATAAAGCTTGAAGAAATTATGTAGCATTTCAGTGGTTAAGTATCTCATAAATTGTGGTTTCAGGATTCCAGTTATACCATATCACCTCTAGAACAGATTAACTGGGCTTTCAATATTTCTCAGAATACTAAATATTCTGAGAAGTATAGTCATCTATTTATTAACTACCAGAAGGATTTATATGATACAGACATTTAAAAAATACCACATGTGACATAATTATAAATAGTTTACATTTAAATATTAAAAGACTAATCTGAATTATAAAATATTAAATTAAATGTTTAACTTGATATGGTAATTTAATATGATCTTACTGTTTGCAAGGCACTATGTAGCTTAAAAACATCTAATTTAAGTATGTTATTATATTTGAATGGAACTTTATAATGTGCTATCATATAGAAAATAATGCTTGGCTTTAAACAGAATAAAGCTGTAGAGTGCCTTAGTTTGTTTTCTGATGCTATAACAGAATTCCACAGATTAGATAATTTTTAAACAATAGATATTTATTTGACTCACATTTATGGAGGCTGGGAAGTTCAATATTAAGATGACAGCATCTGACATGGGATAATGCAAGAACAAAGGCTTGCAATCTCATGGTGGAAGGTGGAAGGGCAAATGAGAAGATGAAACAGAGGAAATCGGACAAAACTGATTTTTTAATTAGGAGCCACTTCCATAATAGTTAAGCCACATCTGCAATAAGGACATTAATGTATTAATTCATGAGATCACTGCCCTTATGACCTAATCACCTTTTAAAGGTCCTACATCCTAATACCATCACGATGTCATTTAAAATTCAACATGAGTTTTGGAGGGAACATTCAAACTATAGCATAGAAATAGTATACCTGGATATGCATAGCAGAACATAAAGTAAAGCTGTAAAGAAATGAGTCAAACTACTCTGAAATGTGAAAGTACTCACATACATGGCTATTTATTGTCTCTTCCATAATTATTAGTCCTCTAACATATTACAGGTATATTTAGTGAAGATTCTTTGTGTTTTACTCATAAATATCATAGAATGATAAAATTCACATCACTATGGAATATTAGAATCTATACTAAGAATTTTTTTTATGTATTATCTATTTAGTCCATTAAAGAACCTTTTCAAAAGTAAATATAGTTTTAGTTACAAATACAAAACTATATCTTAGATGGTTTGTTGGTTGCCCAATATTCCACAGCAATTATGTAGAAAACACACTATTACAACCTATTCAAATTACAGAACAAATATTTTCAAATTCTGGTATTTCCAGATATTACTTGAAGGCATATTAACTTTGCTTATGTTTTTGAAAGGAAAAGTGGGAAAATGTATGCAATCTCAGAAAGGAAAAACACTATATAGAATACTAAAAATTATAATTTGTTGAGTCATTATGTACCAAGCTCTGTTCTAAGCATTTTTTTTCTAAATAGATGCATTTAATCTAGTCAACATTCTTATAAAAGAGATATTGTTATTATTACTACTGACATTTTAGCAATCATTAGGAAACATTATTTTCACTTAAGTTTTCCTCAGATTCATTTGATTGATGCTTACTAAGCCCTTACTATAGAAACTGAAATAGAAGCCAAGTTAAAATTAATAAACTGAGACTAAGATATGAGGTTAACATGAGAGAAGTTTAGCTAACAAACAAAAATTAATTATGTCAAACAATTACTAAGCCCCTATATTTTTACAGTTAGATATTAACCTATTTTTTTTATGTAGCAAATTATTTTGTAGAACATATGTTTGATGTTAAGAGATAATTTGGATATAAATGCCTGTAAACTTAGCTTGTTCAGTATGGATCTAATATGGTTTTAATTTAAAAAATACACTATTCAATAGGCATTCATTAAATATCCATTGTATATTTCAGAATTTTAAATGTAGCTTAGATTAAAAGCAAAATATGAATCCTATAGTATATTATAAACTTTAATTTACTCTGGAAAACAGCGTATCTCTTGTGTAATTCTATACAATGTACACCTCTCCAAAATATAGAATCATGTATCTGTTATTATATATGTTATACTTTTATTTGTTATTTTGCATGTTCAAAGCTAAAGGGAAGCAAGTTTGAGTTAAATCAGTGGGATAGAATCTTAATTGGGAATAACTAAAAAATAGCATACAACTTCAATCCATTTTGAAGTTGTCAGAATGTTTCAGTGATATGGAAGCCTTACAAGTCCTTACAAGTTCCTAGACTGCAAGGAAGCCCAGGAATGCTTGGAAAACACCTAGAACCACTTTTCCATCAGGGATTCCATCTGAGGAGGGTGGGAATCTGAGAAGCTGAATAGTTAGCTAAAGTTGAGAGGCTGAAAAACTTACCAGAGTTTTGCACAATTGCGCAAAGGTTGATGGATGGCAGGGCATAGACTGGAATTGGTGGCTGACCTGGGAGAATTATTCTGGGTTCCATGCCAGTATTTCCATGCCTTATATTGGGTGAACAGAAAAAAGTACAGCACTCACAGTAATTGAAGCCAGTTTCAAATCAGATCAGTCTCAAGGTAACTGGTCACTGCTTAATTGATTCTTGAAGCAAATATTTTAATAGGAAAAAAAATTCAAGTTTGAAATTGTCTTGCAATGTTTCATATATAATTTCTTGGTCACATGCAACAAGAAAATAGCTGAATGCATATCGAAAGAGACAGAGAATAGAAACAGATATATCATAGTAAAACAGCCAAAAACAAAGAGAAAGAGAAAAATTATAAAGGCAGCCAGAAAATAAAATAAAAGAAGCTAGAATAAAAGGCACATTGCCTTCAAAGAAAGACTTCCCCAGAGAAACAATTGAAGCAGTAGACAATGGACTGACATCTTTGAAGTGCCAACATAGAATTCAATACCCTGTGAAAACATCATTCATAAATGAAGACAATATAAATTTTTAGAAAAACAAAAACTGGGAGAAGTCTGTTGTGTGCAGCATTGATTAAAGAAAATGCTACAGGAAGATTTTCTGGCATTGGAAAACAATCACAGATAGAACTATGGGAATAAAGAAAGCATGAAAGGGAATGTGGCAAGTAAATATGAGGGTGGATCAAATGAATTTGACTAAGGAAATCACATATTTTGGAATTTCATATGTAATATTTATGTTCATTAAATTCCTAAGATTATATATAAATGTATATATGTAAGGACATTAGTTAAAGCACATATACTCAATAAAACCAAAGGCAGGAGTAAATAATTAGAAACAGTGTCTTAAGAATTATCCTTTCATTTCTGAAATATGGAAACATTCTAATTTTATTTTAATTAATGAGCCAAAGATACATCTTATCAATTTAAGATGGTTAATTGACTAAAAGTAAAACAATAACTAAAAAAATATGAAAAAGGAAAATAGCAAAGTTAAAAAATACTTCCAAAAGAATGGAGGAAAGGAGCGAAAAAAATAATGAAACATAATAACATAGTAAATTATCTGGATTTCTTTTTCTTCCTCTAATGTTCAATTTTTTTCTACATTGCATATTACAGAATTTTCTTATTTCAGAATTGTCTAACATTGCTGGTAGTTTTGATACATTTATTAGATTTCTGCAATGAATGCTTCACAACAAACTGAAAATCTTACTACCTTACAACAACAAATATTTATTTTTGTTACTTATGAGAATATATTGGATTTAGATATTCCCCAGAAGTCCCTTATTCCAGGATTAGCAGCAGCAGCCTGGGCTATGCTTTTTTTAAGACAGATAGTAGAAATGTAAGGGCTAAGCTAAAATACATGAACACATTTTAAGCAGAAACTCATGTAATTTCCCAAAATTCTATTATTGGCCACAGCAATCATTTGGTCAAATCCTCATCAAAGTGGTGTGCTATGTGATTTCCTGGAGGCACTATAAAGTCATATAGCAAATGATGTAGACATATAATCTTGTTACAGGAAGGAATTGAAGAGTTGGGACAATAATCCAGTCTATCATACCTGGTAGATTCACATTTACATTTGTTCAACTGTCATTTTCTTGAGGAATCATACTCACAATTCCACAGTCTCAGTACTATATTGCAATATTTTCAAGCAATGTTATATATTCAAGCAATGTTATATATTCAAGCCATTTTATCATAGCAGTTTGTCTTTCTTGTCCATTAATAAGTGTTTGTTCAAGACAAACTATGTATATATGTGCATCTGTGAACAGTTCAAATATAAAGTCATATACATTACACATTTAAAAAAATTAGTTCAATATGATTAAAATATGTTTTCAGTAAATATTTGTTGAAAGAATAAATAGAAGAATCCTGGGCTTCTATCACAATATGCTTTTTATTTGGATGGACATCTGGAGAAACCTACACTCTATTATGTCACTTTGCTTTCCATAAGCTTATAGAAATCTCTATACCACAAGCTACTTGTGATTTCCTGAATTTCAAAGAAAATAGTGAAGGTTTGAGTAAGGGATGTTTAGAAAATAATAAATGTAAAATCCAAAATTATTAGAAATATATGGACTTTCTGTTATTGGACTATCTCACTTTACTTTTCATAGCTTATAGGGACAACTGAAGAGAATTATAATGTATTATATTATAGATGCAGTTTCCTGAATTTCCATAAAAAGATCTGTAGGATCTTATCAGAATATCAACAATATAACATAATAAAATTGACATATCCACTATTTGAAATATACAAATTTTGAAATGATATTTTTGCAGTTCACTTGAATTGTTCCAGCATATCTCTACACTCAGGATTCTGTTTTGTTTTAACTGGCTAAGAGAAGGAATAAAATTCTTGAAAAGTAAAATTTTATTTCCCACAGTAGTCTAATTTTTACATTAAACTTTTAATTTAAATGTATTTACTTTTTTTTTTCATTTTTCTTGATTCAGTGGGTACCTGGAAAATATATATATACTTGATTGTTTGCTATTAAGATCCATATGCTTTAAAAAGTGAAGGTTGCCTCACCTTTCTATAATTTGTGTCTTTATATTTAAAATTAAATGTTGCTTTGGAAACGTGAACATAAACAAAGTAGATCTTATCTTACTTATAAAAGTTTTAAAAGTTTTATAGACCATTGAGTTTATACTTATATACTTCTGAGGTTAAAAATTAATGCTTAAATCTTGTGTTATCTATAGACTCCTAGCTTCATGGATGCTCTTAGTTTCATGAGCATGCTGTTAGCTTCATTAGGATGTGTTTTAAAGAGACAGCTTTCAATACATTTTGCCTTTTTTCAGGCTGTTGCATCTGTTACATATCCTCCACTGTCATTTTTACCCTTCTGTGTCTATGGGAGGATGGGCAACAGATCATTAATCTACTTCTTGCTGAATTGGGGCAATGTTTTAGCTGGAAGGTTTATAATTAATAGATTTACAGAAATAAAGAATGCAACAAGTTACCAGGTATAAAAGGGCATACACAACAACTACAATTGGGAGAACTGACAAGGCAACATGGAAGATACCTGATAGAGATTTTACCTTGCCTGGTATCTAAGACACCAGTATGACTATGGGTCCTTACTGTCACCTTGCACACAGGTCTGATACAAGGCTGGGTAAGAAAGAAACATGGGACCTCTGAGTGCAGAGCTATGAGTCACACCCTATATGTGCTCTGAGAGGCAGGCTGCTGCAAATTCAGGAATCATATACAGGAATATTTGCACTGGAAGAGTTCTAGGATGACAAATCCTGCTATGAGACAAATAAGTAGAAGAGGCAATAGCCCAAGAAAATGCTCACTAAGGAGTTGTCTCTCCATCCTATTGACAGAGCAAATAACCAAAGAAAGGTTAGTAAAAATATCAACATTTTCATTTTTCCTTCTTTTTAAACATATTTTAGATCACTTAAAGGCTGGCCCTCCCACTGGAGGTTTAGGTCCTCTTCTTCTGTGGGGTACCTCTTTACTTTGGTATGATGGACTTAGGATTTTATTTCTGACAGTTTCAATGAGGAGTGAGTTGTTAGAGGCACTTCATAGGGTCCCTTCCACTTCTCTGTTTCCAACTGGGTCAGACACCTAAAAGAGGTAAATTCATGCATAATTGTTAGTGCCTGACTCACTTGTTTGACATATTGCTTTACTCTGCTTTCTTTACTCATGGTTATATTATTATACTTACCTCAGGGTACTAGGAAGGATCTCTCATAAACTATTTCCTAGGGGCTTAACTTATGCCTGCTTCTAGGATCTACCCTTATCATGAGGAGGGCAAGCAACAACAACTTATCCCACTTTAGATGAGTTTTTTTTCCATCACTTCTAGGATGCATGCAGTTTCCATTCTATGTGTAGGGTTCTGCTTACCTGCTGGGTTATCTCTGATAAAAAGGATGGACTGTTATCACTATGTATGGAGGAAGGAAGCCTAGGAACATCTTGATAACCTGAAGGATCAATGAGTCCGCCATGTCCAGCTCCTTAGAGAAACGGTTCACCAGGTTCCTACTGGGAGTCCCCTGAAAGAAGCTTATGGGCAACCACAGGATATCATAAAGCAGATACAGGTGCAGGTGGCAGGAAGCAATTACCACCCCCGTGGACACTGCCATGGAATAGTCAAACACGATGATAACTTGTGAAATGCCCATGGCTCCATGGAGTGTGTTCTTCAGTCCTCTTGCAATGGGACAATCAGTCCAGAGACTGAGCCAGTGGTTAGTCTCTATCAGCTTCCAGGTGTGTTCCTTCTTGGTCCCAGCTTTCTGCTGCTTGACCATATGGTTGAAGTACCAGCTGACATCCCCACTGTAGGAAGTGGAGCTGCTGATCTGTCTCTGCAGCTGCCTGTCCATGAAATTCATTACCAGCATGCCATTCTCTATATGCTTAGCCTCTTTTTGGGGACTGCTGATGCCCATTATCCCATCTTCCCCTGGGGTGCTGCAAATGGGGTCCTCTCAAATGAGGTCTCACCAAATCCATCAAGGCTCCATGCTTCCAATATGTGCATTGAGGCAGGTGCCCCACAAGAGGCTGAACCAAGGCCTCAGGCAGGAGAATAAATCCATGATAATGCTATTTCCATTTAACTGTGCCATCCCAAATGTCAGAGCCCCAGTCTTTAGTTTTAAAGGGGATCTAAGTCTAGTCAGAGTTTCAATGTCCTGAGGATTTATTTCCTACCATCAAGAGTCCCTTTTCTTCCAAATAGCACCATGTGTATGCACAATCATCCATACAGATGTTTACCTTTTTTCCTAAGGGTAACTGAAGAGCATTGGTTAAAGCAATCAGATCAACTTTCTGAGCTGAAGTCCCAGGTGGCTATATGCTGTGATCACTGCTTTGTTGTCCACAAAGCTGCTCCCATCAGTGAAAAGATCCCAATTTGGCTCTGTCATTGACTATTCTGACAGATCCATCGTGGTAGGATATACAGACTCCAGAACCTCTAAACTACCATGTCAAAAAAGCTCATTCTTTTTGGCTGGTAACAGAGTGGCAGGATTGAGAATAGACACAGTCTTTAAAAACAACTCACAAGTAGCTGCTACTGCCCAGATGCAAAGAGGCCATCCTCTCACAGTATTGTTCAGTTGCTTTGACAAGTATGCCACTGGCCTTGGGATGCCTCCTAGCATCTATACTAGGACACTAAGGCTCATTCTTTTGTTTTACACATTGTTTAAATTCTTTCTGCAGGTCAGGCAACCCCAAAGTGGGGGCGGTCATAAGACTCTTCTTTAGTTTTTCAATAGCATTTTGACAGTCTGTGGTCCAGAACAGGGACTCCACCTCTGTCCCTTTAATGGACTCATACAAGGGCTTTTTTATTCATCCAAAGTTTAGAATACAGATGTGACAGAGCTCTGCCATTCCTAGGAACCCAGATAAGTAAACTGATGTTTGCAAATCTGTCAAATTGCAGGTCCCACAAGTCCCCCACTGAGCTCCCATCAAACAGAACAGGAAAGCCCTCTTAAACCCATGAGGCAGCACAGTCTAGCAGCCCTGCCAGGACACTTTAGTCCTAGGATCCTGCTATTCAAAGTACAACTAAGTACCATTCATCAAGTCCCTTAGCTGCTGCTTGCCTACACAGCTGTCTCACCTTTGCCTGGCCTCTCCTCCGTAACCCCCTGCCTGGTTCGTGGAGCACTGGGCATGGGTGGTGCCATGGGTTGGGACAGCAACTGGGGGAAGTGGCCCCCAAGACTGCTTCTGTCCATGCAGCTTGGCACCAATCAAGTAAGTCCCCACTGTCAATGGGGGGGATATTTGGATTGGAGCCACTAGTGAGGCAGGGAGCCCCCACCCCATCCTTTATCACCTAAGTCCTGGGCTTGAAAAACAGCCCATTTACTTTCCTGAAGATTTCGTGTTACCTGGAGTCCTTTGCAATTTTGGGCAACGCTCTTTCCAATGTCCTTCCTCTTTACAAAAAACACACTGTACATCAGTCTGGGGTGACTTTTTCTGCATTTTCCTTGTGCATGCAAGCCCCTATCTGATAATGGGAATTGTTCTGCCCCAGATATGGGTGCCTTCTGAAATTGAGTTATCTTTTGGGTAACTCAGAGGAAGAGACCATTCCTTCCAGAGTGACAACCTAGTGGGCAAGAGCCATTCATGCCCTCTCCTGCCTCTTTCATGGTGCTGAGATGGCAGCAGTGGCAGCAGATGGCAGTTGCCCCAAGCTCGGCTCTGTGTGTGCCCATTTCCCAGGCCAGCTTGGCTGCCTACCCCTGGCAGGATACCAATCAGCATGAGCTCAAGCATAGCCGAGCCTACAGTGCCTTACCATAAAAGGTGTTGTAGCCACCCCCAGGGATCCCAGTGGGGCCAGTGTGTCCTCACTGCATCACATGTTCGACCCATGGGGGCAACAATCATGTGGTGGACACTCCCTCCCCACCCCTCATTTCCTCCTTGCCATGCAGTGGCAGGCTGCACTCGCTGGTCCCCTCTCGTACCAAGTCCACTCCCAGGGCTGCGCTGGCAGCCAAACCAGAACTGGTGTGGACTGGAGGAATCTGACTGTTTAATTAAAACAAAGTACCCTGAAGGCCAGTGGTGGACAGGGCAGTGGGTAAAGGGCTCAAGAGATCCAGGGTAATTAATTCACATGGGGCCTGACTATCCCACCCACTGCCAGTAGAGGTCTCTCTTGTGCCATTAACTTCACCCCAGGCAATTTATGTAATGGCATGGAAAGTTGTACATATGGGATCTCATCCCGTTTACCTTACCATTTGGCATTTCATTTGATAGCTACTTCTCCACATACTCCAGCATGTACACTGGATTATAATAACACAATTCTCTTTTAGACATAGACTCATAACATAAATTGGCCATTTAGCCAAGGTTATCCCCTATGGGCTTTCAGATAGAGTTTTTTATGTTGCAACAAAACTCACAAACATCAAACATAGTCAATACAGGGAATCCCTAACACAAAATGCTAAGGCCTACCAAATGGGAACCATCCAAATGAAAATCAAATTCTCAAATGAAAATCAACATCTCCTAATCCAAAAGGCACAAAGAGAACCAAAGAGAGCCCCCAGTTTCCCTGGGAACTGCAAATGAACTCTAAATCCAAACCAGGTTCCCTAGTTTCACTCAACTTCATGAATTCCACCCCAAACAGTGCCTTCAAACAAATCCACTAGGAACATCTGAAAATCTCCCCCAAATGGGTGGAATCAAGGTTCTCGGCATGCACACTGGGAAATTAGGAAAATGGTCTAGTGACTGGTCACTTCCCAAATCCATTTTCTCCTCAATTCAGATTGCCAGGAGCTCCACCTACTTTGTGGGGGAGAGACAGGAGCTCTCCAGAGTTAAACAAGCTCTGGCAGCTACTGAGGTGATGTCTTGCTCTCTCACACTGAAAAGATATTGCTTCTACTGGTGAAGACCCACAGTGTGACCTGGGGCTGCTCCCTGACGTTCCCAGTGGTCGTAGGGTGCCGTTCAACTGGGGGGCCAATGGGCCTACCCAGGGACACCAAATTCTGTTAGGGAAAGTTTGGCGCTTGTCCCTGTGGTTTGAGGATAAGGAAAGGGAAGTTTATAAATTTGTCAGCAAATGAGGAGAAGGGCAAACTCCCACCTTAAAGTACCATTGTCCTATCTATAAGCAGAAATACAGAGCTTTTAAAGGGAGGTTTTTCATATGCACAATATTGTTTCTTAACTACAGTTAATGGTTCTGATGAATCCCATCTCTGGTGAAGACAGTCTCGTGACTTCTGCCCAGACAGTTCCATTGAGCCATCTGCTGTGGTACAAAGAACAAAGGATGCTCCTCTACCCCTCCTGACCACTGGCCTATAGCAGGGATCAGGTTTTAATTCCCAAAAAGAGTATGGGAGGTTTTAAAGACACAGCTTGTAATACATTTTGCCTTTTTGTAAGACCATTCCCTCTGTTACACTGATAAAGCAGTGGTTATATAACAAAGTTTAAAAAAAAAAATTAACAGGTATATATTTACCAACAAAAATCTACCAAGATGGTACAGATAATTAACATGGCCCCAATACTTAGTTTCCTCCCTTTTTGTAACATCTTATATTAGTAAGGCATATTTGTTAAAATTAACAAACACATATTTATACATTATTATTAACTTCAGTCCCTACTGTGTTCAGATTTCCTATCTGACACCCTTTCTCTTTCAGAATCTCATCCAGAATACCTCAGTCTATTTACTTGGCATGTTTCCTTAGGCTATGCTTAGCAGTGACAGTTTCTAAGACTTTTCTTGTTTTTGATGACATTGGAAGTTTTAAGGAATATTGACCAGATATTCTGTGGGAAGTCCTTGTAATGAAATTTTTCTGATTTTTTTTTTTCCTCATGATTATGTTGGTATTATGAGTTTTGGAAAGAAATCTCAGAGAAATAAAATGTGATTGTCACATCACAGTAAGAGAACATACTATCAACATGATTGATAATAAGGTTAATATTTAGGATGATCCCATGGTTGAGGTAGTATTGGTTAGATTTCTCCATTATAGTGTTACCCTCCCTCCTGAAAAGATATGTCTTCCACTCCATCAGAGTAGAGCATATATGTAAATTATTTGGGATTCTTCTTCCAGCTCCCACAATGTTTCATTTTTCCACATGGAATAGCACTGGGTGAGGGTGAGATAGATCAACACAAATAGAGGAATTGCCTCACTGCTGAGGGACCACTGAACAACAAAAGGCTACTGCCATTTTATGGACCTAGGGAGCCAGACAAAGGTTTAGGAGTGGAAAATTACTAATCGGCATGGAGAAATGTGTTTCGATGCCGCCCCCCGGCCCCCAATAAGGAGGTCTCAGTGGAGGTTCTGAATAGTGTGTTAGTCTAATCTCCCTCTCCCATTAAGGCTATTAAGGAGGCCTCTGGATGGAGACACCCAGACTAGGGATGAAGATACACCTGAAAACATGTCCTGCCCTGGTTGGGAGTTGAGAGATAAGTACTTGACTGCAACTCTCTCCAATAATTGCAAGCATTGGCTGTGCACCAAGTCTTGTGGGAGAGCTGCCTTCCCCATGAGACCTGCTGGGTAAGGTCTTTGTAATTGACTATGCCCAGGCCTGAAAGCTTAGCTTATGTATTTTTGCTTGCATTAGGTTTGGAAGTTTGTACCCTAAAAAGTATTGGTCTATTTCACTGAAGTTGTTAAATTTGACAATAGAGTAACTCCCAATATTTTTCCATGTCATTTTAATGTCCATAAGATCAGTATCAATGACCCCAAGTATATGGTAAAGACTAGTGATAAGGATGGAATCTTGTTCATAAATAATTCTAATAGCACTCCCACAATAACCACAGCCAATAGTACCGCCCACCATTTTCAAAAATATCATAATAAAAGCTACAGGAAATTTTAAAAAGCATTATTAAGCAGAAATCCTTCCATTGAAGTTTGTAGTCCTCAGCTGTGGTGAATGATACTGAGGATATTATCCTCATTTTATTTTATTTTTTTTTTACCTCCAACTGAGTAGTCCTACTTCCTTGGAAATGGGTGCCTGAGTGTCTTTCTCTATGTGTGCTTCTCTTCTCTCTCTCTGCTCGCTCTCTCACCAGAGACTTCTATATTCTCTATTCTCTATCAATTGCATTTTTATTTCTCTATTAGGCATTTTATAATTCATGCATTAAATTTACTAACCTTTCTGTCTAACGTCAATTTTAAAGGTTTTAAAACTTACCTATTTCATTTTCTTTATTCTCCAGGACAGAAGTAATTTAATATTTCATCAATCCCTATATTTATTTATATTGTCATAAATATCATTAAATATATATATATTCATGAAGAATAATAAAATAATTAGCAGATTTTCATTTTTCTAAGTGAAGATTCTAAAATGCAAATATTAGTTTTATTTGCATTTGAGCACTGTTACTATAGAGTTTTCTTCAAACATACGAGGCCAGTATTTAACAAAGGTGATCCATGGTGTGTTCTACCATAGAGTATGAGAGATATGTAATTTTACAATAAGTACACCCTTGGGTTTCACTTTTGAGCATATGAATCTGAATCTCTGAAGAATGCATTTTCTTCTACCGCATTTTAAAGCAACATCCCCAAAGATCTCTGTGTACACTAAAGTATGAGGAAATTGTCTTACATCTGGGACTTAAATTTTTATAATATCCTTTTTATTCTTTCAAAGTTATATTCACAAACTTTTCTTGATTATCCTCCTTGCCATTCTGCCACATTCACTAAGGTATTCACATAATTTGCTATTACTAGGATTATAAACACAATTTCCTCAACTATTGTGAAGAGATAATATTTTCAAGCAGATTGCTATTTCCTGGGCTTTCTCAATTTTCATAATATTCTTATTATACTAAGGTGGGAAGAATTTCAAATAGTTTTTTCCAATATGGCTTCAATTACCTGTGACCTATGTGGTTTTAAGTAAATTTCCAATAACTAGATTTATTGTTTGCTTTTTAAAAATCTATCACCAAATTTAGTTTGATTATATTTATTGCATTTTTATAGAAAATGAAATAAAGATGACAGTGGCTTTAAAGTGGTATTATACTACTTTATAGATGCAGTTCCTAAATTAGCCTACCAAAATCATAGCAGCAAAGGTGCAATATTTAGAAAATAGTTGCTTGAAGTAAACTTAGAAAGATCAGGGGGAAAAGTGGAAAGATAGGGAAACACATTGCATTGTTCTGTTTGTATGTGTATGCATATGTATGCATGCGAGTTTTAATTATTAGTAAATTTCCCTTGAAATTTGTGAATGTTATAACAAAATGTCATGACAATAGCTAATAGAAAAACATACAAGGATCATCCCCTTTGAAAGTGTACTACAGCATTAAAAAGCCTTAACTCTCTAACATTGACAATATATATTGATATTATATTAAATTCCATGAAATTTTAAAGTTATAGATAATTGGTCAATATTATAATTTTCTTACCCCATTTATTACCATGTATATAATATAAATATTTTATATTTGAATACCTAAGAATGTAATTTAAGATTTTTATCCCAGTGGCAGATTGAGCACATTTTCCCTAGCTGGCCATTCCTCCTCGGCTAGGCAGCTAAGGTTAGAGTTCCCAGCCTTGGTAGTAATAGAAGTCATTGAAGGATTTTAAATAGGGGGGTGATATGGTGTGGACAATGTTGTATTGGAAGTGATAAAAAGGGAAAGAACAGTGTGCAATTTAAGAAGCTAAGGGGACTTACTACCAACTGTTTGAACAGTAAAAACTAATGATGCCTTCTCCTGGTTTAAAAAATCCTACATGTACCTTAAAAGAGTTTACCTCACTTTTCAACACTCTCCCTCACTCATTGATGGTATCACAGTCTTACTAAAATATCTACTATTCCTTAATCAGGGGAAATTTATTTCTACCTTGGGGCCTCCATATTATATGTACTTCCTATTTAAAAGATGCCTTCCCTGAATTTCACATTGCTCTTTCTTATCATTCAGACCTTAACTTAAGTGGTATATTGCAATGAAGCCTTTCTTAACCATACTATCTTTATCTTATTAACCTTCTAGTTGATTAGCACTTCATCTAATAATCTTAATTAGCTACTAAGAATTTTTCCATAAATTGTAAGCATACAGTGTAAGGCATAAAATTAAGATTCAATAGTACATGCTGCTTTGACATGCAGTGAAACCAGGAAGGCTTTTTGAATGGCCTAACTACAAGTTCCCCTCCTCACTCCTCCAGGGATAAGGTCCTGCCACCAAATAACATTCCTTATCAAGGACCAGACACTGCTCCTACTGAACCCAGAATAGTGAGTTTCATTTCTCTGCCAGCCTGTAGAATTATTCAAACAAGACATACCTCCAATAGAAACATGGGGGACCCCACCTTTGTGATACAACAAAATCAGCTTCCCTTGGCCCCTATTTGTTCACTCTGTTTTTCAGTTCAACCTCTGTATGCCCCTACAAGGCATGTGATGTCCTCCTTCCCTGGGTTGTATCTGTGAATAGTAAACTGCTGTCAATCTCATCTATCCAGTGTTTGGCCTTCCTATAACTGTACTGGCAGAAATTCCTCCATCACTGGTGGGGTAAACAAGAGGTCTAACAAAACAATTGTTTTTAATGTATTTACTAATTTGTCAAGTATTTGCCTATCACCATAGAAGGCAAGCACCTTATCAAGAAAGACTTCATCTTTCTTTTTGATCATCATATCTCTAGACCCTTCAATAATGTATTATTATTATTATTGCTCTGCAGAAAGAATGTGACCTACATGACACATTTATTTCAGCCTTGTGAGACTGTGAGCAAAGGACTCAGTCAAACCAGCTCAGACTATTATTTATAAATTATACAAAAGTGGAATGATAAATAAATATTTTTAAGCTGTATTAATGAAGATTTTGAATAAATGAATGGTTAACTAGACTTCCCTTCCTACCTCAAATATTTAGAAATTTTCATGTTATAGATGTTTACAAACACACATATGTATAAGTTTGTCAAGAAGCATATCTGTATCAATGCAACATGAATAGCTTACAAAATGAATAGCTATACAACATGAATGGCTTCTGCTGGTAAGCCAGTAACAGGAAAAATCTTTGAAAATGATAAAGCACAGTAGGTTAACTATGATAAAGCATAATAGGTTAAACTCAGGTGGGCTGAGTTTCTAAAATGGGGACTCCAAGATGTCTCAGCCTAATCTTCAGAATGGGTGAATATGATGAGATATCATTTCCATGATTGTTATGTGACATGGTACAGTTGGCCACAATATAGGAATATTGTCCTGGTGGGTGCATTACAATATAATAAGAGCCCTTGAACACAGAGAACGTTCTCCTGCAGGTAGCAGAAGAGGAAGTAAGAGAGATTTGAAGCACTGGAAAGAGTCAAGATACTATTACTGCATTTGAAGATGGTGAGGATAATGATTCAGGGTTCCTGGGTGATCTGTCGAAGCTTAGAAGGACAAGACTGACAGCCAATGAGCAAATGGAGGCCTCAGTCCTAAATCTCACAGCACTATCCTCTGCCAAACTCCTGAATGAATTTGGAAGTAGATTCTTCCTCAGGCTCTTCAAAAAGAATGTGGCCCAGCTGACACATTGATTTCAGCCTTGTAAAAATCATGTGCAGAAAATCCAGTCAAATCTGCTCAGACTTCTAAATTGCAGAACAGCGAAATTATAAATGAATGTATTTTAAGCTGCTAAGTATATGGCAACAGAAAACTAATACAGTCAGATCCATGGAGGAAAGACTGCTTAAATTGTGCACAGCAGAGGAAAATGAGAAAGAAGGAATCAGTTCCAGAATGTACATGGTGTGGTGACAGAGGATATAGAATCAGGGGGCACCCTGCGTAGGTATCAATATTTATCTGGGGCATTGGATATAGAGCATCCAGGTTATTTGACCTTATTTTTTACCCTATTCTCATTTCTTGACCACCAGGATCCAAACACTACCCTAGTCTCAAGAAACAGAGACAAATTTTGGGGATAAAGAGAGATCTTGAGGCTTTGAATGGCTAGAAATTAGCAGAAAAAAATGATGTGTATCACATGGGCAATTAGACACATTCCCATCACTCATGACAATATGGCATACCTTTCCTCTGCAAACAGAAAATGAGGACTAAGTTGAGCAATTCCAAATTCAATAATAAAAATAAAATCATGAATTAGTAAGGAAGCAGTCACTTTAAAAAAGAGGCAATGATTTTCTTTTCACACTCTAGAAGCACCAAAATTAAAAGAAACATCAATTGTGTAGTTATCTTAAATAAAGGATATCTTTAGAAATATACTATATAACATTGTATGAATAAAATGTAACGTAGAGTAAGAAAGATAACTAATTAAACACAGTAGAATTGATTACCAGGATCAAATAAAAAATAGCTTATATGGGTTGACTGGCAGAATGTCCTCAGAAACAAGATTAAGAATAAAGAACCTTATGTTCAGCCAAACTATTAATATGTTAAAAGTGCTAGAGTAACATATAAAAGAATCAGATGAAGAGAATTCACAAAAGGGGAGATATAAAATACAGGAGTGGGGAGAAATGTGCTTTCTCTTGTGAGGAGTCTTCATGGGTGTCATCCTGGGGACTTTGTGAAATGGAATTTTTATAATTGTACAATAAACAGCCTCTTACAGAATCTTGTGGCTTGGTGTGTAATCCCAGCACTTTAGGAGGCAAAGGTGTGGGAATTGCCTAAACCTAGTAGTATGAGACCAGCCTGGGCAACACCATGAGATCTCCAGGTGTATGAAAAATATTTTTAAAAAATAGCCAGGTTTGGTGGTACATGCTGTAGTCATAGCTACTTGGAAGGTCAAGACAACAGGATAGCTTCAGCCCAAGAGTTTGAGGCTACAGTGGGCTATGACTGCACCTCTGCACTCTCCAACCTAGGGAACAGAGCCAGATGCTATCTCAATAAAAACAAAAACAAAAACAAAAAAAACTCCCCGGCGTATACCTGGAACACACCTCACTTGGCATGAATGGAATTAACAGAGCCTGTACCATTCTCCTAATGTACATTATTTTCCTAGACCTGGCAAAGTCCCAATTTCAAAGAAATTTTAATGTCAGGATGAGAATTCTGCTATAGTGCTACTTTCCAATTAGCCTAGAAAAGTACCTCTGCCTCTATGTACTGACTGTTTTCCCCATTACTCTTCATATATTGGTCACTGCAGAATGTGTTAAAAGACATCAAGAACATGCCCTTGTCTCTGACTAGGAGTCTTACTGTTGGGACACAAAGATGTCTATCATGGCCTACCATAAAAATTGATGTTTTCTGTATGATCGGTACCCTGTGTGTGTGTGATATGCAATAGTATTTTTAAAAATTTTTTCAGATATAGACTTGGAAGGATATATTGGTAGAAGTCTGCTGTGTTCTTAGTTTTAACTGTAGTGTGCTAAAATTGAGTTTAATGTCTGTTCAACTCAGACATTAAGTTTTGTCATATATTTACTAATCCTTTATTATGCCTGAGCTATAAGTTACTGAAGACAGGGAGATTCATGGTAAATAATAATATTCTGTTCATCCTTTTTATGGTAGTAAGTGGAACATTATCTTATGTGCTAAATATAACTTCAATCTGTGAATAAAAATAAGATAGATAGGTAGGTAGGTAGATAGAAAGATAGATGGATGGATGGATTCATGAATTTACCAAATATAAATCCATGAAAGAATTACTAGAGGACATACTCCAGCAAAATAAAATCATACAAATGAAAACCAAATTGAAGAGGAATCTGTGATTAAATGAAATGTTATTGAACAAAAAGACTAGCAAAACTAATAGATATCAAGGGATGAATGTAAAAACATTATCATAAAATAATGTTCCACAGGAATTCCTAGCCTAGGAGACAGGGTACTTGTAAACATTCCTTGGTTTATTATCTTCTTCAGTGGGAAGATATAGATGTTGATTCCCTTTCAATTTGACTTAAAATTTTTCATAGTTTGTCATGTAAACAAATAAGTCTACATGATTAACATGCATTTTAGTTTTTTCCAGTTTATAGTTATAAACAGAACTCTGATGTATTCCAGATGTTAATTCTTAATTATTTATATAGAATATATATATGTAAAATTATGTTTTTACAGGTTAGAGGATATATACATATTACATGATTATATGTGTCCCAGAAATTTGGCATTTTGTGCACTCTAACTTTATGTGTTTTTTATAAGAATGGAATGCCCTTTTAAAAGAAAGAAAAAGACTATGAACCAAAGTCATTTTCAAAAACATAAAAATGCTTTTATTTGTGTTTTGATTAGAATAGTAGGCAATGAATTTGACATTTTTTATAACAAAATATTTTTAAAGTTTTTTATGATCTTTTATGTAATAAAAGATTTTTCAAAGTGAAATGTCAGTGTCTAGAAGAAAATACTGACAGTAGTTTTAAAGACAAAATTAATGAAGCTGAATATGTAAGGAGCAAATACAAATTACTAAGAAAGTCCAAAGATGGGTTGTAAAAGGCCATTTTCAAAAGAAGAAAGATGCATAGCAATTAAACTTATAAAAAAGATGCTCAAATTCAGTATACTCAGAGAAGTATAAATTAAAATAAAAGTGGACAATATTGTTCTGTCAGATCAACATAGAGTCTGCTGACTTCCAGATTTTTATGAGATTGCTTACAAACAGCCACTCAAACACAATCAATGGTGGGAGGTATAAACATATCTGAAACATTTTGGAGTAGAATCTGATAGTATCAATTAATATTAAACGTGCACTTATTTTCTCACCTAACATATGTTAGATATGTACTCTACATAAATAACCAAAGATTTAATATATCTGGAATACATCAATGCTGTATTCCTTGGGGTGGGGGTAAGACTAAAATGCATATTAATAGTGTAATGGTTAACTTTATCACCTTTAGATTTATTTGATGTTTATCTTTTTCTTTGTTAAATTATTTTATAGTGCTTTGTGATTATATATGAACACATGCTTTAAGCCTTTGATATTTGACGACCTTTCCAAAACTTAAATTCTAAATCCAGCCTTTTGACCTTAAACTAGATTTTTATACATTAGGATCACTAAAAATCTAAGACAGACATTAGATTTATGTGATGTGTCAAAACCATCCAGGGAACATTGTCAAATATAAAATGATATTTAACTTTCTTTGGGCTGTACTTGTATAAGTATGTTATTAATATACTAGTATTGTAAAATATTGACATGTCTTGGTATGTGTTATCAGTAATAATTATGGTTATTATGTAAATTGCTACATGTCGCAAAATAACCAATTTGGTTTGTCAACTGTCTGTAACCATGGCTGGTCAAATATTATAGATGCTGCCTCTGACAGATCTTGGCCAAAAGGGGGGAATTGTGAATTAAAATGCTCACACTCCCCCCCCTACAGGCTAACTGAATGGACCCCCTTGTGGCCAAAGGAATATTCTAGGGCAAAGTTGCCTGCCAGGAGGAGGGAGGTCAGACATGCCTTATCATGCCCCCCTCCCTTCTTGGAGACTTCCTTTATAACCCATTAACAGGCCTAAGGGTATGCAAGACAAACCTGCAGGTCCTCAATTTATGCAACAAATGGTGGCTTATCTCTGGTAAATGGTTTATGTTAAAACATTCCAAGTCTTTAGACAAAGCTTCATGTCTTTAGCCAATTACAATCTAAAGAATCTTTAAACCCATCTATAAGCTGTAAGCCCCCCCCCCCCCCCCCCCCCGCTTTGAGATAGCCCTCCTTTTTGGGCCAAACCAATGTATGCCTCTCACATATTGATTGATGGCTTTACCCATAACCCTTGTCTCTAAAATGTATAAAAACCAAACTGTAACCCAGCCACAGCAAGTCCACTTGCCCAAGGCCTCTTGGCAGTGGCTCTGGGTCATGGGCCTCAAATTGGGCTCAGAATAAATCTATTGAAAATTAAAAAAAAAATAGTGTAATGGTTGAATAAAATGTAAAATAACCATTAATTGGAATATAAAATAATAATTCAAAAGAATTAGGTACATGTATAGTTAGAAATCTGAAATATACTTGTTACATACTGCTCACTGGCTTTAGAATTATATGTACAACATAATTACATTATTATAATTCTGAATGTGTGTATATGTGTCCGCAGTTATAGATGTATATATATCTATTTTTGCCTTTTTTAAAAACAGAAAGACTTTATAGATTTTGAGATAACCAGGAGGCCTTTTTGGAAGACATCCTTACTGGAGCCATGAAAGCCTTCTCTTGATAGCAGCCTCTGATAAGCGAACCATTGAGTTCACATATTCCTTTAGGGCAAAATCTTGCAAACTCCTGTTTTTGTCTTTAATATAGCAATGTTGGGCAATACAATAAAATAATAATTTTATGAGCCACATTTCATTAATTGCTCAATCATATTTCTCAACATTTCTTTAAAAATCATGTCAGATTATATGATTTATATAATTAATTATAACATTACATATGTCTTCTGTTTCTCTATTTATAACATGGAAAATTAAGTTTCACATAGTGATTATTGGTTTTTACTCATATAACCATATAGATATTTAGATAAAAAAGTAATTTAAAAAACAAAAATAAAAAGGAAAATAGATGGATTTTATTGACAAACTCAAACTCTATTGAGAGAATATTTTCTTTGAAAGAAAATTAAGTTCAAGGGTTTATAACTTCACTTCATGTATTATAACTTAAATTTAGAATGTTAAATCTCCATTAACTTGCAGGAAAATGCATATAAACTTATGAATCTCTTGGTATCAGAAAAATGTTTTAAATTAGTTAAAGATATTTGAATTGCATATAGAGTTATGGGATAAAATAAATGATATGAATGAATATATAAATATTTTCAAATATGGTTACAGTTACTTTATATAATAGCATTTGAAAAGAAAACAGAAATTGGAAAAGAAAGAAAATGACAAAATTTGGGGCATATTGGCTTTCACCAACCAGTTCAAAGAATCTTTGTACTTTGTGATTTAAGTAAAATAATCAAATTAGTTTGTTTGAAAGACTGACCTTCAAATATTTTAAAGTTGACTTTGTGTTTATTTAAAATAACTTTCTAAATCACTAAAAATATCATTTCTTATAAGATATTTATTTATAAAAGCAAATTGCTATGGGATTCCTTCCCTTGAAGCCAAGCTAAATACACAGCCAGCATACAAATGTGAGTATCACTTAGTTCTATGATAAAAGAGTAAACCACAACTTCACAGTAAATTGTTTCCCCATTTCAAATGGGAAAATTTAATTCCCACTTCTGGTTAGAATACCTTCCAGAAATAAAATTAAGTCTTTGAGATTTACTTTAGTTCCTTTCTTTTTCTTATTATTAGTATAAAAATAGTAAGATCAATAACTTTACTTGACAGCAAAGAAAAAAAATGCGTATGTGCATACACACAAAAGAATGACTTTATTAAAGAAAAGAACAGAATATAATTTTCAAGAATATTTTGAGAATACATTCTCTCTTCTTCTAACTTACACATTCATTTAGAAATTGTCCAAATTGTAGTATATTCTTTTATAGTGCTAGTGTTTGGATTGATCTTTATAGTATCACTTTCATTACTGATTCTGGTTCTGGAACTGCCAGATCATGTTCAGACTAAGCCTCACAGTTTGGTTTCACCTGTGCACATTAGGCAAACTTTCTTTTCACCTTCCTCTGACCTCTGCTAGTCTTGTTGCTGGGTGGATTTTGATGCTAGGGTTTCTAGCATTATATATACTTGACAGTCATAAATACTTGTTTATTCTTTTCATTTTTACTTTGAATTATAGTCATAGCCACTTGGCATCCCTTCCTGCTATAACTTGGTTGGTCACGGTATCCTTTATTCCTTTATTGCTTTTTTCTAATTGAATCTTGATTTAGTTCAAAGATCTCAGACATAGTCTATCTTTTACTTGCTCCAGAATCTCATTCAGCAGAACCAGATTGTTTATAATCTGCAGTCTTGCCCTCTACCTCTGTCTCTGTCTTCTCTCACTCTCTCTCTGCATAGATAGACACATACACACACACACACACAAATATATAAAATACATGGGCAGAAAATATATAGATATCTCTATATACAAATATATATCATATATATTAATAATTACAAATGGATTATAAAATTATAATTCAAATACTTAAATTAATGGGCTAATCCTTATTATTACTTTATTATAGGTGTTATAATCTCCCATGAAAGATGAATAATTAGCTTCATATCTTAAAAATTTTACCAATGAAAAAACTATATAATTTTATTCCTTTTTTTATTTCAGCATATTATGGGGGTACAAATTTTAAGGTCATGTATAATGCCTTTGCCTTCCTCCCCCAACAAGTCTGAGCTTCAAGTGTGACCATCCCCCAGATGATGCACATCTCACTCATTATGCATGTATATACCCATCCCTTCCTCCCCCCTCCCACCCACCTGCCCAATACCCAATAAATGTAATTTCTATGTGTCCACTTAGGTACTGATCAGTTAATGCCAATTTGCTGGTGAGTATATGTGGTGCTTGTTTTCTCATTCTTGAGATACTTCACTTAGTAATATGAGATCCAGCTCTATTCAGAAAAATACAAGATGTTCTATATCACCGTTGTTTCTTAGAGCTGAATAGTACTCCATGGTATACATATACCACATTTTATTAATCCACTCATGGATTGATGGGCACTTGGGCTTTGTTTCCACAGCTTTGCAATTGTGAATTGTGCTGCTATAAACATTTGAGTGCAGGTGTCTTTTTTGTAGATTGTCCTTTGTTCTTTTGAGTAGATGCCCAGTAATGGGATTTCTGGATCCAATGATAGATCTACTTGTATTGCTTTAAGGTATCTCCATATTGCTTTCCACAGACGTGGAACTAGTTTGCAGTCCCACCAACAGTGTAGGAGTGTTCCTATCTCTCCGCATCCACGCCAACATTTCTTATTTTGGGGCTTTTTGATAAAGGCCATTCTTACTGGAGATAAGTGATATCTCATTGTGGTTTTGTTTTGATTTGCATTTCTCTGATAATTAGAGATGTTGAGCATTTTTTCATATGTTTGTTAGCCATTATTCTGTCTTCTTTTGAAAAGTTTCTGTTCATGTCCTTTGCCCACTTTTGGTAGGGTTGTTTGATTTTTTTCTTGCTGAATTTCATGAGTTCTAAGTAGATTCTAGTTATCAGCCCCTTATCAGATGTGTAGGCTGTGAATATTTTCTCCCATTCTGTAGGTTGTCTGTTTGCTTTCATGACTGTTTATTTGGCTGTGCAGAAGCCTTTTAGTTTGATCATGTCTCATTTATTTATTTTTGTTACTGCTGTGCTTGCTTTAGAGGTCTTCTTCATAAATTCTTTGCCTAGGCCAATGTCTAGGAGAATGTTTCCAATATTTTCGTCTAGAATTCTAATAGTTTTATACCTTAGGTTTAAGTCTGTTACCCAGCATGAGTTGATTTTTGTGAGAGGTGAAAGGTATGGATCCTGCTTCAGCTTTTTACAAGTGGCTATCCAGTTTTCCCAGCACCATTTATTGAATAAGGATTCTTTTCCCAGTGAATGCTTTTGTCTGCTTTGTTGAAGATTAGATGCCTATATGAGGATAGTTTTATATCAGGGTTCTCAGATCTGTTCCACTGGTCAATATTCCTATTTCTGTACCAATACAAAACTGATTTAATTACTACAGCTTTGTAGTATAGTTTGAAATCTGGCATATTGAAACCTCCCATTTTGTTTTTATTGCCTAGAATTGCTTTTGATATACAGGGTCTTCTCTGGTTCCAAAGGAAGTGAATAATTATTTTTTCTATATCTATGAAAAATGATGTTGGGATTTTAATAGGGATTGAATTGAATCTGTAGATCAGTTTGGGTAGTATAGACATTTTAACAATGTTGAATCTGCTGATCCACAAGCATGGTATGGATTTCCATCTGTTTACATCCTCTGCTATTTCCTTCCTCAGTATTTCATAGTTCTCCCTGTAGAGGTCTTTTACCTTCTTAGTTAAGTAGATAATTTTATCTTTACTGGTATCTCAAGCTGAATTTAAATAGTATAATTATCACTATTTTTGTGTCATGAATGTTTATTTTTTAAGTTTAATTTTGAAATTAATTCGTATTTACACTACTACAAATAATTTCCATGTAGTCTTCATCCAGTTTCTTCGACACTTTAAGTTATATAACCAATGGTGAATGCTTGCAAATTACATTAATCCAAGAGTAATAATCTACCAGTTTATTTTAAATTAATTTAATTATGCAACTAATTTCCTTTTTCTGGTACAAAACCTAATCTAGGATCAAGTAAAGCATTTAGTTGTCATGTCTCTTTAGTGTCTTCCAACATAATTCCTCATTGTTTCTTTGCTTTTCATGATTTTAAAACTTTTGAAGAGCATCGACCGGTTATCTTATAGAATATCCTTTATTGAAGGTTTCTCTGATGTTTTCTCCTGATTATGTTGTGCACTTTTAGTAAGAATGCAACAAATATAATGGTGTGCTCTTTTTTGTACATAATTTCAGCAGGTGGATTATATCAATGTGAGCCATTATTGGCCATGTTAGCTTTGTATTCTTGGTTCAGATGATGTATGACAGGTTTCTCAATAGTAGAGTTTAATTTTCATCTTCATAAATAATTAGTATCTTGTTGGAAGAGACTCTGAGAGGCTGAAAACATAAAAGTTTTGCCATACATGTGCTAATTTTGTCAACAGTTGACCTCAAGCTTTTCTCTTTTTTAGACAAAATAATTATTTATATTTCTTCATTGCGCTATGTATGATAATCAGAATATAATTTTTATTTTTCCTGAATATTTTTTCGATGATTAGCCCTGTGCCATTTGTATTATTCATAATAAATTCATAAACTAGAGCAATGTGTCTGAAATAAATGAGACAAAGGAAGATTATAGCTATGGCTTTAGATAGCTATGAAGTACATGGCTTTTAGCGACATTTTGGAAACCTGCTTAAAAGAGACAATAAAGAGAGTCTTGATGAGAATGGAAATTGAAGGTTAGTACCCATTTGATATAAAAGAAAAAATAATAGCCTACTATATTATTTCTACTGCCTCATGGAACATTAACAAAACTGAATTACCCTATAAAGAGAATAATGACTTAGAAATATCTATAGAAAAGATGTCCAGTACTCTTTGTTATAGGATTTCTTTTAATAATGAATATAAAAATTTAGAAAATGAAAACTTGCCAAACTTTGCATAAACTCCAGCAGTATTAGTAAGGAAAAGAGTTTTTAAATTGATCTGTAGTCTTAAGATCTTGATTTGTGTTTTAGGGCTGTGATCACACATTAAAGATGAATGCCAATAGAATTGAAACTTAGAAAAGCAGCTGAAAATTACACAATTACAAATATCACCTTAGTGAACAATTACATCCTTTTAGAGGCCAACTCTAATTGCAGATTTTAACATTTCTTTTAGTTATGAAAAGGCATGCCCACATACAATCAATCATTTTAATTGCTATTAATTTGTTGATCCATGTTCCATCTTACTGAAAGCAAATAAGAAAGCTAATATGTGCTGGCTTTTTTGTGATCATTGGAAATATGCTCCATGTTTTTCCCTTTTACTCTACATTTAAGGATATTAAATGGAGACATGTTCTGAACTACTAAAATAAAGAATAATAAAAGAAAGGTACACCACAAGCAGTGCATAGGCAGCACATGGATTTTACAAATTATTTATGTCTTTGTTTTCTAATCCAAAGAATTAATTCTAGGCAGCTTATTTCTGGCCAATTGGTAGAACCAACAGCATGAAAAAACATAAGGGTATACATTTGGACAAGTTGTCTTCCATAGCATAGTTTAATCACTTGGCAAGTGAGTGCCTGCTTTGTATGCGTAGGCTACCGCAGGGATCATCCTTGCCTGTACTGATTCTGCACTTCCACCATGAATAGTCAGATCCTAATGTTTAGTGCTGTGAGAAAGTAAATGTCATAAAAAAAGGAAATGAAAAGAAGTTTGCATATTGACTAGAATTAAGATAGGTAAGATCAGCCACATTAATTCAAGAGATTTCACAGAAAAGAAATGATGGAAAATTAACTATATTACTTTAAATGTAATGTGCTATTTTGAAGCAAGCTATTTCATAGATTGCTTACTTTAAGCTATTTTTTTTATAATTTTTATAGTGGGTTAAATAATGCCCCCTGAAAATCAATGTCTACCCAGAACCTCAGAATGTGACCTTATTTGGAAATAGGTTCTTTGTACATGTACATGTACTTAATTAAAGATCTCAAGATAAAATTATCCTGAATTCAGGATGGGCCCCTACATCCAGTGACTGGTGTTCTTATAAGAAGAAGAAAATATACAGAGAGACACATATAGAAAACAATTTGAAGATGGAGGCAGAAGGTGGAGCTATATTGCCACAAGTCAAAGAATGCCAGTGATCACCAGAAGTTAGGAGAGCAAAAAAAGATTCTTCTTTAAAGCCTTCAGAGTGACCGTAACTTGACACCTTCATTTTGGACTTACAGACTCCAGTACTATGAAAGAATAAATTTATTTTGTTTTAAGCCACCTAGATTTTGGTATTGAGATTAGGACAGTGCTGTAACAAATATCTAAAAGTGGGGAAGCAGCTTTGGAATTGGTTAAAAGATAGAGGCTGGATGAAGTTTGAGGCACTTGACAGAAAGAGCCCAAATTGCCTTGAAAAATCAGTTTGTAGAAATATGGATGCCAAAGATAATGATATCGGTGAGGGCTCATTGGTTTTAGGAAGCCTGATAGTGCTTCTATCATTATAGAGAACACATACATCATTAGGAATAAAATGTTGGTAGAATATCAAATTCTATCAGACGTAGAATCTCAAAAGGAAATGAGAAGCATATTGAAATCTGGAAGAAAGGAGATCCTTATTTTAAAATGGCAGAAAACTTAGCTGACTTTGGTTATACTGTTGTGTGGAAAACAGACTTGTAAGCAATGAGTTTGGGTATTTAGCAATGTATTAAAAGCACAGTCTGATTTCTTCTTGCTGTCCTATGTATATGGCATTGGAACCCCAGCTAGGAGTTGAACCAAGGGACCCAGGCCCTATTGTCAGTTCTTATCTTGAACAAATAAAAGAATCATTGTCCCAGGTGATTACAAATCAGGTTTCTTGAATTCTTCCAAACTACAGTGATTTTTTTAGGAATCTTCAATCTTTTGGGATCAACAAGAAGTCCCATTGTTTCACCTAACTTCTGAGAGTATCCCATTAACATCTGTCTTTAACTAAATCTATTTTAACTTTCCTATTTCTTAGTAACTAATTGAAAAGTTCCATCTTGCTGGGATCAGTTTCTTGACTCTTCACTTCCTCTTTCATCTTTGGTTTGCTTATTTCCTCATGAATATACTCTGTTTCATCATTTGTTTTCCCTTTGCAAGTGGCTCTAAGGCTAGTGAGTGTATCTCATGCTTAGCCCTGTGTGAAGAACTGCCTCAACATTCCCTTTAGTGAACTCCTATTTATCTTTTAAAGCCAATTTGAATTCTCATATCTCTTTCAACACCTTTCACAGGTGTTGCTTCACTCTAACTCGGTGTTCTGAAAGGAACATTGTACATGTATCACAAGATAATGATTGTTTAGTGTTTTTAAAGGAAATAAGATTTGATGTCCAGTATACAAATGAAAGGCCCTGGTTCTCTGTGATATTATGCAGGTTATTTAACCTCTAATATTCAGCTTCATCAACACTGAAAAATACATTATTGCCTCATAATGTTATTTGCAAAAATATGCACCTGTAATTACTCAGAAACCGGTATATTGACAAAGCTTAATATTTTATTTTTTATTATACTTTTGAAATATTTTATAGACCTAGTATATTTTAAGAATCATATAGTAAAAGAACAAGTCTAAATCATCTTGGTTTATCCAGTTTCTAGCATAATAGCAATCATAACACAATTTTTAATAAAATTATGTTTAACTTTGAAAGCATTTAGTTCAAACAAAAGCTAAAATTTCTACTTAAAATATAGAGTTTTTCACATATTTATTAATAATTATGTAGAGGAAATTTATTTTTGTAAAATCTCCACATGCAAATGCCACATTTGTTTGTGTATCAGTGGAAATCTGTGAATGTAAACTGAAAAGTTGACCTGCTTGTTTCTTAGTGTTAAAATTTTTGTAAATAAGAGAGAGAAGTCATGTAAAAACAGGTTAAATTTTAATTAACTATATAAAATAAAATAATTTAATATAGACATGAGGCTTATTAATAGCTATTCACATATTAGGCTTTGGAACAATTTGAATATTTTAATAATCTCAATGTAAATTGTTAAAATTACCTAAAAATACCAAACTGGTGATGGCTAATAAAAGGCATAAAATATCTATTATTTTAGAATATATAAGACAAGTCACTGGGCTTTTGTTTTTAGCTTTTCTTTGATCCAAGATGATTGCTAGATAGGTAAATCATCTGTTAAGCAAAATCATTTTTGAGAATTATTTGATTAAGTCAAAAAAACATATTTTGTTATTGTGAATTTTATATTATTAACATAGCTTCAATGTGAGCTGTCAACTCTTCAACATATTATATATTTAGAAGGCTGAATAAATTATTTGAGGGATAGCTACAATATGGGAGATGTGAGTTGAAGTTCACTTGCAATACTCTTAAGTACTTTGGTACGATCATGGCAGAGTAGAAATGTATCTGCACTCAAATTTTGACATATATGTTTGAATATAGAATTTATAATCTACATGTTCAAAATTTTTTAAAATATGTATATAGAACATATGGTGCATTGAATGTACTAAGGAATATGTTTCTATAACATCTCAACTTTCTCAATTATTATTGACTAGAAAGTAACTGCATATGTAAGACAGAAGAGAATTTATAGACAGTATTTATCCAAATTAAATGACAGGGGAAAATTCATTCATATATTGTTTGGATTAAATTACATTATTATAATTTCTCCTTAACTTGAAGAATAATAAGAGTAATATGATCTCAAATACATATTTTACTTATTTAAGTACTTCTGTAGTTAATTATAATTTATATTTACTAAATTAATTGGCTCATATTTCTTTCCTGTAGCTTTCCTTTTGGTGAAATACAAATTTAGTCATTCCTTCTTTGGAAATATTGAGACCATAAAGTATCTTTGTTTTTGTTTTTTAATAGATAGATCTGAAATAATTTATTTCATTTTTACTGTAAAATTTTTGTTTAGCTATCTTTAAATTCCCAGTTGGACAAGTGTTTACTTTACAGTCTTTAAATAAAGTTTTCCATTGACATCTCCTATTTACTGTTCTGGATGAGAAATCTGCTGTTTCTCATTCTACCATAGATAATTTATATATCTTTCTTATAATTTATTATTTTATTTTATTATTTTGTCTTTGATATTTTTAATCTAAAATTCATATTTAATTATGTAAGTCTATTCACTTATAAGATACAGTTTTTACTGTAAGAATAGATGAATTTTAAAATCCAGTGAAAGAGATTGCTCTTTGCTCACCAAAACCTACTGTATTTTCTTTAGTAATACATCACAAAATATAATTTAAGACTTCATTGAAATTAAAGGTAACCATAACACTGATATAGTCAATCACATATGAATAGAATCATAATCAATAATAAATAAATACAAAATAAATGTATGACTTTCAGAACTTGGCCATGAAATCCTCTGACAATAACTTTACTATGTTCCCTTCTCTCAGCTAAATAGATGACTATTATGAATTTCCAAACTATGTGTTGAAGAAGGCAAAATCCCAGGATGAAATAATCCTAAATTCTGCATCATCCCTAGGAGGATAGTTATATACACATCAGAAAAACTGTTTTGGACATTATGTGCCAGAGAAATAAACTTTTATCTGTGCTGTTTGTGGTATCATCTAACATTACTAAGCATTAATACAATCCTTTCTAATGACTATATTGTATTTATTTGCTGATCAGGAAAGGCATTTTCTCAAATATGCTTAACAAGTTGTCTGGATGTTGCAATTGAGCATATGTTACTGTAGCATTAAAATGTAAAAAAAAATGCAAAGGAAAGTAAAATGAAAAGATTTAAAATTAGTGTTGATCATGAATGACAAACATTATTATAATGTGAATGACCATATTTTACTGTGTCTAAAAAAAATCCCATTAGGAGGATATTTCCTCATGCTGTGGTATAGTTACTTGGCATCTCTTCTACCTTTACCACCATGAACTGTGTTGATATTTATCTGTTAATTTCATTAAGAAGACTAAGGAGAAGTTATTTATATAGAGCACATTGGCATAAATACTACATTTACCTAGAAAGAACATCTATTATATTTTTTCTTCTCACATCTTTAGAGTAGATACAATAGCATTACTGGTAGAAAGACAAACAACAACAAAAAACACAAATATTAACATCTAGCAGCATGATAAGGAAAGGGTTCTTAAAATATATCTTTTCTTCTATTTGCTAGGACATGGCTAGAAAATATTTCCCAACTCCTATGTAGCTAGTTGTTAATGTATAAAGTATTCTCACAATTGGAATGTCTACACAAATGAGATGATTTTTCCAGTCCATGACCATAAAATGTCATTCCATTTTTTGTGTGTCACCTCGATTTCTTTCATTAGTGTTTTACAGTAGAGATCCTTCACACATAGGTTAATTCATTCCTAGGTTGTTTTTTTATAGTTTTTATAAATTGAATTGCTTTCTTGATTTAGTTTTCAGTTAGTTCCTTATTGGTATACAGAAATGCCACTGATTTTTCTATGCTGATTTTGTGTTCTGCAATTTTACTGAATTTATTTATCAACTGATAAATAAATAATAAGAAATTTTTTGGTAGAGTCTTTAGGTTTTTCTATATATAGGGTCATGTCGTCTGAAAACAGGGACAATTTGACTTTCTCCTTTCCAATTTTGATGGCTTTTATTACTTATCTTGTCTAATTGCTCTGGCTTGTACTTCCAGTACCATGTTGAATAAGAGTGGTGAACGTGGGCATTCTTGTCTTATAAAGTTCTCAGAGAAACAGCATTCAGCATGATATTAGCTGTAAGATTGTCATCTAAGGTCTTTGCTATGTTGAGGTACTTCCATTTTAGCCTAATGTTTTAAGAATCTTTATCATGAAGTGATATTGAATTTTATCAAATGATTTTTCTGTATATATTGAGATGATGATACAGTTTTTGTCCTTCATTTTGTTGACTTGATATATCACATTTATTGATTAGCATATTTTCAAACATCTTTGCCCCATACAACCTGCTATGATAGAATCAATAAGAAATAGAAAGACCGAATAGACCAATAATGAGCAACAAGATTAAATCAGTAATAATAAGTCTTACATCAAAGAAAAGTACAGATATGGATGACTTCATAGCTGAGTTCTACTGAACTTATAAGAACTGATACCAATTCTTCTCAAACTATTCCAAAAAGGAGCAGAGGGAATTCTTCCAAGCTCATTCAATGTGGCCTGCATAACCCTAATCCCAAAACAAAGTAAAGATACAACAAAGAAGAAAACAATGGACCAATATCTTTAAGGAGCATAGATGAAAAAATTCTCAACAGAATATTAGCAAACCAAATCCAGCAGCATATCAAAAAATCATATATCATGAAACTTATCCCAGGAATGCAAGGATGGCTTAACATACACAAATCCATGGTTTCTTCAGCCATATATAACCACATGCAATGTCAAAAAATATGGTACCTTTAAATTTGAAAAACAAGTGCCAATTTATTTTTAGAGTAGACATTTGATCATTTAAGTTTAAATGTTAAGGCTAAATGCAGGACAATGCCAAATGAACACATAATTTTTAAGATTTACAGAAATTTTAATTTTTTTTTCTTTCAAGTACTGGCAATCCCTACTGATCCTAGAATCCAATCCTCTCTCACAGTTCCAGAAGAAAACACTTAGTTTCCTACATAATCACTGCTTTATCATCTAAAACATCAAGAATTAAATGAGGGTCTGAATTCTTTTTGGGGTAGATAAAATTTAGCTTAGCATACAAAGAAAAGTAGATCACAAAAGAAATGGCCAAAATATTTGACTCAATGAATATTTGAGAAAACTATCAACAATCACTATAGAACAAATAAAAAAGCAAATAACATACCAGAGAAAAAATTCAACCAAGTTCAATAAACAAAAAATAAAAATAAGAAACAGCACAATAAAGTATTTGGAAAGAAACCAATATATTTGTAATTATTTCTGAAAAAGAAAAATATTTAGAAAATTAATATGTAAAGATAAAGCACATCCATATAATTCATATATTCTATTAATTGCTAAAAGAAATTAATGGTGATACTACATATATTCAAACATGCAGACAACAGTTCCTTTCCTTAGAGAAAGAAGTGAAAATGTTTCAGCCATTTCTTAAAATATATAGTAAATTAATTTAAGATTATCATATTAATTGGACAACCAATGCCATTCATTGTGAATGAAATGATGAGAAATATATATGAGTATGTTTCATCAAAGTGAAATTCCAAGTTCCAAATAATTTAGTCTACATACCCAACAATTGGAAATTAGGTAAATACAAAATCTATAATATACAATGATGTAACTTGTGGTTACATCATTGCAATTATTATTTAATATGGTGGAAAATATGTGGACAATGTTCCGTATAAAGTATTATTAGAAAGATAGTAAATACTATGTATTGATATAAATATACTGTACACATATATGCAATTATATATCACTAATAGATTTATGCATAGATATAAGTAAAGTATAACAACATAATGATGAGAGAACAATTGATACAACCTTTTTGGATATGCATATACTAATATTTATCTATCTATCTATCTATCTATCTATATATATATATCATGTACAAATGGGCAAAAGGTACATGAAAAGATGATCAATATCACTAGTCATCAGGGAAATGCAAATTAAAACCAAAGTAAAATATCACTTCACATCTGTTAGGATGGCCATTATCAGAACAATAAAAGATAACAAGTGTTGTGAGGAAGGGATTTGTTGGAATGCAAAATGGTACAGCTGCTGTGAAAAACAGGATAGAGCTTTCTAAAAATATTAAAAATAGAGCTATCCTATGATCTGGCAATCCCACTTCTGGGTATATATTCAAAATAATTGAAATCAGGATATAAAAGAGATATGTGCACCCTATGGTCATTGTGGTATTATTCACAAGAGCCAAGATGTGGAAACAACTTAAATGTCCATTGATGAATGAATTGATTAAAAAAATGTGAAACATACACACAATAGACTATTACTCAGCCATACAAAGAAAGAAATCGTGTCATATGTAACAATATGTGCCAGAGCCGGCCAGTGACGTGCAGCACCTGGAGTTAGGGGGCGAGGCTGAGAAATGAAGAGACAACAGACAGATGGGGATGGGAGGACGGAGTCCTTGTTTACTGCCGTGCAGCAGTTTATTTCAGTTGCTAGATTTATACAGATAAGAACAAAGGAGAAGTGAAATGCAATGGATACCTGTCTTCGTTAAACCAGAAAACAAAACAGTTCTTGTTTTTTTCAACCATGCGTCATTTTGATAGCCTTTTCTCTTGCTTGAGCAGTTTTCTAGTCTACAACTTAACTTTCTCCTGATATCAATAAAGCTACAAATATTCAACTATGATTACTCAGATAGTTCAAGGAAAAGAGCACCCAAGAGTGATTAACAATCCTGGGAAAGGAATATGCAGGGCTTGGGGGGGGGGGCGCGGCTATAAGCTACGAAGGCTGTGTGCACAGGATTACTTCAGTGACCTTCTACAACTGCTACTGCTATCTCTAGCACGCTCCGTGAGCTGGAAGAAAGGCCAAGAATGTCAGAGCTCTGAGTCAAGGCTCCAGGTGCTATGCCTCAAAGACCCCCAGTTTTCCAGGCAGCAACAGTACTTTAGGTCTCCCATGTCCAGGACAGCTCCCGACAAATATGTGTGAACCTGAGGACATTATGCAGAGTGAAATAAGTCAGTAACTGAAGCACAAATACTTCATGGTTCCACCTGTATATGATGTCCAAAGCAGGCAAACTCAGGGAAGCAGAAAATACATTGGTGGTTGTCAGGCACTGAGGAAGGAAGAAAATGGGGAATTGCTGTTCAGTGGGTATAAAGTTTCAGTCATGCAGGACAAAAAGT
This sequence comes from Microcebus murinus, assembly GCF_040939455.1. Classification (NCBI taxonomy): domain Eukaryota; kingdom Metazoa; phylum Chordata; class Mammalia; order Primates; family Cheirogaleidae; genus Microcebus; species Microcebus murinus. The sequence continues at coordinate 17,837,994 of NC_134114.1, forward strand.
TGTAGAGTCTGCTGTATGACATGCTTTTAGAGTAAACAATACTGCATTGTACACTTAAATTTTTAAGAGGTTAAATCTCATTTGATTTTTTAGCATAATAAAATAAGAAATATTTTTAAAAACTTAAGCAGAATTAATATACCATTTAGAAAAAACATTTCTCTTTTGATTGTTAACCCAGCATTATTCAGTGTTTTAGTCTCCAATCCAGTTAATTTTGGTTCATGTGCATTTATTTCAATTGAATTCCTCAGAATCACCTTCACACTTTTATTGTCACTACAAAATAGCTTTTCAGTTGGTAGCAGGCTTTCTCAATTCCTGCTACATTAAAATTGTAGGGTTGGTTTTTGTTTGACTTTTCTATTAACTATTGTTTGAGCCTAAAAGCATTTCTCATTATTTTTTTCTAACAATTCAATTGAGATTTTCATATAGCTTCACTGATCTTAAGATGGAATCTAGCATTCCTTTTGCTGTGCCAATACAAAATGTTTTCATCTCTTTTCTGGTAGGTGACCTGTTTAAATTGTTCTTACAGAAGCATATAAAGTATTTATCAAAATAACCTATTGCTTTCTACATGTATTAATTAGTAAGATATCCACAGAGGTTTTTGAATTTATGTTTTGGCATTTTTATTAAGCTTCAACTTGATAATATTATTTATAAGCAGCATAATTACTCATTTAGTATGTATAATGAGTTTATTTAAATAATAGACATTTTTTGCTGAATTAAAGCTAAGTGAAATAAGTCTTAATTCAGAAAACTAAGAAAACAAAATAAACAAAAAACAATATATGAACCAGTTAATAAACATCATGAATATTGTGTAAATATTTATAATGTTTTTATCTTTGCATAGTAAGCTAAAATCACTTTGGAGATAATTTCATTTCTAAAGAACAATAATATAATGTTGCCTACTGAAATGAGTGGAGATATAGTTAATTACTTACTTTTAAAACAATGTCAGGGTTTCATAATGAATTTAAGAGTCAATTTTTTTGTTTTGGGTTTTTTTTTTTTGAGATGGAGTTTTGCTATGTCACCTAGGCTGGAATGTAGTGGCATGATCATAGCTCACTGTAGCCTCAAAGTCCTGAGCTCAAACAACCCTCCTGCCTCAGCCTCCTGAGTCTTTGGGATCATAGGCATAAGCCACCACACCCAAGTGACAATATTTTATCATTTTTTTAAATTTCAATAGATTTTGTGGGTACAAGTGTTTGTTACATGAATGAATTGGCTTTTAGTGTACCCATCACTAGAATAATGTACATTGTACACAATAGGTAATTTTATATTCCTCAAACTCCTCCCACTCTCCCTTTTTTTTAGTTTCCTATGTCCATTACACCATTTTATGACCATATATACCCATCATTTATCTCCCACTTATAAGTGAGAAGATTTGGTATTTATTTTTCTCTTCCTGAGATATTTCACTTAGGATGATGGTCTTTGGTTCTATCCAAGATGCTGCAAAAGATATTAACCCATTCCATTTTATGGCTGAGTAGTACTCTATAGTATACATATACCACATTTTATTTATCAACTCATTGATTGATGGACACTTAGGTTGATTCTGTGTCTTTGCAATGGTGAATTATGCTGCAATATGTATTTGGCTGTAGAAGTCTTTTTGATAGAATGACCTCTTTTCCTTTGGCTATATACCCACTAGGGGGATTGCTGAATCAAATGGTAGGTCTACTTTTAGTTCTTTGAGGAATCTCCATGTTTTCCATAGAGGTTATACTAATTTACATTCCTACCAACACTGTACAAGCCTTCCTCTTTACTGTATCTGCACCAAAATCTATTGTTTTTAAACAATATTTTATAAGCATTCATAGTATTAAAGCCAATGCATTAATGTGTACACATATGCCAAACACAGCAAAACAAACATTTTATGGTTTGTAAGATTGTACCACTGAATTGATAATTAATTTTATCAATCGCTGTGCACAGACTTTTTTGGCAACTTGAGCTTGATCCGCAGGACACACCACCACAAGCCACACCAGTTTTACTTACATTTATTAAGGGGGAAGAGAAAAAGGGAAAATAAAGGAGACCTATTTACATAGTACAGCAGGAGAAGAACATAAAGGAATAATCATACCACTAGGATCCCATTATCATCACTGGAATTAACCATCACGGGAGGTCCCAGCACCAGAATTTACCATCACGGGCAAGTCTCAGGCAGTGGTGAAGGGAGCAACATGCAGGGATATCAAGCAGGCAGGCAGCTGCATGCCAAGAGGTTGGATAGAAAAAAATGTCCCCCCCTTCCCCGGATTTTCTATGCTATTTATATAGGGGTCGGAACAAACGAAGGCTTTGGTGCCAAAAAGGCATATGCTCTGGTCATGTGAGGTCCCAGATCTGGCCAGGAATTGGTGCCTGTAGTGACTGGTCTCATATAACAGTTCTGGGCATGAGCCTAGGATAAATATTCCCAGGCACATAACTCAGAGCTATCAATTCCCATTCCCTCAAGAAGTGGCCGGCTTCTCCAGGGAATGGGTGCATGCATACCTTGAGCCTCATAAATTTATATGACCCCAAGCAGGCCTTAATATTCTGTACCTCAGTACAACCACACACAAAAAAACCATTTTACTACCTAGTATTTGTAATATTTTAGATAATATTGAGGTATAATTTATCTATAAAAATATGCTCAATTTAGGTGTATACTTTGATAAATTATAAAAAATTATAACCTTATAAATAATGATTATGAAATATTTCTATAATCTTATGTTTTCTTTCCAATTATCCTCATCCCATTCCTCCACATCTCATTCTTCAGCTTCAAGCAAACACTCCTCTCCTTTTTCTAATTAAAGATTAGTTTTGCCTTTTTTTAAATTTTATACAAATAACATAACATAGTTGATACTCTTTTGTCTCTGGCTTTTTTTCACTCAACATGCTGCATAAGAGATTCATCTTTGCTGTTGTGTTTATCATCAGCTCATTCTTTTTTGTTACAAAGTAGTATTTCTATGTATATATCACAATGTTTATTCATTCATTTTTTGATGGATATTTGTTTTATTTCTAGTTTTGGGCTTTTAAAAAGTAAAACTACTATGAACATTTGTGTACAAGTCACTCTGTTGGTTAACTACTTGGGGCTGGAATTACTTCACTATGTAAAAAGTGTATACTTAAATTTATATAAAACTTCCAAACTATTTTATACCCTAACTAACAGTGTATGAGAGATTAAGTTATTCCACATCTTCACCAATACTTAGTAAGTCTTTAATATTAGCTGTTCTAGTTGCTGTGTAGTGATATTTAATTGTGGTTTGATTTGCCTTTCCCACTTAATGTTGAGTGTCATTTCATGTGATTATGGCATATTCATATAACTTCTTTTTGGTAGTTTGTGTTCAAATTTTAGCCCATTTTGTATTGTCTTGTTGATTCTCATGATGTTAAACAGGTCTTACAATGGGTGTACCCAAGATCTCATGTATGCCAACCATTTTTCTTTCCATCCAAGCCTTACTTTTCATTTTTATTATGAAAGGTATCTTATAGGGTAATAATATTTGATAACCTACATCATATATTCTGTGTGATTAATGCTTTTATATCCTTTCTAGAAAAAATTTGTCTACTTCAAGGTCACAAAGATTTTTTTCCTGTGTTTCCATCTTCAAAATAATCTGTGCTATATTTGTCTACATTTCTGTCTATTTCTTCTATGTCTTCTTTATTTTATAATTTTAGCTTCTGAATGAGGGTCTGTGTTATATTTGTATTAATTGGATGTTGTTAGTTGGATGTTTATGCACAAATTGAAGTTATATTTTTCCCCAAAATTCTGTCCAGTTGTCCTAGTACTATTTTTCACAAAGATTACCCTGTCTACATTGGCATTCTTAAGCAACTTTGTAAAAAAATCCATTACCCAAGTATATGTAAGAAGTCTGTTTCTGGTCTCTGTTTCCATGCCATTGATCTTTATGTCTATTATTACACAAACACCACGCTGTCTAGATGCTTTGCAGTAAGTCTAAAATCAGGTAGTATATAAATCCTTCAAATTTGTTCTTTCTCAACATTGTTTAGGTATTGTCTATCCTTTATATTTAACTATAAAATCTAGAATCAGCTAAGTTTTGCTTGACAAGGGACTCAATCATAATCATGTATGATGTTTTCCCAAGACTATATGTCGTATTGTTTTCTTATAACAGAAGCCACATAATGGTCATTATATCCCTTTTTGTGATAGGAGAGCTGATGATATTCAATGGCTAGATTCATTAATTTGTTAGTTTTTAATTACAAAACTATAACTAAAACTATTTCTTATAATTGTATCCTTTTTTCTTCATTTATTATAAAAGAATACTTATAAAATGAGAAATTTTACTTTATAGACCTGTGGCTGTTGTACAGATTAGTTCATGTAATAAATGCAGGATAAATACAGATTAGTTCATGTAATAAAAGCAAGATAAAATAAATAATGTGTAATGTACACATTAATACATTGGCTTTAGTACTATGAATGCTTATAAAATATTGTTTAAAAACAATAGATTTTAGTGCAGATACAGTAAAGAGGAAGACTTGTACAGTGTTGGTGGGAATGTAAATTAGTATAACCTCTATGGAAAACATGGAGATTCCTCAAAGAACTAAAAGTAGTTCTTTAGTTTTCTTCTTTGTTTTGTTCTTTAGTTTTGTCTTTGTTTTCTTCTCTTCCTGTTTCTTTTTCTCTTCTTCATCTTCTGGAAGTTCTAAGCCTTCTTTGGTGACTGACACTAAAGTTTTCCCCTCAAATTCCTTCAGCTGTTGGACACAGTACTCATCAATTGGCTCTATCATATAGATCACTTCTAAGCCATGCTTCTGAAGACGTTCCACGAAGGCTGAGTTAGATACCTGGTCCTTGGTCTCACCTGTGATATAATAGATATGTTTCTGGTTTTCCTTCATTCTGGTGCAATAATCCTTGAGAGAAACCATCTCATCACCAGAAGCAGATGTGTAGTATCGTAATAGCTCTGAAAGCTTCTTCCGGTGTATTCCAAGCTTTATGTTTTTAGAGAATTGCTCATAAAACTTTTTGTAGTTCTCTTTATCTTCTGCCAGTTCGGTGAAGAGCTCTAAGCACTTTTTGACCAAATTCTTTCTGATAACTTTCGAAATTTTGCTTTGCTGCAACATCTCATGGGAAATATTTAGAGGGAGATCCTCAGAGTCCACCACTCCTCTAATGAAATTCAAGTATTCAGTTCCATTCCTTTGTTTGCCACCTGACAACACACTATATTTGACAACTTATATCTTAAGTACAGTTATGAACTTATGGATTTAGGATAGTGGATATATTTTGGTGTTTTCCATGTATGTGTTTTGTATGACTAAAATTTCCATTTTTTTTTGTCAGTGAACATCAATTCAAGTTTTCTCCTGAGTTTTCTTAATGAGACCCTACTAGCTATTTTACTCCTTTGTTAACTGGTAATCAAAATGATCCATACTCATCTTGCCCATGTTCTTCCCCATACATGATATAAATTGTTTCTATGAGGAACCCTGTTATTCTGTTTGCTTTGTAGTGAAAAATGGTGTTTCAAGACCACAATCTTAATGGTATTAGTGATTTTTCACATTGGATGCTTCATAGAAGAGGTTTCTTTCACTGTTTCTAAGCCTTTCCATAGGCAGTGATAAGAAAAGTATGACACAAAAAGATTCATACATTTATGTTGATATTTCAAAAGTAATTCAGGACTACAAAACATTAATTTAACATTCTTTTTTATATTGTATTTCTTCTTTCACCATACCTGAAACAGTGGTTGTTAAAGGCACCCGATATGGTTAAATTAGAATATTATTACAAATTTTCATCATCTTACAGTAAACACAAATAATTCTAGATGGACAATGCAATGCTACTAAACAACAGGCTATACTGATATATTTTTTTTCTTTATGGAAAACCTTCCTTGGTTCTAGTTTTGTAAGTTAGTCCTACCTCTAGGAGATTTAGGAAATTTCAACTTGGAGGGACTGTACCACTCCAGTGTCAATTCCTCAAATAGATTACAAAACATAAGCGGAGTTTAAACCCCAAACAGAAACAGTAGTCCTCAAGCTGGAATATATTCAAATATTAAAAGTGAAGCTAAAAAACAAACATGGAGAGCCAGGTATTATTTGCTTTGGTCTCTTTATATTTTTTCTTTTCAGTTTCCTTTATTCCTATGAACTATATTTTTAAATATAAAATAAAACTATTTCAGTAATACCCTGAGGTTTGTATCTCCAGGGACCTTGTTCTGTGCCAGCTCATCTATGCATTACGAAGCTACAAGAGTAAACTTCATGTAGCATACATCTTGTCTGTTTGCCAATTGCCTTCAAACAAGCAAGCATGTAAGCATAGCTGCCCATGATCTAGCCATTTTGCTCACCACTCTCCCATTTATACTTTACGTACAATCTCTCCTGACTCTCATCTTTTATACACTGCACATGCACGGCCTGAAAATTCTTCCCCAGTTCCTCCGTGAGCTAACTCTTACTTGGCTTTCAGCAATCACCTATTTGATGCCTTTTCCAAAAAGGTTAGGGTTGTTTCTTATGTCACCCCATAACACTCTGGATAGGCATAGTCATTTATTACACTCTAGAAAAATTACCAGTTTACTTTTCTGTACCTCTTGAATTACAGTGTATACCTCTTGAATAAAGGATGGCATTTTACTTGTTGCTAAAATCCAATGGTCTAAGACATAAGTTTTTCATAAACAAATATTAATTCAATTAATTATGTGAAGATATTTTTAGATAAGCAGCTAATATAAACAGAGAATGTCATGTCTCTACTTTTGCCTTTATTTGCAATTCTGTCTTATTTCTTTATTTCCCAGTTCTATGTCTTTATTTCAAATCCTACTGGCACCTACCCCCTTGATAAAGTAAGAAATGTTTATATGATGCAAAATTTACTGAATTCACACCCATCACTCTTTCCTGAGAGCATTCCTAATTCACTTTTCTCTATTTGGTCTTTAAAATTCACCCATCATATATACAGTTTACATCAAATCATATAATTTATTGTCAAAAATGTATTCATTTGATAACTAAGAATTTATCTAGACACCACATATCTATAATTCAATGGGCATTTAGTATCCCATAGGATATACAACTTGGCATTCATCTATATTCTGAGTTTATAATGCACCTATCCCGGATGTTAGCAGTATAAAAAACAAAAATAATGTGTATTCAGGGTAAAAATAATCTTTTCTATATAAATGTTAATATACTCATCACAACACATTGCAGGTGAATATCCAATGTAACAATTTTGAGTCTTCAGTATAAACATAGAGAAGTAGTATTTTCTGGACAAAATCCAGACTATGAAAAAGAAATAACACTTTCTACACAGTGATTCACCAGAATGTGATCTTTAAAAAAAATTTCCAGTAAGAAAATATCCATCAGAGTGCATTAAAAAAAGTGCCTTCTCTTGTGCTTAGCCAGTGGCAAAACCTTTACTAGGAAAAAAATCTATGCATTTTAATGAGAGCACGTTACACTGAGTTGGGCCTTTTTCTGTGTCATTTCATTCAATCATCAAAGGACATCCTTGTAGCTTACTGAAAAACTTATGGAGAGATTAACATTTTCACCCTTTTGAATGAATATCTGTATGACATGAATCATATACCAAGTAAGGAGATTGAAGAAAACTAAAATGATGCTGTTGAAATACTTTACAAATCTTATTTGGACTTGTTGCATTAATACGCTGTACATCTTATAGTGAAAAGAATAATAAAACAAATTTTTCTAAATTGAGCTTCTCGATGTTTATTTCAATAACAAGGTTTAATTTATTTTCATGTCCTAGGAAATTAGGCTTACCGTCTTTCCCCTAGAATCCCCCAATGCTATGGAACAGTGGCTACCAGTTGAAAGAAACTATTAGAGTATTTATTTCTATTTTTATTATTTCATAATTTTAGATAATATTAGTGTGATTGATTTACAATTTGCATCATGATTGATTCATTACTCTACCCTCATGGGGTGTAATAGTCATCCTTTGTTAGATTTTTAGCTTTCTGATTTCTGAATAAAAGAGAATTGCTGTTGGCCTTCCACATCCATGGATTCAACCAACCATTGAAAATACTGCATTGGAAAAAATAAAAATAAAAACCAACAATACAAAAATAAAATTATGATACAACTAAAACACAATAAAGTATAACACTATTTACATAGCATTTATGTTGCATTAGGTGCTATAAGTAATTTAGAAATGGTTTAAAGTTTATGGGGGGATGTGTGTAGGTTATATGTAAATCCTACACCATTTTATGTAAGCAACTTGAACATCTGCAGATTTTGATAACCACAGAGGTTCTGGAAGCAATCCCCCAGGGATACCAACTGACAGCTGTAGTTAAGGGCACTTCAAATTATGTATTTTAAAGATAAGAGTATATCTAAGAAATATTATTTTTAAATTTAATAGCATTCAGGAGGTTTCATTTACTAATAGTAAATTTTAATGCTATTTGTATCCTATGCCATGACATCCACAGATGAAAATGTCTCCTAAGCCTTATCCCAGAATAAAAAGAAAAAGAAAATGAAAATAAAAGAAATGAAATAAAATAAAGAAATGAAAGAAAAAATGAAACAAATGAAATAATAAGAAAATGAAAGACTTGCATTCAACTTATAAAAAGCATGTGATTTCAATGAGAAGCTAAAATGTGTGGCTGTAAATCACTAAGAAGCTTGTGTCTGCTGTTACTTCAGCATGTCTTGAATAAATGAATGAAATAAAAATGATCTTATATTTCTCTAAAATTAACAAATTTACATTATCAATTCTGTAGGTAAACTTTCATATTTACAGTATTTGGAAATAATGGCAAAAATTTTGGTATCATTTTTTATGTAATTAGACTTCAATGGAGAATTTTAATGGGAAATTATGACATAATTTTTAGATTTTTCAGCAATCACTCTGACTGCTCTGGCAAAATGGATGGGAGCAGACAAGAGTGTAAATGAAATCTGTTGAGAAATCAGTCCCTTGAGTAATGAGCAGGACTTGGCTCATGTTTATGGTCGAGGATGTATGAAAGAAATGGACAAAGTAGAAGGATATTTTAGAAATAGAATGGAAAAGAATTGCTGTTGGAGTAAGTAACCATCCTTCTGTCAATTTTTCCTAAAGTAGAGTTCTCATAACTAAAGATCAAGTGTACTGACAGTGTATATATTTTAACTTCATTTCTTATTCCTAAACTGATACTAATTACAAAGAGATCTTAGATATTCAGCTACCCCAGCATCTACTTTTTTAATTAACCAAGATTGTTTATATTTGTGTAGAGTCCTAAACAATACTAATATGTATATAGGTTCCATAGACTTTCATTCACGTTTCTCTGACATCTCTTACAAGCATAACTCCTTCTAGCCATGACTTAACACAATGATGATACCTTAGTGGACTTGAGTTTTCAAGATCTTCACAATTGGGTTGATCTAACTTCTGCACAAATTTTCCTAGCCAGGTTTTTGTTTTGTTTCATTTTAATTAGCAAAACTTATGTGCTTTGTGGAAGAAGGTGGGGCAGGAACATTAGAGGAAGGAAACTATTTTCAAATAAGTAAATGCTTAACATTACAAGTAGTTTTGTTTGTGAGGCTGAATATGATATAGACCCTACCACCTTGAAATCATTGCAGTTTATGTGTTTTATTCTGTATTGAAGATTAAGATAGTTGATAAATTTAGTCTTTTTAAAAACAGGATGTTCTTTTACATCTAATGAGAGAGTTGATTTGTCATTTTCTTTAAGCCAAACACTGGTTTTAATAGATACAAACTTCTTAAATGCATCTCTTAAAGTATTAGAGGAAAAATGAGTGGTGTATATTCAAGGTTCCAAATAAGAATTGGCCTTATTGAGACACTTGATTTATTCATTTAATTTGCTAACAGCAGTATTCTCATGTTTTGGTGCATATTAATGTAATTTGCTGTTGTTAGCACCATATTTTTTTAAATAAAATCATTTTGCTATTATAATATTATTATCAGAATTTTTAACTCACTGGACATATTGCTTCAATAATCATTGCAATGTTATTAATTTAAAAATGAATGAAAAGGCTTAAAAATAATTTGTTTTACCAATAATTATGCTTGAAATACTGAAATCCTTTCCCCAACTAAGGGCAGAAATTAAATTCCTGCTAACTGGGGGAGTGGGGGAGGGGAAGGTTTTACTGATGGCTGAGTAGCTTTTCTAAATATTTTAACTGGTGCATGAAAATGCAGGCATACCTGGTTTTATTGCACTTTACTGTGTTTCACAGATATTGTATTTTTTTCCAAGTATGAGTTTTGTGGCAACCCTGAACCAAGCAGGTCAATCTGTGCCACTTTTCCATCATCATGTGCTTAGTGTGTGTCTCTGTGTCACGTTTTGGTAATTCTAGCAAGATTTCAAAATTTTAGATATTATTTTACCTGCTATGGTGATCTGTATTGAGTGATTTTTGATATTACCATTATAATTGTTTTGGAGCACCACAGACCATGCCTATATACGATAATAAGCTAAATCAATAAATGTTGCATGTTCTGACTATTCCACCCACCTGCCATTCTCCTGTCCTTCCCCCTCTCCTCAGGCCTCCTCATTCCCTGAGACACAAAAATATTAAAATTAGGCCAGTTAACAACTCGGAAATGACCTTTAAATGTTCAAGTCAAAGGAAGATTTGCACATCTCTCACTTTAAGTCAAAAGCTAGAAATGATTAAGCTTAGGAAGGAAGGTATGTTGAAAGCTGAGATATGCTGAAAACTAGGCCTCTTGCTCCAAACATTTAGCCAGGATGTGAATGCAAAGGAAAAGTTCTTGAAGGAAATTAAAAGTGTTACTCCATGATAAGAAAATAAAACAGTCTTATTGCTGATATGGAGAAAGTAATTTTTAGTGGTCCGGAAAGAAGATCAAACCAGCTGCAGTCCCTTAAGCCAAAGTCCAATTCTGAGCAAGGCCCTAACTTTCTTTATTCTATGAAGGCTAAGCAAGGTAAGGAAGCTGAAGCAGAAAAGTTTAAAGCTAGAAAGGTGGTTAATGAGGTTTAATGAAATAAGCTGTCTTTATAATATAAAAGTGTTGATGTAGAAGCTGCAGCAAATTTATCCAGAACATATAGCTAAGATCACTGAGGAAGGGAGCTACACTAAACAATAGTTTTTCATTATAAACAAAACCACCTTATATTGGAAGAAGATGCATTTAGCACTTTCATAGCTGGAGAGGAGAAGTCAATGCCTTGCTTTGAAACTTCAAAGGAGAGGTTGACTGTCTTGTTAGGATCTAATGCAGCTGATGAATTTAAGTTAAAGCCAATGCTCACTTACTATTTCAAAAATTTATAAGGCCCTTAAGAATTATGCTAAATCTACTCTTCCTATACACTCTAAATAGAACAACAAAGTCTAAATGACAGAAAATCTGTTCACAGCATGATTTACTGAACAATATTGCCCAGTGTTGAGACCTACTGCTCAAAAAATATATATATATTCCTTTCAAAATTGTATTGCTCATTGACAATGTACCTGGTCACCAATGAATTCTGATAGACAAAGAGATTAATATCTTTGTCATGCCTGATAACACAAAATCCATTCTGCAGCCTATGGATCAAAGAGTAATTTAAACTTTCAAGTCTTATTATTTGTTGAGTTTGGTTTTGTATTGGAGAGAGCAGTCCTGGTTCTTTGGCTCCTTGTTTGAAGAATCACAAGGAGAGTCGGTGCAACAGAGTGTTGACAGACATGAAGGACTTCCACACAAGCAGCTTTTATTGCAAAGTGAAAGTACATCCCAGAGGAGGGATAAGTCTGTCTCTGTGAGTGAAGAAGACCCTGAAGTCTTAACACACTTCTATTTTTATGCCTACATATTATGATATGCGAAATGGTGGGCAGAATATTCATGATTTTTTTCTGGGAAAAGGGAGGAAAGTTCTTGGAACTAAGGGCCTTTCCCAAATTTATTCTTATAGGGTAACTTCTAGGGGGTCACCATGACATTTTAAAACTGCTCGTTCATAAGGAGCAACTCTCATCATTAAAGTTTTATCATGAGGTTCATGCACAGTTTCAGGCTGTATTTCTTATTTTAGTTATCTTGCTATTTCCACATTTGCAATTACTCATGGTAGTAATGGTTATGGTTTTTACTATGTTAATGAGGGAAAATAGGTCAAAATTTTACTTTCCATCATAGACCCTAGTTTCTGTGCATGCTAGAGCAGAAGGAAAGTACCTAAACCACCATTTCCCGCTGTTGTGATTTCTGCTTTTTATTCTCGTTGGTCTGTGCCACCTGCATACTCTCATTCCTACCTACCATTATTTAAGAAATACATTTTGTAAGGCTGCCACTGCCATAGAAAGTAAATCTGAGTAAACTAAATTGAAAATCTTCTGTAAAGGATTCACCATACTTGATGCCTTTAAGAACCTTTGTGATTCATTGGAAGAAGTCAAAATATCAACAACAAGAGTTTGAAAGTTTATTCCAATCCTAATGAATGACGTTGAGGGGTTTGAAACTTCAGTAGATAAAGTAACTGCAAATGTGAAATAGCAAGGGAACTAAAATTAGAAGTAGAGCCTGAAAATGTGCATGAATTGCTGCAATCCCATGAAAAACTTTAATGGATGAAAGCTGCTTCTTATGAATGAGCAAAGAAAGTGACTTCTGGAGACAGAATCTACTCTTGGTGAAGATGCTGTGAACACTGTTGAGATGAAAACAAAGGATTTAAAATCTTCCATAAATATTGTTAATAAAGCAATGACAAAGTTTGAGAGGATTTGCTTCCTTCCTTGAGAAGGAAGTGCTAGTATGGACAAAATACAAACTACAGAGATATCTTTTGTGAAAGGAAAAGTCAATGGATGTGGCAAATGTCATTGTTGTCTTATCTTAATAAATTGCCTCAACCACCCTGATCAGTCAGCAGCCACCAAGATGGAGGCAAGACCATCTACCAGCAAAAACATTATAACTCACTGAGGTCTCCAGTGACTGTTTACATTTTTTATCAATAAAGCATTTTAAATTAAAGTATGCACATTACTTTTTAGACGTAATGCTACTGCACACTTAATAGACCCACAGTACAGTGTGAACATAACTTTTATATGAACTGGGAAACCAAAGTGCTGTATGACTCACTTTATTCACATATTCACTTTGTTGCAATAGACTGGAACCCAATCCACAATGTCTTTGAGATATGCTTGCATGCTGAAAAAAAAAAAAAAAAGAAAAAGAAAAATCAGGGTTATCCTGCAAATTCCAAGGGGCTTCTTTGTCCTGTTTTGGATCCTTCCTCTCACTGGAAATATATATTAAATTATTCCATTTTCAAAAATTGTATTCCTCTTATTAATTTTTTCTATATTATTAAGTCATTTAAAAATAATAACCCTTAATTTGATTTATTCTTCTAAATTATATAAGTGTGCTTAAAACTGTTGCATTTTTTAAGATGGCAGTTTCTCTAAAAATTTAGAATCTTGAGCAAAACGACTCTACTTTTATTAAAAAGTCATTATGGAATACCTAGCATGAGCCAGGAACTATGCACAATAATAACAGTCATGTTTTTACCCAAATCTAGATCTGAGCATAGTATTTTAGTTAGTGTCCAATAGCAGATAAGATGGGAAAGTTCAAAGTTATGAAAATCTGATGAATTATAGTGTTAATCAAAGAAGGTGTAGACAACTTCTTTATTTTGTGGCATATATTTTTCTTTCTGTTTCATTCAAATAATGACAGCTATTCTATTAATATTTTCTGAAACCCCTGCACCTCAGTTACTGATTTTATTTATTGAGCTGAATTGGCTGGATTTCTTTGTTTATTCACTCATAAATTCAATTTATGTATTCATTGCATCAATATTTATTAATATTTATTAAACACTTGCTGTATGCCAGACATTGTGTTAATATTGAAGACAACTGTGTGAAAGGTGATTTTTTCAGTATTAGGGACAATGAGGGACAGTGACCTTCGTATTTGTACTTATCTATTGTACTTTAGTTTCTACTTAATTTGGGTACATGCTATGATGTAGTGGTTCTCTAACCTTTCTGTTTCAGGAAATAGCTTTTGCTTATATGGGTTCTAGGGATCAATGTTTACTAGAAATTAAGACTAATTGTTTTAAAAATAGATTGATTTATTTTAAACTAGAAATTATAAACCAATTATATGTTAATTTAAATAATGTATTTTATGAAAATATAACGATATTTTCCCAAATAGAAAATCATATGAAAGTTGTCACTGTTTTATATATTTTTCACAGGTTTTTTTAATGTTTGTATTTCTAGAAGGCATCTGAATTCACATATCTGCTTCTGCATTCAATCTCTTCTAATACAGTGTTTTGGTTAAAGTGTATGAGGAAAATCTGGCTTCACACAGATACGTAGTTGGAAAATGGAAATACTAGGCACCCCTGAACAGGATTCAGGGACCTGCAGGATTACGCTAACAAAAACACTGCCATAGTGTGAAAGTCATAGTCCTAAGTCAGACATAACATATGCAGGATCAAATTCTAAACCTAACATTTACTGGATTTTTCATGTTTCATTGATGATGGGAAAATGCTGGTTGAAAAGTCTAAAATATAAGAAAAATGATGATGGATACAGAAGGTCATTAAATGGCTAGAAGGATTTAAATACACAGCACAGGATTAGCTATAGAACAACAAAGAGAGATGTATGACTTTTCCACTGTGATCAGAACAAAAGGGAAGGATAGATATGAATTCAGATGAGCTTATAGGATTTTATGCTGAATGCTGAAAGAGAGCCTGATCTGGAAAGAGGCTTGAGCAGATGTCAATAATATTTTTCCTTAAATGTCTAGGTAGTCAGTAATTGGGATTTGAAAGTCACATATTAGCTCTGTAACTTCTTGTTTTATTCCTCCTTGTTCTTGTTCTAAGTCTTGTTCTCATTTTTGTTTTTCTCCCCCTCCTCCTCCTTCATCTCCCCTTCCTTGTCTTTTTAACCCTCTAAAAACATAAAAATCATTCTTACTCAAAGGCAAAATATGCAAAACAGGCTCCAGGATGAATTTGTCCCGTAAGGTTGCTAATTCCTAGCACAGAGCAAAAAGCCTTTTTGTAGGCAAGAGTCAGGAATATAGAAATGATGGAGGAATCTAAATTGAACAAAAGTGTGTAAGTGCAATTATGTAATGTATATCAATAAATATGTTGCTCCATTGTCTCCATCAGTAATGGAATGATAGACCCCAACCTTAAAAAGAAGTTACATTTTTCAAGTAAACATGATATAAATCAACTCCTTTCTATGACTTTGTAATTTAAACATTTCCCTCCTGAGCATAATTTTTAAATAAAAAAGTATGGTGTTTAACAAAAATAGGTATGCTAAAAGTCTGATTTAGACTTCTAGTCTCCTTAGACCGTTGGATGTTTGTAAATCCAAGAATGTAAATCAAATATTAATAAATATTTAGTCATAAACAAAACAGAAGAGGAAAAATTAACTCCATAGGAGACACATGGAGATCAAAATCTTTCTAAGAAATACAACTTACACACAACAGAGGATGTCAACTAACCCCAGTTTTTAAACATAATCTAATTTAGAATTATAAAGTAGAAAATGTATTCTTTTTTCAAAACAGGTTTATATTCAGTATTAATGTTTGTAGGGGGCGGTATTCAGATGAAGCATTAAATTGAAGTTCCATCTGCCTGAATTTAGACATTTTTAACAACGTTAACATTTCTTATTATGCTGGTTTAGAAAAAGAGGATGTATATATTGTGTTCTGGCTGACATTTCTTCTTTTCTAAAATAAAATTATGGGTGAATTATCACTAATAGAAATGTTCACTGCAGAAAACAGTATATTGCTGGGTTCACAAAGGCATTTACAACTGCCTATCAGAAACATAAAATATCACTCTAGAAAATGTGATTTTAATGTAGCATAAAATAATGCAATTTAATCTCTAAGCAGGTGTGACACTGATGGGAAGGAAGCATAGTTACTCCTCTATCTCATTCAGTAAACAATTTTTATATTATTTACTTATTGTGAATTGCCATTTTATTACACAAACTGACACATTCATTTATAAGCTTTGCCTTTTCATTTCCCTATAAACTGAACAGCATATTCTCAATTAAGAATAAAAGTGTCTGACGAACAAGACTTTTCTACATATTAAATGTTAAAATGGCAAATTAAAAAAAATTTCTTATACCAGTTAGTTAAAGTTGACCAAAAATGGAGCTTCCTGTGGATTAGATTAGGGATACAACTCCTGAAAGGAGTATATGCAGTTATGTGGCAGTCCCATAGCACAGTTTAATGCATGAGCCTTTATGACTAGTGAATTACTTACTTTAATATTGAGCCTATTTTATGTGTTTCAGTGCATGTTTTGTTAATTTAAGATATTAAAGTGAACTTAAAACTAATATTTTGTCAAATACTTAACATAACAATTTGAGTTTGAAATCTGCATATGCCAAATTTATTAGAGAAAGCACATAGTTACACAACATATTATCATCAAATATCTATAGTTTTTAGAATATGAATGAATTATATGTAGCTATATATTTTATATAAATATGTATGTCACTAATGAATAACTTCCTCTATTTTATAAAATGAAAATTTAATGCAAGTCTGACAATGAATATATAATTCAATCAAATTTTTTCTGAATTACATACCTTTAAGATGTATTTGTATTTTTGTCTGTATATATACTCACATTTTCAATAGTAATACTTTGAAAATCATATATTAATATATATGCACTCATATACCTACATAATTTTGATATGGAAGAATGCATAGAATTTTAAAATCTTTACCTTTGTAAAATATGGATCAAATCCACTATAGAATCAAAACACTAATATAGAAATTTTAAACCTTAGAAAGATAATGTTAACTTATAATATTCCAAGATATATAGTATTCCTCTTAACATAAAAATATATATTTTGAGTAAGAACATTTCTTTCTATTATTCCATAATTCTCTATATCTGTCTGTTGGAAGACAAGCCTCTAATTAATGTCTTGTGTTTCTGAATATCTTGTGAGGAGAGACACTGAACTTTTTTCTTTTAATAAATTTCATTGTGTATATATGAGTTGAGGTTTACTACATGATGTTATGGGATACATACAGATAGTAAAATGGTTCCTATAGTGAAACAGACTAACATATCTATTATCTCTTTCTGAGGTACCCTTTTAAAGGTGTTGGTAGAGCAGTCAGCCTTGTAAGACAAAGCCAGTGTCTCTCTTTGGAGCAAAGGGCAGGTTCATTTCTTGTCTAGTATAGAAATGGTTATGTCTTTGTCAGCACAAAGGCCAGACATGTTTATTATCCATTATAAAGAATTAAAATGGCCTAAACTCTAGTTTCTATCATGTAATGCAATATAGTAGATATGCAGATATTTACATGGGACTATCTGGATCTCCATTATGGGACTGAGAGACAAGGAAAACTGATGCCAATATGCAATATGCCAATGTTCATGCTGTTTGCTGTGCCAGAGTAATAAAGGCCTTTGTCTCTGATTCTAAAGTCTTGTGTTTCATGCCAGCATCCATGAAACTGTGTCAGGCTAAATTATCTGCTGGAAAATTAGTAAAAATTTCAGATCTTTCACAGGATTGAATTTGTCAATGAAGATGGCATGCTGACAGAAGCATGGATTTCAGGAAGAGAAGGACTATGACCCTGAGGACGGGGTTCAACAATATTAGATAAATTCTGGGAGCTGTTAGTGAGTGTTCTTGCCCAAGTGGAGGGTGTATATAGGGTGGAAGGTTTCTCCACAGTCATAGCTGCTAGTAAATGAACTAAGTTAATATAGAGAGGATGAGTAGTGAGAGTCATAACTGAAATGTACTACCCAAGTGGTTCCTTTGTTTTTGTTTACTCTTCTCTGGGTAGACAGAGGAAAGCATGTTATTGTGATGTTGAGTTAGAAAGCCCAACCTAAGTGCCCACCAATTCATAAGTAGATTATTAAAATTTGGTATATGTATACAATGGAATATTACTCAACTATAAGAAATGACAGTGATCTAGTACCTCTTATATTTTTCTGGATTGAGCTTGAGACCATTGTCAGTAATGAGGTAACACAGATCAGAAGAATAGGCTCCACTTGTACTCACCATCAAATTGGTACTGACTGATTAGCATTATGGTGCTCACATGGTAGTAATATTCTCCAGAGATGGGGGGTTGGAGGGGTAAACTCACAACTATAGGACATGCTGTGTATTGTGGGGGGAAAGGGCATGCCTCTAACCCCCATTAGGGAGAGGCAAATATAAAATATGTAACCAAAATGTTTGTACCCTCATAATATCCTGAAATAAAATTAAAAAAAAAAGAAAAAAGAAAGCCCAATAGTCCAATATAGAAGCAAAATGACAGTGGCTGCTGACCCAAGGAGTCCAAAGCCAGATCAACAATTAAAACTATTACTATTCAATAGAAAGCTTTGAGTGGATCAAAACTATTCAAAGTTTAGGTTTAAAAAATTTTTTAATTTGCATTCTTTATTTTTATGGGTACAAAATAGTTATATATCTTTATAGGGTCCATGCAATATTTTGATACAGGCTTGGTTATTAAATGCCTTGAGGTTGTTGTGTTAAATCTGCTTCATACTCTATGACTTTATTTTATTGATTGATTTATTTTTAAATTTCAGAATATTACAGGGGTACAAATGCTTTCATCACATAAATTGCTTTTGCACCTCCTGAGTCAAAGCTACAAGTGAACCCATCCCCCAGACAACATGCACCTAACATTAGGTGTCAATTTACCAATCCCTTCCTCCCCTCCCACCTGCCCAATCCCTGATAAATGTTACTTCCATATGTACATATAAGTGTTGATTGATTAGTACCAATTTAATGATGAATACATGTGGTGTTTGCTTTTCCATTCTTGTGATACTTCACATAGAAGAGTGGACCCCAGCTCTATCCAAGATAATACAAGTGGTATTAGTTCACAATTTATTTTTATGGCTGAAAAAAATGAGCAAGCCAATTCCAAACCAGCAGAAGAAAAGAAATAATCAAGATCAAAGCAGAACTAAATGAAAATTATAATAAAAGAACTATATAGAAGATTAATGAAACAAAAAGTTGATTCTCTTAAAAGATAAACAAAATTGACAGGACTCTTGCTAGATAAACCAGAAGCATAAAAAAAAGGGCTCTAATAAGCTTAATCAGGAATGAAAAAGGATAAATTACAACTGATACCATGGAAATATAAAATATCATCTATGAATACTATAAAAATCTCTATGCACATAAACTTGAAAATGTGAAAGAAATGTACAAATTCTTAAAAACACACAGCCTTCCTAGGCTCAATCAGGAAGAAATACAATTCCTGAACAGAACAATATAAAGTACTGAAATTAAAGCAGCAATAAAAAAGCTTCCAAAAAATAAATTCCTGAACCAGATGGTTTTACAGCTAAATTTTACCAGACCTACAAAGAAAAACTGATAACTATCCTGCAGAAATTATTCCATAACATGGAGAGGGAAGGAATCCTCTCCAGCACATTTTACAAAACCAACATCACCTGGATATCAAAGAAAGGAAAGGACTCAAAACAAAACAAAACAAAACAAAACACAACACAACAAAGACTTTCTTATACCTGAATATTGATATATTTCTCTAGGGTTAAAAAGTTCTTTGTTATTATTTCTTTCAATAAACTTTCTACCCCATTCTCTCTTTCTACCTCTGCTTTAAAGCCTATAACTCTTAGAATTTCCTTTTTGAGGCTATTTTCTAGATCTTATAGGCATGCTTTATTCTTTTTTTGCTTCTGATGGTGTATTTTCAAATAGCCCATCTTTAAGCTCACTGATCCATTCTTCTGCATGCTTAATTCTGCTGTTGAGGGCCTCTGATGCATTTCTCAGTTTGTAAGTTGATTTTTTAAGCTCCAGAATTTCTGGTTATTTTATTATTTTAATTTTACTCTGTCTGTTAAATTTCTTTTATAGCCTTCTGGATTCCTTCCTTGTCGAAGTTCACCAGGCTTCCTCAGGACAGCTATTTTGAATCCTTTGTCTGAAAAGTCACATATCTCCATCACTCTGGAATTAGCCACTGGCACCTTATTAATTCATTTGGTGAGGTTATGCTTTCCTGGGGGTTGTTGATGCTTGTGAATGCTCATCATGTCTGGGCATTGACGAGTTAGATATTTATTTCAATCCTCACTGTTTGGGCGTGTTTGAACCATCTTTCTTGAGACAACTTTCCAGGTATTCAAAGGTCACTGATCTGAGTTCTAAATATTTGGTCACAGAAGCTGTATCAGCCCTGCGGGTGCCCCAAGCCAAATAATGCTGTGACTCTTGCAGACTCTTGCCTTGGTGGACTTGGTAAAATAAGGGAGAATTCCCTGGCTTGCCAGGCAAAAATCTCTCACTCTCTTCCCTCACTCTCTGTGCTTGGCTGCTGGAGTTGGGGGAGGAATGACATGGGCACTTCCTTGTGCCCATCAGTGCTAAGTCACACCTGAAACCATCCCAGTCTTACCCAAAAACCTATGGTGACTTTCACCTGGCTACTTCTGTTGTTTAGTCCAAGCCCAAGAGCTCTTCAGTTAGTAGATAGTGAATCCTGCCAGCACTGGGTCCTTCCTTTAGAGCAGCACGTTTCCTTCTGGTTAGAGGTGGGTCTAGAAATGTCATGTAGGAACTAAGCCCAGACTCAGGGGCTTCAGGAAACTTCCTGGTACTTTATTTTACTGTGGCTGAGTTGGTACCCAAATTTCAAAACAAAGTCCCTCTGAACTTTTACCTTTCCTTTCTCTAAGTGGAAGAAGACTCCCTAAGCTATACTGCCTTTAGTCGGGGGGGTTACAGGCACTGCCTTGGCCACCACTGCTGGCATCTCACTGGGTCTCATGCGCTCCAAATCCACTGGCTCTGCTCCAGCACAGCCACAAGAATTGCCCAAAGACTGCAGCCTTTGTGGCTCAACTGCCTTATGAATTTAGTCCAGTTCCCATGCTGCTTTTTATCAGTTGGTGGTAGGGCTAGCTGGAATTTGAATATCTAGGTGTAGGATTTCTCTTTGGCCAGGCTGATCTGAATGCACCCTCCATGAGCAGTGAAAGAATTCTGCTCTGTGCTGTATTCTTCTGTGCCAGGACAGCCCTAGGTTTCAATGCATAGTCCCACAGTCTCTTCACTGTCCCCACCCTGGGCACATGGAGTCTCTCTCCTCCTGGTATGCTGATATGACACTGCTGGAGGATGGGGAAAGGGTAGTGTAGGCAATGCAGAGTCATCTTTTTTGCCCTCTTCGGTGCCCTTTACCTGGACATATTGTTAAAACCATGTAGTATGATCACACACCTAATTTTTGGTTCTTTTGGAGTTGCTTGCTTGTGTGAATAGCTGTTGAATTTGGTGTTTGTACAGAGGGATGATCACTGGAGGTTTCTATTCAGCTATTTTGCTCAATCTTCCAAAATATTAGAAATTTGTTTGGTTAAGATGTGAGAAGTGTATGGGTACATAGACACTGGAAGAAAGTGTGCCATGCTTATTGGCATGAAGCTCCTGTCTGCATCTTCATCCCCTCATGGCTTATTCCCCTCAACCCCAACCTTGGTTGCTTTATGGATAAAGATGACTTGGAGTATGGACAAGCTCCCCTTGTTCTCAATGGTACAGAAGGCCATTGACACTTATCCAGGTGTGCTGGTAAACTTTAATACAGGGGATTCAAATTTTTATGGCTTTATTGGGTGTATGTACCAAATTCATTATCCAAGTTACTCCCATGTGGAAATGGGACTCTTGAATTCAACTGACGAAAATTGAGTGAAGGGCACGGTAGAGAAGGGAAGCTAAACTGCCTTGGTGGGTGAGAATCCTAGATCAAACTTAATATACTTTTAATTCTGATCTCCACCACTAAATACATGCTTAGTACCTGATATGTTCCATGGTTTCACTCTCCTATGATATAACTGTTAAAGAGGACTCTCGCATTCAAGAACTGCCACTTGCATTGAGGCACTAGCAGAACAGGACCTATGTCCCTCCATGTGTTCTGGCTAATTGTTAGGCAAAAACTATGTATTATCTAAGGAAAAGAGAGATGAATCATATCTTTATTTAAATTTTTAATGTCTCCTGGAGTGCTGAGAATCATTTCCCAGTGCAACAGTGCTACCCATTAGACACAGCCACCAACTACAATGCTACTCTTAAAATTAAAAAAAAAAAAATTAAAAGAAAATGTGGCAGCAGCAGGTCTAGTCATGGACATAGTGGAAGCTCTTCCTGTGGGAGCTCAATGGAGGTATACATATGGATGGTTTTTCTGAGGCATTTTGAGGTGGCTGCATCCCCATAGGAGGTATACCTTCCAGGCTCCTAATTGTTGGAACGGTGGAATCCCTCTCCTCTAAACAGAATGGCAGCATTCCTGCAGATGTACATTAGTGTCTGTCTGATTTGAATATCTTGAGTACTGGGATAGGAGCATGACTGGAGGTGGAGTGCATTCCTGTCGGCCTGGTAGTGGAGCTGGGGCAGCTTCCTCCTTTCTTCCTATAGAGACCTCAGTGCATTTATCAGGAATTCCCCCTACCCCTGCCACCACCTCTGTCAGAGCTGGGGCTTGTGCCTGCCATTGGGATATTGTGCATACACACCTGCT
This sequence comes from Microcebus murinus, assembly GCF_040939455.1. Lineage (NCBI taxonomy): Eukaryota > Metazoa > Chordata > Mammalia > Primates > Cheirogaleidae > Microcebus > Microcebus murinus. The sequence continues at coordinate 17,860,897 of NC_134114.1, forward strand.
TCTGCCACAGCTGGTTCTTAACTGTGGGCACCACCTACTGGCCTTTAGGCTAAACCGTTCAACCCAGGAGGACAAACAAGAAAAGTACTGAAGGAAAAAAAAAAAGTGTGCACTACTGGAGAATGAGATAAGTTTCACGAGACCTCTGGCATTCTGGCCCTGCAGGAAGCAGTGAACGACTTATGTGCCCAGTAGCATCTCAGAAAGCTGCCACACAAAGATTGTCTATAACCAAGGAACTTATACAGAGCCTTTACCACTGAAAGCACTGAGAGCCAAACCCAGGGGAACATAAACAATACACATTATAGTCTTATCCTCAAGTGGTGGTGGGGAGAACAGTCCAACTAAACAGAAATTATTCAAAAGCAGTAAATAGAAATAGTCTACTTAAATGAGAGGGAACAAGAGGAACAATTCTACAAATATTGCTCTACTAAGATTGCTTATACTAGCAATGGATCCAAACCAAAATGAAATCTTTGAAATACCAGATAATGAATTGAAAATATTGGAAGAAACTCAATGAGATCCAAGAAAAAGATGAAAACCAACAAAAAGAAATCAAAAACCAATTAAAGATAAGAATGATAAATCTATAGTATTTAAGAAATTTTAATTGTCACACAGTAGTTAACATATCATTAATGTAAAATGGAAAGTTTTCAAAAAGAATCCACATATATGAAATATATAGGTTGGACTGGAAACCACAAACTGTGGGCCAAATTCTGCCTACTTCCTGATTTTGTAAATAAAATCATAATGAAGCACGGGCATTTCTCTTTGCTTAAATATGGTCTATGGCTACTCTCCTGCTTCAACAACAGAGTTGAATAGTTGTGGCAAGGACTGGCTCTCAAAGTCTAAAATATTTACAATCCAATCCTTTACAGAAAACATTTGACAACCTCTCAAGCCTCAGGGAAGAGACATGGCCTATTCAATAAATGTTGTTAGCGATTTGTATATCTAAATTAGAATAAATGAAATTTACTCCATGTTACATCAGATACAAAATGCATTTCACCTGTATTATAGACCTAAACATGTGAAACAATAAAGATTCTGTAAGATCAAATAGGAAAATATCTTCCTGTCCTAGGGAGAAGCAATAATTTTAGACAGGTTATGAAAGTGACTAACCATATATAGAATCAGATTAAATAGAATACAATAAAATGAATAATTTCTGTTGTCACAGAAGAAAAGAATATATATTAAATACAAAGAATACGTATATAGATTATATAAAGATCACCTATGAATCAGTATAAAAAATTAGGCAAAATAAATGGAAGACAATAACAAAAGGCTTCTGTCAAATGATGTTCAAATATCCAATAAATCTATGAACAGGCACTCACTCATAAGGATAAGGGAAATGCAAATCGAACCTGAAATATTTGCTTACCACTACAAACTTGAAGAATTAAAAAAAAAAAAAAAGAAACAATGTAAGTTTGGCAGGGATAATCTGTTCTTAGAAGTGAAAATTCTAATAACAACTAAGGAAAATATTTGAAATTGCCTACTAAAGTTTAATGTATGTGTATATAATGATTGAGCAATTTCATCTTAGATATAGTCCCAAAAGAAATGTGTATATATGTCACAAAAGATATGTATATGAATATTCATAGCATAGTTATTCATAATTATCAAGTCCAGAACAATATTTCCATTAAACATAGACTGAATATTGTATATGCATAAAATAGAATTCTATGCAGCAATGAAAATGAGCTTATTACTACACATAACATGAAAGACTCACACATATATGATGAAGTTAAATAAACCAGACACTAAGCAATGCATCTATGTGATTCACTTATATGTTTTTGAAAATGTGGAAAAACTAATGTATGATATTCAAAAGTCAATACAGTGGTTACCTTTGGGGTGGAGGGAGAAACATACAATTAGAAGGAGAATGAGGGTTGGCTTCTGAGGTCCTAATAATATTTTAATTTTTTTTTTTTGAGACAGAGTCTCACTCTGTTGCCAGGGCTAAAGTGCCATGGCGTCAGCCTAGCTCACAGCAGCCTCAAACTCCTGGGCTCAAGCGATCCTTCTGCCTCAGCTTCCCAAATAGCTGGGACTACAGGTATGTACCACCATGCCCACCTAATTTTTTCTATATGTTTTTAGTTGGCCAATTAATTTCTTTCTATTTTTTTAGTAGAGACGGGGTCTTGCTCTTGCTCAGGCTGGTCTTAAACTCCTGACCTCAAGCGATCCTCCCACCTCAGCTTCCCAGAGTGCTAGTATTACAGGAGTGAGTCACCACGCCTGGCCTGGTATTTTAATTTTTGATGTGAGTGATGTTTATAAAGGTTTATTCACTCTGTGATTGTTGAGTCATTGCTTATGATGTCTGCATTTATTCTTTGTAAGATATCCAGGAATAAAATAATAAAAATATTAAAAACAAAAACTGCCATTAGTTTCAGAGAACATCTAAGCCCCTGAATTAATTATATTTGGAGATCACAGCAGAGATTTTAATGCACATTCCCAAATTTGAGCCTCATAAAAATCATATATTTTAGAATAACATGGGAGAGTTAAAAGTATATAAAGAAATATGCTATGTATGCATATATATATGGAATGCACTTGCTGTTATGGCTCAGAAGGGGCCTGTCTTTGACAAACATGGAGTCACAGAAGATGTTTGCAAAGTATATAAAATTGTGCATGGCCCAACAGAAATTGGGAAGAATCTGTTGGGTTCCAGAATCTTTTTCCATGACTATGCAAAATCAAGTCAAGTGCTGAATAAGCAAGCCAGATTTATATTAATACTAAGATTAATACTAACATTAATTGAATTTTTAATATGTGAAAGACAATTTTTAATGCAGGAAATTTACAAATTTAATGTGCCTGACAATTTTATGAAGCAGTTCTTATCCCCATTTTACAAATGAATATATTGAGGCACGATGAGAATATAAAGCCACATTACTGAGTAATTATAGTGAAAAAGAGAAACAGGAGTTATATTTCTTATCATCAGACATTTTGACAACATCTAAATATTAAACCCAATGTTTCATTATGGTCAATATAGTGCAGCATATCATATGACAAAAAATTATGTAATTTATTTAATCAACAAGGACTAGTTTCATAGAATATCGTTTTAAATTATATGATTCAGGTTTGAAATTATAGTCCTCAACTCATGGCATATTATTACCAAAATATCAAAGAATATATATAAATAAATTTTACATAATTAATTATAATAAAAAACTACTTGGAAATAAGCAAAAAATAAATACTTATTACTAGGAAACTCTTGAAGGCAAAAGTAAAGCCACAATTATAGTCAACAAATAGCTTAGGGGAAAAGAAAAGCTGACACTTTTTACTCGTTTTGAAGTATTCTCAGAAGCATTCTCTAATTGTGATATTTCTTTTTGAGGTGATGTTTGCTTTATTCTTTCCCTTGTTGCTAGTATTGTTTCTTGTAATTAATTCTACTGAATTCCCCTAATGATAAAAAATCACTTTTCTTTTGGGTTGAATATGATTTAATAAATAGTTTTGTGAGGAGAAGAGAGAGTAGGATTAGACTTTGCTTTCATATATTGTTTGTATGCTACCTATACAGCGAATATCATTAGATGTATAAAGAGAGGAATAAACAACCTCTGAGAAATATCATGCACATGGATATATGCAGCAATTTTTAATTTTCTTAATAGCAGAATTTTCCCGAGGACAGTTTGCTTTTGTTGAATAGATGCTGATTATACACTTTGGATCTGTGCCTCTATAGACTATATATGTTTACTGACACCTAGAAGGGAGAACAGAATAACCTAAGCATTCAAGGTTTCATAGAAGGTTTAGCATAGAAGGTTTCAATTCCAGTCTGAAAATGACTGTCTTTATAATTGTAATCAAGTTACTTAAGTATTACTTTAAGCCCTGTGCATAACAGATAACACCTTTGTTTCTATTTTTGTAATTAATCAGTATTTTGGCATATTATAAGAGTAATCAGATAAAGTACAGCAATTACTATTGAAAGATAGCTAGACTTTATATCAAAGTAAATTTATGTGTTTTTTTTTTCTTTTTTCATTATTTAGTACCCAACAGAATTAAGAAAAAGAAAAGTTTTGTTACTGTCCTGCTGCTACTTGGGTGATTGGAATGTTTATTTTAGCAGCATCCTTTCTTCCAGGAGTGTTTTCATTTATCAGACTTTGCCATTCAGTGGAGAAAAACTCATTGAAGAACTAAAATTTCCACACTGTTTTAATACCATTTCATCTAAAGCCAAACATTATTGAATATAATCCATCTTTGACCCCAGTTGAAAAGCTAAGCTTGCATGTGTTCAGTGCCTTTGGAATGACTACTTGAGTGTTTAAAGACCACCCACCTGGATATATAACACGCAAAGAGTGAGAAAGAGGGTAATTATGCACTTAAACCACCATGTGGTGGCTAACATATTTCCTTAAGGGAGCTTAAAGAGTTGCAATTGAAAATTAGTTCTGACTTACAAGAATGAAAATAACTTGCCTAAGATTCAAACATAGTTTGCAGTAAAAAGGATTTGATAGAAATACAGCTGGAAGAAGAAAACAACTCTCTGTTGTTTTGCCCCCTTAAGCCAAAAAAAAAAAAAAAATCAATTTTCTTTTATGCTAATTGAGGAAAGACATCAACAATCAAGCAGTGCTGTTTTTATAGTGTATTTTTAACTGCAAGGAAAAAAACAGATAAATAATATGGCTTCATTCTATCTCAACATATTTTGCATCATGTTTACAAAATGACTGATGAAACCATATGTCACCATGCCATAATATTCTCTAATTGTTTGCATTACATAAATATATATTTGTATGTGTTTTTGTGTGTAGCGTGCTTGTGTAGCTTCTTTTTTCCAAGTAAAATAAGTAATCCCACTTTCTATGAAAAGAGAAGAAAATTTTAATACAGAAACAAGTGATATATATATATATACTTTACCTGTAATATTCCATCTTGTATTTGGAGTTACTGAAGTGAGAAAATATACTTACCTGTTTTTTTTTTTCTTTTATGCTTAAATCCCTTCAACAGTTCATATGTTTATTTAAATACCTGAGGTGCTTCCACAGGTTTAAATTAACGATGATTTGCAATTCATGGTTTTAAGGAACAATTTAATTATCCTAGACAGTTTAATCAAACTTTAGATTTAACACTCATAAATGTTTCACTCCTTTTATTAATTTTATAATTCTGAGTAGAAACAATAGATGTAGCTGGCAGTTACCATAAATTGCCGATCTATGTTAAAAAGAAGTCTAGCATAATTTCAAATGCCTATTTATACTTTTGGTACATACTGATCTGGTATTAAATTTAGTAAAATATTTTCAAGGACTTTATTTAACTTTGCTTTCTTCACACACTGTAGCTTTGAGTGGTTTTTTGATTTTTAACTTATCTTAACCTGAGGAATATCAATAGTTTTCTTAAGTATCCAATGAACCTCAATATTATTTGTTCTACATTTATTAAAAAAAATAAACAAAACAAAACAAAAAAAAAAAACAACAAAGAGATAAAAACAAAGTAGATTTTGAAAAAAAAACTGTAATGAACACCCCCTACTGTATCCTTGACCCTTTCTCCATATTATTTCTTGCATAAATTTTTTCTTAAATCATGGCAATTTAACCAGCATATACATGAGTAGTATTTGACAAGGATACTACTCCAATTAGTAGGCTTTTTTTGAGACTGACAAAAATATCCATTGCATCCTGGAAATTATGTCTTAAAGTGGTTTATTAGAAAGAGAACAATCAGACTCACTGGTGCTTGCTTCCCTTGGATATCTATGACACCTTCCAAAATGTAGATGAAGAATTGGAAGCTTTTAATAAACAGCACAGCAAAATAAAAATTTTGAAATGTGATATAATAAAAGGTAGAGGCTGCTTATATTGCAAGGATCTTTAAATAAAGTGTTCCTCTCTTAGATTAACCTGGAAAAGCTCCAATATTTAAGGCCATAATAAATGCCTAAACACTGATTTACTTTCAGAGTTGCTTTTGGTCTTTATTACAATAAAGGTCTTCCTTAGTCCCTCATAGCTTTTTGTGGTCCCCTCCTTTTTTCCCCATTTATCTTCATCTAGTATAGCTTTTATGATATGATTTGGTATTCAAGAAATGGTAACCATTTAATGTATCATCCTTTTACCTTAAGTCAACTAGAGACATAATTTTTCCAAACATTAGGCTGGAAGTATAATCAAATAATTCTCTCGGTTTCAGGATATGATGATTATTCATACTTTTATGAACTCTCAGAAGAAAACTTACAATTTTTAGAGATAATATGTTTTACATTAATTATCCCTTCGTCTAGTTTTGCAAATAATTTTAGGTACATAAAAATAACAGGATTTACTCAGTCTATTTTACACTGTTAAGGGACACTTCATTTCCTTTATTCTCTGTTTTTATGTGAGAACTTGCTAAATCCCAGCATCTTTATGAGTTTTAATTATTTCTGCATTGGGAAGAAGGAGCCCAGCATCATTGGCTGAGATTTATTTGTTCCTCCTCCATGATTGCCTGTTCACAGGGCAAGGGCTTCTGGTTTGTTCACCACCATTTTGTAACTTTACTGGACTGAGGAAGTCTATCATTTCTGCTTGTCTATGACTCAGCAAGTAAATTTAATACTGAAGGGAGTATAAAGACTATTATGGCTTCATAGCTAGCCAATTCCTGAAATCCAATTTTGTAATAATAAAACTAATACATTAATCTGATTTCTTTGACCATTTCTCAGTTAATTGTAAACATGGAAGATGAATGAGTCACTTTGTATCATTCCCTTCCAAACCCTCCTGCATAACTTCATAAAAGTAATTCAAAAATATGCTTATCTCCTTCATATCATGATAACACATTGATACATGGACTATGCTAATGCTTTTTGAGGTTAATTTTACTCGTTTATATATTTTATTCACCAATTCATAATTTATCTCACTCTAGAAAAAGTTGAAGTAAAAATTGCTTTGGTAAATTATTCTTTTAGGAAATAATCTGAAACTATATACCAAAGTGATATTTATATTCTGATGGGATGTTATTTCCAAATTATGCCTATTTGTCATCACCCACTTTATTAAAACATATATTGGATATACACAAAAATGTGCAAATTTAAAAAAAAAATTTAGGCTCAAAATGTGTTACATAGTAAAATATGTTTGAAAAACTGAAGCTCAAACTAGTTTCTTTAGTATAGGATTATTGTATTAGTTTCCTATTGAAGCTGTCACAAATTACCGCAAACTTAGAGCCTTAAAGCTGCAGCCCCCAACCTCTGGACTGCGGATTGGTAGCAGTATGAGCCTATTAGGGACTGGGCAGCACAACTGCGCCCCCAACCCCATGCTGTCCATGGAAAAATTGTCTTCCAGGAAACTTGGCATGGGAGGGGTCCACAGCAGGAGGTGAGTGACCAGCAAATGAGCAAAGCTGTATTTAAAGCTGCTCCCATTTCTCACATCACTACCTGAGCTGCCAGCACACCTCCTGCCCCTACCTAGTGGAGAAATCATCTTCCATGAAACTGGTCCCTGGTGCCAAAAATAGTTGGGGACCACTGCCTTAAAGCAATATGAATTGATTATCTAGCAGTACTGGAGATCAGAAGTCCAAAACAGGTTTTACTGCACTAAAATAAAGGTGCAGAAAGTTATGCCATCCTTCTGAAGGTTCCTAAGGAGAATCTATCCCTTTGTCTTTTCCACTTTGTAGCAGCCCGCATTCCTGGCCCCCTCCTTCATCTCCAAAACCAGCAACGGCCAGTAGAGTCTTTTTCATATCATGTCATCACTGTGACATTGACTCTCTTGTCTTACTCTTTTACTCATAAAATGTCATGTGATTACACTGGAACTACCCATGTAATCCAGAATTAACATCCATGATATATTCCATGAGGATGACATGGACATGATGGGGAACAGGAGATGGAGGTGCATTGTTCTACCTATCACATTTACATACTGTTGAATTTCTTCTACTCCAACGTATTGTCCCTAACCTATCTCCTATTATAGAGGCCAGAAAAGCCAAATACTCCCTTGCCTGATTTTGGAATATAGGTATGGCAGTGTGACCCCACTTCTGGTCCATACAGAGAATAGAAGAAGTGATTCTTAGAAAGATTATTCTCTTTCTGATAAGAAAGAGCAACATATGGCAAGGTCCACCTACACTGGCTCCAGCATCCTACCCTTCAATCTTTCATGAGGGCCTTACCATTAAGTAAAACAAATAGAATTTTTTTTTCTACAGTATTGATCAATTTTTCTGCCATTTTCAGACTAAATGTTTTCTAAATTAATATATATTATTCCAACATGCACTATGACTTTTTCACAGTGGGAAAGAATAGCAGACTAGGAAATTAAGAATATTTGATTCCAAATAAACTTAATAATGGAATACATTTATTTTGATATCTCTACAGAAAACAGACACATGTTGAAAAATATTGTATTAAATTGAGACAACTTTTAAGATTTACCTTTTTATACCATCTATGACATATTAAAAATTCTAAACTTCATTTTTCTAAATTGTATGTTAAGCAATAAATGAGCAAACCTGTTAACATATATTCATTATAAGCTCATGAATGTCACTCAGAGTTAAACATGCTTTAAATTTTTTAAACACACTTTAAAAATCACTTTATTTTGATGATTTGGTTAATATATTTTCTCTTTTGTTTTATTCATTGGCAATATATCACCTAAGTTGAAACCTGGGGTGCATGTATAACATATAAATAAGAAGCATAATTAAAAACTAACTAAATAAATAAATTGAAATGTATTATACTTTCATATTTAATGGGGATGACAAATTTAGACATTGTGTGGTTTTTAAATCTAGCACCAAATTCTTTAATATGTATCCATTTGAGACTGAAAGGTTTAGGCCTGCTTGCTAAGGTCTGCGTATTTGTGTATCTACCCCAACCCCCTACCAATTCATATGTTGAAACCTAGTCTCCAAAGTGATGATGGCATTTGGAGGAAACTTTGAGACATGACATGAGATCATGAAGGCTCCACATGAATGGGTTTAGTGCCCTTATAAAAGAGGCCCCAGAGAGCTGCCTTGCCCCATCCACCATGTGAGGCACAGATAGTAGGTGCCAATCTATGAACCAGAAAGTGTGCCTTCACCAAACACTGAACTTGCCATCACTTTGACCTTGGGCTTTACAAAAGCCTTCAAAACTATAAGAAAAATGTTCTATTGTTTATGAGTTATCTAGTCTAAGGTATTTTGTAATAGTAACCTGAATGATCTAAGACACTGACTCCTGAATAAAAAACATGGCCTAAGTGATGCTATGCACCTTCTGAGGCTATACCATAAAATCCCAGTAAGCTGCTGGTGCAGTCTCATGAATGTGTTTCATAAGGAATGTTCTTCTCAGTTCTCTCCCTGTCAGAACACAGTAGTCATAAGAGCCCACAACATATGGTGAGGCCACATTTACGTGTTCCAGTGGGATACAGACACAGATAAGCTGAGCCCAGGAACCTGACATATGAGTAGAAGAAGCCAAGATGGAAATGAATTCTTCAGCTATAACTGTTCCTGTCATAGTTATTTATATATTCCCAGTTGAGGTCCCAGACATTGTGGAACCCAGACAAGCCTTCTTCACTGTGTCCTTTCTGAATTCCTGTCAAAATCCATGAACATATTAAAATGGTTCTTTTTGTATGTCAAGTTGTAGGATAGTTTGCTATGCAATGATGTATAATTAAAACAAAAATATTTAAAAAAATTGAGAGATCTTTTCAGGAGAGAATTTTTAAATGTTGGCATTTTAAATTTTGATATAAATTAATTGAAGTGATTGAAACAATATAATTGCCTTGATTTCTTCCTATTGCTTAGCACATCCATGTTTCAGTGGTGTTTATAGAGTACTTTCCATTTTTTTAAAAAAGCATGGTGTTTATTCATCTTTGCATTCCCATTTAGTATATTTATATGAATAAAATAGGTCCTAAAATGTATTTATTTGGTAAAGTCAGTTGGAGATATTTATATAATATTGGAGATTGTCTCCCAAAGGGGAGCTTGTGTTAATCAAGTAATTAATGGGTGTATTCCTACTTTTAAATAAACAGTAATAAATGACATTAAAAGCATGAACAAGCAAGAAAACAGTAAACATACACATAATTCTGTCCTCTGATGATTACCACTAAGTACATATGGGGCCTCTCCTATGCAGGATATTGATGACTTCACACATACACACCCTACACTAAAGTGAAGGTATGACCTATCATAAAGTGACCTTGTGATTAATTTGCTCCTTTTGTCACACTAATCTATACAGTTTAAGGACAAGAGAAGCTGTTTAGGTTAAATAATGAAAAGTCTACCACTGGCCATACTTTAAAATAAAAACACAGTTTGGGGTAAGAATAAAATGTATATGGGACTTCTCTTAGGAATTCTGATGGAGACATACGTGTGTGTGTGTGTGTGTGTGTGTGTGTAGTCTTCTATAGAATTCTGCTTAGAAGAAGCTCCGTATATATTTTTTCCTCATCTACAAACAGTGGATTTCATTTTAAGGCATGGTCAGTGACCCAGACATTTCATTATTTAACCCAGGCAACTTCTGTTGTCCTTCAACAGGACAGATTAGCGTCATACAAGGAAAAAATGAACTACAGGGTCACTTGTAAGATAGGTCACCTCTCCATCTTAGCAGCAGTAAAATGATTACTTGCTCTGTCAATGAAGACCAGCAGCTGATCAAGACCAATCGTCAGGTAGAGTGTTCAGGCTCATTCCATCTGGAAAAAAATGAAAATCTATATTGGGACCCCTGGGATGTGAAGACAGAACAAAATTGCTTTGAGCCACTGCGGTGGTTGATAAATGGCACACTTAGAGAAAAACATTAGTCTCTTTTCCCACCTGCCCAGATCTAGCTGAATTCAGAGGAAATATATACCTCTCTGGTATGTAATTGAATACTTAAATTTATTCTCTTTCACCAAAACAAATATCCTAGTGTTCATTAGTCATTACACACATTCAAATGGATTAAATAATGTGATTTGACAATATTGAGTATGGATGACTTTTCAAAAAAGTGATGTGTAGAACAATAACATAACCCCATGGAGAAACTATATGTTAAGATAATTAATTTTAAAAGTCAAGTAGCATATAAAATAAATATCTTTGAGATGACAAAAAAAAGAGGAATGCTTTGTCTATTTAGACATCAGAGGCATGAGCTTCAAAGAAGAAGAAATCATCAGAAATATACTCACATTATATTCAACCCAGGATTTTTGTATAAATTGAGTATATACAATTAATCTTTAAATGCAATTGATCAAGTATGTCTAAATCAATCTGAATTGGTCAAATCAATCTGTTAATAAATACCAAATCAATTTAGATTATTTTTTTAAGACAAAGTCTCACTTTGTTGCCCTAGCTCACAGCAACTTCAAACTCCTGGGCTCAAATAATCCTGCTTCAGCCTCCTAAGAAGTTGGTACTACAGGTGTGCAACACAATGACCAGATATATTTTTTTTTCTATTTTCAGTTGCCCAGCTAATTTTTTTATATTTTTTAGTAGAGACGGGGTCTTGCTTTTGCTCAGGCTGGTCTTGAACCCTTGACTTCAAGCAATCCTCCCACATCAGCCTCTCAGATTGCTAGGATTAAGGTACAAGCCACAATGCCTGGCCCAATTTAGACTTTTTAAGGGAACAATTCACATATGATAGAATCAGCCAATTTTATATGTATTCATATGTACATATAAATAAAAAGAAGATGTTACTGGAGTTTAAAAATTTTTACTATAAAGCATATTAAATATTTTGCAAAATCCTCTATATATTTTTATTCTTATATAGCTAGAAAGTATAATTCATAAATAGCAAAATGCATTAAGAGAAATATTATTTTTCTAAATTAACTTTTTTAACATTGGAAGAAATGCTTTTAGAAAATAAAATTAATATTTAATATCAAATTTCTCCTTCTCCCAGGATCTTTTAGTAAAAATGGGAATTTCTGCATTTCTATGAAACCAAACAAAATCATACAGATAAATCTTTATTTTTTCCTTAGCAATAAGTCAAATGTTCTGAAATAGTAGTAAATCTGTATTCATATAATTAAACCTTTTCTTCTCATCTATACATTTTCTACCTTATCTAATCATCTTAATCCAATTATTATATTTTACCTCAATCCTGATTTTAAAAAGTTAATTTCGGAGGGAATAGGTTACGATCTACCTGTCTACAAACCTGTCTTATATAATAAATTGAGAAATTATTTGAACATTTACTCTTTTAACTCTTAGGTTAATGTTTTGTTTTTTAATTTGCCACTTACTTCTAATTAATATCACTGGTTGTGGGCATTAAATTATGTTATATTAAAATTTGAACTGAAGGTTAAATAATCTTATATGCACTCTAAAATACACGGTAGCTTCCTATGGCTTAAAATGTACTAGGCATTATTAATATTCCCTAGATATAAGTATCATTTTATTTTTTTCTCTGTTCATCTTGCCATTGGTTTCCCCTGCTCCTCATTAATGCTGAGCTAGGATAGGTGAGATAAATTAAATACTTTTATAAGATGTGTTTACTTATGTTTATTCCTAAAGTACTTAATAGGTAGCACAATATAACAGTGCAGGTGGGAAGCTATGGCTATTTCTTGAAGTTTAGTCTTGGCAACCTTCATGAAGTGAGATGTCTGACAGATCATAGGAAAATAGAGTTGTGTTCTTGCCACATACTTAGGTTATTAAGTATGAAATGTCTGTTTCCTTAAGTACTAAGTTTAACACTTGATATCTCTGACATTTTACTTTGACACTTCTTATTTTATTTTTATTATGAAGGTATATCCTCAGTCTTTCAAATGCACATTTTGGCTTGTGATTATCATCCAAATTTTTTTAGAGCAATTTTTGTGAAACAATGGATAAGTCAAAAATTCGTGTTATTTTTGAATATGAGTTCTGTCATGGAACCAATGCAGCACAGACAGCTCAAAATATCAACAAAGTGTTTGGGAAGGATATGGCTAATGAACACACAGTACATCGATAGTATGAGGAGTTCCATGCTGGTGATTTTAATCTTGAAAATGAGCCACATGGGATACCTGATACCAAAGTGGATAATGATGAGCTAAAAGCTGTAGTGGAAGTGAATCCATCTCAACCTACCTGTGAATTTGCAGCAACATTTGATGTTACTATTCCAACAGTATTAGACCATTTGAAACAAATTAGCAAGATAAAGAAGCTGAATAAATGGGTTCCACATGAATTAAACTTCAGAAAGAAATTATCTCAGTATTTTTTCTTTGCTATCATTACATAAAGGCGAACCATTTCTACGCTATGCTGTTATATGTGATGAAATGGATTATTTTTCATAATTGCAAGTGTTCAGCACAATGGTGGATAAAGATGAAGTGCTGAAATACAGTCCAAAACTAAATATTCATCAACAAAACTAATTGTCTGTTTAGCTGGTATTATCCACTACAGCTTCCTGAAACCAGGTCAATCAATTATAGCAGATGTCTGCTGCAACCAATTGGATGAAACGATGAGGATGCTTGCAATTAAGCAGCCAAGATTGGTCAATAGAGACAGGCCAATCCTCTTTCATGACAACTCTCAACCACAGGTTGCACAAACAATGCAGCTTAAACTACAGCAGCTGGACTAGGAAACTCTCTGTCATCTACCATATTCCCCAGACTTTGCACCAACTACCGGTTTTTCCAAGCTTTGGACCACTTCTTGCAAAAAAAATATTCAATTCTCAACAAGCTGTGGAAAACACCTTTCATAATTTCATTGCCACTTGCAATCCAGGCTTCTTTGATGCTGGCATAAACAAGCTACCATTAAGATGGAAAAACTGTATAGATAGTTTAGGTGAATAATTTGATTAATTACACTGCTTCTTGAGATATAATAAACTAGACTTTTGAATCAAAATTTGACATTTCATATTTAATGACCTATAATTAAACATGACCTATAATCAAATGGCCTATAATTAAATGGGTGTTGCAACCCATTAAATAATCAATTCTTATAAGCAAGGCAATGGTTTTGCATCTCAGCTACCTACTGCAGCGAGCTCTAATGTTTTGGTTTGTTGTCCTTTAAAACACCTCAGATAATATGTAGAGAGTCGAATCCATAGATGTGGAGCCCAGGGGGAGAGCATAGGGTGGTCAAAGTGAGATTTATAAGTTTGTGAAGCCTCTTGTCTCTTTTTATAGGTATTAATTGAAACTGTTGATGAAGACAACTTAGAAAAATAAAACATACACTCAGTATGGTAACATGAAAGAAACTAAAAAGGATCCTTTTGAATTTCAGCATTTATTTGGCAGTATGAGGAAGTTTAACATTTAAAAAGACAGCCTCGAAGTATAAGGAGGAGTGGAAAAGTGTCTTGTCAAAAAAGGCAAATGGAAATGGTGTTTCAGGAAATATGGTATGCTGAATAGCCAAAAAGGATGATGGAAAAAAATCCATTTGTAAATGACTGGTAATATTTATTGATTAACATTTTTCTAGGAAACAAATGTTCTCAGTGAGATGCTGCCCCTATTTTTGTCTCATTATTTTCACAAGAAAAAATGTTTGAAAATCTAACTCCCAAAAATTTTAATTAAAGAGTAATCTTTGATGGTCGTCATGCTGATAAGGTTTTACCTGACATCAAGTAGGCAGTTATAGTAAGTGTAAGCCACATCTAGAAGTAAAACTTGAATTTGACTGTATGTGTAGGAAAACATAAAATATCTTCCATATATACATTCATAAGGGATAGATTTCTAAACAAATTGATCATTTATGAAAAAATAGAGGAAAACCAAGAAAATTAAAGGTAGGGATTATAATATTGCTTTGAGAGTTTTTGAATTTTTCATAATAACCTTATTTACTAAGGAGAAATAAAAAAAAAAAAAGGATGCTAACCTTAACACACTATACCTTAACTCACAAATGTCAGTGTCTTTTCATAGTAAGGTAGTTGGCTGTGATTAAATATATAAGTGATTCTCAAAAACGATATATAGTTATGAATAATTATAACTAACCTTTACCTAAACCTAACATATGAAAGGAAAAACATAGACATAGACAGTGTCTTCTCTATTCACTGAGAAAGACCCATTTCCCCTTAGGAAATGTACTTTTACTTTGCACTCTTAAACTTTACTCGCAATAAATTCTTCGTGTTTGCTGAGTGTCTGTCATCTCTCTATGTCATACTGGCCAAGGCTTGTGTTTCTTCCAAGCTTGGATCCCAAGAACCAGCACAACTTCAGAGTTCAGCTGTGAACAGGACCCCATGACAGTATTTTTTGCAGAAATGTAAATAATCATCTTGAAATACATATGGATCTTAAGAGACCTTCAATAGCCAAAACAATCTTGGAAAAGAAGAATAAGGCTGGAGGACTCACACTTCTTTATTTTAAAACATATTGTAAAGGTACAGTAATTCAAACAATATAGTACTGGCATAATAATAGATATATAAACCAATGGAAAAGAATAGAAATCCAGATATAATGGTCAAATGATATTCAAAAAAGGTGCCAAGATGACTCAATGTAGAAAAGACAATCTTTTCAACAAATGGTGTTAGGGAAGCTGGATATCCGTATGCAACAGAAGGAATTTCTGTAACTCCAAAAAGTAAAATCAAATAACTTGATTTAAACATGAGAAAAGGACTTAAACAGTTGTTTCTCCAAAGATGATACACAATGACTAACAAGTACATCCATCACAAGATATTCAACATTACTAATCATCAGAGAAATGTAAATCCAAACAATTAGGATGGCTAATATATATATAAAAAAAAATGGAAGGGGAGAAAATAACAAGTAATGGTAGGTAAGGATGTGGAAAAGTTGGAACCTTTGTTCATTGTAAGTAGGGTTGAAAAACAGTATAGCGACTATGGAAAATAGCATGACAGTTCCTCAAAAAATTAAAAATAGAACTATCACATGATCCATCAATCCTACTTCAGTAGGATTTTGAATTTTCAATTCAAAAGAGTTGAAATCAGGGTCTAATTAGAAAGTTCATTATTATTTCCTTCATATTATTTGTATAAGTAAACTAAGGCATTGAGATTTTAAGTAATTTACCCAAGGCAACCCTTTTAATAGATGAAAAGGCTGGCAGCCAAGATTCTGTAGCCTGGTTCCACATAAGAAGCCTCCTTTGGTGTCCCTTCGATATGAGTAAAACTTGATGTTTAGTTTTCTTTGTACTATTGCCTTTCTAGATACGCAAGGCTGAATTATAACTGGGCCACCTAGGGACAATCTCTCCTCTAGCATTTGAAAACCACTTACTTCTTATTTGTAATGATAAACTCTCAAAGAAAATTCATGGTACATACTACTCACAACATCATTCTTCCATTTATTCATCATGATTTTCTACATCCCTTGCAAGATTACACTCTTTTGAATTGATAATGTATTTGTGACTAATTTCTCTTGTGGGAGGATCACTTTTAATCAATTTCTGAATTGGGTAGCCCTATGATTGCTTCCAAATTTAAAGGCTCCAGTGGGTCAGAAGGACCACTTACCCTCAGTTTTGACTCTTCTGATCCTTAAGCAAGTTTCTTCCATTGACTTTGGAAATAATGTTTTAATGCATTGATTCCAAGACTACGATCAGATTTTGAATTTTTCTCTGAAGTTTGCTTATGCATTGCAGTTCCATGAGCATTGTTCAATGTCAGAAATGTTTGCATTATTCCTCTCCCTCCTGATAAAAATGCAGATCTATAGTTGGGGCCTAATATTGAGGTTTCACTTCTTTCTTTCACTTTCCTTTTCTTTCCCATCACTTTTTTTTTCTCATTTCAATTTCTCAAAAAATTTGCCTTGTGAGCTTTTAAAATTCAAGAAGTCAATGAATATTAAATTTGCTTTAAAGAGTCCTTTGTTCTAGAAATTCCTGACATTTTCAGCTCCCTATGTATGATAAATCAACCCTGGAGGAATTCTTTTAACATCAGTGATTTCTTGAAAATGCAAATCTGATCACATGAACCCATACCATCATTACTTTTAAGATTTTTAACACAGGTTTAAAATCCATATGATTAGATCCCTGTTTACTTCTCCTGTAACAAATTGATATTCTTCTCTCAGCAATTCATTGTGATTCAATCACAATAGCTTTAAGTTTGTCAAATTCACCAGTTATTGTCATACAACAAGGACTACTTATTTGTCATTATTTCTAAATATAATGCATCTTACTCCATGATCTCTAAAATACCCCCCCCCCCACACACACACACACATGCATACAACCCTGCAATTAGGACATAAACATACACTTATTTCTAAAACAATTAAGTCCTATCTAGTGTTCTGGCTATTGATGACAATGTCTTCATTTTTGAACAGAATTTGCCCTCACATCATCTAGATTAGAACTATTTGTTATAATATTTCATCACAATAATTAAGGGAAATATGAAAAAAAGTGTTTTTTCTGTCAAAACTATCCATGTTCTCAGTAAATTGTACATTTTATGAATTTTATGAGGCTATGAACCATGATTATCTGTTGTATTTCATCACTTAACTAACATTGCATCAGACCTGAACTTGACTCACTGGTATCCTGCCTGGCTCACTTAACAGTATACTTGAGCTTCCTTACACAGTGTCTTAGCCTTCTTCAATTCTATGATATGCTCTTCCCTTGTTTCACTTATACTTACTATGATTCTTTGACATTCTATGAGGTTTCAATTATAATACTTTGACCTTTATTAACCTTACTTCTCAATTTGATACAGTTTTTCTGCAGTCACCTTCTATTTGTCTCTTACATTAACAAAATATATCTTTGATACATTTCTTAATTTGATCTAAATATCAAATTCTGACATGTAACTTTTGGAAGGTATTTTCAGTATATTCCTGACCTTGGAATCCCTATAATGGATAATTCTTATTCATTTCTAGTATTTTCTTTTGCCATCTTTGATAAACCTGTCTGAGAATCATTTAACCTCCTTAACTTCATTGTTACCTTCTTAGCTCCATCTTCAAATAGCATTAGTTCTCCTTTACTTTCATTTCCCTTTCATGATCAATTAGTTTATCTTTCCAACTCCTATCGTTTGTGACCATTTAAGTTTTCCAATTATATTCCCCATTCAATGAACCTGGGAACAATACAGGAAATTTAGCTCTAGCATATATGAAGCAAAGCTTGTACTACATTAAATATTTTCCCATGAAAAATGTAAATAATACATGTAAATAGTATTCATTTAAAAATGAATCTTATATAATTTAAAACAGGAGCCTGGGTTCAGCTGAGAGAAGCCAATTTCACATATGCTAGACCTCTCCAGTCTTTTTGTCTCAACTAAAGAGGGAAAAAAAATGCAGTCAATGGGGCTAAGACTTTAATGAAATAAGTAGGGAATGATGCAACCTGGAAAGAGAATAGGGTACAGGGGGAAATGACCCATAGCACTGGAGACTTATTAGA
Organism: Microcebus murinus; assembly: GCF_040939455.1. Classification (NCBI taxonomy): domain Eukaryota; kingdom Metazoa; phylum Chordata; class Mammalia; order Primates; family Cheirogaleidae; genus Microcebus; species Microcebus murinus. Next base: position 17,879,566 of record NC_134114.1, read on the forward strand.
AAACTATACAACACTCTCCTTCTCCCATACTTTACTGTCCAAGACATGGACTCTCATTGAGGAGAAATACATAGGAAAATCCCAAAATCAAGAGAGGAGACAAAAACAAGGATGCTACAGGAATTCATAGCTGCTGGTACCTTCAACTACAAAATAACATTAAATATTAATACAAACCATTTCTTAGCCATAGTAACATAATTCTTCAAACCAATAACCTAAATGCTTCAGTTCTTTTCACCTAATTAAACATGACCAGATTTCAGGGAAAAAAAAATATATATTTTATATATATATTTATATATATATTATATATAATATATATTATTATATTATATATAATATATAAATCTATATTTATATATTATATATTTATATATAAATTTATATATATATAAAGCATGCCAAAAGGGAAAAAATAAACAAAAAACTACAAATTCTAAAGAGACAAAGGATGTATCAGAAGCAGATCCAGATATAGACAGATGTTGAAATTATCAGGCAGAGAATTTAGAATTACTATGAATAATACATTAAGAGCTTGTATTTTTTGTGAGACTATTTTAAGAAATTACTATAACCTGGTATCTTAAATAATAGAGATTTATAATTTCACAGTTTTAGAGACTAGAAGTTCAAAGTCAAGGTCAGCAGGCCATCCATGCTCCCTCTGAAATCTGTAGGAGAATCCTTCCTTACCTTTTCCTAACGTCTGGTAATTTGCTGGCAATTTTTGGCATTCCTTGGATTGCAACTGCATAACTCCAGTCTCTGCCTTTATCTTCACGTGACATTCTCCCATGAGTCTCGTGTCTTTGCATGTACATCTTCATATAAGGACACTAGTTTTTAATACATTGGATTAGGGGACTGCCCTACTTTAAGATGACTATGACTCCCTTTCAATTTAACTAAATACATCTGTAATTACCCTAGTTATTATTGAGGTAACATTCTGAGATTCTGGGTTTTAAATCTTCAACATATTTTTGGGTGATGATCCAGTTTAATCCATAACATTCTCAGGTCACATGAAATTAAATTGGATATTAACAAATGAAAGGTAGCTAGAAAGTTTGAAAATATTTGGAAATTACAAAACCTGCCACTAACTTGTGAGTCAAGAATTTATTTCAAGAGTATTAAGATATGTTTAAACTAAATTAAAAGGAAAATACAGCTTATCAAAAATTGAGGTGCAGCAATAACAGCACTCACTTAGAGGAAAATTGACACCATTAAATGCATGTATTAGAAAACTATAAAGATTTATAATCAATAACCCATTTTTTACACCCAGGAACTAGAGAAAGAAGAATAATTTAAGCCAAAAGCAAGAATAAAATTAGAGAAAACTCACATTAGAAATCAATCAAATTGAAAATAGCAAAAAAAAAAAAAAAAAAAAAAGAGACAGAACATTATGAAACCGAAGTTGGTTCTTTGAAAAGATCAAAACTCGACTTTGTTATATATGCCATAAAGATGTCAGTTCTCTCCAAATTGATCTGTAGAATCAGTGACAGAAGCAGACAGCAGAAAGAGTTGGGGGAGGGAAGGCAAGAGCAATGTATGTAAGCTTAACATTTGTAACCCCATAAAATAAAAAAGAAAAAAGAAAAAAAAGAAAAAGTTAATAATACTGAGACAAAGTCCAGGAAAGGGTATATTCAAGTGATAATAGGGAGGCAATTGAGAGGAGGATTTTAAAAGTCCATGGAATTGGCAATTTGAGCATTAAATGTGACCTTTGTAAAAGCAAGACTGCTAGGCAGAATTGGGGGTATAAAAGTCAGATGTAAAACACCTCTAATGATTATAACTAATACCATAAAAACATGATTTAGCTCTTAAAATCATTTCCACTCTTTACATTTATGCTCATATACAGAAACATCTTGTGGAATGTTTGATTATTTTTTAACACATCCCTGTGGGTATTCAGGGAGGAATTGTCAAAACTCAATGTGTGAATGTAAGAGCTAATTTGCTCTACATTTGTAGCTGCTTATTATTGCAGGCTCACCCTTGCCCCTCACAAATGTTATCAACTTAATGAAGCAGAAGATTATTCTGCCTGAGTCAGGTGTTCAAAATCTTGGTGTCATGCTTATAATGGTATAAAAACTCTATGCCACTCCTAGATCCTATCGCAACAAACCAAAGCATTTTACATAGTTCAGAAAATTTGTCACTTTTAGTAATGTAAGCAACTAATATTGATTTTCCTCAAAATACAATGTATAGAATAAGTAGAAATAGATATTGAGAATAGTAAAACTGACCAAAAACATAGTGGAATGTGAATTAAAAATCATCCTTTTAGGTCAATTTTGGAAACACTATTAGGGCCAAAGTATGGCATATATTGATATTTCACACACGTTATTTCCTTCACAAATTGTCATTTACTTGTATAAATCACAGAAATATTTGTCTATTGGTTTTTATCCTCTAAAACCCTTGGCTTTCTAACACTGATTACTGATCTTCTAAAAGTACTAGAAATCAATTCAAACCTAAAAAACTCTGATCAAAAACATGCATTTGTGAAAAACATTAAGTTGTTTAAAAATTATTTCTAACATTTTTTGGATCAAGTCATAAATAAGTCACAATAGCCTTTTGTTTTGTTTTGTTTAAATGGAATTCTGTGTCATTATAATAGTAATTTCCTGGATAAGGTATTTCAATGAAAGTAAGGGAAACAAATGTCTAAAGACCATGTCTTAAACTAGCAAATAAAATTGTCTGTCAGCTGCTTCACTTATTTTCAAACATTTTAGCACATCTCTGAAAAAAAAAATGGTTATGGTTCTGAGGGTTTTCTCCAGATAGAGTCACTTGTCAAACCGTAACAAAACTTTCTCAATTTTTATTAGAAAAGTTATGAAGCTGAACTACCGAAGTCACTTGCACTAATCTGTTGCTTAAAACTACCTAGGAGGAACTACTGCTTTCACATCTCTGTACTGGTGTAAGCATATGTGCACGCTCAAGAATGCATTTTAAGCACCATTAATACCGATAAAGCACAGCACCGCAGTCATTTTTCATGAGTGGTGGCTTTATTGACGCAGTCCTTTTGAACAACCCTCTTCATCTCTGATTGTTCATCTGTCTCGCAGAAATAGCTCAATATGTTCATTCATCATTTGAATAATGGGTGGTAAAATCTTCAGTCTTTTTTTCCTTCTACAGAACTAGTGTATTTTCATGGACTGTGCTTTTTAAGCTCATTAATAGCAATGAAGTCATATGGTACACTCCAATTCTCTCCGTGGGCTGCTGCTCACATCATAGGAAGCAATAAAAGGCAGGAGGTAGGATATAGAAAGAGAATGGAACCCCTGGCTGGTGGGAGTGATTGAGGTAACAGCTCATCATCCTTAATAAGCCAAGGGATAGACAAGGAAAGGATGAATAGGATGAATAAACTTTTGGAAACAAATAGAAGTAGGTCTCTCTCTCTCTCTCTCTCTCTCTCTCTCTCTCTCTCTCTCTCTCTCTCTCTCTCTCTCTCTCTCTGTCATTTTAGAGTATTGTGTAGCTACAGTGAGTTTTCTGTGGCACAGAAATCATTGCAGGTGGAACATTATTTTCAGCACTCCAGACTAGATTGCAGCAATATGCTCCATTTGGAGTTCCCTTGGAAGACCTCCCAGAAGCCTCAGATAATATAGAATGCAGCTGTTGGAGATCGTTAGTATAAATAGATTTGGCGTAGCTGGAAGCCTAAAGCTGGAACTAAAATATATATCTGAGCTCAACTGTTAGCTCAAAAGCTCTATAATAAATAACAAATAATAAAAATTACAATATTTGCATCATAAATTTTGCAGATAAAAGCCTTAGGGACCATTTACTTTGCTTTGTTCCTCTTAAAAGTTTTAGACAAATTGAATTTAATAAAATTTTATTGAGCAAGGAACAATTTGCAAATCAGGCAACCCCCAAATTAGAATAGGTTCAGAGTGATTCTGGGGCTGTCACATTGTCAGATAATATTTATAGCCAGAAAAAGAAAAGTGATGGACAGAAAACGAAAGTGAGGTACAGAAACAGCTGGTTTGGTTACAGCTTAACATTGCCTTATTTGAACATGGTTTGGACAGTTGGCTGCCTGTGACTAGCCAAAATTCTGTGATTGGTACTAGAGTAGGTTACAGTCTGCTTAAATATCCAGTTCGGATACAGGTCATTGTGTACAGAGAAACCTTTAGATGGAACTTAAAACCTTTAGATGGATGTAATGAGGCAACTTTAACTTAATTTAAAATTCCTAAAACGAGAAATAAAATTCTTAGGTAAAGATGGAAATTTTATAAATGTGTTCAGTCAGGTGGAACATTTTTCCAAATTGTGAACTTTGGTGTTGTGTTTTCTGATAGATGTAGGTATAGATATATATACTCTCATGTTGGAGTAAAATATGTATAGAAATGGACAAATGATAATTCAAACAACATTCTTATTGAAAAATAATAAGTAATATTCTTATTTCAAATACACTAAAGTCAATGATGTTTATGTGTTTTAAAATTAATCACGAAAGAACACTATTTTTTTTTTAAGTTTTCTACACAGATCATATGAGATCAATTGATTTTAGGATAAAAATAATATGAAAACCTTTAAGGCTGGATAGAAAATCCTTAGGATCTTTAGTGCCATTGATTTATTTATATCAAATAGTATTTAAATATTATTTAGTGCTAAAATATTATTATTAAGGTGACTAAAGGCAGGAGTTTAACAAGACAGGTGAAACAGAATGCAACAAAACATCAGGTATTATTTTTGAAATTGTTGAATCAGAAAGGAAAATGAACTTGGCATTATGAAAATTTTAAGCCTTGATCTGAAGCATCTATAATTACATGGAGAAGTACAGATCAGTAAGGCCCACACTATCTCTAATATGTGTATTCACATCCTCTTCTCTTACAGCTTAACATTGATTTTAATTGTGATTTTAATAGTCTATCTACAACATTAGATTGTGATTATTTTATGAGGAAGTGGATTTTCTTAATAAATATGACATTTAAAATAAGACATTGGTTAGTCTTATTTTAAAAGTTTTATTAAAAAATAAAATAAAAAATGGGTAAATAAGTTTATTCCCTGCAAAACTGAGGCTCCATATTTATAAATCTAAGTAATATAAAAGCTAAAAATGCCTCCAGAAGCCTGCATTGTATTTATTTTATCTGATTGAAGAAATTTGTGAGTAATATTCCAATCAAACCTGTGTGGGTTAGAAATTGAGAGACAGGCTAGCAGTGTGAGTGACTGAGGCACTTATATATATTTACATTGTAATAAATTCCATTATACTGTTCCTGACTCGACAACAACAACAAGCATATACACAGTCATGCATCACTTAATGACACGATGACTTCTGAGAAAAGCATCCTTAGGCAATTTCCTTGTGCAAACATCATAGAGTATACTTACGCAAACCTAGAGGGTATTTATAGCCTACTTATACACTTAGGCTATGTAGCATAGCCTGTTCTTCCTAGGCTAAAAACCTATTCAACATGTTACTATACTGAATACTGTTAGGCAACTGTAACACAATGGTAGGTATTTGAATATCTAAATATACAAAAGGTAAAAAAAAATATGAAATAAAAGATAAAAAATGGTACACCTGTATATGGCACTTACCATGAATGGAGCTTGCAGAACTGGAAGTTGCGCTGGGTGAATCAGTGAGTGAGTTGTGAGTGAATGTGAAGTCCTAGGACATTACTCTGCACTACCTTAGACTTTATAAATACTCTATGCTTAGGCTACACCAAATTGATTTATTTTTTTCTTTCTTGAAGACTAAGTTAACTTTACCTTACTGTGATGCTTTCATTTTAGAAACTTTTTATTTATTTTTTTAACTTTTGGCTTTTTCAAAATAACATTTAGCTTAAAACACAAACGTTGTAGAACTGTACAAAAATATTTTCTTTATATCCTTATTCTATACGCTTCCTTCTATTTTGTAATTTAAAAATGTTTAAGTTACTTTTAAAAATTGTTTGGTAAAAACTAAGACACAAGTTGGTCCGAGTGCAGTGGTGTTTACAACTAATTGATCACAACCAGTTACAGATTCCTTTGTTCTTTCTCCAATCCACTGCTCCACTTGACCAGCCTTTAAAAAATAAATAAATAAAATTAAAAAAATAAATAAAACTAAGACACAAACACAAATTAGCCTAGACCTACACAAGGTCACGATCATATATATGACTGTCTTCTGACTTCACACCTTGTCCCACTGGAGATTCTTCAGGGACAGGAACATGCATGGAGCTGTCATCTCCTGTGATAGACAACAAAGCCTTCTTTGCCTTCTTCTGGAGTGCTTACTGAAAGGAATTGCTTGAGGCTATTTTATAGTTAACTTTTTAATAAGTAGAAGGATTATACTCTAAAATAAAGGAAAAAAATATATATAGCAAATACATAAACCAGCAACATAGTTATATATTCTCACCAATTATTATGTACTGTGCATAGTTGTATGTGCTCTAATTTTATATGGCTGACAGTGCAGTAGGGTTGTTTATACCAGCATCATCACAAGTATATGAATAAGGTGTTGTGGTACAACTTTATGACGGCTACAGTGACACTAGGTGATGGTAATTTTTCAGCCCCATTATCTTATGGGACCACCATAGTATATGTGGTTTGTCATCAATGAAAACATCATTTTATGGTATATGACTAAAAATTAAAACAAAAATTAATTAGTGTATTCATTATTAGGAATTCTCAAAAATTATTATTTTTATATTTAAAACCTTTATGAAAATTTAATGATTGAGGGTTTTTTTTTCCCCCAAATGTTCTTCAGGCTATGACATAGTCCTTATCTAAAACTTATTGCCATAGTTCAAATATTTAAAGGCTGATGAGATACTTCAAAGGGCTATTAATAAATCACTATTTGAATATTGGTGTTTCAACAATTAATAAAAAGAGTTTCGAGTCAATTGAAATTAAAATATTTTTAATTTCCAGTTCCTTGAATATTATTTCCCAACTAATTGAACCTACCATCAAAAAGTACAATTATTTTTTATTTTATCAAGAATCAAACATTAGGGTTATGATCAACACAATGGTCTCAATATCATATTTCTTTCAAATTTTACTAATATATATCAATTTATTTTTTAAAATGTTCTGACATAATCCATTATGCCTCAATTGATTATGTACTAAAGTGTTCATAGTTAATATCATACGTATGGTTTTTAAAATATTTTTAACATTAGAGAGCAAGAAATCTTGTGTTAAAGATGTAAATAGAATTGTGTTTTTCATACATATGCTTTATTTATTGAAATAATAATATACTTTGGGACAAAGAGAAGTCTACATTGTAAACATTTAAAAATTAAAAGTTAAAATGTTAAAATAAACTCAAGCTGTAAAAATCATTAAAAGCTCTTAATAAAATTTCAAAATTATTTCAGAAAATATGGCCAGGTACCATCTTTCAAGGTAGAAAAATAGAGATAAATCTAAACAATTAGGAACAATAAATTCCTCTACATGTCTCTCAAATATAGAGACTAGTTTGTCCATAAGTATTAAAAATAATAGAAAACAAGAACTAGGTAGTTTACACTAGGTATGGAACAATGGGTTCCATAGAGGATAATTTTATGTGGAATATATTAAAAATAGTTAATTAAATATCAGTTCAATTTTTATTGTGTAAAGCAGGTATAGTTTGAATTTTTATGTATGCAAATGTTTATTTCTCTTCAGCAAACCATATTTTATTGTAAAAACAAAAATTCTTATTCATAAATCCATGCAAATTATTCTGAGAATGTAAGATTTTTCTGGCAAAGCAGAGCTTTTAATTGAAGTCAAAATAATGACTCCCCAAAATTTTCATGGAACCTCTAGGGCTACATCTACTCATCAGTATTAATAAGCCAGGGAAGCTATTATGAGTATTTGTTGACTGACAGAATCTAAATATTACAAGAAAATTTAAATCCATTTTCCAACAAATATTTAATGAATAAGTCAAGATGAGTCCCCTAGGAAGTTCTTTTTTTATCACATTCCAATTTATAACAACTATTTTGTGCTCTTTTCCCAAGATAGTAGACTTTCTACAGCAACCTGGGTTTTTTCACTGATTTAATTTCACTAATTTAACAAGATGTAGGTTTATAAAATCCCAAGAAAGCCTATTTGTAAGCTACAAATTATTTCCAATAGAGCAAACGTCATGTAACATACTACAGTGTAGTTACACAGTGAAAAATATAGAATAATTTCTAACCAAAAAATAGGTGGGGGGAAGATGCATATGAGTTTCACTTTAGGTACATACAAGTGAAAGATAAATTTATACATTTAATTAGTCATTTATTCCCATTCTAGGACATGCATGCACATACATACACATGATTATAATACAATGGCAGTTCTGAAAATCAAGAAGTTAAGTTGGGCTTTTGGTAGGAGGAATCATTAATACCATCATGGAAATTCTTATAAATTGGGACAGTGCCTAATTAAGTATTTGTGTTCTATTATTCAGGGTAGACTTGTATACATAGTCCATGCAAATCTTATTCTTGAATTCACAATTTTCCTGCTTGTGTTGTTGGGGATCAGAACACAATATCTCAAAGTACGGCACTTTGGCATGTTGAACTGAAAAGGCAACCTTAAGTTCTCTCTCTGATTTTCCACCACCTCCATGTCTCTCTGAGCCTATTTCCCAAAGAATCAGAGGGACTCTCTGTGGAATGTTTTTATCTACGAAAAACTTCCAAAAGAAATACAATTGTCTTAAGGGCCCCTCCTTTAAAAATCTCATCAAGTAACCAGGGAAAATTAACCACAGGAGAAGAAAAAAGACTGGAAGTTTTCACTGTGCCCAGACAGACCTTTTATCTATTTCTCTGAGGGCAGTTTCAAGAGATTACTTGTTAGGCTTTAGTTGCATAATCAGACAACCTTTGTTCACAGTGTGCCCCTTATGTTCCTGCCACCTCTTCTCCTAAAGCTCAAAAATACTTTGTCCCAGGTTATCAGTGTTTGGGCTCATTCATTTCCCTTGAAAATTATTTACTTCTAACCTCCCATTCCTCCTCCTATATTAAAAAAGTATTTATAAACATCTGAACCTCCCTGGATTGTAATCATTCTCCTATAATTCCTTCCAAATTAAATAAATTTTGTTTGCATTTTTCTCCTATTAATGTGTCTATTGTAAGTTTATTTTGAGTGAACAGAGGGCAGAGGAAAAGCTCTCCCTTGGCTCCTAAGCATTGTTTGTGCTCTCACTCTACCTTAGTTGTAAGACTTTTGGAAAGTTGTCTTACCTTTCTAATTCCTTTTACAATAGTATGGGAAATAAAGACAGCACAAAGTACTCTATACATTGAAGATAAAACATTATTATATATTGCATAATGTCTTTTTGTTTTACTTGCTTAATGATAAAACTATCACCAAAGTGATCATTGTTTAGAATTGAAAATGAGAAGGGAAATATTTCCCATAATGGAAAAAAAATACTAAAAACAAAACAAAACAAATAAGCTCTTAATCATTGATCTCTGTCTTTATCAAAAATGTAGCTGTAATTCTTACTACATCTCTTCGATGTATGTAATAATTTTATCAGTTGTTTTTTATTAACAGTTGAATGCACAATCATTTTTTTTTTTTATGTATGTAACTTGTTCGTGTTTGTACAGGTAGAAAGTATGGTGGTGCTGATATTTAAATACAGGTTAGAACATTTTGACAGCCATGTTTTGGATACTACATAGCTTTTGCTATGACATAAAGGTGATTACTTAAATAAAAACTATTCTGTCTAATTTGGGCATTATAAATTTCTTTTTTTAAAATTTATGCCTTAGAAAAAAGATGTCTATATTTTACAAACATTTTATAAAAGTATGTAAAAATCTTTGTTTCATATTGAATGAGGAAACTGTATTTACTTGGATTAAATTCAATAACTGTGTTCATTTTCATCATAAAACTAATAAGTTGCTTCTAATAGTACTTCCTTTAATATTTGAAAATCCACTATCAATACGATTTAATTTTTAATTGCCATATTTTTTAACCTCTGATATTTTGCTTCAACATTTTAAATAGTTATGATCATAAATATCACCCACTAATACATTCAGCAAATATTGATGGTTTTAGGTAATCTCCTAATTATTATGCATAGAATGATGCAGCGATCAGTTATGTCCTTCATGACAACAGTTTCCTTATGTAGCTTTTAGCTGCCAGAAGAGAATAAACATAAATAAAGGAACAAATGGATGTATGATTTCAAAGTGGGAAAAATATTTTAAAAAATAAATAAATAAATAAAATAGGTTTCCAAAGATTTTTTGCTTAACCAAATTTTAGTCAGGCTTCTGAATCTTTTGCTAGGCCCATCTGTGCAGTTCCTCATATTCCAGTTTAAGCAAAGAACCCTGCTAAGTCAGGTTAGCAAGAACTTCCCCAACCTCAATGTCTGATCATTCTTAATAGCTGGTCAGTTTTCTCATCCTCCACCACCTTCCAAATGCTGTCTGATCACCCTGGCTTGTCTTCAGCAAGAGTCCTATTAGGTCAATTCAGCCAGAATTTCCCTTGCTCATAATGTTTCCTCTTAGTAATTTTCTACACACTGACCTCCACACTGTCCCTTGGCTATAAATTCCCACTTACTCATGTTGTACGCAGAGTTTAGTCCAAACTCTGTCCTTCACTACAAGACTCCATTGCAGTGAGCCCTATAATTAGTGCAATGGTCCTCAATGAAATCTTTATTGCTATGTTTTAATAAGTATCATGGGATATTTTTTCTTTTATAATTTGAGAAAATAAAACTAGTGGTGGAGAGTGAAAGAATGGCTCTTTTGATTTGGTGGCATGAGAAGTTTTATTTAGGGGTTTGAAATTTTATAGGAGACTGCAAGAATAAGAACAAGACAAAAATGTCAAGACTAAGTAACTATAACCTTAGTTGAGAAAAGAACACATACATGAAGACTATAGTAGAAAATGCCTTGGTGTTTTGAAATAATTTAAAGATGGCCAGTAAAGTATGAAACGTACTTGGCCAAAAGAAAGAGTTACAGGTAGTAAAGTTGGTAAGACAGAGAGGATTGCATCCTTCTTTGGAGACATATAATGTATGGTTGGCTATATGTTTAGACCTGGTAAGTGAGGCCTGGCCTAGACATGTAATTTTGATTTTTTTTAATGTAATTTACATTTATTACACGGGAGTTAATGAACTAATTTGGGGAAAGAGTATAGAAAGAATAAAAGTGTTGCAATAGGGGTGTAACTGAAGGTACTCCTGTCTTAAATATCAGATGAAAGAGAAGACCAAGCAAAGGCAAGATGAGAAATATAAGTGAGAAATGTAGGAGGCAAAGCAGAAGGCTGTCCTATGAAAAGAGCCAAAAGAACCAAGAGTTTCAAGGAAGAATGTTTGAAAAACTATGTAAATTCTAGAAAAGTCTGCAGAAAAGTGAAAGAAGATATTAATTGAAAGAAATTCTTTGCATAATAAAACAGAGTTGATTATCTCTGGAAAGAGCATTTTCAATCAGAAAGGGGAGGAAGTAAAGATGAAACTGATTGAAGAGGGAATGGGATTCCCTACTTTCCCCTCCAGTTCACACACCATTAATATCACTAATTACCTCATTAGTGGGGATATTTCCTGTTTTTACATACACACACAGACATTAGATTATTGTTCCAGTTTTCACTGCACTGTACTAGTATTTGACACTCACACCTTTGGCATGACCTAGATTTGGGGTTTAGCCATGTGATTACTCTGGCCAATGGAATGTTCATGCCTGTGAATCACACCAATTATTAAGCTATGCTTTCATAGTAGTGCTTAGTATTTCGGTTTTGGCATCTTTTATTAATATGAAAAGATCATATAAAAGTTGCTTTACAAACCACAGTTGCAGAATGAGAGACATTGAAGTAAGCTAGAGAAAAGAAAATATTATTTAAAAAGTTGTAAGGAATAGAAAATATATTTACTATTCATTAAGTGGAAGTGAATCATCATAAAGTTCTTTATCCTTATTGTCATGTTGAGTAGGCTGAGGAGGAGGAGGAAGAGGAGGTGTTGAAGAGGCAGGCATACTTGATGTAACGTCATGAAAAATCATTGTGATTTCTTTATGCCTTTTTGCTTTTTTATTTCTCTACAAATGTTTTTTTCTTTTTTTTCTTTTTTATGTTTCCAATCCTACTTCTACAGTTTGCTTTAGTTTCAGGGCCCATATATAATAGAAGGGCCCATGTTGTAAAAGAAATCAAAAGCAATCTTGAATAATCTAACCCCTTCTGCCAGATTATCTAATGTCAATTTGTTTTCTGGCACTGCTACTTCTACATCCTTTTCCTCATTGTCTGGCATTGGTTTGAAAGCACTTATCTCCATCAATCACCTTCTGTCAATGCCTCTGTTGTGATATCTATACCTCTTGAATTTGTCCAAAATCCGTAATCTTGAAGTCCTTCATCACTCACCATTTTTGCCATATCCACAACCTTTTTCATGCTTTCCTTAATTGGCTCTGTTGTAAATCCTGTGAAGTCATGCATAACATCTGGATGCAGTATTTTTTTTTTTTTAAACAGGAATTTATTGTTTCAGGCTTGATGGCTTTTTCCATAACAATGATGGCATTTTCAGTAGTATAATCCTTCCAGACTTTCATGATGTTCTTTCTTTTGGGGTTCTCTTCCACTGCATTCATAATCCTTTCCATAGAATACTCTGGGTAATGAGCCTTAAAGGTCTTATAACCCCCTGACATAGAGGCTAAATTAAAGACATTGTGTTTGGGGACAAGTAGAACAATTTGACACCTTCCCTGTTGAACTCATGGGGCTCTTGGTGGCCAGGAGCATTGTCCAATATCAAAAAGAAAAACTTTAAAAGCCATTCCCACACTAGAAAGGTAGTTCCTGACTTCAGGGACAAAACTTCTAGAAGAGTGAGAGATTACTTTTTACTGTGATATGCAATTTACTGGAAAGAAGAACTACTCATGTGGTGATGATTAGGATCCCACAGTGTTTTAGGCAGATATCCAAAACAGTGAACATATAACAATAGCAGGAGGAGGGAGCCATGAAATTACTATAGTAGCATAGTATGTGTCACAGTTAATTTCATGCAGTTATACTTTAATACCACATCTTTACCTTTGTTTCCATTTCTCTTGACTAAAAATGGAGCCATGCATGGTGTGTGTTAGTGTGCATAATTCTTGATAGATTTTAACTATCTATATTAGATTTGTTGTATATTTTATGGTAGTAAATGATAAAATATACTAGTATATACATATATAGTATACATTTATGCATTGTTGACATACACTTTCTTTTTTAAAAAAATATCTCTAGTCTTTGATGCTTATGTGTAAGTTTTTAGAGATTGTCACAAATATCAAAATATTTTACCAATATATTTATTGAAAAAAATCCACATATAAGTGGACTCATGCCGTTCAGAGCCATGTTGTTCAAGGGTCAAATTTACAGATATGTATGTTAATTTATATTTACATATATGTGTTCTCTTTCTCTCCATATGTATATGGAGAGAGAGAGAGAGAGAGAGAGAGAGAGAGAGAGAAGGATTTCGAAATAGGAAAAGATATATAAGAAATGCAGCGGCTTTTGGTGTGTGAGATACTTTCTACTTCTTGACATGAGAGTGGTTTGTTTTATACAGTTTTGTTATTTGAGATTTTATTTTTGTAAATAATTTTTTTTTTTTTTTTTTTTTTTTTTTTTTTTTTTGAGACAGAGTCTCACTTTGTTGCCCAGGCTAGAGTGAGTGCCGTGGCGTCAGCCTAGCTCACAGCAACCTCAAACTCCTGGGCTTGAGTGATCCTTCTGCCTCAGCCTCCCGAGTAGCTGGGACTACAGGCATGCGCCACCATGCCCGGCTAATTTTTTACATATATATATCAGTTGGCCAATTAATTTCTTTCTATTTATAGTAGAGACGGGGTCTCGCACTTGCTCAGGCTGGTTTTGAACTCCTGACCTTGAGCAATCCGCCCGCCTCGGCCTCCCAAGAGCTAGGATTACAGGCGTGAGCCACAGCGCCCGGCCAATTTTTGTAAATAATTTTTGATGCATTATATTTTAATGTAATGTTGCTAAGAAATAAAGTCAAAAGTGATAAAGGAAGTTGCTTCCATTGGAATAATTGCTGAGATGCTGAAATCTTGAGAAACCAAGCAGTAAAAACAAGAACATATTATTTCTATGTATGCTTTTGGAAGTGTTACTGTTTCTGATTCAGTGTTTGACCACACATTAGGGAGATTGAAAGGAATGAAATCATGAAGCAGAAATAACAGCATTAAGGATGAAAAGGATGACTGGGCTGATACAATACTCTTTATTGAGTGAGTGGTGGTCTTGGTATAAGAAGTTGAATACGTTTTAATAATAAGAAGTTGGGGGATGGAAAAACCAACCATGAGCTGATGAGAATGGTAAAATGGCAATATTACACAGGTGAAGGTAGAATGGATATTATGATTTGCACATGTATTAGTGAGGATATAAGAGGATGATGCTATGAAATAAGCTATGTGTCAGTAATTGAGTAAGTGCAATAAAATCAGAGTAATTACATATCTCATTGTCTAAACTTAGACATTTTATGCCAGGAAAAGAGGCCCGGTGTATCTTGGGGGTTCTAAACAAAGAGAGAAGTAGTTTTATTCTACGTATAATGCCTCATTGATTAAATAACTTCTAATGTTCAAATCAGAATCATAGGAATAAAAGCTTCATACACTGTGATGAACAAATTATTGAAAAGAAGCCTTTCTATATGTCTTCTGCATGTGCTATTTTTTTATTATTAAATTTATTTTTTGTTTCATTTTTTTTATGCACGCATCATCATCTTATGTTTCTAAATGCATGTGCTATTATTATCATTCTTAAAATTTCAGTATGCTTTGGTTTTGATGACTATTTCATTCATATTTTATATTACACATTAAAACTTTCTAAAGTCATTTACAGATTTATGAACGTTTAATCTCTTCTACATTATTCAGTGAAAAGAAATTATTTTAGGACCATATTTATATTATAGTTTTGAGTATTTGACTTTGAATAAAAAGAAAAGGGGAAGTTACTTTAGTCACCTTAAATTAAACTAGTAAAACACTTGACACTGAATATAAGTATGTTATTATTTGGTACCATTGTAGTGTTCCTGGATTTAGTAATTTTGTGACAAATTAATTGAAACAGGGTGATAATTATGCAGTCATTTTTTTACTTTAATGACTATCTTAGAATAAAATTGAATAGTTAAAACAAATCACATCTGATTTTATTTTAATCTAGTCTTTCTCAATTTAGACTTTGGAAAAAGGAACAATTTGAATAGGTTCTCATAAAATATTCAAAAGTAAGGAGCTTACCAAAATACACATTTTTCTCTCTTTGCATATCAATTTGGAAAGTTTCTATTGACCTGTCTTCAAGTTCACTGATTCTTTCCTCAGCCTTATCAAGTCTACTGATAAGCCTATCAACGACAGTATTCTTTAATGTTAATTTTTTTTAATTTCTAACATTTTGTTTCTATTTTCTCTTAAATATTCCTGATTACATTTTACCCAAGTATTCTTGCTTGTTGGCTAGTTTTTAGGTAGGGTTATTAATGCATTAAACATAGTTATTTTAAATTTCTTGCCTGATAATCCCAATATCAATGTCATATCTGAGTCTGGTTCTAATGATTGCTTTGTCCCTTCAGACTACTTTTTTTTTTTTCTTTTTTTTTTCTTTTCCCCCTGCCTTTTGCCATGCTTTGTAATATTTTTGTTGAAAGCTGATCAGGTTGTACTAGGTAATAGAAATTAAAGTAAATGTGAGGATTTATGCTCATCTTTTGAAGTTGAGTTGTGTTTAATTTGCTGCAGATATAGGTATTAGAGGCTAAGAATTCCTCTAATGTCTTTGGTTTTTTGGTTTTTTTTTTCTGCTCTTCTGATTTGGGAGTAATTTTCTTAATGTACTGTTCCTCAGAGAAGGCTTGTCTCTGGCCAGTCTTTTCACTATAATCCACTGTTATTGCAGTGGAGCCCTGTTGATCTAGTGGCAGAGTGTAGGGGAGGTAGACTAAATATCAGTCTTTTACTGGGCCTTTTTTGTTGTGTGTGTGCTTGTGAAACTCACAAGTGTTTCTACAGTGGTATAGCTTTTTGTTCTTCATTCCTCCTGATCCATTCGCTGGCTTACACATTCCCAAACTAATTCCTTGAAGAGTTGACTTCTGTTGACATTTTCTCCCTTTAGGTGAGACAGGAAGACTGGTAGAGTGTTGAAGTAAGAAATGCACTTCTCTTTGCTTTTTCTCAAACCACTGTCCTTGTTCTTTGTTCTCACTGATTCAACCTCAGAGACAAGTACTGAACTTTCAGTAACAAGACCCTAGTGGGTTTACTAGAGGAAAAGCTTGGGGCATCCACAAGTTTCTCACTTTTACAATAATACACTGTGCCTTCATTAATTTATCAAAATTATTAGTTAATTGCACCCAAATCACCACTTCAGTATTCCTATCAGTTTGTGACTCCAATAGATTATACTTCAGGCAAACAGATCTTGGTATGACTTTTTGCACCTACATGTCTAGATTTTGAGTTGGCAGTTGACCTATGACTTAACTTTTCCTATGAGTACAAGAAAAGTAATTGTTTTTAACTTTCTCCAGTTTTTTCTTTTTTTTTGGAGACAAAATTAAATGACTTACAAATATTTATATTTTTGAGCAGAAACCAGAAGTTCTAGGTAAATTTTTCCTAATACTTTATACTTTATATATTAACTGATACACTTTGTAGACATGCATGTCCTGTTGTGACAGCTATTTCCATATGTAGGCAAATATCAGTTTGAAGTAAATTGAAAAGAACATAATTTTTAATAAAACATTAAAATTTGATAAAAGCAGTATTTAAATCACATGTTTTTAAAATACTTTCAATATACAAAGTGACCCAAGATAACACATTACATTCTAATTTGTAAAATTAACATTAAAAATTAATAGAATAACTCAATCCAGATCTTGATTTCTAATACTATTCTCTATAAAAAGAAATTAATTCTCCTTGGAGAAATAGTGGATTCTACAATTAGGGCAACAAATATAGAAAATGAACCTAGATCATTTAGGTAATGCCAGAAAGTGAGAAAGTGCTCAAGCCCACCCCCCCACACACACACACTAATACGGATCTGTCAAGATACAGAACCCGCATCTCAAATGAGAGTACTTTCAATGACCAAAGGTAGAACAATTTAGAGATGATATAAATAAAGTAGTATTGAATTATAACTCAACTTATAAAATAAATATCCATGAATTCATACCGATAAAAATAAACAAATGAATGAATGAAGAATCAATTCATTTTCCATACAGAATAATTTGAAATAATTCTTATAGACACTTTGCTGTCAAATAGTTCCTCAGTCCTTAGTGTGGCTTCTCATAGTGTCTTACTTTCAAAGAGTGTAGTATGAAAACTGGAAAAATTAGTACATTTAGAGTGAATTAATTTGATAAACTACTTCAGACAGGTGAGCAAGGTTAATAGTAACATTAATGAATCAGGGTCATAGGAGGTACACTTAATATGACATAATGAGAGTGGCACTTCCACTTTTTGTTCTTCTTCCCCAAAACACAAAACCTCAACCTAGTAATGAGGCAAATATCAAACAAATCTCAACTGAGGAACATTAAACAAAATATACTTGATCAATACTTGCTATGGACTAAATTGTGTCTCCCCTAAATTCATATGTTGAAGCCTTAGCCCCCAATGTGAATTTTATATAGAGATAACATCTTTGGGAGGTAATTAAGGTTAAATGAGATCTTAGAGTGAGGCCTTAATCTGATAGGGCTGTGGCCCTAGAAGTAGATGAAGTCTTTCTCTACTATATGAAAACACAGCAAGAAGGCAGCCATCTACATGCAAGCAAAAGAACCTTCACCAGGGATTGAATCAGTTGGCACCTTGATCTTTTACTTCCCAGACTCCAGGATTGTAAGAAAATAAATATATTTTATTTAAGCCACACAGTTTATGATATTTTGTTATGGCAGCCCTAGTAGAACAACACAGTACTCCTCAAAACTGTCAAGGTTATAAAGAACATGGGAACTCTGAGAAACTGATTTGAGGCTCTGCAGCCACAAGATGCCTAAGAAAACATGAACACTAAATGTAATATGGTATCCTATATGGGATCCTGAAAGAGAAAAGCATTATTCACTAATTGTGACAATTGTACCATTCTAATGTATGATGTTACTAATAAAGGAAATCAGGTGGGGGTACATGTGAACTCTCTGCACTATTGTCACAACTATTCTTTAAGTCTGAAACTATTCTAAAACACAATTTTATTTAAAAACAAGTAGAATAATCTCACCTAATTTATGTATAAATATATGTTTATAGAAGATCTAAAAGCTGGTATTTATTTAATTAATCATTATGTAACAATTACTAAACACATTTCAGAAAAGATACTATCATAAGGTTAGAAAATGGAGGTTAATAAAAATCTTCTTTGGGATCTCACAGTGTAATGAAACAAAATCCCCATATTTTACTGCAAAATGCATTTTTTATTCTACTTAATTCCCAGTTCAACAATCTTTCTACCAAACAATAAAACATAAAATGCATTCTTTGACTTTTTTGTATTTTACAGTTCACTTACAGAGGGAAAAGTAAACATATCTATTTCAGTTGACTTATCTATAAAATTGGAGAGTTGAGTAGATAAGCACAAAATGGATTTTCTAGCTATAAATATTGTGATGCTTTACATGATTAAAGAACAGCAAATAGAATGATATAATACAAATTGTTTCATCTTTCACTTTTTCCAATTCCAGCAAACTTAGTATCCTGTGGCATATCTATAGCAAGAAAAGTACATAGGGAGACTTCAAAGAAAGGATGTAGTATCTCATGGATCTTTTTCATGTGAACTTTCATAATTCAAAATATAAGGAGCCTCTCTGGTTCAAAAATATTTAGTTAGGAATTTTGGAAGTTTTGTACATATAATTTTAACCGACAGAAGGGACTACATTCTTTCATATGCATTTCAACTACAGACAAATATAAAAATATCAATTTTAAATGTTATCTCTGAAATATATTTCACATTTAATCATAATATATTAAAAATATTTCATGACTTGCATAAAACTGCATCATAAGATAATTTAACCTCACTTAACTAAATTCTTAAAAAATGTTTTATAATTTGGTGGCTATTTTCAATTATAGGTAGAAGCATGTTTCATGAAAGCTACCAAAAAACCCTACAGACAAAGGTAAATTTCTTGTTTTTTTCTGTATATTAAAGAATTCAGGTATTTATAAAAGCAATTTATATGAATAGTTAACTTAGTTAAATATTCTAATGATCTCCTAGCTCTTGAGTCTGTGCAAGTAATGCACATTTGATAACCAAGAACTTCTAGATTAAGAGATAAACATTCTTAACAGCCAGCTACTGACAGAAATAATTTCAGAAGAATTGATGGCCCCCTCCTTTGACCAAAGAGAGAAAGTAATAAGATTTTACAGCTAAGTCCCTAAGGCAATGACCATGGCAATTTATCAGGCAATACCAGGCTCAGGGAGGTAAAGATATTATGTATTTTATTTTAAAAACAATTTCTCTTCGAATTGGACTGTGGGTTTCATGGTTAGTGATATGGCAAGATGAAAATCATTTCTAACTGGACAAATGGAATAGTGACTTCTGCATTTGAAAAGTCATTCATATCTACAGACATTATTTAGTCAAACACTAACATTCCTCTCATATGGTATCATTCACTTACATATATATGTACACACACATGTAGTGAGAGAGCAGGAAAGAACAACGTAAGGAGGAATGAGGGTTGGTGGCAAGAGATACATATCTCTCTCAAGATTCCAGCCTTTGATCATTTATAAGGGGAAGAGAAACTCCTAGTGAGGAAAGGACTTTTCCCACCCTTGCTACAAATCTGTCTATCTTGAAGAGGGAACAGATCTATTTGCATTTATAGCCTCTCTCACTCCCCTTCTATCTTTTCACTTCATTGGAAAGAAGCATTGTTATAGGCTGAATAGTGTCCCTCAAAACAATATGTTGAAGTTCTAACCTGCAGTATCTCAGAATGTTCTTTATTTGGAAATAGGGATTTTGCAGATGTAATAAATTAATATAAGGTCATTAGGATTCATCTTAATGCAATATGACTGTGTGAGACAGGTTTATTCTTCAATCCCAAGAGAGGACTCTCACTGCATGGAGGATAGCAGAGATTGTCACTATGCCAACCACCAAGAATAGGAGTCCAACTGCTAGTTAGACTTGCCTTACTTTGATGCATCTGGTCATTCTTTGGCCATGAGTGCTCCAAGAACTGACATTTCAGACCCCGAAACCTAACATAACCACCTCTATGCGGCCTCCTGGGCTACCGTTTTACCAATTGCCTGAGTCCAGTGAGACCAAATACACTGACGCAAAGTTATACAAGCAGAATTGTTTCTTACAGAGGCAGCAAGGAACAAAAAAAGCCTAGAATCCATTGTGAGCTAGTCGCCTAAGGCTCCAGAAAGTTACCTGGGGCAGATGGAATCGTGGCTACATGTCCCCTACTTGCACCACAGCTGAAGGACCCTTCAAGGCAGTCCACCCCAGATTATACACCTCAGGGGCCAAATAAATCACTGGGCACAGCTTTGAAGAATATCCTGCTTCTAGAGGAGAGAGGAACGAAGCTCAGGCTGTCCTGGGATGTTCCTCTTTATCTCAGGATTTTGCATGCCAGTGCATTTACAGTTATTCTGAGAATTATAGGCAAGAAGAAAAGTGAGGAGAAATTGAGTTAGCCAAGGCTGTCCAGGGACCATCCAGCAGATTTTATCCTTGAACATGAAAACTTCATGTGATGACAGAGACACACAAAGGAAATGCATGTGACAGCAGAAACATAGATTGAAGTGTTACAACAGCAAGTCAGAGGATCCTAAATATTGTCTGCAAACACTACAAACTAGGAATTGGCAAGGAAGGATTCTCCTATACAAATTTCAGAGGGAGTAATGCCTTGTCAATACCTTGATTTTAACTCCTAACCTCCAGAACTGTGAAACAATACATTTCTGTTCTTATAAACCCTCCAACCCCCATCTGTGAAGTTTAGTTATGGCAACCATAGGAAACTATTAAGAATATACTCATTGATGAGGACTTGCATAATAGTGGATAAGATTAAAGATCCTAAAACATTAGGGATGGTGCTTCATCCTCTTCTATTGTTTGATCCCTCCATATATTTAGCTAAAGGGGCAGAAACTGCTACTTGGACTTGAGACTAAGAGCTCTTTCAAGTGGAAGATCTTTTTTCCAAATGAATTTTTAACAGAGATGCCAAGCTTTGAGAAGCAATATTTATATATGTCTATATAGATCTTTATCTACCAGTGGGGTTACCAGTGACTTCCTGTCACGATGAAGTATTACTTACTTTCCCAGATGAAGGATAAATAAAAAGATTAATTAAACACCCCTAATCCAAAATGATCAACATTACTA
Organism: Microcebus murinus; assembly: GCF_040939455.1. Lineage (NCBI taxonomy): Eukaryota > Metazoa > Chordata > Mammalia > Primates > Cheirogaleidae > Microcebus > Microcebus murinus. The sequence goes on from NC_134114.1 coordinate 17,901,295, forward strand.
AGTGATTGAATTACCTGGTAATGGAGTAATGTATAGTGACATATAGTATGAGTTACTCTCTGAACATTTTTTGTTTGATCTATTTGCTTGATACATTCCAGTAAAGTAAAAGATTTTATAACTTTGCTTTTCTAATCTACAATCCTTCATTTATTTTTTTATCATGTAATGTCTTCTGGCATTTTGTTCCTGTTGTTACATTTTATACAAGAGGGGCACTCATTCATTTATTTTTTTTTTTTTTTTGAGACAGAGTCTCGCTTTGTTATCCAGGCTAGAGTGAGTGCCGTGGCGTCAGCCTAGCTCACAGCAACCTCAAACTCCTGGGCTCAAGCAATCCTCCTGCCTCAGCCTCCCATGTAGCTGGGACTACAGGCATGTGCCACCATGCCCGGCTAATTTTTTATATATATATCAGTTGGCCAATTAATTTCTTTCTATTTATAGTAGAGACGGGGTCTCGCTCTTGCTCAGGCTGGTTTTGAACTCCTGACCTTGAGCAATCCGCCCGCCTCGGCCTCCCAAGAGCTAGGATTACAGGCGTGAGCCACAGTGCCCGGCCTCATTCATTTCTTAATCATTATCAGTATTGAGTCAGTAATATAAGATATCAAAAATATTAATAAAAACATGGATCAATAAATGAATGACTACAGAAGAGCTAAACACATTTGTGTATATGAGGTTCAGCTATCATTACCACCAAATGAAAAAAAAAAACATAGTGGTGTTTCCTTATTGACAGAAAAACTGACCAATGAATAGGCTTATTATGGATAGACCTTGAGTTTTGTTTGACTTTTCAAAGTATGGGAAAAAATTAATTAACTTCTATTTTCTGCAATTCTTTTCAAGGCTCCTTTTCACTCTACCACAAGAGCATGTAGCTATCACCACTACCCCCATCACTGTGCAATCCCCTATTTTCACGTTCCATCTCCAGGAGGAAGAAAAAGTGGGAGAGAGAATATCCACAGAGCACATTTATTGAAAATAAGATTAGCTACCAGAAGGATGTTGTCTAAACCAAAAAAAAAAAAAAAATACTGTCAATATTGTCTTCTTTGCTCCATGCTATCCAGCAAGGTTATTCATGAGAAAAATTAGTCAAAAAGAAAAATAATCCCAGTTACCTGTGAGGCTGAGGCAGGAGGATCAATTGAGCCCAAGAGTTTGAGGTTACAGTGAGCTATAATCCCACCACCAACTGCATTCCATTCCAGGCTGGGCAACAGGGTGAGACCCTATCTCCTTAAAAAAAAAAATGAAAAGAATAAAAAGAAAACCAGGTTTCTATTGCACATCTGGAAAATAAGCTGTCAAGTTGTACACCTGGGTTTCAAAACTCCAGCTTCTTCAAAGGGTTAACTCCACACATCTTCTTCTCTCCCTCACCTCTCTCACCTGTCACCCACTCTCAGTACTCTCCACACCACTGTATTGCTGCAATGAATACAGTCATTATTACTGCCACCAGTGACTTTCACTTGCCAAATCCAGTAGAGACTTATCAATCTTCCTTTTTCCCAACTTCACTATAGCATTTGTAAGATAAGATTATTTCTTTTGAAAATATGTTTTTCTCTTGGCTTCTCTGATACTATGTTCTCCCATATTTTTCTTCTTTTATTTCTCAGGCCATTCCTTCTCATTCTGTTTGTTTATTATTCCCCCACTCCCTCTTGCACAAATATTAGCCTCTCAGGCTATGACCCCTTTCCTCACCCTTTCTCTAGGTGATTTCATTAATTCATAGTACTTTATGGGCAACCCCCATACAATGATTCACTGTTTATAGACTATACTTCTTTCTTACTCTCTAAATGCATATTTAAAACTGATTATTTAATGTTTCCATTCAGTTTGTTCACAGTAACATGCCAGTATCTCAATACAACATAAAATACCCAGACATAATATGTTCAAAATTAAACTCTTAATGTAAACCTATCCACAATTCCATTATTCCTATTATGTTCTCTATATTAATAAATAGTCCTTCCTCCAGTTGCTCAGGCTGAAGACATTGAAACAATGTTTAACATCTACCTCTGCTTAAAGTACTATATCCAATCAATGATAAAGTCCCATAAATTATAACTCCTACATATATATGAAAACTGTCTACTTCTTTCCAGCTCTGTAAAAATCACATGATTCTAAGCCAACATCTGCCATATGGATTACTATGAGAGTTTCCAATTTCATCTTTACTTCTCCACTATGTACTCTGGGGGAAAAAATCTTTCACTACACAGCAGCCAGAGTGATATTAATAAAATATCTAAATTGGTTTATTGTTCTCTTCTATGATTAGAGTAAAATCTAAATTCTGTAAATTCTGTATTACTACCCAGAAAGTCTTATAAGATGCAATCTTATTTCTGTGCTCTTGCCACACTGTCCTCTTTTTATTCCATTATCCAATTTAGACCTCCAAAAGCACTCTTTTACCTTTCTTGAAATAACAAATCATGATTGCCAACCATGTATGCTTATTTTTAAATTAAAAAAAAACACACACACTCACAAAGGAAAGTGAATATTTGCCCAGCACTCAGCCAAAAAGAGAGCTACTGATGTCCTTTAAAAATTCCTTTCAATTTACATCACTGGTCATACTCTGTTTCCTGCAGAAAACCACTATCATGTTAACAATCCTCTTGCATATCATTATATTCTTATCATAAATTTGCAAGCCTCTAAAAACGTATTGCTTTAGTCTATTTTTCTAGTCTGCCCTGATGGAGTCATATGTATGTATCCTTCTGTGGATCTATTTTCTATTTAGTCAGGTTTTTTACAATTCATTCATTATATAATATTGTACTTAATTTATTTTCCTGATGTACAGCCTTTGTTGAATGAACATAGTGCAATGCAATTATCCATTATATTACTCATAGTTAATTGAGTTATTTCTAGATCTTTATTCATAAACATTATTACTAAGGAAATAAAAGTCTTAGTATTGACATCTATACTTCAATCTTTAATTTGTAATGAAGAGCAGTCTAATCTATATTGGAGCAATGGTATGTGAGGAGGAATGAATTTTAAAAACTCCATTTTTGACAATGGATAATCAATTTTTTCCCAACATCATTTATGGAATATTCTGTCCTTTTCCCACTGAACTCTCATGTACCAAGATTTCATATGTATCAGCTTCTGCTTTGAAATCTTTATTGTATCCATGTAAAAATGTTTTGACTACTGAAATTTATAAGATGTCAAAGTATCTGCTAGAATAGTCTCCCAACCTTATTTTACTTTTTAATACATAGAATGCTTTGTGGGGCAAGAGTAGTTTTTGAGGCAGGCCCTCGAGGAGATTAGCTACTTCTCTCCATAGAGCCAGGTCCCTAAGATAGAGGTTGCCACAGAGAATAAGGAAATTGATAGGCAACAGAGACAAATAAAAGAATACACAGAGACTAAGGTATAGCTTATAGTTTTATATATATGTGTGTGTGTGTGTGTGTGTGTGTGTGTGTATATATATATATATATATATATATATATATATCAGATATAACATGGTGGAAGTTCCTAAGGGACTGGCGGAACTCCACAACTGCCAGCAATATGGTTAGATTCATACAGGTTTTTATAATCACAGACATCAATTACCACTTGTCAGGGTAACATATTTGCATATCAGGGAATGCAGTTGCTAGGGGATACAGGTAGTGGGTTAGGGTCAAAAGTCCTTTCAAGGGGCTTCTAATCTATCTAGGTGAACAAACAGGTACAAAGTCTTTCAGGGGCTAACTTCTAAAGAGGTAGTAGTTATCAATTAGCAAAGATATAACAAAAGAGGTATAATGACTCTATATATTTCTTTGATTAGTTATGGTCGACTTAAAGGTAGACAGACAGGAGAGAGCAGGAAGCCCATCTCTAATAAAACAAGTTGTTTATAACCACTGGGGTGCTTCTCTGGGCAAAGTGCACTCATTGTCTCTGGCTCCCATCCTGTGGGCCATTTTTGCCTTGTATTGTCTTTCAAGACACAGGGAAGTTCACAAATTTTGAGATACCGGGAAGCCTTCCTGGAAAACATCCCCACCAGAGATTTGAGAGCTCTCCCATGATAGCAGCCTCTAATAAGTGAACCATTGACTCCACACATTCCTTCAGGGCAAAACCCTGCAAACTCCTGTTTCTGTCTTTAATATAGTAACATTGGATTATACAATAGAATAATGATCTTATGAACCATATTTCATTACTTCTTCAATCATATTTCCCCAACATCGCTTAATACATATTAATAAATGTGAAATACATATAACATACCTATATATAATATATGAATATATAGAACATATAAATATATTACATATATAAACATATATTTCCAATTGCTTTCCATCTTCCAGTTTTTGCTAGGGTATATTATGGTGTTACTCCGTACTCTTGTTTCAAACTGATAAGAACTTATTCCTGAGAGCTTTTAAAATATTCACATTGTCCTTGGTTGTCTTAAATTTCACTAAGCTGTTTCTCAGTGAGAATTTTCCATATTTCTTTCATTTGGTAGTCTATGAGCCCTTATTTGTTTCTTGAAAACTTATTTGTATTGTCTTTTTTAACATTTTTACTTTATTATTATTTTTCTTTGGGTCATTGATTCGTTTAATACCTAATTTTGGTCTTTCTACAACTATTTGTTTTTAAATAAAATAAGTTAATTTGTAAAACAGGTTCTATATCACACTGATAATGTATTTTCTTCATAATTTCATTATTGATTTCTATGATTTAAGACTTCTACATCTAGTGGTATTTGTAATCAAGATTCTCCCCTTTGCTTGTTGTTCTTCGTTTTATTGTTCAATTTTTTGTTTGTTTGTTTTAGTTTGCTTCTTCAGATGGCTTATCATTTTAGTATGTGACTATATCAGATAAAAACATTAATTCATTGTGTTTACTAAACTGCCAGCAAACACTCTTTGAGGTCAGAACATTCCCCTCAACTCCATCTCCCCAAGAGAAACAGTCTTGGCAGGTGAGCTCTCAACCACTTCTAGGGGTTAGAAAGGGACCTGTATAGGAGTTAATGCCTGAACCTACTCAATCACCCGTTTCCTCAAGTTTTGAACAGACCAAGACATCTGAGTTACTTATCTGGAATAAAAGTTTTTGATAAAGTTGCTGATTTATGCAATCAGAGAGTGGACACTGGTTTTTCTGGGGAGATGGATTATTTTATTCTAATGAATCCTCCAAGAATTCTTTTTTTTGTTATGACTAAGCTAACTTTATTTATTTATTTTTAATTTCAGAATATTATGAGGGTACAAACATTTTGGTTACATGTAATGCCTTTGCCTCACCCAAGCCAGAGCCACAAGTGTGCCCTTCCCCCATACAGTGTACTCTGTACCTATTAGCTGGGAGTTTACTCACTTCCCCCCACCTGACCAGCGCTGATGAATATTACTTCCACGTGAGCACCTTAGTGTTGATCAATTAGTACCAATTTGATGGTGAGTACATGTGGTGCTTATATTTCCATTCTTGTGATACTTCACTTCAAAGGAAGGGGCCCAGCTCTATCCAGGATAATATAAGGGGTACTAGTTCACCATTGTTTTTTGTAGTTAAGTAGTACTCCATGGTGTATATATATATATATATATACCACATTTTATTAATCCACTCATGTATTGATGGGCACTTGGGTTGTTTCCACATCTTTGCAATTGTGAATTGTGCTGTCATAAACATTGAAATGCAGATGTCTATATTATAGAAAGTCTTTTTTTTTTCCTTTGGGTAGATGCCTAGTAGTGGGATTGCTAAATCAAATAGTATTTCTATTTTTAGCTCTTAGAGATGTCTCCAAATTACTTTCCACAGGGGTTGTACCAAGAATTCTTTCTGGCTACCTTCTGCTTTGGGATGAATGAACCACCTTCCAGGACCAACAAAGCCCACACATTCCCTATACTGTTTTCTCAACAATTTTTGTGGTTATTTCCATAATCCTGTATATATCATGTTTAAGAATTAATCTAATTTGAAGGGGAACTACAGCCTGGTTCATTTATCATCTTTAAGAAACTTAAAATCTCAGCTTTACATCTTTGTCATCATCAATTATCACCACCATTATTATTTTATTAGTTTAATGTGTTAAGTGTATTATAACAAAAATATTCTCCCAAAATATATTCCTGTTTCTTGTGAGCAAAAGAATTATAATCAGACCTGCAGCATGACCATTGTTTTTCACATCTCCACCATATTACTTAGTACTTATTAAGTGCTAGATAATAATTCATCTAATAAATTAATTATTTACTGAGTTAAAAAAGCTTGAGATATCATGTATTCATACTTACATGAAAATAAATGCTGTTTCAAATATTTTATTCTGCATTTTCTCCAGTTACTGACTACAATCTGTTCTTGAAATTGAGACTCAATCTCTGATGAATGCTAGAGATCTGGCAGACATTACCGTTAGGTTTTTGTATTCCTTTCATAAATATTATATAAATAGTTAAATGCAAATTATTGCATATATTTATATTCCCTGCTGGACAGTGAGCCTATTAAAGTCTGGAGATTGTCTTCATTCAACAAATAGAGAAAGTAACATCTAATATTTACTCAAAATTTTTCATATGCCACATCCATTTATGATCAAGATGATGCCAACTCAGTCTGTCTTCAATGTAAACATGTTCTATCAGGGTAGGAGACCATGAAAATAAGGATTCATAAATAATAAATGTTGAGAATTGAATATTACCTCAATGTAAACAACTTTAACCAAAAATTACAGAAATCCTCGTCCAGGTAGGATCGTGTTATGAAGATTATCCTGAATCTAAATATTTAGTTGCTCAAATAGCACTACAGGGAGAAAACCCTGTTTAAATATTTAGAGGCACAGTAGGCATGCACCAAAAGTTAAACTAGAATCAAAAGTTAAACTAGAAAGGTGCAAATTGTACATGCTAGTTCCCCAAACTCTCTTATCTGTTTCAACCTAGAGTATGGTGTTACTTGATTACCTGGTTTGGTAAGAGCATAACAAAATATTTCCTTATTGCCAGATATAGGTAAGTGAAATAAATGCAAATCCAGGAAAAAATATCAACCACAAAAATTCCAAGTTTAAAAAAATGGGGCATAAAATAGAATTTATCAGAGAAATACCTTTTGAAAGAGGATTCTTTAGTGAAATGAAGTGGCATACTAGATTCATTTCTATATTTCAAAAATATAAGCATCAAATATCTATTTATTGTCAGTTTTAGAGCCTTAAAAAATAAGTTTATTATAATTGCAATGTTACCCACAGGGTTACAAAACACAATACAGATTTAAATAGAAATTCATATCTAATAGCAAATTGTTCTCTGTTTCTGTCTGATATCTGGATTTATCTGCCTTTAAAATAACTGGTGGAGAGGCAGATAAGAATCCAAAAAGAACACTCTGACGTCCGGCTCTGCCTTCATTCAAATTTCACTCTGAATGAGAACTATCACTGATGTTGGTAGACAATGATTATGTAGCTTTGCTTGAAAGCTGAGCAGATGATGAAGCATTCTAGGCACTGTTCTTTCTTCCTGGAATAGAAACTTGCACAAAGGCCTCTGGAGTGTAGCCTCTATTAAGGAGACACAAATAATTATATCAGAAAATAAATATATATTATGTTTAGGAGTGAAAGAGTTTATGAAGAAGAATAATTCAAGGTAAGGAAAAGAAGAGTGATGAGGGGATGCAGTGCTATTTAAGATGGGGTAGTTAGAGGAAGCCTCTTTGCTAATGGTATGTTGGACAGAAGTATAAATGTAGTGATAGAATAATGCATTATGGCAGAAAGCATTCGAGACAGTGGGAACAGCAAAAGAATATCCCCATACAAGGATGCCTTTCACATGTTTAGAAATATCATAAAGGCAGATATAGCTGGAGTAAAATGATGAAGTACGAAGGCTGCATGAGAAGAGCACAGGAGGGGTATGTGTTTGTGAATATAAGTAGGGGGTCATGCCTACATAAAGGCCATGAAAAAATCATCAGAAGGAAAGTGAATGCCTGTGCTATAGTAAGTACAAAGACTGAGGCCATATGAGTTACATTTAAAAATAATATTTAACCTGACTCTCAGAAGAATTGCCTGTTGCAGGGTGAGAGTATGAGATCAGATAGGAGGTAAATGATGTTGGCTTTGACTAGACCAGTAGGTGGAGGCAATCAGCAATAGTCAGATTCTGGAAATACCTCAAAGGAAGAGAAACCAGAACAGTCGACGTTATAAAGGAAAATAAGACTGAAAGTCTTAATAATTTCTAAGAACTAGATTGTAGTAAAGAAGTGAATGCATCCAGACAGTAGCTGGGTAACCAGCTGGTTCTTTAATATATCAAAAGTCCAGATTTTATTTATATGAATTTATTAGTCAGGGTCATTCTGACAGAAAAAATAAGGAAGATATATATATATATATATATATATATATATATATATATATATATATATATATATATAACCCAGGATAGCCAATGGTATAAATTTCATTCCAAGGGACAGCAGGCTGGCAACCTGGAAGGAAGAGTCAATGTTTCAGTTCAACTCTGAGGGCAGGAAAAAATCATGTCCCCGCTCAAAAGCAGGTAGGTGGGAGGAGTTCTCCCTTACTCACAAAAAGATCAACCTTTTCTGTTTTATTCAGGCCTTCAACTGATTGGATAAAGCCCACCCACATTATGGAGGGCAAGATACTTTACTCAATCTGTAGATTCCAATGTTAATCTCATCCAGAAACAACCTCACAGACACAAGCAGAATAGTGTTTGATCAAATTACTGGCCACAGTAAACAAATAAAATTAACCATCAACAATGAATGTGTCTTAAGATGACCTCTTCCTCTCCATAAATTGATTTTTGATATACAGAGAAGAAATAGGGGTGTAGACATAAGGACACTTAATAAGGAATGTGGATAAATCTTACAGTAATGAGTTAGCTAACTATAAAAGTATACTGTTAACATATATTTAACTTTGCTCATTTTAGGATAGAAAAAAATTAAAATCTTAAAATTCTATATCTTTTCTTATGGGACATTAAGGAGTTTTGGTAGCAATCCTCTACAATGGCCCCAAATTATTTCTGCCTCCTGGAATTCATGCCCTTCTGTAGTTCCTCCCCGCATTGTATCTGGATCAGTCTGTATAACCAACAGAACGCAGCAGAAGTGATGGCATGTAACCTCTGAGGCTAGGTCATAAAGGATATTAGGACTTTTGCCTCTCTTTCTCATTCTCTCTTTCTCATATTCTGTCTCTCATTCTCTCTCTCACTGAGAAAAGAGCTGCCATATTGTGAGGACCCTCAACCTAATGGAAAGGACAATGAAGTGAAGAATTTAGTTCTCCTGCAAACAGAAAAGAACTGTGGTCTGTAGCCAATAATGACATTAGCAAATCTTCTTAAAAGTGATTTCTTTCATTGCAGCCAAACCTTCAGACAACTATAGCCCTGACAGAAATCATGACTGCAGCCTCATGAGATCTTAAGTCAGAACAGTCTAGCTAAGCTACTTCTGAATTCCTGACCCACAGAAACTGAAAGTAATCAGCATTTATCTTCTAAGCTTCTAAATTTTTTGGAGTAATTTGTTATGCAATAATAACTAAATAAGACAGATTTGGAGGCTGAGAGTGTCATGCTGCTATAACAAAAATCTCCTATGTGGGGTGGCATTTGAACTAGAGAGTGGTTGGACCTGGAAGAATGTCATGTCATGTCGGTGTGAGTGAAAATTGAGGAGCTTTTAGTAAATGCTTTGTAATAGCATAATGACATTTGAAATGGATGCTTAAGGTAAAATCATGGCTTAAAACACGCCCCCCCCAAAAAAAATACATTAAAGTTCTCTTTGGAAATTCAGATACCTGAAGAAACTTGAGAGAAATCTCTAATTCTAGATAAAATCAGATCTGTGAATTGCATCTCTGCCCTTTGACCTTAGACTTCCCAGCCTCCGGAAGTATAAGAAATAAATATGTTTTCTATAAATTAAGAAGTCTCAGGTATTCTGTTATAGCAGCACAAAAAAAAGACAGTGAGAAATTTCTTTCTTCTGCTTCTGCTGATGCAATTCCTGTACCGCTGAACTAGTGAGGCAAGGATGAATCTGCTCGTGCCCCTTGGTTTGTTTTCCAAAGTTAAGTGTGCCCATGGACTGGCTCTTCACCTTTACTTTCTTCCCCCTTTTGGCAGCTGTGATGGATGTGAGGACAGGGTGTGGAGATCTAAGTGTGCAAAATTTTTCTTCTCGTTTGGATGCCTGAATGTATTTACCTTGGAATTTGGGGGGAGAAAGGATGAAAACCAGATTGAAAACACATTTGCCCAAGTAGTTGAGGCATATGACATAAATATTGTAAGTAATGAATGAATTTTTCAATCAATTAAATTTTACGAAAAGGATTGTGAGAAGTTGTTGATAAGTTAGAGATAGCATGAATAAAGAGAAAAGCCTTTATGAGTATCCGAGCCACATTTTTCTTCTCTCAAGTTCTGGCCATCTGCTTCTGTGCATTTTCACTGACTTTGATAAAGGTACAATATTTTTCTTTCTCTGGGTATTCTTAATCTGCCATGTCTGATGTTATTTCTGGATTAAATATACACTCTTTTGTGGTGAGTTTCTCACCTTATTTCAGTGATAGAGTCCATTTCTGCTTGGACTTTATGATTTAAATATAATTCTGCTCTATGTAGTATTATGTTACTTCTTTTCTAACATCAATCTACATAAAGCCATCCACAGCTCAAGGAAACTGCAATAAAGTAATAAGTAAGATATTTAGTAGGATACTTGTCAAACAATAAATATTATTTTACCAAGAGGGAACAAAGGGGCAAGCACCAAGTCAAAAGTACGATTAATTTTTATCAGTAGTTTTTAAACTTCTTTTATCCACTTCTCATAAATACATTTCATTATCATGGGATTTTACTTAAAAGAAATACAAATACAAATATCCTACCAACTAAAACAATTTCTTAAAAATTTTGGTTCGTGAAGAAGAATCACTTTTTCTTTAGTAGTTCTTTGTGCCTGGAAATGTTTCTTGGCTATGCAATTTGATATGATCCAGTGAATTAAGAAACCTAAGTACTCAGCTTGATTAAACTGCTGATACATGTGTATCTTTGAATTCACCAACAAGCATTTCTTGATGACACTATAGATATATTATTTTTTCCCCCTAAACTTGATGTGGACTATTTTTATTACACTTTTCATCCTGTTGAAAGGCATCTATCTAAATAAATATTGAACTTATAATGAGAAGGAATTTTAAAAACAATGTTAAGTAAATAGCTTGTCCTGATTCTCTTTGCTTATAAATAAAATACATAAGAAAAAGATGAGTAGTATTTTTATAGTAAACATCTTGAATTTATAAGCAATTCAATTTTCTTTTATTCAGAATATACATTCTTTGGAAGGAATTACATTTAGTAAACTTGTTTTTATTAGATGCTTGTCATGCATTTGACATTTTTATTTTTGCTCCAATGTATATTAATTTTAAAAAAATTGAAATGCATTTGTAGGATTTTCAGAAAAAACCTAGAGTATTTTCAACCTTTTTGTCTTGCTGGAAAAAAAAATTAGTACAGTATGCGTTTTCTCAGCTACCCACACACCAGTGGATTCAGGAATATTCAATCACAACTGAGATAGAGAAATAGAAAAAAAAATGGGAAATATACGTAGTAAAAATGTAGATTAGCAGACTTTTAAAAATAGTACATTAAATTGAAGATGTATGGCTAAAATGACTGAGTTTCAGACTCTTCAGTTAGCTATTTGCATGCAAAAGTAATAGAGCATTAACAAACTATTGTGCAATCTGGTGTAATTGCTGTACCAATGTAACCCTCATACACTCTGGTTATACTTGTATACAAAATAGCTATGATACTGGCATAACAGAGAAATAAAACTTTAAAGCTGGATTTTATGTGGTAGGGAAGAGAAATCAAAGAAATTATGGAATTCAGGTAGGGTTTTTACTATCTTGTCTTCTTTTGGGAGCTACCAGCTGTTACACTCACACAAATACATAAGTTGAAAAATGCATTAAAATGTACAAATTATATCTTTATAGTGAAATTAATGACTAGTTCATCCACCATACAAGATAATTTTACAGAGGAAATATTGCATCATTAAAGTTAGCATTTATACAACCCAAATGTGTGGAATAAAATGATAGCAGCTTTCTCAAAATGGTGTTATATCCTGCGAAAGTACTTATCTTTTACAATGAAGAACAGTAATACAATTCCACTCTTTTAAGGAGGACACAAATGATGTTGCTAAATTCATTCATCTTTTTCTAAAGAATCAGGATTTTACTGGTCTTTAAAATCTTAAAACAGACCACATCTTTTTCATTCTTGTATTGTGATACCAAAATTATTCATTAAAGAGTTGCTAATGATATGGTAGATACACTAAAAAAGTTTAATTAGAAGACAAATTGAAATAATAATGCTCAGATGATTTAATTTATGAGCTATCGAAATACACTAATTTGTTTACAAAATTATGATATATCATTTAGTTCAGAAGAACTAGACTTGAATTACTAATCTATTAATATTTAACAACTAATTGAATTGGCTGTAGTGAACCGTCTCCAAGTCAGTGACTTCAACACAGGACACATATCTATCATAAAATATAGAAGCTTCACAGACAGTTTACTAAGATTCTTGGAACAGTAAAGGGGGCTAATTTTTTGCTTCTTATCAATGCTTTAAATACAAGGATGATTAGAGAGTCATTCCTACTTATTATATTATAATAAGTCTCTGTACAGGGCCAAGTGATTCTTCCACTGGTTTCAGATACCAGGCACCCATTCTGATTTTTCCTCCTGCCAATTCACTAGTCACATATAAAAGGCATAAACAGTGCTTTTATATACCTATATTTTCCTTTCTATTGTGGAGGATGATGAAATTTAAATTTATCATGCATTTTTCCTCCTGAGAAAAGGGAACAGTATTCAAATGTAAGTAGATGAGTACTATGAAATGTATTTGATTACAGAATCAAGAAAAGCAAAGATTGAAATATAAAAATTGATTATACTTTGATGTGCTGTATATCTATAAATGTTCTAGGTTATGATTAATACCTTAACTTCTGCTCTCCAGAATAACCTCTTTCTACCCTTAATATGATAAAGAAGCTGGACACACAATCGGTGTATATTTCTTAGGAATATATACTAAATTAAGCAGGTATTATGAGTACAGAAGCCGGACTTAAGGAAACGACGTTTTAATGAAGGAGGCAACTATGTAGTTATTAACATATAATATATAAGAACTCATTGAATCTGAAAAGTTTCATTGCTGACGAATTATATGGCAAACTGGCTTCTTGGTAATAGTGGTAGGATTTATTTCTGTTACACTTCATCTCTTTAAAAACAGATTTCATAGAGCTTACAAAAATACATGCAGTCAACATGGTATAAAATAGTTGCCAAAATTAGTAAAGAAAAAAATTAAAAATGAATAAAATGGTAGCAGAGGTTCCTGTGCATGCAGCAATATACATTTTAAATTTATACTCTCTTAATTAAAGCATGTGACAAAATCAGATCTGATAATTGTAGTGACTAATCAAAGAAAAATAAACCTCTTATTTACAAATTTAGAACAGTATATGTTCTCATGTGAAGAACAAATGAAAATACTAAAATCCTTAATGTGCAAGATTAGTTTCAAATAGTGATATCAATGCAAAATGAAGGCACAATCCTGTTGAACTAGTGACCAAAAAGGTGTTTAATACTGTACTACAATGTCCAATGTCTGGCATAATTCAATTTTAGGATGGAATATCTATAAAAATAATATAATTAACATTTTGCAAATAATTTTTGTCTCCCTCTCAACTCTCACCCCCTAGAAATGTTTTACAGTAGTTGAGAGTAGATAGTTCTAAGTTATATCCTCAGAAAATATGTTCATTTTGGAAAAGTTTGTGTTAAGAATTAAGGATATATATATATATATACTATATATATAGTAACTTAAATATGAAATATATTTTTAAGTGGCAAATAAAGTTGATGTAATGTTACTTAAATAACTAATTTTCCAAGTTACTCTAGTGACCTTAGAACTCTCCTGACTGGCCGACTAGGAAGTATAGCACTATTAACATGACTTCTGCAAAATTACTGGAGGTACAGAAAGGACTTCATGTTGCTTGCTAGTCTGTTATTCCATCAAGTGTTTCCATCTCAAATGATGGAAAAATTTAAGGCATTAGTAAAATACTATGAGATTTTATGAGTTTTATTATATTTTATTATAGAGTAGTTTATATTGTAACAGATGTCTTCTGTATATGAATGTTTTAAATTTTTGTGTTAATCATCATATTCATAACATTTTACTATTTAAGCTAAATTATTATAATAATGATTGTTTTAGAATTTCATATCAATCATCATTATACATTAGACAATTATGTATCTGTTGAATACTGCTATATATTTTTATAAAATATCTCATTATTTTCTATTATTTTAATATAAGTCCAACCTCACAGAAAAGTTGCAGGATTAGCACAAGAATCTCCTAGATATTCTTTACCTAAATTCACTGTTTGTATTTTGTCCCTCTTGTTTTATCATCCTCTCTCTCTGTGTTTCCTTTTATTTATCTGTCTAAATGTAAGTATACATATATGTGTTATTTTTTCTTGAACTATTTGAGAATAAGTTAGAAATATTATGACCCTTTGCCCCTAAACATGTCTGTATTATCAGCCTAAGAACAAGTCTATTCTCTTAAATAACTATAGTTACCAAATTTAGAAAATATAATATAAAATACGGTGTACTCAGTACTTAAATTTCAAAACAATTTGTCAAAAAAGTCACTTGTATCTGATTTTCCTCAGCCATATCCAATCATATTTAGCTTTCATTATTTTTTAAATGTCCTTAAATCTTACCTAACTACATTTTAAAATACGTAAGAAATTATGAAGTGGCTATCACAAAGATTTTTGCATTTTCATATAAGTTAGACTATTTTCTGTTATATACAAATTTTGTAAGAATTTTATTTTTGCCAAACATGTTGAGGAAAAAAAAGTGCTTGAACTTTTCATTGGATAGCAAAGTTTGGCAAAAGCTGTGGAGGAACCATAAATGACTAACTCATTCCTCTTATTTTTGACAAGATTTAGATTCTACTAATAATTATTGCATATTTCAAGTATTAAACACTTGGCTATGTGATCTTAGATGCATTTCATTGCTTGCCCTTTGAATCATATACTATTAACCTCATTTATTGTAAGCAAACTGATAGCTTCAAGTGCAAATAGTTAATAACTGTTGAAACTGGAATTTGAATCTAGGCTATTAGAATCTCAATTAAACCAAATTGGTATAATATATAATATAAAATAATAAGAGTCATCAAAATACATATTAAATTCCAGGAGTGGAGGATTATACCAGTTTTGAACATGAGGAATGAATGAGACTTTAAGCCTTTAGTGTAGATATGTGTAAGATGTGTGTAAGTTTTAGTGTAGATGTGTGTAGTGTAGATGTGTGTAAGTTATCTGTATATAAATACAGATGCTTATCAGAAGCAATAACTTAGAATGTTATGCAGTCCATCCCTAAATTACACACGTGCTAACTTTAGTGGTCACATATCTGGGTCCCATCAGGAGGAGGTTCATTATTCTCAACTGAGAATCATCTGTAATATCTACTAAAGAAACCATGTTTGTGTTGGTGGGGATATTACTCCACAAGTTTGGGACAGTTTTGTTTCTTAAGTATGCAGGGTGTATTACTTTTCTATTGCTGCAAAACAAATTATCACAGATTAAGTGGCTTCAAACTACACCTATTAGCTCACAGTCCTGTAACTGAGAAGTCTGATGGGATTAACTGAATTATCTGTTGAGGGTATTAGGAAGCTGAAATGAAGGTGTTGACCAGGCTAACCTCTTATCTAGAGGCTCTGGAAAAGAATCCACTTTCAGACCTATTCAAGTTAATGGCAGAATCCACTTTTGTGCCATTGGAGATTTGAGATTCCACTTTCCATGCGAGCCACCAGCCAGGCATTGCTCTTGGATAGCAGTGACCTTGTGCATTCCTTCTCACATTATCTCCTCTATCTTCAAAGCCAGGAACTGTGTGTGTAGTCTTTACCTAAATCTTTCTGAATTCCCTTTACTCTCAGTTGGCAAAAATATTGTGCTTTTCAATTGCTTATGTGTTTATATTGGGTCACGATAATTATCCTATCATAAATAAGGTCAACTAATTAATATACTTATTTACATTCCCCAAGTCCCTGTGGCCTTGTAAATTAATATATTCATAAGCATGATATTTATTGCCTTGGCATTCCAAATAATTATAAAGAAAAATTTTGGTGGCAGCTATGTTTTAAATTTTGCTTACCTCACAGAAGATAGTAAAATATGTCCTAGACATATTTCAATTTAGTACTATTTTATCACGTCAACACTACCACTTTCAGAAGGAACTGACATATTTGGGATGAGTGTCTTTGTAATCCACACATTTAGGTCTTTTCCTTTTTCAGTAAGTAATCTACTTGATTACACTGTAATAATTTGGTGTTATTGATACACTCTACCTTATGTAAATTCCTTCTTTATTGTTTTTCACCTAGTACTATTCTTTCTAATTATGCTTCTTAGTCCAATTTTCTTTGTTATCACTTTATATATGTATGTTTCTATTTATTTTATTTATTATTTTTTTCAACACTTTCAGGCCAAATATATGTTTTTATTTTGTTTTGTTTTCCTCACCAGCCATAAAATACCCACCAAACTTTGGATTACAACATTTTCTCACAATATATTTTCTCTCTTTTTGGCATTTGCTCTCATGGATTGTATTATTATGCTTAAAGATATATTCCCAATATTGATTTCCATTTTGCTGTGTAGTCTTCTACTTGTATAAAGTCTGTAGCAGTGTATAGTAATTACCCTAGGTCTTCACATTCACTCACCACTTACCTAATGATCCACCCAGAGGACATTCCAGTTCTACAAGCTCCATTCATGGTAAGTGAACTATACAGGTACACCATTTTTTATATTTTATATTGTATTTTTATTATATATTTTCTATGCTTAGGTATGTTAAGATACACAAATATTTCCCATTGTGTTACAGTTGCCCACACTATTAAGCACAGTAACATACTGTGCAGGTTTGTAGCCTAGAAGCAATAGGCTATACTATATAGGCTAGCTGTATAATATCTTTTACTTTCTAGGTTTGCGTAAACACATTCTATGATATTCACACAACAATAAAGTTGCCTAAGGATATATCTCAGAAGGAATCCTGTTGTACATGACTGTGCATCACTGCTTTGTAGTCCAACCACTCCCTCTGACCAGTCTTACTTCTTTTACTGCCTGGTAAGTGTTGCAGACTTTTTTCGACTATTTTTCTGGTGCATTAAATATTTTTTAATTATTAAATAATATACCTGAGCATTTCTCTGATCATCTCAAGATGCCTACCCCCCCAAAAAATCTTGTAATTCAGTTGTTTCTATTCAATTATTTCAACCTCCCAAAATGGTGCTTCTAAATCACTTTCAACAAGACTGTATAATTTGTCGTTTTATTTTAGAAATGCTTTGACAAAATGTGTCTAAGTCATGCAGAAGCCATTAAATCTAATGGTAACCTAGACCATGCACGATGTCTCTAAAATTTGTAATTTTTCTCAAAAGAATGGGGTCCCTAGTGTAAGCTATTTGGCAGAATCACAGAATCACCATCTATATGCTCTAACGTTTAACATCTAGAGGAAAACATAGCCCACTGGAGATATTTACCCATATATTTCAGTTGAAAATATAGAACTTCTTGTCCTTTGGGCTCAAGGAAATGGAGCCAAACTCAACACTGCTGGATAAAGATACAGCTGGCCAATTCTCACCTCCTGGACTCTTGGCAACAGCTGTCCAATCTGAGCCAGGGACTTCAGGATGAAAAATCATCCACTCTATTGCCACTTCCACCATAATTACTCAACCTTCCATAACCAAAGCCTTTTTTCTTTTTACTGGAATAAGTTGGTTTTCATTTTCTCTATCAAATGCATATAATATATTTATTGCTAATAGCTATATGAATGAGTGCCAATATTCATAACTATATTGTCAGTATTGTGTATTTTTTAAAAATTATGCACAATATGAATACTTTCCAGTAAAGAAAAATAATAGTGGTAAGCCACAGTTAGCAAATGATTTCTGAAATTTTCATAGTTGGTTATTAAATGTGAGTAAAAGGAAGACATGTTTATTTCCAATGTTACCAAGTTTACAATAATTTGACTATAACAATCACCTTAACAATTATGGGAGAATAATTTTAAATAAGAAAACTTAAACTGAATGCACTTTTTTTTTCTTTTTTTGGCAGGGAAAGCAATACACCATGTAAAAGCATTAGTTAGCTGGAGAATCCAGTGCATTTACTCAGACATCGGGTTGCTATTTAATAAATTGAAAAAGGAAAAGTATTTGTTTGCACAATTATATTTTAAATATATTCAGTAGCTCATATTTCCAAGAATATTTCTATTTCTTAAAATGTTTTCACAACTTTTGTACCTTAATTTTCTCTTAAAAATGTTATGTGTCACTTTTTCACAAGGCAGAAAACATTAATGTATGACTTTCCCAATTTCTTTCCAGTAGTGACGATAAATGGGAGACATCTTACTTATTCTTTCACGCTGTCCTCATGTTGTCAACATTAGTTAGTTGCATTATGAAGTAGAATAATGAGTACAGAATCACAAATGTATTGAACCTCTTATTTTAAAGTAATTAACCCTATAGTTTATCATATTATAATGTCTAAGTTTATTATATTAACCCAAATATGCTAATACGCCATCAGGTGCACGAGTAGAAAAAATAACCAGTTGTTATTGTCTGTTTAATTGATTAGAATAGAATAATGTTTTAGTTAAGTTTTGTTTTCTGAGTGAAAACTGATGTTGACCACATATTAGGCAGAGTTTCCTAGAAGAAAGACATGGAGATGAAAGTTTGTATGTAAGAATTTTATTGAACAGGGTCCTCAGAAGTAATACATAGAGAGAAATGAAAGAATTGAGATTGGATGGCTGACAGAGGCTGGGATGGGTATTAGGGGGAGGGGCAAAGTGGGAGGATGGTTAATGGATACAAAAATATAGTTAAATAATTAGAAATAGAATTAACAATATTTGATAGCACAACAAAGTGACTGTAATGAACAATAAGTTAGGGTATACTTTAAAATAACTAAAAGAGTGGAATTGGAATGTTCCTAACACAAAGAAACAATAAATGCCTGAGGTAATAGGTACCACAATTACTCTGATTTGGTTAATTCACATTGCATGCCTGTATCAAGATATCACATGTACCCTGTAAATATATACAACTGTTATATACTCATAATAATTAAAAATTTAAAAAAAAATGGTTAAGATAAGATTTGAACTATGATGTATTTGATCTCAAGAAGACCTTGACAAATTCCTTAGGCAGCTCTTTAGAATTGCTTTGAAGTTGGGGCTCAAGCATTTACACCATCATATCAACCAGTCATTTGATGCTGACCCCTAGGAGATAGTGCTTTTTTCCTGGTAAGGCAGCTCTCTTTGGCCAAGAAAAATTTCATAAAGGTGTAGGACTCATTAAACAATTGTTGATCAGCATTATACTCAGGGTCCAGGAGAATGAGAGCCTCAGAACAGAAGAGTGAATCTTGGGAGCACATTAGAACATCCATTACAGTCCACCTTTTGCTCTCTTCAGTTGCACATGCTTTATATAATAAATTTTGAAAATTCTTCCTTCAACATTTGCATTGGTCACACTTCCTGGGATAAATTGCAACCGGAAGTTTAGTGGGACAAGCTTCAACCCTGCCACTATAGCTGATATTAAAGATGCAACTGCAACCAGTTGTCTCCTCCTTTTCACCAATTCTAGATTCTCTTCAATTTTAACAAGCATCAGCACTGGTTTAGATTCTTACTGAATATGTTTACCTAGAAGTTACTCCTGGTGGTGGCTAAGCTCCTGGTCATAATACCCCTCTCAACCTCCTGCACTTCTGCATTTAACATCAAAACTGGGTAAGAAAATACCAAGACATAACCCAGAGAATCATGAATGCCAAGCATATTGTTTTCTAACCTCATTGCATAACACCATTTCTATCCCTTTCTGATGATCAAGATAATTACTCTAGCCACAATAATGGCATCTTTCTTTGACTATTGGTCTTTTGACAGTTAGGACCTAAAGTGAACATATGACAGCTATAGCTTAAAGTTTAAAGGAACTCTTGCTTCCCACCCTGGTAAAAGTCTCCCTGAGGAAAACCAGAGCTCTAAAGCTAAAACAAGGAAATATGTAAAAATATCCTAACTGGATGACTAGAAGTAAGAATAGAAAAGTCATTTCCTGCTTTCAATCCTCAATCCTCAAATACATATATTCTACTTATGGGGGTCAAAGCACCATATAAAAGTTAGTGATTTAGGAGATATAGTATTGTACCCTAGCAGGTTATTATCCCCAAATTGGCACATTAGTTGCACCTTTCATAGTCTGTTACATGTATATTTCTCTCTTTGGTCAGCTGCTTCTAGGTGGGGTGTGTGTGTATGTGTTTGTGATAGGAATAGTTGATGTCATGGTAAACTGAGCATTGATAACAGTTTTGCCCTAAAGTGTGTTCAGACAAATGCTAATCCCCTATCAGTTTGCAAGTCCTTGGATAATGGTGCTGATTGAGGCCCTACAGGCAAGAACTGTACCTGAGATATATTTTGACCCTTTTCACTTCAAGTGTGGAAGAAACCCACTGTAATTAACTTGCTGCCAAGAGGCCAAGTGGTCTCTTCATGCATGGTGACATATGAGGGCCTCTGAATTGGACTTTTGAGTTTGTAAATTGGACATTCTGAAGCAGCAGTAGTTTGGTCAGCGTTGGCAGGTTAGAGTCTATGTCATTGGGCCCATTCATTGTCTCTGTCTCTGCCATTATTGCTACTCCATTATGTGCTCGTTATTTCAGGACCAAAGTGACCATGAGGTTTTCTGAAGTCAAATAGCTAAATCATTATTTCTATTTGGTTGTTTAGTACATTGTCATTGGTACATGCTTTTTTTGGGCATTATACTACAAAGATCATATATTATGCCCACTCTCATAAGTTAACATATATAGTCTCCACTCATCCTTTTTCTTGGTCTCTCTCCTTTTTTTTAGGCTTTTGATAAACCTACAAAACCATTTTCCATTGCTCGTGATTCTGTATAACTTCTGTCACTGGTCTGTGTCCCTTTGAGCATAAAGTGAATGACTAAAGGTTTGCCCATTGGGAAAGTTTCTGCTTTCCTAACTTTCAGAACTAAATCTTAGTGGACCTCTAATAAAACACAAGAGTCTTTTATTAGCTTGCAAGCAAATACTGATCTAATCAACCCAAAGTCTGAGAAAATTAAAAAAAAAATCCAAATAAATTCAAGAAGAAATACAAAATCTGAATAGATTTATATCAATAAAAAAAAGTTTAATTTGAAAAGAAAACTCTTCCTCCAAACATAATCAACTGCCTAAGAAAGAACAACTAAAAACATAAGGGCAGCCCAGATGGCTTCACTGGTGAATTTTATCAAGTATTTAAAGAAGGAAAAAAAATATCATCTACACAAACACTTTCAGAAAATAGAAGAGAAGAGAAAGGAAAACTTTCAATCCTATTTCTATGAGATTAGTATATAAAACCAATCCAAATATCACAGGAAAAAATTATAGTGCAACAACCTTATATGCATAGATGCACACAATCTTACGAAGATAATAGCCAGCCATGTCATGCAAAATATAAGAAACATTATGTACTATACCAAATGGTGTTTATTCAAGAACTGAATGGTTAATTTAGTATTCACAAATTAATTAATATTTCATATTAAGATAGTAAGGAGGAAAAAACATACATAGTTATCTAAAAAAAACATAGGGAAAACATTAAAGAAAATTTAATACTTCTTCATGATAAAAACTCTGAAGAAAAAGAAAAAAATGGAAGAGAATTTTCTCAACGAAATTTAAAAATAAATCTACAAACAAATTACAGCTAATATCATACTTAGTTGTGAAAGACTGAATACTCATTTGCCCATGATAAAGGATATGTAAAAAATGTTTACTCTTGCCATTCTATTAAATGTCATACTGAAGAGTCTACCCAGATTCATGTTCATGGAATCACTCATTATTATTAAGATGATAAGTCTTCTCAAATTGTTCTGTAGATTATATGAAATCCATACCAACATCTCAGCAGATTTTTATTATAATAAGAGAAACTGACAAGGTGATTTTAAAATTAGTGTGAAAATGTAAAAAAAAAAAAAAATCAAGACTCTCTGTAACTAGTTTTTTTAAAAAAAATATTAAAGGAATTATGCTACTTGAAATCTAAATGTACTATCTAACTTTCATAAAAAAAGACAGTGTGTTATTACCAAAAATATACTCAAATAGATCAAGGAACACAAGTGAGAGTCTAGATATAAACAAATTTTTGGTCAACTGATTTTCAACAAAAATGCCAAGGCAATTTAAGGTAGAAAAAAAAATTTTATTTAAAAAAGTACGGAGAAAATTAGATATCTCTAGCCAAATAAGAGAATAAAATATAATGAATAAGAGAAACAAATACTTAGATAAAATAACTCAAAAAGAATTACAGAACTAGATGCAAATGCTAATAAAACAAACATAAGAAAGCATAGGTGAAAACTCCTTATGGTTTGGGGTCAGGCAGAGTTGATATACATATATATATATATATATATAATCAAAACAATATCCATGAAAGGCACATTTTGATAAATCATATTTATCGGAAGTGAAAATTAAAGAGAATGAAAAGGCAAGCCACTTTTCTTTGCAAAGTATATATCTAAAACAGGATTTTTATCCAGAACACATAAAAGATTCAAGGTTCCACAATAAAAAAATAAACAGCCAAGTAAAAACCTGGCTGAAGATTTGAGGAAGCACTTCCTCAGAGCACATACATGGATGACAAATATGCATATGCGAAGTTTCTCAACATCAGTCATATGGAAAATGTGGAACCACACTTTGATACCATCATTAACACATACACATTCATACTAAAGTGTCTACCATAAAAAGACAAATGAGTGAAGAAACTATGTTCCTTATGATTTGATTCTTATAAATTATAATTTAAAAAATAATGAAATGTAATTTGTAGTGATTGAAAACAGTTGGTTATCTGGGAGAAGCTAAAGTGCACTAAAAAGGGAGAGAAGAAAGAATAATAAGAAAAAGAAAAATCTGTAGATGATGGCTATGTTTATTTATTATCTTAATGGGATCATTTTTCACATGTATATGTGCATGTTAAAAATATCAAGTTTGGCCGGGCGCTGTGGCTCACGCCTGTAATCCTAGCTCTTGGGAGGCCGAGGCGGGCGGATTGCTCAAGGTCAGGAGTTCAAAACCAGCCTGAGCAACAGCGAGACCCCGTCTCTACTATAAACAGAAAGAAATTAATTGGCCAACTGATATATATATATATAAAATTAGCCGGGCATAGTGGCACATGCCTGTAGTCCCAGCTACTCGGGAGGCTGAGGCAGAAGGATCACTCGAGCCCAGGAGTTTGAGGTTGCTGTGAGCTAGGCTGACGCCATGGCACTCACTCTAGCCTGGACAACAAAGTGAGACTCTGTCTCAAAAAAAAAAAATATATATATATATCAAGTTGAACATTTAAATATATACATTATATTATTAATCAAAAATACCTATTAATACTTAGGCTTTTAAAAAACAAAGATATTTCATATTAATATGTTACATTTCATTGGATCTATGACTCTGATCCCATTAGTTGTAACATATATAATTGGTGTTGTTTTCTAAAAATGAGGAAAATATATGCTATTAATTTATGTCATCTGGATTGATTTAATAAATGTAAGAATGTTTAAGCAGTACAATCTAGAGATGAACACATGGAATCTAAAACCTCATCAGAAAGTTTGTTTGAATGATTATTTCGTTGGCACTCTTGAAGATTAAAAATTTTTTTTCATTTTCCTCAAGGTCTTCATAGTAGGTAAATAGTTCTTTCTAGAATATATATTGCTGAGCAATTTCTCCTAATTTTTATTATTTTAGGTACAAAGATGTTTACTGATATTAAATTTGTATTACATATCATGAATGTCAGATGAAGCATGAAAATGATCATGAAAAGACAAGCTGAGTCCCTTTTGAGTGGATTAATAATATGTTTAACTATTTTTGCACTTACATTGTTTTCTGAAACATATCAGGTCTCAAATGGTTATGAACATAGGGGATCTAGTGGGAAAGGTATTTATAAACAATTGGTACAGAAAAATGTTATGTGATTTTCAATAAAAATGGAACATATTTGGTGGAGGCTAGGGCTGATTTAGTAAACAAAATTACACTATGTTTTTACTGCTGTTGTTATTCTTACTTTTAAATTGTGTGTTTTAAAAGTAATTGTAGCACAAAGTAGCATTACACAAATAGTGACTGTGAGAAGTAAATTATTAGCCAATTTTATTACTAATCGCCATTCTAAGAAAAACAAGATGGCACACAGAAGATTTTAGAATGCTGCTGACATTGAACACATTGAAATGAGACACAAGTCAATGATACCTATTACGTGTTTGCAAATAATACCCAGCAGAACTTAAAGACAACCAATGTTAGCTTGCAAGGAAGTAGTTTTCTTTTAAAAACTTGAAAAATCATATCAATAATATGCCAAATAGATATTTTCTGAGTGTGCAAGCTTTTCTACATGGTAACTGATACAAATATCCTTCCTGTGTAGGGAATATCATGAAATTAATGTTTGTACAATGGAAAATAATATGTAGTTGGAAATTTAGTGGAATTGTGTGATTTGTTTATCTTGAAAATTTAGTGCTTTCCTTTTTTATTACATTTTCAAATCTGAGATTTTAAGAACATATTTTTTTCTCAAGTAAATTTGCTTAGCAAATTATGAGACATAACCAGAAATTAATGTATGTGTGTTGATTATCTATTTCTGTGTAACAAATAATCCAAAATCGTGTGACTTAAAACAACAATAACAGTTTATTTTGCTTAGCAATGTGCAATCTAGACAAGACTTAATGGGGATAGCTCATCTCACTTGCACATATTGTTACCCTACCTGGCAAGACTGTGGTAGCTATTGGTCCTCTCCATGTGGAATTCTCCATGGGAACCTTGGACTTTATCACAACATAATAGCTGGATTCTAAAAGCAAATTTCCTCAGACTTAGAAAGTTCAAACTATAACCTTAAGAGCTTCCTTGCCCAATATGTGTTTCAAATCAATACATTGATATACCCAGTTGCAGCAGAGAATGATGTTTAATCATAGGACTACAGAAAAAGGAGATGGGAAGAAACCCTAAATCTGCCTCCCCAAGGAGTTTGGAGCTAGGGATTTTAAGAGTTTTAGAGTGGGCTAAGTTGCAGAGATGGTTGATTGATCAAAGAGTGCAGGGTGAAGTCACCGGGGCAGGAAGATAAAGAAAACTGCATTCTTATGCTATTCAGTTCCTCTGTGGGGTCTTCAAATTGGTTGGCATCAGTTGTCCTGCTAGAATTCAGGATCTGAAAAACATCTTAAGCTATTCTGAAACAAAAGCCTTGTGATTCTAAGCTCAGAAATCCTATCTATAAAAACCATGGGGATGCAAATTAAAGCTTAAAGAAAAGCCTTATGATTCTGACATAAGAAATCCTAGTTCTAGGAACAATGGAGATGAAAATGGTTAGTATCTAGTGCTAGGTGACTTGCCTGGTTACAAGGAAGTGGGCCAGAGTTAAGCCTGATTAAAGCTTAATTACAACTATATTTCTGTCTAGACTTCTTATTAATCCTGTGAGGACAGCTTCAAAACTGCTGTTTTCTTAACACTTGGGTGGGAAATTGGCACAGCACAGTGTCATTTCTACCGTATTCTATTGGACAGTCACAGAGGCTTAGACTGATGGAGAAGACATAAAACCCTCTTGCAATGTGAAGAGTGTCAAAGAACTTTAGAGGCTTATGTAAAAACTTCTGAAGTGTGATTGTAACTATATTAAATCTATTTCTGAAAATACTCTGAAGGCATCTTTCTCAAGCATTGAATACAGCTTTGATTATGGGATTGCTTTAAGGGTATGCTCTGAACACCTGGACCAATACAAGTTCAAAAGTTGATAAAGATTAAAGTATTTAATTTGATTATGTTGGGGCATAGAAAGCAATGCCCTCAAAATATGGCACTTTGGCATGTTGAGTTCTTGGAACTGAAGAAAATTAAAAGGCTTCAAATATGAGCCTCAGAAGCAAGCTCTCTCTGACCTTCCCCAGCTCCCTTTCTCTCTAATCTTTTCTTTCCAGAAGGACAAGAAGAACCCTTTCTAAAATATCTTTACCTAGGAAAAATCTAAAAGAAATGCAATTGTCTTAAGACCCTCTCCCTAGTAATCTAATCAAATGACCAGGAAAGATTAACAACAGCTAAGAGACGAGGCTGGGAGTCCTCACCTTACCCAGAGTTTTTATTCTTGTGAGGGAAACTCTAAGAGATTACCTGGTGGACTTTATCTGTACACTAAGACAACCTATATTAATGCCATTTTTCCCTGAAAATAAGACAGGGTCTTATATTTATTTTTCCTCAAGAAGATACCCTAGGGCTTATTTTCAGGGGATGTGTTATTTTTTTAAGTATAGTGCAACAATCTACATTTATTCAAATATGGGTAAGTTGTCTTCTTCTGGAACATCATCATAACTCTCCAAACCCTGAATTCCATCCTGAATTTCTTGCGACTCTATTTCCTTTAGAACCATTGGTCCCAATCTCTCATGTGGAGCCATAGAGCTCTCATGGGACAGATGAGAAGGGCTGCTCATCTTCTTTACTGCTCGTGAACGAAATGCATGGGTTGTGCAGATATGCTGCGTAGCCATGCCCATGACTAGATCTTATTTTCGGGGTAGGGCTTATATTACGCAAATACTTAGAAATCCTGCTAGGGCTTATTTTATGGGTAGGTCTTATTTTCGGGGAATCGGAAGATGTTGGTTCTCATTTGATAGAATTTGGTTCTCCTTTGTCCCCTTGGATTAGGAACTTTTGGTTCTCGTTTGAGAAAATTTGGTTCTCGTTTTGAGTGGTTCCCATTTGTTTAGAAGACCATGGCATTTTAGATTGTTTATGTTGGGAATTCCCTATATTGTCTGAGTTTGATTGTGAATTTGATCCTAACACAGGAGGCTGCATTTCTGTTCTATCTGAAAGTCTCTTGGGAAAAATTTTGGCTGAATGGTCAACTTTGGCTGTTGAATGAAACTTTAAATTATTATACTATCTTGCAACTTGAATGACTTTTTTAAAGGTCAGGTAAATGGGACCAGATCCTATATGTACTATCTTTCCTGCAATTGGATAAAGGTTTGGGATAAAGTTAATGGTACAGGAGAGACCTCTACTGGCGGTGGGAGGGATAGAAGAACCCATGTGATAAAACTGGGAAGAGATTAATTAGGTTGGATCTCATGAGCCCTTTTACCTGCTCCAGTGTCCACCATGGGACTTTGTGATACTTTGTTTAAATTAAGCAGTTGGATTCCCCTGGTCCGCACCAGTTCTGGGATGGTTGCTGGGTGCCAGCCAAGATGAGGTTAGCACCAGTTCTGGGATGGTTGCTGGGTGCCAGCCAAGGTGAGGTGCTGCATGGGGCTGCAGCCCCAGAGGCAGACCAGTGGGAGGGAGGACCGGTCAGCATGGGGTACTGCCACTCAGCGAGGGGAAAACAAGGACTGGGGAGGCACCATCACCTGCTGCAGTTAGGACAATCCATGGGAAGATATCATGGGCTTGGCTGTACTCAAGCTCGCACTGATAGGGCCCCTGCCAGAAGGCTGCAGCAGTTCTTGTGTGGAACCCAGCCCAGGATAACTGCCTCCCTCTGCTGCTACCACCACATCAGCACCATGAGAGGGGCCAGGAAGAGCATGACAGGAACTAATTGTCAGTCCCACGCCCACTAGGTTATGACTCAGGGTTGGGTATGGTCTCTCCTCACACCAAGAGAGGAACTCATTTTGGCCAGAGGATACCCATAGCTGGGGCAGGTCAATTTCCATTATGACTGTATCACACAGGAGCTTGAATGCATACAAACAGCTGGAAGGGTCCTTTGCAACAGTCAAAAAGGAAAGGGCATTAAAAGCACTCCAGATTGATATATTAATACAATCAATGTCCTTTTTATAAAGAGGAAGGGCATTGGAAAGAGCACTGGCCAAAATTTCAAAGGACTCCAGGCAATAAGAAATCCCAGGAGAGCAATTTTTTTTTTCTTTTTTTTTTTTTTAAGATCAGGACTCAGACAATGAAGGAGGGAGCATGGGGCCCCCTGCCTCACACAGGAGCCATGGGTGAAATTGACAATGGGAATTTGGTGCCAAACCACGTGGACAGAAGCAGTCTGGAGGACCCCTTCCCCTGGTCACCACCCCAACCTCTGGCATCAGCCATGCCTGGCACTCCCCAAGCTAGGCAGGGGGCAGTAGGGGGCAGGCCAGGCATAGGCAAGAGGTGGCTGAGGAACTTACTGACTATGAATGATACTCAGTCACATTGGAATGGCAGGATCCTAGGACTGGAGTGGCTTTGCAGCACTGCTGGACTGAGAAGATGGCCTCATTGCCTCTGGACAGGAGGAGGTACTTATAACTTGTTGCAAGTGGCCGAAAAATATATTTAGGGACAACCTATTGTAGTATATGCACCCCACCAGATTCTGACTTTATTATAACAGAGTGGGGGTGGTTATTGGCTGACCACAGGAAGGCTCGGAAAATATCAAGCTATCCTTTTGGCTAATCCAAACATGAAAGACTATGACTACCCTCAATCCTGCCACTCTGTTGCCAGCTGAAGAGAACGAGCCTTTGCAGCAGGACTGATTAGAGATTATGGATGCTGTCTATTCTAGCGGAATGAATCTGTCAAATTGGCCAGTACCAGAGCCAGGTTGGCATCTTTACACTGGCAGGAACAACTTTATGGACAGAGAAGGGCTGGATATACGGAGGTCACAAAACACACTGCTGCCTGGGAATTCAGCCCAGGAAGCTGAGCTGATTATTTCAACGAGAGCTCTTCAGTTATCCAGAAGAGGAAGGGGGGACCTTTATAGGGATTCTAAATGTGTTTCCGTGGTTGTACATACTCATGCTTCCATTTGAAGGGAAGAGGGCTCCTGACAGTAGGAGATGTGGCCTTGAGACCTTGATGTGCTGGCTGGATTTGGATCCATTTTGAGGATAGAAACTGGATCTCTGACATTTGGGATGGCACATCTAAGTGGAAACAGAATTCTCATGGACTTGTTCTCCTGACAGAGGATTTCATTAGGTCTCTTGTGAGCACCAGAAAGAATGCACACATTTGGGAGCATGATTCCTTGATGTATTTGATGGGACCTCATTTGAAAGGACCCATTTTCACTAGATTATGTGCTTGAAATGGTCCAAAGATGGAGGGGCAACCTGCTGCACAGGGAGTCCAACATGTGGGGACCCACCCTCTCAATGACCAGCAATTTCACTCAGATGCTAAACTTGCATTAGGAGATACCATTTCAGACTGGGTAGAGACTTCTCCTATCTGAATAGAGAGAATGTCTGAAGTTACCAGAATCCTTCTGAAGGAACTCACTCTGAGACAGGCTCCTACCAACAGCTGCTGGCCTGGGACAGGGCCTTTGCCCAGTTCCTGCATGCATAACCCAGTGCAGAGCAGGAACAGACCTCAGAGAATGACAGGATGATGGGTGTCAGCAGTCCAGGGAAAGAGGCCAAGTGGATGGAGAATGGCATAAACTGGTGATGGACACCACAGGCATGCAGCTGCAGAGACAGCTCAGCAGCTCCTACAATGGGGACATCAGCAGGCTCTGGACCAATAGCAACAGAACCCAGAGCACATCCCTGCCTGAAGCCAGTGGTCAGGAGGGGCAGGGAAGTGTTGTTTGTCCTTTGGACCATAGGAGATGGCTCAACAGAATTGTCCAGGGTGGTGGTCAGCAGATTGTCTTCACTGGATATAGGATGGATCAGAACCATCAACGGTAGTTAACAACAATACCATGTAGAAGAAAACCTTTCCTTTAAAAGCTCTGTATTTCTGCTTATAGATAGGAAAATTGGCACTTTAAGATGGGAGTCTGACATTTTCCTCATTTGCTGGCAAACTATAAAGTTATTTTTCCTTCTCCCCAAACCAACTTGTCCTTGTTCTTTTGATATAATCTTGGGGGCAAGTGCCGAATTTTCAGTAACATAAACATCTGGACCTCTTTGGGTTATCGTGTAGTTATTCTCTTGTGATTCTCTCATGCTTGTGAATATTAAATACATTTTGTATGCCTTTTTATCTGATTAATCTGTTCTCTGTCAGTTCATTATCAGTAAAACTTCAGAGAGTAAATGGGAAGATTTTCATCTTTGAGTCTATAATTATTATTTCAAAAAGGAATAACGAGACCATATAAGTTGACGGCTTTGTATGGGTGAAGATAGCCAAGTTTTGCTTTCTCTTCCATCAAACTCAGGTGAAAGTGAATTTCTATTTATTATTTTCTATGCCTAGTATGGTGAACAGAAGAGCAATCAGGAAACTGATACACTTGAGAGAATTTGTTTTTCTACATTCTGATATCAGGCTCTAAAAAGTAACTGCTAGCTTTTCTTTAAAGAAAAATTATCAAATGTATTTAATGTGTGTATATGGGAACCTCCAGAAAATGAGGATTCAACTCCCCATGGTAGAGCTTATATGCCTTTCTGGTAAAATGGGCTATGGGAAGGGAAAAAATAATTCTGTAGGGGGGCAACAAAGGATCACCAAGGAGGATGAATGGATGGTGAAGGCAGATTAACTGGAAAATATTTCCCTTTTTGAAATTTAACTGAGTCTGAGAGAAGTGACATTATATTCTAAAAGAGTCTGATTAGGTGTGGTTCCACCCATAGTGTTACAGGGAGGGGAAGAAAAGGACAATTGTCCTCTTAGGTGGGTGTGGATCTCATGCAGAGAACCAAAGGTTGGGGGATGTGAAGGTCAGAAAGACCTTGAGGCTTCTTCAGTCAATTCAGTATGTCAAAATGTCATATTTTGGGGTAAAATATTTCTAAGTGTATTCAGTACCCACTTTAAAACAAAAAGGTTTCACATATTAAAACCAAGTTGATAGGTTTGGAGACATTTCAGTTAGAGGTTGTTAGAGATAGACAAAGGAGTGAAAAAAATCGAAACAAATGGAAAAAAGTAAACTTAAATATAGCATTACATATCTTTTTTATTCAGTTTCTTACTTCTGAGAATAGATCAGTTCAGATAAAGAGCTGTTTCCCATACCAGGAACTGGCATTGTAGAGAAGCTTTCAAATAGAAGAAAAGCAAAGATTAATTTTTAGAATAGTTCATAAACCAGTTTCCTTAGTCTGTAGGGCATCCAATTGAGATGTCTAGATGTTAAACTCAAAGAAGCATCTTCAGTTAAATGTAGTAGTCAGTGGAATGCTAACAGATTTTTTTTTTTTGCCTAGAGTTTTTATGTCACAAAGTATATTTGTGGGACTCAGGACAAAGGCATTTTCATTGACTCTGAGTCAGAAAAATGGAAACAAAAATTTTAAATGTTATTTGGATACTTGTAGCCAAGAAAGAATTCAGAATTCAGTCCAAATTGTAGGTGATTAACAAAACTCAAAAGGAATGGACAAGGTAGACTCTAATGATGGGTTTCCAGAAATATAATTTTCTCTCTATAGTTTTCCATTTTTACTAGAGACAAAGCATAGTAGGACCAATATTTGCAAAATAAATTTTAGTGTCATTATACTTGGTCTAGTTATTTGCAGAAAGTGCAGTAAGAATAATCACTGATCATATAGGCTTTTCTTTCTTAAAATTGGCCTTGTTGGAACCTTTTTACATAAGGAATTTCAAGTTAGATTTAAAAGCCTATTGAGCCAAGCCAAGGATTTAACTGCCTATAGATACCCATATGAATTGAGTAAATTCCTCTCTTCTATAAGCCCCAAAGTAACTTGAGGTGCCTGGACCTGCCATAAAGTGACATTCTTTACTTACAACAGATCAGGAAGTGTTATAGATGAGGAATCAAGCCAATTTTTTTCCAGAGAGCTTTTTATTGGTCTTATAAAGTCATCCTAATTTCTCAAAGCAGTCTGGGCATATCTGAAAAGATGCCATTCTAGTCAAAGTGTTACTGAAAGCTCAGTACCTGTTCCCAAATCTAAATAAAAAACAAACAAACAAAAATGAGAACCAGTGGGTTGAGGAAAAGGAAAGAAGATTTAATAATTTGTCAGCCAATGAAGAGGATAGCAGACTCTCATCTTAAATAACCACCATCCTCCTGTTGAGAAGAATTTAGCCTTTAAATATAGGTACACAATCATTTAGTTAACTCAAGGTCTTCATGACCTGTGCCATGCACTGTTCCCATGGGTTCCTGGTGGATAGATTGTTTCTCATCTAATCTAATCTTTCCTTTTCTCCATCATTTATCTTGTGACCATTGAACCATCCCCTGCAGTGAGAAGAGAAGGAACAAAACAACACAAACAGATATGCAAGTTAAGCTTCCTAGAATTTCTACATTGTTACTGTGTGATTACAGTAGCCCTTTGGACTAATTAATTTTAACCCTATAACAAAAGCATTGGTAAAATAACCAGCGTCTCTAATTCTGTCATGTTATAAAAGAAAACAGATAAACAGATTCTTACTGAACTTATGCAAATAACTATTATGTATTACCGTAAAATAAGAATAATTACAAATGATTTCCAAATTCTGAAGAAATCAAGTAGAGAGAAAATTAAATGCTTCAAATTGCTCACAAAAATATGCTTTACAAATTTGTTTGAAGCTATAAATAGGTCAAATAATGAAAAATGTTTTCTTGACTTGTGGAAAACAAAACAAAAAGAATCAGAAATGTTTTAAACAAAAAGTTATAAAAAATTAAACCATATGTAAGTAATTTTTGTTCTATTTGAGTTTGAGTTAGCAATCCTCATGAATGCATCAGCTTTTTAAGAAGTTTGTTTAATTTGGGCCCAATGGCATATAATCTCCAAAGTTGTTAGAAACCTGCATTCAAGAGTGCTTGTCAGTCCTTTTTATAGCGATCCTTGAAGAAGGAAATTTTAGACTGTAGCCAGCTAAAAACTGCTTTTTGAGAAGAATCAAAGTAAAACAGTAATTGTTTATGGATGGCAAAAGTCTTAGAATAGCCATGGTTAAAGAGACAATTGAAAGATTTGGTTATTGCTTTGGCATACAACGATTTAACATAATAACCATAAATATTACTGATATCATAAACCAAGACATATTAGAATTTTAGGGATCTCATATAATTTTGGAACACCTATTAATAACATGTTTATATAAATATAACTCAAAGAAAGTTAAATACCATTTCATATTTGACAATGATTCTTGTATGGTTTTAACACATCAAATAAGTTTAATATGTCTCTCTTAGACTCTCAGTGACCTTAATATTTAAAAAGCTAGTTTGAGATAAAATGGACTGAATTTAGAATTTTGATTTTGGAAACTTTGTCACATATCAAAGGTTTAAAACACTTGTCTTATAACAGGATCACAGGTTACTATAAAATAGTCATTTGTTCAGCCAATGATAATTTAAAGATTTTAAAGGCAAAAAATTTACTTTGAGGAGCATTCTTCCATATCTTTGCCTAAATTGAACAACCTAGGAACTCATGCAGATACTGCTATGAAGGAAGAGTACATGCAGAGATTCCTATATGGCAGCAAAACCCAGAAAATAAATTGAGCTATATCCCAGATTAAATATAAATTCCTTCCCTTTGTTAAAGTTTTTGTAGAGCTATCTTAGTCAATGTGAAATTTACTTCAATTTTTGCCAATGTTTCAAAGAAATCAAAATGCAAAGCCTACGATATTTAATTTTATTTTTTATCCTTCCTAGTCTCAGTAGATTGAATTTAGTCATTTCCCAAAGATGCTGAGTCATTCTTTCTTTGGTCACTGGCATAAAGGCTCTTGCTAACATTGCAGAAAGAAATTTCAGGTTGAGCACACCAAGTGAGAATGGCAAGCTTATTGAGTCAAAGCAGACAGGCTTAGGAAAGGCTTGTGCAGAAGTATATCCGAAAGTTTGGCACTTGTCTCTGAGGCAGTATCAGAAGGACGAGGACAATGGTTTGAGGAGAAGGAAAGGGAGGTTTATTAATCTTCTGGCAAATGAAGAGAATGGCAGGCTCCCATCATAAAGTACTATTGTCCTCCCTATAAGCAGAAATACAGAACTTTTAAAGGGAGGGTTTTCAGCTTCAGGCTATTGCTGTTAAGTAGAATGAAACAAAAACAGAGGGTGAAGTCAGTGAAAATGGCAGAGTAGGGAGCTCCAAGAGTTTGTCTTTCCACAGAAACAACAACAAAAACTTCCAATCAACTTTGTGAAAACATTGGAAAATAGTTAAAGGTTTACTAAGCAAGTGCTAACTCAAGAATCAGTGGATTTAATAATGTGAGGAAAGCTTTGCAGCAGTTTTGATTTCCTTTGCTCTTTCTCTCCTCCCTGGCTTGGCAGTTGTCTTGAAGACAGCAGCCTGTGCTCCCAGTGTGGCATCTTGGGTCCCTGGTTGCAGAGGGAGCAGAGCAGACCTTGTTCTCTAAGGATTGTATCTGTTTTGACCAGCTCTGGGGCTGCCTGAAAGACTGAAGGAAGAAGTCTGCCTTTGTTTCATCTAACTTGGAAGCCCCTGGAAGTGGAAAAGTAGCTACTAGTGTTGGGCCGTAGAAATGTACAGCCCGTTTGGGAGAGAGAGACGACCGCCCAAAAAGACTCAGAGTCCAGAGGCTTGATGCAAGAGAGCAAGAGGATTTATTTCCAGCGCGCGCAGGGGCTAAACAGCATCACCAAGATGGGGAGGCTGCCGCCCCGAAGCTCTCAAGCTTAGGGTTTTTATGGGGCGAGACCACACGCAGGTGGCCGGGGAGTTTAGGGTGGGGAAATTCCAGTAGC
Organism: Microcebus murinus; assembly: GCF_040939455.1. NCBI lineage: Eukaryota > Metazoa > Chordata > Mammalia > Primates > Cheirogaleidae > Microcebus > Microcebus murinus. Next base: position 17,936,648 of record NC_134114.1, read on the forward strand.
TCCATCTTGCACAACCAGTTGCACGACCACTACCCAATTCCGAGAACTTGCAAGGGACACTTACGGGAAAAGATAAAGAAAAAGGGAGGGGTAGGGGTCTTAATTACCTAAGAGCAAGCATAGTTACAGAAGCGAAAAGCTGGTTAGGCTAGTTTGGGCCTTTAGGCTAGTTTGGGCCTTTCACTAGGTAGAGGGAATTCTTCAAATACAGTTAAGGGAAATGAATTAATTGCTGGTGCCTGGGGCAAATGATTACTATTGAGGAAAACAACGGACATGCTGAAAAACTGGGAGGAAAAATCTGAATAAAAGACTCTGTGTAGAATTAGGGCATTGTAAAGCACTCCTCTATATGAAGAATTTAGTAAGCTACATAGAGCCCGGGAAAGGAAGGATATAAGCTCAGAAAAGACCCTAAATTTTTACCTATGACTGATCTTTAAATTCAGCATAAACAAGAAGGAAAGGTTGAGACTGATTTCCAAATGGCCTGGCTAAGAGTCGAAGAAGTGTACCAGCACAGACATCTATTTATTTTTTTAAATTTATTATTATTATAATTATTTTCATCTCAGATGTTCAAAGAAATCTCTGACCAAACACTAGTTGACCACAAGATAAAGAAACATTTTGGAAACCACATAAGACAAACAATATAGTCTTTTAAAAAAATTATAAAAGTCACTAAACAATGAAACAACTCCATCCCAGACCAAGGGAGAACAGCCACAAAACCAAGAACAAGGATAAGATTCTGATTTTCAGAGTTATCACATTATAATATTTTAAATGTATTCTTGTTCAACAAAAATAAATGCACTATACATGAAGAAAGAAGAAAATATGGCCCATTCACAGGAGAAATTAACAAAAACTGTCTCTGAGGAAGCACAGGTATTGGGCTTACTAGACAAAGACTTTAAGTCAACTATTTCTCTCAAAAAATTTTAAAAATATGTCTGCTTCTCAAAAAGTTACACATAGAATTACCACATAACCCACCAGCTCCACTCATGGGTATAAACCCAAAAGAGTTAAAAACAGATATTCAAACAAATACGTGTACATAGATGTTTATAGCAACAGGATTTATAATAGCCACAAAGTGGAAGTTATTCAAATGTCTATCATTGGAAGAATAATGTGGCCGATACATACAATGGAATTCATCAACAAAAAAGAATGATGTTCTGATTTTTGCTATACCATGAATGAAAAATGAAAACATGCTGAGTAAAATAAGCCAGGTACAAAAGGTCACTTGTATGATTCTATTTACATGAAGAATGTAGAGTAGGTCAATTTTTAGAAACAGAAAGCAGATTGGTTGTCCCCAGGGACTGAGAGGAGGGGGGGGGGGATGAAACTGGCTTTTTAATGAGTCAGGGGTTGTCCTTGCAGGTGCTAAAAGTGTTTTGGAGCAATAAAAGTGCTCTTTGCATAACATTCTGAATATATTAAATATGACTGAATTGTATTGTTTAAAATGGTTCATTTTATTTTATGTAAATGTCATATCAATTAAAGAAATATTTAATTTAAAAAGTGACTGGGAGATCTCTGATACAAGTAGGGTACAATAGAAAGTTGGAGACCAGTGTTTTACTTCAAGAAACAGAAAAAAATATGTTACATAAATGACAAGTATTGTGTTTTTGATGGTATTAGTGATCTGTAGAAGCAGTGAGGACTAATTGAACTAAAATTACAAAGAGGAACATTTCAGGATTGAGCTGATTATCACTGGCTAGTTTTTCCAACCGGTCAAATCTGGGCAAGGGCTAACTATGAGGCTTAGTTGAGGCAGAGGTCCACTGCCAGGAGAGGGAAGCCAGCAAATCTGTAAGTGTTGCAGGGCTGGAGGAAAAACTGAAAACTCAAGAGCTTTAAAAACATACAGTCAGGATCATCAGTAGTAATTTCCTGAGTTCTAGAGCACAGAGGACACTAAAGACTGGCAAATGTTTCAAATTAGCAGAATGAGATCTCCAACAGTCATTAGGTGCCTAGAAAACGAAGATATGCTGAGGGTGGTGATTACTGCACATTTACTGTTGTGTCCCTGGTAAGATATTTGCTGGAATTTGCTACAGTGTGTGGAGAGAAGTGGAGAAATGGGCTGGGAATACTGCAGGACACAGCTGGATCCCCCTTTGTGGCTCAGGTGAAGGTCTCTTCATACTCACAGTCAAAAGTCTAGACGCATTCTCTGGAGAGAACAGCAAGCCAGAGAATTCTTATTAATGCTGCAACCCATTCCAACCCAGCTCTGTATCTGAAGGGATTGAGACGATGAGTGCCTTGTACTGCCTAACACAGTCAAAGTACTGCCATTGTAATATGAACAATAGGAGGAAAAGGCATAAGAATTGAAAAAGAAGATTTAAAATTGTCATTATTCACAGATTATATGATGGGACAGTGTGCATAATCCAAAAAGTAAAAAAAAATACAAAGACAAATGTTAGAATCCAAAAGTGAATTGTCTAGGGTTGTTGACACAATGCCTATATTAAAAATGCACATTTCTAAATATACAATGGGCTAAACAATTAAAATGGAAAATACGATTTTTTTTAAGTGAATGATAATGAAAATAGCGTTTTCATTATGACCTTAGAATTTCATTTTTTCAAAGTACCAAGACAGGCAAAATTAGTTTAGGCTGTTAGAGATCAGGACAGTGGTTAGTTACCCTTGTAAGGTAGTATGTAGAAAAGGGCACAAGATGAACTTCTCATTGTGGGATATGTTCTTTTTCTTAATCTTGGTGCCAGTTTCCCAAATGTACTCAGTGTGCTAAATTCCATCAGGCTGTACATTTGAGGATATGAGCACTTTTTCTATGTATATACTTCCATAAAACTTTATAAAAATAAAAGTGATTGGCTAAATATGCTGTCAGGTAGATTTCTCCATACTATCAAAAAACAAAGGCTTACTGATTGTCACTATATATATGAAGAAACTTAATTAGAAAAAAATATATATATATTTATATATATAAATTTTACCAAAGTTTCTCAGCCAGGGATATTTGTCACCAGGGGGATTATGTAGACATTCCCCAAAGTCATTTTTTGATTGAGTCTGTCATGGTGGAGGGGGATATTGGTATCTATTGGGTAGAAGCCAGGGGTGTGGTTAAGTATCCTTTTATGCACAGAAGAGCCCCCACAAAAAAGCATCATTTGACCTAAAGTGTCAGTGACACAAAGATTGAAAAACCCTGACTTAAGTGATATGCTTTATACTAAATGCATGTTTAGTAAAATAAGAAAGCTTTCTTTAGCTCTAATCTATCACTTATGTTAATTCCCAGGATGCTATCTTTTAATACTCACTGGATGTCACATGCCTTTCACCATATGCTTCTTGACAAAATCTTGCCTTTCCTCAGTTTTTAATTCCCTGATTATTAATTAACCTTCGTGACTGCAAGTTAATCACAAATATCCATTAATACCATACATTTTTCCTCCTTTCTCTGATCCGACCTTCTGGAGAAGTTTATCTTTTCCTTAGGCCCAAAGGAAAGTTAGATTAATGATCAAATAAAGCAAAATTTTAGTCTAAACAAGATAAATAGGCATGAAGGTTTTTTCCAGCTATAGCCACCTAAATGATAAAAATCTCTTCAATCTCTTCTCAGTTTTACTTTCCTATTTCTATCTCTATGAGATGGAAAAAAAATGTTTGAGGCAAGGTTTTCCTGAATCTAGCAAAGTTATTCTCTTTTAAGTTCTCAAGAAGTATGTTTGCACCAGAAATTCAAATTCTCTGAAGATGTTACTACAAAATAGGTAAGAAGGCTACATCTCAGTCAAAGCTAGACACTCCTCCTTTTTTTTTTTTTAATTTTTTTTTTTTGAGACAGAGTCTCACTCTGTTGCCTGGGCTAGAGTGCCGTGGCCACAGACTAGCTCACAGCAACCTCAAACTCCTGGGCTCAAGCAATCCTTCTGCCTCAGCCTTCCAAGTAGCTGAGACTACAGGTATGTGCCACCATGCCTGGCTAATTTTTTCTATATATTTTTAGTTGGCTTATTAATTTATTTCTATTTTTAATAGAGATGGGCTCTTGCTCTTGCTCAGGCTGGTTTCGAACTCTTGACCTTGAGTGATCCGCCTGCCTCGGCCTCCCAGAGTGCTAGGATTGCAGGTGTGAGCTACTGCACCTGGCCTCAGTTTTTAATATTCATAAAGCTTTACTGATCACAAAACTACCTATTTTTTAAAATTTCATCTATCATCATAGTTTCTTTGTTTCTCCTCACCTGGCCTCCTAAGACTACATAACGTATTATAAGTTGTGGTGATTTTTAGTGCTATTTTATGTCAATAAATCTAAGATACCAGTGATTCCTATAAATCACTTTTCTTTTTTCCATATCATGAACTCCTGCAGATGATTTTATAAAAGAAAAAACAATCCAATATGATTCAAAATACAGATTTACTATTTGTTCTGGAAGTATTGCAAACCTCAGTCATAAAATCTCTTATAAATATCAGTAAATAATGTGCAGTTTTGTTTGGAGAATAAGCAGAAAGTTTATCAGACAGATGACATCAGCAAAGGGATTATTGAAAGAGGGGGAGCAAATGTCCATTTCTCCAAAAGAGCCATTATTTCCAGCTGGAACCTGGAAGCAGTGGCTAGAGGGACATATTTGTGATGTGCCTTACAAGAGTGATCTCAAGGTGGCACAGGCCATTGTCCTAAATGTGATTATTCAGATAATTCCATAATTTTTCTGGTACAATTAATTTTGGGTGTTTTTATAGTCTGATTGTGGTAAATGGTTTGCAAAAATAGTTGCAATTGATAAGTTCTAGGCTATGTTGGGATATATGGTGCTTGTACCCACAAGGCAGAGCCCCCTAAGTCTGTTCTGGCTGAACACTGAAGAGCTTGGGAGGAGGCTGGGGAAACCACTGGCGCAGATCATGGTGTGGGTAGCTTTCTGCCCTGAAAGATGCAGTTGAGATGCTAATGGACCTGGTAGAGGCATTTGGGATGGAGAACAAGCATGTGTGACCACCAGGTCTTCTAGCATGACCTCCAACAAAATTTCCAGTTTGCCACTCAGTTTAGAAACACTTTATTGAATCAGAAATGGAGTCACGTAATTCTCTTTAGAGATCCACAGCCAATCACAAGCACTTATAGGAAACTGAGTAATTGACTAAGTAATTGGAGATTCTGGGGCAGATAGACTCTCTCAGTGAACCACTCGTGACATTTACCTACAATTAGATGTCCTAGCAAGATACCTGGAAGAAACACAACCAAAGCTAATTGGCTGACAGCAATACCTCACACCAAATGTTCTTAGTCTGATTCAAACAATTCATTTCCCCCAAACGTGCCCTAATACTCTTTAGAACCAGCTGGACGAATTGAAGGCATTTGGCACAGGACAAGAAACCAGAAGAAATGTTGTTGGTAGAAACTGGTGCACAGCTTTGCTATTTATCTGGGGGTAAATCAACATGGCTCTATTCGTATTTCTCCTTATATTAATAGAAGAAGGGAGAACATCTCTGTAAATGAGATTATTTGCTGTCTCCTAAGTCTTAAATGGAAGACTTGGAAGTAATCTATAACCAGAAAATTCCAAGTTTTTTTTGGTGTCAAGACTTGTTTGATCACTGACCTTACCATGGTTAGGGAGATAGCCAGTTTTGCAGTCTGAGAGAAGAGCTACCTCCGGGTTCACTTTCTGTTCAGAACTGGCCTGTATCACAAATTTAGGCAGTGGCAAGAATGATGATGACAATAGCAAATTTCTGGTCATTGGGTAATATTCTTCAGTTATTAGATGAAGTCACAAAAAAGAATACTGCCATGTTCACAGAGTGGTATTTCATTCCCCTGAATCTTTCTAAGCATAAAAACAGTTTGGAAAATTTTGTTTTACCATAAATTGCCTTACGGTTTGAGAAGAAGCCATTAAACATGATTTTTTTTCCTTATTCTTTTGGAGTTTATGAGGGGCAGAGACAACATCTTCTCATTCTCACTCTCAATAGGCTGATTTTCTGGCCCCAAGTGATAGCAAACACCTAATCAATTAGCACATTTCTCAATATAAACTACATTTTCCATCCAAGGATAAGGATGAGGATTTATTCATCATGTTCTGCCCTGTCTTGAAGCCAAAGCTAGTGCCATATTTATTTACAGTAATCATTCTATTAAGTCCCTCTATATGAGGAAGCATCTCTCTGTATGATTTTCCTCTAGTTGTAAGAAAAAATGAATTTCTTAGGAAAAGAGCAATCTGTATAAAGACATAGCACTTGTTCTGAAACTGGAAAGTCATTTAGGATCTAAACCTACTCTAGGATGTACCTGATTTTTCCTTCTCTCTCATTTAGCATCTTTGTTTCTTTAGACAAGTTTACTATCTCATTCACTTATTTCACACAAATAATTTGTCTTCCTTCTTAGTTAAAGAGGGAGTTGATCTCATTGGATGAACTAATTACCATCATCCCTTTAGATGGATTGATTTATGCAGATCACCTTGTGGTTTTCTAGGCCCCACGGTTTATTTGTTTATCTTTGTCCAGTCAGTAACCAATGCCAAGCTGCTTCTTGGCACCTTGGCATGTGGGGAAGTAAACTTTCATCAGAAAAAAGGACTTTAAATGTAATAAACTCCATCTGGGATATATTCAATCCACTATGGAAGCAAAGGAATATCCTATGTCCAAATGTTAGCTGAAATTTTTTCTTAAGTGTTTTGTGATACAAATATCCACAGCTGATGTTTGTTTTTCAGTACAATTCGCCAACCCACTTGTAAGCATGAAATGAGCATACATTTGTATCGATGCATTTTAACAGAAGTGTTTATATACAAGAGATATAAGCTGGTAATTTCCTTCATAAGCTTAATTACTATGTAATTGCTCCACTGAGAGTGTCAAGTGTTTGCCCCGAGTAGAACTCGAGTAGAACCCGAGTAGAACTAACTTCCCCAGGTTTCTGCTTTTTCTAGGTGGTCTTTGTTATATAATCCAGGATGAGACTGCAGCTTCAAGAGAGGATGGGGAATGTAATGCTTATTCTGGGTAAATTTATGACGATCTAAACCTCCAGGATTATGCCAATTAGGAAGAGGATATAAAGATATTGAGGAATAACTATCACTCCATCACAGGAATCAAAGTTACATGAATAGTTATTATTAATACTGTCTATAGTAATAAAAGTATATATAACCATAATGTATATTTTTTAATTTCCTGTTACTTGAGAGCACCATATTTTAGAAACTGTGAAATGTGAAAAAATTGTGAGAGGCTTACCAGGTCGATATTGCTTTTTCACCTGGAAATTCTCTTTCACTGGCAACTCCACAGGATGGACCACATTAAAGAAGGTTCTCTGTATTTACAAAAAGACTTCTACAGAGGTTCCAAAATGGCAGTGTAGAGGCAAGCTGACTTCTTTCCCCACTGAAAACAAAACAAGACAAACAAACAAAAAAAACAAATATACGGCACTGAGATATTCACCAGCAACAACCCAGAGCTCAAACATGAAGATGAAACAGTTCCCAGGACTGCAGAGAAGTAGATAAGCAGATAGTAGGAGAACCAGACTTCTCCTCTTGGCCTTTCACCAGGCACCAACAAGAAAATCTCCCTTCAATTCATGGTTTCTACACTGGAAAAAGTGAAATTGAAGTGACCAACCATATCCCCACCTTCTTTATCCCTGGCAAACCTGTCCTTACCTTAACCCATGGGTATCATAGTGGCTACCTGAAGGGAGAAATATTCCTAAGGGCAGGCAGAGATAAAAGCAGAAGGTGGGACTACCAGCCTCAATCCAGAAACTCTGCTCTGTAACTAGCTAAAGGAGGTACCAAAGAAGTGTAGCTTTAGGAGGTATGCTCTGCTCTTTTCCCAGGTTCCTGGAGCATGAACCCCTAGCCAGCCTTAGCATACTGCCAAGATAATCCCTTTGGGACCTCCCCATTTGGGACCTCCCCATTTGGGACAGGCAGTGCTATGACCATTTACCAGAATCAAGGTAAACCTTGGGCTTAAGGTGTCATCCAGGGATGAAAAGGAGGCAGTGACCTAGAAGGGAATATTTGCTAAACATATATATTCAATAAAAACAGAAACAATCTGGACAGAGAAAACTGGATTAAATATCTAATTCTTCCATGAAAAGACATAGATATATATCCATAAGAAATAAAAGTAGACAGAGAACCATGATCTCCCAAATAAGATAAGCATAAATCCAATGACTGACCCTAAGGGGACGGCAATTTGTGAACTTTCTGACCAAGAATTCAGAAGAGCAATTTTAAGGAAACTCAGTGATCTTCAAGATAACACAGATAGGGAATGCAGAAAATTTTCAGAGACATTTAACAAAGATATTGAAATAATATTAATAATAATAAACCCAGAAATCTTAGAATTAAGAAGTACATTTGCTGAACTGACAAACTCTTTCGAAGTTCTCAACAGCCTCTAAAGAATACCAAACAATCAGAGGAAAGAATTAGTGAACTCAAAGCCAGCTATTTGAAAACACATAGTCAGAGGAGGAAAAAGAAAAAAAAAAAAAAAGAAAGAAAAGGTACGAAGACCATCTACAGATTTAGAAAATTACCCCAAAGGACCAAATCTAAGAATTATTGCTATTTAAGAGTAAGCTGAGCAAAATCAAGGGTTAAAAAGTTATCAAAAGAAATAATAAAAATCTTTCCAAAATTTGAGAAAAATATAAATATCCAGATACAGGAATGTCTTCAAACACCAAACAGATTCAATCCAAGTAAGACTACCTCAAGCAATTTAATAATCAAACTCTCAAAGATCAAGGACAAAGAGAAGATCCTAAAAGCAGCAACAAATAAAAGCCAAATAACATAAAAAGGAGCTTCAATTCATCTGGCAATAGATTTCAACAGAAACCATACAGGCCAGGAGGGAGTGGAATGACATTTTCAAAGTGCTCAAAGAAAAAAAAAAAAATGTCATTCAAGAATATTGCACCATATGCACTTGCCATCAATTTGGCACTGATTAACACTAAGGTGCTCACATGGTAATAATATTCATTGGGTATTGGGGGCGTGAGGGTGGCTAAACTCACAACTAGTGGATATAGTGAGCATTGTATGGAGAAAGTGCATGCCTCTAATCTTGGCTTGGGTGAGGCAAAGTCATAACAGGTGGGCAAAATGTTTGTACCCCCATCATATTCTGAAATTAAAAGAAAAAAGAAAAAGAATATTGTGTCCAATAAAATTGTCATTCAAATTTGAAAGACAATAACAACAACAACAACAACAAAGCTGAGAGAATTCACCAGCACCAGACCCTTCTTACAATAAATGCCAAAGGAAATTATTAAATCTGAAAGACAAAAACACTATTGTACAAAAGAAAAATTTTAAAGTATAAAACCTACTAATAAAACTTAATATATGGCCAAACCCAGAGCATTCTTAATGTATTTGTAGTGTATAATCTACTCATAACTCTAGTACAAACCCAAAAGATAAATCCATAAAATGTAACTATAGCAACCTGTTAATATATAAGTAATTTAAAAATATGTATAGTCACATAACTAAAAGTCAAAATGTTTAGGGAGAGTGGTATTAAATTATAGAATTTCTTGTGTGTGTGTATGTGTTTGCCTTTGTTTCTATTCTTTTCTTTGTGTCCTTAGATAAATTGTCTGAAACTGAAATGTTTCAGTTATTTTGAAACATTTACTATTATGAAATATAACATTTATTATTATGAAATGTTTTGTTGTAAGCCTTGTGGTAACCACAGCACAAAACCCTATAATAGATTCACTAAAAATAAAAAAGCTAAATATTAAAACATACTACCATAGATAAACACTTAGCCACAAAAGAAGACATTAAGAAAGGAAGAGACATAAATCAATAAAAAAAACAAGCAACAAAATCATAGCGCTAAGTGTTTACTTCTCAGTAACAACACTGTATGTAAATTATCTTAGTACTCCAATTGAAAAGCATAGTGTCTGAATGGATAAAGAAATAAGACCCAACTGTATGCTGCTACAAGAAACCCACAAACAGCAAGAGATAAGAAGCAAATAACCTACTTTGCCTACAAAGCCATAAATAGACTCAAAGTGATGTGGAAACCAAAAAAAAGAGCAGGTTTAGCTATACTCATATCAGATAGAGCAAAGTACAAATCAAAGACCATAAAAAGGACAAGGAGGGTCCCTATATGATGACAAAGGTTTCAATTCAGCAAGAGAATATAACAGTTATAAATATCTATGCACTAAACATCATAGTTTCCAAATTTATATAGCCAACATTATTAGACCTCAAGGGAGAGATTGATTCCAATACAATAGCAGTCGGGGGCCTTTACATCTCACTCTCAATAATGTACAGATTATCCAAACAGAAAAATAAGCAAAGACACAGCAAAGTTAAACTACACAGTAGATCTAATAAGCTGACTGACATTTAGAGAATATTTCACCCAACTGCTGAAGAATACACATTTTTTTTTATGAGCACATGGAATATTTTCCAGAGTAGACCATATCTTAGGGTACAAATTTAGTCTGTATACATTTTTAAAAATAATAAAAATTATATTAAGAATCTTTCTGACCACAGTGGTATAAAACTAGGAATCAGTAACAAGAGAAGCCTTGGAAAATATACAAACACATGCAAATTAAACAACATGCTCCTAAATGACAAATGAGCCAGTGAAGAAATTAAAAGGAGATTTAAAATTTTCTTAAAAGATATAAAAATAAAACATAGCAAAATTCTTTAATGTTTCATAGCTCTCTTTGTAGAGGTCTTTCACTTCTGTAGTTAAATATATTCCTAGGTATTTTATTTTCTTTGTTGCTACTCTGAAGGGTATTGAGTCTTGGATTTGGTTCTCAATTTGACTGTTGTTGGTGTATAGGAATGCTTTCAGCACATTGATTTTGTAAACTGAGACTTTGCTGAATTTGTTCAGTTCCAGTAGTCTCATGGCAGAATCTTTAGGATTTTCTAGATATACGATCATATTGTCAGCAAAGAGCGATAGTTTGACCTCTTCTGTTCGCATTTACATGCCCTTGATTTCCTTCTCTTCTCTGATTGCTCTGACGAGGACTTCCAGTACTATGTTGAATAGAAGCGGTGATAGAGGGCAACCTTGTCTGGTTCCAGTTCTATGCAGGAATGCTTTCAATTTTTCCCCATTCAATATGATGTTGACTGTAGGTAACTAGAATCTATATAGGACTCAGGAAAATCAGTGAGAGAAAATCAAACAACTCTATCAAAAAGTGGGCAAAGGACATGAACAGAAACTTTTCAAAATAAGGTAGATTAATGGCCAAGAAACATATGCAAAAATTCTCAACATCTCTAATCATCAGGGAAGTGAAAATCAAAACCACAATGAGATATCCCTTAAGCAGTGATTAAATCATCAAGAATGCAAAATATTCGCTTTCACCAAATAACAAAATTGAGCTAATACTTCATAGTTACTTTTTAACCCAGATATAGTAGAGACAATCTCAAAATATATATTTTTTAAAGAGACAAGTTATAGGTTTTTTTATAATTTCAGTCAATTATGTATATTATTTATTAATATATATATTTTTTTGTTCATACCTGTCAAATTTATAATAGTGGTTGGCTCAGTGAGTATGAAGGCAAATGCTATTGGAAATAGGTGGCCAAAAAGTTTGTCATTGAGATTCTATTTCTTTCATTAAAAAAACTTAATGAAATTAACAAAGTGTTTATACAAAATGTTCAAAAGAACACTATATTCCTTCTGTTGTAAACAGAATTATAACAGGTCTCCAATGACTCATACCTTGGTATAATCCCCTCACCTGGAATTTAGAAGGAATTTGAGAATATAAATGGGATACCACACCCACAATTTTGTTATATAGCAAAGGGATTTTGTAGATGATATTAAGGTCTCTAATCTGGTAAGTATAAATTAATCAAAAGGGCTATCACCCTGAGTAGAACTGACTAATGAATTGAACCCTTTAAAAAGGAGAACATGAAAGGTGCTCTCCTGCTGGTCTTAAAGAAACAAGTCACCAGTTTCTAAACCTGCAAGGGACTGAATGCTGCCAACAACCTTGAGAGATTAAAAGATGCCCCTGAGTCTAAGTTGAGCCCTCAGCCCCAGCTGACACCTTGAGTACAGCCCTGTGAAATCCAGAGCACAGGACTATAGAACTTGTGAGATAATAAATACATGTTGCTTTTAGCTGTTAAGTTTCTGGTTATTTGTGATGCAGCAAGAAAACACTAATGCACCAATGTCTTCCAGTCGAGAAATCTCCCTGAAATGCTATGATACAGTTTGCTTTTAACAGGTTATGTGGCCTTAGGCAAGAGATTTAACTTCTCCAGGCCTAAAGCAATGTTTTTATGCTTTATCCCTGTAAGTATCTAAATCCCTTAAAGTTTTAAAGATTTATCCTATGCTCTAAGAGCTAGCAAAGAGAAAAAGAAACAGAGAGAGGGAGAGAGAAAGAGATAACTATTGCCAAATTTAAGAAAGACAAGCGCTTTCCAAATATTGATTAATAGATTAAGTAATTAATTAGACCATTAATCATTTGATGAATTAAGAGTATGGTCAATTGGGGGCGGAGCAAGATGGCGGACGAATAACACCGCCAGACAGAGGGTCTCTGCAGAAAAGACCGATTCTAGCAGAAACCAGAGGAAAGAAGCAAGAAGACGAGCATACAGCGGACAAGGGCCGGAAGGAGGGGTACCTGAGACCCCGGGAGACTCCACGGGAGGAGGCTGCGGAGGAGAACTGGAGGCTGAGACCACCGGAGCAGCCCGGAGACCAGCGGCAAGGGTAGGTGGATTTGCTGTTTCCCCTCCCCTGCATTCGGGACTGCTGGTGGGCTCCCCAGCGGGTGGAGAGACCTGCGGACATCAGCCCAGAGACTGCCGCCGCCTGCCAACGGTGAGCCTGTAGCAGACGTGGCACCAGGTTCCCAACTTCCTCCGGGCACCTCCGTGTGCACGGAGAACCTCGCGGCAGGCGCCATATTGCCTCCTCCTCCCCTCCGCCGACCCTACCCGCGGCTGCCCAGAGAGACAATACAGCCACCAGCCGGAGGCACCTCCAGGGAACGGGACCTTCCCGTTTGGGACCCCGCCCGCCCTCCCAGGTGCTGCTGGCACCGTGTTCCCAGGAAAACGGTGCCGACTCAGAGGCTGAGAGACATAGACCCAGCTTGGGCTCCCTGTGGGTGAATTAGGACCGGAAACCCTCTCCCTGGTGGGAATACAGTTTGAACTCTGGGACCCAGAGGTCGGACCTGCAGACCAGATCCCCTGCACCGAGGGCTAGCATTGCCCGGGGCACAGAAGGATTATACGTGAACAGCCTACTGAGGTATGTGTGCCTCCAGGGGCGGATCGGCGTCCTAGAGGTCTGTGTGCCTCCAGGGGCGGATCGGGCGGAAAGGCGTCCCAGGAGGAGGCTGTGCGCCCAACCCAGGTGGCGTTCCTGTGCAGGGAACCTCCCCGCCGGCATCACAGTCCAGGGAGGCCTGGTGGCTTGTGGTCTGGCCTGCTGGCAGAGGCTCAGGAGTAGCTGCGGAGTTGGGGAGGGTGGAAAGAAGCGAGGCCTGCTGCAGACTGTGGGTCTCAGACAGCCCCACCCCCACACCCAGACTTTCTGGCTCAGCGGGACCATTCCAGCCCCGCCCTGACAGCAGAGAACAGAACTTTGACCCCTGCTAACGGCCTGAGGGCAGGCTTACCCAACCCAGCTCCGCCCAGAACGAGAGCTGATAACAGGACTCAAAATCAACACCATAGCCTGTTCCTCCAAGCAAACGCCACCTACTGACAGGGACAGCATCTTGCACAGCCTTTCCACGGCACCCACTGACTCAATATACAGGGAGTGGTCCAATTTCACCCACAGGCACCAACTAACGCCTCAGAAACTAAACAAGGTGTGTGAATACCCAAACAATAACCTAAGGAAAGAAACAACAACTGATCGACATGGGAAGAAATCAGCGAAAGAACTCAGGAAATATGAAGAACCAAACGGAAAACACACCCCCAAGGAGGAGCACCAGCCCCCTAGAAACGGACACCGACCAAAATCAGGCAACCAATATGACAGAAAAGGAATTTCGTATGTGGATCATAAGAACACTCACCCAGCTGCAACAACAACTCAATAACCAACACCAAGAAAACACAAAAAACCTCCAAGAAATGGAACAAAGGTTCAACAAAGAGATTGACACAGTGAAGAAAACTTTAACCGAAGTCCTGGAGATGAAGAATCAACTCAGAGAACTACAAAATACTGTGGAAAGTCTCAAGAACAGGGTAGATCAAGCAGAAGAAAGAATCTCAGAGCTTGAAGATAACACCTTCCAATTAAATAAATCAGTCACAGAAATACAGCAGAGAAACAAGAGAAAAGACCAAAGTCTACAAGAGCTGTGGGATTATGTGAAAAAACCTAACGTGAGGGTCATAGGTTTAGCCGAAGGGGAGGAAGACAACACTCAAGGGCTGGACAAGCTTTTTGAAGATATAATAGAGGAAAATTTCGCAGGCCTTGCTCAAAATCTCGATATACAAGTTCAAGAAGCCCAGAGGACCCCTGGGAGATTCAATGCAAACAGGAAGACGTCACGTCATGCAGTCATCAGACTGACCAAAGTATCAACTAAAGAGGCCCTTCTAAGAGCTGTAAGACAAAAGAAGCAAGTGACATACAAGGGAAAGCCAATTCGAATAACATCAGACTTCTCTAATGAGACTTTACAAGCAAGGAGAGACTGGGGCCCCATTCTCACTCTTTTGAAACAAAACAATGCCCAGCCTAGAATATTATTCCCTGCAAAACTAAGCTTCATATATGAAGGAGAAATAAAAACATTCTCAGACAAGCAAAGGCTCAGAGAATTCACCAAGACAAGACCAGCCCTACAAGAAGTACTTAAAACAGCGTTATGCACGGAACATCATAATAATAATCCACGGATATAAAAACAACCAAAACCCAAAGATATTAAAGGCCAGATATTACAATGGCTCAAGACACAAATCATAGCAACAACATCCAACCCAACAGAATGATCAGTAATCTACCTTACCTATCAGTTCTCTCAATAAATGTGAATGGCTTAAACTCTCCACTCAAGAGACATAGGCTGGCTGAATGGATAAGAAAATACAGGCCAAGTATATGCTGTCTTCAGGAAACACATTTAACCTGCAAGGATGCACATAGACTAAAAATAAAAGGGTGGAGATCAATATTCCAAGCAAACAGAAGCCAAAAGAAGGCTGGTGTGGCAGTTCTAATTTCAGACGATTTAGTTTTTAAGCCAACAAAAGTAGTAAAAGACAAAGAGGGTCATTATATAATGGTGAAGGGCACAGTCCAACAAGAAGAGATAACAATTTTAAATATATATGCACCCAACTTAGGTGCACCCAGATTCATAAAGCAAACCTTACTGGAGCTAAGCAAATGGATTAATAGCAACTCCATAATCGCCGGGGATTTCAACACCCCACTGACGGCACGAGACAGATCCTCCAAACAGAAAATTAATAAAGAAATAATGGACTTAAACAAAACTCTAGAACAATTGGGTCTGACAGACATCTACAGAACATTCTACCCAAAATCCACTGAATATATGTTCTTCTCATCAGTTCACGGGACATTCTCTAAGATTGACCATATCCTAGGACACAAAGAAAATCTCAAGAAATTTAAAAAAATAGAAATCATACCATGTACCTTCTCAGATCACAGTGGAATAAAACTAGAAATCAACCCTAACAGAAACTCACATTTCTACACAAAAACTTGGAAATTAAACAACCTCCTACTAAATGATTACTTCGTAAATGAAGAAATCAAGACGGAAATAAAAAACTTCTATGAAGAAAACGACAATGGAGAGACAAGTTATCAACTCCTCTGGGACACAGCTAAAGCAGTTCTGAGAGGAAAGTTTATCTCCATAAATGCCTATAACCAAAAGGCAAGAAGATCACAAATAGACAATCTAATGAAACGACTCAAAGAGCTGGAAAAAGAAGAACAGACCAACCCCAAACCCAGCAGAAGAAGTGAAATCAACAAGATCAAATCAGAACTAAACGAAATTGAAAACAGGAAAGCTATTCAGGAGATTAATAAAACAAAAAGTTGGTTCTTTGAAAAAATAAACAAGATTGACACGCCGTTGGCTAAGCTAACGAAAAGCAGAAAAGAGAAATCTCTAATAAGCTCCATCAGGAATAAAAAAGGAGATATCACAACTGATCCCAAAGAGATACAAGATACAATTTATGAATACTACAAAAATCTTTATGCACACAAACTGGAAAATGTGGAGGAAATGGACAAATTTCTAGAAACACACAGCCTCCCTAGGCTCAACCAGGAAGAAATAGATTCCCTGAACAGACCAATCTCAACAGCTGAAATAGAAACAGCAATTAAAAATCTCCCTAAAAAGAAAAGTCCCGGTCCAGATGGCTTCACACCTGAATTTTACCATACTTACAAAGAAGAACTAGTACCTATCTTGCAGAAACTATTCCACAACATCGAGAAGAACGGAAACCTCCCCGACACCTTTTATGAAGCGAATATTACTCTGATACCAAAACCAGGAAAGGATGCAACAAAAACAGAAAACTACAGACCAATATCCCTAATGAATATAGATGCAAAAATTTTCAACAAAATCTTAGCTAACCGAATACAGACACTTATCAAAAAAATAATCCACCACGACCAAGTGGGCTTCATCCCAGGGATGCAGGGATGGTTCAACATACGTAAATCTATAAATGCAATTCACCACATAAACAGAAGCAAAAACAAAGACCACATGATCCTTTCAATAGATGCAGAAAAAGCTTTTGACAAAATTCAACACCCTTTCATGATACGAACACTTAAGAAAATAGGCATAGAAGGGACATACCTAAAAATGATACAAGCCATATATGACAGACCCATAGCCAACATCATACTGAATGGGGAAAGATTGAAATCATTCCCACTTAGAACTGGAACCAGACAAGGCTGCCCACTATCTCCACTTCTGTTCAACATAGTGCTGGAAGTCTTGGCTACAGCAATCAGACAGGAAAATGGAATCAAAGGTATCCAAATAGGGGCAGAAGAGATCAAACTTTCACTGTTTGCTGATGATATGATATTGTATCTAGAAAACCCCAAGGATTCAACCAAGAAACTCCTGGAACTGATCAATGAATTTAGTAAAGTCTCAGGATACAAAATTAATACACAGAAATCAGAGGCATTCATATACGCCAACAACAATCTAATTGAGAACCAAATCAAAGACTCAATTCCCTTCACAATAGCAACAAAGAAATTAAAGTACCTAGGAATATATTTAACCAAAGAGGTAAAAGACCTCTACAGGGAGAACTATGAAACACTGAGGAAGGAAATAGCAGAGGATGTAAACAGATGGAAATCCATACCATGCTCGTGGATCGGCAGACTCAATATCATCAAAATGTCTATACTACCCAAACTGATCTACAGATTCAATGCAATACCTATTAAAATCCCATCAGCATTCTTCACAGATATAGAAAAAATAATTTTACGCTTCGTATGGAACCAAAGAAGACCCCGAATATCAAGAGCAATTCTAGGCAACAAAAACAAAATGGGAGGCATTAATATGCCAGATATCAAACTATACTACAAAGCTGTAGTAATTAAAACAATATGGTATTGGCACAAAAACAGGAATATTGACCAGTGGAACAGATGTGAGAATCCTGATATAAAACCATCCTCATATAGCCATCTCATCTTTGACAAAGCAGACAAAAACATACGCTGGGGAAAAGAATCCCTCTTCAATAAATGGTGCTGGGAAAACTGGATAGCCACCTGTAGAAGGCTAAAACAGGACCCACACCTTTCACCTCTCACAAAAACCAATTCACGCTGGATAACAGACTTAAACCTAAGATATGAAACTATTAGAACTCTAGAGGAAAAAGTTGGAAACACTCTCCTAGACATCGGCCTGGGCAAAGAGTTTATGAAGAAGTCCCCAAAGGCAATCACAGCAGCAACAAAAATAAATAAATGGGACATGATCAAACTACAAAGCTTCTGCACAGCCAAAGAAATAGTCATGAAAGTAAACAGACAGCCTACAGAATGGGAGAAAATTTTTGCATCCTATGCATCCGATAAGGGACTGATAACTAGAATATACTTAGAACTCACGAAAATTAGGAAGAAAAAATCAAATAACCCCATTAAAAAGTGGGCAAAGGACTTGAACAGAAATTTTTCTAAAGAAGACAGAAGAATGGCCAACAAACATATGAAGAAATGCTCAACATCTCTAATCATCAGGGAAATGCAAATCAAAACCACAATGAGATATCACTTAACCCCAGTGAGAATGGCCTTTATCAAAAAATCTCCAAACAATAAATGCTGGCGTGGTTGCGGAGAGAGAGGAACACTCCTACACTGCTGGTGGGACTGCAAACTAGTTCAACCTCTGTGGAAAGCAATATGGAGATACCTTAAAGCGATCCAAGTGAATCTACCATTTGATCCAGCAATCCCATTGCTGGGCATCTACCCAAATGATCCAGTGACACTCTACAAAAAAGACACCTGCACTCGAATGTTTATAGCAGCACAATTCATAATTGCAAGGCTGTGGAAACAGCCCAAGTGCCCATCAATCAAAGAATGGATTAATAAAATGTGGTATATGTACACCATGGAGTACTATTCAGCTCTAAGAAACAATGGTGATATAGCACACCTTATATTTTCCTGGTTAGAGCTGGAACCCATACTACTAAGTGAAGTATCCCAAGAATGGAAAAACAAGCACCAGATATATTCTCCAGCAAACTGGTATTAACTGAGTAGCACCTAAGTAGACACATAGGTGCTACAGTAATAGGGTATTGGGCAGGTGGGAGGGGGGAGGGGGGCGGGTATATACATACATAGTGAGTGAGATGTGCACCATCTGGGGGATGGTCATGATGGAGACTCAGACTTTTGGGGGGAGGGGGGGAATGGGCATTTATTGAAACCTTAAAATCTGTACCCCCATAATATGCCAAAATAAAAAAAAAAAAAAAAGGAAAAAAAAAAAAAAAAAAAAAAAGAGTATGGTCAATTAATTTACTTATTCCATCCTTTAGTAAATATTTCTTGAATATTCACTACACAAGCTAGATGATAAAGATACATTGATAAATAAAGTAACTCCTCTCTTTATTATGGTTACTTAACAGTGAAAATACATTGGGTGAGCACTAAACTAAAATACAAGGAAATGGAGAAGGCTTTCCTGATGAAATGAGAGCTAAATTGCCAATGATTGTTTGAATAAAGTTCACAATGTCAAAGTCAGAGGCATTGGGGAGAATGAGCCACATTAAGCCAAGAGAAGATGATGTGCAAAGGTCTGAAGTTGTAAATTAATTTGGTGAGATTAAGAAATCATCACTATTTCTTTTGATAAAACATACAAGGAAAATAGTGCTTACATGTGAGACAGAAAAAAGTAGCTAAAACTAGATTATAAAAGTCCTGGTAAATTATTCTAAGAAATGTAGGTGTTACCATAAACAATAGTAATGTTTTTAGATGTGGTCTTAATCGGTTCAGGCTTCTATACATACAAAAGAACCGTAGAGTGGGTGGCTCATAAACAACAGAAATTGATCTGTCACAGTTCTGGAGGCTGTAAGTTCAAGATTAGTTTGGCAAAATGGTCAAGTTCTGGTGAGGGTCCTCTTCTGGGTTGCAGACTGACAATTTCTCATTGTATCCTTACATGGCAGAGTGGCTGAGTTGTGGAGTAGAGAGAGGGAGCTCTCATGTCTCCTCATAAAGACACTTATCTCATTCATGAGACCTTTACCCTTATGACCTAATCATTTCCCAAATAATCACATCGTAGGTAATTTTAACATATGAATTTTGAAGGCTCATAAACATTAAATCCATAACAGATGTTATTCTGGCATGTGTTATTTATTTTTTGATTTAATAAAGTTTGAACTCATTTTATTGAAACCTTAGAATTTGTACTCCCATAATATGCCGAAATAAAAAAAAATAATAATAAAAAAAAGTTTGAACTCATAACATTAGCAGGAATTACAGTGGATTTTAAACCTATATATAACACAGTAAAAATTATATTATGGAAAAAATAGTTACAAATGTCTATGTAATGATAAATTACTAAAGGACAGATATGGACCTAATTTAATAATCTAGACATAAAGAGACATGCCTCAGAGTAAAGGCAGTAACAGTATAAATGAAGAAGTAGTGCATTAAATAAATATTTTAAAAATATACAGAAATTGGTGACAAATTTGTTAGCTACAAAATAATCAAGACAAGAAAATAAAAAAGACTTACTCCTGGCTTATTTGCTGGTAGATAAGACAAAAGTTACAAAAATGTTAGCAGATTTAGAAAGCCATGGTTTGTTCAGAAGGTGCTGAATTTGGTGTACCTTTGGAACATTTAAGTCAAAGCTTTTCAAAAGTCTTACATGGGGTACACAATCTGTCAAAAATGTACTTAGCAGCTTCCATGAAAGGGTTTAAGATTGAACCACTTAGAATCTTTAGCAATGCTAGGGTTCTCAGAGCAGCAAAAACTGAGACATTTGATTTGATAAAGATGACTGGTAGAACTTGGAGTGGTATGTTCACAACATTGGTATAGATTGACCTCTATTTTAATGCCTAGATATTAAAGTGTCTAATTCAATCCCAAATATATGGGTTAAGTAGGGTCAAATACATTATTTTGCTATTATAGAGACAAGACTTTTTAGAATCTTCATACAGATCTAGGGCGTATATTTTGATGAGATAATGGGGGAAAAGTAGCTTCAGTATCTTCAGTAAACTAGAAACTAAGAGAACACAATGAAACCTGTGGCAGCAAAATTAGTGTATGATAACTGTGTTAGATGAGGAATGTTTGTTTATGTATGTATCACTGTATAATAAACTATCCAAAAACATAGTGGCTTAAAACAACAATTTAATGCTGTTCTCAATGTATCAGGAATTTAAGAAGGGATGATTTTGTCATCTATTTCTTATCTACGTGGCATCATGTGGAGTGGTTGATGAGAGATTCCACATCCAAAATGATTCTTCTTTGACAGATCTAGTACATTGATGTCTCTTGGCTAATTTTTCTATCCACATGGTAGGTATCTGATATTTTGTCTTTTCTCCATGTTCCAGGCACTTCCTATCATGGTGGTCTCAAATTAGTCACATTTACTTTATTTTATTGTAAATATTTAAAGTGTCCAACATAATACTTTGATATACATATCTATAGCAAAATGACTACTGTAGTCAAGCAAAGTAACATGTCCATCTCCTCACAGTTGCCTTTTTAATTTTTATAGTAAGCTCACCCGAAATCTTAGTAAATTTTCAGTACATAATAAAGTATCAATAGCTATAGTCATTCTGCTGTACCTTGAGTTGCTGTACTTATTCATCTTACATAACTGACACTTTGTACACTTTGACCTGTATCTCTCCATTTCCCACTTTTCCTCACCTCTGGTGTCTTACTATGTTTTGTGCTGCTGTAACAGAATACCTGAGATTGGATAATTTATAATGAATAGAAATGTATCGGCTGGTGGTTCTGGAGGCTGAAAACTCTAAGATTGAGGGGCTGCAACTGGTGAGGGCCTTCTTGTTGCATTATAACATGCAGACGGCATCACATGGCAAAAGAGAGTGAGAAAGGGGGCTGAACCCATCCTTTATAAGGACTCCATTCTTGAGATAACAAGCCCACACCCACAATAATGACATTAATCTGTTCATGAGGCCAGAGCCCTCATGACCTAATCACCTTGTAAAGGTTCCACCTCTAAACACTATTACATTGCAGATCCAGTTTCCCACACATGAACTTTCAGGGACATATTCAAACCATAGTGTGTGTTAACCATTGTTTTACTCTTTGATTTTGATTCTATGTATTTGACTCATTTAAGTGCCACATATAAGTAAGATCATGCAGTATATGTCTTTCTGTGACTGCCTGATTTCAATTAACATAATGTCCTCTAGGTTAATCATTTTTGTTGTAAATGACAGGATTATTTGTTAAAGCTGAACAGTATGCCATTGTGTATACACATATAGCAAATTTTCTTTATATGTTCATCAGTTGATGAACACTTAAGTTGATTCTATATCTTGACTATTTTGAATAATGCTGCAATGAACATGGGAACACAGATATCTCTACAAGGTGCTGATTTCATTTTCTTTGAATATATACCCAGTAAAGGGATTGCTGATTCACATGGTAGTTTTATTTTTAATTTTGCGATGAACCTGCATATTGTTTTTCATAATAACTGTACCAATTTACAGTCCCACCATCCTCATCAACAGTCATCTCTTGGTTTTTGTTTTTTGTTGTTGTTTTTTGTAATAGCCATGCTAAGAGATGTAAGGCAATATCTCATTGTAGTTTTGTTTGCATTTCCCAGATGATTAGTGATATTGAACACTTTTTTATATACCTGTTAGCCAGTTGTGTGTGTGTGTGTGTGTGTGTGTGATAGAGCCTCACTCTTTCACCCCACCTAGAGTGAAGTGGCTCATCATAGTAAACTCAAATTCCTGAGCTCAAGCCATCCTCCTGCCTCAGCCTCCCTAGTAGTTGGGACTACAGTCATGCACAACCATGCCTGGCTAATTTTTTTCTATTTTGGGTAGAGATGGAGATCTCTCTCTTATTCAGGATAGTCACAAACTCCTGATCTCAAGTGATCCTTCCTCCCACCTTGGCCTCCCAGATTGCTAGGATTATAGGCATGAACCACCATATCCCACCCTATTGCCCATTTTTATGTCTTCTTTGGAAAAATGTCTATTCAAATGCTTTGTACAGTTTTTGCTATAAAATATTGATCAATAAATTGAAGAGGACACAAATAAATGGAAAGATATTCCATGTTCATAGGTTGAAAAAATATTAAAAGTGAAGTTAAAAAGTCTATACTACCCAAATCTTTATCAAAATTCCAATGGCATTTTTTTCATAGAAATAGAAAAGCTAGTTTTAAAATTTATATGGAACTACAAAAGACCCTGAATGATCAATGCTGTTTTGAGAAAGAAGAACAAAGGTGGTGATATTACACTTCTTTATTTCAAATTATATCACAAAGTTATAGTAACCAGAAAGTATGGTACTTACATAAAAACAGATACATAGAAATATGGAATAGAAAGAGATTCCCAAAATAAACCCAAGCATGTACAGTTAACTATAATAATTTTCAATAGATGGCCCAAGAATACACAATGGGGAAAGAATAATCTCTTCAATAAATGGTGTTAGGAAAACTACGTATTCACTTTCAAAATAATGAAATCTTACAACATATACAAAAATAAACTCAAAATGGGTAATAGACTTTAGCATAAATCTTGAAACTATAAATTTCTAGGAGAAAATATAGAGGAAAAGCTCCTTGATTTTGGTCTGGACTATAACTTTTTGGATACCACACCAAAATCTTAGGCAACAAAAGAAACAATAAACAAATGGGACTGTTTCAAAATAAAAAGCTTCTGCATAGCAAAGGAAATGTTTAAGTCAAAAGGCACCCTAGGGAGAGGGAGAAAATATTGGCAAACCATATATTTGGAAAGGGCTTCAAAATTCCAAATATCTAGGTTTACTTCTTAAATGGAGGCTACTTCCTCAAAAACCAACTTTGAGAGGGTGAAAGGATAAAAAACGAATTCATAGAATTTTAATAAATAAATATATAATATCAATACTTAAATGCATATGTAACCTAATAATTAAAAAAACAAATATATATAACTTCAGAGAGAGATTGATAGTCTAATCATTTTGAATAATACCAGAGACTACAAAGAATGGAAACCTCCAAATAATAAAAATATAGTTTTCTATGAAAAGATCATCATTCCAAACTAGTATCAGTTTCCAAAATGGTGTGAATGCTAAATCACAGAGGATAATTTGTAAATGCCTTATAATAGAGATCCAAGATGGTTATAAACAACAGAACCAGATAG
Organism: Microcebus murinus; assembly: GCF_040939455.1. NCBI lineage: Eukaryota > Metazoa > Chordata > Mammalia > Primates > Cheirogaleidae > Microcebus > Microcebus murinus. The sequence continues at coordinate 17,960,848 of NC_134114.1, forward strand.
GTAAATGTTGAGGAAGATTCTCATTGACTGATTTATCACGATAGGTGTGCTTCATTACTTGTCTTGTCCTAATACATGCATTTCTCTGTGGGAGTTGGTCAACCATATTTTATACTTCTGTTAGCCAGAAAAATAAATGGCAATGTCTATCAATTGATGGGCTGAAGCCAGAGTATATGCAAGTATGTAATATGTAACCTTTTGATTGCCATACTACATCTACTGTTTGGCTATGGTGAGACTTTGTGGGCTTTATTTGTATTGTTATTGCTTTTATTGACTTTGATTTTGACACAGATGGCAAAACTGAAATTTCCCTTCTTTATCAGTCACTAAAAGTAAATTAGTATTTACTTCAGGTGAGTAATTTCACTTTCTAAAATGGATAATATAGAAAATTCCTCCATTTCTTTTAAAAAGTGGAAATCTCTTAGCTGTGCTGAAAACAACTCATTCATGTGAGGCAGGTTTACATATGCAGTGAAAACCATTATTTCCCTAAGTTTATCTAAATGATAGCTGTGTTGTTATTCTCTGACAAAAGTAGCTTCCCAAACTGCTACTGAAAACACTTCAGGTATTAAATATACTGTTAATCATTGCTTTATAGTTGATTTCTAGATTCTCTCGTTTGTAGTGACAGAATATATGACATCGTCTATATGAAATTCTACTGAGAGGTCACTAATAATCGTTCAGTGCATTGTTCTCTTCCTCATTATTGCATCGTGCTATTTGTGACCATAAACACATGCACACATTCTTACTACCTATCCTAAACTGTAAAGCAAAACATTTCAAAAATATGCAGGTGCTTTGTAATACTAAGTGCCTCATCAATGATGCAAGTATGTTACCAAGAGCAAGCTGAGATCTTTCAACTCTCAGAATCTCCTCTGTTTTATGATGAAATGAAAGTGGAATCATAAGAAGAGGATGAATGATAATATATGCTACCAACTCATTCTATTTACATATTTTTCAGCTCTGCTAACAGATGATCAAGTGTAAATACCATAGTGAGTTTTCTGCTTCTTTTCCTTCAGCAAAAAACTATATACATAAATTTTCTAAACTAAAAATGAAAATGTCACTATGCATTTGCAGAAGATAAATATGCCTCCTTCAAAATGCACTGATGATTTTTTATTTCCATAATCCAAAAATGGTTTTATTATATCCTAACCTCTGTATGCAATGCACATTTATTAAGGTTTTCATTAGATGTTTTTGACCTAGGGAATGAGTGAGTATTAAGTGAAACCTAGCATTAAATAGACCAGTCTATACATAGATGCTAGGTGCTAGACTTACAAAATCTCACCACCATCTACACCAACACCACCACTATTTTTTGTCCTTATACTTGTTGTATGTTTATCAAAGTACTTAAACTACCACCAGAATGAAATATTACTACATGTATTCATTATTACAGCCTATACATTGAGTTACCGTGAAAACAGGAACTTTATTCTGATAATCTTTATGAACTTATTTTTGGAAATTTTAGTTAACCACTTTCTTGAAGACTCAGTAACAATGTGAATTTAAAATGGAGATAAATTCAGTAAAGGGTATATTATAGCTGTTTCTTTTAGTAGACCATAGTCACATCCAATTGGTTTAATCTGATTCTAAGTATAGCTACAGTGGTCAGTTCCATGCAAATTCAGCCTCATATTAATAATGTCACCTCAAGTACACACCATGTGTCTCATTTTTTTTGTCACAGGGCTGTCTTGGAAACAATGCAAGCCTACTCAAGCACAGCTTGGAACTATGTAGGGCTTATTCTCAGGGAAAATAATTAATAGACGCCCTTAATAGTAGGCATTACCAAATGGGTACATGCCTAGTCTCTTGTCTGAACTAATATGAGATACATTTAACATATTAATATTTCTGTAACATTGTAAAATACTGAAGTCCCTGGCATCTATAGCAGTCACCTTCATGTTGAACAATCATATTGTGTTTTCCTGCTTACCCCTTTTCTAGGACTACCTTCTAAATAGTCTGTCAGCACCCTGATTTCTTGCCTTAGTCTGTGATTTGAATTTCATATCAGGCTGTAGACAATATACTTGAAGAAAACCAATAAGGTTTTTAGATTCTGCAACTTATTATTAACTTTAAACATTGTAGGGAAAATGTATAACTTATGATTTCTTCCTAAAAATTTGATTCATGTGTAGATTTCTATAAAATGTAAAATTATTTTAATCTCAATATCATATATGTATACACACCCACACACACATATATATACATATATATACATATATATATATATTTTTTTTTTACATTCTTGAAATGGGTAAATTATTTGCTAAACTTATTTATGTACAACTACGTTTGGTTCACAAGGAAACTAAATCAGCATACCAACTGGAATAAAGTGTGTTGAAGACTTTTCTACTTTATGACTTGACAGCTAAATTGGAAACTACATATTTCCATTTTAAATGTAGAGAATGTATGCTTGTGTGCAATTAATTTCTACAACCTCATGAAACTTAACCAATAGTAGAAATGAATAAACTAAAAAAGGCTTTAGTATCATCAACTAGTTTCAGAGTTAACCTTATGTATTATGATTCAGACAAGATAACCAAGCAACATGGCTTAGCAACTCTAACAGAAGTTTGAGGTAATTGGATCTGAGGAAATGCACTTTGAGAAACTACATGGTAAATTAATTGAGTTGTGATTCTGGCTTCATCAGGTAGAGGGAAATTTACTAAGGGGGATAACTAGGGATAGATTTGACTTTTTTTTTCTTTCTCTTCTAATGGTGTTTCTATTTATAATTTTTTGAGGAGCTTCCATATTGTTTTCTGTAAGGAGTATACCAATCTACTGGTACCTTGTACAGATGAATAAAGAGCTCCCTTTTCTACACATCTTCACCAACTCTAAATATTGGATAACATAAAAAATAAGAGACAGCATAAAAACAACTTAATAGGATAATGGGGGGAGAGAGAGATAGGAAGGCGAGAGAGAGGGAGAGAGAGAAAAGAGAGGAAGAAACAAAGACATGGATGTTTAAGGATGGTATGATATAATTATCTACACAAACATCCCAATGCAATAAACTTACAAACAATTGAAATAAAAGGAAGGCTCAGCAATTTTTCCAGATTAAAAAATTAACTTACAAAAATCAATAGTGATTTTTCTACTTCAGCAAAACTATACTAGAAAATGTAGTGTAAAATAATACACATGTATCATAGAAAAAAAGCTACATATTATATGAATATTGCTTGTGATATATAGGTTTTCCACAAAAAAACTAAATGTCTACTAAAAGATATAAGAGAACAAATGAATAATCAAAGAGATATGATATGAACATGGATAGGGTGACCTAACATTTTAGAGATATTAAATCTGTTTATGTCAACACATAGACTATGTAATTGTCACCAAAATTAACCTTGGAAACTTAGTCTGAAATTTATATGTGAATAAATGTCTACAAATAGTTGTTTATTTGGAAATAGAGAAAAAATGGGGCCTCTCTGTATAACATATTAAGAGATATTGTAAAAACTATATGGTATTGGTCCATGAATAAATAAATGAGCCAATGGAACAGAATGGGGAATTCCATAGAAAACTATGCATATATAAGAATCTAATATACGATAAATTAATAAGGAAAGAGTAAATTATTTAGTAGATATGTTAGCAAAATTGGCTCTCAGTTTAGAGGTAAAAAAGTTGTATTTTTACAATTTATAGGAAGGTTGGACTATAAATGTAATAAAAATGTGAATATGACAGTTAAAATGAATTTTTGATAGCATAATATCCTTTTTAAAATCAGACTCAAAAAGTATTTTAAAAGATATACATTGATATGCTTGATTACATAAAAATTCAAGATTTCTGTTCGACAAAGATCATCATTAAAAAAAAGTCATTTGTGGAATATTTTCAATGGCAGAAGCTACATAGAATGTAGAGGAAATACCTGAAAATTAGCATATAATTCAGGCAAGCCAATAGAAAAAACAAATGGAAAAAGGATATTACCAAAACCAGGGAAAATATCTTATAAGGTTATGAATAAATTATCAAACTCATTAATAATGGAAGATTATAGTTATAAACAACATAAAAATAATGGAAAAGATCAAATTGACCATGATATGTTTGTGAGAATTTAGAGCATTCAAACCCAAATGCACTGCTGATCTGCAGTTTGCTTAATCCAGTCATTGTTTCTCAGCCCATTTCTTATTCTATCAGCAGTTTTATTATATTTGTTCCCTTCTTTCTTTTGGAAATACTATCTTCGCTTGCCTTCCAGGACAATACACATTCTTGATTTTATTTCAGTCTCACTGGATATTCTATTTGCTGGCGAACTCTCCTTTCCTTCATTTGGAATTATACCAGTGTTAAATCTTCAGGCTCCCTATTTTTGTTATCTATATTCTTTGTCTCTGTAATTTCATCTAATCCGTTAAATATTATCTCTGTAATAATGATTCTCAAGTTTATATCAGCTGCAGGATCTCTTTTCTGAATGCAGGATACATATGTCCAACTTCTAATTTTAGATCTCCATGTGTAAACTAATACAGATTGACAATGGTTCGATTCATGATGTTTCGATTTACAATGGAGCAAGTGATACACATTCAGTAGAAACCATACATTGAGCATCCATACAACCATTCTATTTTTCTCTGTAATAAACAGTATTCAATAAATTACATGAGATATTCCACACTTTATTAGAAAATAGGTTTTTTGTTAGATTATTTTGCCCAACTGTAAGCTAATGGAAGTGTTCTGAGTATGTTTAAGGTAGGCTAGTCTAGGCTATAAAGTTCAGTAGGTTTCCTCTAATGCAAATTTGGTATCAGATCTTTAAATATTAATAGTGGTTGAAAGATAGTAGCAAAATTTGTATCCCTTAAAGATGTAGTCTTCCATATTTTAAATTTAGGAATTATTAGAAGGAGGCTTATCAGTTTATTCTATTTTAATTTTTCAAACAGGTAACTTGGAGAAACGGGCATTCATTCACATGGAATTTCATAACCTAATTTGTTCATTATATGATGAATGTGAACAAAAAATATGTTACATTAACTGGATGCTCTCTCTATTAAAAGTAGGTACAAGTAAAAAAGTTGAGGCACTTTTATAGTACATATGGAAACATTTTATTTAAAATTGGATTTTAAAATTAAGTTCTGGAATGTTCCAGCAAACCAATTCTTTATAGCCATGGTGCTATATTCACATTTATGCATGCAATCACTGACAAGCTTAAAATTTTTTTCAGTTTATATTATTACTTGCATATGTAGTTTGGGAAGCATTTTTCACAATTTTTCCTAGATACATAAATTTGTAATTCCAGCCTCATCCTGTCAAACTCAAAAAGCAGTCCATTACAGATGTAAAAATGCTTTTTTTGTTTAAATATTCCAAGATTACGTTTGCAAACAAAATGTATCCAAATGTCTTAGTAAACAATTCTCTGTGATTTTTTTTATATTTCTGCCTATCTTGTGAGCAGAGGCAGTGCTTGCGTTTGGTCTGGACTATCATTTCATATATGTTGGGCATGAACATATGTTGGGCATGAACTGCCTTGACATTTAGAGACTGTCTCCACTAGAGGCAATAACATGTTTATTTATTGGCAAATAAAATAACGATAATGTCTCTTTTGGAACTAAGTTCAAGCAGCCTGTGATGATTAATTTTATATGTCAACTCAACCATGCTATGGGGTGCCCATATACAGTCATATGTCATTTATGATGGAGATACCTTCTGAGAAACACATTGTCAGGCAATTTCATCATTGTGTGAACATAAAGTGTACTCACCAAACCTACATTGTATATCCTACTACACACCTAGGCTATGTGGTATAGCCTATTATTCCTATGCTAAAAACCTGTACAGCATATTATTGCACTGAATGCTGTGGGGCAGCAGTCACTAAACTTTTTGGCACCAGGGATTGGTTTCATGGAAGACAATTTTTCCATATATTGGGTCAGGGGAGCTGGTTTTGGGAGGTTTCAAGTTCATTACATTTATTGTTCAGTCAGACCTGTCTATGAATGATAGTCTGTATTTGCAGCTGCTCCCCAGTGCTAGCCTCACTGCCTCAGCTCCACCTCAGATCATCAGACATAGATTCTCTTAAGGAGCACACAACCTAGATCCCTCACATGCGCAGTTTGCAGTAGGGTTTGCACTCCTAAGACGATCCAGTGCTGCAACTGATCTGACAGAAGGCAGAGCCCACGCGGTGTTGCCAGTAATGGGGAGTGGCTGTAAATACAGATGAAGCTTCACTTCATCTGCACAGGGCTCACCTACTGTGTGACCTGGTTCCTAACAGGCTACAAACTAGTACTGCTCCGTGACCTGGGGTGTGGGGACTGCAACTGTAGGCAACTGTAACAGAATGGTATTTGTGTATCTAAACATACCTAAACACAGAAAAGCTACAGTAAAAACGTGGTATTTTAATCTTACATGACCACTGTCATATAAGTGATTCACTGTTGATGGAAACCTTTATATGGGGTGCATGACTGTATTTGATCACACATTATTCTGGGTGTGTCTGTCAGAGTGTCCTTGGCTGAGATACACATTTGAATTGGTAGGCCAGATGAAGCAGATTGTCCTCCCTAATGTGGGTGCACTTCATCCCATTAGCTGAAGCACTGAATATAGCAGAAAGCCCAATTAAGAGGAAACTCCTCTATTTAACTACCTTTAAACCGGGACATCAGCTTTTTTCCTGCCTGTGGACTTGAACTGAAATATCAACTCTTTTAAAATCCTGAGTCTGCCAGTTTTTGGAGTAAAACTACCACATTGGGCTTCTCCTGGATCTGGAGCTTGGCAACTCACCCTGCAGTTCTTGGAATTTGTCAGCCTCCATAATTGCATGAGCAAATTCCTTATAATAATAAGTCTCTTTCTCTTTCCCTCTTGCTCTGTGTATGTGTGTGTGTGTGTGTGTTTATCTTCTGGTATCTTTTTTTTTAATTTCAGGATATTATGAGAGTATAAACATTTTGTTACATTTTATATCTTTGCCTCTCCCTAGCAAGGGTTAGAGGTATGCCCTACCCCTCCACAAAGCTCACCGCATCCCTCAGTTGTGAGTCCTCCCCCCAAATCCCCTAATCCCTGGAGAACACCACCAGCATATGAGCACCATAATGTTAATCAGTCAGTACCAATTTGATGGTGAGTACATGTGAAGCCCATTCTTTTGATCTTGTGTCACCTTACTTCAGATAATGGCCTCAAGTTCAATGCAGGAAAATATAAGCAGTGCTAGATCACTGTTGTTTCTTATAATTGAGTAATATTCCATTGTATACATATACCAATTTTTAATCATCCACTCATGAATTGATGGGCACTTGGGTTGTTTCCACATCCTTGCAATAGTGAATTGTGCTGCCATAAACATTTGGGTGCAAATGTCTTTATTGTAAAATGTCTTATGCTCTTTTGGGTAGATGCCTAATAATGCTATTGCTGGATCGAATGGTATTTCTATTTTTAACTCTTTGAGGTATCTCCAAATTCTTTTCCATGAAGGTTATTTTATCCTCATTGTATCACTCTGAGGAAAGTGAAGCTTGAGGAACTGATTCAAATGCTGGTGCTGTGGTACTGTGGCTTCATTCATCTTTGATCTGTGGGTCCTATGTCTTCTGTCAGCAGCCATAATACCATTATTGTAGGCAGCTAACTTGTTGGTTTTCAGGTAGGAAAAAAAATCTCAATCTCCTCCTGAATCTTGACAAAACATTTTTAGAATGTCAGCTTCTATAATATTAAGGACAATAAATACAGTACTCATTCCCATTTTATGTAAATATGTGCAGCACATCATCACTATTTTGCGACCAAGAGTTTTACATTTAAGTTTGATAATTTTATTCTACATATTATATTTTTAACTTTTATGTTTAAAATGATCACACAATCCAGGTTGATGGTAAAAAAAATGCACAAATTTCTTAATTTTTCACTGGCTAGTAATCCAATTTGAGAGAATATATTCCCTTATATATTTTCTACTTTTTTCTATGTCATTTATCATTATATTTCACCTCTATATACAAGTCTATATGGGGCCATGGAGAGTAAGACTGTAATAGTCACAATTCCTGGTATCGAGTTGGTTGCAGCAGGCAGAAGGCAAAAGTAAAGAAAGGTATCTAAAACATGCTACAGTTTTATATAGCTTAGTAGTTGTCTTGAAAAAGTGGGCCAGGATACTCATAAATGTTGATCCAATTTTTTGAAACTTTATTTTAATAAGAACTCTTCAGAATAGCTTTATATTTACAAAATTAATGAAAAGATAGTATAAATTGTTCCCATATAACCCATATCCAGTTTCTCTTAATATAATCATTTAAATAATTATGGTAAATTTTCCATAATTAATGAACCAAAATTATTATTACTATTATTATTTTTCTAGAGAAAGAGTTTCACTGTGTTGCCCAGGCTGGTCTTAAACCCTTGGCCTCAAACAATCATCCTGCCTAAGCCTCCCAAAGACTACATTATTATTAACTAAAACCCATACTTGACTCAGATTTTCTCAATTTTTTCCTAGTACTTTTTTTTGTTGTTGTCGTTGTCCAAGATCCTGTTCCAGATACCTGTGTCCTTACTCTCCTCTTGGTTGTCACATCTCTTAGTTCTCAGACTTTTCTTACTTTTGAAGACCTAATGACTGGTGGATTACTAGTAGAATGTTCCTGAATTGCAATTTTGCTATGTTTTACTCATAATTAGACTCTCAGTAGTAGGCTTAATATTGGTCACCTAAAAATTTCAGTTCCTAAACACTGGAATCTTAAGTTATAAAGAAAGAGGACTCTGAAGATATGATTTGGTTAAGAATTTAGATGTAGGGAAACTATTCTACATTATCTAATTAAAATTATCCTACATTATCTAATTAAAATTATCAAATTAAATCTAATATGGATAGCCTTTATCAGGGATAAAAGGGAGATATTATATACACAGAAAATGAGAGCTAATATGACCACAGAGACAGAAATTAGAGTGACATAGCCATAAACAAAGGAATACCACAGCCACCAGAAGATGGAAGAGCCAAAAACACATTTTGTACAAGAACTTTTGAAGGAAGTGTAGCTCTATGGATATCTGGATTTCAACCCAATAAAACTAATTTGAACTTCTGTCCTCCATAATTGTAAAAGAATAAATTTCTCTTGTTTTAAACACCCAATCTGTGGTAATTTAACAGCTCGAGGAAACCACTAAATTAGAATGATATAATATATAGAGGAAGATCACAGAGATAAAATGGAATTTTCATTATTGTATATCAAGGCTACATACATTTAATGACATCACTTTGATGTTAACCTTGATCTTTGACTTGATATAATGTTTGTCATTTTTATCCCATGTACATTTGTTCTCCCTCCCCCCTTTGTATACAGTATTTTCTGGAAGAAAAGCACAGTTCAAAGCCCACTCTTAAGTAGCAGGGAGCTATTCTCTACCTCCTTTTCAGGGTGAAGTATTTTCATAAATTATTTGGAATTTGATATGGGATATTTGACTATTCTCCCCCAATTTTAATTTAATCATTTGTTAATATTAGCATAGATTCATTGATATTTATTTTATACTTTAAGATATTAAACCAAATTACTTCATTTATTTTGTAGCTTAAAATGTTCTACATTTGGCCATTGGATCTTTCTTCTGGCATCTGCATCCCTTTGACATATTCCAATCATTTTTTTCTCCAGAATTCTCTTATTATTTGGCAGGGCAGGATGGTCCATGTTTTCTCTTTATTTCTTTTTTTTTTTTTTTTTTTTTTTTTTTTGAGACAGAGTCTTGCTTTGTTGTCCAGGCTAGAGTGAGTGCCGTGGCGTCAGTCTAGCTCACAGCAACCTCAAACTCCTGGGCTCAAGCGATTCTACTGCCTCAGCCTCCCGAGTAGCTGGGACTACAGGCATGTGCCACCATGCCCGGCTAATTTTATATATATATCAGTTGGCCAATTAATTTCTTTCTATTTATAGTAGAGACGGGGTCTTGCTCTTGCTCAGGCTGGTTTTGAACTCCTGACCTTGAGCAATCCGCCCGCCTCGGCCTCCCAGAGAGCTAGGATTACAGGCGTGAGCCACCGCGCCCGGCCTTCTCTTTATTTCTTGACCCAAACCTAGTATCAAACATTTTAACAGTGATCTCTGGGTTCTGTTATCATAAAATGGTATCATAAACCATAATCTGGGTCATGGATGTTCTTGTTGGTACTGGCATAAACACTTTTTTATAGTTAAAGTGAGTTTCTTGTAAACAGCATATAATTGGGTTTTTTAAAAAATTATGATCCATTCTTACAATATTTTTCTTTTAATTAGTGTATTTTGGTCATTCACATTTAATGTGATTATTGATAAAATTGGATTAACATACCTATTTTATAACTTTTTCCTATTTGTTGCATTTATTCTTTGTTTTGTTTCTTTTTCTGACTTGACCAATTTCAGTAGAGCATTTTGTATGATTCTATGTTATCTTCTTCCTTAGTATATTATTTATATTTTAAAATAAATTTATTAGTTGCATTGTAGTTAACAATATTTATTTGTAATTAATCTAAGCCCACTTTTAAATAAAACTGTACCTCTTCACATGTAGTGCAAGGACTCTATAACATAGTATTTCTAATTCCTACCTCCCATCCCTTTTGAGATTTCTATCTTTCATCTTATCTATCCATATGTTAAATACACAATGCATTTTTATGCTCATTACTTAAAAACTTCTTATCTTTTAGATTAATTAAAATTTTAACCTTATTTATTCTTTCTCAGACAATCTTCCTTTCTTGACATATATCCCATATTCTAATCTATGCAATTATCTTTCTACTTAAAGCACTTCTAACATTTCTTGAAGAAAACTTGCCTTATGATATCAGTTCTCTGTTGTGTCTCAGAAAATTGATTCTTAGTTTGTTCAACTTTTCTTGTTGTGTAGATGGTGGTGAAGACTTTCAAACCCTTTACATGTTGGAGATAAAAGCAGAAGCCCTGTAATAATCTATTTAAAGTGCTTAGGGCTTGAGTTTTATAATTAGAAAATGGAATAAGAAAGACATACTTCCTAATGTTTGTATATTTGAACATAAGCAAATTAATACTTAAGTAATCTTCACAAAATAAAATAGAAAAATAGCCAAAAAGAATGGTAAAGATATTGTGGATTCATGTGATATATTATATCATGTTATAACTTATCATCCAATCATGATAAGTTATACTGTGCTTTTGTGGGGTTTTTTGTGTGTGTGTTTATAAAGTATGATAATATGTAGAGAGCCAGGGAAACAGATTAATATTTTATATATAGAGAGAATACAATATTCCTACACTTAGAGAGCTAACATGTTTGGAGAATGTTACAGAAGATAATGTAATTTGCTTTGTCAATATTGAATCGGGAAACATTTATTAATTACTAATTATGTTCTAGATATTGTTCTAGGGATTGAGGGCACAGCAATGAACACATTCCATCTCTATTTGAGTTTGCCAACTCTATACTAGTATCTCAAAAATACACAGAGAATAAGTAGAAACTAAAAACAAGATAGGATAATATCCATGTCACATGGATATTATAAAAAATAGATTCTCCCATAGGAGTACTTAAAAATGCTTTCGTTAAACAAATCTTTTTAGATTAAAGGAGAAATACAAATGGAAATTGTCATATTTCTTTAACCAGGAATAATGAAACCACTGTGTATCAGAACAAAAATAACTCAGGAGAAGATGTGGAGCTTAAAATTTTAGATCACTAAAAATGAAAACGTAAAAATAATTTTTAAAATGACTCAGAATTTCAATAACAAGCAGCAAAATAAATCAAAAGAATGGAAAATATTCAATGAAGAATAAGGCAGAAAATAATAAGCTAGAAAAAACTAAGGAGAATAAATTAAAAAACTTGTCTTTTGCAAATTCAGTAAAATAATTATATCACAAGCTAATACAGAATATCTTAAAGGAAATATACAGAAATACACATATACAAAATAAAAATGAGAGGCAAGAAATATGAAAATAGAGGGAACTTTTAAAAAATCAGACACTTTGCTCTATGTATCAGACACTTTGCTCTACTACATGTAAAAAGTATATAAAGCAGAGGAAATGGGTAAGTTTTAGAAAAATTTAATTAATTTTTAATGTATTAATAGAACCAAATAGACAAACTGTATATACAGAAAAAAAATTCTAAAATAAATAATTAATGCTATAAAAACCATTCTTCGCAAGCTAGGACTGACTTTCCATGTTCTTGGCTCATTTATATTTACTATAGTATAGTATACCCTATCAAAGTTTAAGAGAAGGTTATCCCAATGCTATCTAGACAATTGTGAATGTTATTGAAAGAGAGAGGAAAAGATAAATTATTTAAAAGCTTTACAAAAATTAAATACACCATTTGTACAAACTATGTTAACTCTGTCTCAAAAACCTAAGGCTATATCTAATGATTTAAATGAAAAAACACAAGATATTAATGTGCGATTTAGTCTAAAGAACAAAAGGACAACTTAATATTTGAAAATGTTTTAACAAGCATTTTGAATTAGTGAAATTAAAAATTACTTCTTATTAAAACGTATTGAGATTTATATATATCGAAAAAGTGATCGAGCTGATTTACAAGATAAATATAAGCCATATCTACCAATTCTCAGCTGTAACACTCCAAGGAGATGGCATTTTAATACATTTATTGTGTCAGTAAAAATGGAACAGCCTTATAGAAGAATATCTAGCAATACCTACAAAAATTATGTATACCTTAGAATTCTATTCCAGAAATACAGCAACATAAATACAAAATAACACTTATTTACAATATACAATTACAATATACAATAACTATTGTAGAAATATTTATAACAGAAAAATACCATAAAAACCAGTGTGTCCATTGGTAGAAAACTTGTTAAAGTCTTTTAAAAGTAAAACAACAAAAAAATAAATAAAAATTAGAATATTTCTCTTGCTAAGAAAATATCACCAAGATGTGTTAATAAGCAGAATGATCAGGTTCATGATATTATATATAGGTAGTGTGCTACATTATTTCAAGATGGTATATGGATAAAAATATGCTTTCATTTGTTTGAAATATTTGACAAAAATAAAGAAAATAATAAATATTATACACATGGGAATGAATTGGCAGAAAGCAAAAGAAAGAGTAAAGTAAGAACATAACTTCTCTGTTTATTGTCCTTTTTGGATCATTATATAAATTTTTGACTTATATATTCAGGAAATACTTATAAATTCAGAAAGTAAATTCTCATATTTCATAAAAATACTCAGAATAAATAGGTGGTCAAAGAATAATAAGAAAAACATTTATTGGCATCTACCATGAGCCAGGTAGTACCCTAGATATTTAAAACACAATGATGAATAATGGGGAGAAGGAAGATGAGTGTTTTTGGAAGTAGGACTTTATTATCATTCATTTATGGATTCTTCATGTTCAATGACAACTTTTCTATCAATACGCTTTAATTTTTTTTTTTTTTACAGAGTTAGGAAAAAAAAGGTAAAGAAGCCACCTTCAAATTGTTTACTTAATATGACAAAATGTTTTGAGATGCTAAATTTAGTGATTGCCTAGAGGTGCTATTTAATATCATTCTTCAGTAATCTAAATAGAACATGATTGTTTTATATTTGATTTTTATTCATGAGTATTCTTTCTTTTCCCCTGTTTATTGCACAACTTTCCAAACTTTCATTGACAAGAATCAGAAAGCTTTCTCAGTGACACATTATGCACCTGATAAAATTCAAGGGAGACTGAGGAACCTTAGTTTTAACGAGTGACTTCCTACTTTCCATGGACTACTCATAAATCTTGCACAATGAGGCAACACAGGAAACATAACAAATTCTTTATTTGAATAGTGAGATTTGAACTGAATAAAATATCTGCTAGGAAAAGAGATACTGAAAGATATCATTAAAATATATTTTGAGTAGATATCCCCTCATAGAAATAATGATGCAAATTATAAAGTTATTAATATTGAAATATGTCTACTGTATTAAATGCAGAACACAGAATCTCAGTCTCTTATCAAATTTATAAAAATTAATGCACTTAATTCAAAATAATTATGGCACGGTCTTAGAGAAATTAAGGAAACATGGTCCCTAACTTTAGCTACCTTTTTGACAACCAGAATGTGAATATTCACATCATCCTTTATTTCCATCCTTAAGTGAGATATGAAAGTGTGGGAAACATACAACTGTCTCTTTGGCTTCAAGAAACAATTTTTTCTTCATTACATTTTTGTATCAGGAAGATAAATGAATATGGAGATGTAGATGTGGTTTTTCTCTGTCAATAAATAAGCTGGCATGGAAAAAATTGGATTTGGTAAAGAAGGGCCAAAGATCTTTACTCTAACATATCATTGATCATGACCCAGCTGTCGAATAAAACATCCACCTCCACAGGAGATACACTTGTTGATTTCAGAGCATTTTGAAAAAAGGATTATTCAACATGTTAATTAGTCCAAATAAATGTGGCTTGCATGTAAAATATGTACAAACAAGCAATCATAAAAGAAATACCTTATCTTTCTTTGCTGCGAATATATGTATATATGTGTGAATATTTATAAAAAAAAGTATTTTAATCTCTTGCCATATCAGTGGGAAAATCAATACAGCTACAATTATAGACCATACTTTTAAGTCTTAGCTGTCAATTCTGAGCTGATTGAGACCTAAAGCAAATCATAATCCATATATTTTCAAGGATTTAGAAAATTTTTAGAGGATAGTGGTTTCAAATTCAACCTTTTAAAATGCAGGCTATATGCCAAATTAGTGAGGACCCATTATAAACAAGGCACTATTTTAAGGACTGTCAGGAAGTTAAAAATAAAAGAGAAATTATCTTCCTTTTTATCAAATTATTTAGTAGAAGAAATAATATTTAGATTGGCATGAAAGTAACTGCTGTTTTAGCATTGTTGACATTTGCTGTTTGATATTGAAATACATTCTTAAATAAATGTGGTTACATTCTACATCATTTTCATGCACATTTCTCCCTTTATGCTTTTTTGGTAATGACTTATTACTTGCTGTTTATTTTACATTTATTTTAGACTGTGGGAATTAGGTTAGACAAAAGCAAATTTGAGCAATTTTTTTTTTTTTTATTCAAGTTCAAAATGAGTCTTAAAGCAACAGAGACAACTCGCAACATCAACATCGTGGTCATTTGGCCCAGGAACTGCTAATGAACATACATCACAGTGGTGGTTCAAGAAGTTTTGCAAAGGAGATGAGAGCCTTGAAGATGAGTAGCACGGTGGCCGGCCATCGGAGGTTGACAACAACCAACTGAGAGCAGTCCTTGAAGCTGATCCTCTAACAACTGCACAAGAAGTTGCTGAAGAACTCAAGATCGACCATTTTGTGGTCCTTCAGCATTGGAAGCAAATTGGAAAGGTGAAAAGGCTCAATAAGGAGGTGCCTCATGAGTTGCCCGAAAATTAAAAAAATTGTCATTTTAAAGTGTCGTCTTCTCTTGTATGCAATGATGACAAGCCTTTTCTCGATTGGATTGTGACATGCAACAAAAAGTGGATTTTATACCATAACAGATGATGACCAGCTCAGTGTTTGGACCAAGAAGAAGCTCCAAAGCACTTCCCAAAGCCAAGTTTGCACCAGAAAAAGGTCATGGTCACTCTTTGCCGGTTTGTTGTCGGCCTGATCCACTACAGCTTTGTGAATACTGGTGACACCAGTATTGAGAAACCACATCTGACAAGTATGCTCAGCAAATCGATGAGATGCACTGAAAACCGCAATCCCTGCAGCTGACATTGGTCAATAGAAAGGGCCCAATTCTTCTCTACAATAGTGTCTGACCATATGTCACACAATCAATGCTTCAAAAGTTCAATGAATTGGACTATGAAGTTTTGCCTCCTCCACCATATTCACCTGACCTCTGGCTAGCTGACTACTACTTCTTCAAGCATCTTGAGGACTTTTTGCAGGAAAACACTTTCCACAACCAGCAGGATGCAGAAAGTGCTTTCCAAGAGTTCGTGAAATCCCAAAACATGGATTTTTGCACTACAGGAATAAACAAACTTATTTCTCATTGGCAAAAATATATTGATTGTAATGGTTTCTATTTTGAATAATAAAGATGTGTTTGAGCCTAGTTCTAATGATTTAAAATTCATGGTCTGAAACCGTAATTACTTTTGCACCAACCTAATATATTTAAATAAAACAGTAATTATAATTTTCAGTTTGATTTTATTTTTATTCTTCCAAATGAATAGTAAATATGTTTTAGTATGTTTAAAATTGCTACTACGTTATATATGAGATTGAAGTTCTAAATATTCCAAAATTTTTAACTCAAATTTCAATAACTTTTGAAAATATGCATTTTAAAGAAATTGGGGCAATAATGAAGTGGCTAACTTACTTTTCATATTGTTTTTATGTAACTTCGTTCAAGGTAAAAGTAAGCTTCTTTTGGTTTAATTTTGCTACAACCCACCATGAAAAACATCAATAGGCTGACTAAAATATCTCCTTTTCTTCATAGCTACTTTCTGTGTCTCCTTGAAGGATTATTCCTCCTGCAATTACAAAACCAGGATAATGCTCATAGTAGACTCCACTGGAAGAGAAGGTATAGGCAATTCAGGCAAGGGAAATTCAAGACTATCCTTTTCATTTCTTTTCCTATGTTGTCTTTAGATGATCAAAAGAAATATGAAGATAAGATTAAATATCATTTTAGTCATCTATTTCCAAATCTTTCCTGCCAGGTGAATCTGGAAACTTCTTCTAAAGAGGAGAAAATAATATTACTCTCACACCTAACTATCAAAGGATGCAAATTGCAAATGTCATATTGAGGAGTATGTTGAACAAATTCATGAAACAAATTATTACTGCCCTAACTAAGGTTTGCATGAAGCTGCTAAAGTATGAGTAAGGGTGAGTTTGGAGGGTCACCTCAAAAGACATAAAGTAGAGGAATCAAAAGAATTTGGAGATTGATTACCTATGGAAAGTAAGGGAGAAGGTATAATCAAGTACTATTCATGTTTCTGTCATGGATAATCACTTAGAAAATGTTTCTTAGAAATAGAATTTTTAAAAGGAGGAGGTAGGTAAGTATTATTTATTTCAAACACGTACATGTCTGGTTAGTAAAAAAGGTATATACATAAGAAGTGTGGAACCACTTATTTATTTACATAGTCAGTAATTCAGCCAAACATTTCCCAAATGTTTATTGAATGCCTACTACATACCATACACTGGTTTTGATTTGGGAGATAAAATGAGAAATTAAGTTACAAGCTCTCTTCTACTTTTAGTGCTTGTACTGTACTCGATACTACAGTATTAATTAAATCATCACTAAAGAAATTTGTGTTAAATGCTGTGAAGGAAGAATGAATATTGTGCTGAGAGTTCATAGCTGTAGGAACCTCTCTTAGTATGGAGGAGTAAAGGATACAGGATGTGACATTTGAACCAGGATCTGAAAAATGACAATAGTTTATTGGGTGAAATCCACCTTGTAGAAGGAGGAGAAGAGGTGAAAGCACTCCACACTGTGCCAAATTGTTAGGTTTGTCTGTGTGGATGTTCCTTAGTCTCCCATTTCCCAGTGTCAAGTGAGTAGAGCCGATGATGGAGTGATCACAAACAAAGAGCAATTTCATATAAACAGTTTATCACATAAAAGAAAGAATGAAAGTTATGAAGGAAGCTACCCAAAGTGAAAATATGTTCTAGAGAAAGTGGAACATTCCAGTACTTAGGTGTGGAGAAAGACACAAAAGTCTGAGCATACGATGCTTTTTATAGGTCCAATAGTTTGTCCCGCCTTTTCCTAGGCAGGATTAGTTGCTGTTTCCCACCTTTGGGGGTGATTGACAGGTTGTGGTTACATAATAGATCACATGGCAGGTTACATAACAGGGTAGGTTATCAAGCAGTTTCCCTTTCCGCACATGTGTCTTCCCCAGAATCCTTCATGAAGCTCCACTCATGTTATGCTAATTAAATGTTAATTAGCTCTAGGTCAGTTAAAGTTTACTAGAATTTTTTTCCATGTATTTTCCCACCAGGGAACAGTTCCTAGCCGCAATTTGGTTCCTGTCTACTATTCAGTTCCTGCTCTCCAACCTTAGCCACTTCCTTGACACCTGTTTAGCCTGCACCAAAACTAACAACATGTCATGAGAAATATAGAAAGAAGTGAAGATAGAGAACTCAGTAGGGACTAGACCATGTGAAGACATGTAGGCCCCAGTGTCATTAAGTTGTATGCAATGTAGTCTTTTTTTTTTGATGGACAACATAGTACTGATAACCACAGATTATAAATATCAGAAACTGTAAACTTGGAACATCCATGAGGTTAGGTCTCACCTATACTCATTGTCCATAATTAAGTTTTTTACAGAAGAAAACAGAACTCCTTTCACCTCTTGCTACATTTTTAAATTATGCTTTCCTCTTTCTGTTTGAAATCGTATCTATGACTTAAAAGTTAGCCTAAAAAATGAATGTTTTCTCTAAATTTGATCAAAAAAGAATTAAGATTTGACTGAATGATTAGTGAAAAGGGTAGGGACAGTCAATACAGCTAAAAGAAGATTTTTATCAATCTGTTTAACAAGTTCACATATTTAAGTTAAACCTTTATGTCTGTAAAGGAACACTATGAATTATTTAATGACCATCACTTAAAACTATTATCTATGAAACGTTACTCAACTAGTACATTTTTATTAAAAATTGTCCTAGTGAGCACTATGATTCTGCCTTATACATATGACATGATCATTTTCCTTTATCTATAAAAATATTTTCTATCACTTTTATATCATCTAACCATCTTCTACAGAAAAAAGATAACAAAAATTCCGTACTTTGATAGCATTATTACCAACTTAAAATGGTCTGTTTGGTATTAAAATTTTAGAGGAATAATCATGCATGGCTTATTGTTTGACAATCTTATGAAAGGGGCTTTCAAATTTACTTAATTCAAAACCTTCATTTTAAAAATGAACAAAAGGAAATCAAGCAAGACTAAATTGCTTTCATCAACTTCTTATTTACAAAGCTAGTATGTATATGCATTTAATTCCCACTCTAATTTCTCTTTTTCTTATTCACTTTCATTTTTCCACAGTAGTTGTTAAGTGGTTTGTATGTCAGGGACTGTTATTGGTGTGGAGACAGAACAGTAACCTACTCACTCTGCCATTGTTCTTCCATTCTGGTGGAGACACAGAACTCATAAATAAATCAATTATTTCATAAAGTGACAATTTCTGTGAGGAAAAATGAATAACACTAATGAGAAAGAGCACAATTGAGAAACCTAAGTTGAGGCATTTACCTTACAAAGGAAGCCAGGGGAGGCTTCTCTACTGGTCATTTTAGTTAAGCCCAAGCATGAATAAATAACTCCCTTGTGAAGACTTGGGGAAGAATCTTCCATGCAAACAAAAACAGGCAGTATAAAGACCTCAAGTGGAAATAAAGCATGTCCTGTTCAAGGAATAGAAGTGAAGGTAACCAGATTACCCTGCGCATGCAATTGCTAAAGGGCAATGAGGAGTCTGACCATGGAGACCCTCATATACCTCAATACAGAGATCACTTTGTAAGTGATCTTCAATGAAAAGATCACTTTGGCTCCTGTCTGGAGAATAGATTGTAATGTGACAAAAGTGCAAGTAGGAAGAACAATTGCAAGGCTATTATCCCTTCTCTAATCAGACAATAACCTACTCTTTTAGAGACATAAACTCTTATAAAATTTAAGGAACAAAAACTAGAATAAAACAAGAATATTCTGTCAAAAGTTATTGCATGTCTTAGGTTGTATGTTACCAAGTACTATGTTTTGACTCTCTTTGAACAATTGTAGCAAGTAAATAAAATAGAGGATTTATTATAATTTATAAATATATTGTTTAAATAGTGAAAAGAATATTTGTGTTCAGAACATTTTTATGTCTATTTATAAGAAAGAAAATTAATTTAAATGTTATACGTCATAACTCATTTTTTAAATTGTAAGCTGTATTTAAAGCATCACAAATATAATTAGTGGCCATTACTTATTTTGTAAACTTGACAAAATAAGTTAGAATATTTAGAATACTAAACATGTAGTGTTGTGCTGCATACAAAGAGCTGTTGCTCAACTTTGTAAAATTCCATGTGGATTTCTATACTAGCTAAACTCTATATATTTGCTTCTATCATCATGAATCACTATGCTTTAAAATTTGTGCTATATTATATCAAGATTAATATGTCCTGCCTTATTGTAGTTATTAGAACATACTTAGTGAAGTATTCATGTTCCATGGGTACATATGTGATAATTGCTTGGATATTTTATCACTATTTTCTTATGTTTTAAATAGTTAAACAACCAAGTTTAAACAGTCATACAGCTCATAACTTTATCAAATTATCTAATTTTAGTAAACCCTTAAATATTCATTTCAAGAAAGGGAAAATGTTTAAACAAAATTCATGAAAGAGAGAATGGTCTGGCTCCACTGAATAGTTATTTAAAGCCATCTAATTTCAAAATGTATTGTTTGCCCTTTTTTAGGTAATACAGATCTTAATTTTGAATTTTACAGGTTATAGGGTACATTATATATGGTGTAAAATTCCAAAGCTTAAAGTAATGATCAAAGCAGTGGTAGTTTTTGATTTAAAAATGATTTAATTACAGAATACCTGCTACTCAAGTATAATTTTAAATTACTGCTTAATTCTAATAATATATATAATTCATCTATTATAATATATAAAAGGGGTAAGCCTATGTTCCTTCTTCTTTCTAACATTTGACACACAGAAAAATTCCAGCTACTTTAAAGTGCTCACCAGCTATAAATGTAGAAACCCAGAGTTCTAAATTTTGTGTATTTCATTTACCTGAAAGGTCAAAAGGAAATCCAAGTAATAGCCTCTTAAATTTACCCAGTGCTCATCAGAAATTTAGCCCATAATTTTCTTCTATTCAGCTACTTTTGAAAAGCGGTTTCAAAGTTAAAGTTGTTGATTTCTTCTAATACAGTCCTAACCAAGTTATCATATGCTATATAATAGAAATATCAAAAAATATCTAGCTTGAGAAAGATACTCTTATATTTCTAAAAACAATCAATTTAATCAATTTTATCTTTTTAAAAACATATCAATGTATGTGTAGGACAGAACCAGTTAAACAACCATAATCATTTTACCAAATCATCAATAATTCTAAATGTATTGATTCTATCATTACATAAATACTTTATATGATTATTGTAAGCATATTTTAAAAATAAATTTTTATTCTTTAAATGAAAGATAATGAATTTAACATGTTGCGTTTTCTTTTCTGCCCTTCTCCTACATCTGACTTTTTACTTATATAAATAGGGTTTTGGATAAATGTCACCAGTGTTAAATTATTGCTTTTTTATGTATTAAATAGATTTTAACAGTTTAATTTTAAAGTTTTCATTCAGTGTCTTAAGCATGAATTAACATTTGGGCTTAATTTTAAATATTAATATAACTTATTTAAATGGTTATATCATTTGTAACAAAATGTATTCTTTTTTCTTATTTGTTTGACTTAAAATTTAGTTCATCTTGTACATAAACTCTGAGTGACACAAATTAGCTACAAGTAGTAAATGCTACTTATATACCAAGCATTATACTAAATATTTCATATGCATCATCTCACCTGTTTCATAGGACAACTCTATGGAGTAGATTTTATTATCTCCATGTTCTGGAGAAGGAAACTGATGCATAAAGAAATTAAAGCCATGAATTATTAAATCAGAGTTGAAATCTATAATTATTTGGCACCATAGATTGGCTTTGATTTCTGAAATGAATGATACCTTCTAGGTTGTACTCTTTTTCTCTCCCTGTGTATTTATTTTCTTTTTTCTCTTTATCTTTTCCCTGTTTCACTGCACCCTCCCACACACCCGTGATATAAACATCATTTGAAAAGGTGTGAAATTGCAGATGAAAGGGAAGCAGCAGACATCACCGAACTCCTTCCTGTAGTAAGGATGAGGATGAGCTGTCCGACAATTTTGTTGTTGTGGATTTTTTATGAGCCTTGTAGAAGAAATGAAGACCAATTTAACATTCCAGAAAACGTATTATTCTGTTTAATGAGATAATGCATTTTTTAAATTATGCATAGCATTTTTAGTGACATTGACTATATTCTTTTTCCCTGAAGATTCAGCCGAATAGGAATTTATAATTTATTGCAATTTGTATCACTCTCCGGTGACAACTTAGTGTTTTACAACTTAGCATTCCATATTTTGTGAGCTTTGATTATTAGTTGTGTCTCCAGAAATGCCGTATGCTATACAGATTCCAGTATAAGCCAAAAGGTTTCATTTTTGTTTTCAAATATCTCCACAAGTCAAAGGCAGACTTTATCCTTGCCCTCCCCCTGAATGTCTGTATTTCTCATTTCTGCACCAAACATTGAAACTGCCCTTCATAAAGTTAATAAAAGGCCATAAGGGGGAGTTGTGGGGGGTCCCGAACTCTGCAAATGTATGGGCATAGTTGAAATATATATTAATGTATAATCAGCCACTGTTCCCTAGCTTGCTTTCCTATTATTGTTTACTACTCAGGAGTCACATAGCTGTTGGTCATGAAGATTCTTAGCTTTCTTCATTGCTCCCATAGCTAACATCACTCTAAGGCTGGTCTTTGAGATATCTTCCAGACCCTGCATTCTTGGTAGACCAACTGACTCAACCAGACCAGTGGCCCATACCAAGGAACCAACTCAACTGGTCTTGCAACCAGGGGACTGACTCAACACAAGAAAATTTCTGCTTCCCAACCCTATCATTTCATCCCAAGCTAATCAGCAGACCGAATTCCCTAGCCCTTTGCTTGCCAAACTATATTTAAAACACTAGCTCCCAAGTTCTTGGAGAGATTAATTTGAAAAATGTGTCTCATCTCCTTATGTGGCACCTGTGATATTAAAGTCTTTCTCTGCTGTAACCCCTGCTGTCTCAGTGTATTAGCTTCCTCTCTAGCAGAGGGCAATGAAGCTGGTTGGGCTGTAACAAAATGACCTATAACATTGTGATAAGTTATTCCATCTTGTCCCCAGAAGGACATTAAGTATTAAGAAAAGCAGACTAGACATCAACATTTGAGTATGCCAAATGTTGATAATTGTGAGGTAATGGTAAATGTGAGGCCTATCAAGGAATTCCGGGGATGAGTGACATGAATAGTGTAAAAACATAATTGTAGGTCAGTTGTTCTAGAAACTTCCTGAACTCTCCTTCAGTTATCTTCAAATCCTCTATGTTTCTGCTTCATTCTGAGCTTCATTTCCTTCACTATTTTCACTCCTATCTCCTTTCTTCTTCAAGCTTAATCTATCCTGGTTCATCATTTCAAACACTATTGTGCTAGTATTGTATACTCTTTCTTACCATTGAACATTCCTGGCCGAACACTTCCATGTATTTTTCTGCTACTGCATTCAAATTATTAAGAATTGCTGGAGCAAATCAGTTCAATGAAACAATAAAGCAGATAAATGTCATTATCAATTTGTGGTCTTTAATGACTTTTGAATTTACATTACTAAAAATAGTAAATTCTATCTTGCTGCTTTTTCACATAATTATTTCAGCTTCTATCAACTTTTTTTTTTCAAAGTTCCTTTTCTTTCTCTCTCCTCAATGTTATACATAGCTTCTAAAGCTACTTTATGAAGAAGCTAAATGCTATCAAATGAAAACTCCCATTATTATTTGTCACCTTGACTAAAGCTATCTGCATTCTCATCTTTCCTCTGCCCTTTCCACTTCCAGAGAGCAAGGTGTTCCTTCTCCTTGTCTGTTAGACTAGTTATTTTAATTCTCTAAATTCCATCCTAGTTTTTATCCTCAGAGACTAATCTTTATTCATATGTATAAATTATCACTTCAATTTTGTAATATCAAACTTTCTCACTTTAATAAATCCTTCCAATCAGTATCTACTTTTCCCCAAATCTATCTGTATTCTGATACCATCATAATTTATGTCTCCCTCCTTGAGCTTTCCTTCAGCTTCTAGCCCTGTTAGTCAGATTATGACTTATACCAGATTGCCCACTGATTTGCCCATTTAGATATTTTACAGTGACGCTAACTTCAACAAATGTGTGGAAACCACACCTAGCAGTCTTTCTCTTCAATCCTGACTTCCAAAATTGTCCCTCTTTTTGTTTCTGCCTTTTCCTGTGAATAGCACTGCTAATCAACCTGTTGCCTGAGACATAAATTTTATTGTCTTCTTTGACTCATCTTACTTTTTCATTTCACACATTTTTTTTAGTTCAGTCTCCTATTTGGTCTCCCTGAAGCCAGTCTTGTTCACTTTAACATAGTTTGCAATGTTAAATTGATATATTTC
Source organism: Microcebus murinus (assembly GCF_040939455.1). Lineage (NCBI taxonomy): Eukaryota > Metazoa > Chordata > Mammalia > Primates > Cheirogaleidae > Microcebus > Microcebus murinus. Next base: position 17,985,492 of record NC_134114.1, read on the forward strand.
TTTTTAAAAAATAATAATTTTATTTTCCAGAAGAAAACTTTTAGTAAGCTCTAGTTACTTGCAGTTAAAAATCCTTTAACTTGCCCAGCCTCCTTTCACCTTCCTGATAGACTTTTTGCCAGTCCCTCCTAAACACATTTGGCTTGAAAAGATGCCAATGACTCTCTTACTTCTTGGCCCTTTCAAAGGCTATTTCTTCAATCCACCCTTCAACCTTGGCCAAACTATGCTGATAGTTTAGTGATTTAGTTATTAATTCCTCTCTTTAGTATTATATACTTCAAAAATGACTACACTCCCACCCCTCACCCCCTACAAAAACCAACAACAACAAATATATGGTTACTTGGACTTTTATGGCATTGATTTCCTTAAAAACTTTGTCCTTTTTATACTTCCATGTTCACTTTCTAGTAGTTGGTGCTTTCTTAGCCTAGTTTAAACCATTATAGTTCCATGAGAATGATGAGGAAATTAAGTGCCATTCCTGCTATCTAATTTCTGTTCCTGCTGTTTTGAAATGTATTTTTCCCAGTCTTTCTGACTTCTACACCTGCTGCCTATCTAGTAAATACACTTACACATCAAGGCAATTTTAAACTGTCTAAGGTCTTTCTCTCCAATGAATAAGTTAGGCCATTTTAAAGAAATAACAGTGATAAATATAAACAGAATGCACCCCCCTCGGTGAATCATGTAAGTGGTGTGCTGCTGTATTTCTGCCTCGCTCAACATCAAGGCGACAGCACACACTTGCTATCAGCCAACACCTATTAATAGAAAACCGGCTTTCTTCTTTTTTCTACAAAAGCGATCTGTGACAATAAATAAGGCAAATGATTTTCCATTAAAATGTATCTTATGATGACACTAAAGTTGCTATCTCATCATATAAATGGACCCACAATTTTTATTGCACCTCCGTATAGAACACCTCCATATCACTCCTGTTGCTCACTTCACCCATATTTTCTTTTATTACCAATAGCAGTCTTTCACACTTATCAAATATCCATATTAACCTAGCTTATATCCTAATGTGTCATTTTCTTTTAACTTGGTAGAATATGGCCCTCCAAATGGCGTTTTCTTATTTATAATGATAATAACCAAGTAAGAAATCTCTTTATTTAGCCACCATAATAATGTAGAGAATCCTCATTTATCACTTATATTTTCCTCTTTCTTTATTTTAAAATGATTTTTAAAAGTTCACATGAAACACGGAATGTATTTCAGCCATTCTAATTTAGGAAAAATGTGATTATGCATATTGCTTTCAAATTAACACTGACCAGTGGTTAATTGCAATACAAAATTCCTTTATAAATTCTATCAATTGGAATCACAGATGCAATTTTAAAAAGCAAATATTTTCTCCAGAAAAGTCTGTGATGTCTTATTTTGTTTGAAAGGTGAGAAAAACAATGCTATTGAATTTATATTTTTAATCTGGAGGTCTAATTCTCTAGTGCATACCGTCTCAAAATAATTATCATTATCATTACTAAAATAATTATCACTACTAAAAAGCTACAACAAACATAAGATTATACTGGAATAAATGTGTTCTTTCCCAGAGATAACAAGAAAATTACTAATCAGTAGAAGGAGGCTTCTATGACAAAGCAAGAGGGCTTTGGGATAGATGAAAATTGACTATAGTGTTGGACAAAAAACACTGGAGAGAGCAATAACGAATTCCAGTTGATGGTACAAGTCACTGTGGGATGAAACTCAAGGAAGGCAAACATAATTTGCTTCATGGAGAAAGAAAAGGTATTCAGAATACGGATGCTGTCTAACATCATAAAATGATGTCACATTGAAAAACATGACATCCCACTTATTTAGAAAAAAATATTGGGAGAATTTTTTTTTTTTTGAAACAGGGTCTCACTCTGTTGCCCAGGCTGGAGTACAGTGGTATGATAATATAATAGCTCACTTCACTACAGTTTCTAAGTCCTGGGCTCAACCAATCCTCCTGCTTCAGCCTCCCAAATAGATAGGACTACAGGCCCACATCACCATGCCTGGCTAATTTTTCTTAATTTTGTAGAGATGGAGTCTTACTGTGTTGCCCAGGCTGGTTTCAAGACTCCTGGGCTAAAGCTACCCTCTCACCTCAACCTCCCAAGGAGCTGGGATTACAGGCATGAGCTATCGTGCCCAGCTGAGAAAACTAAAAATTCAAAACAATACATTATTTACTGTTAATATTATTATGCATTTTCTCATATTACTGAACAAAAAGAAAACTATAGTGAAAGTTTATATTGATAAAGCAGAGTAGATACACATTATTAGTTCAGAATATGTCAAATAATAATTTTTCTCACTGTTATTTTTAATATACATAGCTTTTGGATATATATTTTTCTCTGGCTAAAACTCTCTCTTTTTATGATCAAAACTAGTATTATCACTGAGTTTTTCACAGTCCGTGCCTACAATTTTATATATCTTGATAATTTTTCTCAAACTCACACTAGTGCACTGAACCTACTTTTAATAAACTCATCAATGTGACTGGCTGCCTATTCAGTGGGCCTATCTCATTCAATGTGAATGTTCAAAACATTTAGCATTATTAATTTATTTTTATTTTGTTTCTAATTATACTTGTAATTAATTTGTCTTTTTGATTTGTAGGACTCATATATATATATAAAATATAAATATACACATGTGTGAGTGTATAAGTATAAATATATGAGAATCACCTATTTCCCTATTTGATTTATAAGCAAATTCATTGAGCATGTAGTCCAGTTCTTCTCCACATTGTATTTAATAACTTTCACACCTTGGTAACAAAATATTTGATGAATGAACAAATTAATGTTTAGTTACCATAAAATATATATTTATATACATCTCTCTATATATACACATGCCTATGGGTGTGTTACTCATTCCCTAAAGGCTTTAATCTAATGGATGTACTCTATCTAAATTTAGAATGAGTTTAGGATAGAATTTCACTGTGTTTTATTTGAACAAACATTTATGTGTCTATTTGCATTAGACCATGTTCTAGAGACTGGCATGTAGCCATTCACAATCTGTTCCCATGGCACTTATATTCTGCTGAAGCTCAGAAAATGATATCCCAAAATAAAGGCCTCAGAAACAGTCTCAGAAGCAAAAGTTTCTCTCTGCCCTTCTCCTGCTCTTCTGTCTCTCACCCTGATTCTACCCAGAAATTAGCCATAGAAACAGGCCAGGCACAGAAAGTCAAATATCACACGTTCTCACTCATAAGTGGGTGCTAAAAAATGTGTACACATGGATGTAGAGAGTGGAATAATAGGCAGTGGAGACTCAGAAGGATGAGGGGGTAGAGGTATGTGGATGATGAGAAATTAAAGTGTGCAATGTACATTATTCAGGTAATGGATACTCTAAAAGCCCTGACTTGACTGCTACACAATCTATGCATGTAATAAATTGCACATTTACCCCCATAAAGTTGCTCAAATAAAAGAAAAAAAAAAGTAGAATATTTCCTCCCCAAGGCAAATTACAGAAACCAAAATCCTTTTTCCCTAAAGCCAGCCATGAAATCTAAAAATATTACTTTAACTCCTACTTTTCTGTGTAAAAACTGGCCATAAAGAAATTATCTGACCTACCTAATTTGATTTTAGTCAGAAGACCCTCATTCTGGACCCTGACCAGAAAGGGTCCTTCCGCATACCTGGGAGGAAGGAATGCTACATAGACAAAGAAGAATCTGGTCAGGCCTTGCTGGGTTTCCCCACTCAGTATATTAGCATTATATTTGACATCTTTTGTGACATCATATTTCTACATGGCTGTCCATATTTTATTGAATTTAAGCATAAAACCGGACAATTTCTCCCATTCTGTCGGTTGTCTGTTTGCTCTGTTGATAATTTCCTTTGCTGTGCAGAAGTTTTTTTTTTTTTTAATTTAATTAAGTCTCATTCATTTATATTTGTTGGTGCTGCATTTCCCTTTGGGGTCTTAGTCATAAGTTATTTACGTAGGCTGATGACTAAAAGAGTTTTTCCTACATTTTCCTCTAGAATATGGTTTCATGCCTTACATTTAAGTCTTTTATCCATCTTGGATTAATTTTTGAAGATGGTGAAAGATAGAGGTCCTGCTTCATTCTTCTCCACGTGCCTATCAGTTTTCCCGGCATCATTTATTAAATAGGGCTTCTTTTCCCCAGTGAATGCTGTTGTCTACTTTGTCAAAGATCAGTTAGTTATAGGTAGCCTGTTTTATATCTGAATACTCTGTTCTGTTCCATTGGTATATGACTCTATTTTTTACCAATACCATGTTGCTTCAGTTACTATAGCCTTGTAGTAAAGTTTGAAGTCTGGTAATGTGATGTCTCCAGGTTTGTGCTCTTTGTTTAAGATAGCTTTAACTATTTAGGCTCTTTCTTGTTCCAGATGAAGCATACAATTATTTATTTTCCAGATCTGTGAAATATGATATCCAATAAAGGGCTAATATTTAGAATCTACAACAAACTCAAACAAACCAGCAAGAGAAGGACAAATAACTCCATTAAAATGGTGCCAACAGCTGGGCGCAGTGGCTCACGCCTGTAATCCTAGCACTCTGGGAGGCTGAGGTCAGTGAATTGCTAGAGGTCAGGAGCTCAGAACCAGCCAGAGCAAGAGCGAGACTCCGTCTCTACTATAAAATAGAAATAAAGTAATTGGCCAACTAATATATATAGAGAAAAAATTATCTGGGCATGGTGGCACACGCCTGTAGTCCCAGCTACTCGGGAGGCTGAGGCAGAAGGATTGCTTGAGCCCAGGAGTTTGAGGTTGCTGTGAACTAGGCTGAGGCCACGGCACTCATTGTTGCTCATGTAGCCTGGGCAACAAAGTGAAACTCTGTCTCAAATAAATAAATAAATAAATAATAAAAATAAAAAGGGAGCAAAGAACAGAAGTTTTTCAAAATAAGATGGACAAATGGCCAACAAGCATACAAAAAATGCCCAACATCACAAATCATCAGGGAAATGCAAATTAAAACCTCCTCACCCCTATCAGAATGCTATTATAAAAAGTCAAAAAAATAATAGATGCTGGTGTGGATGCAGAGATAAAAGAATTCTTCTACACTGTTGATGGGACTGTAAATTAATAATCTCTATGGAAAACAGTTTGGAAATTCATCAATAAACTAAAAGTTGACCTACTATTCTGCCTACTGGATAAACTACTGGGTATCTACCCACAGGAAAATAAGTCATTTTATCCAAAAGAAACCTGCACTTGAACGTTTATTTCAGCACAATTTATAATTGCAAAGATGTGGAATCAACCTAAGTCCTCATCAATTTACAAGTGAAATAACAAAAGGTGGCATATGTGTGTATACACACACACACACACACACACACACACACACACACACCATAGAGTACTACTCAGCCATAAAAACAAAAGAATTAATGTCTTTTGCAGCATATGGATAGAACTGGAGACCATTATCCTAAGTGAAGTATCTCAGGAAAAGATAAACAGACACCACATGTACTGTCTAATAAATTGGAACTAATAGGCACACATGGACACAGAGGGAAGTAAAAGTCATTGGAAATCAAGAAGGGGGGAGTAGAGAGGAGGGTAAAAATCTACTTAACAGTGACAATGAGCATTATTCTCATGATGGGCACATGAATAGCCCTGATTCAAGCAGTATAAAATCTATTCACGGAACAAAAACATTTGTATTCCTTTAATATTTTGAAATGAAAAAATAGATAATTTCTCCTCTATCATTGAGTCTTCATTCTGAAAGCTCCTGTGTCATATAAAACTATGATCAAATAAATATGTATGCCTTTTCTCCTATTAATGTGCCCTTTTTTCAATTGATTTTCAGTGAACCTTCAGAGGGGAAAGAGAAAGTTTTTCCTTCACTCTACAATTCCATTGTAGAGATAAATAATTTTCATTAAAAGAAATTTTGAGGTTTTATTTATTAATGGGATAAGCTAACATTTTTAAGGGACTATGAAGTACAGATTGACTGGGATTGGTATTTTAAATTGGATTTTCAGGGAAGTCATATTTGAGGGAAACTCTTTATACTAATATTGGTTTGTTTTTTCAGTTTAATCTAAGGTATGCTATATTAACAACAACCCAAAACCTCAGTGACTTCAAACAATAGTTAATTTATCCTTCACATCATAGGTGGTATACACCTTTAAAGCAAATATAATCAAAGTTTCAGTAGACTTTAAAAAAAATAGATATTTTCAAGTAGATTCTATAATTACATGAAGATGCAGAGGGTTTACAATTGTCAAAACAAATGTGAAGAAGAACAATAGTAAATGGCTAACCTTAAGCTATTTCTGAAGATTTTTATAAACCTACAATTAATAAAGTGTGATGTTGCCATAAATATAGATGAAAAGATCAGTGAAACAGAAGAAAAATGCAAAAAAGTGAGCACACGTTTGGAAACAGAATGGCATAAACTAATTTTTAATAATAGGTGCTGAGGCCAAGGAGCAGAGCAAGATTGCCAAACATAAACCACCAGCAATCACCCCGCCACACAAATACCAAATTCTACAACTATCCATGCTATCAAGCACCTTCAGAAGAACTAAAACTCAGGCGAGTGATCATACTATCTGGTTTTAACATTATATGAAAGAAAGGTGCTGAAGAAGGCAGAAAAGACAGTCTTGCATTCCTTATGCCATCCCTGCCCCTTCCACTGGCAGTGCAGCGACAGCACACCAAGTAGAGAAAGAATCTGTTTGCCTGGTGGAGGAAGAGTGAAGTTATTGTGGGGATTTGCATTGAACCTCAGGGCTGCCCTGGCACAGGGGAACACAGCACAGGACAGAATTCTGCTGGTGCCCACAGAGGGAGCATTTTGACCAGCATGATCAGAAGGAAATGTTCTGCCCAGAATCCCAAGTCCTGGCTAGCCCCACCACTGGCTGACATAAAGCAGCATGGGGCCTGGACTAAATTCATCGAGGCAGTCAAGCCACAAAGGCTGCAGGTCTTGGGTGATTTCTGTGGCTGTGCTGGCTCAGAACCAGTGGACTTGGGGTGCACATAATTCAGGAAGACACCAATGATGGTTCAACCACTATGGAAAACAGTCTGGAAGTTCTTTAACTAAAAATAGAAATACTACATGACCCAGCAATCCCACCGCTGGGTATATATCCAAAGGAGGAGAATTCAGGATACCAAAAAGGCATCTGCACTTCCATGTTTCTTCCAGCACTATCCTCAATAGCCAAGATTTGGAATCAACCTAGGTGTCCATCTACAGATGACTAGATAAAGAAATTGTGGTACATATACACAATGGAATACTATACCAGCCACAATAAAGAATGAAATCCTGCCATTTGCAACAATATGGATGAAACAGGAGAACATTATGTTAAATGAAACAAGCCAACCACAGAAAGACAAATCTCTCATGTTCTCACTCACATGTGGGAGCTAATATTAAAAACAATTTATCTCAAGGAGACAGAGAGCAGAATGATTGTTACTAGAGGCTGAGAAAGGTAGCAGGGAGAGGGATAAAATGAGGATGCTTAATGGGTAAAAAAAAATGTAGCTAAATACATGGATAGGATGAACAATATTTGATAGCATAACAAAGTGACTATAATAACAATAAGTTAGGGTATTCTTTAAAATAAATGAAAGTATGGAACTGGAATATTTCTAACACAAAGAAATGATAAATGCCTGAGGTGATGGATATTCCAATTACCTTTATTTGATTAATTCATATTGTATGCCTGTATCAAAATATCACATGCACTTTGTAAAGATATATATTTTATGCTCATAATAATTAAAAATAAAAATAGGTGCTAAGGCATTTCTATGGCAAAGAAAAATCTTTTAATCAAATGGGATGCAAAAACACATAAAACAAAGAAAATTATTCACAGACTTCTTTTCATAGTCCAAACTCTGTAAGATATTATTAACAAATATATTTTAGACCTAAAAACAAAAGTCATGATATAAATCTTTCAGAAGAAAATATAGAAAAATGTACTCATGCAAAACAATATTAGGATCTGTGTATTTCACTATATATAATTTTAGTTCAATAGATAGTTGTAAGGTTAGAAAAAGACAATTCATAGAACCATTGTCAACAGTGTTAATATAAACAACATTATATCATTGTTGAATCAAAACAGTGCTTACCAAGGGCACATAAAAAAAAAGACACTATATATACAGACAGCAACCAAATCCTATATGAATACATAGTATATATGAATACACAGTAATTACATCACTATATGATGAGGATTGAAATAAAGGTACATCACAGACACTATAGAATTATAGGAAAAAAGGCTTAAACTTTTGAAAGATTGAAAGAGGAAAATAAATGCTTAATAGCATAAATATTCCTTAAGCCTCCAACTATTAACAATATGTTTAATCACCATTTTTTATGTTTTTATCATAGAGACACTCACTAGATTCAAAAATATAGTTAGATATTTGATTCAGTTTGTCATATATTTCTTTATAAAAAGAAATGTTTAATATAGAAATGTTTGAATTAAAATGCATTGAAGACTCATAATGTTATTTTAACACATATTACTACACTTTGAATCCATTATGGCTGAATTCAAAGTATATTTTTTAACAGCTTTTAGTTTAAATAAATGTACTCATTTTTTTTTTTACTAGACTTTAATTTTATGTAATGCTTAAACTCTTTTAGAATTTGTATTTAACTAAGAAAAAGGCAAATTGCCTAAAAACATATAACTAGCGTGGCTGTACCTTGTATATTTTTTCCCTTAAGTTCAACATTTTTGATAAAAATAGTTATTTAAAAGTATCAGTAAAAATAAAAGAAATACTTGAGAAAAATTATTAGAAAAGACTGTTAGTCTGAAGACAGTCACTCTGTTATTTGATTCCCATGCCATTTAGATATACCTGCCTAACATTTGTCATTCTGCTCTTTATAATTGATCATCATTCATATATATTTTCTTTCATAATTGTGTTTTGAGTGCCCTAAGTGAAGGTGCAGTCCATGTCCTTTAACTCTTCTCATGGTCTTTCACCAAATATCATTCTAATCATGATGACATTTTAAAAACCCAGTAAAATAGCATATAATAACTTAGTAGAAATTTTAGGTTAAAGTTGATATTCAGTTATCAACATGCAGTCATCCACCAAATTAGGAATAAAGTTTTCTACTTTAAGGCATATTATTCCTTGAATTTCTTGTGTTTTGAATTTTTAAACATAACAATGTATATTATCAATTAGTTATTTCTCTTTTAATATTATAATTAGTTTATATAACAATTTTCCTTTAGGAATATTAACCAATCAATAATTCCTAGAATAAAATACATGTTTCTGCAGCCAGACTCTGTAAAGAAGGTAATAATCCAGTATATATCTAAAATTTCTAACCTACTACATAACAATTGCTTTATATAGTTATATTGTTAAAACAGTAGTGGACATTTTAGAGAATAAAATTAAAGCATAGACTATTTGGAGAACATTTATTTCTAAACGTTTAGTTGTAATTAATTTTTAATGGCTCAAAGATGTGTAGAACACCTATAGCATATGTTACCATTCTCCATTGCAAAAAAGCTCTGTAATAGTAAGGTTATAAAATACAATATTGTGTTGTATCACTCCAGAAGCAAGTGGGAAAGAGTATGTTTATATTTTTATTTCACAGAAAAAAAATATACGAGTAGCTTATATAATTTATACATACAAATTATACAATTGTATTCTTATGTAATATATAAATATATTTCTATCTATATATGTATATATATTTATATATGTGAGTATGACTAAAAATACAATAAAACCAGATAGAAGATACAAAATTTCATTATGAGAGAAAATTAGTGAATTAAATTATAGCTAATAAAATAAAATATTATCTTGTAAGGAGAGACATATGATAATTTATATACAATTTTTACAATTTCAAAAATTAAAAAGGTAAAATAATTCATGACCAGCACATATACACCTCATGCAGTGTTAAAGATAGTCCTTCAGTGTTTACTCTGCATTGATTAAAACTTGTTGAAAATGATAACCACTACAGTGTTCTTAACAAGGTCATTTTCAATGTGTTTAACCACTTCTCTTCAGTCCTCAATTCCAAAAGAGACCAAAAGATTATTGTCTTTACTTAGAATCACCTTACTTCATCTAACTTTAATACATCCTTTCTCTCTTGGTCTTTCATACTTCTCTTTTCTCAAATTTCTTTTTTTTCTTCCCTGTGAAGTTATTTTATGGACACCTTATATATTTTGATTGTTGTATCTCTTGTCTTTCCATTAACATTTTCTCTTGCCCTTCCAGCAAAACTGTGTTTAGGTTCCACAGGCCACAATACTAATCACTCTCTTGCTGTGCTGCTTTTTTTATTTCAGCATATTATGGGGATACAAATTTTAAGGTTTCAAATAATGCCCTTCCTCCCCTCCCCCAACAAGTATGAGTTTTCAGCATGGCTATCCCCCAGACGGTGTACATCTCACTCATTATGTATGTATATACCCACCCCACTCCCCCTCCCACCTGCCCAATAACAAATTACTATAATTCCTATGTGTTCACTTAGGTGCTGCTCAGTTAATACCAGTTTGCAGGTGAGTATATGTGGTGCTTGTTTTTCCATTCTTGGGATACTTCACTTAGTAGTATGGGTTCCAGCTCTAACCAGGAAAATACAAGATGTGCTATATCACCATTGTTTCTTAGAGCTGAATAGTACTCCATGGTATACATATACCACATTTTATTAATCCACTCTTGGATTGATGGGCACTTGGGTTGTTTCCACAGCTTTACAATTATGAATTGCGCTGCTATAAACATTCAAGTTCAGGTGTCTTTTTTGTAGAGTGTCATTGGATCTTTTGGATAAATGGGACATTATCAAACTAAAAAGCTTCTGCATAGCCAAAGAAACAGTCATGAAAGTAAACAGACAACCTACAGAATGGGAGAAATTTTCGCATCCTACACATCTGATAAGGGGCTGACAACTAGAATATACTTAGAACTCACGAAAAACAGCAAGAAAAAATCAAACAACCCTATCAAAAAGTGGGCAAAGGACATGAACAGAAACTTTTATAAAGAAGACAGAAGAATGGTCAACAAACATATGAAAAAATGCTCAACATCTTTAATCATCAGGGAAATGCAAATCAAAACCACAATGAGATATCACTTAACCCCAGTGAGAATGGCCTTTATCAAAAAGTCCCCAAACAATAAATGCTTGTGTGGATGTGGAGAGATAGGAACACTCCTACACTGCTGGTGGTACTGCAAACTAGTTCAACCTCTGTGGAAAGCAATATGGAGATACCTTAAAGTGATACAAGTGGATCTACCATTTGATCCAGCAATACCATTACTGGGCATCTGCCCAAAAGATCCAATACTTTTTCTTTCTTTGACATTTACCTGGATACATTAGGGAATTTATCAGTATGTCTATTTTCATTTATTCTTATTTGATCTTCAACCCACAAAATTCTGGGTTTCCATTTTGACAATTTGAAATGTTCTTGCAGAGTTGGCAATATCTGTATAGTTCTAATTTTAATGTATTAACATATTTCATCACTCTTTACAATATGACATTTATCCTGTGTCCTTCTTAAAATGTGTTTTCCTTCCCTTAGTGTCTTTGAATGTCTATATTACTGATTTGACCTTTTTTTTTTTTTTTTTTTTGTACTTAAACTCCTGTCCAAGATATAATTGTGGGATGTCTCTTCCTTCATATATTCACACACACCCACAGACACATAGAGACACACACACACACACACACCCTATTAAAGAAATTATAAAACTTATGTCTGTATTAAACATGTCATTTTAAGAGGAGTTTGAACCTTCAATCTTTGATACAAGGAACAGTTTAAAGAAGAGTTTAAGATGAAAGATTATGGTTGAAGACATTTGTTCAAATTTTGATATCTGCTACTTATTAATCATCCAACTAGTAATTTCACTGAGCACCTGTTTCCCATATGAGGAAGTAGATACTAAAAATATTCTATAAAATGATAAAATTTTAAAAAGTGTATGTAATATATCTGATGCTTATAAAAAAGTTGAGACATAATCAATCTTAAAATTTATTTAGTTCCAAACATGTTCCTAGTAATAATGAAAGATGTAAACATTGCATTATAAAAGATGTTATATTGTAGATACACTTTGAAATTTTTTATAATAGGATATTCAATGAAACAATGTTTCTGTCCATTGTCTGCACTTTTATTTTTTCTTTTAATTACCTCATTTACCAAAAAATGCATATTTTGAGAGATTCCATCTATTTTATAAAGTAGTTAGGTTTGAAGTGATTGTTGCTCAACATTTATGAAATAAATATAATCTAAGTCTCAGCTATTGTCTTGAAGTCATTTAAAAATTGTGATAGAATATTGGACATTTTATGCTCATAATTTTTATATATAACATTATAAATAAAATTCTCCTTTTCATTATAAAAGTGATTCATTTCTAATTCTACAATATGAGATAAACATACTTATACAATAATCACGTACTAAAGAGAAAATAAATTAAAAAGTGATGCATAGACTGTGATGTATGTATTTTATATTTAAAGCACATAGATAAAAAAATTCAATGACATCTGATGATTTCCAGAGAAATCTTTATATCTTGAACATTTTGAGATATCATATATTTTTTAATATTTTTTTCATGATGATGTGTACTTTCCATAATGTAACTTATAGCATGGGTTTATATATGTGTCATGATATATTTGGTTCTCACTGTACTAATTAGTCATTTGATACATATGTATATGAATGTGTTTATGTGGTGTGTCTATGTATGTGTATGTGTGTTTATCTCTATTATTCATATAATGTAATATTTCATTATAAGTGCTAGTTTACCTTCTTATACATTTAGATATGCTAATAGAAAATATATTTTCTAGATTTTGGTTTATCATAAAAGTGTATAGTGTAGAATTTTATTTGTATTATAAAATATTATGTATTATGCGAGACAAAGGCCAAGACGTTGGAAGGCTGAAGATTTTACTACTTATTTCTTTTTGGGGTCTACTAGAAACCCACCATGGTTGTTTTTAGGTGTTGTTTGGGCTGTCCTTCTGCACATATCTCTTTGCTATTTTGGATCTTATTCAACTGTATTGGGTCTCTGTCTCTTTTTCTCTTTCTGTCTCTCTCCTTTTGAAAATCTGTTTTCAGTTGCTTTATTAGTAATAATCAGAAAAGTTTTATGTGGCTTATGTAATATAAGACTTATGTAGAAATGATACAAATAACTCAAAAGATAAGAAATTGAAAAATATTTTAAGGAGTTCTAAAATTCCAATAGTTTAAAGAATTTGCTAAATGTAAAATATTTAATTTGTAATAAGGTAGAACTTCTGATTTTATTTCTGACATATAAAGCATTTAAAGTCATTACTACTGTCGTTATAAGAGGAAAGACTGGACACACTGAAATTTAGCAAATGTTAATGAACCCATCAGAGAACACTGGTTGCAGGAATAACTAACACCCTGCTCTAGAAAGATAGACACATCCAGAGAATCACAGCTGATATATGCTTATATGGATTAGGAGCCCGTGGAGTTTTAAACTGTTAGAAACACTTGAATTTTAATTTTGAGCAATTGCTGGAGATTAAGTATAGTCTAGTGTGAAAATAAGAAATTCTTGGGAACCACAGTGTTAGAGCGGTTGTCAACCTCTTGTAGGCTTTATTTCCAGGAACCCTACCAGGTTTCCATGATACAGATATAGGGAAACTTTCCTTGTTCCATTAGCAAGGGAATGGTATTAGTAATCATTAATCATTATTAAATACACTCTAAGTATTTCACAGAGTGTCTTTGTATTGGAATATTTCTGATTTTTTCTCTCTCTCTCATGATTAGACTGGGTTGCATGTTCTTGGTAGGAACACAACAGACGTAAAGTGCCATTGACCTTATATCCCATCAGAGGTATATACTATCAATATAACTTTTCACTATTGATATTGACCTTGACTATCGGGATGAGATAGTGTTTGGCATGTTTTTTTCTTTTGTGTATGTACTCTTCCCCACCCCTACTTTCTATACTGTACTTTTTGGAAAAAATATCTATGCATAGGTAACACTTAAAAAGTGGGGAGTTATGTTCCACCTTCGCATGGGTAGAGAGTATACAATAATTACTTGAAATTCTTCTGCATAGAAATTTGTCTCTTTTCCCCACTTTTTTATTCAATAATTCATTTAAATTATTATGGATTTATGGTTATTATTTTACATTTTGTATTATAAACCAATACAACTTGATTTTGTTGCTGAAATTGTTAATTTTTTTCAGTGCTTTTTTGGTTGGCACTTGTGCTGCTCTGACATACCCTTATGGCATAGTTTATTTTATTGTTTTTGAGTAATTTTTTTACTTTTTGGCACTACAATGAGTATGAAATGCTCCAAACTCATTCCACTGCTAGAAGCAGTTATTTCTCTAAGGAACTCTGGCTCCTTTTGTTGGAGAATGATATCACAAATCAAGAACTGGGTACTAAGTGTACTCATTGCTACTGGGATGTTTTTGCTCCAGGCTTTTTCAGCAAACAGAGAAAGAAAACATATGTGTGTATACTAACCCTGGCCTGTGTGTGTTACACTGTTCTATGTGTAACTATCTGTAACTATATCGAGCTAGACATAAATTCATACTAGTGCTCCAATTGTAATCCATTACTACATAGATGATTCCAGTCTCCTCTTCTTACTTATCTATGAATTCTTACTCAAATTATGAAAAACCTGCCTCCCACCACTCACCATATATGTATTTTAATTGTTCAATTCCAATGTATATAGATAGCGCTATTAGCATTTTTAACCATATTCTTTACAATACAATTTTATAGCTTATATATAGTTTCTCTTTATTTTATTTATGTTTTTTTTTTATTTTTTTTATTTATTTTTTTATTTATTTATTTTTTTTTTTGAGACAGAGTCTCACTTTGTTGCCCAGGCTAGAGTGAGTGCCGTGGCGTCAGCCTGGCTCACAGCAACCTCAATCTCCGGGGCTCAGCGATCCTACTGCCTCAGCCTCCCGAGTAGCTGGGACTACAGGCATGCGCCACCATGCCCGGCTAATTTTTTGTATATATATTTTTAGTTGGTCAATTAATTTATTTCTATTTTTGGTAGAGACGAGGTCTCGCTCAGGCTGGTTTCGAACTCCTGACCTTGAGCAATCCGCCCGCCTCGGCCTCCCAAAGTGCTAGGATTACAGGCGTGAGCCACCGCGCCCGGCCTAGTTTCTCTTTAGAGTATACTCATTTGTAATGCAATTTAAATTACAAACTTTTCTCTCCACCAACTTCATAGAAGTTTCCTACATTTCTGATTTTTGTTTGTTTGTTGTCACAGTCTGCATTCCATATTGGTATTCCCCTGACCTCCTAAATGACTTAAAAAAAGTTGTATAACTTAAGGTTCATTCTGTGCTATAAAGTGTTTTGAAAAGTGCATAGTGTTATATAGTCACAATTATAGTGTCATACAGAATAGATTTACCACACTAAAAAAAAAATCTCCTGTCTCTTACTTAATCAATGGTCTCTATTTCCCTGTCCCAAACCCCTGGTAAATAATTATCTTTTTATCATCTTTGTATTTTGCCTTTTCCATAATGCCACGTAATTGGGATCATAGGGTATGTAGTCTTTTCAGATTTGATAGGCATTTAAGATTTATCTGTGTATTTTTTGTGGCTTGATAATTTTTTTTTATTGAGGTAAAATATACCTAACATAGTATTTCTCATATTAACTATTTATAAGTATACAATTGAGTGACATTAAATACATTCATACTTTTGTATAGTCTCACATCTATTTGGCTTTCTCCATCATCGTATTTTTGCTAAATATTCAGTTATTTCTGAGGACCATTCTAACCACCCTATTTACTATTGTATCCCACTGTCAGAGTTCTTTTACACCAAAAAGCTCCGTAAAAAAATGCAGCCTTTTTCTGCCATCCTTACTATTCAGAATCTTCTAACACACAATACAATTTGTTTGTTTTTATTTTGTGTTTATTTTGGTTTCTTCCTGCCAACTGTAAACTCCATGAAGGCAAGGATTAATGTTTTGCATGCTGATATGTGGCAAAAACTTAGAAAAGTACCTTGTGCATAGTAAGTGCTCAATATATGTATGCATGTTAATAAATAATTAATTGGAAGAATAAATACAGGGATTTCTGTGTAGTCAGTGGGACATAGATAAAGACATTTATTTGCTTTAAGTAGATATTGGCTGGGCTCCAGCTCCATACAGGATAATACAAAATGTAGTTAACCATTTCTTTTATGGAAGTAACATTTATTGGGTGTTGGACAGGTGGGAGGGGAGAGGAGGGGATGGATAAATTTATACCTAACGGGAGTGGTGCCAGCTGTATGTGAGTGGGCACGCTTGTAGCTCTGACTCGGACAGTGCAAAGGCAATCTATTAATATGTAACCAAAGCGTTTGTACTCTTGTAATATGCTGAAATTAAAAAAAAAATGGCTGGGACCTGGCATCAGAGCTGGAGACCCATTAGATATCACTACTGTTTTTCCTCGATTCTTTTTCTGGGTGAATTTTTGCAGCAAGTGGCTTTAAGGGGAAGATGATGAGACAGCTAGTTTGACTTCCCTTGGTGTTTTGTAAAGCACCCCATGACCTAATATTATAACTCTCCATTAACAATATAGAGTTCAGAGTCCCTGCAGTTTCTTTGAGGTGAATTTCTCTCACCTACAAAGAATTTTTTCCTGAACTTTTTAGTATTGCAAATTTTATGCTTAATTATTCACTGGTCACTTTCTATTCTTTTTCTATTCTGTTTCCAAGGAATTTCTTAATTATTTTGCTACTTATTGCACACTTGCCATTTCCCTGCTGTCTTATGGATTTATTGGTGTTTTTTTAATAGCTATTTTTAACTAATTCAGGTTGGAGGGCAGATAAACTCATGCAATTGTGCATGCCATGTGAACTGGAAGACGCTGAGAGTTCAATTTCATTATAAGTGCTATAAAAACCGATAAGCTCATAGGGCATTACATATAGCCCAAATAGATGATACGACTCATAGAGAGTTTTACAACAATTTCTTTAAGTCTATGTAAAATTATGCTATTAATAAGAAAATTGAGAAGTGGTCTAGAGTGTTAATACATTTATAGAAGCAGTGTGTGTGTGTTTGTGTGATTATGTACACTGATCAATGAAATTCTCATTATGAGGTGATCTTAATTTTTTTTGACAGTAAAAAGTGATTTTCATATTAAAAGTAGGTAGAGAACCAATAGATTTTTAAATTTCTATGAACATAAAATTTAGGCTACATTTACTAAACATGTGATACAAAGAACTGAAGCAATTTACTTTACATCTTTTTCAATATAAATTAAGACCAATTCAGAGAAAAATTTACAATTATAAAAACATAATAAGTTTGAGTATAATATTTTACTAGACTACATATGTAGTTTCATAAATATTCACCCAGAAAAAGGGCAAAAATTCACCCAGAAAAAGAATCGAGGAAAAACAGTAGTGATATCTAATGGGTATGCATTTCAATATGTATGCATTTCAAATATTTATATAAATATATTTCAAAAAGAAAAAAGGGGATAAGGAAGCAGTAGAGAGTAACAGCATTTGATCAATTAATTTTCTAGCCCTGTAGAATATAAAACAGCAAATTCACATAATACTGAAATACAAAACTGATTATATATTTAAAACTTAAAGGACACATTTTAAAAATAATGTTTTTTTTTCTAGTTTATGAATCAGAAGAAATTATAATAGTTATATGTTTGGATAGAGAGATTATTATAAAAACAAAATAATTGAACCAGATTCATTTTATGTTAGTGTAATTTTTTTCCTTTTATATAGCTCAAAATGCTTTATAAAGCTCCCTCTAACACATTTTATTTCACCTGATATTGTCTCATTTTTCAATGACATATATTCAAGAGAATAATGTTTGAATTAGTTTGTATCAGTAATATACCATGATATGATATAACTTCTGACAAAATGTTTTAAGCATGATAAATGTTCATTGGCTTAAGTAATTTAGATTTTATTGACAGAGTCCTAATTTTTAAATTCAATTTTAATGATGTTATTTACATTTAAGGAATTTTTTGGTTGCTGGAAGCAGAAAATCACCCCACATTTTCTCTGAGGTAAAAATATTTTTTGAGATGACTTCTGACAAATGGTTATTTAGCATTTGTTTAAACATCTTTTAAAAATATTCATTCATCTAATATTTATCAAGAGATATTTTTAGCCTGAAACTGTGCTAGGCTAGAAGTTCAAAGTTCAATAGGAATATTATTCTTAAGCAATTTACTGTGTAGCAACAAACACAAATTAATTAGAGCATTATTTTTCTGTGAATCACATATAATAGTTGATGTTTAGAATCAAAATTAAACTCTTTACTGATGCTTATGAAGCCACTATAAAATGAGGGCAAAATTATGCTAAACCTATAAAAAACTGAGAAGAAATTTTTTTAAAAATCCAGTTGCCAGAAACTATGAGTGTAACTTTCAGCTTGTTTAACCAGAAAGTTAGTCAAACAGATCACATGCTTAAGAGACTGAGGTTACAATATTCATGAAGGATTAAACCTTAAAGTCTTAGACCCCTTTAATTGAAGAAAAATTAGATATGTATTGCTAGCCAAAAATTTAACCATAAGCTTAAGGGTGTTCCAATATTTCTTTTAACATTAAAGATGAAATAAAGACATTCTGTGATGTACAAAATCCAAGAAGTTTTATTATCCACATACTCTCTGAAGGAATAACTAAAAGATGAACTGAAGCATAAAGTGCAGTTTTAAACAGAAACAAAGAAATGGTAAGATGTAAGAAACAATGGTAAAGAAGTAAAATGATCTAATACATTAGTACATTTAAGGAAGTATTGAAAAGAAATAATAATAGAAATAAAAGCAGTACTGAACTGATAAATTTCAGATGTTTAAAAGCATTGTGGAATGTAAGTGGCAGACAATAAAAACAATAGGAGGAATTAAAGTAAGCAGGGAGTTTTCAAAAGGATAGAGAAATCTATGATTTATGTCTTGTTAAGAAGAAAAATATGAATTAGCTTTATGCTTTGCAAGAGAATTATGAATTATGCAAACTAAAGTTATAGAATCGGCACTAAAGAAAAGAAGCACAATGTAGACAAAAATGAAAAAAAGGAACTCTGTTTTAAAAAGACAAAATACTGTAACTATCAAGATTTATAAACAAATTTGTGCTGGACTATTCGATTAAGTGAAGTCTGTTTTTAAAGCAATACCTCATTGGATGATATGCAGAGCTAATATTTTGGTATTATTTTTCCCTTTTGATTTTTCTGTTTTACAAATGATACAAAAGATGCAGAAAAAAAGAATGCTATTGAGCAATTTGTAATTAAAAAACCTTGACCAAGAGTCAGGGAATTGGACTGTGTAAGAAAGAACTATCTTATATCTGACTGTGACAGTTCTGTGATTATCTCTAGAGATACCTGGTAGCCTGCTACTGATCCTTGGCCAAGATAAGGATGAGTTATGTTGCTAGTGATTAATACTGTGCTGTTTAAAGTTTGGAACTCCCCTGGAGGTACTTTGGGGCTAGAATCTGTGTTGTTTTCGAGATATATACTGAAGATAGATTGTGAATACCCAAGTACAAGTCAGCGGTATTCATTGTCTGAATTATTGGTGTAGCCCCCGCAAAATTTTTCCTGTGTCTGTCATTGCCTTGCTTTAGTCTTTTTTAAGCATAGCAGCCAATGTGTCATAAAATAAGACTCTTCTGCTCAAAACCCTCCAGTGGCTTCCCATGTCACTCAAAGAAAAATTAGATCTTTACAAAATGCCTGCAAAGGCTGTATGTAATCTGCCTCTAGTTTCCTCTTTTACTTTAACTCCCACTCTCCTGATTGTACATGCTCTGCCGGCCACACTGGCTTCCTCACAGTGTATGGAAAAATCTGGGGTGCTCCACTTCAATGTACTTAAACTTACTCTTGCATCAGCCTGGGATATTCTTCTCTAGACAATAGGTACCCCTTTTCACTTCCTCATATCTTTTTTTTTATTTCATCATATTATGGAGGTACAAATATTGTTAGGGTTACAAATATTGCCCCTGCCCCCCTCCCTCCCCCCGATGTGTCCAATCCCCTGGTGGTGTGCGTCACACACGTTATGGAAGCACACACCCCTTTCCTCCTCCCCCCTACCACCTGCCCACCACCTGATAAAATGTTTAGTTTTTATTTTTATTTTTTTGACATTTTAGTTGCATTGTATAACTTTGCCTCTCCCTAAGAAGGGATAGAGTTATGCCCTTCCCTCCCCAAATACTTGCCATCTCCCTAAATGGGTGACAGAAATGAAAAGAAACTTCTCCAAACAAGACAGAATAATGGCATGCAAAGATATAAGGAAATGCTCAACTTCTCTAATTATTAGAGAAATGCAAATCAAAACCTCAATGAGATACCACCTAACCCCAGTAAGAATGGCCTACATCAAGAAATCCCAAAACAACAAATGCTGGCGAGGATGCGGAGAGACAGAAACACTCCTACACTGCTGGTGGGACTGCAAATTAGTGCAACGTTTCTGGAAAAGAATTTGAGGATACCTCAAACAGCTAGAAATAGAAATTCCATTCGACCCTGCAATAGCATTGTTGGGCATCTACCCAAAAGAGCATAAGACATTGTATTATAAAGACATTTGCACCCGAATGTTTATAACAGCACAATTGACTATTGCATGGTCATGGAAATCACTTCCTCATATATTTATTTGCTTTTTGCAAATAATGTCTTTCTGGCTGGTGGATCTAAAGTAACAACTGCATCACTCCAACAATATATAATTTCTTTTTCTCTTTTATTATTTTTCATGGTATTATTATTACCTAGTTAGATATATATTTACTTAACTTACTTATTTACTTTCCTCCAGGTATACAAAAAAAACAAAAAAAAAACTGTTCTCTTTTTATTAACTGCTATACCACCTGTGGTTAGAACAATTTCCTGCATACTGTAGGAGTGTAGGATAGATTTGAACTACAGCTGGGTTGGATATCTCGGGAGGTCTCTTGGATATCTGGGTTTGATTCTTGGCCAAGATAAGAGTGGTAGACTTTATGATACCCAGTAAAGTTGACACATGTAATTAACCATCACAATATGCTCTAAAGTCTGAAACACTATGGAACTATTTGTTTACTGATGTTTTTTAATTGGCATACCTGTTAGACAACATAGATTCATCATATGACCAAAGGGGAATAAAAATCCCCGCCCAAAACTTTCCTTTGAGATTTTCCAAAGTCAATGTTCTTTGTATATATCTCAGTGATCAATGCCAGGATAAAGACACTGGAAATTTATGATTGACTTATTTCTGAAAACTCCCTCAATGTTTGCCTGCAGTCTCTTGCTCTTATTGTTACTCAACTTTTGCCTTAAAAAATAGTGAATATACTCCGTGAAGTCTTGTAAGTATTTTGAATTATTCACACATCTGAAATCTTTGTGGAGATGCTCAAGAAACATTTCCTCAATGAATAAATGAATATCATTCAGTTCTATTGTATGCACTTCTCAGTCTGTTCAGGTTTTGATACCCAATACCATGGACTGAGTGGCTATAAACAACAGAAATTTATTTCTCAGAGGTCTGGAGGCTGAGAAGTCCAAAACTAAAGTGCTGGCAGATATGTTTTCTGGTGAGGGCCCTTTCCTCACAGACAGTGCCTTCTTGCTATGTCCTTATGTAGTGGAAGGGTTGAACTAGCTCTCTGGGCCTTTTTATAATGGTGAAAATCCTATTCATGAGGGCTACACTTTATGAACTAATCACCTACCAAAGGCTCCACCTCCTAAGGCCATCACCTTGGGAGTTAGGATTTCAATATATGAATTTTAGGGGGACACAAATATTTAAAGCCTGGCGATGTGTTTTAAGACTCTTAAATATTTGATAGAAGAATAATCCACAGTATGGATTCATCAGGATTATTTAACCACTCTCTTTGTATGTATCTTAAATTCCTTTGAATAATATTGCTTAGAATAGCTAAATTTAAAATCCCTGTCAAATCAGGATAGAAGCGAGAGCACCATGGAGACATGACTTCTAATTATGTCACAGCTTGATTAAGCCTCAGTCACTGGAAAACTGCTAGTTTTTCCCTTTACACAGGGCAAACCAAGAGCAACAGGCAGGCAGAATGATTAACATAAAAACAAATATATGCACATTGCATCAGTTTTCCCCTAATGCTAACTGTCCACAATAGATCAGTTCTGGGTTCCAGAGCAAAAGACAAAGTAAGAACATCCATTAAGAAACTCAAAAACACAAACTTTATTTTTTCTGTTATTTTTATTTATTTTCTTTTTTATCTTACATTGCCAATGAATGTTCCTATCCTCCTCCACAGATTTGCATTATCTTGTTTACTAATTTTATTGCATTATGATCCGGAGATACCATGATTTTTCTTCCTAAGATTTACTTTTCCATGTTTCGTGGGTAAGTTTTCTACTTATATTGGAAAATAATGTGTGTGTTTTACTCTGGATAACATCTAATATCTAGCTGTATAGCCCTATTATTGCTAATCATACTTGTCAAAACCTAATTCCTTTTGCTTTTATTTTGCCTTATCTTTACTGTTAATTGTCAATAAATTTATGCTAATCCCTCCATTATGAGATTGTTAATATGTTTATCTTCCTTTGTTTCTCAGTATTTATTCATGTAAACTTAAAAGCCTAATTAAATGCATAATATTCATGGCTTAAATCTTTTGCCTCCTTACAATTATGAAATATATCTGTAAATGAGGCCTATTGTTACTTATGTTTTTCTATGTTTACCAATATACTTATTTACATTTTGAGCATTTGTCTTTTATCTATTTTTATTAATTTCCAAATATTAATATTTGTGATGCTAAATTTTAATAAACTCAACTCTATAATATAATTTATATTTAAAAAGATAGTTTATGTTTAAAAATCAGGTAATATGGAATGTAGTGCTTAGAGTCACATTTGTGGAGGCAATATGATTACAGTATGGAAACATACAAAATTGAGGCCACCTGGGGCTAAAGGAGATTTAAATCTCTAAGAGTCTGATTTCATGATTATTTCAGAATATGTAGTTGTATGATGAGATAGTATATGGCCTATATTTGTAAGTATATATTTTTGTTTTATTCTGACACTATTTTGTTGCTAAATGTTATTAAGTTTTCATAATTCATCCATCTTTATATCATTATAGAAAAATTCATCTTCCATATTTCATATATCCCTAGACTTACATGAAAGGGAGGATATTTTAATCCTTATTACCCAAAGGGAGACATTTTTTGTGGGAACTCACAAACAGTTGCATAAATTAAGGCATTACAAATGTGTTTGTTGATTTATAAATATATTGATTTGTATATGTTTATTCAAATAATACAAAGATGATGTTAGCAATGTCATTAGCAAAAATGTATCACAGTTAGCCCTTGAAAAACAATAATAAGCTCTGCTTAGGATATGTAGGATAATCAATTAAAAACTGCTTCTACTTTCAAAATCAGACTCATCCTCTGAACTCTTATGACCTCTAATAAGGTTCTTTCATTCTCAGACTATAAAAGTACTAATTGAGTATCACTACCATACATCACCACATGAATGGCTTTGATTGCTACAAAAAATAGAGTATGAGATTAACCTCTGATTTTTATAGCAGAGAAACATTTCCATATGAATTATTTTATATTAATAAAAAGATAGAAAAATCTTCAATCCTAAAATAATTCAGATTATAATAATTAAAATGTGTACACCTGTGCCATTCACAGAGATAAATTGCAAATTATCATTGCCTGCTTCCTTACTGAGATTATAGTTACAGTGTGTTAACTATAATTTTATAAGCCCACCCAACTAAATACATTTCATCATCATTTCCAGTGATCATAGGAATGGATAACTCATTTTTTTTAAAGAGTTAAAAGCCTACTGATTTCTTTGGCTACCAAGAAAACTGATATTCAAATAAATACTATAAAATTCTCAATTTTTGAGAAACAAATTAAACACTTCATTTTTTTTTAAATTAGAGTAATTAGAGAACATTACTACATTAGTCAGCTTGTACTACTGTAACACAATGCCACAGATGGGGTGGCTTACACAACAGAAATTTATTTCTTACTGTTCTAGAGGCTGCTAAGTCCAAGATCTCCAAGATCAAGAAGCCAGCAGAGATTCCGTTTCTGCAGATGTTCCTTTTACTGGTTTGCAGACTGTTGTTTTCTCCTTGTATCTTCTTATGGTGGAGACAGAGAGAGATTGTCTCTCATGTCTCTTCTTGTAAGGACATTAATCCCTTTCATGAGAGCTCCACTTCATGACCTAATTATCCCCCCAGAGCCTCATGTCTTATTGCATCACATTGGGGATTTAAAGACTTGAAATTTGAAGGGACCCAAACATTCAGTCAATAGCAAATACAATGTTTGAAAGTTTAATGATTCTAATAACCATATTTTTCACATTAGACCTCCTAAATAACTGAAAAGAGACTTGCCCACTAATCCCAAATCTCTGGATTTGGTTATTAAGGTCATTAAATATGAAATGTCCAATTTCAAATCAAACGTTTAGTTTATTATGTACCAAGCAATAAAGAGTACAATTAGTCAAAGTATGCACCTTAACTATTATACTGACACAGTTTTGCCATCTTAACGATAGCTTGTTTATGCCAGCAGCAAATAAGCCTGGAGAGCAAGTGGCGATGAAATCACGAAAGGCATTTTCCACAGCTTATTGGGAATTGAACATTTTTCCTTGCAAGAAGTGGGCCAAAGCCTGGAATAAGTGGTAGTCAGTTGGTGCAAGGTCTTAATATGGTGGATGACAGAGGTTTCCACGTCCAGCCTCTGTAGTTTGAGCAGCACTTTTTGTGTGACATGAGGTAAAGCATTGTCTTGAAAGAAGATTGGCCTGTTTCTGTTGACCAATCTGGACTGCTCAATTCCACAACCATCTTCATCATTTTGCCAATTAGCTGCAGTAGACATCTGCTATAATCGATTGACCAGATTTCATGAAGCTGTAGTGGATAATGTCAATGCTGGACCACCAAACAGACACCATTAGCTTTTTTTGATGAATATTTGGTTTTGGACTGTGTTTCAGCACTTTGTCTTTATCCAATCATTGTGCCAAATGCTTGCCATTGTCAAAAGAATACATTTTTTTTATCACATGTAATATACAGCTCACCTTTATCTTGTGACAGCAAAGAAAGGCAAGTTTTGAGATGATTTCTTTTCTGATGCTTAATTCATGCAGTACCCATCTACCCAGCTTCTTTACCTTGTTGAGTTGTTTTCAATGGTCCAATATTGTTCGAATAGTAACATTAAACCTTGCTCATGCACAGGATGAGAAGGCTTTGCTTCCACTATGGCTTTCAGCTCATCATTATCCACCTTGGTCTCAGGTCACCCATGTGGCTCATTTTCAAGATTAAACTCACTACAATGGGACTTCTCAAACCACGACATAATGTGCGTTCATTAGCTACATTCTTCACAAACACTACCTTGATATTTTGAGCTGTCTGCACAGCATTGCTTTCACAATGGAACTCATATTCGAAAATCACACACATTTTTGACTAATCCATGGTTTCACAAAAATTGCTCCAAAAAAAAAAACTTTGAAAAATAATCACAAGCCAAACCATGTGTTTGAAAGAATAAGGATGTACCTTCCCAGTAAAGATAAGACAAGAAGTGTCAAAGTGAAATGTCAGAGATATCAACTGTCAAACTTAGTACTTCAAGAAATTGGACATTTCATATTTAATAACCTACTACAGTAGAGACAGTACTTATATACATTTCATCTTTCTCTGTCCATTCTTTCTTCAAATTCAGACTTTTTGGCGTATGTACAGGAAAGTTCAATCTTGAATGAAATATTTCATATTTTTAACTCTATGTGAAATATGAAACATGTTTTGTCCACATGAAGTGTGTATATGTGTGTGTGTGTGTGTGAATTTCCTTTCATAACCATGAGCATAAGAAGGAACAGTTAGATCCCATGTTTCCCTCACTTACTCGCCAAATTTAATAGCCAAGTTGATGTCAACCTCTTACCAGATGCATTCATCATACTAATCATCCCCCAATGTATATGATCAAGAGTAAGGGGGAAAGTGAGGCCAGAAAAATTCTGGTGGTTCTTCCTACTGCAGACTGACTCAGAACTCACACCCACCTTTTTCTATGGAAAGTTGGTAACAAAAAGTTAAGCAAATTCTTATTAATAAAAATATACAACTTATATAGTTTAAAATAGGGCTTTGAATAGATATCTGAAGTGCATTAAGAAACATATCTTTTTTTTTTTCTCCTGTCATTTATCTGTTGATGGGTTTTCCTTTTTGTCATACCTGTGGTCATCTCAAAGTCCTTCATTTAGTAAATCCCCTTAACATCTACCATCCAAAAAAACCTCACATGATGTAATGTATATTATGTTTTGAACCTATATCTCCTGTTTGAGATATAGATGGTACATCAAAAAAATGAGAAGCTATTATTTAAAAGTGAGTAAAAATATATAAAAGTAGATTTAATTATGTTTTTTATAATAATCAGTCACAAGGTACAAAAAATGTAGAAGCAATCCACACACCTATAGTGAACATATCTTTCACAAAAGTGCCAAGAACATACAATGAGGAAAGAGCAGTCTATTCAGTAAATGGTGCTGGAAAAACTGGACATCCACATACAAAAGATGAAAGTAGACCCTTTTATCTTATTGTATATAAAAATCAAATAAAAATTTATTAAGGATTTAATTCTAACACCTCAAACTATGAAACTAGTAAAAGAAACATTGGAGAAATACTTCAGGACATTGGTCTAAGCAAGGACTTCTTGAGTAATACCCCCAAAGCACAGGCAATGAAAGGAAAATGGGACAAATGGGATCACATCAATCTAAAAAGCTTCTGCACAGCAAAGGAAACAGAAACAATGAACAAAGTGAAGAAACACCCTGCAGAATGGAGAAAATATTTGCAAACTACACCTATGACAAGGGATTAATAACTGGACTATATCTGACAACTCAATACGAAAAAAATCAAATAATCTGATAAAAATGGGCAAAGGAACTGATTAGACAATACAAAAGGCTAATAGGTATATTTAAAAATGCTCAACATCATTAGTCATCAGAAATTTAAATCAAAACTACAATGAGATATCATTCACCCCAGTTAAAATGGCTTCGGTCAAAAGACAGGCAATAAGAAATGCTGGTGAGGATGTGGAACAAGGGGAACACTCTTACACTGTTGGAGGGAAAGTAAGTTAGTGCAACCACTATGGAAAACAGTATGGATATTCCTAAAAAATAGAATTACCATATGACCCAGAAATTCCACTGCTAGGTAAATAGCCAAAGGATTAGAATTCAGTATATCAAAAAGATATCTGCACTCCCATGTTTATTGCAGCACTATTCACAATAGCCAAGATTATGGACTCAACCTAAGTGTCCATCAATGGATGAATTAATAAAGAAATTATGGTACATATACACAACAGAATATTATACAGCAACAAAAATGAAATCTTGCCATTTGCAACAACATGCATAGAACTGGAGAATATTATGTTAAGTGAATAAACCAAGCACAGACAAATCTTGCATGTTTTCACTGATATATGGGAGCTAAATATTAAGTACAATTGAATTTTATGGAGATAGGAAGTAGAATGATGGTTACCAGAGGCTGAGAAGGGTAGCACGAAGGGGGTATAAGATGGGGATGGTCCATTAATGTACAAATATAGTTAGATAGAATGACCAATATTTGATAACACAACAAAATGACTGTAATCAACAATAAGTTAGGGTATGCTTTATAATAACTAAAAGAGTGGAATTGGAATGTTCCTAACACAAAGAAGTGATAGATGGCTGAATTGATGGATACCCCAGTTACTTTCATTTGATTAATTCACATTCTATGCCTGTATCAAAACATCACATAATAGTTGTATAAAGATAAATTGCATAATAGTTGGCATTATGTATCCATAATAAACAAAAAATGTAGAAATGATGTACAAATAACTTAAGAAGAAGAATCAACTTATGAAATATATTAGTAAACATCTACAGTTTTGCATAATCCTGTTTTCTAAAACATATAAAATTTGGTTTTTACATA
This sequence comes from Microcebus murinus, assembly GCF_040939455.1. Taxonomy (NCBI): domain Eukaryota; kingdom Metazoa; phylum Chordata; class Mammalia; order Primates; family Cheirogaleidae; genus Microcebus; species Microcebus murinus. Next base: position 18,013,965 of record NC_134114.1, read on the forward strand.
CCAGAAATGAAACCAATAAGCATTAAAGTTATTATCAAAGAACTGGAACAGCACCAGAAAAAGGTTGTCTAACACCCAAAATTCTTCCTTCATAAAAGAATGATATACTGATATGAAAATATGTACATATGAGCCTAAAAGGGAAAAGTACAAGATGCCCCATGGTGTGATTTATGCTCAAAGAGATATTGAGAAGAAACTTGAGCCCAGTCCAACATAAGTCAGGCCCTCAATAATGGGGAAAAAAAAATCCTCAATATGTTAACTTATTAATAGATGATTTTTTTTTATTTTTATTTCGGCATATTATGGGGGTACAGATTTTAAGGTTTCAATAAATGCCCATTTCCCCCCCTTCCCCCCAATAGATGATTTTATATAATATACAGGTATCACATATCATTTACAATAGTAAATGATATTGAGTATTTTTATTTTTTTACTTCTCCTCCAAAATCAACTTGAACTCTTTCAAAATAGCATGGAATTAAATTACAATAATATACAATTGCATGAAATAATGTCATTGTATTTTTTCCTTTAGTACTTCTGTAAAACTAATATGCCTCCAGTCATCTTTTTAAAAGTAAACTACTCTTTTAATGAGGATATGACCAAGAATATTAAGGATGAATAACTCCTTCATATCAGTGTTTGTTAAATTGATTTTTGTTGATCACTAGTGAAGCAGGAATCTAAGTGAGTGATTGCATCCAAAGTTTTTTTTTTTTTTTTTTTTTAAATAAATAATTGACTGGAAAAGAACATAACAAAGTAAAACAGAAAAGAATAGGATGATGTAACAAATTTTTCCCCTGACATGTCATATTTTATGGTATATGATTCTTCGGGATGAGATCACCTACCCTCCAACTCATCCACAAATTAACATAACTGCCTATCTGAGTCTAGGTGAAAGATCAGTAGAACAGCCTCTCAGACAATGCACAAAAATTTGAAAAATAATAAAATAAACAAAAATATTGGGAAGATTTATTTATGATGCTACATGTTTTTTATAGAAAAAAAATTTACACATGTATCTGAAACTCCGTTGGGCTTTTTTATTTATCTTATTTTCAATCAGGCCAATGTTGAAAGTCTTATTTTATATAAAGTGGTCACAGTAAATAGAATTAATAACAATAAAATCTTTCAAAATATCAGTGGGGATTTTTGTTATAGCATAATCTAATTTGATAATGTATAATTACTAATATAAATCTTAACTAATTAAATAACTAAATTGCAACAATGTATTTTCTTTAGGAGGCAAGTTTAAACTAAACAATTCAGGTTTTGAAAAGGAAATGTATTTTATATTGAAACGTTATTTCTTGAGTATTTCAGTATTCTCTGATGAAAATAATATTTACTATTTTTAGAGAGAAGAGTGAAATATCATAGTCACTAACACTGCAGTTGTGTTATTTCAATCTTCCTCATCAGTAATATTCTTTTCAAAATATTGTAGCAATATTAATAATATATAGTAACTTGGGCAATTACTTTTAAGTCTTGCTTTCGATGGCAATGATGTGGGATTTTTTTGACATTTTGAATTTTTGCTATATTAAATGTGTTGAAAAAATATCATTTTTCTCCATGTAGCTTCAAATTTAGCCAGTTAAGTATTTTCAAAATACCAGATGGGAACATGACAGAAGAACTCTAGCACCAGCTGGAAGAAACTTAGCTTGGCCAAATTTGGGACAACTTAAACATCAAAAAGAATAGTGATATTGATGTATTATAACACATTGAATTAAAAGTTAGGAAAAACACATTTTTTGAAATTAAACAATAATATATTCTTCTTTTTTGAAATATTGAACAAATCTTAATTCAGAATAATAAGTTTTCAGATTTGGAAAAGCAGGCACTGTGTCATATTCATAAGTTCTTACCAGCAATACACTATGTGGCTGCCTACTTTACCTACATAAAAAATTTTACTATTTTAAAAAATTAATCCAATACATAGCTTATGAAATAATATGAAAATAATATACAAAATGACACACAAAATACTTATTGTCTACTCTAAATATATAAAGGTGAATTGTATGCAACTGATGAAAAAATATATTAATATATCTACAAACTTCAACAGGTAAATTTGTGACCATATATCAATAATTTTAAAAGAAAATTTTCCATGAATAACATTTTATTATAGAGAGTAAGAACTTGTTTAGTGGTTAAAAGGGGAAAGATTGCCATGTTCAAATTGTGGTGGGCTTGGGCTTGGGCATGGGCTTGGGCACTTCTCTACATTTTTAATCTGTGAAACAGGGAAGATTATTTTAAGTAACTTAAAGAGATTTATGAAGAATAAATGGATTAAGACCTTTAAAACTTATAGCAGGAGTTAGTATGTGAAAAATTCTCAATAGTCCCTCAATAGTCAAACTAACCTGGTAATAATTATCTATATTTGTATACTAGGCACCTTGTTAAAAATCTTTACACATTTCAATATTGTATTTAATCATCATCCTGAACTCTATTTAGTATCAGTGGGTCTATTTCAGTTATAAATGAAAGATACAGAAGCAAAGTAGCCTGCTCAGTTATACATAATGTAATTGGATAACCGAGGTCCAAATTCGTGTGTATAATGATGATTTTTGAATCTTAACAACTATAAAAATATTCTACGTGTGATGGATTCAGTTTATAGCATGACAGTTTGGGTTGCTTGTAGTATAGTAAAATACAGGTAGTATCATCCTAATTGTGAATTGTGAAACAAATTGCCTTACATTTTTGTCCAGAAAATCTCAAAAACCTTTATCCTAATTCTAAAAATGACAGTTATCTCTCAACTTCATTTGCAAATGAGAGTCAGTGAAATTTGGTCATTTTGAGCCAGGGTTACTGAAAGTGCCATTTTTTTTAAAGGAAATGAACATGTCAATGTCAAATTCATCTGGGCATTACCAGCTGCTAGCTTGAAAAATCAATGTGATAACTAAAATTATAAAATGTAGCTTTTAATATGCACTTACGGTCTGTTGAACAAGACATTCATCCATGACAACACCCACCTGTCTATATCTAACATTTCTTTACCCACAGTACTGCACAAGATTTACCTAGACATAAGTCATTCTTCCACACTATATGGATTTAAATTCATATACTTAAATGGAATCTTTATTCATATTTAAAGCTAAGTAATTATGGAGAGAAAGTCTTCACAATTATGACCATTATAGATCATGTGAACAGAAATGACCAATTTTCTTGTTCTAAAGAAATATCATGTTATATGGTTAGTTAATAAGCTCAATGAGTTCTAGAAGAATTTGAATTTTCTTGCCTATGTCCAGTACGATATTACAAATGGAAAGAATCTTACTCATAATGTTTTCCATAAATTAAATTTGTTGTAATAAAATACTGAATCTTCAATTGTGACTATTCTAACTTGTTTAAGAACTTTGTATACACTTTCACTTATAATTGGTCCAATTACATTATATAATTACATTGAACATTCAAGTGTAGGTTTTTAAAGATTATCAATGAAATTTCTAGGATGATTTAGACTTTTAATTGCTATTCTTAACTTATATTGGTACCATTTAGACATCTTTAGACATTACTTATCTTAAATGAGCTACAACTCTTCTAGTTGTGGTAAATTTCACAGTTGCACTTCCTAAAGAATTATTAAGGATCCTAACTTGGAATATCTGTAGAAAGTGGATGTAATTGTGTTTTTATGCCATTCTATGTAAAATGTTTTTACTATTTTTTTTCCATGAGTCTGCTTTATACTTGAGTCACTATTTTTCCAAAAGATAGTAACTGGGTTTGAGATACCTCTGTACTCATTATTAATTAAAGTAAATAAAATTCTACAATACCCTGATAGGTTGAGTTCTGGGTAGGGAGAATTATTCACAGCAGCAACAAAATACAATGCATTAATTTGATTTTTAAGTTTAATGTAAGTTAAAATGCATTCACTTTAAAAGACACACAATTATGTAGTTTATAAATTTTGAAATTAAAGGAAGAATGTAATAACAGAATTTGAAATTTTTTAGTTCTAAGCTATCATCTGAAAATACCTATAGAGGTCGAGCACAGTGGCTCATGCCTATAATCCCAGCCTTTTGGGAGGCCAAAGCAGGGGGACTGCTTGAGGCCAGGAGTTGGAAGACCAGCGTAGGCAACATAGTGAGATACTGTCTCTACAAAAAAAAAAAAAAGAAAAGAAAAAGAAAAAAGAAAAAAATTAGTCAAGTGTGGTGATGCACACCTACTGTATAGTCCTAGCTCTTTAAGAGGCTGTGGCAGGAGAATCACTGTGGCCCATGAGTTGGAGGCTGCAGTGAGCTATGCTCATGGTACTACATTCCAGCTTGAGTGACAGAGCGAGATCCTGTCTCAAAATTAATTAATTAATTAAAAATAAATAAATTATTTTAAAAATAGTTAAAGAATTGATGTACTAGATTGAATTATTCCCCATTTTGGTTTTCTTCTTTTTAATAGTATTTTTTTGAGGTGTCAATTTTTCAGTGGCTCCAACTTCATTGATACTGAACATGTGAATATAATTTGAGTTTGGCCAATGAAATGCTGGTGAACATGATGAGATTAACATGGTTGGGTTTTGCTCCTGCATTCTGTGGATCCATCATGAAAATATCTCAGATATCCACTAACATTGATGCTACCTCTCCAGCCTCACGGAGACATCTAGAGCCAAGCTGAACTTCACTGCCCAGCCCACCAAGATCACCCAAATCACAGCTGAACTTCTGGTTTGTGTGTGTGAAAAATTTTAATAGAAAGCATAAAAAATAAAGTTTTCACAGGAAGATATTAAAACTTTACAGTAGGTTCAATTTTCCCAACAAAAATTGCTTATACAAATGATTTAGCATATGTTGTTTCTTTGTCATAAAATATTGCCTTTTTGTAAGATCTATGAGGCTATTTTTCTTGATTTTATCTAGTATCTGGCTTATATGTTCATCATGTTATCAATATTTTCTCTTTTCATCTTCTCTCTCATTAATTAATTAACTACTTTCTCCATGTGGGCTGATACCTTGAAAAATTTTAACGCTATCACAGAATTGTAAACAATATGTTTTTGGTAGTTATGAGTATTAGTGAATTGAGAGGAAACCCTGGAAGTAATGTGATAACTCATATGTATAGTTATATGATGCTCTTAATAGTAATAATATTTATTTTAAATGACAATCTTTTTATAGTATCTAAAATCTATTTGTGATTCATCTCTTTAAAAATGGGCAACAGTGGTTGCAATTCTTTCTATAATAAATCACCAACCTTTTATCTGTTTCTGGAGGCACCTATCTGAAAGAGGAATTCATCAATATATGAGATGCTATTTTAAGTTTTAATGAATACAGTTTTGTGAAACTTAGCTACCTCACAAGAGAAATAAATTTTTAATCCAATTGAGGTAGAAAAGAGTAAAAAGATACCTGTATTCCTTGGGGAAAGATGTAATATAAATTGATATGAAGATAAACATTTATCTGTAGGTTAAAATTCTCCTTGTAAACATACTTAGATTTATTTATCAGTTGTTTACAGCTTTTGCTCAGGGATTCACTTAAATCAGCTGTAGTTCCAAAGAAAACAGTAATTACTTTATTGAAATGAATAAAATCTTGTAGTACCCTCAACACCTAATAATTCTTTCCATATTTATAATTGTGAGATATAGCATAATTTCAATAGACATAGAATACACTGAATAAATGGGTGTGGCTTCAGTGAATAGCACGAATAAAAATGTTCACCAGACAGGCAGGGGCTCATTTTCAAGGTTCATTGCTGCCAGTATAATTCACTGAGAATTTTATGTTCTTATGTTGCAGCTTAGTAGAGAAAATATTTACACTATTTGTTAATTAACATTTATATACATAGATTAGATTATATATTCTTATCTATCTACTATAAAATAGCTCTTTGCATATTATTATTATGAAGCAGTAATTTTGAAGTCAATTTCAAAAGAATAATTATAGTGATCACCATCATTATCTAAATTAAAAAGCAGTATCATCAGCAGCAATGCTACATTTTCTTGCACACTTAAATTCTTTGGGAATTTTTTTAGTTCTTGGGGTAGAAAAGTTGAAACTTTAAAAATTCCCTGTGTAGTCACTGTCTATTCTATATAATTTTGGTATATTTACTTTACACTTTATCTCTCTCCCACATTAAGTGCATTTTCTCACTTTTAGTAACTATATCTCTGGAGAGAGACAATTATACAACTTTCTCATGGAAATATTTCAGAAACTTATTAGATCTAAACTTCTTTCTCTCCTTAGTAAACAATTCCTTAAACATGGTCACACAGCCCAATATTTACTACATTATTTCAGGGTTTTGGCATTGAATCATCTCTATTTTCTTTGTTTCCTTTTAAAATGTGACATCTGGACCTGGGTGCTACTCACAGGCTCACCACTTCTATATATTAATAGTTTAGGACTCATGCATATAAAAGGTGAATATAAAACATAAAGGCAGAAAAGGAGGAGGGGCTTGTTTTCAACCCTAAACATTCCCATCTTAATGTGACTTAGATATTTGAGAATTTACAGCCAGCTAGACACACTTTCCTATCACATAGGCTTCCATGGTCTTATACTAGGAACATATTGGATAAGTTATTTGACTGCTGTATGACTCAGTTTACTCAACTGTCCAGAGAGGATAACAATGAAAGCAAAATGTACCTCCAAGGTAGATAAATTATTAATAATACTTGACACATGTGAATAGATAATGAAACTAGTAAAATTCAATCTAATTGAATAAATCAAAATTTAATATTGAAATACTGACAAGACAAACAAAAATTCCAGCAGAGCCATGTCAAGATATGATTAACCTTGTAAAAGTGATAGATAATAGTGTGAGTTATGTTAGCTTAATTGTCTAGGAAATACAGTAAAATGGATTACACATTAATACACAATTTAGAATTAGATTCAGTGATTTTTCATTACTTAAAATGAACAATATGCTTCTACCTCACTTTAATGGGCAATTATGTTTAATATATAAATCTTAACTTTATAGTGTTTATAACTCTTATGCAATAAAAATGTCTAAACTAAATTTTACTTTATATTACAGAGGGAAGTTCTTGCTTGATATATTTAATTTCAAGATAGTATAGCTGTTAAGGTAGCACAAGAATTTTCAGTATAAAAAGCTCTGTAAATTAACAATGACAAACTAATTATGGTGGTAGATGCAGTGCTCTAACAAAGATTATTCTGACACTCTGTAAATCTGCAGTTCATAAATTCCTGTAGTTTAGATTACAATTCAATAATGGGGTGGGGAGGTGACCAATAAAACAATACTTATGACAGCCAATATTTGCTCACTTCCACTTTATCCCTGTGCCAGAAGTCAATAATAAGTCTCTACGATAATTATTCCATGAACCAGGACTATTATTGCAAAAAAAATTGTAACAGAGCAGCATTTCATAAATAAATTTTTCTTAGATATCATGCCATATAATATTTTAAATGTCTGTTAAAAAATGTGTTCACTTTTCAAGAAGTTTAAGAATAATGAAGTAAAGTTACCTTAAATGAGTTTCTATTGCAGAAAATTTCTTAATATATTCACTATAGATGATATAATATAACTAACTTTCCAAACTTGTATGAACATAGAAAACTTCCTTTCAAAAAGCTATAAACATTCAATAATATTTATAACAACTATATGGGGAACTCTTATAAATAGAAAGATAAGTTGCCTAATTGTTTTAACATTATGTAATAAAATTTTTATTTTATCTGAAAATTAATCTCCTTCCAGATTTCACAAATATTTAAATAAAAATGAAAATTATCAAAGTGGTAGCAATATTCATTTTAAACATATACTGATATGTCTTTAAAATAATAAAATAATGTGTTCAAATAATGAAAAGTCTCCTTTCTAATATCCCAACTTCAAATATTATATTCTTATAATGTACATATATGTATATTACATTTTTAATGTAACATTTTAAAATGTCTGTCATGTCAGGAAAATTATTTTCTTATACTTTATAAGGGTTGTGAAGTCAAAGTAAAATGCAGTATACCTACCAAAACCTACAAGGCATTATCTGATCCATATCTAATGGCATTCCTTTAATGTTATCTACTATGATTATTCCTCTCATTTATGTATCTTGTATTAGTTATCTACTTGTGCATAACAAACTGGCCCCAAATTCAGTGGTCTTAAACAATACGTATTTATTATTTTACAGTCTTGTTCTAGAATGCAGGCACAGCTTAGCTGGGTTCTCTGTTTCAGGTTTCTTTTTAGTCGGTTACGATCAAGGCCAGGGATGATGTCTTATTTGAAGGCTTGATTGAGGAAGAATCTATTTCTGAACTTACACATGCGCTTTTTCACAGCATTCAGTTTCTTGAAGCTGTTAAACTGTTGACATCAGTTTCTTGTTAACTGTTAGGCAGAGACCACACTCATTTTCTTGCCCCATGGTCCTCTCTATAGATCTGCTTACAAAATGATAGCTTGCTTCATCCAAGCAAAGGTAAAATAACACACAGACACACACACACACAAAATCATATCCTTTTATAGTTGAATCTTGAAAGTGAAATTCCATTACTTTTGCCACATTGTATTTATAAGAAGCAAATTACTAAGTCCAGCCCTCAATCAAGTAGAGAGTATTACACAGGTCATAAATACCAGAAGGCAGTGATCTTTGTAAGTCATTTTAGAAGGATGTCCACACAGCTCCATTTCTACTAAACACCCATCTATTCTTCAAACATATCATGGATACTCCCAACTGAGGCCTTTACAATTTCTCCTTCTACTGCCATGGTCCTCTTTCTCCAGATTTTGCTCTTTTACATCAATCAAGAAATTTCACAATATCATAGAGAGCTTCCTAGAATATCATCTTTAAAATAATACATGATATGATATTTGCCAATCCTAACCATTGCTTCACTTTCTTTCCCATAGTCTGCCATAGTTGTATAGTACTTAACACAATCTGGTATATTTTACATTTACCTATAAATGTTAACTTCAAGAGTGCAGAGATATCAACTCTTTATTCTATTGCTGGATCCTCAACAATTAAATGACTAAATAAACACATGAATGAAAAACCTTAGCCATTTATAGTCTTTTATGCAGCAATAATTATTCTGGGATGTTATACAGAGGAAATGACTCAAGATATTTTTAGACACTTAAAGTTATAATTTTGTCTCTATTTTTTATAATATTAAATTTCAAATAGTTTAAATGGTGTATGTTAACCATGATGAATGGAACTATTCTAAAACATAGATGAATTCCATTAGTGAAAAATTCACAATACAGTGAATGTAAACAGTTAAGAAAACGTTATGTAGGAGCATGATTTGATTATATACATTAAAAGAGATAGATACGAAGATATATGTCCTTAAAATGGTTTATCTGGAAGATAGATCATGAACTTTATTTTAATTATCTGTGTTTTCTACCATGTCTAGATGTATGATGTTGCACTGAATATTCACATAAATAATAGAACAACTAGCATAGATATATACATAGATGATAGATAGATATATAGATAGATAGATACATATATGATAGATAGATAAATAGATAAGAGGGGACTTATTAGAGGAATTGGCTCTCATGAATATAAAGAATAAGAAGTCCAACAATATGTTGTGAACAAGCTGGAAGACCAGGGAAGCTGGTAGTATAGTTCAATCTAAGTCGAAAACCTCTTTCATATAGAGCCAAACTAGAGACCAAATAGACAAAGCAATCCTAAGCAAAAAGAATAAATCTGGTGGCATCTCATCACTGGACTTCAATTATACCACAAGGCTATAGTAACCAAAATAATATGGTACTGGTATAAAAGTAGACATATAGGTCAATGGAATAGAGTAAATAAAGAAATAAAGCCATATACCTACAACCACCTGATTTTTGATGAAGCAGACAAGAGCATAAACTGGGGAAACACACCCTGTTCAATAAATGGTGCTGGGAATATTGGATAGCCACATGCAGAAGACTGAAACTATATTCCTATATCTCACCATATCAAAAAATTAACTCAAGATAGATTAAACACTTGAATGTAAGACGTGTAACTATAAAATTTCTAGAAGAAAACCTAGAAAAAACTCTTTTTGACATTGGCCTAGGCAAAGAATTTATGGCTAAGGCCCCAAAAGCAAATGTAGCAAAAACAAAAATAAAAAAATGAGAGAAATTTCCAAGAGACAGAAAATTCACTTTTCCTCTGCCTTTTTGTTCTACCTAGACCTATAGCCAATTGAGTAGTATCTGCCTACATTAAGGGAAAACCATCCCCACTTAGTTCACCACCTTACATGCCAATACACCCCACAAATACCTTCACAGACACTACCAGAAATAATATTTCCAGATATCTAAGTATCCCTTCAGTCAACACCTAACATTAAGCATCTCAATACCTCATATTTTCACATCTCTAATGATCTATTTTCCCTTAACATTTTGTTTAAAATTTATTGAGATTGAAAGTAATATACTATACTAAAAACATAAATAAAATAAAATTTGTTAAGAAAATTGATGTTAAATTAAAATATTGATGTATCAGTCATGGAATGAAACATGTAAAATTAATCATAGATTAAATAAATACTTCAATGAAAAGAAATAATTTTCAAATAAGGTTAAAAAAATGAAAGAATGGAAAATTATACAATATGTTTATAAATCAAAATCCCACAATAGCAAGAAATGATTCAAGATATGTTAATAGAGAATTTAGTATAAAGGATTCTTAACTAGGCATAGGCTATTAATTAGTTATTCTGATAAAACAAAAGGTGAACATGAGTGTATCCCCAAGGGTGTAGCTGCTTAAAGCATCAAATCCCTGTAACTTTTATGATGGAAGGATTCCAATATAATAAACCCACCACTACATGACTGGTCCCCCTTGGAAATAGGAGCTCAGTGTTTTTATATACCTTGGACAGATTAATCAAGCTGTGGCTGTCAGCTTTGGTGAGGAGAACATAGTTTGAGTTCATGTGTCTTTGTCACCTTGACCACTTTTTACATAGGCATATTGAGTAAGCACCAATATAACTGGGAAGACAGGGTGTTGTTCTACCATAGAGTGAGTCATTTTATTTGGCTGATTGTTAATCGTTCACAAGGGACACACAAATCTTTGTGTTCATCTGATTCTGAGAGGCCCATCCACGTACCTCTTTCCTACAGCCTTTTGTTACAAATTTTTCAAACTTATTTTTTCCAATAAACAGATCATTTATCCAAATAATTAGCAACTGTTCAAAAATTAGTATAGAGGCATAATCCTGGCCATCTTTTTGTCCAGAAAAATTAGATTTGTGTCTGTTGATTATTACATTATTTTAAAAAGTAAAACATTGAATGGTTATTTGATACAAGTGTATAATATACCACATATCATGATTAATTTAGTTCTGTGAACCTTAAGTCCAATATAAGAAAAAATAAAACTTTCCAGCTTTGTAAAGAGGAAATAATTACAGATGTTTTGTCTTTTATTCAGTAAATAATTTAAGCTGTAAGCATCAGACAGATAATAATGTTTTAAAAGTTTGCATTAGATCATTGCTTGTGTTTCACTACGCTGTCATTTCAGACTTCAAAATCTCTAAGAAACAACATGAATAATGTAAATCAAGTGTCCATTTATTTGAAGAGATTTTTCAAATCTTTATAAGCTATGTTTTTCAAGAGTATTTTTCCCAGAATGTCATGAGCATAATTGTTTGAAATTTTTGACTTATGCCCATTTGTGAAGAGAAAAAATGTGTCTTGCTCTCTAATAAGAGGATCTGAGACTTAGAGGGCAAGATAACCTGGCAGACAATTGGTAGACTTTTCAACCTGTCAGATGATCAACAACAACTCACAATTGCATGGGGTCAGGCTCTCATGGCTGAACTCAGTGACTACCTATTTCCTTGCAGCCATTCATGAAATGCTTTATGACAGCTTGAACACCCATTAATGCAGTTTTCTTAAAAATGTTATATTCATGGAACCTATTCATAAAGAGCTTTCAAAGGACTCTGAATACAAATAAGACTTTAGTCTTTGATTCAAAACTTTATTATAAAACAAATATAATTCAGTAATCACATAAATTTACAAAAAATGTCTTCTTATATTTTTCTGGGTTTTAAGGTCCTTAGCAAATTGTTATGCTCTCTTAAACTTTTCTTTTATTAAAACAAGCTGGAGATATGAATATTCTCCAACCTATAATTAAAATAGTAGTGAAAGTTGTTATAAAGAACACACGGTGAGGGAAGAGGGTTTTACCTTGCTGGCTCTATTTTTCTGTAAGTATATTACAAAACAGACTGCCAGGGCATGGCTGTCTTACTCATTTGATATAATAAAGACCACATTGCCCGGAAAATGACTGTAATTTGTTAGATATATGACAGAGATGGGTGCCATTGAAAGAAAGAGCTCTAGAAATCAGTATGATGTTCCCCTTGAACTTGTTGCTAAATTCTAAGATATGGTAAGACTTCATATGACTGGCAAAGAATGATCAGACAGCTGTAAGTGAAACAGCTCTCACACAGAGCTTAAAAACATTTTGGAATTTTTTTATCCAGAGAGGAGAATCCCCATTTATAGTCTAGGTAATTCAATAGAGCCAACAATGACCACACAAGAATAGCAGTACTAAATTAGTCATAAAGTGAAGGCTACAAATTTTTGTTAAAAATCCACCATTCAATAATGTAAAGGTCATGATGTCTTGGATCCAAGAAAAATTACTAACATTTGATACAAAATAGTAACATTTGATACATAGCTAAGAGAATAAACAATCAATAGGAAAAAAAAAAAACAATCAATGGTAGGGATGGTGTAATTAAACAAGGTTCATAAAATGCTGTTATAATTATGATTACTACCCTAAAGTATGTAAAAGAAAGCAGAGATATAAACATAGATATATAAACACAGATATAAACATGTTCCTTAATGGAACATGTAAGGAAGACAAAAATAGAATTTAAAGACAAGAAATTGTATTTAAAATTTAAAATACACTAATTGGAAATAAAGACAACTTAATCATTACAGACATTATCATCAACTTTAAGACAAAAAATCATAAGTAAGTAAATGGATAGAAAAAAGGCAAATATATGAATGAAGCCTCAATAACTTGTTGGATAAAATCAAGAGTTTTAAAATATTTTTTCCATTGGTAGGCCAGCAAGAAGGAAGAGAGAAATATCTATCATACTAAATTTTTCTTTAAAAACAATTGCTTTTTAAATTGTAAATTGGCAATTTATAATTATATAGACTTATGCTGTACAAAGTGATGTTATAATTTATGAATACAATGTGGAATAATTAAATCAAATTAACATATCTATTATCTAAAATATTTAACATCTTTTTGTGTGAGAACATTGGAAATTTGCCACTGTACAATTTTGGAATGTACAATACTATTATTAATTGTATTGACTGCACTATGCAATAGAAGATAGTGAAAAGTTTCTCAAAAGTCAAAACTTTCCAAAAATGACTATAGAACAGAAAATATCAAAAATCCAATATTTATTATAGACTTTAAGTGTGTATTTAAAATTATTACCATGAAAAAAGCAGTAGCCACTGATGGATTTGCTTGTGAATCTTGTAAAGTATTTAAGAAAGAAATGATATCCATCTAACATTAACATCTAACATTTAAGAATATAGAGGACATTAAAACACTTCACAGATCATTTTATGAAGCAAGTGTTTCATTGATACCAAACCAAGACAAAGATATTACAAAATAGAAAAAAATATACAGAGTGCTGCCAAAAAACCTTTACAGAATGTTAGCAAATCAAATTTAGCTATGTATGTAATTGAAGAAAATAGGTAATTCATAGTATAAGTGGTGTTTATCCCAGGAATACAAATTGTTTTAACATTGAAAATCAATGAATGTAGTTTAACATATTAATATAGTAAAGGAGAAAAACACTTAAAATTATCTAAATAGAAGTAGAAAATGACAAAATTCAACATCTGCCCATGATAACAAATCTTAACCAATAATTAATGGAATAGTACTTCCTCAAGCTATTCAGAACATTATGAAAAGCTGTCACCTAATATTGAAATTAATGATGAAAGACTGAGTAGTTTCCTCTAGGATCAGGAAAAATACAGTCATTGCTATCATTGCCTACGTTCTACATTTTATTGAAGATCTTAGCCATTGCAATAAGGCAAATGAAGTAAGTAAATGATATATGCATACTGGAAAGAAAGTGTGATTGTGCATGCACAAAATCCTAAAGAATAAAAAAAATACAGAATAATACAGAATTAATGAGTAATTGTAGCAAAATTTCAGGTTGCCATTTCATCAAAAAATTCACTGTATTCCTTTAAAATAAAAGTAAAGAGTTGGGAAATGAAATTAAACACTGCCAGGTAGAGGAACATCTGAAAAATGAAGTGCTTAAGGATAAATGTAACAAAATATGTGCAAGATATGCACATTGGAAACTATACAGCATTGTTGAATGTATTTAAAGAATACCTGGATTAATGAAAAGATTCACATACCTTGGTCATAAAATAGAGGAATCAATATGAATAAAGTGTCGATAGTCTCTACATTAATCTATAAATTCAATACAATCCCAATTAAAATCTTAGCAGGTGTTTTTTGTTTGTTTGTTTGGAAAGCTGTAGAGTGAGAAAATTAAATAGATGCTGAATTATATATTTTACTATTGTCTATTTTGATCTCTTTAAACAAAAAAGTGGGTGAAACCTTAATAATCAAGACCTATTTCTAATTAACTCTTCCGAGGATGACATTATCACTGCTGCCAGCCCATATAATGGAAAGAGGAAACTGCCTAAATTGCAAGGATATTCTGTATTGGGATGACAGGAAGAAGAAAAAAGTAGATAGGTGCTTCTAGTAGTTTGTTCTTTGTCTGCTTTGGGAATTTAGACATGTTTCCTATTTGAATAATCGACACAGGTGGGCTAGAGGAGAGTGCTGCTGAAATAACCATCCTTTTGCTTCTACTTCTCTTCCTTGTGGGGAAGCTCTTGAAGCTCAGCAGTAATCTCTCAGTTTTCCTGCTCTATCCCAATTTTTTGAGGGCTGTGGTAGAGTGAGTAGTGGTGAGCTCACGTGTCTTCCTTGCGGAGATCTTTCTCAGCTGTCCTCCCTGCCCTAATCTGACAACCTGTGATTTGTAAACCGTGGTGAAGGGATTGGTCATCTGTGGGTGGGGCTTCTCTAAACCCTTCTCTAAACTCCAGTCCTGCCTTCAGCCTGCAGGATACTGAAACCATGTACCCCCTGGATGGCCCGAGACAGAACTAGCAGATATGTACATGCTGTGTAACTGGGGGTTCTCAGAATCCCAGTCCTCACAGCAGGCCATGCATTGCTTTTAAAAGGGCATTGGAATTTGCCTTTCGGCTCACTCAGAGGCCACAGGGATGAAAGCTGCCATAGATCTCTCCTCTAGAGTCTGCACATCCTATTTTAGAATTTATTTATTAATGTTTCTTTGTTTGAATCCTCAGGATTCTGGTGGTAAAAATTAAAAAAAACCATATATATATATATATGTATGTAGATATATATAAATGTAGATATATATACACACACATGTATAAAAATAAGATTTTGTAAATAATACTCCTTTTTTACATTTTAGATGGGAAGACTGACCCTTGCAACTTTCTAACTTCTGACCAAAATTGGAATGCTCTTATTGATGTTTTAATTTCTGTTTATTGGAATTTAAAGTTTAAACACACACATATATATATATTCACATATACATAATATATAATTGCCTTTGTCCATTTCCTTCTTTCAGCATTTAAATGAATTCCCTTTATTTATTGTTTTATATTTATAAGAATATTTTATATGTGTGTCCATGTTAACCTCTCCTGGAATTAAGGCACATTTTAAATTATGTTCATTATTCTTACCCATTTCATAATCCTATGATTCTGAGAGAAAACTAATTCAGAAAATTGTATCCAATTATTTAAGTTTAAAATATTGAATCAAATCATAATAGAGTTAATTTACAGTAAACCCAGCATTGAATTGTGAAGATAATTGAAATAAATAAAATCACCTTTCCTGAACAAATCTGATTCTGAAACTTCTCTGGGAAAAAGTAAGTTTGATTTTACTGTCATTCGCTTGAATAGCCATGATAGAAGCAATTATTTTGGCAAGGCAAATACAATCACTTCATTTTAGTAATCTGCAATTTTTAGGGGTCATTTTTGACCCCTAAAAATTTAGAGGATTAACAGATGACATTCTGTAAAACATCTTTATCAAATGTCTTGCTAACACTGAGATAGACTATTAATTAGTAAACTCACAGCAAAAATGAGGGGCATGAAAACCCAGACTGTAGTGGGGTGTCCTGACAACAATGCATAAGATCTCAACATCCTTGACTGCTATAATACCACCAGTCAGATATTGCTCTGTATGTAGATTCCTAGCATGTTTCATTTCTTAAAATATGATACTAAAAAGTTAATATTTTTTTGAAAAAAACTGAGGACAGATGTAAAATTAATGCTCTTTATTTATTACTCTAAAATAATTTTATAAATTGTCTACTTACATTCAACACTGGTGTTCTGACATTTTCTTTTCCTCCCAAAACTGCATGCAACAATGAGTTTTTAATCTTTAATGAAATAAAATTATTTATTATGTTTCATTTTTTATTTTCTCCTTTAATTACTGAATTTCTTCAGTATTTTGTGCTTATTCTACACCGGTCTCTGCCAAGAGGCTATCTTACTTATCAGGTTTCAAATCTATTTCCAAAATATCACTCTTATGTCACTTTTAGTTGCTGGCAATTCACTTGAACTGCAGTTTGTTTACTGCATCTAAAAGAAGGTCTATTCCTTCAAATGCACTCTGAAAATACTTGCTACAATGTAGGTATTAAAGTTTACTGTTTTTCTTTGTCAGTGACCTCTGTATTCTGTTATCTCTCTTTAAACCTGATATAAAATATACATTACTTTTACACAGCACTCAATTTTATATAAAGTGTATCACCAGTTGGGTATAAATACAGATTCCATGACAGTTCCTATATAACATAAATGCATAACATCTGTAGCTATTGCTTTTTGAGGCTGTTTCTAATGTTTAAAGATTTTACATTCACTGAATTTTGGACTATGCTAAATCTGCTTGACTACAAGTTATACACACACAATTACTCTAATGTGCTATATACATACAGTGTATTATTTTGGCTTATAACTGTAGACCAAAAATGTATAAATTATAAATTATTATGTGTAGACATTATGCCAGAAATTGTGTTTCTCTCTTTTTTCAGTAATACATACATAATGATTAAAAAGCTAAATTAATGAAAAAATGGCATATAATGTGAGATATGACTAATTCTGAATACTCATTCAGTTAAAATAATTTGCTTCAATAATTACTGAATGCTTACTATATGCTGGTGTGTTCCTCATGCTGAGGCTGCAGAAACAAAGCAAAAAGATAAAACAACTGTTGTTCTTCCATGCCATAAAAGAAAGATAGATAGTAGAAAAAGTGATCTTGCAGAGCAATCTATACTGCCAGGATGAGGCTGAAGAAATGAGTTTAAATTCTGAATAAGATTATTTTCACCAGCACAAGTTTAAAATGCTATTTTATCAGAATGCCAACATACTTATTACTGAGAATATTTTCATGGTAAGTGCTCTGTAAAGATTAAAACATGTTTCATTGCAAAAATCTTAAATTTGGGATAATGAATAAATGCAAATTGGGGAGCACACACTTTAATTTGGTCTAGATGAGTGGTTTAGAAGTCTGTTCAATAGATCAGTTTTGACTTATGAGAAATGATTTTCACCACTGATTCAAAATGAGAAAAACAAAGATGTTATTTTAGATGTTTCATAAATACAAAAGAATTTGATTTAAAGGGCTGTACTTTGTGATCCTTTTTCCTATATTTTGTTTATAAAACATCCTTTGATTATTGAAATAATATTGACAGTTGATAGTTCTTTTAATACTTGTAATTGACATAATTAAAATAGGACATTCTATATCTGTTACATTTCAAATTCAAAATTCTGGAAACAGCTAGAAATATTCTAGAGTACAAATAACATGCCCCAATCACTGTTTCAGAACTTGTCAAATTTTTGAAACAATTTGTTAGTCTAGTTGATTTAGCAATAGTTAACAACTGTTCTGAAGTAACAAAACACTCTGTGACTATTTAGTGAAATCCTCCCTATTATTCACATTATACATTGAAGTCTAATAAAAAAAAATATTTTTTGTGCCCTGAGAATATGCATATAAGCCAAGGGGGAAAATGAGGCAACATGTATTCTAAAATCTATATTCTATAATTATAGCTAAGAAAAAATGGTGGAAAATATCCAATACCAAAAACACCAAGGCTGAGAGGTTATTTGGTTGTTTTTGATTTTTGTTTGTTTTTAAATTAGATGCATGAGTTTATGTCTGAGGAATAAGTTTTCTATGTTCTAAAACTCTTTGGGGACAGTTTTTAAAGGATAGAGACAGGAGGATTTCAAACTATGTATGCCTTATCCTAAGATCTCTACTTTTTTCTTTTTGCTACCTAAATTTATAATTTTGATACAATTAAGTTGAACTATATGCATGTTTCAGGAATATGAGCCTGTTACATCAAAGGTAAATGATATTGTATTTTAAATATTTAAAGGGAATACAGCATGTAAAATGTCTAGGAGCTGGATGTTCAGGGTTAGGGTAATAAATATATGACTTGGCTTTTCTCATTGTGGGGAATTGTATATAGGTCATAATAGGGCCTCCTGCATGTGGTTGCAGCAAAAGAGGTAGATATTTCACAAAGAGGTTGAGCACAGTACTCAGAGATTGTAGTAAAGTGGGGAAGATAACAAATCATTAAAATTAAAATATTGAAATTATCATTTTCTCATAATTCCTGTATAAGAATGGTTGAAAATTAATTTTAAATTTCTTACTTTCCATTTATAAGAACATAAGTGAATGCAATCTTATATTCACAGGTTTCCATTAAAGGTGAGATTTTGTGTTTGCCAATCCTTCATAAACCTAAATTATTATTTTCCTTACATGTTCATAAAACCTTTGATTGTAAAATGACTGACTCATAAAATATTTTCCTATCAAATACATTCATATTTGGCATTCATTATCTTGGCAACAAAGGGATTAATTGTAAAGTTAATATATAACATTCAAAAATCGCTTCTTTTATCAATTTGATATGAATTGATTTGTAGTAACTTGCTATTCATTGCCTATTTCAATTATAATGTAAAATTAGTTAAGCACTATTACCTAATACATCTGCAGGAGGATGCAATTTAAATCCAGTGCTTGGTATTCCTTAATTTTATCCAGTTATCTAATATTAATACACATTTTAAAGAGTTTGTTAGAATATAAGAACAAATTGTTATCTGTATCTTAATATATTAATGATTGGTTAATCTTGAATATATCATTTGGATATCAAGAATATAATCCTACTGTTGAAGAGTAACAAAATCTAATTTTAATATTGTTATGTAGAGCTACAATAGCTATCAGTTATGTTTGGGGAGATGATGATCTCATGTGCTTTTACTTGGGCAGTTACCCAAATGTTGACCAAACATGCTAGCTATTCTCAATTCTTTTCATCTGGGTTCACTTACATGAAACATGCTACTTGGAAAAGAGCCAAATTGAGAAATTCAGCTGCTAAGGTCGCCTTAAAAACTGTTGGGAATTAATCACAAAATATTTTAATTTGAAAACTGGATAACATTTGGTAATTCTGTTGCTTTCATACTTATTTAAGAATGCAATGAAAAGTATGTTTGAGTGTGTTCTTTTAATATCAATGGATAAGGGAGAAAAAACGTGCCCACATACACAAATAAATTCCACACAATATTTTCTATCACTTATTATAGAAAATATAGCTATATACTATGTAGATTCTGAGCAGGTGTTTATTTTTAGAGTGGTAACTCAATGATAAATCACAGCTTAATATCTCTATCCCATTTATTCCTATTTTTCTCCAGTATTTGTGATAAAATTTTAATTATCTTTTTTATGTAGACTAAGTCTAGGAACACCAAAATGTTTGCTCACAATAGCCTTTGAAGCATAAAATTTTATTTGGATATATTCCAAAAATTTTAAACGAACGAATCATAATGTATCTGCAAGGCATCTACAGGCTTTCCTTCTTCCTAACCTGGCTAATTATGGTAACATAAAACACACTTATGATGATTAATAGCAAGCAGAGCATTACATTCAAAACATGTTTATTGGTTCCTAGAATTATGTCTTCTAATATTTTTCTGAAGTACTTTCTTATTTTTGAATTTTTACTTTGAAATAATTTTAGACAAGAAAATTGCAAAAACCAAAGGCAGATTTTTCAAAATGAATGCAGAAGTTCCTACATTTTTGAATATAAAAAGTGTTCTATAGCCTTGATACTTGAAGTATAGGCAGACTGAATATAAAATATTTGGTTCACATGTTCTTTTATTGAGTTTCCAAAAAAAAGTCACTACATTTTCATGTTCCTTGTTAATCTGTGATTTTTGAAAAGTCTGATAACAGAACAATTATCTTGCCTTTGTAAATTGTTTGATCATTATGCCTAACCCTTGAGATTTTTTTTTTAATCTTTAAAATCTAACAGCTTTATTAGGATATACCTTGAAGATTTTTGTACTTGTTAATTTCCCCAGGTACACAGTAAATGTTTTAACATATAGATTCTCATTCTTATTATTTATTTTTTCAGCGTGTTCTTAGAATATAGTTATAAATATGAATTCTATTCTATTGTTTTACATTTCTTGTTCAGAAAATCCAATAACAAATGTAATTCCTTCTTTGTCTATCTTCTACTTGCACTACTTTCTCTCTGAATCATTTTTCTTCTTTGTTTATAGTGCCTTAATTTCTTTGTTTTCCTGTCTTTTTTCAATGTTCCTTATTAAATATTTTAAGTCTATTCTCTCTTGTATACCTGTATTATATTCTTAAATTACAAAAATGTTGTATTCTTTCATTTATTCATTGAGTTTAATTTCCTTTTACTTTGTTTTTTGCCTGGGTTCTTAGTTTTTTAATTTCTTATTTAAAGTAACTTTTTAAAATAATTAATCTCTTAGTATATTTGAGCTCATTTTGAGTGCTAACTTCAAGTTTTCTTCTGCTTAATGATTGCTTATTTGGGGAAAATTTTACTTAATTGATATGTGTTCTATCTTATTTTCTTGTTTTTGCAATAGATGTGTTAATTTTTTTGTTGTTCATATTTGTGTCATTGGGGTATTTATAACTTCTTACTTCGGGTGTAATCATCTCTGAGTATAGCAAGGTCAAATATCTAGTGCTTCTTTTCATTTTTATTTATTTTGATTGCTTTGGTGATGGGGAGAGGAATTTTGTTTTCTCTAATATTTTAGGTCTCTTATGATGTGAAGCACTTAACATTTTCATTTTTGCTTCTTTCTCTTTCAATTACCCAATTGGGAAAGAACACTTTCCCTTCCTGTTTTGATGTTTCCCCTACCCCTGTGAGTTTCAGTGACTGTTATTTTAAATCACATATATATGTAATCCTTTCATTAAGACATTTTTTTTTCCATTTACTAAACTATCAGATGCAATTAGTATTTCAGACTATAACATTAGTATATTTTGTCTTTCTGGTTGTAATTTAGATCACTCTTGGGACTCATTGTTCTGTCTCTTCTCTATTTCATTCAGTGTCTCCTGGCCTATCTTTGGTTGACCACTTGTCCTTCCATGGGTTGGAGTTGGTGTAGGAATGTATGGGTTTCTATGTTATCATTTGGTTATTTTTTTCTGTTTTTTACTTATATTATGTATTTTAAAGTTTGAGCATCCTCTGCCTTCAAGTTATGCTGAAGGATGATTGTTATGTAGTTTTATTTTTTCCCTCAGTTTACTTTTACAAGAAATATGAGAAATGAAATCTTGGATGGTGATACTGTCTTTAGCACCCAGAAGTCATTTATTTAATTTTTTAAAAAAATTTTAAATTTAGGATGTATCAATTCAAATGTTAATATTATTCAACTAATTTATACATATTGTCCATTGCAGATTTACTTTTATTTTATAAGTTTTTGGTATATTTTTTAATGTTTCTAAAATATTCTTGCTTTCAGATAGCAGTAAACAAGTATT
Source organism: Microcebus murinus (assembly GCF_040939455.1). NCBI lineage: Eukaryota > Metazoa > Chordata > Mammalia > Primates > Cheirogaleidae > Microcebus > Microcebus murinus. The sequence goes on from NC_134114.1 coordinate 18,036,346, forward strand.
TTGGAGGAGTATCATACCCTAAGACTTCTATATGTGTTGTCATTTACTTCACAGAACAATTTGGCATAATTTAATATGTACTATTATTCTACATGCACATAGAGACTGTATTTAAAAGCAGAATCAATTTAGCATTTAGAAAAAAAAACTTCTATAAGTCAGATTACCATGTATTTTATATTCCATCAAAAATTTTTTCATCCAAATTTCAAGTCTAGTTAAAAATTATGCCACATATGAAGTTACTATTCAAATGAAAGAAGTTTATAACTACAGATTATCAGAATCCACAGTAGCAGAAACTCATAAAAGTGAAAGATCATCCCATATATTTCAAAACTGTGAGATTATATTAATCAGTGAAATGATATTTTCAACTTTTATCAAAAGAGATATGATTACTTTTAAGGAGCATTTATCTTACTCTATTTACTATGGTTATTTAGAAGATATTTTGCTCTAGATTTAATGAAGTTCAGTTGTTAATCACTCTACTGTGATCACTGTACTGTGATGAAAGTAATACCACAATAATGTAAATTTTTGTAAGACCCCAAACAACTTTCTATAGCAAAAATATACATTTCAACAATTTATATTAAAATGCATTATATCTGTGACTACTACCCTACACATTTTATATATTTTTTTATTTATTAATGGCCTTTTTCATCTTATTTTTTAAATTTTATTTCAGAGTATTATGGGGGTGCAAACATTTTCGTTACATAAATTGCTTTTGCAGAGTTTGAGTCAAAGTTACAAATGTGCCCATCACCCAGATAGTGTGCATTGTACCCATCAGGTGTAAACTTACACATCTTATTTTTAATCATCATTTTTGTACTTGTTGGTAATTTATAGCTTCTAATATATCAAGTAAAAGTAAACAATAGTACTCTAGAAAAAATTTAAGTTGATTTTTTTAAATTTAATGACTTCTAAACATTCACATATATTCATTAATATATTGAATAAAATGCATATTGTATCAATTTTACCAAATACATTTTAAATACATTATCTTGGAATTAAAAAACAGTTTAATCAGAAGTCTAAATAGATTCAGCCCTTTTATTTCAGGTATTTGTAATTCTATTATATGAATCAAGAGAAAAGAATCCTTATTCTACTACTGATTGGATAAAGAAAGTGGTGAAAACTTACAAGTAGAACAGAAAAGAATGCCATATGAAGGCTATATACGAAAACTGATTCTATAAAATTGATTTGATTTATGTTTGCGGGCTGACCATTTTCAATATAATTACACACTACAGCCTTGACCATAACAAAGGCCAAAAAAATTGACTAGTTCAGCAAAGGGTTGAACTTGAGGTAATCAAAGAGCAGATATAGGATTTTTAGAGCAACGCAGACTTAGAGGCAGTAAAGAGCAAATGATGTTCACTTTCCTAATGCAGTTTTACTCAAGGGTTTGGCCTACATAAAACAAAGCAGATTGGTCCTAGTGGGATCACACATTGACCCAGGCATTAATTTAACTTTCATGGTCAAGGTATTATGTAAAATTTAGTATACACAACTTAAAATTATGCTTAAATAGCACTTAGTGATTTTAAAAACAATTTGGTTTTGTCTAAGCGCAGGTATTTTGAACAGTATCAGTAATTTATGACCTCTGTTGAGACATACTTGTGGAATAAATGGAAGTATATTTCCAAAGCTTCCAGTTTCTAGTTTTTGTTCTGTTTTCTCTTCTTCCCACCCTCTCCTTTCCCATTCCAGTAAGAAATCCTGCTCTGTGGAAAAAAACCTAGCAGTACCTTTGCAAAATGAATTCCTTACCGTGAATGTATCAATCTATTAGATGATCTTAGGAGTTATACTTCCAGACAAAATTTACCCTGAATTACACACAGTTGCTTTAGACAAATTCAGTTCAGAAGGGAGAGAAAAATGAGGAAAGCTATATAAAGAAAGATTACAAACGTTATTTGTCTATCATGTGTTTTGCAGAGGATTAGCAATATAAATATATGGGTTCATTGAATCCACTATGGCTTTTATTATTCCCCATTATCATTTAATTAACTAAGACTCAATGAAGTTCAGGACGTTGTTGAAGTGCACATAGTTATTAAATGAAAGAGCAAAAGTTTAAATCCACATTTTCTTTAGAATAAAAACAAATTTAATTCTCATATGAATAATATGGAAGATATCTTTGTAAAAACAAACAGTTTAGTGTGATTAAATGGTAAATATTTGACACACTAACGAGGATATCATAAAATGTGCACTGAATTAGTCATTGAGCTTCTACCAAGGATGACGAGAAACTAATGAGCAAAGGGAAGCAGTTCCCAGACTGTGTGCTAAGTCACAGAACACTACGCATAACTCACTGGAACTCTGCAAGGCATTAAAATTTTTGAGGCAAGCAAAAACATACTCCACATCTGTCAGACATTGCACAAAATGCTAGTTTTAGTTCATAATTATAATATTTGGTCATGATGCATTCTTTTGATGATGCCCTATCTTTGTGAAAGGAAGATTTTGTAGATGCTGTGATAAAAAGCAAATACTGCCTGAAAATCAGTGTAGAATTGTAAATCAGGATGGCAGTATCCAATAGAATTTTAAGTTGAGCAGTACCCACACGTCTCATTAGTAAATAACTGTGGTTATTGAAGACAGAAACAAAAATATATTTTTTCCTTCAGCGTACATGTATTGTTATTTCAAATGAGTCTTAAGTTGTTAAAACATAAATACTTGTTAAGAATTTTGGACTTAAGTCCTTAAAAATTGAATCTCTTAGATAATTAACAAAGTACCAAAGCATTAAGAGTTTCTGGAACCAAGAAACTTAAGAGTCTCTGGTTTAGGATTTAGACGAATGTCCTTGAGTTGGAATCCCAGTTTAATAGACCTCAAGCAAGTTAGAGAAACTTTCTCTCAGTTTTCTTACCTGAAAAGTCTGAAGAAAATATTAAATATCTCGTGGCTTAATTTTTTCTTCCATGATTAAATGCTTTTTGATACATAGACCATATGAAATAGTATAAGGCACTTATTAGCTCAATAAGTCTTAACTATATGCATATAAACACTACATAAACTATGCTCTTGGAACTCAAGGAATTGATAATTTTTAAGGAATGACTGGGAAACTACTCAAGTAGGTGTAAGACTGTATGTTCCATTGTAGTGTTACAAATATAGTTACATGGAAACACAGAAAAAATGTATATAGCTGTATATTAATCAATATACATGTATATTTCATTTAGGTTGATGAATCTCTGTTCATCAATCACACATGTAATTTTAAAATATTGGTTAATTTAATGAGATTATATGAAATTATTTAGAATATTAACATTTAAAATTCAATCTACATTTTTATAAAATATCCTTTAAAAATAGCAGGTACATCTAAACAGTTTGATAGTTTATGGATGCAGACATAGATGTTAGTATAATTTTCAAAATGGAAGAAAATGATTAACTAAACTCAGGATACTGGTTGCCACTGCATTGCAGAGGAAAATGACTATATATTTATGGATGTCACAAAGCCAATCTAGGGTATAGATAACATTACATTTCTTACAATAAATTGAGCATACTGGTGTCTATTTTATTATCTTTTAAAAATTGTTCTTATGCACTTAATATTTTCTTATTTTATATTTCAGAATAAAAAGATTATTATAATGCATAGTCCTTGCTTTTAAAATGCAGAGAAGACAAGCAATGTACCTATCTCCCATAGCATTTTACTTTACATTACGTTTCTTTTTGATACCTTAACACCACTGGAACATAGAAATTTCAATTGCAGAAAGCTTTGAAAAAGAAACTGTATCTTCTGCTAAAGTTTTCAACAGGGTAAACTTTAACTTTTTCTATTAATAAGCGTGAAAATACTTGTCGCTGAAAAATTACACTGACTAAATTTCCATCATATTAAAATATAAAAACAATTGCAAATATGCTATTTTAAAATTATCTTACACATTGAGATTTACAAGGAACCAAAAACAAGGTAGTCACATTCTGGATGAAACAATTGTGACTATCCTAAGTGACGCTCACCAATTTTCTTGCCATGACATCACCTGGCAGAGTGTCTGGATAATAGCACTCACTCCCATTACAATATTAAGCCTAACACGATTGCCTTTAAAATACCAAAGTCGGGCTAATAGCCTGCTATGGGGCATAAAATAAATTACAGACACGGAAAATGACAGATTCTTCCTGATTAGTCTGACAGGGCAGTGGGACTGACTGATACTTCTTCTTGGCACCATCATGCTGAATTAAGGTTGTCAGAAAATAAGTTTACTTCCCAAATTTCATTACTCTGGCAAGTTTCTTTCTACTTTTTCAGCCACATTTATGATCGAAAGTTAGGGTAAGAAAAAGTCTGAAAAATGTAATAGTTCTAACATTAAGACACTGCTTAGTAATACATATGTATGTATTTTTGGAACTTATTGACATATCAGTACAAACTATCCATTTATTTGTCTATCTAGGCTGTTCAGCACTAAGTCATTTTTAATGTTGTTATTTTATAAAATCGACAAAATGCATTATTAGTTTTTATTAGATAATTGGACTCTTTACCTCTTACATTTAATTCACATTTGTATTTCTTTGCTTTTCTTCTCTTAACCCAACGTGCCATCTCAAGTCTCCTTGGATTCTGTCTCTTCTTTGTAATACTTTTTCAATAAAGTATATGCCAAGGTAACTCCTATTTTAAAATATCAAAATTGGCACATAAAAAAGGACATTATGCTGAGGAGGAAAAAAAATCTCAAAATTTACATAATCAATTTACATAAATTGATTCTCTAAATGATAAAATGATAGACATGGAAAACAGATTCAGTGGTTGCCAGGGGTGAAGGGCAGGGAGGGTGGGTATTAGTATGAAGGGGTAGCGCCAGGGAGACCTTTGTGGTGATAGGATAGTTATTGATTGCTGTGCTAGTAAATTTAATTTATAAATGTGATAAGTGATATAGAATTATACATACGTTTTAAACTAATGTTAGTTTTCTGGTTTTGATATTGACTTATCCTTATGTAAGATGTAAACAATGGGGAACATTTGATGAAGCATACATGAAACCTCTCTGGATTACCTTGGCAACCTTCTATAAATCTATAATTTTTTCAAAGTTAAATATTTAAAAAGGATACAAAGATTTTAGAGAAGATTATCTTTTAAAAATAAATTTAACATCAAATAATCTTAATTCCTAATTTGAAAATCAGATAAATTGTTAATAAAGTATTTGAGAACACATTTCATTTTCATTGACAATCTACAGGCGTTCCATCCCCAAACTCAGGGGATGGAACCACACCTTGTCAAAACTAATCAGCCTAGTAAATTTACTGGTGCAGGTAGTAATTTAAAGGAAAAAAATATATAATTTTGACATCAATTTACATATATATTCATCAAATACTTACACATATATCCAGTGCCTACACTATTCCATAAATTTTGATGTAGTTATATCAGTACTGCCTTTGAGAACATAGAATTCTGTGGAAAAAATTGAATTGTTAATATTTAAAATAAATAGTAGAAAAATGAAATATGTGGAGCTGGGTTCTTGAGATTTATCAATAGATAGTAGAGCCATGAAGATGACATATACTAATAGACAGGGAGTTAGCAGGAAGAGTCAATGATGGCAATGTGTTTTAAAGTCTGAGATGTGGGTAAACAAATATTCATTAGTAACACTTGAAAAGTTAGTGAACTTTCTCAAAAAAATGTTAGCATAATTTGTCAGTATGCAAAATACTCAAGCCCATATATCTAGAAAAATGTTGGAAATATATACATGGAGCTTCAGATTGTGAAGAGTTAGAAGGAATAAATGATGATGCGTGGACATTTAAGTGATACATAAATCCCATGGAAATGGTTTCAACTGCCAGTGATGGCATTTAGAATATTAGAAGCTTCCCTAGCCAAATGAGTTGTTTCTAGACCTTTGAGTTGCTCATTAAAAAATGATGTCACAAGAAAGCTAATAAAAAAGGTACTAGATGAATAACTGGAAAAGGGAGGTGATAAAGCCAAGTGCCTTGGTCTGTTTTGTGCTGCTGTAACAGAATACCACAGACTGGGTTATTTATAATAAATAGAAATTATTATTTATTTATTTATTTTACATTTTTGGAGACTGGGAAGTAAAGGTCAAGCTGCTGGCATCTGATGAGGGCTTTCTTTCTGTGTCAGCACATGGCAGTAGGTGGAAGGCCAACGAGGCAAAAGGAAGTCAAACTCACCCTTTTATAATGGCTGTAATCCCATCAATAGGGCGAAGCCCTCATGGCCCTATAACTACCCAAAGTTCCTATTTTTGAGCACCACCACAAAACAACCAACTTTCAAGATGAGCTTTGGAGACATAAAGATTCAAACCAGGGCATCAAGGAACTTGGAAGCAACCAAGATGTCCTTTAGTAGATGAGGGAATAAACAAACTGAAACATCCAGACAATGGAATGTTACACACATCTAATAAGAAATAAGCTATCAAGCCATGCAAAGACAAGAAGGGGCCTTAAGAGCATTTTGCTACTCAAAAGTAGCCCATCTAAAATAGTTGTATATTGTATGATTCCAACTCTATGACATTCTAAAAAAGGTAAAACTACGGAGATATTTAGAAGATCAGTGGCTTCTAGGAGTTCAGGGGATTAGAGGGAGGAGCAGGGATGAATATGTGAAGCCCAGAGGATTTTTAGAATAGTAAAACAACTCTGAATTATACTCTTAAGGTAGCTACATGTCATTATACATTTGTCAAATTGATGGAATGCACAAGATGAAGGGGAATATCTAATATAAGCTAATTTACTTAATAACAATTTGTCAATATTGGCTCATGAATTATAACAAATGTATCATACTAACAGGAGAAGTTAATAACAGAAGAAACTGTGCATGTATGTGTGTGTGATATGTGGGGAGGATTATGTGGTAATTCTCTACTTTCCATTCAATTATTCTGTAAATATAAAACCTCTCTAAAAATAAAATTGATTATTAAAAAGATAACTCAAGAAATAAGGGCATTTTGAGAAGAGAGTGGTCATATGTTTCCTATATTCAGCAAATATTTATGGAATGTGTCTATGTACCAGGGGATGTGATAATTATTGAATAAAAAAATGAAAACAAGATAGACACACTTTATGCTATCACAAAGCTTACACTTAATTGTTGCCACTAAGTCTAGTGTGAAATTTAAAAATAAAATATTGGTACTATCTGGGTTATTTCTTTTTAAGACATGCACTTAAAACACTATGTAGTCTCCATCTACAAAACTCACTTAAATTTGTAATTTCTTGTTTAATATCCACATTCTTCATTTGAATATAATTTCCAAGGTGGTAGAAGCAATGGTATTTCCCCCCCCACTATATAGCTACCACTTAGGATAATGTCAAAGACACAGCTGAGACATGCACAAATAGACACAAAAATGCATATATATAAGTATAAAATTGTGTATATATCTATAAATCATACTTAAAGTGTGTTCAAAAGAATGATGAAGAGAAAAAATCAAACTAGCATTTAAATAATAATTATAGAAGTATAGATAGATAGATGATAGATAGATAGATAGATAGATAGATAGATAGATAGATAGGCAGTAAAAAATTTTACCTGAAAGTGAAGCAAAGTATAACTGTATGGTAGTGATGTGAAGAAGTCGTAGGGTTCAGAAAAAGGTAGTTTAGACATTTTTAAGAGAAAAAGTATATATCTAGAATGACATTTGAAGAGAAAATATAGAATTATGGTGGATTAAAAAAAACAGTTCAGGGACTAAGTAAAATTTCAAGAAAGTACATATGTTATTTAATCTAGTATAAATTTTATCATATTTTTCAGAATTTATTAAAATATTCTTGCTTATTTGCATCCCTTTTATGTATTTCAGTGGCAAAAGAGTAACACATTAATTTTATTTAGAATCTCAATGGTGATTCCAAATGAAAAGAGTTGCAGAGATTTCTAATTGTTATTTTAAAAAGCAATTTGATTTTGTTGTTATTCTTTGGAACTCCATAATAAGTTAAATTTTTAATAAATTTTAACATTACATTTGGAATCAAAGTCACATTACAAAACATGAACTGAAATTAACCTTATTTACTACTAAAAAATTGTGTTGTATTTGTAGTTTTTTAATCTGTTACATTCAAAAGATGTAAAAATTTATATCTCAAATGATTGCTATTCACTTATAGAAACATCACAATCATCTATAAAAATTCACTTTTTTATTAAGTATTGTGAATGATGTATTTTGGATTGTCAAATATTTTGATGATTTGAAATTTTCCATTTATGGAGAGTAATATCCATAGATAAATATTGAACAATCAGATTATTTTACTGATTGTATATACTTCTGGAGATGTCAAGGCTTTAGAATCATTACCATGGGTTCATCAATTATAATCACTAAAAAAGAGAAAAGAGTAGTTAACAATTGGCTAAAAAACATTACATGATATTGATAAAATAATTTCAAAAATGTACAAATATATTTATTTTAACATATTTAATCTATTATTTATTTAAAATATTTTAATATATATATAGATGTTTATGTATATGCATTTTATTCACCAATTTATTGAACATACATAGTCATATACCCAGAGGATGGAAAATATTTTTTTGCAGTAAATTATAGTATGATCAATGATTTCTGATAAAAAATATTTCATATGAAAGAAAATTGAATATATTTGCACATTAGTTATTTTATTTAGTTAGTGACCAAACTATAGGGCTCTTAACAAGGTGGAACAGCACCTTCTCTTTCAAGGATGTAGAATCATTGAAATCCCCACTGCATGTACTTTAAAAAGACATTCTGATTTCTAGATAGCAGGAAAGAAATCAATGAATCCCCTTTGACCAATTCAAAAAAAAGAAGAAAAAGTAAAACTTCAGCAAATTCTTTGAGAACTACAACCAAACACAGAAAAGAACAAAAATATAATGGCAATGACTTAGATAAAAGTGGCACTCTTGACAAAATAAATAAATAAATAAAATATTCTCAAGGCACTTCAAAATAATTTAGGAAATAGTATTGGAGGGAAGAAAATGCACTGAGGAAATCCTGAGATGTTTCAGGAAGAGCCATACATTTTGACAGTAATAAATGGAAGGGATTAGATGGAAATAGTGTAGTGACTACTATTTCAATGGTAGATGCTCATGCTTAATCTTATAGTATTAATCAGATAACCACTAGGAGTTGTCATTTCCAGAACTTAAAATTCTTTTGAGGAACTTTCTGAAATCAAAAATATGCCCATGGGACTAGGACAGACATGTTTAGTTAGAGTGAACCCCAGAGGAACCTACCTCCTTACTCTCATGCTCATACCTAACATATATGGTTGAAAAATAATGAAGAAACAAACTAATATTGATGCTAAGGATACATAGAAGTCACATAAGTTGGAAGGTGTCAAAGAAAACTCATGCCCATTATATCAGAGAACAGGGAAACTTGATCACAGATGCTTGTGTTCAGCACAAGGAAAGCAACTAGAAAAGGCCAAAACAACAAGAACAAAAATATTAGGAAATTTAAAGACTATAACTTAAAAACATTTAATGAAAAACTAGACAAAACCATTATAACCCATGAGAATGAAAATAAATCTATAAGTCATATGTAACAATATGAAGTGATTTGAGAAGAAATTTAACAATATGAAAACTCAACAAATAACTTGATAATATAATATGTTAAGATAAAAGGCAAGACTTCAAAGACATGAAATAAAATATTAAGGACAAAAATAACTAAAATGTAGAGCTAAGAATTAAATGATATCCATCAATAAATTGAATAGATTGGCCTAAATAGTAAATGCACATTGAGAAAACGTGTTGCGATTATCATAAATAATACAAAAATAATTAACTAGAAAGAAGATAATAGACAGAATACAAAGATAATATATAAATATAACTATATAGAAACATAAATATAATATGCAGATGAAAAAGAAAACAATCCACATAAATACATAATAGTGAAATTTTCCAACTCATGTTATTAGTTGAATTGACCTATGATTTCCATCTTCCAACTAAAATAATTTGCAATGCTGGAAAAACTATGAAAACATACAAAGTTTGAAATACATATTTTGGCTTGAAAACAAGAAAGAAATGTTCATGTTGCATAAACATAGAGAAAACCCAAATAACAAGTAATGTGATGAATTAAAGCCAAAGAACCCGTCCCAATGGTTTTACTCAATAAGTACAAGCCTAAGAAGCTGGGGGCTTTCAGATTCTTCCCTCTTGTGACACTCCCTCTCAGAACCCCCTGCAATGCAGTGGGAAGCTCATGACACAAGGAAAGCCCAGGACTCTGTTAGACAGTCTCAGCTGAATGTAGCTTTAGGCCATCCAACAACAAAATACCAAACATGAGTGAAGAAGCCTCTTGGAGTTTGAGCCCAAGCCTTTCAAACCATTTTAGCTGAGGCCCAGACATTATGAAACCCTCCTGATGTGCCCTCTGCTATCCTCTAACACATAGAGAAAAAAGATAGATAATTTTGACTATAAAACTAAAAAATACATGAATTTTAAATGCCACTAAAAGCAATCTAAAATTGATAGAAGTAATACCTGTGAATACATAAAATGAAAATCATCTATATTATTATTATATCTTCCCATATAAGGCCCTTCAAAATTAATAAAGGAAAATCAAGCCAACTGAAAAATGGACATAAGGACCAATTCACAATGGAACTTGCATGTACAATACTAATATTAACATATAAAAGTGTACTCAAATATGAAACTTTCCTGAGTCTGAAGTTTTATTTAAAAAAAATAAGTCAAACAAAAATAATAGACCAACTCACACTTAAGAGGGACAATCTTCAACTGCATTTGTAATGTTTATTTTTAACATTTTTAGTTTTATTACTAATGGAAACTCACATAGTAAAAATTTTGAATCCTGAGTATATTGATGTTTGCTCCATTACTCTTTAGTTTTGATACACTTAATATAGTTTTTTCTAAAAAGAGCAGGATTGTTTTATCCCTTGTCATTAATCTTTGGTTAGAGATCTTTACATTTAGCACAAATCAATGAAATTAATAACGTAATGTTGTACTAGCAAAAATATACAGATTATTTGTAGGATTTTCCCCAGCAACATTCAACACCAAATAGCAATGAAGCAGCATCTAAAAATTGTCCTGAGAAAAAAACTGTAGCTTAAATGTATGCTACTATAGCACATTTTCTTAACACAGAATGAGAATGAACATTCTGAACCATAAAATGCAACACCTACGAATCCTTCACACCCAACAAATTTTTGAAAAATTTCTCCCAAGAATCTCAACTGTGTTCCTTGTTTCTGACATTTCTATTTGAAAAAAGTATGTCAGATTTAAAACTGTGAATTTTGTATGAAATGCTGTGTGTCAGATACAATTATACTTTCTTTACAAATTTTACTGTATTTTCATAAAATGTACTGTAAATTACCCACATTTCACATCAGCATCATATTTGGAGTCCTTATGGTAAGAGACTTCCTAATATCACAAATCCTACTGATAGAATCAAGATGAGGAACCAGGAAGTCTGCTTCTAAATCTCATGTTCTTTACTATCATACTATTTTCTCTCATGAATTAAGATAATTTGGCACATATAGTCTAGAAAATCCTAAATCTTAAGAAAAATCAATAGTTTATCTATTTCACACTCTTTTTTCAAAAACCACCATACTTAAAAAAATGTACATATAAATTAATGTGTTTGTGTCTATGGACAAAAAAATCCTCTATCTTTGTTCAATAACCTATCACAACAGTTACTTAGATTTTCAATTATAAAATTTATTATTTCCATTTAATGCAGTCTTTCTACAGTTAAATCTGTTAACTCAAACTTCATTTTTGGAGGTGGAGATCAGGAAGCTGGTGCCATATTTATAAAAATATTTTGCACAAGTGACAAATATAACCTAAAATTTTATCAATTTGTAAGGGGGAATGAAGCAAACCCCAATGGGAACTAGATAGAATTAAGTTTATTCAAGCTTGTGTAACAACTGATGTCCTTTGGTTTGCTTTTCTCAAGTGAATATAAGGATACTTTTTATTAAAAAAATCAATATATGGTAGTTTTTTCTTCCCAAGATAAAAATAAACCATAGAATTTCAGGGCATATATCTGAGTTATACTCAGACGGTTATTTATAGCCCTAAAACCATTACCCATGAAATAAACTCTTTTGGTGGGTGACAAAAACTGCTGGAGACCACCTTGTTCTATCTGTTAGGATTTCCAAATCCATTTTCATTAATATGAATCATGACTAATGCAGAGGGTGGAGAGTTTGGGGGAGGGGGCAAAAGTGAAAATTAGGAAATACTGAGTATTGGTTGCCAAAGTTTGCAAGAAAGAAGTAGTGGGTTCTTCTGGGTACATTATGTCACAAAATATCTATTATGAACAAAACCCATGAGAAGCTATGGTATAAGAAGAGTGTTAGACTTAACTTAGCATGAAGAAAATAATTATTAAGGAAAGAAAATAATAATATTCACTAGGAATTTTGTATCCTTTTATCTCTGTAATGAACATGCAGTATGTAAGTATATATTGTTTTATTTAAAGGTATTATACTTTTTTTTCTCTTCCAGGGATGTGATTGGGAGGTTCTTTTCCCAAAGGCCATGATCATGAATACACAAATGCAGGAAATTAAAATTGTCTACAGTTACGTATAAGGAAGGAAATTGTGTAAAAAAAAAAAAAAAATCAAAATTTAGACTTAGAAATCAACATTAGACCTAAATTGATTTAAAAGTAAAAGATTGACTTTACCAGCAATAGTAAGGTTTGATATGTGGTTCTCCATGTGTAGCCTACTCTCTTGCCTTCATATATTTGAATAAAACAATCCTTTCCTTCTGCCTTCAATGACCTCCCCTGAACCATGTTCTGTGCATCAATTTTCATTCATCCTTCACAGCTTAGCTTATGGCTCATTATCCTAATTATAACAATTATCTTAGAAATGATTGCACATATATTCTTCAGGTGAACTTTGGGATTTACAATAGTATACTCTGTCTGTTAATGTAATATAGATTGGCCTAAAGTAGATTTTAAAATGTCCATAAATAGGAAATTAAGCCAGAGGTCCTAGATACAACCTTTCATGACTATCAGTACTTTCTAACACTTCCAGTACACATTTCCCATTCTTGAGGAGGTTGAGACACCCAAATTTGTTGTAGTATTCTCCCAGCCTCCCAAATGGCAAATGTGTCCTTGTGTGTATGAAAGTGGGCTACCTATGCTGGCCTAAGGAATTTATATGGAGTGGAAAAAAATAAGCATGATATGATGGCAGAAGTTAAAAGAACCAAAAAATGATTATTTACATTCATCTTGAAAAGGAGGTCTTAACTGGAAAATATGAGTTGGGCAGAAAAATATTTTCTCATCCAGCTTGCATTATAGCAAGACTTCAAAAAATATAAGAAATCTTCTGTGTATTATCAGCTCTTGAACACTATAAAAGAGCAATGCAGCATGTGCTTACATCAATTTAAAGGGTACAGCATGTGATGTGCATGAGTGAGCCTAAGAGTAAAAACCTCTGGTGGGAGTTCAATGGGAACTCAATAGCAAAGGAAAAAACATTTCTAAGTACATGCATGTTGAAAAGTCTTCAGAAAGCATGATTTTTCAATTTCAAAGGAATGGAAAATGTTTGAATTGTAGCTAGTGAAAGAAAATAAAATATCTTTTGACAGACAAATAACTATTTCAAATCACAGATTTATAGGATGAATGAATATAATCTTGAAAAAATTTTACAAAAAAAAAATGGAAAAAGTGATGTATAAGACAGGTTTTGTATGAAAGTACACTTAGATAACTAACACCAGGAGTCTCTCTTAAGGAAGCTAGCATAGACTTTGTGTGTGTGCGCGCGTGTGTGTGTGTGTGTGTGTGTGTGTGGTGTGTTGAATGATTACCTGATATATTAGGATTCTCCAAAGAAACAGGGCTGATAGTGTATATGTATAACAGTGTCTATATACACACACACATGCAGTCAAATACTCCACTGAGAGAGTACATATAAAGTATATAACAAAATATAGAAGAGTATATTTCTCAGAAAGAAAGAGCACAAATGATAAAAAAAATGGAACAAAATGTAAGCAATTAATAAACTTGGGTAAAGAATAGGTATGTATGCAACTTCCTCATAAGCATAAAAATAATAATAGTGACAAAGGTAACAACAATAACAATAAACAGAACAAAGGGTGAAAATAGGAATAATCACAGAAGTGATTGGAGACTGGTCTCAGAGGAGGAAAGAAAGGCTCACCTAAGGGATTGATATGTAAACTCAGACTTAAATTTCAAGATAGATAGTAGTAAAAGAAAATATCTCAGTAAAGAAATGTATGCAAAATCCTGAAGGTGAGAGATAAAAGTAATTTGAGGAAATCAAAGTGGTTAAAATCAAAGCGGTTAAAAGTACTGGAGTTGAGTGTTTAAAAATTCAGATTACTTTTGCTGAGGTAAAAGAGTTCCTGAAGTTTTTAACACAGTAATTACTTGGAAACTATTTTATTTCACTATTTTGAAATAATTAAAAGTGAACAAACCTAGATCAACAAGACCACTTAAGAGACTGTTGCAGTAATTTAAGTTGGAAATTTATCACTAATTTGAACGACTATACTGTCAGTTGGAATGAGAAAGAAACAGAAAGGGATTTGGCACAGAGTTCACAAGAAGAAAAATAAGGCAAATATATGGCAATTTTTTAGAGTTTTGTACACTCTTGTTAGTTACAGTGGGTTAGAAACAAAGACCTACTATAAGTGTGATTTTGGATAGCAGTCTAAAAATTATTCTAGCCCAAACAACCAAACATCATCCTAGATAACTCTTAACTAAAAACGAAACATCCCAGATGTATTAATAACACTAATTCTCCGTTAATGAATCCTGTCCAACAAACAACTTTCAGAGCCAAATATTGAACCAGTTGATCATTCAAAAATATTCCAATTCAGATATCTTAAATTGAAACACCTGAGTCTTATATCAACTTTCACTTTTGCCAACTTTCTCAGTCATTCCTACCACACCTGTTCCTAAACTTTACTGAAAATTCCAGACCCAGAAACTTTTAAAATTTTCTGTATTTGTTGGTGTTTTCTTATCATCTCTCGTTAGCGTGGACTCTAGAACCCCACTGCCTGGATTTAAATCCTGGTTTCCACTTATATTGTGGAGCAAGTTTGTTAACTTCTTTGCACATTGGTTTCCTCATCTGCAAATAGTTATCTCAAGGGCACCTACTTACAATGGTTGTAAGAAAGAAATAACAGGCCTGGCATGACAGCACTATGCAACTGAAAGCCCTTTGTATAAACAATATGTAATATGTTATTTATTATTATTACAAAGTATCAATTTCACTTAATTTTCATTCGTCCATGTCCTTCAGTAGATAATGACTTCGATGAAGTTGAAGTAAAATTTTACCTTTGTGTATCAGTAGGACCTCATCTGTTTCTGGGTATATAGGTAGTAAATAACTGTTTATTGAATGGATACATTGTCAATTTACAGCTGAGTTCATCCTCCATAGGCTAATCTTTATGTAGCAGACTTGTTTCAAGTCATTGCTATATATGTTGTAATGGTTAAGACTTTTAAGAATGTCTGGCATCCCAGTAAAAAGAACTGCCACAGTGGTTTATGCGTATGTGTCAGTCTCCTTCATTAGATTGTAAATTCCTGTATTGAAGAGACTATATTTGATTCACTTCTCTATGCTTCACAGCACCTCTGCAAAGTATCTTGCATTTATTTAATAAGCTCTCAATACAAATTGAGTTGAACTGTTATTCCTTCCTTTAAAATCTAGCATAGATTCACTTCTTAGGCAAGACTTTGCTGAGTCTCCCATGCAGAACTGATCATTCCTTGTGCTGTAGTAAGGATTGATTTTAACTCTGAGAAGGCTCAATCTGCCTTATAAATATGAAAATTTCTCACCTACACACAGAAGCATGCACATTACTGAACTGGACAACTATAGTTCGCTTTCTCTGGACACAATGATTCATTGATTAGTCAGAACAGGTGTTTGGCCAAAGTCAGCCTTCTTGGATACCTTTGTAAGAAGGCAATAAATAAAATATAGAAAACATTTAATTTCCTCATTCTTCTGTTTCTTGCAATTATGCCTTGGTTTCTGTTCACTGTCCAGAATAGATTAAATTTATTCAAAGGTAGCTTTGTAACTTCCAGCCAAGAAAGTACAGACCAATGCTCTTTGACTCACTGATAACCCAAGAGTATTGTCTTTTTTCTTTTCTTCTTTTTCTTCCTTCCTCCCCTTTTCTCGTTTATTTCTTCCCTCTCTCTCTTACTTTCTCTGTGTTTATTTCTTGTTTTCTTTCCTTTTTACTGTGTATTTAATCTTTGATGAAATGTTAATAAAATAGATTTCATTTCTATTCATTCTATCTCAAAATTCCTAACCTACCTATCTATATCCATCTCCAAGTCTCCCATTCTAGACTAAAGTAAATCCTGAGTTAGATAGTTGGGTGGATGGATAGATAATAGATAGATAGATTGATACTGTATTATATATCACCCCTCTTAAAAATCTCCATTAGGTTTTTATTTGGGGCAGAATGAAATCAAAGCCTTTTATTGTGAATTACCTCTCTCTACACAATACAAGGTCAGATCCCGACCTAACTTTACAACCTCATCTATTTTGTGCCACCTTTTGTTTCAAGTGATTCAGCCACACTGGTCTTCTCTTGTCTCATGAGCACACCACATTCTCCTCTGCCATGAATCCTGGCACTATTTCTCCTCTCCAACATACTCCTCATGATTGGCTTACTCTCTCATTGACCTTCAATCTCATCTTCTCAAAAATTCTTTCTCTGAACTCCCTACAAGAAGGACTTCTTTCATCCCTCCTTATAGCATCACTTGCCTTTATTTTCATCATGATCTTTATCACCATCTGTTATCTATTAATTTGCTTATTACTTGTTTTCCTTCATACTTCATGGAGTAGAAATCCTGTCTCTGTTCATCTCTGTTAGTAAAAGACAAAGCAAAATGACAGGTCATAATGGTTGTTCAAAAAATGTTAGTTGAGAAGATTTTTGCAAAGTGAAATAAAAACTGAAGCCAAAAGATTAAGATTTGCTCAGGATTATATGGCTTATGATTGTATGCTGAGATTATACTAAAGTTTATTTTAAAAATTTCAAAGCAATTGTTTTTCTATATAGCATGCTTCCTTTAGATTTACCTAACTCTCTAGAATTGGTATTAAAACAATACATATATTCTGATATTCACGTGCAATTCTACTCCTTTCTTCTGTAATCATTGCATATAAGCTGTTCGTAATAACATCAGAGAAGGGCATACAGTTTGGGTATAATGACTTGGCACAGGGTGTTCTGAGTGGTCTGAATAGCCCGGATAACCCAGGACTGACATTTCTAAAACCTGCAGTGCAATATGATTACATAAGTTTATTTAGCTAATTAAATCAAAGTAGATTTACCCCAAATCCATAGGCACAATGTCTACTTGTGGTCAAAAAAAAAAAAAAGAAAATCCTAGAGAAAAAAGAATTTTATTAACTTAAAGTTTTATAATACCATAATATTATGGTTAAATTGCATAGATTAGATTTTAATACTAAACAAATACCAAAAGGAAAATTTACATCTTTTGAAGACTTGCTATAAAAGAGGTTGAGATCACAAACTTGAAACACAGATATCTAAGTAGGAGTGTTGGGTCTTTTCCACTTCTTGATTGTGTGACCTTGAAAAACTTACTAAACACTTCCAAGACTCTCTGTTTTCATCTCTGTAGTGAGAATAATTATATCAATGTCACAAGATGTTTATGAGCATTATGAACTTGACAGTAGATTTGTCAGTATTAACGCTATAATTGCTAGGATCTTTATTATGGACTGAATATTTGTTACCGACAAAAATTCACATGTTGAAGCCTTAAGCCCTGATGTGATGGTGTTTGGATGTGGGGACCTTGGAAAGTAATTAGTTTAGATGCAGTTATGAGAACCCAGACCCCATTATGGGATTATTGCTTTTATTAGAAAAGAAGAGAAACCAGAGCATGAGTGCATGCTAGTGCTCTCTCTCTCTCCCTGACATGTGAGAATACAGAGAGAAGGCAGCCATCTGCAAACCTGGAAGAGAGCCATCACCAAGAATTATATATGTCACACCTTGATCTTGTACTTCTCAAGCATACAGAACTGTGAGAAATAAATGTATGTTGTTTACAATTCAAGGTCTTTATATTTTGTTATAGCAGCCTAAGCTGACTATGATGATCCTTTTAGGATTTCTGGTCACACTTCTAATAGTTAACACCACATCTTTGTGTGGGGGACATCCCTGGCTTGCTGAAACCCATACTGTGTGCCTACAGGAGGGCCAGAAGTGACTAGGACATTACATCACTGCAGAGGACAGCCCTTCAGCAATGCCTGTTAGGTGTGGGGTTGCTAATATTCTAACTACCATTCCTCTTGGCTACAATATATGGAAGGCATGTATTTTGTGTCACTTCCCAGAGTGGTTCTGCAAGATTACTCCACAACAGGTAGTTATATAATATATCCCTTTTGACTACATTACCTTCCCTATGCTGCTGCCACACTCACCTACCAGTGTGTATTGATCCCACCAAATAAACTGTCTTAATTTATACTTCCAGGAAGAAATAGACCAAGCAACAACCAAAGCTACAGAAAAAAAAATGCAACTTGACAGTTTCTTACAACACTCCACCACTTTCCCCATTCCAACACAACCATACTGTTTAAATATTGATTACTAATTCTATGACTTTGGTCAAATCATCAAACTTCTCTAAGTTGTTACCTCATCTGTAAACAAAAGCTATCAATGTTAAAAACTACCATGAATTAAATTTTCAGAGGAAAAATAAATACATAAAAACCAAGCAAGTTCATATAAATCTCTATGTGTTGTTTCATAAACATATCACAAAAATAAAAAAAAAAAAAACCTAAGTACACAAGGAACATGATAAGTAGAAAGATCAGAAGATCTTTCCTATTCGTACATTAAATCTACATTTGCTTACCGGCACCTGTAGCTGATTCTCTTTGATTGCACTGCTTATTTTAGTCAAGTGTTAACAACTGCTGAATCATACCTGTAGGATACCAGTTGCATCAGGGAGAATAGAAAACTCAAGAATTGTCAAAGGAACGTTTTAAAGCTGGAGAAGGAAGCTGCCTCCATGCTTGTATCTCGATGTGGCTTCCGTCCATTCTTGGCATGATTACTTCTGGCCTGCCTTTTCTAATTTCACTGAATTCACTGTGTATTTTTATTTTGACCTTTAGAAAATTGTCTCACTTGGCAACTGCCTATTCAACTTCTATAACATATCTGAAGATGTTATAGAGAATTAATATATGGGGACAACTATTAGGTAATAAAATGGCTGCTTATCTGCACTAATCCCAACCTAAATATTAGTTTATCACACTATTCATTTCCTCCCTGCTGATTTCACATTACTTTAAGCTCTATTCTTGTTGTGAAGCCAGTACACCACATACCAAATACTTTATTGCATGAATCAGGTGAGAGAACAAACACACACAGCACATAAAGCGAAACAACTTTATTACTCACAGATAGGCAGGAAAGGATAACAGATGCCTACTATTCATGGCACATCAGGTGCCCAAAGCTCAGGAAAGTTGCCCAGGAAAGATGGAGTCTCATCTCCAGGTGCCCCCCTTCATACTGTAGCTGAGGGTTCCTGAAAGCACTGTGTCCTAGATTTTAAACTCTAGAGGATACTGGGGTCACTGGGCTAAAGCTTTGCAGATATCTTGTTCTGGCAAGGATGGGAAGAGAGCCAGACTCTTCCAGGTGGTTCCTCCTTATCTCAGGATGTTGCATCCCCAGCACTTACTACAGTTATTTTCAGAACTACAAAAGAGGAAGGGGACTAAGAACTGGCTTGGCCAAGGTCATGCAGGGGCCTGTCCTGCACTTGCTGTAATGAACTTATTCCCCAAACAGGCTTGCATTACCTATTAGCTGCTGATGGTATCATATTTCTTTTTTTAAAACAAAATTATAAACCATGTAACACAAAAATCAAATGTTCTGAATGTGACTTAAATTATCTGATCATTTTTTATGATTGATTAAACTAACAGACCAATAATTGTTTAATCACTAGAATGTCTTCTGTGTTTCTGCCTAACAATTTATTCACTAATTTAATATGCATGAGTTGCTGATTTTGTATCAAATAAATGAGGACAGATATAAGATTACAATTAACTTTTCTCATCATAACATTACAGAAACAATCAGCTAAAAAATTGTCTTGATTTTTTCTTTCTCTCAAAAATGAATGCTTATCATTCATAATTATAGAATGTAAATAATTCAATTGGAATAAAGATTTACTGGAAATAATAGTTTGCCTTCACATATCCTTGCAAATTTCTCACTTTTATAGAAAACTCTAAGCTTGATAGCTTTTTTATTTTTAAAATTTATAATTAATATGTTTAGATAAGAAGAAAGGTGAGATTTTTGACAGTAAACTACAATGTGGAAAGGTAAGAATAAAAGAGCTAGGCCTAGCTGTGTTTGTAAAAAATGATGTAGTTCTTTATATTTACTTGAACTTGCCAGCAGTCTTGGCAAAATATTACATAAATTGGGGCTTGATGCAACTCCGAATTGGAATTAAATGGGAAAAATCTGCATGAAAAAGAGTCTTCATTAAAATATAAAAAGTACAAGAGTAGTAGCCTGAAAAGTGGTAGGAAATGATTGTTGTTTCTGAAATGGAAGTTAAGCAGCTAGAAGGATATGTATTATATAATGAAAGCTACCAAAAATAATATAATATGACTATGTGAAATTGTTATGTTTATTGGTCAATAGGAGTTAAATATTGACAATTTCATATAATTGAAACTCAACACCCAGTAAATATTTAGGCAAGGGATAAATTGATGAATGAAAGAATAAATGGTTGTATACAGGAAATATCCAGATAGAAAAAATAAGGGAAAATAAGGTGGTTGTTAAGAAATTGTGAAGTGATATGTTCCCTGGGATATTAAAAAATATTCCCAAATACAAATTTATACCTCTAATTTATAGAACTTACATTAATTAGTGAATTTTTTTGTACGGTAATGTGCGAAAATTTCAGACAGAGTCAGTCAAAATGAAGTTTTTAACAAAGTCCCTGTGTCAGTTAAGGTAATAACAGCTTCAGTGAAAAATATTCACCATTTTAAAGGCCTATCATAAGAGAGTTTCTTTTCTCCTTCCATAAATACCATGATCTTTCCATCCTGTGGGTCCAATACTTAAACACTCAACTTTAGAAGTCACCCCATGCTTTCCATCAAGATTGCAAAAGAAGAATGAATACGGAAGTGTGCCAAGCCTGGAAGTCCCACACATCTCCCCAACTCTAGTTCCATTGGGTACAACTCCCAACAAGACCAGATCACATTTTGAGTGCACCTAGGATATACAATCTAACTTACATCCAAATAGAAAAGAAAACTGGTTTTGCTAAACAATAATCTTTACCATGTTACTTTATTTCCTAATAGATTACATTTGGTAACAATTACACATTGCTTGCACTAGACTCTCAACTACTAACACAATCATTACTCAATTGCTCAATTACTTTGCATAATCCCCTTGGGTTCTTTATATAGTCAGTCACTTCTCCCACCTCCATCTTTAGGCAACCACTGATCTTCGTTTTTGTTTTTGTTTTTTTTATTTTGTGTCTGGCTACTTTTACTTAGTATAATGCATTTGAGATTTATCCCTGTTTTCTGTGTTTCAGGAATTCATTCTTTTGTATTACGTAATATGAGTAGTATTACGTTGCATGTGTGAATTGCAATCTGTTTACCCAGTTGAAGGGGTTGGCCACTATGAATAAAGGTATTATAAACATTCATGTACAAATTTTTGCATGAAGTTGAGTACATATGGAGTGAGATTACTGGTTGATATGATAAACATATATTTAATGTCATAAAAAACTGTCAAATGGTTTTACAAAATAATTTATAGTCTTTACAGTTAATTTTATTTTATTGTACAAAAGAATAAAACACTAAAGGATATATTATTTCAATTTAAAGTTTTCTATTTCTTAAAACAACTTTATTAAGTTGGAAAATCATACTATTCCTCCCCAAATTCCCATTTAGTTTCTATTCTGTTATCTGTCATTGAGATTTAAATGTATTCTAAAACATAAATATCATTTGTCTTTTTTTAAAGATATGAGGATTTTTCATTTTAATTTTTTCTTTCTTTAAAAAAATTAATTTATTGTGTAAATAGGGGTGGCACTCTGTCTGAGGGAAGCATCTGTGTGTTCAACCAAAAATATTTGGAAAAAAATCAACAAAAATAGTAATACAATGGTAAAAAATAGATTAAAAATATGGCATATCAACTATGCACATAACATTTAATTATATTAGGTATTATAAGTAATCTAGAAATAATTTAGAGTATATAGGAAAATGTATGTACATTATATGCAAATATTAATACTATGCAATGTTACATAAGGAACTTGAGCCTCTACAAATTTCAGTATCCAGTAGGGCCCAATGGGGATCCTGGAACCAATCCCCCATGGAACCATGAGAAGACTATATACAGTGCCAATATAAGAAGGAAAAATGTGTTTCCTAGGAAGTTGGAAATATTTTTGACAGAACAATCACAATTAAGTGCATATAAAAGGAAGGTCACAGAAGAAAAGAAACCAACATTCATTAAAATTAGTCATAGAATAAATGTTACCATGTCAACATAGACATTTACCAAACATCCTAGAAACTGAAATGATATTCACAGTAGCACATTATCCCAGCAGGCAAATGCACTAGTGCTGTTAATGGTGTCTCCCCAATTGAGAAATAAAGAGCTTTTGTAACATTTATAGCTTATTCTATGAGTAATAATAAGAGAAAAAAATCAAACATGTTTGTGGAAATGATGTAGAACAGATATAACAGTATATTATACAGTTTTAGGGCACTTTATCCCCTTTAAGTGAAATTTATGAAAATTGGCATACTTTCATAGAGTTACATATTACTGCTTTAGCCATACTGGTCTTCTTGCTCTTTCTTAAATCACTCAGCCACACTCCTCTCTTGGGACCTTTGTAATGAAAATTCCCTTGATCTGAACTCTTCTCCAAATAGAAACTTGGCCAGCATCCTCACTTAAGTCATGACTTTGCATAAATGCTACCCTGCAGAAAACTCTTCCCTTTATACCAATAAATATTACAATAATTTTTTTTACATTTTTTTTCATTTGTTTATATAATTTTATTTTACTTCTCATACCCTCACAAATCTGACTGCATGCGTTTAGTTTGTTTATTGACTATCTTCTTCAACTACAATGCAAACTCATGAATGAGACACTGTCTTATTCTCTAGAAGACACATTTTTGAATGAATGGATAAATAAATAAGATAAACACCTAAGAAATTTACAAAGCAATTATGGCTACTCCAATAGTTAAAATGTAATTGTGTTTTCTGATACAACATTTTCTTGGCTCAAGGCAGCCATTGAATGAAGAACTTTCATTAATGTTCTAATTAAAGATATTATTACTATTTATACTATAAGCAAGACACTGGTAGTTCCAGTGGAAGACAGTTTTGAACAAAATAGTCACAGTTGAGTCAGCAAAATAATTACATAGATAATTAGAATATATTAATAGTAAATTCAGAAAATTGCTATAAAGGAAAACATCGAAATTACTAGTCATGCCCTTCCTCTCTGTAGGAACAATAAACTGAACAACTCAAGAGAGCATCATGGTAAGAAATAAACAATCAGATGTACATTCACAGTGCCTCTTTTTAACACAATAACAAAGAAAGATGTATTGAAATGGCAGAAGGGTACATTTCACATTGCCTACACTACCCCTCCCCAAGCCCCAGGCAGTGCAGCATGGGAGAGGAAGAGCAAAGTAAAGTGAGTTTGGTACTTTGCATTAGGACTCAGTGCTGCTCTGTTATAGTGGAACACACACCAGGCCAAATTCTGCCATGGCCCACAGAAGTAGCATTTAGATCTGCCCTGTGTCAGAGGGAAAACCTCTCTTCCAAAGGTAGAAAAAGATCTCATACACTGCTGGTGGGACTGCTAGTACAAACTAGTACAACCCCTGTGGAAAGTAATATGGAGATACCTCAAAGAGCTACAAGTAGAACTACCATTTGATCCAGCAATTCCATTGTTGAGCATCTACCCAAAGGAACAAAAATCATTCTATAAAAAATACATCTGCACTTGAATGTTTATAGCAGCACAGTTCACAATTGCAAAGATGTGGAAACAAGCGAAGTGCCCATTAATACATGAATGGATTAATAAAATGTGGTGTATGTATACCATGGAGTTCTACTTAGCCACAAAAAACAATGGTGATCTAGCACCTCTTGTATTACCCTGGATAGAACTGGACCCCATTCTACTAAGTGAAGTATCACAAGAAATGAAAAACAAGCACCACATGTACTCATCATCATATTGGTATTAACTGATCAACACTCAAGTGCACATATAGTAGTAACATTCATCGGCTCTCAGGCAGATGGCGGGGGAGGAGGGGATGGGTATATACACACCTAATGGGTGCGGTGGGCACCGTCTGGGGGATGGACACACTTGAAGCTCTGACTTGGGTGGGGCAAATGCAGTATATGTAATCTAAACATTTTTACTCCCATAATATGCTGAAATAAAATATAAAAAATAAAAAAAAATCATTATGCCTTCCTGGGGGGAAAAATAAAATAAAATCTAAATGAAAAGAAAATCATTTACTATGGAAATATAACTTTTCTTTAAATCATATAACTCTAAAATATCAAAATTCATTTGACAAAGGCTCTCTTTGTCACCAAACTTTAGTCAGGCCCCTCTGAGATCTTTTCTTGCCTTGATGTTGGTACCACGTTTGCTGAGCCTGCGTATCTCAGTTTTAGCAAGAATCGTAAGCGTTTAGAGAGAATCCTTCCATATTTGATAACTGATCAATCTGGAGATCTTATAAAACTTTGTATCTGATCCTGTTTGCCTGTCTTCAACAAGAATCCTCTACCCCTGATGTCTCCTTTTAGTAATTTTCCTCCCACAAGCTTCCCCATACTGCTCTTTGGCTATAAATTCCCACTTGTTCTTGTATTCACACTTGAGCCCAATGTCTCTCTCCTTTTGTGATAGTCTTCACAATAGTACTGAATAAAGAATTGCTTATTGCTTTAACAAATGTCAAACTATTTTTTTCTTTAACATATAGGGTCTTAACATCACTGATATATGCATGGAATAAAGATATAAATTATATAATTATAGTTATATAATTATATATAAATATATATAAATTATAATTATATAAAGTACTACTCTTGTATCACTCAAGTTTTACTGAAGAACAAAAACAAGGAAAATATTACCATATTAAGAAAAATTTTAAAAATTAAACAAAAAATCATGTTAATGCCTAGTAATTCTTAAACATCATGCCAAGAACTGAAGAAATATGAGCTGGTAAGATAGATCTGCTTATGGCTGACTTCCTTCATACTTGACTGAAGGAAATTGTATAATAAGCATTTGCATATATTGTTTAAATATTATTACTCACTTTATAATTTTACATTTACTTGACTTCATTCCAAGGATGTAAAACCTCAGGAGTTTTATATGCAGTGGCTCAGTGTGCCCTCTATGTTAACAATTCTTGCAATTCTCTGTATTTGCTGAGAGGTTAATTGTTCTTATTTTGTTTGGTGCTTTATTTAAAAAATAAGAAATCATCCATTTAGGAATAAAAACATTGCAATTCTTCTCTCTTCTCACTTTCTCTTGCTCTTAAAGTCACTTTCTACCTCTTAGCTCTCTTTCTTTGATTATAGAATACATACTTACTTAAGTATGGGTTAAAATAAAAAAAAAAAAAACACTTATAAATTATTTGTTTGGACAAATGACATCTTCCAGTTTCAGTCTTCTTACCTGTAAAAAGAAAGGAAATAATGCCTAGTCTATAGAATAATTTTAAAAAAGTAAGCGAATTAATACTTATAAAAGGACCTAGCTAAGTAATCACAAATAGTAGTTAAGTTCTTTCCTTTTTATGGAGTTAAATCCTGTTAAACTAACCTGATGTTCCTACCAGTATTTTATTGTTTAAAGAAACATTCGTGCTATAGTAGGAAGGTATTAGACTAAAGATAAATAAATAAATAAATATATATATATATTTTAAAAAAAGAAACAAAAGCACATATTCTAAATGCTTTCTATGTCCTAGGCACTGTACTATGCTTTTTTGATTCTAACTTTCTCTGTAATCTTGGACAAATAACCTTATATAACATGGTTTAAATTTATTTGTATTCAAAATGAGCTAGTTAAAAGCAATTTTCATTTTTCCAAGAGCATTCCATGGAACATTAGGTCTACAGGATGATAATATGGATTATTGAGGTAGAGAGAAACAAAGTTTTCCATAGTTAAGTAATTTAGAGTATGAAAGATTTAACCAAATTAAGAATTTTTCCTTTTTTTTTGTTTTTTGAATTTGAGTACAGACAGACCTAGGTCTGATTACTAGCTCCCCACTTAGTAGCTACATAAACTAGGGTGATTTGCTTAACCTCTTTAAGTTTTACTTTGGAATTAAAATAGAGACCAAGAAATCACAAAAGAGTGTTGGGCAGAAAGGAAGGGATTAAGTAAGATTCTCTAAAGTGCACCAAATGAGTACAACACAGTAAGCCATTAATAAATGGTAGTTATTATTGTTATTACTATTAATATTGTTATGATTAGTCCTCACCTCTTCATAGGTATATAATATTTAAGATAAAGGTTTATTTTTCCTATCCCTTTTTTGGAATAGATATGGCAGCTTTTCTAAGAGCTGGAAGATGAACAACTTCCTGAGAATATATGAGATTTCCTCTACTTAAATCTCTAGGTAGCATCTCAGCAGGACAAGCTGTGGGAGCACCATAGAAAAGCCAGTAATCATTCGTTTTAAAACATCAGTCGTGTAGGAACTCATTGCCCTAATAGTGCACAGGAGGATAGATAGCTAGTAACTTACTAGGTCTAAATTGGTAATGAAAACCAATTAGATTCTCATATCCACTTGTAATATATTTTTCCCTATATAGGTTAGTATATAAATTGGTCAATTAAAATATGTGAGTATGTAGAGAAGTGCATTTTTATAAAGTTATATACATTTCTAATCAAATATGAATATGAATATAAATTTATAAATAATTTTCATAGAACATAAAGTATCAGACTCAACAATTCCAAAAGATGATTAACAAAACTACTTAAGCAAAGAAGCTTAATGGAATATTCGCATATCTCTCAGAGTGACAATATGGAAAGAAAATTATAATGTAAACATGAAAAAATATTTCAATGTTTTAAATATCTTTAATTTTTATTTTTACATTATTTTAATGAAATCCTTATAATTTCATTAAATCAACCATATTTATTTTAGTTACTCTCTAAATAATTTTAGCTCTTTCCCACAGCAGAATAATTCTTAAAGAATATATCTGCTAGCATTTTGATCCTTCAAAAAACAATGCATACTCAAATCCAATGAAGAGCTTAAAATATGTGGAGCAATAGAATCGTTACTGGAGTAAATGCCCAGACCCACACATGCCTCACTTCAAGTGAAATCACTTTGAAATCATGAGTCATGTTTCTTTTAAAATCTGTTAAATTTTAGTTTTTATATAACTATTTATGGAATGTAGCATGGGAAGGGCTATATGTGCTAGGGGCAACTAAGTGACTTTGGAAAGTTTCTTAAGCCTTCCGAGAAAGAAGCTCCTAATTTTTCAAATGAGAACGATGATATCTAATTTGCAAGGTTCCTTTCTTTGAAGAACAGTGAGATATTTAAAACACCTGGCACACAGCTAATAAGCCAAATATTTTTATATAAGTAAGTGTGTGATGGTGATGGCATTTGCTGAAATGGGAAAAATGGAATAAGGATCATATTTCATTATTAAAAACAAGAGGTACAACCATGTATTTGTTAAATTTAATGTATTCATGAAACAACAAATCAAGATAAGTAGGTGATTTGGTATAAAAAGAATTGAGGTTGGGCCCGGAATTATCTACTAATATTAATCATTAAGCATCAACAAGCAAATAATATGTAAAATATGAAAAAATGATAAGATCAGCTAAAAAGAAAAGAGACGCAGCCCATGTTGGAGGTCTGGGAATAAGAATAATTAGAGGTCAGGAGAATGAGGAACCTGCCAAAGTGGCTGAGAAGAAACCTCCAGAAATAGATAACTATTAATAGAAGCAGAAGAATAGAATCCCAGAGGTGCCCAGAAAATAGCATGGTTCATATGGAATAAAGTGGACAGTAATTTTAAATACTCCTGAGATTTAAGAAAACTGGGTTGAGAAGTGAATACAAGGTAAGAAAGAGAAAAAGTTTAATGATTTGGATTTGAAAATCAAAGCAATGGGTGGTAGCTGGAGAGTTTGTCTCTCCCTCCTTTTCTGGACATTTTTTCCACTTTGCATATTTGTTGATTTATTTACTTATTAGTTTGGAGGAGATACATTGTAGAACATTTTCATTCTATTCTGCTTAAAACCACAAATATATGGAAATTGGAAATTGATGATATAGAACACAGAGGAAATAGAAAAAAAAAGAAATCCCTGGATTTTCAAAATAATGAAATTTTCAAAATTCTGGGATCCAGATGTGTGGAGCCTTACTCTTTGGTAGGATGAAGTGTACATCTTCTTTTGGAAATATTTGTAGATTTGGTACTGATAAAATAAAGTATGTTGGTGGAGGAAGGGAGAGAAAGAATAGAAAGATGGGGGTAATCAATATAGATCTTGGAGAGTTTAAAAGCAAGATTTAAACAAAAAATATGGTAGGACTTCCAGGAAATAGTAAGAATCTATTTTGAGACTTAACTCATGCATTTGAAGAGAAATCAGTTATGTAATTTTCTCAATTTTCACCTAGACAGACATGAAAGCTCAAATGTTTAGTATATAAAAATTATTCATTTAGGTAGACATGAACTAACACCTATGACAATGGCTAAAATCCAGCACACTGAAAATACCAAATTCTGGCAAGAATGTAAAGAAATGGAGCTCTCATTCATTGCTGATGGTAATGCAAAATGATACAGTCACTTTGGAAGACTGTTTATAAGTTTTTTATAAAACTAAACATGTTTTTACCATTCAAACTAGCAACCATGTTCCCCAATTTTCCAAAACTATAGTGACAGTAAAATGGTCAATAGTTAACAGAGTGTAAGGAGAGACCAGGATGAACTCATAGAGAACACATGATTTGGGGGGCAGTAAAACTATTATGTATGATACTAAAATGGTGGACAACTGTCATTATACATTTATTAAAACCCATAGAATGTACAATACCAAGAATTAACCCCAAATTAAACTATAGACTTTGGGTGACAATAATGCATCAATGTAGGTTCATTCGTTGTAAGAAATGTCCCACTCTAGTCTGGGATGTTGGTAATGAAGGAGGCTCTGTGTGTGTGTGACAGCCGAGGGTATACAGTATATCTCTAATCCTTCTGTTCAATTTTGCTGTGAACCTAAAACTGTTCTAAAAAATAAAATCTATTTTAAAAAACTTAGGTGGTAGAATGTGGATCTGATTACTGATATAAGTCTCCATGTCATAAAGAATAATGATGGAAATTGATCACATATAGTTGTATCAGCTAGTATATGAGACAGAATAAATTTTTATTTATTTCTTTGTTAACTCTTAAGTTTCCATTTGGTAATGGATTACCAAATGGTAATTAATGGAAATTTCCATTTCCATTTATATTTTCTCTTGAGCCCTGTAATCGGCTGTGTAAGGTCTCCCCAAATGCCCACATCCTAATCACCAGAACCTGGGATATTACCTGATATAGTAAAAGATAATTTTTTGTAGATGTTCTGTAGTTAAGAATTTTGAGATGGAGAGTTAACCTGGTTGTCTGTGTAGGCCTTACATATAATCACCAGTGTCCTTATAAGAGGGAAATAACTATGCCATAGAAGAGGAGAAGGTGATATGAACTCAGAAACAGATTGGAGTGATGCAGCCAAGAATCAAGAAATGCTGGAAGCCCCCAGAAGTGGAAGAAGCAAGGAAATTATTTTTTCAATTACATGAAGAAGGAACATGTCCTGTTGAGACTTTGACCTTACCCTGGCAAAATTGATTTCAGATTGCTGATACCCAGAACTATAACACAATACATTTGTATTTTTTAAGGCATCGAATTTGTGGTAATTTGTTGCAGCAGCAAAAGAAAACTAATACAAGCTTTCTTAGCTGTTCTCTCATTATACTACGTTTCTCTTAAATTCTTTGAACATTTTATAAGCATTCATCTGAAATTCACAACCTGAGGGCACATGGAGTCACTGTCTATGGACTGCTGTTTTCCTGATTATAAGTGATAACTTCTGTATCTTTTCATGTCTAGTATATTTGGTTGAAAATTGAACATTGTAGCTATCATATCAATGACTCTGGAATATATTTCTCTGTGCATTGTTGAATTATGGTCATACAAGCCAGTGAGCTTGAATGGTGTGAAACTACAAATTCTATTTTTCCTATCATATGAAAAAGCTGATGTCTCTCTTCAGCCAACTTGACTTCTTTTGAGGCCTTTCTTTGTGGGGACTGCCACTGCAACTTCTCAATCTACTAGGAAGTTAAAGATGTGGATAGATTTTCAGATTTGGACTCAGCCTTTGTGTAGTTCCCTTCCTGCTGTGTTTTCTCTTATATTTCAGGTCCTTTGCAAGAACTAAGTGTACCCTCTGATATTTCAATCAGGAAGACTTCCACTTGTTGCCACCTGAACTGTGTATGGGTTTATGTCTACTTTCAACCAGGCTCCTGAGGTCTCTCATATAACATGCAAAATTTAACAGTCAGCCAGGAATTGGCATAGAATTTATATTCAGATTTTGAATCTCAAACTGAGACTCTCTTACTTCTAGAATGTTCTCTTTAAATATTCAATGTTTCAGCTGTTCTGAACTCTATCATCAGCCCCTAGAGCTTGTAACATTACAGTTTTCCACCTGAGGAAGTCCAGCACATAACACACAGTTCTTACCTGATATGCTCAAAGTATTTCAACACTCAATTCTTTTAATATTCTGTCCTCTCTTTGGTCATTTTCCAGGTCCTTCAAATATCTCTTCTCAATATTTTTTCTAATTTTAGAATGTCTTCTATAGAAGTAATCCCTCATTATCTTCCATGCCCAGATAATTTCTACCAACTTTTATAAATGTGTTTGATGGTATTGCTGACATAAATTTAAAAAGAAGGTCATATCTTTTAAGATTGATAAAGTTATCATTACCTTGATACCAGAATGTTACTAAAAAGAAGTTAGTCATCTTAAACACATAAAGATATGACCATGTTTGACAACTAGTGTAAATTATTTACCAGTATAAAATTTATAGAAACTTTAAAAGTATTTCATCTATTCTGAGGGAAAAATAACTGTACTGATGAAGAGAAAATAAAACACAGATTTTGACCAAGAAAAACAAAATTCAAACCCTATTATTATTATGTACTACTGCCAGTTAGATTTTCCAAGTAATTTTTCAGACATGTAGATTTTCTTTACAAAAATCACAAATAGAAAGGTTACAGAGTTAACCCACCACCAGGAAATTAATCTATTTAATATCCCCAGACTCACTCATTCAGTTGATTATTCTCAGTCAAAAGTTACAATGGGATGACTTCCCACTAGCATCCATATGTGATGATTATATTTATCTTTTTACAATTTACCACATAGTATACTTTTTACTTTCCTACTGTTAATTCAAAAAATTTCAAGCTGTGGCACATTGAATGTCTTGGAGAGTGAAGAGATGTTAATAATACTAAAAATACATTTCTGGACTTCTAGTGTTTATCCAAATTAATTTGATTCAATAAGTCCCTTATATTCTACACATCAGCGCAGAGTACATATTTCAAAAAGAACAGATTTCCTAGATTCAGGTAATTAAACATTAATTTAGAAAGAACACTGACTGAAAATAAGTCAAAGCAATGTCTTTATACTCCAGGACACAGAAATCTTAGGTAATCGAAGGAGATATTACATTTAATGTATCCAAGAGTAGATAAGCAATAACTTCAGTCAACTGCAATTGGAGTCATATGGGTAAACTTATAATACTTTTGGTATCTGTAGTCATACCTCTTAGCAAAAAAACTACATAGAGTTATATTAAAAAATAAGAAAATAGTTTACATATTTTGTTACAACCCCAAAAAGACACACATTTTTTTTTTCCAATTATTGTGTCTGAGTCTAAAAAGGAGATAGAATAAAGTAATGCAATTGGCTGATGTCTTTGAGGCTCAAATTCCTATTAAGAATGAAAATCAGTAAAGTAAAATCAGTAAAGAAAATCAGTAAAGTAGCTCCTCTTCTTCCAGTTTTAAACTCTCATTTTGATCCTTTTAGTTCATGAAACGCTATGGAACTCTAAATCCAAAGTGTAGAAAGTACAAAATGATCATGTTTTAAAAATTTCTTTGGTCTCAAAACTCTACACATTTGATTTCTTTTTTTAAATTAAATTCACAGTGGATTAAATCCATGTGAATTCTATATCATTAAGTCTAGGTTTATAGCACCTATGAAAATGATTTTACCAATTAAGTACATATAATTTTAACCAAGTAGCAAATAGATTAGAAAGTAGCAAAGCACTTTATGCCTATATGCATATTATAAGTGGAATTATTTATAATAACATTTCTGTATTTAGAATACATGGAGAAATTTACCATTATACAGCGGTAGCTCAATGAACTAATATCCATTAATTGAATATACAACACTATACATACATTTAAAGAGGATAAGATTTGCCATTATGTTTAGGACTACTTATTTCAACACTGTTTTGCTATTCTTTTTTAATTTTTATCTAATATTTTAGGTAAATAGTCTAAAAATTCTAATATCACTTAAAGCTTCATATAGGTTTTCCACTGCCCCTGTTACATTTTGTGCCCTCAGAGTCAATCTCTTTCAAATTATATAGCTCTTTCAACTAGTATTTTCCTTCGTATTCTAGTATTTTTGTTCTCTTGACTCAATTTTATATATAACATTTTTCTTATTATGATAACATTGAGGATATTAGCTCAAATAGCATGAATCCACTGATGTACATTTTTATTAAAGTGTGGGGCACAAAAGGAGTTATTATAGAATCTCTAGCCTTATGTGTTGTCAAGGGGGTTGGAGGTGTTGGGAGTACACTCTTGGTCTTCAATATAAGGCATTCAGTTATTCTGTCAGTTAGATTCTGTGCAGGTAATATAAACCCATTTATAAGTAGGAAAGGATTTACAGAGACTAAGTACTTAAAATTGTGTTTCAAGGTAGGGATCAGACTGATATTTTGGATAGTTTAGTTCAAGGGCACATGATGATATATGCAATATATATCAGAAAGTCTCTGCTGCTGTCACAACCGATTTGCACATATATGGTGGTGGTGATTAGACACTCTGCCCACAGATCAGGATGCCACAATGTATTCTTAACAATTATATTTTACAGTTAGCGCTATCTATATAGCATCAACACCAGACATAAAACTCCCATCTAATTTCCACTTCTCAAAATTTAGTTAAATTTGGAGGTAAATTTTATTCCTGAATCTTATCTCCAAAGCAGTTTGGGGAAGGTGATTTTTAATTGTATGAGAAGAGAATAAACATACAGTATTTTAAATAGGTAAAATTGCTTAGGTAATTTTTCTTATTGAAAAACCCAAGTTGTCATTATTTATTGATCTTTTCTCTTGAGCAATTAAGAACATCCAGAAAAGCTTCAAAATAGGCATTTAAGATTTGATTATACCATAATATTACATGTGAATATCACACTATTATAATCAGCATAGTAGTTTGAATTTTATTTTGAGTAGATTGTCTTTACAAGAGATTACTTTTTATTAAATAAAAGTTTGATGCTTTTTATTTCTAGGTTACCATAAGATAAAATTAAGATCAATTTTCTTCACATCTCTTCATAATTGCATTATCCCTGAACTTCCAAAGTGATACCTACGATTGGATCTTTTCCATGATTTCTCTAACCATTTGCTAATTACACTTTACATTAGTGAAACAAGTATCAATCCAAATAGTCAAAATGACATTTGAGTTAATTGATCAGGTAAAAATATTATTTTTCTTCTGAATTGCACTCCCTTTACATGGCAAAACTTTCTTCTTACTGATATATTTGAGCTCTTGGAATTATTTAGTCATATTATTATTATGTAAAGAATACATACTATAAGTTTTTAAATTATAAAAGATAACTCAGAAGAAAGATGTCTGTCATAGTTTCTTATGATCTTACTGCTATAACTTGTTCATTTTTAATACATTAAAGTTTAATTAACTTTAATTCCAAATTTTATCATATATGCTTCAATTATCTCATTAAGAATTATTTGTACTTTTAGTCTGCTATACAGAGATCAAAATTTTATAAAATATACATTTCTTTATTTTATGCACTAATAGAAGGAGGGTAATGATATAAATATCCTTGAAACAGTGAAATGAATCACAGTGTTGAAATCAGTATTTTTTTCAAAGCTGTCTTTAATTATTTCATCTAGTAAGTAGAATTTGCAACTCAATTTGAAATTCACAGTTTGCCATTTTACCAGTGGTATATTTACCCCTTCCTAAAACTTTAATCGTAGGGTTTAACTCTTAAAGAATTTTGGATTACAAGTATCAAACTCATCCCCAAATCATTTTATTGCCTATTGTTTCCCTTTAATTTAATTGGATTCTCTTGAGTTTAATTAGGTTTAAAGCATAGTGATTATAGAAAGACTATGCTTGTTTAAAGCACACATTCTCCCAAGTGGTCTTTTCAAATTCCCCAACTTTATTTAGTGGATATTCAA
This sequence comes from Microcebus murinus, assembly GCF_040939455.1. Lineage (NCBI taxonomy): Eukaryota > Metazoa > Chordata > Mammalia > Primates > Cheirogaleidae > Microcebus > Microcebus murinus. The sequence goes on from NC_134114.1 coordinate 18,071,669, forward strand.
TCACCTTACTAATTACTGAAAGAAAACAGCTCAAAGCACATTCCCTACTGATGGTTGGTTAATGCTATCATCCTATTTTATATATATATATATATATAAACATACTTAATCTAAGAAGTTAGTAAGGCTTACAAGGTAATTATTATTCTATATTTTTAGAAAAATGCAGTAATATCCTACTCATCTTGCACTTATATTCATGTCCAAACATAAAATCAGTTTAATTGCTAGTATACTTTCAGAAAATCAACCCTAAGCAAATAAATTGAAATAATCTAAATCATCTACAAAATTATAATTATTTTATAAAGAATCTACATCCAATGAGACTTTTAAAACTATTGAAAATATATATGGACAATGCATATGAAATAACTTCTCATAACAGGCAGCACAGAATAGTGATCGCTGAGCTAGGGGAGCAAAACAGGTGAAGTCTATGATTGCTGTAGCCTACTTTTCAAAGGGAGCTTCTAGCCTACAGAAAAGGAAGGGGGCACTAAAGCCAACCCTAATGATCTCCCAGAGTTGAGAGGATAAATCTTAGAATAAGGATAGGGGAAATAGAGGTTATTAAAAAGAGGGTGGGACAAAATTAGACTTAGACAAAAGGCTGTTCTGCTCTTGCCTATCAAAGCTTAAAAGCAAGCCTTGAAAGGATCAGAGTGTTTCTATATGATTTATTGCATCTCAGAACAAAGCTCAAGAAGATTAATAGGAAAACAAAAATAATCAGCATCCAAAAGTTGAAATTCACAGTACCTGGCATCCAACCCAAATTGCCAGGCATACAAACAATTTGGAAAAAAATGACATATATTGAGAAAAATTATTCCATAGAAACAGACCTAGAAATCACAAAAAAGTAAAGATATAACAAATAAGTATAGCAAAAAATCAACAAGTAGGCCATGGAAAATATAAAAGAAACTCAAATTGAATACCTATAGATAAATAATCCAATGTGAGATAAAATATACATTGGATGGGATTACCATCAGATACTAAACTGGAAGAACTAGCAGTAGAAACTTTCCAAAATCAAACACAGAGGAAATAAAAAAAAAAACTGAAAAAAACATTTAATGAAGCCTACGTACACTGTGGGACAAATTTACGTGGGCTAACATCTGTTTAATAAAAACTCTGAAGGCAGGGGGTGGAAAGAAAAATATTTGAAACTTGATAGTCAAAAATTTATAAAATATATGAAAACTTAAAACCTACATGTCCAAAATACTCAACCAACTTGACGCATGAGAAACATAACGAAAATTTTAGCAAGGGATATCATAATGAAATGATTAAAATTCAGCGTTAGCAAGAAAATATTATAAGCAAGCAGAATAAAAAAACACATTTGATAGAGAAGGAAGGTATAGCAATTAAAGTGACTTCTATTAAATAGAGAAAACAGAAGATAGCAGAAGTGCATCTTAAAATACTGAAGGATAAAATGTTGTCAACTTAGAATTCTAATGAAAATATCATCCAAAAGGAAACACAAAATAGAGAATTAATTACCAGCAGACCAGAATGAAAAGAAATATTAAAGGGCATCCTGAGAGCAGAAAGAAAATGATATTAGATAGAGATATTAACCTATATATAAGATTAAGAACACTGGAAATAGTAAATATGTATAATAAACATGAAATGTATTTTATCCTATTGTTTGTATCTTTTTAAAGGATAAATGCCCAAGGAGAAATATAGCTATTACATTAGAATTCTACTGGGTACATTATTATTCCAGAGCTAATAAAAAATAAAGAAGTCTTTAGGAGAAGAAAAAAAGACAATTTATTGGCACGATGTTTTACTGATAAAAGTACTAAAAATATGCTATAATAAAAAGGGAAATTTATCTCAGAAGATCAAAATTGTATTTAAGATATACACCTGATCAAAAAAGGCAAAATTTTGGTAAATAGAAATATTCATTTATTGTAAAATTATGAATTATAATATTAATTAGAACACAAAATTATACACTGAGTCAGATATACTACTCAATACTATTCAATAAAAACACAGACATTTCATTTAGTCATTTATTCTTTCAAAAATGTTGGCAATAGTGAATAAAAGAAAAATAATATAGTGGTGAATAAAAGAAAAATAAATGTTTCTTCTTCATGCATATTTTAGCCAGAGGAGATAGAATAAAGTTTAATAAACTCATGTTATAGATAAGAAACAATTTTTTGGTAAGTGCTAAGGAGAAAAACAGAGCATGTTGTAAGAAATGAGATGCGTGGAATAGTCAGGGGAGGCCTCTGTGGAGAGGTACCATTTGGGCAGAGACCTGAAGGAAATGTAGGGGAAGCTTTGCAGAAATAAGATGAATATTTCAAACAAAAGAAATGTCAAATGCATGGGTCCTTAATCATGATTGATTTAGCAAATTTTAGAAACAGCGGGAAAAAAAGGCAAAATATTAAGAGAGAGAAGGGAGAATATTGGGGCTGTGGTCAGGGATGCAGGGATGTGGTGGCTTAGCAAGGGCAGGGAGCAATGTCACAGGATATACTGACCATTATAAAGACTTAGAATTTTACTTTGAGTAAAAAGGCTAGTATGGGAGCACTTTTGATCAGAATTACCACAATCTAATTTGAGTGCAATAAATCACTTTTTTTATACTTCCAGGGAAGATATCTGAATGCTTACATAGAATACTCTGGGGACTGTTCCTGGCTCTAGAATGCAAGGTCAGGGTGTGGCAGGAACTACAGTGAACAGTGCCCTCTCTGCTAAAGCTTTCACCTGGTACAAAGGGATCAGAAGTTGGGATGTGGGTCATTAAAACTTTGATCGTCTTTTCCATCCATACTCTAGTCTCCTCCCAGTCTTCACATTAACAAATCTTACTTATAAGCCAGAGGGCAAGGATGCCTGATGATGAAGCCCATAGAAATAAGTTTGACAGGGCACTGAATTGAGAAGAGAAGACGATGATAGACATAGAAGAGCATCTGACACAACTACTATTGACTATATGCTCGATGGCAGCACAACCACGTTTATCATATTCATCATTATATTCTCAGCTCCAAAGGCAATGCATAATAAATAGGCCACACCAAACATCTCTGGTGTCTGTGTGCTTGAAACTATCCTCCTCCCATCCACCCATCCAAATCTGTTTTATTCCTTGAGATGCAGTATAAATACCATCTCTATTTGAAGTTTCCCTTAGTTTCCCTCTCCTCCCCCTTTCTTTCCCGCATCATCCATGACCTCTCTCAGTGAAGACAGGATAAGTTTTTGCTCTCTTCTTACATACAATCTGACACTTCATTACATATGTACCCCTTGATACATTGCAGGATAATTCTTTAGAAGGAATTTAATTTGCAGCCTATTTCCAAACCCGTTAAGCAGTGACAAACCTTTTTTTTTTTAATATTTAAATTTTCAAGCCCTAGTTCAGTTCCTTCTGTAGAGTAATAGCTCAATAAATATCTGGTTAATTATATGTATTAATTAATGAATGAACAAATGGGTGAGTGAATCTAGGGGAAAAGGATATAATTTAAAAGGTAAGGACTTGGTGACTCCATACCCTATTTCTGATTCTACTTAGGACGTTTTTGCTATTTTCTTTTATGGGCTTTAGCAAGCATATTCTCAAGAGAATTGAACTTGATTCTCCACCTGCAGAACAATACCAATTTAAAGTCTGCTTCCTTATTTGGTGTTCCTGTCCCTTTGCCCTGGTCCCTCCCACGTGAGCATAAGGCTGCTTTGAATGAATGTGGTATGATTGATTGTATTCATTCTACATAGCAAGCGTCCTCCCACATACATATGCTGCTACCTGAGGAAAAGCCAAGTGACTAAAATAGGAACAAACATTTTACCCTAAAAACTCACTGTGTATAATAGATAAGTGTGGAACTGAAATTATGTATGAAGCCAATGTAAAATATATTGACAAGAACTAATTCTCAATAAAGAAATCAGACATTTATGTTGTAAAAACCATTAGGTAATATTCTGGAATAATTTCACTAAGGGAACTGCATGTCACAAAGGTTGTTAGCATTTTCTACGCTCAAGTAGCAAACTGATCTGTTAATATTTAAAAAAAACAAATTCTATCATGAATGAAATCAAATGTTCAAAAGGCCACTGGGATTTTCATTATCCTAATGCAGGGATATGTCAATATTTGCAATTCTTGAGAGCTAAGATTGTTTAGAATTGAAATAAAATGAGGTGATACCACGGAAAATCACTTTAAAAATTATATAAAAGTTAACACATAAGAATCAAGGAAAAGCAGCTGTTTTATGTCCTTTGCTAAAAATGTTTATTTTAAATTTAATAAAAATTAAATTGTCTGTGAAAATTGGGAATAATTATTCCATTGGAAAATGTTCAATACTATGTCTATAATACAAATTAAATATTCATATTGCTATTGAACCCCAAGGTAGATTTGGTTCTGACCAGACACAGCCACATACCAACTCAATCTTGGTATTCTACCTATCTTGAATGTTAGTTTCTTTATTTGTAAAGAGAGGAGGGGAACAAAAAAGAAAATAATAATACATACCTCACCAAGTCAGCATTTAGATTAAACTTAATAATGTTTTGATTTCAACTAATATAACTGGTCAATATTAGGTAGCTTATAAATGTGTATTTTCTTTCACAATAATGAATTTCTTCAAATGGAACTTGATTTATATTTCCCTAAATTAATATTTTTCCTCTGCTATTTTTAGAAATCTTTCTGTCTGGTATTTGCATTATAATATTACAGGTTTCCTCTTCTCCCTTTTCCATGATAGGCCAAATAGTAACAACTATGCTCATTTTAGTAAATAATTCAGATTTATATTTAAATATGTACATCATATGTATTAAGAATTTGCTTCTGAAATTATTACTAAATGATAGCGATTGGTCACAGAATATCTTAGGGTTATCGTCTTTCATATATATTGGTAATTTTTCTGTGAATAATGAAAAATTATCTGTGTGTAGTATTTCAAAACTACATAAGCAGATCTCCAAAGTAAGTTATTTAAAATATTACTGTCACTACATAAATAATATATTTGTGTAGTTGTTATAAGCTCCCTAATAACACCAACCTCATTTGTAAAGCTTAAGTATATAATTCTCTTTTTCACATATATAGAACTTGGATGGTTAATCACCTTAACCTTAATAGTCATGCATATTAGGGGTTATCATTCTTACTGTAAACTTAGGAAAAAGTTAAAGTCAGATACAGAAAATAGAGCAGTAAACCTTTTAGGGCCAAGCATTCTCCCATGTGATTAATCTCAACAACGCTCTGAGGTGGTTATAGTTACTACTCCCACATTACAGATGAACTCTGACACAGAGAACATACACACTTTTCTCAAGGTCACACAGCTTTTGGTTATTGGAGTAAAGCTGCAAACTCAGAGGGTCTAGCTTCAGATTCTAGTCTCCTAACTTGAATGCTTTTAAGATAGCTTAGGGTTTGTCCATGCCCCTGCACATATACTGTTTCCTTTACTTGTACTACTAATTTTTTTAAGAGATGCAGATTAATATGTTTGACTCAAACACTTGTACATTCAGTCTGTGTAATATAAATGCATTGGGAATCTGGAATCAGATATCCTCTTGGTGACTATGATAGAATAGCCAAATGCCCAGTAAGGTGAATGGTGGACAGTGAGTGTGAGGGCAGTATGCTACAGAGGCTTCAGAGAAAGTGCCTACACATGTCAGATGTTGGAGACATTGATGCCAAAAGCATTAGCCAGATTTTATTTAGAATCCAGGAATGTATTTCTGGGCTGCCTATGCAAAGATATGCCGATTGGGCAAAATACCCTCTTCCAAACTAAAACCCAGATAATTGGAGCACCTTTAACCTCTTGCTTTGCCAAGGGGAGAAACTAGCAAGATGGGGGCCTGACAATTTCCTGTAAGCTACCGTTGGACAACAGGGAAGAACAATTTCAACTATTTGTTCACAAGCCATTAGAACACTGAAGGGGTTATTTTTCATGGTATGCTTACTTTCAAAAACAAACTTTGTAATTGAGGAATCACTTAACCCAAACAAATTTTAGTTGGATTTACTACACATTTTCGTTCTTGGAGTCACTTGGAGAAGAGGGTGGAAGCTTAGAAATTATGATAGCAAAAAAGAAGGGCCCTGGGACGCAAGCCTTTCCTGACCCCACCCAGGGAATTTCATGTCAGGCTCTAGAATCTGCACCCTTTCATATAAGACAAATAAAAATAAATAGACATTGAAAGTGAAAAAGTGTTGGGGCACAATTATCCCCAATTTTCCTGAATATGTTGCCTTAAAATTAAGGCATGAAACTATAAGAATTCCAGAAGAAAATGTTGGAAAACTCTTATAGATATTGTCCTGGGGAAAGAATTTATGAAGACCCCAAAGACAATCACAGCAACAACAAAAACAATTAATGGGACCTGATCAAATTAAAAAGCTTCTGCATAGCCAAGGAAATTATCATAAGAGCAAACAGACAACCTATAGAATGGGAGAAACTATTCGCATGTTACACATCTGTTAAAAGGCTGATAACTAGAATCTGTATAGAACTCAGGAAAATCAGCAAGAAAAAAAATCAAACAACTCTGTCAAAAAATGGGCAAAGAACATGAATAGAAGCTTTTCAAAAGAAGACAGACTAATGGCTAACAAACATATGAAAAAATGCTCAACATCTGTAATCATCAGGGAATTGCAAATCAAAACCACAATGAGATATCACTTACCCCCAGTGAGAATGGCCTTCATCAAAAAATCTCAAAACAATAAATGTTGGCGTGGATGTGGAGAGATAGAAACACTCATAACTGCTGATGAAACAGCAAAGTAGTACAACCTCTGTGGAAATCAATATGGAGATTCCTCAAAGACATACAAGTAGAACTACCATTTGATCCAGCAATCCTGTTACTGGGCATCTACCCAAAAGAACAAAAGACAAAAAGACATTCTATAAAAAAGACATCTGCACTTGAATGTTTATAGCAGCACAGTTCACAATTGCAAAGATGTGGAAACAACCCAAGTGCCCATCAATACATGAGTGGATTAATAAAATGTGGTATATGTATACGATAGAGTTCTACTCAGCCACCAAAAACAATGATCATCTAGCACCTCTTGTATTATCCTGGTTAGAGCTGGAACTCATTCTACTAAGTGAAGTATCCCAAGAATGGAAAAACAATCACTGCCTGTACTCACCATCAAATTGGTATTAACGGATCGACACTTAAGTGCATATATAGCAATAGCATTCATTGGGTGTAGGGCAGATGGGAAGTAGAAAGAGGGGATGGGTATATACACACGTAATGGGTGTGGTGGGCACCATCAGGAGGATGGACACACTTGAAGCTCTGACTAGGGCGGGGTAAGAGCAATATATATAACCTAAACATTTGTACCCCCATAATATGCTGAAATAAAAAAAAATAAAAACTAGTTATTTCATATTTTTCGAGATTTCCAAAAGAGAAAATAGACAATGTTGCAAAATATATACACAGATATTCAGCTATTGTTTTATTTTTAAATAAAAGATAAGATACAAATCTTAAATTTCATGTATAAAAACATGTTTAAATATAATATATAAATTTGAATGAAGTAGACATTGTATAAATATATTTTAATGATTACAATGATTTAAATCAGATTTATTGTACAAGAAATATTTATGCGAATATTATAAATTATTTAGAGTTGTTACCAGCACCGACCCCATAATCCTGGCTACTGTGGGAAATATTATTCTGTGTATACCTGACACATTCCCCACCCAGGAGAAATTATTTTGAGTCTGTACAGACAGATGTTTTTCTAGTTTGATTTATTATTTACTCAAATATATTCCTTAGGCATTCTTTATGACATTTTGAAAACAAATAGCGAAGGAGTATGGATCCATGTTTTGTCCTCTAAATTTTAGATCAGCGATTTTCATGTAGCCATCTAAAATTGTTAATAATTCTCATATTACTTTATATACACACACACACACATATACACAAAAGTTATATGCGTCTGGTAAAGAAGTAATGAAGTAGGTTAAGTAAAGGTCTTCCAACTACTGTTGGTATTTTTAAATACTTTTTACCATACTGAGAACATGATCAGTAGACAAAGAACAATGAAACAATTTTTGAAGCTTTTACTGTTCTATAGTTCAGTTTTTGGCTTTGTACTGTTTACTGGCACAATTTCCCCCCAGCTCCATGCTTTACTACAGGATTCTTGAAAACCATTACTTTAATTCTAGGCCTATAATTAGAGTGACTAAGAAAATGTTCTAAAAGGAAATGTATTTGGAAGAGTATCAATTATATTTATCAAGGTTATGTATATCAAGACCTATACAATTGTTCAGCGAGCGCAGATGGAGGCATTTTGGGGTTTTTTGGAAGAACATTTAAAATTTCTTCTATTGAAGAAGAATTAGACAGATGCTATGTTGTCTTTAGCTTTAATTCTGATAAAATTAAGAAAATTTAATGAGAAAAACATATCACATACCCTCCCAAAACTTATAATGTTCAGAATATGTTTAAATTAGAAAGTAAAATATCTTATTTATCTGTTGTCCAGAATGAGCCTTTACTACACAGTGTATCTGAGTTTCTAAAAGTGACAATTTCAGACCTATTTCAATCCCATTTCAACAATTTCTTTCCATAGCAAATTGGATCATTGGCAGCTCTTTTTCAGAAGCAGGCTTCTGTAAGCATGCACAGAATCAGCTGTCTTTGGATTCCCAATTGAAGTAGAGTGTAATCAAGCTATTTTGCATCTGTGGATATATTATGGCACTTTTCACAGCCACAGTTCTTTGTTTGTCAAATAATCATTTCCTATAATAAGGGAGTAGGGTGTAAACATGCTTTTCAATAATTTCTCTTTCTTTGAATATCTGATTTTTTCATAAGATGAACATGAATTTCTGATGAGTTTTGTAACTGCACAGTGTTATTTCAAATTAGATACTTAAGGAAAGGAAAGTGAAACCTAACAGTTACATATTGTAAAATCTTGATTTGATCATCTTTCTGGCACATTTTCTTCTCTTTGACATTTCACTAAGGGGTAGTTCATTCTGTAAAAAGACACTACTTTATCATCTTACCTTTAAAAGTTATAGGTTGCATGAAGTGTTACATTATGGATACTATTTATACATCTTAAATATTTTTTGATTTGCAACTTTCTATCAGCATTTTCAGAAGGATATGTTATTTTATGTAATTCCTGGCTTACATACCCCAATCAACTTCTTATAAGAAAGAAAATAAAATCCAAGATTTTACCATAACCTTCACCGTCCTACATAATCAAAACTGTTACTCCTCCATCCTCATCCTACTGTTCTCTACTTAGACCCTCAGGCTTCTGTCACTTTGTCCTTTGCAGGTGCTTTTTGCTCTGCCCCATCTCTGAATACACATGACTTGCCTACTGATGTCATTTGGGTTTCAGTTGAAAGGATATCACTTTAGGAAAAATGTCCATCTTCATGCAATCTGAAAAGGTAGTCGCTATATTTGTCCCCTAGTCTGCTTTATTTTCTTCTTAGCACATGTCAAGAGCTGAATCGTGTCTCTTCAAATGCCATATGTTGAAGTTTTAACCCCAAGTACCTCAGAATCTGACTGTGTTTAAAGATAGGCTCTTTAAAGAGGTAAAATAATGTCATTAGGGTCCCTAATGCATTAATGTCCCTAATGCAATATGATTGATGTTCTTACAAGGAGCAGAGATTATGAGATGAGGCTGGAGGATAGCTTCACGCCAGTAGTTCAAGATTAGCCTGAGCAACATAGTGAGACCCTGTCTCTGCAAAGAATATAAACATTAGCTGGGCATGTTGACACAACCCTGTGGTCCCAGCTACTTGGGAGGCTGAGGCAGGAGGATTGCATGAGCCCAGGAGTTTGAGATTTCAATGAGCTATTATGATGCCACTATATTCTAGCCAGAGAGACAGAGTGAGACCCTGTCTCAGAAAAAAAAAAAACTTTTAAAAATGAGATTAGGATGTCATCTTCACCCATTAGCAGTGACTGGTCTGCCCCCAACCACATCCCAGTGCTGGGTTGACAGCTGCCGGGTCCTGCCAGCAAGGGTAGGGGACTCAGGACTTTGAGCTCAACTGAGAAAAAATTGTAAGTACGAGGTATTAAGTACACTGGTATTCTAAGATTACTAGAATTGCTAGACTGTTCCAGAAGAGGATAAGGGGCTTTTGCTTCATAGAAACAAGTTATTCTCTTTGAAATGTGAGAAGCAATCCTGACTTAGGGAGCTCCAAGTGTTTTAGAGCTCTGAACTATCCAGGTAGGCTGCGGTCCAGGGAGGGCAGTGAATTTAATTGAGCACCTCCTGTCTGCCAGGATCCATGGGGAAAGATATGGGCAATAGATGCTGGAAGAACTCACCTTCTGCTAGGGGAGATAGAGTGGCAAACCAGCATCACAATATGGTGGCATGAGGCACCCCTGGAAGGACATGCACTCAGGAGAAACACCCGGCAGGGAATGGAGAGCTCCATGGGAGTGCAATGAAGTGATCAGAGGATGAGACTGGCGGTGGACAGGGGAGGATTGATAAAGAAGCAAGCGGAGGAAGTTAAAAGGTCGACAGAAAGAAGAAGGTAATTCCAGGCCATCTTCCTTCTGTCTCCACAAGAACTTTGACCACTGAATTATCTTCTGACTCTTCCTCCTCCTCTTTCTTGGCTCTTTCAGCCTTTAAATGAGCCTCTCCTATATAATACCATTTAAGCAATATAATTTAACAAATGGCAAAAAAAAAGAGATTGGAATAGACATATACAGAGGGACAAACATAAGGAGAGAAGATAGCCACCTACAAGCCGAGGAAACAGACCTCAGAAGGAGTTTAACCCCGTTGACATCTTCATCTTGGACTTGTAGCCTCTAAGGATGTAAGAAAATAAATTTCTGCTGTTTAAGTCACCCAGTCTCTAGTACTTTATTATGACAGCCCTAGTGAACTAATACAACACTTAAGCATTATGTGATATATAACTAAATCACAATTTACTTATATAGTTTATTTGTTTTTCACATTTTCCTCCACTAGAATTTCCTGAAAATCACATTTTGGTTTACCCCTGTATACTCAGCAACTAAACAGTATCTGGCAAAATGTTGATGGGCAATAAATATTAGTTGAATAACTACATGAGTTAATGACACTTTTATGAGTTGAACACAGACAGGTTAGAATGATTTCACTCACTTGTACAGTACTTTTAGCTGCTACCCAGTGTGTTTTTTATTTATGCACTATGAAGAATAATTTTTTTCTGGTTCTTTCTTGGGACTTTTTTGTGAAGAGTTAACAAATATTATGAATATTCATGAGGACACTAGAAAACACTGGATATACTGAATAAAATTGGACCCACATAAATCCTACCTATTTGAAGGCTATGCACAGCCATTTATGCTAGCCTTTTAGTTACCATCTTCAAAAAAGTATAGAGTGTGTGTGTGTGTGTGTGTGTGTGTGTAAAAATAAGGAAGTACATGCTAAAATACAATTATTTGTGTGATGGAACCTTCAATAGGAACCTGTCCTGTGGACATGAAGAAATATGAAGAATCCCAGTTTGTTAACCGTATAGCAATGATAGGGCAATGTTCTCTTCTCCTCTTTTTCTGGTACACAGAAATCCAAATGTAATGCCATTTAGCATTGTACCTATCAGTCTTTGGAGAAATTTATCTGAAAGCTTATTCTGAAAAGATATCAAAATATATGCTATACAATATATATGCTAGATAGGTAAGAGATAACTTTCAAAAACGCCAAGCAACAATACATAATTATTATTAATATTAACTTTTTAAAAAATTCTGCATGGATTTCATAAACAGAATATTTAGTATGTATAATTGCATATAAGAGACAAAGCTATGATTAGATAGATTCTCTTTTAATGTGATATGATACATTGATACATAAAGTATCATAAAAAACTGATACATTTAAAACTGTACATAAAAAACTGATACATTTTATGTTTATTCCTACAAATTATCTACAGGAAGACACATATTCCTTACCAATAGTATTTTCTCTTTGGGGTAGATTCTCAATTAGACTGGGAATATAAAATCCCTGGGTTATATGCAATTATTTCTTAATTATTATATTTGCAGAGCCATTTAATGACAGACCACACAGGAGACACAAACACTGCTTGTTGCCTAAGAGAATTTTCCATAAAATTACAAACTTTCCTAAAGGAATATACTTGCAATGATTACACTGCACACAAAAGAATTTGTATCTGAATGAGGAAGCAACGTATAATGGAAAGAGCATATTTCAATACAATCCATTTCATCCAATGTGGATCGAATCCCACCCTGAGCTTCACATCTAACCTTAGAGAGATGACAGTGAACAAGGTGGACACCCTCCTGGATTACAATAAAAAGATCTGACATTTTTGGGGTCACTTACTAAATGTGTTCATTTATAAAGATAATATTCTCCCTGAGTCTCGATTTCTTCTGTAAAGTAATAATGTTAATAAAATTCTTATTGTGATTACTGTTTGGAATAAAATTATGTTACAGTGAATTTTAAACTGCAAAACACTGTGAAAATGTCAAGAATGCATATGTTAACAAATTTTTAGAAGGTGTACCAAATCTGAAGATTGGCTTAGAGGTTGATTTTTTTAACCAAATTTTTAAAAGTTGTATTCAAATCAAGTCATATGTACATAGTTATTTAGATATGTAAATATTAATTCAAAAGATTATTTATAATTTGATAGCACATGCGTTACAAAGGACTTTTTTATTGTCTGGGTAAAGTGAGAAGAAATTTTGAAGGGAAAAGGGCTCTCTATTTAAAAAGAAAGGCAGGGCGTGATGGCTCACGCCTGTAATCCTAGCACTCTGGGAGGCTGAGGCGGGAGGATTGATTGAGGTTGGGAGTTCGAGACCAGCCTGAGCAAGAGCAAGACTCCATCTCTGCTAATAATAGAAAGAAATTAGCTGGACAACTAAAAATATATACAACAAATTAGCCAAACACAGTGGCGCATGCCTGTAGTTAGTCCCAGCTATTCTGGAGGCTGAGGCAGGAGGATTACTTGAGCTCAGGAGTTTGAGGTTGCTGTGAGCAAGGCTGACACCATGGCACTCTACCCTGGACAACAGAGCGAGACTTTGTCTCAAAAAAAAAAAATGTGTTTAAAAAGAAAACCAATTATTTATCTACCATTCTTTATCATTTTTGTCTCCTTATACCATATAGACAAGAATTTATTTTCCTGGTAAACTCCTAAAATTGAGTATCTAGTTTGCAGTAGATTATATATCTCTAATCAAAGCAAATTACTGTTTTTGTGACCTTGAATAGTTTATTTGACTCTCTGTAGCTATTTCCCTGAACTGGAAAATTAAATCTAAGTAGAACCTTGGTGCCAAACAGATGCTACCTTTGGCTTGAATTGTCCTGGGTAAATTATAAAATAATAATTAATAACTATGAGCCAGTGCCCAGAAATTATGCAGGCATATCCATTACCTATGTACATAAACAAAATCAATTTTCATTAAATATGTTAATTCCACACAGTATCACTATCAGAGCTTTGCCAATGCCTGAATAGGCATTATGCCTTATTTTCCAAATCAAGCAAGGCCATTTTTCATTATTTGTTTTGATTATCTTCAATATGGCCTATCCTAATTGTGTTGAGAACAGGTGCATTTGTGTTGCTAAAGAAACCAAAATAACAGTCTGAATATGAACCTTTTATATGCCATGTGGTGCAATTATTTCACCGAGATACATGGGGGAAGTATTCTACTGATAGCATCCTTAATATAATTACAGGCCAAATGGGGAATAAAAAAGAGGCAGGAGAATTATTTGTCATAATTTTCAACAGCATCTTCCCACTGAATCAATGGATGTTAATACTTCTATATTTTTAATAATTTTTAGAATAAAACCATGTATTACCTAAAATATTTATTCCTGCTCCCCATCTTTATTTTTTAAGTTAAAATATATTTTACAAGGAATGCTTTAATTTCAGTCTTAGTTATTTTTTTAATACATTCTACATAGTTAATTGAATTCACTTGCTTTTAAAAATATGAAGGCTATATAATCAAGCAGGTACATTGAATGAGAATTCCTGCAATTATTAGATTCAAGAATACTAAAAAAAAATATTGGTTTAAATAACAATACTAATTGATCTGTCAGGTTCTCACCATTATAGTTTGTATGATAATATTAACATAATTATATGAAATATACAAGCTGACACTATTATTACTCATATCTGAAAAATGAGGAGACCAAAGTTCATCCAAGGAAAAAAAACTTGTTCAAAGCCAAAGACTTAGTTAGTGGAAAGAAATTTCAAAAACCATTTTCAAAAAATTCAAAGTTTGAAATCTATACTCTGTAGATGAATATTCTTCAGGGTTGAGTAATATTATATATCTTTAAATATTATATGTCATTCAGTGAATAAATATTTCTGAAGCAGATGTTAATGTTTTTGTACATGTTGTTTTCAATCTCTTAAGTGTCTTATCAGATATAAATTATTTTTACTGGATGAGCTCAGTGTTAAAATACATGTTTCAAATGGCAATAAATTACTAGGTAGGATAATAGTAGGATAACATATTTGAATATTAATTTTGTATAATACACAGAGACAAGATGATCAATAATGGAAAAGAGTAGACATTTGAAAGCCCCATCTTGCCATCTGATATAATTACTAATTTGCATTTTTATAGTTTATTTCATTTTGTGATTCAAAATTGGAATTGATAGTACTGATATGTTTGATATAACATGCTACTTAATGAAAGAGGTATGTCTATTTGCGACACATCCACATAGCTCAGTAAAAGATTTAGACAATCATTTAAAAGAAAAATAAGATACAGTCTCTGATTACTTTATCTTTGGGAAGTACTTAATTTGGCCAAGGGCAATTAGAATCTAAATTACTCAGAATCCCATATATTAAAATTTGCTCTGCTAAAAATATATCTATTTGCAAATGTCCTATTGCAAACACATTTTAAAAATTTATTTCATATAAATTGAGTGCTTCTTTTTTTTCCCCTCTAATTCATGAAATATTTTTAAGTAATGAAACTATGATTCTGGTGTACTTGAAATATTTAAAGTCTGTCATGGAAAGTGCAAAATCTTATCTTATTTCAGAATGTATTTTACTCTTGAATTCATAAAATATAAATATTTCAAATATATAATAAAGATTATAACATATATCTGAATATTAATACTTTATTGAAAGATGTCATATTCTCATATACCCTAATGTAGGTACAATATTAATAAGCATGTATCTGAAAATATCTTAAGCTTTTCATATATGATATTTCTTTAAATCTTCAAAATCACCATAGATGGGAGGGAATTTATTATCCCTATTTTATAGAAGAGGTCCCTGAAGTTTTGAAGGATTACTTTGCTTTCCCCAAGTTGTAGATGGAGCTTGGAGTAGAATTAGTATGTGCAAACTGGCCTCAGATTCCATGCCCACATGCTTGGAACTACTAAGCTTTGTTAATTTTTACAGTTCCACATGCAGAAGCACACTTTGGCTATAGCAATAATGATGAACTAAAGAATTTATTTTATTACAGAGTTTATAATGTCCCAAATATTCTGTTATCAGACAGAACTAAAATGTATTTTATCAGATTATATATAACCTATTAATAACTTCAGGTGAATAGTTGATTATAAAAAAATGACTTTTATCATTTAATTCCCAGAGTTTTAAAAAATTCATTGAAAAAGAAAAGATGAACCTATTTCTATTAATATTTTATCCTATTATTATTAAATTAATATGTTCTCAGTAAAAATATTTTAATAATATATATAATTGCACATGATGTAGTCAATTAATAAAACAATATTTTTAACTCAGCCTGTGCCAAATAGTAATCTAGAAACTGTAGATTCAGTGAATAATATAGTAACAAGGAGCTTCCTTTTGGAAGCCCTCAAGTAGCTTCCACTTGGGGTCTGCAAAATATAGAAAAATATTAGATAATCATAAATGCTCTGGAATAGTCAAATAGGATAACATGATGGACAGAGACTGAGTGACTTGCTAAAACAGGTAGGGTGGTATTGGAAGGTCTAACAGAAAAGTTGACATTTGCATCAACACCTAAAATGAGAAGAAGGCAACCAGGGGAAAGTAACATTTCAATCAGAATAGCATAATAAATATTTTGTGGTTTTATAATTACAATATTGATTTCAGGAAACCTCATGATGATGTAAACAAATATTTTTTTCTAATTGTTCATTCCTTTTAGCCTATCGAATCACAATTTAAACAAACCTCATCTTAGAGTAGTGCCATCAGAATCCTATTTGTATTCAGTCCATTTAATGAAGAAGAAATTCATTTTATCAAAATAAATTGGGCAAGAAGAGGATTACAAACATTGGATTTTCCCTGCCTAGATGAATAAAGATTTGTTTTCTTTGAATACTGTCTTTCTTTCATATAATTCTATGTACCTTCCTAATATGAGTGTTTTGCTCTTACTTTTTTAGTTCAGCAGTTTTTCTTTTAAATGCATTTTAATTATAGCCATATACAATTAGTTCAATTTAGCTCATAATTCATATAATATTACAAATATGCAACCTTAATAAGTAAATGTCTAAATCTTTAAAACAATGATGGCAAATTTTATTGAAATGTAAAGATGTATAAATTAGCATTTTTTTAAATACACACACTCTTGAGGTTTAGGAATTAGATATTTAGCAGTCAGCAGACTCTGGAGCATTTATTCAGAACCATGATATCATGGTAAAAAAAAAAAAGAGAGGATTTGAGAAGTAGAAAATCCAAAGAAAAATGAAATAATTGATAATGTAAGAATAGGTAATTTAGTAATGGAATAACTTAGCAACATGCATTGACCAGGCTTTATAATAAATTCAAGTAAGGGATAGTCTCTAGGGTGATTTGCAATAAGCATACACAAAGGAAGCTGAGAAAATGTACATGACAAAGTTGAAATTTTATCCATAAGTATTTAAAGAGGGAACCAGCTAACACATGAGAATGAAAGGCTGGTAGATTCACATAAGAGTACTAGTAGGGAATAAATGGGAATGTATGGGTTTTTAAAAATCCCTCTCTTAAGCATTTCATTTTGTGTCTAAATAATCTTTTTTTAATTCATTTAAGTATTGACTAATTAAACACATGTCTTACTCAAGTCTTTTTTGCTAAACACTGGACTAAGTAAAGCAGACATGATTATATACTTTATAAAGCATATTGTCTGGCTGGGAATATAGCCAAGAAACAAATAATGACAGGTATTTGTGAGATTACTAGTACTATGAAATGAGGTACAAGGCAGAGGGATCATATAATAATACTCATAATAATTTAGAAGTTAAAGAAGCATACTTATGAAATTAATTATTAAACAGAAAGCTGGAGTTAGTATATAAATTATCAATCAAAGAAAAAATAACCCTGGTAGTTGAAAGTGCATGTTAAATATCAAAGTTGTCAGGATAGAAGATGTGCATTCTTAAGTTTTATATGGCTATAGAAGAGTATGTTAATAAATGAGATAAGTATAAGGCAAAAAGCTGAGAGGTGCCAGATTATTGAGGGCTGTATAAGTGGCTCAGTTATAAACGTTATTTTTGTTGAAGAAAGCCAGTGACTAACGTTATTTAATTTTAGGCCATATATGGTGGCTCCTGTCTGTAATCCCCACACTTTGGGAGGCGGAGGCAAGAAGATTGCTCGAGGCCAGAAGTTCAATACTAGCTATGGCAATATAGCAAAAATTCAGACCCTGTCTCTACAAAAAATAAAAATAAAAAATATTATTTAGGTATAGTGGTGTGTGCCTATAATCCCAGCTATTTGGGAGGCTGAGACAGGAAGATCTCAAATCCAGGAGTTCGATGCTGTAGTGAACTATCATCATGCCACTGTATTCCAGCATGGGTGACAAAGAGATTTTTTAACAATCACTCTCTCTGCTCAGCTGTGTGGACATGAGATTGTATGTGTGCAAAATTGATGCTGGGAAGACCACATAATGAATTTAACCCCTCTCACTTGAGGCATGTCATTGAGATATGATAGGTGGAGTTAACTTCATTATCAAAGATAACTGAAAGTGAATGATTTTTGTTTTTGTATTTAATATCTCTTTTGAACAGGTTGCTGGAATGCCTTGCTTATCTGTAGAGTTGAATTCTGTCCAATGTTATTTTTTATTATTTTAATTTGAATGAAATTGTATGTTACTCATGCTAAAGTGTAATAGGTTTTACCATTTTTTTTAGTAGAGGAGAATCAGTGGGTCTGAAAGGCTTTTCTAGTTTATATAACTGGGATGCCTCTTCTGTATCATCCCAAACTAATAAAATATATGACTTATTTTCTGAGGTCCTTTTTTCTTTCATCTCTTACTTAAACTTCCCTTTTTTTCTCTTGGATAATTATCTTGGCCTTTCCAGTCTGAATTCTACAACTAGAAGTTTCTTTTAATTGCAGTTGAGGATGTATCCTGCTAGAAAGCAATTTAGTCTCAAAATTTTTTAGGACCAAGTCCAGTTTAGCATGATCTTATAGTATTTACCCATTAACAGAAGTCTATGAAAACCATGTTTTAGTTATATCTGCAAAGATTTCCAGAACAAGTGGGAACACCTCCTTTGGCATGAGTAAATTTACATAACTTTTCAGGTTCTTGGACTCTGAGTATATTATATATCACTTTGCTTCTGTAAGCTTCCTCCTACAGAGTTTATAATAACACATGTGTTAACTTTCCATGAGAAATTTGACACAGCTTGCTTATATTTTGGATTTCATGTGGATATGTTTCATCTTTCAGGAGTACCACCGGAGATTGGATGCATCTTTTGACCAATCTCAAGGTCTAAAAATTCTAAGAAGATGAAAATGGACTACCTCCCTCCCCCCATGTTCCTTGAACCCCACTGTTGGAATAAGGAGAGGATCATTATATTGGCCATAGAACACATGATGTAGAAATAGTTGGTCCTATAGAATTGTGAAGTGGTCTCAATTACAGTGCCATTGTGGAGGACCACCTTTGGAATGTGAGATGTTGTAAGATGTAGAATTTGCCCTGAATAAGTGATTATGCCATATCCAGATCTGAGAATAATGCCAGAAGTGTAGCTGGTACCTCTCATTTCACCTATTTACTAATTCACAGAACTTTTTTCCTAGCATTCTAACTTTGAGAAATGCTAGTTTAGAGCTTTTATTAAATAAGATCCAATAGAGGATACAACAAGGATTCAAGGATTCCACAAATTGAAAACTGAGATTTCTACCTGCCCGTTTTGAGGTCCTTAGGAAAGAGCTATAGAAGAAAGAGGTAAAAAGTGAACTTGTACTTTGTATTGAGTGAATATTCTTTACTACCTAGGTAATGAATTATTTCATATCTACCCAGTTTCTGATGTAATATGAATGGAAGCTGACAATTTCCTAAGAAAGCTTCTTTGGTGCACATGTCCAGGGTTATAAGTTAATGAAAGACAAATCCAATCCTGTATAATCAGAAAAATCAGGGATTCATCTCCCTCAAGAATTAAAATTAGGGGTAAGATTGTATGCCTTATTTTCTGAGATCTTCTCTTCTTTCATATTTTACCTAAACTTCCCTTTTCTTCTTTTTCATAGTTATTGTGGCCTTTCCAATCTGAATTGGAAAAGGGTAAATAACTTTACTAGCTGAGGTGTAAGATTAGAAACTATATCAAGAAGAGTAATATTAACTGGAAAGAGATAATAGAAAGTTTGCAGATATCGGGCAAGAGATTATGTTAATTTTGTTTTAGGAGAAGGTTATAAAGAGATGATGCCTTCAAATGGGTAAAAGTGAGAGCAGATGGTAAGATACTATATTTTGGTATTAAAAGAAAAGGAGGTATGAAGAATGGTGCTGAGTTGCTGATTAACTTGAAATAGGTAGATTTAATTTATTTTAACATTGGAGAGAATTTGCATGAGGCACTGTTTGATTTTTAATTTATAATATTGAATTTGAGGTAGTTTGAGGCATCAACATCCAAGGGAAGACAGTCAATAAGTTATTGCATGCATAAGATGATTACTAAGAGAAGTCATGAAATAAGGTATACATATTTAGATCATCCCTTTATAGATGGGGTCAACTAGGGCAAAGGTGCTAAAAGGGAATAGAACTTAACATTGTCGAGAAATTTCAATACATTAGCATTATTAATACTGAGGTGTTCTTGTTTCAACATTTTAAGATATTTGGAATTTATTTATGAAGTCATAAATTGCTCCCATTCATAGAATGAATAAGAGATTAATAATTGTAACTTTAATTGGAAAAATATTTTTTCTAAAAATTTATTCATCTGAATATGATAGGCCACTAATTATATTAAAAATGCATTAATCAGAATGTTGAATTTACTCCCCAAGTTTGTATTATTTTTGCTGAAATATTCACTGGAAACTATACCACTAAGAAAATGTATATTAAATATTATATTTTACATACATTTTAACTGAAAAATATGCACTCAATTTAATTACTAACATAGTTCTACATAGTAATGATTATAGGTAATATAATTTATAATTCCATAGAAATGTTTTATTTAGAATTCTGTTAAAGATGCTGATGGATCTTCTTACATACCTAGAAACTCAATAAAATATTTAAAATAACAAAAGACATTCTATAAAAAAAGACATCTGCACTTGAATGTTTATTGAAATATTTAAAAGCATATTCAATATATAATTGTTAGTAAAAAAATACACTTACATGTGTTACTACAAAGGGGAGGGAAGACAGAGCATGATATATGACTTGTTCTATAAAGCAGAGTCAAAGAATGTTGGAATGTGAAATGCCAATCAAAGTCAGGATCATAAGAAACAAATTACTTAGGAAACACACGGAAGATTGCACTAATACTGATGTTAAAAATTCTTTCCCAGCGCCGGGCGCGGTGGCTCACGCCTGTAATCCTAGCTCTCTGGGAGGCCGAGGCGGGCGGATTGCTCGAGGTCAGGAGTTCGAAACCAGCCTGAGCAAGAGCGAGACCCCGTCTCTACTATAAATAGAAAGAAATTAATTGGCCAACTAATATATATACAAAAAAAAAATTAGCCAGGCATGGTGGCGAATGCCTGTAGTCCCAGCTACTTGGGAGGCTGAGGCAGCAGGATTGCTTGAGCCCAAGAGTTTGAGGTTGCTGTGAGCTAGGCTGACGCCACGGCACTCACTCTAGCCTGGGCAACAAAGCGAGACTCTGTCTCAGAAAAAAAAAAAAAAAAAAAAAAAAAAAAAATTCTTTCCCAGCAAACTCACAAATACTGCTTGCAGTCAGGCTGTACTATAATATGTAGGATTCTACCAAACAGTCTCTAGATAGCCCATTGTCATTGATCCATCACTTGCCCTCATCTCATGGTACCCTATGGGTGACTTTGTGAGGTGAGTATATCTACAGCATTTTATTTCATATACATCACAATCTAAATCGCTTTCTGTAGAGTGGAAGTCATTGAACCATGGTTTACTTATGTTGTACTCTGGTGCATTTTGCTCTAGGAAAGTCTGCAATAATTCATATTTTCTTGTTTTGTTTTTTTATAAAGCCCCAAAGTGCTGGACAGTGCTTTGTAATAGCCTCTATAGCTCAACTATTGCAATGAACATCAATCAAAGATTGTGCACATTGGCTGCTTTTTTTCTTCACATGTGGCCAAAATGTGGGCTGCAAATACAAATCAAATGGCTAAAGAAAAAAACATATATTTTTAGGTTCATAAATTTTTAAATAATTGATAATATTTTAAATGCAATTTGGTCACTTCTCCTCCTCCACTTCTTCATTCTCCTTCTTCTTCATCATCTTATATTTTATATTATAAATTTTCATACAGTAGTGTGCTTCATTTTGAATTGGATTTTAACTTGAAATTGTATTTTGAAAATCATCCAGATAAAAAAAGAATCCTTATGAAGCCAAAGTCAGCTAATACAAGTTAATAGGGGAATGATTTAAGTATACAAGATCTTATGATAACTTTATGTAAAGAATGATTAGAAGTAGCACCTGTATCAGTGCTTCATAAACTTTAATGTGCATAAGAATCATCTAAATTATTATCAAAATTCAAATCCCTATCAGTAAGCCTAGGGTTATACCAAAAATTCTGATTTTTTATGAAGCTGGTGATTGATGCTAATGTTTGGGGACTACTTTGTGAATAGCAAAGAGCTAAAATGTAATGATGTGAATCCATGAGGTAATATTTAAAAAACAGAGAAAATATGAGTTCATGAAATGGAAAACCAATACACTTTGTAACTTCATGAGATTCAATGAGTCTAGTAGTGATAGATGAAATTAGACATATTAACTCATCCAACACTCACAAAAATTCTCAGAGGTAGGTATTATTACACATTCTATTTCCAGATGAGGTAACTAATGTACAGAGGTAGTCTTATACTTCCCTGAAGTCCTAGAGTCCCACATTTAGACTCTATACCATTTTTAATAATTGTCTCCTTTCTTTCTTAACAATAAAATATTATTATTGCATTTTATCAAAGTTCCTCACAAAATTTAAGAAATAAACTATTCCTGAACAATGAATTGGGTCTTCATAAAAATTTTGACTTGTTATAAAAATACTTTAATAATGCATATTCTTTTTAATCATTTGAATCACATTAGTTGATTTGAATAACATTAGTTGATTCAAATGATTAAATACATTTTTAAGCCAAAGACTTAATGTGATATACATCAAAATATATATCACTTGTAAAAGCCATAACTAATACTTCATAGACATAACACAATGGAACTCTAAATCATAGATATAAAATATTAATTTTTTTTCATGCTGCAGATAGTACTTTTATGTCAAATCTAGGTCCAGGCTTACATTTGATTGCTAGTGATTTTTAAATACATAATGTGCCTATGAGATTGTCATTGAGTAGCAGAGAACCAAGGATCCAATGAGCCCTCACCTAAACTGTACCATATATGAAATTATCTTTACACCTCACTGCAGATGTTATGAAAGAGGACCACCTTCCAATGTGGCATCTTTTGAACCTTCTTTGTGATGATGATCACAGTTGTTGCAATCAGAAGTAATTGGTTTTAAAATTTGAACTGCCTTATTTATAAGGAAGAATTAAAAATAATATTGGAGCTTCTCCTGTCTGATAAGGAAATGAAGTTATGGAATATATCCATTTATGTGACACTAATTTTATAATAAACATTTGTCAAAGAGTAACAAAGGCTTTTGAAATTATTGAAATTACAGAACTGGGAATATTAAGTAAAAATGTGGGGATGCGTTTTTGAAATTGGCTAGGACATTCTTGCCAAATTAAAGAAAAATCACAATAAAAAAATAAAGGAATGTCCAGTTACAGGACAAGAAAGAGAAGATAAAATTTTTCCTTTTCCTTTGCTAAGTATAGCTAAAATCTGTGGACATTATATAAAAAACAAATGTCAGGAGGCTCCAAAAGCTTGAAAGAAGACTATGATTCTGTGAGGGTGCATGGTAATACTCAAAATATATTGCACTGCATGAATTAAAGAGATAGAAAAATGGTGTAAAAACAACAAAGACATGTGATTTGGGAAAGAGTACTTCTATAAGAAGATTAATGATTGAGAAGTGTATGTAAGACAAATGAAAGAGAGGGAGAAAAAGAGAGAGAGACAAAGTAAGAAAGAGAAAGAAAGAATATGGAGATAGGTCATTAAGTACTGCACAATCTTGAACCAAACACAAAGGCTCCAGATACAATAAGGGTCACAGCTTTTATTTAAATAACAAGATTATTGCATGCTACCTGTTCTGACCAGTTGGTGTGTCCTAACACGTTTGTGTAGACATATGTCATATCTGCAGCTAAGGTAATACATAAGTGATAACATTTATGAAGGAAGACAAATACAGACAATCTCGGGAGCTGCTTCTTGTGTAGGATTCTGGTGTGAAGAGTAAATTAAATAAATGAATTTTGTTAATTAATGACCATCTGAAACTTTCTGTTTTTGACTAGATCTTAATCTTTAACTATAATGAGAGTTTCAGAGCTTTCTGGAGATAGCCTACCTGCATTTTAATTCTGCTTACACTAGTTATTAGGTGTGTGACTTTAGGTAAGTTACATGAAACTTCTCTGCACCTCAATTTCTTCATGTGTAAAATGGGAAAGTATTAAAATCTACTCGATGATGACATTGTGAAAATTAAATGAGTTCATATATATTGAATACAAAACTTTTGACACAGCATCTGAAACATCACCAATACTGCTACTGCTACCCCTTTTAATTTGTGCTACAGTCATACGAAAATACTTATAGTTACACAATATAATGTGATACTGTTTCCTCAATCTTAGATGAAGTGAATGCCATTTCCCTTGACTAGAGAGTCCCCTTTTCCTGTCTTCCCTTTGACAAAAATTTCTAACCCTTTCCTTTCTGCTCTCAGTTGTAATAGGTTTCTATTGCAGTATAAGAAATCACCACAAACATTGTATCTTTTATAAAAAAAAAAAAAAAAAAAACTCATATTGCTGTTTCTTTGGTGAGGTGTCCAGGTATGCTTTAGGTGGCTCCTCTGCTCAGGTCTCAGAGGGCCAGGCTGCTTTCTATCTGGAGACTGCAGACACCTTCTTTACGTAATATTCAAGCTGTGAGTAAAAATTTATTTCCTTGTGGTTGCAGAACTGAGGCTCTCACATTCTAGATGCATGGGAATTTGCTTCTTCAAGGCCAACAGTAGAATCTCTCTCTAACTTTTAAATTCCCTTTTAAGAGATTCCCAAGTTCGGTCAGGTATAGTCAGGTTAACTTTCCTTTTGATTAACTCAATGACAAGACATTAGAGGCCTTAAAAAATCCCTCTGCATATAACAAGTCCTGCCTACAATCGAGGGTGAGAATTATAAGTGTTCACTGGGAAATAGGTACTTTAGAGACTGAGAATTCTGACTACAGCAGTCCATCTTCTGGTCCTATATTTCAGAATGTATTTACATTCATCATAATATTCCCAAGTTTGATCCCAGTATAGCTTCAACTCAAAGTCCAAAATCTCATCATCTAAATTCTCTAAATCATCTCAGTGCAAGTTGCTAGACACAATTACTTTCTATTTGTGGACAAATGGAAAAGCCCCTAAAACTTCTGATGCACAATGTTGGGACAAGCATAGAATAATAATTAAAAGCCTTTGGTTCAGAAAAGGAAAAAAAAATGGAAGTCAAAAGTCAGTCATTTGTCCTAAGAGTTTTGAAATCACATCAGGACAAGTGTTGAATTTTCCTTGATTAGC
Source organism: Microcebus murinus (assembly GCF_040939455.1). NCBI lineage: Eukaryota > Metazoa > Chordata > Mammalia > Primates > Cheirogaleidae > Microcebus > Microcebus murinus. The sequence continues at coordinate 18,097,177 of NC_134114.1, forward strand.
TTTCAAAGTCTGGGAATAATCCTTCATGGTTCTTGAATTCACCTCTGAGATTTTGGTTCCACCCTTTGAATCACTGCTCCTTTTTTCATGAAAGGTAATATGTGTATTTGCAGCTGAGTATTTTTATCAGGCTCCTTCCTGTCAAAAGAATTTTGTGAGACTGACAGCCTTATTTCATTACATACTCTCTCTCTCTCTTTTACTCCAAGCTGATGGTAGTTCTGTTGAAACAATTTTCTCAAGAACTCTGTAAGCCTTCATGGATTTCAAGGGGATTTAATTCATTAGACAAATACCACAACCACAAATCTTTTTGAGATTATCTTTTCTCTATCTTGGGCTTTTGCTGAGATGAATTAGACACAATGTCCTTAAGCTTCCTAGGGACTCCCTGGTTTATTTGAAAAGTTCTTTGATGTACACCCTCAATCTCTTTGAAGGACTCTCTGTGCCACTATGTACTCTGACCTTTTGATCTATCTGAAGTTTTAGCAAAGGGTTTACAGTCATATACACCCAGCCTGCTCTCTATGTCATGGCTTCAGTTGCCATTTCCAAATTTTAGCATCTTTTGCCTTGATAAGCTAAAAATGTAAAAAAATCATCCAGTCTGATTTTTGTTATATTTAGAAATTCTTCCCTCAATTTATCTCTATTCTCTCAAATAAGTAGAAAGAAGAAACCAGGTAGCACCTTCAACACTGTGCTTGGAAATCTCTTAAGGTATATCCAAGTTATACCTATAAATTTCTCTTATAATCTTCTCTTTCCATATAACTGCAGGACACAATTTTGTTAAGTTTTCAGCCACTACATAAAAAGGATTCTACCTTCTGTAATTTCTCAATAGGATGTTCTTCACTTCCTCCTGTGTCTTCACCATATTGAATATCCTGATTTCTATTAATATTAACAAACTGTCAAATTAATTTTTGCTTTCTCATATACCCTGAAATTCTGCCTGAGCCCATTGCCTAATTCCAAAGTAGTTTCTCCCATATTTAAGGTGTTCATTGTGGCACCACCCCATTTCTTATACCAAAATCAATTATTTCATTCTGTGTAACAAATTATGGAAAAATTAGCTTTTTAATAAAATACCAATTTATTATCTCACAGTTTTATGTACTAAGAGTCAAGACATGGCTTAGCTGAATCATCTGTTCAGGCATTCATAGGGCTGCAATCAAGATGTTTACTAAGTTTCATTTTCATTTTTACCCAAGAGTTCTTTTTCAAGTTTCTTGTGATTGTGTGTTTGAGACTGCCAATTGGTAGATGCTCCCTCTGTCCATAGAAAGTTTCCAATAACAGAAGTATCCCCATGACTTTTGGTCCTGTTTTATAGGGCTTGAAGGATTAAATTAGTTCTGTCAGAAGAATCAAACTTTTGACTAATTCAAAGTGAAATTATTAATATTAAGGCCCTTACTTGCATCTGTAAAAAAAATATCCCTGCTCCTTTTCCATATAAAGTAACGTAATCTTGGCAATGCTATCCATCATCGCCACAGGTCCAATCACCACTTGAGGGAGGGGAATTATACAGGGAGTAAAAATCCTGTGGGGCATTTAGGATTCTGCCCACTATATGAGCCAAACTCTAACCTTCCATTGTCAATCACTCTGTATTCTCGTAAAGTACTCTGAACTCTTAATGTCTGTAATCCCTGGAACCTGTTTGATAATGTAATGAACCTGCCTCCTTTTTGTGACACTTTGAATGTTTCTTAGTTGATAGTCTTTGATCTTAGGCACCTCTTTTACCAGTTGAAGATAATAGAAACCCTCATCTTTCACAAAATGACAATGATAATAATAATGGTACATCTTTTGACTCTAAGTAGGCTCACTGTTTCTGGCATAAATTCTCTATTGTACTTTCATCAGATATAAAAGTCCCCTTCAGAATCTTCTTAGTGTTTAAAAATATCATCTACATCTTGACTCTTTCTTTTAATTATTTTCTGTATAAGCTATTGTTTTCATCTTCATTACCATATTTAACTGTTTATAGTGCTTAGGATTCATTTTGATAAACGTTGCTTTATTGAAGCTATAATTTGCTAACAGAAATAACTCAAGTGGTTTAAAACATTTAATAACTTCATGTGAGACATTTCATTTTAGAGAATGGAAATATTTCTGAAGATCTGGAAATATGAGTCTTCTTGAGTTTCATGCTTAATTCATTTCTGAAGAGGATATTTTTCTGGATTGTCTTCAGTGTTTTCAGAACTAGCTTCATTCCAGTATTCTTGCATATAGGATTTGGGGGATAACAGACAGAGAGAAAAAAAGGAATAATTTTCTCACCATAAATTGTCTTTATGTTACTACTTGCTCTGACATGCAGTTTCATTGTCTTAACCATCCAGGGTGGCCTTGTAATTAAAATTAGTTGCTTTTCTGAGAAAAAGGATGTGGTTTGACATAAAGTATTTGGAGTTTAATGGACATGTTTTCTGCCACTTTAAGTAATTCCCTGCTTTTGAACATTTCGTAACCACTCTCTGCCATAGAATCCTGGAACTAAAATCCCTAACAAGGACTACAGAAGGTTATTGAGATAACTTATGCAAAAATCCATTGAAAAGTTATAGTACTATAATTGTTGTTTATTGATTTTTATTTTCATGGGGAAAAGGTTTCCTGACCTGCTTTTTATACATGAGAAATTTGTGGTAATAAAATTAAATTAATCATAGTTTCATAAAAGTAATTAATTATTCAAAGCTTAGCCTAAACAAAAGCTTCATTTCATCTAAAATTGATTTTTCTTCTCAAGTTAAACACAATTATATTTTCTACCTAACATATACCACCTTGCATATTCAACATGTTCTGTAAGGTATAAATTGGTTAATGGTGGAAAAATTATTAAATATTTCATTATGAATAAATTAATTTTTTCTATAGTTCTAAATCCTAAATGAATCAAATTCTTTTTTGTCATGTTTGCTATTATCATGGATTTTCATACTTCTTACTTCACAGTAAAATTGACTTTCTACATATGTTCATGTTCATGATTTAAAAATAGATTTTGTGCAAGATATTTTATTTCTGATCTATCTTTGATTGAGGCATGTCTTTTTATGACCCCCTTTGCTCTTGGATAGTCTTCCTATAGAAATGCTACTGGTAAAGTATTTGTCAATTTCCAATCCCTATTTAATTGTCCAAATTAATCAATGAAATCTTCTTATATATCTTAATTCTGTTCTTAAAGAATAGAACTTCACTACTTGCCACATGTCATGCACTTTGATGAAATAGATATCATGACTCATTCTGAAAGATATTGCTTAATGATAATAGGTTAGGTTCAGAGGTTGCAATTTTGTAACAGAATAAACTACACAAATATTCATATTAAGGGACCATTAAATATTTTACATATATACATATATGTATATATTATGCACACATTATATATTATATATATTTATAAATGTATATATGTTCGTGGGGTTGAAAAATGTGGATCGAAATAGGCTTCACAGAGAATTGAAATTGGACAGAATCCTGGACAACATGACATTATTCAGGTAGATAAAAGAGTAAAGTTCATCTTATGCTGATAAAGCAAGGAACAAAGATAGTGTTTTACATGGTCCTTCATATTTAATAAATTGGTAAATTATTTAGAATAGATGATGCACAGATAGGAACTTGATGTGAACTGCATTTAAAGGATGACTAATGGGCAGATCCTGTGCAAATCATGTAGGCTTTTGTGGGACCTAACATATCTTTTTATCAGGTAGTCATATGTGCCAGTTATCAGTAAATTGCTTCCCAGCTCCAAAAGCACCTTTCCATACTCTGCTTTAATAGGCTGACACTGGGATACTGCAAACCACATTATTTTTTTATTTTTTATTTTTTCTAGCTGACTTTATGCAAGACTGTCCAACAGGGAGTAGAGGACTGAGACTGTAAGGTTGGGAAAGTAAGATGAATTTTACACCCTTCATGTAATTTCTGTGGGTTCCTGGTGGGCTTCCTCATTCTGTGGGCAGCAGCCCAGCAAGGCTTCTTCAGCTCAGAGCACCAAGTCATTTTCATACCAGTTGCTGAATCAAGTCTTCAGTTTTTCCAGTGTTTATACAATCAGTATCACTATGCCCCACCTCAGAGGGCTGAGTGTCAGCTGCCTGGGGGTGGTGTGGGGTTGGGGAGTTTCTATTCAGCTCAGAGGTATTTGCACCAGCCAGCATCACCTGTGCTTCAGAGGTCTGCATTTCAGTTTCAGTAGCCCCTTCTAGAATTCTAAATTTGAATTTACAATCATTTCCTTTTATTCCCTCAGGACAAGAGCCAGTTGTGTCTTGCAATTGATATTTCTGTAATATCTTAGAGTTCTCTTTTTACCTTTCAATCATCTAGATAATAACCTCATTATCTCTTTAATAATTTCTCATATTAATTTTTTTAAGATGGCCGTGATCTCTGTTTCTGACCAGGCACTGACTGGAATAACCAATGCTTTTCAAAAGTAGGAATGTATATTTCTTAAATACAGCACTTGTTGAATGTTAAGATTCTAAGACTCCTTCTTGGAGATTTTGATTCTATACTTCTGCATCTGGAAACATGTATGTGGTTAAGAGAAATATATATTTTCCTGATGACTAGTCAAGTTTTAAAAGTGATCCTGTAAACCCATAGGAAGATATGAAAGCATTTTTTGCATGAATCATTTTAAAAGGATCTTTTTACGATTCATGACCACTTGAATTAATTTTGTTGGAGGAAAGCTGGAAGTTTGGCATCCAGTTATAAAACTTCATGTGAGTGGTCTGGATTGAGTCACAGAATTTGGGCTTCATAACTGGAGAAACCATTCCCAAATATAAGATTTAAGGATTAAGATAATACATCATTACAAAACCAATTATTAGTATTTATATCACTGTTTTATTTTATTTTATTTTTTAAATTTCAGAATATTATGATGCTGCAAACATTTTGGTTACATATAATGCCTTTGCCTCACCCAAGCCAAGCTATAAGCTTGTCCTTCTCCTATACAGTGTTTTAGAAAAATGATCTTCATACTTACTTAGATTATAATATTTATTTCACAATCTTTCTATGTAAATGTTTTTCTCCCCAAAGGAACTATGTTCAGAAAATGACAGAAACCAGAGAGTCTGTATTTTGTTTTCCTGAACTTAGATACTGCTATATAGTACATAACTCAATATATATTTACTAAATTTCAATAAAGGCTATAAGGAAATACACACATACATATCCACACATGCACACACATATGTATGTGAATATTTGTATCAATGCTTTGCCTCATATTTATGAGTCTGTTAAACTTCATGTGAAACATGTACAACATTTATTATGCATCTAATCTGGATTGTGTTATACCACAAGAGATTATATAATCAAAAATTAGCAAGATTCTACTTAAATAGAGCATGTGTTCATAATATTCTATTTGAGGTCTAATTAGATTTTAAGTATAATTCTAGAATATACTCATTCTGAGGTTTTCTTGGCCTCCACAAACTCTTCATCTGAGCCTACCCATTAAAATTTCTCTTTAACGTAACTGTGTTAACATCATTCCTAATTTATTCTCTTGAGCCAAAGGAGTCCCCTACTGCTTGTCTCTTTTAGTGTTTAATTGCTTCACAAACTCCCAAATTGAATTCTGTAGCAATTTACTTTGCTCTCCTGGTAAAACAGCGAGTTTTTCAGCATGATTTAAACAAAAAGGGAAATCATGACATAAAGAGAACTTTATGCTAGTAAGTCAAAAAGCAAGGGTTTTTGAAATTCTTCATCTTTTCACTTGATTTGAGGCTAATGGTGAATTAATTCACAAAATAGAACTTTGACAGCTGGTATATAGTTTCATTTCAAGGAGGTAATGACTGAAAGTCTCTATATTTAAGCCACATCTAATTCAGTATTTCCAAGATTGTACTGGCCTACCTAAGGGAGGGATCATTGCCTCATGTTGTGAAAATGATTCAAATAGCATTATAAAATCCTTCGTAATGCTTTCAACCCACTTCTCTTTTCAAATATTTCCTAAGGTATAATTAAACTAACCAATAACCATGTATTCCACTATGTTTGACTTCTATTTATATATATCGAGTAGCGTAATATCTAACATTTTGTGTACCTGTCACCATATTAAATAACTAATTAGCGAATGAAATTTGAATACATGTATACAATATTATATGATACAATTATATAATTATATAATAATGTAATACAAAATCTCATAATTTTAATTATAAGTACTATCAAATAATAACTTTATATTGGGAAGATTCTCAATCAAAAACAGTAGAGTCATATTTAATATTCTATCTTTCTGCATATTCTAAATCAGTCTCTAAAATTAATAGAGCAGTGACATTTAAAATTGATACCTAATAATTATCACTAAGTTGAAGTAAATTTAATTTTACTAACCTAGAGCCATAGTTGCCTATCAAGTTTTCAAGAATAACTGCTAACACTGAAATGAACTGTTTTATTCTCTGGAAGTCAAGGTTTGCCATCTGCTGTGAAGGAACTAACTAACTTGAAATTTGATTAGTAAGGTGAATCTGACAGAATAATCTTTTGCATAAGACTTCCCCATATAAAAATCCTAATGCCATTGGGATCTTCTTCATAAATTCTTTGCCTAGACCAATATATAGAAGATTTTTTCTAACATTTTTTTCTAGACTTCTTATGGTTTCATGTCTCAAGCTTAACTCTGTTATCCATCTTGCATTAATTTTTGTGAGTGGTGAGAGATATGGATCCTGTTTCAATCTTCTACATGTGGCTATTCAATTTTCCCAGCACCATTTATTGAATAGGGATTATTTTCCCTAGTGTAAAGATGGGAATATGCCAATGGTTTCATATTTTGGTTCTTTATTCTATTCCATTGATCTATGTCTCTATTTTTGTGCCAATCTGATGCTGTTTTGGTTACTATAGCCTTGTACTATAGCTTAAAGTCTGGTAGAATAACACCTCCAAATTTATTCCTTTTACTTAAGGTTGCATGGTTATGCGAGCTCTTTTCTGGTTCCAAATGAAGCGTAGAATTATTTTTTCTAAATTGGCAAAAAATGACATTGGTATTTTGATGGGGATTGAGTTGAATCTGCAAATCACTTTGGGTATCATGGACATTTTAAAAAGTCGATTTTGCCAATCCATGAGTATGATATGTTTTTCCATCTGTTTACATCCTCTGCTATTTCCTTCCTCAGTGACTCCTCGTTTTCCTTCTAGAGGTCTTTCACTTCCTTGGTTAAATATATTAGTAGGTACTTTATTTTCCTTGTTGTTATTGAGTCTTTGATTTGATTCTCACCTTGACTGTTATTATATAGAGGAATGCTACTGATTTGCCTACATTGATTTTGTAACCTATAACTTTGCTGAATTTAGTTATACAATGTACACTATCTGGGAGATGGGCACACTTATAACTTTGTCTCAAGTAGTACCAAAGCAATCAATGTAACCAAAACATTTGTGCCCACACAATAATCTGAAAAAAAAATTAACCCTAATGCAATTTCAATCAGTAAAACCCCCCATTGAAGATGACTATGGGCTGGGTGTGGTGGCTCAGGAATTGCTTGATCTCAGAGATCAGCCCAAGCAAGACCCAGACCACCCAAAAATAGAAAAATTACTCAGGTGTGGTGGCATGTGCCTTTAGTCTCAGATACTTGGGAGGCTGAGGAAGGAGGATTGCTTGAGCCTAGGAGTTGGAGGTTGTTGTGCACTATGATACCACTGTACTATAGCTGGGACAGCAGAGCCAGACTCCTTTGTCTTGGGGGGGAGGAGGGAAGAAAGTTAATGTAGACTAAACTTGTAAATGTTTTTAGATAATTTTGTAAAGCAACACCTAATTACTAAGTGCTTGCCCTTCCTAGTTTACTTCACTTATGTTTTTATTGTATTATAAATTTTTATGTTAATACAGAAAGTTAGAAAACATAATAATGTACTCTTAATATCATAAAAATCATATTGATTTGCAGTTCTATCAATGCTCTATTTAATAAAATGTACTACAAAGAGGAACATGTCCTATACCATAGTTGCTGCTCCTGCGTGACTACTGACCATTTAGAATGTGGCTAATTTTATTTAAGTCATTTAACTGTAAAAAATCTCATGTAACTCATAACCACTGTGGCTATAGGACAACATAGCTGTATAGCATTTCTGACTGACTCTATATTATTCGTTCTTGTTCTTCAGAAGTTCTAGAGAATATAGACTTGTTATTCCTGATAAATTACATAGAATAACTTTTCATGGTTTCCTCATTGTGAATTGCAAACTTTGAAGTTATTGATAAAGAATAAATGTGTTTTTTCACTTAGAGAAAGAAAGGAATATTCCTAGGTACTCTAATTTCTTTGTTGCTATTGTGAAGGGTATTGAGACTTTAATTTGCAAGGCTGTGGAAACAGCCCAAGTGCCCATCCATCCAAGAATGGATTAATAAAATGTGGTATATGTATACCATGGAGTACTATTCAGCTCTAAGAAACAATGGTGATATAGCACATCTTATATTTTCCTGGTTAGAGCTGGAACCCATACTACTAAGTGAACTATCCCAAGAATGGGAAAACAAGTACCACATATACTCACCAACAAACTGGTATTAACTGAGTAGCACCTAAGTGGACACATAGGTACTGCAGTAATAAGGTATTGGGGAGGGGAGAGGGGTGCGGGTATATACATACATAATGAGTGACATGTGCACCATCTGAGGGATGGTCATGCTGGAAACTCAGACTTGTGGGGGGAGAGGGGGGAAAGGGCATTTATTGAAACCTTAAAATCTGTACCCCTATAATATGCCGAAATAAAAAAAAAGAAGGGAAGAAAAAAGAAGAAAGAGAGAGAGAGAGAGAGAGAGAGAGAGAGAGAGAGAGAGAGAGAGAGAGAGAAAGAAAGAAAGAAAGAAAGAAAGAAAGAAAGAAAGAAAGAAAGAAAGAGAGAGAGAAGGAGGGAGGGAGGGGAAGGAGAGGAGAGGAGAGGAGAGGAGAGGAGAGGAGAGGAGAGGAGAGGAAAAGAAAAGAAAAGAAAAGAAAAGAAAAGAAAAGAAAAGAAAAAAGAAAAGAAAAGAAAAGAAAAGAAAAGAAAAGAAAAGAAAAGAAAAGAAAAGAAAAGAAAAGAAAAGAAAAGAAAAGAAAAGAAAAGAAAAGGCCGGGTGTGGTGGCTCACGCCTGTAATCCTAGCACTTTGGGAGGCCGAGGCGGGTGGATTGCTCAAGGTCAGGAGTTCGAAACCAGCCTGAGCGAGACCCCGTCTCTACCAAAAATAGAAATAAATTAATTGACCAACTAAAAATATATATACCAAAAAAAAAAAAAAAATTAGCCGGGCATGGTGGCGCATGCCTGTAGTCCCAGCTACTCGGGAGGCTGAGGCAGTAGGATCGCTGAGTCCCGGAGATTGAGGTTGCTGTGAGCCAGGCTGACGCCACGGCACTCACTCTAGCCTGGGCAACAAAGTGAGACTCTGTCTCAAAAAAAAAAAAAAAAAAAAAAGAAAAGAAAGCAAAGCAAAGTGGGAAGGAGGGAAAGATGGAAGAGAGAGAAAGAAAGGCAGGCAGGAAGGCAGGATGGAATGGAGGGAAAGTTGCTTACTATATTAAGGTGGCAAACACTTTATTATTAAGTTATTATAATTATTATTACAATTTTTATTAAATGACTAATATCAAATTCCATTAGCTGATTAAAATAATGCTTCTGTCCATGTCTGTTTTGGTTCTATCAATTTGAATTAAAATTTTTTCAAGATGTTTCTGAACCATTTTCCAAATTTCAGAAGAAAATACAAAATGTAATTAGAGACGGAATTAGACTAATCTAGAATATATTCATTTAAACATATTTTTTATAGAAGAGTGAAATTACCTGAACAATGATCCTCAATTTTTTAAATATGTATAGATGGTTATGAAGATATCCATTGTTAAGGACCAATTTTGCCATACTTCCTTAAAACACAGGCACAGAATGCCCAAAAGTTAAGTGAATGCTGACTTAAAGAAATATCAGCTATCATCATTTGGTCTTGGTCCAACAGTTAAATAAAAGTAACAACCTTCCTGAATTATCTTCTACTATAAGACATGTGGCAAAGTTTTTTTCTGAGATATAAATTATGTGATTGTCTTTATTGACATATTAGAAAATTCTATATATTATGTGATATTTTCATTGATATATTTGATTATTTTTCATGGGCTTTTGAAAGACCTTGCTAATTTTATTAAAGCAATAAAATCTCTAAATCATTGAAAATTCATAAAGCATCAATTAGTAAAGGACATGATATACAATGAAAGGCTCATATCCAGGCAGGAGAAAACATACCATCAGAATTGCACCTTAGCTTTGTAAAATTTAATACAAGTCTGCAAATATGTTATCTTTTAATATTAATATTGTACAGTATTTTTAATTTATCTTATACTTTTTCTATTTACTCAAATGCAATTTTAAGGAAATATCTATAAATGTCATTCATTTACTATAAAAAATGAGTCAAATGTAAAATTACTTAGACATAATTTTATGACTTAATTTTCTCCTTAAGGTATTGGCTTGAACATATTTACATTGTTCTGTTTTTTTCAAATATTTTTATGTCTTTTTAAATATTAACATTCCAAATTAAAGGATGTATAAAAATACAAGTGTATATTTTGTGTGTGTGTGGTCAGTGGGTTATAAATTTTGAATTTATGAATAAATTAATAACTAAAACTTTATGTATGAGACTCTAAAGGGAATTAATAAATTATCTAATTTTACCTAGTTGTCTAAAAACTTAATGAAGTTTCTTAACATTAGAAATGTATTTCTTTCTTTAAAAGATCATCTCTGTATTACTTACTCTGTATTACTTAAAAATGATGTTAGTAATTCTCTATTTTAATTAAAATTATTGATCAAATATCTTTGTATTACAATGACATCAATTCTATAGAGGAAATAATATTCATCTTCTTTTCACTTGCATATTACAGTGATATAAAATTTCAACATAATATTTCCAGTTTATGATGTGTCTAAAATCTAGTTAACATGAACATTTATTTGAAGAAATCACTTAATAGTGTTAGTTATATTTATAATACCATTAGTATACTGTTTAGTTTTAAAATATTTCTTATGTCTGAATTGTTAGGAAACTGAAAAACAAACCTATAAAATAAAATGTAATAAAGGCATTTTTTTCAAGGCAGGCAATTCTGGAGAACTATCAAACGCTTCAGCTGAATGCTAAATAACATTATAGTAGTTCATATTTTTCCAACTGATTCATTTTATTTGGATTTGCATATAATGCTATTTTTTGAAAATTACATAATAACAAATGAATTGGCATATAAAAGGAAATATTTTGTCATTTGGGAAGTTTTCAAGTAAGTTACTTTTTTATTCAAGTTATAAATGTTTTCAAAAACTTAGAAATATTCTATTTTTTAAGAATCTTCTGATTTTATGGGAAAAAATTGTTCTGTAAGACAAAAAATGAAATTATGCTTTCTTTTTTTAAAAGAATCACTTTACAATGGATTCATAATGCTTCTGTAACTTAAAAGACCTTCATTTTTCGCTAACTTCACAAATGATCTCAACACTGACTTTGGAAATCACCTTCGCTAAGTTTTCATTGATCCATAAAGATTTAATTGCTCCATATGTTGCAAATTCACTGCTAACTGAAGTGTAATCAGTAGTTTGCGTGTTCTGGTTACCATGTTTCTTTGGGAGTATTTCATTAATGTTTTAAAATAATTGAAAACTGTTTTTTAATTCATAATGGTTCCCTTCATTCTTTATTTTATGGGCAGCACCCCCTACTATACTACTCCATATTCTGATTATAGACCTGGGAGAACACTCAAGTGATTTTCTATAAGCTTTATTTGCTCAAGTCAGGTGAATCCCACTTCAATATTTTTTTTCTAACAAGTAAAACAACAGAAAGGATTTTATAACAGAATAACATCTCACAGACATGTGATTTCACCTTATTTAATGAGAAAATTAACATTACACTAATTGTAAGGCAAATATTACTGCCACTATATTTGTAACACTCAATGAGGCATATGATTCTAAGTTCATATAAATGTAGAGGACCACAATGTAAAAATATTCCGGCAGTGATTATGTTCACTCTATGTTAACCCCAAGAAGAATAACCCCGAAGTATTTCTGTGTATAATTAGAAGTGATAAGATGTATTTAACTTTACACATATTCTTTTATTGCTTTTTGTGCCATTAAATATTTTTCTAGTTGCAAAGAAATGTCATAAGATGTAACTTAAAGAACATCAGAAACTAAATGAACAAATAATATAAAAATGTACTTGTATATTTACCCCTTGATAATGAATTCTTATTAAAAATGTTTGATTTATTTCTCTTCTGAAAAAAGTATGCCTCTTCAGCCCAATATGCAAAAAATCCAAGAGTATGCTGTGGACCTTTCTTCATCCAAGACTCACAACACTATTGACAGGATTGAAAAGGGGATGCAAGATGAGTAGTATGCTAGAGATCTTATTGTAAATAGTATACGCTACAGAAGGTTACAGATAAACACAGCAATGATTCAGGGCTCAACACATGACTGAAATTTGTAATGATCTAGGGAAACTGGCAGTGACATCATAGTTTCTTCAAACAAAAGGACATTATCATTGCATTCTGCACCTACTACTGCTAAAGAGAACACATATCACCCGGTAACTCTCTTTGGATTTTCAGCACTTAAAATATTGCCTCAACACATTTACGGAGTGAGAAGTAACGCTGCCAGGTTTGAGTAAGGCCCAGTGCAAGAACAGCTTCTGGAGCAAGTACAGCCTGTGGTGTAAACAGTCCTATCCCTTGAATTATATAGGTAAGCCAACTGTATATTTCTCAAAATATCTCTGGTGGAAAACAATTCCATGAATACAAGTAGAGTATATACTAAGCCCCGTAAAAAGGAAAAAAAAAAAAAAAAAAAGTGAAGCTTAAGAGAGTTCTGGAAAAAGGCCATGTTTCTGCCAAAAGAATTATGGACTATTGGAGAAATAGTTTCTAGTGTGCCCCTGGAGCCAATTATGACAAAGAATTAGGCAAGAAAGTGACCTTATGCCCACAGCTGAGTTCTCTCAGACTTGCAGCATCATAAGATAAAGGAGAACCAGTAGAGTCAATTGAAATACAGAATTGATACATCGTAGACAGAAACCATATGCCATAGGTTGGCCAGAGAATATGAAAAATTTCACAAACAAATGGCTCAGTGTATGAAATTCACCATTGTTGCACCATTGCTTCTTCTTCAGCTCAGTCTATGATGTCAAGGTGGCTTTCTATGACAAACTGATGAAGATTGAAAAGGCAACACTTGGTTCATGTTCATTGTCCATGTGGCAATTGAGAATGTTATAGCAAGATGAAAATATGTGCCTTCAGTGTCACTCTACTCAGGGATGTCCTTAAAAGACAAGGCAGAAGTAAAATTATCCCAATAAGCAAAGTTTTAAGTAGTGTTTCTGTTCTTAAACTTTGTTTTCTTTTTAATTTAATTGAATTTTACTTCAGAGTATCACAGGGGTACAAATATTTTGGTCATATGAATTGCTTTTGTACGGTTTGAGTCAGAGTTATAGAGATGTTACTTGTGGTTAGAATGTGTAAGTCAGATGGACAGTTGTAATTAGCTTAACTGTTTGGTCAGACCTGCTAAAAAAAAAGAATGAAAAATTATTGGAAAAGATAATAATTGCAGAGGCGGATATAGAAAGACCTGTAAAAGTGAGCATGAAATGTGAATTAATTTGTATCACATCTAAACATGCTAAAGTATGTCTTCCATAGAAAGATCACTAATAACAAGTGGAACAGTGGAACACAATGACCCAGAAAATTGATGTCAACTAATCTCTGTTACTGAGTACCTATCAATATTCACGAATATTGTATGTATGGTGGCAAAAGTAGTTTATGGATAGGATCACCAGGATGATATCCCAACTCAACAAGGCTGTGTTAGCTACAGAGAATCCAAAAGTCCAATTTGCCAGAAAGTAAGACAAAAACTGAGAGTCCAAAATTAGACCAACTGACTATTTGGTGAAAAGTTCATTATATTAAATTCATTAATTATTATTTAATTCATTAATTATTCACAATAAATTTATTATATTAAATCGCTTTCACTAAGGAAGAGACATGATTTGCTTTTACTAAAATTGGATGCAGATTCTCTGTATGAGTTTAAATTTCCTGACAAAAGAGCCTCACAAAAAAGGCTTTAGTATCTGAAAACTTGTATAGCATTGGGTATATTTACAAAGGATTTCACAAAAATTAGATCGCAGAATTTATCTTTAGCAAAGTTGTTTTGGCAGCATAAATAAAACCATGATATTCTTCATTCACATCATACACCACATCACTAGTTCTTAGAAGCTGCTAGTGAGAGAATGATGGAGTCATCTTTGAAGACATAGGTGAGGTAACAGCTTGGAGATGAGAAATGGGGCTCAATAGTCTAGGCTACAATGTAAATCATTTTATGAGATTTTGTCCCGAATAGGTAGAATATGTAAGCATGGGATACAAAGGGTGGAATTAGGAATGACCACACTTACCTTAATCCTAAACCACCCACTTTGTATTGTGGGCTTTCTTTTCCCACAAATCAATGCTTTGCATATCTGAAGGTGCTGGTTTCTGAAATGAAAATGTCACTTAAGGGGCCACAAGAGAGTTCTAGCAAACTTTAACTTACAGTTACTTCTCTAGGATTTTGAGTATATTGTACCAAAAGACCAGCTGAAAGGGAAAGGAGTCATTATCTGTTCTGGTTATCTATTGGTATGTGATTATTTACCCTGCAACTTCATAGTATAAAACAAACACTAAATATGATCATGGATTCTGCAGGTCATAAATCTGGACAGAATATAGTGGGGGTGGCTTATAGATTCTCCATGATGCCAGAATTCTTAGAAGGAAGACTCCAGGACTCAGAATACAATCATTTGATGGGTTGTTCACTTTCACATCTGGTTATTGATACTCTCAGTAAGCTGAAATACCCAGATCGTATCCATGTTGACCTCACCATATAACATCTACTTTTGGCTAGCTGGGACTTCCTCACAACATTGTGACTGATTTTCCAAGAGCTACAAGCATCCCCAAAAGATGAAAACCTAACACTGGAAGTCACACATTACCATTTTCATCATGTCTTCTTGGGTGAATTTGTCATAAGCCTACCAGATTCAGGAGGAGTAGACTCCACCTCCTGATTGGAAATTGGCAAATTTCAGAAGAGCAGGTGAGACTAGACATATAGCTGTAGCCATTTTTCTTGCTGCCAAATAGAAACCTTTTATTGAATTTTCTTCGTATTAATATATATGCATTTATACTATCATATTAAAATAATACCCACTCATAGAAAAAAGTTAGAAATCATAGAAAAGTATAAGAAAGTCACTCAAAATACCTCAACTTATTGTTAATAATCTGTTATGAATCAGCATTTAGAATCACAGAAATACTCTTCAAAGACTAATAGACAAAATGCTTCACTTAATGGTATATAAAAACTACCTTCTGAATTAATACAGGTAGAAAGAATATGCTGGTTCATGGTACCTGTTGATACCAAATCATATGATACTAACTATTCTGGTTCTGGGGATATGAGACAAAATATTATCCCTTAAGAAGACTGCTGAATAGCAGGACAAAAAAAAAAAACATTTTGCATTTGGCCTTTTGACCCATAAAGCAATAAGCACTTGAAAAACTATTTACATTTTTAGTTTTGTTTTATATTATTGTATTCAATGGATTTGAACTGTTTTTATTTTATTTTTATTTATTTTAAATTATTATGAGTACATAATAGTTGTTTATAGGATACATGTGATGTTTTGATATAAGCATATGATGCGAATTAATCAAATGAGTGTCATTGGGGTATCTGCCACCTCAGGCATTTATCATTTTTTTGTGTTAGGAACATTCCAATTCCATACTTTTAGTTATTTTGAAGTGTACCCTAACTTATTGTTGGTTATAGTCACCTTGTTGTACTATCAAATATTGTTTATTCTATCTAAATATACTTTTGCACCCATTTTTAAAAATAAAAACTTTGGAATTATCCTGAGGTTTGGTGACATATTGGAAGTAATCATCAGGAACAGTTATTACACAGTGGAAAGAGAGGCGAATTCTTTGTGTATATAAGTGATTCACTATAGTTTTGCTTCAGAATCTCCTAGCTATTCCTGATAGTCAAGGGACAAATGCAGAAGCAAGGCTTGGGAAGTTATGAGATCAGGGACTTAGAGACCTCGTGGAGGAAGGTGCAGTTAGCCCTGTCAGAGAAGCCATACAGATCAGTGGAGGTGCTACGTAAACATAAAAATAATCTAGAATGGTTGGTGTTTGAAAAGGGATATGATGAGTATCAGTTTCAGGCTTGAAATTTTTGTTCCAGTCTTTTATTCATATCAATCTTCTCTGGAAAAGAAAGGAGAATCTTAAGGAGTCATCTACCTTAGCTATTCATATGGTACTAAGTAGGTGGTTCTAGGCAGTGTAAGACATTTAGTAGAATGTAGTAGATTCCATATTGCACTGTCCAGACCTCTTACAAGGCGGAAGCACTCATTCTTCCTGTTTCTAGGAATAAAGAACAAGGCTGAGTCTATTTCTGGTAACTGCTTTCAACTGAAGAGAGCCCTTCAGTCAAGAACACAGCTCAACCCCAGGGGCAGTCCAGATCCAATGACTGGATTATATTTGAGGCATAAAGCCCTTTCCCCTTACTTCGAATTGCAAAGAAAGAGGCTGAGATCTCTTGAATGGTGATAGCATTACTTCTTCATTTTTTCTCTACACTCAGGCCAAATTCTATACTTCCAAGATTTGACAGAGCACTGAAACATATTTATTGCATGTGAACTTTGTACTCTGCTTTCCAAAGTAGCTTAACTTTGATCTAAATATGATATTAAGAAAAAAGAAGATATTAGGTAAAATTGAATAAGAGAGTTCTATAAGAATAGCATTAACAATATTTAATAAGAGTTAGGAAAGAAAGCTTTTCTCAAAAATTTATAAACAGTATAATCCCAATAAAGTAAAACAAAATAAAATATGAAGGATCTTGTATGTGTATGGGTGGGTGTAGGTGTATGTAAACTCATGGAGAATTATACCAGGATATATCAAATTCTTTGTTTTGGGAGAGTATTTCTCTAAAAAATTTATTTTTTTTAAATTTTTGTTTCCACATATTACAAGGGTACAAATGTTTAGGTTACATATATTACCTTTGCACCACCCAAGTCAGAACTTCAAGCATTTCCATCTCCCAGACAGTGCACACTGAACCCATTAGGTGTGAATATACTCATCCTCTCCTCCCCCCTCCCACTTTCCATCGACACTCGATCAATGTTACTACTATATGTGCACTTAAGTGTTGAACAGTTAAGTCAGTTAATACCAATTTGATGATGAGTACCCATGGTGCTTGGTTTTCCATTCTTGTGATACTTCACTTAGTAGAATGGGCTCCAGCTCTATTCAGGATAATACAAGAGGTGCTGGATCATCATTGCTTTTTGTGGGTGAGTAGAATTCTATGGTATACATATACCACATTTTATTAATCCGCTCATGTATTGATGGGTACTTGGGTTGATTCTACATGTTTGCAATTGTGACTTGTGCTGCTATAAACATTCTAGTACAGATGTCTGTTTCATAGAATGTCTTTTGTTCCTTTGGGTAGATGCGAATTCTTGATAGATTATATATCAGCCATCTAGAAAGAGAGTGAGCCTAGGAAATTGTAAATAAAAACTTCCACTTTTTATAAGTATTCAGACTTTTAAATTTATTTCATTTTAAAAATATAACCATTTAAAAATATAACCAGTGTTTTTAATTTTTTAAGATAAAGAAATCAAAATAACTAAAAGTCTATACCTTTTGAAGAATAATCTGTCCTCAGTCAATAAAATGCTTTCATTATGCCTTAATTTGCATGTAAAGTATATAACTGTCCTTAATAAGATCTGAGACTACAAAGTAAGAAGTAAGATTATTCTTTTCCTCATAGAGAATACAATTAAGTATTCTCTAGAATGTCATTTAAAAATACAAATGTAAATGTAGTGATTTAAATAAAGTAGTGCATTATCATAAAAATAATTTGTTATACATAAGCTTTTAGATTTAAATAATAACCATATAAGCTACACCAAGATTTTCAGTTTTCTTTCTCAAGAATAATGTGATAGAGAAAAATTTGAATTGTCATGAGTCAATGGAAAAGCATTACTTTCAGATAAGAATCATAGCATCAAGTTATGAAATGAAGATAGAAATAAAAATTCACTTTTCTTGATCCTTTGCATCAATGTCCTACAATTCAAAATCTAAGCTAACACACACACATATATGCATATACATATGCATTTCTTTATTTTCTAATTTTGGATTTTTCATGCTCTTCTAGAACTACCAATAAGTGAAAGTTGATTATGAGTAAACTATTGGGATTCCATTCTCCATGTCAAATGCTTGTTGTTAGTAATAACCACTTTCTCTGCATAAATGTGTGATACACTAATTTTACAGTCTGTGTCACAGTTAGAAAAATGACAGGTGGTATCTTGCTCTGTGCTGCACTTGAATAACTAATCTACATAAGCACAGTAAGAAAACTCATTACACAACAACATATGTGGACACATCATTTCAGGGTGCCATATGCTTGTAAGACACATATAAAATAATTATAACAGCTAGCCCCAGATCCTGTCATGTGTGTGTTTCATTGAGCTTTAGCTAGAAGGTTTAATTATGCCATCATCGCTCCATTCCTTTTATGTTCCTTCCATCTCAAGTCACTGTGTTCTCATTACCACTGGTAGTTTTATTTTCTACCAATAATCTTTTCTCTTTGTCCTTGGCACTGAAGAAATAAAATAAGGTGTTAGTTACTTATTCTTAAACCATAACCTTAATTCATTGCTCTCTTAGTTATTTTATTGGAAATCTTTCTGTTTTCTAGAATGTTTTTATAGAATTTCTTACTTATTTGCCTGATTTTTTCAAAAAACTTCCTTCTCATTATTTTTCATGACTATAATTTGTTTTAAAAAGATCTCTATTTATGAAGGTATCCAAGGAATATTTGAATCCTGGGTTTAAAAATTCTCATAGATATATTAACATAAACTAAAAGATATTTTTTTTTAAAATTAAGCAAATAAAGGAAAGGACAAAGTGGAACCTATGGTTACAACATTAGCTCTATTAAAATTTACCAAAACATTCAAGCATGGGTCACTACTTAATTCAGTCTAGGAGTTTTAGCATTACCAGTATTACCCAAGCTGATCCTCTAGAACTGGCTTTCCTCAAAATATGGTATGCAAACTTTACTAAGTATCAGAAGACATCCTTCAGGTTTTATGTGCAAAGATAGTTTTAAGCAAATCTATTTTCAGTGTACAACTTCCTTGTATTTTCTCTCGTAACATTACACATGCTGAGAACATACCTACTCTCTCAGAAATAGGACAGATTTTACCTCTCTCCCACCTCTATGCTGATGGCCTTTTCCTACCTTCACAAAGAAAGAAGAATCTCCACTTTGTCCCAAATGTAGTCATGTTGTATCTCACTGCTCTTCTTAGGTGTAAAAACTTCTGGGACCAGAATTGAAAAAGTAAATATAGCTGGGCAAAACTATTCTTTTTCATACCTATTAATTTTTAATTCTTTGCTGTCAAAAAAAAGTACAAGGTCTTTAGGTTTTTTCTCAGTTAACAGACATTACAAATAATTTTGATGATGATTTGCTGATTTGCTGTTGATTTCTGGCATATAATTGGAAATTGTTTTCAATAATTGAATGACATTGCTTAACAAAACCATTTTTTCTTTTCATTTTACAATTTAAATCTCAGTTTCAAAAGACCACCAGAAGGAAATTGTGTCAACCAAATTTAGGTTTTTTGCCTTGCTTCAGCAATAGAATAAGTGTAAGGCAATTATGGATTATCTCAGAAAGTAAGAGTTAGATAAGGTTTGTAAAGGGTTCAGGAAGTGGAATTAGTCATAGCCTGGCAGGGATTCATAAGAATCTATAAATTAAGGAATCGCTGGAAATTTAGTAGGCTTCTCTTTAAAACACCTAGGTCCATGTGGAGTTACAAATTATTTTGGTCTTAGAATATATGAATCTGAATGCATGAGTGTTGAAAGAGTTCAAACACATCATGACTTGATCTGAAGAGCTGACTCTTTGTGTATGTGTGTGTAATTGAACAATGTTTGGAAAGGTCTGGTTTCAAATCTCATTACTGCCACACAAACTAAAACCCCAGTATGACCATTTTTCATTTTATCAGCACTTCTATACTTCCAGTCAATTTTCACCTTAAAGTGAAGAATTGTACCATTTTCTGTTGTGGATATGAATAATCTGGAGCTCTACATTCTGCTGATCAGAATGTTGTTCAGAGAATCTTATTTACAGTTGAACAAAATAGGTCACTCAGGTTTTGTTGTTTTATGAGTGATGTAAAAAATAACTGTGCACTAGCATTTTAAGTGTCTGATAATCATAGACTTAGAAAATTCAACAAAGGCAAAAACTTAACTTTAAATTTTTTTAAGTTTGATACATGTTTTATAAATATTTTATAATTTTGGGGAGATATTTCTATGTAACCAAGTGTGCTAGCTCCTTAGTTTCAATATGAGTGATTAAACTTTGTTAATGTCTGGGGAATTTGGTCTCATGTTTTCTCATTGTCAAGGATAAGAGCATATCATGGGAATAACTTGTTAAAGGACAGGCATAATTGCTAACAATATAAACTTTGAACCAGCAGGAAGGTAAGAAAATAACCAAGAAGATGAAGAGCAAAGCTCCTGTGAAAAAGACTAACAACCAGTTGTATTCACTATCTAGTTTCTCTTATTCCTATCACCCTACTCTCTTGGGCAGAAACAGCTATGTGTCTGTCTGCATTAAAGTATGACATTTTATAATTTATTAATAATTTATTATAAAATTATTTTCCAAAAAACAAGCTGACATCAATTTCAATGTTAATAATACTTGTATATATTTTTCTTTAATCCACTTAAACATTATATCACTCATGTTGTCCTTTATTTTATATATAAAATATATATAATATACATTTTATATATACATTATTGCATATTTACTTACATTATTCACTGTAAATCCTAAAAGTATACTCTATAAGAATCAATGAATATATATTTGCAAAGTTTTTATTATAATAAATTCTCACAAAATTTATATCCAGAAGGGTTATTTCAATTTACACTCCCACTAGCATTATTTACACAAACTTTCATAAATGCAAGCATTGTTAATTAATCTTTGACAATATGTTAGATGAAATTATTTCAGGTTTGATTTGGATTTTATTGAGCAGTTAATTTCTGTAAAACTAATTAGTTTTGTTTTTTTTTTTTTTTACAAATTTAGACTAGTAGTGCATAGAGTCTTAGGATATGAATTCTCATTAACCTACTTTTATTATGACAATTTTACAGTTGTGTTTATTTTCAAGAGCTATACAATGTTGATAATATTAATTCTTTAAGAGGTTATTTTCTGCATGCTTCCATTTCGAATTCATTTGTTTGTATATGACAAGTGATTATTTGTTTTTGTTCCTGCATAGAAGACTTTAAAATTTTAAGTAGTGAAATTTGTCAATGTTTTCTTTAAAGATATCTGATTATTGATCATTCTTAGACATGGTCTCTTTTTTTTTTAATTTTTTTTAATTTTGGCATATTATGGGGGTACAGATTTTAAGGTTTCAATAAATGCCCATTTTCCCCCCTCCCCCCAAAAGTCTGAGTCTCCATCAAGACATGGTCTCTTGTTGCTAAGATTCTACAAATACTAGCTTCCTCTGCCTGACTTATTTTACTTGCGTAACGTCCAGGTTAATTCATGTTGTTACAACTGATAGAATATTCATATTTTTAAATAATATTCCACATATACCACATTCTCTTTATCCATTGATCTGTCAATGGATGAAGAAGTTCTACAGATCTACTGTACAACACAGTGCCTATAGTTAACACTATTGTATGGCGCACTTAAAAATTTGTTAAAGGTACAGACTCTATGTTAAGTGTTCTTATAAAATAAATAAATAAATAAAGTAAAAATCACAAAACAGAAGTAAACTTTTGAACACGATGAATATATTTTATTATCTTGATTGTGATGATTATATTCCCAGTTATTTAGATATGCACAAATTCAAACTGTATACATTAAACATATGCAGGGCTTTGTTTTTTGTATATATGTTATAACCCAATAAAGCTGTTAAAGTTTATAAAGTATTTTTAATATGTGTTTCAATGTGTGATAAGAGAAATTGGATTGGTAGTCTTACTCAAAAGAATAAACCTTCCTACTTTATATATAGAAAGCTAACTCCTAATAATGTACCATTTTATATAAATTTAAATATGACTCTACTGTATTAGTTGATAAATTTTCCGGGCAAGACATGATTTTTAATACTTAACTATCTGTTATGGAGTGAATTATATCCCATAAAATTCCTATGTTAACCCCCAATGTGACTATAGTTGGAGACAGGGTCTATACAGAAGTAATTAAGGTAAATGTGGTCCTGGGGTGGTTCTTGATCCAATAGGATTGGTGTCTTCATAAGAAGAGGAAGAGACGCCAGAGGAAAGGCCGTGTGAGGAAACAGAGTAGAGAAGGCCATCTGCAAGCCAGGGGAGGGGCCCCATGAGAAATGGACCCTTCTGACACCTGATGTTCGACTTCCAATTTCGAGAACCAGGAGAAAATAAATTTCTGTTGTTTCAGAAATCCAATCTGGGTTATTCTCTCATGTTGTCCCTAGTAGATGAATAACTATCCCTTAGGTTTACTAAAGTTATATAAAAAAATAAAAATTTCCCCATTGATGATTTTCATTTTTATCAATATTAACTCCTAAAGAGATCAACTAAATAACTCTCTCCTGTAGACATACTTTTCTAATGACTTATTGTTTACATTTAATTTATTCTTTAAATGTGATTTTATATGAACTTTAAAAGTGTCTTCCTCTAGATTATGTGATTACTGTATCACATCATCCAGAGAAAAACATCTAAAATATTTCAGTGTTTTAAAAATTTGGTATCATTCCATATATAGTTTCATATTAAGTGCTTTTCATACATTATGTTTTGAATGTTTTTCTAACTCTTTAAAGGATCTTTAAAATATAAATTCACTAACTATATAATATTATATATAATACCAATTTTTTTGTACTTTATGTCTGTTTTCAAATTAAAAATTTCAAGCTCAAAATAGTGTCTTCATCATCTTATGAATAGACTAGACATGGAAATACATCTCTTTTTCTTTTAGAAGTATTCCAAAAATTTGCCCATAAGTTTTAGATGAGTAATTAAAAATAAGTGAATTTTTTACTTAATTTTACTATTTCTATTATTAGTTTTATTATTGTAAATTAACATGAACTATATGTTTTATATTCTTTCAAATTTTTTGAGACTGGTTTTATAATTTGTTAATATAATTCATTAAAATATGTGGATGAATTTAAGTTTATGGGATATCTACTTTGTGATTTTCTCTTTTGTCTCTAAAACATGTATTGTAGTAATTTAAAAATATTTGCAACCTAACTGAAATCTAGAGTATCTCTTTGTTTCTATTTTCTTCATTTTTCTATTGATTATGTCACATCTCTTGCTTCTTTTCATGTATTATTACCATGTAAAAAAGTCTTTTAGACCAAAGTCCAAAGGATTTTTATCCCAACAAGGTTCACTTGCCTGTTATAGGCAGATAGGGTGAGAGGTCTGAAAAACATTCATGAGTTGGATCAAATCTGGATGTGTTTTTTGGTCTCACTCAATACCTAGCATGTCCCTGATCCCGTTAGGTGATTCCCTTTTAAAATTATTAAATAACAGTTTTACTATAATATAATTCAAATACCATAATCTTCCTCCCCTTAAGTGTGTAATTCAGTAGATTCTAGTATTTGCACAGAATTATAAAACCAGCACTAATGTCTAATTCCAGAACACCTTCATCATCACAAAAAGAATACAACAGTAACTTTCCATTCTCCAATTCATCCCACACCCAGCCCTGACAGCCAGTAATTTACAAATTTCTATGGATTTGCCTACTATAAATATTTTTACATACATGAAATTATATACTAAGTTAACCTCTGTGACTGGCTTCTTTCACTTAGAATAATGTTTTCAGAGTTCATCCATGTTATATAGCATATAACAGTACTTCATTTCTTTTGTGGCTGAATAATATTCCATTTATAGATATACTATATTTTCTGTATCCATTCATCTGTTGATGGACATTTGGTTTGTTACCACTTTTTGGCTATTGTAAATAATGTTGCTATGAATAGCTATGT
This sequence comes from Microcebus murinus, assembly GCF_040939455.1. Taxonomy (NCBI): domain Eukaryota; kingdom Metazoa; phylum Chordata; class Mammalia; order Primates; family Cheirogaleidae; genus Microcebus; species Microcebus murinus. Next base: position 18,121,777 of record NC_134114.1, read on the forward strand.
ACATGTTTTTGTGTGGACAAGTTTTCATTTCTCTTGGGTATTTATCTAGGTGGAAAATCACTGACTCATATGCTTAATCATTTGAGGAGCTGCCAGAATGTTTTCCAAAGCAGCTGTATCATGTTATATTCCCACCAATAATATATGAGGTTCTTGTTTCTCTACCTCATTTTATTTGTTATCTGTCTTTTTTATTACATCCATCTCAGTGGGTGAAAAGGTTTCATCCATCATTGTGGACTTGATTAGCACCTCACTAATTACTAATGATGTTGCAGATCTTTTCATTTGCTTACTGCCTTTCATGTAATTTTTAGTGAAGTGTCCATTCATGTCATTTGCTCATTTTTTAGTTTTTTGTTTTTATATTGTTGACTTTGAAGAGTTCTCTATATACTCTGTGTCTTCATGGAATTATGACAGAGTTGACAGGTTTTCTTCAATGTTTCAGAGGTTTGAATTTGCTTTTTGACAAGCTTCTTTATGTCAACACCAAGGGTTGTTGGAGATTTCACTCTGAATATCTGACCCAGCACAGCTGCCTTCTCTGAGTGAGGCCCTCTCAGACTTCTGAAAATTCTACATTTTCAAAGGTTCTGAACTTAGCTCTTTGGACTTCTGCCAAAGAAAAATTCACAATCTGGTCGATTCCTTGAGAAACACTTTTCTTGTGTTTGTTTTGGAAACTTATTCTTCCAATGAGGCTTTGCTACCTAAATTGTAAGATTTAGCTCTTCATCTCAAACCCTTTACATCAGTGAAGTCTAAGCAACTAAAAAATATATTTTGGAGATAAAATCCCATACATTTTATTGTATATTAGTAGAGTGTAAATTTTATGTTTTGGTTCCTTGTAGAAACATATCAAAAATTATTAATCCATTCTTTTGTTGATAGAAATTTGGAATGCTTCCAGTTTGGTGCTATTAAAAATAAAGCTCTAGAAACCTACTCTTCTATGTTTCATTAGAATATATTTAGTAGTGATATTATAGAGTAAAACTTAGGCAAATATTTAGCTTTACTTGATACTTTTATATAGTTTAACAAAGTGTGCAAATTTTCCCTACCATTAGCAACATATAAGAGTACAAGTTACATCACATCTTTATGAAAACTTAATATAGCTAGTGTTCTGTTTATTTTAATTTTAGACACTATAGTGGGTATATAATACTATAACATTGCGGTTTTTATTTGCATTTGCCTCTTGAATGATGATGGTGAGAACCCTTTCAGATGCATATTGGTTAGTTGGCTAGCCCTTTTGTCACTGTGTCTCTTCAAGTTGTAAATATTTTCTCAGTATATAAACTGTATTTTGTTGTTATGGTATGTTTTGGCAGGAAAATATATATATAAATATTTTCATGTAGTCTAATTTATAATTGTTTTTGTTTATTGTTTCCTAATATGAATCATGGCTATAAAAAATCCTTACATTTCTTAGGTGTAATGTGCTCCATTTATGTTTTTGTCCAGACTTTTATAGTTTTATTTTTATATGCAAACTATATTTTTATAGTTTTATTTTTTTACATTTAGATATCTGATCCCTTTAGTCTCCCCAACCCTTTAGTATTTATCTTTGGCCATGATATGGGGTGTGGTGATATTTTCATGTTTCAGATGACCATCCAGTTTTTCTACTCCTCCTTGATTCTTCTATAGTTTGTTAATGAGACTCTGCATGAGTTTTATTCATATGTGTGCATGTTTTTCTTTTTAATTGTTTTATTTTAGCATTTACCTACAACTGAGAGTCTGTGAGGACTTTTTTTAATTTAAGTATTTTCTTAAATTCAAACTTCCTGTTTTCATTCAGGAAGTAGAAACAAATATAGAGAAGGGACAGGGATAAATTTATACGTATATGTGTGTGTGTGTGTGTTTGTGATTTTTGTGTTGTTGATCAGAATGAAGATAAATGAAGAGCATGGGAATGACTATTTATGTTTGTAATTTCTGAATGACCAGCTCTCCTTGGCCTTCCTGCCAGTCCCGTGGCACTGCCGTGCAGCATGCACAACCTGTGGTGTTCACAGATGATGCAGCCATGACTCATCCCTGCCACTGATATTTATTTTAATGATATTATTCATAATCACCTCCTAGGAAAACCAATCTTTACCCTTTACAGGCCACAGATTAACATCATGGGATGTTGGGCAGGCACTCTAGGAACCAGCCCTGCCTGTTCAAAACTTTGTGACAGCTCCTGATCAATCCAGATCATGTATTGTTTTGGACTTTTTAGACAGAAAAATCACAAATCAACAATCTAATGAATCATCTCAAAGAACTGGAAAAGGATGAGCAAACCAATCCCAAACCCAGCAGAAGAAAATAAATAAAGATCAGAGCAGAACTAAATGAAATTGATAATAAAAAAAACTATATGAAATAATTTCCAGAAATATCAGCCATGTGGCTATAGGAGATAAAGATTTCTTTCAAGGCAGTCGTAGTTGCTGTTTAGTCTCCAATGTGGACCTTAACCTAAGAATTTTCTGTGACCTGAGGCTTTTCTTTCTTCAAGTTGTTAAGTGTACCTAGAAGCAATCATCACTCAATTCCCTTATACTCCTTACTATAACAAAAGTATTCTATTATGTCAGAAGCTACTTGATAAATTAAAACTTTACTTTTGGTATGCACTTGATTACAGGTTTCTATAGATGATAATTTAAGGAATATTTTTTGCCCATGGACCTCCAGGGGCCATTTTAAAACTGGAAATAGGGACATTAAGACCTTTAAATCTAATCAGACAATAGTACCAAGAAAAGATTCTCATCCTTAATTTTTAGTTTCTCTGGTATTATTTCTGGTATAAAAATCTGTTTCATTTAGTGTTGAATCAAAGAAGTAGAAAAATTTTGCTTCCGTGTCTGGTGGTGGGCCTGAGATAAGTGATGGTCCACTGGGTCAGTAGTTGAGAGAAAGAGCTGGATACAGAATGGGTGACAACAACCAATGGGAACCTGAAAGTGTCTATTTTTTAGTTGTCACCATGGTAGGGAACAAAGACAACCTAAAAGCAGGTGGTATCTCTGAGTTTCTCTCTTGGTTCATCTATCTACAATGACCTTTAGAAATTAGTGAATCCTGCCCTTCAAATTTCATGCAATTCCCATTCTCCCTTTCACTCTAAGTGGGAAATAGGTAGGGAAAGACATTCATGCAAAAGCAAATTTTTCTAGATTATCCTTGTTAACATAATGTAAAAATGTGACAGCTAAGCAGAACATTAAGAACAATGTGTTTTTTAAAATATTCAATAAATCCATAATTTATTAGTAAATTAAACTAGATTATTAAGTGTAGTGCTACTTTCATTAGTTTCTATATTGTCTGCATATTTATATTTCTGCTACAATTAGATGTACAGTTTTCCAATTTGGGGTTGAATGATGCAAAGGAAAATAAGGCTTAAAACTTGATATTAGATTTAATGAGGAAAGCTAATAATAAAATATATTTGAACAAAAAATATTTTTAATACAACGAGGTCAACTGCAGGCATAAGCAAAAATTATAGTTTAAAATGATCACCTAATAAAAGGAAGCAAAGAGCTGAATCAAGGTTTCACTGAGCAATTCTAATCTGTTTACTTTTTCAAAGAATGCTGACATCTAATCAGAATCTTTGAGGATTATTATGTTTAGCAAAAATATGCTTACATACATATAATCTTCTCTTTTATAAATAAGATTTTTGCATGAAACCTTTCTTTATCTCTGCATAATTAATCTTTTGATGGAATCATAAAATAACTTTCATATTAACAGTAAGAAATTATATCAAAATCGCTTTTTATTTTACATTGGTTAAAGAATAAATATCAGGATTTAACTATTTCTCAGAACACCAAGCTTCTTATTTTTAAGTTAATCTTTATTGGAGTTGTTCGATGTGTGTGTTATGACACTGGAACTGGTTTTAAATTCTTAAGGATGTATCTAAAATTAGAAAAAAAAATGTAGAATTAATTGCTTATTTGCCGAGTGGGTAAGACTTTGCTTTGTCTTTCAAATAACTGTTAGAAAACACTATGGTCTATAAGAAGCAAATCAAATTTTCAATGAGTTAAGTGTTCTAATTTTAAAACCTACATATTTACCATATATTAGAAAAAAGTATCTTTTATCAAGTATTTTTACTTCATATTACTTTTTTTAAAAGCTTTGGAATTTTCAAAAGATTTGGTGTCTATTATCATAGTTATAACATTTTTGTAACTAATTAAAATTGCACAAACATCGATTTTAGTACCTAGTCAGTCAAATTCTTGGTACCTATTCAATCAAATGAAATTAAAATTTGCTTGTATTTTCTCAGGTGAGGCCCATTCTAATATGCTGAATTTACCACCCCAGTATGCTATTCAAGAATTGGTTTTTAATTTTCAGGTTACTCTAAGTATTCAATTAGTACTTGATGAATGAATTTATAAATGAGTGAATGAATGACATAGTCTATAGCATCCATGAAATTTTTAAATGCTGAAACTTACATAACTATTGCCGACCAAAAAGAGCTTTGTAAAATATTTAGTTTTAAAATTAAAGCAAATGGACTTGTGTTATTTTTGTTTCATTCCTATAAATCTCTTATCCCCAACTGTGTTTTGGTTTGGGAATTATTTCTTGCATGGATTTGTAAGTTTTAAGGCAACTTTTCTGTTAAATAGTTAAGAATGCTGAAAATGCCACCTATGACAAATTAATTTTTCTCTACCTTTTGTTATAGTAATGTCAGACTGGAAAAGGAACATAGAAATCACTCAACTGAATCCTATTATATTCATGTGAAAATTTTCAACTCAGTCATTTAATATTTCTGGTTCTGAGTTTATTCCAGTGTCCAAAGCTCACATGAGACAAAGCTACTTGTTAATATACTAACATTAATAAAGCAGCTTTAATACTTTGGAATATAACCACATTTGTACAGTGTCAATTAATCTGGAGTAATATGTGGCCTATGTATTCTACCTTTCAATAAAAATATTTGAGGCCACTCTGCAAATAACACTATCGAAAATTTTAGATTTTCATACATAGGGGCAAGCACACAGTACAGTGACTATTTTTTTTTTCATTTTAATAAGTAAAGGAATAAGGAAGCACTCTCCTTTATATCAAAAGGAAAGATGTACCTTATTTCAAAGTTTCAATTTTCTGTTATTTTCTGAAATCATATTGGACATACCTTTCTATTACTAAAATATGGTCCATAGCTTAGATTTGGGTTATCTGTGCAATTCCAGATTTCAAAATGGGAAATGATCCATTGCTTATGTACTAAATAACAACTTGCACTTCTGTGATATAAAATCATTCTTACCTATAAAGAATATTTGAGATTTTTATGTACATCACCATGGCCTAAGCCCTTACCAATTATTAATTCAGTTTACCAGTTAAATGGGATTGATAAAAAGCAGCACTCTTGCTGCTATCACTAATTCACCAAATTTTTCATCATACAATTTTATTATACGATTATTTTACTTTATTTTATTTTCTGCTGTTCCTGAAGTTAGAGTGATGTCATCTTTTGGATAAGAATACGTAAAATATATTTTTATTTGGGTTTGTTAAAACATTGAAACTGGTTTATAATTTTTAAAAATTCAGTGAACTAGCGCCTCTTGTATTATCCTGGATGGAGCTGGAGCCCATTCTTCTACGTGAAGTACAACAAGAATGGAAAAACAAGCACCACATGTACTCATCATTAAATTGGTACTAATTGATCAACACTTGAGTGCACATATGGACGTAATATTCATCAGGTGTCAGGCAGGTGGAAGGGAGCAGGAGGGGATGGGTATATTCACACATAATGGGTGTGGTGCACACTGTCTGAGGGATCTACATGCTTCTAAGTGCTGCAAACTAAGTAAATCCTCATATACCCTACATGGTGTAGATAGATGGATGTTGCTGATAGTGAAAGGAAACTAATGAGATTGAATATTGCCATTTATTTGGGATTTTAAGACTTGAAGCCAAATTTTTTATTCTGTACTAATCAGGACAATTCGGCAACTCCTACATTAAGTAATTCAAGAATAAAATTCACATGAGAAAAATAAGCAAATAGGATTTTTATATTTTGTGAATAAAAAACATTTTACGAACAAAAATATATAAAATTTAATACCACCAAACCCATGTAAGCATGATACAGCTCATGAAGAACATGTGTATGTATGTGTGTGTGTGTATATATATGTATATGTGTGTGTGTGTGTGTGTGTATATATATATATATATATATATATATATATATATATCTCCATGTATAGTATTTCCTGATCCTATGAATTTTTTTAATAACAATACATACTTGTTAGTTGACTAATTTATGCCAGGGACTATTGTAGGCACAGAGAGTACAGCAGCACATTAGTGGTCCATTGTTGCTATTCCAAATTACCTAAAACTTAATGGTTTAAAACAGAATGAATTTATTATCCTACAGTGCTGGAGGTCAAAAGTCCAAAAATGGGTTTTAATGCTCTAAAATCTAGACTTTGAATTTCTAGAGGCCAAGTCCATACATTGGCTCATGGCCCCTTTCTCCATCTTCAAAGCCAGCAATATAGCATCTCCAAATCTCTTTCTGTTGCTGACCCTCTTATCTCTTTCTTTCACTAATAAAAACAGATGTGATTTCATTAGACCCACCTGGATAATGTCCATTCCACAAGATCCTTAATCACATCTGCAAAGTCTCTTTGGCCTTTTAAGTAGCCCAGGTTCCTTGGATTAGGATGTGGACATTCTTTGGGGACTGTTATTCTGCCTACTACAAGCAGTAAATAAGATAGACTAAAATCTTTACTTCTAAAAAATGTATGGTTTAGTGATAAAGGCAGGTAAAAAGCAAACACATAACCTGTTCTCTGTTTTATTTCTACTTCTTATTTACAGTCTACCTTTTCCTTTATAGTTTTCTAAAGGAATTATCTATGTTAGTACCTTTCTCAACTAGTAAATTTTTATTTGTCAACACATTCTATATCATACATTTATGTTCATGTCTATTTCTCTTTTCTTCTACTTTATTTGGTTTAATTCTATTATTCTTGTCCAAACTTAATCAGATGTATATTTAGCTCAGTATTTATTATTAGTTTTCTTTATTTATATAAACACTGTTAAAATTTGCCTCATGAGTAGAGACTTGGCTGTATGATACATTTTAAATATGGTCTTTTTATGGTAAGTAGGATAAAATACTTTTTAAATGTTTCCTTGGACCATAAAATCATGAAAGTTTGTGTGTGTCCCTTTATGTCTGTGATTTCCAAGTATGGCTATAATATTTTTTTATCATTTTTTTTTATTGTAGCAAAATAATTGTAACATAAAATTTACCATTTTAACTGTTTGCAAGTGTAGAATTCAGTTATAATATATACATTCACATGTCATTTAACTATCATCATTATCCATATCTGGAATGTTTTTATCATCTCTAACTTCCCATTCCTGTTCTCCCCAGTAACTTTGTTCCACTTTTTGTCGCTAAGAATTTGCCTATTCTAGGACCTCATACAGTGGAATCACACAATGTTTTTCATTTAGTGTCTGACTCAATTCACTTAGCATAGTATTTTCAAGGTTAAGTTTAAAATAAAAACTTGACTGGACTTTTTAAAAAATAACCTTGATCTATTATGGTACTATTAATGAAACATGTTGAGATGTGGCTTTGTCTAGCATTTAGTCGTGTGTGTGTGTGTGTGTATAATCCCTATGCACTTATGACAAATGTGTTTTCCCTAATAGTGGGGATAGATCAAATTATAATTGTGTTTTTTTCAAATACTCCATATCCTTACTATATTTTGGCCATCAGAGAAATAAATATAGGATGTGCACTAATAGCAAAGCTATAAAGATTAAATGCAACCTTTCATGATTTGTCAAAACGAGCAAGAAGAGAAGGCTGATATAACCCAAAACTTTTCAGAAACATGATCAGAATCCTTAGAGGATTATGTAATATTTTAAAACCATGCTAATTAGATCATTAGACCATCATTTATTTCTCACAGAATCTATAGCTGATTGATCTCAAACATCTACTCTTTTCTCAGATGTAATTTAATTTAGACATGTGCATACACACACATGCACAAAAACTTTAGATGATACAAGGCTTCATAGAATTATCCACTTCTCTCCAAAATCTTCTGGTTTTATGCTTATGTACACAAGCATTTATACATAAACACATAGAGATGTTCAAATACATATTGATATTTATTTCTTGAAAATAGCTGTTTTGTAAATATGTCTTCAAATATAAATTAGAATTGTAGTTTACCAATCTCATTTGATTGTGCAATTGAATGTGTCTACTTACATTATACAAGTTTTGTTTTACTAAATGAGGGCTGAGGAAAAATAGGCATTCAACATGAGTGTAAAGAGCTCTAAACTTAAATCTTGATTCTAGTACTCCTTACTTTTGTGACATTGGCATGTATTATTATTCTGATAGGCACAATAATGGCCCCCCTAAACATATCATTACTCTAATACCCAGAAATTGTGAATATGTCATATTATATTGTACATGAATGAATTAGCAGATGTAATTAAAGACCTTAATATAGGGAGATTATCCTGGTTTACTTGGGTGGGCTTATCAATGCACATGAGCCTTTAGAAGCAGAGAACTAACTCTAGCAAGAGAGGTGTGGCAAATGGACAGTCAGAGACTCTAAATGTGAGAAGGAGTCAAAGTACCATTGCTGACTCTGGGTTATTGGTCCCATGTTCAAGGAACAAAGAGAAACCCCTAGGAGTTAAAGCCATCTGCCAGCTGATAGCCAATAGGATACGGAATGTCCTATAACTGTGAGAACCTGGATTCTTCCAACAATCTGAATGAATTGAAAGCAAATTCTTCTTAGAGTCTTCTGAGAAAAGTCTATTTTGGCTGACACCTTGATTTTGGCTTTGTGAAATCCACACCAAATAAATCAGTAAATACAGCTAGAACTTCTGATACATAAAATTGTGAGATACTAAATGTGTGTGGTTTTAAGCAACTGAATTTGTGGCTACTTGTTATAGCAGGAGTAAAAACCAAATGCAATTATCTCTTTAATTTAGGTACTAGACTCTAGAAAATGAGAGATAATAATACTATGTCACAGTGTGTGTACATCTCAAGTATTCAAAGTGATCAATTAGTATGTTATTTTTGACATATATTTTAAATTTAAGTTTAGGCTATATAAATTACATTTCTTCCCTTTGTGTGTGTGTGCACATGGGCATGAATCTGTATAACACATTGATCACATTTAATTATTCTAGAGAAAAGCAACCACCATCTGGTTACTTAACACTTTCATTGATGTATCTGAATTCAATACAGGAAAGTGTCACAGTGGAAAATTCCTGATACAAATGCACCAGCAGTGAGGGTGAACACCATTGCCTGATTCTAGCAGATAGAGATATGCTACTCTGAAGGCAGACAAAAATGCTATCAAATTTGCTATATTTCATTAATGTACTGTACTCTTATATTCAATCATCCAATTAATTATCTTGCATAACATTTAAAAGTTCTTAAATACTACATAAAATAATAGGTGCTCTACTGTTCACTTAAAAATACTCTGACAACTTCTTGTCTTCTGAGATTTTAAAATGTAGTCTTTCTAATGAAAATATACTTTATACTTTACTTGATATTATAAGACTTTTCAAACAGATATAAAATGTATACTCGGTACTTTAAAATTATAATTGAATTATTCCATGTTTCTATAGAAAATACACCAGAAGAGAGATCACATGGCTAGTAATAGATTTTCTGTGAGCTCTGTGATTCAATTTTATTTTCACAGTTGGATTTTTTTCAAAGCAAGAATGAACATGGTTTTCATTTTTAAAAGATAATTCTATTTGCTTTTATGGAACTTAAATGGTTCTGAGGTTGTTATGGCAAACACAAATTTGAAGATGCTATATAGCAAATACACATGAGGGATAGTATTTATAAATAGTTATGCCTTTCAGCTAGAGAATGGTTTTATTTATTGATTTACTATAAATTAGACAGTAAATTGTATATTATTTGACATTCAATTTTTGTTATTGTGTAGAGTAGTGTTGAAAGATGAAAACTTTGCCTGGGACTTTCCATTAATCCCCCACTGCCAAGGCAACATAACACTTCATTGTGAAATGATATGAATTTGATTTTGCCATTTCAAAAAATCATTGTAAAATATTTTAAGAAAAATATTTTGATACAAAGTTTCAGTAATGCAGTTTCTTTTGAGCAAAATATCTTTGAATTTATCAACTAAAAAAATTCATGGGATAAATGGTTTTACTTTATCTATAGTTTCTTCTAATCTTGACCCTCAATAATCTAATCTTAAATGTGAGTTTAGAGGAAAGTGTCCATAGAAATATGGCTGTAGTCTATGCTTAAGAAAGATGGAGCAAAAGTCTTTCAGATTATTAATTTTCCATCCCAGCTTACTAGAGCCAACCTGCCATCCAGGCAAGAATTTTTTCAGACTTTTCATCCTTTAGAAACCTCTTATGTATGAATTGTTGAATTGTTGGGAGTTTCCAGATACAGGTATCTGCCTTAATTTTCTCTATATCTTCCTTGAAGTTATGCTAACAATTATAGGGATACACTGATTATTGAATGTGAACAATCAATGAAGTAAATTATTTATACACATGCAGAGACATGCATACATGGTTTACGTAAAATGTTCGGTCAGAAAGAAAGCCTAATGTATCTATTTTTTAATATTTTGAGTATTCAATAAATAATGCATTATGCCTTGTCATAAAAAAGTCTTAGAATTGTGAGAATTGGTTACTGAATATAAAAAAATTGATGTGAACACTTATATTAAGGTATGAAAATTCACAGAAAGTGACCAGCTTAAACAACAAAAATGAGAAATAATATTAGCAAAATGATAGATAACAGGAAGAAAAAAAGACAGAAAATTTGAATATGATTGTACTGAAAATGAATATATTATTTGTAGTAATATATCTTGAATTAAATACTTAGAAAGCACTTTATACATTTTATTTATAAGAATTTAAAGGGATATTCTACATAGACTTCTAGAAATATTGCCTGGTGTGTTCCAGTTTGTATAATATGTGAATTATGAACTTTTCATAACAATATGAACTTTTTATAATTCATAATAATGAATGTTCTCAAAGATAATGCTTAAAAGATAAAGAAAAATTCTAAAGCAAAATATTTCAAAGAAATTAATAAAATACATACCAGATATGATTTACATTTTATTGCAGATGACATGTAAATGTTTTATTAAAATATAATTTACATAGAGTAAAAGCCACAAATCTTAATTGTACAATACAATGAGTTTTGGCAATGAGTATGTATTGCACTATACTATCAACTTGTAGAACACTTATCACTCCAGAAATGTGAATTGCATCTTCTCAGTTAATCTCCCCAAGGAAAATTACTATTCTGATTTTCATTTACATAGATTAGTTTATTCAATTTTAGAAATTTATGAAGTCAAGCAAGCAGAAAATACTGTGTGCTATTTAGTGCTTCAATACTTTTACAGAGAACCATATTTTTGAGAATTATCTGATATTGCGTACATCAGTATTCTGTATCTTTTATATTGCTGAGTGGGATTCCATTATATAAATATGTCACAATCTTTCTAGTCATTCATCTTGGGTTGGATATTCTTTTTTGTTTATAATTTTTTATGTCTAAAAATATTGCAACCATGATATAAAAGTCTATTTGTAGTCATATATTTTAATTTATAATTAGTATATATCTAGGAGTGACATTTCTATATTACAGAAGTATGCATGTTTAATTTTATATGTCTATGACCAGATCATCTACTAATAAATGCAATTTTATTTCTGCTTTTCTAAAATATATGCCTTTCCCTTCCTTATGAAATCTTTGCCAAGCCCAAGGCCACAAAGATTTTCTTCTAAATAATCTTATAGGAATTTTACAGTTTTAGTTTGCATCTTTAAATCTGTTTTTCAATTCAAATAAATTTTAGCATATGGTGTGAAAAAATGGTGAAGTTTTTTGATGTTCTTTTCATAATTTTTAAATGTACATTTAATTATCCTATTATCATTTAATAGAAAGAATATTCTTCTTCGATACACTTGTTTTGTCATCATTGCAGAAAAGAAATTGACCATGTAAGTGAGGATACATTCCTGGACTCTCCCTTGTACTGTTGATCTTTAAGCGTAACCATTTGCTAGTAGCACCCTCTCTTGTTTACTATAATTTTAGAGTGATTCTTAAAATGGAGTATAAGTATTATAACTTTTTCTTCTTTAACATTTTTTGCTATTCTAGATCACTTTAATATCTATATAACTATTAGAATTAATCAATTTTCACAAATTATCTTGTAGAATTTTAATTGGATTTCCTTTGAATGGATTTAGATATCTATAGATATATTTGAGGAAATTCTTATGCTAAATATTTAACTCTAAAGTATATTCTAGGAAATGGATTAGATTTTAAGATAAAAAGGAAATACTCTAGGCTTTGATGCAAAAATATCAAGTTATTTATTAAGGTGAGAAAATTGGATTGGCATTACACTTTTCAACAAAATAATATAAGGCAACAATGGAGTAAAGTTCTCAAGAACCCAAGAAAAGGCAGTAAAATCTAAAAATTTTATATCTGAAAATTTTTTATTCAACTATCCAGGAAAAACAATTTTAAACATTCTAAAATTCAGGGAAATTTCTTTCACAGTTTCTGTGGTATGAATTAGACCAAGTTTTTTTTTGTTTGTTTTGAAAAGGGCGTATAGTATGTATTTTAAGCAATACAGATCTTATGACCTCTGTCACAACTATTGAATTCTACTGTGAATGTATGAACGTAGCCATGAAAATCAGTCAATGAATTGTCATGGCTGTGTTCTAGTAAACCTTTATTTACTGAAACAGGAAGCCTACAGTATTTCAATATACAGTTTGCTCATTCTAATCTAGAGCAGCTATTCTTAACATGTTGCCCCCAGATCAGCAGCCTAAGCAACACATGGGAATTACATAGAAATACAGATTTTCATGACCTTACCCAGACTGACTGAATCAGAAACTTTGGAGAAAGTGTTCAGCAATCATGGATTCCTCCAGGTGATTCTAGTGCATTTGGAATTTTGAGAGCCACTAATCTTGAAAAACAGTTTCATTCAAAAGGGAGTTGACTGAAGGAATATCAGAAAAATGATAGTTGGTGAGAATTGAATAAATTTAATGTAGATTTATACTAACACAAAAGAAGATGGACTCTGCACTGATTTTAGGCACAGGCTGGATGCCACTGAGGAGGGGCAGGAGAACCTCCTAGCCTGCACTCTCCACTAAGAGAAGCAGGAAACCATATGCCTCTGTGCCAGAAACCTTCTCTGATACAAGGTAGAGGCCTGCAGTCTCTGGGGGAAGGGCTGGAAGCGTAACCATGCTCTAAACACTGCAGGGAGTAAATGGAAGAAGGTGTTTGCTGTTAAGGAGAAGAATGCTAAGAGTATCCCAAGCTGAGATCTGGACAGTCTACCCTGATGGGAGGAGCAGTTTGGAATGAGACATCCTCTTTGGGATAGGTATGCAAACCCTTTAGTCTGGTATCTGAAGATAAAGAACAATCCTCTAGCACTTTATACCTTACATTCAACAAATGACAGTGGAATCAATCATCAGAGGAATTTGAAGCCTTCAGTAACTGTGGTAAATGAACACACAAAGCCCAAATCCAGCATAACTACAGAATAAATTGACTCAATTTCTTCATTTGTAGGATGACAATAAAAGGGGCATATCTACTTTTGCATGTAAATATTTACCTTAACCTCTGTCATTCTGGTATATACAATGTCTGACATTATATCTTATAACACATAAAAGGTCAAGAAACTATGTTAATGAAAATAATGGAATAGAAGACATGTTTGTACAATTGGAAAAATTCAGCAGAAAGATGGAAATCATGTAAAAGAGACAAATGGAAATATACTCATACAGCTTTTCATTTTTATATGTTTCCAATATAATTGTACCAATTTATATTTTCACTGAAATTGAGTTTTACTTGTTTGACATTTCTGGCAATACTTGGTATTGTTATGGTATGTATGTATTTATTTATATGAAAATAAATTTCCTATCATCAATTTTTCTAGAAAAGAAATTCATCATTTTTGGAAATATGAATCAAACTTGAACAATAGAAATATTCCATTCTTGGGGGAAAATAGTTTAATAAGTATTAGATAGAACCCTTGTATAGTCTTTAAACTATCCAAGTAGATATTTTATTAAACAAGTATATGAAAATAAATTTCTTGTGAAAAGTTTAAATCTATTACATGAACTTAGAAGCATCAAGTTAAGTACTCAAAGCCATTTTTAGAGATTAGAGTGAGAAAAAGACCTTGGAATTAAGGTATAAAGACCTTCTCTGTCTAAATTCAGGAAGAGAAAAATGAGCCATTAAACTACGCAGATGGATTTTGGAAAGAGATGAGGAAAGCCAGGTAAATACAGTGAATGACATGAGAGCCAAAGAAAAGATAATCCAATAAGGTTAGGGTCAACATTCTGATGTGGTTTTGGATGCCTGATCAGTGTGCCAGCATGATCAAATTCTAGTGAAGGCCCAATTTCTGGCTTTTTTATTTTTTATTTATTCTCACATGGCAGAGAGCAGAGGGAGGAAGCAAAATCTCTCATACTTCTTTGTGTAAGGGCACTAATCCATTCAATGAAGTCTCCATCTCCATGATCTAATCACCACCCAAAGTCTCCACTATCTAAAATCGTTACCTTAAGTGTTAGGATTTCAACATATTAATTTGGGGGGACATAAACATTTAGTCCACAATATAGAAAGACATGTTGAGACTATGTAAGTGTTCTGTTCCTTATCATGTTTTTGCTCACAGTTTTACTATTCATTAATGTTTTCTAACTCCATTATTCTTTCTCTTTATTTGTTGGTGGTCTACTACAAGGATTTTTTTCTACTACAATATTTTTTCTCTTGTATTTATTTGAACCACAGGGATACATGATTCTTAACTTTCTCAATGGGTTATAATCTACTATATACATATATTTTTTTTAATTTTTTTATTCTGAAATTGTCCCATATTTGGCTAGTCAGTACCTCTTTATTATCCTGTGCCTATTGTTCTTTTGACATATCCACATCTTAGTTTTCTTAGGCTACCATAACAGAATACTATAGACTGGGTGGCTTAAACTACAGACATTTATTTTCTCACAGTTCTGCCGGCTAAAATTCTGAGATTAAAGTACCAGCAAGGTCAGGTTCTGGTGAGAGCTCTCTTCCTATCTTCTAGAAAGCTACATTCTCACTGTGTTTTCATGTGGTAGATCTTTTTCCTCTTCCTTTTCCTATCCCTCCTGCTTCCCCTCTCAGAAGTCCACCAATTCTGTCAGATCAGGGCTTCACCCTTCTCATTAGTTTCTATTTTCAAAGGTGCATTATTTATTTTTTTTTATTAAGGTTCGTGTGTATTTCTGTTTTCTTACATGATTCCTTTTTTTTTTTCCTGGATGTTAACATTCTTATGTTTTATAAAACTCAGTGATTATAACTTTTGCCTAACAGGTATGTTTCCCCCATCATTTTTTTCTGACAATTGATTCCATACTTCAGATAATATAAGTATCCATATGGCCCAAGCCCAGTAATTTTCATCAGAATTTTTTAAACAGAGTTACCTATCAGTAAATTATTTTTTTTCCTAAATCCCATCAAACTCTATTAGTCAGAATTGATTTTTAGTATTCATGGAAAAGACTTAACTTACATAACATTCATTTATTATTATTAATTTAGCTGTAACCTAATGTAAATACTATAGTTCGTTGATAGTAGTTATTTTTAAAAGCCACATTAGTGTGTATTCCATATGGAGGTGATCATGCATATTCAAACCAAATGAAGTAAAGCATCCAAGGAAAAATATGACAGTATAGTTAATGAATGTACTGAAATCAACATCTAAGTTTAGAGTTTTGTATAAAAGAGACAATTATATTGGTCTGCTATGATTTACGATTTGCTCTTGCTGTTTATCGCTCAGCAATTGATTATCACCCAGATGTTTAAAACTCTATTTCTCTTTATAATTTTCAATGTAGTTGGAATGTTTGTCTTATGGCCCTTCTCAAGAAAGTGTGCAATTTCCTTCGAAGAGAAGAATATATATTAGAGAACTAAAGCTGTCGCCTGAGATTTTTTTAATTTCTTGATCAGTATGCCCGAGGTTTTACTAACAGTTGCCAGTACCCCCAGCAGCAATAACACACAACCATAATCCCTACCATCTTTGTGTAATAGCTATTTTTTTTTTTTTGGAAGTATGTGTATACAATCATTGCAAGACCTATTATAGCTGTTTAAACATTTTTATCTAGCTAGTACATAGGAAAATCTAGCATTCGTGACTTAAATTTAAATTACAATTTATTTGAACATATATTATAGAATAAAAAAACTCTTGAAAGTTAAAAAAAATGCTATGTTGTTTTGTTCTCCCCTCTTACCCACTCTCCAAAAAAGAATCTATCTCAGTCAGACTAATTTCTTGAATTTAATAATGCAAAATCTGATTACATATAATTATATTTCTCTTATTGATAGCTAATTATATATTCACCTAAACTACACTATAAAAAACTCTTGTTCAATTATTTTGAACTTTAGAAATTATATAGTTTGTTCTCAGATATTAAAAAAGCACTTTTTGGCATGTACTTATTTCATGAAGCTTCTTTACTTTTCATCGTTAGTCACAATCCCAGATAAGGTATGCAGGGCTCAGATCCCAAGCATATTGCTTGCTGCTCAATTTGAGGCTCATGGGCATGTGCTGACAAATAAAAATGATGGGAAAAAAAGAAAATAAATTTGAAATCAAGTTTGTTATTGTCTAGTAACCACATATACTGTATTCAGAACAAAAATGAGTTCAGCATAGTGTTGAGTTTCAGTTTATGCCAATACTAATTTTTGTTTTGTTTTGCTTTGAGACAGAGTCTCCCTCTGTTGCCTGGGCTAGAGTGTCGTGGCATCAGCATAGCTCACAGCAACCTCAAACTCCTGGGCTCAAGTTTCCTTCTGCTTCAGCCTCCCTGGTACCTGGGACTATAGGCACACGCCACCGTGCCTGGCTAATGTTTTTCTATTTTAGTTGTTTGACTAATTTCTTTCTATTTATAGTAGAGACAGGGTCTCACTCTTGCTCAGTGTTGAACTGATCTCAAGCGATCCTCCCGCCTCGGCCTCCCTGAGTGCTAGGATTATAGGCGTGAGCCACTGTGCCACGGCCTAGATACTAATTTTATGTGATTTTTTATTTCCAATATTGTGAAAACCAAGCTAAATACACAGAAAATAATTTTAGTTCCACAGTTATTATAAATGTTACGGCAGCAATTAATTCTAAAAATATTTCCCACAAGCTTTTTCCATTTAGCAATATGTGTTTAAGTCTTCAGGCCCCACATCCCAGGCTGCAGACGAGTACGGGTCCCTGGCCTATTATGAACCAGGCCAGACAGCAGGAGGTGGACAGCTGAGTGAGTGAAGCTTCATCTGCATTTGTGGTGTTCCCCATAACTCACATCACTGCCTAAACTCTGCGCCCTGTCAAATCTGTGTTGGCATTGGATTCTCATAGGAGCTCGAACCCTACTGTGAACTAACTGCTCATGCAAGGGATCTAGGTTGGGTGCTTCTTATGATAATCTAATGCCTGATGATCTAGGTGGAGCTGAGGCAGTGATGCTGGTACTGAGGAGCAGCTGCAAATGTAATAAATGTGGTGTGCTTGAATCATCCTAAAGCCGTCCCTCATCTTGCTCTCACCCCCAGTTTACGGAAGGATTATCTTCCATGAAGCAGGTCCCTGGTGCCACAAATGTTGAGG
Organism: Microcebus murinus; assembly: GCF_040939455.1. NCBI lineage: Eukaryota > Metazoa > Chordata > Mammalia > Primates > Cheirogaleidae > Microcebus > Microcebus murinus. Next base: position 18,139,809 of record NC_134114.1, read on the forward strand.
ACTACTGCTTTAAGGTTCATCCATATTTTTTTTTCTGTGGGCTTTCTTTTTATCACTGGATAATATTCCACTACACAGATGTACTACAGTTTATTCTCCTACTGAAAGACATTGTCTTTTTCTATTTGTATTGCTATAAAGGAATACCTGATGCTGGGTAATTTATAAAGAAAAGAGGTTTATTTGGCTCACAGTTCTGCAGACTGTATAAGAAGCATTGCAGCAGCATCTCCTAGTGGTGAGTGCTTCAGCCTGCTTCTACTCTTGGCTGATGGTGAAAGGGAGATGTTGTGTGCACATCACATGGGAAGAGGGGAAGCCAGAAAGAGCAAGGAAGAGTTGGCAGGCTGTTTTCAAATACCAGTTCTTGCAAGAACTAAGAGTGAGAGCTCACTCACTTCTCCAAGAATGGCACCGAGCCCTTCATGAAGGATCTGTCTCCACAACCCAAATACTTACTACCAAGACCTACTTCATATAATGATCTCCCACACTGGAGATCAAATTTCAACATGAGATGGTGGGGCTAAACAAACCATACCCAAATCATAGCAGGCATCTCAGTTGTTTCCAAGTTTCCATAATTCCAATTATGAATAAATCTTCTATAAACATTTGTATACAGGTTTTTGTGTGGACATAAGTTTTTGCCTCTTTGGGGCAAATAACAAGGAGTGTGATTGCTGCACTGTATTGTTATAATATGTTTAGCTATATAACAAGTCACCTAAGTGCCCATCAAAGTGGCTGTACCATTTGGTATTCTGACCAGAAATGGGTAGGAGTTCCTGTTGCTCCACATCCTCACCACCACTAGGTATTTTCAGTGTTCTGGATTTTAGCTTTTTAATAGGTGTATAGTGATATCTCATTGTTGAGATAAAAAAAAAAATCATGATGTATTCAAAGAAAGACATTTCCATAATGGCTAATAATTAGTGGCAGTAAAATGTTGGGAGAAGGAGGAAATGTTCTCTAGTCCCATGAGTAGGTCTCCATCTTTCAGTAAGCCCATATCACTGTACTGTGAACTTCACACATACTTCTAAATCACCCTCCTTTGGTGGAGAGGATGGCTAGAGTGGGCTGGAGTTGGGTATTTCCCCAGGTCAGTTAGGTTCTCATAAGCCCCAGCTGGTTAGTCTCTGGCTAAGTAGTTTCTCCTGCAGGCAGATTTTGTTAAGAAAAATAGAATGCTCTGGAGTGTTTAAAAATGTTTTCTTTTCCCCTCACCTTGCCAGAGTATCAAGGGATTTTCCTCTAATGTTTACTGTGAGGACCTGGTCAAGTTCGTACATGTAAATCTCACAAAATATGGGGCCCCTCAGTGATGGGTCCCCTGGAGTTATTTATCTCTCAGACTTGTCCACACTAAGCTTCTAGAAATTCATCACTTACAGTTCAAGTTTACCTACATCAGCACTGGTTCCCAAGGAAGTTTGTGCTTAGGGGTCTCTGCTCTAACAAACCAATATTCTCCACCTTCACCTGTTGGTTTCTACAATTTTGAGGACAGTAGTTTTCCCTGTAACCCCACCTTTTTGATAGACCTAGGAAAAGTTCTTGATTTTTAAATTTGTTCAGCTTTTTAATTGTTCTTCAGATGAAATGGAGACTTCTGGTTTCTTATTTGTTGGACGGAAAACTCCTAGTAGATTTTCTGAACTTTTTTTTCCCATTAATTCAGTATGCTTTCCAATTATTTCTTTTTCAGAGAGAAAAAAAATGAGGAAAAAGGTTTTCCAACATACTTTTTTTATACTAAGGAAACTAACCCAAGGAAAAATATCAATTATAAAATGAAAGTTCTTAACATATAAACTTTAATAATACTTATTTGCATAATTAAATGAAACAGAATTGTTATTGATCAATAAACAATCTAAGCTAAATTTTAAATACTTCCTCATGATGTTATAATTAGAAATTGAGATAAACTGGTATATGCTTGAAGATTCCCCAGAGCAAAAGTCTTTTCCTTTTGAAATTAATTGAGAAAACATAGATCACCCTAAAAACTTCCAATTTGGGCCAACTTAAATATTAACACTTGATTTTGAGTAAATGTGATAATAAAACAATACATGTACTAATATTTCTAATATTAGTGTTATATTTGCTCATAGATTAATTTAATTCAATAGCTTGCTTCTAATTTGAAACAGTAATTAAAGAAAGAAAAATTCAGTCAGTTTTCTAGGTATGTTATTTCTACAAATGAACATATGTAATAGCTAGATGTTTTGGAGAGGTAGAATATAAATTAAGTGAAAATAAAGTTAAATAGATATACATTTATTGTTTCCATATGTTAATTAAAATTTAGTAATCATGTTATATTTACATATAGTAATATTCTTTCTTAGAAAATATCTTCAAAATAAAGCAAAGAGAAAAGACAACATTATTTCAATATAAACAATAACAAAGGTAGTGAAATGCAATACCTCAAACTCTATTCTCAATGATATCAGATACTCTGATATCTTCTTTAAGTAAAATGTAGGAGGAAATAATGCCAAGTACAGCAAATTTCAAATAAGTGTGAGGAATGTTTCTGAGAAAGCTTTAATGCATCACACAAAGCCAGCAGAACACCTTTCTCTAAAGAATATGGCATATTTGAGGAAAAAATCCCCAAACTATATGTTATGCATCAATATATAGCAATTAAAACAGTGTAGAAGGGTTGATGGTAAGGCTTTATTTGACATAAAGAAGTTTCAAGAATAATGACCTTGAATAATGACATACACAAATACATTTTCATGAAACAGACTATTAGTAAAGCATAGTATACATGAAATCTTTGGAATTATAAACTGATTTGAAATATATATTGCAAATATATAAATATAACTGTATGGGATATATGTTATATTTATATAAAAATAATCTGATGGTCTGCCTAAATTCATTGTACAACATGGAGAATTACTACTAGCCTAAAACATAGTCCTTGTCCTTCCTTCAGATGAATCTTCTATACTAGCTATTCCAGTTATTAGTCACCTGTTATAAAAAGTCAATAAACTGAAAAAGAACCATTACAGGAACTGGACAATGTTACTACAAGGAAAACAAAAAAGATAAAATAACAGAAAGAAGTTTCCCTGAAGCAAAAAGGAAGGAGGGGGGGAGGAGGAAGGGGGAGAAGGAGGAGGAGGGGGAGGCTGAGGAGGAGGAGGAGGAGGAGGAGGAGGAGGAAGAAGCTGAACATTTAGCCAAATGAACTGCTATGAATACAGATCATGATAATAACAAGGCTACCACAGCCCTAAATAGAGAGCTAAAAGAACCACTAAAGCTGACAGAAATACAATGAGGCAAGATAAGGAAATGAGACATAAGTTACCAGAGCTTAAAAAAAAGATAGAGGTGCAAAATAATAGCATCCAGTAATGAAGGGTAGATTAGAAGCAGTGCAGGAGAGTAGATAGACATTGCTGAAAACAATGTAACAGATGTAGAGGACAGGATTAATAAAGAGAAAATATAAAATGGATCATAACAGTTTATCTAAGGAGAAAAGATAGACTTTCAAGTAAATATTAATACAAAGGCGATAGTTCATGTCCAGAAAGAAGGGACAAGGCAATGACATACACAGTAGGAAACAGTAAACCCTATGCAGTAGACAGAGTAATAGCTCCGAAGGGTGCCCATGTCCACATTCCCAGAACCTGTGGCTACATTTATGTTACATGATAAAAAAGGACTTTACAGATGTGTTAAGTTTATGAACGTTAAGATGAAGAGATATAGAGATTTCAATTATCCACTTGCACCCAATCTAATCACTTGAATCCTGTTTTCTTTTTATGTGAATCCTTAAATACAGATCACCTTTCTGGGCTGTGGCTAGAGAGAGAAATGTAAGGAAAGAAGAAGGGTTAGAGAGATATGAGTTGCTGGACTTGAAGACTGAGGAAAGAATCATGAGCTAAGTAGTTCAGGGATTTTCTAGAAGTTGTAAAAGGCAAGGAAACAGAGGGTCCTCTCGAACCTCCAGAAAGCAGTGCAGCCTTCCTGACAGCTTGATTTTAGCCCAGTATCAACCCTGTCAGACCTAATCTAACCTAATTTATTATATGTATGTCCATGTTTTAACCTGCTAAAATCATGATGATTTGAATGGCAGTAACAGAAAACCAATACACCATGAAGAAAACAACAATTTTGTAATATTTTGGATATTGGCTAGTAAGCACATACATACTTGAACAGTAAGTAATTTAGAAATTCAAGAAAAATTTCATGAATTCATGTATTGGAATGCTATACTGCAACCCAGGAAAATTCGATATAGAATAATCAAACATGATCATATCTTTGTAAATTTTTTGCATTTCAAAGATAAGGAGAAAATCAGCACAGGTGTAGTGAAGGAAATCAAAATATTTTACCCAAAATATTTTTCTTTGACATAATTTCAAGTGGCTTTGCAAGACTGTCGTTTGTGGTGGAGGCTTGTATCTGTGTATTTGTGGAGAATTTGCATTACTGCAGCTAGCCATACCCTTGTTCTGATCCAGGAAAGATTGAGAGTCTGGCACCTTTAAAGGTCTGAAAAGAAATATTTACCATTTATTCTCTCCGAGGACTGTTACTTGTGAATTTTCATCTATATACCAAGACCACCTTTCCCAGCTAAGCCTCTTCCTTTCTTTTTCTCATAAACTGTCTTGCCCCTAAAACTCCCATGCTCTGAGCCCAGATTCTTTCTGTAACCTCAGATAGTATGTAAGTTTCTGGGCCTCACTGGTGTGGGGGAAGGTTTTAATTCTAAAAGCTTCCATGTACACATGGTAAATACACTGTATGTCTTTTCTCCTATTAATCAATCTTCTTCATGTCACCAATTTTCTGTGAGCCTCCAGGAGCCAAGGACCTTGGTTAGAAAACTAGGTTAGGCCTAGAATTTTCCAAGGTAATGTTATTGATAGAAGAGAGAGGAATAATTTTACAAAATTCCCAAGGAAGGAAACTGGTAGATAAATGAGCAGACCACAATGAATAGCTGCCTCTATTCTAAGAGGTTACACAAAAATTCAAATTTCTTTGAGCTTGTAATTCTACTCTTAGGGTATTTTACTCATTCACATGGCCAAAATGCAGTCATTTATAATCTGTCATTAGTGCTAGTTGCAATAATGTTAGGACGAGAATAAGAAATAGAAGGCAAGCAACTTTCTCTTATGAATATGATCCACAGAGGTCACATACCTCCTTTCTGCATCCCAGCGACCAAATAAAGTTCTTTAGCCACTGTCATTATATGTATATATATCCAAGAGAGGATGAGAGAGAATTGGTACTGTGCCACCATGTGATCATTTGAAACTTGGGGATTTTATTATTAAAAAAACAAAACAACAATACAACAGGCAAAAAAAAAAAATAGGAACCAATTAAAAACATCTACCTCAGTATACTCAGTTTTCTATGTCATTCTCGATAAGTTTCTACGTAACTTACTAGTTACTGAATCCATCTCATTATCCATGTATTTGGGGGAGGCATTGTATTTTGCAGCCAGTCAAGATGATATGACTTTTCATTCCTCATGATTGATGAACTAAAAGACACATTATTTGTTCTACCCAGTATAAACTGGTGAATTAGGAAAGATAACTGCAAAAAAGAAAGAAAGAAAGAAAGAAAGAAAGAAAGAAAGAAAGAAAGAAAGAAAGAAAGAAAGAAAGAAAGAAAGAAAGAAAGAAAGAAAGAAAGAAAAAAGAAAGAAAATCAAAAATGATGATTAAAAAAAAACCCACACAAAATTTAAATAGTAGAAACTATACTTTAGTCACTATTTTATAGCAGTTATCAACTTCTCTTGGCAAAAATTTTGAAAATTCCCTGCCCTGCATGGAGAAATACCATTATTAGCCCATTTGGCAATTCTTACTTCTACCATTTTGGAAACCTCTTGTTCATTATCCTCCATGTATCCCGGCTTTCAGCTGTAGAAGGATCTTTGTAGTCCATTATCTTCTTTGGCCCCATCTGAAGTGGGCATTGAAGTTCATACACTAATGGCTTATGTGTCTTTGAGAATATAGATCCCCTTGGAGGATTTTGGTCTATTTGCTTCCTGTGATTTTGACAGTAGCTGATCACATCTGGTCACAATTCTTAAGAGAGGCCAGCTGAAACAGCAGGCTTGGAGTGAGTTCAGGAGAGCTGCACCATTCATCTCTTCCTTGCAGCTGAGCTGGCTCCCAGTGTCTGGCACTTTATTGAAGGCTCTTGAAAAAGACACTGAATGACAATTCTATCTCCTGATGCTTGGGCTTTTGAAACCGTTGGCTTTTCCAACTTTGAGAACCAACATTACCAAAAGTTCAATCAATTTAATTTGTAGGCCATATGCACAGAAATTTTCCTAGAGCAGAGCTGAACTTCCTTTCATCTCTACTTGAAAATTAACTGATTTTTGCCTGAATCAATCACTCCATTTTGTCACATTGCTTGAAGCACCAAGGAGCACTAATAATTTTAGTTTTTCTAATCATTTTTATAGAACTACAAGTTCAATAAGCATGCGTTCTGTCTTCTAAGTTATCATAGCTAACAGTTTTACCACCCATATTACCAAGATAAAGATACCAATTTTCTATCCTGTGTTAGATATGTTATCCGTATGCCAACTGCTCCAAACCAACAATGCATATTTTAGACTATTTTGTAATGAGAACACACAATTTCAAGCTTCAACTTCATATATCCATGCATATATTCATGGAGTATAAGTTAAACCTCTATAACAAAGAGTTCCAACACAAGACAGACATTTCTTTTTTCTTATGTAATACAGCAGAAAATATTTTGCAGTCTAGTGTGTGTAAAAAGTACTGCTCCACAAGAACATCAAAGTTCTTGGGATATTTCTATCTTGTAAAACACTCCCTAGGGATTTACCCTAGTCTGCATTGCCAAATGGTTCATTATCTCTGCCTTTTAGCTTATAGAATAGAGGGTGCAAAAGGCAATATTCTTTATAAAGAAGTGGCCTATACTCTGTGCATATCATTTCCAAGCATAATTAGTGTGGCCATAATTAGTCATAAAGCTATACCACTGTGCAAAGCTGAGAATATGCTTGCAAGAATTCTGTAGTTCTATTAAAATAAAGAAGATAATTTTGTGAAAAAATATAACAGTCTTTGTTTTACATCAAGGAACAACAATTTACGAACTTTTTGCTCCCCAAACTGTGTTAGATTAACATCTACTATCTATGAGTTGCTCATTATTTTATGTACTTATAAATTGAGCCATCTTAGTCCAATGTCATGGCACAATGTCTAGCTACCTACACTTATATGTAGAATGTTATATGTATATTATTATGCAAATGTTCACTAATATAGCACATACTTATAAATTTTTAGAGATAATAATAAAGTAATGAATAGTTACATTTAACTGATCATTTTATAGACAAGAAAACTGTGATTTTGAAAATTAGCATATATTTGAACAAATCAAGAACTGTGATCAGGGAATAGAACTTTAAGAACCTAACTTGTTATTTAAAAGACAACGTTACTGGCTCTTATGTTAGATATATAAAAAGATCAAGAGAGCATTAACACATGATTTGCATGAGAACTAGTATATGGATGTGTACTGTACAAAACAGTAGCCATTACCCACATGTGACCACATAAATTTAAATAAATTACAATTAAAATAAATTAGTAACACAGTTCCTCAGTCATACTCTCCACTTTCAAAGGCTCAGAAGCTGCATGTGACAGGTGGCTCCTGTATTCCACTGCACATATATAGAACATTTCCCTCATTGTAGAAAGTTAGATTGTCTAGTAATAGTCTAGACATTCAACAGGCTTTGGTGAATGCAAATATAAATAGGACTTATAATAACTTGATTTAATAAAAATTGAATAAACACAAAATGTTCAAGTGAAAAATATCTCTCTAAACTAGCACATGTAAATAATCCAAATTAAAATTTCATGAAATCATTGACCTTGTTAGAGAAAGAACAAAAATCTTGGATTCTGTATACAAATTACTTGTTTGCAAAATATCAATTCACTTTCATAATAATATGACTTCTAATTCAGGCATTTTACTTTTTTAAAACTTTAAGATAGTCATCTCTAAGTAAAAATATATGAAATAATGACCGAAATACATGAAATAAAGAAATTAATGTTATTGTTTAATACCAGTTATTGCTTTTCTGATTAAAAAATAAATACAAGATCAGAGTAGAAAATGTAAAGATTGAAGACATATAAATGTAATAAAAACCTAATTCTACCATTTATAAATAACAAATTATAACATTTCTGTGTGACTTTACTATATTTACACAAAGACCTGGACCTTATATTTTACTCTAAATTTTTATTTTTAATATTACTTTAATTACTTTTCATTATATGTAATTTTATTATGTGCATTGTATATATTTTTATTTACCTCAAGCTTCTAGACTAATTTGTTGGAGAAAAAATATGTTATTCATGTTGGTAATACTAGTTTTGGTCATCAAGAAAATAATTGGGGCATATATATTATAATTAAGTTGAGAGCTCAAGATAAACTCCTTTGTCCCAAAGCCTTGATAAGAAAAGGAGTATATCTTGAATTTAATTACTGTAAATCAGATGTATTTTATGATAACTGAATTTATTATAATGCTGGATTAGATTACTTTAAAAATATAATGATTAAATATATATATATTTGTTTTTATTAGATGTTGCAATTGCATATATAAAAGTAACATACAATTTACATTTTACTTTATGTTTAAGATTCATTTCTTATCCTTTTTTTCAAAACATTCATTAAATACTACTATAATTCATTTTTAACATTTGAGAGAAAGGACAATTTGACTTTTTATCTTATATCTGAAAAGGTTTTCTTTTGTCTTACAAATAGCTAACAATTTGACTGGTATTATGTAATCATTTAAATTTGTGATTCCTATAAAACTATGTTCTATTCATTTTGGGGGGTGTGCATTGAGATTTGCAGAAAAGAATAAGGTCTAATTTTTTTTTCTTTGAAGTAAACCATTTTCTTTCTTATTTTAGATTTGATATTTATTTAAAATAAAAAAATATATTTTCATGTCTCTGAGTCAAATCTTTGTCCAACTGAGAAATGATTTATTGCACTGTTTCATTGATTATTGCTTCTTTTAGTCTTTTCATTTCGAACTTCAGAAAACTTTTACCATGTCAGTCGGAATTATACCTCTGAATCTATCTTCACAAATAATTTTCAATATCCCTTTCTTTTTCTTCTGCTTTCTTAAATATTACTCAAGATGAGTTCAACATAATAACTTATTTTTGCAATATTAATTATAATTATATTTTTAGACACTGAAGAGAAATTCTTTATTTTATGTATACTAGTTTCATCAAATATGTATATATTTGCTATGTTATATTGGAAAAACCCTCTTCTCTATCCCTTCAGCTAGAAGAGGGGAAACCCAGGATTGGCAATTATTTGCTACCCTGTGGGAATGAAGCAGGGATGCATAAAGAGCAGAGGTGAGACTGAGAGACTAGAAGGTATGTGATACCTGTAGTGATACCTGACCTGGGGTGATGGTCATACTATTTGCAAGCATCATTTTGCTGCCTGTTTTAGGTTCCCAAGCTTCCCTTGCTTGCTGTCATTATTGATCCTATTTTCTCTCATTTTGTTAGAGATTACAATTTTTTAAAAAAATATATTCTTCCAGTTAGTCATTTTTTTGATTAATTAGCCAGTTGATTCTGCGGTTTGCAGCAAAGTTGCCGATTGATATATGTTGAGTGCTATCTGGCATTATTTTTTGTTTGTTTGTTTAAAACTTTTTCATTTGCATCTCTGTATTCAACTCTTTCTGTTTTCTCCAGTTTACTATTTCATGTATGAAGACATAGAACTTGTATATTTCTGAGTGGATCAGTAGATTTCATTTCTATTTTTTATGTATTTGTCAACAACTCTGGCATATACTGTATGCTCAGAAAATATTTTCACTAGTGAAAGAAGTGCTCAAGAGAAAACTGTTAGAATAGAAAGTTCATCAAGAAAGAGAATACTAAATACTTTAAATCCATCAGTTTTCACAGTATTTTTTTAGCCAAAATGATAAGACAAAATATAGCTTTATTTTGCAAAAAAGTAAATAAAATAACCTTTTACTAAAGTTATCCCTCTAATGTTTTTACCAAACAGTATAACTTTTCTTTAGTCAATTTGTCTTATTTTGGGTGACAAGAACTGTCTTACTTGTTTGCCTCCTTTGAACAGTGTTGCTGATCCATTTATCCAAACTCCCCCAAAAAACATAAATGACTTTTTTGGTTCTATTTAAATCCACAAACTCATCTTACTTTTTCTTTTCTTTATTTCTTGCTATCTCTCCTAATGTCTTTCTTCCTTCTTTCTTGCTTTTGCTTTCTCCTTCCTTCCTTCCTTTCTTCCTTTCTTCCCTCTCTCCCTCCCTCCCTCCCTCCCTCCCTCCCTCCCTCCCTCCCTCCCTCCCTCCCTCCCTCCATCTCTCTCTTCTCTTCTCTTCTCTTCTCTTCTCTTCTCTTCTCTTCTCTTCTCTTCTCTTCTCTTCTCTTCTCTTCTCTTCTCTTCTCTTCTCTTCTCTTCTCTTCTCTTCTTTCTCTTCTCTTCTCTTCTCTTCCTTCTTTCTTTCCTTCCTTTCTTCTTTCTTTCCTTCCTTCCTTCTTTCTTTTCTTTCTTTCTTCTTTTCTTTCTTTCCTTCTTCCTTCCTTCCTTCCTTCCTTCCTTCCTTCCTTCCTTCCTTCCTTCCTTCCTTCCTTCCTTCCTTCCTTCCTTCCTTCCTTCCTTCCTTCTCAGTTTTTCCCAACAGTCCATTGAAAATACAGTGGTTATTTAAAAAGTGAATGACTGAACTCTTTCTTACTGACCCAAGTGATCAACCTCACCTACATTTTGAGCTATCCATTACCATTCAAACAGAGAGTCAGTCTTCCCTAACAGTAATTTCTTTTAAAATAATTTCTCCATCATGCCTGCAGACCCTCTATATCTTAACTATTTAACATGTTTAGTATGTACATTTTTAGCAAACAGTATTGCTGAAAATATCTCTTAGAAAGTTCTCTCCAAATACCTAGAGAACAGTACTGGGACTCATGAGGTAAAGGAAAAGAAGACAAAAGAAAGACATGAACTTCCTTCAGAAATGTCATGAACAGAGACAGAGAGAGCTAGTGGTTTGGAAACCATGGTGACATGAAGCTAACTGGACCTAAATCTAAAATTGATATTGACTGTCTTAGCACTATTCAATAATAACACAAGGGCATGTCTAAAGACAAGGACATATAAATTTGTATTATGTTATATGTTTAATAATTTTAAAAGTTTGAATATCATTTTAAATTTGTACCTAAACAGAAAAAAAAATTTGAATTTTGAAATTCATTGCAATTGTGGAAAGATAAATATGATTTTGCTTATTTTTAATGCTGGGACATGATTACATATCCATACTATTGAAACATAGTAAATAGATATTTAGGTGGCAGTGATATTTATCCTAATAGAAAATGGAGTCGATCATACTATATATATTTTCTATGTCCATAGGAGCATTTAAATGGCAGTTCACAATCGTAGCTAAAATATCCCTGAAATTGACCGGGAAACTTTCCATATAATATCCACTCTGAGTGTGTTCCACAGATGACCTGAGCTTTTCCAACATGACTCCTATGTACTTAAAATCATGATAAAAATGCTCTGGCATTGATGTGGACTGAATGTTTGTGTTCCCCTCAACCCCATATGTTGAAGCCCCGAACTCCAGGGTACTTATATTTGGAGATAGGGCCTCTAGGGAAGTAATTAAGGTTAAATGAGGTCGTAAGCTAGTGTGATGTGGGGCAGGGGAGGCAGGAATCCTGATCCATTGAGATTGGTGTCCTTATGAAAAAAACACCAGAGAACTGGCTCTCTTTCTCAATGTGAGGACATTGATTAAAAGGCCATGTAAGGACATGGCAAGATGGCCGACATCTCAAGCTGGAAAGAAAGCCCTCACCACAGTGGCACTGTGAGACTGGACTTCCAGTCTCTAGGACTACGAGAAAATAAATGTCCATTGTTTAAGCCACCCAGTCTGGGGTACTTTGTTGTGGCAACCTGAGTGAATTTATGCTATTCTCTCTCTTAAGTATATCATCTAAGCTAGTTGTTGACAACAGCATTTTTGTTTTTAACAATCAAATACATGCAGGAACAGTACAAAATTAAACAAACATTACTGAAGTTCTAAAATCTGAATGTGGAGGAGAAAAAACACATACAAACATCTTTCATTTGCTATCTGCAGGCTCCCACTGTAAATCACAATAAATCCATAGGAGCTGCTAATATATACTCTTTAAATATACAAATGATAGCTATTCTAGTAAATAATTCACATATTAAAATAGTTTTCTACACTATTTGCATATGTACATAAAACACTTCTGAGAAAGATTTGAAGATAACATTTGCTTGTACTTAAGATAATTTGAGCATTGCTATGCATATTTCATTAAATTCCTCTGCCAATGCATCTACAATATGATGCAAAAGCTCTAGGTAACTTAAATTTCATTTTTCTACATTCCTGAATGTATAGTCATTTTGAAAATCCAGAAATATGAAATAATGCTATAGGGAACTTCATGTATGTCATGAATTTGGTGAATTTTAATTCAAATTAGCTTGGAAACACATAATATTCAAGGAATCTGTGATATAGCTTTAAATGTTTATTTATATGAATGCAAAAATATACTTTTGTGACTAATGATATTCACTAGTTTAGCTTTAAGATGATAGAATCCTGCATATCAAAAGATCCTCCTATTTTGATAATGTAGTGAAAATCTGATTATTGAATTGTGTTTGCAGTTTTTGAACATCCAAAATTAATCACAGTAATCCAAGTTTGTGCTGTTTATTTTTCCTTTAGAATATAATGAGGACAAGGGGATATGAGCAGAGTCATCTGTGTTGCTTAGTATTTTACCCCTCTTCACCCCTCGGTTTAAAAATGTTTATTCCTGACTTTGTAAATATAAACATTATAAAATTAGAGCTATAATAATACCATTGTCCTATTTTATGAGGTAATAATTTGATTCCTACTAAATGAAAATAAAGGCAAGATAATAAGACTAAGAATAAATGCTCAGGAAAATAATTATATTTATTATTTCACTGTTCTAATTCAGGGAATTTTTCTTCTGGAAGGAAATTCATTTTAGGAAACAAAATCTGATGAGAACAAAAAGGAACACATTCACAATTTGTAAATATAATTAGAAAACATTTCCAGTGAAAATGGTCATTCTTAGCCTTCAAAGGAATTTCACTGCTTCCAAGGGCTGTAAGGCCAATCCCAATTGTCTCCTTAGTTTTTTGCCTCAACTGTTGCCATAATTCCAAAGAAGAGTACCAGACTAGCAGGGGTTAGAGAGGAGAATCAATTTACATTATCTTCTCAATTTAATAAAAATTCGAATCACAATTTCTCTGCTTGTTGCTTATCCTTAGCTTTTAAAACACAATGTAAACAATGTTTCTATTAGGTAGTACTGATGGCAGATATAGTGATCATAGCACAGTATTACCTTCTCAGAAATGTTCTAGAAATGAGATAAAACATTGAAAGTAGATTTAAAAATTGCTTTTATTTCTAGGTGGTGGAGGGATAGAGATAGAGTTCATAAAAATAAGTATTATTTTATATTAAAATGATAATAAATGCTGTAGATAAAAATAAAGCAGGGGGAAGAATAAAGATTTCTCAAAATAAATTTCAACTTCACGTTTTTTGCCCAGCAAGGATTTTACTATATCTTATATGTGAGCAGGTTCAATCTTTTCAATCTTTCCCCTCTCTGGCTATCAACTCCATTTTACATAATCTGTCCATATAATATCCAAACTCCAGCAATTATTTGCTACAAAAAGGAGTGGTAATCCATCGATTCTCCAACGTTCTTCCATTTACCTACCCTCCCTTATGTACTGACTTCTAGTCTTTAAAAGTTCAAATTTCAAGAATACCACAGGATTTCATGAAATTAATTTTATTCCATGAAACTCTCTTTAATAGTCTATCAACTCTTGTGCTGTTTACCTGCTTTTATGCTCTTACTTTGAAAATTTTAGCCCTATTTAAATTCAACTCACTTGTTACTCTTTGTTAACTCCCATTCAGCTGAAAAGTGGATGGAGAAAACACAGACACACACACACATACACAACCCAGTACTAACTAGTCTCACATTCAATTTATGATCACAGCCACAACAGGGCTCTTCATTCTGTTTTGCTTGTACACTAAATTTCTAATTTATGTATTTGAAGATATATCACATGTATTTACCTGTATACAACAGCTGAATATTAATGCTAAAACATAAAAAATATATTTAAATGACTACTGTACATTCCATTAATATCTCAATTTTGTAAGCTCTCTTTGAAATTCACTTCATTCTTCTATAATGTGTCTGTTCACTGTGTATTTTCTAGACTGTTGATGTTAATTAATGAAGGTGAAAAATACCCATTTGTTCAATGATATTTTCTATAGTGTATTTAGAAACCAATATTCAATTTATAAATATTAAATGATGGGATGAGATACATCATAATACCTCATAATTATAATAGCTTTTCACTGTATCTCTGAAATTTAAATTCAAATTAAAAAAAATCCTGATGCTTTCATTTAAACATTTTGTTAGTCAGAAGTCTTTATTTGAAATTTGACATTAAAAAATAAGGAACGATTACATTATATCCATTGATGAAATTTATTTATATTTTTGAGGAAAGTTTTAAATTTAATTTTTATATTTTTATCTTTCTTAAGTTAACTTGCAATGGAAGTAAGAATCCAGAAGGCAAGAATGCCCCTCTCATTTATAACTGTGACATTATTCAATGGAAAACATAAGGCTAATCTTTAATCGCCTTATTAGGGAAGAGACAGCACATCAGAACAGAATGCTAAATATGTAATTTTGATAGCTTAAGTAGGATTAATATCCAGTCGAAGAAACACTGTGTTTGCACATTTGGAAGATCATTTGAGCTATAAGAAAGTTTCATTCAATATATCATTTACTTAATTTTTTTACTCTAAAACTTTTTGAGCTAAATCATTAAACTCCCAGTAATAATGAAGAATGAAGAAGAAACTATAAATGGATCAGACAATAAATTATTAGCATATGTCTATGTGAAGTCAGGTCTAGGGCTACATATCTTTGTTTTGAGGTGCGTGACAGGTAATCAATTTCATGCTGATGTCTCACTCAACTTCTGTTCTGTATAGCTCTTTTAGGATGATACACAATTTAAGTACCACCCAAAATGGTCAAGGCTTATGCACATAATTAAGGAAAAAGTGTCTTGATTCGACTCTCAGTTGGAGTTGCAAAAGAAGAAACCTGTTTGGATACTAGGGTGACAGATTTGAGAAACAGACTAATGGCAAAGCAAAAAGGGAGAATGACAATATACATTTCCAAGAAAAATGAGGCAAATCATGAGGTTTCTGCTATGTGCACTGCTTATAAACTTTGGAGTGAGATTGGTCTGTGATATCAGCCAAAAATGATAGTGTATGTCTCCTCCTCTACCTGTCTTTAGGAAGCATCCAGATCTCTTCAGTTCTTCCTAAACCAATTCCTACTCTTTGCATTTCAGTTAAAATAAAGAGACAGTAGAGTTTAGACCTCAATACCAGAGTACCTGCAGTACTTTCCTAGCTTTATTGTTTTGAGCAAGTACCTGAAGTTCTCCATGCCTCAGCTTCCCCTTTGTAAAATGGTGCTAATTATACTTAATTTATAGAATTTTACATTAATATTAAATAAGCTTATACTTGAACACAACATAGTCATTTGAAGTAAGAGAAAAAAAATTAAATCTGCTGTTTGCCCCTTCAGAAAAAATGTTCAATAAGAAGTCATCCTTTACTTTTACTTACATGATAGCTGGTTACAAAGAGTACAAATCCAAATATCTCAAGAGAGCTGAGCAGATTTGGAAGGAAGTAGCCACTAGGTATGTCCTTTCTCAGCACAAACATCCTGGTAAGGGGTCTTCAATCTGTCTCAAACCGCCTCAAACAAGCCCTGGATCTGTGCTGACCTCAAAGGCAGTGGACTTGGGGTGTGGCACCAGATGTTATTGGCCCCGACTACAGGCGGTACAGTTCCAGGAGGGACTCATTCTGCTTGGGGAAAGGAGAATGAAGAGTACATAGGAATTTGTTTTGCAACTTGGGTACCAGCTCAGCAATAGTAAAATAAACCACCAGATTCCTGAAGCCCCTGATTGCAGTCCTTAGCTCCTGGACAATGTTTCTAGACTTCCCGTGGGGCATAAGGGAATCCACTGCCCTGGTGGGAAAAATGCAATCCCTGCAGGATTCACCATCTGCTGATTAAAAAGCCTTTGGGCCTTGAATAAACATCAATGGTAGCTAGTCAGCAGTCACCACAGGGCTTGGGTGAGGGCCAGTACTGTGCTGGCTTTAGGTGGGACATCAGCATGACACCAGCTATGGGGACCATGAGAGTGTTCACATCTCTCCTCCCTCAATATCGGGCAGCACAGCTTGGAAAATGATTTCTTCTGATTGGGAGAAAGAGAGGGAAGAAAGCATGATACTTTGCCTGGTAAACCAGGGAATTCTCCCTTGTCTCAACCAGACTCACCAAGGCAGTGCTTCTAGGAATAGGCAACACTTATAGCCTTACTGGGCTTAGGGCATACCTAGTGCTCCTACAGCTGCAGTAACCACAGGCTTAGATCACAACACTCATTCCTCTTTGAATACATACAAAGCATGCTAAGAAGGACAGGTGCAAACAAGCCCAGACTGCAGAGATTGAATTGATAATCACTTCTTTAATGCCCAGTCTTTGATGAATATCCATAAGCATCAAGAACATCCAGGAAAACATGACCTCACCAAATGAACTAAATAAGTCACAAATGACCAATCCCAGGGTGACAAAGATATGGGGACTTTCAGAGAGAGAACTCAAAATAACTGTGTTGAGGAAGCTCAAAAAACTTTAAGATAACACAAGGAAGGATTTCATAATCCTATCAAATAAATTTAAGAGAGAAATTGATATAATAAAAAATCAAGCAGAAATTTGGAGCTAAAAACTTCGAATGACAAACTGAAAAATGCATCACAATCTTTCAACAGTAGAATTTATCAAGCAGAGGAAATAATTAACAAGAATGGAACAGAATAGAGTACCCAGAATGAAATCAAGGTGTTTACAATGAACCCATTTTTGACAAGTGTGTCAAGAACATATATTAGGGAAAAAATAGTCTCTTCAATAAATGGTACTGGGAAAACTGTATATCCATATGCAGAGGAATGAAACTAGACCCCAACTCTTGCCATGTGAAAAATCAATTCAAAATGGATTACAGACTTAAATTTGAGACCTGAAAGTTTGAAACTACTGGAAGAAAACACTAAAGAAGCACTATAAGACATTGGTCTGAGCAAAAATTTTTTGAGTAGGACCTCAAAAGCACAGGCAACCAAAACAAAAATAGACAAATGAGATTGCATCAAGCTAAAAAGCTTTCTCATGGCAAAAGAAACAATCAACAAGGTGAAGAGACAATTCACAGAATAGGAGAAAATATTTGCAAACTACCCATCTAACAAGGGATTAATAACTAGAATAGACAAGAAGCTCAAATAACTCAGTAGGAAAAAAAACCACAAATAACCTGATTTTTTAAAATGGGCAAAACATTTGAATAGATATTTCTCAAAAGAAGACATACAAATGGCTAATGGGTATTTAAAAAAATGCTTAATATCACTAATTATAAGAGAAATATAAACCAGAATTACAATAAGATCAGCTCACCCCAGTTTAAATGACATTTATCCAAAAGATAGGCAATAATGAGTTCTGGACAGGATGCAGTAAAAGGAGAGCCCTTGTATACTGTTGATGGGAGTGTATATGAATACAACCACTATGGAAACAGTAAGGAGGTTCCTCAAAAATCTAAAAATAAAACTACCATATGATCCAGCAATCCCACTGCTGGACATATATCAAAGGAGGGGAAATAAGTATATGGAAAAATATATCTGTTCTCCCATGTTTATTGTAGCATTATTCATAATAGTCCAGATATGCAATCAATGTAAGTGCCCATAAAAGGATTAATAGATAAAGAAAATGTGTTACATATACACAATGGAATATTATTAAGTCATAGAAAGAATGAAATCCTGTCAGGTGCAACAACATGGCTAGAACTAGAGGACAATAGGTTAAGTGAAATAAGCCAGGCACAGAAAAATAAATATTAATATCACATGTTCTTACACATTTGTGGGGACCAAAAATTAAAATAAAATTGAACTCATGGAGAGAGTAGAATGATGGTTACCAGAGGCTAGGAAGGGTAGCAAGGAGTGGGGAAGTAATGGGGTCCATTAATGGATGCAAAAATACAGTTGGAAAGAATAAATAAGATCTAGTGTTCAGTAGCACAATAGAGTGACTATAATTAACAATAATTTATTATATATTTAAAACTAACTAAAAGAATACAAAAAATGGCAAATGTGTAAGATGATAGATACCCCAACTACGGGGATTTGATCAATTACACGTTGTATACCTGTATCAAAACATCACATGCACCCTACAAATATATATACCTATTATGTAGCCATAATAATGAAAAATTTTAAAAATGTAAAAAAGAAACAAAAGGAATAAATTAAATTCTTTAAGTTAAATATTGTACATTTTTGAAAGATGGTAAGAAACAGACAATTTTACTTGCTTATGTAAAAATATTTACTTATATAAAATGGCATAGTTTTGATTATATCCAAAATTCAAAGAGATTATTAAAATTCACAGTCAAAAACTACATGTGGCCATTTGACCCAGCAATAGCATCCTTAGGCATCTACCAAAAAGAGCATAAGACTTTCTATTATAAAAACATCTGCACCTGAATGTTTATGGCAGCACAATTCACTATTGCAAGGACATGGAAACAACCCCAGTGCCCGTCAATTCATGAGTGGATAATCAAAATTTGGTATATGCTCACAATGGAATATTACTTAATTCTAAGAAACAACAGCGAGCTAGCACCGTTTATACTATCCTGGATTAAACTTAAGCCTGTTATCCAAAGTGAGGCGACACAAGACTAGGAAAAAAATGGGCTCCACATGTACTTGCCATCAAATTGGTACTGACTGATTAAAACTATGGTGCTCAAATGGTGGTAGTGTTCACCAGGGATTAGGGGGGGGAGACCCACACTTTAGGGATGTGGTGAGCATTGTGGAGGGGGAGGGCATACCTCTAACCCTTCTTAGGGAGAGGCAAAGATATAAAATATAACCAAAAAGTCAAAACAAAACAAAACAAAACAAAGTGTTAATTGGGTGGTGGGCAGGTGGAGGGGGGAGGAGGGGATGGGTGTATACTTACATAATGAGTGCGGTGGGCACCACCCGGCGGATGGACAGGCTTGAAGCTTTGACACAGTGGGAGTGGGCAGGGATCGCAAGGGCAATCTATGTAACCTTAACAATATTTGTACCCCCATAATATGATGAAATAAAAAGAAAAATAAAAGCTGCCATATAAAGGGAAGCCAGCTGTTTTAAAATTTTCAGTAACTCATTTAAATCACAGTAACATTCAATATTTAGCATATCGCAAATACTGTGTATTTTATTTTTGTTACTGTAATATATAATGAAAAAAAGTAAATTTTATGAAACCTTGTAAGGATGCTCCTGTCTCCCAATTCTTTCCAATATACCCTACTCTAATGTATTATAATTTTCTATACTTTCCAGAGTGTAAAAATCATAAGGATGTAGCCTCCCAGAATTCAGACACCAATTCCAACCAAAAATTTGGATTTATGATTTAAAAAAAAGCAAAAAGAACCCCACAAAAGTTTCATTAGCTAATGCTGAGCATCGACTTGAACTTTCTGTTATAAAAAAGATTAGTCAGTATCAGAAGGAAATTAGATTCTACAATAGAGAATTGTGGTTTAAACTGGGACTCCTCTCGGCACCATCTGGGGGATGGTCATGATGGAGACTCAGACTTTTGGGGGGAGGGGGGGAAATGGGCATTTATTGAAACCTTAAAATCTGTACCCCCATAATATGCCAAAATAAAAAAAATAAAAAAAAAAAACTTGAATTTACCTAGTCTTCAATCAGAGTGATACAAGAATTAGTTCTTAAACACTAATGCAATCAACTTTATGTCTTTGAATATTTTTATATCACCAGATAAAACTTGTTGATGTTTTCCTTGACCTTGGAATAAAAGTAAGAGAAGGTGAAGAGTTATTACATACATTTAGATTACTATAAACCTCTATTTAAATGTTTTAATCTTACATCAAATACATGCTCTTGTTCAGAGAAATTGGGTTGGAGTAAGCAGACTTGAACAGAATTAAAATACGAGAATTGAAATAACGAGGAATAAAAAGCAGATTAAAGAAATAGTCATTTCTTAATGAGAGAAAATAATATATTTATTGATAATATTTCTAGAGGTAAATATTCCAGGATATAAATTCAGTATAAAATTTAAATGACTTCACAGTTTACTTGTAGAAATTTGTCTTACTCAATTAAATATACAATGTAAAAATATTTATCTATGTGGTATTTTTACCTATAAAAATTAAATGTTAAAAATTATATGTTAATAAACTAATTATGGAATATTCATGCTACCTAATAATGATGCTAATATTAGGTGTCCCAGCTAATGTCAATGCCCGGCTGGGTATTGCATATCAAAATAATGGATTTTATGTTTAAATACACACAGCAATTTGACTCACCTGACATGCATTTCTAAACTTCTACTGCCTTCTTTGCCACTATTCTAGCCCCTGAAACTGCTGAAATATACCTCTATTCAATTTCTCCTAAATAATAGAACTGTGCATATGATATTTTGCTCCTTTCTTCTCTGTCTTCTCTCCGGATTTGTCTAGTTGGAAGTCCAGGCAGAATACTGGACTGTGGGAGGAGAGAGTAAAGTGAGAGTATTTATTACCCTGCTTCCTTTCCTTCTAGGCCCTAATTCTACAGTGTCTAAGTTACTCCCAAAGACTATACAGCTCCTCTGTCTACAGCTCTTTCTGGGTTCTAGAAATTGCTCTTCTTCTTGGCTGCCCAGACTTAGCAATGTTAGCAGTTTCCTAATGATTCTAGTTTTAGGTACTTTTCCATCCCTGGTGATTCCTCTTACCTATGCTAATACCTTTAAAACACTTCCTCCATTCCAATAAACCTGTGACTGCATGCTCTCTGTTCTCTGACAGCCCTCTAAATGATAAAACCAGCTAAGATACCATATACTCTATTATATTATTATTATCTTTCATAATCAAAACATAAAAATTATATATACAATATTACTTACATATGTTTGATTTTTAATTGAGATATTTCTACATTTCAAAAAATAGGAATACATAAAGGTGATGATTATCTATAAAGTAAATGGACAATGGAGTGTGTATGAACAGTAGACAGACGATTTCCAATATATACATTGTGACTTAATGCTTAAAATACATAAAGCAATTACCCGTTCAACACAAAACAAATAAAATTAGCACAATTATTATGGCATCAAGATGTTTTAATGTAAATGTTAAACTCTTTTTTGTCCTAAAGAATGAAATTATTAATATTAGTTTACTAAATTATCTATAGTTTTTGTAGATGTTTCCTATTTTTCATTTTCTGATATTTTGAGAGATCAAGTCCTCCCTCTTCCTCGCTTTGTCACGAGGCAGAGATTTTAATATGATTTCAGGACAAAATGAAGACCAAGGATAAGCAGAATTTCAGTGCAACAATATATGAAAAGAGAAAATGGCTACTGTTTTCCTATTTTGACTTAATTTCAACTCTATTTCCATTTCAGAATAGATGTACACTTTCCCAGGGTTAAGGGAAACCTCTTAGGGGGTAAAAACAAACATAGAACACTAAGCTGATTCTTTAAGCTTTATGGGAGTTGGATGAAATTTTATCTAAGTATAATGTATTTTCCTACTCAGGATAAGCGCACCATGAGGAGTCTGAATCCTGCCAGGCTGCTTATAAGTGCTAGAAACCAAGCAGGTAATAATCATCTGCAAGGATTCTGAAATGAAATGATCCAGCCGCCTATGCTTATGAAACATGACTATTATGTATTTGACTAATCTAAGAAATATCAAATTTTACACACCCTAACATCATGTGGTAAATATTTAATTTAGGAAGCAAGTTTCTGGGTATTGTATACTTTCTTTTCTAGCAGGTAGATAAAGGTGTCAATTTGTGACAAATCTGTTTACCTCTACTGATTAGTAATCTTTAAAAACTTTTTTTGTAAGGAGCAAAATTTGCTTTTGTTTTATTTAGAACTTTTAGTGAAAATAAGGCTGCTTTACTCTTTCACAATCAGTGAAGAAATCACTTTTTATAAAAACACGTTTACCCTCCCATGACTTTATTTTTAATTTTTAAATTCAGGAAAGATATATACTAACAGAGAATAAATTCACTTTTCAGGCTCTGCCTCTTCTTCATCTTAGTTTTCTAATTTTATTGCTATCATATATATCTTTCCTATAGTTTTTATCTCTTGATCTCAAAAGTGTCAATAAGAATATATGTTTTCCCCTAGACAGCATCCCCAGGGGCAACGTGCAGAATGTGGCAGGTACATAGAGCCAACATTGAGGGCTATCAATCAATATGAAAAGGCATAAGTGGAAAATTTTCATGGCCACCACAAATTGGTCTATATTTCCTCAATCAGTATCACCTCCTCTAATGATACAGTCTTATTATAGGTTTCAGTGTGCTGCATAAGCTAGTACCTCACAATGTTTTACTTCTTCCAAGGTTATAAAATCCTGTCGCTGAGAAAGCTTATTAAAGTAGCCATCATGCCAACTACAAAATCTATGCTTATTTATCTGTCATAAAGCATATCTATGGAGCACGTATCCTTGCACAGTTGTTTCTAAATCATTTTAAAAGTGAAACAAATAAATAAGCATGGAAAATTCCAAGGCTAGCAGTTTGCTTATCTCCCTTTTTCTTTTCTCTACAAATCTCAAACATTTCAGACTGGAAAATGTAATTCAACCAAAATATGAGAAGGTCAATGTGTTTATTACTATGACTTTAATCAGGAATCTTAGTCATCAGAAAAACTTCATATTTATATATTGCCAATATCAGGTTTGATGTGAGTTGGGTTGTTCCTGTCTTACATTATTTTTCTTAAAAGGATAGCATCAGATTTCCATGTTATTAAATAGTATGTTATACAGCAGTGTTTTTGTTTTGTCTATAGTATTGTTATGACTTCTAAACAAGAGTCTGAATAATATTAATCAAAATATTTGTATTAAAGACAGGGAAAAGTGATACGGTTGAAAGAAAAGTTTTGGGAAAATTATCCCACATATGGTTGGATGTTATTTGTCCTTCATAATTAAAAGTAGAAAGATATACTGCACAATTTCAGAGAGTAATTGAGGCAGGCTACTTAGATTCAGATGTTGATTCTGCAAATTTCTAGTTTAGTGACCATAAATAACATACTCCTCTGTGCCTTAGTTTTCTCATTTGCAAACTGTGTAGTGTAATATAAACCACCTCAGAATCTGGTTAGGAAGACCAATTAGCATATATAACATTTTATTAAGAGTTATGCCACTATCTTGTTTTGTTAAAAAAAAGAAGAAAAATTTTTACTTTAAAGTTTAATATGAAATACTATTTTTGTATCACATAGTATATGTGAATGAGTAACCTCATGGAATAATAATTTGTCACATTGTTATTTTGCCAATTGGGGGTAGTAGAATGGCAGTCCATCTGTTGTTCTAGAAAAAATTATTGTAGTGAAGCATGTTTAAAAATAAATATAGTATAACCAATATCTCTAGCTTTTTTGTTAAACTTAAAATATTTTGTTAATACTGTGAATCTGAGAGTAGCTGGCAAGTGGAATATATTAAAATCATATCAAGAGTTTTAGGGGAGTTATACATGAACATGATTGGAAATAACATCTATTCTATTGTTGCTCCACCAGATGTGTTTTTCTTCTTATGAAGCTAAAAACATTACTCCTACTGAAGAAATGGGTAAGAAAACATAACATTACATGAACATAGTACATTCTCATCACCTTCAATGCAATGGTCTTATGGAAAGCTTGAATAAGCAGTTAAAACATGTGTTATTTAATTCAGGAGGGGAGAGATTTTTAGTGAAAAGTAATAGTGAAAAGTGATAGTGAAAATGTGGTCTCCAATTGTATATAAAGGAAGAAAAGAGAGAATACTTTTAGAAAGTTTTCCAGGAATCAGTTGTAGGAATATGCAATGCCATTAATATAATGACATGACTTTATTATCTTTTATTCTTCTTGAAAATTTTTATTTTGTTTTGACTGACTTGATGTTTTAAGATTGTAGCTGTGCTAAAGGGACATTGGAGTCAATTGTAACATCTTCCCACGTTGTTAAAATAGGGTTAGTTGTGGATGCTTTAGCAAGTGGAAGGACAGTGTGCAATTCTTTACCTGTCAAATCCTATGACTTCTTCCAGGGAGGAAGCAAAAGAGAAACCATGCCAACGTTGTTACCATTTGCTGAGTAAGTAATACTGCCAAAGCAGACTATTCTGCCAGGCTAAGTTAAATGAGGTAATAAATGGGAACTGATGGAGCTTGTGGCAAATGGGAAGAAGATGCATAAGACTGTCTCAGAGAAATAGAGTAATATTTGTCTTAGTCCATTTATGCTGCTATAAGAAAATATGCCATAAACTGGGTAGCTTATAAACAACAGAAATTTATTTCTCACAGTTATGGAGGCTGGGAAGTCAATGATCAAGGCATTGCAGATTCCTTGGTGGTGAGGGCTCACTTTCTAGTTCATAAATGGCACCTTCTCACTGTGTCCCCACATGGTAGAAGTGGCAAAGCTAGTCTCTGGGACTGTTTTATAATAGCACTAATCTCATTCATGACAGCTCCAGCCTCATGATCTAATAACTCCCCAAAGGCCTCAACTCTTAAATCATCACATTGGAAATCAGATTTCAACATATGAATTTTGGTGAACCACAGACATTCAATCTATAGCAATATTCTAAATGACTTTTCTCTGTTTGGTGCTGACAATGGCTGATGGTGAAAGAAGCTGCCTAAACTACTCCCTTCTTCCAGAAAAGGAAAGTTTGTCCCCTTTTCTATCTAAAGACTCAGCCTGAATAACTGGATTTAAGATGTAATGGAGCACTTTCTAACTTATCATTGACTAGTTGGAGTTACCGTTTGGCTTATGATATCAGGATTATATTTATTTTTGTTGTTTTTTTTAGTTGTCTAAGCAGAAATATTACCTCTGAATCACATATAGCAATGACTGCTGAAGAGCTGAGTATATGCACACTATGTCACTATGAATTAAGTGACACATTACTAAGACATATGTCTTGATATGATGAGAAACAGATTTTTGCCACCTGCCTAGTTTGTCACAGCTTCAATCTTTCAACTCTATCAAACCCGAATGGGAATGAAATGCCTTTAAGAAAAGATGATGGGATCTGCATAGGCTTGAAGAAAGTGGGCATAGGGATGGCCCATAGAGTGGCCAAAATCACTGGTAATTATACTCTGATACTTCATATGGGCCACTTATGGGAGTCCTATGGAACAACCAGATAGAACTGTCTTTATAAAATAATAGGACTTATTAGAATTTTTACGGAAAACCCAATATTTTGGTGTTCTTACTGAGTACAAAAACTACTCAATATAATGGGAAGAGCATCGATGTTTAATCAGCACTGGCCCCAACCAAACTAGACAAATCTTGGAAAATTGGGGAACTACATTTGGATTACTAAGTCATCTCAAAGTGTTGTTCCAGGATGAAAAGGATTTGCTAACCAAAAATTTGCTAACCAAAGAGACTACATGCAGCTGGAAATTTGTCAAGGTTACAAAATAATCCATAAGTGGACAGCACCTTTCCAAGCTGATAAGGCCATCTCATTCATCACTGACACTGATGGAGGCCTTTACTCTTGCTCAGGAGGGAGTAGCAAGATTTGCATCACTGTGGGGTCTCCGAAAGTGGTCCAGAGTTCTATGGGCCTAGTTTGGGATGGGGTGGGAGTTCATTTATAAGAACCCTATGCTTATCCTAGGCCTAAGATGTGGTGGGGTGGGGTGGGGGAAACTTGTTGGAGAGTGTGGCTTTAATGAAATATCTCAGAGCATGTGTACTGTGGATAAAATGTCCCATAGATAAAAATTCTCCCCATGAAATGGGTCAGATGAGTGGTTTGTAATGACACTTGAATATGTATGATAGGAGTATGTTCACAAACTAAGTGGAATCTGAAATTAATTGAACAGTGGTTTTTAGTTACAAACCTAGTCACTGAAACTATATGTCCCGTGAGAATTATTTTTACTTTTTTGAAAGAAATATAAAGATGCTACTCCAATTTTAAAAGATGCATAATGTGTCAAACATTATTTTAATCACTATGCTATGATTATATAGTGTGAAAAAGTATTTGTAGATTCATTGATAAAATTAAGTGGAAATCAAGTTTCTTTGCATGATGATCACTAGGATAAGAAATTATTTTGGAGAGTCTTATTTGAAGCATTCATTTCATGTGATAACTAATAAACTTAATTGGCTGAAAGAACAGAGCAGTTGGCTTTATAAAAATCCAATGCCTCCATTTATATGTAAAAAGATCCAAATAACTGTTGGTGATTGCAGAAATATAATTGCCAGTGGTGCTGTCCCAACTTATACTTGGTTTGTAGGCTTCCTCAGTCCCAACTCAACACCTGATACGCTTACCAGTGCTTCTCTTTTTTTGGTATGCCTTTCTTCAGTAATCTCTTACAACAGAAATTTAGACACACATACACACACACACACACACACACACACACACATACACATAATTTTTTTATCCCATGAATCTAAAGCTCAGTGATTCAGCTGGGCCCAACTGGTGGTTCTTTGGGTCTTGTCTGACCTCACTGACATGTCTGATGGTCAGCTGGTTGTGAATTGAGACAACTGAGATGGCTGGGCTAGATTCTACCTATCTCTGCTTCTCTGATAGACTTGATTGGGTCTGTGCTTATAAAATATCAGTAGTACAAGATCAGGAAAAGTCTAACCGCTGAAATGCTGTCCCAAGCTTCCACCTTCAAAGTATTTGCTAACACTGTCCAAAGCAAGAAACATGCTCAAGCCAGAATCCACATATGAGAGCACTACATCATTGCCTGGAAAAGGAGAAAGATATAAGAAGCATTATGAGCTGAATTCTGTTCGCCAAAATTTATGTTGAAGTCCTAACCCCTGGTACCCCAGAATATGACTGCCTTTAGAGATAGGGTCTTTAAAAAGATAATTAAGTTTAAATGTGGTCATTGATGTGGGCCCTAATCCAATATGACTGATGTCCCTACAAGAAAAGGAGATTAAGACTCAGACATGCACAGAGGGAAGACCATGTAAAGACACTGAAGACAGTCACCTACACTCCAAAGACAGAAGCCCCAGAATAAAACCAAACCTGCCTGCATCTTGCCCTCAGACTTCTAGCATCCAGAACTGTGACAAAATAAATATTTGTCATTTAAATCTCGTCTCTGATACTTTATGGCAGCCTAGGCAAGCTAATACAAGGAGGAATGGAAAATGCATGCAACCTATACTCCGTCCCAGATTAGGGCTTCCAAAATTCTTATACAATCACTTTAATAAGTTCAAAGTTCAGGACTTTATGAGTCACATCAGGTTTAGATGTAGTTACCCTTAATACACGCACATGCAAACTGAAGAGAAAATATGTCTTTCTCACACACACTAAAATGCAGTATTGGAACAGAGACAGGATAAAATCAAAAGAAATACCATATTTTAAGAGAGGAGGAATGAGAGGCTGTTCAGAAAAGAGCTCAGCAAGCTTCTTCTGTTCAAAACATATGAATTCTCAAGGTCTTAAGACTGGCCTTTTGCCCAGCACCTGGGAGATGACCCCTGAGTCCTTGGTGCATTTTGCACAGTAAATGTATCTTTGTACACTTGAGAACTAGGACCATACCAGATAGTTTGTGCTAACAATGGTATTTATGGTGAATGCTTGCTTTTGTATGTCTGAAACCTTGGATCTTAGCAGCTGAGGTCAGTCACGTGGACATCACAAGCCTATGTGAATAATTCCCAATGAAAACCCCTGGCACCAATGCTTGTGTGAGACTTCCCTGGGTGGCAACATTGTGCATGTGTTGCCACATGTAATTTCTCTGGGATTTAAGAACTGCCCACGCAAATCCACTGGAAGAGCACAGCTGAAAGCCTGTGCTTGGTTTCTTCTGGACTCCATCCTGCATGCCTTTTTCCTTGCTGATTTTAATACGTTTTCTTTTGTTGTAACTAAACTGCAGCTGTGAGTATTACCATTTGTCTGAGTTCCATGAGTCTTTTTAGTGAATTAGCAAGGCAAGCGTGGTCTGGGGACTCCAGAGAAAGAAACAAGTGATGAATTTTAGGATGAGGGCTGAAAATTTACAGAGTTATTTATGCCTATATTATATTGACCAAAGCATGTCACATGGCATATTATTTTCCTCTGGGTGCTTTGACAGATTACTATAAGCTGAATGGCTTAAAATAACATAAATGTATTCTCTTCTAGTACTAGAGGCTAGAGAGACCAAAATAAGATTCACTGGGCCAAAAAAAGGTGTCGGCAGAACCATAATTCTTCTAGAGGCTCTAAGGGAGAATCTGTTTCTTGCCTCTTCCAGTTTTTGGTGGTTGCCCAAATTCTTTCACTTGAAGCTAAACCATTTCAGTATCTGTCTCCATGGCCACATTCTTTCTTTCTCTCTCTCAAAAGTCCCTCTCCCTATCTTTTAAAAGGTACATGTGATTGAATTTAGGGCCCAATAGAATTAAAAAAGGATAATCTCTTCCTTTCAAGATCCTTAAATTAATACAGTTACTTACCAAAGTGGACACATTATAAGAAATGAGTCATTAGGAGATTTCATTGTTGTGTGAATATCACAGAGTATATTCACACAAATCTGGAAGGTACAGCCTACTACATACACACTTAGGCTATAGCCTATTGCTCCTAGACTATAAATGTCTACAGAATTTTACTGTACTAAATACTGTAGACAATTTTAACAACAGTAATTCACAGCTAAACATATCTAAACATAACACAGGTACAGCAAAAATATAATGCAAAAGATAAAAAACAGTACACCTGTATAGGGGCACTTATGAATGGAGCTTGCAGGATGGGAACTGTTCTGGGTGAGTCAGTAAGTGATGAGTGAATATGAAAGCCTAGTGTATAATACTATACATTTTATCAGTGCTGTACACTTGGATTAAACTGAATTTATCAGAAAATAATTTTTCTGTCTTCAAAAATAAATTAACCTTAGTTTACTGTAATTTTTTATTTTATAAACTCTTATTTTTTTACTTTTGACTCATTTGTAATAATAGCTTAAAACACAAATGTACTGTACAGCTGTACAAAAATATTTTCTGTTTATATCCTTATTTTATATTTTTAAATTTATTTTATTTTATATTATTACTTTTTATTTTTTTTAAATGGAAATACAAACAGACACATTAGCCTAGGCCTACACAGGGTCAGGATCACCAATATCAACCGTTTTTGTCCCACTGGAAGATATTCGGGGGCAATAACATGCATGGAGCTGTCATCTCCTATGATAACAATGCCTTCTTCCAGAATACTTGCTGAAGGACCTGCCTGAGAATATTTTACAGTTAACTTTTTTTTTATTATAAGTAGAAAGAATACATTCTAAAATAATGATAGAAAATATATTATATTAAATACTAGGTGATGGGAGTTTTTCGCTTCATCATAATCTTGTGTGTCCTGTATATGTGGTCTGTTGATCAAATTTTGTTTTGTAACACATGGCTGTAAAATATTTTGGGCTGTAAGATAATAGTCACAGATGTCTGAGATTAGGGCTTGGATCTATCTTTGTTGGAGCCATAATCTACTCCACACAAGACAAAAGCCAAATGGAAATAGACTCCGCTCATTATAAGGATGTGGCTATGGTATAGGTATACAATACAACAGGGAGATACTAAAAGTTGGGACCAAAAAGAAAAAAAAAATACCTAAACTTGTCATCTTTGACACAATCATGTTATCATAATATGAGCATTTTATTTCCTATTATTCCAAAGCTTCCCTAAAATCTTGTTCAATTGTGGGGTCAGGCTCAAAGTCTAGGTTCTCATGATGCACAGACAAAATAACTTTCTTCAAATAGACTAATTACAAGTTTTAAATCTTAGCATAAACTCAACAGACACTCTCATTTTAAAACGGGAACAAATGGAGGTACGTATCATATTCTGTGAATGCTGTGAAATGTTGCTGAGAAAATCTTAAGTTCTGGGAATTTTTCTTGACTTGATCCTAGTTTTGCTCCCAGAAAGGGCTTCTCCAACCAATCTCCTTTATATTTTAAATTTGCCTCCTTAGAGGTGTCCCTTCCCTGTAACATGCTGGTTATTTAAACAAATCACTGGAAAATATGCCTTTCAAACAATATTCTCAGAATATTTCCTTCATATAGAAAGAAAGTTAGGGGCAAGGAAGAGATTTTTTGTTGTTGTTCATTTTGTACATTTCCCAACCCTTTTACTCCATACTGGCAGGTTTTTTGAAAATATAGCTTTCATAAATCTTCATGAGCTTCCTTGATTTTGATTCAAACCTAGTCTATGTAACAAAAGGCAGAAGCAAAATTCATTTCTCAATATGTCTTTCTCTCTAGGCTTGGTTACACCAACTACAGATGTGTCAGGGCTCCTTAAGTGAATTTATCCAGCTGAGAGAATTTTCTTGGAACCTTCTTAATTGTTTTAGAAATATTAGCAAAAATTCGCACGATCACAATTTTGATTTGGTCTTAACCCTGAGGTCATGTCTTATTTGAAAATGTTTAACTGACTTGAGAGTCTGAACATGAAAACAGTTTTATTTTCCAAACCGGCAAGTTTTGGCCCCTGCTTATTACCTCTGAATTCTACTTTGAAATTTTCTAGTTTTTTTTTTTTCCTGAGTTTATATCTTTCATTTAGTAACACAGTGTCTGATATAAACAGTATGCTTACTGAAAGACTCTGTTTAAGTCTAAAAGTGTATTTAGTACATTTTGCATTTTCTAATTCACTGCAGGGAAAGAGTTACACTAAATAATTTGCCACTGCAGAAAAGGGGGCCCTTTTCCCAGTCTACCAGTTTCTTCCCCATATTATCCCACCCTCTGTAATCATTCTCTTGTCATTTTCTAGGTTCTTCTAACAGTTTCCTCAGCACCTGGCACAAAATCACTGCCACATATTTTAAGATTGTCTTATGGTAGCATTGCTCTGTCAGTATTAAAAATTGATTAAGCCAGGAATTTATCATTAAAAGAATTTCTCATTAAATTATTGTGAAAATGGGAATACCATGGCAACTAGCATAAACAATTGTGGGAGCATCTAGACAGTGAAGGTTTTGAAGAAGGAAGTTGTAGCATCAGAGTGATTGACTCTGCCAAACTGAAGGCCTGGCACAGATAGAGACTGTGTGCCAGTCGCTGTAACCAAGTCACCTTTTTGTTAGCTGCCATTTCTAAAATTAGTGTTATCCTTAAAGAGCCATGGCTTGTTTTACAAATGTACCTGTTTATACAGATCAAGTGAGACTTTAGTAGATTGTTGATCTATTTTTTTTTTTAATCGATGCCATGATAAACTAGCCAATGCCATGTGTCTCTAAGAGTCAGACAATTCTGATTACTGCTTTGGCACTGTGGTTCACGTACACTAAGTCTTTGGCAATTAAAATTAACTCAGCTCCTCCCACTGTGGGATTTTATTATCACAATTGCATTTAGGGATCCTAGTTGAATGTTAACAGTTTCTCCTGTAATTTCTGACCTACAGAGAAAAGTAAATAAATCCAGAGCATATCAAGGATGCTGGGCCACCCCTCAAAAATTTATTTCCCACAATCATAGTAAAAGGTGATTCCTCTGTGCCCCAGCCCCCTGAAGTGGGTGATCAGGTCTTATGTATTAAATCCAATTTAATATTTCTATGTCTCTAAGCCTTTGAGACTTTCCTCTATCAAGGCAATACTGGAATTTCAACTTCACTTTGTGTATAGGTCACTCGAGTCTGTTTTAACCAACCAACCAAGCAAACTATTAAGGCCCTTTTAATACCTCATGCTAAAATATTGATTCTAATATCTCTACTTAGTGAGCTCATCTCATTAATTCATCATGATCAAACTTTATATACTTTATATACCTTCCATCATGATCTCATATCCTTAAGACAAATTCCAATATATATTTCCAAGATTTCTGTATAAAGTGGAAACATTTTGAAGTTATATTGGTGCTAAGTGCCATTTTTTCATGAATTACACTTTGTACCTCTCCCTTTGGAGTTTTTTGGGGCCTGAGTCTTGTGGGTCTAGAAACAGAGAAGTGTGGTACAAGTAGGTCATGAAGAAAATCAGTAGTGCTGACTCAGGAAAGGCCAGTACAGTTTCTTCTGGTATGAGTGGAAAGGCTGATTCTACTGGCAAAGAAAGCTCAGAAAAATTTAGGGGTTTGATGACCCATCACCACTGAAATCTGCTTATATTTCCCCATTCAAATTTTCAGAATCCCACTCTTGCCAATCAATGTGCCCCCTTTATCAGAAGACAATTTGTGATATTGAGAATCTGATTTGCATTGTAATTCAGCCATTCATAGGATGACACTGAATTTAGTTCTCAGAGAGCTTCACCCTGAGGCTGTTAGGGACAAGGATTTGTTTCAGGGCAGATATAAAAGTTTTCGGACCCTTCATGCTGCTTGTGCTAGAAATTTGAAGTCCTGGGCTAATCTATTTTGTTCCCTTCTTCAATGGACTGAATTGTGTCTCTACAAAATTAATATGTTGAAGGAATAACCCGTCTCCAATGCTACCTATTTGCAGATGGGGTCTTTAGGGATATAATTAAGGTTAAACAAGTTCATAAGGGTAAGACCCTACTCTGATAGGGGTAGTAACCTTGTAAGAAGAGAAATAAGAAAATACCAAAGCACTCTCTCCCCACCTCACATATGCACCAAGGGAAGGCCATATGAGCACACAGCAATAAGGTGGACATCTGAAAGCCAGAAACAGTGATTTCATCAGAAAATGATGCTGCTGGCTCTTTGACCATGGAGCTTCCAGAACTGTGAGAAAATAAACTTCTGTTGTTTAATTCATCTGGTCTGTGATATTTTGTTATGGCAGCCAGAGCAGACTAATACATACACTTACTAGAGCTAATCTCATTATACTCCTTAATTTGATTAAAATGTTCTGAGATATCTTCTGTAGGTATTTGATTAAGAGTACACAGTGACAATATTTTGCATTATCTCTACTGTCATGCCAGGGAATACCAATTCTCTTTTTATACAGTTATTGGTTCTTTTGAATATGATCACATTAGAAAATCAATTTTGGTGTGGTATATGTATACCATGGAGTACTATTAAGCTGTAAGAAACAACAGTGATATAGCACCTCTTGTATTTTCCTGGATAGAGCTGGAACCCATTCTACTAAGTGAATTATCCCAAGAATGGAAAAATAAGCACCACGTATACTCACCAGCAAATTGGTTTCACTGATCAACACCTAAGTGCACATATAGGAATCACATTTATCTGGCGTCAGGCAGATGGGAGGGGGAAGGAGGGGACGTGTATATACATATATAATGAGTGCCATGAGCACCCTCTAGGGGATAGACACGCATAAGCTCTGACTTGGGGAGGCAAGGACAACATATGTAACCTACTCATTTGTACCCCCATAATATGCAGAAATAAAAGAAAATTAATTTTGGAAATCTCAGAGAATTCACATTTAAGCTTCTCTTCCTCTAGAACCAATTCTTGTACCAAAATTTGAAATCAGAAGGGTTCAACTGGAGAAGTAGAAACAGTAGTAGATATATATTAAAGATTTTATTGTCATAATTTGGCTTATATAATTGTGGGATGGTGTCTAGGCAAGTACAAAATCCAAAGAGCAGGCTGCTAGGAGGGAAGGCTAGAATTCTTCAGAAAGTTCTGATAAGCTTTTATTTATAGCCAATTTTTTTTCTTTGTAATTCTCAGTTCTACTCTTAAGGTTTTCAATCAATTGAATCAGTCCCACCCAAATTATCTAGTATAATCACAAATCTCTCTTATTTAAAATCAACATTAAACATCATTGACTTGAGTAATATCTATAAAAATACCTTTATAGAGATACCTGGATTTGTATTTGATTGAATAACTGGAGACTGTACCTTACACACAGTAACATGAAAAGACCATCACAAGTACTATTGGTTAAAAAAAGTAGCAATCTTTTAATAGTATTCTATATTCAAAAATATATCAATAAATATAATAAATTTAATGTACTAAGAATTCCATGGAATTTTTAAAACAAAATTTAGCAATACTGTTGGGAGAAGAATTTTTGTTTGGTTTGTTTTCTTTCTTATAAATCTATCGTGCATTTTAGGGAAAAACATAATGGAAACTTCTTGAATATATATGAGAATTGCCATACAAAACTATGATGCTTCAACAAAGTAAGCATATTTATACAACTGACAAATTTTTATAAGATCTGATAAAAATTATTTATGTTCCAGTAAAGATTCTTGTACATATATTCTTATTAATATTTGTTGAACTTAATTAGATATGTAGCTATTTCCATCCATGGCCCTCTGATGGCTTTAAGATACTTCACATGCATAGGGTTATGAGTATTTCAGTTTTAGTAGAGGCATATTAAGCATCTGATTAAGTAAAAGTTTTCATCACTGTATTTACAGGTCTTTGATAAAATGAATTCAGTGCAGCTTAACAAGCTTATTTGATTCTTACCAACTTCCTGAACTCTACTGTTCTGTCAAACTGAACCTCTGTAATTCCTTGGATATTCCCCATTTCTCTTAATGCTATGCCTGGTAGAGCCTTATGCACTGCCTACAAAGCTCCTCATCCTCATTCTCCACATTCATACAACCAGAGTAGAGGATTACATAACTCTTCTCATTTGAACTGTTCATTTGAACTGCTCCTGTATCTCACTTTACTTGTATCCCTTCCATGACATTTGCTGTACCCTATCTTACATAATCATTTTTCATTTGTATTATTTATGCTCACTGAGAGAATATATTGGGCTATATTCATAATTGTCTCGATTTTTCCATAATTATGTTTTATTTATGAACTATAATCCCACATACTGTAAGAGCAAGATTATTTATTATTTTCACAAAATAATGATTCTTTTTATGATCTTATTGCTAAGATGATTTAGAAAAAACTCAATCACCTCTTCCATCATTATTTTCCAGATCTATATAATGTTCATGTATTAATACTGGCAAAGAAGCAAGTCTGAGCAGGCATAACAAAATTCTAAACAGACAGAGAACTTAATTTTAACAAAATCAGAGAGTCAAGTGATAACTACCATCTCCTCTCTTATTTTATTTTGATTTTCCAATATTTAATTTAATGAATGTCTGTTTCTATATTCTACCCAAGTTGTTAATATAACATTGAATTTTATGGTCAATACAACCAGAGCCCTCTGCTGTATGCTAGAAATATAACAATAGATTATGGTTGCTTCAAATGCACTGGAAACGGTACAATGAGTAATGTTCTTATAGCTACTCCCTTCATGCTTCAAAAATATACAATTTTGGGTTATCTAGGATGTATTGCTATAGCTTGAATTATATTTTTGGAAATTAGCATGCTGTAGTAACTGACTAGATTTTTCTCTTTGGAACTGCTTGTTGCAAAAACTAGGCTTTGCATATTCATAAAGAAGACAGAAATCAAGATATATCTACCTCTTTCTAGATTTCTGACTAATTTATTCCTGTATTAAATATTCTCTTTTTCATACATCTAGAGTCTTTATTAATTAATTATATTTAATTAAATGGCTGACTTACCCTATTTTGAGTATCTTGCCTAATCCATTAAATAATGGGTGCCTTCTTTTCTTCTCTCCCTTCATTCATTTCTTCGTCCTTCTTCTATCTCTCCCTTCCTTTCTTTCTTCCTTTTGTTCCCTCACTCCTTTCCTTTTTTCCCTTACTTTCTTCCTTTCACTCCTTCCTTCCTTTCATTTTTCCTTCTTTCCTTTTACCAGTACTATAAAGAGAGATAAAAGAGGCAAACGTATAAAATCCCAATTCTTTTGGCATTTCCAGAGTGACACAATCTTTCAAATAGCATTCTTATTTTATTAGACAGAGGAAATTATCAATCTTGGGCACAGTTTCTCTGTCATTCATAGATCAGAACTTTAGGAAGAATAAGTTCTCTTTGATGAGGTTACACATATTAATTGAAAAACAACAATATTTTTATCTGTCACCTGGAAATTAATGATGTTTGTAATACCAGTTTTTAAAACCCTAAAAGTCTAATGTTTCATGAGTTCAGGAGCTGAGTTTGTGTTTATCATAAGTGTATCTTCCTACTGTAATAAGTAGTTTCTGATACAATGTAATTTCTCAGTGTATCAATTGTGTAAATAATTATTAGTATTTGAAATGAACCTACAACTATTCTCATTATTCATTAATTCTCTAGAACAATTACACAGTACAATAATGCACAGGAAAATCATTATAAACCAAAGTTATCTCAAGAAATTGTATTTTCTGTAAAATAAAATCAATAGCAATAAAGGTATAATTCTATAAAGTGTTAATAGTCAGAATATTCTTATAATAAAAAAACAGATCATAGCTTAATTTCTAAGATAACAAGAACAATTTTCATGAATTAATTATACAGGTTAATTTTATAATATTTTCAATATCTAAAAAATAAGCATTTATTACTAAGTATAGTCTTATACTGACATACATGTATGTAGAATAAGATAAAGTTGTAACTTTATTAACTATATCTATGGGTTATATCAATATAGATTTAACAATAAATATATGAGAAATTGATCAGGTTAATTTTCAGTTCTGGCAAAGTGGGAAACATATTAATACAAAATTTTTAAATAATAAAATATAAGACATTATCAAAGTTGAGAAATTCTTAAATTCTCATACATCAATTAATTTCAATTAAACACTTTCTTAAGCTATATCTCTAATAAAATGATAGACTAGAAAAATCTATTTTAATACTATCACAGAGATAAGATATGACATGTATCATCTTTCCCTAGCCTCTGAGTACTCAGATCACTTAAAAGCACCAGACTTCCCAGTGGAAGTAGTTTTGAATTTACATGGTTCACATTGTGTGAGACATCTGGCTTTCTCCACAAATGGAATTTTTAAATATAAAATTTATTCTTGGTTATTGATTATTCAGTCTCATATTACAAGTAATTTTCATATAAAACTAAACCCACTAAACATGAGTAAAAATCAAAAGTGTCATACCCAAAGCATGGGCAACAAAAGTAAAAGTGGATAAATGGAACTACCTCAAAGTAAAAAGCTTCTGCACAGTAGAGGAAATAGCAGAGCAAAAGGCATAGGCTGTTCTTATGTGCTGATGGAAAATATTTGCAAACCATTTATCTGATATGGGGTTAATATCAAAATATATAAGAAACTCCTATAGCTCAATAACAAGCATACATACAACACACACAACAAATAATGCAATTAAAAATGGATAAAGGACTCTGAAGAAGGCATACAAATGACTCCCAGGTAGATGAAAAGGTGTTCACCATCGCAGACCATCAGGGAAATGCAAATCTAAACCGCAATGTTATATTACCTCACAACTGTTAGGATAGGTATTACCCAAAAGAAAACAAACAAACAAACAAACAAACAAAAAACCCAAAAGATAAAAAATACTGACAAGGGTGTGGAGAAATTGGAATACTTCTACACTATTGGTGAAAATGTAAAATGGTACAGCCCCTAAGGAAAACAGTATGGTGGCCCCTTACAATATTAAATATAGAACTACCATATGATCCAGCAATACCACTTCTGGACATATTTTGAAAGCAGGATCTCACAAATAGATATCTTGCATGCTCATATTCATTGTAGCATTATTCATAATAGCCATGATACAGAAACAACACAAATGTCCACCATAGATGAATAAAGGATGGTTTTACACACACATACACACACACACACACTCACACTCACACAAAGAAGTATTATTTTACCTTAAAAAAAAGGAAATTCTGCCATTTGCAACAATATGGATGAATCTGAAGAACATTATGCAAAGTCAAATAAATCAGTCAAACAAAGATGATTCTACAAATATGAGGTGTCTAAGATAGTCAAACACATGGAAGCAGAGAATAAAGTGTCAGTTACCAGGTGCTGAGAGGAGAAGAAAATGGAAAATTGGTGCTCAGTGAGTATAAAGTTTCAGTTATATAAGTTGATAAGTTCTAAGATCTGCTGTACAACATACTGCCTATGGTTAACAACATAGTATTGTGAACTTCAAAATTTTCTGAGAGTAGATATCATGTTAAATGTTCTTACAATATTAAGTGAAAGGAATACAAGAAAGATTTTGAAGGCAATGTTTATATTTATTACCCTTATTCTGATGATAGTATTGCAGGTGCAAGCATATGTGTAAACCCATCAAATTGCATGCAGGTATATAAAACTGGTAGAGTTTGTTTTATTGTTGTTATTATATATCAATAATACCTCAATTAAGCCGTTAAAATTTAAATGTATCATAAAAACTTTATGAAAATACAACTCATCATCAGTGAGAATTGCACTGACTATAACACAGAGACATTGAACATCAGAAAATATGAAAGATTGTTAAAGAGACCAAAAGATTGGGATGGGAAACCTTAGTTGTATGACTAACAGAAATTAGAAAGGATAACCTGAGAAAATGAATAAAGACCTAATGATTTCAAAACAACAGAGACAATAAGTACAGTACACATGAGATGACAGAATTTACAGTTAACTAAATTTTTCTGAAAAAAATTTAATATATTCTTTATGAATATGGAACTGAAATCCATTAAAAATAAGTAAAATGCAAAATGTTGTGGCAAAAAAATTAGTATATGTGCAGTTATATATAAAAATTTGTTTTGTGATATGAATAGTAAAAATTTATAAAACTAGGATTTTTTATAGGCAGACTCAGGTCAACCATAACTTGTAAATTGTTGGGATGTGGAGAAAAGAGTGAAAATGTATTTTGGAGAAATAGAATGTATAATTTCAAAGTAGAACAGCAAAGAAAAAAAAGAACCAAGGAAAAGTAATTGACATAATGAATGAGGGGAAAAGCACAACAAATAAACACTGATAAATTAAGTAATAAAAATAAATACAAATATTTAATAATTATTAATTATAAATAGATCAAATGAATACTGGAAAAATTTTTTTTCATATTGGATTAGAATGTTTAGATAATCTAGTTATTTGCTTTTTATGAGCTAAAACATTACAACACTAAAAGTGCAATGTGTTAATGTAGGCCTTTTATATTAATAGATAAATATATTTCAAGGTACAAAGCTTATAAGGGATACAAAATGAAATAAATAAGGAATTTACTCCTATTTCTATAAGATTCCCACTTTGATGGTGTCTTATAGAATGAAAAATTGGGGCTTTATTCATTTAATAAATAGTAACTGAGCCCTACTGTGTTCTGGTATCGTGCTTGGTGTTCAATGGACATAATGTTTCATTATTTACAGATATGAACTTCAAATTCAGAATATAAAATTTATATTTCATGTTCAGGAATATAAAAAAATTCTAGCTCAAAAGTCACATTAAAATAGAACTAGAATCAAATTATTATACGAATCCAGTGTTCCTCCCCTGCTTCTCATCACATTGGAAAAGGATGATCATTGGTTACTAAAGAATAATAGTAAGGGGGGTAATTAATATAGAATATGCAATTACTTTTATTTCTAATCATAGTGGAAACAGAGATAAAAACCAAACAAATAGATGTGTGAATCATGATTAAATTATATATGGCATACTTATGATTTTTTGTATAAATTAGCAATCATCCTAATTTTATTTTATTATTTCCTTTATTGCTCATTCCTAACATTTCAATCAAAGTAATTCTGCTATTCTTTATCCCATCAAATGTTAGAATGTTCCAGGTTCATTGGCCTGTAAGTGTAAAAATAAATAGAATTCCAACTTGACTATCAGATTCAACTATCCAAATATTAAATTTATAAAGTTATTAGTAATAGGTTTATACTTGTAACATTGATGATATCATGCATTATTAATAGATCTCAGGGAGATGTATTTTGCTCTATAATATAGCACTTATGTAGATCCCTTCTTCATCACTGCAGCACTCAGAAATGTTGGAGAATGATGGATTGCAGCTGCTTTCGTTTGTGGGAATTGCCCTTAGCTGAAGTTAGCTGCCTTATCACAATTATATCTCCCCCTTAGCAAGAAGCTTCCATCCATGACTGCCATGAAGAGGGAGGAAGGCACCAGAGCCATCCCAGTCCAAAGGATCCCGTGGAAATAGCCTAGATTTCTGTCAGACTCCACAGCAGTTATGTTCTTTCTTTGTTCAATCCTAGTTTTTCTCATCCCTGACTTGAGTTGCTCTTTTAAACCACTTCCATAAAAATCACCATCACTGAATTCATTTTCTCAGGAATCTGACCAAATACAATTGATGTCAAGAGTTATCATAGGAAGGAGAGTCTAGAGCTCATAACCAGCCAGCTGATATTTGAGAATATCTTATGTATAAGTAAGACTAAGAATAGCTTGTGAACATTTTTCATGACAGATGCATTGCTAATAAAATCCCTTCTCTTCTTAATTATTTATGCTATTTGAATTGCAATAATGCATAATTTTCTCCTAAGATGTTTTTAAAATAAAAAAGTCATAGATGAAGCTCGTACAGGCTCCTGCTCCAGATTAAAAATAATATCATTATTTTGTTTAATGTGAATGATAGCAAACAGAAATCAACCCATTATCTAAATAATTATCATATTTTATACCTGAGCCTATTATTTCTTGGATCAAAAGAGAATGTCATAAGTGTGTCATATTCAATAATCCTCACAATATTTCAAACTTATCATCATTATTATATCTGTTATAAGTGGTCTTTGTTTTTACTACTATAATTGTTTTGGGGCATCATGAACCACACACACATAAGATGGTGAACTTAATCAATAAATGTTTTATGTATTTCGAACAGCCATTCCCTTGTTTCTCCCCCTCTTCTTGGGCCTCCCCATTCATAAAGACATGATATTAACAAAAGTATTAAAATTAGGTTAATTAATAAACCTGCAATGGCCTCTAATTATTTAATTAAAGGAAATCAAAAGCTAGAAATGATTATGTTTAGTGGAAAAGGCATGTGGACTGCAGAGATGGGCCAAAAGTTATATCTCTTATGTCATATAGCCAAGTTGGACTGCAAAGAAAAAGTTCTTAAAGGAAAGAAAGTAAAAGTTCTACTTCAGTGAACACACAAATAATAATAAAGCAAAACAGCCTTATTGCCTGGTTAGAAGGTCAAACCAGCCACAACATTCTCTTAAATAATAGCCTAATCCAGAGTAAAGCCCTAACTCTCTTCAATTCTAAGATGATTGAGGAAGGTGAGGGAGCTGCAGAAGAAAAGTTGGAAGCTAACAAAGATTGGTTCATAAAGTTTAAGGAAAGAAGCCATCTCCATAACATAAAAGTGTAAAGTGAAGCAGCAAAGCCTATGTAGAACGTGCAACAACTTACCCAGAAGATCTAGCTAAGATCATTGATGAAGGTGGCTATATTAAACAACATATTTTTTATGTAGATGAAATAGTCTTATGTTGGAAGAGGATGCCATCTAGGACTTTCATGGCAAGAGAGAAGTCAATGTCTTTCTTCAAAGCTTCAAAGGACAGGCTGACTCTCTTGTTAAAGGACAATGCAGCTGGTGACTTGAAGTGGATGCCAATGCTCATTTACCATTTCAAAAATCCTAGAGCTCTTCAGAATTATGCTAAATCTATTCTACCTGTGCTCTATACATGGATAAACAAAGCCTGGGAAAACACATATCTGTTTACAGCATGGTCTACTGAATATTTTAAGCCCTCTGTTGAGACCCATTGCTTAGCAAAAAGATTACTTTCAAAATACTACTACTCATTGACAATAAACCTCATCATTCAAGAGCTCTGATGGAGATGTACAAGATTAACATTATTTTTCATGCCTGCTGACACAACACCTGTTTTCCAGCCAGTGGAACAAGGAGTGATTTCGACTTTCAAGTCTTATTATTAAAGAAATACATTTCATACGGTATAGTTGCTATAGATAGCAATTCCTCTTATGGATCTCGGCAAAGTAAATTGAAAACATTCTGAAAATTATTAAATATTCTAGATGCCATTAACAATATTTGTGATTCATGGAAAGAGGTTAAAATATCAATATTAACAGGAGTTTGGAAGAAGTAGATTCCAACTTTCATGTAGAAGTAGATTTCAACCTTCACTTTGAAGGATTCAAGCCTTCAATGGAGTAAATAACTAGATGTGATGGAAATAGTGAGAGATCTGGAAATATTAACAGAAGTAGAACCTGCAGATGTGATTTAATGACTGTCATCTCATGATGAAACGTGAGAAGTTGTTTCATATGGATGATCAAATAAAATGGTTTTTCTTAAGATGGAATCTACTCCTAGTGAAGATGCTGTGAATATTGCTGAAATGACAACAAAGAATTTAGAACATCATATAAATTTGTTAATAAAACAGTGGCAGGGTTAGAGACAATTTGACTCCAATTTTAAAAAAAGTTCTCCTATGGGTAAAATGCTATCAAATAGCATCACATGGTGCCAGAGAAATCTGTCATGAAAGGAAGAGTCAATCAATGTGGCAAACGTCATTGTTGTCTCATTTTAAGCCACACAACCTTCAGCAACCACCACTCCAATTAGTCAGCAGCTATCAACATCAAAGCAAGACCCTCCACCAACAAAAAGAATACTAAATGCTGAAGTCTCAGGTGATCGTTAGTAGTCTTTTGAAATAAAGTATTTTTTTAATTTAAGGTATGAACCTTTTTTAGACATAATACTATCACACACTTAATAGACTATATCTTACTGTAAACATACCTTTTATATGCACTGAGAAACCAAAATATTTGTGTGATTTGCTCTATTGATTGCAAGATTGGCTTTTTGGAAATGTCTGGAATCTGATCCACATTATCTCTGAGGTATGCCTATACTTTGCATTTGTACATTTATTCTTCCATGTTTCTCAAAATATCCCTTTGACTTTCCTATTTTACTAAAATGTAATTCTCACATTTCTCCAAAACTGTTTTTTGGAAATGTACCCATCAGTATTTGTAATTTTGAATATATTTGAATCCTCAAAATGTTTAAACATAGGCAAAGATTGCGTGTGTGTGTGTGTGTGTTTAATTTTGAATAAATGGCATCATAACAAACATGCTTATTTTACTTTAGTACAGTCTGAGCATTTCGTACTTGATTCCTCTTTACTGTCACTTCTCCCATTCTCTTCTCCCTATTTTTCCCTATTGTCAGCACCCATACAAAATAACTGATTTGTATCCTTTTACATGCTCATCTAATTATCTAATTATTTACTTTTGTTCATGTTTGTTTTACAAAATAGGTCGCATTGCCCTGAAAACATTATAAAATGATAATAGGGAATATGCAATTAGGAGAAATAATTGCATAATGACATTGCAAACCCTTGAAGGTAAAAGATGTGAGATGAAAACACAGCATATGTTTATAAAAACATTTCAACTAAAAATGAATTTTTACCTTTGAAACTTCATAATTTCTATTTATTTTGATTTTATCAAAGTTAAGGAGAAAATCCATTCAGTGCAGTATTATCAAAAGCATTTGGCAAATGTAATTTGTGCAAATTGTCTCCTCCCATAGGAACAAAGAATACTGGTACCTCGTTCATCACCTTGCAATGATTTCATTACTTACTGCCCAGGTGCCCTCTTAGGCACAGTGCCGGATAAATAGGTAGAATAAGTATTCAGCGCATGATTCATAAATTGAGTAAAACATTTTCTAGCAATGAAACAACAACTTCTGTGACATTTATACTTTTTATCTCCATCTTAAGAGCTTCTACAATAGCTCTACATGATTCTTTGGGAGCTACAACAGCTTTACATGATTCCTTGGAATCAAGCCAAACT
Source organism: Microcebus murinus (assembly GCF_040939455.1). Taxonomy (NCBI): domain Eukaryota; kingdom Metazoa; phylum Chordata; class Mammalia; order Primates; family Cheirogaleidae; genus Microcebus; species Microcebus murinus. Next base: position 18,184,360 of record NC_134114.1, read on the forward strand.
TTAGGATTTCTTTAGGCTCCTTATTAACAGCAGTGATGAAATCAAAACAACAATGATTGCATCTGTGTTAAATTAAGGATACAAACAAGTGATGTTTGTCTAGCATACTCCTGACATTTGTGGAAGTGAATGTAGCATGTGCCTGTGGCATGATACTGATTTGGTCAAAGGACTTTTGTAACCTTCATTTGAAAGGTGTACTAAGAAGAAATTAGAAAAATAAATTGAAAAATGTATCTCAATTATTTTGTAAAATTTCAAAACCATAAAGAGGATATCCATGAATTAAATCTAAGTAATAGTGTTATTTATAGTGATCAACTGAGACCCAGGCCCATAGTTGAAAAGTGTAATTTTTTGTCAGATATTGAAATAATTTATACCAAAAATATCTTTGTTTTAAAAACTGTAGGAAGAGATACCATTAAATACTATTTAAGATAGTGAAATATGTTTCACATTATTGCTCTACTATTAGCTTGACTATATTTAGCCAGCAATTTAACTTTTGTGTCCCTCAGGTACTTCTTTAAAATTGGGGGAAGAAAGTGCCACACATATATAGCTATTGTGCAAATTTAATTGGACAGTTCATGTAAAATAATAACAGTGCCCGGAAATTAGAAAGCATTCACTAAATGTTACTTATTGTTAGGAAATTCAGGGAATGGTTAAAATCTGCACCAGAGGAGATAATTTTTTCTTTCATCTGTAAATAGGAAACAAGAGACAATTTCCTCGCTTAGGAAGAAGTTTGGAAAGAGCTTTGAAAATAATTCCTCTAATACCAATTTGACAGCTCTAATACCAACTATTTACCAAAATAGTTAAATAAGAGAAAATACATAAAATGTGGAAATAAAAAAATTCAAAGCCCAATCATGTAGGTAGAAAAAACATGATAAAGAGAAGAAGGGAAGTTTAAAAATGTTGTTACTTGACAAAGCAAGGATAACCATTCTTTTTGGCTGTGGGGGATGTTGAAGGTGTAGAGAAGTAGGAATTAAAGTAGCCTAAAATCAGGACCCCAAAAGAACTTCATGGGACTGATAGTATGGCATAAGTATATGGTAACTTGAATTTTAACCTAGAAAATAGTGATATTCAACAATTTTTTTTAGATTTGACAATGAGGTTCTGTTAGCAGTAAAAATAGCCAGCCATGAACTGTGGCAATAAAAGGAGGAGAAATCATTGGCAGCCATAAATAACCAAAATCTGTTAGGCATGCACTCGGAAAACCATTATATTAGAGCCAGAAAAAAAAACCACCAATCTCTTTACAAAACCAAGACTAACTTGTTTCTGAGTGGCTACATTGATCTTGTAGATGTTTTGCTTATGCTTTAACCTACAATGAAGGACTTGTCAATAGATATGGTTCCACTGTCAGTGCTGGGATTTGGATTGTAGCTGATTGAATTTAGATAGAATAACATCACTATGTGAAATGCTAAGAATGAAGTGGATGCTTATGCTTCAAACAACTCCCATCATTTATCACAGTGAGATACATTATTATGGCATTTAGCCAGAATCAACACAAATTTCTAAATATAACCAGATGACTAATGGGAATGATGGAAATGAGGAATTTCAAGGTGCATAACTTCTACAGTAATTACTTTTTTATTTTATGGTCTCCCAAACTCACTGTGGAAATCCATTGCCTTTAAAAGCTTAGAATTTACCCTGAAAAATAGGAGGAGTTCGGTTGATCAGGGACAAGGAGGCACTGCCCACTCTAGTGCATACACCACAGCATTTGTGTAACAATGGCTCATGGTCTTAACATTAACCAAATGAAACCCTGACTCCGATTTCCCCAATATTAGGGATCCCTTTCCTAAAAACTATCTAGCAAAAGAGAGAAGGTGACTGGAGCTGGAAATATCCAAAATGTAAATTAGAAATCCATCTAATTGATTTCTTAGCAAATGGAGGTTAGCTTTTTATTTTTCCTTTGATCATAGCTGAATGCACTGCAAGAGGACATAAACTGATAAACTGAAGCATAATGAAATTAATTACTACATCCTCAGTATTTCTCCTGCCTTTGTTTTAGGAGTCACCTCCTCTATCTGAGACTTTTAACGTGATAGTCCTCATCAGGCTTTTTTGTGAGGTCACTTTCTTATCTCAGTTGGTCCACACTTTTTGTGTCTCATTCAAGTTTTCTTGGCTTCTGCTACCTTTATGCACATGATCCCTGATCTATATCCTCAGTCCCAATCGCTTTCGTCAGCTCTGGATCCATATGTCTGATGGCTTACAAACACATCTACTTGGATATCTATGAGGAAATATAAAATCATCATCTGTCTTACCACCCTCCCCAAATCTGTTCTTCTACTGGCACCCCCTTTTAAGTTACCTGAGTTTAAATCCAAGGATCATACTTGACTTTCCACCACTCTTTCCTAGACAGTCACATAGTCATGTTGACTCTGCCTATTTTACCCTCAAACCGTATGTTTCTCTTCTCCCCCAATACTGCTCCTCTAAAACACACCAATAAGAACTACCACCTTAATTATTGTAATCACCTATATTAACTATCTTCTGTTAGATTTTCATTGAAATATTAGATACATTGGAATATTTTAACTATTTCTAAAATCCAAATATGATATGATTTGACTTCTCTTTCTAACTGCAATTCAGCCTGAATTTCCTAGAGATAAATCTTTCCTAATTCATGCTGCACAATGGAAAAAATTACATTGACTACTTAGAATTCTGGAAATTGCCATAATGATGAGAGCAGTGAAATTTATATCAATTAATGAGCATGTTTTAGGCAATGAAGTGCAGGAAGTATTACTTTGTATGGTCATATATGTGAAAATTTAATTTTATATCACTTTAGAATCACATGGTCATTTAAAAAATTTTTTTTATCTATTTTTACATTTTTGTGAGATAAGAAATTCCTTACTGGCTACAATGTGCATTATTTGGGTGATGGATACTCTGAACCCTGACTTCATTACTATGCAAGCTATGCATGTAACAAAATTACACTTCAAACACCTTAAATACATACAAATAGAAAAATAAAAGACAAATTCAAATCTAATAAAACAGGGATTAAATTTATTATTCTGCCATTTACTAGTTGAGTTATTTGGATTAAATTACTTAACTCTCTATGTTTTAAGTTCTTCATCTCTAAATAAATATAATTCTTGCCAGAGGGTTTAAAGTAAAAAAGACATCAGATAGTTCTTATATTAGGGATTAGTTTATTACTTGACACCGATTACATGGACGTTTATTATTATTTTTATCATTCATATACTACTATTATATGTATTGATAACCAACTCAATCTAAGACTAAATATTTTATTAATAAATGTTAAAAACATTAGTCTTTCTAAATTATTTTAACGTTTACTTAATCTCAGCAAAACAATATTTTTTTATTTTGTTATTTTTTAATCTTTAGTCTGATTTCCATGATACTTGGAAAAATTTAGTAAGAATGATCAGAAATATAAATGGTCTTGCATCTACCTTTCTTTTTTTCTGTTCTGTAAATTTTGCTATTAGGAAAACTTATTTATTTATTTTAACTTTCCTGTGTTATCATAGGATGTTCTACTTTCATAGTATATTAGCATAAAATTCAATTGCTATAAATCTGCCTGCACATATTTTTCTTTGTTTTTCAATCTGGCATCTGGTTAGAAATCTAGGGTTTTGATAACTATGGTGGTATAGTCACAGTAAAAGTAAATAATAAAGGACCAAAGAGCATCATATCAATGTTGCAATTACTGCCATGAAAGACAAACATATATATGTTTGAAAGCTATGACAACTCAACCTGCTGATAAGATAGACAAGGAGTTATTTTCCTTTAATTATGATTTTACAATTCTACTTTAGAAATCATTATTTACAAAGAAATCTGAAGCTGTGCATAGATGAGAATAGGATTCATAGATGAGTAATGTAAGAGAATCACAGATTGTTCCAGCTAAAATTAATAGCACATCATTAAGGACAGGAAAACAAATGTGTCCATAAAATGGGGAATGATACAAAGCAACAAAAAGATGTTATTTGAGAGGAGCTGGAAAGTAGTCTCAGTGAGATCATTAGACAGAAACAAAATAGAAAACTTGTGCCAGAACAAAAAGAAATGAGCATAACTTACACTATTACAGACGTCTTGTCCACAAATATTTTTTTGGCTTCTAAAATGAAAGGAAACCTTACATAGATTTTCTACTTTTGAGAGAAAAACATTCACATAATAATGAATATATTCTAAATTTATTAGGTAATCACAGAATAACAGAAGGGCAAATTATCGTGTTCTCCACAAAACATTTATGCAAGGTCCACATGCCTCAGGAGCATCCTTTGGTAGCAGTTTCACTGATTTGTGTTACTACTGCCATTAGTTGTGTTAGTATTTATAATTTCTTCATGTAATGTACTTAATATAAAAATAAAAACATCTAAGTTCCTAGACATTTGAGGGGAAAAAAAACCTTTTAAAATTATATAAAATAATAGTATACACCAAGACATCAGTAGACAAACGATTTAAAGTTTTCATATGTTTGACTCAAGGCTCACAATCCCTGCACTTTGAAATGACAAACTCAACGTATTTTTCTGCTCAAATTTTCTGAAAGCTTCCCAACTAAGAGTAATAATCAAAGCTCTTCTGCTAGTCTCGGAGCTTTAAAGTTCTGGTACCTACTATCTCTATAAACCCATATCATCCCTTACTTTCTTCATCGGACCTTGTAGTCTTCAACTTCTGGATGGCAAAAAAGTACTGGTCTGTGGCCTGTTAGGAACCAGGCCACACAGGAGGAGGTGAACAGCGGGCCAGCCGGCAAAGTTTCATCTGTATTTACAGCCACTTCCCATCAATCACATCTCACCATAAGCTCCACCTCCTGTCACATCGGCAGTGGCATTAGGTTCTAATAAGTGTGCAAACCCTACTGTAAACTATTCACATGAGGTATCTAGGTTGCTGTCACCTTATGAGAATCTAATGCCTGGTGATCTGAGGTGGGCCTGAAGTAGTGATGCTGGTGCTGGGGAGCAAATACAGATTATCATTAGCAGAGAGGTTTGACTGCACAATAATGCACTTGATGCAGTGTAATGTAATGCAATGCACTTGAATCATCCCCTAAACAACCCCCGTCCCCATCTGTGGAAAAATGGTCTTCCATGAAACCAGTCCCTGGTGCCAGAGAGATTGGGGACCACTGCCAGACCAACCTTCCCCATATACTCACATGTCAATCCCTGCTACTCCAAACCCTAGTGTTTCTGGCATCCACCAACATGGTTCTGCTCAGGGACTTGCCTCTGCTATTTTATCTGAAATGCTCTTCTCCAAGTACCTTTTAAATTTGGTCCTTAGTATACTTTTGGTCACTGTTTATTTATGAAAGTGCAAATAAATGTTTGAACGACTAATTAAACTCTGCCTTCAAATAATCTTAGGACTAATATTTTATTATTATCACCTTTCCTAATGTTACAGTTCTAAAAAAATTTATTTTTTCAATTCATCTCATCTTTCCTCAGTTCCTGTCCTCTTCCATGTGTCTTAAATCAGTTATTATTTTAGTTTTTTGTTTCTTTTTCCCTCCTATATCTTTTTGTAAATTTATTTATTTATTTTCAATGATTAGAGGGTACAAATGCTGTTTTGTTACATGGATAGATTATATAGTGGTGAAGTCAGGATTTTAGGGTACTCAACACCTAAAATGTGTACATTGTATTCAAAGGGTAATTTTTCACCCATCAGGCATACTGTTACCTCCCCACCATTAAGGTATCCAATGTCTATTATTTCAATTTGTACAACCATACATACACAAAGCTTAGCTCCCACTTAGAAGTGAAAACATGCAATGCTGGCTTTTCCATTCCAGAGTTCCCTTTGGAATAATGGCCTCCAGTTCCATCCAAGTTGCTGCAAAAAACATAATTTCTTTCTTTCTTACAGTGTGTTTATATATACATATACACATACATAAGTGTATGAATATGTACACATACATACCTTATGTGCTATATATCTGTTGTCTTTACTCATTGGTTGATGGACACATAGGTTGATTCCATAAATTTGCTATTGTGAATTGTGCTGCAATAAACATATGAGTGGAGCTATCTTTTTGATATAACGACTTCTTGGGTAGATACAAAGTAGTGGGATTTTTGCACAGAATGACAGCTCTACTTTCAGTTCTTAGAGATATCTTCAAAGTGTTTTTCATAGATGTTTTACTCATTTACATTCTCACCAAAAGTATATAAACATCCCTTTTTAGATCATCTGCACCAACATCTATTATTTTTATTCATTTATTAATTTTTAATTTCAGAATATTGTGGGGGTACAAAAGTTTGGGCTACATATATTGCCTTTGCACCACCAGAGTCAGAGCTACAAGCATGCTCATCCCCAAGACAGTGCGCACCGCACCATTAGGTGTGAATGCCTTCAGTTTTGTTTTACTGCTTCAGATTTCTTTGGCTATTCAGGCTCTTTTTTTGATTCCACATGAATTTTAGGATTTTCTAATTCTGTAAAAAATGGTGCTGGCATTTTGATAGAAATTGCATTAAATCTGTGAATTTCTTTAGGTGATATGGTAATTTTAGTAATGTCGATTCTTCCAATTAGTGAGTATGGTATGTTTTCCTATTTCTTTGTGTAATCTACACTTTCTTTCATCAGCATTTTGTAGTTCTTCTTGTAGTGATATTTCACTTTCTTGGTTAAGTATTAATATATCTCTAAGTTATTTATTTATTTATTCATTTATTTATTTTTGCAGCTATGGATATGGGATTGAGCTCTCAATTTGATTCTCAGCTTGGCCATTATCAGTGTATAGAAATGCTACAGATTTGCATATGTTAACTTTTATGAACTGAGACTTTACTGAATTCATTTATTAAATTGAGTCTTTTGGAGGAGTTTTTAGGATTTTCTAAGTAAAGGATCATATCATTAGGCAATAAAGATAGTGTGACTTCTTCTATTCTGGTTTTCCTGCTGTTTATTTCTTTCTCTTGTCTGCCCAGAACTTCCAGCTAGGACTTTCCTAGCTCTGGCTAGGACTTCCAGTACTATGTTTAATAAAAATGGTGAAAGTGGGCATCTTTGTGTTATTCCCGTTATTAGAGGGGATGCTTCCAATATTTCCCTGTTTGATATGATGTTGGCTGTGGGTTTGTAATAGATAGCTTTTATTATCTTAAGATATGTTCATTCTATGCCTAGTTTGTTGACAATTTTTACCATGTAAGGATGCTGGATTTTATAGAGTGCTTTCTATATGCCTCCTGTATCTGCATTGAAATAATTATCTTGTTTTTCTAATGCTGTTTATATGATGAATCACATTTATCGACTTGTATGTGTTAAACCATTATAGCATTCCTGGGATAAATACTGCTTTATGATGGTGTATTTTTTTTTTTTTTTTTTGTATGTGCTGTTGGATTTGGTTTGGTTTCCTAGTATTTTGTTAAGGATTTTTGCATCTATATACCTCAAGTATTTTGGGCTGTAGTTTTCTTTCTTTCTTTCTTCCTTTCTTTCTTTCTTTCTTTCTTTCTTTCTTTCTTTCTTTCTTTCTTTCTTTCTTTCTTTCTTTCTTTCTTTCTTTCTTTCTTTCTTTCTTTCTTTCTTTTTCTTCTTTCTTTCTTTCTTCTTTTTCTTCTTCCTTCCTTCCTTCCTTCCTTCCTTCCTTCCTTCCTTCCTTCCTTCCTTCCTTCCTTCCTTCCTTCCTTCCTTTCTTTCTTTCTTTCTTTCCTTCCTTCCTTTCTTTCTTTCTCTTTCCTTGTTTTGTATGTAGAATGAACTTTGTAGGATTCTCTATTTCTTGACTTTTGGAAATGTTTCAGTAGAATTTGTATCAGCTCTTTGTGCATTTGATAGAATTCAGCTGTGAATTTTTCTGGTCCTGGGCTTTTTTTTTTTTTTTTTTCTAGTTGGGATATTTTTCATTAGTTATTCAATCTTGTTACTACTTATAGGTTTGTTCACAAGTTATATTATTTTCTGATTCAAGCTTGAGACATTGTACATTTCCAGTCATTTATCCATTTCCTCTGTATTTTCTATTAATAGTTTATGAGCATAGCAATGTTCATAGTAGTCTTGGATAACCTTTTATACTTTGGTGGTATCAGTTGTACCATCATTATCTCCTTTTTCATTTCTGATTGAGCTTATTTGAATCTTCTCTACTCTTTTCTTGGTTAATGTAGCTAGCAGTCTATCAATTTTCTTTATCTTTTTAAAGAACCAACTTTTCAATGATCCATTGTATATTTTTTTCTTTTTTGGTCTCAAATAGTTCTGTTGTATTCTGATCTGTGGTATTTATTTTCGTCTGCTAACTTTGGGTTTTTCTTCTTTCTTTTTTAATTTATTTATTTTTGTTTCTTGATGTGTGATGTTAACTTGTTAATTTGTAATCTTTCAATCTTTTTGGTGTAGGCATTTAAAACTATAAAATTCCCACTTGGCACTGCTTTTACTATATCCAGAGGCTTCTGAGAATTTGTTTTACTATTTCCTTTTTTTTTAATTTTTAAAAAGTTTCTGTTTTTATTTTGTTGTTCAACCAAAGATCATTCAGAAGCAGGTTGTTTAATTTCTGTATATTTGTATAGCTTAGAGATTTCCTCTTGGAATTGATTTTTAGTTTTAATACACTGTGTTTGGAGAAGATACTTTATATAATTTTGATTTTTAAAAATTTATTGATACTTGTTTTCTGGTATAATGTATGTTGTATCTTATAAAATATTCAATGCACTGATGAGAATAATGTATATTTATTAGTTGTTGGGTACAATGTTCTTTAAATGTATACTAGGCCACATGTTCTAGAATCCAGTATTTCTTTTTTGGTTTTCTTCCCCAATAATCTGTCTAGTTCATCACTGAGTGTTTAAGTCCCTGACTATTATTGTATTGTATTGCTATATTTCTCTTTTTGTAGGTCTAGTTGCATTTGTTCTCCTCGCCCCCCCCCACTCCCCAGATTCTTGCTCTGTTTCCTGGGCTAGAGTGCTGTGGTGTCAGCCTAGCTCACAGAAACCTGAAACTCCTGACTCAAACAATTCTTCTGCCTCAGCCTCCCAAGTGGCTGAGACTACAGGCATGTGCCACCATGCCTGATTAATTTTTTCTATATATTTTTAGTTGCCCAGCTAATTTATTTCTATTTTTTTTAGTAGAGATGGGGTCTTGCTCTTGCTCAGTCTGGTCTGGAACTCCTGAGCTCAAACAATCTGCCTGCCTTGACTTCCCAGACTGCTAAGATTACAGGTGCAAACCAGCGCGCCTAGTCTAGTAGCATTTGTTTTATGAATCTTGTTGCTTCAGTCTTGGGTGAGTATATGCTTAAGGCTGTTATATCTTCTTGTTGAATTCATCCCTTATATACTGACCTTCTTTGTCTTACTGTTTTACTGTTTTGATTTAAAGTCTGTTTTATCTGATATAAATATAGCTACCTCCTATTTGCTTTTGGTTTCCATTTGCATGAAATATTGTTTTCCAATATTTTACTTCTAGTCTATGAAAGCCTGTATCAGTTCAGTGAGTCTCTTTTAGGTAGCATAGGTTTGAGTCCTGTTTTTTTATCCATGTAGACAATCCATATCTTTTATGTGAAAAATGTAATGGATTTACATTTTGAGTTAATATTGACTCAAATTATCACAATTATCAATTGTGTAATTGTTTCATAAGATCTGCGAGTTATATGGTTTCATGTGTTGTTATGATGGTGAGTATCAACTTTTTGTTTCCATGTTTAAAACTTTTTTGAGACACTCTTCTATGGCTGATCTACTGGTTACAAATTCCCTTAGCATTTGCTTATCCAGGAAAGGCTTCGTCATTTATGAATCTCATTTTATCAGCATACAAAATTTGTGTCCAACAGTTCTTCTCTTTGAGAATATTGAAAATAGGATCCCAATTTCTCCTGACTTTTAAGGTTTCTGCTGAGAAGTCTGCTGTTAATATGATGGGCTTTTCTTTTAGAGTAATTAGACATTTTATGCATTGCTTATTTTAAATTTTTTTCCTTCATCTCAATTATAGGCAGTCTTATATGCCTTTATGAAGTTGTTCTTGCAGTGTATCTCCCTGGAGTTTATTGAACATCATGTTTCTGAATGTCTAAATCTATTGCAAGGTCATGGAAATTTTCTTCAACTATTCCTTTAAATAGATTTTCCACACTTTGTTCTTATTCTTCTTCTCCTTCAGGAATGCCTATGGTTTGAAAGCTTTACATAATCCTTTATCACTTGAAGGTATTACTGATTTTTAAAATTCATTTTTCATTATTTTTGTCAAGTGAGTTAATTCAAAAGATCTGCCTTCAAACTTTGAAATTGGGTCTTCTATTTGATCTATTCTATTGCTTGGGCTTTCAACTACATTTTGTAATTCATTCAATGAATCTTTCATTTCCAGATATTCTGTTTGTTTGTGTGTGTGTGTGTGTTGTGTGTGTGTGTGTGTGTTTAATATCTATCTCTTTGGTAAATATTTTATTTATTTCCTGTATTTTTTTCTGGTTATTTTATGTTAACTTTCAGCTTTCTATTGGGTTTCACTGATCTTCCTTATAATCCATATTTTGAATTCTTTATCTGTCATTTCAGAATTTTCATTTTAGTTGGGATCCATTGCTACAAAGCTAGCATGCTCCCTGGAGGTTTCAAAACATTCTGTTTTTTCATACTGCCAGAGTTCTTATGCTGGTTTCTACTCATCTGGAGCAGCTGTCATTTCTTATTTTTGAATTTATTATCTTTCATATGGAACATTTTAATTTTTTATATTTTTATCATTTTTTCTCCTTTGAGCATATGACTAAAACATATTCTGTGTTTGGTTATTTTGCTTCAATTTTGGGTGCTTTCAGGGGGCCAAGGCTCTGTATGGGTTCCTTGGTTATAGATAGACTTATGTGGTGGCTTTCTCAAATTCTGAGCCTGTGTCCTCACTAGGAAGGGCACAGTGCCTTCAGCTCACCAGCAGAGAACTATTGAATCTAGGAGAGTAATCTGTTTTCCTTTGATTAGGAACACTTTGATGTGCTGCACTCTCCCTTCCCCTAGGGGCAGCATGACCTGAGGATTAGAACTTTAGGAATCTCACAATTTTTCTGGTTTCCACTGGCCCTTTGTGGCTGTTGCAGTTCAAGCTCGGGAATGTTTATAGGAGATCCAGTGATGTGGAGATACAAAGGCTGAGATTCCCTGGGCAGGGCAGCTGTAGGAATGCAGCCACTGTGGTTAGGAATGGGGACGAGACATGCCTTCTATGCAAACTCAGGTATAGTGCATACACAGAGAGTGGGGATGCAGCTTCTTCTAAAAGCTCTAAAATGGCTGTCCTCAGGCATACCCACACCAACTTCCCTGGGGAGCAGTTACGGCTGCATTCATAAAGTGGACAGGGGAGGAAAATATTTCATTACTAAATCTGTTCCTCAGCACCAACACTGCCCAGTCACAGGAGCTGAACTACTCTTCTCCCATAACAGGCCCTATCTCCACACTATTTCTTCACTGAAGGGGCACTGGTACCTTCAGCTCCCTAGTAGGGAACTCTCAGGTGATAGAGTGCATATGCTACCTGTGGGGCGCGGTGTCAACGCCATTTACAAGTTGGCGCCTGTTTCCGGCTTTGCCTAGAGCGGCAAACAAGTTCAGCGCACGCGCAATTGTCGGTTGCCCTGTGGCGCGAGAATGCAAATGAAGGGTACTGCTATGGACTAATGCTTTGGTGGCTCGACAGCTGAGCGGCCTATCCCAGCTTAGGGGTTGTGCTTCTGGGGTATATAGCAGCCTGCGCGCTGCCGGGCTGGGTCTTCCGCATCATGTAAGTCTAAAGGGAACCCCATTAAAGCACTGTCAGAAGAACTCCGGTTGCCGCGTCTTCCTTGCTGGCGAGGCGGGCGCGACAGCTACCGTGTCTCCTGTTTCCAGGGTCACCTTAGTACACTCCAATCTCCCCTCCCCTAGGGGAAGCCCATCCTTAGGGTTAGGATTCTGGGAATCCCACAAGTCCTGTATTCTATTGGCCCTTTGTGGTTCACAAAATCTGAGTGGGTGCTAGGGAATATTCATGAAGGATCCAGTGAAGCAGAGACAGAAGGGCTGAGACATCTTTAACAAGACAAAGGCCCCAAATGGGTACACAATTAGGTCTGGGGAAAGGGTGGATGACCCTTCGTGAGCTCGCAGCTCCAGTGCTCTACCTTTAAGAAGTTCCTAAATCAGTGTCCACAGTAATACTTGGGCTTGTGAGGGTAAAGGGGCTCTTCCACAGTTTGAAAACCAGAAGTCTGCCACAGCAGATTTTCCAGTCTGTTAAAGGGATGAGAGGACCAAAAAAGAAAAATAAGAAAAACAAAACCCACCTACTCTTTCCATAAGACTGTAAGTTCCTTGGGGGTCAATTTATGCCAAACTCTTGTTTTTCATATTGTGTGCCCAGCTTCTTTCTTTGAATTCTCTGGTAGGTTCCATCACTTTTACCTCAGAATTCTGCTTGGGCCATGGGTATTACCTGCAACTTTGGTTCTTTGCCCTGAGGAGTACTGATAACCAATGTCTCTAGTCAGAACCTTGAAATAATAAAAGAAAAACCAAATATTCCTCCTATATCGTAATGGCAATGTATCATCATTAGCAATAGGACATTAGTAATTGAGTTGAATTATAGCGTTTTGGCTTTCTTTTCCTTCTTTTTTATCTTTTTGAGATTAAAATAGCATAGTGCTGTGTTCTTTAACTCCAAATTGCTTTCTGAATATATGTTTATTAGTTATAGAGAAATTATAAATGTATTTAAAATTTTGCAGATTTTTTTATCATAGAAGAATAAGCATGGATATCCAACTTGCCTCTTGACATAAGTCTTTTAAAAATGACAGATTACATAAAGAAACATTTACACATATATATATATATTGGACTATTTAAAACAAATTCTTTTTTAAGAGTCATTAAAATCAGAAAAGAATCCCAAAGTGAAATAAATATTTTAAGAAATTTTATCTATTACTATAGAAAGAATATGGTATGAAATTGATTATAAAACAACATAAGAGATATGGGGGATGGTGAAAATCCTTTCTCTGAAGGAAAGAGCTGTATGTAAAATGGTGCAGCCACTGTGGAAAACAGTTTGGCAGTTCTTCAAAGTGTTAAATATAGAGTTACCATATGACTCAGTAATCTCACTCCTACATACATATTCCAAGAGAAGTAAATATGAATTAAAATATAAATTAAATAAAATTAAAATTCAGACGCCTCCATTCTTGCCCAAGATGATGTAACCATGACCAGATTTACTCTGGCTCCTAAAGCAACTCACAAAGCAAAGAAAAATTAATGAAAAAAGAAACTTTATGATGGACATTCTGAAAAACTGGAAACCAACAAAGTGAGCCTTATAATTGCCCCAGCTTACTGTCTTGACAGAATTGCCAGTTCACAACTCAGGTCAGGTGAAACCAGGCATAGGCTACTGGACTCTCTGACTCAAAACAAAGCTCAGAGTTTAGGGAGACCAGGGAAGTTAGATTTTGTAGGGCAGAGAACTGAGAGAAAAGACCTGCATAAAGAAGAGAAGTATGGTCATCAACAGAAGATTTCAGTCTTGTATTATGCTGACTATCGATAAGCATGTTGTAAGTGTGAGATAAAACTAGAAGCCAAAGAATAAAACACACACAAGGACTAGGGTAACTGCCTTGAGATCACACTGTGCCACAAATGGTGACTGTTGCTACCAGTTACATTGAAGAACCTCCTAATATAGCAGTCATTGGATATAATTCACTAAGGTTCTTTCTTGCCTCAGTAGTGGGGAATAATTACCCTTAGATTGAGCACTATTTTGATCCCACTGAACCAATATTATAAACTAAACCCTGAGGGATAAATAAATCTGTTTCCAAGTTGTCAACTGTTTCAGAATAAATTTGAGAATATTTAGAATAAACATAAACACACACGTGTTTGTATTTGCCAAATACAGTAAAATCACATTCACTGGTAGTCACTAAAAAATTACCATACTTTAAGAAAACAAGGCAAAGATATAAAAGGTAACCAAAATGTTTGTACTCTCATAATTTCCTGAAATAAAAAAAGAAGGAAAATGCAATTCATTATTAGGAGAAAAATCACTAAAAACTAACAGAACTGACAAAGATGTTACAATTAGCATAAAATGGCATTTAAACAGTTATTATAACTACATTCTATATGTTAAACAAGTTAATTAGAGACAAGACCCAAATCAAAATTTCAGAGTTGAAGATTCCAATGTGTGAGATGAAAAATACACTGGATAAGATTAATGGTAAATTAGACATTGCAGAATGAGAGACTAGTGACTTTAAATAAATAGCAATACAAGTACAGAGGATAAAATTTTAAAAAAGAGCATAGAACTAGTGGACTCTGGAAAAACTTAATCAAATACAGATAGAGTTTGAGAATATATTTTGAACTGAATGAAAATGAAAACATACGTATTAGTATTTGTAGGACCCAAATAAAACAATGTTGATGGGGAAGTTTATAGAACTATCAAATATATAAAGGTCTCAAATCAATGACTTCATCTGTGACCTCAAAAATCTATGAAAATAAGACCAAATTAAAAATGAAATAAATAAATGAAAGAAAATAATAGTAAAATTAATAACATCAATGAGAGAAAATAACAGAAAAAATTAATAAAGCAAATGCTAAACATACAATAAAATTTATTGACCATGAACCAAAGGTAAGATATAAGTTACCAATACTAAGAATAAAACATGTGACATTCTACAGATTCTGAAGATATTACAAGGAATAAGAAAACATTATGAACAACTTTATGACAATGCATTTGATAACTTTGAAGAAAATAGGTACATTTGTTAAATCACATAAATTTACAAAGCTCAATAAAGATATATGCAGAACAAATCTGTCAAAGAAAAAATAACAAGGGGGGTAAGCTTTTATCCCCAAACCCCACTACTCTCCCCCTTCTTGTTTGCCAATGTCTTTTACATCTCTTTGTGCCCTTGTGTGCCTATCATTTAGCTTCCAATTATTAGAGTGTACATTCTTGAGGTACTATACATAGGATAATTGTTTCTGGTTCCATCCAAGTTGCTGCAAAAGACATTATTTCATTCCTTTTTATAGATAACTATTACTCCATGGTGTATGTGTATGTGTGCGTGTGTATGTGTGTGTTTGTATGTGTATGTATATATTTGTGTAACATTTTCTTCATCCACTCATGAGTTGATGTCTACTTAGGTTGTTAATTCTACGTCTTTGCAATTGTGAATTGTGCTGCAATAAACACTTTAGTGCAATTTTATGGAAATTTTCATTTGAATTGTATTATTCATACTTCACCTAGGAAACCAATGGATGCAGTAAGCATTGTATAGGGGAAGGGCATACCTCTAATATTGGCTTGGGTGAGGCAAAGTCATAACATGTAACCAAAATGTTTGTACCCCCATAATATCCTGAAATAAAAAAGTCCCAAAACAATAAATATTTGTGTGGATGAGGAGAGTGAGGAACACTGATACACTACTGGCAGGACTGCAAACTAGTACAACCTCTATGGTAAGCAACATGGAGATACCTAAAAGAGCTACAAGTAGAACTAACATTTGATCCAGCAATTCCATTATTGGGCATCTACCCAAAGGAAAAAAAAAAGACATTCTATAAAAAAGACATCTGCACTAGAATGTTTATAGCAGCACAATTCACAATTGCAAAGATGTGGAAATAACCCAAGTGCACATCAGTGTATGAGTATATTAAAAAAATGGGGCATATGTATACCATGGAGTTCTACTCAGCCACAAAAATCAATGGTGATCTGCCATCTCTTACATTACCCTGGATAGAGCTGGAGCCCATATACTAAGTGAAGTACCACAAGAATGGAAAAACAAGCACCACATGTACTCACCATCAAATTGGTATTAACTGATCAACACTTATATGCACATTCAGTAGTAACATTCATCAGGTGTCAGGTAGGCGGGAGGGGGAGGAGGCGACAGGTATATACACACCTAATGTGTGTGGTGCTCACTGTCTGGGGAATGGACATGCTTGAAACTCTGACTCAGATAGGGCAAAGGCAATATATGTAACCAAAACATTTGTACCCCCATTATATGCAGAAATAAATATCAAAAAAACAAAAACAAAAACAAAAGGAAGCCTAGCAGTAAGGTCAGGGACAGTAGGAAAGTAAGGTAGACAGCGTTGCAGTGGGCAGCTTGGATTTTAGATTTACAGTAGATACTTAGAAATTTGATTTCTGTGTCTATCACTTGTCATGTAAACCACACAATTGAAAATATAAGCTGGAAAGGTCAAGTCTTGGTTGTGAATTATCTTGAGAGAAAAGATGCTAATACTTTCATAATAGCATCTCTTGAACCAGATATGTAAGAAGAGACAGGTGAATACTAAAGAAAATTAGCTTTCCCACATGTTCATTTGTGTATTTTAGCCACTAAATAGCCTTTTATTATTTATAAGTATACTATTTGATTACTTCACTTGAAGATAGAAAGATGAATATTTTTAACAAATAATTAAATTGTAATTAATTAATAAAAATAATTAATTACATATATTAATTAGAGTGGCTTGTATAAGGATGAGATCTACATTTCTGGACAAATAGAATAAATAATCTTTCTTATGGAAGATTGCTGCAAATCTCACAAGCAATTACAAAAGGTTTATGTAAGTATGAACGTCATCTAAGGGGCAATTTCAAATCATACATTCAAGCTACAGAATAAATGTTAAATGATGTGTATTCCTTCTAAGGAAAAAAAAAACTGTCCCTGTATTTTTTTTATTATTATTATTTTAACATCCAGTGATCATTTCAACAGATTCTAAGAAAGCATTCAGTAAAAGTCAATACCCCTTCATGATAAAAACTTTCAACAAATTGGGTATAGAAAACAGTATGGAGGTTCTTCAAAAAATTAAAAATAGAACTCCTGTGTGATCCACCCATCCCATTACTGGATATATATCAAAAGGAAATAAAATCAGTATGTTGAAGAGATAGCTGCACTCCCATGTTTATTACAGCACTGTTCACAATAGCCAACATATGAAATCTACCTAAATGCCCATCTAGAGATGATTGTATAAAAAATGTGAGAGATATATACACACAATGTAATACTATTCAGCCATAAAACAAAATGAAATCTGGCCTTTGTAGCAACATAGAGAAACCAGGAGAATATTATGGTAAGTGAAATAAACCAGGCTAAGAAATAAAAACACCACAGGATCTCAATCATATGTGGAATTTTAAAAAGTTAGCTTCATAGAAGTAGAGTGTAGAATAGTGGTTACCAGAGGTTGAAGAGGGAGGGAGGAGGAGAAAACTGGAACAGATTTTTTCAATGGGTTCAAAGTTATGGTTCAACAGGAAGAATAACTTCTGGTGTTCTATTATACATAGAGTGACTGTAGCAAATATTAATAGAAATGTAGTGTATATTTCAAGATTGCTAGAAGATTTTGAATGTTATCACCACAAATAAATGATAAATGTTTAAAGTGATGAATATGATAAATACCCTCATTTGACATTATATAATTATACATGCACTGAAACACCACGGTACTCCATCAATATGTACAATTATGTGTCAATAATAAATACAAATAGTTAAAATATAAATAAACATCCAGTGAAATGTGTATGGTTAAGATGTCTAGAAATTCATGTTGGTCAATGTCACATCTTATAACAATCTGCTCTAGGGCACTCGTGATATTTTGTATCATATTAAAGCTTTATCCAAAGCTTGAAATGAGTAAATAGGCAAAATTGTACATCAAGGCCATCTGGAATTTTTTGGCAAAGAGCAGCCCTACTTTCATAATGCTGTGGGAAATAGTGGCATATGTTTAGTGTAGTATACTGTTGAAAATATATAATCCAATTCATTATAATCGTAAAATCATACCAATCCACATAAGTCAAATGTTGTGGAATATCTTTTCACCTGGAGTGTATATGTGTGTCTGTGTGCATGTACACACATGCACACACATGTGCATGTGCATATGTTTGGTGATCTTTTGAAACTAACATGTTTCTATATTTCTATAAAAGTAAAAATGCCCTTGAAATAAACACATAGACATACACACACACACACACATACACACACACAGGAAATCAAAGCAAACCAAAATTAGACAAAGTTTCAAATGGAGTAAGTAGAAAAATATTCACTTTTTACCACTTTCAAGCTGTCCCCAGTCCAACTACTTAGAGATAACTGTAAGATATTTTAGACATCTTTATGCATATATAAATTATACACATATACACAGCCCCATATACAAAATTGTACAGATGTATTTTAGGTAAACAAGATTATACTTGAATATTTCTCTAAAATATTGTTCTTTTTATTTAGTATACATTTTTACCTTTTAGAACCACAAACCTACTTTATAGTTCTCCATTATATGGTTACATTAAAAATACAGAATTTACTTAATTCAGCCTATAATACTTGTCATTACTATTGTTTCTAAGATTTTTGATTTGGGGAAAATTATAGATAATATGTTTATATCTATGTAAGCATATATCCTAGTTTGTCTTGTGATGCTATAAAAAAAAAAGCTCACTGTTTGCACCATCCAGAGAGATTGAGCCTCACAGGAGTTAATTGAGCCAAAGTTGGGGTGACCAAGGAGCTCTACACTGGAATGTGGGGAATATCCCTATATAGTGAGCCCCAAGGTCCCACAGGTAACCTGAACCCCCCAGGCCCCCAAAACAATTCTATCCCCAAACCCTTAAAACACTGAGCCTATGATGAAAGGGGCAGGCTCCAAGAGCTTCCAAATGGCTTTGGAGCTATTATCTCATTGTTTTAATGAATAGTATATGGATTCCTTTTAACAATACTAATCTCCTTATCAAACAGTTGCTTGGGCACATCCTTGTTTTTTTCTCTTAAACATGTTTTTATTTTCTTTACATAGCCAGGATTCAAATCTTCTAAAATTCTATGTTCTTATTGCATTTTGATCAGAAATTCAATTTTTAAATTGTTTCCATCTTTTCACATTTTGGTTAGGAGCAGTCATGCAGCAAACTGAATGCTTTGCTGTCTAGAAGTTCTACTGCCAAGTATCCTAGGTTGTCCCCTTTCAGTTCTGACTTCCACAGGGTACTTGGAAACAGACATAGTTCAGCTAAGGTCTGTGCCACTTTGTAACAAGGATGGCCTTTTCCCCAGTTTCCAAGATATTATTCATTTCCATCTAAAACTTCATCAGAATGGCTTGTACTGTCCACATGTCTACTAGGATTCTGGTCATGACAATTTACGTAATCTCTAAGGAGAATGAGTCTTTCCCTTCTTTTTTATTTTAATGTTTTGGTTTTTTTTATTTTTATTTCAGCATATTACGGGAGCACAAATGGTTAGTTTATGTATATTGACCTTACCCCACCTGAGTCAGAGCTTCAAGTGTGTCCATCCCCAGATGGTGCACACCACACCCATCAGGTGTGTATATACCCAACCCCACCTCCCCACTGCCATCTGCCCAACACCCGATGAGTGTTATTGCTGCTGTAGGTAGCTCTTTTCTTTCTCTGAACCTTCACCAGAATTTCTCTTAATGCCCTTTTTATGGCAATATAGGCTTTTAATACCAGCTTCTTCAGACTCTCCCAGCCTTTGCTGAGTACCAAGTTTCAAAGCCACTTTCACATTTTTTAGTTATCTGTTATAATAACACCCCACTCCTAGCACCAAGTTCTGTCTTGCTCCATTTTGTGCTTTTATAACAAAATACCTGAGACTGGGTAATTTTCAAAGAACAGAAAATGATTTCTCAAAGTTCTAGAGCCTGTGAAGTTTAAAATCAAGCCAGTGGCATCTGGTAAGGGCCAGAGGCATCCTGCTGCATTGTCACAGACACAAAAATATTCAATAAATGTATTTAGAGTAGTAAAAAAATAAAAAATGTGAATGATAAGAGAACACCAACTCCCTTTGTCAATCCCATTTTATAATGACAATCATCTACACCTCCCTAAAATCTCATCTCCCAACACTGTTGAATTAAAGATTAAGTTTCTAATGTGAATTTTGGGGGACAGATTCAAACCACAGCAGTGTATATCTCTGTCCTTGCTACAGTAGATTACTTTTAAAAGTATAAGTGAAAATGCTATGATATATTACTGGTTACTTTTTCAACAAAATTTTTAAAAATTAGTAGGTCCACAAAGCTGGAAGATTTTGTTTTAGTTTATATATTACACTTAGGCATAGATACATCAAATGTTGAATATCTACCACATATGTGGCACTGTTGTAGATGCTATAGACTACAAAATTATTTGTAAACTAATTTTAGCCCTTTTTATCACTAGTATTTTTCTTACTATAAAATCCATTCTATCAAATATTGGTACACATACAAATATTTACTTTTGTGGGTATTTGCATTATACATATTTCATATCCTATAATTCTCACATTTTCTATGGCCTAATTAAAATTATGAGTTCCTTATACACAGAGATTTTCTTGATTAGTTTGGATTCCAGCAGCTTCAGCATGATATTCCTAGGTGTGATTTTCTTTTTATTAATTCTTATTGGAATTATTTGATTTTTTTATATTCTGAGGTTTTAATATCTATCATCAGTTTTAGAAAAGTTTTAGCAAGTGTTTCTTCAAATATTATTTGTTAAATTATATATATGTTAGAATTTTGTTCTGCTTCTCACATATTTCTTACATTTTGTTTTTCTTTGCACTAAGCATTCTGTTTTCTTTATTTCAGCATCCCCAGTAAATTAATCTTATCTTCTGTTGTGTATAGCCTGCTTTTAAAATTACATAATAATGTACATAATAAATACATAATATGACTTATGAAATAATTCAGTATTAGTTCGATGACAGAGTAATTAAATTGTGATCCAGACTGCTCATAGGAGGAAAGTAGAAGAATTGTACTGAGTTCATATCATTTGTTTTTCCATTGTTATAGAATAAAGTAATAAAAGCCTGGTGGAAATTTGGTCCATATTTCCAAATGCAACAATCACTTAGTTGTTTCCTTTTATTGATTTCCATTACAACGTGGAGGGCCTCAGAGTTTTAATTAATTTGATGTAAATAAAAACTATTATATTGGTATAGGTGGATCCAACAATTTCACTATTCACTCACTCCTCTTATCCATTCATTCTCTAATGCATTCACATATTAAGTAAACCTTCATTGATTGTCTATGTTTCAATCTTTTATTTGGCATTATGATTTTTTTAAAAGATAGTTTATTGTAATTTAAACAAAAAATAAAGAAAGATAAGTAATTTCATGGTAAACTTTCCATATATTTTGAATGACTAGTCACAGTGAAGATGTATGATAGGATCATTTGACATGGGAATAATAATCAGATGTATGTTTTACTGTTCTATACTGCATTCATGGTGTTACTGATATGATCCATATACTCTAGCAAGGTTTCAATAAAATGGCCAACAGGGAAATTTGTCTATTCAGTCATTCTTAATGACAATCATTGAATATTTTCTAGAGAAGCATGCTTTCATATGCCACCCTTTTCAGCCATAGTGATGATGTAACATATCTCTGAGTGGTAAAACACAAGATAGATTCTGATAGAGATTTCTGGATAATGTTTGCTTTCCTGATACAAGTGCCACTTTGTGCTTTATGCTGTGTAATTCCTTTCCAAAATTCTTCCTGCCTCAAAAATGGATGTAATGTCTGTAGTCTGAGACTGATATCAAGGAAAAGCCACATGAGCAGAAAGATAAATGCTCATCATGGAACTTTATATTTGAAAAGATAAGTGAACATGTTTGTAGTTTAAGGCATTTTTAATCAGAATTTCTGTTACATATTAACACTTGCATTACACTACAAACATTAAAAACTGATCTTGTTATTAGAGTAAATAAATTATTCAGGAATCCTGAATGTTTTCTTTGTTTTTTGTTTTTTTTTTTTTTGGTGGTTTCTATTTCTTTTGTGTGTGTGTGTTTTCTTTGAATTTTTTTTTTTATTTCGGCATATTATGGGGGTACAGATTTTAAGGTTTCAATAAATGCCCTTTCCCCCTCCTCCCACAAGTCTGATTTTCCAGCATCCTGAATGTTTAAGTGGTTCTGAGCATTTCCTTCTTATAGCCATTTACATAGCAGATATTTATGCTGAGAAATTAACTGTATATAATAATTATAATATTATTATAATTTCTTTGTTTAAGTGATCTAAGAAAACTGAGGGACACATTCACAGAGAATTATAACATTTTCTCCACTAATTTGTCCATTTTAGAAATCATGAAGAATGAAGGTGATCAGATAGGTCTCGGGAACAGAGAATGATACTCTCTAGAGACCAAGCTGAGAATCTTGGTTTTAACATTATTAATACAAATACTATAGACATTTATTTTATGCTGATTATGGGCTTTTAAAGGAGTAGTGACATGAAAAACATGTTTGAATAAAATTAACCAGACTGGTAAATTCAAGATGAGATTATTTGGGGTGTAACAAGAGAGCACATGTGGATTTTCTATTATCTAGGTGTAATAGTGTGCTGAATCAATAAGAAGACTGAATGCAATGTCATCTACAAATCAATTCTCAGATGACAAACACTTTTATATTCTGATAAGTTAAAAGATCACAAAATTCAACAGTGAAGATTCAAGTTAATGGCTCTTTTAAAGAAAATATATTTTTCCTAGACTGCTATATATTCCATTAAGGTGCTACCCTCATTACTAACACTGTATGAAAACTGTTTAGAGCAGAGAAACTTTTAGGGCTAGGCTATCCAATAAAAACTCTAAGAACATTAGAGAAAACAAAACAATACCTTATAAAACAAACCAGTGTATCTCAAATAATCAGTTTTATGGCTTCTTGTTTTTCTGTGCTTATCTGTGCAAATATGATAGCATACAGAAATTGCTTAACTAAAGAAATGCAACAGAATCTTAAAGTAATGGGTATGGTGTGCAATGCTTTAACTTAATGATGTGGCACTTTTTGGACTATCCCACTTTATATGTAAATTTTTGTAACCCTTATAAATGGAAAATCTCATATAGACTATGCAACATCATTGTGCAGCATAAAAATTATATCAAAATGGCATTTCTTGATGACATGCATCCATTAGAAAGAGCCCATAAAAATGTTATAAACATATTTGGATCTGCTAGGTGATGATTTTTCCTGACAAGCTAATGTGCTGTGCTATAAGAAGAAATAGGGTTATACTGTTGAAAAGAATAAAATGATTCTAGTGTCTTTTATGCCAAAAAAATTCTCAAGGAAAACAGTTTACTACCAAAAGCCCAGCTGCTAAGGTAACCCTTTGAGACTTATAAGTTTCACATGATAATTTTTACATGTTGTTTCTAGACTGATAGGAAGTATATTAATGAAGATAGAATTATCTTAAATTTGCATTGCTAAGAAACTTTTAGTGCTTCTAAAATAAACACTTTTTCCCCTGGGTTTTTGTATACTTTGAATAGTAGCTTTGTAGAACTGAAAATTTGAAAATACATGTGTCAATTTTCTATGGATATCATCCTAAAGTGTCTTATATTTACATAAATTTTTAAACAAAGATAAATATGCAGGTTCAATGTAGCACTTAGAAATGATACATTCTAAAGGCTTGACTCAACTTTTATTTTCCTAATAAATAATTGAGTAATCATTCATTTTATTTGTCATTTAAACATAATACTCAAATTCTAAGTATAGGTTAATTAAAAGTGAAGATTGATAAACTTATTAAACAGCCTATGTATAAAGCAGCAGTCATTTTTAACAGGGTAACAAATTTCCAATTCATTTCATGACTATAAACAGAAAAATAAATAGTAAAAGAAATAACATATGTCAAATATCTACTCACAATATTGCCATCTTTAATTCCAAATGATTTTGGACTTAGATAAACTGTTTATACAGTTGGAAAATATACCAGTGGCTTCCAATTTTGGAAAAATAGAACCTATTAAAAGTAGATACTTACTATAAATATACAAAAATGGTGGATATATAAGCTCATCTAAATGCATATAATTAAATGCATTTCAGAACTGGTTAGAGAGGACAATTAAATCCAGAGAAACCAAATCATAAACCAATGTGGTATAATGGGGGAGGGTTTAGATTCCATACTTATGTCCAGTGGCTGGAATACAAGGCAAAAATTAAGTCAGAAGCTTTGTGTTTAGAGCTGCATAAGGTCAGCACTTATAATAAAGACCACAAAATAAAGCCAAAGCTCTGGAAATTTTACACTAACTTCCAAAAGAACTAAAGATCAATAACTGAATAAAATAGCATAGATTCTTAAAAGTTAAAATAAGTTTGTAATTGCATGCAAGAGAGGATAGTGTGTGTGTGTACATTTAGAAACTGGTTAGGAATTAATAACTAAAACAAATAACATTTATTAGCAAACAGTACAAATGTATATCAATCCATAAAGATAAAGAATTTCCAAGCTGAGTAATTATCTTACAAATCAATGATTGACTAGTAAAATACCAATGGCACATAGCAGGAAAAAGATAAATAAATGGAAAAGAAGAGAAAATATTTTCCTAAAAATGGCCTTAAGTCTCTTTCAATCGAGGTTTTGCTGTATAAAAAATATGCTCAAAATCAAATAAAGTAAAAGGCACCCCCACACACTGTGCAACATGCATCATCTTGCTGTTGTGGCCCCTTCCTGCCTTATACTATCTCCTGCTGTATGTCACCAGTACCCCTGAAAAGGGACAGAACAAATGCCCACAGCCCTGGCACCTGCAGCCACAATCTAAATAGCCTTACTCATCTGCCACTGCCGCCACAGTGGGGAGACCCAGACAGAGCATATTCCCATTCCATTCGCCTCTGTAAAGAGGGACATCTCAGTCACCCACACAAGCTGCCATCAGCAGCTTGGGGATCAACCGACCATGAATATCTCCCAGTATCAGCTTAAACTGTAACAACCACAGAAGGGGGCAATGCAGGAGAACAACTGCATTACATGCTCTCAGTGGATCTACTCCTCTCCTGCCCAGTCAATCTTCCAGAGCATGACTCAAGTATATCATCCAAGGACCTCTCCCTGTCTTTACTGAGCAGCAGAGTTCCCAGCAGAGGAGAATAGCTGCACCACAAAACTATTCATTTTGAACCAAAACAAGAGATTTCAAACAAGAAGAAACCAGTATAAGGATGCTAGCAGTATGAAAAATAATGTCCTTTGAGAGCCCCAAAAGTTCACACTAGCTCCCAGATATGGAATTCTGAAAATGGATCACAAGCAAGCTCAATGGAATCAATGAAAAAGTTGGAAACAAACACAATGGAGGCAAAAATAAATTCAGGACATGAAGGAATAATTTACTAAGGAGATAGATAGTTTAAGATAAAACATAGCAGGACTTCTGGAAATGAAAACATCATTTAAGGAAATTCAAAATATAGTGGAAATTTTCAACAATGGACTAGATCAAACAGAAAAAAAGAATTTCAGAGCTCAAAGACAAGACAATCTAATTAGCCTAGTTAGCCAAATGAGGAAAAAGAATCAAGAATAATGAACAAAATGTTTGAGAATTATGAAACTATGTAAGATGACCAAACATAAAAACAATAGGTATCTTGGAGGGAGAAGAAGAAAAAGAAGCATGTAAACCTACTTGAGGGAAAGAGGAAAATTTGAAGGAAGGAGGAAAACTTTCCCGGTCTTGCTAGAGATCTAGACATCAAGATATAAGAAGGTAACTGAACTTCCAGAGGTTTCATTACAAATATGGCATCTCCAAGACACACAGTCATCAGACCAGAGAAAGTCAAAGTGAAGGAGAACATACTTCAATCTATGAGATGAAAGAATCAAGTAAATTACAAAGGAAAACTCATCAGAATAATGGCACACTTCCCAGAAGAAATCTTACAAGCTAGAAGAGAATGGGGGTCCTAATTTTAGTCTTTTTAAACAGAATAAGTGTCATTGAAGAATTTTGTATCTTAAAAAACTAAGCTTCATAAATGGAGAAATAAAATATTTCCCTCATAAGCAAACACTCACGGAATTTGCCAGCAGTATACCTGCCTTAAAAATGCTCTATATACTGAACAGAACAGTCAATATGCACTATTGTGAACAACTGAAAGTATTAATAAAAACTCACAGCTCTTATGAAATGGTAACACAAAGAAAAAAACAAAGCAACTAGGTAGCATTCAACATGAAGACTGGTACAGTATTTTATATGTCAATGTTAACATTGCACACAAATGGTCTAAACTCCCGACTTAAAAGATATAGGTTGGTGGAATGGATAAAAATACACAACCCAAATATATTTTGTTTCCAAGAAACCCATTTAACTCATAAATACTCATAGACTCAAGGTAGAGGGGTAGAAAAATATTCCTGCTGCTCAGGTGGGGGGGATGGGTAAACTCACAACTAATGGGGGCACAGTACACTCTATGGAGGATGGGCATGCTTGTAGCTCTGGCTTGGGCGAGGCAAAGGCTATTTTTTAAAAAGCTCTCCACTTCCTCCTTTGTTAGTGATTTTTCTTCCCAAGTCTGACAACAAATTCTATGTAGAACTGTAGACTGTTTAAGAAACTTTTAAAAACATGTAACACCTTAAGAAATGGCCACATTCTGTGAAAGAAACTAGTTTGATAGCCATGATCTTATTGCTGTTTGCTTTTAGCAAAAGTCTTTTCTTCAAACCACATTTATAATATTTAAACAAATAAAAAAATAAAACCTCTTAAAAACACTTAATATTTTTAAATATTAAAAAATGGGCAATAGACTTTAATATATATTTCTGCAAAGAGGAAATAAAAATGGCCAACAATTATATGAAAAGTTGCTCAAATTCATTAATCATCAGGGGGTTGCAAATCAAAAATCACTATGATATACTACCTGGCACCCATTAGAATGGCAAGTATGCTAAAGTCAAAAGATGAAAAACATGACAAGGGTATGGAAAAAAGGGAACTCGTGTACACTGTTGCTGGGAATGTAGATTGGTACAGCCATTAAGAAAAACACTATGGAAATTTCTAAAGAAAGTAAGAATAGAACTACTATATGACCTACCAATCCTTCTTCTGAGCATAGATCCAAAAAGTGAAATCACCACCATGTGAAGATATTTACACTCCCATGTCCATTGCAGCATTATTTATACAACTATGATATAGAAACAACGTAAGTATCTGGATAAAAGACAAGGATACACACATAGAATGGAATATTGTGCAGTTCTGAAAAATAACACGATCTTGTCATTTTCCCACAACATAAATAAGGCTAGAGGACTTTATGCTAAGTGAAATATAGGCCAGACACAGAAAGAAAAATATCGTATGATCTCACTTATATGTGGAGTCTGAAAACAAAAAATCAAATATAAAGAGAACCAAATGGTGGTTGTCAGGGGAGGGTAGGAGGGGGGAAAGAAATGGGAAGATGTGGGTCAGAAGATGCAAAGTAGCAAATTAGAATAAACAAGTCTAGAGATCTAATGTATATGAATACTATAAGTAATAAAATTGTACTGTGTTTGATATTCATACTAAATAAGTATATTTTACTTGCTCTTGCTACAAAAACAAAACAAAGCAAAAACAGGTAACTATGTGAGATCATGAATATGTTAATTTGATTCACTATAGTAACCTTTTACTATCTATATGAATCCCATAGCATTATGTTGTACATGTTAAATATCCATAATACAATTTATTTTAAAAAGCAGAGAGATAGCAATAATCACATTTCTGCTCTTAGCCTTTGAAAGTTAAACCTATTATGATATTTTGTTTATTTTTTTCTCCAACTAACCTCTACTTTAGATAATTTGTTTTAAAAACATGAGGAGAATAAACATCTCTAGCCATTCTGAATCATAATCAGATACTTGCATACATATTCTGGTGTCATGGTTTCCTTTTTTTATTCCTATTAACCATAGTTGTCTTTGAGCTGTTTATTCAGAAGTTCTTCAAAGGCATTATTTAAATTTGTTAGAAAAAAAGAAATAAACCCTGTATTTCAAATATATTTTTGAATTTTAGGGTGAAATTTACTGGACCTCATAATTATTTTCAAAGTTTAAAACTGGATTTATATTGTATCACATTAATACATTTAACGTTCTCTGTGATATTCTTCTGTCCCATGAACTGAATGATTTCATCTTAACTATGTGCTGTTAATTTCATTGCTGTGATTAATAAACCCTGTCACTGTGCATTTATAAACCTGTTATTTTCAGGGTTGCATTTATTGCTAGCCTTTTTTCAAAATGCCATTTCATAGGAGCAGTTTAACAAATGTTAAATTTCAAAGACAGATAATAGATAATTACAAACATTTAAATGATGGATGTTAATTTGATCCTAATAAAATGTCAGGTAAATTAAGGTCATGTCTATAGAAGACAGTCATTCTAAACTAAATTTTATTGTTAGATAATAAATATGTCTCACCTCTTACATCCTACCCACACAGTTTTCTACTCAGAATTTAATATGGTTTTTAAATAAGGATTAGATATATGTGTAACTAAATAGTTCTCATTACTGATGAACACTGATTTGAAATAATCCATTGCATGAAATGTTCTAAAATAATAGAATAAAAGTTTTAAAATAGAAATATATTAAAAGAATATTTAATAAAATAAATAACTTCACAATAAAATACATAGATAAAAAAGCATTACTTTATCCTTTCTACCAATAAGAAAACTTTGACATAAAGAAATCCCTGGACCTGAACAAATTAATGAATTAAGTCTTACAACTTTGACTCAAACAGTACAAATGCAATTTATATAACCAAAGCCTTTGTACTCCCATAATATTCTGAAATTAAAAAAACAAAGTATTATAACCAACTCCAAATGCTCAAACACTTCAAACACTGACAAAGTATACTACAAAAAAGTTTGATCAGTTGTGTATGAATATAATGGTACTGGCATTCAATTAAAAGGATATTTATGAATGTGTCTCACTAGTTGTATTTAATATTAGTCATCTACAGACTGTGTAAAATTAGTAATTTGCATCTGCTCTTAGGTATACCACTCTATTTAAGGGCCTTAGATGAAACCAACAGAACTTCATACATGCTGTAGGGCTAGAGTCAAAATTCTTGATACATGTAGCAGGGCTACAGAACTTGATACATGCTGTAGGGCTACAGAGCTTGAAACATGCTGTAGGGCTAGAGTCAAAATTCTTATAAACTAAGGAAAATACACAGATTTTTAAAAATATTTAGAAAGAAGTATTTTTAGTTTATAAGGTAAAATGGCATTATTTAAATATGTAACATGTCATCTCAATTCATATCTGACTACATTTTTTCATTATAAATAAACCTATTTAGAGTTGATAAAAGATCCTATTAAAGAAAATAAATAAAACAATCATATTAGATAAGAACATTTGTATCAATATCTGCAGAGATTTTAAGAAAAAGGAGCAATTTTAAGAAAAAGGAGCAATAGATTCAGAAAAGAAATAAGCGACACCAAAAACAAATTGTACTCTGTGATGACTTATGAATATATTCAAAAGGAAATACAGTATTGTTTCTTGAATAAGTCAAACAACAAACATTTTGTGTAATTCTCGATTAATTTTAAATACATGGCATTTAAAATGTAAAGCATATACTTTTGAAACTCAATAGTTGATTTGATAATTTTTCTCAAGGAAACTAAATGAAATAATTTTATCATTTAGATTTTATCATTTCAATATTATGAAGTCAGAATACTCACAGATAGATATTTTATGCACATGATTGTTTTGTGACTGAATTTTTGTACACAGATAACATAGGAAATTTAAAATGATTTTGAAATCATTGTGAGAAAATAAAGTCAAAAAAGAAAACATGATTGTATAAACACATTTTATGGTACACATTATTTTTTCTGAAGTATACTGTTCAATTAAACTGGTTATTTATTATAATTATGTTAATTTTTCCTGATTAAAAAAGGAAGACATGTTGCAAAGCTGAAAGTATATACTATTTACTTGATATGCTACTGTTGGAATGTACAATTTCAGAAGATTCCTAAAAATATATATAAATGGAATTTCATTAGAATATCATCAGTATCTCTACATTAAAACTAAAACATTAAAAATCAACACAGCAATCAAGGTTGAATTTGGAATAAAAGCTCATAATGAAAATATAGTTTACTCAGTTTATTTCATACATCCTGACAATTTAATAAACCTATATTGTATTCACAATTATGAGATGGAATACCATAATCAATGTTTTCAATGTTCTCATAAACATTATTATCAATGTTAATGATTGTTATCCAAGTATATAACTATACTCCTGGTTTATATGATGACTCCTGTGATTTGGTTCAACTGTTTATTTCTCTGAATTTTGATGTCTATTTGCTTCATGTATTTATTTCTATTGACTTCAAACTTTGTGAGAAATGTTTTTATTGATCTATATGATCATAGTCTTAGCTTAATTTTAATG
This sequence comes from Microcebus murinus, assembly GCF_040939455.1. Classification (NCBI taxonomy): domain Eukaryota; kingdom Metazoa; phylum Chordata; class Mammalia; order Primates; family Cheirogaleidae; genus Microcebus; species Microcebus murinus. The sequence continues at coordinate 18,215,104 of NC_134114.1, forward strand.
TTTCCCATGTTTATCTGAAAATATACTGAAAGTATTTGATTTGTTTAAATGAAATGAAATCCTGATATTCACAAGAGATATATTCTTCATTAAAATATTTATATCAAAACATTCACCATTTTTTTAAAAATACTATTTTCAAAAACTTATTTTATATATGTGTATGTTCATAGTAAAGTATTATAAAAATAAAAATATAAAATTATAAAATAAAAAATCTACTTGACAGTGAGAAAGGCTTACAGCATGAAAGCATTCATTCATTCATTCATTACTAAATTACAAGTAATAATAAAGATGTTTTCTAGTTTATATTGTATTTAAATCTTTCATAACTTTCTTGGCAACTTATCTGACAAATTTAGGACACTCACACTGTGTATACTAATTAAAAGACTAGCTTTCAGTATGATTTATTTGATAAACCTCAGTGATTTCACCAAAGCTGTCCCTTTGGCCCTCCTCTAACATCTTCATAGGAATAAAGCACAAATAGGGAATATCTAATCACAGAGAATATTGTCACATTAACTAGTCATGTCCTCAAACAGTACATATTTGTTTTAGAGAAATAACCTTGGGGTCCTCCTCAGTAACATAAGAAAAAACAAATTCTTGAAAACTGAAGACATGCGACTGTTTCCTATGCTCATTATGAAATCTCTTGCCTGACTAGCTTGTGTCAAACTCATTAGAGAGAACCCTTAATGATGGTTTATAGATGTTGCAGGGGTTTTTTTTGTTTTCTTTTTGAATGTCTGCAAGGAGTAAAACAATGCATTTTGAAAATAGTGGAATGACTCTTTTATCCTCAGCATAAAGGAAGGCAGCAATATCAAGGGGATACTTGCTGTGGCTATTTTTGTCAGATATTACCAGAAAAATAATGACTAGCATTTTTAGGAAGAGGACATATGGAGAACATGCTAAATCAGAGTTATCATAATCAAACATCAGAAGCCAATTCCAATTCATTTAGGAATAAAAGGAGTTTGGGGCAGGCTAGACTTTCTGTAAAAAATCTCTGCAATGAGTGGAGAATTGGACTTTGGTAGAAAACAAAGTCATATCGGCATAGTTGAGACCCTGGCTTTTGAAAGTTGTGCTAAGGACATTGCTACTGGCAAAATCACCATCAATACTCTGCCGTTGTCCTTGGAAATGACACTATATAAAATGGGCTATGGATCTGCCAGATCTGAACACCTGGACATGTTTACCCTCTCACTTCTGGGAATAATCTTTAACTATCTCACAACTTTGAGTGAATCTCAGGAGAGAGCATCTTAGGCTCTGTGCATAGACCACATCCCCACATTTTGACAAAGAGATGGCTGCATAGGAAGCATGTATATCTCACTTTAGGTGTCTGTCCGGAAAAGCAGTTACTACCTGCTTCCAAATTCTACTGCTGGTTATCCTCCAATGCAGGAAGCTGAATTAGATGGTGGGCTGCTGAAGCATTAACAAAATTGTACTGCAGTAGAGGATTTCTTTTTAAAATTGCTCTAATTGTCATGTTTTATAAATTCTAGACACTTTAAAATTGATTATTAAATTCATAGGCTAAAGCATAACTAAAAATGCATAAGAATTTAATAGAAAATGTGACTCACAGTAAAAGTAACTTATCTATTATCATCTTCTTTCGTTCTCTTTTTTCTAATACAGACATGCCTCCTTTTATTACACTTCACATATACTGTTTTTTTTTTTTTTCTTTTTGGTTACAAATTCAAGGTTTGTGACAACCGTGCTTGGGCCAAGTCTATCGGTTCCATTTTTTTCAACAGTATGTGCTCACTTTGTTAGCATTTTTATAGTGATAAAGTATTTTAAAGTATCTTTTTTAGAAATGATGCTATTGCATACTTAATAGACTATAGTATAGTATAATTATAATTTTTATATTCACTGGGAAACCAAAACATATGTATGACTTGTTTTATTATGATATTTGTTTTATTGTAATGATCTGGAACAGTACTGTAATATCTCCAAAGTATGTCTATGCACACAATTTTCAAAAGAAATCTTATCATAGAAAATGGTACAGTGGATGGATACATTCATAAATGTTCAGGTTAAAAATAATTCTAGGAATCAAGATCATGGCTTCTATGAAGATAACTCCTTTCTTGGAGTCCTACTTGAAGATCTTGTATCATAAAGTTTCAAAAGGACTTATCTAGTATAAACTATTTTCTTCTCATCAATATGAAAACTTCAGAGAAGTTAATCTATTGCTCAAAATAAAGATATTGAGATTATAACAATGAGTACAGTTCTTATGTTCTTTTTACTATATGCCTTTGCAGTGAATCTTTCATTTCTTAGTTGCATTTCTAAGTATTAATATGTTCATTCTTGGGGAAAATATTATGAAAAATGCTATATACTATAACTTGAGTATATAGATATTAAAGAAAAATATTTATATACATAACTGAATACTTTTTTTCCTAGAATAAGTAATTTTTAAATTAAAATCAACCAAATTTATTCTTTAATACCATGGAATGTTTATAGCAGCACAATTCACGATTGCAAAGATATGGAAACAACCTAAGTGCCCATCAATACATGAGTGGATTAATCAAATGTGATATATGTATACAATGGAGTTCTACTCAGCCACAAAAACAATGATGATCTACCACCTCTTGTATTATTCTTGATAGAGCTGGAATCCATTATAATAAGTGAAGTATCAAAAGAATGGAAAAACAAGCACCACATGTACTCACCATCAAATTGGTATTAACTGATCAACACTTTAAGTTCACATATACTAATAACATTCATCAAGTGTAGGACAGATTGGAGGGAGAAGGAGGAGATGGGTATATTCACACCTAATGGGTGCAGTGTGCATCGTCTGGGGCATGAACAAGCTTGAAGCTCTGACTTGGGTGGAGCAAAGGCATTATATGTAACCTAAACATTTGTACCCCCATAATACGCTGAAATAAAAAATAATAAAAAGATAAATAAACACTATGGACAATAAGTTATATAGGCTGTATGTGTAAGTGAAAAAGGATTCATAATAAGTCTATAGGTTAATCATAGCCCACATGATCACAGAAGTCTAGGTGTGTCTCACAGAAATAAAGAGATGACAGGCAGTTACTCTTCCCTTGTCCATTCTCGTGATTTTATGATTCCATTTTTGTTTCTCCCTAAATCTCTTTCAAATCTTTGCCTTCTCTATTCATAGATTTTTATTCAATAGTTACTGGTAAGTTCTCTGTCTTGAATCTACAGAAACTTTTAGTTTAGTTCCTCTTATATGAGAGAGTTATTCTATTCGCATTTTAGTGAAAATATGGAGGAAAAATGTAATTATTTGAGTTTGATTCAGGTGTCCACTAGTGATTGTTGGTTGTGCTGTTGTTGAGGACAAATTCTACTAGGAGACACCTTACAATCAATGCTTATCTAATATACTATTTGGTTAAAAGACATACACACCACTCAATCTCCCAAAAATACACATTTAACAAAGTCCCTTGGCATTATAATCTAGCACATATGAATTTGACTTCTAACCTCCTCCCAGATTTTGGCATTACGAGATATATTTAAGCAGTTATGTTGACTGTTGTTAAAGTTTATAAATACATCTTTTCCAAGTAATTCATAATTAAACATACACAATATCAAGCACTATATGCTATTTAGTACACACATACACATACACACAAACACACGCACACAAACACCAAGATCTACTACAAGAAGTGAGTCCAGAAGGCCGAATCTAGAATTCAATTCGGAGCTGATTTTTCCAAGGAAATCTATTTTTCAATGAAGTGGCTGAGAATCTGATCAGAATATTGAAGAAACTCAGAGGTAAGAGAACACAAATTTGAGTTCAGTGACCTGCAAATAGGAACATCTTTTGTAAGTCCATTTGATTGTATTTTATACAAAGGAACTAGAAATACATATCTTTGCAGAGAGTAAAACTTAATTTTGCATCCTCTAAATCCCTGATTGTATATATTAATATATGATTAGGATGCCAGAGACCTTTGTCACTTGCCAGAAGGAAATTTAAATTCTCTCTGAGAAAAGTTAACAACTTGTAAGACCTAAAATTACCTGAGAAATATGATATATATAAGTACAGACATAGTGAATAGATTGGCTCGATTTTTTTTTTTTTTTTTTTTGAGACAGAGTCTGGCTCCATTGCTGAGGCTAGAGTGCCTGGCATCAGCCCACCTCACAGCAACCTCAAACTCCTGGGCTCCAGCAATCCTTCTGCCTCAGCCTCCTGAGTAGCTGGGACTACAGGCATAATAATAATATTCATATATATATATATACACACATTGTATATAAAATCCTATAAATTAATAAGGCAGAATATCTCAAATCTTTGCCCAATGTGCATAATTTTATAAATATTAATTTCACAGGTTGTCAAAACTGGATTCTCAATAATTCCTTTCCTTTGAAGTTATTAGTCATTCAGTTTTGGTTCTATAGGAAAAAATTACATCAACACATTTCTTAACACTAACAGTCACACAATCACCTTACACCTGTTAGAATGGCTATCATCAAAAAAATGAAAAGATAACAAGTGTTGGCAAGAATGTTGAGGAAAGGTACACCTTGTATACTGTTAAAGGAATTGTAATTTGATGTAGCCATTACAGGAAATAGTATGAAGATTCTTAAAAAAACTAAAAATAGAATTGGATTCAACAATCCAACTTCTAGGTATGTATTTAGAGAATATAAATCAGTGTCTCAAGGAGTTATCTGCATTCCCGTGTTTACAGCACCATTATTCACAATAGCGAAGATATGAAAACAAAGTATCCATTGACAGATGAATGAGTAAGGAAAATTAGTGTATATGTGTTTATATATATGTGTGTGTATATGTGTGTATAAATTATAGCATATTTTAAAACAAACTATTGATTGATAAATTTAATAGAAAATTACATCACTTAATGTCTAATTTGATGATTTTGGACAAATACATGCACCTGTGTAAGTAACTATCATCACAATAAAGATGTTGAAAATTGCCATTACTGCCCCCATCAAAAAAAAACAAAAACAAAAACAAAACACATCCTTTCCTTAGAAGTGCCATTTCTTACCTTGACTCTGGATAACTACACCTACTTTCTGTCATGATAGATTTAAAAGTTTTGCTTCATCTAGAATGACACCTTCTAGTAGTGGTTACAAAGGACCTGAGGGTTAAGAGACCACAATATACAATGCAATCTAATTAATCTTGTAAATTATTTGAAAAGCAATGAACTTTTGTTAATGGAAGCAAGTTTGTAATATTTGCTGATGTAATATATGTGGTATCTATTCCATTGCGAAACCCTCTGAATTATGAGACACATCAAATTTCCTTTTGTTTATTCTCTTTCATTTGTAGACATTATATCGACAGTATTTTCAAATTTCTAACTTTTAATTTTCACTCAAAGACAGATGCCACTTCTTCAAACTTCTTAAAATATTATTTTCTGCCTTTCTTCTTTCTTTCCTTCTTTCCTTCTTTCCCTTTCTCTCCTTCTCTCCTCCTTTCTTTCTTTCTTTCTTTCTTTCTTTCTTTCTTTCTTTCTTTCTTTCTTTCTTTCTTTCTTTCTTTCTTTCTTTCTTCCTTCCTTCCTTCCTTCCTTCCTTCCTTCCTTCCTTCCTTCCTTCCTTCCTTCCTTCTTTCTTTCTTTCTTTCTTTCTTTCTTTCTTTCTTTCTTTCTTTCTTTCTTTCTTTTTCTCTTTTCAGCATATTATGGGAGTACAAATGTTTAGGTTACATATATACCTTTGCCTTGCCCTAGTCAGAGCTTCAAGTGTGTCCATCGCCCACAAGGTGTTCATTACATCCATTAGGTGTGAATATACCCATCCCCCCGCCCCCTCACACCTGCCCAAAACTGAATGAATGTTACTACTATATGTGTACATAAGTGTTGATCAATTAATATCAATTTTTTAAGCATTTTTAAAATTCAGTAACAAAGGAATTCTCACTATGATTAGTTTGTTCAATCTTGTTTAGTGGTTTTGTGCAATAAGGCAAATAAGAATTTTTTAAAAGGTAGTATTGATTGTTATGTGTGCTTGAACAACTAAAATGAATTTGAGTCAGAGGACTAGAAAGTAAGAAATAAAATTTTCAATATTTGAAAATGAAATACCATTTACAAAAAAACCTGAAAAGCATATATAGACATAGTTTTAAACATTTTAGGAAAGTTGAATAAAGTTTGTGAACATAAAATAAGTATGAAATTTTGGTGCATTGCTATACATACTTAACAATTATAATTAATTTTGTCATTTTAAAGAAGACAAAAATTACAATTATTAAAATCATTGAGAGATATAACATATTCCTCAATGCAGTATCAATGTCTCCCAAATTTATCAATATATTCAATGTAATTCCAATAAGATTTTCAAGAGGATTTTCTACATATTCCTTAATATTATTTTGAATTCATGTGGTAGAGTTCATGTTCAATAACAGGCAAGAAACTTCTGTGGAAGGAAAACAGATATGTAGGACTTGCTCTACTACTTATCAAGATGTATTATGAAACTATATTTAATTTATAAAAAATTCACAGAGAATGTTATTGGCACAAGGCTGGAGAACAGAATAGTCCAATAGAATAGAAAAGAATGTATGAAATTTATGCTATATGGCAAGAGTATTCATATCAATAATATACAAGACTAATAAGTGCAATTCTCAGCAATTAAAAGTAGAAAAAGTCAGGACTTAACATTCTTCAGAGGGAGGGGCCACATATAGGCAAATATCATTTATAATCTGGAAAATTGAAATGAAAGCTATAATAAAATATCTTATAATCATTTGACAGAGAAAATTAGTAAACTTGAAAATAGCAGGTATTGAAGTGGATTTTGATGAACACACAATAATGCATTTATACAACCACAATGGAAAAGAGATTAATACTGTATTATTTCACAAAGATGAATAACAACATACCATATATCCTCAGAACATTGCTTCTAAATATTTATACAAGAACAGTTCCTGCATAGATTCACTCAGAGATTTATACAAGTATATTTCTATCAACACCTTGTATAGTACTAAAAATTAGGAAACAACACAAATGCCTATCAACAGAACAATGAATAGATATATTGTTATATTCATATAATGGAATTTATACATTTATCCAAATGAAAAAAATTAGAGCCATGTGCTGCAACATAAATGAATGAGAGATACACACTATTGGAGCATAAAGTTTACCTTCTGGATATAAAATTAGTATGATATACCTTTATAAATATAACATAAAATGTTACACATATACACATACATTATATGTACAAACACATAAGAAAATTACAACTAAAAATAAGAAGACATCATAAAACAAAATTCCAGATAATGTTTACTTCAACAAAAGGAAGTTTGGAAAGGAAGTTTGGAAGAAGAGATGAAGGAGGACATATCAACAAACATAACTTCATAAAGAGTTCTTTTTTTTTTTTTGAGGAGGTGTTTGGTTTAATATTAATAGTCTATGTATAAAACAACATATAAACATGCATAGATAATATATTAGAGTATGAAGGTTTGGCATTTCTGGCCTATGGGCTAAGAATATTTTTTTATATTTTAAAAAGTTGTAAAAAAAAAAGACTATGTGGCAGAGATTATGTGTAACCCATGATCCTTAAATTATTTTCTATCCTCCCCTTTCAAAAAAGAAAAAAATTGCAAAACCCTGCCCTCAACATAAAGATATTCACTGGCCATTGCTTTTACATTTTTGTTCATCTTTCCATAGATACTTTATGTATCTGTAAAGATATATGTACATTTGTTCATTTTGAAACATAATATGTTGCATACTATAGTAGTATTCTGACCCATGCTCTTTTTTTAACTACTTAACAATATATTCTGCAATATCTCCAAGTCACTGTGTATGAAAGTGACTCATTCTTTATAACAATTATTTGTATTCCGATATGTAAATGCACCATGATTTATTGACATTTTTCTTTCTTAAAAGACATTTATATGGTTTTCTGTGCTTTGGTATTTCAAAGCAATATTCTGTACATTAATAATCTCACCAGAGGTGAGAGTTCATCAGTAAATACAAACACTTCTGACCCAAGATTTAGGTCTAAGTTTGAAAGATATTACCAAACTGCCCCTTTAGAGCTCACATAAATTTATATTTAGTGGGAAGGAAAACCAGTGACTATTTATACTATTTTATGACTGTGTACTTATTTTTAATATTCATCTCCAAATTGGCAAAAATAGAAATTCCTTGAAATTTTTTTTGTGATAATCCTCAATAAAAATTTTTGAGACTGGTGCTATTTTATAAGGAGAAAGGAATATTTGGGGTTTTTTGTTCTGATCATCTATTTTTCCTGTAGGAATATGTCTGATTTTATTTTATTTCTATTTTGGGGGAAAGATTTTGTAAGTTACATATTTTTAGAAAATACATTTCATGTATTTATCTTCATTTCTCTAGCATTATCAGAGTAATATAATCCTTTTGATTCGCTTTTTTTTTGGTTATTATACATTAGAAGTATGCATGCACTTTTTGCATTATGTAAATTTTAATCTATTTTTAGGAACCACTATTAAGATTTTTATCACTTATTCTGATTTCTTTTTATTAATTTATTCATTAAATTTATTATGCATTAAATTTAATATGCTTTATTTTTCTTGAAATTACATTATTAGGTTTTTCTAAGTTCTCATTTTGGTTGCATTAATCATTTAATTTTTGTTTTTGTTTTTCTTTTTTGTCAGTAAATATTTATTAGTATAATTTTTGATATTTCACTGTGTTTTTGCTCATCCATACATTTTCACATGTAGAATTTATTTGTATTTTCTCATTTATGATGGAGTAACTGGTAAATGAATGGCCCTTTTATGTAAATAACCTGTACATTTAGAGAAATTATATTTGAAAACACTTTTGAAAAGTCAAATATGAATAATTTACCTGTAGTTCCTGTGAGAAGGGAAAATCACAAGATAAACTTCATGTTTCCCTGGTTCTTAGTCTAGGGACTCCCCTGAACGATGGTGCAGCAACCTGATCCCAGTAAGAGCATGGTGGACCTGTAGAAATAAGGAGACAGAGGAAAGAATTTCAGACAACTGAAGGAGCTAGACTCCACAGGGTGCAGCACTGCATGTGAGGGGCTGTGCTTAGGAGGTAATCTAGAAGATCAAATGGAGGGCACTGCAACTCTTCAGCTGAGAACCAAACTGAACATACCAAATATACCAGTATGACCAGCCAAGAAATATACAGGACTGGCAGCTCTGGAGTTGGGAACAGAACAGAGATACTAGAAGTTGAGCAGTACAGGTTAGGTTAGTGCCTAAGGGTGTAGGATGTGGAAATTCTAGCTTGCCAGAATGGGCAGATCTTTTAAGCATCTATTGCTGACAGACTTGACAAACAGATTTGCCTTAAGGTTAAGGACAGCACCATGTAAGTAAAACAGATTGTAGAAATTCAGCAACACATTTCTAAGTGATCTATTATGTTTCAAAGAATGAATCAAAATGAAGTTAGAGTTGTATCCACAGAATTTGGGAAAAAATAAATAAGTAAATTTAAAAAAAAAGAAAGAAAATGGGTGGATTCTCATATATATATAAAAAATGAAGTTAGAAAATACTTCACATTGAATAATAAAAATACAATATATCATAATTTGGGGAATTTGGCCAACACAGCTTGTTCAGAGAGAAATTTTTTAGCTTTAAGTGTTTTTAGTTAAAATAGAAGAAAAGTATTTTAAAAATTATCTAAATTTGCCCCTAATGAAGAAGAAAAAAAGAGCAATTTAGTAAATAAGTAAACAAGCAAGCAAGCATAAGTAAATGATAAACAAAAGACAAATATAATGAAAAAAAACACAAATGATTAAGCCAAAAATTGGTCTTGAAAAGATGAATCAAGTTTATAAGCAACTGAGAAATTTAAAAGGGAATATAAGAATTACTAATATCAAGAATAAAAGGGAAGATATCACTGGAAATCTCTAAATCTTAAAATGTTAATTGAGGAATATTATGGACAGTTTTAAATCACTAAATTAAAAAATTTTGATAGTCATACTGTGAACTACCTGTAGAGATGGGAAGCCTCCAAGAATCAAGAGCCTCAATCCAACAACAGCTATGAACTGCATTCTGCCAACAACCAGAATAAGCTGACAGAGTCCCAGCCTCCAGATGAGAACACAGTCTGTCTAACATCTTGATCGCAGCTTAGTGAGATTCTGAGCAGATGACCCAGCTAAGTCATGCCAGGGCTCCTGAATTATGAAAAATGTGAGATAAGAAATATACATTGCCTTAAGGCAGTAAAATTGTGCAAATGTGTTATGTATTAATAGAAAAATGATATAATAGAGGTAAGTATCACATTCACAGAATGAAAGATCAATATTATTATAATTTTCGCCTTCCAAAAGTCAATGTGTACATTGTAGGCAACTTTAATCAAAATATCGAGTTTTCTTGCTGAAAGCAACATATTTAGAATATATTTAGAGATGCAAAAAGCCTAAAATTTCCAAAACCATTTTTGAAAAATTGACAAAATTAATTCATTTTTTTCCTAAGTTCCCAACTTACTATAAATCTAGAACAGTGGTCATAATATGTAATCCTCATATGATTCATATATAGATCATTTTATAGATTAAAAAGTATAGAAACACAACACATAGACATCATCAATTAACTTTCAACAGAGGCAACAAAGTAAACAATGGGCCTTGACACAGTTAAACAATTCATGCTGGAACATATCTATGAGGAAAAATGAATTTCAATTCTTATCTGGAATGGTACACATAAATAATAGAAAGTGCAACACAGACATACATTTTTAAACTACAAATATTAAACATCTAGACAAAAACATAGGAGAAAATCTACACAAACTTGGGATAGACAACATTTCTTAAATAGGATACAAAAAGTATTATCAAGAAAGACAAATTCGATACATTAAATTTCATCAAAGTAAAGCTTTTTGCTCTTCACAAGACACCATAAAGAAATAAGAAACTTAAAAAGCAAGCTATAGTCTGGGAGAAAATACCTGGCAAAGTACATTTATCCATAAAATACAAAGAACTCCTACAAACTAGGGAGATAAACACCCTATGCAATAGCTGAGGGACTTGAATAGACATTTCCCCCAAATATATGTGACTGGAAAATAATCACCTGAAGAGAAACACATCATTGGTCATCAAAGTATTATAAACTAAAATCTATAGGATATATCACTCATATTCACTAGTATGCTAAAGTTAAAAGTTTGTCAATTTCAACTGTTTAGGAGGAAGTTAAACAGTCAGAACTCTCACACATTCCAGTAAGTGCATAAATTCATATATTTAGTTTTATTTTTCTCTTTGAAAAACTGCTTAACTCTTTCTTTAAAACATAAACAAAACCTTATATGACACAGAAATCAAACACCTAGGCATTTTTCTAAGGTCAATTAATATGTATGTCCCTAAAAGCACATGTAAATGAATGGTTATATATAGCTGCTTTAGTCATAATACCAAACACCATATGCAACCCCATATCCTATTGTCCATCCAAAGTTGAATGCATAAATCATTTTTGGTATAATACTCCAATAATATACTACTAAGAAATAAAATATAAGACTACTGAAACACACAATAACATGGATGAATTTTACAGACATCATGCTGAGAGGAAGAAGTAAGGCCTAAAAATATTTATTTTCTTTCATTTTTATTAAATTCTATAATAGGCAAAATTAATCAGGGATAGAAAGGTGCGGTTTAAGTTTGTGTAGAGTGGGGAAGATATATTGTAAAGGAACATGTTTAAACTTTTGGAAAGATGATAATATTCTCTTTTATTATTTTTTATTTGAAAATATTATGGGAGCACAACTGTTTTAGGTTACATGGACCACTTTTGTAATGCTTGAGTCATGGCTATAAGTGTGCCCATCACCAAGAATGTGTTCATCATACCCATTAGGTAGGTTTTTGCCTATCCTCTCCTGCTCTCTGCCCTCTACTTGATTTTTGCTGAGTTTTACTTCCCTCTGTGCATGTTTACTCATCAGTTAATTCCAATTTAATAGGAGTACATGTGCTGTTTTTTTCTTTTTTTCTTTTAAATTTCTTAGATGCCTCAGGCATCTAAGGATGCGTTAGGATAATGGTCTCCAGTTCCATTTTATTCACCCTCTTTTTATGGCTGGTAGTATTCCGTGGTATACATATACTACATTTTGTTAATACACTCATGAATTGATGGGCATTTGGGTTGATTCCACATCTTTGCAATTGTGAATTGTGCAGTAATAAACATTCCTGTACAGGTGTCTTTTTGACAAAATGTCTTCTTTTCCTTTGAGTAGATGTCCACTAGTCAATTGCTAGATAAAATGGTAGGTCTACTTTTAGTTATTTGAGGACTCTCCATACTGTTTTCCACAGAGGTTGTATTAATTTGTAGCCCCACCAGCAGTGTATAAGCATTCCTTTCTCTTTGCAGCTACAATAGCATCTATCGTTTTCGGACTTTTAAATAAAAATCATTCTAAATGGGATGAGGTGTCGTGGCCTGATTACAGAACGGGGGATGACATACACAGAACATATGCTTAAGACGCAGACAGACAGAATTGGCTACAGCCCCAGGAGAATAAAGGACACAGAGACAAGAGACAGTTTCGGACTGCAGCACTGGAAAGTGCTGGCCAATTTATTATATACAGTTTAATTGGGCAAGTGTCCCACAGCTATTTTCTCATGCCAGCTACTTTCTCAGCTACTTTTTGGTACGTGACTTCCACAGCCAACAACACCTGCTTTTCCAGTCAAAGCAAAACGCATGGTCTTCTACAAGAGATCTCTTTGATCTTTTGCACCACTTTCGGATAACAAACAATCTTGGCTCCAGTACAAGAAAAGACCTTGAATTCTAGACCATCTTGCAAGTGACTAGCACCACGTGCTGGTTACCGGGCAACCTTGGCTTGCTTGCAAGGCCATAGGTTCTTGCCCGTTTGCCTGGAGAAACAGTTCTTTCAGCCGGTCAACAAGCCAGGTCTTGCTAATCATGGGGAACAAGCAATGGGCTCCTGTTCTGCTGACTTGGGGTCTCAGCCAATCTGACCCTGGGACGGCTCACTTCAGCTTCCTTCATAAAGTGGTATCTTCTTGTGGTTTTAATTTGCATTTCCCTGATGGTTAGTGAATTTTTTATATGTTTATTGGCCATTTGTCTGTCTTCTTTTGAAAAGCTTCTGTTTATGTCTTTTGCCCACTTTTTAATAGGGTGTTTTGGTTTCTTGCTGATTTGCTTGAGTTCCTTGTAGATTCCGGTTATTAGACCTTTCTTGGATTTTTATATAGTGAATATTTTCTCCCATTCTATAGGTTGTCTATTTGCTCTGATTATTTCCTTAGCTGTGAAGAAGTCTTTTAATTTGATCAGTTCCCATTTATATATTTATTTTTGTTGTTTTTGGGATGGAAAACATATCATGCTCATGGATCAGGAGAGTTAACATTGTTAAAATGTCCATACTACACAAAGTGATTTCCAGATTAAATGCAATTCTCATCAAAATACTAACACCATATTTCACAGATCTAGAAAAAAATAATTCTATGCTTCATTAGGAACCAGAAAAGAACCTGCATGGCTCTGGACACACTTTTAAGTGTAATGCATGAAACCGTAAGAATTGTAAAAGAAAATTTAGGAAAACTCTTCTAGATATTGGCCTAGGCAAGGAATTTATGAAAAAGATCCCAATGGCAATCACAGCAACAATGAAGATGGTAATATTCTCTATCTTAATTTGGTTATTACACAAGTCTGTACATTTTTCTAATGTTGTCTATTTATATGCTTAAACTACACATGTAAATTATATCTCAAACAAGTCTATTTGACAAAGTATAATATTTCATTACATAGAATAATTCTTAAAATAGTTACATAATTAATAAGTAATAATATGAAAATAACCAATTTAATAACATATATCAAGATATAGATGACTGCCAACACTACAGACACACTAGTGCCACTCCATTCAACATCACACCAATTCAGTTTCTGATATGCAACCACTATATTGATGTTATCAAATATTAGTCATTTTAGCCATTTATGTGTATTTCTTTATAACTACCCATATATTCATTCCTAAATATTGCTATTTAATTCTCCCTACTTGGGAACTTTATTTCAACTTACTTATAATAGTCTACTTATATTGTTGCTTTTTCTTGTATTTAATTATGCTTGTTAGATACATCTATATCCTGCACTTAGCTCTGTATTGTGGACATTCACTTCTATAGATAATGCTGTGATATAAATGCATGTGGAAAAATATTATAAGCAGAATTGTAATTTAAAATTCACTATAATGCTCTATTGATAATAGTGCATTTTTTCTCAATAAGAATCAATTTGCTACATGTAAATATTATTAGACATCCATTTCAGTCTCAAAAATCCTGGTGCCCCCTGTTGGACCATGAGCTATATGCTCTTTCTGTGTATGAGGAACAATAGGAAGTCCAGTGTTACTATAACAGAATGAGTGTGGCAGTGATTATTTTAGAGAGATGGACATTAAACTGTATATGACTTCATTTGTCCAGGTAAAGTCTTTGGGCATAATTTTGCATTCCTTGGGAGAATTTTTTAGCACAAAATATGGACTATTTATTGAATTATAACACAGAGAAAATCTGCAATCTTTAGTGTTTATTTATATCTTTGCATCTAAAGTTATCTGGAATAGATAGCATATAGTTAAATCATTTTCAAAATAAACTCTGATTAACTTTTTATGGGATTGTTTAATTTTTTCAAAATTAGCATCATTCATAAAATATACAAATTCCCATGCTATTTTATTTTTTATTTTTATATAACACATATCCCTTTTGTTTTTATGTTCCTCCTTTATTGCTTTCTTTTGTATTAGTGAATATTATCTAATGTAATCTTTTAATTCCTTTCATACATTTACTTTTTTAGTGTATTTTTAAGTAATTTTCTTAGTGTTTCCCCTAGTTTTTACAAATACATCTTAACTTATCACACTTAATTCTGACTTATACTAAAGTAATTCCAGTGATATATAGGAACATTATTCTTATATAGTGCTATTCCTACTTCTCCTTTTTGATGGTATTATTGTTGTATATATTAAATATATATGTGTTATGAATTCAACAGTAATATAATATTATAATTATAACTTTATATAATTATGTATCTTTTAAAGAGGCTGAGAGAAGAAAAGAGAGCAAGTGTATACTTATGTTTGTTATATTAACCTTTTTATATACCATTTCTTGTTCTCTTAATTTGTTTCTATAGATTTATTACCATCTTGGGTTATGTCCTTATTTCAATACAGTTTTCTTTTTCTACCTCTCTACTTTGTGCTGTTATTGTTAATTAATTACATTTTTATACACTATAGTTCCAACAATACAAATATATATACACCCACATACATCTATATGTTGTTTTGTACAATGCTTTTTAAGTTAGTTAAGAAAAGAAAGGAGAAGAAATATACATTTATGTTCTATTTTATAATTACAGAATTCTCTTTATTGATGCTATTTATTTCAATAAGGATTCTATTATAATTATAGCCTGTGGGCATTTGCATTTAGGATGAAGAACTACCTTTATTATTCCTTGTAAGACACATTTGCTAGCCATGAAATCTCTGATCTTATTTATCTGGAACAATTTTTATTTTTTATTTATTTTTGAGAATTACTTTTGCTGAATATAAGATGTATGGTTTCCATTTATTTTCCAACAATTTTAACATGTAGTCCCAGTGCCATGTGACATTTATTGTTCCTAATGTGAAGTTTACTATTAATCTTATTGGAGTTCCCTTGTAAAGATGAGATTTCACTTACATTTTTTAAATTTGTCTTTTTATGATTTTGGACATTTTTACAAAGATGTGTGTGCATGTGGGTAGTGACTTCCTTTCTATGCTGGTCTGGAAAGTAATTTAATTAAGATATGTCATTTTCATTTTATCAAGTAATCTTTATCTAATGAGAAAACAAATAGTTTTCTTTAGTTTATTAAAGTGTGGATTTATATTATTGTACATATAATATGAATTATATGATGTAATGTATTATATTAATATAGCCAAAATTTAAAATAAATTAATATTCAATTATATTTAAATAAACAAGACAACATATATACAAAAGCACATACCTTCTTCAAATAAATGTGATGTACTTTAACTCATCCACAAAAAACAATGACTTTCTAACTGCCATCAAAATATAATTTGATATTATTTTGATTTGAAAGACTAAGGAAATACTTTTAATTTATTGATACAGAGGTACCTGAAAATCTTAACAAAAGTATTTTAAAAGGATTAAAACTTAATTTATCTAATGAGAAAACAGGCATTTCAATCCTTTAAGATAAAAATTACTTTAGAAGACAGTTAACTGTAATGTAAGATACTAAACCAAATTAAACTAAATTGAAGATTTCAAGAGAGGATAGGATATAGATTATGTAGTTTTTCTAATGAGGGAAGTGTTTAATTATTAGCTGTAATAATAATTTGGTACAACAGAAGTGAGTTTTAACTGATGTAGCATCATTAATTCCTAAAATTGGATAGAAAATGATACATTGAAATGCAGATGTAAAAGACTTGGTAGAGAGAGTGATTTTAAAATCATATGTGGAAAAGCATACTCAACAGTGAATGTTTCACTAAAGGTTAGAAGGTGATGAAATTCAGTACATATTAATAGAGAAGTGATTCATATAGGAAAAAAAAACAATCCTCCATTACAAACAAAATGAAAGAACCAAAGAAAAGATTGATGAAGAGTTGGAGAATTGAGAATATTGGGGATATTTGTTATTTTATAATGGAAAATAGAGTTGATTAGTATTTTAAAATCTCTTTTCTCTGAAAACAAGGCATCAAATAAGATTTTGATACCCTGTTATTTCATACAGAAACGTTTCCAATGTTTTGCAATTTATTAATATAAAATACCTATGTTTAGAAATTAAACAAAGTATGCCTCTTCATTATTATTTATGTTTTACCATTGTGTTATATTTTATTATTAATATAAACCGCTATCTCTTATATCATGTTTCTTTCTATTATTTTTTTCTTTTTCTGGCACTCATCCTTGTTCTTTTTTAATTTCAGCATATTATGGAAATACAAATGTTTAGGTTTTCTTGAATAATATTTTTTGTGAAAAGTGTATACAGGAGTGTTGTTTATCAGTCTGCAATCATATTTTTGCTTTAAAAATTGAAGACATTTTTCTATTGTCTATAGTATCCATTATTATGTTCATTCTACTGAAAATGTGATTACCATTATTTTATGTAGGCTACACATATACTCTACACAATCATCACAGAAAAATTTAAGGTTCAGAAATGTTACCAAATGATTATTATATTTTATACTTATTAAAGCTTATTTTATGAATGTCTATATATTGATAATTAAAATATTTTATGCAATATAAGAATTTACTACCTTCTTAATTTTATGAAAATCCAAACTATTATGTATCTTGTTAGATTTATATGTATATCTCATATGTAGTCTTTATATTTTTGTTTCTACTTTTTATTTTACATTGAGTAGACAATTTTATTCACACATTTTGTAAAACTGGCATACATGTTCTAACGAACAAATTGCTCGTCTTTTTGTATCATCATTCAACTAATTTACTGACATAAGTGAACATTAAATAAATAAAGCAACTAAAAGAATATCTACAGGGGATGATATTTAGAGTTCACATTTAACAAGTCTTATTACTCACAGCAGTAAAAAATGCAAGCATAATGAACCTAGTAAATTAGTGATGAAAAAAGTAAAAGAAACTAATGGATTCAAAGATATTATAGATCATGACATGTTATTTCCAGACTATTAAACATGACCATGATGAACAATTGCAGGTGCTTAAAATCCCCACGACTTCATAAAGCATTAATTAAATGCTGACTGTCAGGAGAAAATCACTAACAGCGCCTTACAAAGAAAGGTGCATGACCACCTGTACCTGAACCTCCTCATCCCCCAAGACTGCTAAGATTATAAATTCATGTTCATTATCAGAGGCTCATGAATTGGAATACTAAATATAACTGTATTGAATTCTGACTATACGTGTAATACCCGAAATGATTCCATGCACTTTACTGTATGAGTCGCATTGCATTAGGGAAGAGATACTGGCAAGAAAAGTAATTGCATCCACTGTGATGGTTATATGTCAACTTTGCTGGGTCACCATGCCTAGACATGTGGCCAAACATTAGCCTGGAGGTTTCTTCAAGGTTGTTTTTGGATGAAATTAAAATTTAAAACAGTGTATTTTGAGTAAAGCAGATTGCTTTTCAAAATGCAGGTGGGCTTCATTCAATCAATTGAAGGCCTGAACAGAACTCTGTCAACAGATGATGTTGGGACCAAACTGCAACATTAGTTTCCCTGTTTCTGCAGTCTGCCAGCTCACCCTGCAGATTTTAGACTTGCCTGCATCCATAATCACAGGAACCAATTATTAATATAGATATATATGTGTGTGTGTATATATATATATATATATACATACATACATATGTATATACATATACACACATCCTATTAGTTTTGTTTCTCTGATAAAACCTAATTAATATATCCATGATGCACTAATTGGTCTTCATCCTTCATATTTACCTCATAGTAATTTATATTCTTCAAATAAAAACCCAAAGAATCCTAAACATAGTCCCATCCATAGCTCTAGGCAGAACTGGAATGCAGAGCTGCCCCCAACAAGAATTTACAGACCTCAGGAAAACATTTTCTGTCCCAGTCCCTGACCTTGGCTTCTTCAAGCCTTGCTTTATCCTCCCTATAAAAGAAAAGCTTTTTTTCTGCCTGATCTTAGAGATGCTTAAAAATCTTTTGTTTGTAGCATTCTACTTATTGTAACAATCTTTACAAATAAATTTTTCTTGTTAATTTTAAATTTGTTTGATTTGACATGTTCCAATGCTGCAAGTAGGATTAAGATTGACCCTCCACTGTGGACCCCTGACATCCCCGACCAGCCAGGGGCACCTTACAAGTCCTTTGAACTGCTCTCTGCTTCATTGATTCCTGAAGCCTTTAGTGAGTTCCACTCTCAAATTAGTGCTACAGATGTCTTGTCTGTTGAACACAAGGAGTTACTTGACTCGTTCAGGCAGAGACCTTTCCTTGGCCTTTCTGTTCAGCTTCTTGTGTTTTTCTTTAACTCTGCTGGCTGAAATTACGTGGAAATGTTTCTCTGAATCAATGGATTTGGGACTGTATGAGGGAATTAATTGAGTGGGACTCTTTCCTGGCATCTTAAAGTCTTATCTCCGATTAATGATCTAATCCTGTGCATAACTCACTCTATGGGTACCTTCCATTCTCTTTCCTCTTGACTATATACTCTGCAATTACAACACTACTCTGTTAAATAACTCCAAAGGACACAATTTTCTTGAGGATAATATAGAACTAAAATGGCCTTTTTGGGGTTCTTGTGTTCTCCCCTGTAATCAATTGTCTGTTTATTTCTCATGATATGTGGAAACTGAAAGGTCAATTTTTCAGTATTAGCTTAATCAGGCCATTAACCATCTCAATTTACTTTATCTGAGGCTGTTCAAACTCTCAAGGATAACCTATCCTCCTCAGCTATTTTTAAAATTGTTTTAATCTGATAGATAACAGTGTATGTATTTATTACATACCATGTTTCTCTGAAAATAAGACAGGGTCTTATATTTATTTTTTCTCAAGAAGATACCCTAAGGCTTATTTTCAGAGGATGTGTTATTTTTTTTAAGTACAGTACAACAATCTACATTTATTCAAATATAGCTAAGTCGTCTTCTTCTGGAACATCATCATCATTCTCCAAACCTCGAATTTCATCCTGAATTTCTTGCAACTCTATTTCCTTTAGAATCATTGGCCCCAATCTCTTATGTCGAGCAATACAGCTCTCATGGGGCAGATGAGAAGGGCTGCTCGTCCTCTTTACCGCTCAGCGACAAATGAAATGCATGGGTTGCACAGATATGCTGCGAGGCCACACCCATCACTAGGTCTTATTTTCTGGGTAGGGCTTATACTGTGCAAATGCTTATAAATCCTGCTAGGGCTTATTTTATGGGTAGATCTTATTTTCGGGGAAACATCGTATATGGTGTTTTGAGATACAAATACATTGTTGAATGGTTAACTTTAGCTAGTTAACAAATGTATTACCTAACACTGTTGTTGTTTTTGTGGTAATAGTATCAATATCTCCTTCTTTTTGCATTTTTCAAAAATAATATAGTATATGTTCATAACTATAGTCATCCTGCTGATCTCTTGAATTTATTCTTCCTAACTGTAATTATGTATCCTTTGGCCAATCTCTCCCCATATTGGTCCCCCACCTACCTTATTGTCAAAGACTTCCTCTTTTCTCTCTTTTTATCTCTCAGATCTTCCAAGACCTTTAAGTCACCCTGACTTCTCTACAATCTCCTGTAGACTCTGACAGCCCTAAATATTGTAAGGGAAAGGGACATTGGGCTAAAAGTTGTACAGTAAGAAAGATAATTCATCAAACTCAAAAGCCTCAGTGATCCCTCTGAAGGATATGCAACTATCTGCCACCCCAAAACACTTAAATGAACTGGATAAAATAATAATCTTAGTTAATGGGCACTCTACCACCTTTTTCATGGACACTGAAACCACCTATGCCACCCTTAACACTTTATGTCATCTCAACATAATCCCTCAGCGTACACAAACCATCTCACCCGTGAGCAGCAAACTTACAAAAAATTTTGCTGCTTTTGAAGGCTCTTTCTGTATGTCTTCAAATTCATTATGCTCAGTATAGTTTTTAACTCCCATTGATCTATTAGACAGAGATTTACTTTCCAATTGGTATGTTAATATTTGATATTAACCCCAAAGGACTAACTGTTGAAGTATTGGACTCTTCTCCAATCACAATGGTCTTATAACAACTCTGACAGATCACCACAGTTTTCTTGTCCCTCTCCCACCTCCCCAAGCTCTTACCAATATCCCCATTCAGGACATATTAACTCACATTCCTGAGTCCCTTATGGTACAAAATGTACAGATATGGGATTCATCAGGAAGCAGAACAGTTGAAAAATAAATAGTCCCCCAATCTTCCCCTCCCTGAACTACTCAAGTATCTTTTAAGACCTGCAATAATTGAAGATCTCAGACATGTTTTTCAAGGACTCTTGGCAAAAACCTTTTGTCCCTAATTCTAGCTCCATGGATACCCTCATTCTCCCAGTTGAAAAGCTTTATTATCTCTCCTCATTGTCTGGATTTGTTTCTGTTTGACAAAGAAAACAAATCATATGAGCTCTATGGTTGTCCATATTCCAATCAGAGACATTTCCCACATACTACCACAGAGAATAAAATATCACTGAATTGAGGAGGTATAGATCAGAGATTCACATGTTTGGGCCAGCTGGAATTTAAGGGGCAGAGCAATAGAAGTGAAAAATTTAGATAGAGAAAGAGCCTATAAATCTGCAGAGGAGTATTCATGAATATTTGGCTAAATATTAAGCCATGTGTTTGGAAAGTAAAGCTCCATAATGCCAATGGAAGAATGACCAACAGGGAGCTTTATGTAGAATTAAAGCCTGGATTCTCATTGAATTCAGAGATTCAGGAGTATTGAATAACCAGAGAGGATAGATTTTAGTGAACTTCTGTGGCATTGAGTATTGAACCCTTAAAGACTACACATGTTAGGAGTAATGCTAAATGAAACCTAAAAATGTAGGCATGCTAGATTCACCTAAATAGTCATAAAAATAATACTCTACAAATTCAACCATATCCAAAGTAAATTAAAAGTGAGTTGGTCAAAGGGTACAACACTTTAGTTAGAGAGGAGAAATAAGTTGTGGTGACTATAGTTAATAGCACAGTGACTATAGTTAATAATAATGCATTCCCTGTCTCTAAAACATAATGTACTGTATATTTCAAAATAGTTAAAAAACACTGTTTTAAATTTTCTCACCAAAAGGAAATGATAAATATTTGAAATGCCAGATGTTTAAATTAGCCTGATTTTATCCACAATGTGTACATGTATCAAAATACCACATTATATCCCACAAATACATACAATTATTATTTTTCAATTAAAAATAAAATAAAATTCAAAAAGCGTTCTCAAGGAAAAATGATCAACACCATTTAAAGCAGAACAATTAAATCTAAACCTGATTTTTGCCTCAGAAAATAAACTGATAAATGTCCCCTCCCCTAATATATTTCAGAAGTGTTTGTGAAGACTTGTAATGAATTCTCTAAACATTGAGTAGAATTCACCAATAAAGCCATTTCAGTCTGGGTTTTTCTTTGTGGAAAATTTTTGATTACTTATTCAATATCTTTATTTACTATATGTCTATTTATAGTTTCTATTTCTTCTTGAGTCAGTTTCATTAGTTTGTCTTTCTAGGAATTTATCAATTTCATCTAAGTTATCTAATTTTGGGCAGAGAATCATTTATAGTATTCCCTTATAATCTTTTTTATGTCAGTTATGTTCCCTCTTTCATTACTGATTTTAATAATTTGAGTCTTCTGTTTTTCTTTTTTCATCAGCCTAACTAAAAATTTGCCCGTTTGTTACTCTTTTCAAACACCAACTTTCAGTTTCATTAATTTGTCTTTATTGTTTTTCTATTCTAAGCTTTATTGATTTACAATACAATATTTATCATTTCCTTTGTATTGCATTTTCTACCTTTTTTTCTTCCTGTATATAGCAAATTTTAAATCATGTTTTTTTAATTTAGTTTAATAATCTCTGCCTTTTGTTGGATTTCTAATCCTTTCACATTCAATGTTATTATTCATATAGAGGAATAATTTTACTTGTTTTCTAAATACCTCATGTCCTGTTTGTTCCTATTTTCTTCTGTTACTGCCTTATTTTGTTTGGTTAAATGGATAATTTTGGGTATACCATTTTAATATCTTTAATATTGCCATTAGCGAATCTTTGAAGTTTTTTTGTAGTTGCCCTGGGCATTGCAATTAATATCTCAATGTGTTACAAATTTGTTCACATTAATAGCAACTTAATTTTAATAAAACACAAATCTTTTGCTTCTATATATCTCAATTCTCTTTCCCTTCCTTTATGCTATTATTGGTATATCAATTGCATCTTTATACATTGTGTGTCCATCAGTACAAATTCATAATCATTGCTTTGCGATTTATTTTTAATCAGATATGGAAAACAAGGAATTTTAAAATTAAAAATTACATTTATCTCTCTTTTATATTTACTGGTATAGTTACCTTTACCAGTATGGTAAATCTATGTTATTTGTTAACATAGATTCAAATGCTTGTAGTGTTCTATTGTTTCATTAGTATTTCTTCATAAGGCTAGTTCTAGTGACACATTCTATCAGTTTTGTTATCTGAAAATGTGTCATTTCTTCCTTCATTATTGTAGGGATAATGTTGCTGGATATAGAATTTGAAGGTGATGTTATTCTATCAAGTAGGATGATTTTGAATGTGTCATCCTACTGGCTTCTGGCCTTTACAGTTTCTAGAGAAAAATTAGCTGATATTTTATTCAGGCTCCTTTGTTATTTGTTGATTTTCTTCTCTCTTGCTGATTTCAAGTTTTGCTTTCTTCTCTGTGGCTTGGAATTGTTTGGGACTCATTTTTTATCTCTTTGACTTTATCCTACTTGGAATTTTGAGCATCTTAGATTTGTAGATTCATTTCATTTATCAAATTTAGGATGTTTCAATCTTTATTTCTTCATATTTTTCCTGTTCCTTTCTCTTTCTTCCCTCGCAGGACTCCCATGCATGTTAATATGCTTGGTGGTATTCCATAGTTCTCTGAGGCTTTGTGCATTTTTTTTTCATTATTTTTACTTTCTATTCCAGAAAATGGATAATCTCCTTGAACTGCCTTCAAGTGCACTGATCCTTGCCTCTGGCCATCAAATCTGCTGTTACTGATCACATCCCTGTAGCATTTTTTTCTTTTTTGGACTTTTAACTTGAACATTTTTGTTTGAATTTTTAAGTAATGTCCATTTTATTATTTTATATGCTATTTGGTGAGTGTTAGGGGCTGATTTTTGTCCCACCAAAATTCAAATAAAAATTCAAATGTTGTAATCCTAACCCCCAGTACCTCAGCATATGGCTGTATTTGGAGATAAGACCTTAAAAGCAAGTAATCAAGTTAAAATGAGGCCTTTAGGATGGTCCCTAATCCAACCTGACTGGTGTCTTTAGAAAGAGAGTAGATTTGTATACACGAAAAGAGTCACAAGAAATGTACATGGATAGAGGAAAGACTGTGTGAGGCTGAGGATGTAGCAAGAAGGTAGAGGATGAACCAAGGACAGAACCCTTGGGAAAAAACAAACTTGCCAACACATTGGTCTTAGACTTCTAGCCTCCAGAACTCTAAGAAAATAAATTTCTCTTGTTTAAGCCACCCAGCTTAAACAGTCCTAGCTGACCAACACAGTGAAACACTGTTTTCATATTGCTCTTTAGTTCTTAAGATGTGATTTTCTTAATTTATTCAACACACTTAAAAAAGCTAATGAAATGTACTATTTCTAGGTTTTCTCTGCAGTAGTTTCTATTGATTGCTTTCTTTGCCTTTGTATGGGTCAGGCTTTGTTTTTTTTATTTTTTATTTCGGCATAATATGGGGGTACAAATGTCAAGGTTACATACATTGCTATTACCTTCTCTCCCCACTCGAGTCAGAGCTTCAAGCATGTCCATGCCCCGACAATGCACAATGCACGTGTAATATATATATATATATAAACCCATCTCCCCCACCTGCCTCACACCTGATAAATGATTTTGGGTTTTTTTTTTATAACATTTTGGTTACATTTTATAATTTTGCCTTTACTTAGCAAAGGTTAGAGGTATGCCCTTCCCCTCCACACTTTTGGCCACATCCCTCAGATGTGGGTCTATCACCCCATCCCCCGAATCTCTGGTGAACCCTTTGAGCACCATAGTGTTAATCAGTCAGTACCAATGTGACGTCGAGTACATATGGAGCCCATTTTTCTGATCTTGTGTCACCTCCCTTTGGATAATGGGCTTAAGCTCAATTCAGGAAAATATAAGTGGTGTTAGCTTGCTGTCATTTCTTAGAATTGAGTAATATTCCATTGTAAACATATACCAAATTTTAATTATCCAGTCATGAATTGACCGGCACTTGGGTTGTTTTCACATCCTTGCAATGGTGAATTGTGCTGCCATAAACATTCAGGTGCAGATGTCTTTATAATAGAATGTTTTATGCTCTTTTGGGTAGATGCCTAATAATGCTATTGCTGGGTTCAATGGTATTTTTATTTTTAGCTGTTTGAGGTATCTCCAAATTCTTTCCCACAATGGTGCACTAATTTTCAGTTCCACCAGCAGTGTAAGTGTGTTCCTGTTTCTCCGCATCCTTGCCAGCATTTATTGCTTTGGGATTTCTTGATACGGGCCAATCTCACTGGGGTTAGATGATATCTCATTGTGGTTTCGATTTGCATTTCTCTAATGATTAGAGATGTTGAGCATTTTTTTATATGTTTGCTGGCCATTATTCTGTATTCTTTGGAAAAGTTTCTGTTCATTTCCGTTGCCCATTTCTTGATGGGGTTGTTTGATTTTTTTCTTGTGAAATCTTTTGAGTTCTAGATAGATTCTTGTTATCAGACCTTTATTAGAAGTGTAGAGATAAAATATTTTCTCCCGTTCTGTAGGTTGTCTCTTCACTCTAATGATAGTTTCTTTGGCTGAGCAGAAGCTTTTTAGTTTGATCAGATCCCATTTGTTTATTTTTGTTGCTGTGGGATGATTGCTTTGGGGGTCTTCTTCAAAAATTCTTTGCCTAGACCAATGTCAGAAAGGGTTTCCTGACATCTTCTTCTTAGGGTTTCTTAGGGTTTCATGTCTTAGGTTTAAGTCTGTTATCCATCTTGAGTGGATTTTTGTGAGAGGTGAGAGATAGGGATCCTGATTCATTCTTCTGCATGTAGACATCCAGTTTTCCCAGAACCATTTATTGAAGATAGATTCTTTTCCCCAATGTATATTTTTGTCAGCTTTATCAAAGATTAGGTTACCATATGCAGATGGTTTCATCTCTGGTTTCTTTGAGTGTCACATATACTTATGTTGAAAACTTGGCATTTAGAACAGTCCCATCTCTGGACATCAGATTCCCTCTCCTGTCCAGAGTTTGTCATTGTTATGTGTTTTTGTTCTTTGTTTATTGACTTTTCTTAAACAATTATGTGAAGTGTGCATACATTGTATGTAGCCACTTATATCTCTGCTCATTTACTTAGTGTTCAGCAGATAATTGGATAGAGATTTCTTAAATTCCTAAACCAATGCCTCCCAAGCTTGATGTGGTAAGGTAGATCAGCAACACATCCAGGCAATTGACAAGTATGTCTTGACCTTTACTTCCTTCTTACAAAGAGCTTCACGATGAGTTAGATATAAGAGCTTAGGGCTTTTCCAGGCATTTCTGAGAACTCACCTAGTTCTTTGTAGGTACACTGCCTTGTACATGTGTAATAGGCTGAATGATGAGCATCCAAAGATAATGGATCCTACTACTTGAATCTTATAAATGTTAACTTATAAGGAAAAAGTATGCTTTCAGACAAGATTAAGAATATTACCATAAGATGATGATTTTGGATTATCTGGGTAGATGCTAGATCCAATCACAATTGTTCTTATAGGAGAGAGGCAGAAGAAGACTATACACACATAATAGAAGAAGGTAATGTGAAGACAGAGGCACAGATTGGAGTGATGTGGCCACAGTGCAGAAATTCTGGAAGCCTTCAGAAGTTAGATGATGTAAGAACTAGATTCTTTGCTAGAGTTTCCGGAAGAAGCATGGCCCTACAAACATTTTGATTTTGGTCTAGTAAAATGGATTTTGAACTTACGGTTTTCAGAAATGTGGGAGAACAAATTTCTGTTGTTTTAAGCTATATTGTGCTTTTACAAATTTGTGGTGACTTGTTACATAAACCATATGAGGGAAATACAGTATGTTTGTAGTCTGCTAGACTCCCAGGAATATTTTATAGTTTATAAAATCTTCTGTGGACATTCATTCTCCAGATTTTGCTTTTCAGTTTTATTTTAGGCTTTTGTTTGCCCCAACTGTTATCCACTGCCTCAGACAGCCACAATGTTTAACAAGTGTCTATAATTATTTTTGTAAACAAGTCCAAAGAAAAGCCTTTCACACTGGTGAGTTTCAAGTCAGTTTGAATAAAAGCAGAGATGCTAATAGGGTGTTCTAGGAAACCACCTGACAAGTCAATGACAGTTCTCTGGGAATTGTTTTATGAAGGAGCTCCTGACCATTATTTTTTCTCCTTTGTGGATGTCAGGCAGTGGGTTTTCAGTGGGATTGTGGTCCATTGGCTTTCATTACTACTGCAGAGATGGGGAAAGAAAAGTTAAAACCTCACATAGTTTTCTATTCTTTGTGAGATTCAGCTATTTATCTTCAATAAGTTCTCCATGTATTGCTGCAAGCCTTGGATTAATTTCTAGAGTTATGAAAAAGTTGGTGCTGAAAATTTTGTCATGGTTCTAATTGCTTTTACATAGGAAAGAATTTTCAGAGATTCTTACTCTGTCATTTTCTGTTATGCCCTCATATAATTTTATTAGTTAATTATGAGCAGTAAACTCACAATGTGATATTTGATGTTTTTAAACTCAAGCAATTCTTCATTTATTTTTCTAGAGTTTTAAGTAAATATAATAAACTTCAATTTTACATACACACACACACATATATCTATATGCAGGTGTATATATGAGGGCTGAGGAGAAAGTATCCAGCCATATAATATGAAAAATTATATTAACAATGGCTGGATGCTTTCAGGACAGTCTATTTCTCTGTCTCTCAGTACTGTCAACAACATTGATATTTAACAAGCTCTTCAAGTGATAATGACCTAATATTTGTTGTATTAGTTTATTGAATATTTTGGACTCTGTGCAATTGCAAAGTGATTTTTGTCTTTCTTCAGTTACACTTTGTACTTCCTCTGTTGATTAGCCTATAGTTTGCAATATAGGCTATCTGCAATGCAGTCTTAGGCATATTTAATGTGTTCTGTTTAGTCTCACAAATAGCAGCTTGTTTGAAAGTAATTTTTTAAAAAATATCAACCATTTTTCAATTTAGAGCTCTTCTCCTCCCCAACTTTGTACTGTTCCACCCTAGAAATTTTTCAAGGTGGAGTGAGGGTAGCATTTTGTCCTTTTTCCTTTTCTGTCAGCTCTTCCCATATAACATGCAGTAGTCTCTAATTCCTCCAGTGATTTTGCTTCAGGTGAGGGGAATGACAAAAAGGACTACATTATTAGGCTGGTACTGTCAGAATATGGTTTTTTTTTTGTGCATTTTGGAATTGAATGAACATTGAAATAGACATATTTTCTTATGAGGATTGCTTTGTGTTTCTTGATTTCCAAGAACTTGTGAACTTCCATAGATCAAACCCTCTGCCAGATCACCCTATCTTCCTTTGCCCTACATCCCTTTTGAGATGGAATTCAAGCCAGAAATCTTTTATAAGGTATATGTAGTAGATCAAGAATGCCTGTAGAATAAGTCTTGTAATCTCTTAAGACATGCGTACAAGTGGTTGAAAAACTCCCTTTACATTATGTACATTATTGACATCTATTGGCATCTATCAATTTTATTCACAGAAAGACCTTAATTGAAAATGTTCCATTACCAATAAATGAAAAATAATACGATTGGTATAAAAATATTAATGAGCAACACTGGATGCAGGGAGAGAATGAAGTGATATTTTTCCATTTCGATAAACAAATAACTTTGAAACCAGGTTAATATTTTCAGATTTGCAGTACTCAAAAAGTTTACCACCAACAAACTCTCTGACACTTCACTTAAAAATAAACTTTTGGAAAGAAAGGAAAACATCTGGCATATGATAAACTGAAAAATTATAAATATGACTTCCTGATATATATTATAAATTTAAAAAAAGGTTTTTAAAACAATCAGTAAAATAACAGATAATAAGATATTAAATGGTGGATTTTAGAAGGTGTTTTAAACAATACAAAGAAAAAAGTACTAAGATTATAGGATTGTGAGTAATTAGTTCTACAAATCGATAATGATACATTCATATATCTGTAGTAAACATTTAGTGACAACCATCAGAAGAAAAGAGATAAAATTCATAGTTTAAAATAAATAACAGGAATAAAAATGACAACTTTATCCTAGACATAGAAGTTAAGAAATCTCTACATT
This sequence comes from Microcebus murinus, assembly GCF_040939455.1. NCBI lineage: Eukaryota > Metazoa > Chordata > Mammalia > Primates > Cheirogaleidae > Microcebus > Microcebus murinus. The sequence continues at coordinate 18,244,672 of NC_134114.1, forward strand.
TCCCTACAATTTGATTAAAGAAGAAGTATAAAACTTTACAAGATCAATAACAACAAAATATGAAAATGCTTCTGACACATGTATGAAATGTGTTATAGTATGGGATTCTATAACAAAGTGTATATAATAAAAGATGAAAGATCATAAAATAATTTTTACAGATGTTGATAATATTATCAAAAATTATGTGGTATGTCAAATAAAAACAAATTTGGACATGGGTAAAGACTGTTACTATAGGGAGAACTAGATAACCGCAGGATTGCAAGTGTCTCAAAATCAAACAGTGAGACTTTTCTTCCATAGGTCCAGGTAAGCAGGACTAGCAGGAAGTTTACGGGGAGTAGGATAAGAAGGTGGAGTGATCAAGCGAAAAATCAATATGCTTCAACAGGAAATGCTTCTTTCTGTTATCTGTGGATTCTTGGAATGAGCTGTTAAGGGGAATGTTGGTGCTTAGTGCTTGTTTAACCTTAGGGTGAGCCAAAGTATAAGGGCCTTTGAGGAGAAAAGGAGTCTGACTCAAGTTTAGTCAGGCCAAGTCCACAGATAACTAATGGGCATTGTGAGCATTTGGTCAGGTGTTTCCTAGGCACCTGGCAATGTCTTATATTCTTAACAAATACTAACGTATTTAACCAATAAAGTTCAAATTCCTCAATGAAAGAACTTGTAGTGAGTCTTGTCCCAGTTTGTAAAACTTCTCCATAAAGTGTCAAAAACAGGTCTTGGGGCAGCACTTTACTTCATAAAAGGAGAGGGAAGGGTGATCCTACATAAGAACCTGTAGGTGGAGAGCCGGAAATAATTGTTGAGAATCACATTTTGTATACACATTCAGTGTAAATCTTACATGAGCTATGTAATATCCTAATAGAAAAACAGAGAGGTGCAACCTACAAGTAAATTATGTCAACGCATAAGAATGTGAAAGAATGAAGCTAAAAAAATAAAATTTTCTTATAGAAATGGTCATAATCAAACTGCTTTACATAACACGTACAATAATTGTCATTATTCTAAGTCACATCATACATAGAGATCTTTTGTAGCAATGATCCACACTATGTTCAAGAGGATGCTCTTTTATATTTTATATGTTATTATTCTTTTGATTTTATATGGGTCCTTTTAAAGTGTCACATATATATGAAAATTCCTGAACTTTTCATGATTAAAATTAGACATATTTGATACATATTTGATACATGTATCAATATTTGATACATGTATATTATTAATACTATGAGAAAAGAAAAGGTGTTGATTAATTCAATCCTAGATATCTATATAATAAACACAATATTTTAACATAGATTAATATGAAATAAATTATAATTTAATAATTAATTATTTTTCTGTTATTTTTATAACTTAGATTTATAGAAGTGGGTGTCCTGTGTTGAAAGATAAAAAAGACATATATACAGTATGAAAATATCCAATAAGATATATTAAGCACATATAGATAAGCAAACTTTGTCTGAAATGTGTTTGCCTAGACTTAATAGCAAAGAGAAAAAAATGACATGTCATATCTTTCTTGCTATATATATTTGATCAGTTGCAATAATTTTAAAGTAGTATAGAAAACATTAAAATGTACTTTATGCACTCATTTACTCAAATTAAAGCAATGTAAATATTTTACATTATATATAAGTACATAGAGATACATTTTATATTATATATTTTAAAAAATAACATCAGAACAAAGAAAGCCTGTGTATTTTATATTGAGAATATAAAAAGTGTCTCAACTTTGGTTACTCCTGTTACACCATCTACTGGTAGCTTTTGAGAATGCTATTTGTCGCCACCAAAAATTAATTCACTTTTCTAAAATATGTTGATATACTTCAATTTTGTTCAAAATTTGTTCTTTACATACTTAATCATTAACTCCAGAATAATTAATTTATGTCTCTGTTGTCCAAATACTACTCCTTAGGTAGTTGTAATATATATTGGAAAGTAAAAGTTTTCCAGTCTAAGTTTAGAAATCATGCAGGTAAAATTAATAATAATTAATAATTAAAATGAATTGATTTGAAGTCAACTATATATGAACAGTATTTTATTAATATGTATAATCACAAATATAGATAAGTTTATTAAACTTTCTTTCTCTTTCCCTCTCTCTCTCTCTCTCTTAATATTTGCATCAAGATTAGGTAAATATGTGGAAAAATAGAGACCATAATTTGTTTGTGATTGTATTAGTCTTCTTGAGCTCTCATAACAAAATAACACTTGACTAGATGGCTTAAACAACAAACATTTATTTTCTCATGGTACTGGAGACTGGAAATTGAAGACCAAAATACTAGGAGATTTAATTTTTTCTTAATTTCTATAATTTTAGGGATTAAAAATAAATGCTTTTTGTTATACAGATGAATTATATAGTGGTGAAGTCAGAGTTTGTATTGTACTCATTGCCTGAATAGTGTACATTGTACCTGATAGGTAATTTTTGATCCCTCATTCCCCTCTTACTCTCCTCCCTTCTGAGTTTCCAAAGTTCATTACATCACTCCATATGACAATGTATAGCCATCGTTTAACTCCTACTTACAAGTAAGTACCTGAGACAATTGTTTTTCCATTCCTGAGATGTTTCACTTATGATAATGACTTCCAGTTCCATCCAAGTTGCTATAAAAGACATGTTTCATCATTTTTTATGGATGAGTATTAATCCATGTTGCACCACATTTTCTTACTCCACTCATCAGTTGATGGGCACTTAGGTGGATTGCATATCTTTGTAATTGTGAATTGTCTTGTGATAAACATATGAATGCAGGTGTCTTTTTGATATAATGATTTATTTTTCTTTGGCTTGATACCTAGTAGTGGATTGCTGGATTGAATAGTAGATCTACTTTTAGTTCTTTAAGGAATCTACATACTGTTTTCCATAGAGGTTGTACTAATTTACATTACCATCAACAAAAAAGTAGCTTTTTCACCCCAGTTGTGGCAATACTTGTGTTTTGACTTTTCTGTGATTTCTTTCATCAGTGTTTTGTGGTTTTCCTTCTAGAGATTTTTAATCTCCTTGTTTAACTATATTCCCAGGTATGTTTTTTTGCAGATATTGTAAATGATACTTGAGTTTGTGATTTGATTTTCAACTTGGCTGTTCATTAATGTTGTAACCTGAAACTTCACTGTATTTATTAACAATTCTAGGAGTCTTTTGGAGAAGTCTTTAGGGTTTCCTTACTTCACTGGGATGCAACCAACTTAATCATGGTGAATTATTAAATTCAACAAGAAGACATACAGTCCTAAATATAGATACACCTAACATTGGAGCTCCCAGACTGATAAAACAAATACTACTATAACTTAGAGATGGAACAAACAGCAACATAATAATAAGTGAAAGCCTCAACACTCTACTGACACAATTAGACATATCACTGAGGAAGAAAATCAACAAAGAAGCACTGGACTTAAATGGGACTCTAGACTAAATGGACCTAACAGACATTTACAAAATATTCTACTCCAAAAATGCAGAATATGCATTCTTCTCATCAGCACATGGAACATTTTTCAACATACATTGTATGTTAGGCTGCAAAATAAGTCTCAGCAAATTGTGAAAAAATCTAAATCATACCATGTATGTTCTCAGACCACAGTGGAATAACACTAGATATCAATTCCAAAAGAAGCTCTCAAACTACACAAATTCATGGAAATTAAACATGGAAATTAAACAACCTGTTGCTCAAAAATACTTGGGTTCAAGTATTTTAATCAAGATTAAAATAAAAAAAATTTTTTTGAATTGAATAATACAAGTGATACATGTTACCAAAAACTGAGATATAACAAATGGAGTGCTAAAGGAGAAATTCATAGCAATAAATGCCTACCTCAAAAAGGCAGAGAAATCCCAACTTAACAATCTAATATCACACCTCATGGAACTATAAAAAGAAGAACAAACCAAACCCAAAGCTAGCAGAAGACAAGTAATAACAAAGAAGTAAATGAAATTGAAACCAAGGAAACAATACAGAGGATCAGTAAAATGAAAAACTGGTTCTTTGAAAAGATAAATAAAATCAATAGACCACTCACTAGATTAACCAAGAGAGAAGAGAGGAGATTCAAATAAGGTCAATGGAAAAATGACAAAGGAGACATTATGACTGATACCACAGAAATACAAAACATCATCTGAGAAGGCTGTAAATACCTCTGTGCACGCAAAAGAAAATCTAGAGAAAATTGATAAGTTCTTAAAAATATGTAACCTCCCAAGGTTGAATCCTGAAGAAATGGAAATCCTGAACAGATCAATAATGAGTATCAAGATTAAATCAGTAATCAAAAAATCTCCCAACACATGAAAGCCCAGTACCAGACAGATTCACAGTCCAACTATACCAGATCTACAAAAAAGAACTGGATGCTATCCTACTGAGACTGTTTCATAACATTGAGAAGGAGGGTATCCTCCATAACTCATTCTGCAAAGTCAGTATCACCTTGATAGCAAGGCCAGGAATGGGCACCACCACCACCACAACAACAACAAAAGAAATATATAGAACAATATCCCTCATGAACATAGATGCAAAAATCCTCAACAAATTACTAGCAAACTGAATGCAACAACAATCAGATTTACTTTCTGATAAAGGATCCTTTCCTGGCTTTCAGTGGCAGCCTTCTTACTGTGCCTTCACTGGGCCTTTTCTCTGTATATGGGAGAAAGAAATCAAGAACTCTGAAGTTTCTTCCTTTTCTTAAACGGACATCAGTGCTATTGAATGAGGACCCTACTCCAATGACCTCATTTAAGCCTAATTACCTACATAAAGGACCTATCTTCAAATGCAGTCACATTAGGGGTTTGAGCTTCAACATATGGATTTGGGGGGACACTATTTATTCCATTACAGTTAGGGTATTAATTGACACAACCTTTACAAAAAGAAGTCTTGCAATATATGTCATTTGCTTGAAAATCTTTACTCCTTTATCCAGTCTTTACTTCTGGGAGTCTAACTATTGAATATGTTTTGCCCACAGATGTGTTTAACACAGTATCTTTATAATAAGAGACTTAAGCAATGATTCCCAAATGTTTTCAGGTTGAGGAAATAAAACACTCTAGAGTAAATTGGACGTTGAGAACAAGAACTCCTGGTGCCCCACCCGAACCCAGCCCAGGCACTGATTGAAAATATCTGTATCTTGGTGCATGTGCAACCCACTTATAGAAACTAATGAGCCTGTGTACACTAGGAGGCTCTGAGATAAAGAAACAAGTTATCAGAATAATGGGGAGAACCTGATATACTATATTACTGTATCTTCCTCTTGTGAAGAAACAAGAGAGAAAGCATATAGATAACCGAAAGATGGAAAATGCGCTGTCATTTATGTCTATATCCCCAATTTTTGGATCACACAATCTTTAATATATTTTAAATTCCACAAAACACCATTTGCGTAAAGATTTTTATAATAGAAAAATATGTGCTTTAATGTTAATTTTTAACATTTTATTCTGTACAAAGAACATTAACAGAAATATGACTGGGTAACAAAACATGCCACCACATTGAGTATTTGCCCCTGGAGAGTATGAATGTAGGTAATTTTGTTTATATTACTTCTTTTGCCTTGTTTCCAGCAAAATAAACAGGATGTTTTAATAATCTAAAACCCTGAATTTAAAATGCATAATATGTGTATACTGTATTTGATATGTACTGAATTGGGTCCCTCCCAATTTTTATGTTGAAGCCCTTCCCTCCTATGGGATGATGTTGGAGACAGAGCCTTTAAAGAGGTGATTAAAGTTGATGTCTTATGGATCAAACCTGAATACAAAAGAATTGGTGCCCTTTTAAGAAAAGGAAAGGACACCAGATATCTCTTTGCATCAGTGAGAACAAAGGTGAGAAGTCTGCAGGCAAGGAAGAGAGCCCTCACTAGGAGGCAACCATGCTGGCACCCTGATCTTGAACTTCTAGTTTCTAGAACTGAGAGAAAATACATTTGTTTAACACACACACATATGCAAATATATGTATATAATTAAAAATATTAGAATTCTAGGAGGTATTTTGTTCATAAGAATATGCATTTTTTTCTAGTTCCTAAGACTTGTGAGGAGCCTAAAAATATCACTAATTGTCTTTTACACTTTTGAAATCTTTCAATGGTAATGTGTGGTAATTACTGCTGCTTTATCAGAAGTTGACACAAAAGGTTATGCCTTTGTGACACTGTCACATTGCTAAAGTTCTGCATTTGCCTGACATGGTTGTAGAATTACTTTGTCTCCTGGACTATGTGAGTGCCATTTCCGGGGCTGACATTTTTGGTTTGGGCTGGTCCCAAGCAACAGCCCAATGATCGCCCTGTAATCAACCTAATTCTGACCCTGAGAGGAACGGAAATGGCTTCTTCAGGGGAGTCCTTCTGATTGTTTCACCCACCTTTATCTCTTGCCTCCCCTTCTTGTTGCTGAGCTCGTCTCTCAGCTGTTTGGTTTTTTATTTACTTGGTAATTAGATTTTGCTTATGAATCCTTATAATCTCATATTTGTATTCTATCATGACTGACTAGATTTTTTTTATGATTTAATTACAAGCTTACTACACCAAAAATTTGAAATGCTGTCCCTTCCCAAACATATTTATATCACTTGCCTGCTTAGACCAAATTATCTTCCTGTTAAAGTTCTTCATACATAAATTCTAACGTTTGCATTCAAACCTGCAAAACAGTGTCACTGGGTTTAACACTCTGGGCACATGGTCTTGGTCATAATATTATCACAAAAGAGGAGACCTAAAAATATCCGTAGAAAACAACCTAATAAAATGCAGTCATTTTAGACATGGGGAAATTAAGAAGTGTTTTAATCAAATTTACACAGTAAGTGTAAAATTTTCCCCTTGTTGCTGTAATGAATTACTTCAAATTCAGTGGCTTAAAGTAACACATATTTATTATCTTAGAGTTCTATAGGTCAGAAATTGAAAATAAGTTTCACCGGGTTAAAGTCAGGGTGTCCACTGGTCTACTTCCCGCTGGAGGCTCTAGGGGAGAATCTATAAATATTTCCTGGCCTTTTTCAGACCCCAGAGGCTTCCTGCATTTTATATTCATGGTCCCCCGCACTAGCCTCACCTAATGTCTACTTCTGTCATCTCATCTTCTTTCTCGTTCTGCTTCTACTGCCTCCCTCTTATAGGATTATGTGGTTACACTGGACAATCAAATTAAAAACAAGTCAAGTTAGGTAAGGGAAAACTAGTTATTTTATTTGAAAATACCATTGCCATACGGAGAATACTCTGAATATAAGACCTGCAAGTGTCTCAGTAATCAGTCAAAATAAGACTATTTTTTTAATGGAAAGAGAAAATAAAGCTAGAAAAAATTGGGCATGGGGAAGTGGGATGAACGAATAGGTGGTGTGATTACATAGTAGATCAGAGAATGACCCTGAGGCCAGGGTATTTTTCTGAAAAGGGCCCATAAAGAGAGGATGTATGTGCTGGCTCAGGCTGAGGGTGTCAAACTACAGGGTCCTGGGGAAGCAGAGAATTCCTACCAAGGTGTGTTTAAGAAGCATTTTGTTCTGATGGATCAATGGGAACAAAACAGTTCAAATAATCATTTATGAGGTATATAAGGACAATTTGGAAGGTATATAAGGGCAATTTGGTCTTGTCGTATGTAAACAGTGGAGGGCATAGAGAAATTATCTAAAATCCCAAGGGAAGCAGCTTCTTTGCAATAAGCTATTTTCCAGAACACAGAAGGGTGGGAGAATTGTTTTAACTATCATTGTTTTCTAGGATCTGAGGGCTTCTGTGAACTTCAACATTGTCATGGCTCATCTGAATAATCCAGAATTACCTTCCCATTTCAAGTCTTTTAACCTAATCATACCTGCAAATCTCTTTTTGTCATCTAAGTCAAAATACATTTTCAAGGATAAGAACATGGCTATCTTTGACAGCTGGGGAGGCCTTATTCAGTCTACCATAAGAAGTTAGTGGAGAATCCTGAACAGAAATGATAATTTTCATATTTCTAATGAAACCATTTTTCTGCCCCAGCCTTTGGAAATATGTATCTTTTCCAGGCACCTGCCTCTGCCCTCCACCCTATCTGAAAAACCATTTCTTCACTTTCAACAAACCCCACACACTTTTTATGTCTATTCTGAATTTGTGTTGTAATTGCCGATTTTGATTTCCAACTGTTAATGTATGCTCCCGGCCAACAGACAAAATGTCTTTTGTTAACACATTTTACGATCCTCATATGTGCTGCCAATATTGGTAGATTTACAAAGCCCACAAGCCTGGTTTAGCCACTTACTGCCTATTAGCACTTGGTGAACCGTTATCCTTTGAACATATTCCCCAAAGATCATGTTTTGGAAACTTAATGCCCAATGCAATAGTGTTGGGAGGTGAGGCCTAATAAGAGAAGACTGGGTCATGTGGGCTCTGCTCTTATGAATAGATGAGTATCACTCTTAAGGGAGTGATTTAGTTAATACAAGAGTGGGCTGCTATAAAGGCAAGTTTGCCTCCCTTGTCATCTTTTATTTTCTTTGTCTCATACTCTCTGGCCCTTCTGCCTCTGTCGTAGTATAACAGGGCATGAAGGTCTTTGCCACATCCTGGTGCCATGCTTTTGGACATTTTAGCCTCCAGAATTATGAAATAAATACTTTTTTATGTAAATTACCCAATCTGTGATATTCTGTTATAGAATCACAATAGAGACTAAGACACGGACCAAGCAATAAACCTTTCCTAACATATTCTCTTTTTTTGTTTCCATTCTTGCCTGACGCTAATAAACTATTCCTAGAGATGTGAGCAAGGACATATACTTTCCTGACATTTGGTGTATGTACAGACGGGGTTATATTCCCCAACTCTCAGATCTTCTTTTCCCTATACTAAATTGCAAGTCTGCTTTCTCAGACTAATTTCTCTAGTGAAAAATATCCTTATTAAAATAATTTTTCCATTTATAACTCCAATTCCATTATGGGGATATTAAACTCCTTTGATGGCATTCCAAATGTTCAATATTTATCATTCTGGGTGTACAAAATAATATCATCTTCTCTTTAATGTATTTCCATATAAAGTTTGTCACCAATATCACCTCTAAGATTATCATAGTCATAAATATTCTCCACCATTTCTGGGCATACATTTTCACTTGGATTTGTGCAATGGATTTCTAATTGGCTGTCCAGCTTCTCTCACCTTGCACAAATCAAATAAATTGTGTACACAGTGATTAGAGTAAAAAAATATGTATGTACATATTTGTACACATTTCCTCAGTGTCCATGGGAGATTGGTTCCAAGACTCTTCATGGATACCAAAATCTATGGATGCTCAAGCTCCACATCTAAAATGGCATGGCAGGCTTGGATACATTTATCAAAGTTCTAGAAGACATGGTAGAAATAATAATATAATGGCTTCCTCAGGGGTGGACATTGGACTGCAAAGAAGCATGAGGAATTTTCTGAGATGATGGGAATGTTTGAATCTTGGCCATTTAGTGGTTGTGGTTACATTCGTATAATCTGCATCGAAATTCAATGAACTGTATGCCAAAAATATGTGCATATTAGGGAAAGCTTTTGCTTGTAAATCTATTTGAAAAATGTAGTAGAGGCTACTCAAAAAAACCCCAAAAAAACCAACAAAAAAAAAACCTCCTCTGGGAGGTCACACGCAGGCACTTCTTCCATTGTATTTATTCTGCGGGTCACATAAGGCCAGCCCTGATGTCTTTCGGAAAAAGAGGAAGAGGCCACTTCTGAGTACCAAGAGAAGTGTGTCTTCTTTGGGGCTCTCTTGGATAGTGGCCATTGCCGTAGCGAAAGGGCAGAACCAAAACAAAGATTAAGTCCTAAAAATGATCGAGGAGAAAGGATAGTTTGACTATAAAGAAAATAAAAATTAAATTAAAATACTTTTTTTTTTTGAGAAAAAAATAATAAAATAAAATGGCATGGTATTTCCATATAACCTATATACATCCTCCCTTGTACTTTAAATTATCTCTAGATTACTTTTAATGCCTAATACAATTTAAAAGCTATGCAGATATTGTTATACTATATTGTTTTTTATTTGTATTATGTTTCATTATTGTATTTTTATTATTTAAAAAATAATATGTTAGATTTGTGATTAGTATCTGTGGATGTGTAACTTGTGACTATGGAGGGCCAACTGTGTATACACAAACATACATAATTAAATTTATCCAAACTTAACTATAGTAAAGGTATAGGAGTATTGTGTTATTTTTAATGAGATCCCACATTGTAAACCAAATTTGTCATCCCAGGTACCTGTTAATATGAACAGATAGGGGTTAATATGGTAAGAGTTAATATGAACACCTACCAGCCTCCCAGCCTAACACCTTGTCTTGACCTACTGTCTAGTACATAATTTGGCCTGTCCAAAGAGATGTCTGGCATTGGGCCTCAGCTTTGGGGAGATAATAGAGATCAACATAATAAAAGTGTCTTTGTTTTGGGTGGGACTATCTTACCTTTATATTTTTAGGGTAAAGGCTGATCATGCCAGGAAGACCAACAGTGTAGCTTAGGGTATGGGTGTTGGAGTGTTCAGTATGAGTTGACCCAGAGGCTCAGATGAAACACATGGGAAAGCAATCAATCATTTCTACCCAATGGTACTTCAAAGAAAACTCTGAACAAAGGCTCAGGTGAGTCTCTTTGTTTGATAATACGTTGCATGCATTGTTACACATGGATATCTCAAGAGTAAGGTGTCCCGACTTTCCAAGGAGAGGACAAAAAAAGACCCTCATTTGGAACCCTCCCATATTCTGCCTATGTGTATTTTTCTTTGACTAATTTTAATCTGTATCCTTTTTCTGGTGAAAAACCTTAGCTGTGAAAATAATTACTTTCAGTGAGTTTTGAGAGCTGTCTTAGCAAATTATCAATCCTAAGGGTGATTTTGAAAACCCTTTAAATTTGTAGTTTATGTTAGAAGTGAAGACAGTCTTATGGAGAATTGTGTCCTCCAACTTTGCACTTTGGTTAACTCTGGTCACTCGGGATGAGAAATGGAATGTGCTAAAATAACTCTGGCTTAGTGAAAGATGTGGTTTGGTAAAAACAACCATGAGAGGGTAAAAATGACAAATTTCTGATCTCTGAGTGGACATAATGTCACCTGTTTTGTGTAACAGTAGCTAGGCTGCAATCAGTTATTGGAGGTAAAAGTTACCAATAAAATTTTAAAATGATGGATCTAATTTCTGAGTAGTTGGCTCATTGGAGGCATAATGAAATATTAATAACAATAAATGAGCAAAATGTGCAATACCTGATTATTGTTACCTATAGTAGATAAAATAAGAGAGATTGTTGGTGTGGATCCTGGTGCTGGGTCAGAGCTTAAGCTTCTAGCCTCAGGACAATTACCAAAGGTAAACATTTTGCTAAAACAACATAAAGAAGATTAAACCAGTTTTCACAATAATGAGGAGAGGAATATCTGTTTTATCCAGCAGCCTGGACATCTTTAGCGTTATTAAGATATGAGATGAAAGCATTGTGCTGCAATAAACATTAGGGTGCAGTCAACATTGATAGGTTCAAAATAAGGTCTTAATACAGTATTCTTATAAGTTTGATGGACAGAAGGGAGCCCTTGAGACCCAAGGCTAAACTGCACATGATGGGTAAAATGGTCAAGGAGGTAGAAGCAACTCTGAGACTCTTTGAAATGCGAGCTCCATGTCCTGTGTTCCAAAACCTATTGGTGAAGTCCCATTGGAGGCTACAGTTGGATTGGGAAGATATTGGAATATAAGGGTGTGTGGAATTAAGATAAAAGTTTGGATAAAAATGGGTGTGTTCGAATAAACTTTACGTGAAGTAGTTATGTTTTCTTTACCAAAATGTATTTTGGGGATGAAAATCCCTAAATGTATTTTGAAATTGTGTCTGACTAAGGGAATGTTTCCCCTATCTAGTATTGTAAAACAAAAGGCATGTAAAGCTACTCTGTCCCAAATATTAATTGTCTATGCTAAATGGAAACCATAAGATTGCTTGAGACTGCATAGGTGGTTAGTTTGCTGAACAATAACTCTGTGTGGAGTGCCGACTAGAGATTATGGCAAAAGCCTGCACATTTCATACAAAACACCACTTGGATTTTCGTCCCGAAATTTTTATTCGGGATACTGAAACCATTCTTATAAAGTTAACTAAAAAAAGGTTTCTGTACTTTAACAATGGCATGTAAGTCATGCAAAAACACAGCTAAGCATTGAAACCAGCTCACCTCCTATAGCCTACTCTCTTATAGCTATTTACTGCTTTAGAGTCAGTTAGCCTTTTGTCACAAAATCTTATAACTTCCTTTAATTGATCTTATAAATAATATCTTCAATGTTACAAAACCTAAAACTATTTTCTGAAATATTTTCCAGACCCTGCATTCTAGCGGGTCCTCTGACGCCTGCTGTCCTGTGACCCCTGCTGAGGAACTGACTCAGTGCATGAATGCAGTTTCTATGTCCCTGTAATTTCATCCCTCGGACTGAGCCAATCAGGTATGCCAATTCCTTAGCCTGCCTGCCCACCAAAATTCTCTTAAAAATCTCATCCCAGAACTCTTTAGGAAGATAAAGGAGTTCCTTCCATCTTCCTCATGCATCCTTCTAATGATTATTAAGGTCTTTGTTGATCTCCTGCTGTTTCAATGTATTGATCTATAATGGCACAGTGGGAAAATGAACCTGGTGGTCCTAAAACAAATTTTGGACTGATAGCCAGGAATTCGAGCCTCTTGTGGGCACTTGCCTTTGGTTCAGCAGACCCTGGTGTGTGTGTTGGGCTCACAGAGAAGCCCAGAAGCCACTTAGCCTTTTTGAATTAAGGACCATCCCCAGTGTCTTCTCTGGGCATGGGGCACTGCCAGCCTATGACATTTAAGTCTTCTTACAGTAGAGAAACAGCTCCAGGAATTAGAAGACATCTCTGGTGAATGTTCTTGGCTCAACCAACATTCCTTTCCCTTCCCCTGATTTGTCAGCCTCTTTGGAGGTCTTGTCGATTCACCCTAGCTCACAGGAAGAGTATCATTTACGAGAGAGTTTTCCCCAAACAGGAAGAAGAATAAAGAGTACTGCTTGGGGGAGAAATCCTCTAAATTTTTAAAATCTGTATTTCTAATTTCAAAGGCCTCTTGTTGATCTCTGTCTTACTGTGTCTAAGTCTATGTGAGGAACTCCAGGAAAAGTTCTCATTTCAACCAGCTTAACTGTAGAAACTCATTGCGTCTGGTTTTTCTTGGTTGTTGTTGTTGTTGTTTGTTTGTTTATTTTGTTTTTGGTGTGTGTGTAAGTCTTTGTTACATGTATGCTGTAATTTTTGTCTTGGCTGGAAAGGAAAATGTTGATTCAACTCCCTTGAGTAGCCTGTTGGTCCGCATTTTCCAAAATTGGGAGGCTTTTGCCTATGACTTCATGAAACACATGAAAATATTTTTCTTTTGCAGTATGGCCTGGTTCCAATACCCATTGGATCTGGGGGAAGAGTAGCTGATAAATGATTCCCTTACTTATAACACTATCTTGCTATTAGATCTATTGCATAAGAGGAAAGAAAAATAGGATGAAATCCCCTACATATAGTGTTTTATGCTACTTTGGCAGAATATGCCAATGCAGAAAAAATGTAAAATTACAGTTCAGCAGGTTAGTAATGAGAAAAAAAAAAGGCCATCTTGCCTGAATCTAAGGAAAAAGATGATGGTACTTTGATTATCCAGTTAAATAAGACAGGGGATGGCTCCCCATCCCCTGCATTATGGGGGAGCTGGGGCCATGCCACTGGCACCTAAGTGAGGGTCCCCTCCTCCTCAAGGTTGGGAACCAGGAGTGATAAGAATGGTCTTCCCTTACCATACCCAGCAGGAAACCCAATTTGGCCAGAGTGCTACTCTAGCTTCAGAAGGCCAATTCTCTCTTTGGCAGATACCTATAGGAGGCATTTATGCTGCCCCAGGTCAGTTTATGAGGTTTATCTGGGTCTACTCTCTTTTTCTACTTCTGATTTGTTCAGTTGGAAAACTAGCATCCCCATACATCAAGATGACCCAAAAATGAGTAGAAAACTTGTTTTTCTCTATATTTGCAACCCACAATTCTATGTGGGCAGATGTTCAAAATCTGTTCAACACTTTATTAACTTTGGAGAGATGAAGAATGGTTTCAGGTAAAGCCAGAGAAGAAGCTGACTAAATGGATGCCAACTCCTCTGGCAACCCAGTAAGGGTAGCTGCTTGGTTCACAGTGCCTACCTCAGTCCCCAGATGGAATGTAAATGAGGGAAACAGATCCAATGTTGAGCATTATCAAGATTGTATCTAGCTGGCCTCCTCAAGAAGTGCCTAAATAGAGGAGTCTTAATAAAGTCCAGGGAGTCAAGCAGAAGCCAAATGAAACCCCTTTGGAGTTCTTAGAGTGAATTTTCAAGCCATGTAGGCAGTATATAGACATTGACCTGGAAGCCCTAGAAAGTTTAAAGATGCTAAATACGACCTTTATCAGTCAAAGTGCTCCTGACATTCAGAGGAAATTGCAAAAGATGGCCAGGGCTTTGGGTATGTCTGTGTCTCAGTTAGTGGACATTGTCTTCAAGGTGTTTACTGATGGAGCTGAGATAATGGGGAAGAAAGAGTAATGAAAGATGAAACAGCAGGTTAGTTTTCTGATTGTCGCCTTTACTCTAGGAGTTTGAGGTCCATGGTGTGCACCTTCTTCAGGTGTCCCATCAAAGGTAGGCTCATTCAGGCCCCAAACTCCCAGTGAAAAGGGAAATCCTACTATGATTCCCAACAAATATGCCTATTTCAAACTACAAGTGCACTGAAAAAGAGATTGTCCATATCTTAAAAAGGCCAATGCCAGGAAAAGTCACATCCCTGTTCACCAGGTGTCTGAGCTATCCAGGAGCTCCAAATTTGAGGATATTAAGAATGGGAACCAAGAATGATGAGGCCCAAAGGCTCCCCTCAACCCAAGCAACACCCTTCATATTTCCCACATGGGGCCCAAGGTCAAGATGATGGTAGCAAATCAACTTTTGGACTTTTTGGTAGATAGTGGTGCTGCATATTCAGTGGTAAATGCCCAGTTGTACAAACTTTCCTCAGAGACTACAAAAGTAGTGTCTCAGGAGAACTTTTGAGGAGACCATTCTTCCAAGACTTGGAATGTCAACTAGTGTTGGGAGCTGTCCCGAACACGGGAGAGTTAAAGTGCGGTTGCTGCCTGGAACACTGGGGTCCTTGAGACATAGCACCTGGCGCCTTAACTCAGAGCTCTGACATTCTTGGCCTTTCTTCTAGCTCACGGAGGGTACTGGAGATAGCAGTAGCAGTTATAGAAGGTCACTGAAGTAAACCTGTGCATGCAGCCCTCCTGGCTTATAGCCCCCCCCCCCCCAGGCCCTGCACACTCCTTTCCCAGAATTGTTAATTACGCTTGGGTGCTCTTTTCCTTGAACTTTCTGAGTAATCATAGTTGATTATTTGTAGCTTTTTTGATATCAGAAGAAAGTTAAGTTGTAGATTAGAAAACTTCTTAAGCAAGGAAAGGGGTTAGCAAAGCGACGCATGGTTGAGAAAAAAACAAGAACTGTTTTACTTTCTGGTTTAATGAAGACATGTACCACCTGTTCCTTTGCATTTTGCTTCTCCTTTGTTCTTATCTGTATAAATATAGCAACTGAAATAAACGAGGCACGGCAGTCACCAAGGACTCCATCCTCCCGTCCCCATCTTTTTGTTGTCTCTTCATTTCTCAGCTTCGCCCCCTAACTCCAGGTGCCACATGTCGACGGCTGGCTCCGGCAAACTAGACCAAACCCACCTGAAACATAGTTTCCTATATAAGCCTGGGTGTCCTATTCCTTTGCTAGGATGTCAACTTTTAACTAAACTAAATGCCTAGATTACTTTCTCCCTGGTTTTGCTAACTATCAGGGTACCTCTGGAATGGGCTCACAATTAGAATCCTTTTAATCTGTCCCCATGCCTGAAGAGATACTTGAAGAGCTGAATCCAGAGGCATAGGCAGATAGGAGACCAAGATGGACTAAGACAGTAGGCCAAGTACAAGTCAAGGTGTACACTGCCACATTTAAAACAATATCCTTTGAAGGAAGATGATCAACTACACCAATTCCAGGTATGCCTTCTCTATTACCCATGCTCATTGGGCCCAGGCATATGAATGATTCCACCCTCCAATGACATCACCCTCCAATGGATGCACAAATATATTGTTGGTCTGCAAATGAAAAGGATTGTCCAAAAGTCATAGAAAGATAACTTCTGTATGCTTAGAACAACCCTAAAATTAGGCCTAACTCTCTAGCACAAAGAATTCAGGCAAGGGGAGAAGGGCCGGTGGAGGACTGGCAAATTGGCTTCACTATGATGTCATGGGTGGCAGGAACTTTAAATATCTACACATGTCTGTGGACACCTTCTCAGGATGGGTCAAGGCCTTTCTTTGCCAGACAGAAAAGGCATCCAAAGCTGTCAAGTCCCTGTTAAAAGAAATCTTTCCTCAGTTTCGATGAGCCACTTTTATTCAGAGTGGCAACGGTACTGCCTTTGTGGTACAGAACTCATGGGATGTTTCTCAAGTCCTCGGCATAACTTGAAGCCTCTATACAGCCTGGAAGCCACAGTCAACTGGAAAAACTGAAAAAAATGAATAACACTTAAATTAGAAACTTATCCAAGATCTGTCAGGAAACTAATCTGACGTGGGATAAGGCATTCCCTATTGATCTATTCAGAGTAAGAGTGGCCCCTAGAAGTGGGCTCAGATTGAGTGCTTTTGAAATTATACATGGGAGACACTTCCTGTGCTCCAGTTCTAGGTTAAAGAACCCTGGAAGCTTACATGATAAAGAATTAGACATTGTTAAATGTGTACAATCTTTAGGCTTAGCCTTAACTGTTGCTTGAGAGTTTGTTTTTAGTAGGATGTAGTTCCCAATGGATGTTCCACTAAATTAGATCTGGCCTACACATTGTGTGCTACTCAAGACCTGGAGTCATCTGCATCCTGATGAGCATCTAAAGCCCCAGTGGAAGGGGCCCTGTGAAGTGTTACTGGTGACCAGCTCCTCTGTCAAGCGTACAGAAGTTAAACCTTAGACTCATCATAGCCATGTCAAGCCAGCTCCACCTGACATTTAGGCCAGTGAGGAATACCAGGAAGTCACCCTGATGACTCCCAGGTGGATAAGTCAACCCCTGTTGGGTCTTAAATATCTTCTCAAGGATAAAAAAAAAAAAAAAAAAAAAAAAAAAACTGGATAAGTAGTCTCTTTTATTTTTAATAGAATTTAAATGAAAATATGCTCTTTTGATTATACTCATTATTTTGAACATCATATGAATCTTTACTATCATTGTTGCTTTATATGAAAAGGTGGAATATTCACCCCCATCTTTCTTTCCCTACTAGATGTGTAATTTATACATATATTTTATTACTGCTTTAGTTATTGTTATTGCTGGAATTATTTGCATTTTAGCATCTTATTCCATGACAAATTTGTTCCTTGGCTCCTTTTATTTAGACAACTTTAAGGCTCAAAGTTCATATAAGATGTATCTCCTTACTGCTATGGATTTAACTATCCTTCTGTCCTCTCTTTTAATGCAAGACCTGTAATGGCATGACAATACCATAGTCAAACTATCTCAGAGTGTTACTATGGGAGAAAATCTCTCAGGCTGTTGGATTTTTCAATGTCTCCCTCAATATACTCCAAGATAAACATTTATCACTGGTAATATCTGTCACAAATTTTTCATATGTTCCCAAATGCCACCACATATCCAGAAGGACTCCATTCCCTGCTCACCTTCCAGGTTCAATTAGTCATACACCAAGATATACTTACCCTTTGTTTCAACCTGCCCTATGTTCCTAAAGTTGGATAGTCATATTGGACTATAGGACCTCCCCATTCTGGTCCTTGGTCTATTGGAATGGCAAATGTAATATGGACCAAATACAGAATCAGGTTAAGAATGTGTATCTACTGTGCCACCAGCTTCTGCACCTTGGATATCATGTAAATGGATTTGGGGTAGTTTGCAATAAATATGGTCCCTGGCTTAACTTCATATTATCCATTTAATGAGAGTGTTAATGTGCTGGGGAACATCACCTTTGCATGCATTGGGTATACTTTTGTTTGCAGCATGGGATCAGAGCCTCCTTTACAAGGATAAGCCTACCACTGTCTCCAAAGGCAACATACAGAAGGAAGGCTCTTGTTTATTAGGACACTTTGTGACTCCTTTATCTATACATCCTAACAAGGAAAGACTCCAACCTTTTCCTTGTAGATTAAAGAGAGAGCTACCAGCAGCACAGCAGGAAACTTGGTGGCAAAGCATCCCAGGGATACTTGTTCCTAGCTACAGAGTTTATGCCAACAGAGACATGATCAGAAACCTATCTTCTACCTTAGGGTTCATTGCTGAGGAAACTGCAAGGAATATCATGGCTCAACAAAATTCTCTAATCTTCCTTGCTCAGGTGGTTTTGGATAGTCGTGCTTCACTTGATTTTCTCTTGGCCAAACAGGGATGAGTCTGTGCAGTAATCAACATCACTTGTTGCACTTACATAAATACCTCAGAAAAAGTTAAAATACACATAGAGAAGATCTCTCAACAAACCACTTGGCTGCAAAAAGTGCCGTCAGTGACTCTATCTAAGCTTACTAGTTTTCTGAGCTTTACTTATGGCTCTCTCAGGGTTTCCAATCAGCCTTACAAGGACATTTAAATTAAGAATTTCACTCCTTTTGCTAGGACTTACAATTTACCTTATAATTTGCTGCTCAATTAAATGCTGTACAAAAACCATGAATAAGAACACTAATGTTTTCTCTTTTATGCAACCTCATAGTCTCCAACCAGGCACTACTGAATTCTTGCAGGGTACTGCAAGGCAGTTTCATTCCTCCCATTCTGAGTCCAACCCTTACTGCACTACTTGTCAGCAGCAAGAGGCCAGACTCCTACTTCGTTAGCTCACACCTCAGGATTGAGGGGTGATCAAGCCCAGGGTAGTTGAAATCATCCTTATAAAATTAATTAAAACCAAGTTGCTGGGATTTTAACTAGGGCATAAGTCTTGAAAACCTACACTAAGCATTAACGAGCTTTTTGCCTCACAGCCCACTCTCTTACAGCTGTTTACTGTTAAACAGTCACGTAGCTAACATTGTTCTTTAGGATGTCTTCCAGACCCTGCATCCCAGTGGTTCCAATGATGCCAGCTGGTCCTGTGACTCCTGCTGAGGAACTGAGTACATTAATGCAGTTTCTACGCCCTTATAATTTCATCCTCCAAACCTAGCCAATCAGCTTTTCCAATTCCCTAGCCCCCTTCTGCTGAAATTCCCTTCAAAAACCTCAGCCCAGAACTCCTTAGGCAGATGGATTTGAGGGGTTGCTCTCCTCTCCTTGTTTGGCTGCTCAGAGATTATTAAACTCTCTGAGGCAACTCCTGCAGTCTCAGTGTAGTGGTCAGTTCCTGTGCAGTAGGTGAACCTGGTGGCCTTATATCAAGACAATTACTCGCTTATATTGGATATTAATCAAAACTGTTCCTATGATTGAAGGATGTAATATCATAAAACCTATAATTCCCATATTGTCTTGGGTCATGTCAAAGAAACACTCTAATAAGGAAGACAGTTCCCACTAGAGTTCCATAATAAAGTTGAAATGGTTCACACAAGAACATACGAGGGTAATACAAGGAGTACTTGAGCAGACAGCCTCTTTTTCTCTTAGGGATGCCTTTACAATCCCCTGAGAACCTGTTAAACACTTTGGGCTCTGGGCCACTTAGGCAGTGCCTTCTGAACAACTCTTTGCTAACAAACAAAAAGTTGTTTGATTTATTTATGAATGGCAGTTCTAAAATGAATAGACAGCATTCTGTTTAGAAACAGTTACTCTGATTTAGGCATCCTCAAACTAAGGCCCGCTGGCCACATGTGGGTGCTTTTGCCCGTTTGTTTTTTTACTTCAAAATAAGATATGTGCAGTGTGCATAGGAATTTGTTCATAGTTTTTTTTTAAACTATAGTCCGGCCCTCCAACAGGCTGAGGGACGGTGAACTGGCCCCTGTTTAAAAAGTTTGAGGACCTTGCAAGGTATAAGCAGATCTTATCAGTGGACTGAATTGCATGTGTTTTGTCCTTATGTTTGGGTTTTTGTGGGTTCAAGGGTGGTGGGTGATGGATTGAACATATGGTCAGGCAAAAGGGCTTATTAAAGGTATGTCCATATGGGACATGGCCCTGTAGGAATCACTATGGGAATGTAAAAAGTGCATTAAAGTAAGACAAGTTAATGCTTATCAGAGTAGCCCCCTTCCCGACCTCTTCCACCACAGAAAGAGGTCAGCAGAAGCCCTGTGTTTGGAAACTTTCCAAACTCTCTCTTATGAATCCCTCCCTTTAGCTGACTTTAATCTGCATCTTTTTTTTTTTTTCTGTTGTAAACTGTAACTATGAATGAAAGAGCTTTCAGTAAACTCTGAGTTCTTTTAACAAATTATTGAACCAGAGGGTGCTTTGAGGAGCCCCCTGAACTTGCTGTTGATCTTAGAAAAGAGGGCAGTCTTGTGTGCTTGCTAACTTTGTAGTTGGCCTGAAACTGCCCAATTTACTGTAGATCCTCCAGCATATTTTTAATTTTAATTTTTAATTTCTGACATTTCATTGCTCAAATTCCTGTAATAAAGCCTTTTACCAGCATAAGCAGAAATTGAATTCTCAAGATAATTAAAATGACAAACACAGATTCCTATGAATTATGACATCTGTACTTCAAAAATATGCCCACATACAATAAAAACATACACACATACAATGCATTTTGTGGGTAATTTTGATATCAATATAAAATCATTTTTATATAGATATCTTTGAAAAATCTTTAGTCTTGTGGCTAAAAAGTCACTTTTGTCTTTTTTGTCTTTTCATTATGGATGGAATATTTTGGAGGTTATTTGCTTATAATATCCAAATAAGGCAAATAGTTTTCATGTACTGCTGATTTTGATTCATTTGAAGCAGCTTGGGATTTCATAAACTTTATTTTATCAGGATATTAACTCTTGTTATTTCCTTAAGCATTAGTACAATATCCATATTAAATGTAAATTATCAGTATATATTTTGAGAAAGCACCTTTTATTTGTTAAGTTTGAATTCTGTAACCAAGCAGTCATGAATTTGAATTCTTGCTTCCATCTCTTACTAAGCATCTGTCCTTAGCCAAGCTTCAATATTTCTCATACAGATTTGTAATATAATTGAAGCAGCATCTTTCAAAATTAATTATTGTTTCTATAATAATTAATATTATGCTTTGGAGAGAGTCTGTTGCAATACAGTGCAAAATGCTTACTCCTGTATATGATGCAGCCTCTGCCACCCCTCCCCCAGGCCTTTTTTCATGGTTGTATAACATTCATGCTGTGCTGAGTCCATGTGAAGGGTTAACATTCCCCAAACCCCAGCCTTTAGGCTTCTAAAATTCAGTTGTGTCTTCATTACTGTGGCAGCATTATACCAAATGTGATAAGGAGCAAAGTATTGGTAGAAGTACATGGTTCCCCTGCTTGTTACAGCTCTCATGTTGTAGTATTTTACCACCTGAACTCACTATAATGAAGGCATGAACTTTTCTCTGACACTTACTGATTCTGGCCATCACCTTATCCTACCTTATAATCTTATTCTGGCCATGTGTTCCCCTGACCTGCTTTAATTCACTTTCTCCCATAGCTTACTGCTTACCTCCTGTTTTACCACTAGATGGTACTCATATATTTTTGGTATATTTCAAGTACACAACTATGTTATTCTCATAAGCAGAATTTAAATGATTCAAAAATATAAATAACTCTAAATATCAATTCTCCATAAATTATAATTTTAGGTGGCTTTAAAAAATTAATTATGACTATATACATATGTAAAATACAAATGCTGAATGCATTTTTTGGTCTGTATTTTCTGTAATTGATTTTTTACTATCTATGTACAAATGTGAAAATATGAGGATGATAATATTTATTTTACAGTAAATATATATGTATAATTATTCTCCTTCTAAATTCTAGTACTTTGTATTAATGTATTCCATGTTCCTTTGTATTTCTTCTCAATTAGGTGTTTGCCTCTCTGTTTATTTGGTACTTAATATTCCAAAGGAACTATTTACTATTAATTAGAGATCACATCTGAATGTAACCTTATACACAGTAAAACTATTTTGGTTTAGTGTAGTTCAAATTCTATTCTAAATATTGGATATTTGTTAAATAATTTATCACTGCACCAACCAAATGAGGTAGATACTGCTTTATTCCTCATGCGAGGACTCCAAGAATTAGATAAATTAAACAACTTCCCCACAGCCACATAGCTAGTAATTTTTAGATGATCTGTCTGCTTCACATCACACAGTCTTAATTATTATACAGTATCTACTAATACAATAACAGTAGTGTTGTTATTATAAAACTTTCCACTTTCTGCACCAATGGAAAAAAAATAATTGGGGCTTACATATATATGTTGAAATGAAGAAAATAAGATATCTAGCTTTGGGGTCATTATGGAAAGAACAAAGATTAATACATATAATTCTGGTAAGGTCAAAAGTTGAATGTTAAGAATCCATGGCAGATTAGAAGATTTTATTATCATGACCATAACATTATAATGTAATCATCACCTCTCTGTTTCTTTACTGCTTATGGATATTAATTTATTATTTCTATGCCATTTTTTCTATGTAGTGGAGAGAAAAAAATACAGACTTGTTTAAAGCAATAATAGCCAAAAAAATCTGACTGTATCCTTAGTCCCTTTCTAAGCAAGGAGCTGAATGTAAAGTTATATTTTGAGCAGGTAGACAAACTTTTCAATATAGTATGACTTTAATTTTGTTATCAATACTGAAAGGAAAAGTTACATTTATTAATTTGCTTTATTAAAGTAAGTTCCTTTATTTCAAGTTCAGTAGTGATGATTTTTCTGATAGAGTTTGGAAGTAAAAAGTCAATGAATGGCCGGGCGTGGTGGCTCACGCCTGTAATCCTAGCACTTTGGAAGGCCGAGGTGGGCGGACTGCTCAAGGTCAGGAGTTCGAAACCAGCCTGAGTGAGACCCCGTCTCTACCAAAAATAGAAATAAATTAATTGACCAACTAAAAATATATATACAAAAAAATTAGCCGGGCATGGTGGTGCATGCCTGTAGTCCCAGCTACTCGGGAGGCTGAGGCAGTAGGATCGCTGAGCCCCGGAGATTGAGGTTGCTGTGAACCAGGCTGATGCCATGGCACTCACTCTAGCCTGGGCAACAAAGTGAGACTCTGTCTCAAAAAAAAAAAAAAAAAAAAAGTCAATGAATGGTATTTGGCTGAGGATATTTACTTCATGGTTGGTATATATGCAAGGTGGTCTGAAGATGAAGAAACAATAAACTCATCAGTATGTAGGGAGAAATATTTAGCTTTATGTTGTCATGGCAGAGAGGTGTGAGGAAATAAGACACAGAGTGAATGAATGAGAAAGGGAATGAGAAGAAAAAAGGAAAAGAGGAAGAAGAACAAAGATTAAAAAACAGAAAGAATGATATGGTTCATAACAAACTGGGAAATGAAGGCTTTGGGAAAAGTTGCATGGTGAAAACTATTAAGGGTCATAAATAATAAGAATATATTAACATAATATTTATTGATAAATAATAGTTGCATGGTTACCAAAACTGGAGGAGGGTAGGGTGGAAGGGGAATACAGATAGGTTGGTTAATAGGAAAATAATCTTTAAGTAACTTTTTTTTGTTAGTTTGGTGAAAAACTTCTCAATTCCCACTTCCCTTTCCCTAGTACATTTGTTTATATTTGCTTCACACAAGCTTAGTTGATAGCTAACATTGTAACACATCTCAGATTCAATATTTGAGCAATCAGGGAAGAAAAATTAATAAGTAGAACAGGAGGTATACCACAACAGAAATTATATATCCAGAGGAAAAATGTGTCAGAGCTAGAATTGACTAGGAGAGTGAAAATATGCCTCTGATTCAAGAATATTTGATGATAAGAAGTGGGTTTCTAAAATAATTACAATAGGGAAAAAGCCATTATTTCAAGGACTTGCCAATTTTCAAGCACCCATTTAGGCTACATTTTGGGGGCATGTATACATACATATTTTATTATTTATTGATACATAACATTTGTACATATATATGGGATGCATATGATATTTTGTTACATGCATAAAATATGTAATGATCAAGTCAGGGTATTTAGGGTATCTGTCCCCTCCAATACTAAACATCTTTATATGCTGTGAACATTTCAAGTCCTCTTTTCTAACTCTATTGAAATACATAAAATATTGTTAACTATAGTCGCCCTGCTCTGCTATTGGGCAGTAGAACATATTCCTTCTATCTAACTGAATGTTTGGACTTATTAACCAACTTCTCTTCATCCCTCACCTGACTCCCCACATTCACACCCTTTTACCAGCCTCTGATATCTGTCACTGTAATTTCTACTTCCATGAAATCAACATTTTTTAGCTCCCACATATGAACGAGAACATGTGATATTTGTCTTTCCATGCCTGGTTTATTTCACCCAGTATAATGACCTCCAGTTCCATCCATGTTGCTGCAAATGACATGATTTCCTTTTTTTTATGGTCAAATAGTATGACAATGTGCATATGTACCTCATTTTCTTCATCCATTCGTTGTTGAACACGTAGGTTAATTCTATATCTTTGCTATTGTTAATAGTGCTGCAATAAACATGGGGTGCAGGTATCCCTTTGGTATACTGATTTCTTTTCTTTTTTTTTTCCAGAATATCATGGGGGTACAAATGTTAATGTTATGTACATTGCCCCTGACTCCCCTCGCCCTTCAGTCAGAGCTTCAAGCCTGTCCATCCCCCAGACAGTGTGCATTACACTCACTATGTATGTTTATACATAGGGGTTTATACCCATCCCCTCCCCCCCACCTGCCCGACACCTGACAAATGTTTTTTTGTTTGTTTGTTTTGGTTTTTTTAACATTTTGGTTACATTTTATGTCTGTGACTCTCCCTAGCAAGGGTTACAGGTATGCCTTCCCCTCCACAATGCTCACCATATCCCTCAGATGTGGGACTACCCCCCCACCCCGATTTCTTTTCTTTTGAATAAAAACCCAGTAGTGGGATTGCTGGATCATATGGAAGTTCTATTTTTAGTTTTTTGAGAAATCCCCATACTCTCTTCCATACCAATTTACATTCCCACTAACAGTGTATAAGCCTTACCATTTTTTTCACATCCTTGCCAGCATTTGCTATTTTTTGTCTTTTTAGTAATAGCCATTCTAAATGAGGTAAGACGATATCTCATTGTAGATTTGATTTGTATTTTTTTGAAGATTAGTAAAGCTGAGCATTTTTTTCATATACCTGTGAGCTATTTGTATGTCTTCCTTTGAGAAATGTCCATTCCTGTTCTTTGCCCTTTTTTAATGGGATTATTTGCTTTTTGGGTTTTTTGTTTGTTTGTTTTTTGTGTGTGAGACCCAGCCCCAGCTCTAGCTCTCTCTCTGAAGCAATGCTGTCACATGGTGCTCAGCAGCTCCCTATTTAGTCTCAGGGACTACAACATTCAAGGGGCTCTTCTGTGGCTGGGATTACAGAAGTTCAAGGTGGGAATGTGGACCACTAGGGGTCGCTCCTTTGACATTTTTGCACAGAGGGGAGCCTCTCCAGGATCCTAGCTGATCCCATCCAGCAGGCTGCCTCTCTTCCCTCTCCTTCCTTGCTTTAGGTGTTTCCTGTCACCTGTCTGTTGAATTCCAGAGTTCTCTCTTAGATGATCTATATGGCATGTGCGCACCTACTCCCTATTTTGTTTTTTCTTTGTGGACGGGGCAAGTACCAGATGCCTCTACTTAGCCATCTTGAAGCCAGCCACATGTCCATATGTGTGTATTAGTCTGGTTGAACGCTATAACAAAATACCACAGGCTGGGTGGCTTACACAACACAAATGTATTTACCATAACTTCAGAGACTAGAAGTCCATGATCAAGGTGCCAGCAAATTCAATTTCTGATGAGAACTCTCTCCCTGGCTTATAGACAGCTGCATTCTACTTTCCCTCTATGTGTAAGCATATATACAGAGTGAGCAAGATCTCTCTCGTGTCTTCTCTTACAAGGGCACTGATCCCATTGAATTAGGGCCCCACACTTAAGACCTCATTTAACCTTAATTAATTCTAGAGAGACTCCATCTACAAATATAGCCACATTGACTGTTAGGGCTTTACCATATGAATTTTAGGGGTGCACAAACATTGCACTCTCTAATAGTAGAGAACGCAATGAGACCAGAGAATTCCTTAACCAAGAGCCCAGTGCTGCACTCTGTTTGCTGTGGAGTGATTCCCTTGATTAGAAACAATGCTGTGTGGGATATCATGATGATGGTTAAGACATTCCATAAGTCCATGTAAAGTAGTTTTAGAAGAAACATTAAGTACATGGAAAGCAAATCCATATCCAAAGCAAATGTCTATTCTAGTAAGAATAAAACAAGCAAAATGCTACTACTGCCCTGATAGAAATGATCCAATGTAATCAACCTGCCACCAGGTAACTGGCTGATTCCCCAGGAATAGTACAGTAAGCCCAGTCAGGTCCAATATTTTGAGCTCATTTAATGTAAGCCTCCTTTTTGTCTCTGTTTCAGTTAACAAACAAAACAATCTATTATGGTCCTTTCTATCTCCCTGAGTTGAAATGGTAAATTATGAGTTTTGCTTAATGTGTCTATATCTATCAATCAGTCAGGCCTGATCCAATTTTATGTACCTTCCACAATTATCTCACACCCTTAATATCCATTGTAATACATAAATTCTCAGATTTTTATCTGTGTAAATTAAAACAATGAAGTACTTCTTTGGAAAATATCCCCACTTCCTAAAGAGTCACCCAATTTGTACCTCACCTGTATGAACCTGCTGCGACTTGAGTTTAGTAAGAAGCCTAGAGCAAAAAGAGGTCTTAGGGGTTGTTCCAGAGGAGAATCATCGTGTTTTGCAAGGCAACTTCCTCAGGAGAGACTATTATAGCTTCTTCAGGCAATGCAGGTTAGATTCCTCAGAGAGGGGTAGCGGGGCTTTTCTACTGCCACAGAAAACTCACCAGAATTTAAGGGCTCTGTGCCTCTAGCTAAATCAGAGCCTTGCCACATACCCCCATTCCAACTTTCAGGATCTCATTTCTTCTCAATTAATGCCCTAAATTTAACAATAGACATACTGCTAGGTTGAGAATTCAGTTTGCCTTGTAATTTAGTCACTAGTTGGATGAAATTTGGTTTGATTTGGTTTTCAACAGTCTCAGCACTGTGACTACAGGAGATAAGGATCCCTATTAGGACATAAGCAGATGTTTTCAGGTCATTTATGGAACTCTTGGTGTGGGAATTAGAATCCCTGAGTTCTGTCTTTTTCTTTTCCCACTTTGACAGCAACATTAGGAGCAACTAGTAAATCTCATTATGCTTGTTAGTGTGACAAAAATGTTCAAAGTTATCATAAACATGATCACCCATATCCTTCTCTCTTATAGGTGTTGATTAGGCGTATCCAATTGTGGTAATTTGCATAGTGCTATTACCACATTATAACACGGACTATTTGTGCTCTTTGGACTACTGGAAATAGAGTTTTTTAGTGTTTTTAAATCTAATCATTAGATATCCAGTTCTAGAAACCAAAACTCAATTTCAAACACTCATCCTTAAAATTCTGTTCCTCCAGTACCACTCCTGGTACTCTGTTGTACTCCTGGTACCACTCTGTTGTCAGTCTGGGTTCCCCAGAGAAACAGAACCAATAAGATGTGTATACATTTGGCCCTTCGTATCTGCAGGTTTAGTATTGATGGATTCAACCAACTGTGGATTGAAAATATTCAGAAAAAATAATGTAAAAAATCAATATAACAATAATAATAATAAAAATACAGTTAATGACTATTTGCACAGTATTTATATTTCATTGGGTATTATAAGTAATATAGAGGTGATTTAAAGTATTCAGGAGAATGTGTGTAGATTATGTGCAAATACTACACCATTTTATATAAGGGACTTTTATATAAGGGTGTACTCTGATGTTGTTATTGAAGAGGGTCCTGGAACCAATCTCCTGAGAATATCAAGGTATGACCATACATATATACAGAAATTTATTTTAAGAAATTGCCTCAAGCTATTATGGATGCTAGCAAAGTCTTCAGGGTGGTCTGGAAGGTTGGAGACTCAGGAAAGAATCAGGGAAGACCCAGGGGAATCTCAAAGGAAGGTTATCCACTGATGGAATCCCTTCTCTCTTGAGGGAAATCTGTTTTCTGTTCTATTTGGGCATGCAACTGATTGGGTGAGGCTCACTCACACTAAGAAGGACAATCTGCTTTGCTCAAAGTCCATGGATTTGAGTGCTAATCTCATGCAAAAATATCCTTACAGAAACTTCTGGAGTAGTGTATAACCAAATAAATGAGCACCATGGCTCAGACAAGTTGACACATAAAAATAACCATCCTACCCTACATTAACATGCAGCATAACATTTTATATTTCTATTTGTATACCAAATACATTTTTTATTCAATATCCCCTAGCCCCTAGCCCCAATAATCCTAGCCCCTAGCATTTTTGCAAAGAAAGAGAGTTTTAATTAGTGTTTAATTTTTTTTTAACTCTCCTTTCTCTATTAGGTGGGTAGTACAATGAAACTATATTTTCTCCTTTCTATATAAATGCCTTTAGCAGATGTGTTAGCTAGCTTTTCCTGTGATAACCAATAACCTTCAATCTCCTCGGCTTGGAAAAAGAATTTTTTATTTATTCCCCTGAGTTGTGCAGTTATGTTGAACTCAGGTTGACCCTTTTATTCTAGGGCTCCAGCTAAAAAAGAACCTACTCTCTCTCTGTGACATAATATTGTTCTTGAGGATAGCTCAAGAGGGACAAGTATGTTGTAGTACTTCTTAAAGTCTTCACATAAATTGAGCACACTGCTCTTCTTTCCATACTCTCTTGGTCAAAGCCATTCACATGGGCAAACCCAGAGTCAATAGGATGGGGATACACACTCTTTCTACTCTAACTGGAAGAATAGAACTGTATGGTACACACGCTCTTTCTGAAGAGTCCCATAGCAAAGGGCAAGGAGGTATAATACTATGCTCAGTAAGTAGCTAAAACTTGTGAGTAAAAATCCAGTCTACCACAGCATCACCACAGAAATGCACTGTGTGCAGAACCATGACGTCTTAGTAAGTAGGAAGTTTATTAAATCCTTTCCAATTCACTCTGGTTTTTCTGCTTAAAAAAACCACACATTATTTCACATTAATTAGTGTTGGCAACATAGCATTCTGGCTAACATTACTAATGTTAATACACCACAAAATAGGTCTGAGGGAATCTGAAATAAAGTCACATAATTAAAAAAATAAATTATTATTACCAGTACTAATTCTACTTATTGAGTATTTGCATTATTTTAGGCTCTTTTATAATATATACCTGACTTGCATATTCTTATATAATGGTTATAAAATGTATATGAAGCAATTATTTTTATTATTAACTCTATCTTAAAAATGAGAAAGTTGAAACAACAAAAGTTTGCCTAAATGCTCATGATTAAGTGGGAAGTAGTAGAATTAGAATTCAACTCCAAACATATAAGAGCCACAGTATTACATTGCTGTGGCTATAAAGTAGCAAAGAAATGATAGAATCCCATCTTATTTTGAATATAATAAAAGCCACTGTATATTTTTACCCTAATAATGTCTGATAAAAGCATATAAAATACATAGTTAAGATTTATACTATTTCTTCTAAAACGTGTATGAAAATTTTGATGAATAGAATCTCAAGATAACTTTTTTGAAAGACTTTTAAAGGTATTTATACACTTCATTTAAAAGGATGTGTTTCACATAAGGATAAGACGCTGGAGTGATGGATTTTACATTCACAGATTTAAATTTAGGTAATAGATGATTTGTCCTAATCAGAACCCACAGGAGTTATTTTTAAAGGCACCCCTATCATTCATCTCATCAGTTTCTTTCAGGTATTTATGTTATGAATTTCTCTCTGTCATGTACATTGATTAAGAGACAAAACATCAGTTGTAAATGTGTTTTCAAGATTATCTTTAGAAAGTTCAATTTTAGCAAGTACATTAATGAGACTATTTTCTTAAAGCATTAGTTTTCTTTAAAAAGCTAACAGCAAGCTATTTATATACAGAACTCAAAATAAGAATCTTAAGTGACAACATATGCTATATGCATTTAAATCTCCTAAATTGTATAGAAGATGCAACTTGAGTTATATATTGCTGGAAATGAGAATATAGTGTCCTAAGTCCTTTTCAGTTGGAATGAGAAAATATTAAGTTGGGATATTTTTAGTAAAATGTATCCAAATTGATGGGCATTTTAGAATATACTATTGGAAAAATGTCAAGAACATTTTCATTTGACATGTCTAGCATATGTGTTGACACTCCTGGGTCATTATCTCAAAATAAACAGCTGTATCTGCAACAGTTTCTCAGTTCCCTACTAGGTAGTCCATAAAAAGATTATGTAAAAGCAATATATATATATAAAATAGAAGTAAACATATGCTCACAGATTATTCATGACTTACACGATGTCTCAGATTTGATGGTGGGGATGAGTTTAGAAAATGAGATGCTGGGTAAGCATATTATGTGTAGTGGTAACCGTGTATATGACAATGATGAGTTTTTATCTACTTTGAATATAATATTTCTTAAAATATTCTTCATGATAAGGCTAACTTTAGTGTTCTTATATACATTTTATAATTATTATCATACACTTAAATGGGTCTAGGAAATTGTGTGAACAACTCCATAAAACGCTGAACATATATGTATGTTCAAAATGATACAGCATTGTAATATCCCCATAAAGAAAAAAAGGTGAGTTTATTTGATTGATTACAAATCAGTTTATACAGAATTAACATTTGAGGGAAAAGCTTGCATGATATTTTATTATACCAGCAAGTGACTTAAGTATCTCTATAAATAACTCACTTGAGAATTGTAAAGCATGCAAGGTTCTATTAGCACGCAAGTTCTAAAGCATGCAAGTTCAAAAGACAAATTTGTTCATTTACTTTCCAGAACTCAGATCCTCACTGTCCTTGTTAGCAGTGGAGCAAGAAAAGGAGGAGGAATCTAGAATAAGAAGTGAGAATTTGAAAAGCTGAAGCACTATACCTCTGTTACTTGCATTTCTGTATACTGATTAGCCTTTGATATTGCTAATTTTTTAACTGTGGTAAGAACAGATGACATAAGATCTACCCTCTTACATTTTTAAGTGTATAGTACAGATTTGTTAAGTATAAGCATAATGCTGTACAGATCTCTAAAACTTATTCATCTTGCATAATTGAATTGTATGTCCTTTGAAAAGTACCTCCTCATTTCCCCATCCCCTCATTCCCTAGCAACCACCATTTTACTTTTCTGCTCCTGTGAATTTCTCCATTTGAGATACCTCACATAACATCTACCAGCCACATGCTAATATTTACTCTACCTTTGGAAATTTATCTTCTGAAAAAAAAATCTACAATTTATAACTTAATACTTATCATGTAATATTTTTGAAAACATATTTCTCCTGTTTGTTTTAGTTTGTCACAAGAAGAACAGTTCTTCAGAAACAAATCACAGTGAAATTATAAGATTTCTTTATAATTAGGTATAATCATTAAATAGGAATAATTGGTACTATTATACATGTTTAAACAATTATTTTATTGACTCTTCATTTTATAAGGCTGCTATAAGTACAATAGACTAAATAACTGAAATGTGTTCTTCACAGTTCTGAAGGCTAGAACTCCAAGATCAAGGTGTCATCAGGGTTGGTTTCTTCTGAGGGCCTCTCTTCATGGCTTGTAGATGGCCACCTTCTTCCATTGCCTCCACATGGTCTTCCCTCTGTGTGCTTCTGTGCACTAAACTCCTCTTCACAAAACTCCTCTTTGTATTGGATTAAGGTTTGTCCCATTGACCTCATTTAACTAGAATATTTTTCCCTTAAAGGCCCTATCTCCAGATGTAATCATCTTATGAGGTACTAGGGGTTAAGGTTTTAACATATAAATTTTTGGGTGTGAGGAAACAATTCAGTCCATAATCTTGACATTATTAAAAGATATTTGATTTGCTTATGTGAGCACAAGGCAAAAATTGAGGTTTATGAAATAACATTAGAGTCTTATTTTCTAATTAAATGCTCAATATGAGTATGGATAGGAATATTTTCCATGAAAAGAAGACAAATATTGTTAAAAATAAAGCAAAAAGAAATTATTATTTAAATGGTGATTGTTTTATAATAATTCCTCTATTTCTGATTACACTGAGCTTAGTCCTTTTCTTTTCACAATTTCCCCCCTCCTTTATGCTAGTATGTCAAAGTTTATATTATAATTACTTCAAATCCGAATGATAGTCATGTACATTCCTCCAGCTTCAACTTTAACTCTTATTCTTATTTTAAATTACTTTTTATATATCATCATTTAAGGTATCCTGCTGGTATTTCAAATGTAACATGAATAAAATAAACTCAGCATATTCTAGCTCTTTCTCCTGACATATCAATGCAGTTTTCTTTTATTTTCCCTCCTTTTTCTAAATATCAAAATCTGAAATCATATTTTTCAAGCTTAGTCTTATAATTTATATTGTATCCTTTTTCCATTTTGCAAGCAAACTCTAAATTATACTACAACAATTGATTTCATCTTGTTCATTTTTATTGTTTCTTTAATCCTAGAATAGTCTATCATACTTTGTCCTTCAATTCCTATACAAGTCTCTTAATTAGTCTCCCAAATTCTGATGTCTTCATCAAATTCATGCTAACACTTCTTCCAATTATTTTATCTTATTCTTATTTTTAGCAGAAAATGTAACCACTTCCCTAAACAACCACCCACATATACTGCTTATAGGAAAATGTTCAAATAATACAAACATTCACAGTCCTACACATTTGAGAACATTATAAATAACAATCAATGTTTCCATTTTTCTGAGATTTCTGTCATAATATTGCTATTTAAAAGGCTCAGATATTTAGTTACTGTATTTGCTGTATATTGCTGTTTGAAAATATTACCACAAACATAGTCAATTAATGCAGTCTATATTTGTGGATCTCATTGATTCTGAGTCAGAAGTTAGGACACAAAATAGCGAGGTCTTCTGTTTCAGAATCTCACAGGTAAGCTCCAAGTCTCAACCAGGGTTGCTGTCTCATCTGAGGCTCAACTGGGGAAGGATTTGCTGCCAAGGTCATATGGTTGCTGGCAAAATTCAGTTCCTTGCAGGATGCTGAACTGAAGAGCTCAAATTCTGGCTAGTTGTTGACTGGAAGTAGCTCTCAGTTACTATGTGGCCCTTTCTATAAGGCAGCTTACAGCATGGCATCTTGATTCTTTAAAGTGAGCAGGGGAAAGAGAATCTTCTGGCTACATGAGTGATACACATATGCAAAATAATTATCTACAATTAACCACTGTATGTATCCTACCACAATTGCTCTGTGCTGTTGGTTAGAAGCAAGTCTCAGGTACCATCCACACTCAACGGATGGAGATCACACAAAAGCATGAACTAGGCAATGGGTTTCCTGGGAATCACTCTAGAGTCTATCTAGACTTCTTTATATAAATCATGGCCTTCCTACAATAATTCATTCACAATTTTTATTCATCCTGATGTTTTGTTTTTACACTTCTCCATTATGTTACTATGTCCACATTTCTCTCTTCAGGAAGCATTCTCTTACCAGTATAATCTCAGAACTACTAAAGAAGTTATTGTTTCAATTAATTATCTGAAAGTTTGGCATTTAAATAAAAATAAGAATGTTATATGATATTTTTATCTATATACCATTTGTCTAGCCCTACTAGTAGAAGTTCTGAGTAGATTGCAGGAGAAAAATGTCTCTTTCCATCTATTTTTCTAACATACAGTTTATACTCTTCCCCCAATGTCTAATAGAATCAGGTTTATGTGTTTACAAGTAATTTGACAGAAACAGCTATATCTTATACATAAACTTCATAGGAGCACATTATTTTGTATGTACCAATATTTCAAAAAATGTTTATGATTGATTGAATCAAGTCTCAGTAACAGGTGATTGGACACAGAATGCAAGATCACTTTTAACCAAGCAATTTAATATGACTTTGTAATATAATCTGCATAAAATCTATTGTTAGAAAGATGAATATTTTAAGCAAGCTTAATGACTACTAACCCAACATGATAAAAATTGCTTTTGACATAAAGAAATGCACCACTCAGTAAATATTTCTTGCTGATTAAATGAATTCTTTAAATTAAATCCAGCATCAAATAGCAACATCTTTCCCTTTTTGTCTTTAACAGTAATTTGGTCTAGAGTTTATTAGCTATTTTAAATTGCTGTTGAAACTTAATCTAAAATGAGAGAATCATGTATCAGAATATAAAATAATGACACATAATATAAGCTTGGTAATAAAAATGCAACTTCTTTCAACTGAGAAAAAAACATAGCATTTAATAGCATCCAATATAAAAGAAGAGTATTGCTGTCAGACAAATTGCTAACACTTATGTATTGAACAGTGATATGCATTCTTCAATGGTTGCCAAAAGATACTTTTATGTTAATGTGCTGCCTTAAATCTCTTATTATCTAAAACTCTATATTTTTAATCATGCAGCATGTATTTACTAACAATTATTTGTCTGCATTAGAACATGACTCACATATCTGACACTTAAAATTGTTAATAGATTAAATGTAATGTGGTTGCTAGATATGTGAAAAGTAGACTTTATGATTAAAACAATTTTTTACACGGTTAGATACCAAAATGAAATTCTTACAACAGTAATACTTCATTTGAATTGGTTTATAAATGTCACGTTAGCTACAATGCAATGAATTGTGTAATGGATTTTAGAAATATTTTTTTCCAAGTCATGTAAAGTATTTCAGAGGTGAAGTCTCAATGTCATGTAAACTTTTCATCAGACTGATATTAGTGGAAGACTTGAATAAGTTTTCAACATTTGCTAGTTTCTCAATATAAAATGAATTTATAATAAAAAAGAATATTATTTTTATGTAAAGAGCACCTACTTTTCAATTATATGAATATTTACATGGGTTTTTATTTAATTGTCTTTGCAAGAAATGTAAATTTGAAAAGTTGAAATAATTAAATTGATGATTCAAGAACAGAAATATTCTCAACTCACTAACTGCTGTCATTTAATAACTAAACTAAATATATTGTTAACCCATAATGGAAAATATTATATGCTACACTTTTAGGGTGATGTAATGATGGATAAGATATGTATTTCTTATTTTTTAACTTAAAAGAAGAACTGGATTTGAAGAAATGAATGCAGATAGATATATCACAACTCTAAAGACTACATTCATACTCATAATCAGAATAAAATGTTATAAAAATAATATGGCAAAATATAATTTCTAGCTGAAGAAGTCAGACAAACTTTATTGGGAAAAAATGATTTGAACTATTTTAAGAAAGTCTCATTTTAACACTAAATTTCAAAGGAACATAAAGAAACAGGAACTTTATGCAGAAGTATGTGTATGAACAGTATTTTAGAGAAAAGAAAACTAAAGTTGTATGCACATCCTTGACCATAATATGTATGACTTTCTTCCTACTAGAGGTGGTAATTATATTCTTCATTTTGGCTTCTGACATTTGATTTATTTTCACTTGACTTCTTGTACTGACTTATGCCATGGTATTAGAACATACATTGGTAATGTTGATCTCAGAGAATGAGAGATCCAAAAAAGCAAAACATACTCAGATGAGCTACTTCAGCTGCTCCAAGAACTGCTGTCTCTAAGCTCATTCACATATATATGCATGAACCTATCTGTGATTCCAGAGCTTACCAACTAACCCCTGCCTCCAACAGTGGATTTGTGCTGATGTATAGATACATAAGTGAAAATAAAAGTTTGTTCTTTTCAGCCATTGAGTTTAGGGGTCATTTGGTACACAGAAATTTGTAGTAGATTTAAAAAACAATACTGAAAATTAGGGTACAGCTATAACAGAAAAAAGTTATGATATGTTTCATTGTCATTAGAACCACGTAATGAATAGATTCAGGAACAATGGTAAAGAAACTAAGGAGACTGAAAAAAATGTTGACCTTTACAATTTAGTTGTAAGATATTTTATAAAATTAAACCTGCAATAACTTAAAAGATTGAAAATGTATCTAATATAAACATCAGCAGGGGGCATGTTTTGTGTCTCTCATTCTCTTTTTGAGACCTTTTTAGGTAGAATTTTGGAGTGATTTTAACTGCAAATGACAACATACAATAAGAAAGAGCTTATTTTCAGAATAGAACTAACCAGTGTGAAAGCAAAATGATAGTATGACAATATAACTACTTCTCATATCCAGACTCTTCAAGGAGTAAGGATATTCAAGTTCAGTTATAGCATGTGGCCCTAGAATAAATCCAAGTTGTAATCTGTGCTATATGATTTCTATGTAAAGACATATGATTCATAATATATAAAGGTGGACTCTTTCACAAGGCAAAAAATAAATAAATAAAGGACTGTAAATTAAGTATAAAGCTACATTCTGTAACAGTTGTGTGTGTGTGTGTGTGTGTGTGTGTGTGTGTGTGTGTGTGTGTGAAGTCTAGAGACAAGTATATATCTAATAGAATATTCAGTATAGCTTTTGGCTAATGTACAACTAAAATCAAACGCATGGAAAACTCTCAACATTTTGAGAGGAACTTATTGACAATGTACTCTACATATGACTTAAAGTGATGAAAAATAAAATGTCTTCTGGGATCTGAACATTCAAAGGGCAGAAAGGAGGCTGCAAATATTTATCTGCCACCAAACATACAAATTTTTTCAATGTTCTTTTTATAGATTATGAAAGATGATAATAAATAAGGACAGACATCCCCACAGAGCAGATCCAAAACCAATGGAGAACACTGGACAGATAGGTAATCTCAGGAAACAGAATTAGGGCCTAATTAAGAAGCATCTCCTATTCTCATTGTAGAAAAACCTGACAGCATTTTTTAAAATATTTTTTTTTATTTTTCCTGTTAATACCCTACCTGAAAAAACCTGCTGTCATTTAATCAGCAAAATTTTAGAATTGCTAAGAACCAGTGACTGCTCTATGACTCCTATTATTTCCTTTGATGACTGCAACTTGATTGAATTTTCCTGTCATAACTTTAATATCTTTTTGTGGATTGTATGGTGAGTAAGGGAAGACAACTTGCATGTTTAGTTCATAGGTGGCCTGTTCAACAGGAATTTGAACCTGATGCAGTGGACAACATCCTGCACTTTGAGTCTCATTACGTGATTAGGCGAGTGGACTGGGTGTCTTGGGGGCAAGTATATTTTGCATGTGGGAGGCACGTAACTGCTTGTGGCTTCAAGGATGCACTATGGAAGCCTACATTATTGGCTCTAATTATTCTCCTCACATACCTCCATGGTTGAGTATATTTCCCCTTCTTTGACTTTGAGTGTGGGTATGTGACTTGCTTTGATCAACAGAATTAGGAAGAAGTGACAGGTTACCACATTGGAGCTTACATCTCAAGATTTCATATATGTTTCCACTTTCTCTCTTTTGCATATACCATCAACATGGAGGGAAAAAAAAAGAAGTTTACCTGAAGCCTGTAGTTACTAAAAGAGGATTGAAAAATGAGAATCAGAGCAGGCCCAGCCAAGTTAATTTATCCAAGCCCAGCAATAGGAATTATAGTTGTTTAAAATCTGTGCCTTTTAGGGTGGCTTATTATTCATAATTCAGAGCAAAGGACTAGAAGAACGTGCCCAACATATGCATCTGGCTAGTTGGCTTTGAGTTCAGCTAGTCCAGATTTGGTTCATCTGGAGTGACTCTTCTTTGCAATTCCATATCTTCCTTGGGTCACTTATTAGAATATTAAAGTGTAGATTTGCTTGGTTTTCATTTTATTTCTGTTAAATTTATCATTATATTTATATTGGGGGTTTTGAAAATAATTTTAGACCTAGAGAAGAATTCTAAAAATAGAAAAAATAGTTTTTGTAAACTTTCACACAACTTCCCCAATGTTAATATCTTACATAACCATAGCATAATTATCAAAACCAATAACTTGATATTGGTAATGCTATTAATGAATTGTGCTTTTTATTCAGATTTCAGCAGTCTTTGACCTAGTGTCATTTTATTTTCTTCTAGAATTGTTTATGCATTTTAATCTATGCTATTAGGTTTATATGTATTCATATTTGTTATCTTTTCCTGATTATGTTGTTATCTTTAGGAATTAGTCTTTATTTCCAATGAACTTTCTGATCTTAAAAAGTCTGCAATATTAGTAAAGTTTCAGCTTTGTTGGACAAGAATATTTCATGGTATATCATTTTCCACACATAAATATTTTCATATTTTTGCTTTCTAATATAAATTATGATGTTGACCACTTTTATTAAAATGTTAAGATAACAAAGTTTAAGACAAATATTAGTGGACTTTTGCATCGTTTTCAAACATTTTGTTTCTAAATATATTTTAAACATTACATAACATTGCCATTATTGTTTTGTTTAGCTGTTTTTTTAGTAGACTATTTTAACAGACTTTTTTTTCTTTTTAGATATGTTTTAAGTTCACAGCAAAACTGAGCTCAGGGTACAGAGATTCTTCCTATATCTACTGCCTCCACAAATATATAGCCTTTCCCATTATCAACATCCTCCCCAAGAGGTATATTTGTTATAGTTTGTGGACCTACATTCATATATTATTATCACCCAGAGTTCATAGTTTACATTAGTTTTCACACTTAGTGTTGTACATTCTATAGGTTTGTACAAATGTACACTGATATGTAGCTACCATTATAGTATCATACAGAGTATTTTCACTATCCTGAAAGTCCTCTGTATGCCACTTGTTCATTCCTCCCTTCTCCCTTCCCCATAACTCGTGAAAACAACTGATTTTTTTTTTTTTTTACTGTCTCCATAGTTTTGCCTTTTTCCAGAATGTCACATAGTTGGAATCATACACAAGCTAGCCATTTCATATGACCTTGTTTCACTTAATGTGCATTTTAAAAATAAAGCTATATGTTTTTTCATGGCTTGATAGCTCATTTCTTTTTGGCTTCTAATAATATTTATGTTTTATGTACCATAATTTATTAATTAACCTACCTTAGGACATCTTGGCTGTTTCCCAGTTTTAAAAATTATAAATAAAGCTGCCATAAATATCGTCGTGCATGTTTTTGTGTGGCTATGAGTTTTAGCTCTGTTGGGTAAAGGTCAAGATGCATCATTGCTGGATTATATAATAAAAATATATTTATTTTTATAGGAAAGTGCCCAACTGCCTTTCAATGTGGATCTATCATTTTGCAATCCCACCAATAACGAATGAGAGTTCCTGTTGTTCCACATCCTCACCAGCATTTAGTGTTGTCAGTCTTCTAGATTTTGGTCATCTTAATAAGTATATAGTGTCCCTGATACTTTTTATTCTTCTTTAATGCCTGTGTACTTTTCCAGAATTCCTTTTTTAATAATGCATACCTTCTGGCAATTATCTTTGGTTTATTTCCTATTATCAGTTAAACTTGATTTTAGAAACATATTCCCTAGGCATAGAATTCTTGATTGGCAGTAATTTTCATGCACCATTTAAAAGATGTATTTTCATTGTTTTCTTGCTTTCATTATTTCTGTTGGAGAATTATCTGTCAGTCTTCACATTTCTCCTTTGAAAATATTACTTTTTTCTCCCTCTATTAGATTAGCTTTTATAATTTTATCTTGGGTTTTGGTTTTTACGAATTTTACTATGACTATCTCAGGGACACTTGGACAGTCTTCAGTGAGAGTTTTGAATCTCTGTGTTAATATCTTACATCAATTTGGAAAGCCATCAGCCATTATCTCTTCATTCCTTCTTTTCTCTTCTACTGACATTCAGAACTGCTACTATAAAAAAAGGACACCAAAACCAAAATAGAGCACATTATAAAAATCTTATAATCAAAGAGGAAATATAGGCTTATTTTCTGCCACAAAGAGGCCATTTTGTGAAATTGTTGATAACATGGAATTTGGGGCAATACAGGCTCAGTTTGAAACTTGGCTTCTTCATTTACTTGTTGAGTATCCTTATGTAAGACACTTTAGCCTCCTATCCCTCATATTTCTTAATTTCAAAGTAGATGAAATCATTATTATATCTTATTTGTAGATTTATTTTATGATTAATTAAATATAAATCTGTAACACATTTAGCAGAATGTTTGGCATATGATAACCAGGACTTCACTGCTGTGAAGTCATAAGTGATATAGGGATACCTGACTATGGTTTTATTTACTTTGCACTACAATGTTGGATTGCCTGTCTTTTTCCTGGTTGAAAGTATACGATCTCTAAAAGCATTAGATCTGTATCATGTTGGAAATTTTGTTCTCCATGATTCAACACAGTGCTTGGCATAGGGTAGATAATACCAGCTTTGTGTTTGTTTGTTTTAAAGAATAAAATAAATAAAGGAGTGAATGATTGGGTAAAGAAATGGAGTGAATGTCATGCCTAAACTGAGTATATGCACATAAACTGTCATGCATGTAATATTTCTTAGTCCTCATATAATTTTGGTCAAATATCAGTAATTATCTGTCTATCTATCTATCTATCCTCTACCTCACCTATTATCTATGCTTATATCTGTGTATGTATGCATTCCCATTTTGATATTAAAAATTGCTTTTGTCCTTCCCAGAACATAATAAAAGTAAGAGGATTCAAATCACATGTCATTTAATTAATTAAAGGAAGATGAAAGAACAAAGGATGGAAAGAATAAGCAAAGAAAAAAGGAAGAAAAAAGCTTGCAAATAACACAGGAGTATTTTCATTTAGTGAAGAACCATTACAAAAATATTTTTTTTAAATATACATTCTTTAAAACACTCTATGAGCAGTATATGCCAAATGCCTCATGCACTCACTGCTACATTGGCCAAAAGAACTTGCTTCTTATATTGATTTTGGCATTCCTTTCAGGAAATTATATTCTAAA
The DNA here is from genome assembly GCF_040939455.1 of Microcebus murinus. Classification (NCBI taxonomy): domain Eukaryota; kingdom Metazoa; phylum Chordata; class Mammalia; order Primates; family Cheirogaleidae; genus Microcebus; species Microcebus murinus. Next base: position 18,286,169 of record NC_134114.1, read on the forward strand.
TTTTCAGAAAGACTTTATTGATAAAGTCAAGTGAAGGACAGACTATAAGTTATGCTCATACAAACTAAATTCAATTCTTTTCAACTGACATATACCATTTTATAGATCAGTTCAATTATTCTTATAGAAACAATCTTTTAGATTAGCTATTCCATTTTATAATGTATAATTTTCACCTTAAAGGAATATATTTTATCCAAGCAATATTGCCATAAAATAAAAATTATTAAAATATAATAAAATTAAGCATGCGAAAGTAGAGCTGTTTTTCCCTTTGGCAGTCTCAGGATGACTTTGAAATTCTTAATTTTGTACTATTAAGTCAAGAGGACAATTGCTATGCAATTTACCCAGACAAACAAATTGAATCAATATCAAAGGCAGTCTTCAAGGAAAGAATATATTGCAATGCATAAGGAGTGATCAGTTGAAATTATAGATATGCATATGCATAATAAATTATACATATATACATAAATATACATAGTCTATTAACTATTCATGGCTGGTGTTTGTAAAACTCAGTGGTATTATTATACATATTTTGGCTATTCTTTTAAGAAAACAATAAGGTTGAAGATATTTTCATCTAATTTATTATTGTTGCTTTAATAATGTAGCATTAATACTCAGCACATGGTAGGAATGCAATAAATGCTTATAAAGGTGAAATTACATCTTAAGATGTACCAGTCAGAATAACTGAATTTTTTCTTGAATGATTAGGCGTGCTGAGTGCCCTCCCAAGTAGCAATCAGTGATATAAAGAATTTTACTCAAATGCTCTTTACATGAGTGATAAAGATTAAACTAAAACAAAAAAATACTATCCAGAAAATCTACATATTTTAATAATTCTCTGTAAAAAATTGGAATCATATTGTTTTCAGAATTACAGTAAGCTATAAATATCAAGCAAATGTTTATTCTTGAAAGTTTATTTGCAAATAAATTTATAAATAAACTTTGCTATCTTTTCATTCAAATTCTATCAACATTACATTTCTACTCTACTCTATTTTCAGTACTGAATACCTATCTACTTAACATCATTGATATTACCTTGGTTTTTAGCAAGTGTGATAAGATTATTCTGTGGCTCATGCTAACATATGATACATCCCAAAAATGTTACATTTAAATTTTCTTATTTATTATTGGGAACTAGAGGTCTAAAATAAGACTTTGCTTTTATAGCAATGATAACTAACACTACCAATAACAAAGCCCCATTGAGTGTGAGAGAAATATTAAATGCCTCAGAATTTTGTTTCTCATAAAACATTTTTCTGTAAATGCCTGATGAAGACTGTTGATTGTTGCAATGTCCTGTTTATACATTAGAAGAGAACTCCTGACTTGCTAATAACCATTTGTTTATTTACATCCAAATGTAACTCATATGTCAGATTGTGTCCTCAGCAGAAATCAGCCTCGTTTTTGTTATTGTTATTGTTGTTGTTTTGTTTTGTTTAATAAAGAGAAAACCAGAAAGTTGGGTTGTTGTGTTTCTCTTCACTTACACTCTCTTTCACTCCTGGTCCAGCTTCCAGCCTGGGCCTACACTGATTGTACTGCTTTTCTTTCCTTTGAACTATAGAACATCTTGATGAGATGATAGAATGAGGCTGGCTTCCTTTCAATCTCTTCCTTACTTCTAAACATTTGTGGATATGTAGGATTTTTTTTAACTGAAATCTGTGAACTGTTTCTATGGAAAATATAATGTGGAATGGGAAGGTTGAAGTCTCTAACTAAAAATAAGGACTCCTCAGGGTTCTCAAAGGAAATACCTATCTAAAAATCACCATGGAGTCCACAAAATAGATATTCCTCTTGTAGATACTCCTCGTATTATTTTTATTTCAAGTAGTTCTTCTTCTATCCTTAAGAAATAATTTTCAATTTCCCCCACCCTTGTTCAGAGGACAGTGTCTCAATTTCTGGATCTATCTATGTTCTCTGATCCATAGATTCATATTGACTGTATCAGACTCTATAATAGACATGGATTTGGTAGTAGGATCAATGTTACTTACCAAATTCTCAATGTTCTGTCACCCCAGAAACCATGTTTAAGCTTGAATACAGTCATATTTACTTTATAGTTAACAAAAAAATTCAAAAAGTGGGCAAGGCTTTTTCTTTAATATTAAATTTTCTTTATCACTCAAATTTTTTTAAGTATAGGCATTCATTTTGACAACTAGTATAAAATGAAAAAATTAGCTAGATAGCTCTATTTTCCTTAGAAACCCAAGAAATTATATTATTGAATTGTTTTGTATTGTTTCTTTCTTACTTTAACTTGCAGTATATTACCATAATAAATAGTGTTTATTATATTTTTATGGACATTTTCCATAGGAGGGCTCTGTTGTAGTGAGGATACAAATCATTTTTCCTTCATTTTCCCTTGGCAAAGAGAAGGAGATAGTAAATTATTCTACTAAGACTGAGATCACTAACATCTGTTTACAAAGTAAAATATCTAAGTATGTAAGCTAAATAAATCACAACCCAAAAGTATTTAATCATGTCAAAGAGTAGATGATTATATTTAGTCATGATTTATTTTCATTTGATCTGTCCAGATCAATAGCAGTCTTATTTAGAAAGTATGTCTGAGTGTCCTTTAGCTAAAACTGTTATATTTCTGATAAATGTTCATTTTATCTACTTCAAGTAGAAAAGTACAATTTATTCCCGACATTTAGATAGGTTAAAATATGCTTTGCTGTTTTGTATTTCCAACATACTTCTATTTTTTACAGAGAAAACAGTGATTTATAAAAGATGACAAGTTGCAAAATAAGCTTCACTAGGATTTATGAATTGCAAAATGCTCTCTTGATAATAATCAATGCTAGAATCACTGTTTAAATTTTCTCATTTATTTGCAAGTTCATACATTACAGAACTGGAAATAGAAGCACCCTCTCCAAACTTTCCATATTAAAAAAACTTGTATCTTTATCACAAAAGAATTGAGTTAAGGGCTTAAAGTTGTAAACTTTTATATTAGAGACGATCCATTATCAGCTGTTGATGTGAGGAGACATTTCTCTGCACTTATGATTAGAATCTTAAACAAATGGTCAGTGTAGGAAGAGAGTCTGTTATTTTATCACATATAGTAGACAGTGAATTTGTAGTTTAACCTCAATGGCTAAGATAGGAGCAAAATTGATGTACCCAATAATCAAAATGGAATAGTGCCAAAAACTCATTTAATATATTTTTCTTAATATATAATCATTTGATTCTAGAAATGTAGCATATAATTAGTTACATTTCAAATTAGAATTCAGGATCTTAATATTGATCAACTTAATATTTAGAAAGGTTAGAAAGGTTGACAACCAAATTTATTTATGTATTCATATATTATATCTAACTAAATTGTTATTAATCTTTGTCCCCTTTATTTATATATTCCCTTTATGGAAACACTTGTTCCCGCCTTCCACACCTCCCTCAGTCTTTTTGAGCTCTGTTTTCTCTGCTTGCTTCTCATACTGGTGTCCAGACTTCTCTTGCATCACCTTAGTGTTAGGTCTTTGTTTGCATTTGATTTCACCCTATATAGTTTATTTAATTTCATTTTTCTTAGACTTTCCATTGAATAGTTCCGAGATCTCTGAGAAGCAGTCCACTGTAGGAAATAGCAGTATTTCTTCATCCCTCTTGCATTTATCAGTAAATGGAATTTTAGAGAGATGACTCCTAGACAACTCCTAGTTAGACAACTCTATATAGTTGTGGCTGTTCTTTCAATATACCTTCATATTCCTCCATGGCTCCTTGGGGAACCACCCTTTTAGAAAAATGAATATTAGTTGATAATTTCTATGTTTCAGTCTATAAGGACAATCAAAACTCTAATTTCATTATCTTTGCTATTGCACACACATCTATCATACTGCATTGGTCCTACTGATATCGGTGGTTTGACGCGATAAAATTATATTCTGTGATTCATGAGAATGCCTTTTCATCTAGTCTGTTGAAGGTGATTTCTTCATATGCGTGTGTGTTTTATATGAGAAATTTTGGAGAGAATCCAAAAACCTCTTTTACTTCCATATTAGCCTCTTGTCTCACTGATCTCACTCAAATCCATTTCATAACTTTTGACTATAATACATTATATTCTAACTTTTTCTTGTCAAATTCAATATTTATCCACATATTGCTAAGTCTATAGTCAATTTTCAGTTCTTTTCTGATGTGACCTATTACAGTATTTGACACAGTTGGCCTCTCTGTCCTCAGTGATATATATTGTTTCCTCAACTTGTATTTAAGATTTTATTTTTACCTCACCGACTATTTCTTTTTATTTTAATTTCCAGGATTCTTCTCTTTTTCTGGCCTTTTAGTTTTGGAATATCCTGGGCCTTAGTCTTTGTTCTTTTACGTGAATACACCCACTGTTTGTGAGATCTCATTTGTCTCATGACTTTAAATACGCCTATGTACTAATGACTTCCAAATTATGCACTCAAAATTCCAGACTAAAACATTCAACTATTTGTTCAACTTGCTCACTTATAGATATAATAAACTGTTGAAATTTAGTATATATAAACTAAAATGATTGTCTTTTTCCTCATTCTACTCAATGCACTGTTTTTTTTCCGCTCATGTAAACGGCAATTCAATCCTTTGGTACTCAGGCGAAACAATGTTCTTTGACTCCACCCTTTCACTCACACTTCATATGCAATCCACCAGGAAGCACTGTTAGGTTCAACTTCAAAATATCTCCAGAATCTGACTACTTCTCACCAATTCCACCATTGCCATCCTAAAACCAACCTCCATTCTCTCTTTTCTTGGTTAATGAAAGTAATTCATAACTGGCTTCTCTGATTCGCCACTTACACTGTGCTCTATTTTCAGTACAGCAAAGTGACTGATCATTTTAGAACTTAGATTACTTAAACTTTAGGACCCATCTGCTCAAAACAATCATGCCTCTATGTGCCAGATAAATCCTTCAGTCCTTCTATGTTTTTGCCTGTACCATAAAGGCTAAAATTTCCAAATCTTCATTTCTTAGATTCCCTTAGGCTTCAGGCTAAATGTTGCTAATGAAAAATTCTCATATAAAATTGTGGAGATAAAAGAGAATGAAAACCTATTTGTCTAGTTGCTAGTGTGGGAAGATGTGTTTCCTATGCAATAAAGCAAATATTGATATTTTGCCAATAGCTCCCAGGCATCTTTCTAGTTGTTATCCACTTTGGCATAGAAAGCAACTGACATCATTAATCATTGTTTCTCTGTAATGCCTACAGTGCCCAATAGCTGAAAGCTCAAAATAGTCTCTTTGATTATTCTTCCCAATAGCTTTTCATCACCAAAATCCCTGTATTAAACCTTTCTGATTTGAAATAACCAGACTGACTTGTGTTTTCACATCTGAGTCCTATCTGAATGAGTATTAGGTGTTCAAAATATTTTCACAGAGCAGAGCATCATACGTGGGGATTTGGAATTCTCTATTTGACTTGGTTTGATTTTAGGTAGTAATAATCTTACTATCAGTGATAAATTGGTTTGGATAAGGAAATATAATGCAATTGGAAAATGTGTACTTAAGTTATAATCTATCATTGGCTGGAATGATGTTTTTATTGAAGGCAAACCTTTGGGAGATGAAGCTGCACAAATGATAAAACAAAATGTTAGAAATGATGATTAAAATAACTATAGGATGATGATAGTTTCTACCAGAAAACTTACAGAAGTAAATGATCAGAATATTACTTTAAATCACATTTCAAGATTATATAGGAATACTAAAGAACTTTCATGATTATTTGGAAATAATTTCTTATCTCTGGAACCAATATATCCAATTTCCAATCTAAATATCTGTGGCTACAGTATAAATACTTACAAAATAAATAAAATTCAGTTCCTTCGGGGTCATTGACACTAAATGTATGTAGTTGAGAAAACTTGGAACAGTGGAATGTGGACATTTGGTGTGACTTTAATGATCAACTATAATATATTGAATATCTTTATCTCACTGAGTCTCCCCTCCTAGACAAAGACATCTTCTTCTTTCTGAGGATTCCAGCCTTTTCTTACTTGTGCAATTTAATAAACTCAAAAAAGGGATATTTATCTTGCACACAGATGCCAACTTTACTCAAAACCCACCTAAATAAATGCCTCTTATTGTATCCAGATCCATAATTATAATTAAATAACTGAATTACCCAAGGAGAAGGCAAAATTTTACTTGGAAGAGACAAAATAGTTATCAAAGGAACTGTAAAGTTTTTACTATTTATGTGATAGAACTCAAGGAATATGTGTGGGAACAAACTATAATGTGTTATGTCACAGAGGAAGGTATGCAATGTGGACAAAGCTAGACCTACCACAGTGTTTGGATCTATTGAGTTAGTTTCTATCACAGAAGTAGCACTAATAGTAACACTGATTAGATAACAGGAATATAGATTCAGTAGTAGCCTATAATAAATGTAGCTACAGATTTTCTTTTGTATAGTATAGAAGGATCAAGTCTCAGAAGAACAGAAATGTGAGAATAATTTATAATAGTGAAAAGCTCTGAACAATATCTTCCACCTACAGTATCTTTCCAGTGCCCTCTACTGAAAAAAAAAGCCCAACATTGTGTTCCCTGTAAAAGGAGAGATGCTTAAAAACTTCCCTCGATTATTGCAAATATTGATGGTTGAATTTGAAACCAAGAGGAAATAAATTCATAAATGACATAGGTGATCAAATTACAAATGATAAAGTTGCTTGAATCTGTCTCAATGTATCCACAAACACATATTGTGCCATTTCATCTGTTCCTGAGTACACAATTGAGAAACAGCTGGCAGAATTTCCACGTCAGTTCCCTGAACCATAGATAAGAACTTAACACAGTAAAAAGGGAAAAGTAGGAGCCCTTGGAACTTTTATTTCCTAGAAAAATAATAAACCAGAGCAATATGCTATAGCTGACAGATTACAGATATTATAGGCACACTTGAAGGCATGACAAATGAAGAGATGTCTTTCCTATCACTTCCTCTTTGAATTTCCCCACTCGACCTCTGCAAAATAAATAAATAAAAAGATAGTGATGAATGTGTATTATTGTTATTTTTATCAGTTGTCAACTTCAATTATACCTACTGTGCTCATTGTTTTATATTTACTTGAGCCAACCAACCACATCATTGGATTCTATTATACAAGTGCTTTTATTTATTTTTCCCTTATCAAATAGAAAGTGCCACCAGAATCTATGTGTTCTTATATTGTAAAGATGTCAGTACCACTTCACTGCCTAAGCTCAGGACTAACATAGATCTATAGCTACGTTCATAATAAGGCTCTCTGATCACTTGATCACTTGATATTGTATGGGATGTCTTGTTCCTCTCTTAAGTTGTTGATATCATGGTGATTAGAGCTCGTAAGCGAGAAGCAGCAAATGCTCAAGTAACTTGTTAAGAAAATATGTTGACCAAAAGGTGGAATAAAATGACAGATAAAATTCAGGGTCTTGGCACCTCAGAAAGAAGCTCAATAATTGCCAAGCCTCTTAGATTTATTGAGGCAAAATTTATTATATGTGCGTGTGTTGCTTTGAACGATTTACTGAGAAATCCCATAAGGTTACCATGCGTGATTGGAGATCAGAGGCAAAAGTATTTGCTGACAATAAGGCCAGTATTACTAGAAACTCTACCAATTATGCCTTATTATTTCTCAAGCACAATTGTCCTCAAGCCCAGTAGAAAAAGTGCAATCCAGTATCCTAGGATTGGAATAAAAATGGCTTGACATTGTGTCCTGCTTGAACATCTGAAGATAGACAGCCAAGCAAAGAGTTATATTTCACCTGTCCTTGATGAACTAGTTATTATCTGATCCACTGAATCATAAAATTGAGTTGTGACACAAAACTTTATAATAAGATGGAAATAGAATATATGAAATTAGGTTATAGCAGATCTTAAGGCTTAATTAGATTGTAGAATCAAGTGTCTCAAATTCCCATGGCCAAGTACTCACTTGTACTTCCAGGTCACCTATCCTGCAACCTACACCTGTAGCCTCAGAGGGAGTTCTCTATGTATGAACATTATATCTAAAACATACAAATTAAAAAACACTGTGACTTTGTTTTTGAATTATTATATGTAAGATACAGATACTGAATGTAGACTGAAGTGTTTACAGCTCTCCTAAGGGTGCCCCTAATTGGAAAATGTAGACTTTACTCCCTGTAGTTTTCCACATTTAAGTGTCCATTTACCTGTGTCATATTATTTTATATTTTAAGAATATAGATGGTTTATGTTTATTAACTAAACCCTGATGCTCTTGCCATCTTATTGTGGGTAATAATCAAAGATCTTAACAATGGCCTCTGTCAACCTGTAAGTTCTGGCCTCCAGTTACTCCCTGGCTCTTTTCTTATTTTTCATTCTGAGTACTCCAACCCAGCCACATTGGTTTTAAATATCTTAGACATGTTCCTATCTTAGGAAATTTGCACAGAATTTTATGCCTTTGGAAATGTTCTTTCCCTATATACTTAAACACTCCCCTCTCCCTTCTTTCTCTATAAGAAAGCAATGGCTCACATATTACTCTCTCAATGGAAAACACCTTGCTACCATGATTAAAATCGCAATGCCCAATCTTCACCTCCTTCAACACTACTGCTCTCTTTCATCCTATTTTTGTTTTATTTAATGTATTTATCATCTTATGGCATTCTATATAATTAACCATCACACTTATTCTCCAGTGTCTGTCTACTTAAATCAGATTGTAAGATCATGGAGAGCAGGGCTTTTATTTTTGGGGGGGATATTATTAGAAAATGTGGACTGTTCTCCATGACATGGTAATGGGGCACACAGTGAAATGGGGAAGGATACAGCTTTTCAAAATAAAGACTTAAGTGACCATGTGATGGCAGATATATCTGAAAAGCAAGTGAGGAATACAGGATTCAGGTGGTAGATATTACTATGAGAGAAGAATCTCTTTTGACTGTCACAGCAGTGGTGACAAAATTGGGAGTAAGTATCATTATAATTATTATTTATGATCCTCCGTCTTCCCAAGGATCAGAAAAACAGGATATAAATGAATGAAACAACTCAAAGCACAGTTCAATTCCATTTAAAAGAATTAAAGAAGACTTCTTTTAAGATATTTCTCATGTAATCAGTTGTGATAAAAATAGGATTATAGAAGGTAGATTTGAATTAAATAAGACGAAAAAAGCCAGAGAAATATTACAATGATGGTATATGAGAGATAAGTGACATAATAATTATATTCCAAAGTCCTCATTCATTTTATCTGTCCTGTCATTCACTTTCAGTATAATTTACATCCTCTTTTCATTATACTTGTTTTTTTTTCTTTTATATTGTCAACCTTTTGATAAAATTCATTTTATAGTTTAATTTGTTAATTCTGGATAGCATTTTTCTAGTTATGATTTATAGTTTAGTGTATAAACTATTAGTGCTATGCATTTTTCACCATTATTTTAAAGAACTCTGCCCTAGTTAAGAATATACACACTTTCCTCTTATAAATTTTTAGATATGGAGCTTTTTTTTGGCCTGTGTGTTATGTCAGATACTAGAAGCCAAGATAATTTGCTTCAGTTTCATTTTTTAATTATGGTTCACAATTTATTTTAGACCAAGAAATACATCATCTATTTTAAAAACATTTTGTTTTATCATACTACTCTTATCTTTCTTTAAAAAGAAAACCATTGTATTGCAATGTAAATCTGAACTGAAAACTATGTTCTTTTATCATTAAAATAATGTATGCTATATCAAACACCTGATGTATAAATTACTCCTTCAATTTGGAATTGTGAGTACTTCATGGAAAATCTTAGCTTTAATGAAGGTAATAAGAGAAAGGTAAGAATTCTATTATTAAAAAAAAAAGAATTCTATTACTATGGTCCTACCTTTAGAGTTAACAGTTAACAAACAATAAACAGTATCTTCTCACTTTGTTAATAAACAAAAGCTATTACTGTGTATTCCTGTAGCAGAAACAATGTACAGAAATATCTTTATGCTAGCAGGGAAATTTTTATATTTATACTTTTACAACCTGAGATAAGATAATATTTGGGGTTGTATGTGTGTAATTATATGATTGCTCTGGCTCACAAACACATGCTGCTCTTAACTTATTTCCCACATTATGGGATACTAGGAATATTCCAAGTTGCAATACTTGTCATGTTTTAAAGATTCTGTTGTATAGCATGATGAATATAGCTAATAATTGAGTCCTATAAATTTCAATATTACTGAGAGTAAATCTCAGTTGTTCTTATCATAAGAAAATGTCAAATATTTGAGGTTATGGATAGGTTAATAACTTTCATTTAATCATTCCATATGGTATTAAAAATCATAACATCATTTTGTGCCCCATAAATACATATAATAATTTTCAGTATATCATAAAAAATTAAAAAAGAAAGTTGAATATAAAAAATAAAATAACAAATGTATACGTCATATATATCCCACTTAGGGATTTAAAAAATGCATTAACCCCTCATAGCAAAATATTCTGAGGTATTGTTCTGTGAAGTTTGTCAAAAAAAATTCTAAGATTTTCAGGGATATCACAAAATGGTATTTGAGCCTAGTTATATGATAACAATCAGACTATAACATTTTGTCATCTTCTCCCATATAAGCTTTAGAGTAATCTTAAATGTTATAATATACACAATGTCTAAAATATACACATTCAATTCACATTTGCTTACTGTATAAGCAAAACAAAAGAAGGTAACCTATTGATATACAGTCCTGAATGCTATTTCTTCAGAGACCACAATGGCAGTGATCCTAAAAATGTTACTATGAAATAAAACTGGGGAAGCAATTGGCAGCAAGTGCATGAAGATGAAGTAAAAGCTTAGTGTTTTTTATGAAATATGATATAAAGTGAAAAGTTCTGTACCAATATAAATTAAACCAAGTACCGAGAGAAGACAGATAAATACTCCTCCTCCTGACAAATAGTGAGTTGGAAGTGCATAGAAGAGTAAATGACTTTTCCAATTTCTTATAGGAAGTCAGAAATACAACCAGGGGAGAATTCAAAGATTTAAGTTCTCCATAAATTAAGAACAATGAAATGCTGTTATATTTTTGGATAAAAGTCGAAGAATGGATATAATTCAGAGAGTAAGTTATTGGCTTTGATTTAATGGAAGTTCCAAGATGAGCAATCTTAGGAAGGTCTGCTACTGTCCCCAAACTCCTCTGGCAGAACTTCAGACATGACTAAGGTGCTGTAATTGTCACCTTAGTGATGGAAAAGAGTCAGGGGAAGAATGCTGTCATGGCAGATACCAGACATCCATTGTTCATTTTGCATGTCTGCTCATTGTTTATGCACTGACAATATGCTTCAGAATAAAAAATAATAAATAAATTCCTGGATTACATCTTGCTTTCATCTCTTAACCCTTCAATTTATTTTATACTTCTCTCTCAATACACACACACACACTCGCACACGTGAATGTTCTCACATTTTCCCTCATAGTGCTAGTAATTTTTTAACCCAATCAAGATACATATACACAAAGTGGCTAAGAACAAGCTTTTTATGGACTAGAATTAAAACTAGGCTGCTATATTTCCTATCATCTACTATTTCCCTATGAAGTTCTCTTCAAAACTGATGCAAACGTTTCCTTAAAAAATTCCATAAAAGGAAAGTTTTCTCAGTTCTATAATTAGCAGTAGAGATTTGTGGCATACATGTACAAAATTTTTTATAAGAAACAGGTAAAATTAATTCAGCAGATTATTTTTGTTTTCTACATTTACTAAATTGACAAATAAAAGAGAATGTTGCCACATGATTCTTAAATCTCATAAGATCATCACAAATTTATCTCAAATATTATCAGTATACTCTTAATTATACTACTTGCAATTGACATATTAAAAAATAAATGCATGTACATGTAAATTTTAAATCTTTCATTAATACTAATAGCTAAACTGCCTTTCAATCAAGTCAATTTTTAACCACATGTTACAAAAAAATTTTATTATTCGTGACTTAAAAATAAACAAAATACAATCCCGTTTTGTAAAGCTCTATTTTGTGAAACAGAGCACATATATTTTTCAATTTAATTAGCATTTTACTTCTTATAGTACATTAAGCACACAATATCTAAAATTATTACATCTCATGATTACAAAACCTTGTAACTTTAAATTGCTAATACAAATGAGGTTATTAATTTTATTTTATTTAATTTTTGTCTATATGCAACTTTTATTTTGTGCTTCTAACCATTGTGCATAATCTTATTTCCTGTTGCTATAGGTAATAATAATCAGACTACTTTAAATAACTTACATGAAGTGTGTAGGAGAAAAGCCTTACCGAAAATAACAAAATCACTTTTTTTATTCTAGTTTCCATTTTTTTTAATTTTATTTTATCAAATTATGGGGTACAAATATTGTTAGCGTTACATATATTGCCCCTGCCATTCCTCCCCCTGCCCCCCGCCTTACCAAAGCACCAAGCGTGTCCTACCCCCAGGTGGTGCATATTGCATCTATTTTGTAAGTATAAATTTTGTAAGTATAAATTCTTCCCCTCCCCTACTCTCATCTGCCCACCACCTGATAAAAGTTTTTTTTTTCTTTTTTTGACCTTTGGGTTACATTGTATCTTTGCCTTTCCCTAGGACGGGTTAGAGGTTTTTTTTTTTCTTAAATAATGGGAAAACTATAGAAATATATGAAATAAAAATAATCTCCTAATCAACAAATTTTAAAGTTTTTCTTTGTAAAGTTATTACAATGATAGCTAAATAGTTCATATAATTGTTGAAGTCTATCATCATCCTCTACCAAAAGAGAGGGCCTGTGTTTTGAGGACTGCTCTATTGCCAGCACATTAATAGTGCCAAATACAGAAGAGCCACTCCACTGGTTGACTACATGTATGAAATAAAGGTTGACTCATAGGAGATTAATACTATAAAACACATGTGCAATTCAGAACTATGTGAATATACATACCTTTTTTGCCAAGAACAGTCTCTATTCTCAGTTGACCCAGGATGATTTTGAATAGTAACCCCATTTCTCTTTCAAAGTATACCAGGTTAGATGACAAATTAAATCATTCGCCTACTCTATTTGTATGTCAGCCTGTGTTCTAAGTGTTTTTATGTTTATTAGCTTCTTTCATTCTTACAAGACCCCTCCCTAGACAGTAGGAACTATTAATATATCCAATTGACAGATGAGAAAACTTAGAGATGTTAGGTCATCTCTGATGATATTTTTTGAACGTGGAGGACACAGGATTCAAACTCAGGCTGTGTGGCACAAGAGTATGGCCCTAAATCACTATATGATCACGATCAAAGTGTTTTTATGGACATTACCCAGAGTGGTGATATATAATACCAATGAGATCAAATTGAAATTTTGAATTATTCTATGAGAGTGGAGTTACCACGTGGAGGTAAGAACAGGGAATTCTTAATCGCACATACTCCACTGTGGATTTTCTCTAGTCTTCAGTTTGGTGGCTGAGCACTTGTGAGCAGGTAAAACCTACTTCTGTGCATTATGTTCTTGGCTTGGCCAGACACAGGTGATGCGTCTTTAGCTCTTGACCAGGTGCTGAGTTTTAAAGGACCTTAACATTCCTCTTAAGATCAGGCCATTTTATTCCAGTTAATACACAACCGGGATAATTTATCTAGAAGGATTTCAGGTCACTCTTTCCCTCTTTCTCTAATGTTTTGTTTTCTGTTACAACAAAAAGATTACCACAAATTTAGTGCCTTATAATAATACATATTTGTCATCTTATAGTTTCTGTGCATCAGACATTGAGCACAGTTTAATTGGGTCCTCTGCTCAGGGTCTCACAAGTGTGCAATCCAGGTTTCAGCTGAGTTTTATTTTCATGTGGAGGCTGGACCAGGAAAGAGTCCTCTCTAAGCTCTCTCAAGGTGCTGACAAAATTCATTTTTTGTGACAATGATTGAGGGTCTTAGGCTATTGACTGGAGACCCCTCAGATGCTAAAGGTAACATTCTTAGAGCTGCATATGTTCCTTGCTACCTGGGCTTCACCAACATGGCTGCTTGCTTGCTTAATTCTGCAAGGACAGTGTGTATAATGAATCAATCAGCTACATAAAGTCCTATATATGGTGACATAATCACAAGAATGACATCATACCATGTTTGACACATTATATTGAATTAGAAGAAAATCACAAATCCTGCCCACATTCAACAGGAGTTGGTTTTTATAAGTTTGTGATTATCAGGAGAGAGGAATCACTAGGTTCACCTCAAAGACTGTCAGTCACATATTTGTGTGCCTTTATAACCTCACCAGACTAAAAACAAGATGAATTTTGCATATTTGGTTTGGGAAAGAGCCCCCCCCCCCTTATATTTCATACTAATCACTCCCTAACCATGACTTGTAAAACATTGCACTAATCCAGTTAGCCATGACTGAATATTGATTAGAAATTATTGCATCTTTTTTCCTATCTTAATCTCGAATGTCAGGATTTTGATTTGCATATATAGTCAGAAATTCTACTTTATCAAAGGCTGCACATTTATTCTATTGTTTCTCTTTGTCTTCCTGCTATTAAAATCTAAATTCCCTGAATACTTTCAGCTCACTGGAAGCCATAAAGTAAAGTCACATATAGAAAAATATACAAAGGAAAAGTATTTTTATAGATTTCCAAAAAATGAATCTTCATTATGCCCATATTTATATGATTAGCAATAATAATAATAATATAAGATTATAGTAGATGCTAGTCATACTATATCATATCCTTTAATGCCCTAACCATGGTATGGGGAGTATTTCTGTATTTTACAGAGGAAAAATCTAAGACCTAAAGATATATAGTTAGTAGGACAAGGTCACATAGAGCTGGAATTTTAGCAGGTATTTCTAAATATAGTGGTATTTGTCTTTTCATTGAGACATAAACAAAATATTGGTAATGATCTCTGACAAAAATGATCAGCATTAGGTATATCATGAAATATGCAAGGAAAGTAGTGTTACATATATAAACAAACTTCTTATTTTTATACTAATATTTTAAAATTTTCAACACCTACATCTCTTGGAGTAGCCATTTTGGGGTTTATTTTCATTTTTTGAGAACAAGGAAACAAAAAACAATATAACAATAAATGACCTGAGAAAATATTATTATATTTTTATATGATATACCATGGTAAGAGATTATGTGACCTTTTTCTTGTTTTCTTATTCTAGTATACTACAGTATTATAAATAATCTTTACAGAAGCTCTTTCACATTGACTTGCTTTTGTTAAGTATGGTAATTCTATTTTAATTATTTTGTTTATGTAAACTTCTAGGGCATACCTGAAATATTAAAAAATAACAGCTATAATCTTGTCATATATGTTATGAAATATTAAATATTCATAGATATATAATCTACATATTCCCCAAACTGTATATCTCAGTTGAGTGTTAAATTAATATTTATTTAAGCAAAATGGCTCATTTCCTGTGCTACAAAATTATCTTGTTATATTTAAACAACTAAATCAATGTTAATCAAGAAAAAGAGATGAACGTATGTTACAAATGTACTGCTAATCTCAGGTGATTTATATTTCTATGTATCACTTTCAATTTAATAAACTTAAATATATTAAAAGGTCATAAAATAATTCTGAACAGAGTAGAGTTCTGTTTTCTAAGTCAAATTTTCTTACATTCTTTAGAAATATTTGAAATTTTAATACAATTTCAGGGTTTTTTTTGACTATTCATGTACAATCATTGGATACTCATTATAACAATAACACATATGTATGTATAGGGGGAGAGGGAAGAGAGAGAGAACAGAGGGAGGGAGGGAGGGAGGGAGGGAGGGAGGGAGGAAAAGAGAAATTTAGACTTTGCCTTAATCTGAAGTTAGTGTACTCATTGCCCCTTTGGTGAACAAAACATCCACAATGTGGGACAGTAAAACTGGTAAACAGACACCTGCAGCGTTAGAATTCAGACTTTACTCAGGATAGCTGCTTTGGGCAACACTTTCATCTAAGCAAATGTAATAACTTTTTGAAATAGCAATAAGTTTTATTCCCAAACCTGTTGTCACAAGGTTACTAAACACTTTTTTTTTTTTTACTACTAGTAACTGAAGTAGGAAACCTATATATTCAACTTTTGTTGTCTTTATTCTTCTCACTAATTGTTACATATCTCCATTTTATAAAAAGGAAAATAAAAATAAGAAAGAAAGAAAAATGACCAGAATACCCCCACTTGCCTAACAGATTTTCCTCTTCCAAACAGAGAAGGCAAACATCAACATATCTTTATTAGATTCACTAATGTTGATTCCTTCATTTTGCTAACACAATTTTCATTCAGAGATCTTTATATTTCACATTAGACTGGTATGAGAGTATCATTGTTCAATAATTGACAAAAGTCTTTCCTAACA
Organism: Microcebus murinus; assembly: GCF_040939455.1. Lineage (NCBI taxonomy): Eukaryota > Metazoa > Chordata > Mammalia > Primates > Cheirogaleidae > Microcebus > Microcebus murinus. The sequence continues at coordinate 18,302,750 of NC_134114.1, forward strand.
CAATGACATTTTATCTGAGAACTAGATAGAGTTTTCTGGGAAGGAATAGATGATGCAGAAATTTATTCCAGGTCTAGAAAGAAGACTATGTGTGAAAACCTAGAAACAGAAAATAAATTTGGCTTATTTGTAGAAATGAATTAAAGCCATGAAGCTGGAGTAATGAACAAGGAGAGTGAAGTCAGCAAGCTACAACTTGAAAAAAAGGTTGTTGACATTTTGTGTTTGTGAGGATATCGAAGTCAGTTCCATAAGAATGGGAGGCCACTGAAGGGTTAAAGTAAATTGGAGGCAAGACATAAGTTACACTCCTGATCTTATCTACTACTGAAGGATAGTGACCATTTGGAGAAGCTATTATTGGTAATTAAGACAAGAAATTATGGATGCTCAAGAACCTGAAATAGGAATCACTAGACATAAATGGGTCATTGTGATTATATTTAATATGAAGACAAAAAATAAGTTGCTTGGTGATTTAATTCTTTAAGAAAAGATGACCAAAGGTGAGGAGTTGGGGATAATTCCCAAGCTTCTAGCACATGCATATGTTTCCATATCTAAGCTAAGAAATACTGGTCATAATTTTTGTTTTCAATGGGTGGACTTAGATGAAAAAAAGCACATGATACCTCATAGCAAACTGACATTACAGAAACCATACAAATTATACAACCCACAATTGTAGGTGCACCTGTCTCTAAAAGAATGACTTAATTATTTATAAACTTTCTGATATCTCTTTCTTTCCTGCCTATTCATGTTATTCTAGCTTTCCTGCAAGCTACAGAGTACACAATATACTCTCCCTTGTAGATTATAAGGAAAAAAAAATGTGTAGATTTATGTTCCAGCCTCAAGAAGGAAAGCACAGGACTATTCGCTGGTTAACATGGACCCCAGTGCTCCCTTTCTTGCTGGTAGTTTTCAAGAATAACTGTAGAATGTGCTAAGAATGCAACATCTTGAAATAAGGGGAAGTTGGCTAGATAGCTTAGGCTCTGTTTCATGCCCCTCTTAAAACCAAAATTATTTTAAGGTAGTATAATAGTATCATACTAAAAGTTTGATAATTATGTCTGCTTCTATATTCTAGATTTTGGTTAAATAAAATCCTATTACTCCATCCTTATTGTCACTATCTTATCTCATGCCTTCTTTTAATATTATTATTCTATCCCATAATATGGCGAAAAATAAATAAATAAATAAATAAATAACATAGCATGCTACTGGCATAAAAATGGACTTATAAAAATATTATTATTCTAAAATAATTAATATTTCCTCATTGTTCTTTTATTACTGTACATATACTATACACACACACACACACATATATATATACTCAATCCCATTCATTCCATATATTTGTCTAGTCATGACTCTGAAATGCCAACCTGATTTTGTATTTTCATGCTTGAACTATCTATAGCTGAAGGATAATGTCAAAAATGCTTAGCTTCCATACTTCCCACTAAACTTCAGTCTCTTTTTCTCTTGTGTACTCCTTTAGCCCTCTGTCTAACCCTTGGGATGGCAATTTTCTGGATTCCCCAAGATAGGCCTAATCAGTGTCTGTTTTCCCAGCTTCTTGTCAAGTTTAGCATTTCCCTGATTTTTTTAAATGGAGGATTACTTACATATTATATTGAAATAACCTGTATGTGTTGAATAAGTATTTAAATTTATTTATAATGGCTTCCATGTATTCATCTAGTAGCTTCTGAACTGCTTGATCAACAAATAGATTATATCTAGGAAATGCCTTGTGATGATATGTCTCCCATTTCCTGTTCCATTCTCCATCCTGAAAGCAACATAACTAACACTGCCCTTTCCAGTTCATTATGTAGGGCATGTAATTAATGCAAATTCTCAAAGTCACAAATGACTAAGAACATCTCTTCTAGTAAGGGAGAATTTTCTATTTTGTTGCTAGCCACTTGATATATCAGTCTACATTGCTGTGACCCAGGACACATCCAACAAAATCCATGAATCCACTAAGCCACTAGATGTCAATGGCTGTCAGAAACACAGGAAATTATAAGTTTGGGGTAAATATAGAAACATGTACTGTGTTTCCCTGAAATTAAGACAGGGTCTTATATTTATTTTCCTCAAGAAGACACCCTAGGGCTTGTTTTCATGGGATGTGTTATTTTCCCCCCAAAGCTTTAGCTTGTAGCATAGGATAGCTGGGACCTGACAGGGAGAGCCAACCTTGTTGGTGGGGCTGCCCATACCTTTCTGGTCACTTCTGGGATAGTAGTTGTCACGATGGGGCAGATGAGAAGGGCTGCTCATCTTCTTTACCACTCCACTATGAAATGCATGGGTTGCGCAGATATGCTACGTAGCCACGCCCATCACTAGGTCTTATTTTTAGTGTAGAGTTTATATTGCGCAAATGCTTAGAAATCCTTCTAGGGCTTATTTTATGGGCAGGTCTTATTTTCAGGGAAACACGGTATTAAATGATGTCCCTTTTCTTTATTGAAATTTATATATTGATTGAAACCCTAACCCCTAATGTGATGGTATTTTGAGGTGGGTTCTCTGGAAGGTGGTTAGAAGGCAGAGCCCTCAGGAATGGGATTAGAGCCTTTGTAATAGGAACCTCAGAGAGCTCCCTCCCCTTTCTTCCAGTTTCCAATGGCATGTTCCTCACTTTCTTTTGAGCCCTTTCTTCCAATCATCTTATTATGATGATTTAGATATTCTCCAAAAATTAAAAATAGTGTGTATATATTAATATATATGCATATATATGTGTGAGTGTGTGTGTTTGTGTCCCTTTGGAGAATGATAGGAGAAAATGTTAATATTAATACAATAAGTATTAATTAGTACTGAAAGTTCCTTTTTCAAGTAGACTCAGCCTCCCTTTCACATATTTATGAAATATAGTTATATAGTGGAATATTATTCAGATTTAAAAAGGAGGAAATCCTGTCTGTTGAGACAACATGGATGAAACTCAAGGACATTATGTTAAGTGAAATAAGCCAGGCACAGAAAGACAAATACTGCATGATTTCACTTATGTGTGAAATCTAAAAGATAATGATCTCTTAGTAACAGATTAACATGATAGTTATCAGTGGCTAGTAACTATGAGGGGTGATGGATAGTTTAACCATTGATTATAATTATCAATTCACAATGTATACATGTAACAGAACATCATGTTTTATGCCCTAAATAAATATAATTTTTATTTGTCAATCATACCTCTATAAAGTTAGAAAAAGAAAATTAAGTGTTTTTAAAAGAGATATTCTCTAGGATTAAAGATGATTTTTTTTTATCATTTTTCTTATTTCCTTCTGAACCCTCATCCACAGTGTCTTTAATGCCCATATTTATATCAACAGTCTCTTCAGTCTGTAGAATGTGCTAAGAATGCAACATCTTGAAATAAGGGGAAGTAAGTCTAGGTTTTTTTTCTATTATGGTCATCAAAATTCTTCCAACTTCTACTCATACTATATTCTGAAGCCACATATATACCATATATTCAGGTATTTATTACATCATCATCCCCCCTCCAGATACCAAATACTATATTAGTCAGGTCTCAACTAGAGAAACTGAACAAGTAGTAGAAATATATTACATGGCAGACTTCAAAAAATTGGCTGTTTTCTATGTAGGCCAAAAAGATGAATTGAATGGTGATGCAGTGGTATCAACACCCTTGAGTCTTTGAAGTCCTTGATGGTAATGTATGTCTATTTTAATTGTAAATCCTAATACTAGGGAAATACCACATGATAAGTTTGGGGACTCACTGAATGCACTGTGATATGGACCAGAGCTAAAGCTCCACTGATCACCTGACCTCCATAGTACCCTTCTATGACTTGTGGACCACAGAGATTTTTTAAGTGCCCTGGAATTATTATCATTTCAGTGCCAGTATTCAGGAATCTCCCCAAAGTCTTATCATCTCCCTTTCTAATGTAAAGTCACCCTGATGAATTGTCATATGTCCTTCTGGAGAATGCCAGGCAAAATATTAACATTATAAATATTTGTTAGAATGGCAAGTTTCTTTTACAAATGGACCTAGCGTCCCTTTCATTCAAGGGCTTCTGAGTAGATAAACTGGCTCAAGTCTGGGAATTGATTGAGGGCCTATGTCTGACTCTGTTCTGGTGATTCAAGCGAGACTTCTGCTCATTCAACCTAGAACTTTTCTGCCTGTCTAAATAAGGGAAGAAATGGATGACTTGACCATCTACTCTTTGGTAGGATCATTTATTTCTTCAAATCTATCTCTGTCTCCATACTGGCTCCTCCAAAAATTAAGCATCTGATCTCATTTTATGTTTTGTTTGTTATTGCTGTTGTTTCTTTTTCATAAGGACACTTGGCCCAAAGCTAAGAATTAATGTAGTAAAGAACTTCACTTTGCCAAGGAAAAGTTCTGATCTCTGCACAAAAAACAGCTCAGTTTTACAGAATGACAGTGCATTGTCATGAACTCAACCAGATGGTAACCAAGTGCAGCTGCTGTTCCAGATTTGTTTCATCACTTTAGCAAATTTACATGTACTCTGATTTGGATATGCAACTAATGATCTGTTTGTTTGTTTTTCCTGAATAACTGCTTTCAGTTATTAAAAACTGACCACAGTAAGTTTTCATTTAGTTGGTATGGCTAGCAACACACCATGACTTCCCTACCTCAAGAGTAAGCAACTCTTAAGCCTTATGTTATAATTTAGCCCACAAAGAACTTGATTACGTTTCCTTTCCACCAGACATCATGCTGGTCCATTATATTGATAATATTATCAATACTAAAAATCAAGACTACTGTAGACATATTGGAAGACATTTGTATATCAAAAGACATAAAATAAATCTGAGTAAAGTTCAGGGGCCTTTCACCTCAGTGTCATCTCTAGAGGCCCAATTGTGGAAGGCATATCAAGATGTCTCTCCTGCGGCAAAGGATAATCTGTTGTAATCTGCTACAACCAAAATAGACACACAGTCTAATGGGCTGCTTTCAAGTTTGTAAGGCAACCTCATCTAAGTGTGCCACTCTGCCCATTTACCTAATGACCTAAAAAGGTGATTGTTTTGAGTGGGCCCCAGAACATAAAAAGCCTATGTGAAAGGTCTACACTGGCATGCAAGCTGTTCTTCTGCATGAGCCATAAGATCCAGCAGATCTGATTGTACCTGAAATACCAGTGGCACATAGAGACACAGTTTCTGGTCTTTGGCAGACTGTCATGGATGAATCAGAGTGGAGACCCTTAGGATTTTGGAGCATTACCTGTCATCCTCACAGGTAATATTCTCTTTTTTAGAAACTGCTTTTGGCTTAGTAGAGAATCAACAATTATGGGGCCACCAAATTACCATGTGCCCTGAATTGCCTAGTTGGCACAGACATTTCAATTATTGGATTTATTTAATATAAAGAATGAATTCTAAGAAGTTCATGACAATATATAACAGAAAAATGAAAAAAATTTTGTTATATCTTCTTTGAAAAAATTATGACTAATATAAGAAATTATTTAATATATATTCTTGAGCCATGAAAAACAAATATAAGAATCACGTAATGCTTCAGCCAATTATTCAATATAAATATAAACTCAAATTAACAGTGCAATAAGCCCATGATTATTTGCAGTTTTATATTTCATATGTCCACATTAAGTAGTTTAATAAACAATCTCCTTCAAGGATATTGCCATAAGAGAATCTTGAGCCCTTTAATTGCATTTTAATAGCCCTCACTGAGCTGACACCATTGAAGATTGTTTTGCAGATTATGCATTTCATATTTTTTCTTCTTAAGATAGCTTAGGACAAAAATTGTACTCTAGTCCATTTTATCCCCTGCTTCAATTTCATTAAGTTAGTATATCCCTGAGCAGCCATTCAAAACAAATAGGATCATTTTCTTTTAATCAGTTTAATATCAGAATACACATTAAGCAATCAGATAATTGCATAAAATATTTTTCAACTCTTTAATTGGGAGAATTAATTATTGTATAGTAAATAGAAATATATTGTTAGACATTTTTATCTCTGATATAATTTTGATATCACCTTCAATAAAAGTTTATGGAAAAATCATAATATAAATTAACTTCCGTTAAACACAGTATACCAGAAAAACAAATAAAATAAAACTTTTTTCAAAGACCACATTATACAGTGATTAACAATTATTAATGTGCAATTCATGGCACAGTGTAATGGTAAAAATATTTAACTTAAGGTTCAGTAAAATTTGGTGGTTTTGTTTTTGCTTTGAATTGTGTATTGACTGACTTACAGTACATAAAATATTTGTGTAATCAGACGTTATTGGATTTTTTACTGCTTTATTGCCTAAGTTTATTGTTCAATCAAAAAAACATATATTTTAGTGCCCTTGTTGACAGGAAGTAATTCCAATTCCTTCATGCTGAAATTCCTCTTCATATTTTCTCCTACTGCCCTTAGTGAAAGAGAGAGGAGCTAGTCAGCAGTTTTTATATTTCTTCAATTCATTTCCTCTTTTCACTTTGTCTAAGATGAGCTGCTATGATGCATTTGCAAAATATTTTGATTATTCTGAATATAATGAGATAATTAGTTGGCAAATGTAAACATTGCAGAGTATTGTATGAGTTAAATATTTTGAAACCTGCTAATTATTTTTAGTAATTAGAAGTAGGAAACATAAATTAACAGAAGTAGAATGAAGAAAGAGATGATTCTCTGTCCCATTGAGTCATTTTTTAACAACATAAAATAAAAAGAAGATTAATTCAGCTTTACAATATTTTGGTAAAAGAAGATTAAAGTTTGAAAATTATAAGTGTGTTTGCACTTACAAAATTTTTTTTTACAATATGCTTTGTTTGTCAAATTACCTATTTTAAAACCTAAATGAGAAAGTAACTTTATCTTTAAGAAATAAAATGTTAGTTAACCTTCTCATCATTTTATGGATTAGGACATTTTTAGAAGGTTATTATCTAGTAAAGTCTGATTTACGTTCATCAAACAAGTAGCAGTCACTTATTGAGCATTGGTGATTGGAAGGCATATGTTTTTCTCATGGATATGGTCACTTAATAGTTACAACAATAACAATAATAACAAACTCTCAGTGATATACCACCACCAAAAAAAAAACCAACTTTATCTTTTTATATAATAATGCAATACAAATAATCTGAGAGTCTTTATATCATGTGTCCAGTCATTCAGTGACTGAAGATCCTTTGCTCTTGTGGCTATTATTTCCCCCAAAGCTTCCCTAACAGCCTCTCAACTTCCCTAGATGTGTAGGGGCTGGAAGGGCCTAGAAGAAAGGATGGATGGAAAGAACATGAGGATCAGACAAAAACGCCTGCCCAAAGCTGCTTATTTGCAGAGTGCAAAGTTCAGCTGAAAACAGCTGACTTGTTTGGAAAGAAAGGATAGATGGATGGAAAGAACGTGAGCAAGGTGAATGAAGGGTCAGGCAAAAACACGTGCCCAGAATTGCTTGTTTGCTGAGTGTGAAGGTTAGCTGAAAACAGCTGACCTGTGTGGATATTGTTAAAAAAATTAGCAAATGGCCCTGACCCTTTGCACGTGTCCTTGAAAATACATATGGGGAGGAACTTAGCCGAGGAGGCCATTTTCTCCTGTAGATTTTGGTCTCTCCTCTCCTCTGGAAATACTGTGTTTCAAGTAATCATTCATTCCTTTGCTACCAAGCTCAGGAGGGAAAAAGTAGCTGCAACATAGATGGGCAGGCTGAGGGAAGACAGAAAACATGAAGGATTGTGCAAGATGTTATCACTGAATGGGCCTGGAAATGGCTTGATCCCTACCACTCCTGCTTACTTAGACAATATTCATTCACACCACCAGCTACACTCACTTGCAGGGAAATGTAGTTGGGAGGAGAAAAAGAAGAGAGATGAGTTTGGAAAATATATAGTGAGGCTACAGATTTGACAATTCCCAATGTCACTGTAGATCTATTGACAATTCTGAAAGAAAGAAATGAGCTGGAAGAGCAATGTTAGAAAGACAAAGTGATAGAAATTCATGGAATAATAACATGGCCCACATGCATTGTGTATTGACCACATGCCAGACTCTCTATTAAGTATTTTTAGTTATTAACTCCTATAAAATGCAAAAAAAAAAAACCCTCTGAATTAAGCATCATTTTCTATTCCATTTTACTGATGAGAAAAGATGTAAAGACTACTTTTTAAACATAGGTTAAATAATTTGTTCAATTATGTGGTCCATATAAATTAAATATTAAGCCAGGTAATATACCCCAGGTTCCACTTTATCAAAACTCTACAATATATTTTCCCAATAAAAAACTCAGCATATTACACTGACAGAAATAATTGCAAAATGACTCTCTTTTAGAAACTAAGGCTTATATATTTGGAAGCTTGCTAGAAGTCACTAGAATCAAATTAAACTAAAGTATTTAACCCAAGTATCCCTTAATGCTAGTAAAAATGCTCTAAGTACATTAAGTATCGGTTAATTTATCAAATTAAATCACATTTAAAAATTATATTTGCAAACTTGTGTCATTCTTGATAATAGTATACAGAAGGGTAAATCTGAATAGAAATTCTCTAGTTTCTCATTTATATTCTTAACTGCACTATTCTATGTCTTCTATAAAACACTAAAAATAATTGAATACTATGGCACATAACAAACAGGAACTTTTTAATATTTTATTTATGGTTTGTTAGAAAGTATCCAGATGGCTTTTTTGAAAAAATAATTATTTGATTTTTCAGGCCATTCAGTTCATAACAACTTTTCAATCTTAAAAATGTCATCATTTGCTGTAAACTAGTGGGCTTTTCTTGTTCCAAACATGTATGAATTTAAGACTCAGTGTTTCTCCTCTAAGGAGAAATGCTAAATTGGTGGTAACCACTTTTCTAATCATGTGCCTCTGTGGTGGATGATTTAGTGAGGAGATGGATGGAATGTAGCAATATAGTTATAAATAAGATAACTGAGTAATCAAGGCACACATGCAGACTCCCAATAACAAGGTGAGCAATGCTATCAGACTTTTAGAATTTCAATTATTTTCAAATTACAAACCATATAGATCTCTTACAATAGAGATTGACTTTAAAATACAAATCAATTTTCAACTGTTTTGCGAAGTCATTGGCAAATGGAATAGAAATGCCTACTTTTTTGACATTCTGCAACCTTTGACATTTAGTCTCATAGGCTATGAATTATTTCTTTTATATTTATTTTAATTCTGTTTTCTAAAAGAGATCTAAAAGTAATAGAGGAAAGATTATTTTTTTCTCTACTTTGATATCCCTTTAATGGTTAGGATTATGTGAAGCACATTTTAGGTCATCCTAAGGTACATATTTGATGAATTATTAAAATTAACCTTAAAAAAGTAGATGGTTATAAATCAATAGCAATGCTACATGATTGAAATATAACTCAATATCTATTTACTACTATTTTAATGCATTCGTAATATATTGAAAGTGATATAGCACAACGAATTTTGATTTTAGTAATTTGTGATAGTTTTTCACATTATTCCTAATTATTTTTTCACTTTACAGGTTCTAGAAGTCCTTTTTGCAACAAAAGAGCAAATTAAACATTAAACAATTAAATACTAAAGCATTAAACAACTAAATACATGAAAGATTACTTAACTATAATTATGATCAGAGTTACAAAAGAGAAGTATTGGGTGCTATGATTAAAAGGGTCCTAATAGGAGTTAATTAGATTATGAAGTCAGAGACTTTTCCAGAGAAAGAAATCATATGAATTGTGGGTGCCTTTGTTAGGAAGTGATATAATGAATGTATGCACAGAAGACTAGGGTAGAAATAGAAAGCAATGGAAAACACTTGGAAAAGTTACAAGTGAAATAATCAGAATACTTGCTTAATAGAAAACTCTGTTTGCAATGTAGAAAATTGAATGGAAGGGGGACTATAGTGTGTATGTCAGTTTAAGGGGTTAACTATTACTATATAAAACCCTTGGTGAGGGATTGATGGAAGCTGGGAAAAGTGGTGTTTAAATGTAGAGAGATAAATGTATGGATTCCAGGAATAACTGTAAAATAAAACCAATAAATTATGGTGATTGATTTAGGATGACTTTGGTAGATTAAGTTTATACTAACGTCTTCTACTGGGTGAATTGTGAATCTATTTGCTGAAAGAATGATTAGAAGGGACCAGATTATGAGAAGAATTATTATGAGTTTAATTTGAGGCATGCCCAATTTGATCATCTAGGAGATATCCATTAAGTATTATCTATCAAACTTTAGGAATGTAGTCAAAAGATCAGAAGAGGAACATGGGCTATAAGTGTATATTTGAGATTTATAATCTTATAGTTTATTTAATTCCAATTGTGTGGGTAAGATTATGGGGCCAGAGATTGTAGAATGGCAATATAAAAGCAGCTAGGATTGAATTTTGAATAATGCCAATTCCTACTATTTAGGCAGAGTAGGATGATCCAGCAAGGAAGATTTTAGAAGGAATAGCCAGATATGTAAAATAAAACATAGAATAGTTTTAATGAAAGTCAATGGAAAAGAGTATGCAAGGAAGCTGTGTTTTACTACAGGGTCAACATACTGATGATATGCTAATTATGAATAAAATGAGGCAACAATGTCAGTTTGAATTACTTTCACAGAGTTTACTGATAACTCCTTGTTATTGATGGTGGTGAAACACTGGGGACATCAGGAGAGTTAATACAGAACAAGATCTTAAAGATTAGAAAGAATTAGACTTATCTTGGTTCTAATACTTACAAATTGTGTTTCTTTAGATATATTGTGTTGCTTATCTGAACTTGTTTTATCATCTGTAGAGCAATGACAAAAGTCTAATTGGTCACTAAGATTATATCTAGAAATTTAACCAACTGCAGAATGACAATTGCCATTGTTTTCTCTCTACATTTTCTCAGAGAGGAATCTCAACAATGTCACCTCTTCACTCATTCTCACTGTTTTTTTTTTTTTTCTTCTTCTTCTTCTTCTTCTTTCTGGACTTTCTTGCTGAATGTGTAAAACTGCACCACCTTCAGGGAAAAAAAGCTCAAGCAACTAACTGGATCACTTTTGACAGTGCCTAGCAATATGGCATAATTCCATCAGCACTATGCTTTAAAGTTTAGACTTACATGACTTTATCTCAGACTTAGGCTAGGCTGGGTCTTTTTTTCTACTTATCTTCTCCGGATTGCTCTTACAAGTTATTAAACTCGGGATTGAGAGCAGCTGAGAAGACCTGACTTGCTTACATAGCCCTGTGTGTTCATGGCACAGCTTACCTAATAGAATCCTCAGAACTAATGTGTGCATCCATCTTTTTCCCAACTTGTACCCTGCACATGATTTGCCACCAGGCCAATTTAATTTCTCCTTGAGACACTAGTTCACAGTATGTGTGTTTTCAAGGAGTATGGTTCTATTTATGTAAATAGTTCCTTAACACCAAATTAAAGAGTCTTATTTAATACAAACTTCTAGGTTTTATTGAGTAGTCTCAAAGAGAAGAAGAGGTACTTCTGCCAGCTGTCAAATGTGTGTAGGCTGAGCACTAAGAATTAGGCAAACTCACAGAACATCAGTGTCAGACCAGGTCACTTTATGACCTTGCTGGAGGGAATCAGAAACATGACCACTCCATTCTTAGAACTAAGTGTGGACAAAAACAAAAGAACTGCCTAAACCACAAAAATAATCAAATCAACTCTTATAAAAAAATAGAACAAGAGGTAAAACAAAGCAATAAAGGACTAGCTAACAGGATGAACAGACCAACATCCCACCTATCAATACTATCAATTAACATTAGTGGTCTGAATGTTCCTCTCAAAAGACATAGGCTGGCTGAATTGATGAAAAAAACACAACCTAAGAATATGCTGTCTTCAGGAAACACATCTAAACCACAAGGGGCTTACACATACTCAATGTGAAAAGTTGGAAAAAAATATCACATGTAAATGGAAATCAAAAGAGAGCAGGTGTAGCCATTCTCATATCAGACAAAATTGACTATAAGCCTACAAAGATAAAGAAAGACAAGGAAGGTCATTATATAATGGTAAAGAGAGCAATTCAACATGAAGACATAACAACACTAAATATTAATACATATGTGCCTAACATAGAAGCTCACAGATTCATAAAGCAACTTTTACTAGAGCTAAGCCAAGAAATACATAGCACCATCATAATTGCCAGAGGCCTCAACATCCCACTATCAGAGCTCAGAAAATCATCAAAGAAGAAAATAAATAAACAATGGACTTAAACAAAACTCTAAATCAAATGGACCTAACAGACATTTACAGATCATTCTACCCTGAAATCACATTCTTCTCAGCAGCACATGGAACATTCTCCAAGACTGATCATGTCTTAGGCCACAAAACAGGTCTCAACAAATTCAATAAAATTGAAATCATGCCATGTACCTTTCAGACCACAGTCTAATAAAACTAGAAATCAATCATAAGAGAAACACTCAAACCTACACAAAGTCATGGAAATTAAACAACTTGTTACGAATGAAATTAAGATGGAAATCAAAAAATTTTTTGAACTGAACAACACAGAGGACAACTATAAAAATTTATGGGACAGAGCAAAAGCATTCCATAGGGGAAATTTTATAGTCTTAAATTTCACCTCAAAAAGACAGAAAATTCACAAATTTACAATGTAATGTCAAATCTTAAGGAACTAGAAAAGGAAGAACAAACCAAACCCAAATCCAGCAGAAGAAAAGAAAGCACTTTTCAGAACTTTTCTATCAGAGTAGTACTAAATGAATTGAAAAACAAACAAAAAAAGATACAAAAGATTAATGAGACAAAATGGTTCTTTGAAAAAATAAACAAAATTGAGAAATCTTGCAACAACTATTGATAAGTCTAAGTCTTCCTGGTGGCTTTCGGCTAGTGGACATCTATACCAGATGAATGCACACAGCCGAACGTTGACTTTAGCTGACAGCTGTGATAAGACTTTTCTAATTTTTCATTTATCAAAATAAAATTGTGAAAATTTATAAAAATAACTTAATGAAAACATATATGTATATGTTACCTATTCTGATTTACATTACAAGTAAAGCTGCCTGTAAAGTAAAACAAGCTTTCAGTGCTTTAAAGCTTTCCTCATCACACAGGAGCAAAATGGATTTAGCGTCATTGCACAGCACAAACTATCGTGGGGACAATGAGTGCCGGCTGTGGGCAAGGTTTCGAGGCCAGTGAGTGCCGTACCAAAGTGGTTAACTATTATAATAAGAAACATAAAATAAGAGAAAATCATGTTTCAAGTTGGGGTTAAACTTATTAGAATTTTACCAGTTTAATAAGAGCAGACTTATACCAGTGAAATAATTTAAAAGAAACATATAATTTTAAAATATATTTTTGCTAGCTTCTTATAATAAAGTATAATTTATAAAGACTAATTTATTTGTGTCTTAAATATTACCTAAATAATCTTATCATGCTTTGGAGGAAGACAGGATCTGAGTTAGAAAATATAAAATGTGTTGTAAATGACTTATCATGGGATGCAATGGATAAGTGATATAAAAAAATGAAATATTTTAGATGAATAAACATAATTTACCATTCAGTGTTTCAGAAATCATTATTTGTTGAACTCTGTTGCTGGCACAAAATATTCTATGAAATCTACAATAATCTAAGAGCGTGCAAGAATAAGGATCAGCAGACAGCATTTTAATATTTAAAAAAAGAACAGTACAAGGAAAGTTCATTTGTATTTTTATTATTTATAAAATTATTTTCAGAAACTTCTACTGAAATAGAATTAAAAATTCTTGTAACTTTTTAGTGCACATCAAACTAATGTGTTGAAATCATAGAAATCAAGGAAGTGACTCTAACCCTTTAATTGTGAGGGGAGCCTTACCCTTATACAGGATAACCTTAATAGTGGTTCTTAACCAGATGTGCTTTTCTGACTCACCTTCTGAGCCTTTAATGATTTAATTATCGCTGGGTTTCCAGGCCAAAAATTCAAATTCTTACAGTGTCAGGGTTGAGTTTGGGTGTATGATTGGAAATTTTAGAATCCTGGAAGATAATAGTAATTCTTTAAACAGTTAGAAAGCTGTTTCATCAAGATAGACCATGACTACAGCTTTATTGTATTCATAAACAAAACAACATCACTCGAGAGGATGAGAAACACATTAAAACTGATTGTAAACCTTTTTGCTAAAACATTCATGCAATTGTGATGTGAAAAATCTGCATAGACTGACTTACAGATATCCACTTTATCCATACCAAACACTCTTATAAATATTTTATTCCATGACACTTTTGTTCCTCCTAACAATCCTATGAAATGGTGAATTATTATTATCACCTCCATTTTCCACATAAGAGAAATAAGATACAAAGAGCTTAGGTAACTTATGCAAAATGACATTCTATGAAGTGAAAGAGTAGAGATTTGAACCTATGACATCTGGTTCTAAACCATTACAGGTACTACCACAAGGAGCAGCTTAAATTCCTACACAGTATTTCATAATCTTATGTATAAAATAAAGAAATAGAAATATATGATTGGTAAATAATAGAATATTGGACCTAAAATTCTATTTTAAATATACAACATGGAAACTTTTATAACTGTAAATGTCATATGATATTAATTATGCCTTCTTAAAATAAGAATTGAAATAGTTAACTTGACCATTTTTATTATGCAGTCTGTTTTATCTTATTTTTAAAAATAAAATCCACTTATACAGCTGGTTAATATAACAACAGGCTATGCTTTTTCATGAGCAAACTAGTCAGTTAAATAAATTAGAATCAGATTATAAAAATAAGAAAATCTGCTAAAACCACCCTTGCCAGGAAGGCCAAATTTAAGACAGTAAAAATCAACAATGTGATAAAACACATAACAATTTAAATTAAATATAGCATATAATTAAAGACATTATATGGTCAGAATTAATTTGCCATTTTATAGACATAATTATTTCTCCTCATTAAATCTTTGCAAACAGATTAGATAAAACCCTAAATACTAATAAAAGAAAAAATCAGAACACTTTATAGAGGTTAAGTTTTCATTATTCTGACTAGCAATTATTATTAGTATAGGAAAGTTTAAAATCAGTATTCAGAAAAATCACTTATTCCTTATCATGAAAACACTCCACTAAATTACCTTTTCAATCATCTTTTAATAGCTCTATAATTTGTTCCCTATTTCCCACATCGAAATCAGGTATGTTCAGACATGTTACACATTCTCTGCTATCTTTATTAAAATTTCTCATTTTATTCCATATGAATTGTAAGTTGTTTAACTAAAAAAATGTCTGTCACACATAACTGTATAGTTGACAACATTTGATTGCTCTCATATTCTTGACCCTGGGGGGCCGGTACATATCTGTACTGTTCTTTGAATCGTCCAGGCCCTCTACACTGCCCTGCATTATTTAATTTGATGCTTCTTATTGCCTCACTCTTAATCAATATGGTGACTTGGGGTTAATTCAGAATGTGCCTTTTCCTCAAAGCATTTTAGCGACTTTAGCAAGGAAATGTTTCTAATAGCAATACACACCCATGATGACTAAGAATAGCATCCCCTGAAGTTGCAAAAAGCACCACATGCACAGCCATACATACACGCACTAGCCGGGTAGATGTCCTGGATTCCGCATTTGGCAATCGCACTCAACATTCTCACATCTGCCCACCTAACTGTTCCTTTATTCTCATTAGAGATGGTGGTACTTAGCTTTAAGAGATCTTGATTTTTATGCTTGGTGCTTTTTCTTTAAAAGTTCTATCCAATATCAGAAGATGGGCTAGGCATAAGAAATGATTTATATTTTCTCTCTAATAAAGCAACCCACAGGCTTTCTATTTTCAGTATCTTCAACCATTAGTCTCAAATATTCTTCTGGATCTTTTTTCTTTTGTCTTCAAACTTATTCAGGCAATTCCATTGCTAGAATAAATATATTTTTTTTAATTTAAAAAATGAAAAATAATCATGAAACTGTGGCTTCTCCCACAGTTAAAATGCTATGTTTATTCTCCTTTTATTCTTGATATTTTCAAGCTCCGTGGTCTATGCCTATAACCATAATATCTTCACCATATCTACCCACTATTCAGTCTCTAATTTAGCATGTAAAAATAACTGGACAAAGAACCAAACTAGGAGATCATAATCCTTGATTTGATGAAGTATTACTTGGAGAAGTATTGCAGTTCAGTTTTTGAAGCCAATTTTTGAGCATAATCTTTAGGAGCAGAAAATATAAGCCCTACTTAGAAAAATGTGTGTTTTAATTGTAAGCAAATGTTTAATACACAGATCATTTATAAAAAAAGTAAATGACTGAAGTAATTTTATTCAATTAATTAATAATAGGAAATTCTTATTTTCTAGTGTTATTATTTTGTTTTTACTCTCAGATAATGTCTGATCATGCTATTCTCTGAAATTTTATTGCACTTTTCTCTCCCTTTATGGGAATCAGAATGCTCCAACCATATTTAAATATCTTGATTGTTTTTCTTATATTGTTTACAAATTGCTGAAACATAACTGTACTTGGATTATATTTGTGTTGACCACAGAATACTGCGTGTGCTAAATATCAAACTAATATTTGTATGCATATATATTTTTTACTAAAGTAATCAAAATTTAAACTGTTTCACTAATTCTTCATTTTCTTTAAACAGATGAAAGATGCAGCTTATTATATTCACAGGTTCAGAATATGTATAAGCAACCAAAGCTTGCTATTTTCTATTTGAGATTTGTGGTTTCAAATGATTAACTGTCAATGAAGTCATTGAAATGTGATAATATATTACTTAAGTTAAGAAATTTTGTTAAGTCATTAAAATTGTGGGTCCTTGAGACAATTCCTTATAACAAAAACTGTCTTCATGTGTTTGCTCATTATCGGCTATGAATCTTAAATGTTACAAAAATTATAAATATGGAAAATGTCTCCACAGCTAAGCCTCAGTTTCTTTGAGTACATCATACTAAAAGGAAATGTGAATCTCTATTTATTTAATGGTAAGAAAGAAATAATGTACATTTTCAGTGATAGTTTTTAATGCAATCTCATTTGTCTTCCTATATCTACAGAGCAGTCAATTTAATGTAAAAACCTAATCATTTTTCCAGAGGAAGAGATTGGCTGAGAAAGCTTAAACTCACACAGCTTATGATTGACAGACTGTATTTGAATGTAGCTTTATCTAGTGTCAAAGACAAGGTGCTGCTTTTAACATAGCACTTCCAAATCCCATGCTCTATATTCTAAAATAGAAACACTTGTGAGTTTCTTGCCTGGCATCCAGATAAGTTTCTTTAAATTCAGAGTGATGTAAACATTTTTTTCTGCTACCTATTAGTATCATCTGAAAACTCTTTTCTGAATCTTTCTTTATGCTGTTTCAGCATTTTTCTCAGATAAAGAAATCTCTATTAACCCAAACTTTATTCCTTTTTAGAATGATCAAATCAGGGGAAAAATGTTGTTTATATAACTCAGACCTACATTATGATGAACTCTCATCAGCGATTTTCAAAAGCTGTCTTCATTTACTCTTCCCAGTGCTTTGAAAAACCTCTAAAATGGTCGTTTATTTCTTGAGTCACTAACAGCAACGTAGACAATGTGTCTTTTCCAATTGCCATTAATCGTGATTCATATGTTCTGTTTGGAAGTTTGTTTGTTACAATCAAATGGTAATTTTATTTCACTAAACAGTAACTTGCTAAAAATTAACAAAATTTGTTTACACTTAGCCCTATAGAACAATATGCACTTCAGATAGAAAAGTGTTTTAAAGGAAAAAAACATATTTTGCTTACAACCTCACATGCAGAGAATTTTTTTTAAGTCTAATAAACTATCATGTTGCTTAACTTAAAATCAAATAGTCTTGTGTACGAAAATAAGACCTGTTAGTATGACAAATAGATGGAATATGTTAATGTCCAGGGTTTTGTTTTGTTTTATTCATATCAAATTCTTTGTCTACAAATAATAATCAAAATGACATAATTACCTTACATCACATGAGTGACTCAATATACCAGGCCTGAAAGAAAGCAGAAATTCCACATTTATTACTACTGTGAATATTGTACACTCATTATCAGCATTTCATGTGCTGATAGCACTACATGCTTCCCACAAGGAAGTTTACAAATTCAGAAATGATTTGATGAGACAGAAGTTACTTGCAGTAATTTCCAAATGTAATAAGGGATAATGTGACATAAAATGTATATATTTTGACCTTAAGGATTGATTAGATGTTCATGGTAGTTGAGAGGGATCTTTATGGCAATTCAGTTAAATGCTACTATTCCATTCTCTCACAGTAGAATATGTGTGAGGTAGAAAAGGAGAATAGTTCTTATAATATCAGATATTGAATGTTTTAACAATATAAAAGAAATATTTGTTTTTGTAGTGAGGATTTAATTTAAAGGTATAGAAAGTGAATTAGATTTTCAAAATCCTTAGTTGCTATTCATAGAATACAATTAAGTCACATCAAGTAGGAAAAATCTAAGGGGCGCATATAACTAACAGACTTATTTCTGTGTTGGGTAATTTATACCATTGATTTTTATCCAGAACTTGATTCTTTTTCATTAAGTTGCATTTAAAAGGTTTACTTTTAAAAATAAAATATAATCTCATAAGACTCCAACATGATTTAATTTTTTTTTTCTTGCCATAGCATAGCTCACAGTGTGCATTTGTAGTCAGAGAATGAATAATTGGAAAGAATTAGAGGTCACCAAAAGCAAATCACCTTCCATCCCTCCCTCTTTGTCATCTAACCAGCAAAACACTCCTTGCGCAGTACAACTGAATACCTTGGGGCATGTACTGTATTGGATTTTATGTAAGGTCATGAAGGGCTGGTAATGAACTCTGAGCAATACACTCCTGACATGACAGAGAATGTAGCTTTGAATCATTAAATTAGTTTTCTGTCATCTAAGCCTATACTAAATGACACTTGTTTTTTCAAAGTCTGTAAATGATTGATGGTCTGATATTTTAAAATACTCAGAAGGAATTCTTAACTATAACTCCTGTAACCAACTACATGTGTTAGAAATAACACATTTTCTCTCTCTTTCTCTGGGCAAACATTGAACATGTGTTTTGGAAAATTATATGTCACATATGTATGTCAGAATACTGGATTTGTGTGAGATGCTCACTGCTATGTAAACAAATATTATTTATTTTAAATAATAAAAGAAAGCTGGCGTGGTGGTGCTGATTACAGATAACTTAGTTTTTAAATCAACAAAAGTAATAAAAGATATGAAGGTCAGTATATAATGGTGAAGGGTACAGTTCAACAAGAAGACATAACAATTCTAAATATATATGCACCCAACCTTGGTGCACCCAGATTCATAAAGCAAACTCAAGTTGATCTAAACAAATGGATACACAACACCACAATAGTCGAAGACTTTAACACCCCACTGACAGCACAGGACAGATCCTCCAAACAAAAAGTCAACAAATAAATAATGGACTTAAGCAGAACTCTAGAACAAATGGGCCTGACTGACATTTACAGGACATTCTACCCCCAAATCACTGAATATACATTCTTCCCATCAGCTCATGGGTCATTTTCTAAGATTGACCATATCCTAGGACACAAAGCATGTCTCAAACAATTTAAAAAAATAGAAATTATACCATGTATCTTTTCAGATCACAATGGAATAAAAGTAGAAATCAATCCTAACAGGAACTCTCATTTCTACACAAAGTCATGGAAAATAAACAACCTTCTGCTGAATGACCACTTCATAAACAGGGAAATCAAGATGGAAATCAAAAGATTCTTTGAACTAAATGACAAAGGAGACACAAGTTATCAAAACCTGTGGGACACAGCTAAAGCAGTCCTGAGAGGAAAGTTTATTTCCATAAATGCCTATATCCAAAAATCTAAAAGATCAGAAATAGACAACCTAATGAATTGTCTTGAAGAGCTAGAAAAAGAACAGACCAACCCCAAACCCAGCAAAAGAAGTGAAATCATTAAGATCAAATCAGAACTAAACGAAATTGACAACAGGGAAACCATACAGAATATTAAAATAACAAAAAGTTGGTTCTTTGAAAAAGTAAATAATAATGACACACCTTTGGGTAGACTAATGGGAAGCAGAAAAGAAAAATCTCTAATAAGCTCCATCAGGAACAATAAGGGAGAAATTACAATGGATACCACAGAGATACAAGATATAATTCATGAATACTACAAAAAACTCTATGCATACAAACTGGAAAATGTGGAGGGAATGGACAATTTCTTAGAAACACACAGCCTCCCTAGGTTCAACCAGGAAGAAATAGAATTCCTAAATAGACCAATATCAAGTACTGAAATTGAAACAGCAACAAAAAACCTTCCTAAAAAGAAAAGTCCTGAACCAGATGGTTTCACACCTGAATTTTTACCACACCTAAAAGGAAGAGCTCGTGCCTATCCTGCAGAAATTATTCCACAACATTGAGAAGGATGGAGTCCTCCCCAACACATTTTATGAAGTGAACATAACCCTGATACCAAAACCAGGAAAGCACGCAACAAAAAAAGAAAACTACAGACCAATATCCCTTATGAATGTAGATGCAAAAATTCTCAACAAAATCCTAGCCAATCAAATTCAGGTGCTTGTCAAGAAAATAATCCATCACAACAAAGTGGGCTTCATCCCAGGGATGCAGGGATGGTTCAACATATGCAAATCTATAAATGTAATTCACCATATAAACAGAGGCAAAAACAAAGGCCATATGATTCTCTCAATAGATGCAGAAAAAGGATTCAATAAAATTCAACACCCTTTTATGATAAGAACATTCAACAAAATAGGCATAGATG
Source organism: Microcebus murinus (assembly GCF_040939455.1). NCBI lineage: Eukaryota > Metazoa > Chordata > Mammalia > Primates > Cheirogaleidae > Microcebus > Microcebus murinus. The sequence continues at coordinate 18,323,777 of NC_134114.1, forward strand.
GACGGGGCTTACCTAAAAATGATACAAGCCATATATGACAAACCCACAGCCAATATCATAATGAATGGGGGAAAAATTGAAAGCATTCCCACTTAGACCTGGAATAAGACAAGGTTGCCCACTATTTCCACTTCTATTCCACATAGTGCTGGAAGTCCTTGCTACTGCAATCAGACAAGAGAGCGGAATTAAGAGCGTCCAAATGGGAGCAGAAGAGATCAAACTCTCACTCTTTGCTGATGACATGATATTATACCTATAAAATCCCAAGGATTCAAACAAGAGACTCCTTGAATTGATAAATGAATTTGGTAAAGTCTCAAGATACAAAATTAATACACAGAAGTCAGAGGCCTTCATATACGCCAGCAACAGTAAAATGAGAATCAAATCAAAGACTCAATTACCTTCAAAACAGCAACAAAGAAAATAAAGTAACTTGGAATATATTTAACTAAGGAGGTGAAAGATCTCTATAGGGAAAACTATGAAACACTGCCGAAGGAAATAGCAGAGGATGTAAACAGATGGGAGAATATACCATGCTCATGAGTCGGCAGAATGAGCATTGTTAAAATGTCTATACTACCCAAAGTGACCTACAGAGTCAATGCAATCCCTATCAAAATACCATCATCATTTTTCACAGATATGGAAAAAATAATTTTACCCTTTGTATGGAACCAGAGAAGACCCTGTATAGCAAAATCAATCCCAGGCAATAAAAAAAAAAAAAATAGGAGGTATCAATTTACTAGACTTCAAACTATACTACAAGGCTGTAGTCATAAAACAGCTTTTTACTGGCACAAGAAGAGGGACATTGACCAGTGGAACAGAACAGAGAACCCAGATATAAAACCATCCTCATTTAGCCAACTAATCTTTGACAAAGCAGACAAAAACATACACTGGGGAAAATAATCCCTATTCAATAAATGGTGCTGGGAAAACTGGATAGCCACATGTAGAAGACTGAAACAAGACCCATACCTTTCACCTCTCACAAAAATCAACTCACGCTGGGTAACAGACTTGAACCTTAGATGTGAAACTATTCAAATTCTAGAGGAAAATGTTGGAAATACTCTTCTAGACATTGGCCTAGGCAAAGAATTTTTGAAGAAGACCCCAAAGGCAATCATAACAGCAACAAAAATAAATAAATGAGACCTGATCAAATTAAAAAGCTTCTGCAGAGCCAAAGAAACTGTCAAGAGAGCAAACACACAACCCACAGAATGGGAGAAAAATTTTGCAAGCTACACATCTATCTGATAAAGGGCTGATAATTAGAATCTATTTAGAACTCAGGAAAATCAGCCATAAAAAAATCAAACAACCCCATAAAAAATGGGCAAAGGACATGAACAGAAACTTCTCAAAAGAAGACAGAATAATGACCAACAAACCTATGAAAAAATGCTCAACATCTCTAATCATCAGAGAAATGCAAATCAAAATCACAATGAGATATCACTTAACTCTAGTGAGAATGGCCTTTATCAAAAAGTCCCCAAACAATAAATGCTGGCATGGATGCAGAAAGATAGGAACACTCCTACATTGCTGGTGGGACTGCAAACTAGTTCAAGTTCTTTGGAAAGCAATATGGAGATACCTCAAAGCGATACAAGTGGATCTACCATTTGATCCAGCAATCCCACTACTGGGCATCTACCCAAAAGATCAAAAGTCATTTCGTGAAAAAAGACACCTGCACTCAAATGTTTATAGCAGCACAATTCACAATTGCAAAGCTGTAGAAACAACCCAAGGGCCCATCAATTCATGAGCGGATTTATAAAATGTGATATATGTATACCATGGAATACTACTCTGCTTTAAGAAATAATGGTGATATAGCACCTCTTGTATATTCATGGATAGAGCTGGAACCCATTCTACTAAGTAAAGTATCTCAAGAATGGAAAAACAAGCACCACATGTACTCACCAGCAAATTGGTATTAACAGATTAACACTTAAGTGGACATATAGGAATAACATTTATCGGGAGTCAGGCAAGTGGGAGGGAGGAGGAGGGGATGGGTATATACAAACACAACAAGTAAGATGTGCAACGTTTGGGGGATGGACATGCTAGAAGCTCTGACTTGAGGGGTGAGGGGGACATGGGAAATATATGTAACCTTAACACTTGTACCGCCATAATACACTAAAATAAAAATAAAATAAAATAAATCAATTCCACTTCTATATACTATCTATAGGAGCTATAGGAAATTGAAAAAATATACATCATTTACAATAGTATTGAAGATATGAAATTCTAATGGATGAATTTAATCAAAGACATTCATAACCCAAACTTAGAGAATCAGAAAATCATTTTTGAAAGAGATTTAAGAAGATGTAAATAAATGAAGAGATACATTATATACATAGATTGAAAGAACAAATATTAAACTGTTACTTCAACCCAAATCACTTCATGGGTTTAATATAATACCAATTAAAACCTCAGAAGAATTTTTTTTTATAAATAATAGATAACTGATTCTGAAATTTATTTAGAAAATAAGACACTAGAATAACAAAAATATATTGAAAATAATAAATTGTATGGAACTATGCAACCTGGTTTCAATATTTAATAGAAAGTGTCCTAGATGTGTGATGGTTCAACTTAGTGATATTTCAATTTACAGTGATGTGAAAGCTATGGCATTGAGTATGCTCCTAGACTTATAGTGGAGTTAAGTATGGATCAATGTATCCTAAGTTGAAAATATTGTAGCCATTGTGAGTTGAGGAACATCTGTGTAATCAAGCCATCATGGTATTAGTGAAAAGGTAGTCACATAGATCAATGGAACAACATATAAAGTCCAGAAATACATCAAGACATTGAATGAAGAACAACTGATCTGAGAAACTAAGTTAAACATTTGCCCACATTGCTATATGTTTTGGAACAGTTACTTAAGATTGTGATGAGTTTTCCCCAACAATTTTGTAGAACTGGCCTCCAAAACTGTCATGGTCTGGTATATTTGAGGATAAGTTAATTGTAGAATAGCTTCATTTTGTATTATTTGATTAAATATTTTCATTTATTTTTAAACTAATTTATTAATATGTATTTTTCTAAAATATGATTCATTTCACTTAGGATTTTAAATTTACTACTATATTTATGAAAAAAACTCTTTTGTTACAAAAAGTATCAAGCACATATAACCAAAAATAGTATCCCAAATCCAATATACTAGACATTATGCATCAACAGACTTCAATACATGGCCAATCTGTCTTCAACTATACTCCCATGTACTCTGCATCTTAGAAGCTGAAATACTGTGGAGCAGATCCAAGACCCAATATAATTTCATTTCTAAATACATCAAACCCCATTCTAAAGATAATTGCTTACTGGAATTAAGTGATTTCTCATTGTGGTTTTGATTTGCATTTCCTTGATGATTAGAGATGTTGAGTAATATTAGTCTGTCTTCTTTTGAAAAGTTTATGTTCATGTCCTTTGCCCAATTTTTAATGGAGTTGATTTTTTCTTGTTAATTTTCCCAAGTTCTATACAGATTCTAGTTATAAGGTCTTTATTGGATGTGTAGCATGCAAACATTTTCTCCCATTCTGTAAGTTGTCATTTGCTCTAGTGATGGTTTCCCTGGCTGTGCAGAAGCTTTTTAATTTGATCATGTCCCATTTATTTATTTTTGTTGTTGCTGTGATTGCCTTTGGGTTCTACTTCATAAATTCTTTGCCTAGGTCAATGTCTATAAGAGTTTTTCCAACATTTTCTTCTAAAATTCTATGGTTTCATGCCTTATATTTAAATCTGTTATCTATCATGAATTAATTTTTGTGAGTGGTGAGAGGTGTGGATCCATTTTCGGTTCTATGTGTGGCTATTCAATTTTCCCAGCCCCCTTTATTGAATGGGGATTCTTTTCCCTAATGGCTTTTATAGAAAAAGTCCCAAAACAACAAATGCTGGTGTTGATGCAGAGAGACAAGAACACTCATTCACTACCAGTGGGACTGCAAATTAGCACAAACTCTATGCAAATTAATATGGCGATACCTTAAAGACCTAAAAGTAGAACTACCATTTGACCTAGTAATCCCACTTCAATGGAAAAAAACGTCATATTATAATAAAGATATCTGCACTCGAACGTTTATAACAGCACAATTCACAATTGCAAAGATGTGGAAACAACCCAAGTGCCCGTCAATAAATGAATGGATCAATAAAATGTGGTATATGTATATCATGAAGTTCTACTCAGCCACACAAAAAGCAATGATGAACTAATACCTCTTGCATTATCCTGGATGGAGCTGGAGCCCATTCTTCAAAGTGAAATATCACAAGAATAGAACAATAAGCATCACATGTACTCACCATTAAATTGGCACTAACTGATCAACACTTATGTGCACATATGGAGGTAATATTCATCGGATGTCAGGCAGGTGGGGGGGGAGAAGGGCATGGGAAAATTCACACCTAATGGGTGCCGCGTGTGCTGTCTGGGGCATGGGCATGCTTGTAATTCTAACTTGGATGGGGCAAAGGCAATATATGTAACCAAAGTGTTTGTACCTCCATAATATTCTGAAATAAAATAAAAAATAAATTAATTAAGATAACTGCTCTTTTACAAACATGACTATCATTCCTAAACATTTAAGTAAGCCATTAATATAACAAAATCTGCTGCTATTTGTCATGTGTGTCTGGTGTTCATATACTCTGCTTAAAATGCAGTTTCTTTGAATCACTTTGCAAGTAACATTTATGTATTTCGATTATTTACAATACCTAAGTCTGTTTGAATCTACCGATTTCCCCCACATCACCTCTTTATTTGAAATTTATTTGTTGAGAATAAAAACATGCCTTTTCTGTCTAGTTTTCCATACTCTGGATTTTGCTGAGTGCAGTATTTCTCTTTTTGCATTGCCCATCTGTTTTTTCATATTGTCTACTTCCATTAAAGCCTCTTAATATTTTAAATGTAGTTATTTTACTGTTCGCATCTGATAATTCCAATGTCAGTGTCATATTTGAGTCTAACGCTGATGCTTGCCTTGTCTTTTCAGACTATGTATTTTCTTACCTTTTGCTACCCCTTGTAAATTTTTTGTTGAAAGCTGAATGTGCTGTGTAAGGTCAGAGGACCACAGCTAATTAGGCCTTTACTGTTTAGGATTAATGTTAATTTGGCTAAGAGTTGGGATTTATTTTCTATAGCTCTGTGCCAGATACTTCAAATTCCTTTATTGCCCTTGCTTTTGTCTTCCCTTTTGTTAACTGTGATATATGTACAATATTAATATAAGATGATAGTAATAAAGAAAACTGTGTGGGGTATATGGAAATTATGCACTATCTTTGCATTAATTCTGTAAAACTAAACTTTTTTCTAAAATAAAAATAATTATTAATTTCAAGAGATATAGTCAATTGGTATTTGACAAATGTTCAAATGCAATGTAATGGGGAAAGATAGTCTTTTCAATAAATGGTATTGAAATTATTGGAAATGATGTATAATAAAATGAAACTTGATCTATACTCAGTGATCATACAAAAGTAATACAAAATGAATTTTAGAACTAAATGTAAAGAACTATACAACTGGAAGATCTATGTTTCTTATATTAGTTTATATAAAGGTTTCTTCAATATAAGATGAAAAGCACAACTCTTACAAGAAAATATTGATAAATTTGACTTCATGGTAATTGAAATCTGCTCTATCAAAGACATTTTTAAGAAAATGATACAAGAAGCTAGAGATTGGAAGAAAATATTTACAAACATATCTAATATAAAACAGGTGGGCACAATACATACAGAGCTCTTGAAACAATAACAATGCACAACTCAATAAAAAGAAGCAAAATATCTAGACAGAAACTTTAACAAAAATGGTATACTGGAGTCATATATGTGCATGAAAAAAATAAACATCGTTTATCTTTAGGGAAATATTTACTTTAACCTTCTAAAATGAAAAAAAAAAAATGTTTTACAATACCAAGTTCTAGTGAGGATGTGGAATCCCTGGAACAATCATACATTGTTGGTAGGAAAACAGTAGTTTAATATCACTTTTGAAAATATTTTGGTACTTTTTATGAAATAAAATATAGAGTAACCATATCATCCCAATCCAAGATATGTACTTAAGAAAAAAAACAAAAAAAACTGTTCACATGAAAATCTTACAGAAATGTTTTAGTGGCTGTATTCGTAATTGCCAAAAACAAAACAACTCAAATGTATGAACAATCTTATATATCCAGGCAATGAGGTACTATTTAGCACTAAAAGGAAAGAAAATGAATGTCAACAAAAAAGCAATGCACAAACAGATAAGTCTCTAATTCATTATGAGAAAAATTAAAAAAAAAAAAAAGAAAGAAGAAAAGAAAAGAAGAAAGTTCTAGGCCTCAAAAGCCATATAGTATATGCTTAGATTTATATGACAGCTAATAACAAAATACTCTAAGGATATTATCTGGTAGTGTAATGAAAGGTTGATTCCAAATGGATATGGAGAATTTGGGGGATAATTAAAGTATTCTGTATTATGATTGTCATGGGAGTTACATGTCTGTATGGTTTTGTTAAAACTCATAGAACTGGACAATAAAATGAGTTAATTCTGACGAATATAAACTACAACTCTATAAACCTGGCAAAAATAAATATATGCATGGATGTGTGTAAGTTTTATATATACACTCATGTATTCTTTCTTACTCAAAATGCTGCACTCCATATACTTTGTTCTTGCCCTTGCTTTTTAACTTTAATAATATATTATCCATATCATTATACAGATATATTCCTTATTAATACAGTACTTTTATCAGTTGTTTTTAGGTAAAAACTTAGCCTAATCCAAAATGGTTTGCCTGTCTCTATTTCTTGTCTCTGTCTGTCTCTCCATACACATATATATATGTGTGTGTGTATGTGCACGTGTGTGTGTGTCTAACAACAATCCCTAATCATTGAACCTGTGGCATTGTGTATATACTATTTTAAGAATATGTTTGCACAAAGGCTATCTATTGAAATACATGGGGAGTCATTATAAACTGATGAGTATTGTATTAGTTTGCTAGGGCTACCATAACAAAATACTACAAACTGGATGACTTAAACAATAGTAATTTAATCTCTCATGATTCTGAAGCCTGGAAATCTAATATAAAGGAATCAGCAGGTTTGATTTCTCCTGGGGCCCCTCTCCTTACTGTGCAGATGGCTGCTTTCTTGTTGTGTGCTCACATAACCTTTCCTCTGCATTTGTCATCTTTTAAGGACACCAGTCATATTGGATTAGAACCCCAACTTGTGTTATCTCATTTAACCTTCTCTCTTTAAAGGCCCTATCTCCAAACACAGTTATATCTTAAGGTCTGAGTGTTGGAACTCCAACACGTGAACCTGAGGATGACACAATTCAGTCTAACAAGAATACTGCAGTGAAAAATTCATAGTGTGTGGATTCATAGACTGCAGTTCCAGTTTTGGCTCTGGTAGTTGGTGACCTGTTATAAGTAATTTTATTCTTCCAACTGTGGTTTTCCTCATATCTAATGATATGGGAGGAGGATTAAGCTAATGGATTGTTTTGAAAATTAGACATAATATTTGTGATGTGCTCGAAACATAATATGCCAATAAATATGTCCTCTTGTTTAAAAATTAATGTTTTCCTTGTTTTATAGAAAAACAAAATCAATAAAATATGTATTTTTATTACCATAATTTTGATAACAGTAACTAATTTTATTAAAAATTTAATGTGTGCATGTTTATGTCTAACATTGAGCATCCCCACTGTAGGCCATGAATAACTTGCAAGTCCCTGGGATATTGATCTTCTTGATTCCAGGCTTTGAATAGCTAGCTCCTTCTTTTTCTCCAAGTTTTTGTTAAATAGGTATTATCTTTTTTGTGTTTGTATTTTATACAGAAATTTGAGAAGCTCTACCTTAATAAGAACATGCATATATTTAAATAACATCCAGGTGCATATCATATTAAATTAGTGGTTTATTACAGTATGATATACAAATGAAAAGCAATGAGATTGTCAAAAAAGTGTAATTTTTGTAATAATTTAAAGAGTTTTTTAAACTTTAAACTTCATAGTTTTTACAATAATAACAAATCTAATCTTTAATTTTGATACATGGAATTCTTTCATTGAAATAAATTTTTACCCAATTTTATGGAAAATTCAAATAAGCATGTTTTCTTCCTTATAAACATAAACAAAACTACTTGTACGGAGCTAGATATCATAGATAAAAAAGTTTTAAAAATAACTTTTTATTACCTGGCATCCTTCTTTAGCAAAAGCAGAAGAATAATTTTTAATAGTCAACAAACTGTAAATAACATGATACAAAATTGGTTTATTCACATAATCTTCTTAATAAAAGCCTATAGTTAAGTTTCTCAGCTGCAATCCATTTATGAATTTATGACGGTTTTCAGGAAAATAGACTGGCAGCTGCATTAGCCTTTTGCTCTTATGATTACACAGGAATGCCATCTAGTGTCAAAACAGTAACTGCATCCTTTCTGTCCTACTGATTGCTTATGGGGAGAATAATGCATTTTACACCACTTTTCTGAAAAACATGCTTTAAAGAATTGCATCACAATGGAAATTTTGGCACTTTATGTACATACATTAACATGAAGAGTGTAGCCCAAAGAGGTTTTAGCTATTTTTTTTTACCTTGTATAGAGTAAATTACATTCAATTTACAACAAAATGAACTCAAGTCATTCTTTAGAAGCAAATCATATTAAGAAAAAATAGGAAATTACAATCCAACAAGCTCAGTGGTTCATTAATTTATATTTTAATTTTAAGTTCGCAATTCAAAAATGCACCAAAATATATTTTCTTTTTTGTTGTTCATAATTTATCTTTATTAATTTTTACTAGAAATTGAGGAGAACACTAAACATAAATCTAGTCAAAAGATCATCTAGAATTAAAGCCATCTTAAGTAATTCTATTTGTTAAGTGGTATATATTGATGATGTTTCATTTATAATTTTTAATGTAAACTTATGCTCTGCTGGCTTACTATTGGTAATGCTTCTTGAATTTATATTAAGTACCAACATAATCCAAATAAAAATGAAAAGCAAATTTATTAGTTTGGTTTATTAGTTTCTGCTTTTGTAGCTGACTGATACAAGTAAGAGAATTTTCAGACACTTCATTTCCTTTCCTAGGAAGCAAGCATAATGAAGTATCACCTCATTCATCAATTTTCTGCGATGTAGAACAGTGTTTTACAAATGGTAGCATGTACCTGAGTGGAATTTGGTAATAAATAGAGGAGATAAAGGTGCAGGTGGAAAGGCAGCTTGGTCAGGTGGCATAAATTGTGTAAGAAAATGAAAGGATGCAATAGATAATGGGATGTGTCAATACAGCAGCTGCAGTGGGTTATTTTCTGGGTACAGACGACACACTTGCATTTACCATTAGTAGAGGCTTGATTAGTAACTAATGGCTTGTACAAGTCTCTCTTTAACTTCCAAACTGAACTACTTTAGGAAAATTCTACAAAAAGGAGCAGCTTTTTGTCAGCAATTTTCTTGTCAATTAACAAGAAACTGGCCCAGGGCTAGGGCCAGTTGTAGCCTGCCTTGCACCATGGGGTCTTAGGATGGTCATTCAGGTGCAGCGCACAGTTCTAACGTAACGCAACCCAAGATAGCAGAAGGTAGAGTTAAAACTCAAGTTTAGAAGTCAAGTATACATGCCTGGTTGTTATTGCTTTCCCACATATCGTGTTTAACTAAATAATGTCATATTTACTGGAGGAAAGGTGTTAGGTGCCATTATTATCATGTTACAGAGGAAAATAATATTATAAAAAGGATCCCAGATGAAATCATGTATTAAAAAGAGACAAAACAAGGATTTAAACCTAGGTCTATGTGTTTTAAAATTCACACTTTTGTTCTATAACACAACATATTTCCGAACCAAGTTCTGCACACATTAACTATATGCATTTTAGAAAATCTCTTTAATCGTTGTTCTTGGTAGAAAAAGACAATGATATTATCTATTTGATATTATCTATTTTGCTCATTAAAGATTTTGGATCACAGAAGAGAAAATATTAGATATGATTTATTCCCTCATGTTGCAAAAAGTTCAGTAGGGAGTGAATGGTTCAATATTTTAGTAAAACATTTTGGCTCTTATTGTAGAAATATCTATGATTAATGATGAGGAGTGAGTCAACACTAATACCAGAAATAGAAGCAGAAAGTATTAATAGAGTAAGTAATAAATGAACTAACTCTGGAAAGGTCAGTAGATATTCACATGTCCGACCAAAAGAAGGGAAGGTCATTGCATATAGAGGAAATAATGAAATTGACGCTTATATATTAGCTTGACATATTCACGGTATGGCAAGTTGTTTATTAAGTTTGTCCAGTTGTGGGGATTACTTGAAGTAATCCATGCAAAACATAGATTTTGGATGGTTCCTCTCCTGGTAAGTAGTAAATACTCCAAAATGTTAGCAATTCTATATAATTATAGGCTTCACCAGAAGCCAACAGTGTGTGCAAAAGAATGATCCCCAAGGACCTATTACAAAGCCCCATAAATACTTTTGCCTTTCTGGAAATAATGGAAACCCACAAAAGAATTATAATTTGGGACTGTCAAGATGAATTTTTAATATTAGATGGATCATTCTATTACCTAGAATATGAAAAATTGATTATAAAATAATATAAGGTTGTCAGGTTACAAAACGGATGCTGAAGGCAAGAACATAGGCAAAAGTGGAGTAATAAGAGAAATTCATAATTGAAATTTTACAAAACAAAGTAGACAGAACGTTGTCAATGATGGGACCTAGGAAGAAAGAAATCAAGGATGACGCCCAGATTTCTGTCCTATATACTTGGTGATGGTTTTGCCAGGAAATTCAGAGCAGAGCAACATTGCTAATGAGACGGTTTACTTACAAATGCAAGCATCATCTCAGTACTCAACAAAAATATCATACCCTCCAAACTGGAAGCACGTTGGTAATTATACAGCTTTTTAAAAATGCCAATTGTTGCAGGTTGGCTTCCCTGGGAAGCAGACTCACACACAGATTTGCATGCTGGAATTTCATTTGGGAGTGTACCTGGGATTCCTGGGCTTTGTGGGTACGCTGGAAAGGAACATTGCTGCACAGAGACTGAAGTTTATTTGTGCTGCCATCTCAATAGAGGCCTCACTGCTCTAGACAGAACCTCTGAAGCCGAGGTGGCTCCACAGTTTTCTTTCCCTATGGCAATTTTATGTATCTTTATGTTACTGCATTAATTAAACAATAGATTTGGGATGCACTAGAAAGGCTCAAGACTTCTCACAGGCAGCTTCATTGGCCAGCTTTCTGCCAGAGAGCTGACAGTGAGGGATGTGGACGGCTGGCACTTCCAGAATCTGGGGGAGTATTCCTCACTCCTGAAGAGGAAACTGTGCTGCATGAGAATGTCCTTACACCAGGTGTCCCGCCTTACTAAGTACTCAGGACATTTTTAACTATTATTTAATATTGTTTCTCCTAAATAGATGGATTAGATTTAACCATGCTAACACTAATATCTTTCCCTTTAACTTTGTTACTTAAAAAAAAAAATACATGAATATATTCACACAGTATACAAACTTTTGAGATTTTCTCTTTTTTTATTCACCCAGCATAAATTATTTGAGGGTTACTTAAATTGTTATGCATATCAGCAGTCTCCTCCTTTTTATTGATAGTAGTATTACGTGGTATATATGGACCACAATTTATTGAATTATCATCTGTTGAAAGGCATCTGGGGTAGTTACCCTTTTTGACTATTAAGTATAAAGCTGCTATGAACAATCATGTATAGGTGTTTGTATGAACATGAATTATCATTTCCGTGGCATAAATTCCCCAAAGTACAATTGCTGAGCCAGATGGTAGGTAAATGTTTATCTTTGTAAGAAATTGTCAAATTACTTTCCAGAATGATTATACCATTTTACATCTTCACCAGCAATGTATGAGTAATTCATTGTCTCTATATCTTCTCCAGTATATGTTGTTTTAAATTTTATTTTAGCCATTCTGATAGATCTGTAGCAATATTTCATTGTGATTTAAATTTGCATTCCCTGATGGCCAATGATGTTGTAATAAATAACTTTTATATATTTTAGTTTAAGTTATTTTCACTAAAATAATCATTATTTTATTAGATAAAAATTAATGTATAACAATCATGCCTTTATGCCCATATTTATACTATTTCTATATGCCTATTAAATATAACTAATTGCAATAAACTTCATGGCAACAGTGTTGAAAATAACCAATATAACATTAAAATAATGCAACAGGATTAGAAGATTTAAATTACCTGATTTAAAACTTATTGTAAAGCTATGGTAAACAAATTAATGTGGTATCAGTATAAGGATAGACATGTAGCTCTGTGGAACAGAATAAGAGTATAGCAATAGACATGAACCTATGGTCAAATGATTTTTACATAAATGTGCCAAAGTAACTCAATGAGGAATGATTAGTTTTTTTGATGAGTAGTGCTTGGACAATTGGATACCAATATACAAAACAGCAACAACACACCAAAAAACCCAGAACCTCATAACCTAATGTAAAACCTAAAATAATAAAGCTAATATAAAAACTTAGCTCAGGATGGATTGTAGAATTACTTGTAAAGGCTGTAACTATAAAACCTCTAGAAGAAAACTCTGGTGAAAAATCTTTGTTGCCTTGGTTTGCTAAATAATTTTTAGGCTTAACAATAAGTGAAAAATTATTATTTTTCATCAACATAAAAAATTTTACCCCTCAAAAACACCATTAAGAAAATGAAAAAACAAGCTGCAGCTGAAAAGAAAATACTTTTTAAAGATGTTTCTGATGGAGGAGTTACATCCAGAATACAAAAAGAATAGTCTGAAAACTTAATAATAAATAAATGGCACAATGAAAATGAAAAACATGAAAAGAATTTGTATGGATACTTTATCAAAGGATGTCAAAAATGCCCATGAAAAGATGTGCAATATCATTAGTCATAGGGGAATGCAAACAAAACCATTAGGTACCCATTTTAATGGCTAAAATTTTTAAAAACTAATAGTATTAAATGTTAGCAAAGATAGAGGGAAACAAAAGTTCTCCTATATTGCTGATCAGAATATAAAATGCTTAATATGTTAAACATATATTTACATTAAAATGCTGCAATTACAGTTCTAGATATCCACTCGAGGAAATGGAAACATATGTCTGAACACTCACACACCAATATTCCTAGGTACATTATTAAAAATATACAAAAATTGGAAACAAGCCAAGTGTTCATCAACTGGTTAAAGGGTATAGGCCATGTGGTATATACATACAATAGAATAGTATTCAGCAAAAACAAAGAAGGAACTACTGATACATGGAAAAGTATGGATAAATCTCAGAGACATCATGTTATAGTAAAAGTCAGACACAAAATATAACATATATGATTCTGTATACATGGAGTATCTTGAAAAGGCAAAACTATATGTGAGAAAACAGTTCAGTGACCGTCTGTGGTTAAGACAAGGAGAAGGGATGGACTGCAAATGGGCATGAGAAACCTTTCAGGGAATGGAAAGTTCTACAACTAGTTGACAGCCGCTGAATATCTTCCATTGCCCAAGATAACCTGAGACAATAAACAATTATCTGGTCCAAAATGTCACAAGTACTCAGGCTGAGAAATTCTGCTTTACACAAAGAGGTACTCAATAACTGTTTACTACTAATGATGTAGAAAACTTCATGATCCAGTATTATAGTAATGTTAAAGTATAAGAAATAGAGTTTGGGCAATGTAATTTCAAAATAACCAAAATTTTATTCCCAAATAACTGCTTTTTCTTGTGTTTCTTTAAAACCAATCCACAGAAATACTAATTAAAATTTCCTTTCCTTTCTTCACTACTTGCATTACAACTCACAGCTGCTATTTTGCCTTTTTCTTCAAGTATTTTCACAGCCAATAAGAGAATTGAAATAGAAATTTATAACGAAAAGATATTTGGAAAATCTTTAAATTTTATAATTAGATAACACCATTCAAAGTCATAATAGTGTATGAGATGAGGCTAAATACTCTGATTTGATTTTTACACAATATATACATGTATCAAAACATCACACTGCACCCCATAAATATGTACAATTGTTATGGGTCAATAAAAACAAAAGCAAAAAACATAAATTTTAAATAACCCATGTGTCCAAAGGAAAGCTAAAAGGAACTTAAGAATATGTTAGCTGAATGAATTGAAAATAAAAGAGAACTCAAATCAATGGAATATATTAGAAGTGGCAACTACGGAGAGATATATACCATTAAATGTTTTTATTTCAAAAGAAAAATATCCCCAAATAATGTTTTCAACTTAAGAAAGTAAGGGGAAAACATTATATATATTATACTGTATTGTAACATATTATATTATATTAATGATCTTTGTTAGATACATAAATTATAAAGTGTTATACAAATATGTGGATTTGTGGGTATGTATTTAACTATAAGTAAACAAAACAATAATATGTGGCCAAAAGATTTGAACACACACTTCACCAATGAAGATATAGAATAGTGTGAACATCCCTGATGGCTTTTGAGTAAATGAGTTCTTGAGTAATGAACTCTGGCAGGAAAGTGCAAATTAAAACCCCGATGACACATCCACCCTATACACATCTATTAGAATGACTACAATTTTAAAAAGAAAAAAGAAAACCTGCCAATACCAAGCGCTGGCAGGATGCAGAATAGCTGGCTCTCTCATATATGCTGGTGGGAATGCTCATGTCAAAGTCAAAATAAAATTGTAGAGACAAATTTCTAAATTCAACATTTGATTTAACGTGGGGCATACACACAGACTGAGTGGACTCCAATGTATCTGAAGAACAAAGAGAAGGTTGAAGCTTTTATCAAAAGAAAAAAATGTTATGATTGTTTTGAAAGGAAATTCATTGGCGCTAGTAAAGGAAGCTCTGATTGGTGAGTGACTACTGTGGGTAAATTACTCTTAGAGTGACAGCAGTAGCTATTAGAATGACACAATTCCTATGATTAACCTTCACACACAAGAGAACAGCCCCATTTGTAACTAAGTTTCATACATAACTAACTACACCGTATTTGGCACAGCAGTCCCACTCTTAGCACCTAGGGGAAATAAAAACATTTGTTTGTTTAAAACTTATATGGGATTGAAATTGTAATTCTTAACTAATAATCATCAAACTCTAGACTCAACCCAAATATTCATCCGGTAACTGGCTTCAAACAAACAAAAATTCTGGGGTGCATCCATGCTGTTCAGCAATAAAAAGGAATTAACTATTGATACACAACATCATGAAGTCCTCTCAAATGTATTTTGCTGAGTAAAAGGAGCCAGAGGCAACAAATGTATATATTTTCATTTCTATGACTCTGGAAAAGGCACCTAAGTGGTTGCCAGTGGAGTTAACTAAAAAGGAGCAGCATGAAGGAATTTTATGGTTGTGGATATTTGACTTTTTGCATATTTCAAAACTCATGGAACTATGTACCACAAAATGAAATTTAGCCTATTACTTATTTAAAAATAGATATATTATTTTTGTTTTTTAACTCATGTGACTATTGAGGCTTAAGTATAATTAATAATCTGCCCACGTTTAAAAGAGTTCACATTTCTTAAAGGTATTCTGTTGTGGACTTTTAATTTTCTTAAAAAATTTTTCTCATGTAAATTTTAGAACTGTTTTATTTTCCTCTTTACCACTTTTGTTTTCTTTTTCTGAAAACTTCCAAGTATGTCCACAATGAGTGACATTATATCTTTCAATTTCCCTTTCTCTTTTCAGATAAAGGCATTTATTAATTCTGGCTTGTCTTCAGGCACATTGAGAGGACTGCTTTTTAATTTTTCCTTTCTCCCTTGCTTTGCTGCTGTCGTTGCTACTGTTGCTATATTTTTGTTTAATTCTTTGTTTCTTTAAATTATCTAAAACTTTTTACTTCAGTTCCTTGAATTATTGATTTACTATCTTCTTAGAATAACACAAATTATATTTTACTTTCTAGATTTAAAAGAAAGCATTCAAATGCTAACCAGTAATAGCATATACATATTTATCTTAAGAAAACATGTTGTCTGAGATAATTCTATTATTGATTAATGTTAAAAATCCTATATTCAAAATGATTCTCTAAAATCTTCCTGCCTAAATTTTCCTAGGATATTAAAAACTCTAATAAAATTTTAAATATGAGTAGTCTACAGGATTTTATTATGTAGATCTTTTTATTAATTAGGATAAAAAGAATAATATGATAATAAAATGGATAAACATCCATTTAACAACTAGGAATTGTAATTGTTGACCTCACCTTTTTCATGTGTTCCTAGTTTCCTTTAAATGTCCTTCTGAGAGGTTTTTCAGATAATTCTGCTTTCTTTGAATTAAAATAAACTTGCAATTCAATTTTATTTAATTAAGCAATAGTACTCATTTACCAAAAGATGCTAAAGAAACATAATTTTCTTTTTTATTCTTTCTTCCTTAGCCATTGGCAATGTTTTCAGTTCTACAATTTCATTAGCTAAAAAAGCATGGAACTTTTCAAATAACTCTTTTAATAGTTATTAGAGTACATCATTTTCAAAACAAATATGTAGGCTGTTATTTTCAACAGCATATCATATCTATTTATTCTGCTGTTGCAATTTAGTTTTGCAATTTGATCTCTGGTTTATCGTCCTTGCCAAGCTGCATCCTTCTATTCTGTTATGTTTCGTTAGGGCCCTCTTTTGTTAATGTTTCCTTCAATCCAATTTATGAAACATACTTTAACTTTCAAGCAATGAATGACTCAACTTAATGTCTTTCAAAATGTGAATCAAACACAGTCCATAGAATTTGAATTGTTTAATATAAAAATGATTAGATTGCCTTGTATCTCGGAGCATGATTGAACATGTCTGTGATGAATTTCAGGGCATGTAAAACACCTTCAAAACTTGTCATCTCTCTGATCTTTTGCAAAATGAACAATCCACATCTGTGCCGATGGCTCTTTTCATTAGCCTCTCAGTGATCTGTCTCTAATCACTCTTTTCTGCTCTGTAAATTATATTTACTATAGACAAAAGCTGACATTTTATGACATCTAACAATTATACTTCTGCAACATCTCTGAGGCAGCTTACAAAGTTATTTGTTATATTTATGCTATATCTTCAATTCCCTTTCTAAATCTCATTCTTTTTAGCTTAAGTATGACAAGGTGAAAAATTATCCAAGTGTATGATTATTTTTATAAAAAAATAGCATAATTTTTCTAAAATTATGAAAGTAATTAAAGTAATTTAAATTATGAAAATAATTTAAAAAGTAGCATAATTTTTCTAAAACTATATAATATTCAATATATGCATCACTTGAGTCATGAAATTTATTATGATTCATGCATAACAATATTGATATTTTATCTGAGGGTGTGTAGTGAATCAGTAGCTATGATACTCACATGTACTTTATCCTTTTCATAGGTAATAAATATTTCAAAATCAATTATTTCTGATCATTTTTAATAATTGGAGGTATACATGAAATCTCAAAATCATTTAGGAAGAAGAGGGTAAAAATGAAAATTTTATTTTGATAGTATTGAAACTCCCAAAGCAGTTTCACTGGTAAAATTTCGAGTCATGTTTTTATAGCCCAACCATTACAGTAATCCTTCATTTGATTTCCCTCTTTCTCATGCAACAAAATGTTTTCACTTTGATACTGATGATGTTAATCCTAAATGCTCATCATTAACCATAAATTTTCAGCCTGATTGCCTATATTTTAACATTCAATAACTAGATTATTTTTAATGTATAAAAGATATAGTTGTTTAGAAAGACTGTTAGAAAAACAATTATACATTTTCAATGCAAACATTGCATTCATATCTCCCTCTCACCTAGATTCATATCAATTTTGTCACTTATTAAAACAAAACTGAAAATGAAACTGTGTCTCCATTCCCTCAAGAACCCTTGAACAATAAAAATTGCCCTTGGTGCAGGAACTGAGATGTACAATAAGTTACAAATCAGTGCAAGGTATTTGAAAAGGTATTATTGAAGGTAGTATTTAGTAATATTATGTAAAAAAAAAAAAAAGAGAGAGAGAAAATGGTTTAGGTAACCAAGCTCCAACAAAACTGGTAAAAAATGAGACTATTGATGAAAAAATTAAGAACAATAAAGTTGGTAATTTTATTTAAATATGTCCTCATATGTGTGCAAAATAGAGCTACATGAAAATTTTGGTAACATTCTGAAGTCAATATATTTGCTTTGCTGTTGATACAATTTGTAATTATTGTTTTGGACTCTGCATACATACTCTAAGATTTAATTTCATTAGAAATATGTTTTGGGTAAGGGCAATTATCTCTATTTTTTATATTTCCTGAGCAAATGTGTCTGTTTATTCCTGCTAGTAGGGGTCTCTGTGTAGCTATGAGAATGAAGAAAAATTTGATCATTTGAATCATGTTGTAAGATCTTTGTTTTATTATACTATGGTGTGGGGAGGGAGGGAAAAAGAAGAGAAGTAAACAAGTATAAACAAAGGAGGGGGGAAAATAAGTAAATTGCAGTACAGAGCAGTTATTTTTGCTGTTCAGTCTCAAGACATGGAAAACAAGATTCATTAAGTTTAGTCAAAATCATCAACACTAAAAAAAAAAAAATCATCAACACTTTTGATATTCAGTCTTATCTCTTAAAAAAGTGACATATTGGATGGAAGCAGATACTGATGGGAGTGGATTCAGTTATAAATAAGCATTTTGATTTACTTTTTCGCAGAAAATCAAAATTTTCTACAAAAATTATTGCTTAATGTATCATAAAACAACACAAAATTGTCCAATTTCAATAATGGAATTATCTAATGAAACTCATCAGATTGGAAATTTTAAAGATGGTATTGTACATGACCAAAAATTTGGCAATTTAATAAAAGTCTTACTAAACATCTTTTGGGTTAGTAAGTATACACAAAGGAAATAATTAGGATTTAATTAAATGGAGTATGCCACATAAAAATTATGAATCCTATGAGTGTCACGCAGAGATAATACCATAACCTACACTAATCCCATCATTTAGGAAAAATTTTGAAAATGGCAGAGATAATCCACTAACTTAAGAAACTGGAAAAATAACGGGCATTTATTGAAACCTTAAAATCTGTACCCCCATAATATACCGAAATAAAAATAATAATAATAATAGCATAAAACAATAAAATGAAAATCAAAGAGATTATAGAAAGGATAATATTTAGAAGGCTACAAAATAAACATAGCTAACAAGCTTGAACAAGAAGAATACAGTAAATATGTAAGAAAAGAGCAAATACATTATAAAAAATTACCTTAGGGATGGCACATTTGATACTTATATGCATATGTTCATTCTATGAAAAACTTTATGTCAATAAATTTAAAATATATTTTGGGAATTTTTGATTTTGGGAAATTTCAAGGACAAACAAATGTTACCAGATAATCTTAATATAAAACAAAATTTTAATAGACCAATAATCATAAAATGTATATTAGTAGATGTTTGAAAGGAAAAAAAACATTCAGTGTTTTACTCTCAAGTATGGTGCTAGCTGTGAGTTTGTCATTGCTGTCCTTTACTTTTGAGGAATTTCTCTTCTTACGTAGTTTGCTGAATGTATTTATGATGACGAGGTGCTAGATTTAGCCAAATGCTTTTTCTGCATCTGATACAATTATTATGTATTTTCCCTTTATTCATTTGGTATGATTTGTTGTATTAACTGATTTTCAAATGTTTAGCCTTCAATTTTAAAAATAACTCTGTCTTGAACATGGTGCATAATTGTTTTCCTATATTTCTGGATTTGATTAGCTAGTATTTATTTCATTGAGAATATTTTTTTGCATTCATAAGAGATATCAATCTGTAGTTTTCTTTCTTATATATTTTTTCTGGTTTTGATATCAACATAATACTGGCCTCATGAAATACTATTCCTTCTTCTAATATTTTTGGAAGCATTTGTGAAGCATTGGTATTAATTCTTCTTTAAAGAGTTGGTAGAATCACCAGTGAAGCCATATGGGCCTGGGTTTTCTTTGTGGGTTTTGTTTCTTTATTATTATTTTAATATTCATTAAATGCAGGCATTTTTGCAGGAGTAGCTCTTGAGGCAAGTCTGAGTTTTTTCCTGACCCCAAGAAAGCTTCTTCTTAGCAGTCTCTTCATAGTTCTTTCTGGAAAACTAACTGGCCTATTGTTTACCTTATTACCTTTCATGAAGTTTCCACCCTCCCCTTAGTTCCAAGCTACCAATTTTGCATTGTTTTTGAGAGCACCCTTAGTCTTGAACTTCCTCACACTCTATTTTAATAAAGTTCATTCCTCTGGGAAGCTGTCAGAGATATTTTATAGCCTGCCTTTTCCCCTGGGAAAAAATCTCCTAGCCATAGTTTTGGAACTGGGGACAAGGACTTTGGCGTGATTCTGCCTGAGTGACACACTTGCTTGAGGAGCAGGGGCTGGGTAGGACCAGTAGACTCTGGTCTTTTCAGCTTATGTTTCCCAGCCTAGGTACTTCACCCTACAGATAAGCAGTGGTGGTATAGGTGATTGAGGCACATGGCTGTATTCCCAATAGCTATGCCTGAAGAAAGTGTGTTGTGTGTGTGTGTGTGTGTGTGTGTGTGTGTGTGCACATGTGCACATTTATACATTTGGGTGACTTTTATGAATTTTTTTGACAAAATAGTAATATTTTTACTCTTTTAATATTCTGTATGGAAATCCTACATCCAGGATAGTATTGTGAGATGCTCTGTGGAGTGAAACAAAAGTAACTTGTCAAAAAATTTTCCCCTACTTTTAATTTCAGCATATTATGAGGGTACAAATGTTTAGGTTATATATATTGCCTTTGCCCCACCCAAATCAGAGCTTCAAATGTGTCCATCCCCCAGTTGGTGCACACCAATTAAATGTGTATGTACCCATCCTGTCCACCCTCCTCCCCACTCCCACCTGCCAGACAACCGATGAATGCTACTACTGTATGTGCACATAAATGTTGATCAGTTAATACCAATTTGATGGTGAGTATATGTGGTGCTTCTTTTTCCATTTTGGGGATACTTCACTTAGTAGAATGGGGTCCAGTTCTATCCAGGATAATACAAACGGTGCTAGATCATCATTGTATTTTGTGGTTGAGTAGTATTCCATGGCATACATATACCCCATTTTATTAATCCACTCACATATTGATGGGCACTTGGGTTGTTTCTACATCTTTGCAATTGTGAATTGTGCTGCTATAAACATTCTAGTGTGGATGTCATAGAATGTCTTTTTTTGGGGGGGTAGATGCCCAATCATTTCAAGTATCTGAAAATTGTCCTAAGAGCATATAGCAAATGAATGAGCATATATTCTAGAGAACTTACTAATACTAGGTAGGAATACAAAAGCCTGTGGAATCTGAACCATGATTCCCTCCCTCCCTAGCCCAAACTCCAAGTTCAATATGACTGAACTTCCCCTCCAGGAAGGTGCAGCCAGGAACACCCACTGGCTCTTTCTCTCTCTGGTTATGATATCTTCCTAGGAAAATTGAATTTCTTATTAGATGTTACTCTATTTTTTTTGTTTCTATTTTAACTAAAAACCAAATATATGTTTTTCATTTACTATATTTTAGAATCTATTTTATTATTTTGTATCTTGCTTTGTGCGTTACAAATTATATTTAATTTGCATATATAATACTGCATTTTATTACATATATGTATAAATATAATATTGAATCGGAATCTTTGATTCATATTTATCTTTTTTCATTTGATGTTTTGATAACTTTTATTCTATTTTGTACATGATTGCTTGGTAATACTTTTCTTTTGTGTTCCCTTTCAGGGAACAAGTTGGTAGTACATAGAAAATATTACCCTTTATATGCAAAATTGCATTTTGCCAAGATCCCAGCTTTAAAAATTAGATCTCACATTAGCAGTTAATATGTGTGAAACACTTTTCCATAAGCTCTGGTAAGAGAAAGTCAATACTCAGAAATGAGATTTTGGCCATGATGATATGTTATGTTATATTTGATCCAATATAATTAGCTATTACTCCGCAGCCTTTGCTAAAACTGCCTTTGCATCACCTCGCATTCACTAGACACACAGTTGAGTATGAGGTTGAGCCTCTAGCAAAAATTCTATGTTTGAATTGAACTCGGTAACAGCAATATTTGGAAGTGCTCTTCACTGAAGTTTCTATTAACTCTCTAAAATGTTCTTATTGATTTAATCATTAGTGTCATTATTGTTTCTAAAATTCAATTCTGCTGGAGCCAGGGAGGAAGATTTGAGTCAAATATTTGGCAGTTCCCCCCCCCCTCTTTTTGTGTCCAAAGAGTATTGAGTGTTTTCAAATGTGATCCATTTGTGTAAGAAATTATTGTGAAAATATAAACATCACTTTTATTTAAAATTATATTTGAAGCATCATCTATTATATCATATACAAACACTGCAAAAATTCTTTTTTGAAGTAGATTTAATACTTTCACCAAATTCATATTATCAGACTATATATAATCATCTGGGCCCTAGTTTAACTGATGTTCACCCTTACATTCACCTATCAAAATTATACATATAGGTGAAGAACAATGTTTTGTGTCCTCACAAAATTTATATTGAAGCTCTGATCTCCAATATTATGATATTTGGTGGTCGGGATTTAGGGAGTTAATGAGGTCATGACAGTGGAGACCTCATGAAGGGGATTATTATCCCTGCAAAAAGAGAAATAAGAGAAACAATTTCTCTCTCTCTCTCTCTCTCTCTCTCTCTCTCTCTCTCTCTCTCTCTCTCTCTCTCTCTCTCTTTTCTCTTTCTCTCTCCTGAGGATACTGTAAGCAGGAAACCTTTTGCAAGGCATAAAGGGAGCACTAAATGAAAACCAAATTGGCTGGCACCTTAATCTCTGACACTCCAGATTTCAGAATTTTAAGAAATAAAAATGTGTTGTTAAATTACTTCAATTTAAGACATTCTGTTATAGCAGCCCAAGCAGACTAGGGCAATTTACATACAATATCACAAGAAGCCTTATCTTATTTTTTCCTCAAATCAATCAAGAATGTTGGTCACACTCTATCTTGTTTATGTTTAGTTGTACATATGCCTCATCTCTCCTACTAGATGATAAGTTCTTTTATATCACATCAATTTTTACTCACTCTTTATTTAATGTGAGTTCTAGGGTAATGCTGTGCACATGTTAGGGGTAAGCAGTATTTATTGAATTTAATTAGGAAGAATGAATAAACAATTTGATAAGAATTTTTTAAAAAAACATTGTAATGAAATTACAGTTAGATTTATTGTGTATTTTTTCTTTTCCAGTGATTTAAAATTTTTAAAGTTTATAAATGAGGTATTTTAAATAAAGATAGAAAGATTATGGTATATTGCATTTCATTTTTGATAAGACAGCTGATAAGGAGATGGTTCTTAATTCATTATAGCCAGGTAAAATACCTTAAAAGTTAAAATATAACTTTATTATATATCACTTATTATATATAAAACTGTTTTGCAATATATAGGGACACCAAAAGCTTTACAATAATTACCACATGAAATATTGTTCCCATATTCTAAGGATGCTCTTTACAATACATTCCTCTTAAATCTTTGTCAGTAGAAGAGAATATAATAAACAAGGTGTGCACCCAAATTTTCTTTGGAAAGCCCTAATCTTTCAAGCATTTGAAGAAATTTATGTTGATTAAAGATGTGCCATTTCTTATACTCCTTTGAAGGACACAATGAAAGGTTACACATATTTTCAAGTATTGATTTATTTGATCATTTTCAAGAGAAGATAATTATAAAAATTATTGGCTCACGAATTTAAGAGAATGTCTACAAGGATTTTTATCCATACTTTTCTCTTTATTAGATAGTAAAGAAGCAATATGTGCATTTAAAAAGTAAGGTGCCAATATAAGCTATCCTTATTTCTCCTAGAAAAAGGAGTTCAGATTTTCTAAAGCATTTTGCTCATTCTGTCATATCTGCATATTTCCATACTCTCTAAAGGCTGAATTTTTCCAGAATGGCAGATTTTAAGTATATTACCTCAGAAATTTTATATATCACACCATTATTATCCTTATTTTATATTACAATGTCCATATTTTTATATTTTAAATAATGTAAAAATATTTTATAGTATTTTATATTGATTTTAGAGATGCATGAATTAAGATATTCACAAAATGAGTCAATGTATGACAAGATTTCTCTTTGCATTATTGCACTTTGCACTTTATGCTATTGACATTTTGGCTGCAAAATTCTTTGTTGTAGGTTGGTGTATTATATATTGTAGGAGTTTTAACAGTATCCTCAGCCTCTACACTCTAGAGTCCAGTAGAATATTCACTCTGTTGTAACAATCAAAAAATGCTTTCAGACTTTGCTAAATGTCCCCTGGTTGAGAACCACTGGTTTATGATGCACAGACTCTATTCTGCCCAGGCTATATCCAAATTGTCCTTCCACACTACCCCACAGAACACTAACTTATTCAGTGATCAGAAATAAATAATCTCAATGATTTCTTTAAACATCATTTTTAGTCATCCCTTGAGTACCATTTGTGGCTTCCATGACTTGTGATCATTATAACTGGCCAGGTACATTCTTTTAAGAATACAATAACCAGGGGTATTTATATCTCAAAAATGGTAGTTTAAGATATCCCACAGGGGAAGTAAACTTCCAGCAGAAATGCTGGCTGAGTATGAAGACAATGTAGAACTGGTAAAGAGGAGGGGGATGATGAATATCTGCCATAGGTTCTAGATCACTTTCAGGAGTGGAAGCTGTCGCTGGTCTTATGAGCCTCCTGCTGAAATCATCTTTTTAGAAATTGTGGCTGGTTACTACCTTGAAGAAGTAATGAACATATGGGAAGGATAGATGTATCCCATCCATATTTATTTGGGCCTACATGATAAAGTGGTGGCCCAAATTCAAATAATCTGTGACATTTTTTGTTGTAACTGCAGGCCACACAGGGGATACCAGAAATATTGGCTTTGTACTAATACTTGGTATCATCTCTTAACACTGACTGACAAGAAGTGCTGAATAAATATTTCAGAGTACTCATCTCTTGGTTAAAATAACTCCTGCTTTCTGTTCTACAATGACTCTCAAAGTTCCACTTTGAAATTTCCTGTGGATACACATAATAGTAATTAGCTTGTAAATGCATGCTGTATACTTATTTTTTGTTAACTACTCTGAATTTGCGTTTTGGAGGGAGATCAGTAAAGTCTGTTGAAATTATGTATGTATGAGAGCAGTAAAGTATGTTGAAATTAAATAACTTCTCTATTGCTACCTAATGTGTAATGTAACTTTGGGAAAATTATTTAAACCTAAATCTTTCATTTTGCCCATAAAGACATAATATTAATCATTTTTTTATTAGATATTTCCCATGCTACATATATACTAGCATAAGATCTCTAAGATGGTAAGATTCATGAGAGTACCAAGTTTAAATGCAAGCATCCCAAATTGTAGAAAATTCAAGAGTTTTCTTAGGGCAATGAGTCAGAATATTTTTTTCAATTTAAAATAAGAGGGAACATCATTATTTCACAGTAACCCTGAGATATGTATGCTATGTATATGAGGGGAAAAAATTATTTATTGAATATATGATGTCATTCCCCTGCCTTAAGTTGGACTACCTCCTTCCCCAGAATAGAATTTGTTGTTTCTCATGCCTGGAGAGCTAATTAAAATCCTGTAGTTATACTGATTGAGTATTTATTGGCACTTTTGGAACTCTTGTCTTTTACTTAAATGCTAATAATGAGGGATTTTATGTTCTCTCGCTCTAATCTAACATAAAGTAGTGCACAATGGTTATAATTTTAGGAATCTAAATTTCCTAAAAATCCAGGACAAACATCCATTTAAAGCACTGTAGAAACTGTCAGGGTGAGTGTCATAGACCTACGATAAATGAAACTCCCACAAATGCTTATTTTTTAATCTGAAGCATGTATGAATTTAGCAAAGATAATTTTAGATGTAAAAAGTTAATTATAATTAATTATTGAATAATAGACTCAAAAATTTTATATTTGTTATTTAGAAAGATGCTTTTTAAAACACATTAGTTTGCACACAGCTCTAAGGGTCAGATGTTAGAAGAAAAGAATGGCGCAAAGGAAATTAAAAATAAAGTTACTATAAATGTGAGGAACACAAATGAAAGAAATTTAAAATTTAGCAATGTAAGTGAAAGAGTATTTTCAGTTTTAAAGATTTTGGAGGTATAAGGGCAATATTGTGAGATCAATCATTTAGACCAAATAAAGCAAACATTAGTCATCAAAGGCTCCTTCTAACTTGAAATATGTCTGTATTTGCTTAAAATAAGGTGTACAAAATACAGACTAGGTTTTTTGGCCAATGTAAAAATTATAAAACATGTATCAGCTTTGATTTTTCTTCTATTAATCTAACCTATAGAAATATTTAAACATACTCTCTATATAATACCTCTTTCCATACACATCTTGGGTAATTTCCTTCCACTTTGACTCTATGTTTGGCCATATGACTTGCCTTCTTCAGAAAATGGCCACTTTCAGGTATTGAATTTGAGGTGCCTGTCAGGTAGTCATCTTTTTTTTTTTTTTTTTTTTTTTGAGACAGAGTCTCGCTTGTTGCCCAGGCTAGAGTGAGTGCCATGGCGTCAGCCTAGCTCACAGCAACCTCAAACTCCTGGGCTCAAGCAATCCTGCTGCCTCAGCCTCCCGAGTAGCTGGGACTACAGGCATGCGCCAACATGCCCGGCTAATTTTATATATATATTAGTTGGCCAATTAATTTCTTTCTATTTATAGTAGAGACGGGTCTCGGTCCTGCTCAGGCTGGTTTCGAACTCCTGACCTCGAGCAATCCGCCCGCCTCAGCCTCCCAGAGTGCTAGGATTACAGGCGTGAGCCACCGCGCCCAGCTAGGTAGTCATCTTAATGATGTAAATATGTAGAAATTTAAACTTAGATATCAGTTGAAAGGGTGAATTTGAATACATAAATAAACAATAATACATGTTTAATTCTTATTAGGAACCATGAGATTATTCAGATAAAGAATATTTGAGAAAAAATAGACCTTTATAGAAATCTTGAAATAAATATCAGCTATTTAAGAGATAAAGGACCTATTGGGGGTGGGGGAAATACATACTAATATAGATACAAAAGAAACAGATGATTATTTGTTTATAGCTTAGAAGGGACTGTTGGATTCAGTAAATTGAAGTTTACTTTTGATTAATCATTGAGTTTAAATAATTTTTGACTCATGCACACACACACACACACACATGTCCATCTCCTAGATGGTACACACTGCACCCATTAGGTGTGAATATACCCAACCCCCCCTCCCTTCCCACCTGCCGAACATCTGATGAATGTCACTACTATATGTGCACATAAGTGTTGATCAATTAATACCAATTTGATAGTGAGTACATGTGGCGCTTGTTGTTCCTTTCTTGTGAAACTTCACCTAGTAGAATGGCTGTCAGCTCTATCCAGGATAAATATGAGAAGTGCTAGATCAACTTTTGAGATTCCTAATCAATAATTTGTCTTAATATAGGAAAATGTGTGTAGAAAAGCAAAATGAAATGAGAGACTTCTTTGATTAGCATTTAATTGGAACAAAGAGTTTTAGTTCGATGACCTTATTGGCCAATCTTTGATGATGTTATTAACCAATGTAAAAAACTATAAAACATGTACAAACTTTGATTTTTCTTCTATTAATCTAACCTAAAGAAATATTTAAACACATGCTCCATATAACGCCTTTTTCCATATACGCCTTGCATAATTCCCTTCCACTTTGACTCTGTGTTTGGTCATATGATTTGCCTTGTTCAGTATCAGTAACCATAATTCAGGTAAAGAAATTTAAAGTACTTGTACATTGAGACATTTCCACTTATGCTGATGGAATTTATTATTTTACCATGTGAACTAGCCAAGGAATATCCACTAAATAATGAGAGATCAGGTAGAGAGTGACCCCAGCCTTTACAGCTGAGAACCCAGACATAATAGTCAGATGTGTGAACCAACTCTAAGTCAATGATCCCCAGCTTGAACAAATCTCTACTTGGTCATAAAAAGGAATGAAATAATATCTTTTGTAGCAACTTGGATGTAACTGGAGGCCATTCTCTTAAATGAACTATGTTGGGAATGGAAAAACAGATAAGAGATGTTCTCACTTATAAGTGGGAGCTAAATGAAGGATATACATGGTCATAAAGAGCAGTAATAAACATTGAAAACTAAGAAGGAGGTATGAGGGGGTAAGAGATAAAAGTCTATTTATCGAGTACAATGTACACTATTCTGGTAACTCCGAGACCAACAGCCCTGACTTCAGCATGATACAATTTAACCATGTAACCAAAAAACCACACACTGTACTTACAAAATTAAAAAAAATAAATTAATTAAATTAATTTTTTTTTTATAAAAGAAGAATGCCCTGCCAACACACAGAATTATGAGAAACAATAAATATTTTCAGTGGGAGGAGCCCTACATTTTGTGGTGGCTTATTACAAATGAGATTTACATTCCTCATTATTCTTCATTTTATTTTCCCAACTTTATTCCATGCTGGATGTTATTTTAGATGATCTGGCATTAACAAGATAAAAAAAAAAAATCTGACTTACAAAGTCAGGTATTCCAGATATAAATTGGCTAGTGCCTAAATTAACCATTTAAACATGCTGTCAGAATTTAACTATAACTGTTACATTACTGTTTGCTTGTCAAAATATAATTAGGCCATAAAATCTATTATACCAGGCCCAAAACAATAATAATCTGATTATTAACACCACTTGCTAACACAGTACTAAGAGTGAATGACAGAAGGCATTTCAACAACCAACATCCTAGTGTGATATCTGGTATGTATTCGTACTATTAATTCATAATGGATTGCTTTCAGATTGAGAGTTTCCAAATCTGTCAACACATGATTTGACATATGCATAGATGTTCTACTGCTGTGGAATTATGTTAGCATATTTAAGGGGCTAGCCATAACAGAATGCATTAAAATAAAGTCCATTGCCAGAAAGTTGTCTTCTTTTTAAGTCAATGGTAACATTATTACATTAGTATTAAGAAATACATTACTGCATAAAAGTTTCTAGAATAAATCTTTGGCATATCAGAAAAGGATCAACTTTAAGAATCTAGTTATTTTGAACAGAAAGAGATTTGATGCACGGAAATGCATCCTTATATAATTTGTTTTCATTTCCAGATAATTTATTTGGTTCTTTATTACAATGATTTGGTCTTTGAAAAATGGTATCCTATTCTACTGCTCAGAAGAAAAAAAAATATTTTACAATTTTAAAATACATGTGCTTATGCTATTTTCAGACTATTCTAGTTTTTTATTTCTTTAAAAGAGGTTTTTCTGTGTTATATCTGTAATTTTTTTCATCACAATAGTCTTTTGTTTTGTTTTCTTTCCTTTTCTTTTTTTATTGTAAGCTCAGTCAAAATAGATTTTTTTGATGGAAGTTACCTGATTTTTGTGTAGAGGAGATTTAAATTTTCTTTCTGCTTACACAGGAGAGTTTAACAGCTCTGGGCACTTGATGTTAATTTCTCATCCTTTGGATTCCTACATGTGTGGGTGGAATAAATTTTGGTTCACTACCTCCTACACTTTTTTGAGATTTTTGACTGCTCACAAGAGAATTTATTTTTCCCTTAGAGCTCTGTGGCCATGGTACACCTCCAATCTGCCTCACCAGACTTACAGAGCAGGGGAAATTTCATTTCCTCTTATAAGGATGGAACTGCATTTTAGAGACTTCATGTTTATGGAGCGTTTCAGTTACCTCTTTATGACTAACACAGGCCCAGGGAAGACTATTGTCCAGAACTCTTGCCCCCAGTCTTCATGTCCTTGTCTCCATAGTGTCAGCTTCCAGTTTACTAATATTTACTTTAGTCGTCAGTTTGATATTTTATAGCAAAAGGTTTTAATTACAAATTATCCAAAGAAATATTTCCTTTTATTTGTAGATGGAGAAATCATGCTGTATCACTTTGCTTTTCATGTTTCAAGTAGTTATCTCATTTTCTCTGAAAATTTTATATAAATGTAAATCACATAAATATATATTTTTTCTGAATTGTCAGCGTATACTTTTTATTAAATGCTTCATTAAGGTCAATACAAATGAATTTAATATGTATTAAAATAATTTAGGTTCTGTATCTAGCATTTGGAATAATCAATGACAGTAACAAACATATTAACCTTGAACTCAAGATATTTAATCAAGATAAATAAAAACATGTAGCAAATAAAACATAAATTAATGAGTTTTATTTATACTTTGATTTTTATCTGTGTATTCTTAATATAAAATTTTTCAAATCATATATAAATTTTCAAAATTAGTCTTCTCTACAAGACTATAGATTATGAATTAGCCTCTTTTGCATATTTTTTACTAAAAGAAAGCTCATCATTCTGCCATGTTATACATTTTATTTTTGGTTAACTTTCATGCTAGAATTCTCATCTTAATTCTGCCTTCTGTATAAAAAGGAAATGTCTTCCCTTTTTAATCTACTCTTTCCTACATAAAGATTATTCAGATATTTGCAGAAAATTCACCTTCTTATTCCAAATATTAACTTTCTGACCCCTTTCTCATTCTTCAGATAATATTGCCTCCAACGTTCTTATTAACCTCGTCATTTGTCCATTTCCTTGAGTTAATTTCCAATTTAGGTATCTAAAATGGATAAAGTATTCTATAGGTGGCTGAGTCTGCACAGAAAGCAATTTTACCTCTTTTAAAGTAGACACTATTATATTAAATCACATTAAATTTGCATTATCTTTCAGTGACTTTTCATTTCAATAAATATGCCCATTCATGCCTCCTTATTTTCTCATAAAATTAATGTTAATGCTAAAATATTCCCCTTTCTTTCTGTGTTTAGTACTTACATCATGTCTTCATCAGCTGAAAGAATAAGTGAAATACACTTTTTCTCTTACGATTCTGGTTATCTTCTCTACTATGCCCTTCATAATATTTATAGTTTAGTTTTAGGATTTATCTGAGTCCTTTTTGTCATTTTCTCATGTAATTTTTAAAAATAACATAAAATAAAGATGTTTTGCTTTGGTAAAACAGTGTCAGTATTACTTCTCTTATATTTCTCAGGGTTATTAAATATAACAAATTAAACATGGTAATATATGCATAACCTAACTGCTGAGGAAAAATGATTGAGAATGATCACGTGGTACACAAACTAATTTGCTCTTGGCTCTATTTTGATACAGGCCCAGGTAGGCACCTTTAAAGACTGGCTCTTTAAGGTTGACATTTGTTCACACAGCTATGGCACCACAATGATGTAAGGTTAGGTACATTTGTTTCAGGTTGTTTTGTTTTCAACTTTTGTCTTTCCCATTGTAATGATATTAATACAAACCATTTATATTGCTCTAAAGCCAAAAGTATATAACAAGATGCACCCACAGAATTTTTCCTTTTGTCCTTGCTTCTTCATCCTGCAGCCTCTCTCCCAATATATGAGACACTTTTAATCAATTTTTGGTATATCGTTTCATTTGTTCTTTTTCAAAATATAAATAAAATTTTTTATATATTTATTTTCCTCACACAAAAGGTAGTATACCATCAACATTGTCTTACATCTTACTTTACTTCACTTAATAATATATCCTGGTAATTGTTTCATACCAGCATACAGGAATTTTATTCATTCTTTTTTACATTTGCAAATCCCTATTGCTTGGATGCAGCATAGTTTATTAAACCAATCCCTATTCTTGGACATTTAGGTTGTTTCAGTTTTTTGGTATACCAGGTAATGTCACCATAAATAGCTCTATGCTCATAATTTCAAATTTTGCAAGTATATCTTTGGGAGACATTCTTAGAAATGGGATTACTGGGTCAAAGGGTAAATGTTCATGTGATTTTTGTAGACATTGCCAATTTCCCTGCAGTGTTGCACATTTTCACCTTCCCACAGCAATGAGAGAGGCTTATTTCCCCACACCTTTGCACTGTCAAACTTTTAAATTTTTGTCAATTTGATGGCTGAAATATGATATCTCAGTAGTTTAATTCCATTTATGTCTCTTTTTTAAATTTAATTTTAAAAACATGATTGTGGTAAAATATACATGAGACTTACCATTTTAACCACTTTTAAGTGTACCATTCAGTGGCATTAAGTACATTCACATTGTTATGCAATCATTACCACTGTCCATTTCCAGAACTTTTTCATCATCCAAAACAAAAACTTCATATCTTTTACTTATGTTATTTCCTTATCTCCCCTTCTCCCAGCCCCTGATACTCACTGTTCTACTTTCTTTCTGTGTGCATTTGAGTATTCAGGATACTTCATATAAGTGGAATAATAAAATATTTGTCCTTTGTGTTTGTCTTATTTCACTTATCATTATATCTTTAAGGTTCATATTGTACCATACATATGAATTTAATTTCTTTTAAGGATAAATCTAATAATATTCCATTGTGTGTAGATACCACATTTTGTTTATCCATCCATCTGTCAATGGACATTTCAGTTATTTCCATCTTTTGGCTATTGTGAATAATGCTTCTATGAACACATGTACAAATATCTATACATTAGTATTCATAGCACTAATGTGCCTGCTTTAAATTTTTTTGTGTATATACCCAGAAGTGGAATCACTGGAACATATGGTAATTCTAAGCTTAATTTTTTGAGGAACCACCATATTGTTTTACTTAATAGCTGCATAATTTTACATTCCCACCAACATTGCACAGGGGTTCCAGTTTCTGCATGTCCACTTCTAAACTTGTTTTCTGTTATTGTTGTTATTTTTTTTAATATTAACCATTCTCATGGGTCTAAAATGATACTTTATTGTGGTTTTGATCTGCATTTTGCAAGCAATTTGTTGAATACCTTTTTATGAGTTAATTGGCCATTTATGTTTTTTCTTTGGAAAAATACTTTTAATGTCTTTTGTCCATTTAAAAAAAAGACAGAGAGGACTAGAGACATCGCGTGTTGGACCATTGCAGCAGGAAAGAAGGATATTGAATTGAGGAGAGGAGGGAAGAGTCACAGCTCAGTGTGGATCACAATGAGATGTTAGAGTCAATTGGGAACTCCACAAAGAAAAATTGCAGAGCTGAGAAAGAAGAAGATAAAGAGAAGATATCAGCAAAGATCAAACCCAGAAACGCTCAAAGCCCAGTGAAAGGGTAAGAGGGCACTCCCCTCCCTCTACTACCTGACTTGGTGAACAGTGGGCCACTACATTTATTAAAGGCTTTTCCACCCTCCACTAGCCCAGGGATGGTGGCAAATAAGAAATAGGGGGGTTAACTAGAGAGCCTCAGGTGTTTGGGCAGTCAGTGGCGGGCTACCCCAGGAGAGTGCCAGGAGAGGCCAGAGTGCCAGCATTCTTCCATCCAGACACTTCCTCCCCTGCACCTCACCTGACCACTGCAACTGAAAAAGCAGTTTGAGCTCAGGCTGACTTGGAGCCACAACCCTTCCCCAATCCATTAAAACCATGACAGTAGTTGGAGCCAAGAAGTTCACCAATGGCCATTTCTCTCTGGTGACCACGCAGTTCAGGCTGAGGTCACCACATAGAAGGAATTCCACGTCTCTTCCATTGAGAACTTGTGGTGGAACAGGGGTGCACAATTTGGGAAATCCCTGTTTTGGCAGTGTTTCCTGGCGTCCTACGCTGGTGGCTCATATAAGTAAGCCGGTCTCAGTGACCCTGGACACAATAAGGGTGCAGGGGACATATGGGAGGAGTCTGGGAGCTGGACTTGGGTGGCAAGAAAGCCACATATCCAATGGGAGAATATGGTAGAGTGCTGAGGAATGTGGATCTGGGAGCATGCCCAACCCCCATGCTTGAGAACCTCCATATTGGATAAGGGGATGGCATTTGGAGAGGAATAACCTAGCCCCTTGTTTCATGGCAACCAAATGCCTTGCACTCAAGCATGCAGCTCACCAGGTGCTACAGCTCTTCCCCCTACTTATTACAACAGGGAGAGTAGTTCGAGCTGGGAAGTTGATGAGTGGCTGCATTTCTCCAGTGACTGTGTGCTCCTGGCTGAGGTCCCCACAGTTAGGGGGCCCACACCTCTTCCTTTGAGGACCTGTAGTGGAACAGGGGAGACAATCGGGAAACTCCCTGCATGCTGGCATTTTGCAGAGACACATGCTAGTGGCTCAGACACACATACCAGGGGGAGGTTTGAGAGCAAGGACTTGGTAAGGGAACACATATGGACTGAACTGACGGGAGTGTGCTGTGGAAGTCTAAGGAGCAGCAATTTGGGAGAGTGCCCAACCCCTCCATTTGGAAAAACTGTGCTACAGGATAACTGCAGAAAGATCCCAGCCCAGGGCCTTAACTCTCAAGCCCTTAGGCCCCTCCCCCATGAATAGCCTTCCTGATTTGGAGAGCTTGCCCTTTCCATCATACCGGTGGCTTCCTCTTGTGACCAGAAAAGCAATTTCTGAGCCCTGCACAGGCTTTGTAAAGCCTTTCAAGCTCCCACAACCTAGCCATGAACTGCCGTGCTCCTTCTTCCACCTCAGTGGTGGTGGAGATTAAGTAACACCCTGGGAGGTATAGGGGGCCTCTTAAACATTGGGGCACTCAAGTACTCCACCTGGGGAACCAGAGCCTACCATGGACACAAAAGAATTTCTCAGCAGCTGGCTCTTTCACACAAACATCAACCAATCACAAGGAAACAACTCTATAACTCATCATAGCGTCTTCCAACTCAAGCAAACAGGAAATAGATGATCAGTACTCACAAGTACCACCTGCCACATTGGAGATTGAGCTGGGAGACCCAACACAATTCACACTGCTAGGAGGAAAAGGCTACAGGACAAAAGGGAATCTACAGGAGCACCAAGCCTGCTTGAACACCCCATAGGCAGCTCAGGACCAGCAGCCTTCTTCCTGGCACAGTCAGGGATTGCTCTTTAGTGACCCAGACACAGGCCTGCAAGCTAGGCCTAACATACCCAGGATTCAATTGAAAGGCCGGATGAGAAAGAATCAGTGAAAAAACTGCAGAAGTATTAAAAATCACAGCAAAAGAACTCCTCCAAAAGGAAACAACAACTCTTTACCGATGGATACCAACCAAAATAAAAATATTGAAATGACAGATAAAGAATTCCAAATATGGATTATAAGGGAGCTAAATGAAATACAGGAGAAAATGAAAAACCAATGCAAAGAAACCACAAAAATAATTCAGAAAATGAATGGAAAATTCACTAAGAAATATAATGGTTAAGAAAAATCAAATAGAACTGCTAGAAATGAAAAAATTATTTAAGGAATTACAGAACACAGTGGAAAGTTTTAAGAATAGCCTCGAACAGGCAGAAAAAGAATCTTAGAGCTTGACAATAGCACCATCAAAATAAACAAGTCAGTTAAAGATAAAGAACAAGAAATCACAGAAATAAATAAAACCCATAAGAAATATGGGATTATATAAAGAAGCCTAACATAAGAATCATAGACACCTATGAGAGTGAAGGAGAAAACACACAATGATTGGAAAATTTATTTGAGGGAATAATTGAAAATAACTTCCCTGGTCTTGCTAGAAACTTAGATATCCAGGTATAAGTCACTCAATGAAGACCTGAGAGATTGATTGAATGAATTAAAAGAGTGAATTACCACGACACATAGTTGTCAGACTGACCAAAGTTAGCATGAAGTAGAAACTCCTGTGAGCTGTAGGCAAAAATATGAGGTAACTTACAAAGGCAACCTCAGTGGGCTAACTGCAGAGTTCTCAACTGAGACCTCACAAACCAAAGGGGATGGAGGCCCATCCTCAATTCTCTTAAATAGAATATTGGCCAGCCAAGGATTTTGTATATTGAAAAAAAGTTTCTTATATGAGGGTGAAATAAAAGACTTTTTCAGATAAGCAGACACTGAGGGAGTTTGTCAAGAACAGAACTGCCCTGTAAGAAGTATTCAGATCTGCAATATACATTGACCAACATAATAGTCACCCTAGTGTAGAATCAACCAAAAGCTAAAGCTCACAGCCAATATAAAGTAATTGCTCAAGAGATAAAACAAAGCAATTAGGTTCTGCCCAACAGGATGAGAAAAAATGTGTCCCACTTATAAATTCTTTCAAGAAATGTGTATGGATTCAATTTCCCACTCAAGAGACATAGAGTGGCTGAATGGATTAAAAAATACAAGCAAAATATCAGGTGTCTCCAGGAAACAAATATAACTCACAAGGACTCATTCAAACTCAAGGCCAGGGAATAGGGTAAATGGAAAAATTCAACAAGATAACATAACAATTTAAAATATTTATGCACCTAACACAGGTGTGCCCAGATTCATAAAGGAAACCCCACTGGATTTAAACAAAGTGATAAACAGCAACAACATAATATGTGGGACTTCAACACCCCATTGGCAGAACTGGACAGATCCTCCAAGAAAAACATAAACAAAGATTTATTTCAAGTCCAAATACTAGACATAAATGGGACCCTAAGTAAAAAATAAACAAAATTATCCAAGCAAATATAAACACTATCATTTTGATACTAAAGACAGGAAATGATGCAACAAAAATAGAAAACTAATATATAAATATCCCTTATGAATATAGATGCAAAAGTTCTTAATAAAATTCTAGAAAACCAAATTCAACTGCAAGTTGAAAAAATAATCCACCATGACCAAGTGGGTTTCATCCCAGTGATCCAAGTATGGTTCAGCATATCTAAATCAATAGATGTGATTCAACACATAAACGGAAGCAAAAAACAAAGATCATATGATTATCTCAATAGATTCAGAAAAAGCATTCGACAAAATTCTGCAACATTTTATGATTAAAAACTCTTAACAAAATAGGTATAGATGGGATATATCTAAAAATTATAAAAGCCATATACAACAAACCCATAGCCAACATAATACTGGATGAGGAAAAGTTGAAAAGCATTCTCATAGAACTGGAAAAAGACAAAGATGCTCATTGTCACCACTTCTATTCAACATAGCGCTGGAAGTCTTAGAGCAATCAGGCAAGACAAGAATTTAAGGTTGTCCAAATGTGGGAAGAGGAGGTCAAACTATTGCTTTTTGCTTATGATATGATCTTATATTGGGAAAATACCAAAGACTCAATGGAGACACTCCTAGAATTGATATATAAATTCAACAAAGTCTCAGGTTATAAAATCAATGTATGCAAATCAGTAGCATTCCTATATACTAACAACAATCAAGATGAGAATCAAATCAAAGACTCAATAATTTTCACAATAGCTACAATGAAAATAAAATACCTAGGGATATATTTGACCAAGGAGGTGAAAGATCTCTACAAAGAGAATTACTGATCACTGAGGAAGAAAATTGCAGATGATTCAAGCAAGTGAAAAAAACATGTCATGCTCATGGATCAGCAGAAGCAATACATTGTTAAAATGTCCATACTACCCAAAGTGATTTACAGATTAAATCTAATTCCCATAAAAATGCAAAAGCCCCCAAAAGCCAAATCAACCTTAAGCAAAAGGAACAAATCAGGACACATCACTTTACTGGATTTTAAGCTATTCTACAAGGATATACCAAAATAGCATGGGCCTGGCACAAAAATAGAGACATAGGCCAATGAACCCAGAACAAAGAACCCCAAAATAAAACCATCTGATCTTTGACAAAGCAGATAACAATATACACCAGGTAAAATAATCCCTATTCAATAAATGGTGCTGGGAAAATTGGATAACCACATGTAGAAGATTGAAATAGGATGCATATCTCTCACCACTCACAGAAATTAATTCAACATGGATAATAGAATTAAACTAAGACATGAAACCCTGAGAATTCTAGAAGAAACTGTTGAAAAAAACTCTTCTTGATATTGGCCTAGACAAAGAATTTATGAAGAATACACCAAGGGAAATTAGAGCAACAACAAAAATTAATAAATGGGACTTTATAAAATTAAAAATCTGCACAGCTAAGGAAACAATCAATAGAGTGAATAGAAAACTTACATAATAGGAGAAAATATTTTCATGCTATACATCTGATAAAGGGCTAATAAACAGAATCTACAAATAAGCAAATCAGCAAGAAAAAATTCAAACAACCCCATTAAAAAGTGGAAAATAGACATGAACAGAAATTTTTCTAAAGAAGATGGACTAATGGTCAAT
The DNA here is from genome assembly GCF_040939455.1 of Microcebus murinus. Taxonomy (NCBI): domain Eukaryota; kingdom Metazoa; phylum Chordata; class Mammalia; order Primates; family Cheirogaleidae; genus Microcebus; species Microcebus murinus. Next base: position 18,362,416 of record NC_134114.1, read on the forward strand.
AAGCATGTGAAAAAATGCTGAATGTCACTAATTATTAGGGATATGCAAATCAAAACCACAATGAGATATTATCTAACCCCCAAAAGATTGGCTTTTATTAAAAAGTCCCAAAGCAATAGATGCTGGCATGGCTGCAGAGAGAAAAGAACACTTATGCATTCTTGGTAGGACTGCAAACTAGTACAACCTATACGAAAAATCATAGGGAGATTCCTCAAAGATAAAAGTAGCTCTACCATTTGATCCAGCAATCCAACCACTGGATATATACCCAAAGGAAGAAAAGTCATTTTATCAAAACAACACTTGCACTAGAAATTTTATAGCAGCACAATTCACAATTGCAAAGCCATGGAATAAACCCTAGTGCCCATCAATTCATGAGTAGATTAATAAAATGTGGTAAGTGTATAGCATGGAGTACTACTCAGCCATAAAAATATGATGAAGTAACCTCTTTTGTAATAATCTGGAGACCATTCTCTTAAGTGAAATATTGCAAAATTGGAGAAACAAATAGCATATATACTATTAAATTGGAACTAACTGATCAGTACTCATGTGCACCAATGGAAGTAAAACTCAAGAGAAATCAAGCAGCAGGGAGGCAATAGGGGGAGAATGGGTGAAATCACACATTGGATACAATGTACACTATCTGGGGAAGGGGCACACTTATGACTTTGACTTAAGTAGTACAAAAGCAATCCATGTAATGAAAATATCTGTACCCCTGTAATATTCTGAAATTTTAAAGTAAAGAATATGGAAATCAACTTAAGAATTATATTATAATCCATTCATATCTGATATTTTTCCAAGCATCACAGCCTATAAAGCAATTATTTAGATCATGTTTTTCCTTTGACCTTGTATACACTGTCTTGATTTTTCTGCAACCCTGATTGAATTCCCATCTCCTTTCCAGACTTTGCCCATATGTCATTCTATGGTGGGCATGTCTATCCTTTGACACTTCCCCTGTTCTCCAATAAATACCATGGTTGTCAATAATTAGCTCATCTCTCCGTCTTTGAGCTTTTTGAAGATAACTCTGTATTTCTATATTTTTTTGGTACCAGAATATAGTTATCATTCTAGTAATAAGTGCTTTTGAAGGAAACAATAAGAAATAATCAAGCAAGAAAAATTTCAAAAATTAAATGCACATCTTGGGTGCTATAAGTGTGAAGAATTTAAAAATAAAGCACCTATTTATAAGTAAATTTCCTCTGGCCACCCATTTTTTATTGTTTTAAACTGTATTTAAATGAGTATATTTCTATAAATATGTATTTTTTCAGATATCATGTAAAGGTTTGAACTAATTTTGTTGCATTTTAAAATGTACAGCAATTGTGTAATGGAATATATTAACTGAAATCTCATTTGTAAAATTGATAAAATACTTACTATGAAACTTAACAATTTTAATTATTAAATGAGTTAAATATGTAAAAGACTTAGCATAGTCTCTTGTGTTAAAATCAGAAGCTGTGTCATAAAAATCTTTTTCATTATGAGTTCTGAACTACTTGAGAGAGAGGACCAATGGATAGAGCAGTTGAAAATCAAAATATAAGCTTCATCAAAGATTAAAATCTATGGTGAACACAAATAAGCTTTTTGGCCAGAAGGTGGACTCTGAAATAATTATATTAATTAGCATTTAATCATTGCCTTCTAGGCAGAAAGCCAATTCTATTATGAAACACGCTACTGTGAATATTCTATATTCAGGGGTAATCGGATGTAACGAATAATTTCTCAATATAAGGGAAGAGACTCTTTTAAATAGATCTGTTAAGTGGTAGAATGAACATTTTATATCACTCCAGATTTCCAGTGCTAATAAAGAGTCCAAGCCTCTCCTAGAATTTGAGAAATCAATTTATTCTAAAATACTACCTCTCAAAATTGCCATGTTCAAAACTGGAAAAGTTAATTTGAAATGTTTTTGGACAGTTGAAACAGGTGTACCTTATATATTTCTCTGGACAACACCATTCTCTGTTTTATGACATGGGATTGAGTAGTAAAAAGTTGTTCACAGAAACCTTATCTATGTCTTAAAATCCCACCATACTTTGAAACACACATTCAGTGGCTGCTTTGGACAAAGGAACAGTAATAATAAGAGGAGTCCATAGCTTTGTGTTAGGATGAAAAACAGCAGTCACCCTGACATAAACAACTTCAATATATAATCCTCATGACTCAGATTTATCTGAGTTTTTAAAAAATATGTGAGATGGCAATAAAATTCAATGAGACAGCAAAAACAAGAAAAGAAAATTAGACAATATTTTAAGTGAATTCTAAAGAAAATTCAAGACATCAGAATTTATGTGATGATGCTAACTCAGGGTTCAGAGAGACTTTATGAATTAGCATGTTCATACTAGAAGTAAGAAAAGGTGAAAATCAATGAGTGAGGGTCTAATTGACAATATTAGTAAAAGAAATAAAATAAGAGCAAGAGATCACCAAATAAGTAGAAGAAAAGATATACTAAATTTAAGAGCAGACATCAATGAAATAGGAACACAGACACCACACTCCTTCCTAATGCCTTGCCTATAGCTATTTTTGTGCTGCAGTGGCAAAGTTGAGTAGTTATGACAGAAATTAAATGATACACAAAGTCAAAATATTTACTATCTTGGTCTTTTCAGAAAACTTTGGCAATCTCTTACCTTGATGATAATTCCTAATTCAATATGTGTGTTGTCCAACTATTCAGTTCCATATTTTTTTTCATTGTTGTTTAAATATCTATATATGATACAGATATAGGAATACTGCAAATATCTCTCCTACCCCAAGTGAACTTACTCATACTTCCTTGAAGTTATTTCTTTTTTTTGGACAGCATCAATCTTGGTTACATCACTAATAAGTAAGTGATCTGCACTTTGATCCATAGATTTGTTTTGCCTGTGTATGAGGAGATGAGGCCAGGGGAGGAGAGTCAGGGGTGATGGGTATAAGGTAGGTTTTTCCTAGACTGCTAGACTTCCCATATTCCATTTTTCCAATTCTTATTGATTTTACTTCTTTTCATTATCTCAAATATCTTTGTTTTTTATCCTTATGAAAACCCATTAAATTCTTTTGAACTAGGCAAGTCTAGATTTCAACTTCTTTCTACTATATATAAGTATAACCATATCATATCTAGCCTTTATAGGGAATCAAACTAATTTTTCAAAGAAACAAATTTTATACGAAATCTAAAAATATTTCAACTATATTCTAATCTATATTTATTTACCAAATATATATTTGAGGCCTACCTTATGTAAGGCAATGTTTTAGATGCTCAAGATATATCAGTAATTAAAAGCAGATAGCATTACTTGACTTTTGGGGGATTATAATCTATTAAATATATAAATACAAAATGGTTATGTACAAGATGCAACCAAAATATAGTTTGCTAGATTTTATATGAGTAATCCTGGGCCTTCAAGTTTAATGATATTGCTCAAAGAAAATAATGATTAATGATAGAGCCAGTATTTGAGACTGCACAGTTTACCTCTATATTCTAAGAACTCAGACTCTGTCCTCAAGACTTATATTCAATATTTAGTCTTTGCCATCAACACTGGATACATAGTTTAAAAAAGTAGGACCTTTTGTTGTCACTGGCCTAACACAAATTAAGCTATTTTAAAAGTGTATAAAAATCTTCTTTATATAATTTGGATTTTTGTATCTCACAGGTTGGAGTCAATGCAGTTTTCCATCATCTACCAAGCTTTTCAAAGACCAGTCTGAAATTATATTTGCATACTTTATTTCCATTGAAATGGGAAAATTATTTCATTTTACTCACATGAATATTGTACCATTCTGTACTGTTTCATTACACAGAATATTTTTGTATACATACTCTCTATTCTACAAGAATAAATGCTAAATATTAATACATAGGGTTAGGAAGAAGGGTTGCCTTTTGCTTGAAGCATGAAATTATATAATTCTGTCATTTTGCACTTTTTAAAAGTTAGTCATGATTTTGATTGATTAATAATTTACTCCTTGGCTCAAGTAATTAGCTTAAAATTAAATAATGTAAATCACCATCTTTGCCTAGCCAGTATCTTTGCCTTTTTTTGTGTTTTCTTCTAGTATATATTATTAATCATGGAAATGTCAAACAAGTACTATATCTGGAATTTTTATTCTCTCTAAGAATGCATAATAGCCAGGCATGGTGGCATGCACCTGTAATCCTAGCTACTTGAGAGACTGTACTGGGAGGATAGCTTGAACCCAGGAATTCAAGGCTGGCCTGGGCAACAGAGTGAGACGCTATCTCAAAAAAAAAAAAAAAAGAAAAAAAGCATGCATGCTGTGTCCAATACAAACCAAGTGTTCAAGTGTTACTGGTTATTTCCTGTACTTTTCATGAATTTTTACAGCATTATGTTTGTCTTTATGTGCTTTTGCAAATCTGAATTGCTTATATTCATTTTTTTGGACATTTAAACTTGGTTTATCTTTCAAGCTCCAACTCAAATAAATAATTTTATTTTAATGCCTTCTTCATCTCCATTCCATACCAGTATTTTGAAGTGTTTGTGTGTTTAAATGTCATTTGTATAGAGAAGATTATTTCTATATATAATGGCAGGTGAGTATCCATTTAGTTTATAAAATTTTTCACTTATTTCAACTTTTCAAACATAGTGGATACAATATCAAATGTACTTAGATCGCTTAAATTGAACTTTTATTTGAAAACTACTTTGCATGCTGAACTTTTTTTCTCCTAAAATGATATAAAATTACTTAAACCAATTATTATACTAAATATTGTTTTTTTTTTCTTTTTCTGGCCACTGAAATTAATTTAAGGGGTACTAAAGTAAAATAAATAATACCATTAAATCTGTAATTCCAAATTAATGGGCCTAAATTATGTCTAGAAGCTATATTTATGACCTCCCAATGTGACCTTACAATTGATAATTTCCATTTGCTATTATTATTACTGGTACTACAAATTATGTTTTCAGAAACATAGTCTATTTTTGGAATGCATTTCTGAGCCTAATAGGGTACCAGGCCTTCAAAATAATTCCAGTTCTTAATACCACTATGTTTGTTCACATAAACAATACTATAAATAGTATTTACAATAAATCACAAGTCATATGAAGCCAATGGTAGAACTGTAATGTCTTCTCAATTCTAGTGATTTAAATGTTTATTAGAAGTGAATAGATGATATAAACTTGGACCAAAAATAAGTTTTTAAAAATATTACATGCAGTCTTTTCCAAGGAAAAGTATACAATAAATACATAATAAGTAACTAATGATCAGTTCTTGATGTGGTTTATGTAAACACTGAATTAGAAGGAAAATTGACTAACCTCACAGAAAGGGCTTTGAGATGGAATGATACTTTTCACTGACTTAGTACCTGCTGCTTGGTACTTCATACCTGTAAAAGAGCAGGTTGTCAGAAAACAGAAGCAAGAATGTCTCTTTGTGCAATCTGCAGAAAGGATATCTAATGGTCTTTGTATTTGATTTTTTTTCGATTTATGTTATCACATTCTTTTTTAAGTTTCAGTTCTATGAATGCCTGGTAATTCCACAAATGAAATGCACACAATATTTACCTTCTGTCTATTCATATATTCTATAATAACCTGAACTCTTTATTCTTCCTCATTAAAATGTTAGAGTAAATATGAGAGTTTTAATTAGATAGAAACCTGTGTACTTAATTATATTTCTGTACAAAATACTGCCTTTTATGTATGCTTTTCCTAAATTCTTTTGACTCTAAGAAATTAAATCACAACTGAGATAAGATTACATTTCTTGATGTGGTTTTGACAAAGGCTGTATTTTGAAGTCAGACATTTGCTACAAATCAGGATTTGGTATGATCTCTTTCCATCATAAGCCACAGAATACAAACACAGCCAACTGAAGGAGCCGAAATAGTAATGTTATTTTCTGTGTGTATTCAGTGTGTGGAGTTGGGTGAATAGAGTCATTCTCAGATTGCAAGTAAATATTGCAAAAGAGGAAAAACCAAGATAGAAATATTTGTAAAATGTGCTTCATATAAACCATTTAGGTCATTGTTGAGCTTCTCTCTCTTGAAATTCTATTGCCATTTCAATTATAAATGATATTTTCTTGATATTCTTTCTAATCTTTTTGCCATCTTAGTTTATCTCATTTGTCCATTTCATTCTACTTTTGCTTTATTTCTCATTTCAATCTAATGTATTCCTAGAGTAATATCATTTATAGTCTACTTATACAATGATAATCATTCAGAGATATTTCAATCCTTGAGATAATGAATGGTTTCCTATTAGTCTTTCCATCTATCATAGTTTGACAAGATTATACTAGTTGCTCAATAATATTTGTCAAATTGAACTAAAGGGAATTGGAATATAACTCACAAACCCTTTTTCCTTCTTCAGACTTATACATTGAACTGTATTGTACCCATCCATATAAATATTCAAAAGACATTTCAATCTCATATCACTCAAAGCATCTACTTTTATTTCATCTTTCAATTCACATCCCAAATATGTTATGCTTGCCTTTCCTCTCTCAGTTAAATTTATCTATAATATCATCTACACAATCATCCTTCATCTCTTTCTGCACCTGATCAAGCATCAATTCCTGGAAATTTTCAGTCCTGCATCTCAAATTCATCCCCTTTCCACTCACTGCTGCATCTGTCATAAGTTGGATCCTGACATAGTTCACATGCAGTTAGCTCTAAATGGTCTCCCAGCCTCTAGACCTAAATTATCTCAAAATGCCTCTGCACGAGACCTTCAGATCTTAAGCATATATCTTACTGTTTCATGTCCATTTAAAAAATTAAATGACTCACTAAAATATTTAGGATAAGTAGACGATGAATTTACACAGTTCTCCATAGTGTTTAGCAAAATGCTGAGTGTTGCCTCTGGGGTCATATTGCCTGCATTCTCAATCCATCTGCCCTTGTAATATTGTGCAAGACAATGGTTATTCTAATATTTGTTTTCCCCATCTGTAGAACTGATATAACAATAGAACTATCTCATAGAGTTATTTTAAGGATTTAACGAATGATCTGTGTAAAGTGCTTAGGAGAACATTAACCACAAGAAATCACTGAATAAATGTTAGCTCTTACCAGTTTATCTCTTTGGTTAGGTAAACTTCTTGGTCTTTCTTTTACTTATCTTTAAAAGCTCAGATATGCATCACTTTCACAAAGACTAAAATTTGTATTAACCTATTATAATAATACACGTTACATTACATAAAAAAAAATCTCATATGTATCTGTCTTCACCATTAAAGGAGCAGGAAATAAGTCCACCTACTTTCTATGTCTCTCACACCTAGGATAGTGCTTAGTAAATTGTGCTTTTCATTTAATGCCCCTTGAACAAAAGTAAAATGATTCTATATTTCTCAGTTCTCAGAAGCTTGAAGATAAAAATAAAGCCTTGTTAAAGTTACAAACATTTTGAAGTTCTGTGTTCACTTACTCTTCAAAAGTTTTGGCCTCTTTCAAGTCATTTTGAAATAGATGATATTACCTTTTGTTCTGAAAATTGTTCATTATAGATACGTTATGGTATTGGCCACTTTCCTTTATCTATCTATGCTATCATCTGGTGGCATTTTCTGTCACCACAGTCATCTAAATGGCACTTATGATGCTATAACCAATATTGCTGCAGATAAGTTATAGAATCCACACTGAGATTTTGTATTGTCTAATATTGAGTACTGATATTTCCACCAACAGTGGTAATACTTGATTTCCTTGACTTTTCAAGGAAATGACACCGATAAGAGCTGACTGATATTTGTGCCACCCTGACATATGGCTATAATTAGCTGTTCACTGATATCAACAGAGCTAATGCATGTATCAAAATTTTCACGTTCCATTTCTGTTAAAGTCATTGACCCAATACTATTGCTGATGCTTTGAACTCATGACTGGTAGAGATATTCACCACCATACTATCAAGAAATGAGATTAAACTCATGATGTCATAGAAATTCTAGACAATTTTCTTTCACTATTGTATGTTTGCTTGTATCCTTGTATGTTTAATTGCAATCTATGCGTGATTATGAATCATTGGGGGCTGGGCAGAAAGTAAATGAGTGATTTGAACCAATGATGTAAAAATATTTATACCTTCTCCTAAAACTGGTCCTTGTTTCTGGGGCCAAACTGGAATTACTTTCAGTTACTTTCAGTCCCCACTGTTATTTGTACAAATACTGCATTGTTGACTCAATCATCCTTTCATTCATATTTATATCGTGTCTCAGGAAAATGAAATCTTCTGGTCAGATGAGAAGCATTAATAAACAGTAGATTGTAAGCTGGGCACAGTGGCTCATGTCTGTAATCCCAGCACCTTTGGAGGTTGAGGCAGGAGCAAAGCTAGTGGCCAGAAGATCAATGACTAGACTCGGCAGCATAACAAGATCCTGCCTCTTTCAAATTTTTTTTAATTAGCCAGGAATGTTGGTGTGCACCTGTACTCTCAGCTACTCTGGAGGCTGAAGTAAGAGGATTGCTTGAGCCCCGGAGTTCAAGCCTGTAGTGAACTTTGATCATGTCACTGCACTGCTTCCTGGGTGACAGTACGAGACCCTAATTTTTAACAATATACTATAGCTAAGTAAAATTTGGATATAAAACTCCATAATTAGCTATAAATAGAAAATAGGAAATTAGCCATATGTTTATTGTGCAAATTCTGGGCACATACAAAGGTCTTTGTCAGTCACTTTGCAGGAAACAAAGAAGTAGAGAACAGTGTCTGTTCTGAATGAGCTTATGACATATTTGGGTAGAGAACAAATATATAACATGTATATTTAATAATTTAGCAGTGACAATGTTAACTTCTAACGGAATGATAAAGGCAGTCAGTGGTACAGAATTTGAGAAGGGAAAGATTTCTGAAGAGTGTATAAAAGTAGTAGAAGGTAGTGTGATATGTCACATTCATAAATTCTTAAAAAAGAGAAACACAGTGAAGTTATATTGAGTCTACAAATTAATGCTATTTTATTCTGAGCAACCAAATGCGTTGTCAAAAATAAGTTCCAATTATTATCAATCAGAAGCATCTATGTTTTGCCTGAAGAGACAAAAATCTCTCTACTTTCAAAGAAAGTTTACATGATTCTAGTTAACAATCATATTACTCTAAATATTGGGAGAGAATGGTCAGAATAAATTAAAATTCCCAAATTGTTTTCTGGTATAACAATTTTCACACATATTCACATATACTCTAATATAAAGTGTTTCTAATTCATTCTAACCCTATGAGTTTTCATTTGCAAATAAATTTGAGTCCTTTCAGCCTTGACTTAAATTGTAGATAAAATAGCTTTGTGCAACATAGAATAAAAGGCCTTTAAAAGGTTTAGAACATTTCCAGATAGAAAATAATTCATGCAAAACATTGTGATGAGATAAGTACAAAGAATGCAAAACCATATGGATTAATTTTCCTTTTAAATACAAATTGAATATGGAACTATGAGAAAAGTCACTTGGAAGTATAAAAGTAGATCACAAAATATGAAAAAGTCTTTTCAAATATTGTCTACATATTGCTTTTAATAAGATAACTGAAATAAACTTACTTTAATATGTACTTTGTTTTAATGTCTGCTAGTCACAATAAAAATGATTTTTATGGTATAATGTATTTCTTAAATTATATAATTATAATTTATTCTGAAAATGTATATTGTCTACAATTTGTATAATCATTTGCCACAGCCTTGATTATGTTTTAAATATATAAATGTAGAAAACTATATGAAAACATAGTAGATTAAACACATACAGGTCGCAGGTCACAACTGGAAAAGCAGCCTCCTTCACAACTCCACCTTGTCAGGGCCCACACAGAGTACCGGGGGCTGGGTGCAGCGGGAGACTGCCCAAGTTCAATCTGGCGAGATAGCCATGCAAACCATCTCTCTCCCCTTTCTGGCAATTTAGAGTTAACCAAGTCAAAAAATTACTTTAAAAGCCTTTATTCAAAAAAACATATAGTAAACTTAGTTAAATTTTAATATGGGCTATTTATCATGCTATATTGTTTGAATTAGATAACTAAAGTGTTGGGTACACTTTTGGTTAAACACTTTGTTTAAACCAAAACAAGGTGGAAGTAAATATGAAAGAACTAGAAAAGTAGACCTAGTGTAGCTATGATTTTTTTATTTACAAATATTGGTAAATATGTTAGTATGTCATTTGATTAATTTTTACCATATTTAATTACCATGAATTGACTATAAATTTAATTGCAATACTTATTCACTTAATCTTCTGCCCATTCAAAAGAAAACCAATTAAGCAAAAGTTTGGTTAAAACTATACCAAAAAGAAAGTTAAACTATACCAAAATTAATGAATATCTCCACTAGAAAAACTTTTCAGTATGTCCACAAACATTCTCTTTCCTATCCCAAACACATAGAAATGCCATATTACCACATAAATAATGATCAACTCAAGAGAAAAATAAAAGGAATAAATTCTTACCTTAGGAGAAAAAATATATAGCCAATGTATCACTAAGTCAAGTTGATAAGTTATTAATTTGAAATTGATTAGAAGTTGCTGAGTATATAGAAGTTATATGTGAACATGAAACAACTATCCAAAAGCTCCAGAGATCCATTCAAATTTTTCTTATTCAATTGACTTTGATTTTCAAGAAAATATTTTCATAATTTAGCATTTTATATCTGCTTCTCTCTTTCTTCCTCAACATATGCACATATGTGTACATGTGTACATGAAATGCACATATAGAACATGATATATACAGAAATAAATGGTAGCATTTCTATTGTATAATCAGATTATAATCAAGGAAATAAAGCAATCTATGTATCTAATTGATAGATATATAAAACATTTAATCAACATTTAATCTCTAGTCAACCAAGCTAATACTGTGTAACCATCATTGCTATGAAAAGCTATAAAAACATAATAACATATATAAATAGGATTTATGCCAACATTATTAAGGATAATACAAAAAAGTGACTATAATAAAAAATAACTTAAGCTATACTTTAAAATAACTAAAAGAGTGGAATTGGAATGTTCTTAACATAAAGAAATGATAAATGCCTGTGGCATTGGATACCCTAATTACCCTAATTTGATTAATTCACATAGTATGCCTGTATCAAAACATTACAGGTACCCTATAGAGATACACAACTATTATATACCTATAATAATTAAAAATAAAAATAAATTTGAAAAAAAAAAACAGGACCTATACCACAATCATTAAGGATAATTCCAGAAGATATTGGCAGTTTCAAATAGACAACCTGGTTACCTAAAGACTGCTTTAAGTTCTCAGATTTCAAAATGTCTGCATGCTGAGAAATGTAGAAATCATCTTTGTAACCAGCTAGACATGAATACAAATATATCATATGGACATGTCAGTGATATATTTAGTGGTATTTAATTATTTAATTTTTATTCTTATTTTATTCACAAATATGCTTGGAACTATTTCCTAAAGACAGGTAAATAATATTTTGAAACTCTTTTTCTTTCTGTCTAAACTAGACATTCAATCTCTCACCCAGTCCTAGGATATAAATATTAATATAAATATATATCATGAAAAAGTATAGGTTGAATCTATTCTCTCATGCTATATTTTGTTTTCTGTATCATTTAAAAATGTAGTTCCCTTCCCAAAGTTAAGGTATAATACACATTAATAAAGAAATACAATTGTAACATAGAATTCTCTATATACTCTATATTTTTAAAATGTATTTCTTTTCCACTAAGGCAAGTTCATTTCAATTATGTGTATAATTTTCTCTTTAGACAACTCTTTAAAGGATACTGTAAATAATATATTTTGTGTGGAAACCTTTTAAATTAGATCAAAAAAGTAACTTCCGCATGTAAATGATCTCTTTTGATACCCACAAGTGATTCTGATGATTTTTATTTCTTTATCAACAATTTTATAGTTTCTGGCTTGGTTTGATAAAGCAGATACTTGCTTTCCACCAAAGGTGAGATCTTTTCTAGTCATTAATTTCAAAACTTTAAGCTGCTTAGCAATATTGTTTCAATGATATGTTTTTTTAATCTTAATAAATAACTTATACCTCACTTCTTAACAAAAGAAGTTGTATTATGACTCTCAAATTTAAGTTGTGCTCTCTGTTCCAGTTTTAATTATCTGATAATTTTCTGAATTAGAAGTATAATATTTTCCATTGTTTTTCCTGAGAGTAATTTTCTATTGAAAGTCAAAGGAAAATATCCATACAGCAAAACATACTACATAGCTGTTAATAAGCAATCTCTATCCCCACTTGCAGCCCTTTGTATATTTTTCATAAATATGACCTCAGTGATCAGCCATGTGCTTAGAATTCTTGACACATGTTATGAATTATCAAAGCTGTATACATAAATATTTGATTTTCTTTCAGAAATTTTGACTTCAATATAATATATATGTTTTAATACTTTCTAAAATCCATCAACATAAAAGATATTGTGGAGGTTAAAATGATGTAAAGGTGGCCTTTAAACTCAATATATCTACAATTTTATGGCAGGTAAAACTAAACTATACAGAGAATACTATTTGTTATATAAGGTGGTTTAATATATTCAGTAATAAAAGAAAATAGAAAAGAAAAATGTATGATGAAATGAGAGCTAAGTAAAACCTGTTGACTAGCCTTCCAAATGTGAAAGTTATTTCCATACACTGAAAAGAAAAAGACATACTCCATATGAGTATGTGAAACAGCACACAGTCACAGAGGTAAGACTAGACATTGAATGTGAACGAATGTAAGTAGGTGAACCTTATCTTAGCAGATAGTTCATTCTAGGGAATAGTAGAAAAGGTTATATAGGATGTGACACAATTATAAAGGAAAGCACTTGAGGTTAAAATAGAAGAATCAAACTTTTTTTCCAAGAAACAGAAATTTATTAAAAGAAAATGATTCTGAAAATTCTCTGTAAGGTGGTGGACTCAATGGCAATAAGCTAATGTTTGCCATGTATTAATATGAAATGTCCGTTTTCAAATCAAAAGTGTAGTTTATTATATTTCAAACAAGAAGTGGTAACATAATGAGTGAGATGTGCACCATCTGGGGGATGGTCATGATGGAGACTCAGACTTTTGGGGGGAGGGGGGGAAATGGGCATTTATTGAAACCTTAAAATCTGTACCCCCATAATATGCCAAAAGAAAAAAAAAAAAAAAAAAAAAAGAAGTGGTAAAATTAATCACAGTATGCACCTAAACTATTGACACAGTTATGCCATCTTAATGATAGCTTGTTTATGCCAGTAACGAAGAAGCCTGGAGAGCAAGTGACAATGAAATAATGAAAGACATTTTCCACAGCTTGCTGAGAATTGAATATTTTCCCTTGCAGGAAGTGTTCCAAAGCCCAGAAGAAGTAGTAGTCAGTTGGTGCCACATCTGGTGAATATGGTGGATGAGAGATACTTTTCAAGTCCAGCTTCTGTAATTTGAGCAGCATTATTTTTGCTACATGTGGTGGAGCATTGTCTTGCAAGAGGATTGGTCTGTCTCTATTGACAAATCTCTGGCTGCTCTATTGCAAGCATCCTCATCATTTCATCCAATTAGTTACAGTAGACATAGAATGTAATCGATTAGATGGGTTTCTTGAAGGTGTTTTGGATAATACTATTAAAACTGATACCATTAGCTTTTTATGATGTATATTCACTTTTGGACTGTGTTTTGGCACTGCATCTTTATCAACCATTGTGCTGAAAGCTTGCAATTGTCAAAAGAATCCATTTGTCATCACATATCACAATACGGTGTAGAAATGGTTCACCTTTATGCTGCCATGGCAAAGAAAGGCAAGCTTTGAGAAGACTTCTTTTATGACACTCATTTAATTCATGTAGTATCCATCCATCAAGTTTTTTACCTTGCCAATTTGTTTCAAATAGTCCAATATCGTTGCGATAGTAACGTCAAACTGTACTGCTAATTCACAGGTAGTTTGAGATGGATTTGTTTCCAATACAGCTTTCAGCTCATCATTATCCACCTTGGTCTCAGGTCATCCACATGGCTCATTTTCAAGATTAAAATCACCAGAATGAAACTTCTGAAACCATTGATATACTGTGCACTCATTAGACATATTCCTGAACACTTGGTTGAGATTTCAAACTGTCTGTGCTTCATTGGTTTCTCCTCAGAACTTATATTAAAAAATAGCATGGATTTTTACTTATCTATGGGTTCACAAAAATGTGAAAGATAAAAAAATGTGAAAGATAATCACAAACCAAACTGTGTGTTTGAAAGAATGAGCATGTACCTTCATGGGAAACAAATGACAAAGTGATATGTCAGAGATATTAACTGTCAAACTTAGTACTTCAGGAAATCAGATATTTCTTACTTAATAACCTAATATTTCAATAATCTAGGTAATTGAAGAGCTCCTGCCTTAGAAAAGTAGCAATAAATAAGTAGATAAAATAAAGGTAGCACACACTCACACTGCAAGGCTAAAGGTGCATATTAGTGTCTGTGTCTATGGGTGTGTGTGTGTTTGCACACACTTTCATAGATGCACCATTTGATTTCTACTTGAATAAAAGAGTAGAAAAAGGATACCAAAGGAGAGTAGTTTCCTCATTTAACATCAGATTACTGGAAATGCACTCATATCTAGTATAGAAATAAAGGAGTTGAGGGTGATAGCTCCTAACTTGGAATGGAGATTATGAGTCAATACAGTTTTATGTTAATTTTGAACTGACTACAAAGTATTCATGGGCCACTCCTTCCATAAACATGCTTAAATTATTTTCTCCAAACATATTTAATTATTAACCCATCTCTACTGGAGTGTCTGTTTTCAACTGAGCTTCATTTACCCTCTCCTACATGATCCCTTGCACGACAGTGGAGAGCATAAACATTTCATCTATTAGAATCACTTTCAAGCAGATGTCTAGACTAGGTTCAGCCAATGTGAGGCAATAAAGAGAGATTTAGAAGTGAGAAGAAACACAGAACTTCTGGTGCAGCTGTAGCAAGATACATAGGCATTTGGCAGATGTGATGTTGGCAGCAGTACACAAGTGAGTTCCTGTGAATCACCTGCTTTGAGTATTCAGGCAACTGATGCCATTGCAGGTGGCTTTCTCACATTCCTCAATTTTGAGATATCTGAGGCCAGTAGCAATTTCCCTGGTATATACACCCCCAACATTTAAAAAGAGATAAAGGCATCTAATTTGCTGCATAAAATGTTTTCTTTTTCCTATCCAAAGTAAATCCTTAGAATGCTTTAGGCTTTTTTTTTTTTAATTTATTTTCTTTTTAGGAAAGTGGGTCTAATACACCATCTTTAATAAAAAAATTATATTACTGTGGTAAGTACACTTAACACAACCTCTACATTCAACAAATTTCAGTATACAATGCATTATTACTAACTATAAGTTCAATGTTGTAAAGCAGATCTTTAGAACTTAATTCATTTTGATTAACTGAAACATGATACCTGTTGATTAGGAACTTCCCATTTCTCTCTCCCTCCAGTCCCTGGAAACTACCATTACACTCTTTGATTCTATAAATTTGACTTTTTTATATACTTCCTGACTGGCTTATTGCACTCAACATATTATCCTCCACCAATTTTTGTCACATGTTACAGAAACTTCTTTGTTTTTAAGGCTAAATAATATTCCATAGTGTGTGTGCATGAGTGTGTGTTTGTGTGTGTGTGTGTGTGTGTATCTCATACACCATATTTTCTTTCTTCATTCATCCATCAATAGACATTGAGGCTATTTCTATATCTTGTCTATTGTAAACAGTGCTGCAACGAATATGGGAGTATTAATATCTATTTAAAGTTCTGATCCCAGTGTTTTTGGATATGTATTCAGAAGTGAGATTGCTGGATCAGATGGAAGTTTTATTTTTATTTTTTTGAGAAAATCTCTATAATGTTTTCCATAGTGGTTCACACTTTTGCAATTCCATCAAAAATGCACAAGGTTTCACATTTCTCCATATTCTGGCCAACATTTGTTATATTTTATGTTTTTGATTATAGCCACAGGTGTAAGGTAATAAGTAATTATGGTTTAGAACTGTATATCCCTGATGATTAGTGATGTTAACACTTTTTCATGTACTTGGTCATTTTTATGTCTTCTTTAAAGAAATGTTTATTTATATCTTGAGCTTATTTTTAATCAAACTATTAGGATTTTTTGTTTCTTTTGTTTTGTTTTCTATTGAGTTGTAGGAGTTTCTTATATATTTTGGAAATTTATCCCTTATAAAATATATATATGGTTTGCAAATATTTTCTACCAATCTGTAGGTTGCTTTTCATTATGTGGACTCTTTCCTTTTTGTGCAAAAGATTTTTAGTTTGATATTTGTTTATTTGTGCTTTTGTTGTTTGTGCCTTTGGTGTCATATCTATAAAATCAAGCTTAACTAAAGAGGTGAAAACTTGTACAATGAAAACTATAAAACATTGATGAAAAAATTAGAGAATACACACATAAATGGAAAGATATTCTATATTCATGAATTAGAAGACTTAATATTATTAAAATGTACATATTACCAAACCAATCTGCAGATCAAATGCAATTCTTAACAAAATTTCAATGGCATTTCTTTTTTACAGATATAGTCAAAACAATCCTAAAATTCATATGGAACTGCAAAATAGCACAACAGAAATATAATTCTTGAGAAAGAAGAATGAAACTGGAAGCATCACAATATATTATGTGGTGTATATATTATATATCATAATATATTTTAAAATATTTTACAAAGCTACAATATTTTTTTCAAAGCTTTTACTGTGTACTAGCCCTAATGGACCAATGGTGTCAGAAAACTATGGACAACCATATGCCCCAGTGCCTTCCAAAATTATTCAAATTAGCCAATCTACACAGAGCCCAGGAAACCTACCTTTACCTCGCTTGTCATACATAAACTTCCCCATATGGCATCAGCCTTCTGTTACCATGCATGGATTGCAACACTCTGTGTGATCCTGCCAGGTGGCCATTTTCTTTGTAAATAACAAAAAATTCTGCCTTTCATCTATCCAAGTGTCATGGCATTGTGATCTTTTAGCAAAAGGATCTTATAAACAGGTGAGGGGGCAAAACTTGATACAACCAACTGGGGATAGTGAGCAGCACACTCAATTTACCAAATAGAAGTTTTAGTCCCACAGATTAAGAGGATAGTAGGGATGAGATAGAACTTCATTAAAATATAATATGGCTCTAAAAAATACTACTTCACAAAAAATAAATAAATAAAATTTAAAAATACTGCTTCAGAGACAAAAGAGAGCAAGACATAATTAGATAGCTATATGATAATGATTATTTCAAAGGAAAAGTGTATATAGGATATAAAATGCATTGGCTATTGACTATGTTAACAAGAAATTTTTACCCATACATAGTGATCAGGAGACATCAGTCTTTCTTGATTGCTCTAATGGCAATAACTGACTAGAGACTTTATTATAAATGCTCAAGGTAATCTCAGAAACAGCAGGGTGTAAGAATTCTGTTTCAGCAAAGACCAATTCAAACTTTTATATGGAAATGGCATCGTGATACTCTGAAATTCTATTTGATAATTTATTTTTCTCAACAACATTCTTATCCACAGAGAATATAATCTCCTGCACTGGAATTAATAATATCCTTGAATATTTAAATTTGGACATTAGTTCTTGCCCTAATTGAAGGGTTTCCTTATATCCTTTCAAAGTTTTCAAAAATTTGGGTGTGTAAGGGCATTAGAACAGTTTATTAATTTTCCTGTTCTGCTTACATATGCAATGATCTGCTACAGAAATTAGTTTGGTTGTTTTTGTTTGTAATGGACCATTGTGTTTGATAATCATTTTAGTTTAATATGGGCAGCAAAATAGAAACAAATACACTTGTCAAGCTCTACCATTGATGCCTGATATTTATCATGTTTTTTCTTTTTTTATCATCTAGCCAAGTATGTTTTCCCTTAATTGTTTTACAAGTATCAATATTATTCTAATAACTCACTTTATATCTTCTCACTATATAACAATTGTTACATGTTCTTTGACTACATAAAAATCATTTTTATATAAAATTATAACTGAGCTATTGGTCTATCATTCAAAGTCTTCCCTGACTTTAGATCACATTTTTGAGATTGTAAATTTGCTGAAATCACCAAGAAATTGAAAAATATGTTTCTTTAAGTAGACATTTCCCATTTTCAATTTCACACAAATGGTGACTTCCAAACAGAATGTTTGTTTATATGGTTTTCATCTGCATTAGAAATGCAGCCACCCCCCCCAAAAAAAAAACAGACAAAACAGCAACATAAAGCAATAGCAATGGGCATCCTCATACTGAAGACAAAATAATTCATTCACTGATGCACACAGGCGATTATTGTTTAGGCAGTGGGTTCTTAAAACTTGCCAGACCAGGCTTCTACATGAATATGTTTATTGCAAAATGGAGACTACATGCTAAAATTCTAGAGAATCTGCAGCTTTAGCTGACTGGGATGTCTCTTTGCTGTCCAGTCCTGCCTCTCTGCATCGTGAAACCTCAAGCACGTTGTGGTGATTTCCCTCATTCCCCATTTCATTTTGAATGTCAGTTTGATTTTTTTTATTGTTATTGATCAACTATTCTCTAGGAAGGCATAAACTTTCACATTATTTTCATTAATAGATTTATAATAATTATTTTAAAATCCTTTTTCTTCCACCCCAATATCTGGGATAACAGTCATCTTCTACTGACTCTTTGTTTATTGTTAACATCTTACATTTTAGATGTATTCTAAATGTTATTCCATTTTGTATAAAGAACCATTGAGAATGTTAATGATGTTAATGTCACATGGGGAGGGTTACCTGTATCATAATTTGAAGATCTAAACTAAAATGTTCAATCCAGTCAGTTTCAATCCAACTCAGTTGGCACTGAGTTGAGAAAGTCGAAATAAACTTTCAACAACAAAAACAATATGGAATAATAAAGCATAAGAGAATTATCTGTTAAGACCTAAGAAAATAAATTTCAATAGAAAGATGAAGGGAAGAATTTCCTAGGGAAATACATTTATCAGAATGGATCCCATTCAACTAGACTAACAAAGTAATTTCAATAGAAAAAAATGAGAAAAAGTTATCAATAAATTTCCACCAAGAGGATCTATATATTACTTGAGTATTGAAAGGTTTTTCCTAACTATATCTATAAAACCAATACAAATAAATATTTATAAATTAGACAGCCAGGAAGTCATAAACAAAACAAAAAGTATAAGCAAGTTAAAAAATATATAATGAACGAGGGAGAAAATATTTGTGTCATATATTAGATAAAAATGAATAGCATACCCTATTTTTTAAAACACTCTTATAAGTTTGAGGGAAAAGTTAGAAAAAAATGTGTAAAAGACAAGAATTGATAATTCACCAAAAATTTAAGGAGATGAAGGTGCGTGTATGTATGTGTGTGTTAAAAAGTTATTCACTGACACAACATGGATGACCCTCAAAAACATTTTGCTAAAGTGAAAAAAAGTCAGATACAGAAGATCATATATTTTATAATTCAACTTACATAAAATGTTCTAAAAAGACAAATCTATATAGACAGAAAATAGTTACCTCAGGCTGTTAGTGGAAGTGGAATTAACTCTAAATATGTATTAGGGGTCTCATTGGAATGATAAGATTATTCTAAAACTGGATTATAGTGATAGTTGCATAGGTTGGTAATTTTACTAAAAATTATTACATTGTACACTTAAAATAGGTAATTTTATTGTATATTTTAATAAATTATACCTCAATAAAGTTGTTTTTAGAGAAGTAACTGGCAATGTCTGTCCTCCCATCTTCACAAAAAAATGACCTTTATTTAGAGCAAGTAAAGAGGATCCAGAACTTGCTAGATTGAAAAATGAAAATATTTCTCACACTCACCTCAAGCCTTTCACAAGAGTAAAGGGTCTTCAAAGTAAGCAAAGATCTCATGGTGAATGTCAAATCTGCACTATGCCTGTGGGTCATTTTGTTAAGGATTCTGATTACCAGGTGGAGTCTCTAGTTATACCAATGGGACTACAGAACTCTTTATGGTGTGACTGCCCATCGCCCTGCCATGATCAAAAAGGTACTGATGAAGTCTACAAAGAAGAATGCCTCAAAAATAATGATGGGGATGATTTTTGGCACAAAGTGTGGAATAAAATAATGAGAATATCTGCAAAGTTTTTGAACCTGCTCATACTGGCTAAGGTGGAACCAACCTGGATAAAAAGGGCCTAAGACATTTATAGGGTAAAATCATCTTTCCACTCTCTCTCAGCTTTCTACTGATAAAAAGTAAGCTGACTATGATATAGTATGGTATATTAAAGTCACCAGTTTCATTGTTCTCTGCAATCATATTTGCCTTGTAACTTTGCAGCACTCTCCCATTCTGACTTCAGCCTGGTTTTATGACCTGTTTTGGCAGATGAATTATTGGCTAGATAGGATGCAAGCGCAAGCTTTAAAAAAGGGCTTGCACATTTCTGCATGTGCTCTTCTTACTTTCTGCCGTTGCTTATGAGATGGGCATTCTCAAGAGAGCCCAGTGGCTCCAGAAAGGAAGAAGAGAAACACGTAGAACAGAGTTGAGTTACCCTGATTGTTCACCAGTCTAAATCATTTGTCAGCCAGCCAATTCCTAGATTTGAGCAAACCCATCCAAGCAGCAGAGGCACAAAGCTGAGCTCTCTAGGTATGTTTGTAATGTATGCTTATTTTCTTAAGCAACCGAGATGTTAACATTTTGTAAGTGAATCATCATCATATATTTATGAACAGAGCCACATCATTCTTATATCAAATCATACTATGTTATTAGAAAAGCTGTTAGCTCATAATGTCATTGTTTCATGAGTATATACAAATAGTTCAATTTTGAACTACTACATGTGTTTTATTGCATTTTAATTACTTTGCATCATATATTGACTTTTTGGAGGAACTAAGATTTTAAATGACTGCTAGTTTTTAGATAGTTCATATCTGCCATTTAAGAGTACAAGGTAATGAATTTTAAATAGAAAAAAGTTATCCAAGCATGAAACTATTTAGCACAATGTTTATATAACCATAGATATTTTTGTTTCTTATGAAAGGTCATCTGAGGATAAAGATAACATTTTAAAAAGTGTGACTATGGTAAAACAAAATGGATTTTAAGCCATTTATCATAAATAATAAAAGTCCATGTTTATACACATTCTTATTATCAGTTAATTTAGTTATGTCTGTGTAGTTATTAATTCTGAATATAACCTGCTTTTCTTTTCAGACAATTAATATTTTTTGCTTATTCATGAATGAGATATGACCTTTAATTTTTTTAATTTTATATTATATTGTATAATTTTAGTGAAAATTCTAAGGTCTATCTTTAGAATATAAAAAATAATTTCTATGTTTGCATTTAATGAATGGATATTGCTATGAATTTTTATTCTACCATTCACAATACATTGGAACATAAATTCATGACATAGTTATCACATACTTCCTGTTGACCAATCCCCTCATTAAAAATATGAGCAATAAAGAATATATTTTCTGCCATGATACCCTTACAATTTCTGCTTGTTATCTAACCATGAAGCTGATTCTTATTATTCCATGGGAAGTCCCAAGGTTCCTTTTCTTCTGTACCCATTTCTACCCAGGCACAGTGATAAAGGCTACATCAACAATTCTGCTGTCAGGAATATGCAAGTAAGAAGCAGACATCAGCTTTTATATTCACAAAAGCACTCAGACTTAAAGGGACCCTTGCCACATTCTCTGAAGAACTCCTCGCAAGAGAGTTCTGGAATGGTTCGTTTCTTCAGCTGACCACACACCAGGCAGCGGAAACACTAGTATGCCCTTCTTATGACATGATAAATCTTTGCTAGTGGTTTTTTTGTTTGCAGTTTTTGGTGCTACTCACAATATCCAACCAAAATAACAACTCCAAAGCCAACTGTTAATAAAGATAGAAGAGGAAAATAGGCTAAGTTAGATCAAAGCATAAATTAAATTAGCTAATAAAACCTAGGCAAAGTGTCTGGTCCCAGTAGTCTGAGGCTCACTTTAAGATGGGAGGTATATTTTCTGTCCTCAGCATTGTATCTTAGTTTCCAAGGCAACAAGAAAATTCATTCACCATTCATGGTTATGTAAAAAATTGAAAATTTATGCAATGTTTATTTTTAAAATAAGATTGATGCTTATATTAAGATATTATATATTTTTTTTAGTTTTCTAAATGCAAACTAAGATATTCAACTAAAAAGAAAAAGGATAAAATCAGGTGTTAAGGTGAAATAATATGTGAATTAGAAATCCAGTGGATTAGTTTTCTATTGCCGCTGTTAACAAACTACCACAAATTTAGTTGCTTAAAACAAAGCAAATTTATTATCTTACAGGTCTATAGGTTAGAAGTTTAACACAGTTCTCACTGGACTAAAATCAAAGAGTAGGCAGAGCTGCCTTCCTTTCTGAAGGCTCTATTGGATAATACATTTCGTTGCCTTTTCCAGCTTCCTGAGGCCACTCACATTGTGTTTGGTTCCAGGCTCCCAGCTCCCTTGCATTATCATCAAAGCTAGTGATTAGTAAATTAATAAATCTCACTGATTTCCCATAGTGACAATTCCCTCTGACCACCAAGGAAATAGTTCTCTGGTCTTAAGGATTCATGAGATTCTAGGAAAAATCTCCCTGTCTTAAGGACCTAAAACTTAGTCACATTTACTGAACTCCCTTTTGTCATTTAAGGAAACATATTCACAGGTTTCAGGGGTTAGGACATTGACTTTTTTTTTGGAGGGGGGGCATTATTCTGCCTACCAGAGGTGGTTAAAGGAAGCACGGGTTTTCTACTGGGAGTATCAAAATATACTAGAACTTATTAAAAATAAGGTATATCAAGGTGCAGGCTCTCTTTCAGACCTACTGATTTAGGATCTTCATGGTGAAGATCTTTACATGCTTACTTTAAATATTTCTGAGGATATGCTAATTCACAAGCATGGGTACAAAAAATATTATAATGTTTAAATAAAGACAATGTTTAAGAGAAGGCACATAATAAATATATCACATTACCTCACTCAAAATATTTTTCCACTCTAATTTAAATTGCTACAGAAAAATCATATGATGTAGGGGTATATATATATATATAAACCTAGACTTAACATATGTGCATGGATCTTAAAATATAAATGCAATACTTCTTGCAAAAACACAAATTTATCACATGTTTAAAGATGTGCACATTTAGCAAGAACTGTTCTGGCAGAACAGTTCCAAGAAGAAACTTGGACTTAAAGGACTTAAAGTTGACGGATACAAAAGTACAGCTAGATAGAAGGAATCAGTTCTAGAGTTCTATAACACTATAGGCTGACTGACATTAATGACAGTTTATTATATATTTCTAAATAGCTTGAATAGTGGATTTTAAAAGTTCCAAACACAAAGAAATGATATTTGGGGGGTTATTCTTTGTTTGTTTTTAATATATGATATTTTTATTTCAGAATTTTACTGGGGTACAAAATGTTTAGGTTACATATATTGCCTTTGCCCCACCAGAGTCATAGCTACAAGCATGTCCATCCCCCAGACACCATTAGGTGTGAAGACACCTAACCCCACCTTACCCCTCCCATCTGCCTGGCACCTGATGAATGTTACTGCCATATGTGCACATAAATGTTGATCAATTAATGCCAACAGGAAAATCAGCAAGAAAAAAATTCAAACAACCCCATTAAAGTGGACAAAGGACATGAACAGAAACTTTTCAAAAGAAGACAGACTAATGGCCAACAAACATGAAAAAATGCTCAACATCTCTAATCAGGGAGATGCAAATCAAAACCACAGTGATATATCACTTAAATCCAGGGATAATGGCTTTTATCAAAAAGTCCCAAAACAACAAATGTTGGCATGGATGTGGAGAGATAGGAACACTCATATATTGTTGGTGGGGCTGCAAACTGGTACAACATCTATGGAAGGTAATATGAAGAAATGCTAAATGTTTGAAGTGATGGATATGATAATTATCCTGATTTGATCATTACACATTGTATACATGCAAAATTTATATATAAATATAAAATTGTGGCTGGGCAAGGTGGCTCACACCTGTAATCCTAGCACTCTGAGAGGCCGAGGCAGGCAGATTGTTTGAGCTCAGGAGTTCAAGACCAGCCTAAGCAAAAGTGAGACTCATCTCTACTAAAAAATATAAAGGTGTTACCTGGACAACTAAATATATATATATATATATATATATATATATATATATATATATATATATATAAATTAGCCAGACATGGTGGCTGATGCCTGTAGTCCCAGCTACTCAGGAGGTTGAGTAGGATTTCTTGAGCCCAGGAGTTTGAGGTTACTGTGAGCTAGGCTGATGCCACAGCACTCTAGCCTGGGCAACAGAGTGAGAATCTGTCTCAAAAAAAATAAATAAATAAAAAACAATAAAATTAATAAAATTATTATGTGTCAATTAAAAATAAGTCAGCAAGATGGCTGATGAGAGTAAGCAGATATACACCTCCAAAGAACAACCAGAATATCCCTCAAAAACTCATTTTGAGTAGATCATCAGATGGAGGAAGAGTAAAAACAGCAGATGACAGGGGCCATTGAGGGTCAAGTTAGAAGACAGACTACCTGAGTGAGCTTGCTTGCTTTCTTTCTTTCTCTTTCTTTCTTTCTTTCTCTTTCTTTCTTTCTTTCTTTCTTTCTTTCTTTCTTTCTTTCTTTCTTTCTTTCTTTCTTTCTTTCTTTCTTTCTTTCTTTCTTTCTTTCTTTCTTTCTTTCTCTCTCTCTTTCTCTCTTTTTCTTTCTTTCTTTCTCTCTCTCTCTCTCTCTCTCTCTCTCTCTGTCTCTCTCTCTCTCTCTTTCTTTCTTTCTTTCTGCCTTGAGCAGGACCCAAGGCAAGGATAAGCAGGAAACCTTTAGAACCCCACACTCCTGCCTGAAACCTTTCCCATTTTGGCTGAAGAAGCGCTCCTTGACAACCACCGAGGCCAGAGTGCTGTGGGGAGCACAGATAGAGGTTTTACAGGCTTCTAAACCCAGACACCCATGTCCCAAACTGATTGGGAGCCTTTCCCTCCATCCTCTGGGCTACTGCCTGGCTGCCAGGCCAGAGAGAAAGACGGGAACCCATGTGCACCCCCAGGTGGATTTTTCCTGCCATTCCTGTGGACCACGGCAGAACTGAAAGGTTTTTATACCAGGAGCTAGATGCCTGCCAGCCTTTCCATGGAGCTGCTAGCCTGTCTTCTCCCATGGATAATGGGACCCTTACCCTTCCACCCCCACTGAAATGCTGTGAAACTCCAAGAAGCTATCTTGAGTTAACCCCCAGTTGCCAGGGACCGAACTGCCTTTCTGAGTCAGGGTCAGTGCTTGCACTTGAGGGCCTGTGGGCCTGTAGGTCTGTTTCCACACTGCCAGGACTCGATCACATTGTTCAGGGTCATGAAGGGGAGATTTATGAACTGATTTCAAGTGGGGAGGAAGCCCACATGAACAGAACTGAGAAGAGAGAGCTTTGTGTTGCAGTGTAGAAAAAGAACACCCTGCCCCTCTCAGAAACAGCAGCTACTTTCTGATGGTGGAGAGTCACTTTCTGATCCTGCTGTGCTCAGTTGCTCTCTGACTGGGCCAGCTGGTTTGGACAGAGCTAGAGGGAGATGGGAACCCAGGCAATCTCCTGCACTCCAGGATGAAGTTGCTTTACCACAGCTGTGTGCCAGGTTGGAACTGAGGGTTTTTTGAACAAGGAGCTTCACACCTGCCAGCATTTTCACCAGAGCTATCTGCCAGGCTGCTTCACAAATAGTGATGTCCTTCCTCCTCCCCTTCCCCAATCTTGGTGAACTGCAGTGAAATCCCAAGCACTGGCTTCAGTTTCCTCCAACCAGGTGAGGACTAGCATGTTTCTCTTAGTCAGGGTGGCACATGGAGTCTGGGGTCTATGAATGGGTATGTGGACTTGTTTCCATACTCCCAAGACTCAATTGCATCATTTGGGGATGGGAGGGGAGATTTATAAACTAATCTCAAGTGGGGAGGGAGCTTATGTGGACAGAATTGAGAGGAAAGTGCAGTGTGCATCTGTGCTATGCTCCAGGTGTAGGACAACCCCTCCCCTAGAAATGGCAGCCATGTCTTCTCTCTTGGCAATGGAGGCTCACAGTCAGGTCCCACTATGCTGCCTGAGCACAAGTGCCTACAATCTGGCCTAACAGCTTTGGCCAGAAGTGGTGGTTGAGGCGACAATGTGAACCCCACTTCTGTCTGCTAGACTGTGGATTCTAGATTATTCCACTTCCTTGAGCAGTTTCTTTAAGGTAGTTGGGCAGTACCACCTCACCACTATTTTCCCAGCAGCCTTGGAACTGAACTTAGACCCCTGTTGGGACAGCACTTGTATCAAACTCTGGGAAACCTAGATGCAGATTACCTGACCAATTCCTACCTGACTCCTCCTCCCACATCAGTCTTGGTGGTGGCAAATCACAATAAGGGTCCTCCTGGGAATTCAAGGGTCCAACCCCAGTGGCTAGGACATCTCATTGATCACTTCTTTTGACAGGCTAAAGCATAGCTCCCATAAATAACCCCACATCCAGCTCTCTCGTGCCAGTACAATCTACTAACATGGAGTTAGTAGACTGTGTACAGCCCATTTTATTATTTGCTGGTTCAGTTGTTCAGGGCTTGGCCAACTCATAACCTCAAGTGTCATACATAATTTTGGATGTTAGAACTATTTAAGATCAGGGAAAGAGGCAAGATTCCAGACATCTCCAGCTCACAAATAATTAGCATTCAAGAAAACCACCACATTGAGAGAGGATCAAGATGGCGGACGAGAAACACCGCCAGAAAGAGTGTCTCTGCAGAAAAGACAGATTCTAGCAAAAATTAAAAAAAAAGAAGCAAGAAGGCGAGCATACAGCAGATGAGGGCCGGAAAGAGGGGTATCTGAGACCTCGGGAGACTCCACGGGAGGAGGATGCAGAGGAGAACTGGAAGCTGAGACCACCGGAGCAGCCCGGAGACCAGCGGGAAGGGTAGGTGGATAAATCACCTTCCACCGCCCTGCATTTGGGACTGCTGGTGGGCTTCCCAGCGGGTGGAGAGACCTGCGGACACCAGCCCAGAGATGGCACCACCAGCTAGCAGTGAGCCTGTAGCGGACACGGCACCAGACTCCCAAATCCCTTGGGGCACCTCCGTGTGCACAGACCCGAGCCTCGAGGCAGGCGCCATATTGCCTCCTCCTCCCCTCCACTGACCCTACCCTCGGCTGCCCAGAGAGACAATACAGCCACCATCTGGAGGCACCTCCAGGGAACGGGACCTTCCCTTTTGGGACCCTACAGCTGACTAAGGGGAACTCAGACTGTGAGCGCCCTACCCACCAGCCCTCCCAGGTGCTGCTGGCACGGTGTTCCCAGGAGAACGGTGCAGACTCAGAGGCTGAGAGACACAGACACAGCTTGGGCTTCCTGTGGGTGAATTGGGACCAGAACAGAACTCCTCTCCCTGGTGAGGATACAGTTTGAACTCTGGGACCCAGAGGTTGGACCTGCAGACCAGATCCCGTGCACCAAGGTCTAGCATTCCCCGGGGCACAGAAGGGATATTTGTGAACAGCCCACTGAGGTGTGTGTGCCTCCAGGGGCAGATCAGCATCCTAGAGGGCAACCCTCCCACCAAAGGGAGGCTGTGTGCCCAGCCCAGGCAGCGTTTCTGCACAGGGAACCTCCCCACTGGCATCACAATCCGGGGAGGCCTGGTGGCGTGTGGTCTGGCCTGCTGGCAGAGGCCCAGGAGTAGCTGTGGAGTTGGGGAGGGTGGAAAGAAGCGAGGCTTGCTCCAGACTGCGGGTCTCAGATAGCCCCACCCCCACAAGCAGACTTTCTGGCTGAGCGGGACCATACCAGCCCCGCCCTGACAGCTTTTCCTGAAAGCAGAAAACAGAACTTTGACCCCTGCTAACTGCCTGAGGGCAGGCTTACCCAGCCCAGCACCGCCCAGAACAAGAGCTGATAACAGGACACAAAATCAACAGCATAGCCTGTTCCTCCAAGCAAACGCCACCTACTGACAGGGAGTGGTCCAATCTCACCCACAGACACCACCTAACACCTCAGAAACTAAACAAGGTGTGTGAATACCCAAACAATAACCTAAAGGAAAGAAACAACAACTGATCGACATGGGAAGAAATCAGCAAAAGAACTCAGGAACTATGAAGAACCAAATGGAAAACACAACCCCAAGAGGAGCACTAGCCCCCTAGAAATGGACACCAACCCAAATCAGGCAACCAAAATGACAGAAGAGGAATTTCATATGTGGATCATAAGAACACTCACCGACCTGCAACAACAACTCAATAACCAACACAAAGAAACCACAAAAAGCCTCTAGGAGCTGGAAAAAGAAATGGAGACAATGAAGAAAATTTAACCGAACTCCTGGAAATGAAGAATCAATTCAGGGAACAACAAAATACAGTGGAAAGTCTCAAGAACAGGGTAGATCAAACAGAAGAAAGAATCTCAGAGATTGAAGATAACACCCTCCAATTAAATAAAACCATCACAGAGATAGAGCAGAGAAACAAGAGAAAAGAGCAGGGCCTACAAGAGCTGTGGGATTATGTGAAGAAACCTAATGTGAGGGTCATAGGGTTACTAGAAGGGGAAGAGGACAACATCCAAGGGTTGGACAAGCTGTTTGAAGATATAATAGAGGAAAATTTCCCAGGCCTTGCTCAAAATCTCGATATACAAGTTCAAGAAGCTCAGAGGACCCCTGGGAGATTCAATGCAAACAGGAAGACATCATGACATGCAGTCATCAGACTGACCAAAATATCAACTAAAGAGGTCCTTTTAAGAGCTGTAAGACAAAAGAAGCAAGTGACATACAAGGGAATGCCAATTCGAATAACACCAGATTTCTCTAATGAGACTTTACAAGCAAGGAGAGACTGGGGCCCCATTCTCACTCTTCTGAAACAAAACAATGCCCACCCTAGAATCTTTTTCCCTGCAAAACTAAGCTTCATCTATCAAGGAGAAATAAAGACATTCTCAGACAAGCATAGTCTCAGAGAATTCACCAAGACAAGACCAGCCCTACAAGAAGTACTCAAAACAGTGTTACGCACGGAAAACCATAATAAGAACTCATGAATATAAAAACAACCAAAATCCAAAGATTAAAGGCCAGATAGTACAATGGCTCAAGAGAGAGATCAAAGCAACAACATCCAACCCAACAGAATGAACAGTAAACGACCTTACCTATCAGTTCTCTCAATAAATGTGAATGGCTTAAACTCTCCACTCAAGAGACATAGGCTGGCTGAATGGATAAGAAAATACAGGCCAAGTATATGCTTTCTTCAGGAAACACATCTAACCTGCAAGGATGCATATAGACTAAAAGTAAAAGGGTGGAGATCAGTATTCCAGGCAAGTGGAAGCCAAAAGAAGGCTGGTGTGGCAGTTCTAATTTCAGACGATTTAGTTTTTAAACCAACAAAAGTAGTGAAAGACAAAGAGGGTCATATATCATGGTGAAGGGCATACTTCAACAAGAAGAGGTAACAATTTTAAATATATATGCACCCAACTTAGGTGCACCCAGATTCATAAAGCAAACTTTACTGGACCTAAGCAAATGGATTAGTAGCAACTCCATAATCACCGGAGATTTCAACACCCCACTGACGGCACGAGACAGATCCTCCAAACAGAAAATTAATAAAGAAATAATGGACTTAAACAAAACTCTAGAACAATTGGGTCTGACTGACATTTACAGAACATTCTACCCCAAATTCACTGACTATAGGTTCTTCTCATCAGCTCACTGGACATCTCTAAGATTGACCATATCCTAGGACACAAAGTAAACCTCAAGAAATTTAAAAAATAGAAATCATACCATGTATCTTCTCAGATCACAGTGGAATAAAAGTAAAAATCAACCGTAACAGAAACTCACATTTCTACACAAAAACATGGAAATTAAACAACCTCCTACTAAATGATTACTTCATAAATGAAGAAATCAAGATGGAAATAAAAAAATTCTATACTCCTACACTGCTGGTGGGACTGCAAATTAGTTCAACCTCTGTGGAAAGCAATATGGAGATACCTTTAAGCGATACAGGTGAATCTACCATTTGATCCAGCAATCCCATTGCTGGGCATCTATCCAAACAATCCAATGACACTCTACAAAAAAGATACCTGCACTCAACGAATGTTTATAGCAGCACAATTCATAATTGCAAGGCTGTGGAAACAGCCCAAGTGCCCATCCATCCAAGAATGGATTAATAAAATGTGGTCTATGTATACCATGGAGTACTATTCAGCTCTAAGAAACAATGGTGATATAGCACATCTTATATTTTCCTGGTTAGAGCTGGAACCCATACTATTAAGTGAAGTTTCCCAAGAATGGAAAAACAAGCACCACATATACTCACCAGCAAATTGGTATTAACTGAACAGCACCTAAGTGGTCACATAGGTACTGCAGTAATAGGGTTTTTGGCAGGGGGGAGGGGGGAGGGTATATACATATATAATGAGTGAGATGTGCACCATCTGGGAGATGGTCATGCTGGAGACTCAGACTTGTGGGGGGAGGGGGGGAAATGAGCATTTATTGAAACCTTAAAATCTGTACCCCCAAAATATGCTGAAATAAAAAAATAAATAAATAAATTAAAAAAAAACACACACACACACAAAAAAAAAAAAAAAAAGAAAAGAAAACCACCACATTAAGCTATCTATTACTAAGGATTTTATTCAGAGCATTGTCTATATCTAAATACTCATAAGCAAAACTAAAGGTCCTTACCTTATATATGCTATAGTCAAACCCTTAAGAGGGGAGAGAAGTGTCATTTAAACAAAAGTAAAATCAAAAACAAGAAGTCTCAGCTTGTTCAAAAGAGAAGAATGCAAGACTTCTAGTGGTATAGAAAACAGAGTATAAAAATGCCCCCAAACAATTACACTAGCTATCAAGCAAAAGAATCCAACAAAAAGGAAATTACTGAAATGTCAGAAAATGAACTCAAAATATGGATTGCAAGTAAGCTTCTTGGTATTCAAAAGAAAGTGGTAAACTAACATAAAGAATTTAAAAAAAATTCAGGATATGAAAAAGAAGCTAGCTCATTAAAGAGATAGATATTTAAAATAAAAACATAACAGAACTTCTGAAATTGAAAGAATCATTTAGAGAAGTACAAAATACAGTGCAAAGTTTTAACAAGAGACTTGACCATACAGAAGAAAACAAATCAGAGCTTGAGGACAGGATTTTGATTTAACCCAGTTAGTCAAAAATGAAGAAAAAGAATGGAACTGGATACTATTATCCTCAGTGAAGTATCTCAGGCAATAGAAAATAAATACCACATGTTCTCAAGTATAAGTAGGAGCTAATGATGGGTATATATGGTCTTACATAGTGGAGTAATGGACATTTGAGGGTCATGGGTGGTAGATGAGGAATCAAAAATTACCTGTTGGGTACAATGTACATTATTCTTGTGATTGGTACCCTTAAGACCCTAACTTCACCAGTATATTATACAATTCGTCCATGTAACAAGAAACATGTTTACCCTCTAAATGTATGAAATAAAATAATAATAAAAGCAAAAAATAAAAAGAAACAAAGTATCACTACACACTACAAATATAAGAAAAAGATTTGGACTTGCCTGTGGGTATAAATGAAATGTTAACATCATACACTTCTAGACATCCTTTCAGTGATGTTATGTATGTATATAAGAACTTCTGTTTTTCATTGAAATATCAAGGAGAGATTGGATTTGAAGAAACCCATGGTTAAAATCAATAAATGTGATGGGGAGAATGTTATAAAGTCTGTTCTACTTTTATGCCATATAAATGGATTTTTGAGCCTTTGTGGAGAGAAATGTTATAGGCAAAAGATAAATAAATTGAAGAACAATAGCAGGGAATCCTATCTTTGGGAAAATTGTTGCGTTTAAATGTTAGCTTCAAAACTACTAACTTTGGAACACTGAATGCCTTACATAACCTCAGTCAGTACCTTAAGTTTTTGCATCTATAAATGGGTTAATAACACTTACTGAAATACAAGCTGCTAGCTAATATGCAGCCTCAACAGTTAGAAAGACTGGCTCTTTCTTCAACTGGAAAAACAGAAATACATTGATAAAACTTTACGTTCAAACAGCCAATTAAGATTCATCTTTGAGACAACAATATGATTGAGAATTTCTTTCTCATACATTTATGATTGTAACAATAGCTGGCGTTTGTTTGTGAAGTAATGAAAAACAATACAAAAGCAAAGAAGTGAATTATACCTCACAAATTTTGTATAGAATTCCAGTATGGTTGCTGGTATAGACTAGAAACAAGCGAAGAAGCACACCATTCTTGTGAGGGAATTATAATGCCAAAGAAACCACTAACTGGAGTTAAAAAAAATATTTTGAACATACAGATCTTAAACAAACTCTCAAATTCTCAAACTTGCATGCATAGGAGGCTGCCTGTGAAAGATATAAATCCTCAAAGAACTAGTCTATACCTCAATACTCACTTTAAATATGGACACAGAGGAAAGGACAAAGAACCTTCCAGAAAGATGAGCAAAGAGCCATAAAAAAATAAATGGATGAGATAATTATTTCTAAAGATTAGAATTAAGTTGTAATCAAGTGTCTCCCCCAACTTCTAGGAAATCAAGACTTTTTAATTATCATTAACAGTATTTCACCATTGCTCTGTATGTCTTCATATTTTACTTTCATAGTAAGGAAGTTAATTGCAATTATCTTGCTCCTCCTCCACCACTGTATATTACAAATGCTGACAGCAGATTACTTGTCTCCCTGGCTCTTATATTCTAGAGCCACAATTCCACCTAATAGAAAGGACTCAGAGAACTGGAAGTTTTAGATTAGGTGCAGAAGCTTGTTGGAAACACTTTGGATCTTCATCAGGGAAAAAGTAAGCATGTTCTAGTATAGAAAAAGTTGTGAAATTGATATATGGTGAATAGAATGGAAAAATGGTAGAGACTGGTAGCACAAATAATAACAGAAGCACTTCCCTATACTATGGTAATAATGTTCCCTATTTCTGAGTCATTGTCTTGTGACAGAGTTAGAACTAGCAAAATGTGAACAAAGTCTGACTTATTGTAATTTCCTTTGTGGAATTCTCTCATTCTTTATCATCTACTGATTGAATATCTATGCCCACAGCAATATTGTGTTAAAGAGGGAAGAACTGTTGTTAGCCTGGGTCCCTGAATGACTGAGTGGGATTGAGTCCTAATTAGGAATTCCTCACTTAGACGTCAAATGAATAAGACATTAAATTCTGTTGTGTTAACTAAGCCATTGTTATTTGAGGCCTTATCTATTACAGGAATTCACATTATTTAACTAATCACCCTAACTTATAGGGCTGTTAAGAGAATTACATACATGAATTAATTTATGTAAATTAACTGGTAAATGTTAGCTCTTATACTACAGTGTGTGTAACACTTCATACCACAGGGCATATAAGTGCTGCTTTGGTTTGGTTTCTCAATGAAATATAAATATTTCATCAAGAATTATATCTAACTAATATAATAATGAAAAGATAATATTTCTATTTAGTGCAAAATATGAACTCATGGACGTGGCAAAATTTCATTAGACACTAAATGGTGATAATGACTGATGTTTAAACAATTTTAGCCACTTTATGTGACTTCTGGTTTCTGAGCACACTTATAACACAAGAATAAATAGAGTTGAAACTTTCAATTCACGATTTTTATTTTTTTCAATTTCTTTAGTATATGATTTGTTTTCTCCTACTTGCATAATAATTACCTATCAGTAGTTATCCACTGGAACAGGAGGATCTGATTTTCAGAATTGTCAAATAAGATTGTATTTTGCTGGGGAAATTTTATAATGTAAACTAAAATAATCATTTTAAATAAAAGATATGTATATACAAATGTTCACATAGATAGGAAAACATGACTATACAAAAACAAATTTTCTCAAATATTAAGCAATCCTTCTATATTTGATAACTTGATGATCTTTTAAAATACTTCAGGGGATATTCTATTGGTAATATGCTAACTTATTTAATCAAAAGTCAGTGTAGCTTAGGTATATTAATATTATGCTCCAACGGAACACCCTGGAGTGAGGTTTATTGCTTAAACTGTGGAAAGGTCACACATTTACAGCATATTATAGTGTTTCAAAAATAATTACATTTTCCTTGTCAGTTGGGGAAATAGAAAGATAAGATCTATAATACTACATGCAATTAAATTTAACCTTTTTAATGAAATATTAGTGATCTGGGATTTACTTTCAAAATTCATTAAGAAAGCATTTTTTTCTTTGCATATTTGTATAAACTACTTAATGTAGAAGACAGACTGAGACCTATTTCTGAGTTCTAGACATCAGTTATCACATGCTTTTCAGATAGACCCATTTGAATTTACAAATGTCTAATCACACATAACATAAAAATGGGAATTAATTTTTCTTCAGTTTCCTCTTTGCATCATTAATTTATTTCATTGATCTTTCTAGTCCATGACTATTTATAAAATATCTTTTTCCTGCAAAATATATTTTTTTCTCTGGATGATGCATGTGGGGAGGGCAGAAAGACACAGCATGAACAAACAGTTCACAACTGCTGCCCTGGTGCAATTCCATTTGACTAGGTCAAAAGTTTATTTTTATTTATCAAATAAAATACTAAAACACTAAATACTTAGACACCCACAGCTCCAACTACATTTTCAGAAAAAGTCCATCAGAAATGATCCGTGTGAAATGTGCAGTGTAGATAATTAATCTGTAGAAATAGAAGCCCTCTTGAATATTTTAAAGATTCACTCAGCCATGTGATATGCTTCCAATTTGGTTATCAGCATTAATTCCAATATTGTTTCATTTAAAAATGCATAATAGAAACAGTGATTAAAGACTAATCTTATTCTTTACTACTAATTCCATACAGCCCTGAAATAGATGTCCCAATAACATTGGCTGTAGTAGAAACTACCTGTAGTCTCCACCCTCATGACCATGGCTGTGTACCAGTCCATGACCTGTTAGGAACCTGAACTTTGCCTCCTCCTCCCACCTTCACTCCCCTCTTCCCCCCTCCTCACCACACATCACCCTGTGGAAAAGTTGTCTTCCATGAAACTTAGAAACCAGGGGGCAAGTCTTCATCTGTAGTTACAGCTTCCACTCCCCATTGATCACATCATAGCCTGGGCTCTACCCTTCCTGTTAGTAGAAAAATTGCCTTTCATGAAACTATTCCCTGGTGCCAAAAAGGTTGGGGACCACTGATAAAGCAAGCACCAAAAAAAGCCTGACTAAACTGTATGAAAATGATGGCATTGCCACATGGACTTTGAGTGTCAATAATATTGACAGCTTCAGTACTGATATTTCTATCCTAAGAAGCCAAAGTGTTATACACAATGATTTGAGAGTTATGTTACCCAATCCAAACTTCTCTATTTGCATTTCAACACTACTGTGCAAAACTCCATAGTTACATGTATTAATAAAATTTGAAATGACAAAAATCATCCTATGAGAGAATGAAATCTGTTGCAGAACTTAAGAAATTCAAATTTTGCATAATCGTACAATGCAATGAGTAGTAAACTGTTTGGCTACGGAAGAGTGCTACCCTAGATGATATGATTTTCCATGAGGGCATATTCATAGGAATAGTGTCACCTAGCACTAATATTCTTTCATGTAAACATGACTTTTTGGGGAGGGGGGATAGGTTAAAATCTAATTCCTTACAAAAACCCAGAGCTTTGCGTTTTGTGTTTGGAATTACACCTCCATCCCACAACATTATACTCTGAACATCTCTGTGCCTTTTTCTCCTTAGGAAAGCAAAGATGGAAGATGGCAGAGACTTTTGGCTATATAGTTACATTCATTTCCTTCTTTAATTATAGAATAAGATTTTAGCTTGACCATAGGAAAGATTGCCTTCTTTATAGCTTATGGTGGGCAGGTGTCCAAAATCTTTTACCAGTATAACTATACTACTTACTGGTCATTTTAAAATAAGAATGAGCATATGCTACCTTATTTCTATGTCTCTTAGACATTTCTGGGGAGAGGTGAAAACCACACTAGCCACTGTGATGAAAACAGCATATTTATAGTGAATAAGCTGCTATACTAGCCCTAGACAATCTTCATTTGAAACAGTAGTTTACAGAAAAAAAAAAAAACAAAAAAAAACCACCATGGCTTCAAGCCATGTCACAGCTAAACCCTCCCACAGAGAACAATTATAACATTGGATAATATGCACAAGTAAGTTGTTTGAAAGCATCAGAGTACAACCAAAACAGACTGGATTTAAATAAGTAATATCTCAGAGATAAAGATAGCACTATGACATGAGTTACACACTTCCCACTGCCACGTCATTGAGGACATTTGCTCATTTACAGTGCAGGAAATAAAAAATGAGCTGGAAGGAACATCCTGAGATTTTTGGATGTCTCTTTAGGATGAGGAGACAAAAATTGAAGTTATAGATTGCCAAAGAAACCTAATTTTTAAGAAGCTGAAAAGAACAACCAAGATATTAGCCTGATAGTTTGTATGGCACTTGTTATTGAGGCTTCTGTAAACATCTGAGCTGGTGACATTATACCTGTATAAGACAAAAGAGACTTTAAGAAATGAATATTACATGGTATAAAAAGAAACAATTATGATAAAAAAGTAAATTGAAAAAAAAGCTGTAAAAATCCTGAATTTTAATGTAGCTATTAACACTTCAAAATATGTAAAACAACAATTGATTAAGACTAAAGTTAAAAATAGGAAAACATTGAATCATAGTTGGAGATTTTAATGCAACTCTTTCCATAACTTATAGAAAATCAAGATATATAATATTTTAATAACAAGATAAACAAAATTTATTAAAAGTCATATGTATAAAGCCCTAACACCAGCAATAAAATTACTTTAAAGAAAATATAGAAACGTTTAATATTTACCAAATTCTGGGCCATTAAGAAAAAATCAAATCTATACTGAAGATATTCATTAACCACAATAAGTGCAAACTACAAATCAACAGCAATAAGATTATATAAAAGTATTAAACAAAATAGTTGTAAATATCCCACATGACATGTATCAAAGAAGAAATCATAATCAGAAAATATTTAGAATCAGATAGCAATTCAAGTAAAATGCATGGAAACTTATGGGAATCAGCAAAATCTGTCTTCAATGGGAAATGTATAGCTTTAAATGCAAAAACTCCACAATCTAAGCATTTAACTACCAAAGTAGAGTAGGTAGAATGATAGCCCTCAAAAAATTATATAAACACCTTAATCCTCAAAACCTATGAATGTTATCTTATTTGGAAAAAGACTCTGCAGATATAATTAAGTTAAAGATATTTGAAATAAAGAGATCTTCTTGGGTTATCCCTTGAGCCCTAAATCCAATGAAAGTATTATTATGAGATCACAGAGATTTGATAAATGGAAGAGGAGGAGTCCAGTGATCATAGAGGCAGAGATTGGAGGGATGCAGGCATAGCCAAGGAATGCCTGGAGCCCTTTATGCTTAAAGGGTAAGGCATAGAACCTTCTTAAGAATCTTTAGAGAAAGCATGGTACTTCCATCACCTTGATTTCTACCATCCAGGATTATGAGAGAATAAACTTATGTTGTTTTAAGCCTTCCAGTTTGTGGTAATTTGTTACCTTAGCCATAGGAACCTAAAATACAAAGCAAAGCAAAATAAATCCAACGGAAATAGAAGAAATTATGATAAATATGATATAAGAAAACTTTTTTATATTCATAATAAAATAAGATTTATTACATTAATAAAACTGATAAATGAAATATATCCTATGCCTGGAATATAAAGAAGCATTAGTATACATCTTATAGATATAAAAATATAAGAAAATGTTAAGAAAAATTTTAATCTGCATATAAAATAGTATTTTTTAAAACTCATTATAATTGTCATGAAAGAAGTAGGAAATCTGAATATTTTGCTATCAGTTAACCTAAATGCATAATTTTGTATCTTCTTATGAGGAAATCTCTAATCTTAGATGAGTTTCACATGTGGATTCCTCAAAACATGTAAGAAGAAAACACCTACTTTACACAAATATATCTAGTTACCTGGGAAGAATGTACTCCTTCTACCTCATTTTTTGAGAAAAACAGAACAGGGATTTAAACGCATTTGTATATACCAACAACAGTCAAACTGAGTCCCAAATCAAAGACTCAATACCATTCGCAACAACAAAAAAAGAAAAGAAAATACCTAGGAATATATTCAACTAAGAGGTAAAAACCTCTACAGGGAGAACTATGAAACACTGATGAAGGAAATAGCAGAGGATGTAAACAGGTAGAAAACCATACCATGCTCACGGACCAGCAGAATCAATATTGTTAAAATGTCTATATTACCCAAAGTGACCTACAGATTCAATGCAATCCTTATTAAAATACAAACATCATTTTTTGCAGGTCTAGAGAAAATTAACTTTATGATTGGTATGGAACCAGAGAAGACCCCATATTGCAAGTGCAACCTTAAGCAAAAACAACAAATTAGGAGGCATCAATTTACCATACATAGAGCAAGGCTATAGTAACTCAAAGAGCACATGGTATTGGCACAAGAACAGAGACATAGAACAATGGAACAGAACTGAGAAACCAAATATAAAACCATCCTCATATAACCATCCAATCTGTGACAAAGCAGACAAAAATGTACACTGGGGAAAAGAATTCTTATTCAATAAATGGTGCTGGGAAAATTGATAGCCACATGTAGAAGACTGAAACAGGATTCACGCCTTTCACCTTTCACAAAAATCAACTCATGGTGGATAACAGACTTAAAACTAAAGCATGAAACTATAAAATCTCCAGAATAAAATGTTGAAAAAACACTTACAGACATGGTCTAGAAAAAGAATTTATGAAGAAGACCCAAAAAAGCAATCACAGCAACAACAAAAATAAATGGGACCTTATCAAATTAAAAAGCTTCTGCACAGCCAAGGAAATTATCACGAGAGCAAACAAACAACCCACAGAAAGGGAGAAAATATTCTCATGCTACATATCCAATAAAAGGCTGATACTAGAATCTATCTAGAACTCAGGAAAATCAGCAAGAAAAAAAATCAAAGAACCCCATTAAAAAGTGGGCGAAGGACATGAACAGAAACTTTTCCAAAGAAGACAGACTAATGGCCAACAAACATATAAAATGCTCAACAACTCTAATCATCAGGGAAATGCAAATCAAAACCACAATGAGATATCACGTAACTCCAGTGACAATGGCTTCTCTCAAAAAGTTTCCAAACAATAAATGTTGGTGTAGATGCAGAGAGATAGAAACACTTCTACACTGTGGGTGGAACTGCAAACTAGTATAAACTCTGTGGAAATTAATATAGAGATACCTCAAAGAGCTACAAGTAAAACTACCATTTGATTGAGCATTCCCATTACTGGGTGGGCATCCACCCAAAAGAACAAAAGAGATTCTATTGAAAAGACATCTGCAATCAAAAGTTTATAGCAGCACAATTCAGTTGCAATGATTTGGAAATATCCCAAGTACCCATCAATACATGAGTGGATTAATAAAATGTGGTATATGTATACTATGGAGTTCTATTCAGCCACACACACAAAAACAATGGTGATCTAACACCTCTTGTATTATCCTGGATAGAGCTGGAGCCCATCCTACTATGTGAAATATCACAATAATGGAAAAACAGACACCGTATGTACTCACCATCAACTTGATGTTAACTGGTCAACACTTATGTGCACATGTGGAAGTAACATTCATCGGGTGTCAGGCAGGTGGGAGGGGGACAAGAGGAGGAGTATATTCACACCTAATGGGTGCACCCTCTGAGGGATGGACATGCTTGGAGTTCTGACTCAGGTGGGGCAAGAACAATATAGGTAACCTAAACATTTGTACCCCCGTAATATGCTGGAATAAAAAAATTCAAAAAAATAAGTAAAATTTAAAAAATAAAAAATGATATATATAAAGAAACGTCTAAAGATAATATGTCTACAAAAGACTTTAAGGTAAACATTACTAAGATTTTCAAACATGTATGAGGTCTAGTAGCTATAAGGTCTCTTAAATTTTCTGCATCAAGATTAGCTGCAACCAATTGATGTTGAGCAAAACTTTTTTTATTTTCTACATAAAACTGAAATTACATGGTCATTCTAGTATCTACTTAAATAATAGGAAAATGAAAAATAAATAAAATAATGGGTTATGATTTTATTGCATATGTGTGCACTAAATTACTAACTAAATATACTAGATGTGATAAATATTAACATATTACTTATGTATCTATTTTATATTTGCAAACTTGTGGCTTACATTTTTGATTATTTTCACATTTGTACTTTGGTATTGAAAATTATTCAATGTAGAAAAGTGTGGTAATAAGCACTATGCATTATTTATTCTAAGATGAAGCTCAGATAAATTTTGAGTGTGCATGGAGATTTATTTTATTTTTACCCAGGTAAGTTCAAGATCATAAGTGGAATTAATAAATTATTGCACTAATATCAATTTTATCAATGATTTTGTAAGATTTATTTATCAAAAAGTAGGTGAATGATTATTCATGCAAGAAAGATTATTCATTTACATAAATTAATCTAAATTACAAGTTTAGTTGAATGAATCCTGTACACTGAGTCTTAATAAGCAAAAAATTAGTTTGATTATATGGTGACGAAAAGTTCATTTTATTCAAATGTGAATGTAATTATTATCTCAGAGCTTTCAAAGTCCACCCTCAGATTTGATGACTTTCTAGAAAGACCAAAGAATGCAGAAAAATCACCGTACTCTCAGTTACAATATATCCCAGTTGAAGGATACAGATTAAAACCAGAAAAGGAAAAAGGTGTATAGGACAGAATTCAAAAGAAACCAGATGCAAGCTTACAGCTGTCCTCTCCCAGCGGACTCAAACAGGCAGCATTTAATTATCTAAGCAATGATGTATGATGACATATGCCGAGTGTTGGGAAACAGAAGCCCATTGGAGCTATGAGGACAATATTTTTATTGGTGGTCATCTTGAAGGCACCGAGTGCCCACATAACCAATCTAAACTACTTGGGTCCAGTCCCCGCAGAGATCTAACTGATACAGAGTGACCCAAAAACCCAGGTACACAAAAAAACAGATGTTTATTAAAGGTACATTATTAGTTTAAACTAATGTGTCTCAGGTTCTCAGATATACGAAGACCTTCTTACCATGTGAGATAATTCCAAAGGCTCAGAGGTTATCTCCCTGGAGCAGGTAAAGGGCTAGTCTTTTCTTTGGAATGGGTGGGGTTTGAACACATCAAGCTTGCTGGGTGAAAACTGTACTACACAATTAAAATTTATAGGACTAGAGAAATCCTAGGCAATCAAATCATTTGAGAAATAATTTTGAATTTTTATCCTGTGGCATGCACTATTGTAGGTATTGAGAATACAGCATTATTGTCGGTATTGGGAATATAGCAGGGAACAAAAGAGCCCTGATCTCCTAATTTCATAAATCTTATATTTTTCAGGGAAAGATAGTAAATACACAAAATAAAAACGAAGGCAACATTATGTTAGATGCTAATTAGTGCTCTGTGAAATAATAAATTTGAAATAGAAGTAGGTAATGTGGGGCTGGTATGGCACTTGCTGGGTCAGGAATACGGGGTCCTTCTCTCTGCCATCCTCACTATGAAATGTCTACCACTCAGTCTGGGCTGATAGCTCAAACTCTAACCATCATGTCCAGCAAAATGAAGAAAAGTGGGGAGGTATTTAGGCATACCTTTAAGGACATTTCCAAAGTTGCAAATAATCCTTTAAAGAAAAAATTCTAATGGTTATCACATAGTTAAATGACCACACTTTGCTTCAGATGAGGTTGGGAAATGTGAGCTTTAGGGGCACATCTGCAGATATGTGCCCAACTATTATTATTGTCATTGTGATTGTTGTTATTTTATCAAAGCAAGAAAAAAGATCACCTATTGGAGAACAAGCCAACTTTGCCATAATACTCATGCAAAAAGATTTCCAAAAAGCCCATTATGCCAGTCCACCAACTTGTCTAAATCTGGGTTTAAATTTAATTTAGGATCTCACTAAATCTACTCATTAGATTTTACTTCCTTGCACAATACTATATGCCTTGGACCAAATCAATTTCTTCCAGGGCCATCAAGGGCTATTTTATGTGGCCCTTTGTATGGCAAATATTATCACTCCTCCAATTCCCACTCCAGCTGAGGTTATCTTCATTTACAGAATTGTCCAGTGCCTCTCTTCCTTTGTATATCAC
The DNA here is from genome assembly GCF_040939455.1 of Microcebus murinus. NCBI lineage: Eukaryota > Metazoa > Chordata > Mammalia > Primates > Cheirogaleidae > Microcebus > Microcebus murinus. The sequence continues at coordinate 18,405,225 of NC_134114.1, forward strand.
TGGATTTTCTTAAACCAAGTCACTCATTCTCTCTATGCTAGGCTAAAAGAGACAATACAAAGTGATCATTGCACCAATTGTACCAGATAGTGTGCTTTGATGGCAAGTGTCCGTTTCCCTAAATTCTGCCCACAGAAAAGTATAGTCAATGTTTATTTCTGACAAATCTCTCTGCTAAAGTTGAGCTCATGCAGATTGGTTATGGTTGACTTCAGGAAACAGGAATTGTGTGCAATAATCTTATTTCAATTAGGCTTTTCTGGAAAGGCCTTAGTGAGACAGCAGTATCTTAATAAAAGTGTATAGGCAGTGAGGCAGCAAACCTTGTGGAAAACTGAGTGAAGAGTGTCCCAAGTAGGCAGAATCAGCAAAAATGACCAGTTGGAGGCTTATGTTATGTTGGAAGAACCAGGAAGCCATGTGACTGGAGCCCAGTAGGAAAGAGAGAGAAAGAGAAATAATCTGGCTGGTTGTGTAAATGGTGACATAATTTTTCCTAATCGCTATTTTCAACAACAATTGTACATATTGATATTTATTATGAAATTATTATAGTTGTATTTTGAATTACGTAAAAATAATTTGGAATGACATGGATTTCCATAAGGAGATAAAGGCATTTTTAATCCTGGACTATTAGAACAAAGGGCCGATAAAATGCTTTGCCTTGTGTAGCATTTTTAGAAGTTTGTTATTTGAAATGTTATATTCAAATTATCTTGTAAGTAGTACCGTTCTATGAATAGTACCAATAATTGGAGATGTCACAGGTGCTCCTTTTTGTAGAAGAACAAAAAGATCTTGGCACCACAGAGCTACTCAAAGAGATCACCATGGGTCACTGTCATTATACAATGCTTAGTCTGCACTGTTCTTTCTTGGCCATTGGCTTTTCACATGCTTTTCTTCACACAGCTGGACTTCTTTGTTATATGTAACATATCATGTGGTGCACATTTTCTCTCCTGTCGCCCATGATTGAGAACAGATGTTATATGCCTTTATAATTGTCTTCAGGAAATCTTGATGCCTTTTAATGGCACTCTGTACCTTTTGTAATCAGGAGGGTTAGCTGCATGCTTAGAGGCCCATGGAGTATAGAACTTCCTTTTTATTATAGATAGTTGCATACAACCCTTAGACCTGCTGTTCCCCTTTCACTGCTTGCTGGAACAATTAGCACTGGTAAAGGTTTTTCACAACAGGTATTAATGCCTTACTGAAAGAGGTAAGGACATTTGGCTTTTCGTCCAATAGGCAAGCATTGAGCTATGAAAGATAAAAGATTTCTTGATGGAAAAAACTTTTTATTTTCCTCAACTCTATCTTTCCACTCAAAATTACTTAATTCTTACTCTTTAATTATGTAATGCAAAAGAACACATAAAATGAGGTTTATCTTCAAATTTGAGTCATCAAAATCCAAAATTTATTTTCATAATTTATAATTATTTTGGTTGGATAACATGGAATAACATGAATAAAATTATGCAGAAAGTCTTCTATGTGAATACTAGTTTGTTTTATCTGGAAAATTTGGATAAAACTTATTTGGATAAACTATGAGGAATTTGATTATGACTAATAAAAATGACTAAAAATATTTATTCATAGGTATACATTTGAATGAATGCAGATAGACTTGTTTTACCTGTTTGTTTCTGCTTTCCATTTAGGGGAAGACAAGCTAAACCAAGATTTGAACTCAGGGAAAGTAGCTTCCCTATGGTACTAAAGCACCAAAATCTGTATTTCAGTCATTGAGTCTTTAAATGCTTCTTCCTGTTCACTGTAATGACTTTATACAAGTTCTTAAAACTTTGAAACCTTCATTCTTGTGCTCAGCCTAAATATTGGTAATGATAACTCTATTTAGTAGGTGTTCACTATGTGCTAGACAGTTACAGATTGCTTTATAGCAGTTTATTCCTTGCAACATCACTAGGTATTAGTGGAGATGCGAGCCCAGACCCACTTCCCTTTATCCATAATGTATTTGATTCCCCTAACATCTTCCTTCTGCTCTTTCCGAGTTAATATTCTTAATTTTAGGCCCGATTTTCTTCAAAGCAACTGTGTATTTTGTATACAGTTTCTGTTGCACTTTGAAACAATACATACATACATAAACACACACACACATGCACCCATACAGATATATAAACTAATTGCATTTTCTAACTTCCTAATTAGAATTGAAATCTTTCTTTTAATCACTATAGCATTGCAGTCCCCAAGCTCTGATCTGTGGCCTGTTAGGAATTGGCCATGCATCACTGCCCATGCTCCTCCTCCCCCATCCCATCCCTGGAAAAATTGTCTTCCATGAAACTGGTTCTTGATGCCAAAAAGGTTGTGTGGTGGGGTGATGAATAGCCAGGCGAATTTCATATGAGATTTCTTGAAATGGTTTGGACAATTTGAGGAAAATGGACACTTTAAGTATATTTAATCTTCTAGTCCATGAGCATCATATATCTGCCAAATTATTTACTTCTTGGTTTAAGCACTGTGTGTCAGTTTTTGCTGACCCTATTTGATATTGTGAGGAATTTTCTTTTTCCCTGTATTATCTGAATTGTTTTGTATAATGCTGACATTATTTCTATTTAAAATATTTGAAATAAATTACATATGAAGATATCTGAATCTAATATTTTTTTCAAATGAAAGTTTTTTTCTTAAAAAAAAGTCAATTTCTTTCATCAATACATGACATTTCAGACTTTTTATTTCTTCTAATGCCAGATTGATAATTTCTGTCTTTTGTGGAATTTACCCATTTCTTCTAAAGTAAAATTAATTAGCATGAAATTGTGTGTATTTTATCCCCATTACTTTTTTAATATCCATAAGATCTGTAATGATGTCCCAGCTTTTATATGTAATATTAGCAATTCTGCCAACAAGCAGTGAACTTGGAAGAGGACAGAAAACCTGAAAGACATTACAACCCCAGGTGACATTTTGATTTCAGATTTTTCTTGATAAGTCTGGTAGGATTTCATAAGTTTTATTAGTCTTTTCAAATAACTGGCTTTTGATTTTACTTATATTTCTCCTACTTGTTCTCTTCCTGTTTTACTGATTTTAGTTTGCTTCTTCAAGGCTAGCAAAATAGTATCTTTGATGCTACAAATCTCTAAATGCTTCTGTCTCTAACCTCTAGGAACATTTTTTATTTAAATTTTTGTATGAACACAACATGACATTTACCCTTTTGACAAATTTTTAAGTGTGCATTACAGTATCTGGATCTATAGGTACAATTATAGCAAATATCAAGAAATTACTCATCTCACATAACTGAAATCAAATGCCTATTGCAAAGCAACTCCCCATTTTCCCTTTCCCTAGCCTAAGCCCTGGCAACCAATATTCTACTCATTTTCTCTGTTTCTGTGAGTTTGACTATTTCAGATACTTCATATGAGTCAAATAATATAACATTTGTCTTTCTGTGACTGGCTTATTTCACTTAGCTTAATGTATTCCAGGTTCATCCATCTTGTCACATATGTCAGGATTTACTTCTTTTCTTAAAGCTAAATAATATTTCATTGCATATATACAATACATTCTCTTCGTCCATTCATCCATCAGTAAACATTTAGATTGTTTCTGTATCTTGTCTATTGTGAATAATGCTGCAATAAATGTAAAAATGTGGATATCTCTCCAAGATCCTGATTTCGATTATTGTAGAGATGTACTTAGGAGTGGGATTGCTGGATCATATGGTAGTTCTATTTTTAATTTTTTGAGGAAACTCTATACTGTTTTCCATAGTCATGCACTAATTTGCATTCCTGCCAAGAGTGAATAATGGTTCAAATTTCTTCACATCCTCATCAATGCTTGTTATTTTTGATCTTTTTTCTAATAGCCATCTTAACAGGAGTAGCCTAGTATCTAATTGTGGTTTTGAGATGCATTTCCCTAATAATTAGTTGTGTTGAACATATTTTATACACCTATTGTCCATTTGTATGTCTTCTTTGGAAAAATTGTTGTCATTTGCATGTTTTTTAGTTGGGTTATTTATTTTTTTGGTTTTGAATCTTTAGCAGGGAAGATATTCATCACTTCAAGCATTCATCATTTTGTGTGTGTCAGGAACATTCCAATCCTATGTTTTTAGTTATAGGAGCTCCTTATATATTTTGGTTATGAACCTCTTATCAGAGAAATGATTTGCAAATATTTTCTCCAGTTCTCTAGATTATCTTTGCACTCTGTTGATTGTTTCCTTTGCTATGGAGAAGCTTTTGAGTGTGATATAGTCTCACTTGTCTATTTTTACACTTTTTGCTTGTGTTTCTGGTTCCATATTCAAGGAATTGTTACCAAGAGCAATGTCATAAAGTTTTTCTCCTATGTTCTCTTATGAGAATTTTGTATTTTCAAATTTTAGGTGTATGTCTTTAATCCTTTTTTAGCTGATTTTTGTGTGTGTTCTTAGACAAGGGTCCACACACAGAGAAAACACTTTTTGGTAAAAAATAAAAACAGTGCTAAATCAACTTTAATTAATTAATTTTGGCAAAGTTATTGACTATTATTATAGTCATTCTGTGTGCTTCAAAATCCTAATAGATTTTTTAAATCATAAATAATAGTACCAAGGATTTGAATAGTAGTCACAAGATGTATGAAACTTATATTTCATTTAGAATATAAGCTTTTGAGGCCGGGCGCTGTGGCTCACGCCTGTAATCCTAGCTCTTGGGAGGCCGAGGCGGGCGGATTACTCAAGGTCAGGAGTTCAAAACCAGCCTGAGCAAGAGCGAGACCCCGTCTCTACTATAAACAGAAAGAAATTAATTGGCCAACTGATATATATATATAAAAAAAATTAGCCGGGCATAGTGGCGCATGCCTGTAGTCCCAGCTACTCGGGAGGCTGAGGCAGAAGGATCACTCGAGCCCAGGAGTTTGAGGTTGCTGTGAGCTAGGCTGACGCCACAGCATTCACTCTAGCCTGGACAACAAAGTGAGACTCTGTCTCAAAAAAAAAAAAAAGAAAGAAAAAAAAAAAAGAATATAAGCTTTTGTGATTCTAATCACATGGAGTTGTGGGTTCACTTGGACTGGTGCTGTCCAAAATAATAATACTTGACCACATGTGGCCTTTTAGCTTTAAAGGAATTCAAATGAAATAATATAAAAAGTTCAGTTCTTCAGTTGTACTAAGGACAATTTAAATAGTAGGCATATATGGCTACTGGCTACTGCATTGGACAATATAGATATAAAACATTTCCATCATTGAAGAAAGTTTTATTGCATAGTTCTGACTTAGAGAAATGGGTCTCAAACTTTAACTTGCTCTGGAATCACTTGAAGCGCTTGTTAAAACAGTATATTATTCCCCTTTCTCAGTAGGACTAAGGCAAGCTCTGAGGATTTGAATTTCTATGCAGTTCCCAGCTGAGTCTGATGTTGCTCTTCAGGGAACCACAACTGAGGAGCCATTGATCTAGAATTATTGATTTGTTTGCACAAATTTACAAAAAAGTACCAAGTAACAGTATTCTAAGGGATATAAGAATTACCTGTGCTTTATAATAAAAATATTGATGGCAGAGAGAATAATTTTTCTCAGTTAATAGTATTTTGCTGCTATCTGCAGGTAGAAATGGATATAAACTATTACAATGATTTCAATGTTTTAGACAAATTCGATATTATGGTTAGGATAACATGTTCAATAAATAAAAATCCACATTAAAGGTTCTTGATACTGTTTATCAAGAACTCACCCGGATGAGAGAGGATGGTGGTTTAATACCAAATAATGGCATTATTTAATTTCAATCTATTTTTTAACTAAACAGACAAAAGACAATCATCTAAAATATTTATTTAAGAAATATTTGTTTTAGGAAAATAAACCATTATGGATAGTCACTTTTATCCATTTATTTATCATTGAAGCTGATTTGCCTTTATTTTGGATGATCTTTGGCAGAAACAGAATGTCCAAGTATTCTATAAAAGGAACTTTATAAAAATACTAACAATCAACTGTTCATATAGTGCATTCTTGAGGGAAAGTCTGGGGAGACCATTCTATATTTCAAAAGTTCTAAATACAAAAATACATGTACTAGTTGTTCATTGATATTGTTTATTTTAGTGATAACTCTAGAAATATAATTTATCAAATTTTGAAGAGAATACCTCTATCTTTTTACCAGAGAGTAAAAATCATATGAGAAAGACAGTGCAAAAAGGAAATTACTCATGACTTAGATTTTCAGCATAGTCTATTTTCTACTGCCAAATTCTTAGTATTCTTTTCATTTTTCCCAAATGTGTACCACAAAATACATTTTTTTCATTAAAAAGTAGAATTTAAAGATCAGCATCCTCTAAAATTTCTTTTATCAGTGATTTGTAGTTTTTCTTGTAGGGATTCTTCACCATGTTTGTTAAATATATTCCTAGTTTTTTGTTTGTTTGCTTGTTTTTTGTTTTTGTTTTTGTTTTTGGGTTTTTTTGCAGCTATTATAAATGGAATTGAGTTCCTGATTTGGTTTTCATCTTAGTCATTTTATTGGTGTATAAAGTTGCTATTGACTTTTGTATATTAATTTTATAATCTGAAACTTTACTGAATTCATTCATCAAATCTAATAGTCTTTTGGAGGAGTCCTTAGGATTCCCTAGGTATAAGATCATATCATCAGCAAGCAGAGATCATTTGACTTCCTCTTTTTCACTTTGGATGTCCTTTAATTTTTTCTCTTTCCCGATTGCTCTTACTAGAACTTCAGTAATATGTTGAATAGGAGTGGTGAAAGTATACATCATTGTTTTGTTCCAGTTCTCAAGGGGACTGCTTTTAACTTGTCCCCATTCAGGATTATGGCTGTGGTTTTGTCACATATGGCTTTTATTAAATGTCATTTTGAAGAATGTTCTTCCTATGTCAAGATTTTTGAGGGTTTTTATCACAAAGGGATGATGGATTTTATAGAATTTTTTCCACATCTATTGAGATGGTCATAGAGTTTTGTTTTTAATTCTGTTTATATAGTGAATCATATTTATTGATTAGCATAGTTGAATGAACCTTGCATCCCTGGGATGAAGCCCACTTGATCATGGTAAATTATCTTTTGGAAGTGTTGTTGGATTGGTTTGCTAGTATTTATTTATTTTGATGATTTTTTGCTTCTATGTTTATGAGAGATATTGGACTATAGTTTTCTTTTTTTATTGCATCCTTTCCTGGGTTTGGGATAAGGGTGCTACTGGCTTTGTAGAATGAGTTAGGGAGGATTTCTTCTTTTTGATCTTTTGGAACAAATTCAGTAAAACTGGCACCAGTTTTGTTTTGTTTTTTGTAAGTATGATAGAATTTTTCTGTGAATCCCTCTGGTCCTAGGTTTTGTTGTTGTTGTTTTTGTGGTTAACACTACTCAGCCATAAGAAAGAATGAAATCATGTCTTTTGCAGCAACATGGATGGAACTGGGGATCATTATCCTAAGTGTAGTATCTCAGGAAAAGAAAAATAAAAGCCACAATTCCTCACGTAAAAGGAGGAGGTAAGCTATGGCTATGCAAGGACACACAGAGTGGTATACAAGACATTGGAGGCTCAAAATGAGAGAGGGTCGGTGGGGGTGAAGGATGAAAAATTACCTATTGGCACAGTGTATACTATCCAGGTGATGGGTACATTAAAAGCTCAGATTTCACCACTATGTAATATATACAAGTAACAGAATTCAATTATGCTCTCTAAATTTATCAAAATAAAAAGTCCAAATAACAAAAAGTATCAGTAAATTAATAACACATATATTATTCAATAGCACAGACATTACTCTTCTACAGTGTATTTATAAGAATTACCTAAATTTTGACATATGTGTTCCTTATGCTCTAAATGAGACACATAAATATTTCAAATATGGTTCTTCAATTTCAGTAATATAAATTGTATACTACTCATTAAACATTGCCTTAATAACAAAAATAAAGGAGAAAGTTTGGGAGTAGGGACACTACAGATAGAAGGCCTAGTCTATGTACAGGTCCATAGATACATAAGATAAATTATGATAAATTTGAATATATATCTAAGTATGTATATATAAATATAAATATACAAATGCTATAAATATTTATTAATATATTTGTGTGTGTGTATATATATATATATATATAAAACAAAATGCCACCTGAATAGTAAACAATAAAGGAGAATCTAAAAAATTTAGACTTTCTTTGAAATTCCATTAAAAGTCATTATTAATGTTAAGCAGGAGAGTAACTTGTCAGATTTTTTTGTTTCAGAAAGCATATATCTTCCAGCATGGAAATTTGAATGAAGGAAAGTAGTGTGGGAGATTGGGACCAATGAGGAGTCTGTTTGGGGAATTATTAAAGTCTGTTAACGATTTGTGGCCTGATGGTCAAGATAGGAACAGGAGAAAGTGGATGAGCCCAAGATTTTGGCCCCAAATACATAGATGATGCTACCTTAAAATGTGTTAGAAAACAAAGAAAATGAAAATATCTAGGGAGAAAATTCATGATTCAATTTTGAAAATATGGAGTTTATGATGCATCCTATATATGCAAGAGGGGGAGGTTCAAATGACAGCAGCAAAATTCATTTTGAGCTCATCAAAGCAATCTGGAACTTGGATAGTGAAGTGAAAATTATCTTTATTTGCTAACTGTATGTGTTTGTCTATGTGTTCAAATATCCTTTTTTTCTAAGGATACCAGTTATATCGGGTCCTATTGTCTTTATCTCAGCTTAATCAGATATAAAGACCCTATTTCCAAATATGACCACATTCATAGGTACTAGGGCTTAGGACTTCAACATCTCTTGGGGGTAAAATTCAATCTATAACAGTGGGTAAGTCTGCCTAATGCTGGTGTTTTAGTAGTAATTATCAGACCTGAAATAACATTCTCCAATTTAATCATTATCATCAAAAAGGTTGATTTTTAGCTCCTATATAATCATTTTCATTTCTTGATTTGTTTAAAAGTCAAGTGGTAAAAGATATTTGGTATTTATTTTGGCTCTCTCAAAGTTCCCACAGGTGGGAACAATGTAATTTGAAGAATTATATTGGGATCCAGATAAGGCGGGCTAACGCCAATTTGTAACAGCTCACCAGAACCAATTGCTACATTTTTAGGAAGGTCAAGAGCTGAATATTAAACACAGTTATTATTAACAATTAAATTATGTAAACATAACAAATATATTACAGTAAATATTCAAAACTCCTCACTTCCTGTTTTACTGCATTTTCCTGTTATCTGTGCTCTTAGACTATTTGTCTCTATTGCACCTATGTGCAATAGGAAATATATATATTTAATATATATTTATACATTATACAATACATAATTATATATACATAAATATATACAATAGTGTGCTACTGAACATCTCTTTTAAACTTTGCACTCAGTGACACCAGTCTGGTAGGTTGAAATTGGCCATGGTGGGCTTATCTAATTTACATAAATATGAAATGGCAAATAGTACCAATTAGGACTATACATACTGTTTGTTGAATCCTCAGAATTAAAAGTGTGAGTGAGAAAATGTTATCATTTCATATTAAATGTTAAAGTATTTTATGTCTGTACCTGACATATTAGAAATAACATAAAAATTACAAAATGTTATTTCAATATTCTAATACTGTTCTGATTCAGCAAAGAAATCACTTGCATCATTGACAAGTGAGCGAATTTCCAACCTGCATCTCCATTATTCCATTTTTTTTAACTCACTATGTTAATAATAAATGAAAATATCAACCAACTCTCACATTGTAACTACGCTGGAAGAGTCAGTTGTTAAGTCTTTGTTAGCACATCACCAAATAGGAAGGAATTAATGATAGCAAGTTTCGATTTTTTTCCCTGAGATTCTTGACTTTATAGGTAATATGAAAGATGTATGATCAATGTGTGATCAGTATAGTTTCAATGGTTTGTTTGTTGTAATGGAAGAGACTTCAGAGGTTTAAATATTCATTGGAGAGGTGTGTGTGGAAGAGAGAGAAAGGGAGAAAAAGAGAGAGGAGCTAAATATAAAGAGAATCTGCTTGAAGAGGAGAGATACCAAACCCATTATATAATTAGAGGGTTTCACCATGAGAGATGATGGCAACTCTTCCATCCTGAGACATGGAAAGAATGAAATAATAGGTACAAATGTAGGTAGTTTGTAATTGGTGTGGCAATATATTGAGGGAATTTACACCTGGTGTTTTTACATTTTTCTACAAACAAATTTATTGCCCAAAGTGAAAGAGAATTGAAAAGCATAAGGGACTTTAGGTGTAATGGAGTGGTTTTGAGTTATCTACAGTAACAGGAGAGAAACTGACATTGGTGGGAGGGCCGAGGGGGATTGAAAGGCACTATCTAAGGCCTTGTGGAATCCTATCAAAGAGTTTGCATGATTATTCAATAATTAACCCCCACTCTTCAGCCCACTCAAAGCAGAAGTCAAAAGATTTGGTTGACCTAAGGTTTGCATTTTAAATTGAGATAGATGAAGGGACTCACATCTCACTGAGAGTACTAAGGAGGTAGTATCTCAAGGGCCATCTATCTTGACTAAGAAGAAATAAACTAATGACTTGAAGAAAGTAGAGAGCCCTGCCCTAGAGCACAGAAGAATGTATAAGAGTAATTGTTATGTGAATGATAGAATGAATAAACATAAAATAGTTCATCAATTATATTGTAGTGTTATCTATCTTTCTAACCCTTATATATTAGTTTTCCCTTTTAATGTCCCTAGCTTTTCAAATTGTCTTTGTGCTAGAAGATATAAAGGCATCATAAATTTACTCTTTATATTGACAAATTGTAAAACTAAATCTTTAGAATTATATTTCAGTTCAAAACATAACAATATTTCAAGACACTTGTATCCTTGAACACTTTTTACAAGTTAGGCTAGTTATCAGTGATATACGGAAATGATGAGATAACATTTTCCATGTATTAGAGTTTGGGATAATCATTTAGCGATGCTTGCATTTTAGGATAAGAACACTGAGTTTACAAATTGATGTTGAGTCTATCTTCTGTTTTACTTTTCCCAGGAAATGTTCAAGTTTTTAAGTGCTATTTACCCATATCAGACACTTGATAAATTGACAATGTCTATGGAATAAGGAAGTTAATCAAAATCAGAAATACATTTATTGTATTCTAAAGTACGTACACTTGGGTTAAAATTCAATACTCAAAAGAATGTACAGAAAAATACTTATATTTTTATCCATACATTGTTCAGTTAGTGTCTATATCTAATTACCATGTTTAAAATAACTTTAAAAGCTTCAAAATATACAGTATATGCATGAAATGTTTAATATCGGTTATACATCTGTTTAAGGGAACATGTATATAGCAGTTTATGAAACTATTATGAGAGTTCATATCATCCAGAAGATGGTGCTGTTTACATTTCTACTACAATTTGGAACTGTAGAGAAACAATTTATTTCTAATTCAGTCATTGATGGGCTGTAAATTATTGAGCATACCTTCGCAATAGGAACAGTTAATGTAGCTTTGCTCTTGAGGATTTCACATTTACAAATAATTTGCATAACATTTCCACAGGAGATATTAGAAAATGTACTACTTCACAAGCAATCTCACGTTAATGGAACCTGATCAGTTGCAGCAATCCCAGTTATCTTATGCCAGGAGTACACTCAAATGTGAAAATACATATTAGATAAAAGACCTATTTAATTTTCTGGTTACTTATATGGCTATTAAAATGCAACATGCAGACCATTAAAGTGGTGATGATCCTTATTTAATGGAATGTGAATTTATTCTTCCAAATAGTGGAGAGCTTTATAGTGACATATTAATTATGCACTATCCAGGCACAAAAGATTTAGCAAGTTAACATAGACAAACTAGATACATGATATCTATAATGTATTGGACATAATCCACTTCATCTGAAGTTTAGTAATGGATCATGCACACAATCTTATAACTGCTCATCGTACTTTGGGAATGAGGTAAGAAAGTCCACTATGTGCATTTACCAAAACTGTCATTTGCAATGCTTGCTGTTTCTGTTCTGAAAGTCATGTCCTAAAAAGCAAATAAAATAATGGAAACTTGAGCTAGCTTCTCAAATCCCTTTAGCAGCAAATCAACATAGAAACAAATAGAAGAAAGCCATATAAAACTGCATAAATATTTCTAGTGCAGATAAAATTTTAACTATGTTTTAATATTGAATTAATGTTATGGTATAGAGGACTAAATTAGTAATATATTTTTATTGAGAGGGAAGAAGGTTAGAAGTTTGAGTGAGCTATACCATTAGTAATTATAAGAGAATTTATATAATGTTTAAAGTAGATGAAAAGAAAAATTAGTATAGACATATTATTTGTAGATACAAGTACCTACCAGAGAGAAGAAAGAACTGAAGGGTTAAAATTAGTTCTTTCTGAAAGAGGTAATTCAGGTGCAGAAATGTGGGCATGGAAAATTATTAATTAAGTACATTTCCCCTTATTTCTTACATATTATTTTATTTATTTTGTAAAAGTAAAATACATCCCTAGAAATCAAGACAAGACTTCAAAGGTTGATCAGTGAACTATCTTTATTAGAATCATTTGGAGTAGTTTTGTTTTTGTTACTGTTGTTGTAACAATTAAAATAGCTTTTCTGGGCTTCCCTGGACAGCTGCTGAATGACCCTTTGGGTTGAGCCTTTCAAGTATGTATGTTTGACAAGCTTCTCAAGTAACTTGCATGCATAGTAAAGTTTGCAAACCTCTGCAAAGTCTTGGTCTGGAAAGGAGTCAGTACAGGGGTCGGAGAGTAGGAATACTAGGCTTATATAAACACAGGGCAACATAATGAAGTAAACAGGCAACATTATTAAATAAAACAAGAAATTGCATAGAAGATTTATGGATATTGTCCCTTTAAAACTTAGCTAATATAAGCTTTTAGTGGGAGATGCCCTCTTACCAAATGACTTTATTTTTTTTTTCCTGAGCCACAATAAGCTTAATTCAACAATTAGTTATCTCATTTCATTTTCTTAGATCCCTTTCCCAAACGTAGTTCTAAGAATTAAGTTGCCTGGAGCAAAACTCTAAAGAGTATACTTGCAGCTGGTTTTCCTGATGACTGTAATTTAGGTAAATAGTCACTGCTTCTGGAAATATAATTGGGTTTCTTTGTTTTCTTTGATAAGGTCTTTGTTGAACTAATTTGTAGTTGCTATGCCCTTTCTAGAATTTATAAATTAAAAGTTGTACATATATATGTGATTTCCTGCATGTATTGCATACTTGGTGTCTTAGCCAGTTTGGTCTGTTTGTGACAAAGTATTGTATACTTTAAAATAACTTAATCAGTAGAATTGGAGTGTTCCTAACATGAGGAAATATTAAATGCCTAAGGTGATAGATACCCCAATTACCCTGATTTGATTAATTCACATTGTATGCCTATATGAAAACATCACATATATCCTATAAAGATATACAATTATTATGCATCCATAATAATTAATAATTTTAAAAATATAGCATAAATTTGATGACTAATAAACAACAGAAACTGATTAACATTTCTGGCAATTTTACAGATAGGAAATCTGTGATCAGAGTCTACACATAGTCTGGTTCTGGTCTTTTTCCAGATTGCAAACTAACAACTTCTCATTGTAACCTCACATGGTGGAAAAGACCAACTTAGCCTGGTTTTATAAGGTCACCAATCCCAATCATGAGGATTCCACTCTCGTGACTTAATTACCTCTTAAAGGCCCCACCTCCAAATACAATCACATCAGGCAATAGATTTGAACATAAGAAGTTTGGGGAGGGACAAAATATTCAGCCTATAACACTTAGCATCTAATTCCTATCTGTAAAATGTTTCAAGCACTATTTCATATTTTCTGTATTTTTTTCTGTGATTTGACCACATTAAACGTTTATTTTTCCCTTAGTTTGTAAGTATTGAGATACTTAACAATTTAAAATCAAATGTTTGAAAAATGTAATGATAGTGATAAACAAACTAAGCTTCTTGGTACTATCAGTGATTTAGGGTGTGTGTATGTGTATATAAATGGGCAGCATCTTCTATACTATAGTCCCATAAAGCATCTTTTGAACAGCATTGTCCTGCTTTTATACTTTTGTTTATGCTTCTAAGTAAGACTCTGTTTTAAAAAAATGATTTCAAGGCTATAAAAAATAGAAAACTCTTGCTCTAAGATATTAGTACAAATGGAACATCACAAATTCATTCAAGTGTTTCTTATTCTGCATTGCAAAAAAATTATTTCTGAACACTGGCCTGCTTTTCTTTTTTATTGTATGCCTTATCTTTTCTTTTCAATTATTCATAGTCTCCTAAGGACCACTTTCAGTATAAAGTAGTATCTATGGGAGGTAAAAACAGCAAGAAATGTATTTCTGAATGGATTATAGGGAAGGATCTATTTATAAATTTAAATGTATCTGGTCAACATAGAAGAAGATACATGCACCTACTCAATAACTCTTTTATCCAGAAGTGTTCTGGTTATGGCCTGTTTTAACCCTCTGATTTTCTTTCTGAGAAGTTTATGGTTTTTTCTCATTTATTTTCTTTTACGTCCAATTTACTTTTATGTTATAAAATTCAGTGTGAATTAAATGGATTTGTTGCTCAGTATTTTTTTGTACTTAATAGTTAGCACTATTTTGAAGTGATTTTAACCATGTACAACCCATATTTATTTTTTGGTCATCCATTAAAAAAAATATTGCTACCCTGCTTTTTTAATTCCTAAAAATATTTTGTAAAACTTGTACCTCTCTACCCAGCTTTCCTTAAAATAAAGTTCTGCTTTTATTTATATTTTCATTGTATTCGTTTTCAACGTTTTAAGCTTTATTTTTATTTATAAATTGATACAGGTATACATTGTGTAAAGACCAGTTAAAGTAATTGTAGTATCTATCACCTCAAGCATTTGTCATTTCTTTGTGTTAGGAACATTCCAATTCCACTCTTTTAGTCATTTCAAAGTATACAATAAATTTATGGTTGGATTAAATCTCTCTTCCAAAAGGGAAATTTGAATTTTTTTAAGAAAAGGTGATGAGAAGAAACAACAGAGAACATCATCCATACAGTTCCTTTACTGTAAGTTTGTTTACACAAAATACAGTCTATAAAAAAGTACCTAGCTAATATGAAAATATCTCATGTTTTGCTTCTCTATTTGCTTATATTTATGAAGCAGTTCTAAACAATATAAAATGGATCTAGCTAAAACTAAAAATAATCCTAAACTTTCTGTAATTTAAACACTTTATTTGAATGGAAGAAGGATCTGAATCTCAGTGAGATTCATGTGCCATCCCCATGATGTAATGATGTGACTGAAGACAGTGACATCACTTCTAAGGATAGTCTTTATACTAATTAATCAATGGAACAGTTTGGAGGACCATAAAAATATAAGGAAATCAGAAACTGTTTAGTAGCATGTGTTTATGTGCATGCATGTGTGTTACAGATTTCAGGAGATGTAGTCCGGAAAACTAAAGATAAATTATATGTCATTAAGGTGTTTTTGAAACATACAGTGTAATGATGGTTGGGACAGGGCTGACAATCTCTCTGAAATATTTTCTTTTATTCTGAGCAGGAAAAGCCTTCACATGGAAACAAAAGGGTTATGTGGTTTTCTGCAGACATCTTGATTCATCTCTTGATAAACACAGCACCTAAGAGAGGTATAAGAAAAAACAGGAAACTTTTACTAGATCTTAAGGAAATAAAAATTAAAAGAAGAATGTTTGTTAAACAAGACAAATTTCTCTTATAAATGTTGGTTTTTCAGGTATATAGTATAGCCATCAAGAACACTGGAATTCCTGTCCCAGCTAGAATTCAGCCCAGATATGTAAGTGCCTAGCTATGTAATCACACACAAACTGTTTAATCTATGTTTCCTCATTTATAAAATAGCCTCTTTCAACAAGTTGTTGTAGAAATTCAATAGGTCATTCAAATGTGAATAATTTGAATAATGATTGGCCCTTAGAAAGTATTCAGTAAAGCTTACCTATTATTATGATTCAACAAAGAAGGGAGGTATAATTAGCCTGCAGTAGAAATTAAGCTGGAAATTTTCACAAAAGGAAAATATTTTCATGTGGTTTTGTTTTGTTTCATTTTTTTTTCTTGTTTTCCTGTAGTAATGGCTTCCCCTTTCTCCAGCTTTCTTATGTTTATCTGTACATGCTCCATTTTTCTCTATATAGGTTTGCTTTCCCATCTACGTTCAGTTCCTTGAATCTTAGAACATCATTTTTCTTTACTCTATTGTAGGCTAAATTCCTATAGCCAAGGTTCTCACATAGTGGGGTGCCTAGTATAATATGGAGCGTTGTTACAATGCAAAATTTTGTCCTCACTCCAAGAGATTTTGATTAAATACATCTGAGTTGGAGTATAGGAATGTACACTCCCATCAAGCCCTCCAAGTGATTTTGATGCCGATGGTCTATGGACCATGGGTTAAGAAACACCAGATATAAAGATTTCTAATTTTTAGTTCAAATTACTTAAAAAGAAAATCTACTTGGTTGATCCAAGCCTATGGACCGATTCTCTTTCATCAGTTTACCAAATTATTTTGAAAAGTTATGATCAAATTAGAAGTAGGTGATTGTACTAGAACATTAAGTTTGAAATAATCTAGAATGGCTAGTGGATTCCATCATTTGGCTTGCCTTGTGTTCTCAGTTCTAACAATATACCATCCATGATAAACTACTAAAATATCCAATGCAATGATTTTCTTTTAAGAAATAGATAAATAAAAATAAAAGCTATATTTACTTGCTGGACCCAAATATAGTGTTTTTTCTACAAAAATCCCTTTTTTATATCTATGCCCTGCTGTTCTGCTATGATCTTATCAAGGTATCTTGATCTTATACCTTGATCTTATCAAGGTATAGGCTCACTATGTTCACACCATTGGGAACTTAAAAAAGAAAATAAACTTAGGAAAGATCCATATCATTAGAGTAAAATTCCCACTTAGACAAAAAGATAAAAGGTAAGACAAGGGGATTTCTTTTTGGCATGTTTCCTCGTCTTCAGCTTTTCTTGTGCCTCATGGTGAAAGAAACAGTGTATTTCCAAGCACAAGGAAAGCTCCCCAATTCTTCTCTCAGTGGCCATCATCAATGTGCCTAATATCTTAACGTGCAAATAGAAATTCCCCTTAACCCCATCTCTGGTTCTTGTTCTGTGTTTTTATTTCCAACCTCAGAATCTTACCTTTTCTCTCATGAACACAGTTAAAACATCTATCAGTTAAGAAGCAGTTGGTGCCCACAAGATTGTTATTTAGCTTTTGGGCCCTGGGTAAGACCATTACAATGCATTTATATCTATTCTGGGAAATACTTGAATGATCTATATGGGCCATCTGTCAGGGCTTTTTTCTTCTACAAAGAGATAGGATTGATAAACTGTCACCAGTGGTTCTAAGCTTAGAACTGAGAGGCTCTAACCACACCATCTTCAGGGAGAATGGATGAATGTAGAAACAAGAAAAGGAAAGAGGTATATGCTATGTTTAGGAGAATTTTATGATTTTTTTTTACCTGAAACAGATATGGCTCTCTGTTTTAATATTTTGACAGTAAAAAATAAAAATAGCCTAAAAAATAAAAAAAAACCTTCATCTCAGTGTATAATACAGCAACAAAATGTACAACTAGATATTGGAATTGTCAATGATTGCCACTTCCAAAACAGGTATATGATAATAAATTAATATATCTTCTTTTCTGAAAAATTCCCTATTTTTCCCAAAGAATCTGGTTGTAAGAAAAAAATATTTTTTTCATAATCTTCATTTGCCCTAAAACTGTCGAGAAAAGGGAATAAGGAAAGAGAGGAAAAAATGGAAAGAGGAAAGAAATGAGAGAGATGACAGAGGGAAGGAAGGAAGGAAGGAAGGAAGGAAGGAAGGAAGGAAGGAAGGAAGGAAGGAAGGAAGGAAGGAAGGAAGGAAGGAAGGAGTGTAAAGAAGAGAAAAGACAAAAATGTCTTAAAACCACCCTCACAGAACACAAAAACCAATGAGGTTAAAACACAAAAGATGTTTAAGATTATTTGAAATAAAGACTTTTAATAGAAAAGGTTTGTTACTAGTCTCTCTTGGTATCCTAAAATTCACTTCATTACACTTTTTTATAATAAACATTAAGCCTACTTCAAAAAAACAGAGTCAGCTGTCTCGGAAATGTGCTGAAATCAATTGGCAAATAAGATGAGACAGAAAAAGAAAATGTCTAGCCAGATCAACAACAAGAAAAACCCAAATAAGCAATCTTTCTTTTTAGAAACAAAGCAGACAATACTAGTCACCGCTGTTACAACCTTATTTATTTGTTAATAATCTCTAACTAATCTATAAACCAAATATTATTTTTAAAAGCAAACTGGGCACTTGAAAAATAAAATGGAGTTAAATAACTCTTAGATTGTCCAATTACAAAATTAAAGTAACAAATTCATTTACTCTTCTCAGAAAGAGGAACTGTTTTACAATACGATGAGTCAGAGAAGTCCCAGAAGTACTTGCTTTTAATGTCCACTTCCCAGTAATCTCATTCAAATAGGGTTTCCTTCTTTCCCTAAAATTTCAATAAATCAATTCTTATAACACATTCAGGGTGAGTTTTCATTGTTTTTGCTTATTATTTTATAACTCTCTCTATAAGTGTGGCAGCTCACTCCAAGCCAATATAATGCATTATCTCCCATACACACATACACACACATACACCACACACATACACACATCCTTGACCATCACTATTCTACTTAGCTACCATTTTCTTTCTCTGCTTCCCTTTAAAGTAAAAATGCCACAAAATAGATAGCTTTGCTCAATGTACTTTATTTCTACTATTCTCTGTTGAGCATCAATATTACCCTTAATTTCCACAAAATATTAAAATTTTATGAAGTTTATTAATGACTCCAACTCACCAAATATAAAAGTCTATTCATAATATATATCTTTCTTAACCTATATGAGCTTCTTGGTGTTGACCACATTAGGACACTTATTTTTCCTAGATGTTGAAATAGCACACTCTTTTGGTTCTCATACAGTTTGGGGTGCTCCTTCTCAAACATTTTGATCTTCTTCATTTCACAATTTCTTGATTTTTGAGTCCGTTAGGAATAACTCCATATAACTTTTGTCTCTGTCTCTACTTACTCCTAAATTATCTTCTTCAGTCTCATTGCTTTAATATGAAGGTATTAATTTCCTGGGAGAGTTTTAACAAGTTTTCACAAAATGGTTGACATAACACAATAGAAATGTATTCTCTCACAGTTCTGAAGCCCAAAAAGTCTGAAATGCATGGATGGGAGAGGTCTGCAATCCATCTGCAGACTTTAGAGGAGAATCCATTTCTTGCTTCTTCTAGCTTCTGGCAAATGGCTCCATTCCTTGACTTGTGTCCTCCTGAATGCATGACTCTAACTCCCAGATCTCTGGTCATGTTTCTTCTTTTTTGTTTGTCTGTTCTCCTTTGTGTGTGTTTTAAAAGGACAATTATTAGATTTTCAGACTCCTTCAATACTTGTATTAGTCCATTCAAGCTGCTACAGCAAAATGTGATAAACTGGGTAGGTTATCAATAGCGGAACTATTGATAGAAGAACTATAAATAGAACTATTCCCAGTTCTGGAACCTGGGAAATGCAAGATCAAGGTGCCAGCATAGTCAGGTTTTGGTGAGGGTCCTCTTTTGAATCTCAGACCACCAACTTCCCACTGTGTCTTCACATGGTGGAAGGGACAAACCTGTTCCCTCTAGCTTCTTTACAAGGGTACTGATCCCACTCATGAGGTCTCTGCTATATGTTCTAATCATTCCTCAAAGGCCCTGCTTCTTAATACTCCCTTGGGAGTAATCACCTTTGGGGTTAGGTTTTAACATATACATTTTGGTGGGACACAGGTATTCAGACCACAGCAATAATCCATGATGATCACTTGTTTATCTCAAGATCCTTAACTTAATGACATTTGCAAAAATTCTTTTTCCAAATAAGGTAACATTCACAGGGAATTGATGTGAGTATCTTTTGGAACATCATTTTTTTTTTCCTACAATAGTGATTTATAGACCAACGACTCTTATGTGAAATTCTCCAGCATACATCTCATGCCATTCAGATTCCATTTTTGGATACTTGGATCACATTTTCCTTTGTGAAATTCATAGAAATCTCAAGAAAAAATAAAAACTACTACCCAGTTTTATCAATCAGGATTCATCCAGGGAAGAAGCAATAAAAACATATATGTTAACAGATATACTGCAAGGAATTGGCTTACACAATTTTAGGGGCTGCCTATATCATTTCCAAATTATAGGGAAAGCTGCAAGAGTAGGTTGGAATTCCAGGGCATGAGCTGAAGCTGCTATCCACAGGTAGAATTCCTTCAAAATCAGGGAAGTCTTATCTCTGCTTTGTAAGGCTTCTCAATGGACTAAATCAGACTTACCAAGCTTATCTTTGATAGTCTTACTTCCTTAAAGTCAACTGATTATGGACTTACACTTACTTTTATCACAACATCTAATTAGTGTTTAAATGCATAACTAGTGACTGTCACCTACTTCCCTTAATGCATCAAGGGAACAATCTCATCACCCTTCAACCTCTTCATTAAGTCTACTCAATCTCAATGCTTTTGAACTCTATTGTTTCTGTTTCTCAGGCCAAAAAACATGGTGCCATGCCTGACATTTGTCTCTCACATTTAACATCCAAATAACCAGCAAACATAGGAGACATTCAGAAATGTTCAACTTCTTAACAACTCCATCAATACCTCTCGATTTCAGAATGCCATAATCATACTCCTGAATTGTTTCTATGCCATATTGGTGCTCAACAGAGAATGGTAGAAGTGAAATAAAGTACATTGAGCAAAGCTATCTATTTTGTGGCATTTTTACTTTAAAGGGAAGCAGAGAAAGAAAGTGGTAGCTAACTAGAGTAATGATGGTCAAGGATGTGTGTATGTGTGTGGTGTATGTGTGTGTATGTGTATATGGGAGACAATGCATTATATTGGCTTGGGGTGAGCTGCCACACTTACAGTGAGAGTTATAAAATAATAAGGCATAGAAACAATAATCTACAAACTCTTACAGATTATACCATACCCAGTAGCTATTGTGATTTTTCCAGTGATTTTTTTTCTCTTGTGACTGAAAACTCTCTAAGAGGGTCCTGTTTCACTCAAATCAAGACTTCTGGCCTAAACTCCTGCTGCTCTTTCCCTTACCAAGACAACTAAATCTAAAACATATTCTGTACACAAAATTTTTATTCCTTTGTATTAATCTCTTGCATAATATTTCTAAATTTTTTCATATAACTAATTTTTCATGACATTTAACATATGGAATTGTTTTTTCTATATTGCTCAAATCTAGAGCTGAGTCACTGACAATTTTCACTCCAATTATATCTTCAATACTTAGAAGACTGTTCAAAATAAACATTATTTTATTTATAATTAGATACTCTTGACACTAAATTTAGCCTCATCTACTTTGATTCTAACACAATATAATAAAAGTGCCATATTCTCCATGCAACACCATAAGCTTTTTATCACTGAGGTCCAATAGCTGAAATTCTCTGATTTTTAGAAAATTTAATAGCATTAGTATTTGATCAGTGTTTAATATAAATAATAAATTCTGTTTCTTCTTGTATGCTTTATAGATATAACTTATAGTTATAAAATGTTACATGTATTTTTTGCTTAAATTGAAAATATTAAGGAGAGTTTTTTATTTTTGACCTGTATTTTTACAATAAACCCCACCATGATAGATTAATTTAAATTTCCCTTCAAATTGACAAGACATTTCATGTCCACAGTGACTTGAGGCATTATTAACTTTTTAATATTGTTTTATGCATTATGCTTTGCACCTTAGACATTTTTTAGCAAAAAAATAAAAATGGTCAATAAGTAATTTGTATGGCTATATATGTGAGTGTATGTGTAAGTAAAGAATAGAGTGCTATGAGTTATTCTTTAAAAATAAATTTACAAATGATTCCAAGCTTCATTCATCCATTTGTCAAATAATCGTTGATAGCCTATATAAAATTCTGTTCAGGGAAAGCCCTGTTCACCCCTCAAATAGGTTGAGACAGGCAAAATGAGTGAAGAAGGGCTATGATGAATGTCAGATAATGTGTTATGGTTAAAAATAGAGGAGATAAGAGAGATAAACTGTGCAAGGTATATTATTATTTTATGTTAAGTGATCAAGAAAGGCTTTTCAGATATAGTGATATATGAACAAGAACATTGAGGTACTGAGCTATTAAACCATCACATATTTGGGATCAGGAACAGCAGGAAGATTGAGAATGTTCAAGAACAGTAGCAGAAAATGCAGTTAAAGAGGTGCCAGGAGGATATCTCAATCATGTAAAGTCTTGAAAACTACATTAAAGACTTGCTTTAAATTTTATAATGTGACCAGAAGCCATTGGATGGTTTTGAGAGCTGAATGACATGATTTTGCTTATGTTTTGAAGACATAACTAGCTGCTAAAAGATAGGTGTAGGATAGCATGCATGGAAGCAGGGAAATCTACAAGATGATCAGGACAGAGCAGGCTAAATAAGTGTGGATTTGACAAGAATTACTTGTATGGGACTAGTACAATATTAGGGTTTTACTTCATATTATCGCAGTGACAGTGCATAACACATATGATATTTTCTGTCATTTGTGATTTTAAAATATCAATATACAGAGCCATGGGCCAAATTATATTTAATCACAATAAAATATACTGCAATATTTATTAACCACCCACATTGATGTGCTTCATCAATTTTCTTTTATTTCTTCATATATTAGTAGAATAAAATGCAAAATAATAGTTATAATATGCAATTAGGAGCAATTTGAAATATTACTTTCCATAGCAACAGAATAACAGATTTATTATGATAGACTGCTTGGTATAGAATGAAATCACCTTGTCAATGGATTTGATGTTATAAATTCTTCTCATTATGCTTTAAATGAGTACATCCAAATGATTAGAGTGACCAGTGAAGTAATTGATAAATGAGTGAATTTCTCCACTATCACCAAATTTCCTCATTATGTTTAAGTACTTTAGAGGTCTCTAAGCAGTGTATGCTCTTTTGTACTCGTAAGTTAATTTACACTATTAAAGGTTTACTTTTGTTTCTAAAAATAGTAATACTGAATGTAAAAAATTACACCATTATTCACATCTGGTATATGATATACTGGAACATATATAAATATATTTACAAGTTGCTTTGAAATATTTGAGTTAATAGGTCATCATTGAGAATAACTACATAAGGATAGAAATGTTATCTTTATGGCCTGAGAGAATTAAACTACCTCTTAAAGCTCTAACCTTTCTAATGGAGACACTCATAACTAGAAAAAAATACTGCAAATGCAATAAAGTACTCTATAAAAGAGATTTATAATTAATGGGATCTATAAGCCAGTATTTTTATTCAAGTTTTTTATCTTTACACAGTAATTTTTAGGATAAATGTAAGATATTGAAAAGCTACTATTATTGTTACTACTACTTATAATAATATCAATTATTATAATGTTTATTAATAACTTATGTATTAGATATGGTGATAAGTAAGGCACACAGGTACTTGTGCACACATATATAAATCATGTTAAATTCTCATAGAATTAAATGAGGCCTTATATTATTTTTATTTTAAGATGGAGAAAATAGTTCAGTTCTATGATTTGACCAAAACCAGAACTTTAATAAGTGGCATTTCTAGAGCTAGGTCAATTTCATCTGACTCAAAAATGCTTTCTCTCAGGATTGTTTAAACTTTACTGGATAAAAATTGGAAAGATATTTCTGAATATTTTCTTTCTTTTTCTAAGGTCAAGCACTTAGTTGATGACCTATCTCAGGAAACAAATTATCAATCTTTAAAAAGTGATAAATCATTAAATTTTTATAAGCTGCAGAATTTGCCCATAATGACCTATCTGTGAGGAACACAGGAATAAAGATTAAAAGGACAAATAGTGTTTTTTTAAAAACTGGAAGATTCCCTTAAGATTTTTCTCTGAATAAGCTAGCCTATTTCCTAGAATTACTTAATGCAAGTGAGATGAATTAGTAAAATGGATTATCATGCGCATCAAGTAGGATACATAAATACTCAGTTTATATTGTTGTCGATAATTATATTTTATAAAGTCATCTGACTTAAACGTGTGCTAAATTATTCACTTACAAACATTTATATCCAAAGCTCTATGGAGCAATATATAAAAAATCATTAGTCTAGATATAGAGGTACTATATGGAAAAGAGTGAGTAAAATATTAAACTATGTGCACTAACTTATGAAGATTTGGATTATAATCATAGAACATTTTTTCCATGTTTTGGTTTATTAGTTATTAAAGGATTATCTTCTTGAGCAATATACCTAAGCAAGAGGACAGTTATTTTACTTTTGTACAACCAGAGAAAATACCAAATGTTCAAGCTCTCAAAAACTACATGCGCTGGAACTTGGCACATTTGACTTATCTGATTGGAGCTTTGACTATACAAAGATTTAATTTATAGGAAAAATAATTCTCTACAGTCTAAAATTAAACACTGAAATCAGCAAATGGATCTAAAATTTCTCTTTTTATTTGAATATCAAATTATCAAAGAACATAGTATTAAAAATAATTACAGAAAACAAATCATATTTTAAACTGCCTTGATTAATATCAATAAGTGTTCTTGATATGATTACTAAAAATTCTTTGGATTTTTGTAAGGAATTTCTGTCTCATTGATTTTGGTTTTGACAAAAGATCCCTACTACTTGAAAATGGGGCAATTTAAGTATAGAAATAAAATAAAATAAATAATATTTCATGGGTTGAAAAATCATTAAAAATAAAAAATATATATATTTAAAAAGCATAAAAATTTGAGACTTCTAGGGCACAATTTTCAAAAAAAAAGTATAAATAAAGAGAAAAAGTTAATCATATGCCATGCCTTTTCTTTACTGATCATATTAAGGGTAAGACAACATTTAGTTAGAAATAGTTGTTTTATATTTAAAAGAAGAATGGTGAATTATAAATTCAGGTAATTTAGAATGTCCATATTTTATAACCATTTCTGAGAATACTAGGAAACAGGCAATGATTATCAGTAGTTGCCATCCAGACTCCTTTTTCTGTGATATGTTTCAATTTCGAGGGTAATATCTAGGTAAAGCTTTGGTCTTAAAATCTTAAAGATAGAAATGCTCCTTTTTCCAGAAATTAAGAATAGTAAGAGAAAAATAAGAAACAAAAATCTAAAATCAATATTTGATAAAACTTAGAAATAAGTAATTAATTAATAACTCTCAAATGAAGTAAGGTAAAACAAGTTACTTCTATGAAATATACTAAGAAATGATGCTCATGGTTGAAAACCAGAAGCATAGGCAGGAGAGAAAAGTTCAGGACAGTGAGTGGTGGACATTGTGTCTTATTCAAACAATAACAATATAGTATATGTGGTAGAAATCAGAAAATCATACACTTAGATTTAACCTGAGACTTGAAACTCCAGAGAAGTGAGACTGAATTAAATATTGAACAGATAACCATGACTTGAAGAAAATAATTTATTGTGAGACTGGTAGAGTGAGAAAGCCACTCCAGCTTAAGCAAGTTTTCAAGGTCAATTTTTCTGAGTTCATACACTTACCATTCAAAATTTGCATACACAATCCTGGATCATAGAGAAAATTTAGCTGGATTAAACATGATTAGGTTTCACCAAATTTAGGTTACTGAAAATAACAAGTTTGAATGATAAAACAAAAACACAATACAGAATTAAAAAGTGATAAGGCAGGAAAAAGGAAGAGAAAGGGACATAACAAGAAGAGAATATCTGTCAAAGAATATTCATTTAGAATAAAATATTTACATAGAGCAAATACAAACCTTGAACTAGCATAACAATGTTAAATTAAAAGTTAAAAACAGTTAATGGCACAATTAAAAAAAACAAAAAAACAAAAAGCACAAATAACAGCTGAACTAACTCTAAGGAATGTATAATGGGAAGAAAATGAAATGTCAGCTGAGAGAGTTCAGCAACAAATTAAAAGATGTTTCTTTAATTCACAGATACTAAGGACCTATTTGAAGTAAAATGAAGAAAATAGATATTTTTGAAAACACAAAATGAATAGAGTTCAAAACTAAGAAAAACTAAAAATCACTGAAATTTTAAAAGATCAGAGTGAAAATCATATAGTATACACACAAATATTTATTACGTAATATAGATAACATCTATTAATACTTTGCCATTGAAAAAACAAAAAGAGTAAAACCAAAATAATAATACAGTTTTAACATTTTTTCCATAAATAAATGAGTTCTTGAATCTATGTATTGGAAAAAAAACATATTACAGAAAAATTTAATGCAGAATGATCCACACCAAGGCATAATGTAATAAAGTTGACAGTTTTCAAAGACAAAACTATTGATAAACAATCTAGGCAAAATGATCAAGACATTTGCGAGTGGTAAAATTAAGTTGAACTTAAGCATAATGAATAAAGGCAATACAAATCTATGGTCCATGTAAGAAAGGATGCTCATAAAATGAATCTTTCAATTTCCAAATCCTTTATCTAGGATTAGTTTCCTAACTGTTGTACAGAAAGCAGGATTTCAAAGAGATCTCAGGGCTCCTGCTTAGCTAAAATAGCAAAGATTGAAATTTGGAGCAACCAAACATCTGGAACTATGAAATCAGATTCCTTCATTAGAGAAGAGGGGGCTGTGTAGAGAGGTGATCTCAAAAGTCTACAAGAGGGAGGTTTGCTTCACATTCATGGCTGAAAGACAGAATTTTGAGCAGTGCACTGATTGTTCATTGTGGCTAGAAGAAGATATTATCAGAGGTTTGGGTCCACACTGATTCATGAATTGTGTCTAATGGTTCAGATAAATGCTCAGGTATTTCAGAGAAACTTGATTGAAAAATTTGATGACAATGAGCTCTAGAAAAGAGGTATGCAGATGGATATTTCCAAATGAGCATAGAAAGTAATGACATTCATGTTACTATGATAATTCTCAACAAAGGTAAATGCAGCAAATAAGTATTTTAATAATCAGGTGGATATGGTGACCCATTTGATAAACATCTGTCTACCTCCCTCATTGTCTAATAGACTGATAAATGAAATGGCTATGGTGGCAAAGATAGAGGTTTTGTATTGGCTCAACAAATGGACTTACACTCAGCATATGTGATCTGGTTACAACCACTGCTAAATGTCCAGTTGATCACAGAAGAGACCAATCCTTAGCCCCAAATTTGGCACTATTTCCTAATGGCCTAAACTACTTTATCAAGGCAGGTTGATTAAATTAAACCACTAACATCATGAAAGTAATCACTGGCTTTTTTTTAATGGAATAGACACTATGCATATATATTTGCCTTTCCTGACTGCAATGCTTCTGTCAAAACTGCACGTACTTGATCCACCATCACGGTATTCCATACAACAACACTCTTAGTCAAATAACTCATTTGACAGCAAATAAAGTATGACAATGGGCCTACACTCTTGGAATTCACCAGGATTCTCATGTTCCCCATTGTCTGGAAGAAGTTAACTTGATAGAATGGTGAAATAGTCTTGAATAATCAACACTTGGCTAAGTGGCAACACCTTGCTGCTCTGGGTCGATATCTGACAAGAAGTGATGTATGCTCTAAATTAGCATGCATTATATGGTGCTTTCTTTCCCATAGCCTGAATTCCTGGGTCTGGGAATCAACGGGTGTAAATGTACATGGCTCTGCTCCTGATGATCCTGAAGATCCAGTAGCAAAAATATTCGCTTCTTCCCTCTACTGCTCTAGAGTGCTTAGTTCCAAAGGGAAGAATGCCTGGACCTTAGAGCAGAATAATGATTCCAATAGGCTGGAAATTAAAACTGCCAACTGGTCACATTGAGTTCTTTGTCAGATTGCTGTGATTCTGGGTGATGGAGTATGAAGGGGAATTGAGTGGCTACTCAATAATGGGCATAAGGAGAAATGAGTGTTTTTATTTTTGTACCCAGAAGCAAGTACAATTGTCCTCCCAGGAATTTATTTCAATGTCAACACAGATGACACAACTCACTTGCCCATGATTATGAATAAAGTGTATTGATTACCCCCAACAAGCTGAGGACTCTCCAAAGGTGAAGGGCTCATGAAAGTGCCATATAGAAAGGGGAGCAAGAGGCAAAGAGTAGGAGTTTTAGGCCTTTATTATGGTTAAAACTTGGACCTTCCATGGGGAGCTCCTACAAAAAGTCTAGATATCGCAATTAGTTGAAAGTCCCATAGGTGCACAAAAGCAAAGGGCATGAGATTCTTTTCTTGGTTGCTCAGATGTGAGCATGCAGGAGATCTAAGTGCTATCAATGGTGAAATATCAAAAATATAGTCAACATCTTAATTACAAAGGAGGTAGCCTTTTGATTACCAGCAGATATAGAAAAAAATTTTATCCCTAGAGCGACTATTAGTATTCTCATGTCCTGTAATTAAAGTCAATAAAAAAGTACAGACTGAGGCAAGATGGCAGACCAAAGACATCACCAGCCAGGTCATCTCTATGAGAAGGAGAAGTTTGAGAAAAAATAAACAGACACACAAAAATACATTGGAAAAGTGTCTGAAGGTAGGGTGCCTGAAACTACAGGACAGTACATGGGAAGAGGTGGAAGAAGTTGCAGAGCAAAACTAGAAGGAGAAAAGTATCATTGGGGATTACCCTGGGAGGCTCAGAGACCAGAGAGAAGGGCAGGTGGATTGGTTAACATTCTCCTCCCTTGCAGCTCAGACTGTTGGTGGGCTCCCAAACTGCTAGAGAGACACTTTGCCAATGTGAGCTCAGAGATTGCTGCTGCCAGTGAGCAGAGAGCTTATTGCAGACAGGGCACCAGACTCCCAGCACCCCTGCCAGATGAGTTCACACCCAAATTTTAGCAAACATACAAAGAACTCATACCCATACTGCAGAAATTATTCCAAACCGTTGAGAATGGTATCCTCCCCAACTCATTCTACGAAGCCAATATCACCTTGATACCAAAGCCAGGAAAGGATGTAGCAAAAAAAGACAACTACAGACCAATATCACTCATGAATATAAATGTAAAAATCCTCAACAAAATCTTAGCAAATCGAATCCAACAGCACATCAAACAAATAATTCAGCACGACCAGGTCGGCTTTTTCCCAGGGATGGAAGGCTAGATCAACATACGCAAATCTATAAATGTAATTCACCACATAAATAAAAGCAAGGACAAAGACCATATAATTCTCTCAATAGATGCAGAAAAAACATTTGATAAAATCCAGCACCTTTTTATGATAAAAACCCTCGACAAAATAGGCATACATGGGACATTCCTTAAAATTATTAAGGCCATATATGACAAACCCACAGTTAATATCATATTGAATGGGGAGAAATTGAAAGCATCCCCGCTTAGAATTGGAACCAGACAAGGCTGCCCACTATCTTCACTTCCATTCAACATAGTGCTGGAAGTCCTTGCCAGAGCAATCAGACAGGAGAAGGGAATTAAGAGTATCTAAATGGAGGCAGAAGAGGTCAAAATCTCACTCTTTGCTGATGGTATGCTATTATAGCTAGAAAATCCCAAGGATCCAACCAAGAGACTCCTGGAATTGATAAACAAATTCAGTAAAGTCTCAGGATGCAAAATGTACACAAATCAGTGGCATTCATATACGCTAATAACAGTCAAGCTGAAAATCAAATCAAAGATGCAACACCTTTCACAATAACATCAAAGAAATTAAATATTTGGGAATATATTTAACAAAGGAAGTGAGAAATATTTATAGGGAGAACTACGAAAAACTGAGAAAAGAAATTGTGGACGATGTGCACAGATGGAAATCCCTACCATGCTCATGGATTGGTAGAATCAATATTGTTAAAATGTCTATTCTACCTAAAGTGATCGATAGAATTAATGCAATCCCTATCAAAATTCCACCGCCATTCTTTACAGAATACATACCAATAAGCACCTAGAGAGTGCATGCTAATTGTCACTCTGCAGTTGGAAACCAAAGCTTTCTACAGCTATGAGTTGAGATATTGCAGGAGGAATTCTCTAGCCAGTGGTTCCACTGACTACATTTAGAGTCAAAGTAACTCTTTACTAAGGGAATGTTTCACCACTTATAAGCTTATAGGACTTGTAAATATTCAAGTCAAAATGTGGATTTGTAAAAAAGCGCCTGAGATAATATAAGACAGGCTACTATAAGTGAAATTCACTTAGAAACAGAAATAATATATTTATACCATCAAAGCCTGAAGATAGAAAAATTATAGAAGATATATGCATGAAAGTTTTAAAGAAACAAAGTAGATAATACAAAGATAATCCTTCAAAAGATGGTTAGAAATGTCAGCCCTCTTAAAATGGATTTTCCATCAAGTCTGTAACTCAATGTATTAGTTAAGTAGCACATTGAAATTAACCAAAAAGAAAAAGATGAAAAGAAAGAAAATATACCTAAAGATAATTAAATACCAAAAGACATAGAGATAAAAATATAGAAGATAATAAGATATGTGGAGGATAAAATGAAATGGCTTAATATGTATTACATGGCTTCTCAGATGCAGAGCATAGGAGAAATGTGCAGATAATATTTGAACAGATAAAGTTTGTATCTCTTTAGATAGATCTATGTCCAAAATAGGATTAATGACATGGAAACTAAGCTTGAAATTGTAGATCACCAAAGATAAAAACAAATATTAAGAGTAGCTAGAAAAAAGAGATAGCATGTGAAAGTAATGAAAATTAAAATTGTAGCAAGGATGGATGACCAAAACTGTGTATAATCAAAGTAGTAAGAGAATGTAAGTATTAATTTTGCATATCATAATTTTGTTAGGTGTTCTCCATTTGACTCTCATTTTATCACATGCTCTGGGATTCTGAAAATTTATGGGTAGCACCAATCTGCTGTATTGCACTCTGAACTATATTTTGTTTCAGCCAATGGATAGCCATCAGCTGGAGATTAGAGGATAAAAGAAAAGAAGTAAAGATAACTATTCCTTAGGTTTCCTGTCTGCAAGTCTATAGGTTGGTGAGAGTTCCTTATTCAAAGTTTTATAATCATTTGCATTGGCCCTTTTCTATAGCTATAAACCTTATTAGTTCCAGATCACTACCTCATTTAAGCTCGCAGACCTCAACGTGGGAACTCCCTAATGTTCATAACCCAGGATGTTTCATGATCCCTAACTTTTTTTTCTATACAGGCTCATACTTTGGTACATGGTATGTTGTGTATTATTTCATTTGAGTATGTCATTTGTTTCAATCATAACAATGTAAATAATATTCTATTTCAAGATTGAAATAGCAATATATAGCAACAAACTAAATGCTTGAAATCTTATGTAAGGGAATATCTAGAGGGAAAAATAGATACACAAATACATTTGGAAACTTTTCTAAACCTCCCAGATAAAGCCTGGTGTCTTTAATAAAATGATAAAATTTATAATAATAATAAGAACAAGAATACCAAATACTACATAATGATAAAATAAATACTGAACAAAAATATTAAGGTATTTGGATAAAGATGATCATATTTTAAATATTATAATATATTTTCTTTACTAATGAAAAAGGTTTAATTTTCAATTTTTCTAATTTAAATATGCATAGCAAAATTCGGAGTTTAACACTAGACATACTATGTACAAATTATAAATAGTAGATTCAAATAAATATGGAGTAAAAAACAAAAACAGGCAAAATTGGATCACCACCCTCCCAAATAAAATAAAAGATGGAAAAAGAGAAGATGTGATTCTACTTAGGAAATCTCACTACTAAATTGTAAGTAAAAATAAACATTTCACAAATCTTGGCCAACACTGATATTTAACCTAGCACCTGGACATCTGTCTTAGTTAAGTACCTTGTAAGTATAGCTTTAGTCAATGCAGAGTCCTAAAGGCAACAAAGCAGAGAAAGATGTCTAGACTTTCACTGTGGGAATCATAAAACACATAAACTGTGTTTCACATACCACAGCTGGAAACATTCAAACAATTCAAGAGGCGTGAATATCCTTCGCTTACAGAAATGAAAACCTGACTAGACAGGCTATTCTTGGGCAGGTTGTGTATGTACTGTTTGCTGATATAATCAGAGATGTAATTGCAAATTCAGACAGTACTTATTTTGACTTTTGTGTATTACATTATTCATCTAAAATATTTAAAGTACCCCAAAATTACCTAGGTAGGTCTTGCAGACAAGTCAAAATAATATTTGATAGAAACATTGGAGCCGGTCTCATTTATTTTTTTTTCTTTTTTCATTATACCTCCCTTATTCTAAGAAGAATTTGAGGTAACATTGTACTCTTTAGCTACTAGCATTTTTAAAGTTATTAATAATAGTTTAGCTATCAGAGAAGTTACATTAATAGTCAACCAAGAAATGAATGGTTAAGGGTTTTCCTTTACGGATGCACCAATAAATAATTGTAATCCACTTTGAGTTAATAAAATGAAATGAGCACCTTTAAGAGGAAAAACACAGTTCTGTTTTTATCTTCTATTAAACATTGTTTATGGCTTTTAAAATATCACCTTTATACCTGTTAATAAAATTGAGTCAAAATTCCATTATCTGCAATAGCAGACATCCACGATAATACTACATTTTATAGTGTGTTATAGTGTACTAAATTTTGAGAAATATAAATTTTTCTGGAGAACTAAAAGAGGTAAATAAATATTTTAATATAATGTATTTCATATAAAATTATACCCTTAAAGTTTCATTTTTTCCTCTAATTTTTTAAAGGTTATTTTGAATGTTTTTCTTCATTTCATAGGTATAAAATTTCTATATTATCTCATCAATTTGTTTTACTATATTTATTGACATGATGCAATTATAATTTTTACCATATTACACTCAAATTAATAACTTAATATCTAGTTGTTGGCTGTAGAATTTCAGAAGTTCAGTTGTATTTGTTCAGCTAAAAATTATCAATCTCTAGACAAGGGGAAATTCCCTGGTGCAATGAATTTGAGGCAAGCTGATATGTCAGAATGGCAATTTTCCCACTTACAATATGATACAAATATCATCTTATCATTACAATGGAAAGGTAGTAAATTTTTGATATCAAAATCTAGAATAAGTAAAAAAAGAGTTTGGTATTCATAGAGAAAAATAAATGTTATTTACTAAAGGCAAATTTCCTTTAACTTTTCATCTGTTGAATTTCCCTTTTCTACTTTAGTGATGAATCTGTTACCTAAAGAACAAACATGTGGGTTTAAGTTTCAAGGTAACCTTATTTGAAAAATAAAGACCAATATATGATTTTTAACTTTTTTTTTTCTGACACATTAGAAAGCCCATTATTTTTCTCTGTTGTATGGATAAAAAGCATATTTGAATGTTCAGAATTACAGATTATTTTGCTTAAATTATACTTAGATTTTGTAATTCTATTTTAGAAAAAATCTCAATCCAGTAGAAAAAGAAAAAAAAATAATTTACAAAACCTAGCTAACTAAAGATGTATTGATTGTGAAAATATTTCCTCATTCTCATTTTTAAGTACATTCTCGTTATTGTATGAGTAACAATTCCTAAACTTATATTCATGTTCTGGAGCTTTGCTGTATCCAGGACATAAAATCAATCATGATTTAAATGAACACATATTTACTTGATCTTTTAGTTTTTCAATAAAATAGAAAAAAAAATTGATTTAATACATTTGTAAATTTTGTTGTTTTTCAGGAAAGTAGATGGTTTCAATTTATATCTGGTACATAGACTGCTAAATTTCTGTAAGTCTCTAAGGTGATGAATTAGACCTGTATTTAGTTAAGCAATATTAAATGTATTTTAAGTGTCTGTAAGCTTGTTCATGACTTTGGGATGAATACATTCTATATCCTTATTCTTTATAAAATGATAAAAGTCATATGATTTTCTGAGACCTTAATGCCATACAAACAAAATAATTAGAAAAAATTTGAACCTCTGAGAAAATTTGCCTAGAGATATTGTCTCAATGTTGATCCTAGAACTTGTTTTACTTAAGTGTAAATGAAGTAGATATCTTTAGAACAGTCACGGAGGTATTCTCATGCAATGTTTCCCTTTAGCAACAGTTAGGATGTGTGTAAAATACTTAATAGGTATGAACTACCAATTAATGACTGTCAATGTCTTCATACTTAATGGTGGAGAATTGAGTAATAAAAAATTTCAAATATTGGATATTCACCTCTCCTTCTTCCTGTGCAGGCATTTAAAAAAAAAAAAATCCAAACATATTCAACTATAGACTTAAAACCATTAATGTGTGTCTCCAGTGCTAGGAAACTTGTCAACAATAGTCCTGTTGATAATAAGTCTATTCTTATTAACAATAATCTTAAATTGTGTGATTTTGTAAAGACTGCTGTGAATAATAATGTAAATTAATGATAGCATCAGTTATATGTGTTAATTGTACCCATGAAGAAATAATTATTCTAAAATATATTCACAAAAGTATGGCCTATCATAGACCATTCTTTGAAATTGGAGGATAAAGACTTTTTTGCATTTTTTTCTCTGAACTCTGGCTAACCATTCTCAACACCAAGAAAACCAGTCAGACTGCCCTGTCATGCACATGCTGATGATAGAAATTGAGAAGAAGCAATGTTAACCAATGTTAACTTTGTAAAAATCAATACCTCAATTTTTTTCCAGACAAAATGGCTGAAGCCTTATAGAACCTTATAGAATTTTTCGAGTAGGAAAGGACCTGTTAAACAGATGTATAAATAACTGATACTCCATCTACAACATGTCTACTTAGTTATAATCCCTCCTCTGCTACACTTCTATATTGAAGCAGCCTTTTCCCTTCCCAAAGAAGGATATTTCCTATGTGGAATTCTCAGTCTATTTAAAGGGATTAAAGGATTTACCAAAGAGCAAAAAGTAAAATTAGTATCAGAATCATAATATATTAGTTTTAAATAATTCATTTCAATGAAGAGTAATTATGGAAAATTAATTTTTAATACTTTAATTTCAAATAGTATATTGACTTAGACGATGTAATAGTTTAACTTTGGATTAAATAAAGAAAGAACAATTAATTATTTTAATTATACCTCTATGTACACATAGTCTTATATTCTGAAAAAAGATTTTAAAAATGATCTTGAAACTTCTTAGAGTATTAGCTGTGTTACAAAGAAAAGCATCTTCTGACTACTAATAGTTCCATGCATGCCTGACATTTAGTTTAAATATAGCATTGTTTTGAACAAAGAGTGTTTATAACCTTACTGAGTGGTGAATGCTTAATTTTTAAGCATCAAGCATTTATATAATGTTGATAATGTATTTCCCTCCATTCTTCCTATTGCCAGTTGTCTGACACCTCTGTAGTATATAATCTGCCCACTATATTCACAGCTTCCTGCTAGACTTCTGTGACATCAACCGTCTTGATATCTGCATATGCCCCTAGTCTGTTTCCACATTACCTTTGAATACACTGGCCACGTGCACAGATAGCTTCTCCCTACTGTGTGTTGCTATGAGTCTCCTGGAATCATTAACGGTGCCCTAGTCATTCTATGACTTTGCCATCCTTGAACTGTGTATGCCTTCCGTCAATGGAGATCGAGTTCTGTCAGTATTATAGAGACACTAACTAAATTCCAGAAGTAAGAAAAAGAAATATTTTAAACAGTAAATATCAAGAGGACTCTGCAGGAAATGAGTCAATAAACTCCCTGTGCATTTTATTCTCAATCTTACCAATGGATCTGTTTATGTCTCTATTTTTAAAAAGAAATAGTTCATCACAGGTGAAAAATGTGATAAACATTATTAAAATGGACACTGATGTGCTCTCTTTTGGATATGGCTATTGACATTTCCCTGCACTGCTGGTAGGAAAAAGAGTGGCACAGACTCTCAGCTATTTGTGAAATTGTTCACTTCCCTCTCACCCTGTAAAAAAATATCAGGTGTCAGACAGGAAAAATGAATGCACAGAAGGACAACTTAGGCTAATATCTTTAGAAAAAAATTTGCCCAATTTGCCTAATTTGGGGGATGATTCTCATTGTCTTTCAGCCAATAATGTTGTTATGACTAAGCTTAGCTTACCATGTAGGCTTGGTGACAAACCCAAGGAGAACACCAGGTTGCCGGCACTCAGGCTTGACCCTAGGCTATGAAGAAGTGTTTTTTATCACAAGCCCTTCTTATTTATTAAGAATTCTTATTTATTAATAATAAAATTATGGTAGTTGGAAGACATAACCTGTAATTATTAATTTGTACATTGTGCCATGGCCTACAATGTTATCTGATTACCTTGTGACAGTAGTGGATGACAGATTAAGAGTTCAATTTGAAGAATCAAAGACAAATTCTTTTTATTACTGAACTGCTAAGCAGGATTTTTGAAAGCACAGAACAAACCAGTGCTATTTTGAATGTTGGAAGATATACTGGGAAGATCAGTGGAAAAACAAATACATGCTTTTTCTCACTTGCTTTTCATTGCTATACTAAGTATTGCATTTTTAGAAAAAACAAGTCTAATTGTACTAGAATAGACAAACTTTTTGAAATTTTTATAGTCATTTGCACAGCATAGTCTACCTAAGAAATATTTTCTTAAAATGCAAAAAACAAATTGACTGTGGCAATTTCATGTATGATAAAGTTAAAATCTCAAATTAGCAGGGATAGGATGGTGTTTTACGTAAGTGATTCTAGAATGACTAAAGAGTCATATGGAGAATGTTAAAATTGGACCCGTTCCTCATATCTTACAGCAGGATATATATTTAAAGTAGACAAAGATTTTAATGTAAAAATAAAGCAAGACAAGTGATAGAAGAAAACATGCATGAGTCACCACAGGTGAGTGGAGGATATGTGCTATTATTACACAAACTCCCAAGTGCTAAAAGAGAAAATATTGACATATTTGATCGTATATAATTTAAATAAATTATGCTAAAAATCATCATAGCTGGGTAAAAAGGCAAACTGCACAATGAGAAATATTTGCAAAGCATATCCTAAGTATATTTGAGCTTTATAAAAATAGAATAAAAGCCCAATGGAAAACATGCTAGATAGAGCTATGAACAAATATTGCATAAAAATAAGTTGTAAGTTGCATATACATGTGCATATGTGTATGTGTAAATATATGTACATTCACAATCCAAATATTATAAATTTATGTTAAATAACATTACAATAATATAATAGAAGTGCAAATGCTTTCATTTGAGGGAAAATAAATTAACTCAAAGATAAATTTAAAATTTTTTTAAAAAATGCTAATCACAGTGGTACCTCCCAATCATAGAAATTTTGAAAATTGCAACTAAAGTTACTATTAGAACAATTTTAATTCTTCTTCCATCACTGTAATAAATTAAATGAAGAAATGAACAAGTTTTAAAAAAAAACTACATATCCATATGAAGAAGGTTTCAGTGAAAAAGCACTGGAGGTACAAGCGTACCTCATTTTCCTGAACTTCTCAGATATTGCATTTTTACAAACTGAAGATTTGTGAGAACCCTATGTAGAGCAAGTCTATTGGCGCCATTTTCCCAATAGCATATGCTCACTTTGTATCTCTATGTCACATTTTGGTAATTCTTGCAACATTTCAAACTTTTTAATTTTTGTACCTGTTATTATGATGATCTGTGATCGGTGACCTTTGATGTTGCTATGTGATGTGTCGCTATTGTATGATAGTTGTTTGGGGATATCATGAACCAGGCCTAGGTAAGAGGGTGAACTTAATTGATGAATGTTGCATGTGTTCTGACTGCTCCACTGACTGGCTGTTCCCTGCCTCTTTCCTTTTCCTCAGGCTTCCCTATTCCCTGAGACATTTTCTATTTTAAAACTTAATAGTTAAGAAACCTATTGTATCAGCATAGTTGCAATTGATTTCTCTTGAGAATTGGATTACACCTTTGATAATTTAGAATGCCAAATGAAAAAAAAAAAAAAAAAGAAAAAGTATTTTCAAATGTCAAAAAACAAAAAACTGAATTAGGCCAATTTATCCTATAATGACCTCTAAGTGTGTTCAAGGGAAAGGAAGTGTCGTAAAACTCTCAATTTAAATTAAAAGCTAGAAATGATTAAGCTTAGTGAGGAAGGCATGTTAAAAGCCAAGGGAGGTCCATAGCTAGGCATTTTATGCCAAACAGTTAACCAAGTGGTAAATACAAAGGGAAAAGTTTTGAAGGAAATTGAAAGTGTTACTCCAGCAAATACACAAATCATAAGAAAGTAAAATAGCCTTATTGCTGATATGGAGATAGTTTGAGTAGTCTGGATAGAGTATCAAACCAGCCACAATATTTTCTTAAGCCAAAATCTAATCCAGAGCAAGTCTCTAACTTCTCTTCAATTCTATGAAGACTGAGATAGGTGAGGAAGCTACAGAAGAAAAGTTGGAATCTAGCAGAAGTTGATTCATGGAGTTTAAGAACAGAAGCTAACTTCATTATATAATAGTGCAAGGTGAGGCAGCAAGTGCTAATGTAGAAGCTGCAGCAGCTTGCCCAGAAGATCTAGCTAAGATCATTGATGAAGGTGGCTACCAACAAACAGAAGATTTTCAATGTAGACAAAATGGCCTTATATTGAAAGAAGATACCATCTAGGACTTTCATAGCTAGAGAGGAAAAGTCAATGCCTGACTTCAAATCTTCAAAGGACAGATTGACTCTGTTGTTAAGGAGCTAATGCAGCTGGAGACTTGAAATTGAAGCTAATGCTCATTTACTATTCCAAAAATCCTAGAGCCCTTAAGAATTATGCTAAATGTACCCTTCCTGTACTCTACAAATAGAACAACAAAGCCTGGATAAGAGCACACCTGAATCTTTGAAGCCCACTGTTGAGATATAACTGTCAAAGATAGTGATTTCTCTAATTCATCTGAGAAAAGTAAATTGAAAACCTTCTGGAAAGGAGTCACCATTCTAGATACCATTAAAAACACTTGTGATTCATCTCCATACTGTTTGCCCTAGAGGACGTGCTAATTTGCAGCCCCCAAATAACTGTGTAAGTAAGTATGTAAGTGTTCCTTTTTCTCTGTATTCACACCAGCATCTATTTTACTACTTAGCCAAATGTCCTTTGCAGCAAGTTAGATGGAACTGGAAACCATTATCCTAAGTGAAGCATCTCAGTAATGTAAAAACATGTACTTAGTAATAGTTGGGAGCTAAACAGTGGGCACACACAGGCACAAAGAGAGAGGTGTGGGAGTAAAAACCTACCTATCAAGTATAATGAACATTATTCTGGTCATGGGCACACTAAGAGCCCTGCCTTAAGCATTTATACAAGATATACATGTAACAAAACATTTGTATCCCATTAATATTTTGAAATTAAAAAAAAAAGAACATTTGGTATTCATAGGAGGAGGTCAAAATGTTAACATTAATAGGTGTTTGGAAGAATTTGATTCCAACCCTTATGGATGATTATGAGGACTTCAAGATTTCAGAGGAGGATGGAACTGCAGATGTGATGGAAATAGCAAGAGAACTAAAATTAGAAGTGGAGTCTGAAGATGTCACTGAATTGCTATAATCTCATGACAAAAGTTTAATGAATGAGGATTTTCTTCTTATGGATCAGCAAAGAAAATGATTTCTTGAGATGTAATCTACTCCTGGGGAATATGTTATATATTATGGAAATGACAATAGACTTTAAAATATTATATAACTTTAATTGATAAAGCAGTATCAGGGTTTGAGAAAATTAACTCCAATTTTGAAAAAATGTTCTACTGTGGGTAAAATGCTATCAAACGGCATTGAATTTTTTGAAGAAATCTATTGTGAAAGGAAGAGTCAATCAATGCAGCAAATGTCATTACTGTCTTATTTTAGGAAATTGCCACAGCCACCCCAGCCTTCAGTAACCACCACCCTGAGCAGTCACCAGCTATCAACATCAACGCAAGACTCTTCACCACAAAATGGTTACAACTGGCTGAAGGCTCCAGTGATTTTTAGTATTTTTTAAACAATAAAATCTTTTAAAACTAAGGTGTGTAAATTCTTTTTAGAGATACTACTATTACACACTTAATAGACTCTAGGGTAAATATAACTTTTATACACTTTGGGAAACCAGAAAAACTGTGTGACTAGCTTTATTGTAATATTTGCTTTATTGTTGTGGTCTGGGACCAAATTTGCATTATCTCCAAGATTTACCTATATTTAAGAAAGTACTCAAAGTATTTTTGCCAGCATACTTTAAATATATATTTATGTTGAAACTTAAAAATAATATCTAGACACTATATTAATATATTTTCTAATAAAAAACTAAGAAAATGCCCACTCATTTGTTGAACACGTACTCACTATTAAAGCAATAGTCATGCTTAAATATGATTTATATTTGTTAGATGGAAAAGTAGAGCCTTGCCTTTTACACTTGAACTTTTATTTTATTGTAGAACAGAAAAAAATAAATATAATTTTCATCCAAACTATTTTAAGTTAACTGTTACTGGGAGTAGAATTGTTTAAATTTTCACTTAGAGACATTTCCTAAATCCAGAGTAAGGCATCCTAGCTCTCTGGATTCCTTGTCTTCCTCTTCATTGCCTAGCTTGTTTCCCTTTATTATTTACTTATTTATATATTTTAAACTTCTTTTTATTTATTTTTCTAGTCATCTATATATATATATACATATATATCTTGTATTTATGTTGAAAAGCTTTTTTGAAAAAATTCTTATCTAATGATATCACCGTTTGAGTTTGCACATATTTGCTACTCTCAGATAAAAAATATTGGAGAATATTGCCACCTGAATTCCATTCTTTCCCCCTTAGAAATTGATTTTTATTGAGTGATACTTATTGGTGAAGCAAACATTCACAGTCATATAAATTTTGAGAAATTACTATAACACTTATAATAGTATGAGTCAAAAAATCAACTGAGCCGCCATCCTAGAAATATACCCTCTTTTGAGGATAGCTAAGTAAAGCACATAGCATCACCCAACATCCTGAATGGATCAATCTATGACTTAGAACACACATTTCATTTTTATTTAAACCACAAATATTTTATTCCAACCTAGATTGTTCTTAACATTTTCTTTCTGCTGAAATGACAAATATGAAACCTCCTGGTTTCATTTATGTTATATTGGTATATGTTTAAATAAATACTACATTAAACAAATCCTCAAAAAAAAAATCAGGGCCTGATCAAAGATCCGCCTCCTTTCCTTCTGTGAAATGCAGTCTGCATAATAAAAATCTTCTGCAGCAATTTATATATCAAGGAAAGTCAATGAGGGTCTCATCTTGGAATTAATGACAAAACACATGATATTAGTTCTGACATCAATTGCTGCCTTTAAGCAATGAATTTCCGCTTAGCCAACCATTACCTCTATTTAATCAAAATAATTACCTCTGCAAATCCCAAATAATAGAACTGGTTGGAAGGAAAACAGAAGTGGATTGTTAAAGTTTTATTACAAAGAATCTTTAAAGATACTTTAAAAGTAAGGAATAATAAAGGCAGTGCAAATGCAACAATTTACTGTTTTCTACAACTGTCAATCCTTGGCTGATTTTGTCTTATTTTCACTCCACATACTTCTTCCAACACCTCCATGGATTATTTTGAAGCACATTTCAGTTCCATACAATTTCATTCATGAACATGTTAGGATATATATGTAAAAAGTGAGTATTCATAAAAATATATCCAAAACACTGTTAATAAACCCAAAACACAAAATAATAACTTCCTAATATCATCAAAGTACTTTCTATCTATGCTAATCACTGTCTATTCAATGAATAAACTGGGTATAGATTTACTCATGTTCTGGATTTTTGCTGATTACAATTGGAGACTTGTTAAACAAGTCCCTTTGTCATTGTATTATTCCTAAATTGTCAAGTATATTTAGAAGCCTGATATTCTCTTTCTCTCTCTCTCACAAGAATGTTTTATAGGTTGCTTCTTATTTGATTTTTAAATTAGGAGATACATAATAGTCTTCTTTTATTTGTGATGTTAGAAGCCCTTGATGATTATAACTTAGTTCTTATATCTTATTAGGGATTATAAATATCAAAATATTCTAAATTTCTTAATTTATGAGAAGAAATAATCTCATAAAGAGACACACTGATTTAAAATATTGATATATTTGAATTGCATTATCACTCTTATTGAAATTCAAATTGTCCCATTATTGACCTGTAGAAACTGCTTTAATTTGCCTACTGAGTCCTTTATAAATACCCCAGTAATCTTTGATAACTTTCTTTGTTTGGACTATCACAAAAAATTTATAGAGAGCCAACCAATCTGGGATATTTTAATACTAAAATTTGTGTTACCAATAATTTAACCAGGACATGAGGAATAAATCAAAAATATCTGGGACCAACCAAGTTGCTACTGTAATTTACATTCACATTAGTCTTTAAAATTGTATTATATCCCTTGTCATGACTTGGAATTTTCTTTTACACTTAAAGTACTTTTTTTTTTAATTTTGATGGATTTGGGGGTACAAGTGGTTTTTGGTTACAAGGATAAATTGTATAGTGGTAATGTCCAGATTCTTAGCGTACCTGTCACCCAAATATCTGTATGCTTTTCACTTAACATTATCTTTGACATGTCAAGGACAATGTATAGGGTTGTAAATATAGTCACACTATACTCAGAAGTAACAAAGACATCTTTTTTTATTTTTTTATAATTTGTTATCATAAGCCTCCCACCAATGGGGAATAAAAATGAAGGTGAATTTATTTCTATCAAATTTATAACTGTATCTGATGATTTAAAGAGTTCCTTTAAATAATAGTCACTCTCTCCTATTTCACCTTCATCTTTTAATACCTTTTCCCTCGGATAATGCTGGTTTTCCATGACTATGTCATGCACAGTAATGGGCTTCCTGGTCCATGTGGTCTACAGCTCTGAACTCTGCCACTTTTGATCCTGGGACCCTATATATTCCCAAAGCTTAAGTGGACCAGTGGCATAACTTATTATTTAGTCTCTCTCAGCTTTGACAACCTCAGATCTACACTGATGCTATCTTTTGAAGCTGTCTGAAGCTATGCTGCATCCTTGAAGACCTGGGCCGTGTGCCCAGCTGACTCTGCTCTTCACCATTTTTATGGTGGCTCCTTTTAAGGTTGGCTTTTCAGGCAGCCTCTAAATCCTTCCTGGAAAACCTAGCATAGTTTACATAGCTTTATTTCCCTATCTAACATCTCTGAGGACCCAAATTTACCTGGATGTGGCCATCTCATGTTTAAACAATGATTTTTAAGTGGGAATTTTATCATAAAGGATCTTCCTCAGTCTTGCTTCATAACTACCTTTCATATGATCTTCTATAGAATTGTTGCCACTGAAGAGGAAATTCAGAATTCAGAGCTCTGAAATCTTTATCTTGCAGGACATT
Source organism: Microcebus murinus (assembly GCF_040939455.1). NCBI lineage: Eukaryota > Metazoa > Chordata > Mammalia > Primates > Cheirogaleidae > Microcebus > Microcebus murinus. The sequence continues at coordinate 18,449,046 of NC_134114.1, forward strand.
TTCCTCCCTTTGACTATGGACCTTTGGAATAGAAGTGGGTCAACACGTCTCAGTCATATTCTTCTTCCTAAGAATCTTCTCTACACTATTGGAGGAATTCTATGGCCTAATCTAGCTGTATAAAGCTCATTGCTTTGCTTAGGATCTCAAATAATTTCCTCTTCCAATGTCCCAGTTTCAAAGAAAGTTGCAATTGGAAGATAACATTAGGAGGAAATTGAGATTCATTTCTTTAACATTTGTAAAATGTTATCCCATTTTAATAATATATTTCAGAAAAATATTTGCAAAATACCCAATACTGTTAATGGACACAAAAATAGGCTCTACTGGGAAATGTGTATGCATGTATGAGTGTGTAGAGCTGTAGAGTGAGTGTAAAAGTAAAAATTCTTATTAAATATAAGGTCAGTTCTTTCACACATTAGATCAAATTAATAGAAGTTTTCCATGCACTTTGTTCAATGACAGACAGAACCAGGTGACAGGAGTAGAAGAAAAATAAAATCACAGCAAAGCAAGGGTACCCAGGTGAAGTTCAACTGTTATTTGCACATTGTAATCAAATTGAAAACTGTGAGCATCCTTCTGCTCTCCACCCATTGCAGAGTTAAAAATATGATGAGTATAAAAAATATTGAGAGATACCAGGATCAAGTTGCTTAAATGACTTAGCCCTCCTCATGAAAACACTGTATAGGTAGTTCTCCCCTAATTCCAGAATGAACAATAATAAATTATCATGTGGTCTTTAAAACAACAACAACTTTAGAACGAAAGAAGGGGAGGAGTAATTTGGGAGATTCAGATCAAGGAAGTATCTCTCAAAATGATATATTGCAGAGTAAAATACAAAATATCTAAAGAGATTTAGCATCCCCAACAAAGAATAAGAAATCATCCCATAAAACAGTTGCAATGGGAATCAAGGTAAAAAGAAAAGAAAGATAGATAAGAAAGAGAAGGAAAAGATTTAAAAAAGAAATAAGAATTAATAAATAATATCAGTAAAGAGTAGAATTCAGTTATAAACCAAGATTAGAACAAAGTTCTAGGAAGGGAAGACATAATATAATAAAAAAAATCAATTCTCCAATATTAAACACATTAAGGTATTATAACTCCAAATGGAATGCCAATAAAATTTTTGTTGGGGGTGGAATACAATGATTTTAATGTCAACATGAAAGAATATTATCTGAGAGTAATTTTAAAATGCATTCATTGAAAATAATAATGAGGCCTATTCCAAGCCATATATTAAAAAATATATATTGTTTTAGAATGCCAATAGCAAGACTTTGATGTTGACTCAGGAAGAGACAAATAGATCAATGGAAAATAATAGAATACTCAAAAACATATATTAGTATATAAGGCCTCATTGTATACAGCAGTAAATATTTTTAAATATGATTAGACCCTTACTTCACACTTCATCAATTTTAGGACATAAAATTTTCCATGTAAAATGTAAAGCAACATAACACTTAACAAAAATCTGGAAGGTTATGCATATGTTATTCAGATAAGAGAATTTTTTGTAAATAAACCAGGAAAACCAAAGGATATAAAAGCATAGTCATATTTGACTCCACCAAAAAAGAAAAAAATTCACATTCTATAGCCAAATGTTTCCAGTAGAACTTTCTAAGATGATGGAAATATTCTACATCAGAACAGTCCAATATAATAGCCAAAAGCCACATATTGAGCACTTGAATTGACAATGTGACTGAGATACCAAATCTGGCAAATGGATACTGTATTGGAAAACGCTGCTCTAGACAATGTAACTACTGTGGTAATAGGACAAGATTACCGTGTGGCATGTTATCTAGAGTCAATAAATGTTCATTTAAAATTTTAGGAAAATTTACAATGAAGCGTAGTAAATGTTAATTATTTGGAAAGATAGTTCACAGAAGAAAATTCTAGATGGCAAATAAATAAAAAGAAGGTCAACCTTTCTAAGATTTAAAGAAATCAAATTGAAGTAATTATTAAACATCAGTTTTCACCCGTCAAATTGGAGAAACAATAAAATATATGATATTATACATAATTAACAGGGACTTCTTTTGTGCAATGTAATGTTACCACTTCTTAGAAAGCAGCCTGTTTTTATGTTTTAGCATAAACTTTAATGTAACCTTGACCCAGAAAGTTCACTATCACACTCTCAGGGATCTATCTCAAAAGCATCAGCCATTGTAGTATAAATATACAGAGCTATCTCTAGTGTCAAGAAATCAATAAACATAGAACAAAATTATGAAGAGTGAATTTTTATTACCTAACCTATTGAATTAACTGAGTGTACATTAATATAATTTAAAATTGAGGTTAATCTATGGAGATTGAATTTGGAAAATTTCCATTAGGCAACTAGTTAAAGAATAAAGCAATAACCAGAAAAATATATATAATACATTCTTCTTATTATAAAACAAATAATGACAAAATTAAAATTGCCACACATGATTCTTTATAGTCTAGCTTTAACACTACCCACTGTAAGATTCAACAAAGTTCTTCATCCCAGAGACTAATTTGCTTCTGACAAGACTATCTCGTGAGCTATCCTTTTTCCTAAAGATCCCTCCTTCACTATTACCATCTGTCCAAAAGCTATCTCAAGAATGAGGCCAATTATCATTTTTCCTAAAAAACTGCCAGGAAAATTTTCATCATCACCTACATCCTTTTCTTCCACAATCATTGAAAAATTCTACATCCCCCAAGGCATCTCATTTCACCCAGAACCTTTGCATCAAATGGATTTGCACACCCCTTATTCTGACACTAAATATCATCCTACCCTGAAGCTCTACCCTTAAGATTGTCCGTAGATCTCTAAAGTTCAAGGTCTATAATTGGAGAAATCCTGATATTCTGCTCACATCCTTGTTTTAAAATTTTCAATGCTTTTTTACTCTATATGTCAACCTCAGAAGCCCTCTTAAGAGGTGACTCTGTGTATGTGTGCATGCATGTGTGTGTGTGTGTGGGTGAGTGGGTGGGTGGGTGTGGGTGGGTGTGGGTGGGTGTGGGTGTGTGGGTGTGATTTGACACATCCCACATCTGACTTAAACTGGATTTGGAATAGACCTTATTTTTTCTTCAGCTCTTCTGCTTCCAGACAAAACATTGCCAGATAGATATAGATAGATAGATAGATAGATAGATAGATAGATAGATAGATAGATAGATGATAGATAGATAGATAGATAGATAGATAGATAGATAGATATAGAGATATATTATAGATCCAGACAGACAGAGAAGAGAGAGTGCACCATTTCTGGTCTCTATACTATCTATCTATACTATATCTATCTATACTATACAATCTCTATACTATACTATATTATACTATACTATACTATCTATACTATATCTATCTATACTATATCTATCTATACTATACAATCTCTATACTATACTATATTATACTATACTATACAATCTATACTATATCTATTTATACTATATCTATCTATACTATATTATCTCTATACTATACTATATTATACTATACAATACTATCTATACTATATCTATCTATACTATATTATCTCTATACTATACTATATTATACTATACTATACTATCTATACTATATCTATCTATACTATATCTATCTATACTATACTATCTCTATACTATACTATCCAGTGTCATTTCCTTACTTGAATACGGCTTTGCTCCCAATTACTTATTTTGTTTTATTATTGGCAAATATTTTATATTTATATGGTTTACAGGCCCAACAGTGCAGTTTTATACAATTTCTCTTGAAGTTGTTAAGAGAAGAAAGGACAAGAACTGTGCATCATCCTCTCTTCTATAATTACCTTAACCAGTGTTCTTTCTGTTTGTGTGTATATTAATTCTAATTACTGTCTAAGTGGCATCACTTGTTTTCACCTTGAAGAACGTCCTTTTATTATAAGTCAGCTATGCTAGCAGAAAGTTTGCTCATTTTTTGTTTACACGGGAATGTATTAATATAAATTTTATTATTTAAAGATACTTTAATTTCTTGTTTGACACTATTTTGGCTTGTATTTTTTTCCTACCACTTTGATTAGGTCATCCCACTCTTTCTGAACCAGTGTTCCTAATGAAAATCAGCTATTAATCTAATTGGGGTTCCATTGCACATGATGAGCCATTTTTCCATTGCTGCTTTAAAGATTTTTTCCTGTCCTTGTCTTTCAGCATTTTTATTATGTTGTGCCTATATACTCATTGAGTTTATCCTACTTGGATTTTATTGAGCTTTTTGAATGTACAGATTAAGGGTTTTTTAAATCAAATTAGGGAAACTTTACCTATTATTTTTTTTTTTCGGCATATTATGGGGGTACAGATTTTAAGGTTTCAATAAATGCCCACTTCCCCCCCTCCCCCCAAAAGTCTGAGTCTCCATCATGACCATCCCCTAGATGGTGCACATCTCACTCATTATGTATGTATATACCCGCCCCCCTCCCGCCTCCCACCTCCCCAATACCCTATTACTGTAGCACCTATGTGTCCACTTAGGTGCTACTCAGTTAATACCAGTTTGCTGGAGAATATATCTGGTGCTTGTTTCTCCATTCTTGGGATACTTCACTTAGTAGTATGGGTTCCAGCTCTAACCAGGAAAATATAAGATGTGCTATATCACCATTGTTTCTTGGAGCTGAATAGTACTCCATGGTATACATATACCACATTTTATTAATCCATTCTTGGATTGATGGGCACTTGGGCTGTTTCCACAGCCTTGCAATTATGAATTGTGCTGCTATAAACATTCGAGTGCAGGTGTCTTTTTGGTAGAATGTCATTGGATCATTTGGGTAGATGCCCAGCAATGGGATTGCTGGATCAAATGGTAGATTCACTTGTATCGCTTTAAGGTATCTCCATATTGCTTTCCACAGAGGTTGAACTAGTTTGCAGTCCCACCAGCAGTGTAGGAGTGTTCCTGTCTCTCCGCAACCACGCCAGCATTTATTGTTTGGAGATTTTTTGATAAAGGCCATTCTCACTGGGGTTAAGTGATATCTCATTGTGGTTTTGATTTGCATTTCCCTGATGATTAGAGATGTTGAGCATTTCTTCATATGTTTGTTGGCCATTCTTCTGTCTTCTTTAGAAAAATTTCTGTTCAAGTCCTTTGCCCACTTTTTAATGGGGTTATTTTATTTTTTCTTCCTAATTTTCGTGAGTTCTAAGTATATTCTAGTTATCAGTCCCTTATCGGATGCATAGGATGCAAAAATTTTCTCCCATTCTGTAGGTTGTCTGTTTACCTTCATGACTATTTCTTTGGCTGTGCAGAAGCTTTGTAGTTTGATCATGTCCCATTTATTTATTTTTGTTGCTGCTGTGATTGCCTTTGGGGACTTCTTCGTAAACACTTTGCCCAGGCCAATGTCTAGGAGAGTGTTTCCAACTTTTTCCTCTAGAGTTCTAATAGTTTCATATTTTAGGTTTCAGTCTGTTATCCAGTGTGAGTTGGTTTTTGTGAGAGGTGAAAGGTGTGGGTCCTGTTTTAGCCTTCTACAGGTGGCTATCCAGTTTTCCCAGCACCATTTATTGAAGAGGGATTCTTTTCCCCAGCGTATGTTTTTGTCTGCTTTGTCAAAGATGAGATGGCTATATGAGGATGGTTTTATATCAGGATTCTCACATCTGTTCCACTGGTCAGTATTCCTATTTTTGTGCCAATACAATATTGTTTTAATTACTACAGCTTTGTAGTATAGTTTGATATCTGGCATATTAATGCCTCCCATTTTGTTTTTGTTGCCTAGAATTGCTCTTGATATTCAGGGTCTTCTTTGGTTTCATACGAAGTGTAAAATTATTTTTTCTATATCTGTGAAGAATGCTGATGGGATTTTAATAGGTATTGCATTGAATCTGTAAATCAGTTTGGGTAGTATAGACATTTTGATGATGTTGAGTCTGCCGATCCACGAGCATGGTATGGATTTCCATCTGTTTACATCCTCTGCTATTTCCTTCCTAAGTGTTTCATAGTTCTCCCCGTAGTGGTCTTTTACGTCCTTGGTTAAGTATATTCCTAGGTACTTTAATTTCTTTGTTGCTATTGTGAAGGGAATTGAGTCTTTGATTTGGATCCCAATTAGATTGTTGTTGGCATATATGAATGCCTCTGATTTCTGTGTATTGATTTTGTATCCTGAGACTTTACTAAATTCATTGATCAGTTCCAGGAGTTTCTTGGTTGAATCATTGGGGTTTTCTAGATATAATATAATATCATCAGCAAACAGTGAAATTTGATCTCTTCTGCCCCTATTTGGATACCTTTAACTCCATTTTCCTGTCTGATTGCTGTAGCCAAGACTTCCAGCACTATGTTAAACAGAAGTGGAGATAATGGGCAGCCTTGTCTGGTTCCAGTTCTAAGTGGGAATGATTTCAATTTTTCCCCATTCAGTATGATGTTGGCTATGGGTCTGTCATATATGGCTTGTATCATTTTTAGGTATGTCCCTTCTATGCCTATTTTCTTAAGTGTTTGTATCATGAAAGGGTGTTGAATTTTGTCAAAAGCTTTTTCTGCATCTATTGAAAGAATCATGTGGTCTTTGTTTTTGCTTCTATTGACGTGGTGAATTGCATTTATAGATTTACGTATGTTGAACCATCCCTGCATCCCTGGGATGAAGCCCACTTGGTCGTGATGGATTATTTTTTTGATAAGCGTCTGGATTCGGTTAGCTAAGATTTTGTTGAAAATTTTTGCGTCTATATTCATTAGGGATGTTGGTCTGTAGTTTTCTTTTTTTGTTGCATCATTTCCTGGTTTGGGTATCAGAGTAATATTCGCTTCATAAAAGGTGTCCGGGAGGTTTCCATTCTTCTCGATGTTGTGGAATAGTTTCTGCAAGATAGGTACTAGTTCTTCTTTATAAGTGTGGTAAAATTCAGGTGTGAAGCCATCTGGAGCGGGACTTTTCTTTTTAGGGAGATTTTTAATTGCTATTTCTGTTTCAGCTGTTGGGATTGGTCTGTTCAGGGAATCTATTTCTTCCTGGTTGTGCCTAGGGAGGCTGTGTGTTTCTAGAAATTTTTCCATTTCCTCCACATTTTCCAGTTTGTGTGCATAAAGATTTTTGTAGTACTCATAAATTATATCTTGTATCTCTTTGGCATCAGTTGTGATATCTCCTTTTTTGTTCCTGTTGGAGCTTATTAGAGATTTCTCTTTTCTGCTTTTTGTTAGCTTAGCCAATGGTGTGTCAATTTTGTTTAGTTTCAAAAACCAACTTTTTATTTTATTAATATCCTGAATAGCTTCCCTGTTTTTAATTTCGTTTAGTTCTGATTTGATCTTGTTGATTTCACTTCTTCTGCTGGGTTTGGGGCTGGTCTGTTCTTCTTTTTCCAGCTCTTTGAGTCATTTCGTTATATTGTCTATTTGTGATCTTTTTGACTTTTGGTTATAGGCATTTATGGAGATAAACTTTCCTCTCAGAACTGCTTTAGCTGTGTCCCAGAGGACTTGATAACTTGTCTCTCCATTGTCGTTTTCTTCATAGAATTTTTTTATTTCCATCTTGAATTCTTCATTTATGAAGTAATCATTTAGTAGGAGGTTGTTTAATTTCCACATTTTTGTTTAGAAATGTGAGTTTCTGTTAGAGTTGATTTCTACTTTTATTCCACTGTGATCTGAGAAGGTACATGGTATGATTTCTATTTTTTCAAAATTTCTTGAGATTTACTTTGTGTCCTAGGATATGGTCAATCTTAGAGAATGTCCCCTGAGCTAATGTGAAGAACATATATTCAGTGGATTTTGGGTAGAATGTCCTGTAGATGTCAGTCAGATCCAATTGTTCCAGGGTTTTGTTTAAATCCATTACTTCTTTATTAATTTTCTGCTTGGAAGATTTGTCTTGAGCCGTCAGTGGGGTGTTGAAATCTCCAGTGATTATGGAGTTGCTATTAATCCATTTGCTTAGATCCAGTAAGGTTTGCTTTATGAAACTGGGTGCACCTAAGTTGGGTGCATAAATATTTAAAATTGTTATCTCTTCTTGTTGAACTGTGCCCTTCACCATTATGTAATGACCCTCTTTGTCTTTCACTACTTTTTTTGGTTTAAAAACTAAATTGTCTGAAATTAGAACTGCCACGCCAGCCTTCTTTTGGCTTCCACTTGCCTGGAATACTGATCTCCACCCTTTTACTTTAAGTCTATATACATCCTTGCAGGTTAGATGTGTTTCCTAAAGACAGGATACACTTGGCCTGTATTTTCTTATCCATTCAGCCAGCCTACGTCTCTTGAGTGGAGAGTTTAAGCCATTCACATTTTTTGAGAGAACTGATAGGTAAGGTAGTTTACTGTTCATTCTGTTGGGTTGGATGTTGTTGCTTTGATTTCTCTCTTGAGCCATTGTATTATCTGGCCTTTACTCTTTGGGTTTTGGTTGTTTTTATATTCGTGAGTTTTCATTATGTTGTTCCGAGCATAACACTGTTTTAAGTACTTCTTGTAGGGCTGGTCTTGTCTTGGTGAATTCTCTGAGACTTTGCTTGTCTGAGAATGACTTAATTTCTCCTTCATATATGAAGCTTAGTTTTGCAGGGAATAAGATTCTAGGGTGGGCATTGTTTTGTTTCAGAAGAGTGAGAATGGGGCCCCAGTCTCTCCTTGCTTTAAAGTCTCATTAGAGAAGTTGGTGTTATTCGAATTGGCTTTCCCTTGTATGTCACTTGCTTCTTTCATCTTACAGCTCTTAGAAGGGCCTGTTTAGTTGATATTTTGGTCAGTCTGATGACTGCATGTTGTGACGTCTTCCTGTGTGCATTGAATCTCCCAGGGGTCCTCTGAGCTTCTTGAACTTGTATATCGAGATTTTGAGCAAGGCCTGAGAAATTTTCCTCTATTATATCTTCAAACAGCTTGTCCAACCCTTGAATGTTGTCTTCTTCCCCTTCTGGTAACCCTATGACCCTCATTTCTTCACATAATCCCACATCTCTTGTAGGCTTTGCTCCTTTCTCTTGTTTCTCTGCTCTATCTCTGTGAGGGTTTTATTTAGTTGGAGGATGTTGTCTTCAATCTCTGAGATTCTTTCTTCTGTTTGATCTACCCTGTTCTTGAGACTTTCCACTGTATTTTGTTGTTCCTTGAATTGATTCTTTCTTTCCAGGAGTTCGGTTAAACTTTTCTTCATTGTGTGTATTTCTTTAGTGAACATTTGTTCTAGGTCCTGGAGGCTTTTTGTGGTTTCTTTGTGTTGGTTATGGAGTTGTTGCTGCAGGTCGGTGAGTGTTCTTATGATCCACATACGAAATTTCTCTTCTGTCATTTTGGTTGCCTGATTTTGGTTGGTGTCCATTTCTAGGGGGCTGGTGCTCCTCTTTGGGGATGTGTTTTCCGTTTGATTCTTCATATTTCCTGAGTTCCTTCGCTGATTTCTTCCCATGTCGATCGGTTGTTGTTTCTTTCCTTTAGGTTTTTGTTTGGGTATTCATAACCTTGTTTATTTTCTGAGCTGTTAGGTGATGTCTGTGTGTGAGATTTGACCACTCCCTGTATAATGAGTCAGTGGGTGCCGTGAAAAGGCTGTGCAGGATGCCGTCCCTGTCAGTAAGTGGCGCTTGCTTGGAGGAACAGGCTATGCTGTTGATTTTGTGTCCTGTTATCAGCTCTTGTTCTGGGGGGAACTGGGTTGGGTAAGCCTGCCCTCAGGCACCACCAATGCCTTAGCAGGGGTCAAAGTTCTGTTCTCTGCTTCCAGGAAAAGCTGTCAGGGTGGGGCTGGAATGGATCCGCTCAGCCAGAAAGTCTGCATGTGGGGGTGGGGCTGTCTGAGACCCACAGTCTGGAGCGGGCCATGCTTCTTTCTACCCTCCCCAACTCTGCAGCTACTCCTCGGCCTCTGCCAGCAGGCCAGACCACAAGCCACCAGGCCTCCCCAGACTGTGATGTTGGCGGGGAGGTTCCCTGCGCAGGAACGCCACCTGGGCTGGGCGTACAGCCTCCTTTTGTGAAGAGGGTTGCCCTCTAGGACACTGATCTGCCCCTGAAGGCACACACACCTCTGTAGGCTGTTCAATGATATCCCTTCTGTGCCCCAGGCAATGATAGACCTTGGTGCACGGGATCTGGTCTGCAGGTTTGACCTCTGAGTCCCAGAGTTCAAACTGTATCCCCACCAGGGAGAGGATTTCCGGTCCCAATTCACCCACAGGGAGCCCAAGCTGGGTTATGTCTCTCAGCCTCTGAGTCTGCACCGTTCTCCTGGGAACACCATGCCAGCAGCACCTGGGAGAGCTGGCGGGTAGGGAGCTCACAGTCTGAGTTCCCCTTAGTCAGCTGTAGGGTCCCAAAAGGGAAGAGCCTGTTCGCTGGAGGTGCCTCCAGCTGGTGGCTATATTGTCTCTCTGGGCAGCCGAGGGTAGGGTCGGCGGAGGGGAGGAGGAGGCAATATGGCGCCTGCTGCACGGCTCCGGTCTGTGCACACGGAGATGCCAGGAGGGAGTTGGGAGCCTGGTGCTGTGTTCGCTACAGGCTCACCAGTAGCTGGCGGCGGCTGTCTCTGGGCTGGGGTTCGCAGGTCTCTCCACCTGCTGGGGAGTCCACCAGCAGTCCCAAATGCAGGGGAGGGGAAAGGTGATTTATCCACCTACCCTTGTGGCTGGTCTCCGGGCTGCTCTGGCGGTCTCAGCTTCCAGTTCTCCTCTGCAGCTCTCTCCCGTGGATTCTCCTGGAGTCTCAGGTACCCCTCCTTCCAGCCCTCGTCCGCTGTATGCTCGTCTTCTTGCTTCTTTTTTCTAATTTCTGCTAGAATCTGTCTTTTCTGCAGAGACACTCTGTCTGGCGGTGTTTCTCATCCACCATCTTCCATAATAATTTTTTTAAAGAATGAGTTTGGATAGTCATTTCACTGATAAAAAGATGACCACTTTTCAGTAATTCTCGTCCCAAAAAATATGGTATGAACTCACTCTTACCTTCTCCTCCTCTCTAAATACAAAAACAAACAAACAAAAAACAAAAAACCCCTACAACTGTGGAAATTATATAGCAAACAATCATAAAGGGACTCTCAAAAGTTTAAAGAAGAAGATGGACTTGCTAAGGTCCTCAGGACTTGAAAAAGTACAGCCTAGTGAATTCCCCAGGCTTTATTATTATTTCCCATTCATCCAAGTTTGGGCACTAGACAGGCCTGCAACATGGAACTAGTAAGAGGTATAGGAAACACACACATATCCATACACACCACATACCACACACAAGAAAAACCTTCTTTCTGACCAAATGTCTAGAAAAGACTAAGCTCAGTAGAAATCTAACAGAGAGACCCATCCACCAACCCATACTCAATGGTAGCAGCAGCACCACCAAATGAGGAAGACTGACTCATCCCCCACCCAAAACACGTCTGGTAACAGGCGACCTGTTCTGACCATACCCCAGCTCCAACATATCCAGTATCTCCTGGTCTTTCTCCATCCTACAGCAGAAGGTGAATTAGGGTCAGGAACTTCTAATCTCATCCAGTGGCAAAAGGCTTCCCAGGTAGGTCCTTCCTTCCCCCAAAACAATAAGCTGGACGTTCATAGCACCAAGTGTGTGATGAACAGGCCAGAGAAACACTCGCCAACCAGCATCCCCCGCCACCTACCTAGGAACATGGGGGGCTCCCACAGAAGTGCTTTCCACCCCAAGCACCTCTGCGTGGTACAGAGGGACCTTTCCTGGAGCCAGAAGAACAAAAAGACCAGAACAGCATTGCAAGGGCTGAGCAAGCTAAGAGTCATCAGAACTACTCTAGGAGTGCTGGGTGAGGGTGGACAAGGAAAAGGGAGATGTTGGTCAAAGATATACAGTTGCAGATAAAGAGGAAGAAAATATTTTAGAGATATATTGCACACCATAGTGACTATAGTTAAAAATAATGTACTGCATATTTTAAAACTGGTGAAAGAGTAGATTTTAAATATTCTCATCATAAAGAGATGATAAATATGTGAGGTGATAGATATCTTAATTAGCTTGATTTAATCATTACACAATGCATACATATATGAAAATATCACTTGGTACTACATAAATAAATGTTATAAACTTGTGATTTGTTAACAAAAAAGAAAAAAGTAGGCCAGAGTGTACATGCTAAACCTAAACAGAGAAAACGCCTGTGGAAATAGAAGACTTAAATAGGATTAACAATCTCCTAATTCAATATCCAAAGCAAAAAACAACAAAACATTACAAGTCGCACCTTGAACCATAAAAATCACTGACAATAAAGTGATGCCAAGCCAGAGATAAATCCAGTTATTGGAACTATCTAACATAGAGTTTAAAGCAACCATCATAATAATGTTTTGACAAAGTGATTTATTTAAATTTTGCTGAGCAACTCTCTTTTATGAAGTTTCTTTTCTATTTTAACTATTATATTGGAATTGAAGTTCTACAAAGACCTTAACTCCTATCCCTCTTTTTAATCAACTCACTGAAATTCTAGTTCAAACTAGTGTCCTTTGGATTCAAGTAATGGATCAAAAACATTCTTATCTGGTAAATATTAATTTCAAATACCAAACCTGGGCATTTCATTTTGTGGGTTTTTTTTGGGGGGGGGGTGGGCATCATTTAGAATCTCTCTTATTTATTTTTATGTGTGTATAAGAATGTTACTTTTTTTTACTTTTATTTTATCATATTATGGGGGTACAAATAGTGTTAGGGTTACATATATTGCCCCTGCCATTCCTTCCCCCGCCCCCTGCCTTACCAAAACATCAGGAATTCTTAAGTCTGTTTATACCTAAATTATCTAGTGGAATTTAAATACAATAAAGATGCGAGAATTGAAATAAAAGCTAGCAGTAGGGCTCAATATCCATCTTCTTTTTCATAAGTCATTCAAACAATTCTAATGTTCAGCAATAAAAAATTAATTAACTAATACTAAATCAACACTAAGATATAAAGAACACCTGATTCCATTTAGTTCTCCAAACATGAATAATCTAAATGATGAAAGAGAATATTTAGAGATTGAATATTTAGAATCCAAACCATACCTTAAAAGTAAGAATATTTTAGCATAGAATTTTTCGTCTGCTTGATAAAAGAATAAAATGCATGTCTTCTGCGTTCCTGAACCGGGATCTTTTAAAAGAATCATATTTAGCCCTGATTACTACTGACAATACTTTTATAAGGAAATACTTCCCAATATAACCACTCTTTCCTCTCCAACATTTGTTCTAGAAAAACAAAAAGTGAGAGAGGAAGAGAGAGAATGTCTGTCATGCAATATATCTCTCCACCTTCCTACGCAGGGTAGGAAGGACTGCTAGGGGCTGGAGCACCATGGGGGACAATTCAATTTTATTGTTAATGCTCTTTTTTTATTTAATTAACTAAAATATTTTGAAGTAAAATTCATAAAATTCATAAAAGCTTAACTGTCTCTGGGAGATAAGTTATTTTTTATTATTATTTTATTATTCTGTTTATGTTGTTTTTGGAATTTGCAATGGTCTACTGATACTGAAGTATATAAACCAGTCACTTCAAGGAAGGGTGTTGGGTCACAGTGGAGGTGGGCATTTGTCTTTTACTCCATTCGTTTTTGTAATTTCTTATTTCATGAATGTCTATTATTCTTGCTTTTTTGGAAAAAAATTGAGAATAACTTACTTCATTTAAAAAAAATTAAATGTTAACTGGAGTTTCACTGATTATAAGATTTTCATATATAAAACACATACATCTCTCCAAATTGCCACTTTCTTGTGAGGGACGTGATTTGCTTCTTTTCATTTAGCATCTTCTATTTGGATAATGCTGTTAGAATGTTTTTAGATGGAATACTTATTAATATAATGTACTGAACTCAAGGTGTAACATTTTTCAAACTATTTTCTCATACATTCAAGTTGTATAATAATGTCTTCCGATAAAATCCTGGTTGTGTCTTTTTTCAGGATTTATGACTTATTTATTTATTTTTAATTTACTTTTTACTCACAGTGTAGTCTAGGACTGATAGCAAAATGTTAAATAATAGGCATAGTGAACAGTAAGTACTTGTTCATCTTTTTGATATTAATGGAAAGTCTTATCTCTAATATTTGTGATTAATTCTATTCTTAGGAATACAAATCTAATAAATGTTTCTTCTATTTTTAGGTTGCCTAGTCTTTATTAAGTACTGAATTTTAAACAATCTATGCTTTTGTCATCTACTGAGAATAATATATGAAGTTAAAATAATGAATAGCCTTAAAAAACTAAGTACTTAGCTAGATATGATTTTATATAGATTCTTCTACCTCTATTCACAAGGGAGATTGAAGATGCCAGTCATTTCTTTTTCTTTTTTTTTTTTTCTCATAGTTATACCAACTTTTTATAATAGTTTGGGTATCCTATTTTGGGCTACAGTCCAAAGCAATGCTTATGATAATAGATGGACCCAGTGAATTTGAAAGGGATGGAGCTGGAGCCCATTCTACTAAGTGAAATATCACAAGAATGGAAAAACAAGCACCACATGTACTCACCATCAAATTGGTATGAATTGATCAACACATATGCCCACATATGGTAGCAACATTCATCATGTGTTGGGCATGTGGGAGGGGGTAGGAGAGGATGGGTATATTCACATCTAATGAGTGTGGTATATGCTATCTGGGGAATGGGCACGCTTGTAGCTCTGACTCTGGTGGAGCAAAGGCAATATATGCAACCTAAACATTTGTACCCCTGCAATATTCTGCAAAAAAAAAAAAAACAAAAAAAACAAAAAAACCTCAAACTTTTAGATAGGAAAAAAATAAAAGGTATATATTAATAACTTTGAATATCTTTTAACTCCTATGATAATATTTTGGACTATTCAAATTTTCTGTCACTTTTTAAATCAAATTTAGCAAATTATACTTTCTTAAAAACTATCAAATTTATTTTATTATCTATCTCTCATTCTGTGTGTATATATGTTTTGTATCCATTATATAGCTTCCAAAAACTTTTTCAACTATCATTATGTACTAATCTAGCTAACTCAGTAGAAAGAATATTTTTATAAAGAAAGAAAATAGTAAAGTATAATATGTATTTATTTAATATTTTTAAAATGGAAATGACCAGTTATTAAAGAGTAATTTCTAAATATATTTAATAACTGTATGAAATCCACCCTAAGAATTTGTATTGACTAAAATATTTCTCTGGGCATTGCCACAAAAACACGTGTTCTTTTGTCATCCAAAAAACACAAGAGAGGAAAAAACAGAGCTTATTTAGAGATAAAGAGATTAGGGAAAATGGAATAATAATGAAGTAGAGGATTCAGGTGAAAGATGATAAATTAAAAGACTAAGTTCTTCATACAATAGGCAAAAGAGGATCAAAGCATATAAAGGCCTTTAACAAATAAAAGAGTGAGAAATCAAAGCTTGAAATGAGGAAATAATAATGTCATCTAGTTTAGAGGGAAATTCATGTTGAGACATGATAAAAAATTGTCTTTCAAAATATACTTTTAAAAGAGAATAAAGTTTAGTACTTTAAAACTAGAAAATATATGAATATATCAGGAGAATCTATTTGAAACTCAATTTCTCATCTAATCATAAAGTGGAAAATGTCCTTTTGTTTGAAATGTTCTTCACTTGGTGTACCAAGATATTATAAGAAGCTAAAAGCAAAAATATTTAAGGGATTATGGTAATAGCATTTGCAATAGCATGAAGAAATGATAGGATTATCATGAATAAAAAATGTCATGAACTGTACTTGGAATTCTATTTCCTACTTTATGTGAGTGTTTTATAATAGCAAAGTATACTTTAAATGGAATATTTTGGGGACTGCACTTTATTGGAATCGTTACAGAGAATTGTCTGACAGATCCTGTTTTTGAATACTGATTCCTTCCATTTTCAGTTATACTTAAGCATATATTTTTGCTTCAAATCTATTCTTTAGCTGTCAGCCAAGCAACTCTTATTTTGTATTATAGCAGTTCCAAATGATTGGGATAAAAATCAAATGTGTTATATGAAAATATAAAGAAATCAAATCAATTAGGCTATGTCCATGTTTGTGACTGAGTTAAAGAAAATAGACTAAGATGTGCAAATAAAGTGAAACAGCTCATTTTACTTTTTCTTTGTATATGTATGGGGTACATATAAGTATTTTGAAAGAAATGTAGAATTGACAATGTAATACATTTTTCATTAATGTTTGTGTCTTTATATTTTGCATAATATTTTCTAATACTCTTTGGAAATTAACCATTCTGAGAACTATTTAGTGTAAATTTATTTTTAGTTTGGGGGGATGTATGATTTGCAGATAAATCTTGTATATTATTATTATTAATTTTGACTAGCTTGTGAATGGTAAAAAATGGCCTCCCACCTTTTTGGAGAAGAATGCTTCCATAATATAATTTGGTATCTCTGAGACAAATTAAGGATGAATAATAATACAGTGTCAGTTCTAAACATAAAAAATGTGAGCCAAGGTCTCTTTTATATATAAAGTGTGAGTTGAGGTGGTGGATGGAGAGAATGTGGTTAGTGGGTGTAAAAATAAGTTAGATAGAAGGAATAAGTTCTAGTTTTTGATAGTACAGTAGGGAAATTACAGGTAACAATAATTTATTGCATATTCCAAAATAGCTAGAAGAGAAGAATTGTGATGTTCTTAACACAAAGAAAAGATAAATGTTTGAGGTGATGGATATACCCATTACCCTTATTTGGACATTACACATTGTACACATGTATCAAAATATGACATGTACCCTCAAATATGTACAACTGTGATATATCAATAAAAATACCAAAAAGTAAATGTGCTTTATTTGTAGAATATCTAGGTTTTTAGAATTAGTGAACCTTTAAAATTCCTATTTAAAGACACATTTCCATTAGAGAGAAAGCTCAAAACAATAGCAATGCAGGAATGCTTGCTAAAACTTGCAAAAAATGTACAATACATACATTTTTTTTTTAATGTTTTGAAACAGAAGTGACTTCAGTGTCAGGGACAAAGGTATGTATGAGAAAAACCCAAATAAATAAAACATCACTTGCCTTCATAGATCTCACTGTCTAACAAGGTTTGCAGGTTTGTAAACCAATACATTCTACAATAAAGAATCCTTCAAAGGATTTAAGGAATAAGAGACAAACTTTGACCACAAGCTTAAAAATATAGATAATGGATGAGACAGGAAAGCTGTACCCCATCACAAATGAGAATAAAACATATAGATTAGAATACAAAAGAATTTGGAAAATAGAAAATGAAACAAGAATAGGCCACTAGAGAGATTTATTTTAACTATAGTCTTTTAAGTTTTCTCCATAATTGCATAGTGGGTAGAAATTTAAAAATCAATATTTAAATTTGTGTTTTAAATATTTAAATTCATATGAAGATTATTAGTGTTTTTTGCATTTCAGAATACTCTAGGTAATCAGAATACCCCTGATTATGTATAAAGGGTATGAAACTTTCTCACAACCAATATGTTGGTTTACAGATCAAATAAAATTAAGAAGTTAAAAATAGCTGCTTAAATAAGAAATATTTCTGCCAGGGAGTGGTACACTGTGCATTGCATCCTAGACTGAAAATGATTATTTAAAGTGGAACAACTAAAACATATCATGGATAAAAAATAATATCACATATTTTGATACTGGCTAATTTTCTGTATGTTGACAAACTGAATAATGACTGATATTATATCATGACATATTACAAAGGAAAACATTTTATTTAGTCAGTGGTGTGTTTTATTATATTTAAATACTTAGCAGCAAGGCTTTTAATTTATTGCACATGATGTTACTCTTGATATAATCTTTTTTATGACATACTTATGTTTTAGAATGTGTATTTTGATATTGTATAAAAATTACTATTAATAAAAATATTTGTTTTATCCTCAATAGAGCTGGAGTATTACAAGAATGGAAAAACAAGCACCATATGTACTCACCATCATATTAGTATTAATTAATCAACACTTATATTCACAATTAGTAGTAACATTCATCGGGTGTTGGGCAGGTGGGAGGTAGGAGGAGGGATGGGTATATTCATACCTAATGGGTGGGGCATGCACCAACTGGGGCATGGACACACTTGAAGCTCTGACTCCAGTGGGGCAAGTCAATATATATTACCTAAAGATTTTTACCCCCATAATACGCTGAAATAAAAAATTTAAAAAGGTCTGTTTAATATTATTTAATAAATCATTTAACAAATTATTATTTTAGTAACCTGCCCAACTGCTTTGAATTTTATTAGAATTTGTTTGAAATACATGTGGAAAATTAATATATTAGAATTATCAATAAGACTAAGGAAAAATGAAATCTCACAGGGATCAGTGAGAATTTTAGGGGCTAGAAATGTTTTTTGTCTTGTTTGAGGACCCTGTGGGATTATTTTCTTGTTTAACACACTAAAGATTTTAAAGTATAGTGAAAGTTACACTATGCACTGTAAGAATGCTATAAGGAGGAAAAGAAAAATTGTCATGTGTTTTATTCTCACTAATTTTATTTTAGAAATCATAGTAAATATAGGAGAATTAACAAGAAATATAAATGTTCATTTTCATATTTTCATATATATACATAACATTAAATCATTTACCACATACATTGTGTCATATATATATATATATATATATATATAATTCAGCTTTTTTTGTAACTTATTCCTGCATATAGTCTGGATTTGGGTGATAAAAAACTCACATAATAGAAGAACATTAATTATGGAAGCAAAGGAGACATGATGGATCTGTTATCTGACATGAATGTTGGAGAAAGCAGAGACATATGAACCTCACACTGACATAGGTGTAACAGAGCTGTGCATCAGGAGAGAAGGGAGAATAGTCAGGGTGTCACCAAAGCCTAAGGAAAACACAGGCCCATTATGGTGATCTGACATCAGAATGGGAAAATAGGAAAACCAGAACTAGAGGCAAGCCAGAATCCAGACGGTAGGTGTTGACAAAGAAGCAAACGATGGGAAGAAGACCAGTTACTTGGACAATGCTCTTTTTCCGTGTGTTTCTTCTGTTATGCAAGCACCCTTCAAACCATGAATTTGCACTGAGAATCCCCAAAGGACGATACTCATAACCCAACACCTGATACTTTGGAGAATGGTACCCCTCCATCCATTCAAGATATACATATAGACTGCAATTTAAATTCTGCTCATCTTTTCTTTTGTGAGTTGATACAAACTTAATTAATTATTAGAAAGACTCTGGATGTCTAAACCACCACAATGAGGTCAAGTTTAAAAATGGTGATTTTGAAGAAAAAACACCCGGAATATTGAACAAATTATACCATTATATGTGTTGATATTATGACATTTTTTAAAATCTACTTTCTTAATGGGAACATCAGTTCTACTCCTCAGCATCCCCAGTTAGCTGCTGCTTTACAACCCATGTGCCTATTTGAAAATAAAGCCCACGTAATTGCCATCAACCTGAAACTTTGCCTCCCCTACAGAAAAGATAGAGTCTCCCTGGTCGATCATCTTTCAATTCCTGTCCCTACCACCTGTACATTTGTTTTCATCACCCTGCAACAAACTACTTCCTCCCCTTCAGGGTAGGAAAAATATTTGTCCCTTGTCCAAGAAAAATCCTTCAGTAAATTACAAATCCCATTTTCACAATTTGTTTTAATTTGAAAACTTTGTTAATAATCTATTTTTTCTATGTCTGCAATTTTATCTATCTATTTATCTATTTACCTATCTTAGCATTTGGACAGATTTTGTGATATTTTAGCAAGAGGTATGAGAATCCTCACTAGGAAATACATACATATTTTCGGAATATATTTTAATAAGTCTTCTTTGCTAGAACATGTCATCTAGGAACTGGATATTGACCAACCCCAAGCCTTAGATAAAAATAAAGATTACAAATAAATGGATGAAAATGTGAAAAAATTGGTGTGAGGGGAGAGAGGAAGGAAAAGAAATTCCATGAAAGGTTGAGTCAAAGAGAAACTCAACCTCTCATCTCCTCCCTCCTGCCTTCCTGGTTATTTGACCCAGTTGTGGTAGAGCAAAATTTGAGGTGTCTGATCCAGGTCACTTGAAGAGTAGAAGAAGATACTCTTTAAAACTTTTTCTCAAAAACTAAAATAAATTAAGACTATTCCAGAAAATCAGCTAATAATGTAACCATAACCAGGGGACATAGGAAAAAAAAAGTCTAACAGGGGATTTTGAATTATTTATTATGGACATACGATGTTAATATTCTCCTACATGTATGTTACAAAACATTCTGTGAAGTTCACAATGTTTACTAATGCTTTTGTGGAAGTTTGTTTTTTCATAGACTAAAAGAGATTCTGTATGTTGTCATTTTTTAGATTAAGAACCACGAAACCTGTGTCCACAGCTATCAAGATTAAAAAAGAAGAGATTATACCAGGTTCTTATTCATGTTCAAGGTTATTCCATTAACAACAACAAAATAGCAGCAACAATATGTGTGTATGCCCCATATATGTATGTGCATATAAACAGTTACTACATACACATAAAACAACACTCCTTTTACTTTATTTCTCCTTTAATTGTCACAATACCACATTTGTCTACTTCACACTCAAGATTTTTGAAGATTCTATATGCCTTTATTATTGTTTTATTTCTCCTTATCGGGGAATCTGGGTTATGCTCTTGTGTTATCTTTACCAAACCTATGTACAGTCTTCTACCCCATTTCCTACTAATACAATGCTGAAATGTTTTCAACTGCTGAGAAAAAAAAAAAAAAACAAAAACTAATTTCAAGGAAAAAAAAAAAAGCCCTACACACTTTTTGTAATGGCAGGCATATGTCCAAGAAATAATACAGACCTTATTCTGGAAGCTTACTGAGAAGTCATTCTTCCTTAGAAAAGGGACATGCTTTGGAGATGTGTGTATAGCTGCTGCTATGTTTCACTTCTACTATCATAAATGTAACAGGAGATTTAGGGCTACAGCAGCCATTTTGTGGCCACAAGGAATGAAGAGTTAGGTAAGAGCCAACACACCAAAGAGAAGAGAACAAGGGGGTGGATTTTGAGTCATGGATGATGACGTTGTTAACCTGCCAATCCAATTCTGAGAACACCTCTTTCCAAATAACAAGTTAACCAACTCTGATTCTGTCACTTAAAAAAAAAAAAAAAAATTCTAACTGATACAAAGTACTGGTCAAACGCATATATTTTCTTATTAAGTCCTAATCAGTTGAACTTAGGTAAGCGAATTATCCAAAAATAACCAGAAGTGAAAATAGAAAACATATCTAAAGCAATATTAAAGATTTGCTTACTAACACAGAAGGAAAAACTATGGCTAAATGTCAAAGACTAAATCAGGAGCTAGGGGAAGCGAGCTTGAATTAAAATGCAAGCAGGGTACATTTGTTTTTGTGTGTGGAAGAATCCCTTAACTTGTGTGTGCATATCACCAAAATAATTTTCAGCATCATTAACCCTTTGGTTTTTTATTTGTATATTTTGGCAGTCTTGTTTTTAATTACTAAAAGTTATTGTTTTCAATTTTTTTATTTAATATCATAGACTATTATTTTCCAATAGACATGATTTTTTAAAACACACATCTATGGAAGCAAATTATATTTTTATCCCTCTGTATATGTCTTCCTTTTTATGTTGAGCACAATTTCCCTAGAAATTGGTTTCCCTGTTTGTTTGTATTAACAATTTTGTTCCAGTTTGATGCCTATCTAAAATGTTTTTTTAACATGTTGACAAATATTGATGAGTTTAGAGTGCTTGTTTATATTTATAAAATATGCTCAAGATTGTTCAATATTTGTTGCTTCAATTGGTTTCTCCAGACATGTAAAGCCACTTTTACAATACAGTAAATATAGATGATGATTAAAGGAGTCTTGGTCATCATAATTCACATCCATGCTATTTTCTGTGTCTGAGAGTGGTTGCCTTCAAGGTTTAGAAGATATCTGTCCATCACAGTATTTCAAGACATCTTATGTGGCATTGGTCTACTTTTTTCTCTCATTATAAAATACTGAGAGTGGAATCTCCTACAGAAAAATGTTCCCATAGCTTTTTTAAATAAAGCTGTTCTTTCTTTTTAAATGGATTTTATTTTAGAAATGAATGCTGCATGCATTCAAACTGCTAGCTAGGGATCAGTCATCATTATATATTTCTACTGATGATCATTTCTCTAATTTCCACTAAATGACTACAATTTCTCCTATTTTATATCTTTGGCAATTTTTTTCTGTGTTTCATAAAAAGAACACACTTTTCAGGTTTTCACTTATTTACCTATATCGAGATCTGTTTCTTTTAGCTCTGTTATATTTTCCCATCAATCAAATATCCACTTTATAACTTCCAGAAACATTTTAATGCTTCTATTCTGTTATGACATCCTACCTGGTATGTCACACTGCTATGAAATTATTTATTTTGTTATGCATTTTGTCATTTCAATGGCATTTCATCAAGGAGGAAAGATATCATGGGCTAGACATTTGTTTCCCCCCAAAATTCATATGTTGGAGCCTTAACCCCCAAGTGATTGTATTTGGAGATGAGGACTTTGGTAAATAATTATATTTCTTTTATGTGTCAAGAAAAACCTATTCCATGGTAGTGCGATATACTTGGCTTTGTTATGTCAAATGTACCTTCCTCTTTAAAGGATCTTGGCATTGAGTCCACTAAATTTTCACAATTAGAAATTCCAGATATTTTAGAAAGAAAAAAGAGACAAATGGATTCTCATACTAGAAGCAAAAATATCCACTATAGCTTGTGAGAGCAATAGGAAAGTAGGAGTTGTTAGGAAGCTGTTGCAGCAGTATAGCTACAACCATTGATGATTTTATTGGGATTGTAGCTAAGGAGAACAACAGAGTAAGCTGTGTTTATGATATATTTTGGATGCAATATCAGTAGGACTTGATGGTTTAATAGATATGGTGAGTTAAAGACAGAGATACATCATAAAATTGTTGCCTTTTACAGAGATGGGGAAGAACATATTTCAGGAGAAACTCAAAAGTTTACTGTCGCAATGTTAGATAAGAAAACCTTATAAGGCAGATAGGTGGAGCAGTGAATGAGAAAGTATATCTGTTCCTGAAGTCTCCATGAGGATATATAGTCGAGCTGAGAATTCAGGGGTCATCAAAAGATAGTTTAAAGCCATGAAATATGAATATCAATTAGGGGAGTGTGAGTAGAAGGAAGAGAAGAGAGACCATTACAGATGTTGAAGACTTCTGGCATTAGTGAGACAGTAGACAGGGATCATTTGACAGAGAAGAATTAAGGAAAACAACTACAAAGAGAAGCTGAAGTCAAAAGCTGGGTCACAGAAACCAGGAGAAAAGTGGTCCTAATAAGGAGCAGTTGTCTATAATATCAAAATCTGCAAAGAGCCCGAGTAAGATAAAATAATAATTAGTGGTTTCAGAATGTGAAGCTCAACTTACAAATTAGAGTCAATTCATATTTAATGTATCAATCTCTAGAATTTTTGTTTATGAAAAAATAATGGAGCAATTGGGACGATAACTTGACAGGTTGTGTGGACAAGGGGAGGACTGAGTTTTTTGTTCATTGTGTTATAAAAGAGTGTAAAGGCAATTTATATGATAATTCAGCACAGAGTGAGAGATGGAGAGATACTGTCTATCTTAAAGACAGTTGGCTTTTTATTCTTTAAATGTGTAGTGTCTGAGAGAGTTAAGTGCCATCAAGTAATAAGGCCGGGTCATGAAATATCCTGTCCAAGACTGCTAAGAAGCAAATGAATTACATAGCAATGTGAGCTTCTTGGCACAAAACCTACTGAAGGACCCTGTTGAAATGCAAATGACTTTATTATGTTGAATCACATTAAACTTCATAAATAGTATAATGCACATAAATCCTAGGAAAATTGTTTGTGTTGAGAAAATAAAGTGAATTAATATGAGAGCATGCACACATTAGATAATGCCTATAAACCAGCTTTATAAATATATTGCATTTTATTTGCCATTTACTATTTACATTTACCTAGTTTTTTGTAAAGTAATCTATTCTAGGGACATGAACTGGCAGATATTGAAAGGTAAATATTTGCATCTGATTAGAAATGTGAACAAGATAGAGAAAAATAGATTTATTTAATAAGCAAAACTGATGAAATATTCATTCCTTTATTTTTTCAGTGTACTAATATTTTTATCAACATTAGTATTCAGAAAAATATTTTCATTAAGAATTTATTCATTTAAATGTTTTGAAACAATAAATGTTTTGAACTTTATACTTTTTAATTTTATTTTTGAATTGACATACAATAATTGTATACTTTTATGGGATACATAGTCATGTCTCCATACTTATAATGTATAGTGATCAGTTCAGGGTAATTATCATATCTGTCATCCAAAACATATACATTTCTTTGTGCTGGGAACATTCAATAACTTCCTTCTAGATATTTGAAATTATACATTATTATTAACTGTATTCATCCTATAGTGATATGGAACACTAGTGGAACAATCAAAATTTTCATGTAAATAATATTTTAAAAGTGTATAAGATATAAACAGCTCAAGTTGTATAATTAACCTGAAAAATATAAACAAATTGTCAACTACAAAACAAATCACTGCTTCTGATAAATTTTCTCTCATATCTGTGAAAGAATCCAACATAGAGCTATTTTCTAGCAATGATTTTTATAACGGTTAATATCAATGCACCCTAGCCAAAGACTATCAGGAATAGACCTGAGATTATTTCTTCTTGCACTGAGAGAGAAAACACTCACTATGGGGAATTGTGGGGCATTTCAGTAGGTGGATATTAGAAAGGACTATTTACAGGATGTGGGCTGTGCTCAGTGACTGTGGAGAGGGTTTTATGGAGTAAAGGTTTCCCTCTGAATTGGTTGTTGTCAGGAAATGGCAGTAATTCTATATTGAGTATTTTAATGTCTTATTTAGAAGAAGGGAAGACTAAGCCAAGGCACACCTATAATTGGTAAAGAAGCAACAATCACTCTTATTAGCAGGGAGTGGGGAATGTTTAGTGGTTTTTGGCTTGAACAGTGGTCAGGTTTAATCTGTGTGCAGACCTAATAAGAGAGTGCTGCTGTTTTTGTACATGGTCACAGTGGTCTTATCTGATGTTTGAACTTTTGCAACTACTGTTGTAACTGTTTAGAGGGTTATAAATAAGCTAGATATATGGATACTCTGCAAACCAGCCATTCCACTTTTAGGTATAAACTTGAGAGAAATATGTATATATTTCCCCAAAACACTTGTACAAGAATGTTCTTAGGACTTCTTTTTGCAATAGCTAAAAACTCACATACCCTAAGTGTACATATTATTCAGAATGGATAAGTAAACTGCTGTATATTCATACAGTGGATGTGGTTAGGATATGATTCCTGATTCCTGATATTTACACCTTGTGTAATCACCTTACTTCAGAGTGAACTGGACCTAAAAACTGACCTCTACCCAATACAATACACAAAAAGTGATAGGGTTAAACTTTTAAAATTAAGTCCTAAAGAGACTGTGGCTTCTTTCTTGCTTGTTCTCTCTCACTTCTTCATGGCTCTAAGAGAAGCTAGCTGTCATCTTCTGAGTTCCCCTGTGAGGAGGCCCAACAGGCAAGTAACTGATGTCTCTGACCAACATCCGACCTGGACCATGTGATTTAGCTTGGAATCAGACTTTCCCCTTCTAAAGCTTTGAGATGACTGCGACTCTGCCTCATACTTTCATTGCAATATTTAGGCAGACCTTGAGCCAGAGTTGCTCAGCTAAATTTTGCTTGGATTCCTGACCCACAGAAATCGTGAGATAATAAATTTAAAAACAATGACAATTATGTAAAAAACCATGGGTAAATATCACAAATATAGATTAGAGAAATAGACACAAAATGGTGCACACTATGTGATTCCATCTATAAACAGTCCCAAAATAGATAAAACTCATCTCTACCATTAGAAGTCCAACTAATGATTATTCTTGGGGAAAGAGAGTATCTGAAAATTATCATAAGAATTTGTCGGTCTGTTGCTTATTTTTATGAAAATTCTTAAAGCTGTTTGCTTTCTTTTTATTTGTATGCTTTTCTGAATGTATATTCTACATGGGTAATGATTATTTTCACAAAAAAATCACTTTCATATTTTATTCTTTTCTTTACCTGCTTTTGTCCATAATTTTATTGCTGAGGTTTTATGTCTTTTATTTTTAAATAAGTCTTTAGATTTAAATTATTTTTAAATCTAACTACATTTTTTCTACTTGTAAACAATTATCTTAAACATTTGTTTTTATTGTGATTACTAATAATTTAAGATTTATTCTTCTTGCTCAGGATGGCTTTAGCTCTTCTGGGTCTTTTGTGGTTCCACATAAATTTTAGGATTTTTTTTCCATTTCAGCGAAGTATGGCATCGGTATTTTGAAGGGAATTGAATCTATAAATCTGCTTTGGGGAGTATGGACATTTTAACAACATTGATTCTTCCAATCCATGAGCATGGAATATCTTTCCATTTTTCTGCATGTTCTCTTTGATTTCTTTAATCAATGTTATGTAGTTTTCATTGTGGAGATAATTCACTTCTTTGGTTAAGTTTATTCCAGATATTTGATTTTCTATGTAGCTATTATAAGTGGGATTACTTTTTTTGTTTTCTTTTTCATATTATTTACTGTTGACATATAGAAATGTGACCAATTTATGTAAGTTGATTTTGTATCCTGAAAGTTTAGTGAATTTGTTCATTAATTCTAATAACTTTTTGTGTAGTCCTTAGGTTTGTCTATATATAAAATTATATCATCTGGAAACAAGGATAATTTGATGACTTCCTTTCCAATCGGATGCTATTTATTAATCTATCTGATTACTCTCACTAGAACTTCCAGTACTATATTGAATAAGAGTGGTGAGAGTGGGCATCCTTGTCTTTTTCCAGATGATACAGGAAAGACTTTCAGGTTTTCCCCATTTGGAATAATACTAGCTGTGAGTTTGTCATATATGGCTTTCATCATGTTGAAGTAAATTCCTTCTAACCCAGTTTTTTGAGAGTGTTTATCATGGAGAGCTATTGACTTTTATTGAATGCTTTGTAAGCAACAATTGAAATGACTGTATGGTTTTTGTCCTTTGTTCTGTTGATATGATGTGTCACATTGATTCATTTGTGTAGGTTGAAACATCCCTCCATCCCTGCAATGAAACCTACTTGATCATGATGAATAATCTCTTTAATCTGCTGTTGAATTTGGTTTGTTAGTACTTATGTTGAGGAGTTTTGCATCTAAGTCCATCAAAGATATTGCCCTAGAGTTTTCGGTTTTTGTTGTGTCTTTGAGTTTGCTATGAGGGTGATACAGGCCTCATACAATGAATTTGGGAGTATTCCCTTCTCCTTAATTTTTTTTTTGGTATAGTTTAAATAGGAATGGTATTAGCTGTTCTTTGAATGTGTGGTAGAATTCAGCAGTGAGGTCCTGGGGTTCTCTTTATTGGGAAACTTTTATTACTGTTTCTATCTTGCTATTTGTTATTTGTTTATTCATGTTTTGGATTTCTTCCTGGTTCAATCTTGGTAGATAGTATTTGTCTAGGAAGATATCCATTTGTCTAGATTTTCTAATTTATTAGCATATAGTTCCTCATAGTAGTCTCTAGTGATCCTTTGGATTTCTGCACTATCAGTTATAATGTCTCCTTTTTTATCTGTGATATTATTTATTTGACTCTTCACTCTTTTCTCCTTAGTCTGGCTAACGGTGTGTCAATTTTGTCTACTTCTTCAAAAAAATTACTTTTCATTTTTTTGCTCTTTTGTAATTTTTGTTTCAAGTTTATTTATTTTTGCTCTGATATTTATTACTTCATTTCATCTTCTAATTTTGGGTTTGGTTTCCTCTCGATTTTCTAGTTCTTTGAGATGCATTATTAGCTTGTTTATTTGAAGTTTTTCTACTTTTTTTTTTATGTAGGTACCTAATGCTATAAAATTCCCTGTTTTTAGTGCTTTTACTGTATCACATAGGTTTTTATATGTTGTGCTTTTCAATTTTCTTTATTTTGAGAAATTTTTTAATTCCCTTCTTAATCTCTTCATTGACCCACTGGTCACATACGACAGAGCTGTAGTAACCCAAACAGCATAGTACTGGCATAAAAAACAGACATAGAAAACAGAAATAAATTCACACATCAATAGTGAACATACTTTGACAGAGATGCCAAGAATATACATACGGTGATGAAAAGACAGTTTCTTCAATAAATGATGCTGGTAAAACTGGACTTCCACATGCAGAAGGATAAAACTAGACCCTTATCTCATATCATATACAAATATTAAATCAAAATGAATTAAAGATTTAAATTTAAGACCTCAAAGTATGAAACAATCAAAGAAAACGTTGGGGAAGCACTTTAGAATATTGCTGTACTCAAGGACTTCTTGAGTAATATCCTCAAAGCACAGGCAACCAAAGCAAAATTGGGCAAATAGAATCACAACAACCTAAAAGATCTACACAGCAAAGGAACAATCAACAAAATGAAGAGACAACTCACAGAATGGGAGAAAATATTTGCAAACCACCCATTTGACAGAAGATTAATAATTAGAATATATAAGGAACTCCAGCAACTCAATAGGAAAAAACATCAAATAATCCAATTAAAAAGTGGGCAAAAGATCTGAACAGACATTTCTCAAATGAAGACATAAAAATGGCCAACAGGAATATGAAAAAATGTTCAACATCATTAGTTATCAGAGAAATGCAAATCAAAACTACAATGAAATAGCATCTCACCCAGTTAAAATGACTTTCATAAAAAAAACAGGGAATAATGAATGTTGGCAAAGATGTGGAGGAAGGTAAACCCTTCTACACTGTTGGTGGGAATGTAAATTAGTATAACCACTATGGATAACAGTATGGAGGTTCCTCAAAAAACTAAAAATAGAAATAACTATGACCCAGAAATCCCATTGCTGGTGTATAACCAAATTTGGAGAATTCAGTATATTCAGTTGATATCTACACTCCTATGTTAATTGTAGCACTATTCAAAATAGTCAATATTTGGAATCAACCTAAGTGTCCATCATGGAATTAATGGATAAAGAAATTATGGTACATACACACCCCAAAAAAGAATACAATCTTGCCTTTTGCTGCAACATGAATGCAACTGGAGAATATTATGTTAAGTGAAATAAGCTAAGCTGAGAAAGTCAAATCTCACATGTTTTTACTCATATGTAGGATATAAACCTTAAATGCAATTGATTTCATGGATATAGAGAGTAGAATAATAGTTACCAGAAGCTGGGAAAGGTAGTAGGGAGGGTGGAATAAATTGGTTAATGAGTGCAAAAATGTAGTTAGATAGAATGAGCAATATTTGGTAGTGTGACAAAGTGACTATAATCAACATTAAATTAGGGTATACTTTAAAATAACTAAGAGTGGAATTGGAATGTTCCTAACACAAAGAAGTGGTAAATGCCTGAGGTAATGGATACCCCAATTACCCTGTTTTGATTAATTTACATTATATACCTATATCAATACATCAGATGTACCCTATAATGATTCACAAGTATTGTATATCCATAATAATTTTTTTTAAGAAAATGAAAAGTAAGGAAAAAAAGATTTGTTTCTATCATCTTAGTTGTTTTCTTTTTACCATGTTTTTGCTTATTACCACTGACTGAATAAATTATCTATTTTGTTCAATATATCTTCCAATTTGAATATTATAACTTTAATGTTAGTTTTTGAGTTTGACTCATAGTATATTAAAAACAATACGTTAAGTCATTTTCCATATCCTAATTCATAGTTTGATAAGTGAGCAGGATTAATCAGTAGGGGACTTCGATGATAATACATTGGTCAAAAGAAGGGGAGATATAGGATTCAAATTATTGAAAAATCAAAATTAATAAGTTATATAATGTCAGGAAAATTTGTAGAGATTTATCTATGTTTCTATTTATATGAAGGCAATTGTTGACTGTATTACCTATTTATAAAGGTAAAAATGAAGTGGTCTGAGAATCTGGCAGTTGAACATGTAGACTTTAAGTTCTATAAAAGGCTTCTCTGTGCAGATATTACTTCTATTTGCCCTGATAATGGGTTTGCACACCATGCATTGATGATATAAAGAGAAAATCCATTTGCAAATTAAG
The DNA here is from genome assembly GCF_040939455.1 of Microcebus murinus. Lineage (NCBI taxonomy): Eukaryota > Metazoa > Chordata > Mammalia > Primates > Cheirogaleidae > Microcebus > Microcebus murinus. The sequence goes on from NC_134114.1 coordinate 18,479,410, forward strand.
TAAATAGCACTTAGAAAAGTAGCCACATGTGGTAAAGCTAAAATCTATTCAGAGAAAGCCTGTAAATGATTTTAGGACTAAAATGAGAAGTAAAACTGACCATAAAGCTTACTAAGATATTCAGGTTCTAATAGCATTTAAAAAAATAAATATTCATAATTATTTTTGAAATTATATAAACAACCCTAAAAAAAGAAACAAGTTTATAAGGGTAGTGAAAATGAAAAATAAACAGATGAGTCATTTTAATATTAACTGGTATATAGAAGAGTTAATAGAAAGTAATTTCCTAAATCTTTGCAAAATTTATATCAAAGGAACTTAAGATGGTGTGCCACACTGAGAAGAAAATCAAGTAGCATTAGATTTATCATCCAGGAAAGACTTTCCAGTTGCCAGTTTACCTCTATATATTCTCTTTCTTATAATGAAAATGTAATGAAGGGAGATGAATTTAAGAGTTTAATTTGAGCACAGAAATGGCCAATTTTGTACAATTGTCCAGGGGTAACAAATTCTCTCCAAGGAATTATTCCCAATCAACAGAGGAAACAAAGTATGGGGGACAACTGTGTTTTGCATAAATACATGTTTGAAAACATCTTGGGGTACTTCATGCCTTATTTTCTTTCTTGTCTATGTTAAGATATCAGTGTTAAAAGATTTCTGTTCCTTTCTAACCTCTTCTATTAGCAAATGATAAATCTTTTTCTTTTTGGAAATATGAAATTCTTTCAATTCCAGATTTTTAAAGTAAAATTAGGATTGTAGAATTTGAGCAATTTTTGTAACCAAATCCTTCTCCCTATTTGTTAAGCTTCAAATAAATGTGAACACACATTGTTTGAGATGATAAAACTGTATACATTTAAATATACATTGCTTTATTATTAAATATACATCTATGTTTTATGAATTTAGTGTTACATATACACATATGTGTTTGTCTCTTTTTGTGAATCTGTATGTATGTGAATGTGTGTGTATGTGTATATGTAAAATTGAGCCTTACTCTAACTTGTACTTGTATCTGATGTTTTTACATTTCTTTCACTTATTTGGCAAACATAACTCTACTACATGTGTTTGTTGTCGAGAAATAGTGTTTTTGAGCTTTTAGCAACTGATACCTGAAATTAACTTTTTATAGGAAAGCTTCTCCATTGATTAGAAGAAACATGTTAGCAGCCTCAATCTTCTCAGAGTAGCTGATGAAAAGGAACAGGGATACCCTATACATATTAATATCCATTACACAAGTAACGGCAATAATTTTAAAATAGGAGTTTTATTTTTCTAGAACTAGCTTGGATTGGATGTTTGGTGTATGTGTAATAACTTGTATATCCATTACACGAGTTGGTCATTCATCAGCATAAATCTATGATTTTTAAAATTCACTTTCATAGCTAGCTAGCTAGTTAGCTATCATCTACAGCCTGTAAGCACATTCTAATGCTTGAACCCTCTGTATCAACACAGGTGGAAATATCAATAATTGAGAAAGCTATCTGCAATATTCAGGATCCTAAATATTATTTGGGTTACCTAAATTTTCACTGTTTGGAGGACAAATGAAAAATTAACCAAAAGGCAAAAGAAAAAAAATGGGATAAATGCATTGCCTTAGTTATAAAATCACATGACCTTTACATTCCTATTAATGAAAGAATTTGGTATTCAGATTAGCATATTAAAATATATTTTAGGAGAAAGTAGTTGTTTAAATGGTAGATAATGAAACAAACTGTTGTAAAAAGCTTTTATACAAAATGCTTTGAAAGTGATGCTGCTTTCTGATGGCAGAGGACTGACCTAATTAAGATGCCTAACTAGATTGAATGCCTACGTATTTCTAGTCTGAATTCTCTAAATTATTTCATGTGATGGCAGTTAGGAAAATATAAAGACCACAGGGGGATTGATCTTACGACCTCAGCTTCATTAGCTGAATACATTTAATAAACTAAGTTAGCAGGGTCCTAGTAATGGCTGGGACACTTGTCATCATTACTCATCAATCCATGTAAAGACATTTCGCTATGATGAAAGTAAAAGCTACTTCAGTGATTATGTCCTTGAGTATAAAAAGAACAGCTCATTTGAGCCTCTTTCACTTTACTTTTAGATTTATATGAAGCTGCACCAACATCCTCTGATCTTTATTCTACTGCTTCTTATCTCATTATTTCATAAATCACAAGTGTGTATCCTGTGATGACCCATATTATAGAGTATATATATTAGAGATTTTTAATAAGTCCTTTCAACATTCTTTATTTATATGATATAATATTATATCATATAATATTATATCAGTGTGCTGTCCTCATTTTGATATCCAGGTATCAAGAAGATTGGTGTTACATTATCATGAAAATATTCTATATCAGATAAAATCTCAAATACAGTATCAAAATCTCACATATCTTGAAACATATCCCATGTGACAAATTAGACATAGTCACTGGCAGATAGTAAAAATAATATTGACTATTTAGAAGTTTAAATTCCTTTTTGATTATGAGAATAAAAATCAGCTATCTAAAATTAAGCAGGTATTAGCAAGATATAAGCATAAGATATCACCAAGTTCAAAGTTATTGATAGGTCATATTTAATTTTTTTTAATTAATTTCACAATAGTTTTAGTATACAAGGGCTGTCCAGAAAGTATTGAGCCATGTAATATGTTCTTGTTATACTCACACTGGCTGGATACTTTCTGGATGGCCTTCATATAAGTGACACCCTATGGGATCTCCTACTTTCCAGACAAAGTTCTTCTTATTTCCATTATATAGCAGCAAACCAATTTCTCCTTAATAGTCAGAATCAACCTGCTCAACAAGTATATTTATTAATGCCCTTTTTACCTATTCAATTTAATGGCATGAGAATCGCAGAGGCCAAGCAGAAATTTCAACTTCTAGTTCAAGGGAATCGTTTTTCTCTTCCCTGGTAGAACATTCTTCATTTTGGAGCAAAGATTGCCAGATTAGGGAAGCCTAACAGAATGGAGACAGAAAAAATATATTTTGTTAGTAGATCCCTAGGAATAATAGTGATAGGAGCCATTGTAGTACCCAAGAATAGCTAGATACAGATTTCGTACTTTGGTAAATGGGTTTCCCATCATATTAGGTGGGCATAAATTTTCACATCATTATAGGCTGTTCCCTTAGATAAGATGAGCTAAGAAATGTGAGTACTGCCATAAGGATGACAAGCAATCTCCCTAAAAGACAAAAAAAATAACACATTTGCCATTGCAATGATTATAGCTACTGTTGCTATATTTCTTTTTATTTGCTAAGAACAGTGTCTCTTCCTCAAGCTGCATTATTTGGAGAAAGACGGGCGGGGTGAAAATCTCTACTCAGGATAATAAAAAACAATCATTACAGGCTGTGGCAGGAGCTCATATCCAACAAAGTTTGACTTATGCTGCTGAATCCATGTTTTCCCTTCAACTGGTGGTTTGAGATTTATATTGCTAACCTCTAATTTGTCACCTTAGACATTATCTTTGATGGTGCTAGTATACTACTTCAGCTTTTTGAGTCAAGGTACAGACTTTACTATTACTCCATAGACTCCAAGGCTAGAGACAAATGTAAATACTATACAAGTCAGATAGGCAATAGTTATTCAGTTGCCTGGTTAGACGTACAGGACCCCATTTTTTACTACAGAGTAGACATGGAAGTTTTCAAGCATTTACATTTACTGCAATTAGGCACATGAGATAGATGACTGTGTTGGTTTCTGAAAGAGGCCCATGTGGTTCTCATTCTTAAAACAGATATTTGGGAATAGTTATTTTCAAAGATAATATAAAACTATCCCATATGTTGTACTATAAAGCTTAACAGACCCTGGCAGAAAGAATGGAAGAAGAAAATTAAAGATTTCCTTGGGCAGGTGTGGATGAGGTACTACTGGCATGGGCATTCACAGGAGTCTGTTCTATAAGCTGAGTTATATGAAGCACAAATGGTGGATCAATCTTTGTTGCTCACCCCAACCTTTGGTAGCATTGATGCATATAATGACATTATCACTCTCTCTAGTGGTGGTCTTCAAAGTTGTTCTTCCTTCCAGAAAGGCTGGATGCCCTTTGTGTATGGATTTGATTTCTTCTCTTTTAGCCAAAGTATGAAACTGAGCATCCTCCATGTGCTCAGTGTATGTAGACATTATTGGAGATCCAAGTGGCTCTGTGGGTGGGACAAATACTCAAATACCTCCTGCCCAAGTCCAGGGAGTAGCTCCTATGTTTAGTTTGTATCATTCCATGATATACAAGAAGCTCTACCACATCTGGAGATTTTCACAGGACAGCTGTATGCAGGGCAGTGTATTAGGTAGCTTGGTCTTCAGAGGGCTCCCACCATGTAGGGGTCCTAGAGCCTAGGAAGCCCAGAATCACCCTTATCAGCTGTTGAAACTTGAAATAATCCTCCAACAACCTCTTTCTATTTCAGGAATGTCATGTTGGAAAGCTCTGTGTGTCCTGTGGTAGGATGGCTCATATTCAGCTGCCTGTATCCAAATAGCAGTACCACTATGCTGAACAAGGGACCAAGTTCACCTGAGCTCTTCCTAGTGCCTGAAGCCTGTCCTTCTGTGCAGGGATGACCCAAGCTTATTTGTGGCTTTTCTATTTCCTGCCTTTCCTTTACTTGCTTAGTTTCCTTCTGTTCCCCATAACATTTCCATTTGAAGCCCATTTTCACATATGCATTTAAGTGCAATTCTACATTTAAGAACTTAGTTCATTATACCAGAATTCCCCATAGTATGTGATTATTTGTACTGCAAACAGTTTTCCAAAAATTGACTAGCTTCTTATACTATTCATAAAAAAAAATTATAAGGGGCTTAACATTTTCATAAAGAAGGTTAAGATTTATATATTTTATATATTTTGGTTGGGTTACTTCTTTACTATTTTGAGAAAAATAATTGCATCTTTTAAAAGTGAACAACAATTTTTATAAAATTTAATGGTGTGGATGAAAAATTGTGGAAGACAGAATATGTTTTTATAAATGATAAATATGCTTTTTACCATAATCCTAAAATACCATCTGCCAAAGTATATTATTTTGAGTACCCAATAAATATTTTTTGTATTTTGGTTTCTTTTCCTCAATGCCTTATAACATGCATTGCCCTCTGAGCCTGTTCTTTCAGAGGATATTATCTCTTGTTAGTTTTCAAGGATTTCCACATTCATAGCAGCTGATTTTTTACTACAAGTTTTATAACTCTAAAACCATTAGGAGAACATCAATGCTTCCCTAAATTGTTTTTTTTTTTTTTGGAGAAAATGTAATACGTTTGATGAATTAAAATAAAAAGATGGAAACATAACAGCATATTGGATTACTTGTTAATTTTTCTTTCTCAAATGCTTTATATTGAAAGGGATTGATTTGTGGAGTACATTTTCAAACCAATTTCACCTTTGTTTCTAGAAAAACTACATTTTGTCCTAGAAGGATATTGACATTTCATCAGAGGAAATAGATTCAGAATTGCTGCCCAGTAAAATCTTTCTTAGCAATAGTTCTCTATCTTTCACCAAAGACAATGCAATTGACCTTGGGTCGGAGGATAAAAAGCTGCCATTATCAAGTGACAGAATAACTGGTCGTCTACCCCAGCCAACTTTTGGCATCACAGAGTTTTTTGAGTCAACCTTTACTTAGAGGAGGAACTAATCCAATAACCATAACAACTTAAATTGTACAATTACTTTATCTTTGTCAATTTAAATTGGTGAGTTTATCAGAAACACAAAACAGAACTTCAAACCATTCAGACATCATAAACATGAATGAAATAGGACTTAAAAGAATCTTGCTACCTAAAAAAAATCACAAGTCAATTTCATATGCTGCAAATTGTTTATCTTTGAGCCCTGACTCACTTAAGAATAAGAGGCTGGATTCATTTCAATTATAATAGTTCCACAATAGCAACTCAGAAATAAACTTATTAGTTATCTCTTTCCAAATAATTATTAGAAATAATCTTTCTAAAGTAGAAAACATCTAATATCTAAAAGTAACTGTTTAATTCCTTCAGAAAGAGAAATTTTTGTTTTAAATACAATTATTTCCATCATCACATTATATTAAAACAGTAAGGATAATGCATGTATCTTAAAAGTTCTTATCTCTTTTCTTAGGAAAATATACAGACCTAAGATAATCTTATAGGAAAATTCACAATAACATAAAGATAAATGAGATGAAACTGTTAGGAGCAGAGGGTATTAGTATATTTTCCCTTTATTCTTTGGAAGTTGTTGAGTTTAGCTCGATTTAAACATGCTGTTTCCAACATTAAGATAGAAATGAGCCCTGGTTCTCGTCTTTACTCAGTCATTGATCAGTTGTGTCATCATGAACAGGCCACTTATTTCTCTGAATTTTTGCATGAGGGAATTAAACTAAATTTTCCCCAAAGATCCTTCTAGTTGTAATTGTACAAGTATTTATATGTGTTATATGAAGTAATTTCCACTGAAAGTTCTAGGTTTTATTTATTTATTTATTTATTTATTTATTTTGAGACAGAGTCTCGCTTTGTTGTCCAGGCTAGAGTGAGTGCCGTGGCGTCAGCCTAGCTCACAGCAACCTCAAACTCCTGGGCTCAAGCGATCCTCCTGCCTCAGCCTCCCGAGTAGCTGGGACTACAGGCATGTGCCACCATGCCCGGCTAATTTTTTATGTATATATATCAGTTGGCCAATTAATTTCTTTCTATTTATAGTAGAGACGGGGTCTCGCTCTTGCTCAGGCTGGTTTTGAACTCCTGACCTTGAGCAATCCGCCCGCCTCGGCCTCCCAAGAGCTAGGATTACAGGCGTGAGCCACAGCGCCCGGCCTTCTAGGTTTATTTTATTTAAAAATCATGTCATTTGAGTCATGTAAACAAATGTCTGAAAAAAATATTGATATTTGATTTAACATCTTTACCATACATCCAGGACTACACTGATGCTTGTAACTGGCAGTGAGAGGTGGCAGCATTTGAATCTCAAGCTTGTATCCATTTTCTATCCAATTAGATGGCTTAGTATATTGTAGTGGGTAGAAAAGTGGCCTCTAAACAATGCCCACAACCTAATCCCAGAATTCTGTGAATATGTTACCTTGCAAGTCAAAAGAGACTTTGTGGATGTGATTAACTTAAAGATCTTGAGATGGCAAGATAGTGTGGCTTTTCCAGGTGGGGCCAATATAATCAAAAAGGTCCTTATTAGTGAAAGAGAGAAACAGGAGTGTGAGAGAAAGATATGTGAGGATGGAAGCAGAGATTATAGTGATGTGATTTTTGGCCATGAAGATGAAAGGGACCACAGACTAAGGAATACCAGCAGCCTCTAGAAACTTGAAAAGGCAAAAAAATAGATTCTCACCTAAAGCGAAGGAACCTGGAGGGTAGATGACTTATGGCACATTAATTTTTAGCCCTGCGAGATTGACTTTGTATTTCTTACCTCAAGAACGCTGAGATAAAAAGCAACTATGTTTGTGGTAATTTATTAAACAGTAACAAAAGACTGATAAGACATATTTTCATCTCTACCTCTTTTTTTTTTTTTGTAAACTGGAAGCAATAAAATAAAAGCTAATGAAACTTGGATCAAGTTTCACCTTGTGATTGCTAAGTTTTTTTATAATGTAGTATTTAATTACTTTAGGGTTCTAAATGAATACCAATAGGGTTGTTTGAAGAATTAGGAAAAAAATGAAGAATTAGGAAAGAATTAGAAAAATACAAATCCATTATCACTTCTGGAAAATAATTAAAGTGAGCAGAGACTATTATTTTTCTATATGCTCCTAGCACCACATTTATCCACCAACCTGCATTGATACTAACACACTGTCTTCTATTTCTATAGATAATCTGCTATGGATCTTCAGTTTATATATTGATTTAAGTTGAAATACCTAGTAAACACTGAATGAAAATATTTTGTAAGTGGATATATTCATCTACAATTTTTAAAATGGGCATATAAACTTAGGATTCATGAACCTACAAGTAGTAGTTAAAGATATGGAACATGATAATATTACTCAAGTAGCAAGTGTAGTAAGAAAGAGAAGAGATTTCTTGGGTATGTCAAAGTTGAGAACTTGAAACACAAAGAGGACCAAAAAAAGAGATTGAGAATCAGTAGCTGGTGAAGTAGGGTAAATACAAAGTGAACACACTGTTTGAAAGATAATGCAGTTATCAACTTGTCAAATGCTGTCGATGGGTTTGATGAAAACTGAGACTTGATCATTTAATTTAACAATGTGGAAATTATTGGTTACCTTGGCAGAAAATGACATTGGGGAAAAAACAAAACAAAAAGTGTTTTCTGGCATGTATTCAAGACAAAATGAAAAGCAAACAAGCCAAAAAATATATAGACAACACTTAAATTGGAAGAAAATGTAGGCCAAAGAAATTTGTTTCCTTTTTATTTCAAAGATGGATAAAGTACAGTTTGTGCTCTATGGGAATTATTCCAATTGATGATCCAAGAAATAAAGGAAATATAATCATCGGGGTGGGGGGGATGTCACTGAGTAGGTGAAAGAGGATGGGATCTACAGAACAACTGAAAGAATAGTTTAAAGTATAATTAATCTAATAATTACAGAAAGTAAGGAAGGTAACAAGCACATTTGCAGATGGTTAATGTGATTCTGTGGTATGAAAAGTGAAAAATATTTTAACATTTATTTTTAGCTTCTCAATAAAGTGGTAGCAAGGATACACTGAGACTAAAAGTGAAGATGAGGTTTTAAAGAAGAGAGGAGGAAAACGAAAGTCATTAAGGAAGGTAGTAGAAGACTAAATGGACTACAGAGATTGCATTGCTGCACAGCATCATGTAAGGTTAGTGACAATGTCTTCAAAAGCATGCCACTGGGCACTGGCATGTGAAAAGGAGGTGGAGAGAATTGAATTTATCCAAGGCGAGCAAATAATAAAAGGGCATGGGAGTTAAAGTCATATGCAAAGAGATGATTTTAATGATTTATCATGAAATCTATGAAATAAAAATCTACTATCTTCTAATATATATATACACACATATATACACATACATATATGTACATACATATATATGTACATACATATATATATATACACGTATGTATATGATTGATTACACAAAATATTTATCTTGGGGATTATGAGGTGGGTGGCCCTGAAGTTTAAGCTTCATGTTACATTCACCTCTCTATTCTCCAGTAAGATATGAACTATAAAATATCAAGAACTTGAGCTGTTCCCTGCTACATCCCTCATATTTTTCCTTTCCGCTGCTGCCTTACTCTTATTTTTATTCATTGCCTACCACAAACCACTTTCTCTGTTCCAGAGTTTATATGGCAGGAAATAAAGCCTGTAAATAAAGTCTGCATATTAGAACTAATGTGCAGACTTTAAAGTTTCAATATACATCAAATAAGTATTACAAAATTTGAAATTGAGAGAAAAAGACCAATTAAATATTCTAAAAAGATAATGGTTGGTATTTTTGTTAAAAATAGAGGAACAAGCCTTCAAATTAAAGAGTATATTGTTGTAAACTGAATTTTAAATAAAACTTACTCAAGTCACAATTATATCAAGAATAAAATATGTAAGTCTATTTTTTGACTACCAATTATGACTTTTTCTGGAATATTTTAATTAATCCCACCAAGTCAACACTCAGTATTACTGGAGTATCCATAATTTTAATCTAATATGATCTGCCAATTCTCCCATCTACAGACCTATGTTCATGTGTGAGACATTGACACAACCTAGTCCCATCAAATATTTCACCAGAAATTTGGAATTTTGATTAAGATTCTGGTCCATTCTCTTTGTTTTCTGAATTAAGCAAAGGTAAACTTTGGAGTAGAATGGAGGCTTCATTTCCTGCCCTATAAACTCCAGAACAAGGAAAGTAGTTTCTGGTAGGAAACATAAATAAAGCAAGAGTAGGGCAACAGCAGAAATGAGAAGTATTAGCCATATTTGAAATGATGAAGTACCTGGTTCCAGTTATCCCAAAGACCTCTCCAAAACATACAGCCTATAATAAAGATTTCTCTCTGCATGTGATTGTTTATACTGTATAAACACTATGGCAATCTAAAAAATCAAGAAAAATAAAATGGTAAATGGCTTACAAGTATATTTCAAAAACTTTTCATGTGTATTTCATATTTCTTCATGTCTTTATAATAAAATGTTATAAGAACTAATGTTATCAAAGTATATTCTCAGGCAAATGAAAAATAAAACAAACATTATAAACTCAAATAGTGAGGGCCTGTCATAGTGTGTTTTCTGTTGCTATAATATAATACTACGAACTGGATACTTTATAATTAACAGTAATTTATTTAGCTCACAGTCCTGGAGGCTAGGAAGTTTAAGAGCATGGCATCAGTGTCTGGCAGGTTTCATACCTTGGTGGATGGGCAAGCCAGAGAGAGGCCCCAGGGGCCAGATTTTCTGTATAGCATCTTAGTCTTGTGCTAACTAATCAGCTCCCAAGACAAGGACATTAATGCATTCATGAGGGTTCTGCCCTCATGACCCAGTCACCTGTTATTAGGCCTTATGTGCCAACACTGTAGTATCGGGTATAAAATTTCCAACCCAAGAACTTTTGTTGAATACAAATCATAGCAGGGCCCTTCTAATTAAAACTTGAAACAAAGAGTAAAAATGCAAATAATTGATTTTTATCAACTCCTTACATCAAATGATACATTAAAATTAGGAGGAAAAATTGATAAAGCAAAAAGACTCTAAAATATTTAAATATAATTCTTGAGTTTTAAAAAATTACAATAAGAAAATATTTAATAGTTTTAGAAATTTAACTAATATAATATCTAAAGTGAAATTTAGAAAATGATTTCTATAAAATCTGTAATTAATATAGTTATCTTTCAGCATATGAAAATTACTTAACAAAACAAATAATATTCTTTATTATATATTATTTTTAATATTTTATGATCATATGAATCAATATTAAAAAGCGTGTTTTTAAAATGTTCAACCTATTCTTGATTTACAATGATCAATTCTTGCTAAATAAAGAATGAAAGGATACATTTTTAACATGAGATAAAACCGTGAACAGGCAATTTTTCTTGCATAAAATATTGTTTTATTCCCATCAAATAGTATCTACTTATATCATATGAATCTTTTTCTTATTACTTAAATTATTCTTGTCTGATGGAGGGAGGATAAAATGAAAATTTCCTCCAGTTTCTCAGATATGGTGTCATTCTACAATATTACCTTCCATAAATCAAAACAGAATCAAAAGAGGTATATATTTTATTAATGTTTCTACTTCTTTAATATTATGGGAAAATAATCACAACTTCTTCACCTAAGGAAATGTTAGGAACAATTAGTGGCCTATTAAGGTGATTACCCATATTAACCACAAAAATTGCATTTTTCTATAAACAATTAGTAGTGGTTTTTATACATTACAATATTTAATGCTATCAACCATTAAGAGATTCATGCAAATATTATTCCTATTGTATAGCAAAGAGCACCAAGTGCCTGTAGATATTAGGAATGCAGGTACATAAAGACATCGTGTATAACAGCAGTCCCCATCCTTTTTGTACCAGGGACTGGTTTAATGGAAGACAATTTTTCCCCAGAATGGGGGGTTTGTGGGGAGATGTTTTCAGGATGATTCAAGCACATTACATTTATTGTACACTTTATTTTTATTATTATTACATTGTCACTTGCCACTCATTGATAGGGTTTTGATATGTCTACAAGCAATGGATTTATTATGGTCTCTGTGCAGTCAAACCTCTCCGCTAATAATAATCTGTATTTACAGCTGCCCCCCAGCACTAGCATCACCGCCTCAGTCCAGCTCAGAACATCAGGCACTAGATTCTCATAAGTAGCGCACAACCTAGATCCCTCACATGCGCACAGTAGGGTTACAGTAGGGTTCACGCTCCTATGAGAATCTAATGTTGCTGCTGATCTGACAGGAGGCAGAGCTCAGGTGGTAACATAGTGTTGGGGAGCATCTGTAAATACAGATAAAGCTTTGCTCACTTGCCCGCCACTGCCACTCACCTCCTGCAATGTGGCCTGGTTCCTAACAGGCCTGAGACCAGTACCAGCCCTCAGCCCAGGGGCTAGGGACCACAGTTGTATAAGACAATAAGGAATAAAGGATCCATACGGAACAAGACAGTGTAATCCCCATTTAAAATAATTTAAAATCCAGTGATGCCAAATATGACTCAAGTGTGTATCATCTATGTCATAGTAAATAAAAAATGTGGCCAAAAATCTACTTTAAAAGTTCTCAGACCAAAGCCCACCCTATTTTACCATGAGATAAAATGCTACATTGCAGTCACCCCAAGTTGAAGCCATTCTTGTTCTGGCAGGAAATATCTAAAAAAGAAACAATGGTGATATAGCACTTCTTGTATTTTCCTGGGTAGAGCTGGAACCCATTCTACTAAGTGAAGTATCTCGAGAATGGAAAAACAAGCACCACATGTACTCACTAGCAAATTGGTATTAACGGATCAACACCTCAGTGGACATAGAGGAATAACATTTATCGAGTGTCCGGCAGGTGGGAGGGGGGAGGAGCGGATGGTTATATATAAACACAATGAGTGAGATGTGCAACGTTTGGAGGATGGTCACGCTTGAGGCTCTGACTTGAGCGGGGAGAGGGGACATGGCAATATACATAACCTTAACACTTGTACTCCCTTAATACACTAAAATAAAAAAAAAAGATATACAACTATTCATATTATGTACCCATGATAATTAAAAATAAATAAATTTTAAAAATATAAAATTAATGGGAAAAATAAATTAAAAAATCAAAAGGAACATTTCCATGTAGGTCTTTAAAGAGGGCTCATATCCTGATAATAGCCTTCCTGATTCTGCTCTTATCTCTCCACTGTCTATATCAATACATTAGCTAAAATAATCCTTGAAATATGGGTCAGGTCATCTCACAACTTGTCCAAAGTCCTTCCTACAGACTTAGTATTATATAGCCACAACAATCCCCCTCCCTTTCTCACTCTGCTCTAGTTAAAGCAGCTCCCTGCTGTATTATACTAGCTGCACATTCTTCTGCCTTGAGATAGTTTGCCTGAGCCATTCTCACTATGGAGAGCTTCTTCCTGCAGGTACTTTCTTTGTTAATTGGGCACATTCTTCAATTCTCTGCTCCAGTCTTGTATTTTCAATGATGTCTGTCTCAATTGTCCTATTTAACTCTACACATTGCCCCACCTCCACACCAGCATTTCATATCTCTCTTACATTATTCTAACTTCTAATTTACTTGTTCCCCTGTTACATAACATAATTATTTATTATGAGTATTTTTTAATGTCTCCTCTATCTAGACTATGAGTTCCCAAAAAGCAAGAGCCTTTATCCATTTTAGTTACTAAAGTATCTCCAGCAACTACAACATTGCCTGGCATGTACAAAATACTCAAGATTTATTGCATTCGTGAATACTATCAGTCATGTTGTTTTCTGATGATCTGTAGTAACTATTGGCTTTCCTGAAGCCCCCCATTAGGAGTCTAATACTCTCATATTTCTATCAAGAACCTATATCTCAGGAATATCCCATGGTTTAGGCTCTCCTAGGAATCTCACATTTGGAAATAACCATTTCTTTCTGCATTCTATTTTACCAAAGCTGTCATATAAAAAGACTGTGTCACTTTCACTAAAACTGTCATATAAGAAGACTAAATAATTGTGGTTAGGGGCAGATGTCCTGAAGTTGTTTTGGTTTAATTTTCTTATGCATCAGATTTTTAGTGCCTATAGGTATATTTTGAATTCAGTAAGAGCTTTAAAAATGTTAGTTATTCTTAGCTATTATTACATAAGTACACCAATATATAAGTTGAAGGGGCTTTGGAAAAATTAAGTGAGATAATATTTACCAAACAGTAATTTCAAATCAAGTGTTTAACATAATTTTTACTGTATTTCTCTTTGTTATTGATACTTGTTGAGCAAACTCAATATGATATGATTCAAAAGCTCTATCCAACAAGCAAATATTCTGCATACCAGCACTAATTTTTTCATCTACTTCTCTTTCTAGGTTTTGTTTTTTGTTTTTTTCCTCTAAATGATGCCATCAATTCACATGGATTAAAATATTGCCTTAGCATAATAACAATGACTCTCAACAATATAGATCTGGGACAGAATATTCTTCTAAACACAGGCCCACTTATCTGGCCTTGCACTTCCATTTTCACATTGATTTCTCAAGGTTCTCCCAAAATTAACTTGCCCCAAAAGTTTCTTATTTCCTCACTCTAATTTTTCCTCTATCCAAACCTACTATTGCTCCTCCAATATAATATTTCCTATCTCAGTAAAGAACAGCACAGTCTATTGAGTTACTAAAGCTTGAAACCTACGAATCATTTATAATTTTTCATTCCCTCATAACCATCCCCACATCTTATCATTCAGCAAATCTTACCAGTTTCATCTCCTAAGTGCAGCAGGACAGTGTTTCCTCCATCTTTATTGGCATCTTTATTGGCAACACCTAGTCTTAGTTACAATCATCTCTTACCTCTATTAGTTTAACACTCTCCTAACTAGGTTAACTAGTTAACTCTTTCCCAATCTTTTACTCTCTAGTTTACAAAATAGTAATTCTAAATTTTCATATCTGATCACAGCACTCTGCTTCTTAAAACATTTCAATGGTTTCCCACTGCTCCTAGAATAAATATGCTACTCTTTGCCCTGGCTGTATCTACCCAATTTCTCTCCTATCTCTTTCCATATTATTCTGCTCTAGCCACATAATATGATTTTCAGTTCTCCTCACCTGCAGAGTTATTTCCTTCCTCAGGACCATACATGGTCAGCCTGTATGTTCCATTCCCCAAATCCTCACAGAACCAGCCCCCCCACTCCTTAGGTACTGTGTGAATGGTATCTCCTCCATCTAAGAAAAGGCAAGAGACCTTTTCTTATCAGCCTATCCAGAGTATCCTCTCCCACCCCATTATTCTTCATCTCACCCCTTTATGCATTTCCTTTAAAGTATTAAGACAGTAAGCAAAACACATTTTAGTCTATTTACCCAAGGGAATAGCAGTTGCGAGACACTTTTCTAATAGAATATAATCCTATGAGAGGAAGAAACAAGACTCCATTGCCCTGGCACAGGGTTTAGCACAATACTTACTGCATAGTAGGCACTAAATTCATGTTAATTAAAAATACTAATACATTCCACTTTAAAATCTTATTAAAGTGTTTTCTCATGTTTTTATAAAACACATTATTCAAAACATAAAGTTGATTCAAGAAATAAAGTAAAAAAAAAGTCTATTCAACTAAGAATATATATTTATACATTATTTAGTCTATGAATTATTTTATTTCATGCATATGGCTATGAGTAAAAGGGCATAAAATAGAATTAGTGAAATGATACACACCGTAAATTTAAAGTCTTCATTTAATCAAAATCACAAAATTAAAATATAAATGTATTTATCTGATGTCATGCACTTCAGTGCCTTCACTGGAATGAAAATAGTGCTTGAAGCAGAATAACAGACTGTCTTGCATCTGTGAATTTTCAAATTTTGACCAATATCTGTCTGGCTTGAGGCTGTTGGACATCTGGTAAGTTTGACTCCTATATTTTGGCATATATTCCTTTGCTATGTTTGGGGGAAAAAATAAATGTTTGCAATGTGTGACTGGAATATTTGTGAGAAATTCATCTTTGAATATTTTAACTCTTTTAATAATTTACTAATTCTCATTTTTTCTGTTAAATTAATAAAAGGTGAGATTAAAACCATGTATAAGCAATACCAAAATATTGGTAAATGATTTTGTAAACATAATTTAGAAATTAAAAATAATTGGCAAACTATATGATTTGAGTTAGTATTTTTCTGTACTTTTAATGTTTTATTATTATGCTATATTTGTTTTTAATTACTACAAGATGGAGAGAGTAAAAGAAGGGAGATTTTAGACTTAACTCTAATTTCATGAAGTAATTCTTATTTTTTTGTCTCTAGTTTTTCTTTTGATTTTAGCTTTAGTATAAAGACTGCTTGGCCGTATACATTACTAAGCACAGTCTCTTCTCTCAAGAAATTCACAGTCTTGGAGATGTAACTAGGCAGACAATTCAGTAGGTGGTAAATGCCAGGGATGCAGTTATCTCTTAGTTCTGATAATGCTAAAAGGTCCAAAATGATACAGAACCAAAGCCTTGAATATATGCATGAATCATGCTCTCCCATGCCATCAGCATGGCAGATAATGCATGCAAAATTGCCTTAGTGATTGTCTAACCCATTGAGTATCAATACTTCTTTTTCACTTCCAAAATAACTGGTTTAAATGATTTGGTTTTCCAATTTTTGCTCTCATAAGCACCATGGGTACAAATGCAAAAGTAGGTTAAATTGCCCTGTGTTCTCCCTTTTCCTACCACTCCATGAAACATTTACTTCCTAATTTCCTTGCTCCAGCTGATCTTACCACCCATATCTAGGCTAACTGAAGGTGTAAACTGGCTTTGAGAACTTACCATCATTTCAGAAATTCACTCTTTATGCATTAAGGATAATCCTCCTTTATCAAAGATCAAGACCTAGGCTAGTAATTTTATCTTTTATATAAACCTGACCTTTGAAGCAATTTTTTTTTATGCCTAGTTATAGAGACTAAAATAATTCCTTTAAGCTGCAACTTCTGTTGTCCTAGAGACATACAATTGCAACTCTAGCACTATCATAATTGGTATGGCCTAACTGGATTCATTGTAAGACTCCTAATCCTTCTGACTCATGTCCCACTTCTAAGCTTATTTGGTACATGTGAGTGCTATTGTGCTGTATGCTCACTGACACGCATGCTTCTCAACTGCAACCATAGATTCCTCTTCCAAAAAAATCTTAGGTTCTCTTCACACTTACAAGGCCCTAAGTCACATTGTATAAGTTGTTAGATCAGTCTCTGGGAAGCCCTAGTGTCACATTCTACCCAGTTTCTCCAGAAGTATGGGGCACTTTCTGAATAAATCAGACCTGTTATAAGATCTTTATTTTCTTTATCAGAAGTTTCACAATGTATTGTCCTATAGCCCCCTCCAAAGAAAAGAACTTAGGGGACCAGGTGAAATCTAAAACTCTTTTAAAATTAGAGTGTCTGGGAATATAGGACCAGAGTCTTTGTTCACAATCCCTTTGGATTCATTCCCAAATATCAAATTCCAAATATCTATTGCTAGTCTACTTTTATAATCAAATTATATATTTATCTATCTAAATATGTAGTACCATCTTGGTTACCATGGCAATTAATCTTTGTTTCTAGGTATCATAGAGAGCATGAAAGGACTCAGCATTTTGAAAAGAAACATTTAGGAGCTTAGCACTGCCAACATAAGCACTTAACACCAACCACAGATGCTAAAGTGATAGACGTACGGTGATAGTTGCCACTTTTGTATGGTCCTAAGGCAAATGCACCTTTATTCTTTGTGATTTCCCTTAAAAGGAAAAAGAAAACTTTTCTTACCTTTTATTACCTCTATCTTGGACCAAATTCACTTGCTATACTGCATGATAAATGTCCTCTTTATCATTTTCTACACTTAAGGGTGATTTTTCTGAGGAAGCCATCATTACCACAAACTTCATTGGAGCAGATCAAAAAGGTTGTGCGGTCTTCTGAGATACCCTGGAAAGCCACCAAATTTATAATCCACCCTCACAATTCATATGTACAGCTTTTCCAAAGATTCCACCCCAATCAAGATTTCTGTTCCTCTATTGTTGGGAAAATATGATTGAGGAATTAATGAAATGTGGCTCATAAGATCATTATTTTATTATATAACCCAATATTACTATATTAAAGACAGAAACAGGAGTTTGAAGGTTTTGCCCTGAAGGAATGTGTGAACTCAATGGTTCACTTATTAGAGGCTGCTATCATGGGAGAGCTCTCAAATCTTTGGTGGGGATGTTTTCCAGGGAGGCTTCCCAGTAGCTCACAATCTGTGAGCTTCTCTGTGTCTTGAAAGACAAGGCAATGCAAATATGGCCCATAGAAGGGGACCCAGACATAATGAGTGTACTTTGTCCAGAGATGTGCCCAGTGGTTATAAACCACTGTTTTATAGAGATGGGCTTTCTGCTCTCTCCTGTCTGTCTACCTTTAAGTCCACCATAACTAATCAAAGAAATATTGAGTCACTATACCTCTTTTGTTTTACCTCTGTTAATTGACAACTACCTCTTAGAACTTAGAAGCTAGACCCTGAAAGACTTTGTACCTGTTTGTTCACCTAGATAGATTAGAAACTCCTTGAGAGGACTTTTGACCCTAACTCACTACCTGTATCCCCTAGCAACTGCATTCCCTGATATGCAAATATGTTACCCTGACAACTGATAATTGATGTCTGCGATTATAAAAACCTGTATGAATCTAACCATATTGCTGGTGTTTATGGAGATACGCCAGTCTCCTAGGTGCCACCTGCTGTGTTATATTTGATCTTTTTATATATATGAAACTATAAGCTATACCTTAGTCTCTGTGTATTCTTTTATTTCTCTCTGTTGCCTATCAATTTCCTTATCCTCTGTGGTGACCCCTATCTTAGGGACTTTGCTCCATGGGGAGAAGTAGCTGATCTCTTCATAGGCCTGCCTCAAATACTCTTCCCCACACTCTATTCCACTTATTTTATCTCCTTTCTTGTTCTATGTGTCTGTGTATATGTATGCAGGTGACCAAGTAGTCACACACTAAAATGAGATTGCATCTAGATAATAGTAACACATTAGATACTTTCAATTTTTTAACTTATAATTTTTGTATTTTTAAAAATCTTCTATGGGTAATATGCATTACCAATTTCATATAAAGTCAAATATAAACATTGCTAGAATAATTTCAAATCAATTGTTGTGGTTGATATTGAGCATCAGCTTGGCAAGGCCACAGCACCTAGATAGTTGGTAAATGCCAGTCTAGCTGCTGCTGTGAAGGTAACTTTTTAGATATTATTGACATTTAAATCAATAGACTTTAAGTAAGGCATATTACCTTCCATAATGTGGGTGGACCTCATCCAATGAGTTGAAGAGTTTAAGAGAAAAAGACTCAGATTTTCCATAGGAAGAGAGAATTCTGCCAGCTGCCTACCTTTGTATACAAGCTACAACATCAACTATTCTCTAGGGCTCCATTCCTCTGGCTTGCCCTGCAGTTTTCTATCTTGCCAGTTCTCATAATCACATGAGTCAATTTCTTAACATAATTCTCTTTCTCTCTCATTCTCTCTCTTTCAATATATAGAGTATCCCAAAGCCTCCATACAAAGGAAAATTTTTGTGAAATTTTTTAATGAATGTTTTGTAAATAAAGGTACATTTAGCTACAATTTCCCATTTTCCCTATGTATGGTGACTTTTGGGACACCCTGTATATATATACATATATACACATTCATATATAAACACACACACACACACACTTTTGTTTTTGTTTCTATGGAGAAGCCTAACTAATATATCAATCATAAAAGACTTAACATATGCATATTTTACATGTATACTATGAGAATATGTACTAGAAATAGTCTTAAAGAAAAGCAGAAGGTAAAAGGTCATAGAAAAAATAAAAAGGGTAATTAATTAATTTAATTAACTAACTTACTTATTTGCAATGACAAAAAATAGTATATGAACCAAATAGTGGATAATTTTTTTAAAAGTATTTCTTTGTCATTAATATGAACTAAGCTATTGCAGTGAAATGTCATTTGCTTAAAGGCCCCTAATTAACTCTCACTATTTGAAATTATTCTCCTAACATTTTTCAGAATGACCAAAAAAGTGAGAGGGTAGAAAAACACTCATATGTAATCATATGCCACTTATTTTAAACAACAGGAGCCAGTTAGACTATAAAGAATAAAAGATTGAAACAATTTACCTTAGGCCATTTCAAAAAAAAAAAAAAAAGATTTTCTGATTGAAGACCTCAAATACTTATTTAGATTTGGTAAAACAGTAATGTTTCATGGGAGATATGGAGGTAAATCCTTTTGAAGCTTTTCTCTAATCCCTCAATTAACAGCTATCTTTTTACACTATGGTCAAGTTCGGCAAGGACAAGGTGCAGCCACATCAAATAAAGAGTTGTAGAGCTATGTGGATTGTCTCTGGTCTGGATTTTCAAAAATGGTTTGGACTACATGAACACAGAAGCTTAGCTTGTGAAAGTCTGGATTTCAATGGAAATATAGTCCACTTATTATATAGGAAATGTTTCTATGTGAGACTTTTTTTGCTTTTTACACAGAACTTTTGTTTGATGTGACTAACATAAAATAATTGTGTCCCCATGATTAAGAAAAACCTATCTGAAGCAGAAATGTTCTTCAGATGAACTTAAAGTCGGTTCACTATTACCCACTAACTAGAACTAACTTTATGGGGCAAAAATACACCATCTCTGTACACAAGGAAATGGCTCTTTCTAAGTATTGGATCTTAAAGACTGTCGTAGGCATGCTAAGTACTTGGAGTAATAGATAAAACAAGACAAACTACATGTAGGTTTCAGAGATTTTAACAAAGACAGAGGAAAGCAACACAGACTAAAGAATAAAATAAAATTGGCTAGATCTACTTCCTTTATAGTTTAAAAGTTGAATGTATAAAGATGTAAAAATATTTAGAATAAATTTTAATTGCTAGGGAGATTTAAGATACTAATTATATCTATTATAGGAGAGTAAGAAAAAAAACTTAAAAAAGGAAGTTCTCAAAGTCTCTTCAAGCAGATGCTTCATTTCACAAGTATCTTGAGATATCTTCCACCAACTATCTCTATTGACAGTGAAGAAGAGAGTGGTTCTCACCAGCTGGATGCGAGGCTGACCTCTTATCTGCTTTCAGAGAATGGACTGTTTCCTCTGCCTCCCAAATCTTAAGCCAAGGGCCTGCCTTGGAAAACTTTAACCCAGATCCATACAAGGACTGGACTGTTACATTCTGGGACACCTAGTTCTGGAATTCTTCTCCATGATGCACAATAAATTTAGGAGGGTCCAATAGTGATGCTGGGATGATGAGAGAAAACTCACCATGGCTCATAACTTTGCTAATTATTTACCCCCACACAAATTTTACCCACCTTTAGTAGAAACATGCTGCAATCACTGAACATGGTATAAATACCACTCACACAACTAAAGACTGATTCCCGCAAAAATTAGGGATACAATCCCAGTATCACATTTTACTCATTTTGGAGAAATGTCTACTTTTTATCTCAGTCACAAACCTTTTCCAAACTCTGCCATGAAATTATCAAATGATACTTAATAGTAACCATGAATAGGTTTAAACAGTATTAATATAACTATTTTAGATGATAGAGAATGAAAATCAGGAAGAAAGTACTTATAAAGGCAAAGAAAATATATAAAGCTACTTAACTCTTCAGTTAACTCTTTCCCTCATACCTTTTGCAACGAACAGGTCAAATGGTCAAATTTTGACATTTGTAAATTCCTTCTTCTGTTAACTATTCCATGTAGTTTTTACCTTTATTCACAATTCACCTGACAAGTAAATCATTGTGAAACAGACTTCAATTATCAGAGAGCCTAAAGTATTAGTAATCACTCCTGGATTGGGTTAGTGATATTTTCCACTAGACATGAATGCCCTGTTTGTGCCCCAAGAATCTGCTTAGTCCAAGCATATTCAGACGTAATTTCAGTGTTTGATAGTAAACTAATTCCCTCCACTCACTAATAGCCAAAATAAGATATCACAGTTAATGAAATTATCTTCTTTATTTTCTTTTTGGTTCAGTGGCATGAGAAGCCCAAATTATCCATGTGGCAGTCTTGGTTTCCAGTTCTGTGGACACTTTTTGTTGTACTTGACGACAACTCTTCTCCTTTGGGAACTAAGACCTCAAAACCAACAAATCCTATGTCACATAGAAGAAGTAATTGTGAAGAAAACCTGCATGCCTTGACTAACATGTAGCAATTGGGATGGGAAACAATTCATTAATTTGGGGAGGGGGAGTCTTTATAAATATGGTTAAGAATCTGGAGATGAGATAATCTTGATTTATCTGATTATCCCTAAACCCAGTGAAAAATATCCTTATTAGAGAAACACAGGATAGACACAGAGAAAGAAATAAGGTCATGTGAAGATGGAAAAGAAACTGGAGTTAGGAACCTACGATTCAGGGAACACCTGAAGCCACTAGAAGCTGCAAGATTCTCCGAGAGCCTTTGGATAGAGCTAAGCCTTGGCAACACCTTGATTTCAGACTTCTGGCCTAGAGGAAGGTAAAAGAATAAATGTCTATTGTACAAACCACAAAGGTTTGTGTCAGTTTGTTATGGCAGCCCTAGAAAAGTAATATATCATTTCTTTCTCCTCAGTGCACAAAATTTCCTACTATTTAAAAATTTTAAAAAAATTAATTTATTTATTTTCTGACTACCTTTTCTCATTTTCCCTGAATGAGGAAAAAATGTCTATTGTCTACATAATAGCTTAAAATATAGATTCAATATGTATTTGTTTTTTAATTAATACATATTTATAATTATAAAAATTTTGCAAATTTGTAATAAGAACCCAGATTAGTAAGTGAACCCTGATCATACTTCCCAGAATAGTTACCAATTTTCAGAACTCTAAAACCACAGACTCATCTGAAATGTTCCCATTTTACAGAACTCTAAAACCACAGACTCATCTGAAATGTTCCCATTTTACAGAAGCAGAAACTGAATCTATGTTCTTCAGGCCCTATCTCTGTGTTTTCAGAGACCTTCGTCTAATTTGGGGGCACAAGCAGGAGAAACTAAATCCTTACTGTCATAGGCCTGTGGCAACTTCATCAGAGGAAGTGGACAAGAGAAGGACATGTATATTTTTAATTAGTTATTGTAAAATAGCTCTACTGGGGGATGTTAGACTGAAATTCATAGTTCCTTGCTTTGTTTTCAGATTTCACAGAGACTCTTTCTCAATCCTGCCAGCACTCTATCTATATCTCCACATCTCATTGTCTCTAGTTATCACTATGCCCCAGACCAAAGCTCTAAAAGTTTGATATTAATTTTAATAACTTGATAATGGTATATTTTCATTTCAGAATATTATGGGGGTACAAATGGTTTGATTAAATGAATTGCTTTTGTACACCTTGAGTGAAAGTTATAAATGTGCCCAATACCGAGATATTATACATTGTACCTGTTAGATATTATATTACCCATCCCCTCCTCCCTACATCCTGGCTGCTTGATTACCTTTGAATGTTATTTCCATAGGTGCACATGAGTGCTGATTGATTACTTCCAATTTAATAGCAAGTACATGTGGTGTTTGTTTTTCCATTCTTGCAATACTTCACTTAGGATAATGGTCTGCAGTTCCATCCAGATTGTTACAAAAAGTATTAATTCACTTTTTTTATGACTCAATGGTACTGCATGGTATACATAGACCACATTTTATTAATCCACTCATGAAATCAATGAGCACTTGGCTTGATTCCACATTTTTGCCATTGTGAATTGTGCTGCAATAAATATTGGAGTGTAAGTGTCTTTTTGATAAAATGGCTTTTTTTTTTTCTTCCTTTGGATAAATACCCAGTAGTGCGATTGCTGGATCAAATGGTAGGTCCACTTTTAGTTCTTTGAGGAATCTCCATACTATTTTTCATAGAGGTTGTACTAGTTTGCAATCCCAACAAGAGTATATAAGTGTTCCTTTTTCCCCACATCCACACCAGCATCTGTTCTTTTGGGACTTTTTGATAAAGTCCATTCCCACTGGAGTGAAGTGATATCACATTGTAGGTTTGGTTTGCATTTCTCTGAAGATTAGTGACATTGAGCATTTTTTTTCATATGTTTATTGACCATTAGCTAATCTTTTCAAAAGCTTCTGTTCATGTATTTTGGCCACTTCTTAATGAGATTGCTTGAATTTTTTCTTGCTGATTTTTTTTTTTAATTCTGTGTAGATTCTGGTTATTAGCCCTTTATGGGATATATAGCATACAAATATTTTCTCCCATTTTGTAGGTTGTCTATTTGCTCTATTGATTGTTTCCTTGGCTTAATTTGATTATGATGTTATGGAGTTAATGTTAAGGATATTTGGGCAAGATAAATGCCATAGAAAAGATGAAATGTCTTAGAAATGTCCCAGATAACCCAAAACATCAAGCTACCATATAATTCCTATGTAAAATGTTCCAATACATAATTTTCTAGTTACTTAATATTAAACCTTAATGTTCAATTTCTATCAGATCAATGATTTTGAAGAAAACAATTAAACTTTACAAGACAGAACATGAATCCAAACCTGCTTTTAAAAATAAGGTAGTGAATAACTATCCAAATTCAAATGACTGGTTTATCAATTCATTGCTCTTAGCCAGTTTGTCTCCCTTTCGAAATCCAAGTATTTCTTGGCCCCTAGGCAAAGATGGAACAGCTGTTGATGCAAGTTGTTGTCCAGATGGGAGAAAATTGAAACTGTTACAGCTTAAGTACTGTCCATGAAATTGTTTATATCACAAGAGTTAGATAGTCATCTGGAAGAAATTGCAGCAGTGAATTCTAATTTTAAGGAAATGCAAATATCTTCCACTAGTCTATATTTTTAAAGATTAATAGGATTGTGGTACATTTAACCTTAAAATTTAAGTAAATTAATAGTCATTATATTTCCATGTGCAGTAAAAGTACACTAATTTATGAAAATTTCAAGATAATACTATTGGTATGAAATTTAAAAGAAACTATTTTAAACAAATGACATTTGATTTTTTATTAGAAATTTAACTAGGTTTAAAATATAGCAACACTAGTGTAATACAGTTGTAGTTATAGAAAATAAGAAAATATAATATTTAGAACTTTCTCTTAAATTAGTTTAAACAAAGAATTTTAAGTACACCTTCTCCTGGAAATAGGATATAATACTTTCTCAGAGGTTATGTATGATATGATTAATATATATAATAAATGTTTACTCAGAATTCTTTGTAAAGTTTACCCATTAGTTTTAAAGAAAATACCTGTAAAAAACTATCAAAAGTTTACAAAAATATCCATGGGTTCTTTTAAGCAGCCTTAGACATTTAAAATTGTAAACATATATGCCCCCTTCACTTTGCTTTCCAATTACTCCTCACCAGGAATTAATCCACCAAAAGATCAAGAAATATTTAAAGATCACAAAATAGCATGACCAACGAATTTGATATTTTGACATTACCTGTAGTAGACAAGAGATAAAATTACAAAGTTCTCATGCATTGTTATAAATAATCCTATGAGTAAAGTCCTTCACAGAAACTCATTTTTACTCTTATGAGTAAGAAACTTCACAGAAATATCTAATACAGAATTTTTTGTGAATATATGTATTTTTCTGATATATCTATCTCTATATACATATATATATATGATAAAAGAGATTAACTTTTTTCAAGTCTATACTGATTGTTAATAGAGTCATAAAATATTTCTTTCTCAAACTAACAAATTGTTTTTTGACATTTAGCAATTCTTAGAGTGAAATATTTTGTTGGTAGAAACAAATTCATGAGGTCTCCAAAATCAGTACTATAATGCATTGAACCTAAAATGCCTGATGATTTAAAATTAATTGCAACATTTAATATGATTGATTTAAAGCATAATTTAAAAGACCATTCAGCATTTCTGTGTAGTTTATATCAACAGTTCTTAACATGGCATCAAACTGTAAAATACTCATATTCTTCACCATTGCACACTCATGGTAGGAAAAAAAATTCTTGTAAATTTTTCTTTGATGAAATGCTAAAAATTTCTAATTTTCCTTAATCTTCACACTTGGACACACCTACTTTTCAATATTTTGGGTGAAGAAGTAAAGTTTTCATAAAGTATTTCTGCTGCCTAATGAAGTACAACAATTGTCTCAAGGTAGAATAATTGTTTGAGTTGCAAGCTCAACTAGCAACTTTTTTCAAGGAAAAGTATTCTTACTTAAAAGGATGACTAACAGAAAATCTATGGCTAGGCAGGCTTGTTTAGTTGGCACATTTTTCTCAAAAATGCATGAAATCAGCCTGTCACTTCAAAGAAGGCAACTCACACTACTTGGTGCCAATGATGAAATTCAAGCTCTCAAGATAAATTTTTAAATTTGGAAAATTTGTATCTGTCACTGTGAACTTGGCAGCTTTCTGACACTTATAAACTTGTCTGATGAAATCAGCAGAAAAGTTTAAAATGTGATGTGATTTTTTAAAATATATATACTAAAATTTGTCAAATCTTGGAAAATTTTCACAGCACAGTAAACAAGTATTTTTCAAATGAAAAATATAATACATTACAAAATCATGCATGAATAAAATATCCCCTCAGAGTACAAGATAATCATTAGATTTTAAAGTAACAAAGTAAAATAAAATTGCTGTGCTTTTAGATTCCACACTACAATTAACCTTTAAGAAACTGCCTCTTGCCAAGTATTAGTATGGTATCAAAGAAGAGTATCCACATTTATCTGAAAAGCCTATTAAAATACTCTACCCTTATTTAAATACATTATGTGAGGTATGATTTTCTTCATATATGTCAAACCATACTCATATAGAAACAGCCTAATTGAAGAAACAAATACAAGAATTCAACTGCCTTCTGTTAAACCAGATATAATGAGATTTATAAAAATATAAAATCTATTCTTTTCATTAATTGCTTTCTATTTTGTTAAAAATAGTTCTTTTAGAAAATATATTATTGATATTAACATGTAATGGTTTATTATTTTTTTCTGAATGCATCATTGTATAAATATTTTAACAGTTGCTCAGATTCAATTTCTAAAAGGTAAATATTGATAGATATTGCCAGATAAACAATATCAGCATTCTCAATAACTTTTAGGAACATAAGGGAATCCTGGAACCAATGACTTTAAGAACCACTCATGTGTACAATTGTGTTTACATCAATTTTATATGCACAAAATTTTCTTTCCCTTTTTGTGAAGTGGAAGCATAAATAAATGTAGGTCTATGTTTCAACAAAAGAATTCATGAAAATCAAATCTAATCAAAAATCTAAATGTAATGGAAATAGTAAATAATTACAGGTAAGAAAAAGATTAAAGATTTTTGGTTTTCCTCTTAATGATAATTTGAAAAAGGATCATCTCCCTTTCCCACTTGAAACACATCTTGGATTTATTTCATACTTTCTCAAAATAAAAATTCAATCTTTTACCATGAAAATCTCTTTAGTATGAGTCTCCTATTTGTTATACTATGTGATTCCTTTAATCTTTTAATTGTTTTTGTATTATTTTTAATCAAATAATTTTAGGTATATTTACCTGATATACCTAACTACTAGTGAGTCCTATATTTCTACACAATGGCAATTATTCCCTATTTGTTTATCTTATATGTTGTATGTTTATCTCTAAGTACCAAGTTCAAATTACAACTTTTGAATTTTTCAAATTCAGGCATTATATATTGACTTCCCAATATAAAAATGAATATTTGATTTTCTAATGTACTCACAACCCATTATTTTGGTACACTCTGCCATTTTCCCATGCTGTCAATATTTGTATCATAGTTTTATACCAGTATTCAACTTTTATCATTTTATGAGAAATTTAATTCAGCCATGTTTCCAATCATAATGACTTCTTTTTATATGCATAATTTTGTTTTCTCCATGTAGTAGTTGTTATATCTGTTCACTTTGCTTGTTCTATACTTATAACTAGTACAACCTCATAGATGTCACAAATACTTATTTATCTTCTCAAGACAACTAAAAACCTCAAGTACTCTGTTAGTTTATTATCTTAGGTATCTCTCCTAAAGATTATGGTCTGCTTCATTGTGGACTGGTTACATATCTCAGAATGAAATCTTCCTTCTCCATAATCCTAGAGATTTCTTATCTTCCATAATGGATATTCTATGCTCTGCCTCAAACTTTTTACTCTAATATTTTGGATGAGTAAACGATTTCTGACTTTCTATGTCAGAAAATATATATATATATCTTCATTCTATCTTTACACTTACTAGATAGTTTGATTGGATATGGAGTAACAGATTGAAAATGATTTAATGATACTAAAGTCATTGTTGAATTGACTTCTAGATTTCAGTGTTACCTTTGAAAAGCCTGGAGCAATCCTTGATCTTTGATCCTTTCAACATGGCCCATTTTCTCAGGACACTAGTAAGGTTTTATCCTTCTCCTAATTGTGTTCTAGATTTTCTAAATAATGTGACTTTCATTTAAAAAATAAACAACAAATAAGTGTCCTTATCTTGAGCATAAAGCCATGACATGTTCCTAGGCATAGCTAAGGCTGGCCTCTGTTGGATAAGAGAATAGAGAACTATGCACATGACCTGCTGGACTTTGGCTTCAAGTTTCTCCAATAATCTCCATTAATTGTATTCTTCCCCCATAAATCAGTCTGCTTTGCTGTGCTGAATCTCATCAATTTATCCTTCAGTGGACTTTTTAAACCCTGGACAGCCATTTCTATTATTTCTGGATTTTTAAAAAAAATTTTCATTAAAAAAATTCCTTCTTGTAACTTTTTTGGTTTTATTTCTGAAACTTTGATTTCCTAATTGTTGAATTTTTGGCACTCCCTATAATTTCTTAAATGTTATTTTATATTTTCCATATTCTTTTATTATTTTCTTTTCTTTCCTCAATTTATTTTTCTTTCCTGTATGACTGTCCTGGTAAAAAAATTCTATTGACTTTGTTCCGATAACTTTTAGTTTTCAACTTTGAAAAAAATTTTTTTGTTCTCTAGATTTTCAAATTTTATACTATCTTAATCTTTTACTTTATTTTACAAAATCTCTTATATATCATTAATTCTTTTCATTGTAACTTTTGGAGAATCAAATTAATAGCATACACTTGTTTTGAATGTGTGGGAGAAAGACATGAATGATTATACATGAATACCTTCTTTAAAGGGCTTATAAAAAAGCTTACAAAAATCTTTGCTTCTTGATAATTAAATTCCAGTGCAAGGGATCACAAACAATGGGATGAGGGCTAAACTCATGGAGATGCCTATTTTACAAGTACCCTACAGAAGCTACTCAACTTACAATTCGGTTATTTCCCAATAAACCTGTTATGAAGTTGAAAAACGCTGTTGAGGACCATCTATAAATGTTTATTGCAATAGAACTATGATCATTATTTTAAAATAGTTTATAGCTGCTTTCATGTCACAGTGGCAGAGTTAAGTAATTACTTCAAAGACCACATATGGACCCCAAAGCCTAAAACACTCATTGACCTCTTACAGAAAAATTTGCAGATTCCATTTTTATTGAAATATCACTGAATGAAACACTATATCTTTGGTATAATATCATGTATTTACCAAGCTATAAAGACTGAAATGAAATATAATTTGGTAGTAATAAAATTATAGACGAGTTAATTATTTTAATTGTAATTTAATGCAAAAATAAATTCTAAAATTGATAGTGAGTGTGTAGTCTAGTAGTGCTGTTCATAAATAATAATTATAAATTGGAGCAGAAAAATCTAAAATGCCCATTGGAAGCATTCCAGCTAACAGTCCCAAATAAATAATTAAATTTGTAACTAGTAGAGAATCAGTATTTTTCCAGAAGCATTTGTCATGTGACCAGATGGTAGTCAGATTAGTAACTGTGGGGGAAGATATACTTTCAGAATTATGTGGGTGTTTGCTCTATAGCTGTATCTGTATAGTTGTCATGATGTTGGAAAATAAAATATTAATGGCCTAGCAATGTTAGAATTCTTTACTTTTTTCTTGAAAATGTGCTAGTTTATGCAACTGTGGTAGATTAACCTACGATATTTAGTAAGACCATTGGAAAATAGTTTTATTGCCTGTGATTTCAATTCAAAAATAATTACACATGCATAATACAAAAGTTAAAAACTACTTCTAGCTTCTTTTAAAATTTTTATTTGAATACATACATAAATATATCTAACATTAACTGGAGTTATTCTTAATATTAATAATAATCTGCAGATAATTAAATTGAGTGATTATTGGCAATAACAAATATGTTCAGTTTGTCAACATATAAACATAATTGTTTTTGTAATAAAAGAGAAATGATTTTATAGAATTTGTGTTGTATATAAGAAAAACAATAATTATATTGCATCAAAATTTCA
This sequence comes from Microcebus murinus, assembly GCF_040939455.1. Lineage (NCBI taxonomy): Eukaryota > Metazoa > Chordata > Mammalia > Primates > Cheirogaleidae > Microcebus > Microcebus murinus. The sequence continues at coordinate 18,509,822 of NC_134114.1, forward strand.
ATGACTCATTTTCTGTGTTTTAATATTATAACCAACATTTTATTCTTTTGTATTCTTTTAAATAAAGAAAAATACAATAACATAAAAAACTACAAAATTTAATATAAGCATTGACCGTCTTATTCCCAATTTTTTCTTTCCTGTCTTAGTTTGTTCCTGCTGATAAAAAAAAATGCCTTAGACTAATTTTTGTAAACAACAGAAATTGATTTATTTCTCACAGCTCTAGAGACTCGGAAGTGTAAGATCAAGGTACCAACAGATTCTGTTTCTGGTGAGGGCCTGCTTTCTGGTCTATGTATGTTTGGTTGACTTTTTGCTTTGTCCTCATATGGAAGAATGGGTGTGAGATTTCCCTGGAGTTTCTTTTATAAGGGCACTAAATATGGAAGGCTGGGCTTATTATGAAAGTCTCTATTCTCATAATGTAATGACTTCACAAAGGCCCAACCTTCTAATGCCATCACTTTGGGGGTTAGAATTTCAACATATGCATTTTGAGGAGGGCACAAACATTTAGATAATGGCATTTTACCCCTGGGCCTCCAAAATCTATGTCCTCCTTGCATGCAAAATGCATTAACTTCATTCCATTAGCACAAAAGTCTTAATTCCTTCCAGCATCAACTTTAAGTTCTGTAGTCAACATATCATCATCTAAATCAGATATGGGTGAGGCTCAAGGTATGATTCATTCTGAGGCAAATTGATCTCTAGTTAGGAACCTGTGAAATCAAACATACGATGTGCTTCCAAAATATAATTGCAGGACTGGCATAGGATAGACATTCCCATTCTAAAATGGAGAAATAGGAAAGAAGAAAGTAGCAAACAATCCTGAGCAAGTCCAAAACCTTAAGCCTCAAGAATAATCTTCTATAGCTCAATGATCTGCCCTCCAGGCCCACGGGGATAGAGGTGCCACCTTCAGGAAACACTGGGTTCATCCCAAAAGGCTGGCCCACTCAGCTTTGCCGGGGAGGGGTGGGCCCCCTAAAGCTTTGGGCATTCCCACTCACCTTACGGGGTGCAGCCCACACAGCTCTCAGGAGTTGGAGCCTTGTGCTTGTGTCTCTTCCCTTCTGGAATCACATGCTACTAACAGTGATTCTTTATTTACAAATTGATTGATGACTTTATTACCACATATTTCATCAAAGAAGTGTTGATTAAAGGCACGATAGCCAGAGGCATTTTAAAATAGGCCAGGCGCACCAACAATAAATACATTTGAGGTAATACATGAAGAAAAACATGCCTTGCTTAAAACCACAAGGTTTCCTATGAATTGTGAAAAACTGATGATTTCTCAGTGTAACAAACTCTGATGTATCTCTACCCAATCATCAGAAAAGACTACCTTTACTATTTTATCTGTAGGTATTTTTCATGAATTTTTAAAACCATTACTTTTTGTTACAAATATCTGCAATAATCACTTTTTAAATATAGAGACACTATATTAATGAGGTATGCCTATTTGTACAAGAAGAGATAATGCAAGACTACGCACTTTAATCAGAGGGGCAATAAGAGAAGAGGTTTTTTTTCATTATGTCTTTCCTAAAAACTATTTGTCCAATAATATTTTATTTTTTACCTTCTTGAATGAATATCCAAATTAATATTACTTTTTGTTGTGACAAAAATGTTTGAATGGTTTCTCAGACTCCAAGAAGAATGGATATCTTTGGGGATTGCAGGAATTGCCACTGACCCATTCAGAAAACTGAAGATCCCTCGGTCCCACAGAAGAGGGAAGAGAATCCTCTGAGAGGTAGTACATCTCTCTGGTTTCTTAGACCTGGTATTTCCACTCTTTATGTAAGTGTTGTTACTTAGGGCCATGGGATAAGTGTCAGAGACTGAGAAAACTGGGATAAGTGAAACCCCATAAAAATCTTGTCTCTGTTCATTTTATGCTTTTCATACTAATAAGAATTCTATCATAAAGTAAATTTCTGTCACTGCCTCCATTTTGCAGGCTAATTATTATGCAAGGCAGGTTCCAGTGAGTTACAAAAACCTCAGGAAAAACTCTGAAAGATTATTTTGGCTGTGTAAAATCTGACTTTAGTACACCATGGCAGACTAACACTTGTCTTCCCTGAGGAACAGAAGGTCACCAGGGATTGACTTCACCAAAGTATTATCTGTAAATAGCTTATGGGATAAGAAGAAAGGAAGAGAATCGCTTAGAAGGGAGTTATTGATAAGTCATGAGGCCAGGTTTTGTGCTTTGGGGCTCTGAAATGAAGGTTTCAATGGGGAAACCTCTGAGAATGCAATTTTCTTTGGATTCTCCCGAAGGCCAGATTTGGCTGCAGCTTTGAATTTCCGGACACTTTTATGTATGTAGCTCCAGTCCAGCTAATTTTTAGGGCATGAATAAAATATTTTAAATCTCGACTTTTGTGGATTATCAAAATCAATCTTAGAACTGATTTGCCATTACTTAGGGGTAACATAAAGTTTAATTTTATGCTATTTAATATGTTTAATAACTCAGAGAAGAAGGGAGAGGCACAGTCAAGAAAAAGATATTAAAAATTTACAACACAGAAGAAATTTATAGGTTTTCACTAAAGAGTCATTTCATGCCCTAATGTGACAGCGAGTACCTTCCTTGTATATTTCTTCTAATGGAGGAAAGTCCATCTTGTGAAAAATTAAAATGACCACATTATGGCTATTCTTTATCTTTATTATAAAACTTTTTATCCTAAAGAAAGAAAAGTGTGAAATCTAAATGTAAGTTGCGTTAGAATTATTTATATTAAAATAAATATCCTGATCCAGTAACACAAACTCAAACTTAAACATTACTGATACTATTTTCACCTTTCTACTTCCCATCCTACTGTCTTCTTCCCTAATGTAGTCATCCTTCTGCATTTTTATAATCTCCTTGCCTTTTATAATTTTATCACACATTTTGTTAGTACTAAACAATATATCGTTGTTGTTGATGATAGTCTTGTTAAAATGCTGTTGAGATAAATCTATTTACTATTTCCCAGACAGTCAAATGTTCACCCATATTTAGCCAACCCTCTTGCAGTTATTCAGGACCAATTAATTGATTGCTTCTGATCAATGATTAGAGGGGCACGTGTCCCTTCCTGATCAGAGCATCTGAGGGCAGATTGTGAATTATCCATGGGCATTTTCCCTTTTTAGGATAATAATGAGGATGACATTTTGAGAGGTAAAGCCATAGTTGGAAACAGCTGGGATTTCTGCTGAACAGCCTTCTAGGTTGTCACTTGACTCACATAGGATTCTGTATAAGGAGAAACAAACCCTTGTGTTATTAAATGATTATTATTACATGGCAAATTTATTGTGATGGTCTCCCTTCACTTGCACAATTATTAAACTAAATGAATTTTCTGATATTTTGGGGGTTTTTTGCTCAGCATTAGTTTCTTGGATCCATCTAAATTGATATTGTGGTGAAAATGTATTCCCTTTCCCTGCTTGATATTATGTTGTTATTTTGAACAACGTTGCTGTAAACAGCCTCATAATATCTGCTGGTGGTATTATTGACATATGGGAGTGGTATTATTGCATTAAAGGGTATAGAAATGGTCCACGCTGGGGGGCATGGGCAATATATATAACCTTAACACTTGTACCCCCATAATACGCTAAAATAAAAAAAAGAATAAAAAAGAAATGGTCAACACTATAACATAGCAACTCAACATTTTCTTAAAGAGATATAGCAATCCATCTTTATACCTGGTATGCCAAAGTATCCTTTTTTCTCCAAATCCTCACCAGCAATAGGATTGATAGATGTTTCAATGTATTAAATATAAAATAGGATCTCCTTATGATTTTACTTTTCATTGTCTTCATTACTAAATAAAGTTGAGATGCTTTCAGATATTCAATAACTCATATGTTTGAGCGGACTAATATGATACTTCTATGAAACCCTCATTTATGTAATTTGCTCATTTTTATACTGGATTATTTTTTCTTAATGATTTGTAATATTCTTCACATACTCTGAATGCCAGTCCATTCTTGATTACATGTTTAACAAGTCTCTATCTTGTCCTAATTTGTGGCTTGTGTTTTCACTTCATTTATTGTATTATTAGATTTAAAAAATCTTCACTTTAGAGTCATTGACTATATCAATATTTTCCTGTGTATTTAGTGCCTCTTTATCTTGATTTTTAAACTATTTCTTTATTCAAAAACATAAAAATACCACCCTATACTCTCTTTCAAATGTCTTATTGTTTTTCTTTTTATATTACATTTTTAATTTTTCTGGTGTTAATTTTTGCCTAAGATTTATGTTAATGATACTTTGCCTATGTGGATAATTGATTTTCTCATTTTATATTACTGTAAACATTCTACATTAATCAGAAGTACAACATCTGTCCTATGTCAACATTTTCATAAATACACAGCTTTCTCTTGGGTCCTTACTCTGTATATTTAGTCTATTTATTCTTTCTCGTGTTATTACCCAAACTTTGGAATTGCTATAGCATTATGCTGGACATCTAGCAGGGTGAATTCTCTTATCTAGTTCTTATTGTTCAAAAATCTTGGAGCAAGTTTTTGCTCTTGCTCTTCCTCTTTATGTAACTTTTAGAATCAAATTGTCAAGTTCCATGAAAAATACTGATTGATTGGTTAATTGACATTGCATTAAATCTATTATTCAATTCATGAAGATGTTACATTTTTTTCTAGGTACTCTCTGTTTATATTATAAATGGTATTTTACATTATATTTTCTAATTCTTTTATGTTTTTTATGTGGTTTATTTTTGATGTTTTTTATACTTTGCAATCTTAATAAACTTTCATTAATGTCTTCTTTTTTTAGTAATATAGCTAATTTCTAAAATAATCTATGAGACAATTGCTGTCCTTTAAACTTAAATAAGCATAATTGAATTTTCAGAGAATTAATTTGAATTCTAAAAAGTTGAAAACTTTAGTCATAATCACATGCTTGTTAGTGTTCTAGCTTGGTTCAGATCTGAGTTTTCAGACATCCAGGTAAGTGCTGCTCTTTCAGCTGCAGGAAGCCCAGTCGGCTCATCAAAATTTCCCAAGACTCTTGCCTTTTTTCAGATGGTAGAGTCATCTTTATTTTCCCTAGTGTTCACGTTTCAACTAAAGGAGAAATAAGAGGACCTAAAAAACAAACATGGCATTAGCATAAGAACAATGTGAGTGGTTAGACTGAGGAAAGGTTGGTTGATCTAGGAGGGAAGCAATCTATACAGAATCAGCCAGCATTCAGTAAAGCAATAGAAACTATTATTTTTAAAGCTTTTATTTTGAAACAAATTAGATTCATGGAAGAGTTGTAAAGAGTGTGCAGAGTTCCTGTACATCCCTAACCCTACTTCTGCTAATCTTAATGCCTTGCCTAACAGTGGCACATTTGTCAAAACTAAAAAATTATCTTTGGCACAATAGGGTTAACTAAACTACAGACTTAACTTGTATTTGATGTTTTTACACTAACATTCCTTTATTCTATTCCAGTATATAGCCAGTATACCATGTTGCATTTAGTTGTCATATCTCCTTAGTAACTTCAGATCTGGGATATTTCTCAGTCTTTCCTTGTTTTTCATGATCTTGAAAAACATATGATGTCTTTTATAATGTCTTTCAATAAGGATTTGTCTGATATTTTCTTATGATTAGATTGATGTAAGAAATATCGGAGGCAATACCAGAGAAGTGAATTGCCCTTCTCATTGCAGTCTATAGGGGCTAGATGAAATTCACGCACTTATCACTGATAAAATTAAGCTTGATCACTTGGTTATGGTAGTGTCTGCCAGATTTCTCTGATGTAAAATTATGTTTTTCCTTTTTGCCTACTCTCTTCATTAGAAGGGATTTGGTCCAACTTGCACTCAAAGGAAGAGCAATTAAGTACACCTCCCAGAGGGAGGATTAGCAAAGAATTTGTGAACATGTGTTAAAATCATCACTGTAATTAAGAAATATTTTAGTGAGTTATTTTGGGAGAATTTTTATTTTTACTTTGCACTCTTTACCTCAAAATATATTTGTCTGACTGAACCCCTTGTATCCAAATTTTCTACTGACAATCACTGATTGTCATCATTGACCATACTTTCGTTATTTTAATTTTACAATGCTAATACATAGACAAAAATAACAATAGTAACTAAAACAACCACAAGTTTGAGTGTTCATATAAGGACTAAAATTACTATAAGAATATGTGATAAAACATTGAGTTCTGTGGGTATATGTTTTTTTAATTATGTTTTAAAAGAAAATAGCAATACGTAAATGGCAAACCTCCATTAGGGTAAGTGTTGTAGTTATTCTTTTTACTTATATCACCTGCCATAATATCTGACCCATGAAAAGTTTTCAAAACTGTTGAATGAAAGAGAGAATGCAAAATAAAATCTTACTTAGGTCAAAGTCAACACATGAAGGATTTATGGCCTTCAAGGGTAAGTAGAAAAAAGAGATTTAAAAAAAAAATTCAGAAAGGAGAAACTGTAAGGCAAGATTTGATTTTTTTTTTTTTTTACATAGAAGAAACTATAAGCTTCTTATCAGTGTCAGATTTTCCCAAGAAATTATAATAGCTACAAACAATTGACACATATGTGAGTGTGGGGTGAGGAGAATTAGTCATAAATCACTGAATGTGAATGAAACAATGGTTTTCAAATATTCATTCACTCACTGTATACTTATTGAGCATTTATGCTGTGGTACAAAATATTCTACGTAGTAAAGCAATAGTAGTGAATAAAGGAGATGCACTCAGTCCTGGATTTCAGAGAGCTTCAATTTCCCATATCATTCAATATATTTGGCTAAGCAAGTAACATCTAACATAAATAATAAATAAAAATAGGCCGGGCGCGGTGGCTCACGCCTGTAATCCTAGCACTCTGGGAGGCCGAGGCGGGCGGATTGCTCAAGGTCAGGAGTTCAAAACCAGCCTGAGCGAGACCCCGTCTCTACCATAAAAATAGAAAGAAATTAATTGGCCAACTAATATATATATATAAAAAATCAGCCGGGCATGGTGGCTTGTGCCTGTAGTCCCAGCTACTCGGGAGGCTGAGGCAGGAGGATCGCTTGAGCCCAGGAGTTGAGGTTGCTGTGAGCTAGGCTGACGCCACGGCACTCACTCTAGCCTAGGCAAGAAAGCGAGACTCTGTCTCAAAAAAAAAAATAATAATATAAATGCAATTGTTGATAGCAAAATACTAAGTTTTTATAAACCAGTATAAAACTATAATTAATTTGGGTAAATAATCCTCAAGGATTTGTGTATCTATTCTTCTTGCTGTGGTCATCTACCATATAGCTATGATAAAAGATAGAATGATATCATGTTAAAGAGTTTGAGGTAGTTGATTTTAAAACTGCATATTATGTGAATTTAATCAACTACATACTCTCTAAACTCAAACAGTTAAAAAAGATCTATTTTATTATTACCTAAACTGTAAAACTGTGGTATCGATTGAGTGATTTTCAAAGCAGAGAGGGACAGGGATGGGAATGGGGAACTGAATTACAATTCTGTACTCTTTTGAGAATCTTTGCCATAGGAGTGTATGTATTAAAGACCTAATGAGAGACTGAAAATACAAGTAAACAATGGGCAGACTGTTATTGTGTTTGACAATAAAACTGTGACTCAAAATCACGGCAGCAACTTTTCCAGAATCCAAATCACACCACTGAAGCAATAGGCCCAGAGAGGTTAAGAGTACGTCAATAGCTTCCTCCCCATCTCCTGCAGCCTACTTCTTTACCCACTTCCAGCTCAGGACCAACCAGAGAAAGTCAAACATAATTCCCAAACCTATCACAAAAGATATTTTGCTTTGTGTTAGTCCACCTCCAACTTCCCCATGACAACACCCTTCTTTCAGAGTATAACTGAAAACTTTCTTCTTCTTCTTCTCTTTTTTTTTTTTTTTTTACTAGCTTTCCCACTCACCTGGCTGCCTTTGAATCCCTTCCAAACACAAGTGATGAAAGCTGACTCTTTCTGAATAAATAGAGTTTGATCTCATTTTGATGGTAATTGTTAATTTCAACATTAAGGGATTATGGGATAAGAAAAAAAGACAAAATCTATAGAATGACAGAAACATAATCAAACATGGTAGTAATGATATTTTCAATTTGTTTAAAAATAATTTGGAGCCTGTGGTTTGAAAAATCCATCATAAACATTATTACCTAATTTGACTCCTATATTAATTAGCTATACACAGGACAACCAGGCATAGATGCATGATTGATACATAGGTAGGTAGGTAGATAGAGTGATAGACAGACAGACAGATATATTTTACTCAGAAGTACAGCCCCACCAGCATTTTCAGTCAAAGAAACAAGTGATGGCTAAAACCTCTCTTGTGCTCTGGTGTGGAGCCTTCTAATTCAACCACCCAGAGGGATGCCTTCATCCAATTCTGATAAAAACAAGCATATGCTAGCAATGCCTCTGCACGTTACCAATTGCATTATTACCTGAGGAAAAAATAGATCTTAATTAGAAAGTTATGTTCTAGAGAAAATTAATAAAAAATTTAAATGTCAAAAATTTGTCATAATGCACTGCTTGATGTGTGCAAGATGCATTAGGAGGAGGGGGGATGTTAGTGAAGTGTCCAATATCCAAATGCCTGCATGCTGCAGATCATATTACTTGGAAAACTGTAATATTACCTGAGTCCTCATCTACATAAAATAGCAATGACCATTTGGGAAACACAGTAAAAGCTGATGTTCCATATTGTTTTCCCTATGCTAAAGTCCTCCCCTGGGGGCTAATAGATTTGCTAAACCACATGTTGTTTACCCAATTTTTTTGCCAAAGCATTAATGAGACTCCTATGGGTAATGATGCTTTGCCAAAATGTTGGTTCTCACTTCAATATCACCTTTCTTCTTGGCAGTACATGTATTTGTTTAATATATATTTTTTTAAAACTGAGGATGTAATTCAGTATACCAGAAAACACTCAAATGGTCTTGTTGAATTCATTGCTTTATGTATATATTTAGTAAAAATCTATTTTAGTGACACCATACTGGGGGTGGTAAGGGTGGGAGAGAACAACACATAATAGTAAACTTTGACCCAGTAAATTCATGTTGATGAAATAAATAATATGACATCTTTGTAAAGATGCCAAATTTTAAAAAAATGTAAAAAGTGAAAGTCATAAAGTTAAATTGCTTGTATGCATGGAATACAGATAATGTTTACTATAACAATAAATGATCAACCATTACTTTACTGATAAGAAAAGTGAGGTTAATAAAGTTTAAATCTCTTTTTCCATAATGCATTTCCCAATAACCTATTAGCAATTTCAAAATGGTAAAATTTTGAAAACCAAAATGTTTTTGTTGCTGTTGTTACTGTTATTGTGGAAGGTTTTGTACAAGTTCATTTTGCAACCAACCAGCCCTGCATGGACATGAGCACCTCTTTTAATAATTATTTAGCTCCCATAGCTTGTCAGCAATATAAGAATATTTTATTACAGAGTATTGCCCCATTTTTAATGAACTTATGATATATATGCCACTTATTAATATGTTAAAGTCCAAAAATGATCTGCATTTTAAAACATTTGTGATCCCAAAGACTGGAGAAAGAATTGTTTAGGAATTTTTAAAATGTATTAGTTATGTAACTGGATGAAGAAATTAATTAAAAAGAAATAATGCCAAGAGATTTCCTCAGACCTACAGGAAAGTCATTTAATAAGGCTACCTTTCCACAAAGAGACACCAGTAGGAAAGAGTCTTACTTAAATGTTATATAATTGACTGTGTTGTGCTGTGTTGTAAACTCCTTTAATAATTCCAAATTCTCTTCACCTGAAAGCTAAATGTAGTGGAAAGGATTTGGGGGGGGGAAAAAGAAATAATATCATGAGATTAGATGTATATCTTTATGCCATTTTATCTGTATAAAAAAATGAAAGCAAAAGCCAACATTTGTACAGCAACTTCGCAAATGATTTTTGGGTTTTTTTTTTTATATAGATATAATGGCGTGAGCACTTGTTTTCAATTTCATGTGAATATTCCTTTCCTTCTAATTTCTCTATGATTATATAGAGAAACATTTTCCAAACTCATTTCTACTACAGTTAACTTCCTGATATAAAGTTTTAGTTATACAATATAAATACATTCTAGGGACCTGCTGTATAATATTGTGCTTATAGTTAATACTGTACTATACATACAAAAATTTGCTAAGAGGGTAGATCTTATGTTATCTCTTCTCACCTCAATAAAAAAAATAAAACACAATATAAACAGCAACATTTGGACAATAGGATTGCTATTTGATAATCAAAGCGAGTCACATAACAACACATAAATCTTTTGTTTTTCAGATTCATTGAGATACAGTTGACAATTTAAAATTGTATATAATTAAAATGTACAACTTGATGATTTGATATATTTGTATATTGTAAAATACTCACCACAAAAGGTAATTAACATATTAGTCACCTCACATAGTTATCATTTTCTTTTCCTTTTCTTTCTTTTCTTTTTGTGTGTGTGTAGAGAACACTTAAGATATACCCTGTTAGCAAATTTCCAGTTTACACCTCAATAATGTTAACTTTAATAACATTGTTGTACATTTCCAGAACTTGCACAACTGAAACTGAAACTTTGTATTGTCTGACCAGCTTCTCTCCATAGCCCCATCCTCCCAGCCACTGGCAACCACCATTTTTCTCTCTGTTTCTGTGAGTTTGACTACTTAATTTTCATATGTAAATGAGATCATGCAGTATTTGTCTTTCTGCATCTGGTTTATCTTACTTAGCATAATATCCTCTAGGTTTATGCATGGTGTTGCAAATGGCAGAATTTCCCTTTGTTTCAAGGCTGAATGAAATTCTATTGTATGTATGTATATATCCATTTTCTTTATCCATTCATCTGTTGTTGAACATTTAGGTTGCTTCCATATCTTGGCTATTGTGAATAATGTTGCAATGAACATGAGAGTGCAGATATCTTGGAGATCCTGATTTCATTTCTCTTGGATATATAGTCATAAATGGGATTGCTGGATTATAGGGTTGTTCTATTTTAAATATTTTGAGGAACTTCCATACCATTTTCATTAATGGCTATACCAATTTACATTCCCAGCAAAAGTGTACAAGTGTTTCTTTTACCTCACACTCTCACCAACACTTGCTATCTTTCATTTTTCTGATAATAACTCTTCTGTCTCTTAATTTTATGAATTGATTCTGAAATAAGTTCATACAAGCTGCTTGGAAACCGAATTTATTGGTTCCAGAGACTCCATGGTATATATATACCACATTTTATTAATCCACTCAGGTATTAACAATAAATGCTGGTGTGGATGCGGAGAGATAGGAACACTCCTACACTGTGGGACTGAAAACTAGTTCAACCTCTGTGGAAAGCAATATGGAGATACCTTAAAGCAATATAAGTACATTTACCATTTGATCCAGCAATCCCATTACTGGGCATCTACCCAAAAGAACAAAAGACACTCTATTAAAAAGACCTGCACTAGAATGTTTATAGCAGCACAATTCACAATTGCAAAGATGTGGAAACAACCCAGGTGCCCATCAATACATGAGTGGATTCCTCCAGTTTTGTTCTTTTTGCTCAGGATAGGTTTGGCTATTCTGGGTCTTTTGTGTTTCCATATGAATCATAGATTTTTTTTTTTCTATTTTTGTGAAGAATGTCATTGTTATTTTGAGGGAGATTACACTGAATCTGTAGATTGCTTTGGGTAGTATGGACATTTTAACAACATTGATTCTTCCAATCCATGAGTATGGAATATCTTTCCACTTTTTGGTGTTTTCAATTTCTTTCATCAATGTTTTATGGTTGTCATTATAAAGATCTTTCATTTCATTGGTTAAGTTTATTACTAGGTATTTTATTTTATTTTTAGCTACTGCAAGTGGAACTACTTTTTTAGTTTCTTTTTAAGATTTTTCAGTAAACATTATTTAACTCACACATGTAGGGATTTCATTGTTTTTACTTGGGCTATCTCATGTGTCTTTGGTCAGCTGGTATCTTAGTCATCTGGCTTTCATATGACTAAGATAGTCTTACCTTGGCTGGAAGACAGGAGTAATGCAGTTGAACATAATCTCTAAATTACTTATAATACCTAACAAAATGTAAATACTATGTAAATAATTGTTGCAGTATATTTTCTTATTTATATTACTTTTTATTATTGTATTATTTTTTTTTCTTTATAAAACAATGGCTTATGTGCTTGCCACCTATTTTTTTTTTTTTGGCATATTATGGGGGTACAGATTTTAAGGTTTCAATAAATGCCCATTTCCCCCCCTCCCCCCAAAAGTCTGAATCTCCATCATGACCATCCCCCAGATGGTGCACATCTCACTCATTATGTATGTATATACCCGCCCCCCTCCCCCCTCCCACCTGCCCAATACCCTATTACTGTAGTACCTATGTGTCCACTTAGGTGCTACTCAGTTAATACCAGTTTGCTGGAGAATATATCTGGTGCTTGTTTTTCCATTCTTGGGATACTTCACTTAGTAGTATGGGTTCCAGCTCTAACCAGGAAAATATAAGGTGTGCTATATCACCATTGTTTCTTAGAGCTGAATAGTACTCCATGGTATACATATACCACATTTTATTAATCCATTCTTGGATTGATGGGCACTTGGGCTGTTTCCACAGCCTTGCAATTATGAATTGTGCTGCCATAAACATTCGAGTGCAGGTGTCTTTTTTGTAGAGTGTCATTGGATCATTTGGGTAGATGCCCAGCAATGGGATTGCTGGATCTTATTTTTATTGGATTTTTTTTGTCCCTAATATATTCCAACTGCAGCTGATTGAATCCCCAAATCCAGAACCCAGGGATATGGAGGGCCAACTGTTCTAACATCCCATTGGTTTAAGCTAATCACACGACTGAACTTAGAATCCAGGACTGGGAAAATACACTCAGCATCTTCAGTGAGAGAAACTGCAAAGTCATATGGCAAAAAAATGTAGCTATAAGGAAGAGAGGTGGAGAGTGTTGGCCATAGTTGTGTGTAGTCTCCTATACATTGCATTCTATCTCTAACAAAAGAGCATCTATCCATGCATCCTTGAGATCTACTATAAACTATAATTGTATATACTAAATAATCATTTTCATCCTTTATTAGTGATCTGTAATCACTTCAAAAGCTATTAACACCACATAGCTGTTGCTGTTCAAATTTTCAAGATCATGAAGACATGACTTATAACACAATCTGGGTCCTTTATTTATGAACCATTTATGATGATTCTTATAACTATATTCTTTCCTTGTCTTTGGTATTGGAATGTATGGTGTTTATGGTACATTTTAGATCTTTAAAAGTAAGTCTGTTTTTATCTTAGGGCTGAGCAAAAACAGGAAAATTAGCCAAAGTTATTGAATTTTTAATAGTCATGAAATTCCTAGCTCTGCTGCTGGTAAAAAAAAAAAAAGAACAATCAAACAAAAACAAATTGTGAAATTAATATGGCATATTATCTCACATAATCGTAACTTTTAGGGCAGACACAATGGATTTCTATGCGAGATTTGTATTGCTTCCCTACTGATTGGTAACAAGAATTGTCTTTATTCCTGTGTCCTCCTTAATACACAGCAGTATTTATTAGATTTTTGGAAAGTATTTGCTGAACTGAATAGATGAAATTATGATAATGTAAGATAATTAGCATTTATCTGCTGCTTTATATTTTTTTAAGGAATCAGCTGAATGAAAGAGGAGGACAGTATGCCTAACCCCTTCCTTTTAATTTGCCATGATTCAATTTGATAATATTTCCCAGATTTTATCAAATGATGGGAAAAGATAGGAAAAGAAAATGATATTAAAGGGTAAGAGTTAAGATGATAATAAATTATTGTGGAATTCCAATATAAAAGAGAATTGACTAGAATTTGGTTAAAAGGGTTCAAATGTATGTTCCTACATATGCCCTGTTGCTCTTCTGTATTGTGCTTGACTTTATTTATTTATTTTAATGAGGTTTTTAACTTCCCTCTGAGGGTTCTGTATAAATCTGACAGTGGATGATTCTACTTTCAGACTAATTCAGCCTTCTCACAAGGTACCTTCAACTCCAAAGAAGAATTTAATTCTTTTTATGTGGAATGACCATTAAATTATTTTCAAAACTTAATATTCGGGTAACCATCTCTAACAAACCTATAAGAGAAGTTTGAAGTATTTAAATGTGATAAATGTACAACTTAATTCATGTATCATTTATTATTTGAAAGGCACTCAGTTCTTAAAATTCTTCAAGATCATCATTATAAAATTTCTGTATTAATAAGGTATAATAAACTAAGCAGGGCAGGCATGGTAGCTCATGCGTATAAACCTAGCACTTTGGGAGGTGGGAATATTGCTTAAGTCCAGGAGTTCAAGACCAGCCTGAGCAACACAGTGAAACCCTATTTCTACAAAAACTAGAAGAATTAGCCAGGCATGGTGGTGCATCCTGTAGTCCCGCCTACTCAGGAGGCTGAGGTAAAAATATTGCTTGAACCCAGGGTTTGAGGCTGCAGTGAGCTATGATGAGGTCATTGTACTCTAGTCTGGGTGACAGAGCAAGACTCTGTCTCAAAAAAAAAAAAAAAAAAAAAAAATTCCAAGCAGTATCTATATCACTATTGTCATATATGTTGTTCTATATCTGTCAAGATGGAGACCTATTATCCTGTTTTTATGAGTTTATTATCACAAGTATAGGGAGTTTATACATTAGGATATAAAATATGACTTAAATCCTCAAATGGAAGAAATGACATGAATGCTTTTTGCACTTTGAGTTGCATGCTTAAGAATAATATACTTATTCATAATTCAGTATATAAAATTATTTAGCAGATTTAAAAATTATAGTTAAATTCTGGGAGGTTATTTTTATGGCATATAGAGTTCCAGGTCTCACAAATCTAATTACCATCTCTGCAGAAGAAAGAAATTCTTTGCAAATAAATAATTCATACTGGTGAAATAAGTGTTAAGAAAGTAGCCTAATATTCTCCACCCCAACCCCCTTAAGATACTTGCCATGTTACTATTACTAACACTGATCAACCATTGTGCACTTAATCTTCAGCACATTCACCCCATTACTGAGAGTTTTTATATAACAAGTAAATGCAGTTATCAATTTATTGAATTACATATTTACTTTTCTTATTACATTTATAATATTGTAAGTCATAGAGCATATAGCTTAAAAGTATTATAAAGGCACCATAGAGTTTAAACAAATCACTAAATAATCCACAACTGTGGCATCACCTGATAGATATGCACAGGTTGAGTTCCTGACCCCCTGATGAAATTTTTCCAGCACAAGCACTGGGGAGCCCTCAGCCATTCTCTTTCCAAACTATGTGACTAAAGATCTTTTCAAGGACCTGTCTGCTTACTTGACCTGATTGCATTTACACTCTTCAGTCCATTTTGCTTTTGTGATGGCTACAAGTAACACTGAAATATTGAGAATGGGTAAGGTTCTTCAAAGGAAAGGTATCTCAGTGGCATCCATTCAAATGAATTGTTTCACTGGGGATGTATTTTGAGAAAGGGCAGATGGTAGCATTTCCCAGAACATCTGTTACCCATCATTCTTTCACAGAGCAACCCAGATGCTGTTGACAACTTCTATGTAAATCATGCTGACAATTTGTTTAATGTCTTTCCTGCTGAGACTAAGGTTGTCCTGGTCATACCACTTATCAGATATAGGAGATACAGCATCCCATAAGAACAGTTCCAACTGTGTTTTGGCCAGGGAACAATAGCAGCCATTAAATCAAAGGAACAATTTAACTACCTTGAAGTTATCTCCACATTACCTCAAGGATTTCCTACCTCACCTTTCCTAGTCTTATCTAAAGGTATACATTTGATATTAAATGCTTTACAGAATAGGAAAATGTTAAATTGCTTGCTGGTACTTGTCTTTAGCTTCTTTTATTATTATTTGTCAGAGGTAATCATTTCTTTGACCTTGCATTTTAAAATTACTTTCATCTCAGGGAAATGACATATAAGAGAGGAAATTATGCATGCATTGCTGTATAAATGTCAGATTTTTTAGTTTGCAAATGCCTGCTATAAAATATTCACAGTACTGAGAGTTGATTTACAACCCATTTCAGCCTGTAATCTATTGTATTCTAATTTTGTACCTTGTATCAGAGTGCATTTTTCACAATGTTGAAAAGAAAACAAAAAGAAAAAATAATCACTTTTTTAATTAACCTACCTATGCAAATGATAAACTTAAACCATTGGCATTTATTATATGATTATAGTTTCTCTAAATAAACTTAATTAGACCATAATACAGGTTATAGAGATGAAAAATGTATAATTAAATTTTAAAATACCTAAGCTTGTGAAGGCCTTATATATAAGCTGAACTTGCTATTAAAAATACTGAAAATAAAAACATAAAACATTTTATTAATTAATTTTAAATACAAATTTTACACATAAATATCCATTTAATTTACAGAGTAAATAGATTTCACTTTAGGATGTTGGTTAACCTACATTTGATAGTAACTGATATCATCTTGAACATTACACAATTACAGGTTAACTGAGACTACCTAGAAAAATATGTAAGGCTATAAAATATGGTAGTCATGCTCTATACATACCTTTTAAAAATTGTAATCTATAATATTATATATATGTGTGTGTGTGTATATGTACACACACAATTCTCAAATAAAAACTGTAACTGTTAGATTGGTTTGTTACCTTATTAAAGTGGACTCTATATATGGATAATAATTTTTACACTCTAAAAAAGGTAACAATAATTTAAAGTGAGCTCTTTTTCAGGCAGCCAGCATATTACATTATAATTATGCTTAGACTAATAACAATGTTAAATTTCAATTGTATCTAAAATGAAGCCTCTGGCCCCATAATTTGGGGATAATTTTTCCTTGTAAAATGTTATAGAAGTTTAACCAACTCCTTTGGTGAAGTATCTTCTTAAAAAAGCTTTTGGCAATGACTCATATCAATAAAAGATATATTTGTGAATAATTTATGTTTAGTATGTAATTTAATTTGTACATATGTGTAAAATCTGGAAAGAACATTTAACATTATCTGTCACTACTTAAATATAAATGATGGCACAATAAAAAACAAAATTTAGCAAGTCACTATTTTTATTATTTAATAATATACTTATAAAAGTCTTAATTTTCTAAGAACATACCTCAAATGATATGGTACCAAACAAAGTATTTATTAAGCAATTTTACACGTGTACTCACCATTTAGGTCAATCAAGATAGTTGGATCACAGAGTGAAGAACAGTCAAGTCTGAGGTATTCTTTTCATATTAGTCAAGTAGTTTAAATACAAAAAATTTACTATGCATCATTGTCTATATATTTAATATATATACACACATACACATACATATATAATATTTACTGACATACACATATGTGAGCACATGTGCACATACACACACTTTTTACACTGTTGGATTAAACTAAATAGGTATAAGCAGAAACTAAGGGATAGCATTTGGCATGTATGTTTTGAGTAGCCAGATTTGTCCAAGTTAAGCTGTATTAAAACTCTCATCATTTTATTTTGTTTTTTTCAGGACCTTGTGTCTCTGTCTATTAAATGCAAAACTCATCAGAGCCCACTTGCTATTGGCAAGTGGGCAATTCATGATGTGGCAAATTGGGTGACCAAACATTTTAGCTTGCCCAAGACATTTCAGTTATGGTCATTTTTCCTGTACAATTAATAATGCCCCCATTCACTCTAAAAGGTACAGGTTTGGATGATAAATTATATGGCTACACTACTTATTGATCACCCAAGTGCATCATGGTGCTGGGACAAATCTGAGTATCAATTCACATCTGGGGACCTTTTGAAGCAGCTTAGTGTCTGATTTATGAGTTATACATCTAGAATGTTTGGGTCAATTTTCCCACAACAGTTTTCAGTGGCTCCTTTATGTCTTTAAAAGGATTTACAGTAAAGTCCAGGTAATATTAACTTTCATACTGTGATGCTAAAAGAAAACTGTAGTTGCCTCTTCACATACTGGCAAACAGAAAGATTTACTATTTTTAGCCTCATAGAAAACATTACATAAAGGGAAGTCTGTCTGCAGTTGTGGCTAATAACTGGACTCATCTCAAACACAGAAAGAATGATAATAGATGTGAAAAGTGATTAAGTTCCAGGTGTTCTTTCCTTCCCAATTTGTCAATTTACTAGCTTTCACTAGTAAAAATGCAAGATTTCGTAAACTTGAGGGGACAAGTTATAGTTCAAAGTTGACCTACAAATGTATCCTGATATAAATAACAATCTCTTCCTTAGAATTTGGTTTGCTATATTACCTTTGCCTTATGTGTATATCAGGACAAAATATCTCATTTCATCAGAAACAAATATTATTTTATCTTGTTCATTCAAAAGTAAAAAATATTAATATATTTACTTTTAATTGATCATAAAATGTCAAGATCCCCTGAAAAGCACACATGTCAATAACTGAGTCAAATAGTTATGAAAAGAATAAGCTCTTCTTAATCAATAACTTCTTTCTGGTTTAAGATTAAATTTATGGACATTAATCACTATATGAAGTTTAAATACATCACTTTGTAATTCACACACAATTCCTCTGAGTCAAATTGGAGTGTGTTTTGAAGTACAAAGAAATGTAACTAGAGACACTATGTCTCTAAATGATAGGTTCATGGAGTAGATTAAACTGGTTTTAAAACACATCGAGCCCAGTTCTGACAGCCAGGGTTTCATGCATTTATCAAACACTGGAATTAAACTATTCCAAGAGTCATTAGTTTCAAAATCAAGAGTGAAGTACACACCATTTCTTAATGTGTATCAAACCCAATACATTTATTACATTAAGACATAATAAAAATATGAAATGAAAATTAAATATACACACACAAAAACAAGAAGGAGGAAGTTTGGTTGATTAGAAGCTGTGAGCAATGCCTCAAGATTGAATACAAAGAGAACAAAGGTCGAGATTTTAGTCCGAGGGGTATGCAAAAATGTATCATAAAGTACTAATGCAAAATGATTCCCCATGCCAGGCAGCATGACGACTTTCACCTATGTAAGTGATAGCTCTCTGTCAATGGTGACAGGCTAATTTAATCAAGACATTTAACAAATAAACACTGGCCAGATGTGGTGGCATCTGCCTGTAATCTCAACTACTCAGGAGGCCAAGAAGGGAGGATAACTTGGAGCCCAGGAGTTTGAGACCAGCCTGAGCAACATATTAAGAACCCCCTGCCCATCCTCATCTCAGGAAAAAAAAGAAAAGTCTATATCTTTTCATTTTATTGGTTTCCCTGGACTTAAAGTAAGATGAAAATTAACTCTTTCTTGGTATATCGTAGTACAGAGTTCTAATTATATAAAACTCTGATTTGTTAACATTTATTATGGGATATAATTTATTTACTAGTGAAAACCTCAATTAAGTATATCTTCTATATTCCTTCCAACCCGTTAGGTTCTCTCCCCTTCTATCAGGTTTAAATATATTTTTGACTGAAGTAAAAAGGTAAATCACATCAATTTCCTTGAATGTCAGAGAGATGATCTCTAAGATTGTATACATAATAATGTAAACTTATTTCTCAAAATTTTGGATAAGCTTCACAATGAAATAGAAGTTTATATGTCTTAATGTTTATGGTTTCCTCAAAACTTACATGAACTCACTTTATCTGCCTGAGGTTAAATTGAAAATCTTTTAATGTCTAAAGAGTTTGTACACCCAACAACCAATACATCAGAAACAGAACTCTAGATGTGCATGGCTTTTCCAGAGTTCCATCCATTTACAGAGATAAGTTAACAGGATCATTCCACTGTGAGACACTGCTTTAGCACTTCCTGCAAAAATTTCTTTTATGACCAGACTTGTGAGGTAATCCTAGAAGGAGATTTTCTTACATTTCCAAACTAAGGAAGATGCTGTTAGTGACTTAATAGCTCGTATTTTCTAACCTATAAGCATTCTTGACATGAAAATACTAGAACAATTGAAGATGATCACTGTTTTCCTCTCAAAGTATATTTGTTTATATAAATGCAGTGGTAAAATCAGAAACAAAACTAAATTAATAAAGCCCTCTCTACTTCCCAAACAAAATTTTATTACACAATAGAACAGTTTATTTCTCTATGTGAATCTTGTCTGTTATTTATAAAAGCAAATAGATAGTGGCCACAATTTCATTACTACTTATTGTTATTTCTTTGTTTTACTTGCATTCATATTTTAATTAATTTATTCCATAAACATTTAACAAAGGTCTAATAGGTAGTAAGCAATTTTATAGAAAAATTGAGGAATTATATATATTGTTCTATTCTTGGTATTTGATTGTTAACAGAAATAATTTATAGGCAAGCAACTCCTGATATAACTATTTAATTCATCTTTCATTTATATCAGTTTAAGAATTAGTGTAGGAAAAATGGCTTCCTAACCAGTGATGTCATAATCTGAAACAGTTTAAAGATGTGTTTTGTTTTATGATCTTTTTTTCATGTAAAACATGAATTCAGGCTTTAAAAAGATTGTAATAATGTATAAACATCATAGAAAAAAAGGAAGACATATATCCTACATACTACTCATGTGCTTTTTTAATTCACAAAACAAAAAAATCAATGCACAGAGCAATATTTTCTAGAAATATAACAAATATGAAATATAGTAGTTTAACATTAGTTTTAATTAAGTGAACATTTTCTTAGATATCTTGGTTTTCATAACAAATAGTCACAAACTAGGTGGCTTAAACAACAGAAATATATTATCTCACAGTTATAGAGGCTAAAAGTCTGAAATCAAGGTGTCAGAAGAGACATGCTTCCTCTACAATCTGCAGGGGAATTCTTCACTGCATCTTCATAGCTGCTGGTATTTTGCCAGCAATCTTTGGTGTTCCTCGACTTGCAGCTGCATAGCTCTGATTTCTGCTTTCATCATCACGTGGAATTCTTCCAGTGTGTCTCTGTTTTCAGATCTTATAGGAACATCAGTCATACTGGATTTGGAATCCTCATCTTAATTTAACTAATTATATCAGCACTTATCCCTATTGCCAAATAAGGTAAAATTCTGAGGATATTGGAGGTATTGAGACTTTTCAATAAATGTTTTCTGGGGAAATTTTGACCTATAAGAGTCTACCCTCTGCCTTTCCAAATTTTATTTTTTCCCACATGCAATATGCATTTATTCCAACCCAACATGCCCCAAAAGTCCTAACCCATTTCAGCATCATCTCAAAGTCCAAAAACTTATGTTTAAATCACCTAACTTAGTTATGAGAGAGACTTGGGACAAATTTATCAAGAGCAAATTTCCTCTACATCTCTGAACCTGCAAAATCAGACAGCAAGTTATCTATTTCCAGAATACAATGATGAGAAAGTCTTTCAGTTCTGGGAAGTGACCCCACTGCTTGGGCCAGTCAGTGCCTTCTCTGCCCAAGGTGGCAGTGGCAGTCAGTCCCACAAGCTTCTGAAAATACCTCAGGGCCATTCTTACCTTTTCTTGAAGGGTAAGACATGTTTGCAGAAGATAGTGGGAATAGCCCATGTCCTGCTTAGAAGCCCAGAAATCCAAAGCCTTAATTTATTTATTTTTCCATCCCTGTCCCCTTCAGCCCAATTTGGCAGTGTTTCTGCTGAGATGATTGATTGACTCCATAAGTCACACACCTATATCTTTAGCAAATGGTTGTACAGCTATTCCCTTGATGTTCTCACTACAGTACACTTTCTTATTTTTTTTTGCAACATAATTAGGGTAAAAAATTTTCACATCTTTAAGTTCAGGCTCCTTTTTGAGTAACAATTCATTCCATATTTTATCTTTCTTCTCACATTTTACTATAAGCAGTAAGAAGAACCCAGGTTGTTTTCCCCACACTTTGGTAATTTCCACAGATGAAATATCAAATTCATCACATACAAGTTCTATTTTCCTACCAATAGTAGGAAATAATTTCATTTATGTTCTCTGCTCCATAAAAAAGGGTCTTTCTTGCAGTTTCCAATAACATATTCCTCATTTCCATCTGGGACCTCAACAAAAGCATCTTTAACAGCCAAATCTTTAGCAATATTCTGTTCAGTGATATTGCTGATATTATGAGGATAAAAAAGGATGATTATTATGATTAATTTGGGTTAAATGGTTTTGCCATAGGCAATGATTTGGAATTTGCCATAGGCAATGATTTGGCATCTCAGTCAAGTTTTCCCCAGGTTTGGGGTTACGTACGTTCTACTATAGAAGAAAATCCTGGTGAGGTCTGCTGACAACTCTGGGAGCATTTTTGCTTAGTGTAGGAGTAAAGACTCTTCAAATGGAAACAATCAGGGTTTCCTTTTCTAAATTTTAAAATACAATGTTTTATTCATGCCTCAAGATAACTTAGTGATTTCTATCACATAAACATGGAATTCTTTTTTGAACATACTTGTCTTGATTTAAGTAAAAATTCTCCCTATATGCTAAAAAAAAAAAAAGCAGCTCTTATTTGATCACAATAAAAAGATGCTCAAAATCTTAGTACCAAACTTCTTGCACTAGCAGGAGATGGGAGCCCACACATTGGAAAACCTCCCTACAATTTTATGGTACCCATTAACCAATTTCAGCTAAGATATTTCAAATATTAATATTTAGTGACTAATGAGCAGAGTGCCAATCAGTAAGAAGAGACACTACCCTTAAACAATATGACTCCACAAAAACAGATGAAGTGGTTATTTCTGTGACTCGATATGTCATTTGTCTATAATATGAATTTCATGGTTAGATTAATAAGGACGCATATTTAGCATTATTTAAAATTTTTAATTTTGAGAAATTATTAGTGATTCTTTTTTAAAGGTTCTGAGTTTATATTATTGGATGCTTTTAATTTGTTAGAAGTTTATATAATATGTTTATAAAACAGAAACTACAGACACATATGCAAAATTAAAACCATATGAATCTATATAACCTTCTTGGAAATTTCCAAAAAAATAATGCCAAGATAGTGCTTCAAGTTAGCCATATTCTGAGATGTCCAGCAAAATTTGCATTAAAGGTCTTATTCTTACATAATTTATTTTAAGAGATCAATTGTACTCTAGTTTTCCAAGGTAGTTTATTGATTTTCTTTGATCAGTCCTTTCTAAGTCTGTTAAATATCTTATATAGAAAGTGTTAGCAATAAACTATTTGGAACAGGCAATGTTTCTTATTAAATTAATAATGGAAAAAGGTTCTCAGTCTTTGTCTTGTGTTTTTCTTTATTGAGTACTCAAGAATGAAAAGACTATAATGCCACTGTCCATTGTTTTTGCAATTTTTTGTTTTCTTTTTTAAAGAAACAGGATCTCCCTCTCTTACCCAGAATGAAGTGCAATGGTGCATAATCATAGTTCATTGTAATCTCACTATAATCCCAACTCCTGGGCTCAAGTGGTCCTCCCACCACCTCAACCTTTCAATGTCCTGAGATAACAGGTATGAGCTACAATGTTCAGCTTCATAATCTGTTTTAAAATCAATTTAATGGTTGTATAAGGTATAAAATTGAAAATTTTTTTTCTCTGTCCTTGTAAAGGTGTTTATTTGGTCCATCTGATTTGCTTACCTTTCTATGCCAAATTATACCACCTTAAGTAATATAGCATTGAAATGATTCTTAGGTACTTCTATCATGAACGTATAAACACTATTTGTTATTATTTATTGTTAAAAGGAGACACAGAGGATACTCAGAGTATGGCTTCTGATTTCCAAAATATAAAACCATCATCCATTTTCTAAATTATATTAATATAAATTCCTGTTGTGCTGAAGTATTTGAGTGTTATTATAGTGAAATTTGGAGCAAAGGTTCCAAATCGTTCCAAAGAACAGTTAATTTTCAAAATTTTAGACATGGTTACTTTATGCAACAAGTAAGAAAAATGTGAGATTTTTTGTAAATATTTGTGGAACATTATTTATCAAATAATCCTATCAGAGGCATTTTTTGTGTGTCTTTCTGCTTTTACTGCTCATGCTATTCTTACTCCAGGAAGATTTGCACCAAGTCCTAGCCCTTTAAAGTTAGCTGTAGTCAGTTCATAGGAGGGGTCCAGCCCTTCCATTCAAGGTTAGCAGGACATCCCAGCCTCCATGCTCTTCCTTTTATCTCTAAGGATAGGCCCACAGAGATGTATTTAAAAGAGACGATGAGTTTTTTTTCTATATGAATATTTAAAATATATTATTATGTGTAGAGGTTATTAAAAACTTCTTGGCTAATACAAGTTAATTTCTCCAAACATTTTTTGGGTTTTTTTTGTTGTTGTTGTTGTTATTGTTGTCATTATTAATAGGCTCACTGCACATGTAATTTAGTTTGTTCCTTCTAAATAAACTTTTAGAGGACATGCAGAAATATTCTTTTGTTTACAAATGACAACTTAATGTACTTTAGCATGTTCTTTCTTGGTGATAAAGAACAGAGTTGACTGTTTCACTTAAGTCAAATTATCAATTTTTAAATGATTTAAGAAGATCAGCCCTGGCCTCATCCGTGATCCTGCCCTGGGAGTCCCAATGTCACAGAGTGCTAAGACTGACATTATCTTAGAAAAAACCGTCCTCAGCATCTCTGCCACCTGTCTTTATGTCTTGTTATCCACTTTATCGTTCTACCATCTGTCTCACCACCTAAGTGACCTGTAACTAAGAACTTTGAAGAAAACCCACTCCAAGTTATGATTGGACAGTCTTTC
Source organism: Microcebus murinus (assembly GCF_040939455.1). Taxonomy (NCBI): domain Eukaryota; kingdom Metazoa; phylum Chordata; class Mammalia; order Primates; family Cheirogaleidae; genus Microcebus; species Microcebus murinus. Next base: position 18,534,797 of record NC_134114.1, read on the forward strand.
ATGCCCCTCAAACTATAACACTGTTTCTGTTCTTGCTATTAGTCAAGAATTGCTCTGCACAGGGGCATAGAGAAGACTGGCATGTGTACAGAATAACCTTACCTCCTTAATGACCACTAATTATGCATTTTTGTTTTTCAAAAGCCACAGTTATATGACAACCACACAGCTGCTTCCCTAAGAAAGAAGAAAACATGCTTTAGCAAATGATTAAAACAAGGGAGATATTTTGGTTGTTATATTTGTCTGCTGGGAATTTGATACAGTTTTGGTTTTTCTCCATGTGATTTCCTTATACCATGAAATTACTTTTAATTTTCTTTAAAATACATAATATCATTCTCTTGTAAGTATATTTCTAATATGATATAATTTTTTCTTGTCATATGAAATATGTGTTTTGAAAGAAAAATAATAATGCCTAATTTGAAAAATCTGCTAAAAATATCAATTACACATTGTGAATAATGTAAAATTTCATGAATTTCATTTTAATATTTGTATAACAAATGCCAGATGTTCCATGATGATAAATCCTATGAGAGGAAGAACTTTTCTCACTTTATTTTTAATTATTTTAAAATTTATTCAACTCACAGATTTGTTAAAAACTACTGCAGATATCTTCTTAAATTTCCATATTTTCTGTTTCTTAAGAAAACGCACTGCTATTTGGAGTAACATTTATGGCAAATTAAACTGTATGATTTGGAAGTATAAAGTCAAACATCATTAAGTAAAATGGAGATGGGAAAGGATTATGAGTGGGATCAGGGCTGATCTTCTTAAATCATTGAGTGAACTCCCACTTTTGTAATGTCTTATCTTTAAAAATGGTATACAAACTATTTGTAATACAATGTCTTCTGAAGGACAGTAAATACATATAGCTGCTTAGATGCTACTGGAAACCTCAGCACATCCTCAAGCCCTGTCCTTGAACACTTATATAGATAAGAAACTGCCTACACCATAAGCCTTCTAATCCACTTTTGAATAGCTATCATTGCTAGAAAGATCTTACCTAGCAGTGAATCAAAATCTCTTTTCAACTCCCATTCTTATGCAGAAATGTGAAACCCTTGGGAGCAAGATATTTCTCAAAGCAAACCCTCCTTTCCATCATAATCCATCAACAATGTGAATGCCAATGCTCTTTCCCAAATTAAACATTTTTAACTCTTTCTACAACTCCCAAAATGGCAAGAATATTTTAATCTCTTTAATATCCTGATGGTACTCCCATTCATTTTTACTATAATATATTGACTAATTGTCATACCATGTGAAATAAATGAATCTTTATCACTATAAACTTTTACTACTGACCATCTCAGTCTGTGAAGAAGAGAATTTTATGATGAATAAAACATTCAGGGTATGGAAAGATAACTGTAGTGCATGCATCTAATTTCTCAGTGCTTATTTTTTCTAAAATACATTAAAGTATTGAAATCATATTTATAGTCAGCTATCATTGTTATCAGCATCTGTGCATATAGTTAAGCTGTATAATGTTGGTGTATATTCAAGAAAGGCTATAAATTATGCACTGAATGTAATATCTCTACTTGTCAAATAAACTATGACTCCTTATAATATATATGCATTTATGTATGTATTCATGCATGTGTGCATGCATATGTATATATACATACATGTGCACTTACATGTACATATATATAGCTGGTACATGGTATAAGAAGTCTGTTGTCAGAAAAGGTTCTGGGATCTGGGGTCAAAATCATTAATTATCATATTTAAACTAAATGGCACTTGTATCACAACACAAAATTAAATTTATTAACCTCAATAGAGTAAAAACAGCATAAGATATTTCTGTTCTTTTTTCCTTATTGTTTATTCTTCCTCACTTACTTTGGATAAATCAATGAGCAGAAATGAAATGAGCATGTTTGAATTTAAAGGCCAGCTGTTGCTGCTGGCATGTATTTGAAGCTAATGGCTAATCTTCAAGTACAGTGCCGATTTTGCTAAAACCTGAATCCTCTTTCATTCTGACAGCCTAAGTTTCTGAGCCAAAATCAGGGGACAGTTCTTGGATTCTTGAATCTCTTATTTGAGAGCAGTGTAGGATAAACAGATGCAATGTGGAATAGAAAAAAATGTTGTTTATCCTCAGTCAGTTCTGAGTGATGTTTTATCTTTAGTTCATGTTATTTTTCTAAAAGAAAATTATAGATAATTATCAGATATGTGCTGTATGTTTGGTTACTGAATATGTTTTACTTTCATTATTTTTATATACAAACCAGAAATATTTGAAATTAAATATAACTTCACTTATATGTATGTATACAATATTTACTTGTTGATAGGATTTGTATTATTGTACTTTGATAGTTGATGTTTGTGTTATTTTTAAATAATTTCCAAATGGCATAATTCAGAATCTGTAACACACAGCTTTATCACAGGATAGTGCAAAAGGTATTTTGCCAGTTATAAAACTAATATATTTGATTTTAGTCATAATGGTAATTAGACTTTGGTTTTCAAATTTTCTGAATTGTAGAAAATATCCATTTAGCACAGTCCAAATGAAACAAATTGGACAATTTAATGAAATAAACTGTTCAGACTGACAGCTTTTTAAATTGACCAGCAATCAATTTGGTGAATTATGTTCAACTGTTTCATGGTCCACCTGCCATTTTATTTCTCTTGAAGATCTAAATTAATGCATAGGTCACACACAATGTGTGTGTGTGTGTGTGTGTGTATATATATATATATATATATATATACACACACACATAATTATATATATATATATATATAATTCTAGAAGAAAATGTTGAAAACTCTTCTAGACATTGGCCTAGGCAAAGAATTTATGAAGAGGACCTCAAAGGCAATCATGGCAACAACAAAAATAAATAAATAGGACCTGATCAAATTAAAAAGCTTCTGCACAGTCAAAGAAACTATCAGGAGATCAAACAGACAACCTGCAGAATGGGAGAAATATTCACATGCTACATATCTGATAAAGCGCTGATAAATGGAATCTATATAGAACTCAAGAAAATCAGCAAGAAAATAATCAAACAACCCTATCAAAAAGTGGGCAAAGAACGTGAACAGAAACATTTTAAAAGAAGATAGACTAATAGCCAAGAAACATATGAAAAAATGCTCAATACCTCTAATCATTGGGGAAATGCAAATCAAAACCACAATGAGATATCACTAATCTCAAGTGAGAATGGCCTTTATCAAAAAGTCCCAAAACATTCTTATTTCTTTTTTTTTTAATTGAACTGTTCTGCATCTGGATTGTTATAATTGTTACACAAATGTATATATTTGTGAAGACTCAAGCAACTGTACCTTTAAAATTAATGCATTTTATTGAATATGATTTTTCATGAATAAAATTGTTATTAAAAAATAAATTAATTAATTTTAAAAAGTCCCAAAACAATAAATGTTGGTGTGTGATGTGGAGAGATAAGAACACTCCTGCACTGCTGGTGGGACTGCAAACTAGTGCAACCTCTGTGGAGAGTAATATGGAGATAGATACCTCAAAGAGCCACCAGTAGATCTGCCATTTGATCCAGCAATGCCATTACTGGGCATCTACCCAAAAGAACAAAAGTCATTCTATAAAAAAGACATCTGCACTCAAATGTTTATAGCAACACAATTCACAATTGTAAAGATGTGGAAACAATCCAAGTGTCCATCAATACAAGAGTGGTTTAATAAAATGTGGTATAATGTATATCATGGAGTACTACTTAGCCATAAAAATTTGTGACCTAATATCTCTTATATTATCCTGGATGGAACTGGAGCCTATTCTCCTAAGTGAAGTATCACAAGAATGGAAAAACAAACACTACATGTATTCACCATTAAATTGGTATTAATTGATCAGCACTTCCGACACATATGGAAGTAACATTCAATGGGGATCAGGCAGTTGGGAGTGAGGAGGGGATGGGTAAATTCACACCTAGTGTGTGTGGTGCATGCTGTTTGGGGAATGGGCACACTTGTAACTTTGATTTGTGTGGTAAAAAGGCAATTTATGTGACCAAAGTGCTTGTACCCCTGTAATATTCTGTAAATAAATAATAAGTAAATAAATAGAAAGAAATAAAACATAAATAAATGAATTTAACACATAGATATCCAAATATATTAGAATCTAAGAAAGACAAGATCACTTTAAAATTCTTTAGATGATATCTCTAAGAGTGTACTAAATTTAAAACTTAGAAATTTCATCAGTAGATTCAATACAGCTGACAAAGAGACCTGAAGCTGTGATACACATTACAATAGGAACAGACAAAAATACATAAAAGGGAGTATAATGAAGCAGGAGATAGTCTAGCATGTTTAATTGGAATTACCAAAGAAGCAAGGAGAAGTAATGGAGAGAAGGCAAAGGAATAATTTGATGAAATAAATTATTTCTCAGATTCAAACAGTACAAGTTTTAAATAGGATAAATCTGCAGGTGGGTATCTCTTAGTAAAAATGCAGGTAACTAAATATAAAAATAACATTTTTAAAAGGAATTAGATACTGGCATATTGGTATGTGGAGTATGTTATTGAAACATTAATAAAATATCTTAGGAATTGCTGAGGAAAGAAATTGGTCACCAATTATATAATATCTAAATCTGTATTACCCAGTAACAGATTTTTTTAATTATATATATTATCGTTAAAATTTGTTAACTTAAGAAACATCATAAAATTTCAAAGGTAGCCTTTTAAAGAAATTAATAAGATGCATAAATTTTAAACTAATGTGTAGATGGGTGGAAAAATAAAGAGCTCTCCAAAGTCTAAATGATATTAGTAATTAAAAAAGCATAAAATGACTAAATCAGAAAATATGCAAATTATTATTGTAGAAATGGATCCTAATATATTGAAAATTACCATTAATAAAATGGTCTAAATTGCCCCAAACAATGCAAAATATTTTAAATATAGTATTATATCAGGCAAATTCTAAGTAAACAAAAATTGTCATTGTTACAAAATCATTACACAAAAAGACATTATAGCTAAAAGCATTATCAGGCATAAAAGAGTGTTACTTCTCTATTGATGAGCCAGACAAGAGCAGTGATGAGAAAGAAAAATGATAATTTGAAGTCACTTATGAATATTGATACAAAGATTTTAAGTGTTAGCAATAATTAAAACAAAACACAATGTAGTTGTGTTTATCTCAAGACATGCAAGAACAATTTAACACTAAAAAATTTAGTAATGTGAATTACCACATTAAAAAGCACTATAAAAATTAACTTATGATTATCTCCATAAATCTAGAGAAGCCATTAAAAATATTCAAATGGTGACTTATTAATATATTGAAATTTCTTATTAACTGGAAATAGAAGGGTAATTCATTACTTTAATAAAGGGAATCTACCAAACCTTAGTACAGGCAGAGTTAATGGTGAACACTTGTAAAATGTCCCCTTTTTAGGAGAATTATTAGCAATAGGCAGTTGCTGTCTCTGATTTCTTCTCCACTCCACAGTATCAGATATCCTGACAATGCCATCAAATACCCCCTGTTCTGTGTCAACACCTCCTACACATATCCCCAAATAAAATTCCTAAGAACTAGAAAAAACTAACCCTAACTATAGCTGACTTCTTCAAAGACTGTTATTAACATATTGGATACAATCTGCAAACTTATAGAATATAACCAAGGGCTTCTGTATCTAAGAAAACCACTGTGTTCCTTTATAACAGCAAAACATAATTGAATCGTGTAGTGAAAAAAATACCACTTAACCCTTTGCACTCATGTCGAGTGTGACTGGACATGATTAGCAAAAATTATAGAGATCAAAATTACTCTTTGAATGTAACAATAATTTGAAATATTAAAAAATCCAAATAAATAAGTTTGTATGAAAAGAAACTCCAGTTTTTTATTTTACTGCCGCATTTTGTAAAATCTGGGGTATTTTAAAAATTAAATCCCGAGTAGAATAAAGGAATCGAGAAAAAAGCAAGCGAATGCAAAGGGTTTTAAAACAGTACTTATACCTATATCTAACATAAGTTTGTTGATGGCATGAGATAGGAAGAGGGTGTTAACAAGTTATATGATTTGAAAAGGGTAAAGACAGCTAGTTGGACATTTGTTATGTATACATTTGCATGAGTATAGCCAGATACTGCCAACTCAGGAGAAGAAATCATATATAATATATCCAGGGTTCATGCACAGTGACTAAATCAAATTTCTTTACAGAAAAGAAATAATGTAGGGATAGAAAGTACCAATTTATATGAGAGTCAGGTCATGAATGGCTTGTTATATCAGCTCACAGAAATGGACTTTATTCTCCTGTCAATGCTGAATTAATGGAACTTGGAAAACTGATTTAATACAATCAAAGCTGTATTTTAGGAAGAAGAGTATTCAAGTAGATGGACTGAAGCAGGGAGAGCCTAAAGGATAGGAAGACCATTTAAGCATATCCTCTCTGTATCATTTTAACTTCAAATTTAACAGATATTAAACTTTCCAGTAAGATTACTTTTGGAATCCATAACCATTCAAGCAGTGCTACTCTTAGAATATGCTTCATGACAGTGTTTTCCTTTAGCATATTTATTATTTTTGTAGCCTATAAACTTCTTCATACATCTTAAAATGGCAATCACCACTACAAAAATTCTCTGCATATCTTATTAATATTGCAGTAACCATTAAGACTATGCAACATATATCTGAGTAATATGGCAATAACCATTAGCTTGCTTTAATGCTAATAAAATATATAAACATGTCACAGTAATATATATTGCTAAGTTCATGTGTATTCATTGGTTGATGACTTTAATAGTATAATGGAAAAGAAGATAAGTCATAGAGTGAAAAGGCATGGCCTTTGGTGTCGGGCAGGTCTGCACTTAATTCCTGGCTCTACGATTTTCTAACTGAGAAACTGAGTGAGTTATTGCTCCCCGCTTGGATTTTGTTTTCTTCTTTTTACAAATGTGAATGGTGATGCGAAGCACACAGTGTGTTGAGGGGTTAATGAGATGACGTATGTGAGATTAATAGTCTCGTTACTGGCATATTATAGATCTCAAATGATATGATTTCCCTGTAATACAGTGACAGAGTAAAGAACACATAATAGAAATGGCTCTGCTCCTCCTGTATGGGCAGGAGACAGGGGAAGCTCTGTAAGCTGAATAATGAAAAATATTAAAATGAGAGCTGAAAACATTAATTATTCATGTCCAATATATTCAAATAATTGAAAGCATACCAATGATTGACTAAAGGTTTTAGTAGTTATTATAAGTCATCACTAATATCATCACAGGTTAAATGAAGTCTCTAAAAATAAAATCTGAGAAATGATACAAATATTGAGAGAAGATATTCATGCCTATATTACTCACATGATAATATGTAATCAGCAAAGTATATACCTAGCTTTGTATCACATCTGCTTTTTATGGTAAATACAATATTTATATTTAGGATCACCTTTATTTAAATCCTACAGAAACTATAAAGGCATTCATACTATGACTCTGTTAAAAGAGGATGTTTTTGAGTTTTTATGTTAACTTGGAATTCTTCAAGTACTGCAGATAAATTGGCTGGAGTTTCTCTCTACAACCCTCTCCTACATGTGTGTGTATACATGTTTCCATTCAAAAGATGATAAAAAGTGCAGTTTGAAGATAAGAAGACCACTACAATTGACAAGATAGGATGGTAGCATGGAACAGAGGTAATGAAAAAAGTGCTTGCAGCCAGAACTACTGGTTTGTGTTGTAACCAATGGCTTTCGGATAAGGCAGTAAATGAGAACTGAAACCCAGTTCCCTGTGTTCACCAAGCCAATCTTAGGTTACTGTGGCACTCTGGAGCAAGTCTGTAATCAAACAAGGCATTTATGTGCCAGTAAGCTCTCTGATACGCTCATTTATTACATGCCAGACAATATTTTAAGTGAGCTACTTGATTTCATGAGATAGATATGTGAAATGTGTTATGTCAGTTTGAGTCTACTGAGAAGACTCCAAGAGGGATGTGAAACACAAAAATTTGTTAGTGGCAGGGTGCAAGAAAAGGGCAGTGTTGCTGTAGGAAGTTAGCCAATTCAGCTTAAAGCAGCTTAAAGTTTCCCCCAGCTTGACCAAATTTTGTATGGACTTCTTCCTATCTCCAGTCCCCTGGCCTCTAGCCCTTACCAAATCCAGATGGCCTAACCACGGAGGTCCCTTCTCTCTCTTTTCTTAGAGCATTTACTTTTTAAAAAGATACAATTGTAATTTCTTTCTCTGCCTCTTTGAGATGTAAATCTTTTTAACAGCCTTTCACTGACTTTACAACTGAGGACTATCTTTCTCAAGGACCTGGGGGTCCTTCCATTGAAATGTAAACATGAATATAAACAGAGCAGCCTATCTCCTCGTGCATGTAGAGATTAGAGATCTAATTTCCCTAGAAGCTTTCCTTTTCCAAGTTGCAAAACTACCTCTGGTCATGAAAATAGAGGAAATTTTTACTTTTCCTTTGGATAAGGTTAATTAGCAAGCACAGGTGTCCTATAATTCCTCCTCCCCTTACCCACCAAGGCTGTCCTTAGGAGGAGTCCTGCCTCTCTCTGAAATGGGCCCGCCTAGTACCCTTGCTGTTGTCAGTCCTGGGCAGCCTACAGGAAGTGTGGCCATGACGCAAACATAGTTGTGAAAACAGAGGAAAGCTAGCAGTCATTAAGGATCCTGCAGCAGGAGAGTTGAGCAGTGTATTTCATAGCCTCCATACTCTTTACTTGTCTATGCAGGTTTAGGGAACAGCTCCACCCTGGGTCTTGTGAGCTTTCCTTCTGGAAGGGAAATTTAGAAGAGGAAAGGAACAACACTGCTCCCCATCACTCCCTTTCTGCAGTTGTCTCCAAGACTCTGGTACTCATCCTTACCTTCCTCCACAATTCTTTCCAATTCCTATCACCTGCAACTATCACTCCCCTGCTCTTTCTCTTGTTATTATTTCATTTTATTTCAGCATATTCCAGGGGTACAAATGTTTAGGTTACATATGTTGCCTTTGCCTGGCTTCAGAGATTCAAGCGTGTTCATCCCCCAGACAGCGCGTACTGCATCCATTAAGGGTAAATATAACTATTCCTTTCCCCCATCTCCCAGCTGCCCAACACAGGATGACTGTTATTACTATATGTGCATTTCAGTGTTGGTCAGTTAAGTCAGATAAGACCAATTTGATGGTGAGTACATATGGTGCTTGTTTTTCTATTCTCGTGATAACTCCCCTGGTCTTGATGATTACCTGGTGGTGTCATCTAAGGTGTTTGAACCCTTTTCAGATTAGGTTTGCTACACCTGTTCATTCACTATTACAATGGGGCCAAAAAGGTCCAGGAGGCATCTGGCAGATCATCTGTGTTCTGCACATATTGCTTCCTTCCCCTATTGTATAATTGTAGCCTTACCTTTTCTGCTGATCATAGTTACTGCTGCCATTATAAAGAGTCCTATTTTCACCTGCTGGTCCCTGTACGCAAAGAGTCCAAACTGCACTGGCAGCAGTCATTGCCTTACAGTATAACGGGACCCTTGCTGTGTCCCTTGCTAACATTATTCCCCCTTTAGGGACCAGGATTTCCAACCCTGTAGAAACCACAATTGCAGTTATAGAAAACAAACTACCCCCGTGAATCATTTAGATGGTAAATGGGACCACTCCTGTTTCCACACATTGTTTCTAGGACCCATGCATTCTTCTTATTGTGGCACAGTGGCACATTAAGATATCCACTGTAATGATTCCACTACATTGTAAAGGATGGCACCACATCTTTACATGGTGTGGGACTTCAGCTGTGCCTTTATAAGATTGTTCTGGTGTTTTGTGAGACAGGCTGCCTTTGGATGGTGCTGTATCTGCATTGACCAGTGGAAGCCACTCCTTAGCTCCTTTGCTGAAAAGTGGTTCCTCAAATTAGGGTGATGCTGTATAGGATAACATGAGTGTGGAACAGGCATTTCCTAAGTCCCCAGACGGTGGTGCTATTTTAGGCTCTGCACGAAGGATGTGTAAAACTCAAGCCCTTGGCTTGTCCAGGTCAGAAGGAGTCCAGTGTAGTCAATTTGTCAGCAAGTGGCTGGTTGGACTTGTAATAATACCATGTCAAGGACTCAGTGTTGTTCTCTCTTGTTTTAAAGGTATCAGTTTCATTTTTGGAGTTTTTGTTCATCTCACACTGCTGGTATGAACATAAACCATCAGACAAAGATTTTACTACATTAATATTTTAGCATGTTAAATTAAGCAGTGCTGAAAAATTAGTAAAACATTTATTTGAGGGTATATGCCATATCAGCACTGTGAGATGAATAAAGATTACAAATATGAAAGTGTTGCCTCTTTGAAACAAACTGTTTTTAAAGTATTAGCTTTTCAGGTTTTGCTCAGTATTTTATCTAAACCAAATTAGCTATCACATTTTATTATTGCACACAGGTGTCTTTACTGATGTTTATCTAATGAAAAACTGTAACCTACCATATGGAATCAGGATCAGATCTTTGTATTTTTTTCACCATTAAACATTGTGTTTGTTTTAATTTTAAAGGCAACACTTTCAACTTAAAAAGGTAACACAGTGTAGAGGCAGAAAGGGGGTGATCCCTTTCATTCCCAAGGTAATAGTCATAGGACATACCCCTAAACCAAAACACAGATTAACAAGAGAAGAGCAAAACAAGTTTATTTGATCATAGTTTTACATGGTACTGGAGGCTTCAGATTGAAGACCAAAAGATACAGGAGAAGCTATCTGATTTGATGTTTAAGTTCTATGAAGCTGTGAAAGCCCTGTAAAAATGTGATTGGACACAAAGGGTATGATCTAATAGTAGTAGACTGAAGTAAACCCCACAAAGCCTGTCAGAACCTTCTGAAATGAGAGTCTCATGACCTACAAACAAACAAAGTAGGTCAGAGAATTTCTTAATGGCCAGTTTTTACAAAGAAAAGTGTTGGAAACAGACTAATATTTTTAAGTTTTATGGCTGGCTTTGGGGGGGGGAAAGGGTCTAGGTTTCTATGAACTACCTTGGGGAAGAAGGTTTCTAGTTTCTATATGGCTTGCTTTGGGTGTAGAATGAGGCAGAGACAGAAGAGCAGAAGATCAGAGAAACTTCACTTCTGAAGCTGCTTCTGAGGACCTTACTTTGAGGTATTGTTTTCTGAGCCTCAACATGTTCATAAATTTTAATATTTTGGATTTCAATTGAGTATGAATATTCTTATGTGATCCACAGTGGAATACATATAAAATGGGTTTTGTTAAATTAGACTAGAATAAATGTGACTATGATTTATTATTTAGTAAATTTGTTGAATTATAAAATACATACAGAAAAGTGCATGTCATAGTTTTACAGCTTTTGCAAAATGAACCCACCACTGTAACCAGAACTCAGACCAAGAAGCAACATCAGTAGTCTCCCAGGGGCTCTCCTTGTCTCATCTCATAGTCACTCTCTTCTCCATCAAGATATATGGCTATTCTGCCTTAAACAATTATAGATTAGATTTGCATGGCTTTTGAACTTTAGATAAATGAAATAAAGCGTTATGTGTGCCTTATTGTTGGCTTATTTGCACAACATGATATATGTGAGATTTATTCAAGTAGTTGTGTATATTTGTACCAAATTTGTTCTCATCTCTGGAAGGTTTTCAATGATATGAATATAATATATTCATTTTTCCATTCTAGAGTGAATGGACATTTGTTAATTTCCAGTTTGGAGCTATAAGGAATAGGCTACTACAAATATTTAGGTGGAAGTCTATTGGTGAATGTATTTTTACCTTGGGAGGAAGGAGTTCTAAGCCTGGAATTGGAAATTCTGAATTGATAGGTTCAGCTCTAGTAGATACTACCCACAGCAGTATATGGAATTTATCAAACTTATTAATCTTTTCAAAGAATGAATTTATGCTTTTGATGTTTCTCTACTGTACAGCTGTTTTGTTTATTTGATTTATATTCTTATCTTTAATTATTTTTTCATATAGTTTTTGGATTAGATTTACAATTATTGTTCTACTTCCATGAGAGAATATTTGCTTATTGATTTTTAGTCTCTCTTCTTTCTTAATACATACATTTACAGCTATAAACTGCCTGTTAAGTGCCACTTTACCTGCATCCCCAAGTTTTAATATGCCATATCTTTATAATTATTTAGTTCAAATAATTTTTTAATTTTTTGTGATTTCTTCTTTGACCTAACAATTATTTTGAATTGTATCACTTTATTTTCAAACAGGAAAATCTAGTAATGATTAAATTCACAGTGATTAGAGAACACTCTCTAAGTGATTTTACAACTTTAAAATATATTAAATCTCCAATTATAATATATAATAACCTATGATATGGTCAATTTTGTTACACACTTCATTTTAGCATGAAAATAATGCACATTACATCAATGGTAGACACTTTCTTATCTGAAGTGTAGTTCAAAATTATTGTTTTATGGAAATATTACATATTATCGCTTGTATTTTTGTTTATTTGATCTATCAGTTAATAAGAATTAATGCCTCATGCTATTATAGGTTAGATTATTTTCCACCAAGTTATGTCAATTAATGGTTTATATATTTTGACATATTGTTACCAGGTACCTATAGATTTAAGGTCAATACATCTGTTGAATTGAACTATTTATCACTGGGGTGGGGGATGAAGGCCTATTTTATTCAGACAAAAGGAAAACAGTAATTTTAAATGTGATTTATGAAAGATAGTATGTATTTTTCATAAAACGTAGAAGATTTAATTATAGAAATTTAATTTTAGATCTAGTGTATCATCATTGCAATATATGATATTAAAATTAAAGCAAAAAATCCACTCGTTATGCTATATATAAGGTTTTTTTTTAAAAAAAACAGAAAACCAAATAAACTTTCAATATGTCATCAATAAACAAGTAATCAAAGCACTAACTCATTCAATGGCATATGTTTTAAGTCTAAATGATAATTGATAACTTCCATAACTGATTGTATACAAAATGTCCATCAAAATCCTAGGGAGCAATAATATAAACTTTATATTATACAAGGTACTACTGTGTCCCATAGCAATTAAAACATTACTTAATAAATAAATCTTTATATTTTTAACTAACATATTTGTGTTAACAAATGGTTAACAAACATATGGTTTGAAAATAGCTTGATAATAGATCATGTTTGAAAATAGTTCAACATGTAACATAACAGTAAATGCCACTTCATTTGCAGATAATTTACAGGACAGTTTAGTGATATGTTTACACTTAGTTCTGTCATATAGAAATAATTTTATGATGTGAAACTTGTGAGAGTAAACTATTCAAACTTGAAACTAATTTGTGTTTGGAGTTCTGTGATAGATATGAAGCCAACCCATCTCTAACATGACAGATAATAGTGATATTATATAGGCAAAGAAATATTTCATATAGGTTTTTAGACATATAGCAATCTTTTCATATCGGAGTCCTAAAATTTACTGAGGAAAACAAACAAATTTTAAAAATAGCTTGATTTCCTTATGTCTAGTTTGAATAAGAATTTGTAATTGTATTATAGACCAGTAAGGTTTCATGTGTAGGGAAGAATTTGAAAAGTTTAAGTTTCATATAGTCACCTTAGATGGAAACGCTGCCACTGCTGTGGCAATATTAATTCATAACGTTAAGATGAACACTAGTTTTGATATTGATATTTAAATTTCACATATTGAAATTGATTTGTTATCCTAAAAGAATTTTAGTTATCATTTAGTTTGTTCATTCTCCTCTTCTTATATAGTCATAGATAAAAACCAAATGTACAAATTATTACATATTGGATCATCTGTGGACAAAGGAAAACATTTTAATACTTGAAGGAATAAACTCTGCTCAAACACCTTTTCTTCACAAGTGCAGATTAGATTTCACTTATGTAACAAATAGTCAACATCTCATTACCCTTTTCTTCCAAAGTCTTCAATTTTTGAGACATGACTATATTTTCTTCATCCAATCATATGAGGGAAAGGCAGTGCATTAGGTTGACCCAGTGATTCAAGACAAATGCCAAGCGCATGTCTTATGAGACTTACATTCTCCATAGAGTGATCACAGAAGCATAGAACATGTTGATATATATGAGTGTGGTGCTGAAGTTCTACCAATGAATGTAGATATATTGAGTTAGGCACTTAAAGCAATTGCTTTCAGTCATCTCAATGATAAGCAGTCACAGATGAGATGTGTGTATTTGAGATGAAAGAGCTTGGCTTGAATTTAAATCAAATCCAAACTCTGACATTTACTTTATTTTTGTTGGAGAGAGGAAGAAATATATTTAAGATTGAGAAACAAATTTAAGTACTCAAGATGAGTTTTAAAAGATTTAAAAATACTGTCACAGAATTCTTACTTAGATTCACTGCAGAAAAATGAGTTGATGATGGCCTCATATATTTGTGCTTAGATAAATAGAAGATTCCCTTGATCATGGACTGAAGTAAGATTACCGTGTGCGGATAACTTATGGGGCAGTGATTTGATTATTTATTTGAATTATAAAAGACAATCAAGAAAGAGGATAAAGATAATAAAGAGATATTCTTGCAGTAAAACAAGATCTATTCAGTATGAGTCACACTACATTAGATACACAGAGTAGACAAAACAATGTGATGCATTAAAAAATTCAGTTTTACTGACTATAATGTACAGCAAAATATAAGCTCTGCTCATCATAAGCCACTGTAAATTTAGACTTTCAAGGGGATTTATTTCCTTTAAATTATACACGTGATTCTCTCCCTATAAAATGTCCCCAGTATCATTTCATAAGCTAATCAGAACAAAGCAGGGCAATGAGACAAAAGAAATAGTGAGAAATATGATGTAAGTAGCCACTGATAAATCTTGCATAATTTGGTGCTTGGGGAATTTTCCCTAACCCCCAAAACATGCCAATAATAATGATCACTCAATACCACATTTGGAAAAAAAATAGAAGAGATGGAGTGTTTTTTGTTTTGTTTTGTTTGTTTTTATTGTGTGTAGTGCTTAAATAACGAATTATAGCTAACATCCACCAAATGGTCACGTCTTCTGTGGGGCAGAATATGTGTTCATGATCTGGACATTTACTTTCATGATGAATGTCACTGGGTACAGAGGAGACAATAACTGATACTCAGCAGTAGTTTTGACCATCACTGAGAGTGTTTCTCAAGTTGTTTGCTCAAATGAGAAATAAAGAGAGAGCTTTAATTTTAATAAGCATGTTAACTTAATGTTAACTGAAACAGCAATTTCTGTAGCAATGCCTGAAAATGACCACAGCTTGCTCTTATCTTAGGTTTCTTATAGTAAAGGACACCCCCTAACCTATTACAAATGTAGAGGTCTATTTACCTTTGGCATTTTAAAAATGCTGTCCCATAAAATGTAGGTACTTAATTCTTGTTACTGTATTTATCCAAAATAACTACTTATTACAAGAAAGGGCTTTTCTTGTAAAGGAAAGTTTTGAAATATTTTAAATAAACATATTTTTCTAGTCACATTGAAAAGGTGATTACTTTTGCTTTTTATCAGTGGATTTGCAGGTCATAAATATACTCTCCCCCCCCCCCTTTTTTTTGCTACTCCTCAAAATGAATAATCACAAGAATTTACCATTACAAATGTACAGAACTGTGAAATTAGTCTACTACACTTTCACAGATTGTGGGAGAGGACATGAGACTCCTGGGCCACAGATAAAGGACTTTATTAGTCACAGAACAGTAGGCAGCATGATTTTATATTAACATTGGCTTCTGCTTGTCCCCCAACACACAACGGGGCACCAGGGAAGTAAACCCAGGTGAATATTACACATACAGTTATTTTGTGTAACAGCTGAGGAGCTCTACACTTAGGAAAACCCACATCTTGTTAGGGAGTTGCTAGAAAACCCACTAAACTTTTCCCCATAGTAAGACATTATCTTTATCATACTCATCAGGAATGAGTTATCTTTATCTTACTCCTTCTGCCCAAAGATATACACTATTTCCATCTTCTAAGACTCCTTGCTATACAAAAGCTATCCTAAAACATAAAAATATTAATATCATGAAGAATCGATCCTCTTATAGTACATAAGCATGATGATTGGGTTTTCATGTGCATGCGTGAGATATGCCTCCCTCAATCCTTGCTACGACGTGAGCACATTACTCATCTGACATGAAAAAAAAGTTTTAAAAAATGAAGAATTGCCTTCCAGAAACAAACATATAACAACATATTTGAGAATCGACTAAGACAGAGGAATCAAAAGTAGAGGTGACATCCTAAATAACAATATCAAATCAAACAGAATAGAAAAGCTAATCCATCTTTAGCATTGTATGCACCAATAAACACTTATGGTAATTAATACCTTTTCCATAACAGGTTTCTTCCTATTACATGGCTTTTTCTTAAAAGTGCTCTTGCTTCTTCATCAGCAGAATATCTAGGGAGGTTTCTTCTGCACTGTTGACCTTTTATTTAATTCATTAATCATATTTATCCACAAATACCATTTATCATCATTGAAACATTTTATGAATACTACATGCAAGTTAATGGTGCAGATGTTGGAAACCAAGGAAATACTAAGGTTAATTGGTTTTTAAAGGGCTTTTATTTTCCTTAAAGAAATAGGACACAGTTGCAAATAAACATTAAAGAATATACACAGAATAAAATGGATGTCAGTTATAATACATCCAACAGAAAATAAGTCTTCATTAAGTCACAGGCTTTATCATTTCAAAAAGATTTCACCTTTTACAATAATCCAAAGCAGGCTCTTTTGTTTTTCTTTTTAATAGGAGACATTACCTGTTTCTACTGGCTTGAGTCTGATATAGATTTGTAGCCTCAACCAAAATATATGATCTGTTTCACCTTTGTCATCCTTATTGTAGCTTTTCCCCATGGTTCCCCAGAATAGATTTCTTACAATTTACAGCCACTCTGATCTTGGTATATTGGAATTGGCACAGTGTACAATATCTCAAACAGTAATTCTCATCACCTAAAAGTATAGATCTACAGTGAAAGAAACTCATTGTCTCAATCAAGCAGGACTCTGAGGCAGCTCATGACTAATTGAAAGTTTCTCTTGCTTCATTTCATGTCTCTTCTTTCCATGGCCAGCATTTTGTGACAATATTCTCCTTCATTTTTAGTTTTTACCTGACTCTGCAATTGGAAAAGAAGTAATATGTTTGTTTTGTATTCCTTAATAGATTCTGATGGAGATTGTATGGTATTTTATTTAATATAACCTTTGGCACAAGTACTTTTTGCCCTCAAATAGCAATCTGCCACATTCTAAAAATTCTGTTTACCACTATTGTTACTCTAAGTGTGTGTGTGTGTGTTTTTATATTAGTAGTAAATTTATTGTTATGTTATCTTGTACTTTTCTCTCTTGATTCTGATCAGGATAAATACAGATAAAGTATTTTGTGTTTCAAGAAAAGTTTGTTCTGAAAATATTGATGCTATTAATTTTAGATTGAATAACTTCTTGATCAGTAAAATCATTATACCATCTACATGGTATGAATTTATAAGATATTATAATATCCTTTGTTTTCTACTGCTTCAATCTGAATTTGAGAGACTTTATTAATAATCCTTGAGAACTTTTAGATATCTTTGAATGCCTACATCTACACAGAACACAAATAATGCTTTAGGTAAGTCAAAAATGAAATAGAGGGCCGGGCGCGGTGGCTCACGCCTGTAATCCTAGCTCTCTGGGAGGCCGAGGCGGGCGGATTGCTCGAGGTCGGGAGTTCAAAAACAGCCTGAGCAAGAGCGAGACCCCGTCTCTACTATAAAAATAGAAAGAAACTAATTGGCCAATTAATATATATAGAAAAAAATTAGCCGGGCATGGTGGCGCATGCCTGTAGTCCCAGCTACTTGGGAGGCTGAGACAGAAGGATCGCTTGAGCCCAGGAGTCTGAGGTTGCTGTGAGCTAGGCTGACGCCACGGCACTCACTCTAGCCTAGGCAACAAAGTGAGACTCTGTCTCAAAAAAAAAAAAAAAAAAAAAAAAAAAAATGAAATAGAAAACAAAACTGAGCCCAACCCATTAGTTTAGTAATTCTATTTAAAAACAGTCAAGATTTTTTCTTTCTCTCTTCTTCCCACTAATCCATTTCTGCTTCATTGTTTATTTTTCCTCAATGATTAATTTTAAAATATTGACTGAATAATTCCAATGTGTCAGACTATGTGCAAAATAGTGAGTATACAACCTGGCCAATAGAGACAAGATCTTTTCCTTCCTTCAGCTTACACAACAGTGGAGAAAACACACAATAGAATAATCAAATACAACACAGTGAAATATATGCTCTTGGCTCTATTGTAACATGAATAAGTTTTAAAAGATTAGGGGAGGTAGATGTAAGTTCAATCCTGCAGACTGAAGAGTTCACCTCTACCCCCATACCCTCTTTCCTCATTACCATCACATAATCCTCTCATTTTACTATTCATTATAATCAACATAATGTGCACATTTGGGTCTCTATGATGCACTCAAGAGTTTTGAATAATTTTAAATTGTATTTAAATATATTTATTCATCTGTCATTTTATAACCACTAAACTGGAGACTTTTAGGAAAGAAAAATTATGCAATTCTTAAATTAGGATTAGTATTAGAAATATTTTTTCTGTACTAGTATTTGTTGAAGAAGTTACTGTGAACAATTAATTTCATTTACCCTAATTGAATGTTACTGAAAACACAAGCAACATATCGTGTTCCAACATTATCTGCTACAGGAATTCTTTACCATAAACATCAAGTGAAAACTGGATTTTCTTTTGATAAATGTCATACTCGTGTAACACCTTTCTTCAAATAACTATTTTTCAGGATGACTTTTTCTTCTTATAGAATTACTAGAATTCATTGTAAAGATTTTGAAACCAAAGAAACTTTGACAAAGCATAATCATAAAATTATCCTTCCAGATATAACTATATAGACCATAGTTATATATTTTGTAGTTGCATGTAGTTTATAATACATATACGTGTCTCTGTGTATGTATACAGCCGTCCTTCATATCAGTAGGGGATTGGTTTCAGGACTCCCCAAGGATACCAAAATCTGGATGCTCAAGTCCCTGACATAAAATGGCATAGTATTTTTATATAACATACACACATCTTCCATATACTTTACATCATTTCTAGATTTCTTCTAATACCTAATACAATTTAAATGTTATGTAAATATCATTATACTATATTGTTTAGGGAATAATGACAAGGAGAAAATCTGGGAATGTTCAGTACAGATGCTTTTTTTTTTTAGACAGACTCTTGAATCTTGCTCTGTTGCCTGGGCTAGAGTAAAGTGGCATCAGCCTAGCTCACTGCAACCTCAAACTCCCGGGCTCAAGCATTCCTCCTGCCTCAGCCTCCCGAGTAGCTGGGATTACTGGTGCACACCACCATGCCCAGCCAATTTTTTCTTTTTTTTTTTTTTTTCAAGTAGAGATGGGATCTCGCTCTTTCTCAGGCTGGAATTCCTGAGCTCCAGAGATCTTCCCACCTTGGCCTCCCAGAGTGTTAAGATGCTGGCATGAGTCACCGTGGTGGGCCAGTACAGGTGCTTTTTATAAAGAAAATACTTCAAGTTGGTTGAATCCACAGATATGGAACCCACCAGTACAGAGGGCTGACTCTGTGTGTGTAGTATATATTATTATATTATATAAACATAAATTATATATATATAATTTTGCATGCACCTCTATTCATGCATTTTTTCTATAACATTATTTAATAGCTGCATGATGTTCTACTTGACAGATTTTCTATAAACTTAGTGAATACACTTTCTGTCTTCAAATATTATTGCTATTTCTAATTAATTGCTGTAAAAATATTCCCACAATGAATATATTTTTGACATAACCTTTCCTTCATATTGTTATGACATATTCCCAAAATTGCTGAATGAAACAGTAAAAGACTTAGTGCTACAGCCAAAGATCCCATTTTAAACATTCTACTTCTATTCTCCTTTTGCTAACTTTGGCTTTACTTAGTCAAGTATTAATACTGATATGAAGAATCTTGTTTCTGACAAGTTAGAATTGTAGTTAAATAAGCTCATTTAAAGTAATACTACTGGTGCTTATACAATAACCTTGAGGAAAAGATACCACTGACGATGTCAGAAATAGGAAATGAAATGATGTGATGTCTATGTTTGCTTTAAAATACTCCAAATAAAGAAGAAGGGAAGGAAAGCAGGGAAGGGAAGAACAAGAAAAGGAAAGAGGAGGAAAGAAGGATGGAGTAAAGAGAGAGAAAGAAAGAGAGGGGAAGAAAACAGAGGGAAGAAGGAAGAAAGGAAAATGAATATAGTGGTGGTTGCTGGCAGGGAAATGGATGAGACAAGAATCACAAAATATTGATAATTGTTGAAACTGGATAATAAATACATGATGGTTTTTATACTATTCTCCTAACTTCCGTGTATTTTTAAATGTTTTCACAATAAAATATTAAAATACAACAAAACAGACTCTAAAGATTCTGAAACCTATATCTTGTCTAGTACTACTTCAGTAGATGTCCAGCTATTCAAATTATCCAGTTAAAAACCAACTGTTACTCTTAGTGGATGCCTATGGAGGGTTGCACAATAACAGTTACACTGTGATACAGAAGGAGCCACTGCCAACATTTATGTACTACAGGAATTCTTAAAGGATGTAAGATCTATACATCACAAGCCACATGCACCCCAAGAAAAATGATTGGAATGTTTTGAAAAATCACTTGCCTAAAGAACAAGTTCTGGAAAATGAGCAGATTACATGAAAGCATTACTCCCCGCCCCCCCCCCCCCCCCCACTTTAAGAAACAGGTCTCTGGTTTAAGAGCTCAAATGAAAAGATTAGGAAAAGCTGTTTCTCTGTGTCGCTGTTTTTCAGTTGTGGTCAAGAATCATCTGAAACATCAAACTCAATCCCATCACTTGCCTCTGGAGTTAGCAAAAAGACTCAGACCTTGCTCTTCTCCAGTGGAATTTAACAGCTTGCACTCTCTCTTTGAGTCTTATCGTTTCAGGCATCCTTTAAAATTTACTGCTTCAGCCTCAGCCTTCTTCGGAGTCATTTAGTGATGCTTGCATTAAGTCAACCAGTCTGTGGAATTTACAACTTGTTCTCCTTCCAAAAAAAAAAAAAAAAAAAAACCAAAAAGTTCCTTCCCAAGTGTACTCTTCATGATATTGTTCTAAAGAGCTAGCATATTATACGCTCCCAAAGACCAAGTTAAAAGACACATTTTCTGGCATATTCAACAAGTGCTCTGTCTTTGTGATTTTTCACCCTTAATACTTCACTTTGTACTCTGTGATAACATCCAATTTTTGTAAAAATATCAAGTAAATAACACTGTTATACCGTTAGCAATATCAATGCAGTATTGTACCATTTGCAAAGCACTTTTATAAAGACTAATATATTTGACATTCACATCAGTCTGTTAAGTGTGAAAAAACATATTCTGATCTTAATTTTGCAGGTTAGAAAGCAGAAAGACAGAGAGCATAAATAGGTCCTTAATCCCAGAAATACTAAAGAAAGTTAGAAGCTGATCCACAAATTTTATTCACATGTTAGAAAAAAGTTTTCAGTACTCCATAGAGCTTTCCTTTATTATTAGTTGTTTCATGCACATTTATAAAGAAAATTAGAAATTTATTTTTCTGAAAATCTTAAATCAGCGTGCACATTCATGCTCAAAAATTCCCATGTTTTTTACATGTAAAAGGGATTTAATTTGTATAACAAAAATAAATAACCAAATTTGTCAGACTTTACATGCTGAAATTTTGCTTGGTAATAACTTATATCTCATATATTCTTTTATAACTGAATAGAGTTCTTATTTCTGCACAAATCCATTTCCATTTCTTTGAATAATTATGAATACATAAAGTAGTTCATTAGTATCAGAATTTCATGCTTATATAATATAATTGAGTCATGGTAATTAGTGGGATGCATATTTTAGCCTGAAGTTAGAAATTTTCATATTTCTTCTTTCTGATTCTTGGGTCAGAGATATAAAACTAAGTAGAAATACATATAATTATCTAGGTGGATTTCAAAGTTTCTAAAATATTTCTCAAATTAAGTCATAATTTCTTTTTCTTTTCGAAACCTGTAAGTTCAAGAAAACATAAAAGCCTTCAGGGCTATAATTAATCCAATCTATATGTGTTATGTCACTTTGCTTAACCTAGTTCTTATTATCAACTTTCTTAGCTTATATAATAAAATAATAAAAATAAAATTTTAATTTAATCACTGTAGTGCTGGCATTTTAAGTAAAACTCTCTCTGTTTTAAATTTTACACCATTTGTTTTCAAACACATCATTCATGCATTCATCAATCAAATATTCATTTTATGTGTCAGATATTCAGCAGGATAATTGAATGAGATATAAATAAGGCATGTCCTTGTTTTGACTTCATTTAATACAGATTCTAAAAGAGGAGGCAAAAATAGCTAAAGTGGACTATAATAATTGCTATAATGTATATGGTAGAGGAAGATGATGTTCTTCATCTTCAGGTGTATTCATGGATTCTTAGAAGATATCTTCCTGGAGAATTTCACTTTTAAACAGCAGGGTTGGAAACAGTTTGCTAGATGCACCAGGAAGGAGAGAGAATTTCATGGGAAGAAAGATGAGGAATAAAACATAGCAACCTGAAAAGGTGTGGATTATTCAAACAACGTGAGAAAATATTATTTGGGGAAAAGGAAGCTGAAAGGTATGTGCAAGATAACCTAGCTGGAGAACAGTTATAAATGTTAAATTTGAAAGTGGCATTGAAGTACAGTCAAATTGTGGGCAACAGAGTAAGGTAGAATTTGGTTTGAATCCTGCTTCTACCCTGTAATAACTGTTTGAACTTAGACAAATTACATGATAGCTATAGGCTGTGGATTTCATATTTGAAATATTGGGATAAATACATATGTACAGTATGCCTTGTAGGTAGTTTTCAGGTTGAAATAAAATAAGTAAAATTTATGTGATGAGAAGACTGCCTAATTCTACTCAAATTTAGGAATCACTGCTGTTACATTATTAGGGCTTCCTTGTATAGGAGGAAGTTATTCTAGGAGCTGTCTGGAGGGCTTATTGGGAGGGAAAGACACTGCAGTCCAGGAAATTTGTTCATAGGGTATCACAGCCATTTAGTCTACAGAACATAGGAAACAGAATAATAACATTCATAATAAAAACAAGGACATTATCTCAAGTTTATTTGAGATTTATTGCCTTGTATCATGGTAAGAGCTTTACAAAAATTGTTCTTATTTATTACTCAAAACAGCCCAATAACGTAGATTTTGTGTATCAGTCGGGGTTATCCAGAGAAACAGAACAAATATTCTATTTATTCTATATATTCCATATATAGAATATGTAAGGTAAATATAAATATATGTTATTTTATGTATAAAATAAATCTCTTTATATACACAAGTTGACCCCAAACAACACAAGGGTAAAAGTTCCATTATTCTGCACAGTCAAAAATCCACATATAACTGTTGACTTCCCAAAAATGTAACTACTAAATGCCTACTGTTGATTGGAAACCTTACCAGTAACATAAACAGTCAACACATATTTTTTATGTTATATATTGTATACTGTATTCATACAATAAAGTAAGCTAACAAACAGAAAATCTTATAAGGAACAGTATAAGGAAGAATAATGTGCATCTACCATCATTTAAGTGAAAGTGGATAATCACAAAAATCTTTATTCTCATCTTCACGTTCAGTAGGCTGAGGAGGAGCAGGAAGAGGAGGGTTAGGTCTCACTGTCCCAGGAGTGGCAAAGGCCAAAGAAAATTTGCGTGTAAATGGACATATGCAGTTCAAAATTGCGTTGTTTAAAGGTGAACTGTACGTGCGTGTGTGTGTGTGTGTGGGTGTATTCATGGAGAGAGAAAGAGAAAGATTTATTAAGGAATTTATTGGCTCACATGATTATGGAGCTGGCAACTTTAAAGATTTCAGTATCTTTAAGGCAGGCCAGCAGGCTGGAATTTCAGGCAGGACTTCTATGTTACAGTCCTGAAGCAGAATTCCTTCTCTTTTAGGAAGCTTCAGTTTTTGTTCCAAAGGTCTTTACCTGACTGATCTCCTTATGGAGGTTAATCTGCTTGACGCAAAGTCTACTGACTGTGAATCTCAATCATATATATATAAAAAAAAAATACCTTCATGGCAACAGCTATTTT
Organism: Microcebus murinus; assembly: GCF_040939455.1. Classification (NCBI taxonomy): domain Eukaryota; kingdom Metazoa; phylum Chordata; class Mammalia; order Primates; family Cheirogaleidae; genus Microcebus; species Microcebus murinus. The sequence goes on from NC_134114.1 coordinate 18,559,242, forward strand.
TTGACTAAACAACTGGGCACAATAGCCTAGCCAAATTGATACATAAAATTAACCATCTCAATAGAGCTGATGAAAGCAAGATTTGGTATAATTAATTGATTATGTATGAAATGCCCAAGAGGCAGTGGGAGGTAGAGCTGGCATCCAACAACCTGGATCTCTGACTCCATATTGAGGATGTGTCACTGGTGTTCTGTGCCACCTTCTACTAGAAGCAGATGTGGAGAAAAGAGAACTCATGTGAGAGCTATGCCTATACACAAAAAATGAGAAAGAAGGAAGAGCATAAAGTTGTTTGTTGTTCTTTATTTTGAAGTGACTGGTAGAGAAATTCTGAAAAGAAATGGTGGAGGATGAAGAAATGGTCCTATTCTGAGTCCGTTTAACTTTAGCTCTGCACCACATTAGGTGCACATTACTTCCCCAAGTAAAAATCTTTGACGAAAAACAAAATCACTGTTCTTTGCTTCCTCCCTTTTCCAGTGTCATTCCTGTTGCTGAAATCTCTCTCCTCATTCATCCAGTCACAACACCCAACACCTACTTCAAGTTTTAGACACTAGTGCCTTTTTTGTGAAAACTTCTGTGAGGTTCCAGAATCACTTGGTTAATTTTTCCTTCTATAAGACACAACTCTGTTAATGCTGTCACACTCCAGAGTAAACCCCTCGAGATGGAGAACTCTGTCTCACCCAGGCTTGGGCACTTTGCAGCCAACAAAATGCCTAGTACCCAGCATCAAACAACAAGTAATTGCTGTAAATAAAGATTAGTCACCTCATTTTATTAATATAAATACACAAATGATTGGACAGAAGTACAAAATATTATAACCTATTTATAAGTCCTTTTCAATAACTACATTAAAGATGAAATAATGAGGTGGGCTTCTTTCAGTTTTTGTCCTTTAAAGTACAGTTCCCTTTGGAAAATGTTGTCATACCTGGACTCATTCATATCCTTTTCTGTTTGGTTGGTCTCTACTTTAACTCTAAATTATATGACATGCTTATGCTTATCTATTAATGTGATTATATGTGCAAAAAAGATGACATCAATACATGTTGTTGCTTTTTATGCAGTAACTTGAAGTTTAAAAATAAACAACAAAAGGAAGGAAAAAGAATCAATATTGATTATATTACAAAATAAATTCATCTTGCAAAAAAAGTTTCATTTTCCTTCTTATATTGAAATAGTCAAGCAAATTAGCCTTCTTAATTTTCCCTTTCTTGGCATCTAACCCATGTGTTTCTTCATTTTATTTCTTTAATCCAGGAAAATCATGTGACTCTCCTATATCATTTTGAGATAGTTATAAACATTGTGCTACCATTTAAAATTAAATAACCAAAAATTTATATCAATTATAATTACTAAAATTTGGTTAATAACGACAAATTTAGAAGTACATAGTCTATTCAAAGTGACTTACAAGAATTTCTGTATTATTTTGAAGAGAGGTTGATCGCACATGATGATTGATTTATATGATTGATTTTAAGGCCAAGGAATTCCATCTGCCTTTGTGTGTCTGAGCCACAACATAACTAGGTCAGATTCTTTCTGGAGTACCTACGTATCCAGTAAAATTGTGCTTGGCAACATGCACACCCAGCACACACACAAAAAGCTGAACACAAAGTCTCCCTTCTCAGAGCCACCTTCTTAGACATGTTTGTGCCTGTACATGGTTTCTGGCTAAAAATGGATGAGCAATAAGTTTTAGGAATGAAGATGCATTGAGTATCTACATAGGATTATCTTTTAAAAAGGACTTTAGTTTGAATAATGTTGGCATGTAAAATTCAAGAAAGAGAAATGGAATATCGACTAACTTTCATAAAAACACCATTAGCAATAATAAGAATGTACAGATGTGTTGACTTATAACTATCACTTTTAAAGGAGCATAGAAAATATTTTCTTAGATATAAAGGTGTTTTTAATTCAAAACAGTATGCAGCATATTCTAATATTAAACTCTTTTTTCTCTAATTACACCTGAGCTAATCTGTTCCAGGTGAAATGTTTATATCTTTATTCATCTATTATTTTACTGATTGCTTGTGTAGTGTGGGAATTCTTGATGTTAAGCCTCTAAATAAACAAAAAAATTGCTAACTCAATAATTAATGGTCTTTGAAATACCAAATGTATTCTATTCAGATCAAAACTTCAAAATTTCTCTTTGATATTGTCATTAAATAACCTGGCTATATTACAAATTATAATTCAATATTTCCTACTTAATCCTAAGTATATATATTTTGGTTAAATAATCCTATTCTTAAATAAATGTGTATATTTGGATTATTATATCTTATTGTGAATCTCCTCTTAGTTTTAAAATTAAGGAGACTAGTATTAGCTTCTAGGAAAACAATCTCACTCAGTGCTGGTGGGAAGCTTGTACGCCAACCCTTCTTCCTACCTGAGCTATAGTTTGGGGCATTGTAAGATGCTTCATAAACTCTTCTGTTGTTGCCCTCCTTTCCTTCTGTCCTGTATTTTCATAACATAATTCAACAAGTATTTAGTGAGTGCCCACTAGGTGTCAGACAATCTCCTAATAATTCCAAAACAACAATCTTTTTGAAAATCTTAACATATGTGGAAGAAACTGGACAACAAAGAACATTGCGTGAAAAAAATAGGTCATTTTATTTTATAATCTTTAAAAAATGTTGAAGTAGCCTGTATCCTGCAAACTTTCCAATTGGAGCTAATTTCATGACTGGCTAATCTGATTATAACTCAAGTAAAAAATTAGCAAAGCAAGGTAATTCCTCTCTTAAAGATTCATTTCTTTATCTTTCTTTCTTTAGAAGATGCTACATTACTGACATGGGAAAATATTTTAAACAAGATTGTAAATAATCATTAATTCATAACATTGAGTGAGTATTGTAAGTTCTATGCACAATTTCTGTGAACAAAATGCAAATGAAAAATGGTGCATATCCTTAAGGAGCTTACACTTAGGAGAGGAATTAATATGATAATCATGTTTAAAAATGCAAGTTGAAATGTGAACTCTACATACAATCAACAATCAACAAAGGCGAAATTTAGGTGTCAATATAAAACAATATTCCTTTGTTAAATATATGGGCAATTTTCACATAAAATATCAATTGCATGAACTACAAGGTTTTGCTTATTTTAATTATGCACATATAGTCTTAAAACCAAATAGAAATTCAAAGTCAATAAAATTTTGTTGTCTCTTGATAATGTATTCAAGAGAAGGTCCATTTGTTTCTTTTATACCATCAACACTATTTTAGAAATACTTATTTAGGTATGCTCTTTATTGAAACAAAAAGTCACCTTGAATAAGCTATGAAGTAAAGATAGCCATTTTATAAAGGAATTTATAAATTTTATACATTAAAAAAGATAACTATTTTCAATTGATAAAATATTCTTTACATAAAATCTTACATTATTTTGAAAATAAAATTTAATTACAAAGTTTACTCATTGATTTTATTACATATACAATATCCAAAAACAACTCTGTGAAGATTTTGATTATATTCATTCTAAAGTCTTCTATTTGCTATTTTTATTGCGTTTAATTCTGTTGGTTTAATCACTATGAAAGTTTTCTCTAATATTTGGTGATTCTTATTCCTTTTATTATTATCTGGATATTCTCAGTTCCATTTTTCCCATCGTGGTCTGTTCCTGGATGTTGTATAAAATGGACAGTATGTACTGCTGACAGGTCTGTGCCACCGGCATCATATATTCTGGGTATAAGATGTTCCCTCCCTCCTTGAAATAATTAACTTTCAAGAACATTGTGTTTTCATTCCCAAAATTGACATTCATTGCTCCAGCCTAAGATCAAGTGCCACCACTGATGGTTCTGATGGTTCTGAGCAGGAATGAGATGAACTGAAATTGCCTAACTCTTTTAAATCTATTTTCCCCATAGTCACCTTGACAACAAATGTTTCCAACTTCATTGCTGCATCTTGCATCTGTTGACTCAGCTTGGCACTCTCTGATACTATTCCTGATTTTGTAGCAATTATCTTCTCTATATGTTCTCTGAACTGGTTTCTTCTGACTTGAGATTTGAGCATATCTGCTCACTAAATTTTAGGGTTCTTCTCAATATTTCTGTCCAGTGACATCACTTTTTTATTGTTTTGTTAGACACCTATGCATTTATTCTTAATTTCAAAGTAACATTGTGTTCCATTCATGGGATGCTAAATGAGAGAGAATGTGTACATATTTCTCACTTTATTATTTTATTCCAATGCTTTAACAATCATTTCCGTTCTACTGTCCATGTCGTTGCTCACATTAATCTTTGAACACTCTGTACCTTATATTTAGATATTGCACAGTTTGTTGATTTAATGTATGAAATGATATTAATTTGAAAATGTGCTTCTTTCCTTGAGTTTTTGTTGTTTTGCAACGACATTCCCCCAATACCTCTATGCTAAACTGCATAGTCTTCTTTGTTTGGTCTTCCCCTACTCTTTATATTTAAATTATCTGCTGAAGTTTGTTTAAACTGTTTTTTTTTTTAACTGTTTTTTTTTTTATTTCAATCCTTTATACTAAAATTCCTCAAATTTATTTTAGTTATTGATTCCTACTACCACTATTTGGCTTGACATCCATCATTTTGGGGCTGGCATATTGAAATCACCTTAATTGTCATTGTCCTCTTTAATATGCCACCTAATAAATTTATTACACAGCAGATGAAAATATTTACAATATGTAAATCAGATCTCTTTTAGCCATGAAACCTTAAAGTCTCTGGAGAATGACCTATCTTCCTAGATGGTATACAAGATCCTTCATGATTTCAGCTTATATCACTCTTATTTCTGGAATCCTCTGAATTTAGAGTTCTTCTCTCTGGTGTCTCATGCTCTTTTTAGCATTTTTGACTGTGAATAGGTCTCAATTGAGGCATATGTCATCCCAGTGTATAAATGGATGCCTCTTCCCAAAAATATTCTCCAAATACTTATTAAATACATAATTATAACAGAAACTAAACACTGAGAAGGTAAATTTCTGGTACCATTGTCTAATCTCTCCCCCTCTTTTATTTTCCATGCATTTCACTTGTGGCCCTATTTTCCACAATCTGCACAGTAACAAATATTACACTGGACTCATTGAAATCATTTTATTAACCACCAACCTAGAGAAATTACATTTTTGTGCAACTTTGAATCATTTTATTAACCACTAACTTAGATAAATTACATTGGTTCTTCACCCTTTTGTGGAAACCACAAATAAGCATTCACTTTCCAATATTAGGTTAACTCATTAAAAATAACAACATTTTCTTGGCTAAAAAAGTCATATTTGGGGAATTTCATGTGTTTTAACATAATATGCAGAGTGTTAAATTCTACAAAATAGCTGGGAAAAATAATTTTCTCTACCTGGTTACATTTTCAGTGATGATGTGGTACTACCCATAATCTGGTATATGAGACACCTCACATGCTGGTCCATGCCTTAATGTGTATTTGATTCAGATATTTTCTCTGAGTGAAATGAGTTTACCACATTTTAAAAATAGAATTTATTTTTTAGAGCTGTTTTAAGTTAATAGCTAAATTGAGCAAAAAATAGAGAGGATTTTCACATATCTTCTGTCCTCAACTTAATAGTGTCTCCCACTCTCAACATCTGCACCAGACTGGTGCATTTGTTATCATTGATGAACCTACATTGACACATCATTATTACCCAAAGTCTATAATTTCTATTAGATTTCACTCTGGGTAGTATATTTTATGGATTTTGTGAAATGTATAATGACATATATTCACCATTGTAATATCATGGAGAATAGCTTCACTGGCCTAAACATCTTTTGTGCTCTACCTACTCATCTCACCCTCCTCTGTAACCCCTCGAAACTATGATTTTTTTTTCTTTTACTATCTCTCTACTCTTATCTTTTTGAGAATGCCATGTCATTGAAATAATATAGGATGTAGCTTTTTCAGAGTAGCTTTTTCGGAGTGGCTTTTTTCACTTAATAATATGTATTTAAGTTTCCTCAGTGTTGTTTCATGACTTGATAGCTTATTTTTTCTAAGTACTGCATACTACTCCATTGTCTATTTTTTTTATTTTTTTTTAATCCATTCACCTACTGAAGTTTCCAAGTTTCAGTTCCCAATCTTCCAAGTTTCAGCAGTTATTAATAATAGTTTTACAAACATTTGTGTGAAAGCTTTTGTTCGGATATATGTTTTCAACTCATTTGAATAAATACCAAGGAGCAGTATTGCTAGATCATACAGTAAAAGATGTTTTGTTTTGTAAGAATCTGCCAAACTGTCTTCCAAAGTGACTGTACTATTTTGCATTCCCATAAAACTGTACCAGTTTTGATTGCTGGGAGACTTTGGTACACTATTCAGTTGGAGCTCAGTTATTTTATCTATGAAACCCTCACTCATATTTCCAAGTAAAGTTATGTACTTTCTTACACATGCCACTAAAAGACTTACAAAATTTTTAAACATATCTAAAGTAGGCTATAAATGAGGCCAATCTAGGAAAGAAAGACAAGTGTTCTCCCAAGGGTAAACTCAGTTTCAAAAAAAGTCACAGTATGGGATGGTTACTAAGAACAGCGTGGAGAGCTGAGTTATGGAGAAAAAAATATGTTTTAGGGTAGAGAATTGTGTGTGGATATTGCTGGTGTCTTTCTGTACTCAACCATACTAATCTATGGCTACATACCAAATGCATCAAAATTGCAAATCACTTAGAGTTTCTATTGTGGAACCCTCATCCACTTTGGAATGATAAGACTCAAAGAGTTTATAGTCACATAACAGTTTTATTGTAGAAAAAGGACAGTACAGTACAATAACAACATATATCTCAGGTGTAAGCTTATTTGCTCTCCCATCTTTGGGAAGTTCATTGTGTTCATGTCTCACTGGCATGAATTTGAAACATCTTAGCAATAATTGGAAGCCCAATTTCTCCTGATGGAGGTCTCTATACTGAGCTAATCACATAGGCACATTCTAATTATGTGGATAGCATTGACTGTTAAATTCTTTCCTAAACACACAGGTACTAACCATGAATCCAATTATTTTTCTTAAATAATGCTGACAGACTGATATATCCTACTCTACAACAACTTCCCAACCATGGTTACAAGAATATTATCTATTTTTAGTTAACAAATTTCATGCATTGGCCATGAGTCATTAGCTCTGGGGATAAGTATACTACACCAGCTAATCTTAACCCATAATATTCAATTCTGTATATCAAAGGCATACTAAATCAAGTAAATTAAAGGCTAACAACATAGGGATAAGAAAAAAATAACCATACAAACAGAAATGATAAGAAAGCAGAAGTTGCTATCTTGAGTGATATCGGCTAGGTAAATTTTTCTCAAAAATAAACACTAAATAAAACAAAGGAAAAATGTTTGTAATACTGAAAGGATTTACAATAAGATATAACAATTATGTATATCTATCCCAAACAACAGAGTATATACAGTTATATAATGCAGAAAGTACAGGAGATGCAAGGAAAAATGGAAATGTGTTAATGATAGGAGACTTTAATATTTCACACTTAATTACAAGATAGTTCAAGTGAAATAAAAATAAGAATGTAGATGACCAATAAATATATAAATGGATGAATAAATAAAATTTGAGAAAATCTTAAAAGTGCATGCCTAATCATGAAGGGTATACAGGAATAAATAGTGTTCTAATTTACTCTAAATATGAAGTAGTTAGAAGTTAAAAGTTACAAAATTTGTTGCAATGTATCAAAAATATTATTCATCTACTTTTCTAATTTAAATATGTATATATTTATACTTCTGAATATTCACTTAGTGTAGCCTAAGTCAATTTTATTAGAATAATTTTGCTCTATAATAAAGGATAAAGGGAATGACAAACTTAAGTCTTAGTAGAGAAATAAATGATTTCAAATTCATAAAGCTGAGAAATGTTTGAGATAGATGGGAGGGTAAGAAGAAACTATATCTGCATCTTTTTTTCAGATATTTGATGATGCTCCCTCAAATCTATACATATCTGCTGAAGAAATATTTGTTTTATTTCCCTATCCATTCTTCAAATTTGATTTCCCCAAGTTCAGACAGCTACCAAGTCACATTCTCCTCTTAAAAAAGAAAGCTTCCTTGCATCGTGTTTTTTCTCCCCATCTCTAATATTGTCAGTATATAAAACCCAGATGAGAGGTAGGTATAAATGTGTGGTCAGCATTCTTGAATAAAATTATTCTATTCCCTGTCTGTAACTAAATTCTCAAACAGACAAGTAAAATTGAATTTTCAAAGTTTCATATTGGAGTAGTAAGTCTAAGTTAGAGGGAAAAATAAAATCTAAATTTCTCCCAATCCATCCATAAATTCTGAGGAATTGAGCAACTCCTAACAAGTAAAAAGAAAAACAGTACTATATATTGGTCCAATGGACACAAAGTATATTTTTAAAATGGCAAAAATTGACCATACTCCCTGCCCAAAATCCAACCTAGGCTACTCCCATGTTTCCTCTATTTTGCTTCTGCATTTATATGATTCTAATCATGTCTGAAAAATTGTAATCTCACTATTACTAAGTTACACTACAAATTTTTTTAATCTTAAATAGAATAAGGCTAAGATTGTGTCAGTTCCCATATAGTTTCACTCTACAAAAAAAAGTAGGTCTTGGCAGTTTTTAGCGATCTCTTTACCCTCCTTCCACCATCCATTTCAGCAATCTGCCGTTGACATAGGGTCTGCTCAACAATGACCATCTTCCTAAGCCTCTTACATTAGGGATTTAATTTTCAAGAACAATATAGGATTGATTTAAAAGACTACTCTAGAGACAGGTGACTTGTAATCTTGAGAAAGTTACTTAAACTCTTTACATTTCAGCTTCCTTGTATGTAAATTAAACATTAATAGTATTGTCTTTTTTTCTCTTGTTTCTCATATCTGGTGTTGGGAAGCTATTTCTATATATCTTCTACTGAAAACTAAATATATATATATTTATACATATTTTTATATAAAATATATATTTATTTATATATTATATATTATATTTATATATAAAATATATATTATATATATTTAATATATATTAAAAGAAGAACTTTGAAAATCTCACAAGACAGCAAAGAGAAGTATATTTAGCAAGAAAAGCTGAGCTCTTACTGTTTCTGTTCAAGGATATTTACAAATTTTGATGAAGTAAGCTTTTATTTTGATGAGCTCAGCTGGCAATGGAGACAGATCAAAATCTAGGACCTACATAATATTTGTAAACAAAACTGGAAACCCAAAGGATTTTACCACCAGGGTAAAAGTCAACTTAAATTAAGCCTGCTACTCCCTACCTACAAAAATGCTACAGGAAGAATTTTCTTGACTCTGCAAAGGGCAAATAACAGGGGAATAAACAATCATGTTTGAGAAGCAATAGCATGAGCCCACACTAACATGAATTTACACCTGAGTCACATCACCTGGGCAGTGCAAAGTCTTGAGTCCTGAATTAAGTTCCAAGATCTTGGGTTTGGGTTTTGTTTTGTTATGTTTTGTTTTACAAAGCTAATCCATGAAAGAAATGAATTGAGAAAATGCATCTTCACTGTAAACCTCAAATTATTCCTACAAATATTCTTTTCAAAGGCAATAAAGATAAGTCTCAAATAATAGTATTTTGACCAAGAACCAGGGGAAACTACAAAAACAGATTCTCAAAGGCTTTAGATATTGATATTATTGGTTGATATCAGGTGGATACCCTGTTTGCCATGAGAAGAACATCTGATAGCTGGGTTGCTGGGTTGCTATTGATATCAGAATGAGAAGTAAAATCAAACTTCATTTGAAACAGACCCACGGGTTCAAAAGAGAGAGTAACTATTGGATTTATTATAAGCTACTGAGATTTGGGGGCTATTTATAGTGCAACATTATAGGCAAAATCTGACTAGCAAGCAACACTAGTAAGTATGGAAATAAAATCCATTGCCATCTTGACAAAATATTATCCAGGAGCAGTTCATATATTATTTAAATAAATAAAATAAATGAGAAGTTGTCTCACTGAAATGAGAAGTTGTCTGGCCTAAGAATCAAATTCACTACCTTGGCACTATTATGACTATTCAAGTTCTGAGGTGCACTCTGGTAAGTGGATGCTTAATTTGGAAGGGAGGAGTAAACTGCTTAATTGAAATAGAGGAAATAAAATCATTTTTTATTGTCAGTATTTTTTTCTTACTAGTACATAATTATTTCTACTTCATCAACCAATATAAAATTATAAATGTGTCCATATTTATTATGATTTTAACTTTCCCTAATGTAAGACAATCTAAAAATACTAGAAAATTCCCATTTATTTGAACTATATTTATTAGTTTATGTGGATTGATATTCATTCTTAGTGAAAATATAATACGCTTCTGTTAGGATTCTTAGAAAGTCAGCTGCAATTTCCATATTATAAGAACATTGGCTGTGTGTGTGGTTGAAATACTACCTTTTTTTTCATTAAAAAGCTCATTCTCCATAACAACACTCTTGACAGAAATCTTCTCACTGTCATTACAACCCTGAAATATCAAGATTAATTATTTTATTCCTACCAATAGTAGGCGTGGTTCTAAGAACATTAGCCTTAGAACTGAGACACTTTTGTTGCCAAGCTCCACTGCGTAATAGGAGTAGAAATTTAGGAAATTGTATTTAACCTCACTGTTCCTGGATTTTTCTCATATGTAAAATAGAGATACTAATAGTACTTACCTATAGAGTCATTGCAAGAATGAAATGTTGTATATATAGTTGTATATATGTTGTATAAATTAGTATATATAAGACACTGAATCATTCTGGCACATAATAGTCAAATAACTTTTAGTTACTGTCACCATCATCATCATCATCACCATCTCTATCTTCTTATTCATTGCTATTGTCATAAATTAGACACAAGCTTATTATTCTATGCAGAAGTTTTCCAAGCTCACAGATTAATGCTATTGCTTATAATTGGCATTTTATGTATTTATGTGCACCACTTAAAAGATGCATCATTATAGTTTAAGTGACTTGGAGAAGAACTTTTGTGTTTGTCTTTATTTTTCTTGCTTTTACAACAAATTTAAAAAATGTATGCTAATGAATATATCAAGGTAAATAATTGTGTTCAATATTCTATATTAGTAGTAATCATAATTATTATTATTTATAATTATTATTCAGGGATTTGGATTTTATAGATAGGGGAGTTAAGGCATAATAATATTATATAATATTACTTATTCACATTGTTGATAAAAAAATTAGATTTTCCTTTTTTTATTCCTTTAAAAATAAAGTTTATAAGGAGTCCATCTAGTTTGTGATTCCCTCCATCCAGTCATCTATAGGCTGTCTGCTAAGGCTATCACTTTTGGGAAGATGATGTAAGGAAGTTTCAATATATAGCTGGCATAATTGTGCATAGCTGCTGTCAAGAATTCCTAGGCAGAGACTGTCATCTTAAAAGGTTACTGTGACATTTCTAGAATATGTTTTTTCAATATGAATGAAACATGTTGCCATTTTGGTTGAGGGTGGGAAAGGCATGGAACCTGACATTTTCCACACTGCCAAAATTAGAAAACAAAGTATTAGAATGCCAAGATTAATCAATCACCCAACAAGTATTTATGTGATACCTACTAAGGTGCCCAATGCATTGATGAAACTAGCATTTTATCAGGTTTAAGTGTTTAACCACATGTAACCTAAAAATCAATTAGAAAAATCATTTAGATTAAATGATATAGACCTGCCAAGAGAATGTAACATTCATACATTGAAACTACTAATGTACCTATACCCTTTGGATGAATATTTTCCATACTCACAGTTATTATAAATGCATTCAAATTCTGACTGTAATAGAGTTTAACTTTTTGAATAAACAGAAATAAGAAAATTATGTAGTTGAGATGTTAAAGAATAATTACAAGCAAATAACTTTACAAAGCTAAAATCCTAACCTTCCAAAAGAGGAATAAAAGAACTTGCCAGGAGTACAATCAATGACTGGATTTGACTGCTTTATACAAAAATGCATTGATGTTAACAAAATCACTTAAGAAAGATTTATTTCAGCTATATTAGTAGTGAGAATAATGGAAATAAAGGTGAACTTCAATGCAGTGGCATGAAATTTACAAATTGGGATAAATCAAAATTTAAAAATAATTTTGATTATAAAAAAAGAGAGGCAAAGATCATGTGAAAAGTCTTAGGCATGATTTAAAATATTTTACATTGTGTGGGAGGCTCTTCAGATAAATTTGGGAATAAAGTTGCTGTGCTATCCTTCCTGTGGAGCTGTAAATGTCATGTTCCAAACTCAGGATAATTCCACAGCTGGAAAAAAAATTATAGCCTGGTCTACCAATTTTCTATTATATTATGCTTTTGTTAATCTTTAATCCTTTCCCAATACAAGTTATTTAATTTAATAAACAATATCTGTTGTGATATTTATAAGCTAAAATAGCCCATTTATAATAAGAATAGAAAATTCTAAGATTGAACAGATTATCTTTATTTGCTTTTTTTTTTGTTTGTTTGCTTGTTTGTTCTAATTAGATTTGTGAAAAGTGTCTTTTTTTTCCTTATTCTTTTGCTTAATTAGTTGCCAAATCTGAAAGTGAAGTACTATAGATAGTTTCACATAAATGTAAATATTAATACTATATTTGTAACCTTAAAGAATTTATGAGATTATAAAAAAAAAACAGGTACAAGTTGTGAAATGCATAATAAATGTTTGAATGGATTGAAATAATATACATATAGAGTTTTGTTGGTTTGTGTGTATATATATATAGTTTATATATAGTTTTGTTGATTTAAAAGGAGCTGAGATTTAAAATATATTCTTTTAAATTTCTTTTTTTTTTAAATCAACAATGTACCTTTGGTTTCAATCATCTTTGCTCCAAAAGGTTGTCAATTCTCTAGGCTCATTTCCTAGTAATTATAGCTTGAGAAAAAGAAAAAAAAACAAAAAATAGACAGCAAGTAAACTCAAACGTTGAACCTTTTGGGTGGGCAGCAGGAGTTCTTAGGACTATGGTTGTCTGTTTCATTTCAACATTCCTTTTCATCATGATCTATTTCAAAAGTTTCCTGAGATACAGTCCTTTTATTCTACTTTTTCTCAGTATTGGGCTACTAAGTTCCTAAAAATTGTGACCCAGACTCCATTTACATCAGAACAGAACCTGCAAAGATATAACCACTCTCTGTTGCTAGCATTTATTTTATGCTAATTCCCAGTGTCATAATCACTGGCATTTCACAAATGTCCCAAACACATTTGCAATAAAATTTCATTTAAAGCATTGTTTTGCTTTTCCCAGATTGGTGTACTATTTAGATTTATTTCTAAAGCAATTAACTGAAATAATTATTGACTATCATTTATTATTAAAGTGATGGCCTAGCACTGTGATAGTATCTGGAAGAAAAAAGGTTGTCAGAAAATAAACAAAGAAATCACTAAGACACCTCTTATAACTTTGAGCAGGTCACTATCTAAAGAGAAGGTAGAAATATTACATGCATATAATATATATATGTGCATACTTAAAAATCAGTATAATATATGATAGATACAATAGTAAAATATTTGTTAATTCTTTCAATAAATCTTCATTGAGCACCTAGACAGATAGACACAATTCTATGTTTGAGGTCATCATAATGAACAAAACTGACTAAATCTATACTCTCCTAAAATTTACATTCTCTTTGAGGGAGACAGACTATAATCAGAGTCAACAAGTAAGTCATATAATATATTCAAAAGGTGTTAGTGTTAGGGAGAAAACAAATGCAGTAAGTAGAAAAGAGAATCTGGGGAAATATTACAGTTATTAGTGGAGTAGGTGGAGTAGACTTCAATTGAAAAATAGCTATTGATCAAGAACTTGAACAAGGTGAAGAGACAGCTGGAGAAAGAGGACATGATCAGTGTAAATACCTGAAGTCAGAAACACTAACGAGAGGCTGGAATAACATAAGCAGACATGAGAAGAGTAGAAGAAAGGTCAAACAGGTATGAAGAGGCTTTTTGGACATTATAAGGAGTTTGTCTTTTACTCTGAGTAACATGAGGAATGATTAAATAGTCTAGAAGAAGAGAATGACCACATAGGAAATTCATTTTGAAAAGATTCTTCTGACCTCAATGTTAACAGTGTATAAGTCCGGCAAGATGAAAATAGATGAATTAGGAAGTTAATTGCTCTTAACAATTGAGGGAATAGGCGTGTTGGTGGCTTGGATTAGGGAATAGAAGTGGTGAGAAGTAGGATTCTGTGTATTTTTAAAATGAAACAAATGGAATTGTTTGGAGGTGGGATTTGCAAGAAAAAAGTAGTTTCTAGGATAACTTCAAGGTCATGGGACTTGAGCAGTTGATGAAGGAAAGCATTGCCAATCAGAGATGAAACAGATAGCAGGTGAAGCAGGCTTGGCTTGTGTTTGGTGGGAAAATCTGTGGCACTCTTCCTAATATGTCAAGTATAAGATATTCCTATTAAGAAGTAGTTATCTTTGGAATTTCAAGAGAAGGTAAGACTTAAATAATAAATTAGCTGGTCACAAACTTTAAAAGCATTATTAAAATCCACATAGCAATGAGAAAAATAAAACAAAAAACCATGAGCTGAGGTTTAAATTACTGGGATGGGGAGAAAGTATCATTCCTTAATTTAATAGAAATTGAGAAATGAACCTCTAGGCAAGTGGACTTCAGCAAACTCTTTGACAAATAGAACAATAAGACAATTGTTCTTTGCTTTGGAAAAATTTAGTACTATGATTACCATGTGCCAGGTATTGTGCATTGAGGGAATAGTGGGAGGAAAGAAAGACTCCATCCTTGAATTAAAGGAACCCACAGATCTTTATTAATTTCATTTTCTTTCCATCTTGTATGCCATTTTGTTATTTTTGAGCATATATGTAACATTTGTTATACAATAATTGCCTAGGGACAGGGTCCATAATTCAGTTATCTCTTTGTACCCTTAGTTCTATCAAAAAGGCTTGCAGATTTATGAACTTGATCTCATTTTATCCTTCAAAAACACCTCTGAGGTAAATATTGATCATGATTAATAAGCAAGTTGTAAATGAATGCAGGGATCACTCTATCCTTTCATCCCTTTGTCTTCCTACTTGAACACAAGCACTTGTAATGAGCAAGGGATTTTGAAAACTGGCTCTGTTTTCTTGTTAAGTGAATGTGTTTGGCTGAAATTATTTAATGAAGATATGTGAGTATAAGTGAGTTTATGTGTATTCATAAACCAGAAAACATATGAATGATTTCTTTGAATATTTTTGGTATTAGTCTATCATAATCATAGCTTTTATATATATATGTGTGTGTATATAATGTAGATATTATATATAGACATTTAGGTAGATCTATTGATAAATAAACTCAGATATGTAGTATTGTTAATAATGAATCTTAGGAATTTTTTTTTCTTTTTTAGAAGATCCTAGACATCTAACTACTCACTGCTTACATGTATAAGTCTACCAAAAAATGTCTGCAATTCTTGCAGTTGTGTAACAGTATCTACTTGATATATAAATAGAAACTAAGAGCATGCATTTATCATTGCACAAAATTTCTTTGATAGTTTGTTGAAAGTAGGACCAGAATTGATCATCTTAATTACATTTCTAATGAACAAAAAGACTTATAAATCATTTTATTACTTATCTGAATATTTAAATCATGAAAACAGAGGACAGAATGATTTATTTATTTTGTGTTTAGAAAAATTTATAAAGTAGAAATAAGATATTTTGTTATAAATTCAAAGCTTTTCTGATAACTGTTTTGTCTTTTTTATTTTCATTAAAAGAAGAATTATACACTAATATAAAAGAAGTATATATGATTTATTATATCTCTAGGGTATAGAATATCCCTTGATTTTATAATAGATGCTCAGTAAATATTTTATGAATGAAGGTATAAGTGGATGAATAAATTAAAGACCCACATTTGTTCAATAAAATTAATGATATGATATCGAGACAAGGTTGCCATATTCCTCATGTAAAAGAAATTTTGGACATACAATAATCTGTATATTGGACATTCCTTTGGGAGAACACAATACCAGGGAGATAACTGAGTGAGTTTAAATAGGTAATTATAGGTATAAAGTTTAAGATTCAAATTAATTTGAAAAAATTAATTCTTTAGCATGCCACCTTCATTATCAACAAATAGGATATTTGTTATTGAATAATATCTCCAAAATATAGGCCTTATATTGACAAAGAAGCCTGCTAATCAATTTCCTTTGGAGACCTGGTTGGGATGATGTTAGAGATCAATCCTTTAATTAAAAAAAAAAAATAGATGACAAAATAAATGACCTAGAAAGTTAATGTCATTTTGAAATTATGTGAAGGAGGAAAACTTAAAAATCTTCAAACAAGAATTCCAATTATTGACATTTAATGTTAATTAAAATAACTAATGCTGTAAATGTTAAAGCTAATTATAAACTAAATGTATATTTTTAATTATAACTAATATGAAATATTCAAAAGATATACCTTCTTTTATTTTTCCATTATTTATTCATTTTATTTTTAATGAATAGCCCTTCTAGGATATTGAGGATTTTCCTTCTTTTCAGTTCAACATATATGATCAAACTTTTTTTTTCCTTAAACTTTGTCCTTCTGATAGCCAGCTGAATGGGTACTTAGAATATAAGATTACTGCCATATTAGGTCTTTAGTATAATCCGACGTGTCACATAGCCTGGTAATGTGACTATATTTTTAAGTAGACCAATAGTTGTTTTTCTTTTATAATTAGACTACTATGCAAACTAAAATATCTGTGATCAGAGTGATGTGGGCCCTTTCAACCTCAAAGTTGGGGGAAAAATTACCATTTAAGAAGATTGAAATAATTGATTCTGTATTAAGGACATGTCAGTATTGCATGCTGAATCAGTCCAAAAGCATAGCATTTTCACTAATTAGCACAGGAATCTCTGGTATTTACAATATACTCAGCAGGAATGTGACTTCTTAGTCTAGGCCCAAAAAAGTGCTCCATTTATAAATAAAACATGTTGTGGAGCCTGAGAAATAAGGAATCAGTTAGTGCCAGCTAACCTCCATGATTTTAGCAACTCTCGATAATTAACTGCCAGTATTTTAATTTATTTATTTATTTTTTGCTTTCTATGGAATCATTCATTGACAGAAAAGCAGATTTTGTTACAAATAAATGTATAATGAATCTTTGAAAACTTGACATAATTGCAATGCTGTGTCTTAATGGAATATTCAGTGTTATTACTGTCATTACTAGGCATTTTCAAAGTCACCATGGGAGGTAAGATATTTTTCATTAAAGGGTTATTTCAGTCTGAAATCTGTCTGAACTATTATTGCCTATAATCCTCAATAGCATGGATGCCATGCAAAAATGAGAAAATGTTTTATTCTTTCAGGTATTATTTTGGCAAGTATGAACAAAAGGAAATTACTGTATTGCTAATGTCTTGGGATATAGGATGTCCATATTTTAAATTTGTTTAAATGAAAATTTTTATGTGTTCTATAAATGACTATCACTTTTAATATGAAGAGTTTGCTACATATCATAGCATAAAAAGACTCATTGTAAAAAATGATTCTTACTTAAATCATATTAATTTGGCTAGAGCTTTCAATACTAATTATAATGGCGTTGTGTTCTTACCTGCATGTAATGTAATTCTGGGTCAAGATACTTAGTTCATGGAGAAAGCTGTTCATCCTAAGGAAAAATCAAACTGGAGACAAGGTAGTTGTAAAAACTGGTTTATTTTTTTTAAAAATAAATACAAAAATATAAATATAAAACATTAGCAGATAGAATTTGATGAAATGAAATTGCACAAACGTTTGTATACCAGGTTGCATATCACACCTACTAACACCACATGTACATTTTTTTTTAATTTAATGTACAGAACAGGATATATTTTAAAATTTTTCTTCACCTTTTTAAAAGCTTCATTTGCAAGGGCAGGATGTGTACCTAACAGAAGCGGTTTATTGGTGAGGTTGCTTAAGGGAGAACTATCCTGTTCATGTTTCTGAAATTATCTTTTATTTACTAAGATGGACAACACTGAATTTCCATAGCTTTGGCTCTTGGAAGTGATTAAATAAAATGTCATATATATTCCATGAGACATCCTACAGGAAAGAATTAATGTAATTAATGAACAAATTAAGAAGTAAGTGGGAAAAAATTGTGCTGAGTGGCAGGAAAATTCTCCTGAATATCAAATATTGTGGAGACAGCGTTGATAAAGTTACTTCCTCTTGTTTGAACAGAACATATATCCTAGGTTAAGAGTCTTTGTCACTTTCCCCGCCACCATACATTTCTGCTAGCTTATTAAACCGAGGGCCCCATTCTCGGAGGTAATCATAGTTTTGGTCTCCTTCGGTAGTACCTGATTCTAATGAACTCAGAGATTCGGCAATGGAATCGTTTCCTTCATAGGCGTAGGTTGCAAGCGAGTCGTATGGAGGTGCGGTGGGGTCGAGGTCGTGCTCTTTAAGCCTTTCATTAATGAAATCCCGGACGTCCGTGTTATCCGGAGCTGTGGGAGTCCTTCGTGGGATAAATAACGTTTCTGGAATAATATCTCGCCGGAGCTTTTTTTCCTCAATAGCTGCAGGATTCCTCAGGGTGCCGATATCAAAGGCCTGTGTGTCCTCCTCGCCGCCACCTTCGTCGTTGTAGCTCACGATGTTGTCTCTGATGTCCTCTTTAGACAAGATCAGAGGCTCTTTCTTTCGCTGTCTTTTCAGAGCTGCAAACAGTACTACTATAACTTGAAAAAAGACAAGAAGACACATTAGAGATTCATTTAAAACGCTCTAAGTAATGAGTGGAAGTACATGAAGGAGTTTAAGTTACTTAGGCTTTTTATAATAGGTTAGAATTTAAGATTAATTTTGTACTTCTGACAAATTTTTTTTTTTTTGGGGGGGAGGAGTTAGGGAAAGAGATGTTGAAGGCTTTAGCCCCGGTGGTTGGTGCTTAAGATCAGTGTTTCTAATTTATTTTTAAAGCAATATAGAATAATCTTCAAACACAGTGATTTATACTTTATCCATTTATCTAAGAACTGTCTAAAGGTGGTTCTCAATTATACAAACAAAATTTATCTTTTGCATTAAATGGGAACATAAGATGTGATATAAAAAACACACAAATGGAATTTGAAAGCAAATAAGACAATTGAAAAGGACAAAAATATGCTTTTTTCACATCCTGTACAATATTAAAGGCAATGTCTTTCTGAAGGCATTGAGTTTTACTTATGTTAAAGAGCATTGGTGATGGATTTGCATAGATTTTTTTTTCTTGCCTTGTTAAAAGAAGGCTGTAATTATTGGAAAAAGACCAGTTAGCTAGACTGGTTAGTTAGATGGGTTTAGAAATTTATAAGATCTTTCCGTGGAAATATCTATCTTGCATGAAACCTTTTCGCCCCAAAATTGTCAGAGCAGGTGATGGCTAAGAGTAAATTCAAATTACTGCATTTAATTAACTCCAAAAAATATTTATGAATCTTGGCTAGATGCATCTTAAACAAGTAGAGACTCACAAATAGAAATGTGTGTTGCTCAGAAAGTACATTTCCCCATTTCCATGAAACAATAACAACAGTAACAATATAATAATGTTAATAATCATAATGATAATAGAATAAATGATAGTAAACAGTTAATATCAAATTCCTCTAATTGCATTAGAGTTTCTCATCATTATTCATTATCTCCAAATATTTTTTCCTCATCCTTTAAAATCATTTTTAA
Source organism: Microcebus murinus (assembly GCF_040939455.1). Lineage (NCBI taxonomy): Eukaryota > Metazoa > Chordata > Mammalia > Primates > Cheirogaleidae > Microcebus > Microcebus murinus. Next base: position 18,579,214 of record NC_134114.1, read on the forward strand.
GAAACAGATGTGAATTCAATTAGATGAGATAAAGAAGGGAAAAATTTTATGTGATATATACACATCAAAAGCTTAGACTAGTTTGGCTTCAACTTATGTGAAAGAGAAAACAAAGGACTATTTTAATGCTACAAAAAAGAAAGTTCTAATCCATTGATAAAGTGTTCTTGGCCTTAAAGTGATTAAAAGCTAAATAGGCAGAGTCTGAAAAGAATGTTTATTCTTCAAGTTTTTAAGAAAATATGATATTTTATTTTGCATAAATTCATGTATTTATGCACACATTAAAATTTATGATGTAAAGATTTGAAACCTTAGATTGTTTATTGTCAACCAAAAAATTGTACCTAGTACAAATCTTTTAATAGTGAGGATTATGAAAATTTACTAAGATTGGCTCTAAGTCCAAGTTCATTTCCCTGCTTCTTCAAACGTCAGATAAAATGTTTTTTGATTAGGGTCACAGGAATACTCACAAAAATAATTTTAAACTAATGCATCTAGAGAGTAAATTTAATCTGATTTTTTAATGCAAAAGCAGTTAAAAGCAATTTGTCCTAGGTTATAAAATCAAGGATCATCATGCAGGGGAAACATAAAGCAAGTAAAAGGCTTTTTAAGTATTATTTCATGAAGATGTAAGATAGTGAGCCCTTCGTCAAGCCATAATAAGAAAAAAGGTGGAACTAAGCATTAGAATCCACTGGAAATCTGTATGTACGGTGAGCAAGATAACTTCTCTAAGCCATTCAGAAATTGTGTGACCTTGGATAATGTTTTGAATAGTTCTAACTTTCAGTTTCATTATGTGTAAAATGATGATAATAACCATAAATACTCCATACTTTTTGTGAAATTAAAAAAATGTTTTTGTAGTAAAGTGCCAGTTAGAGTCTGACACATAGTAAACAGAATAAAAACTTGCTACTACTAATATTATTCTTACTGGAGACTTTCATTTCTAGTAAGTATTTTAATAGAATGAGTTTGCCTACATAATTTAATACATTAACTCCCCAAATATTCATATTGTTCATATTTGCAATTATGGATTCAACTGCTAGAATGCATATTTATTAGTTTTCCTTAATTTGTTTACTGTATTAATGGCCAATCAGATTATAAAAATATAATTTTACCAATTCTTACATATTCTAGTAAATAAAATCAAGTTTATTTCTCTTTGTGGTACTTGGAAAAGTCTTGTTCTGTCTCATATTCCATAGTAACAGGTTATATAACATGTATTTTTAAAAGTGCATGTTCTTACTTCCTGTACTACATAAATATGTAATCTATAATTGTTCATGTCATCCATTTAATGATTTATCTGTTACAACTAATTTACCTTTCAGTTATTTAAACACAGAGCTACAGTGTGTATATGCTATGATAAAGTAGAAAAATGGAACCTTCTATAGAATGAAGTAGAAATAACTAAATTATATATATAATGATTAAGTTTTTCATCACATTTTGTTGCATGTCCTAATATCATATAAAAACTTGCTCTCTTTTCATAATCATAACAAATTGCTATGATTATTATTGTCAGCATTATTTAAAAATTTGAAATGAAAGACAAATTATTTTATTTAACTTTATAAGTATGAAACATTAGCAATAATTGAGTACAGGTATGCTTGTGGGAAGTGATTCTGTACAAGTCAAGTCTTTAAAACCACTTCGGTATGAGCCTCGACTATAATCGATAGCCACAGATGAACAGGCACAGCTCAGCGTTAACTTTAGCCAACAACCATGATATGAAAGGCGCATCGCCTAGTGTCGACTTTAGTCGACAGCCAAAAGCTTTTACTTTTACAGCTTTTATCTCTGTAGTTGCAGTGTGTACGTTCAGCTAATAAGTTACTACGAATCTGTGACCTTTTAACAAGTCCTTAGTAGGAGTTATTATAGTTATTTTCCTAAAGCTGCCTGTAAAGTAAAACAAGCTTTCAGTGCTTTAAAGCTTTCCTCATAACACAAGAGCAAAATAGATTCGTCATCAATGCACAGCACAAACTACTGTGTGGACTGTGAGTGCCGGCTGTGGGCAAGGTTTTGCAGAAGGTGAGTGCCATATTGAAGTGGTTAATTTCCATTTTGACAAAAGTTATCGACTTTACCCTTGTCTTTGTTTGTTTAGTCTTATTGAGATTTGCTAATATCCAACTTCCAGAGTTGAGTGTTGAGACCCCACTATTCACCTTCAATTCCTCCAGCCTCTGCTCTACTCCCCTACAGGAGTTTGGCAGATGATCCAGAAAGAAACAATGCCATAGATGCTGTTACTACAGCACCCAGGAGAGCAGTAATGGGCCAGCAATAAAATAGCTGTGGTACTGAAATTGATGCCTCTTCCTTCATTTGTTCACTGGATCTAAGCTTCTGAGAACACATAATTCTATTACAACATTCGGCCTAGCCATCAAGAAATGCTACTGCCCATCTCAACTTTCCAATTTCCTACAAAAGCCATTCTACTTTCATTCTTCTTGCCTTTCCCTTTGTTTAATATATTGTAGTGAAAGGTAGATAGTTGTTTTTGTATATTTGAATTCACATCTGAATGACTTCTAGGCCCCACATTAAAAAGTCCCATTGCTATAAAAAAATTCTTTATATATTCTTCTATATTCTGAGCTAATAAAATATTTTAATATAAACAATATTCCATAATTTATGTCTATCGTCAAACTTGGGGTTAGTTTTGGGGAAGTATTAATAGCAAGCTTTCTTATTTAAAAACATAATTTAGTAGGAAATCTAGACAACGTTAGATCCCATTTTCTTTAAAGTTTCTTTCTTACCCAGCAGAATGATGATGCAGAGAAGGATGGCGATCAAGGCTCCAGTGCTGAGGCCAGCAGGGAGGAGCAGGGCTTCGGCACTGCAGGACTGCATGTTGCCTTGGCTGTCGCAAGCGCACACTCGGATGGTCAGCGTGCCGGTGCTGCTCTGAATTGGGTAATCATTGTCTGATATCACCACAGGTAAGAGATAAGTACTGATTTCGTGTCTGTTGAATCCATTTTTTCTGGTTAAAATTCTGGCAGTATTATCTAAAATAATAATTTAAAATATTAAAAATGGTTTGGGATAGTAAATGCCTCAACCTGATAGCCCTTGTTTGACAAATAAATAAAAATGATTTTGTAAAATATTAAATTGAAATTTTTAAATAAAATATGTACAATGCAATTACTATGTAGATAAGATAAATTAATTTGAAAAATCGAATATTATGGATTGTTATTTATTAATTTTTCACATAATTCCTCAATGTTTTCAAAATAGCGAATTTTTAGAGTGAATCATTTACCAAGACTTCATAGATGATAACGTGCTGTTTTTCAGTTTTCAGACAACCTGTTTTGATATCCCCCCAAAAAAACCATAAGTGATTTTTCATTTACACATGTCTATGTGTATGCTGACACACTCACAGAACATTAATCCAATATTCATGAAGAAAAATAAGACTGGGTAAATTTTAAGGGTTGTTGTATTTGTTTAAATCAATAATGAAGTAAAACCCTTTAAGAGTCATAAATCTTGCCATTGCAACAATGCCTTTGCAACAATGTCTTTGTATTGATTCCTCTAAAAGGTTACTTCTCATTCTTCTTAGGCTCTATGCCTATGTGGCTTTGGTGAATCTGCTGCTGCTAAATCTCATCAAAGTTTGTGTAAGAGTCTCACTGACTCCTTCATTCTTATGCCATAAGGCCTTTTTTGTTGTAGGAACTGATTATTTCCAGCCTTTTTAATCTTTTTAAGACTCAGTCTTTTTGCAGCACTCATAAAGAGATTTCTTTTACATGTTTCATTTTAAAATAGAAGAGAGTAAACATTGTCAAAGAAGACCTGACCATAATATCATTATATATCTGATTAACACAAAATTTTATAACTCTGATCAATAAATTGATACAGAATGTATATTGTAATAGTTATTTTAGAGGAAATTTCCCATTAATGTCATCTTAAATCATAATGAACGAGTTTTAAAATTTACCTTCATTATCTTGCACTGTGAAGTTTGGATTGACAGCAGCTAAACTGAAGAAAAATTTCTGCCCACCTAAAGGGTCATCTTTGTCGACTGCACTTATAGTCTGTATTAGCTGTAGAAAAGAGAAAAAATATGTATCATCAAATATCCATGAGTATAGTCTGCTTTATAGTATGTAATTTTTAACATCTTAATTTGTCTAAGTTTTTTCTAGATAATTGTTTTTGTTCCTGTACATGTATCTTTGAGTTAATTCATTTTTTATTATTACTTTGATTTCAATGATATTTCTCTCTCTCTCTGTCTCTCTCTCTCTAATCTCTGTCTTTTATATATTACCCATTCCTTCAAAATGATAATGAAAATATTGTATTATTTGAAATTTTTATTGATTTAGATGTAGCATTTGAAATGAGTAGGTTATTTCATATGCATTTAAACATTGATCTAGTAGAGTTTGTCTAATGCCAGAAAACTTTAGGAAATTATTGTGACTAGGGCTTTGCTGTTCCCCAAAAGTAAAGTGAAAAATATTAAAGAAATGTAGAGATTTTATAGTTTATATTGTATGTCACTTTTTAAAAGAAAGTCTTACATTATTATCTGCTTTAGCAGTAATAGTTCAATTCAGTCGCATTTGCATCACAATTATATTTTTAAATTTAACGTATGCATACTATGCTGAAGTGGGTATTTTATAAGGGTCAACTTTATTTGATTTTAAGATAAGAGGTAATATAAGATGCTATCTGGTAATAAAGTAAACACTTTAATATCTTATACATACTCAGGTCACTGCTTTGGGCATATTATATGATTAATTAATATTATAAAAAACATATATATAATGATATAAATGTAACAGATATATACTTTTTACATATATATTCCTTTTTTATTCTTTAATGTATATGTATAATAAGTTTTTATGTTTTTTAATATTTTAACTTTTAAGAGAGCTTCAGTAGTTGTTAAATATGTATATTGATACCCATTATGCTTAACTAAAAGGAATATACTTTTTACTGCATTAACTCACTTTAATATTGTGTGGATATTGGTTGAGAATATTTGTTGCTGTTGCTTTATTGGTTTAACAAGAGATTTAAAGTTCAAAGCATTATGCAAAATAATTAGAAAAAGTAAAGAAATTATTATAACTAATCTATATTAGATTTCTTTTAAAGCAGTGGTCCCCAAACTTTTTGGCACCAGGGACCAGTTTCATGGAAGACAATTTTTCCACGGATAGGGGATGGGGTGAAGCAGAGCTCAGGCAACTGGGAGTGGCTGTAAACACAGGTGAAGCCTCACTGGCTCACTTGCTGTTCACCTCCTGTGTGTGGCCCGAATCCTAATGGGCCATAAACCAGTACTGGTATCAACCAGTCAATGGCCAAGGGTTGTGAACTACAGTTTTTTAAAGTATCTCATAGCAATAAAAATGTGATAAATTTGAGGCACTAGCCTATTTAATTACAGAGCTAACCATTTATTTCAAAATGATACAAGAATATAATTGAACCAAAGATGTGTGTTTAATGTCTAGAAACAAGCAGCAAGAACAAATCATTTAAAACTATGAATAATTTTAAAGTAATTGGTTAAAATATAGCAGAATAACTACTTGAATTTTAACTGTAATTTAAGATTAAATATAAACAAGAATTAGAAATATCCATAAGAGAATATAAACATATGAATGAATTATACAAATGTCAAAATAATGTTAGCTAATACTATTTAAGAGGTTTCACTTCAATGACAAAAACATTTCTTAGCTGATTTCTTTTCTGTCAAGTACACTCTAAAGGATTTCATTTTTAAATAATTATTTGTTAAAAATATATTGAAGAGGATAAATGGCATAAATAGGATATATACCAAAAAGGATAGTATACTAATGGAAAGTCTTAGTCATTAAGATTAATATGTTAATATTCACACATAGATACAAAAAAGGAATGAAATGTAGAAATAGAGCTAAGAGTCTTTTAAAATAAAAACTATCATATCTAAAATATACATTTGTACCTGTATATTTTGTCTCAAAATTAATTTACCAACTACAATTTCAGTTCATTTTTATGAACCTGAATTATACATTTCTGAAAACAAATGACCACAACTTCACATGTATCTATAAGAAATTACAAAGATTTACAAAAATATCAACAATCAAACTATTATTTTAATCATAGATTGTAGCACTGTTCATTTAAAGATCAGTGATCAATTTATATATTTTCATTAAATTTTATAAAAGACATAATTCAAACATATTGATGATACGAAGTAGAATCACATGTTGCAGAATCTAGATCATATTATATTTTTATCACCTAAGACTTCTCTATTGCAGATAGAGTCACTTACTCCCTTTACAATATAGCTTTTTTCCCCTCTAAGACATAACTTGACTTGTAGTGGTCCAACTTCTTCATATCAGAATTTACCTACAAATCTAGTCTTTCCTTCCATTTCCAACTTTGCATTCAAAAACCCCAGTGCTCTTATTTTGGTAAATGTGCCATAAAGAGTCGTAATAGAAATCAGAAGTTGGCAAAAAGGAGATAAAACTATTGTTTCCTGGCTCTCTGTAAGCCTTTTTGGTTTTTGATTTTTGTTTTTGCTTTTTTCACTATTTTGTTTCTCTTGGAAACAAACTCATTTTTGATCCAATTCCAATAAAAGGGTTTGCCACAATTAGGAAACAAACAAAAACTAGTGATATCTAGTATTCATTTTAAACATATGAAGAAAAGACACAGATACATGATTTATATTTTACTCCCTAAGCAATAATATAATTAATTTTTATTTCTACTTGGATATTCTAAAATAATCTTAAATGAACTTGAAGGATGTTTCAGTAATTGTACTATAATAGGGTATAGAATAATGAATGAATTTTAAGATATTTAAAGTTAGTATATTTTTTGTAGATGTTAGATATAATATAGAATATATAGTTATTAATTTTAATATATTTTAGTTTTTTCTGTAGGTAGCCTAGGAGATTTTGTTGATGAAATATTGCCTTTGTCCTAATAAAATGAACACTTTTCAGTTAGGGAAATAAACATTGTTCTATGGAAAATATGTAATGGGATATTTTTGCTTTGATAAAGGCTTAGTTATTTGGTTTGATGTTGCTATTAGTTGATATTTGGTTTGATAAGTTGCTTAGATAAATACTGTTGATGAGTAAATATAAGCAGCATCTTTCCTTGGGGAGCCTTCTTGGGAAATCTTTGAGATAAAAATGTTATTTTCTTCCCACAGATATTAAAAATTATCACAATTTGTTTTATTAATTAAAGGAGTAGGCATGAATGAGGGAAAGTGGAAGAAAAAAATCTAGCCCTCTCTCATCCCTCCTTTTGAGGTCCCCTAACACTCTCTGAGATGGAAAATGTGAGTAGTCAAGTAGCCTAATTTAAGTACAAGAAGGGACTATTACTATTTCATCAGCTGCAGTTACATTCTTTCCAACAAAGAAAATCTTCTACCCTTGGATCAGGGAATAGGCCAGAGCAGGGAACAGAAAGGAGAAGGGATGGCAATTAGTTTTATTTCTGTTTTCTCATTTTGTCCACACACCAAATGAATGAAATCATCTCTCGTGTCATTCTAAGTGCAACTCTTAAAGAACACTTAGTTCAAAAGAATATTGGGTGGATTAAAATACTCTATGAATAACTAAAGCACACCCAGACATCTAAACACGTTCCTACCTTCCTAGAAGGAAAGACCAAGCTAACAAATGAATTTCAAGAAAGGCTTATTGAAGAACAACTATATCAAATAACCACTTTGACTTTGACTGCTAGGATATCATAACCTAGAATTCCAACAGTTAATATATAACAGTTTCATTTCAACAAGAAATTATTTTCAGCCTCTGTGACCAAAGTGAGATCTAACAAACTGGTCTCATTAAAAATAACTAGTATGAGAGGCTACTGCACATGCAGCCAATTCAACAAAAATTATTTATCATATTCTTCCTATCAAATTGGTCAAGAAAGGCTAACTCATTTTTTATTAAAATCATCTTTTATTTGATTATTTTCTTCAGTATTCCAACTACTATTGAAATGTCTAAAAAGTGTAGAGAAGTTACTGAGCCAGCCACGGTTAAAAAGAAAATAAGCAAAAGGAAAATAAACAAGCACAATCCCTTATTTTGTATATTTTGAATACATTTGTAAATCAGTATTTATAATGATTCAAATGCTTTGAAAAGATATCTTTTGAAAATCAAATAGAATAACCACCATAGAGAAAGCAGTGTATGCAGCAGTAGCAAAGTGGGTAATTTATCTCTTAGAGAAAAGACTTCAGCTTATATCATGCTGAGCCTGCCAAGCAGAGGACTATTTGGAATGGTATTTTTTGGATGTGCACTGTTTCATTAAGAAGTAAGTGGGAAGAAGCTAAGTCATTTAAATATTCCAAAGTAAACATTTCCATAACATTTTTAAGTAAAAAAAAAAAAATGAATCCAACTGCAACAATTTTACCATTTTCAAACAATAGAGAGGGTATTGAATTCCTGTTAGAATCTTCAAAAGAATGAATTTGAGTTATTCTACAATATAATTTGCATAAAAATGTAACAATGACATTGATGTTTATAAAGAGCATCAAATTATGTCAAAATACAATACAACTTTCTGATGGCTCCTCTTTCTTTAATAAAACACATTTGATTCCAATTATTATTTATAACATGCAGCTTCCTTCTGTGAAGATAGCACTCAAACCAATTATGAGCATTTCTTTCAGCCATATACACTGGAGCTTTTCAATCAACAAAATGAGTCCACTGAGGAAAAAACTTAAAGAATTAGAAACAAAGCTGATGAAGGAAAAATGTTTTAAAGGACTAAAACCAAGTCATTAAGCACTTTATGTATTGCCGTAATGGTGAAATGCAATGTATAAGGCTAAGAAGCGAATTCTGCTGCCTTACCTCAAAATCATATTTATATACATCGGAATATTGATTAAATGTTCTGCTGCTTCTGTACATTTGTCTCTGGGTCCTCCCCAAATTTCATTTCCCATCTCTCTAGCAGTTATCAATATTTATTTAATGGCACAGTAATGGTTTTAGAGGTTTATTTATATTTTTGAAAGTTTTAAAATTTATTTCTTATTATACCTTATCATTTTTGTGGCGATGATAAAATATCTTCACATTAGAACTTTACAAAGGAAATATGAAATCTGGCATACTGCTATTTAAAATATTTTCACTTTTAAAAATATAAGCCACAGGTTCTTATTTATTTTATTTTTTTAACTCTTCTTACTATCATTCCCAAAATAGGTTTTAAAATTTGAATTAGTGAGAGTATATATGAGTGTATCTGTTTATTCATTCCTCTCAAGATTACAAAAAGAAAACATTTAACATGCAATTAAAATCTTTTCATAGTTTCAATCCTATAGGTGCTCACCTGTCCAGGTCTGGCATTTTCACATACAAAAGTGTCATAGAACACAGCAAATTGTGGTGCATTGTCATTAACATCCAAAATTCTCACAAAAACAGCCACACGAGTAGTCTCTTTGGGATTATCTAGAAAAGGAGAAGGAAAATTTTGTTTAGGAAGACACATTTGTGCATCAGATTTAATTTACATAGGCATCTTGTGAATATTAAGTGCTCACATACAAATAAACATTGCAGTCATTCTGCTAACATAATGAGCAAATGCAATAAAGAAAATTACTGCAGAGCCTAATTAAGTAGTCATGAATTCACTTATTACTGGACGCAAGGGTACTATTATTATTTTGGAGAATCATGTTAAAAACACAAGCCCATATCATTGAATCCATATTATATTTATGTCCTTACTGTTCATATATACAAATATGAACAAATATTTATTGAATTCTTATTATGCATCATTATATCATTTAATCTTTACCTATTTTTTTGCATGAAGAAGTAGTTTTAAATAAATTAGTAACTTTCCCAAAGTCACTAGATCCTAAGTGGTAATTGTTATAGTAAAAACTACCCCCTGACCACTTTTAGCACTAAACTGTATTCTAATAGCTACTTTCTAGGTTCTTTTTGATCATTTAAAAATATGGCTACTTGTTTTACAATTGGGTGGAAAATTTACAATGAAATATAAAGGTTCAAATTATTTATTTCATAATGTCATTACTGGTACCATTTCAAATCCAGTCTGATTTATAAAAATTTTGTTTCCAAATTAGCTCAATAATAACAAAGAATACATTAATCATATTTTTGGCTACAAATGCTAAAATTAGAGCATCAAAGTTTTCACATAAAAAGATGTGTTTTCAAATTGTTTTGATTTGTAAATGGCATTTAAAAACATAAATATCTCTTTATTTAACTTAGCTTTGAATAACAACATTGTATTAGTCATAATTGCACTATTTCCATTATGGATTTTTCTAGGCATTTCTACTGATATCTGAGAGCATATTTACATCTTAAATTCAGTTTATATCCATCAGCCTTCATGACATCAATATCTCAGTCTTTGGACAAAGCTAAACTTCTGTGTGAACTTCATCAAAGTGTAGCTGAAGAGCAATATAAAATGAGAAAGGAGATAATTAACTGAAAACAAAACAACAGCAGAAGAGCTGAGGGACAGTAGCAATTTTATTAAATAGTATCTATCAATATGGGTTATGGGTAATACCATTTAACCTTGTAAAGTTTATCTGGACTTTTAATTTCCTCTAAATAATTTTCAGACAGAAAGGTAAAATACATTGTCACATACAAATACAAATTCTCAAAAGAATTAATCCCCCTCTAGTTCTCTCTACCTAATTGCACTGTTACTAAAATAATGAAATCAGTATTTTTAAAAATAATATGTAAGAACTGATTACTCAGCAGGGATATATTTACAAGGCTGAAGTAGTTTAAAGGAAGACAGAATTCTAAAACCATTTGAAGTATGTTTACCTTTCCTTCCTTTTCCCAAGAGAAAATTTAAAATTCCTCCCCTTCTTTAACACTCCCTTTAAATCTTACTGCAGTCTTCTTAACCCACATATATTTTTTCAGTCGTCATGTTCTAACATCACATTGGCTCATATATTGTTGCATATTGTTCACATGGTTAAGAGTTCAGCCCCTGGAGTCAAACTGAGGTGCCTTGGTTCCCAAGTCCACCACTCATTTACTGTGATACTTCAGCCAATTCACTCCACCTCTCCAATGCCTTAGTTTATGCAATAAAAGTAAAAGTAGATCCTCCAATGTCATGGAGTTATTTGGAAGATTAGGAGTTAATGCATGAAAGTTCTTATCAAAGTTTCAGTTTGATGATCAGCAATAATTGTGAACTACTATCATTACAATCATCTTTCTTATCACTAGCATATCTTCTTCATTTCCTTATGTTACTTAAGAGCTTATGCTATCTTTCTCCACACAAAGCATTCACACAATAAAAATGTGTTGAGTTGCTTTCCTATATCGTTCATATGAGTCTGAAGAGGGGCGCATTTGGGAAGTGAGGAGGACAGAAAAAAAAAGGAGAAAAATGCTATCCCATTATTTTTCTACATCCTCTATTCATGGAACATTTGCTAATACCCAGAGGCAGAATGCTCACCTACAAATGGACCCTCTAGTCCCTAGTTACTTGTTGCTATGGAGAAGAGTGGAAAGCTATGCTTCTTCCATATATTTTAGAATGTGCTCTTTAACTCACTTATATAGTGAGTGGACATTAACAAAATATTTTCTTTCAGTATAAAGTCTTGACATAAAAATAACTCTTGTTAGTAGTAATTCACTTTCTAACTATGCCACAGAAGCCAAGAGAGAGAAAAGTTTCATATCTAAAAATTGCATTGTCATCGCCTTTCATAACACAGTATGGAGATCCTCCAGCCCCTTCACAAATAACTCAAGGCTCTTCAAATCAAAAGCAAAATCCACAGGGATGAATGTGTTTTTGTAAAGCATCAGGCCTGGAGTCACCTATTTAAAAAAAAAAAAAAAATGGTGCTTGCACTAATCTTTTTGCTGGCAGATGCTGCAGCTTATGTATAAATAAAAGTATTAATATAAAGCATCCCAAGGAAGAATCATACTGAATATTAGCTAGCATATATTTACCACCTAGGTCTCCATCAATGTCCTTCAGGGAAACTACTGTGGCAAGAATGTATCAGTAATAAAGGATCTTAAAATGTATGTCCTAAGGTGAAGCCATGTATTTGCATCCACAGGCTTTTCATACCACCAAATAGAGAAAATTTAAATCATTATCTAGAAAAACTTGGCTCTAAAAGGATTCGACTTTTCTACCTGCTTAGGGTAAGAATTTCCACTAATAAGGAATAAGGTATAAATAATGGAGTCCTTTAGTTATAACTTTGCTTTATTGTCCTCAGAATGTATTGCAATGATTATAGTTAAATTTTCAGATGTGATTAGAGGAATTATTTGGTTCCTATAACAAATGTGTTCTAAAATCCCAACTATATTATTAAGTCATTGATTGTGATCTTAATTTTAGGTGTTTCTATTCATCACATGGTATTGGAAAATATTTTTTAAAGAAGAAAAAGAGAAGTTATTCCATGGTATAATACACTAAATAATTACCTGCAGTAGTACTTGCTATATGGTATGATATATTGCTGTGGAATGTATAATTAGTCAGAGGCAGGGCCTGGACACATGTTGGTAAGAAGTACATTTATACATGATTTTGCTGTGCTCTGGGCTTGGTGCATGATACTCCATAAGGCCGGTATTTTAAGTCTAGTAGAAACAGTTCCCTCTTTGCTGCTTCCCTCTCATCCTCATTGCATTTAATACCCAGAACAGCATAATGGGACCCTGACGGCTTGTAGGTTGGCAGGTAGGCATTTTCAGTAGTTGCTCCATAGACTGATTTCATTTACAGGCCAAAAATAGGTTCAGCTCTTAAAAAGAAGTAATTGGCTTAGCTTTTTACAGAATCGTAATTACTTCAACTAGCTTTAGAAGTTAAATTTCTCAAAGCATCTGAAATGGAAAATGCAATTCCTAGCTCACTGGGCTTGAATCAAGCAGAGAGCACAAACAATCATGATTCTGAAATGACCAGATTGGATCATGTTGGGTGCGTCTAACTATGGGGATATGGATACAGATATAGAAATAAAAGCTTTCCTTAAAAGAAAAACTCAAAAATCTCTAGTTGGCCTTAAAAGGCATAGCCATTTATATCTCCCCATGAAAAAAAAAATGGATTATTTGGGGCTAATCTGTATTTCAGATGCAGATTTCAGGAAAAAAAAACTAAATCTATTATTTTATCTCAAGGCTTTTAATTTATTGTTGATGATCTGTCTAGCTTAGTTCCATCCTTCTGAGACAACTTGGTGATTCAGCCTCAATGTTTTGCCTTCCAAAACTTGTAATGATTACTTCAAATAACGTGACCTTGGTAAGTGTGGATTCAGCTTAGTATTTCAGATATGGAATTTATGGGCTTAGTTTTCCACCATGATTCAGTCCCAAATTAATGCTACTTTTTAAAACAGTTCAAGAATTGCTCTATTCCATATACATCACACAGGTGTCCTCAAACTACGGCCCATGGGCCACATGTGGGTGTTTTTGCCCGTTTGTTTTTTACTTCAAGATAAGATATGTGCAGTGTGCATAGGAATTTGTTCATGGTTCTTTTAAAACTATAGTCTGGCCCTCCAAAGTTCTGATGGATAGTGAACTGGCCCCCTGTTTAAAAAGTTTGAGGATCCCTGCATCACAATATGGAAATCAAAATGTGAACAGGTTTGTACATGCATGTGCAGGCCGGACTGATGTCATGGGCATGTTAACTGGGCAGTTGCACAGAGCGTCACTCTTAGCAGGGCCCCACACCTGTTTTAGTGCTCTGCTATTACTGTCTTAAATTTCTTCTTGTTGTTTTTATTTTTAACAAGCAGCCTGACATTTTTATTTTACAATGAGTTCCATAAATTATACAGCTAGTCCTATGTATAGGCAAGAGCTTTCACAATTAGGCACAGATATCATTTGGAATCCTGGTTCTGCCAATTTCTAGTTGGATGAAATTATATAAATTTAGTATGGAATCAAGTATTGGATCTAGAACTGGAATGGTTTCAAATCCCAGATTTGCTATTCCCAGCATTATAACTTTGTGAGAGTTATAATATCCTCAAGCTTTAGTACCTTCTCTGTTAAATAAGGTTAACAATAATATTAGAAAAAGAAAAATAAATTTAAAATTTTTAAAATGATACCTGGCACATATGATTAATATTAACTATGATTACTAATATATCCTTTGGCTTCCACATGTGTAAAAGAGAAGTAATAATATCTACTTATATGTTTGTTATGATGAAATGATATAATACATACCCAGCATTTAGCAAAGACCCTAATTCATAGTGTGCAACAAATTTAATACTTTTCATTTTCCCCAAATAATAGTAGCTTTAGTTCATACTATTAGCTCATTTTTATTATTTAATATTAAATGTATATTTATAGATACTGAAGAGTGGCAAAATATGTCATCCCAAAATATGTCAGTTTGGCATAAGGATTATTTTGAGCAAACTAATTTTTTTTTTTTTAAAAGCAACAGGAACATGAAGGGTGCTCTAACTCTTTTTCTTACTGAATGCAAGAGGTAAAATCTTCATATGGAAGATGTGCTTCCTATACAAATGAAAAATAACACAGAGGAGGAAATATTTTTATCATCAAAAATGGGAAGTTGAAGCCAAGAAAATTCTATACAAACAGATCTTGTTAAAAAAATTATTTTCTCTATTTACCCTCCCCATATACATTGAATTACTTGTGTCTACAATTGCTTCTCTTTATTTATCCAGTATAAAAACATTTCCGTTTTGCCATTTATTTGGGGTCTTTATTTCCTCATTTGGGCTCCTGTGTCATGTAAAATTTATATTAAATAAATGGATATGTTTTTCTCCCTTTAATCTGTTTTCTGCCAATTTAATTATTAGACACAGCCAAAATCCTTAAAAAAAAACAGATAAAACTTTGTTTCTTCTACAATACCTATAGATATGCCTCTGTGTATAGACACAGGAAATATTGAAAAAAATTATAAGTGCTGAGAAGTCTTTTAAAAACTTAGATTAAAATTAACATTTGTGTGTTCAATGAGAATAAATTATTTTAACATAAATTAAGGACTATTAATATATCTTGAAATGCATAAAATAAAGTATATAATATAAATATATAAATATATATTATATACATAAAATTCATCTTACTGATTTCAGCAGCTATAACAGTAAGATTGTGCCATTGAGATAGTTCACGGTCAAGAGGTTTTGATGTATAAAGGGATCCATTTCCAGAATGTATGTTAAAGATCCTATCAAGGTCAGTATGGCGATCCAAGGAAAATCTGAATATAGAGGGCAGAGAAAAACAATGCAAGTATTACCAATGGTTTGCAGGAGAAAATGTCAAAATGCACAGACGCACATATCATTGAAAGAACACAGTAGTGATCTAGAATGTAGACGATTTCATTGATTTATCAGCATCACACATACTCTCTCCCCAAGACATACACTGACATTTTGTTGTGCATTCGAATGCTAGTCTTCAGAATGTTTGTATTATTTAAATAATTATCTAATGACATATACATTCAACTCACTTTAATGCATTTGGCAACAATAGTTGGTATTATTGGTGTTTACATTACCAACTGATTTTATTTGGTTATTAAGAGTTCTATTGAAAAATAACTACAAGGATCTATTGCAAAAGATCATTCCCAGAAGCTGAGTTTTTTTTTGTTAGTGAGAAAATTGGAGACAACATTAGTTTCATCAAAGTCATCAACTTTAGTTTCATCAAAGTCATCAAGGTCATCATCTCATTATGGTGTTTAGTGGCTTCATGGTATGATACCCATGTAGCATCTGTTCCTTAATCACATGTATCATTATAAAATGTATAACTTTTAATTCATGATATTTTAAAAATAAAAAGCTTGGGATATGAGTTTCATATATTTGTATCAAATAAAGTCTATATATATTTTAAAAATAGAAACTATGCTGCAAACTGATAACATGAATGGTGTTGGATGTCATCTAAAGTTAACACTAGGTTTGTCAATCTTGTTGATATAGTTGGAATAAATCCCATTATATTTATCAAACTGCATGTTTTGCCATTCACAAAAAAAGCAAATAATTGTATTCCGACATGTAGAATGATTTTCAAATTTCATCCCAAGTTGACAAAATTATTTTCCTATTGAAAAAACCAACATAAATTTCACCTCCTCCTTTTACTCCTTCATGATTATCTAAAGTAGAAGCTATTTGTTCCCTTCCATCATAAAGCATCTTGTACCACTCATCTTTTCCATTTACCACATTGTATTGGGAATTTATTTCATCTAACATTTCAAACAGAGAATAAAACACGAAAATTCCAAGCACTATACTCTAGTAGGCACTCAACAAATATTATTTGATTCTCATACTGAATCTTCTTCCCTAATACATTTAGAACTCCTTGAGAAACAAGTTAATATCTGATATGGTTAACAAATATTTGTTAAATGAAAGAAAGAATGACTGCATTCTTTGGCATTTAGCAAATAGTAAGGTTCCTTATTTCTGTGGGAATATGACATAAAGTTGCGAAATACGAATCAATCATGCATCACTGACATTGCAGAATTCATTTTATGTGTGTTCTTTCCTAATTATTTCTTGTAGTTCAAAGAAATAATGATAGAATTTAGAATATTATGTGACATTACCTTGAAGATACAGAGAGATCACAGCTCTTCTTTTTCAAATACAATTGAAAGTATAATTATATTTTGCAATTCTCTATTGTCAAATTATATGTGTTAACTTTCATTTTCCCTTTAAAAATCATTTCCAGAGCACACATTTTAAGTAAATCCCTTTGATTATTGCATTAATACTCTTCACAACACATGGCATAGTTTGTAACATGTCCAGTATGATCCATCCCATAAATACATTGCACTAGTAAAGCTATTTTATTTCTTTAAATATATGTGTGTGTGTGTATGCACATATATTAACAAAAGAATAACATCCAAGAATATTCATTTGCATTTTCTACAAGTTAATATAAAGTTAACATATATAACAACCGTCATGGTGTACGGTCTGCCCTTAATAAGCAATGCAGTCATTAATTCTGTTGCATATCATATATATAAATTTATTCTTTCCTCCTGGTTCTTAGGCCTGAATCCTCATTAAACGTTTTATTTTATTTTATTTTAGATATCCACAGATATATGTTGATATATAATAACCATCAGTCTATAGGCAGAAGCAAAATTTAAATCATTGTATGGAGAAATATCTTGATACTGCAATTTAATAATGCCAGTTGGCATTAATTTAACTCATCAAAAATATCCTATTTTATTTTTTAAAAAGTTCATTTTAAAATCAAGAACACAGATCATAGCCTGCTAAAGTCAGTTAGGATCTCTGCAAAGGAAAAGCTTGATAATTATTTAATGGGAAAAATTGATTGCATATATTGGTTCTATGAAAGCATCTGAGGAAAAAAATCCAAGAAATGCAGCAATTTAGATAAAGATAAAATGAATTAGGGAAGAGGCATTTATGGGAAAGTCATTCTGGCATATGGAAACTCTACATGATTACCATGTTCAGGTTTCTTCTGCCAATGTGTAGCTTGTAATGCTGGGTGTGAATATAAGAAAACATATTTTTGTAAAATTACATAAATAAAAGAGCATAAATACATAAATTACATAAATAAAAGAGCAATATATATATATCATATATATATATGACTTTACTGAAGAAATGTCATACCCTATAGAATTTTTAACTTAAGTCTAGCTAGAGTCCCATAGAACATGAAATCAGAGGTTCCCTACTTTATGTAGCTGCATAAGTAAGAGTCAGAGGAGAGTGTGCTCAGAGATTACACAATAATCATCTGAACTCATACATGACTGGATCATGTGGAAAAATGGGCAAAGTCAGGGAAACAGATGAAATCCTAAACACATGATAGACTAACAGATTAAAGCATTCATTTTGATGTTGAACATTGTATGTAGATATCTGTATTTCTTTAAAGTGATAGAACAAACAACAATGAAAACTTTAAGTCTTTCACATTTTAATGGATTTGTCACATCTCATATGTTTTTACTATGCTATAAAAAAGAAAAGCAAAAAAAATATTGAAATGACTAATATTTCTGGGATGTTATAATATTTTTGAAACAGGCACAAAACCATGAAAATCAAAACAAAACAAAACTTCCCACTTTGATGAATGGAGTATAAGAGTGTCTAAAATAATAATGTGACCACAGTGCAGCATTGTTATTACCTTCTTTTTAACTGTAAAAACTTCTCTCAGTCAACCTCACATATTATTTAATAACTTGGAAGCACAAATATAGTAATTTGGTTCCACTATAAACACAGAGCTGACGTAGTGCCTTCGATCTTTACCAGGGGTCAGAACAACAGACACCTTAAGAAGACAATCAGATGATGATTCGGCCTAATGGGCATGATAAGAATAAGCAAACTATGAGGCTTATGCAAGCCATACACAAAAACATTTAGAAATAATTTACTTGAAACACTGTGCTCACCAAATGTATGTACAACTTATGGGGAGACTCTGGTATCTTTAATTGCATTAAATGTTTTAAATGTAATTTCATGATCTCTATAAGTATTTCAACTCCTTTCCTTTTCCTTTTCATTTTCAACTCAGGCATAATTACCTAATGGGGCTGGAAATCGAATCTGGATCCCTTGCCATAACGGTACCAATAATTGTGCCCACTTCAATATCTTCATGAACCTCAAACAGATACGAGGCTCTGCTAAAAACAGGAGGTTCATCCACATCTTCTATAGAGATTTTCACTATTGTAGTATCTTTAAATGGTCCCAAGTAATAAAAACGTGGATCCACATGGGTATTTTCTGCTTCAACCTTAAGAGTATAAAGTCTTCGGCTCTCATAGTCAAGTGGCTGCAGAAAGAGATAATAAGTCATAAAGTTAGAGTGAGGGGAGTTAGGTGACATGCTGCCTCAAAGTTACACTATGATTTTTAAGTCATAGTTGACTTCTGTCAAGTTGTTTATTAGTTATAAGTTCAAAAGAGTAATGCAAATAATAATATAATTTTTACATATCATTTTGGATTCAACTTTTACTTTTTATGTATTCAATAGTTAATGCCCCGGAACATAGGCAGATGAGATTTTAAATCTTGGAAAAGTTAGTATGGATATTCATAAGGTGGTGACTCTTTATGAAAAATAAGCTGGTGGATTGTGTGTGTGTGTGTAAATGTGCATGTACTGAAGTGTTGGCTACTGCTAAATTTTTCTATGCAAAAATTCAATTATCTTTTTAAATTTATATGGTGGTATTTCCAGTCAATGTAATAGGCTTATAGTGTTATGTAAACTATGAAATTTTGAAGACTAATATAAAACTTTCAACAGTTACATAAAACATTCAAGATAAGGAAAACCTCATATAATTAGAAAAGAGAAAAACTTTGATAGTAGTATGGTAATTAGGTTACATTATGAAACAAAAACAGGACCTTAAATATTAATATAGCTTAACTTTCACAAGTATAAAATCTGGTACCTCATATCTCACCCACTTTAAAAAATATGTTTTGCTAACAGATAAAAGACATTGTTGGCTCAAATTCCCTCAATCTTCCTTTTTATTCTGAGAAGCACCAGATTTTATTTGCATTACTGTTGCTACCTGGTCATGAAAAACAAGACAGCTGCTTTGCCATTTACTAGTCATTGTCCATGTAATAACAGTTGGTTGTGTCCCTTGTGCCTTGTAAGAGAATCTCAGGATAGTTTTATTATTGATCAGTGGCTCAGTGACTACTTTGTGTGTGACATTTCATTGGAATCTAAATTTTACTGTGCCTTATTTTTATCTTATAATGATAGTAACTGAACTGACTCTACAGTAAACAACTAGTTACCTTTAAATTGTATCACTGAGCATATGCTAGCAGAAAATTTTAATTTATATAGCAGATGGGAAAATGTGAACAATTATGTTCCACTCTATGCCATCCCTTTTATTAGTAACTCTAATTGTTGAGTCATACATCTGGATAGATGGCTTGCTACTTTCTATGTACTATGATGATCTACATTGCCATTATTAGCTATTAACTATTTTTTTTAACTAAACAATGTTATTATGGTTGGCTTTTTATTAACATAACTCTGTAATATAATAACACATACATTAACTTTCCTTTTAAATTTTGTAAAATCTCAGATTTCATGTTTCAGCCAACAAAAACAGTGGTCAAAATGTTTAAGGAGCTCTTTGGCTTTATGTTCCTCTTATTTGTGCACAATATAAGTTATATTTTTGAACATACCAGTGATATTTCTTAATGGATAATACATGAGTGAATAGTACACAATGATATCTCTACTCTTAAAACACACAGATGCTTATTTGTACTGATGCTGTGCACCTTTTTCACAGTTATGATGCCTTCCTGTGTGTCCTTCTCAGTTATGATGTCAAACATATCAGTTCCATCACCATCAATAATTCGGTATTCTACTTCAGCATTTTTCCCAGTGTCAGCATCAGTTGCTTTTACACTTCCAATGGCTGTGCCAACTGGGGAAGATTCGAGAACCCGAAGATGGATAGTATCTGTAAAGTATAAAGAAAAGAATAGAGACAGAGAGAGAGAGAGAGATAGGTATAGACAGATTTCTCAATAGAATTTCAAAAGTAAAAATGTATATGAGAGAATATTATAAATCTTAAACTCTACAGGCATGCATATCCACTCAGTTTTGGAAGCCATTTCCTAAGAGACATCACGAGAACTCAGTTTCCATCATACTACAGTTGGTCTCTTAGCCTGTATTTTTCTTTGTTGTTTGCTCCATCTATCTCTGGTAACACACTAGTGAAAGCAACTCTCAATGTTGACTAGTTCAAGGGTTGAATACATATAATGTGATAACATTATAGTAAGGTCTAGGACCAGGAAAAGTGTAACTTTGGGAGCTTTGGTCTGTGTATATTATGAATAATGAAAATCAACTCCTAATCGTATTTTGTGGACCTATGTGTGATTATACAATCACAACAAACCACAGTATATACCTTAAATGTTTCTATTTAATTGTTTTTACTATGCTACATTTAGTTATTTATTTTGGCTGTAGAGCAGAACATTACAAAAGCCCACGAAATCAGCCATAATGGATAGGAATCCTATTTCAGTTTGTGACAGCAGAAACAAAGGGTAGTGTATGGGAGAGATAAAAGATGTCCTTCACAGTGTCAGAGCAAAAACACTAAATTCTGACAAATTCCCCTTCATTACAGAACAAAACAAGAATTTATCTAAGCCCTTGGTGTACCTAGAAGTGCTAATGAGATTTATGTCTTAGCACCTGATCATAAACTACATATCTCTGACGGATTAATCGACCTGAAGCACACTCCTGATTATAGCACCTTCTTGCTCATAAACCTTAAGTAATTCTCCTTAGTACACATAATAAAGTCTAAACCTCTTAGCTAGTCATGATCTTGTCTGAGTATATTTTTCCTATTGTATTTTGCTTTTAGTCACTTCCATGAAAGATTTGCACCCAACTGGACCTTTCAGAGTTTTCTGGTCAAAACTTGATTTCTTATATCACTTTATATGTTTTCTCATGTTATTTCTCTCCCATAAAATTCCTTCCTCATTACCCTCATATAATTATAATTCAGTTTACCAAATCTGAGAAAATGGCACTGTTTGCTAAAGGGCTGGGTGTTTTTAGGGGCCAAGGAGAGGGGCTTCAGAAGAAATGAGCCTGTTGATACCTTGTTCTCACAAGTTTAGCTCCTTAGACCTGTGAGAAAATAAATGCCTGTTGTTTAAGCCACCAAGTCTGTGGGACTTTGTTGTGGCAGCCCTAACAAACAAATGCAGGTAGGCATGCGTATCCACTCAGTTTTGGAAGCCATTTTCTAAGAGACATCACGAGAACTCAGTTTCCATCATACTACAGTTGGTCTCTTAGCCTGTATTTTTCTTTGTCGTTTGCTCCATCTATCTCTGGTAACACACTAGTGAAAGCAACTCTCAATCATTCCTTTGCTACTGTATTGCTGGCTCTCTTTGCCTTTGCTGAGTCTTCTTCTTGGAGCACCTGTCCCCTGGATATTCCGATAGTTCCCGTTCTTGCTACCTTCAGGTGTCTGCTCAACTGGGACCTTCTCAGAACCTTTCACTAATAACCTAACTGAAAATGACCTTAATGAAAAAGCATTCCCAATCACACTTCCTGTCACTTTCCATTGCTAGACATGATATTATCTACTTACTTATTTGTATGTACCACAAGAGTGTAATAGAAAATAGACAATAGATTATTTTTTTTTTACCAGTATGTTCCCATTGGGTTTCTTTGAGTGCAGTATCCACTACATAAGAATTTGTATATTGGATAAGTTATTTGTATATTGTATCTCAGTTAGAAGCTTCCTAAGTGATCTACTAATTTCTGTGCTTGGTCAAATCCAATCAATTCTTAGATACTCTAAGCCCACACTGTAGGCATATTACCCTGTTGAAAACATTAATTTTATCAATAATTACTCAGTGCTTCAAAAGTCTTTGATTACTTCCATTACATACTAGATAAAATAAAACATCCATAAACTGGCCCTTCATAATTTAGCCCCTCCATCCTGTCAGTCATTCTGCTAGCATTGGTCTTTTGTATTTTTCCAACATGCTTTTCTTACTTCAAATAAGTTTTCTCTCCTTATGAAAGATTTTTCACACAAGTCTGCCTGGCAACTGAATACTCTTCTTTTTGATATAGTCCTATGATTCTACCATAGAACAGCATAAATTCTAGTCTGCTTACTGCAAGAACTTTCTTTAAAAAATTAAATTTTAGGTCAGGTGCAGTGGTTCATGCCTGTAATCCCAGCACTTTGGCAGGCCAAAGTGAGAGGATCTCTTGAGCCCAAGGGTTCAAGATCAGCCTGAGCAATATAGTGAGACCCTATGTTTACAAAAACAGACAAACAAACACAAGAGAAAAACAGGCAGTGTAGCAAGTTCCTGTAGTCCCAGGCCACAGTGAGCTATGATAGTGCCACTTCATTTGAGCCTGGGCAATAGAGCTCTGTCTCTAAAAAACAAGCTAAATTTTATAGAAACAGAACCTCAGTAAGTTGATTTGTTACTTCTTAGCGAAAAATGATATCTCTGCTCCACTGAAAGTACTTATTGTTAATGTTAAGTGCTTGATTTCATTTTGTTTATAAAGTCATGTAAAATCTGGTTTCTGATAAAATCTTCAGTACAATTATTATCTATTCTCAAATCTAGAGCATATATGAAAAGCAGCCATACTGATGCTTTTTAAATTAATGATCAGTTAACCAGACAAAAAATTATAAATGTATAGAATATGTAACAAGACAAGGAATGTGAATGATTTGAGTAATATATATAATTGTATACATATGTGAATATATGATAATATGTATATAAAACTTGAATGTACCATCTAGAGAATATAAATTCTTTTAAAGCAGCTGTGAAACATTTAACTCAACTTGATCAAGTACTAAGTTATGAGGCAAGTTTGAGTTAATTTTAATAAACCACTATCTACTAAATCTTTTGACCATACTAAAATTAAGTTAGAGTTTAATATGCAAAAGATAGACTCAATCCTTATATTTTCAAACATTTAAAAAGAAGAAAATTAAAAATAACTATATTTTAAAAGGTAACAGACGTGAAGACAATAAAAGCCACAAAACACCTACAACTGAAAAAGTAATGAAGAGAAATTAAAACGTGGTACAGAGAAAATGATACTGAGTCGAGAAGATAGTTTATAATGTGACGTGCTTGTATATAAAGAAAGAGATGCTAAAATCAATGAGCTAAGAATTAAACATAGGAAACTAGAAAAGAAAGACATTATAATGCCACAGACAAAGAATAGGAGATAATAAAAATGACAGAAATTAATGAAGTTGAAAACAAATACACCAAAAAGAAAATAAAAATGCCAAAAGGTTTTCTTTTTTTTCCCTAAGAGCTCACAATATGAGCATATATCTGGCAAGACTGTTATGGAAAGGAGAGAAAAGGCAAGAGTAGTATAATGAATTTAACAAAAAAAGGAGAGAATATCAAGATTGTGAAGGTTAGAGAATATTATTAACATATATACCAATAAAATTGAATATACCAATAAATTGAATATTTAGCTGTAGTGACAAATTCCTAAAAATAATTAAAAATATACCAAAACCTACTAAAGAGGAAATAAAGCATGATTTAAAATGTTCTATTCTCCCCTTCCAAATACAATCCAGTAGCTGGAATAGTTTTCAAGGAATGTTCATGGAGCAGAAAATTTTAATCTTCTGCAAAGTCTTCTGGAAAAGAAGAAAAGGTGGAACTGTTTCCTAGTTCATTTTTTGAGATTAGTATGACCCAGATACAAAAAACAGACAAGAAGAGTTCAGTGGTCATATAGTGTTGGTCAAAATTCAGGATCTATCATATGTAAATGTGTAACTTTCAGTAAA
Organism: Microcebus murinus; assembly: GCF_040939455.1. Classification (NCBI taxonomy): domain Eukaryota; kingdom Metazoa; phylum Chordata; class Mammalia; order Primates; family Cheirogaleidae; genus Microcebus; species Microcebus murinus. The sequence goes on from NC_134114.1 coordinate 18,603,916, forward strand.
TTTGTGTTTTATTTTTAATTCACAATCACACTTATAAAGTTTAGTGCATGACAAACACCATTCTAATCACTTTACTATTAACTAAATTCTTGATGTTATTCAAAGTTCACCAGCTTTTCCATGAAAGTCATTTTTTTCCAGAGATGTCACTTTGCATTTGATTGTCATGTCTCTTTACTCTCCTCCAATCAGTGAGAGCTCTTTCGTCTTTTTCTTTTTTGTCTTCCATGACCTTGCCTCTTTTGAAGAATTCTGGTCAAGTTATTTTGTAGAATGTTTTTCAATTGGAGTCTGTCTGATGCTTTCTCATGATTACTTAAGGTTACACATCTTTGTCAAGTATATCACAGAAGTGGTCTCTTCTCAGTGTATCATATCACAAAAGGGAGTACGTGATACTGATATGTCATGTGACTAATGATATTAACCTTGCTCATATGGTTAAAGTGTTTCTGCCAGTTTTCTCCATTGTTAGGTTACTAATTTTTTCTTCACAATTAATACATATCTTGAGGGAAATACTTGAAGTTTATGCAAATATCCTGCTTAAAAATTTGCCTAGGCTGGATGTGGTGGCTCACTTTGGGTGGCTGAGGCAGGAGGATCACGTGAGCACAGGAGTTTGAGACTGCAATGACCTATGATCTCACCACTGCACCCTAGCCTGAATGACAGAGTAAGAACCTATCTCAAAAAAAAAAAAAAAATAAGAAAAAGAAAAAAATCTGCCCACTAATTTTAGCATCAATTGGTAATCTTGCCTACAATAATTAATACTCTGGTTTACAAATGGTGATTTTCAATTTTCTTCATTCAGTTCCACATTATTTGGAATTCTTCTGCAAGGAAAAAACTACCCTTTATCTCCCATTTATTTTTATTCATTATTTACTTACATCAGTATAGGCTCAAGGACATTTATTTTATTCTGTGTATTTGAATCCATTAGTATGGTTGTTTATTGTTTTCTGTGAATTCTTCCAGATTCAGCTATGGGGTGAATTTTTCAGGGTGGCTTGGGTGCCTTTTCAACATGCTTCCATTATTTTCTTAAGCACACTTCCTTAATTTCTGATATCACAAAATGTTCTACTGTCATCGTCTACTTTTTCTGCTCAAGCTCTAAAATCAACTATGTTTCCATGCAGTCCTGGTTTCTTTTACTGGTGAAAGAACTATAATTTTTTAATATAGTACAAAATACAAAAATCAAAAAAAATATAACTCTTGCTTTACAATGTATAACTATGTGAAAAATCCAAAAGGAAGACAACTATTTTTATTTTTTAATCTAATTATGTGTTTAACATACAAATTTAAATAACAGTAAGTTATTGTCTTTTAACATTTTAATTGATCTTTGCTTAGAAATCAAATATCTGTATCCTGTGAAAGAAATTTTGAGTGCTATGATTTATAATATTAGCATTTAAGACTGTTCAGCATAAGAGAAAATTTTCTACAGGAATAGAATAAAAGTATTTAAATAGGAACATTATACTATTAGAACTGATTACACATACCTTGATTTATAAATTCATATTTGTAAAGAAGTTGTACATTTTTATTTTAAGCATTATTGCTGAAAAAGGCCTAGAGTTCCATTCCGTTGGGATGAATGAAAACCTTAGTACCCAAACACTGGTCACCAGCACCAGTGTTTTTACTCTAATATAAACTATATTGTCTTGGACATTTGTTTTTTCTAAGTCTGAGAAATTGAAGGAAATATGAGATCAGTTTTCTTTTTGATACTGAAATTAAGTGAGGCATCAAAGATTAGCAGGATCATGGAAAAGTACAAAGAAACCAAACAACTTGCTTCTGCTGGCCAACATTTAGAAAATTTGATCATCAATAAGAGAATAATAATTTAATTAATCTAAAACAGGTTTGTTTTCTGGATATGCTAACTAGATAATTTAGTTCAACATTTTATTTGGAAAACAATACTTTTGGATTATAGGTAGGGCAGACATAGACTTATGAAGGGAGAAACACAAGCCCCCAATTGAAGGGAAATGAGAACCTAGAGAAGTAAATGGAAAACTACAGTCCCCTTTGGCCTGATGATATTTGCCATTTTCACAAAAGTGATCTTTGTTTTTATGGCCTCTTGAGACAAGGAGGACAGAGACCAAAGTTCAGGTTATCCACAAAGTGGTTACTCAAGCAGCAAATAGACTCCACAGTTAACTAAAACTAAGGAGCTTTGCACTAGGTGTAAGGGGGATCTGGATGAAAGCCACCCTAGACAGTATTTTAGATTCAGAGACTGGGCTCAGATAATTTAGATTTTTGCAGACATATGCAACTTTCACTGCTAGGAGAGAGGAACGACACTATAGCATTCACAACAAATGGAGTGATGGGTCAAAATGACTTGAGGGAGAATCTACATACCAGCAATAAAATCACCCAGTTTATTCTACCTGGGAGGGTTCTTGGCTGCCTCTCCTCATTCCTTTCTCCCTCACTTGTGCCTTTTACAAAAGTGAGGGGCATTAAAAGCTCTGGAAAAGTATATCATAGTCCAATGAAAATATATTTGTAAATACTTAGCTCTTAAAGCTGCAAAATAAGTGAAATGATGGAGCCAGCTACCTTAAGATACAGAATAATATTCCAAATGCTTGTTGGAAAGAGAGACATATACATACGCACACATACATATGTATATCAATTACATATATATATATAAATACATATGTGGATATGTACATATGTGGATAGATGATAGTTTTAGAAAACTAGCAGATCTGTAATATTTTAATGCAATATTTTAACCATGCTCTTATAAATAAGCTTTGAAATTTCCCAAGGAAGACAAATTGAGCTCTGCCAGAGTGTTGCAGTTTTCTCTGCCTCAAAGATCACAAGTTCTCCCTTTCCAATGACTATTATAAGTTTTTCCCCTTTTCTTCGCATGTCTCAAAATAATACATTAACTGCAAAATACTGAGTCATATCTGCATATTAATAAAATTATCTTCTTGCCAAAGGCAGCTTTAACCTACATGAGAGAGGATTACACTGAGATGTGGAAATTTCCAGCTTCATCCTTCAAGGAATTCCTTTTATTTTTTCTCACACATAAAATTTTAGTTAAAAATTCTCAGTTTGTGTCTTTTTGGTTTTCCACAGTAATCCTAAACTCATAAAGAATTGTTTCCAAACATTTAAATTGATTTAAAAGAAAATTTAAGTCAATATATTAATTATCTTTATTTAGAAAAGGATTTCTAAAACAAGAAAATCAATCTATGCTCAAAACCTTCTATAAATAAAAGACAATGTAGAAAAAGTGAAATATTACAGATAAAGAGAAGGTATTTTCAGGACACATATTAACAAATGTAGTAGTCTAAAGATCCACATGAAAAGACAGATAATCTAGTAGAAAAATTAGTCAAGGATGTGAATAGGAAACAATTAATTTACAGTGGAGGAAATAAAGAAGATAAATAAACAGACACAAGCTTACTGGATCTTAACAGGGCAAATGAAAATTAATGCCATTATTGGCTATTACATTAACAAAAAATGAAGTCTGATAAAACCAAGTGTTAAAAGTAAGTGGTATAAGAGAAACTACTATGCAGAGCTGACAGCTGTTGAATTTGGCCCAATGACTGTCAGAAATGTATTATTTTTCTAGGGCTGCTGTAACAAAGTACTAAAAACTATGTGGTCTATAACCACAGAAATTTATTGTCTCACAGTTTTACAGGCTAGAAGTCTGAAAAGGCAGTGCTCTCCTTGATTAGTCTAGGAAACCCTCCTTCCTTGCCTCTTCCTGCTTCTGGAGTTTGCTGGCACTCCTTGGCGTTCCTTGGCTTATAGATTCATAACTTCAGTTAAATAGTCATCTTCTCCCAGTGTGTTCACATCACCTTCCTTTTCAGTATGGCGGTCTCTATGTCTTAATTGCTCCTTGCTATAAGGACACCATTCATATTGTATTAAGGCCATGATTCTAATACATTCATTTTAACTTAATTTTCTCTGTAAAGACCCTATTTCCAAAGAAGGTCACATTCTGAGGTACTGGGCATTATTGAGCAATGTCATCAAACTTTGATGACAAAATTATTTTGAATTTTGAATGCTCACTCCAGTCACCATATTAATTAAGTTTGATAACTGAATGAACGTAGTTTTAGATTCAGCAAAGTGCCTTTGGACCTTTTTAAGGAAGCTAGCGAATAATATATGCCAGGAAAATAAAAGGCTACATTAAGATGTAGGAATACATGAGATCCAGAAAGCTGGGTATCCAAAGTGAAGGAAAAAAAGAAAAGCAATGTCGGGATGGCAGGTTTTCTTGACACAAGACATTAGCAAGCCCATGTTGGAACAAGAATACTCAGGGCTCTAGGACTGCATCTTTGGGTCTGTCAAGTTGAAGCTGAAAGCTATAAAACTGCCTACTAATAAATTTCGAGCAGCTGTACACACACCACATAAAAAGCACAAGCCTATAATATTTTGAAAATATAATTTCTAAAGAAGATCTATAATATTCAACAGTTTAAAATAATTACATGGGAAATAAAATATCTGTTTTTTTCTCTTTGAGCTTTGCAAGCTGGGGTAGGTATGCTTTATTATAAATTTTGGCCCACAAGATCTAATTTTTATATAATTAATGGCTAAGCATTTTGAAAATCACACTTTAAAAAATCAAGTTTTTATTAGATAATAAAAAATCTTAGATATACTTAGTGCTACAGTGAGAGTGCTCTTGAGACAGAAAGCCAGAGGGGGAGACTGACAATGTTGAATATTTAAGAAAACACAAAACAAAACAAAACAAAACTTTCATATGGCATAGAATTTAAATTTTCAAGGATAGTCAACGGAGAAAACTAGAAAAAAGTTGACATAATTATATTTGGGAAGAATAGAATGAGGTGTATAAACTCCATTTTCCTTAATCATGAAAGGAAGCCAGTAGGTAATGCATAAAAACATCTCAATAAAGAGCAAGGAGATATCATTGAGAGTTGTAGCTTAATCCTAGATGAACTAAAAAGAGTAACTGTTTAAAGTTATTTTCTGTGAGGATTAGAATGGGAAGGGTGCCTGTTTTTACACACACAAACACACACACACACAATTAATACTTTAGTAAAAATTATTTCTAAAAAATTATTAATAAAAAGTATCCTGATATTATACGTGATCAGGTTATGATAAAAAGTCTCCATGATCTTCTCTTAACAGAGAGATAAAGAGACAGAAAAAGAGAGAGAGAAAGAGGAGGGAAAGAACGAGAAAGAAAACAAAAGAAAAAAATGTTTCTTTGTCCCATGAATTTTGCTGTCACATAGATTTCACTGTGAGTCTTGTGATATTGTCTCTGGGAATTTTTTCTCCCTTTTTTTTAACTTTTAGCTTGGACTTTGAGATTGCTTAATTTGTAGTCTTAGGCACATACTTAGATTCTGAAAATCTGTCTGCTTTGAACTTGCCATTGTGGTTCTATAAAGTATCCCAAATTATTTATTATTTCATTTAATTTTATGATTGATACAGAGACAATGTTCATTACAAGGTGTATTTCATTTTCATTAGGATTATTGTTATTCATCTAATTTTTAGTACCTTCAAGAATTAAACGGAAAAGCAATCATGCTCCATTGGTTGACAATATAATGAGCCTAAATTTTGTAATTTTATTGACGATACAATATAATTACATTGATTATCTATCAGTCCTCTTCCACAGTAATTTGTCAGAAAGAATATAGGTGAGTGGTGTGTGTGTGCGCGTGCATATATTTCTTTTTCCTAAAGCATACATGCACATGCATATGTTTATTTTCCCTAAAACAAAAATTGATTACATGGCAACTTCAGTAATTAATTTATTCAACAAATTTCTTTTTTTCCCAACAATTTTTATTCAGTACCCTACCTATATAATTCGATACTGCTTTGTCCGGAATTATGTTTATGCTCAGAAGTCTTTTTCAGGGCAAGATTTATTGGGTGGGTCTATTTCAAAATTGAAAAGTGTATTTCTATATTTTAAATGTATGAAAGAGTGATTTATTCACACTTTTTAATTTATTTCCAAGACTAGTCTGTGAATACAAGTACCTTAGTTTGTCAAGCAAACTGAAATGACTTTAGTTGAGAGCCAGCAAGTTTTCCCTCCAACGGTGTTTGCCACATAGGAGGAACAGTAGCCAGGGGACTCTAAAGAGGCATAGATTGTTACCAATACACTGACAAAAGCAAAGGACTGCCTGTCACCCAGGTTAAGTTTCATTTGCCCTTAAAGGCACCTATTTGCATGCTCCTTATTTTTTATCTTACAGTTGATGGAGCTTTAATTATGTGGTATGCTTTTCTATCAATTCTAATTTATAGTTGTTTTAAATTCATTTCCAGGTGTCAGATTGAATCATCTGTTTCTTCTTTAATGTTTTAGGGTAGATAAATATTTCTTCCTGGTGAGTATGTTCTTAGATTGGTTATTCGCTTAACCAGAAAGGCGTAAATGTGAGAAGGAGAGAGGTAACTACCATTACTTATCACATACAGAAAGTTATATTGAGCAGGTACAAATCTAGAAGGTAATATTGCAAAGACATCCTAAGGATTGAGCAAAATACATATGGATACAGAAATAAGTGCATGCTCAAATTGCTATTAACAGCCTCATACAATAACTGTATTGTCATTATTAAAGATTTCAAACCATTTTTTGATGTATTTCCAGTTTTTCAGTGTTCAAGACTGATATTCCTGGTCACATGTTCTATCAAAAATTTGACCAATAGGACCATACACTTAAATATTAAGAACACTGCTCATTTGTGTACTAGCATTAGGAATAATTGATGGCTCGATGTGAGAAAGAGACTTTAGAAGAAAGATATAAGATAGATGAAGTAACAGATGTGACAAAGTGACTTCTTTAATTAGAACAAAGGAAATGTCAGAAATCAACTGGGAGGGTGACGAAGGCAAATTACTTACCTCCAGGTTTTGAGCTTAGCAACAAATAGCTGCTGTTTTATTTTGTTGGGAAAAGACAATAAGGTTCAAAGAGATATAATTTGTTTTTATGCTTTGTTCTCCATCCTTGTTGCTATTCACATTTACATAAGAACTCTCCACTCACTTTTTCAGAATTGAGATAAAAAAAAGGTACCCACATATATGAATCAATGAAAGAATTTAACATTAGCTTAATTTTTTTGTTTGCTTTGTGTATAATCATATTGTAACATCTCTATGCTGCATAATAATCTTGAACAATACTTGCTTTAAGAAAAAATGACACAATTATGCACGTTTATAAACCATTCCATTGTATAATGTTTAAAAGATGTTTTTTAATGAGCTTAACAGGAAGAAATTAAAAACAAGATAAAGCTCCTTGGAGGGAACGGCAGAGTAGTTAAGGAAATTATGCAATGCTAAATGGGCATTTAGGAGAAAGCAGAGGAGAGTTGAAAGTCACACCAGAGACTGAACAACTACTGAGGGTTTGGAATTGAAGACTCTTACCAGAGGAAAGACAGCAACCCAAATTTGTGAGCACTGGAGACATGATCACCAACTTAGCTCTGGGCGTTTAAGTTAAATTAGAGCAAAACGAGATACTGCACGCTATCTTGGTTTCCTGTTTGTGCTGCTGAAGAAAGCAACATGACAGAGCTTTTAGGGAAGCTGCCATTGATCCCCAGAGTCCAGGGAATCCATCTTGATACATTTCTTTGAAACTGTCTCCATGTTAATTGGCACCACTAGATACACACAATTGCAGTATGTATAAACATAAAAAAGCATATAAGATTGGGGGAGAATAAAATAAACCTTCAATTAGTCATTTAAAAATGCATTACTTTGTACCAAGTACTCAGTCTCTTTACAATGTGTCTAGCCTGAAATTATAGATGTACTAAAATTCTGTAACAACAGCCTAATTTATTAGCATAGGTAGTTTTACATCTGTATTTCTATCTCTATACCTACTCAGGAGTATTGTCCAAGTTGTTCTAGAGCAGTGGTCCCCAACGTTTTAGGCACCAGGGACTCGTTTCATGGAAGACAGTTTTTCCACAGACTGGGGGAGGGGGTGAGGAGGGAGAGGATGGTTTCAGAACGATTCAATCTCATTACATTTATCGTGCAGTCAAACCTCTCTGCTAATGATAATTTGTATTTGCAGCTGCTCCCCAGCACCGCCTCAGCTCCACCTCAGATCATCAGGCATTAGATTCTCATAAGGAGCACCCAAACCAGATCCCTTGCATGCACAGTTTACAGTAGGGTTCGCTCTCCTTTGAGAATCTAATGCTGCTGCTGCTCTGACAGGAGGTGGACCATATGCCCTCGTGCAGGAGATGGGGAGCAGCTACAGATGAACCTTCGCTTGCTCACATCACTTACCTCCTGCTGGGTGGCCTGGTTCCTAACAGGCCACAGACAGGTACTGGTCCACAGCCCAGCAGTTGGGAACCACACTTCTAGAGGATACTATAATATGGAGAGAATCTGAATCAAACCCATTATGCAAAATGCCTAATAGTTTACTCCAAGGCAACTTTCCACTGGAATACCTGGAACGTTTCAAGTGGGTTTTTGAATAATTTCCATGTACATGATTTCTCTTAGAGAATTATAGATTTCATCACACATGGAAAATTACTTATTTTCTCAGGTTCTGTCACTAAGCATTTAGTCTCACTGAGATTGTACATGTCTATTTTCACTAGCATGTCATCTATCCACCTCATATTGACATAGTGCACTTCACTAGCTACTGGATAGTTATACCATCTTTCTGCAGGCATCTCAACTCAAGATGTTCAATTCTAATTGAAATCCTGCTCTCTCTCTTCAAACAAATGCTTCTGGTAGAAAACTGGAAGTACCTTTTTATTGATACTCTTTCCTTTTATCCCTCAAACCTTTTATTGACCTGGTTACTAAATCCTGTCTGAAATATATCTCAAATCTCTCCTTTGCTCAACACTAGTTCAGACTCTTGTCAACACTTGCTCTTACTATCCAAATTGTGTGCTTCATTGCTACCAAAATAATTAGTCAAAATAAGGAACTGTGCCTGATGCTCTTCAAAACAATGATTTTTAGATAATATATGTAGCATTATGTCTTTGTAGCCAACCCTCTTCATGATGCTAACACTGCCTCATCTCTCATGATCTTATCTCTAATAATCCCTGCTTTGAAACAAATTATACTCATTCCACTGTAGGCCACCTTTATTCATTCTGTTCTCCCTAACAAAAATCATTCCTCCTTTCAATTCCTGCTTGTTTTTTTCTACCTGGAAAACTCTTATTTATTTAAAAAATGGTTTTAAATAATTTTATGTTTCCTGATCCCCTTATACCTAAAAGAGTTTATCATTTTATGATTTAGATAATTATAGCACTAATCTTGTTGCATTATTCTCCAATTATATGTGTGCATACATGTTTATGTATACATATGTACATATGTGCATTCACATTTATACATATATTCATAAAATCTATATATGTACAGTTATATGTCACTTAATAACAGGGAAATGTTCTGAAAAATGTGTCCTTAGGTTATTTCATTGTTATACAAACCTCACAGGGTGTACTTACACAAAACTGGATGATATAGCCTACTACATACCTAGGCTATATTGTATAGCCTATTGCTCCTAGAATATAAACCTGCACAGCACATTACTATAGTGAATACTGTAGGCAACTATAATGCAATGGTAAGTATTTGTGTATCTAAACATATCTAAACATAGGAAAACTACAGTAAAAGTAGGGTATTTTAACCTACAGGACCAATGTAGTATATGTGATCTATCATTGACTGAAACATTGTTATGGGGTACGTGACTGTCTATATATAAAAGCTAGCAAAAAAAGAAATGAGACAATGAATATAATGAAAACTACACTGTATGAAACTGTGTGTGTTTGTGTGTGGGTGTGTGTGTGAAAGAGAGACAGAGAGAGAGACAGAGAGAGGGATTGTGTTTATATACTCTATCAAAATTGAAATTATTGTGAATATATCCTGTATCTTATTTCTTACTTTAAGAATATTACAGTTTATTATAATTGATTATTATTCCTAGCATAGTTCTAGCATATAGTAGGATTTCAGTCAATGGTTAATAAATCGATGAATGCTTTAATAATATGATTTCTTTGTAATTCTTTCAAACTATAGGCATTGGACCCATGAAGAAAAATCCTACAGATATTTGAGGGTATTTTGGTGGTCGCAGTAGAAATCACACTGTATCTAGCCAATATAAATATTAGAACAGACCTTTCAAATGTAAGCATGTTCATTTTTTCCATATAATAAAACAGGGGAAAAGAGACATTTTTAATTTTATTCCCTTCTTTCTTCATGCTGAAGCATCTTCCTTGGGGGTATACCTGACAGTTGCTCTAGTTGAAAAGTGCTTGATAATTTTAAAATATGCAAATCAGCCTGGGGCCTACATTACCTTGGGATCCTCAGTAGAGAAGAGGTTGACTCTATTTACAAAGCGAAAATCAGCACTTATTAAATCAAATCTCTCTCGTACCAGGCAGGGATTATGGTAGTCTCACAGCTCACTGAGTGTACGTGTCTTAAATCCCTATGTATATCATATTGACATTTCCTTGAAAGACCTTGTCTCATGCAAACTTGTTTATCTGCCCAAGCAGTATAAGGATCCCAGAAAAGGGGTCAGTGGTGTTTGGTCCACAGGTATCACAAAAGCAAAATATGATTTCCTTGTCTTTATATCAAAAGGCACAGACAAGAATTCATCTTGCATTTGGTCCTGTAATCTATATACAAGTAGTGAATCACAGAATTAACTAAAAGTGGGATACACCAAATAAGATAAAGAGAATTTTTGATGTACCAATTTCTTTCTTGATCTAGTGCTTAGCAGCAAAGATTTTAAAGCCAAATCCCTAGATCCCCAACTTTCTTCTTATTTATTTCCTAGCTATAGAATCATGCACAAGTGACTTAAGTTTATATGATTCAGATTTTTAACAAATAAAAAGGGATAGATAATTATATTATCTACCACATGCAGATGCTGTGAAGATTACATGAGTTAATATGTGTTATATTTTATAGTATTTGATACTTGCTATTCCAATGCCTAATAGTATTTTTTTATACTGCTGCTCTGGTTTATTTATTTTGGGCAAACAAGATAATCCATATTTAAGTAATATAATGGGCTAAAATCAGTAGCCAAACAAGCATGCATAGATATGAAATCTATTTCAGGCTCCAGGTGATTCTTGAATTGTCTACAATTGCTTCTGAATTGCCTTGGTTATACTTATATGTGATTTTTAGAGATAATTTGGTAGGAAATATAAAGAGTTGATATTCAAATAGTAAAGAAATAAAGACCCTCTTAAGTTTATTTGTATGCTGAAATGTCTTCTATCACCTATAATTTACCATAATAAATATTTTCCTATAAGTGAGGAATTTTATATTAATTTTCAGAGCTAACATTAACCAAATGGTAAAGGACAACTGTTCTTTGTTACTACTCTCAATAATCCATGGGGAAAACACAGCAGGAAGCAATAAATTCACTCTTTTGAGGGCACTTAGGATAGATTTGGATGCTTATATAGTAAATACCATATCAACTTCTCATTAATTTGATATTGATTATCTATACACATAATATCCTGCATACAAATAAGAGAGTTGCTCAATCACAGAATGACCTTTTGCTTGCAGTTTATGAGAATTTTTTCCCTTCATAAAGGTTCAGCTAAACTGACATTATATAAATTTATATGTTATTCGTTTGACTCCCACTTGTCACCCTAAGCTGTGTGCAAAAATGTCTGTGAGTCAGTGAATGTACAGAAGCATGTTTTTACAAGAGCTAGGTTTCTAAGGAGCCCATTTCCATTGTTAAGCAGAATGTGAAAACAATCTGCTCTCTCTGCCTTTTGTCTCTGTAATAGAATGTATGGGAAAGCACCCACCTCCATGTAAATAATAAGCTGTGGTCTTTTTGAACTACGTTGCTAGGGTTTTGCAGCTCATTTGTGGGTTGGAATTTTTTGCTTTGGACTCAGTTGCTTAGCTCCCTTCCTTCTTGAGTCCTACGGCTATATTGACCATCTATTTCCTTCAAGAACTAGAGCCACATCCTAGGCACCAACCAATTTGTTGGGAACCTGACTGCCTGCTAATTGCTTTTTTTTTCTTTGAACGGATTTGAGAGTCTTATACAGACATTCTCTGTAGAATTAAGGCAAAGATGCTTGACTAGACTGTTCTCAGTAGGTTGAATATCCGTTAATCATTGACTCTGGACTGAATAAAGACCAATATTATATCCTTTCCCCAGGAATGTTTTTCTAAAGGCCATTTTGAAACAAATCTCGTTGTCCCACTTGGTTTTCCCTAGCCCTGCAATGATCACATTCCAGTTAATTTAGACCCTTCAGAGACCTTTTACATGGTCTATATTTTTATGATTTTATAATTTTCCATGTTTTGATGATTTTAGAGAAATAAAGAAAGAAATGGGGTAAATAGGACCAAAATATTCAAGTGGAAATACCAGGCTGATAGATTTAAGGTATGGAAGTGTGTTTTCTCAACATTAACACAATGAAACTTAGCAAAAGTTAAGATTTATTGAATCTTTGGCTGGAGAGAAGGAAAATACACGCTGGAGTCCTTGTGAATGGAAGTGTTAATTGGTACATCGGAGGTAAACGCATTCATTTTGTTGTGGCCCTCATGGTCAGATCTCTCCAGGTTTAAGGTGCTTTTATTTCATCTTTGGTTGGCCATAAAAGAATGGTGACATGGCATCAGAGCAAGGAAAACACTTAAATTAGAAACATGAGACACAGTCTTTGAGGAGGAGAAGGGAAGAAATCCATATCTATTGAGAACCTATTATATGTTACCGTTACTACTGAAGACATTTTATTTATGTGACTTTATTTCTTAATTGTAGCACTATGAGAGGTAAGTATTATGCATGTGGGAATCAAGGTCCAGAGAAGCTAAATTGCCTAATTTTATGCATTTTCAATTTGTTAAATTGTTTATGTCTCCTCAGAAAAGCCTTCCCTATTTATCCTTCCTAAAATAGCATTCCTGTCCTTCTCCAGCCCCTTATCCTGCTTTGTGTTTCTTTACAGAATATATCACACATATATATTTATTTGTTTATCACATTATTGTCCACATCTTCAAACAGAAGCTCAGGTCCCTTGTTGGTCACTGAACCCTAAATCCTGGTTAAAGCCTGGCATATAGTAGGATTTCAAAACTTATCTGGTGACCCATCCTTAAACCAAGACTTTTCTTTAACTACTATAAAATATTTCTTTTCTACTTTATCTTCTTGTCTATCCCAAATTCTTAAATTGTAGGCATTATTTCTTGGATGTTTTTCCTGCTTTGATTCGTTAATGTATTACCCGCCAGTTTCTCTTTTAGTTTTCTATTTCAATTGGGAAAGATGGTGCACAATAATTCTCATTATCCAAATTCCACTAACTGCTGTCCAGGCTTCATCTTATTAGACTTCTTAGAAACAGCTATCACTTTTCATCTTTTTCATCTCTTGTTATTTTGTTTTCCTTAGTACTTTCCAAATTACAAAAATATATAAAAAATACCAATATAAACAAATATTAAAAGCAACTAGTATTTCAATCAACATCTAGAATAAGCCTCACCATCACTTTGAAATATGTCCTTTTTCATTTTTCCTGCACAGAGTATGCTCTTTCTTAAGTTGGTAACTCTGCTAATGCCCAACTTCATGAACTCTCCTCATTCTGTGCTTATGGCTTACAGTGTTTTAAAAAAGGAATTAGGTAAAGAGATGAATTCTCTGAAAAAGCTTCCACTGTAAGGAGTATATTCATTTTGCCAATCACCCCAGATATAGATGAGTGCTGTTCTTCTATACACCCATTTCAATGTGTACGTAGTTCCTTCATGGCACTTGTATTGTATTGAAATATTCCTTCTCCTAATAGATGATAAGCCACTTATAATAAGTAATCAAGATGTATTAATTTCCCTTTCTTTATTGCAAACACAGTGCCTGTAACTAGAAGGTAAGCTATAGATTTCTTCTTCAATTATTGTTTTAAAAAGTAAATCACTTAAAATAACACAGATTTCTGAAATAATTGCCACATAAATGTAGTTTTGATAAAGAAAAATATAATTTAATATCTAGAGCAAAAGAGCAGGAAATACTTTTGGATAATAGTTTTAAGGTGCACCCTTAACCACCTAATCTATTGACTCCTTTTTAGAATCATACTAATATGCATATGGTATATGAACTTTTACCTATTTATACACATTTGAAACCATGAGATCATAATGGTAACTTAGATCAGGAACATCATTGTGATTTTGTTAATGCCAATAAAAAAATTACAGTTTTCAATGTTCTTTCTTCTGCATGTAGAGCTCTCTGAAATCGTATCTCATGAATGTGCATACTGTTTGTTGAGTTCCAGCCACATGGGCCTTCAGTTGTTGGGAGACCCCATTCAATTTTCAATCTCAGGGATTTTCACATGCTGTTCTTTCTGCCTGGAGGATTTTTTTTTCCTCTTTGGATGGCTAAGTCTATTCCATATCACAGTGTTCTGATGAAATTTCACTATTTGAATGAGACCTTCCGTTAGTCTTCCCCTTCCCTCAAGCACAAACCCTTCCTGCCCTGTAATTGCTCACATGTTACTCTTTTCATCCAGGATTAAACCAATACCTTGTGAGTATACAATGTAAGTTTACATGTATATCATCTTCCTTCCTTGCTTTCATGAAAGGTGATAAGGACACAAACTAGGGCTTTTTTGACAAACATCATATACTTATAGCTAGTTTCTAAAATAGCATTTGGTACAAGACTGATCTCAATAAATATTTTTAAAAAAATGAACTGAATTTATGATTTCACTGAAATCATATAGCAATTGTTCCTCATATATCAAAATTTCTCAGCTAAACTCTATTGGCATATTGATCCAGATGATTCTTTGTCATTTGAATTGCCAGGATGTTTAGAAGTATCGCTAGCTTCCACATACTAGATACCAGTAGTACTTAACAATTGACAGAGCAAAAATTTCTCAAGACATTGCCAAATGTCCTCTGGAGGGCAAGCTTGTGCCTGGTTGAGAACTATTGTTAAATTACACACAATAAGATAAATGAAAGAATAAGGCAGGGCATTTGAGTTTTCATTTCGTTCCCTGGCCCCTCCAAATAACTGAGATTTTGATGTAGCATATTGGGAAATATTAAATTTGGATCAGCCTAACTGAATGAAATTACGTTCTGACCCTACTTTTATAATATTGAATGATAATAATTATTATAGAGCAGCACTGGCACAAATCAACATTTTTGAACACATGATATACTTAGTATATTAGTGCCAGCCACTGAATCAATTCTTCATAGGCTTTAAACTAGTCTTACATCATTCTATGAAGTATACATTGCTATCCAGTGTCACTGGTGACCCTGAAAAACAGAGCAGTCAGTTTGACCAAAACAGAAAAGCTCTCATGTGAAGATCATTGGGACTCATGTAAGACAACTCCAGGGTCACCTGCTGAGCTGTTCAATATGGCAGCCACTAGGTAAGCACTCTTATGTGGCTAGGGACTAGAAATGTAGCTAGTTTGAACTGAGATTTGATGTAAACAGAAAATACTTGATATAAGTATAGCACTTACAGGGGAAAAAAGAATATAAAATATTCAACTAAATTTTATATGGATGGCATATTTAAAGGGTAATATTGGGTTAAAGAAAAATATATATTTGAAATAAATGTCTCCTCCTTATTTTAGCATTTAAATATGGTTGATAGAAAATTTAATATTGCACATATGGCATACAGTTTTGGTTGGCATCATATTCTATCGGACAGTGTTGGTTTGCCTTCTTCATCATTTCCACCCTGAGCCTCTTTTTCTTCTCCTGTACACTGGGTGTAATATTAATAATAATGGTTTATAGGGGCCGGCGTGAGGTTTCAGTGATATATTACATATATGAAAGTTTTCATAAACTGTAGAATTCTATCTGACCCTTGGCTTTTAATTAAGTGGTATTAGATAGGAAAGACTAGTTTTCTGGATATTAGTTGATTTAGTTAATCAAGTAACATTCTAATTGCCATGATTAAGTGTTCACAATAGTCAGATAAGGTTGCAAATATTCAGAACAAAAGAAGATAATTTAGAAAATAAAAATCCATAAATTATGTTTCCTTCTATAATTTTAAAAAGAATGAGATGAGATACAGCATGATTTAAAATTTCTCTACATGTATCGCACTATGCATTTGAAGTTGGACATGGATTTCAACCCACCTCTGCCATTAGTAACAATTTGGCCTTAACATGTTTAATCTTTGCTTTTTCATTTGCGTTAATAGAATGGAGATTATAATACCCAGCTGACTGAGCTGTTATGATTAAATAAGATAGGTCAACAAATAACCTAGTACCGTGTCCAGTAAAAATTCCACTCAGAAAATTAAAGTTATGCTGCTTCTTTTGATTATCACTATTATTATTACTACCACTATATTATGTCCAGATTCATGTAATGTGTCTAACAGATGACAATCATAAATTCCCAGTAAATAAAAGAAAGGAAAATATTTGTTGAATGAATAAAGAAGTCAAAATAAATAAAAAAGTAAATAATGAAGATGAATTTTCATTGGATATTATTTACTTTAAAATGTTTTCTTATTTCATTAGAATATATTAATTTGCTTGTTTAATGTGCCATTTGTAAATGGACTGTATATTAGATACACATGTAAATATGTTCCTGAGAATTTAAAATATAGTATTCCTCGTAATGGGCATTTATAACTGATAAAATACATTTTTTTTCAGGAATAGCTTTGCTCATTGTGAATTATGCAATCCATTAGTTATGGTTTACTCTCTTAGATTTGCACTGTCAATTTCTTGATAAAATGCTCATGCAAAGAGGTGGTCAAAAATACATATAAAATGTAAAATTTAAATTTAAATTGTGCACATGACTTTAAACATGTTTGAAAGAACTATAAAGGATTATTATGGGGTTTCTTTGCCTTGCTGAAACACGATTATTTGCAAAGAACATAAGCAATGTCCTTCCCTATGTGTTCTGGGGCCTGAAGCTATACCAGCAGACCTGATGGCCATGTACTTTAAATATCTAACAGAACAACCACCACAAATACATGGGCATATGATTAGACTGCTCAAGAAATTCTACCTGAATTTATAATATTTTCACATACATTATTTGAAACAATTTAATTCAAATCATATACTAGTAATGATCAAAGATAAATAAAAATAGCAAAAGAAAGAGGTAAAATGCCTTTAAAGAGTCAAAACAGGGATTTCATAGCCATAATTCCTTCTCAGCAATGGTCTTTAGTATAAAGATATGAACATCAGAAAAAAGCTACCACCTTTTAAATTTTAATACTTTATCACAAAGGTATTTAACCAAAGTAATAAAATAAACAAACTAAAATCAGAGGATTAATTTAGAGGTTAATATTCAGCAAATGCTAAAAATTAAGGTCATAGACCATACTAGAATCTGCTTTTTGTATCACATTTCTAATGACACTAAATTCTATCTTAAAGTACAGGATCTTTCAGAATACCAGGAAACTGCGAGTGTCTGTTAAGGCCTGATATCATCCTGTCCACAAGTAGACATGTAGTCTACTGAATTTGTACAAGAAAGGAGAGTAAATGCATGCATTGTATGGTTAGAAGCTAACGGTTCTTAACCTACTCATAACCTATTTTAAGAATTTGACAGGTGAATTCAAAATAGGTCTATACATAGATCAGGAATACAAAGTGTTTGAGTATGGTTGCCATTCCTCATACAGTGAAATTAAATGCAAGTCTGATTAGTTTCTAAAGTTTTTCCTATACTCTCCTTTCTGGAAGATTCCTTATAATATATCAATTTAGATTTTTATTGAACATTTTATCCTCAAGTTAGAGTCATCTTTATTAAATTCTAAGTAAAACAAACATTTATTGTAAAACTATGATTTAGTTTGTTTTCCAATAAAACATTATTTGTTTTTGTTAACTGAAAGAAATTAAGTCTTAAATTACAATCAGAGATGCAAAGTTCTCATTATAGAGAGATTTTGGGATCATAGGTCTTCATGTATCTGAATAAAATATGCCTGAAATATTGAATTTTATCTTTTAATAACTCTGATTCATGAGCATATAATACCCTTTCTTCATTTTTGTAGCACATTTTCAATGTGTTTTCAACTCAAATGATTGATAAATGCTTTTCTTCTTTTTCTATTTTTTCTCTAAATTTTTTGCCCTGCAAAATGATCATGAAAAGGCACTTACTCTGGGGAAAGCGAGGTGGATTGTCATTGACATCTGTCAGCGTGATGTTCACTGTGGTGGTCCCCGATAAGCCTCCCATCTGGCCACCCATGTCTTTCGCCTGGATGACCACTTGGTACTGTTCTCTGTTTTCTCTGTTCATGTTTGGTAAAGCAGTTCTGATGATACCTTGAGAAAAGACAAAAGCTTTTGTTATCCTCATTGAGTTTTCAGTTATTATTTGACTAAGCCCACAAATAGTATTCATAAACTAATGACTTTTTGAAAGACAAAATATGTCTTTGTTATTAATTTTTATTGTCTAGAAATTATAAAAATAATTATGTGTAAATCTTTTATAATTTGTGTTGTTTTTCTAATTCCTAGCAATACCTAACACATGTGATGTAGACCCATATGTAAAAATACCAAAACAGCCATGTTTCCATTAGCTCAATCAATCATTTAACTTTGAGTTTTTAAATCTTTACCAGTAAGTGTTGCATCATCATTCATCTGTGAGTATTCATGTTAAGGTTTTGCTCTTGTTCTCCCATCCTCTTTCTACTGATAAAGGTCATAGAGATGATTAAATTAACAAACAGCAATTCATTATTCCTGACCTGTTTCAGGCTCCACAGAGAAATAGGGCTGCCCTTGAAGTATGCTGTAAATGACTCTGGCGCTGTTCCCATATGAAGGGTCATCGGCATCTGTAGCTGTGACTTGCACCACAGAAGTACCTGAAGTATCCAAATTCAGCTTAGTTCTGCACAGTACCAGAAGGAGGAGCAAAAGCACTGGTTTTCATTGAAGACTTGAATGATTTTGGACTGTAATAATGACCTCTTAAACTTTGATATATAATTTGGATAAATACACACACACACACACACACACACACACACACACATAGTGTTAATACAGGTAAACTCCGAGTGCAACCACATGATATGTATTTAATAATGCTACATTCTTTCGGAATATAATAAATGCAGTCACGTTGCAAGTGCTCAGGTTTGATATTTAAACTCATTTTCACATAATAGATTTGTTTCGTGTAAAGGACATATCTAATCACAAAGGAGTAAGTATATTCTTCTTTCCTCCTCTCCACTAATTAACTCTAAAAATAATTAACATCTGCTCTAGAATACAATTTTATGAATAGATTAAATTTTAATTTTAGAAACAATCCAAGATGTTCCCAAGTTCCATGAACCAGTAAAATCTATTTAATAAAGTTCAAGATATTTAAAAGGGCTTTATATTATAGTAAGATGACTGCCAAAAGTTCTTGGGAGTTAACAATGTAAATATTAAATAACAATCCCAGAACAATGCTTTTGAGAAATGCAGATTTAAAAATTTGTTATTATAACTGTTACAAGTTTAAAAAGTATCCAAATTGTTTAATCAGTTTAAACAACTTCGCACACATTTGAGAAGTGTCCATTATTCTACTAAATTCAAAAATATGTCTCTCTAAATGTTATCAGTGCTTCCTGATGGTTTTAATTGCCTGTCATTCTATATTTAACAAAAAAAAATATTAAAGCGGTCTAACTTTCTTTGCCTACAAATACATCTTCCATTTATATACACTAAAAATGGGAATTATATTTTCTTGAATGCTATAGTTTTACTTTTTTCATTCCTTCTGTCTTACAAGTTCTACAATTTAACTTTGCAATTCTGTATTAGTATGGTATTGAATGTGGGGATTCAACTGGTTTTTTTGAATATGAGATTTATGTCAGCTGAGTTTTATATACAATATAATAAAAGGATTTTTCTTGATAGTTAAGAAATAATTATATAATCTAATCAATTCCATAATTTGAAATATGTAGATAATCCAGATAAAGTCTTCAGGTAAGTTATGATTAGAGTATGAATATAAAGACTATATTACATTGATGGGATTCTAAACATACTTACAATATGTTTATGGTGAAGATTTTACACAACTTTTATCCTAATCTATGTGACAAAAAATTACATCTTTATAGTTTTCTACTGAAGTTCAATGATATTTTCTTGAGTTTTGAGGAAAGTATCTACATATATGTATTATAAAAATATACAAATCCATAGAGTAAAATGCATTGATCTTTTTTTCCCTGACTCATTGTTTCCTAAAAGAAAAAAAATAACTATATACTTTTGATAAAAATCAAATGTTTCAATTAATTGATCATATTATTATAAGGATTTCTTGATTTTTAAAAAATACTTTTTTAATAGAATACCATCATAAATGTTATAAATGAACTTACCTACAACAGACATTTCGGGAACACTAGCTGTATAAATTTCTTCTGGGAACGTTGGTTCATTGTCATTGATATCATGGATTTTGATCACAAACTCAGACTCTGGTTCTACTGGCCTCAGAGTTCTTCTATTAATAGCTTGTGCACGTAGAGTATAAAAGGCCTTTTCCTCTCTATCAATTCTTCTTGTGGCATGAATATCACCTGTTTTTTCATCAATAATAAAAAGGGTACCAGCTCCATCTCCAGATAAAATATATTTGAGTGATCCATCTCCTTTATCTTGGTCTGAATGAAGCTACGGAAAATAAAAATGAGTATATTCATGATAATGTCTAAAGGTACATAATGCTGAAAGAATTCAAAGAACGTCCTTCAAATCTGATCACTGAGCAATTGGGTCAGTTATCTCAGTTCTTGAAATGACAGTTGAATAAGTTTGATCACACTCATTTATATACTTTAAACAATAGGAATAGCATTGTATATATCAGTATGATTTTTATTCTAAATGGAAAAAAAGTTGCAAAAATAAACCAAGCTCCTCTCTTTGCTTTGCTTGGTAATTTACACCATTTTTTACGGGCAAGTAAATCCTGATAAAGATATAAGACATCAGTTTTGATAGATTAGTATAAACACTGCTCTTTCATATCTTTTTGTGAATAAAAGATTATTTTACTCTCATACTATACAGGAAATTCATCTCCTATAAACTTATTAATAGCTATTGTATTTCCATTGAAGAATTAGTGATATGTTGAGAACTGTAGGACATGCAAAGCTGTTTGAGACATAGCTCCTACTTTAGGAACCATACCTCATTTTTTGGTTCATACAATAGACAATAACTATCTCACAAATACTTGTGAGACTCAGAACAAAGGTACAGATAGATGTCCACATAATACATGTCTATATATTTTAAAGTTATAAATCAAATTAATAAGCTCTAAAATAAAATTTGTTTCAGCCTCCTACCTTGTCAAATCTATCTTCTTAAAAACCTCAAAGGACAAGTTCTGTGCAGGAACAAGGCAATGCAGTGCCTGTTTCTTGCCCTCTTGCCTGTGCCTATGACACAACACTGGAACTTCCAGAATCAATTCATCACATCAAAAAGCTTTGCATGCTATTGCGAGGACATCTCAGTCCAATGCACGTACATTCACAGTGCAAATGCTAGCTAGCCCAAGAGCCCAGGTGTCATGGGCAAATTTCATATATATTGTTTTTCAACATATGTCTATAAAGCTAGCCCTCAGGCTTAGGGGTGCATGTACCAGAAAGTTTCTATACCCTTTGGGTGAATAACCTGGGAAAAGACTCTCCTAGGACATACAAGGAAGCTCAGGGATATTTGGACAGAGAATAATTAGTCTTGGCTACCCTGAAGATGTTCTGGAATGGACATGAAGATTTCAGATGAATATTTCCCCCGTCCTATATGAAATTCTTACTCTAAAGGAAAAACCTTGGACACAGGAAGAACACAGTGTGTCTTTGAAAAACACAAGAATTATAAGTTTTTCTTTAGTTGTACCACCAATCACTAACATATTTTTATACGTTAGGATCACAGTTTTATCATTTGCAGTAAGAGATTATACTTTTAAATTTTTAAATTTTGTTATTTATTTTATAAGAAACAAAAAAACTGTAGATGTTCTTAATCTTTACAAAGCATTAGTTATAATAGGCATCATAATGGACATGTTTTATCTTTTAATAGTCACATAAAATGTAGAAATTTTATGTTAGACATTTATCTAAATAGATATGATTCTTGTTCTTCAGACTACTTACATCAACATACACTTTCATGTAATTAAATGTAGCAATATTAAACTGCTTCCTATTTTAAAGTAAAAATTTTGTTCGTTTTCTTT
Organism: Microcebus murinus; assembly: GCF_040939455.1. NCBI lineage: Eukaryota > Metazoa > Chordata > Mammalia > Primates > Cheirogaleidae > Microcebus > Microcebus murinus. Next base: position 18,626,494 of record NC_134114.1, read on the forward strand.
ATGAGAACTTAAGTCAGTGAAATTTACTGTGAAAATATTTTCATATGAACATGTAAAGTATTTAAAGTAAATAAATACTTTCCATATATATCTAATATTTTGTATTACTAGTTATTGTTGGGTCTACAAAAGCAGTCTACTGTTTGGTTCATGTTTTGTAGTAATTAGCATTTAGCCATCAACTCTGTATGAAACTCCATTTTTCTGATTTCTGGATAAACCACTTATTATTGTAGATATAATGGATAAAGAAAACCCCCAATTTGATATGTACTTTGGTGAAAAGGATAAAGAAGTCGTAAAACAAATATTTTTTACTACATTTTTAGCTATTCATAAACAATAAAGCTGAGAAACTTAGGAAATATCTCCTTTTAACTAAAAGATCCTAAGAAATAATATGTGACTGTGTTGTATAGGGAACTACTCTCAAAAAGCCATAAGATTGATGCTTTTTAGTAACTGAAAATGCATATAGTTGCTGGGACACTTTTCAATTATATACATGTGCAACACAGTGGCAATTATCCAAATGACATATGTGAGCAGTGCGTATTTCTTGTTCTAAGGATCAAAATAATGGAAGAAAAATTTACTGATACTATCAATCATTTGATCAGATACTGTGGTTCACAGTAGACAGTTATGATGCTTATTGTCTATGTATTAAATAATTTTAATTGATAAATATTTGTTTATTCTCATATGAGCCAGGTACACATCTACAAGCAATTCAACAACTCTATTTTCACTTTATGGAAGAGTCAAACATTATTTATAATGAAAATTCACAGGACAGCCCATAAACTAGCCACCAGGAATGAGTGAGAATTTCATATGACACGCAAACTACCAAAGAATTAGTAGGAGTTTGAACCTAGGAAATTTTTACATTTTACAAAATTTACTTTATATCTTAGAAAGAACACTGGATGAATACATTAATAGAACATAGATTTGGGGTTAAGAAGGATACAAGCCAAGATGGAGATCATTAATACCCATTCTCCTAATCAGTTAACATGCAAAAAGATCCTGCTCAGATGGTAAGATTTTAATTTTTATAAAGCTCAGTTTTAGAATATAAATCACGGCAGGATTTTTACATTCACTTATACTACAGAGAGTGAAAATTAAATCTTATAATTGGACCACATACTGCGGGAGTTGCTGTCGGATTAGAAAATTGAACATGGTAGTAGGGAATCAAAGAAATGAGGGTTGCAAGTAGACTGTGGTTTTGAGAATCAGAAAATGAAAGGATTTCTATCTTTCCAATGGGAATATAATTAAGAGAAGCAAATTACACCTGCGAATTTATAGGATTTGATCCTAAGAAGCCAGACTTATAATAAGTTTTTCTTGTACCACTGGAGCTTGCGTTAATGATAATTTACATTTTAAAAAGTCCTTTCCTTTCTTACAAAGGAAAATAACTAAACAAGAACATTAGAATAAAGGATAAAAAGGCCCATATTTGGGGATCAGACATTAACCTAAATCTAATGAAAGATTTTCTTTAAAAACATATTTGATTAATGGACAATTAATCAATTACAGCAGCTATTTACTATAATAAGAGAGGCAGAGAGATGAATTTCCAGATCTTCTGAGAGTCAGGGAATTGCTTCCTCCCATAGATTATACTGGTGGATTATATAACAAGAACTAAGTATCAACAGGTGTGTTGATGCTATTGATTTCCTAACAGTTACAGAAACAGACCAATGGACAAAGTTCTTAAATTTCACTCTCCTGTCTAAACTTCCTGTTTTCTCTTTTAGTTTCTCCTTAATATTTTAATTATCTCTTACTTTGTATACTTTCTCTGCAGTTGCCTTGGTAATATCTCCTTCCTTGTTGTTTGTGTATGTGAGATACAATTTTATTTCGCTTTTCCAACTCATTTACTAAGTAATAATCAGACAAGGGTTAAGTCTCATAACTGTAGCTTTCTCGTTATTCTTCCCATTTTTATTTGGATACTGTGTATCAATATATAAATTTAATAAACATTTGATCGAACAAAATCATTGTTTATGTCGAGAAGTTAGCATAAATGGGTCATGTGCCAAAAAACTCACAGCAACTACCTTGGAAGAAATAACTTTTATATTGATTTGTCTTGTGCTATTTTGTGAGACATTAAGTTTTCTTTAAACATAGACAAAAATATTAGATTATTGTGGCTTTAGTTTCCTCAGTAACACCTGTTCTCCGGTGTGAAACATTTGTGTCACAAATTTTTAAGAAGAATTTTATGTTAATACTGACCTTTTCTTTCCTTGAGAAAAGCCTATTAAAAATTCACAGCCTGCTGTGTTCCTTGTAAATTCACAAGCAGATAAAGGACATGGCAAGATACATGACAACTAATGAAAATAGAACAACTGGTACCGCACTGCACATTTAAAAGTCATTTTCCTATTATTTATCTTTTTTCCTCAGATATGCTTACTTATAACTCATCATTGTATTTGCTTATATTGAGTAATTTTAATATCTTAAACAATCCATTGAATTTAAAGAAATATTTTAAACACAAATTATTTAATTAATGGTTGTAATTTGAAATGTAGTAGGTTTCTGATAATTTTATAACATCTCTTGTAAAAACACTCATTTTAAGATATTTGTATAAAATGAAGATTGTAAGTTAAAAGGGGTCTTGTGGCCTGTCTAGTTTAAAACATTTTTTAAGAGGAGGAAAAGGAGATCCAACCAATTGTTTATCACTGAGAAATTGAATAAAGATTATACTTCAGGATAGGGACTGTGTTTGTAGAACCTTGTTTTAGTCTGCTCAGGCTGCAATAACAAACTTCAGTCATGCACTGCATAATGACATTGCAGTCAGTGACAGACCACACATACCAACAAGGGTCTCATAAAGATTATAATACTATATTTTTTACTGTGCCTTTTCTATGTTTAGATATATAGATACTTACCATTGTGTTACAATTGCCTACAGCATTAAGTGTGGTAGCATGCAGTACAGGTTTATAACCCAGGAGCCTGTGTGTGTAATAGGCTATGCCATCTTACTTACTGTATGAGTATCCTCTGAGATGTTTGCACAATTGCAAAATTGCCTACAACACATTTCTCATAATGTATCCCTATTGTTAAGTGATACATGACTGTACCATAGACTGGGTGGCTTATATACAGCAAAAATAATTTTTTGGAGGCTGGGAAATATTAATACAAGATAAAGGTGCCAGAAAATTCAGTATCTAGTGAGGGCTCCTTTCTGGTTCATAGATGATACCTTCTAGCTGTGTCCTCACATGGAGAAAGGGACAAGGGGTCTCTCAGGCATCTTTTGTAAGATCACCAATCCCATTCATGGAGGCTGCACCATTATACCTAATCACCTTTTAAAGGCTCCACCTTCCAACACCTTAAGGTAAGGTTTCAACATATGAATTTGAGGAGAGAGGCACAAACATTCAAACCACAGCAATATTAATTCATGTTGGAGTAAATATTATAAAAGACAATCAAATTTCTATTTAAAAAGTACAGGGGCCGGGCGCGGTGGCTCACGCCTGTAATCCTAGCTCTCTGGGAGGCCGAGGCGGGCGGATTGCTCGAGGTCAGGAGTTCGAAACCAGCCTGAGCAAGAGCGAGACCCCGTCTCTACTATAAAATAGAAAGAAATTAATTGGCCAACTAATATATATACAAAAAATTAGCCGGGCATGGTGGCGAATGCCTGTAGTCCCAGCTACTCGGGAGGCTGAGGCAGGAGGATTGCTTGAGCCAGGAGTTTGAGGTTGCTATGAGCTAGGCTGACGCCATGGCACTCACTCTAGCCTGGGCAACAAAGCGAGACTCTGTCTCAAAAAAAAAAAAAAAGTACAGGGAGTTTAGGTAATTTATTACTAAAAGGATAACAGATGAAAAGCTTTACCTTATATTTTCATCTTTGGCTAGAAAAAAAATTAAACACCAATTTTAAAAAAAGAAAAAGCATATCTATCAATAGAAACTTATATTGCTTATATTGGCATATTATTTCTCTTTTGTAATATTGATAACCATTTTAGACACTGACAATTGGTATTTGGTTCCCTCCCAAAAACTAGAAAAACCAAAAAAAATCAGAATTATATTTGTAGAATGATATTAGAATTATATTTGTAATGGTTAGACTAGTTTCTTGAAAAGTAAATTTTGATGAATGAATCACAAAGACAATAACATTCACTACCTGGGCTTAACAATTTCTACTTTATAATACATTAACCTAAATTGTCAAAAGATGTTGAATTGATTCTTCCAATGTACAATGACAATTTTATGTCTGATTTTACTTTCAAATGGAGAAGGTATTTTTATTTGTTGAAAAAAAATCTAGAATCTGGCAAATACATTATGCTATTCTGATGGCATCAACATTAGCATAATGCTCTATTTGCTCCAGTGAGAAACATAATTTCCAATGGAAACTAAAGAATTGAATCAAATAACTTTAAATTTGCATCCAATAAAAAATACCAGTTAAGATGACCCAGCATCAAAAAGCAGCTGAAAATATGTTAAATCTGGCAAACACCATCTGCTCAGAAATAAATAAGTAGTTACTTATTTTGTTGTGTGGGGGGGGGGAAGGGAGAAAGGTGGCAAACCTTGAAAATTAGAGCATGGGAAGTTTACAGAGTAAGATTAGCAAAATATTTCTCCAGTGTAGTTTGAGTGTAGTTGGCTCCCTCCAGGGCACTGTTTTAATATTAATGATATAAAAATATACACAATTTTATGAATCCCAAAGAAACAATTCTTTCTTCAATAAAGGAAATGGGGAGGAAAAATACTTATTAATGAAATGGATTGTAAAAACAAATACAATAGTTAAAAAAAAACCCCATGTATATGATTTAGATTCATAAGTATTTTTCTTAACAATTTATTTCTGGGACCAGAGGAAAGTATAAAGGATTTAAATGATGGATGGACACTCATGTCTACATAGGTTAGTGCCTGACAAAAAATTAAGTGGCTAAGTGGTTTGTTTTTCACATTTGATGGGGTTCCTCAGAGATCTCCTTCTAGAGGAAAAACTTCAGGGGGGTCTGGATTAAATATAATAACTAGGAATTCCTCTTCCCACTTGGTCTTCCAAGACTGCATCCTATTCAAAGTTGGCCTCGTGCTCAGGGCCACCTTCACTGGAGAGTTCAATCTCGGATGATCCTAGAACTGTAGGGTCTTTTTGTGAAATTATTATGAATTACTTGAGACCATACTACTGGTTAGACCTCTTAGTAGACTGTGTCTTAAAATTCTATTAATAGAAGGCATATCCTATTAGAAATCCTGCTAACTCAAATCCTGAAATTTCTCAACTAGGGTATAATTATTTACCAGTACTAGAAAACTACCAAGAGTACATTGTAGACATTGACTTAATTTTTTTTGTAGACATACTTTCACAGGCATTATGTGCTTTCAAGACCAGCAATTTAAAATATATATATAATTCAAAGTCCAACAGTTTAAGTACAAGACTTAAGGAACCTTACAAAACCTTAAGTGTTTTGAAAAACACACAATAAATGTATTTTTGCTAATGTATTAACTTATCCTTTGTATAGACAGTTATTGGAAAAATGTTCTAAAATATTCTTTTAAAAGCCTGGCATCTTCTTATATTTTTGAAAATCATTGAATTATGAAAAATATCACCTTGTTGCCTAAAAATGACATTTTATATTTTTATACCTTACTTTTCCCCATCTACTTGGAGAAGTCTTCTTAAGCATCTTGGGTTTACAATACAGGGCCATATGTATATAGACGTTTAAAAAGTTTTTACATGAAAAATATTTAAAAGGAAGAGACTCATTTTTATTAATAAGGTAAAAAGAAATCACAGAAGAATTAGTGGAGAAAGATCACTTCTTTTCTATGAGGTACACAAACAGCTGAGAATCTTTCTTCCTTTTCTCCAAGAAAGTCATTGTGGCAGGAAGTTTTCAAAGAAGGTGAGGGCTAGGGATAAGTATTCACTAACAGAGTTTATTTAAGTAAATATTTCTTGAATTAGATTTAGCAAAACTAAATCCTCCTGAAATATATCTTTCTACCTCCCATCTGACCCTACCAACTTCATCCACCATCAACTCCAGGCTTGTAAGTCTAGCTATAATCCTTCAAGAAAATTGATGCCAGCATAATGGAATATAAAGAAAACACATAGAATAATAAAACAGAGAACAAGTGCCAGGATGCCAGAAGTGTCAACATATTTCCAAATTTATATCAGATCTTTTTATTTTAAGAAATAAAATTAAAAAAAATTCTAATTCACAGTTAAAGCCTTCTCTGTCCTTTCATTTCTCTCCTTACATTCTTACACATAGCACCGTCCTGAAGTCGATGTGGATCTTTTCTTTCATATTTTTACAATTTGGGTAAGAGTATTTATCCTAAACAGAATTTATCACTTCTACCCTTCCCACAAATCAGCTCTCCCCATTTTACTAAGCAGCACTATTACCAAGCCAATTGCTCAAAATAAAAACCTAGGAGTCACTGGTTTTTCTTCCAACTCTACCCATTTAGTCAGTAAGCAAATATTTTTTGACTTCAAGTTATACTTCCAATTGTTTTTCACAGCCTCCTTCTCTATTATCATTCCAACAGGAATCTCACAAATCTTCCTAGTCCATTACCTCCACTCCCATCTAGTCCATCTGCTTCTATTTCCGTCCTTCTATAGCTACTTTCTACCCATCAGCCAGAGGAATCATGTTGAAATATTTAATACAAAACGCTGCATGTCACTACTCGGCTCAAAACCCACCCTTGGCTCCCATCACATTTAGAACAAAAATCTAAACGCCTTAGGCTAATTTACTACTCCTGTCATGATGTAGCCCATGCCTGTCACTTTTACCTCATCTCTTTCCACTCTACTTTAACCACTTAAACCCACACTGGCATAAGTTTATTTCTACTTTTGCATTTGCTATTCCTTCAAGTGAGACTTATTCCCTCACTTAATTTATATAGGCTATTCAGTATTCTTCTTTATATCTTTTTTTCCCTTTGTTCCTCTTGCTCTGTCATAGTCTTCTTAATTTGTAAGAGATTCTTTATATATTCTGATTTAACATTTGGTGATTATATCATTAGAAATGCCTTATTCAAGTCTTGGATTTAAAAAAAATTAATCATATTTACATTTGTAAAAGAAAGATGTTTAATTTTAATATAGTCAGATTTATCAATCATTGCTTTTATGGTTACCCTTCTTTGTATCTTATTCAATAAATATTTTCCTAAGCAAATGTAATATATGTGGTCTCATATAGTCTCTTCACTTTTAATATTTTTAAGTCTTTCCTTTTGACATTTAGCTCACTTTTACCATCTAAATGGTAAAAGTGTGGTCGCATGTGCAAGCGTGTGATGTGAGCAACATATCTATTTTTTTCTTATAAGGTTTTATAACAGATACTCATTAAGTCATTGATTTTTAATTCCAATTCTGCCATAGGAAACAGGTCTGTTTTAGAGCCTTTATTCTTGTTCCATTTGTCAACACATCATTGAGCTAATAGTACTCTTACTTTCTGAAGCTTTACAACAATTATTATCTGTTCAAATAAACATTATTCCTTTTCCAACTTTTAGAAAAATTGTCTTGGGGTTCTTGGTATTTGCTACATGGATTTTTAGATCAGAGTGCAATGTTCTATTAAAAAAAACAAAGCAAAATAATAAACAAAAACAAAATTACTGCAAAAATTTGGGATTACAATAAATTTACATATTAAATTGAGAAGAATATCATCTTAAACATGAGCACTTCGTATTCTCAAATACTATATATTTCTCCTTTTTTTCATGACATCTCATGCCTCCATAATTTAACTTTTTTTTATACACAACTGACTTTTATCATCTGAATTTGTGAGACTCTTTTTTAGCTCTCTAGAGACTTTATGCTATTGTGAGTGGAATCTTTTATGTACTTTTTATTAGCATAGTCGTTTCTCATATACACAACTTATGTATTCTAATAATTGGAAGAAAATTCATTATGTATGCATATCAACATCAATATCATCAATTATAATCAATATGACATGTTTTTCATTAAACAATCTTTTTGCAATTTTCTTATTTTTCCAACAATGTGGTAGAAATGCCTCACTATATATATCTAGGGTTTTTGTCTATTATCATATCATATTATCAAATCATTCTTTTTTGTTAGTGTTTGATTGACGTATTATTGTCCATTCATTGATTTCAAACTTTATTTGTGAATACAGGTTTCTTTGCAAATATAAGTAATAACACATTGACTCTTACATGCACCGAGTTGATTTTAGTTTTATTCCTCCATCCCCACAATGATTAATTTTCATTTTCAACTCATCTTTGTACACTGCTATATTTCTTTCTATCCTTACAGCTACTAACTGTCTAAATTCTTATTTTTCTCTACTCTTTTTTATTTTTTAAAAAAATCAGTCACAAATTCTTCTATGACTGCCTAAATTTCCTCTCAAGCTGATGATGATAAATGAGTTTCATCTTCCTGAAGACAAATCTCCCAGAGCCTTCTGATATCCTCCAAAAGAAACAATTTATGATGCAAATTTTGTTACCGCTGTCATCTTGTAATAGTTCTTCACAAGCATTGTTTACCTTTCCAATTTCCATATGTTTTCCTCTTTTTTTCTCAGCTTATTTTTTGATTTTAATGTGACATCAAGATACTGGATGTACATGTACTATTTTCTTGGCCAAATAAGTCAAAGGTGGATGGTATTTGTCTTGAGAATATGGAACCCACTACTTAATTAACTTCATTCTAGTATTGTTAAGAAACCTCTATGCATCCTGATCTCTGATCTTTGGATAAGATCCATGAATCTCTTTCTTTCTGGAAGCTTGTAGAATTTTTTGTTTGTTCAGATTTCTGAAAATATATGGCATTGTTACTTGGAGCGTGTACATTCCTATCAAAATTACAGGATGCTGGCCAGGCCCTTTCAGTCTGCAATTCATGCCATTCTGTTCTGTGACATTCTATAAATTTTTCATTGATGTCTTCTCTCCTCCGTTTTTCTTGTTCAGTCTTTTTAGAATTATGATTTATTCAGATATTGGTCCTCATGGTTTTTACCTTTAATTTCACTGTCCCTTAGCTCTAATTTTTCCATCTCTTTGTCTTCTTGCCTTACATCCTAGGTCATGTGTTCCTAACGTTACCAAGCCGTCTGTGGAAATTTTTATTGTCAATATCATATCATTTTTACAAAGATGTTTTTTCTTTTATGTGAATACATTTTTCTAATCTATGTAGTAGATAATGCTTTCCACAGGTGACCACAACATCTCCTACCCCATATCCTCTTTCAATAACTTGTCATTCCTTAATCAATAGGAATAATCCAATACACCTTCCATTGAATCCCCGTCAGGAGATGGAATCCAATTCCTCTCCCCTTGAATCTCTTGTAATGGACAGAATGTAGATAGCTAAGGTGATGCTACATTATTTTGGGAGCTGAGGGAGACAAGGTGAAGAAGCTTTTGTCTTGTGAGCTGGAACACTTGCAGTATGCCCTGAGTTGCCATGTAAGCAGTGCAATTGTACAGCTGCCCCCAGGCTGTGAGGAACCCACATGAGGCCACATAGCAACCACATGGTAAAACCAAGGGACCGGCCGGGCGCGGTGGCTCACGCTTGTAATCCTAGCACTCTGGGAGGCCGAGGCGGGCAGATTGCTCAAGGTCAGGAGTTCAAAACCAGCCTGAGCGAGACCCCATCTCTACTATAAAAATAGAAAGAAATCAATTGGCCAACTAATATATATATATAAAAAAAAAAAATTAGCCGGGCATGGTGGCTCGTGCCTGTAGTCCCAGCAACTCGGGAGGCTGAGGCAGTAGGATTGCTTGAGCCCAGGAGTTTGAGGTTGCTGTGAGCTAGGCTGACGCCACGGCACTCACACTAGCCTAGGCAAGAAAGCGAGACTCTGTCTCAAAAAAAAAAAAAAAAAAAAAAACCAAGGGACCACATAAAGACAGAGAGTGAAAATGAAAGCAAGAGTGAGAGAACAAGAGAGATGGTGATCCAGCCAACCCTCAGGTACTCCAGCTCCTCATGTACCATTTGACCGAGACTTCATGAATAACTCTAAGCAAGAAACCCCCAGCCAAATCCTTTCCAATATCCTGAACCACAGGAATCATGACAGGCAAAATTATTATTGTGCCAAATCATTAAATTTTGTGCTGTTACAAAGCAAGAGCTACCCAGAAGTGTCATGTATTCTTACTTTATGAGTATAATATATATTAACTAATATTGCAAGATATCCTGCATACCTGTGAAAATTGGTGCTTTCTTTGACTTTATCTTTTCTCTGCGTATTCTCCAACTCCTTCAAATTGCTTTTTTTCATATTTGTTTTGTTTTCTCTGTGTTTTAGTAATGGCTTTCCTCAAATGTCTTGGCTGATAATTTAACTAGATACATAACCTTATTTTCTAATTTTTTCAGGAGATTTTAGAAATTGTACCATTTTCATCTAGTGCCAAATATTGCTGTTGACTAGTCTAGTCAAAATTTGATTTCCATTTAATTATGATAAAAAAGATTTTTTTTCTGATAATACTTAAGAGTGAAGATCTGTCCTTGTGGTTTTAAAATCTCATGATAATAATTCTAGAAATTAAGCTCTTTCTTTTATATGGTAACATATCATCAAGTGCTTTAAGTTTGACCATTAGTCTTTTTCCTCAGTCCTGGAAAAAAATAGTATGTAAATTAATATTTGATTATCTTTGTATTTTCAGGTCTTTAATCTCTTCTTTTTCTATTTCGCTCTTGTTATATTTTCTGTTAGAGATTTACTAAACCTCAATTCATCCCTGTTGGTCCAGAACTCCCTTTAAATTTTTCTTTAATTATTATTTGAAATAGACTTCTTGTTTGCTTCAAATGATTCTTTTTATAAGAATGTTTTCAACTCTCTTGGAAGATATGATTTAATTATTCTAAAATTCTTTACTCTTCTCTGACTTATTTCTTGGTCCTCCAGAAAGCAAGTTTCTTAAATGAGGTTATATTGTATGTGTATGTGCTGCTGGATTTCCTTAAGTAGCAGTGACATTATATCATTATTCTTTTGCAATTTTATAAAAGGTCCATTAGAGGCTTCTATGACTTTTCTATTCCATTACAAGCCTGAACACTAAATTAACACAAGGACTACAAGCTATCCAAATCGTCAAGCAGTGCCCAAGCAGTAGCATGGTAGCAGCTGTTAGGTGGGTTTGCCACACTTCCATTAGGTTGGTTTGTCACATTCCATAGATTTGGCCACTAAAGACATAAGGAGCCCAGATAGGTTTAGGCAGTTGATTACTCTGTCAACAAAGTAGGCAGCATAAGTTTTATATTTGTATCAGCTCCCACTGCCCAGAAGTCCCGCTGGGATGATGCAGCCATCACAGACCCACCTGTCAGATAGTGGTTCTGTGTCACAGGTGGGAGACTCTTAGCCTGGGAAACCTCCAAGGGAACTTGCAGCAATAGCATTACCTGTATTTATCTGCAATGTGAGCCAATCTTCGTGGGGAATGGGGAAGAAGAAGTCTTCTATCCTCAAATATCACTTCAGAGTGAACTATTTTATATTTGTATCATTGTGAAATGAACCTAAGTGAATTGGCTGTCAATACCAAGAAATGAAGAAATATGAGAAATTTATAAAAAAATTGTCTTCCAGCAAGGTTAGCATATGTCTGTTGGTCTTTGAAGAACTGAAACATGAGGATGATGAGCTGCCACTCCGCTATCCTGCCCAAATACCACGCTTGAAACTAAGTAGTAACAGCCAATTTGGGAGCCATAATTACCACTGGGGAGATATCTTATTGGATGTTTTACTTATACTATTAGCAGAGGTGGGAGTTGGGGAGGTAGGAATGAGAAGCCAATCAGCACAACAGATTGTTGAACAGGAAGGAAAAAAATAAATAAAAAATGGGTTCAAATTAAAGGTGAAAATAATGCCCACTTCCATTTCAGCTTTCTTCTATACTACACTCATCAGTATATACTTCTGCTCTGGTAGTTGGTGAAGCTATCATGGAGATCCAATCCTCTTTAGCTTCCAATAAGTTCTTCATAATTGTTTGTTTATTTGATGTATCATCAAATTGTTCCTTTTGCATCTAATCCACACTTATCATTTTGTTTTTGTTTTTTTCATTAGGTGGGAAAGGATATAATTAAGAGTAAATAGTCTATACCATGTAGAAGGAAACCTGCAAGTTAAAAATATAGTGCAATTGTGCTGAATCAGATTGAATTGTAGTCTCTGTTTTAAAAATAATTATGGTTTGATTTATAGTATTAAATGAAATGTAACTGTGAAAGTTGTGTAAATTTTTACATTTTGCTGAAGAACCTCCAAATTTTAAGGATATTTAACACTTATAAAATACAGTTATTTTATATAAGTAGCTCACCACACCTTCTTTGTAAGATTTAATTAAAATCAAAGTTATAGTTTAAGCTCCATCTTTACTAAAAGAATCTTTTTCCCCCCAGCATATTGTGGGGGTGCAGATATTAAGGTTATGTATATTGCCCTTGCCTCCCCCGCTCCACTCAAGTCAGAGCCTCAAGCATGTCCATCACCCATTTAGTGCACATTACACTCATTATATATATATATGCCCATCCCCTCTCCCCAACCTGCCCAACACCTGATAAATGTTATTCCTATATATCTACTTAGGTGTTGGTCAGTTAACACCAATTTGCTGGTGAGTACATGTGGTGCTGGTTTTTCCATTCTTGGGATACTTCACTTAATAGAATGGGTTCTAGCGCTAGCCAGGAAAAATACAAGAGGTGCTATATAACCGTTGTTCTTATAGCTGAATAGTAAGTACTCCATGGTATACATATACCACATTTTATTAATCTACTCATGTATTGATGGGTTGTTTCCACATCTTTGCAGTTGTGAATTGTGCTGCTATAAACTTTCGAGTGCATGTGTCTTTTTCATAGAGTGATTTTTGTTCCTTTGGGTAGATGCCCAGTAATGGGATTGCTGGATCAAATGGTAGATCGACTTGTATCGCTTTAAGGTATCTTCATATTGCTTTTCACAGAGGCTGAACTAGTTTGCAGTCCCACCAGCAATGTAGGAATGTTCCTATGTCTCCACATCCATGCCTACATTTATTGTTTTTGGGACTTGTTAATAAGGGCCATCTTAAAGGTCCTTCTACTACTGATAAATTATAAATTTTGATTAAATTAACCATTAAATGCTAATTGGATAATTTTTAAAAGTTTAACAACTACAAAATTTTAAGTAATAAAATTAAAGCATTAATTCAATAAAATAATGTAACTTTATTAAAATTCAGCCCATCTGTTTCTTATGCCTGTCATTTGGTAATAGAAGAAATTAATTGAGCATAATTTATTCTTCATAGCATTGTGATAATTATTACATATAATTTAAATTTATTTTAATTAATCTTAAAATTAATTTTAATTTTCAGATTAAAATTTATCCATTTAGCTTAAAATCATTTCAAATAAGTGGAAATGTATGTAAAAATACATTTTTGTGAACAACTCTAGAAAACTAGGGTAGTGGGGGATGGCTGTTTGTTATTAGTATTATATTCTACAAAGGTAAACAAAGATAAATATAAGATTATTAAAATCCATTCCTTTTTAATTTGCATTTGCTTACTATACCTTAGATGGTTTCTATTTATCACTGATACCTTCTAGACAATTTTTAAGCTGAAATTTTCTGCTTTGTTTGCATTACTTATAATTGACTTTTATAGCCAACTAAGAAAGGTGTGATTTCCCCCCCTGTTTTAATACCCTTAATTTAAAGAATAATTGTTATTTTCAATTATGTTATTTTCAATTTATAACCATTTTGGTTTTTTGTAAAACAGAACCAATCGCTGGCTAAAAAAAAAAAAGGATTCAATATATTTCCATATAATTTCATGCTCAACTCATTTGTGACTCCCAGTTCCCTTAATATAAAAATAAAGATAACACCATTAAAATTCCATAGCTTAATTTCATTTTTCAGCTAAGTTGTTTGCTTGCATCCTTTAGTCATTAGTCAAGGGGAAAGAAAATGAGATGAATTCACAGTGCTTATTTCCAGTTAGTTAAAAAAAAAAAGCCTGAGGTTACCAATAAATATCTCTGTCTAATATGAGAACAAATAACTACTTCAGCTTCTGCAGCAACTAATGATGTTCCGATAAAACCCCCCTTGCTGAATCTAACAATTACTTAAAAACTGGTGTAGTCACTAAACAAAATAAGATGAATGGAATGGATTGAAGACACAACTAATGATGCATACCAGTTTTCTCAAGCAGGAATTAAATTTAATTGTTTTTAAACCCTTTGAGAAATTGTGATAATAATTTTATATTTCGCCTAAAACTTTAAACCACATCCAGAATTCACATTTTTGAAACAAGAGGCAAAGTATAAAATAAAATGCTTTGTGTCTATTATAATTTTATGTGATATTAAGCAAAATAAACATAAGAAAAAGAAAAAAAGACCAATTAGGTTTTTTTAAACTTAGAATAATAGGTACAATGTAAACCAAAGATCATTTTAAGTATTGAAAACCTGTAGGATCTTCAGTAAGTAATGATGAAAATTATTTATGTTTTGGGGCAAACTGTCTGTAACTGAGGTTGTTTAATTCCATGTTAGTATATTTTATCATTTCAGAATATTTTGTTATACAGAAATTATATCATTTTTAATAGTTCACTATTATAAATTATAACCAGGATTCAGAATTTTCCAGAACATTCAAAATTTCAAATATTTTCCCCAATTATATTTTGTGTTTAACAAGCATTGTCATTATACCAAGAGAATTACAAGAAACTAAATAAAACGATCCTATCTATTGGAATGGAAATGTTAAAAAAAATAATTATTTAGATATTTTAGATAACTATAATTTATACACTTTATAAGGAATGGTCTATTCCAAAAGAGTGTAAGTATATACTTGAAGAGATAATAAAATTCATGACCCATTTCAAGGACATGAAACTGAACAAGGAAAATAGTCAGTCAAGAAATGGAGAAGCCAGCATAAAAATCAAAAGAGAAAAGGAGGCATAGAAAAAGCAAAAAATGTTGTAAGAAGAAAGATAAAACCAGATCATTACAATTTATATCAGTTTGGTTCAACAAACAATTACAAAGTATGTACACTATGTTAGAATCAGGATATTAAATTATGATCTCCATTTTTACTTTGTTGTGACATGACAATATGAAGTTTAACATTTATTAGTTATTAAAATATTCTAATATGTTTTAAGATCCATATTATTATCTCATAAGGCCAGTCCAATCTCATTCAGTGTCTTTGTTTTATTTTTTAATTATTTTAGTGATTTTTAAAATCTTATTCCTTAAAAGCAAACATTTTGCTTGGGGTGATGTTATAGAGAAACCTACCTAGTTTGAATTATTTATTTTAACTAGTCTCTTTGGTAGTATAATTCTTCCCATAAAAACACAGATTTCATCCTGTATTTTGTTTTATTAGTGCACACAAATAAATATGCTGTTGGAAAGAGGTATTAGATGAATTTTGTTGTTGTTCTTTAGTAGAAATAAACAGGTAAAGAAAATAGGCTGTTAACATTTTACTCTTTGAACAAAACATTCCATAAAACTGTTTTAGCCAAGTTGTATCACACAGCCAATTTTAGCAATGAATAGGCATCTGTTGAAATTTATTACTTGGTTCTGACATTATTTAGCTATAAATCTGTGTAAACAAATGTATGTCTCGGCATATAAGAGGAACATCCTCAATAAATTATTTTTTTTACCATGTGAATGCTTACCTAAAACATGCATATGTTGACCTTAGATCAATAACCAATTAACAACACTTCCTTCAGACATTTTACTATTGGACTGATTCATACTGCAGCACTTTCTGTATCTTGGGAAATGTATGTATTGGAAGAGAAAACTCAAAAGGTTTCTGGCAGCTGAAAATGTATCATGGGCAAAAAAGACAAAAACGGTCTCTTCTGATGTAGTAAAATTGTGTTTATATATTACCAATAATGGATGTATTTTTGCATGACAATGAAACAGGTGACAATAGTAATTCATGGGTTTTAAAGAAAAAGACTGGTTGCAAAATGATGCTTTGAAAGGAAAGTACAAATTTCATAAGAAAGAGATGATACAGTCTAGTTTAAAATTACTATCCCCAAAATGAGAAATGAACATTTCATTTGGAATCATTGAACTGATAAAAATGCAAAAAAAAAAAAAAAAACCAATCAGTTTCTTTATTTTATAGGCCAGATTTCAGCTGTTATATGGCTTTTGTCCAGAAAACAAATAAAATATGTGGTCATACTTTCAGTGTTTAAAGTGTGACTTTATGTTATTTCGCCACTTTCCTAACACTTCTTTTAAATGATGTACCAATTTTCATTATTTTATCTCCAAATTTGTGGACATAAGACTATTTGTGTCTTCCCTTTAACTTTTTAATTTAACATTTTGGATGATTTTACTTTATTAATCCATGATGTCAATTGCTCAACTCTAAGCAAGATTATTATTATTATTATTATTTGCTTTTTATTTTGGGGATCAAATTAAAAATAAGATAATGATGTTTCTTTCGGAAATACTTCCAATGTATATTTCAACATTTTCCACGTTTCCTTTGGCTTTCACATTTCCTGCATATTAAATAGACTGGTAGGAAAGTATGCTGGGAAAGAAGCCCAATCACCAACATAGCACATGGCCAAAATGTGATTATTACTTATGCTGCTGCTTCCACTTCTATTTCTTTTAGATTCCTCTTTTCATTTAAATAACTAAAATGCATTTACTTAAATATGCTTTTTCTAATTGAAGTGTGCCCTAAGTTTTAATAATGATGGGCATTTGGATGGGGCTTGATAGCTTTTAAAGAGTTTGCATATTTATCACCGAATTTTGATTTCTAACATTACAACTTGCAGGAATAGATAGTATTATTTCATTTACATATGTGGAAAATGAGACTCTGGAAGATTAGGCCACGTTTACAAGGAATCTTGGCTGCTAATCGATGCTGAAATATAAACTCCAGGGTTCTTTTCTCTATAAATGTTTGTCTGTATAAATGTTTTTAGACTAAAGCAATATCAGCCGTAAAATGTATTGTTGATAGAGTGATGTATTTAATCAGAACCCTGTCCACAAAAATAAAGTTGTAGTGACTCCTGCTATTTTACATATATTTATTTAAATGCTACTACACTATAGTGAGATTCAGTTTCTTGGCTATATAGTACTAGATTTGGAGCCTAGCTGTATAATTTATTAGCTAAATGGGTAGATATTATAGCCAACTTCTCTAAGCTTCAATTTCCTCTTTGTTAACTAGGAACAACAATTCTTGTCTTGCAATAGTGCTGAGTAGATTAGAAATACAGCATCCAAAGTTCCCAGCAATACTGGCACACACTTGCTCTCAATGAGGTAACCAGTATTATTTTAATAATTTTATATTCAAAATATTATATATATTTCATTTTTTAAAACATAATACTAATATCATGTCAATAATATTGTTATAGACATTAAAGAATGAATGGAACAGAATATGCATGTTGTTTAAAAGCAGAAATCTCTGAAGGATTAACATAAATTTCATATTCTATATTAGCCACTTCAGAAATAGATATTTAGTATAAATTTGAATTTATTTCATAATCAAGAAAAATGGAATTTTAAAAACAATTCTATGAGAGAATAGTGAGGATAAACTTCAGTGGGAAGAAGCAAAAGACAATGCTATACGCATTTTTAGCAGAGTCACAGTTAATTTACTCTGAGCTTAATTTAAGGGTAATTTGCCTGGTGATTAGCTCAAAGTGACCCATCATTTGTGACCCTATTGCATTCTTCTGTTCTCTTATCCCTCCCTGTAGTAATTCTAGGAGGCATATTCCAATTTGTAGTCCACCCCTCTTCTCTCCCACAATTAGATGAAAATGAAACAATGTACCTCTGTTTTTGAAGAACAAAGCCACTCAGTGTATTAGAACAGAAGCTATAAGGTGTCTGAAAAGTACCCGCATATTAAGATTGAACACAGATTGTTTGAAATGATGAGAAATTATAGTAAAGTAAAACCACAGCATAAAATAGTTAACAACAAGATCAGTTCTTCCCTAGGACATCCTAAAGAAGCTCAAGCTTGGAATAACAAATCATAATTTTATAAAGAAGTCGTGGGACACTACTATAGATTCAGACCATTAGGGGAGGTCAGTCTCATGTTTCTCTTCCCACTGTGGACGGTGCACAAGAATCTTAAAAAACAAAAGCAAAAATAATGAACAAAAAAATATAGCTGATCATGACTCTAGTACAGTTCAATCAGAATCTTTCTAGGTAGGGCTAATAAATGGTTTATTTTTTGGTTTGTTTTTAATTTTATTTAATTTTTTGTTTTTAATTTTGTTTTTAATTTGTTTTTACTGTGTCATAGTTAGATGCAGTAATATTGATGTCAAAATTATTATAGTATAAATCTTTAAAATATATATACTTTCAAAAAATGAGAAAAATTAGAAAAATGAGGAAAAAATAGAAAAAATAAGGAAAAGAAAAAATCTCACTCATGTAAATTTACAAAATTATACTTAAAATATATTCATAATATTTATGTGGCCATGCTATATGTAAATTATATTTCAATGCTATATGTAAATAATATTCCAATAATTTAAAAACACTTCTCTTTAAGAGATTTATACAGAAAATTTAAGTTAAGAAATATTATCTTTCCTTTCTATCTTTCCTTAACTTACTTTCTTAAGTAAGTTAAGAAATATTATCTTTCCTTTCTATCTTTCCTTACTTTCTTAAGTAAGTTAAAAAATATTATCTTTCCTATCTTTCCTTTCAAAACTGGAGATTTTTTTTCCTTGTTTTATTTTATGAACAATGCTGATATAGAATTAAAGAATGTAATAGTGTCTCAAATTTAATTTCATTTAATTACTCCATTTTTAGTCATGATCAAATCAGAAATCCAAGGAATTAAGTTATTTGCTTGTAATCATACTGATAATTAGTTGAAGAACATGGAATTTGACATTCTCTGTGATATACCTACAAAAAAAATCTACAAGATTATCATCCTTAACTATGTATTTTTATTTATTGTTTCACCACAAAACAATTGAAAACCTGATATTCTGTTTATTCTACAAAAATTCCTATAGTTACCGTATTTATGATGTAGAAAGACAAAATGATTTTCCTCTAAGATCAAATGGCAAGATTGTCCATTCTCCTCAAAACCCATTTAACATGATAATGAAGATCCTAACCATTGCAATTAGTAAACAGAAATACAATCACAGGGGTACTAATTGGAAAGGAAAAAAAGAAGACTTTAAAAAAATATTTGAATCACTTACAAACGTATAAAAATGTGGGACCAATTATAAATAACTTTTTTTCGTTAATCATTTGACAGCAATTTATCAACTTGATCTATCATCATTCCTGAGTTCTTTAGTTGGTATTTCCTACAAACAAATGGATTCTATTTCACACAATCTCAAATCCACTTATCAAAATTACTAATGTAACATTGATATATTATTGTAATCTAATTATTAGACTCTACTTAAATTTTAACAGTTGTTTGGATAATATCCTTTGTAGTAAAAGTAACTACCCCAAATTATGTGCTGCATTTAGTTGTTTTGTCTTTTGGCATCTTTGAGGCTAGGGTAGTTTTTCCTCAACTTGAAGATTTAGGCAACTGCAATAATTACAGATGTATTGTAGTTATGTACCTCGAATTAGGTCTGAGGTTTCCTCATGTTTAGATTTATGTTATGTTAGGCATTTGGGGTGGGATTATCACAGAAGTGTTACAATATTCTTTCTGCATCCTGTCAAAAAATGCAAAGTTTCAATTTATCCCTTTACTGATGATATTAATTTTGATCAACTAATTAAGTCTTCTCCACTAAAAAGTTTTACATTTTCCCTTTGTAATTAATACACGCTTTATGAGAAGCTTAAAAAAAAAATTATGTAGGTCAGGCACAATGGCTCACTCCTGTAATCCCAGCAGTTCAGAGTCTGAGGCAGGATTATCACTTAAGGCCAGAAGTTTGAGACCAGCCTGAGCAACATAGTGAGACACCCCCCTGCATCTCTGCAAAAAATCGAAAAATTAGCCAGGCATAGTGGTGCATGCCTGTAATCTCAGCTACTCCAGAGGCTGAGGCAGGAGGATCACTTGAGCCTGGAAATTTGAGGTTGCAATGAGCTATGATAATGCTACTACATTATAGCCTGAAAAATAGAGTGAGACCCTGTCTCAAACAAAATAAAAGTATGTAAATATCTCATTCCTCATAAAATTTTATAATCAATCAATCAATTAATAAATTATATCTTTGTGGACTCATGGTTTTCCATCTTCTTCAATGGCTTATGATCCATTTCTAGTATTATTTATTTTGATGTTCAAATGCTATCAAGTTGCTTCTGAGTATTTTACCCAAGTTCCTCTTATTCCTGGAGTCCTACTTGTTGACAGGTCAGATACATCTTGTGCATACCCTCATCCAGCTGTGGAATCAAACATCTTTCAAAGTCTCCGGTTCCACTTAGTCAAAAGTGTTATTGAGAGGCAAGTATCCGGGTACTAAGTATACTAACTGCTACTGGGATATTGCTTTCCCCATACCTGTCATTTCATACAAATAAGGAATATTAATACATACATACTATATATACACATAGATATTTTTCTATTTTGACCTGTATAAATATATTAAAAACATGACTTCAACCCAATATCCCTAATTGCCATTCAATAGCACAGAAGTGATGCCAGTTTTCTTTTTTCCTTTCCTTATTTGTAACTTCCTTCTATGAGAGAAAGAATATTTGCTACAGTGAAGCTCAAAATTTTTTATTTGATCAGTTCTCCTGTATGTAACAAATCTCCCATATCCACTACCTCTCTCTCAGGAGACCTCATCTACCTGCCCAGGATCTGACAGCTCATACTAGATTACCTTTACATAGAAGCCTCCCTGATTCTGCTCTCATCTGACCCTCACACTGGGCCATTCCATTACAGCTACACCCACTGCATGCTTTTCTGACTGACTGACTACCCTAGACCAACTCCCTGTACATTAATTCTCCTTATCGCAATCAGTTTCTGACACTGTACATCAGGCTGCCCTCTCTAAGGATGCCTACTTATTCTGGTTTAGTTCCGCAACCTCGTTCTGTGCAACGGAAGCTCTTTCAATCCTGAAAGTGGATGTATAGCTTAATCTGCCCCAGTAGGTTTAAACCTGAATTGTTCAGGAAAAGAAGGAAGGGAAAAGAGAAGAGGAATGAAAGGTGTATGAAATTATATTTAAGACAACATGATTATGTATATAGAAAACCCTAAGCAATCTATTAAAAAAAAACACAAAACTTCTGGAGATGCTAATTGAGTTCACAGTACACAGTCTCAAAATATAAAATAATTTGTATTTTTATATATCAGCAGCACATACTTGGAAAATGGACTGTAAAATTCCATGCCTTTTACAATAGCATTAAAACATAAGACACTGAGGAAAACTATAATATGATATATGTAAAATCTCTATATTAAACTCTAAAAAATTGGGAGAAATTAAAGAGGTTCTAAATAGATGTAAACATGTAAATAGATGTAAGCATTCATGTTATGTTCATAGAATAGAAAACTCAATGATAAGTTGTGTTATGGACTGGATGTTGATGTCTCCTGCCAAATTCATATGTTGAATCCCCAACTCCCAACAGGGCTATATTCGTAGGTGGAGCCTCTGAGGAAGTACTTAAGGTTAACTGAGGTAATAAGAGTGGAGCCCTGATACTACAGAATTAGTATCCGTATAAGAAGAAACATAATCTTTCTCTCTCTCTCTCTCTCTCTCTCTCTCTCTCTCTCTGCCTCTCTGTCTCTCTATCTCTCCACACACACACAGGGAGGAAAGGACATAGCAAGATGGTAGCCATTTGCAAGTCAGGAAGAAAGCACTCACAGGAAACAACCCTGGTGCACCTTGATCTGGAACTACTAGTCATTCTCCAGAAAAATGAGAAAATAAATTTCTATTGTTTAAGTGACTCAGTCTATGATATTTTCTAATGGCAGCCTGAGTAGACTATTATAAGATGTTAGTTTTCTCCAACTTGATTTATAGATCCAATAAAATTCAAATAATATCCTAGTTTATTTTAAATATATTTTTGGTAAAGGTAAATTTATATGGAAATTAAAAGGGCAAAGAATTATCAAAAATATTTGGGGAAAAAACACAATTTCTATAATGATTTTAAAACTTACTTTGAAACTACAATAATCAATATAATGTGACATTGTCTAACAATATATAAATAGATCAAAGGAATAGAATAGATCATTAATAATTGGACTCCAGTATATATATGATCAATCAACATTTGATCAAGGAATGACAGCATTTCAACGAGGTTTTTTTTTCATAAATTTTGCTATAACAACTGGTTCCCTATATGTAAAAAAACAAACAAGTAAAAAAAAAAAAACACACTTATATTCATGTATTGTTATACTATATACAAGAATGTATCCAAGGTCTAAATGAAAAATCTACAATGATATATTTTCTAGACATAAATATAGAAGAAGAATAACTTCGTGATCTTAAGGTAATCAAAGATTCATTAGACAGGACCCAAAAAGCACTAACCCTAAAAGAAGAAGTTATAAAATAGACTTTATCAATATGAAAACATTCTTCTCAACATAAGGAAAATAAATGTATGGGCCAGCCAGAGAGTGAGAGTAAAATCACTTACAAGAACTATATATATCTGACAAATATCTTATGTCCAGAATATATAAAGTCCTATCACTCAATTATAAAACCTAACAACCCAGAAAAATATTTGGGCAAACCTCAAAAACACATTGCAGAAAGGAATATATACAAATATCCATGAAGCCATTTTATTAAGCCATATTGAGGATGCTCAACATCCTAAGTCATTAGGGAAATGCAAAAAATCGTACATTACAATACCATTATGTGCCTTTTTAAATTACTCAATTTAAAGACACTAACAACACTAATGTTATTCAGGACATTGAGCAATAGGAGCTCTCCCACATTAACAGCGACAGTGTAAAATTTTACATACATCCACTTCAGAAAATTATAATTTTCTCATTGAGTTAACCATATTCTTAGCCCATGACCCAGACATATTTGGGGGAAAAAATAAAAATATATCTACACAAAGGGCTCAAAATGTCCACCAACAGGAAATGGGATAAATAAATTGTGGTATATTCATATTGTGGAACAGCACTCAGGAATGAACCACTGATTAAGGTAATAGTGTACCAAGTCCTCAAAAAATATACTGAGTAAAAGAAGCCACATACAAAAGAGTACAAAAGAGTACGTGTGCTCTAAGCCCATTTATATAAAATTCTAAATAAAGGAATACTAATTTCTTTTGAAAGAAACTAGAAAAGTGGTGGCCTGTTGGATTAGGGGATCAACTGGGGAGAGGCACAGAGAAGTTTCAGGACAATGGAAATTGTATCTTCATGTGATTGCAAAGGTATATGCATTTGTTACAACTCATCAAACTACACCTAAAACCAGTGTATTTTGATCCATGTAAATTATGGTTCAAAAATTTGAAGTACTTTTCATAGGGAGACTTATAGAAAATATTTAAATAAGCCAACAATAAGTCACCTTCCTATAACTATGTATTTTTTTCTTTCTTTTGTTTTCATTTTGTCAGCAGGGTTGATATAGAATTACAGACTATAACAATGTCTCAAATTTAACCTCATCCAGATATTCCATTTTTAATCCTGATCAAATCAGGAACCCAGGAAATTAAATGATTTCCCTATAATTGAATAGAGAGTTAGTAGCAAAACATGGAATTTAACAGAAGTCGCATAGTCTACTCTCCAGAAAAATATCTACAAGAATGCTTTGTTTATTTTTAAGTTTTTAGTAAGCAACTTTAGTTAAGCAACTTTAAAACTTTTTTAAAGGTCTATCATAAAAGAAAACAAGAAATATAGAATAGAAGCCAAATGGGAAACATTAATATACTGAATATATTACCTCCGTAAAGAAATATTGGCCTTGAAGAATGTATTCTTAATTCACATAAAATAATAAAATCATTCAAAATAAAATAATTTTAAACCAATAGCCCACTTGAAAATGAGCAAAATGCTGGAACAATTAATTATTTGTCCAGCGAAGACAGACAAATGGCCAATAAGCACATGAAAAGATACTAAGCATTCCTAGTCATTAGGGAGATGCAAATCAAACCACAATGAGGCATCATTTCATACCCACTAGGATGGTCATTACCAACAACAACACAAACAAAAAACAAATATTGGCAACAATTTGGAGAAAGAGGAATCTCTGTGAATGCACATGTGGGAATGTAGGATATAGAAAGGTGCAACTACTGTGGAAAGTAATACGATGCTACCACAAAAATTAGATATAGAATTACCATATGATTCAGCAATTCGTCTTCTGGGTATATGCAGAAGTGAAATGGAAGCAGGAACATGAACAGCTTTTTGTATATCAATGGTTTTGTAGCATTATTCACAATAGCCTAAATGTGGAAACATGGACAGATGAGTGAATAAACAAAATATGTATATGCATGTAATGGAATATTATTTACTCTTAAAAAGGAATGAAGTATTGATATGTAATACAACATGGATGAACCTTGAAAATAGTGTGCTAAGTGAAATGAGCCAACACAAAAGGACAAAAATATTGTATATGACACTTATGTGAGGTATCTAGAATAAATGAATTTATAGAGACAGAAAATGGCACAGAGAGTACTAGGAATGAAGGGGAAAAGTGAAGGGGAGCTATTGTTTAATGGATACAGAGTTTCTATTTGGGATGATTAAAATGCCCCAGAGGTGGATAGTGGTGATGTTTGTACAGTGCTATAAATTTAATTAGTGCCATTGAGGTTTCGTATTATACAAAATGGAATTTTGTACCAGTGAAGACCCAATTTAAGTGTTTTAGGGAGAACTAATCCTCTCTCACTTTATTATGGAATCCATCATAATCACCTCTCAGTTGTCAGTTTTAGACTGTATGTATAGGGTAAATATATTAACAGTTGATATGTTTCAGTGAATTTTAATAGTTAGAATCATGAAGAGTCTTGAAGATTGTAGAGATAAAGGGAAAGATTTTTTAAAAAGTTAGAAAAAAAAATTTTTAAAAACCCAGGATGGGGAGGCTGCGGAGGAGAACTGGAGGCTGAGACCACCGGAGCAGCCCGGAGACCAGCGGCAAGTGTAGGTGGATTTGCTGTTTCCCCTCCCCTGCATTCGGGACTGCTGGTGGGCTCCCCAGGGGGTGGAGAGACCTGCGGACATCAGCCCAGAGACTGCCGCCGCCTGCCAACGGTGAGCCTGTAGCAGACGTGGCACCAGGTTCCCAACTTCCTCCGGGCACCTCCGTGTGCACGGACCCGAGCCGCGCGGCAGGCGCCATATTGCCTCCTCCTCCCCTCCGCCGACCCTACCCGGGCTGCCCAGAGAGACAATACAGCCACCAGCCGGAGGCACCTCCAGGGAACGGGACCTTCCCGTTTGGGACCCCGCCCGCCCTCCCAGGTGCTGCTGGCACCGTGTTCCCAGGAAAACGGTGCCGACTCAGAGGCTGAGAGACATAGACCCAGCTTGGGCTCCCTGTGGGTGAATTAGGACCAGAAATCCTCTCCCTGGTGGGAATACAGTTTGAACTCTGGGACCCAGAGGTCGGACCTGCAGACCAGATCCCCTGCACCGAGGGCCAGCATTGCCCAGGGCACAGAAGGGTTATATGTGAACAGCCTACTGAGGTCTGTGTGCCTCCAGGGGCGGATCGGGTCCTAGAGGGCAACCCTCCTCCCAGGAGGAGGCCGTGCGCCCAACCCAGGTGGCGTTCCTGTGCAGGGAATCTCCCCGCCGGCATCACAGTCCGGGGAGGCCTGGTGGCTTGTGGTCTGGCCTGCTGGCAGAGGCCCAGGAGTAGCTGCGGAGTTGGGGAGGGTGGAAAGAAGCGAGGCCTGCTGCAGACTGCGGGTCTCAGACAGCCCCACCCCCACACCCAGACTTTCTGGCTGAGCAGGATCATTCCAGCCCCGCCCTGACAGCTCTCCCTGGAAGCAGAGAACAGAACTTTGACCCCTGCTAACGGCCTGAGGGCAGGCTTACCCAACCCAGCTCCGCCCAGAACAAGAGCTGATAACAGGACTCAAAATCAACACCATAGCCTGTTCCTCCAAGCAAACGCCACCTACTGACAGGGACGGCATCTTGCACAGCCTTTCCACGGCACCCACTGACTCAATATACAGGGAGTGGTCCAATTTCACCCACAGGCACCACCTAACGCCTCAGAAACTAAACAAGGTGTGTGAATACCCAAACAATAACCTAAGGAAAGAAACAACAACTGATCGACATGGGAAGAAATCAGAGAAAGAACTCAGGAAATATGAAGAACCAAACGGAAAACACACCCCCAAAGAGGAGCACCAGCCCCCTAGAAACGGACACCGACCAAAATCAGGCAACCAATATGACAGCAGAGGAATTTCGTATGTGGAACATAAGAACACTCACCCAGCTGCAACAACAACTCAATAACCAACACCAAGAAACCACAAAAAATCTCCAGGATATGAGAAAAGAAATAGACACATTGAAGAAAAGTGTAGCCGAACTCCTGGAAATGAAGAATCAATTCAAGGAACTACAAAATACAGTGGAAAGTCTCAAGAACAGGGTAGATGAAACAGAAGAAAGAATCTCAGAGCTTGAAGATAACTCCCTCCAATTAAATAAATCAGTCACAGAAATAGAGCAGAAAAACAAGAGAAAAGAGCAAAGCCTACAAGAGCTGTGGGATTATGTGAAGAAACCTAATGTGAGGGTCATAGGGTTACAAGAAGGGGAAGAAGACAACACTCAAGGGTTGGACAAGCTGTTTGAAGATATAGTAGAGGAAAATTTCCCAGGCCTTGCTCAAAATCTCGATATACAAGTTCAAGAAGCCCAGAGGACCCCTGGGAGATTCAATGCAAACAGGAAGACGTCACGTCATGCAGTGATCAGACTGACCAAAGTATCAACTAAAGAGGCCCTTCTAAGAGCTGTAAGACAAAAGAAGCAAGTGACATACAAGGGAAAGCCAATTCGAATAACATCAGACTTCTCTAATGAGACTTTACAAGCAAGGAGAGACTGGGGCCCCATTCTCACTCTTTTGAAACAAAACAATGCCCAGCCTAGAATATTATTCCCTGCAAAACTAAGCTTCATATATGAAGGAGAAATAAAAACATTCTCAGACAAGCAAAGGCTCAGAGAATTCACCAAGACAAGACCAGCCCTACAAGAAGTACTTAAAACAGCGTTATGCACGGAACATCATAATAATAACCCACGAATATAAAAACAACCAAAACCCAAAGATATTAAAGGCCAGATATTACAATGGCTCAAAACAGAAATCATAGCAACAACATCCAACCCAACAGAATGATCAGTAATCTACCTTACCTATCAGTTCTCTCAATAAATGTGAATGGCTTAAACTCTCCACTCAAGAGACATAGGCTGGCTGAATGGATAAGAAAATACAGGCCAAATATATGCTGTCTTCAGGAAACACATTTAACCTGCAAGGATGCACATAGACTAAAAATAAAAGGGTGGAGATCAATATTCCAAGCAAATAGAAGCCAAAAGAAGGCTGGTGTGGCAGTTCTAATTTCAGACGATTTAGTTTTTAAACCAACAAAAGTAGTAAAAGACAAAGAGGGTCATTATATAATGGTGAAGGGCACAGTCCAACAAGAAGAGATAACAATTTTAAATATATATGCACCCAACTTAGGTGCACCCAGATTCATAAAGCAAACCTTACTGGAGCTAAGCAAATGGATTAATAGCAACTCCATAATAGCCGGGGATTTCAACACCCCACTGACGGCACGAGACAGATCCTCCAAACAGAAAATTAATAAAGAAATAATGGACTTAAACAAAACTCTAGAACAATTGGGTCTGACAGACATCTACAGAACATTCTACCCAAAATCCACTGAATATACATTCTTCTCATCAGCTCACGGGACATTCTCTAAGATTGACCATATCCTAGGACACAAGGAAAATCTCAAGAAATTTAAAAAAATAGAAATCATACCATGTACCTTCTCAGATCACAGTGGAATAAAACTAGAAATCAACCCTAACAGAAACTCACATTTCTACACAAAAACGTGGAAATTAAACAACCTCCTACTAAATGATTACTTCGTAAATGAAGAAATCAAGACGGAAATAAAAAACTTCTATGAAGAAAACGACAATGGAGAGACAAGTTATCAACTCCTCTGGGACACAGCTAAAGCAGTTCTAAGAGGAAAGTTTATCTCCATAAATGCCTATAACCAAAAGGCAAGAAGATCACAAATAGACAATCTAATGAAACGACTCAAAGAGCTGGAAAAAGAAGAACAGACCAACCCCAAACCCAGCAGAAGAAGTGAAATCAACAAGATCAAATCAGAACTAAACGAAATTGAAAACAGGAAAGCTATTCAGGAGATTAATAAAACAAAAAGTTGGTTCTTTGAAAAAATAAACAAGATTGACACACCATTGGCTAAGCTAACGAAAAGCAGAAAAGAGAAATCTCTAATAAGCTCCATCAGGAATAAAAAAGGAGATATCACAACTGATCCCAAAGAGATACAAGATACAATTTATGAATACTACAAAAATCTTTATGCACACAAACTGGAAAATGTGGAGGAAATGGACAAATTTCTAGAAACACACAGCCTCCCTAGGCTCAACCAGGAAGAAATAGATTCCCTGAACAGACCAATCTCAACAGCTGAAATAGAAACAGCAATTAAAAATCTCCCTAAAAAGAAAAGTCCCGGTCCAGATGGCTTCACACCTGAATTTTACCATACCTATAAAGAAGAACTAGTACCTATCTTGCAGAAACTATTCCACAACATCGAGAAGAACGGAAACCTCCCCGACACCTTTTATGAAGCGAATATTACTCTGATACCAAAACCAGGAAAGGATGCAACAAAAAAAGAAAACTACAGACCAATATCCCTAATGAATATAGATGCAAAAATTTTCAACAAAATCTTAGCTAACCGAATCCAGACACTTATCAAAAAAATAATCCACCACGACCAAGTGGGCTTCATCCCAGGGATGCAGGGATGGTTCAACATACGTAAATCTATAAATGCAATTCACCACATCAACAGAAGCAAAAACAAAGACCACACGATTCTTTCAATAGATGCAGAAAAAGCTTTTGACAAAATTCAACACCCTTTCATGATACGAACACTTAAGAAAATAGGCATAGAAGGGACATACCTAAAAATGATACAAGCCATATATGACAGACCCATAGCCAACATCATACTGAATGGGGAAAGATTGAAATCATTCCCACTTAGAACTGGAACCAGACAAGGCTGCCCACTATCTCCACTTCTGTTCAACATAGTGCTGGAAGTCTTGGCTACAGCAATCAGACAGGAAAATGGAATCAAAGGTATCCAAATAGGGGCAGAAGAGATCAAACTTTCACTGTTTGCTGATGATATGATATTGTATCTAGAAAACCCCAAGGATTCAACCAAGAAACTCCTGGAACTGATCAATGAATTTAGTAAAGTCTCAGGATACAAAATTAATACACAGAAATCAGAGGCATTCATATACGCCGACAACAATCTAATTGAGAACCAAATCAAAGACTCAATTCCCTTCACAATAGCAACAAAGAAATTAAAGTACCTAGGAATATATTTAACCAAAGAGGTAAAAGACCTCTACAGGGAGAACTATGAAACACTGAGGAAGGAAATAGCAGAGGATGTAAACAGATGGAAATCCATACCATGCTCGTGGATCGGCAGACTCAATATCATCAAAATGTCTATACTACCCAAACTGATCTACAGATTCAATGCAATACCTATTAAAATCCCATCAGCATTCTTCACAGATATAGAAAAAATAATTTTACGCTTCGTATGGAACCAAAGAAGACCCCGAATATCAAGAGCAATTCTAGGCAACAAAAACAAAATGGGAGGCATTAATATGCCAGATATCAAACTATACTACAAAGCTGTAGTAATTAAAACAATATGGTATTGGCACAAAAACAGGAATATTGACCAGTGGAACAGATGTGAGAATCCTGATATAAAACCATCCTCATATAGCCATCTCATCTTTGACAAAGCAGACAAAAACATACGCTGGGGAAAAGAATCCCTCTTCAATAAATGGTGCTGGGAAAACTGGATAGCCACCTGTAGAAGGCTAAAACAGGACCCACACCTTTCACCTCTCACAAAAACCAACTCACGCTGGATAACAGACTTAAACCTAAGATATGAAACTATTAGAACTCTAGAGGAAAAAGTTGGAAACACTCTCCTAGACATCGGCCTGGGCAAAGAGTTTATGAAGAAGTCCCCAAAGGCAATCACAGCAGCAACAAAAATAAATAAATGGGACATGATCAAACTACAAAGCTTCTGCACAGCCAAAGAAATAGTCATGAAAGTAAACAGACAACCTACAGAATGGGAGAAAATTTTTGCATCCTATGCATCCGATAAGGGACTGATAACTAGAATATACTTAGAACTCACGAAAATTAGGAAGAAAAAATCAAATAACCCCATTAAAAAGTGGGCAAAGGACTTGAACAGAAATTTTTCTAAAGAAGACAGAAGAATGGCCAACAAACATATGAAGAAATGCTCAACATCTCTAATCATCAGGGAAATGCAAATCAAAACCACAATGAGATATCACTTAACCCCAGTGAGAATGGCCTTTATCAAAAAATCTCCAAACAATAAATGCTGGCGTGGTTGCGGAGAGAGAGGAACACTCCTACACTGCTGGTGGGACTGCAAACTAGTTCAACCTCTGTGGAAAGCAATATGGAGATACCTTAAAGCGATACAAATGAATCTACCATTTGATCCAGCAATCCCATTGCTGGGCATCTACCCAAATGATCCAGTGACACTCTACAAAAAAGACACCTGCACTCGAATGTTTATAGCAGCACAATTCATAATTGCAAGGCTTTGGAAACAGCCCAAATGCCCATCAATCAAAGAATGGATTAATAAAATGTGGTATATGTACACCATGGAGTACTATTCAGCTCTAAGAAACAATGGTGATATAGCACACCTTATATTTTCCTGGTTAGAGCTGGAACCCATACTACTAAGTGAAGTATCCCAAGAATGGAAAAACAAGCACCAGATATATTCTCCAGCAAACTGGTATTAACTGAGTAGCACCTAAGTGGACACATAGGTGCTACAGTAATAGGGTATTGGGCAGGTGGGAGGGGGGAGGGGGGCAGGTATATACATACATAGTGAGTGAGATGTGCACCATCTGGGGGATGGTCATGATGGAGACTCAGACTTTTGGGGGGAGGGGGGGAAATGGGCATTTATTGAAACCTTAAAATCTGTACCCCCATAATATGCCAAAATAAAAAAAATAATTAAAAAAAAAAAAAAAAAAAAAAACCCAGGATGTAAGAAATAATAGGAACAACTTCAATTAAGCTAAGGAGGGATTGATTAATGCTAAAAGCCACAGGGGTCAGCAACAAGAAAATGCCTCAGTGAAAGAAATAACTGAGGAGTTATGTGACAGGAAAATAAATTAATTTAAGTCAGAAGCCAAGAAAGCATTATTATCCAGTTTTGATTCAAGGTCAGTATAAGAACAATGAAACAATTCAGAAGAAATTTTATATTGGCTGTGAGAGCTGAAGTTAAGACACTAACTAGAACAGAACAGCAGGAAAGCAAGAAGGGGAAGAGATTTATTGAGCATTTATAGTATGCCAGAAACATACTTAAAATAGTCCATAAATGATTACACCCAATTCTACCAATAGTTCTATGAATGAAAACTTATGTTTATACAGAGGTAAGATGTCAAATCTTTAACAGCTGACTCTGTGGGCTAGAAGGCTAGAAATCAAATTTCTAGCTCAAGGCTAGAAATCAAAGCCTTGATTTCTAGTTTTTGCCATTTTTTGTGGTATGAATGAATACTGCACCGCACCCAATTTAAACCTACCCCATGGCATCAGCTAGCATGTAAAAATCCTAAAAAATTAACATTGCACTTTTGCAAGTAGGCATGACCACCATGCTTCCACACACCACACCACTGCTATGTATATTTTACAAATGAAGACACTATTACAAACCAGAAATTCATAGAAGGGTAAACTACAGTTTACGTAACATTTTTCCCATTCAAAAATCCATATTTTAATGAAATCAATCTTTAAGAAACAAACAACAACAGCAACAAGAAAGTGGTTGTCTGAATGTCTTCGTTGAAGTCAATATTGTCTTGGAGCTCTAGCTTGGAAAGATATCAAAATTAAGTTGGAGCTTAGAAGGACTATGGAAATCCAAGAGGTAGAGCTAGAGGAATGAGGTCAACCATCTTCTGGGCATATAGGATGGCATCTTTGAACATTCCTTACAACTTCTGGTTTCAAAATAATGATGTCCAGAGAGTTTCCCATTTTATTCTCTTTAAAACACCTAAAGGAGTTTGAGATATTTAGAAG
This sequence comes from Microcebus murinus, assembly GCF_040939455.1. Lineage (NCBI taxonomy): Eukaryota > Metazoa > Chordata > Mammalia > Primates > Cheirogaleidae > Microcebus > Microcebus murinus. The sequence continues at coordinate 18,659,365 of NC_134114.1, forward strand.
GAAAAATACCAGCTCCTGCTTTGAAGAAACAAAGTGATACACTAAAGGCATATGCATACTAAGAATTTCAAAATATCAAGAAGAAAAGGCAACAGGAGAGGGCATTTGGAGCTGAGCATCTAAGAAACAGCTGGCAGGGCTCAATTTCACAAAATAATGGATATTATATGACCAAAAAAATTAACACCAGCTGATTCAGAATAAACGGAATGGTTATTTGGGCTGATGGTAGGAGCATAACACATCAGTTTGGGAACCAAAGTAGCAAGGTAGAGAGAGAGATGAGATGGCTGACCAGAGACACCAGATGCCAGCTCATCTTATGAAGAAGGAAAAGTTTTAGATGAAAAAGAAAAAAAAAAGTCAATCATAGATCAAGTGTAAAATGAGGGGAAAATGTCAGAACCTATACGAAATTCCGTGGGAAGAAGCTGCAGAGCAAAAAAAAGAGGAGCAAGATTTTGGCAGAGATCAACTCCTGAGAGTTTTGGAGTCTAGTGAAAAGGGTAGATGATGCGTTTTCTTCCTCCATCCCTCACATCTCTGCAGTCAGCAGGCTTCTGAGCTGCTGGAGAGCCTTTCCATGCTCACAAGCCCAAAAGCTGCTGCCGCCAGTGAACTGGGAGCTTCTTAACCACTTCAGTACCAGCGTTGACTGCAGTCCACAGCCACAGAAGAACGTGCACAGTCAGCATCAACTATAGTCGATAGCCACAGATGAACGCGCACATCGACTTCATCAGACAGCCATGATATGAAGGCACACAGCTGAGTGTCGACGTTAGCCGACAGCCGTGATATGACTTTTCTAATTTTTCATTTATCAAAATAAAATTGTGAACATTTAAAAAAAATGGCTCTCAAAGTGTATGGAATTCAGAAAAAGCAGTCCTATGTGGAAAATTCATAGTCTTAAATGCTTACATCAAAAAGACAAAAAGATAACAAATCAACAATCTAATGACACATCTCAAGGAATCAGAAAAGGAAGAGCAAACCAAACCCAAAGCCTGCAGAAGAACAGAAATATCTAAAGTCAGAGCAGAAGTAAATGAAATGCAATAAACAAATTATCAGTAGCAATAATCTATTGATAATCTAGGAGACAGAAAATGGTTATCTGAAGTAAATAGCATTCTTAGATTCTATACCCACAAAAAGTCACTTTTTAACTTAAGGACAAAATTGTCTTCAGCTAAACAATAGATACTGTAATATTTTGATATATACATTAAGTATGCAACTTTCAAATCAGAATAACTGGAATATCCATCACCTCAAACATTTATCATATCTTTGTCTTGAGAACATTCCAAATCTTCTCTTCTAGGTATTTAGAAATATATAATTAATTAATATTAACTATAGTTCCCCTACTGTTTTATCAAATGCTAGAGCTAATTCCTTCTATCTATCTGCATTTTTAAATTTACATTTCAATAGATTTAAAGATACAAGTGCATTTTGTTTGTATGGATAAATTGTATAGTGACAGGTAAAATCATCCATAAATCTCAAGGTTTTCCTGTTTGGCTAATGAGCACTATTAGAATAGCACATATTAGAATAGAATGAGCACTATTCCCAGTACTTTATGAGCTTGAGGCACTGTTTCCTCTAATCCCTTTAGATAGTTATTTCCCCAGCCTCAGGTAATTTTCGTACATACTGACTAATTGAGGTGAATGCTGTGAAAATCTGTGGAGTTGTTTCTTGTGTAGCTTAATCATCCCTGACACCTTGTCCTGTGAACACCAGCCACTTGAGTCTTCCCACTCTCAACAGCTTACCATCAGCATCCGCCCTGCCTGGGTTCTTCCATACACTTGTGTCTCAGAGAGTATGCTGAGAAAAACATTGTTTTTAATCGTCTTTGTTTCTGTGTGTTAGAGACCACTACCTTTATTGCCCAAAGAAGAGAAATGGAAATATTTTCAGATTTTGACATGATGAATGAAGTGATAATTTATAACAAAAACTGTAATAGTTGAAGATGTGTATATGGAGCCCAGTTCTTTTATGAATGGATTTGTTATCACACTTTAGTTCAATAACACCATTCACTCAGCAACACGGTTCAGATTTCCATTACCATAGTATATTAATTACATGCTAGCTCTGCAGTTCATAAACCACTACATAAATAACAGTGATTATGATTAATGACCAATTATGTCACATTTTTCAAAATCGGTTGGTGATTGATACCCGTGTATCTGTTATTCAGTTCATGCACAGTCACTCAATTGCAAGGTTGTGTTGCCTTCTTGGCTCTCAAGACATTTTACAAAAATGGATAATTGGAAGAGTATATTGGTCAACAGAAATGAAAGTGTAGCAAACAAATAAAACATGACATTCTTAAAAATGAAATTTTCATCAAACAAAAGTACAGCTGTAGAAGAAATCATGACCCTAGGAATATTGACACTTTACTGCATTATTTCAGAGGCTACAGATATGGAGCAAATGGAGTAGTGAACAGAATATTGATATATTGAGGAAAGTGCATCTAAAGAAAAGCATAAAATGTCACAGAGGAAGTGACACGACACCAGTACACAATATCCTATTGAAGGAATACTCATGGATATTTTACAACAAACTTGGTAAGGAGCATGACTATTTGCCAAGGCATAAAATAGATGTTCACTCTGTATTATGTTCTATGATGAGAAGAAAGCAAGTGATGTTTAAACTATGCTCAAGTTTTTTATTATAAATAAATGAAAAACTTTGATTTTCAATGTTTCTAATGTTTTAAATTATGGTATACACAATCAATATTGGTTTCATTTTTTTTCTTGTAAAGGGGCAGATAGTAAATATTTTAGACTCTGAGAGGCACATAAATCTCAATATCATTTTCTTTTTCTTTTCTTTTTTTTAATATAGCTTTGTAAAATTCAAAAATCATTCTTAGTTCAAGGGCTAAGATGCTGCCTTCTAGATTTAGCACACTAACCATAGTTTACTAACTCCTGTACTAAGATAATGAAATGAAGAGTTAGAAATAAGCAGAAACAAAAAATAATAATATGGAATTATTAATAAAAATTCAATTAGTTCAAAAAATGGTAAAAAAAAGAGAAAAAAGGAAACAAAAGCAGATGTTATAAATATAAAATAGTAAGATGATAAATTAAAACTAAATATATTAATGATATGTTAAATATAAATAGTCCAAATACCTCAATATATTACTTAGAATGACGTCAACCATCATTATGTAAAAGAGTTTTCAGGTAATTTTTCATTATCATTGAACTGATCAAAAACAAGGATGCTAACTTCACCTTCAAAATGTCTCCTACATCCTGTCTGAAATTTTAGAAAAGTCAATTGCTTCTATCTTTTCATGGATTAAGATACTTTACCTAAAAATGAACTTAATCACCATTTGTCTCTATTTATATTGCTTTAAAATGTCTTGGAGTTTTGTAAAAATTTAACGGTTTTGAAGACCAGAGCTACATATGACTGATCATACTATTTTCTTAGCATCTAACATATTGTAGGTGCTCAAACAAACAAACATTTATTGGATGACTGAATAAATGAATGTGAATGAGCAACAACATATGTTAATTTAAATGTAAAAAATACATGCTTTGTATTTTATAGCATTCTTTTTAGTAATGAAACTATTCATTTCCAATATTACGTTGTGTTTTTATAATCGGTATATTTATTTTTAATACCTGTGCAAATTTTATTTTGTGTTCAGATATCTTAATTGTTTAGCATTTCCCTGTTTGGGGGAGTTTGGATATATTTCCAGTTTATTATTTTATGAATGTTATTTCTATAAACATTATTTTTATTCTCTTTGGGGTTAACAACTTCTAAATTGTTCAAAATGGAATTAACAGATCAAAGATAAAAAATTTACTCTTGTTCACCTATTGTTTGAAATATTGACTCCTGATAATTTGAATCAAATCACAGAGCTATCAACCATGGGCATATTTCTTGCAGACCTGCCATCACCATTTTTATTTATCTTTGAAACTTTAATTATTTTAGGATATTTATTTTTCTCACATTAAGAGACAATTTGATTTTCTTATGTGATGATCTATCACTTGCATCTCCTCAATTATATCGGCTATAAACTGAAATAAAATTTTCTAGATTGCTATCTAGTAGTTCCACTAGCAATTAAAGTTAGGATTAGTTTTCAATTACTGAGTTGTTCCTGATGTCTATTGAATTGAAATATCCTAACATTGTATACTCTTTTAGAATTTCTTTTGTTATATTGGATTTTTTTCTTTTTGTTTCAACTCAGAGCCATGTGCTTTTCAGGATTATGACATAATTTAACTTAAATTCTGGAAAGTTTTTCCACATCACATGAACTCACCATTAAATTGGCACTAACACTTATGTGCACATATGCAAATAACATCCATTGGGTATCCTGGAGGTGGGAGGGATGAGGAGGGGTAGGTAAATTCACACCTAACAGGTACAGTGAGTGCTTTCAGGTGGATTGGCACACTTGTGGCTCTGACTCTGGTGGTACAAAGGCAATATGTAACCTAAGTATTTGTACCCCTGTAATATTCTAAAATCAAATTTAAAAATTCTGGAAGGTTAAACCTCCTCACTAGCCTTCTCTTTGAAAAATGTCTTCTTTGTGAAATATCTTATTCCAACTGGGCCAGGAAATATACACGATGAGACTGGAACATCTTGTGTGCAAGAAGATAAGGGAGTGCTCAAAAACAAAACAAAACAACAAAACAAAAAAGAATGAGTATGGCTTATAATGGTCAAAGCTGGATCGATTTGAGCAAGAAAGTCAGTCAAGCATTATTAAATTATAACCCCAAGTAAGATTATAACCCAAAATAAAAAATAAATATCCATGTGTCCACATGAATGTAAATCAAATGATTAAATAAATAAATGAATATGAGAGGAGAGACAAATCTCCCATACAAAAGAATTTTAAATAATTTTTTACATGTTACCCCTCAAGGAGTTAGAGAAAAACTATTAGTTTCTTAAATGTGGGGTATGTTTAGTGACTGGTTTCCAAAGAGTACAGTACAGAAAGGAGCATTACAGTGAAGACTTTATCCAGTGTTTCAAGGTTAACATGATCAGTAATAAAGAATGCTGAAAACATGTGACCATACACTTCAGTTCTGTGTTTTTCCTCCCCAAAGCCCATAACCACTGTCTATCCATAAGAAAAAATATCAGAAAAGCCCAAATTAAGAGATATTCTACAAAATACCTGATAAGTACACTTCAACAAGATCAAAGTCATCAAAACAAACACACAAACAAACAACATTTGTGAAACTTCTTTAGCCCAAAGTAGCCTAAGGACACATGACAGGTAAACACAATGTGGTTTCCCAGTGGGATTCTAGAAGAGAAAACAGGGCATTAGTGAAGATATAATGAAATCCCAATAAAGCCTGGAGTTTAGGTAATAGTAATGTATACATGTTGGTTCATTACTCATGACAAATGTACTAAAGTAACTGAAAATATTAATAATAGGGGAAACTGAGTGTAGGATATACAAGACCTATCTCTACTACCCCACAACTTTTCTACACAACTAAAACTATTGTAAAATAAAAGTTCATTTAAAAACCTTTTTAGATTTTATTTTATTTTTCCTTTGTATTCTTAGTTGACATATAACAATTGTATATACTTTTGGGATACAGAATGTTATTTTGATACTTATATACAATGTATAACCATCAAATCAAGGTAATCAGCATATCTATCACATCAAACATTTATCATTTCTTTGTACTGTTTATAATCCCTTTGGGATTATTTTTCTTGCATTAATGTTTCATTTGTTACAACTAATATCTAATGAATGTCAAAAATGAATTTTACTAAAACTAAGGCAAGAAGGAAAGAGAAAGTAAGTATCCTTATAATCATTAAAGAAAACAAGTCAATGGCTCCAATTTCCCTACTATAAAACTGTGGTACCATAGGGTATCTTTAATAAATTCCATCCAACATTCATGAAACAATGAATCTATCCCACACAAATTATTTAAGAAAATAAAAAACATGATGATACTACCTATTTCATTTTGTGTGGGTAGTATAAGTTCTATACCTAAATCCACCAAAAACAATGAAATAAAAGATTTTTGCAAGGTGATATTTTATATAAAAATAAGTGATTTTATAAAATCGGGAATTTTAAACAAAACATTGGGAAACAGTACAATATTATAAAGAAGAATAATATATCCTTACAATGTGGACTTTTGCCAACCTTCAAGTTTAGTTAAAATAAATTTATTAAAGTTAATCATTCAGATTAATTTATTAAAGGGGAAATAAACAGCTTGATAGAGGTATAAATAAATTTTAAAATATTTCATATTGGTTTAAAAGTAAAAAACATAAAACACTAGAATTAAAAAGCAATTTCTTATTCTGATAAAAATATCTTTAAAAACAACCTTAAGATACATCATAGTTAATAGTAATGTTAAACATTTTCTTTGAAATCAAGAATAAGAATTCTATCATGTCTTCTATTCAATATTATATTGGGGTCTTTTTAGAATGCAGGAAGACCACCTCAAAAAAATATTTCCTTTTTCTTGAACACTAACACTGTACCCTGCTAGATACTGCTGCATATAGTTGCTCCTTTGTAACAAGATTCTTTAACTTTTGCCTGCATGTACTTTCTCCAATTTTTCTCTCTGTATTCCCTTTTAAATCCATTGCAATATGAATTCTAGACACATCATATCACTGAAATTATAAACATCAAGTATACCTACTATCTCCCTGAAACTAAAGTTGACAGTCAATTAAAAACTCTCATCATAGTTGACTTAGTACCATCTTTTGACAAAGTTGACAAATTATCTTCTCCATGCATGTTCTTCATTTGTCTTCTAGAACATCTCAAGTTTGTAGTTTTCCCTGAAGCTCAAGGGATATCTATTCTGTTTCATTAGTTGTTTTTTCTTCTTTCTCCCCACATCCTTCTTCATTGTACACAGCTCTTAATGTGGGTTTGCCCCGGAAAACAAAGCTAATCCCTCCTCTCTCACTATGCTCACCTTTTTTATGCCATCTACTTCCATTAAATTAAATACATTAAATACCATCTATATGCCAATGACTCCTAAGAGGTCCCAGGTTAGAACTCAAAACTCCATTTATCTTACTACTCCCAAAGTTGAAATCTGGTTCTTTCTCCAAATGCAAATCTATTTTTTTTTCTAGTTGCTCAGGTCAAAACCCTCAGAGTCATCCATAAGAACACTCTCTAACACTCCTTGTATAATCTCCAAAAATTTCTGTTATATCAACTTTAAACCAGAAGCCAGGGTGAAAATTTTAAAACATAATTAGTATAATGTCAGTCTTCTGCTAAAAATTCTATAATATCTTCCTATTTATCTTAGAGTAAAAGTCAAAATTCATGCAAGACCCTATATGTTAGTTTCTTATGGCTAGTGTAACAAATTACCACACACTTAGTGAGTTAAAACAACATAAATTTATTTTATTATAGTTCTAAAGGTCAGAAGTCTAAAATCAAGGAGCTGGTAGGGTTCCATTCCTTCTGGGAGCTTCCTGGGAGACTCTGTTTCCTTGCCTTTTATAGCTATCTGCATTCCTTGGGTTGTGTCCCCTTTCTCCATCTCCAAACTACATCATTCCAATCCTGGTTCCATTGTCACATTTCTTTTTTTCTGACATTGACACTCTTGCTTCACTCTTGTAGGAAATCCATGTGTTTACACTGCGATCATCTGTGTAATCCACAATAGTATCCCCACATGAAGATCCTTAGTTTAATCATATCTGGATATTCTCTTTTACTATTTAAAGTGACATGTTCAGAATCCTGGGTATAGGATGTGGTCATCTTTGGGAGCCATTATTTTATCTACCACACCCTCCAGTTTCTGGGCCTCATCACCTTCCTGTTCTCTTCCTCTACCACTTGCCCCTTGCTCTGTTTGCTCGAGACACACCCATCTCCTATCTTTCCTCAAATATGCACCAGAATCTCCCAATTTAGAGCATTTGAAGCAATAATTTTCTCTTCATAAAAATAGCATTCCATTGATAATTGGTTACCTTTTTCACTTCCTTCAAATCCTTGCTCAAATATGACCTACGTGGTGAGGAAGAACTCACCATTATCCTGTGCTCTGCCCCACCCTCTACTATTCCTTACCTTGCTTTATCTTGTTTTCTGATAGCACTTACCATCTTCTAACACACCATTGATGAGTAATATATTTCTTACATGTACTTTTAATTTTCTGCATTTCCCACCTAATGTGTGGGCTTCATGAGGACCAGATGGTTACCAGCTATTCAGTGATGTGACCTAGTGAGCTAGAGTGGCTGGAAAGTAATTGGTGCTCCACAACTGTTATGGATTTTGAAATGAAGCAATCTATAAGAAAGTCTTGTATTATCCTGGATAGAGCTGGAACCCATATTACCAAGTGAAGTATCCCAAGAATGGAAAAACAAGCACCACATATACTCACCAGAAAACTGGTATTAACTGAGCAGCAGTTCACACAGGAACTACATTAATTGGGTATTGGGTGGGTGGGAGGGGGGAGGAGGGTGGGTATATACATACATAATGTGTGAGACGTGCACTGTCTGGGGGATGGTCAGGCTAGAAGCTCAGACTTGTTGGGGGAGGGCAGGCAAAGGCATTATTTGAAACCTAAAAATTTGTACCCCCATAATATGCTGAAATTAAAAAAAATTTAAAAAGAAACAATTTGTAAAACACTTGAAAAACATCTTCACTAAGATGAAAAATTATTGTTATTTAAGAAAATGCAAATTAATAACAGATTTTTTTAAAAAATTCTAAAAATAAGAAGTTTGGTTGTTAACATTGAATAACAGAAACTCATATAACTGCTGATGGGAGTATTTATTGGTTAAAACTCTGGAAAATATGGCAATTTGTGGAAAAATTAAAGCTAGGTACACACTACGGATTTTACCCCAATTTTATGCAATTTAAAGTTAATATACATAAGTATCAGGATGTAAGCACAGAAATGTCAATTGAAGCATTATTAGTAATAGCCAAAGCTAGGGGAAGGAGCAATGTCATATATCTACCATTGATAGAATGTATATAACTAAATTGAAACATAGTCATATAAAAAGAAACTCTACACAACACCATTTGTCAAAAGAAGAAAGATAAAAAAGAGTACCTGAACTATGGTTATACTCATAAATTTCAGAAACAGGCAAAATTCTAGTATTTAATTTAGGAATGGCTACATATAAGCATAAACTATAAAAAACTTGCAGGCATTATTATCACAAAATGAAGCTTATTGTCACCTCTAGGAAGGAAAAACAGTGTTGCTATTAATACACCACAGAGAGGGATTCTTAAGGGCTAGCCATTTTCTATTTCCTGGACTGAATAGAGGTCACTCCACTTGATTTATATTTATTTATTAAAGTATATATATATTTTTTTCCACAAATTTCAGTATGCATTATGTTTAAGAATTTAAAAATAATTAAAGGTCAATTAATAAGAAGAATTTGTGGATCAAAAGGAAAAAAGACTACCTAGTTAATAGAAATAGTAGAAAAGGAAATAAACACTTAAAAATACAAAATGATTTAAACATATAAAGAGATGCTTATGCTCACTTATAAGAGAAATAAAATATCACTCATAAATGTTTTCATTTTTAGATTTAAAAATTAAAAAAAGATTATGATAATATAAAGATCTGATATAGTTATAGAGAAATTGTTGCTTTCATAGATTGTTATTGGTATAAGCTGAAACAACCTTGTTGGAGACCAATTTAGCAATCCCTATCAAAGTTTAAAATTTCTCAAGACACTGCTTCAGCATTTCCACTTGTAGTCATATGTCCTAAAGATTTACAAACACTGTGTGAAACAGCACCTGTTATATTGCTATATTAACAAATGTTTTTTTAAAAAAAACTAAATTTCCTTCAGAGATAAAAATGGTAAAACAAATTATGGTAAAGCAATTAGAAAGAATTCTAATCAGTTTCTTAAAAAGGGGGGGAAATGTCTTTATGTACTGAAAAGAGATGGGTCCCCAGGTTACATTTTTAAGTAAAATATGCAAGTTAGGCTGAGCAGGGTGGCTCATGCCTGTAATCCTAGCACTTTGGGAGACAGAGGCAGGAGAATCACTTGAAGCCACATTTTTGAGTCCAGCCTGAGCAAGAGTGAGTCCCCATCTCTACAAAAAATACAAAAATTAGCCTGGCGCATTCCTATAGTCCGCGCTATTATGGAGGCTGAGGTAGGTGGACTGCCTAAGCCCAAGAGTGTGAGGTTGCAGTGAGCTATGATGCTGCCGCTGCACTCTAACTGGGCCACAGAGCAAGATCTTGCCTCAAAAAAAATAGGTTTTATTAATGTTTCATAAAGTACACTGCTATGTTTTTAAAAACGAGATCATACACATGTATTTACACAGCTCTAGAATTTCTCTTGGAGTATAAACAAAAACATTAGAAAATGTGGGGAACTATTTTAGGTAGAGAATTATGGATGCCCAAGACTTATGATGGGAATCTTAGTTTTACCTGTCAATTCTTTAAATTCTATATGAAGTGCATGCATTATCAATTCCAAATATAAATTGAGTACTAAACATGATGGCTACAAAAATAATTGGATTTTTCTATAAAATAGTAAAAATATTCCTTTTACCTTTGTAATGTTAGTTTTGTACTCAATCAGCAAAGAAAATCAGCTAATGTATTTATCATTGCACTGCTTAATTGATTGATTTGGTTTGGTAATCCTCAGATAATGTTAATAAGAATAAGAATATTATTATTATTAATGGTGCAATGAAGTACAATGTTGAATTAGTATACACTCTGTAGCCATACATTCAGGGTTAGAATCCCATCCCTAAAATTTTCTAGATTTGTACCACTAGAAAACTTATTTACACAAGGACATATTTTTTTTCTTACTTGTAAATGAAAAATGATTGAAACTAACTCATGAGGTTGTTGGAATATTAAGTAAAATAATAATATAAATTTTAGAGATATCATTATTAGGATGTGTCAGGAGGTTTCAGAATGTTTTATATCTCATTCAATTCTCACAAAAAAATCTTTGTGGTAGCATTTACACTACTGTTTTGCTTCCAGAAGAATGTCAAATATGGATAGTGAGAAAAGTGTTTTTAGAAATTGTTTTATTCCTGTTGATGATTTAAATGAGCATGCTTTTTTGTTTAGTGGTTATGAATGATGCTGGCTATCAGTTTAAAATTGATTTTTTGTTCTGATTTTTTAACAAAAAGGTGATCTCATTTTATGTTCATATCCTCTTCCTTTTTGTCCATATTACAATATCATATCTATAGTTCTTCATCATTTCAAATATATCTTTATCTTCACTTATTTTACTTAATAACGTGCCTCCGAGAAATTGGTATTATGATCTCCTTCCAGGAGAAACCAAAGCCATCTGACTCCCATTTGCCCCATATTATTAGAATGACTAACACCCTTTTGGGTCTGCACTTATCTCTAAATTGCTACACCTCTCTCCTTAATGCCTTTGCATCACTCAACATGATTAGCAGTCAATTCTTTGGAGTTTTGTTCTCCTTTGGTGTATAAAAGAGTCCTAGTCACCTATACAACACACACACACACACACACACACACACACACAATCCTGCCCCAAAACACACACATTTCTTCTTGGATATTCCCTACCTCCAGGAGTAAACATAATCAAAGGTCATGTCCTTGATCTTTGCTGTTTCTCTTTATCGTGTCCTTTCAAAAGCTCAACTATTGTGGGTGCAGAAGCTCAGTCCACTCATAATTCACAACTCCAACTCTCTGTTTCATTAACCTGCTGGACTCAGGTTAATCAAACACATACAAACTAGATTTGGTGCAAAGCCTACAATGCTGGTTTGTAAATAGCGACAGAGGAGTGTTGAGGAAAATTGAAAAAAAAAAAAAACAACTCAGTGGTCTTGGGATTTTTTTGAATATATTTGGAAGTGATACCACTGATTTCTGAGAATTATGGTGATTTAAGTAAGCTAACCAGCAGCCAAATATGAAATAGTCCTTTAGAAAAATTGATATAATAGTATACATTCATATAGTTCATTTTCCTACTTGATAATATAATTCTAATACTGGGCTAGGATTTAACATTTTAATTAAAGTTCTAAATCTAATAGCTTCATGTAATCTATAAATGCATAAAGTACAGTTTGAAACATGAAATTATTGAAAAAAATGCTAAAAGGGGAGTCTGATATTTACATAAAATACCCTTTGCTTATTGTGGATCAGGGCTCTAAGCAGAGAACCAAAGTTTTGTATGTTATATTACAATAAAATTACTGTACCCTCTTCTCAATTTTATTCTATCCACCTGAAAACTTACATGCTTTTATTTTAACTCTTAGTTAAAATTACCAGGAGTCATGGAACATGATTACAAGATTGACAACATAATAATAATGATGATGATAAGAAGAAAACAATAAAATAAAAAACATTCTTTAATAAAATGGATGTATAAATTTAAATATTTTAAATTAATGTGTAAGAATTCATTTTAGGAAATGTATTAAAGTGCTCTCTCCTATTTATGCTTTCATATGAAATAACTGAGAATTTGTATCCATGAACATATACCAAGTATGAGACATTAATGAACAAACACAATAATATACCTCCCTCTTTTTTATTTTCTTTATTTAGAAGAACATTGTTCTCTAGTACAATGGGGACAAAATGTAACGGAACATATAATTATATGTTGTCTCCAAAAAAGTAAATGAGAGGACTCTGGTAGACATTCATAATGCCATAATAATAATTACTCATACTTTACTGTTATTATCTTATACAGGTACCTGTTATTGATAAATTCTATTGAGATACTTTTTGCAGAGAAAAATGATATGAGATTTAATACATTTTCATTTACAGAGATTTCTCTTGAGCTTTTGCTAAAAGGCATTGACTCAATTTTCATATAATCTTAATTCTTAAATGACTATCTTTTTAAAAGTTCTATATTTTAAAAGTGATTGGTTAAATTGTAGATTTAAATCTTTTATTTGAATTTGAATATTTTTAAATAATGGATAAAGTTTTTCAAAATGTATGATGGAAAATTTGAGTCCAAACTTTATGCAGTTAAGATCTTCCTAAATACTTCTTTGTTAAAATATTATAGTGAGATTTGAAGATGCAAGCATATTTTCTCTCCATAACTGCCAGGCGAAGTATTGCTGCACTGAGAGACATATACATATACATATACATAGACATATACATAAATTTTGAGACTTAAAAATAAACAGGTGGTCTGCCTGGAAAACATTATCAGGGTTCTGCAGGGCATGCCTCTATTTAAAAATGCTTTTATTTACCTCTTATATGATGAAGTCCCTGCAGACTCTAAGGCAGGTTTACTTTTTTTGTACGGTATTTACATATCAAGAAAATAATGTAAATTTTGGAAATTTCCAAAGGCTAACTTATCAGAAAGATATTTATAAATTAATCCAAACAAAGTATCTTCCGATGTCTATCACATCACCCTGATTTATTTTCCTCCAGGACTTTTTTTTTAACTGTAATTACCTAATGCATTTATCTTATTCATGCTCCATCCATTTTAAGCCTATGATTGACAGGGTTTAAATACAAAATAACTGTGTCTTGACACCCCCATCCCATCACTAAAAACAGGTCACTAAAATACAGCTAGATGTATTTTATGTCAGTCCTTTTGTTCATGTTTGGATAAAAAAAAGTTAACTGAGAATATTTTGTCTCAAGAAAAATCTCGTATCACTTACTAAAATGTGTTCTGTGATTGAATTATTTTATAATATAAAGCACCGTGCACTTGAAATCTATTCAGCCTAGGAAGCTTGAAGTAGTGGGTGTCCAGACAGCTCCTTCTCTCTTATTTCCATCTACCCCTTCTTCAGCTGTGACCAGGGTGACTTTATTGTGCCCCTATTATTAAGGGGAAAGGGACACTGTTCAATCTAGTGATCATAGTTGCTATTTTCAGCCACTGTTGAGGTTTAAATTTGAATTAGTCTTCCATGGATCACTCTTTTATGGTTTCTAGGAAATCCTTCCTCTAGAAATTATTAATTATAACTTCTTTATGAGATATTGAGAATCAAAAAAAACCTTCCAAATAAATAAACAAATAAATAATCAAAGCGTGCTTTTGAATCTTCAATCTTAACATCAATAATATTGTTTCATATAATACAAATCCCCGAACTGTCTTATATCTCCATCATTTACAAGTACTGCAGAAATGACACATGAGGATATTTGGCACCTATTGTTTTGTTCTTCGTTTGGGGTTCTTTGCTGTATCTAAGACAAAAAGAGCCTGATGACTTCCAGTTATTCTTATTTATTATTTATCCTTTCTCTTAAAGGCAGGCATTTTGTGAGTAGAGAAATTATATTTTCACCTCTTCATGCATAATACCAGAGTAGAACCTGGAAAGTTCACTAGATATTTATTGTAATAATGAATAAATACTTCATTCGTAGTGGGTGTTTGAAGAGTCCACAAATCTACAAAGAAGGATAGCCTAGAGGCTGGAGCCAAACATATATGTCTTCAGTAAGATAAGACAGAATAAGAAGGGCAGGTCTTGATAGAGGTCCAAGCTGTGAGAACAAAACACTAATAGTAACCCTGAAGGGAAGAAACATGATTATACTTGAGAGCAGATTCAGAAGTAAGAAGACATGAAGGAAGCAAAAGTAAGACTGAGCTGTTTAGGAAAAGGCAAGACCCTCTTAAAAACCCTTGCTAGGGAGACGCAAATATAGAAAATGCAACCAAAATGTTTGTGCTCTCATATTTTCTTGAAGTAAATAAACAAATAAACAAACAAAAATCACAACAAAATCATTAAGGTCTACGACAGGGTTTCTCAATATCAGTGATAACTGACAACTGAAAAATTCTATGGGGGTCTGTCCTGTGCATTATAGTATGTTTAGCAGCATTTCTGGCCAGTACCGACTAGATATCAATAGCACCCGCTCACACACATACCAAGTTGCAAAATCCAAAAATTCCTCCAGACACAAATGAATGTCCCCTGAGTAACAAAAATTACTCTCATTTAGAACCACTAATCTATGCTACTCACTCTAAGCTCATCATACTCATTCGGGAGACGTAGGTCAATAAGAAACTACTGAAGGTATAGAGTTGAGATAGATTGGCAAAATATATGACTCATTCCATCATTTTCAATTATGGGAGAGTTTAGAGTCAGAAAGTGCGAATTAAAATATTTAAAAGCCAAGTGACTTTGTGTAAACAAAAGCAGCTGTTTCCAAATTGAAGAAGCTTGTTAGGAGTACAGAGAATGTTTCTAATTGGCTACTTGACATGAAAAATGAGTGTTCATCCTGGGTTATATATTATGGAAGGACAAAACCATAGTAGACTATGGGGAATGATGTGGCTTACTGTGGCTCGTGGTTAGAAGGGAATCTCAAAGAATTGTCAGAAGAAAAAAATTATAAATACCAACAGGATTCTTAATCTGATAAAATGGAAAATAAGCATTATTGTTCTAACACTCTGAGGACATCTTCAGGGAAAAGGAATACAAGGTTAAGAAATAATTGAACATGGTTCCTGTTTCTTAAAAAATGCTAAACAATTGAGAACTTGACAAGATTTACCAACAACTATTTAAGAATTTATGTGCCATATAGAGAAATATATCGAGGAGGTATTAGTTTTGAATGGCCTGGAGGGCCCCCAAATCTCTTATATAATGTCTTTGGTATTTGTTTTCATTATATAAAGGAAATATAGACAGGTACCCTGATTATTATAAATATATACACATTATTATGTTTTTACTTCCTGGAGTGAATTGTTTTACTATACTGACTCAGAATTAGATTTATGGTTTCCCCTTTGTTATTCATTTACTTGGTGTTTTGGGATTTTTCTCAATTTCTGATTTTGATTAAAATTTATTTTTAACATGCTTTTAACCATGTGAGACCAATTATTATATAAAATACAAACTTTGTGCAGTAAAGAAAATTAGTAATTGGGTTAGAACTGTATATTTGTTACAATTAAAAGTAAATTTATGAAGAAGACCCCAAAGGCAATCCCAGCAGCAACAAAAATAAATAAATGGGACCTGATCAAATTAAAAAGCTTTTGCACAACCAAGGAAACTATCACAAGATCAAACAGACAACCTACAGAATGGGAGAAAATATTCATATGACAGATCCGGTAAAGGGCTGATAACTAGAATCTATATCAAATTCAGGAAAATCAGCAAGAAAAAAAAACAAACAACCCTATCAGGCAGTGGACAAAGGACATGAACAGAAACTTTTCAAAAGAAGATAGACTAAACCCTTGTTTTGGAAGATGGAGGGGAGCAAATATATAAGAAATTTCTATAATTCCTATAAATCCCTATATACAGAAATTTCTTAAATGTCAGAGTTATCATTAGCTCACAGAAAAGAAAACAAGATCTCATGTCAGATATATTTTTGTTTAGAATGTATTTGACTTAATGATTCAGAAAAAAAGAAAAATGCTGCTTGGTATTGAGAGTTGAACAAAAAGTGTATTAAGTTCATTATGGTTGACTGTTTCAAAATAAAATAAAAGAGTCTTAGCAGTGATAATTTAGTCACTGAGTTTTGTTTCTCTCTTTCCTCCTCTCTTTCTCCCTCTCTTTATTTCTTCTTTCTTTATTCTAAATGGGCTTTAACATACACATACATATCACATTTATAATGTAATACTATTAAAAATTAATATATATATATATTCTCTGACATAATCACGCTCTTTATTTTCTTAAATGAGAAAATGAAGTTAGTTAACCATGGGGAGATAAATAGTGGCAGAAACAACATCACATCCTAGA
The DNA here is from genome assembly GCF_040939455.1 of Microcebus murinus. Taxonomy (NCBI): domain Eukaryota; kingdom Metazoa; phylum Chordata; class Mammalia; order Primates; family Cheirogaleidae; genus Microcebus; species Microcebus murinus. Next base: position 18,676,346 of record NC_134114.1, read on the forward strand.
TCTTCTGATTGCTAATTGCTTGCATTCCTAAGCTTCCCACTGCTTTGACCCTATATGCAGTAATGGATTTTTATCTGAGAAATTATATTAATCCATTCTTTCTAGGATCTGGTTGCCTAATTGTTTTGGGGTATTCTTTTATTTTTCTCCCTCTCCACACATGTGGCTTCTAGTCGTTTCCTCATCCCACCAGTGTAATTCTCTCTACTGCTCCCTATTCTGAGCTACCAAAACATTCCCCACTACAGTGGGATGTCTGTCACTTTCTCCCCCTATGTCTAGTAATAGAAACACACATTACTCCCACAGCTAAACCAACCTACAGGTATTGCAACTCTTAGAATTAACATCACATGCCTACTGTAAAGGAAGTAAGAACTGGAAGAGACATTTCTGAAGGAAAGGATGACAATGTAATAAATTAATTATAAATAATGATGGAGAGACTATGCAGGGGATTTTAAGTGTTTTATACTTCATGAAGAAAATATATTTTGGTCTCAACTTATATTCACTGTAATGTATGTTCATTCAAATATTGTAGGTTGAGCATCACCTTTTTGGTATATACAAATCTATATGTTTATTTTAAAATAAGATTTTTAATTGTATGAATAATTAATGCAACATAAATAATTAAAAGTCATTAATACAATACAATATTATGCACAAAAAATCTTAAAACGTCTATTTCACAGGTCATGGCATGAATAAACCACAGAAACTACAAAATGGACTTGAAATATAAGCTAAAAAATAGACCCTGACTATTAACAGTAGACTCAAAGTAGTGTGAGAGCTACAGCACATAATAAATTTTTGTTGATCTAGGAGTTCAGCAGAGACTATATAGAAAGAAACTGGTAAACACATTCCATAAATTCCTATGTCAATCCTGGTTAAAAGGTTTTCTAATTTGCTTTTATAGAGCAGAGTAGGAAGAAGAAAATTTGAGTTGTATATCCAGATACATATATCTTAACTTTACCAACTTTAATTGTCCACAATGATTTAAATTCTGGACTAGTTTTCTCTGCCAGAGAGCCAAGTGGCACCAGATGGCTGAGGGAATTCAATTCAATGTGACTCAGATTAATTCAATCAGCTAAATATTTATTAAATTCTTGTCTAAGAGACATAGACAAAGAGAGACATGAAGTACAGTTCTTGAATTCAAGGTGTTGATATTTTATAGAAGAGGGAAAAACAAAAAATAAATAAGAAATGGCTTGACTATCATTAAAGTATATAATATAATGATATCTAAATTTGCCAACATTTATTAAATCCTCATTAAGGACTAGATGAAAGGAAATAGCTGCAAATAACCCAACTAACTACTATGTCCAGGAAGAACCAAAGAAAACTATTTGTTTTATAGTTTCTATAGCCCTGATTTGTGTTATCCTATTTTATGTGGTTAGTTTCATAAACTAAAAGCCACCTATTGGAGCAACCATAAAATTTACTTTCACCTTTTGCTCCCAAGCATTCAATCAATGAGACCTGTGATAAGTTTTCTATTTTGTGTTTTCTGGTAAGATTGCTTAGGTTGCTGGGTTTTTTTTCCTTCTCCTTCTGGTCAATATGATATTTAACCTTTAATGTTAACTTCCCCATCTTACCAGATGTTTATAAAGGACTAAAATGATTTCAATATGACAAAACATATCAAAATGTTTTAATATCAATGAAAATGTATTCTCTCAAAAATAGTTTTAGAAGACAAAAACTTTCAGTACAATTTTAATTATGTGAATGAAGCTATCACAGTTTAAGTTAATGCAAAAGTCACCAACACATAATGTATATGTCATAATTTTATAGTGTTAACGTGATGAATTCACATGGGACTCTGTTTTCTTTTTGTTAGTGTGTTTGATTTCCCTTTTTTTGACACATCCTCACAAACTGTCCATAAAAAGAACGCCATTAAAATGCATTTCCTCTTAAGTTCTCAAGTTAACTAAGTCATTATCCAACTACAGTGTGATTCAAATAGTATCAAGAAAGAAAATTTGAATTTAATAAAACATAGTGTACAAAAGCATTCATTGTTACTTGTATGATTCACATCTCATTTCATTCCCAATCACAACTAATTCTCACTAACTTTATAATTGAATAGAATGAAAACACTTCTCTATCTTACACTGCACTTAAATAAATTATTTTTTACCTGCTAGTCTTCCTAATTGCTTTCCCTTCATACAAGTGCACCCATAATACGACTTAAGAAAAATAAATAACACTCATATCTGGAATAAGTTATCTTATAACTAAGCAATTTTTTTGCCTTTGGGTCATATTTTTGATGACATTTGCTTTCTCATCCTGTAGAAGATTAAACTTTTTATGTATGTATGTATCTATGTATGTATTGAGACAGTCTCACTCTATTGCCTAGGCTACAGTACACTGGCATCATCATAGCTCACTGCAACCTCAAACTCCTGGGCTCAAGCAATCCTCCTGTCTCAGCCTCCCAAGTAGCTGGGACTATAAGCACATGCCACCACACCCAGTTAATTTAAAAAAAATTAGAGATGAAGTCTCCCTATGTTGCCCAGACTGTTCTGGAACTCCTGGCCTCAAGTGATCCTCCCACCTTGGCCTCAGAAAGTGCTGGGATTACAGGTGTGAGCCACTGTGCTCAGCAGCAACTTTTAAACATGTCTTTTCTTCCTCACTGAAGTCAACAGTAATGTGAAATACACACACACACACACACTCATAAATATATATACACATTGTCATTCAAATGACTATATTGACATATATTTTTCTTACAATCACTGCTTTCTAACTAAAAATTCTTAAATTGCAGCATTTAGTACCTCTTTAATCCATGAGTTACTGGGCAAAATTAATTTTAGTAAATGAATTTCTACATTCACCATGTTACATTCATTCCATAGAATTTTCAAATTAGAATTTGTATTTCATAAACAATAATGCTTTAGGGAAATTTAGAGAATCAAATTTATAAGAATGATGACATTGATAACCTTCATATTTTTCTTAGTAAGACATATAGGAAAAGAATATAGGTATTTTCCATTTCAATATAGACTTACCTTGCCTACATACTGATAATCAGATCCTGTATATTCCTCCAGTAAGAAGAATTGATTCCACATCCAGCCACGTTTTTGACGATGCAGAATTTTGCCATCACTCCTTGGTACACGTGCATTTAAAATTCTTTGCTGTGGCACAGGAGTCCTTCTAAACATTATCTCTGGAGAGCAGAAATGTGGCAGGCATACCCAGAGTAGAAACAGTAGCAAAAATTGATATATTGTCATAGTTCCCTCTTGACAAATCCCAATGTGGATGAGGAGAAAGCAGTCCTATTTTGCAGGGTTGGATTTTACTGTGTTTCAACTGGTTTCCAACATTTCATCAATGTTTTGTACATGTTTCCAAAAGCTTAAAACAAACAAACAAATAAAAAATGTCAGTTGACAACATTATGTGTAACATTTGTCACTTTAAATTTAAAGTGGTAATAATTTATTAATAACAGCAAACAAAATGTTTATTTTCTCTATTAGTTATGAAATTATTATTTGTTTTGAGAAACATTACTTGTCTAGTAACATGTCTACAATTTGTGAATAGATAATTGTAGATAATTTCTTTCAGACAAATTCTAAAGAAGGGACATCATTACACTTCTTTATGTTTTGGCACTTTAACAGTTTTTAGGAATCATAATTCCTATACAGAGTAGAGATGCAGTTCATTCTGCATGTCAATTTTTTCAGAGTAATTTAATATAAATGAAAACAAAATAGAGATTTAAATAAACTTCAGGAATCATGCATTCTCTTTTACAATGAAATGATATTTAAATGTTTTTTAAACAGTGCCACAGTTTCTTCAAATTTAATCCTACTCAGAGTTAAAACTAAAGGCAAAAACAAAACATAATAAACAAATAAAAACCAGGAGTGCCTTGTATTGAAGGCCTCTCCTCTCTTTCCCCTTAGGTTGGACTGTGGAACCCACAGAATTTCCTAGAGTAGCAAAATTACTACTCTAGTGAAGTAATTTGTAATATAATAAACAGTAGTGAGTAGGAGGAGGTAACCACATTGTCAGCTCTACCTCTGACACACTTGTACAATCTGTCCACCTCTAACTACCTCTACTGCCACTACCCTGGTCTGGAACTCCATGACACCCCAATATCCTATGGACTGCTCTCTACCCACTCCTGTCACTATCTTCTCAACAGAATCCCCAAGGGAATCCTATTAAAATATGTCAGATCATGTCACTTCCCTGCACAAAACATGACAATGGCTTATCATTCCATTTTAAGTAAAAATCAAACACTGTCAAACAATACTGCACTCAATGTCATGCCTACCAGCTACCTCTCTGACCTTGTTTCACTTCAACCCCCTATTAAATCCCCTAAAATTGACTCCTCTCCAGCGACAGGGTCCTTCTTGCTTGACCCTGCACCACTGTCACATGCTCCTTTCCTCAACCAGGACCTTTCTACTTAATCCTTCTGCCTAGAATGCTTTTCCTGTAGTCACCTAGCTAGGTCCCCTTCTTCCTTCAGGTCTTTCTTTGAAATATTCGTTGAGATTTCATATATCTCAATATATTCTACATATATTATTTTATTTATTTATCGCATATATATTCTGTCTTTCTGTTAATAATAATAACAATAATCCCATGTACAAAGGAAATATTTCCTTTTTTTACTACTGTATTCACAGTACCTGAAACAAAATCTTTCAGATAATAGATGCTCAACAGTTTGAATAAATGAAATATAAGTTGATAAAAAATATTTGACTACTATTACTTCTTATGTTGTTAAGCCCAAGCATTTATGTATGAAAAAATATATTTTTAAATCATAGTTTTATTTTATTATTTGCTTATATTACTGTTAGTATTTTTTGTTTAAATTTTTTGTATAGATTGTCCTTTGTTTTCTAATAGGTATGGATTTTATTTCAGGATATGATAAGACATCTGGCATACAAAATGGTTTGAGGACCAAAAGGATTGAGTTCCACTTCTGTAATATGGCAATGCATTTTAAGTACCCAGGCATTTACAACCACAATTATTTGTTAGCTATCTGTTTACTTTTTTTGCTTTGTTATTAAGAAGATTTAAAGGTTAATATAAATACGCCACAGAAATGAAATTAATGGTGAAGCAGTTTCTCCCTTGAGTGTATCAAATGAGAGTAGAGCCCTCCACAGCTCATGAAGACATACACCATAACAGATATAAATTGTCTAAAAATATGCAATGTAATACCCTACTTGGAGTTTAGAAATTATCTGATAAATAAAATGGTCTTATATCACAAAGGACTAAACTTACAGAAACGCAAATTGATTGTATTCTAAGTAATAGGAACATTTACTAAAACAGTTTGTTTTGGGTTTTGTTTTTTAATATATTAGGATGTGCTAGATGGTATTTTCCAACCACTTACACTCTTCCTAAAGGACAAGGGAGAACTCATGTAACGGAGTTTCTGTTCTCTTTTACAAAAGAAACTTGTTAAAGCAACAATTGTTCTCATTTTATTTCTCTTTTTTCATTAAAAAAATTGCCAGCAACTCTAGGCACTGATCATCACTCTGTCTGTGATCATCTTCAACCTTACCTATAATGTTAAGAGCCTAAACATGTATGTTTGGGGAAGGAGTAGGTGGGGAATGTATCTATAAATGTTGTCAGTAAATAATTGGAGCTCCATATAATGCATGAGATCATTCTCCTTGTTCTCATTCTAGTTTCAATTATTTAATAATAAATTGCCCAAAGAATTCACAGTAAAATGCATTATTTAATAATGATATAAGATAATTAAAATATACTTTACATAAAAACTATAGTATTTGACAACTAACATTAAAAACAATGACACGATTAAATAAAAATAGAAAATTATGTGAAACTAACTCAACATTTAATTTACCCACAGTTAATTCTTCTTAGGTATGTTCTATGTAGCTAGGAGCCTGTATATTAGATATTTAAAACATTTCATTTTTATTATAAATACCACAAATAATCACCCTTTCTGTAACCTATTTTTATTTATTTATTTATTTTATTCCAGGATATTATGGGCTCAAACATCTTTGACATTTCTATTTAACCAAGCATACCTCTTACACGGTCAGTCAATATACCCCGATTGCTTTTGTTTCTTTCTTCATGGCTCTCAGCTCACTTTTGTCTTCTCCCATTCAGTATACCACCATGCAATTTTAAATGATCATCATTTCATGCAAACATCATACATTATCTCCTAACAGGCTTTCTTAACTTTATCTTTCTTATTTAAGATATCTCCTGCAGGGTGTTAGCTAAATTAATTTTCCAAAACCCACTTCTCCAAGGCTCAAATCAATTAAAATTTTTGAATATGTTTAGCATGGGGAAATAACATCGAAACTTTAGATTTAATTTCAATATCTGGAACCAGATAATTTGTAAACATTTATTTCACATTTCCAGTTATTCTTTATTTCAACTCTGATATATAACTTCTAATGTGTATAAACCTACTTACCCACTCATATATAATACTGAATAATTTCCAAATGATTACATTTTATTGAATTTCCCTCACTAGTGAATAGCACATTGCTATGTATATATAGGTGTATCAGCAAATATTTCTTTAACTAAGTAATTGATATGTTTATGAATGTTTTCAAATGTTAGACTATTTATGATGAAAAATATATATTTCAGAACATGAAAATATTATATAAGGGAGCTGTTGTACTTATTAGCAGAAGTATAATTAAGAGGAATAAAGTGGGTTGAGACCACAATTAAACTATCTCCCTGAATGAAAATGCTAAAAATTAATGAAATTTTATAATGCTATTTCCAGTTAATTTCATTTTCAAGAAATACTTTCAAAACCCCATTTCCTTATTTTGATATCAAAAATAATTTAATATGAATATCACATAAAGTTTAACAATTATTAAACCATCCTTTAAAATTCTACATTCTCATATTTCCTTTAGACCAGTGCTTCTTAAATTTTAATGCACATTCAAAACTCCTGATCACTTTTTAAATATATATGTTCTCATTCAGCAGGTTTGAGGTGGGGCTCAAGGTTCTGCATTGCTAACAAGCTCTCCTGTCATGCCAGTGAAGCTAGATCACGTGCTTTGAATAGTAAAGCTGTAGACCTCCCTCAAACCTAAAACCATCTTCAGAACTTGTTTATGACCTTTTCTTGTTTCCTGCTTCAGAGTTCAGACATGTAGCCTACCACAATTGTGGGAAGATAAAATACAAGGTGACAGCAGAGCGATCAGAACATTATTTCTAAACATTCTAAGTCTCTTTCCAAATTTTTTTAACCAGAAGAATGTGTTTGATTCAAGTCAGCACAGGCTATAATAATTTTTCTCCTGATCATGCTGTAACTATGTGTTTTTTGTGTATTTGTCTCATTGGGACTTATTTTACTTTTACAGTCATAGGATTTTCATTATTCTTCTGAAATACTCATCACAAATATTATTTTCTCTATAACCCTTACTTTTATTATATAGGCAGCCAAGAACAGAAGACCACAGAATATAATATAATAAGTCTTTTGGCACATCTCAATTACTAATTAAGTCTCAACATATCACAGCTGATCAATTAAGCTACAATCCATCCTTGGCTAATCAAAGGAATTAGTCATTCTTCAGTCAATTGCTTGTGTTGATTAGGATCTTAATGTACTAGCTTTTAAAAAACATTTTACCATTTATAACAGTAATAGAAAATGCTAAAGATTACTGAAACCAAACCCAAGCCTCTACGGGTAGAAATGTTAATCCTTTTAGAGTTTTATACAACCAGTACATTCTAATGAAATTTCAACATTGAGAAATAAAGGAACATTTTTCTGGTGTGTTTATACAATTAAAATGAGTCAGTGCATACTAAATACATCCTTTTTATTCAGCTGATACCATTTTATGCATCTAGCATGAAGCACTATGTGAGATAATTGAATCAAAGCATTACACTAAGGACTAAAATAATATAAGTCCATATGTTTGATCATATTTTCCAAGAGTTCATTACACATTACCTACTGTGCTCTAATGTCATAGAGAATATATAATACTTCATTCAATATTTATCACTCATTTTAAGTATTCTGCATATGTATTTCTGTTTAGGCAGTAAGTTTAAAGCAGGATCTTCTGTCTTGCATGCAAAGTTACTAACATAGGCAATCATACAAAATTTTAAATACATATTTTTCAATTGGATTGACCATTATAATTCTTTCTAAAATATTTCAATGAAAAGGAAACTTGGTCTCTCTCCTTAAAAATATATCAAGGACCATTTTATGCCCATATCCTATTCATATTTAACATAACGGAACTCACTTAAGACATTAATCAAACGGGCAATCAATATATCACTGTTGAATGAAATATGCAACACAAAGGTTTGCTAGTCTCAGATAAGCTATCAAACATTGCTAGGATTGTTACCAATGCAGAAAGAATTCCAAGAAGTTCTGGTCCTTGCTATTCTTCTCAGATTAAAATTCCCCTTCAAGCAAAACCGTTTGAAATTAGTTTTATTATTCAGGAATGTGACCTGCACACTAACTGGTAAAACACTTTTCCAGCTATATTATGCGCTAACATCTGCACATGATAATTTGCAAAAACCAGATGTAACCCATATAAATTAATGGCAATGCGTAAACCTTATGGCAGGGGTAAAGAGCACTAGTGAGTGAGGCACATAACTTGATGTGGCTGTTATCTCGAAGATTCCTGCTAATAGGCTAAAGAACAGCATCCAAGAGTTCTTGCTACTCTCTTAGCAACCTTTTTAACTCAGCAGCAAATGTGACAGTCCCAGATGTAACCTGATCCGTGACCAAGTTAGCAGTGCTAATACAGCTGTGGCCTCACACCTGCTGCTTGCTGGAAGTCTCATTTTACTGTAGCTAGGATTTATTTCATTATGTGGAGACTGCTAGCAAGAATGCTCTCAGGGTAACTTAAAGATGTACGGATAAAAGCCATCTGGTCTCCAATTTTCTTTGATCCAGGACTTGAGCTGTTTCTGTAAAACAATGAGTGAAAAGATCGGGAGAGAGTGTTTGGGAGGTTTATTAGGAATTCCTATGCTAGATGGGTTGCCTTTCTTCACTTAATGCATTATTATTAGAATATCAAGAAAGAAATAGCCATAGCTGAAAGAAAGAATCCATTAAAGATCATTTTTCTTTTAAGTTACTTCTATGAATGCCCTCTGTGTGTGTACAAATGACTAATGTATAAACTAAACCACTCCACACTTTCATATGTTCTATTATGTGAATGTGTAGAATATGCATTAAACTGGGATTAAACTGTACTATAAAATGTGTTTTTGCTGTTATACGTAAAGTGCAAACACTTACGTGACATTCATCTGTGAAAATCAGTCAAAGGCACAAATATAAAGAGATATACAACTGGCCATTAAAAATCTACTTAAGTTAAAAGCATAGAGTCATTTACATGGCGATAAGTACAGTAATCGTAAGAGAGATCTTTGTCGCATGTAGTTGTGAGATGGGCAGGCTTAAGTAAAAGAAGCAGAAAAAAATTATCAGCACTAATTTTTAACTCTAATAATGCTTCAATATTTTCACAGTACTAAAAAGCCCACTTGTAGACAGCCTGTCTTATCTTTCATGTGAAGGCCCTTTCCATAAAAAAGGATTGCCCCCTGAATTTTTTATATATATATATATATATACATATATATATATATATATAAAATACTTTTACTAGTTTTCAATTGAACAAAAAAGACAATGCAAGGTTTATTATTTTTTAACACTTTTTTAATTCTTAAAGGTATCAATGTCTCTCTGAAAACATGTTATTAGTTACGCAAATACTGAGGCTACACTATAGTGAGCACCTCGATGAACCAGTTATTGAACAAATCATTGCATTTGGTTTTATTTTTGTATCTCAATGGAGTGTGTTTACAATTTTCTTACTATAAAGGGTGTAACTGAGGCTTAGAATCATTCTTTCAGCAATGTCTATGCAGGCACAAATTGTGCTAGATGGAAGCTGCCAAATGTAAACAAAACTGAAATGTTTTTCATCATCTAAGAATTAACAATGGGAATACTTGAAAAGAGCACCTAATCCAAACATGGGTGATCTATGAAATAATTTTTTGAGGCCATTATGTCCTAGCTGACCCAAAGGAAAGAGTGTCAGTGTGTGTGTACATGTGTGTGCTGTAAGTGCATGCATGTGATCGTGTTTGTAAGGAGTTAAAATGAATTGTGGCAACACAATGGAGAAGAAATGTGTTCCATGAATTGGAAAAATGGGTCATGAGTATGCAATGGATCATGAATAGGGAAAAGAATGTGCAAAGCTCAGGGCGAGAAAAGAAGCATACATATTAAATAAATGAAATAATTTCACTTTGCATGGCAATTCTAAAACGACTAAGTTGAAACTCAAATTTAGATTCAGGCCTGATACAATGCAGAGTCCAAATGAGTTACTACTTCAGCCACAAGTTTCTCTATCTTAGCCACCGCTGAGATATGACTTTCATGAGCCTAAGGCAATTTGCCTTCATGGACTTTTTTTTTCCCCATTAAAAAAAAAATTAGAAAATATATTTTACAACTTCGTTTAGATAAAGTCACATATATTAATATTATGTATTAAACTATTTTCTTTAGCCAAAAAGTTAATATTTTTCTCTAATTTTAAAAGAAATTAAAACATTTTCATGGGCCCCTAAAAGTATCGTAGGCCCTCAGCTCTGGGCCTACTGTGCCTAATGGAGAAGTCGACCCCGAACTTAGCAGCAAACATGTGGTCGTGGACTTTTGAAACCCAGTTTCAGAAATCAATTTTTTCTCTTGTGGGTTAATCTGACAGATACGGAAACAGTTTTAAGAATAATAATGTTATGTGATTTGTTCAGTCTCAAAGTGTTAGTGTCATAACCAGAAATATAACTCGGGTCACCAGATTCCCCTTGCACTGTCCTGAAATCTGTTGTGTAATTTAGTAAAATGAATTGATGTTATTATGATTAAAGCTTACACTTTAATGCTCTTATTGGGGAGACATCCCAGCTAGCTTCTAGTTTGCTGAGCACAATTAAGACAGATCCACTGGGAGTGGAAAGAGTACCAATTAAAGAACTCATGAAAGTATTTGTACATGCATAGTTAGGTTCTGGGTAAAGGATATTTACGCAAAACATAAAAAAACAAAACAACAACAAAAAAAACCCAAACAAACAAAAAAACTTGTTGGACATCTAAATTCCACAGACTGCTTTTGATTTGAAATCTATTGACATGTTGAAATTTTAAGTACACATTCGCTGTTCATGTCTCCTTGAGAACAAAGATTCAATAGTTAAGTTTTCTTTTTAAGAATTGTGCCAGTGCAAGGAATGTTTGAATGGGTTAAGGTTGTAAATTAGTTAATGAAAAGGGATTTTTAAAATTTTCTTTAACAGTATAGATAATTAAGTGATGTCTTCTCCCTAGCATTCCATCCTGATCCTGACCTTACCATTATCAATCCCCTGCTCTCACTCTTGCAATTCCAACTAAAATAAAGCTTGTAGTTTCTCATGTGATAAATTTTATAACTTCCCACTTTAACAAATTTTGGTTCTTGTGTATTTATGTCTATTTTTTTTTTGTAGATGTAAACACCAATGGAGAAATCATTACTTTTCATTGTTTCTAACCATTAGAAGTGTTAGAATTTATAGGTCTGCTTCAGTGAATCATTTGGTGCCTGAACCCAATGGAACACTAAACTAATCACTACAACAAAATCCACACTTAGTAAAGACAGTGAAATTTGTAAGCTTTCAGACATTAAAAAAGATTATGCATTGGCCCTCACAACAGTTATATACTTGGTCTATATTCAGTCACAGTTACTGTGGGAACCAGAGAGATTCATCGTTTCAATAAGAATTTGGTGGGCTAAGATTATCAGTGCCAGAAACAAAGCAGTACATCTAAATTCTGGATCATTAAACCACAATCTATAAAGTGCCATCATTCAGTTAATTGCAAAATAACTATTTCCAGCAGAATGGTACTCAGCATTTCCTATCTCCCTTGCACAGGCGGTAGACCTTTTCTGTATTTCCCGCCCCATGCTTTAGTGATACCTCCTGAATTTCTGCACAGCAATACTTACTACACAGTGTTATAACCTCACTTTTGACTTATTTCCTTAAATAGACATTTTGCAGCTTGGGGAAAGGTATAACTTTATTGCTTTGCATGTCTATATGTATGTGTATGTGTGTGTGTCCCTTTAATGACCTTTAATGGACTGAGTTCATCAAGGGAAGAATTTCCTTTTGAGGTCATTATCATTTATTCTCCTGACTGCTCCCTGAACCTAGTGATATGTGTAGTAGATACCTTGAGGTAGGGAGGTAGGAAGGAGATTTTTTTTTTTTTTTTTTTTTTTTTTTTTGGCGTCCCTGGGTGGGCACGAGGGAAGGAGATATTTTTTTTTAAAAGTTAAGAGTTTATTTAGACTGAGTTTTTTTCACTCTTGCTGCCATAAATCATCTATGGAATAGAAATAAAGAGTCACAGGAAAGAATATGTTTCAAGGACTAATTTTCTAGAACAGGAATTTGCTGAATTCATTCACTATGTCTCATGATTTCTTTTGTAAACATGTATATTCATTCATCCTTTTCAGTATAACCCATTGATCATTCTCATAACATATCTTAGATTACAGTATTTTCATCTGATAATGAATCTCTAAAACTTAGATTTAAAATTTTCACATAAGAGATGGGTAGGGCAATCACCAATGAAGAAATAAAACATCTGTGCTGTATCAAGAGGAAAAGAGAATTAAATACAATATGAAAATGCATCTGGAAGTGTCAGTTTCTGCCTTCCTTAGCTTTAGTTGTGAAAACCATTCAATGCAACCTCCACATTTTATCTCTGGATTCTAATACAAAACAAACAGGCACTATATATACAGAAAAATAGGTAAGAAAACACTTCCCAATATGTTTTTTGAAGGTATAATATCATTACTCTGATACCAAAATAATAAAGAATAAGTACAAAAGGAGAAAATGAAACAAAACAAAATTGATGAAAATAACCTTTCGAAGATATACAAATTCTCAGCAAAATATTGGTAAGTGAAACACAGCACTATGTAAAACATGTAGAACATCATACTTTATTTTAGTATAAAGTTGATTCTACATTTGAAAATCAATCATTGTAATTGTGATATCAACAGATTTAAAAAAAACTCTGATCATTATAGCATAAGAAGAACAAATATTTTACAAAATTTGACATTTGTCATGATAAAGATTCTCAATAAGCTAGGAACAAAATGTAACTTAATCTTATACAAAGCAGCTACAAAATTCTTGAGCTAGCATATTTAATGGTGAGAAAACAACGTTTCCCCCTTTATAATCAAGAACAAGGTACAGCTATCTGCTTTCACCATATACATCCAACTTTAAACTGCTGGTCCGATCCAAAGTAGTAAAACAAGAAAAAAGCAAAAATCATGCATGTTGAAAATAAATAAAACTACCTCTTTTTGCCAATGGCATTATCTTAAACATAGGAAATCCCAGAGGATTTACTTAAAAGCTACTAATCTAATAAAAAAGTTTAGCAAATTGACAATACAAGGTCAAACAAATTGAATTTTTACATACTAAGAATTAAAAATTGTAATTGAAATAAAAATAAAAATATTACCATTTACTAAAGTACAAAAAATGTAATATTTAGATAGAAACAAAACAGAATATATGCAAGATCTATATGCTGAAACTTCTGTGTTTTTAACTGTCAAAAATTTCTTAAATCAATCCATAAACAAAAAAGTTGAAAAATTTGACTATAAAAATTAAAAACAAAATCCCTTCAAAAGGCACCATTAATAAAATGAAAAGAGTTATAAACTTTGAGAAAATAACTATAAAACATATATCTTAAAAAGATTAAATCACACTACATAAAGAATTGTCAAAACTCAATCATTAAAAACAAATAAACCAAATGAAATGGGCAAAAGACTTGAACAGACATTTCAACAAAGAATATATTCAGGTGGCCAATATGCAAACAAAAAGATGCTCAACAGCATTCATCATTATGGAATGAAAATTTGAAAATTAAAACCACTGCACTGAATTAAAATTGGTAAAATAAAATTTTAAGAAGACTTTACCAAGTGCTGGAAAGGATGTGGAACAATTAGAACTTTATACCATTCTGGTGGGAACACAAAGTATCATAGCTACTTTAGAAAATAAATTTGCAGTTTCTTAAAATGTTATACATGTACTAATCATTTGGTACAACATTCCCAACCTAGGTAGTTGTATAAAAGAAATAAGAACATTTGTGCCCATACAACTTCATGCAAATATTTGTACTTGCTTTATTTATATCATCAAAAGCTGGAAACAATCCAGATGTCAAATGGGTAAATGGATAAACAACCTATGATTCATCAATAAAATGATATACTACTTATCAATAAAATGGAATGAACTATTGATACATGCAACATGGATGAACCTGACATATATTATGCTAAGATTAAGAAATCAGACTCAAAAGCATATATAGTGTATGATTTTATTCATATGACATTCTCGAAAAAGTGTAAGTATAGGGATATGAGATAGATGGGTAATTATCAATGTCTAGTCACCACAAAGTGACATAAGGGAATTTTAGGGGGAAATAGAAATGTTCTCTATTTTAATTAAAGTGGTGGTTACAACACTGTTAGCATTTGTCAAAATTCGTAGAAGTTTATCCTAGAGAGTATGGATTTTACTGTATATAAATATAACTTCCATGCAAGTGGCCAAAAGTTATATGAAAGATGCTCAACATCATTAACCATCAGAAAAATGCAATTAAAACTATAATGAGATATCGTCTCACATCTGTTAGGATGACTACTATATAAATGAATAAATGCAATATTTTTTTTAAAAAAGAATACTTATGTTCATTGCATTTTTCTTCATCAAATACCAAATAATAATATCTTAATAATGAAAAACTTTTAAGAGTATATAATTTTATAAATTATACAGGAAAAAACCTATGCATACTAATTATATATCTAAATACCATCCAGAAAAGAGTTATCATTTAAAATTTTTATTTAGGTGAATGGATTCTTTTTTCTACTCTGAGACATGGTGTTCCAAAGAAAATGATGCCCTAAATTATATGCCTTGTTTTGTTTCCTGTTATTCTTTGATGTTAGCTATTAAATAGTTATCAGTTGTCAAAACAACAGACTAAAGCTAACACCTAACAGCATGCCAAATATCTTTAGAAAAAGAAAAATCTCCATAACCTCATCAGGACTTTATTTCCTCAGCTTGGCCTGGACACCCTCAGCTTCAGCAAACAGAGAGCCGGTGCAATAGTGCATAAAATATTAGGTCTCTGAAAACCCGTGCTGCTTAGGGGAGTGTGTAATTTAATAAAGTGTTCATTGATGTCAGCACACTGGCTCATCAGACTTGTGTTGATGTGGATGCCTGCAGCACGGAGACCAGAGACTCCTACTCCTAATTAGATGACTGAAGTAAGATTATATTTTTCCTTGGAGACAGCCATAAGGGTGGGAGAGTTATTTTCAAAGGGATTTCGATTTACAAGTATCTTATGGAACAGAACAAAAATAGGGAAAGGCACGCTTTAGGAGAAGCCAATGAGGGAAATGAACTTGACAGGGTTGCATTATTTATAAGAAAGAAAGTTACAAAAGTCATCATCTGGCTTCCATTGTTCCTACTTTATTCATTCAAATTTCTAACATAAATTATAAATAAGGAACAATATTTTTGTGACATATGCTTAACTTTCTAACAATCCCTTGTAAATCCCATAGAAATTGAAGTGATATGACTTAGAATGCCACACATTTCATTTTATACTTTATTGTCTAAGGATTTCTATTAACTTTTTATATCTTTTAAAATTATATAAGAAAAGGTCAAATTAATGATTTCTCAAAAAAATGTTGAATTATGTATCATTTACAGAGCTAGGAAGGACTTTTCATTTGAGATCATACAAGTAAGTTTTGTTCATATTGAAGAAAAAGCAAATATTTACAAATTTCATAAGTGTTTTATTAATACTTTAAGCATATTATTTCCTAGCCTGATATAAATCTGAAAGATTATCTGGCTTTAAAAAGTTATTAACTCAGTATTGTTATATAGATAATTTTATATTTTAAAGTAGGTCCTCTATTTTTTTTTTATTTGATATCATGAACCTGGGTATTTCAAGGTGTCTGACAATGTTTGAAACCTCACTGTTTGCTACTGAAATATCCTTGACTAGAAATGTTACTATTAGGAGAAAAGATGCTAAACAGTCCATGTGAGACAGTATTTTGTATTTTTAATAACAGTATAGCCATATTATGAAATGCAATAGACAGCTAATAGTATTATCCCATCTTAAACCAGTGGTAAGAAGAAAAAATATGGAACAGTAATGAGGTTATTGGCAACCTGAGCAATCTTCTAAGACTTTTCTTATTCTATCTGTCAACACAAAATGTGCTATTCCTCCGTGCCTTGATTTACTCACATTCTGAATTTTTTAACAAAAGATTTCAAACTATAACACAGTAATGAAAATTACATTGTCACAATGTTTCACTGAAAAGAAACTTTTAAAAATTTTATTATCCCATCACTGAATTTGTTCAATCATTTAATACTTCATATGAACCAGATTCTGAGCTTGATAATGAGGATATGAAGACACAACAGCACTGTTTTAAATAATCTTAAAATTCAGTAGGAAGAAACAGATAAATTAGCAATGTAAAATGAATAAGCACCATTGTTATTAAAATTTGTGTATTTGAAAATTTCCTGTAACACACTTTAATATGTGTCTATACCCCAATTGGCTTGACATTATTCTTTGAGCAGGATGCTTTGGGTGTGAGGCTCCAAAGGTATAAATAGAATAAATGTGTGATCATATAGCCCTGAGTTTCAAATTGTATTTTCCTCAGTGTATTTGTAGAATCAATACCTTGAAAGTTAATCATGGCTGAATTTGTAAAGCTTTACTAAAACTCTCAGTATGATGAAAACTGAAGAGAAAATGGAGAATTCCAGCCCCACTGGGGATCAGAAAATCATTATGGATTCTGAAGAACAGTTCTCAGGGAAAGAAATAGAATGCAGATGATCAAAGAGGGTCAGGCTCTTTTTTTCCTTTCTGTGCCTCCAGTCATCATCCCTAAGGCTTGGTTGAAGGGTGGGGAGGAAATGTTAGAAGCACAGACTGTGTGGTGGATAAGAAATAGTTGATGAAAGTGTGTGGGTGGATGAGTTGGAGGACACAGAGCCCCATACAGCCCAGTACATGCTTAAGATGTAACTCATGGAACAGAACAAAAATAATAAGGGAGAAAGGAAAAGATAAAGTGGGGACCACAGATTTCAGCTGCAGATTATGACAGGACACTGCTAGAAAACATTAAGCAACCGCATTACATCAGAGGCCGGCACAACCCCAGGGGTATCTACCAAAATGATCACCTGTCAAATGATTACAGTATATGTATATTAAGGGACTACTAGCTCCTATGCAACACAGACCAACAGGAATCCGAGAGACCATGTGCCACCACTGCAAGTCTATGTAAGTTTCCCTGCAATGTTTTGATTTCTGCTCTTCCTTATTAGATCCCTCCTTCATACACATTTCCCAGCCTGGCTTGAGTCATCTGCACAATTGCTGACAATCTCCTAATTCCCCAGCCAACTGGCCTTGCCTTCATGGTCAGGAGCTCCCACCAGAATTACTGATCACGCTGTTCACTGCCTGTTGAGATGTCCATCCAATCCCTATCCCTACCATTCACATAACTCAGACTATGACATCTGGTCGCCATTACAATACAAGGCAGGATACAGAGAAGAAGACTCAGTAAGGGTCACTTCCCAACATGTTGTAAAGAGGCCCTGGACCAAGAATGTTCCAGATTATTACACATACACTGGAGATTTTTAGCTAGTTGATATTTGTTTGGAGGGTCTAATTTTATCCCAAGGCAGTTCTGGAAAATAAACTTTCACATATGACCAATTACTACATGCCAACCACCGAGCAGTGTACTTTTGTCAATGCTAAATTAATTCTTAAAATAGTATGAAGCAGATTCTTAATTATATAAATGAGGAAAGTAAGGCAAAGAATCCTAAAGATCCATGTGCTGAAATATGGAAAAGAATATCATATCAAATAGCTTCTTAAATATAATTTTTTTATCTTAATTCCACTAAACAGTAGTTTTAGAGGACATTTAAAAATTGTATTGACTAGGATCATCTGTATTTTTGCTTCCATTACACTAATTGTATTTGATTAAATTTAGAGATAGATATTTAAATATTAATGTGGGTTTTTCATATTATAAATATGAATGTTTGGCCTCTATTTCAAAAAACACATGAATAAAACATTAGGTTGCCTCTGAATGGCATGTTAAACAGCTCTACCAAATGGAATTATGATCCTTGAATATAGAGATTATATATTGATTTAATTTATTTCGGGTGAAATCTTCATACTAACATCAATAAATATTTCCCGGCATTGTTCTCATCCTTGGTATTTTATTTCCCTCAGTCCAAACACTCAAGAAGATTTTTAAGTGCCTTGTACTTATGTGCATTTGGGGGATAGGGAAGATAATTTGGTGATGTGAAGGAGTTGGAAAAATGCAAACTAACAGGTTAGAGTGCTTGAAAAAGAAGGGAAGCTGTCTGTACCTTTAATTGATGTCCTCCTAAGACTATAACAATTGTTCCTTTGCAGTCACTGAAAGAAAGTATGATACACAGTGAGGCTCAACAATCATTATTTAGTAAAAGAAAATGGAAAAAGAACAAAAGCCCTCTTCAGGGCCATCATTTGCTGAGTGGCTATTACCACCCAGGCATATTTCTATATAGTTGAAATATCGTTTCTCATTTTAGACTTCTTACTGCTCTAGGAAAGGACTACTTCTTACTTAGCTTTGATCCCTTGATCTAGCACAGATAGATCCCTGTATAGATAGTTGCTCAATAAACTCCTGGAAAGTAATATATTATTATTTTTTCTTCACAGGATGCCCATGCCTACGTTATATTAAGTATTAACCCTATGTAATTGATAATTCAAGCAAGGCTTAGGGATAAGTAATGTGGCTAATACAATACAGCTAGTAAGTGGCTAGACTGGGGTTTTGAAAGTCTTTCTTTTTTATTATATTGTGTTCAAACGATAGACCATCCACTTGCAAAACAGAAAAAAAAAAAACATAGTTATAGGAAGAGAATAAAATAGGATCACTAGAAAGGCTGTTAAAGAATGCCCATCTTCTATTTTTCAGAGTAGATTTTTATTAATCACAGATTTCTAAGAGGGTCCCCTGTGATCCCTTTCTCTTGGTATCCACAACCTTGTGTAATCTCATCCTTCTGAATGCGGGCTGACTTAGTGACTTGCTTCTAACAAATAGAATACAGCAAAGGAGAAGGGATATTATTCCCACAATTTAGTTACAAAGGACCACAGCTTCCATCTTGCCAGCAGGCTCTCTGTTGCCTTCTCGGCTTGCATGCTCAAATGAACAAGCTGCCATGTGGCAAAGAACTAACTGTAGCCAAAGGCCAACAGACATCAAGGAACTGAGGACCTCAATGCAACAACCTAAAAGAAATAGAATCTTGCCAACAACCATCTGTTCAGCTCCCCTTCAGATGACACCTTGATTGCAACCTGTGCAAAACCCTAAAGCAGTGGATCCAGCTAGGCTATGCCTGTATTCCTGGCCCACAGAAACTGTGAGATAATAAATGTATGCTGTTTTTAAGCAGCTTGATTTTGTATCAATATATTACATATTAATATACACCTAATCAATAATCAAATTAATTTTAATAAGAATTATATATTATACTTTTTGTAACAAGTATCAGTTGCTTGTGATCATAAAATGCATGTAGGAAAGGGACAAAGTGTCCCAGTGGCCTCTGGAAGTAAGAACAGTTCCAAAAACTACAATAAATGTATTCATTATTATGTTCCCAATTGCAGTAAGATATTCCAAAAAGGAAATTTTAAAAAGCTTTAAAATATTTTTGGTCAAAACTCCATTATTTATGACTTTTTCGCATCAATTCATAAATGCAGTACTTTTTTGCATATTTTACCATTTGAGAATGTAGAAAACATATTTCAAATTAATAGTATAGTTGAATTAAGAACAATTTACTTACTTAGTGTCACAAAATAATGGTGCTTATATTGCTTATATAACTGAGGAACTACAGTAATTAATAAATATGTTAATGTTATAAATTATTTAAGGCTTTTTTATTTCTTTATTATTAGGCAAAAAATTCCATGAACACACTGGCCTTTAGATAATGAGAACTGAGAAAATACACAGCTCCTAGTTTTATACAAATATTTCTTATGGCAGCTAAAAATTTTGTTCATTTGTTGAAATTTACAGGTGGGCTCTTACTTAATCAATAAAATAAAATTAATGTGACATAAATTGAACTTTAGAAATGTTAACACAGTTTATACATTCATCATAAAATGTATGTGGTAATCAGAACCCCTGATGAAATACTACTATTGTACTTTCAGATATCTTTTTATTTATTTATTTCAGCATATTATGGGGGTACAAATGTTAAGGTTACATATATTGCCCATGCCTCCCCTCCCACTCGCCTGACACTCGATAAATGTTATTCTTATATGTCCACTTAAGTGTTGATCCGTTAATACCAATTTGCTGGTGAGTACATGTGTTGCTTTTCCATTCTTGAGATATATCACTTAGTAGAATGGGTTCCAGCTCTATCTAGGAATGTACAAGAGGTGCTATATCACCATTGTTTCTTAAAGCTGAATAGTACTCCATGGTACATATATACCAAGTTTTATTAATCCACTCATATATTGATGGATACTTGGGTTGTTTCCACACCTTTGCGATTGTGAACTGTGATGCAGATGTCCCATTTGTAAAGCGTCATTTGGTTTTTTGGGTAGATGCCCAGTAGTGGAATTGCTGAATCAAATGGTAGATCTACTTGTATCTCTTTAAGGTATCTCCATATTGATTTCCACAGAGGCTGAACTAGTTTGCAGTCCCACCAGCAGTGTAGGAGTGTTTCTATCTCTCCGCATCCACGCCAACATTTATTGTTTGGGGACTTTTTGATAAAGGCCATTCTTACTGGAGATAAGTGATATGTCAATGCAGTTTTGATTTGCATTTCCCTGATGATTAGAGATGTTGAGCATTTTTTCATATTTTTGTTGTCCTTTATTCTGTCTTCTTTTGAAAAATTTCTGTTCATGTCCTTTGCCCACTTTTTGATAGGGTTGTTTGATTTTTTCTTGCTGATTTTCCTGAGTTCTAAATAGATTCTAGTTATCAGCCCTTTATTGGATGTATAGCTTGGGAAAATCTATGAAAATACCATCATCATTTTTCATAGACATAGAAAAAATAATTTTACGCTTCATATGGAACCAGAAAAGACCCTGTATAGCAAAATCAATCCTAGGCAATAAAAACAAAACAGGAGGTATCAATTTACCAGATTTCAAACTATACTACAAGGCTATAGTAATTAAAACATCTTTTCACTGGCACAAGAATAGGGACATTGACCAGTGGAACAGAACCGAGAACCCAGATATAAAACCATCCTCATACAGCCAACTAATCTTCGACAAACCAAACAAAAACATACACTGAGGAAAAGAATCCTTATTCAATAAATGGTGCTGGGAAAACTGGATAGCCACATGCAGAAGACTGAAACAGGACCCACACCTTTCACCTTTCTCCTCTCACAAAAATTAACTCACGCTGGGTAACAGACTTGAACATTAGGTATGAAACTATTGGAATTCTAGAGGAAAAACATTGGAAATACTCTTCTAGACATTGGTCTAAGGCAAAGAATTTATGAAGAAGACCCCAAAGGCAATCACAGCAGCAACAAAAATAAATAAATGGAACCTGATCAAATTAAAAAGCTTCTGCACAGCCAAATAAACTGTCAAGGGAGCAAATAGACAGCCCACAGAATGGGAGAAAATTTTCAGATATCTTTAAGGATGATTGGACTTATCAAGTTTGTGCAGTATTCTATTCCTATTCGCAAAGCCTGAGGAAGCCCTTTGAGAGATGTAACTGATATCTACTGTTTTTGAGACAAACTACCAGTAACTGATTTAGGGTGTCATTGTTATTATCTAGGCTCAGTCTAGAGCACTTTCATGTAGAAAAAATGTTGAAGAATGCAATGTAATGATTTTCATTTCACTCTTACTGGAGGTATCTGTTTCTTAAAACTCAAAATGGATAATTCAACTGCAAATCAGCAGTAGGCAATGCATGGAGAATAGCTTAGTTATCAGCATTGACCCATTACTATTTCACGCTTCGTTTGACTGTAGCTGTGATGAGTAAAAGTCCAAAAAACAAAACAAAACAAAACTCAGGAAAAACAATGCATGTGTACTCTCTGCTTTTAATGTATCTATGAGCAAGTACAAAAAAATGGGTGGTTAGAGAAGACTCATTTTCACAGCAGTGTGATTCAATTTTACAACCTTCCTAACAAAAAGGGAGATTAAATCATCTTTATTTTCTATGCCTTCTCTTTCTTTACTGTATAGTAGTTTTCAAAATTTTGTTCATTGTTTTCAATGTATTCTTCACTCTATTGTTTGGCTTGCAAAAATCTCCTTTGTTGGGAAAAAAGGAAGGAAATGACAGCTTTCATTTATCATAAAAGTGAAAGAATGTCCTTAGAAGTATTGGGGCAGCTGGTGAAGACATTCTCAGTAAGTACAAATGGGGACAATCATGCTACAAAGGACATTGTTGCAACTGTCTCAAGGTTTAAATAAATAAATTTTGAGGGCACATGATTTATTGGTCATTTAAGAGTCAGTCTCTCATGAATATACATTTGTAACACAGATGAAATGTATTCACTAATTTTGGGGTAGAAAGACTTTTAGCAGAAAAGCCTTTTTTGAACTGGGTGTCTATTGCTTCTTCACTCCACTAAAAACACCTGTATGCTAGTTGATAAATAAATGTTGAATAAAGCATTTGTGTAAGAATGGAAAAATGACAAATTCAACCTTGAATCTACAGAATTAGCTATTAGTTTATTTTATGGGTAAAAATATGTATTTCAGAAGAATATGACTAAAGTTAGAGCAGACGGATAAAGAACATAACGCAATAATAATTTTGATAAGGGTGCTTCCTGCTTCTGTTGTGTGGTCAGTGCTATATATCTCTAATACAAACAGGGTGGATCCAAAAGTGCTAAAAAATAATAACTCTGCATTCCTAAGAAAAACTCTGTGAGTTCTGAGAATAGGCCATATCTTTGCAGTGAACGTTTATGAAGTAGGAAAATGCAAACATGTATAAATAAAACTGATGTTTGAAATAATGGAATTTGGCAGTACAAAGAATGCAATATATTTCTTAATTACTCCTAAAACCATAAATAAAAACAGATCTCTTATTGTCATGAAATTAATTCCAGAGGTTATACCCTTCCAATGTTAGCTGATCATATGGTACAGCATTTGAACAATATTAACTGGAAATAGAAAAAATAAGAATTTTAAAATTATCTGTATATCTCAATATAATTGAGGATGTACACATCAAACAACAGCAGGCTGATAAATTAAGTATTTGGGGAAATGAGAAGCATGATGCTGCAGAGGCCATTGAAATGGGTTAGGGATGAATCTCACCCTATTTTCTCTGCCCCTGCCTTCCATAACCTTCTCATTGTTGGGGCCACCATCTGACAAAGCTAGAATTTAGTTTTGGTTTCCATATCAAGTAAACAGAGAATCAGTCACAATTATTAGGTTATTCTTATTTGCAATAACTCCTTCTCCCAGCTAAATTAAAATTTGATATTTAGGTGTGAATCCTAGGTACCTGTGAAAACTGGGGCATAATACAAGACCCATGTCTATCATGGCTTTCAGTTTTCATTTTACCATCTGACTGTTCTGTGAAAATCTAAGAGGATAGGGTTAATTTTTTGTGTGGTCTCCACATGCATTCCTGCTGCCTATAGCAGTAGCCAGGGATGATGTGCAGGCTCTGGCTGTACCCATCAGGCCACCTTCAACTGCAGAAACCAAACACCTGGGGCATCCTCAGGTTCTGGTGTCACCAGTGCATGTGTCCATCTGCCCTACACGGTAGCATGCAATCTTAACTATGTTTTCTTCTTAGCTTGCCCAAGTTACTTAAAATGCATGCTAATCCTGTCCCTGACTATTTCTCTCGATCAATTCTCTTCTGGCACAATAGCCTCCATTCATTTCCACCAATATACTAAACCCGTTTCTTCATCAGAATCTTTGCACTTGCTGTTTCTCCTGCATGGAAAGTTCCTCTACTTATATTTCACATTTTTAAAATATTTTATATTATGAAATTATGCCTTGAGGCATGAGATGGTCCTTAATGTGTTCATCCTTGGTAGATATTCATTACCCAAATCCCGTGATAATTAGAGGCCAGGAGCTTAACCATAATGTTTTTCATTTATCCTTTCATAATGCCAAGGTATTAGCATGCCTTGTGCTTAAATTACCTCAAATTATACCAACAAAAGCCATGCTATTTTATGCAATGTTAATTGTAATTATTTTATTTGTATGCTTTCAAAAAACTATATATTCCATTAAATTGCATAGATTTAGTTCTCTCAACAAGTTTTAAAAAAAGAGGAAGATCTATGTGTATTCGGTTTAAAGAGAAGGTATTTTAGTTTCCTAAGCAAAGTAGACTTCAGTTTTCTCATTTTTCTGTTACAAAGACCAATTAATATTTAAATGTTTACTACTTAAGTCACTAAATAAATAATTTTTGTGTTTCCCAAGGCTTACAAGAATCAGGGATTTGTCATTCAATCAATAAATATGGATTGTCCTTAACATGATTTTTAAGACTTTTTACATTTTAGGTAAGAATACTCAACATGGGTATTATACTCGAGATTTTTTTAAGACTGAATGGCAAAAAGTAAGGTGAAGTGTAAGATACATAGACAGACAAATGGTAGCATTGATAAATGTGAATGAAATTCATACAAAGTAGAGACTATTACTATATTGCAATTATCTTTAGAAAATATGGATATAACTAATACTTTCCATATTTTAAAAAGATATTCTTTAATCAATTTTTCTTGTTCTGAGGGCTTTGATATGGAACAAAATAAAACTTATTCTCCTGAATGTTTTGGTAAGCACTCAGATGCTTACATTGATTTCAGATAAACAGGAGTATCAAATTCATATTTCTATTAGGCCACTGGACTAAAGCCAAAGTCTTATGTTTATCAATTTGTATATCAGCTAAGTTTACTCTGTGGCATGGCCATAAATTATACTGGTCCTCAGAGTGCATACACTATTTCTTCTCTAACAGCTATCTTATAAACATCTCTTTTTTGTTTTTTATTTAAGAGCATCTAAGCAAGATAGCGATTTTAGAAAAACACAAATCTCTCATTATTATAATTCTATTGAATTCAATGCCTCATCCTTTCAAAACACATATCCTTTTAGTCAAAAATCTTTGTATCAGTTATTAAGAAAAGGAATGGTAAATGCAGCCCCTTGGAAATTTATCAAGTTGTATTTAAAATGGGTTTATTATGAACCTGTGCAAATTAAATCAAAAAAAAATAAAAATAAAAATAAAAAAAAATAAATAAATAAAATGGGTTTATTTCTGAGTTTCTCAACAGAAGCACTCTTGATACACTCTTGATAATTTGGACTTGATAATTCTTTGTTGTCATGCATTGTAAATTGTTTAGAAGCATCCCTGTCTTCTATCTAACAAATACCAGTAGCAATGCCCTGTTTTCTCCCCCTGCCTAGGTCATGGCAAACAAAAATATTTCCAGATATTGCCAAATGTATCCTGGAAGAAAAGGAGGAAAATTGTCTGCTCAAACTGAGAACCACAAAATTGTAACATTTCCTAGAATATTTATGTATAGATGAATAATTTAAGCACTGAAAGCAAATTTTAAACACAATGTCCAAGTTTAAAGAAAAAAATAAGGCTGAAATTTGGACCTGGCTAAAGTCTTGAATAGAAGGAGGTATTAAGCATATATTTGCTAATTAATTCATAAGCAAACTTAGAATGCAAGTCAAGTTTCTATAGAATACTGGTGTTTTCCCACTTCTAAGCTATTTTCATAGGAGCTTAAAGTTTAAAATGACCTCAGAGTTAGTGTAATCCAAATCAATAACTGTATAAATGCAAAAAATGAGTCTTCATAAGGTAAACCATTTCCCCAAGAGATCTTACTAGCATAGCTGATCCAAAAACCCAAAATATTATACTCCAGTTTGACATCAAATTCCCTAAAATGTTCTGTATACTCTCAGTTATACAAATAGGTTCTCTCCCACAATGAACTAAAACTTAAGAAAGTACTTAAAAGATCTCTTACACTAAAGTATGTACTTGATTGATAAGGCTTAGTAAGATCTATTCTGCAATGATTGACAAAGAAATTAGCTGGAAAATTGGCACTTGAAGTATGTGGGAAATAGGTAGAGGGAAGAATGCTTAGATTCAGAGAAGCTCAATCTGTCATTATAAGACAGATTCTTATTTATAAGAATAGATCTCAATTTTCACCTTGATTTTCAGTGGAATTAGTTAATCCAACGTTCTTGTCTCCATTTTGGGGTTTGGGGCAGATAATGACAATAAAATGTCATTTTCAGTAGTTTTGACATCTTAGCAATCTTTGGTTGCATAATATTTTTCAGTATTACAATACTTTCCCAAATTAAAAAAGAAATTGTTTCTACTTATTTACAACATGGAAATTATAATTTCTGCACTATAATTTGCTGATAAAATTTGCCAGTACAGGTAGTGAAATTTACTAATTAAATTAGTTGACTTGTTTGAAATAGAATTGGTTCCTCATTGCTCACGCATGACAATATAAATTCCAAATGTCTTTAAGAGTAAATGTAAAAGTGAAAATATTTATAAACGCTCTAAGAACATGTTGGTTTTTTTCAGACCTTAGAATAGAAACAGAACAAAAGAATAGAGAAATGTCTAACCGTGAATTAACGGAAGATATAACATAGAAATGATTAAACAACAGTTCTTAACACTTCATCTGCTCCTTTTGGTAATACATATCTATATATACTCTTTGTCATGTGCCCTGCCATAGCATCCTTATGGAGGAGATGACACTCACATCCTTACCCCTTCCATTTGCTTATCGGCCATGGGACTTGTGAGATCAGCTGATGGGCAAACACAGGCACAAGAGAACTAATAAAATTTTGTTTTGTTTTATTTTGTTTATTCCACAACATTAAGGAAATAGCTGACAAATATAAGTATCAGTGACTATATTTCCAAATATACATTAATTTCTTATGAGTGGAAAAAAAAATAACCTCACAACTTTTGGTGAGATATTTGGAAAAATACAACAAAATAAGATAAAATAAAACTAAATTAAACTTAAGATCCTAATAGAATCTAAATCAAAAGGATCCAAAAGGTAATTATAAAAATATATACTATAATTATAGGCATAACAATTTTAAAAGTCTTTAAAACATCTAACATATTTAAATAATAAGGTAGTATATGTGAAAGCTACAATAATAACAAATCTACCTATTTGGGGGAGAATATGTATATTTGGAAAAAATGCATGCAACATATAAAGTATTTAATATCCTTAAGAAAAAGAATACTTAGACAATTTAACAAGAAAAAAAGCAATGAGGACCACAATTTAAAAAATGAGTATTGAATAGTTAATATCCAAAGGAACATTAAGAATTTATGTAAAATATATTTGTCATTATTTTGCTGTCAAGTCTATTTCAGATATCTTTCCCATGTTGAGTGATACCATAGGAAATGCCTTATAATTCCCTACTCATAAAGAAGAATTCCAAAGAATAGCTTTCTTAGTCTCCTTTGCAATTAGGAAACCCACAAGTGAATTTGGCTTCACAAATTTAATGCATTGAAATGGTAAATGATACATAATTTGGTAGAAAATGTGATTGCAGGCAATAGGACCTCAGGACAGTAGAAAAAATGTTGGTTTCATTATCAAGCCTGGCATAGCTGGCTTGATAAAAAAAATGCAGCTGAAATGAAAAATGAGATATCATCCCTTGGTTTATAGTAGCAATCTAGCTAATTAAATTATTTCCTATGGAAACCTAGAGTACAATGCCAACTAAGCACAAAGCTTTGAGGTTTAAGGTGGCTGTTTGGAGAAAATATATGATGAAGGTAACTTGGTTGTTTCAGAGTGTACTGACATCTTGAAGGAAAAGAGTAACAAGCACAAAGAAAATCTTGGCTCAAGGCACCGGGCAAAACTACGAGAATTTTATAACTCTGATATTTCATCTTGTATCATTTGCAACTGTAGACCAAAGGCAGACCAGTAAACTAAAAAGTTTTAACCTGCTGATTGTAAATTTTAAAGTCATTTGCATACAGTCTTATCATCACCCAGTGTGAAACCTAGTGATTTGACTTAGAAAATGTGATAATCTAGAAATTGGAGTAGAGAAACATGGTTGGATCCTGATATCTTAATGTGCCTCAAGCTCCCAAATGTATGTCTCTGAGTCTTTGTTAACAAAAGAAGATCTTCCTCCACATCCCATGAGACTATTCTTTCCCTTGCTTAAAATCCAGCAACAGACACAAGAACAGCAACAAAAAGAGATGAGAGAGAGAGAGAGAGAGAGAGAGAGAGAGAGAGAGAGAGAGAGAGAGAGAGAGAGAGAGAGAGAGAGAGAGAGAGAGAAAGAGAGAAAGAGAGAAAGAGAGAAAGAGAGAAAGAGAGAAAGAGAGAAAGAGAGAAAGAGAGAAAGAGAGAAAGAGAGAAAGAAAGAAAGAAAGAAAGAAAGAAAGAAAGAAAGAAAGAAAGAAAGAAAGAAAGAAGAAAAGAAAACTACAGGCCAATATTTCCAATTAATATAGATACAAAATTCCTCATAAATGAACATAGCAAATCAAATCCAACAGCACATCAAAAAGATAATATACTGTGATCAAGTGGGTTCATTCTAAGGATACAAAGATGGGTCCACACAGGCAAATTAATAAATGTAATTCACTATACAAACAGAATTAAAAAAAAAAACCTATGATCATTGCTATAGGTTCAGAAAGAGCATTCAATAAAATTCAGCATACTTTCATGATAAAAACTCTCATCAAACTACACATCGAAGGAACATACCCCAAAACAATAAAAGCCATATAAAACAAACACAAAACCAACATCATACTGAATGGGAAAAAGTTGAAAGCATTCTTCTAAGACCTGGAGCAAGACAAGGATGCCTACTGTCAGCACTTCTATTCAACATAGTACTGAAAGTCCTAGCCAGAGCCATCAGGCAAGAGAAAGAAATAAAAGGAATCCAAATTGGAAAAGAGAATGACAAATTATGTCTGTTGTCTGCTGATATAATCGTATACCTAGAAAACCCTACAGACTCCTCCAAAAGAATCTTAGATTTGGTACATGATTTCAGTAAAGTTTCAGGGATACACAATCAATGTACAAAATCAGTAGCATTTCTATACACCAATAATGGTCAATGAGAATCAAAGCAGGAACTCAATAGAATTTAAAATAGCTACAAAAAATAAAATACCCAAGAATACATGTAACCAAGGAGATGAAAAATCTCTGTAAGGAGAACTACAAAACACTGATGTTGGTTGTTTTTTTCAAAGTCATACACATTTAGAATTATAAGGAATCTTAGCAATCAGTATATTCTCCACCCTCTATTTTACCTAATAGTGTCTCAAATGTTTTATGATTTTACCTGTATCATGTGTAGTTGCTATTATAAAAGGGTAGATTGTATTCACCAGAGTCCATTCTGAATGTTTGTTTGGTTAGGGGTTCTTTTTGGTTTATCGGTTTTTCCCCTATTATATGTAAAACATGAAGTGGTTCATCATCTATCTGTTCAGAAATCCAACTAAGAGAAATAGACCATTATTGTAAGCATAACTATGGATAAAATTGATTTAAAATAACTTAACATGGCTGTGATGGCAATAATTTATGAGTCTTTGGAAACTGTACTCACTTGAATGTGACTGAGGGCTGACTGGTTATTAAGCAAAAATTGAAACCAGTTTAGGAGAAAGGTTATTGAAGAGTAAATTATGTAAGGCAGTTGCTAAGTGCTTGATTACCATTGGTTTTTTGAAATCCTTTCAGTTAACAGGATATTTACTTAATAATTTAAATATCACTACTAAAAATGACATAGTTATACTACATTTTTGCACAAATATTAAGTGGACAAGCATGAATGCTTTTTCTTTTCTGTACCTCATATTTTTGTTAAAGTCTAAATTTGTATTAAATATTTCTTCTAACCTCTCTCTCCTCAATTTTATTTGACAGTGATTTCAAACAAGTACTGATTCCATCTAACTGATAAGCATCCAACTGATCAAATAAGTAGCCCATTCATGCTGGAACCATGGAATAAAACAAGGTTGTATTTTTTAATTATCAAATCATGCTTTAACGGTCTTTAATAGTTTAATCAAATGTTTATTCATGATTATAAAACTAATTGGCTACAGAAACATTTCCTTTTGTTTAATTTGACTTCCTGTTCCGTTGTAGATGTTATTTTACATGGAAATTAAATGACATATTAATTTTTGTGAGTGGTAAGAAGTACATCCTGTTTCAGTCTTCTACATGTGACTATCCAATTTTCCTGGCATCATTTATTGAATAGGGGTTCTTTTCCCCAATGTATGTTTTTATCTGCTTTATCAAAAATCAGATGGTAATATGATTATGGTTTTATATCTGGGTTCTCTCTTCTGATCCATTGGTCTAAATCTCTGTTCTTGTGCCAATACCATGCTATTTTGGTTACTGTAGCCTTGTAGTATAGCTTGAAGCATGGCAAAGTGATGCCTCCTGATTTGTTCTTTTTGCTTTAGGTTGCTTTAGCTATTTGAGTTCTTTTCAGGGGGGGGTTCCATATGAAGCATAGAATTATTTTTTCTAGCTCTGCAAAAAGATGCCATGGGTACTTTAATGGGGATTGCATCAAATCTGTACATCATTTTGGGTAGTAAAGACATTTTAACAATGCTGATTCTGCCGATCCGTGAGCGTGATACGTTTTTCCATTTGTTTACATATTCTGCAGTTTCTTTCCTCTATGCATCATAGTTCTCTCTGTAGAAGTTTTTCAGCTCCTTGGTTAAATATATTCCTAGGTATTTTATTTTCTTTGTTGCTATTATGAAATGTATTGAGTCTTTGATTTGATTCTCAGCTTGACTGTTGTTGGTGTATAGGAATGCTACTGATTTTTGTACATTTATTTTGTAGCCCGAGGCTTTGCTGAATTTATTTATCAAGTCTGGAAGTCTCTTGGTAGAGTCATTGGGGTTTTCTAGATATAAGATCATATTGTCAACAAAGAATCATAGTTTGACCTCTTCTTTCCCCTTTTGGATACTCTTTATTTCCATATGGTAGTAAAATTCAATGGAAATCAAGCAAGTGGGAGGGGGAGGAGAGGATGGGCAAATTCATACCTACCAGGTACAATGCACACTATATAGGTGATGTACACACTTATAACTTTGATTAAAACTGTATAAAAGCAATTCATGAAACCAAAATGTTTGCACCCCTGTAACATTTTGAAATTTAAAAAGAGATATCAAAATGACACATTAAGAGGCACCCAAAGGCAATTTGTATTGTCAGTGATAAATTTTGTATCTTTTTAAACATCCTCAATATATATTTGATAAAATACTGGATTGTTTAATTTTGAATTATTTACAAACTCCAAAGACCTCTGTGTCAAACATATATTTAATTTTTATAAGTGTTATTTTTATTGTTTTACTGTATTCTAGGGAATTGTTGAATAATATACTAAAATAGTGGATTTTAAAATAGCTCCCAAAATTGAGCTTATTTGTGATTTGGAAAATCAATTATACACAATAATGATGTAAATTTTTGAATTCTTAACTACTTATAAGGTGGTTAATCATGACCCTAGACCAGTAAAGCAACTGGAGCCCAATTGCAGGCAGAGAAAGCCAGAGGCACATGAATCAGGCACAAAGCCATCTCACAGGTGGGGCTACTGTACAACCCTCTGCTTGGGTGCTATCCCCAAAAGCTTTAGGGGCAGAGCCTCCAACCAAGTGTCCTGAAGGCAGGATCTCCTTTCCAGTGGGTTGGAAGGCAGAGCATGAAGCTAAGAAGATTACTGTTGAGCCTAAAGGTTTTTTACTTGTTCAGGACCTGTCATTTCTTTCTTCTTTCCTATTTCTCCTTTTTGAATGTGAGTGTCTATCCTATACCTGTTCCACAATTGTATTTGGATTTGGAAGCACATAACATGTTCAATTTCATAGATTCACATTTACAGGGCAGTTCACTTCAGAATAAATCCATACTTGACTCTCACCTATATCTTATTTAAAGGTTATTTAGAAGAGACTTTAAACTTAGATTTTAAAGTTGGTGCTTAAATAAAGTAAGATTATTGAGGTTAATGGCATGGAATAAATATATGTGGCATACACGAAAGGCATGGCTTTGCAAATCTAGGGGTATAAATCTATCATCTGAGTATTTATTTCCCTACAAAATTTATTTGTTAGTATCTTAACACTCTAAAATGATGGTATTACCAGGTGGAGGCATTGAGAGATGAGGAGGTCATGATTGAGACTAGTGCCCACCCTTGTGATTTGGGTTAGTGTCCTCATAAAAGAGACACCAGAAAGCTAGCTAGCCCCTTCTACCATGGGAAAACACAGAGCCCAGGTGCCATCTCTGCACCAGAAAAAGGGTCCTCACTAGACACTGAATCAGCAGACACCTTGATCTTAAATTCCTTAGCCTCCAGAACTGTGAGAAATAAATTTTTGATGTTTATAAGCTACCCAGTTCAGGGTGTTTTGTTATAGCAGCCAGAACAGACTAAAATAGTCACCATTGAGTTTTGTTCCCAAACAGAATACTGTGTAGCAGCAAAATGAATGACACATACTTACATGTATCAGCATAGATACTTCTCCAGAAATCTACTCTTAATTCTTTCCTTTTAAATTCTACGTTGTTAACTTCAGATAACAAAGCTCTTATCTTCTTTCACATGTTAATAGGCTTAATTTTTTTTATCTGTAGTAGACATAGCAATAGTTTTTTCTAATGTAACTGAACTAGATTATTCCCTGACATCCTTTTGTCTGACAGCTCAAAGTTCAGTACTTAATTATTTACATCTATTATGTTTTGACAAAACCATATACATTAAAAGAAGGTTGCATTTCTTTTTAAGCGGTACATAATCTCTCTCAAGAGAATCAGGTCTCCAAATGGGCTGAGAAAGAATTTACTAAAAAGTGAAGTTCTTTATTTTTGTCTAACACAAATCAGCCTAAATTAGTAGTAATTTAAGATAAGATCTTGCATATGGAAAATGTGATTGTACCTTTTTTTCCTTCTCAAAATCTGGTTATTGAATAAAGGAAGATCCCTCAAAATGAAAATTTACATTAACACTGCATTTGATTACAAAAACATATAAGTTTAACTATTTTTCCAGGCATGTAGTAAGGACAGGACATATACTTGTTGAAGTCATACTTTTATAACCTTTATATATTGTTTAAAATTGCTCTAGACAATTAACTCTGAATATGCCAGTTATATATTACCACAGTTATAGGGCAGAGTGGGGTTTTTTTCCTCCTCTTCTCATTGCCACAGTTTTGTAAGTGGTGCCTGTACCAGTCTGTATTCATATTAGACATAAAGAATGTTGACAGAAGGGGCACAAACAAAATATACAAATCCCATAAAGCAGCAATCAATTTAGCTGACTAACTCTGGACAGCTTGTTTCAACTTTTGAAGGTTTATGGAAAACTCCTTTTAGTTCCATCTTATCGTCAAGGTCTAACTGCCAGCATAATATACAAGACACTTGGACCTATCAGCATTTGACTTAATATTTTGAGATTGAAACTGGAATATATCTGCCAGCATGCAGCAAATATTGGTAGGCCTGATGCAGTTTAATTCAGGAGGCAGCCTCCATCAGCTGTCTCCTCAAGGACGGCAGAACTGCCAGGTCAGGAGAGCCCTTACAGAATGTCTCTTAGCACACTAGCTCTTGCCTCTCACCCACAATACTAATAACTGTGAAGAACAAGCACAGGAGAAATCTGGTCTCCCTGAAATCTCTGGGATTGGGCACTATGTAGAAACCCCACAGAATCCCCATACCCATTCATGTATTCATCCATTTGACCAATGCATACCTATTGAGTGGACATTGACCTAAACAAACCAAACAGCCTTCTCAGCCAGAACCAAGCTTATACTTTAGAGGAAAGATTCAGACAATAAATAAGTTACACAGCAGAAACAAAACAAGTGAATTCACTGTCAGTAAGAAGCTTGATTTCACTGGGAGGATGTCAATAATAAACAAGTGGAAAAAGTAAAACACATAGTACATTGCACATGGTAAGTGTTTAGAAAACCCCAAAACAGAAAAATGACATAAGAAGTGTTGAAAGATTTCTATTTTATTTATTTATTTATTTAGAGACAGAGTCTTGCTTTGTTGTCCAGGCTAGAGTGAGTGCCCTGGCGTCAGCCTAACTCACAGCAACCTCAAACTCCTGGGCTCAAGCAATCCTCCTGCCTCAGCCTCCTGAGTAGCTGGGACTACAGGCATGTGCCACCATGCCCGGCTAATGTTTTCTATATATTAGTTGGCCAATTAATTTATTTCTATTTATAGTAGAGACGGGGTCTCGCTCTTGCTCAGGCTGGTTTCAAACTCCTGACCTCGAGCAATCCGCCCGCCTTGGCCTCCCAGAGTGCTAGGATTACAGGCGTGAGCCACCTTGCCCGGCCAGAAAGATTTCTATTTTAAACAGGAAAGTCAAAGGAAGCCTTTCCGAAGAGATCATTTTGACTAAAGAACTGAGGGAAAAGAGGGTAAACCTAATAGATAGCTATCTGTCTCAGAGAAAGAAAGAAATAGACATATATACACATATGCATATATGTATATAATGTATATATTTAGATGCATTACATATATGATGTACATGTGTGTATATACATACACATATATGAAAATCTTTCCATGCATAAGAAACAGCAAAATTTAAAGCCCCTATCCAAGGCAGAAACATGGCAGATTGTTACACAACCAGCTAAAAACCAGGATGAGTGGAGCACTGTGAGCCCTGGGAGAGCAGAAAGAGATGAGGTTAGAGAGGGAATGCAGTCCCAACTGCGCAGGCATCTTGCCAGCCCTTGCTCTGTCTTTGGCTTTTAGATCAGGTGAGACATTTGCATAGAAGACTAACATAATGGCAATTATTTGGGTTGAGAGGTATTAAGGGGGGACAAGCACAGAAACAAAGTGACCCGTTGGAAGGCTACTCAATTCAGTTAGGTTGAAGACTCCAGAAAGTGTCAGCAGAAACTCAAACTCACAAGTCTTAGTGGACTTTAGACAAAACGTGTTAATTTGATGCAGTGAATGATTGTTGACAAAACTTTTCAGCTTCTGAATATTATACGAAAGAGTACACATGATGAATCAAGAATATATGTAATCCCAATTGGGCTGTGAGAATTTGCAAGGAGGTAGAAGGGCGGGCCTAAAAGAAGAAGGGAGATTCTCCTACCTAGCTGTATCAAACTCTGTTGGATCAGTTTTTGCGAGCTGCAGAATTTGGAATTCATTAGAATAGATGAGAATTTGCATGATCAGATAAGTGTTTTAGCCAGATCATTCTAGTTTCTGATTACAGAATGAAGCCCCACCAAAAATCCTGCCAGTTTTAGTGATAATCACAATGCACTTTAAATCTGCTAGCATAAACTTTTTTTTTTATTTCAGCATAATATGGGGCTCTATCTAACTCCTCTTCAGGTCCCCAGAATGTAATAAAATTATAGGGCAGAGGCACTGGTAGTGAGGAGGCTTTCCATATGCATATGACAACACGTATCGCTTCATGTATTTTAATTACAAAGAAATAAAAATATAGGCAGTTAGGAAGAAAAAACAACCCTGTTATATTTACATCTTACATGTTTTTTCAAAAATAAAATCTTTACTTAATATCATTTCATTTTGTAAAACTCAGGGGAAATATGTTAGAAATTATCTAGTTTAATCCTTTCATTTCTAAAAGAGGATTCCGAGACCAAATAAGTTTATGTGCCTTGCATATCTGCCCTTAGTTCTGGCACCTTCTAGGACACATAAAACTGTGAGGTAGCTTCAAAAGGTGCCGTGCTTATAATGCCAAGTACGTGCAAATGAAAAAAAAAAAAAAATGGCATGCCTCTGCCAGAAATGAGTGTTATTTCACCTTTCCTTTGTATCACACAGGAAGAAGATATAGGACTTGGAAATACAGCTCCTGGATCAGAGCAGCCTCACAGTGTTCATTTTGCAGCCAATTCCAAGCCAGCAGTCCTGCAGATGCAGGGAAGCTAGTCAGACACACTCCTGGTGGGGGTACTAGTTTTATTTAACAGTCTTGAACAGCTGGAGAGCACACAGCTAACGACCACTTGAGCATGAAAGTGTCTGACGATTGCATATAAAATATGACATGTGATGAGGAAAAAGAGTAATAACAATATGCAATAGAACAAATGTGCAGTGCCAGGCCAAAAGTGTAAATTGCATAACAAACTTTAAAAGAAGAACTGTCATTATAATGTGCATTCCTTCCTATAGTGCAGTATTTCTTTCAAATCATAAATAATTTAAACAATCAGAGAAATTCTCTATTTTCAATCACCTCAAACATATGTGAATGGAAAATGATGCAAAGTTAGCAGTAGAGAAATAAGAAAACGTCAAATATAGATATTCAGGTCTGTAAGGAATTTTTCAATGGCATTTAAGCATCACGTGAACAAATATATTTATGAATTGAAACAGCCCTCAGGTCCAAGTGTCTGTTACCTTGAAAAAAAGGAAAGCTACCAGAAACAAAGCAAGTAGAAGGTAATGCTGAATTCCAAATGCAATTGCAGGGTGAGCTGTGCTTTTGAATAACAGCATATGTGTTTTTAGGGATTTGTCTCACAGCATGTGTCCTTTTCTTCACATAACTGTCAACTATATCAGCGATGAAAATGAAAAATGTATCACTCAAAACTATTTTTTTTTCTGAACTGTGCCTTATCTAGTGAGAAATGAAACTTCTTTTTTTTTCCCTAAGAAATACATTTCTGTAACATTACTATACTATCAAAGTATAACAGCAGGTTGAAGGAAAAAACAGAACATAGCCAGATACCCACACAGCAACTGCTCTGTTTTTATTTTTGTTTTTGTTTTTTGAGAGCTCAGCAGGTGCTCTGAGATGTACTAGGATAAAAGACCCTACCACCAAGAAGCAGTGTCATGTTATGAGGAAGGGACAACTTATAAACCAATAATATCTATCTATTCTGCATTATTTACTCCATAGAAACTCATTGTAATTAGCCATATTAAATGTATTTGCTATTTAAATTTTTACTGTCTGATCCCCACTCTAGAATATAAAATCTATGAAGTCATTGGTTTTAGTCAATTTTATTTATGGATTTTTCTCCACTGTTTCAATCAATATTTAAATAAATCAACAAAATAATTACCAAATATTGGTATAAATTTAACAATCAAATTATGGATAAATGACATACACAAAGATAGAGAAACATAATTTTCGCTGAGACATTTAAAGAAAGGTACGATGACATGACAAGACTGGGCTTGGTGACCAGTGAGGTCTCAGAAGGTTTTTATGTCAGCCTATCAAATCACATGGCTATTTCCATATTAATCACAACACAGAGGTAAAGTCTAAATCATTTCATTTTATTCCTTGTTTCATTAATCATCCCAAAGTATTTTTTCTTTTTAAAAAATAATAAGTTTATAATTTCATTTCTGAGAGTCTAGACTTGGAATGGAAATTAGAAGCCAATTCTCCTAAATGACTTATTTTTTATGAAAGCAAATTAAAATCAAGAGATATTAAGGAACATGTTAAAGGTCCCTTAATTGATAAAAAATAGAGGATTGGAACCCAGATGCTGAAATGCTCATCATTTCTATGATTAACTTTCATGAACCACGTGCCTGCATCTTCTCACACAAGCTGACTGCATTACCTCAAAGAAATATAATGGAGTTAGAAAGTGTTCACAGGAAGACAACTAAACTATCATTAAAGAAAAGAAGTAGCTTTGTATAGGAAGGCTTTAAAGATTAGAATCTTCAATCTGGAAACTCTGACATCTATTAAATCATGAAGAAGGTGGGTAGTGTGAAAGCTAAGCTATCCACAAACTTCAATTATACAAGGTCTAAGGGTACCCTTTGAAGTTTAAAAGAGATAAATTTAGGACAAATAATGGGAAGTGCCACACTACTTTATTTATTAGGTAGAGTGCTCATGGAAGTAACACAGGCTGAAAATATAATAGGTTCATAAAAGGTTTAGATAAAAAACATGCAATAAATCAATTCTAGACTATTAAAGGGAATTGGCCCAATATACCATTAATACCACTTTTATCTTTGTCAAGGTGTAGAGCCTTCCTTGCTCTTCAGTTATATTTGAAGTGACCCAGTTTGAACCTTATCACACTAATATTAAAAAACCAGGTGTCTTAGTAACATGGACTAAACAGCAAGCATTGATTTGGTACATTACTCTACACATAAGTATCTAATATTTATTGTTGAATGGGTTAATTTTCTATAGCCAAGGTAAAATTTCCAAATGACCATTATAGAAATATGATTAGATATATCAAACTATTTCTGAAGGTGCACCCAACTAAAGTGTGTGGATTAAATCTCTAGATTTAGATGCAAGATCTGCCTGACTGAGGTAGGTCCACAAATATACATATATTCATAAATTCATAAATATTAAAACATACCAAAGGGTATTTCCCTACCAGATATGCACTTTAGATTTTGGTAAATGGGGAGCATTATTTTGAAGCATCTTAGGCTCTTGGTGTTAAGGATCTATAAAATTCTCTTTTATCATGAAGCTCATCACATTTTAAAATGTTAATCTTTGCTGCAGAATACAATATCTTCATTATATATTACTTTCAATAAGAAATTATGATTTGTGAAATTTTTACTAAACATTTAGAGAGAGAATTTCAGATTTATCTTTGGCTTTTATGTTGAGTTGTTTTTCTTATCATGATACTTGCTGTTACAGTGATATGAATTATTTGTAGAATAAATAATGTTACTGGAACGTGTACAAACTAACCATAAAAGCCTATATCCATTTTTAATGATAAATATTCGTGCTACTACTTATAAAGTCAACACAAAAAGTAAAAATAACTGTAAACCAAAGCAACAAACCCAATAGCCATTCAAATTAATGTTAATTTTACAAAGTAGATTCTGATTCACAAAAACAAAGTGGTTCATAATTACGTGAATATGGCATGAAGAGCTAATGTAGATTGTTTAGAGATTAATAATGATGAAGTAAGGTAAACCCTTAATCCACTTTTATATAATCTACAAAAATGTTCATATAATTCTTAATTCACTTTTATATAATTTATAAAACTTTGATATAATTCTTATAATTAATAATTAAATCATTTGAAGCTCATTTGGCAAAAACCAGTAAAGCATATCAGATGTCCTCCTCTGTTCCTTTTGCAGAAACCTGAAGGAAGCATGAAAGGGATAGTGATCATAGTGGAAAAGTGGGCGCTGAAACAATGATTATAATTTGTTATGAGCGAGTCATTCACCTAAATATACAATTTCATTAAATATGTTCATATTATCACATGAAAGTCTAGTTTTCAAAATTTATATAGCTTTAAGGATTGAGCAACACTGGTTTATATCATAACTTCATTGTGGTTTTCTAATAGTAAACATTTATAAAAGTATAAAATTTCTCTTATGATTAAAAACCACATGAGGAGAAAATATTATTGAATTGAATGCTTTCCTGGTAATAGCTATTCAGTTTGCTGAAATTCAGTGAAGGAGTGTATGTGTGTGTGTGTGTGTGTGTGTGTGTGTGTGTGTGTGTGTGTGTTTGTTCATGAGCTACACGGAGACAATGAGTGGGTCAGCTTATGATATAAAGATGAATTTAAAGTGTGGAATCTTTGATTTCTCTCCTATACAGTAGGCTTCATGATGATTAATAAGTTTTAAAAAATCTACTAGTTTTTATTGAAAAATTAATGTAATCTATATTCATAACAATTTCTTTAAAAATTAAGTATGTGCAATGAAAAATGATCCCTTAACTGTAGAGATATGAATCCTTTACCCTTCTACCCAGAGGTGACCATTATGACTCTTTTCTTGTGTATACTCAAAAATACTCTATGTATATTTAAAAATAGCTTTATATGCCTTATTTGCCCAGTTGAGAATATTAAGAAAATCTATATAATGCTAAGAGAACAGCATGACGTTTAATGAGGAATTTATGGCTACTTCTTAAGTTAGTTATTTTAGTGAATTTTTATTACATATAATACAAGATTTCTCGCTTTATTGGGAATACATTTTGACAACTCAATTTTACATATTAGTAAGTATTTAAAGCATGATACATTTAGTATACTTTTAAATGCTTAAATTTGCTTTATTTCAGGGCAATTTCCTCTCATTTAAAAAGAAATAATAACAATAAATCAGTTATAAATAGAAATTTTTTAAAGGAGAAAATGCAGAGTGGAAAAAATAAATCACATATTTCCTCCTTTCAGAATAATCTTTAAATACAGAGTAGAGGTTAAATATAGAAGGGCAAGGACCATATGATGAGGTCTGACTTTCTGACTTTCTCATGTACTAGCTTTGTGATTTATTGACGTTACCTAAACCTTTCTGTGCCTCAGTTACCTACCTCATTTGTAAAAGTGGGGATAATAATATCACTTGCCTCCTTTAACATTATGATGAAAAAAACTGGTAGAGGCAAATCACTCTGTATAGCATCTAATATGTAGAAAGTGCTCAATAAATGATAGCTATCATTATTATGGGTATTATCAATATTTAATTATTTTCTTTAAAACTGTGTAATAATATAACTAACCTCTACATAAAATCAATGTTAGTGAAAGTGCAATGATAGCTTTAATTATAAGAAGAATATGTATTGCACACCACACACTAGTATATTTTATGTATCATCTCAGTTAATCATAAAAAATAAACTCATGACATTTGTATTCTCCAAGTTTTTATTTTATAGTGAGGAAAACTTTGACTATTCTTATAGCATGGTGTTAGTAACATAGAGATGGAAATTTAAGCATAAGTTCTCCTTTGTCTTTTGCTAATGGTCAGTTCAGCTATGGGATTAAGAGAAAATTATTTTCTCATTAAAAAAACAAAACCAGAGTTTGAAATAAATAACCCTGCCTTGGTTACACAGATGACCCTATATACTGAAGTAGGATTTAAGCAAAACTCTCTGGCATATCAAATATGCTAACTCATTAGTGTGACCATCAGTAATTTTAATGGATATGGTGCACCAGGACACCATCAGCAAACATGGACTACAGAAAATTATACTTTCATCAGTGGGAGAAGATGTTACACAGTAATTAAGCCATGAGGAACTAGGAATGCAATGGAGGAAACCTGCAAAAACCAAATGGTGACTCAGAACACATAGGTATTTGGGAGCACACATATGAGAAAATTGCTCAGGATGGAGAATGGGCACACAGGCATATGATATTTATTAGTATAGTTTCATTGCCACCCCCATGTTGGCTTATCTTGGAGAAATAATAGCTTTGGGTTGACTCAGAAAGCATTTGGGTATGTATTAACCACCACCAGTTTATGCATATAAAATCCCAGGAATAGTGTTATTTTTTTAAACTTATTTGTCCCTTTGGGTTTTTTAGATCAGCTTTTAAAATAATATCTTTTTATAAACTTTCTCATCATGTCTGAACCCTTAAGCTTATATTCAAGTTTCTCCAAAAATAATTTTCTCAGCATAAACCCAGCTTGGTTCCTCAGCAACCAACCAAACTTCCATGTTCATTCCTGCCTTTGCTCACAGTGACACAAATTCTGGAATACTTGCCCCTCACACACAGTCTGCACACTCTCCAAGCCAAGGTCAAATGAAATTTCCATCTTCCCCATTATTTCGGTTTTCTGACTTATACTGATGATTCCTAGTGCACACTGGTTTATTAGAGTCACTTTGACACTAATTATAAGCCACCAAGTATTAATACTTCCATGTACTATTTTATTTTTCAGATATATGTCTCTTACTTTTTCTATTATATTTATTTCAGTTTGTAACACAAGCTTTGTACCGAATGTGTGCTTAAAACAATAAATGGCTATAAAACAAGACTCAATTTAACAAAAAAATAATTTGTATATCTTAAAATAAGTAAAGTCCCCTTCAATGAGCCTACTCTAAAGAATTAATACTTGTCATTTTCAATGTATTTGGGCAAGTTTCACTTTTAAAACTGGTTTTAGAATCAGTTTATGGGCTCAAACATAAAAACAACTCAGTATTTTCTATTGACAATTACTCATCTGGCGTGCACAATCAAATCACTGCACAAGAATTTTAAAATATATGTGCCCATACCACAACTCCAAAAATTGGAATTCAGTAGGTCTAGGGTAAGGCCAATTGTGTATATTACATTAACAAGATAACAAAGAAATAGATTAAAAACAAAATAATCAGGTGAAAAATAAAATGCTTTACAGTTTCTCCTTCTCAAAAAGAAAATTGTTTTTGGTTAAAGAAAGAGATAGGGACTATTGTCCAGTGGAAATAAAAATACATTTTGTGTTTTTCATGAGTCATTTAATCTTTCAATTACTCAATGAAGTATATTTATCCATAAAATGCAAGTCATAATATGTGTTCTACTTATTTACTACTATGTGGAAACTACTGAGCAAAGTGTTTGGGTTGTAGATAAAAGTAAGAATAACCCTAGTTTTAAGAAAGTATAAATATATAAAAGGGATAAGACGTATAAAAAATAACTCAGGGCCGATGATGACCCACAGTAAAAGAGACATATAAATAGTTATGAATTTTCCAAAGCTAGAGAGCCCTTGTAGCTGGAGAACTCAAAGAATATCTTAACATTTGAAGCCTACTTGAATTAGGTATGCGTTTTAGCATGCAGAGCCTAGGGGTAGGGCAACCAATATAAACAAAACTGGAGGGATTAATATAATAATAATCATAATAAAATAAAGAGAATTCTCCTAAACCTGAAAACTGGTCTATTTGTCTGTATTCTGAGGCAAATTACAGGAGGGGCAGAGGGCCTACAATGATCTAAAGAAGGAAAAATTAGAACATACTAGGTTAAGAAATTTGACCTTTACCTAGTAAGCAATAATAATGCTGATAATATTTATAGACATTGATAATTCAAAAAAAAAAAAAACTCTGCTAAGAGCTTTTCAAGTATAGCTTCATTCAATCTTTTCAACAGAGTTAGGAGGTAGCCATATTTTTGAGCCATCATCTGTACAAGGAAAGTGAGGCTTAGCTAGATTAAAAACCTGGGCCAAGATTTTTAAGCTTCTTGCTTGGTGGCAGAGGTAAAACTCTTTGTAAATTTGTCCAACTCTGGAGCGAGAGCAATTTACCTCTACACGGTAGTACCTCTCATAATGTGGTTGTATGGGAAAAATTTGAGCTACAGAGTGGCACAAAGTGTCATAGCCTTAAGGACTTGGCTTAATCTTATCCCTCAAGGAAGCATTTCTTAGATCCTAACACTGACATATGCTTTCATCTTAACTCTCACAGTATCTGTGCTTGTCCTGTTCTGTGCAGTTATCAGACTATATTGCAATTCCTGTTTTGGTTTTCTCATGGAAAACACCAGAAACCGTTCAAGGTCAGGCAGTTGGTTGGAATCTGTCTGATTTTTCATATCTTATTGGATAAAATGTTGGCTTCTTCATAACAGAAAATAAATACATATTATTAAATGAATTTTAGAAATATAAAATGAGAAAAATATATTTAGGAAGGATTAGAGGGGAAA
This sequence comes from Microcebus murinus, assembly GCF_040939455.1. Taxonomy (NCBI): domain Eukaryota; kingdom Metazoa; phylum Chordata; class Mammalia; order Primates; family Cheirogaleidae; genus Microcebus; species Microcebus murinus. Next base: position 18,720,727 of record NC_134114.1, read on the forward strand.
GAGAAACAGACATGAAAAACAGCCAGGTCTTTGAATTTGCAGACACCAAGGCTTCCTGGTTCATGAGTTTCCTCTTTTAATACCCAATGAATGAGTACTCACCTTTCAAGTCCTCTGTCAGCTCCCCTATGATTAAATTACCATGTTCCCTTCTCTGCATTCTTCTAAAACTCCAAAACTCCTTTCATACCAGAAGCAATACACTAAATAATTTACAGTGTATTTACCTTTAAATGTTAACTCTCCTACTATATTTTCATCTCATTGAGAAAGAGGTCATATCTCATTTACATCCATTTTCCAAGTTCCTAGCAAACTTTATGATATATAAAGAACTCTAAATTTTGTTTGATTTGTAAAGGAATATATAATTTGAACATCTTCTGTAGTGTGGAATTGGAATCAAAAGGAAAATATCATTTTTAATAGAGATCAAAATAAGATGATTTATCAAATAATTATATTTGAGACAAAAAAAAAAACAGTTGAAATTAATAGACAATGCCTCTGTAGACTAAGGTCAGTGAGAAATAGAAAACAGTTAAAAAATGGTCTCAGGGTGATGGTTGACTATGGAAATCACTCTATCACTTGAGGATAATTTTTTTGGATAAACAGGTATGCTAAGGTCAAAAATTAAAAAATAATGAGAAGTAACTAGAAATTTGTAGCTAAAATTATCTTGAGTTGTTTTGGTTCTTATTCACTTGGGGGGATGTTCTCATGTTTCTTATCCATTTACTATTCCTTCTGCAAAAAACTTTGCCCTAAGCAATAGCACTAGATGTGAATATAATAACATCAAAGGTTGCATTCAAATTTTAAACATTTCTGAACTCTTAAATATACCATTTCAATTTTTCTGTCTACCTTTTGGAGTTGAAATAAATGCTTTATATATTCATTTGAAATAAAACCTGGTGTGCAGCATTGCAGAGAAAAAACTAGCAGTCTTTTGAGAGTAAAAGCAAATCAATAGTAATATCTCTCAAAGTAGAAGCACTTTTGTTGACAGAGGGAGCATGGTTTAATGGGAAGCAAAGTAATCTTTGTTTTCAGTCAGAATGTTGGGCTGTGCATGAGAAATGACATGCTGTAACCACTTGTTCTACATTAAAAGGCAGTCTGGCATGTTTAAAGGAGAGAGAGAAAATAACCCGCCTTATACTGATGGACAACTCATGGCTTTAATATATAACATAGCTATAATCGTCATAAGTTTTTTTTCGTAATTTTATAAATTTGTCCTCAGTTCCCATTGAACTCTACTCTGTTAATTAAAGTAAATTATCCCATATCCCCAAAAGGGCAATACAGGAGTTGTTCACATTGCAGCCTGTAATTGTGACTAAGCTCTCTCATATCCAATCTTGGACTTGAAGTTTTATTCAGGTCTTGATGGTGATGGGTGATAATGATCATGACAATGATGATAACACAATGATGATAAATATGTCCAGATAGATAGATAAACTACAGATATAGCTGTAGCTATTGACAGATATAGTAATAAAATAGGAGAAATTTTTATGTTCATTTATTGCTATGGGATATGTACAAAGAAAATTTATTTTGATCAAATTTCTTCATTCTTAACCTTTAGATAATAAAGTAAATAATAGTGAGTAATGTAAGCAATCAATAATTGTTCTAGACTTTAAATACCTAGATCAGCATAGGAATGTCCCTGTAAAATTATAGGTCCCATTCCCACACATACTAAAAAAACCTAGTAAAAGAGGCTTGATATTTGATGAATATGTGCATTATACTAAGTAAATATAAATTATTTTATTATTTATAGGAAAATTAAGTGAACGAATTTGTCATTCTGAACTTCCAATGAACTCACTGAAAAGCACATTCACTGACTAGTGTTTGTTGGCCTCAGTTCCTTGCTTTTCTTGAAGGCAGCATATTTACATTTCAGTTTTACAAAATGCAACAATAACAATAATGCAGCCCTTGGTTTCTTTGTGTTGCACACCAGAGTATTCTGGAAGGAAATTCTCTTTGAGAAAGTTAAATGTTTAAGGAGTTATTGGAGGTAATTTACTTGCAGCCACACAGCCATGTATTTTTGTTTAAAGTTTATATGTTGCCTCAAAAGTGTGGTTTACATATTTTATTTAGATTTTTGTAAAAGAATATTTGTTATAATTCATGTCAATATGTAAAAATTAGATGGTATTTATCTAAATATGATTCATTTCCAATACCATTTCATAACCTTTAATGTAAATTCACATCTGTTTCAATGCTTCCAAATGCAAACGTTCACTTGGAAAAGAACTGAAGCCAGAGAGCGTTCTCTAATATACTGTGACATGCCCACAAGGTGGCTCCAAACACCAAAATATGTTATTTTCCCTCTGGTTAAGTGAATAGAATATTACCAAAAATATTAGCAGCAAATTTACCCTATAAATGGGTCAATACTTCAAAAACAAATTTATCTCAACCGTCTTATCAAGTTTTGAAGTTTATTTGATATTGTATTAAACTGAAGACATTCAAAACAACATATCAAATGGTTGAAAGCCTTTAAAGAATTTGAAGGAATTTGAAAGGAAATTACTGTTATAGTCTACATAATTAATTAATAACACTTTTTTTCTTAGGTTTGTAAAATTAATTTCTCCTTTAATTAGTCACAATTTTATTATCACTTTATTTCCAACTAAATAAAAAGAAAATATAAAAAAAATGCAAACTAATGAACTGTAGTACAATTAAAGGATTTTAAAATTGAAGAGAAAGTTATGTCTAATTTTTTAGCCTATTAAAGGCCTAATTCTTGAGAGTGCATACTTTTAAATTATCAAGTAAATTAAATTTTTTAAATATATAATAGAATATTTAAAATAAGCAACCTGATCAATCAGGCATATAGTTAAATCATTTTGCCAAATATTACAATAAGGTGGCAAAGAAAAAGAATGCTATGAAATGGCCACAACATTTAATAAAAAAAGATAAGTAAAAGACTGTGACTTTGATTAAACAGATAGTATGTGACTAAATAAATAATAAGTGTAAATACATAGCTATGAAAAAAAGGAGAATGATCTTTATTATGTTCACTAAATTATATCTGTCAGCTAGGTTTAGGGGTCTCTATTAAGGTTCTTCTCACCTTTACAGATTAGTGGATCAGATGAAATGCTAAGTATGTCCCTTAAATATGTGAATTTCTAAAATAATATATTAATCAGTCCTGGTCTATAAATACTGAAAAGTAAGAACTATGATATAATTCTGAATTTTTAAACTAAAGTTTTAAAGAGAAAGGTATTTATGGACCCATACATATATATATATATTTTAAAACCTCAATGTTTTGGCTTGTTTATGTAATCCATAGAGATCATTCCAGATGCTTTTTTAATTACTACACAAATAGATGCACAAAAAAGAGAAGAAAAAAAAACAGAAACAGTGATTTTAAATTGCTCTTCATATCACCTTGAATGTGAAGAATGAATAGAATGAATTCTCTAAATAAAACCTGTTAAATTTTTCACATTTTGCAGCAGGTTCTATGTCTTCATAAGACAGTTTCAGAGACTTAGTCTAGGAACTCAGTAGTCCACTGACCTTTCAGCTTCTAATATAGACTGTAGAATTATTCTTGAGATTTATAGGTATCAAAACTTTAATGAGATAATTTCTGTAATGCACTGCCTCTGTTCATCATTCTTTTTCTAATTCTCATTACTCTGACCTCAAGAAGGAGAATCTGTGAAAGGAATCATTACTGTAGTATATTCAGAAATGGCTCATGTTTCACCTGAGTGAGTTTATGTGGCTTATGGAACTCACAACAGTTAGTCTCAGTCTTCCTAATGCTTTCTCCCTCCTCTGTCCCTGTTTCAGGACCTTCACATTATTTTCAAAATTCATAACCAGTAATTCCCTAGTTCATGCAATGACTATCTGAGAATGCAACTGAAGTTTTCAGGTTACATTAAACTCTTTATGCAACTGATATTTTAACAATCATTAGAGAATATATTTATAATAGTTATATATTGAACCCTTTCCAATTATAATAATAGACTTATGAACCCTTTCCAATTATAATAGTAGATAAGTCAATTGTGTCCTTGGAAATTTTACAGCTCAAACCTCCATTTCCCCAAAAACAAAATTTGGAATGAAGAATGCATTATTTTGAAATTAATGACAGAATCAGCCTTAAAACACCAAGCATTTCTCACTTCAAGTACAAAATAATTACATGGCACAAGTTAAAATTTTTAAATTTTAAAGTTTTAGCTTAAGTCATATCATACGCTATGGTTAAAATAAGACACACTCAATATTAATGAAAAAAAACATAGGCCACATGAATTTACATCTAATAATAACACCAGTAACAATAACAGGTAACACTAGAACATCCATTGTGCATTAGGTATTTTTGTTAGACTTTATAGTAATTGCTTCTTTTAATCATGACAGTTGCCTTATTATGTGAGTACAATTACTAATCCCATTTTACAGATAAAAATCCACCAGCAATATTAAATATTAAGTATATGTAAAGAGGCACAGCCAGAATTTCAACCCGGACAGCTTGGTGCCATGGTCCATGCTTTCATGCGTCAAAGTTTTTGGTGAGAGCATTTAGGTCAGGGTCAGTACATTTACTAAGAAAGGAAATCTCAGGACCTCTGGGATGCAAACTTATGACTGTATAGTCTTTCTATTAAACATGACCTTCATCAGTTTTCCTCCCCAAAACAGAATGTTATATAGTGAATGTTATATAGTCTTTTTCACAGAGTGACTGAGTTTGAAACTCAGTGGTTTCTATGGAGTGCATATTTTCATTACTTAGAGGCTGTGTAAGCCCCTGTTCATAATAATTTTTAGCAATAGAACTCTAGGGTCCACTTGGCCTTAAGATATATCCTTTTTCTGTAGACTTCTTGCCCAGGATGAGTATATCAGTCTCAACTTTGAGCCCTTGCTTTATCCCATACAGTCCTCTCTATCTGCACGATGGCAACTGGCTATTGCAAATTTGAAGTACAGCCCAGATCACTAACCAAGAGGCTGCTCCTCACTGTAGCTCCAATTCAGAATCCACTCTCACTCTCACATAGACTTATAAACCCTTTTCAATTATAACTGTAGATAAGTCGTTTGTGTCCTTGGAAATTTTATGGTTTAAACTTCCATCGTCCCAAAAACAAAATTTGGAATGAAGAATGCATTATGTTGCCAGTATAATTAATGAGAGAATCAGACTTAAAACACCAAGAATTTCTCACTTCAACTCAAGTACAAAATTATTACATGATACAATTTAAAATTTAAGCTTTACTGAATCAATCTTAAGCTACACAAAAATGTATCTTGAACCAAACTGCTAACTCACTTTGATATTTTCTTAAAAGATGTCATATGGCTTTAAATACATTAATGCAGCTTTAAATATATAGGTGAAGTTAGGTCCCTGTATTGGTCACTGTAAAAGCACCTAGTTCTTATCCTTCTTATATCTTTCAAAGCTGGAATATAACAAGTTGTATGATTACTCATACAATGCATCACTGTAACAGAGGTTTCTGTTTCTCCTTCCCCCCACCCCACACCCCCCACTCACTCTCTCTTTCTCTATCTCCCTCTCCCCCAATCCTATGTTTGTATTTTTGGTTGTTTGCATAGTGCCTGGCTTATGGTAGGCACTAAAATAAGACTTGTTAAATGAAAGAATGTAGAAATGAATGAATGAATCAAGCAAGATACTGAGAAGTTTCTTCAGTAGTATTTATAATAGAAGATCAAAACTCAAGACTTTGTGCTAGATGGAGGAATAAGTGACTGCCCAATAATATTCTATTTAATTTTAGTACTAGTCCATAAAAGTGGGACCATTTAAAGCATAGCTATTGCAAGTTACATTATAAATCATGTGACATTTAATTGTGAATATCTCACATTAGAATCTGCCTCTCCTCAAGGACAAAATGTGTATTAAATTCATGCTTATATCTCCAAATGTGACACAAGGGAATGCCTCATAGTAACTTCCCCCAAAATGAGTGAAATTAATTAGGAGCCAACGAATAATTGAGCAAATTATTTATAGAAACAAGGAAACCATCTAAACTTATACTGGAAAACACAAAAGAAAAAGTATAACCCATTCAAAAGAATAAATAGCAATACGTGACAGCCCCAAATCAAAAGAAAGTTACTTTAAGGATTGTGGATGTTACATCGTCATAATTCTGAGACTCTTAGCACTATTAAAAATTGAAAGTGTCCATAAGGATGTTTTTGGGGACAATGGTTTATACACAAAGAATTATTTTACTTCAATGCAGGACGAGACTTTTCTTACCACACTTTTACCTTTTTGGACCTACCCAGAAATAGGCTTGATTTAACCTTTACCTATAAAGTGAGGTGAATTGTGAATTAATGTCTTTGCTCTGAAGTCAGAATTACTGTTGCCATTTCTCTAGCTTTACATCTCCATTGGGCTGGATTTCATATTTCATGCTGTATAATGCTGGATAATATAATTCCAAGAAAAAAATGTTTAGTAAATCAGTTTTCTTAACTTAGATTTTAGTGATTTCATGCCTTCCATTTTTTTAGTACTTACAACAAATAGCTGTGTTTATTCCCAAGTTAGTGAAGTTTTGCAAATTAATTAAAAAACTATGTAGAACTATCTAGTTATTAACTGTTGAAAAATTGGGATATATGTTTTAAAAGGCATAGTAGCTGGAAGAGATTCTCAGAAAAAAAAAGTAGTTTTCACTTTAAAAAAAATTATTTCAGCATATTCCAGGGTACAAATGTTTAGGTTGCATATATTAACTTTACCCAACCCAAGTCAGAGCTTCAAGTTTGTCCATCCCCTAGACAGTGTGCACTGCACTCATTAGGTGTGTATATACCCATCCCTTCCTCCCCAATCCCACCTACCCCATACCTGACGAATGAGAGATAGGAACACTTTTTTTTTTTTATTGCATTCATCCAAAAAGCTTTATGTCAGTAGGGGGGATAATCATTTGTTTAGTGTTGAAATTCTATAGAAAACCTCCACTCTTCACTCAGCAGTTAGAAAGAAAAAAGTAAAAAATAGAGAACAGTGCTTCTAAATACATGCCTTCGCTTAGGATTCAATTTTTAACTAATCTCCAAAAGAATAACTGAAGCTTTGGTTGAGGAGGTAGATAAATAAAGACTTTCCATAAGTTCCTATTCATGGAGAAATATTCAAATGTAGGGAGGCAAATGCAGACAGAATAAATCTGCATGTTTGTGGCTTTCACTCTCCGGAGACTACATATTGAAAAATTACTCTAGTGACAAAATAATGAATCAAGACTATAGTGCAGGAATAACCATCTACTTATCATGCTTTAGGAAGAAGTAAAAAAAAATTGAAAATTTTATAGATGACTAGGCTAATGGTTAATCATTATGTACTCTCAGTTCCTTATTTGATGAAATAAGTTGACATACACTTTATTTTACTCCAATTATTTCTTTTCTCTATGTCATAGCTAAATCAAATAAATACCACAGTATTGGTTTTAAAAGTATGTAATTCATATTTTTTATTTTACTGACCACTTGAGTTAGAAGTAGAAAAATTTTAATGCTTTACTTTATTTAAAGCAAATTGGGTGTGGTGTGCACTGTCTAGAGGATGGGCATGCTTATAACTCTGACTCAGGTGGGGCAAACGCAATATATGTAACCTAAACATCAGTGCCCCCCTAATATTCTGAAATAATAAAAAGAGATAAAAAAGCAAATATTTTAAATAACATAATTGAATATACTTCACAGGTTGAAGGATCACACAGTAAACAAAAAATCCTTAAAATCCCTCAGATAGTTCAAGTATTTTCAAATCTACCTAAATATGAGGCTATTACTTTAAAGTTTATCTTTAGAAGTCAAATTATCTTGAAGTATTGGCCTTAATTTAAATTCGAAGTTTGATTCAAGAATTATGGAAATATGCATTACTTTAAAAAAATCCCAAAAGTTGCAATGGATTCAAAGGAAGTCTATTTAACTTGATTTTATTGGGAGTGGAGCTACATATAAAAGAAGACTCAGTTACATTTTAAAAATTTACATTAATGTTATATACAAAATTTACCCCTCCTTTTCTAATTCCTGAGGCAAATATGTTGATTGCATTTGATCTATTTGGAAAACTGTATCAAATTCAATTTCAATTCTTATATTTATACATATTACATTAACACTGTAGAGAATTCCCAGAATAACTCATGTTAAAATATTTACTTTATTCAGTTTATTGATTATTTTACTTTGCTACACATTCTGCTTAACTTGATTATAGTTACAATTTATGTTTCTCAAATTTTCAATTGGAAACAAGACAGGGATATGGTAGTTCTTTACTCCACAGTGGCTAGAATAGAGATTTACTCAGTATGTATCAGTTTCACTTTATATTACAAACTGGTAATATGTGTTTAGCACAGCAAAGAAGAATCATCATGTCTAATGACACACTGCTCTCTAGAAACATGTAATTTACATTTAATTTATTTTTAAAATTAAGGCTCTGTCCAACTATTTAAATATCTTCTCTTACAGTAAACCAACAAAGATGCCTAATTGATAACATATACACTGAGTATAATAATTCATGTCTATGCATTCTATATGCTGATAATTTGGAGAAGTCATTTCATTAATAAATGCTGAATTCCCATACTTTGCTTGCTGGTGCAGTAAACTACACTGGTACCAATTCTGACTCCTTAGAAACCACAGAGTTATAATATTTATAAGAATTGTTTTCATTTTGAAGAACAACTAGCAGCCAACTGAACTGTCATACACTTTTTGCTATAATACAAAGGATATATAATAAATTTAATGTATAATGTAGCAAAGGATAGAATACTGGCCATAAAAATCGCAAGATTTACAGAAATATTTTATAATGGGGTAATATAAAAAAAAGCACATGAGAAATTTATTCAAGGACTTTGGTAATTGTTATAAATGAGAAAGGAGAGGACAGTAAAGGAGGGAGAGAGGAAGGGAGAGGGAGAGGAAGATAGAGAGAGAGAGAGGGAGACAGAAAGATGCCCTGCTAAATTTATGAAGATCAGCAGGGCTCTGAGGTGTTTAGACATGTCATTTAATGCTGAATTTCCTGTTGTGAAGCAATGTTGTATTATATCTTATAGCCTATTGCTTAATTCTATCCTGAAGCTTGACATGCCATTTAATTTTAATTTATATCACTGCATCATATAGAGTATGTAGAATCAAGATTGTTTTCTTAAGGAAAAAAATAGATTGAAAATTGAGATCACATGTTTTGCTAAAGTGCTTTATAATGTTACTGATAAACTCTCTAAAGAAATGGATCCCTTTAATGTAAGGGATTGTTATATGAAGGTACTTCAGCCTCCCATAGGCAGGCATCTTACATTTTATTTCCTAAAATGATGTAAAATATAATTTTATTTTACCCATTCTTAATGAGTTTGCAGCTTTCCGTTTCTTTAATTCTACCTCCAATATGGTTAAATGTTTAACTAATATCTCCTGGTCTTACAGTGTATAGGGCATCATACACATTGCAGGAAAGAAATAAGATAAAAATGTAAAGAAATTGGTGAAAATAAAGCACTTATATTCTTTAAAAATGTCACTTTTTTGTGTGAGAAGTTGCATTGGTGATAGAGTTAAGCAAACGTCGTATTGATTATTTTAACTGATCAATGTTAATATTTCATGAGGGATAATATATTCCCAGAAATCTACAACTTTAATGTGATAGATCTGGTTTTTTGGCAACATGTGTCTTGAGTTAGTTCAACTGAATGGTGACAAGCAAATGTGTGGCAAAGCATACATGGCCTTAATATGTTTAAGGTACTCTTCTATTTAAGAAAGACAGCACAACTGGATTGTAAAAGGGCTCAAGGGCTCATACTAAAATGTCAAGTGAGTGAGGCTGCTATAGAGTCAGGAAAGAAAAAGAGGACAGAGGTGACCCAGAGCTGATACTGTTAATCTTAAAAAAAAAGAAAAAAAATTGCTGGTTGTTTGAAAATTTCTCTTGTTCCTATGCATGAAAAAACAATCTATAATTTTTAGTGGTGAATTTATTGGGGTAAAAGCAGAAAATTATATTAATGCTCTGTGAACCTGATCCAAAGGCTTTAACTAAAAAAACAAAAGGTAGATTTAAATTTTTTAAACATTTTTTTCTATCTATATGTTTCAGTTTATTGTAATGATGACAAAATAATTTTTTTGGTGAACTCATTGGTCTGAATAAGTGTCAAGAAAAGAAAAAAATAGATTTGTCTATGTTAACTTCCAATTTCTCAAATATGTATTCATAATGTCATGCCTTGGACTCTGTTTTGTTTCCCCAAAATATTCATACTAGGCATCATACACCATACTTAGTGCAATGCTTAACCAATTTCACCATTGCTCCATATAAGTCTAATAGAAATAAGGGAATCTTTCTTGCTGCTTGGCTTTTAACTTCAGCTTAGTTCAGACATGATTGTTAAACATAATACGGTTAGTAAAGTGACTCTTCTGAAATCCTATTTTAATCACATAATATTTTGGTTATTCAAAAGTAGCTTCCAAACATAGACCTGAAATTTAGAAATCAAATATCTGCAAAAAATTACTTATGATTGGCATAAACAATTTTTATATTTCTCTATACTTTCAGTATTTCACAAGCACTTTTACAATGACAACAGTATTACAATATGAGTTGAATAGTAAAAGTAAAAATATATTTTGACTAATGCTTTTGACGCCCAAGGGTTAGACTAGAGGTAGTTGGGTTTACATCCCTAATTTGTATAATTGCTTACTATGCAACAATATTACTGATAAAAAAACACTTAACAGAAATATGGTTCACTTTGCTGCTGAATCAGCATCATCGGAGTCAAAACTGTTCCTGTGCTGCAGCCTAGTGGAATGATTTGGTATAAAAATGACATATTCCTATAGGACATGGTGTTATCACTGGCTGCAAAGTAGGTTAGGTTAAGAAACATAGGAAATAAGTCATATGCCCATAAATCCCCCAGATAATGTATACTTTGCTTCAGTTATTTGTTTACATGGGAAATTAAGGAAGGTCAAGAAATTCACGGAATGTTTAAGGTGAGATTGCCAAATTTTGGAATTAACCTTTTCAGTTTCAAATATTCTATATTTTTCAACAAGGAAAAAAATACCTCTTTCATATTACACTAACTTTATTAATAATGTACCCGAAATTTATATCTCTCTAGATAGAAAATCATTGTTCTATATTTTTTCCCCAAAGAAAACCCTAGTGTAGGTAAAAATCTAACAATGAAATATTAAATTGATTACCTGTACAGAACTGTTCTTATCAATAAACAGCTAGATTTTATAAACAGCAAGGAACATCACCTGGAGCATAAATCAGGTACTAGGCAATTTAACCATTGACATCATACATATGCATATGTCAGTGGTTGCTCATATAGTATACATTCTCTCTTCCCATTTTTCCCCCAAACATCTAAATGTATGAAATTCTATTCTTTGATTGGAGTCAAGGAAAGCATGTGCATTCACCAGGGAAGTCAATTTGTTAGCCGCAAGTATTTGAAACCAAAGAAGTATTTGAAACCAAAGAAGTATCTGATTTAATGAAAGCAGACATTGACTCACACTTTAAAAACACAGCCAAAAAAAAAAAAAGTGAAAGCAAAAGAAAGAAGCATTTCTTTATACTTTTGTCACCAGAATGGGCTTGTATTTGATGTGTCCCTAAGGCACAGGCACATGCTGTTTATATTTGTGAACTCTCCAATCCCTTCACCACCTCCCTCCCCAAATAAACCATCATTTCCTGATGCATTGCACATTGAATACATATGTGCCACATTTACTACACTGGGGGAGCACGTTATCTATGCAACTTATCATTTACCTATTTCTGTAGGACATAACCTCTTCCGTTTTCCCCCCCTTCATCACTTTAACTAAAAATGAACATACAGCTCTGTCAATGACATAATGTTTTCATGAAAGTTCTACTAATTAAAAATCCTCACCATACCAGACCTAAAAAATGAGCACACTCTTGCCAAGTGTTATTCACCACAGAGAAGCTCTTGTAGCTATGGTTTAAAGAAAGATAGAGAGGGGGATGGTGTGGAGGAAGAAAGTCTACTAACATATGCATTGAAGTATAACAGTTGTTGGCGTCAGAGGGACAGATTATTTTTATTATAATATAGATCCTTCAAGAAAAAAAAAAAAAGAGAGAGAAGAAAAAATAATACATCTCCAAAGAGCTGAGAAGTAATGGATGTGCAGTTTTGGATAATAGATGCTTTTACTGGAATGAAGGACCACAGTTATAGGAAAGAAATCTGTACAATGAAAGCAAAAGATGATACATCAGTTTTAAAACGGTATTTGTCTTTGTACCTGTAAACTCCCCTTTTTTAATGATAAGGAGATAGCAGGTTTTTATTGTAGCAGCATAAAACCACTTTCAGACTACTGCTTTTGCCCATACTTACAGTGCAATCAATAGTTACTTGTTGGGGACACGCATTTAGACTTGCAATATGCTGCATTAATTTAACACCACATAAAATATGGATTTTATTGCAGCAGAGACAATAAATGGTGCAACTGCTGACTACATGGATTTAATCTCCCCTTCTTTATCTCCCACCCCTAATACTTCTGACTCAGATATAAGATGTGAAAACAGAAATGATGCCTATTCTATTCCTGATAAATGTCAATCTATTGTATTTATGTAGATGCTTAGTGACCATTGACAGTTTCAAGCATTCTGTCTTCTGGCTGTCATTGCTCTTTATATTGAAGGTACAATGAACTACGACTAAGAATAAGTGCAGAGTGAATCCATTCATATGGAATGCAAACTAATGTTAGATGATGTTAGAGTTCCCAGAAACGATGTTATCTCTTCACCGATTTTCAAAATAAAGATGAACAAGTATGAACATGAACAATTACACTCCATAATATATTTTTATCATTTGTTCATAGTGATTGAATTCACAAACTCTAATATCATGACCTACTGTTGAGCAAAATATATAATTTATCCAGCTTTACATTACATACCTAGATATTCAAAGCAGTTGTTTCCAGAATCTAACATATAGAGTTGTATGCTTATTTGTCTATGTATGAAAGAAAATTATTTTAAAATAATTGCTACATACAACTTAAAAATAAACATTTCTGCCCCCAGAGGGAAAAAAAAAATACAAGACCTTAAGGGAGTTAAAAGAAGAGAGGTGAAGTCTTCCTACCTTTTTTTTTTATCAGCTTCTGGATAATGGAAGTTGGTTCCAGTCAAAATAACCCAGGAGAAATTGTCACTATGTCCCTTTTTTGTTTGTTTTCCGCTGTTATTTTCTATCACTGATTCTAGTTCAATCTAACTCAAGCTTTCCCTCAGCATCACTTTTAACTCTGGACGGCAGGGAACCGAAGAAAACGGGGGCGAGCTCTCTCTCTGATTGGCTTTCATTCAGTGCTTCTGATTAAGGGGAGGAAAAAAAAAAAAAAAGAAGGAAAAAAAAAAAAAACAGCAAAGGGGGAAAAAAGCCCTTCCTCACACGGAGAGAAAGGTTCTGCTGATAGAGCTGCAGCACTCGCCATGGGAAGGTTAGAGACTGGGGAAGTGCTGGCTTCTGCGAGCACACAGCGATTTGCAAGTGAATGCGAGGGGAGGGCGCATCTGAGAGGAGGGCTTTGCATGAAAGGCGTCCCCTCCCCCGCAGGGCAGAAAGACTCTCTGTTTCAAGGCTAAGGTAATCAACCCAATCTAATCCGCCTGAGTCCGTAATACAATCTCAGAAACAGGACTGCTTCTTGCAATTTTTTTTTAAACAGATACTTCTTCTGACATATGTATTCCTGCACCATCCTTACACCAGACTACCGAAATCCAAGTGTTCACGGAGTGCCAAGTCAAATTGCAATCAGATCTGATACGTTACCAGAGTGATTTCTGTTGCAGTTTTAAATGTTTATATTTTGCTTTCAGCGAACTTTCTCTTCACGATGCTCGAAATATCATGTTTTGTCGCTTACTGTCATGGGAGAACATACCTTGCTCATCATTTTGGAATGTCCGGGAGTCGGTCTCGTCTGCTTAATTTAGAAGGCTTTCCATTTTAATGCTTTACAGATAAAATATTTTATTAATAATTGAAATACATAATTAATATTATTAAAATATTTAGACCTTGAACTTGACACAATCTCCTTTTTTTTTCTTTTTAACTTTTTTGTTATTGTTGTTATAAATATATATATATAGTTTTATGCCCAAATAAGTGTGTGGACAGATGTTGAATACATTTGGATGGTTCTAGCTACTTATCAACCATCTAACTATCTCCCTACTTATCTCTCTACATCAAATTGCAATCCACCAAACCTTACCAAAGGATGTCAGTATAACTCCACAAAATAATTAACATCTTTACATTTTTCTGGCTGTATGTAGATTCTTTATAAGTGCTATCCATAAATAACTTGTATACATATAATACTATTAAAACTAATTATAAAACTAATTTTAAAGCTAGAGAAGAAATTATGAAGATTATTTTCTCCAGCTGTGATTTTTTTTTCTTTTGCCCTGAAGATAGCAATGCTCAGAGTGTTAAATGGTTTACTGAAGGTCACAGAGCTAACTAGAGATCAGGTTAAAACTATAATGCTAGATTCCTACTCCCAGTTTAGTATTGTTTCTGGGATGTAATACTGCCTACTCAGTATCTGTTTGATCATTCTAACAATCACTATAGCCCTTATACAATTGGCATAATAAAACAGAAAGGAATTCAATGGGGGGGGGGCAGGAAGATTCTAAATTTTATTATTTTCAAAAAGTTTTAGTGTACCACAAGGCTATTATGGCCAATGTTACCAACCAGTTTTATATTTAAAGATACCAAATATTTCCACTCATCCAAATTTAGAGCAGAAGGGACTTTGGAAACTCTTAATTTTATAGATGACGGCATTAAGATCTGGAAAATCTAAAGACCTTTCTGAAGTTTTGTAATAAAAAAGCTATAATTCTGAGTTAACTCTAGATCATTTGCCCAGAGGTTTTTGTTGTTGCTGTTGTTGTTTTCTCCCTCCCAACAAAGTGCCTTAATTTCAGAGTCAGGTGAAAGTAAATATTCCATTTTTTGTGTGTGTAATGTGTGTATTTATGTTAACACAGTATATATGTAAGTATTCAATATAATACTGTTGTTGACACATTAAAATTGGCTGTCAAGAGAAATACATAGTATTCAATTATGCAGCAGCTTTAGTATACACACAGAAACACAAAACACAGGTTGTTCTCTTATTAGATTAACTAGTATTATGTATTTGTTGCTAATTTAAAAATAAATGGCTATATAATGTGAGGAATTTTTGGATTATATTTAGATGGGTCCAGTTGAAAAAATAATGAAAGGCTGAGATACGAGGTAAAATGGTATTTTATTAATTAGAATACGTGTTGCAATGATGTATTCCCAAAATAAAAATTTCTTAACAAACTAGAAGTTTATTTTTCTCTTACATTATTTCTCTGCCCCATGTAGTCATCAGAAACTCAGCTTCCTGCTGTCTTGATGCTCAACATTTTTAAGAAGTTGAATTCACTTGTATGATCCAAGAAAGACCACCCCACATCTACTTTCTAGAAATAGGAATAAAATAAATAAGAAACAGTTGCTCTCTTCCACTGAAAGATGTGACCCCAAAGATGTACACATCACTTTTATAATCTCAGTCGCTGAAAATGAGACACTTGGTCCCAAATTGTTGCTAGGATATCTAGGAGATATAATATTTACTCCCAACAACTATTTGCTCCGCTAAAGTCGTTGGTGCTATTAGAGAGGGAGGTGACAGAATTGGGTACAAATAGCAACAGTGCCTATTATATCCGTGTATCATATAGTAGTATATTTTACATAGTGTATTTTTTTAGTGAAAAGTAAAATTTTATTCTTGTTTTAAATAAAAACTTTGTCATAGTGTTAGTGAATGATAACCATACAACATAATTTTAATATCTTAAAACTTTGGCATATAAAACAATTGTATTACCAGTTATTGCATTTTCTGTTTCATGATCAGGCAATATATTTAATAAGTGATAACCAAAACATCCATTTATTCCAAAGTTCTGGAGATGCATATATAGATATAAGAGGGAGAGAAACAGAATTTGAACAATGAATGTATCAAAACTCATTACATTTACCTTAATGCCAACCTTGTAAAAGAGACTATATCTGAGATCATATGCCATCCTATAGAATGTAAGCCTTAGTAATCAAAATTAAAATAAAGAATAAACAGGACATTGGCTAAAAATTTAAACCTCTGACAATGGGTTTTGTTTTATTAAAGAATATCATTTTTAAATTCCTTCTTTATTTCACTCTATAAATGGGTTAACTTGGGATTCTGCAAGTTATTCTATTTCTTTTGAGCTTTCCCTGCAAATCTTATCTGAACTAGTCCTGTTAATTAGATGAAGCTTCCTTGCAGTCACCAACATCAGGAAATGGTAGTGCATGAGATGTGAAATGAATGAGTGAAATGTAAAATGGACAATAAACTGTCTGTGAATGGGATGAATGGGTCAGTACCTCACCAAAAATATGAGGAGACCATATGTCCATTATAAGCAAATAAAAATTGATGAAAACTTTTTAAAGTATATTTTTATGTACAACTTATAAAACTAAATGGGAAATTGTACAGAAAATGCTGCATTACAATCATAAAAATCTAAGAACATTGAATAGCATTCTATCATTTTTATTATTATAATGGGTCCCTATAAAGGCTAACCTCTTTTTGATGTAAAAGACCCAATTTGATTAAAATCAATCAAAGTTGTCATGCTATTGCTAAACAATGAGAATAACTGCTTAAGGTATCACCTGCTAAAGGGCTATGTACTTATTTTAAAACAATAGCTTCTCACCCACCATTTCTTGGATTCCTTTGAACATTATGAGAGATATCAATTTCTACTTTTTATTAGGAAGTTGATCAAACCTAGTTTTTTTTCTATGCTTATGAGATAAGAGTAGAGAATGTCTACATTGCTTCACCTTCCATAGATATGTTGCCAGAAAAATAATTCATCATAGTTTGTTTGACCATCTTTTTGCTAAACTTCTAGTCTGCTATACAGGGCTGCAGGGGCTTGGAAAATTAAAAATTTCATTCCTCTTACAGCTTATGTTCAGGGTGGGAGTGGGGAGTGATTCATATTCAGTTTTTCAGATGGCCTGATCATGCTTAATTAGAAATAGAGTTAAATAAGGAGAAAGGCAAGATGCAAGGCACTGATTTGGCTACACTGGATAATAGCTGAGGAAGCATGGTTTTGCAGTCACCATTACTGTGGCAGCTGTTTGAATCACAGCAATAGATGTGTGATTTTTAAGGCTGGAGGTACTCTTTTTCTCACCTAGTCCCTCTCTTTATATTTATGTTGTAAATTACATACAATTCAAAATTATTATAAATTATTATTTGCTTAAAATAGAGTGGTTTCTGTTATCCACAACTAATCTGTTACTGATGCTTTACTATTTAACTGTATCTCAATGTTTAACACATTAACCGCCATGTGAGTTGTATTTAACTCAGGCTAGTTTTGAGCCTCATGAAGCAAAACCTGGGAAAAACCCTGCAGTTGGTTCATGAAAATCTTACTTGTTGAAGTTCTTCTTGTTCCAATTAATATTGGCAAATTAATTCTAAAAACGTGGATTAAATGAACAGAAGTCAATGAATTCCATTTTTCATTAAATTTATAATTAAATTAGAAAGGATTGTTTTGTTTTTGAAATTTTTATTCTGTTTTTGTAACAAAACACCATGACCCCAAGGCAAAAAAAATTTTTTTTCTAGTGTGGCAGTCAGTGTGTTAAGTCCTGTAACGTTGAAGTGGAGAGGAGAATAGAACCAAGGAAAAAACAAAGTGCCAAATAGTGATGTTTTTAAAATTTAATTATTTTTAAAATTAATCGAGATTGAATTAAAAAACATGATCTTAAATTCATTTTTGTCCTTTGACCCCTTTTCTTTATAAGCCACCATGCTGTGTGTACTTTGCATGCATACTTTCTTGACTTTTGGGGGTTCCAGAGAACAGTACCCCAAAGTGTGGTGCTTTGGCATGATGAAGACTTTTGAATTAAAGGAAATTGGAAGACCTTAGAAACTGCCTTAGAACCAACGACTTCCTAGCTTTCTCTTGTGTCTACCTCCACCACCAAGTGCTTTCCCTGGAAGTTCCCTGGAAGAACTTATCTGCATAATAGGACAACCTTAGTGCATGGTGAATTTCTGCCCCTGGCTTTCCCACCACCTCCCTCAAAGCTCAGAAAAACTTTGTCCTAGACCATTATCTGTTCTTTGGGTGCATTTAATTTCCCTGAAAATCCTTTACTACCCCTCACAATTACCTGCATCCCCTATCTCCCTCTTCTCTAAGCTAGTTTAGCCTCAACCATCTGGCACTTCTTTGACTCTCATATTTTATATGGCTCCCATGCTTACACAAGTTAATTCCTTTTTATGCCTTTCTCCTGTTGATTTGTCTATTGTCAGTTCATTGCAGCTGACTCAAACTTTCAGAGGGGAAACAAAAAACTTTTTTTACTCCTACACTTTCTTAGATCAAACCTGAATCAAAATCCTTGATCTTTTCCCTACTATTTTAATGTAAAAAAAAAAAAATTGTTATATATGAAAAAAATCTATAAGTAAATTGAATTCTATTTTCAAAACAAAACAGATAAAAATAGATTGAATAATTCTCATGTTGATTGAAAACTAAATTTTTGCTTAAACTGCTTCCATCCATAGCTAAATAAGACTAGTGGTCTAGTTTAAATTTTGAAACATTGGTGAAGTGCTCATAATCAGGGATAAATTTTACATTGTCTGGTTGTGATTTAACTTAATGCTTAAGAAAATGAATAAAAGAAAAATCTTTGAAATAAAAAGTAGTGAGGAACAATAAATCATAACTTTAATGTGTTTGTGATTACATTTAATGAACATAAATATAATCTTTTATTTTTATATTTTATTTTAATGCAGAGACTATGTCTGAGTGCTAAAGCAGTGTTTTAATCAATATCATCATTCTGACAAGACACTTTAAGAATTCTTAAAAGTTTCTTAATAAAATACAATATTTTTAAGTAAATTAAATAACTATTATAAAAGACCAAACCACAACTATTATTTTTATTTAATAAGTCGATCTAAAAGAAAGAAGCTAAGGCAAAATTAATATAAGTCTATTTGGGCCAAGGTTGAGGATGGCAACCTGGCAGCATAGATTTG
Organism: Microcebus murinus; assembly: GCF_040939455.1. Classification (NCBI taxonomy): domain Eukaryota; kingdom Metazoa; phylum Chordata; class Mammalia; order Primates; family Cheirogaleidae; genus Microcebus; species Microcebus murinus. The sequence goes on from NC_134114.1 coordinate 18,740,164, forward strand.
AGTTACCTGGATATTCACTCTGATTAACAGCAGTTACAGGTGGAATTTTAAAGGCAAAAATGCAGAACAGGATGTGGGCTGATACTAAGTTGTTTGTGGGGAATTCTCATTGGTTTATGGGAATAACATTGATTAGTGATTGGCTATGCATTGTTAAACTAAGGGGTGTGGGTTACAGTGTCCCAGTGTGGTGTTTCTAGGTTAATTTATAGTTACAAGCAGCAATAGCAAGCAGTTTCAAAAGATGAATACATAGCTCCAAGGGGAAAGTAGGACGTGACTGTGGTCTCATTTTAATGTCTCTGTGGGCCTGATAATTAAAAGAACTTATATTCCTCAGATAACGTTCTTTTCTTTTCTCACTTCTCTCTTAAAATATCATTTTATTCTTCCTTCTCCTTTCCTTTTCTTATTAGTTGTCAAGAACTGTTAATTGTGTGAGATTCTGACCTACATATAAGCAAACAAATTAGCTTGCTAGTTTCATCATGCTGACACAAGATGGGAGACTCCTGAAGCAGACAAAGGGCACAAGAAGTGGTGTGATTATGTTGTTTGTTTTAACTTTCTTTGTGCCCCCTTGGCCCATAAGGGCAACACCCCAGAGATGAGCTCAAGTAAGTATTGCACATAAAGTAGGTTTGCATCTTAGCTGAAGGAGCCTAAGTTTAGAGAACTAGGATTTATTTTTTATTTTTTTTTAATAATGTGAGCAAAACTGCCTGAACTTTGTTCCAAAGAGAGAGTTTTTCTTTATTTTATTACATAATATGCAAACCTTCTTTCAACTCTGGTGGGGACACTATGTCACCTGAGACTGTTTTATGTCAATGTCCTTAAAAGATAGTTCTGGAAAAAAATGGATCTAATACAGAAACATGAGAGATATATAGAAAATTATCTTGCAAAATTATATTTATAGATCCAAGGAAAATATATAAATAAACTTCGATCAATTGTAAAGCAGTAAGCTAATACAGTGATGATTCATATTATATGCCATATTAGTCTCCGACTAGAGATGATGTTTGTTTTAGAAATGTTAGCGGAGCTATAATTCATGTAGTTGAATTGGTCTATGAATGTTATTGCTGGGTGGAATCCACCCCACTCCCCAGCCCATTTTATACAGTGCAGGTTCTAGCTGCCTTACTAGCAGGTGTGTCTCCCTCTCCTCTCATGACTGTATCTCACACACCCAGATCATGAATGTTTTACATTTGAGCCTTCCTTCCCTCAGGAATTGCCCCCGACATGGGCTGAACATCAGGATAAAGCCACCACTTCTGTCAAGGCTCCACAACCCTGGTGACCACTATGGCAGTGCGTGGCTGGAGAGGCTGTAGGTTCCATAAGGCAAAAGGGCCAACAGTGAGAATACTAGACAAGAAACTTGCAACATATCTATTAATTCAGCTTATCATAATATCATAGTATATTAAATATACTAAAAAGTATATTTTTATACTTAATATACTTATAAAATATAATATAATATGCTGACATTATATTATTACATATTATATTATATTTTATTAATATATAATATGCCTACTAATATATTTAACAAGCTAATACAATCAATACAATCATAACTCTCAATTCACTTTGACTTGGCAGAAAGGTACCAAACAAGTTCATTTCTTTTCATAATTTTACACCACTAAAAACCAATTACAAATATTAAGATTTTTTGTTGTTGTTGTTGTTTTTTGAGACAGAGTCTCACTTTGTTGCCCAGGCTAGAGTGAGTGCCATGGCATCAGCCTAGCTCACAGCAACCTCAAACTCCTGGGCTCAAGGAATCCTCCTGTCTCAGCCTCCTGAGTGGCTGGAACTATAGGCATGCGCCACCATGCCCGGCTAATTTTTTCTATATATATTAGTTGGCCAATTAATTTATTTCTATTTATAGTAGAGTCGGGGTCTCGCTCTTGTTCAGGCTGGTTTCAAACTCCTGACCTGAAGCAATCCGCCTCGGCCTCCCAGAGTGCTAGGATTACAAGCGGTGAGCCACCTCGCCCGGCCACAAATATTAAGATCTTCTCCCCTACTCAGAGATCTTTGCTCTTTAAGCTTCTTAAGTCTCTGTTCTTCTCATTTTACTATTCAAATGGTAAGGAAGAGGCTGAGATAAGACTTTGTTTTTCAAAGGTCTATACATATGCTAATCTCTTTTTCACCCTTTCTAACTTTTCCTCTGTTTTTTTCTCCCCTCTAAAAGACTGTAATAGCTCCTTTACTCTTACCCAGACCTCAGGCAGAAATATCCCACTAAGCATATGCAAACTTAGTGAAAGGACACTCAAGATTTTCTGCTCTAGGCAGTGAATCTCCACCCTTCTCATTTGTGGTGAGTTGTTAATCTTACCTCAATGTATCTGTTGGGAAACTCACCTATAACCCACTACAGCACCCCATTTCTTAGGAAAATTCTGAAGGTGACTTGTATTCTACTTGTAGAACTAATTTTATGAACTGAACAAATGGTTCTTGCAATGTACTCCAGGAACCAGCAGTGTTAGCCTCACCTGGGAACTTGTTATAAATGAAAATTTTCATATTTTATCTCAGACCTATTAAATCAGAAGCCAGAAGAGTGGTCAGCATTCTGTGTTTTCAAAAGTCTCAAGGGGATTCTGAGAACTAAAATTTGAGAACCCTTGCTGTCAATGGAAAAGAACCCAAATTCTTTAAAATAATTTAAAGGGATTTAGTCTGAGCCAAATATGTGTGACCATGGCTGGAAGAGCCACATCCAAGAAGCCTAGAGCAAATGTTTTTACCCTGGGTGGGTTACAGTTTGGTTTTACACATTTTATGGAGACAGGAATTATACATAAATAAATACATAAATAAACATATAGTCTAGCCTAAAAAGATGGGACATGTTGAAGCGGGGGACTACAGGTTATTATTATTCACTGATTAAATAACTGGTTAAAGAAATGAAGCTTTGTCTACAGGGGTGAAACATTTTAAGTTAAGATAAGGAAGTCTGTTAATCAGAGAGGAGCCAGCAGACATATACTAAGACTCAAGTGATTTGTTAGGTAAATTGATTACCTGCAGGTATAGTTTAACCTTTGTCTTACATGGCCTTAGGCCCATTAATGGTTTTTGTATCTTATTGTTACAAAGAATAACTCCAAAAGGGACAGGAAATAACTAGGTGTTTCTAACCTCCCTTTTCCTCATGGCTGACAATTCAGCTTTAGGCTTTTTCCAGAGTCCCTATGGATAAGAGGGGAGGTCCATTCATTCAGTTGGGGGTTTAGGACTTTTTTTTAGTTCACATTTCCCTACAACATTTGATGTAAGACAATCTATGAAAGAAAGAAACACTAAATTAAAATTTACTGTTTATAAAGGAGAGATTTGTTTATGCAATCACTTATTATTTTTCACACATATATATCATATGGAGAATCACTGCAAAACATTATGCTATTTATGAGATTGTGGGGGAGAGCTATAATCATGATCCTGGCTAAATAAGAATTTAACCATCTAATGAGAGAGGCAAAAGTAAATGAAGGGGAAGAAAGGCAGGAATTTTGCCAAGTGTGTGATGAATGCAGAGGTAGTTACTCCCAGGGTTTCCAAATAGAGTATTGCAACTTTGATGAATGTCAGCTTTGGTTTTCATTACAGCATTCAGCATCCTAGGGGAAAGATGGCAGTGAAAACTCCTGGGCCCAGATGTTCCATCCCAGCAGCATGCTGATAATACAAAGTCCCACCAGAGTTGCCAAGAGAACAGATCAGAAGGAGGGGCCCTTTACTCCTTTCTTATATTCTCCATTGATGATGGTAGCTTGCTTTGCATACAAATGTCTGCCCTTTCCCCAGTGCCTCCTGTGACAATACTTACCCTGTGTAATCCTTAGTCTTACATTAGGAAGAGAAAGAGGAAGTGGGAATGAAACAAGGAAACAGGAGGAGAGGAGGAGTTTCATAAAATCAAATTCTAAAACTAAAGGAAACCAAAAATGTCATCTTTATTGACAGGGTTGGCTCTGTGGGTGTGCATTCTTGCATGCTATGTAGTTGCACAGGGCCTCCTGTTCAGAAGGGCCCCCTCTTACTTAATGGACTGATGTTTCATTCTTGAGTTTCTTAATTTTTTTAAAATGGGCTCCCCTTTTTCATTTGACATTGGGACACACAATTTTGTAGCTGATCTGCTTGTTCACTGGCTGAGAATGCTGATGCAGTACCATGGCCCCATGGACTAAAAAGGCCCTTCACAGATGAGTGTTTGAACAGTAATCAATGTTGACATTTAACAGACAAACAACACTGATAAATCTGTTATTAGTAAACAAGACAATTAAATGTTCTTACCTCATATTAATAGCTGGGCCTGGCTCTCTGTATCATTTGATCTCTAGTGTCAAGGCATTATCATAAGGCCTCCTTGAAATCAGTAGGGGGTAAAATTTCATTGTTTTATTTATTCATTTATTTATTCTCCACTTATTTATTGAGCAGCTACAATATGCTAGATATTTTTTGCTTAGCACTGGGGATGTAATGGTACTCAAAGGCTTACTTACTCAGTTCTCAACCTCGAGGAGTTTACACACTAGCAGAATATAATAATTATTTAATCACATGTATGATTATATTATTATGCCTGATGATAAGTGCTCTGAAAAAGAGCACTTGATTTTTTTGCAGCTTACAAAGATCTTGACCTAACTGGAGGGAAAGTAGAAGTTGGGGCTGGAAAGGGGCTTAGGGTAAAATTGGAAACATGGTATAATGCCCTTTACCCCAGTGACTTTAGAAGAAATAACTTGTGTGTTGCCTGGTTACACTTAAATCCTATCCTCCTAACACTTATATAGCCAAGAAGTTCCATTACAGCAAATATCTTTACTACCACAATAGATAGATACTCAATTTGTCAGAAATATTATGCATATACATACCTTTTTAGTTGCTCTAAAAACATTTCACTCATGTTGTAGGTCATTGGGATGGAGCAAAACAGACTTCAAGTATTACAATGTGCCTAAAGTTATATCCATATAGCCCCCGTGAAACTATTTTAATATTTACCAGCTTTTCAGCCACTGTTCAGCACTAGCAAAATAAAATTTATAAAAAAAAGCAAAACAACTATTGAATAATTTGTTAATTCTTTGATATCAGACCATATTTTAGAAAATCATAGGGGAAAAAATCTGTGTTGGAACAGTTTATTTATACATAAAACTATGCCATTTTTCTTAATTTTTAGTAGAGACCTATCTTTTTTTATATCATAGTCCCTGTACCATAATGCTTTTTGGCTGAAACGTCACCAAGATTAATCAAGTATTTAGATATTTTTAACATAATCTGATTCATACTACAGTTAAAAACCAAAATAAATGCTCTCTGATTTAGAAGTGTTTTATTTTTAGATAAAGATCTATCTTTAATAGATTTCATTTAATTGATACAGTAACTATTCAAGTAGATACAAGATCTCAAGCTAAGTATAGTTGCTTAACACATTCCATTTCTTATCCTAACTCAATTAAAGCAAATGGATTAAAAGTTTTTAGAAAAAATACATAATCAAAAGAAAAATTTAAGTGATTTGTTAAAACTACTTACAGTTTAATTATTGCCTAGTTTGAAATATTAAATTAAGATTTAAAAAGTAAAGTAAATCAAAGCATGAGGATGATCATTTGTGAAAGCTTCCATAAATACTGCTCTAAGAGGATAATTTTTTAAATTGTGCTCTTTTTGTCAGTTGCTTTTTGTTATTTATCATCATTCTAGTGCAGTATAATTTTATTTCTCTAAATTAAAAAAAACAATATTTAATAAAAGCAAGAGAAGAACATCATTTAACAAAATGGCTAGTGATAAACAGGATTCCAAACAGCAGGATAGATTTAAGATTCAAAACTATCAGTGTCTTTCAATGTTAGCTCATGTCAAATGCAACAATAATTGTAAACCTTTTTTATTTCTTTTTTTATTTCAGAATATTATGGGGGTACAAACATTTTGGTTACATAAATTGCTTTTGTACCATTTAAGTCAAAATTATAATTGTGCCCATCCCCCAGATAGGGTGCATTGTACCCATTAGGTGTGAATTTGCCCATCTTCTCTCCCCTCCCACCTGCTTGATTTCTGATGACTGTTACTTTCATATGTGCACATAAATATTGATTGATTAGTTCCAACTTAATGGTGAGTACATGTGGTCTTTTTTTTTCCATTCTTGTGATACTTCACTTAGAAGAATGGTCTCCAGCTTCATCCAGGTCAATACAAGAGGTATTAGTTCACCATTTTTGTGGCTGTATAGTACTCCATGGTATACATATGCCACAAACTTTTAAATGTGTTTGTATAGACATGATATTCAGAGTGTTATGGCTTTAAAAGTGTGCTTAAATGCTATTACTATTATTTTTTTCATTTAACAGAAAGAATTCCTTTATCTCTGTCCTGAGCTGCTCTTCTCTCTTACTTATGTCTCCCTTTGTAAGCTTTCCAGATATACTTGACATTATGTAGCCATTTTTAGTAAGTTCATGTTCATTCTAACATTAATCAATTTGAATGTTTTGGGCTCCTTACATCTTGCACTAGGGTTGGAAGGAAAGAGAGGCAAACAGAGAAGAGCTGAATTGGGGAGGAGCCTCAGGGGCCTAGAAAATAGTGAGACACAAGTGAGTTTGAACTGGAGGCCCAAAATCACCAAACCTCCAAGACTGCCCCTGTCAACAGAGGCTTCTGGTCCTTGCTTGCTACAGGAAGTTATTACCACTGTAGCGGGCTGCTCCCCCCCATGAAACCAGGATGGAGAATAAGGCAGACTGTACTAAATAGGAATTTATGATTCACTATCCCACCATTGATCCAAAAGCCTCACATACACTAAGTTCTTCTGTCTTTGTGTCTATAATAAGTGTAATCTATCATTTAATTAATTTTCCTTTTTCTAATTTTTCTTAAAGAAGACAATTATAAATGAATAGAAACCATTGGCAAAATAATGAAATTAGTAATGTAACCACATACAGATCAGACAACTGAAATCTTTATTGTTTCAACAGTATTGATAGAGCCATATGAATCATATGTAGTATGTGGATATATTTAGCTTCAGTAAAATATATAGTCACACATAAAAATGGCTATATGATATAAAGGGAAGTGAATGGCAGGTAATAATTGATAGAGCTTTGCAAATCTTTATAATAATAATTACCATCCTTTATTCTTTGTATTCACCTTTATGCTTAATGTCTATAGTACAGGCAAGATTGCATGTGCCTATTTTTAAACCAAGTCAGTAGGAAAAAAACCAAAAACCCTTAGACATTGCTTATGTGCAATCCCTCAAAAATTTTACTGAGACAAAAGTTAAATGATAAAAATCAGTATATATTTGTGAGCACACAGAAGGGAATGCATTTAATTGATAATTATCTTAATGAGTGTTAACACTTTTCAATTACTCAATAGAAGACATTGATGTGTGATACTCTTAATATGAAATGTTTAGATTTCATTTATTTTCTCCAGCCCCTTTTCCCATACACACTTTGGAAACTTTTGGGGGAGGGAGGTGGAAATCCATATTTAAGCTAATGTGCCATTGCAATTTTTTGTTTTTATAAAAAAATATAAATTTCATCTGGTTACAAACTTTCATTACAAGATTTTTTTTTCTTTTTTCTTTACTTAACCTATCTTTCCTTGTGGGAGACATGGTGGTTTGCAGACAGATTGCTGCAATGAAAACATGACATACATGATTTTACTACACCTGTTTTAATTCTGCTCTTATGTTCAAATAAAATCATAAATTACTTGGATAATATTTCCTGATTTAAAAAATGAATCTACTATCCCTGGTCATAAATTTCTGTTTAAAAAAATAGCAATAGAAAAAAAAAACAGCAATAGAAAACTAATACAAGGGATCAAGAGAGACTGATAAATATGTGCCCTTTTACATAACATGGTCAGGGAAAGAGTCCTTGATGAGGTGATGGCTGAGCAGATTGAATGAAGTGACAAGGACAGTCCTCTGCATCGGAAAAACTTGGGAAGACCTCTCTGGGCAGAGAGAGCAGAAAGTGCAAATGTCCTGAGTCATGCTTAGTTGTGTGAGGAATAATAGCAAGGAGAACATAATGGCTGAAAATCAGTAAATCAGGGAAAAAGAATGAGGCAATGAGGTGAATACTGCCATCAAAGACCCAGACATGCTGGGCCCTGATACATCATGACATTTTATTCTGAATGAGGTAGGAAGCTCATGGAGGTTTGGAAAAGACGAAAAAAAGTTAGATTTAGGTATATTTTGAAGCTTCATGTAAAAGGATTTGCTAATGGTTTAGATATTAGTGTTAGGGAAAACAGAAGAAGGTGGTCCCAACTACACAATAAAGTTGCCCCGCTGAGATGAGAACTATGGAAGGAATAGATATGGGGGAAATATTTGTAAATGTTTGTTTTGTGTTTTTAAAACATTTCTTACATTTGCATACCTCTCATACAGTGAACTTATCTGTTTTTTACTCTAACTTCAACAATACATGTGACTATTATTGTTTTCATTAATTCAAACATTTCACAATACTATTTTAGAAGAGACCATTTGTATTTTCATGCTTGAATCATCACTGCTGTGCTGCTCACTCAGAAGTTCATATCTTCGGTGCTTTCTGCGTAGCTGTCTTCCTAACCACCTTGCAAACTATAGGTTTTTCAGTTGAGTAGTTTCAGTCAATGTTTTTTAGCTAAAACCTAATTTGAAAATCTAAATAAGAATGATATTTTAAGGTATATGTAAATTCATTGAGATTGGAAAATGCTGCTCTTTGATTTTCTTAGCAATGTCATTTGGTTCCTAGGTAATGTTATGTGGGAATGAGAAATTTTGGCCTGTTAGGTGCTAGTTTTCAAACATTAAATAAACTACTATTGTTTTCATTAATTAGAAAACATCAGCCTTATACATTAGAAAAACACTGAACTAAGACTGAGGAGACCTAAGTTTGTATACTTTATATTAAATTAAAATTAAGTTAATCAGAATAAAATCAAGGTGATTTGTGTTTAATCAAAACATTTACATCAATTGCCAATCTTGTTGAAATGCAGAAGTAAATCTGAATTTACTTTTCAGTAAAAAGTAAATGTGAAAATAAAGTAAAAGTAAATCTGAATAATAAGCTATCTCCAAACCCATATGAAGTATCTAAACATAGATGTAAACCTTGAAATTGTGTGTAAAATAATAATTAATGTAACTTAAATGTGTATTTCTCACATTTTTTTATAGAAAAGCAGTATTTTTAAACATTTATTGATCGGTATAAACTTTCATTAAATCATTTACTGAGAAAATGATTTTAATAGCAAGAAAAAATTATTTTGATTATAAATTTTTTGGATTATTGACAAATATCTAAAGTATTAATGAGGATTTATAAATTCTTAAAAATTAATATTCTTTCTTATTGGGCATGTGAGCTTTCTGCAGGCTAATTTGTGTTCCTACAAGATTCATTGTGTTAATACTGACCTTTGATTCTGTCACATAGGTAAACATATCTAGGTAAATTCTTCTAAGCACATGGTGTATAGAGTGCCACATGAATGGAAAAAATAATTTTGTATTCACTATTAAATAGATTAATAATAAATCTTAGTACCAGCTGAGTCTTGACCTAGTTAATGAATTAATAATATAATATAATGTGTTTGCTAATTGTCTAAGCATAAAATGTCATTTAAACCAAAAATATACCTCATTCTGTTTCATAATAAAAAGTGGATATTCTATAAAATTTAAATTTTGATAATAACAGCATTAAATTGCTATTCTATTAATTTACTGACATCACCTAAAAATTTACTGATAGAGAATAGTTTCTGTTAACCTCATTGTTTTTAAAAATTAATGTGTGATGACTGATAGCTATGCAAGGGAGACCACAATGTTATCCTTGTTAGATCATCATTAATCAACAGGATTGTTTTTTCTTTCCCTAGTACATAAAATTTAGAGATGTCAAAACAGAAATGTTTAGTTTTACTTCCCAAGTTTTACTTAATATAATAATTTAGTTCTATACAGGTCTTATTGTTTTCTCACCAAACTAAATCAGAAAGTTACTAATTTTAGTTTATTCCATATGTTTGTTGTTTTCTTTTTTTTTTATTTTTAGAGATAGGATCTCACTCTATGGTGTAGGCTGTAGTGCAATGGTGCAATCATAGCTCACTGCAGCTTTGAACCCCTGGGCTCAAGTGATCCTTTTGCCTCAGCTTCCCAAGGCAGTGTCTTGCTATGTTTCCAAGCTGTTCTTGAACTCCTGGCCTCAGTGTTCTATTCTACCTGTGCCTCCCAAAGTGCCAAGATTATAAGCATGCATTATCATGCCCTAACTTCCATACATTTGTTATAAGGCATTTTAGATACAAGTTAAATCACCTGTTTTTGTATCTTAGTATTTGCCTATCACTTTAACTCAACAAATTTTTTCTGATATCCTATAAAAAGCATTTGAGAAAGAACTCATTATGGTATTCAACAATATTTTTTGATCTTGCCTGATAATCTTTAACTTTTAGTCTGTGAATAGATTATGTGATGTTTGTAACATATGGATTGTTAACTAACTCATTATATATCGTATCTTAGATCTGGGTGGAAATTTGGGAGTAAATTTCTCCAAAATCATTATTTGAGGTTGAGTAACTGAGTTAGAAAAACAGCACTCTTTGCTCAATATCAAAATGCCAGTATTTAGCAAATTTGGGATCTGTCAAAAAGCTAGCTATTTACACATTCATTTATTCATTTATTATTCATTTATTCTTTCATTATTCAACATCAAAGGTCAGTATTAACACAATGTATCTTGTGGGAACACAAATTAGCCTGCAGAAAGCTCAGATGCCCAGATAAGAAAGAATATTAATTTTTTTAAGAATTTATAAAACCTTGTTAATAATCCAAAAAATATATAATCAAAATCAAAATAATTTTTACTTGTTATTAAAATTATTTTCTCATTTACTATTTCTATTATTACTACTGGGCCTCTCATTTTGGAGGCCCAGGTAGAATGGAATTTATTCTTGTACATGCTGTCAGAGCATTAGAAGCACGCTGAATCCCATGTCCTTTGGGATCTAAGGTACTTTCTAACTGGAGTTGCATGTTTAAAGTAGAGGATTCAATCTTTGAGACCACCTTGGCGTGCATATAATGCATGTTTATGTAGTGCCCCTGGGCTAATACTCATCAGCTCTCTATGTAGATGTTGCAGCTTTATCTTTTTTTTTTTTTTTTTAATAAGGGATTGGTGATCTATTTCCACATTTTCATTTATACTCTCTTACCCCATTCCCAAATTTAAGAAAACAAATATTTACATTTTTGAAATCACTTTCCAAAGTTAGGGTATGAAACTATGGCTGATGGATGGAATTAAGGGTACAGTGGAAAATAAACCAATGACCTCAGCTATTTTGTCTTGAATTACCGTGACCTCATCAAGTGAGAAACCAGTTTCTATGTGCAATGCAGAATTATTGAGACCTTGTAAGCTGTAACTTATTTGACAAAGGTTAAGGCTCATGGGTCAATGTAGATTAGAAAGAAACTTTCATCATGAATGCTTTTCCCTGAAATAGAGTTCTAAAATATGATTATTTTTCATCTAGTATATGTTTCAATTCCCCAAAGAAATTTTTATCTCCTTATCTAAAAAAAGCACAGTAGAGCACAGAATAATAAGTCCATAAAGAAGCTAAAATAATACAGAGTTTTAACTTAAGGTAAAATGTATATATTTTTTCCAAAAGCAAACACACAAACAGCAACAAAGAGAATGAAAATTTAGGAGGCCAGTGGCTTTTATTTTTCATCTGTAAACTGGAAAGCAGCAGAGGGCTTTTTATTCTAGTTCCTTTCCTTTCATGGCTTCCCTAAGAAACCATGACAGGCCTCCCTTCCTTTCCCGCAAATCTAAGTTCTGGAAGTTTCTAATGTATGGTACTGAATAAGATCAGGAGTTGTAATGAATGCCTGTGGGAGATTATTAGCTCAAGCTTTAGAGGCTTAGGGGTAATTTGTTTTTGTTTGTTTGTTTTGCCTATGTTTTCATTTTAAAGATCTACATGGAGTTAAGAATTAAAGAGACTGGCCGGGCGCTGTGGCTCACGCCTGTAATCCTAGCTCTTGGGAGGCCGAGGCGGGCGGATTGCTCAAGGTCAGGAGTTCAAAACCAGCCTGAGCAAGAGCAAGACCCCGTCTCTACTATAAACAGAAAGAAATTAATTGGCCAACTGATATATATATATAAAAAATTAGCCGGGCATAGTGGCACATGCCTGTAGTCCCAGCTACTCGGGAGGCTGAGGCAGAAGGATCACTCAAGCCCAGGAGTTTGAGGTTGCTGTGAGCTAGGCTGACGCCACGGCACTCACTCTAGCCTGGACAACAAAGTGAGACTCTGTCTCAAAAAAAAAAAAAAAAAAAAAAAAGAATTAAAGAGACTTACATGAAACACTTTTTCAGTGACATATTCTTATACCACAGCCATATTGAGTTACAGTTATTACCAGATGTTTTGTCTATTTAATGCTATTATCATAACAAAAATATTGCTTATTGTTTTTAAGGGTTAATATTAATAAAATTTTTAAAAGAACTTGTTTTAAATAAAATTCAAACACCAGCAGTTTGAATAATGCTCCATATGCATGCCTTCAGGAAGAATTTCTTCTAAGATAATTTCTTTTAAATATTGTTTCAATTATAGAACGCTACATGGCAAAATTCTGCTATAAATTGATCACCATCTGACAATATCTTATATTTTTCCCTCACATTTACATTTTCATTACTGGTCAATTCTAAATGTAAAACTGCCAAATAATCACTCACTCATTCAATGACATTTTTAGAAGAATGAAGAGACTATAGAAAATAACACAGTCTGTATAAAATATTATGCAATATAAAGCCATGTTTTGCTGCTTTAAAATATAGAAAGTTTGCTTTTTGTTGCTGTAACAACAAAATAACTTGCTTGAAATTTTTTTAAAAATGCAGTCAATTCATTTTTTAAATGCTAAATAATATATTTGACAGCTTTTGGACAAATTCCATTTAGATTTTAGTCCTGGGTTATGCATGTAGACACTGATTGGGTCTAGCCAGAGAAATAGTCATAGCTTCATTTAGAAAAGTATATTCTAAATAAAATATGTATATGTCTCTTTGGTGCTTAAATGATATCTGAACTGAAATATAATGTTTCAAATGTAATATATTAATTTCAGTATATTTACTGAGTTAAAATGATGGAATTCTGTATGTTATTTTTCATCCCTTTTTTTCTTCCTCATATTGGTGACAATGATAGTAATATAATGGTGGTGAATGCATACATTCTGTAATGTAAAATATGATGAGATATTTTACCTTTATTCCTGTAGTAGCATTATTGTGCTGTCATTCAGTGCCTGAGTAACATTGTGCAAGTGATTTAAACTCTCTCTACCTCCATTTTCTCATCTATAAAATGGAGAGGGAAATCACGCCATCTCTTTTAGCACTACTTTCAATAGACAGTCTTAATACTTTAAATTGCAGCAATGTGAAAACATATTTGAAATTTTTAAAAGTTTTCTGGGAATGACGTAGGTAACTGTCCTTATTACTACAAAATAGTATTGCTCTCATAATGCATTTGCTAATATTACCCAATGGTCCTGAAAATCAGCTGGTTCAATGAAATATGGTAAAACTTTTCTATTATTTTGGCTTACTTTAAAATATTTTCATTTCAAAAGCCTTGAAAATAAAAACTATTATATTTGAAAACATATATTCACATACATAAATAATTATCTTATTTCTGATTTTAAAATGACTATATGAACATTAGCTATCAGTAAATCAAATATAGTTTTAATCTATTGAAAATGAGTTACTGTTAGTATTTAAGGAGGCTTTAGGTTTCATTTTACAATGAATATATAGATCTATTTGAAATGTTAAGCATTTCATTTCAATAAAATCAAAGATTTAATCAAAGGATATATAACCATAAAAACATTTCTCAGAGTTCTCAAGGGAAGAGCCTTAAAATATATAAAATTAAATTAAATATATAAAATTAAATACTATATACATATGCATTTCTTTGAAAACTAATTTATATATCTTTACTTATGTATTAAATTTATAATTACATATTAATATGACCACATAATATTTTTTAAAAGTTTGTAATGTGCTTGCTTTCAGAGAGGTAACTAATTATATTTGATGATTGTCGTTATAAAAGAGCTCAAAGAAGCATCCAATCTAGTGGTTCAACTAAGGCATAGGACCAAAAAGGTTGCACATGAGTTAAATTGCTCTGCCTAAAAAAAATAGTGGGGAAAGAGGCCCATTTAAACCTCTCTGGGGGAAGGCTCTCTAGGCTGAGCTGGTCTGAAGTATTAATACATGTCTAGTGGGATTTTGGGTGGGAAATGCTCTGACAATTCCATCTGCAGTATACCAAACAACATGTTCTCTCAAATCATTGTTGGCCCTTAATGTCATGTAGAATGAATTTCTATTGAGCAAAATGCTAAGATGTATGCTCAAGTGTTGTCTTAAAGCAGAAATATAGTATTTTTGCAAGCAAACACAACCATATTTGGCTCTCAACATGTGAATGTGTGTGTGTTTGGGTGTGTGTGTGTAGTCCCCAAGCAGTTCAAAATGAGAGTGCTTTTATAGGAACCAAAATAATTTATCAACAACTCTATCCTTAATTTGCTTTTTTTCTTCCTTTCCATGAACTGCTCTAATTCTCTATAGCTACCCTCATATGCCTTCATTACTTCCTCAACCCACCTCCACCCAAAAATATCTTTTTAATCCCTTAGCTGAGTTTATTGCTAATATATTCTCCGTTTCTTTTTCCTTATAAGCTATATTTGTATGTTTTTCATCTTAACTTGGGCCACTTCCAGGTTTTTTAAAAAATTTATTCATGTATATATCTACATGTATGTAAACTAGCAGTTTTAGGCATACATATACCCTCAAAAAGAGTCAAATAACTCTTGACTTTCCTTTGATCACTTCAGCAGCTAAGGAGTCTCTTAGAGCCTAATGGAGCAGGAAAATAGGATGTTTTTCAACACACCACACACATTGTGGCGATTTCAGAGTTCAGCTTCTTGGCTGTTCATGTTTAGCAACCTGTACATTTTTAGAGTTTTTTCTATGAAAGGCCCACTAATTATTAGAAGAATAGTGAAGTGGATAAAAGAATGGAACCTGCAGCCAAAATTCCAGACTCCTAATATAGGCTTTGCCATCAACTAGTTGTGAAATGCTAGAAAAGTCACTTATGCTCCCTGCATCCCATTTTCCTCATCTGTGAAATAGATTAAAAAAAAAAAATAAAAATAGTAGTTCCTGCTTCATGGCTATGTTTTAAGAATTATATGCCTTAATTTATGCTCAAGAACAAAGTCATTACTTGAAATGAAAGGTAAGTATGTAAGTCCATTTTCACCATATATGAAACATGAAAATGACCTGTATTACAGTCCTGGAGATTAAAAATTCAGCATATGGATAATGAGTTTTAAATGATTATAACATTCCTTCTTTTCTTCTGTTAATATCAGCAATATTTTTAAAAAATCTCTTCTTTTTCAAATGTAACTTTAGTAATCTTCTGTCCATACAACAACAACAAAAGGGAAAATGACATTTTATTTACATTAAGTTTCCCACCTGTAGCGTAATATTATGTGACATTCCTCAAATACGTGAAGAAAATATGTTTATCATTCTCATCATCATCTCCTTAGAAAATCAGTGGAAACATGAGTTTAGAGAAGGGAAAAAAAAGTAGGGCCACAAGAACAAAATACAGTCAATTTTTCATACTCAGTAACAAAACATATTTTTCCCCCTTGGAATTAAAAAGAAAATAAAGCAAAAGTTTCTTTATTTAACAACTTCAAATTAAAACCTGTCTAACTCCATCAATTATCTCAACATGTTTTACAGCAATTAAAAATGCGTTGATTGTTTATAGCAGCACAATTCATAATTGCAAGGCTGTGGAAGCAGCCCAAGTGCCCATTAATCCAAGAATGGATTAATAAAATGTGGTATATGTATACCATGGAGTACTATTCAGCTCTAAGAAACAACAGTGATATAGCACATCTTGTATTTTCCTGGTTAGAGCTGGAACCCATACTACTAAGTGAAGTATCCCAAGAATGGAAAAACAAGCACCTCATGTACTCACTAGCAAACTGGTATTAACTGAGTAGCACCTAAGTGGTCACATAGGTACTACAGTAATAGGGTATTGGGGAGGGGAGAGGGGGGACAGGGGTGGGCATATACATACATAATGAGTGAGATGTGCACCATCTGGGGGATGGTCTTGCTGGAAACTCAGATTTGTGGGGGGAGGGGAGAAAGGGCATTTATTGAAACCTTAAAATTTGTACCCCCATAATATGCTTAAAGAAAAAAAAAAAGAACCGTGAGTGCCAATGGCATGCGCATGTGGCACTGGCGTCACCTGCTCTGTGTCTCAACTGAAAAAAAAAATGCATTGATCAAAACTGAGAGTATCTACATGAAGTTTTCATTTAGTTATATTCTGAACTCTTACAAATCCCTGTTTGATAACAATTCCATAGAATTAAATGTACACTAATTTGAAAAATGTAATATCACCATCGCATTTAAATAATCACAATGATGTATATTAAAAATCCCTGATTTTTTTTCTTTCCATATCATTAAGATATGGCCAATGAATTTTCTCAGATTTGTTTTCACCTAAATAATGAGAAGATGGCTGCACTAAAGAGAGAACCATGGTCAAATATAGGATATATATATGATGACAACTTATCTAAATCAAATAAATGTTTTCAACTTCTCATCTAAATCATACGATGAATTTAATATGGTGTTTGTACAAATTATTTCACACTTTTCAGATGCTGGGAAAGTCAGTGTCTACAGAGAGAATGTATGGTACATAAGCTTATTTATTACAGTAAGCTAAATAAAGTACCAGCCCATTTATCTTTCATCATAATCTAATTATTGCAGTTAGTTAAGAATTCACAATTTTAAAAGTTTTTATAATAATTATTTTTTTTGGAAAAAAAATACTTATCTGGCTTTTATTTTTCCCTAAGGGAAAATTTCTAAATTCTCAAATGCTAATTCTTCTATTTATTAAAAGACAGGCATTTCATTCAGATGGTTGAGGCAAATCACAACTAATAAAGCTTAGTATCACTACAAATCAAATTTAAAATTTTATAAATTATGTTTCTCACCAGACTACTCATTTCACATTGAAATTCTTTAGCCACCATGCTATATCCAATTTGATATCTTTAAAATATCTATGTAATCTTCATTATTGGTATCAGTGTTATACAGATTGTGCATCCCTTATCTGGATATCTGAAATCCAAAATGCTCCAAGGTCAGACACTTTCTGAGCTCTGACATGATAATTGTGGAAATTGGAAAATTTCCACATAATAATTGTGGAATGTGGAAAATTACACACCTGACCTAATATGACTTATCACAGTCAAAACAAAGGTATACAATATGGCATCCCCAAAGAAAAAGTAAAATTACCTTTAGGCCATGTATATAAGGTATATATGAAACATAAATAAATGTAATGTTTGACGTGGGTCCCACCCTCAAGATATTTCATTATATATGCAAATATTCTAAATTCCAAAGAAATGAAAATTTGAAACACTTATGGTTTCAAGGTTTTGAGTAGCAATATTCAACTTGCATCATTTAGGATTAGCAACACATAAGTGTTAAAATTTCATTGTTGAAGGTGTTGCAATAAACAGAAGCAGGTCTAATTCACTTTTAATACTGATAGCTCATTGCAAAAAATAAGAGAATAAAATTATTTCTCAATTAGCAAACATTTTTTAAATTTTTCATTTTTAATTAGTATGGATACATAATTAGCAAAGATTTTTGAAAACACAGTATGATTACAAAATTAAGATATAATCCTAGAGAAAATAATAACATACATAGACCACCTTTCAAGCTACAGAACATGCTCAATTACATTTTTCAGAGGGAAAAACTGAGGCCAGAAAATTTAGAAAATGTGTCAGAGTCATGTAGCCAAGCATTAGGTTAGAACTGCAACTTATATCTATTTGAATATAGGTCTTAAGCTCTTTCATTTCCACTATGAAGTATTTAAAAAACAGCCTTAAACTTCATACTTATCTTAAAGAATTTTGCTCTCAGTTTGAGATGGCATGAGTAATGTATATGACTCAAAAAGTGAGAAGCCAAGTCGGTATGAAAAGTAGTGCTAAACCATGTTTTAAATATCAGGGAGTGTTAACTGTCATTGAAGAATTCTTTATTTGGAAGATCAAAATTGAATTAGATCTTAAAGGAATAAACAATTTGGTTAGTTTAGGATACATGTTTGGGTGAGGACCAATTGTACTTATTTTGCATAGTACAACTTAAAAGGTATGAAATGCCTCCTTATGATATAGTTATAAGAAATTCCGTGTCTACTAAAAATGCATATATGTGTAGGGGTGCATGTGTTATGTATATATACATATGCATATATGTAAACATATGAAACTTGTAAGCATAATTTGCGTATACAATTAAATAAATTTAAATTAAATCTTCAAATTTGGGGGAAAACTACAATAAAATTATTATTACTTATATCATCTAAATATTTGTTAGCATCTTAAATAAAATGTCAACAAGAGGTTCTGTTTTGGTAAAAGCAACACAGTTTGGTATCAGCTGGTATCAGAAAAATCCTCTCAGAGAAATTATAAGCTCTGGTCAACAAGTAAAATTAAATCAACAAAAACATAAATTCACCTCAACTATTTGAAGTAAGGAATTAGAAAATCACTGGAAGGAAAGCACTGGAATAAAAAAAAATCAGATAAAAATTTGAGTAAATGCAAGTCTTGAAAAAAAAGGGAAGCATAGAGGTGAACTGCATTCTTATTATGTTTTAACATGATTGAAATCCCCAGTACATGAAGCATATGTTGGCTAGAACTCAAGCAGAAAGATGTCATCTTATTAATTTAGGATCTTAAAAGATAGAGTTCTGGGCTACCAGAGTGGATGAAAATTAAAGAAGGAAATCCTATAAAGAAGACAGCCGCCCATGGGAGATAATTCCCAAACTTGTTACAAGCCCCTAAATCCTTGAGTGAACTCTTGCCTGCACACATCAAAAAGACATTTAAAGAATCCATCAGACAGCAATCAAAAGAAAGCTAAAAGATGAGTGTGGGAGAGACAAAGTATGAAGTTTCACTCCCAAAACATTAGAAGAGATGTGGTAAATACAAAATTATGACTACATTGCAGGATTAAAGGAGTCGCAAGAAAAAAAAAGCACAACACCATACTTCCATAAATTTGACATTCATAATTTCATAGGGGAACAACAATGAACATTTATGAAGAGGGTAACAGAATTCAGAGTCTACAATGTACCATATATACTATCCAGTTTATAGTAAAACATAAGTAGACTGAAGTAACAAAAAATGTTATAAGAAAACAAGAGAAAAAGCAGTCACTATAAATTGAAACTGAGATGACTATAAATTGAAATTGAGATGACATAGATGTTAGAATTAATAGACAAGAACTTTAAAACATGTGGTAGGCAGAATCCTAAAATGGCCCATCAATATTTACTGTGCTAATTCTGGGGACTATAATGTGAAGAGATAGCTTACAAGGATTATGTTATATAATATTGCAAAAGAGATTTAGCAGATATAACTAAGGTTTATACCTGTGGAGGTTAATTTTATGTGTCATATTACAAGGTGTTTTGGATGATACTAATATTTAAATTGATTAACTTTGAATAAGCAGATCTCCCACCATAATGTGGGTAGGCCTCATCGAATCAGTTGAAAGCTTGCATAGAATAAAATGACAGGCCTCCCAAAGCAAGGGGGAATTCTTCATCACACAGCCTTCAGACTTCATTGGGGACATCAGTTCTCCTGGGTCCCCAGCCTGCTGGCCTGCAGGCTGAAAATACACCATAGGCTCTCCTGGGTCTCTAGTCCACCTAGCCTTTAGATAGGAAATGTGCTCCCAGCTCTACTGGATTTCTAGCCTTCTGGCCCATACTGCAAAGTTGGACTTGCTAGCCTCCGTAATCACACAAGCTAGTTCCTTATAACAAATCTCTTTATCTGCATAAACATCCTACTAGTTCTGTTTTTTTTTTATATATATAACCTTGACTAATATACTAATAATTTGATTTTGAGTTAATCAAAGTAAGATTATCTAGGTGGGCCTAATCTAAGCAAATTAGCTCTTTAGAAGTAGATAGCCTTCTTGGATGGTAGCAGACTGATTTGGAGCACAAGGATTTGATGTGCCAGTGATGGCTTTCAAGATAGAGAAGCCATGTGGAAGGACTAGAGGCTTCCAGGAACAAAGAAGTTCCAGGAACAAAGAAGGGCTTCCAGGAACAAAGAAGTGTCTCTAAAAGCTGAAAATAGCCACAGACCAAGAGATAGAAAGCCAACAAGTGCTTCGAAGTAGAGAAAGAACACACAAAGGAAAAAAAAAATTGAAAAATAATTACAGAAAATCTTGCAAATTTGGTGAAAATGTTATATTAGAAATTCAAGAAGCTCAGCAAAATTCATGTAGAATGAAAAAGGCCCTTATGAATAAACTGCTAAAAACCAAAGCTAAAAACATAAATTTAAACTGGCTAAAGAGAAAGGCAATTTACATAGAGGAGAAAATGACAAGAAACACAGCCTTTTTATCAGAAATAAGTATAATCGATATGCAATAGAACAAAAGAAAACAATCATCCAAGAATTAAATATCCAGTGAATATATTCATGATATATGTAGACAAAGTAAGGCATTTAAAGTAAAAGAAAGGTCAAGAATATTAGAAAATTCCTCCACTACAATTTTAATGGGTATTCTTCAGAATATAGGTGAAATTGCACAAAAGAGAAACTTGGATCTATAGGACGAAATGAATGGTGCCAATATCATAGGGATTGGAGGAAGGACTTGGACTTCTCATCAAAAACTATACAAGCAAGCATATGCTATAATCACCTAACACTTTGTGACTTTTATTATTTTAATAAATATTTATCTTCCAAATGAATTAAAAATAGGAAAAATAAAAGATTTCATTTTACCTTTATTTATTCATTCCCTGATGCTCTTTCTTTATGAATATTGAGTTTCTGATTAATATATTTTTCTTTTTCCTTGAAGAGCTTTCACTAATCTTTGGAATCTTGGGAATACTTTGCTCAAGGTACCTACCTGTGAGGTAGTGCAGTGCTTTTGGAAGGTAGGCTTAGGTTCATTAAAAATGTATATTGGAAACTTTAGAGCAACCACTATATGTTTTTCCTGGTTAGAGCTGGAACCCATACTACTAAGTGAAGTATCCCAAGAATGGAAAAACAAGCACCAGATATATTCTCCAGCAAACTGGTATTAACTGAGTAGCACCTAAGTGGACACATAGGTGCTACAGTAATAGGGTATTGGGCAGGTGGGAGGGGGGAGGGGGGCGGGTATATACATACATAATGAGTGAGATGTGCACCATCTGGGGGATAGTCATGATGGAGACTCAGACTTTTGGGGGGGGGAATGGGCATTTATTGAAACCTTAAAATCTGTACCCCCATAATATGCCAAAATAAAAAAAGGAAGAAAAAAAAAAAAGAAAAAAAATTTTTAGAAACATAAAAAAAAAAAATACAATTGTAATGCAAAAAGAGGAGATAAATGGATTTATATAAAATGTTCATGTAAAACCAAATAAGGTATAAAAGTAGGAGGGAAAACAAAGAACAATCATAATGAATATAATACAGCTACAACATGGTAGTTAGTGCAATTATGTCAGTATTGTTTTAAATGTCAATTGTCTAGGAACATTAATTAAAACACACAGATTGTCAAAGTGAACAAAAAATAAAAAGATTCAACCATTTGTTGTTAACATATACATCATTTAAAATACAAGGACAAATTAATGCAAAAGAATAGAGAAAGATATACCATGCTAAGTCTAATTTGGAAAAGCTACTGTAGCTACATTAATTCGAGACAAAACAGATTTCTGACTAAAAAAGATTTCAATACTAACATGAGATATTTACATAATTATAAAGGGTTTAATTCTCTAAGATGATGTAGCAACCCTAAACATTTATGCAGTTAAGAGCAGGGCATTTAAATACAGGAACCAATATTTATTGGACTGATGTAGAAGTAAAGAAACTCACTATCATAATCAGAAACTTCAACAAGCCTGTATCAGTAACTGAGAAATCAAGTAGACGTAATATCAGTAAGGATATAGTTAACTTAAATAGCACATTGAAACAACTGGATTTAATTGACATTTATAGAATATTCCATCCCACAATGGCAGTATACATGTTCTTCTCACAAACTCTGATACATCCATAAAAAGGAAAATTATAGAGCAATATGAAATGAGCTATCAAGTCACAAAAAGACTTGGATAAATCTGGAAAGTCTAATGATAAGTGAAAGAAGTCAGTCTGCAAAAGTTACATTGTAGCCTTTATGATTGCAATTATATGACATTCTGGAAAAGGCAAGATTATAGAGACAGTAAAAAGAACAATGGTTGCTAAGAGTTTGGAGTAAGTCCAGAGGAAAAGGTGAAGCACAGGGGATTTTTTTAGAGTGATGAAACTATTCTCTATAATACTGTAATTTTGGGTACAGGACACTATGCATTTATTAAAACCCATAGAATTTTATGACACAAAGAGTAAAACATTTATGTATGAAAATTTTTTTAAAAATCCTTTAGAATTTCAGGAGATTTGAGAATGAAATCTTAAATGTTATCAAAAAATCTAATTTTGTTGCAAATATGTGAAACAACCTTACTAAAAAGAAAGGAAAAAAGTGCTGACTTATAACTTTGAAAATAAGTAGAGTTTGTAAGACTAAAGGCAAAAGGAACTGTACATAAGCATTTTACTCTAGTTAATAAAGTCATTTCCCATGGGGGTAAGGGTTAATAATTCTGATACTCTTATGCATATATACTGTAATTGAACAAACAATATACAGTATACATTTGCATATATACTGTATATAGTTTCACATTGAAATGGGAAGTTTAACTTAAACAAAGGGAGGGGCTTAGAATGACCCATTTCATAATGGAATAGAGTTGAAGACATCAGTATGCACTTATGTCTAACATAATATAGAATGTTGCATATAGAAATATTTATAGATATGATTCTCTACAAAGGTTAGCAGGCACACATAAATTTATTGACTCTGTTAACTGAGATGGCTTATAAGCAATGACATCCCAGTAATAACAAGCATGTCTAGTACCAAGATCTTGATTTCTAATATCATTCTCCAATAAAAGGCACCAGGGATCATTAGAGAAATGGCTGACCCTAGAACTGAGGCAGAAAACATATAAAATGAACCTGGAGCATTCTGTAGTGCTAGAATGTTAGGAAGTGCTAATATACTATCTATCTATCTATCTATCTATCTATCTATCTATCTATCTATCTATCATTTATCTATGTGTGTATGTGTGTATGTATACACACTCAGCATAGTATGCCACTAGGAAACTGAAAATTAAAGCAACAATAAAGTATTATACTACTATGCATCTGTTAGAATGGCTAAAGTCCAAAATACAACATCAAATGCTGGCAAAGATGTGGAACAACAGGAATTTTCATTCATTGCTAGTTGGAATGCATAATGGCACAGCCACTTTGGAAGAAAATTTAGTTTCTTACAAAGCTAAACACAAGCTTAACATATGATCCAGCAATCATTGTTCTAGGTATTTACCAAGATCAGTTCAAGATTTATATCCACACAAAAGCCCACATAAAAATCTTATATGGCAATCATTGAAAGTGTATACAGCAACCATAATTTCCCCAAATAACGAGCAACCAAAACATCCTTCAGGGGAGAATGGATCAGTAGTTTCCAGGGTTTCCAGGTGGGTAAGGGAGGGATAAATAGGTGGAACAGAGAGGATGTTTTGGGCAGTGAATCTATTCTGTATGAAATTGTAATGGTGGATACATAACATTATGCATTTGTCAAAATCCATAGAACTGTACAGCATAATGAGCGAATCCTAATGAAAACTATAGGCTTTAATTAATAATAATGTGTCAATATTTGTTTATCAATGGTAACAAATATATCACACTAATGCAAGATAATAATCATAGGGAGATTGTGTAGGCTGGTATAAAAGAAATATGGGAACTCTCTGTACTTTCTGCTCAATTTTTCTGCAAAGCTAAAACTGCTCTAAAAATAAAACCTATTCATTTATAAATAAATAAATAAGTCATAAACACACAGACACAAACACAAAATAAATGAGGGAGTATGTCAAAGGAACATGGGAGCCAACTGAAAGAATTCCCAATTGCCACAGCTAGAATATTTAGAACAATAAAATATAATAAAATATTGTTATATTATAATCCAAATTATAAAATATATGTCCATAGGTCCATAGTGATGAAAATAAATTATTGAATCAACAAATAATGAGATAGAAGAGACAAATCTCCAGGGACAAAGCATTCAAATAATTTATGTAGTTACTCTGCCCTCAAGGGCAATGAATGAATGAATTGGGATATATTTCTTACCCATTATTTACACAATGGGACAATCTTCTGCAATGAAAAGGAATGAATCTCTGAAAAAATGAAAAACATAGATGAATGTCAAACATGTTGAATAATAAAAGCCAGAAACAAAAGAATGCATAGTCTATGATTCTATTTATAAAAAATTCAGGAAAAGCAAAACTAATCTGTGGAAATAAAAATAAGAATAGAGTTTACTTATGAGGGTATGGAGACTGATTGGAAGAGGGCATTAGGGAACTTTTTAGAGGAATAGAAATATATTTTATCTTAATTGTGTTAGCCTTACATGGGTGTCTATATTCAGAGAAGCTCATCAAATTAAGATGCCTATGTTTTATTGTATGCAAAATTTATCTTAATATAACATTTGTCACGTTTGATGAAGGGCTATTAACCATGTGTTATTTATAAACATCTGTGGTAAATATTGAGATATAATTTATTTTTTGCCACAGTTTACTTGATTCTTTTTTGAGTGAAGTGATGACAGATTTCTTTTTAGTTTTAAGTTTTGAAGATGTAACATTTGTATGCATTTACAACAATGGCATTTGAAACACCTTTATATGAATATATTTTAGGTTTTCCTTATTACCCTCTAATTATGTAATACCAGCACTTGATATGTGCAGGTTTTTTCTTTAAAAAATAGATCCTATAATTTATACTAAGAAACTAAAAGAACAAGAAAATAATAGATAAAATGTTCTAAGTTTTCCATTCACAAGACTGCTGGTTGTTGCATTCCAGGGGAAAAGATGTCAGAGTATATACAATAGAAAAAAGATGGATTAAAAATGAACTATAGAACCGAGGGCAGCAAAGGACAGAAGGTCTGGAATGACAACCACGATTTGTAGGTTGCAGTGCAATTTCCACATTAGTAAGAGCTTACCTGGGTGATACAGTTATGTCCCTCAGGCAAAGAGCGCCTTATGGAGGGCAGATGGCATGCTATTTTCCCGGTGTCAGAACCTAAGAATGTCTGTTTTACTCAGTTTATTTAAAATAAACATTTCTCCTTCTATTGAAATATTACACTATTCACTGCAGAAAACAGAAGGGATGATGATACAGCATAAAAATTTGAAACAGTCATAAGAAGGCAGGGCAGCAGGTGCACTTGGCTAAAGAATGGAAAAGGCACAGTGTGGCACAGGCAGCAGGAGATTAGAGGAAATGTACAGGCATTTTATAGAGAGAAAAATTCAGTAACAAATAGGTTTTAGAGGGAATACAACAACACCATCCCGAATTGAGTGCTGAGAACAGAAGTAGTTTACATAAAGTAGAGTTAAGTCCTCCGAAACAAAAGCAAAGCAAAATGTAGAAGAGTTGGAGTTAGTGTTTCACTATAATTATGCAGGCAGAGAAATCATCATAACTACCGAGACACTAATGCATATGTCAGCAAATTATGACCCACGGGCCAAATCTAGCCAGTAACCTTAATGAGCATACAAAAGCAAACAGACAGACAAACAAATAAATAATATACAAAGAAGAATATGCCACAGAAACTGTACTTTGCTGCAAAGTCTAAAATATTTACTACCTGGTCTTTTACTGCAAAAGTCATTCTGTCGTAGACTAGTCAATTAATAAATATTTAATAAATCCATTCTCTCATTAAACTCATTAATGAATATTTTTAGTGCCTACTTTGTGCCAACAATGTGTCACATGTTGGAGCAACGCTGAGGAAGACAACAGCCTAGAACACTGTTCTCCTGCTGGTAAATACATTAAAAGTCAACAATATTTAGAAAGTAATTATAATAATGATAAGTTCTGAAAAGAGGCATATATATTTTCTAACAGAAAACAATTGTTCTCTGATGTTCAATGAATTTTTCTTGAACCTAGGAAATCACCGATGGCTTCCATGAAGAAGTTATCACTAATCTGAGGGCTTCTAAAGAAATATGAGCTAGTCCAGATGAAGAGGGAGAAAAAAGGAACACAGATAGAAGGAACAACATGTGCAAAACCTTTCAGGAGTGAAGGAGCTTTGATACATTGAGGAAAAAAATAAAGCCAATCTGTTTGGAACATAGAAGATGAGGAACTGGAAAGAGATTGATGTGCAATGTGACCAGAGGAGAAAGTAGGAATGAGATTTTGCAGTGTTTTGTGGGCTATAGTTTGTTGACAATGTTTTTTGTCCACTCAGCTCATTGGTGGAGTTAACCTTACCCCAACTTTTGGCCTTTAGCCCAAAGATCAGCAGGAAACACAGGCTTGGCAGTACAGTGGTTTGTTCAGGGATGTACACTTCAATGATATTAAAGACTATCTTATTTCTCCTTCGAACATTTGCCAGAATGATGTAGCAGGAAACATACATTCTCTTGTTTTGGAAAGTCAAGCTGTAATGGTGTCGTGGCTAGATTACAGGATGGGGGATGACACAGAGCATAAAATAACGACACAGACACACATGGACATGACAATGACTCGAGTGACCAATGCACTGGTCACTTTATTTTTATACCCCCCACACCCAAGGTTAGTTCCTTGTACATGAGCATCTGAGTATATCAGCAATATCAGCCAATTCCAGAGTTGTTTCAAAAGAGAAACAATTTCCCATTGTCTCAGACCTCAAAGCGGTTACTAAAGTTAAGATGCCGGACAGAGCTCAAAAGCCAAGGCTGAGATAGGCAACATAAAACAATGCAGCCACTTGAAGTGAGACTTTGAAGTGAGACCTGGGATTAGTCTCAATCCCAGGCAGTGGCTCATCTCTGGCCCCTACGGTTGTGCCTGTTTTAGGTCGCCCCCCTCCATGGGGAGTCTTACCAGTCATTGACTACCAACCATCAATCGGGGGCCAGTTCTTGGGAGAGTTCTTCTTGTTCTTGTTCTCATGGCCTCCAGACTCCCACCACGGGGGCCCTCCATGTGGGAGTTGGGAGCATTTGCTTAAGTGCAACAACTCAGGCTTCTTATCAAGTCACAGGACAGCAACCGTGTCTGAAGAAAATGCTGACTACTGCTGCGTCAGGCAGCACAGGTACATTGCAGACTATAGTGAATGATTAGTATAAGGTATAACACCAGAATCAGCCCCCAACAAATGGCATGAAGTTTGGAGATGCCACTGAGCATCTTGATTTCATATGCAGGTATCTGCCTGAGAATAATGTCAGTGAAAAGAAAAATAAAACTGTGTAAGAGAGAGAGAGAGAGAGAGAGAGAGAGAGAGAGAGAGAGAGAGAGAGAGAGAGAGAGAGAGAACCGAGAGAGATCCCTGAGGATATAACAGGACATCTATTCAGCCATAACTGAAGAATATATGATTGGGTATTGTCAGCTCTATGAAACAATAATTTAGTTTCTTATTAAATGTTTGGTTGGATTTCTGTTACTGACAGCTAAAAGAGTCCTTAAGCATTCTGGATTTTATAAATTCAGAGAGTTGGTAATTTTACCCTATGTTTCCTAAAGCAGTCTTCTTAATTTTCTCATTTTGAGGCAAAGGGAGAAAAATTTTAAAAAGTGGAGATCCATGCAAAAGAGTTTTCTTTAGAATGCTATTATCTGTCTCTCACTAAAGAAAAACAGAAACATATCTAGCTGTATTTGTTCACTTGACACACACTTATGGAGTACCTATTAGTGCCTGATATTTTTCTAGCATGTGAAAGTAAATAAAACCGAAAAATCCTCTGCCCTCCTAGAAGCTCTATTTTAATGAACTTAAGCTTAATTACAGGCATATTTCATTTTATTGCACTTTGCTTTATTGCACTTCTCTGATACTGCGTTTTCTTACAAATTGAAGTTTTTTGGCAACTCTGCTAAACTAGTCTATCAGTGTCATTTTTGTAACAGCATATGCTCATTTCATGTCTCTGTGTCTCATTTTGATAATTGTTACTGTATTTCAAACTTTTTCATTATTATTTTATCTGTTATAGTGATCTTTGATCAGTAAACATTGTTGTCATTATTGTACTAGTTTTGAGGCCTGGGGGCCCACAGTTCTTAGCCATATAAGACAGTGAACTTAATAAACACTGTGTGTGTTCTGGCTGCTCCAGTGACTGGTGGTTCTCTCTCTCTCTCCTTGGCCCTCCCTATTTCCTGATACACACTAATATTGAAATTAGGCCAGTTGATAACCCTACAATGTCCTCTAAGTGGTGAAGTGAAAGGAAGAGTTGCACATTTCTCTTTCAATCAACAGCTAGAAATGATTCAGCTTAGTGTGAAAAGCATGTCAAAAACTGAGATAGGTCAAAAAGCTAGGTCTATTGAGCCAAGAAGTTAGCCAAGTTGTAAATTAAAGAAAATTTAAAGTGCTATTCCAGTAAACACACAAATGATAAGAAAGGAAAACAGTCTTATTGCTGATAGAACAAGGCCCTAACTCTCTTTGGTTCCAGGAAGGATGAGATAGGTGAGGAAGCCGTAGAAGAAAAGTTGGAAGCTAGCAGAAGTTGGTTCATAAGGTTTAAGGAAAAAAAGCCTTCTCCATAATCTTAAAGTGTAAAATGAAGTAATAAGTGAAGATGTAGAAGCGACAGCAAGTTATCCAGAATTTCTAGCTAGATAAATGACGAAGGCAGCAACATTATGCAACAGATTTTCAATGTAGATGAAACAGCCTTCTCTTAGAAGAAGATGCCATCTAGAACTTTCATGGCTGGAGAGGGGAAGTAAATACTTGACTTCAAAGATTCAATTGACAAGCTGACTCCTTTGTTGGGACTAATGGAGCTGATGACTTTAAATTGAAGCCAATGTTCATTCACTATTCTGAAAATCCTAGGGAACTTAAAAATTATGCTAAATCTACTCTGCTTTTGCTGTATAAATAGAACAACTAAGCCTGGATAATAGCACATCTGTTTATTGCATATTATAAGCCCGTTGTTGATACCTACTGCTCAGGAAATAAAAAGATTCATTTCAAAATATTACTGCCCATTGACAATGCACCTAGTCCTACAAGACTCTGATAGAGAGGCACAAAGAGATTAATGTTGTTTTCATGCCTACCAACACCATGTTATTTTGCAGCTTGAATCAAGAAGTAATTTTGACTTTGATGAATCTGGGAAAAGTAAATTGAGAACAATCTGGAAAGGATTAACCATTCTAGATATTATTGATAACATTCATAATGCATGGGAAGACGTCAAAATATCAACATTAACAAGAGCTCAGAAGAAGTTGATTCCAGACCTCATGGATGACTTTGGAGAGTTCGAGACTTTAGTGGAGGAAGTAACTGCAGACGTGGCAGCGATAGCAAGAGAAGTAGAATTAGATGTGGGGACTGAAGATGTGAAGGCATTCCTGCAAACTCATCATAAAATTTGAATGAATCAAGAGCTTCTTATACATGAGCAAAGAAAGTTGTTTAAGATGGAATCTATTCCTGGTGAAGACACTGTGAACATTGTTGGAATGACAACAGAATATTTAGAATATTACATAAACTTAGTTGATAAAGTAACTGCAGAGTTAAAGAGCATTGATACCATCCAAACCTGAAAAAAATTTTACTGTGGGTAAAACATTATCAAACAGTATTGCATACCACAGAAAAATCTTTTGTGAAAGGAAGAATCAATCAATGTGGCAAACTTCAGTTTTAGGTGTATTTTAAGAAATTGCCACAGCTACCCCAACATTCAGCCACCACCACCCTGATCAGTACGCAATCATCAACACTGAGGCAAGATCCTCTACCAGCAAAAAGATTATAACTCATTGAAGGTTCAGATGATTGGTACCATTTTATGCAATAAAGCATTCTGAAATGAAGGTATGCACATTGTTTTTTAGACACAATACTATTGAAGTATAGTGCTCATAAACTAATAAAGTACAGTATAATGTAAATATAACTTTTATATGTTCTGAGAAACCACAGAATTCATTTGGCTCACTTTATTTTGTGGTCTGGAAGGTATGTTTGTATTGAGAATATCTTAATTTAAAATGTAAAATAAATCAGGGATAACACAATATTATTCTTCATGAATTGGATAGGAAAACATTATGATTTACCAACTTCACCTACATAATTAAATTTAAATTTATATGGTTAGGTTTTAGAAGGAATTTGTGGAAGTGAGTTCTGGTTTCTGATATAATCACCTTTTTAGGCATAAGCACTGAGATGGTTGTTTTGCTCTGGCTTTCAGAAACTTGAGCTCCTGCAATTAGTATGATATTGCAAGTCCTAAATATATTGTTCTGATTCTCTTTGGAACAACAACAACAAAAAAAAATCAATGAGATTGGTCTATCTGAATCTTTGGTCCTAGAGGAGTCAGTAAACAATCTATTAGTTGAGACCATCTTCTTATGACTAATCCCTGCTCTGGTTTGATAATTCAGAGGCAGATAGTTGGTATTACCTCTTTCCTTATTCATAGAATTATTCATAGTGGACATTTAGTGGTGAATGTGGAGGCACTGTTTCTGCTAGGCAACTAGTGCCTAGATTTAGGGCTCTTGAACTATTGTGAAAGTGCTGGAGAAAAAGAAACCTAGATTAAAGAGGTATTTAGGAGTCTGACTTGACTGTAGTTAATGATTTGATTATTTGTAGAAAATACAGAGAAAAGGTCATTCTAAGCTTTCTGACCCACTTAATAGGGTAGCTATCAAAAAGTTTTTGTGTGTACTCCTATAAAAAGGCAATTTTGAACTAGTGGAATGTGGATTATGAGATATGAATTGAGTTAGGAACACTAAAATTGCCATACTGTATTGAAATTTCCTTTTGATATTTCTGGCTCTGCCTTTATTTTCTAACCCTACTCTTACCTCCAATTGATTGTAAGGCTCTGGAGGTAAAAGATTTGGATTTTTTCACTAACTTATACACTTACCACCTCATATGTAAAAGATGCATTTAAAAAAATTAAATGAATTAATGAATAAGACAACTAATTGAAGGGATCAACAAGCTTGTTTCTAAAAAATATTCAACTGCTTGTCTGCAGCCTTTGTTTCAGACATAGTTTGTGCACAATTGCAACATTTTAGTTGGCAAATAATTGAAATCAGTAATCTTTTGTGGTTAGTTGAATATATATTAGTGAATACAACATAATCTAGCCTGGGATGGGAGGAAGATAGACTAGTATTGTGTGGATTAGCATCCAGAAATATGTCCTACTACAAATAAATTAAATCAATATCTTTGCCATTAAAATGATGTCAGTTCATTAAACAGCACAGGCTTAAAATGTACGCCTATTATCTGTTGGAAAGGAATAACAAAGGATACTGTTTTTCACTAACACATCAGTAATCCCTGGCATATCACTAAAATTCACTTATTGTAAAAACTCATTTTGATAGCTTAAAATGAGTTGGAGTTTGGTTTTGGAAAATAAGGACATAGAAAAACAATGACAACAAAAAGGATGAAACATAATCCAAATCCAAGAAGCATGAGAAAATATAAAAGCTTCAGTGAGAAGCCTAATCCTGAACTTACTAAGAAGCTCAAGTGGGTTCACTAAAAATTTGTAATCCAGCTGATGTTCAAAAGTACTAAAGTTAATAATGCATTTAATTCAGAAATAGAGCTTACTTAGGGGCTACCAGCTGGGCTATTCCCAGATTGTCAATGGAGCTCTTATGTTTCCGTGTAGAACAGTAACAATAGCAACAGTCTCAGCAGAGACTTGTCCTAGATCTTTCTCTGCTGATCCAATAAATGATCCACAGCAGCAAAGAGAACATTCACTGGAGAAACGGGTTGACTTCGAGAGTTAGTTCTGTCGTGGAAACCTATGTGTCATGGGCAAAAGGGGCCAGGAATCCTTCAGGAGCTCCTGCCTTGCTGATCCTTCCATTGACTTCACATGAGTAGGGTTTTGCTCAGTGATAAAATGTAGACTGTTGATCCCAGAAGACAATAATGGTCCTGTTAGTTTAAAATAATTCCGTTTTATGTCATGGCTTTGCAAAGCTGCATAAATAATGAGATGCTGAATGTAATATTCAAAGTATAAAAAGATTTGAGCATATGAGACTCTCTATGCAAAGAACAAGTAACTCATGCTCTTGACATGTCTATCAAAATGTCACTTGCTAGCACAATATTGACTGTTGAGCGCGTTTTCTTCGGAATTTACACTGTGTCCCCACACTGGAAATCATCGGCATAACCTTTCTACTCTTTTCTCAGCTCTCACTCTGCCTGCTTCTGCTCTTTACTGTCTGTATCTTTTCATTTGTGAATTTGATTAACTTATAGGGAAGAACATGGAGTTACTGCCCTCCAAAGTTTAACTAAAAAGGCTGAAAACTTACATATTTAAAATAGCATAATGATTATGTAAATAGCATGCATATACAGAAAATTTCCCTCTATGACAGAGATGAAGTTAAAAGTATACAGTGTAAGTGTAATGTGACCCTTGTGTGTTGCAAATAGCATCACATCAGGGGAAATGCCACTTTTTGGCATTCTATTTCACTGCCAGTGAGGACAGACCAATTAAAGACAGAGACAGATAAATATGTTGCCTTGATAATCTGAGACTAAAGGATATGCTTGTGTACAGATTCTTTGTTGTATTATCTTAGCTGAACTTTATCTTTCCCCTTGACATCCCGTTGGTTTCCAGCATATGTGTGTATAATCACTAGTGTGTGACCTTCTACTGTTTGCCACTTAAATATCTGTTCCCTTGCCTTTGCCAGCTGTACTAAGTGATGTTCCCAGGTATATTTTTGGTTCTGTCAGCAATTTAAACATCAGAAAGAACATAGCTGTGGGTTTCTCAAAAATTTTCCTTTCTTTTCCCATTGAGTTCCCCAGCCAACACTTGAATGTAACTGGTTACAAGTCTAATAGATGATCTTACAATTGTTTCTACTTTAAAATTTTTCTTCAATTTAATTTCAGCATCCAAAATATATATCCTGAAAGGGGATATATCCATGCAAACAAGGGGGAGAAATAAGATGCATAATAAATGTCTGAGTCAAAATGTTTAAGACTGTCACTTCATTATTTATTTGCTATTTTCCTTCCTATTTCCTACCTTGCCCAAAACAACATAGTCTGAAGTAGCTATTAGGGGAATGGCAACATTAATTGGATATTTGGGTCCTTACAAAGAAAGGAAAATCAGAAGCTCTTAAATCCTTAAATACAGTCTTCTGTGAAGTTAATTTCCTCTGGAAGTTATATTAACTCCTTCCAGCCACATGGGCATTATGTACTCTTAGTTTGTTACTGCTGTCTT
Organism: Microcebus murinus; assembly: GCF_040939455.1. Classification (NCBI taxonomy): domain Eukaryota; kingdom Metazoa; phylum Chordata; class Mammalia; order Primates; family Cheirogaleidae; genus Microcebus; species Microcebus murinus. Next base: position 18,774,201 of record NC_134114.1, read on the forward strand.
TATAAATATCCCTCCAATGGCCCTAAATAGTAATCGAAGTTTTGTAATATGCTTAAATTGTTAAAGTCTAAAAAAGAGTAATTTAGATACGTGAAGTGTGTGGCTTGACAAATTACAATGAGCATATCTTTTCTTTCAGATCTAACATTTTCTTTTTCCCAAACTACATTTTCCTCTTCCTTGAACAGGATAAATTTCAACTGGCAGGGCCACTAATAGTCTCAGGTTCACTATCTAAGGATAACTGTATTCAGATGCAATGGTCTCTGACAAATTGAATTGTAATGTTTAATGTATTCAGAACCTCTTTGTTCTGAATGTGGGAGATGGAATTCCCTTCTTCAAGCAGATAGCAAAATAGGTTGCAATGTAGTACTGATTGTGATTTTAAAAATATCTTACATGATCTACATCTGTGTTACAGAAAAGGATTTAAAGTTGGAACAGGTTTGCTTCTCACTATTTTGATATTTCTGCAATAATAATATTAAGCTTTTCTCATTGACTCAAACTAGGGCTCTCAGAAGATGAATGTATTAGAGTGATTTAGAGTGTTCCTTCAATTTGAGGGCTCATATTTTCTTAATTCTAGAATTTTGTAGTCATTTTTGATAAATTATTGCTATTCTCACTATTCAGTCTTCTAAATTCTTATTATATTTATCTTAAAGCTCTCAATTTTCTTTTAAACACACACACATACACAGAGATAACATCTTCATGTTTCTGAATTCACTTCATATACATATACAGATGCTCCTGGACTTACACTGGGGTTATGTCCTGATAAACCCCTTGTAAGTTGAAAATATAAATAAAAAATACATTGAATATGCCTAAATACCTAACCTACCAAACATTATAGCTTAGCATAGTGTACCTCAACCAAGATCAGAACACTTAACATGGTCTATAGCTGGGCAAAATCAACTAACACAAAAGCCTATTTTATAATAAAGTGTTGAATGTCTTAAGTAATTTATTGAATATTACACTGAAAATGAAAAACAGAATGGTTGAAAGAGTAAAGAGACAACCCGGCAGATGAAATTTTTTGCAAACTCTTCATCTGACAAAGAATTAATATCCAGAATATGACACAGGGAATTAAAAAATTCAACAAGAAAGATTGAAATATGATTTTAAAAAGTGGGTATATAGGCTGAATAGACATTTCTCAAAAGAAGACATACAAATGATCAACAGGTACATGAAAAAATGTTCAACATAGCTAATCATCAGGGGGATGCAAATTAAAACTACAATGAGATATCACCACACCCCAGTTAGAATGTCTATAATCTAAAAAGACAAAAAAAAAATGTGGAGAAAGGGAAACTCTTATATATTGTTGGTAGAATGTAAATTAACACAGTTACTATGGAGAAGTTAGAGATTCCTCAAAACAATGTAGATCTACCATATGATTCAGCAATTTCACTACAGTATATATATCCAAAAGAAAAGAAATCAGTGTGTTAAAGAGATATCTGCACTTCCATGTTTATTGCCACACTATTCACAATAGCCAAGATATGAAATCAACCTGTGTTCATCTACAGATAAATGGATAATGAAAATGTGGTATATATACAAAATGGAATGCTATTCAGCCATGAAAAGAAAGCCTTGTCATTTGCAGCAAAATAGATAAACTTTGAGTATGTTATATTAAGTAAAATAAGCCAGGCACAAAAATATATTAATAAATGCACGTTCTTACTCATATATGCAAGCTAAAATAGTTGATGCCATGGAAGTAGAGAGTAGAATAGTGATTACTGGAGACTGGGAAGGGAAAAGGAGAGAAAGGATAGTTAAGAGATTCATTAAGAAATATAAAATTACCAATAGGTAGGAGGAATAAATTCTAGTGTTCTATAGCATAGTAGGGTGATTTATTGCATAGAAGAGCAGACTTTGAATATTCCCAACATAAAGAAATGATAAATGTTTGAGATGATGGATATGCTTAATTACCTTGATTTGATCAGTACACACTAAATATATGTATCGAAATATAAGTATGTGTAATTATTATGTGGAAACTGACAATAATAAAAGGAAAAATGGAATAAAATGATTACATGGGTACTGGAAGTATGGTTTCTACTGAATGCATGTGGGTTTTACACCATCGTAAAGTCAAAAACCCTAAATTGAACCATCATAAGTCAGAGATCATCTGCATATACTGTATGTGCACTTATATCTTTAATAGCTTCATGCATGTTTTTTTGTTTGTTTTTTTTTTTTTTTTTTTTTTGAGACAGAGTCTTACTCTGTTGCCTAGACTACAGTGCTGTGGCATCAGCTTAGTTCACAGCAACCTCAAACTCCTGGGCTCAAGCAAACCTTCTGCCTCAGCCTCCTGAGTAGCTGGGACTACAGGCATGTGCCACCATGCCCAGCTAATTTTTTTCTATATAGTTTTAGTTAGCCAATTAATTTTTTTCTATTTTTAGTAGAGACGTGGTCTCATTCTTGGTCAGGCTAGTTTTGAACTCTTGACCTTGAATGATCCTCCTGCCTCAGCTTCCCAGAGTGCTAGGATTATAGGCATGAGCCACTGTTCCCGGCCACATGCTTGTGTTTTATAATATTATTTTGTCAATAGTATATTTACCTGACATTTATTTATTATTTATTTTTATTTTTTTATTTTTTGAGACAGATTCTTGCTTTGTTGCCCAGGCTAGAGTGAGTGCCATGGCGTCAGCCAACTCACAGCAACCTCAAACTCCTGGGCTCAAGCAATCCTGTTTCAGCCTCCCGAGTAGCTGGGACTACAGGCATGCACCACCATACCTGGCTAATTTTTTCTATATATATTAGTTGGCCAATTAATTTCTTTCTATTTATAGTAGAGATGGGGGCTCACTCTTGCTCAGGCTGGTTTCGAACTCTTGATCTCGAGCAATCTGCCCACCTCGGCCTCCCAGAGTGCTAGGATTACAGGCGTGAGCCACCGTGCCTGGCCTCATTCATTTATTTTTGAAAATTAAAATCATAGTTTAATTTTGTGCCATCCCTCTTTATTCAAATTTTGTGCCATCCCTCTTTATTCTCTAATTTTAATTTAATTGAAAGTAAAATGTATCTACTTTGATCATGGCATACTCATCCATGTTTTTAAAAATGTGTTGGGTTTTATTTTGGAGATAAATTAATTTTCCCTTTTGCATCTCTCTATTTCTTTCTGTTTTACTCTATGTGTCTAGAAGTTTTGGCAAAGATTTCAACCAACCACAGTTTCTATCAATGCAAAAGCAGTGTGAGGACTTTGTAACTCGGTGATAGTAGAAATTTGTAGATCTAGTCATCAAGCCATCCTGACGGTTTGTTTCAGTCTCTACCTTTCCCAACTCCCCCAAATAATTCATAGTCTCAGAGAGTGATAAGCTTGCAGCAGCTTTTCCATTCTCTTCTCAGCAAGTGGTTCTCACCCTGGCTGCCTGTTTTAGAGTAGGGGGCCCTGTTTTGTTTTTGTCCTTTAAATGGAATTGTTTACTTTTTTTATAGAGGGAGCCTTTCATCTGATCTCTGTTGTCTGCCTGCAGGAGATCAGGAGGCTTGAAACCTCAAACCAATGCACTGATATACGCTTATGTCTTGATTATAGATTATGGAAATGGTTACCTTACAGATAAATACAGCAAGTTCTTTTTTAAATCTCAGGCTATAAATTGCAATTATGATATGTGTGTGTGTATGTGTTTGCATTTGGGAATTGTACTGAAAACAAAGTATCATTTTGATTGAAAGTCATGTGGATTGTATAATCCAGTGAAATTTATTGTATAGTTCAAATTCTGCCACTCACTGTAGGTATGAATAAAGCTAGTTCTGAAATCCGGCTGGTCCTCCATCTGCAAGGGGCCAGTTCTCTTCTGCAGGGAGGGCCAGCCTAAAGAAAAAAAAAGAATAAAGCTACTTCTGAAATCCATAAGAACTAAGCTTTATATCTAAGAAGAACATTGTATTCTGTAGAATTTTTATAGAAAGTGTACATTTTTTCTTCTATTAATCTTATCTTGAGCAACCTAATAACATTATTCATATATTGATTTTACAAACAGTAATCCTAGAAATTCAGTGAACTATGATTTTGGTTATTGTTATAATGTTTCTTAATATTAAGATTCATAGAGAATGATCATTCCATTTGGCAAATCATTATATAGGGAACTGAATATTTCTCTAAAAATTCATATTCATAATGCAAAGAAGAAAATGAAAATGAAAAGAAAGCTTTGGAGTATGTTCAATTATGTTCGTCTAACATATTTAATTTATTCTGGTTGAGTGATCACTGATTTGCTAGAATACATTGTTATATACAGGGTTAAATAGGCTTAAGTTTTTACTAAACCATGAAAATATATAAATAAAATGTTAAATTTTTATTATATAAATAGAACAATATGTATATTATATTGCTAGAAAAAAATTTACCTCACCTCCTGTTTAACCTATTTCATTTATAGTTAATGACATGATCACTGTTTTTATTTGTTATATAGTATATATTTGAGATAACATAAGGAAGTTGAATATGTAAAGTACTAAGTATATTTGAAGATGCATTCATTAATATTAAATGTTTCCTGAGTGTTGAGTAAAATACTCTCTTCTGATTAAATATTATCATATATTAAACTGGTGACATTACGTAGATAATTGCTTTTTATATTTTCTCAGCTAGAAATTAGCACTCAGCTAGAAATTAGCACTAATTGAATCACAAGTCTTATCTATTGATTATGTTTTTAAACACATAGGTGACATGATCCAAGAAAAACCTTAAAAACATCTATATCTAAGGTAGAACTCTTAAGTTCTTCCTAAAAAAATTGATAAATAATATTTATTTAGAGATTTTGAGATTGCTAAAATAATTGTTTTCAGTGATATCAAGAAAGCTCAGAAAAAAAATGTTTTTTCTTTGCCAAATAATAGATAATATTTCCAGGATTGTTTTTTTGCTTAAAATTACTTTGGCTATTCAGGATCTTTTTCGGTTTACATGAATTTTAGGATTTTTTTTCTCTAATTTTGTGAAAAATTGCCTTGATATTTTCCCAAAACTTGTACATGCCTCTTTATCCAGAAGTAACTAAATTTAAATTTTTATTCCTACTTTTTCAATTTCTGCCTAAGCTAATTAAATGAGTTACTAATCTTCCTAGTTGGATAGAAAACATCTAGGGCATTCATTCTTGTGTGCTACAAATATTATCCAATAGGTTCTTCTACATTACAGGTTGAAAGATACAAATTACTCCGTTTTTTTCTCTGCATCTAATTTTTACAATAAGTTATAAAAATGTTCTTCAAATTGAGAATTATATGATAATCAGATAACCAGTAATCAGTAAGTTTAGCTGTATTATATTATATTAATTTTTATAAATTTAGGGGGTGCAAGTGTAGTTTTCATACATGGATATATTGCATAGTGGTGAAGTCTGAGCATTTAGTATAACCATCACCTGAATTTGTACCCATTAAGTAATTTCTCCTCTCTCATCACTCTCTCAACATCCTATCTTTATGAGTCTCCAATGTTTGTTACTCCACATTTTATGTTCATGTATACACATTATTTAACTCCCACTTATAAGTGAGAATATTTGATATGTAACTGTTTCTGAGGGATTTAACTTAAGATAATGGCCTCCTGTCCCAACTCTGTTGATCAAAAGACATGGTTTTGCTCATTTTATGGCTGAGTAGTATTCCATGATGTGTGTGTGTATGTGTGTGTGTTTAATACATACATTTTCTTTATCTAATTGTCCTTTAATGGACATTTAGGTTAATTCAATGTCTTTGCTACTGTGAATAGTGGTGTGATAAACATGAATCCACATTATATATAATGATTTCTTTTCCTCAGGGTAGATATCCATAGTGGGATTGCTAGATAGAACGGTAGATCTATTTTTAGCTCTTTGATAAACCTACATTCTGTTTTCCATAGAGGTTGTACTAATTTACATTCCCACCAACACTGATAAGTATTCCTTTTTCTCCACATCCTTGCCAACATCTGTTATTTTTTGAAACTTAATAGCCATTCTGACTGATATAGGATGATGTCTCACTGTGGTTTTAATTTGCATTTCCCTGGTGTTGGGTGATGTTGAGCATTTTTTCATATGCTTGTTGACCATTTGCATGTCGTCTTTTGAAAAAGTTCTATTCATGTCCTTTCTCTATGTTTTAATGGTAGATTTTGTTGTTGTTGCTGAGTTCCTCGTACATTTTGGGTATTAGTTCCTTGCCGGATGCATCGTTTGCAAATATTTTCTCCCTTTCTGCAGATTGTTGGTTCCTTCTGTTGACTATTTTTTTTTTTTTGATGTGCAGATGCTTTTTAGTTTAATCAAGTCCCATTTGTCTATTTTTGGTTTTGTTGCATTTGCTTTTGAGGTCTTATTCATGAATTCTTTTCCTAGACCAGCCCAAAAGAGTTTTTGCTAAGTTTTCTTCTAGAATTTTTGTAGTTTCAGGTCTTACATTTACATCTTTAATCCATCTGTAGCTAATTTTGTATATGGTGAATGATAAGGGTCCAGTATCATCCTTCTGTCTATCCAATTCAATTTTCCCAGCACCATTTATTGAATAGGTTGTCCTTTCTCTAGTGCATGTTTTTGTTGACTTTGCAAAGATCAGTTGGCTGTAAGTGTGTGGCTTCATTTCTGTGTTCTCTATTCTATTCCTTTGATCTATGTGTCTGTTCTTATAGCAGTCCTATGCCTGCTTTGCTTACTGTAGCCTTGTTGCATAATTTGAAGTCAGGTAACATGGTACTTCCAGGTTTGTTTTGTTGCTTAATATTACTTTGGCTATTCAGGATCTTTTTTGGTTTACATGAATTTTAGGATTTTTTCTCTAATTTTGTGAAAAATGACTTTGATATTTTGATAGGGGTTGCATTGAATTTGCAGAATTCTTTGGACAGTATGGTCATTTAAATGATATTGATTCTTCTGATCCAGGAACATGGAATGTATTTCCATTTATTTATGTCTTTTACAATTTTTTTTCATCAATATTTTATATTTTTTTCTTTTAGAGATCTCTTTCACCTCTTTGGCTAAATAGATTCCTAGGTTTTTTGTTTGTTTGTTTGTTTTTTGTAGCTATTTTAAATGAGATTTACTTCTTGTTTTTGTTCTTGGACTGATTGCTATTTATGTACAGAAATGCTACTGATTTTTGTAGATTAGTTTTTTATCCTGAAAGCTTATTAAATTAATTTACCAAATCTGTGAGTCTTTTGGAGGAGTCTTTAGGATTTTCTAGGTATAACATCATATCATCAACAAAAAAATAATTGTATTTTCCCTTTTTCAATTTGGAAGCCTTTTATTTCTTTCTCGTCTGTATGCTATGGCTAAGATCCCAGAACTGTATTAATATGAGTGGTAAAAGTGGGCATCCTTGTCTTGTTCCAGTTCTTAGGAAGAATGCTTTGAGCTTTTTTCCATTTGGTATGATGCTGTCTATGAGTTTGCTGTATAAGTCATATTATATTTATATTTTGAAGATTTATGGGCATTTTAAAAATATATAAATTCTACCAATAAAAATCTTAAATGTTTTTCCCCAAATCATCAAAAGTAACAAAAATATCACCATCTCAAAAGGAAAGATATAATTACTGACATCGTAATTAAAACATTACCTATGTTTTCATACATATCTACATATAAATTTCCAAATACTTATGGGAAAAATGAAATGAGTGTGAGTAGCAACTGAAATGCTTTGTAAAAGAATAACTTGTGAATGCTGTCTTATTTAATATAAAAATCTACAAGTAATAGAATCGAAATAAGGTGGCACTTTTGAAATGTTATAAGAAATGGCCATGATGTGTACATGTTCCTCAAATTTTATGTGTTGGAAAGTTAACTGCCAATATTCCCAATGCAACCACATTGGGAGGGGGGGCCTTTTGGATCGTATTTGAGACATGAATACTCCACTTTCATGAATGAATTCATGCCACTATTAAAAGGGTCTGCAGGAGGGAATTCTCTCCCTTCTGTTCTGCCATGTGAGGAACAGCATTCAAACTTTCTTGGACATGGAGACTAGGTACTTACCAGACATCAAACCTGCCTGTGTCTTGATTTTAGACATCTCTAAATGATACCTGTAGAACTGTGAGTAAATAAATTACTGCTGTTTATAAATATCTGTTCTTCATAAATTACCCAGTCTGTGATATTTTATTATAGCAGAACAAATGGATCAGAACAGAAAACAATGCAATGAAATAAATAGGTGAACGTAACCCACAAAGCATCATAAATAAATGAAAGATAACTACTTACAAGTAGTACTTGTTAAATTGACTATTTGTAATATAAATTTTATATTAAGCTTTACCCATTATCTTAGTCAGCTCATGCAAAGGAAACCAAAGCTCATATAGTTTAAGTGAAATTCCAAAGTTGACAGAGCAGCTAATAAAACAATTGGGTATGAAATACTAAATTCTTGCACACTTGTGCTCTTTCCACCTTGGCATATTGTCTTTCCATCTTTCTCTACAGCAAAATGAGAGTACAGTAATCCCTCTGTATCCCTGGGTTCTACATTCATGAGTTCCGTATCCATAGATTCAACCAACCACTAATCAGAAATATTTGAAAATAAATAAATAAATAAAAATACAAATAAAATATATAGTGTAATAACTATTTACATTGAATCACATTGTAAAAGGTATTATATGTAATCTAGAGATGATTTAAAGTTACAGGAGGATGTGTCTGGGTTATATGCAAATACCATGGCATTTTATTTATATTACTATAAGGGACTTGAGCACACATGGATTTTGGTGTTTGTGAGGGGTCCTGGAACCAATCCCCATGGATACTGAGGGGCTACTATATAGATAACTAAAATAAGCAGTCTTTTAGATCATGTTATTTCATTTGTAGGAAACTCTACTAAGGAAATGATAAGAAATGGAGATAAAATTTTGTGTTCATAAATGTACTTAGCAACCATGAATGCAAATAGATAGAAATGATTTAAATATCTGAACACCAAAGGAATGTCAAATACAAATACTACCTAGAATGTAGCTATTGACAATCAAGTTTTCAAAGAATATTTAATGATTTTATATATACATATATTTATTCATTTTCTATATATAGGTATACACACAGAGACAATATTTGAGGAAATTACATAGCAATAATATAACACTTTACAACATAATCTAATATTTTTCTTTGTAATTTCTCTATTTTTAAAAGTTTTTTGTTCTCAACTAATTTATTTTGGTTATGTGACCTAGGGAACAACAGAAATGACACACATAATAGCAGTATGCCAAACAGGAAAGTTAAATAATTAAATAGGTAATAACAAAAAAAGTTTATTTCTTATCATATAATGAACATCTCAGGGCAATTGGGTAGTACATTGAGTCTCTAAATTAGAACACAGTTGGATGTTTCTGACAGTGTTCAGATTTTGTTTTCATCCTCTGAGATACTGAGATTCACTAGGGAAACCTAACATTCCAAATGTGTTAGAAAATACATAATGTGTCAACACATTGTGACATGGGAGTGATACTAGTAAAAGCTGTTTGGGTTTATTAATAACACAAAACCAGTTCATTCTAATAGCAGGAAAAATATGAGTAAATTCAGTATTTTTTTCTTTCTTTGTTTTCTTATGTTTCTGTAGAGTTATTTCATAAATTAGGAAAAATGATATAATTTTTTAAAAGACATAAGATGCTTTGTGTGGAAATTTCTCCTTCCTTTGAAGCTGGTTATCTGCAATCATATCCAGAACTATTCTATTCATACATTGTTTTCTTTTTCTTGTTTATGTTACCTTTTTTCTCTCTCCCTTGCAACATCTCTGATGCTACCAAATGACAAAATATATTTTGTAAAATTCCTGAATTGACAAGACATTGGTTCATGAAATTCATTTGCTATTTCTGACTCCACCTTTTTCCCAAGTAATAGAGAAAGGGGAGACTAGGAGCAACAGATAAGTGACTTTGACCTTACCAACATGCGTCTGTAGTGGTAAAATGGCCACAGGTGTAATGAATCAGTTGGCATCTTGTTTCATGCATAGGCAAAATTGTTGACCTGCTTCTTCCAACTCTAGCTCCATTGTGTATGTGGACAGAAGATGTGGTTAATGTGTATCAGTTGCATTATATTAGTTATTATTAATCACTTTTATTGTTATTGCTTAAGTCTAAAGCACACTTAAAAATGGAAAAATAAAATTTGTTTCTTTAGAAGCATTGAGTATGTCTTTTTCCCCTCCTACTGATAGAACTCTGAAGATTCTAATCTTGGCTAATACATTGAATTGCTTCCATTTTGTCAATAGACATTTTGGAGAGATGACATTGAAACCGATCTGGATGTGTACTGATTATTGCAGTTTCTACAGAAATGTGTGTAACTAATGTGATGTATGACAAGGTGACCCAATGATAGTGATAGTAGTGATAACAAGGGGACTAGAAATCCCAGCACAGTTGTCACCTCAATTTAGTGAGAAAAAAGAAAGCTCTGCAGGATTTTTTCCCTTGTGTAGCTTGTTTTTCATTTTGTTTGCTCTTTCATTATTATTATAAATTGAAATTAACTTATTTCCTCAAACTCATCTTTAATATGCTAAGATATGTCAAATGTGTCCGATTGCATTGAACAATTTGAATACATTCTATTTTAATCTTATTGACTATATTGATCTCATTCTACTCTTCAAACAACACAGCCAAAAATATACCATCCATTTCAGCAAATGAAACCTCTGGGTGAAGGTTAATTACAAGGTTTCTAAATGAAACAACTGAAAAGAGACAATGATCAATTGAAAATAGACCTAATAGAGTACGCATGTGCATTTCCCCTACACTATGAGGGCTGGAATTATAAGCCACAGATGCCAGTTCCCAGTTACACGTGCCAGCTGGGGTATATTTGCTCCCACTCTTTCCTATTGGATTTGAAAACTGCTTAATTATCCTTGTATTCCAAGGGCTGTGCTTGCAGCAGGGCTCTCAGATCTAAATTCTTTATCAGATACAGAAATGGGTTCATATTATCTGTCTAAGGAGAGGATTATCTTTTTCTCATGCACATATATATTTGACTGACATATAGTAAGAAAAAGGAACATTAACATCCATCAAACTTAAAAGAGTGTAGTAATGCTCTGTGTATGTGTGTGTTTGTGTTTGTGTGTGTGCACATGTGAATGCGCACATGCATGCATGTTGGGGAGCTTGGGGAAAGAGAAGCAAACTGGCACTTTTGCAGGGACAATCTAGCTATTTGCTATTCCACAGTTGCTTCAGGAGTCTGTGGTGGCAGCTGGTAGTGCTTCTCTGACGGCCACGCTTCCAGCAAACAGCAGAACTAAGACTTAACCTAAAACAATAAACTCAATCCCATTAACACATTACTGTCCCTTCCCCATTTATACTGATTCCTTTCCAAAAAACATCTGTCTTCCCAGTCTCCCTTGTGCATGCATAAAGTCATTTCTAAATTTCACAGCTTCCTGAGTATTTTTCCATTCTCTGTTTAAAAATTTGTTTTTCCCACAATTACCTGACAAACTCTCAGTAGCAAAGGTTGTGCCTACTATTTAGTCTTATTGTCTCTGTCAAGAATACTCTGTTCACATACTAGGCAATGAAAAAGATGCATGAATAATGGGAGCAAAAATGACTGGCGGCAATGACACAAAATTAAATCATTTCTTTAGAGAGATTTAGCTTTAACAATCCCATTCACATCCTAGAGCCCATTCTTCAACTTCTTGGCTTATGCTGGCATAATTTATTATATTTTAATTCCAAGATTATCACTAGTTTTTCTTTACTGTGTGCTTGTTCTGTTATAATAATCTTGCCTTCCACTTATATTATACATTTGTCTATTAACATTTACAGTTAGCTACATGGATTTTGAGACTCATGGATCACCACTTCTTCCCTTTTTCTTTTTTATTTCCTTCTGAAATACAAATTTTTAACTCAAATATGCTTTATTATGATTAAGAGCTTTTAATTGAGGTTTTCTTCCAATAGGTACCTAAAAGCTGTATTCTTTTAACTTTAGTTGTTCCCCCAAAATGCCTTTCTTTTCCCTGACACAGTTGGCATTTTGCTTGGAGATGGTTGGATTATAGTCTTAAATTCTCAATAGTCTATAGATGCTCTTCCATTGTCTTCCGTCTTCCATTATTGTAGATGAGAAGTCCAATGTTTTGTTGGTTTGGGTTTTAATTCTTGTTCCTGTGTGATCAGTTGTTATCATCTTGATGTTATTTTTTCTTCTTTTAAATTATGAAGGAAAATATTTCAACAAGACAGTGCTTCCCTTACTCTCTGCTCATTTCCCAATAACAACTTGATGCATAATAGATACATGAGGAATATGTAGGACATATAAACAAATATTTATTGAGTGCCTGCCACTGCTAAGCACTGTGATATAGAACAAAGTAGGCACCCCCAACCCCTGTTCATTAAGTTTGGAGTACAACAAGGGAAGTGGGCAGTTAATTAATTTTTACAAGGCACACTGAATTAGATCTGATAAGACATTCAACATAGCTCTCTGTGGAAGCAAACAAATGATTTGTTTAAACGTATCATATAAAAGTCATCTGGGCTTTTCATCAAAACCAAATCCTCTTTTTGTTTGCTTAAATTGTCTTAACCACCAAATGCCTGGGTCTTTCCTTAGTGAAAGAAAGAGCCCAGGATGCTATTCTCCTATTTTGTATCTTTGTTCCCTGTATCAGTTGGACATTTAGTTGGTTATTTAATTGATAAAACACACATAAAAGAATTTCAGCTGAAGCTGACCAACATTCATCTTAATCTCTATCCCAGATCAAATTTTAGGGTTTGGCCCAGCTCACTTGAGAAGCTAGAGTTAGGAGTAGGGATTCTTTTGGACAGAGTGAAAAACATATGCAAAAGGTTTAAAGCAAGAAAGAGCATGAAAAACAGATAAGAAGATCATGAAGAGATCATGGAGCCATATTAAAATATGACCCTGAGTCTATAGGATGGCTCTGAATGGAAATAGATTCATGATGTGAACTGGCATGAAAAATCAGTCTTGGAGTTTCTCCAGAAAGTATTGATGCTGTACAGATCTGATAGTCACATGATAAACAGGGGTTGAAAAAACATAATCCTTATTGTCTTAAAATGCTTTTCATTTAAACCAAAACAATAACAACCAGGAAAATTATCTAAAAAACAACATAATAGATAAAATGGAGCCACTTTATTTTTTTTAATAAAGAGAAATACTCTCCTATATTTTTGTATTTGATTTATATCTTGGGTAGCTTAAAACATTTTAGCCTTTGTTTAAGGTTTGATTGCTTTTTCACTTTTTTATGTATCTCTTTTGCAAGTAGTTGCTGGGTGTGGGAGGTTCCATGAGACTTGCAAAGCATCTGCTGGAGTCATAACTGAGACAATTGCCTTGAAAAATAAAATAAATGATGAAAAACATTGGTCTGACCAAAATGGACAAAAATCCTTGTCAAAATAGAACAGCCACTCTGTGTATTGATACACTTCAGCAAAACTGGAAAAAAAGAGGAGCATAATCAAAATGCATTTTATTTGAGGATTTGGAGACTCGATGAAACGAATATTTTCAGGATATTTACAAACTATCACTTAGACTAATAATTTAAATGTTTACATTCAAATATTTTAAATGTACATTCATATTAGAATACATAATTTAAACATACTCAGCTATTCAACAGAAAGCTTTTGGAGTTTTCTTTTCTACACCGAGAAAATCAATGTAACTATTACAACATATCAGATTGCATTCAAAGCAATATACTCTTAGAGATCAGAAAATACATTCAAATTTTACATAGTTTGTGCAGATATGCATATGTGTGAACACATAGGTCTTGCTGTGGAAGGTTGCAAGCTTCATCAATAAGTATTATTCAGTATATAATTTTTGTACGCTCTTTCACTTTTTATACAAAACCTAGAAAATAATAGACAGGTGCTCCTTTAATGATTGATTGGTTAGCTTATCAGTAGGCATATCTCCTGGTTTCAGTATCATCTAGCATTTTTTTCAGTTTTACTAAAATCCTGTTTCACCATTTTCCTTAATTTTAAAATAATATGTGTATATTTTTATTTAAAAAGGCACCTATACTAAAATGGCTTAAAAATAATTTCAATGTTCTTTTTCTTCCAATGCACAAAACTCCTTATGGGCAAAAATATTCAACAGTTTGTGGGGTTTTTTGTTTTGTTTTGTTTTGTTTTTCGAGATAGAGTCTTGCTTTGTCACCTGGGCTAGAATGCAGTAGCATCATCATAGCTCACTGTACCCTCAAACTCCTGGGCTCAAGAAATCCTCTTGCCTCAGTCTCCCAAGTAACTGGGACTACAAGCGTGTACTACCATGTCCAGCTAATTTTTCTATTTTCATATAGACACAGGGTCTCACTATGTTGCCCAGGCTGATCTCAAACTCCTGGCCTCAAGCAATCTTCCTGCTTCAGCCTCCCAGAGTGCTAAGATTACAGGCATGAGCCACTATGCCTGGCCTAACAGTTTGTCTTTAATTCTTATAGATGTCTTAATCACTCAACTTAATTTTAGGCATTACTTCTTATTTGGCACTTTCTTTTATCCAATATATTAACAAATAGAATATTATTCCCAGTTCTCCTTAAAATTGAAGGTTCTATTTTTAAATTTAATTTAATTTTAAAATAAAATAATAATTGCATATATTTATGAGGTATGATGTGATCTTATGATACATGTATATATTGTGGAATGATTGTCATGCCAATTAACATACCCATCAGCTCACATATTTATCATTTCTTTGTGGTGAGAACATTTAAAATCTTATCTTTATAAATTTTAAAATATTTAAAAAATTATTAACTATAGTGATAATGCTGTGCAATAGGTCACTTGAAATTATTCTTCTTCTCTAATTGAAACTTCATACCTTGAACCAACATCTCCCCTTTCCCCATCCAACCTCTACACTGCTACCCAACTCTTCACCCCTGCCACCCCAACCAGCCCCATCCTCTGGTAACCACCATTATACTCTCTTCTATCAAATAATTTCTTTTGACTTCAGACTTTGTAAGATGAGAGTACTTGTTGCCCAGACTTCTCTTCACATTTTCCTTTTCCACCTTGGCATTTATTTATATCAGCTATTTCAATTTTATCATTTTTCTAAATCTTTTTAGACTTCTAATCAGAGCTATGTCTTCTCTTCATACAATCTGTGCAAGGTCACTCTTAACTTTTATTGAATTGCTTTTATCTACATCTACGTTATTTCATCTCCTCAATTCAATTATTTTCCTATAATAGCCAACTGTATTTGTCTATATAATGCATCTTTTCCCAAAATATATCTGAGTTTTTTTTCCTTTTAATGTTGTTTGGTCTTGGGTATCAGAGTAATACTGTCTTTCTAAGATTAGTTTGAAAGTATTCCTTCCTCCTTTATTATCTTAAAATATTTTCGTAGAACTTTTTCTCTAAATGTTAAAAGAATTCACCAACAGTGATCTGTAGAAAACTATAGATTCTCTCCTCTGAAGGAAAGTATTTTATTATGAATTCAATTTTTAATTGATATGAGACCACTCTGAGTTACTCTTGCTCGGTGTCAATTTTATGTAGTCAAGGAATGCTTGACTACTAAGTTACAAATATATTGGCATTAAGATTTTCATGATTCTAGTTCAAGATGACAGAATTGATGTATCTACTGTGTGCATCTCCCACGTAAAAGAATCAAAAATAGTGAGATATTCATGCATTGAATAGATAGTCTAAGAGAGAATCCTGGAATTCAACAGAGAAATGACAGGATTTGGGAAAGCAGAGGAGAGGGAAGTGAGACACTTTGCTTGTCTAGAATTGGAGGAAAGATGGGAGAGGCTCTCCAACATGGACAAAGTTCAAGTAAGAGATCCCTGGGGTTCCTCTCTCCTGCCAGGCAAGGACATTTAAAATCCTACGTATGGAAGACTCCTTAGATCTCTGCTGACCCCCAAACTGATGCAAGATGCTATCAGGAGAGTGCTCAGAAGCATTTCTTAAACTTGCATGAGGTCCCTTTTAAGCCTTGAGCCATTCTGAGAGCCCAGTCACCAGAGATCTCTGTCCTGCTCAGGTGCCACCACTGTAACCACCACTGCTGCAGCTGCAGCACCACTGAGACAGTGGGGAGGCTGGGGACTTTTGTGTACCCTAAGGATTGAAACCACTGTCATCACTGAGGGACAGTGGAGTGAGGAGTCAGCACTCCACAGTTGCCTTTCTCTATCAAGAGTAAGCTGCTCTCCCGGTGGCAAGTCTGGTAAAACTCCACCTTGGACACCTGAACATTCCAGCTGCAGCATGCAGCAGTTCTAGCAGCTCAGCCCCCAGAGGTTTGAGCTGCCACTGCTGCTATCACAACTACTACCACTGCCAGCAGGCTGATAAGACAGAGGGGAAGGTGGGCACCTTTGAGAACCCCAAAGACAGAGACTGCTGCTGCACCTGAGGGTCTTGGGTGCTAGCAGCTTATATGCCTCTCAGCTCCCTGCCTCCACTGAGAGGGCAATGGCCTTCCTGGTGGCAGTCCCATCTGAGCATTCCAATTGCAGCTCAGCATCACTCTTCCGGGAGCCCAGCACCTAGAGGTCTACATCCTATGTGTCCCAAATTACATTCTGTGGGCCCCACAGCTGCTTGTCTTTGATAATCCTTCTGAGAAATGCCTGCTTTCCCTGGAGGCAGACCCACATTACACTGACCCTTCCTCTGCTTGAGCTTTCTGATGGTGACCAGGGGATCAACTCTTCCCTTCCTCTCCCAGCCAGTTCCTGAACCCAGAGGGACCTGAGGAAAAGTTTGTCAGCAAAGTCTCAGTCTGGTTTCCTCAGCTCTCAAGCATCCTATACAGGGCCCTAAGGATTGGAAGTTACATAATCTAGTCCACTACCACTGGAACCTGAATACTCCCTCAGGTCTCTGTGGTCTGAATGACCCAAACTGCCAGAAACACCACAGTTAGTACTCACCTGCACAAGCTGAATGGCGGAGAAATTCCCTCTCTACATGGAGCTACAGTAGCATTTTCTCCAGAGAAAAACAGGTGAGCTGTAAACCACCTGATTTGGGCTGAGGGAAGAGGTTCTGCCTTGAAATCATTTAGGTGGAGAGTTTTGGGACAGGTGTTTCTGTGGCTCTCAGCAACACTGTGGCCTGGAGATAGATGAAAGTGTTTGGCTGAACTGAGAATCATGAGCCTCAGGACAGGAGTGTGTGATAAGGAAGTGTATCACTTTCCTGCCACAGACTAGTACATTACTTGACACAATAGGGAGGCCATCATAGTAAACAAATTTCAAAAACATACCCAATGGCTTCTGTGACAGTCTTCTCTTACTTGTAAGTGCCACCAACTGGCTCTGGAGGTTAAAATGCACAATCCTAATTTAATATTGCTGTCAGAAGGGCATATTGCCAGGAAATGAAATAATTTTCTGAAACTTCCAAAATTCCAGACCTGCAGAAGATAGCAAGCCTACTCATATACCCAGTACATACCTACTACAATCAACATCTGAGAAAGTCACTGCATAAAGGCCATCTATAAACAAAGAGCTTTGGCCCCCTGAAAGCAGCCCAGATCAAAGCCAAAAAACAAAGCACAACATACACTATAATCTCAACATAAATAGGGAAAAATAAAATAAAATAAAGTAACACACACAAAAATGTTTTATCCAAGAAAAGTCTTGAGATGTGATAGCTTCTCCCGATGAAAAGGAACTAGTGAAAGAACTCTGGCAGTATGAAAAAAAAAGACTGTATTGATACCCCCAAAGGATCACATTAGCTTTCTAGCAATGGATTCCAATAAAAAAGAAAATTCTGAAATGATAGATAAAGACTTCAAAACTATGGACTATAAGTAAGCTCAAGGAGATCCAAGAGAAAATTGAAAACCAACACAAAGTAACCAAAAAAAAAAAAAAAAAATTCAGGACAGGAATGAAAAGTTCACTAAAAAAGATAGATATTAAAAAACAAAAACCCAAAAGATCAAATGGAATTTCTGGGAATGAAAGGCACATTGATGGAATTACAAAATACAGTTGAAAGCTCAAATAACATAATAGACCAAACAGAAGAAAGAACTTCAACTCAAAGACAGGTCTTCTTAACCCAGTAAGAAAAAAGTAAACAAAAAAATTATAAAAATAAACAAATTCTTAGAGAAATATAGAATTATGTAAAATATCCAAACCTATGATTCATGGATATTACTGAGGGAGAAGAAAAAGTGAAATGTGTGGAAAACCTATCTGAGGGAATAATTGGGGACAACTTCCCTGGTCTTATGAAAGATTTAGAAATCAAGATAAAAGAGGGTCAGTGAACACCAAGGGGATATATTGCAAGAAGGTCTTTGTCCAGGCATATATTCTTTAGACTACCTAAACTCAGAGTGAAGGAAAAAAAATTAAAAGCAATGAAACAAAAACATCTAATAACCAATAAATGAAAGCCCATAAGACTAACAGCAAACTTCTTAGCATACATCTTACAAGCCAGGAGAGAGAGATTGCAGTCCTATTTTCAATATTCTCAAAGGAAAGAAATGTCAACCATGGATTTTTTTATACCACAAAACCTAGCTTCTTAAAGGAAGGTGAAATAAACTCTTTCCCAGACAAGCGAATGCTAAGGGAATTTGTCACCACTACACTGGACCTATAAGAAATGCTCAAGGGAATTCTAAACATGAAAAGAAAAGGTCAATACTCACTATCATAAAAACACATGAAAGTATAAGACTCTCAGGTCCTCTAAAAACAATGTCAAAATTGAGAATACAAAGTAATTAGATGACAAGATGATTATAAGAATCGAACCTCACATATCAATATTAACTTTGAATGTCGATGGGCTAAATGCCCATCATTTAAATGACACAGATTGCTAGAATGGATTTAAAAGAATCAGGATCCAAATATCTGCTATCTTTAAGAGATTAAGTTAGCTGGTAAAGATTTTTTTATAGATTCAAGATAAAGGGTGGAAAAATATTCACACAGATGGAAATCAAAAGCAAGCAGGAATGGCTATACTTAGATAAAATAAACTCTAAATCAGCAACAGTAAAAAGTGACAAAAGAGCCCATTATATAATTATTAAGGGATCAATTCAATAAAAAGATATAATAATCTCTAATATATTTGCACCTACCACTGAAGCACCTGGATTCATAAAACAAATACTATTAGATATTAAAAATAGAGAAAAAATGATATAATTATATGGGGGATTTCAGCATTCCACTGACAATGCTAGGCAGATCATAAAGGCAGAAAGTCAACAAAGACTGGACTTAAACTGGTCTCTAGAACAAATGGACCTAAACAAATACCCAAAACTGTACAATATACATTTTTTTAAATCTGCACATGTAATATTTTCCAAGACAGACCATATTCTAGGCCACATAGCAAGTATCAATACATTTTTATAATATTGAAATCATATCAAGTATCTTCACAGACCACAGCAGAATGAAAGTAGAAATCAGTTCCAAGAGGAACTCTCTAAACTGTACATATACATGGGGATTAAACAACATGTTCCTGAATAATCCTTAAGTCAACAATGAAATCAAGTGGAAATTAAATTTTGTGAAATGAATTAAAACAGTAACACAAGTTATCAAAACCTCTGGGATACAGAAAAAGCAGTGCTATGAGGGATGTTTATCGCACTAAATATCTATATCAAAAAGACAGAAAGATCACTGATTAGCAACTAATATTATACTTTAATAGTTAAGAAAAAAGAAGAGCAAACCAAACCCAAAGATGGTAGAAAAAAGAAATAACAAAGATCAAAGCAGAACTAAACAAAATAGAAAACTGTCTAAGAATACAAAGAGCAAATATAATGAAAAGTTAGTTTTTTGAAAAAGTATACAAAATTCAGATACCAAGAAAAGAAAAGAGGGGATTCAAATAATCTCAATTAGTTATAAAATCTAGGAGACATTACAATTGATAACACAGAAATACAAAAGATCATCTAAGCCTACTATGAACATCTCTATGCCCACTAACTAGAAAATCTAGAGAAAATGGATAAATTCCTGGAATTGTGCAACCTCCCAAGCTTGAATCAGGAAGAAATAGATATTCTGAACAGACCAATAATGAGTAGTAAAACTGAATTAAGAATAAAAAATCTTTCAACACAAAAAAGCCCAGGACCAGAGGGATTCTCAGCAGAATTCTACCAGATGTACAAAAAAGAACTGGTGCAACTCTTACTGTATCTTTTGCAAAAGATTGAGAAAGAAAATCCTCTCTAACTCATTCTATGAAGCCGGCATCACTATGATACCGAAGCCAGGAAAGGACAGAACAAAAGAGAAAAACTACAGACCAATATTCCTGTTAAACATAGATGTAAAAATTCTCAACAACATACTAGTAAAACAAATTCAACAGCACATCAAAAATATAATACACCACACTACCAAGTGGGTTTTATGACAGGTATGCAAGGATGGTTCAACATATGAAAGTCAATAAAGGCAATTCACCACATAAATAGAATTTTTTTTAAAAAGTTATGATCATCTAAACAAATGCAGAAAAATTACTCCATAAAATCCAGCATCCTTTCTTGGTGAAAAAAAAAAACCCAACAAACTAAACATATAAGAACATATCACAAAATAATAAAAGCTGTATATGAAAAACCTACAACCAACATCATGTTGAACAGAAAGGTTGATAGCATTCCCCCTAAGATCTGGAATAAGATAAAGATGCCCACTTTCACTAATTCTATTCAACATAATACTAGAAGCCCTAGCCAGAGCAATTAAGCAAAAGAAAGAAATGAACTGCAAATTGGAAAAGGGGAATTGAAAATCTCTATTTTCTAATAATATAATCTTTTACCTGGAAAAGTCTGAAGAATCCTCTAAAAGGCTCCTAGGTTTGATAAATGAATTCAGTAAAGTCTCAGGTTACAAAATATTTCTATATACCAATAATGACCAAGCTGTTAACTTTTTTTTTTTTGCTTTTTCTACTTTAAAGATGTTATTCCATTTCTGTCTGCCCTTTTTCTACTCTGTTTTTGAGAAAAATGAAAAGAATAAATTAATATTTCTAATGAAAATGAAGCAACTATCAATTTTATTATTCTCTTGTATTTAATATGGCTTATTCCTTGGTTGCCTTTTCTTCGGTCTGTGCAGTTGGTTTCCTACATGCTTTTACATACCAAAGTATACTTTTAAAAATTTCTTTATTCTTAGCATTAGCCAAACTTTTGGACATGTAGGTTTACATTTTTCAAAATATTGTGAAATATCCAGATAATTTTAAAAAATTTTCTCTGCTCAATTCAACTTCTGAGAATACAATTATACTTATAATGTTTGATATAGTCCAAAATGAGAAATTGTTCACTGTTTACATACATGTTGTTTTTATGATTATTCTTCATAGTAAATTATTTCTATGAATCTGTCTTTAAGTTTACTTACCTTTTTTTCCTTCTGTAGTCTTGAATTTCTTTTTGTGCTCATCTAGTCAATTTTTCATGTTCTACATTTTAATCTTCAATTCTGAAATATTTATTTGGTTCATTTTTATTGGTCCAATTGCTCTGTCCAAACAATCCTTTTCGTTAATCATCAAATCTTTTTATTGATATAATGTACTAGAACATACTCACAATAGCCTTTTAAAGGCTTTATCTGTTCATTTTAACATCTAGATCATCTCATGATCCGTTTTTAATATTAATTATCACTATTTACTGCTTGTTCATATGTTTTACACATTTTTTTTCAAATTTATGCCAGACATTATTGATGTCATTTTGGAAGGTATCTGGATCGTGTGGTATATCTTAAGTTTTGTTCTGGCAAAGAGTTAAATTACTGGTGAATTATTTTTTCGCCAAGCTTAATTTTATTATTTGTCTTAAAATGCTATTTCTGTTTTGCCCTTATTCTGAGAGTCTGGCCTTTGGTTTAGAGCATAGTGTTTACTCTAATACATGGCTTTACTGTGGTACAAATTAATTTCTCCCTGGCCAGTATTCCAAATTCTCCCAGCACAGTATGATCTTTGATATCTCTATTGAGCTTGCAGCCCAAGAAGCAGTCTCTCTCTGTTAGCCCCATAAAGTTTCATCCCATAAAATCACATATCAGCTTTAGGCAAAAGCTTATGTGTATGTAAACATCTGGTGTCCACATCTGTGTGTATTCTTCCTCATTTTACTCTCTGGGGTTCTACCTTGAAAATTTCTACCATTTCAATTCTCTGAGCTCTAAACTCTGCCTTTACACATCAGTATAAACACTATGCTCTACTTTGTTTCTTCTTCTTTGTGCCCTATTCTGGGAAGTGCTCCCTTGTAGAAATATGGAGAACATAAGGACTTCAGCTTGATTTTTTCTCTTCTGTGAAGGGTGACACTCCTTGTGTCCATTGTCTAAAAAACACTTTCCTGGCTGGCACCAATCATACTGTCATTGCTAGAAGTGGAATTTGAGTTTTCACTAGATACATTTGCTAATATCAAATTTGAGCATTTGATAACATGTTAGTGAAGGAAGTTAGAATCACAACAGTAAATGATCCTTCAGGTTAAATGAATTTATTTTGTTTATGTGTAAATTTTTAATTTTTCCCCTTGAAATATGATAATGCTCTAAGATATCTAAAGACGTTTCCTAGCCCTTTGCATTATTAGTAGATTTCTCCTAATTTAAAGTGTAAACATAATACGTATGTAATATTTTACATATAATAAAAGTTAATTAAATATATTATTAAATTATTTTTTAAAACTTAATACTCTTTGTATCATATAAATATCTTTCTCTTCATTTACACTGGCACCACCATACTTCACATTGTCTTTAAATATGGCTTTTTCTTCATTGCAATGTTCTTTTTGCTGAAGTTGCCTTTTCATCCAGGCTAGTTTGTTATAATATATTCTTCACATTATACTTGTGATTACTCTTTAAAATGTGCATAAAATTATGTCATGTCCCCATTAGAAAACATCCAGTAATGACCTACTGTTTGTAAAATAACATTCTAAAGCCTAGAATAACACTAGAAATTATAATGGAATAATGTCTCTTTATTTCTTCATCTCTCATTACTCTTGTATTCCCAATCCACTCACACTCCATATAATAGGCATATTTGAGCATTGACGCTGCTGCTCCTTAAAGCTCCATTCTTTCCTTGTATTGAACAGTTATCTTGTATTACTTTATCTTTGTGGTATTTCACTGCTTTAAATGCTTGTTTGATCATATTTCTTTACTCATTGCATTTGAGGACTATTTGAGGACAAGGATAGCACTTTGGAATGGCTATTTAGCCAATAAATTTTGATTTTAGTCAATAAATTTTGAATAAAATCTATTGAATCATTAAATAATATTATTTAAGTCTTGTTGGATATATTCAGAAGATAAACTTGGTTAATTAAAGGTACATATTTTAAAAATTTACATTTTAATATCTTCAATAGTGTTCAAACATCTTCAAAAGTATAAATGGTAAAACAGAAAGCAACTAATCTTTAAACACTGAGTGAAACAGTTTAATAAAATATTTAGAAATTAGCTACTATTAACATCCTAGGGAGCTTCATTGGAAGAAAAAAAGTCAGTTTTTATAATGAAATGTCTTATATATCTTAGTGCATCTTATCTTTTAGCTATAGAGAGCATGAAGCAAGAATATTCAGAGAATCCATGAGAATTGCTGCTTAATGCATATAACTAAGAGAAAGATTGGTGAATTACTGATCTTTATTTGAAGATAACACTTTTTTTTTCATTTTTTGTATTTGTATTTTTTATTTTTTTATTTCAGAATATTATGGGGGAAAAACATTTTGGTTACATATAATGCCTTTGCTTCACCCTAGCCAGGGCTACAAATGTGCCCTTCCCCCATACAGTGTGCTCCACATCCATTAGTTGTGAGTTTACCAACCCCCACCACCACCCCTCCCACCTGACTGGCACCCAGTGACTATTACTACCATGTGAGCACCTTAGTGTTGATCAATTAGTACCAATTTGATGGTTAGTACATGTGGTGCTTGTTTTTCCATTCTTAATACCTCATTTCAAAGGATGGGTTGCAGCTCTAGCCAGGATAATATAAGAGGTGCTAGTTCACCATTAATTTTTGTAGTTGAGCAGTATTCCATGGTGTACATATGCCACATTTTATTAATCCACTCATGTATTGATGGGCACTTGGGTTGTTTCCACATCCACATCTTTGCAGTTGTGCATTGTGTTGCCACAAACATTCGAGTGCATATGTCTTTATTATAGAATGTCTCTTTTTCCTTTGGGTAGATGCCTAGTAGTGAGATTGCTGGATCAAATGGCACGGAAACTGGATCCCCACCTCTCACCTTTCACAAAAATTAATTTGTGATGGATAACAGACTTAAACTTAAGGCATGAAACCTTAAGACTTGTAGAAGAAAATGTTGGGAAAACTCTTATAGACATCAGCCCAGGCAAAGAATTTATGAAGAAGACCCTCAAAACAATCATAGCAAGAACAAAAATAAATAAATGAGATCTGATCAAATTAAAAAGCTTCTGCACAGCCGAGGAAATTACCATGAGAGTGAACAGACATCCTACAGAATGGGAGCAAATACTTGCATGTTACACATCCAACAAAGGGCTAATAACTAGAATCTAAATATAACTTAAGAAAATTAACAAGAAAAATTCAAACAACCCCAATAATAAATGGACAAAGGACATGAACAGAAACAGAAGACAGAATAATGGCCAGGAAACATATAAAAAAGTGCTCAACATCTCTAATCATTAGGGAAATGCAAATCAAAACTACAATGAGATATCACCTAATTCCAGTGAGAATGACCTTTATCAAAAAGTACCAAAACAACAAATGCTGGCATGGATGTGGAGAGATTGGAACACTTTTACACTGCTGGTGGGACTGCAAATTAATACAACACCTGTGGAAAGTAATTTGGAGATATCTAAAAGAGCCAAAAACAAACAAAAAGAAGATAACACATTTTTATAAGAGAAAATAATAAAATTTTAGCTAGCTAGGTATAGATAACTAGATGTATTTTACTATTTTGTTGAATAAAGCAGATAATATACCAATGTAAAAATGTACTTATAAGAATTCTTCTCTAATATACATTTCTTGACAAATAGACATAAAAGAGATAATTTCGGGTGGTGATTTACAAATGCTGTTTTCATAAGGACTCAAAGAGAGATTGTTCATTTTAAGACCCAGGAAGTATAGATGCAGATGAAACCAATAAAATGACCTTCAATCAACACTATCTCTGCTTTCCTTCCTGCCTGATATTGTAAAAAAATGTTGTGAGCAATAAAAGAGAATGATCACACAGATCGATAAGAAATAGTAGTCTTAAAATAAATAACTCCATATGCTCCAGTTTCAGAGAAAGGAAGTAGAGTTTCCAGATAGAATACGGGAAATCTTTAAGGAAGTAGGCCAGGACAGAAAGAAATAAAGAAATAAGTATGATGAGATGAAATCAAGCTTTTAAGAGGTTTGACAAAAATAAAATGGTTACATATTGAAGAAAAAGAAAAACGTATGAATTATTATACAGCATCATAAATTTTTTTCAACGTCTCCTCATACAATGTGAAGAACAGTACTATCTTATGTTTCATTATAAAATAAAGATATATCAGTCAGTTCTTCTAGTAATGGCTCCCATCTTTTTAATCACCAATTAAAACCTATCTATCTATGAATCATTATAAATAACCAAAGTCCTGATGAATTACAGATTTATTTGCAGATAATCATATTATTTTGAACAATGAATCTTAAAATTGATGATCCTCTTATAAATTCTACCAGTGTACTGACAATATATGTTGGTTATCATTGAAAAGAATGATCTTTAAAAATATATTTAGAATGTGACCCCCCAAAAATCTTAAAAGTTATGGAGCGTATAGAATGAGAGTTGATATTCTAATTAGGGCCCCTGGCAAAAAAACTGAAATTACATATGTTAAATCTATGAATTCTTTGCCAGCAGCCATGAAATTTGGACTTTGAAGTTATTTTGTTTTGCTGAACTATGGATTTGCAAGACTAGTGTGCAAACAAGAGTGATATAATGATGAGTGAAACTATTATCATTTGACCAAGATCTCCAATTGAGCTTTGCCAATGCTTCTCTCATTGTTCATGGCCCAGCAGTGCTTACAAATATGTTGAAAATAAACATATCAATATCCCTCCTTTCTTGTGGGGGAAAAAATGTGACTAGGTAAGGAGTGAAATTTTAACAAAACTGGAAAAGAAATTGAGTGATGTAAGCACAGGAAACATGGTAATAACAGAAACACCATTTTGGGGGAAAATACTGCCTCAATAAATGTTTCTATGTGTAATATTATATTATGAAAATATTGAGTGTGGAAATCTGGAAAAATAGTTTAGGCAGAGGACAAATACAAAAGGCCCTAAAAGGAGTATGCTTGTTTCATTTAAAGCAAAGTCATGAGGCTGATGTGGCTGGTGAATAAATGTTGAAGGGAAAAGTGATAGGAGATAAGATGAGTAAGCCAGTTGTGGACTACACCCTACAATGCTGTGTAGACCATTCAAGGTAGGGTTTCATGTTACTCTTCAAATTGCCACCACTGTAGATAAGTAAAGATATTGAAAGTAAGCATTTAGAATTTTTAATAAAGTTTTGTAAAATAAATATTGTTATATATATAGAATTTACTTATAATTGGCCTGCATAAATACTTTAAATTTTATTTTTAGTAATTTATTTTTGTGTATTTTATAAAATATTAGTACATCATAGATTGGACACTTACATTTTCTTTTAAATGTTCCCTTTCCTCATTGTTCAAGAAGCACTGTAATCAAGTTGGCTTTTACTCAGTAAGATAAGCAGACAAATGACATAATCAAAAATATTTTAAAAGTATCACTTTGGCTTCTGAGAAAATACCATGTAGAATGGTAGACAAGAATATACAAAGAGAAACCAGTTAGGAGACCAGTATCACAATCATTTTGGCGTCTGTTTTTTGTTTTTTTTTCCATAGTGTAGTCCAGTGTGGTAGCTGTAGAATTGGAAGTTAATAGATTCTTGATCTGTTCTAATGCTAAGATCTGTTCTAATTTTCTAATGCTTATGAATGGATTGGATATAGGTATTAAAACAGAATGAAATCCTGGCTGACTTCAAGATTTTGTCTTAGGCTACTGGAAAAAATACAGTTGGATTTGACATTTACTGAAATAAGCAAAGATGCAGGTAGGCTTGGATATGTGGTAATGGGAGAACCTAGAAGTTCTGTTTAGATTTCTTCTCTTTTTCTCAATTAAATTGGAAAGAAGGTATCATGTGAAAATGAGGGCTCTTGGTATAGGTGTAGGATTTGAGGAAAGAGTTGAATTTGCAAATAGCAATTTGCAAAATAACAGGAAAGAAAAATATGAAATTAAAAGATGATCCAATGATAGTGGCCAGGGATTTAAACATCCAGCTGCACAGTTGTATAGAAAAACGTAAGACATTTCACCATGATTGACGTTGTTCCTCAGACTACAACCAAGTGAGGAAGTAAGTTGACAAATATATTAGGAAATGATAATATTTAAAATTTGGCAGAGTGAATTTGAGGACATGATACATGTGAATGACAGTAAAAAGTGGTAAGATCAGGCCGGGCGCGGTGGCTCACGCCTGTAATCCTAGCTCTCTGGGAGGCCGAGGCGGGCGGATTGCTCGAGGTCAGGAGTTCGAAACCAGCCTGAGCAAGAGCAAGACCCCGTCTCTACTATAAATAGAAAGAAACTAATTGGCCAACTAATATATATAGAAAAAATTAGCCGGGCATGGTGGCTCATGCCTGTAGTCCCAGCTACTTGGGAGGCTGAGACAGAAGGATCACTTGAGCCCAGGAGTTTGAGGTTGCTGTGAGCTAGGCTGACGCCACGGCACTCACTCTAGCCTGGGCAACAAAGCGAGACTCTGTCTCAAAAAAAAAAAAAAAAAAAAAAAAGTGGTAAGATCAATGGATTGTTTGTCCCTTTGGAATCATATAAATTTGTGAAGTCAGAGTCCTACAGAAATAAAAGGGGAAGGTAACTCTGAAAATGAAATTACTGAGTTTGAGATTGTAGATGACTGTCAGTTATCAATAACAACAAGGTGTCAGATATGACCATGCATGGTGTACATGGAGACATTTAGGGGACATTTCATTAAAGTAGAGGATATAATGTCTAGGGTACTAGAAAGATTATCTATGGGGATATTAAAATCAACAAAGCTCAGGAAATGAGTAATATTAAAAAGAATGTTAGCAAATTTCAGGTCAAAGTCTTCAACATGTAAGCACAAACGTAAATGACTCCAATAAGAGCAGGTACTGAATAGAATGATCTGATAGCATAAGTTTCAAATATGGCTTTCATCTTATGTTTCATACACACTGTAGTTTAATCGATATTATATTTTATGCCTGGTATTATCAAATAGTAACTGTCCAGAGAAGTGCATTGAATAACATAACATAATATACCTAGAGACACTTTCTTTCATTAATTTCACATATCCTCAGGGAAAACAACTAGGTTCAATGAATAAAAGTTATAAGGCAAACATCAGCTCTAAAAATTCAACATTTTAAACATGATTTAGTTTAGAAAATATGAGCCACAAGTCACTGAATGTTCAAGCAAAGTCTGCATGACCATCTGTCAGGGCTTTTGTAGAGAAGATTGCTTATTTCATAGGAAGTCTTTTTCCCATTTCAGCATTTTGCCCTTGTAATGAAGTAGTAGAAAAATAACATATACTGATCAGATAAATTTCTTTTCCTCCCTCCCTCCCTCTCTCTCTTTCTTCCTATCTCTATCTCATTCTCTCCATTCTTCCCTCCCTGTCTTCCTTCATTTCTTTCATCAATTGCCAGGCACTGGGCTAGGTACAGTTAATAAAGAGTTAAACATTCATGCCATGATTTCAAGTATGTAATTCAAGTATAGGAAGAGGATCTCAAAAAGCAGGTATGCATATTTTCAAATAGGTGTGTTCATATGGCACATAAAAGCACAGAGGAGGGTGCAGTCAAAGAGGGTCAGGGGACCTTCTAGAACTGGATTTAGTGGATGAAGATTTTTGAGGGTTTGAGAAAAGAGAAGCACATGTTAAGAACTAGGAAAAGCAACTGCAT
This sequence comes from Microcebus murinus, assembly GCF_040939455.1. Taxonomy (NCBI): domain Eukaryota; kingdom Metazoa; phylum Chordata; class Mammalia; order Primates; family Cheirogaleidae; genus Microcebus; species Microcebus murinus. Next base: position 18,803,607 of record NC_134114.1, read on the forward strand.
AGATCTGGAGGCACAAAAGAACAGACAGACGTTATAAAAGTGCAGTCGACTTTGGTGGGTGTTTTCTACGTGAAGGAGTAGAGCCACTGGGGTGAGAGGAAAAAGATGATGTGAGGAGGGGCCTGTAAGCAGGAGCTTAGTCATGAAGTTCCTTGTAATTATATTCTGCAGCCAGAGAGTTTATGTTTTGTTTATTTGTTGGGTTGTTGCCTATATCTCTTAACATGCAAATGCAGACATGTCACTTTTTTTACTGTGACAGTAGAGTCCAGAAAGCTCTTATCCCAATATTCCTCCTAAATTCTATCCATATCTATTTTCCCTCTACATTTTTCTCCCTCTTTCACAACAGGTTTTGTAAAGGTATATATTCTCTTTTGCCTCAGAGCCTTGTGAAAGCTGTTCCCACTCTTTGGCACAATCCTCACGCTGTGAATGACTCACTGCCTCCATTCCCTCATTTCAACTTGGAAATTCATATGCAACTTTTTTACAGTTGATCACCAAGCCTTTGGCTAACCCAGAAGCATTGCTGGGTCCTCTGTTTATGAGTTCCTCCTGTGTGTCCTTATTCCCGAAACCTAAATCTTCTCTCTTTCCCTATAAACTCCATGAGACCAGGAGATCCATATCCTCACTGCTGAGACAGAGCTGAATGAATAGATGTATGAATGAAGGGGTAGCTGAATGGAAATACGCATGAATGCTGTTGAGTATGGACTGTTTCTGCAGGAGCTTAAAGTTCAATGGGTTAAACAGTGTAGTAACTTGATCCAATGTGTTTTATAAAATCCTCTTCATAGAACCTGGGGAGGAAACTTGATAGAAGATAAGATTAAAAGACAAATATCATGATATGAATTAGGAGAATATTTTAATAGTTTAGGAAAGAAGATGTTATGTAGGAAGAGCAGAGGTCATGATATGAATTAAATGGATTACAGAGATATTTAGTTGGTGTACAATAAACAATCAGATGTATAAAGTGAGAGAAAGATGGTGGTGGTAAAGATGACATGATTCTGGCTGATTAAGTACATGATGGTGTCTTTCATCAAAACAAATACTGAAATAAAACCAGCAAGTCTTGGGATGAGACAGTAAGTTTAGTTGTAAAAAAGATCAAACTATTAATGTAGAGAGAAAATAAGTTTTGTGACATATCTGTTACTCTCCATAGGTTTGGACAGTACATCTAAACTATGGAATTGATGTGCAGGGGTCCTCAAACTTTTTAAACACTGTTCCTCAGACCATTGGAGGGCTGGACTATAGTTTAAAAAAAACTATGAACAAATTCCTATGCACACTGCACATATCTTATTTTGAAGTAAAAAAACAAACGGGCAAAAACATCCTCATGTGGCCTGCGGGCCATAGTTTGAGGACCCCTGAAGTATAGGAAGTAATTTTTAAGTAATGAAAATGAATAAGCATTCAGCATGCAAAATGTGCAATGAGAAGAGAATATGGGGGAGATCCTGGAGATACATCTGTGTGTGTGTGTGTGTGTGTGTGTGTGTGTGTATGACAGCAAAGTTATGGGACACAGAAGAGAGACTTTTACATGGAAAAAAAAGGAAAAAAAAAATCCTGGAGCAAGTGATCAAAAATATCAAATGTGGCAGGAGGTCAAATAAAATAGAGACTGGAAAATGCTCATTTGATTTTATCACACACAGGTTATTGTTATTGTCACAGAGGCTTCAGTCAAGTGTTTGGGCCAGCAACCAGACCATAGGAGACGAGAAGTGATTGGGAGGAAAGAAGTTAATGAAGCAATATACTACTCCATAGAGAAATGTATTTCTGTTATGAAAGAAAAGGAAAGTACTACAAACATTCAAGCTAGTGGAAGGATATTCGTTAAAATGGTATTAGCCTCAATTGCAGTGATATTTCAGTGTAAGAATTCTTGTTTTGCATAATGAAACAATATCCCCTAAATAATTCTGTTACCTACACAAAGCAGAGTACTCACACTAAAAATATCAGTGCTTATCCTGCTAAAATTTGTAGCATCCAGATTTTTGTTTCAGTGTGAGTATAGCAGAGTTTGTACCCTAATATTTTAATTTGAAAGTTAAGGTGATAAAAATGCTTTAATAGGTACTTAAAAGTATTTTGTGACTCTGAATGGATGTTTAAATCTAAAAAAAAATCTATTACTCTTTCAGCAACAACTGGTTTGGGATGCTGAATAGATGCATATGTCTACAGGAGTCTACTTTTAAAGTTCTGCATGCCATTAGGAGACAGGATTTCTGTCCCTGTACTTCAGTAGACAATTTATCATTGACAGTCACTTCTGTTAAGATTGCAGTCTAATTTTTAAACACGCCTTTCTTCACCTTCAACTAGTTACAATGTCACTCTATGTATTAAGTTATAAATATTTCATGTTGGAAATTTGTCAAGAAAAGAAAAAAAGCAATATGCACATGGTTTTTCCCTGGGGTACATGCTGTAATAGCTAAAGTGTCTTACAATGAGGAAATTAAGTAAATTATAGAGCATTAACTTGGTATCAGGTTAAGTTGCCTTTAAAACAATCATGAAAAAAAAATTGCAACATATAAATACAGTGATTTAAACTTCCATTAAAAAGTGGACTATAGGATGATTTGGTCATTACTATTTCAACCACAAAATACATGTCCCTATTGACAATATTTGCAATATAAAATACAAATGTGAAAATAGCTGAGGGATGCTTTTTTATCTAAAGGATTTTTTTTCTGAATTCATTGTTTTTAATAATAAAAGGGTATATCATAGGCATTGTTGCTATTCTCCCAATTTATCCAATGGCATACAAAAAACTACTAAAAAATTGTGAAAAGTTAAATCTGTGACACCTGTAACAAAAAAGTTTCTTGGATTTTCAAAAGTAACATTATGATAACATTTAAATTTTATTTTCTTTAAAGTATATTAATCCATGAGTCAAATAAATCAGATTTCTTCATGTAAATGAGCCATATAAGCCTCTTTCTCTAGGATTCTGAGTGATCAATTCCTGATCTACCACATAAAATACAGAGACACTGTGGTTTTCCCAAAGATTACGTTATACTCTTGGATGAAAATAGTTCTTGGGCACAAAGTTTCAACTTTACAGATAGTTATTAGACTCAAATTGCCCAGAGACAGAATTCTTGTGTTGCTCTGTGTTATTCTACATTATTTGAAACTATTGTATTTTTGCCCTCAACAAAAGGTTTAAACACATGCAATTAAAAACAAAGCACAATTGCTTCTTTTGATCTAAATAGAACTTAAAGTCATGGATTTTTTTAGTTTTGTTACTTGCTTTTTGACATTTATTGTTTGAATAATGGGCTTCTGATTGGACATCAGGCTAATTCTAATAATAAAGTGAATTAAAACTGAACCAGTCTTGAAACTGGTTTTAGTGACTTTGCTTGAAAGAGTTGTATACCACAGTGACACTGATATTGCTTTCCTATACTAATACCTTTCTCCACTGCCTTGCTTGTTCTGACATCCACAGTACTGAGAAATACATTTCAGGAGGCCCTAAATTGATTGTTTTCCAATTTTCTAAAAGCCATCTACCCTAACCCCAGTCACAGAGATTGGGCTAATTTTTGGATGGGTGAGTTAACATTTTTTGACTGAAAGCTCCAAAAGAGAGGTCAGGCTGATCAGACCTAAGAAAAGCCCACCGGCTTATAAATATCACTTTCTGTCTTGGCTGACCATCCATTTCTCACTACACTTCTCTGATACAAGTTACTTAAGGCATAATATGATATCAGTTTTACGATTATGCTCTAGAATATAAATTTCTATGAAGTCACAAGAATTATACTATTATTGAAGTTAGAAAAACTAAGATGTCACTTACCTCAATACCCTCACTTTGCAAATGAAGAAGTCATGGTTGTAGAGATAAAATATCATCTCTAGGAAGCTGTAGATTCATAACATGAAACATGATACTCTTGATTCTCAGTTGAATTATTTCTATGACCAGTCTTTTTTGCATGTTATTCAATTTTAACAATGTCCCTCACTGCCATTTTGCAATACAAATTTGTTTTTGTATATGGCAGGCACTTTTGGCAACATTTAACAGAAAGACCAAATTTACATGTTTCAGATATATATGCATTATGCTGTAGCTTCTACAGCTTTCTATAGTATATTTTAGAAATTCCTTCTTATTCCATAATTAGCTCAGAAAGTCATATAAGATTGATAGTAGGTATAAAATTTTAAACTTATACAATGGTTATAAGAAAATGTAGTACCTATTTTTCTGGTTTAAAATTGTTCTTCATAATGATATGTGATCAGGAAGGCAAAATTCTCAATTTTCTAAACAGTGTACATGCACACGAGGTCACAGTTAAGGTTACCTTGGGGGATCTAATTCTGAATTTCCTGACTTTTGTGGGTTTAAATCATAACTTTAATGTTCCATTAATGCAGGGTGTTTTTTTTTTTTTTTTACATTGAATTGTTTTATGTCTTTTATTCCGCACTAATGGACACTGTGTTGATTTCTGTGAATATCAAGGAGAGCTCAATATTCTGGTAAATTCTTCTTAGTTCATGTTTTACTTTTTAAATCCTTTTGAATTTGACTAAAACAATTTAAAAGCTTTTCTATCAATAACCATTTTTTTTTATTTTGCAGAGAAAGACCATACAATATTGTTTTTTGTACTTAACATTAAGAAGTACCTTCTGAAAATGGAACATTCTATGATTTGTTTCATTGTTTAAGGAGCTTTAAAATGCTATTAAATCACAAGGTCAGTAACTTTTTCATTTACACTTAAAAACATTAGACCAGCCATCATAAAACAAACAAACAATATAACTTTGGTTAAGTATGAATCTCAATGACATGCATACCCACAATGCAGCTTTTTAATTCTGGGATAATATATGAAATTCTTAATGAGAGAGGCTCATGTTTTAATACATTTTGTGTAATCAATCTGAGTTCTCAGTTAGTTGATCAATTAAAATATATTTATTGAGTTAAGTAAAATTATCAGCTTTCTAAACCCATTGTATTTATATTTATTCTCCACACTAAAATAATTATCTTTAAGTCTAAGGGTTACACACACTTATTTCAATTAATTTACTGATAGTTCTAGAACAGAGCATTATCTCAGAGCAAATTAAAAGACAAGGAAAAAATGATTTGGTAATTATCAACAAGCCTATAATGTAAAGACAGACTCTAAGCTTAGTAAAAGCAAAGACTGTGTTTTGTTTAACACTCTGAGCCAGTAGCTATAATGTAATGCTATTTAAAAGTGGTTCCCTAGATTTTAAATGGTGTATTTACTATTTTAGTATCATGCTGACATGTTCTTAATATGATACAACTAAGATATTTTTCATACACATTTTACATTTAAAATTTTTTCTTAGAATGCAATAATACCTAAACATATTAAGTGCATGACCTTTTGAGGCATTAGAGTTAATAGCAACAGATAGACCATTTGAAATATTTGATGTTTTATGAAAAACAAAGGAGAAATCCACATGGGCAAATATTTCCAATTGTCCAAATATGGATGATTCTCAATATGATACAGTATTGTTTTCTCACACCCGTGCTCAAAGGGCTATTCTCACTTTTAGATGGGAAAATTAGTATACAGATAGGTAAAATATCTTGGCAGAAGGAACATGGGGAAACTAGAACATGGTAAGATAAAAAGCCAAAACTAAAATGCATGCCAAAAAAAAAAAAAAAAAACCAACACTTTAGAAACATTTTTTTTGGCATTAACATTTAAGTTGAAAATCTGTATACTTTTCAATCCACTATTCTATTCTAACAGAAATATCTTCTAACAGTCACCAAATATTCTAACAGAAATATGTACTAATATTCACCAAAATTCATGCACAAAATGTTCATTGTCTTAATTATAGTATTCAAAAGTGAACATAACTACAGGATACACACAAAACCTGCTTAGGTTCATATAATGAGATATTATACAGTAATGACAATGATCAAACTATAATTATATCTAGCAAGAGAGATGGCTCTCACAAACATAATCTTACACTAAAGAAGGCAAATAATTGTATGCTGTGTGATTCCATTTGTATGACGCATATTAAAACAGAGAAAACTAGTTTGTGCTTTTAAAGTTAGGGTATTGATTCCTTTGGTAAAGATAGTGGCCGGAAGGGAATTTTATGGGATGCTAATAATTTTCTGTTTATTATTTTTGAGTTTTGAGCATACAAATGTGATCACTATGTAAAATTCATTGAACTGTACATTTATGGTTTGTGCACTTTGTTATGCAAATCTTCACTGAAATCTAAATTTACCAAAATAATGCTAAAATGAAAGTAAAATGCATTTTGGAGTCACATCGATTTAGGTCCAAATGCATCTCTAGCATTTAAGGTAACTTTGGTTTTCAGGTGAGGAAATGAGTATGGACCACCTACATTATAAAATTATTTTAAAGATTAAGACCAATGAATGAACTCCTCATGGCATAAAGTAGATATTTACATAACACTTCTGGTGGTACTGCAAACTAGTACAACCCCTGTGGAATGTAATATGGAGATACCTCAAAGAACTACAAGTAGAACTACCATTTGATCCAGCAATGCCATTACTGGGCATCTACCCAAAGGAACAAAAGTCATTCTATAAAAAAGACATCTGCACTAGAATGTTTATAGCAGCACAATTCACAATTGAAAAGATGAGGAAACAACCTCAGCGCCCATCAATACATGAGTGGACTAATAAAATGTGGTATATGTATATCATGGAGTTCTACTCAACCACAAAAAACAGTGGTGATCTAGCACAAAGATAATACCTCTTGTATTATCCTGGGTAAAGCTGGAGCCAGTTCTAGCAAGTGAAGTATCACAAGAATGGAAAAAACAAGCACCACATATACTAACCATCAAGTTGGTATTAACTGACTTAACTGACCAACACTTAAGTGCACATATAGTAGTAACATTCACTGGGTGTCGGGCAGGTGGGAAAGGGAAGAGGGGATGAGTATATTCACACCTAAAGGGTGTGGTGCGCACTATCTGGGGGACGAACATGCTTGAAGCTCTGACTCAGGTGGGGCAAAGGCAATATATGTAACCTAAACATTTGTACCCCCATAATATGCTGAAATAAAAATAAATAAATAAATAAATATGATAGATATTTAATAACAGCTATTGGGATTTCTTTTTTGTTAATTTTTATTTGAAAGTTCAAAGGTATAGCAAGCACAGGACTGGAAATCTAGTCTACATCTGATTCTAAAGTCCACATATTTTCCTTAAATCTTGTTGCCTCTCTCCTACTGTGATTTTTCTCTTAAGGAAGAATTATATGTTACAGCAATGAGGGAAATTATTACAGGATGACATATTAAAAAGCATGATTAGAAAAAAAATCCACTATTGCTAATCCCATTAGCTTAATTCTTTTTTTTTTTTGTTTAGAATCCAGAATAAAGGAGAAAATATTTCAAATTTTAATTCGTTTGAACTCTCAATGGCCTCAAAACAACTAGTCATGCTGGTACCAGATGTTCTCAACATCAATTTTGACTTTCCAGTTGATATTTATTTCATGAGAGTTCAGAATCTGATGACTTACAACTTAACTAAAGAAAAGAAAAAACAAGATAGAGAAAGAAGCAGAGAATGTTCTACATAGATCCCTTTCTAACTGTGTCATTCTGTCACTGAACTCTCAGGTAACACTGAGTTTCTAGAATAACAGCTTGTATATTTCATCACCTTCTGACAGAACAGAAAAATATTAACATTTTTGGGGGGTACTCTTTCTCATATATGAAAAATGTAACAATTTCTTGTTTGACTCACCAGGGCTCTTGTAGGTGGCTTTTGAATCACTACAACCTCTTCATCAACTAATTTATTTAAATTTAATAAATATGGGGTCCATTTAAGCCAGGACACAGATGATATGCCTCTCTCTTTCTAAGGAAGTATAAATAAAATTCCTTGGCATTTATTGTATGAATTAAAATACACAAATTTGACTTTATGGCAATGTGAGAAGACAGGACAGGATTAAAAACTAGAACCTGGCATGAGACCTGCTCACTAGTTCCCAACATGTTCTGAAGCAGTGAATGTAGGTCTAGATGCTCGCTCACCAGAGAAGATAGGACTTTGGGGAGGAAGATTACTTTTACAAGATTTATTACAATGCCTGATATCGGGGTGGCTAAAATGAGGTGTCAGAATTATAACCAGTGTGTACAGTTATTGCTGTGGGCCATAAATGGCTATTCACTTATGAAGGTGTGCACTTGCCATTTAGAATATGTGTCCATAAGAAACGAGATTTTAACCCCTTATTGTGTGATTCCACTCCATGCAGAATTTCTGTTATGGTGATGCCTTGTGATTGTGAGCAAGACCAAAATTAATGAATGACAAAAAAGCAGACTTAAATGAATAATGAACATTTGCAGGAAAAATAAGTGCCTATCAGAGGTTTTAGTGGTACTACTCACAGATCTGATAATTATCACAGGAATGTTGGAGACATAAAAATTTCAGTTCTTTGTAGCATAGTGCTGGCAGTAAGAATATTCTAAGCAACAACTGATGAGGCTAGGCTCTTGCAATGGTAAGTTAGTATGTTTGTAAACTGTTTTGTTATTGTGTTGTTTCTTGGAAACATAGGCAGGACTGCTAGTCAGGAAGGCTCAGGTATTTGGAATTTTGGGTGATAGAGTCAGGGTAATGAGGCTCAGTTGGCATGTGTCTACAATATTTATCTAAAAATAATTGCATTTATTTTTGGAATAGATTTTTTTTTTCCAAAAAAGGCAAACATGTACAGTAAGAGAAGTAATTCTTGGTTTCCCAGGGCTGGATGTGGAAATAGGCAATGATTGAAACGGGCATGAAGGATGTTTTCAGTGCGAGGCAACTGTTCTACACCTGGAGTATGGTAATAGTTGCACAACTTTGTAAATTTACTAAAATTCATTGATAGTACAGTTAAATGGATTTTTTTCTTTTCTTTTTCTTTTTTGAGACAGACTCTCACTCTGTTGTCCAGGCTAGAGTGCCGTGGTATCAGCCTAGCTCACAGTAACCTCAAACTCCTGGGCTCAAGTGATCCTTCTGCTTCAACTTCCCAAGTAGCTGGGAATACAGGCATGTGCCACCACGCCTGGTTAATTTTTTTCTATATGTATTTTTAGTTTTCCAGATAATTTCTTTCTATTTTTAGTAGAGACAGGGTCTTGCTCTTGTTCAGACCGGTCTCGAACTCCTGATCCACTCGCCTTGGCCTCCCAGAGTGCTAGGATTACATGCATGAGCCACCTCACCAGGCCCAGTTAAATGGATTTTTATGGTATATAGATGATGCCTTAATAAACCTGTTTAAAACTCTTGAGTATTTAGACTTCTCTAGTTAAATAACTTCACTCTTCACTGCTTTTTTATTTATACTATGCCTTTTTCATTAGTTATTCTTTCATTTTATGTGATTCTCTCATTGATAGAACCCCTCAAGAGAAAAAAAAAATCCCAAACTGGAGTTGGGATTTCTTGACAACACTAAATAATTATCATTTTTTACCACCTTCTCACAGAAAGCAGAATAGAGAATCAGATTAAATCAGTGTCTATTTGTCTTAAGCCAGATATAAAAGGTCTCTGGGCTGTTATCAAAATATAAGCCTCTGTTCTGTAATGAGAGTAAGGCTATGCTATGACTGCAAATCTCCTTTTATAATCCTCCTTTATGTTAAAATCATACTAGCATTTTTTATACTTCCATAAAAGAAAAAGACACCACCTTTTGTGCCTTTTTATGAGAGATTGGGATAGAATGCTACTATAGAATAACTCTGGAGGAAGACGGAAAAGATGTCAGAACAACCTTCCTTCCACTTTCCCATCCCCACCCTGCAGGCCTTATTCGGAAATAGTTTCATAATATGCCTTTCTAAGGCTTGACTATAGCTCAGAGACAAACTCCTTTTTCTGGTGCCCTTCTTTTCCAAGTAAGCAAAGCCAAGTCCTTGGGTCAATACTGTTTGATGGTTGGACAGTCCCTCCTTCAGAGGCAGGGACAGAGGCATCTGTCCATTTCCTGGCCTTGAACTTGATAATATATGAAGCCTATGGAAAAATGGCTGACAAATCTTTAAGAGTTCTGCAAATTACACTGTACTGAAAGCAACGAGATTTAAATTATGGTCAGGATGATGTATGGAAAGAAGTTCAAAATTTGGTAGATTCTAAAATTCAAGGGCTATTTCAAACACTCAAGATATATTTTGCAAGAAGAGCTATGTGACTGAAACATTCACTGAACAATTGCATGTTTGTGAAGGCTTCTATATAACATTTACATAGGAGAGCAACCTGGGCAGGCATACAATTCTTGAAATATACTTTTCAGTCTACATACCCAGTACAGCCTGAAAGGATATGTTTGAGACCCCACATTTTTATTTATTTTCATGTTTCCTAAAGAGTTTAAAAATTCTATTATTATCAGAATAATTTTTAGCTATTTCTAAGCTATGACCCTCTTGCTCTTATTTTCTGGAATGAATTCCCCTCTTTCAATTTACATGTGCTGTCTTTGTCACAGGAAAGCATTTCTTGAAAACTTCATACTTTGGTTCTATTTTTCCCTCTTTCCATTTTTTTCTAAATTAATACTGGTTTTCTGAAGGCTAGCTCTTTAACTGCTGTCTTCTATTTTCTTATTTTATATTTAGTCTTGAAAATCTCTCCCTCTTTTTTTTTAATCTGTATTCTAAGAAGGCCTCTTTCTTTTTCTAAATTTGATACTGTTTTCAATGACACAAATCCTGCATTTACTTCTTCTAATGTGGATTTGTTTTTATTTTTATATTTTTAGGTGTGTTGTTAATGTTTCTTACATCTAATTATCTTTAATCAAATGCTATTTTACACAGATTGTTATCTGTTGGTTCCTTGTGGTCTTTTGCCTCTTCAGTGAAGACATGTTTTCTTTCCCTTTCTTTTTATTGTGTTAAAAAACACACAACATAAAAACTGTCATTTTACCCATTTAATATTAAGTATATTCACAATTCATAATATTAAGTATATTCGTTTTGAAACATATCTCTAGAAGTTTTTCATCTTGCAAATCTAAACCACCTCTATATGCATTAAAATTTTTTCTTTTTCCCTCTCCCAAGCCACTGGTAACCACCATTCTACTTTCTGTTTCTGTGAATTTTACTACTTTAGAATCTGACCTCACATAAGTGGACTCATACAGTATTTGTCTTTTTTTTCCATTGGCTTGTTTCACTTGGAATAATTTCCTCTAGGTTCCTTCATGTTGTAGCATATGACAGAAGTTCCTTCCTTTTTAAAGTGAATAATAGCCCATCATATGTGTAATCACATTTATTTTTCTATACATCAGTTGATGGACTTTTGGATTGCTTTTGCCTCTTGGCAATTGTGAACAGTGTTGCCTTGAACATGCTTTTGCAAATATCTCTTTGAGATCCTGCTTCTAACACTTTTGGATATATACTCAGAAGTGGGGATTATTGAATAATACAGTAGTTCTATTTTTAATTTTTAAGGAATTCTCATACTGTTTGCTATATTGATTGCACCATTTTACAAACCAAGTAACAGTGTGCAAGGGTTGTGTTTTATCTATATTCCAGCTAATAATTATTTCTGTGTTTGTTTATCGCTTTTAATTTCCTGTGTTTAGGTTGGATGTAGGGGGTATTCCATTGTGGTTTTCATTTGCATTTTTCTGATTATTAGTTACATTGAACATTTTTTCATATGCTTGGCCATTGCATATTTATTATCTTTGGAGAAATATTCCTTTAAATCCTTTGACCATTTTTTTAATTGGGTTATTTGATTTTTTGTTGTTGAGTTGTAGTAGTTCTTCATAGATTATGGATATTAATAACTTATCGCCTATATGATTTGCAAATATTTTCTCCCATTCCTTAAGTTGTTTTTCATTCTGTTGATTATATCCTTTGATGCACAAAAGATTTTAAGTTTGATGTAGTTCCATTTGTTTATTTTGCTTTTGTTTTCTGTGCTTTTGTTGTCATATCCAAGAAATCACTTCCAAGTCTAATGTAATTAAACTTTTTCTCTATGCTTTCCTTTAGGAGTTTTTATAGTTTCAGGTTTTACATTTAAGGGTTTAATCCATTGTGAGTTCATTTTTGTATGGTGTAGGAGTCCAAATTCATTCTCTTGCATTTGGATATATTGTTTTCTCAACACCATTTGTTGAAGAGAGTATCCGTTCTGTTGAATTGTAGCATACTTGTGAAAGATCTTTTGACCATATATGCTAGGTTTTATTTCTGGGCTCTTTATTCTATTTCATTGGTCTGTTTTGGTTACTATAAGTTTGTAGCATGTTTTGAAATGAGGAAGTGTGAGTCCCTTTGTTCTTTTCAAAATGGCTTTAGCTAAACAGCATCCCTTGAAATCCCATATGAATTTTTCTGTTCCTGAAAAAAATGCCACTGAAATTTTATTTATTTATTTTAATTCAGGATATTATGGGGCACAAACATTTTGGTTACATGAAATCCATTTGCCTCACACAAGCCAGGGCCACAAAACAAAACAAACAAACAATAATGGTGATCTAGCATCTCTTATATTATCCTGGATAGAGATTAAGCCAATGAGATTTTGATGGGAATTGTGAGGCCATATTTTCTCGTAATCACCTGAGGATATTAAATACTTTCCTGCCATCTTTTTTCTCTGTTACTGAAGATCTTTTAAACAATTATTTTTCTAAGTGTTCCAAATCATGTTCACTTACTATTTTACAGTTTTTTTTAGTTTCATATTTTATAGCTTTTGTTTCTTTCATTTTTCATCCTTGAGCAAAATGAGATCTAAACACACTCTATGTTTGTCACTAGAAAGTGTGTGTGAATAGACATTGACTATGTTTTACATAAATTTGCATGAAAGTCAACTCATGTGTTAAGATCTATAGCTGGAAAGCATTCAGATAAACTTATAGACAAGAATTCAGTTTAGAGGAGTTATTCATTTAGACCATGTCTTCTCTCCTAAAGTGACTCTTTCCTCTTCCACTATCACATTTGGTAATACTGTAAAATACATATGAAACCTCAACTCCAAACATGCACTGCCATGTATAGCTTTTAACTCACAGTATAAACTTACCACTGAGGTGTCCACCTGCTAGAGAAAGAGGGCTTTTTCCTGGAAGAAGCAAAAACACACTGTTGCAAGTAGAAAGATGACCAAGCATTGTTCTGATTAGTTTTAATATCAGGGCTCTAAGTCATGAGTGAGTTTCTCTTTTATCACATGGTGTGTGCTTTGGTTGAATGATTAGCAATATTCAAGACACAGAGTATATTTTTTCTTAATTCTTTTTCATCATCCTTAACATTAGTACATATTCCTCTAACTGCCTGACATTGTTAATTTCTTAAATTTCTTGAGCTGTAATCTAGTTTTGTATCCCATCATAATTTTAACTAAGAAAAAGTGGAATTTCATCAGAAAAGACTTGCAAATTTTCATTGAAAGTGGTAGCTGTTTAAAATATATTTAATAAGAAAAGAATATTTTAAAATGAATAGCAAATTATTTCTTCATAGATGATTCTTTATTCTGATGTAAAATAACTAAATAACTTTTGTCATAAGGACGTCAATGTTCTATTTCTTTTAAAGATATATTTTAAGGAGGTTTTTCTTAGCTAAATTTGAAAACATTAGGTCCAAATCATTTTTTTTATTCTTAAAAAGATTTAAATTTGTATGATTCAATCCAGTCCAGATCTAGATCTAGATTGGTATATAAATTCCACTTTTAGGTAAATGTCATGTTTTTATCTCCATATGGCAAACATCTTTCCAGATTCATTATCTTTCTGATTCTGCCTACATTCACTCTGGTATAGCTCATTTTCTCTTTAAAAAAAAAAACAACCCTACAAGTTGCTCTTAAATCCCTTCAAGTTGCTCTTTATTCCATCATTACTAAAACTCAGCACAATCCTCTATTCTTCTCAGTAAAATAAGTCTCTAGGCCTTGTGGTGTGCTCTGTTGAACTACACTTATCTGAACATCCTCTGGTAATGTTATTAGATCTCTATGACCTTGTCCTTAGTCAACCACTTCCCGAATGCTATTAAAAAAAAAAAAAAGCCTCTAGCTACCCAGAAATGATTTATAATTGCAATAGGTTCAGCCTTGTCTTCTGTATCTGTTTACATGGAACCTGGTCTTCTATTCTAGCTTTCTGTAAAAAGATTAATATTAATTTTGATAAAGAAATTACTGATTGCCTTTTAGAAAACTGTCCGCTCTTTAAGGCCTGTAAAGATACAAATGTTAGATCATAAATACAGGTAATTAAATTTCTCCAAATTCCTTTACTTACATTATTTATCTAAAACTACATGTAAATTGTTGAGAAATTAATCTGGGAAGAAATATAACTCTGCAAGAACTTTTGCCTGTATTTTTTTATATATAAATGCTTCTCAATTCAAAAAAAGAAAATTTCATTAGAACTATTTTGTTTAATATGCTGAAAAGTTTCACAACCATTTTGATGGCTCTACATAATTTAAAACCATGTATAATAGAAATATAAAATAATGTGAATTTATAATTTGATCAAAACAGAGAATAAATTCATAAAAATGTGTAAAATATATGCCAAAATGAGTATTTGAACAGATAATAATAAAAGCGAATTATCTGTATTACTTATGCTTTAAAATACAAAAGTGGCTGTTTATAGCACTGAATACAAGGAAGCAATTTCTGATAAAAATGCTATCCTTGTATGTATTAATCCATAGTATTGCATTGTTGTTTAAAATTAATTTAAGTATTATGTGGCTCAATAGATTACTGTAACTCATTAACCTAAAGTAAAGTTCTACTTTTGAAGCATCAAGGCTAAACAAAAATGATCAAAAATATGCCTCTATTATTATTATTTACTGTTCATTATTATTTAATACTTATTTGAATTGTATTTTAGCCCCAAATTAATGTTTATAATTCAATAATAAGGCAGGGTACAAAAAAATACAATAAAGTTATAAGGTTAGTGAATTTAAATTCATGTTTTGATTAAGTAGCTTAGAGAATGATTTTGAAATCTACATTTTAATTAATATCTCAGAGAACTCTGATGTAGGTGGTCAAAAATTTCACTTTGCAAAATTCTGATCTGGAAATTCACAAAAGGAAAGTTGTAACAAAAAGGTATAGATGTTAGACACTTACTTGATTGTAGTTCAGTATTTCCAGATAGCTGCTAAGCAGCTGGATCTGGGTGTTTTTATGGCATGTCTTCACAACATTTCTAGAATGGAGTCATTACTCTCTTAATCATTCTTGTTTTCTCTATTTCTTATGTCTTTTAGCAATAATTTTATACTCATTGTGTTCTTTTCTTTTTCTCCACCCCTGTAGCCATTGCTCCATTTCAGCTATCTGTAAATTCATTGCCTCTTCCCCGGACTATTGCATTAAACTTCAATAGACTTTTCACTTCCTGTTCCAATCCAGATGGCACAATGGTGCTAGATTAATTTTCTTAAAGCTACCCAAATCATGTTACTTTTTGCATAAAATCTTTTAAGGCGGCTTCATTACATATCAAATGAAATTACTTTAATTTTTTATGTGAAACTCGGAATTATGTGTCCCCATGCTGACTTTTCCAATCTTATCTAATCTTATTTCTTGCTACATAATCTCTGTTTTATTTTGTTGTCAACTAAAAACTAATTAAACTGTTCACCATTCACTACTTGAGTAACTCCGCTTGTCTATTTTATGTTGTGGAAGCCCAAGGTCAAAATATTTACTGATTTACCCAGCTGGAAGATCTTCTAAAACCACATAATAACTTTTGTTCTTTCTTGTTAACCTTATATTTAATATTATGTTAAATAATGACTTACATTTAAGCCTAATTTTATTTTCTAGAGTAGCAATCTCCAACCTTTTGGCACCAGGGACTGGTTTCATGGAAGACAAAATTTCTATGGACTGGATGGGGGGAAGGAGGATGGTTTTGGGATGATTTAAGCTCATTACATTTTGTGCACTTTATTTCTACTATTATCACATTGCAATATATATAATGAAATAACTATACAATTCACCACAATGCAGAATCTAATGCTCCTGCTGATCTGACAGGAGATGTAGCTCAGGAGGTGATACAAGCAATGAGGAGGGGCTGTAAACACAGATGAAGCCTCACTCCCTTGTCACTCACCTCTTGCTGTGTGGCCCGGTCCACATCAGGCTATGAACAGGTACTGGTCCTTGGCCTAGGGGTTGAGAACTGCAGTTATAGAGTATATCCTAAGAGTGTAGAGTCTATTTCAACTTTATATACTATCAGAACCTATTCAAAAATTTCTGCAGAATAGGCATTAAGATTTATCAACAACGACAACAAAGAACTGGGTTTCCTATTTCAGTTTTTACTTCTTTTGAACCAGTGACCACAGCTAGTACATATTATTTTACATAAATAGAATATATTTTGTCTGGCACATTTTGAATCATTAAAGATACTGCATATATTCCCTGGAAAATACTTAATGTTATTTTCGTAAATACATATAGCTGGAACAAGAAAATGTAAAACAAATTATGCTACCAATTTCAATTAAAGCCAATTTGAGGTTTTAACGTAAAGAAACACTTGTTTCATAGTTCAACACAACCTTTTAAATATCACCCCTAATTTTACATTTTTTTGAGGAGAAGTAAAGAGGAGTTTTATTAAATTTGCTGTCTAATGAGAAGGATGGGAACTCCCATCTGAAGTGCCATCATCCTAATTACTAATTTTGCATTAATTTTATGATAATCTCTTAGGCCAGTGTAGAAGTGTTACTGGTGTAAGTAAATTTAATAAATGTAAATATTGATCAAGACTTATCAATAACTTAGATTGTGTCCATAAATAGAGGCATATATGATCATAAAGTCTTTGTGGATCAATTTGATGATCAATCAGATATATCTCAAAAGCACTGCTTACCAGTGTCTTATTTTTGAACTATTAAAATAATATTTTATATATGAAATGACTACATAAGTCACAATATATTTCATTCAAATCAATATTGAAAATTATTCCATGGTGAGCAGGTATATATATGTACATCTACACACCCAAAGGTTGAGGAAGCTAAGAGTTGGAAGACAGAGGCTGAAAAATCCAGTTTTTCAGAAGGAAATGTTTAATAGGGACTTATGAACAGGAACAATGTCTTTGGAGGCCCAAGACAGTGGATCCCTGCCTGCACCCTCCAGAAAGTATTTTTTATGTGGCAAGCTGTTAGGATGAAACATATGCAGCTGGTCACGTACATCTTCATACTTTCTTGTCAGGACTCATGATCACTGGAGAGGTTAGACAAGCTTCTTTCTGAAGGGTTATCTATACTACAGGCATTGTTCAAATACTATAGAACACCTTAGTATGCGGGAGTCAAATAGAAGTCATCATGGTTGTTTCACTTCAAGATCGTATCACTTTTGCCATGTAATAAGGTGTTTTCCTACAAATATGTTAATGTGATATAATGAAGACAGTCATAGAAAAGTGAGCTTTATATGTAAACCAGAAATATTCCACCATATAAATTATAAGATAAAACATGGAAATTTAAATACATTATAAAAAGTAAAATTTAAACTAGTACTTTACAGTAAAAAATGGAATTATTATAGATGATTTTTAGAGATGTTTTTAGGTTCTAAACTACTGGGATTTACATATGCCCTTTACATTAGCATTTTCCATCTGGTAATGAAAAATTGTATAATATTCTATGTATTGCTAACTAATGCAAATCTCCATCGAATATGACTTTTCCCCTCAAAGTTTTTCCTTAGAATAAATATATATTAGAGATGTTTAGAATTTATTGAACATTTATGGAATTTAATTTGCAAAAGATTTTCATTTTGAACTAAAAGAAGGTTTCTTTGTCTATGGAGGATCATCATTGTGAATTATTATTCTGTTTGTTCTAAGAATAGCCTTTCTTTTTTAATGTCCTGGATGTATACACAAGAATTATCACAGATACAAATTTTAGAAATTTTTAAAAAAATTATAATTACAAATTTTGAACTATCTTTCCCAAAAATCAGGCATTAGAGAACATTGGTGGCTAAAATTTGGATAGAGTGGAGGAATGGGCAACAAGAACCTGCAAAATATTAAAATCATTTTTTCTCTGTATTGTTATAAAAGTTGTTGTAACATAATTTTTTTCACTTATTATGAATTTGACTGTTAAGTTTTAATAAGCTATTAAACAATTATGTAAAGAAGTCCTGGAGGTAACTAGTTTTATGTACCAGTTTGAAGTTTTCTTTTCTTTTTAAATAGAGTTAATTGTGATATAGATAATGTATAAAGACACAGAACTGGAAGTGATTTTGAAGGTGAGGGATGTTGATGGAGAAGAGCTGGGGCACTGGTGTTCATTCTGGAGCACTCTCATCAAGAGGAGTAAAGCAGCAAATCATTTCCTCCAAGATGGTTTTATTTGCCTCAGGCAGATAAGATTTGGTGCCTTAATCATATCTTTAGTTAAGATATCCCGTAGACATCTTTGCAGCTATTTTACATAATAGAAAAAGACTGAAAACTAGAAAAGATCAAGAAAAGAAGAAGTCAAAGAAGTAAGATAACATTAGTGGTGTACGTGGTTATGAGGATTAAAAGGAGAAGTCCATTCCTCAACTCCCACACTTGAGGCTATTAGCTCAGAGCTGTCTGCAATAATAAAAATTCACATGCATTGATGACTATGTGGCAGCTACTGTTTTAAATAGTTTATGCACGTTAAGACCCTTTAATCCTCAAAAAGAATTCCTTGCGATGAGAACAATTATTATTTCTGTATTACAGATGAGGAAATTGCAGTGCAAATAAATTGAGTAATTGCTGAACATCACAGAGCTCTGTAAATAGTGGGAGTTAGAAATCAACCCACATGGAAAGAAACCAACTCACGAAGTAAGAAACCTACTAAGAAAGTCTGGCATCCATGATATTTTTATTACATTTTTAGTATGGGTTGAATCATATTTTCTAAAAGGATATGTTAAAGTGCTAAGCCATAGGACCTCAGAATGTAACCTAGTTTGGAAATAAGGTTGTTGCAGATATAATTAATAAAGTTGTGATGGGGTCATATGAGAGTAAAGTGGGCCTTAATCTAATATGACTAATGTCCTTATAAGAAAAGGAAAGAAAGACAAAGGAGAATGTCACGTGCACACCCAGACTCACATAGAGAAGATGGCCAAGTGACAACAATGAATGAAGAGAATGGAATGATGCATCATCTACAAGCCAAAGAAAGCTAATAAAGTCTGATAACCAAAGTCTGATAACCACCAGAAACTAGGATAGAAGGAAGAACTCAACTGGAACCTTGATTTTGGGCATATAATCTCAAGAATAAATTTCTGTTGTTTTAAGCCACCCAGTTTGTTTTACTTGTTATAGCAGCCTGAGGAAACCAGTACTCTTTCTAAACTTTTTTTCCCAGAATTTTCTTTTATTTGACATCCTGTTCTTATATATCTTAATCTTTTCCTTTATTCAATATAAATAGCTGACATTCTGCTATATACAAAGGAAATTATTGGAAAATTACAAAAAATGGCATAAGATTGGAAAAGATAGAGTATAGGAAATAGCAAGTAGTTCTTGAGGATGTGAAGGTTATAAACTATGTGTTTGTGTCCTCTCAAAACTCCTATGTTTACCTCCAACCCCAGTGAGATTGCTTTAAAAGATGGGGTGTTTGAGAGGTAATTTGGTTAAGATGAAGTCATGAGGGTAGAGCCCACATTATGAGATTAGTGCCCTTACCAGAAGAGAAAGAAGTTAAAGCTTACTCTATCTGCCATTTGAAGATACAAGGAGAAGAAAGCCTTCTACAAATCAGGAAGACTGTGCTTAAAAAATACAGATCTGCTGGCACTTTGATGTTTGGATTCCTAGCCATCAGGAATATACGAAATAAAAATTTGTTGTTTTAGATACCCAGTCTAAGGTATTACGATATAGCAGCTTGAACTGACTATGACAGTGAGGATGAGAAGACGTACATAGCACTGGCATCTGGTGTGGGTTGGTATTGAGTAATAGAATAGGAAATTTAGAGTTTGTTTTGCTTTGGAGTACCATTGAAAATTCCTGGCTAGAGGCATAATGTGACAAGGTATATACTTTAGGAAGGTCAGTTTAATCTTATGAAGTAGAAATAACCAGATCCAGCATGAATAGTTTGAAGACTGTAAGTCTCAGAGGCAGAAGTCCAGGAGAGGCATCTAGCATTAAGGAATCTTTGAAAGGGATGCTGGGGTAGGGAAATTCAGAGGATATAATTCATAATGTATACTATAGAAAGAGAAAAGAAAGAGATAACTTTGTTTCAAACATGGGTGAATGAGAGTGTGCTTGTGACATTATAGTTTATGATGAGAGGTGAATTTTGTTTTATTTTTTATTTAATTTTGTCCTTGTTAAGTGTGCATTACCAGTGAGGTAACTAGATGAAGATATCTTAAAGATGGCTGAAAACGCATACTATAATTTTGAAAAGAAACAGAAATAAGTACAGTTAGCATCATTTTACTTACTGTACAGTCTGAGCCAGGTGATCCTAAGAGCTTTCAGATACTCTTACTAATTCTTAAATAATTCTGTGAACTGCATTTACTATTATACACATAATAAAAATGAGGAAGAGGAGGCTAAAATAATTTACCAATGTCCCACTATTAGTAGATGAGGAGCACAGATTTGTATTCAGCTTGTCATGCTTCAAACTTCGGAGTAATTTCACAATTTAAAAATGAGAGCTAAATTAGATTTTTAGATAAAATTTCTGGAAGTTAAATAGAGTCAGGAGGGCCAGAATTATAGTGTTCAGAATATAGGAAGGAACACACTCCAAAGGGACTATTTTCCAGCTCTTAAAACAGTAAAATTTTCCTTATCATGCCTTGGGTGTTTTTCTTTTAAACAAGACATTATTTTAGCTGAAATTACCCTCTAGCACCTATTTTACAACCACTAGCTATATATACATACACACATATATAACCTTGAACTATTATTTATATTATGTCACAACATAAAAAACATATTTATATAATATTTAAGAATTTTCAACAGAAAAGACATAAAAAACATAATTTCCAATAGAAAAGACTCTAGGGTTAGTCAGAAAACCTTGAACTTCTCTGTAGCTCTATCCTAAATTTAATAAATTTACAAATAAGGCTCAAGTCATTTGAAACTGTTATTCTTTTCTAGGGTAATTTATAAAACAGTTTCAGTAAAAAAATAAATAAATAAATGAAATAATAACATCAGTGAGCCAGGAGGGATATACTGTTCCATGCATGTTATATTTCCCCAGAGATTTGGACTGGATGGATTACCTTTTCTATTTCTCCCCTTAACCAGCTTTGACATGAGTGTAGTAGACTATTATGTTTCTATATTTAGCCTAAAGCCGAGTGAATTTCACTGAAATGTGAAGTAATTTTAAGTATATTTTGTATAAAAATTTGCTGAATTTTAAAGTATACTGACATCATGGGGAATAAAATATGACCCAAACACAAATCAGTATAGTTAAATGATTGCCATGTGTGCTTTTTGAAATATGGAGTTATGTGCTATTATTTTTAGCCCATGGGGAAACAGCATTCTTTTTTACTATAACCACTGCTAAATAAGGTGTATGAAAGAGAAATATTGGGCATAAAATGGATAATATTTAATATAAGTTTTACCATTGTCACATTAATATATAGAAAAACAATGATATAATTGTTAAATATGTTTTTTGAGCTTCCAACTGTTGCAGAAAGCTATGGTGTTCAATAGTTTCCTAACAGTTAATTGACCTGATTTCTCTGCAAAGCTTAGCCTTCTGTAGGAGTTTTTAGCTAAGCCAGTTCCTCTAAGAAATATATGATCACAATCCACTTTAGAATACTATTTGTTCAGGATTCTACCAGAAACATAAGTTGTATGTAGTAAAAGGGAAATGTTACTGCCTTGATTCCATGGCAATGATGGTTATTTACCTTTTTAATTTTTAGACATCCACCAACCAAAAAAATTAACTAGATAATAAAATTAAGATATATCTATTAGATAAAGGAAATTATACCTTAAACAATAAGTACTTAATGGGCCAGGTGTGGTGGCTCATATCTATAGTTCTAGCTACTCTAGAAGCTAAGGTGAGAGGATTGCTTGAGCCCAGGATTTGGAGGTTGCAGTGAGCTATGATCACTCCAACCACTGCACTGAAGCCTGAGCAACAGAGACAGATCTTGTCTATAATATATAATATAATATAAATGAACAGTGGAAATAATAACCTACTTCATTTATGATTCTATTTTTTAATAACCAGCAATATACTAGATGACATGGTGGAATCTTATTAAACATGTTCATATTGATATTATCATTTTTAAAATATGATATCCATTTAATTGCATTTATATTCCATAGAAATATTTTAAATTAGCATGCCTTCATTCAATCCAATGTTAAATATATGATTAGACTATGCACTTAATAAATATATGTTCAATGAATGATAGGATGAGCATAAAGTTTTACTTAAAGTATGCTTTCCACTTGTATTGCCTCTGATACTACCTTTATTTTCTTTAAAAAACAAATTACTCAAAGAGAAAAAGAAAATCAAATACTTACTTGTACTGTCTATGGTTCTCAAAGCATCTCCTAGTTACAGCACTAAACTCTTAGAGTGAGTATAACTTTCTTGATGTTCATATAAGCACTTTTTATTCTTGTGCTTCTATTTTTGTGTCATTTAAATAGGTGAATATGTATTATGACTGATGATGTATGAGATCCTTTTTTCTAGTGTAAAAATCATTTCTAAAAGAGAAATCATTAAGCTTTAAAAGTATTATGCTCAGTATTTGCTTTTACATTGAAGATCATTAAATACTGCTCAGTAGTGTGGAAATGAACACTGAGTTCTTCAGCTTGCCAAGAGAGACTTCAAACTATGCAATTTAATATGAAGGAAAGTCACTCGATATTCTAACTAAAATATGGTTTAAAATTAAAAATGGAATTTCTTTTCTACACTTTTTTAATTAAGAGAAAGAATAAGGAGCAGAGTGAAAAATATTGTTTGTATCATAGAGATCAAATCTGCAGCCAAATGAAGTTGCTTATTAATAGAGTAACATGAACCTAATACATTTTTCAAATGTTACACAGCTCCTGTATATTTGCTGTCATCTCTGTAGCTTCCTACTGTATTTGTGATAATAGAATGTCCTTCAGTAAAGTTGGAATGGGTTACATTATTTGCAACATTAATTCTCTTTGCATTTACTTTGAGAAAAATATAAATATGGGAAATGTCAATTTTTGGCTGCACCTATCTTGGATAGAACAAATGGTGCATATAATCCTAATTCTGACTTTTAGGGACTCAACACATTTGAGAATTATGGGTTAGACAATTGGAAAGAAAGCAATTGGTTATAAAAATGGACTAGTAATCATATACATATAGTAATTATTCACTGTATCTCCTTTTTAATAATTAAAGAGGTTACAACCATAACTGTATTGCATATGAATTCTTCAGATTGCATTTTGTTTTTCTAAAATTTTCTTTCCTTCTTTCCCTTAAAGGTCTTAATTTTGCTTGCTACAAGTTAGCATATTATGCATTTTTAAAATCTGCAATCAGAAAATTTGAGTTGGTAGGAATCTTTTAGATCATTTAATCTAAATAATGAAATTTCATAGGTGAATAGAATAAAATAAGAACAAGAGGAAAAGCATAAATTTTTCTAAGACCACTTAAGTAGTTAGGAATAAAACTCAAGTTTCCTAGTTTCCTAACAAAAACACACCTACTCTTTTACTTTTTTATTTTTTGCTTTATGTTGGTGTTTGATTGACAGGTATTAAAAATATACCTGCTATTCTATTGTGTTAGGTAGGATACACTTATTAATAATATCAAGCATGTAATTTTGCAGTGCAGAAATGATAAACCATCTCACAGGTATTATTGTAATTCACTTTCATAAACAAAAATAATTCAAGCAATATTAACTAGGCAAAGCAAATAAGCAATTAGTACAAATGGTTACAACTACTCAATACTTGAAATCTAGTATATATTAATGCATGGATTATATTTTTTAAGGTCTAGATCAAGGTGAAGATAAAATATTAAAAATTTATACATAAAAAATTCAACTCTTATTTTTTTAAATAAATTCATTAGGTTGAGGTTGGAAGTTATTATTTATCAATTGAGACATTTTGTAAGTAAGCCTAAAATATAAGCAAAGAGGCAAAACAGATTTTACAGGTATCCAAGTAGCAATAGAAGAGCATAACAGCATTAGTATTGGTATAGGCAAATATTTCCATTTTATTAATTTAACCTAGAAATTTATAGGTAGCCAGAATATTTATGTGATTTAAAAAAACTAAATCACTTATTCAATTTAAATTATCAGACTTTTAGAGATTAATCATTAATCAGGAAATATTAGACACACAGTCACGAGCTGAAACACAAAATCCATAGTGTCAAATAAAAACCAAACCCAGTCTTAGGTAAGGGGACTTTATTTGAAAGTATTATTTCAAGAGGAGGGAAGGGACTAGCATGTTTTGAATCTAAGGTCTATATGCATCTCATAGGTTAAGCAGAAAAGGGTTTTGGTGTTTTTTGTTGTTGTTATTGTTGTTGTTCTTATGCTTTGTTTTGTGTTTTAATAAGGAAGAGTAAACAAGGCTGGGAAGAACCAGATTTGAGGAAATTCCATGAGAGAGGGTGGTATGATTGTATAGTAGATCAGAATATGTTTTATGCTGAGGTCAGTCTGTTCTACAAAGGGAGCATCGAGGAAGGGCTATATACTGGCTCAAGCTGCACATGGATCAATGTCTGGGAATCATGGGAAAGGAGAGAAGTTTAACCACAATTTGATCATGACAAGGTAGCAGGTATCTTGTACAGATTGGCCAGGGGATGCGAAGAGTTAATCTAATTACTTATGAGACAAAGAATGAACGTTTGGAATGTCTGAGTCCGGTCTTGACATAAGTAAACAAGAAAAACATGACTGAGTAGTTTTAAGTCGTATGGGAAGCATGGTTGCTTGCTGTAAACTGTTTCCTGGAACACAGAGGGACAAAGTATTTTTTTTCTTTTGAAATTTATTTATTTTAATTTATTTAATTAATTAATTTTTAATTGACAAAAATTGTATATATTTGTCATGTACAACATGATATACATATGTATGTATACATAGTGAAATGGCTCATTTGAGCAAGTTACTATATGCATTATCTCACATATTTATCATTTTTTTTGGTGAGAACACTTAAAATCTACTCTCTAAGGGATTTTCAAAAATACAATATATTGTTATTAACTATAGTCACCATGTTGTACATCTCTGGAACTTATTTCTCCTAATTGAAATTTTAAATTATTTGAACATCTCCAAAACTCCTCAAGACACTGGTAACCAGAGTATTTCTTAAACATCTGTTGCCTAGGAGTACAAGGCTCAGGCAAAAATAAATACTGTATGGTCAATAAATTTACTTCTAAAAATTTATATCATGTGAAATTTATTTTAATTCAACTTATGTATTGATTAATTACTATGTTCTAGCAACCAGAGACATAATAGTTACTGAGAGAGACAAAGCAGTGTTACTCAGAAGTTTGGCATGAAAGAAAAACAAAAAGTAGTTTTTATACATTTGAGATTTTAAAAAGTTAGAACAATAAATCATGAAAGAATATAACAAAAAAACTTGGGGATGAGCAGAACTAAAGATTCAAGTAGATGGATAAAACTTTAGGGAACAGTGGTGTATAGAAACCTTTAGACAAATAAAACCATATCCTTATAGATGGAGAGTTCAGTGACAGTACAGGCTATTCAAACATGGGAATGTGTAGTATGAGAGGAAAAAAAAAGGAAAGAAATACTAGAAAATAGTAACCGGTAAAGTAAGAGGACTGAAAAGAAATCATATAATCAAAGAGTTTTTCAGCATATGGTTGTTTATTTAATTTAATTTTAGAGATTAAGTCTCACAATATTCAATGCTGAACTCAAACTCCTGGACTCAAGTGATCCTCCTGCCTCAGCTTCCTGAGTAGTTGGAACTATAGGCATACATCACTACACTGGCCTCATAATTACTGAACAAATGCAATAGGATCACATTAAGATTATAACCACATTAAGTCTACAGTGTGGAGAACATAATACAAATAAGCAAGGTTGAAGGTAGTAAAAAAAAGAGTAAGATATTTCAGAAGTCCTAATGTGTTAGTTGGGGTTCTCCAGAGAAACAAAACCAATAGAATATGTGCATATATACACATATACAATCACCTAGTCATCCCTTGTTATCCATGGGAGATTGATTCCAGGACCTCCTGCAAATACCAAAAGACACAGATGTTCAAGTTTCTGATATAAAATGGCATAATATTTGCATAGAACTTACACACATCCTCCCATGTCCTTTAATCATCTCTAGACTACTTATAATACCAAACACAATGTAATGCTATGTAAATAGTTGTTATGCTTCATAGTTTAGAGAACAATGACAAAAAAAAAATTCTGTACATGTTCAGTACAGATGCAATTAAAAACAAAGACAGTTTGATACATGGTTGTATGAGTCTATAGATGCATATATATTATTTGTTGTAAGGAATTGGCTCACATGATATGGAGGCCGAGATGTCCCAAGATCTGCAGTCAGTGCTAGTGGGCAAGGAAAGCCACTATATAGTTCCAGACTGTATCTGAATGCCTAACAACCAGGAGAGCTGATGGCATAAGTTCTCGTCTGAAAGTCAGCAGGCTCAAGATCCAATAAGAGAAGATGTTTCAGTTTGAGTTTGAAAACCAAAAAATCTACTGTCTCAAATCAGTCAGGCAGAAGGAGTTTTCTCTTACTCAGACTTTTTGTTTTATTAAGGCCTTCAATTGATTGGATGAAGCTCACCCACATTAGAGATGGCAATCTGCTTTACTCAGTCTGTTAATTCATATGTTACCCTTATTCAAAGACACCCTCACACTCCCCCCCCAAAAATAATATTTTACCAAATGTCTGGGCACCCCAGGGCCCAGTCAAATTTATACATGAAATAAATCATTACACCAGCCAAATGATAACAGTGGCAGTGGTTTGAAGTGAGTTGTTGATTCTATAGTTGGTGAAAGTGAACAAATGGTGCTGAAGACATGGTAGATGAAAACATTTTTTTTTTTTTTTTTTTTTTTTTTTGAGACAGAGTCTCTCTTTGTTGCCCAGGCTAGAGTGAGTGCCATGGCGTCAGCCTAGCTCACAGCAACCTCAAACTCCTGGGCTCAAGCAATCCTTCTGCCTCAGCCTCCCAAGTAGCTGGGACTACAGGCATGAACCACCATGCCCGGCTAATTTTTTATATATATATATTAGTTGGCCAATTAATTTCTTTCTATTTATAGTAGAGACGGGGTCTTGCTCTTGCTCAGGCTGGTTTCAAACTCCTGACCTTGAGCAATCCGCCCGCCTCGGCCTCCCAGAGTGCTAGGATTACAGGCTTGAGCCACCGCGCCCGGCCTGAAAGCATTTTTAAAGATACAGAGTGAGCTAAAAGTGAACTCTGACTTATGGAGGTAGGTGAAAGCATTTGTGACGGTACAGCGTAAGCTAAAAGTTAACTTTAATGTTGAAACTTGAGAGCTTTCAACAATAAAGTGTTAGAAAAGGGGGAAGAGGTCACAATGGAGATTGAGGATAAAATCAAGGAGAATATCAGTTATGAATTCTCAATTGAGATTCTTAAAGAATAAAATGGATAATGGCACTAAATGCTTGTGAAGATCAAGCAAAATCAAGCAACATAGGACTAAAATATAGTCTATGGATTTACCTACAAGGGAGTCATTGGAGACCTTCTCAAGGAGAGTATTGGTGGATTGATGGAGCCAGAAGCCTGAATGAAGTATGCTGAACTGGGAGTAAAATTTGATAAATAAACCAAAACAGACAACAACAACAATAAAACAGAGAGTGTGCAAACAAGGTGCTCATAAAGTTTAGCTGTGAAGTGAAGATGAGACAATGGGCTTCAGTTTGAGAAGACCATGGGACAAAAGGGACAGTTAAATGAGATGTAACTTTCAAGGAAAGGGATGATATTTTTTAATACTCTGAACTCCTCAAAGGTGTTCAGTTATTAGTTACCTGCATTTAAAATGAAACAAGTAGAGTTAAAGTATACAAAAATATAAATGTTTCCAAAAGAGTTAACCTGTGTAAATTGCCTACATAATTTCATGTGTTGGGACTTTTTCATTGGCTAGGTTTCAAATCCAGAATATAAAGGAGTTATTCCTTAAATAGGGAAAATATTGCTATAATTCTGCCAAGTCTCATCCTGTGCCATGTCATTTCTGGTTTTCTGTACTCCAACCACATGACCTACATCTAATTTTTATAGCTCAGCAAAATCATTCATGCCATTGGTAAGTTTGCTAAGCTGTTCTATCTTTCTGAATAGTTTCAAGAATTCTACCACACCTTTATTCCTTCTCTTTTATCTAGTTAATGCCTGCTACTTTTCTGCCCATCATTTACTTACAGAAGGTTTTACAAACCTCCTTACAACTTTCTCTAATAAATAATATTGCCTCATTAAGTACTTTTCCTGAAATATTTTTAGTTTTCTTTTTTTTATATTTATTAAAAGATTCTTTAATTAAGGTCTGTTTAGCCCACTGAAGCATAATCTTTCTTAAAACATAGTCAATTCTCTTTTCTTCTTTCATTGTTTTATCACAGCATCTACAAACCCTTCTTAAAAATCAAATGCGCAGTAAATATTTGTAAATTAAATGAATTTACAAAACCAAGCTGAATATATTAAGCTAAAACTCAGAAGTGTATGTCATAAGCAAACTAACATAATCCTAATAGTCTTGACATGCAGTAAATATGAATATTGCATTTAAAAGAGGAAGATAAATTTTCTAGAATGGGACATGAACTTTTATTATAGCTTTATTATGATATCAAATATCATGTCAAATTTATAATTGATATTTATTTGGGAAATAACAACTTATACAAGCTTTATTTTCTTATGAGATTTTCTAAAACATTTTAGAGCAATTAAAACTTTATTTTTGAGGAAACCTGAATGAAATAGTTCCAGAGGTAATATGACATATAACCAAAAATACTTTGTTTCAAGTGTTTGTTACTTATCTGAACAGGTTGTAACATTGAAAAGTACATAGTAAAAATATTTTACTCAATATGATGGCTGTATGTTTCATAGGCAGCTAGTGAATAACATATTTGTATGTTTTCCTGAAACAAACAGGAAATGTATAATCATAGAACCATAGACTAATGCCATCAGTTAAACTTGAGAGCATGAATCCCATATACAGCATCCTAGGTAGATATTAATTTATTCTTGTCTGCAATAATCCTTAATGCTTTGGACAGATGCCAGTTCTTTGGTAAAATCTCCAATTATCAAAAAAAGTCTTTCTTATATTGATGCTGCATATCTCCCTTTGAAACTTTTGTGTATTTTTTTTTTGTTTTGTTTCTGTTTTTTTCTTACAAGTCATCTTCCAGAGCGGCATAAAAAATAGCTAACTTAACTTTCATCATCCCTCAAATGTTTGAAGACCTCTAATTGCTTCTTTTATGGGTCAGTATCCTTGTTCCATGCAAACCATGGTTTTTAAGCTGCATATACCAAAAGTAGTCTTATCATACCTGTTTTACATTGGACTTGAGCATTTCATTTATCTTAAATTTTACCTTGTTTCCATTTTATCTTTTCACTCTTTTTGCCACATTAGCTACCTCTCTTAGCTTTATTCTACAAATATTCTAGATAAACTTTCTCAAGTTATAACAAAACATTAAGAAAGAATAAAGCAACTAAGATTTTTTTAAAAAGAGTTCTATGAATCACTCATAGACATCTCTTCCATTTTCAGCAATTTGTTCTGTTATATTATCTAAAACTATTCCTCTATAAATAAACTTAAACATGCTGGATAACATTTGACAAATATACTTTTCATATGCAGAGATGAGTTTTTGAGAAAAAATATAGAAATAGCTGAGGACCAAAAATGGAGAGGAGGCTGAGAAACCAAATAGAAAGCATAAGCTGACAACTAGTTTGTTACTTGGCAAGGTGGATGAGCATTCAGTTATCTCAGTAGACAAGTGGTGTGTGTTTTAAAAGTAATTAACCAGCTGGGTGTGGTGGCTCATGCCTGTAATCCTAGCATTCTGGAGGCTAAGGGGTGAGGATCCCTCAAGGTCAGGAGTTCAAGATGAGCCTGAGCAAGAGAAAGACCACGTCTCTACTAAAAATAGAAAGAAATTAATTGGCCAACTAAAAATATATAGAAAAAATTAGCTGGGCATCATGCCTGTAGTCTCAGTTACTCGGGGGGCTGAGGCAGCAGGATTGCTTGAGCCCAGGAATTTGAGGTTGCTGTGGGCTAGGCTGATGCCATGGCACTCTAGCCTGGGCAACAGAGTGAGACTCTGTCTCAATAAATAAATAAATAAATAAATAAATAATAAAAGTAATTTGCCAACAGAAGTCAAAGACTTAATCTTGCATGAGGTGGGGAGTTGATACCTTACAAAAAGAAGCCCTGAAAAAGAAGGAATCCACTTTAGGGGGCCAATGCTGTGTGAAAATGTGTATTAGGGAAAATACATACAGAGGCAAAAAAATGATGACAAGCAAGACTGAATGCCTCCTTCTGGGCTCCAGGAAAAGAAAAATAAATGCTCTTTTCTGACAACAAATAACCACAGATTTTCTTTGATCTCCATTTGGGTTTAAATTAACATTATTTGCATAGTTTTGTAAACCCAGACAGATAAATAATCATTAAATAGTTCTAGATTGTTAATAAAACTTGTGCAACTAATGAAATAAAATTAGAAATGTCTCTTTCTTGAGAAAAATAAAGATACTAAAATAAAAAATTAAATATATCCTGACTGATAACGTTCAACTGAACAGGTGCTTATATTTCTAAATAACAAAAATACATTATAAGAAAAACATATACATCAGCAAAAATAACAAACAGCAGAATGAGACTAGCAGAAAAAGTCATATGGTGGATACATATTATAAAACAATGGTATTTCAAGAACATGAGAAAAATATACTTTACTATATTAAAATGAGGATGTTTAAAAAATACAGATTCTGAAAATAAAAAAAATGTATTCAATAGAATAAAAAACTCAAGGCATGAGTAAAATAAACAAGTATATAAAACTGAGAAGACTGTAATCTGGTTATTCATATTAATTAAATTATCTCAAAGAACAAAGAGATAAAGAATATAAACTATGAGAACAATTAGTAGATATGAATATTATGAGAAGATCCAACATATAACTCATTGTATTTCTAATGGAAGAGGATATTAGAGAACACTGAACAAAGACAAAGAAAAGTCTTAAGAAAGGCAAAACAAAACAAAGATTCAGGAGAAAACTAATAAAAGAATGAAACAATTTGACGGACATAGATGCTCTACAGCAATAATAGAAGCCCACAGAAAATTAAACAATTTCTTCAAGGTACTGAAAGAAATACTATCAAACTAGATTTCTGAATCAGCCAAACTATCATCTATAATGAAAGAAAACAAAATTTTAGATTTTTAAAAAGGAAGGAATTGTATTTCCAACCCACAAAGCAACAACAAATAAATTTCTAATGCTGAATTTTAGGAAGAATACA
This sequence comes from Microcebus murinus, assembly GCF_040939455.1. Lineage (NCBI taxonomy): Eukaryota > Metazoa > Chordata > Mammalia > Primates > Cheirogaleidae > Microcebus > Microcebus murinus. Next base: position 18,835,565 of record NC_134114.1, read on the forward strand.
ATTAAATACTGACGAAAGATATTTATTCCAAGAAGGAATGAATGTGGAATGAAAATATTGATAAGTAAACATTTTGAGAAATAAAAATACATTGTCATATAAAACAATATAGTCAGGAGTCTTTCAGAGGAAGATAAAAGAAATATTTCTAAAATAGTAAATATTAATTACATGCAGAATAGGAGTGAACGATCTGACAAAAATTATTCCAAAGTGTTTGTTATTTGGAAGGTGAGAAGAACTTTCTGTGATTGATTTAAGTCAGGCAGGAATGCTTAAAACATAGGGATATCCAATATAAGAATAGAAATACGCATATAACTTCCAAACATCAGATTTTAGAAAAAGTAATTTTTATAAAAGAAGAAACCAAAAGAAAATACAGTGGTAAACCAATATCTCCTGTATGATGTTCAGGCAGATGGAAGGCAATATTAGTGTGGAATTATTGGTAAGTCACAAAGAACTATTTTTTCCTGCGTGTACTACAATTTACAAAACATTCTCCTATATATTTTTCTAATTTAATTCTTATGAAACTTTTCTTTTTTTGAAAGAGTTATAATTTGCTTGTGTTTTACAGATAAGTCATTGGTGTGTAATTAATTTCTAAAATCAAACAAGCTACAGAAAAATATTAAGATTCATGTCTTATGCTTCTAGGTTAAGCATCTTTTCTATTGCAACTGAGTCTACTCTCGGTCACTCAAATAATTGTGAAAATGTCCATCGTAGAATCCACTTAACAAAATTAATATCGGGTATACTGACAGATTTGATGTTGACATCAAGTTACATTTTGTTCTTGCCATTCTATAGACAGTCCTTTGGAAAAAGACGCAAATTTAAATGTAGACTGCAAAGGCTTCCATGAGCTGTGCTTCTTACTATGATTACTGCGTCTGTATTGGGTATTAGTGAAATAAATTTAATATTCTGTTTCAGAATTTGTCTAAAAGTCAGAATCAAGTTTACTATTCTGTATTTTCAGAATTTGTCCTTCTCCCAGCCCCCATTTGAATACAAAAATAATTGCCTTTTATTCATTTCTTAAGATTCCTAATTTAAAAATAATTATGTATTTTAATGATCACATTAAGACCTTCCGAAATTATGTAGTAACTTACAAAGTTGCTAATAGTCATTAGGGATTTTCTTATGTTTTTATTCTTCAGTTTTCAATTTGTGATTGATTTTCTTCTGAAGTTCAGAAGAAAGCAAAACAAAAAAGTCACTTTTCTTACTTTTTCATTTTTCATCCTTGTGCTTTTGACCTAAAACATTTGTATTATTCTTTCTGTCATCTTTTTTTTTGACTATAGTTTAAAACAAACAAACATTCCTGAGATGAAAGAAAACACAATTATTTGTTGTCCTTGGAAGTTTTTACGATGCTGCTTTCAATTTTGGCTCTCCCTTTTTTTTACACTCCCTGAACTTTATTTCACTTCACTTTACTTTCTTCCTAGCTTCTGTAGACTATTGGTCTGGTTTGGGTATATATATATATTTTTAAAAATAAATTTATTATGAATATTTTTACATCTACTAATAGAACTATTTCTTTTATTATAGCAATGACATTGTCTGCATATCATTGCTATAATAAAAGAAATAGTCATTTTGTACATAATATATAAAGCAAAAAGGCCAAATTTTAAAACTATTCTAAAAGTTGGACACATAACCAAGAGATGGCATAACAGTCTGTGGTGTGATAATGCTTAGGTTTAACTCTGGCTTCTACCTGTTACTAATTTTATGATCTTGAAACTTACTTATTTTGTGTATCTTTTTTTGTTGTCGAAATGGAAATAATAACTTTCTCATAAAGTTGTGGTAAATATTTGAATCACTTAATCCTTTTTGAAATTGTGTTAATCCTTTTCATATAGAGGATAATTAAACATTTGACTTAAGGAAGCCCCTGATAACATTTTACTAACTTCTAAAAACCATGTTAATAACTAACAATTTATTAAGTAATTATTGTTCCAAGCAGGTAGTGCCCTCTGTGTAAAGCACATTAGATAATTTTATCTTCACAAGGACAATGAAATCTCTCAAGATTTTAAGTATTTCTAAGTCAATAGCTATTTCTCTCTTTTCATGAGATTTTAGTTCAGAACAGCAGTTCCTCTCAGTGCTTCCACTACATGTGAATCAAAGCAAGATGACATTAAGCCATAGTTCCCTCCACACTTGCTGTCTAGTTCATAGAGCTATAATTTCTTATCATTTTGTTTCATTTTCTTTCCCAAATTCTTTCTACCCTCCATATATTTGTTCTTTGGTTCATGAATTATTTTTTTTTCATCTGAGTAGATGCTTTCTTGCTAAATGCAATTAGACATTTTTCTACCTCTTATTGAACATATTTCTTTCAAATAACATTAATTTTAGTAGTCTATGAAGTCATGATTTCCACATTACACTATTTTGATATTATTAATGTGATATTTATCTCTTATGTTAAATTGCCATGATAATTGTATTAATCATAACCTTTCAGTCATTATTTATATATAAAAACACATACCATATTATTATTTTCCTTGTGAATTATTAGGGAGTTTTTATTTTTATTGTATTACTTTATTTTATTTTACTTAGTTTGTACCAAATGTATTTCAATGCCATTTCTGTTGCCTTCATTTATACCCAGTTTTAGAACTTTTTTGGGGAATGTTATTTCTCCCTCTCATGTTCCCTTTAAAGGTCTCAGGATTAGAATGTAGATAGCCATTTCAAAAAACAAAGATTATCTTTATTCTATAGACTAAGAGTAATGTCTGTAGGCCAAAATTTGCAAACTTGTTGTAGTCCCAAGTTTCCAAACTATTATTTGCTGTAATAAGTTTAGCCAGCTGTTCATCTTCTTTACTTCCCTCATGTTTTCCAAATCATATCATTAGGTAGAAGAAAAGATGAAAACTCAAGTTGAGCCTGTAGTTCTTCAGTCTACATCAAAAAATAATAATAATTCTCTTTCTAAGTCAAAAATACAACCTCTTGAATAAAATTGTATTTGGTTACTCTTAGACAAATATTTCTTAATTCATCTAAAAAATCTTTGTTCAAAATACTATTGGCTATGACCTCTTCTATTATTTTTCTGTAATTATTCTTCATAGGAATTGTACAGGCATCAGCCAGTAGAAAGTATTTCTAATTCAATTCATCACATGATATATTTTTTCATGTTCATTGAGCTTCCATTAAATTATATAAAATGAAATTTTTTAGAAACTTCTTCAACAAACACAGCTGGCTGGGGAGGGGACCTTACCAAGGGGAGGTATCTAGATGTTCTTCCACAGATTGCACACATAGTCATGATTACCCCTTAATCAACCATATCAGTGGGAGAACATTCTCAATATGGCTGAACAAATCAAACTCCTGAAGTGTATTTTCTGAAATGAACTTGCCAAACTAAACCATTTTTCCCTCTATGAAGCCAATTTTCATGTCCATCCACACCATCTGTTCCTCATGAAAATGGAAAATTAACTTCGTGTTGACCTGGCATCAGTTAGTTCCATTATGTCCAACTGGTTCATTAAAAAAAGTCTGGTGTTTCCACTATCAGAATATACCATTAGAATTTCATTTCTTAATACAAAACAAATATAATCATTAAGTTATCCTTGTGCATTGCCATGTCATTTCCATCTTCAACATTTTATGAGATCCGCTTACTCAATTTAAGTTCGTTTTTAAGACTTGCTCTACTGGTGACATTACATATCTTATTCCCTGCTATTTGGGACTATAGACTCAATTTTCATCAAGCCACATTCTGTGAAGGCCCAACATATTCCTTTTAGATTAGAATTAAGTTATAATACAATCTAGGTGTATGGTTTTATTTTTAAAGCAATTTGTGTTTGAAAGTGGCTCCTAATTCCTACCCAAGGAATATAACAGATTATAATAAAATGTCTAACTTATATGAATGAATTACATTAATTTAATGCCATTCTTTTAGCTGCATCTGATCTCTTAGAGCTCAGATTTTGAATAACCAGTCATATTAGAATGAGCAAATTTGTAACTCAAATAAATGATATAAACATGCATATTTCTATGAAAATATAAATAACACATGGAATGAACATATGGGATATATTAGCACTTTAATAAAATTCCCATTAAATTACTTTTAATGACCTTTCCATAATTCATTTAAAATTCTTTCAGAAAATATATTTATACCACTCATTAAATCTCAATGAATGCCAAATATATGGGAATTAAATAAATTTCTAAATTGCTTCAGAACAATGATGAAACATATATGATCTATATTAAAATTGTCATACCTTGAAAGAATTGTCATTGTGCAAAAGTAAGGAGAGGGGTAGGAGGTCTCACTTAGGATGAAATTCATACTGATTGGACATGTTTAGTCAGCAAACTAAAGAGAATGGGGACCTAGGTAGACAATCTCCATGCATGCTTAACATAATTGTTATCACAGCCTTGACAATAAACAGCATGTCCCCAAAATGGGCAGAGCTCAATGTCAAGAAGCCTATGCCACCTCCCAGGATACCCAGGCATAAGGTGTCTCAGGCACATAACAAGGTGTGCACAATGGTAGTGGGAAGGATACCAAGGATCTGTCTATCAGAAATGAGGGGCAGGTGGATTACAGCTCAAGAGCCTGTGTTTTCAGAACAGCACTGAGATAGTGATAGGGAATAGGAGTGGAAAAATTACAGTGTTTTATTTGCCACTTGGACAACAGTTCAAGAGATGAGAAGGTCCTTGTTCTAAGTTAATCCACCTGTAACGATTGATTGCTGGATGCATTCCACGTTTTATGTGGTGTGTTTTCTTTTTCTTTCCTACCTACTCTGTTACAAATATTTACTGTACTCTAGTTTTCATGATTTCATTCCCTAATCACAAAAGTAGTACATACTCAATTAAAAAAAATTAAAACGATTCAGGAAAGTGTAAATGAGTTCCATTATTTTCAAACCATGGCTATTGTAGAAACAAAAATCAGAGCAAAAAAATGTCCCCTTAAAGATGCTTTTATTTACAACCTCTCACTTGTTCTGTTTATGCATTACAAAGATGATATCACCAATCTGCAGGGTTCTTTATAATTATCCGGTTTGACATGTATGTAACTTTCTTTTCAAAAAGCATATGGTTGTAAGAACGTGCCTATCTTCTCTTAATTGGGCTTTTCTTTTTTGGGATAACCTATTTTACGGATTACTGAATAAGTAGTAGATTCTCTCTAAATATTGCTGTATTAAATATGTATTGTACTGAATGGCTTTTCACATGCTACAAACCACATATCAGATTTTTTTTATAAGAATCTATATGATTATTTGTATTTCTCTGATGAGTTGATGATGATGATTTCGGCTAATATTCTGACATTAAATAGGTCAAAAGTCAAATATTGTATTTACTGAAATGAAACAATGAGCACTAGAAAATTTTCAAGTCAGTCTACTTCCAGTAATTTCTTAGCAGAGATGACAATCTCATTGCAGCCTTAGATTCTTAGGCATGCTAGTGAATCTGATATTACATTCTAATACAAGTTCAGTGTTTACTATCATAGAAACCAATTACAATCTATGTTGCCAAACCACAGCTAATCTCTGTAAGTGGTAACAATGTGCATTACTGCTAAGATAAATTACTACAAATGTAATGGTTTAAAACAACACAAGTTTATTCTCTTACAGTTGTGGAAGTCAGAAGCTTAAAATCAAGGTTTTGGCAAAGCTGTGTTCCTTTTGGAAATTTCAGGGGAAAATCCATTTCCTTGCCTTTTCCAGCTACTAACGGCCCCATCTGCATTTCTTGGCTTGTGGCCCCTTTATCCATCTGCAAAGTGCATTACTTCGGCTTCTGCTTCCATCATCACACCTTTCTAAATCGCTGAACTTTACTACCTCCCTCTTAGAAGGCCCTTTTGATTACATTGGACTCAGCTGGATAATGCAGAATAACTTCCCCAGGTCAAGATTTTTAATCCTTAATCATATCTATTACACAAAGTCCCTTTTGGATATAAGGTCGTATATTCACAGGTTTCACAGATTGAGGTATGGACACCTTTGAGGGGCTTTATGCATCTTACGACACATGGAATATGCAAGTTTTATTACAAGGCCTTTTAAAGACACAAATTGTGTGTGCATAATGGAATAAAACTCGAACTGAAAAATTCACAACCTAAGCTAAGAGTAACAAAATGAAAACCTTTATATTCCCAGCATTTTGAACTATTCTTTGCCTTTGACACTCATTTTAAAAAGATGGTTATAGCAAAAATTACAGCAACTGAAGCAATTTATATTGCAAACTTATTAAATTCCACTGCTTTTGAAGGCAAAATAATTCCTATAGGGACAAAATATGTGCGAAAAATAAGAATATATAACAGGAGTACCTACATTAAAGTTGCTCAATAAATGTAAAATAATATTGAAAGAAATGATTTTGGTTCAGGTCAATTTTAATCAGCAACATTTTATTATCTTTTTCTTATAGAAAAAATAGTAATCATAAATGATCTGAAAAATCTTTCCCTGAGGGAATGTCATATAGAGATTCAAAAAGAGACTTAACAGATATTTGGCTATTAGAATCAATAAAACGTATTCATCTATAGGAATTTGAAATAGATAAAAAGAGGAATAAAGAAAGACTCCTAAATAGTATTATTAGTCAGGATGAGGAGTTTAAGATGAGAAACAATTTGGTTGACCAAAATCTGTTTCTATTTTGATGTTGTTTGAATTACTATTGAACCTCCAGAACATTAATGTTCTGATCAAGAATGATTCTCACTCAGCATCCTGGCTTACCTCTTTGTTTGTTATTGTTTGTTTATTTGAAGATATTAGGGGGTACAGATTTTTTTTTGATATATAGCTTGAGTCAGTGCTATAAATGTGCTCTTCACCCGAATAGTGTTCATTGTACCTGTTAGGTGCATTTTTACCCTTCTCCTCCTCCCCCTAACTCCTGCTTGATTTCCAGTGAATTTTACTTTCCTCTGTGTACTTGTGTGTCCATTGGTTAGTTCCAATTTATTAGAGAGTAGATGTGGTGTTTGATTTTCCATTCTTGAGTTACTTCAGTTAGAATAATGGTCTCCAGTTCCTTCTAAATTGCTGTAAAAAAGCATTGATTCATCCTTTTTTATAGCTGAATAGTACTCCATGATATATATGCCAAATTCTGTTAATCCAGTCATGAATTGACAGGCGCTTGGGTTGATTCCACATATTTGCAATTGTGAATGAATTGTGCTACAGTAACCATTTGAGTGCAGTGTCTTTTTAATAAAATTTTTAATAAAATGACTTCTTTTCCTATGGATAGATACCCAGTAGTGGGATTACTGGATCAAATGGTAGGTCTACTTTCAGTTATTTGGGAAATCTCCATATTGTTTTCCATAGCACTTGTAATAATTTGCAGTCCCACCAAAAGTGTATAAATGCTTGTTTCTCTCTGCATCTGTGCCAGTATTTATTGATTTGGACTTTTTAATAAAAGCTATTTTAATAGGAGTAAAGTGATATCTCATTGTGGATTTAATTTGCATTTCCCTGAGTACTGATGTTGAGCATTTTTTCATATGTTTGTTGGCCATTTGTCTATCTTCTTTTGAAAAAGATTCTGTTCAAGTCTTTTGCCCACTTTTTAATGGAGTTGTTAATTTTTTTCTTGATGGTTTGTTTAAATCTTTGGAGATCCAAGTTATTAGCCTTTTATTGGATGTATATAGTACAAATGTTTACCTTGATTCTGTAGGTTGTCTATTTACTCTGTTGATTATTTCCTTAGCTGTGCAGAAGCCTTTACATTTAATCAAATTCTATTTATTTATTGTTGTTGCTGCTTTAATTTCCTTTGGGGTTGTAGTCATAAATTCTTTACCTAGACTGATGCCTCAAATAGTTTTTCCTACATTTTCTTCTAGAATTCCTATGGTTTCATGCCTTACATTTAAGTCTTTTATCCATAATGAAGTAATTTTTTTGAGTGATGATAGATAGGGGTCCTGTTTCATTCTTCTGCATGTGGCTATCCAATTTTCCCAGTAACATTTTTTGAATAGGGCTTCTTTCCCCCAGTGTGTGTTGTTATCTACCTTGTCAAAGATCAGTGGCTGTAAGTAGATGGTTTTATACCTGAGTTCTCTATTCTGTTCCATTGATCTATGTCTCTGTTTTTGTGCCCATACAATGCTGTTTTGGTTACTATAGCCTTGTAGTATAGTTTGAAGTCTAGCAATGTGATACCTTCAGCTTTATTCTTTTTGCTTACAATTGCTTTTGTTATTCAGGCTATTTTCTGGCCCCAAGAAAGAATAGAATAATTTTTTCTAGATCTGTGATGTGGATTGTATTGAATCTGTAAATTGCTTTGGGTAGTATGGACATTTTAACAATGTTCATCCTACTAATCCATGAGCATGATTTGTTTCACCTTTTGTTTGTGTTCTCCACAATTTCTTTCTTCAGTACAACTTTGTAGTTCTCCTCATAGAGATCTTTTACCTCCTTGGCTAAGCATATTCCTAGATATTTTATTTTCTTTGTAGCAGAGAATGGTATTGAGTCTTTGATTTTATGCTCCGCTTGACTATTAGTGGTATATAGAAGTGCTACTATATACCATTGGGTACATTGATTTTATATTCTGAGACTTTGCTGAATTTATTTATCAATTCCAGGAGACTATTAGTGGAGTCTTTGGAGTTTTCTGGATACATGATCTTATTGTCAGCCAAAAGAAATAGTTTGATCTTCTCTTTCCTGATTCATATACTCATTTTAAAATTTTCTTTCTCTTGGCTGATTGCTGTGGCTAGGACTTTCAATACTATGTTGAACAAAAGTGGTGACAGTGGACACTCTTGTTTTGTTCCAGCTCTTAGTGAGAATCGCTTTTCCTAATTCAGTATAATGTTGGCTGTGGGTTTGTCACATATGCCTTTTATAATTTCGAGATATATCCCTTATATGCCTAGTTTGTTGAGGGTTTGTATCATGACAGGATGTTGGATTTCGTCAAATACTTTTTCTTCATCTATTGATAGTAGGGTGTTGAAGTCCCTGGCAATTATGTTGCTATTATTTATTTCCTTGCTGAGCTGTAGTAGAATTAATTTTATGTATCTGGGAGTTCCTGTGTTAGGTGCATATGTACTCAGGATTGTTATGTCTTCTTGTTGAATTACTCCGTTTAACTTTATATAATGACCATCTTTGTCTTTCTTTACAGTTATTGATTTAAGGTCATTTTTGTATGATAAGATAGTGGCTACTCTTGCTCTTTTTTGATTTCCATTTGCATACAATATTTTTTCCATCTTTTCACTTTGAGATTGTTTGCATCCTTGTGGTTGAAGTGTGTCTCTTCGATGAGCAGATATTTGTTTTGTCTTTTACCATCACTTCAGCTAGCCTAAGTCTTTTGAGTGGCACATTCAAGCCATTCAGGTTAAGATATATAATTGATATGTGTGATGCTGTTCTGTTGATCATAATGGGTGTACCTTGTTGCTTTGTTTTTCTTCTTGTGCTATTGCTTTATTGAAGTTGTGAGCATTGTCTATTTGGGTGATTTTACACTGGTGGGTATCCATTTTTCTGGTTTGTGCATAATGTAGTCCTGAGTAATTCCTGCAGGGAGATCTAGTCATGACAAATTCCCTCAATGCGTGTTTTTCTGGAAAAGATTTAATATCTCCATCAATTGTGAAACTTAGTTTTGCAGGACATAAAATTCTAGGGTCGTAGTTGTTCTGTTTAATATTAAAGATGTAGGTCCACTGCCTTCAGGCTTATAACATTTTGGCTGAGACCTCTGCTCTTAGTCTGATGAGTTTTCCCTTATTGGTCAGTTGTTGCTTGCATCCAATTACTTTTAAAATTTTCTCTTTCATTTTGACTTTGGCCAAGTTGCTTACTAAGTCCTTGGAGATGTCTTATTTGCTATGAATCATCCTGGTGCTTGGTGACTATCTTGTATCTTGACGTCTGGATCTCTGGTGATACTAGGTAAGTTTTCCTCAGTAATTCCCTAAATAGATTTTTCCATACATTTGTCACTTTCATATTCTCTCTCAGGGATAACTATAATTTATATGTTAGTTTGCTTTGCATAGTCCTAAATCTCTCTAAGTAATTGTTCTGCCTTTGTTGTTCTCTTCTATACATAATTTTTTTGGCATATTTTTGTTGGTTTTCAACTTTCTTTTCAACTCCATTCATATTATTTGCCATCCATACTCTGAATTTCATTTCTGTCATTTTGACAATTTCGTTGCATTTGGAGTTCACTGCTCTCACTCCATTATGATCTCTTGGGATGTCAATCTGTTTCAATTTTTCATGTTGCCAGGGTTCTTTTGCCAGTTTCTTCTCATTTGAAACCATTTTCTCAACTGAGGGTTCACAGATTCTCAACTCTCATGGGATAGTTCCTTGCTGAGAACTCTTCTACTTGATTAGAGTAATGGGAGGTCACTAGGTGGCACTTTTCTCCCCCCATTCTGGACTGTTGATGTGGCAGAGGAAGGGTGTGTACACTAGAAGACTGTAATGCAGCTGTTCTGATTTGTTCTGTTCATATGTGATTGCCTCTCCTGAAGCCTATGATAAATGCTGTTTGTGTTGGAGTGTTGGCATGTTCATCAGATAATTGTAGAATATTTGAATTGAGAGCTGGGCAAGGTTGTTTTTACTGAGGCTGGTATTGTGGATATTGCTCTATCCAGAGTCTCCTCACAGAGGATATAGCAGCAACTTGGTGAGGTTTTCATGAGTTCCTGAACCCATGTGGTCATTTGCTTGAACCAGGTTGCACTATATGAGCAACTTGAGGGTAGGGTGGTCCCCAGAGTGATGTTGGACTTTGGAGCAGTTCCTCTGGCCCTGCTGTGATGGTGGAGGCTCTGGGGCAGGGCCTCATGGTCCAGATGCAGTTCTGGAGTCTTAGGGATAGTGTCTTGGGCCTGGCAGGAGTTCTGGAAGCACAGAGGCAGAACCTCAGGCTCTGGCATGAGAGCCTCAGAGATAGGACCACAGAAGAACCCAAAGCAGAACTTTAGAGCAGGACCCCTGAACCAGAAGCAGGGCCATTCAGACAGTGGAGCTGATCCAACCTACAGGGCAGGGTCAAGGCCAAGGAGGCAGGAAGGCAGTTTGAGCCTGGAGGATGAAGTTGGGTCCAAGCAAGTGGCAGGGTGTTCCCCAGGCTCAGGGACCCCATGGATGCCAAGGCAGTAGGCAGAGGTGGGTTCTAGTAGCCCAGGGACCCTGGAGTTCTCCCCATCCCACCCAGGACCCACTGCAGTAGTTGCCCAAAGCCTTTCAGGTCTGAGTCTGCTGCTCTCCAGTCAGTTTCCATACTCATATCCCATTGTGCTCTAGGGGAGAAGCACTTGGCTTCCAGTCACAGGGTACTCTCAGGGAAGCCACCAGTTAGTCCACTCCCTCCCCAGCCTGGTGCAGACCTGGCACTGTGCACCTGAGACCTCAATATGTCTTTAGCTTGTGCCAAATCCCCACCTCGCCTGTTGTCTCGTTCAATGACTCTGTGCAGACTCCTGTCAGGTCCCCCATCTGACCAGTTAGATGTCTATGACAGTGGGGGGACCCATCTCACAATTTGCACTGTGCCAGCAGGGTGAGTGCAGTACTCCAGTGCTCTTTCTTTCTATTCTTCTCCATGTGTTCTCTGATCTTGTTCAGTATATTTCTCTGTCACCCTTTTTCCCCACATTGAGTGTCCCATGTTGCCTCTCTGTGATTTCACAATATTGCTTCAGAGAAAAGCGACCCATACATAGGTAGCTGCCTGCATTTTTCACTTCTTTTCTTGGGAGCAGCACAGCATGGTGACAGGCTGCTTCTAGTCTGCCATTATTTCTCCTCCCCTCACTCCCTGCACTTACCTCTTTGCAGCACCCTTCAGAGGCTGACAAAACTAAAACAGGTTTTTAAAAATCCTTCGTTTCTACTATTTGATATAAAGTGGAAGCTTCCAATTAGATGCAATGGTAAAACATTTGGAACTCTGAAGTTAGTTGGATGGGAAGATGGTCTTTTAAGAGATTGGCTCCTCCCCCTGCCACACATAGTTGTGGAGACATCAGATTTTTGAACAGCAACCCAGTCCCTGGCTTCCCTGTATCAACAGGTGGTGGTGTTTGTGGGGGCAACATCCTGGCATGTGGATCACAGCTGAGCTTTGCATTCTTAACTATTCCTGTCCTGGCTTCTAGTGTCCTAACCTTGAGCTTGTCTCTCCAGTTTTTTGAACAATTTGAAAGCATCTGATGACTATATTGAATCCCTTTCTGCTGAAAATAGCTATTAATAGAATGGTTGGCCTTTTCTGTACCTGATTCCTAACTCATAAAGTTTAGATGGTGGTTATCCCCTTAAGTCTGGATTTCAGAGCAAAGGATAGAATGGAAGATATATGTTTGGAAATCATTAGCATATAGGTGTTAGTGTCAGGCAGGACATTGAAGGAGATCATCCAGGAAGTGTTACATGCATAGAAACACCAGAAGCATCAATATTATAAGAAGGCACAAAAAGAGAAGCCAATCCCAGAAGCTGGGAATGCAAAAGAATTCATAGTATCAAGTCTTAAAGAAGATTTCAAATATTTTTAACATTTTTCTAACCACTATTTCACCAAATTTCCTCTTAATTGTCCCTGTGTGTTTTCAAACTCTCATTATCTCTTGATGTTGTCAATTCATTTCTAACTTCATTTGCCTTTTGGTGAGGCCAATGGTAAACCAGTTCTAATATACATACTCTATAATTGTGCAATTATTCCTTTATTCATTGCTTGCAATCATTTCTTGTCAAACTCTAAACCAAGACATTTTTAGATATTTTATTTCTCTATGCTTGATTTTAGACAGCTGAGCAATCATGTGGAAATTTACAAAATCAAGCTCATCCAGTTCTCTGCAAATTCATATTATCTAATATCATATGTTTACTGAGGAGTGCTTGATAATCCTTGTGCTAAGGTTGTAACACAGACTACTTCCTGTTACCTAAATACATACATAAAAACACACACACATACACACACACACACACACACACACACACCCCTACCTCTTTACTCTTTTGCCTTTACCTCTGAGAATAATGTATTCATTCTTTCCAAGGTCATTCTGACATTTATCATCTCTTTAAATTTTATTTTTAGATTCATTCATTCATTCAAAATTTTTATAAACACTATATGCCGGGCAATGAGTCATGGGCTAGAATATAACAACAAACTGAATTATAGAGTTCCTGGTACCAGGATTCCCAGAACTTGCAGAGTATATACAAATAAAGAAAAGCCTGGGTAGAGAGATTGTCAGGATGCTGTTTTTTTCTTTTTCTTTTTTGTTTTTTTATGAGGTTATCGTAAAAACCTCTTTGATAAGGAAACATTTATGCAGAGACTAGAAGGAAAGCCCTCTGCCTTTCTGCAGTTATTCTATTCTGCAGTTATGTTGGTTTGTATGAGATTTTAATATATTTAAGACATACATCTATTTCTCATGTATGGAGGTTGCAAATATCCTGCCCAGGTTCACATATTTGCCTTTTAAATTGGCTTATAATATGTCTGGTGTATATTAATCTTCCAACTTTATAGCCTTATTATCAAACTTTCTTTTATGATTTCTGAACTTTGTGTTAAAGACAACTTTCCAATCAATAAAAAAATTAATCAATATTTTATTTAGCAGGTTTACCATTTATTTTTTATGCTTAGCACTTATATCCACTCAGAATTTATTTTATCAGAAGGTATGAAATACTGATACATATATATATAAGATAGGTATATACATAGATCTTCAACTGTTTCTATAGTATTCTTTGAAATAGCAAACTTCTCTACACTGACTTGAGATATCACCTTAATTGTAAACTAAATCTCTATATGTATTTGAATATATATTTAGCTTGGCTATGCAAGTCTTAGATTAGAGCGAAGTATACGGTTTTACTAAAAAGTTGCATTCATCGATAAGTATCAAAAAGCCTTCTCCATGACACATTATTGTTTTTGTAACTTCTAGTTCTTTATTCCAGCAAAGTTCTCATGACCTTTAAAGGTATAATAAGGTCCAGTGAACACAGTGTGACCAATTTGCTGCATATTTTTTTAAGTAACATTTATGCATAAAACTTTTGTTCTGTTTCAGTAAGACACTTTAGCATATGCTAGTTAAATTCTGTCGTCTTGTTACAGACTAAATCTGTTTTCATTCAGGTTGGTTGCTTTATGCTTCCAAGCTAAAAAAGGATATTTAAAATCTTGAGAGAAATGATTCACACTCTCTTTGGCAGCTAAAGTTACAATCTTTGCCTTTTGCTCACTCCTTGGAATTTGATGAACTAAAAGATTAAGACAGCCATACCACATGTATAAACCAAATGCTTTTAGTTCTCTTACTGACAACACAATTGCTTGTGGCTTCTCAGAGAAAAGTCACTCATCACTGTTGTTAAAACTATTTTCTTAGACTAAAGATGATGGGAACCTGCCTTAAGATTCCTTTTTTTTTTTTTAAGTGATGCAGAACTCATTTTTCCTATTTATGCAAATGAAAAAGGTCAATTCTCAGCGACAGATGTAGAACCCAAAGCATGCACAACTTGCAACCTGGCTTCTCAGAGTATCTCCCTTATGAGACCCATAAAACATGATAAAGTTTAATAAAGGCAAGGAAACATTGTGACTATATACTTACACACACACACACAAATATATATGACAAAGCTTTCTAAAAAGGAAATGGAATATAGGTGGTTTGGTTTTCATTAGATGCAAATTACATTTAAATTTCACTGAACATTCATTTTGAATAAAAAAGAGTTTGTGATAAGCTCTATGGAAATCACAGAAATTAAAAATAAGGATGGGGTTAAGATTTAGTAGATGTCTCTGTTTGCCAACAGACTTTAAGTATATTATCTTACTGAACAATCATAGCATCTCTATCCTGTGTTACTATGTTATAAATATGAGAAGAAAATCCCAGAAAACTTATATCTCCTTCCAAAGTTTGCTACACAGAATAAAAGAAAAACTAGAGACATAAATCAGGATTTTTTGATTTCTGGACCCTTGCTTTGTCAAAATAGTGTTGTAAAATAATACAATAATAGTCCCAGTGATCAAGGTTTAGAATCCTACTAATGTTAACTGGCAGCCTGATTGAGCGTGGGTGAGGTATTTAGTCACTTTGAGCTGATGGAACCAGCTTCACAGGGCTTTTATGAGATAGTATATATAAAAATAAATAACTTGGGGTACAAATATAAAATCAAATTTAGCTGTTTTTATTATTATTATGACATTCAGATCCAAAGAGTTACTGTTCTTCCAAGAAGACAAACTTCCTGTCTTTAGGAATTTTACAGTTTAGGATCTAAATAAATATTCTAATAACCACATAGAAGGTGGAATAAGGCACAATGATAAAACAAAGATAATAAAGATAGGAAAGAAAATAATTCTGCAGAGGCTAAGAAAGAGGAAGATCGCTCTAGTCTGACAATGGGTCAGAAAACTCTGCAAGAAAGAAGTAGCCTTGAGTTGAACGTTCCAAGATAGAAAAAGAAAAACTCAGCCCCTCATGATGAGAATGTGATAGAGGAAAACTCTAGGTGTAGAAGAGAACCATAGTACAGAAATAACATTTCTAAAAATGGTAGGGAAATGTGTTTTGAGTGGAATGTATAAAAATTGCACTGGTATTTGTAAAATAATTAGTGAAAGACAAGTTTGGATACATTAATTGGGATAGTCTGAGAGAAGCCTATCTGCCTGTCTGGGCTGTGGCAGGGTAGAGATATTATCATTAGTATTACAAGCTAGATGAAGTACAATTTGGCATGAAGAATCATTTCCAAAGCTGATTGCTTTGAGATTTATATTTTATGTTTTTAATGCTTGTTTGTTGCCAAATATATGACAGTAACTAATATTAACATGCAGCAACAGTACCCCTTAATTTAACAATATTGTCCTAGACATATGCCACATATTATGGGTATATTAACACAAATTATTTTCTTTATGTGCTTCTGGATGCTTTTGACAAGCATTTTGTAAAAGGCATTTTTTTGTCAATTTATTCACATTTGTGCTAAAATTATGCAGCCAAGAAAAACCTGAATTATGGAACACATTTTAAAAGTCACAATACAATTACCTTAAAAAATGCAGTGGGTTCTTTATTCTAGACTTACTCTCCCTCTAACTAGCCACACACCCTTGTGTCTGTTAATGCAGGCTCCAGAGGCCTTTGTTTCAATATTTCTAAACAAATTCTGGACTAACCGACAGTCCATGGTCATTTTTTGGTCAAATCATTATATGATTGCAGTTACGTTAAGTAAACTGATAGGAAAAAGAGACTCAGAAATTAGTTTCTATTAATCAGTAAAATTGAGGGAGGGACAATATATAGGGGCATAAAATTAATGTTTTCTTTTAGTTGATGAACAATATGCATTTTAACTTTATGGAATATGTCTTTCAGGCTTTAGTCTTAATTTTCCTGTACAAAACCAGTAACAGAAATTTTCAATAAGTTTCCTCCATGTTAAAAACAATCTACAACCTACAAATGCTTCCACTATTTATGACGGTCTTCTTAAAACAAAAATTGCCACTTTTGTCAATTTTATGTTTCCTTTTTGTTCTCTGATACAACATGTTATTAAAGCAATGCTCCCCAAATTTTAGCATACATATAAATTATTTTGGGGTCTTGTGAATATGGTGATTTTAATTAATAGGTTTGGCATTGGACCGAGATTTTGCATTTCTAATAAGCTTTTAAGTGATGGCTTTGATGCTGTTTGAGGACCACATGCCATGTACTATGGTGCTAAAAGACCTCTCAAGATTTCTCTCTTTAAATGCTTTTCTCTCTATGGCCTTTGTAGCCTTCTTAGTGGCAACTGCTATTGGAGTCTTCTGAAGTCCTTATCCAAATCCATCTGGTGCAGTTGCTTAGGTCCAAAAGCCTGGAGCCATCTCTTCCCTCTTATATCCCATGTCCAATCTTGTTGAATCCAACTTGAAAAAATATTCAGAATATGACCATTTCTACCTTCCATCAAACAGTACTTCCAATAATATGCCTCCATATTGGTGTACGTGCTAACAACTCTTGGGTTGTTATAATAACTTCCTAACTATTTCTGTGCACATATAGTTGCCCCACGAAAGCTATTCTCAATATAGGATTTTGGGTGATACTTTTATAACCTAAGTCAAGTCATGCCACTCCTTTGCTCAAAACCATCAAAGCACAAATTTGACTTAGAATAAAGGTCATTTATCTTACAATGTACTGCAAGGTCATATATAATCTTCTTTTCTATAACTCTAAATTTATCTTTTGCTAAGATCTCCCTTGCTTAAACCACACTGATCTCTTTGGTGCTTCTTGAACATGCTGGGCATGCACTCCTAATTATTCACATAGTTATTTTTTTCACTTCCTTTAAAACTTTGTTCAGATATCACTTTTTAAAATAGGGTCAATTATGACTACTCAACTTAAAATTATAACTCATTTTCCAGGCCAGTTCTGATTCCCTTTTCTGCTCATCTTTTTACACATTTCTTAAATGTCACTTACAAATTCCTAACATAGTACATGATTTACCTATTGAGTATGTTTGTTGATTTTTTAAAAAATCTGTCTAGCCCAGTAAAATACAAACTTCTTGAAGGAAGGTACTTGGAGTTTTCTCTAACTTCCTGCCCTTCCCTCACCAATTTAATCCAGGCAATTCAACAGTGTCTGGCATATATCAGATACTCCTAAAATAAATGTTGGATAAATTAATCAAAATATGAATTGAGAATATAGGTAGGAGAAATGTCCTTGACATCATTGAGGAAGATGTTAGATAATAATAGGTTGTAAAAGAAATGGAAGGTAAGAAATCAAGATAACTTATAATTAGAAGAGAAATGATATACAGAAATCAGAGTAACATATTTATTTTCATTATTTTTATAAAAGGAAGTAAGATATATGAGCATAGTTATAGGTTAAGAGAAAAATATTTTGTATAAAGATGGTAATTAATGAAGCCAATGTTTTAGAGAATATTTGAGAAGACCACAGCTCTGGTCAATATCTTGCCCTCAAAAAAGAATAAAAATTGTATTATTTCAAGAGTAAAATGGATAAAAATAAAGAAATATCTATAGATTAAAAGTCAGCACTTAGAAAAATATACTACAGTTTATCTCAATATTATTTATTAATGGAGGTATCATGACAGGGATTATGAGAAGACAAGCAAAAATGAAAATTAACTGAACTTGTCAAAGAGTTTCTCAGTGGCAAAGAGAGAGAAGCTGAGAAACTGTAAGTGTTATAAATATCTCTCATGTACAGTTGATCACTTAGGCAAGATGTAAAGATTTGTATTGCTGGAAGGACATTGAGTTGGGGCTTTGGTGGGCAAGTGCAGGTGAAGAACAGAAATGGCATAGAAGGTCAAATATAAAGTGAGGATTTTCTAAAACCAAGACAAAACTTATCAACTATCTCAAGTATTGGAATTAAAAACTGAAAGAAAGAGTGTTACATTCAGATTCTGGGATATTACAGTTTAAAATAGCTAGTGTGTATTGGTTAAGAGGGATGTTATTGTCTAGGATATGGCCATCTATGTGGGGGGCTAAAGTGGGTTTTGGGTGAAGAGGATTAAAAAGTTAAGGAGATTTATAAAAGCAACATGAGAATGGTGTTGGCTTATTATTTACAAGAAGGTAGGGTGACCATACATCCTGATCTTCTTACAACAGTTCTGCTCTATGACTGCTTTTCCAGCTTGAATGATAACTAACTTATTAAACCTATATATATGATGTATCCTTTTGTGAAATAGATGCTAAATTTCTTAATAAATTTTGAATATGTATCAGTGAGTGAATAAGCCGTGGCAAGGAGGAGTAAGTAAATAACTAAATAATAGTGTAAGGAACAGGGACTCAAGCACTTCAAATTAGCCTAATTCTTCTTTAATCTTTTTAATAGTGTGGTGAAAAATGTCTTGCTATATTTGACATACATCTTTGAAACATCTATCCCAAAGGTCTGGTCAAAGCAAAGTAAATCATTCCTAAATTATCCAGGGTTTCAGCTATTAGAAAGCAAATATTGTGGCCACTATCATTAAATTTCTTTAATTTAAACATTCTCAACTTCATCCAGTGTTTCTCATTTAAATCATTTTTAACTCTGTTAAGATTTTGATCATTTTTAAGAGACAGTGATAAAAAATAAAGACAATACTTCATCTTGAATGATGAATACTAGAATTGTAATAGCTTTTACTGATTGCTAATATTCCTATTAATGCAGTTCAAACATGAATTGAATTTTGAGGCTTTTAAATTTTTTTGTTTGTTTTTGAACATAAGAAATCAATTCTAACTCACATTTTTTCATTGGTTTTGGGTAACTATCCTAGAGTTAGTTGTTTAGGGAGATGATACTAGAGAAAAATGGAGATATATTTATATTTTCTTATTTATATATTCATTTTTAATAGTTCAGCTTCACCAAAACTATTTAATTATATTTGTCGTTTCTTGGCTTCTTTTGTCTTTTGTGCATTAGGTGCATGGAATTGGGTTTATCATATTTAGTTCCTGGTGCAAAATCATACATTTGACTACCATTTTTTTTTTTTTTAGCTCTATTTAGGTGTTGATAAAGTACATTAGTGGGGCTCAAACAAAATCTTGGATCCTACCTTTAAAATAAAACCTAAACTCATTTATTTCTCTCTTTCTTCATTGTTACAATTTCTTTTAAGGTATAATCATTTCCTGTCTACACCACACTGAATTCCAATAATTGTTTTTGTATTTCTAACTTCCATGTTTGTCTACATTTTAATCTACATAGTGTAAAACAATAATATTTAGAAAACACATATCATTTATCTTGTCAATGGTTTTCACTGTACTAGGGAAAGAAACATACTCTTTGCCATGCGTATTTAGTCTCTTTATGAAATTGTCTATCCCTCCAACTTTAACACATCCTACTCTCTCCTTCACTCCATCACTTTTAGCCATACTGATGTTCAGTCAGTTCTAAAATTATGCCAAGTTCAAGTACACTTTACAGCCTTCATACTTTCTTCTGCTTAAAATGCAATCTCCTGGATATTTACATGGTTGCTCTCAGTAAGAATGTCAATATCTCAGATAGCTTTACTGTGAACACCAAATCTAGAGTGGCATCTCCAAATAACTACACATCATAAGAGGTTGTTTTATTTTCTTCTTCACACTTGCTACTATCTGAAATAATTCTGTTGTTTTGATACTTGACTATGTTTAGTTTCCCTACTAAACTAAAAGCTTCATAAAATAGGGATATTATCTTTTATGTTTAACACTATATTTCCAGTATCTAGAAAAGTATCTGGGACAAAGTAGCTGTTTAGTAAATATTTATGAGAAAATGCATTATTTTTATTTTATTTTTTTATTTTATTTTATTTTTTTATTTTATTTTATTTTTAGACAGAGTCTCACTTTGTTGCCTAGGCTAGAGTGAGTGTCGTGGCATCAGCCTAGCTCACAGCAACCTCAAACTCCTGGGCTCAAGCGATCCTCCTGCCTCAGCCTCCCAAGTAGCTGGGACTACAGGCATGCGCCACCATGCCTAGCTAATTTTATATATATATATATATATATATATATATATATATATATATATATATATTAGTTGGCCAATTAATTTCTTTCTATTTATAGTAGAGACAAGGTCTCATTCTTGCTCAGGCTGGTTTCAAACTCCTGACCTCGAGCAATCTGCCTGCCTCAGCCTCCCAGCATGCTAGGATTACAAGCATGAGCCACCGCGCCTGGCCAGAAAATGCATTATTTTTAAATAGGAAGAATTCCTTAAGCCATTCAAAGTTTAAGATAATTGTATAAATCTAGTGCAAGGTAACTATTTTTATACTGTTTCTTTAAGAGAAAATGAAAACCAAGTTGGATTTTTTCCTGATATTTAATGGAAGAGGGATTAAGTAACTCTAGCATAATAACAGAAATCTGTTTCTTAATATTCAAGATGGATTTATAACTCATTTGAATCTTTGTAGGTTTACAAGAAAAGCAGAAAGATAAGAATTATGAAAATTTTCCTACTAAAATCAATAAGGATTAAAGATAGTATAATATTCTAAGGAGCTTAGGTAAGTAGTGGTTTTGAGATTTCTCCACTGGGAAGATTTCTGAGAATTCCTTAATGTATTTTATCAAAGATCAAGAATTAAGTAGATCTGCTATGCAAAAGTTGGCCATATGTTTTTTACAATGTCATGGACCAAATTGATGAACTCAGTAGTTATTAATATGTCGATGGAATCTAATATCTGCTGGAGAGTAATTATATTTAACTTATATATTTAAATTTTTAAATATATGTTCATTCTTAAAAGATTAGCTTTGCCAAACTTATTTAATTTTATATATTTTATATACACATATATTTATTTTTTCTTTTGTGTTTCAGGTGTATCAAATTAGGTTCAACCTATTTATTTCATGGCACAAAAAATCATTCACTTGTGGAAGCTTTTTTGTGTGTATTGACTATTTTTCATTCTTTCTTTTCTATTTACTTCTTTCTTCCAGCTTCTAGAAGTTGGCTTATGATATTCTTCTGCCATCTTCAAAGCCAGTAATAGTGGGTACAGTCGTCTACCCACTCTGACTATCTCTCTGACTATCTCTCTGACTTTTTCCATAACAACATCTTTCTGTCTAAAATTCTCTTTTACTTCATTCCTCACCTATAAAACCACTTCGGTATGAGCATCGACTATAGTTGATAGCCACAGATGAACCAAATATCAACTTTAGCCGACAGCTGTGATATGAAGGCACACAGCTGAGCGTGGACTTTAGCCGACAGCTACAATATGACTTTTCTAATTTTTCATTTATCAAAATAAAATTGTGAACATTTAAAAATAACGTAATAAAAAACATATATGCATATGTTACCTATTCTGATTTACATTACAAGTAAAGCTGCCTGTAAAGTGAAACAAGCTTTCAGTGCTTTAAAGCTTTCCTCATCACACAAAAGCAAAACGGATTCGTCATCAATGCACAGCACAAACTATCATGGGGACTATGAGTGCCGGCTATGGGCAAGGTTTCGCTGCTGGTGAGCGCGGTACCAAAGTGGTTAAGTACTCTTGTGATTACAATAGGACCACCCAGGTGATCCCAGCATAATCTCCACATTTCAAGATCTGTTCCCTTAATCACATTTGCAAGGTTGCTTTGCCATATAAAATAGCATATCCATAGGTCGTCCAGATTAAGATGTGGAGATGTTTGGGGGATGCCCATCATCTCTAATAAGTGAAACTTTAGATACTTGATATTTTGGTTTTAGAATTTCCATTTGGTTTTTTATCATTATTCTCTTTTACTCTGCTGTAATTTCCTATATTTTAATTTATTATGAGCTTATTTTCCATTTTATCAATAATCATAATTATAGCAACTGCCTTAAAATTCTTATCTGCTAATTCCAATACCTGTGGTTAGTTTCATCATATTGCCTTCCCTCTTGAGACTGAGTCATATTTTCCTACTTCTTCATGTGCTGAATTTAAGGGTGTGATGGTCCATTTTAGGTTTCAATACTATTGAATTAAGGCAGCAGTCCCCAACATTTTTGGCACCAGATAAAAGTTTCATGGAAGACAAATTTTGCACTATGGGGGATGTGGGGAAGGCAGAGCTCAGGAAAGAACTCAGAGGTCAGAGCAAGTGATGGGAGCAGCTGTAAATATAGATGAGGCTTTACTTGCTTACCTGCCACTACCTCCTGCTGTGCCGCCCCCCCCCCCCATTTCCTAAGTTTCACAGAAGATAATTTTTTCATAGATCCAGGGAGGGAGTGGAGGGGTGATGGCAGATTTCTGTTACCTAGGGGTTGGGGACCATAGGATTAAGGAATATCTAGATAATCGGAAAAACATTATTTGGGGGATGTCTATGAGGATGTTTCTGAAAGAGATTGGCTTACGAATTAGTGGACTGTGTAAGAAAGATCCACCCTCACTCAATGTTGGTGGGCAGGATTCAATCCACTGAAGGCCTGCTGGAACAAAAAGAAAGAATTAAGGCAAATTGTTGCTCTCTCTAGAGATGGAACACTCTTGCTCTCTTGCACTTGGACACCAGAATTTCAAGTTCTCCAGCATTTGGACTCTGGGACTTGTGCCAGCAGTCCTCAAGTACCCTATGATCAGCTGAGAGAAGAGAAAATTCAGGTCTGGTTTACAGATGGTTCTGCACCATATTCAGGCACTACCCAAAATCAGACAATTGTACTATTGCAGCCCCTTTATGAGGTACTACTGAAGGATAGTGGTGAAGGAATTTTTTTTCAGTGGGCAGAACTTCTGGCAGTGGCAATGCACCTGGTTGTGTGCTTTCCTTAGAAGGAAAATGGCCTGATGTGTGATTATATATTGAGTCAAGGACTGTAGCCAGTGCTTTGATGGTCAGGATCTTGGAAGGACCATGATTGGAAAATTGGTGACAAAGAAATTTTGGAAAGAGGTATGTAGAGAAGTATGTAGAGAGATATATAGAGGTATGTAGAGGTTTGTAGAGAGGTATGTAGGCCTGTCTGAATGGTCAAAGGATATAAAATATAAAAATAATTGTTTCTCATATGAATGCTCACAAAAGAGTGGCCTCAGCAAAGAAAGACTTTAATAATTAAGTGGAGAGGATGACCTATTCTGTGGACACCACTCAGCCTCTTCCCCCTGCTACCCTTGCCATCACCCAATGGACTTATGAACAAAGTGGCCATGGTAGCATAAATGGAAGTTATGTATGAATTCAATAACATGGACTTCCACTCATCGAGGTCTATCTTGCTAGGGTCACCACTGAGTGCCTAGTCTGCTAGCAGCAGAAACCAATACTGAATTCCTGATATGGCACTATTCCCTGAGGTGATCAACCAGTGATTTGGTGGCAGATTGATTTCATTGAACCCCTTCCACCAAGGAAGGGGAACCATTTTGTCCTTACTAGAATAGATACTGTGATTATGGATTGCCTTCCCTACATGCAATGCTTCTGACCAAATCACCCTCTGAGGACTTACAGAATGCCATATTCACACATGTATTCTGTCATGGTATTCCACACAGTGTTGATTCTGACCAAGAAACTCACTTCATAGCCAAAGAAGTATATCGATGGGCTCATGCTCATAGAAATCACTGGTCTTATGTTTCCCATCATTCTAGAGCAGCTGACTTGATATAATGGTGGAATGCCTTTTTAAAGATACAGCCTCAGTGCCAGCTAGGTGGCAATATCTTTCAGGAATGTAGAAATGTTCTCTAGAAGTTCATATATGCTCTGAATCAATGTCCAATATACCATCTTATTTCTCCCATAGCCAGGATTCATGGATCTAGAAATCAAGGGGCGGAAACGGGAGTGTCACCACTCTCCATTATACCTAGTGACCTGTTAGCTTCCTGTTTTTGAAACTTATGCTCTGCTGGCTTAGAGGTCTTGGTTCCATTGGGAAGAATACTTTTACCAGAAGACACCACAATATCCCATTGAACTCGAAGTTAAGACTGCCACCCAGCCACTCTGGGCTCCTCAAGCCTCTGAGTCAATAGGCCAAGGAAGAGAGTTACCCTGTTGTGTGGGTTTATTGATCCAGACTACCAAGGAGAAATTGGACTGCTACTTCTCAGTGGGAGTAAGAAAGTATATGTCTGAAATAAAGGAGATCCTTCAGGGTTTCTCTTAGTATTACTATGCTTTGTGATTAAGATCAATGGGAAACTGCAATAACTCAGTCCAGGCAGGACTACAAATATCTTTTCAGACCTTTCAGAAATGAAGGTTTGGGTGACCCTATCAGGTAAAGAACTGCAACAAGCCGATATACTTGCTGCAAGCAAAGGGAATGCAGAATGAGTAGTACAAGAAGACAGTTATGAATATCAGCTGTAAACCTGTGACAAATGGTAGAAATAAGAAATGTAAATGCCATAAGTATTTTCTATTTTTTCAAGAATATGTTTGTGTATATATTAAACAAATATCTTTATTTTCTTTTCTTTCTTATTCTGTTATCATGTAACATAAGATGTATGGAGTTTATATCAATATTTAGGAATTGCTAATTTTATATCATAGAATTTAAGTTATGGAATATTAAGGGAAGCAAAGACATCACTCAAGTAATTTACCTCCTCTTCTTGGGAAGGAATTCGGGCATTCTTGGTTGTACATGTAACAGTTGTATCATATTGAGCAGACCTATGACTTTGTTACTGTCTTTATTTGGAAATTAAATATGGTTTAAGGAGATATATATAAGAGCTAAATTGATAGGGGTGGCCTTTTATGATTAATTTTAGGTATCAACTTGATTGGATTAAGGGATACTCATATAACTAGTAAAACATTATTTCTGGGTATGTCTATGAAGGTGTTTTCAGAAGATATTGACATTTGAATCAGTGGACTGAGTAAGAAAGATTTCCCTTCACCCAGTGTTGGCAGGCACCATCCAATCAGCTTAACAAAAAGACTGAGGAAAAGTGAATTGTTATACTCTCTTCTAGAGCTATGATACACCTTTTCTCCTATTCTGGGACATAAAAATTCCAGATTCTCCAACCAGCAGGCCCCCATGTTTTTAGGACTTCATCCTTGGACTGAGATTTATAACATTATCTTCCCCGGTTCTGAGACCTTTGGACATGGACTGAACCATTCTACTCACTTCCCTATTTCTCCATCTTGCAGATGACCTATTATGATACTTCTTAGCCTCCATCTTTGCATGAACAACTTTCTCTAATAAATACCCCTTCTTTCTTTCTCTCTCTCTCTCTCATCTATCTGGATATCTAATTCTGAACATTTTAAATCCCATGTTTGGGAGAATCTAGATTCTGTTATATTCCTCCCAACAGTGTTGATTTGCATATGTTGGTTTAACAGGCAATAAGCCAATAAACTTGATTGGACTTACATTTTATTCTTTGTTTCTTCAATGTAAGTTCAAAAATTCAGTACAGTGATTTTAGCTTTTATGTTGATTAGAGTATGTTCTGTGCCTGTGGTTCATGTGTCAGGTAGAGTTTTGAAAATATACACGTAATTTATACTTTCTTTTCTCTTGATCTGACCTTTTTTAGGATTCTTCTGTCACTTTAAAAAAGGATTAGTTATCCAAAATTCTATTCTCTGGCTCTTCAAGGCAAAAATACTGCAGATATTTATCTAGTTTTATTTACCTATTGTTCTTGAAGATCTAGTATATAGGTAACCCCCTTAGGGTCATTTTCTTCTTTAAAGGGCTGTTCCCTTCTTCTAAATGTTGACTTTCATTCAAAATCTTTTGTTGTTGTTGTTATTTTATTTGTTTATTTACCATCCTACATAGGATAAATAATTATTTTCTGCAAGAAGGTTGTTGTTTTTTATTTATTTATTTTTATTTATTTTTTCCCAAATTCTGTGGGTACAAATATTGTTAGGGTTACATATCTTGCCCCTGCCCCCTTCTCCACCCCGCTCTTCCAGAGCTTCAAGTGTGTCCAGTCTTCAAGTGGTGCGCCCTGCACCCACCATGAAAGTGCGTGCCCTTCCCTTTCTTCCCCCTTCCACCTGTTCACCTCCCATTAACAATTTTTTTTTTAGACATTTTGGTTACAGTGTGTTTCTTTGCCTCTCCCTAAAAAGGGATAGAGGTAACCCTTTCCCCCATACAATGCTCATCACATCCTTAAGCTGTGGGTCTCCCCCGCTCAGATCCCTGTTGAACACTACAATTATTTGAACACCATAGTTTTAGACTGTCAGTACCAATTTGATGGCAAGTAGATGTGTAGCCCATTTTCCAGCTCTTGTGTCATCTCGCTTTGTATTAACAGACTTAAGCTTAACCACGATAGCATAAACGGTGCTAGTTCACTATAGTTTCTTAGGATTGAGTAATATTCCATTGTGAGTATATACCACATTTTAGTTATCCATTCATGAATTGGAGCTGGAGGGACTATGCTATTTTTAGTCACCTGTATTTTTTTCATCACTTAAAAATATATTGCCCATAGATAGAGCTAATTAAATAGTATTTAAATGAGTGAATACATGAAAGAATGCAGTAGATTTTATTTATACCTGGCTTCCAAGTCTAACAAAAAGAATATCAGACATGAATTGATCCACATCAGTGTTTCTGTCTGATGATGTCTTTTCAAATATTTCCAGGTATTATAAAAGTAAAAATCTATTTTCATATAGGATTTGAGCAGAAATCCTACATGAAGGAAGGTTGTTAACAACTGGTGCATGCTTTTAAAAATAAGAACCTGAGAGGAATGCTGAAACTGTTAACAAATTTCATGCTCAAAGTTTGCATTTTTCTTACTTACAAATTTACTCTCAAGGAATTACAAAAGTTTAGGTTTAAAAAACATCATTTTCTGCTCAAATCCTACATGAAAATAGATTTTTACTTTTATAATACCTGGAAATATTTGAAAAGACATCATCAAACAGAAACACTGATGTGAATCAATTCATGTCTGATATTCTTTTTGTTAGACTTGGAAGCCAGGTATAAATAAAATCTACTGCATTCTTTCATGTATTCACTCATTTAAATACTATTTAATTAGCTCTATCTATGGGCAATATATTTTTTAAGTGATGAAAAAAAATACAGGTGACTAAAAATAGCATAGTCTCTCCAGCTTAATAAGATATAAAATGTTCAACAAAGTGTAACACACACACACACAAAAACTGCAAATAAGAGATATGAAGGAGAGGGGTATTCTGATAATTATACATATTAGACAAAAGTTATTTAGGAATGAAAACTAGAAGAAATAACTTGAAGAAATAACTATTAAAATAAAATCTTCCAGAAGGTAAGATCCAACTAGACAAGAATTGGGTTCAATGGATGAACAGGGGGAGAAAATTTCAGGCAAGATAAATAGGCTGGGAAATTCAAAATGGATCTGAAAAGAGGTCAAAATAACTGGAGCATGAAGCATCTAGTGAGAGCATAATATTAAATGAGACTTGTGAGGTAGATAGAGACCAGGTAATCCAGGGCCTTCTGACTCAGAATAAGAATTTTGGTCTTTATCCTTTGAGCAATAGAAAACAACTTAATCCTTGTTCCATCTTCTCACAATTAGCTGTCACAACATTCACAGCTTGACAGTAATTTTCCTATATTTTCAGGTAATGAAGAATAAATCTTTCCCTCATATAAATCATGTCTGTATTATAACTAACAGAAATTTTAATATCATGCATAACAAAACAGAAAAAAACATAAAATTCTGCATGGGAAATGTAAAACAAGGGAAAATAGTTGTGCATATGTTTTACTTAACAAACTAGATACATTAAATATTAATGGAAGGGTAGCTAATAGGTTGATGGAGAGTGTTAAAAAGCATGAGATCTTATCTCATTTAGATAATATTTAAGGCATGGTTGATCAAGTACATAGCTGAACATAATTGTGATTTATCTAGAAGTTCTAAGTGACTGCAATGTTTTTCAAAATCACAGTTCACAAATTCACTGGGGCATGGTCATATCTTTATCTTGCAAGAAATAGTATCAATCATGCATGTCCTTTGTTGGGGTCTCAGAGGAGCAGTGATCACATAGTTATACAGTGGCAAACTTGAACCTCTTACAAAGAGTATTCACTAATATAGCTCTTATTTTTGAAAGGCCAGCATAGACACATGAAAATTACGCGTATTTATATTCAAGGAAAAGCAACAGAATTTATGACTGATAAATAGCCTAACCCTTTAAGCTCATCCAGAGACCTCTTTTAAGTATTGAGGAAAATTTTTACTGTTGAGAAGCACTAGATGGAATCCAGCTGTATTCTAATCCCATTTCAATCTATCATCACAGAAAATATTGACTATTTTTTCCTTAGACATGCAGCTGTCAACTAACCAACTATGGGTCTAGATTTACATTATAGTTTTATTTCCTACCTATTCATTTTCATCTAAAACACTTGTTCCATGAAACAGCTTTTGCTGTCTGAAAAAGGAAAACAGGATATGCGGTCTCATCAAACCTGTCAATGGATGTGCATGGGCACAGCAAATAATATTTGCTAAAGTCAAGGGAATATATTTCTACTTTGAAGAAATGATAAAATCACTATACACCCACATGCATTATTAATGTCATATTTACCACTCCAGTAAGAAGATTGCCATTGTGTGCCCATCGTTATAAAAATTTACCACTCTCCCTCCACCCCAAGAGCCTATTACACATTCAAGCACTTGCAAAATGTGTATGCCTTACTTGGAAAGTAGGCTAAGCAACAAAAGCCCCTGAGTAATTTTGTAGACTTCCAAACCTTAGGTAAACTCAGTGAGGTTTTATAAGCAGTAGCAGGGGGATTATATTAGTAAGGATAGGCAAGATCGCAACAATAATTGAATCCAAACTGTAATAGCTCAACAGTATAGAAATTGATTTCTTTCTCATAAAACAATTTTTAGCTGATGGTCAGACTGATGGGATCACTCTCTTCTGTGTAGTTTTGCAAGAATCCAGGGTCCTTCTATCTCATAGCCCAACCATCCCTTAAGATATCATTTCCAATTAGGTCCAATCATTGGATGGGGAAAAATAAATCATGAGAAAGGCTTCTTAAAAGCCTTGGTCAAGAAGTAGCAAATACCACTTCCATTTACTTTCTATTGGGAAGAACCAATAGTATGGTCACCCATAACTGCAAGGCAACTGGAAAATGTAGCCCTTGCCTAACAATGCAATTTCAAGCTACCATTGTATATTATGGAGAGAGAAAAAGGATTTTGGTAGATAACTTCTTTTTGCTACCAAAGAGAAATGATTTTATTCAATTGCTCTGGACCTAAGAGTGTATTCTGTTTTTTATCCATTTGTTAGTTTTTCTGGCTAACCACATGTGTGATGTTCATAAAAGCTAAGCAACTTATACTAGTGCAATAACTTGAATTAAGTCTATTTAAAAAATATTAGGTTATTAAGTATGAAGTATCTGATTTCCTTAAGTGCTAAGTTTTACGGTTGCTATCTCTGACATTTTCACTTTAACACTTCTTGTCTTATTTTTATTGTGAAGGTACATCCTCAGTCTTTCAAACCCATGTTTTGGCTTGTGATTATATATCACATTTTTTAGAGCAATTTTCGTGAAACCATGGATAAGTCAAAAATTCATGTTATTTTTGAATATGAGTTTTATCGTGGAACCAATGCAGCACAGACAGCTTGAAACAGCAAGGAAGTGTTTTTGAGAAGGATGTGGCTCATGAACACACAGTACATTCATGGTTTGAGAAATTCTCTTCTGGTGATATTAATCTTGAAAATGAGCCACGTAGACGACCTGGGACCAAGGTAATAATGATGAGCTGAAAGTGGAAGTGAATCCATCTCAACCTATGCATGAATTAGCAGCAAGGTTTGACGTTACTACTTCAACAGTATTGGGCCATTTGTAATAAATTAGCAAGGCAAAAAAGCTGGATAGATGGGTTCCGCATGAATTAAATGAGCATCAGAAGAAAAATCTTGAAGCACGCCTTTCTTTAAGGGCAAACCATTTCTACACCGTATTGTTATGTGTGATGAAAAATGGATTCTTTTTGACAATTGCACACATTCAGCACAATGGTTGGATAAAGATGAAGTGCCAAAGCACAGTCCAAAACGGAATATTCATCATAAAAGCTAATGGTGTCTGTTTGGTGGTCCAGTGCTGGTATTATCCACTATAGCTTCATGACACCTGGTCAGTAGATTACAGCAGATGTCTACTGCAACCAATAAGATGAAATAATGAGGATGCTTGTGTTTAAGCAGCCGAGACTGGTCAATAAAGACAGGCCAATCCTCGCAAGACAATGCTTGACCACATGTCACACAAATAATGCTACTCAAACTACAGAGGCTGGACTTGGAAACTCTCTGTCATCACTGCATTCACCAGATCTTACACAAACTGGCTACCATTTCTTCCAGGCTTTGGACTACTTCTTGCAAGGAAAAACATTCAATTCTCAACAAGCTGTGGAAAATGGCTTTTGCTTGCTCTCCAGGCTCTTTTACCGCTGGCATAAACAAGCTACCATTAAGATGGCAAAATCATGTGGATACTTTAGGTACATATTTTGATTAGGCACATACCATTTCTTTTTTGAGATAGAATAAACTATACTTTTGATTCAAAATAAGAGATTTCATATTTAATGACCTAATACAAAAATCAGCAAATGGAACTAAGAGAGCTAAACAGCACAAGCCAATATAACTCATTACCCCATCTGAACCTAGAACAAAATAAAGGATGAATTTTTATGAGGGAAGTGAAGGGGGCTTGAAGTTTGAGGTTAATCTGTCATTCCCAGTGATAATATAATATAATAATTTTAATTACTGTATTACATTTTAATAAAGCTCCATAATTTTATTATGTATTATGCATACTTTTCTGTTTTTTTCAATATTTTGGGAATTTCCAGGGAAAAAGAATATGCTCTGAGATATAATGCATTAAATAAATTATCTTCAGAAAGTCAATGCAAAATTTGATTTGATATAGTTGCAACACAGTATGACTAACTAAAGTGATTTTAAAATTAGAAATGTTTGCTGACAACGGCCTGACCTACTCTTCTAATTTTCATGTGCCTGGCAGAAATAGTAAGTTCACAGTAGATTGTCTTTAAACAATAAACATCTTTATTGCATGAAGTAAAATGAGAGCAAGAAGGTTGATTTTTGCCTCTGACCTTGATTTTCCTCTGGCAACATTCACAAAACTATCAGTTCAGCCACATTGGCCAGGCTACAATATCATGCTTTTTTCCACTGGTCCTAGTCATCTAGAAAGCTGCTAATATTGGTTGTGTTTTGCCTTTTATTATAGTTTATTTCTGAATTTTATTTGACTATTTTGCATCTAAAATTTTCATCTCCTCAAATGTCAGTTCATTCCCTTTCTGAAGGCCTGAGGATAGTGGTCAGAGGGACTCATAAATCTACAGGTGGAGTGTTTTATTGATGAGCACATCATAGTACTTTATTAAATGCCTGTTAGATTATTTCCATTGTTCTAGTTTTGTGAGTACTGCCATTGGATCCCCAGGAAATGTATTTGAGAACCAGGCTCAGAGCATAGCACTTCTTAATATGTCCCTGCCATGCGCTGTGCATATATAGAAAGGACCTAACGTATTTTTTAGAGAATATCCCAGTATATATTTCAGGTTCCTGTGGTGGAGTTTTCTCTTGTCTCTCCATCTTGTAGTATTTGGGAGGTGCCCGTAGCTTAGTGCTAGATGAAAAGAGTAATTTATTTAATAATCTATAATGATTATATTATAGTCCTATGTTTGTATACTTGCACATACTTAGAATAAACCTAGATATTCATTAAGACATTCATTTTTCCCTGTAAAAATTTTTGGGGCAGTATAGTCTTCCAGCAACTTCCAGTCAGGTTAAAGAATAAGGGTTTTTTTTTTTTAGGAATACATGGGAAATGTATAAACCATAAAGTACTATATGTGCATTAATTGTCAGTGATATGGCAATATATAAAACATCAATTTAGACATAAATTCAGTTTTTTAACTTACAATATTTTACTGTTCTATCGAAACCAAAATAAGCTGTGACTGTTATTTATTCTCTGAAGTGCAACAGAACTTAGCACCAAAAAGTGTAATCATAGCTGAAGTTCAAACACAAGTTCTACTATTTACTGGCTATAGAGTCTTATACAAATTACTTGTCTTCTCTTTTTTTTCTGACTTTCTTTATGTATGAAATGCAAGTGTAATACTAATTATAATACAACATGACTCATAAATTAAATGAAGATAAAATATATTAATACATATAAAGAACCCAGAATTATGATGGGAACATAATAAGCTTTACATATTACCATTCTTTCTTTCTTTGACTAATAATTTTATTAAAGCTACAGACTATATAGAGAAGTGTCACAGCAAGACTCTAAATCCAGTGGATATTTATAAATCCAGGCACTAATATTTGATTAATATGATGAATTAAACTAACTCACTATGACTGACACAATGAAAATGTGAGCATCTGATAAAGTGGGGGAAGATACAGGAGTGGGCACACACCATGAGTAAGGAGCCTCCACCCATAGCTTTGTCTTTCCCCAAGTATTCTTACCAGTGACTAGTTTGTTGGCTTCAAGGTTCTCCTTGTCTAGAGTATAAGAATGATTTGAGGTAAACCATAAGCCATGTTTCTACTCCACTCTAGACTGAATTCAGAGGTCTCAGGGAAGAACAAGGTACATTTAAATGGAATCCAATTATTAGAGGACAGCCAAAAGAGAATTTCTAACCCCCTCCCCTTTTTTTTTTTAGGTATAACCTATCTTTTCAAGTTAGCATATCATCATTTTTTTATTTCAGCATATTATGGGGATATAAATGTTATGCAAAATGTTATGCATATGGCCCATGTTCCCCCTACCCCCTCGAGTCAGAGCTTCAAGCATGACCATCCGCTAAATGTTGCACATCTCACTCATTATGTTTGTATATACCCATCCCCTCCTCCCCCCTCCCACCTGCCTGACACCCGATAAATGTTATTCCTATATGTTGACTTACATGTTGATGCGTTAATATCAATTTGCTGGTGAATACATGTGGTGCATGTTTTTACATTCTTGAGACACTTCACTTAGTAGAATGGGTTCCAGCTCTATCCAGGAAAATACAAGAGGTGCTATATCACCATTGTTTCTTAAAGCTGGATAGTACTCCATGGTATACATATACTACATTTTATTAATCCACTCATGTATTGATGGGCACGTCGGTTGTTTCCACAACTTTGCAATTGTGAATTGTGCTGCTATAAACATTTGAGTACAGGTGTCTTTTTTGTAGAGTGTCATTTGATCTTTTGGGTAGATGCCCAGTAGTGGAATTGCTGAATCAAATGTTAGATCTACTTGTATCTCTTTAAGTTATCTCAATACTGCTTTCCACAGAGGTTGAAGAAGTTTTCAGTCCCACCAGCAGTGTAGGACTGTTCCTATCTCTCTGCATACACTCCAACATTTATGTTTGGGGACTTTTTGATAAAGGCCAGTTTTACTGGAGATAAGTGATATTTCAATGCAGTTTTGATTTGCATTTCCCTGATGATTAGAGATGTTGAGCATTTTTTCATATGTTCCTTGGCCATTGTTCTGTCTTCTTTTGAAAAATTTCTGTTCATGTTCTTTGCCCACTTTTTGATAGGGTTGTTTGATTTTTTTCACAAGACTATAGTAATTAAAACATCATGGTATTGGCACAAGAACAGGGACTTTGACCAGTGGAATGGAACAGAGAACCCAGATATAAAACCATCCTTATATAGCCATCTAATCTTTGACAAAGCAGACAAAAACATACACTGGGGAAAAGAATCCTTATTCAATAAATGGTGCTGAGAAAACTGGATAGCCACATGTAGTAGCCTGAAATAGGACCCACACCTTTCATCTCTCACAAAAATCAACTCACGCTGGGTAACAGGCTTGAACCTTAGGTGTGAAACTATTCGAATTCTAGAGGAAAACATTGGAAATACTCTTCTAGACATTGGCCTAGGCAAAGAATGTATGAAGAAGACCCCAAAGGCAATCACAGAAGCAATAAAAATAAATAAATGGGACCTGATCAAATTAAAAAGCTTCTTCCAGCCAAAGAAACTGTCAAGAGAGCAAACAGATAACCCACATAATGGGAGAAAAATTTTGCAAGCTACACATCTGATAAAGGACTGATAACTAAAATCTATTCAGAACTCAGGAAAATGAGCAAGAAAAAATCAAACAACCCTAGCATACCATCATTTTACTCATTTTACTCATGCTGCTTTTCTTTGGAAAAAAAAAAGACATTAATAATATTTAGTAACAAAAATTATCTCTCACATTATTGGACATCAGCTTGAATGCAACACTTGAAAACAATACATTACTGATGGAAAAATAAAAATCCACCACTTTTCTTCTCCACAATATTAAAAATATAGTACAGTTATAGATATATGTAAAATTTGGAGCAATTATGCCAGGAATAAGGTGAAGAAAAGTGATCTACTTAAAATAATATAAAATACACTTTTTATAGATTTTTATCAACAATCAAGAAGATGTAGTAATAATATAATCAATAACCCAGGCTCCAAGTTCTCACATCTAAATAAAATGAGCTTATTTCTTCATGTTCTAACATTCAGCACTACCAGATTTTGGTTATAAGTACATTTTATGAAAGAAGCATCCATTAAACATGATTTTCCTTCCATTAAATAGACATTTCTATCAGCTTTCTTATTTCGTTCCTGGATGCGTAGGAGAGTCCTGGAATTGTTAGATCTTTCAGGACAGCATTTACCATAAAAGCCAGTGAACAAAACAAACAGAAGCAAAGAATCTCAGATGTCTTAGAAAAAGTGCAAAAAAAGAAGTTGCAACTTGCTTTAAAAAAATAATATTCTGGGCCGGGCATGGTGGCTCACACCTGTAATCCTAGCACTCTGGGAAGCCGAGGTGGCCAGATTGCTCAAGGTCAGGAGTTCGAAATCAGCCTGAACAAGAGTGAGACCCTGTCTCTACTATAAATAGAAAGAAATTAAATGGCCAACTAAAAATATATAGAAAAAATTAGCCGGGCATGGTGGCGCATGCCTGTAGTCCCAGCTACTTGGGAGGCTGAGGCAGAAAGATTGCTTGAGCCCAGGAGTTTGAGGTTGCTGTGAGTTAGGCTGATGCCACAGCACTCACTGTAGCCTGGGCAACAAAGTGAGACTCTGTCTCAAAATAATAATAATAATAATAATATTCTGAGAAGAATATTCTCAATCAAATATAATGGGAATGCAAACATTCAATTTCATGGAATTCCATAAAACAAAAAGAAAAATGATGAAAAGTCATCACAGAAATATATTACAATTATTCCCAGCATTAAATTTCGTGAATTTCCAGTTGTATAAGTGTTTAGCATAATGAACACAAAAAGTTCTCATTATGATACATTGTTATTAAAATAGAAAGGGGCAAAAATGGCAGCTTAGTGGCGACCTACTGGCTCTCTGCTCCCAGAGTAGGAGAGGAAGAATGTGAACAGGTACACATGAGTGGACCACTCTCCCACAGGAAGAGCATCCTGAATCGGCAGAGAAGCAGCACAGGACAACAGCACTGGGGGAAAAAAGGTGAATTGGAGAATTGAATTCAAAGTCCAGAGAGTGAGAGATATACAATGGGGATTAGAGCATGGGATGGCCAGGCCCATTGGCCAACCAGGGCAGTGTGATCTGACCCATAGGAGAATGACTCTTTCTCCACCAACTTCCACATCCTCACAGGTGGGGAAGTGTCTGAAGTAAGTGTGAAGTTGTAGCAGGGGCTGACAGGCTGTGTGGAGAAGAGACAAATGCAGGAAACATTTCTGGGCTGGGAAGTATGGTGATCTCAGGCAATGCCCCTCCCTGAGTCAGATAAGGTTTACCCTTGGAGGCAGGGGGAAAGGAGAAAAATCTCTTTCTCTGTGTGATTGGCATCCATCTGTGCGACCTTGGAACTAAGCAAAAGGGAACGGACTGTTGATTTCATCCAGCAGGTTGGTTTTCATCATCTGATAAGAACATAACACTAGGGCTGGCCTTTGATGCCCAGCCTGATGCCAGCTTTGGGGCTTGTGGTCTGGGAAGGAAAATCTTGCCCAGAGTCTTTAGCAATCACACCAATTGACACTCCCACCTGGAACTGCCTCCCAAGTGTGGAAAAAGAGCCCTGAATAACATATTATCAGCTCTCTGCTAGCAGGAGATCAAGCAACCACAGAACTGAATGCTCTCAGGCATGCAGGTAACTTGTTGCTGTTCTTACCCCACCTAAATTAGCAAAAGGATTCAAGAAACCCTTGTGAGTGACAAGACATTTCCCAAAGACTAGGTACATGTATACCCCATTCGGGGGTTTAGAGCCCAATACAAAGGAATTGGAATACCTTGATAATTGACTCCTCTGTGCAAGCTACAGGAAACGAAAGTGAGGATAAACCCATAGCTCAACACAATGCCTTCCTTCTCAATATAGTGGACAGCTGTGGAGTCACAAACACAAAAGTGATCCAATACCTGGGAGTCTAAGCAAAGAGTCCAAACTCACTAATCTCCTTTGGCAGGAGGGGAACACAACAGGTCAGAGATAACCCAAAAGGCAAAAACACCTCTAAAGTACACAAGACCAGAGTGCATCTCCCCAGCACTGTCAAGGAACATCTCTTCGGGGACTTGGAGACAAGGCCATTAAACAGCTCCAGCACCCCCAGTTCTCAACAAAGTAGCTAGCTGAGAAAGAATCAGTGAAAGAACATAGGAAACATGAATGATCAGAGAGAAAAGTACCCCCAAAAGAAAATATTGGATCTCCATCAATAGATACTAACTTACATGATATAATTAAATTGACAGAGGAAGAATTCTGAACATGGATTGTAAGAAAACTCAATGGAATTGAAGAGAAAATAGAAACCCAACATAAAGAAGCCACAAGAACAATATAGGAAATGAATGAAAAGTTCTCTAAAGAAATTAAAATATTATAAAAAAAAGTAAACAAATCTTGGAAATGAAGGGAGGCTTTCAAAGAACTTCAAAACACAGTGGAAAACTTATTTCACAGAATACTGGAGGAACACATGCCTGGCCTGGTCAGAAATCTTGATATCTAGATACAAGAAGCACATAGAACTCCTGGGAGACTCAATGTGAGAAGGCAATCACCACATCACATAGTTACTAGGCTGACCACAGTAAACATGAAAGAAGCAATCCTTCTAGTAGTGAGACGAAAACAGCAGATAACCTACAAAACAAAGCCCATCGGACTAACTGCAGTTCCAACTGAAACTTTACAAGACAAAAGGGATTGGTTTTCTATCCTTAATATTCTAAAACAGAATAATGACCAACCTAAATTCTCTACTCAGCAAAATTAAGCTTTATCTATGAGGGAGAAATAAAATCCTTCCCAGACAAGCAATCACTGATGGAATTTGTGAAGACCACCCCAGCCCTACAGCAAGTACTCAGACCTACATTACACAAGGAACAGTGCATTAGACACTCTCCAAAGTAAAATCATTCAAGAATAAAAGTCTAGAACCTGGACTCCATGATGGCTCAAGGAGTAAAACAAAATAATAGGAATTCGTTCAACAATATGAACAGAAATCTATCACAAATATCAAACCTCTCGATGAATAGGAATGCCTTAAATTGTCCTCTGAAGAGAAATAGACTGGCAGAGTGGATACAAATTCAAAAGCCTAGTATCTGTTGTCTACAGGAAATGCATTTAACTCATAAGGATACTTTCAGGCTCAAGGTGAAGGGATGGAATACAAATCCTCCAGGCAAATGGAAGTCAAAAGAAAGAAGTAGCTATAATTCTTTCAGATAACATAAGCTTTAAAATAGCAAAGATAAGAAAGAACAAAGATGGGCATCATATAATGGTGAAAGGAAAGATCCAACAAGAAGAATTAACAATTTTTTAATTTTTATGCACCCAACTCAGGAGCACCCAGATACATAAAGCAATCATGTCTGATCCAAATAGCATGATAAACAATAATTCCAGCATGATAAACAATAATAGCCCTGGATTTCAACTTCCCACTGACTGAACTGGATAGATCTTCCAAACAGAAAATAAGCAAAGAAACAATGGACTTAAACAGAGCTCTAGAACAAAAGGCTCTGACAGATATCTACAGAAGATTCCAATCAAATAAAGCCCAATATATTTTCTTCTCATCAGTTCACAGAACTTCCTCCAAAATTGATCACCTACTATGCCACAAATCAGACCTCAACAAACTAAAAAAAAAATAGAAATTATACTGTGTATCTTCTCAGATCATAGTGGTATAAAATTAGAGTTCAATTTCAACAGAAATACTCACCATTTCATAAAGTCATGGAAATTAAACAATCTATTATTTAATAACTATTGGTTCAAGAAAGAATTACAGAGTGAAATCAAAAGATTCTTTGAACTACATGATAACAGGAACACAAGTTATCAAACTCTGTGGGATACAGTGAAAGCATGCCTGAGAGGAATACTGATAACTTTAAATGCTCACATCCAAAAAACAGAAAGCTCAAAAATCAACAATCTGATAAACAGTGTGAAGGAATTGGAAAAGGAAGAGCAAATTATTTCCAAACCTAGTAGAAGAAAAGAAATAACTAAGGTCAAAGAAGAACTAAATGAAATTGAGAACAAAAGAACTACACAGAAGATCAATAAAACCAAAAGCTGTTTTTTAGAAAAGATATACAAAATTGACAGCCCTTTTGCCAGATTGACAAGAACTTGAATGGAAAGACTCTAATAAACTCAATTAGAAATGAAAAAGGAGAGGTCACAACATATACCAAAAGAATTTGAAACATTATCTTTGAATACTATAAAAACCTATATGCCCCCAAATTACATAATGTGGAGGAAATGGACAAATTCCTGGAAACAAACAATCTTCCTAAGTTCACCCAAGAGGAAATAGAGTTCCTGAACAGACCAGTATCAAACATAGAAATTGGTGCAGAATTTAAAAGCCTTCCAAAAAGGAAAAGTCCTGGACCAGATAACTAAATTTCTGAGTTTTACCAAGCATACAAGGAACTCATACCTATACTACAGAAATTATTCCACAACATTGAGAAAGATGGTATTCTCCCTAACTAATTCTATGAAGCCAATATTACCTTGATACCAAAGCCAGGAAAGGACACAATAAAAAAAGAAAACTACAGACTAGTATCCCTCATGAATATACATGCAAAAATCCTCAACAAAATTTTAGCAAATTGAATCCAACAGCATATCAAAAAAATAATTCACATGACGGTGGGCTTTATACCAGAGATGCTAGGCTGATTGAACATACACAAATCTATAAATGCAATTCACCTCAAACTAAAAGCAAGAACAAACACCATATGATTCTCTCAATAGATGCAGAAAAAGCATTTGACAATGTTGAGCACACCTTTATGATAAAAACTCTTAGCAAAATAGGTATAGAAGGAACATACCTTAAAATTATCAAGGCCATAAACGTTAAACTCACAGCCAATATCATACTGAATGAAGAAAAATTGAAACCATTCACACTTATTATATCTGGAACCAGACAAGGATGCCCACTATCCCCACTTCTATTCAACATAGTGTTGGAAGTCCTTGCTAGAGCAATTAGAAAAGAGAGGGAATTTAAGGACATCCAAATGGGGGCAGAAGAGATCCAACTCTCACTCTGATGATATGATATCTAGAAAACCCCAAGGACTCAACCAAGAGACTCCTGGAATTGATAAATGAATTCAGTAAAGTCTCAGGATATAAAATGAATGCTCACAAATCAGAGGCATTCATGTACACCAATATCAGTCAAGCTGAAATTCAAATAAAAAATAGCAGTACCTTTGACAATAGCCTCAAAGAAAATTAAATATCCAGGAATTTATTTAATGAAAGAGGGAGAACTATGAAACACTAAGAAAAGAAATTCTACTGTCACAAGAACAGATACATAGATATATGGAACAGAAATGAGAACCCAGATATAAAACCAGTCTCATAAAGCCATATAAAATTTGACAAAGCAGACAAAAACATATACTGGGTAAAAGAATCCTTATTCAATAAACAGTACTGGGAAAACTGGATACCCAGATGTAGAAGACTGAAACAGGATCCACATCTTTCACCTTTCACCAAAACCAACTCACAGTGTATAACAGACTTAATCCTAAGGCATGAAACTGTAAGAATTCTAGGGGAAAATGTTGGAAATACTCTTCTAGACATTGGCCTAGTCAAAGAATTTATGAAGACCCCAAAGGCAATTACGGCAACAATAAAAATAAATACATGAAACCTGATCAAACTAAAAAGCTTCTGCACAGCCAAAGAAACTATCATGAGAGCAAACAAACAACCTACACAATGGTAGAAAATATTCACATGATACACATCCAATAAAGGGCTGATAACTAGAATCTATTTAGAACTCAGGAAAATCAGTAAGAAAAAATCAAACAACCTTATCAAAAAGTGGACAAAGGACATGAACAGAAACTTTTTCAAAGAAGGCAGAATAATGGCCAGCAAACATATAAAAAAAAATATTCAACATCTCTAATCGTTAGGGAAATGCAAATCAAACCCAGAATGAGCTATCACTTAACCTCAATGAGATTGGCCTTTATCAAGAAATCCCAAAGCAACAAATGCTGATAAGGATATGAAGAGACAGGAGCACTCATACACTGTTGGTGGGACTGTAAATGAGTGCAACCTCTGTGGAAAAGAATTTAGAGATACCTGAAAGAGCTAAAAACAGAAATACCATTTGATCTAGCAATAGCACTATTAGGCATCTACCCAAAGGGACAAAAGTCATTTTATAATAAATACATCTGCACTTGAATGCTTATGGCAGCACAATTCATTATTGCAAGGATGTGGAAACAACCAAGTGCCCGTCAATCCATGAGTGAATTAATAAAATGTGGTATATGTATAGAATGCAATACTACTCAATTGTAAAAAATGACAGTGATCTAGCACATCTTATATTTTCCTGGTTAGAGCTTGAGCCTATCCTTCAAAATGAGGTATCAAAAGAATGGAAGAATAGGCACCCACATGTACTCAACATCAATTTGGCACTAACTGATTAACACTAAGGTGCTCATACAGTAGTAATATTCTTTGTGGGTGGTTAAACTGACAACTAATGGAAGCAGTGAGCATTGTCGGGGAGAAAGGGCACACCTCAAATCATGGTTTGGGTGTGGCAAAGTCATAACATGTAACTGAAATGTTTGTAATATCCATAATATCCTGAGATAAAAATAAATAAGTTAATTAATAAATAAAATAAGAATAAAGACTATTTCTTGGATTATGCAGATGGATATAACCATTAGAGCCAAATTTTATTGATGGCTTTAGCTTTTAGCTTCATCATTTACATGACTGTGTCTAATAAAAATGAGTCATTTACTGTGTGAAAAAAATAGAATTCTGAAAAGCTTTAATAGAATTAAAAGGGGCAGAGAGTCGATTACATAAAAATTTTGCACATGAAAATTCTAGCAGGGATATTAGAAGCTCAAAGAAAATGGATACAATCTCAAAATTTTTGAGTATAAATTAATTTCAATCTCAGATTATTTACCTACATGAAATAATGCATCAATTTTGAGAGTAGAGCAGAACATTCTTTTAATAAGCAAGTCTCTAAAAATTTCCCTCCTGTGACTTCTATCTTATGCTGGTGAGATACATATAAAATTAGTGCTTAAATCTAAAAAAAGTAAAATGTGACCTGAAAACAGAGCATTTTACAAAGGTAAAGGATAAGGAGAGTTTTAAGAATGAGAGTAAAGGAAATTGCAGGAAAACTGGGGCATCCTTAGAGGTACAGTTAGTCTAGATTTGAGCAAGAAGAGGAAAGGTTCACTAGGAGGAAAACAAGTGCATGTAGCAGGGAGATGAATAGGTGGTATTTTCTAGTTTAGAATACTGTATTGAGAAGCTGTTTGAGGCTATTGAACAGTGTGAAGAATTGGGAAAAGGTACACAGAGATATAAGCAGATAAATAAAATCAGTTGATTCTAGGGAAAATGAAAAAGATGTAGAACTAAGTAAGTGTAAATGTAAACATAGTGCATTACTCAAATCAAAGGAAATGGTATCTATATGGTCATAATATTATAAGAGGAAAACATTAATTTAACCTCAAATTGTAATATAACTATATCGGATAGAAATAGGGAAAGGGAAAGAGGGGGTCTGGTAGTGTATGTGATGTGAACTGATTTAAACAGAACAGCAAGTCAAGAGATCATGCTTAGCAAAGTTATGTAAAATAGCAAGATAAGCATTACCACTGAAAAGTGGTAGTAAATACCACATGAAATAAATAATAATAATAAAATATAAAAATAATATAAGGATCAGGACTGGAGTGTAGGAGGATATTTCACTAGTATCCTATTGTTGTTTTCTTTTTTTCTTCTTTTTAAACTTATCCATGTCTTAGTTTAAAAAATATACTAAAATTATTTAAAATCATGTACTTTCTCCTTCATAATTAGCTTACAGGAGAGCGGACCTCCCATTATTTGATGGTTCCAAGCAGGACATTGTCAAACTTGGTTTTTATTCTGGGTCTTAGTTAATTATCTCCTACATGGGATATGTAATAAGCGAACATTAGCAGATTCTCCAAATGTGGCTAGGAAACCATGCAGAGAGCCATTGCCTTGACAGGAGGGATAAAGAATGAAGGCAAATCACTTCCAAGTTGTCAGGGGCTTGAATTAGAACTGGAACAGATTTTTGAAGTATGAGCCAAGGAGCTTCGTGATATTCTAGCCTGGAGTTGACAGATCAGAGTGGCCAGTTCCCACACACTCACATCAGTGTTTGTTTGCTTATGGTCAGAGGAGAAAAAAATTGAATTCTAGCTATGACTATTTTCTTTTATAAATATATACATTATTATATATATTTAAAGTATACAACATGATGCTTTGATGTACATGATGCTTTGATGTACATATACACAGTGAAATAGTTGCT
This sequence comes from Microcebus murinus, assembly GCF_040939455.1. Taxonomy (NCBI): domain Eukaryota; kingdom Metazoa; phylum Chordata; class Mammalia; order Primates; family Cheirogaleidae; genus Microcebus; species Microcebus murinus. Next base: position 18,879,460 of record NC_134114.1, read on the forward strand.
ATAGTCAAACAAATTGATGTAATTATCATCTCACATAGTTACCTTTTTTTAATATATATATATTTTGAAGTTAATAAACTATAGTAGAAGTTGGCAAACTACAGCCTGTTGGCCAAATCTGGCCTTTTGCCTATTTGTACGCCCATTTATATTTTCAAATTGTTGAGAAATCAGAAGAATATTTTACAATATGAAATCAGAAGAATATTTTACAACATATGCAAATTATATGAAATTCAAACTTCAGTTTCCGTAAAGTTTTATTGGAATACAGCCATGTCCAGCGATTTACATATTGTCTCTGGCTGCTTTTGTGCTCAGGCAGCATACTTGAGCAGTTGCCAAATAGACTGTAAGGCCTGCAAAGTCTAAAAGATTGACTATCTGGCCCTTTACAAAAAAGCCTGCTGACCCCTGCACTATAAGAAAATATATGCCATTGAGATATTTAGCATTTTAGTCTCTTCCACATGTTATTCTAAGTATGTAATCCAACTCTTGTGATGAACAGTGAAAGCACTAAACATGTATGGAGATTAGTTTCAATAAGCCGTAAATCTTAGTCAGTTTAAGCTATCACTGTTATATGATAAGTCTAACTGATATGTGCAGACAAACCTCATCCAAAGCCAGATATCTAGTTAGATTTTGGAGGTAATTAAAGTTTCATTCTTTCTGGACAAATTCAGCTGCACAGGAACTGGGATTATTTATGAACTGACAGGATGAGAGTGCTCTTGTGGACTGTGGAAAGGTTCTTTAGGAGAAGTGAAGGAACAACTAGAAAAGTAAGTTTATAAAAATTAACACTTTGTTAGAGGGGATGTCCTGTGTAATTGGTCATTGTGCAACGAGTTTAGTTTTCTTCCAAATGGAGAAACTGACTATTCAGTTGGGGACTTAAAATATACAAACAAGAATTTAAGTGGGAAAGAATGTCATGAAATAACAATAAAGATAATATGAGCCCTAGAGACTCTGAACTTCGTAGTTACCTTTCCCCAGTCATTTGAGAGATGTCAAAGGATCAGATAATCCAAACCAAAGCAACACTGGGACAAAAATTGCCCTTTGTAAGGAGCAAGGCTCATGATTGGAGTTGAAAATGAGTACCCTAGTTTTCTTATATTCGATCATTTTGAATGGCCTTGATAAGAATCATTTCAGATTATCATAATCCTTCATATCACATACATTTAAAAAAAAATGAGTTGTTCCTAACTCTAGCCAGCTTCCTGTTCTTCATAGCCATGAGAGGAAACTGAAGAGACAACACATCAGGAGATCTTCCTCATTCTGCAGAAAATATATGTACACCAAATTAGAAATGAACATATTAGAGGGTGGCTGATTAAGAATTGTTGCCAGAAGCCTGAATAAACACTTTCCAATTTGCCACTTCCTACGAATGTCTGTTGGAGGTTTCAAAACTAACTCGCTTCTCAATAAACCACAGGTAGTGCTTAGTAGAGGATGTCTCCCATGAAATAACCACACAGCCAGCATTACTTCAAGCAATATAGCACACAGATATTAGGCCCTTCTCCCATCACCAAGTTCAGTAGTTATGAACCTGGGGTCTATGTTACTCATAGAACAAAACTTCATTACATGGCATTTGACAGGAAGACAAACACACATACACACACATACACATTTGTTTGTTTAGCCAACAATGTTCTTTTAGCACAATGTTCAAGGTAACAAGAGTTTTAAAGTGGAGGCACATCTATTGGGTGCTATTCAAATTAAGATGTGATATTGGCACAGATGAGAAAGGAAGTCTTTTGACGTCTCATTTGTGTACTCAGTTATAATCAGGTTTGTCATTTCTGTAACCACATTTCCTGAGAGCAACTTTAAAGACAAGTTATAAAGTAAGAGACAATGGAATACAAAGAAAGAAATATAATAAAATTGGAAGATTTAAAGTTAATAATTTTAAAGATAAGAAATAAAGATATCAGTAATGACATTTATAACCTGTGAAAAGAAATGCATTGGGAAGAGATTTTGAGAACATCTCATAGTATGCAAAAAGAAGATGTATACAGAATTATCAAGCTTACTATGTTGTGAACATGATATGCATTCAATAGATGCAGTATTTTGAATGCTCGTATAACCATTCTGTTTTTCACTTTCAGTACAGTATTCCATAAATTCCATGAGATATGCAATACTTTATTATAAAATAAGCTTGTGTCAGATGATTTTGCCAAACAATAGGCTAATGTGTTCTGAGTCCATTAAAGGTAGGATAGGTTAAGTTATGATGTTTGGTAGGTGAGATTTATTCAATGCATTTTCAACTTTTATCATGATGTAACATGTAAGTCAACATGTAGCATGTAAGTAAGCATCTGTATTATATTTGTAGAATAAAATTAACATGCTCATAAAAATTACAATAATTATATTTTTAGATTTTTCATATGTAATTTATTTTTAATCACTTTAATATATAAAGAATTGAGTTGGTTTATGGCTATCTAACTCCATATTATATTTCTATCCATAGCTCTGTGAATTTCAAATATTTTACATGCATGTATATATTTATGTATTTAGGGTTTTCTAGGTATAAGATCATATTAACAGCAAAGAGAGGTAGTTTGACTTTCTCTTTTCCAATTTGAATGCTCTTTATTTTTTTCTCTTGCCTGATTGCTATGGCCAGGACTTCCCATATCTATGTTGAATTGAGTGGTGACAGTAGGCATTCTTGTCTTGTCCCAGTTCTTAGAGGAATGATTTCAGCTTTTCTCCATTCAGTATGAGGTTGGCTATGAATGTGTCATATTGACTTTTATTCTTTTGAGATATGTTCCCTCTGTGCTTCATTTGTTGAGTGTTTACTCTTTTATCATGAAGAAATATTGGAGTTTATTGAATGCTTTTTCTGCATCTATTGAGATGACCATATGGCCTTTTTAAAAATCTGTTTATGTGGTAAGGTATATTTATTGACTTGGGCATGTTTAACCATCCTTGTATCCCTGGGATGAAATCTACTTGATGGTGAAGAATTAACTTTTTGGTGTGCTGTTGGATTCGGTTTGCTAGTATTTTGTTGAGAATTTTTGCATCTATATTCATGAATAATATTGGTCTGTAGTTTTCCATTATTTGTTATATCCTTTCCTGGCTTTGATATCTGGGTGATCGTGGCTTTGTAGAATGGATTGGGGAGATTTCCTCCTTCTCAATATTTTGGAACAGTTTCAGTGGGATTGGTACCAGTTCTTCTTTGTGCATCTTATAGAATTCAGCTGTGAACCCACTTGGTCCTGGGCACCAACAATAACCAAGCTGAGATTCAAGTCGATAACACAATACCATTTAAAATAGATGCACAAAAATACAATATCTAGAAATATACTTAACCAAAGAGGCGAAACATCTCTATAAGAACTACAAAACACTGATGAAAGAATTTGTAGGTGACACCAACCAATGGAAAAACATCTTATGCTCATGGATTGGAAGAATCAATATTGTGAAAAAATGTGCAAAGAAATCTACAGATTCGGTGCAATTCCTATTGAAATACTAATGTCATTCCTCATAGAATTAGAAAAACAATCCTAAAATTCATATGGAACCAAAAACAAGCCTGATTAGCCAAAGTAATCCTACAAATCTGGAAGCATCATATTATAAGACCTCAAAATATACTTCAAGACTATAGCAACCAGCATGGCACTGGCATAAAAGTAGACACATAGATCAATGGAACAGAATAAAGAGTGCAGAAATAAAGCCACATAATTACAACCAACTTTGACAAAGCAGACAAAAACGTATAGTGGGGAAAGGGCACCTTATTCAATAAATGGTGCTGAGGAAAATTGGATAGCTATGTGCAGAAGAATGAAATTTGATCTCTATGTCCTACAATTTATAATAATTAAATCAATATGTATTAAAGACATTTGTATGACCTGAAACCATAAAAATTCTAGAAGAAAATATGGGAAAAACTCTTCAAGATATTGGATTAGACAATGAATTTATGAATAAGATCCCCAAATAAAATGCAACAAAAACTAAAATGAATAAATGACACTTAGTTAAACTAAAAAGCTTCTACACAGCAAAAGAAATAATCAACAGAGTAAATGGAGAACATACAGAATGGGAGAAAATATTCGCAAATTATTCATCTGCCAAAGGACTAATATCCAGACTTTCAAGGAACTCAAATCAATAAGAAAAAAAGATAACATCATTAAAAAGTGGACAAATGATATGAACAAACTTTTTCAAAAGAAGATATAAAAATGGACAGGAAATATACAAAAAAATGCTCAACATCACTAATGATCATAAAAATGTAAATCAAAACCACAATGAGATGCCACCTTATCCCAGTAAGAAAGACCATTATTAAAAAGTCCAAAAATAATAGATGTTGGTATGGATGCTGTGAAAAGCAAATGCATAGACACTGTTGGTGGGAATGTCAATTAGTACAAATTCTATGGAAAATAATACAGATATTTCTCAAAAAACCAAAAGTGGATCTACCATTCTATCCAGCAATTCCACTACTGGATATCTACACAAAGGAAAAGAAGTCATTATACCAAAAAGACACATGTACTCATGTTAGGTCCGGAGCCAAGAGGGAGACACATGAAGCCTCAGATGTAGCAAAATGCTATTTATTTTGGGCATCTGGGTGGGGGCCTTGGGTTTTATAGAGGTTCTTACTGGGGGGAGTGAGCAACAGCCAGAACAGGTGCTATAATAAATTCTTTTCTAACAACTGGGAGGGATAAACATCATCCTTATCAGGAGGAATAAGGAAAGTAAATTCCCCACTTGCATTCCATTCCTTTACCTCCCTAGGGGTCTGGCAAAGGCTACATGTGCCTAATACACCCCTAGGAAGGGGAGAGTGCTGGGTTTTGTAGGAGGTTTGGATGGAAGTTTGGGGAGGGTGAATTCTTGAAGCCTAACACTCACATATTTATTGCAGCACAATTCACAATGACAAAGATATGGAATCAACCCAAGTGCACATCAACTGATGACTGGGTAAAGAAAATGTGTACACACACACACATACACACACACACCATGAAATATTACTTAGCCATTAAAAAGAATGAAATACTGTCTTTTGCAGCAACTTGGATGGAACCAGAGGCCATTATCCTAAGTGAAGTCAGGAACAAAACAAAACAAAACAAAAAAACAAATACCACATGTTCTCACTTATAAGTGGGAGCTAAGCAATGGGCACACATGGTCATATAGGGTGGTATAAAGAATTTTGGAGACTTAGAAGGGGGAGGATGGTCACAGGGAGAGGAATGAAACATTACCAACTGTTTACATGTACATTATTTGAGTGATGGGTACACTAAAAAAATGAACTTTACCACTATACATCTGTGTAACAACCAACCACTTTTACCCCAAAATTTATTGAAATAAAAAAATTGTCTGACTAAATATTATGATGCCTGATATTTACTGTTTGCCTCTGTCTAAATTATGTTGATAATTTTCTTAATTTTAACTTTCAGAATCACTTTGTTTTTGACATGAGCTCTGTAGTTAAAACTTACTTTAACTTCTCCTAAAGTGAATCTTTTTTCTCTTAAAAAATAAGTTTATAATATGCAATATGGAATGCATTTGTTTGACATTTTTTTTATTATTATTATTTATTTGAAAGAAGTTTTTTCTGAGCCAAATTTGAGGACCATGGCCCGGAGCCACTCTTAAGAAGCCTTGAGCAAGTGGGCTCACTGTGGCTGGGTTACAGTTCGGTTTTATACATTTTCAGAGAGACGGGTTACAGGCAAAGTCACAAATCAATACATGAGAGGCATACATTGGTTTGGCCCAAAAAAGTGGAACATCTCGAAGCAGGGGCTTACAGGTCATAGGTAGGTTTAGATTTTTTGGCTGGCAATTGGCTGAGAGAGTTAGACTTTATCTAGAAGACCAGAAAGGATATGCATATTTTAATATAAGTGTGTGAGCAATCTGGGAGGTCTAGACAGGAGGACGTTTTAAATTTAAACTTAGGATAGGCGCCTACTAGGATGCTTGAGTTAAGATATGGACTTCTTATCTTTTAGGTGATGTTAATGCCATACTGGAATTGGGTTCTGAAGTAAACCACTGCTTTATTTGGTTAACAAAAGCCGCTTAATGGGAATTTACCGTTTGTCAGCCTGACCCAGCTGGCCTCCTTACCATTTGCCAGCCTGACCCAGCTGGCCTCCTTAGAAAGGAGTTTTTAGCAAAAGAAAAAGATCAGTGTTCAGTCCTCAGTGAAGAGCGCTACAGTCCTTTAAAAAATGGTGAAATAATTCAGAGTCGGGGGGGGGTTAACCATTTCTTCTATGTACATCACATTTTAATGACTGATCCTAACAAAGATGATGAAATTGAGGCTCATAGAAGTTGTGTGTCTTGCCCGATGTCAAACTGTGAGTAACTTGATGAATGAGACCAACATGCCCATTTCAAACTCCAAAGCCCAGGGCTTTCCACAGCTACAATGTTCATTTATTGTAATTTTCCCCCCCTAAAGCTACCTGGTTCATTCATTCATCCATCCATTCATTCAAGAAACAGATGCCCACATATTGTGCTTCTACTCCAGGCATCACCCCAATCTCTGCCATTGTCTTCATATGACATTCTCCCTGCATGCAATCTATCCCCAGATTTCCTTTTTATATGAACATCAGTCATAATGGAGTCAGGCCCACCATAATGACCTCATGGTAACATCCTATCTTCAAATAAGGTCACCTTCTGAGTTATTGGGGGTTAGGATTTCAACATATGAATTGGGGGTGGGGGTTACCCAATTAACCCATAACAGTATGCACTATATAGGTTTATTTAAATTTCTGAGAAGCCTCTAGGTTCTAAAGGGGACAAGTGGGAGACATTCTAGAGCAAAAGGAGAAAGAACTGAGAGCAGCCACCAACTTTCAACTCTCCTCCTATTATCTCAAAAAGTGCTTGCAGAGAACTCCCCAGCCTTTTCCACCTTCTACCTGCTAGAACCTTCACCCATACCCTTCTGGATAACATGATTAATAATGAAAGCCAACACTTGTTGAGCACTTATTATGGGCTAACAACGTTGAAGGGCTATGTCTCTATACTTATAACAACCTTCTAGGTTAATATCATTAACTGACAACCAGGGAAAATAAGGAATGTACCCAAAGCATACACAGCTAGTAAGTGTTAGATCTGGTACTGGAACAGGATAACAATACCCAACTCTCTATTCCTATATTGTTTTAACGTTTTTATTTCAAATGTTTACCTTAGGGACAACTTGGAGATTTATTTAACACAACTTTGAATGACTTAGTGCAGAGAACCCTGGGCTGTAAATCAGAAGACATTTTATTTTACATGCTTCAAGTTTATTGAGCATTTCCTATATATTGCTATCTGTTTCACCTGTGACTAAATTTTACTTTATTTCCTTTACAACTTCAGAGATACAAAGTCTTTTTTCTAGTAAAAGGGTGGACATGTATAAATATTAATTATATTACTTTTTAACTGTACATGTCCAGAAAGAAACACTATCAATTGGCATTCTTAAATGAAACAGAAAAGCCTATTCCATACTCTTCTTAATGTCTTCCTTCCCCTACTCCCACCCCAAACCATTATTTTTCCCCCTTCTTATGACATAAGGTTTATTTTTGACCCATGAGAATTCATCCAATTTTATTTTTATAAACAAATCATTCTGTTTTAAAACATAATATTAAAAATTATTTAAATTTGGTTCTATTTCTAAATTGATTAACTTCTCTAAATTTCTTCACCATTTATGTTTTCATTTTTGAGTTACACTTATTTATTGACTGGCTTAACTTTTCCAATTGGATTTTTAGGAATCAAAGATATGCATTCTTTAAATCATAGCAATTTAAATTTTTCTTTTTTCTGTAATCATGAATAATAATTTGCATTTGCACAGAATTAATTGACCTCAATCTTTGTTTCTTCAGAAATCTGCAGACCTTGTTCCCTTGGCTTCTCCATCTAATACTTGTAAGGAGAAGGCTGAGGGAAAACTCACCTTTATATTTTGCTTTATAGGTTACCAGATTTTACTGAAATGATCTCTTGGATTTTTTTTAAGTTTTTTTTTTTTTTTAGACTTTAAGTGCAATAACTTCACCAAGTGAATCAATCAATCAATCTATCTATCATCATCTACATTTTTTCTCTTTACTTTTTTGCTTTTCTCAGAATAAAGTATATCCTCACTGATTCATTCAACTCAGAAAAGGTTACTTGGGGAGAATGGGAGGGGGATGAGGGATAAAAACTTACCTATCAGGTACAACGAACACTGTCTAATTGATAGGTACACTGAAAGCCCTGATTTCAGCATTAGACAGTGTATACATGTAACAAAAACATTTGTTCTCCTTTGATATTTTAAAATTAAAAGAAAATGGATTTGTTTTTTGTTCTTGTTATATCTCTTGCTGAAGACAACGACAGTCTCTCTGTTGAATTTGTATTGGTTATATTGCCAAATTATCATTTTGTTTTTATGTAATTTTTTTCAAAATTTTGTGAAATTTTTCTTAAATAGGTTCTCAATGTCTATGATTTGTTTTAATTAAAGTCCACTCTTTGCTGCTTCTGATCACATTTGCAAATTGTACATTAGCATTCCCATCTTAATTTCTTTAATTTCTTTTATAAATTTCCTTTTCATCACATTCTAATACTTTATCACTCTTTGTTTCAATGGATACATTTTTTAAGAATACCTGAAAGAATGTGTAGTTTTAGACTGCAATCTCATTTTATGTCTGTTGTAACGCATCCAACACATTATTCATCTCTATGCTGTCTGACATTTCCTTTTTCTCTGCAGCACTTACAAAGGAGCTATGTAAGATTCATTTTGTTACTGTGTCTTTCCTTCAGTTTACTCATCTTTGAAGTGATGAAGTTCTATCTGTGCCTATTTGTTTACCGAAAAATTATGATTGGAATTGTCTTTGTTCTTCTTCCTGTTTATGCAGTTTTTGATATTTCTCACAGAAATTGTAACTGGGTGATCTCAGAGTTCAGTAGTTGGAATGCCTTGAGTTTATGGGAGGAGAGGAAATTTAGGTGAAAAGAAAACTAACACATTAGGAAACTGCATTCTGAAATAATCATCTCTGCCTTTATCTAAATTTTATTAAAATCACTTTCCCTAGTTCCAGCAAGTTCAAGGAAAACCCTTGTCCAATTTTGATAGCCCTTTGATGATTTAACCTTTGTTAAGTTTTCTTACAAGGCCCGTGTGCTTGGTCAGAAAGTCTTTTATTGTTGCTCTCTTATAAATAACATTTTACAGATGATATGAACATCAATGGAATTTTAACTCCTCCTTTTGTTTCTTAAAGGCAAACAAGCTAGTTAACATATCCATCACCTCAAATACTTATCATTTATTCCTTCTCTCTAACTGAAACGTTGTACTCTTTGACTAATATCTACCCCCAGCCTCTTGAGCCAATCATTCTACATTGTATACATACACCACAGCATCATTTTGCCCCATGTAAATATATACAATTAAATTTTGTCCATACTTAAAAAAATTATGCTACTACTAAGATAAAATAGGCAAGCAAACAAACAAGAAACAATGTAGAATAAATTTCCAGACACTGAGACAGCTAAATACAAGTCATGGCTTATTGATTTGCCAATTTATTCTATTTTCAATAAAATATTACATAATGTTCAGATATTATCAAAATGTTATCATCCTTCTGTTTAAGAGATATAATTTCTCCCTTCATTGGTACATTATAATGTGAACCAACAGTGTTAAAGGAAGGCAGAATAGAAAGCTATTTTTCCTAAGTATGTATGTGCTTCAATGGAGGGGAAGTGTTCTTACCCATTTATAACTAACTGATTTCAAAATGATTGGGCATGGAGATCTGATCATACATAGATCTTTTATTTTACCTAAAGTAATTTCAGTAGTCAGGTACCTTTTTATTATATAGTACTAATAAAAGAGCAAATATAGACATTATTTTTAAAAAGTTATTCCAAGAAATTGGAAGTCATGTAATCATAATAAATTTTTACAATGAAGTAAAATTTATCTTTCTCAAAAAGATAAGATCTATAACAGTCACATTTGTTTATGTTTATTTCTTGAGAAAGGAAAGAAATAACATTTGCAAATATGGAGGATAAAGGATTTTGGATTTTATATGTGATTATACTAAATATATTTTGTAACAGGGATAGTTCAGGAAATGATCAAATAAACAAACTATACTTTTTGATAGAGAAGTGTGCATCTTATAGGCCGGGCATGGTGGCTTATGCCTGTAATAGTACTCTGGGAGGCCAAGGCAGCAGGATCGCTTGAGGTCAGGAATTCGAGACCAGCCTGAGCAAGAGCGACATCCATCTGTATTAAAAACAGGAAAAAAACAGCTGGGCAGGGCAACTAAAAATAGAAGCAAAAATTAGCCAGGTGTGGTGGTCCACACCTGTAATCCCAGCTACTTGGGAAGCTCAGGCAGGAGGATTGCTTGAGCCCAGGAGTTTGAGATTGTTGTAAGCAAGGCTGATGCCAGCACACTCTAGCTCAAGCAACAGAGTAAGATTCTGTCTCCAAAAAGAGAGAGAGAGAAGTGTGTGTTTTACAATAGAGGTTGAAAAGCTAGTTGAGTTTCAGAAAGGACCCTTTGAAGAAATTACATTATACTGGGTTTTGTTAGTAACTGTTTGGGTTTGTAACTTTGGCACATGAGTATCTGTGCAATGTGGTCTTTACTATGCAGATTGCAGATCATTATATTATCACAGTTGAAAGAATTAAAAATGTGCACATCAACTTAATAGTCTTAAGTTTCATAGTCATTTGCATTGTTCCTTTAAAGTAAAATAAAACTTGAGTACTAAACTGAACTATAAAAGGACACATTTAAAATCAACCAATCAAAATTTATGTATTTTTATTAAAGGCCATTATAACAAAATCTGAAAACACAAACATTGTTGTGAAAATATATAATATATAAGACAAAGTTGTTTTCAGGGTCAAAAAACAATAGGACTTTCCTCTGGTATGGTGAGTAGAATAGTGAATCCCCAAAAATATTCAAGTCCCAATCCCCAGACTCTATGAATATTACCTCACATGGAGAAAGGGAGTTTGCATATTTCATTATGTTTAGGACTTTGAGAGAAGGAGATCATCTTGGGACTGATCTATTCACATAGGTTCTTTAAATAGAAGAAACTTCCTTGGATGTAGTGAGATGTGACTACAAAAAAATGGTCTTAGATGCAACTTTGCTGGCTTTGAAGATGGAAGAAAAAGACTATGAGTCAAGCAATGTGAGTGGCCTATAGAAGCTGGAAGAGGCAAGGAAATGGCTTTTCCCAAGCACCCTCAGAAAGGAATACGTCTGTGCAGATAGCTTGATTTGCCCCCTGTGAGATCCGTGACAGATTTGTGACGTAGAAAACTATAAGACAAAAATTTATGGTATTATGAGCCAATAAGTATGTGGACACTTTTTACAACAGCAGGAGAAACTAATACACCTGACAGAGCTTCTAAATGAAGGGCCAAATGCAGTACCCTATTCAAACACAAACAGCAATAGAACAGGTAGAGCACTATCTTATAGCTATTCCAGACCTCTGCCAATTCCTAGCTCCTGTTCTATCTTCAGGTACTTTTTCAGGAGGTTTTGGGGTCAGAAATCAAATGTTCAAATTTGATGGAAAGAGGAAAACGACAGGCCCAGGCTTCATGTGGATGAATGGCTTCAGGGGAAAGGGATGGATCATCTAACTGGTCAGAATCAGATGACACACATACTTCAGGCAGAGGGCTATTCCTGAGTCTGCTATCAAGAAGGGACTTACCTCAGAAGAGACAATCCATGCAGTGAAATTGTTGTGAACATTTGGCAATGTGTATCGGCACCCACTCATCCCTTTTGCAAGATTTGTTATGCAGTTGCAAAGATAGCTCATCTCCAGACCTCATTCCTCCAAGGTAGAAAGCTAGATATGAGATACGCTTTTAATGTGTGTTTTGGCAGGACAGTATTTCTTCTGGCCCTTCCATTACTGCTGATAACAGTGGGATATACTTTACGCAGCTTGGCATTGCCTCAGTCTTTACCCCATCAAACCACCAGGTGGAATTTAGTAGTGTAGTTCAAATTCTGGGCCATAGCTCATAACAATGCTCTTTGATTTGCAATAACAATAATAAAAAGCTTATGTGTTGATCTGAAGAGCCTTTTGATATGTCTTTTATTATACTGAAAATAGCAATGCTATTTAATGTCTATAATATAATACATTTCTGGATTTCTTTATAAATTATATTTCCTTATTTTTGGTTTTTGTTTTTAAGTGAGTTAACAGTAAGGGGATTTTTTTAAAAAGTGAATTTTATAACCACTATCTTTTCCAGAAATCCAAGCAAGCTTGTCAAATTGACTGTGCCTGTAACAGAAAAAAGCAACTCCTTCTTTACTAGCAGTCATGATTTTTCAAATTATCCAAACCTCCCACCATTTCCACGGGGAGTGGCAAAAATATCTGGACCAATGAACATCCAGTAATCATTAAGCAATATGTAAGTAGGTCAACATGATAAACTGGGTGGACAAAAATTTAAGTAGGAGAATAAAATTTGAAGAGGGATGGAATGATGAAAATGTCACATCTTTTTTATGATGTATCTAAAAGTTGACCAAGATTCAGTTATCACATACTAAATCACATAATAAATAGTTAAATTTTGGATATTTCCATGCTTTCTACCATTTTACTTTTATCCACATTGAACATGTAACTTAGTATATTTTATGAAATATTCTGTAAATGTAAAAAAAAATCACCTCCAAAACACTGTGTAAAACACTACTGTTTCTACAGATTACATAAAGTTATGGGTGCTTATAGATAAATACAAAGCATCTCATATACTATGCCTTGTAAAGCTTTTGAAACAAATGCTATTATTGCCCCTGACACAAACAATTTAATAAAACTTCAATGTAAGTTCCAGTAAAATAAACATTGTACATAAAAGAGAAACTATCTAAAACAATAGCTACATTTCTAAAAACAGAAAGACTATTTTCATCAGGTTTCACTGGTGATTAACACTGAACATGCTGCAGGGAGCATGTCTGCTTCAAATCCCACCCTGGTGTATGGAATTTGACACCAGATGGTTTCAAACTAACAAGGAATTAACAATTTGTGTATTGTTAATTGTTCCATTATAAAAGTACTCTTGTGAAGTAAATAAGAAACTCATTTCCATGGCATACAGCTGAACATATAATTATAAAGTAAAACAAAATGTGAACAAAATTTTCAGTAATTTCTAAAATATGAGCAGAGAGGCAAAGTACTCCATTTCCTTTTACATCATTGTCTTTTTTTCCCTCCCCTATTTTTTTGGGATGGTATTTGAAATTAAAATCACTGCCATCATTATTTAAATACGCATAAAACTTTAGCAAATGTAATTACTGCTTTATGTTTAATTTTATGTAAAGTTGACTGGGTTTAGAGATGCACAGATAGTTGGCAAAACAGTATTTTTGGTGTGTTCTTGAGCATACTTGCAGTAGAGATTATCATTTAACTTGAGATTTTGCTCATAAATGTATGTGGATACTGCCCAATCTGTTGGGAGGCCTGAATAGACCAAAATGCAGAGGAAGACAAATCCACTCTTTCTTCTTGATCCAGAACATCTATTTCCTCCTGCCCTAGAATGTTGGCCCTCCTGTTTCTCATGCCTTTGGACTCAGACTGATTAACAACACTGATCAACCCTGGTCCTCCACCTTGCAAACGGCAGACTGTGGGACTTCTCAGACTCCATCATCATATGAGCCAATTTTTATAAAAAATTTCCTCTCACTCTTTCTCTCTCTCTCTCTCCAGTTTTCTATTGTTTCTGATTCTCTGGAGGACACAGATTAATACACACTACTTTATAAAATTTGTCCTGTTGCACATTTGCAATATTATCCATTTTATCTATTGACATGCAGCTATCCTTTGTTGTTGCCATTTGCTCACACAGTGAACGTTAGGCATTGTCCCTCACAGTTATGTGACATGGACAGAAGTCTGACCTTAAGATTTTAAAAACATGCTGGATATTTTTATTATAAATATTTTTATAAGAATTTGTTTATACTTATAGGTAGTAGGGCCCTTAATGAAAAATGTGGGGGAAAATTCTCAAAAGTTTTGTTCTGAGACACCTCTGCATACTTAAAATATTTAGTACCACAAATAATTTTGTTTTATAGCTTTTATTTGTTAATATTTACCATATTAAAAATTAAAACTGAGATTTAAAAATGTTTATTGATTAATTTTAAAATAGCAAGACTAACCTGTCACATGCTAACCTGAATAATATATCTTGCTAAAAATATATTTTTAAACCAAAAATAATTGGAGAGATGAGTAGCATTTTTATATATTTTTGCAAATTTCTTCAATATCTGACTTATTAGAGAATAGCTGGATTCTCATATAGTCTTCTGCATTCAATCTATTATAATATATTGTATTATAATATATTATTTTGATTGAAGTATATAAAAATTATGCCTTATGTAAAAATGTATTGGGAAGAAAAAAGAATGTTTTAGTAATGTCAAAGATAGAATCAAGTTTGAGACAAAATTAGTAAAGACTTTATGAATGTGCAGCCCTAAAGGAAGCTATCTGTGACCATGCTACTTGCAGCAGGGGTCAAAGGTATTTGAAGGAAGAGTTAGTTTTACAGAGGATGCTGGTCCAAGTTCAGTGGTGTTTACAACTAATTGACCACAGCCAGTTACAGATTCCTTTGTTCCTTCTCCACTCCCACTGCTTTACTTGACCTGCCTAAAAATAAATAAATAAATAAATATTATAAGAATTTTATAGAGGAAAAGGAAGAAACTATGAGATAATGTGAGATCAAAAAATGTCCTTAATATTAGGATGGGATTTTTGGAAGTGGTAGTAACTTTCTAATTAGTTTCCATGTACATTCATTTTCATGTCCTTGTTTGGTAGTAAGTGGTAAGCAATTTGAGAAGATTTCAGAAGAGAAAAAATTTGTTCAATCTTAAGAGTGAAGAGTTCTCTGTGGCCAGCCATCTTATGAAACAAGTGGAGATTGATGGAATAACTCTTCAGCCAAACTCATTATATTCTTCATGGTAGATAATATCTAGGTAACAGCTTTAGGTGATACTGGATAGTCTTCTTTGATATTATATCAAAACTCCACAAGTGGTAGTTTGTTAAAGGTTAGTTACAATGTGTTAACTAAAACAATACTGAATTATTCATCCATGGATATATTAAAATCCATTGGTCTATCTTGAATTTGAATGTACCTTTTACCAGTACATGATTTCATAATGCTGTACATTTTTCAATTGGAAAATATTGGTTCACTGATTTGTGCAAAAATTTTTAATTTTGACACATTTATTTATTTATTTTTAATTTATCTGGAGATGGGTCTTACTCTGTTGCCCAAGCTACAGTGTAGTTGTGCAGTCATCACTCACTGCAGTCCAAAACTGCTAGGCTCAAGCAATCCTCCTTCCCCAGCCTCCCTAATTACTAGGACTACAGGCACATGCCACCATACCCAACTTGGCACATTTAATTAGAAATTATTTTTTAAATAGCATCCATTGAGACCTTTTCAGAAGTTGCCTCTATGAAAATCAACTTTGTCAACAAAGGTAACTGTTGTAGAATATGAATAAGGATTGGCTGCACCATTGGGTTCCTAGCATGGTAGGAACTTTTGTGTTGATAGGCTGTCAAGCTCATAGTCATTGATGCATGTTTTCCAAATTTTTAAATTTCACAATAAAAGCTCAAATTTTATCAATGGTAACACATACTTTTAGTTATGTTACTTAGAGTAGAATGTTCATTTTTTCATTTTCTAGAAAATACATGCCAATTACACAGGTCTGAATGACAAGAGTAAGATTATAAGCCATTCTTCAAAATAAAAATGCTTCTTAATGGGGATAAATGATTAGCTGGTTCAGTTTGCAGCTCAAAAAACTATGAAGTGCTTTTTTTCAAGACAACTATCAACCACTATACTTCAATAGGCAGAAGTGTTTCGTGAGCACTTTCCATTTTATATTGAAACTAATTGGTTTTGTCAAACCAGAGGAGATGGTGTAAATACCAGTGTGGGGGCTGGAGAAGATGAGATGAGATGTTCCACCCCAAGCAGGCAGGCAGGCAGGAAGTAAAAATGGTGAGAATTCCTCTTTCTTCTGCCTTTATTTTATTTTATTTTTTTCTATTTAGGCCCTCAACCATTGTGCTTTCTGTTTTTACAAATTATCTAACAAATTTGTAACTCCCCTATTATGTTTGGAAATTATTGCACCATATAAGTACTTTCTCTTCAAAGTAGACCCTCCCCTTGCTCCCCCCCCCCCCAATGTTCTTCCACTGCTTCCTTTCCATCCTGGTCACAGACACATTGCCTAGGTTTCACCAATCCAATATACCCCAGTGAAAATTCAGTTCAAACTTAGCACCTTAGAGAAGATGCCTCCATGTGAATCAACGTCGTCAACAAAGGTGACTATGGAAGCTTGTGGATTATGAAGAAGGAATGCCTGTATCATTGGGTTCCTGACACAGTAGCAGTGGCATGGATATCGTCAGCACCACAGATTGCAAAGCAAGTCAAAATCCTGGTCCTGGTGCACGTGGAGGAGCTGTGGTGGCCATAGCAGGTCTGCTTTGTTATTCTGGGCACCGTTTATGAATGTTTATACTTCAACCTGTTCTGAGAGTCATCCCAAAGGTATTTTGAGCTCTCCAATATCCGTTTAAACTACTTTTATAGTTATTCATCTAAAATCAAATTCTCTTTGTAATATAGTATCTTGTCTGAAAGAGATAATGCTTGTGTTGGGTCATTCTTTCTTACATTAGGTATAATCTGAGAAACATTTCATATGAGATGTCTTATTAGTGATAATAAAACCTTACTTCATTGGTTAGGGTTCTCCAGAGAAACAAAACTGGTAGGCTATGTGTATGTGTGTGTGTGTGTGTGTCTGTGTGTACACACGTGTATGTATAAAAGTAGATTTATTATAAGGAATTGGCTCATATGCTATGGAGGCTGAGAAGTCCCGTAATCTCCATAAGTAGACTGGAGACCCAGGAAAGCCAGTGGTTAATTCTGTTCAATTTTGAGGGCCTGAAAAGCAGGGGAGATGGTGTGAATACCAGTCTGGGGGTGGGGAAGATGAGATGAGATGTCCCATACCAAGCAGACAGGTAGGAATTTTAAAAAGTGAGCATTCATCTTTCTTTTGCCTTTCTTTTTCTATTCAGGCTCTCACCCAATTGCTTGATGCCAACTCATACTGGGTGGCATGTCTGTCTCTGGGGAGGGCAGGATACTTTACTGGCTCCACTGATTCAAATGCTAATCTCATTAAGAAATACCTTTACTGACACTGGAAAAATGTTTAATAAGATATTTAGGCACACCCTAATGCAGTTAAGTTGGTATAAAATTAACTATCACATTTATAGTCATCATAAGAAAATTCTAAGATCTTACTATTAATATTTTTGATGTCTAAGTTTTACAAGTTCACATCATATAAAAACAAAATTACTTTCAAGGTATATATATATTTGTATATTATTCATATATATATTGTATAGTGGTGTTAAAAACAGTATACTTGCTTAATGTGATACTTTGATCTGTCAAGAAAATCTCCTAGGGATTATTACATAATACTTTGTGCCAGACATTGGCATGCTGTACATACAAGGTATTTATTGGACAGAGAATGACAACTGTTTTATTAAAGAAGGAGTTGTCTTAATACCCAGAGATATTTTTCAAAGGTGTGAGCCCACAGTTTTGATGGAGTAGAGGTCTGTCCTTTTAAAATTCTCCTTGTCCATAGAATATTTATTAATTCATTTTGTTATTATCTAAAAAATCATGTTAGGACACTTTTATGTGTCTAGAATTAGAATCCTTGTTATCCTGGAAGCTGTAGGAATAAGAGGTTCCCATTCTACTTAAGGAATTGTTAAACCTCCCCTGCCTTCCCTTCTATTTTCAATTTTTTTTGGGAAAAATGGAGGGTGCTTTGAAGTATAATTTTGAATTAGCTTCAAGTTTTTCTTAAGAGAGTCTTTGTTTTAATAGGAATTTTGGGGACTAATAATAAAATAATTTCACATTAAAGACAATGGTTTTAAACTTCACACACAGTTCATTGATATTCCTTTGTTATGTTAAGATTACGTTACTACACTTATAAAATTGTATCCGTAAGAGGCAGTATTAAAATGATTGAATAAATCCTGAGAGCCGAAATTGGGAAAGAATAGTAGTTATTGTTATTACTAGTAAGTTTCTTTAAGAAATTATTATTTCAATAAAATAGGAAACTGTAATGATACATTGTGAATACACCAATAATGAAGTTTGTCAGAATATGTGCCTTACAGAAACTTTGAACAAGATTTTCAAACCCAGTTTGCCTGTATAAGAAAGAAAACTCTGTAACTCCTTAAAAGTACATCTATAAAAAGGGATTTTCTCTACTGCCTCCGTGTGCATGTGTGTGTATGTGTGTGTATGTGTGTGTCTGTGTCTGTCACCTGTGTGGAACTTGACAGAAGCAGATAGAGCTAAAGGAATTTTCTAAAAATAAAATGCACTGTAGAAAAGCTCTGCGATCTTACTGGGAGTGCCAAAATATCAGTGCATCAGTAGCCAAGGGGATAAAAAGGGTATAAAAATTCCATTTCCTTAAACTCCACACTTTCCTGGAACAATGTAGAGAAGAGAGCAATGCTGCCAAATAAGACCTTAACTTGAAATGCCAAAGTCTCTCGAAAGCAGTTTCTCAAAGATGGTATTTTAGGGCAAAAGATCAGTAAGTCTTCAGTTCCTAGTGTTTCTTTATCTTATTCATGAAACTGTTAAAGCTAAAAATAATGAATTCAGAAATTGGATTCAGGTATGAAAAATGGGACATTTTAAATTCCGATATCAGACACACATCACCTTCCTTGTATTTTCTCCCTGATGCTGCTTTTAGGTATCTATTGGTTTGTACAATCTAATTCAAGCCTTTTCCTCTATGAAATCATTCTCAGTTCGCAGGAAAAAAAATGACCTTTTTATCATAGGAACTCCAAGAGCATTTATCCGTTGCAATTCTCACATGGCTGCTTTAGAAAACCTGAATAAGTAGAGTAATGACGTGGAGTCTAGATCTTCCTCATTCTCAGGATGAATTAATGGAATGATGGGCAGGTCTATAAAAAATTGAGTCTAAGCTAAAAACTGTGACCAATAATTAGATTTCAACCCCCTTTTAATACGTTCTCATTCAGAACATCATATTTAACCCAATAGCTGTCATCTGTGAGTTCTCCAAACGCACTATTTAGGTCTAATCCAACTATTATGTCTGCCATTTCAATGCTTCTGGCCAGTTTCTTTAGGAGTCAAGGGATTATATGTCTGCTCACACAGCTTTTCATCAGAAAAAGATTCAATATATATCCGTGGTAATTCCCAACAACTATGACACAGTTGTCAAGCAACTGGAAATTTTTATGCGAGAGTGATCTTTGGTTCCAAGATTTGACTGAAGCATGTGAGTGTGTGTGTTCTTTGCATAGACTTATACTCTTTCTTAGACAAATATGCATTTAATGGGTTCTAGGGCACAGAATAATTATGTGTCTCAAGTTTAGGTTATTTTCAAGTAATTACAAATGGCTTTTATATATGTGATAGTAACTATTCATTACCCCCAAATCCCTCATGTTTAACTGACAGGCCTTTACTTTCTTATCACATATGCTAAGCAAAAATCTCCCACAATATTCAAACTATACTGTAATACTTGGTTTATTGTTGCCTTCCTACTGGACAGAGATTTTTGAGGTCAGAACCTACATCATTTATTTAATATTTCTATAGCCTTGTAATTAGAATTTAATCTAACATATATCTGTTAACCAGAGTTTAATAAAAGTATTTAGTCTGCTTTATATTTGCTGAGGCATTAGTTTATTAACTAGTTTATTAACTAGTTAGTTTATTAACTAATGCCTAAGGATGGAGAGAGAGAGGGACAGAAAAATGAGGGAGATAGAGGACACTAACTTCTTTAGAGATATATAGTGGAATAGCATTTTACCTTATGAAGGTCTCAGTATTTGTTGTTTATTTATGATATCACTAGATTATTTTCATTTGTTGAAAGAAGAGAAACTGTGATGTGTATTTAGCAGTGCCATCAGGAATAGGCATAAGAGACTTCACATTGAGATTGTATCATTTTCTTTTTTTGCTCCGGAGGGAGCTAAAATATAACATGCTGCCTTTGTGGACATTTAATAATCAGTTACAGTTTCTTTACATTTTCAGATTAAAACTTTTCCCCTCAAAAAATTGTTAACCCAATTATAAAACTCAACTGACACTTCTCAACATAAAGTAGTAGTTTCCCTAAACTGTGAAAATCTCCCAAAATATGTTCATCATTGTCTTCCCTTTCTACCTCCAATTTCTCTATTTGCAATTTCTTGTTGAATATCTCCCTAAGTTTATGTATTTCAGCAACTAATTGCGCACATAAAAAAGTCCACTAATACTTTACCACTCAGATCAGATATGTTTCTTCTTTTTTTGGTGCTGTTTCTTAACGTCAACCCTGACCCCCTCGCTCAACAAATCCCTCTCATCCTCCTCACACACTCATCAATTGTTCTGGCTAAGCCATCTCTGAATGACCTTTACATACTCCTCTCCTTCGTCACTCCCTGGTATTCAAACAATTGCCAGGAATCTCCGTTTTGGGTGAAATCATTATAGTCACTTTTCTCTTCATTACCACTGTCAGCATTCTTGCACAAGACCTAATTATTTCATTAAGATATTGAATTAATGTATATTAATTTTGAGGAAATTAGTCAATTTACTTAAAAATTCAATGCAGCAAAAGGGATGACTTTTCTATTATATAGTTATAATTACTTAGCATCTAGGATTTCATTGTGAGACATAAACAACAGTCCATTTCAAGTTTTCTAAGTATAAAATAATAATTATTATTATATTAATAATTTGAGCATCATCATCATTGATTATAAAATACCTTTAGACCTGTGATTTTCTTTTCTATTTTATCAGAAGAAACCATATGAATAAGATCCAACACGGAGCATCAACATGTAAATAGATGAAGCCACGCCTGTAATCCTAGCTCTCTGGGAGGCCGAGGCGGGCGGATTGCTCAAGGTCAGGAGTTCGAAACCAGACTGAGCAAGAGCGGGACCCCGTCTCTACTATAAATAGAAAGAAATTAATTGGCCAACTAATATATATACAAAAAATTAGCCGGGCATGGTGGCGAATGCCTGTAGTCCCAGCTACTTGAGAGGCTGAGGCAGGAGGATTGCTTGAGCCAGGAGTTTGAGGTTGCCGTGAGCTAGGCTGACGCCACGGCACTCACTCTAGCCTGGGCAACAAAGCGAGACTCTGTCTCAAAAAAAAAAAAAGGTACAATTGAAAGATTGGGGCAGAAGATACAGAAATTATCTCTCTGTCTCTTTTGTTCCACATGAAGGTGCCTACAGAGAGGCTATCATAAAATATTAGGACTCTGCAGAGCTTGCTTCAGAAAATACTGTCGTAAGTGAATGGCATTTTGGTGAAAGAGTTGTGGGAAAGGTATAAATTATTTAGAAACCATAAAGAAACTACTTAGAATACTAGGTCCAAACAGTTGATTCTTGTTATTTGCTATAACTCACAATAAATTACTCACACTGAGCTAGTGATTACTGAACCATTGCTCCTAGGGAAAACATAAGGCTAGGTTCTTGTGACCGTCTGGTCACATTTTCATCAATCAATCAATATATAACCATGTTTTATGTGTGTTTCTGTTTAAAGACACCTGATTTAATTTATGTTGTTGACTCATTATCATTGAACTCATGACCAGTAGCAGTGTAACTCATGGCTGGATGAAGCTTATCTAACATTTGCATTTTCTGTGGAAGACACATCACAGCCTTCTTTTACTTAGGAACACCAGACAGCACTTCAGCACTATGTTTGGGGGTCATTTTAAACAGCAAATTGCTCCCAATTTAAACAGCAATTGCTACCCGAAAAGTGCAAAAATAAAGTGATAACTAAAGAGACCAGGACACGTGTTTACAGAATGAAAGCTTATTAGACCTCAGCTAAGAACATGTGCATGTGATGACTCAAATTTTTCACTGATTTGCACGTTTTCAGATGATAGAAAGCACAGGAATATTGACTTGGGGGTCCTGAATATATTTTAGTGACTAGATAAATTTCAAAAAGCAGAATCTATGAACAATGAGGATAGAAAGAAATGCTTCAATGTGTCAGGAATGAAAAACAGCATGTGTAGGTTGACTTATCTTTAATGTTGACTCTACCTTAATGCAACGTTATTCAGCTATTCCCTTGGGGAATGCAAAGAGGCTGGGCAAAGAGAGCAATTTGCAGAGGCTTTTTTCTTTTAAATCATAGTTATTGTTTAATAATATAGAATTAAATATATTTTTGCCAAAGATGAGAAATATAAAAATATCATGCTAACCTGCAATTCCAAGAATTTGAAAATCAATACTAAAAATCTAATCCAGTTGCTCATGTCAGGATACTACAAACTCTGGAAACTGGTTTGTTTGTTGTTGGTTTTTTTTTTTTCCATTAAATTTCATAGGCTGAATAACTTTCCAAAACATAAGAACTTAAAAATAGACTTTTTTAGTAGCCACATTGTGTTGTCTAATATGAATGAGCTATATATTTAACCAATAAACTACTTTTGGATATTTAAATACTTCCTACGTTTTGTTATTTCAATGGACTGTGATGAGCAATCTCAAACAAATGTTTAACATAGTATGTCTTTAGGATACAGTCCTATGGGAAGGATTTATACTTATATGAATAGGATCCCTTCAATAAAACAAAACCCAGCCCAGGTGGTACAATGGAGATTACTTAAAATTAGGAACTAGTTACAAATCTACTTTCAAGAACCCGTTTGAAAGACAAATGGGGAAATGAGGCAACTCAGAGATTAACAAAAGCTTGAAGTTGCTATCCTCCCTTGGGTTTAAAGGACAAAATAGGGGCAATGGTACCATCTTCTAAGAATTGGGGCTGACTATTGAATGGGAGCTAGGATCACAGCTGGAGAGCATGGTGGGAACTTAAAGCTACAGAGATTTCCAGCCAGAGACAGAGGTAGGAATACTCCTTTTACCTGACTACAACCTCCTATCAATGTTTCTCCTTGGGTCAGCCTACTCTGAGAAAAGGGAAGAAAGACAGGTGAATAGATCTATAAGAAAACAGGTGAGGGACTTCAGACTCCTTTAAAGGGTTTGGAAAACCTGAAGAATGTGGGCACTATGCATTTTATCTCATTCTAGAATTGTTCAAAAGAATGATTAAACGGATTCATAAAATCCTTTAAGTAGGATATAAGAGAGCTCATTTTTTAATACACTTACTTGTAAATATTATTTTGAGATTTAGTTTTCAAATTGATGGACAGAAAAGGCAATCTCATATCTATTTTTAATTTTTTTGGTGATTGCTATTGTAGTTTAATAATAATTTCTCTACTTTTTTCAGAGCATTATATCTCCCAGTAAAGTCTTTTTAGTTCTCTTCATATAGGCCCTAAAAATTTCTTATTAAATTTGTTCTTAGAGTGCTATTGTGAGCAGGAAATTGCCTCCCATTTATTTTTTCTAGGGGTTTATTATTTTTTAATTATACCTTTAATTTGAAAAAATATCTGATCTTCATAAAAGCTACAAAATATTTTAAATAGCTCTTATAATTTCTGTACCTAAAGTCATATATTTTTTCTGTACTTTCCCTAAATTTTGTCCATCTATTAATTTTTCTGAAAAAAATTACAAGTAAATTGCAGATATAATGCACTATCACCTTGAATATTTACACATGCATATCTTAACAACAAAGACATTATCTGACATAATCACAAATTACTGATCAAATTTTTAAAAATTTAACATTGCTAAAAATTATTATCCAAATTATGCTCATTTTTGTAGTGCCTTTCTTTGTGGCATCCCCTCCTTTGTTTTCCCAAACAGGCTCATGACTTTTATTTAGTTGTCATGTCCTTAATAATACTGATCCTTATGAAATGAAGAGGTCCATTGTTTCATAGAATGTCTCTCAATTTTGATTTATCTCATTGTTTTTCATGATTAGAATTTTATTTTACCTTATTTTATTTTTAGAACACTGACAAACGTATAGAAATTTCCAAATATAATATAAAGAACTTGTCCCCTCAACTACTAGAGAATAAGTTGTCAACATGATGTCCCATCACTACTGAAATACTTGAGGTGTAGCTTTTATAACAAAAACATTCTCCTATAGAATAACACTAAAGCATAAAAATCAGGTAATTAACATTATTCCATTTCTACCAATGTATGGAGTGAACAATTTATATTTTAAAGCCTTAACCCTCAATATGACTGTAGTTGGAGAAAGAGCCTGTAGGAAGGTAATTAAGGTTAAACGAGTCAAAAGGGTGTGGACCTAATCCAATTAAGATCTATGTTCTTACCAGAGGGAAGGCCCTTTGGGGCACAGCAAGAAGGTGGCTACAAGCCAGGAGGAAAAGCCTCACCAGAAACTAACATAATGGCATCTTGGACTTGTAGGCTCCAGAACTGTGAGAAAATGAATTTTTGTTGTTTAAGCCACCAGGTTATGCTATTCTGTTCCAGAAATCCGAGTAGAGTAATACAACCACCTAATATCAAGACTCTATTCAAGCTTTGCTAATTGTGATTATAGAAGAAAGATTGAGTTCAGAATCAAATAATGCATTTTTTTAAAGTTCCTACCTAGAATAATTTCTCAATTTTTCCTTGACTTTCAGGACCTTGGCACTTGTGAGGGTAACTATATAGATATCTTGTATAATGTCCTTAAATTGGTGTTTATCTAACATTCTCATGATTAAATTCAGGATAAATGATGCTGTGATTTCAATGTATTCTATCAGGTGGCTCATTTAAATATGTCCCCTTGTCAGTGGAGTGCACTTTGATTGCTTGATTAGGATGGTAAGGCTTCTCCACTATGTAAATATCAAATTTTCACTTTATTCAATAATTATTTATACAAGTGTGGTCTCATGGTTTCCTATTTATTCAATTGATTGAAAAAATACATATTCAATTGAATATATAATATATATTTAATTAATATATATATTTTTATATATAACATATATATTTATATTTTTATTGCATTCATTTAATATATAATTTATATGTAATATGTTTAATTTTAATATATATAAAATATGTAGTTGGTTGAATAAATAAATAAACTAATATCATTAGTTATTTTGCTGCTTATATTGTCCCAGATTTGGCAGACAGTTGGAGTACCTTAGAGCTAGCTTCTAAGGTGTTTCCCATCATTCTTTGAGCATTTACATTATGGCCCAAAATGATGTTGGGTGCTCATTTTCTACTTTCTGTATCTGTCAAGATTCTTTTTTTTTTAATTTCAGAATATTACAGGAGTACAAATGTTTTGCACCCAGATAGTGTGCATTGTACCCATTTGGTGTGAATTTACCCGTCTACTCCCCACTACCTGCTTGATTTCTGATGAATGTTATTTCCACATGTGAACGTAAGTGTTGATAAATCAGTTCCAATTTAATGGTATATACATGTGGTGTTTGTTTTTCTATTCTTACTTCACTTAAGAAGTGAAGAAAATATTAAGAAAAATCATAAAGGAAAATATGTTTATTATTCATTAAGTGGAACTGGATCACCATAAACATCTTCATTCTCAACATCTTCATGTGAAGCAGGCTGAGGAGGAGGAGGAGGAGCCAAAGGGGTTGGTCTTGCTGTCTTGGTGGTAGCAGAGGAGGCAGAGATGGAAGAGGTAGAAGGGAAGGCAGGAGAGCCAGTCACACATGGTGTAACTTTATGAAAACATATCTTAATTTTTGCCTGACTTTTTGCTTTTTTATTTCTCTAAAAATATTTCTACACAATACCAATCATTCTTCCACCATTTACTTTAGTTTAAGTGCTCATATCATAGGAGGCCCATCTCATAAAAGAAATCAAAATTAGTCTTGAATAGTCAGAAGCCTTTTGTCATATTGTCTAATGTCAATTTGTTTTCTGGCACTGCTTCTTCTATGTTCTCTTCCTCATTGTCTGGCATTGATTGAGACGCATTCATCTCCATCAAGTCATCTTCTGTTAACTCCTCTAGTATGGTATGTATTAGCTCTTGCATTTCTCCAAGATTCGTATCTGAAAACCCTTCACTCCCTACAATTTTTTGTCTTATCCACAATTTTTTTTTCAAGATTTCCTCAATTGGCTCTGTTGTAAATTCTGTGAAGTCATGTACAAAATCTGGAAACAGTTCTCTCCGGCAAGAATTTATTGTTTCAGGCATGATGGCTTTCATGGCTTTTTCAATAACATCAATGGCATCTTTAATTATGTAATCCTTCTAGATTTTCTTGATATTTTCTCTATTAGGGTTCTTATCCATAGGATTGACAATCCTTTCTATAGAACTTTGTGTGTAATGAGACTCCTTAGGGGATGAATTAGAGATGTTGTGTTTGGGGGCAAGCAGAACACTTAGATACCTTCATTCCTTAAATCCTGGTACTTCCTTCTCTTCCTTCCTAAGAAATTTCCTTTGTAGATTTTTTTTTTTTTTTTCCGGAATAGGCCACTTTTGTCTGCATTAAAATTCTATTTGGGAAGATATCCTGCCTGACATTTTTTAAGCCAACAACTTGACATTTATACTGACATTTATCTTGACATTTTTAAAGTCAAACCTCTTTCTAAAACTATCAAACCATCCTTTGCTGGTATTAAATTCTCCAGCCCTAGATCGTTCATCTTCCTTTTGCTTTAAGTTGTCATATAATGACTTTGCTTTTTCTCACATCATATTAAAGTCTATAAGTGTGCCTCCCTTATAGCAATCCTGTACCACATAAAAAGGTATTTCACAGAGTGTAAGATTTTTGCACCTGCTGGTATAGCCACAGTGCAGTTTCATGAATTTCCTTTTCTTTTATTTTTAGGATTATCTTTTCACTGAATTCACTTATCTTGAAATGGTGGGCAACTGCAGCTGCAGACCTCAAACTTCAGTACATATTCAGCAATTCAACTTTTTCTTGCAATGTCATGACTTTTCTCTGCTTCTTGGGAACACTTCCAGCATCACTAATGGCACTTTGTATGGGCCCATGGTGTTATTCAACATTTACGATATTGCACTAGACATGATGAAAAATACTCCAGAAGTACAAGAGATCACATTTTATTTTGATATGCAATTTACTGGAGAAATGAACTGCTCCTGTAGAGATGATTAGTGTCACGTGGAGTTTTAAGCAGATAGTCACAACACTTGAGCTCACGGCAATAGCAACTGTAGGTGGCTACAAAATTATTACAGTAGTACAGTAGTACTATAGTTAATTTTATGCAGTTATGATTTAATCCTGCATCTTTACCTTTTATACATTTCTTCTGTCCTTGAGGGTGCCATATATATTCTGTGTTTGTGTAAGTTCTGATAAATTCAACTTTTTATAATAGATTTGTGAAAGTTTATGGTAGTGAATGATAAAATACCTAGTATCTCTCTATATTTTATGGTTCATGATACACATTTTTCTTAATTTTTCCATATTTCTAGGCTATGCAGTTTGTTTTTGAGTTTTTTCAAATTGTCACAAATCTCCCCCACATTTTCCAATATATTTATTTTTAAAAAATCCATGTATAAATAAATTCACATAGTTCAAATGTGTGTTGTTCATGGGTCAACTGTATAATAACTTGTATGATTGTGGGGCTAGCAAGTCTGCAATTTGTAGGACAAGTCAGCTGCATGGAAACTCAGGCAGAATTTTTAGATTCCAGTCTTGAGTCAGAATCCCTTCTTCTCTGGGAAACCTCATGTTGTTTTCTTAAGGCCTTCAAGAGATTGGGTAAGGCCCCCTGAATTATTAAGAGTTGCTCCTTTACTTAAACTGAACTTATTTTAAATATTAATCGCATCTACAAAATGCCTTCACAGCAACATCCAGACTAATATTTGTTCAAACAACTGGGAGGCATTGCCTAGCCAAATTAACACATAAAATTAACCATCACATTTTCTTTTGTTTCTTATGTAATGATGAGAAACCTGGCTGCATTTTCTTTGATATAGTTACTTCTTTAACCAATTCCCCTATGACTTTCTCAATCTCCCATTACTGCCACTCCCCCTCTGCATGCCCTCTCACTCTACCTTAACTCTGACACCTTATGCAGGGGCTTCCCTCTTGCACAGAAGTACTTCTCACACTGCCCAGGCACTGACACTTTCTTCCATAATGTCCTACAGTCCTGAACAAGTCCACTTCTCCTTATGGACCAGCTTCATAAGCTTTGAGTACCCTTGGAGAGACTGAATACTCTAATGGATAGTGGTGTGATCATATATGACAATAGGCATCTGTCCTATCATCTCTGCAGCAAGCAGCCCAGGAGACCAACCCACAGCTTCTGTAGCTACTGGTCCAAAATGGTCAGGATTGGTCAATGACTGACAGCTTCCTTATGTTTTTTTTTCCCCTGCATTCAACTCAAGACAAACCAGGGGAAACCAAATGTTCTAAACAAGCCAATCACATTGGGCACCTTGCTTTTAGTTATAGTTAGCCCACCTCCAACTTCCCCATGCCAACAACTCCCAACCAGAACATAAGTGGAGCTTTCCCATTTCTCACTATAAAGTTTCTCCACTCCCCTTCTGGCCTTTGAATCTCTGTTAGATACAAGTGATGATGGCCAATTCTCTTGCTATAACAAGATCCAAATAAGTAGCCTCTGTTCTCATTTGAGTGGACTTTGTTTATTTCCACGGCTTCTTTGAAGTCTCCATTGTGACATGCTGTGCTGTGCCCATTCCTGTGGACTCTTGCCTTCAAACAGGTTCAGTAACCATGGAGACCCATTGTGCCTCATGGCTTGCTGAGTCTGCACTGAGATGGTAAAGTGGTACCAGGTTTGAATTCTGCACCCTTTACATTGTGTTTCTTGGCTCTGATTTTGTTATTGGTAATCTTTATCTTTATATTTTGTTAGCATGCGTGGAAGAATCTGACTATTCTTTTCATTCTTTTTCCTCTTTTTTGTGCTTCCATTTTGTGTTGTGTTGCCTCAAAGTGGTATTTGTCATAAGAAGGAATCACAGTGTAGAACACAGGCATAAGCCGTAAAAGCCTGCTGTTCCACCTGGCCTCATAGTCCAGAAAGTTTGTGTTTCTCCACAGACTAGTGTCAAGTTGAGCACATTTCACTGTGGGTCACTGTATAAATTCCTTTTGCTGCTGCTGTAACAAATCATCACAAATTTGGCTGCTTAAATTATCTCTCGGTTCTGGTGATCAGAAGTCAAAAATGACTTTCACTGTGCCAAAATGAAGGTGTCAGCAGGACTGTGTTATTTCTGGAGGCACTAGAGAACAGTCCATTTCCTTGCCTTTTCCAGCTTCTAAAAGCTATCTATATTCCCTGATGTTTGGTCCATTCTGTCATGTTCAAAGGCAACAGTGCAGTACTTCAAATCTCTTAACTCTGACCCTCCTGACTCTATCACTTTTATAAGGACCCTTCTGATTGCATTGACACACCATGCATAGTACAAAATAATCTCGCCATCTCCAGATCATTAACATAATCACAACCCAAAGTTTTTTTGTTTTGTTTTTTGTGGTTTTTGGGGTTTTTTTTTGCTACATAAGGTAATAAAGTCTACAGGTTCCAGACATTAGGATGTAGACATTTTTGGAGGAGTTATTCTGACTAGCACAGTCATTAATCAAATGAGTTTCTCCTTGTCTCTTGATCTTCTTTTGTCCTGAGAACTTAGCTTTGATGCTAAGTGCTCTTTCTAGTTTTCTTTTTGGTAAGGGCATAGGGTTGGGGGAGAGGGTTTAGATGGTCAGGTTTACCTTGGAGGGTGTCAGGCTGGAGGCCCAAGACACAAAATGCAAAAGCATCACTTTTGATTGCCTACTGTTTTCATGAGATCTAATTCTAAATATAAATCTAATTCTAAACATCTCTTCCAGGAAGATCTCCTTCTTTATGGACATTTGTTGAAATACTAATTCTTGTACCCATCTTTCTAAATGGCCTAACTTCATCAAGGATGATTTGGACCTTCAATAGCCACTCCTAGGAACATTTGACTTGAACAAAATTAATTATTCATTTGAAAATTATTATAGAAAAGAAAGAAGACAAGATCTCTCAGCCCCAATGGTCAGCATTTATTTCACTGGTATTTAATGGCCTCTAAACAAAATTCTGAGTCAAAATCTAAAAAAAAAGATTTTTTGGCCAAAAACTAATGGAACATTTGACAGATGTAAGCAGCCACAAAGCAATTCAACAAAATAGAATTATGTTCCTACTGAATCCTCCCACTTTTTGTCCTTCAATTGATAGCCTATATCC
The DNA here is from genome assembly GCF_040939455.1 of Microcebus murinus. Classification (NCBI taxonomy): domain Eukaryota; kingdom Metazoa; phylum Chordata; class Mammalia; order Primates; family Cheirogaleidae; genus Microcebus; species Microcebus murinus. The sequence continues at coordinate 18,910,174 of NC_134114.1, forward strand.
AGCTCTCCCTCTACCCAATTTTGTTTCTGAGCTCTCTCCTTCTACACCTCTCTTTACTCATCTTGCCTCTTTTCCTTGTCCAAACATTTCTACTCATCCCCAACAACTCTCCTATGACCCTCAAAATTCCAATTGCCTTTAAAGATCCATCTCTCCCAAGATCAGGTACGCAAGCAACTGAAGAATATATACCTTCCAGGGGTCCTCAAACTACGGCCGGCAGGCCACATGTGGCCTGCTGAGGACATTTATCCAGCCCGCCAGGTGTTTTTGCCTCCACTGCCTGTCCTGCTTAGCAGCCAACTCCTCCTGGGCCCACAGTGTGCATATGTGGAATGTGCACCACACTCTCCAACGGCCCTCCAAAGGTCTGAGGGACAGTGAACTGGCATCCTGTTTAAAAAGTTTGAGGACCTTGGCCTTAGACCCAAGCTAAGTTACGATGCAAAAAATAGCTATTCTCCTACTTTGTTCAGAAACAAGGCAAATGGTAAAACTAATTCCATTTACTTCTTCTAAGCCTTAGGAAAACATTTTAAAAGATAAATTACAATTTTGCTAAAATACGGTTTATTATTCTAGACATGACCTATCTAAGGAGAGAAAACTACTCTTTCTTGATAAAAACGAGATACTATCGAAATGTATCAGAGACCTTTCACAAAATTGAAAGGATTTTTAAGTTTACTGAATATTTTAGAAGATAGGTACATTTTGTTTTATGGGACTGTGATACTTCTTCATGAATTGACTAATTTCTCAGTAAGAGAACTTCCCATCTGAGGCCCCCAACATGACCAGGCCTTCTATAATCTGAAGAAGTCTCTTCAATAGCCTCCTTCTCTAGGTATCTATAACTACAGAAAATGTTGTTTTTGTCTATTTGTGAATGAATTATCTGGTAAATTCTTAGATTTTTAACTTCATGTAAACTACCCCAAATCTATTACTTGCTGTGGCTTTACCCCTGACCCATTTGTGAAAATTTTTCTCCTTTGTCTTAGGGAAATAGCTAGTGCTTCAAAACTTGTCAGTGATTCTGTTGAACTAATTCTAGGCTCCTCAGTTGACCTCATGGTTTCTCACACACAGTGAAGACATTACTACTGACTGGGAACATGCAACCCATTTCAGCCAGCTGATTTTCCTCTCGTGAGATTCTGTTGTTCTTTCCCTTTCACATTGCTATTCATGATAGCAACACCCTGAGTTCTGCCACAGAAGAAGGGAATGTCACAGTTGTCTTTTCTCAGGGAGCATTCTGTGTCTTGCACAGGTCTAACAGATTCCCTATGAAAATCCCAAACTAGTATTATCTGTGGATGGATCATAATTTAAAAATGAACCTTGACATTATCAAGAAGGATATGCTATTAATAAGTTAAGATTTTCTTTAGACTATTATCCTCTCTGCCTGACATAAAATCAGCTTAGATGGCAGAACTTTTTGTACTTGCTAGAACTTGTCAACTAGTTGAAGATCCAGAGAACAAACATATGCAGATAACAGGTAGGCTCGTGGAGTAGTACATGAGCTTTGAGATGTTTTAGTAATGCAGAGGTATTTTTATCTGCTGGAAAACATATAAAGAATGGGTAAAAACTTAAGGAACTTTTACATAAGAAACTCCTACTTTCTAGAGAGATGGTCATTATAAAGATTGAGGCCTAGAGGGAAAATAGGAAATACTCTATGAAAAACAAGCAGCCTTACCCAAGGTTATTTTCCTAATTAAACCCCCAACAGATAACTATCTAGAGGGATTCAATGAGACCATTATAAAATGTCAATGCTTAGCCTTGATTTCAAAAAGGATGAATGGGAAAAAAATCTAGCTGTACCTTTTACCTGGATAACTTTTGGCACTTCCAAAATGACTCTTTAGTAGGCCCAGATGATTTCAAATGGATATAACATAAATTTATCCATTAAACTATTAATCATGTTAGAGGCAAACTGATTATTATCTTAAATCAACATTGGTAGGGAAACTTTAAAAAGACAGCTAAGGTTATTTTAATGTCATGTATCAACTGTCAACATAATACTGGAACATTTTAAAAGTGAGGAATCAAAATTTGAAAGGCACTTTGAATACCTTCAGATGGATTTTATACAGCTTCAACTCTCTAAGAGATTAAAGAGATTAAATATATTTTAGTTATTATATTTCTGTTTCCAGAAAGGTCTTAAACATTTGCTTGCTGAAATACTCCAGTTTAAAGTTGCTATAAAGCTGCCAATTTTTGTTTCTAATCTAGAGAATACACATTTTAATATGAAGTGAATGAAGAACATAAGTTAAGGGAACCATTATAAAAGACCATTGTAAGTTGTTACCCTTATTCAAAAACTATACTGGCCTTCCTAACCACAATCTTCTGGAAAAGTTAAAAGAAACAGTGACACCCTTAAATAAAAATTAATAAAAATTGTAGGAGCTTCTTTGGCCACAGGTACTCCTATCAGCACCATGACTGTATCATTCATTCTTGTAGGGGAATATCAGTATCCAACTATGAACTGGTAACTGGAAGTCTCTTGTGTTTAGGAATTTCATTTCCAATACTAGACTCTGCACAGCTGCATGCCAACATATAATGATATTGCAAGTGACTTATAAACTATTCCCAGTCATATTACCAACATTTTGCCTTCCCACAACATCTTACTAAATAAACTCCTCATGGTCTTCAATGAGGAGATTTTGTCTACTGAAAGGCACATTGGAGAAAAATTGCTTCTGAATCTTCTTGGAAGAGACACTTATCAGGTATTATTAATGGAGATAGCAGTGAACATTTGAAAAGTCAATCCTCATGTTCACACTTCACAACTAAAACAGAATTCATAATTCCACACAATTGGAAGGTCGAAACAAAAGCTGACCTCAAATTGAGGATTAACAGAAATCCTCCAGAAACCACTAATCTTTGGAAGTGGATATCTGACCCCAAACCATTGGAACAGCCTAATACCCTTGAATTGAAAACAGCCGTTAATCAAGACACCAGCCTGAGATCCCTGTCCAATTCCTGTTCTGTTTTTTTGTTCATCTGCTTGCCTATAACCACTCTTTTGTTGTTTTGTTTTCTGTAGACTCTTGTCCATTTTTATTATATTAATTATATCAGAAAATACTCATTCTAGTGCCATTCTTAGGTTATCCCAAATTGTAGCCACTGCCTTTAATCTTACTGACTTAAGGGTATGCCGTCCACAGAAATGTATCCATAATAAAACTTGTGGCAATTTCAATTCCATCAAACAAAATCATAGGGAATTTTCAAAATCAGCTAATGTTGTTTCCATTTCCATGAACGAATGGCCTCGAACAAATTAACCTCTGACATTGCTAGTGTTTCCTTTCTCAGAAAAGAATAAATAATTACAACCTATTGGTCAGACTACAAGTAATTCTAAATTTGAACTTATCAGTTTTCATAGGACATATTACTTACCACTTGGAAGAAACAAATAGAGTTTCAAATAGGTAACCCTGTTAACATTAAAGCCTAGGATGCAACCTTGTGTAACAAAGTATTCCTTTTTTTCCTGGATCTCCATGTGTCCATATCAGATACTACTTCCTTGTGGATAGGATACGTAGTCTTATTTGCCTCAGAGTAACACCTCTTGCATTTCAGGAATAGTATTTTGAGACACAGACAAATTCTGTGTCTCTGTGTACAGAAAATACACCAAGGCTAGAAATTCTGATTCAGATATGAGCTCCAAAACAAGCCCACCTTTGATTAGTCAGAAACTTTACCTGGAGGAATTAATGACACATTGTTTATGCAAATAATCAGAAACCCTTCACACAGATAGATTACAAGAAACTTACCACTAATGCTGGCAGAAGTTATTAATGACACCACCTCTGCTTTGATGGAATACAAATTAGTCTCAAGTCATGGGCACAAATAGTGATGGACAATGCATTTGTCTAGATATTTGTTGGCTAGTCAGTCATAGCAATATCTGTGCATTTGCTAATAATTCTTGCTATACTTGCATCAATGAAACAGGCATGGGAGAACAAGCTATACTTTACCTTAAGGACAAAACTGCCTCATTCTCTAAGTTTTATCATCAAGGTTTATGTCATGTATTGTCTTGACCTGGATTGGGCAATTGGGCTCCTCATTTTGAAATATCTTAAGGATTCTTACTCAGATATCTCCCTCTTCAGTATACTATTAATGCTATTTCAGATGTCAGTCTCTGACTTACCTTAATGAGCTACACTTTCCACCCTGGCTCGGCCTCTAGCTCCTGTTCCAGGTAATCGCTTTCACACGGGCATTCTCCCAATCACCTCAATACCTGACTGTAGGCTGCTGTGACCATTCTCTACACCTGAGTTAGTCCTACCTACTGGGTTTAGAATGGAATTGTTTAGGAAGGGAAGGAGATAGAAGAAAAAAGAAGTGCTTCTGATAAATATCTCTCAGGTCTCCTGTTATGCCCCCACTCTTTGACCTATTCATGTTTTCAATGAAGGTCCATGAGAAAAAAATAGACGGATAAGCGGATGTTCACTCTATAGCTGAGTCTTCTCAGGAATTTAATCTATCCCACCAGCCCCTATGCAGGCAGACTATACGCTACCATTATATTTTATGAAAGATATGACTAGTTTTTTGCATCACCAAATATGGTAGATACCTCCTCCTTCTGCAGTTCTACCAAGAATAAATAGGTCTCCTCTCTACTATGAAGAATTTTTCACTTACTAGAGTTTAGCTTATTTAGACTTCTTTTCATCTTCATTTCTTTGATATATTTAAAAAAATCATGCCCTACCTTATTATATTTGTATTGGTGGTTAGACTTAAGGCAACAATTTCTTATGTTTTCTAAAGCCTATATATTAATAGAAAAAGAATTGCATTTTCTTAACTAGTAAATGGTCTTGTAATTGTTTGCCAAAAACAGATGTGTTTGACAGATTTATACTCCTAATGCCCAGCACTATTACTGGCATTTCTTTTCATGGTAACCAACTTGATTTTCCTACTGCTTAGTGAATATGTTTGTTCATCTGAGCCTCATACTCTTTGCCCTTTATTGTCACACATCAATTCTTTCACACGATACTCTTCAAGCATTTTCTACTCATACTGCACTTCTTTCTGTCTGTAAAAATATTGACACTATTGTATAAAATATTCTTTAATCTTACAAACTCAAATTCTATTATTCAAGAACCAATTTAAATGGCAACTTCTTCAAATAGCATATTCAAATCACTCTCACACACACTTCCTTACATCTTAATTTTTATTAACTATTTTTCCAGAATCTATATATGTTTATATATATATATATATATATATATATATATATATATACACCTTGACTTTCAAAAAGTATTATATTTATGCTTATCAGACTTATTCTTCTAGATAGATCTTGCATTTAATTTATTTGGAGTAAAATCTGCCATCTCTATTTATCAATCTTCAACTGTGCCTAGAACATAATATGGGCAAAGCAATATTGCTGAGTTCATGCATAAAAGAAAGGATATATAAATAAACCCATAATTTTCTTTTGTACTGATCTTTTATGTACTGTTAACTATCTGTCACTAATGTCTGTTTGCTATATTTGTATATACACACACATATATATATACACACACATATACTCACTTTCTGTCCACTTTTTATTATATTCTTATCAAGGATGAAATGTGCTTTAGTTTATCTGTATGTTTTCAAAATGTAGGCTATACAAATATCCTGTAAACATCACGAGGTCAAAAAGTAGGATTTATAATATTGTAACTTCAAAAAAAAGTGCCATTTTTGAAGATATTCATTATATTCATCTATCCAAAGTTAGGTGGAACATTAAGGATATTATCTAAAAATTAAATATTTTTAATTTCAGTATATAGTTGGTTTTTGATTTTGAAGTTTGATGAATCTAGAGTATTTACTGATCCTTTATATTGCATATGTACATATAGATGCTACGTCCACTGAAAATGTATTTGTAAAATAAAAAATTAAGACCACAAGTTATTGGAAAGTCAATAATCTTGGTCAATAAATACATAGTCTCTTTACCTAATTAAAATAATTACTATTAATTAAAATATAAATAGACGTATCTTAGAGGCAGATTTGAAAATAACATTATTAAAATAAATTCTTCATGTTTTCTAAACTGTATTTTGGGGTTATAATTTGCATATTACTCTGTTCTTCATTTATAAATAAAGATAACTGTATCTAAAGCTAATTCTCAATTTGTATGTGCCAACAAATATAATTAACAGTGTTTGTTTTAAAAAATCAATTCTATATAGTTTTGTGACACACACCTAAAAGGATAATATTTTATATACAAACACTAACACATAATCTATGTCTGCCTTTTCCCATTGAAACCTCTTCAAATGTCAAGTCACATTTGAAATATCCATGTAGTAGAGATTACTACACTTATGGCTTCAAGAGATGAACAGACATTTTATTTCTTAGAGGTTTACCCTATGTTTTTCGTTTTGTCCTGAGATGAGGTCTCATACTGTTCCCCAGGCTGGAGTGCAGTGGCAAGAACATAGCTCATTGCAGCCTCAAATTACTGGGTGTAAGCCATCATCCTACCTTAGCCACTTTGAGACCACAGGTGTGCATCACCACACTGGCTAGTTTTTCTTTCTTTTTCTTTTCTTTCTTTCTTTCTTTCTTTCTTTCTTTCTTTCTTTCTTTCTTTCTTTCTTTCTTTCTTTCTTTCTTTCTTTCTTTCTTTCTTTCTTTCTTTCTTTCTTTCTTCTTTCTTTCTTTCTCATTATGTTGCACAGGCTGGTCTCAAACTCCTGGGCTCAAGTGATCCTCCCCCATCAGTTTCTCTAGTTGCTGGGATTATAGGAATGAGCCACAGTGCGGGGCCTGTAAAGCCTTTTAATCTATGATATCATTACATCTTACTAACACTTATGTTAGTGACATTTTATCCATTTTAGTTGCTTTTTGCTAGTATATGTGTTTTTGTAATGCATATTCTTTACTTAAATTATTGTTTACATTTTGCATTTCAGATTATATCCAAAGAATATATTCCTAGAAGTGGATTTATATTTTTAAAACTTGGGGTACTTTTAAAGGTTCTTGATGAATTTTTCAAAATTTCTCTTCAGAAAAGATACGTTGATTTAAATTTCTCAAAATAGCTGTGGAAACATTAAAGTTCACTGGGTATAGTCATTTTCTGATAATTATTGATTATTACTGTAGATTTGATGAAAATTTATCTCATAATAAATTTGGAAATTTAAAAATTCTAAATTATAACATGGCTAAATATTTTCTTGTGTTTACAGAATATTTGCATATTCTACTTTTATAAATTAGGGGTTTGCACTAATTTTCAACATTTCTCATAGAGTTTCTTAATTTTCTTATTTAAAAACCCTCTAGGAAGTATAGAACATATGTTTGTTAAAATAATTAGAATTATTTTTCCTTCAGTGGAAGTTAAAGATTTTGACTAAAGTAACTTGTGTAACTTCTCCATTCTAATATCTTGAACATTGCATGCTCTGAAAGAGAACATAACTCACTAAAAGCAGGCTTTTTATCTGTGTGTTTGTAGTTTCCAAATTACATATTACATAGCCTAATGTCTTTTTTCATCAATACTTTTCTCCTTAGAGAGTTTCTCATGATTTTGATTTTACTGCTACTTCATGAGAGAAACAGTAAGAAAGTCATAACCTTAAATACTTACACTACACTTTTTTACTCTTGAACAGACCTCAAACAAGATACCCTTTTCTTTAGAAGTGCTTTTACATAAGTCATGAAAGTATATTCTTTTGAGAAGATTCTCCTCAAACTCACTCCTTCTCAGCAAGAATTTGTACAATTGTTGGTCATTTATTTGATTTAAAATAGTTGCCTTAGTTTATTTAATTTAAAATACTCTCCTAGCTCCATGTACATTAAACATTGCTCATTATTTTGACTGAGACACAGTTTGGTCTCTAATATTTCCTGGACAAAAATTATTGACTAGTGTATAAGTTATCATTAAGCAGAAAACAAATGTGTATAAATTAAGAAAACTAGGATTAAGCACAACATCACCTTGGTCTTTGCAGTTACAAATTTAAACATGTACACTTGTTTTCTGTATTAATACACCTTTTTAGTCCTAACAGTCTTAAATTTATCCCTGTAGTAGCAAAAAATTGTCTTTTTACCTAAACCATATTCTATGGACTATAAGACAGGAATAATTTTTTACATTTTAAAAATTTTTGGAGGAGAAAAAGACTATGTGACCTGCATAGCCTAAAATATTTGCTATCTGGCCTTTTAAAGAAAAAGTATTCTGACCCTGGCAGAGAGCCTCTGTGAGTCTTTTAACTACTTGAGATGGCATTGTAACTGTGTGACTTAAGTTTCTCCAACTCTGTACCAAAAATGTACCAGTAATAAATGAAATATTAATAAGGACATTTAAATAAATTCTCCTAAATTAAAACCCAATACTAATATACCCACAAAACGATAACAAAATACAATCTTCAGAGAGACAGTTTATGAAAAGTCAGTCAAACCTCAGCTCCTGCAGGTTTTAGAGACACTTCCATAGCAAGCCAATGGACTAGAAATAGGCTAATGGTTTGAATTTAAGGAATAATATGATGCAGCCCAGACAACAGAATGAAGCTCAAAAAAACATATCCTCTGACCACTGCCTACAAGTATGAATTTGATGAAGGTTCATAACAAGGTAGATAAGAGAAATAGGCAGGAGCTCATTGCAAAGAACTGGGCTAAGCTACCATCTTATTCAGTGCCTAAGACTTAAACATGAAATATCTTGATAATTTTCTGGAATTAAAAGACAAAGCCAACAATATAAGATGATCTTCTGATATGATAGTGCTGGGTAGAAGAAACCACTGGGCTATCAGAGTTAATAAAAAAGTCAGCAAGAAACAATAAAACAATAAAAATTCCATTAAAGAGTAAAAGAATGAAAAATGTCACCACAATTTAAAACAATGTGTGCTAAAAGAGCACTTAAAGTAAAAGCATAAAAAGATTAATTCTTAATGAGATAAAAATAATATTGAAAAATATTAAGGACTAAGAACCAAAAGGAACTAATAAAGGCAGAAATAAAAGAAGAAAATAAAAGAGAACCAAGTAAGAAGTCTGGAATGAAAAGGTAGTAGACAAATAAGCTCAACATACAAGTTACAATCTAATTTGAAAACAGTAGGGGAATGAATTAATTTATTGACATATTAACAGATAGTTTAGAAAAATATATCATAATGCTGTCTAAAGTAATAAAAATAAAAGTATGAAGAAACTAATAACAGACATGGAGAAGAAATGGTAAGATTGCATCACAGGAGTCTATAAGCAGAGTATTTGAGAAATGATATTTTATTAGTAGTAACTCAAAAATATTCCAGAAATGAATAAATACTTGACACATCACAACTGAAGAGGGCATAAAATGGCAAATAGCATAAATGAATGAGTAAATAATAAAAAATCTAACAGGGTTCATTCGGACAAGGAGAACCGCACTTAGTGATATAGATTAAGAGATCTTGTAGGCATTAAATATGTACCATGTAGAAATTGATTTAGAAATCTATGCAATTTATGCTTTTGTGTATGGTGTGGGCCTGATGCTATGAGCCAGTGAGGGTAGGAATCAAGAAAAGGATCTGGACCTCAGTTATGAAAAGCACACACACACACACACACACACACACACACACACACACACCCCAAAATGGATAAACTATAACCTATAAACTGTATTGCACACCTGACTCTCACCATCTCCAGCTGCAACGATGCGACTGACCACAAGACAAGCTGGCATCCTTTTCCATGGAACTGAACCAAGTCAATAGAGAGATTTGACCCAAGCCAATAGTGAGTCTCTTTGGAATGCAGAGCCACTAAGGGCCTGTGTACTGTCCAGGCCAAAAATATGACCTGACAGATACACAACTATGCAAGGTTGGTGCCTTACCCTGAAAGAAAAAAAAAGGCTCTTTCTTTAGTGGCTTCCAAATCCCAAATTTATCTTATAATGAATCCCAACTCTGTACAACAAAGGTAAGGGGGTTCTGGCAAATGTAGTTCCAGTTTGGCTACACTGACATATTAAAACTCACCAACTTGCAAACATAGAAAACTTAAAGTGAGACTACAGGATATCCAACACATAGCGAAACCTTGAGATCTGCTAGAGACACGTGATAGAAAATTTAAAAATGTATGAATATTATACTGGTAGCAGAGTTGTCATCATAAAAAACGATGTTAGTAGGTAATGGAATTATATATTCATGAAGGTGAAAAGTTATTTACTGGTAATCTCATATTCAACCAAGCTATAAGGAGTAAATAATGAAATAAAAGTGTTTCCAGGCATTAAAATATAAACAGAATTTACCATCCACATACCTTCTCTGAAAGAGCGAGTCACCATATATATTTAATGTGTAGAATTTGATGAGTTTGGACATATGCAAACACCAATCATACCATCACCACAATTAAGGTCATAGACATGTCCAACATCTCCAAAAGTTTCCTTGGGTTTCATTGCTTTTATTTGCTTTATTTTGTTTTTGTATTTTTATGTGTGAGAACACTTAACATGAGATCTACTCTCTTAACACATTTTGAGTTACATAATACTTTATTAACTGTAGACACTATATTATAGAACAGACTTCTAGAACTTCTTTATCTAGCATAATTGAAACTTTAAGATGACAGCAACTTGAAACACTTCTGTCCTGGCCTGATTGCAGCATGGGGGATGAACACAGAAAGACACAGACAAAAAAATACACAGACACAAAATACGGTACAAGACTGCAGCACTTAAAGCACCAGTCGTTTTATTTTTATACTGTTCAATTTGGCAAGCGTCCCACAGGTATTTTCTCATGCCAGCTACTTTCCCAGCTACTTTTTGGTATGTGACTTCTCATGAGTCAACAGCATCTGTTTCTCCAGACATAGCGCAAGAGATGTTCTTCAACGTTTGATATCATTTGCAGATAACAAGATGCCTGGCTTGATTGCATAGCACAAGAGAAGAAGATGTTTGCATCCTGTCCTTCAACCGTCTGGTACCATGTGTGGATAACAGACAACCTTGGCTCGCATGCGATACCACAGGTCCTTGGCCATTTGCCCGGAGGAACAGTTCTCTCTGCTGGTCAACAAGTCACGTCTTGCCAATTCTGGGAATAAGCAATGTGCTCCCGTTCTGCTGACTTTGGGTCTCAGCCAATCTGACCCAGGAATGTCTCCTTCAGACTTGAGTGGGGACTTAGGGTAGAAAAAAGAAATGCAGGTTAGAAATCTATACTTGCTATGGTATAGACTTGAGGATGACAGGAGTAGTACAGACCTAGGACCCAGGGACCATGTTAGTTTGGGGTTTAAAGAATTCCTTTTCTAAAAAATATGTATAAGACAATTATTAAAGAAAAGTTCAGGCAGAAATAAGTTGGAATAAACAAGTAATTAGTTAACAACAACTTTGCTGTTAATTTACTTTACATATTTACATTTTTCCATTTACATTATCTAACAGTTTAGTTGAGTTTCTCTACTCTTTTAGGCACAATTGTATGCAGCAGACATAAGAAATTAAGTAGGCAAATTCTCTGTACATTTGGTACATACATTTGCATATTAAATTATTTTTAATATATATTGATAAGCAATCTGTTAAATGGGTGAAGAAAGTATTAAGGGAAGACAAAGAAAGGCATAATCAATTATAACACATGATCTTGTATAGCAATGAAGAAAAATGTTGGTGGGGAACCAGAGCAGACAGAGTGTCAGAGGTGTCATTACATTAGGAATAAGACTTGCAGGATGGTTATTTATATTCCTGATAAAAAGCAAAGGAAAGGGCTTTGCAATCTGTTAACTGGGAATTTATATTTCACAGAATTCCTTCCCCTGCATGTTTTAGGTTAGCCAAAACCATGAGAGAATTTCTACAAACTCTCAGCTGGGTGTGTATTGTTCACTTTGCTGTGAAGGACCCTGTTTCCCCAGGACACCCCTGCCACCAAGGTGGGAGCAGCAGTCATCCTCATGGGATTCTAGCTCATGCTGATGGGTCCTAGCTTCATCTTGCTGTCTCCTTCCACCTTACATCTCTCTGCCCTTCCTAACAGTCTCTTCTGTGGACTTTGTCAAAGCGAAAATTACACTGAACAAACTTAAATGGGCAAGGAAGACTTTATACAAAGCAGTGGATGGGGTGAAGAGGAGATGGTAGGCTGTCTGTGCTTGTTCACTGGCTTTATCCAAATGGAATAGTAAACTTTCTCTTATGTTTATGGCAGGAGTAGTTTTACATCGCAGAACAAAACACAGGCCAAAGGTAGATTCCTACCCTCCCACAGAATCTAAGAGACAGGGGTCACTATTTTCCAAGATGATTACATTTCAAAGAGATGACTCCAAGAGTCTTATGAAAGATATCTCTGTTTTCTAAACCTGGCAAGAGGCTTTTGAGAAGATTCACACTTCAAAGGGGCAGAGAAAGGATTTAGGACAAAAAATTTTCTAATGCAAATACTGGAAAAATAAAAGAGGGGCGTTGTGGACTACAAGAAAAAAAATAGAAAATGGTAACTGAGTTGATGGATATGTTAATTAACTTACTTGTGATGATTATTTCACAATGCATATGTATATCCAGATATTAAATCATGAACCATAAATATATATAATTCTTACTTGTAATTATTCCTCAATAAAAATGGGGGATAAAAGAGGGTCAGAGGCCTAAAGTCTGTCTGAAGGTATAAGCCTATCTAGAGTTTAGTCAAGCTGAGAACATTTAAGCTGTCTTGGTAAACTCTAGAGTGTAGCATCAGGGGCAAAGACAACAGCTATAGAGTGACTGCTTAACCAGCTGAAACAACCTGCATAGTTGGGAAGGTAAAATCGTTGTATTCAATCCAGATATGCATGTGTCTATCTCCTAGTGATTGTGCTTATCTAATTGAATCCTAACTGATACAGAGGGTATCAGTGTGAATGTGTAAATTGCATGAGATGATACAGGTAGATAAGTACATGATAAGCTGTATGAATGAGTTAAGCATTTGAGTTAAGACTTTGGCACTTCTACCTGCTCAGCATCTCTAAAACACAAACCCAGTGTTGTGGCTAGAGGTAGAGGGATACAGAGGACTTGACTTTGTTTGAAACAGCTGATTGAGACAGGGATCATCATACTCGCACAAGCAGCACCTAACTCCCAGGTGTGTGCAGTAAGAATAGTTCATAGGATGGAGGGCTGGTATGCTGAAAGGCACAACAAATGAGCAGGAATTCTCAAAATGCGTGGGAATAAAGACACCTTACTGAACCTAGTAAAGTAAAAAAAAAAAAAAAAATGCAGAGAATTTGAACATGGGGTGCCTGTTCCTTGTCCTTCTTCCTGGGTGGGGTAATTGCTTGAGGCAGAACCAAGACAAGGTACCCACCTTTATCCCTACAAGAGTGAGAATCCCTAACCACCTAACAGAGGTTCTATTTATTCACACCTTTTTACTCCAATTGTTTGGAGGGAAATTAATAAACAAAACAAAAGAATGGAATGTTGGAGCACAGAAATTGCATGGAGATATTTTTGTTGTTCCTTGTGAGGCCTAGACTTTAGTGGATTAGAAAGTTCTTTTGAACTTGGACTTAGTTGACCTAATGGTTTAGGTTTTTCAATTTTTTTTAAAAAGTCAGATTTATTGATGTATAACTTATACACAGTAAATTTCATTTTTTTAAAGTTTAGAGTTCCTTGAATTCTTTAAATTTTGCAAATAGTTCCCTACATGCAAATTCAATGGATGTGCACCATCTGGGGGATGGTCATGATGGAGACTCAGACTTTTGGGGGGAGGGGGGGAAATGGGCATTTATTGAAACCTTAAAATCTGTACCCCCATAATATGCCAAAATAAAAAAAAATAATTAAAAAAAAAAAAAAAAGATGTATAACATTTCCATCACCCTAAAGAGTACTCTCATGTCCCTCTGTAGTGGATTCTTTTCCCTAACTCTCAGTCCCTAAAAACTACTGATCTCTTTTCTATTCCTATAGATATTTTTCTTAGTTGTTTTCCTACATCATTTTCTAAAATTAAGGTGCTATTTTTATAAAAATAAAATGTACCTCTTTAAGCATACGATTTGATGAATTTTGGGTTAGCTTTATGTCTGTGGACTGTGCACAAAGTTTTAAGCCTCTTGTATGCTACTTGGACTTCAGAGATGGACCATAGCTGACATTGGCTCAGTCTATAGAAAAAGTGTTTTGTTGTGTTTTTTTTTCCTACAGAAGTATCTTAGATTGTTTGAGCTGCTATAAGAATATGTCTTAGATCAGGTAATTTAGAAACAACAGAAATTCATTGCTAATAGTTCCAGAGGCTGATAATTCCAAAATCAAGGTGCTAGTAGATTGGGTGTCTGGTGAGGGCTCACTCTCTGCTTCAAGGAAGGCACTTTTTTGCTGTGTCCTCACCTGGTGGAAGGAAAAAGACAGTTTCTTTCAAACTTTTCTCTAAGAGCACTGATCACGTTCGTGATGGCAGAGACCTCAGGATTTAGTCACAGATCCCTACTTCTTAATATTGCCACAATGAAGGTTAGATTTGAATATGAATTTTATAGGGACAAAGTCAGACCATAGCAAGAGGATGAGGTTATAAGTTGAGACATATGCAGGCTAGACCTCAGCAAGGGCCATAAGAGAATACATATGTAGCCTCACAAGAAACATAAGTGACCTCAGTGGACAGTAGCAGGACATGGAGACTATAATTGTGTGTTTAATTCAAGGATGGAATTTGATTTCAGGATCCACACTGGTGGATTCACCTATTACTGGTTCATAGTAGATGTGGTGTGCAAAGTCATGTCTGGAGAGTTTTTCGTAGGTGTGACTAGCCTCAGAATGTAAGCTGCTGCAGCTCAGAAAGAAAACACAACTTTTCTCTAGCATGCATTTCAGAATCAGGCACTCAATTCTAAAGAAAAGAGAGCTTTAGATATATCAGAAGGGAGGTTGGATGGCTGAAAAATATTAACTGTTTTTCAGTTGCAAGTCCGCCATGTTCTGCATGTGGTTATGTGTCCTTCTGAAGTTCCAGCTATCGATGTTATGGCAAGACCAGCTAAGAGTCTAGCCATGAGTTGAATTTTCCATTCAAGAACCCTCCATGCAAGAAAATAAGGGCACTAACTGACCTAGAGTCCTATGTGGGCTTCTGCATGAACTGAAATGTCATCTCCCAGCACACGGTCTGAAGGTGACTCTTGGATGCTTAGCTATAAATATCAGAGGAACTTTTCCTAGAAGGCAGATGTCTCAGTTCTAAGGAATTCCATTGCTGCACAGGATTAAATCCTGCTCCAAAATAGGAAAGATGTCATGTAACTTTATAGACTTCACAACCAGTTTAGTACTGTCATGGTAGAAATAAGGCTCAAATAGAAATGGAAATTATTGTATTAAACATAGGTGGAATTATTCCCAGAGGGTATGTGTGTGTGCATGTGTGTATAAAATCATACAAATTATAATTTTGTGCCAGGAATTTCTCCCAACGGAATTTAAAATCTGCAGAATGTGGATTCAGGACAGCATGTATGCATGGACTTCGAACTTGTTGAAGTAAAAACCAAGATTTTCTTGTTCTTCCCTTATCTCCTCAGATTAAGTGATTTTATTATAAAGCTTAAGTCAATATTAATTGCTATCACCTGGCAACATAATTATATTTGTGATAATTGGATTAGGTATTTTATGTATTCTGTGGTTTGTTAGATGTAAAGAGTATAAGTCCAGGGTAGATGCTCTTTTGAGACCTACTAATTTTTTGATGCATTGAAAGTGAAGTAATCCAAAACTGACATGGAGATAAAACACTCTCTGAGGCTCTGAAGGAAACATCCATATTTCTGAGAGAGTTAGCCCTATGTACTGATTCTAAAGTGGCCAAATTCTATCTGGGCATTAAGAACTCATAGACCTGAAATCAAGCAAAATGTGAAGGTTGGAAGGACAGATTGTGGATTTTCATTTCTTTGGTATGGTAATGTATATGCAAGAGAAATTAATTTTGGGCTTGTATCTGATTTGGGATTTAACTTTAAAGAGGATTTAACATTTGGAATGTAATTTCTCCATGGTATTGTGATATTAGGGGAGGATATATGTTCAAATAAAGAATATCAATTTACCAGCATTTTTTATCATTGGATCAGCTGGAGTTTTTTAATCATTGGATCATTTGGTTTTTAGAATATAATATTATTTCTGTTATTACAGAATTTCTGCTATGCCTCCATGGAAAATGTGGCTGTATGTAATCTGGAAAGAGAAGCAAAATAGGAAGCGAATTTTCAGGCTTGGAAAGACAGTGGTTTAGAGTTAATTTGATCACTGTATTGTTCTTACATATTTCAGAAACTTTTAGAGACAAATATCTAGGGTCTTCCACATTATCCCAGGAAGGTGTACAAAAAGTGCAGTTCCTGAGTGTAGGAGAAGTGTTCTCACAAATATCCATCCAGATCTACCCTGCTACTAGCCATTTCCACCCCTACGTGGATAAATCACGTGTTTGTTCAACATAGGTTTAATCTAGAAGTACAGTGGTCCAAGTAACTAAGTCGGGGAATGCCAATTGAGGACCATCTTCTGTCCACTCCTGGTTTTATGAGGAGTGTTTTTCCTAAACACACGCCTCTCCTCTCTCAGACAATTTCTTCAACTCTAATAGACGGATGTGGGGTGACAGTGATTGACATATTGTAGTGTACCTCAGCACATACAAATCACTTCCCCATTCCTTTTGATATGGGAAGAAAACAATTGAGATAATTTTGATTTGAGAGAAAGTATTTTTCCATTCCACTTTCATCAAACATTTTCATTAGGTGTGTAAGGGTGCTCCATTTGGGAGGTGTATTTTGTAAAATGAACTTTCTCAAATATACAAATCTTTAACACCAATGGGAATAATTAATGATTGGTGACTTTATTTCCTACTCCTTTGTTCTCTTTTCTCAATGAGGAAGATGGTATTATTTACTGAGCTTCTTTGGAGATCCAAACAAGGATCAATCTGCTTGAATTTGTGACATAAATGTTACTGCCATCTTTAAGGAAATAATCACATGAGCATGGAAGAAAACCATGAGAGGATAAATGTGTGGTATTTTAAAAACTTTACCTCAATAAAGAAATATGTGGCCTAAGACAGATATTTTTAAACTGAAATACTGAAGCTTATTTGCAATGAGATATTAAACAAGGCAATTTTCCATTTCAGTTTTGCTAAATGCTATAAGCAATAAGCAAGGGAAAATTATTACTAAACATTTTGAAAATGGGAAGTATTATACATGTCTGATTTTAATAAAGCCTAAAAATGGATTCCCAATGAAAAGCTTCTGTAAAGTTAAGGAAAGTACTTACAAAGATAAATAGGATACTTGAGGACAACCAGTGAAGAAAGTATAATTGGAAAGACTATAAAATGTCAACATAATAAATTTCTTCGACATTAGATGTTCTGTGAACAACTACACTTTTTTATGAATGTTGTGAGTTGCTAAATCAAGAAAAGGCCAATGATAAACGAATGAACAGGCACAATGAAAAAATAAAGGCCTAGAGAATTAAACAAATGAGTAAAAAAAAAAAAACAGCTTTAGAGTCAAATGAATATACAAATTAAAACTATTGAATAACTTGTAGACTCGTCAATGTTAATGAGCTCTTTAGGCAGAGCATAAAACCATTTCTATGGGATTCAAACATTCAGTCTGCATATGCCTAATTCAAAGTTTTAAAAATGTACATAAGCAAAAAGTTTTCAGAACATTCAAGGATGCAAAGAAAGAGTATATTGATTCAATAGAGTTAAGATTAAAGAAAAATAAATGCGAAGTAATTTAAATTTGACAATTATTAATTTGGTATCCCGTAAGTGCATAAATAAATGAAGAATAGTAATATAAAACATAAAATTTGAATTTAAGTAATGACCAATCATTTTAGAACTCTCCTCAAATTCATAAGGTTTGCAATATTTCTTAATGCCAAAATTAACTCACTTCTAGAAATTATGTGTAAGAATTAAAATACATGATAAAAATTGTATCACTTAATTTTTCTTTATTTAAAAGCAATAAAAATTTAAAAGTTCAATTACAAATTTGCATGCTTCTTTTCTTATCTATTTATAATGACAAAGATAGAATTTTAATATAATAAAATGTATAAGCAGCATTCCTACGATTCTCCTATAAAACAAAAATGAAACATGAATTAACAATTGAAAAAAAAGAATTAATAAATTTTTAAAACTCAGATGTAAAATAGTGGAATAGCAAATACAATTTATTAACCTTTTGCCCATCTCTACAAAGCAAACATAAAAAAAAGAAAGAGAGAATGTTTTTAGATAAAAATAGTGATTATGGAGAGCATGGTTAGTAATATGGTATACAATTTCTGAGAAAAATGAGACAATAAAACATGAATATTGAGCTAGAAATTTTACTTTTCAGCCAAACTGAAGATTTCCATTTACACACTTAAAGGAAAATAAGGAAAAGTATACTGTTTGTAATTTAACATTTAAGGATTCTGTTCCCACTTATCCATATAACAACTCTGTATAAAGAACATATTTATGATCTACCAACAAAAAGTTGAGGAATTCTTAAACTATAAAATATATGATGTAAAATTTTTGATATATAGGAAAAGATTTATATTGATATACCAAATGAATCACTGTCAATTTTTTGTGTGATTCATAGTTAAGCACTATTTTTTACATTAATTTTCATTTGCATTTACAAGTACTTTTATTCTTATGGAAAAACATACAGGGCTACTTTTATTTTTAACAGGAGGCCTTGGTATAACACTTAGAGTCATAGAATCTCAAGTTAAACATAGTATTAACAGTTCATTTACTTAACCTCACCTTGTATAAAGTGGAAAAGTGTTCCAATACCAATTATGCAAGACTACTTCTGTAAACAATTGTGTTTTTGGCATTTTCACTCAGCATAATTTGTGCTGCCATTCTTCTTTTGATGTGTGTTTGTTTTGTTTTTCATTTTTGATTATAGACATGCCTCTGCAACAATCATTCCTATACAAGTTGTTTTGTTGGTTAATGTTTTTCATTCTGGGATAAAGACCTAGGGATGGAATTACTAGATTATAGAATAGGTTTATATGAAATTTTATTAAAAAAAAAAAACCTTCCAGACTACTGTCCACAGTGTTCCTACTATTTTATACTCTTATCAAAAAATTAAAAAGTGTTAATTTTCTTCAGTGTTTCCAACTTATCATGTCATTATCTTTTATTTTAGCACCCAGGTAGGTAAGAGTGTGGTGATATCTCATTGTGGGTGTATTTTCTTCATGACTAATAATGGTGTGTACCTTTTAATTTGCTTATTATCATTTTGTATCTTCTGTGAAGTGATCAATGTTCTGTTTTGTAGGAAGTTTTTTGGTTTGTTTTTGGTCCTATTTTGGAGTTATTTTTTGACTTTTATTTATTGATTTCTGAGAGTTCATTATAAATTTCATATATCTGTATTTGCTTTCATACATATGTTGTGAGTATATTCTTGGACTTCATGGCTGGTAATTCATTTTGTTAATGGTGTCTTATATAATCAGACATTTTAATATTAATAAAGTCAATTTAGAAAATTGTGTTTGTAGTTAATTCTCTAGGTATTCTCATTTAAAGTCCTTCCTTATTGTGTAGATATTCTTTCTTTCTTTATTTTTTTTATTTTGGCAAGGTAAAAAAATATATTTATTTATTTATTTTATTTTTTGAATTTTAGTATATTTAGAGGGTATAAGTTGAATTCCATTACATGTATCTATTGTATAGTGGACAAGTCTGGGCTTTTAGTCTACTCATCACCAAAATAGTGTATATTATACCTCATATAATGAGTTCTAGAAGTTTCATATTTCGGCATTTGGATTTATGTGTATGATTTATTTGTAATTAGTTTTAGAGTCCGGAATGTGGTAAGGTTCAAGGTTTGTTTATTTTCTCTATCTAGCCACTATTGAAATTCCTGGGTACCTTTGTTGAAAATAAATGTAGGATAACCTCTAATTTCTCTCTTCTGTTTCATTTTTCTATTTGATTTAATTCACACAAATACCATACTCTTATAGTTATTGTGACATTGTAGTAATTCTTGGAATTAAGTTAATTCATCATTTTCAAGATTGTTTAGCTATTCTAGGTCCTTCAAATTTTCATATAAATATTATAATCAACTTGTCCAACTTAAAAATAAAAAACAATGTTAGATTTTCATATAAATGCATTAAATTTATAGATAAAATTGTTGACAATTGACATCTAAAAATGTTGCATATTGCAATTCAGTAGTCTATTTTATCTCTGCATTTATTTAGTTCTTAAGTATCTCTTCTCAATTATTTAAAGTGTTCTAGTAATGCTTATGTATCTCTTTTGCTTATATATTCTTAAACACTTTATGCTTTTTAACACTTTTTAAAAGTAGTTTAATCTGAAAATAATTTTGAACTTTTGTTTTTAGTATCTGAAATGCATTTTTAAAATAGTTACTTGTTTTCAACTTTGCTTAATTTGCTTCTAATAGTCTTTGCAGATTCCATAGGGCTTTCTATGTATTATAAATAATCATGTTATCTGCCAGCAGTTATTCATATTTCTTTCTGCTAATTTTGACTGATTCCTCTTGCATTTTAGAAATGGCTATGATTGCTAGTATAATAAAACCAGTGATGAGTAGACATCCTTGCCTCATGCCTTACTTTAAGATTAAAAAATTCAGAATTTGCCTCATAAGTATGATAATAATTGTAGGTTTCTTATAGTTAACCTTATTCAGACCAATAAATATTTTCTAGTTTGCTCAGTTTTTATCAAGAATATTGTTACATTTTTGTCAAATACTTTTTTGAACCTACTGTGGTAATTTGAAATATGGTAATGTGGAGATTTACATGATTGTGTTTCAGAGCAAACTGACTTTGCTTTCATTAACTAGAATACAGTAGTCATGATATACTATCAACTGGTGCTGTGTTTGATTTGCTAATATTTTGTTAAGGATTTTTCTGTATGTTTTCATGAGACACCTCTAATTTCCTTCTGTTGTTGTTGTTAATGTAACTGCCAGATTTGGGTACTAGGGCCATTCTGACCTCGTAATAAAACTGAGGATATTCCATTCTGCACTATTTTCTAAAGAGTTTATATAAACTTAGTATTGATTATTCCTTAAATATATTATAAAAACCACCAATGATGCCATCTGGGGCTGAAGTGGTGGCATGTTTTGTCATCAGAAATATAAATCATCATTAGACATAGAGATCTTCAGTTTTTCCATTACTCTTGTATAAATGCTACTAGGCTGTGTCTTTCAATAAATTTGTCTCTTATAAAAGTTGTCAAATGTATGTCACAAATTTTTTATATTATTCCCTCGTTACTTTTGCAGTGACCACAGACAGCATCTAGGAAATCCCCCTTTTAATTCTTAATATTGGAAATTTCCATTCTCACCCCTCTTATTGAGACCAGTTTTGTTTGAGTTTCATTAATTTTATTAAACTTTTCAAAAAAGAAAATTCTGTCTGTGGTAATTATTAATTGTGCTTCCTATGGATTTTCTTGTATTTATTATTGCTTACTCTACTTATTTTGGGTTTAATTTCTGTGGCTTTTCCTATTTTCCTAAGGTGAAGACTTAGGTCACTGGTTTTTAAATCTTCCTTTTTTTTCCCAATGCCTTCTAATTTGTCCAATGTTTTATTGCCTATTAGAGGAAAGGAATGATTACTATGAGTTAATTTTTTATTGCCGGATGTAGAATGATTTTTCTTTCTACCTCTTTTTCCTTTTTATTTTTCTCCAGCGTATGTTACTTTTATAGTTATAACAAATTATTTATTGAATGCCAAAAATGCTACTGAAAATTGGAATAATTAGTTTAATTATGAAATATTTCATATTCCAAGTATTTGATATCAATATATATATCTGTAAAACTGCCCCTATTAACATAGGATTTTTAACTTGTATTGATTGAGCCAAATGTTAATTCAATAAGGAAAAGATTACTTTGAATATTCTATATTATTTATGAGGAGACTTTTAGTTATATATTTGCTCTACAAGTAATCTAAGCCAAGGGATGTTCTAAATTAAAAATACAAATCAGAATTTATAATGTTTATACTTTTTTATGCTGATAAATTTTGTTGCTAGCTAGATAAATCTGCCTACCAATTGAAGTTGTAATATTACATATTAGTAATAAAACTATGTCATAATAATAGAGTACCAAATAAGAATAACATTTCTTAGCTAGAATCTTGAAATACTTAAATGACTTTTAAAAGTAATCTAAATTTCTCTAAGGAAAGACTATTTTAAGTAGGAACACAAAATATGACTAATCTGGACATATTCAACTCTAATTAAGAACATTTGTTAATGGTAACCTGATTCCTTTTCTTATAATTGCCATAGCATAAAAATATCTGATCAACATAAATGCTTGATTAGTAAAACATTTTATTACTTATAATAATGCATATCATAATAGGCTCTGTATGCAGAAGATAGTATTTTTAGTACTATAGTTATATAGTGAAATGTTAATTAAAACGGAAGTAGTAAACTGTTTGTTCCAAGTCCAATTACTTAATTATGGAATTAAAACAATATAAAGCTAAATAATCTGCTACTTCTACTCTTACTGGTATTATAAAATGATATCCAAATGATTTCCAAAATGATTAGCATGGTTCTAACTGTCATGAACTGCAGGTTGCCAGGATATTGAATTCTCGAAACAGCTCGTAACTATTTTTTTTAATTCCCCATACTGGCAGTCAGTGTACCAGTGCAACTTAGCAATATAAGAAAGCACATATTTTGGAAACATTAGAACGCAAAAGGTTATTGTCTTTGTTTCTTTCAAAATTGCTATAGTAATGGTACAAATCTTTGAGATGTATTTACCTTGGTTTGTTTTAGAATTGACCTTATCGGTTCATAAAGGTTACATTATATAGCATACTTTGAAATAATGCTTTGAAAGACAAATGCTTTGGAAATTGGGTAAGGAACATTTCAGTTTAGACTTTACTGCTTTCAATCACTGCATAGAACAGTGATTGTAAAGGATTATGTTTAAAACAAACATATCTTTTTCTGACCAAAGTAATGTGATTTTCTGATGAATTGCCACTAGGTTGCAAAAAAATAATTAAATGATATGCATTTCAATAGTAAAAGAATTATATGGTTGGCTATATCCGGAAATTAGATCCATTCAATTACATAACTTTTTATGCTTGTCTAATGCAGAATTCATAACATTTTAGCTTATAATTCATAACTTTTTAGCTTGTCTACTACAATGGAACAACAAAAACATTTAAACAATCTAAAAATGCTTGCCTCGTATCTCTGTTTACCTCACAATGTAGTATTATACTGCCTTTAAACAGAGGTTATTTTACATAAAATTTCATTAGAATAGATAAAATGGATTATAAAAGACTTTAGCATTTGAGTAGGAGAAATATATTTTCTCTTTTGATATTATCATAATATCAAGTTTTAGAATAACATAATGGTTCCTGCTGATATTATCTATTTCTTTATATACCCTGAGGTTAGAGTAACTCTCAGCAGTATATAGGTGGGCAATATATACCTTCCACAGAGTCATATACACTATAAGGAGCATGAGTTGTTGCAGTAGCCAACCTTCAAGGTGACCCTCGATGATATCTTGATATTTATAACCTTGTACTTTTCTTCAATATCATGCCAGACTTGGTCTGTACTATCAATAGAATATGGTGACAATGATGGTATGCTGGTTTTGAGATTAGGTTATAAAAGACTGTGAATTCTATCTTGGGCTCTCTTGTTCACTTGTTCTCTCTTTCACTTGGACCCTTCACTCTGAGGGAAACCTTATTATAAGCAGCCCTAAGGAAAAAACCAACACGGCAAGGAAGAAAAGCCTCCTGTAACAGCCATGTGAGCGAGCTGGACATGAATTATCCAGCTGCATTTGAGCCTTGAGATGAGTGCAGCCTCAGGCAACAGCTTGACTGCAACCTTATGAGAGGCCCTGAAGCAGACCACCCAGCTAAATCACTTTCAAATCCCTGACCCTCTTGTTGTAGAATGTCTGGATAATCAATGCAGGCATGCCCTGTTTTATTGCACTTTGCTTTATTGCTTTTTACAGACTTTGTACTTTTTTACAAATTGAAGGTTTGTGAGAACCCTGCATCAAGGAATTCCATTGGCACCATTTTTCCAACAGTATGTGCTCATTTTGTGTCTCTATGTCACATTTTGGTAATCCTTGCAATAGTTAAAACTTTTTTATTATAATAACATCTGTTATTTTGATTTATGGTCAGAGACTTTAGAGATTACTATTGTAATTGTTTTGGGGCACCATGAACTGTGCCCTATAAGATGGCAAACAATATATTTTCCATGTATTCTGACTACTCCACAGTTGGGCTGTTCTGTCTCTCTCTCTCTCTCTCTCTCCTCTCTCTCCTCTCTCTCCCTCTCTCTTTCTCTTGATCCCTCTTAATCAACACTGTCCATTGAAACCATAGCATCTGAAGATAAAAAAATCCACTATTTATTGCTAAAAATTTGTGCACTCTCTTGTCATATTTTTTTCATGGATACTTGTGAGAATATTATGGTTTTAGTGTATAAGCTATATGAGTATTAGATTAATCCTATTGCCCCTTTAGTATTACTATCCTGGGAGTTTTAGTGTAATTTCAAGTTCAAATGATTTACTTACTTATTCATCTAATATGTTTTCAAATTATGTGGAAGTGATACAAATCTATCTAATTGACTTATAAGCATTGACTATGGACATGGGAAAAACGCACACATTAATATGAGAAAAAGAAAATAAATATTCTATAATTATTTTTGCTTTTCATTTGTTAAAAATTATTTCATTCCTTTATCACAGTCTTATTTCTGACCACTCCATCAAGCACTATAATAAATGCAGAAAGTATTAAGATATATCAAGTTCTATTATATCTGTAGAAAATAATAAGACATCTATGGTCTAAAGCAATATTAAAAATGATCATTGTTTAAAATTTAAAATAATTAGATTATTTTTATTACTTTGGCCTAAGATTTATTAATTAGCTTATCAACTCATTTAGTTTAATGGCTAATTTGTCAATTGGTTTAACTTGCCATATAATGATAGATTATAAAGAAAAGTATTCTCCACAAATGAAGTATAGTATCCTCACCTAACATCTTTGAGAGCTTCTTGGAAACTGACTTTAAGTGAACTGACTTAAAGCAGGTCCTGAATAACTTTATTTCCTCAAATACCATTTAGTTATAATGTTGATGAGAAAAAAAAAATTGGTTTTGTTACATGTCATTTTACTTAAAGTCACAGTTTTCAAAAACCTATGATTCTAAACATATCAGATACCAGTAGTATATGAGTAATTGGTTTGATGATTACAATTTTATTGTACTTTGTTAATGATATCAATTCTGAGAGCTATGAGGAGCCAACTTATGAACCACTTTGTTAGTTTAATTTAGTTACTGCATATACTTTTAAAAATGTAACTTTATATACTTAAAAATAAGTAATTCACTTACTCAATCTTGCATTCTATCTGAGTCTGAAGGCACAGACTGAATATTCATGCACAAAAATAATAAAACCAAAGTGTTTTATTAAAACACTCATGCATTCTGACCACATTTGATTTAGTGAATTTGTACTATATTTAGTATAGTTTAAGCTTGTGAAAGAGTTAATTCTAAATTCTTTGTTTACCATTTATTTATTTTATGACATATTTTCTGTTTCTTAGTAGTTTGGGAAAATTATATTTCAGATATGAGTTTCAATATTAAATTTTTTTAATAACACCTTTATTTTAGCATAGTTTTAGGTTTATAGAAAAATTGTGAAATAGTCCAGAGAGTTCCTGTACATATCTCATCCATGTTCTCCTATTGTTAACAACTTATGTTATATTGGCATGTTTGGTGTGTGTGTGTGTTCATATATATATATATATACATATATATATATATATATGCACATACAAACACATATACCCATATACACACACATATATACATAAACTATGGTATATTTCTCACTATCAGAGAAACAACCCTGGTATATTGCTATTAACTAAACTCCAGAGTTTATTTGGAATTCATTATGTTTTCCCTAATGTCTTTTTTCTATTCTAGGATCCCATCCAGGTTACCACATTACATTTAATTGTCATGTCTCCTTGAGCTCCCCTGGACTATGACAGTTTCTTAAACTTTTCTTTTCTTGATGACCTTGACTGTTTTGAGGAGAGCTGCTCAGATATTTTGTAGAATGTCTCTCAATTGTGATTTTTTGATGTTTTCCTCATAGCTAAACTGGGGTTATGCATTTCTGAGGGGCAACATTGAAATTTTGGATGATTGCATTTGAGATACTCTAACTATATTGTATTTGAAAATATAATATAAATTCCAAATATTTATGGAATAAAAGCATTTCCAATGTTTACTAATAGGCACATACTATGCTGAAGCCATTTATTTATTCACTCATTCATTCATTTATTTTGTAAAATGCTGTTTTTATAAAGAATATGCTGATATATATGTATATAGCTATGAAAAAATTGTTACATCCACTCTAACATTTAATCCAAGATTGTTCATTTTAATGCAATGGGCTTTGCTAGTAATTGGTAATACAAAGGCATCATTAACCAGTACATTAGTACATTCTGATCCACTCTTTTAGATTTCAGGCTGAAGAGGCCATTGCATTCTTAATGACCCTAACCAATGAAGGCAGTAGTTTTCCTCTCAAAGACAGTCCCAGAGCAGAGTTTTGTTCCTTGATTTATATACTAACTGGATGTAGTTAATTATAAAGTTCCAATGATAAATTCAAAAAAGCAGTGTAGATACTGTTTTTGCTTTGGCAAAGATTCCTGAGGAAAGGTCTAATACAATTTTAATTGTCAATCTCTATGAGAAAGATTTATCTGTTATAATTTAAAAAAAAAACAAAACAATGTTTTTCATGCCAAGATATAAAAACTGAATATCCAAAATGTTCTCTGTGTCCAGGGACAGAAAAATCCAAAAATCTGGAGGCAAATTATTCATTGTATAAATTAGCCAGGGCTCTGTTCTCTGCTCATGAGTTAGTCAAAGGCTGGGAACTCCAGAGGAAGTTTGACTTTACAAATTTGTATACTCCACAAACTTAATTTGATTTCCTTCAAATTCCAAAAATCATTATTTGATTATTTATTTATATAGTGTGAATGCCTTCCTACTTGATTCAATCAGCAAGAACAAATCTGAATGGCCTGTACCTTGCTGGTGGTAATTTGGGACTGCAAACTAAGGAATTTTAAATTTCCATTTTGCTGTTTTGCTCAAATGCCTTGGTTTATTTGCTGTTTCTCTGTTTTATTTCACAAGAACTTTCCACATAGTTTTCTATTTGTCCTTAATGGTTTTTATAACTCTGTTTTTATTGAAAAGACTTAAAACCTGCATCATCTGGGCCCCTGAAAGGAAAAAATGTTCTCTTCACTCTGCACTTTTATTTCATGCTAGTATAAACTAGGAACAAACTAATTCGAAGACTCTCATTAGAAATATAGAAAGGTAAAAGATTGTCCTAATGTATTTAATACATGGGTATTGTGTTGTTGGGGCTACATTTAAACTTTTTTTGACTGTCTTACTTTGGATAATTCATAAATATTTTATACTGTTCAGAGTTAAAAGGAAGAATGAGAACAAAATATACATGAAAAATTGATGAGTTTTCCAATTACAAAAAGATTGATGTATTTCTAAGACCATTTTTAGATTTTTATAGAAAAAAGTAAGATATTTCTAGAAAAATACTAAGTATTAAGCAGAGTACAAACATTATGATGGTATTAAGAACTACCATTTGATCTAGCAATCCCACTACTAGGTATTCACCCAAAGGAAAAGAAGACATTCTATTAAAAAGACATCTGTACTTGAATGTTTATAGCAGCACAATTCACAATCACAAAGATGTGGAAACAACCCACATGCTCATCAATATATAAGTGGATTAATAAAATGTGGTATATGTATACCATGGAGTACTACTCAGCCATTTAAAAAATGATGATCTAATACCTCCTGTATTAACCTGGATAAAACTGGAGACCATTCTTCTAAGTGAAGTATTACAAGAATGGAAAAACAAATAGCACACATATTCACCATTAAATTGGAACTAATCAATCAACACTTATGTGCACATATGGAAATAACATTCATCGGAAATCAAGCAGGTGGGAGGGGATGGAGGGGATGTGTAAATTCATACCTAACTGGTACAATGCATACCATCTGGTGGATGGGGACACTTTGACTCAAAAGGTACAAAAGCAATTTATGTAACCAAAACTTTTATACCTCCATAGTATACTGAAAAATAAAAATCTGAATCATTATTACCTAGATGAAGTAAGACTATATCTTTTCCAACTTTTCTTTTTTCTCTTACTATTCAAGCTCTTCTCCTGTGGCTACAAATTCCACACTGTCTTAGAAATTTTGTGATTTCATCATCTTCAATTCAATGAATTATGTAGAATGTTCAACATGGCAAGAATATTGCCTGTAGATTTGTCTCTATCTGTAATTAGTCTCATTATCCTGTAACTCATGAGTTTCCATTATCTTTCTCTAAGTCTGCCTCTCACAATTAAGTCACTTTTACTAAGATCATGAAAAAGAGATACCTGAAATATTTCTGGTATTCTGAAATACAACTTCAGATTGCCTAATTTACCATTTCTGGTTCTGCACAATCTGATTTCTCACCTACCTCTCCATACTTGTCTCATGCTTCTGTTCCTCACTGAGGTTCCAACTATGCCAAAATGACCTCTTCTCTGAAAACTGTGCTTCTTCACCTCCTGTTTTTCCCTCAGCATGTCTCTTCCTTGATCTGCTCCCCTGTCCTCCACTGGCTTTTTTATCAAGATTTATTTCTTCCCTTAAAGCTTAATTTAAGTTTTATTCGATTTATTATTCTTTAGCTACGTAACCAGCCTGCAGGGCTCATTGCCTCACTTAAATTTCATGAGTATTCATAGGCTGTGCAAATTATTTGTGAATTAATTCATATGCTCAGAGTTGTATATTTATGTAAACATTTATTTTTAGGTTCTACCTTCAGAAAAGTTTTGTATAGAGATAAGTTATAGAAAATGATGTGTGTGTATATATATTTATATATATTTCAGTCCGTACCCTTTAGTATAGTTTTTTGCCCTATGTGAGTCTATTAATCAATTGATTATGCCTAATCAGACTACTTAATTGATCCCTTATGGGATATGCTCAAAGAAAAAATATCTGGTAAATGAGAGAGAAAATTGAGAAAACTTGGACCAACTAATATATATAGAAAAAATTAGCCAGGCATGGTGGTACATGCCTATAGTCCCAGCTACTCATGAGGCTGAGGCGGCCGGATCTTTTGAGTCCAGGAATTTGAGGTTGCTGTGAGCTAGGCTGACGTCACGGCACTCACTCTAGCCTGGGCAACAAAGTGAGACTCTGTCTCAAGAGAAAAAAAAAAAGAAGAAGAAGAAAAAAAGAAGAAAGAAAATTGAGAAACCTTGAAGAATGTTGATATTTTCATTTCATCTTTCATCAACAGGCTATAGAGAGAGGGAAGATAAAGATACACAGATATATCACCCATTTTAGAAGGAAAAAGAGCAAGTTAGGATTGTGTGGATTATGATTCAAGTTAGTAGAACTATGAAAGCTAGGAAAAAATTGAAATATAATATCTGTGAAAATTTAAAGATAAATGTTTGATAAGAATTTATCATCTATAATAATTATTTAAAATTATAGTATAGAATATAATATAAAAATGTATTAAAAATAAGTGTGTAAACAAATGAACATTACAATTGGGAAGAAGAAATAAATAATTATCAAGGGACACAACATGTGATGGTTGAGATGTTCACTTGCCAATTCACTCTTGACAAATAGTAAAAACAGAAGGACACACATATTTATATATTTTGATCATTTTCATGTTAGGTAAAATGAGATTAAGTCCACAATTGTGAAGTTGTAATAATTTCATTTTCTAAAGAAATTCAGTGATATCTAATTGTATGCCTATTTATGCAGGTGATACTTAAAGGTAGAATTATGATGGATCAAGCTGTGCTAAAAATAAAAGAAGAGAGAAAAACATTGCATTACTTTGGAGTTTAATTTTCACATGGCTAAAGTAGGGAAGTAGATGGTACATTTTGAATAAAATTTAAAAAGTGGTTTGGATCACATCAAGATATATATATATATATATATTAATAGAGTTCCTGGAATATCTAGACATCTAATCTATTGAAAAAAGTAAAATAGCAAAATTATTCAAACATAATTGAAATTGTATCCACTGGACACTCAGATCGACAGTCAAAAAGCTACAATCTGTTGTAATTTCAAATTCACCATATCTAATCTTCAACTTCACACATATTTTCATTGTATACTAACTTTTTAGTAATTAGTTTGTTACATAATATTATACTGTGTTCTCATTGAAGAAAGGTATTTTTTTTAAATTTTTTTTTTATAATTAGGGTAGAGGTACATTCTTGTGTGGGTTTAATGAGAATATACTAATTTATATAGCATTTAAAAATCACTGAATATTACTGATGTCAACAGAAAAGATTTATTTCTTACTTTTATGTTCATTGTGAATAGGCAGAAATCTTCTGTTTATTATATTCACTTAGGAACCCAATCTGTTCAAATATAAGGTTGCACAAGTCACATTATCAGGGAAAAGAGAGTGGAATATCTTGATCTGGCTTTGAAATGCTTAATCTGTAAGAAACCTCTTACATTTCCACTCTTAACTTCAAAAGTAATACTCTCCTGTGTCACAAAGTGAAAATTATTATGAATCACTCATAATGGTTACCAAAGTGAGATTTCTAACACTCTCCAAATTTGCATTTTCAGACATATATAATATTTATAGCTGATTTCACTATTAATAGTGAATATTAGAAAACACAGGGGCACATTGGAATCTTTCAAGTGGCTGCTTTATGATTCAATGTAAAAGGGCCCCACAATAAAAATGAAATAACAATAAATATTAATGAATATAAAACTGTAAAATAATTTCTAAAATTTTCTTTACTACTTCTTTTATAAGATTTTATATTACATATATATGATACAGATGTGAAATTTCATGTGTGTGTATTTATGTTTATATGTGTGTGTATATATACATATATATCAATGTGTCAACTTGACTGGGCCATGGAGACTCAGATATGTAGTGAAAAAATTTTTCTCTGAGGGTGTTTCAGGATGAGATTAACATTTGAATTGATAGACTGAGTAAATCAGATTTCATTTCCCAATGTGGATAAGCCTCATCCAATCCACTGAGGTTCAAATCTAACAAAAAGGCAGAGTAGGTGAGAACACTGATGGTCTTCAAGCTGGGACATCAATCTCCTGCCCTCAGACCCAGACTTGAATTAGACTCAGACTGGAACTTATACCATCTTATATATGATGGTCATCCTCAATCTCCTACTGGATACTGTCTCTCTGGAGAACACAAAATAATGTAGATTTTGGCACTGAGAGTGGTTCTAGAGGAACAAATTATTAAGGATGAGATTTTTGAACTGGTTCTGGGTTTCTGAAACTGTCTCTCTAATCTGATTAGAGTTAAAGATTTTAATGACCCTATTTTTAAATTTTATTTTGTGAAACCACAAAATAAATACAAGGGGCTCCATATTTAAAAAAATTCCCCAGTGCCTCTTTGATATGATATTATCTTATATATTTATCATTTTAATTTCTATGAAAATTATCTTGATTCATTATATGAATCAAAATCATATATTAATTTTTTACATCTTAAAATTATGAAATATCAAATTGTTACAATACAAGTATTATCTTACTTGTGTCCTTATTTTCTTCATAGCTTAAAGTTTTGCATCTGTCTGGCTATTGTGTAATACAACATGACTTCTAAGGATTCCAAGTTAGTGATGCTGAGTGAGACTTAGTGAAAGGAATGGATTTATTAGGTAGGTATGAGGAAAAACTTTTTCTAGAAAATGAAACACTTTGTATATAGGCAAATGGGAAAGGCAGAAGTGGCAAATAATTCAGGGCCAAGATCTTGAAGAACTTTGCTAAATGAGATCAATGTTTTAGGTTTTATTTGAGAAAAAATCCAGTGAAGTCCTTCGAAAGTACAGTGACACAGAGAGTATTTTGATATAGAAACATGCCTTTGATAAATGTGGGGAGAAATGGCTGTAGTGGCAAGCATTCAGTAGTCTCCCATATTCATGGACTTTCTTTACATCATTTCAGTTGCCTGGGGATGACTTAGTCTGAAATTGTTATATAAAATAGATATTTTGAGAGACAGAGAACACTCACATAAATTTATTACAGTATATTGTTACAATTTTTCTATTTTTTGTTATTGTTAATATCTTACTATGCCTAATTTATATATTAAACTTTATCATAGGTATGTATGCACAGAGAAAACATAGTATATATATATGGTTTCATACTATCTGATGCTTCAGATATACATTGAAGGTCTGGGAATATATCCAAAAACAAAAAAAAAGCAAAATTATTTGTTCATTGTTGAGGTGAAACTTAAGTCTACTGGACAAGGCAATTAATAAGAAAGTGATTAAAGGAATGGATTACTAAAATCAAAATGAGTTAGCATAAAATGAGAATAGAAGAATGCTGATAAACAATAAGAGAATTGAGGAATCTATGAACTGGGTGTCCCAGTGAGGAAAGCAATATGGAGATACCTTAAAGCAATGCAAGTGGATCTACCATTTGATCCAGCAATCCCATTACTGGGCATCTACTCAAAAGATCCAATGACACTCTACAAAAAGACACCTGCACTCGAATGTTTACAGCAGCACAATTCATAATTGCCAAGCTATGGAAACACCCCAAGTGCCCATCAATCCAAGAATGGATTAATAAAATGTGATATATGTATACCATGGAGTACTATTCAGCTCTAAGAAACAATGATGATATAGCACATCTTATATTTTCCTGGTTAGAGCTGGAACCCATACTACTAAGTGAAGTATCCCAAGAATGGAAAAACAAGCACCACATATACTCACCAGCAAACTGGCATTAACTGAGCAGCACCTAAGTGGACACATAGGTACTACAGTAATAGGGTATTGGGCAGGGGGGAGGGAGGTGGGTATATACATACATAACGAGTGAGATGTGCACCATCTGGGGGATAGTCATACTGGAAATTCAGACTTGTGGGGGGATGGGGGAAAGAGCATTTATTGAAACCTTAAAATTTGTACCCCCATAATATGCCGAAATAATAATAATAAAGGAACAGAAGCACAGTGCATACTAGGCCCTGGGAGAATGGGTGGGAGGTTGGAGGGGTCCACTCTTTGAATATGGCTCTTCACAATCCAGACAGAGCAAACCCACCAATTCCAAGTGTTGTCCTGTGACCCAAAAGAGTTAAAAAACAGACCCACAACGTGGTTCTGGGTGTGGACAACTTACTCCCCCCTTCCTAGGCCATTTCACAAAAGCAACTGAGTACTGTGGTGGCTGAAAGAATCTCTCTCTCCCCCCCCCCTCACACACACACACACACACACACACACACACACACACACACACACACAATTTCTCACAGGCTTTGGGCAAACGTGAGGTGGAGAAGAGTGGAAGTGGAATGTGGCAGCTAGGGAGGCATTAGGAAGGCTCAGCTTCAAAGCCAGAGGGGACATTTCTAGATATGTCTCCCTTGTTAGCTTCTCTGTCACCCAACACTTTCTCCCAGGGCCTGCGTCAGACCTCACAGTCAGGGAGGCTGCGGAGAGATGCGCCTGGGACATGTGTGTGAGTCCTTCTTGCTCAGCGGCGGCGCTGCCCGAGCCCTGGTGTCCAGGGCCGGCTCCGGGCCTCTCCCTCCGCGAGAGCCCCCTGCTCCCTCATGGCCGCGGAGGCTGGGCCTCAGACGGCATCTGCATCCCACTGAGGGCCCAAACTGTAAGATAAAGCAGCCATTCCCGAACACAGGTAAGGATAGCAGCTGTCCACTCTAGCAGTCTCTCCCTTGTCCAGGAAATGTGGGGAGCACAGGACATTTAAGAGTTTTATCCTTTATTATATTATCCTTTCTTTCATGGCTCAACGCTTGCAACAGGTGGTAGTATTTGCTATTTTTAATGTCCTGCTTGACAAAATAAAATGTTGGCAACACTAAAAAAAACAAACAAACAACAACAACAAAAAAAAAAAAACAATGAGGAAAATAAATAACGATTTTGAAAAAAATTGAGTGACACAGAAAGATAATGAGACAATTCTAGGGATATATTGGCTGCTGAACAAACCTGTCAATATTTGAAAGTCTTAACATCCTCATTGCTAGAAACATCAAGGTGTGGGTTTTCATTAGTTTTTTTCTCTCACTTCATGGTTGAAAATGTGCTGCTGCAGCACAGGCCATCACATTTTTATGCAATATATGAAAACAAAAAGAAGTAGCTCATTAGTGAATAAAGAGAAAAATGAGAGAGAGAAAAGACAGGAAGAAAGAAAGGAAAGAAGGAGGGAAAGAAAGAAGGAAAGAAGGTGGTAAGAAAGGGAGGGAGGGAGGGAGAAAGGAAGGAAGGAAGAAAGGGAGAGAGGGATGGAGGGAGGAAATCATGCCCAGAATAAATTTATCTTAACACACATTCTCTACCAACTTCTTTGCCGCTACTAAGAGGTCAACTGCTTTTGTCCAGGGAAACAACACCCAATAAAATTAAGTGCTTTTAATATTAGACCACCAAAATAAATTTGTACTTAACAAAGACAAAATCAAAAAGTAACATTACCATTCACCAGCTCAAGTTAATCTTGCACCTAGGATTTCTGCTTTAGCATATTTGTGGCAGCAACCAAAGATGTTGGCGATGAGATTCTTGGAATCATGTGTTAGCTAATATAGGGATCCACATTTTGCCCATTACTAAAAGAGAAAGAAGATTGCTAACATCTCACCTCAGGATGAAGGATTAGTTCTTGTTAAAGTGTTTTTTGTTTTGTTTTGTTTTTACATCTACTATAGTTTTATGATTCAGGGATGCATTTCCTTAAAAAAATTTGGGGGAAAAAAACAAATAAGCCATATCTTTCTTTATTATTAAGATCTATTAAATGTGGAAACCATTCCAGTACTAGTTTTCTTGCCTCTATTTACCTTAGTAAAACAATGCTCATTAACTGTCTAAAAACTATCTTCTGCTAGCAGCAATTATAATTATTCCTTTTACTTTTGTATCATAAATGTTGCAGGGCATAAATGCAGTGACATTTGTTCTTTTCTCTTCATCTCTACATCACGATGATAACAAACAAAACCATAAAAAACTCATATATAAATGTTTGTAGTTAGAGCATTAAAAAGCCAATTTAGAAAACTGGCACAGGAGTAGTAGATTATATCTTCTTTTTATGTTAATTTCTAAATGGCAGGTAAGCTTTATGAACTGATTATAATTTAACAAGATAAAGGATGGGGATGTTTTTCCTATGCATAAACTGTCTGAAACATTGTTATGTTGCTTACTCTATCGTATGACACATAGCATCACGCAGCATCAATTGGGAATAAAATATTTGAACAAAACTTTATTTTAGTACCTTTTGGATTTATTTCTTCAGTTAATCCTTGGTCATTTTTAGTTTTCATGTGACTATTAACTTCACTTAAGACAAATGCCGAATTTATCATTAAAGATTATTTGATGGGTTGTTTCCTTATATTTTAGCCTGCTTAGCTTGAGGATTGACAATACTAAACAAAATAACAATAATAAAATAATAATAGTAACATGAGAGTAAAAGAAAGGATTTTCTGTACTATTACTGGGTTCTGTACTACTTTAAGCAGATTATAGAGAATATTTTATAATGCCTCTTTGAGAGAGGTATGATCATTACCTTCTGAGTCAAAATTAAGAAAATGACCTTTCTTCTCAGTGTCTCTGTCAAGTTCAAAATCATAGATTCTCTATGATCTGGTTGGCTGTCTTATCCAGCTACACACTTCTGCTGATAAGGGATCTACCATGGTTTAATGATGGGAAAAGAGTATCCCAAAGTCTTATGTGCCAAGAAGTGGGAGGTGACTCCTATATCTGGGAGGTGCACACACCCAGGCACATATTTTTCAATGAGATAAAAGCCTGGAAGACCTCATGAATTGTGTAACTGTGTAATTCTTAAGTGAACCTTTGTGTCTGGGATAATCATGTCTACCCTCTTGCTTCAAATGTGGATAGACATGATGTTTATTGTCAAGCTTATACAAAATGATGTGAAGAAAATGTATACCATCTCTTTGTTCTTTTCAGAATTGAAGAATTCTAACATTCTGACATCCTTCTCCTATTTATTAAATACTAGATCTAATGTTTTGTAATTCAGTTACATTTTAGGAGCTTAGGGTTTCTGGCTCCTAAATGAAAATCTAGAGTCAAAATAAACATATTTATAGTTTACAAAGCAATTTTATGTAAGTTGCCTTACAGGCATTATTGTTGCTCTAAAATATGAAATTGATGAACATATTTAATACTGTAAAGTCTTTGTTAAAATGCTAATGATAGAATTAATAACATACACATATAGTGCAATTTTTTGTCTTATCTTTCAAAGGTTTTTAATCTTAGGAGAAAAAACTTGTATCGTAACTTTCAAATCCATAAAACAATTCTTTTTACATAGTATATATTTACTAATTTTCTGCTCATTTGGTTTACACCCAGTCATGTATTAATAAAACACAGTATAAATGTATTTTAAAGAAGGAACCTTAGTATGTTCAAATTCATTGAACATATTTCAATGAATTTATTACCAAATGAATTTTGTCCATCTTGTCAATGACCAAAGATATTTCTGATACAAAATTCCTAACTGCATGCCTAGCAAAGTGAATATGTCGAAGTTTCATACAGATAAGTTGCACATTGCAGTGACCCAGCAAATCTAATTATGTGTCAGTAAAGCATCTTAAAAGGTGTTTACACAGCATTTAACATTCTTCTGTTAAATATATTTTAATTATTTTTAAGTTGAGCCTTTAAAAATTGGAGATTATTACTTCTAAAATATTTTATATTCTTAAGTCTGGCTTTAAATTTCTCAAACACATAACTCCTTGTAAACATATCTTTGATGTATTTTCAGATATATTTTTTGGTATATTTGTTTTATAATATTGTCATTATAAAAAGCCAAATCAATATAAAAATTTGGCAACATTTATTCTGTAAATTAGTAGATAGCGAATATTTTCAGCTTTGTGTGCCATATGGTCTCTGTTGCCACTACTCAACTCTGTCATTTTGATAGAAATGCTGCCACAAATAATACATAAACAAATTAGTGCAGCTTTTCATTCAATAAAACTTTATTTTCAGAAATGAGTGTAGAACTGGATTTGGCCTGCTGGCTGCAGTTTGCTAACCCCTATCCTCAATCATTTAAGAGTGTCTTGCCCATGAGTCTCAAAGTAAGAACTGCAAAGATTACTTTTTTCCAGAGGCACAGATTCGAAAATGAAAATTGCATGTTTGGCTTTTTACAATGCAAGTATAGGTTAATACTTTATACAATGTAATCTTCATATTATAAAATGTTGGGATTTTTTTCCCCAAAATTTCTTAGTGTCTAAAGTATGTGCCTTATTTTTGGAGTTAATCATGTAGCCAGTGTTTCAGAATCCCAGAGTGGATAGAACTGGAGGGACACATTACAGGAGCAATTTTTCACATAATGCCCTAGGGTTATCCATGGGAAGGTGGTAATGACTTAACTTCCAAATATCTGTAGGAGACAGCACATCACAGGATAAGTAAACTGTTCTTGGCACCTGGACTGTTTACCTCCCTGACTGGGAGAATCATTGCACTGGTAATGCCTTTCCAGCAGGCAGGTGGAAACTTCATGGCGAGCTGCAGCAGTTGGCGATTACACTCAGCTGTGAGAAACAGAAAACTTGTTCATCACTGGCTTAACCAATTATGGGCTTATTTTTCTTTTCAAACAATTAGAAGAGCAAAATTATTTCAATGCCTCGAGTCAAGGCTGAGATTTCTGCAATGTGTTTGGCCTTCCCCTTAGCTTTCTACTTCTCAGGTTGCTTGAGCTTCAGTCACTAAGTTGGTATTCTAAGCTGGAACAAAGTGTGAACATCAGGGAGCAAGAAGGTGCTTAAATGAAGAAGGCAATTTTTTACTCTATTTTTAGAGTAAAAAAGTTTGTGTCACATGTTTTTGCATAAGACTTTGGGAAATTCAGCTGTAGGCATGCTGCATGGGTTCTGCTATATAGAAAGATGATTCAATCAACCAGTGATTGGTAAGGCACCCAGCAAGGTTTGCTGAAAGTATAACTGTATGTGGAGAGTATAATTACCTCTCCATGTGCAATAGACTGGCCTGGCCAGGTTGAAGGACAAGTTTCTTTTCTATCACTTCCTTTCTTTTTTCTTTTTCCTTCCCCTCCTCCTCCTTTTTCTCTTCCTCCACCTTCTTTCAAATCTCTAGATGAATGAGGAAATATATGCAAGCTTACAAAGAAATCAATCATAATAAGGAAACTCTCAGAAATTTGTTATATTACATAATACCATATATGTGTTGCATAAATATTCAAATATTTGTAAGTGAATTAAAAATAAAATTATACCAGACATACTCAGAATGTTTAGCAACAACAACAAAAAAATCCAATTCACTTTCATTGTAGCAATATATATTATAACGTTCCTAGAAAAAAACTAATAAAGTTTAAGTGCAAGATATTCATGGAAAAAATTATCAAGGTATTTAAAGAAAAAAATCACAATAAAGTTTTTCATGAAATTTCATGTGGTTATGAGAATATTTATATGAAATTGTAAATGCCAAATATTGGCCAATATAATTAGTTTTCAATTATTATAACATCTATCAAGACAGAGTCATGCAATTAATATTAAATGACTAGATACAGATATGTCCTCTACATTGCTGTTATTTAAAGTTTAGATCCAGAATTTTTAGTCTGTACAACTAGCCATGAAAAGCAAATGAAAGAAAGGAAAATTACAATGATCCTTTTGTGCAACCATTATGCTATCTAGGAAAACATATGCAAGAGAATAAAAATGAATACCAAAAGTTTGGCCAAATAACTAAATAAATAAGGAAAAATTCGTTTTTTGGTATGGAATTGTAGGTACTATGGCTTTTTTACAGGTGTAAATTTAAACATGTAAAATTGTAATTATCTTTATTCCAATTTTTTTTTTTTCAGTTAAAATTTCTGAACCAAGCCAAACTTCCAAATACCAGTCAATTTAATCTAGATATTCTTTGGCTTTTCTTAACTCCAGTTTATCATTCAATCAGTTATATTTATATTAGACATTTGTGTTGATCTATGCTGCGGCCCTCCCATCTGATGTCATCCTAAATATGGATAAACTGTGAGAACCACCTCATATTGGTGCTGGGGAAGGTGGACTCCCACTTCTTGTCAGCTCTCTCCTTATTTATATTCCCTTGTCTTTTGCTGGTGTCCAGTAGTAATTGGGACACTTCTGTTTGCTTATTTCTGTATAGCTATTAACGTTTTCACACTCTACATAATAAATATAAAGCTTATTTTGATTTTATTTTATTGAAGGTTTACTTGAATTTTCTCTCACGGTGATTCTGCTCATCACTTCTGCATAGCAGTCAGAAATTCTCAGAATTCTAGTGATTGCTCTTTATTTTTGTACTCTTTTTTCTGATTCGCATGTTCATATTTTTGTGTGTTCTGTCATTTCAGGGAATGACATCCTGTGTTTGTTCTTTACAAATGGCACGCATATTTATTGAGAGCGTGTAAGACTATAAAAGCTTGTATTCTACTTGCAAATGGATAGTTTTCTTTTTCTGCATACTGATATCTGGGCAGAAAATAATTTTCCTTTAGAAATTTGCATGTATTTTTTTATGGTCATCTAGATTTTACCAGTGCTCTTACTTTCAATGGCTGAATGGTTTTTGCTGCCTGGAAGCTTTTGTCTGGTGCTGTGAAATTTCATGAGGATGATGATAGGTTTCTGTACTGGCCTCTTCATAGTGGTTGATTCTGAGGAACACTTACAATCCTGGGAAGTGTTCTTTTATTGCTTCTTTAATATTTTCCTCCATTTCATAATCTGTGTCTCTCTTTTGGCACTCCCCTGAGTTGTAAATTGAACCTCCTGAATTGAACCTTTAATTTTTCTTTCATACTGTTAAACCTTTGTTCTCTTTTTATTTTCTGTGTGATTGCCTTGTTCATTATTTCCAAAATTTAATGGAAATGTTAATGTGACCATATTTATGTATCTGCAGTCTCTTCCTATTTCTCATTTCATTTTAAATCATTTTATTCTTGTTTCTTAGTTTTAGCATCCCTTGTTTCTCTGACAAGAGTAGCACTAATATATTTTAGGTTTCATTCCGCATCCGAGATTTCCTCTCTTTTTTTTTTTATTAGAGTTTTTTTTCTTTAGTCTTCTTGTATCTTTCACAACTGAAGCTGTGCTAGATGTTGGACACTTTTTTGCTATTCATTTGATATGAAGTACTGACATCTAATATGTCAATGGGGCAATTGTGTGTGTGTGTGTGTGTGTGTGTGTGTGTAATCCCAGATGTCAGTGTTCATCCCTCTTGATTATGAAACATTTAGCTTTTTTCAACAAGAAACCTTGTGAATCCTACCTCGTGAGAGTAGGCTGGCTGTGAGTATCCTGAAAAGTGAATGGTGATAGGAAGCCTGAGTCATTACAGTTTAATATTTACATTTTTACTTAATGTATTTGTTTACCATAATAACTTGCCATCTGGTCACCCATGGATAGCTTACACACTGGAATTTGAAGCTCTCTTGTCAAAGTAATCCAGAGAATAAATTTCTCATTTCTCATGTAGGTGGAGAAAAGATAATTAACTGGCTCTATGGAAAGAGTGGAACTGCAGAGATTAAATCCATTTAACTTATGTTTTTGGATAGTCTCCTTATTCTTATTTCCACATTTTAATCATGAGATCTACAATAAAGGGTCCTGCAAATTCCTCATCTTTTTTTGGAATATTTTAATACCTAAATTTGCTTTTTCTGGATTTACATCTAGTTGGTAGACACTTATATAAAGCTATTTTTGATTAAGTTAGTTAAAAGGTTTTCATCCATTTTTAATTTCCAAAAAACAAGTTATTGTAACATTTTATCAGCAAATTTCTTTTGCTTGATGTCTTAAAAATTTAATGCCATTTTACAGGAGTTTAGAGAAATAAGGCAGATATTAACTCATTTGTTAGATCAGTCAAATTTCTCCAGCTATTCATCAAATCAAATGAAATATATCTTTTTTCTCATGAGTAAGGAATGCCACATTTAATATATAATTGCTATAAAAATTTAGATTTTTAATATGAAATTTTTGTTACATTCCTCTCACTCCCTATTTGAATTATATATTTTTAATATTATAATTTTATGTTATGTTTCATATGTGAAAATATAATTTCATTGTGAATAAGGATTTAAAAAAAATATTTTTCTAGCTCTTCTGTGTTATTTACTTATTTTTTTAAGAAGAAATGTTTTAGACCACTCAGGCTTGTATATCAACAATACCATAAACTATTAATAGGTAGCTTATAAACAACAGAAATTTATTTATCACAGTTCTGGAGGATGGAAAGTCCAAGATTAAGGCATTGGCAGATTCAGTGTCTGGTGAGGGCCCACATCCTCGTGGTTGGCACCTTTTTACTCTTCTCACATGACAGAAGGGGCAAAAAAGCTCCATTGGTCCTCTTTTATGAGGGCACTAATGCCATTAATCAGGGCTCCAACCTAGGGTGAGATCTAGGTTGCTCAAATTCT
Source organism: Microcebus murinus (assembly GCF_040939455.1). Lineage (NCBI taxonomy): Eukaryota > Metazoa > Chordata > Mammalia > Primates > Cheirogaleidae > Microcebus > Microcebus murinus. Next base: position 18,952,437 of record NC_134114.1, read on the forward strand.
GCACATTCCCAAAAAAGACTGACCTGTCTATATTTAGAACTGGCCTTTGGCTATGTCCTAGAAGATAATCTGGAAGCCATTATAATAGTTTATAGTAGTTTTATATACCAAAGGACATATGCAATGCTATATTTGTGGTGAATAGCCTGTTTTGTATGCCAGAGGATTTGAGCCATGCTATGTATTTGACCTTCAATTAAAACCCTGTACCACAAGGCTTGGATGAGCTTCCCTTGTTAGCAACATTCTGCATGTGTTGTCTCACATTGCTAGTGGAAGAATTAAATGCATTCCTGTGTCTTAATATGTTTGGCTGCTATAGAAAAATATCTTATTGGGTAATGTGTAAACAACAGAAACTTATTGCTCACAGCTCTGGAAGCTAAAAGTCCAAGATTCAGGTGCCAGAAAATTCAGTGACTAGTGCAGGCTCATTTCTCGTAAATGGTGCCTTGTATGAGTCCTCACATGGCAAAAGTAATGAACAAACTCCATCATGTAGAGCCCTCGTGACCTAATTTCCTCCCAAAGGCTCCACCTCATAATGCCATCACCTTGGAAGTGAGGTTTTAATATATGAATTTTGGGGAGGACATAAACATTCAGGCTACAGCAACCTGGAATCTTGCACCTTGTTTTTCCAGGACTTTATCTGTAAATCTTTTCCCTTTACTGATATCTATATCCATTCACTACAATAAATATCAACCATGAGTATAACATTTTCTCTTAGTCCTTTGATTCCTTCCAGTGAATTATCAAATCTAATTGTGGTCTTAGGGACCACCAACACACCAAACACACACATAGTTATATATAATTATATATATTAATAATTACATATAGTAATATAGAGTTATGTATATTATACACACATATTGTTGGATATAATTCTTTTGTCAGATATGTGTATTATATGAATATTTGCTGTTAGTCTTTGAATATTTTCATTTTTAAATCACATGGTTTAATAAACTCTAATTTTAATAGAGTAAAATATATCAATGTTTTTTTAGTATTAACTAACTTTTGTTTTGCAAATATTCTTTGGTCTTTTAAAGTATTGAGGATACTCTCTTATGGAATCTTGTAGAAACTTTATAAATAATATTGCTTTTAAATTTAGGTCCAGTGAGGTGCAGTGACTCATGCCTATAATCTTAGCACTCTGGGATGCTGAGGCAGGAAGATCACTTGCAGTCAGGAGTTCAAGACCAGCCTGAGCAAGAGCGAGACCTACTCTCACTAAATACAAAAATAGAAAAATGTAGTTAGGCATGGTAGTGTGTGCCTGTAGTCCTAGCTAATCGGAATCTGAAGCAAAAGGATGGCGTGTGTCTGGGAGTAGTTTGAGGTTGCAATGAGCTATGATCACTCCACTACACTCTAGTCCGGGTGACAGGAGATCTTGTCTCAAAAAAAAAATTAGGTCAATTAAATCACTCAAAATTAATTTTTTGTCTGATGAAATGAAATATTATACATAATACATATGCATAATACATATACATAATTTTTATTTATTTTATGCTTAGCCAATTGCTGCAGCAACATTTGTTAGAGAGACATTTTCTCCCTCTCCTTAGGTTGGTGTCTTTCTTGAGCAATAATCATGAATATATGTGTGTGATTCTCTTTGATTGATCGATTTATCCAACAAATGCCAATAACAAACCACCACAATTAATGTAACTTTGTAGTAAATCTTGTAATCAAGCAATGTGCATACTCAAATTTGTTTGTGCTTTTGAAAAAATATTAAAGCCTTTCTAGATTATTTTAATTTCCTTATAAATTTCACTAACAATTTATTTAAATATTTAAAAACTTTCTTCAGCAGTGTTTTATAATTTTTATTGTGTATATTTTATTGATACTTTACTAAATTTATCTCCAGCATTTTATTCTTTAATGCTGTTATAGATTTTGTTTTCATTTTCTATTTGTTTGCTGCTAGTATGTAGATATACAAATTTTTATATTTCTAAATTAAAAAACTTTTCTTTTGCAATAATTGTAGATTCACTGTAGTTGTAAAAAATTCTGAATATGCTTTTCCACTTGCCCTAATGGTAACATAATGAAAACTATAGTATAATAGCAGAACCAGGTTATTGACATGTGGCAAAGCTCATCCCACAATGGAAAGGTGGAAGACAGAAGTGAGCCTAAGCAGCACAGAGAGGAAATCAGGCCTAACTGGTCATTTTTGTCAGGATCCTACTCCTGTGATAACTAAGCCACTCCTGTGGAAATCCACTCATGAGAATTGAACCCTCATGACCTAATTACCTCTTAAATGTCCCACCTCCCAATGCTGTAACATTGGCAATTAAATTTTAATTTGAGTTTTGGAAGGGACATTAGGACCATAACAGGTACATCTATGTTTACCTTAATAAAAAGCTGACAATTTGTTTAACAAAGTGGTTATGCACTTTTACATTTTCAATAGCAATGTAAATAAATAAGAGTTCAAGTTTCTCCTTTTTCATGGCAACACTTGATATTGCCATATGTTTAAGCCATTTGAGTATATTTATAGTTGTAATTAATTATAGTTTTAAGTTGCATTTTCTTAATTAGTAAAAATGATGAGTTCTATTTCATAGGTATTAAATAAACATTTGTGCATTTTCTTTTTGGAAGTGTCTGCTTAAATCTCTTTTTCATTTTTATAGGGGTATTTGTTATATACTACTGAGTTGTAAGTGTACATTATACATCATGGAAATAAGTCTTTCTTTTTTATTGATATATGTATTGTAAATACTTTCTCCAAGACTATGCATTACTTTTATATTTTATTAATTATTTCTTTAGAGAAGCAGAAAATTTTAATTTTGTTGAAGTCAATATTATTAACATTTTATTGCTTTTGCTTTCAGTATCCTAAAAAATCTTTCCTAACTTATGTCACAAGGACTTAGTTATTATTTTTCTTTCAGAACATTATTTTAATGTTTACATTTATATTTATAATCCATGTCAAGTTATTTAATATACATAATACAAGAAAATTTATTTAATCTATGGAGTCTATTGGTCCAAAATATACAAATAATATACATAAAGTTGGTAATTTAGACTTAGAGAACATTTCACACAAAAGTAACAAGAAATACACACAAATCTTGTTAGTTTCTAGTTCAGATAGATATACAATTATTTTACTCAAATAATAATAGTTGATATTTTCATAATTTACATTTCCTCATCAGCTCTGAAAATACAATTAAAATTGTAATCCTTTATGTCAACTTTAATTAAAATATTAAAAAATGAGAAAATAAGTAGAAATATGACCTTACAAAGGTTCCCAAGTAACTCAGAATCTCAACATAATACAGGACTTCTGTCTCCTAGACTAGTCAATATCTTACCGCATTGTACTCAGAGGGATTGTATAATGTCATTTGGCACAAAAAATGTTTAAAGCACAGGTTTAAAATGATTTCAATAACTTTTTAAACAAATTAAACATTTAACAAACTTTGAATTAGAGTGCTTTAAAATGTTATTTAGGATCGTGAGTTCTTCCATTTTTTTAAAATAACAGATTGATAAATTATTAAAGAGAAGAAAAGATTGGAGTTTGTGAGATTTTTGTTGTTGCTGCTCTAAATAATTGAAACACAATTCCTCTTTAATTCCTCAAAGATCAGCATTTCTCATTTGGGAGAATTACTAAAATAGGATGTTTCTGCCATAAATTAAAGGTAAATTCTTCATTTTCTATCATCTTTTCTACAACTGGATACTTTTCCATCAAAGAAAAAGGAAAAGAAGCAGAAGCAACAGCAGCAGCTATGCCACCATTGAAAATATCTTTTAGTCAGGAAATATTTTTCCCCCTGTTTTTCCAAGAATTGAAAGCAAAACTGCAATCTCAATATTTTACCTAATGATGAGTTTCCTCTATAGCTTTTTTATTACTTTTTCAAAATCTAAATGCAATTTTCTACTAACCGTGGATGGCATTGAAAGAAAAGATTTGAGCATCAGTTTCATTTCAATTCTTTGCATGTTCTCAGCTGTGCAGTGTGCAGATAGATTCTTTGGACTTTGTGACCAATTCAATAAGGCAGGAATGGTTTATTGTACTATGTGATATGAAACCAATGTGTTTACTCACTCTAAATGTGTGTACACACTCAAAGCATATATATGTATGTTTATGTGTGTGTATGTGCTGTGAATGTTCCTTACTATAACTAACATTCAAAAAATATTAAAAGCAGCATATATGTATATTACAATCATTTTCTTTGATTTGCCTCAAAAATATGCCCTGATTTTTCTATATCAAAGTTATATGAGAAACTTGGTGTGCATTAATTTCATCCAGAGGATTGAAACTTATTACTGCCAAGGTAGTTATGAACTTCTCAATTAAATGCTTCATATATAAGACTTACATTTTTCATACCAAAGGTCAAATAGTTTGAAGTTTATATCCAAGAATCCTCTGTATCTATCAAGAGACTAAATCTTACTTCTAATACTGATCCTATGATAGCTACAGCCTACATATTAGATAAATCGTAGAATTTAAATGTAAATTAATAAATAATGATACTTATTTTAGGGGTTTTGAAGCATTCTCTTGAAATCAGAAATCATTAGCATCACCTAGAAACATGTTAAATATGGGAATACTGAGGCCCACTCAACACTGGATAAGTCAGAAAACCTGGGGATAAGTCCAGTCTCTTTTAATAAATACTTCAGATGATTCTGCTGCACGTATACATTTGCAAACCACCAGCCTAATAGTAGATTTGTTATTTCTGTATAATAAGACACAAATGTCTATTTAAGTGATTATAAAACAGGTAACTTTTTCTGAACACATGTCAACTAGCAAGTTATATAAAATTTCCAATTACCAATAGTAAACCACATTTATAATGTACAGTGTTACTAAATCGTCTTTGAACTCTGGATCATTTACATTTTCCCACCTGTACATAGTCCAAGCCATTGCCGGTGATTCTGGCTTTGTTTTCTGTTTTAATTTTGTTTTATTGCTTATTATTGTAAACTTTTGCCCACACCAAGTTTACATATTTTTACCATTCCGTATACTGGTAAAGTCTTCAAATCTTCATAGATTCTTCAGGCCAAGTTATCTTTTCAGTTGTCAGTTTCTAAGACTTTTGGGCTTATCTTTCCTGCCCTCTCCTCTCAAGTTGGATTACATTGCTTTTTAAGGAGAGACAGGTGCTCAAAGCATGCCTGCCTAAGGCTACTGTCATTTCCTTCTCCAGGAAAATGATGCCATCCAAACTTTTAAAGAGCTTAAGACTTTATTCCTTCTTTCTGTACATTTGCAATCAAATAACTATATTTAGAAGCTTAAAAATATTACTCTATGAAGGTTTTCAAAAAGCCAAAGAAAAGACTGAATCTGTAATCAGAGTCCTGATTCAAATTCTAAATTAGACAATAATTAATTATATTTCCTAGGGAAAGTTAATTAATACTTTTGGAACAGAGTGTCTTCATATGTAAAGTAGAATAATCATTTCTGACTTTCAAGTTTTTGTGAGGTTTAAGATAAACCCAGGTGAAGTATGCAACTCTAGACATCAGATATGGCTCTGGAATCAAAACATGGTCACTGTGTGTATTTATTAATAACTTTGTGAGAATGACTGGAGTATTAACAGAAGAGTCTCTTAGGCTATATTCTATCTATCATAGATTAGCATTTCTTTTCACAATGATTACCAAATGATATGCTAGTTTTCCATAAAGTCTTTTAGTGAAAATATTATTCTATAGGATGGCTTGGTACACAAGTGTGTGATAAAAAGAAATGAAAATCCATTTACAATATAAATTATTGCACTATTTTCCCACATAACTTATGCACAATTTGCTAAATATAAAGTTGAGAATTGGGCTCATAACTATAAAGGCTCATTAGAGCCTTACATTACTTAACATAAGGGATTTGCTCTATTACATTTTACTCTCAAAACAGACCTTTGGCTAGATAGTATTATTGTACTAGTTTTACAGATAAGAAAATGGAAGCACAGAGATGTCAATCAATTTGTCCAAGGACACGGCTAATAATTGCCAGTCAGGATTTAAATGCCAACAGCTGATCTCTGGAATCTTAAACCAAGGTTCTCTGCTGTATCTCCAAGTGAAATGCACCAAAATTAAGCAATTTATTTATAAATGCTGTCTCTGTTGTGATTTGTAAACATAAAATTAAGGACCTTTGGTAACTACCTTATCATAATCTTCTAGCGAGACCATACAAAGTGTTAGATAAACACACACACACACACGCAGAGTACAATATATCAGAAGCAGGACAAGATTGAGAAGATGTAGTGAAGCAACTTGAGGTGAGAGGGAACATGTGTTTTTCTTTTTTACTTCCATGCCAATTTGTGAGCCCTAATTACTGGATTGGAGTACTAATATTTTTGGAAAAAAGTTAGTGAATTGTAAAACTAGTAGCATGAAGCAGCTCCAGACCTTGGTGCTTCTGGGTTTTTTTGGAATGGATATTGAAGGTTATGGCTGATCATGATATCCAGACTTAAAAAAAAAACAAAAACAAAAACAAAACTTTATTGAAATATAATTTATATACTTTGGCTTGAAAAGTAGATGTTGATTCGGGTTTTCTCCAGACTTTTGGCTCAAGGGAAAGAAGAAAAGGAGATGTGCTGATTTTCCTCCAAACTGTCTAATCCATTTCTCAGGAAAAGAAAATAGACAAAGAAATGGGACGACTGCCTTGTCAGGAGCTATAAATGGACTATTTGGCTGCAGTTTCTTCTTTTAACGTCTCTTAGGAATCTGCTAACAGAGAGCAGGACATTGATAAACCCAAATAAAAAGTAACCCAATGACTATTCTTTCAAATTTACTTTCTGCCTTAAGTTTTGCTTTCCTTTTGCTATATCAACTGTGACATCAATGTCTTTTCTTATGAACATATCTCTGTATTAGCACTTCAAGGTCTGTGGCAGAATATAGCTTCATGTTAATTTATGGGTCTGAGCACTCTTTGGAAATTGCTATCATTTCCAAACCTGTTTAAAATGCCTGTGTGACATTTTCCATGAGAAGACTGACATTGAAATCAGCTTGATTGATTGGGGGGAGAAAATAGATGTGGTATCACACTCCAAGCTTGTTTAGAAAATGGAGCAGATGATTTAAAATAGTGAAGTAGAGAGACTGGAAGTCCGAGCGCTGAGTCCCACTTTTATATATGTTATTTAACCTGTATGGCTGCAGTCAGTTCAATATCTTTACGTATAATAATATATAAGAAATACAAAAAGAAGTAACAAATTATAGGTACACAACCAATACACAGTCACTCTTCCTGCAAAAATACTTTATTACATCTTAAATGCAGGGCAAGCTAAGTATTGGTAAATATATACACTTTCCATTTATTTTTATTTCCCGCCATATATTTGCTATCAAGTCTTCTTTATTCACTGATTCTTTAAAAGAGCACCATACTCATCTTCGTCAAGATAATGTTGACACATTCTAACTAACGGCTTGCCATTTTGCAGGTATTTTTGTAGTTTCTAAACATTAACATTTGCCTCCTGGACCACTGTGTAAGAAGATATGCTCACATCTTGCTATAACTATGTCCTCGGGGTCCTTGTATTTGAGCAGCCTTATAAGATTTACAACAAGGTCCTTTGGCATAGCAGGACTTGGCTGTGATTCAAGATGGATTTGCCTTACAACAAAATAGCTTCTGGAGTGTCGGAAGAGGATTTCAAAGCCTTTTTGGAGAGATTTATTTATTTATTTATTATCATGGCTTTAGTTTCACAGACTTAGAAATGATACTTTATAATGCTTTCTGGAGGTTAAATATTTTTCATTTATTTCTATTCCTGTGACAAGTCCTCTTTTCACATTTCTAATATTCATGTTAATTAGTGCTACAATCCCAACTATTTTCCCCAATTCTTGATTTACTCGTTCTGTTTTGTTATACCTTTAATTAATAGATGACCTGTAAAATTTTCAAATCCTCTGCCACTAAGTGGGTTTCCAGCTATTCAATTCAATGCTGACACTAAGTACACCATTAAGTTTAAGGGCTTAGTCCCACAAGACTGCCCATACTTCAGATATCAGCCACAATGGGATACCTACGCTGCCCACACTTCTGCCAGGTGGCTAACATGTTAGGAGTTCCCATGATCCCTTTCTCAAGTTTGATATTTCATTAGAACAGCTCACAGCATTCAGTAAAACACTTCATTTGTGTCTAATAGTTTATTCTAAAGGATATGTCCTGCAATAAAGTGTACATCCTTTATAGTAATACATCCCTTATTATCCTTTATAATAATATATCCTTTATAATGCACTCTGTTACAAAGGATGTTCTTTAAAGAGTAGTAACTCAGGAACAGCCAAAGAAATGTATAGGACAAGGTATAGGGCAGGGGTATAGGGCTCTATGCCCCTCAGAATCTCCATGTGTTTACCAACCAGGAAGTTCCCCAAACCTAATTGTTTAAGAGTTTTTATAGAGCTCAAACTCCAGTCAGCCTCCTTCCCTCCCTGGAGGTCAAAGATGGGGCTGAAAGTCTCCACCCCTTAAGAATTTGGTCTTTCTGGAGACTAGCTCCATCCTGAGACTATATAGAAACTCTACCCTGAGTTTCCTCATTAGCAAAACCTCAAATGTGATCCTGTGAAAAGGGCTCATTATAAATAACAATAAACCTTGCTATCACTCAGGAAATTTAGAAGGTTTTAAAAGCTTTGTGTTGTGAACCAGGACAAATATACTTCTTATTATACCACATGACCACAACTTGATATTATCTATCCACTTTGATAGAAGTTCTCCCAAATATATATATATATATATATATATATATATATATATATATATATATATCACACCTTAATATAACACCTTAACGTGAAGTCCAAGGGATTTACTGAGTTTTTGAGTATTTTCCAACTCCATAATTTTATTTATTCATTTATCTATTAAAAACAGTAACTGCCAGTTTATTCTGGCTTATTTAGAAAATAAAAAATTTGATTAATTCAAAGTGCTTATCAAGCACTTTACCAGAAATATCAGAACAATGAAGACATTGAAAGAGACTGGTTTATAGAATGCTCTCTTCTCTGCCTGTTGATCTAGTCTTTCTCTCTCTCTCTCTCTCTCTCTCTCTCTCTCTCTCTCTCTCTCTCTCTCTCTCTCTCTCTCTGTCTCGCTGTTCTTCTCACTCTTACCCTGGCTCCCCCATCTGGAGGATCTGCACCCCTTGCATAATATTATCCCCCACTTGTATTCCTTAGGTTGCGTTCTTCTTGTGGACAGTATTATTCTGGTCTACTGGTTTCAGGTTTGTGTAAAAAAATATTTATTCAGTGGAAATAATAACTAAAACCAAAGAATACACCTCACCCTACTGTGATGAAACAAATAGAAAATGTGTTAAAGAACTTTGGGGATTGACTTTAAGCAATAGGAATAGAGAAAACCAAGTGCCAGCAAATTATCTTATAGTCAAAATACTCTTACCACTATTTTTAAGCTTTCTGATTTCTGAACCTTTTTTGAGTTGGAGTTTTTCTCCCTTCCCTGGAATTTTTCATACATGAGAACGTGGGTCAAGATGTCTCTGGCACCACAATGCCCTTTTTATATAATTATGCCTCCTCTTCTTCTTTCACTGTTCTCATAAAAAACTATACTCCTTCTGGTCATATTTACAAATTTATTGACACTTTTGTTAAGTTCAATAATGGACTATGGTCCTTCTAAGTGGCTTCACATTCCTGTAAATGACCCATACATCCTTTGGTCTTGGATCCTATTTTTTTTTTTCATCTCAATAACTTTTTCCTCCATGTTAGCTTTGACCATTTCTAGCCAAAAATTCATAACTTTTACCATCTATGAAATTACTATTTCAAACACCTACATATAATCCTTAACATATAGTTCACTTGCTCATGCATTACTATTAAAATAATTCTCCTAACTCATCAATATTTCAAAAGCATTCCCCCTCCTTTCTCTCTGTCAGTCTCTTCCTATCTTCAATCCTCTGCTTATTTGCCTCAGCATATTCAGTCTTCATTTCAATCATTCTCTTCAAATACAAAAAAATGTCTTTGGTCCTTTCTCCTTCTATGCCTCTTTGTTGGCTTCTCTTCCTCTACCAGCCCTTAATATTCAATTTGCTCTGGCTTCTGTCCTTTTCACTGAGCTAATATACAATTTATTTACTCATGATTTTTTAAATTCCCTAGAAAGAATAATTTTTATTACTTTTAGAGTCGTTTGTCAATTTGCCTCCTTGATATTTCCACATTTTTATATATACCCATCTAAAAATTCAAGATATATTTTCATGAATTCTTAAGCTTCATGGTATTATATTCCTTTCAAATTACCTTTAGTGTAAATTTCTAGGTGACTACAATAAGTCTTCATTTGGATCCAGATGTCATCAAAATCAGAATGCTCTGGCAAAATAATAATAATAATCATGATAAAGTGACAAGTGGAAACAAAAATTAAAAGAAACACTGTAAACAAAGTCAAATGACTAATAACAAAATGGGAAAAGGTCCCTGCAAATGATATCACACATAAAAAGATAATGATGATTGAACTATTAAAATTTGAGGGAAGATGGGCAAAAATTTATTAGAAAAAATTGAAACAATAAAAACAAGTATAAATCTGCTTACACGTACAAAATATTCACCCTCATTCATAATTAGAGAAACAAGTAAAACCACAAAACATTTCTTACCTATCACCATCAAAATGTTTACCATTAAAGAGTATAAAATATATTTTGCCAAGCCTTTGGAAAAACAGACACTAATACTTTGGAGTATGGGCTACTATTATAAAAATACTATATTATATTAAAGTTGCAAGTGCATTTACCTTTGACCTGAGAAGTACGCTTCTCGATATATAACCTGACAATTTGCCTCTAATATTATGAAAATATATATTCACAAAATTACTTCAGATTATAAAATATTAAAAATTATCTATATGCATAGACAAGGAAAAAATGATTGTGTAAACTGTGTTCCATCCATTCATTTGAATGCTATGCAGCTGTAAACAAGAATGAGGAATATTTTTATGAAGTGATAGGGAGGGATTCCAGACTATATAGTAAGTTCAAAAAAACAAAAGTTCAAGAAATTATCTATAGCAAGCTAGCTTTCATGTGATAAATGAGGAAATTATATACATATAAAATTATTTATATTTATCTAAATATTTACATATGCACACACATATGTGTGATATGTGTGTGCATATGTCCAAAACATAACAGGAAGGAAAAACCAGAAACAAAAGTGAATGGTTACCTATAGGGTTGCTAGAGAACAGGTGGAAAGTGCAGGAAGATGGGAATGATGCAGAAATGAAATCACTCTGATGATAACCTTTTATATAGTTTTGATTGTTGGAACTATGTTAATTTTTCACATAATTATACATTTCATTAAAGAAATAATAAAGGTTGATGAGGGAAAAAGTAAAATAAAATTGAATGCAAGCATAAACAATTAACCTAACTTGATATTAAAAAAATAACATAAGCACACTGAAGAGGGAAGAAAAAATTTGTTAACTTTGGACCAAAGATTAATTTTGAGTCTATATGTTAAGATAAAAGGCCACATAAGTGTAATAAAATATTATATTCTGGTTTGTAGTTAAGATTTCTTAGAGGTATGGGTTATCACACCCAAATTACTAAATCAATTCATCTATTTATCTATTTCTATTGATGAACCAACGGTCCTGAAGTGGTTCAGAAGGGCATTCAGAGGACAGTCCTGTGAAATTAAATATTCAGTAGCATTTGATACCAAGAGGTGAGTAGTTCAGTAACACATTCTTGCCCTTCTACACCCTTGTTCCCTTGCTCACCATCCTTGGCATTGCACTACCTGTTAAAGTGCTAGTACATGATAATTTGTCTCTCTGGAGAATTTAGGATGAGAAATTTCCCTTCTCAATTATTTCTGAATATAATATTATTTTCCATATTCTGCCTTGCCATTGTGAAGATTTTAGAAAATCAAGTAACCTGACTTGAAACTTATAATGCTTTTCTGAAGAAAGTATCATTATGCTTTTCCGTATTCTTAACCATCCCCTTTTTAAAAAGTCAGTGACCTCTATCTAGTTAGAGAGCTACTTTGACTAAGAACATCAGAGTTTTCTTACTAGAAAACACAATATTTCTTTTTCTTTTTCATTGGGAATAACTTAAAAAGCACTGAAAAGAAGTTTCTAAAGATTAGTTCAATATGTTTAAAATCAAAATGATAATTTCTGTGAACCCTTAAGGTAACAGAGTTCTTCTGAGAATCCTTAATTCCTTTTTTAGTTGCCATGGTTCAAATTCTCTTAGGCAATTTGTTTCCCCTGAAAGTCATGCTTTCCATATTTGATCTATAATCAAAGTCCTTTAATCACCCCCTAACAGCATCTCTTACACTGACACTCTCATTAATCTACATAAAATATAAATAAAACACAAGTTTACTCCCAAAGAAGGTAAACAGAGACAGTATTGCTTCAGAGGGGCAGACAGTGAGTTGATAAAGATTGGTAAGGGTTGTGTGGAAGAATTAATAAGTGGCACGATACATTGACTTAGTCTTAAAGCAGGAAAACAGCTAAATAAAGGATAGCAGAAGAGGATCTTTATTACTTTTAAAAAATATAATCTAATACATTTTACTGAGATTATAAAGTTTGGTTCTATGATTAAACTTAATAAAAATGCAGATTAAGATGTTACAAATACAGATATAAATGAATCTAAATATTATAAACATACCTTTATTAATGATTCTCTCATTGCACATCCTGTAATGACATTATCTAGTAGCTAGCTGATAAGAAGACCGTAATAAAATAAATATATACTTCTATAAACATGTATACCTATTTCTGTATGTATATATTTCTACATATATACAATGTTATGAACTGAATATTTTTGTCCTCCTAAATTTCACAAGTTGAACCCTGAACTTCCAGTGGCTATATGTGGAGTTGAAAACTCTAACAAACTAATTAAGGTTGAATGAAGTTGTGTGAGGCCCCATGTAGGATTAGTCCTTATAAGCAGAGACACTGAAGACTTTGTGAAGTTTCTCATTCTGTCTCTTTCTCTGTCTACACATACAAAGATATGTAAGTATATACCAGAATCATGGCTACATGCAAAACAATAGAAGAGGGCTCATAATAAAACATGGGCAGCACCTTGGTACCTTGGTTTTGGACTTTCCGGCCTCCAGAAATGTGAGAAAATGAATTTATATTGTTTAAGCCATCTAGTCTGCAGTATTGTGTTATGGCAGCCCAGGCAGACTTTTATATATATATATATATATATATATATATATATATATATATATATATATATATATATGTGCGTGTGTACACACACACACACACACAAATACACATATATATGTGTATATATATTTGACATATATATGTGTGTATATATATTTCACAAAAAATATAATAAAGATAAATAGAGTGTCAGTTTTATTTGACCCTGAAAAATGTTTAATTACTTCTATAAGAGAGGTATTCCATTGAAAATAAGATAAATAAGGTGTTTTCCTTTTTTTAATTCTCAGCCAGTCAATTTCTGCACTTTAAGTGATATTATTGCTGAGTGGGTATAGATCTACCAAGTAGTTACACTTAATTGAAGGTAGTTTACATTTTGAAAGCCAATTAGATGAGATGCATATTCAGCAAATATAATACCTTATACATTTATTCTTTTTATTTCAAAATATTATGAGGCTATAAATAATTTTGGTTACATAGATCACTTTTGTAATGCTTCAGCCAGGGATATAAGAGTGCCCATCATCCAAATAGTGTTTATTGTACCTATTATGTAGGTTTTTGCTCATTCCAACCTCCTTCCTCTACCTTGCTTGATTTACACTGAGTTTTACTTCCCTCTGTGCACATGTGTGCTCATCAGTTAGTAGCAATTTAATAGCAAGTATATGTGGTGCTTATTTCCCAATTCTTTAGATATTTCACCTACAATGATGGTCTCCAGTTCCATCCAAATTGTTGCAAAAGTACTCAATTTATCCTTTTTATGGCTGAGTAGCATTCCAGAGTATACATATACCACATTTGTCAATTCACTCATGAATTGATGGGCACTTGGGTTGATTCCACATCTTTGCAATTGTGAATTGCACTGCAATAAACATTTGAGTGCAGGTGACCTTTGTTTTTCCTATGGGCAAATACCCAGTAGTGGGATTGCTGTATCAAATAGTAGATCTACTTTTAGTTCTGTAAGGAATCTCTATACTGTTTTCCATAGAGGTTTTACTAATTTGCAGTCCCAAAAACAGTGTATAAGCATTTCTTTCTCTCTGCATCCAAGCCAGCATCTATAGTTTTGGGACTTTTAAATAAAAGCCATTCTAACTGGAGTGCCGTGGTGTCCCATTGTGGTTTTAATTTGCATTTCCCTGATGATTAGTGATGTTGAGCATTTTTTCATATGTTCATTGGCTATTTGTCTATCTTTTTTTGAAAAGCTTCTGTTTGTATATTTTGCTCATTTTTAATGGGATTGTTTGCTATTTTCTTGCTGCTTTCTGTACATGGATTTTGAAACCTGAGACTTTGCTGAATTTATTTATCAATTCCAGGAGTCTCTTCATGGAATCTTTGGGATTTTCAAGATTTAAGATCATATTGTCAGCAAAAAACAATATTTGGTCTTCCTCTTCCCTGATTTGGATACTCTTGATTTATTTCCCTTGCCTGATTGCTCTGGCTAGACTTCCATCACTATGTTGAATAGAAATGGTGATAGTGGACACCCTTGTCTCATTCTTAGCTGAAATGTCTGTAACTTTCCCCATTCAGTGTGATGTTGGCTATGGGTTTGTCATATATGGCTTTTACGATTTTGACATACATTACTTCTATGCCTAAATTGTTAAGGGTTTTTATTATGAAATGGTGCTGAATTTTGTTGAATGCTTTTTATGTATTTATTGAAATTATCATATGGTCTTTGTTTTTGCTTCTGTTTATTTGGTGAATCACATGTATTGATTTACATACTTTTAGCCATCCTTGCATCACTGGAATGAAGCCCACTTGGTCATAATGGATTATTTTTTCCAATGTGCTGTAGAATTGAGTTTGATAGTATATTATTGAGGAGTTTTGCAGCTATATTCATAAGGGATATGGGTCTGAGTTTTCTTTTTTTATTGTGTCCTTTCCTAGCTTTAGTATCAAGGTGATACTGGCATCACAGAATAAGTTGGGGTGGATTCTCTCATTCTTGATGTTATGGAATAATTTCTATAGTATGGGTACCAGCTCTTCTTTGTAGATGTGGTAAAATTCAGCTGTGAATCCATCTGATCCAGGGCTTTGTTTTTTTGTTGTTGGAAGATATTTTTATTATTTCTTCAATCTTGCTGCTCATTATTAGTCTGTTCAGGAGTTCTATTTCTTCTTGACTGAGTCATAGGAGTTTGTATGTTTCTAGGAATTTGACTATTTCCTCTGTTTATGAGTTTATGTGCATATAGATTGTCATAGTATTCACAGATGATATTTTGTATTTCTGTGGTATCAGTTGTAATATTTCCTTTTTTCATTTCTGATTGAGCTTATTTGAGTCCTTTTCTTCTATACCTTGTTAATCTAGCAAAAGGTCTATCAATTTTGTTTATCTTCTCAAAGCACCAACTTTTTGTTTCATTGATCTTTTCTATTTTTTTCTTTTCATTTTCCATTTTATTTTGTTCTGTTCTGATCTTAGTTATATCTTTTCTTCTGCCCTCTTTGGGATTGGTTTTCTCTTCCTTTGATCTTCTGGTTCCTTAAGATGATACATTACATTGTTGATTTGTGATCTTTCTGTCTTTTTGATGTAGGAATTTAAGGATATGAATTTTCCCCTTAGAACTCCTGAATCCCATAGATTTTGATCACTTGTGTCTGCTTTGTCATTCACTTCAAGGAATCTAGATTTCTATCTTAATTTTATTATTGACCCAATAATCATTCTTCACCAGGCTGTATAATTTCCATGACTTTGTGTAGAATTGAGTGTTTTTCTCATAGTTAATTTCTAGTTTTACTCCACTCTGATCTGAGAAAATACATGATATGATGTCTATTGTTTTTTAATTTGTTGAGACATGTTTTGTGGCCTAAGATGTGATCCATATTAGTGAATGTTCCATGTGCTGATGAGAACAATGTATATTCAGTAGCTTTGGGGGTAAAATGTTATATAAATGTCTGCTAAGCCTATTTGTTCTACAGTTCCATTTAAGTAGAGTGTTTCTTTATTTTCTGCTTGTGTGATCTGTCTAGTTCTGTCAGTGTTGAATTCTCCAGCAATTACAATGCTGTCATTTGTCTTTTTGCTTACATGTAGTAGAATTTGCTTTATGATTCTGGGCACTCTTGTGTTAGGTGCACAAATATTTAGAATTGTTCTGTCTTCCTGTTATATTGTTCCCTTTATGATTATATAATAACCATCTTTGTCTCTCTTTACCATTGTTGATTTATAGTCAATTTTATCTTATATAAGAATGGCTACCTCTGCTTTCTTTTGGTTTCCATTTGCATGAAATACTTTTTTCATCCCTTCCTCTTCAGTGTGTATGTGTCCTTGTGTGCTAGATGTGATTCCTGGTGACAGTAGCTACTTGAGTTATATTTTTCATTCATTCAGCCAGCCTATCTCTCTTGAGTTGGGCATTCAGACTTTTCCCATTGATTGATAAAATTGATATATGGGATACTGTCTTCCTCATCCTGTTGTTTATACCTTGTTGCTTTGTTTTACCTCTTGTGCTATTGCTTTATATGAGCTCTGAGCTTTAGCTTTTGTGTGGTTTTACACTGGTGAGTGTCTATTGTGCTAATACATGTACAATGTGAATCTGAGTATTTTCTGCAGGGCAAGTCTGCTCTTGAAACATTCTCTCAGTGTTTGCTTGTCTGAAAAAGTCTTTATTTCTCTTTCATACATGAAAATTAGTTTTGTAGTATACAAAATTCTAGGCGGTAAACTGTTCTGTTTAAGAGGACTAAAGATGGGGTCCTAATTCCTTTTGGCTCATAAGATCTCTGTTGAGAAATCTATAGTTAGCTGGATGGGTTTTCCTTTGTAAGATATTTGGTGGTTTTGCTTCATGGCTTGCAGGAGTTCCTCCTTTGTGTTGGCTTTGGCCAGACTGATGACCACATGTCTTAGAGTTTGTCTCTTTGCAATGAATCTCCCAGGTGTTCACTGAGATTCTTGTATATGAATGTCTAAATCCCTTGCATGTTCAGGGAAGTTTTCCTCAACTATTCCCTCAAATAGGATTTCCAGCCTTTGTGCATTTTCTACTTCACCCTCAGTGATGCCTGTTTTTCTTAATTTTGGCTGCTTTACATAATCTCATATTTCTGGTAGGCTTTTTTCATTCCCCTTAATTCTTTGTTCTTTATTTTTGACTGACTAAATCAGAACAGTTGTCTCCAAGCTCTGAAATTCTTCTGAATGGTCTAGTGTATTCTTAAAACTTTCCTCTGTATTTTGTACTTCCTTAAATAAATTTTTCATTTTCAGATGTTCTTTTTTTATGTATTTATCTCTTTAATTATTCATCCATTTCCTGAATTGTTTCTTAGGTTTATTTGAGTTGGTTTTCTATTTTCTTGTGGATTTCATTGAGCTTCCTTACAATCCATATTTGTAATTCTTTACCTGTTATTTCAATATTTTCATTTTAGTTGGTGTCCATTGCTATAGACTTGGTGTTCCACTTTGGCATTATTCTTTTGCTCTGATTTTTCATACTTCCTGTGCTTTGCACTGATCCTTTCTCATCTGAAGCAGTTGTATATTCTTATTTTGGGATTTTCTTTTGTTTAGATGGAACTTTCTCCCCCATCCCCACTCATCAAGGTGTGTGTAGTATAGGTTGTAAGAACCTTTACCTTCGTTTGTGGGTACTTTGATGTTGGTATAGCTTCTGGACAGATGCCTTAGTTATAGATATCCTTAGCGTGGTGGTTTTCTTAGTTGTTAATTGTTTGTAGGCTGTACTGTTGTCGAGCTATGTTTGTGGTAGATTCCCTGTCTCTTGTTGATGAGGGAAGATGGATTTCTTCAAAATCCTTTCTTGTTTTCCAGCGCTGTGGTCTTTTTTAATAGTGTAAATTGTATTGGCACTCCCAGGTTCATCTCTGAGATACTAGGTCGCTGTTGTAGGTAAGAATTCACAACACCCTTTCTGATCAATTCAGTAAATGTTATAAAGGGTTATGCAAGTTGATGTCCCTGTCAGTAGGTGGTGCTTGTTGGGAGGAACCAGCTGCAGTGTTGTTTTGGGGATCTGTGACCAGGTCTAACACCTCAGAAGAAGCATCTGAGTATCCCAGGGGGTGGGCATGGTCTAGGATCTTCTAGGTGAGTCCTTATTCTATACCACAGCAGAGTTTTGTGGTTGTGGGAGTGAGGCTTGGTGGGGCTAGATGAGGTGAACCTACCCTCTGCTTCAGGGTGTGCCTTGCTCTTATGGAGTAGCTGAGCTAAAAGAATGGAAGAGGGCCATTGAGCAGGGAACTCACAGTCCAAACACCCCTTAGTCCACTGCAGGTCTTTAAGAGGATAGGTTTGAGCCCCACTCTCTGTGGAAGCCTTGGTGTGGTGGACACACCAACAGAGGGGAAGCAGCCACTCCTGAGAGCCCCAGCTCAATTGTCTTTCTTGGTAGCCACAGGTGGAGGATGTGGAGGGGATGCAAAGAGTCTGAAGGAGGAAAGCTAGCACTCTGGTCATCTCTGTCTCTCTCTATGGAAGGCAGCCTGCCCAAATGTCCAGGCTCTGGGGTCATGTAGATCTCTCAGGACCCAGTGGCCTCTGTGGCTCCCACAGTCTTGGCCAGAGTTGGGAAATATTTGTGTGGGGATGAGCGAGACAAAATCTGACGGGCTGAAGCTCCCTGGGGAGGACAAAAATGCACAGTGGATAGATAAGCAATAAGACACCTGCTGTTTTGACTCAGATCTGTGGTGATGGGAAGAGACTCCAATGAAGCTGGCTGCCTGGTGCTTTGTCCTCAAGAATCTCCCGGTACACTGGATGCAGCAGCTTTTGTGCTTGTGAAGGTAGAAAGACTCATCAGTAGCTCAGGACCCTGCTGCCTGCCAGAGATGTGAGGGATGGAGAAATAAATATCCTCACCTACCCTTTTCCCTGGATTCCAAGTCCCTTGAGGGTTGATCTTTGCTGATATCTTGCTTCTTCTTGTTCTGCTCCACAACTTCTTCCCAAGAAATCTCTGGTAGGTTCTGGCACTTTTCCTTCAGAATTACACCCAATCTAGGTTTGTTTTTTGGTTTGTTTTCTTCTTTCTGAGACAATCTGGCAGCTGATGTTTCTGGTCAGCCATCTTGTCTCCCAAGATGATACCTTATTTAATATTTTTGAGCGATAGAAATAACACTCATTTTAAATGTCAGTTTACCAATATGTCACATATACAATGTGTCTCTTGTTCCTTATTCTCTTACTGTTTCTTACATAGTTTTTATGTCTTGCTAGTTTGTGGCCCTGCCTTTAAATATTCCACAATAATATTTAATTTAATTTAATTCATTGATTGTATTATTTTGTTTTGCATGATTTTAAGTATTGTTTTGTTCTTTCAATATTGTTCTTTGTACTTTATTTAAAACTATTATATTTATTTATGAAATATTAATTTTTATGTATCCATTTGTACTCACAATATATAAACTGACATTACAATATATGTTACAGAGGGCATATATATATACATTTTTATTTATTTATTTATTAAGAAAGAAAATTATTTTGGTACCATCTCTGAAACCAAAAGCAGAGGCAGCTATAATGACTATGGTGTTTTAGTGAATGAATTGGATACATTATAAGCACAGATGATGACTAGGTCTAGCTCTAGACTCTTTTTTGTGATGATGATGAACACAGATGCTTCAAACCTGATGTCGGAAGCTCTGCATCAGAATTATATTAATTCATATGCAATCTTTTGCAAAACACTTGGTTGAAAGACTCAATATGTCCAAGACAGAATGCCAGAATGACCATATAATCCTTTTATAAAATAAAAGTGAGAAATCAATACATTTGTGTTGTAGCTCTACTAATTGCTAGTAGTGTGACCTTGGGAAAGTAATTTAACCTTTTTTTTTTGCTCTTAAATTTCAAATCAGGCAGAGGGAATTTGCTTTATCCAAGGTCCCTATTAACTCTAGAGATTTCGTTTCAAAAGTATTAATAATAATTAATATAAGTAAATGTTAAATTAATAAAACTATAAGAGTTTCAACATTTTTTTTATTTGGTTTTTACCTGATTCACATATGATGAAAGCAGAGCTCAGATTTGTGATTTTCCTATGATGGTTGCTATGATTTAAAAGTGTTCCCCAAATTTCATGTGTTGGAAACTTAATCCCTAATGCTAATGTTGGGAGGTCAGACCTAATGGGAGGTGTTCAGGTCATGAGGGCTCTACTTGCTGGAGTGAGTCCTTTGTCCTGCCATTCTACCACCTGAGGACATAGCATTTGTTCCTGTCTTGCCCTTGCCTTCTCTCACGTGAAGATGGAGCAAGAAGGCCCTCACAGACCAAATGCTGGTGCCTTGATCTTGAACTTCTCAGTTTCCAGAGCTGTGAGAAATAAATTTCTGCTTTTTATAAATTATCTAATCTCAGGTATTCTAACAGTACAAACAGACTAAAACAGATGTTAAATTAGTAAAAGCTGATAATATAGACTCACCGCCTGAAATGTCTAAATGAAAAGTCTGTGTTCCTCCAAGCAAATATTCAAGCATGGGGATATAAGTAGTGAATGGGTGGCATAAATCACATTCTTTTTTAAAAAATAAATTAAATAAAAATTCATAAGAGGGAGAAAGAGCACTTGGTAGGTTCAGAAAAACTTTAATAGGTCAGTTTGTACTTCAGCTCGGCCTAGAAATAAGAGATAAGGACAATAGGAGGAACTAGAGGAAAAAAATACATGAATTTGCATGATGCATTTGAGAGATAATTAGACACTTATGGCTAAAAAATATGGTTTCATGGAGAGGAATGAGCAGATCTAGTTCAAAGACTTACATGTAGTATGTTTGTTTCAATAACAAAAGTCAAAAATATATACAGTGATGTTACATAACAGATGTGGAGATTCTTACAATTATATTTTTGTGACCTCTTTCCCAATTTTTAAAAAATTTACAATGTGTGAACAACCATTCAGAATCCCATGCCAGATATGTGCCTGAAGTTTTAGTTATAACTAAATAATACTTCTACTTGTTTCAAATAACAAGAAATATGGTAAGTTATTATTTCAGCCAATAGTAGCTCTGATAATTGCATTACATTGTACACTCAGAAAACACTGTAGAAAAAAAGTATATTTAGTACTCACAACCGCGAAGTAGGTAAGACAAAATAAAAACACATATATGTTGGGTATCTCATGTTTGACTCTCCGTTTCTTTCCACTTGCTCTGTGCCTGGGGGACTTGCCCTCTATACTGCATCACAGGCTCCCTTAACTCATGATTGCAGTCAATTTTTGGCACTCACAAGATTGTCAGGTTCACAGAGAAATTGCCAAGTGACTTGTTCCTTCAGTCACTCCTCTCTTCAGGATTCAATGAATTGGTCGCGCAATTCATGCCACACATCCTTCTCCATGCAACTACTATCTGATTCTAGGTAACTTTCAACTCCCGTTGTCTTTTTGCTGGCCCAAGCATAGTAATGCCTTCCTGCTGTTGCTAGTCCCAGGTGGTGATGTCGATATGCTAGAGCTGGAGGTGGCGCCTACCAGCTCATAAAATACAAATGCGAGCATTACTTCCAAATTTGTTCTTCACTTACATCATGCTGGCAGCTTGAAATCAGCCATGGTGAGAATATTTATATCATAGAAAATAGCCTTCCTACAAATTAGGCTTTTTGAATTGTTTTTGTTTTTTTTTTTTCTGGAAAGCTGGTTATTAAAAATTTCTGAGCACATTATTGGCTCAAAGACTCTTTAATACCACCCCACTCCCCCTCCCTTTTTATTCCCTAAACCGCACATACACTTTTGTACAAGTATTTGCTTTATTAAACATTCCACTAAGCAGCAATTTTAACATGTTATCTTTATTTTTGTGGTGAGCCTTAACTGAAATAGTAATTGGTATCAGAAATGGCTCCAGGAAACCAGACCTTAAAAATAGGATTCTGAGGCTGAATTATACATAGATGGAGAGACTCATGGATAAATTGGTTTCCAGGGAAAATTGGACACTGGTAAGTTTTGAGAAGTAGTGGTATCAAGATTCTTAAAATGTCACTGGTATTAGCATAGGAAGAAATGCAATTAAAAATGGGCTTTGGGAGATAACGTTTCTTTGGCATTTCATCCTTTGGTTGACAATGATGATTATAAATATGTTTATTTAATTGGCTACTCCTAGGAGCCCTAGAAAGTAGACTTAAGTAAAACAAGAAAATAAAGGCTGTGAATATTCAGCTGGAATAATAAGTGGAAAATTACAAATTCTCAATGACAGTTTTAAGGAGTTCATTACCTTCTCCAGTTGCAGAACAAATATGGCTGAGGACCAGTAATCAGAGCTTGTGGGAGTTGCAGATTTGTAATATCAATAAAATGCTCAACTCAGAGCACTGATTGGGAAAGAATGAAACCCTGAAATATGGATACAAAAAAGTGGGAAGATACAAAGTAGAAAATTTTGAACTCTCCTCTCTCATACATACTCCTGAATCCTCTTTGCTAGTAAACAGCATAACTCCTAACCCTTTCTGAGGAAACCAGAAATTCTATTCATGAAAAACATTTTTTAAAATATATTTGAGAACTGTTTCCTCTGCAGAAGTCATGCTAAATGCCCCTCATTACCTTCAGGGCCATAGACATTGACCAATGTATTCCAAATGAGAAGAACAAAGTTGGCTCCAGGAGGAGTCTATACATAGGAAAGATAATTTTACCAGCTATAGTTGACAAGAGACATGCAAGCATGCATGGGAGTGTTGAACGTTTTGCAGGTGCTGGACAAAGGAGGAAAAAATGAAAAAAGTTAAATATCACTCTATCTATTTACAAGGTGTTCTTATCTGGAACTTGGTGTGTAATGTGTGAATACAGCACCTATGAAGGATGTTGATTCTCAGTAGCTACTTAGGCCCATTGAAGGTCATACTCAACAGAGAGGTCTGGCAATTAGCAATGTGGTTGAAATACCAGAACTTTCTCGGGGGCATGTATAGGACAAAAATCAGAAGCATCATCTGGATAGTAATGTTTGAATTGAAATATTATATTTCTTGTTCAGACAGCTATTAGCCATACCCTCTACAAGGATCTAAAAGTCACTCCTTTGTTAAACATTAAGAAAGATTTTGGTTAGAAAGTTATCGGCATTTTTAAAAGCCTATGTGTGGCCATCACCTACCTATTGGTTAGGACTATGGCAAAGGATACAGCAATAGCCTTGAGTTCCCTAAATCTCAATGGAAGTATTGGGATCCAATATTGCCAGCGGCAAATTGGTGATGTTTGATCTTTAGAAACGAAGTGGGTGAAAATATTCCAATAAATCTCAAGGAAGTAAGAGTACTGAAAATATTTTAGTATGCAGGGACCTGTTGTGGTTAACAAAGCGTAGGGTCCCAAGAGACAATATAGATGGATAGCCCATTAAGCGATTGTATGCTATATATCAGTACAAAAGTCCTATGGCTGCAGGACAGAGAAGTAACTCAGGTCCAGATCTATGCCAGCTTATAGAGTCAGTGGTCCTCCATTGAGGAGAAAGCTGGGTCTTTTGAAGAAGGACTCAGCAACATGATGCATTGCTACCATAAATCTCCAGCATTTTTGCAGAGGGAACTTCAGACATTTAAAGATGACAGACCTCCAAGAAAAGAAAAATAAAGAAGTATCCAAACATTTTGGGGGTTGGGGTACTGCATGTGAGTTGATGATAATATTTGAACATAGTCTGTATAGAGTGCAGGTTTTTGATGACTGATGGAGTCTTGGTTTGATTCTTTCTTGCAGTGGGTCCAATAAGAATACAGATTAATTCTATGTATATTTTTCCATTCCCGGAACGTATGACTTAATAACTGACCATATCTCTAATATCATCTACATGGGACCTAATAGAAATTCCCATATCTTAGCCACATACTATAATAAAATAATTTTTGTCTTACTTCTTTATTGATTTGCCTAAGAGCTATGGCAACTCTCTTGTTCCATGGTTATAATTAGCCCAGTGTATGTTAATTGTCTTGATATCCTTACAAGCACCTTTCTGGTCCTTTGCATTTTAGACATTGTGTTATTTGGATCTGGCAAGAAGAAAGAAACAAGCTACCTATGTTGAGTATGTACATTTTTCACCTGGGTAAAAGACAGGAACAGATGTTCTTGGGAAAATGAGGAAAAAGAATACTTTTTCCTGGATATCTTTGGTTTCCCTATCTAAAGACATTCTCTAGTCTTCTCCACACATCATTGTGCTCTCTCTAGGAAGCTGATATATGTAGACTTCCTCGATTACTTCTTTTGACTTTAATATCAAGTTGTGTATGAACAGAAGGACAGCATTGGCAAGATATCTTAGGGCTGGAGGAGTGTGAACTTTAGATATGTACAGTTGTGCATCACTTAACAACCAGGATACCATTTTGAGGAATGCATCATTAGGCAATTTTGTCCTGGTGCAAGCATCATAGAGTGTACTCACACAGACCTAGATAGTATACCCTACTACATAACTAGGCTATATAATATAGCCCATTCCTCCTAGGCCATAAACCTGTATGCCATATTACTGTGTTGAATGCTATAGACAATTGTAATGCAATGGTAAGTATTTGTTTAATCTAAACATATCTAAACCTAGAGAAGGTACAGTAAAAATATGATATAAAAGATAAAAAATGGTACACCTGTATAGGGCACTTACCATGAATGGAGCTTATAGGACTAGAAGTTGTTCTGGGTGAGTCAGTGAGAGTGGTGCATGGAGGTGAAGACCTAGCACATTATAATACACTACTGTAGATTTTATAAACATTGTATACACAGACTACACTAAATGTATATGAAATATCTTCCTTTGATAATAAATTAATCTTAGCTTACTGTAATTTATTTACTCTATGAACTTTTAATTTTTTTTAAATTTTTGATTCTTTTTGTGATAACACTTAGTTTAAAACGCATACACATTGTACAGCTGTGTAAAAACCTTTTCTTTCTTTATATTCTTATTCTATGAACTTTTTTGTATTTCTAATTTTTTAATTTTTTTTTTACTTTTAAAACATTTTGGTTAAAACTAAGACACAAGTACACACATTAGCCTAGGCCTACACAGAGTCAGGATCATCAAAACATCACTAGGTGGTAGAAATTTTTCACCTTTATTATAATTTATGGTACTACTATCATATCTGCGGTCCATTGTTGACTGAAGCATTGTTATGCCGCACAAGAGTGTATTTTGTTGGACTCCTCAAAGGCATCATTGCCTGAGTTAGGCTATTCTCCCTCGTCTCTGTTTGTCTTCCACAGACTTAGCAAATTGATTTCTTGCTTTCATCTCTCAGGATTAGAAAAGAAGAAAATAGTTTCTTCTTGTTACGTAGTTTTAGAACATAGCATTAGTCCTCAGGTATTCTTAAATACTATCCAAACTTCTATTAAAAGTAACTTTTAAACCTGTTCTCTAATTATTCAACTTGGATTTTCAGGTTCTTGAAGAAACCATGCCTAACACACAATGGTTTAATTAGCTTTTGATCTCACAAATTGCTCAAAATGTCACAATTAACTCCTTGATGTTATGACTTAGGTTTACATCTTAATTTTTCCCTCCCACTTAACAGCATTTGCCTATACTTTGATACTTTCTAGAATATAACATCAAAAGTTTGAGATCTTCCATCTGGGTTTATTCTACATATTAACCCAATTTTCATTGTATTTAGAGGAAAACTTTATTATTAAGTTATAATTATAAAATTTTCAATTGAATTACATAATTTAGAATTTTTTTCTAAATAGAAAAAAATATTTTTCAATGGAAACATATATAAAACATATATTCTATTAGTGAAGCACTATATACTAACTTCAAATTTCATACTTTCTATGTAGATAATTATATTTTCCTACTTTAATTACTAGTTCATTATAGAGTTTTCGTACTAATTCTGGTATTTATATGAATTAGACTTCCTACAGAAGCGAAGAGAAGAAATCCATTTCAAGTGAAATTATTTTAATTCAATTTGTTATTAATAGTTATTAGTGCTTGTCATAACTGTTAATCCAAAAGATAATTTATTCTAGCTATTTATTAGGAGAACTAATTTCTGTAACATTATCTGCACATGTGTTTGAAGAGTAGTATAAATAAAAGTAGTGTTTATAAGATGCTTTATTTTAAATACTATGAACTTTCTGGATCCTTAAGCTTTGTCTTCCCAGTTATTTGTTTGAAGAATTCAACATTCAATCTGTATTAAATAATCTCTTTTTCCCACCCTTCCACTTTGAGTTTATGCTGTAGGAATGCTAAATTATGTGTTCTTCTGAGTGCATCAGTCTGTTCATATCTCCCTCCCTTTGCCCATGTTCCTTCAGCCTTGCAAAAATCTTTTTATTACTATCTTTCAAGTAAAATATTTTCTATTTTTAAAACCTTTTGTCAACCGTACCTGCCCACTTCAGTCAGAATTAATCATTTCCTTCTTTTGCCTACTTGCATACTCAGTGAATCCCTTTCGTATTTCATCGACAGTATAAGATTATTCAGAAAATAGATTCAGTACCCGTTTAGCACACTAATTTAAAAATTTGAGGTAAAATTTTAAAATTAGAGGTACCACATTTTGTCAACATTTTAACGTCTCTGACATTGGAATACATGTCAAAATTTATATCACGTTATAATTTAATTGGCATAAAATTTTCTTTCTCTGCAGTATATGAGATATTGGTACGTGTTATAATTGGTATAGGAGTCACTGTGAGAAATTTAAGTAACATTTTCTGATTTACCTACATTTATTTCCTGATATAATCTTTCTCTCTCTCTCCAATAATGATAATTATTTCTAATTTTGTAATAACATATACAAGGATGATCTCATTTTATGTTGAAGCCCAGTCATGCACTGTGTGATTAATTGTCTTTGCTTTATTTCAAGGTACTCATGGAGCACTACTAATCCATATAAATGGCAAGAAGATTAGGCAATGTTTAAACATAACTTTCATGATTATGGTAAGCAAATTTTAAATGTTTTCAGATTTCATCTTCTGTGTGAGAGCAATCAACCTTTAGAGGCATATCTAAATCTGTGGTTAAGAGAAACAGACTAGTGTTAACTTAATATTCAAAAGCAATTCTTAATAGTACTTCTAAAGGTATTAACCTGCAATTGGGCTTCTATATAACTGGAAATCTCCAAATAGTCTTAGTGGATATTTGTAAAGGAGTTTTTAAAGATATGGTAGACATCAGCTGAAGAAGAAATATATTAAAAAATGACTTTTTTTGTATAATGCAGTGTTGGTGTTGTCTCTTTTCAAATACTGTCAAACTAATCTAATTATAATAAATGGTTACCTTTGGGTTAATTTGAAATTTGAAATACATAATATAAATAACAAAAGGAAATGTTACTGGGAAAAATACAAGGAAAGACAGATCACAAATTATCTATCTGAAATTAAAATAAGTAAATATTACATATCTAAAATGGAAACGAATATAGCAATATGTCTAAATGAAAGGAAGAAGCAAGGGCAAGTGCTACATACAGTCTTTGAGAAGAGGTGTGTGCAAAGAAATAAGAAGGAAACTTCCAGAAATCAAGGAGCAGATCCTACTTATACTTCCTTTGGGGAAATGAAAATGAATGCAAATAAAATGCAACTACATGCAGAAAAATAAGCTGAATCTTGAACTTTAAAATACTACTGTACATAGATTCTGCTTACCACCATCTTGAAAATAATTTTGTAGCAAAGACAAACATTTTAAGTGAAATGTGTGGAAAATAAGGAAAAATGTATCCACATCTTATCTGACCACTAAGAAGGTATAGATACACTTTTCCTTAAAATACTAAGTACTATGGAAGTAGTAATATTTAAGATTATGAAAAGTAGAAAAAAAGAAAGAACATAATAAGTGTATGCATCTCTCTGTGTGTGTTCACATACTATATATATATAGTATTATAATATTTATTCCCTATGGAAAAATATACTCAAAATCACAGAAAATTTATATTTACAAATATATGGCTCATACAGTAATAATGTAGACCGCAAAATAAATTAGCAATAAAATCAAATGTAAGATGATAATAAAACACAGTTAGATGTAAAGGTAAAATTCATAGTTAAGAAAAAATATTGAAGACTAAAACAGGATTATTACAGAATTGATAAATAAAGGATATCAAGAGAAGATTGACAACTTTGGGATAAATATACTGACATGATGAAGATATTTAAGAAAACAACACAATGTTGGAGCATATAAAGATTATTTAACAATGTTAGGAATGAAGAGTACAAAAATATAGAAACATCATTTGCAAACACAGGTAATATTTTCTGTAAAAAACACAATAATACATACATAGTGAGTGAGATGTGCACCATCTGGGGGATGGTCATGCTGGAAACTCAGACTTGTGGGGGGAGGAAGCGGGGAAAAGGCATTTATTGAAACCTTAAAATCTGTACCCCCATAATATGCAGAAATAAAAAAAAATACAAAAAAACCCCACAATGATAAAAATGTATTCATATTTACAGAGATAACATATTATAGTGATGAAGGAACAAATGAAGCTACAGGGTGAAGATTATGCTATATTTTTGAAAAATTTATACAGGTTGATAAACACCAACAGATATTCCAATGAGCTTCTAACTTTTAAAGATTAAGAAATAATTCTTCTGGGGTCCAATAAGAAAAAAAAAGTTAAGTACAATAATAACAAACCAGTTATGCAGGTCTCAGCCTTTTCTAAAGCAATAGTCAATGCTTGGCTAGGGAACATTGTTTCCCAATACCTAAAGTAAGCCAAATCACAACATTTTATATGAGCCAAATTATCTTTAATAGGTAAAGACAACAAATACAAGCCAATGGTATGTTTTAATATAACAAATCACTTGTACATATCTAACAGCTAAATGAGCGCACTTAATCTTTTATTTCCTTATAGATGGTAAGTCTGGGTGATGCTACTCATTATTAGACTCTGATAAGATTTTTGTGGGCTTTCAATCACATGAATGTACCGATTCATCACACATCATAATTTCAGGACACTTTGTTAAATAATGCTGACTGTGTGAATGTTGGTATGTTTTTGAAAAACATACCACTTCTGAGAAAGATAATATGGTTTACTCAAATTAAAACTCTATGAAAGAGAAGGTATTAAAGCCCCATATCATAATAAAAGAAACTTTACTATTAGCATGGAAAGAGGAAGGCACAGATGCATGATGACTGGCTTGGATCTGGATTTCCCTGGACTATACAATTAGGTATTAAGCTGAATTCAAAAATCAATAAATAGCCCATGCAGCTCTCTTAGACTTCCCCAATCTGAGATGAATTTTTTTCCCTCTTTGCATTTGGTAAGTTATTATACACAAAGGAAAACTTTGAAGTGTATTAGAATAAATTATAAAAATTCCATGGTATTAATACAGCAAGCAGAGCAACAGAAAAACAGGAAATGAAAAATACTAATTTAAATTCAGAATAGCATAATTTTGATGGCCAGTTTTCAAAAAAGTGTGATAACTGGTTTTATATTCATAATAAATTGAAGGTTTTCATCTGAGTTCATACTATTTAAAACATTCAATGAAATTTGATTTATTATACTTGTGATTTATTTTGATGCTTAGAAAAACAATTTGAATTAAGCTAGTCAATATTTAAATTTTAGTGGAAAATTAATTTTTATATTTTTAAATTTTTTGTTTGTGTAAATCATCTGTTAATTAGAAGCCTCATGACTAATGGTTAAAATAATTTAATAGTATTATAAAGAGTAATCTTTTCTACATTAAATAGTTCTGTGTATCATTTTTCATGCACAAAATTCATTCTGTTATTATCTATCAATGTATTTTAAAAACTGAGAAACTAATAATGTCTTTTATAAATGATGCATTATTTAGGAACCATGAAATAAGAAAAGATTGTATGATAATTACTTATCAGTTATGAGTTTACTTATATGAACTTAAAATATATGTTTATTTGATTTTTGAACACAATTTAACACATGATGGAAATAATGAAATTCCAATTTGGGGAAAGATCCATTTTTTTTCATTGTAGACAGAGAGGTAGGGAATGTGGTTCACTTAGGCAAACATAATACACTTTTTTTCCTTCACTCACAATCCAGAAATACTTACATATCACCATTCTATGTTTGTCATTGTTATAGTCTTTAGAAATATAATAACAAATAAGACATGCATGATCCTTGCTGTCATGAAGCTTAATACCCAGAAGAGGAGACAGGCAAGCCAAAAGAAAACACTTTGATAAAGTAATTTTAACTGATGTTTGAAAACCAAGAAAGAATCAAATATGGTGCTAAGGTAAATAACAGGTAGGACCTATTTTTGATAAGAACAGGTAGATGATCTCACTGATAAGCTGAGGTATAAATGGATTCAAGAGGAATAAGATATATTCGTGCACAGACAAGAGGAATGTCTGACATGAGAACGGGTCTGGCTGTAATGTCATCACATTTCTTGTCATGGGCAAGGCAGAGTGGCAGAATATGTGGTGAAGGGATTGGACAGAAACCTAATCATGAAAATCCTTCTAGGTCAGGTTGGGTATTTAACAATTAGTCCAAGGTTAATCGTAAAGCCATCAGAGGATTTAAGGTGGTGTTATGATCATTATAACATAACAGTTGTTTATTGAGAGCTTACTGCATGCCAGATACTATCCTAAATCTCAGGGTTCTGCAAGTAGCCTAATCTGCCCAACACACACGTTTGTACAGTCCCCGAGTACTGCCCAGGAGATGGCTCTGGGGGCCATGGAGACCCAGCGAGACGTCCCCCTCCCTCTGCCCCTGTTCTATCTCTGCCCCCAACGTCTCAGGCTAACAGCCAAGTGGGGAAGGATGGGCTCTCTCAGAGACCACCAAGACAAATGTGTGACTGGGCCAAAAGTAAAACTGGGCCCACCACCACCTGCCACTGACCTGGACCACCCACCCCAGGCCTGCAGGGTAGGCAGGTATTTGTGTCCTCTCATTAATGAAGTGGCTTTGTAATATCCTTCTTTTTGCCTCATGTTCTATGAAGACTCAGCTATTTATTAGTTGCCTCTTTACTTTCTTAGTCTCTTCCTAATGCTAGTCAATACATAACCTTAGTATCCCTATCCAACAGATGTGGAACTGAAGTTCAGCAAGGCTGCTTGGCCTGAGGCATGATTTGGGGAAACTATCGTAGAGGTACAAAAAATAAATTAGGGGAACCTAGATGAGGTCAGAAGAGGTAGAGGGGGAACAGACAAAGAGATTAGCAGTATATTTTATTTTATGTACTTATTTATTTTTATTTCAGCATATTATTGGAGTACAAATGTTTAGGTTATGTTTGTTGCCCCCCCTCCCCCCTCCCCCCTCCCCAGTCAGGACTTCAAGCATTTACTGCTGGCAGCATATTTTAAACACAAAATTGTCAAAATCGCAAAGGCTTATTTTTAAATCTCATTTTAGAGTGAGTTAAGGATACACAAATTGGGAAGTTTCTTCCTTTATCAAGGATGGTAGTACAATTCTAAGATGGGAGTAAATTGGGAATGAGATGAGGATAATGGGGAAAAGAGTGAATTTGAAAGAATTTACCCTACTGAATTGAAGATGTCTGTGAGACTCCCAAGAGGACCTGTAAATAGGTAGCTCAATATAAGATTCTGGAACTTGTATTGACTTAAAGAGCATTCACCTTAGATGTGGAAGGGAAGTTGCCTATTGCCCCCCCCCCATTTCTCTTTTTAACAGAAGAAATAGTAACACAGAACTGAAAATCAAGTCATAGTTAACCAGCAGGAACAGAAGAGAGAAAACTGAGGAGTAGTTCCATTAAAGAAAAATGCAGTTTCTTTGATAATTGCTTATTGTGTTATTAAATTACAGAATTTAAGGTGCTGTAGCATTTATTTCAAAATTCAAGTTGTCATTGTGTAGTATATTATTCTGTGAGGTTGCCTAGTAGTGCATTAACTAGGTTAGCATATTTCTATAGCCTAGGATTCCTAAAATATTCTACGATAAAGGACAGTTAAAAAAACAATGGCCTCAATAAGTCAAATTAATGTATAACAAAATTAAATCCAAGTAACTTTAACACAGAACCATTCATCCTTCACTTTCTTCTATCAAATTTACTGGCTATACATGCTTGATTTAACTTACATTGGATAAATAAATGGGAGATCTTTCCATAAGATTCTTCAACATGATGACATGCTTTACTTGTTCCATTTATTCCTTTTGAGAGATCCAAAGGGTATGTACAAGCCAATCACTCTTACTCTGAAACCAACAAATCATATTTTAGTTAACATATTTTAATTGTTATGTAAAGATCAATCAAGAAAAGAATTAGCAAATTAGAAGTTGATAAGAAATTAGATGAAATATTTTTACTTTAAATTCTTTTTTTTCCCCTTCAAAAGGCTTAGAGCAATTAGAGATTTTAATTATGTTAAAAATCTCCTTCCTCTAAACAAAAAGATACTAACATCTTCATACTCTAGTATATTACAAAGGTTGCTGCCGAGATGTTAGTGTAAAGATGTCAAAAAAGTTTGGGGAAGTACAATTAAAATTTCACTGCTGAAATTACAGGAAGTCAAGTGGAAGTCTGTTAGAGACAAAACAGCAATTACTGAAGAAGCAAGAGGATAAAGTTAGTGCTATATACAATTAAAAATGTCATGAAAGAACAACAGTCATGTTAATGGGACCAGGCGGAAAGTTTCCACTTTTTCTCCTTCTTTAACCATTGGTATAATTCTCTGATGCCTACAAAGGCTAGTATTACCCAGTGAGCTTGGAGGGGAAGGGGAAATGGTAAATAAAGCATATTCTGAGGGATTAACATTTTATTAATTAGAACTTTGGAAGACTTTTTTTTTTTTTTTTAGAATACATAAGATACTGGTTTTAAAATTTTTATTTATGTATTCTTTTTTATTTCAGGATATTATGGAGGTACAAACATTTTAATTACATGTTATGACTTTGCCTCACCCCAACAGGATTGGAGGTGTGCCCTTTCCTTTTTCTCACTAATTTGAAAAGACACTCATAATAAAAATCTCCCAGGTATATTTGTGTCTTATTCTGAACTCTTACTCCATGCCTTCATATATTTCAATTAAGATCACATTGAATTGATAAAATAATTTAGTAGGAATTGATACGTTTAGTATATTAAAACCTCCTATTCAAGAATAGTATATGTATTTTTACTTAGTAAAATAAGTGATTTATTTTTACATCTCTATAAAAAAAAGAACTTTGGACCCTGCCTTTGTGGCCTTGAGAAAGAAGTGTCTTCTGTCTTCTGACATCACTGCCGAGTTTATAAACTGAAAATGAATACCTTTTATATACATGCTTTATTAAGTGTTGGGCAAATGTTTCCAATTCCTGTTTGCATAAAGACTAACCTCTAATGAAAAATATTTGCCATTTGTGGGAGGCAATTTGTCAAAATAGCTGAAATTTTATCAAATTATAATCATAAAATAAATTATTAAATCAATTTATTACAGATAAAAATGTAAAGGGCAAGAACAGAAAGAGGGAAGATCAGAATACAAAATACAAAAACAAACAAAAACACCCCAAAACTTTAAACCAAATTATTTGTTCAGTTATCATAAGCCTGTGGAAGTTTAAGAGTTCTGTAAATCAAGATTATGAGACATGAGGGAATCCCAATCGTATTTAAATATATTTCCGTCTTGATGAAATTTGAGTCTGCCTTACTGTAGGGATGCCAGGCCGAAGGACTTATAAACTGTGACTTGATTGTATATTGGAGACTAAATAGAATTATCTCACCTGAGGAAATTCCACAAGAATTTTGTCAGTTAAATTCTGAATAATTCATGGATGTGGTGTTTTTCAGTTTAAATAAAATTTCTATTATTATAATTATTATTATTAATTAACTTCTGTTTTTTATTTTACATATCCATTTATATAATTTATACACTCCCACTAATATCTTCTATGTGCAGCTCTAATTATTGCTATGCTTGAAAATATAGAATATTTATATGCTATAACATTACATTCCTTAAATAATTGTTTTTAAGGCACTAAAGCAAGTATCTTGAGTTACTTCTTTAATTAATATTAGTGAAGTTTTAAAGTGCATAATCATTTGTTGAACATTATATGAATAAATAATCTATGGGACAAAAGGTATATTAAATTCCTATTGGTTTAAAATTTGTAAAAAGCAAGTAAAAGCAGAAAAAAACCTGTTTTACAGGAAAAACTGAAAAGTAATGGAAATCAAAAATCAATAGACCCTCTCCCCTTTGTGTTTTCTCATCCTCCCCTTCTTCCTCCTCCTCTTTAAGCTGCTATCAATATTCCTGGGAGTACAGGCTCTTTGATGTGCATGATTTTTGGGAGTACAGGCTCTTTGATGTGCATGACTTTTGGTCCCATTGCTGAAGAATAGCAGCTTCCCTGGCTTTGTTAAAACCACTCTGATGGATTTCTATTGTACCCACCCAGCAAGCTCCTTGACTTTCTCTCTCTTTAAAGATTGCAATGCACTGGTTGTGCACCAAATCCTGTGTAAAGAAGCCAAGTATCTTGAGGCCCTCCAGGTAAAGCCTTTGTAAATGCCTATGAGCATGCCAGAAAGATAACCGATAGGTTTTGGTCAGGAAGCATACTCTTCAACCATTATTCGAACTGTGAGAAGCACATACATTTTTAAATTGAGATATATAGAGTACATAAAAAGTGCTAATCTTACTGCATTGTTCAATTAATGTTTCTTAAGTGCTACATAATCATTGACCAAATAAAGATTTAGAATATTTTTGGAACCCACTACAGTGCCTTTATGACCCTTTTCAGACAATACTACTCCCTCCCCCACAGTTGTACCCTTATGTATTACTCATGAATTGTACCTCATGTATTGTACTCTCAGTATTACTCAGTTGTACCCTCATGTATTACTCAGAATACTGTACCCAGTATTCTCATTTCTATCATCTTAGGGTAGCTTGCTTGTTCTTTGTTTTCCTTTGTTTTTATTATTTTTGTCATATTATAAAGGATTAATAAAGTATATTCTCTTTTAGAACTTTCTTCATTCAACATATTTTGAAATGCATCTATGTTGTTGCAGTTTGTTGTTTTTATTACTTTGTAATAAAACAGGGCATCAATATAAGACATTTCACTTATCCTTTCTACTATTGTTGGGCATTTAATAATTGTTTTCAATTTTTGACTATGTGAATAAAGCTGATATTAACATACTCATTGTATAGATGAGCATACTCATAGATGCCTTTTGTAGGACATAGGCACTCATCTCTTTTGTATATATACAAAGTAGTTGAATTGCCCAAGTGTCCAGGAGTATACATTAAATTTTATGAGATATTGCTACCCAGTCCCTGAGTGTGGTGTCACTCTCACCTATAATGTGTGAACAAATGGTTTTCTCCACATCTTTGACAATGACTGGTCATTCTTTTTTTTTTTTTTTTTTAATTTGAGCATTTAGTGGATATATGTGGTATCTCTTTGTAGACTTAATTTGCATTTTTACAATGAGTGATTTTCTTACATGTCTACTGGCCTTTTTGATAGTCTATTCTATGAAGTCCCTGTTCACATATTTTATACCTATATATTGGGTTGTCAGTCTTTTACTTACTGATTTGTAAATGTTCTTCATATACTCTAAAAATAAAATTGAGGTTTTATCTTTCATCTCTGGAATTGGTAGAACATGAGACAAAAGGAAGTATATTCAGTGGTCATGAAGTAGACAAAAGAAATGATTCTGAGAAACTCGCCAGTGGCATACACTGAGCACCTTGTTCACACTCACTGTAACCTTTACTTCACTTGAATGGCGAGCTATATAATGGTACTGCCATCGTAGATTCTGAATAGGGATTGTGGCCTCTTAGATAGAGAACAGGGACTAGAGAGTTTGCAGAAAATGTGGAGGACTAAGTCATTGTGTCATCAAATAGAGCTATTCAATGGGACACTTCCCTGCCCTAGCAGAGCTACTTCTTCCCTAACTTCCCAGAGGAAATTGGAATTCTAAACTAACAAGGACATTCTGACTTTCAGGGTAACATGTGAGGATGGAGAATAATGTACTTTTAGAAGAGTGTGAGTATTGTGGCGTCACAGTGCCAACGGGGTAGCTATTTGCTGTGTTAAAAAACAAAACAAAAGAAAACAAAAATACAAACCAGTCTGCAGCTGACAAAGATGACCATATGAGTTAACTGCCAAGACATGCACCTAATCATAGTAGTTGTGTTAATTAGATAGGAGAGAAAGTTCCCACCTAATTTCGGAATGACAAAACACTTAGAATAATGCTGAGAAAAACAAACAAAGTCATTTGGCTCCCTCACAATTTAACCATGTTATAGAGTTTAAAAACTGGTAAGTTATGCTTTTAGTATCTTAGTAAACAATACACCTATTGAAAAAGTGGAGACAAAATTAACAATTAAAAATCAATACACAGAAATCAGAGGCATTCATATACGCCAACAACAATCAAATCGAGAACCAAATCAAAGACTCAATTCTCTTCACAATACCAACAAAGAAATTAAAGTACCTAGGAATATATTTAACCAAGGAGGTAAAAGACCTCTACAGGAAGAACTATGAAACACTGAGGAAGGAAATAGCAGAGGATATAAACAGATGGAAATCCATTCCATACTCATGGATCGGCAGACTCAACATCATTAAAATGTCTATACTACCCAAACTGATCTACAGATTCAATGCAATACCTATTAAAATCCCATCAGCATTCTTCACAGATATAGAAAAAATAATTTTATGCTTCGTATGGAACCAAAGAAGACCCCGAATATCAAAAGCAATTCTAGGCAACAAAAACAAAATGGGAGGCATTAATATGCCAGATATCAAACTATACTACAAAGCTGTAGTAATTAAAACAATCTGGTATTGGCATAAAAATAGGAATATTGACCAATGGAACAGAACTGAGATTCCTGATAT
Organism: Microcebus murinus; assembly: GCF_040939455.1. NCBI lineage: Eukaryota > Metazoa > Chordata > Mammalia > Primates > Cheirogaleidae > Microcebus > Microcebus murinus. Next base: position 18,989,951 of record NC_134114.1, read on the forward strand.
AAAACCATCCTCATATAGCCATCTAATCTTTGACAAAGCAGACAAAAACATATGCTGGGGAAAAGAATCCCTTTTCAATAAATGGTGCTGGGAAAACTGAATAGCCACTTGTAGACGGCTAAAGCAGGACCCACACCTTTCACCTCTCACAAAAATCAACTCACACTGGATAACAGACTTAAACCTAAGGTACGAAACTATTAGAATTCTAGAGGAAAATGTTGGAAACACTCTCCTAGACTTCGGCCTAGTCAAAGAGTTTATGAAGAAGTCCCCAAAGGCAATCACAGCAGCAACAAAAATAAATAAATGGGACATGATCAAACTACAAAGCGTCTGCACAGCCAAAGAAACAGTCATGAGAGTAAACAGACAACCTACACAGTGGGAGAACATTTTTGCATCCTACGCATCCGATAAGGGGTTGATAACTAGAATATAATTAGAACTCACAAAAATCAGCAAGAAAAAATCAAATAACCCTATTAAAAAATGGGCAAAGGACTTGAACAGAAACTTTTCTAAAGAAGACAGAAGAATGGCCAACAAACATATGAAAAAATGCTCAACATCTCTAATCATCAGAGAAATGAAAATCAAAACCACAATGAGATATCACTTAACTCCAGTGAGAATGGCCTTTATCAAAAAGTCCCTGAACAATAAATGCTGGCATGGATGCGGAGATAGAGGAACACTCCTACACTGCTGGTGGGACTGCAAACTAGTTCAACCTCTGTGGAATGCAATTTGGAGATACCTTAAAGCGATACAAATGAATCTACCATTTGATCCAGCAATCCCATTAGTGGCCATCTACCCAAAAGATCCAATGACACTCTACAAAAAAAGACACCTGCACTCGAATGTTTATAGCAGCACAATTCATAATTGCAAGGCTGTGGAAACAGCCCAAGTGCCCATCAATCCAAGAATGGATTAATAAAATGTGGTATATGTATACCATGGAGTACTATTTAGCTCTAAGAAACAACGGTGATATAGCACATCTTATATTTTCCTGGTTAGCGCTGGAACCCATACTTCTAAGTGAAGTATCCCATGAATGGAAAAACAAGCACCACATATACTCACCAGCAAACTGGTATTAACTGAGCAGCACCTAAGTGGACACCTAGGTACTACAGTAATAGGGTATTGGGCAGGGGGGCGGGGGGTGGGTATATGCATACATAATGAGTGAGATGTGCACCGTCTGGGGGATGGTCATGCTGGAGACTCAGACTTGTGGGGGGAGGGGGGAAAGGGCATTTATTGAAACCTTAAAATCTGTACCCCCTCATATGCCGCAATAAAAAAAATTAACAATTGAAGATAATATTATATACCTGAAAATTAAAAAAGCTAAAACAACTAATACAGTTTTCTGTGTATATATATATATATATATACATATATATATGTTTCCTGTATAATACTTTAAACATTACTAATATAAATGGAAAGAAATTTTATTTATAATAAGAGCAATACCTAAAAATAAATAACACTTTAATGAATATGAAATATTTTAATGAGAAAAGCCATTTTGTTTAAAGAACTTATTGGATAAACAGAGAAACTAACAATGTCCAAACTACTTCTAAATTACTATGTAATGCAATTCCATTTGGAATCCTAGTGTATTGTATTTTGTTATTATTTTTGTTTTATAATTTTTCCTGGCAAGACAATTCTTCAATATCCATTGAAGAAAATTTGCAATAAGATTATAAGGTCCATTTGGAATAAAAATATGGAAGTAGAAAACTAGCCCTACTAAATATTATGATTTACAATAATGTTATTGTTTTTAGGAGAAATAATATTGGTCTGAGAATGAAAAATAGAATAACAATAGAACAAAAACAGTAAAACAAAAACAAAAACAGGAATATGTGGGAACTTAATATTAAAGGTAGCATTTTAGCTAGGTGAAAAATAGATGGTGCTATTTAATAAATGGTTTGGGGATATTAGGATATTCTTGGTGGAAATTCTTTTAGATATCATATATATTTTACATGAGTAAATTTAAGTTTTATTGATGATATAACAGGAAAAATGTGTCAATATGTAAAGGAAATACAAAGAAGAGTACTTATAAAAATGGTAGGTGCAGATGACACATCTCTGCTAGAATGAAAATCAAGAAAATCCATAAAAATAAAAAATTTGGCTATATTAAAATTTATAAAGTGTGTATAAGACCAAAACCATCATAAACAGTGAGAAAATAACAACTAATCAAATGAGAAATGTTTGGAAACCCATACTTCAAAGTTGCCTCAAATTACTTCTCAGAACACTCTTACATTCTTTTCAAAGCAAACTTAATTTAATTAAACATAAACAGAACCTCACATTTGGCCTTTTAATGTTGATGAGGTATATAATTTCTTAAAAAAAAACCATTGGAAAGAAGAAACCACTGAAGTATTTTGAGCAGAAAATGAAATTATTAGATAGTCTCTTACATTAACACTAGCTGCTACCAGATTGCAGGGAGGCAAGTAAAGAAAGAGGAGGACCAGTAATTAGATAATTAAAATAATTTTGATATAATGATGACTGGGATTAGCCTTGTTACTATTCAACTACAGCATTTTTGAGGTCTCAAAAACTTCAACCTATATGGAGCTCTATTGGGTAATTTGGAGATAGCAAGGTTGATAAAGATGATGGAAACTATCATGGACAATAGATGAAGGAAGAAGGGGAAAGACAAATGGATGAGATGTTAGATATATATGTATAAATATTTATGTATGTCTATTTCTCATATGCACAACATAAAAAATCACATTAAGATGATAAAAAGGCTATGGACTGATTAATGAGCAGAGTGAATAAAAGCCACTGCTTAGGATCCCTGCATGTTCCACTAGCTGAGTGATTTCTTCAATCATTTTCTATGCCTTAATCAGTTCTGAAATTCTAACTCAAATCTGGTTCTCACCTCCAAGTTCCAGGTTGGTAAACATAACTATTTATTCTAATTCTCCACTTTATTATTTCAAAGGCACATTCAATACAATATGCCTGAGCAAATTTCTGATTATTTTCTTGTGTTCTATCCAGTCTTATGCCCATTTCAATGAATTTCATATTATTCTCTTTAGTTCTTAATTTAAAATTAATCTTTATTTGCCTCTGTCTCTGTTTCTTTTTCTGTGTATGTGTGAGTGTATGCACACACACATATTTCACTTTCTTAATCAAATTCCAGTTTTCCCCAATGTTTTCTAAAGTCCCTGTAGGATCTGACATTGTGCCACCTCTATGATTCATCACCCACCACTCTCCTGCTCACGTGTATGCTGTAACCACCTCACCCTCCTTGTAGCTGCTGTTAGTATTATCTCAGTTCCTACTTTGTTTCCATTTGTCAGTTTGTTGAGTATTAAACATTAAATAAATGAATAACTTAAAACATACAAAGAACAATTAATGATTTAGTCTTTACCTTTTGAAAAGTACATTTTTGGTAGAAGAAAGATTATCATCATCATAAAAGAGAAAAAAAATATACCACCCTTTAAATATGCTTAACTAATTTCTGAGATTAAAAAATTAAATTGAAAAAAGCACATTCTCAAATATTTTAAACATATAAGCTCATTATTAAAACTTCAGTGAGTTATTCCAAAAGCACAGAAAAGCTTCCTTGATTTCAATACAATAATAATTACAAAAATTACAAATATACTATAAAAATATGCTTCTAACTGGATTGGTCAAACTTGGCTTAGGGCAGCTATTTGAACTCTTGAGCTATTTGCTTCCAGCTTCAATTAGCCTTATCTGTTTACAGGTAAACTGTGTAAATATTATTTTTTGTATATACCATCAGGTCAAAATACAGAGAAGCACAACTTTCAGGTACAAAATTCCAGTGGTACTGAAACTGTTGGAGAGCTTAAGAAACAGAAAATTTCAAACTTCTTTTACTGAAATATGCCTATCTTTTGAATCAACTTTACCCCAAAATAACCAAAATAGAACAAAATTGCAGTAAAAGAAAACTAGACTAATTTGGCTTTTCAAAGTATATTTAAAAATCTAATGTACAAGTATACTAAACAGATTCATGTATTTAAAGTGCTTTTGAATAAAAAAGAAAAAGAACGCATGCAAATTTGTTGATGTTACAAATAAGCAAAATAATATTTTTATTTATTATATTTCTTTAAGAACTCTTAATAATATTGAAATGGGGCATAATCTCTCCTCTATTTATCTGTCTCTATTTATCTATGTCTAGGACTAGAATTACATTTAGTAGGAAATACCTAAATAATTGCTATTAAAAGAAGAAAGACGAAACAGGAAACTTTTCAATTTTTAATAAACTAGTTGCTCTAAAACCATTTGCAAATAAAGAATCCAAGATAGACAAAATAATTCTGAAATAAAAGTGATGCATTAGAGCAAGATATAACAGACACTAAAACTTATTATAAAGCTATAAAACTTAAAGCAATTTGATATGAGCAAGTAAATACACATTATAAAAAGATTAAAAAATGGAGAAATACTAGAAAGAAAATCCAATGGATATGGTGTATTATACATAAGGCATGTATGTTAATGAATGCAAAATAGACTATTTAATACATAAGATTCAGACAACTTCTTTAAAATATGAAAATGGCCCCCAGTTCTTTTATAAAATCGTGTTTAAAACCATAGCTAGGAAAAACACTCCATGCTCATGGACAGAAAGAGTCAACATTGTTAGAATGCTCATACTGCTCAAAATGATGTATAGATTCAACACAATTCCCATAAAAATACAAATGTCATATTTCGCAGATCTAGAAAAAAATAATTCTAAACTTCATATGGAACAAAAAGAGCTTGAATAACCAAAGCAATCTTAAGAAAAAGGAAAAAAAAAAAACTCTAGAGGCATCACATTATCAGACTTCAAATTATACTATAAGCCTGTAGTAGCCAAAACAGAATGGTACTGATATAAAAATAGAGACAGACCAATGGAACAGAATAGAGCACTCATAAATAAAACCATATCATGATATTATGAAATAAAAAGTAAAACATATAGTTATAGCCAATTTTGACAAAGCAAATGAAAACATCTGTCCTGGAGAAAGGACAACCTATTTGATAAATGGTGCTGGGAAAATTGGATAGGCACATGAAGAACAAACATCTGTTGGTGGGACTCCAGATTCTCCTATGGAAAACAATATGGAGATTCATCAATTAACTAAAAGTAGACCTGATATTCAATACAGCAATCCCTCTACTAGGTATTTACTCAAAGTAAAAGGTGTCTTTTAAGGACATCAGCACTGGAATTTTTACTGAAGCACAATTCACAAATGCAAAGATATGAAATCAACCTACATCATTATCAATTGATGAGTGGATGAAGAAAATGTGGTGTGTGTGTATATATAAGTACATATGTATATATGTGTGTATATATGTACATATGTATATACATATACACACACACACACCATGGAGTACCACTCAGCTATAAAGAGTGAAATAATGTCATTTGCAGCAACTTGGATGGAACTGAAGAACATTATCCTAAATGAAGTATCTCAGGAATGGAAACACAAAACACCACATAATCTCACTAATAAGTGGGAGCTAAATAATGGGTACACATGGTCATAAAGTGCTGTAAAGGACATTAAAAACTAAGAAGGGGAAAGGGTGGCATGAGGCATGTAAATTTATTCATTGGGTGCAATCTTCACTATTTTGTGGATGAGTGCACTAAAAGCCCTGACTTCAGCATTATACAATAATATATAAAAAGTAAACCATATTAGTAATAGAATATACATGGCAATTTCTGCTATTTTCACCTCACTAAAACAATAATAACCTTAAAGCTTTGACAAATCTAATTGTTACCCAGAAAACCAAAACTAATCTAACAAAATTATATATATATATATATAGGAATCTAGGAATCACAAAATATTTGACTCATATGTGTGTCAATGCAATATTATTCAAATCCTAGCTAAGTGATAAATAAAAATGTTTAAAATATATGATTGCCTACAGTGGAGTACCTGTTATATAAGGAGCTTCTACAAGTTAATATCCAAAAACATACCAAACCTCAACAGTAAATTAGTAAACAATATATATTAAGAAAATAAATGTTGGCCTGGATGCAGAGAGATAGGAACACTCCTATACTGCTGGTGTGACTGCAAACTAGTACAACCTCTATTTAAAGTAATATGGAGATACCTCAGAGAGCTACAAGTAGAACTACCATTTGATCCAGCAATCAATCCCATTACTGGGCATCTACCCAAAAGAACAAAAGACATTCTATAACAAAGACATCTGTACTAGAATGTGTATAGCAGCACAATTCACAATTGCAAAGATGTGGAAACAATCCAAGTGCCCATCAATACATGAGTGGATTAATCAAATGTGCTATATGTATACCATGGAGTGCTACTCAGCCACAAAAAACAAAAGTGATATAGCACCTTTTGTATTATCCTGGATAGAGGTGGAGCCCAGTCTACTAAGTGAAGTACCACAAGACTGGAAAAACAAGCACCATATATACTCACCATCAAATTGGTATTATCTGATCAACGCTAAGTGCACATATAGTAATAACATTCAACGGGTATTGGGTAGATAGATGGGGGAGGAGGGGATGGGTATATACACAGCTAATGGGTGTGCACTGTCTGGGAGATGGACACACTTGAAGCTCTGACTTGAGTGGGGCAAAGGCAATATATTTAACCTAAACATTTATATTCCCGTAATATACAGAAAATAAAAAAGTTAAAAATAATAAAGAAAATAAATGAAAGCTTATGGTTAATGTTGTAAAAATATATACATTAGAAGTTGACAGAAGAGGATATAGAAAATGTAAAGGGAATATTTAAAATTTATTTAAACTTACTCATCATAAGGAATATGCAAATTTAAATTAGCAGGTACCATTTTCTTCTTTCATAATGGCAAAGATAAAATAATTGATAATACATTACATTATATACTGTGTAAGATATGAGAATACAGCCAACTCCATAGATGAGTGAGTAAACTTGACAACTGTTATTTTTGACAACTTGCCAATGCCTATAGAAATTATAAATCTTGATAGTATACTGTGTTTGCTTAAATTTTTAGAAATGAGTTTCTTTTCTTATCATGTATTACAAATGTGTGTTCTTCCATGAAGAGACATGCAATTTGATGACAGATAATTTGATGCATAAATGCTGAATTATGTTATGTTCATTCCCTTGTGACAACTCTGACATTTGTTTTCAGTTCTACTCTCGCTGTTAAATGAAATCAGTTCTCATAGGAACTATTTTTTGTGATATCTTTATCTCTTGGTTAGCCCTTTATCTATTAGCATCTTTGAGAAGGACTCCCAAGCCTAAATTCTCTTTGCTTTTATCTGTCTAGAATATATGAATGTTATCTTCAGATATAAATGACAATTTGGGTAAAAAAAAAAGGTCCCACACTTTCTTGTGTATTACTATGGAGAAATTTGTAACCATCCTTATATTTCCCCATATTGATGATTTGATGTTTACACCTATTAGTTCAAAGGATTGTTTCTTTATCTTTCTTTGAAGGTCAATTACTTTTAATATGAAATAATTCAGAGTGTGCCAGATCTGTGCTGTCGGCAATTTATTATGGTAAAAAAATGTCCATTTTTCTATGCAGATTCAGGTTTCTTTTTTTCTTAACCTGCATTATATTAAAAAATATGTTTCCCCTGTTCAATATGTCATTATGCCCTTTCACATTTCCATATTATGAATATACTAGAGTTGTATCTGTCTGTTCATTGTCAGGTTATATATTTATCCAAATTGTTATATAAAATATATACAGTTACATATATATTTGTTTCTAATAATTTTTAAAACTCTATTTTCACTTTGTTTTCTTAGCTTTCTCAAGTCAGCACTCTATGCTTTTAATGTTTTCAGCACAATTTTCCTTTCTCATTGCTCACAATTTGTTAACTTAATTTTCTGTTGTAATTTCTTCTTGATTTTTGCAAGCCCACAATTCTCTCCTTCTGAAGCTTGACGGTTCTTACCTCGCATAAGCTCTCAGCAATACCTTTTTGGTGGGGGCAAGTTTCTTTTTTGGCTTTGATTTCTTTCCTCTTGTGTTCATAGTTTTGTTTTGTGTGTATGTGTTGTTTGTTCGTTTTAATGTCTGTTGTAAGTAAAAATAGAATTATTAAACATCGTGTAATGATATAAATTCTTTTCTAACCAGCTATTTGCAGGAAATGTGTATGGATGTATGGAAAAGGCAGGGTTCAAGGTATAAAGGTTCGTGTATTTGGATAATTTATTTTAGGTCTTTATTTTCCCAGAGTTTTCCAACTGCAGAGATGTTCCCAACTTGCAGACTACCTAAATAATAGACTTGTCAGGATTTCTGTATTCCCTCATTCAGCCACACGACCTGCCACTCCTTCTGTTGTATCAACAGAAGAGTGTCCATGAGGCTGTTATCACCAGCCTTTACTTGTCATTACCCTTCTGGCAAAGGCAGGGTCTCTCCTCACCCGTTTGTTTGTTTTCCCTCTCAGTATGTGCCACCTGTTTTGGAGAATTTTTCTCTTCTGGCTTGACCTGAGACAACTTCTTCTTCATTTTTTAATTTGAGAATATTGTGGGGTGTACACACTTTGGTTACATATATTGCCTTTGCACTGCCCAAGTCAGAGCTACGAGTGTTCTTGAAATCATCCCCTTTAACATCTCTCTGAAACCTTATGGAACACCAAATACATTTTGCAGTTATTTCTAATATGTAGTGGTATAAACATGTCCTGCTTTTGTTGAAGTTCAAATTTTCATTTCCTTTTTCTGGTTGACATTGCATTGTTTATAAGATACAAAAGAGTCATCTTTTTGGTCCCCTTTATAATATAAATTTCTTTTTAATGTTTATCAGAGTGCTTGTACCTACAATATTAGTGCCCATCCCACTGTATTGTGTTGCCTAACAATATGTTACCAGAGCTACTATATGTTTCAGTAGAATTTTGTATTGCATTTAAGTTATTTTTATGTGTCATAGGCACATTTTGTACTATCCTATGACCCCAATGTAGTTAAAAAGAAAGTCATATTTATTTTAATTTTATTGACCTTGCAGTACCATTAGCAAATTGTTACATTTAGAGGCTTTTGTATTTGTTGCATCTTAAATTTTATGTTAGTCTGATGCTTGCATTTATACATGTTTGCTGATTATTAAATCCTTGGTATGGAAAGCAATTCCAATTGCTTTATTCTTATGTGACTATACAATTTCACAGTGATACCTTTCAGAAGAGTGCTCTGAGGAATCCATTGTAATAAAAATATGAATTAACCATATAATACATATCTTCACCATAGCCCCATTTGAGAATCTAATAAAAGCTATAGATGTTCTACCCACAGGATAAGTTATTAATACATAAATCATGTATACAGAAAAATATTTTACATCTGAATTCATAGGATTTATAAATGACTTGAATACTAACCATAGGCAAGGAATTACTGTATCTCGGATTATGACATTTTAGAAGAAAATGTATGAATAGGTTTAAAATGAAGCATCTTTCTTCAGGACCTTGGAATATAATAATTGAAATTATCTTAACTCTAGTTCTTTGGCTGAGATTAATTGGGATCCACTCTGTATGTATATCTATCTATCTATCTATCTATCTATCTATCTATATGGTTTTCAACTCTCTAACTTGAAAGGCCTTACTTTATTCTTAATAAGGTGGACTAATTTTAAGCATCATAAAATTTCATTTTTATAGATACCATAAAATAGGATAGTTACCATGCAAGCTGTATTTTTGGCAAAATAGCTGTGTTAAAGTCATTTGTAAATATCATATATCAAAAATTTTGTCTAGAAAAAATAATGTTTAAGAAATAATTAAGTTCTGGAAAGCAAAAAAGTTTAAGAATATAAGGGTGTTCAAGTTTTTAAAATTAAAAGTAAAATAAATTTATTCTCTTTTAATTCAATCTGTTCTTTTATTTACATAATGTTCACTGTCACATCACCATAACATGGAATGCTAATTGTCTCATTATTACGATAGGGTCTGTATCATTCCCTCTTATCTTTATACTTCTCACAAGCAATAAAGACTATTATTTCTTAATGTATTATAGAGAATTTGAGTTTTAGATCTAATAATTAATTTATCTATGATAGCTGTAGGCTAAACAGTAAATTTTTGTTACTATCCAGACAGTTCATCTTTTTTTTTTCTGAACAGTAATAGGGTTGAGACACATTTTATTTTCTCCCAAAGCCCAGAATAAATCAAAACTAATATATAAATAAGTAAATAAGTAGACAAATAAATAAACATTAAGGAACTTATTTCTTGTATATAGGGATGGTTGAGTGCTACAAAGACATAACCTAGAGAGTAAAACCATTCAATCTCCATGCAGTGTGTCCTCTTGCTATGAGTGAATATATTTATACATGAATGTATATGTATCAGTAAACACAGAGATTTCACCTAGAGCCAATACTTCTGAACTTGTGGTTTTTATTATTATTAATCTTTGTTTTGAAATAATTTCACACTTACTTAAAAGTTGCAAAATAATCAGCTCAGTATCCCAGTATATTCTTCACACACAATAATTGAATGTTAACTGTTTCAGGCATTTACTTATTTTTTTCCTATGTGTCTCTTTGGTAAATGTTGAAATATTTGAGAGTAAGTCACAGACATGATGTCCAATTACCTCTAAATGGGTCAATATCTACATTCTAAGTATAAGAACTTTGTCTTGCATAAGTACAGTATAATTATAAAAGTCACAAAATTCATTGTAATACAATATTATTTCTTCTATAGATAGTCAAATTTTATCAATTTTTCACTGTTATATTTTATAGCAAATGAAAAAAATCTTGTCTATCTTGAATTCAATCCATGAACACATGTTGCATTCAGCTGTTATTTGTTTTTAATTTAGTCTGGAATGGCCTTTCAATTTTTTTTGTATATCATGAACTTGGCATTTTCTAAGAGTTCAAACCAATAATGAAGTGATAAAGAATGGGGAAAGTATATGAAATGAAAATAGAAGTCAGAATGAAGTATTCCCATTAGTCAAACTGGGAACTATCTGAACATTAAGCAAATAATAACAGTAAATGATTATAACCCATAAATAAAATAAGAATTCATGAGTCCATAGTGATATAAAGAAATAAAGGCTACAGAAGGGAAAGCTTCTCCTTATGGTATAAGGTAGGTATAAGGTACAACCTAAAAGTGCAGAAGTGGTGATGGAAATAGAAAATTGCAATTTGGCAACTATACTAGTTACAATCGATGCTAGCAAAAATCATCAACAGATGCTTAAACAGTAAAAAAATATGATGAAAAATAAGATAATTACCCACACCCAAATTATTTCCTACAGATTCTTGTTGGTGAAAAAGAGTAAAACTGTAAATTTATAATGCAAAACCTTAATAGATACCACCATAACCAGGCGATAAAAGTTAACTTCACTAATAAAGAGATGTCAAATGTTTTAACATAATGTGCTGAGAAGGACACAGTAGTACTTTCATGATATTCTGGCCAAAAATGGATATCCAGAATCTAATGATAAGGGAACATGAAATAGAGTCAAATTAAGGACAATTCTACAAAATAACCAATCTATACTTTTGAAAATAGTGTACGTTGTAAAATTGTATATGTTTTGTTTTGGCCTATTCTCCCATGGTGGCACATTTCTTTATTCCAGGTTCTTCTCTGTCATCCCCCCCTCCATATGTATTTCACAGAACGGTGGCACATAGCATAATGATGTACTCTAGATGTCACTATACGAAACTGCATATTGAACACCAATCCTAGCTCAGTTCAAAAAGTATTTCTTGTGTGAGCACCCAGATTACAGACATAATTCATGTTCCCCTTATCCATATAACAAAAACTCTCTCTTTGTCCCATCCATTACATTATACCTTACGGTATTATGCAATGATTCATCTCCCTTACTAGATTATTTAAAGGGATCATCTATGGCTTACTCACATTTGTATTCCCAGCAGCGTGCAAAGTTGGTAAACAAACTGAATTTGAAATCTGTGTTCTATTTTCAGGTGTTGACACTTACCCTTGTGTTGTCTAATAAGGCAGGCCTTTGGTCCTTTCATCCTCCTCAGGTCATGTTTCCATATTCCCCTAATTGCACTCAAATAGATTTACTTGCAGAACTCACTATTTTATCCCAGCTGTTGAAAACTCAGTTTTCTAAGTAAAATTAATTTGCATTCATCTTCCCATTGATCACAGAGGCATGTATTAAGATATAGGTTAAAGAAGAATTCAAAGTAATTCTAATTCTATTATATACAATTCTAGTATTATATATAATATTTTTTAAGTTGCATGAAAAACAAACTGTTTTCAAAAAGATATTTTCTTCTTGCAAAGTTCCTCCAGAGAATGCCCTCATTTCTGAGGCACATTTCTGGCAATAATAGGTTGCAATCTCTTTACCCTTTCTTCTCTTAAAGTAAGTGAAACAGTTTTTACTGTTATGTGATTTTTCACTCTATTAACCAGTGATCAGATCAATTATGTAGCTGACCATTTTTTTCTGTTTGCAGGAAGAAGAAATTGATTCACTATTTCTTATAGAATGAAAAGGAGTCCAAGAGAGATTTAGATTTGAGAGTTTCTTTTATGGTGCTTTTGTTTTTAATAAGAAAATGCATAATTAGAAGGAGAATGTGCTAATATAAATTCTCATGTAATTATCCATATGGAAGGATAATAATAATTAAGCCCAATACTGGTTCCACCTCACCTTTTTCAAAACCAAGTCACTAATAGAAAAGAGACAGTCTCTGCAGACTGGTTTTACACTCAAAGATAATAAACCTAGGATCTAATTATTTCACTGCCACTGAGTGGTCTATAACTAGTATTAAAACTCATTATCTGCATTCACATGTGTTGTTGGTTGAAATTATCATTTCCTATTCACTCTGCAGGTTTAAATAAGCAAATAAAATATCTAAAAGTTTAAAAATGCCCTGAATTTTTTCTTTAAACTTAAATAAATAAAATCAGAAGCATTTTATAGAGATCAGTAAAGATATGATTACACAGGGGTTGCATCAAATTTGGAAAATAACATATTCATATTTATTGGTGTTAGAGTTGATTTGTGTAGGGAATGGCTAACATGGTATCCACAGAAATAATATTCAATATTGTATGCCCTATTGCATTAAAATGGGTAAGCATGCTACCCATTTTTAGCCCCCTACTTGTGGGACAAATCTAGCCAAAATTTGAAATCCAAGCAAAAGGCCACGTTTGTCCTGAGAATTGTTTTCATAAATAAAGTGTTATTGGAAAACAGCCACATACATTCTTTAATGTCAATGATTGCTTTCATGATATAAGGACAGAATGAGGAATTGTCATATAGTCCAAGTGGCATTCAAAACCCAAAATATTTACTATCTGACTTTTATAGAAAAAGTGTTCTGACTCCAGAATTAAAAGAAAAATTTCAGGCAATTTTTTTATGATATTTGCGAAGAGGTTGTGTGCATTTATTGATGATAGGGAATATTCGATATTGATGCTCACTTGGCTTACACCTTCATTTAACATTAAAAAGGGATTTTTAGACTGAAATTTAGAAACAAATGTTAAACTAAAGAATTCCTCATTTGATAGTGCAACTTATTGTTAAACTGAGTTAGGTAGATAAAATGTTGCAAACGTGCACTGTATTTTATATATTAATATTTTCTAAAGGCTGACCTTTGCAAATATCTTCTTTGCCTTATTTTTGCATTATAGACAATATGATTATTTAAATCACTATAAAAGTTCTAGTATATTGCTATTTCTTTGTGTATTTTTAAATATGTTCAGCTTATGATATTTTAGTCACTGACGTGCACATTTATTTAGCAAAATAAATTTCCCTTTCTCTTGAAAGTGAAGAGTGATATTTCATTAAGGATAGCACAGTGTAGTATCCCTGAAGAAATATTTTAAATGTGAGCCCAGTGCTGGGACAATACCTTTTTGTAATTCATTTTAAAATGTAAATGTAATGATATTTTTTAACTTCATTCATATGCCATTTAAAATCATTTTAATACATCTGTGGAATCGTATCTTAGAAATTGTAATCAAACCCAACAGTTTCTCTAACCATTATAGACACTGAAACAGGAGAGTATATGTGACTGGCTGAATGTCACCTAGTGTCTTCTGAAAGGTCCCTTCTCATGTTTTGAGCTGCTTCTATTAATGACACAATACAGGCATAATTGAGACATATTATGGGTTCAGTTCCATACCAGTATAAAAAAGTGAACATCACTACAAAGCAAGTCATACCATCTTTTTGGTTTACAGGGGATATAAAAATTATTTGACTACAATATTTATGAAAATATTATAGTCTATTAAATGTAAAACAGCATTATGTCCAAAAATATACATACACTAATTAAAAATACTTTATTGCTTAAAAATGCTAACAATCATCTGAACCACTAGCTAGTCGTAATCATTTTGCTCATGGAGCATCCATCTTACTTTGATGTTAATGACTGCTGACTGATCACGGTGGTGGTTACTGAAGGTTGGGGTGGTTGTGGCAATTTCTTAAGACAAAAATAAAGTTTGCCACATCAATAGACTCTTTTTTTTAATGAAAGATTTGTCTGTAGCATGTAATACTATTTGAGAGCATTCTACCATGGAATTTGTTTCAAGATTGTAGTCAATCTCTCAAGCCCTCCCATTTATTTATCAACTAACTATATGTAATATTCTAAATTCTTTGTTGTCGTTTAAACAATGTTCACAGCACCTTCACTAGAAGTAGATTCCAACTCAAGAATCTACTCTTTCTTCGCTCATACGAAGCAACTCCTCATCTGTTAAAATTTTATCATAAGAGTGCAGCAATTCAATCGCACCTTCAGACTTCACTTCTAATTTTCTTGCTGTTTCTGCCTTATTAGCAGTCACTTGGCTAGTGGCTTGGCTCAAGGGGTATGGCTTTCAACCTACCTCAGCTTTTGATATTCCTTTCCCACTAAGCTGAATTATTTAGATTTCTTTATCTAAAGTGAAAGATGTGAAACTCTTCCTTTCACTTGAACACTTAGAGGCCATTGTAGCCTTGTTAATTGGCCTAATTTCAATATTGTTGTGTCTCAGGGAATAGGGACGCCTGAGGTGAGGAAAGAGATGGGGGAACAGCCAATCAGTGGAGCAGTCAGAACACACACAGCATTTATTGATTGTTTGCTGTCTTATATGGGAATGGTTCATGGTGCCCCAAAATAAATACAAGAGAAAAAGATAAAAGATCACTGGTCAAAGGTCATCATGATAGATATAATAATGAAAAAGTTTGAAATACTGCAATACTTATCAAAACGTAACACAGAGATATGATGTGAGAACACGCTGCTGGAAAAATGGTGCCAAAAGATATGCTCAATGCAGGGTTGTCACAAACCTTCAATTTGTAAAAAATGCAGTGTCAGTATCTGTAAAGTGCGATGAAGAGGATGAAGTGTGATAAAAACAAGGTATCTTATATGTGCAAAAATGGTAACTGAAACAGTGATTCATTTTGCTGTAAATTATTGTTGAGAGTTTTAAAAACAATCAAACTTGCATTCATTAGGTTGTGGTAAGGTAACTAAGAATAGAAAATTTAAAATTACACTTTTATCAAAACCTTGCAAGTCAAGACTACATATACAAATTCCCTGTCATCTCTGTTTCCAGGTTGACATATTTAAAGTAGGATTACAAGGATTTCCCAAGTTTTTGAGCAAAAGTAATTCAGTTGGGTGACCTACAAACTTATTCAACTAATCTAGTTTAATGGGCAAAAATTAATAACCAATTAATTTTAATTAGACATTGAGCACATATTAATGTGCTGTTTTGAATCAAACAACTTGGTTCTTATTATTCCAGTTCAGTTACAGAATATAGTTTCTGTATTATGTATAACTAGCCTCATATGTAAGAATAGCCACATCCTCTAAGTGGAAAAATTTGACTCATAATTATATCATGTGGGATTTTATCTTGGCCTCCTTAGGTATTAATAAAAGGCCTTGCAGGTATATATGTTAATCTAACTTTTAAATAATGTTTTTCACAATTTATAATTTTATTTTAGCTTTAAATTATTGCCCCATTTTAGCTCTGGGATTTTTCTTCCTTAGAGGCATAATTAACTAATGAAAAATTATTTCTCAGAAACTAAAAAATAAATATAATATTTGCATACAAATGAGAAAATATGAAGTCAACATATTTCATAGAAACAATAGTTTTAAGTTATATGTAGGGCAGATTTTCATATGGAATTTTCTATGGGAAAAGTAAGATGAATCACTGTTTAAAGATATATAAGAATATTCAAATAATGTAGCACTAGAAAGTAGTTTTTATTACACCTTTTTGTTATGACTCCAAAAGATTACTTTCAATTGTTTCTTAGGGCTAATGTCAGTACATTTTTATCATCAATCATTTTTTTCCATTTGAAAAATATGTGCTTTTCTAGTCTTATCTTAAGCCTACCTCTTTTCATTCATTACAATGAACATTGCTTTTTCCAAACAGCTTTAAAGTAGAGGCAATTAAACTTGATAAAATGTTAATACCTCTTTTTAGCTTTCTTTCTTCTTAAATTGTATAACTTTTCAATTTTATAAACATTGGAACATGCAAATCACATTTGGACACTGGAAAATAGTAAAAAATCAAATGAGAGGAAAAAATGAGTTTGTGCTAATATAAAAACACAGTAAACTTTATACATATTTTTTCTACAGATGCATCAATTTGGTAAACACATCTTTTAAGATAATGTGGTGGTTAATTTTAATGTATCAACTAAACTAAGCCTTTGTGTCCAGTTGTTTGGTCAAATGCTAATCTAGATGTTGACTTAAAAGGTATTTTGTAGATGTGATTAACAATCAGTTAATGGTAAACAAAAGAAATAAACCTCTATTGCAGGTGGGCCTCATATAATCACTTGAAGGCCTTAGGAGCAGAAATTGGTCTCCCAGGGAACAAAGAATTCTGCCTCAAGAAGGTAATATACAAATCTTCCCAGAGTTTCCAGCCTGCCCTATGAATTTCAGAATCAAGGCTCTGACATCAACTGTTGTCTATGTTTGCAGGTGACTGGTCTGCCCTGCGGATTTCAGACTTGTCAGATCACAATCCCATGAGCCAATTTCTTAAAATCTCTCTCTCTCTCTCCCCTACACAATTTCTCAACTCCTTTTCCCAACAATTTTTGTCCTTCTAATTCTTCTTTCCTGTGCAAAAGAGTCACTATATAATGTTGTTGAGCATAATCAAAAACAAAATTTTTGACATAGTTTTCACAAGTTAATGTGAGAAAAAAAGATGTTGCATAAGTGATAGAAACTGGGCCATACTCATGGGTGTTTGATTAAACATCAGAGAGGATGCTAAGTAAAAAAATCTGACATTAACAGTTAAAATACCTATAAACCAAAGTCTCTGATGAATATTAGCAATAGTTCAGCTTATATCCTAAAATTATTGCCCAGAAATAAGGATGTGAAACTTTCTAGGTGCTACATGATATTTGATATTACAATGGAGTGGAAACAATATGACAGAAACAAATACTAGAACCTACCTGAATTGTATTATACTAGGCATTAAAGAAATTTATAAAAGTACAAACTAATAGCACTTAGATCATTTAACAATTTGTGTCTTGGAAAATATATTAGTTTTGTAATAAAATATTTTGTTAATACTTAATGAGTTTAGCCTATTTAATTTTAAATGAATTCAGAAAAATCTTTTAAAAATTTCTCAGATTTATTTCTAATATGGTAAGTATCTATCCATCTATCTATATGAAATCCATTGCCTACGTCCACTCATGCTGCTATAACAAAATACCACTGTTTGGGTGGCTATAAACACCACAAAGTTATTTCTCACAGATCTGGAGACCAGCATGACTAAGATCAAGGATCAAACAGATTTTGCTCTCGTGAGGGCCTATTTCCTGATTCACAGACTGCCAACTTCTTGCTGTGTCCTCACATGGCAGAAGGAGGTTTCTGTGCTCTCTTTTACAGGACCAGTAATCCCATCATAAGACATCCACTCTCATGACCTAATCACCTTCCAAATACCCCATCTTCAAATATCAGCACAATAAATATTAGATTTCAACATATAAATTCTGGAAGGAGATACACATTCAGTCTATAGCACCCACATAATCAAAAACTGAAGGTCCTCGATAATATCTAAGAGTAACGGGATTCTGAGACACACTTATTTGAGAACGACATATGTAGTGCAATTTTCTAACTAATGTATAAAGTCTAATTATAGGCCAACCTTTGAGTGTGCATATTTAGTGAGGGAGAATTACTAATACATAAAGTATTATTTAATTTAGAGAGCATCTTTCATTGAAAGTAAGTTTTTAAATTCTGTCAAAATCTTCCACCCTGTGAGATTACCTCATTTGTATTTTTTTCTAGTGAACTACATAAAGAATCTCATTGTTTGATTGCCTTAAAGGTTTTTATCTATGTTATGGTGACTGTTATGAAACATTATCTTTTATTATCAAAGCTGAACATTTTTTGTTTCTTCATCTCTTACATTTTGGTCAATTTAGACTGGAGAGGAAGTTGGTATATAGAAACTATTATAACTACTAAAAACTGCTAAAATTGTAGTGATCTTATCACGTCTGTTGAATTATACCAGTCCTGCATAAATTATATTTTGACTTTTATATTTTGTTGTAGGGTACTCCATTTTTCATTAACCCCCAGTTTTATAGATAAGTTATGGACAATTTAGAGAATTTAAAACAGCCAAGAGAGTGTAAATAAGGAGAAACAATAAATTACAAACTGGTTGTTTTGGTATTGAATGAATATGCCATGTAATCCCTAGAAGGTAACTTTTAAAAAATTTATGATAAATATTTTATAAGGACATTGAGTATTTAATATTAAACCCAGTATGCAATTAAAAATTTTAAACATATAAATAAAAATAGTATAATAAATTATATATTCCTGTCATTTAGCTACAAAAATTTAAATATGGAGTTAGTGAATAGAATGATAGTTATCAGAGGCTGAGCAAGGGTGCTGGGGGGTCAGGGTGTGAAGAGAGGTAGGTTAATGTGTACAAACGTACAGTTAGAACAAATGAATTCTTGTATTCAATAGCACAGTAGAGTGACTATAGTTAACAACAATATAGTGTATATTTCAAAATAGCTAGAAGAGAAGACTTGAAATGTTCCCAACTCAAAGACATGATACATAAATGTTCAAGGTGATGGATATCTTAAATACGCTGACTTCACCATTATACATTGTATGCATGTGTCAAAATATTCCATAAATACATACAAATTTTATGTATCAAAAACAACAGAAAAAATTTAAATAAACTTATTTTAACTTAACCCTTACTCCAGGTGCCACCAAGTCCTACTAGATTATCTTGAAGTAAATTCCACAAAGTCCACATTTTAAAGAAAATGATACATCATATCATTTTGGGTTTTTTTTCTGTTTTTCTCTTTTAAGTTTTTTTATTCATATAAAATTCACATACCATTAAATATACTTGTTTAATGTGTAAAATTCAGAGATTTTCATTATATTCAAAAAGTTGTACAATTACCCCTATTATCTAATTTCAGCATATTTTCGTCACCCACAAAAAAATCCAACTCTCATGACAAATATTCTGCCAATCTTTCTTTCTCTACAAATTATCTATTCTGGACATTTCATATAAATGGTATCAATTTGGGCTATTTTTTTAATTTCAGCATGTTATGGGGGTACAAATGTTTAGGTTAGGTATATTGCCCTTGCCCCCCTCCTTCCCAAGTCAGAGCTTCAAGTGTGTCCATCCCCCAGGCAGTGCACATTGATCACACTCATTATGTATGCATATACCCATCACCCTTTTCCCTTCCCCCCTCCCATCTGCCCAATGACTGATGAATGTTATTCCTATGTGCCCACTTAGGTGTTGATCAGTTAAAACAAATTTGATGGTGAGTACATGGGGTGCTTATTTTTCAATTCTTGGGATACTTCACTTTATAGAATGGGTTCCAGCTCTATTCAGGAAAATACAAGAGGTGCTATATCACCGTTGTTTCTTATAGCTGAAGAGTACTTCATGGTATACATATACCACATTTTATTATCCAATCATGTATTGATGGGCACTTGAGTTCTTTCAACATTTTTGCAATTGTGAATTGTGCTGCTATAAAGTGCAGATGTAGTTCTTAAAAATTCTGTTCTTTCCCTATCAAATAGTCTCAACACCATTGTTAAAAATTAATTGGGCATAAAACTGTGGGTTTATTTGTGGATTCCCAACTTTATTTCATTGATTTAGAGGACTTTCCACATGACCTTGATTACTGTCTTGATTACTGTAGCTTCATAATAAATTTTGTAATAGGAAAAAGTGAGTCCTCCTACTTTGTGCTTTATTTTATGACTGTTTTGACTCTTTTGGATTCCTCAAATTTTCATATGAATTTTAGGATCAACTTAAAAATGATCCGTAAAATATCCTGCTGAGATTTTGATAGTAATATCATTGAATCTGTAGATCATTTTTGGAGTATTATTTATCCAAGAACAAGAGATGATTTTCCATTTATTTAGGCCGTTTTAATGTCTTTAATTAATGCTTTGTATTGTATATGTATGCACTTCTTTGTTAAATCTATTCCAAAACATTTTATTCTTTATTATGCTATTGTAAATGAAATTTTTTCCTATTTTCAGGTTTAGATGTTCTATCCTAGTGTGTAGAAATCCAAATGATTTTTGTAGATTGATCTTGTATCCTGCAAAATTGCTGGAGTTGTTTATTAATTCTAATAGATATTTTGGATTCCTTAGAATTCTCTACACATAAGATAATGTCATATGCAAATAGAGACATTTTTCCTTCTTTCTTTCTAATCTGGATGCATTTTATTTCATTTTCTTCTCAAATTACCCTAGATAGCACATGTAGTACAATGGTAAATAGAAATTTTAAATAGTGGGAAGGAACATCCATGTCTTGTTTCAGATATTTGTAAGAAAATATCTAATCTTTTGCCATTAAAAATTATGTTAGCATTGAACTTTTTCTACTTGCCCTTTATCTGTTTGACGAATATCTAATCTATCTCTAATTAGTTGGGTATTTTTGTTGTTAAAAGGCATAGAATTTCTCAAATGTCTTTTCTGCATCTATTAAGATGATGTGTTTTTTCCTATCAATATTGTATATTACATTGAATGTTTGTTTTGAGTCCATTTGGCATTCCTGAAATAAATTACATAGTCACAGTTTATAAATCTTTTAATGTACTGATGGATTATTTTGTTAGTATTTTACTGAGGACATTCTGCATTTATTTCATAAGAGATATTGGCTTTTAGTTTTGAATTTGTGATATTTTTGTCTGGCTTTTATTTAAAGGTAATACTAGTCTCAGACTAAATTGAAAAGTATTCTTTCCTATTCTATTTTTTTTGGTAGAGTTTCTTAAGGGTTGATGTTAAATATTCATAGTGTGTAATCCTTTTAATGAGGTTTGGTTATGTATTTTGTTGAGAATTTTTACATCTATATTAATACAGAATATTAGTCTGTTTGGTTTATTTTTTTATATGTAAACTCTCTGTCTGGTTTTTGGTAAAAGAATGATACTGGCCTCACAGGTAAGTCTGGAAAGTGGTGGTCATTCCTCTATTTTTTGGAAGACTTTGAGAAGAAAGATAAGTGTTATTTCTCCTTTGAATATTTGGTAGAATTCCCAAGTGTAGCTTTCTGGTCCCAGGCTGTTCTTTGTTGGCAGGTTTTTGATTATTGATTCAATCTCTTCACTGTAATAGGTGTGTTCTGATTATTTATATTTTTGAGTCAGTTTTGGTGGTTTGTGTGTTTTTAGGAATTTTTCCATTATCTCATCCATTGGTGTGTAGTTGTTCATAGCATTCTCTTTTAATACTTTTTATTTCTGTAAGATTTGTCACATTGCCTCCACTTTCAATTTTTGCTTTAGTAATTTGAATCTTTCTCCTTTCCTTTTGGCCAGTTTAGATAAAGATTTTTCAATTTTATGAATCATTAAAAAAAAACACACCTTAAGATGATTTTCTCTATTCTTTTATTCTTATTTGGTTTCCCTCTGATCTAACATTTGGTATTGTCTTCTTTTTTTCTAGTTTTGGGTTTGGTTTGCTCCTCTTTTTCTTTCTCTGCATCCTTGCCAGTATTTGGTATTGTCACTTTTTTGTTGTTGTTTTTACTTTACTCATTCTCTTAGGTGCATTGTGTAAGTCAATGTGGTTTTAATTTGTATTTCCTTTATAGTTGATGATGCTGAAAATCTTTACATATTTTTATTTTCCAAGTAAATTGTTTTTTCAGTAAAATGTCTGCTCATATCTTTTGCCCATTTTCTCATTGCACTATTTATTTTTTCAGTGTTGAGTTTTAATTGCTCTTAATAAATTCTAGATCCAAGTCCATTGTTGAATATGTTGTTTACAAATATCATCTCTTAATGAGTAGCTTGGATGTTTATCCATTTAACTTTTAGCATAGCAATAATTTTAAAGTTTGATAAAATCCACTTATCAATTTTTAAGTCATGTTTTCAATATCAAATCTAAGAATCATTTATGTAGCTGTAGATCCCAAAGAGTATCTTTTTTTCCCAAAAAAGTTTTATTGTTCTACATTTAAGTCCTTCATGCATGTCTTTTGAGTTAATTTTTATGTCAGATGTGTGTAATATAGGATTTTTTCCTCTCTCTTTCCACTTTCTCATTCTCTCTGTCTCTCTCATTTTTCTTTCTTTTTTTTTTTTTTGCTTATGGATGTTGAATTGTCTCAGCCAATTTGTTGAAAAGGCTATCCTTTCTCAATTGAATTGATTTTACACCTTTGTCAAAACACCATTGGACATATTAGTGTGCAGCTATTTCTGGGATATTAATTGTTCTATTGATCTATGTGCCTGTCCTTTGCCCATACTGCATTCTCCTAATTATTGGAGTTGGCTTTAATAACAGGTAGAGTGGTATTTTTTATTTTTCAATGCTGTCATTGTTATTCTACAGTTTATGCCATTTTATATGAAATTTAGAATAAACTTACTTATAAGAAAGAAACTTTGTTTGGATTTTGAGAAAGATTTCATTAAACATTGACATCTCCACAGTATTGTCTTCTAATCCATAAATACACCATGTCTCTCCATTTAATTTCAGAAGTAATTTGTAATTTTTACTATATTAATTGTGTACATATTTACTCACGTTTATATCTCAGTATTTAATTTTGTTTGGAACAATTATAAAACTTTTAAATTTTGGTTTCTACATGCTTATTGTTGGCTTGTAGAAATGTGATTGATTTTTGTGTGTTGATCTCATACCTTAATGAACACACTCACTAGTTCTAAGAGGTTTTTTGCTGCTGTTCTTTTTAACATAGATGATTATGACATCTTCAAATAGTGAGAATTTTATTTCTTTCTTTTAATTCCAATGTCTTTTCTTTCTTTTTCTTTCTCATTACAAAGGGTAGAAATTCCAGTATTATATTGAATAAGAGTGAACCTCTTTGTCTTGTCTTGTTCTCAATCATATAGGGAAAGCATTCAGTTTTTCACCACTAAGCATGATACTAGCTGTAGATTAGAGAAAGATGTCCTCTAATACTAGTTTGCTGAGAGTATTTACTATCTATGGATGTTGATTTTTAAAATACTTTTTCTGTATAGATTAAATGATTATATAATTTTTCTTCTTTAGCTAGTTGATATGGTAGATTACATTGATTTTCAAATGAAGCACCAGGCTAGTATACCTGGAATAAATACCAGTTGGTTATGAAATATAACTCTTTTAAACATTGCTGGTTATGAAATATAACTCTTTTAAACATTGCTGGATGTGATTTGCTAATATTTTGTTGAGGATATTTGTGTAGTCTTCTAGTTTGCCTACTTTCTTTTAGCATAATGCATTTGATATCCTTGCTTAAAGTTGTATGTATCTATAGTCATTCCTTTATGTTACTTTCATTGTATGGGAAAATGGGTTTGTCTATTTTTTGGTTAGGGGACATTTGGGTTGTTTATACTTTTCAGTGGTTATAAGTAAAGCTTTCATAAACATTTGCATAAAGGTTTTGTGGAAACATGTTTTTATTTTTCCTGAGTAAATTCCTAAGAGTGAAATCTCTAGTATATGATTTATACATATAGTAAGCACATAATTAAATTTGTATGAAAACTACAAATTATTTTCCACATTAGATATACAAATTTGTATTCCTTCAAACAATGTATGGAATTCTCAATTGTCCTTTCATTCTTGCTAGCTCTTGCTTGATATTATCAGTTTTCTTTGTTTGCTTCAATTTTCTCTATTCTTGTAAGAATGTAGTAGTATTTCATTTTTGGTAATAACTTGCATTTCCCTAATGCCCAATGATGTCAAAATCTGTTGATGTGCTTATCGTCTATCTGTAATTGTTCTTTGTTATAGTATAAATCAAATATTTAATCCACCTTTTATTAGTTGTTTGCTTTCTTATTACTGAATTTTTTGAGATTTTTTTCATATTATTTTATATGTAACTAATTTATTAGTTACATCTAATATGTTCTTCCAATCTTCAAATTGTCTTTTCAATTTCTTAAATTTTTTGAGTGGCACAAGTTATTAATTTTTATGAAATCCAAATCATCAATTTGTTTTTTATAGACCCTTTTTTGGTTTTCTAAGTAATCTTTGCCCTAATCAAGATCAAAAGTATATTCTGAGGTACTTTGTTCTAGAAGTTTTGTGGTTTTTTGTTTTATATTTAGGTCTTTGATCCATTTTATGTTAATGTTTGTATTAATATATGAAGAATGAATTGTGCTTAATTTTTGTATGTACAAAATTTGTGTTTATTAAATCCTCAAATACATCATATATAATGGGTGCTAGCTTTTAATGCAGTAAACAATAAAATAATTTGTGATCTGTCCTGTGAATAGTCAAATGCTCTTCACTGAACTGTATTGGAAGTATCTACCTGATAGTACCTCTAATGACAGTACTACCAATCCCTATTTTCTCACATGCTGAGCACTTCCAAGCTGTTCTCTGCTGCAAATTGATAACAATATTTAAAGGATCTCACGGCTCTAGGCAGAGGACTTTTATTTTTATAATGATCTAATATTGACTGTTATGTTACTAAAAATTTTAAGCATTGTTTATAAACTTGATGTATCTACATATTTATGTACTACATTCTAAAAAGTAGTAAAGACTTCAGATAGCATTCATTTTGGTGAACATTATATTTGAAATTTAAAATAATTAATATGTTGAAGATGTCTCATTCCGAGGCTTTCTCCCTCCCCTGGGGGCATGTTTATCTTTTCAATAATTTTGAAAGAAATCTCTTTCGGATCCTGAGGAAAGCCAAGATCATAAACAACAAATGTCCTACACAATGTAGAGATGTGTGTGTGTGTGTGTGTGTGTGTGTATGTGTGCGTGCATGAGTGTATTACAGCTATTTAACGTATTCTTATACTTAAAGTTAAGAAAGTAAGTTTAATATAAAACATTCTTAAAGAGACAATAGGTACTGTTAATATTTAAAAGTATCTATAATACAATATTCAAATTGGACAAAAGGCTGACATGATCAAACAAAAAACACTGTAATTAAAATTGTATTTACACCATCCATATGCATAGGAAGACTTCTAAAGAACAGACTTCCATTGTAGAAAAAAGGTTCTAGTCCTTAAAAAGGGAATATTATTATTCCAAAAGAGAGCTGACAGATCAGAAATAGCAATTGTATTATTAACAATTGTAAAGCATGACATTCATTGAAAAATCCACAGTTTTTTCTCTAATTTGAAGTGCCAATTTTACTTAATAAATTTCTTCTTTAATTAGTAACTTGTCTTCTGCTCATAGATTTACATATCTATCACTCAGCTAACATGACAATGATTTAATCAATATAGTTTTATAATTTTTATATCACATATGACAAATTGCACACATTATATTACCTTTTATTAATTTTATTTTCCACACAAATTTTAAAGTCAATTTTTATGTTTTATGGGGTAATATAGTATTTCAAATAAAATTAATTTATATGGCTAGATAAGTTAGGAAAATCTGATCTTTTTATCACTTATTGTATTATTTAGGAATTGTTCATTAGTCTTCATTTATAGAAATGCAATTTTGGTTTATGGTGTTAATTTTTAAAATTGATGAGCCTTGCTCTTTTTCATTAATTATTTATGGGGTTATAATTTTGAGTGCTATTTAAAAATATATACTTAATTTTTTTCTGAGAAGTTATTGTTAATATTAACAAAGCTTTTGATTCTGAATAGTAACCTTATAAATGGCCAAATAACCATACTGTGTCATTTACTTTTAATATTTCTTAATAAAAATAATATAAAATATTTTCTGTAAGAAGAGTTAGGACTATAACATAAATATTTTTATGGTAGTTTCCAAATACTCTAAAAATTAAATAGCTTCCGATTTGATCAAATGGATATTTTAAGGTTGACTTACTGTTCAAGTTGTTATGTATTTTAAAATATTTCATTAATACTTTTTAAATTTTTTCTTTTATTATAGTAATGCAAATTTTATTGACAATATAAGGTAATTTATTTTTTCAACATGGTTTATAAGCTACTTTTACTTGTTTATTTCACCTGTTAACTCCTGACATCTGTTTGCTTATTTGTTTGTTCTTCAGTTCTCATGCTCACTTTAATTTTTTAAAATATAACTCTGAAATATATCTCATATTATAGGCACAATTGAGGATCACTTTATATCTCTCCACTAAGAAATAAAATGATGAATAAGTCTCTTTTAGCTCCTCTCTGGTGTCTTATAAAGATGCATATGCTTTTCTCCTTGTTTTTTTTCTGTTACATGTCAAATTAAATTCCTCATTGTGTTAAGAGCAGACTTACTCTGTATGTACCTGCTGACATATACATGTGCTCATGACCTTTTATAGGCTGCCTTTTAGGAAGCCAGTGGACCAACAATGTGATCTTCCTCAGACTTACTGCAACTATCACAACTTACATCTGGTTTCTTTCCCCATGTCCAAAGTGCCATATGTAATTTTCTGACTTCAAATAAAAGTACAAGTGAATTTTCTACCACATCATTACTTTATTCACACTATTCTAATTCTGAAAACCATTTCATGAAAGTTCAATGTAATTATAATATGCAATGTTCTATTTGTCTGTATAAGTGAGTTAGCAAAATCATAGCATTAAAGAAAATGTGTACTGTAATCAAATGTATCATCTACATATACCTGTCCTTGAAACAATTAACTTATTATGTTTCTTGAACATAGAAAGAGAAGATAATGAAAAAAGTGGATAGTAAATATATATGTGTGTATATCTGTTTATAGACCTACTTTATACATTAATAAATATAAATGTAACACTAGAAACATTTTGATATTGTTTGTACATCAATGTTTAAGCTGTATCCTAAGCTGAATTTTGTCTTCTGTATATCTATACATTGCTTTACAATGAAAGTGTTGTTACATGCAAATTATCCCCTAGGTCCCAGTAACAAATCAAAGATCATACTTACTTAATATCAAATAAATGTTAAAACTGAGATTTTTATCGTTATGTGGTGCAAAAGGTTAGAAAAATGGCTAAAACATAGCTATAGGGAATGAATTAAAATAAGGTAAGAGCCACAGAGTTACCTTTATGTTATGTTTAAATTTAACCAAAATATGAAACTGTTATGAAAAGATTCTACTATGATAAGTACCATCTGGTTTTATTTTGTTATATAATAATTTGCATAAAATCTATCAAGTTTGCTGTACTGCATGCTTCAGGAATTTAATAACCCAGAATTATGGATGATATACAGGCCTTGGCAACAAATGTTAATAAACAGAAATTTTACTTCTAGCTAAAAATGCATATAGAAACTAATATGTAATTTTAGAGAAAATGAAGCTATTGCCATTGTTTTCATAATTTTTAGTAATTAATTTGTTCTAATTAAGAAGGTCTGATTTGTATTCATATTTCTAATTCTTGAAGTATTTAAGAAAATGAAATTTCATCACTAACTTGGTAGCATATAATGGATATCTTCTTATTCCTCTTAGTATCTCTATTTTTCTCTTACTCAGTTTCTCTCCCTTAAACAGTAATGGATCCATATGAAATTTCTTATTAGTTGTAAAAATCAAAGGTTTTGCCAAAAAATGCTTTTTATCTATACAAACAAGATACTCACAAGGCCTTGAACATAAAAAGGTTGCAAATCCTTTCGTTCTGTTTAGAAACTATTTTATTAATTTTATTAATTCTCTTTCCCTCCATTATGATATATAATTCTCTTTCCATCCAATATTTCTGAATTTGGATTCTTCTGGGGCAAAGAATACAGAAAACTTATTTTTACATCAGAGTAACATTTTAGTATAATATCTATACTTCAGATACATGCATTTTATTTTTATACCCTGCTAAAGCCAGAGTTATTAAACAGTACAAATATATTAAGACTTTTCTTGAGGTTCTGTAACTTATAAATTGCAAATTGCTAAACAGTCTATGTGGGTCTTTCTGTACCATCAAGACTGTAGTACAGTACTTAAAAATATAGGCTTTGGATTCACAGTTCCCTATACCCAAATCTGGATTTCACCTCATGGTATGTGAGGGACCTTAGATAAAGTTATTCTCTAATCATAGGATTCTTTAACAGAAATATGAAAACCTAATGGTAAAACAGGATTAATGTATAGATTAAACAAAATGAAAAATATGTAGACATGCTGATCATAAAAAATAACACAGGGTGTGGATGAAGATGGCGGATGAGAAACACCACCAGACAGAGTGTCTCTGCAGAAAAGACAGATTCTAGCAGAAATTAGAAAAAAGCAAGAAGACGAGCATACAGCGGACAAGGGCCGGAAGGAGGGGTACCTGAGACCCCGGGAGACTCCGAGGGAGGAGGCTGCAGAGGAGAACTGGAAGCTGAGACCAACAGAGCAGCCTGGAGACCAGCGGCAAGGGTAGGTGAATTTGCTGTTTCCCCTCGCTGCATTTGGGACTGCTGGTGGGCTCCCCAGCGGGTGGAGAGACCTGCAGACACCAGTCCAGAAACGGCCGCCGCCAGCTAGCGGTGAGCCTGTAGCGGATGCAGAACCAGGCTCCCAACTCCCTACTGGCACCTCCCTGTGCACAGACCCAAGCCGCGAAGCAGGCGCCATATTGCCTCCTCCTCCCCTAAGCCGACCCTACCCACGGCTGCCCAGAGAGACAATACAGCCACCAGCCGGAGGCACCTCCAGGGAATGGGACCTTCCCTTTTGGGACCCTATAGCTGACTAAGGGGAACTCAGACTCTGAGCTCCCTACCCACCCGCCCTCCCAGGTGCTGCTGGCAAGGTGATCCCAGGAGAACGGTGCCAACTCAGAGGCTGAGAGACATAGACCCAGCTTGGGTTCCCAGTGGGTGAATTGGGACCGGAACTCCTCTCCCTGGTGGGGATACAGTTTGAACTCTGGGACCCAGAGGTCGGACCTGCAGACCAGATCCCGTGCACCGAGGTCTAGCATTACCCGGTGCACAGAAGTGATATACGTGAACAGCCTACTGAGGTGTGTGTGCCTTCAGGGGCAGATCAGCGTCCTAGAGGGCAACCCTCCTCCCAATAGGAGGCTGTACGCCCAGCCCAGGTGGCATTCCTGTGCAGGGAACCTCCCTGCCGGCATCACAGTCCAGGGAGGCCTGGTGGCATGTGGCCTGGCCTGCTGGCAGAGGCCGAGGAGTAACTGCGGAGTTGGGGAGGGTGGAAAGAAGTGAGGCCCACTGCAGACTGCGGGTCTCAGACAGCCCCACCCCCACACACAGACTTCCTGGCTGAGCGGGACCATTCCAGCCCCGCCCTGACAGCTTTTCCTGGAAGCAGAGAACAGAACTTTGACCTCTGCTAATGGCATTGGTGGTGCCTGAGGGCAGGCTTACCCAACCCAGCTCCGCCCAGAACAAGAGCTGATAACAGGACACAAAATCAACAGCATAGCCTGTTCCTCCAAGCAAGCGCCACCTACTGACAGGGACAGCATCCTGCACAGCCTTTTCACCGCACCCAGTGACTCATTATACAGGGAGTGGTTGAATCTCACCCACAGACACCACCTAACGGCTCAGAAACTAAACAAGGTGTGTGAATACCCAAACAAAAACCTAAAGGAAAGAAACAACAACTGATCGACATGGGAAGAAATCAGCGAAGGAACTCAGGAAATATGAAGAACCAAATGGAAAACACACCCCCAAAGAGGAGCACCAGCCCCCTAGAAACGAACACCAACCCAAATCAGGCAACCAAAATGACAGAAGAGGAATTTCGTCTGTGGATCATAAGAACACTCACCGACCTGCAACAACAACTCAATAACCAACACAAAGAAACCACAAAAAGCCTCCAGGACCTAGAAGAAAAGTTCACTAAAGAAATAGACACAATGAAGAAAAGTTTAACCGAACTCATGGAAATGAAGAATCAATTCAGGGAACTACAAAACACAGTGGAAAGTCTCAAGAACAGGGTGGATCAAACAGAAGAAAGAATCTCAGAGCTTGAGGATAACACCCTCCAACTAAATAAAACCATCACAGAGATAGAGCAGACAAACAAGAGAAAAGAGCAAAGCCTACAAGAGATGTGGGATTATGTGAAGAAACCTAATGTGAGGGTCATAGGGTTACCAGAAGGGGATGAAGACAACACTCAAGGGTTGGACAGGCTATTTGAAGATATAATAGAGGAAAATTTCCCAGGCCTTGCTCAAAATCTCCATATACAAGTCCAAGAAGCTCAGAGGACCCCTGGGAGATTCAATGCAAACAGGAAGACGTCACGACATGCAGTCATCAGACTGACCAAAATATCAACTACAGAGGCCCTTCTAAGAGCTATAAGACGACAGAAGCAAGTGACATACAAGGGAAAGCCAATTCGAATAACATCAGACTTCTCTAATGAGACTTTACAAGCAAGGAGAGACTGGGGCCCCATTCTCACTCTTTTGAAACAAAACAATGCCCAGCCTAGAATATTATTCCCTGAAGGCTAAAACAGGACCTACACCTTTCACCTCTCACGAAAACCAACTCACGCTGGATAACAGACTTAAACCTAAGGTATGAAACTATTAGAACTCTAGAGGAAAAAGTTGGAAACATTCTCCTAGACATCGGCCTGGGCAAAGAGTTTATGAAGAAGTCCCCAAAGGCAATCAAAGCAACAACAAAAATAAATAAATGGGACATGATCAAACTACAAAGCTTCTGCACAGCCAAAGAAATAGTCATGAAAGTAAACAGACAACCTACAGAATGGGAGAAAATTTTTGCATCCTATGCATCCGATAAGGGACTGATAACTAGAATATACTTAGAACTCATGAAAATCAGGAAGAAAAAATCAAATAACCCCATTAAAAAGTGGGCAAAGGACTTGAACAGAAACTTTTCTAAAGAAGACAGAAGAATGGCCAACAAACATATGAAAAAATGCTCAACATCTCTAATCATCAGGGAAATGCAAATCAAAACCACAATGAGATATCACTTAACCCCAGTGAGAATGGCCTTTATCAAAAAATCTCCAAACAATAAATGCTGGTGTGGTTGTGGAGATAGAGGAACACTCCTACACTGCTGGTGGGACTGCAAACTAGTTCAACCTCTGTGGAAAGCAATATGGAGATACCTTAAAGCCATACAAGTGGATCTACCATTTGATCCAGCAATCCCATTACTGGGTATCTACCCAAAAGATCCAATGACACTCTACAAAAAAGATACCTGCACTCGAATGTGTATAGCAGCACAATTCATAATTGCAAGGCTGTGGAAACAGCCAAGTGCCCATCAATCCAAGAATGGATTAATAAAATGTGGTATATGTATACCATGGAGTACTACTCAGCTCTGAGAAACAATGGGGACATAGCACATCTTATATTTTCCTGGTTAGAGCTGGAACCCCTACTATTAAGTGAAGTTTCCCAAGAATGGAAAACAAGCACAACATATACTCACCAGCAAATTGGCATTAACTGAACAGCACCTAAGTGTTCACATAGGTACTATGGTAATAGGGTATTTGGCAGGTGGGAGGGGGAGAGGGGCGGGTATATACATATATAATGAGTGAGATGTGCACCATTTGTTGGATGGTCATGCTGGAGAGTCAGACTTGTGGGGGGAGGGGAGAAATGGGCATTTATTGAAACCTTAAAATCTGTACCCCCATAATATGCCGAAATAAAAAAAAAAAATACAATAAATCCTGGCATATTTAACGCTATTTATTTGGTGTCTATTCGAAACCAGGAAGCATTCTGTCTGTGTTAACTATAATTTGTGAAACCAAACAAATAGAGGTTATTTATAATATTCCTGACACATTTTACAATTTTATAACACTTAAAGGATTTATTTTATCACACAAATGGTACAGTGAAAGAGTATGGCTGAGTGTATACAAGGGTCTGTGTGTGTGTGTGTGCATGTGTATCCTCTGTTTTGCATCTGTCAGATCCATTAGCAATAAATAAAGATAAGTTTGAGCAACAATAGTAAAATGGTTTTGGTATATTCTTGTAATTTCAAATCAAGCGAGTTCCATTATTTCAACCCTTTCATCTTTGTCAGAGTTGTTATTTTTGGAGGGGCTAGAAATGAATTTGTTTTCATTTTTAAGATTTTCTTTGAATTCTCTAAGTTTTATTCACTTTGAAAAACAAAAATTGAGAAAAATGGCCTCAGCTAGCTAGCCAGCCAGCCAATCAGCAACTCAATATTGAGTATCTGTTATATGTTAGACACAGATGATAGGTCTTCAAGAAGCAATAATGAAATAGTCATGGCTCCAAGTTTCAAGAATATCTCAGTTTAATCAAATATGGAGAAGTAAATAAATAAGTATACTGCAATGAAATGGACTTCATATAAAAATGTATAAAAGACACTAATAGAGCAAAACATAATTGACTCTAATTACTGGCTTAGCAGAGATGTGATAGTCAATATAATTTTTGAAGTATAAATAGAAATTCACATGGTAGGAAAATATGTTATCTTTTCTAATAAAAAGGCCTTGACAGGATTAGAAACATGATGATTATCAGATGGCAAGAAATCTTAATATATATTTTCCATATTTTTCTAAATTAATAATATGTTACTCCAAAATAAATAAGTATAATGTGCTTTAGAATGCTTATTTTTAGAGGAATAAATTGAGAATAATAAACCATATGGAAAAATATTGTATAATGTTATCAAAAACTACTGAATATTGAGTGTCCTCCATATTAGTATTTGATAACAGCATTGTTACTGTTTCCCTAATTTATACACAAACTTATTGTAGTATATGAGGGTAAATATTTTGCCTTTGATCATATAACTGATAAACGAATGCAGTTGTATTCAATTAGAATTATAGCTTACTAAAAGGCATACACTGTCCCTTTAGAATATACCTCTTACTCTTCTTATTTAAAATCCTTTAAATTTATCCCATTTTATTTTCAAAGAATAACTAGCTTGGTAGATTGGACAGGACTATTTATCTATATTATATTCACCGCACTCATGACTCATGAAGTGTCTATTGTCAGTTGTATACCCTTCTAGTCATGAGAGATGTAGCAGAAAACTAGGGCACTTCTGCCTACAAACTTGTCCAATTGGTAAGATAGGTCAGTCACAGGTAATTTGCAATATGTAACCTGAACAAATGACTCTATCATGCCTATAGTATAATTAGTCACATTCCTTTCATATCTCTAAATTAATTTTAAAGTGTTAAAACCCACTGTCAAAGCAACAATTGCACTAGACAAAGTGAAGCATGCAAGATAGACTTAATTCAAGGCTGTTGCATTGGGGGAATTGGGACAGAGCTTAGTCTGAACTTAACTCTACCGAAACATAAGGTGTGTGGGTTTAGGTGGTGAAGTGAGTTGGGGGAAAGTTACTGGAGGACTTTGGGGGAGGTTGATCATTGGGAGGTGTCAGTCAAATTTAGTTATTTCTGGATGTGTAAGAGTTTTTCTCTGTGATTTGGTCCTCTGTCTTTGCTAATCAGCATCCATCAAAGTTAGGCTCCTACCCACCTATAAGAAACAGTCCGTATATCACCTTCCTTCCTGATTACATTTCAGAAGGACGATTTCCAGGTCCTTAAGGAAGACATTCGTAGGTTGTAAAACTGGCAAGAAGTTTTTTTAAAAAGATAGGAGCACAGAAAGAATTTATACTTACAAGTTTTCTTGTAAATGCTCTAAGAAAAGAAAGGTCAGCACCTAAAGTGAGGAGGAAGCCTGTTTACATTTTAGACAAGCCAAGGGAAAACATTAAGTCCTCTTTGTCACAAAAATACTGGATTGCCAGTAGGCAGATTTCCAACATGCTGTTTATTCTGTCCTATCTCCTTTTTTTTTAATTCAATACCCTTGAGTACTTAAAGCAAGCTCTGGAAATTTACCTGGATGAAAAGTCTTGTTTAATGTATTTTGTTTAGACTATAAATAGTTGACCCAGGCAATATCTTAAGTAAACATAGGCAACATATTAATTTTGGAATATTCTCTCTATTTTAATAGATCATTTGCTGCCCTTGAAAATTGGAAAATATGGTCTAATGGGGGTATTTGCATTTCTAATGCCTGTCTTATATAATCTAAATGAAACTTGTCATGAACTCCAGAAGCAAGTTGTGGGAAGCTCTGTCGTCTAATAGTTCACTGCTGCCATTCTTATTACTGATCCACTCCACCATACAGTGTGGCTGTTGGATATTAATTAGATGTCTTCAACTGTTATTTGGCTTTATCTAAGCCTACAGCAGTGTGGTCATCCAATGAAGAAGCCACTGATAATGTCTCACACTTATATGACCCAGAGTGAATACATCTTTTCCACATAGACTTACCTGCAATCAAGACTTATGGTATCCTTTTTTTTTTTTTTAATCTCAGCATATTACAGGAGTACACATGTCTAAGTTACATATATTGCCTTTGCCCTACCCGAATCAGAGCTTCGAGCTTGTCCATCCTTCAGACAGTGAGCACTGCACCCACTAGATATGTATATACTCATCTCCTCCTTCCCTCTCCCACCTGCTCGACATCCAATGAATGTTACTACTATATGTGCACATAAGTGTTGATCAGTTAATACCAATTTGATGGTGAGTACATGTAGTGCTTGTTTTTCCATTCTTGCCTTACTTCACTTAGTATAATGGGCTCTAGCTCTATCCAGGAAAATTTAAGAAGTGCTAGACAACCATTGTTTTTTTGTGGCTGAGTAGTACTCCATAGTATACATAGACCACATTTTATTGATCCACTCATGCATTTATGGGCATTTAGGTTGTTTCCACATTTTTGCAATTGTGAATTGTGCTGCTATAAACCTTCAAGTGCAGGTGTCTTTTTTATAGAATGTTTTTCTTTTCCTTTGAATTTGCTGAATCAAATGGTAGTTCTACTTTTAGCTCTTTGAGGTATCTTCCTATTACTTTCTACAGAGGTTGTACTAGTTTGTGGTCTCACCAGCAGTATATGAGTGTTCCTATTCTCTGCATACACACCAGCATTTAGTCTTTTGGGACTTTTTGATAAAAGCCATTCTCACTGGAGTTAGATGATATCCCACTCTGTGGTTTTGATTTGTATTTCCCTGATGATTAGAGATGTTGAGTAGTTTTTCATATGTTTGTCAGTGATTAGTTTGTCTTGTTTTGAAAAGTTCCTGTTCATGGTCTTTGCCCACTTTTTAACTGGTTGTTTGATTTTTTCTTGCTGATTTTCCTGTTTCATATAGATTGTAGTTATCAGCCCTTTATCACATATGTAGCATGTGAATATTTTATTTCATTCTGTAGGTTGTCTGTTTGCTCTCATGATAGTTTCCTTGGCTGTGAAGAAGGTTTTTAATTTGATGAAGGGAATATATTTAACTAAGAAGGTGAAAGACCTCTATAGGAAGAACTATGAACACTAAGGAAGGAAATAGCAGAGGACATAAACAGGTGAAAAACAATACCATGCTCATGGGTCAGCAGAATCAACATTGTTAAAATGTCTATACTGCTCAAAGTGATCTACAGATTCAATGCAATCCTATTAAAATAGCAACACCATTTTTCACAGATCTAGAAAAAACAGTTCTACACTTCGTATGGAACCAGAGAAGACCCTGCATAGCAAAAGCAAACTTAAGCAAAAAGAATAAATTTAGAGGCATCAATTTACCAGACTTCAAGCTATACTAAAAGGCTCTAGTAACTAAAACAGCATTTACTGGCACAAGAACAGAGACATAGACCAATTGAACAGAACAGAGAACCCAGATACAAAATCATCCACATACGGCCATCTAATCTTTGACAAAGCAGACAAAAGCATACACTGGGGAAAAGAAACCTTATTCAATAAATGGTGCTCGGAACATTGGATAGCCACATGTAGAAGACTGAAACAGGATCTGCACCTTTCACCGCTCACAAAAATCAACTCATGGTGGATAAGAGACTTAACCCTAAGGCATGAAACTATAAGAATTTTAGAAAAAAATGTTGGAAAAAGTCTTATAGACATTGCCCTAGGCAAAGAATTCATGAAGAAGATCCCAAGACAATCACAGCAACAACAAAAATAAATCAATGACATCATTTTACAGATAACTAAATTATGAAGTATATTTTAAAAGCCTTGTATATGAGAGGTTGAGATGTATACCAGATCATGTTATTATTTGGAAGATGTTCTTCTAGTTGAAAAACTGTTGAATAATCACCTAGTTTTAAATGGCAGCATTATATACAAAAGGTCCCCATATATTTTACTTTGTATATTTTTTTTATGATATAGCTTACATGAAGACAGAGAGTTTGATTTTACAGTCTTGACAGAAGTATCCAAGTAGTTTAATATGACTAATTTGAGTTATTTATATTATTGTTTTGTGCTAGACCTTTTTGCAATATCTACAAGGAAAAAAATAATGGTAATTCTTATAACATAAATTTTGAAGAATAAGCAGTACACATGAACAAAAGTTCTTAGAATTTTAATGTACTTTGAGGCTTTGCTTCCTGGAGTAGTTAATCAAGTTTATTTACATTTATTCAACTGATAGTGTTCATACCTGAACATAAGAAATAACAATCCTTCTCTTAAGTTAGAGGAATTATTTCAATAGTATCAAGTTCAGTGTGAAGGCAATATTTTACAAGTGAAATTGATAGTTTATGTAATAGTAACTGTATTACTTTTATATAATTATTAAATCAATCAATAAATGTATTAATGCAGACAGATAATTATGAAAGATCTGAAAAACTTATGATTTAAGAAAAATGTTTGTTAGTTGATAATAATCTCACAGCAGTAGAAGATCTGCCTATATCTTTTTAATATGTTGTTCTTAAAATAAATTGTGTTCTTCATAGAATATTATTTTACAATTAACCCAATGTTGGGTACCCACAATAATAAAAGTAAAACAAACATGCCATTATATTAGGATAAAATGATTTGTGATCTATCACAAAAAATTTTAAAGTCTTAAATACATGCCACTAAATGAAACTGAGTCTTCTAAAAGTCAAATTCACATAGATAATTCTAAATATAAATAATCTCTCAAAGTCTATATATAGGACAAAATTCTTCCATCATATATATAATAACCATTTTTAGATTGGTGTCTGGAAAAATCAATAAAAATAATATTCAGAAAGTTTTTATAGTTTAATTTTAACCCAGAGCTTATATCATTTAGCCTAATAAAATTGAGTAGACCAGAAAAAATAAGTTTGTAAAATTGATTTTTAAAGAAGAGAGGTTTTCTAAACCTCAGCATGCATATGATGGGATTATGATATTTTCATAGCTAAAAATATGATTCAAAATAAATATGCTTTCAACATAAGAGTAGATATTATAATTGCCAAGGAAATCAGGATTTAAATATTATTTTTAAATTATACTCTGTAAAGTATTAATACAAATATGTATCTGTGTGTGTATGTTTGGGTATTTCCACACATAAAATGATGTATGAAAGCTATCCATAGGTTAATTTAAATAAAGTAGCACTGAGAAGCAAAACTCAAAATCAGTTCAGGATCACAGTAATGCTAAATCTCTGGCAGGGCATCAAATAAGGGACATTTAAAAAAGAAGATTTTCTATTCACTGTCATTTCAGTACTCACAGCATGGAAATCCTCATGGTCGAAGGTTAAAATATGGCTAGATTCAAATGATCTCATGAAAACATACCCTTATCTCCATCTCTTGGCTCTGATTTCTATTGTGCTTACTAAATTCAGACTAGCCTTCTTCCAGTCCATGCAAGTTGACTTTCAATAGCACTAAGCTTATCTTCTATTATTTTGACATCAATAGAAGCAGATTGCTTGTATTTATTTACAATAGTTCCAACAACAATTATAAACTGTCTCATTGATCTAGCATTGCATATATATCTCTGTTAGTCAGTTGAAAATACACAGCCAGCTTGTAGTTTAACACAGGAACATTTTATTTGTTGCTCAAGTCATGTCTGATGGAGTCATGACATCTTTAACTTATGCCCTTAAATTTCTCCAGAGCAAGGAAGAGACAGGAAATACGGGAAAAGCACTGTGAACTGTCTTGACAAGAATTCAATCAATGGACCCACCTAAACACACTGGTAAATATACTTTTCTGCACGCCAAGAAAGACAGAAAGAAATAGGATTTGTTTCTGCCATGTTTTACTTTCCCAATCACTTTTCACACAGGTTTGATAATCTAATGAGCCAGATTGGGGTAACATATTACTTTGAAGTTTGGGGGAGCTAGGAAGTCAACACCATCCACATTACAGTTGGGGGGGTTATATCTCAAAATAATAATTACTTTTATAGCTAAATGAGGGAATAGAGACAAAGATACAGACTGAAAGAAAAAACTGCCCAGATATATAAACAGTTGTTTAAAGAAATATATGCCTTCTCATTTTTATCAAATAATAATATTGTCTGTCACATATAAGTTTTCATCTCATCTCCCTCAACCAAATATAGATAATTAAGTTTATAGTCTAAATTATTGATTAAAAATATGATTATGGGAAATATATCAATGTTATGCTTAATGATGCTATGTTTTATTAGGTATAATAAAAGTAGGATTTTCACTAATCAGTAACAAATTTATATTTAAGAAAGACTCACCAGACATGTATATTTGATAGATTACTGAGTGCTATAAGAAAGTATTGGAGTTAAGGAGGAGATAAATAGTATTTGAGTTACTAATACAAATTCAAATTTGTGGAGATATATTCCAGAATAATATGTTTGTAGAATCTCAAAGTTAGGAAAATACATAAAAGTCACCTAATTCAACAGGAATCTTATGTCTGAATGCCCTCTCACTCCACATAACATATGCTGAATATTTGGTGATGACATTCTTTTTTGTATGTAGATGTAAGCCATCTACTAAAATATTAATAGCTACCACATTTTATTATCAAAACTATTATCAGAGTTTAAGGAAAACTGAGTTCCATCTAAAAGTTTTGGTGAAATGAATAGAATGTTGAATTGTCACCGAATTAATAAATGTGTTGTGCAGACAGGAATTTCAGACATTCTGAACAGTCTCATGTGCAAAGCTAACATCACAGTTTCATTTCTGTCAGGTCTATTATCTTGGCATTTTATTCTTCAGGTACTAAGTTGAATTGATCTCCTGTCTCTAACAGGAGACAAAATTTCATCTTCATGTATTATGCAAATTAATGCTAATCCATCATAGTCTCATTTAGTTCTTTAAAATACTACACAGCAGGCTTACATTGAAAACATGTGCAGCGACATTCAGTCTGGATATGTCTGATGTTATCTTTTTCCCCCTGCCTTTGAAGAATTCTGTGTAGAAAAGGCTATCTGGGATCCTGGAAAGATTGTTCAGGGCCACTTGGGAAGGGATCCCACAGCCTTTGCTATGAAGAACTGTCCTGAATGACACTGTGTTGCCTAAGTTACCAGGGAAGATTAATATTTATAAATATTTGTTTTAAGAGGGGTTCAGAGATTAGTAGTGTAAATCTTTTAGGAAGATGCTGGAACCTGAAGTATAAAAAGATTATAAAAGATAAGAACGTGGCCGTGTTTCCAATTCTGACAAGACATTACCTGCATGTAAAGTGTCTCCAGATAGAAAGTGGAAGACAGTAAAAGCCATTCTAGTTTATATTTCACTTATTTGTGCTCCATGCAGTCAATTACTGCATACTTGGATTAAAAAAACATCAGAATAAGTATGTTTTTAGTGTTTCTTCTCACCAATACCTATTCCATTTGAAAAATTTCAAGGGCTATTCATCAAATTTCCATTTCTTTTAGAGCTTACTCCTGTAGCCTAGTGTACTTAATATTCCTTCTTGCCTTGTCTGAATAACTAAATCATAATGACTCAACAGAGCTTATCAAGCCTCTAAATCTAACTTTTCATGCTAAATATTTAGACAATAGAGGTATGACACCATGAGGATGAAATAATTCAAATTCGGGCAGTGGACAATGCTATAGAACAAGTGATTCCATTTAAATAGTGAATGAAGAAATAAAAAACATTACCCAGATAAACTGAGGAAAAGGCTGCAATAAACTAAAAATGGGCCATATTTGGATCTTGAATGAAACACCAACCAAAAGCCAACTTCAAAAATGTATTTTTGAACTCCAGAAAAGATGAACATGATCTGTTATTACATGATATGAATAGACTATGTTTAAACTTTAAGATGTCATAATGGTATTATTATAGTAAAAGCTTTATTTGTGATGTACAATAATGTACTTGTGGGAAAAAAGTATAATACTGTCTTTCCTCTTTGGGCTAAAGATGACTTTTGGAAAGACTGCTATTATATTTAAATGATCTTCTTTATTATATTTATGATGATGGCATTCTGGAGTGATAGAACCCATGTGTGGTAGTACTTAAGTGATAAAGAAATAAGGTTATGTTTAATATGGAAGGAAATATCACTACTGCACCTATCAGAAGTGTTTGACAGATTGAGTTACTAGTAGCAATTGTTGCTACTTTGTATGCATATGTGTAATATATGTGAATATATGTATATACACATATGTAACACAGATATACATATTTATTAATTATTTTTCCTTTTGAACCTTAATAATTCTCAAACTTTGAAAAGAAACCACAGTCATTTAAATTGTCTAATTAATAAAGTCTGATTTGCATTTCCCTGATAATTAGAGATATTGAGCATTTCTTCATATGTTTCTTGGCCATTAGTCTATCTTCTTTTGAAAAGTTTCTGTTCATGTCCTTTGCCCACTTTTAGATAGGATTGTTTTATTTTTTTCTTGCTGATTTTCCTTAGTTCTATATAGATTCTAGTTATCAGCTCTTTATCAGATGTGTAACATGTGAATACATGAGTGGATTAATAAAATGTAGTGTATGTATACCATGGAGTGCTACTCAGCCACAAAAAACAATAGTGACCTAGCACCTCTTGTTTTATCCTGGATAGAGGTGGAACCCATTCTACTAAGTGAAGTATCACAAAAGTGGAAAAACAATCACCACAGGTACTAACTGTCAAATTGATATTAACTGACTTAACTGCCCAACGCTTAAGTGCACATATAGTAGTAACATTCATTGGGTGCCGAGCAGGTAAGAAGGGGGAGGAGGGGATGGATATAATCACACCTAATGGGTGCAGTATGCACCATCTAGGGGATGGATATTCTTGAAGCTCTGACTCCGGCGGGGAAAAGGCAATATATGTAACCTAAACATTTGTACTCCTGTGATATACTGAAAAAAATAATCTGGTACAAAGTCTAAAGGGAGAAAACTGCATGGAGTTTTTCTTTTTTAGAGACAGGGTTTCACTCTGTCACTCAGGCTGTAGTGCAGTGGCATGATCATAGTTCACTGCAGCCCTGAACTCATGGGCCCAAGCAATTCTCCTACCTCACTCAGACTTCCAAGTAGCTGGGATTATAGGTGCCAGATATTATATCTGGCTACACTTCAGAGTTTTGTCCAAGAGTAGAAAATTTTAATCTTATAGGAATCAGGAGAGTGTAAGCCACATTTTTTTTTTAAAAAAAGTATAAACAAAGAAAAGAAAAATACAATTTTACAACTTTAAGATTAACCCATATTTCATTAATAAGATGTATGTATTTTATTTGAGGTCTAGTTTTAATATAATTATTGACATATTAATACTATTAAAATCTCTTAATAATTATATACTTTAAAACTTAACATATTTTGAAATTTTAATATGAAATTCAATAAACATTTTGTATGTAGGTACTTTTATAACTCTACAGGAGCTTTAAATAAATGTTTAGACATTATGAACAAGACTATACCAAATGCTATGATTAATGTTACTAAACAGTTTCTATTAAAAACTTCTGTTTTCAGAACCTGACATAATTCTGAAAAAGTCTCGGTTTGCACTAAAGTGTCTCATGTTTTGCCTTTTTCCCTAGGTGATTTTTTTCTCACGTGTGGGCGGAAAATCTGTTCCCTTTGTCCAACAAGAGAGAATGTGGAAAAATATATTTTTTCATTGTAAGAATAATTTGGTACTTGTTTGCATTTAAAGTAGTTCAAGTGGCATGCTTATATAACTACTATAAATAATTTTGTGCTTTATTTTGATTATAAAAATTATACATAATCATTGTAGAACTATTTAGAAACAGAAGCAAGGAATTCAAAAACCAACACATACTATTAACCATAGTTTATATTTTTCTATTTCTTTGCAACCTTTACAAAATAGATATACTGAATATTTTAGAAATTGGAATATATAAGTATAAAGAAACAAGGCATGATTTTTAAGATTCTAAATTATAGTTCTAAATAGTTCCATAATAATTCATTAATACAAGGACTATAATTGTTTAATCAATCATCAATAATAGAACAAGTATTTTGTCTCCAATTTCCTATAATAAAAATTATATAATGTACACATATATTTGTGTGACTAAATATTTCTTTGCAGAAAC
This sequence comes from Microcebus murinus, assembly GCF_040939455.1. Lineage (NCBI taxonomy): Eukaryota > Metazoa > Chordata > Mammalia > Primates > Cheirogaleidae > Microcebus > Microcebus murinus. Next base: position 19,033,339 of record NC_134114.1, read on the forward strand.
TTCCTGGAATTAGAAAAGACTGCTATCAACTAAATATATTCTTGCATTTATTAAGAATGAAACCAGATTATGTTTCCTATCCTTCTTTATAATTAGATATGATCATGTGACTAATTTCTCTTCAACCAATGGTTAGCTGAATTGAAGGGCATCCCATCCAGATCTTTCTCATGAAATCTCCCATTTACTGTCCTCCATGTTCTTCCATTTTGAATGACTGGCCTGCCGCCAACAATGGTGGCTTTGAAAACATTTGTTGAATTTAATAGCTACTTTGGTCTTAACTTCTGGACTACAAAGCAGAAAGTTATTCTGCTGGCTTTCCTACCTGCCTAGGGCTCTGACTTGAGAAACAAACTTCTTGTTTTTTAAGCTACAAAATTTCAGAGTTTCTTTTCTGAATTATATATTTTTAAAACACTTTATTGAAGCATGATTGGCCTATAAAAAGCCGTGTATATTCAATATACACATCTTGGTGAGTCTGGGGTAAATACACACCTGTGAAATCATCACCACCACCAAGGTCATAAACATATCCACGTCCTCTGGAAATCTTCCCCTCACACTCATTATTGTTGCTGCTCTAGGTTTGTATTTTTGGCTTTGTGTTGTGTTTTTTTTGTGGGGTTTTTTTGCTGTTGTTATTTCTTTTCTTTTTTTTTTTTGTTTTCTTTTTTAAAAGAATATTTAATATAAGATCTATCCTCTTAGAAAACTTTAATATACAATACAGTATTGGCAGCTATAGGCACTATGTTGTATAATAAATTTCTATTGGATTATGACCTTATTTAAGTGTAATTACCTCTTTAAAGATCATTTCTCCAAATATAATCAAATTGGAAGCTAGAGGTTCAACATATGAATTTTGAGGGACACAATTAAGTCCATAACTCTGAGCAATCAGTGATCACCTCATCTATACTAGCTTCTGTAAGCCAGTGAAAGAGTAATAGCCCCACACTTTGAGAATGCATCCATTCAGAAACAGCCTACTCTATTGACCCTGAAACCAATATCTAAACACCAGTAAATGTGCTTCCATAGTTAATACTCAGCATTTCTAAATACATCTACTTCTGAAAGACCACTGATCCTTGAACTTTATGCTTCCCTAAACATTATCAGTAGACTGGTAGCAAGATGGCAGCAAACAATAGAGCCCTCTCCTAATTAGCAAGTAATAAATTCAACTTTTTTATTTCTAATGTTTAGTGATAGCTTCATCTTTTCAACAAAGGTATAAAATATAATTTCTAGGCTTAAAATAAATAAAGACCAAATTTAAAGTTGCAGGTTTTACATTAATGATATGCTGACTCCTCACCTAAATATCTTGCTCACTTTTTCCTCCATTCATTACTGAAACTATACCTGCGAGTCTTTCTTTTTCAGTGTTGCTCTTCTCCAAACACCATTTACCTATTATATTTTGTTTAAATATCATAGAAGAAATTGATTTTCTTCAATCCATAATATACCTGGGTAATTTCTAAGTCAAATATATATATTATACACACACAAACACACACGCACACATATAAAATATTTTTCGCTAACAATAGTTTTCATTATCTTCTTTCTGATATTTATAGAGTTGCTAAAAATTAAGACAATGTTCAGAGTCCTTTGAAAGGTGTCTATATATATTTATTTATTCTGTCTTGGGATCTGTAGATGTTATATGATGTGCATACCCAGAAAAAATAGCTAGTTTTTCATTTTTGTCTTTTTGTTTTCTCTATCTGGAGGAAATCAATTTTGGATACTTTATTTAAATGTGTTAATTAACACAGATTATTGAGACCATATGGAGTATAATAATTAAAATTGAATATATAATTATTCTGATAATAAGTATGGTATGTATAGCTTTCAAGAGAATTTTTGTAGTTCACTAAGATGTCATATCCAATATTATGTCTATATTATCTTATTTGATATGCTGATAATGTTAATTTTATTTTTAAGCTGAGTATTTGTCTTTAAAGTTATTTTCTACTTGGATATTTTTAAGAAACTTATAAATTTAAGAAAAAGGTAATATTTTATAAAATGATGAAATTTTAAGTTTATTTTCTTTGGCACTTTGGGCCACAATTCAATTAAATCATGTTTTTAGTTCCTTATGCAGAAAAATATTCAAGGTTTTTAAGAATCATTGATGTGTATTTTGGGGTTTAAAATATTGCCTGTAACTATTTCTCACATATAAATATTTATTATTTATGTCTGTCTCTACCCCTTTTGAAAATTATTTTTTTTTTATTTTGCCTTTGCCAGATTGATTAAAGCTTCAAATTCAGGTTAATAATGTTGTTTGGAGTATTAAGATAAGTAAAACTGTTAAGATTTTAGCCCATAGGTAAATCAAACATATGCTTCTTTTCCTTATATAAAAAGAATAATGTGGATAGTTTGATTTACTTGATATCCTTTAGATTTTAATTATTTTACACTTATTGTGAGAGCTCTTTTGTTTACTAAATCTAGGATTAAGGAAAATGGATATGCAAAAAGAAAAGTGAAGTCATTCTAGGTTAATTATGTATAATTAAAACATTAATATGAATATGTTTTAATGACTATATTTCTCTGGCTAAAAGAAGCATAGTCAAGTTTTATGCATGGACTGGCATAATAACTGTCAACAAATCAATTTTTAAATGAACAAAACAATTGAGAAATAAACTTGTCAATCATTGACATCCATGATATACTTCACAGGATAAATTAAGGTCTCTGGAGATTTGCTAACATCCTCATTGTCACTTTACCTCACATATCACTATCCATCACTGTAACATCTTGAACCCAGTGAATCCATTAAGGAAATATTCATGCCCAGTACAAACCTTATAAAAATTCCTTTGGATAACACTGATTTAATATTTGTTTGTTGTTGATTCACACTAAATGAATGTCAAGAAAGCTATAGTATCATAGGCATAAATTCACTATTTTAATATACAAACATATTCCAGAAATTAAATCAATTCAAAGGACTAAATTGCTCATCTCTACCCAAGCTTTCTATCTAATAAAAGATAAATATACAAATAATCATATAAATGGTAGGTGTGCTTTTGGAGTGGACCTTGGTAATTTTGAATGCTTTGACAGAAGAGGTTTCCTGACCTCTATAGAATCTGCTGTAAAATAGAACAAATTAAAATATGTTTTAGATTACTTGCTGTACTATGGGCAGCCATAGTAAGGGTGGACTGTCATTCAAAGCATACAGGCTTAGAATCCCAGAATCTCCTATGAGCACCTTAAAAAGCACTATAAAACAAATCAGTTGCCTGCAGGTATAGCCTATAAATATGATATGATTTGTTAGCTTAGTCTCAGGATGAATTGAGGTTTTTCCTTGCCAGAGAGCTGCTGTTTTCACAGTAGCAAAAACCAAAATTTGTTCATTTGTTTTATTTCTAAACTGGGGAATTCCAGCCTAACTTTCCAGTGTCAAGGATACAAATTATACTGGGACTATCACTGAACAATTTTTCAAAGCCTTGCTATTACTCAAAATACCCATTGCTTGTATCATACTCAATCCTTAATCTGTATTTAGGATACCCAGAGAACTCTAAAATAAGGCAAGTGTGCTACTCAGGAGAGCTCCCTTGAGGAATTACCCTACTCCCTTTTCATGCATGCTGTATGAGCTGCAATTCCAATTGTGGAATAATGCAAATATAAAAGGGTTCTGAATTTTTTTCTGACCTTTTTTTTTTTTTTTCCAGCCATAAATAAGCATAGGTCTGCCCTAGAGGCTAGAGTGAGCAGTTTATATCCATTACTCAGTACAGTCTTAGACAATCACTTGCACCAACTTTTCCCTTGGTTAGAAAAAGAGAACTTGAAATAGCAAATATTTCCTGTTACACCTGTACATGAAAAACATAGATCAGGTAAAATAATTCATGAATAGTTTAATAAAAATGACCATGTGGTCTAGAACAGGCCTTGCCATTCTTGGAGCTATGCTTTCCTCATCTGTATTTGTTAATCGATGCCTCTGACTCCAGAATCTCATATCAGGATTCATAATTCTTTTAACATCTACCTATATTGCAATTGCCAATACCTTCTGTCCAGAGTCTTAAACCCTACTGTGCAGTCATAGTCATGGAAGATAATTGAACAACACATCCTGCAGTCAGAAAACAACCAAAAATCAAAATAAAAAATTATGATAAACTTATTCCAGTCCAACTTCTCATCTATGAAAATCTGAAAATGTATGGAATTAGGCTCTACAGAATAAATTATGAGCTGACCCAGCTCTAGCCACCAACAGCAAGCAGCTAGGCTATTACAAACAACACTCACAGAGTGCACCCAAAAGTCATACAGGGCCCCTTTGTGACCACTTTTTGACCATCTCTGAAATAAGACAGATATAAAGACTCTACAAATTAAAAACAATGACTAAATCTTCTTTACCTTCTGACTACTTCTTTTATACTGACAGCATTAGTCAAACTTCCTCTTGCTTTCTAGATAAAAAAAAATAATAATAATAACAACTAACCAATAATCTAATTGTCCCTACTTCCTGACAACACCTAATCCATAAGTATCTTTGTTTTCCTTAAGCCCTCTTTAGAATCACACATAAAAACCCCCTCTCAACCTCCCTTTACCAACACAGCCTAAGTACTTTAGAGAAGAAAAAGAAATATCTTTTCCTCATCCATCACAATGGCTAAGACCCCCATAACAAAATACATATTAACAGAGAAAAGCATACAAACTATTTAATATATACGGTTTAGGTGACACAAGAGCCTTTAGAAATGAAGACTCAAAAGCCCAGGGAAAACTCTATAGTTTGATGGAAAATCATGCAGAAGTATGATTGTAGGACAAAAGAGTATGATCTAACAATGGCAACAAATTGGGGGAGGGGGGGCTCAGCAAAGCTTGTTTGTTCAGATTCTCTTCTGTATTTCTGTATGACATTCCTTCCCCTCCAGTGTGTGGCAGAATAAGTGTCACAGGAGGGTCTCCAGAGAAAAAGGAAAGGACAATGTCAGAGAATGACTTTCCTAAGTTTTATGGGGTATTTCAGGGAGAAAGGGTAAAGGGAATTCCAGTTTATACGAAACTCTAGCACTTCAGGAGGGAAGGGACAGGAGAAGGTCAAAGACACCTTCTTGCTTCTGTAGTTTTCTCAATTTCCTTCAGTGTAAAATACTCAGTATGCCAAGGTACCATCTTTTCAGGCACCATGTTCTGAGCACTGACATACTTATATTACCCTTGCTGGTGAAATCCAAATGGTCTAATTTTCAATAAAGGTGTTTTCTTGAATGTCTTTGGCTGATGGGCTTCTATATTTCTTAGGGCCTTCAAATGCATTTTAAAATTTTAATTATTCTTTTATTTACTATTAGAAAAAAATTAAGACAAATGCTACATTACTGAAGAAACAAAACTACTATGAATTAGTGGGTTAAATATTAATATATAACTCAAGAAATTATTTTGGCTCCCAGTTACCAGTTTTTTCACATCTAATAATTTGAGCTAATTTTTCATGTTTGTCCAGATCTGTAATGCCTGTAAATCTTAAAGTCTGCTTTGCTCCTATCTCCAATATCACTCTCTACCGAAATCATTGCAGTTGCTTACTGTTTACGCAGTTTTGTAAAAGTCCCCTAAGTCCAGGACGTGCATGGGGAATTGAGCAATGGAGGTCATTTGACCTTTTAGGAGCACAGCAATTTATTTGCAAAAGGATGAAGTTCACGTACAATATTTTTTAAAAAGCACAATAAATTCCTTTTTATTTTACTTAATGCATAAGCATATTTTATGTGAAGTTAGGGAAATACATTACTTTTCTTTTGTGAAATGTAGGCTGAAAAATTACTGTGTGACCTGAATGCATTCCATGAATAAGAAATATACTCAGCAATAGAAGTTTGGAGTATGTTCCTAACAGTCCTACCTTTCCTAGTGATTTTTTCTTTATGTGGAATGCCTTTTTCCCATTTTCCCTTCAATCTGATAGCTAATTTGCTGCATTCTCTTTGGCTCATGTGTTATCTCCTTCAGGAATCTATCCTTGACTTCTTTAGACTGAATTAGTTGGCCTTTTTCTGTGATTCCATCATACTCTGTACAAACATATCATCCCATATCCTTAAATTATTTTTTCTGAGTCTGTTTCTCCCATAGCTAATGAGTTTCTTGAGAGAAATCTTACCTTATTCATTTCTGTATCTGCAATGCCTAGCTCAGTGATTGTACAATAATCTCCCAGTAAATGTGTGAGAAATAAATGAGTGGTTATAATCTCTTCCTATTTCAGAAGTAAAATCTAGTAGAGACAACCAGGTGCTTCTTATTTAAAATACATCATTTTGAAAACCTAACAAATACTCCCATATTTGCTATTGTGACTGATTAAGTGTTCTCTACAGTATATAATGAAATTACTTTCTTTGTATTGAAAGTGATTTTGTTGCACTATTGAAAAAATATCAATTAGATACTAATTAGTCTTGCTCTCTGCTTGTGGAGGGTTTGAGGTAAATGGGTGTGGAAAAGAATAGGAGCAATAATTAAGTAAACATTTAGGCAATTCAAACCTTGTGCTCCTTGCAGATAAAAATGCAAATCAGGTTTGCAATATAACCTCCATACAGACAACCAGAGCAGATGCTAATGAATCTAACGTTTGTCTAGAGTAGTTTAGTTTTAAAACCATTGATTTCTTTACATAAAAGGACTGAAACATAAACTAAAGTTGTTATGCTGTACCAAACCTGGAAAATTAAAGGCTGCTAATGGTCCTTTATAATACATCGTGAAGATGATAATTATGAAAAAGCACAGAAATATTGATGAATCATTCTCATCTGGCAAGAGGTCCTGACTTATTTGACAGAAGGTGCCTTGCATAGATCAGCATAGAGAAGTGAGAGATAACAGCTATTGCGCTACATGATAGTGTAATAATACAACATTTACAGAGTTTTAAAGTGCAAGTGAGAAACAATAAAAGTGAAGAATTTCACAGTTAAAGAAGAAACATACCAGTCTGCCCTTTAGCACAAAGTCACAACCCACAATTAAGGGACTCATGAGTCAGAGTGAATGTGGCTGCTTGTTTAAAGAAATAGTCTGCACAAATTATTCAAGTCTTATTTATTTCATTTTTTAACACTGAAAAATATACATGCTTTCTTTACAATGCCTGGATAAGAACACTCCTTAAACCATATGGTTTTGCTTTTATACTCAAGAAGAAAAAAAAAAATGTTGGCGAACAATTGCCAATCTTGTATAAATGTAAGCTGGCCTAGATGCCTTGTATATCCAAATCTAGGATGCCCCATTTTCCCAAATTTATTTCCCTCTCCTCTCTATTTGCACCCTGTGCTGGAAATACTGTCTTCTTGCTCTGAAATAGTCCTTGAGAGCTTTTATTTGTGTGAGTCAATCTCCTTCTTTGAAGTCCTTTCTTTCTTCCCTATATCTACCCAATTCATGCTCCTATTTTAAAAGTCCCTCCTTTGTCCTATAAGAATAACATTTAATGTTTGCTTAATGCTTCTTATGTTCCAAAATGGGCTGAGCAGTTTACATACAGTATATTATTTAATCTTCATAAAGACCTTGAGGAGGTTGTAATAATTATACCTACTTCACAGATGATGAAACTCAGAGATAAAGAAGTCACATAATGTACCCTAGGTTTAATGTCTAGCAACTAGCAAAATTTTAACTTGGTTCTGACCAACTAAAAAACTTTTCTTCTATATTCCTTCTGAAATTATTACCATCAACTCAGAATTTAGCTTTCAATTACCTTATGATTATTTTCACATGAATTATTTAGGTATCCAAGAGTAGACTATCAGATGAGAGAAATCTTAAGTTTTATCTTTCTGAGTTTCCAGAACATTTAAAATGTTAAATAAGGAATCTTGAACTAAAAGCAAGAAGCTGAGGCACAAAATATGATTTTAAAGAATTTACATGAGCCAAAGTGAGAATGGCTGCCTGAGAAATACTTCCAAGTTGCCCTGGGGAGTGCTCCATTTGGTCTTCATTACAAGCAGGATTTTAAAGGCAAAAGGGGACAAGGAATGGACTGATACAAAGTTGTTTGACATGAGTTCTCATTGGTTTACAGAAATAGCATTGATTAGTGGTTGGCTATATATATCATTGGACTATAGCGTAGGAGTCTTGCGTCCAGAGTATGGCATTTTATGTCTACTTACTGTCAGTCTAGAACCCACGTCATGAGTGACTTCAAGAGGTAATTATTTAGCTTAAGGGAGGAGTGCGAAGTGACTATTGTTCCATTTTAGATTCTTCTGTGAGCCTGAGAATGTAAATGAGCTAACATTTCTCAGATAAAAAGTGCTGTTTACTTTCTATTTCCCCCTTTTGCTCAAAATATTTCTTCTGGAAAGCATTGATAATCAAAGTCTGAGTGTCTGGTGTCCCTCATTGCCAGGAAGGTAGATAGTCCCATAAAATATGGGGCAGGGCATGGTGTGGAGATGCCTCAGTGGGGAATTTTTAAGCGTACCCTGAAGCTGAATTGGATGGTGTCACATAGTGGCAAAAATGAGACCTCAGTCAAAGCATTCATTGATTTATATAGCTGCTGCTAGTTGTTGAATCATCTCTAGTTTTTGAGAGTCCATAATTTGTTTTCTCAAAAGAAGTAAAATGAGAGATACATAGCATTAATAATTTTAATAGTAGAAATATAATGCACACAAGAGTTATAATCGAAAAGAGAATGCATAGTCCAGAAAAAAAAAAAGAAGAAGAAACTATTCCATCAGGGAGCCAACTAAAAACATCATGAAGAAAATTAAGTCTCAGTTCTTCTTTAGAGATTTGCTGCAGCCAAGTGATTTCTTTTTAAATTCTTGCTAGATGAGTTTCTATTTCATGAGAAGTATTTATGTATACACAACAGAGGTATTTGCCACCATACATACACCTCCTTGATCAGCTAATATGTAAAGAAAGACAATGTGATTGTCTAGTACAATCTTAGCCAATAAATCAATAGTTTTTCTGCTGAGTTACAACAGACAGCAATTTCATCAGCAGCATTTCTTAAGGATGTAGAAAGATTTCTTTTTATTTATTTATTTATTTTTCTCTCTCTCTCTATATATATATATTTCAGAATATTACAGGAATACAAATGTTTTGGTTACATTGATTGGTTTCGTACTGCTTGAGACAAAGTTGTAAGTATGCTCATCCTCCAGACATTGTACTTATCAGGAATGATTTCACCCATCCTTGCTTCCCAACAGAAAGATTTCTATTCATATATTCATGGGAAGCAATACCCTACCAAGGCAAAAGGTTCTCGTGATGAAATACATGGAGCCATTTTCTTGATGGCCAAGCAGATAATTAATAGATTTCCCCCCAAAAGAAGCTCTACCTAAAATAGATTGGCAGTCACACCTTGAGAAAACTTTGAAGGATCTGGTCCAGCATTGGATTTCTTCAGAGCTATATATATAGAGAGAGTGACCAAATATTCTAAGAGACATTGTCCTTCATCATTTCATGACCTTACACGTTTATTAATCCATGGATGGTGATCTCCTTCATAGGCAAAAATAAGTCCTGGTGGAACACAGGTAAGTATGCTATGATATGAGTATACCAGTTTGGGGGCATTATTAAACCATGGGTCAGAAATGTTAGAGAAAGAGAGCAAGTTGGATCATGTTAGCAAAAGGGATTTTTTTAAAAACAAAGTTTGAAAGCATTTTGTTTTTTAGCACCGTCATTTCTGAGTAAGACTGCACTCATTTTGACAGCAAAATTCTAATGAGTTAAATGGAAACATGGGACAAGCAGGTTAGAATGTATAATGCAGACCTGATAATGTTTTCTTTTATGTGGCCTCTGAGTGTGTCAGGAATATAATTAGTAATACCAGTGAAATTTAGGATAGGATGTACCAGTGGGTCACTGTGGTCAAAAGTGGTTGGTAGTTTAGGGTGCCAAACCCAGTGTATTGTCACATTTATAGCAGTGGCAATAGTTTGTGCAATTCTGATCAGAGAATTATCCCTCTACACTATAGTAAACTTTATTAGGAACAGCAAAAACAGAAACCTGATTATAGACATTTTTTATGTGTGTGTATATATATATATATATCTGAGATATACCATCCCAGCCTAATCATATGGTTCCATTAAGATATATTTAGTATGGTTTATTTTAAGAGAACTATATATGGGATAACTTTACCAAAGCTACCAGGAGAGGATACTTACAGTATGAAGGAAGCTTAAAAGCGTAAGTATTCTAGTCAAAAGAAAAATAAGACCAAATATTTAAGCTGTGGTAAGAATTAGAATCATGAAGAACTGATTATACCGACCTAGTTCAGTATTTTGGGTAGAATAATACCTCCAGGAAGAATATGAGTTAGCTTCAATTGGAGATCTTCAGTCATAGAAGATGTCCACTCTGGTAGGGTTGCCTTTTTAAAGAGAAATATGAATGGATGAGTCAGTGCTCTTAAGTTGGTCAATAATACCTGATATTGTCTCTTCCATTGAGGATGGAAAGAATCTTTACTTTGGTGAAGTTTTTAGGAAACAAAATCTCCAGGTTGTAGGCCATGATTTTTAATGCCTTTGTCTCCTGAGAGCACTCTATAGAAAGAATCCATTATTAATTTGAAGTTCTTGGTGAGAAGTTTTGTGTGATCTTGGCAATAATGGAGGATATCATCTTTAAGAAGTCTAGGTTCATAAGCTCTTTATCTGCTCACATGGGTCTTTGTGATATTATTCTAAAGGGAGAGGCTGGTGTTTTCCAAATGGGATGGATCACAAGTTGAGCAGAATCAATGTGATAGCTTTTGGCCAGGGAAGGTTAAACACTTTTGTTAGATTTTTTAATTGAGTTTTTATTATACCATTTGTCTGTTCCACTAATACAGAGGATTTAGGGTGATATGCACAAAGAAGGAATTGGAATATAGGCCAAATGTTGCAAATGGATCGAATTACTTTACTGATAAAATGTGTTCCTCGTTTGATACAGAGTTCATAGGGAACTTACAAGGAGGAAATTATCTTTTCTAATAACAATTTACCTACTGCTTGGTCCATGGGTTGTCAGCAAGGGAATACTTCAACCCCATGAGACAACATGCAAATTATTATTAGTACTAGAAAGTATCTGTAACCCTGAGATGGAGGCAGCTGGACAAAGTCCAATGGCCATATCTCAAATGGTCCTAAAGGTAAAGAAAAATGTCCCTGTGACCCAAGAACAGATTTTCCAGGATTATGTTTACAACAAACAGTACAGTGAGAATAAACCTTTTGTGCAACAATAGGGGATAGTTTCCAATAATATTGCTTTCCCCGTGCTATCATTTTGCCTGAATTCCAATGAGTCAGCTCATGAATGTAACATAAATATGGTAATTGAGGCTGTAAGAAAAGAACCAGTCTATCATTAGGTCCATACCATAAACATGTTTATGGGGAAAACTTGCTCCTTTATCTTTCTAGAGGTCTATTTCTTTCTTGGGAGCTCCTGTTTATGCTTCTTTTAATAAAGTTTTAAATGGGTGGTGAGTCTGTATGAACATTTTAGAACACCTATTGCCTGATGTAACCTTCAGGGCAGCATTCTTAGCTACAGTGTCAGCAAAATAGTTGCCCTGGCTCTCTGGAGTATCTAGTTTTGGATGACCAGGAATTTTGATTTTAGCTAGAGATTTTCATTTTTGAATTGAGTCTTACCCTGTTTATTTTGCTATAAAGGAATACTTGAAGCTAGGTGATTTATAAAGAAAACAGGTTTAATTGTCCCATGATTCTGGTGGCTGAAAAATTGGGCATGTGGTGAAAGTTACAGACTGCTTCCACTCATGGCAGAAGGCAAAGCAGGGCCAGCATGTGGATAGATCACATGGTGAGAAAGGAAGCAAAAAGGAGAATAGGGAGATGTCCAGCCCTTTTTAACAACCAGCTCTTGTGGGAAATAATAAGAGCAAAACTCACGTAATTACTGAGAGGGCAACACAAAGCCATTTACGACCCAAACTTCTCACTAGGCTTTACCTTCAATATTGGGGATCAAATGTCAACATGAGGTTTAAGGGACTAACATCCAAACTATAGCATATTGCTTCCAAAAGGTCAGAGACCTGTTGATCATTTTTGATGTGTTGACCTGTGTTGTTTCCAAAGCACCCCAAAGTCATGGACTATCCTGAATGCATATCTGCTGTTGGTGTGAACATTAGCCACTTTATCTCTTGCCAATTGACAAATATGAGTTAGGGCAATCGATTCTGCCTGCTGAACTGATTTTATATCTGGAAGAGGTTAATCCTCTATAAGCTCAGTTAGAGATACTATGGCATTACCAACCCAGTAATTTCCAGATTCATCTTTCAAATAAAAACCATCAGTGAACAAAATTACATTGGCATTACCTACAGGTGTTTCTTATAGGTGCTCTCTAAGTGAAAAATAAGTCAATTAGGGTGGTGTCTCATCAGTAAGCAAAGGCAAAAGAGTGGCTCAGTGAAGATCATTATAGCAGAAATAGTAGTGTTAGGTGAGAAAAGAAGAAGAACTTTATAGGAAGCAAGTCTATTAACAGTAAGGTCAGAGATGATGTGAGTTCAGAGGGATTTCTACTGAGTGAGGAACATAAATGGTGAGAGGAGATCCCATAACTACTTCCTCAATAGCATTAAAGAGCAAGGCAGTTATAGAGATTGCTCTTAAGCACAATGGCATCTCTCTAGTGACTGCATCAAGTTGCTGGCTGTAATACTCAACAGGTCTATTATGGTCTTCCTGTTTTAAAGACTTCCTGGGCAATTCCCTAGTCTTCATAAATAAGAAAATGGAACGCTGTAATTGGAATGTCCTAAGGCAGGGGCAGTTGCAAGACTTTCCTTAATAACTTGCACGGCTTTTAGTCTCTCTGGAGTCTAAACAGAAGGACCAGGCTGATCCACTTTCAAGATAGTGTAAATGACAGCACTAATAAAAAGAAAAAAATTAGGTATCCAATTCTGATAATGTCCAGCCAGTCTCAGAAATCCTAAAAATTCCTTCTTTGTCTATAGTTTAGGGAAGCCTGAATGCCTTTAATCTCATCTGGCTTTATAGTCAACCGTTCCTTAGAAATTAAATGTCCTAAGTGTTTAACCTACATTTAACAAAATTGGAGTTTTTCTCTAGAAAAGTTATTTCCCTTAGATGTCAATTGTTTTAAGAGATGTACGTTAGCATACTCATAGGATTACATATTCAGAGACAAAAGGAAGAAGTCATCCATACATGGGATGAATGTAGACCTCCTTCTTATAAATGGATATCAGCCAAGTTACATTTCATTATTTGAAAAATAAATGTAGGCTTGTCAGTGTAACCTTGGGGCATGAAGATCCAAGTATACTGACTATCACCCCAAGTAAAATCAAACAAATATTGACTATGGATCTACTAGTATACTAAAGACAGCACTGCATAAATTGACCATAGTAAATATCACACTTTTAGTAGGGACTGCTTCAAAAAGAGTATGTAAGTTTGCTACCACCAGATGTCTCAGGACCATAATGCTGTTGATAGCTGTCAAATCTTGTACAAAGTACCAGCCTGTCCTGTTCACCTTCCGTATGGGAAAGATCAGAGTATTACATGGGCTGGTACAAGAAATATTGAATTCCTTTTATATAATATTTTATTATGGGTCAGATTATTTCAATGGCTGCAAACCTTATAGGGTATTGGTTGATATTAGCTAGAAGTTTAATCAGGTTTACTTCTACTTTAATGGCAGGGGCTGAATATATTCTACCAATGTCAATGGGAAATTGGGATCATAAGCTGACAAAGATTGCAGGAAGTCATCAGTGCCATTCATTAGTCTGGTTTAGAAAAAAATTTTTCATTTTTATAATTTCAGTAGTTTCGTTCTGTTTGCTCCTTCTGTTACAAATTTGCATGCCTTTGCCCCTTTAGGAAAAGGAAAATGTATACATGTGAAGTTCCCAAAACCTCAGTGTAAGAGATATATGGGAGCTGAGGGAAGAAAGGAAAGGTCACTGACTGATTGTACCTGGAATTCTAAGGATTTGGACTTACATACAGTCACAGGTTGATTAGATACCCCATCCATTTGTATAGGTTTATTATTCTGAGGAAGGGCAGAGTTTAAAGTGGTAGGGCTGAAGACAGAAAGGGTAGCTCCAATATCTATGAGAGTATTTGTCTGTTCTCCATTTATGAAAATTTCCATTTCCCCTAAGGTATTAGCCTGGAGAAATGAAGAAGCCTCCTTTTGATCTTGCAAATAACTGTATTCATCTTGTGGGGTATTATCTTTTTGTTGTTCCTATTGTGATCTAAAGTTTTTACAATCTTTTTTGAAATGGCCAGGCTTTTTGTCACAGAAGCAAACACCTCTTTTATCATTAGAAGGAGGCACCTGTCTTTTCTTAAAAGACCCCATTTGATTAGTCTGTTGTCACAGTTACAAGTACATAATCTTTGAGACCTTAGATTTTTCTTCTCTCTGAATAGTTTTAGAAAGTTTATTAGCCAAGCTTACTAATTTATGGGTTTGTATATATACCCAATTAAACTGATGTCTTTTAACTAAGGTAACCAAGTCCTCATGTAAGCCATTGAGAAAAGTAGAATTTATAAAGGAATCATTCTGATGATCTTGGAGGTAGGTCAGTGTCATTCATTCCAGAATAGTGTTTAAAATGTTTTTCAAACTTTTCAGAATAATCAAGCACAGATTCATCTGGCCTTCAAGTCCATTGTTAAGTTTACCTTCAATCCTGCTTTTTAGGAAAGATCTAGGGAATGGCATCATGAAGAGACCTGGCTATAGTGTGAATCCTTTTATGATCCGCTTTAGTCTACATTTAAAAATACTCTAAAGAATTATTCTAGTTTGCCTTTTCCAACCATTCAGTAGCCCGGCCTTATGATAATAGCATATGAACTAATTGATATAGGTCACAATATTCAGACTTTTACATCCTGACAATTAAATCAAATTCTTTTGCAAACACTATGGGATATTGGAGTGGGTCAAGGAAGTCTTTTATAATATTCCTAAGTTCAAATTTTGCCCAAGGGGTATACACAATAACAGTCTCCCGTCTTGCTATAGGTTTTACCTTGAAAGGAGATGTCAAAATAGAAGGTTCAGGAAGGAGGTCGGAGACCTGGGGAGTTTCCTCACGTGGTGGTTGTAGGGGAGCCGATTTAGCACAGGAGGGTTCAGATAAGAGGGGATATAAAGGTGCAGTGGTAGGAGGATGATGAGCAGTTAGAGGTGGAAGACAGAAGGCCTCTAAAGTCTTCTTTTAGAAGTCTATTCAGAAATAGATTCAGATATTTTTTTGTTTGCCACTTGAAGAGAGGCAATTTCTCAGAATTTTTTTTAGAAGCTTTAGGTGCCATTGGAAATAATTCTCTCATTCAATCTGTCTGATTCTAAGACTAGCTGTTTCTAATTGCTCACACAAATAAATTATTTTAGGCATTTCAAAAGATCCTCATTCTTGCCACTGCTGCTTATGGTCATCCCAAGTTATGTGGATCCATTTTCCTAGATATTTAGAATCCCCATCAGCAGACGATTCTAAAGGAAGGTGTACTTTAATAGAAGGCTGAGATTTTGAAGCTTTATTTCCCATAATTTGGGAGCTTTTCAAAAGTGACCAAGGCCAGGAATGTGTTTGGGGTTGAAGTGTGCTGCTTATGAGTGTCACTTCCCTAGGTGTCATCCAAGAGTTATGAATTAATTGCTCTCCTATGTATTTCAGACTGCTTCTAACTGACAGGTGGCAGCAGGTATGGGGGAACAGTCACTTACATTACACCATGATGAGCAAAAAGTATCCCTAAAAAATGTTCTTCTTATGAGGATTGCCATACAAGGCTGCTGTATATCCTGGGAAACAACCTCTGAGACCTCTGCAAAGTTTCTAAGTTACCTGCAAAATATCTAAGTCAGCCACTTTGAGAGACCAAAGGGGTAAGAGGGAGCAATTACCTCTTTTCTTTAGGGCAAGGAAACTCAACCTTATGCACTTTTAAATTAAGAACTAACAGGAATTTTTCACAAATAAAAATGAAAGTTCAAATTTCAAGTAATAGAAACGAACTGCAATTTTAAAAGCGTGATACATAAAGCGAAATCACCAATGCAAAATTGCCAATACCTTGACCTGGACTTTTCTGCTACAAGGCAGGAAGATGTAGAAAAAGGCATTTTCCCTTTTTTTTTTCCCCAGAAAAATTCTTCTGACTGTTAGGCATGGATGAAAAATCTCCCATTATAGGAAAGGAGGGCTGGAAAGAACAGCTCAGGCAAAATATATACTTTCAGTCAAAAGATTAGGGAGCGGTCTGGATTTCAGTAGGACTCAGAATCAGAAGAACACAAGGGGTTCAGAACTGGCCAGTTGCTGAGTCCAGAAGGAATGTTGGATGGTTGGTGGTGGGGAAGGGGGGTCACTCTTCACCCTGCTTGCTGGTTCAGAAATGTTGGCCTAAAAGGAAAAAGATGAGGCACAGCATATAATTTTAAAGTTTACTTGAGCCAAAGTGAGGACTGCTGCCCAGGGAATACTTCCCAGTTGCCTTGGTGAGTGCTTCCTTTAGCCTTTGTAACAAGCTGGTTTTTAGGTGAAAAGAAGACAAGGAGTGGACTGATAAAGAGTTGTTTGACAGGAATTCTGAGGGATTTACAGAAATAACATTGATTAGGGATTGGCTATTTGTTGTTAAAGTGTAGGGTATGAGTTATGTCCAGTGTATGACATTTTGTGGCTACTTGATTTCAGTTAGTCTAAAGCATGCATAATAAGTCATTTCAAGAGGTAATTAGCTCAAGGGAGGAATGAGATAGGTAACATTTTAAATTCCTCTATGAGACTGATAATTTAAAGGACCTCAAATTCTTTAGATAAAATGTGCATTTTCTTTCTTAGGCCCTTATTACTCAATATGCAGTGATAGGTAGAAACACACAATAAAGTTATCAATCCTGGTTTTAAAGGACATATGAGTAGTTTTAATCACAACATATTCATTAAAAATAAAAGGTAAATATCAGTATAAAAGTAATTATATTTTTTAAAACAAACAAGACAGTTATATTGCCAAAGTATAGAAAATAATACCAAGAAAGAGATTTTTACTGAATATCTACAAGAAAATTCCATATTGAGCTGGGTACTGCAAAATCCCCAATAAGCTTATAGTTTATAAGTAGAGGCTGATCAGTAAGCCAGCAAAAAAAAAAAAAAAAAAAAAAAAAAAAAAGAAAGAAAGAAAGAAAGAAAGAAAGAAAGAAAGAGAAGAAAAGAAACAGGAAAACAAGGTCCACAAGAATCATGTGCATCCAGTGTTATTGAACACACAGAAGTGATGTACAGCTCTCACAGGAAGGACTGCCTAGATGCTTGTGTGGCTGAGATGATCTGGGATCACTGAGAGTTAGCCAGGGAAATGAAGTAGAGAAAGATATTCCAGGAAAAAGAAAAAAAAATGCGATAAAAATGAACACTGAGGAAGGGAGGTCAATGTACATTAATGAAAATGCAAATGATTCAATAAGACTGGACTAACAAGTGCAAAGGGTGCAGTGCTAGTGGGGAAGCCAAACAATGTAAACACATGCTGTGTCCTTGATTGTCTTTCCTGCCCCACTAAAAAGCTTTGAACTTTTCCTTAGAAGTTTGGCAATTCAATAGAACTTTTTGCAAGGAAGGTGTGCAATTAAATCCCTAATTTATAGAGTCACAATGGTAGAAATGCTGAGGGTAATTAGAGGGGTTGAAAAGTTAATTCTGAGTCAAGTTGTTATAAATCAAGGAAGAAATAACAAAGCAGCAGGGAAGGATATTCAAAAGATACTCAGAAACCAGAAGCAAGGGAACTTGGTGAAAGATTGGACTAAGAAAGTAAGAAAGAGCAAATCACAAAGGAAGAAATCCAGTGTATAACTTAAGAAACTGGATAGATGTGAACGACTGGCCGAGATTGCAGAACAAACATACTGATAGCACACTGTGAAGATGATAAGATCAATTTGAATATTTATATTTGTAATGCCAACAGGAGATTTTTTAGCTGACAGTCTTGACCTCACAGTGAGATTTGATATGAGATAAAGATATGGGGATTCAGTATTTAGGTACAGGAGTGATTTCTATTGCACACAGAGTATGTGCATAGCACAAAGAAAAGAAACCGGTAATTGATCCCTGAGGAAAGCAAACATTCAGAGGGTAAGCAATAAAAGAGAAAGCAGAATATAAATTGGGCCAACACATGTAGGAATGATAAAGTAGAAATAGGGAGAGGAAACCTGGAAGTCAAAATTTGTTCTAGAAAACAGCACTACTCTATGTACTTCAAATAGAGAAGATTTAAAACAAAGAACAGCAAAATTGTCACAAGGTCTGGGAAAACAAAAAGAAAATCAGTGAGATTATTCAAAGATTAATAATTTTAATAAATTCCTACCACCCTTAAGTCAAAAGAGCCATATTGCATAATTGTTCTGCTGCTGGAAGAGATTCTGTGGCTGTCTTGGCTGCTTTGGAACAACTTTACAACTCTACCACATCCCCACTGCCTTCCAAAAATCCAGAGGACCACCTTACTTTTTATGGTAAAGTAGAATGTAAACTTAAAATAGCTCACTGCTATTTTTGCTGCCTTCGGCAAAATTAAGCTACCAAGCCTGTGTTGGAGGCACATCCATAAGAGAGCAGCATATGGCTTCTTTCATTTTCCCATTTCCCAGACTCGTAATGCCTTTCATAAGGGAAAAACCTATCAAGGAAAAAAGTTTTTAGGCTTCAACAAGGCAGAAAAAAAAATTGAAGTATAGTTGAGAAAAAAACAGACAAATGAGCTTAAGCCCATTATCCAAAATGAGGTGACACAAGATCGGAAGAATGGGCTCCACATGTACTCGCCATCAAATTGGCACTTATTAACACTATGGTGCTCGAATGGTGGTGGTGTTCACCAGGGATTCAGGGATTGGGGTGTAGACTCACATCTGAGGAATGTGGTGAGCATTGTGGAGGGGAAGGGCATAGCTCTAACCCTAGCTAGGGAGAGGCAAAGACATAAAATGCAACTAAAATGCTTGCACTCTCATATTTTCTTGAAATAAAAACAAAACAAAACATACAAAATTTTAAGGATGGATGGTCAACATTAGAGATTTGAACTGAGGAATTTTGATTTGATTGAAAACTACCAATCAAATTGCTTTCTGAAATTATGCTTCAATTTATTCTCTTACTAGAAGTGTATGGGTGTGTTTTTCCACATATGTCAATATCGGAGATCATCAAACCTTTTCACTTGCATTGCAATAGTTAGAAGGACTGTCTGCTGCTTGCTTTTCTTAAGAGATCTGAGTACATTTTCAGTGCCAATTCAGCTACATATTGTGCCTGTCCAGAAGGATACATCTAGGAAAGACATGACCTCACATCTCTCCTGATCCTAGGCAACAAAAGAATGGTCTTGTGGTCATGGCAGTGATTCTGTTTTTCAGCTAAGCTTTCTACCTCTCAATATTTACAGTTCCTCAAAGAGAGATCCTGAGATGATGATTTGGGTGCAAGAATTTTATTTAGTGAGTAAACTCAAGAAATATTAAAGATACAGGGAAGAATATGTCTTAAACTTAGGAGACTTACTAATGTGATTCATGGTGCTTCCTTGCCCAGACATAACATAGTCCCACAGTGAAAGTGTGAGAAAGTGAGAA
Source organism: Microcebus murinus (assembly GCF_040939455.1). Taxonomy (NCBI): domain Eukaryota; kingdom Metazoa; phylum Chordata; class Mammalia; order Primates; family Cheirogaleidae; genus Microcebus; species Microcebus murinus. The sequence goes on from NC_134114.1 coordinate 19,053,166, forward strand.
AAGGAAGGGAGGCAAGTCAGTAAAGAATGTATTAATGTATTTTCTGTTGCTGTAAGAGTTTGGCACTAAATCCCACAGGTGACCCTTTAAAAAACTGTAGAGAAGTCCGCTAAATTTTGTCTCCCCAAATCTAAGGAAGCTGAGATATTTTTCAACTCTTAGTCCTCATTTGTTAGGATAAATCTTGGGGTGTGAACTTGCTGGCATTTATGTGTATCAGTTGAAGACACTCCTTTGAACAGAGACACTCTGAGGCAGGAAGAAGTAGGAAGCCATTGTGATGTACTGGAACTGGTCTCGGATGAATATGGACAAAGGTAAAATGGGTGTAGCTCTGCTCTGTTCCTCTCCTTTCAACACACCCATCCTAAATTAAGTTCACCCTTTCCAGTCAATGAGTCTTCAAGATTGTAACTGGAAATGATGCCTCCAAAAAGGTCTTCAAGTAGAGAGTTAACTGTGCAATTTAGTCATTATGCTATAGCTTTTCTTGAGGCCATAATTAGTATTTATTATTTTATTCCTCTACAGCAATTCTAAATTTCCCTTCACCTTTATTCAGTATTTCTGCTGCTCTAGGTTGTTTTTTCCTATTAAGTGACTGAAAGTTTCATTTCTGAGGGATCTGCACCTTGGTTATTTTCCTATGACACAACATGTTTGTCATGATGTTAACATTCTAATGTCTATGTATGGAAGCACGAAGAGGCACCCTAGTAAATCCTCTACATTAAAGACCTTCTCCTCACTTTTCCATTATACAGCACTAATAGTTACTCATGAAAGTCGAGGAAAATTATCCCAGTCAGTAGATTAATTATTTTCTTTGCCCTTACCCGAAAAATGACTCAGGAAGCAAACATGTTTCTGGTTTCCATGAAATTCTTACTGTGACCCTGATGGAAGTATTCCACACTTATGAAATAGGAAATCTATTCCACAGAGCACAGAGTTTCAAGCTCAGGGAAAAAACATTTTGCAAGCTAGTCATTGGTGATGATGGTGAGAAAAGAGGACATCCCTACTTTCTATTTTTTAGAGGTATATTCTACTATCAGGTGCACAGTATCATACAATGACTGTCGGTTCACTGAGTATATCACATCTTGAGAGACAGTAGTCCTAATCTCAGTGAGAGTCAGCCCCACATTCGTGGTTCCTCAGCTAATCTCTGAAATGGCCCTTACAAAATTCTGTCATGCCAGCAGTTTATAATTGGTACAGTGGGTCATAATCCCTGTGGATTCCCAAGCATCTGATCATTACTGCACCTTTGTATTTATGTGTGTGTGTGTGTGTGTGTGTGTGTGTGTGTGTGTGTGTGATTTTCCGGTGATTTTATGCAGGGTCCAGCATCAGTGTATGAGACACATTGTGAGTTCTTGAGTAATGAAGATAGAAACAATCAGGGTGGGAGTTCAAACCCATATTCATAATACATCTCAATTATAGTAAGAACAAATAAATTCCCATCCTCCTCCTGAGTTGAAAAGATCTAACAGATTCAAATTTTATCAGAATTTGGCTGGCTATTTTCCTCAAATTGACTTTATATCTGCTGCTAGTAAGTTACACATTTAGTAATAGTAGTAGTGAGGTCAGATTGCTCAGAGTAAGGACATATTGCTTGAACCGGTGAATGGCTTCTCTCTGTGCCACAATGACCAGTACATTCATGGACCCCCTGTACAGCATTTTAGTGTCCAAAGACAAAAGATGGCTGGCAGGCATTGAACAAATAATTTTCCAATTTCTATAATGGATACTTTCTATGGACTTTGATATGAGACTTTAATGTCTACGCCCTTTTTATCCACCTCAATAGGACCATTCACATGGATCTGCTCCAGACCACCTTCTGTATCATTTTACAATCTTGCTCATTCCTGGCAACTGAACATTCACCAAGGCCATTCAATACTTCCTAAAATTTCTAATATATTCTTCTTCTGCCTACTTTTCCCTCTAGATCAAGGATATTGCCCAGTCAGTGGTAGACTACCTCCATATCATTGACAGGTGGACACTAATTTCAGCTGTAGCAGGTCCAATATATCGAGATGATCTATCCAGTTTTTTCTCCTTCTTCATCATCTAGTCATAGGACTCCTCCACACACATATGCACAAGACCATATGTATGACTTGAAGGAAAGAGTTTAGCCACCTGTATTGGTTTTTTAGGACTGTTGTAAGAAAGTGCCATAATCTGGGTGGCCTAAACAACAGAAATATACTGTTTCACAGTTCTGGAGGCTAGAAGTCCAAGATTTAAGTGTCAGCAGGTTTTGTTCTGATAATGGTGAGGGAGAATTTGTCCCATGTATGTCCTCTAGCTTCTAGTGGTTTGCCAGCAATCTATGGGTTTCTTTGTGTTGTAGATCTCTGACTTTGTCTTCACATGGCATTCCTCCTGTGTGCATAACTGTGTCCAAATTTCCCCTTTTTATAAGAACACCAATCATTTTAAATTAGGAGCCCACCCCACTCTAGTATGACCTCATTTCAATAAATTATATATGCAACAATCCTATTTCCAGAGGATCACATTCCGAGATATTGGTGGGGATAGGCTTAGGACTTCAAAACACAAACTTTCCCAGGGTACCATCCAACCCATAGCATCATTTATATTTATATGAAGTCTATCTTCTCTTTTTGTGTATTTGTATGTGTTTGTGTGTGTGTTCGTGTACATGTATGTGTCTTTGGATATTGTTAGGCCTAAAAAAATTCACTCTTCCCAAACTTCTACCTAAACCTCCTATAAAACCCACTGCTTTTCCCTTCCTCAGTGTGTATTAGGCACATAGCCTTTGCCAGAGTCTTAGGGAGATAAAGGAATGGAATGCAAAAGGGGAACTTACTTTCCTTATCCCTCTTGATAAGGATGACACTTATCACTCCAGGTTGTTTGAAAAGAATTTATTGCAGCGCTGTTCTGGCCCAATTGCTCACTTTCCCCCAGAAAAACCGTTGATAAAACTCAAGGCTCCTCCTCCATCCCTTGGCATGGATGCGTTTTTTGGCCTCCACCCATCTGCACCCAGAAGCCCCAAATAAACAGCATTTTGCTACACATGAGGTGTCGTGTGTCTCCCTCTTGGCTCTGTATCTAACAGGTATGTGAATGTGTGTATACTCCACAATTGATTAAACCTGCTCACAAATATACGCATGAATTGCGGTTGTGCCCATCCAAATCAATGCTTTGTGGTCTATCTAGGTCAAATTAATGGCTCTGGTTAAATCATTTTACATAAACTTGATTAAGCTCCATAGACTGTCAGGCATTTCTTTTTGAATGGGCAACTGTTACATGCTGCAGATGGTCTTTTTTCCAGAACCCTAGGGATTTGCATAATGTCTCTCCTATTAGAGCTTGCCAGGGACACCATATGCCATTTCTATCTGCCACAGATATCTGGGATTTTAGAGTCAACTGATTCTCATTGCTGAATGCAGTGAACCTTGTACCCAAACCTAAACCTGCTGTAGGACTCTTCCTTTCTCTGGGCCTCACTCAAATGTGGCATCTTTCCAAGTCACTTGGCTAGAGTAGCATTCCCAATTGTACTATGGGCTATTTACAAAATACAAAGTGATCTGTCACCAGGTACTGTTCCTCTTTCTTCATAGTTGATATTGAACATTTGATAACTTGCCATACATCTTAGATAGAATGGCTCCAAACCTTTAGATATTAAAATGTCCCTAACATTGCAGAACCCTAACATTTTGTATAGTTTATCTCCCACTATTTACAGGGCTTTCAGAATACTTGCTACTTTTGATCTTGAGGGTGACATTAATCTCTGCTATACCATCTTACATATTTTTTATTTTTCTAATTGACTTTCTTGACTAAAGGAGAAGCATTATCTGGGACTTCAGCTTCATCTTCTTAACATAATCTCACTTACTACATAAATTATAGAACTACCATGAAAATTATGTCCACTGCTATGTATATTATTCCATATTATATAATGAAGGACGAGAGGAAAGACCACAAGGTGGGTCCATGGAACTCCTAGACCCTTTGTGAGATGAACTTGGCACAAGAATCCTTGCATAACCTCTGTTCTTCCCACTTTTATCACCCTTTAATCAATTGTTCTTATAATATCTGGACATTCTGTTTATGTAGTATATAGCATTTCTGGTAAATAACTGTAGATTCCTTTGAGAAGTAATTAGATAAAACATTGTCATAAATTCTTTCTGGAACAATTCAGTTTCTATCCCTAAGGGATGTAGGACTCTTCCTCGATGAATGATCTCTTAGTCTGAGAATTGGCTCAGTTCTAAAGAGTGTGTGTGTGATAATAATTCTCAATGAAGACAATGACATCAGCTCTCTCATTGACAACTTTTGATTTTTTGGTTATAAGCAGAGTACTATCTTCATTGGCTGCCCATCTGTCTTCCACTAGTAACACTACATTCTATTACCCACTGTCACTGATCCTGCATGCCAACACCAGCTGGTAATATTCAGCCTTGCTGCCCATTGTGGCAATTCTACACACTTTATCTTTGACATTATGTACTGCCACCTGGTCCAACTCTTCCAGAACCTTATAATCATTGATATTAGCAAACTCTTTCATAGAGAATCTTTTTCTATGAAATAGTTTTCATTAGAAAAACTCTCCTGTATGCATCAGGTATTGCTACATTTCCACTGCATAAGATACCTCTCCTAAACTTAATGTCTCACAAAAACTATCATTTTTTTCCCCTCACTGGTGTACAGTTTAGCTAGGATGGCTCCAATACACATTTGAAGTTGGCTGGCCTTAGTAATAAGCTTTTAGCTAGGATTATATATCTTCAATGTTTACCTTCATTTTTCTTGGATTAGTGCCTACTTGGGGCACATAATCTCATGGTGATTATGAAGCACAGTTAGCAGACAGAAAAACATATGTCTTTAGGTTTTGATAGTACTGGCTGTCTATGGCTTTTATTCTCATTTCAATAGCTCAACATTAATGTTTGCATCTTCCCATATGGTTCATGGCACAATCATATAAAGGGAAAAAGTGATAAATCAAGAAGAATATTCCAATCTACCACAGCCCACTGTATTGGTAACAATTATGCACACTTCTTTCACATGCCAGTTAACTATTGATAATTTTCTTCACAGGACACCAACACAGTCACATCGCATCAGGCTTGAGGTCCAGGAAATCATAATCTTTATCAGGTCTGGATAGGAATTATCTTGATCCAATATCTAGGAAATAATAATAAAGATTACTCCCACATATTCAATTTACAATGATGATGAAAGGAGAGATAATATAAATAGAAAGTACTTAGTGTTCACTGGTCTATTCTGAAAACCCCCAGACTAATATGAGATTTCATTCCCCTGAGATAAGGATTATCTCTTTCTTTGACTCAACTTTTCTCCCTGATAATATTCATTGGACTTTTATTTTTTGTGACTTTTAATTCTGCTTCTGGGTGATCCTTCGGTTTCTATCTTCCTTGTTGGGCACGTGGTAGTGGGTGTCAAAGAATATATCCTTCCTGGTGACTGAGTACTTCAGTGAACATGCTTTCCACAGAGACAAAATCAATTCCTAAATTGTTTTGACTTTCAAAGACCTACAATATCTTTTAATTAAAATTATTGGAGCTTTTTAAAAGAAGTTATGGGAATATAAGAGTTGTATATATTTATAAGGTGGATGTGATATTTTGATAGAGCATACAGTGTGCAATAGTTCCATAATGATAAAGGAGTCAACTCAACAAGAAAATATACTAATTGTTAACATGTATGCACCCAACCCAGATATATAAAGCAAATATTCTTAGAGCTAAAGAGAGCAATGGATCCCAATACAATAATAATTTCGGGTTTCAACACTCCACTTTCAGCATTGAACAGATCAGTTAGACAGAAAATCAATAAAGAAATATCTGACTAAATCTGCAGTATAGACCAAATTGACCTAATAGACATTTACAGAACATTTTATTCAATAGCTGTGGTGTTTCTTGGATAGCCACCAGTGAGATGTGTCTCTTACAGTAGGAGAAAATAGAATATTTGCCAAAAAGAGAGGAAGAGAGACAGAGAGAGAATGAGAAAGAGACAGAGAGACAGAGACTGAGGCAGAGATAAAAAGAAAATAAAATGACAGAAAAAAATTAAAACCAGCAGAGTCAGGTTAATAGTTGTCAACAGGAACCAGATGACAATATGTGAATGTGGATCTTAAGAATGTTGGATTTGCAGAGTGGTTGAGGGTCAAGGTTTCTTCTTTAGGCTGGTGCTTCTGGAAAGTTCTGCTTCATGCTATAATTCTGGTAAACTAGATCTGCCTCAATATGTGTCATCCTCCTGGGGCCAGCAGGCTACCTAGGATATGCTCTTCTCATGGTGATACCAGAAGTACAAGAGGACCAGCAGCACTACAAGAGGTCTCTGACTGCCAAGACATAATAATGTCCCACTGCCAAATCCATCAACCTTCAGATGATCAAATCTTGGCTGGGACTAGGGGGAGGTGAATGAGGAACTCACCTGGGGCACAAGATTTAAGGACTTTCTAAAAAACTCAGTGAGCAAGATAAAAAATGTTTTAATGCAATTTTTTAAAAATGCAAAAAGTACCATGATCAACAAAATATCAAAATTTTAAATAAAAACAGAATCCAAACTTGAATTTGCATGACCCTGAATTACTTGCCTTTCCCCAATCCCACCCTCCAAGTCACATGGCCAAGCCAAAGTTGGCAGGATGAGAAATATACTCCATCTATTGAGGTGGAATTTAGGGAACAGAATACTTTTGAACAACACTGTTACTAAAAGATAAACAATGCATCTTAATATTTCAATGAAGAAATTATGTCTGAGGCAAATACTTCTTACTTCTAGTGATGAAAAGCTGTAGGAAGGAGGAGGGATGCGTGCATGTGTGAATAACATGAATAAAAATCCCATATGAAGATTTTAAGATGTATTTTCATATAAAGTGACTTAAGTAGTTTTAAATTAAAAGTTACTTTAGCTTTTACTTGAAAGGCATTATATTTTGGGGAAGAGCTGGGAAAAATCCTATTCTAAGTGTTTCAGTTTAAAAGCTTATTCATTAGTACAAACAACTAAATTGCAGGACTACAGTAAATCTTTCTAGACACCAAACAGAACCCAGGAACTCAAAGTAGGTGACAAAGGTCTACTGTTTGAGCATAAAGAAGAAGAAGCTATAGATAGCAGCCCTTAAATTATATCCTTCTCTATCCCTGATACAAAAGTTCACCCTCTTCTCTCAGCCATGCATCAAGCATTCTCAGGAAAGCTCTCTCATTAAGTTAAAAACTCAGAGGTGGTTATTTTCACTCAGCACAGAAGCCTAATGAATATAACAGAGGTTCCCACACAGTAGTTTGCTTGGGATAGAACACCTTGCAAAACCAGTCACCCTGTCACTAAGTGGAACTTTCAGAGCAGTGTCTGAGTATGTGCATATGAAATAAAGCAATAATAAAGCAATTCTAAATTTGAAGTTAAAGCATGAACCACCATTGTAGGTCAGCACATCCATCATGCCAGCAATGTTCATCTTTTTTCCTGGATTCTAACAGTTCCCATTTTTAAATAAGGAATTTTTAGGATCTGGGATAAGCAAGGAAGTTGAAAAGCTACTTGAATAATTCAAGTTGTTTTCTGATCAATTGTTTGGAATTAGAATGGACCCCTTTGGACTGAGAAAGCTCCCATAGCTCTTTAAAAAATATGGAGCATTTTGCCTCAAACAATTAATTGCAAATAAAGTTTGAGAATAATTTCTATTAGTTTCTATATGGTGATAGAGCAGAATTTACTGGTGTTACCTAAAATGACCTGTGAGGTACCATCCCTAAGTCAAACCTCTCTACCTTACTCCCTTATTATGTATGACCTTAAGGTATTTAATTTTTTCTCACATTGACACTATGTGCAATACTATTTTAAGCATTTAACTTAGTCACAAAGACTGTAAAGGTTGTGCAGAAACCCTCCCCGTAGGTAAGTGGTGATGTTGGCAATCTGAATCTACAGTCTGCAATCCTAATCATGGCACCTTCATTATCACTATGTGCTTTTTGGTACTTTAGGCCCATGATCAACAAACTCCCCATATACTTAGCCCTGTTAAGGGGGAGAATTTCCTTCTTTTCTGAAATCCCATGATTTGCTCAGACTTTGAGTATTCTACTCTCTTGAAAAATTCTGTACTCAAGGATTCTTATGCCTCTTCCTGTAAACTCTATGACACTGTAAGTCCAATGCATATATGGGCAGGAAGCATCGACTCCCACCGTCTCACTACATCCTTTCTTTTCCATCCTTTCTTCATTACAGCCACTCACTCCTTGGATTCTATTCTGTATCTTAGCATCACTTGAAAGACACCCCTAACCTAACAAGCATTTGTTTTTCTTTAGTTTAGCCCACTTTCCATGCTCTTCTCCCCATTAGTGTTTTGAGTTCATTGATTCTTTTACCTTACCTCTGCCTATCATCCCACATCTTACTGTAATTCCCTTCAAAATAAGCTTAAATTCTAAGGTCTGTCATTTAAATCATTCCACAATATCATTCCTCTGCTCATGGTTGAGAAAAACCTAAACTTAGATTATATTTATAGTCTACCTTCTCTGAGAGCTGTTCAAGTTATTGAGCTTTACTCGAGGAAATCTCAAAGTTCAAATATATTTTTAAATATAAATCCATGCTTATAAACTATAACTTACCCTTAACACTGCATGGGGAAATCTGCTTTTCCACTAAGGACCTCTCTAATTCTCCATTACCCCTTAAACCTCAGATTGTAAGCATTCATCCCAGTCTCAGTTTTTATGATCTAGCTTCCAAATATAATGAGATATAAGGAGCCATAAGACAAAAACTCCAGGAAACTATGGCTTTGGCAATGTGTTTCTTACTTTCCTTCATTTCAGTGAAGGCTTTTGACTTTACCATGTATTATTTTCAACTTTTATCTGTCAAACACATTCAGAGATGAGGAGGTATAGGAATACAAATAGAAAGAAAGCCAAGACTGAGGAAAAACACTTTTAAGATGTCTGGTTACATCTATACTAATGCATTTATTCTTATACTGATTTATTCAGTGTCAAGTTAATGAGTGTTTACTGGGGGTTTGTAACAATGCTGGATGCTGGGGATACAGGAATCAGAAAAAGCAACAAGATCTATGACAAAAAATAGGCTTATAAATTGTGAAAGGAAACAGATAATACACAAAAAAGAATCATAATAAAGTGTATTCCTGTAATAAATAATAAAAGTGGATATATTGGAAGCATTTAGTTATTGTCGTCAGGGAATTATACAGGGAAGCCAACAACGTAAAGACGCAATCAACCACTTAAAGCTCTTAAAGAATGAAAAAATAAAAGAAGCTGCAGGATACATAAGACTTCAAATACAGGATAGTGCCTGCTGTGTTTGAGGGGAAAAAAGCATAAAGTAAATAAAAAATGAACAGGTGAACAAAAAACTAAGTGGTTGAAGCAGAGACAGAGGCAAGATTATGAAATGAGTTAAAAAAAGTCAGGGTCTAACCAATACATTAGGTGTCAAAATAAGAAAATTTAAAGTTATTTCAAAGTAAACTAAGATACTTTGAAGGATGTTAATCCAAGGAGTCAGATGAAACACATGGTATTTTTTATTTTGTTTATTTGGGGGGAAAAGAATGTTCTGAATTTTATTTTATTTTACTTTACTCAAATTTATGTAAGCTTCCAAATTTATAGCTACAAACATTTTTCTCCTATAATGAAAAAAAGTCAGATATTAAAAAGTTTATATAATTTCTTATGATCTATATTAATATAGCCATACAAAAATATAATCACACAGTTGAAGAACCTAGATAGAATTCATTATTTTCAGTGGTTGTTTATGGTAGGCTAGGTATGATTTTTATTTTTTATTTCTTTTTTACTTCTTTTTTCAGCTTTATTGAGGTATAATTAACCTCAATATATATAATATATGCAATAGCATTAAATATATTTAAGGTGTACAATGTGATGTTTTGATAAATGTATATATTGTGAAGTGATTACCACAATCAAACTAATTAACATATCCATCACCTCACATTGTTACCATTTGAGTGTATATGTGTGTGATGAGAATACTTAAGATCTATACTCAGCAAATTTCAAGCACACATTATCATTAACTACAGTCACAATGTTGCAGCTAATGTCTAAGGAATGTACTTATCTTATAAGCGAAAGTTTCTGCCCTTTGATCAACATCTCTTCATTTCCCACTCGTCCAGGGTCTCCCATTTCCCCAACCTCTTGAATCATGGTAACTACCTTTCTTGTCTGTTTCTATGAGGTTGACATTTTTAGATTTCACATAAAAGTGAGATCGTGCAGTATTTTTCTTACTGTGTCTGACTTATTTCAGTTAGTATAATGTCCTGCAAGTTCATTCACGTTATTGTAAATGATATAATTCCTTTCTTTTTTATCCTTATTTTCTTTATCCATTTATCTGTTGATGAACACTTATATTTTTTCCATATATTGCCTATTGCGAACAATGCTGCCATTAACATGGGAGTGCAGGTATATTTCTAAGATCCTGATTTTACTTCCTTTGGATATGTATTCAGAAGTGAGTTGCTGAATCATATGGTAATCAATTTTTTTTTTTTGAGGAAACTCCTTACTGTTTTCTATAATGGCTACACTAGTTTACATTTCCACAAATGGTTTATAAGAATTCCACTTTCTCCACATCCTAGGCAACATATGCAAAAATAAGTAAGTTGCACTACATCAAACTAAGAAGTTTCTGCAGGGCAAAGGAAACAACAATAACAAAATGACAGGCAACCAACAGAATAGGAGAAAATATTTGAAAGTATTAAATCCAAGAAGAGGTTAATATTATCTAAAATATATAAATAACTCAAAATCCAAGTGAAGTTTATAAAAGGTCACTCAGGTTCTAGTGTGGAACATTATTAGAAAATAAAGAAGAACACAATGCTCGGAGAAGCAGTAAGATAAGTTATATGTACTATAGTAGTCCATTAGAGAAAGGATAGTGACTGATATTGGAGTGCTTTTTAAATTTGTTGTAAGAACACTTAACTTGAAATATACCTTTTAAAAAAAATTAAAATGCATAATGTTGGTTTGGCAATCTCATTCTGTGTTCTCAGTTCTTGGTGTGCTCTTGGCCAAAGAATGATCAGACACACCAAAGTAAGGCAGGAACAAGCAAAAATTTATTAAGGGGGAGCAAGATAGGATTATAAAGCAAGAGCAAGATATAGATTTACAGAGCAAGATACATATGCCACAAATGATGATCAGACCTCTTGTCACAGCAAAAGAGACCTTGGTTATGGTCTGCGTCTTGCTTTATAGTGTCCGGATAGGGACCTCACCGTGGTTGAGACGTCCTCATGGAACCACTTTGATGGACAGTTGGGAGTTATATGATCTGAGTCTTACTGCACATTGAGATTTCCCATGAGTCTCTCTAAAAGCCCATTGTGTGAAGGGAGAGACTGCGATGTAGATTTAAGCTAATGACATGATAATTAGCCTTAAGTCATCCTAAGTCAAAGTCACCTTCCAGACTCTACTGTACCTATGCCACTTGGAACATGGGCTAGAGAATCCTCTGTATTCTTTTATAGTTGGTGTGCTTAAGTTCTGATTGGTAGACTGGTAGGGCCTTCCCTCCTCCCACAGGTATGACAGTCCCTCTAGACAGGATTAAGGTGGAACAGCACCAAGACAATATTGGGCGAGGGGAGGTTTGTCCTTCTTCCCAGGTGGGACAATTGTTCGAGGCAGCACCAAGGCTAGGCACCCACTTTCATCCCTAGGAGACTTAGAATCCTTTGCTAACTACCTAACACATAATACAGCACTGTTAATTACATGCACACTGCTGTACAGCAGATCTTTAGAACTTACTCATCTTGTAAAATTGAAGCTTTACCTATTGAATAGCAGCTCTCCATTTCCCTCTCCCCTATCCCTTGGAATCTTCCATTTTACTCTTTGTACCTGTAAGTTTGACTATATTAGATGCTTCGACGGCTTTTTTTTTTTCCTTTCTTTTCTTTTTTGTTGAGACAGAGTGTCACTCAGTGTCCCTGGGCAGAGTGCTGTCATGTCATTGTAGCTCACAGCAAGCTCCAACTCCTGGGCTGTAAGCCTTCCTTATGCCTCAGTCTCTTGGGTAGCTGGGACTATAGGCATATGCCACAATGCCTGGCTGGGTTGTGTTGTTTTGTGTATTTTTTTTTCTTTTTCTTTTTCTTTTCTTTTTGATAGAGAAGGGGTCTCACTGTTGCTCAGGCTGGTGTGGAAACCCTGAGCTTAAGCTACCCTCCCTCCTTGGCCTCTTAAAAGAGCTAGGATTACAGGCATCAACCACCACTCCTGGCCAGATGCTTCATATAAGTAGAATCATGCAGTATTTGTCCTTTTGTGACTGGCTTACTTTACTTAGCAAATGTCCTCCAGGTTTATTTATGCTATTGTATATGACAGAATTTCATTATCTTTAAAGGTGATTATATTCCAGTGTGTGTGTGTGTGTGTGTGTGTGTGTGTGTGTGTGTGTGTGTGTGAGGTTTGAGCAGTAGATAAACAGACACATATAGGAAATTGACATTTCAATTATGGGACATAGTAGATACAAACAGAACTCTGAGTATGCTGTGACAGTCATGCAGAAAGGTTGGACTATGGTATGGTGGAGGAGATGAAGTAAACTAAATAGACATAAGCATTGGAAGATAATTTATATATACACACACACAAATATATAATTTGATTTATGTGTATATATGTATATAGGTGTGTTTGTGTATCTGTGTGCGTATATATGTGTATGTGAGTGTGTGTGTGTGTATATATATATATATATATATATATATATGCACACAAAATACTTTACTGTTAAATTTGAAACTGGGATTCTTATTCCTGAAAGTAGCTTTTGGATCTCCTAAGCAAACTGTTTATTTTCCCCTAGATTTTGGTAATCTTATTTTTTTGAGAGCTATTAATTACTCCTGTCTCTTATATTATCTAGATAATTAATTGCTATTGTTTTTTAAAAATTATATGCAAGTATAATTATTATTTTTATATTTTAAATTATTAGATAATTAATTAATATATTTTAAAAAAGTATATGTGAGTGTAATTATTAATTGTTTTTATATTTTAAATTATCACCAATTTATCAAAATTATTAATAGACATCAGATTTTGAATAATTATTCAAATAAGAAAGTCATCCTAAGGTCCTTGAAAAATGTAAATGGTTATAATCTTATTGTGACTTGGTAAAAGAAACTATATAAAGGCAATAAAGAAATAAAGATTCTCTGGAATAAATTTGTGTGCTTACCACAAATAGCAAAGACTGTTATACAGGAATATTGAAGATCTGTTTTGTGGAACTATATAATTCTTTTGTTAATAAATTATCTAATGAAGAGATTTTTGTTAAATGAGTTGTTTAGGAGGAGATACCCTATTAATCTTTTTCATATAACTTCAGTGAGTATTCTGAAACATTATGTTTAACATTGATGAATTTGTTTCTTGTTACTAGCAGTTTCTTGGTTAGGTATAACTTCTTGGAGCTTTTTTTCTGAATGTATTATATAATGATTAGGAATTATATTGTGCATACATATAAGTTTTGCTTATTTTTAACAAATTATGATTTTTCAGTCATTTGGAAAAGTTAGAAAATATTAGGGATATAAAAAATGACTAATTTTGATGTGTGAATACTTATAAAAATACAATAGGTATGTGCTTAAAGTGTTATTTTTTTTTAACGTCTCAATACTTTCTTATGATTTTTCAACACATTTTGTTTGTTTCTTGTAAAACTGAGATGTATATAAATAATGTAGCATTTTAAGAAATGACAGTTCTTGAGATATGGGTCACATTTTATAATATATTAAAATTTTAGACTTTATAAAAAATATATTTTTTTCAACTGAAGTTTTGCATGTCAGAAATTTTTCTACCATTATATATTTAGGGAAGAATTATATAAATCTCATAATCTTTCCATTTACAACAATATTTGTGTGTTCACTGGTGTCATCTGTCAACTAAATTTTAGATATTTTGCAGGGGGGTTTTGGTTGATTTGTATGTTTAAAAGCATTTCAGAGGTATAATTAAAAACCAACAGAAATAAACTAATACTTTAGTGACAGTACATAGTGCCATTGTAAACACATAAGTACCATGCTTATAAAACTTTGTACATATTCTATACTTTCTCACTTGGACTCAATTGTCAACTTTTGTTTTGTTATTACATGGAACATGTATATGAATTTCTTAGGATATTCTATAATTTTTATAACAGTAATATTGTGTTTTATAAACAAAATGATTTCTTTAAAATATATATTTCTAGTTTTCCTTACAGTATTTTCTATATTATAGCACTTTCTCTAAATATTCTTAACATCTATTATAATATATTTATCTATTAAACATTTAGCCAACTGAAGGTATGAAAAGCCCATTTACAATTGATATTTAATAGAAGCTTTACCTAGGTTTTTTTTTATAATTTTATTTTTTTTCTCAAATTCTGTGGGTATAAATATTGTTAGGGTTACATATCTTGCCCCTGCCCCCCTCCCCACCCCGCTCTGCCAGAGCTTCAAGCGTGTCCAATCTTCAAGTGATGTGCCCTGCACCCACCATGAAAGTGCGTACCCTTCCTCTTCTCCCCCCTTCCACCTGTTAACCTCCCATTAACAATTTTTTTTTTTTTTAGACATTTTGGTTACAGTGTGTTTCTTTGCCTCTCCCTAAAAAGGGATAGAGGTAATCCTTTCCCCCCTTACAATGCTCATCACATCCTTAAGATGTGGGTCTCCCCCACCCAGATCCCTGTTGAACACTACAATTATTTGAACACCATAGTTTTAGACTGTCAGTACCACTTTGATGGCGGGTAGACGTGTAGTCCATTTTCCAGGTCTTGTGTCGTCTCGCTTTGTATTACAGGCTTAAGCTTAATCCAAGATAACATAAATGGTGCTAGTTCACTGTCGTTTCTTAGGATTGAGTAATATTCCATTGTGAGTATATACCACATTTTAGTTATCCATTCATGAATTGACGGGCACTTGGGTAGTTTCCATGACCGTGCAATAGTGAATTGTGCTGCTATAACATTCGGGTGCAGATGTCTTTATAATAGAGTGACTTGTGTTCTTTTGGATAGATGCCCAACAATGCTATTGCTGGGTCAAATGATATTTCTATTTCTAGTTGTTTGAGATATCTCCAAATTCTTTTCCACAAAGGTTGCACTAATTTGCAGTCCCACCAGCAGTGTAGGAGTGTTCCTGTCTCTCCTCATCCTCACCAGCTTTACCTAGTTTTTATTAAAATAGTTTAACTTTATTGGTCAGAGTTGTCATTTATGTACAACTGTGCTACATAAGATGACAGCATTTATTATGTTGAAGAATAACTTTTAAATAGGTGACACAATTTTTTAGCAATAAATCACCAATAGTAAAATAGGTCTTCCATTTATAAACTTTAGAGAAGATATTTAACAAAGCCCTAAAACTATTTTCAGTCCATATGTGTCTTATGCTTCACAGCTCTTAAGAAATTATTCCTCTTAGGCAGATATAGTTTAAAATTTTATTATAATTTAGCAATTAAAATAAATATAGTTGAATATTAATGATAAATTTTCCAAACTCATATGCTACTTCTAATATTTTGTGTTCTTGTTCAATAAAATAAAGTGATTTATATAGTATCTTGAGATTTCCTTATATGATAAAATTTGAATTTTTCTATTTATCAAGTGATTTTATATACTTTAATAAAAATTGATGTAATTATTTCATGACTAAAATTCATAGTAATGGAGGAAAGTGTGCAATAAGGTACAATAATATTAAAGTTGAATTTTTTCTTTTGTATTTCAAAATATTAATGCAGTACAAATATTTGTGTTACATGGATAGCTTTTATAATGCTTAAGCCAGGGCTATTAGTGTGCCACTTAGGATAATGGTGTCCAGTTGCATCCAAACTGCTGCAAAAGTCTTTGGCCTAGGCAGAGTATCTATGGCTAAGACCCCAAAGGCAATTACAGCAACAATAATAAATAAATAAGTGGGACTTGATTAAATTAGAAAGCTTCTGCACAGCAAAAGAAATAATCAACACAGTAAATATACAACCTATAGATTGGAAGAAAGTATTTTCAAGCTATACATCCAATAAAGGACTAATAACCAGAATATACAAATAACTCAAATAAATCAGTAACAAAAAAACTTCATTAAAAGGTGGGCAAAAGACATGAGTAGAGACTTTTCAAAAGAAGATAGACAAATGACCAATAAACATAAGAAAAAATGTTTAACATCACTAATCAGGGACATGCAAATTGAAATCACACTGAGATATCACCTTATCCCTCCCATATTATCTATTAGAAGAGTCAAATCAAAGTAAAAAATATTAGATGCTGGCATGGATGCAGAGGAAAAGGAATCCTTATACACTGTTGCTAGGACTGCAAACTAGTACAACCTCTATAGAAAACAGTATGGAGATTCTTCAAAGAAATAAATATAGACTTAACATTTGATCAAGAAATCCCACTATTGGGTATCTACCCAAATGAGAAGTGGAAATTTTAATACATGAACTCCAAGTAGAATAAATGAAAAGCATTATACATTCAGACATATCATAGTGAAAATATCAAAAGAAAATGAGAATATAAAAGGCAGATAACAATGTATTGAAAGTGCTCAAAAAAATGAACTTCTCAACCAAAAATCCTATTGCAAGGCAAAGTATCTTTGCATAGTTTTGGTGAAACACAGACTTTCCTGAAAAACTGAGAAACTTTGTTGCTAGCAGACACACCTTGGAGAAAATCCTAAGGGCATTTCTGCAGGCTGAAAGCAAGTGGCCCCAGAAAATAATTCAAATACACTTAAATAAAAGATGAGCCCTCGTAATGGTAATTATGTAATTATAAAGAAAATATAATACCATGCTTGTTCTCCTTACTTGTCTTCATTGATTTAAAAGCACTGAATAAAACAATATTTGTATAATTTTATGGTACTTTAGATTATTTGTGTTGCTATTGCAAAATATCACAGATTTGGCAATTTATAAACAACAGAAATTGATTTCTTACAGTTTTGGAGGATGAGAAGTCCAAGATCAAGGTACAAGCTGGCTCAGTGTCTGATGAAGACCTATTCTCTCTTCTTGCAAGATGGTGCCTTGTTACTGCATCCTATGGAGGGGACAAACACTGTGTCCTCACAAGGCACAAGACATGTGAGAGCAAAAAGGGTCCGAACTAGTTTCTTGCAGTATTTTATAAGGTGCTAATCCATTTGTGAGTGTGGCGTCCTTGTGACTTAGTCACTTCCCTAGAGGTTCTACATCTTAATACCACTACAATGCAGATAAAGTTTTGACTTGAACTTTGAAGGGGATACATTCAAAAAATAGCAGTGGACTTATAACACATAGAAAAATAATGTATTTGATAATAACAGCACAAAGTATAAAGGTGGGAGCAGAGCAGAGCTAAAGTAAAGCAAGGATATTAAGCCAGATGGTAACATGAATTCACAAGAAAAAATTAAGACAATAAATAGTAAATAATAAGGTTAATATAACAAAATCAGAAACATATACTTAAACACCTTTCTTCCTTCAGTTAAACATCTTCCTTTAAAAACATATAATTATTTAAAAGTAATAATTATATGAATGTGCTTTTGGGTTTATAACAAATAAGATGTTATATTCATAGCAATAGTAGTAGAAAAATGAAGAATAGGGAATAATGCTATTTAGAAATAATATTTCTGTATCTCACTAGAATTAACTAATTAGAAATCTGAAGTAGATTCTGATAAGTCAAGATTTATAAGTTAAGCCCTAGAGTACCTACTAAATAAGAACTCAAAAATATAATAAAAATATTTTTAAAATTTTAATGTTATTATAAAACAATTCAATTAATGCAAAAGAAAACAATAAAAGAGGAATAGAGGAACAAAAAGCCATGAGACATCAGGAAAAAAAAATAAGGTAAAATGGAAAGCATAAATCCAACTATATCAATAGTAACATTAACATGAATGGTTTAAACTTGTGTTCCCAAACCTCTGGGCCACAGACAGATACTGCCCATGGCTTGTTAGGAACTGGGCCACACAGCATGAGGTGAGGAGCAGGTGAGGGAGCGAAGCTCTATCTGAATTTACAGCCACTCCCCTTGTTCACATCTCTGCCTGAGCATTACCTCCTGCCAGATCAGTAGCAGCATTAGATTCTCAAAGGGATGCTAACCCTGCGGTAAACTGCACATAAAAGGGATAGGTTGTGTGCTCCACATGAGAATCTAATACCTGATGATCTGAGGTGGAGCTGAGGTGGTGATGGGGAGTGGCTGCAAATACCGATTATCATTAGCAGAGAGGTTTGACTGCACAGAGACCATAATAAATCAATTGCTTACAGACTCATATCAAAATCCTATCAGTGAGTCGAGTGGCAAGTGACAATATAATAATAATGGAAATAAGTGCACAATAAATGTAATGTGCTTGAATCATCTCAAAACTATCCCCTCCACCTTGGTCTGTGGAAAAATTGTCTTCCATGAAACCAGTCCTGGGTGCCAAAAAGTTTGGGGACTGCTGGTTTAAACAATTCAATCAGAAGGTAGAGATTATCAAACGTAATTAAGAAAAGCAAAAGATTTGGGAAATTATAATAAAGATTGGTATATTATACCAATCTGTCTACAAGAATCACACTTTTGATTTAAAGGTACATATATTCTTAAAGTTAGGCTGCAAAAAGATATATAATGTAAAAAGTAAGCATGAGAAAACTGGTGTGGCTATACTAATATTGGATAAAATAGTTTCTTAAGCGAAAATATATACTAGAGATAAGTAGAGCTATTATATAATGATAAACATTATACAATAATAAAACATAAAATGTTTTCCTTGTTGTAGGGAATAGTTGAAATATTTACTCAGTTCTTTCTGTCTTTGACCCCTTGCTCTCCATCACTATCCTTGGTGTTTACTACATCTTCATGGATTTCAGGGATTAGTCAGTGGTTCGGCAGAATTTATACAAAAATTCTCTCCAGAATTCTCTTCTACTCTGTATGTGTAGTCCTTTTAGGGAATACACATACTTTCAAAGTGTATTTTGAAGAGTGTAAGAAATATCCAAGAGAATCATAAAAAATTTTCTTTTAAATATAAGAGACATATATGTGGAAAATTAAACTATCATTTTTTCTCTGACTTCACAAAGCAGCCACTTAGTAGATCATTATACTGTGGCTTGAATATCACATGCTGGTGAATACTGATAGTGATAAGCAGCAGGAAAATCAGTTTAAGAACAATTATTTCTTAAGTATTATCCCTCAATATATAATGCTTATCTGCATCATAGAGCTTTCATTTCATACATGAAAGTGGCTCTTGAAGTGTGACATTCATGTTTCAATAATAACATTTATTGGTCTCTTTTCTTCATATGCATTTTACATTGGTTTGAAGAAAAAAATCACACAAGTTTTTATTTTGAAATGCATATAGATAGAAGTATGAAATAAATTTCATTTGGCTTCAAGGTACATTCATATGTAGCTAATTGCAACTTAGTATGCAAACAAACTTAGAGTATATTCTTGAAACAAGTATGAGGTCTCAGCCAATCACAGCAGCTGAGCTTTAACAAATCACAGGCCACTAACTAATTAGCTTGTGTTCCTGTAAGGCAAATGCCAAGCTGTAACCAATCAAGCTGTTTCAGTATATTATTTTCAGTCTGTAAATACTGCTTGCCAATATTTCTGGATTAAACTCTCTAAACCCTTCTAGGTTCTGAATCCTGCCTGATACATGAATCATTCTTTGCTCAAATAAACTCTGCTAAATTTAATTTGTCTGATTTTTTTTAATAGGTTAGCCTTAGAAGGAAGATCCAAAGTACATCTTTAGTGACACCCCTGGACACCAAATAGCCAAGCAAAGGTACCTGCTAAGCCCATTCTGCCAATTGGTCTCTTGTATCAGCCAGGGCCATGAGTGAATTCCCTTGCAGATTTGAGTTTTGTGAACTTTTGTTTTGAGCTCTTTGAGTTAATATGATAGGGTTTGAAAGACATAACAGAAACAGGACTAGGTTCTGGAGGGAGGCCTCAGGTGTCTGATTGTGTCAGAGAGAAACTGGACGTGGTTCAGTAGGTAGGTAAAGTTACCAAAAGATGGTTGATCATGGGCTCATCTGGATCCAAGGGGGGTAGAACTCCTCCGTTTGGACCTTCAGCCAATTTCATGTATAAGAATTTTTGACCCATACTTATGTTTTTCTGGAGAAATGAGAGAACCTCATTAAAGGTAACTTACAGTTACAGAGAACAAATATAGCGAGGAAACTTCTTACCAATCACAAACAAGTACATGTTTTATAGTTACAAGCACTACAGGTATCAAAAGATACTTGTACATATTTATGAACTCAAACTGAGTATCTCAAACTAATAAAAAAAAAAAACCCCAAACAAAAAACCTTTTGCCCTGACATTCTGCCTTTACTGTAAATAGCCAAACCATTAGAAAAGAAATTGTCTACTTTTATAACAGTTATCTGGTAGACTCACTCCTTTTGGCCTGGACATTTTCCCCACGTGAGAAAGCAACCAAAGACTTCAACCAATATCTCAGAGAGAAACAAGAATATTTTTGTATTGGATGTCTCAAATCAAGCCCAAAATTTCCCTTTGTACGAACCTGTCTAATTGACCTTTGCACTATTCTCAGAAAAACAGTTGTAAGATTTAGTCCTTTGTGTTTTCTCTATTTGATACTGCTTTTCCCTTGGGAACCTCTCAGGAACTGAAACCCCAATTCTCAAACCCCTGCTGACTATATACTCTACCTACTCTGTCTACCTCTTTCTTATTGTCTTGTTGATCTTTGCTAAGTTCCAAACCTTTTTTCTGGGGATAGGAAAAAAAAACAAAACAAAAACAAAAAACAAAAAACAAACCCTACTAATTGATCTGTCATTCAATCTTGAAAACAAACAAACAAACAAAAAAGATGAATAATGTCCCAGATTATAAGGCAAGATTCGAAATACGCATGCTGAGTCCAGACATACAAAATTCTTGTCTTATTGTACCTGACACATAGCTACAATTTTAGAATGAAAGCTGTGAGATCTATTTCTGTCCATGTGTTTATATATGTCTGTGTGTAGGCTATATATGTGTGATTTTTTTGTATACCATTATGATTTTGCCACAATTAAGTTATAAAGAAGCTCTATTTAATAGGCTTAAGGAAAAATAAGTGCTTATATAAATTAAGTATTCCTTTACAAAAATAAGAGATAACCCAAATGTTTTTTAAATTCATGTGACTTAGGCCATCTTTAGGAAATAAGAATATTGTTGGCTTGATTAAAACAGGCATGTCTTCAAATATAATGAAGACAGAGGACTTTTCCTACCTAAATTTACTAGTAAAATAAATTTATATTACCTCTATATTACAAAATAAATCAGTAAGAAAAATAAGATTATGGCTATCTGTTTAATGTCTCATCTTCATGAGCAATCCAAGCATAATTTTTAAAAACAAGTAAGTTAAATAGATATAAATAAGATAAAACTTCCACTTGAAAGATATCTATCTTCTGCCAGAAAGTTTTAACATTCTGATTAGCAAGACTAAAAAGTTGAAGCGGATAGAAATCTGTACAAACAACAATTTAATTCTCAGGCCTAGCCAAAGATACCTAAGAAAGTAGAGGTAAAATTTTGCCTCCTCTATACTTACCACAGAAAGACAAAAGAAATTTGAGACGATGAATAAACAGGTTCTATGCCACACTGACAAAGTGTACTATGAGACAAAATATACTTCTTGAGATTATGAATGATATATAAAAACTATATGAAACTATGAATTATATAATTCCTTGATTGGTGGTAGCCTCCAACCATGCAATGATGCAATAATGGATCCTTAGGTAAATATCACTGGAACTTCTCTACTGGTGACTTCTAATGCACAAGACATCCCACAGGGAACTGTCTGTTGTGCCCCTCTAGGGTATATTTTTATATGTACAGAATTTAACCATGTACCATATGTGTGGGCAACTCTATGTCTCAATAAGTGAAAAAGAAGGAGTCAATATGATTTAGAAATTCTAAAAATACCACTATGACTCCACAACCAATTGAAAACTAAACATTGATCTACATCTCTTAATTTGCACTATGGAATAAAGAGGAATCTGCCAGCAGGCATAATCTGTTTAAATGGGCATCTTTTGGTAGAATGCTCTTTCACTAGCTTGGCATAAATGTGAGCCAATGTGGATTAGAAATTCTAACAGTACCACTGTCACTTCATAACCAGTTGGAAACTAAATGCTGATCTACATCTCTTAATTTTCACTATGGAATAAAGAGTAATCTGCCAGCAAGAGAAAAATCCCTCTAAATGGGCATCTTTGGGTAGAATGTTCCTTCCCTGGCTTGGCATAAATATAAGTGAATTTGTGATTTGAAGTCTGTTTCTAACATCAGCTACTATAGCAGACTGTACTGAAAAGGCTATGGTTGCTTGACAAATTTTTTAGATAACATGATTGCTTTGGACTATCCATTGGTTGAATGGATGGGAGTGTGTGTGATAGTTAACACCTTCTGCTACACTTGGATAAATGCATCTGGAATCGTAGTACTTGATTGCAAGAAATCAACAAACAAGCTACTTGGTTAAAGCGAGTAGATTCCTCTTCTGGCTCATTTGTGATATATTTGATTTTGATTGGTTCCATTCATGGGGACTTTTGTTAAAGCGTATAGTTTAATCTCTTAGTGTTTTTTTCCTGATATGTATCACAATAGTCTCCCTAGTGCACCGTATCCTCTCAAGAATTGTAAATGATTGTATGCCACAAGTCACTATACGTCAAATGGTCTCAGTCACAGTCATAAATATGAAAGCTTATAAATATGAGGTATAAATAATGAGAACACAAAGAGAATATAATGAAACAGTCAACTGATCTGACATTGTAATTGTGAATTCTGAGACTGAGACAAAAAAGCCCATTACGATGTTGACAAAGAATAGTGTCAGTGTCCAAGGTTTTGGTCACTCTTTTAAAATTCAAAGGCTGATTAAAAGGGGATGATTTTTAAATTAATTAAATTTGGCCTAAATCTGTCCTCATGCTTAGTAAACTGCAACCTAACTTAGTATGTAAACAACCCACAACCTAACCTAAGAGTATATTCTTGTAACAAGTGGCCCTCCAATGATGACAGCTGAGCTTCAGCCTAACAGGCTGAAACTAATTAGACTACATCTATATAAGGTAAATGCTGAGCTGTAACCAATCAAGCTGTTTCTGTATGTTACTTCCTTTTTCTGTCTATAAATACTGCCTGCAAATGTCGTTGGATGGAGTTCTCTGAACCTCTCCTTGTTTTGAGTCCTGCCCAGTTTTATAAATCCTTCTTTACACAAATAAACTCAGCCAAATCTAAATTTTTCTTCTGAGAAGCTAATACCACTAAGCTATTTTTGGTGTTTTATAAATTAAGCAAGCATTATAATTACATAATTTGGTGTTTGTCTTGTAAGCTCTATGCTAAGCACAAAAGATATCTAAATAGTGATATAATCACTAAATAATGAGGGGTAGAAGATGGTCTGCCCGTTACATTTATTATTGGAGTAAAATGTTCGAATAGACATCACAGTTGACACCTATATGAAATATCATTGATTTAATTTTTATTAGAAATTTTCATTAGTAAGCATTCAGGATGAGTGTTTAAATAACCACAAAATAGAAAACACTCTTGCTCACCAGGGTTTGGGGGAGGGGAAGATACACATCTTAGGGTTGTGGCAAGCATTGTGGGGAGGGGGAAGGGAATACCTCTAACCCTTCATAGGGAAAGGCAAAGATATACAATGTAACCCAAAGGTCTAAAAAAAGGGGGGGGAACCTTTTATCGGGTGGTGGGCAGATAGGAGGGGGGAGAAGGGGAAGGATATATACTTACAAAATAGGTGCGATGTTCACCACCTGGGGGTAGGACACACTTAATGTTTTGGTGAGGCGGGGGGCAGGGGAGGGGGGGAAGAAGGGCAGGGGCAATATATGTAACCCTAACAATATTTGTACCCCCATAATATGATAAAATAAATAAATAAATAAATACACAATGTATGGGGGGAAAAGAAAACACTCTTGTCACTCATAAAATAGACTTTAAAATGAATTTGATAGTTTTTAGACATACTTTGGGTTCCTATAAATCAACAGTAGAAGATGCAAGGAAGAAGAAAAACAAACAAAAATCTGGCAGAATAGTATCTAGAAGCATCACACTGAATTTGAGTCATCAATATTAAACTGTATTCTAGTCAGTAAAAAATAATGGAAGATATAACCGGATACATAGGAAAGATTGGGCTATCATACAATTTTAGTTAGTGATTATAACAGGTATATTAAATATCTCTATTCAATTATAGTTTCTACAATTTAGGACAAATCAGTATCATTTGGGAAAGTACAAAGGAGAGCAATTAAAAGGATTATATGATTGAAGTGCAAAATATATACTAACATTATGGGCTTTCAGGTTATTCAACCAGGAAATGAAAAGTCTCTCTTGAAAATGGGACGATATCCTTATATTCTCTGCAAAGAAGTTGAATCTCTATGCAGGTCGGAGTTTGTGTATCTTTCATAATTAGTATTGATTTTATTACTGATTTTTCTCAAAGTGAAAAGAGAGGCAGAAGCAGCAACAGCAACACTAAACAACAATGAAAACTTGTTCCTCAAAAATCGCAGTCCTGTGGTTGAAGTGTCTCATACCACCTACATTTGCACATCACCTTGTGTGCTCACTAAACTTGCTCATACTCCAACTTGTCCCACAAAATCACTGGGAAAACACTGTCAATTTTTGCTATACTTTGTTGCTGACTACCTCTCCTGCCACTGCCATCAGTCTTTAAGGGCCTACTCTGCAGCTCTTTGTCCAGACCTTGGCAGCTACCTGTATAGTCCTTGTCACAAACACTCTGTCTCCTTATCAGAGCTGTGGGATGACCTGATGATGCAGAAAAAATTCTGAGACAAAAACAGCATCATCTCATCCAAATAATCACTTTCCTTCTGTGCCATAAGGCTCTCAGTGCCATGTCAAGCCTTTAGAAACCAGGCTTCTTCATCTGAACCACAGAACAAAGAAAATCATTTGAGTTACTATTCTGATTCTCTCAAGGATAACACTAGTACCATGCTAGATGCACAGGAAATTTTCATTACACAGAATGGGCACCTTAATACATTAAGAAAATTTGCAGTGAATCCCTGGTGGAGAAATTCTAGGCCTCCAGGTCATGCCTGTAATTTCTCTCTGGTAATTCTCCATAATTATCTGGATATTGGCCTGGGGAGTTGAGGCTGGGAAAGAAGATTCTGAAATTAACTCCTGCCCCACCCTTATTCTTTGCTTTCCACTCTATGTAAGTAGGAAGACACAAACATGTCTTTCTTTGCTCTCTTTTAAAATTTTTTGGGGGGAATCCTTTCCATGTCTCATATTCTCTTTTCTTTACCTTGACAGGTGAGATTGGGATGGACAACATGATCCTTGGATTACTCATAACTGGTGGGAGTGACTGCCTCTGAATATTTTTGAAGAAACTCTAGAGATCTGAGTTAAATACACATGAATTTTGATAAAAGAATTTTAAGACAATTAGGAATTTATGAAAATGAAAATATGTGGGCTTAATATTGATTTGCTAGTTCCAAAACAAAAACCCTATAAAGCAATTATCTGAATATAAGAAGCTTCATCTAAACATGATCCTGAAATGCTATGTAAGAATTTATACTAATCCACATGGCAGGTCCCTAACAAAATGCCATGCTGATTTTAAAAACATATCATATTTTGAAAACACTTCAAAGAAACAGAGAATAACTTTTTTACTTTTTTTTTTTTTTTTGGCATTTTGTTGTAATCTGTTTGACCTTGACAAGTTGCAAATTGTCTCTGAGTTTTGTTTTCTTCATCAGTATAATAGGAATAATGACCTACCCATCTCACGGGATTAGATTTATAAAGTATAATTTTTTAATAAAGGGTATTGTAAGTTACAAATCGCTTTAAAATATATTCTCATTTTCTTTTTACTACTTTTTAGTTACTTTTAACTAAGGCAAGAAGTCTCCTCTTAAGCATGCTTGAACATTCAGTATCATTTTATTTTGCGAAACCACCGGTAATTAGTTAAGATTTGGAATTCATTGTCACAGCTTGTACTTTCTAAGCTCTCACCCTTATGAACTGCACTCATTTCCTTTGCACAGCTTGACCTTTTCTAATTAATGCACAGGATTGCCTAACTGCAACGTGCATTGATGTGCTGTGCCTATCAGGAACTGAAAAAGTTCCAGCTCTATAAATTTCCTGAACGTTGGAAAAATGGATCTTTAAAATTTTAGTTTGTTGGCTAGTACTTAAATTATTCCTAGCTTATTATTTCATATTTTCAGAAGAGAATATTATCTGATCTATTTTTTTATATTCTTATTCTCCTTAAATCCATATAAAGGAAATAATTTTATTCTTTAAGGTTACACTTTTAAAATTGTAGATGTGCTCATTGCTTGTTAGCAGATGAGAATGATGGATTTAAAACAAATTAAGCTGACATAAATAAAAATTATTAGAATGATCCAATAGAAAGAGATAATTTAAAGCAATATATTTAAGTAATATCTTTTATATGTTCTTTTCTCCATTTCATTTTATTTGTACAGCCTAAGTATAGAACTAGTCTTTTCTCTTATTTCTCCATAGCCCAGAAAAATATAAGATTTAATTTGAAAAAATAATTGAAAGGTCAAGGAAGAGAAAATAGATGCTAAATCACAACTACCGCACAAGTCCAGGCATCGTTAGGGTCACTTAATAAGCTGTTCTTCTGGCTTTCTCCTTGCCTTCCCCTCATATAGTGTGGGGTAGGCAATATATACTATTTCACCAAGGCCTTCCGGCATCTCTCCAGAGTTCAAGTCAAAAATATTCAAGAATACCAAGTAATCATAAAACACTTGTACAACTCAGAAAGTTTGTAAGTACTATTTTTCCTATACCCTCCTATTACCAATCAAAATTACAATGAGTGACCCAAGAAATTGCACCAACTTTAACCTCTGACTTCTATTATTCCCTAGCACATCCATGTATGCACTTGCAGTTTAAGAAACAATTCAATAAATGAATCTCTTTTAAGGGGAAAACATATACCAGGTTGTGATTCTAAGTTGCTGAGAGATGACACTTATCTTGACCTTTTCTTAGAAAAATATCCACAGCTAGGAGAAAGATGCCCTGAGAGGCAGGGAGGTAATTGCCTGCTATTTTAGATGAGTTCAGCAAATTTCAGAATAGGAATATCAGTACCGTACATCTTGCAAGAAGAGGAAAATGAAAATTTTTTCCAACGTCTGATTTTCTTTTGAAATGGAAGAAAATGGTAACAGATCCTCAGTTGGAGGGAGAAAAGCAAAATCAACTTATTCTTTTGCATTTGAATTTTGAAAGACTTACTTCCTTGTGAAAATAATCATATTATGCATCTAAGTAAAAGCAAAATAAAATGTTAATGAAATAATATAGAAAAATATAGGAATAATATAGAAAAATACTATTTTTAAGGAAATATACAATCACACATATACATGAAATCCACGTCCTGATGTCACAAGTCTATGTATATGAAATTGGTCACATTTATTTTAATATTCAATTAAATTATATTTCATTTTGATTGAATTACTATGTTTAAATTTAAATGTAATGGTATTTCCACCAGCATGTTTTCTGTTTCTTGCCACTACCAGCCCTGAAAAACCTTCCTTAATGCTTCCAGCTGTCCCCTTGGGATGACCCATCCAGCTTGCTATTCAGCATGTCCACTACAGTAAGTCAGTGGTTTCTACCATGATACTTTTGCCAGCTCAGACCTTCTGTGACTGATGACTACCCCTCAGAGGCTGCCTGTAGGACCCTCTGAGAAGACACTGCTAATAGTGTCCCTTGTGAAATCCTAGTTCCACTGAAAGGGTGGTCTGTCTGAACCCTCTCAAAGCTGCCATACTCAGATGACAAGGTGGGATTGGATTGCATGCAGTGCAGCTGGAATAGACCTTGCCACCTTGCTACAGCGCCCTGCCAAAAACTGTTACTTAGGTTTCTAAGCAACACTGCTCATTTTCATTGCCTACCAAATTCACGAAAGCAGAACTTTCAGCTTTTCCTTTTCAATCTTGACTACCAAGATTGTCAACCAAATGAAAACAAAAAGAAAAAGTTTATTCTTTAGCTATAACAAGAAACAGTGCAGGCATATACATTTATATTTCATCCAGACTTTTCCTGTTGTTGTTTTATTATTTATTTATTTGTTCTCCTAACACTCACTCAAAAAAAGAGAAATTTGAAATTAAAACAAAAGTCATTCTCAGTCTCAGAAAATAATCTGACCAATATCAATATTAATGTTCCTAAACCATAATACAAATGTCTGATTCAGAGTAAAGATGACTTCTGTTCCTACTTTGTAACAATGAATATGTTTTTACTTTGAATTTATGTAAGAAAAGGGCCATTTCTGGTGATTTCATTTTTTCTAAATTAAAGAATTTTCCCAAATCAGAGGGAATAAGGGATACTGAGAGAAAAATCTGAAAAAAAATACAACAGATCATTAAAGCAGTTATCCTTGAGTTATGGAAATAAGTACAATTTCTATTTATTGTAAGTGTTCTACAATAAAATGCATCAAAATAATAAAAGAATGTTATTAGAATGTGATTGTATGTTTAGATTCTTAAGGATCATGAAAAGGGAAGAGAGATGTTTCTAACTGTTTATACTTACCATATCATACTGCAATTTAATATCCCAAACTGCTCTAAATTCTTACTGTATAACCCCTAGCCTTGGCATTCTTTGGGTTTCTGATATCTCATCTGACAATAGTTACAGTAAAATATAGTACAAAGTATTTTTTGCAGAATTCGCTGATTTATTATATGTAGAATTTTAATTAGTTAATGTTGGAGATTATGAAGAACATTGAATTTACTGGTTGTATGCGTAGAGAAATTTATGAACTTAATGGTGAACTTAATCTTCTTTTGAGTGCTTTTTGATTATTATCTTTGTGCACTTATTTCTCTTCCATGATTTTGAACATACCTTGTTATATTTCTGGACCTAGATGTATTATTTTTTGCTCTATCCTTAGAAAAGATTGAAATGAAATGCATAATATGTTTAGATAGTTTTTGAAGTGCCTGGAGAATTATATTTTCCTATTTATCCATTCCCTTCCAATGCATAAATAGCTCCCATAGCTGGGGTTATTTCTGATACTTAAGCTACAATCTACTACTCATTCTCCCTTGTTTCAAAGGAATATGTGTGTATCTGACAAGCTATGTATGACGTGGCAACCCCGTCGTTGTAGCCTCTGGAGTTGCGTCCTTCCTTTTTTCTTCAGCAATTAGTAGAGATTTCTCTGTGTTGACTTTCAAATCAACTTTTGGTTTTTAAATTTTACTTTCCCTATGTTTACTTTTCTTCTTTATATTAGGCTGCATTATCTGATGTTTCTTCAAATTCTTGACACCGATCAGGTAGAGGTCTCTCTTGGATTCCCTTCCTGCAGTGATCTGCAATGCCTTTGCTCCAGATGGGAAACTGAACACCCCAAGGAGTCTCCGATCGTCCAGCA
This sequence comes from Microcebus murinus, assembly GCF_040939455.1. Lineage (NCBI taxonomy): Eukaryota > Metazoa > Chordata > Mammalia > Primates > Cheirogaleidae > Microcebus > Microcebus murinus. The sequence goes on from NC_134114.1 coordinate 19,083,149, forward strand.
GAGAAGCTAGAGCTGTTTCTTGTGTTTTTTCCATTGGGTTCTCTCTTTAATTAAATGAGGTTGGTGATACACATCGGGCCCTCATGCTCAGCCATTCAGTTGGGAAACTACCATGCCATCAAGAATCAAGCCAGGTGAAATAAGTGGTTTCTTTTGTGTGTTTAATAGCGTCTCTGGAGACATGATTAGTAAAAGCTGTGATCATGCATAGTAGTAAGAATACTGGAAAGTAAGTAAGCAGAACAAATGCTACCTTTTTCTAGAAATCTTCAACTGCATCCACAGCAGCCAAATACCCTATGTATCTTCTGATTTAGGATCAATTCAGTGTGGCTTATACAAATCTCAGCAAAAAATTATAAATTTCTCAAGAAGAACTATATTTAAAACGGTCTATTCCTAGGAACTTAAAAATGTAGCTATGAAAGCCTGTTTTATGTGATACTTTCTTTACTCATCTTGTTCGCTTTTCCTCAGATACATGTGACATATTTAAGGAGCAAAAGTAGTGAGAGCTTAACCAGTAATACTGCTATAACAGCTTAGGTATTAAAGGAGTTAATATTAATATTTTCATTGGTGCTTTTGTTTCCAACCATATCATAAGTTTCATATCCTTTCATCTTTGCAGTCAATTCAGCCTTTCCTTTGAGGGTAAAAATAATACAATATTTTTATTTTATAACTTAATGTGCCTCAAGCCAGAGTGAACATTGTTACTCTGCTGATATGAAACTCCATATAATTTCACGTACTTATTTCTGATATAGACAATTGATTTATTTTTGCTTTTAATTTTTTTTTTATTTCAGCCTATTATGGGAGTACAAATGTTTAGGTTATGTATATTGCTTTTGCCCCACCTGAGTCAGAGCTTCAAGCATGTCCATCTCCCAGATGGTGCACACTGCACCCATTAGGTGTGTATATATCCATCCTCTCCTCCTCCCTCCCATCTGCTCAACACCCAAGGAATGTTATTACTATATGTGCACTTAAGTGTTGATCAATTAAAACCAATTTGATGGTGAGTACCTGTGGTGCTTGTTTTTCCATTCTTGGGATGCTTCACTTAGTAGAATGGGTTCCAGGTCTATTGTGGCTGAGTGAAACTCCAAGGTATACATGTATCACATTTTATTTATCCACTTGTGTATTGATGGGCACTTGTGCTGTTTCCACATCTTTGCAATTGTTTTCATTAAAAACTGTTGCTACTTTCTAATTACTTTGTAAAATGTAATATGAATTACTACAGGATACTTCTTGTGCATATACAGATGTAATGTGTTTTGTATTCTCCCTCTGTCCCTCCATTCCTGCTACAATAGAGGTCCTTTTTGGCACCAGGGGTCGGCTTTATGGAAAATAATTTTCCCATGAGCCAGGGGTGAGGGGAAAGGAGTGTGTGTGCGGGGGATAATTTTGGGATGATTCAAGTGCATTTACATTTATTGTGCACTTTATTTCTATTATTATTATATTGTAATATGTAATGAAATAATTCTACAACTCACCATGATTCAGAATCAGTGGAAGCCCTGAGTTTGTTTTCCTGCAACTAGATGTTTCCATCTGGGCATGATGGGAGACAGTGACACCTGAAGTGCGTAGCTTATGTCCAATCTACTCCATAATCTCGTTTTGGTTACTGTCACTGCAGAAAACCCTGCTTCAAAAAGATAAGATGTTGGAAATGGAAGCAGGATTTTCTGTGCATTTGTGGCAATCTCAGGATATTCTGCCTTGACTTTAATCCAGAATGTATGGAGATTCAAAGTTATCTCAAACATAGTTTTAAGGCCACTGTCATTTGTGATCTCAAGCAGTTGATCCTATACTAGCATGGATAAGTCAAATGACCTGCTTATTCACAAATGGGTCATGGATACATTCCTCCCCAGTTAGGTAGTCTTTTGTGGTTGGGAAGTAATGCTCAAACTTTTTGAAGCTGAGTAGGTGATCATGCACCAGCTGGGAGAAAGAAGGCCCTGGTTCAGTCTCTTTTAAAATCTCTGCTACTGTTAGAAACATGTCCAAAATCACAATGTTCACTCCTTGTCCCCATTATTCCACTTTGGCTTTGATGCAGCCACTTTATCTGCCAACTTGAACACAGTTGTTCTCCCCTGAAGTGACAGATTGAGTTCATTGAGCAGGTTGACTATGTCACAAAAGTAAGCAAGTTTGAGACCCATTCAGTGTCACTGAAATGTACTCCAGTGGTGACTGTTTTTCTAAAAGAATTATCTGGAGAGCAGCTCTCATAATTCAAAAACTCTGGTCAGTGATATACCCTTAGAGAGAGCCATCTCATTTCTGTGTTTAAGAGAAGATGTGTGTGTTCTCTGTTCATCTTCTCACAGAGCTGCATGAACAGACATGAGTTAAGGGCATGCACTTTAATGTGGTTCATAATTTTAATCACATCCTGCAAAACATTTTATTGTTCAGGTGACATTTTTCAGCTAGCGAGCATTTCTCTGTGGATGACACAGTGCATAGACTCACATTCAGGAGCAACCTCCTTGACCCAAGTAGGGAAACCAGAAAGCCATCCAGTCTTGGCAGCCTCTCCGTCTATACCAACACAAAATGACCAATTCAGTTTTCCTGATATGCAATCATTCAAAGAACATGAATAGTTTTGCACCTGTGGTGTTGGTTGGCAACAAAAGTGCACATAACTTATCCTCATGCACATCTTCCTGAAAAATATATTGCACAAAAACAAACACCGTTGCCTTGTTATCAACATTGGTAGATTCATTAACCTGGATTGTGTATCACAGTAACTCATTAATCCTAACACTGGTGCCTTAATATCCTTTGCTGTTTCATCAATTCCTCTAGTTATGGTGCCAGCCGAAAGAGGAGCCTGTGTTACCTTTTGAACTGCAGCCTCTCCTAAAAGTTCATGGCAAATGTCCTTAGCAGCAGGCAGGATCAACTCTTCACCAATAGTAAAGGGCTTCTTACCTTTAGTAATGCAGTTAGCCACTAAGAACAATGCTCTCAGTGCAGACATGCTTGATGAAGCGGTGGCCTTTAATAATTGCTTCTGTTCTTTTTGTGCATGTTTGTTCTTTAGAAAAACTCCAGTAGTTTGTCTTTTAATGCCGGATGCTTAGTCCCCATGTGGTGAAGCAGTTTGGAAGGTTTCATGGCTTTGCTGGATAGTCAGTTGCCACATATTATATATACAAAGTGGGCTTGGAGAATGCAAATCACCTGTTGCAATGAACTCGTAATTTAAATTCTTGGTAGTCTTGATATTTTCTTTTAAAATCAGCTTTCATTTTGTTGGCAGTCTTAGAGCCTATGCTGTCTCATCATTGGGTTTTTCCTCCTTTTCAAAGAAATTCTCCATCAATGTTTGTTTTTTACTCATTTGCGCCAGGATTAGTTTGTGGGCTTACCAGAACTGTGACAGAGAAAGGTGCACAGTGTGAGAAAGAGGTATGGATGAAAGTGGTAAGTAAAATAATGGGCAGGCCATGCACAGACTAAAATAAGTGTTGAATTCTGACTTAAAGCCTGCCACCAGATGCAGGTGTGTGTGCAACTGAAATACATCAACTCAGTTGCCACTATAAAGCCTGCCACCAGATGCAGCTTGTCACTTGTCACTCACTAATAGGGTTTTGATATGAGTCTGTAAGCAATTGATTTATTATGGTCTCTGTGCAGTCAAACCTCTCTGCTAATGATAATCTGTATTTGCAGCCACTCTCCAGTGCCAGCATCATTACCCCAGCTCCACCTCAGATTATCAGGCATTAGATTCTCATAAGGAGCATGCAACCTAGATCCCTCACATGCAGTTTACAGTAGGGTTCGTACTTCTGTGACAATCTAATGCTGCTGCTGATCTTACAGGAAGTGGAGCTCAGGCAGTGATGGGAACAATGGGGAACAGCTATAAAAACAGATGAAGCTTCACTGTCTTGCCCACTGCTCACCTCCTACTGTGTGGCCCAGTTCCTAACAGGCTGCAGATCAGTATGGTCTGCAGCCTGGGAATTGGGGAGTACAGTGCTAGATCACTCTTCTTTAGCTTTCTACAGATGCTCTGTGCATGTAGGTCTGGGTGTGTTGGTTGAGGTCATTCTGACCTTTAATGGACATAGAAGGAACGGGTAACAATTGTAGCAGGCTGTTCATGATGACAAAAATAATTCGTCAGTATTTGGGTCCAGTCCTTATGTTTATTATGCATTACTATTATAGCTTATTTTGCTGGTATTCTTGGATCAGAATTTCAAAGAGTCAGGGAAAATAGTGTGTATTAATGGTCATTACAATATAGGGATTCTTTGATACATATAATGTCCCAAAAGTCCTTAAAGTTGTGTGTTGCAAACACAAGAAATTAATTGGAGACATGATAGGATGTTGCTGAGGAAGATAAAGATTCCTATAGGAAGCAAAACCATTCCCTGGGTTGAGGTTCCTACGGAGAGATGTGACAGAAACAGAGCAGAGCAAGGCAAGGCCAATGATTCCATAAATTCCTAGGCCAAAGCTTCAGAATACCCATGAGCCACAGATTGGTTACTTTAAAATGGAGCTCTCTTTCCAGGAAACCAGATAATTATCCATATGGGCCTCATAGGGTCTCATAAATCATAAAGTCTTAAGTCATAAAACTTGAATATCCATCAACAAGATTATATGTGAATATAGTGCAGTTCATAGAAGACTATGCATTCATAGATATTAATTTTGTCTATATTATCAGTATATATTGAGAATTATGCAGTGATAGTTGTAAATGGCTAGGATATTTTTTCCTAGTGGCAAAAAGAAACACATTGAGATGGCAATACTCTATACATGTAATATAATTGTATTTTTTGTAGAAAAATCTAAAAAGTATTTGTGAAGAGTGAAGGAGAGAGAAAAAGACAAAGGTGTGGGAAAATAAATTTCAGGCTCTGAAAATTGATTTTCTCAGTGAGAAAGTAAAAGAAAGCAGGCAAATTATATTTGAAATGTATGTAACAAATATTCAATTACAAGTTAATAATATTACTTTTAAACTTAATAAAATTATGTGAAAATACAAAGAATCAAGTGTATCCCTTATTTTATTATTTACTTTTAGCTTTATTCATAATTTTTGTGATATAGAGTCTTTCAATTTCTCTGTAGTAAACCTGTCAAACTCTACTCTTTGCTTGGCTTTATCTTTGCTGGGCTTTAGGTTTTAATGTTTTTAAATTATTTCCTTTATCAGTGTTTTATAACTGAATTTGTTTTGGTATAAATTGAGAAATGAGCCTAGTATTCAACTAAAAGCAATTGTATCAAATCCAAATAATCTGCATTAAAAAGACATTATTGGAAATGTCTTCATAATAATCAAACTCATTTTTAAACTTACACCTCCATCTCCCACTGATCATATTTTTGAAAATATATGTCACAATTCTGCAAAACCTTTAAATAACCATTCAAATAAATAATGTATAATCTTACAAGATGTGATTGTTTTAATAGTATCAGAAATAATTTTTTTCTTTTATTTTTTTTAATTTTTAATTTTTTATATTATGAGGGTACAAATATTGTTAGGGTTACATATATTGCCCCTGCCATTCCTCCCCACGCCCACCCCCCCACCTTACCAAAACATCAAGCATGTCCTACTCTCAAGTGGTGCTCATCGCTCTATTTTGTAAGTGTAAATTCTTCCCCTCCTTCCCCCTCCCATTTGTCCACCACCCGATAAAAGTTTGTTTGTTTGTTTGTTTGTTTTTTCCCTTTTTTTGACCTTTGGGTTACATTGTATATCTTAGCCTTTCCCTTGGAAGGTTTAGATGTATTCCCTCTCCCCCCCACTATGCTCACCACAACCCTAAGATGTGTATCTCCCCCTCCCCCAAACCCTAGTGGGCACTATCCCCATTTGAGCATTATAGTTTTAATCAGTCAGTACCAATTTGATGACGAGTAGATGTGGAGCCAGTTTTCTTGATCTTGTATCACCTCACTTTGGATAACGGGTTTAAGCTTAAAACAGGATAGCATAAATGGTGCTAATTCACTGTCATTTCTTAGAATTGAATAGTATTCCATTGTGAGCATATACCAAATTTTAGTTATCCACTCGTGAATTGACGGACACTTGGGTTGTTTCCATGATCTTGCAATAGTGAATTGTGCTGCCATAAACATTCAGAAATAATTTTATATGTAATTTACACATTCTTTGAAAAACCATTCATGTTAAGTAAAATATGTAGGGTATGGAGGATTGTGTGTGTGTGTGTGTGAAAGAGAGAGAGAGAGAGAGAGAGAGAGAGAGAGAGAGAGAGAGAGAGAGAGAGAGAGAGAGAGAGAAAGAGATTCTATTAAAGAAGGTAAAGAACTAAGAAAATTAGTTTAATTGATTTTCATGGTTAAGGGTATACTCCCAGCGCTTCTGATTTCTCAATCAGAGAATTATTAATGAATCTGAAAGTGTTACAAAATTGAATCCAAATGATCCTTTATATTCTTTTCATAAAGTTGTAATTTATATTTTATTATGCATTAGAATTAATAATAGTACATTTTAGACATTTGTTACAGTTGGGTTAATATAATTATGTATTATCTATAACAAATGCTACCCACCACGATTCTCTAACTCCTATCACCCTACAAAAAATTAACTGATGTTTGGAAAAAAAGATAACACACACACCCACACACCCTCAAACACAGAGGTTTAAGTTTAATTTTAAATTACAAAATCATGTGTAGTGTTCTTTGTGTTGACAATATAATCAATTTTGCTAGTTCACATTCAGATGAATTAGTTCTTCATAAGCTTTGATGGGGTTATCACTTAGTAGATTAATGTAACTTCAGCCCATTACACATAATGGTGGTCAAATTAATTCACTAAAACTTTGACCACATTCTGGATAGTAAACCAAGGAAAAATTAATTATCTTGGTGCTATGCATCATATTATATGTAGAAGTGAATCATATGAGTGTAAATTATGCAAATTATTTCTATGCATTTTCAAAATAGTAGAAAGTATAATGTGAAGTCTAACCATTATGAATTTCATAATTATGAGTGTTTCATTATGTATCAATTCTTTTATAAAATAACCAAATGGTTATAACAAATTATGCTGTAATGTATCTTATGACTGAAGAAAGAATACTTTGATACTTTCAAAAATGAAAGCAGTTTAATTTCAACTATAAGAAAGTATTATAAACCTGTTTGGTAAAATAGGTTAGCAACATAAATCTAATTATTTTGAGAAATTTCAGCCTGCTACCAATAGCAACAGAGAAGATATTGTAAGACAAATCCAAAATACAGCCATATTATACTTTAAATTATGTTTAGAGGAGATCTTTATTTATGACTTTGATTCAAAAACCAGTATATTTACAGCTTCCATTATTTTTTATTCATTAACTTCAGGCATATCTACATGTGACAGCCTAGAACAATAGAAAGCAAGCAAAGTAAAGCAAAAGGCCCTTTGTTTTCAGACCAGATTTTCTTCTTAGTTTCTGTGAAAGTTTGAGCAAGTCACTTAACCAAATGAGATATCTTTCCTAAAGTATCAATGGCAATAGATGAATCAACACCTACATTTAAATAAATTGAATGGTAGAAAACCCAATCAAAAGCATAATTTCCCTAAAACTTTTGACAAATACCTATCAGGGGGCCAGAGTGTTTTAATGATATCAAAATTAAAAAAAAAATACCAACACAACTTTGGCTTCCACATTGCCTATTGTTTACTCAGTATGAAACTGTAGTTTGAATATACGCTGTTTGTGTGACACTTGTAGTTTCATCACCATCCTTTCAGGCATCTGTTCGTCCATACATTCCTTTCTTTATTCCTTCATTCATTTGTCTTGGATTGTACCCTAAAATATTAATATTTGTGCTATTGTTGAACACAATTATACATGGTATTCTACCCACATTGGCTCTATATTATGGTTGACTTGCTAAGAATGTAGAGATAAAAGCCATAATTATTGATATTTTGACCACTTACACAGGCTCATGAAAATCAAAAATAAAATGTCAATAAAATCAAGAAATGATATATATCCTTTTGAAAAGAACCACTGGAAATTAGACAAGGGATTTGTAGATTAAGAGACACGAAGAGAAAGAGATGGGACATGACTTTAAATGAGGTCACAGCAGGAGCTGTAAGCAATGAGGTTTCTCAAGTGATGAAAGGAATAAAGAATAAAGAGGATAGGCTTCTGAACAAGATTTATCCAGTCAGTGTCAGGAGCCCAGTGGACCTGACGCCACATCTGCATATTACCAACTAATGAGCACTGGGATTGCACCTCCTGTTTTTCATGCTGACCTGTTGGAGCTATTCTTCTATTTGGTTCGGGGAAGATCCTTTCCCAAGAACTGGCACCATGTCATGCTTCTTGCATATTGTGGATCTAGCAAAAAAGTCACACCTATGTCCCGGGACTTAACTAATTCAAACCACCCTGTTTATACATCTGCCACACCCTACTTTTATTTTTTTCCCATCACCAAGAAAATTTGTAGTTTTATTACAGAAGTGTTTTCAATCAAGAAAGATGCTGGTGAAGAAGAAAGGAAAAATTCACAACCTCTTGTTATCAATTAAACACTTTATTGTTGATCATCCAAGAAATATATTTTGATCAACTTTATACTTTAATTTTGGAGGAACAAGAAACACTTTGAAAATAAACCCCTCCATCCCAGAGTTGCAAAGAACTAACTATGCCATTCCGAGGAGCTTGAAAGTGGATTGATCCCCAGTCAAGTCTCAAATGAGATTGCAGCCCCAGACTACATCTTGATTGAAACATTGTAAGATTCTAAGCAAAAGACCCAGATAAACCAATGTTTAAATTCTGTTTTACAAAAACAATGATCTAATAAAACTGTGTTATTTTAATCTGCTAACTGTGTGGTAATAGATAACTATTGTAGTAATAAATAATACCCTTCCTCAACTTTTTTATGTTGGGTTTTTCATTAAGAGTGACATTTAGCTGACAGCCATTCATGAAATGTCCTTCATTGTAATTTTTAAATTCTTATATAGTGCTGAAAAAGACACCTCATATTTATATGTGGAAATATATCACAACACTGTGAACAAAAACGAAAATATCTGGTAAGCTTCTAGATAAAATATTTTCTAAATATAAATCATAATAACACCTGTAAACTTCAATGGTTTAAAACAATGCTTATTTATGGCTCATGAGTCTATTGCTATTTCAGTAATCTACAGAAACAGGATGGACCCCTTCACCACCACCAAAAATTTATTTCAGTATTGAAACTGATAATACAACACACATAATAAAATAATATTAAATGCTATATTATGCATACAATGAGGATTTCTGTAAGAAAGCAGGGCAAGAAAGGCTTTCAAGCTGGTCTAAAAATAGCTTGAAGGTGTATGGGAAGTAATTGACTTGGTATTTTTATGGTAGTCAGAGAGTGGGGCCAGGGCCACGTTTCCATCTGTCAGAGGCTTATATGGTTTCATTTCCCACCAATACCACAGGAGGGAGCACAAAGATAATATCATCAACTTTCTCAGATTTGAGGCAGAAGGGGAAGAGGGAGAGTTGAAGCTGTCAGTGATTATAAAAAAAATGGAGTCAACACTTTATTACAGTAAGTTGTATGGTATCTTTCTGGCTTCAGCTCTGCTCTGTCTTTTGACTGGAGTTACCTGGAGGCAATTCTGCTGAATTACCATCTAGAACAGAAATTTCTGGACAACTGAGCTCTACTCCAGCATTTTCCCAATGGTAGTGGAAGGGATCCAGAGGGGAGTTGAAATACTTAGATATTTGAGGACTATGGTTTGCAACTAGAAACCTGCAGCTATGTAAGATATTAACTGAAATACATCATAATGCCAGCCTAGATTTAAGGGCAGAGAAGAGACTTCTTAGTGAAAAGCATTGGAAAATCAAATGGCAAGGGCCATGATTACAGGAAGTATTATAATTTGGAATCATTTTTGTAAACAATTTGCTACAGAGTAGATTCATGAAAAAAATTAAACTATCCATATTTCACTTTGTTGCATAGAAATTGCAGCACATAGAATTTGACTGAAACAAGGGGAAACCTCACAGTTTAAATGTCACTTTCAGCCCCCTAATCCACAGACTCAGGATTGTACTAACCAAAAATCTGAGTGGCCATCTCTTTATAATGGAAGTTGATTTTCAATCACTCTGATTTCTTCCTTGAAAAATATTGAATAATAGTACTCAATGAATAGCGGCTGAGTTCTTTCAAATTAAACTATTCAGAAATATCAATATCCAAGGAAAAGAATGCTGAGCAGGACAAAGAGACAGTGAGATTTATAGAATCCTTAATTAAACTAAGAGTTAGAAGCACAGAAAGAAAGATTCCAAGAGCAATATATCAATGGATTACATTTTCTCATGTATTTCATCAATTTAGAGGATTGGAACATGAAATTACTGCTTCATTGTAGAGATTTTCCTCCTTAGCAGTGCATGTCCGAACCATAAGAATGTGTGCTAAAAGTGAAAATTTAATTGGTTAGGTCTTCTAAACCTACCCAACATTTCTAATTTAATAAAGGATCCCTTATAATACTAAACATTAAATCTAAGCCCAGTTCAGGCTTCTTGTGCTGTCCACTGGGAAATACAACATCATGACCTCACCTTATCAGAAAATTACTAACATGATACATGTGATCAAGGAGATTCTGAAAAGACATTTGAGTATAAAGTAACAGATGATTTTAGAAAAAAGGAAAATACCATACTTGGAGATGAAAACCTTAAATATGATAACAAGTAATTAATTCATTAAATATTAACATATTTAATGGCAAATTACTAGCAGCAGTTTACTAAACATTGAAACTAAGGTGATAATTCCCACTACTATTATTTAATGCTGCCCAGGAAGAACTAGAAGAACAATAAATAGATTGGTAAATATTGGGTAGTTCTTTTTAATAGATGATATGATCTTCTACTTGGAAACACATACAAGTAGCTAAAATACATACACACTATTATATGAATTTGGTGCACTGCTTTGTTACAGCATAACATTTCTGAAGTCAATAGTTTTCATTTATATCACCAATAACAAGATAGAAATTATGTGTATCTAGAATAGAGTAGAAACCAAAGTGGAATAAATATACCATACATTAAATTAACCCAAATAATAGGTTTTCCTAGAAGTTAATTCCATTATGGATGTGCAGTACTGTTCAAAGTATAATAGCATCATACAACTGAATAGATGCCTAAATGACACTATAAATATTTCTGAATCAAATCTCCATTTAAATCTATTATATCACCATAAATTTAATATACTTTTCAATTACATAAAGTTATTCAAAACTTTCAATACAAGCACAAAGAGATAGTAGGCATCAAAATGTTTGAAAAATAAAGAATGGTTGCAGTACCATGTATTTAAATATATTATTGCCTTACAAAAATTAAAACAATATTGTACTAGAACAAAAAGTAATTCTGTTAGATCAGTTAAAATAATATCACATTGTAGAAAAAGATCATTTTGTTTAATATAAACGTAAGGGAATACCACACACACACATAGCCTTAGACAGACACTTACTTAGAGTATGACAGTATTTGAAAATGAATATTACTCTTGTATTTTATGCAAATAATATATAACATGATACTGTTGGAGAAATTCATAAAACATGATAATTTATGATTTGTGCATGCTGAGCCTTAAGGTTAGTAATATTCTTTATACTCTGTTTTCAGTTTTTATACAATGAATGGCATGCATATTTTACACTTTTATTTCAAAAAGTAAATTTTTGAAATAAAAAGGCTCTTTGTGAGAAAAAACAATCATACTTGAACTATTCAAAGTACAGTTTTATTAATTATCTGAAAAAATATAAAACAAAGAGACTAAATCATTTTTTCACCCACATAAGAAGACATAACACTTACTTCCTTGGTTGAGACTGTATGATATACTTATCTTTTACTTTATTTATAATAAAATCACAGAAATGTGTATTATAGAAGGAAAAAGAGCTTACAGTGTGAACAACTTTCTAGGAAGTAAAATAAATTTAAAAGTTCTGAGAATTGAAATCATTCTATAAACTATCAGTTCTCAAAATGAGAGGCAGAATCCTTTCAGAGAGACTCAAAGTCAAATATATGTGCAATACTACTAAAACATTATGTTTTGTTTTCCCACTTAATTCTCTCATAATCATAGATAGAGTTTTCTAAAAGCTACATGGCATGATGGTATAATTGCTCATGTGACTTATGAAGTGTGTATGGTATTGTGTATTGTGTATTATTATGTATATCCTTGTGTTTCCTAGAATATTGTGTGGTAACAGATGAATAGGGACATAGATAGGTAGAAATACATAATTTCTAGAGATTAACTCAATTTGCTTTCAGAGTTCTTACTGTAGCTTTACTAGCTATTCTAAATTATAACTACAATTACCTCTGTATACTCATTATTATTAAGTAAGTCATTATTTTGAAATCCCAAAGTATTCTATATGGCTGTGAAGAAACCAACTATACATACAGCTTTCTAAGAAGTTTCATAATATTTTAAAATTTTTTGAGAACATTTATGTAAAGCTATTATTTTAGAATTTTAGTTATGTTTTCATATTAAGAATAGATATTTTATTTAAAAAGGGAGATTAGATGACTTGCTTTCTTAACCCACAGTTCTACCATCTATGGCTAAAGAAACTGACAAAAGATGAAATCCCCCATCAGAATTCTGTATGTTAAACATAGACATGATATTCATTTTAAAAGTCAAATATTGTTACATTTTTTTAAATGAGAAATGAAAAATCCACTAATGTATCTTAACAGAGTTTAATAAGTCTTGATCCTGAATACACATCTTTTCAATTTTCTGTGTTATGAATTTGGAATTCCACATCAAAGACTTCTTCTGGTTTTCTCTGGGAAAAATATATATGTAAAGGTTTAAGTAGTGAGCTGAACTACAAATATTTTTTTTTTTTTCAGGAAATGCCAATGTTACTGAAAGAATCACTTAAAGACAAATAATGGCAAATTGTACTTTGGTGTTTTGCAAACATTTTCTAGAAAATGTAAAGCGAGCCATACTCTTCAAGGAAAACAACTGTCAACACTCTTTGCTAGTCACAAACTAAATCTTTTGGACAAAAATTAGAGTTTTGGAAACAGATGATGGCTTCCTAATATTTAAATAATCTTCTTTAAAATTTTTAATTTTGATAAACACAAAAATATTTGTTTTATTTTAGATTCATTTCTTGGAGATCAATGGTGATATTTTAAAATGTGATATTAATTTTTGGAAGAACTATACAATTTAGGGAAACAACATTTTCCAAAATAACCAATGAACAAATTATACAGGGGTTATAGATCTATTTATAGAGAAAAATAGACATTGATTTTAACATAATCAAGTATCAGTTCATTGGTATGTTCTCAGATTCTACTTCTTCAATTTTAGCTTGTGTCAAGATGAATATCTACAACAATCTCAAAAAGTTCAATTGCCCATTCCTTTTCTAAATTCCCTTCATATCCTTCGATTAAAACAGTATTTTGTAACAGATTGAGTGTAGAAACAGATATAAGAATCCAGCTATCCTCTGTTATACCTACCATAAATACATTTTCAAAAATTTAAAACCATATCCTTCCTTTTACTAATTTTGTTGGTTTTTTTTTATAAAAGAGAGTTTGGCCTCCAACCTATTATTCCCTTTCAGGCTCATCTCACTACCCATATCGTTTCCAATGCACTGGTGTGTCTAGGCCATGTTTGTTGTAGAATGACTCATTCTTCTATATTCCCTCCAAAACTTCAGGTCATTGTAGAGGGCCTCATTTTCAGACATTTCTGCACATTTTGCTGATAATATAAACTATTTTTGCTTTTGATCTCACTGTTGCAAAATGTTTTACTCAAATATCTCATTTTAATTTTTATTCACTCTCTATTACAGATCCTTCCACCAGCTACAGACACAGGCTTAGGTCTGACAATGGCTGTATGCTATGGGAGACGATCATCTGAATGCTGGATACTGAGTATCTTAGAATCCTTCTTCTGACATCTACCTGCCCCTTTTGTTTCCTTGAACCAAACTTATGCTTTTCTGGACTTTTCCCATAAAATGAGATCATTAGTGGGAGACTCTTTCAGTTGTTCATCATATGTAATCACCCTAGTGAACTAGTGAAAATCAAGTAAGTTCTCCAAAAACTCCTAGATATACCTAAATTATTGGTAAACACTATTTAGACCTAATATTTTTCTAAAAAAATTCAATTACCTCCGGTTAGTAGGAATAGGCAAGTGACTTTAGAACTTATGTTTTAATGTGTGTATGTCTATCTATATATAGATAAGTAGATATATGTAGTATTTGTTTACAATATCAATTTTTTTGGGTGTGTGAAAAATAACTCTCCAAAGCAGGTGAAATTGTCCTTGTAAACATATATGCTATGTCTTACTTGCTTTTTTTAGTTGCTGTGGATATTGCCACTGTTTGAATATTTGTTTTTATGTTTTGATAGGATAACTCTGCATGAAAAGTTTAGTTATATCTAATAGTTTAGAACAGATTCTAATTACCTCTTGATGTTTTTTTTGTTTTGTTTTGTTTTTTCCTGAAACAGGGTCTTACTCTATTGTCCTGGCTAGAGTACAGTGGCATCATCATAGCTCACTGCAACCTCAAACTCCTGGACTCAGGTGTTCCTCCTGCCTCAGCCTCCATAGTAGCTGAGACTACAGGTGCTGGCTACCATACCAGCCAATTTTTTTTGTATTTTATTTTTTGTAGAGACAGGGTTTTAATACTGCCCAGACTGGTCCCAAACTCCTGACCCAAGCCTCCCACCTTGCTTCCCCAAAATAGACGTGAGCCACCACACCTGGACTCATTTTTTGAATTTCACTAAAAAACTGGTATATATCAAACACAAAAATGATAGCTATTTGCAGCAGGGCATTCATAAAAATCAATTCTTTAATTTTTTTAACTTTACAAATATAAATTTGATATATAAAATATGTATTATTAAAATATAGGTTATAAAATAAATAACACAATAAATTCTCTGGGCTCATCACATGACTTAGAAAATTAACAATATCATGGAGGTTGTTATATCATAAATTATATTAATGCATAATTTAGCTTGCCAACATATCTGTTAATACTTTTGAATTCACCTTCACCAGTTAGATGACAATATAAATATTCTTTCTTTGTACTGTTCTTTTCTGGGAGCAATGATATGCTCTTTTTAAAAGAATGATTGGTTTCACAGATGAGTTTATATAAAGGTCATTTTTCCTTAAGAGTTTGATACTATCTGTGCCGATACTTGAATTGTTCTGGGTTTTGTGTGTGTAGGGGGGAAGCTTTCTAGATATTACCTCAATTTTTCCCATGATTATTCTACAGCTCTTTACTTATTTCTAACTTAGTTTTGTTAAATTCTTTGGGGGCCATTATTCTGTCTACCACATGAAAGACAGAAGAAGTGCCCATAAGTAATAAATAGAAGGAAAATAAATTTTTATTTAATATCCACCACAGTCTTTGAAAGAACAGTGTTCAATTCCAGCCTTGTCTTAACACATCTTTTTGCTGGCATTATGGTAGTTATGGTATAGAAAAACCGTAAATTTATGATAATATTTACAGTAAATGGCGATATACAAACATAGTTTTCAAGTATATTAAAATATTGTCATTTGGTAAAGAGCTATATTCCAGAGACTGTAAAGTACTTCCCTATTTTTGTGCATTGGGAAAAATGTTGACATGATAGTAGTATTTGCTCAATCTTCATTGAAGACATATTATGTCCAAAATAGGATGTAAGTGTGCTACTGTCTGTGATTTGAAAAATCTGTGTTATACTTCTGGATACATGTCAGTTTTGTGAACTGGGTTGAGGTATTATTCTATAAATCAGGAAATAAATACTATAATAATTACCTCATATCTCACTATTGTACCATTTAATAGAATATCTTCCCATATGTTACTAATTATGTATATATTGGATGAATGACTGACTGACTCTCATGGGAACTAATTTTCCCTAAACATATGCTATACTGATTAATTATATGAAGTCTGATAATGTTTTTCAAGGGCATTCTATCTATGTAAACAAAGTGAGTTTATTAATCTGTCATTTAAGTGTGGCATTAGGCCAATCCAGCCTTCTCAGTTTTTTCTGGCTTTAAGATTTGGAGTCATATGCCTAGGAAGCCAATAGCTAAATGAAACTAGAATATGACTCTATGCTGGTGAATAAGATTTGAAGTCAAGTCTTCAGAATTGAAGTAAATTATTCAGATATGAGGGCTCATTAATATACACGAATGCTTTGGTCAGGAATCCAAATCTGTTCCAGAGTTTTCTATGGTTCAAATTTTGGATTTTAGATTTTGGATATCAATAGTATTGATTTGGATAAATTTACAATTACCTTAGGAAGTTTCAGGATGTTCTCTATTCAGCATGAAATGGAAGTCATAAGATATAACATTTAAAAAATTTAATTATCAGTATGATTCCAGAACTGGCTTTGCAAAAAATACTGTATTTCAGGACTGATGGGCATGCAGAGCTCATTAACATAATGATTAAGAATTATTGTTGACTCTAATTAAATTATATTAGGGACAATAGAAGCCAATACAATGCCTATTATGCAGTAACTATCAAATAGACTTATGGCTGTCTATGAACCACATGATATTTGGAGAATAGATTTCTAAAACAGGAAAAACAGAGCTCCTTATGGTGCTCTCAGGTTAGCTTTGCAGAGTCTACCAACTTTAAACCCCGGTATTCATGTTAAGCAAGTAGAAGTTATCAACAAATATGGTACTACATGTATATGAGAGAGAGAGAGAGAAGAATGAATACAACAAACAGCAGATATATGCTATTCCACAATTCTAGTAAAGGGAGGTCCTATTTTGGTTTCAAGCACATAGAACGCAAAAAGTTCTCCCAAGATAGCAGATCGGTATCATGGGTATCAATACTATTTACCCCTTACATAGGCTATACGAATTTGTTTCTATAATAGTTTGGGACAAGGGGGTGTTATACACAGATAAAACTAGAAGTTATTTTGGGTCTTCTGAAGTTAAAATGAGTGTCTACTCACATCATTCAAGTGGTCCAGAACAGTGTTGGGTTTTCTGACCTATACAATTCAATGAGAATCATAATCTATAGGAATCAGGAGCTCCAAATTGGCCTATAGTGTAAGAATAAATTCAGAGCTTATGTATCTTTGTACCATACGTATAAACAGTAAGCTTAAACCAGATACCTAGCATGGAATTGAGAGACGGGTCTTGGTATGTAATAGATTACCAACTAGGCAACAAGAAGCTATTTCATAGCTCAGTGTTGATCATTAAGTTGACCATCATAGTGAAAGAATATTGAGTCAATGTTTGTTTTCCACTTAAATTATCTGAATTACAAATCAGTCATTGAAGATCACCAATAAAGAATTTGTGCCTATATTATATAATGCCTTGATAAATTACAATTATTATGGAGAAAGTTCTTTGGATTTTAGCTATCATAAAAAGAAACTTTCCAAATAATCAAATATTTGTATTTAGCATTCAATTAATCTAATGCTATCTAAATAAAAATATTAGTTATAAATTCTTACGTGTGTGGTAAATATTTAGCATGCTTTTGACCTTATTATTTTCAAATATATAGTATAACATAAATGAATATTCCATAAATGTATGGAATACATTTATGTATGGAAACTACTTAGGTTTTCCTAAATGTATCCTTAACCCTTTTAGAAAGTAAGTAGGTTTAAAAGAATTGATCTTTTTATGTTTACATAAAGCAGAACTCTTAAAAATTATTTATATTAATTACTTGTTTTCCAGCTTGCCATTTTTGAGTACTGATTTTTTTTTCTGTATGTATGTAGCAAATTTTGGATAACATTGAATTCATTTTTTATATTTTAATAACTATAAAATTATTATGTATGATTGATGAATGGAAATAGACTGCAAATATTAAGGCACTGATTAATATAAATCACAACAAATTTCAATTTCTAAATAACTTATTATTGAATAAAATTTTTGTTTGTGTATGTACAAATTTCTGTCCATCCATGAAATACACAAAAATTTAGTCTCATGAACACAAACCTACATGTATCTGTGTATATATGTGTCTATATATACATATAAATATATAAAAAGATACATATACATATGTAATTTATTTCTAGGTGACGTAACAAAGGTGCATTCTATTATTGTAATTCTTCAGATAAATAAGTGAAATTTACATTTTTTGACCAAAGAGAATAAGGTTTTTAAATTAATTTTACAGAGCAAGCAGCACATTTAAACTATGTTCTGCCTATTAAGAATGTCTAGGTCTTTTCATTATATTACTTTGCCTCCTTAAAATGATATCTGTATGGTTAAATCTAAGAGGTAACATTCTATTTTATTTTTGTTTGATTCATAACTATTTGATTTTATTTTAACCTAAGAATCAGCATTGTATTGGAACTGAATTTTAAGGTTTATAAATTAAAATATTTCCTATTCACTTTTTCTCATTTAAGACACTAGTTGCTTTTTTCCATTCTCCTCTCTCCTTTTCCCCCTTCATCTCTTCTTTTCCCTCCTCATCTATTTTCTCTGTAGTCAGATGTAAGCAAGAGGCTTTTGCTGTGTTTCTATGGTTAAAATGTTTGGGGGCAAGTCTAAGCTGTTACTGAGTGTTAATTTATGCAATTGAATAGCTTCCAAATAGCCCAACAGACATGACTGAATTAATTTTAGTACTGGGAGAAATTATATTTTTTTGTCCTAAGACTCCAAAGAGGAACATAATGGTGAATAGTTAAGTGTAGAGCACAGCCTATAGTTAGTAAATCAATTTATGGACTGCCTTTTGTTTCCTAAATTGAATATGCTATGTAAATGCAAACTGCTTCTCTTAAAGGCTTAAAATCAAAGGTTAAAAAATAATAGTCATGACTTAAAGTCAAAAGTAGGAGGCATGTCAGCATTGTTCAAATCACTCAAATATATTTCAGCACAGTTTATTTCAAATTCATGACAGACAGGATATTATTAAAAATATCTTCAAATCTTGCCCTACTTTCCAGGGCCAACTAGCTTTAAAAAATCAATGCTAGGGAATCTCTTTGGTGAGGAATATATATAATCTGCTCATTTTGAATAATTCTCTGTTTCTCATCCGTTGGTTTTGTAGGAATCAGTTTATTGATTCACAAAGTGTTTCTTATTAAGCCAGCTGTTTCTAGTCTTGTTGGTATGAAAAACATACTTGATTACCTGCTTAACAAGTGTTTTCTTTCTTCTATAGACAGCTCCCAATTGTCTACATCCTTTTCATGTTGAGTAAGGCAGAATAGAGGATGAAAAAATCCTGTGGACTGCATTGTTTTATACCTCTGATTTAACCAATTTTTAAATTGCCATACCTCCAGCTTTGAAGTGAACTAATGAACTGTTTGGAACTGTTTGGAGTTGAGATTCTAATATTAACATTAATGAATGTTCCATTTGACAGTATTAGCAACTGTCTATGTAGGCTAGTGTTCTGTAACTATAGTAAATATAAAATTATCACATCCTATTTTAAAATTATATTAAATTTCATATTTTATTAAATGGAAGCATAAAGCAATGATTTTAAAGATTTTTTTTTAAAACCGTATTTGCTCCTGAGGCATGGTGTTTTCTAGTGAAAATCATTACTGTGAGAATTTTACTTATAAACTTTTTGAGTTTTCTGGGATAATCCTTGATTATAAAGTACATTTTAGCCTTCAAGTTCACTTTGTTTTGCTGTTATTTGCTTAAAGTAAGAAAGACAACAATATTGATTAGCCACTCTAATTAGAATGAGCCATAAAACTTCACTTTTATTAGATTAAAAAGATCTAAAATATCAGTGATTCCATGAAGATTGTAAATAATGTAACATGTTACTTCTGGACACATTAGGAATTAAATCCAAACATGTCAAAACTGTACAGCTGGTACCTGTACAACTTACTGTATGACACTGATGGTTTATAATTCAGATTACCTCCAGGTTATCTGGCATGTATGCTGGCAATGAAGTGTAGCTTCCATAACATTTTTTTAATTGTTCTGTTGTTTGAGTTATACAATTCTGATTAGGGTCCATCA
The DNA here is from genome assembly GCF_040939455.1 of Microcebus murinus. Lineage (NCBI taxonomy): Eukaryota > Metazoa > Chordata > Mammalia > Primates > Cheirogaleidae > Microcebus > Microcebus murinus. Next base: position 19,103,456 of record NC_134114.1, read on the forward strand.
AATTGCTCCTAGGGTTAAGATCAATAAAACTCTTCGGGTGGCCGTAACAAAAGTGAAGAGGTAGAGAAATATTTCTTTCTTGAATTTTTTTTTTTTTTTGTAGAACTATTTCTACATTCCACTTGACTTCAGCTAAAGAAAACTGGTCTATGAAAATGGCTTTTTAATATTATAGAGTGAAATGCCATTTAAAGGGCTACATTTCCAAAGACAGCTTCTGAAAATGACCCCTATGTCCTGTGTGCTAAAAGTAATCGCCCTCTTTTCTGAACGAGGAATTTTATTAATTCCCAAAGTTTTATAATCTTTATATTCATCATATTACCTACTGTATCGTGGCTCACTTCTTAAAAAGCAGGACAGTGTTCTGAAACTGGTATCTGACATTTACTTGAATGAAAAAAGGCATCATTTAGTATGAACTTTCATTTTGATCTTTCCATACCCTGATTCCATTCCAATTACTTTTTTCCTTCTTCAAGGTTCAAAACCAGTATTCAATGAACATGCTTGTTTTTTAAATGACTCATCTAAGAAATAAGATTTATTTATGCCCTAGATGTCCAGAATATAAACACCATAATATTATTTTTTTTTCTAACAGCTGAGTGATTCTCACTAAAGAAGAATATGTGTTTAGACCCTGTGACATTCCATACTTAGAAGATGCAGTTTAATGTGAATAAAATCTGTGAAGCCTGAAGGTTAAATTGATATTTGGGTGCCAGTTAGCATCTGTGGGTGCTATACTCACATGGTAAAGAGATGAAGTAAATAACTGTTTTAAAAGAGAATGGTCAGGCACTATAATTTCTTCCACTATATTTTAATATGTTTAATAGCCTTTCATTCTTCCATTTAGACATAAGTCAGTAAATGTATGACTACCACTAATATAATAATTTTCCACAGCACAAATCTAGAGCTTCACCACTGACTCAACTATTTGAAGGAGTAACTGGAAGATTCTGTAGCAGTATATATAATGTCTGTGACTTTAGTTATGCACCTCATTTAAGAATGTTGTTGGCGAAATCTTTGGACATAATAAATTTGAAAAATAGATACAAAACTCTTCATAAGGCTATACTTTGTCACTCAAAATTGCAAATTATTATTATACAACTTCTTTCTTTTGTGGTAGAAGACAGAAATTGAAAAGAATTTAAGCAGAGGAGGCTGAGGGATCATTTTAGAATATATTTTACATTGTTACTGAATTTCTGCTTTTTTTGTGGCAAAATCTATTGCAATATAGTTTCACACATAAATATATTCATATATATTGAATTAAGACAATGGTATTAAGATGAGATTGAAAATGTTATTTGTATTCCTAATAATTAAATGCAGAAAAAGAAACATTATAAATATATTATCTTGCACAAAATGATAGATGTAGGGAAGATAATATCCTAACCTACACTTCAACATAGATCTAATCACCTTTATAGTCATTATTCTAATACCTGCTTTTCACTGTTTAAAATAACCTTTCATAAGTTAAGTTTGTAATATACTCAAATTAGTTGCTTTTATCTCTGCCAAATGCTGAATTATTTTCAGCATGAATCACAGCAGCACTCTGAAGGCTCTTCCTCTGTTTTGGGGACCCAATTTGAAATTTCTCATAAACTAGTGGATCCATCCATTTCAAAACATACATTTACAACTTGTTAAATCTCAAGCATTTGGTGAAAATCATGATGAAGAATCTGTTTCTCTAATTCCCTTAAATGAGTAACATCCTTCATGCAGTCCCTCAATCACTTCGTAACCCATTATGCTGCTTATATTTCCAATATTTTCAACACTTCTCATTGTCTGAAATTCTTATGATAGTCATTAATTTACAAGTCTCTGTCTTTATGAGGACCATAATTGTGTTTTTATTATTCACTTATTTGTCCATTATTCATTTAAAAAATCTCATGTGTCATAGAATTTAAATAAATATATGTTGAATAAAAAACATTTTGAAAATAAGCAATATGTTAATGGCATTCCACATTATTAGGGATAAGTTTTTAGAATGATATATATTCATATTCTCCAATACTTATGGCTTAGAATATTTATCTGGTAATTTATTATTATTACTCAAATTCCATAAATTCTATAGTTCACTTAAAACTTGATTTAATTGCATTCATTTTGATTACATGATTACAATTTGCAAATGTTTAATTAAAAATTTTAGAATAAATGTTTCCAGATGTTGATTCTTAGAGGTATCTTACAACATTTTTCTTCTCATCTTAATCTATTTAAACTGATTTTATATATATTAGATCTTTTAACAGATATATTTTAAGAATATTAAAAAGTCAATAAACACTAGAATGAATACAAAAGGGATGGTAGGTACTCCATGGCCTCAGATTATATTTCAAGAAAAATTATAACAACTGGAAAATATGGCATCCCTAATTGTTACTCCTGTGGTGTTAGTTAAAAAAAATAAAGAAAGAAATGAAAAGAAAACCATAATACTTTAACTTCTTAACAAGGAGGATGACAACGTGACTTCAAAATGTATTTATTCAATGGAGTGAGTAATTCAAGTCAATTTTTGTATGGATATATAAAACCATTCTTATGTTTTCAATGTTTTAGAAGAAAAACTTTCACATTATAATTCAAGAATAGTCTTCCATATATCTTCTGAGTTAGTGAATGAGTTTTACTCAGGTATCTTTAAAATGTAACTCAGTCTTTGGTTGCCAAGTTGAAACTTCTGTGCCCAAATAAAATAAGCTTAGAAAGATTGAATGAACATTGTAGATATGTATTTAGCCAAATCCTAAAAGCCATTCATATTTTCCTACTATCGTCCCACTTTCATAAAATACTAAATCACAATTGTATGTTTTCAGTGTTAATTATGACTCAAGATACATTTACAAAAACAAAACATATCTTAAATTGTAACCTGATTAAAATAAATATTCATCAACCATGATTTCAATTAATAATTTTTTTAGATGGAAGGTTTCTACTTATTATAGTTTATAATAGGGACCTTGAGTCCATAAGTAGAGTTTTCAAACAAAACTCTATTTTAAGAATATGTAAAATTAATTTCACAGCTACAGAAAAATATCTGAAGTAATATATCAAGAAGCATAATAAACAGCAATACATTATATTGAGGAGCTTGTCTTATGGTCTGTCACAGAGGTCACTCTTTGCCTCCATCCGATTTAATATCCTACTTAGCATTTTAATTAAGAATTTAGAAGAGCAAGTAAATGGAATTTTAATAAGGTTCCCATATGATACAAAATAGAGAGGTGTTACAAACCATATCAAAAATAGAGAAATAATACAAATAGACATAAAGAGATTAGTAGCAGGTACAGTAAAGAACAAAAGAAGTATGTTTTAGAAAATATTAGTTAATGTACATTTCAAAATTCAGGCATGTATGTTGTTTTAAAAAATGTTCAGGTGAAGCAGATAAAAAGGAAAAAAATGTAGTGCATGGGGAATATTTGGACATACATAATCGTACCTTATACAAAGATGTTAACTACATTCAACTATAGAAATTAAGATCAAAATTAATGAATGACGTACTAAATCCAACCCAACATTTGCATGGTCTGGAGTAGGACTATAAATTAAGATCCACATATGTTTGATTAAATAATTAAAATAAGCTTTAATTAAATAATTAAAATAAGTTTTACAAGCTAAAAACAAATAAGTAACGTTCTATTGTCCTCCTTTGAAAACATATGTTTATAGTCCCATGAAAGGTCAGGTATGAGTTTTGAATCCTCACTTGTAAGAATTCTGTCCTGGAATATGACAATATGAGGAGATCCAGCATGCTGACCCTTAGAGCTCTATCTCTGCACCACACAGCAAGATTCCTGGCACTCATCTTTGTGGACATCCCTACCTACATATTCAAGTACTGTCCATAGCTTTGCAGACAACAACTACATGACCTTCTCTCAGGGCTAGCGATGTTCATGCTAGTAGCATGGTCTTTCCTCAGGACAGCAGAGCTCAGGACAAAGCCAACACCAGCCCTAGACATGAGCTCAGTGGAAGTATGGTAAGAAGTCCAATGTCCTGGGATCCTGGACCATAGCTTGTAGGGATGACAAAAGTTAAGTGTACAAGATTCCTTGGTGCTATCAATGTCTTAATCAATGGTAAGAGATACAGCAAGAGGAGTGCCAGAATATATAATCTATAGCAGGGCCCAGGCAAGTAATCTCTCTTTTCAGCCTTTCAAAATTGGACAACAGAATATATAAAAGAAACCATTATTGTGTCATTAAACTACACAGCTGATTGAAAGCAAGATATTAAGAATTATAGGGAGACAGAGTTTGTATGACCTAACATCCATAGTACAATGGCAAGAACATATATCTTTAATGGATTACAACAGATAAAACTGAAAACCTGTGCTTCTAGTTGAAGAGTAGCACATGGTCACAAATTCTTAGGTTGGCTTCCCTGAAAGCAGAGCCTGAGAGTGGGATTTAGATGCATATGGTTTCTTAAGGATCCTCTATCTCAGGAGAAAGGGAATGAGGTGAACAAAAGAGGGCAGGGATGAGATAACAACTTGGTCTAACTTCAGTCTGACTCCATGAGAAGCTGTGCAGCATAAACTGTCCCACTGATTAGTCTCTGCTTGAAGCCAGGCAAAGTTTTTAAGTATGCCTGTATTAGCCATTGACTGTGGGGTGCTCCTATGGTGGAGCAAAACTAATCGGGTACTTGGTGACTGCTGTTTGGACAACAGTAAATCTTTGAAAGAGGAAGCATTTATGCCTCATTAAAAGCAAACTGTCATCCAGGCATGAAGACTCACTCTATGAATTCAGGGCTTTGGGAGCCTAGGTGAGAGGATCACTTGAGGCCAGGAGTTCAAGATCAGCCTGGGCAACAGTGATGTAAGGAGACCTTATTACTACAGAAACAATAACAACACACACACACACACACACACACACAAAAAAAAAAAACCCAAATAAACAAACAAAAAAACAAAAAAACGGGCATGGTGGCACTTACCTGTAATCTTAGCCTCCTGGGAGGCTGAGGCAGGAGGATCACTTGAGCCCAGGAGATGATAGAGCGAGACCCTGTCTCTAAAAAATAAAAATAAAATAAGAAAACTCTCAAGGCAGCTTGAATATTGCTCAGATATTTTAGCTTCTCGCATTTAGTTTGTTGCAGTTAGACATGGCTTCTCTAAGATGTTGGTTGGCCATAATCTCTGGGAAAATTATACGAGGTAGTTCAGTCAATTACAGCTCACACTGCTGCAATTGGTTGAAGGCTATATTTGATACTCATTATCTACCTTTTCTGCCTCCCATTCAAGAATCTTTTTAATTAGTGTTTCTGTTGGTTGGTCTATGTGGTTGCTTGGGATACAAGACTCTTACCCCTGAGGATTCTGAGTCATGGTTACCATGCACTTTTCAGGTTGTGTTGCTTTACTGGCCTGTTTGCAGTTAAACCTAGGCAGAGGAGTACCAAAAATACCCAGAGGATCTCCTGACCGATAATCACATTTTGCCTTTCCCCCATTGTGCAACAGCAGCCTTCATTAGAGTCACAGTTAATTACCTTTGTCAGTGTGGTACTTTCCTCATGCACCTGCTGATCTATTGGCACAAAGAGTCCAGATCTCCAGGCAGCAGTTAGAGCTTTAAGTCTAGTAATACTCTTACTGTATCTCCTTGCAAGAGTGACCCACTTTAGACTTAGGGAGCATAATGCTGAAAGGACAGGAAGCATATATGCCTCAAGTGGTCTCTAGGTGTGATGGTGAGTGAGAACACTGCTACTTCCTCTCTTTCATTCCCAGGAACGTATCTTTCTCCTATTGGAAACAAACACTATATCATGGCCATTGGTTTAAATATTGGAGCACATTCTGAATCAAAGACCCTCATACCTTAGAGTTTCTTCTTCAAGCTGGCACCTCAGCTGTGTTATCAGGAGGCTTTTCCTTGATTTATCAGAAAAGCAGTTCAGAAAAGCAGTTTCAGGACACTGTAGTTTGTGTCTGCACTGTGGTTATGTGCACATCAAGGAGGACTTTTGCGAGAAAGTGTTCTCCATTTGAGAACGTGTTATAAGAAGTCCCATTTTGGTAGATCAGGTATGTTATAAGTATTTAAATAGTGAGACTGACTGAACCACAGCACAAAAAGAAAAAAAAAAAACAAGTCATTTCTGGGGTATATGACAGTCCCATTCAGGAACAATTATTGTTCTTTCCAGATTCTAAGGCAGGGATCCTCAAACTTTTTAAACAGGGGGCCAGCTCACTGTCCCTCAGACCGCTGGAGAGTGCGCACTGTGGGCCTGGGAGGAGTCGGCTGCTAATCAAGACAGGCAGCAGCGGCAAAAATCCCCAGCAGGCTAGATAAATGTCCTAAGTAGGCAGCATGTGGCTGGCGGGCCGTAGTTTGAGGATGCCTGTTCTAAGGAGTTCATTGTAATCAAATTGCCACCAAATGCCTGTTGCTTTACTTGCACGTCATTACGAGCTAAACCCTAGTCTCTGTTACTGGCAGATCTAGTACTCAGCAACAAGAGTTAGATCGTTGTTGGGCATCTACCCAAAAGAGCATAAGACATTCTATTATAAAGACATCTGCACCCGAATGTTTATAGCAGCACAATTCACTATTACACGGTCATGGAAACAACCCAAGAGCCCATCAATTCATGAGTGGATAATTAAAATGTGGTATATCCTCACAATGGAATATTACTCAATCCTAGGAAATGACGGTGAGCCAGCACTGTTTATGCTATCCTGGATTAAGCTTAAGCCCGTTATCCAAAGTGAGGCGACGCAAGACATGGAAAATGGGCTCTACACCTACTAGCCATCAAATTGGTACTGACTGATTAAAACTATGGTTTTCAAATGGTGGCAATTTGAAAAGATTGGCGGGGCCCAATCTTAGGGAGGTGGCGAGTATTTTGGAGGGGAAGGGCATAACACTAATCCTTCTTAGGAAGAGGCAAAGATATACAATGTAACCAAAAGGTCAAAAAAAAATCAAAAGAAAACTTTTTATCGGGTGGTGGGCAGGTGGTAGGGGGGAAGAGGAAAGGGGTGTATGCTTCCATAACGTGTGTGATGCACACCACCAGGGGATTGGACACATCAGGGGGAAGGGGGACAGGGGCAATATTTGTAACCCTAACAATATTTGTACCTCCATAATATGATGACATTAATAAAAAAAAGGAGTTAGATCACATTAGTGTGAGAGAGATCTCAACCTACTGGACCTACACATAGATTCCATGCTTATTACTTTCATGATTTTATGGCACAAGTAGTTGCATACCCAAGAACAAAAACTGGCTAGCATTTTTTAAATTTTTATTTTATTTCAGGAAATTATGAGGGTACAAACATTTTGGTTATATGTTATGACTTTGCAATATCCCAATCATGATTTAGGATGTGCCCTTCCTCCCCCCACAATGCTCAGCATATTTATTAGTTGTGAGTTTACCCACTCCCAACCTCCTACCCTCAAAGAATATTACTACTGTGTGAGCACCTTAGTGTTGATCAGTCAGTTCCAGTTTGATGGTGAGTACATGTGGTCCCTATTCGTCCACTCTCATGATACCTCACTTTCGAGGATGGGCTCAAGCTCTATGCAGGAAAACATAAGAGGTGCTAGATCATTTTTTATAATTGAGTAGTATTCAATTATATACATATACCATATTTTATTAATCCACACATGGTTTGACGGGCACTTGAGTTGTTTCCACATCCTTGTTATAGTGAATTGTGCTGCCAAACGTTCAAGTGCAGATGTCTTTATTATAGAGTGACTTTTGTTCCTTTAGGTAGATGCCTAATAGTGACATTGCTGGATCAAATGGTAGTTCCACTTGTAGCTTTTTGAGGTATCTTCAAATTCTTTTCCACAGAGGTTACACTAATTTGCAGTCCCACCAGCAGTGTAAGAGTGTTCCTATATCTCCACATCCTCACCAGCATTTGTTGCATTGGGATTTTTTTGATAAAGGCCAATCTTACTGGAGTTAGGTGATAGCTCAATGTGGTTTTGATTTGTATTTCCATAATGATTAGAGATGTTGACCATTTTTTTTTTATGTTTGCTGGCCATTATTCTGTCTTCTGTTGAAAAGTTTCTGTTCATGCCCACTGCCCATTTATTGATGTGGTTGTTTGATTTTTTCTTGTTGATATTTTAAAGTACTAGATATATTCTTGTTATCAGCCCTTTATTGGATATGTAGAGTGCAGATATTTTCTCCCATTCTGTATGTTGTCGATTTGCTCTAATGATAGTTTCCTTGGCTGTACAAAAGCTTTTTAAATTTGATTAGGTCCCATTTATTTATTTTTTTGTAGCTAATATGATTGCTTTGGGTGTCTTCTTCATAAATTTTTTGTGGAGGCCAATATCTGAAAGAATCTTCCCTATATTTTCTTCTAGGATTCTTAAGCTTTCATGCCTTAGATTTAAGTCTGTTATCCATTTAAAATTGGTTTCCATAAGAGGTGAGAGGTAGGGTTCCATTTTCAATCTTCTGCATGTAGCCTTCCAGTTTTCCCAGAACCACTTATTGAAAAGGGATTCTTGTCCCCAGTGCATATTTTTGTTTGGTTTGTCAAAGATTAGATGACAATATGCAGGTGGTTTCACCTCTGGATTTTCAGTCCTGTTCCAAAGGTCTACATCTCTATTCTTCTGCCAGTGCTATGCCGTTTTAGTTAAAACAGCCTAGTAGTACAGCTTAAAGTCTGGTAGAATTAAACCTCCCAGTTTTCCCAGCTGTAGGGCAACTTGGCCCAGAAAGCAGCCTTTCTTATTACTCACTGCTCCTCCAAGGGCGTGAGGTAGGAGCAGTTCCTCCAAGCCATGGAGCAACTCAACAAAGAAAGTGGTTTCTCTCCCTACTCTCCTCCTCCAAGGGTGGGGCTTGCTCTGCCTGGTAGGGGCAGTGGTGCTGCCTGAGAGGTGTTGCCTGGGCTGGAGAAGGAGCAGTGTCCATTTTGACAATGCACCACAGGATTTCTAGGCTATGGACCCCCAAAATGGTGGCTGCCCACCCACTGTGAGCCAGCACTGGAAAAGACTGTTCTGGGGGCAGAAGTTGCTGGACCTGGCAGACTGTCTCAACAAGCCACCAGCTGTCCTCTCCACTTCCCTGACACACTGACTCACGCACATCCAGTAGGGAGTCCCACAAACTCTATCCTACCCTGCACCAGCTGAATCTTCAGCAGTTTCCAGGGGCCTAGCCTCTCCCTTGGTGTTCACCTCCATTGGCCTAGACCCTGCCAGCTCCAATGGTGAGAAGCCTGTCTCCAAACTCCCTCCTGTGGATCCAGGAAGTGTCCACTCAGGTCTGGCCATTCACCACCCAGTGCGGACCTAGGACCGCACATTGGAGAGTTCAAAATGTCCCCCTGACTCTGTCTCTTCTCCACACTACCTGTCATCCTTCTCACTGACTTCAGACGTTCCCTGCCTGAGTGGATGTGGAGGTCTATGGAGGAAGAGTCCTCCTCCTGTGGGTCAGACCACATTGCCCCAGCTGGCCAGCCAGCGCAGCCATCCCATGCTCTATTCCTTATTGTGTATCTCATACTCTCTGAACTTAGTGGTCAATTCTCTAATTTACCTTTTTTTTCCCCAGCGTTGCTTGTGCCATGCTGCTTCTCTGCAGATTCATGATGCTGTTCCTGTGGGAAAGTGATCCACTCGTTTGTAGCTGTCCGTGTTCTTCACCTCCCACTCTGGGAGCAAAGAGCCAGGAGGTCACCACTAATCCACCATCCATCTCCCACCCCACACTAGCATTTAATGGCTGAGATTTCTTGGGCACTTGTGACTTACTGGCTCTTCTGTATTAGATGCTCTCTGATAGACATTATCTTGTGATACAGATATGTGCACACTATACTTTATGCTTTATAGATCCATCTACATGGTTTTTCCCCAGATCACCCTTATAATCATACCTATCCCTGCCCCAGGTCAATTCTGTTTCCACACAAAGCAGATGACCAGTCATACTGCCCAAATTCTGCCTTCTAGGAATATACCCCTCACCACTGTCTTTCTGAGCCAAGCCTGCTTGGAACAATAGAGCAGAAGCAGACCATGACATGTATATACATACTGAGTTCATTCATTGTTGCCCTAACCTTGCCCTTTTTCATCCTCCATCAGCTAGGCAAAGAAAGTCCCAATGAGACCATAGCTATCATCTTACAAATACGCATCAGTGCACCAGTAGATGATGACATGGGAATTTGATTGTCTCTTTGTCTGCATTATGTGTGACATCTGGACTCTTTTGAGACAGGTTCTAAATTTATCACTTCTATTCTACAGTGGATGTCTTATGGGCTCACCTGAACATGGTCTTAGAGGACAGTCCTGGCTGTATGGTAAACTAATGGCAAATTTCTAGGAGAACCTGGTAGCGAGCTTTTCAAATGTGTATAATTATCTGTTGCAAATGCCACGTCTTTGTACCAGAACACTAAGAGTGTGACTCTCCTATTAAACTGTGTCATTGGCTTTACACAGCATCACTTCTTACTACAGACACTTGTACAACCATGGAATTGGTCTCATTCACATGGCCCAAGTGGCACGACTGCTCATACTGTTATGTGGCCTTGCAGTAAAGCCCATTTTTGCCCACAGCTAAATAAGAAGCGTTCATTGTAATATGATAAATATATTATTTTCAGAGCTATCTTCCCAATATTAAATACCCTGTCTCATGTTTTGTTTCTTTTTAAGTGGTAAGAAGTACAAATTACACTGTCTTGTATTTAATTTTCAAGGGATGTCCCAGCATGTCATACACACACACACACATACACACACACACACACACACACACACACACACAATCTACTAAAATATCAAATATATGGAAGACCCCTGAATAATTTTATGGCTTATATTAAGCAGATACAGGTCACCCGCATATTCTTCAGAATACCATATTGATCTTCTATATTGATAGTATAATGTTAATTATACCTGACAAGAAGAAGTGGCAAGTACCCTGGATGTCTTGATCTCACACACACACACACACACACACACACACACACACACCCCATCCTATTTGTCCTTGCACTAATCTTGGGCCTTTCTATTCTCCATCAGCTAGGTATAGGAAATTCCTTGGGCAAGGCATCTCCTATTTACTTATAAATTAGTGGTTAGGAAATTTTCTGGAGAAAGGTGAGAATCTGTGAGATTTCCTTAGACATTACATACAGCAGCTGGCACATAAGTGCACTGGGCTGATAAAGGAGGACTCCCTAGAGCACCGATAGTGTATATTCCATGCAGGTAAATAACTAGAGATCCAGAGCTGAATTCCATGTATTCTTGCTCAAATCAATATTCTTTATTGTACAATGCATGTGATATACATGTGTCTCTGGGGCATATGTTAAGAACTTTGTTCATTTTTATATAGCAGTTAAAGTAAATAAGAGCGACTTAGACAAAATATAATGTTTTTATTTCTTTGTATATATTTTTTTCTCTCTCTCTCTTCATGTGAAAGAAATGTGCAGGGTTCTTGACAAGGAATCTTGACAAGGAACCAGGCTTCCATGGTAAATAAGGCTACCAAGAGAGTTCTTGCTGAAGATGGAAACTCACAAAGAACATGATGGTATGTACTCTTTGAATTTGATCTTCCTTTTAGAAAGCTGTTATGTAAATCCTTTCCAACAATTTATTCATCTGAAGAGTGTCCCATGGCCACTCTAGTTTAAAGGATCCTGAGAAGTATATATTTTAGGTCTGTACATTCAACAGCTATTGGGAGAAGTCAATAAAAAATTAAAGAAAATAATTGATATCGACAGCCAATTAACACTGACTTAAATGCTCCTGTGTATATGTATTTGCAAACTCAACAGCATACATGCATGTATATTTAAGAAAACAAAAATGCAAAAAGACACTGAAAAACGTTTAATAGAAAGCAATATTTTTCAGTTGTGCCACGGTTCTAAACATTATACTTAAAATGAAGTTGCTAGATTTAACAAGTATAGACACTATCTATTGTTCATTTACATAAAAGATAAGAATTTATTTCACAATCATGCCCCCACTTTAGCATTCCTTTCTATCTTTATCATTCATTCTTCTCTTAGCTCATTTGATACTCAGATTTAAAATAACACAAATTTTTTACTTATCCATGGTTTCACAAAAAATTGCTCTAAAATAATTTGAGAGATGATCACAAGACAAACTATGCATTTGAAAGACTGAGGATGTACCTTCACAATAAAAATGAAACACGAAGTTTCAAAGTGAAACTGTCAAATTTAGTACTTAAGGACGTTGGACATTTCATACTTAATAACCTAATACTATAAATTCTTTGTTGTCATCTTAACAATGTTCCCAGCATCCTCCCTAGTATGATGTAGATTTCTTCTGAAGAAACTGCTTAAATTGCCCATCCATAGAAGCTACTCCTCATCTGTTCAAGTTTTATCATGAGATGGCAGCAATTTGGCCACATCTTCAGGATACACTTCTAATTCTAGTTCTCTTGCTATTTCCACCACATCTGCAGTTCCTTCCATGATGGAATGCTCAAATCACTAAAAGTTATTCACAAAGATTGGAATCACCTTCTTCCAAACTCTTGTTAATGTAGCTATTTTGAAGAATCACTGATGTCCTTAATGGCATATAGCAAGTTGAATCTTTTCCACAGATTTTCAATTTAATTTGCCAAGAGCCATCTGAGAAATCATTATCTATAGCATCTATACTTTTATAAAATGTATTTCTTAAATATTAAGACTTGAAAATTACTCAAAATTCATCCTTGATTCATGGGATGCAGAATAAATGTTATGTTAGCAGGTGTGAAAGCAGCATTAATCACCTTGTACACCTTCATCAGAGCTCTTGGGTGACTAGGTGCATTGTCAATGAACAGTGATATTTTGAAAGGAAACTTTTTCTTTTAAGAAGTGGGTCTTCACAGTAGGCTTAAAACATTCAGTAAACTATGCTATAAATAGATGTGCTATCATCCGGGCTTTGTTGTTCCATGCATAAAGTATAGAAAGAGTAGATTTTGCCCAATGCTTTTGGGTCCTAAAACTTATGCAATGGTAGGTGAGCACTGGCTTCAACTTAAAGTCACCAGCTGCTTAACCTCCCAACAAGAGAGTAAGCTTTGAAGCTTTGAATCTTGGCATTGACTTCTTTCTAACTTTGAAAGTCTTAGATAGCATTTTCTTCCAATGCAAGGTTGTTTGGTCTACAATGAAAATCTGTTGTTTATTTTAGCCACTTTCATCCTTTATCTTAGCTAGATTTTCTGGATAACTTGCTACAGCTTCTATATCAGCTCTTACTGCTTCATCTTGCTTCACTTGAGCATTTAGAGACCATTGTGGAGTTATTAACTGGCCTAATTTCAATATTGTTGTATTTCATAAAATAGAGAGGGAGAGAGGTGGGGGAATGGCCAATCAGTGAAGCAGTCAGAACACACACAACTTTTGCTGATTATGTTGCCATTTATATGGGTGTGGTTTGTGGTGGTGCAAAACAACTACAATAATAATATCAAAGATCATTGATTGCAGATGACCATAAGAGACACAAAAATAATGAAAATTTCAAACTATTGCAAGATTTACCAAAATGTGACACAGGCACATGAAGTAAACAGATGTTGTTGGGGAAATGGCACCAATAAACTTGCTTGATGAAGGGTTGCCACAAACCTTCAATTTGTGAAAAAGCAGTATCTGCAAAATGCAATAAAGTGAAGCACGGTGAATAAATTATTCCTGTACAGGAATACCTGGGCATTGTACTCTAGCCATGTTTACACATAAAACTGGCAACTTCCTTTACCTGACAGATGTGATTATGAAACTCTTTTTAATGATTGGTCCTATCTTGAAAATGATTGTCCCATGAGGTAAATCCAAACTCCTTAGCTTGGTTACTCAGTCACTGCAAAGATTTCCCTGTATACTCTGTATTTTCCCTTAGCTTATACTTTGTCTTTGCCCTTGTCTTTTCATGCCCCGCACCATGATGTCTTCATTCTCATTCTAATCTGTTGGAATCTTCTCAGGTCAATGAATCAGAGATTAATTTGTCCTTCCTTTTAATTGTGGTAACACATACTGTTCTATCCATTTAGAACCTAACTTATCCTTTTTTTATACACGCTGAATATCCTTATACATTATACATGATTTTATCCACTCACAATTTCTCTCTGTAGGCCAAAGGTATGGCTTATGCATCATGTATCATCCACATTTCAGTTCAAGTGAAGCTGCATATAGAAGTATTCCTAAAGCAGTTATTTTATTAAGATGATAGATTTTAACAAAATACCAAAATACTAAAATATTACTTTGGTGGAGGAATGATTAAAATTGTAACAAACTATTTTTAAACACAATGCCTCCAAATAAAAGAGGGTCATTGCTTGTCTAATCTTTGCTTTTTTCATGAGATGACACACAATCATTTTGTACAGCACTGCCAGATTCCTGTCTTATTGACATGAACCTAATGAAATGAAGAAAATCTCTTTGAATAGTGCAAGAAAAAATTTGCAATTTGCTTTGGTAAATAAAAATAAAAAAGTAATAATTGTTTTATGCAGGCAGTTAAAACAATGATATGGAAAAAGTTCATAGTTCAATATTATGCTTACATATGATATTACTTCTAATGGAATTTTTTAAAGGTAGAAGCAATCATTCACATAATGTGCAGGTTAATTATCACAAAGAAGTGAATAATAATTAAAGTACTTCCTTGTACATAGATTATGATCAACATTCATTAAGATAGACACAGTACTCTGCAGGCTCAAGCTTATTTTGGGCCCTTAAGGAAGACCCACAGCATTGGCTATGCCTGCCCCTGCCCTCCTACTGCTACTGTGACTCTGTCCTGGTTGGCTGCCTTGGTCTATGTCACTAATGGCCTCAGTGCACCAGAAGTGGACATCCAAATACTCTCCATGCAAGCTCTGAATGAGAAAAACAGACATGATTATAAAAACAGGGATAGAAGGGGTTCATTTGTAACCCAGTCACCAGTTCCAGGGATTGAGGTCTTGAGTATAGCATGTGTCTTTCATTCCAATCTGGGCAACAGGTAGCGTTCTATGAAGCAAGTCATTTTGGGTTTGATCAGTCTCTGTCTCTACACCACCTGGCTCACAAACAGCCTTGCAGGTAGGGTCAGCAGACAAGATTGGTTGGTAGCGGAATGCAAGATGAGAAGTCTGGTTGGTAACCTATCACTTTTGCTAAGGAATGGCCATGAAGATAAACCTGAGTGAGCAAGGGTGTGCAATGTACCTATAATGGTGGGCAAAACAGGCCCCTGCCCTTGTGGACATTGCAGTCTAATGGAGGAGGGATGTTATTAGAAATGCACAAAGTCCTGGTAGGACAGATATGGGGGTCTTGCTGAAATAAGGCATTGGGGTTAGGAAAGCATTTCTTGGAAAGTGTGGTTTGAGCTCGGAGTCAAGGATTACTAGGAGTTGGACAGATAAAGAAGGTGAGGTGGTGATTGGAGGATAAATAAATCTGTTCTTATCCTGAGATTACCCCACACTGGGTAATGCTAAGCTTTTCCCAGTATCACCTAAGGTAGGATTATGGATGGATAAGACACATGGACTCTCAGGTAAGACTAGCATATTTGAATCCTGCCTCTGCCATATCCTGGCTGTGTGGCCTTGGGCAATTTACTTGTCTTTTAGTTGCTCCTGAGAGCAAGCTGGGTATTGAAATCTTCAAGTTGAAAAGAGACAAGGTTAATCACATTTTAAAGTGTTTTCTTTGGCTACTGTGTGCAGATCAGATTAAAGCAGGGGTTTAAGGGAGAGGAAGGGATTTTAGCATTTCAGGAGAGTCAGGGTAGCTTGGGCCAGGTGTGATAATGAAGGTAGGTGGAAGTAGAAAGTGATAATTAATTGGATTTGGTTGGTGAGGGAGTCCTCAAGGACTTCCAGGTTTCTGGCTTGTGTTATTATAAGTAACACAGAAGAAGAATGGATGAACGTCCTTAATTTTCTATTTATTGTGATATATATCATACATGAAAAATATTTTGTGTACAATTTAAAGAATAATAAAAAATAATTTAATCTAACATCTATACACATCTACTGTTCAACATTCAGGGTAGAAGGCTACTGTCAACAGTTTGAACAACAAAAGCCACAAAAAATAATGAGAGCATGGATGTGTGTTTTTGAAGAAAATACTCCTATACTTTTGTATGTTTAAAATTATTTGTAACATATTGAAATAGGTCTAATGAGAGACAAAGATATTTTTCTGTCATAATCATTAGCATTTACTCTTCTTTGTTTTATTGGCTTGAATTTTTAGGAGAAAACACAATTTTTTAGGAGAAAACACAATTTTTAGGAGAATGCCACAAACTTGGGAAATATTAATGAATCACAAAAACTTTGCAATTAGGAGTGCTAATTTACATTTCACCTCTTTTTTATTCAAGATTATTTTATTTCAGTAAAATAGTTATTTTCTCACTGTGTTTTCTTATTTATAATGTAGAACTATTAATAAAATTAATAAGAACAATGCCTTCACATTAATCATGACTGTCATAAAAATTATATTAAAACATGCATGTATTTGTAACTCTTTTATATTTTAATTAATGGATTTTAATTTAGTTTAACTTAGCTTCTGTTCACTTTTAGCAGTTGACTGGGAAAGGAAAGAAAAACTGAGACAGGAAGAGACATTAGAGTCAATGATCTCTTTAATATCATGGTAAAATAAAGTAGGAGAAGAAATAGGTTGGAAAGAACTGGGATACATGTAAGAGGAATTAAGAAATGTACACAAAGTGAACAAAGAAAGGAAAAAGAAAGGACTACAAGAAGTAGGGAACAGATGATTTTTATAGGTGCAATGATTCTCATCCTATAAATCTTTATTTCTTTAAATTGCTATAAAAGAATTCTCCTCGACGCCCTTGTGCCTCCATTTCGATTCCAACTCATTTTCCCTTACAGTCACTGCTTTCCCTTGCCACCTCTCTGTGCCAGAAGTATTGATTGAGTGATAAAGCAAATCCAGTTACATGGCTGTGGTGATCTCATTTCACAAAAGAGTCTGGAGAAATAAATATATCCTTAGAGTAAACTTCAGACCACTTAACAGTTTTGAAATCCTGAAATGCCAACCAAAAGAACATTTCCAAGGGACAGAAATGGCTAAAAAGCGCATGAGTCAGAATAATGCTGAGAGACAGAAAAAGCAAAATATTCAGCTCTGGAAAAGAGCCTAGATAAAGATAAAGAGTGACCAATGCTGTTTAAACTGCCTCTGAATTTTTCCTGTAGTAGGAATGAGGCATTCAATAGGATTCAAGATATTTTTATTTATTTTTGATATTTTTCTTTTAGCATATTATGGGGGTACAAATGTTTAGGTTAAATATATTGCCTTTGCCCCACCTGAGTCAGAACTTCAAGCATGTTCATTATGTGCACTGCACCAATTAGGTGTGAATATACCCATCCCCTCCTCCCCCCTCCCACCCGCCTGACAACCGATGAATGTTACTACTGAATACCACTGAATACCAATTTGATAATGAGTAAATGTGATGCTTGTTTTTCCATTCTTGATACTTCACTTAGTAGAATGGGCTCCATCTCGATCCAGGAAAATACAAGAGGTGCTAGATCACCATTGTTTTTTGTTCGCTGAATAGTACTCCATTCCACATTTTATGAGTTCACTCATGTATTGATGGGTGTTTGGATTGTTTCCACATCTCTGAAACTGTGAGTTGTGTTGCTATAAACATTCAAGGGGAGATGTCTTTTTTATAGAATGTCTTTTGGCCTTGGGTAGATGCTCAGTAATGGGATTGCTGGATCAAATGTTAGTTCTACTTCTACCTCTTTGAGATATCTCCATATGACTTTCCACAGAGGTTGTACTAGTTTGCAGTCCCACCAGCAGTGTAGGAGTGTTCCTATCTCTCTGTATCCATGCCAACATTTGTTGTTTACCAAAAAATCCCCAAAACAACAGTCCAATAGGTCGGAATTTTGATGTGAATCTTACTGGGCTAAAATCAAGGTGTCATTGAGAGAGCTACATTCCTTTCTGAAGGCTCTCTGAGAAAATCTTTAAAACAGGAATATTGTAGCTCTCTGACTATTCTTCCAAAATCACATTTTTCTCTTATTCTGACCTCAGGTGGGAAAGGTTGTTGACTATTAAGGACTCATGTCATTATGTTGAGCCCACAGGGATAATTCAAGATAATCTTCTCATCTCAAAATCCTTAACCTTAATCACATCTGCAAAGTCCCTTTTCTGATATAAGGTTACATGGTTTCAGGATCCAGGGATTATGATGTGGCTATTTTAAGGGGATATTATGGTACTTATTACTTGCAGGCTAAGAAGGAACTTTACAAATTCACTTTACAAAGACACCCGTATGACCTTTAAGCAGATACACCTAATAGGCTGGTTTTATTGTTAATAGCAGCTTCATTGATATATAATTCATATACCATATAATCACCAATTTTGTGTACAAGTTAATGGTTGTGCAAATATCATCATAATATAATTTTAGAAAATTTTCATTACCCTCCAAGCAATCCTTGTACCATTAGTAGTCACTCCCTACCATCTTCCCTTCCTCTAGCCCTGCACTACTGCTAATTTACATTCTGTCTCTATAGACTTTTCTAGTATGGACATTTCATATAAATGGATTATACAACATGACTTTTTGTGACTAGATTCTTTTATTTAACATGTTTTAAAGATATGTTAATATTATAGATATATCAATAGTTCATCCATGTAAAATTTATTTTAAGGTACAGTTAATAAATAAAATTGTATATATTTATGGTGTGCAATGTGATGTTTTGAAATATGGAAATTTGTAAAGTGGTTATGTCCAGCTAATTCAAAGATCCATCATCTGATATACTTCTCGTGTTTTGTGGTGACAACATTTAAGATCTATTCTCTTAGCAATTTTCAAGTATACAATACATTATTATTAACCATAATTATGAACTTTTACAATAGAAGTCCCAGACTTGTTCCTTCTCTTTAACTAAAATTTTATTCATTTTTACAGTAGACTAATATTCATTTTTCTTTCTGAATTGTAGAGTATACACAATTTTATTTTTTTCATTCATCTGTGGTGGATATTCAAAGTGTTGTTTCCACTTTTTGGCTGTTACTAATATTGTTGCTATAAATAGTTGTTTTTAGGTGGATAAATATGTTTTCATTTCTCTTAAGTATATACATAAAGGTAGAATTATGATATCATGTGGTAAGTCTATCTTAATATTTTAAGGGACTTCCGAACTGTTTTTTAGTGTGGCTGCACCATTTTACAATCCCACCAACAATGTATGATGGCTAATATTTTTTCATATCTTCACAATACTTGTTATTGTCTCTCTTTTTTTTAATTTTAGCAATTTAGGGAGTATAGAGTGGTATCTCATTGGATTTAGATTTGTATTTCCTTAATTACTAAATATATAGAGTATTTTTAATGTGCTTAATGGCCATTTGCATATCTTATTAGAAGAAATATCTATTCAGATCCTTTGCCCTGTTTTAAAATATTTTACATTGTTTAGTTAAGTGTTGTTTATATATTATAGATAAAAGTCCGTTATTGGATGTATAATTGAAAATATTTTCTTTCATTTAGTGCATTGTATTTCATTTCTTGATGTTGTCTTTTTAAGCACAAAGGTTTTAAATTTTGGTGTCATATCTTTGAAAATTTTGCCTAACCCAAAGTAAAGAAAATGTACTCCTATTTATTTTTTTATTTTTTTATTTCAGCGTAATAGGGGGATCCAAGTGTTTTGGTTATATAAATTATCTTTGAATGGCCCGAGTCAGAGTTGCAAGTGTACCCATTCCCCAGACTGTATGCACCACATCCATTAGATGTGAATTTACCCATACTTTTCTCCCCTTTCCCACCTGCCAATGAATGTTACTTCCCATATGTACACATTAGTGTTGGCTGATTAGTATCAATTTAATGGTGAGTACATGTGGTGTTTGTTTTCCCATTCTTGTAATACTTCACTTAGAAGAATGGGTTCCAGCTCCATCCAAGATAATACAATATAGGTAGGTCACCATTTTTTATGCAAAAAAAAAAAGTACTCCATGGTATACATATACCACATTTTTTTAATCCACTCGTGTATTGATGGGCACTTGGGTTGTTTCCACATCTCTGCAATTGTGAATTGTGCTGCTATAAACATTCTAGTGCAGATGTCTTTTTTATGGAATGTGTTTTTTTTCCTTTGGGAGGATGTCCAGTAGGGAAATTCCTAGATCAAATGGTAGTTCAGGGATGAAACCATAAAAATTCCAGAAGAAAATGTTGAAAAAACTTTTACAGACATTAGCTTAGGGAAAGAATTTATTAAGAAGATTCCAAAAGCAATCACAGCAACACTGAAAATAAATAAATGGTGGAACATGATCAAATTAAAATGTTTCTGCACAGCCAGGGAAACTAACATTATAGCTAATACACAGCCTACAGAAAGGGAGAAAGTATTTTCATGCTATACATCCAATAAAGGGGTGATAACTAGATTCTATATAGAACCCAGGAAAATCAGCAAGAAAAAAAAAATCAAACAACCCCATTAAAAAGTAGGAAAAAAACATGAAGAGAAACTTTTCAAAAGAAGACAGAATAATGGCCAAAAAACAAAAACAAAACAAAACAAAAACATGAAAAAAGTCTCAACATCTCTAATTACCAGGGAAATGCAAATCAAAACCACAATGAGATATCACTTAACTCCATTGAGAATGGCCTTTATCACAAAGTCCCAAAATTTTTAACAAATTCTGGTATGGATACAGAGAGATAGGAATATTTGTACACTGCTGGTGGGACTGTAAACTAATAAAACCTCTATGGAAAGTAATATGGAGATTTCTTAAAGAACTAAAAGTAGAACTACTCCTATTTTTTTTCCAAGACTATTATACTTTTCTTTCTCACATTTATGTATATAATTCATTTGGAGTTAATTTCTGTGTATGGTAGGCATCTAAGTTCATACTTTCACTTCTGGGTTTCTAAGTCATCCCCAAATCATTTATTGAAAATATTATTCTTTTCTCATCAAATTTCCTGTTAAAAATAAATTGACCATAAATTTAATGGTTTATTTCAGACCTCTCAACTCTGTTCAATTGACCTATACATCTTTTTATACTAGTAATTCGCTACATTGTTTACTCTACATTTGAAGTAGATTTGAAAACAGGAAGTATTAGTGTGTCCAACTTTGTTCATCCTTAAATTATTTGGCATTCTTGGTACCTTGCATTTTCAAAAAATTTTAAGGTCATATTGTCAATTGCCACAAAAAGAAAGTCAGTTAGCATTTTAAAGGGGATTATGATGAATCTTAGATCAATTTGGGGACTATTAAAGTTCTTGAGATATTAAAGTCTTTTTATTTTTTTCATGAACTTGAGATATATTTCCAATTATCATCTTTCAATTTTTTGACATTGGAATTTTCAAAGAATAAGTCTTAGATTTCTTTTAAAAAATATTTCTAAGAATTTTATTCTTTTTACATAATTTTAAGAAAATTTGTTTTCTAAATTTTATTTTTGGAATATTCCAGACCACTGTATGGACATACAATTGAATGTTGCATATTTGCCTCATATACTGAAATCCTGCTGAACTCTTGCTTATTAGTTCTAATGATTTTACAGTATTTATTGGGATTTTTGTATGTAAGATCGTGTCATTGCAGAGACATTTTTACTTTTTCCTTCCCAAACTGGATACCTTTTATACTTTTTCTTTCCTAGTTTCCCTAACTTTTCAAGCAAAATAGTTAATAAAAGTTGTGAGAAAAGAATATTTGTCTTGTTCATAATAGTAGGGGGAAATTATTTAGTCTTTCACCATTAAAGATAATTTTTGCTGAGAAAAAGTCAGTTATGTTGAATATATATCAATAGAAATTACACAAACTTAAGCACAACGAAAAACAAAGTATGAAAAACAAAAACAAAAAATAAGATAGAGCAACTAAGAGCTATCAAACAATATAAAATGGTCTAACTTACATCTAATTGGAATTCGAAACAACTAACAGAGATAAAATATGAAAAATATATTTGAAAATTTAATGAATGAAAATTTTCTAAAAACAATGAAAGACACCAAGCTACACATCCAAGAAGCTCAAAGAACATCATAAAGCAAATGTCAAAAATTAAAAAAAATCACTTAGACATATCATAACAAAATTTCTCAAATCAAGGCTAAAACTTTTCTTAAGGGCAGCAAGGAAAAAAGATGTCATATAAAGAACAAAAATAAGAAAATAGACTTCTTATCAGAAAGTATGCAAATCAGACAATAATATATTGACATTTTTAGCATGTTGAAAGGAAAAAAACAAAGAAACAAACAAAAAATAGTTCAACCTGAATTCTACAACACCAAAACTATCATTTAAAAATGAACAATATAAAAACATATTCAGAAAACTCAGACAGAGAGAAATTATTATCAGAACTGAACTACAAAACTTTTGAGTGGAATTCTGTGTATGGAACAAATATGATACCAGACAGCAGCTTGTGTTAGTTGATACAAAGAAATGAAGATACCTGTTAAAAGTTAAAGTTACAAAATAATACAGAATATTATTCTGCCTTAAAAGAAAGAGCCTGACATTTTCAATAATATGGATGAACCTATAGGACATTATGCTAAGTGAAATAAGCCAAACAGAAAGAAAAATACTATTTTTCTTTCACGTATATGTAAGATTTAAAATTCAAACAAAGAAACAAATCAAATCAAATGGAGACACAGAGAGAGAGAGAGAGAGAGAGAGAGAGAGAGAGAGAGAGAGAGAAGAGCAGTAATTACCAGGGTGAGTGACTACTGCTTTCTCTATTGGATCCTCTTTGTGGTTTGCAAATGAGTCCTTGTAAACATAGAACATTTAATGATAAGATAACAAGTTAGGATGTTAACTGAACTGACTCTTTTCTTGAGTGTTATCCAGAAAGTTGAGTGATGCTACATCATTGTATCATTAATTAAAAATAGCATACATATGAATGAACTTATTAAATAGGCATGAAAGCTGCAAGTAAATTGCAAGCAAATATTGCTCAGAGCCCCATAGCATTTAACCTTAATGCTTTAAGTCTTTACCAGATAATACCTAAGGCCTAAGTTAATTCCTTCATGTTAACAATGAAAATGCAGCTATCATTTATAAATGCTGGAAGTATAGGATGCAAAAGTAGATTTTTGCTGTATTA
Source organism: Microcebus murinus (assembly GCF_040939455.1). Taxonomy (NCBI): domain Eukaryota; kingdom Metazoa; phylum Chordata; class Mammalia; order Primates; family Cheirogaleidae; genus Microcebus; species Microcebus murinus. The sequence continues at coordinate 19,126,893 of NC_134114.1, forward strand.
GAGTCTACTTAGTTGTCATTTTGAGCACTGGTTATCCACTGTGTTATAAAATCAGAAATCTCCAAAACAACAGCTATTTTTTTAAATCACATCTCATGATTTTATCAGTCAAGAATTATGGCAGGGCTTAGCTGAGTGAGTAATTTGTTCTATATGGTAACAGCATTCTATTCTATTCTATTCTATTCTATTCTATTCTATTCTATTCTATTCTATTCTATTTGTTCTATATGGTAACAACATCATTTCATGATGTTGATCTGGTAGATCGTTTTGTCTAGAGGGTCCAAGATGGGTTCATTCACATGCCAGTTAACTTGGCAGGTATAAGAGGAAGGCTGGACTCATTTGGGGTTGTCAAATGAAAGGTCTACTCATAGCCTTTGTGGAATGGTAGCTTAAGAAAACCAGACTTCTAGCATGGTGGTTCAGAGCTCCAAGAGTGAATGTTCCCAGTGAATAAGTTATAAGCTAGTTGGCCTTTTAGGATGTATCCTCAAAAATCACATACCCTTGCTTCTATTCTTTTGTAGTGGATATATCATTTATAAGAGAAGTTTCAATGATTTGCCTAGGATTAAACATTCCAGTTTTTCTTTCATCACTACCACATATGGGGAGTGTGTATATATGTGTGTTTATTCTAAAGAAATAAGTACATATAATTATCTTTTATTTCCACAGAAAAAAATACAAAAGTAATATCACTTACTTGAACAAATAATAAGCATGTTTAATTTAATTAAAATAAGTTATAGTACAAGACATTGTTCCTAAAGACTATAGTATTACATTTCCACCAGTAATGTGTGAGGGTTTCCTTGCACTCAACTTTAACAGGCACTGAATACAATTACACTGCTTAATTTTATAAACTATGTATTGATAACATTTCAATATTTTTTGTTAAGGTTTTACCTAATTAAATAAACACTTTTCATATGTCAGTTGGATATTTGTACCATCTTCTGTGAATTTTGTCTTTTTAATTTTGGCAATGTATTTTTAACTGTATTGTTTTCATTTTCTATCATACATTTGAGGGTTATTTTTTAAAATATTGGTATCTAGTATCCTCTATTAGATTATTTACATATTTACTTTTGATCTATAATCTTTGGGCAACATTTTGAATAATCACAAATCTACTACTATACTAATGTTAATGGGAGAAGAAAGATGGATATGTGAAGAGACATTAATATTTGGGAAGTCTTTTAAAAGTATATTAATTAGACTTAACATAGTTGTGATATATCTAGAATATCTTTATTCCACTCACTTTTAACTTTGGTGTGTTTCCATCCAGCACTTTCATACCAAAGTTTCTATCTGTTGTCAGTGGCCTTTTCAGGCAGAGATCAAAGGAAGACTATGCAATATAGATCCCAAACACAGAGAAAAGATCTGAAGCAGGGAATCAAAGAGGAAGCTCCCCTGAGATTTCATTTTCTCATTAATTCTCACTGTGGTGAAGAATCAAAATGTTAAATTCCAAATTCTAAGAAAAAGATTAACTGAAAATCACGCTAATAAATTCAGTGCTCATTCAAATTCTAATATACTATCAAATTTATTATCCTGCATTTTCATAATTTTTCTACTACCTAGATTTCAATGACATTATCTCTCTCTTCTATATTTTTTCTTTACAAATGTGTTTGCATGTACATGTGAGTGTTTATTTCAAATATTTCATTATAGTGCAATATTTCACACATTATTTTATTTAATCCTGATAACACTGAGACGTGAATAATATTGATATATTTTTACATTTTACAACTGAGAAAACCACACCACAAAAGGTTAAATGTCCCTTGAAAGATCACACAAAGAATAAAGGACTAGGGCTTGGACTAAAAGTTTATTCTTATTTTTTTGAGTGAAGTTATCTTTCCAAACATAATTGATTCTTCTTCTCACATTCAGGTGACCTCTCCATATATAAATCACAAAGATGATGTTGTTTTCTTCCAGAGATATACTTGCATTTTATTTGCTGTCCATACTATTATGCAGTTATTCTGATGCTAAGATGGCCATTTTCCTGTCCTGCTACCAGGCAAAATCTCCTGTCTTGTTCATTATTGTATCTCAATGCCTGCCATTGAGCCTGAATCCACACCAAGGAGTTCTGTAATAAATATTTTTGAACAAATGTTATTAATGAATGCTGAGTGGTATAAACAATATATGCTAAATGATAAGACAGTGTATTGTCATATGATTTTAATGTAGAGCTGTAATTAACATGACAAAAGAACTGAATATTTAAATACCATAGTAGATGCCAAATTCAACGTGGACAACTATGAAAACATTTTTAAATTTTTATTTTAGATTTATTGAGAGAAAAACCATAGGCTGGAGTTTTAAAAGGCTCTTTTAATAAAAGTAATGAAAACTTTCCCTTTAGTGGTTAGAAATTGCTGCAAATTTTTTAAAAGAAAATTTATTCCATAAATGATTAATTGTATTTTTAAAATACTACAAAAAGTAAAGTTATCTAAAACTTTTATTTTGATTTTCTTAGTGGATTAAAAATCTAACACACATATGAGAAAATCTAACATATACTATTGTTGCAAAATGTCACATTCATTGTTTATTTACATTATTAATAAAGAATCATGCATGTTGGTTATGCAGTGTGTAGCCTACATTAAATGAAATAAATGATCTTCAATAAATATCATATAATATACAGCTTATATAAAATAAATAACAAAACATATTAAAATAGTAAAAGTGTATATAAATATATGTGAATAATTTGTTATTTTTTATTAGCATAACCTGTTCACCAGTAGAAATTGTTCAGTTTGTTAAACATTTCATTTACCAAGTTTTAATTCACTTACCATTCCTTTTGAATGGAAAGATGATAAATAATAATTTTATGTTATTTAAAATCACAAGTCTATTGAAAAATAGACTCAATTTTTAAAATTGATTTCTATAAGATGTATACATATAGTATATAATATAAACATACTTTAATTAAATCATTAGGTTAATACAACAGATTATGAAAAACATTTTTTCTACTTATTCATTATGACATCACTGTGTAATAGAATGCAATAAACCCATTCATGACAATATTTTCTACACTCATTAGTCTAAATCTGCTAAGTTTTATCAGAAATATTGCTCTATTTCTTCAAAAGAAAAAAAATAAATTTTTGGTTTATTTTTCTTTAGTAGAATATATATCTTTTCTTAGAACTAAAACAAGTGCCTAAAAAACAGCTTTAGGGACAAAAAAGGCATATTTATTATAATATGTCCTACCTCTGAGACATTGAAAACCATGTTTGTAGATAATAAAGATATAATCAACACACTTTCACTTAAATCATGATGGACAAATCTCGCTGGAAAGATAAATACAACAAATAAATGATAAACAATATTTAAAAACCTACTAAGATTTATTACTGTTATCAAAATTTAAAATGTGTACACAGATATTTTGAACTAATCATCTGTGTTTGTAGATAGATAAAGATATATCTATAGAGAAGGTAGAAATATAATCAATGAGGTAATATTCATTTGGGTGAGAAGTGTATTTTATAAAAAAAGTACAAAACTGTTTTGATAAATATCAAATGAAGGATAAAGGCATAATAGGTTGAAGGCATAATAGGGATGAAGGCATAAATAGGTTGTACTTTATGAATTTTTTTAAAGGACTATATTAACTAATGAATAGGATGATAGAGACTTCTTTAACTTGCATTTAATCTCTTTAAAATACTACAAATGGAGGTAAACAAGCTCACAAGAAAATCTCCTGAAAGAAGTAAGCGCATCCTCTAGTCAAGACTTTGCTTCTAATTATAACATAATCACAGATGCTTGGAGTGGTAGGTGAATCAATTTCATAATTTCAATCTTAGTTCAATAGCAGAAGCATCATTAGGGAGATAAATTAAATGTTCATAACTTCATAACTTGGATCATAATTATTGTCTAATGTTCATAACTTACGTAAATATAGGCTATCTAGGGCAGACATTGAGTTTTGCTTTATAGACATGTTCCACTGACTTTTATTAGGGAAATAAGAAGAGAATTTGTAGCTTTTAAAAACTTCTCTAGATGAATACATTCAGTCCCTTCACAAGTAACTGGTGTGAAATTTTACTTTTTCATTTTTAAATCATTCCACCATTCATTCTACAAATACTTATTAAATTCTTCTCAATATATGTGATGAAATCTAGGCACTCGCACAATGTTGAAGAAGAGAGATGATGGCTTGCTTGTAACCAGATTGTGTGCTAATGTTGGGGCGTAAAATATACAAGGTGCATCTTAATTGTGTAATTTCAGATAGAGATATAAACTAGAACAAATAAAGTCGGGCGGTCATTTCTGAAAGTCAGAAGTCAAATCAGATTGCATTCTTAGAGAAAGTTTTGATGTTGAGGTGATGTTAGAGTTCAGATCTCAGTAACAAGAGGGACTCAGTCAAGGGTAGAAGTGGATACAGAACATTCCAGACAAAGGTAACAGCAAAGACAAGGCCCTAAGCCAAGAGCAAATTTATTTGTTTGTTTATTTATTTACTTATTTATTTATTTAGAGACAGAGTCTCACTGTATTGCCTGGGCTAGAGTGCTGTGGCATCAGCCTAGCTCACAGCAACCTCAATCTACTGGGCTCAAGCAATCCTCCTGCCTCAGCCTCCTGAGTAGCTGGGACTACAGGCACATGCCACCATGCCCTGCTAATTTTTTTTCTATTTTTAGTCGTTTGGCTAATTTCTTTCTATTTATAGTAGATATGGGGTCTCGCGCTTGCTCAGGCTAGTCTCGAACTCCTGAGCTCAAGCAATCCTCCCGCCTCGGCCTCCCAGAATGCTAGGATTACATGCTAGGCGTGAGCCACCGCGCCCGGCCACAAATTTAGGTTAACGCTCAAAATTTTAGCATGGCTTCAACATATTGAGAGACAAATGGCTGGCAATTGACATAAACAGAAATATGAAACACACCCTGACCTAAGAATGTAACCTAAAATATTTAAGAGCTAGAAGAAAAAGTACGCCTCTGTGGGTTGTCATGAACTGTCACAACAACATAAAGCCTATTATCTCCTAACCATGGAACACCATAGCAGCTCCTACCCAAACTATTCTATCAACTTGTTCCAAGTGAAAGTTTATATGTTATATCATGATGAGAAATTCTCATTTTCTAATTTTAATGAAAACCTAGAAACAGAGAATAAATTTCACAATTTATATAGTTTCTACTCTGTCATTTTGATACTTTATGAAATTGAATAGAGAATAAACCCTTTTATTCCTCTGAGAAGTTGTGTAGGGTTAAGAAAGACACACCAACCTTGACTGTCTGAGTCTAGACTCTGATACTACGTGTTGTTTGGGGACTTGTATCCTGAAAGCCAGGAGAAATGAATTGAAGAGAACCCTAGAATGGCTCCTCCAGAGTTCTTTTAAACAGTGTGAAGCCATGAGTGATCTTACATTCTTAGGCAAGGCAATGGATTGTGTTTTAGCAGATTTCCTCTTCTATAAACTGAGATGTCCCAGATGAGTTATAAAAAAGTATTTTGATCTCTAATGTTTCATAAGTTACTGGAAATTGAGCAATAACTTCATGATACATGTTAAGATCCTCATTACCGACATGGTCGTTCTCAAAGGGTGATATTGAGCTAAGAAGGTAAGCTGGAGAGGTGATGATGGTCACACTGTGAGATGAATGATTTAAAATCCTGCTTTTTGATTCAGGATCCTCCGAGTTGCCAATTTTGCTCATACTGCACATTACTTCACTCAGAATGCACTCTAGTATTTTCTATAGTGCTTCCTTGTGCCACAGAAGCTGGAAAGAAAGGAAAGAAAAGCGTTTCCAACATTTTCTCAAAGTTAAAATCCTTGGAGTAGAAACACAAGATGTAAACGCAGAATGAAGCAATGGTGAGATAACATTTCTCTGGTAAGAGGCCATCCCTTTACAAGTAGAGCAGCAGAAACATATGTTTCTCCGGAGATGCTGCAGTGGAGTTTCTAGTGCACAGTCCCCAGCACAGCACTTTTAAGTTGGGCAGTAATACAGTAAAACCATTTTTCCTGACTAGAAGACTCAAAATAAATTCTTCCCCATTTCATAAATTCTAAAATCTGATAATCTGTAACATTTCTCTGTAATTAAGCTAGCAACAGTAGATTACATGTCTGCAATAAAAGTCTCTGACAAACCAGATTATAGGGCTTAAGCAAAAAAAAAAAAAAGATAAATCATTGACACATGAAAATATGAAAGCATATTTAACTTATCTTCAGAAACATCTAGACCCAGAGCCTCAAACAGTTTCGATTTCTTCCTCTACTTCCTTTTATATAGTAGTGACTCTTAGGTCCCATCCATATGGTGTTGCAACTCAAATCAGCACATCTTGTTTGATCCAAATGCTATCAAATGTCATGAGAATGTTTCACACTGGATTAACTGTAGTACCAGACACACCCCAAACCAAGCACCACAGCTAGGTTGTAAAATAAACTCACTGACTGGTACTAGGCCATGAGCTCACTTCTGTAGCAAGGGTGAGCAGAGTTTCAGTCCCATTTGGACCATATATATAAGGGTGGAAAGGGGTAGTTGTCTAAAGAAACTAGTTATTATTAAGAGGAAATGCTTCAGGGCAAGAAATCACAAACATACAAAACCCTCCCACCCTACTCTCTCTTACACACTCTCTCTCTCTCTTTCTCCCTCTCTCACACACACACAACATATTCCATTAAGAATCTTAATTTCAGAAGTGAGGAAATTCAAATATTGTTGATGAAATCTAGCAAGCTTAAGTGTCAGAGTGGTTATAAAACTTAAATCACCAAGAATTTTTGTTTTGTTTGTTTTGTTTTAATAGGAGTGGTAGCTCTCAGCTTCACAGTTTTATCTGAAATAATTTCAAAAACTGCAATTCTAAGAAAGTTTTAATGTCTAGAAATGGTTTCTGTGGCTAGCTTATTATTATTGTGGTTTATGGAATCAATTATTTCTAGGTTTAAATCTTAAATAAGACACTAATTAATATATATCCTTAAATAGTGTAATTTAAATAAGCTATTTAGTTTAAAAATATTATTAATAATAATAGGACTTTGAGCTATTACAAGAAATTATAAGGTAAATTGCTTAGGAAAATGTAATTGCCTAATATATACTAATATCTTTTGTCAGAATTGTTAATTTTATATGATTGAGGAGGAAAATGAATGCATTAATTATGGAAATGAAAGGGAAAAATCACAGAAAATCAGAATTTCACAAAATTCATTATTATAAAATTTTCTTGTCTGTTGTTTTTTCATGGTGTTCCTTATATAGTTTAGAAATATTGCTGAAGCTGCCCCTAGAAGACAGGCTGGGGTGGGCCAGACTAAAGTTAGGAGGTCTAGCACTAACCCAGGACAATTGTAGCCTAGGACTGTGACAAATGGGATCCAGGCATGGAACTTAAAATCCTAGGTAGTTGCCTTTTATTTAATCATCTTGATTAGCATTGGCTGGTGGCCCTACATGAATTGGTATCCTTAGTATTAAGAAAGGTTCATTTAGTCATAAATAGACTAGCTATCTGGAAATTCCCAGGCTCTTATACACACAATCATAGGTATATGATTTTTTTTAATTTTAAGAATAAGATATTTACTTGGCCCAGAGGTTGAGGAAAATGGATGTAACAAGACCTTTTTGACTCACTACCATTATGATATACTTTTGTTTATACCACAAAATATCAAGTAAAAACATGTCTATAAAATCATATACCTAGGACAATTTCCCCTCTTATCCTTATGGGGAGATTAGACAAATTGAGTTAGATAGTATAGGTTAAATTAAGTAAAATTACCAGTATCTGACCAATTTAGCTTATAAAACTAAGCACATTTGTATTACTATTTTTTTTCAAAATAAAATCACACATGTTATTTTTCAATATGGTAGAGAACCAGAAATCAACACCCTATGTTTTACTTTTGAAATCAGTGGAAAATATAGCATAGCAAATATGCTTTCATATTTACTTAAAATGATTCATATAGACACATGTATAAAACTGTAAACTAAAATTATATTTTACAATTATAAAGAACTCATAACAACAACTCTTTGCTTCTCCCAAAATTTCAGATGCCTTTGGTACATCTCTAAGGATAGCTTATTGTTTAATAAATATGTACTATATTCATAATTATAGCAACAAAATGTTAAAATTAATTTCTTGATCAGTTTTTTTCTTTTTATAATGTTAACAACGTGTACCCCATGCTCATTTTTTCTTACAATAAAACTACTACAGAATGCCTTAGGTAATTGACCTATAATGGTGATAATTTTCTCTTTGCCTGAGAAAATTACTTTTAATTTTAAGTTTCTTCTTAACCTTATGGGAATGATTCACCTTGTCAATTCACTTGTTTTTGATTTCCCATTTTAATTAGTCTCAATTTAATTACAATTGATTGAGTTGAAATATCAAACATGAAACCATTTGCATAAAAAGAAAGAAAATTCTCATTTTCTCAATAAGGAACAACTTATACATTAAAGGAAAATATCCATGTAACATTTTTGTATGTGTTGTGTATGTTAACTTCCAAGTTTATTTTCCAGAGATTAGGAAAAGTAATTTACTTGTTTATAAGAACAATAAAATTATCCCTGGGGTTTAATTCATTTTACTTTTCTTTTGCTGAGAGAAAGAACCCAGAGGTGATTCTGATACATGATCAAAGTTGAGAACCAGAAATTCCATGTATTTATTCTCTGTCATTAACTTCCCTCTCCTCCCATTTCTTAGCATAATTACAATATATTGATAAAGTTAAGTACCTTTGAAAAAAAATATAATTGCAATTTGACATTGTTAGAAAATTAGGTTCAATCTGTTTTTCTTTTCCCAGATGACTATCTGAATAGCTGTCATTTATACTCATTCTATGTTCATCCATTTTTCCCTATTGTATAAATGAGATTTAAGGAATTAGTGCCAAATGAGTATTTTTAGGAAAAAGTCTTATTAAATGTTTCCATGTGGGAGACATAAATCCAGGACAATTCTTCTAGGACAGCAACTTCTCTTTATTCCCTATCCTGCCTCAATACCAATTTATCTATTTAATGTTCATTCCCAATTGTGAATAGAATATTTTAAATTTTATTATCATTTTTACAAGATTCCCAAATGATAAGAGTGTAAAAATTTTCAGCAAAATACAATATATAAAAAGATTACCATTTAATATCTGGCTAAGATAAAAGTATATTATGAATTTCCAACTACAACTGTAGTTGGTTTTAACACTAGTGAGCAATGGACATTCTTAATATTCTATATTTTTCTTAATTTTTATAAAATGTGATTAATTTCAAATGGAGTTTTTTAATTCTAAAAAATGTTAAATATACCACCTGAAATTGATGGAGTTATTTGAAAATCAAGCAATATGCTAAATAGGATTTTAGTTGAATGCTCATTTTCTATAATATGATACATTTTATATTATATAAGTCATAAAGTAAGAAGTGCAGCATAAATAAACATTTTTCCATTTTCATGTATCTAAATGAATGGTACACATTTCATAATGTTTCCTTTGGAAGTATATGTACTTAAACAAAAACAAAAAGAGACAAAAACATAATATGCCCCAATAACTTTTGAGAACTCTTTAATTGAATTGTCCTTAAAGGTTTTATATTAATAATACTTATTTTTCATCATCAAGCATACAATTTGGAAGGATATTCATTTATGGAAGGAGGTATCCATTTCAATATTGTGTGTTGAGACATATGTTTCTGGCATGGCAGACACAACAGATCAAATCCAACCCTGCTGGTAATCTTTTTTTAGTGGGAGATAAAAATTGAATAGAATTAAGTCTGCAAAATGTTCAGCAATAGGAGATTGTTTAAAAATTAACTATAAGACAGAATGTAGAAAAATCAAATGGTGGTTGCCAGGGGCTGAGGTCAGAAGGCAATAGAGAGTTGTCCTTTAATAGGTATAGGGTTTTAGTTTTTACAAGATGAAAAAAGTTCTAGAGATGGATTTCATACCAACATGAATTTATCTAATAATACTGAACTATAAACTTAAAAAATTATTAAGGGGCTGGCGCGGTGGCTCACGCCTGTAATCCTAGCTCTCCGGGAGGCCGAGGAGGGCGGATTGCTCGAGGTCAGGAGTTCGAAACCAGCCTGAGCAAGAGCGAGACCCGGTCTCTACTATAAATAGAAAGAAATTAATTGACCAACTGATATATATATATAAAAAAAAAAAATTAGCCGGGCATGGTGGCGCATGCCTGTAGTCCCAGCTACTCGGGAGGCTGAGGCAGAAGGATCGCTCCAGCCCAGGAGTTTGAGGTTGCTGTGAGCTAGGCTGATGCCACAGCACTCACTGTAGCCTGGACAACAAAGCGAGACTCTGTCTCAAAAAAAAAAAAAAATATTAAGGTGGTAAATTTTATATTACATATATTTTATCAAAATCAAAAATCATAAAAATTATTATAGTATATCTATAAAGTGGGCCTGTTTTTAAAATATAAAATATAAGAAGGCAAAGATGTTATAATCCAAGTAGCATCACAAGTAGAACTGCCTGGAAGCAAAAGATGTTAGCAAAATATTTAAAAAAATTCCAGTAGAAATGAAACAATATCAGAAGGTTAAAATCCTCCCTACATGATGTCTCTTATAGGAGAATCAGAATAATGCCATTTTACAGCATGATTGATAAATTATAGTCCACAAGATGCTGAAAAATCATCAAAATATTAAAACAAATTACACTTTATCTCTCTGCAAAGAAATTAGGAGAATATTTTCTGCAATATATTTTCATTAATTTTCTATATTATATTATCTCCATTTTCCTTATTTTCCAAGAGAAAAAAATGAAAACAAGAACAATAACAAATGTAGATGCCTGTGACTCTGAAAGAAAATGCTCATAGTGTTCTCAGGAAAGCCCAATGACTTTACTAAAGATAATATATACCACTCCCATAGTTGCAAGAACCCAAAATTCAACTTTCTTTTATGTCTCCCCATCATTAGCTAAGGCCAATTTTGTCTAACAATAAATAAAAGCTAACTTATGTCGACTCAATGGGATATTCTGATTTAACATATCAATCTAAAGCCAAGAGGATGTCCTTTTAATGTGATAAAATATTGCCAAAAGGAGATAGAAAGTCTCAGACTGTTGATATTACTTGACAAAAGTAAGTAGATAAATACAGAAAATGAAGCAAGGCAAAAGCTACACAATTCAGTGTCTAAACCTTCAAACAATCTCATTTCTTCTTCCTGGAATAGAAACCAAATTAAGTGATTATAGATATACATCATGTACAAGTATTGAAGCTGAAACTACATGTAGCAGAGACACACAAACTAAGATACAGCAAGAAGCTGAATAGGAAGAATCCCATTAACCATTTGAACTAATAAAAGGTCTTGGAAGAGACATTCTCATCCCATACTAAGTAAATGAGAAGAAACAATATGACACCTACTTACAAACATTACAAAAGAAATGAATAAAATAAATGTATCTTGCAAAAGGCTGATTATAAATTATCACATTAAATGGATGTTAGGGGATAATCACATTTTTAGTGCAAAGATTTCACATACTTAAAGAAACTAAAGAGAATTTGGGATCTCTGAAATTGCCTTACAAGATGAGGTAGTATGTGCAATGTCATTAATTAAGATATAAAAATAAATATTAAAAGAAAATAATAGAACACTAGTAAAAAACCATCAGAAATAATAATTAATTTTACCATATGAATGATATGACATATAGTAGTGAGAAAAGTACATATATAGAAAGAATAAAAACATGAATATAATTAGTGACTATGATAGATATGGAAATTGGAAATGCAGCTAGAACATATGTTCTTGGTGTACAGATGATGAAAATAAAAGACGAAGCACACCAAAGAATTGATATACTTAAAATGTTATGAGAATGACTTTTCTGGCTTAACAGAGTAATTAAAATATTAATATGAGATGACTAAAAATGATGCATGTCAATCAAGGTTTTATTATTGGAACTAAAAGAATAAAAAGAGATCACATAAATACCCATGAAAAGACAAAGAGATTGAGATAGAGAGAAAGAGATGAGAGAGAGAGAGAGAGAGAGAGAGAGAATGAGCACAAGCAGGAGAGAAAGAGAGAGAACTTATGTGTATAGAGTTGGGAGGAGCCAAATGAGAATGGAAAAGCTAAGAAAAGATGGTAAATGTTCTGGCTTCAAAATCTTCAGAACATCATTTTTTATGAAAAGAAGGTAGTATGTTGTATATAAAATTCTGAGGATAGAAAATAGTAAATCAAAAATGTTATATCAAAACAAGTTTTATTATATCTTAGTTTGGTTTAAATGTTTACCCTTATAAGCTCATGTTGAAATTTAATTGCCATTCTAACAGTATTAAGATCTGGGAATTTCCAATTTTCCCAGCAACATTTATGGTATAGGGATTCTTTACCCCAGTGTATGTTTTTGTCTGGTTTGTCAAAGATCAGATGGCAATATGAGGATGGATTCATATATGGATTTTATGTTCTGATACATAGATGTATATTTGTTTTTTGTGCCAATACCATGCTCTTTTGATTACTGTAGCCTTACAGTACAGCTTGAAGTGATGCCTCCTGATTTGTTCTTATTACATAAGGTTGCATTAGCTATTCAGGGTCTTTGCTGGTTCCATATGAAGCATAGAACTATTTTTGCTAAGTCTGCAGAAATTAATGTTGGTGTTTTAATGGGGATTGCATTGAATCTGTAGATCACTTTGGGTAGTATAGACATTTTAACAATGTTGATTCGGTTGATCCATGAGCATGATATGTTTTTCCATCTGTTTACATCCTCTGCAATTTCTTTCCTCAGTGTTTTGTAGTTCTCTCTATAGAGGTCTTTCACCTTCTAAGTTAAATATGTTTCTAGGTTTTTATTTTCTTTGTTGCTATTGTGAAAGGTATTGTGTCTTTGATTTGATTCTCAGTTTGGCTGTTATTGGAGTATATGAAAGCTGTTGATTTGTGTACAATGATTTTGTAGCCTGAGACTTTGCTGTATTTATCAGTTCCAGTAGTCTCTTAGCAGAATATTTGGAGTTTTCTAGATATAAAATCATATCATCAGCAAAGAGCAAGAGTTTGATCTCTTCTTTCCCCATTTGGGTGCTCTTGATTTCCTTTTTTTTCATTGATTCCTCTGGCTAGGACTTCCAGCACTATGTTGAATAGACGTGTGATAGTGGGCAACCTTGTTTGGTTTCAGTTCTAAGCAGGAATACTTTCAATTTTTCCCTTTTCAGTAGGTTGTTGATTGTGGGTTTGTTGTTTCTGGCTTTAACAATTTTGAAGTATGCTCTATCTATACCTATTTATAACTAGGACACCTAGTTCCTATCATAAAAGGGTACTTTTGTCAAATGCTTTTCCTAGATAGCCATAGGTAGAAGGCTGAAACAGGATCTGCACCTTGCACCTCCCACAAACATTAATTCACAATGGATAACAGACTTAAACCTAAGGCATGAAACTATAAGAATTCTAGAAGAAAATGTTGGAAAAACTATTATAGATATTGGCCTATGCAAAAAATTTATGAAGAAAACCCCAAAAGCAACCACAGCAACAACAAAAATTAATAAATGTGACCTGATCAAATTTAAAAGCTTCTGCACAGCCAAAGACACAATTAATAGAGCAAATAGACAACCTAGAGAATGAGAGTAAATATTTGCATGCTATATATCCAATAAAGGGCTCATAATAACAATCTACATAGAACTCAAGCAAATAAACAAGAGAAAATTAAACAATCCATAACAAAGTGGGCAAAAGACATGAACAGAAACTTCAAAAGAAGAGAGACGAATGGCCAACAAACACACAAAAAATGCTCAATGTCTCTAATAATCAAGGAAATGCAAATAAATGTCACATGGACATATCACCTAACATCAGTAAGAATGGCTTTATCAAAAAGCCCCAAAACAACAAATGTTGTGGATGCAGAGATAGTAACACTCATACACTGTTGGTGGGACTGCAAACTAGTACAGTCTCTATGGAAAAGAGCATGGAGATACCTCAAAGAACTAAAAGTAGACCTACCATTTAATCCTGCAATCCCATTACTGAGTATCTACCTAAAGAAAAAAAAAAGACATTTCATATATATATATATATATGAAATATATTTCATATATATATGAAATGTCTTTTTTTATATATATATATTTATATATATAAATATATATATAAAATATATAAAATCTGCACTTGAATGTTTATGGCAGCACAATTCACAGTTGCAAATATGTTAAAACAACCCAAGTGCCCATCAATAGATGAGTGGATTAATAAAATGTGGTATATGTATACCATGGAGCACTACTCAGCCATTAAAAAAATGGTAATCTAATATCTTTTGTAACAACCTGGATGGAACTGGAGACCATTCTTCTTACTGAAATATCACAAGAATAGAAGCACAAATACCATATATACTCAATATTAACTTGGAACTAATTGATCAACACTTATGTGCACATATGAAAATAAAACTCAAGGGAAATCAAGTGGGTAAGAGGGTGAAGGAAGGGATAGGTAAATTAACACCCAATGAGTACAATCCACACTATTTGGGTGAAGGGCATTCTTGTAACTTTGACTCAAACTGTACAAAAGCAAATTATGTAACCAAAACGTGTGTGCCCCTGTAATATTCTGAAAAAAATAAAGGACTTGGACCTTTAAGAGGTGATTATTAGTTCATGAAAGCCTCACCCCATGAATCTATTAATGCAAGAGTGAGTTCCTCAAAGAAGGACATATTTGTCCCCCTCTTCTTTCTTCCACCCCGTCCTTGCCTTTCCTCCATGGGATGATGCAATAAGAAGGTACTCTCTAGATGCTGGTGCCTTGATCTAGGCTTCCCATCTCCAGAATAGTCAGCCAATACATTTCTGTTCATTATGAATTGCACAGATTGTGATGTTCTGTCATAGCAGCAGAAAATTCACAAAGACACATATGTAAGGCGCCTTGAACATAGTACCAAAGCTTCAAAGCCTGAGAGGACAGAGCTCATAATAATCCTTTAAATAATAATAAAACAATTAACATGCATACTTACAAGCTAAAAACTTCTAATTCTAAAATTCAAGTAATCTAGATATGAATATAAATAAAAGATTCATCAATTGAGTTTCTATAAAGTTGTTTTTTTTTTTACTATGGCACTAAGGTATTCAGCCAAGTGACTGAAGATCAGAACAAAATAAGTGAACACAAATATACATTTTCATGAAAATTATATAATTGATTAACAATATAACTGAAAAGACTATAGGTAAAACTCAGAGAATGGTAATAAATTTGTTTAGGTAAAACCAGGAAGAAATTTAAATGAACTGATTTTATCATTCTTAAGATTAATTGATAATGGGCATTATTTTACTTCTTATTTCTAATGTGAAAAAAGATAGTAAAATATATTTCTTAAATTTATTTTACAAACAAGAGGAGCAATATATCCTTTATTTTCTAAATGTCCAGAAAAAAAAGACATCCTATGAAAAAAATAAAGGAAAGAGAAGGAAAGAATCAAAACATTTATAACAAATTCAGTGGGAAATGCAGATACATGTTAAAAGGAAAATAGACATACACAAAGAAATTAACTCACTCCTCTCAGGTTATGATGAACAAAGCAGACCAAAAAAGTTTATGCAAGTGTTCATGTATATAGTTAATAAAATTAATGTGATTTTCCTATAGATATATGTGATATAAATCAATTTCATGAAACCAGTCTTTATAATCCTTTAATAAATGAGCACATGAGTCGAATAAATCATCGATAAAATGCACCAAGATTAGAAATATCATACTTGGTCCCTGAACAAAATAGACTAAGCCTACAAATTGAGAAGAAACAGAGATATACCTATTTTGCTTTTTAATCACACACATAGACATAGATATAAAATAATTTTAATGTTTTTGTCAAAGAAGAAGTAAAAGCTAAAATTTACGATTTGAAAATGTAACTATTTGAATGACTAAATACATAGCTATGCACTAAGGTTAAATTTGCATTAAAAATATATAGCCATGAGTACTTAAGTTTATAAATGCACAAAAATGAAAATACACATATGGAATTCTTCACTAAATAGTTAAAAATGATAGATAATTACATTGTCAGGCAGGATGCATGGATAAATAATAAAACCAGAGATTAATGAAATGCAAAAATAACACAGAACTGCTAAATAAATGCAAAAATCTAATCATCGTGGAAGACTAAACTTCTTTCTCCTCCACAAAAAATACAGTTAATGCAAAATGAAATGAAATGAAAACACAAGGTTCCTTATAAAAGAAGCAATGAAAATCACAGACACCTAGGAAAATGAAATGTTTTGTTTACATACTTTTTTCAATATTGCTCATAATGTGAATGAAATTAATATTTTCAAAGAAAAAATATAGAACATGGAAATATACTAAAGCACAATAAGAAAGTTATGTGTATTGATAAAAGACACTGGAAAACATGATGTAGAGTTTTATTACATACACTTTTACCACCTACCACTACACAAAGTGAGAATTTTTTTATTGATTTTTCCTAAGCCAAAACCAGAGTATAAAACTTCAGAAAAGTAGCAGAAAAACAAAAAAAATTCTGATTAATGTTACAAAATAATATTAATGAAGAAATCACTTCAGCTATACTTCCAAAATGAAACTACAGTATTATACACTCAAATACTCAAGTACATGACACCCAAACTGTCTTAATTTTGAATAGGTAAATATATTTCATTTTTAGTAATTGTGATTTAATGCATCATACCATTATATTAAAGCATAAATGTTTACACTAATTAGTTATACAGATTGCTTTGAGGAAGTATTTGGATCACATTAAAAAAAGACAAAAAACTAAAAAAAAATACATACCTTTATAAATGAGAGATGGATGAATAATTAGTTGCTCTCTGTAGTGTAATTGTCATGAAATAAGGATACCTTGTATGTCATATCTTATATCTAGTACTCCCTCTGGCATCAGCGACTGCTACACTGGACAGGAACTCAGTCTTTTTCTTAAAATTTCAATTGATTTAGGGGGTACAAGTGCAATTTTGTTACATGGTTACATTGTGTAGTGGTGAAGTCTGAGGTTTTAGTGTACACATCACTTGAATAGTGTACATTGTACCCAATAGATAATTCTTCATCTCCCGTCCTCCTCCTTTCTCCCTGCTTCCGAGTCTCCAGTGTCTATTATTCCACTCTGTATGACCATACATACTCATAGCTTAACTCCCATTTATAAATGAGAACATGTAGTATTTGATTTTTTGTTCATGACTTACCTCACTTAGGATAATAGTCTCCAGTTCCATCCAAGTAGCTGCAAAATACATTTCATTCCTTTTTATGGCTGAGTAGTATTACACTGTATATGTAACACATTTACTTTATCCACTCATCTGTTGATGTACACTTAGGTTAATTCCATATTTTTGCTATTGTTAATTGTACTGCAATAAACATTCAGGTCAGGTGTCGTTTTGATATAATGGCTTATTTTCCTTTGGACAGATACATAGTAGTGGGATCGCTGGATAGATTGGTAGGTCTACTTTTAATTTTTTGAGGAATCTCTATACTGTTTTCTAAAGAGGCCATACTAATTTACATTCCCACCAACATTGTATAAGTGTCCAATTTTTACTGCATCCTTACTAACATCTATTATTTTTTGATATTTTCATAATGGCCATTCTGACTGCAGTAAGATGGTATTCTATTATGATTCTAATTTGCATTTCCCTGATGAGTAGTGATTTTGAAAGTCATATATGACAAAACATCCCACTGAAAGGGGAAAAGTTGAAAATACTTCCCTTAAGAACTGGAAGTAAATAAGGATGCTCACTATCATCACTTCAATTCAGCATAGTACTGGAAGTTCTAGCCAGTCAAATCAGGCAAGAGGAAGAAATAATGGGCATTCAAATTGGATAGAGGAAGTCAAATTATCTCTGTTTGTTGATGAGATGATCTTATACCTAGAAAACCCCGAAGATCCCCCTTGAAGACTCCTAGATTTGATAAATGAATTCAGTAAAGCCTCAGGTTATAAAATAAATGTACTCAAATCAGTAGCATTTTTATATACCAATAGTGATCAAGCCAAGAAGCAAACGGAGAACCCAATCTCATTTACAATAGCTGCAAAAGAAAGAAAAAGAAAGAAAGAAAGAAAGAAAGAAAGAAAGAAAGAAAGAAAGAAAGAAAGAAAGAAAGAAAGAAAGAAAGAAAGAAAGAAAGAAAGAAAGAAAGCCAGTTTACTGGAAATCGGGCATGTAATTTAATTTTAAGGCTCGCAGAATTGTAAAAGGAAATGTAAGTCAAGTCTCAATATGACTTCTATGCTATAATCAGAGGCCTGCTAGAGGTGACTAGGACCCTCAGATATTGAGTAGGGTTGTTTGGAAAGATTCATTGAAACCCCATAATCCTCATGTTCTCCTGAAACATTCTGGTTAACAAAATCCAAACCCTTCTTTAAAAAGAACAGCAACCTCTTATTATCTGGAGACACTAGAAAAACTAACCTGTGGCAGATGATTTCCAAGTTGATGCTTGTCTTCCTCCAGTCCTGCCCATATGTTTCTTAATACTTCCAGACCAATGACTAAAGTGAGATTACTCCCTGAAGTGTTGTAAGGCCTGGCTAAGGTATGTTAGCAGGAATACAAGAAATGTGTGTGGGACTACATGTCTAGAATTTTAAATTTTTAAAAATTTTTAATTATTATGAAGGAGTCATGATTTATCTTTCCTAAAATGAACACTTACTTAAGAAATGTGTTTGTGGTTTTTGCTTGTACTGCCTTTGCTAACACCATGTAAGGGCTTACCGAAAACCTGATTTATTTGTACATTGTCTTGCTTAATATCACTTGAGGCCAAAGAATGCATTTTACAGAAGAAGGTAACAGTAAACATATGATGATGGGATCTTTTGTTCCAATCATATACTGTATCTCTCAACAGCTGGCATCCTCATAGATGATAGAATGGTCTATTAAAGGAGTGAGATCTAAATATTTAAAACAAATGATCTCATGAAAACAGAGAGTAGAATGGCGGTTATCAGATGCTGGGAAGGGTAGCGAGGAGAGGGGGATAAGATGGAGATGGTTAATGGTTGCAAAAATATAATTAGATAGATAGAATGAACAATATTTGATAGTACAATAAAGTGACTATAGTCAACAATAAATTAGGGTATTCTTTAAAATAACCAGAAGAGTGGATTGGAATATTCCTAACACAAAGAAATGTAAATGCCTGAGGTGATGGATACTCCAATTATCATGATTTGATTAATTCACATTGCCATAATAATTAAAAAAAGAAAGGTTCAGCTGAGTTGCCAGCATAGAGAAGGTACACTGCAGTGTTTGGGTGCCAGTCTTTGCAACACAATATATACTGTAAAAAATGAGTAGTTAGCATACACAGTTTAAAATTCCAAGAGGTGAAAGTAGAACTGGCTGATTTCAGTTTTAGTTTCCTCATGCCAATAGACTTGATTCAAAGAAAAGAATTACTATACTGGAAGAGAAAATTAATCATCATTATTTTGAAAAGCTAAGACAATTAATTTCCCTAGTGATAATTCTATAGAATCAAAACAGGCCAGTATGTCTAGATAACAGGGAATTAACTGATTTGTTTCTGGTGCTAAGATCAAATAAACAATTACAGTATCGACAATTGACAAGGACAAGGCAACCATGCCTGACTTATTTGACCAGACAGGAAACTCAGGAGGGCTGCTATGTTGGCCAAGTTTGTGAAATTTCTGCCTCAGGGCCAGTTTTATTAGTAAATACTGTGGTTCATATATCTAACATTTTGGTGTTTTCAGAGCTTAGACCCAGCCACCAGTTTAATAATAAGTGACAGAGTGAAATTCACTGTGTGTAAGAACATAATTAAACAGTGAGATCCCTCACACTTGACGATCAATATCACATCCCATTGGCCCCTTTTCATCTCAGCCACAATGGCAGTGGACAGCTAGTAGAGAGCACAAACTCCTCCTTGCTACTTGAAAATAAAAACAAATGTTCCCCTGAATTTTGCCGTCAGGATCTTTCCCATAGCTGAGAAGAGCCTTCATAAAAATACAGTCCATAACGATGGGAAAGTCAATGCTCTCACAGGCAACCCATAGACAATGGAAGATGAAAGTCTGTGGATAAAAGCCTCAGCCTCTGTTTTTAGATTCCTGACAGAATCATGCTATCCTTGCCTATCACTAGATATAACACAGCCTTATATCAGTTTTTCATCCTTACTTATCTAACTCTTTCTGGTCCTTCACTCTTCCTTCTTGGGAGTATTTACCAAACTATGGGCACCCAAGTTCTTGTCTTAAGTTGCGCTTTTGGAGTAATATAAACTAAGATATCTGTGCTGTATACTGAGAGATTATCTCAGCCTGGAAGAGTAACTGACATGCAACAGCTCTCTTGAAACCTTTATTGAATACAAAATTGTTATATGATTGGACACCATAGCTAGAATGGCAGTTAATGACCAAACAGTTCATAAGTGAGGGAGATATGCTTACTTTTGTCAGTATTTCTTAATATTACTCTGGAATCAATAGCAAATGCAATTAATTAAAAAAAAAACACTGTTTGCTGCTATTTAATGCTATGATGTAACAAAACACCCCAAAATATAATATATTTAAATAACAGAAGTTTATTATTTCCTAGGTTCTGCAATCTGGATTGTGCTTTGGTTCCTTGTAATGACTGCTGAGGTTAGAATATTTAAGATAGCTTCTTTGCTTAGAGGTCTGGTGCTTCAGATGGAATGGCAGGAACAGCTGGCGGCTAGTCAGGTCTTTCCACTCTCTAAATGGGTAACTTCTCCATGTGGCAGTTAGATTGGCATAGCTCACACTATAGCTGTCTTAAAAGTGAAATTACATTTTTCATGTGGCAGCTGATTTCCAGAATAGAGAAAACAAATGTTTCTTCATATGAGAAAGAGCATGAATATGCAGGGAAGAAGGGAA
The DNA here is from genome assembly GCF_040939455.1 of Microcebus murinus. Taxonomy (NCBI): domain Eukaryota; kingdom Metazoa; phylum Chordata; class Mammalia; order Primates; family Cheirogaleidae; genus Microcebus; species Microcebus murinus. Next base: position 19,148,121 of record NC_134114.1, read on the forward strand.
TTGATGGCAGCCCTTTTTGAAGACCATCTGCAACAATTATTATTGAAAGTATATGTTTTACCATTGCCTTTTAGATAATAAGTTGAAAAATGGGAAATTCAAAAAGCCAACATGAAAAGAAAGAACTCTTGTATGGTGTCTGGATAAAATATTTATATAGAGAGTTGTGGATGTGTTTAATAAAAATATATTAAATAAGTAAATGAAAATATTATTGAATAAGACTTTTGGTTAAACATGGTAGATTAAGCATAATTCTTTCATGCTATTTCTCTTGCAATTAAAATGGCAGATTTAAAATGTTTCATAGATCCTAGCACTTTGGGAGGCTGAGATGGGAGGATTGCTTGAGTCCAGGAGTTTGAGACCCATCCTTTACAAAAAAATGAAAAAATCAGCCAAGTATGGTGGTGCATGCCTATAGTCCTAACTACTACTCTAGAGACTGATCCAGGAAGATTGCTTGAGCCCAATAGTTTGAGGTTGCAGTGGGCTATACTCACATTACTGCATTCTAGTCCAGACGGGGAGAACCTGTCTCAAATAAATAAATAAATAAATAAATAAATAAATAAATAAATAAATAAAAGTTTCATAGAAATTATGTTTCTAAAATCTTTGACAAAAATAGGAGACATCATTGGAACAAAGATGTTGATACATTTCTGAGAAAAGTTGCATGATATTGATGAATAAACCACTGTAGGAGATTTCATATAAGACATTTTCACAGAATTTTGAGAATTCTATTTAGCAAAATTCTCCAAATTTGATCACTATGGAAAGAAGGAAGTTTGGAAATCAGGGTGATTAATTGAAGGAACAGCCAAAATTCAAGTTATTCATAGGATAAATATAGAAAGACACTCCCAAAAGAAATTTAGCAAACTTCTTTCAGGAGTCCACAGCTTTTAGAGTGGGTATTGCCATCCCATAGAAACAAAACAGCTTTCATATTTTATCCCTCATCAACTCTCTATAAAATGTATAACCATTGTTTGCTCAAAACAGGTTTCCAAAAGAGAACACATGTTGTACTTTGTTACTATGTTTCTTACAGTTCATTAATTTGCATCTTTTTTGCCTCATGCCATTTATTTTATTTTTTTATTTTTTTTGTTTTGGCATATTATGGGGGTACAGATTTTAAGGTTTCAATAAATGCCCTTTCCCTCCCTCCCCCCACAAGTCTGAGTCTCCAGCATGACCATCCCCCAGATGGTGCACATCTTACTCACTATGTATGTATATACTCACCCCCCTCCCCCATATATGTTTGTAAATGGAGGTGATTTTTCACAATCTGGAATTTTCTTTTTATATTCTCATGTAACTTAGCATGTCACTGAGTCATTCCTATTTCTCTTAACAGAGTTATGTAAAGACTTAATCAGATCCAAGTTTTTGCTTTTGTTTTTGTTGTTTTGTATAAGTTATTTTGTGTTACATTGCAACACATAAAGAGGCACACACTTTTTGTTCATGACTTCATTGGTGATATAAAGATTGATTAGTGGTTTCATATATTGCCAGTTAGTCAATGAATGGTTTAAACAGACATTGTTGATTGTTTTCTGTAACCATTATTTCATTAGTGTTGACATCTGTTAATTTTCTGGTATTCCTCCTTCATTTATTATTTCTAATTCCTAAGTTAAAAAAAATTTCTTCAACTAGTTTAATAGCAACGACAGAAAAATGCTTGTTTCATACTGAATTTTTAGAATAATGAGTTGGTACTCTAACAACCTCCCAAAGGTCATATTTTTTGAAATGTTATGAATTCATGCATAAATATATAATTAATTATTTTATACTCACTATAGTTATATTTTTCTTTATGGTTAAAATGTTCTATCATTATCAAACAATACCTACTTTACATAGGCTTATATATCTTATGACAAAACTCTCGTATTTGTTGATAATCTTTTGCTCTCAAGCATGACAAGATATCATAAGATATGAAGCTGGATCAGCAATTTCTCTAAGGACTTCTAGATTACTTTAATAAAAGGTGACATTTATGGACAATTTTCTGAATAATAGCAATGATTATTTTATTGCGTTATTCTTTGTTTCTAGGACTTTCAATGAATAAACCTAGGGAATAACATTTTTCTTTAGAATTAGAGGGAAAAAATATGAGCTTAAAATTCACTTCTAATATAACTTAACATTTGGAAACCATTGTTTAACTTTTATTTTCTATAAGTATATTTTAACTCATGATGTTAATTATATTTTTAATTTTTTATAGAACCTCCATACTGTTTTCTATAATGGCTATACTAATTTATGTTTCTATGAACATTGTACAAGGGTTTCCATTTCTCCCAATTCTTTCCAACACTCACCATTCATCTTCTTGGTAACATTCATTCTAACAGGTGCGAAGTGTTATCTCACTATGTTTTTAATTACCATTTCTCTGATGATTAATGACTTTTAGCATTTTATTCATATAACATTTCACCATTTGTTTGTCTTTGGGAGATATGTATTGAGGTCTTTTGCCCATTTTTAATTGGGTTATTTGATATTTTGCCATTGAATTCCTCATATAATTTCAATATTAATCCATTATCTGAAGTATCATTTGAAAATATTTTATTATATCTTGCATGTTGTCTCTTTGCTCTATTGAATTTTTTTCTGTACATAAGCCTTTTATCTTGATATATTCACATTTGTCTATTTTCCCTTCTGTTGTCTGTGTTTTAGGGGTCATATCCAAAAAATCATTGCCTAGACCTAGGTCATGAAAATTTTTCATATATTTTATAGTCTCAGGTCTTACATTTAAGTCTTTAATCCATTTTGAGTTGATTTTTGTTTATGATGTGAGATAACTGTCCAACTTAAGTTTCTGCATGTGAATATTCACTTGTCCCAACACCAGTTATTAAAGAAATTTTCCTTTCTCTTTAGTGTGTTCTTGTAAACGTCATCAAAATTCAGTTGGCTCTAAATGCACAGAATTTATTTCTGGCTTCTCTATCCTGTTCCATTTATATACCTTTTATATACCATCTATATACCATTTATATATGTGTTGCTATTCCAGTATCATGTTGTTTGAAATGCTGTAGCTTTGTAGTAGATTTTGAAGTCAGGCAATTGATGTCTCCAGCTTTGTTATTTTTGCTCAATATTGATTTAGCTATTTGGGATCTTTTGTGGTTCCATATGAAGTTTAGAATTTTTTTCTATTAGTATTTAAAAATCATTGGAATTTTTGTTGGGATTGCATTTAATGTGGCTTTGGGTAGTGTGGACATTTTAATAATATTAATTCCTCTAATCCCTGAACATGAGTTATAATCCTATTTATTTACATATTTTCAAATTTTTTTCTTATGTTTTATAATTTTCAGAGTACATGTCTTTTATCTCCTTGAATAAATTTATTTGCAAGTATCTTATTATTTTTATAATTATTATAAGTGGGATTATTTTCTTGATTGCTTTTGTGGATAGCCCATTGTTACTATATAGAAATGCTACTAATTTTGGCCAGTTGATTTTGTATTCTGTAATGTTATTAAATTTGTTTATTAATTTCAGCAGTTTTTTGGTGGGGTTTTCTATATATAAGATCAAGTTATCTGCAAACAATGAAATTTTAACTTTTTTCTTTCCTATTCTTGATAGTTTTATTTCTTTCTCTTGCCTAAATGGTCATGCTAGGACTTCTATTGTTATGTTGAATAAATGAATGGTTATGCTGAATATGATTTTTACCAAAATGGGTATCATTGTCTTCTAGTTGATCTTAGAGAAAAAACTTTTGTTTTCTCCATTGAGTATGATGTTAGCTGTGGATTTGTCATATATAATCTTTACTGTCTTGAGGTACATTTCTCCTGTACCTAGGTTTGGTTAGAGTTTTTACCATGAAATGTGTAGATTTCTGTCAAGTGCTTTTCTACATCTATTGAGATGATCATATGGTTTTTGTCCTTCATTTTGTTAATGTGTTGTATGACATTTATATTATAGATTTGTGTATTTTAAACTATTCTTGCATCCCTAGGATGAATTGTACTTGATTATGGTGAGTGATTATTTTAATGTGTTGTTGAATTCAGTTTGCTAGTATTGTGCTGAAGATTTTTACATCTATATTCATCAGTTATATAGGCTTGTAATTTTCTTTTCCTATAGTGTCCTTATCTGGCTTTGGTATCAAAGTAACACTGGCTTTGTGCTATGATTTGAATATGTGTTTTCACCACAATGCATTTTGAAACTTAATCTGCATTGCAGTAGCACTAAGAGATGAAGCCTATGGGGAAGCCATTAAGTCATAAAAGAGGAGCCCTCATGAATTATTCATGTAATAAGAGACCTGCAAGGAACTAGCTCAGGTCCCCCTTCCCCTCTGCCTTCCACCATGTGATAATGCCACCATGAGAAGGTGCCATCAACTGAACAGCCTCTCATCAGACACTGAACCTGTTGACTCCTTGATCTGCATTTCCTAGCCTCTAGAACTTTGAGAAACAAATTTTTATTGTTTATAAATTATCCGGTCCAAGGTATTTTGTTAGAGCTGCAGAAATGGCCTGATCTCTTAAAATTAGTTTTAAAGTATTTCCTTTTATTCAATATTTTGGAAGATGTTGAGAGGATTATTATTAGTTTCTTTATGTCTATTATTTATTTATTTCAGCATATTATGAAGGTACAAATGTTTCAGTTACTTGTGTTGACTTTCCTCCCCCTCCCTCCCCACCCCCTTAGGTGTTGATCAGTTAATACCAATTTGCTGGTGAGTACATGTGGTGCTTATTTTTCCATTCTTGAGATACTTCACTTAGTTTTCTTTAAATGTTTTATAGAATTCAGAAGTGTAGCCATAAGATCATGGATTTTCATTGATGGAAAAAACTTTACTACTGATTTAATCTTTTACTCATTTATTGGTCTGTTCATGTTTTCTAATTCTTTATGATTTCATTTTAATAGTTTGTAAGTGTCTAGGAAATTTTCCATTTCTTTTAAGTTATGCATATTTTAGGCTTATAATTGTTCTCAGTGTTCTTTTATGGTCCTTTATATCTCTGTGGTATCAATTGTAATGTCTCCTCTTTTATTTCTGATTTTGTTTATCTGAGTTTTCTTTTTGTTAGTTTGTCTAGCTAAATGTTTTCCAATTTTATTCACCTTTAAAAAAACTCAATTATTTTTCCCTCTTTTTATTTCATCATATTATGGGGGTACAAATATACATATATTGTAATATATAAAAATATTTATTTCATCATATTATTGGGGTACAATATATACAAATTACATATATTGCCCTTCTATTGTTTTTCTAGTCTATATTTTATTTCTTTCTGCTATGGTCTTTTTTATTTTCTTTCTTCCACTAATAGCTTAATTTGTTCTTTTTTTCTGGTACCTTGAAGTATAACATTACCTTATTCATTTAGGATTTTCCTTTCCATTTCTTTGATTTATAATAAACTTCCCTTTTAATACTACTTTTTCTATATTTCTTAAGTTTTGGTATGCTGTGTGTCCTGCTATTAATTTCTAGTTTTATGACATTTTTTTTCTTCTGGAAAAAAGAAAAATTTATTTAAAAGTTAGTGGATTTTATATTACTGTGTTATTCTACATATTCAAATGATAAGAAAAGCCTAGAATATAACCTAATAAATTAGAGAATTTATTATCATTAATAATGCCCAATGCCCAGATGTGAAGAAGGATTTGGCTACTCTAGAAATAATGGAAATGCCATTTTTTTCCATATAGCATAAAGGAGCTACAAATAGCATCAAAGAAATAGACCAACAAGAAAATATCCATTATTGTTAACTTCGAAGCAAGGCAATGAGTTTTGAAGTCAGAGCTGGGCTGTCCTCACTCCCATCCACCCACTGGTAGGGCATAGCTCTTCACTTAATAATATCTGTGGCTTTCTAGATCCTTGAGTGCAGCCTTTTGATTGAATCCCAATTTTACAGAAAAAATTAATAAGTTGCAATTTTATTTTGAAGTTTTTAATTTTTGTATTCTTGATTCCTTATAGTGTTTCTGAGATGCAATGTTTTGTCTAATTAAATTTATAGTTTTCATTATTGTTGTTTGACTATTAGATAAAATTTCCTACATATATTACTAAGAATTCACTCATCATTCATTCATATTTTCTAGTAATTTTATAATTGAATTATTGAAGTTTTATATATTTGTGTATTGATCTGCTTACAATTTATGCTAAGATACAGATAAGAAATTGATCCAGTTTTCTCTTCCCCTCTCCTGAACTATCTAGTTATTCCAACACCAATTATTTTTTGTAAGTCATGTTTTCCTCACCGATTTGAGATTCCTTGTTAGTGTACACAATTTTGAAATATACTTTTCCTAATTTTGAGTTTTCTATCTTATTTCATTGATATGCTTTCCAATTCCCATATTGATGCAAAACTGCTCAAACTACATAGAATTTATGTTTAAAGCTTGATAGGGTTGGCTTCCCACATTGCTTTTCTTGGTTCCCTAACTAGTCTTTTGAACCATTTTTTAAAGTAAAATTTATAATCTACTTCTTTAGCTCTAAATATCAAACTGAAAACATTTACTGGAATTTAATCAAATGATTACTTAGAGATAATTTATCTATTTTTGATGCTGAGACTTCCTATATAGAAAGATGGTATATCTTTCCACCTGTTCACACATTTATAGAATTTTTAGTAGATTTGTGAGGTTATTTAATAAGATATGTAAGAAATAAACAAAGATAAGGTGCTATCAAAAACAAATTTAATTCTCTTGTTCTCAATGTCATTTAGTTCTGCTTTGATCTTAGTTATTTCTTTTTTCCCAGTACCATTCTATCCAGCAATAGCACTATTAGGCATCTACCCAAAGGAGCAAAAGACATTCTATCATAAAGACATCTACACCCCAAAGTTTATGGCAGCACAATTCACTATTGCAAGGATGTGGAAACAACCCAAGTGCCCATCAATTCATCAGTGGATTATTAAAATTTGGTATATGTATACAATGGAATATTACTCAATTATAAGAAATGGCAGTGATCTAGCACCACTTATATTTTCCTGGATTGAGCTTGAGCCCATTATCCGAAGTGAGGTAACACAAGGTTGGAAGAATAGGCTCCACTTGTACTTGCCATCAAATCGGTACTGACTGATTAACACTATGGTGCTCACATGGTAGTGGGGATGGTGGTTGGGGGGTAAACTCACAACTAAAGGACACAGTGAGCATTGTGGAGGGGAAGGGCATGCCTCTAACCCCTGCTAGGGAAAGGCAAAGATATACAATGCAATCAAAATGTTTTGTTTGTACCCTCATAATACCCTGAAGTAAAAAAAACAATAAAAAAATATCAAACCAAATTTAAGGACAAGGAAAAGAAGGGTAGGGAGGAAAATTAAAAGAAATGGACTGACCTAGAGCAAAATATTAAGATGTGGAATGCTCAAATACAGAAATTTAAATAAGACTATAAATATACTAAGATCAAGAAATCAAGAATAGTATGAGCCCATAAATTTTATAAATGGGAATCATACAAAATATCCAGATATATCACTGTGACATTTCAGTTCATCAAATACTTTTTTAAATCCTAAGAAGAGTTTGTGCCAGTTAGTGTCATAAATTTGATACCCACAATGAAAAGATATTAAACTTGAATAAGAATTATCATCAAGAATACTGGCTGTTGAGAGAAATTTGTTGATACGTTCAAATTATACAAAAATTATTCTGAACTCATGACACCATCTGTAGTCATTCAAATGTCAATTGTTTGTCAATGCAAAATGAATATGATTTCAGGAAAGAAAAAATCATATTTACTTCTTTTTTTCAGCATATTATGGGGGTACAAAGTTTAAAGTTTCAAAAAATGCCCTTTCCTCCCTTCCTCCCACAAGTCTGAGTTTCCAGGGTGGCCATCCCCCAGATGGTGCACATCTCACTCATTATGTATGTATAAACCCATCCCCTCCCCCTCCCACCTGCCCAATACCCTATTACTGTAGTTCTTATGTGTCTACTTAGGTGCTGCTCAGTTAATACCAGTTTTCTGGTGAGTATATATGGTGTTTGTTTTTCCATTCTTGGGATACTTCACTTAGTAGTATGGATTCCAGCTCTAATCAGGAAAATACAAGATGTGCTATATCACCATTGTTTCTTAGAGCTGAGTAGTACTCCATTGTATACATATACCACATTTTATTAATCCATTCTTGGATTGATGAGCACTTGGGCTGTTTCCACAGCCTTGCAATTATGAATTGTGCTGCTATAAACATTCGAGTGCAGGTGTCTTTTTTGTAGAGTGTCATTGGATCTTTTGGGTAGATGCCCAGCAATGGGATTGCTGGATCAAATGGTAGTTCCACTTATATCGCTTTAAGGTATCTCCATATTGCTTTCCACAGAGGTTGAACTAGTTTGCAGTCCCACCAGCAGTGTAGGAGTGTTCCTCTATCTCCGCATCCACGTGAGCATTTATTGTTCAGGGACTTTTTGATAAAGGCCATTCTCACTGGAGTTAAGTGATATCTCACTGTGGTTTTGATATGCATTTCCCTCAAATAACTATTCCTCACCCAGGGACAGAAGAGTGTCTAAGTGCAGCCAAATAGTTCAATAAACAGAATCATAAAATGATTGCTGCAGAGCAAACATAAATAGCAGATTGATATAAAAGAATCCATGTGATTTTAAACTTGCATGGACTAAGGCAACTTGGTAATTATTTAACTAATGAATATTCAGATAGATTCTACTATACTTTTTATTCTGAGTAATTTATATAGCTAATTTATTTTATGTATGTATTTGTTTGTTTGCTTGCTTGCTTATTTTTATGCTATTTTCACCACCTGATGTTCTTAAATAGACTTCATTTGTTATTCTTTTTCTAGTTGCTTGAACTAGATCTTTATTGTTTTTCAATATTAGTGTTTATGGCTATAATGTTCACATATCAGGGGTCCTCAAACTTTTAAACGGGGGGCCAGTTCACTGTCTCTCAGACCATTGGAGGGCCGGACTATAGTTTAAAAAAAAAAAGTATTAACAAATTCCTATGCACAATGTACATATCTTACTTTGAAGTAGAAAAAAACAAACGGGCAAAAACACTCCCATGTGGCACTCGGGGCGTAGTTTGAGGACGCCTGACATAGATTGATGGCACAAAATTGAGAGGTCAGAAATAAACCCACACCTATATGATCAACTGATTTCTAACAAAGGCACCAGAAACATACAATATGGGAATGATAGACTTCAATAAATAGTGTTAGTAAACCTGGATATCCACATGCACAAAAAATAAAATTTAGATCCTTCTCTTACACAAAAATCAATTCAAAAAGGATTAAAGACTTAAATGTAAAACCTGAAACCATGATACATCTAGAGAAAAACATAGGGGTAATCGCCTTAATATTGGTCTTGGAAATGATTTTCTTTTTTATTTGACCTCATAAACACAGCCAATTAAAGCAAAAATAAAACAAGTGGAGTACATTAAATGAAAAAGTTGTCTTGCACAGAAAAGGCAATAATCAACAATATGAAAAGACAACCTATTGAATGGGGAAAATATTTGTAAATCATATATATAATAAGGGGTTACTATCCAAAATATATAAGGAAATCATGCAACTCAATAGCAGAAACAAAACATAAAAAAACAAACAAACCAAAAATCCAAGTAACCAAATTAAATATTGGGAAAAGAGTCTGAATAGATATTTTCCCAAAGAAACATAAATGGCCAATAAATATAAGAAATTATGCTCAATTTCACTAATTATTTAGGCAAATGGTCATTAAAACCACAATACCATATCAACTCAAACCAGTTAGAATGGCTATCATCAAACAGAGCAAAAGATAAATGTTGTTGAGGATGTAAAGAAAAGGGAAACTTCATGCACTGTGAGAATGTAAAGTGGAATAGCCATTTTGAAGACTAGTATAGATGTTCCTCAAAAGGTCAAAATATATCTACTAAATTACTCAAGAGTCTCACTTCTGGGTATATATACAAATGAAATAAAATTGTCATCTTTTAGAAATATCTGCACTCCTGTCTTTGTGGAATTATCAATATTATTTACTGTAGCCAAGATATAAAAACAACCTAAGTGTCTGTCAACAGATGAATAGAGAAAGAAAATGTTAGTGTCTATACACAATAGAATAGTATTGAGTCATGAAAAGAAGAAAATCCTGCCATTTGCAGCAACATGGATGAAACTTAAGGGCAATATGATAATTGAAATAAGCCAGACACAAAAAAACAAATATTGCATGATCTCACTTATATGTGGAATCATAAAAAAAAAAAGTGAACCCACAGTAACAGAGAATAGAATGGTGGTTACCTAGAATGGTGGTTACCAATGGATGTAGGGCTGGGAGGAAAAGGGGAGACATTTGCCAAAGGCTACAAATCTTCAGTTATAAGATAAATAAGTACTGGAGATCAAATGTGCAGCCTGGTGGCTAAAGTTAATGATAACATAGTGTATATTTGCAATTTTCTAAGAGAGTGTATCTTAAGAGTTTTCACCACACACATAAAAAAGTGGCAACTATATGAAGTCTTGTATATATTCGTTAGGTCATTGTAACCATTTTATGATGTGTGTATATATATTAGGATATAATATAGGTATCTACATTACATACCTATAATATAGGTATGTAATGTAGATATCTATCTTAATATATATTAGATTATTTGATAACTGTCCTGATGAAACAAAGCTAGAAACCCAACAAGTATATCATCTTATTATTAATACTCTAAATATATGCAATTTCCATCTTATATCTTGAGAAAATTATGTAATTATATAAAAGATAATAATGGTGAAAAATCATTATATTTGGTAGTTTCTTTCCTCAAAGTTTTAAACTATGGCTTTTTAAGAGTAAGGTTTTCTTGATTGTTAATGGGCAAAGAGGAAAAGTAGATGACTTCTAAAGTTGATTTCAAGAAAAATAATTTCTTGATATCTGAGAGTGCTTTATGGTTGTCCAACTTGTAAACACATTTTTTAAATGTATTTACTTATGAAAGTAAAAATAACATAAACCTCTTCCATGGTCTAATTTTAAAATAAAATTCAGTGAAAATAGTTTTGATTATATATTTTCTAAAACTATACCAAGTAAATAGTCTAGAAGAATGGTTCAAAGGAAGAAAAAAAAAAAAAACTTCTATGAGCACGCTGGGCAATTTCAGACACATGGAGAGCAAGAAAACAAACCATGTATTTAAAATATTCAGAATTCTTTACAGTGTTCATTCATCTGAGCAGCCACAGCTCTTGAAAGCTAATGATGAAGCAGGTGACCAACTACCAGGAACACTAATCTTTAATCAACCCATACTTGAAGCATGAAATTTTCACCCCAGGATGGTGATTAGTTAATTTAATGGATATAGGATTGTCAAATGGGAAATGTGTAAAGAAGAATAATTTAGAATATTTCTATCTGTTATTAATCTTAAAAGAGTAAAATGTTTATCTGGAATTTACATGATTACTTTTCTAACAAAATAATTTCCAAACAATCACATGGGAATTATCTCTTTTTGTTCACCTTACAGAAGCAAAACTATGTCTCGATTCCTTTCATAGTTTTCATGTTTTCCAGCCATGATTTAGGATACTTGATAATTATCCTAATGAAACAAAGCTAAATGGCGACCCAATAAGTACATCATCTTATTAATATGTGGTGACTAACAGAATAACCCAAGTAAAAGACTGGTGCTATGGCCACTATGGACACTGTTAGAAAAAGTGCTTTCTAATGCTTATTCAAAATCTGTTTTAATGTCAAACATAAATAATTAGATCTACAATGTAACAACATGGGAGTAAAATCTGTTGTTTCCTATCTTCATTGATTTTATGGTCTGGGCAGTCTATACTGTTTAATCTGATCCCATTTAACTATAACACTGCTATACATGCCGTACCCTACTAAATCCCAGGAAAATCATTTTAATTGCTTCATTGAAAGAAACTGAAATTAATGCTTAATGTAAAATATTTTTGTTTTTTGTTTTTGTGTTTTTATTCTTTTATTTTTCTTTGAGACAGGATCTTGCTCTGTTGTCCGGGCTAGAGTACAGTGGCATCTTCATACCTCACTCACTGCAACCTCCAACTCCTGGGCTCAAGCAATCCTGCTGCCTCAGCCTCCTGAGTAGCTGGTACTACAGGCACATGCCTCCATGCTCATCTAATTTTTCTTCTTCTTCTTCTTCTTCTTTTTTTTTTTTTTTGTAGAAACAGGGTCTTCCTCTTGTTCAGGCTGATCTGGAACTCCTGGCCCCAAGCAATTCTGCTGCGTCAGTATCCCAAAGTGCTAGCCCTATAGGTGTGAAACATTGCACCTGACCATAAAAGTTTTTTTATGTGAAGCAAAATGACATAGGTCAGAAGCTAGAATTTACATAAAAATGAGTTTTGGAAAATAAAAATATGTATATCTTTAAAGTTTATTATAAAGGACATAAGTTGGAAACAACTATCCCTGAGCCTAGACCATTTTTTTTTCTTGAAATGAAATATGATATATAGTTAGTGTTACTAATTTTGTGACTTTTTACTTTGACATTTAAATTTGCAGAAATGTTTAAAGTGTGTGAAAACTATGGAATAAACTGGTCAACTTTAACAATAGAATTATTTAAATAAATCACATCATTAATATCCTCAAAATCTTTAATTTATTGAAAGTGGTATTTTTAATTTGTTTCAGGAAAATGGTTCACTCATAAAGAATTTACACCTTTTATTTTTGCTTATTTGATTTTTGCTAATTAATAAAGTTATAAGGTGTTATGTATTTTTTAACTTCAGTCCAGTTTAACATGATTTATTAAGCTATTTATATATGTGTAAAAATTATGTGTCAGGATTATATTTAGAAGACTAGGCATATTAAAATATGCAAGTGATATTACTGTATGTTTCTTTGAAACTTTCTAACCTATTGAAATTAATTATACTTTGTGCATGTCAAAATACTGACATTTTTAACTCATACCCAAGGCAACTGATTGCCCATGATGATTTTTAGAGAATTTTGATCCTTTAAAAAAAGAAGAAAAACTAAGCTATTAACAACAATTTTTAAATTAAAATTAACACCTTCATTACTGAGAAACAATAACTAACATATTTTGCTTTACAAATTACCATCAACTAATCAAAGCATGTAGCTTTATAGTAGTAAGACACAAATTATGTTGCTGAGATCCAGTACTAATAATGTTAGAAAAATTGAGTTGCTTGTACTACTGTGTGTATCTGATTAATAAAGTAAAGCTAACCTATTTTACTTGATTGTGGTCCACATGAATAATATGATTAATCTAATAAAATTGTGGGTATACTTTTTATTGCAATCTCATATTTATATATTTATTTTAATATTCACTCTACTATTGAGTAGCTTACTAAAAGATTTATATTTACATGAGTGGTTTTGTATATGTGTGCATAGGTGAGAGACAGAGACAGTATCTGAATATATGTATAGTAAGTAGAGAATTGAATGATATAATTATATAAAATGAAATCAGAGTTTGTATAGGTGGGTAGATAATTTTTAGAAAAATACAAGAAGTAACCAAGGAATAACAGTCCTGTAAATAACTGGAGCAAACCTGCTATGGAATGTCTAGATTATGCTCTATTTTCTTCCAAGCAGGAGGTAAAGAAATCTATAAATCCTTTCTCAACATTATGAAAAAGAAAAAAAAAATAGGTCATTATGTACCAAGATTTAAAGACTTGGGAATCAATGAAGACCACTCTTTCTGAAGTTTCCTTTAGATTAATATGATTTTCCAAATCTGTAGTTTAAAAAAAGGACAAAAAATATAGAAACAGAAACAGAGGATAAAGCTTCAGTAAATGCTTACTAAAAAATTCAACTTATAAGGGTTGACAATCTCAGAAGAGAAGGTGTCATTACCTGGTTTCTGCTCTCTACTCTGGCTCTGGGGATGCAATAATGGAGACCCTTACTCAGCATTAACACAAAAAATGTAAGAGAGATTTAAGGAGACAGAAGGTGGCTGTGTCCCAGTGTGGAGGAAATGATCACAAAGAATGACTATCTACTGGGGTCACAGACACGGAATGGTTTATGGGATAGCTTCATGGTGATGCCCTGTCACCCACTTTGCCCTTAGAAAATCACCAACTTAAGGCAAGAAAGAAGCCAAGAGAAAATAGTCATAACATCGAGCACTGGTTGAGAAGATCCAGGGAGAAAGACTGACAAGCAATAAATAGGTACAGGTTAGCCTTGAAGCTCCTGAAAGTTGTCTACTGTGAACGATCACAAAGGACTAAAAATTTCCCACTGTGACCTTTATAAGAACTTATCCCCCAGCTGCTTGTTCCAACCCTCTTACTAAACTTAACTTGATTCCAGCAACCTCTGCCTCACCCCTACATCTAGTTCCATAACTAACACAACATAAAATTCTTTATAGCTTCCAAGTAATTGAACAATTCTTAAAATAAATTGACTTTTGTTCCAAGTAGTGGACTGACTTTTCCCCATCTGTCATATGAAATCTCTAAGCTTCTTATTTTTCTCTTACCACACTAACTTCTTATTTATCCCAAACATGATTTGACCAACCTACCTCCTGAAGTGTAACTTTTATGGCTGAGGTATTTAGAGTACACTAAGAGTCTGGGGTCACATGGAATTTGGGTGCAATGAAGTGGCTGAAGCTAGATTGTGAAAATATTATAGTGGCCCTTTTCCTGAACTGCACCCCAAAGTCTGTTGTCAGAGTATAACATGACCTAGACTTTTCTCCACTCCCCATGACACACAACCTGTCTACTTATAAGTTCACAAAGAGCAATGATGGTATTTCTAAGAACATAAGCACTATGAAATAAAGAGATACTAAAGCTGTAATTTGTAGATGAGCAGCAGTAACTCTCATGAACTGGCAGAGGGGGATCATTTAATATTATTGTAGTTTGCAGAATGACCTGGTTTTGTCTGATTTTAGAAAAGATTATGAAGTGGCCTTGTTTTTTAACTTTCATCAACATGGTCTCAAAATGATCTTGTCTTAAGTTTGAGTCCTGTGAGATTATTTATGCTCAACAGGAGAACACCACACTTTAGCTGGGTAAAACAGGCTCACTCCCAACAGCACCAAGTCCTAACTCTTAGAATCAAGTGAGTGCATGTCAATGGCTGCTATTCTAGTCCTCAAAATAGAACTTCTTAGCATCGAATACCCCACAGTATAGCATTAATGCCTTTATTTCAACCAAATCTGAAAAGTTAATAACTGTTTTTCTAAACAAACCAGGCAATTTATCTATTGACTAGAAAGCAAAGCATGTATAAGATTGGTAAAAGGATATGATTTTTTTGTTTGTGCACGCTTGTATAACTGCTTCACTTAATAGACTGAATTAAGTAGGAAAAATATAGTCTTATTTTCTTTTAATCATGCTTGAATTTCAGATTTTTTTTTTTTTTAGATTTTGAAATATTTGCATTATACTTACTGGTTGAGCATCTTGAATCCAAAAATCCAAAATCTGAAAAGCTCCAATCAGCATTTTCTTTGATTGCCATGTCAGCACTCAAAATATTTCAAATTTGGAGCATTTTGGGTTTTGGATTTTCTGATTTGAAGTGTTCAACATCTATGTTATGATAACCATTCTTATGGCTCTTCATAAGTCCTACAGGGATGGATCTTCCTCTTCTTCTTCTATTTTTAGAAGATGAAACTACTTAAAATGTATTAACCTTAGCTTTAGTACTTTATTCACAATTCCAGAAAATCATGTGCAATTCTACTTAATACATGGTTAATGGTACCATTATTTTCCTCCTCAGGAGCCTCAGGTGTTTCTATGTCATTCCTCTTTGATGGCATTATCTAAGCTGTGATTGAACCCTTTTTTTCCCTGAAATATAAGCTTCCGTCTGTGATCTACTTAAGTTCTTTTTTCTTAAACTGATTACCTCTTAACTAAATTATTGTAGTTTTTAAAATTTTCCCCACCTCTAGCATCACTCAGTTTGTGAATATCAGCCATTATATTTTGAAAAACCACACCTCTGATTATATTACATCCATATACTGCAAAATGATGGTTCTGTCAATGAGGGACTGCATATATGATGGTGGTCCCATAAGATTACAATGGACATGCTCTATACAGGTGTTCCATTCTTTATCCTTTATATCATATTTTTACTGTAGTTTTTCTGTGTTTATATATGTTTAGGCACACAAAAATTAACACTTACCAATGTGTTACAGTTGCCTACAACATTCAGTATAGTAACATACAGTACAGGTTTGTAACCTATGAGCAATAGGCTATCTAATATAGCCCAGGGATCTAAGCTATATCCTATATAGAAGGTAGTATGTAGGCTATGCCTTGTAGGTGTATGCAAGTACATTCTATGATGTTCCCACAATGACAAAAGCATTTAGCAATGTATTTCTCAGGACATATCCTCTTCATTAAATAATGCATGATTGTATATTCATCTCTCATAATTACAAAACTTACTTTTTATGCTTTGAAAATGAATTATAAATTCATTTTCTCTTTTCCCCTATTTGAAGTCAACCTACCCTTTCTCCTAGAGTATAACCAGGAAATTCATTCCTAAACATGTTCCTGCTTTTTAATGTCTGCACTGTTGCCATTTTTATTCTCTCCTCTGCCCATGCCCACTTCATATTTTGTTGTTTATCAAAATATTATTAACCATTACAAATCTATTACAAATTTCACATCCTAGAGCTTTGAAAGGATCTCACATTTTGCTTTTAAACTGATCTAAAAATTAGTGCCCCTGCTAGAACATTACGTTATGCCACACAGTATGATCATTTTTGTCCTCTTATTTCCCAACTAGAATTCATTTTTACTTTAGGCAAGGGTAGATTATAATTAAAACACTCAGTATCATGTCTCCAGACTTGTCTAGACACAAGTTTTCATTTTCATAAATTATCAAAGAATAGCTCTGAAATGAATAGAAATTTGAACTATGTTTTATTTTAATGTGTAAAATGCTAAAGACTATGTACTTCCATATTGACACACAGTTCTCTCCCTTCCAATTTAAGATAGTTTCTCTAAAATCATGTTTATCATTTATAAGTAAATTAATGCATATTGATATGTCACATTAGGGGAAGGAGATTTGAAAGTTGCTGTCAGCAGAAGCTTGTTTAACTTTTAATCATTGTCTCCTAGTTACGGAAAAAAATGCTAAATAGTTAACTTGTGAAAAATACTATATCAGCAACAGCCAGGCTCAGTGGCTCACGCCTATAATCCTAGCACTTTGGGAGGCAGAGGTGAGAGGACTTCTGAGGGCAGGAGTTCAAGACTAGCCTGAGCAAGAGTGAGATACCCTGTCTCTAAAAAAAATAGAAAAATTAGTTGAGTGTGATGGCATATGGTTGTACTTCTAGCTACTTGGAAGGCTGTGGCAGGAGAATTGCTTGAGCCTAGGAGTTCGAGGTTGCAGTGAGCTATGATGATACCACTGTACTCTAGCCTAGGTAACAGAGTGAGATCCTGTCTTAAAAAGTAAAAAAATAAATTAAAAAAGAGACTATATCAGCAGTAATGTTAGTTTCTGATACAATGCTCTAAGAAAACATTTAATATTGGGAAAATAAAGAGTAAATTAATTTACAAATAAACAAAATTAAAATATTGTCCAGAAACTAGAAGATCTTAAGAGAATCAACTAACACATTGGGGATAACATATCATTCACTTGCATTTTATATAATTGTATAAGGATATGATACCATATCACACAATGGATATATCCATCAAATAGGATATTATGTCTATTTTTTATGATTATGCAAGTGAATATGATGATCACAGATGTGATCTAGGGGAAATAAATTTACACATCTTAATAATTTAGGAGGCATAAAATATGAGAGATAAGAGAGACTTGAAGAGCTTATGTGGTTATAAATGATCCAGAGGAAACATTCTAGGGCCTTATTTTGGGACTCTATTTATTTTTAAGTTATTATTTTAATTTACAAAATTTGAATATATTTATCATGTACAATGTGATGTTTTGAAATATGCGTATATTGTGAAATGACTAAATCAAGCTAATTAACATACACATTACTTCACATACTTATATTTTTGTGGTGAGAACACTTACAATCCACTCTTAGCAATTTTCAAGATTACAATACATTGTTATTAATGTTAGTCAACATGTTGTACAGTAGATCTTTTAAACTTATTACTCTTGTCCAACTGAAATTTTGTATCCTTTGACCAGCATCCCTCCTACTTCTCCTCTAGTCCCTTTAAACCACCATTCTATTTGACTTTTGTGAGTTCAACTTTTATTAACCTGTTTCATTTAGCATAATATCTTCCAGGTCCATAGATGCAAATAACAGGATTTCTTTCTTTTTATAGGCCAAATACTATTCCATTGTGCATATGTATTGCACTGTCTGTCTTTATTCATTGATGGACACAGGTTGATTCCATATCTTGAGTACTGTGAATAATGCTGCCATGAACATGGGCGTGCAGCTATCTCTTTGAGATACTGATTTGATTTCCTTCAGATGTATACCCAGAAGTGAAAATGCTGCATAATGTGATAGTTTTATTTTTAACTTTTTCAGGAGCATTCATACTATACTGATTTCCACAATGACTGTACCAACTTATATTTCCACCAACAGTGTGCAAGGTTTCCCTTTTCTCCATATCCTCTCTAACATCTATTACTGTTTTTCTTTTTGGTAATAGTCATTCTAACACGTTGGAGGGGATATCTCATTTATGGTTTTAATTTGCATTTGCCTGATGATTAGTAATGTTGAGCATTTTTTTCATATACTTGGCTATTTCTAGGCTTTTGAATTAAAGACCTCATTGATCAGAAGTAGAAGTGACAGTTTTGGAGAAGACTAAAGAATTGTTATTTTTCAGTTAGAGAATAATTTCAATATGAG
The DNA here is from genome assembly GCF_040939455.1 of Microcebus murinus. Lineage (NCBI taxonomy): Eukaryota > Metazoa > Chordata > Mammalia > Primates > Cheirogaleidae > Microcebus > Microcebus murinus. Next base: position 19,167,205 of record NC_134114.1, read on the forward strand.
AGGAATACCAAATTCAAAAGCTCCCAAGAGGGCATGTAATATCCACATATTTAAAATGAATGGTGTAAACTGTAAATAATTATCAAAATATATAGATTATGATCAAGAAAGAGTGAATTAATTTTAAAACAACTAAAGCTTTTTGGAAGAAATGTCACTATAGATGGGAAGTGTATCAATGCACCTAAGCTATAGGTGCAAAAAATTAATTCCTTTCCCAAATCATGACTCAATTGAGAAATACAGAGGATTCAGTCACATTCCTTTTCACTTACAGCACAAGCCCAGTACTGTTACAGGGAATCCAGTCTTTCCTGTGTTTCCATCCATTTCCCTGGGCCCAAAGATCTCATACTTTCTTGATATATTCTGTTTTATTTCCTTTTTTACCCGTTTTGTTCTTAACACAGTTGACTTTTCTCAGCTGATATTGCAGTTTTCTTCTACTCTCTTAAAAACACTGCTGCATATGCATAAGTCTCTATGTGGGAAGGGATCTACCATAAATAGTTAAAGCATGATGAGTACTTCTTTTATTTATATATTATAATCCATTTGTTTTAAGGGGTTCTGAAATATGTCTCCATGTGCTAGGTTGGAAATAATTTGTATAACATTACACTGTACCTCCCTTAAGTTCTCTTATCCAGAGATAAAAGAACCAGGGATCTAAGATGTGATTCAGTTTGCAAATTATTTCATACATCTGAGACACACACATACGGTGGTCTCTGACATCCTAAGATTAGTACATGCAAATCTGCATTGAAACTGGTTTATGTCCATCTCCTCCATGCAGATATATGTAAATTACTTGAGTGATATTACATGCAGATATATGTAAATTACTTACAGTTAAGGACTGCCTATTTTTGGTTATTTGATACCTAGTTTTAGAATTTCTGCTATGACAGCTTTTCTGAAATATCTTCTTACCCTTGTTTATATATATGTGTATGTACATATATATTAATATATATAAATATATATTAATATATATGTACACAATTCTTGTTCATCCAGCAATGGCACAAAACTTTTATTACCTAATCCATAGGCAAGTGAAGGGAATATTCAGGCAATTTAACCCACATATTAGATATTATATGTATATAAGCATTCTTTTATGAAATCTCCTATACTATATAATTTTGCATAAGAACTTATTGCTAAATTGTTAGCACATTTTTATCTCTTTTTAACTAATTTAGATCATGATAGGCCTGCAGGCTGCCTAGGTTGCTGAGGTCAACCCAAGATTACCTCTACATTGCTGTTGTCAGCATTTCAATCTCAAACGAGTTCATTCAGTTCAATTTCATATTTAACCTTTGACTTCAAGATTATCTTTGTCCAAAATGCTTTGCAGACACTTTGAAACAACATATCTACACACTATTGTCCCAGTACAATCCAAAACCACAGGTATCAGGAAGCAGCAGCAGTAGTATGAATTTTGCTTCAAGGATTTGGGATTGTGTTCCCTTCGACCAAATTGGAAAAGTTTTCCAGTGAACCAAAGGAGTTTTAAGACTCCAGAATGAATATAATAAAACCTTTGACAAAAAGTTCTATTTTAGTTAGAAGTAGAAAGATAAGAAAATTAAATTATAATATCTTGATACTAACTAAACTACATTACATGAAATAGCAATATAATGATTTTATTTTTATAAAAATCAACAGTTATTTTCTCTATCTTTAAACAATGTTCTATGCAAGGTTTAATGTTTTGGATGTGCACAACAGAAAACAACATTATTTGCTGATGGATAATGAAGAAAAACTTTAGCATATTAAACAAGTTACTAATTGTTCTAAGGATGATAATAATGATGGTAAGAGCTGAAAATATCTTTATATTGTTACTAATGGGCTTATTTTTAAGATGGTGCTAATTTTACTGTAAGCATTATAATCTGGATTAGAGATGGATAATTAAAGGAATGATTTCAATTATCCTTAATCTACTTATGTTGAATTACTGAATTGAAGATAATTTTAAAATTCTGTTGGATTTAATAGGGAAATATATGAATGGCATACACTGGTTCTTTCCTCCACTATATTAACAAAGTTTATATCTCTCTGTTCCCCAGGTAGAAAATACACAGATTCCAATAGTGTTTTCTATCGAAATTAATCACCCTGAATTTCAATTTATTCATCTCTTAAATGGTTAGAGATAAGGCTTTGCTTAGTAGTAATATTTTTACTAATTTTAAACAAAACAAATTAAATGACAACATTTGGTATATCTTTTTCCTAAAACTATGTAGTTATATTCAAATTTTAATCACTTTGCTTATAGGGCCAAATGACCAAAAGGTGATGTTTTGAGTAACCTCTTAATAATAATGTTTAAGTAAATTTTATGTGTTAGAATGGATTTTGATTTACAGAATAATTGTGAAGAGGGTACAGAGAGTTCTAATATACCTGATGCACCACCTTATTTCCCTATTATTAACATCTTACCTTATTAGGCTGAACTTATTCCATTTAATGAACAGAAGTACATACATTATTATTGGCAAAACACATTTCATTCAGGTTTCTTTAGTTTTTACCTACTGTCTTTTTTGTTTCAGGATTCCAACCAGGATATGACATTTAGTTGTCGTGTCTCCTTAAGCTCTTCTGTTCTGTGAAAGTTTCTCAGATTTATGTTTTTGTTGACTTTGACAGTTTTTAGAATTACTAGGCAAGTGCTTTGTAGACTGCCCCTCATTTGGGAGTTGTCCTGTATTTTTTCATTATTAGACTGGAGCTATGCATTTTTGGAAAGGGTGATAACAGAAGTATAATGTCATTTTCATCACATTACAGCAAGGTTACATTATAGCAAGGTCAACATGATTTTCCACTGTTGATGTTGATTTCATTCACCAGGCTGAGGTAGTGTTTGTCAGGTTTCTCCACTGCAAATGTATTCTTTGTATACTGTACTTTTTGAAAGAAAGTCATCATGTGCAGGCCACACCTAAGGAGTGAGAAGTTATGTTCTCCCTTCTTGAGGGAGAAGTATCTACATAAATTATTTGGAATTCTTCAGCATGGAAGATAATGTTATGTGAGTATGGATTCATATCTTTTTGTACTTTGGGTGTTAATCCAATACTTCTTTCTTATTTTTGTGGTTCAAATTGTTCCAGTTTTGGCCATTGGAAATATTTTCAGTTGATCCTCATGTTCCTCTGATATAGCCCCAATATTGTGAGTTAATCTTCTGTTTGATTTTAAAGACTTTCTTACTGTCTGCCACTGCAAGATGTTCCAGTGCCATCTTGCTCATTTGCGATTACTTCACTGGCCAAAGCAAGTCATATAGCCAAACTCAGAGTTAAAGTACCACACTTAGTGGATATGGATATAGAATCCAGTTATTGGTGAAGTACTGAAGAGTTTTATCAATATTCTACTGTAGTACAAGTTCTAAGATATTTGTGCAAGGGGTTCAAATATTAACAATACATAATGTTACTATGTATTGTTCTTTAGTTAGATTTTTATTTTAACTAAACATTATACCTAGGAAGACAATTTTCTCGTTAGCCACCCAGAACAAGAGTCACTGATTTTCAACCTTGAATACAAGATTTTGTCATTCGTTACCCACCTTCCACTAAGCTAATGTTTTCATTATCTTTTTCTTGATATTCTAATACTTGGTGCTTCTATTCCTAAAGGATGAAGTCATGGGGGTAGATTTTTAAGCATGAGCTATTCCATTTTAATGTTTGTTTTTGTTTTTAATTTAGTAAAATTTTAACACTTTTTTTCCCCAAAAATGGCTGTAGCAATTCATGTTTCTACCAGTAACATAAAGGATGGTTCTTCACTGGATGTTACATTTCTAACATCACTGTGAATGATGGTTCATGACATTTAATTTTTTTGTTGTTTTCTTGGTTGTTTTTTTTTTTTTTTTTTTTTTTTTTTTGCTTCTCCATGATTTCTAATGAATTATGCTGATTTTGTGCTTTTTGGCCTTTTGTTGTGCTTGAGAAACAGACAGTTCGTATTCTACTCATTTTGTTCTGCTTGAGTGTTTTTAAGTGATGTTGCAGAAACTTTCCTTATGTTCCTTTTTATTTCATGTCCGCATTTCTTTTATTCTCCCAACTGCATTATGACTAAACACCAATTATGACACCTTATTTCCATACAAAAACTTTATTTTTATATTATACAATGTATTTGCTTTTTTGTTTTATTATAACTCACAGAATTGTCATCTTCATCATTAGAATATTCCTCTAATCTCAGTTGTATATGTGTTCTGTTTGATTTTTTTCCCAAGGGTTATATTTTTCCAGTTTGTATAACTATTTAATAAATTTGGAACTTAATTTTTCGTTGTCAAATTTGATTATTTTTTCACTTACACTTCATTTTAAATATGCAAAAATTATTTAAGGTTCACATATTTTTTAAAGACCTTTATGTAATAAAAGGTTTGAGAGTATCCATACAATATTTGTATAATATTACTATATTGCCAATAGCTGTTAAAAATGTAATTAAGTACTTCAAAACCATGTAATTTACCTTTGTTTGGCTTGAAGATTGTGACTAAAAATTTTAATGTAAAATTCTTGTTTCTTTTTTTCAGTGACAATTATACTTTGTCTTCCAAGTACCGCTGATAGAGCCCTCCAGACTTTAATACCTGGAAACTTAGGACATTAGATGTTTCTAGCAAAGACAATAATCAGACCAACTCCCTAAGTTTTGTAATTACTTGTAACTATTCCTTTTTTGCTAAAACAAAATTATGTTTAGATACCATGTTTTAGATGCTAAAAATAATTATATTTAACATAAACTGTTAATTATATAAATATTTAAATAAATCAAAAGAAAGGGAATAAAAGTCACTACTCTTATGATGTCTCCTACATGTGTGGATTTTTTGATGTGATTATATCATCTTTATTATTTTATGATATGTTTTAACACTTTTAGCATATAATCAAATATTCTAAAATCAAGTAGAATTTTAATGTTTACATAATCTTTTTTGCCAACATAATTTATCCAGTAACTTTTATTAGACATTTATGATATCTTAAATTATTCTCTGTCATAAAGATGTAAACTCCTGTTCATATTACTTAATTATTTCTTTAAGAGCAATTCCTAGAGTCTGAGTCCACAACCACTTTTGAGACTTTTAATATGCATTGTTAAATTTCTTCTAAAAATAATTGTATTATAGTGGCAACGTATGGTGGAAATAATTGCATGTTGTTGTCTACTTTATTTGGAACACCAGATTGGATATGTTAATAATAGTTCTTAAAAAACACATGCTATTGAAAAATTGCGAAAAGTAAATTCACATAAAATCTGAGTTGCTTCAAATGTTTCCATCTCTTTCTCCCAACAAATACAGTATTTTAAATGTTTTTGAATCTAACCTAATTATCTTTGCATTGCTTGGCATAGGATATATGTTCAATATATTCTGAGTGAATATTTAACTTCTATGATTTGGGTTATCACAAATTTGAACTACAAAGTAGTGTTACCTTCCTTTTAATATGGAAGTTCTATTTCCTAACTGGAAATTCAATCTTTTTTTTTTTTTTTTTTTTTTTTTTTTTTTTTTTTTTTTTTGAGACAGAGTCTCGCTTTGTTGCACAGGCTAGAGTGAGTGCCGTGGCGTCAGCCTAGCTCACAGCAACCTCAAACTCCTGGGCTCAAGCAATCCTTCTGCCTCAGCCTCCCGAGTAGCTGGGACTACAGGCATGCGCCACCACGCCCGGCTAATTTTATATATATGTATTAGTTGGCCAATTAACTTCTTTCTATTTATAGTAGAGACGGGGTCTTGCTCTTGCTCAGGCTGGTTTCGAACTCCTGACCTCGAGCAATCCGCCCGCCTCGGCCTCCCAGAGTGCTAGGATTACAGGCTTGAGCCACCGTGCCCGGCCTGGAAATTCAATCTTTTCATGAATTTTTCCTTTAAATATATTTGAAGGACCCTCAAAAATTCTTACCCAGGTTCACAGTTGTATGTAGGGGACAGAAAATGAGATAAACTTCTCATTTCATACAGAAATGACGCTTAACAATCCTTCTGACCTGCCTGATGCTTGCCGCTGTCTCCAGGATCAGCTCACTGACTTTTTTCAAAGCAGCAACCTAGTGTATTATGTCTCTGGTATGAAATGTTTTGAAGAAATGCCTCTATTAACCACTAAAGCTGAAGCCTGTTCTCAGCTCTCACCAGTCTCTGACTGAAGGGCTCAAGATAGAGCACAATTCCCTCCTCATTTAGTCAAGCCATCCTGGCTCTCAAAATATAAAGCAGGTCTCTCTTTCCCAAGTCACACACGGTGAAGGTTGTCTTATATCAAGACCTGCTTAGCCCCCAATCTTCTTATCAGTACTTTCAATTCACAGATGAACACACATATTGCAGAGACTCATTTTTTTCTCTCAATATGTGGTCAACAGATTTGTGAGTTCTGTCCTGCCATTCCGTGACCAAATAATCACTCTTCAGCATGCACCTAACTGCAGGGAGGTGCCAAATGCCCCTAGTTCTCCCTCACCTTTATGGCAAATTATTTCTCAGGGACTAAATTACCCCTTTCCTTTGATTTCCCTTGGTCAGGGTGATTTACTCAATGAATTTTTTTCAATAAAATTTAGTTACAAGGAGGTGAAACTGTAAAACCCTTGCCCTTCTAGGCAAATTTGTACTATTGTGGTCCTAAAATAGCCAACCTCTTTGCTGAGGGGCCACATGGGGGCACATATTTACATAAATTTTTTCTTCTGTGCCATCTTCCTGGCCTAATACACATGCTTTTATGAAAGGGGTGCATTTTTGCCCTGCAACAGACAGAATTTACATGGTTATTCCCAGGCCAAAGGGAGACTTCTCCAAGATGAATTATGTTGTCATTTACGGACAGGAAAAAAAAAAATTGATGATACTTAAGTGTTAAAATCTAGTGTTAAAATTTATATAAAAATTCCTCTTTTTCATGAGATTTTTTTTTAGGAAATGAATAAATAAATAGATATAATTTTTTCCAAAAAGTAAACAATACTAACAAAACTCTTATTGCTATTCCACAAGGAAGTTTGTGTATTAATTGGTAGGGAAAAAAAAAAAAGTAATGATCAGAATGAGAGAGCAGATCAGAGAAATATAATGACTGGATTTTGAAACAATTTCTAGCTATAGATGACCAAGTACTTGGTGGGACTTTTTGTGGGCCTGTGCCATGTTTCCTTTATAGCTGTTTTTTGTCCTTCATGGGAGACAAAAATATTTCATAGTCACCCTATAAACAAGGAGCTCATCTATTAATGTCAGTGGCAAGTTTATTAATGTAGAAGTTACATAGCCTACATCCACACATATGTCATGTCATGGGACAAGGCACAATTTGTTATAGAACTTTCCCTGCACAGACATATGTCGATTCACAAAGCGGAGTATCTATATATCAAAAATGAATTTTGTGAAAGCTTATTTTCTGAGATAAGTAAACTGTTAAGTTACTTAAGTAAATACATAAAGTAGGAATGTTTACATGTCTATTTGCATCTGACAGTGAACGCTGGGATAATAGGTTGGTTATCATAAGTAACAGTTTTATATCATGTTAAATTGAATGTTTTCCCTGATTACATATAAGTTCAAAACATTGAATTAAAAACTGGATTTATAACTTCTGCAGCTAAGTGAGGTGAGAAACAAGATCAGAAAATAATATACTTACAGTCTCTGAAAGAAAATTTTTGTTCTTTAGATACCATGTTAGGTTGGTAAATTAAAACTAGTACACTGCTTGCATGTAAGTTTGACAACACATTAGCATATTAATTTCTATTCAGATGAATATTGAAAATCAGTAAAATATGTTAATTTGGAATTTGAAGAGCCTTGGGTTTTTGTCCCCCCCTTAGAAAATAACAATGTTTCATTAGCACCTTTCCGATGTATACACTTCTTTTCGACAGATGATAAACCTGTATTTTAATTGAGTAAATCTTAAAAGAAGTAAAGTAAAATAGCATGTTGACTTTTGTAAAATCTGGGAGATTCTTTAAATATTTTAACAGTATTTTTATGGAAAAATTTAAAATTAACAATTCTAAATTAGCATAAGTATGCAACAAATGGTTTTAAGGCTTTATGTTTGGTTTTCTTTCATTTTTCCCCAAATTCTTCTAACATCCATAAAATTTATTAACATCCATTGAATAACAAATTGCTATGAATATATGCTGCTCAGTTCTCTGAGTATGGAAAATATAGTGGCCTGGTGCAACCTACTGCTGTACTCTGTACTTCATCACTGTGCTCACACCAGGGCCACACTTCCTACAAGACTTTAGCTGATGACTGAGCATGACAGGGATATTAAGTCAATCCTATTCTTGGAAGACCTGGGACTCAGAAAGGTGACTTCTGATTAAACATCATCCTGCTGAACTCTTAGACCTTCTTTGCATTCTAAGATGCTTTTACTCAATCTTCCTTCTTTCTCTCTCTCCATCTGGGGATCAGGTCTGCATTATGGTCTGATAGCTCTCCCAGCCTTTCCAGGTTCCTTCCCCATTTTCCCTGATAGGTGCTACCTTTAGTAAATTACATGCATGACTAATTCAGTCTAAGATTCTACTTCTTAGAGTATCAAAACTAACACAGGTGATACCTGGAGGGTTTTAAGAATACAGGTAGTAAGATGAGGAATTGGGAACTGGTTCAGGCATCACACATTAGAGGTTGTATACAGTTGGTAGGTGAGGTTAAGATTGCTCTGGTACATGATACTGTCTCAATTGTTGCATATCCCACTGACCATTACCTTGGAAAAGCTCCAGTAGAGGAAACTTCAGTAGAAAATATGAGAATTCAGACATGCAAAAATATAGAGGCAGAGGGGGGGAGTGCATGTACAGACCTCAGAACTGGCTGTTGACTGCTAAGCTATATTGATACTATCAGTGGATATTAAGAGATTGAGAAACATTTACTAGTGTTAACAGCTAAGTAAAGTAGGCAGATGGTCTCTCTGGAAGCTTATAAGAGGTCCTTATTTCTTTAAGTAGAAGCTCAGATGAAGGTGAGCAGTAGGCTGCAGCCCTGTTTATTACAGTTATTGTTGGAAATGGACTCTCAGCAATGGCAGGCCTGTTACGTGAAGGCCGTGGCTCTTGTGGAACAAATTTGGGATCCTGAGGCATGGGGCAGGAAAATGCGTGTGGATATATCAGAGTATGTTGACTCTGCAGTCCCTATTGGATTCTCAGGGCTTGGGAAAGTTATCTATACTTCCTTAGTAGGAGCTAGCACTCTGTTATGCTGGAGTATGTTGAAGAGGCTTCTGTCCTTAGTATCCACCATTACATCCTTTACTTACTGCTAGAGTGAAGGTGGTAAATCCCAGAAAATCTTAAGTGGGGACATACTGAGCTTAGCATAGAAGAAGAAAATGTACCAAAAGAGTTGCAAGAAATAGCCAACAAGTATGGACTGAAGCCAGGAGAACATTTGTAGGATTAAATCTTAAGCGTTCTTAATCAACAGGACAACAACAACAACAACAACAAAAGAAAACCATAAGAGTAAGTAAACAAGTATAGATTGATTTAGGAACCCATTCCTAGGACATAGAACTTAACACCCAAGGAGGGATCTTAAGGTACTGGAAAATGTTGCCACTGCTCTGCACCTTAGAAGCCTGGGAAAAGCAATGGCCAATAATAGGTGAACAAAAAGTGTCTGAGTTGCTATGGGAGCTGGTAGAAGCAGAAAGAAAGAGTTTAAGGAAGATAGGCATTTTGGAAGGGATATATCATATAAGGTAAGAAGAACAATCAGAGATTTATGTTCCATGAGAGAGCCCAGAGGACTCACCATTCAGTAAGACCATGAGGTGAGTATTCACCAATATTTTAATAACTAAGAAGTTTTCCTCCACAGGCCAGGGTTGCATAGGAGAGGCAGCCACTGAGCTAGATGATGAGACCCCAAAGTAATAGAGGTAAGAAGTCAGCAGTTAATTGCAGGGGGCTGCAATTGCTGTTATGACTGGCAAGGTCAAAGGGGAAGATCAGGGGCTTAACTGACAAAGATTTGTGAGCATGGTTAGTAGTATATGGCTTTCCCAGGGCAAGTTAGAGGGGAAGCCCACATTTATGCTGATTAATTTGCCACTAAGTGGCTTGTTGGTCTTCTTGAGCAACCGTGCATGTAAAACTCAGAGCTCAACATCAATCTCTGTCAGGATAGGTTGGGTATTCACAACTGCAGTAGCTAGAATGGCCTTGATACGTAGGCGTTCATACTGTGGCTCCACATTTAGCTTAGCCATAATGAGTGCATGGATCGTGTGTTAATAGTGTCATTTTTCTGTATGGAGATAAAAAAAGCTGCATTTAAAATTCATGAATTTATGTTTATATTTCAGATTCATGCTTAGTTTATGTATTTATTTATTTTGATATATTTAGGGGTACAAGCAACTTTTAGCTACATAGATTAACTGTATAGTGATAGTGTCTAGGTTTTAGTGTACCTACCACCCCAGTAGTGTTTATTGCATCTGACAGATAGTTTTTCATCCCTCACCCTCCTCTCACCCTTTTTCTTCTGAGCCTTCAATGTCAATTACGACACTCTGTATGATCATGCACACTCATAGCTTACCTCCCATTTATAAGTGCAAATTTGTGGTATTTCACTTTCCATTCCTAGTTTACTTCACATAGGATAATGACCTCCGGTTTCATCCAAGTTGCTGCAAAAGGCATTATTTCATTTCATACTTTTCTATGGTTGAATAATATTCCATGTTGTGTGTATGTGTGTGTATACACACACACATATTTTTTCACTCATTAGTTGATGGGCACTTAGGTTGGTTTCATACCCTTGCAATTGAGAATTGTGCTGTGATAAACATAAAAGTGCAGGTGTCTTTTTTATAAAATGACTTATTTTCCTTTGGGTAGATTTCCAGTAGCGTGATTGCTGGATCAAATGGTAGATTTATTTTTAGTTCTTTGAGGAATCTCTATATTGTTTTCTATAGAGGATGTACCGTTGTACATCAACAATGTGTAAGCTTTCCCTTTTCACCACATCCATACCAATATTTATTGCTTTTTGACTCATTAATGGCCATTCTGACTGGGGTAAGATGGTATCTCATTGTGGTTTTAATTTTCATTTTCCGTGTGATTAGTGATGTTGAGCATTTTTTCATATTTTTTTCCTCTTTTGCGTATCTTCTCTTGAGAAATGTCTTTTCATATTGTTTGTCCACTTTTAATTATTTTTCTTGCTGATTTGTCTGAGTTCCTTATAGATTCTAGGTATTAGTCCTTTCTCAAATACATAGTTTGTGAATATTTTCTATTATTTAGGCTATTTACTCTGTTGATTATTTCTTTTGCTGTGCAGAAGCTTTTTAGTTTAATTAAGTCACATATATTTATATTTGTTTTTGTTGTATTTACTTTTGTCATCTTAGTCATGAATTCTTTGCCTAAGCCAATGTCCATTAGAGTTTTCCTTATGTTTTCTCCTAGGATTTTTATAGTTTCAGGTTGCATATTTAAGTCTTTGATTCATCTCTGGTTATTTTTTGTATATCGTGAGAGATAGTGTTCCAGTTTTATTCTTCTGCATGTGGCTATCCAATTTTCCCAGCATAATTTATTAAATAATGTATCCTTTACACAGTGTATGTTTTTGTCTAGTTTGTCAAAGATGTATTGATTGTAGTTATTTGGCTTTACTTCTGGGTTTTCTATTCTTTTCCATTGACCTACATTTATACCAATACCATGAATGCTGTTTTGGTTACTATAGCCTTGTAGTAAAACTCGAAGTTGGGTAAAGTGATGGATGCAGATTTGTTCTTTTTACTTAGGGTTGCATTGACTATTTGGGCTATTTCTTAGTTCCATATGAATTTTGGGATTACTTTTTCTAATTCAGTAAGGAATGACATCAGTATTTTAATAGAAATTTGATTGAATCTACATTACTTTTGGTAGTATGGACATTTTTACAATATTCATTCTTCTAATCCATGAGCATGCAATGTTCTTCCATTTGTTTGTGTCATCTATGATTACTCTCATCAGTGTTTTGTAGTTTTCTTTATATAAGTATATTCCCTAAGTATTTTAAGTTTTTGTAGCTATTTTAAATGGGATTAAATTCTTGATGTGATTCTCACCTTGGTCACTATTGGTGTATAGTATTGTTACTGATTTGCATGTGTTGATTTTGTAGCCTGAGATTTTACTGAATTCATTTATAAAATCTAGTAGTTTTTTGGAGGAGTCTATAGGATTTTCTAGGTATAAGATCTTATCATTTGCAAATAGAGATAATTAAACTTCCTCCTTTCCAATTTGGATGCCCTTTATTTCTTTCTCTTGCCTGATTACTCTGGCTTGAACCTGGAGCATAATACTCAGTTGAATAAGAGTGGTAAAAGTGGGCATCCTTGCTTTGTTCAAATTCATAGGGGGAATGCTTTCAACTTTTCACCATTCAGTATGATACTGGCTGTGTGTTTGGTGCATGTGGCTGTTACTAATTTGCAATATGTTCCTTCTATCCTTAGATAGAAGGAAGATAATCCAAGATAATTTTTATCTTGAAAGGATGCTGGATTTTATTGAATGCTTTTTCTACACTGTTGAAATGATTATATGTTCTTTGGTTTTAATTCTGCTTATGTGGTGCATCACATTTATTGACTTGCATAACTATTCTTACATCTCTGGGATGAAATTCACTTGATTTTGATGAATTAGCTTTTTGATGTGCTGTTGGATTCTATTTCCATCTATATTCTTCAGGGATATTGGTCTGTAGTTTTTTTCTTGTACCTTTTCCTAGCTTTGTTATCAAAGTGATAGTGGCTTTGTAGAGTGAGTTAAAGAAGATCGTCTTGTCTTCTATATTTTGGAACAGTTTCAGTATTAATAAAATTGGTATCAGTTCTTCATTGAACATCTGGTAGAATTTAGCTGTTTATATGTCTGATCCCGGGTTTTTTATTGTTCTTGCTGTTGTTGGCAGATTTTTTATTACTGATTCAATCTTAATACTTGTTATTGGTCTATTCAGGATTTTTATTTCTTCCTGATTTAAACTTTAGGAGTTGCAAGTTTCCAGGAAGTTATTCATTTTCCCTAGATTTTCTAGTTTGTGTGCATAGAGGCTTATTTTTAAATCCTAACATTTCCTTCATTTTAAATTTGCATTTCTTTATTCCTTTTTACTGAAAATCTAACATTAGCATAATTACTTATTTGTTATTTCTACATTTATGTATACACAAATATACATATATCTAATTTCAAAATAATAATGTGTTACTTTACTCTGAAACATAAGATGGCACAATAAATTTTAAGATCATTTGCTGTTTTATCTGACTATAAAATATATTCACCTAAGAATAAACTATAAGAATACAATATTCTAAAGACAGTTGAAATAATTTATAAATAATTTTTGATTTATTGCTGTTATGTAAACAATTTGATATATAGTAAGATTTGTTTTGATTGCCTTTCAATTTTTAAGGATTGTCTTTTTTTCTCATTTATTTAATCCTGAATGGGTTAAGAAACTACACTGTCACTATAATCTTGAACCTAAAATTTCTCACATTTGTTTATTGGCTCCTAATAAGTCATTTTCTGAGTAATTTTTAAAATTATTCAAATCCACAGGAGTGCATAACCACATACATACCACACAGGATAAGAAATATTAGAACTGTGTGCCTCTGACACTTCTCCCTCCTTGCCAAAGTTCATCACTATCTTTATTACTTATGATACCATAGAACCATAATTATTTTTGCCTATTTTTTGATATTTATATACTGAGAATCTGTGAAAAACATAGACTCATTATAGTGAGTGAGTCTGTAAGTATATATTTATTTTTTATTTACTTTGCTGTTTAGTATTTTATAAATATATCATTATTCTTGCATGTATTCCATTATTAAAGGGTTGTGTGCAATTTTGAACATGGATATGAAAAGGATCCCCATTTTGGGTCAAATATGGTTGCACATTTTTAAATTTAGTAGGCAAATCTTAATGGATTATCAGATAATTTATGACAATTTTCATGACTCAAGCAAGTTTTGAGAATTATTTTTTCTTTACTTACCAACACTTGGTATTGTCAGTCTTTTTCCGTTTTACTCTTTCTGACTTGTAATGTTATATCATTGAGGTTTTAATTGGCAGTTCTCTGATGACTAATGTAATGGAGAAACTTTTCATATGTTAATGGCAACTTGTACATCCTCTTTTTGAAATGCCTGTTTAAGCCCTTTCTCTTTTGAGTTTTCTGCCTTTTTAAATAAATATGTTGTTATTCTTTATACCTTGTAGATATGAGACATTTATGCCCTATGTGTGCTACAAATATCTTCTTTGCTCCATGTTATTGGCAGAACACAATAGAAGTCCAGAAACTGAATTTCCACAGACCTTGTCATTTGATTTATGACAAAGAACAGTAGAAAAAGGTATGACTTTTCAATAATAGCACAGAGTCCTTTGGATTCTATAAAGAAAAGAAAAACAAAACAAAAAGAAACTTGGCCCTTATATGACCCTACAAACAGAAATCAATTTAGGTACAAATGGTAAACTAAGAACACTTCTAAAAGATAATATGGAACTGCTGACTTTGGAGTAAAGATGGCTATTTAAAACACTATCATAAAGAAAAAGATTAATACACATGACTACATTAGCATCAAGAGTGTTACTCACTTTACTGTTATTAACCAAGATAACAGCTTTGAAATATTTAAGATACATTTTCCTCTATGTTCATGGAATGTTTCACTTTTTTTTTCTTTAGAAGGTTTCATATATTATCTACCAATTTTGTACTTTCATTTGATATGATATGATACACATACACACACACACACATACACACATGCTCCAGTGTCATATGTTGGTATAGCCAATAGTGAGGACACATTTTATTTCCAATAATTTGGAAAGATATTTAATATGTCAACATTATTTGCAATATATTAAATGACAAAGTCAAGTTCCAAAATAATATATATAATAAAATATCTATCTATATATCTACATAGGTATATAAGTTTTAAAAGAAACAGACAAGAAACTTTTATATTCTAAGGGTTAATCGTTAAATCTGGAGGCTTGGTGGAATATAAAATTTCCCCGTTTCTGAATGATTCCATTAATCCCATTTGAACTTTTTACAATGAACATCTGCAGACTGTATTGTTTTATCATAGACTTTTGTTTCTTAAAATAAATTATTTTGTTGGACTATGTAACATGCTAAAAAATGCCCATAAATCTAGTAATTCTATGACTGATAGTCTATCATAAAGAAAATAATATCAAAAGGAAAATTATATAAACAAAGAAATCCATTCCAGTTCCAAAGTATTTGAAAACTGTAAATACCTGATAAAAATAGATTACCTACAAATACTTTATATATATAATTGTTCAAATTCTATGTAGTTATTAAAATGTTGATTATTTGGAACTTATAATAGTTTTGATATAATATTATGTAAAAACAATTAGGTCACTATAATGTATATGTAGAAATGTGTGTGTATGCTATATGATGTATATGATGATGTAGAACAACATCATGTTGTATGTTACATGATGGTTATATACAAAAATGTAGAGGGTATACATTACAACCTTATAAATTATTTTTGGGAAAAAATGATTGTGTATGTATCTTCTTGTGGACTTGAGAGATTTAAACTACCTTGTGATTTTTCCCCCATAACATGGGAAACAAAAGTTATTTTTGTTAATCTATGTTACTCTGTTCTTTGCCCACCCCCCAAAGCAAAATAACCACCTACTGAATTGTATGTTTGTAACTGCTTTGACCAGTGTAGTTAAATCATACAAGTGTTCTAAATTTCACATTTGAATATTGAAGTATTTACTCTTCTGTTCATATATTTAGAATTTTAGGTCCCAGAGTGGTAGGGCAAACTGACCCTACAATAATTTATTTGTGTTAGTGTTAAAGATGAAACATTGTAACTGACTCTTAAAGTGTTATAGTGTAGAAGTAAAAATAAACTTTTTTAAAAGGCTTAATTTGTGGGGAACTTTTTTTCTGTTTACAGTGTATTTGTCACCTTCCTTCCCCTCCCATTCTTCAAAAAAAAATACAATGTGGATTTCACCGAAACAGAACCAGCAAGTCAGGAGATTTTTATGTTAAGATGAGGAAAGTGGTTGAAGAAAATTAATGCAAAATTTCTCAGTGAATAAAGTTGTAGCTCTCACATATTAAATAGGCAAGTTTACATGCTGGTATTTGGGAAATAGCTAAAATATTAAAAACCCTGTTGAATTAATCTGTTTTAAGTCATACCATGTTAAGAGTTCTATGGAAGGTGGGTTTTATTTTGCTTTTTATGGATAGTTTATAGTAAGAAGAACTGTCCCTTATGTTAGTGAATTACATATGTACAAATTGAAACTGTAAATTGTGAACACTGGAAAGCACCATTGTGACATAGAGTAAACATCTTAGTAATATATTAAAATGAATGTAAATGGAGGTTAAAATCACATTGCTGTGAATGAAACTCATCTTCCAACTCTAAGTTAAGCTTTGGAGATTTGTATTAGTGGGTAACTGTTAAGAACTTTGAAAACACTGCACATTCCTGTACAAGCCAGAATTATTATTTGTAACTTATTATTCAGCTTGGAAATTGATTTTGATTTGTTGGATTTTATAACATGGTATAACATATTTACTCAGTTTGAAACTATTCCTTTCTACACACTATTTTTTAAATCACCTAGATGGAACATACAATAAAACTACCTGTGCTGAAATTTGGGGGAAGTTTAGGTCTTTTTAAAAAAAAGTATTAATAATCATTAACTATATCTGTGATAAAACTTCTTATTTTGGTTTACTTAGATAATGCTGCAGTTGGTGGAAATGATAAACGTTAAGTGTTAACATCTGTGAATGCATTTGTAAAACTTTTCTAAAGTTTTATATAACTTTCAGTAGAGTAGTATATTATTTGATGTGACTGCTTATTTTTTAAAAATAGTGCAAACATATGTTTTAAACTAAAGAATAATTCAATTGACAAACTGAAAAATGCATCAAAATGCCTCAAAATGTCTCAGCAGAATTAACCAAACAAAAGAAAGAATCAGTGAGCCTGAAGACAGGCTATTTGAACAAAGTGTAGCACTGTTTACTTAAATAGGACTAACTCATATGTAGAAACTGAACTAAATAGGCAAGACCGAGGTATTTAAAACATTTGACCTCTCTAAACACAATAATTATCAATTCCAATGGAATTTTTCTTTATTGGTAAAATAGACTACTTTTACCTTTGCTATTTAATATTATCTGCAAAACAGTGATTAGGACATCAGAAGAGCCACTGATATACAAGTTTTAAGCATTCTATTTTAATAGTCTATTGGGCAAAGTAAATCTAAGTAGAATGTGCATTGAATAATAATAATAATAAAAATATCTTAATGGAACAGAGTAAAACTGTGATGACTTGCTGCTTTGTCTTTGTCTCCCTCCTGAAGTTTGTAGCTCCTTCTCTCCTGCTGCATCATTCAGCAGAGAAGCCACTTCCTGAGTGTATTTAATGGTATTCTAAAATAACTCTTTTCTAGGAATCCAAAGTGCCCCTGACAGCAAGAGGTAACTGAATACATTCATTCAACTAAGATTCAATTTTAGATCTTCATAGAACACTATGAAATATTACTTTTTAAAAATTATTTGTGCAGTGCTGAAATATTCATTCAGTAAGCAAGAGTTTAGCCATTTTGGTTTTTAAAGTACTGAAATACTTTCATCATTTTGGTAAATCCTTACTGCCTAAAGTTCCCAAATCCACATGTCCTGTCTCTGCCATCGTTATGCTGAGAGTTCTGGACTGTTGCTCAGTATTTTCAGTACTACTCCACAACCAAATTGTTCATTCAGCAACCAAATTTTTAATGCCGGGCACAGTAAGGTGCTCCTGACTTGTGCTCCAGCAGAATGATGGATGTCCATTCTCATTTACCAGTACCTGTGTGGTACTGGTTGAATGACTTTAATTCCAGCCCTTCTTATATGTAATTATGCACCAGTTTAAAAAAATGTTATATATACTTCAAGGTCACTAGATATTTCTTCCTTTCAAATTTATTTATTTTTAAAATTTCTTGGTGACATTGTGCATCTTCAAGTTCTGTCACGAGAGGTTTTCATTTATGAGCCCTGCCCACTGTGAATTTCTCTTCTCTGAATGCGTGCAGTGGAGCAATGGGCAACCCTAGCCCCATTCAAATGTCTACTACAATGAACATCTAGCAATCTCCGGGCTGTCATAACTTGCTTGGAGCAAAAGGATTCAGCCTGGAAGGATGTGAATCAGTCACTGGGGTTTGGAAACAAATTCTGCTATTAAATGCCTGAGAGGTGAGGTAGCTGGAGGGTAAACACTGGTTCATAGGATTTCACATGTAGGAACACTTGGGCTTTCCTGCCTAGATTACACTGCTTCTCCATGTCACTCTGCTGGCCCGGCCAACACTCAGCCTGAGGTCAGGGCAACTGGGAACCTGAATGTGCCTGAGGTATCTCCAACCTGATCTTTACTCACCTTTCTGGATGAGTAGATGCCTTTTTAGCTGATACTGCTAGAACTGCTTTCCATTTTGTTTGACCATAATTTGTGCTCAATATTGCCTTCTCCTTAAAAACTTTTTAGATAGGAAAATATGAGTTTGAGAGGAAAAAATATTGATGCTATTATGAACTGTGATTTAGCTGTCTGAATATACATGTATAAATAGTTTAATTATCCAATAAAGTAGAAAGAGCAAATATAATTTTTGATATCATTAGATTTAAACTTAAGCCTTCACATATCTCAGGAATGTTAATCATGTCAGTAATGAAAAGAATATCCTATGTGCTCAATAAGTGCACTTTGAATAAAGGAATGAATTAATGAAATAATGAATATCTGTACACATGTTGGAGTGCTGAAAGTGGTGTGACTCCATAATATATCATTGAGAAGTATATTCAATATACCCTACCCACCATATATATATTTTTTTCTGAAAGGTTCTCCTTTCAACAGGATTATATCTCCATTTTGAAAACCAATGCCAAAAAGAAATTGATTTACTTATTTAGGCACATATACCAGAAGGTATCTTTTTCTAGAAACAAAATATAGATGGTAGCGAGAAAAATCCCTGAACTTAATGATTAATGAGTAACATCCTATTTTTCTGTTTGCAGTCAAGCTATTGAGGTAGAGCTCTCATTTGAAAATGTTTTTGTATAAGTTATTTTATTGGTTTTATTCACATGAAAGGAAACATTGAAATCATAATTATCAACAAGGAAGATGTAAGTCAGTGGAGAATGTGAAAATCGAAGAAAATTGTATGACCTCATTATTGAGACTATATGACTCAAATCAAATATAGTGCCAGTCACTGTTGTCTTGTTTTTGTATAAAGTTTTTCATCATAACATTGTGTTAATCTAGAGTTACAGATAAACATAGATATACTTTGAGCATTGGAAGACCAATGGTTAGGTAGAGAAAAGATTAGATGCTTCCATTAGTGTGCCTGGGTGGTGTGACTAAAGCATAGTATCACCACAGTGTGAGGTGAGGAGACCTGGACCTGCCATTACGTCTTATATGAGGCTTTGGATGCACATATACAACTGGGTAACAAAATAAGACAGCCTCTGTTCTCAGAAAATCTTTTATCATTAGCAAAAATGTCATTTCAAAATTCTAGTACAATGTGGAAGCTTGAAGGATTCAACTGAGGGGAGCCATTGTAGCTAAAGAAATGACAAGTCATAGCCAAGAACCAAAGATACTGGAAAGAGTAATTTCTTCCTTATTTTTCCAAATGACTCTGCATGTCACCTCTATAACCTGTGCATTTGCAATACTAAAAGTTTTATGCATTCTTATATCCATATTTCAGGTAGAACATGTCTAGACACAATGAGTGTGCTGAGTATAGGTATTTGAACAAGAAGCTACAACTTTCAGGGCCTTAGGGCAAGGAAAAAAGAACATTTACCATATATACAAATCCTTTTAAATATTTAATGGCTTTAAAACCTCTTTCCACCATGACCAGGGTCAAATTCAAAGTTTTGCAATTTGAGCAATCCAGATCAGCCCTCTTCTTCAGGTCAAAGGAGAGATTTAGCAACAGGAGATTTAGGAGTAGGGGGTGGTATTTTAATGACAGGAGCTGTAACAGTTTCTGACCAACTGATTGGTATTATGGATTAAAATTAGAGACGTAAGTTGTAGCCAGGTGATTGAGGGGCATGAATTCTAAAATGTGTAGTCAAGAGTTCAGCCGGTTAGTAATAGAAAGTGACATGGAATTTAAATGATAAAAGGGGAAAATTACAAAATTAGTCTAAAGGACATGTTGTAGTTGAATTAGGGTGGGAAGACATCAAAAATGAGAAGGGGGATCATGACACTCCCAGGATCTTTTATCCCTTTTCTTTTTTGAGTTTATTGTACATTTTTAAAAGTTTCCTGGCACTATTGTTCTTTCATCTAGAAAAAAGGTTCCTTTTCTGATATGTCTTACGGTGTTTTTTCAAATTTCTATGTAATTAAATAATTAAACTCAATTTAATGTTTATTCATCTTCTTTGATTTTAATTACTGTCCAGCACATTTAAGGATGTCACAATGTTCGCCTAAACAGTATAGACTGTTTCGTCTTTTTCACTTACATGCCTGTATCACAAATGTTTTCTTATTTCTTTATTAAGCAAGCTATATGTTTATACACTAGAAAGTCACTAAAAAGTTAAGGGAAAATGACAAATTCATAGTAAAGTAACCACTAATAAGTTACTATGAGAATAAACCAGGCCTGGCTGAACTTTTACATGTCTTTAAAGGGAAAGTAATAGAAAAAATAATTATACATATTTGAACTTGTCAATCAATAACATCTCACAAAAATGGTAACTTAGTCATTTAATATGACCTCTATTTATTTGATTAGTAAGAATTACTCCCAAGATTAGTCTAAAATCAGTAGAAAATTCAATCAGGGCAAAATAGAAAACTAAAATTTATATTATACACAGTCTACTAGCCAGGGCCATGTATATTTGGAATATATATTCATCTATATTTATATATATGTTGAAACATATTTTGATTTTTATCTAAAATAAAAAAAATATGGTTTATATATAATAATGATACTGAATTCTATATATTTTAAGACATTTGAAACTCACAATTATTACATGAAGATATCATATGTTAGAGGTATACCTCTGAAACATAAATTTTTGTTCTGAAATTTTTACTCGTATGAATCCCAGAAAACTTACTTTAGTTACCATCTTATATTGGATATTTACATTATTTTCACCAATTTATAAGCTATTATAAATAAACTATATTGCGCCTTTACAGCTATGTCTTTACTCATCTATCCAATTACTTGCTATTATGAAATCCCTAGGAATAGAATTACAACATATAAGAGAGAGCATATTTTTGGTGGTTTTGACAAATGTCGGTCACTAGAAGTCTGTATGACTTTACTTTTCCAGTCAGACTCTTCAGGAAATCTTACTTCTAAATCTTTATCAGTAAAGTAGTTATTATTATCTGAGTCTATTTAGTTAAAATAAGCACCTCCTCACCTATAAAACAAAACAAAGAAGAAATTGGCCAGCATCCTGTACCTTACATGGCATTTATTCAAATAGTAGTAAAGTTATTTTCTGATAATTTTATTTTAATTTCTTTTCATATGTGTTTAGATAGTTTTATTTTTATCTATTTCATTGATTTAATGCTAATCTATATGTCAGATTGATGGATATGTGACATGAAAATATGATTCTCATTTTCTTTTATCTCTTTCATCATTTTGGTGTTATTGGCTTCAGTAACTCTTTGCTTGGATTTTCTCTCTTCTTCTCTACCTGATGCTTATTCATTATTCATCTCTCAACTTAGAAGTCACAGAAATGCATACCCTAAGTAATTGCTAAATGGTATTTCGAATCTGATAAAATTATTGCAGCAAACTTTAATGTTTTCCTATAGTACTTATTACACACATTTGTGTATATATGCTCTTAATTTCATTGATTACTCTTTCTCTAAATTAGCCTGTAACTTTTCTGAGAATGAGAAATCCTTGCTTTTGTTACTAACCAAATAAGGGAGTGCAGGAAATATAGTAGGCACTCAACAAGTATCTGTTCAATAACTGCAGCTGAGTTTAGGCAAAGGGGAAAACTGCCAACAAATAACATTGTTATAACCATTGTACTAGAGTTCAGGTATAGGACACCAGATCCTGGGAGAGCCTTCTCTTAGACAGAGAACAGCAGAAACCTGCCTTAGAGACTCTGGGGGACTTTTAAATACAACTGACACTTATTAGTCTTTTTCTTATGTGACCTTTCTATGCCATTTGATAGTGCTGACTCTTCACTTCTTAAAATTTTTTTCTTCTTTGGCTTCCCTAATTCACTTATTTATGATTTTCCTCCCAACCTTTCATTTTGGATAGGCTTCTTCTTATTTAAGATAATTATAAATGAGAGAGAGAAGAGAAAAAGTTGTTATTTAAGTTCATTGATGACATATACTTTCTATATAATCAAATACCAATGCCAAGAGAACAAAAAGGCACAATAAAAGAATCAGACAGAATACATTTGTGCTGGAATAGAGTAAATATAAAAATAATTTAGGGATTTTATTAATGGAATTGCAAAGACTGATAGGAAGTATGACTGAAGTATATGTGGTTATCAATAACATATGTAGTATTAAAACAGTGTGAACAATAAGAGGATTTTTTTTCCAGATTAGTAATGTAACTTTAGCCAGGGTGGCCACAGTGAAAATTCATTGGAATCTTAGAAACTAAATCAATATTTTTTAGGTTAAGAGCTTAAAATATGACTACTTCTAGTGGCTACAGGAATGGCAAGGTTGGTAGAAATTTCAGGCCGTATCTGAGCTTGAGCAGACAAGATTGTTGTAGTCGGCACAGCTTCCATTCATTTCCTCAGCATTTCTATTGCCTGTCATTCACCTGGAAGGTAATTTACAACACTCCTCACTCACCAGCATCCAACAAATTATGAGTTGAAGTTGGCTTATGAATACTCCAACTTCCTCACTTTTGGGGGAATAATTGAGTTGCTATATTTACTATAGTTCTTGGATTTTCCATAGCAGGATTGAGCTCCAGTCGTCCACAAGTGTATTTGTAATAATAAAACATAACCTTTATCAATTGCCTTCTCTTCCCTCGCTTTTCTCCACTCCTAGAGCCAGACTCTCCTCATCAATAAAATAATCAAATTACATGCAAACCCTTTCGTGAGAATGTGCTTCTAATGTGCACTCAAACTAAGAATAAACAACTTTTTTAGTGGATGAAGGATGAAACTGTTCTAGCATGTATTTGTTACATTTCTACCATTCTAGCTCTCCCTTCTAGGAACAAGGCCTGGGATGTATAAACATAATAATTATTTCATTCACAGTTAGGCAGACCTAAACCTTATTTCTAAAACAAGAGATGTTTATTAGAATATACTAGATAGATTTAAATATTAAGTAATTTATAAATGACTAAGTTCTGTGTAGAGGAGATTTTTTTGTTTGTTCATTTGTTTTCCAAAGGAATTTGTATTTCATCTATTCATATCCCTATCTTTTGCTATTGGTTTCAGAGGATCAAATGTGCCTTCCATAAATGTTCCACAGAGAATCTACTACAACAAGATACTAGGTAGCCAAATCATGTGATGGTCATTAAAAAGACTCTTACTTAATATATTATGTACAAAATTATTTGTACAGAATTTTCAAAAATTTTAGAATTTTTGTCCTCAGACCTTACTGAATTTTTACCTCACACAATCATGTGTATGGACCTATAGTTGAATGTAAGTTTTAGAATTTTTTCTGGAATTCTTGAAGTCATATTTGAGAGACATAAAGAAAATATATCATCTATTATTTGTGGCCACTTACTATATGGTTTAAATGTGTGAAATAATAAAATCTATATTCCTGACTTGTCATAAATATTCATGCTATATACATTTTCAACTATATTGGTGTTAGAAATGTAACAAATTAATAACATAGGATCATATTTTTACATAACTTCTTTTGTAATTTATACTTTAAATACCTTAAAGTAAACGGAAGCTACATAGATTATCTAATCTAGAATATGCTAATTGTAATTTCCAAAAGAAAATGAACTCATTAAATTATCTTTCTTATGAGTGAATGGTACCTAACAACCAGAAAATAAAAATTTATGATTTACACAGCAAAAATATTAATCATGATAATCAAGACTAAAGATTTTCCACTTTTAGGTCCTACCAAATAGACAACTTTATGTGTTTTTAAACAGATCATCAAAAACAAAAGGCATCTATGGTTAAAAGCACTATTAAGAGTTAAGTCATTGACTATTATATGGGATTCCAAACACCTAGCATCAGAGTGTTGCACTTATTGTAAAATAAAAATTGCACCCAGCCCTTGTTAAAAACATCAAGTAAGATTTTATTCAAGATGTTGCAGTAGGTACAAAGACTATTTTTAAATACTAGGTGAGCAAATTGAAAAGTTTTTGAGGATTTGGTGGTTAGGGAGTGGAAAATGCTATCAGGTCATCTGTATTTACTAATAATTGCTTATGAAATTTAGGTTCCGACCCTCTCATAGAAACACAGAGGTAGGGCCATATATTTCTTAATGACTGCAAATCAAAGGATTGGCTTCTAGGTTGTGACAATAACATTCCTGGATTGTTTTATATTTCAAAAGTGCAGAGAAAGAATTAACAATTGCAAGTGTTGTAAATAAATGCTCTAAGAAAAAGAAAATTAAGGGCAGGAAAGTTATAGTCATGAAGAAGCCTGTCTAAAGTTTAGTCATGCTGAGAGAATTGGAAGGCCATCTTGCTCATTGTATGTAAGGGAGTTAAATATGGTATCATGCTTTCAGTTTTGTAATTATACACACACACACAGACACACACACACAAATTTTATATTCTGTGATATTACAGATATGACTATGTTAAATAAAATACTGCCAGGAAGTTGTAGCATTCATGTTTGTGTTTGGGGGGCCAATTAATCACCAAACATGACCACACTGGAGGCTTGTTGCAATGTTTCACAGAGTTGGGTACACGGATGTATTAACGGTCACAAGTGTTCTCAAATTTGCAAAATATTGCAGTAGGTCAATGAAAAGTGATTCCCTCTAAATCTTAGAAGTTGATAGTCTGTCCTCTCTATCACTTGTCCTTTTAGTGGTTAACCCCAGCCAGGGAATTAATTCTCCATTGACCCATTGAATCCGCTATCAATGAATGAATCCAGCTACTAAGGTTGTGTCCTTTAGTAGGCCACCATAAACAAAACCCCAACACAGAGTACTTGTACACTACAATATGGGTTGCTTCTAGAGCCAATTATATACTCAGACAAAGAGCTTACAACATAATTAGCATGAAGAAAAAAACATTGCATTGTCATATACTTTCATTTTACCTAATGCTATTAATGGTTCTATTAAAAGAACAGAAAAGAAAGGTTATAATATTTGTTCTCATGGTAACTCTCACTAAGTATATAAACAAAGCAATGATTAGTCATTTTTATTCATTTAATATGCAGTGTGTTCACTTGTCAAAGCACAAAGGCCAGAAAAAGGAATTAACCTTTGCTCTTAGTTTGATAGGAATTAAACTAAAATAAGAACCACCTAGTATTAATACTGTTAAATTGAAGGTGCTTAGATGACAGATGAAGCCTTTAAAATAACCCCAGATAGTTACTGTTCGAAACAAAAATGCCAGCCTGTTTGGTTCAAAGATCATTAGTTTCCTTATTTGAGAATTTGGGATTTTACATCTCATAATGTGAGAAATGCACTGTGTTATCTAACCGAGTGTGTGACCCTGGGCTAATTAAAAGGCACACATGAGCAAGGCAGGGTGAAGCAAACCTGCTTCATTACAAGTGGTGGTTGTTCCCTGGAGGCAGAAATATCAAAAGATTCCTGGAAGTAGTCCAAGGCATCCGTCAAAGGCAATGCTTTTCCCAGGTAGCAAGGCCACCGAGTGGGATCGCAGCACTGGGAGCTGTTTGATCTGAGTGTGACTTTTTTTTGTTTGTCAGATTGGTAAAATAGGAGACCTCAGAGGGAATTAAACATGCAGATAGAAACTGAATGTGACCTTCACAGCTGACATGCCAGACTTCGGGCTGGGGGCGGAGGGTGGACATTGTTGCCTGTAAGGTCTGGCACTGCCTTAAGTGAAGACTAGCAGATTAATGGAAAAGGGGGAAGAGGAGCTTATGGAGACTCCCCTAATTCTGGGTTGTTGAGTTTTGGCTCCCTCACCTCTGGGGCTAGTTCTGTATTTCTGTCCCTATTTATTAAATATATTCTAACTGGAAGCCAGGCATTCAAGGAGAAGCAAGATCACACATTGGACAAGACTGGGGCTAAAAAGAATCAGACAGGAGCCTAACAATTCTTATGAAAATTCCAATGCTAGGAGTCTCTCCAAGATAATCAATCTAACCTATGTGCAAGGAAAAACATTTCAGAATTGTTTTTAAATGAAAACAATGGCACTTAAAAACTTATGAATAGGAAGGTAGAGGTTAAATATATAACATCCATGTCATATATACAAATATATATAATACATAATTATTATATTATAGAATATATAAATATAAAATACTGGGGCACTAAGCAGCCTAAGAAGTGGATGCATGTACTAATGTAAACTTGTCCTATATATGTGTTTGTGTTTATATATATATATTTATATATATATGTATAGTTATAGGGTAATGTGTAAAGTCTGTTCCTTTCATATAATATATGTAATATGGTGTGTATGGTGTGTAATAATATGTGTAATATGGTGTGCATGTATATGCATTTTATAACATAAATGCATACATTACAAATATTGTGTACATACACATATGCACACACAAAGAAATACATCATAGCATACACTGATCACATATACATGCTGCAGAGAAAGAGAGAGGAAAATGTGATTGAGAAAATGTGTGTATTTGTATACATAGTTGTTTTATTTTGTTCTATAGAAATATACACAAAGGGAAATGGAGTCATGATAAAGACAGGCTGATTTTTCCTATACAATGCAGATTAATTTGATTATTCAAAAAGACAGATTATATTTGTAAATGAAGAAGCACAAAAGGAAAACTAAAAAAGAAATTGCTCTGGCTTTGTCTCCTCTAGAGAGCAACTGTTTAGAGGCCCTGATCTTTCCTTAAGTTTTGACAGTAAAATTTAATTTTCATCTCTTGTTCACTCATTTAATTTTATTCTTTTTTCCATTCAGCAATCTACAGAGTTTTTCTTGAATTATAGTTTTGATAGAGAAGTATACTTAAGTAGTTAATGGAAAAAGTTAGTTTAAGTGTATATTTCCCAATAAAAAGAAGCACATTTAATTTTACATAAAAATGTGCACCAGTATTGCATTCTCATAAGGTTGACCAAAGCCTTTGTTTTGAGTACAGGGGTTCAAACTCAATAGAGTTCTATGTTGTCTTTCTTGTATACCCAGAAGATTTTTAGTAACCAATTTTATTTTCTCAAAGTGTGGGAAGAATTGAAATACATTTCTGCAATACTTCAGTTTCATAATTCTTTCAGTTTTAGAACTCTCTTCCTTCAATTACATATCACACTTGTCTTACACTATCTTGACAGTAATCATTGTGACTTACCTTTATTCTTTCCAAAGCATTTAATTTTCTTAATAGAAACTCTTTTCCCAGTGGTTTTATGTGCTTATTTAATTATATCATATAATTTGAAATAGCAAATGAACTTTGAACAGATTTGCAAAAACTAGCTGAGTCCTGGAAAACATGCAACTTAACACGGAGAGAAGTGTGTGGTTTACTAGAAAGTAGCTACAAGTCTGGTGAGTTAAAAGAGCGTTAGACCCTAGACAAAATGTATTACAGAGCAGTGGTTCTCAGGATTGATTTTTTCCTCTCAGGGGACATTTGGAAATGTTAGGAGACATTTTTGTTTGGCACAACTGGTGAAGGGATGCTACTGGCATTTGATGGGTAGAAGCCAGGATGCTACTAAATAGTGCACAGGACAACTCCCCACAACTGAGTTGCCTGTTACCACTGTTGAGACACTTTGTAGAGGGAATGGAGAGATGCTAATCCTATGAGTCATTTAAGAAGAAAATATGTTGCAAGTGTTAAGTTTTACCTACTAGGATTTGTTCACATTCAGAGAATAGTGGAGAAGTCATAACTTCTAGAACCTTTCCTATTCCATAGTAAGTAAATATTAGATTCTACATACAGAGTACTCAAACATTCCCATTCAGTAATACAGACACAGAAGGCAAAAGTGATTTGCTACAAGCCGAAGGGGAGGTAAAGGTAAACATTATAAAGAAAATAAAGATGAAGCATGCTAAAGACTTAAGAAGGTGAAAAATGGATTAAGTCAAGAATATCTTTTTAAAAAGTACCTTGCAATCATTCTTCTTCTTCTTCTTCTTCTCCTTCTTCTCCTTCTTCTCCTTCTTCTCCTTCTTCTCCTT
Organism: Microcebus murinus; assembly: GCF_040939455.1. NCBI lineage: Eukaryota > Metazoa > Chordata > Mammalia > Primates > Cheirogaleidae > Microcebus > Microcebus murinus. The sequence goes on from NC_134114.1 coordinate 19,195,966, forward strand.
CTTCTCCTTCTTCTCCTTCTTCTTCTTCTTCTTCTTCTTCTTCTTCTTCTTCTTCTTCTTCTTCTTCTTCTTCTTCTTCTTCTTCTTCTTCTTCTTCTTCTTCTTCTTCTTCTTCTTCTTTTCTTTCTTCTTCTTCTTCTTCTTCTTCTTCTTCTTCTTCTTCTTCTTCTTCTTCTTCTTCTTCTTCCTCTTCCTCTTCCTCTTCCTCTTCCTCTTCTTCTTCTTTTTTTTGAGAAAAGGTCTTGTGTTCACTGAAGCTGGAGTGCATTGTCCTCATCATAACTCACTACAACTTAAAACTCCAGGATTTCACTGATACTCCTGCTTCAGCCTCCAGAGTAGCTGGTACTATGGGCACCACCACACTTGCCTAATTTTTTTATCTTTTGTAGAGACAGGATCTTCCTTTTGCCTAGGCTAGGCTGGCCTCAAGTGATCCTCTCACCTTGGCCTCCCAAATTACTAGGATTACAGGAGTGAGCCACCACGTCTGGCCTCATTCTTGAACAAAAAGTCTTTTCTACTACAAACTTTTAAAACAACCTAAAATATAATTTCATTTTTTTAAATAATCAAAATCAGATTTTATATGTATTATTTTAGAAGTTTACAAGTATGGGGTCAGATGCCCAGTATAATTACTTGTGATTATCCTGAATTGCTGCTAAATTTAACCTTGCTTATACTTGAATACAAGCAGTGCAATCATGTTGGCTTTGTAAAATTAGAAATAAATTATATCAGAGATAATTTTATACCCATAGAAATGAACAAAAATAGGATATTTCTTAAAAATATCTCATATGCTATTACATGTCTCTATTTGGAAGACATTTCTTTCTTCTACTAGGCTTAGAACTAATTTTTAAAAAAATTATATTCATTTGACTTTTCAAAAATCATCTTTTAATTCTGACTGTAACATTCATAAAGTGAGAAAAAATGTTGTTCTCTCAATGTTTTTACAAACTTTAAAATATTTTTAAAAAATTTGTTTCTGATATGGAAAGTTGACATACAAGGAGAATTTACATCATTAGTAATCAGTTCACTGTTTGCAAAGCAATTAGTACAACAACTAACAGATGTACCATATTGGTAGAGGATTAAATAGTCATACCAGAAGTGCAGTTCATATTTGCTTTAATAATCATGGTAGAGAGATAGTGTCTATTGGATACTTACTAATGGGGTTTCATTTCCTCAAGCTACATTACATTGTGTTTTAAAAGAGAGTGATTTGGGTAAGTTTTTGTCTTATGCAACATGATGGCTAACCCAGCAGGATGGTGAGTGCTAGATAGGTGCAAAAATAATATTAGGAGAAATTTAAGTAATTAAACTTTAACACTTTACTATTGACTTTTTATCTGGCCTTTTACATGTAATACATTTATTATGCAAAAGCAGAGGCTGACATTCATGTTCAAAAGGTGAAAAATATGGCAGAACTAAGCTTGGGAGCTCTCTGATAACTTTACTGTTTAATATCAGCAATTTTTAGATATCATTTATAAATGACTTTTCATAATATCATTTGTCTTCCATTTCTTTAAAAACTGTCGGTTTTTATCTCTGTGCTGGTTTTGGCATTACCCAGCTCCTGTTGCATCTTTAGGGAGACTTTCCTCCTTTCCCCAAGAATCAAGTACTGAGTCATGGGAGGTTGCTCTTTTGCCCATGGTTTAGGATAGCTTTTTAAGTAAGTCATGGGCCTAGAGAAGCACCATAACATCACAGCCTGATGTCTGCAGGTCTGAATTACAGACACAAATTCCTCTGTGAAAATAGCCAGTTCTAGAAGTGTACACACCTTTATATGTCATTTGAGTTGTAGCATTTATATATATATTATTTTTCTTTTCTTTTCAAAGGATGATATTGTCATTTGTAAGCTGAAGGTGGTAAGCCAGTTGCCGAACTCAGAACTAAAAGTTTATGACTATGAAATAAATAAATAAATCCCAGCATAGGAAGGAGAATTATTTTTAAAAGTACAAAAATAAATTAAGAAAAAATAATAGTAAAAAAAAAAACATTGTGCGGAGAAAATTGAAGTAAAATTAACTACTAACATCACCAAAACAAAAAGGGCCTTAAACCATCATTATGAAACCTTCTCAGAAATAAGCCTTGTTAAACTAACATTGCACAGAGGATGCTATGAACTGAAAATGCACAAGGTGAAATGGACAAAAACAGTACTAGCAAAGCAGCAGATCCTGATATAACACTGCTTTTTCTGTAAGTTCCCAAAGTGTGAGTGCTAGAAGGATGAACTATATAAAAATACTCCAAGTTATCTTGAGTCTTTGTCCTAGACGTAATAAGAGTTCATGGTGAACTATGTAAGACTATAGGATTTCCTCACCTGCTCTTGAAAAGGGTCTATAGTTGTCCTCAAAGTAAGCCAAAAGACCATTTTCTTTCTTTTAAGTCCAAACCAGATTCTTACATCTTGTAACTTCAAATATGAGGAAAGGTCTAACATGGTAAGAAGATCCAAATCTTGTAGTTCAAAAGACCAAGAAAAAATAAAAAGTCCAAGAAAATTTGAAAATGAGCAAGCCTCATTCATGTAACAAAGAGAAAGTCCACAACATGTACTATCTTTTATTTTTGTGTGATGAAGACAAGAAAAATGGCCAGAGTTGAGATGTATCATAGCATATCTGGATATCTAAATGAAATATAATATATCTAGAATATAAAGATTGAGAATATAAGGTATAAAATAAAGATGGGGAAAAAAGAGACTATATATAAGAGCCTCATTAAATGTTGCAGATTTGAGAGCACTAAGACAAATGGGGAAAAGTTAAATAAATAAGCAAATGATTCACATGGCCATATACATAGTTTTAAAATATATTTCCATCCAAAAGTTTATGATGGCTTAGAATATGGGGATGGTGGTAGACATCAGAAATAGTGCAGAAATTCAAGAGGTCATAGAATCATGAGATACTGTGATTAATTTGATTCTGGTAAAATAGAGGAGAGTTTTCTGAATTTATTATTTTTTAAGTGTGTTTTCCAATTTTTTATTTGATATTTTATCACTCTTAATTTATTTTATTTTTCTCATTGGGTTTTTTGATTTGGAAAACTTGAGTATTTCTGCCAATACTAAATTAAGAAGTAAAAATTTTATGCTTGCATTTGTTATATAATAAATTAATTAATATTTATCTTAAATTTTGGGGTGCCTCTGAAGCATGAATATGAAGAAAATACTTGGGTCTTGTATTCAGAAAGTCATCTAGATTGAAATGTAAATTTGAGGGTTGTCAGCATACAAAACATTATTTTGCAGTGATCAGCCAATTTGGTTTTAATTTTCTTCTTTTATGCTGAAGACCTAATGTAAAATGCAAAAATCTGAAGAGAGGAAAGAATTTGGAGCTAAATATAGTAAATTTTTCATTCATTTCCTGAACTGTTTTTTGATTTCTTTGAGTTGGTTTTCCATTTTCTCTTGGATTTCATTTCTTACCTTCCATATTTGGAATTCTTTATTTGTCATTAAATATTTTCATTGTGGTTAGTATCCTTTGCTAGAGAGCTGATGTTCCCTTTTAGGGATGTCTTTTCTCTCTGATTTTTCATACCTCTGCATTTCTTTCACTGACTCCTTCTCATCTGGGGCAGCTGTCCCTTCTTAATTTTGGATTTTCTTTTGTTTAGATAGGGCTTTTGCCCCACTTCTCACTCATAAGGGTGCATCTGCAGCATATGTTGGGTAAGAAACTTAGGCTTTGTTTGTGTTTGCTTTGATAGGAGCCTAGGTTCTAGGTGGATGCCTTGGTTATAGATATTCTTAGCATGGTGGTTTTCTCAGTTGCTAGTTGTTTGTAGGCTGCAGCAATGATGAGCTATGTGTGTGGGCAGATTGCCTATCTCTCTTTGATGGGGGAGGATGGAAGTATTGAAACCTTTCCCTTTCCCCAGCTTCATGGTCTTAGCAGTGTGAATTGTATTAGCATGCCCAATTTAATCTCTGAGACAGTAGGTGTTGCTTGCTGGTGAGAATCAACCAGAGCCTATATGATTAAGTCAGTAAATGTTGTAAAGGGCTGTGCAATTGACCTCCCTGCCAGTAAGTGGCTCTTACCAGAAGGAACACACCATAGTGTCATTTCTGGGACTTGTGACTGGCTGTAGCCCCTCAGGGGAAGTGCTTGAATGCCCCAGGTGGTGTGTGGGGACATGGAACTTCAGGTGAGCCCTTCTCACAGCAGAGGTGGGTTAGGGAATGAGGCTGGGTTGGGCTGGGTCCAATGAGCCTACCCTCAGGTTCCACAAAAGCTGGTAAAGTAGCTGTTTTGGGAGGATGAAAAGTCTGCTCCCATGCTTTCAGGGAAAGCTGCCAGGGAGGGGCTTCAAGGCTTCCAGACAGAAAGTCTATTTGTAGTGACGGGGCCATCTGAGATTCATAATCTGGCTTTGTTGAGCAAGGTTTGCTCTTGTCTCCCCTTCCCTGCTCTGTGCTCTCCTTCTACTTTCTGCCAGCAGGCAGGAGCTCAAACTGTAATACCTGAGCTCTCACACAATGGCATTGTAGGCTGGGAGATTCCCTGTCCGGCATCCTGCCCTATGCCGAAAGCATGGCCTTCCTGTGGGGGGGAGGGGTGCTCTTCCAGTGTGCTGTATCTGGGACCCCCACTGCACTCGTTTTTCACTTCTGTCCATGTGGGCTCCCTTGCCTCCTGAGATTAGTTCCCAAATCTCTCATCCATTCCCTAGAGCAGCAAGGTTGAGTCTGGAGGCTACAGAATCTGGCCTGTGGGCCTGTCTCTGTGTCCCCAATGATAGTCCTTGATCATGCCAGGGAGAAGTGTGCTTGTCTCAAGTTGCCTATGAAGTACTCAAGCAGGTTTTATGTCCTTCCACTTTGGGGTCTGCCCTGCTCTAATTGAGAGACCAGGCGAGTAGCACCAGGAAGGGCTGGTGAGAAAGGAGCTCACAGTCTTAGCACCACTTAGTCCTCTGCAGGTCTTTAAGAGGAGAGATTTGCCCCACACAGTCTGGTAGAAACCCTGGTGTGGATTTATCAACAGAGGGGAAGCAGCAGCTCCTGAGAGCCCTGGCTGTCTTGTTAGCCATGGGTTGGGGAAAGAAAGGCTAAGAAAAGAGTTCAATTGGAGGAAAGCTAGCATGCAGATCTTCTCTGTACATCTTTCTGGAAGGCAGCCCACCTGGAATGTCCGGTCTCTGGGGTCACACATATATCCAGACCCACCACTTCTCTGGGGCTCCCACAGTCTGGGCCAGCATTGATAAACGTTTGTGTGGGAATGAGCAAGATGAAAACTGAGGGGTTGAAGGCCCCTGGGAAGGACAAATGCACATGGTAGGTGGAGAAATAATATGGCACCTATGTCTTGGCTTGTATCTGTGGTGTCTGGAAGGGCCCCAAGGGGGCTGGCAGCCTGATGCTTTGTCCTCAGGAAGCTCCCAGTTCACTGTTGGCAGCTGCTTTGTAGTTTTTGGTGGTATAAATGCTCTCCAGCAGGTTAGAAGCCTGCCTACTGCCAGACGTGTGAGGGTGGGAGAAACAAACTTCTCCACCTACCCTTTTCACTAGATTCCAAGCCTCTTGAGTTGATCTCTGCCAATATCTTGTTCCACCTTCTTCTGCTTGGTAACTTCTTCCCATGAAATCTCTTGTAGATTTTGGCACTTTTCCCTTGGAATTACATCCAATCTATGATTGCTTGTTCATTTGCTGTTTTTTTTTCTTTTTTATCTAATTTTTTTCCTTCTTTCTGAGGCAGTCTGACAGCTGGTATCTCTTGTCAGCCATCCCTTCTCATCTCCCTTCTGGGCTTTAGTTTCTTCAGATGTAAAATGAAGAAATCAAATGATGAAGTGAGTTTTATAATATTGTTAAATTCAGTAGATTCAGCAACTTGTGATTCTAGCATCACCTCAATGATCATTTCACAATCAGGGGATCAAGCACCAACTTCTCCATGTGATTGTGAAGATCAATAATACAATGCATGTAACATGGGCTAAAAAAATACCTAAAAGAGGATTCTGAAGTCCTGGAAGAGTTTTAAGAGCAAAGAGATGGGTATTTATAGAAGACTAGAATAGACCATCTGAAAATATGACTATGGGAGGCCAAAATATCTATTTTTCAAAAAATAAGCCACATTTGTTTGTTTGTGGTAGTTTTCTAAGACATAATGCTAATGAAATTCACATTTTAAAATATGTAAGTTTAAAATAGATATAAGATTATATATCACAGTTGCCTAGACTACTTTTCTATGACATGATGTCATCTTCTGATTGATTGACTGGTAGATTATTTAATACAGGGAGGACTGAAAATATTTTTGCCAAGAGACATCCTTCACTTTATTGAAACTCAAAATAATATATTTCTAGCTATGTCACCAGGTCTTTTAATTCTCATTTCCACTGTCAAACGTGTTATCGTTTTCTATGCAAGCCATGGGAGAAGTATGAGTAAAAATGTACAAAATCTGAGATTTATCCAAAGCACATTAAAAATACATGGAATGTGTTGCTGTTTAATTATCCACGTTACCAGAAAAATACCAATAACAAAAGATGTATAACAGAAGCACTAGTGATGATAGCAATACTTGAAGCACAGATCTTAAAAAGATGCAATGAGCTTGACCAGAGTTACATGGACTTTCTTATGTTTAATGCACTAAAATTAAGAAGATTGGGAGAGTTTATAACTGATACCTGTTAATTAGTTAAAATATTTTTGATGTATAGTCATCTAAACACAATTTCATTTGTATACAGATGTAAATTTCTCAAGGGAAGAATACAAAGAATATATGAGAAACCCAAATTTGAGTTTCTTATGTTAGAGAGGGTCCACTCAGGTTAACATTTTATAAAAACAAAAGGTAACTACCTGGGTAGTTTTTTTTATGGGTAGTGAGTTTTTTTATGGGTAGTGAGAATCAATCAAATTACTATGATGACAATCAGCACAGTATCTAAAATTGTCTCTTCCAACCTCAAAAACCTGGATAATGTGAGGTCCTATTGAAGTAAAATATGGTGTGAGACAATAATTCACAAGAGGCAATTTGTCTGCTTTTTAGGAAAAGAAATGTGAAAATTTTTGTGAGGTCTCTCTGTAGTTAAGAAGAAATGCTTTCCACAGTGTTGAAAGTATCGAAAGTCTTTCAAAATAATTTGAGCTCTGTTTCCTGCAACCAAACTGGCCTTGTTTAACAAATCGTGAATGGTTTGTTATTATAATAATAATTATTTCAAATACAGTTGACCCTTGAACAACACAGGTTTGAACTGAACATATCCACTTATACATGGATTTTTATCAACAAAAGTTACATTGACTGTACCTGCCTCTCCTGCCTCCCCGTCTACCTTCTTCATATTTCTGCCTCTGCTACTCCTGAGAAAGCAAGACCAACTCCTCCTCTTCCTCCTCAGCCTACTCAATATGAGGAAGATCAAGATGAAGACCTTTATGATGATCCACTTTCATCTTAATTAATAGTAAGTAGATTTTTCTCTTCCTTATGATTTTCTTATCATTTTTCTAATAAAATTTTCTTTTCTCTATCTTTCTTAATTGTTACAGTATATAACACATATAGCATACAAAATATGTGTTCATGAATTGTATGGTTAATAAGTAAGGCTGCCATGCCAGTCAACAGTAAGCTATTAGTAAGTAGGCTTTGGAGGGGTCAAAATGTATACACAGATTTTTGACTGTATGGAATGTGGTTCTTCTAACTTCTGTTGTTGTTCAAGGGTCAGCTCTAATATCCTTAATAATACCTCTAATTGTTCAAATTAAATCAAATAATTTGGCAATGCACAGTGGCTCATCCCTATAATCCCAGCATTTTGGGAAGTGGAGGCAGGAGGATGGTTTGAGTCCAAGAGTTTGAGACCAATCTGGGCAATAAAGTGAAACCTCATCTCTACAAAAAATTTTAAAAATTGGCCAGGTGTGGTGGTACACCTATAGTCTCAGTACCAGGTACTTGGGAGGGTGAAGCAGGAGGATTGCTAGATCCAAGGAGTTTGAGGTTCCAGTGAGCTATGATGATGTCACTGCACTCTAGCCTAGGCAACAGAGTGAGACCCTGTCTCAAAAGAAAAAAAAATTCATCACATTGCCTTAGAAAATGCTAATATCTCAGTACACTTTAACTTCAAAATAGTAAATCAGATGGTTAGTTTGTTAGGTGGCATTAATATTTATTTCCCGTTAGGCATTGTAAAGAGTGTTTGGGATCTCAATAAGGACAAGTAACCTTCAGGAGCTTATCATCCCATGGAATATTAGACTTTGTTTGAGAAATCTTCTAACTTAACCTTCAATGAACAAACTCCTTGCCTTGCACAAAATCACATTCCAAAACTAAGAATCTGATCATTTAAAAATCAATTTTGTTTGATTCAATGTATTTAGGTTAGTGTAAAAGTATTTGTGGTTTCAGACCATGAATTTTAAATCATTATAACTAGGCTCAAACACATCTTTATTAATCAAAATAGGAACCATTATAATCAACACATTTTTGCCAACAAGAAATAAGTTTATTTATTCTGTAGTATAGAAATCTGTGCTTCGGGATTTGTGGAACTCTTGGAAAGCATTTTCTGCATCCTGCTGGTTGTGGAAGTGTTTTCTCTACAAAAGTTGTTGAGATGTTTGAAGAAGTGGTAGTTGGTTGGCAAGAGGTAAGGTGAATATGGCAGATGAGGGACAATTTGTTCAACTTTTGAAGTGTTTGTTGTATGACATGCAGTTGAGTGTTGTTCTGAAGAAGAATTGGGCCCTTTCGGTTGACCAATGCTGCTCCAGGCATTATAGTTTTTGGTGCATCTCATTGATTTGCTGAGCAGACTTCTCAGAGGTAATGGTTTCACCAGGATTCAGAAAGCTATGGATCAGACCAGCAGCAGACCACCAAACGGTGACCATGACCTATTTTTGGTGCAAGTTTGGCTTTAGGAAGTGCTTTGGAGCTTCTTTTTGGTCCAATCATTGAGCTAGTCATCACTGGTTGCCAATAAAATCCACTTTTCATCTCATGCCACAATACGACAGATAAATGATTCACCATTTTTGTGTACAAGAAGAAAAGCCTACACTTCAAAATGTTGATTTTTTTTTTTTTTTAATTTTCACTCACCTCATGAGGCATCCACTTACTGAACTTTTTCACCTTTCCAATTTGTTTCAAATGCCAAACGACCATAGAATGGATGACGTTGAGTTCTTTGGCAACTTACTGTGCGGTTGTAAGATGATCAGCTTTGATGATTGCTCTCAGTTGGTCATTGTCAACTTCTGATGGTAGGTCGCTGGGCTTCTCATTGTCAAGGCTCTTGTCTTCTTTGCAAAACTTCTTGCACCACCATTGCACTGTATGTTTATTAGCAGTTCTTGGGCCAAATGGGTTGTTGATGTTGTGAGTTGTCTTTGCTGCTTTACAACCCATTTGGATCTCTAATACGAAATTCACGGGAATTTGCTTTTTGTCTACCATCATTTCCATAGTCTAAAATAAATATAAAACAAACAGCAAGTACTAAGTCATTAGCAAACAGCATAAAGTGAGAAATGTGCATAAAATGATGTAGAACATAACTACATTTATTTAAGAATGTATTCCATTATCAAAGAGCAAATTTCAACAGTGCTTAAACCTCAATTACTTTTTCACTGACCTAATGCTTTTTTGTATAAGCCAGTAGATTCATATTATAAAAAACATTTAAGGAAATAAGAATGTGAAGGTAGAAATTTAGATTTATGAATTGTTTCTATATCATACTTTTGTAATAGAAATTCAAGTTTCTATATGACAAAAAGGGCATTTTATGTTCCCAAAACACACGATTTCATTTATGTTATTCCCAGAGCCAAAAAAATAAAAAATAAAGACATAGAATCTAAGACAATCACAAACCTCTTGTATTAGAAATTCTTATAAGGAGAGCACGTTCTATTTTCTTGTTTTTGTTTTTATTTGGTTTTTATTTATCCTTTTGGCATTAGGCTACTGTGTAATAAGTATATGTGACTCCTGACTCAGGGAATTCTTCCCATTTTTCTTTTCTTCTTAGAAGAATAGGATATCTTCATTATATGATAATCTCATTGATGATAAAATGATACTGCATATTCAGTGGTTTCTTATTTGTCCAAAGCTTTGCAGCATAATAAACACTCTGCATATACTATTTAATACAATAAATAGTCACTCTCATAATCCACTTTGGAAAATGTATACGTATTATTTGTGCCAACATTGTTTTTTTTTTTTTTTTCTACTGTTATGTACACTTTTTCACAGCTGTATCCATGGACACCCACTAACTGCATATTGAGTTCTTACACAGATTTGGAATAGAATTCTCTAAAAAAGAATTATTTAAGTATAACTTACCATTAGTCTAACAAATGAATCCATGTAACTCAACCTGTTTCAAGTGTTCTACTGAAAGAGTTCCCCAAATTGTTTCCAAGAAGCAAGCATTATACAGTTTCCAAATCAGAAAATGAAAGTTTTTTTTTTTTTTGCTTTTTTACATAGAAACGCTTCCTTTTCATTTCCTATGCTCTACAAAGAATATTCAATAATTAGGTTATAGTTCAATTATGTCTTAGAAATTTTGTCCTAGTAAATGATCTATTCCTCTTTTAAACCACATTACAATCTACATACTCCAGTCTAGGAACTAAAGTTCTGCCCAGTCCTTCTTCTATGGTTAACTTATGGAAATATTATTTAGAATCCAAAATTTCTTGCAGAAATGTGACTCTATGTAACCCTTTCTAGAAAACCTCAGAAGATGCCGAGGTGGTATTCCAGACTTTCAGTCCTCAGGATTTGCCTAAATAAAATCTCTGATCTTTGCCTACCTATTTCAATTTAAAAATGATGGTGTGGGAATAAAGTAAGATATCTTTAATTGATACTTATACAAGGTTTTACTTACTTTTACCGAGTATGTTTGGCATGGATTACCAATTTTGTCACTAAACAATTGTACAGGATTACTTAAAGACTTTAGTTTTTACCTTTCACAACTTGTACTGCCTAACCTGGGTTCATAGGATCCTATACTGTATGTAATTAAGGATATATTTTTCTCCATCATTTAACAATAAGAAGTCCTTCCAAGTTGCAAACTAATTATGAATTGCAGGCCTAAATAAAGAAGGCTTTGGTTAAATTTTAAAATCAGTATACACCTTCTTATTTCTTCATTAGTTCTAATTGCTGTCACATACTTAAGGCAAAATTTCACACAAAGATTGCTGGTAGCTACATTTCATTCTGTCCTCCCTGGATAGCCTCCTCTCATCATTAGGGGAATCTTTATGTTTGTTATTTACATTAATTAAATTACTATTACTTGACTTATGTAATTACTTAAGTAATTACTATTATGATAATTATATGTGACAACTTGATTGGGTTCAAGGATGCCCAGATACCTGCTAAAATATTATTTCTGGCTGTAACTGTGAGAGTGTTTTGAGAAAAGGTTAGCATTTAAATTGGTAGACTGAGTAAAGAAGATTCACCCTTACCAGCGTAGGCAGATATCATCCAATTCATTTAGGGCCTGAACAGAACAAAAAGGTAGAGAAAGGGCAAATTCTCTTTCTCTTTCTCTCTCTCTCTTTACTTGATCTGGGACATTCAACTTCTTTCTTTGAAGCACATGGTTCTTGGTGGTCAGGACTTTACATTCTGGGACTTACAGAAGCAGCACCCCAACCTCATGCCACCTCCAGTTTTCAGGCCTTCAGACTCAGATCAGAAGTTACACCATGGGCTCCCCTAGTGACCAGGCCTTTGGACTCAGATGTGGTAGGCCATTACTTTGATTGTACTTTTTCTTCAGAATTGTATTGGTAAAGCCGCGTTTTGTCTCCTGTTACAATTCTTCAAAGAAATGCTTGAGGATCTTTATCTTACTTGTTTAAAATTTCAGTTGAAAGCTCTGCTCTTGTCTGCAGCTGACCTGGGCACAAAGTTTTATAGTTTCCTCAACCTTAATTTTTCAGTCAGAATTGTATAAGCTGAACCATTTGAGATGTCTATGGTGTTGGCTATTGTTTGTGCTGTTAATTGTTGATCCTCTTCTATTAGGGCATGAAAAAGATTAAGATTAATTTTTTCCTCACTAATTTATGTGGATGGTCTACCACTATGGACATCATCTTTTAATATTATCTCATCTTTATTAAAATGAATTCTTTATTTGTAAACTGCTTATGTATTTGAGGCATTGTATCCATAAAGCATCTATGATTTCACCATTCTTTTACTCAAGATTCACAATAAATTTGATGTCTGTTCTTGCTTCAATTTTAGCAGAATTCATGTGGCTCTGACAGGAGCTCTTTTCATACTAATGTCTAATCTTATTAGTGCCTCAAACTAGATCTTGTTCAGACGTGTTACAACAAATTAGTATGAGTTTCCTGAAGACTTATTATGTGATGTATCTGTGCATGCACATATACAATAGGAGATATACATAGATATAGATATTAATATACATGTAGGTAGCATTTAGGTAACATTGGTTCTGTTTTTCTGGAGAACCCTAATATAACTATCAAACTAGCGAATATAAAGGCTGTCAAATTCTGACTCCATTTCCATCTCTTGTCCAATGTTTGTAGTCTGCCTTCTGTATGGAAATTATATATATATATATAATATATATTGAATATATATATATTATATATAAGTTCTACCATACAATTCTGTTTCTCATTCACCACCTTAGGACAGAGTTGTTTGTTTAAAAGTAGCCTATTCCAATTTCACAGTCTTCAGTGTACTGGTTGTAGAAGGGTTGTGCTTAAAATGTAATTATAAAGGGATATTTTTTCTGCAAAGTATGAATAAAAATGTAAAACACCTCCTGAATAAATGTTTACTATCTTAGCATAGCTTATGTATTACTACATCAAATCTATGATTTTATTTTGGAGTTCAAAGATGTAGCAATTTTCTGAATAGATGCTCTTAAAATGAATTATTATGTCTTTCTCTGTGTGTTATATTATTATTATGGATGTAAAGATACAAAACAAAGTTAATACTGAAGCAAGGAGACAAGATATAGCACAACATTAAGTGAATTACAATATTACAGTGCAATGCAAGAATAGAAAATTTAAAAGATTGGGATATTTTAATAACTATAGAGAATATATTTGGATAAACTTTAATAACAAATAGTCTTATGCAAATAATTGAATGCAGCACAAAAGGAATGAAAATATACCTATATATTAAACTAATAAAAATATTGTATTTTTTGTGTATCTGTATTTTTGCAACATTATTAAAGTTAAGAGCCATCCAAAGTAACCAAAAAAGAATCATAACTTATTTGCAATCATTTAAGATAAGTTGAAAGCAATAGGAAATTTGCCATTTAAAAACATAAGACTTAGGCCAGGCGCGGTGGCTCACGCCTGTAATCCTAGCACTTTGGGAGGCCGAAGCGGGCGGATCGCTCAAGGTCAGGAGTTCGAAACCAGCCTGAGCGAGACCCCGTCTCTACCAAAAATAGAAAGAAATTAATTGACCAACTAAAAATATATATACAAAAAAAAATTAGCCGGGCATGGTGGCGCATGCCTGTAGTCCCAGCTACTCGGGAGGCTGAGGCAGTAGGATCGCTGAGCCCAGGAGATTGAGGTTGCTGTGAGCCAGGCTGACGCCACGGCACTCACTCTAGCCTGGGCAACAAAGTGAGACTCTGTCTCAAAAAAAAAAAAAAAAAAAAAAACATAAGACTTAAATCAAATTATTCTACTCAATATTTATCTTGTTGTTATATTCAAATATCTTCAGAACTTTTTAAAATTAAATTTTATACTTGGGATAGATGGGTAAAAGTAAATTGTATGAGTCATTTTTTATTTGTCATTTGAAAGTAAATCAAAATGTGCAAAGTATTCAGTTCCCTACAATACCATAAAGGTAATATGACTAAAAATTTATTCATCCCTTGATAGATCATACAATTATTTTTTACTACCCTGGAAGCAGAGTTAAGCTTACAATTTAAATACAGCTGGGTTTATGTGTGACTGGGACATTCCTGTAACCACCATACTTGTCTTATGGAAGTATAAAAGAATTGGGAAAATAATCCCAAAGTTCTTATCTACTGTTAAGATTCTAGTATTTTCTAAATTGCCAAATATTTGTATCACAGAAATATTGTGATATGCATATAACTATGATTTGGTAGGAATGGTAAAAAATAAATATCTCCACTATTATAATTTTTATTTTTATCTTATATTTTATTATTATATTTAAAATTCAATGCAATTATAAATTCTTAAATTTAAAATTCAACTAAAGTTTTAGGGTTAATGCACAGAAGACAAGTTTAACAAAGTAAATATGAATACAAAGTATTTACTAAACTATATAACTATTAATAACTTATCAGTTATACTTATTATAATATCCATGCAAAGAAGTTCAGAAAATGGAAATATAACTTTCTTCACAGAAAAGGAAGTAATCAACAGAGTAAATACACAACCTGCAAAATGGCAGAAAATATTTGCAAACTATATATCTAACAAAGGACTAGTATCTAGAACCTACAAAGAACCCAAATCAATAAGAAAAACAAATAATCTCATCAAAAATGGGCAAAAGACATGAATAGAATCTTCTCAAAAGAAGAAAGACAAATGGCCAACGCATGAAAAAATGCTCAGCATAACTAATTATCAGGGAAATGCAAATTAAAACCACAATGAAGTAAAACCTTACCCCTGTCAGAATCACCATAATTAAAAGGTCAAAAAGACTGGGCACAGTGGCTCAAGCCTATAATTCTAGCACTTGGGAGGCCATGGGAGAAGAGAGGCCAGGAGTTTGAGACCAGCCTGAGCAAGAGTGAGACCTTATCTCCACAAAAAACAAAAAATTACTGGGTGTAATTTTTATAGTAATCTATAGTCCCACCTACTCAGGAGGCTGAATAGGGAGGATCTCTCGAACTTAGGAGTTTGACATTGCAGTGAGCTATGATGATGCCACTGCATTCAAGCCCTGTCTCAGAGCAAGGGCCTATCTCAAAACACACACACACACACACACACACACATACACACACACACAGACAGGTCTAAAAACAATAGATGTTGGCAGGGTTGCAGTGAAAAGGGAACACTTATGCACTGTTGGTAAGAATGCAAACTTGTACAATCACTATAAAAAGCAGTATGGATATTCCCCAAAGAACTAAAAGTAGACCTACCATTTAATCCAGCAATCCCACTACCCAAATGAAAAAGTCATTTCACCAAAAAGTCACCTACACCTGAAAGTTTATCACAGCACAGTTCACAATTGCAAAAGTATGGAATTAACCTATGAGTATGATGAGTGGATAAAGAAAATGTGGCATGTATATGTGTGTGTGTGTATATATATACACACACACATATATATATAATATGTATACACCTCATTGAATACTACTCAGTCATAAAAAAGCAATCAAATAATGCCTTTTGCAGCAACGTAGATGGAAATGGAAACTATTAGCCTAAGTGAAGTATTTTAGGAATAGAAAATCAGATGCCACATGTTCTCACTTATAAGTGGAAGCCAAATGAAGGATATATGTGGGCATGAAGACCAGTAATGGACATTAGAAACTAAGATGAGGAGGAAGGTCCAAGGGGGGTGGGGATACAATCTACCTATTGAGCATGATGCACATTGTTCTAGTGATGGGTACACTGAAACCCCTGACTTCAGCATGATAAAATTTATCCATATAACAAAAAACACTTGTACCTCCTAAATTTTTTGAAAATAAAAATAAAATATAAAAGATTGTGGAAAATAACAAAAAGAAAATGGAAATGTATTTATAATAGATAATAAAAAATTGCCAGTGAGAACACCACATAAGTTAATAAACAGAACACTACCAGCAACTCCTGCCCTTTTAGAATTCCCTTTCTCTCATTCCCAAATAGCTATTTCCTAAATTTGAGTTAAGTATTTTTAAGCCTTCAAAATAATTTAATTATGACTTTAGAAACAATGTTTTGGAGTTTTGCCAAGTTTTCAATTTTTTGCTAATGTAACCTGCCCTTACTTTTTGTTTTGTTAATCGTTTGAGATCCATGCACACTGATACTTGCCACTTTTTCTTTCATTTGTTCATTTTCCCAGCTCTATAATTTGCCATTGTATAAGTAGATCACAATATGCTTATCTATTAGCATATATTTGTTGGATTCTGCCTTCCTACCAAGGCTTCTTTTTAATAAACAATGCTATTACTGACATATCAATGCTTTGTACATTCTCTGATACATACACATTCCACTGATTTAATAAAATACAACAATAATAAATCATGATATTTGGTAGGACATGTCCATCAACATGTTCTACTTCTTCGCTGGTATCTTGGCTATAATTTGATTCTTGCTCTTCTATATAAATTTAAATCCAGCCTCTCAAGTTGTATCAAAAGTTTTGTTGGACACAATAAAGTGAAGCATGATAAAAGGGGGGAGGAGCTCTGTTGGGATTTTTATTTGAATGTATTTGAAGATGACTCATGTACACATTCTGTTCATGCTAGGAGACTGGAGATAGATCTCTGGGAATCCTATTGCCCTGCTATGCTATTTAGAAAAGGGTGAGATATGTTTATCTCCATCTTTGGATGACATATGCAAATTGGCACAGAAAATAATTTTACAAATGTCATCACCATCAACGGTATGTAAACACTTCCATTGTTCCAATAATCAAAATATAAAACGGTGTCTCACATAGATTTATTGAAATTACTTTGACTTAGCGATCCTCAATCTTTGCGCTACCGCCAGCTACTGCCTGAGCTCAGTACTGGTCCCCACCCAGAACACCCCACCCTCCTACCCCCAGTCTGTGGAAAAATTGTTTTCATGGAACTGGTCCCTGGTGCCTAAAATGTTGGGGACCACTTCTCTCCTATAAAACCTCTCCAATACAGGTTTTGTCAGAATTTGCTCAAATATTTATAGGATTGTTTTTGTCTCGAATCATGAGATTTCTTTTATATTCTAAATATTGTATTAGTGTCATTTCTACGACTTCTCATTTTAATTTGCTTATAGTGCATTTTACTATTCAAACATTTAATATTAATTTATTCAAAATATCTAATTTTCTTATAGTTCACACTTTTGTTTCTTAAGTAACCCTTCCCTAATAGGGTCAATTACTGACTCTATTACATCAACCAGATTGACAATGCAGCAAAGAAGAAACAATTTTCTACTCTTAGATGGCGTATGTTTGATTCAGCCAGAAAGATACAGTGGAAATATAATCACAGAAATAATTACCATTATGATGCGTAGTATAAAGATACATCCCAGTTGCTGTATGAGGGGGTGGAGGGGAATGAAGAGCCATACCCAGTATTTGGAGGAGACATTTAATCTGGGATCTGAAACATGTTAAGGAATTAAGTATTGATATATGCTTGGAATAATTGCCACTTTGAAGTAGATAGATAATGATGGATAGATAGATATAGAAATAGATACATAGAGATGGATCTATAGTTATATATGGAGACCAGCATAAATTTACATTTATCCTAAAAAATTGGCAGCACATTATTTTTTAGTTAAGATGGTGTAGAAAATTTGTCTGTTTCTATACAATATCTTTCTGCCTTAATTGATAAGTAATAGATATAAATTTTAAAAAGTAGAATGTATTATATATTTTTGTTTGTGTTTCTGGTATTATAATTAGGAAACATATTTTAAAATTTTTTTAGCAAGCTAAAAATCATTTAAGGAGATCTGCCATCAAATACGATTTTGTAACAAAAAATTTGAACTTGTGTATGAATTGACATTGAAAAGTTAAAGAAAATGGCAAAAATCTAGATAACTGGACTATATTTATTCAAATATATACACATACATGCAATTGATAAATAAGCTAAACTATCAAAATATATTCAAAATTATAAAACATTATATAAGATAATAAGTGGAATCATTTCAAATAAACCATATTTGGTTAGAAAATACATCACAGCTACTTATGAAGTTATTGGAAAGTCGAATTAATCTTTGGCTACTTTAAGAAAATACATATTTGTAGATCAACAGTAAAAGTTTTTCTCGAATGGCAAATGATGTGATGAATTATCACAGAGTAAGGGGCGTTCTTTTAGTGCACAAGGTCCTTTGCCTCTCTGTCTTGAAAATATTGCAATGCACACTTCATTAGGGAAGAAGCCAAGGCTACACTTCAGAGCAGTTACATTCACAAAGACATGCACTCAGCATCTCAGTGGCTCAGCTTTTCTCATTAGTCCACCTCTCTTCAAGGCACCTGTGCCTTGAAAAAAAATGCCCAAATTAAAAATTACTGTGCATTAGGAAAGCACATGCTGTTATTTATCTTAAAGCCCCTGTACTCTCCAGATGATAGGAAAGTAACTTTTAAGATTCTTTGTGCTGCTTTTTCCAACTTGTTTCTAGTAAATATGATCATCAAATGGCCAGCATTTCTTGTCATTTGCTACATGTGGTGTAAAACCTTTCAAAAACAAGCAAAACACAAGGAAGTTAGAACTCCATCCAGTTTGTGAACCAGATTACATGATCTGTTTTCTCTTGTTATTTAATGTTGAATAAATAACCGATATGTAAAAACATTTGGCCTGAACTTTGATATAACCTCATATTGAGGTTGTTGAGGAATCATTAGCTCTCACTCTGAATTACCATTGATTTCTAGCTATTTCTAAAATATAAGATAACAACTGCATATATGCAAACTGGTTATAAAAATTTGAAACACTACCCTCCCTCCCATGGACCTGCCCATCAGGGAATTTTCCCTCTATGGCATAGGAAAAGTGGAGTGAAGAGTAGCATCTCTTCAGAGTTGAAAACTTCCACACTAGTACCTATAGAGACAGAGTCAGGGCATTTGAGGAGATCTTTGCGTGCTGAGCACCCCAGGCTTTTATTTGGTAGTTCAGATTGCTTTGACTATCTCTCCCATCAGCTTGAGTGGATTTTCTTCTTAGACTTCTCACCAACTTCCCCAAAATAATAGCTTGCACCTCAGCCACTGAAAATTCTTTAAACAGCAACTTGATTGATGTGGATGGCTTTTTTTTTTAAACTAACACATTTTAGGAAATGTTTCTTTTTTTAAAATATGGTTTTAATACATGTGTCATAAAATTATATTTTGCTGTCAAATTTTAAGATGTTAACATTTCAATATGATTTTTAAATTTGTTATATATATTTTTTATATGCCAAAGTAGTTTTTTAAAAGTATATTTTAAAAATTTACCAAATATTATATATTCTGTATGTAATTTTTGGGTGGATTATTTAGTTAATAATTAGTCTGGTTGATAAAGCATAATTATAAATTAAAAATTATTACTTCTGTAATTTTAATCTGTGTACTTGGAACTTGAAACACTGTAATGATATACTTTATAGTTGAATGAATTGGATGTGCTTTATGCATACTATAACTATGGTATTAAAACAATTTTTTGGGATGGTGATCTTTTATTCTCCTTCAGAGAAAAATAATAAGATTTTGTTGATGATGTTTCCTTTTTAATTAATTAATTTATTTTTTTATTCCAGAATATTATGGGGGTACAAATATTTTAGTTACATAAATTGCTTTTCTACTCCTTGAGTAAAAGGTATAACTGTGCCCATAACACAGACAGTGTACATTGTACCCATTAGGTATGATTTAACCTATACCCTCCTTTCTCCTCCCACCTGCATGAATTCCATTGAGTTTTATTTGTATCTGTGCACATGAGTGTTGACCAGTTAGTTTCAATTTAACAATGAGTACATGTGGTGTTTGTTTTTCCATTCTTGTGATACTTCACTTAGGAAGATCATCTCCAGTTCCATCCAGATTTTTGCAAAGGGTACAAATTCATTTTTTTATGACCAAGTAGTATATTGTGGTATACATGTACCACATTTTATTAATCCATTCATGAATTGATGAGCACTTAGGTTGATTCCACATCTTTGTGATTGTTGCTTGGGCTGCCATAAACATTCTGGCATAAGTGTCTTTTTGATAAAATAACTAAAAAGTCATTTTGAACTTTGGATAAATACCCAGTAATGTGACTGCTGAATCAAATAGTATTTCTACTTTTAGTTCTCTGAGGAATCTCCATACCATATTCCATGGAAGCTGCACAGTTTTGCAGTCCCACCAACAATGTATAAATGTTCTTTTCTCTGTGCATCCATGCCAGAATCTATTGTTTTAGTACTTTTTGATAAAAGCCATTCTCACAGAGGTAAGGTCATATCATTGTGCTTTGATTTGCATTTCTCTGATGATTTACTGAGGTTGAGCATTTTTTCATATATTTATTGGCCATTAATCGATCTTCTTTTGAAGAGTTTCTGTTCATGTTTTTGCCCACTTTTTAATGAGGCTGTTTGATATTTTTCCTTGCTGATTTGCTTAAGTTCTTTGTAGATTCTGGCTATGAGTCTTTTATCAGATGTAGAGCATGTGAGTATTTTCTCCCATTGTAAGTTGTCTATTTGGTCTGTTGATTAGTTCATTGGCTGTGCAGAAGCTTTTTAATTTAATCAAGTTGCATTTATTTATTTTTGTTGTTGCTGTAAATTGTCCTTGAGGTCTTTTTAATAAATTATTTGCCTAGGCCTACATCTAGAAGTGTTTTTCTAACATTTTCTTCTAGGATTCTTATGATTTCATATCTTACCCTTTTATGATAAAAAAACTATTAACAAAATAGGTATAGATGAAATATATATACGTCAGAATTATAAAAGCCATATACAACAAACCTATAGCCAATATCTTTCTGAACGGGGAAAAGTTGAAAGCATTTTCCTTAAGAACTGGAATAAGGCAAGAATGCCGAGTTACTACTTCTATTCAACATAGTACTAGGAGTCCTAGCCAGAGCAATCAGGCAAAAGAAGGAAATTAAGGGTATTCAAATGAGGAAAGCGGATTTCAAACTATCACTCTTTGCTGATGAGATGATCTTATATTCAGAAAACCCCAAAGATTCTGTCAAGAGACTCCTAGAATTGATAAATAAATTCAGCAAAGTCTCAGGCTATAAAATCAATTTACAAAAATCACTAGCATTCCTATACACCACCAACAGTCAAGCTAAAAATCAAATCAAAGACTCATTACTTTTCTCAATAGCTGTAAGGACAATAAAATACCTAGGAATATAGTTAACCAAGGATGTGAAAGATCTTTACAAAGAGAACTAGGAATCACTGAGGAAGGACACTGCAAATGATGTAAACAAATGGAAAAACATATTGTGCTCATGGATCAGCAAAATCAACATTGTTAAAATGTCCATACTACCCAGAGTGATTTACAGATTCAATGCAATCTCCATCAAAATACCAACATCATTTTTTTGCAGATCTAGAAAATATAATTCTACATTTTGTTTGAAATCAGAAAAGAGCCTGAATAATTAAAGCAACTTTAAGCAAAAGGAACAAATCTGGAGGTATCACTTTGCCAGAAGGCTATAGTAAGCAAAACAACACTGTACTTGGATAAAAATAGAGGCATAGACCAATGGAACAGAACTAAGAACCCAGATATGAAACCATCCACATATTACCACCTGATTTTTGACAAAGTAGACAGCAACATACACTAGGAAAAAGAATCTCTATTCAATAAATGGTGCTGGGAAAATTGGATAGCCACATATAGAAGATTGAAACAGAATCCAAATCTCTCATCATTCACAAAAAATAATTCAAGATGGATAACAGACTTAAATCTAAGAAAATATTTGTTGAATGAATGTTTATGCAAAGACAAGTGAGCATATACCTACACATTTACATATAATGTAAAAATAATGTGCTATTTATGATATTCTTTGAAATAAATTTGTCCCTGATAGTGACAGAGCAGATGGACTTACTTAAAAGATGATAGTTCACATGGAGAGAAAACTGTGATTATTTTTGTCATCCTTGTTTGAGCAACAGATGATAGTAAGGTAAGTTTACATTGCCCTTTGTGTTGCATATATAGAGAGTAAAATCTGTATTTTAAAAAATTTGAACACATTTAGGTCCATTTCAATGAATAATTAAAATTCCTGTTCAGTCATTAGTTGTTTATGAACATATCTTAATGATAAAAATTGATAATTTATCCCAAATATTATGGTACAGTTGATTTGGTCTTCATAATAATGAATTAGAGGGAGAATTTTTTGATGAGTGATTATCTAATTTCAAGATGAAATATTCATCTATAATCAGAGAAATATTATGTCTATGTATATGATGTGTGAGGAAAGAGCCCAGGTTGTGGAGTTAGGAGATCTGGGGTTTTTAGATATGACTTCAACTAGTATGCACTGAGATTTGGGTGTGACCATCATGTTGACATGAATTTAAAAATTAAAATATAATTTTATTCTATATTAATTATTTTCATTCTTTTAAATGTTATTATTTAAATTGCTTATTACTGCAAAGATATATACTTATTTGAACATGCAAGAAAATACACATCAATGACAGATTTTTAAATGAAAATATGGGGAAGAAAGTAAAACAGAAGGTATCCTATGGCTTTTCCCTGATGCAGTATTCTTCTAATGTGTGCATTGAACATATTATTCCACATGGTCCATTCCATAAATAGTTATTATTTGTAAACATGCTAATGTTGTGTGTTTCATTTTCCCTATGAGAGAAATGAGTATTACTAGGTAATAACCACATATTTAAAATATGTGCAGATTCCATTGATATTTCTTGAACAAATAGAATAATAAGAGCAATTACTTCCAGGTCAATTACAGACAGTTTTCAAATACTAGTTGTGCTATCAACAAGTCATTTTATTTTTCCATTCATAATATGATTAAACATTTTATATTTTCTATTAAACTTGATTGTACTTTTAGTGCTTCTATTTAGCTACTTTGATGCATGCTCAATATAGGCCATATACAATTCATAAATCTGCACCATTGAAAAATATATTAATTTATAATAAAGGATACAAAGGAAATTATTGTGTATGCATACATGATAGATAAGTATATAAATTAGATTCATAGAAAACAACTTCAAAATGTAATAGTTTTATGAAACAGTGACTTTTTATTTATTAAGAGTTATGGATGGACAGGCAGTTCTGGTCTATGCCAGCTATATGAGAGCTAATTGTATAAGATAGCTGTGGTCCATATCTTTGTCCTTAGTTGGGATGAATTGAACAACTGGGATGTCTATGCCTCTCTTCATGTGGTATTTCATGCTTTCTTGCCAGGTGATTTCTTATCCTCATTGTATGCCATGTTCTCAAGTACCTCACTCACCAAAGAAAGCCCTATGGCCAACTTCATATTTAAGAGGCAGAGAGATAGATACTTCTCTTGATAGGAGGAGGGATATTAATAAAATCACATTTCAAGCTGATGTACATACAAGCATGGGAGGCATTTGGGACATTTTTTTTTCAATTTACCAATAGGTGCCCCATGAACATAATCAATTTCATTTTTCACTCTATTGGATGATGGGATCTATTCTTTAGATCCTCCTTTATGGCAAAAGCAATCTTCTCCTTAGCTGTAAGGAAGTTTCCTGTGAAAGGCTCAAAGGTTAACTCCTTGCTAGAAATTGTCTTCATATTTAGGGAGTACCCTCCTTTAATATATCCTTTTGTGAAGGCTGAACACAATTATCTGTTGGTGCTGGTTATAAAGGCTTGGCCTATTGTCATGGTCTGGGTCTCTCTAATGAAGAGAAATGAACCTTCAAATTTTCACTCTGCCCAAAGAGGCTGCCATTACTTCCTCAAAGATTTGTTTCTGAGAGCCCTTCACCAATAAACACTACACAAAAAAATTTCTCAGAATATCTTTTTCTGAAGCCAATTTAAGTCATCTCCTCCTGAAAACATCTTCACTCTAGTCCCAGGAACCTCCAAATTATTTTCCAATTAGAGCACTGGACTTAACAGTTCATCATTTCATGAACTGCATCAGAAGTTCATGGGTGTAGGTTCTCAAGTGCACTGTCTCTTGATCTAAGGAAGTAAATGAAAAAGACAAGTTATTTGCCCCAATAGACATAATAAGACATAGGATAATCACAATAGACACTTTTGTTCAAAATGGTGTAAAACATGAAGCAATTATAAAACCCAGTTGGGTATATGACCTGCTTCCTGAAAATTGTTGCTAGTTTATTGTTCTCTTTGGTTTTTGTTTTATCTTCTGATGTAACTTTGATTCTGTCCACTGTGATGACTTTTGCTTTTATATGAATAGACCATAATTGAAATGAGTAATATTCCATCTAACTTTCTTTCTGTAGAAATATGATCCCATTTTGCAATTTAAATAATCACAATATAATTTAATTCATGTCATTGTTACATACACCAATACAATTTTCTTAAAGATTTATTGAGATTTTTATAAAGCTTATTTAGGTTCCATCCCTTTTTCAAAAGTCACATCCAAAAATTTTCATGAAACAGAGTTCTCTCTAGTTTGGACCACATGCCTAATTACTATAGGGCAATCCCTTTAATATTCTAAAAACTTTTTTGTATAGCTTAGCTTGTCTACTATGCACCTTCTAAAATCTTTTAGAGGTCTTAACAAAATGTTACAATCCCATAGTTAGTTGTATTCTGAGTTTTTTTCTTTGAAAATCTTGCTAGCTAGAAAGACTGAAGATAAAAAATTATATGTGGCAAATCTTGAGCCATATATATTTCATATAAATTCTGCTTTTGAACTAAACCATTTTTTCTTTAGCTCAATTCTCTCTTACAGTACCATATGACACCTAGTCAGGAAAAGCCAGGTGATACTTTTGACAGCCACAGGTTCTTTAAGTACATGTTCTATCTTTTATAATATTGCAAAGAAATATTTTGCCAAATGTTTTATTATTAGTCAAGTTGTTATTTTTCCTAGACTTTTCTTTTATTTCCTCACTTTTTCAGTTTCAATTAACATTTAGATTGCCATTTTTCTAGTATTTTCTAATAGATTTTTTTTTGTCATTTTGCCAGTATGCACCTGGTTATTGGCATCAAAACCAATATGACACAACATAAGTTTTATTTCAGGAGACATCCCATTTGTAGACATCAATTTATGTACCAGTATTTGTGGTGAAATAAGCAACCTAAAATATATTAGCTTAAAGCAATAATGTTTATTATTTCTCATGAGGCTTATGGCTATCTGAGCAATTCTTCTGCTCTTGACCATCTAGTCACAAGCTGATGACATAGCATGAATTCAATTATTTGTCTCAGATAGGATACCTGAAAATGGTCTTATTCTCCATGTGGTTTTTAGAAGGAAATTCCTAGCTTATTCATATGGTGGCTCAGGATTTCTAGCAGCCAGAGATGGCAAGTTATAGTGTAAAACCATGTTTCAAGACTCCATTTTTGTCATATCTGCTAACAGTTCATTGGCCTATGAAAATTACATGGCAAATCCTGAATTCAAGGTGTGGAGAGATAGACTCCAGGTCCTGAAGGAAGAAGAGGTAGGCTCACATTGCAAAGTTATAGGTAGGCAGGAATGGAAGAAACTTTTGGCCACTTTTTTTTACACTTACCATAATATTATGGTATAAGAAAAAAATTTGTGCTCAGTAATATTGTATTCTTTATTCCTAATAATAGCATACCCATTTATTAGTCAACAGCTATCTTCTCAGTTTACAAGCAGAAAATATGAAGTGCTTCCCAAGCACTTTTTATATTAGGAGCTAGAGTCATATTCTGCATGAGCAAATTTAATTCATAATTTAATTCCAAATATCCTTTAATTTTGTATTCCTTCTTTCTTTTAATGGCTTCATAATCCTTCAAGTCATTTAGGCTTGAAACCTTCACGTTATCATTGTGTACCTCATTTTCATTCAAGCAGTCAGTTCCTAAATAATGCTGATTCTAGGTCTATAATATTCCTTTCATTACACTTTTTCTTTCTTTTTGTTTCTAGTGAAAATGCTATTCTTAAGGATCTTATTATCTCAATGCCCAAACTAACAGCAGATTGGCTGTTCTTTCTTAAATGTCTCCTTCAGAAAGTGATGTAAAAATCTTTCTAAAGAAACACTATTCAAAGACATCATGGAAAATATCTACAGCAACATTTAATGACTCAGCAAATGTTCTACAGCTTCACTCTGACATGCCAGATCACTACAGACCTGACACAACCTTTATTTATTTATTTATTGTTTATTTATTTGCCTTGATCTGTATACTTTGGCTAAATATATTATGGTGATTTCCTTCACTTTCCCTGGGCTCCCACACAATTTGTTCTATTCCCATTTCTTTTCTTCCAGTCTACAATACTCTATATTAACTTAATTTTTCCAAATGGGAAAATCTATTTGAGTCCTCAACAAATAAATAAATAAATAAAATTTCTGTAAATTGACCTTTTCGGATTTTTAAAATCTCATTATAAGTCCCACCACCATCATAACTGGCATCGCCAACAGATGGAAATTACTATTCCCTATGAACTTAAAGAGCTATTTAGGATCTTTCTTGCAATATTAGAATTCTCAATCTAATCATAAAAATATGTGTTTACATGTTTGGTTGTTCTATGGGAATACAAAAAATGTCTAACATCCATAACATATCCGAAAATATCCTGTGCAATGCCTTTAAAGATGAACCTAACAAATAATGGCAAGACAGAATCTTTTTATCTATGGAACGTTAGATTTTGAAATAAGTACAATGAACTTCATAAAGTAATAAAATGATTTTATGTTTAACTTCTACTGCATTTATCCAAGTTCATCATTTAGTGCTTCTTTCTTCAACTATGTTAATATATTTATAAGTGACTATATGCTCTAAAAACTTTTACTTCTCTAATTCATCCTGATTTTCCAAGTAATGGCTTCCACATATTAGTATTGAAAACCCTTCAACATCACCTTCCAAATAAGGCAAATTTTTAGACATGACATTAAACACACTTCTTGATTCTACTTACTAAATAATTAATCTGTTTCATATTCTCTATGCTACCAAGAACACATTACATTTTTTGCCTTATTCCTCATATGACATACTTCCCAGAGCATTTCTCTCTGAAATTTGACATTGTTATAAAACTGTACATAGTACATGGTATAATTTTGAAACATTATTAGGGTTACTTATTAGGGTTATGGACTTTTTATGACCCATTATTATATTCTTCTATCATAGTACATGATGTCTGTGTCGTAAATATTATTATTAATAAATAAAAAATGTGAAAAAAATAAATTTATATTACACATTCACCTTGTTGATTCTGGACTATTGTTACTGTGCATAAAAATTCATTTGGATTCTGCTATGCTTATCCTTTGCTCTCACCGTATATTATCAATAAATATGAAGAACATACCATCTATATTTCATAAAATTATTTTATTAAAATATATATGGCAGAAGCAAAGGAGGATTCTTTGCCACAATAAAAAAATAAATCAATGAACCAAAATAACTATAGCAGAATCAGTTGCTTTGTCTGTCCAACATTTCTATATTCTTTCTAGTAACTACTCCACCATTGGTTTTAGAAAATTATCAGCATATCTCTCTAAATTATTACTTCTGCTCCAGTGTCTCTCTCATCTCTTTCTATGACTTTAATTTTATGTATATTATATCCATTTACTCCGCATCATGTGTCTTTTATACTATTTTTTCTTCTTTATTTTCTATCTATTTTGTTCTCTGCCTCAGACTTGAAATTTTTACTTACCTGGCATCTGGTTCATGAATCCTCTTTTATATTTTGCTCAATCTCATGTCCAGTGTACTGTGTTCCTAATAGCCACTGCTCCATTTCAGTTCTAGAATTTGTTTTTTGTCCTTTATTATTGTAACTGTCCCATGGTAAAATTTCCCATTCATTATTCACTTTTGATAACATAGCATTCCTATTTATTTTTAAATCCATGTGTGATAACTCTAGTATATTATGGATATTAGAGTCTGTTGCTAGTTTCTATTTTTCTTTTTATCTTTTTTTCCTCATAATCTTCTTTATTGTATGCCTAGATATTTATGTTTCAATACTATAAGTCAGGCGCAGTGGCTCATGCCTGTAATCCTAGCATTCTGGGAGGCTGAGGTGGGAGGATTGCTTACGTCCAGGAGTTCAAGACTCCACCTGTAGAAAACAGAAATTTTAGCTGGGTGTAGTAGCATGCGCCTGCAGTCCCAGCTGCTCAGGATGCTGAGGCAGGGGAATGGCTTGAGCCCAGAAGTTTGGAGTTGTAGTAAACTATGATGACACCACTGCACCCTAGTCCAGGCAACAGAGTAAGACCCTGTCTCCAAAATATTAAAAATAAAATACTATGTTATTGTATAATTCAGGGTTCTCTAGAGCAACAGATAGTAACACACAATGCACACCCCCCGCACACAGAGATAGATAGATAGAAATGATTTATTAAATTAGCTTATGTAATTATGGAAATTCACAAGTCTGAACTCTATGAGATAAGCCTGCAGGCTGAAAATTCAAGTAAGAATTAATCTTTCAGTCTTATTATAATATTATAGTTTCTTCTCCAGGAAAACTGCGTTTTTGCTCTTAAAACTTTAAGTGATTAGATGAGGTTCCTATCATTGAGAGTAAATTGCTTAACTTAAAGTCAACTAATTGTAAATGTTAATCACATCTAAAAAAATACCTTCACAGCTTCACGTAGACAAATGTTTGGCCTAACAAATGAACCCCATAGTCTAGCCATGTTGGTACATAAAATTAACCAATTATGTATGAAAAATTGTAAAGTCTTTCAATGATGCTTTTACCCCCCAGAGAGAGATAATAATATTATCTGATATTAACCAAATCTGAGAGCAGATCACATTAATGCTGACCTGAGCCATGGTGGTAATCTTTGAGTGATTTTCTGGTTCACTCTGGCTTGATTCCTTGGTGTGCTTACCCTTGTAATGTATAGGAGTTGGAGATATTAATATTGGTTGTATAATTTAGTTTCTTCTTGGCAAGTACTGAACTCCAATTTTTATTTCCTCAGTACTGTGAAAATGACAGACAAGAAAAGCCTAATCTTTCTTTCTTCTTGACTTTTAACATCTTAACAAAATATGTTTGCAAATAGCTCAAGGGGAAAACTGAATAATTACCCTGCTTATTTATTTGTACCTCCATTTGCATTGGAACCTTCACTCTATCAAAATATGTTTACCTTGGTAGTTAAAAATACAAAAATTGTGTCTTCTTATCCCAATGAATATTGGTAAAATCTCTGGTGATTTTCTCGCCTGGGAAATTTGCAGCCCATATTCTCAGCCTCTTATTTTATTTCAAGAATAGTCAAATCCTAAAAAGAGAGAGAGAGAGAGAAAAGAATAAAACTAGTACAGCAGAATATTGACTCATTCCTTTTTGGCTCATTTCTGTCTTGGATATTGGATCATCAAGTCTTCATTGCCACAGGAACTTTAAAGTGAACTCATTATTCAATGACCTCATTATTCTTATCTAGCTTTTCTATAAGCTCTATATAGGACTTTGGTTTATCCTAATTACTCCATCATAGCTAAAATTGGAAAACTCTATAAGATTTTTTGTCACCTAAATTAAAATCAGAGACTATTTCAAGAAGATGTAAATGGTAAATAGTTTCAATGGAAGCTGAAATATTAACCAGCTGGTGAAAGTGTCCTTTAAAACAAAGTGCAATGGAGGTTATTGTCTTCAGCAAAAATTGATCTTTAGTGTGGAGTCTTGTGGGCCAAAGCCATGTTAAATTGTGTTGTTGAATATTAAACATTGACTCTGATAATGTATGGAATGCATGATGCATTCCGGTGACTGAATGAAAGCATGCGCAGAGAAGGAGGGTGGCTATTGTGGAAATAAATACTTAAGTAGTGTCTCCTGCCTTTGTCTCTTTCATTCATTTCCCCTCTAGGGCTTAATGACTGATTGCATCTAATAAATGAGTTTGGAAGGGAAAATAACCACGGGCTAATAAATATACAGTGAATGTCAGCTAACTGCAGTAACTGTCGGTCTATGTTGAGCGCACATGCAACCTGATTTTGGATAACTGATAATGCGAAATGATGTAGGCCTTAGAATCAATAAGATATGTTTTATAGACCAGTTCCCTCAACGTGAGCTTCATTAGGAATCAAGGTATTCTATCCTGCTTACTCTTTGGTCTTATTTCTCAATTTGTTCAAACTTGAATAAAAAGAAGTGGTGCTATTTATTTCTCTTCTTTCAAATCCCAATAGCTATGTTAAAGATTGTGTCCTGACAACTAATTATAGAAAAGAAAGCCACAGTATCATTTTATGCCGTAAGCCAATAAGATCAAATTGTCTCTGAAAATTCCTTCTGTTTTGGAGCAAGAAAGAAAACGAAAATTAAAAAAAAAAAAAAAGTGATATAGCTTGTATCCCTATATCCCCATTAGGGTAATTGTTTCTTGATCTAAATGCACTACATTCATTTTGGAGATAAATTGGACTATATTAAATTAAGTTGATTAGGAGTTACAGAAGGGAAGCAGTAGGCTGTATA
Organism: Microcebus murinus; assembly: GCF_040939455.1. NCBI lineage: Eukaryota > Metazoa > Chordata > Mammalia > Primates > Cheirogaleidae > Microcebus > Microcebus murinus. Next base: position 19,226,674 of record NC_134114.1, read on the forward strand.
TAGCTTAAGACTTTTGTTTGTAAAGCATGAAAACTACTTGAAATAATAAAACATGGCAATTTAAAATATTAAGATATAGGTTACAGACCATTGCCCTTTTCTGATTCAGAGTTTTGAGATTTAGCAAAAGCACTAGTTCATAAATCCCATAATTAATTCAAGCAGTCTAACTTGTTTTGGGCAAGGAACATATTTTATAGACACTGTTTTATTCTTTTACTCAAGAAACCTCTTGCATTTATCACATTACTGCAGGACCTGCTCTCCTTTTTAAAGAATTCACATTTAGCCTTTTATACCCAGAAACCATATTATTCCTACCTCAGGGATACATTGCTTAGATTATATGAATGCTTTCTATAAATTTCACCTATAATGGCAATATTGTCTAAATAGCAACAAATGCCAAAAGCACTTTGTAGCTCATGTTCAGTGTTGCTTGGCTAGATTCCTCAGGCTGTTTATACCACACTACTGTAATCTATTCAGCCAGAATGATCTTTTTGAATTTACAAGCAATCAAGGAACATGAATCATACTAAACTCCGGCATATGCTACATTTCTCTTTGTGCTAGTCCTTGATCTTTTCTTGACTCTAAGGCAGTCAGCACTTACCAGCATGGTGTTTTTTACCTATACCTTTCTTTCTGAAAACACTGATTTAGTTGAATATCTGCCAAGCTCTCTTCCCTCTCTCATTCATCATCTTATTGGAATCCCTACCCAAATAATATATAGAAAGATGTCTTCTGTTATAAAAATGGCATAGAGTTAAAAAAGATATAATTACTCTCTGAATTTGTGTCTGTTATATATTCAATAATATTTTGCCCAACATGTCTTCCATACAGTGATTGTTTACTAAATATTCATAGAATGACTGATGAAATGGTCCATCTTTGATAAAATATAAGATGACCACAATGTGTTTGCCTATTGGTCACACCAAGATGTGGAAAGGACATCAAGAAATTGATAGATGATAAGAAAACACATATTACAATGTGAAAACAATAAAATTTCATAACATTTTTATAAAAACTCACATACTAAAATAAGATGTATATATTAGATTCTATATTGCTATGTTTGAATGTCAGTTTCAGTTTTATGTTTCTGTGCATTTAAGGTCTGATTTTGAGAAATTTATAAAATAAATTTGAGAATTTGTTTCCTATTTCAATAATAATTTTATCCTTGAAATTTATATATGGTTTACATTTGAAGTATTATTTGTCCTTCTGAAGACATCTATGAGAGCAATAAGCTACCTTTTCTTTAAGTTAGTTGAAATGGGTTATCGGTAAATTCACAGAAAAACAAAAAACAAAAAACTACACAACAAATATACATTTGAAAAGACTACTGTTTTTACCTCTCTACATACCAAAAACAAGCTTCACATTTTTCATGTATATTCTCACATAGAATGAGTTGCAGGGTATCCATTAAGTATCAGCTTTTAAATAATATGAAAGAACATTAGACCCTGAAACATATGGATAATAAAAATGCCCTACTAAATAGGGAGATAGTATAAGATGGACAGCTATCTATAATCTGGAAGAAGGAGAGTTCAGTCAAATATATTTTCTGAAATTTTACACATCATGGGTCTTTATTATTAAATACTTCAGTGTGTATTTCCTAAGAACATTTGTTTTTATTTCAGCATATTATGGGGGTACAAATTTTAAGGTTTCAAATAATGCCCTTGCCCCCCATCCCTCCACAAGTCTGAGCTTCAAGTGTGACCATCCCCCAGATGGTGCACATCTCACTCATTATGTATGTATACACCTGTCCCCTCCTCCTCCTCCCACCTGCCCAATACCTAATTAATGTAATTCCTATGTGTCCACTTAGGTGATAACCAGTTAATACCAATTTGCTGGTGACTATATGTTGTGCTTGTTTCTCCATTCTTGAGATACTTCACTTAATATTATGGGTTCCAGCTCTATCCAGGAATATACAAGATGTGCTATATCACCATTGTTTCTTAGAGTTGAATAGCACCCTATGATATACATATACCACATTTTATTAATCCACTCATGAATTGATGGGCACTTGGGTTGTTTCCACAGCTTTGCAATTGTGAATTGTGCTGCTATAAACATTTGAGTGCAGGTGTCTTTTTTATAGAGGGTCATTTGATCTTTTGGGTAGATGCCCAGTAATGGGATTGCTGGATCAAATGGTAGATCTACTTATATGGCTTTAAGGTAAAGGGCATTCTTACTGGAAATAAGTGATATCTCATTGTGGTTTTGATTTGCGCTTCCTTGATGATTAGAGATGTTGACCATTTTTTTCATATGTTTGTTAGCCATAATTCTGTCTTCTTTAGAAAAATTTCTGTTCATGTCCTTTGCTCACTTTTTTATAGGGTTGTTTGATTTTTTCTTGTTGATTTTCGTGAGATCTAAGTAGATTCTAGTTAACAGCCCCTTATCGGATGTGTAGGATGCGAAAATTTTCTCTCATTCTGAAAATCCCAAGAATTCAACCAAGAGACTCCTGGAATTGATAAATGAATTTAGTAAAGTCTCAGGATACAAAATCAATACACAGAAATCAGAGGCATTCATATACACCAACAACAATCAAATCAAGAACCAAATCAAAGACTCAATACCCTTCACAATAGCAAAAAAGAAAATAAAGTACCTAGGAATATACTTAACTAAGGAGGTAAAAGACCTCTACAGGGAGAACTATGAAACACTGAGGAAGGAAATAGCAGAGGACATAAACAGATGGAAATCTATATCATGCTTATGGGTCGGCAGACTCAACATTGTTAAAATGTTTATACTACCCAAACTGATCTACAGATTCAATGCAATACCTATTAAAATCCCATAAACATTCTTCACAGATATAGAAAAAATAATTTAACCCTTTGTTTGGAACCAGAGAAGACTCCATATATCAAAAGCAATTCTAAGCAATGAAAACAAAATGGGAGGTATTAATATGCCAGATATCAAACTATACTACAGAGCTGTAATAATTAAATCAATTTGGTATTGGCACAAAAATAGGAATATTAACAAGTGGAAAAGATCTGAGAACCCTGATATAAAACCATCCTCATATAGCCATCTAATCTTTGACAAAGCAGACAAAATCATACACTGGGGAAAAGAATCCCTATTCAATAAATGGTGCTGGGAAAACTGAATAGCCGCTTGTAGAAAGCTGAAGCAGGACCCACACCTTTCACCTCTCACAAAAACCAACTCACACTGGATAACAGACTTAAACCTAAGGTATGAAACTATTAGAATTCTAGAGGAAAATGTTGGAAACACTCTCCTAGACATTGGCCTAGGAAAAGAATTTATGAAGAAGACCCCAAAGGCAATCACAGAAGCAACAAAAATAAATAAGTGGGACATGATCGAACTAAAAAGCTTTTGCACAGCCAAAGAAACAGTCATGAAAACAGACAACCTACAGAATCAGTTAAAGATTTTATTTGTTTATTATTCATTTAACCTATTTTGAGTTTCCTCTAGAGTTATCTTAGGACCTCTGTTGAAAATTAGAAAAAGAAACTAAAAATCTAATGATCCAGCACAAAACTTTAGCAATTCAGGGGAGACTCAAATGTGCATAGGTTGAAAGATCATTAACTCTGAAACAGCATTTTCTTTTTCATTTGGCATTGGTAACTCTTCCAACTCACACTCTGTGGTAAGGCTTTCCAATGAAGGACACTTTGCCCTGAGCACTGAGCGTTTTCTTCCACCATCAGAAAACCTTTTTCATTCCACTCTTTGAATTAATCAAGAAAAATGAATCACTAGTTTATTATTCAGAAGGCACTATTGATGGTTAGGTAAGAGCCTTTCATTGCTCTAAAAACAATATTTGTTGCTCATTATTATGGTTTCTTTATTCAAGGAATTTTACTCCCATTGCCTCTATGAATACTTGTTACTGAATCTCTTGCCTGGGCGCTTCATTTGCTTCTGTTTCTTTGCATCACTAATAACCCAGCCTTTCTAAGCCAGTGTATCACTAAATTGCATTTATTTTTCTTTCTGAATAAAAAACAAAGTATGGTGTTTTATACTTCTCATCATGTATTGCTTTTTCATGCTTGCTTTAAATATATACTAATGACATTACATTTTTCAAAATCTTACTCTCTTAAATATAAAGAAATGAGTCTGTGAGACTATGTAGCACTTAGAAACCTTAGATATAAAGGATTAAATGCCATAAAGATAATCATTAGATGCAGTTTCAGGGAAAAATAACTTCAATTCCAAAATATTATTGCTATTAAATTCATTATTGGGTTTAAGTCTGATGCATAAGATATTGTCTTGAGTGGCATTCCTGGTTGAACACTAGTCCATGTTTAATTTTCAAAAATAGAAATATGCTTTCTAAAAAGATTGCACTAATTTTCACATCCACCTGCAGTGTATGAAAGTAATGTTCAGTTTTACATGCTCATCTATTATTAAATTTTGTCAATGAATCACTTTTTATAAACCACTATAAAAGCAATTATAACAATATGTTAATTTGAATATATATTTAATCATTAGTGACATTAACAACGTTTTTGGATGTTTCTTTATCGTTTGTCATTGCTTAGTCATATTCTATTTTATACTTTTTATTAATTGTAGAAACTCTGGGAATGCAAACCTCTTATGATAAGTATTTCAGACATCTTCTCTGAATCTTGTATTTGCAAATACTCTATAGTGTCTTCAAATATACGCAGGCACGCACAAATTTATATAATAAAACATGAATTTTTGTCTTCATCTCTTTCTGCCTACTATCACTGCCTATACAATGGGGTTCCATTAGCAATAGCTGCTTTAACATTTAGGTACATCTCTCTCATTTTTGAAAACATCTTTGCTTTCTGGAACAAGGTGATATCTTTATATCTGCTTGAGTGCAATACACATGTTCCTGAAAGACCTTGTATTCTGCAAAAGCACTGCTTACTATCCCAGGGCTTATGAGGGAAATGGCATTGGCCAAAGCCTATGCAGCTATGTAAACAGAGAACTAACTGAAATAATAATTGGTGTCTTGTGAATTAACTTGGACACTCCGGGCAAGCAGTACAGGTTCTGGAGCTTGCCTGAGGGAATATTAAATTTTCACAAAAACAATAGAGAAGAAAGTCTGGCTTGTAGGAGACACTGAATCATTGCAGAGAAAAAATGGAGCTCTGAGCACCTGCCATGAGCCTAGAACTCTGCAAGGGTATGATAGTGGCTCTCTAGAGTGAGTATGGTGAGTATAGGGACTCATTTTCAATCCTCTAAAATGGAGGTGAAGGGACCCTTCCTATGAAGCACCCCAAGCAAGATATAGAAAGATTTTTTGTTGACAGTTCAATTTTTCTGCCACTATTTTAACTTTTTTTTTTTACTTCAGAAAAATAAGATATGAAAACCCACAAACTTTTAAATTATAATTTTACCCTCATTAGAAATGATGTTAAGTGAAATTTGCTGTTAGAAACATATATTATTACAGAAAAAAAATTCCTGCAAATATTATGAAATCAGATACTATAAAATAGCTTTGGTAATTTTGAAAATTTGGAAATAGTGTTAAAATTGAAACTTAGAGCTTATATTAATTGTTTTAAAAAAAGCATGGGTCTCATAAAAATTGGTTTAAAAGGCCACATTTCAAAATGCTGCTATTTACATTTTTATAGATTAAAAAACTTTTTTTTTTTGGACTTGAGTTTACTTTGATACTTTTGATTCTATTCATATTTTCAATCTGATTCTTATTCATATTTTCAAGTACTTTAATTTTTAAAAACAAAAACTAGCTAATTTTCTCTATATCTTGCATACTTAGAATTTTCACTTCTTGCTCAAACTGAGATTATATTTCTTTCTCTTTTATAACTCTCAAAGTTTTTATTAACCAAGACAAAATGTCTGCAATATAGAGAATAAAAAAAATAATGCTGATAATTTTTTATAATAGTCCTAAATTCCTGGAATAAATCCTGTTTGTCCTGATTCATTTTGATTTAGGTACAGTAATGAGCCCCATACCTATGTTTTGGTCAATGATAGAACGTATACAGAACAATGGTCCCATAAGATTATAATACAGCTGAAAAGTTCCTGTCACCTAGTGAAATCACAATCATGATTATGCTTTAGCATAGTGCATTATTCATGTATACATAGTGATGCTGATGTAAACAAACCTACTGTGCTTCCAGTCCTATAAAAGTATAGCTCATACAGTTATACACAGTACCTAATACTTGGTACTGATAATAACCAACTGTTACTGGTTTATGTATTTACTATATTATACTTTTTATGGTTCTTTTGAAATATGCTGCTACTTATAAAAAGAAATTAATTGGAAAACAACCTCAAATAGGTCTTTCAGGAGGTATTCCAGAAGAAGCCATTGTTAATCTAGGAGACAACAACAGTTCCATGTATGTTATTGCTCCTGAATACCTTCTAGTGGGGCAAAATGTGGAGGTGGAAGACAGTGATATTAATGATCCTGACCGTGTGTAGGCCTAGGCTTATGTTTATGTTTCTTAATTTTTAACAAAAAAGTTTAAAAAATAAAAAATTTAAAACTTTTGAAAACAAAAAATTGTAAAGACATAAAGAAATAAAATACTTTTGTATAGCTGTATGATGTGTTTGTGTTTTAAGCTAAGTGTTACTATAAAAGAGCCAAAATTTGTTTTAAAAGTTTTTTAAGAAAAAAAGTTACAGTAAGCTAAAGTCAATTTATTATTGAAGAAAGAAAAAAATATTTTTGTGAATTTAGTGTAGGCTAAGTGTACAGTGTTTCAGAAGTCTACAGTAGTTCTACAGTGATGTCTACAGTAGTCTACAGTGATGTTCTAGGCCCTCACATTCATTCACCACTTAGTTACTCACCCAGAGTAACTCCCAGTCTTGCAAGATCCATTTATGGTAAGTGCCCTATACAGATGTACCATTTTTTTAAATCTTCTAAACTGTATTTTTACTGTACATTTTCTATGTTTAGATACACAAATATTTAGCATTGTATTACAATTGTCTAGAGTATTCAGTGCAATGACATGCTGTACAGGTTGTAGCCTAGGAGCAATAGGCTATACCATATAGCCCAGGTGTATAGTAGATTATACCATATAGGTTTTTGTAAGTGCACTCTATGATGTTTGCACAATGACAAAATCATCTAATGATGCATTTCTCAGACTGTATCCCTATTGTTAAGCAATGAATGACTGTACTACTACATGGTTAGCTTTTCTAATATTTTATTTATATTTTGTCATTTATTCAAAATAAAATTAATCTATAGTGTTCTTTGTGTTAACTTATGCTAGCTTTGTAAAATGGGTGAGATTGTATATGTTCTATAATCTTGGACATTATGAATAAAATTGGAACTGTTATGTATGTCAATTTTATTAATTTATATTTTATTATGAAAGCATCTATTTGTTTAGATTTTAAAATCTATTTATCCAAAATGCACATCATGTTATTTTACATGATTTTATTATCTTTAATATCTGTGGTTATAAATTACTTTTTAAATTTATACTAATAGCTGGGCACTGGTATATAACATTTAAAAAGAGACCAGTATTATTTTTCAGGTTATATTTCCATTGTTACATCAATTTTACAGATTTTGACTTAGTACAAAATGATTATATTTATATCCAAAAAGAGAAAAATGTCTAAATGAAAATGTGAAGTCCGAGTAAATAGCATTTATCTAACACAAACAATGAACAATGTATAATCAAAGATAAAGAAATAGGTTCTAGTCCCAGATATCTATGACCTTGAATAATTTACTTAATTCATTTTCTATATAACTTATATTATGCTTGTCATTACAACCTGGATCTCAGCAATACCACTTGAAATGAAAATGTTCACCTAGGGAGACACATGTGTGTGTATGTATGTGTGCATGTGTGTATGCATGATCTCTTTTTATAAAATAAACTACCTTTAGAAATAAATGATAATGAAAAAATGAAAATTAAGCTTTTATCTATTTCAACCACAGATTTTGGCAAATGTATACTAAAATCCTTCAGAGGTCTGACACATTTTTCCCCCTTAATAAAAGGTTTTATACCCAAGTATCCAAATCTCATTAACTCTGTCAATACGACCATGGGTATATCCTCAATGGGAAATCTTTCCTAGAATTTTCCCATTTGATTAACACCTTACATTTTCTTATTTGATTAAATACTTTAAATTGAATGAAGGACTCCAGGGAGCCCTTTTTAGGCAATGAAAAAGTATTAACCTTTTCATGAGTGGCAGCACCAGTATTTGTTAAACTTTGAATTTAGTTTCTTAAATAGAATTCCTTTTGACTGACAGTGTACTTACAGACTGTCCAAAACTCTTCTTGCTATTTATAAAGAAATGGATGCAATATAATTGGTCAAATTCTTCAAATACAGAGAAATGTTCAAATGAAAATTTAAAAATAAATTGGTAAAATTAATTGAATAGTCTTGTCTGTCTATAATAATGCAAGTATACAGTCTTTTAAATGACTATTGATACAGGACTCTTGATAACATCATAATAATGATTTATCAATGTCCAAAATCAGTACCGATCTAGGTAATATGAAATCAAGACAGACCCAAGGTATAGATGATATTGCCAATTATGTGGGAAGTAGAATAGTGTAATGCTTTCCACATTGGTTTAGGGTTACAAAACCTATTTTTGATCCAGCTTTGTCATTTACTATCAGCATGTGTATAGAAAAGTAAATTCTGCAAAAGTTCCAATGGAAATAACAGTAGAATCTACTCACAGTAGAATCTTTATTCTTCTAGAGAATGTTTTCATATATAACTCCCATATACAGGTTCTTTATTTCCTTCATCTCTAAAATGGGAATAATCATGATATTACTGTCTTAAAAGGCTTTCTTGAAATAATGCATGTCCATAATAAGCATGCAATGCTTGATAGATATCCTTGTGCCTTATCTATTGTTATTATATTGAAAAGAATAGGCATGACAAGAATGGTTAGTATTCAGCCTCAAATGACAGAACATTTTTTTTCAGCTTTTTCTTTAATTTGCAGATAAAAACTTGAAAGTAGAGTTTATAAGACTAGAATATGATTACCTGTTATACAGATGAAAATAAAAACCTCCTATGTTATCTTGATAATAAATTTGAAGTAGATTCATCAACTGGGTGTTTATTTAAGCTCCTTAAGGGTTCACTCTGCAGTAAATCCATTCTAACTGCTTTACAGGAAGCTGAGTGGGAGGTGGTACATCTTAAAAGCAAATGGTCTGTCAACATGGATATCTCTCGAACTTTTCTTGATATTTTCTAAGAAAATATTCAGACACCTGTGTATTACTGGAATTCCAATTCAAAATTCACTCACACACTTCATGCATTTAAGAAAATCTGGAATTTGTATTGATTAAAAAAAAAAAAAAAAGTTCTTGGCCAAAAACATCAATTGGCCTCATCTCCAGGGCGATCCTCCAATCTCAGGGTGGATTGCCAAAGCTTTTTGATTTTCCTAATAGATGCCAAATTGTCACCTGAAAAAGCTTTTTAAAAGCAACACAAAATCAGTGTTGCCACGCTCTTGTTTGTATTTAAATTTGAATTGATTGTTAATTCAGTTCATACTTCAAGTCTATAGAAAAATGACCCTTAAGGAAGTTAGATGTGATGTTCATTCAGTCTTTCATGTTTTATTTGCTATTTATATACATCAACAATCATGTAAATCCATTGATAAAATGATGATCATTAAAGATAATAAATTGTGACTCCAAATGGTTCTATTTAAAACATCCTATATTTTCTATGAAACTATCATTGAAGATATCACCTATGATGTTGCTCAATGTTCTTTTCTTTATTATATTATTTTTTTCAGAGAAGTTTTGGATTCATAGCAAAATTGAGAAGAAGGTCTAGGAATTTTGCATTTAGCGCTGGAACTGACACAGGCATAGATTTCTCCATTATCAACATCTCCTACCAGAGAGATATTTGTTATAATTAATAAATCTACATTTACCCATCGTAATCACTGACAGGCCATAGTCTACATTAAGGTTCACTTGTGGTGCTGTACCTTCTATGGAATTGGACTTGTGTATAATGTATTTATATATAGATATATGTGTAATAACAAAAATATAATTACAGTATTTTACAGAGTATTACAGTACCATTAAATGTCTGTGTGCTTTGCCTACTTTAATTGTCCCTCTCAATTCCACCCCTCCATCAGCAAGCACTGATCTTTACTATCTCCACAATATTACCTTTCCAGATTGTCATATAGTTGGAACTCTAAAGTATGGAAACTTTTCAGATTGGCTTCTTTGACTTGGTAATATGCATTTAAGGTTCCTCCATGCCTTTCCATGTCTTGATAGCTCATTTCATTTAAGTGCTAAATAATATTCCATTGTCTGCACATACCGCAGGTTATCCACTCACTTACAGAAATACATCTTCATTGCTTCCAAGTTTTGGCAATTATGAATAAGGCTGCTATAAATGTTCATGTGCAGGTTTTTGTGTGGAGGTATGTTTTCAGTTTGTTTGGGTAAAAACCAAGGCGTATTATTGCTGAATCATATTTTAAGAGTATGTTTAGTTTTGTAAGAAACTGATAAACTATCTTCCAAAATGGTTGTGTCATTTTGCATTCCACCATCAATGAATGAAGGTTCTTGTTGCTTCATATCTTTACTAGTATTTGGTATTGTCAGTTTTATGGATTTTAGCCATTCTAGTTAGTATGAATGGTATCTCTTGTTGTTTTAGTAAGTATTTCCCTGACAACATATTATGTGGAGTATCTTTTCATATGGTTATTTGCCATCTGTACATTTTCTTTGGTGAGGTGTCTGTTCATAGCTATGGTTAATTTTTTAACTAGCTTTCTTGCTTTCCTGTTGTTGAGTGTTGCGTTCTTTGTATATTTCAGATAACAGTCCTTTATCATATTTATCCTTTCCAAATATTTTCTTTCAGTCTGTGACTAGATATTAATCTTGTATCTACAACTTTGTCATAATCAATTATTAGTTCCAAGAGTTGTCTTGTTGTTTTTGTTGATTCTTTTGAATTTTCTACATAGATGATTATGCCATCTGTAAGAAAAGACAGATTTATTTCTTTCTACCAAATTTACTTCATTTTCTTTTTCTTTATCTTATCGCATTATCTAAGACTTCTAGTATGATGGTGAAAAGTGGTAATGAAGGAGGATTTATATCCTCATCTTTCTCTTGATTTTAGTGGGAAAGCTTCAAGTTTCTCACTAATAACTACAATTTTAGCTCTAGGGTTTGTGTAGATATTCTGTATAAAGTTGAGGACATTCTTCTCTATTCCCAGTTTACTAAGAGTTATTATCATATTTGGGTGTTATGTTTCATGAAATTCTTTTTCTGCATCTATTGATATGATCATGTCAATGTTTTTGCTAAAGAGCAGAAAGCGATTTTTTAATGCTACATATCTGTCTCCGGAGAAATTAGTATCTACCTAAGTATGTATAAAAATTACAAACCTTATTATACCTCATATTTTGCCATTTCTGGCAGGTAGCTCAAAGATTGTGATTAATCACAAGAGAAATATTAGGCTGGTTGATTTCAAAGGTTGCTCTTTTTTACAGTTTATTTTGTTCCTTCTCATAATTTTACAAGCTTCTATAAAACTCTTTAAAAATGTAAGCTCAAAAACAGACAAATGGAGTTTTAAAATAATTTGGTGACTTTATATTATCATAATTCATTATTTGATTAACTTTCCCCATTTTATATGGCATGTCACAAATCATTATATGAAAAATATAGTAATTTATACTTATGTAATTTATATTTATGATGTATTTTAAAAATTAACTAGAAGAAATGAGCATAACAAAAATTTTTAAAAAACAATATTCCTGAGGTAATATAGATGTATAAGATTATTCAATTAATTTTATCTTTTATTATAAAATTTTCATTTGAGTATTTTTATGTCAACAGTAGTCATAACTCTGAAAACCTGAAAGTTTTACTATACTAAATAAACATTTTAATAATTAAGTAAACTATTATGTAGTTTTTATAAAGGTTACCACAGTTTGTAGGCTGGCTTTTTATAAATGTTTTATTTGCAGACTTATAGTCTCTTTTGCATAACATAAGCATAATATAATATTTTTCACTCAACTATGAGAGTACCATAAAAATTCTTCCCAGAAATTTTTATGAATAATTGCTTCCCTGTTCATTCCACAGAAATCTTATATTATGCATTTTACCCTTTCTTGCCCTATTGTTTTTTAATATCATTACTACATCTTCCTGATTTTAAAATAATGATGGCAATACTTTTTCAAATATTCTTTCAAATATTCAATATTCCGAACTTCTTGGAAAAGGTTTTTGTTTATTCATTTTCTTTCTCATTCTGTCGTTTTTTTTCTACTTGTATGCATTTCTGTACCCCCTACTATTGACCTTTCACTTGTCCTGCTGTAATTCCTCTAAAATTAACAGTAACATTAATAAGTATTGAAAATAATTAACAGTTTTTAAAATAAAATTGTAGCTACCTGTTCACTAGTTTGCCATTCAATGAAATAGGGAATACACGAGGAGACAAAGTAAATGTTTGCCTTTTTGAGTATGTGTGCATGCTTGTGTATGTTTAGTTCTTGTATGAATTTCTGGATATGAGTGTGCATGAGGAATGTGTGTGTATGAAACAGGAATGGAAAAAGGAAAAGAGATATTAAACTTAATTTTGTAATTTTTAACATTAAGTTTTTCCTGGACATTCAAGTGAATATGTATACTTGGAAGTACTGTGTGGGGAACTATTTGAGGCCTAACCAGATGAAACCACACATTATCTTAGGCATGTCAGAATGAGTATAGATAGTAAGAAAAGATTATGTTTGGTGAACTTGGAAGCTTGAGAGTTAGGCAAACATGCTAACTATATTGGAAAGAAGCCATCCAAAAGTAGAATCATAAGATATTAAATAGTAGTATCTTGGAAATATAAAGGAAGAAAAAGCTTTAAGAGTGAAATAACATCCTAAAGTAATGTTCTAAGCTGTTGGCTCCATATTTTGGCTGTTCCTCCTTTCAGCCATGTTTGATGAGAGCACAGGAGAGGATGACCTGCTTCATAACTGTACTTCTTGAATACAAAAATAGGCCTCCAAAAGTAAAACACAAAAGTCATCGTTATTTTTATTGTAAGTGGCTCAGTCTATGAAAATGCAGCTCTCACAAACACTGTGAATTTTTATGTGTTCAATTCAAATCAACACGTTTTACGTAAACTTATAATTGTGCCTGGGACATCTAACATTATAGATTTAATTATGACTATCTGAGGTGAGAACACTTAAAATCTACTCTCTTAGCAATTTTCAAGAGTGAAATACATTATTAATATTATCTATAGTCATAATGTTGTACAATAGGTCTCTTGAACTTATTCTCTCTGTCTGATTGAAATTTTGTATTCTTCGACCCACATCAACACAACTCTCCTGCCCTCAGCCCCTGGTAACCACCATTCTCCTCTCTACTTCTGTGAATTTAACTACTTCAGATTCCACATATAATGAGATAATGCATGTGTTAACTAGCTCAATTTAGCCCTTCTACAATGTATACATATTTCAAAACATATTATATACTATAAATACATACCTATATTTTTCTCAATTATAAAATGAAAAAATAACATTCATAATTATTTGATATGTATTCAGCTTCTATAGAACTATGCCTTTGGGGATATTCAATATAGACTTCAGATTATTTTTCCCAGCCTTTTCATCTTTGACTTAGGGTCTGTGTTCTGGTTACACTACATAGTGTACAATTTTCCAAACAATTGATACTGAGGCTAGTGTCTGGTACTCCTCCATGAGTTGTCCTGACTTCCTTAACTGGTTTTAATTCTTATCTGTACTCCAATTACTTATCTATTACTTTCTAAAGGACTTCACTTTCTGAGGCAACTTCCTCATCTACCCAACATACATATATACAACTACAGAGGACTTCCATTTGCATTTTAGTAGCAAGCTATTAAACACAATAATTAGAGAAATATTAAATTTAAAAGAAAAAATTTGCATAGTTAAATCTAGAATACATGGTAGGTTAAAGAAATATTAATTTTGGTTTCAGATGAAACTTTGTTTGGCATGATTGGATTGATTTTCTAAAGCTAGGAAGATAATTTAAGTATAATAATTTTTGTGTATAAAGAATTAAAGCTTTTATGGAAAAATTGTGAAAATAGAGATTTCTATACATTCCAATGATTAACCACAACTATTTTCTCTTGTTCATAACTTTGGATATACTTTTGATATCTGTCTATATTATGTTCTACTCATTAACTAAGATATTGCTAACTAAAAGTAATAGCTGAAGAATTGGTTTAAAATATCTATTAATGAGTCAAGTTCATTACACTTGTATCCAAACCAATCAATGCTAATGATAGCAACAAACTTTTTTCCCATATAATATATTTCAACAGATGTCAAGAATTTCCTAACTTATATAAATTTTCATTAATAAATTGCTTTTATTTTAATATCAGTTTTTCATAGTTGTAAGAATCCCTTCAAAATGTCTAAACCAGATAGATAGATGGATAAATAAATGATAAATAGATTAATTCTTTCTGGTGGTAAACTAATTGAAGGGATTATGAAATATACTAACAGATATAATAAAAGCAGACATTCATCCTATGAATGTTAAGCAGAGAAATTTATTTAAATTTTATGTTCAACTTGTTTAACTTTTAATATATGCAATATTAACACTTTTAAAAGTAAGTGAAATATTTTATTATAAAGTTTTCATTTATTCTTTTTTCTTACAGTTTGCATTTTTCCTTTAGTATTATTATTATTATTTATTTAAGAATATTACAGGGGTATAAACACTTTGGTTACATACATTACCTTTTCACCACCCAAGTCAGAGTTACAAGCATGCCCATCACCCAGAAAGTACACACCACACCCACATGTGCTCATCATTAAATTGACACTAAGTTATCATTTATTCTTTATAAATTATTAGTTTTTTATTTCAGCATATTACGGGGGTACAAATGTTTAAGTTACATATATTGCCCTTGTCCTGCTCCCCCCGAATCAGAGCTTCAAGTGTGTCCATCACCCAGACGGTGTGGATTGCACTCATTATGTATATGTATACCCATCCCCTTCTCCTCCCTGCCATCTACCTGAGGCCCAATAAATGTTATTCTTATATGTACACTTATGTGTTGATCAATGAAACCAATTTAATGATGAGGACATGTGGGGTTTATTTTTACATTCTTGGGATACCTCACTTAGTAGAATGGGTTCCAGCTCTATCCAGGAAACACAAGAGGTGCTATATCACCATTGTTTCTTAGAGCTGAATAGTACTCCATGGTATACATATACCACATTTTATTAATTCACTCATGTATTGATAGGCACTTGGGTTGTTTCCACATCTTTGCAATTGTGAATTATTTTGCTATAAACATTCGAGTGCAGATATTCTTTTTATAGAGTGTCTTTTGTTCTTTTGGGTAGATGCCCAGTAATGGAACTGCCGGATCAAATGGTAGGTCTACTTGTATCTCTTTAAGGTATCTCCATATTGCACTAGTTTTTTTAAGACAATAATTTTAAAAGATTGCATCACTTTATTTGTATTTATAATGTTTAAATGGTTTCTTTTCAAAGTTCCTGATAGTTTTGCATTCTGAATTAAATTTGAACAGTTTTAAAGCACAACAATTATGCTTATAAAAGACTACTGATTTCTTCCATGGACATTTTTAAACACTCTAATTCCCATGTAAAATAGTATAGATTAGGTTCACATTGTTAATTCCAGCATTTCTAAGATCGAATGAAGTAAAAATGATCAAAATACTATTAATGATTTTACACTTTGAGGCCACATACACTGAGGCAAAGTAAAGTGGCTCAGGGAGTATTGATCCACGGGTTTCAAATAAATAACATTAGCAAATGATTAAGAATCATAACTGGAAATGTTTCTTCCAACATATTCTTGGTAAAGTGCTCATTTTAGAGTGAACATAAATAATTAAAAAAATTGAAAGGGCAATTTACTTAAAAGGAATATGCACCTTTCTTAAAGCATATTATCTTATTTGCTAATTGAAGATTAAATACCTTTATGTTCTATAATATTAATGTTAATATTATGTTCTTCAATATTAATTCTTAATATTGCATCTTTTTCAGAGTTCTATTAAGAAAATTGTTATGGTTATTTAGAGTCATTCACTAAGCAAAAAATTACTTTAGCCCTTAAAGGCATCAATTAAGAAAATACAGGCATTTTTATCCACCAAATGTATTTCATTAATTTTGATGGTAAATTTGAAATTGAAACATGAGGAACACATTAACATAGCCTAGTGAATTTTTATTTTTATTTAAAGCTTCATGAACTTTGCTATTATTAATATATAACAAAATATTTCAAATGAGTTGAATTTCAAGAAACCTATTTTTTAAAGTGTATAGACATGAAAATTTATACTTTCTAATATATTTGGTTACATGTATGTATATTTATACACACATACATATGAAGCTACTTCTGAAATGCATATAGTAATATATATGACTCATATATTAACTTCAGAAGATTAATTGAGTAGCATTGATCTTACTGTAGTTAAAACCCTATGAAGGTGACAAATTTTTGCTATTTGTTAATGATATATTCAAATATCATCAGTGTCTGGCACATGATACCTAAATAAGTGTTGAATGGAGAAGAACTGGATAACTAGATTTCTAGGTATATCTGTATATCTATATAGATGTTTGTATCTATATGTAGATATCTACAAATGCATGCATCAAGGATAAATAATGGCTTTTTAATTTATTGTAGACATTATAGTGTTTAAAATTTTCTGTTCCTAATTTATTTTTCTTATAAGAATGTATTACTCATATTCTTGGGGTGCTGTTTAAATTTTATAAAATAAATATTAGTAAGTATAACATTAGTTCTATTGAAGTTTATTTAAATTCTTTTTACTGTGAGAGTTTATTATATGATAGATCTTAATGTCTTCTGGTTTATAGCCAAATAATGCAATTCAAAAATATGTTATTTTTCCTCTAAAGACATGATTTTAAAGCTGACACAAGTTAATTTCAATGCTGAATAAAATTTCCATTAAGGATACATATTAAGTATCTTTTAAAACAGAGATGAAAACATGTTTAATATATAAATTAAAAGCTAAATTAGATAATTTATTGGGATAGTCTTCTGAGGATGTATGAAATATTTTAAAAACTTGTGGAACATCTTTTTTAATTTATTTTTCAATCAACTTTGTGGTAATAATTAGGTCTGCTGCTAAATAATTTAATTTCTGTTGAGTACACCCTATCCTTCTCTGACTGATTTAAAGTCAGTTGTTTAAATTTGAGAAACTTTGGCAAATAAAATATGAGAAGTAAACTGTGCTACTTTCCAAGAAAGTTTTACTATGCCCAAATTGGTAACTATAGAAACACCTGTGCAGGTGGACCTGCCATCACCTAGATTCCTTTGTAACAATGTCAAACACAGAAGATCCCCTCATTGAGTATTAATGAAAACAAAGCTTGAAGAGTACATTGAAATATTTTGTAATAATCTACCAAGATTTTGGATCTATTTGTTACTATGCAAAAACTTTCTGCAGCTAACTGATGCAAACATGCAATGGCTACATAACAAGGATGTGTCTTATGTGACTAACAAAGTATAAGAAATTTCAAACAGAACTCCATTTTGGGCTTCTTGTTTTCAAAATATTCTGCACACCCTTTGGTTTTCCTAATCTGACAGACAAAGCCTATCTATTTGGCCCATGCAAAAGGATAGAAATTGAAATTTAAGCCTGGATGTCAGATATGGATGTCAGATCTCTTGCTAGACCATAGACTTTGGCCCTGATACATATCCTAACCTTAACACTGTTGTGATAATGTATGCTTTTCTGGTAATAATGTAGACTCGTGAACTTCATCATTGGTTTCTGTGATTCTTCTTTTGCAATCAAGATCTGATTAAATGCAATGATTAGTCACCTCTCTATTCAAATAACTCTATCCATTATGCCTCTGAATCTCTAATTCATATTTTTGATATATTTGACTCCGCTGAACTTTAGGTTTATTTTTTTCAATTTTGCATTTTAGTTTATTAATCCTATCTTTATCTATATCCTAACAATTATTAAACAATTCATTGTGTTTTCATTTCAATTATTATAGTTCCCATATCTAGAAATTCCATTTGGTGTGTTTTTTGTGTACCTGGATATTCTTAATCACTTCATTTGTTATTTCTTATTCTTCTGTTTAATTTCCTCTATTACTTAAAAGTATTTAATAGTATCAATTCATATTGTAGTATTAATAAATTCAACATCTGAAGTCTTTGTTGGCATGATTTACCCTTTTTTGTGATATTTACAAACATGGTATGCTTATTTTTTGCATACTTTGTAAGTTGTTTATGTTTATATGAGGGTGAGTTCATGCCTATGCAACTTTACAATAGAAATCTGAGTTAGTTTTATTTTGATTGTAGTCCTTCAAAATGAGGTTATGTTTTATTCATCAATAAATTCAATTTATAAGGACATTTTTAAATGAAAATCTTGCCTTCATATTTCTTTAGATACATAAGCAGTAGCAATTTGTATAGTTTAAATGCAAATGTGTTAGGACAGCTAATTTTGGTTTAAAATTTCAAGTACAAACCATCTTTTTGCCTCACCTACAGTCCAGGCGAAAAAGACAAATTTCCTGGCTGATTTCTTTCTTGAGGTACTGATGATGATGATGATGATGATGATGATATTTCATCATGTCATTGAGAGCACATTTCTTTTTCACTTATGGCTTTGTCTTGACTATTTTACATACCCCTCCTCTCAAAGCTCCTCTGTAGTCATTAAAATTATGTACAGCCTTAAATGTTATTTAAGTTGTATTGTATACCAAATGACCATTTTATTTACTGACTACTCTGTGAGCTCAGGAATTTGGATTTCTCTAAGCTGAAGAATTCTTGTGCTGTTCTTATCTAGGGTCATTCAGATCAATTGTTGCCTAGACTGAGACTAGCAGGTATGAGAAGGCTTCATTCATATGTCAGGACATTGCCAATAATTACTAGCTAGCCTCACTTTCTTTCTCTGTGTGATCTCTCATCATCACAAAGGTTGGACTTGGCTTTTCCCTGGGAGAGTCTCAGGCCAGGGTTCCAGCAGAGCCTTACCAGAGGCTATAAGTCCTCATTAGGTGTAGATTTGAAATTCATATAATGTCACTAATACAGCACTTTGTAGGTTAAAAAATCATTGCCATCCAGAAGTAAAGGATTAGAAAAATAGTCTTCAGTTCTTCAAGAGAAGAATTGCAAAATAACATCACAAATGGGCACATATTAGAGTGATAGAAGGAATTTATGGCCATTTTTTTCAATTGACCACAAGCACAATATAGGGGGAGAAATTTAGAGCACACATAAATATATAAACATTGATATTCAGATTATATAGAAACATTGGGCAGGCTAAAAATACACATAAAGCAAGTTTTTAAAAGTACAACAATGTAATCCAATAATTCCCAACAAAAGGAATTGCCAAGTTTAAATAAACATATGGAAAAAATAATAAACTACAACAATAATCAGGGGTATATAAAATAAACACTTAAATACTTAAAAATCCATTGACAAAATTACTAATTTATTTATGTTGTGTTGGCAAGAAAAGGGGGGAAGTGACTTTTTGTATGATGTTGATGAGGTTAACATTTGGAGCACTTTGAAAGCACTTTGCAAATAGCTGGTGTAGTAGACAGCATCTGACATAGCTCCCTATGATGCCCAACTTTTGTTATTCAATGCTTTTGGGCAATCTCCTTTCCCTGAGTAGAGCGTGATCTAGTCATTTGCTTCTCATAAGTGTAATACAGAAAAAGTGTTGGGATGTAATTTCTGAGATTAAGTCATGAAGGTTATCTCTTTCTACCCCTCTCGCTCACTTTGACAGAGCCAACTGCCAATCATGAGCTACCCTGTGGAAAGAACTGAGGTTGGCACCCAATCAACAACCACTGCAGAATCTGCACACTTAGTTCGACATCCTGTAGTGTATGGAATCTTGCCAAGGACTATACGGGTGAGGTTGAAAGCTAATCCACCTTCAGTCAAATCTTGAGATGACTACAATCTTAAGAGATATATAGAGCCAGAAAAGGACCCAGTTACCCACAAAAACTATGATAGAATATTTTAGGGAAAATTACACACAGTGAGAAATAACTATATAGCTAGAAAATGTTAAGGGTCTCATGTCACAAAACCAAACAAACTCAGTTCCAGACATCTGCTCACGTAAACTTGAGAAATGGTTTCAATAATGAGTAAATCATAAAATAAACTTTATCAACATATATAAACATAGATCAACCTGGAACACAAAATTATTCATGAAACTGCTAAATTCCAAAAATTACATGCACAGATGATTTATCCTTGTTTTAAAGTAGCAAAACATTTTAAATATATACCCATAGAGCAAAAATATTACAATATTAATCCATGGTTACATGAGAACTAGCTAAGAGATAGTGCCTCAATGAAGGATCATCAAGAGGTCAAACAATACACCATTTCATTTATAGTATTTTATGTTTTAAAAATAAAAATAATAGTTATGATGCAAATGTAGCAAACTGCTATTATCTTTTCTTACATATTGGTAGGATATGCATAGATATTTCATACATTCTACTTTTGCTTATTCAGAATATTTTATATATGTTGAAAAAAATTTAATAAGAAGAAATTAAAATATTATAAATGTGATGCATTAATATAGAATTGATATAAATGTCATTAAGATAAATACTGGAGATAAAAACACCTGCATTTGGTTTAGGGAAGTTATAAGAAGACTAAATTAGATACAGATCTTGTTTATTGTAGTAATCTGATGACAACAGGATCAGCAACCATAATACATCAAATAATTTCCAAGACATTAACCAAACAAATCATTTATATAGAGTAATGTAAACAAATCATTTATAAGTCTATTGCACACAGCATATCTCTAAACTATGCCTCAGAGACATCTAGTAAATAGTACAAAGCAGAGTAAATCTATCATATTTTGTTATTGTTCGAAAAAACACTTTAAAATGACATATAATCCACAAGAAATGGAAAATAAATTATTTAGCCATGCAAATCTGACATCTAGAAATATTAATGTTATTATGCTAATTACAGAGTAACATAATTATTCAAAATTTTAATCATTTGATATGCTATAAATTACATTGAAGATGGGCAGTTCTAAAATTTTTTTTATTATTCAATTTGTTGTGCTACATAAACTTTCCAATATACACACACATATATATATACATATACTATATAATTTATTTTATTTCCTTTTTTGCCTAAACATTACTAAATGCAAACATATATAGTATCAAAATATTCATTTGATATATATATTTTGTCACAGTTATGAAAGAAGTGACTATAATAAAGATAATGTCTACTTTGCATATGTTTTGTTTCACATCAAAGTTTGCTTAATAAACAGGACCAACAATCGCTGAATTCAAGCTAATACTTGTGGTTGTTTACAAACAAGATATAATTTGTGTATTAATACATTAGGGAAAGAGTTTGGAAAGGTTAATAAGACTATAATAATTTTGAAACCCCTCATAACTCACTATCTGATTTCTCAAAACTTCATATATTATAATAAACACTATAACTATTAAAATTAAGTTAACTTTGAGGGGAATAGCATGTGAATTTGTTGTGAAATATTTGCACCTTACTGTTCAAATACAATTCTCTTAAAATGTATAGGAAGAAACAATATACATGTAATGATACTGGGTAACAAAAGCAGTTGGCAATCAGAATAAACAGGGATAATTTAGGAGACTCAATTAGTTATAATTAATAGATTTTGTATAGATTGCATTAATAGTCCAAGTTCCATATACTACTTTTTCTATCCATGCCTTTTTCTGTGTAAGTTTTCAATGCTTTCCCATTGTGGGAGCTAAAATTCTTTGTCAATTCCAAGCTTAGTTTGTGATTGGCTTTGATCAATATGACCTGATACCAACAGAGTCTTGAAAGGTGTTTGTAAGATTAGATTCACTGGGCTTGAGCTTCTGATATCCCCATAAGAACAGCACATGTGAGCTAGACAGATGCTATGCTGTGCTGAGGAGGACAAATTACATTTGGAGCAAATAAGTACCAACTGAGGTGCCCTAGGCAAGCCTAGCCTAGAGCAGAGCTCTGACCAAATTTCAGACACATAAGTGATCCAGCCACTACTAACACTTGAGTAAGCTCATCCAACATAAACTGAGCCCAGCCCAAATCCGCCAAACCCCTGCTCCCACATAAGGAAGTTAGTCAAGAAAAAAGACTGGTTGGTTTTAAGCCACAGGATTTTTGAGTGGTTTGTTACACAGTGATAATCAAGTGATGGAAGGCAAATATTCTATGATCTATGAAATGGAATGAATATAATTCATAAGTATTCTGTATTATTCTATTATAGAAATGTATACTATGTAATTTATCTCTTCAGAATGATTAAATGTGAATATATACAACTATGCTAGCATATGGAGGAGAGCCTCAAAAGTTTTATTAACCCAAACTTTTGAAATAGTTCATGGCAAATATTAAGCACAGGCCATTATAACCCAGAGAAAATGCAAAATAATTACAAAAATTATAAAAAAATAAATAAATAATAATAAATATAATAATAAATAATAAATAAAATAAATAATAAAATTAAAATAAAATATATAAATAAATAAAATATAAAAATAAAATAAATAAAAATATAAAATAAAAATATATATATTGTATAAAAATATTTATATTTTATAAAAATATAAAATAAATTTAAAAATAAAATAAAAAATAAAAATAAATAATAATAAATAAGTACATAATAATAAAGTTTTATATAATTACAAAAATTATAATAAAAATAATTTTACTATTTTTCTCTGCCCTGACAATTTATATTGAAGCTTAAATGATGAGGAAAAAAAGTACAATAAAAATCATGCCCATTGTAAAGATAAGTAGAACACATTTTGAGATTTTTTAAATATCCATATAGCATCACATGGATACAACAAGAAAAATGATGCTAAAAGGTACAAAACATATTTATTTTCTGAATACATGGAGTGATACTAAGAATATTAGGACTAAAACATTCTACTTTTACAGCATATTTCCCCAAGGGAAGGCTACTACAAGCTTTTCTTCAGCTTCTTTTCCCTAAACTTCAGACTCAAATATTTTCTTTTTTTGCTGATAATACCACATAAATATCTAATAGGAAGTTTAAACTTTACATAAATGTCACCCTTCCTTAGTCATCTTATCTATTATGTAAAATCCCACTTTCTAGTTATGATTATAACACATCATTCCAAATCATAGTGAAATAAAAACCACCATTTTTCTAAAATCACAGATTCTATGGGTCCAGAACTTGGGCAAGACCATCAACTTGTGAGGACTTGAAAGCTAGGGAATGTAATAATCTGGTAGTATCTTCAATCATATACCTTCATGTCTGGATTTTACTAATAGCTGAATCCTCAGATGGAATTTTCAATCAGACAACCTACAGATGCCCTGGACTTGCTTCAGCATAGAAACTGTAGAATAATTAGACTTCTTATATGGTGGCACAGAGCTCTGAAAGCTAGAGTGAAGTGTTTATTATGAACCCAGCTGCAAAACCACATACTGCCTTTTCAACTAGATTATTTTGGTTAGAATAGTCTTAAGCAAAAGGATGCAAAAGGATGTGGCGTAGCTACCATTACATCACATGTGGGATAGGTGATACAGTTGTGTCTCTCTCTAAAAAATACTATCTGCCAAAACTACATACTCTTCCTGCTTAATTTTCTGCTCATCACTTATCCCAACTTTCAGTACACTCTATCTTATTACTTCCTGTATATCTTCTCAATAGAATGAAAATTTTTGTATTGCTTCATTGCTTCTTTACAGAATACAGAAGAGCATCTGGAACAAAGTAATTTCTTAACAAATATTTATTGGATGAGTTAAATAAGTAGTGAGGGGGAGTGCTGCCCAGAAAGAGAAAGTTTCTTTTCTGTAGAGAGCTAGTTTCTTCACTAGTTCTTTTAGGTTCCTGAATATCTGAACTAGATTCAAAATTAATATCATCTGGCCCTTAAATTAATACTCACTAATACATTTAAGGAAATATCTCCTGCACAATTTGGGGAAAATACAATAACTAAGTAGATATGACTCCACAGCCAAAGATGAAGAAACAAGAAAAGAAATAATAAAAATGCATTTATAGGAATTTCAGTGCAATATAATGAAAGTGAGTATATACCATGAATAGAGAAAAATACATATTTTAAAAAAATGTTCTAAGAAAAAGAAGATTGTCAACAATAAATGCTATGAGTCCTTGAGGAAATACAAAGTGTAATGCCAATAAATTAAAAAAAAAATGAGAGTGTATTATGAATGGAACTATCAAGATGTAAGAAAAATATAAATGAATTCACTATAAAAGTAAAAGTGACTTTAGAATAATTAAAATGCTGAATGGATATTGAAAATGAATCAGAAGAAAAATAAGACTCTGAATTCAGAAGAAAGAAGCAAAGAGAAAAAAATTAAGGAGAAATAATAGGTACTTAGGATAGAAAAGAGGTGGCTAATTTGACTAAAGTTAGAGAAAGAGAAATTTTTTCTTAAAAGAAAGGCTGGGAAGATTTGAAAGGCAAAAATAAGACCTGGAAGCCAGCATAGCCAAGTGGGAGGGGGAGTACCTGAGAGTTAGGAATAGCAAGAATTAATGTCAACATGGCTCATTTGGTCCTCACTCTTGAACCATATATTCTAACACAGCTTATTATTATATTTTTAATCAGTCTTATGGGTGATATTTTTATTTGAATCTGTATTCCTTCTCTACCTAGTACTCAGCTGCTCTGATACTTGAACAGAGAGAGGTCATTGTTAGCCCTGCCATTCGTGAATATCTGGAATATAAGGCCAGATGTTTGAGAAATAGAAAAATTTAAAATTAGTGGTCATATTAACCTCATTTTTATTGAGCAGGGTAGTTGTTAGGTCTTAATCTTTGCCATATGGGCTTTAAGGAATTTTGAGGCAGATTTGGTCAGTATGTGGTACTATTGTCCTCAGGAGAGATATGGGTAACTTTTATGTAGGTGAGTAACTCTTTATACGCAGGCAGTGCTTCAACTGCAGAGCTTTGGAAGCACATATGGGCTCCTTTATCTTTGACAGATGTAAAGTACACCTCATTTTATAATCCTTTGCCTTATGCAGGCATTTTAGATTGGAATAAAGTGTTATTTTCTGTTTTTACTGGGTTTCATAGACAGTTTTATAAGCCAATAGTCATCTCCTTTAAATTGCAAAGGTCTTGTTTTCCATACCTGTGGTGTCATGCACAGGTGAGAGTCTATTCTTTTATATATAGGACAAGGTCTAAGTAGACAGCTCTAGATTAGGTGCTCCAACTTCAAACTCCTACCTCTAGTCTCCACTACCATTTCTTAGTTAAATGATTACTTTATAACAAGAACTCAAAATTTATAAGTTTAAGTTATGGCTTTACCTTTGGAAGGTGGCATCTCTTATGGAGATGGAGACATAACATTTATTAGAAAGTAGAAATAGCATTTTAATGTTACAATCAAGTAAAGAAACAAGATATCTATGATAGATATTATTTCCAAATATGACAAAGTGCATTAGTAACGCTTTTAAAACTATTTCTTCTGGAAATTGAGGAGAAGTGAAATAGTTTAAAAAATAAAAATAAAAGTCTTTAGCCTTCCTGTCAGAACATGTGCTGTGGAAAAATAAACATGAAAAGGGAGAATAATTAAGCTGGCTCAAGCAAGGCATTTAATTGATGGCAAATTTAATATCTTAAAAGAGAGACTGTATAAATTGAAAGACAAAATGCAATCTTAAAGTCAGAGATAAATAAATTTAAAGGAATCTATGTACATCATAACTAAAATTTGTAGGCATCTACTCTTCAAAAAGTTATTAGAAAAGTTTTAGGTATCATAAATATTATCAGACCAGAAAGAATATATAGAACCCATAGATATCTGAGAAGAAAACAAGTGGGATCTTAGAAGTCATGAAATTATTAACCCCCCCAATAAAAAAATCTAAGAATTTATGGAGAGATGTCTTCTTAAACCAAATAGTAGAATGTGCTAGATGGTAAAGTTCTTACAATAAAATCTGAAAGCAGAAACACAGTAAGATCAGCTTGATGTATTCCAAGCCTTAATGGTTGGTCTTTAAGGTCTTATGTACCTTAAAGAAACATTTCAAAAAATATTATTGAAATCATATTCAAATGGACTTTCTTATAAAAATAAAACATAATAAAAAGAAGCCAGACAGGACACATATATATGGAAGCCCAAAACTGATTTTGAAAGTTGGTCTTATGACAGAGTAACTATAATCATATTGTCTAAATCAGAAAATGGATCAGTGGCAGATTTGTTGGATAGTGTGTATTTTTGACAGAGCCACCTATTTATATAATCTTCTGCTAAATTAGTCAACTTTACCTTGTTCAATTCTTTTTTTTCTTCATATTGATTTCAATGCTTTTTCACTTGTTTCTTCTTATTTTTTTAATGTTTGGCATATTTCCTCCTAGTCATTATTTATTTATTTATTTAATTTTATTTCAAGATATTAAGGTAATAAAAAAATTTTGTTACATGGATATACTCTATAATGCTAAAGTCAGGGCTTTCAATATGCTCATCACAAGGAGAGTATTCATTGTACCCAACAGGTAACTTTTTATCCCTCATCCCTCTAACCCTACTATCTTTTTAGTTTCTAAAATCCTTTATGTCTTTTTGTGCCCCTGTGTACCCATTGTTTAGTTTCCACCTATTAGTGAGAACATGTGGTGTTTTTCCATTCCTGAGATACTTCACTTAGGATAATAGTCTCCAGTTCTATCCAAGTTGCTGCAAATAACATTGTTTCATTCCTTCTGTTACTTTTTGACTTTTTATTAGTGGCCATTGTGATAGGAGTAAGGTAGTATCATATTGTAATTTCAATTTGCATTTCTATGAAAATTAGTGATATTGAAAACTTTTTGCATATGACTATTAGCCATTGATCTGCCGTATATGACAAACCCACAGCCAACATCATACTGAACAGGGAAAACTTGAAACCATTCCCCCTAAGAACTGGAACAAGACAAGAGTGCCCACTGTCACCACTTCTATTCACCATAGTACAAGAAATTCTAGCCAGAGCAAATAGGCAAGAGGAAGAAGTAAAAGGCATCTAAGTCAGGAAAGAAGGGGTTAAACTATCCCTGTTTGGTTACAATATGATCCTGTATCTAGAAGAACCTAAAGACCCCACCAAAAGACTCCTAGATTGATAAACAAATTCAGCAGAGTCTCAGGTTACAAAATCAATGTACACAAATGAGTGCCATTTCTATATACTAATAGCAGTCAAACTGAGAATCAAATCAAGAACTCAATATCATTTACAAAGAAAATAAAATACATAGTGATATATTTAACCAAGAAGGTGAAAGGTCTCTACCAGGAAAACTGCTAAACACTAATGAAAGAAATCATAGATAACACAAACAAATGGGAAAGCATCCCATGTTCCTGGATTGGTAGAATCAACATCCTTAAATTGTCCATTCTGCCCAAAGTGATTTACAGATTGAACACAATTCCCATCAAAATACCAATGTATTACTTCAAATATCTAGAAAAAATAATCTTAAGATTCATTTGGAACAAAAAGAGGCCAAATAGCCAAAGCATCTTGAGCAAAAAGAACAAATCTGCAGGTGTCACACTACCTGGCTTCAAATTACACTACAAGGCTATAGCAACCAAAAAAGCATAGTACTGGCATAAAAGTAGAGACATAGACCAACAGAACAGAATAGAGATCCCAGAAATAAAATCATATAGCTATGACCAATTGATCTTTCACAAAGCAGATAAAAACATAAACTGGGAAAAGTATGCCCTATTCAATAAATGGTGCTGGGAAAATTGAACATGCTGAAGAACTAAACAGAACCCATATCTCTTGCTATCTATAAAAAATAATTCAAGGATTAATTCATAGATTAAAGACAAATGTAAGTCATGAAACTATAACAATTCTAGAAAGAAATGTACAAAAAACTCTTCTAGACATAGGCCTAGACAAAGAATTTATGACTAATACCCCAAAGTCAAATATAGTAGGAACACAAATAAATAAATTAGACTTAATTAAATTTTAAAAAAACTTTTGCACAGCAAAGGAAGTAATTAACATAGTAAACGGATAACCTACAGATTGGGGAAAATATCTTACAAATTATACTTCCAATAAATGACTAATTTCTAGAATCTACAAATAATTCAAACAAAACAGCAAGAAAAAAAAACAAAACAAAAACAGACAACCCCATCAAAACGTAGGCAAAAGACATGAACAGATTTTGCTTCTTCTTCTGAAGGCACATCTTCCTGGCATTTTGTTCTCAAAGAAGATTAACCTGCTAGAGAAGATTTTTATCTCCTCACCGGGTACAGTGTGACTTTGCCAATGACATATGAATATTTTATCATTTTCATATCACCATCAGTATGAAAATTATCCTTATAATTCATTTGTTTTTATTATAGTCTTATAATTTCTAATGTAAACTTATTGAAAGTGACTGTACCTTCTTTCAGATGCCTGTGTCTTTAGTGCCTACAACAGGCACTTGCCGTATGTAGTTATTCAATATGTATTTATTTATGGGGGATTTATTGCTTTCTGTTACAGGCAAAAGAACCAGGGCATCCACAGAGGAGAAAATAATCTTTAAACAGTTAGATTCTGTCATCTCCTCTAAAGTAATAAAGACTAGAAAAAATTGAGTAAGTTTTCTTAATTATGTAAGGACCTTGAAATTAGATGTCATACAGATCTATACAAATATGTATGCACCCACAAAACGGGATGAAATAGACAAAACCGTTAGAAAAAATATAACCTATAAAGAGTTAATACAAATAGATAAAATAGGTATTAATAATGACTTGAAAATATGATTATAATTTAAAATGTACCTTTTGTAAAGTACTCAAATGTGAGTTTCCTTTATTAAAGTAATTCAAATGTTCCAGAGCTATATATGTTTTATGTCATTCAAAGTGACCCACAGAGAAAAAAGTAATAATTGCCAATTCTAACTCTTCAAAACTAGCATAGTAAAAAAAATAATAATAATAAAAAACTAGCATAATCTATTAATGACATATCTTATCAAATATATAAGTAAAAAGAAAAATAAGAAAACAGATAATAAATAATAATGAATATTGTTGAAAATATCCTATTAACAAGGTTAAATATAACAAAATATTAAAGCAGCAAAAAATCAAAAATTTATTTTCTAGTATTCAAGATTAACAAGAAATATTTCTTAGTACAAATCACAATTTAAAAGTTTTGAAGTAGAAAATAATAGAATAATTAACAGAAGTAATAAAAATATTTGATAGTTTCAATATACATTACTGATGCACAAAAAATTAAATTCAACCCTACCTGTAACTATTATAGAATTTAAAGAATATTCAAATCAACGAACACATTATAGTCAGAGGGATGCATACATATATGAAGATATAGAATTTGACAAATATAAAAGTATATACTATGCTGCATTAAATTACCTTAATATATTTACATATAGATAATGTTTGATCATAAATTATATTAAGCATGCTATTAATATTTCTTGAAAATATAACCAGTAAATATAATGCAATCTGGATATACTTCAATAGAAGGATTTTCACTTGGAAAAAATACTCCTTAAGCTTATAAGGAAGAATATTCAAAGAGCATTTCAAATTATTTTAAACTGGAAAATGATAATGTATGGCTTACAATTATGTATATATACACAAATATACTTAATAAACAAAGATAATATATGTATCTAGTTTGAAGGGAGAGATAGAGCAAAGCATCATATTTTGTTGAATCATAAAAATTACCATCTTTAGGTTAAAACTTTCAAATAACATCAACTTCATATGGCCATATCTAATCGAATAAAAAAAAAAACACAAGAAACTGAGCTGAGTAGTTACATGTATCTATCAAAAAAGAGAATATTTATTTTCTCTCTTTATGATAATAATAAATGTCAGTTTCATTTGTCATGCCCTATTATTATTTTTCTCATTTTCCACATGCTTACACTTGGAACATAAGCAACAAATATAACAGTAAGAATAATAACAATTACAATAGCATATCTACCAGATATTTTATTTTAATTTTAAAATATTTGAGTTTCAAAATCTCATTTAAATTGACACTAACTTATAGCTTTGGTGTGAGGATTGGCTATAAATAAATCATCAAGCAACCAGCCAAGTGACAAACTATGAATTAAATGCTCAATTAAATCGGTTGGTGCTACATAATGAAAAGTACTTCATTGGATGGACAGGTCGTTAGCATTAGGGGCAATTGTTAAGTCTTATTTTGCTTGTTCTTATATGATTAGGAAAACACATTGTGTCAAAGTGAAATGACAAACTTAATATGAGATTTTTCTATGAATAATTTCCCTCCAGATTAGAGGGAAAATTAATGTTGAATTTTCAAATAATTACTTTAAACTAATTAAAAATAGAAAGGAAAAGCAATGAAAGGAAGTCTTCAAGATATAAAAGGAAAAACAACTAATCACTGAGTAAATTTTCAGAGTAAACAATTTCCCCGAATAAAAATTGGACCTCATATTCCCAGTGTACTTCCAGTACAAAGTCAAAGTGTCATATCATATTAAGTGAATAATAAGACTCCACAGCTCATTAAAGCATAAATTCGTTTCTTTGCTTCTCTAGTGGTATAATGTGTTTGCATTTTTGCCCTGAGGACAGATTCTAACATGAACATTTATCTGTAATTAAAGATTCACAGACCATTAACAGCATAGCAGTTTCATTGCCAGTTGATGCAGAGGAATAAGCTGTTTTAAAAATTATTTCCTATTCTATGCCAAAGTTATCCTCCCTTTGTTCAGGTTTCCTCCAGGAGAGGCATGCATTCCTGGAATGGCTTTCTCCAAAGCTAAGGTAGAAGTGTTTGACGATCCACCATCATTTAAACACATTTCTACATTTTTGCGCTGTGTAAGGACTTTTAAAATTGATTAGAGGAAATGAGGGCTGACTCTAAATTTGTCGGTCTGCATACTAAAAGGTACCTGCTAGAACAGATGAAGTGAAGTTAAGGAAGCCCAAGGGACAGATGTAAGGCTGCACAGCTAAACATCAAAACTGGAGTGGAAATACTTTACTGATATAAAACTGAATTTACAAAAAAAAATTCTCATTAATTAAATATTAGAAAGGGGTTTGTGTAATACCTTACTAGTGATATTAAAATGCTAGCAAGTGGATGCCAAGAAAAAGTGCTCTGTGTCAAACATCCAGGTAAAATTATCTGTTCTACTTTCAATCATTTAGTAAAGGTGTATTGAAAAAAAATTGTTCTATATTTTAGGTAAAATTATCTATTTATCTATTCTTCATTCATTTTATCAGGAAATAAGTACTGGACAATTTTGCATTATGAGTATAGAAAAACAGGTAAGAGCACAGAATGTGAAGCTAAATTACGTGGTTCAAGTTCACATTCTATCACTTTCCTTGGAACATATGCAACAATAATAATATAGCATTAACAGCTGTGCAAACATGAGCACGTTGTTACTTAAATTCTCTCTTTCTTGATTTCCTCACTAAAATGTGGGATGTGACAATAGCCAGGATTCATTTCTGTCCGTGTTTCCCTACAGTTTGTGGATACAAAGTCCACATGTATTCCCCATCTCATATACATTCCCATCAGTCCAGGTGAAATCTGTTCCAGCCCGTGAAACATGAGCAGAAGTGGTCACACCTCCAGGCCTGGCACATAAAATCTACCCATGCATAATTGGGTTCTTCTTCCCCACCAATAGGTAAAAAAGGAAAGCACTCTGAGGATGTACAATGCCAAGGTCACAGGATGGAAGATGGCAAGGAGCCTGATTGACTAGAAAAGAAGCTTCCTAGCCCTACTTGGAACCCACAGTGATGTGAAAGAACATGCTTTTGTTATGTAAAGCTACAGAAATCCAATACTTTGGTTTGTGATAGAATTCCCTGCCCCTAAACAAAAGATGAGGTTTTTAATGTATTTATTTCAAAGAGTTAAGTGGGGATTAGTGGGTCAATAGATGTAAAACAAAGCCTGGCATCGATTCAGGTCATACAAATATTTGCTGTTTAATTGATTAGGATAATTGTGTTCAAGACAAGTAGTGTTCTCCAAACACTCAGGTGGTTCTCTACGATGCCCAGCTTCCCTTGTGTCACCTCAGGACTCTGATTGGATTTGGGACAATGAGTTGTGAGGTAGAACTGATAGAAGACACCACCATGGCTGCTCTTAAAAAATCATCTGTGTGAAAATTTCATGTCACTCTTGTCCTATCTCAGGATCTGGAAAGGCAGGTAATAAAGATGGTTTTATCAAAAACATCGAGTTCAGAGCACTTGGGTTTCTATCAGGAAAAGCACTGGATGCTGAAAATAAACCATTTATATAACACTAGAAAGCCACCGAGATTTAGTGTTGCTGGGACCACACCAAAGCTTGATTTTTGCATAATGATGATGACCGAGTTTGTCATGGATGCAGCAATCGATGAAGTAGTTTCTGTGTTCTTGGAAAATTTACAATCTTACATATTTTAATTGTAGGGGAAGTGTAAGAATTTGTCATTTTGTCTTTTGATACAAGAAATCCATTTGAATATTTTTCTATCAGTTTTGAATAAAATGTCTTTTGAATATCTAGGTGTGGTGGGCTTCTGTTAACTCTATTAAGGTTCACTCCTGAGGTTTAGAGTCTACCTGTTCCTAAACTAGCCTTTCTATAATTTACATGAGATGACTATGTTTATAGTTACTTTTTTTTGTAAGTGTGCTCTATAAATTTGTTCTTTAAATATACTAGAGATGAAAAATTCTAGAACACAGAAATAATAAATAATAATCTCTCAAAAGATGTAAACAGTTACATCTACTGTTCTATATGACATCCTTACTAGCTGTTTAAAAGAAATAGTTTCAGATTTTCTTCTTTTAAAAAATGTTATAGTTATGAATTACATGATTTTTCACCAGAGTTAGAAATTTTATTCTTCCAATTGATTTTTTAACAGTGGGAAAATAGCTTTAGAAATGTGAATGATTTCTATTTTCAAGATAGTATTGAGGAAAGCATGACTGTCCAAAGTGAAAAATATATGTGTTGGTAGTTCTGTCATTCTCATATGTCATATGCCGAATTTTAGATACCATTTCTATTATTGCACTTTTTATAACATTTAACAGGTAATCAGTATTATCCTTTACTCTCTAATAGTTATACTTTTATTTAATTTTTGCATGTTAAGTACTTAGGACACTTTCTCTTTAGAAAAGCATAGAAGAAACAAAATAGCATAATCTCTGCATAGTGGGTCCTATTTAGCATTAGAAACTAATATAGGAAATTACACTTTATGAAGTTTATATAAGATAAATCAAGGAAATCACAAAGCAGAGAAAGGATAAAGATTATGGAGACTTTAGAAAAATGAAGCATATCAGAGAAAGTCATTTTTAGCTGATTTTTTATTTTATTTTTATTTTCCCCTTTAAATTCAACAGAATCAGAAGATTGTGATATGTTCAGAGATATTGATAGGTGGCAGGTTTATATATTCAAAGGGGCAGAGGTCAGTACTTTCTGGAGTTTTAACAGAAAATGTTTGTTTCAGATACTTGTCCAAAAATTTATGTCTAATCCCATGCATTTACTATAATAAATGTAGAGTAGCTTTCAATTTCTATAGATGATTCAATTTCTAAAGTAATTCATACATTTATTAGCTGTTTCTGTAAAAGATTTGTTGAACTGGTTTGTGTTATATTTGAAGTCATGTCAGTGGTTGCAGATTCCATATAATCATATATAAAACTCATGTGATGCTTTGAGACCTCAGCCACATACAAGTCTCTCAACAAAAAAGCTCTTTTCAACTCAGGTGTCACTCAGTGAATATTTATGTCATTGAAATATATTTTTGGCTTTGTAAAAAATACCCCAATCTCAAACATAGAAAACATAAGCATGAGATATGAAAAGAAATCAACTATAATGTATTTCATATTTCTGTCTTTCATGACTTCCACAAAAATTTCCCTCCCTAGAAGAATACAACAAATAACCTTTCATAGAATGAAAGGTTCTGCTTTCTTCTCTGTATTGTTTGTCTTTTTAGGGGATAAGAAGAAGAAGGAACAAGGATATTTGCAGCAATGAATTTCAAATATGTCCAATCAGTGGATCATTTCACTAGACTCCTGAGGGTGCACAAGGTTTCGATATAGTAAATCACTGATTTATGTGATTCTTGCCCCTGAACATATATACATGTTAATTTAAATTTTTTGAAAGCAGGTAGTTATATTTTCACCTCTGTTTATCTAATATATAGTCCTGAATCATCACATAAGATATTTGATAAATGTTGTATGTGTTTATAGTCTACATTCTAGAATTTGGGATGAATGAATGATGACTAAAATGATGTTACCTAAATATATGTGATGTTACCTAAATATATGTGATGTCACCTAACTATATTTTAATGATTTTTAAAAGTGTCTTATCTCTATTTCATAGCCAAAAGACAAAGAATATATATCTTCTTTTTAATCATTAAATTAAGAAAATTATACTAACTCCAGCATAGTGATATATATGTATGTGTATATATATATATATATATATACACACACACACACATATACACATACAGACATACACACACACACACACACACACACACATATATATATAGTTTTAAACATGAGACATTATAAGTGTGACTAAGTCAGATGTTTGTGTTAAAGCTAAGATTATATATCATGTATCCTAAGCACCTGTCCTGGAACAGATAATTGAATTTGCTATCTTTAAATGCACAGTTCTTTTCATACAACTCTTGATAATCCAATTTCCTCTAATAGCGTGCTGAACATGATAATGCCTTTTCTTGTCTTTCTTCTCCATCATAGAGAATTATTGGACCTCAAATTGAATATTTAATGTAAATACCGAAAGATATGTGATGCCCTTGAGTTCTGCCACCAAAATACAGCCCAAAATACAGGCTTACTGAAAGGGAATTGTAGGACTATATCTTATATTGCAATTATAAATAAATTCATATTAAAATAATTGCTCAAATTGAAGATCTCCCTCTGTGAATTTCATATGTTAAAAGGAAGAAATTTGATATCGCCAAAGATTTTTGTATCATTAACACAATCCCACCTATTCTTTTTAATATTAACTCAAATGGATTTCATAGGGAAACCTACACTTTGAGTGTAATCAGTACTTTCAAGGAGATTAGGAAAGAGAAAGAAACATCAACACAAACTTTCACAAGACTGTTTTTTTGACTCTATTCCAAGCTTATGTATTTACATTTAGGACCAATGAGATGAATAAATCCTACTCAAAAATCTTTCAAAAGATTCTTGGATATATATTCCAGCTGCCATATAAATAGAATGATCAATCCAAGAATAACCAAACTTTTTAAACAAAATAAACTCTTACATGTTTTCCTATTACTATTACATTTTTCAATCAAACTTACAATACAGGATTATAAAATGTAATTCAGTAAGAAGATTATTATGTACTTACTAATGGAAATACTGTTTCACATATTTATCATCTGTATAATAAAGAACATCACGATATTTAATTTTTATAAAAGGTAACACAACTATAGTGTTCCTAGATATGTATTCAAAACCCTTAATGTCTTCTTTGTATACAAAAATATTTGATGGCTCACTTTCTTAATATCAATTACAGTCAGGATGGTTGCTCAATTTATACGTGAATTTCCAAGCAACCAATTACAATTTGAATATTGAATGGAACAATAGCTATGAAAAAAAGAATATTAAGGAAATCAGTATGTCAAAAAGATACCTGCACCTTCATGTTAATTGCAGCAGTACTCACAATAGCCAAAATACGAAATCAGCCTAAGCATCAATCAATAGATAAATGAAAAAAGAAAATGTGGTACATACACATAATGAAATACTATTTGGCCATGCATGCTATACATCCATGTAGCAACATGGGTGGAACTGGAAGTAACTATGTTCAATGAAATAAGCCAGGCACAGAAAGACAAATATGCATGTTCTTACTCATATGTGGGAACAAGCATAGTTTATCTCATAGAGGTAGAGAGTATGATGGGTACCAGAGTCTGGGAAGGGTGGGGTGGGATTAAGGGAGATTAATTAATGGGCAAAAACATACAATGAGATAGAAAGAATAAGTTCCAGTAGGGTGACTAGAGTTAACAATAATTTATTGCATATTTCAAAGTAGCTTTAAGATTTAAAATGTCCCCAATACAAAAAAATAATACATTTTTGAGGTTATGTATAACCCCAATTCCTCAGATGTGATCAATACACATGTATGCATGTATGGAAGATCACATATATCTCATAAATATCCATAATTATTATGTATCAATAAAATAAAATGTGAATCAAGTTTCCATATACACATAGGATAAAAACAATTATATCATATTTTAAACAAAATTTAAAAGCACGTAATTCCTTTCTTATAGAAATTTTCCCCATAATACAAGTATTTCTGCTCACTTTAATACTGAATATTGTCAAAGAAAAATTGAACTGGATGGAATTAAATGGGCAAGAAAGATTTTATTTAAGACCATTGCAAAATGCAGGCAGAAGAGTTTTTGAGCACTGGCGTGAGCTAATGGGAAAGTACTAGAGGACTTTGCATTGCAGTGGGGGGGATTTGGTCATCGTGATTGGGCTATTTATGTTTGAAAATTTGGTGTATTTGGAAATTAGGATCCCACCCTCTCACAGACACTGAGAAGACAGGGGCTCTACCTTTCTTGCTGATTAAAAATAACATTTAAAACAGATGGCTCTCAGGTCCATGAGAAAGACATTCCTGGTTGTGAAACGAATAAAAGGCTTTTAAACATATGTATATCTCAAATAGACAGAACAAGAATTTATAAGTTTTCTAAAGTAAATCCTTTAAGAAGAGAGAATTCAAGAAGAAAGCTAAGATGGCGGACGAGAAACACCGCCAGACAAAGTGTCTCTCCAGAAAAGACAGATTCTAGCAGAAATTAGAAAAAAGAAGCAAGAAGACGAACATACAGCAGATGAGGGCCGGAAGGAGGGGTACCTGAGACCACAGGAGACTCCACTGGAGGAGGTTGCGGAGGAGAACTGGAAGCTGAGACCACCAGAGCAGCCCAGAGCCAGCGGGAATGGTGGGTGGATCAGTCACCTTTCCCCTCCCCTGCATTTGGGACTGCTGGTGGGCTCCCCAGCAGGTGGAGAGACCTGCGGACACCAGCCCAGAGATGGCCGCGGCCAGCTAGTGGTGAGCCTGTAGCGGACGCCGCACTAGGCTCCCAACTCCCTTGGGGCACCTCCGTGTGCACAGACCCGAGCCTCGAGGCAGGTGCCATATTGCCTCCTTCTCCCCTCCGCAGACCCTACCCACGGCTGCCCAAAGAGACAATATAGCCACCAAGACAAAGGCACCTCCAGGGAACGGGATCTTCCCTTTTAGGACCCTACAGCTGACTAAGGGGAACTCAGACTGTGAGCTCCCTACCTGCCAGCCCTCCCAGGTGCCGCTGACACAGTGATCTTAGGAGAACGGTGCAGACCATGAGGCTGAGAGACATAGACGCAGCTTGGGCCCCCTGTGAGTGAATTGGGACCAGCACTCCTCTCCCTGGTGGGGATACAGTTTGAACTCTAGGACCCAGAGGTCAGACCTGCAGACCAGATCTCGTGTACCAAGGTCTCGCATTGCCCAGGGCACAGAAGGGACATATCTGAACAGCCTACTGAGATGTGTGTGCCTTCAGGGGCAGATCAGGGTTCTAGAGGGCAACCCTCCTCCCAAAAGGAGGCCATATGCCCAGCCCAGGTGGTGTTCCTGCGCAGGGAACCTATCCGCCAGCATCACAGTCCAGGGAGGCCTGGTGGCGTGTGGTCTGGCCCGCTGGCAGAGGCCCAGGAGTAGCTGCGGAGTTGGGGAGGGTGGAAAGAAGCGAGGCCTTTTCCAGACTGTGGGTCTCAGACAGCCCCACCCCCACACACAGACTTTCTGGCTGAGCGGGGCCATTCCAGCCCCTCCCTGACAGCTTTTCCTGGAAGCAGAGAACAGAACTTTGACCCCTACTAAGGGCATTGGTGGTGCCTGAGGGCAGGCTCACCAAACCCAGCTCCGCCTAGACTCATTCCTAGACCAGTTCTCACTGAGGGGGAGAAAAGGACACACCTGGAAGTCCCAGGGCCCCACTGACCACCTGAGGCACTAGAGTGCCTCCCTACAGGAACAAGAGCTGATAACAGGACACAAAAACAACAGTGTAGGCTGTTCCTCCAAGCAAGCACCACCTACTGACAGGGAGGGCAACCTACACAGCATTTTCACGGCACCTACTGACTCATTATATGGGAAGTGGTCGAATCTCACCCACAAACACCACCTACCGGCTCAGAAACTAAACAAGGCATGTGAATACCAGAACAAAAACCTAAAGGAAAGAAACAACAACTGATCGACATGGGAAGAAATCAGTGAAGGAACTCAGGAAATACGAAGAACCAAACGGAAAACACACCCCCAAAGAGGAGCACCAGCCCCCTAGAAATGGACACCAACTAAAATCAGGGAACCAAAATGACAGAAGAAGAATTTCATATGTGGATCATAAGAACTCTTACCTACCACAAGAACAACTCAATAACCAACACAAAGAAAACACATAAAGCATCCAGGACCTAGAAGAAAAGTTCACTAAAGAAATAGACACAATGAAGAAAAGTTTAACCGAACTCCTGGAAATGAAGAATCAATTCAGGGAACTACAAAATACAGTGGAAAGTCTCAAGAACAGGGTAAATCAAACAGAAGAAAGAATCTCAAAGATTGAAGATAACACCCTCCAACTAAATAAAACTGTAACAGAGATAGAGGAGACAAATAAGAGAAAAGAGCAAAGACTACAAGAGATGTGGGATTATGTGAAGAAACCTAATGTGAGAGTCATAGGGTTACCAGAAGGGGAAGAAGACAACACCCAACAGTTGGACAAGCTGTTTGAAGATATAATAGAGGAAAATTTTCCAGGCCTTGCACAAAATCTTGATATACAAGTTCAAGAAGCTCAGAGGACCCCTGGGAGATTCAATGCAAACAGGAAGACGTCACGACATGCAGTAATCAGACTGACCAAAATATCAACTAAAGAGGCCCTTCTAAGAGTTCTAAGACGAAAGAAGCAACTAACATACAAGGGAAAGCCAATTCGAATAACACCAGACTTCTCTAATGAGACTTTACAAGCAAGGAGAGACTGGGGCCCCATTCTCACTCTTCTGAAACATAAAAATGCCCAGCCTAGAATCTTATTCCCTGTAAAACTAAGCTTCGTATATGAAGGACAAATAAAGACATTCTCAGGCGAGCAAGGACTCAGAGAATTCACCAAGACAAGACCAGCCCTACAAGAAGTACTCAAAACAGTGTTACGCACAAAAGACCATAATAAAAACTCACGAATATAAAAACAACCAAAACCCAAATATTAAAGGCCCGATAATACAATGGTGCAAGAGAGAAATCAAAGCAACAACATCCAACACAACAGAATGAACGATAATCTACCTTGCCTATCAGTTCTCTCAATAAATGTGAATGGCTTAAACTCTCCACTCAAGAGACATAGGCTGGCTGAATGGATAAGAAAATACAGGCCAAGTATATGCTGTCTTCAGGAAACACATCTAACCTGCAAGGATGCATACAGACTAAAAGTAAAAGGGTGGAGATCAGTATTCCAGGCAAGTGGAAGCCAAAAGAAGGCTGGTGTGGCAGTTCTAATTTCAGACAATTTAGTTTTTAAACCAACGAAAGTAGTAAAAGACAAAGACGGACATTATATAATGGTGAAGAGCACACTTCAACAAGAAGAGATACAAATTTTAAATATATATGCACTCAACTTAGGTGCACCCAGTTTCATAAAGCAAACCTTACTGGATCTAAGCAAATGGATTAATAACAACTCCATAATCGCCGGAGATTTCAACACCCCACTGACGGTACAAGACAGATCCTCCAAACAGAAAATCAATAAAGAAATAATGGACTTAAACAAAACTATGGAACAATTGGGTCTGACTCTTCTCATCAACTCACAGGACGATCTCTAAGATTGACCATATCCTAGGACACAATGTAAATCTCAAGAAATTAAAAAAAATAGAAATCATACCATGTACCTTCTCGGAACACAGTGGAATAAAAGTAGAAATCAACCCTAACAGAAACTCACATTTCTACACAAAAACATGGAAATTAAACAACCTCCAACTAAATGATTACTTCATAAATGAAGAAATCAAGATGGAAATTTAAAAAATTCTATGAAGAAAATGACAATGGAGAAACAAGTTATCAACTCCTCTGGGACACAGCTAAAGCAGTTCTGAGAGGAAAGTTTATCTCCATAAATGCCTATAACCAAAAGTCAAAAAGATCACAAATAGATAATCTAACGAAACGACTCAAATAGCAGGAAAAAGAAAAACAGACCAACCTCAAACCCAGCAGAAGAAGTGAAATCAACAAGATCAAATCAGAACTAAATAAAACTGAAAACAGGGAAGCTATTCAGGAGATTAATAAAACAAAAAGTTGGTTCTTTGAAAAAATAAACAAAATTGACACACCATTGGCTAAGCTAGCGAAAAACAGAAAAGAGAAGTCTCTAATAAGCTCCATCAGGAACAAAAAAGGAGATATCACAACTGACTCCAAAGAGATACAAGATATAATTTATGAATACTACAAAAATCTTTATGCACACAAACTGGAAAATATGGAGGAAATGGACAAATTTCTAGAAATACACAGCCTCCCTAGGGTCAATCAGGAAGAAATAGATTCCCTGAACAGACCAATCTCAACAGCTGAAATAGAAACAGCAATTAAAAATCTCCCTAAAAAGAAAAGTCCTGGTCCAGATGGCTTCACACTTGAATTTTACCACACTTACAAAGAAGAACTAGTACCTATCTTGCAGAAACTATTCCACAACATCGAGAAGAACAGAAACCTCCCTGACACCTTTTATGAAGCGAATATTACTCTGATACCAAAACCAGGAAAGAATGCAACAAAAAAAGAAAACTAAAGATCAATGTCCCTAATGAATATAGATACAAATATTTTCAACAAAATCTTAGCCAACCGAATTCAGACGGTTATCAAAAAACTAATCTATCACGACAAAGTGGGCTTCATCCCAGGGATGCAGGGATGGTTCAACATACGTAAATCTGTAAATGCAATTCACCACATAAACAGAAGCAAAAACAAAGACCACATGAGTCTTTCAATAGATGCAGAAAAAGCTTTTGACAAAATTCAACACCCTTTCATGATACAAACACTTAAGAAAATAGGCATAGAAGGGACATAC
Source organism: Microcebus murinus (assembly GCF_040939455.1). NCBI lineage: Eukaryota > Metazoa > Chordata > Mammalia > Primates > Cheirogaleidae > Microcebus > Microcebus murinus. The sequence goes on from NC_134114.1 coordinate 19,268,628, forward strand.
CTAAAAATGATACAAGCCATATATGACAGACCCATAGCCAACATCATACTGAATGGGGAAAAATTGAAATCATTCCCACTTATAACTGGAACCAGACAAGGCTGCCCATTATCTCCACTTCTGTTCAACATAGTGCTGGAAGTCTTGGCTACAGCAATCAGACAGGAAAATGGAGTTAAAGGTATCCAAATAGGGGCAGAAGAGATCAAATTTCACTGTTTGCTGATGATATGATATTGTATCTAGAATACCCTAAAGATTCAACCAAGAAACTCCTGGAAATGATCAATGAATTTAGTAAAGTCTCAGGATACAAAATCAATACACAGAAATCAGAGGCATTCATATACGCCAACAACAATCTAATTGAGAACCAAATCAAAGACTCAATTCCCTTCACAATAGAACAAAGAAATTAAAGTACCTAGGAATATACTTAACCAAGCAGGTAAAAGACCTCTACAGGGAGAACTATGCACACTGAGGAAGAAAATAGCAGAGGATGTAAACAGATGGAAATCCATACCATGCTCGTGGATTGGCAGAGTCAACATCATTAAAATATCTATAGTACCCAAAGTGATCTACAGATTCAATGTAATACCTATTAAAATCCCATCAGCATTCTTCACAGATATAGAAAAAATAATTTTACGCTTCGTATGGAACCAAAGAATACCCCGAATATCAAAAGCAATTCTAGGCAACAAAAACAAAATGGGAGGCATTAATATGCCAGATATTAAACTATACTACAAAGCTGTAGTAATTAAATCAATATGGTATTGGCACAAAAATAGGAATATTGACCAGTGGAACAGATGTGAGAATCCTGATATAAAACCATCCTCATATAGCCATCTCATCTTTAACAAAGTAGACAAAAACATACGCTGGGGAAAAGAATCCCTCTTCAATAAATGGTGCTGAGAAAACTGGATAGCCACCTGTAGAAAGCTAAATCAGGACCCATACCTTTCACCTCTCACAAAAATCAACTCACATTGGATAACAGACTTAAACCTAAGGTATGAAACTACTAGAATTCTAGAGCAAAAAGTTGGAAACACTCTCCTAAACATCGGCTTAGGCAAAGAGTTTATGAAGAAGTCCCCAAAGGCAATCATAGCAGCAACAAAAATAAATAAATTGGACATGATCAAACGTAAAAGCTTCTGCATAGCCAAAGAAATAGTTATGAAAGTATACAGACAACCTACAGAATGGGAGAAAATTTTTGCATCCTATGCATCCGATAAGGGACTGATAACTAGAATATACTTAGAACTCACGAAAATCAGCAAGAAAAAAAATCAAATAACCCTAAAAAGTGGGCAACGGACTTGAACAGAAACTTTTCTAAAGAAAACAGAAGAATGGCCAACAAACATATGAAAAAATGCTCAACATCTCTAATCATCAGGGAATTGCAAATCAAAACCACAATGAGATATAACTTAACTCCAGTGAGAATGGCCTTTATCAAAATAGTCTCCAAAGAGTAAATGCTGGCGTGGATGTGGAGAGAGAGGAACACTCCTATACTGCTGGTGGGACTGCAAACTAGTTCAGCCTCTGTGGAAAGGAATATGGAGATACCTTAAAGCGATACAAGTGAATCTACCATTTGATCTAGCAATCCCATTGCTGGGCATCTACCCAAAAGATCCAATGACACTCTACAAAAAAGACACCTGCACTCTAATGTTTATAGCAGCACAATTCATAATAGCAAGGCTGTGGAAACAACCCAAGTGCCCATCAATCCAAGAATGGATTAATAAAATGTGGTATATGTATACCATGGAGTACTATTCAGCCCTAAGAAACAACGGTGTTATAGCACATCTTATATTTTCCTGGTTAGAGCTGGAACCCATACTATTAAGTGAAGTTTCCCAAGAATGGAAAACGAGCACCACATATACTCAACAGCAAAATGGTATTGACTGAGTAGCACCTAAGTGGACACATAGGTACTACAGTAATAGGGTATTGGGCAGGTGGGAGGGGGTGAGTATGTACATATATAATGAGTGAGATGTGCACCATTTGGGAGATGGTCATGCTGGAGACTCAGACTTGTGGGGGGAGGGAGGGAATGGGCATTTATTGAAACCTTGACATCTGTACCCCCATAATATGCCAAAATAAAAAAAAAGAAGAAGAAGAAAGCTGTCTAAATATTTAGTCCAGCTGAGAGGAACTTTTAGACTGTCTCGGTCCATTCTGTAACTACTGTCATAAAGCACGAGAAAGACATGAGATATAAAATATTGGAAAGAAGATGTAAATTATTATGATAAGTTACATATAAAGATGTGACCTATCAAAGAAATTCAGTAGTGTCCCCCACACTATCAAAAGCCAACCAGAAAATATAATAGAAAATGAGGTAGCTTTGAAATGACAGAAAAATATAAAATTTATCTTGAAATAAATCTAATAGGAAGCACAAGTTCTTCATAGAAAAACAAAATTTCTAGTAAAGCACCTACAAGAATATTTCATAAATGGAAAGGTGTACTATGTTTATTTATAGGGAGACATAACAATGGAAAAGTGAATCTTCTCCAAGTTAATGAAGGTCCACCAGTAGCTAAATCATTTTTATAAAACTTTATTGTTTTCAACAAATCATCATGACCCTAAAGTAAAAAGGAGAATCTGATATTTTTTCTAAAATTAAAAAACATTAATTTTTGTACTTAAATATGTAATCCATAGGAAATTTATTTTTGTTTATAATAAGAACTAGGGACTTTTTTTTCTTCATGAAAAATCATTTCCCCCAGCACTGTTTATTGAACTGTCTCTCGTCCTACTCACTTATAGTGCCAAACTGATTTGTTTATTATGTCAATAAATTTCTATATTCTCTTTCATTGCTCTATTTGTTTGTCCCTTAGCTAAGATTGCACTTATGTTTCATAGCTTTAAAATAAGCACTGATATCCAGTAAGACACCCTATCCTTTACCATACTTAATGGTAAGAAAATATTTCAAAATTTTTTAATTTTTTCTTGGCTTTTACTATTTCCATATGCATTTAAAAGCCTTGTCAATTACTGTGAAAAAGTCATTCTTTTAGATCTCTGCTTAAAAGTTACCTTTATCAAAATCTGCACAATTGTTTTATTTTCTACATGAGTTTGATGACATATGTGTGTGTTTGCACATGTGTGGATAGCACATTGCATAGTGTATACATAGTATAGCACATGAATATTATATAAATTCATATTCCCTATAATATATTATATATACATTTCTTATCTGCCTATTTTAAAAAGATTTTTGATGGTGTAGATTCTGTCACCTTGATTGTGTTGTGTATTCAGCGTGAACAACATTCCTTAGCATGCAGTAAGCTCTAAGTAAATACATATTAAAGGGATGACATCTGTCTACATCCACCACTCCCACTCCAGATACTTGTTTCAGGAGTACACACTTCAAGCAAACCTCACATAGCATTCTCCTGATTACTGCTATTGATTCAGGAAATGTATATGACCTAAGCTGACCTATTCAGGTGGAAAGACTTTGTTCCTTATTAGAGAAAATGCCTTTCTCAATCTCCCACACATAGAAAAGATAAAGTGTGTGACCTCAGGTGCTGAGATGCTGATAATGCATTCTTTGTGACAATGAGGAAAGTTATTCTGAAGATTAAAGGAGGATTCAAAAGAAGGCAGGACAGAGTTGCTATTATTGCAGAGATGACAATAAAGAAATTGGCCCCGAACTCAGGACACATAAACCTTACATGCAAACATGTTACAACTTTTTAGATCATAGATTTTTTAAACCAATAAGCTGATGGACTTGAGTTTAATATTACTTGCAGTTAAAAACACTTTACCAGAGTGGGATCCAGAATTTCCCTTCAAAAAATTTGCCACCTGTTTCAGGAATGACTTAATTTCTCTAAGCATACAGACTTAGTAAATAACAAGCCAAAATGGAAAAAAATTTATTTCAAATATTGGTAATTTCTCTACATTAATATAAGACAAATAGAAACACATCAACATTGCCATCATCAGCATCGGCATCACAATGTCAATCCATCTTCTCAGTTCCTGAAAGGCAGCATATTATTGTAATTAAGGTTACAGGCTCCAGATTCAAATGAAGCTTCTAAGTTAAAATGTCAGCTGCATTACATATGAACACTCTGCTTTTCAAAAATTTTCTAATACTGAATTTCTTTAGAAATTTCTGAAACCTCAAAATCTGCTCATTGTTAATGGGAATATAGCAAATGCTGGGACAGAAAGTTAGAAGGTATTTATCACATTTTGAGAAGATATTTATGGAGTCTAACATGACCTTAACAAGCCAAACACACAACACTGGTCAAATGGTGACTTCATTCGGATAAAGGGAAGAAAACTAGTAGAAAAAATAAACGATGGCAAATCTCCATGTAATTTTATTGTATTTGTTTTGTTTTTGCTTTCTTTCTTTTTTTTTTTAATTTGTTTTTCTAAAAGTTGGTTTCTAAACAGTTTCAGTGTGATTGCTTAATTACTGGAAGTTTTATTTTTAAATATGATTTCAATGTTGAGTTGGGTTGCATGTTTTTAAATGCAATCTAGTTACTTTATATGATTATTGTTCCATGTCCTACATTTTAAGATAAGAAATTTAAGCCCTACATTTTCTTTCCAAATTGTCCCATAGAAGAAAAATAAATAAATATAAAAGAAAATTTAAGCCCTGCAAAAAGTTGTTCCCCAGGTTATAGGTGAAAAAGAAACCATGAAGCCGGGTTTATCATCAGTTAATTATATTGAATGTTTGCACGCTAATGTTTACAGACTAAGTCTATAGTCTATTAAAATAAGCTTTTCTTTTACTCTTAATGAGGTAGAAAATCATGGGCTATAGAGTAGAGAAGTGAGACAAGCTGTCTGACAATGTTAAAATGTTACCTCTGCCTTGTTGATAATAGAAAACAGGGAGAGGTTGAGTATGGAAGCAGGAGGACTAGTTAAGTGATTATGGGATACTCCTAGAAAAAGTTGATCACTCCTTGGGTCAGTGTGGAAGTAGTCAGAAATGTTCAGATTCTAGATATTAGCAAGTAGGATCAACATTTGCTGATATATTGACTGTTAGGAGGTGACAGAAAAAGATCAAGATGACTCCAAACTTTTAGGCTAAAATCTTGGAAAGAGGAAATTGAACTTTACTGATATAGAAAATACAATATGAGTAGCAGGTATGTGGGGAAGGGAGTTAAAGAGTATGTTTTGAAATTCCTTTTGATGTCCAACTGGAGGTGCTCATTAGGAGGGAGTTGAATCTGTGAACCAAAATAGAATTCTAACCCATCCCATCCCTCCCAGCACACCAACTCCTGCTGACTAAACAGACCCCTTCTTAGCCAAGGGGATGCCAGGGAAACCTTAAAACTGAGTTCCCAGCCACAACGGGAAGGAAGGCACACATCATTTTATCCAGACACACATCATTTTACCCTCTCCCTTCCTAATGGTCATCAGGCTTTTCTTTTCCCAAGAAAAGAAACAGAAACAGATCTCGTGATCCAGACCAGCATTCTTTCCTGGTAAAAGACCACCAACCATGAAGTGATTTTAAATAGTCTCTGGGGCAGGTGCAGAGAGAATTTTTGTGTCCTTGTTTCACCTTTTTGACATAGAAGGTGGCAATTTTTGAATATGGACCCCACAAAAAGGCAGAAAGCTCCATTGTCATGGAAAATGTTTACCTTTTCATAATTATTCATGATTCCTCCTATACCTTGTTAAGTATATATATTTGGTCATCCTGCTCAGTATAAATTGCTGTTCCCATTGTCACTGCCTCAAAACTCGTATTTCTTACTTATGGTTTGTGGCTTTTCACATCTCCAGGCTACAACCATTTATGAGAAATAAAGCTCTCCTTTCCAAATTATGAATGTTGCTATTTTTTCAGTTGACAAATGTAAGAGTCTGGATTTATGGGAGCAGTGGTAATTATGATTATAAGTTGGGAATTGCAAGAACATATGATCTTTAAAGCCTTGAAATCAGATGGAAGTACATAGAAAAGAACAAGGAAACTGGCTGGAGAGCTGGAGAATACAGCAAGTAACTGTAATAGAATTATTTGCCAAAGCACAGAATCAGGCTATTGTTTCATGCCCAGGTAGTACAGATAGATAAACAATGACTTTCTCAGTGCTATGACCTTATCATATTGTGACATTAGGAGAAAAGCAAAAAAGAGGGAAAAAATGAGAAAAAGAAAGGATAGTGAGGGAGAAGTAGGAAAGGAAAAAAAAGTTGCATCTTTAAGAGAGGAATAAAACGATGTGGGGGGCTGTGTTAATTCCCCATGAAACAAAGGAAGAAATAAAAATCAGAATGCAGACATAAATAGTGAAAGTTTTTATAGGATATATATCCATAAGTTTGAATGAATTGGATGATGTCCTACCCAGGTTGCCTTTACCTGAAGATGTAACTATATATAAGCTTCTGTAAGAGCTGAAGATACTGGCTCAAACTTGTAAACTTATATAGGAAATTGTCTTTGGTTGACAGAAACCATCTGATCTAATCTCAGAGTCAGTCATAAACCAACAGATCTGTAAATACAAAAGCTTGGACTTTTGTTTCAACAAATGGCAATTCTATAACCACTGCTCCATTTACATATCCATGATATATGCTGCAAACATATTAGCACCTTTGCATAGGTAGTCATGATATTGAATTCTTCACTTAAATCCCTACAGTGTTCAGTCAGCCCAGTGACAGAAGGTTAAGGTGTCAGTAGGCATGGGGCAACAGAACACTATGTTAAAAAGGATTAATCCATGTCTCCTAATTGGAGCATTCTAGATTTTTATTTTTATAGTGGCCAAAGGTAAGTCTTCTGTTGAGATATATATATATATATATATATATATATATATATATTAATTATCCCCCATTTGCACATATGTCCCATGTTATGGGAGATAAGTGCAAGTCAAAAAGTTAAAACATAGGGTTGTTTGATTTTTTCTTGCTGATTTTCCTGAGTTCTAAATAGATTCTAGTTATCAGGACTTTATCAGATGTGTAGCTTAAGAAAATTTTCTCCCATTCTGTGGGTTGTTTGCTCTCTTGATAGTTTCTTTGGCTATGCAGAAGCTTTTTAATTTGATCAGGTCCCATTTATTTATTTTTGTTGCTGCTGTTATTGCCTTTGGGGTCTTGTTCATAAATTCTTTGCCTAGGCCAATATCTAGAAGAGTATTTCCAACATTTTCCTCTAGAAGTCTAATAGTTTCACACCTGAAGTTCAAGTCTGTTACCCAGCATGAGTTGATTTTTGTGAGAGGTGAAAGGTATAGGTCTTGTTTCAGTCTTCTACATGTGGCTATCCAGTTTTCCCAGCACCATTTATTGAATAAGGATTCTTTTCCCCAGTGTAAGTTTTGTCTGCTTTGTTGAAGATTAATTGGCTATATGAGGATGGTTTTATATCTGGGTTCTCGGTTCTGTTCCACTGGTCAATGTCCCTGTTCTTGTGCTAGTCCCAAGCTGTTTTAATTACTATAGTCTTGTAGTATAGTTTGAAATCTGGTAAACTGATACCACCTATTTTGTTTGTATTGCCTAGGATTGACTTTACTATATGGGTTCTTCTATGGTTCCATACGAAGCATTAAATTATTTTTTCTATATTTGTGAAAAATTATGGTGGCATTTTGCTAGGGATTGCATTGACTCTGTAGGTCACTCTGGGGAGTATAGACATTTTAACAATGTTGATTCTGCTGACCCATGAGCATGGTATATTCTTCCACCTGTTTGCATCCTTTGCTATTTCCTTCTTCAGTGTTTCATAGTTCTCCCTGTAGAGATCTTTTACCTCCTTAGTTAAATATATTCCTAGGTACTTTATTTTCTTTGTTGCTATTTTGAAGGGAACTGAGTCTTTAATTTGGTTCTTACTTGTACTGTTGTTGATGTATATAAATGCCTCTGATTTCTGTGTATTGATTTTCTATCCTGAGACTTTACCAAATTAATTTATCGATTCAAGGAATCTCTTGGTTGAATCCTTAGGGTTTTCTAGGTATAATATCATGTCATCAGCAAAGAGTGATAGTTTGATCTATTCTGCTCCCATTTGGATGCCTTTAATTCTACTTTCTTGTCTGATTGCTGTAGCAAAGACTTCCAGCACTATGTTGAATAGTAGTGGGGATAGTGGACAACCTTGTCTTGTTCCAGTTCTAAGTGGCAATGCTTTCAATTTTTCCCCATTCAGTATGATATTGGCTGTGGGTTTGCCATATATGGCTTGTATCAGTTTTAGGTAAGTCCTGTCTATGCCTATTTTGTTGAGCGTTCTTATCATAAAAGGGTGTTCAATTTTGTCAAATGCTTTTTCTGCATCTATTGAGAGGATCATATGGTCTTTGTCTATATGGTGAATTACATCTATAAATTTGCATATGTTGAATCAGCAAGAAAAAATCAAACAACCCTATCAAAAAATGGGCAAAGGGCATGAACAAAAACTTTTCAAAAGAAGACAGAATAATGGCCAACAAACATACGAAAAAATGCTCAACATCTCTAATCATCAGGGAAATGCAAATCAAAACTACAATGAGATGTCACTTAACTCCAGTGAGAATGGCCTTTATCAAAAAGTCCCCAAACAATAAATGTTGGCGTGGATAAGGAGAGATAGGAATACCCCTACACTGCTGGTGGGACTGCAAACTAGTTCAACCTCTGTGGAAAGCAATATGGAGATACTTAAAGCGATACAAGTAGATCTACCATTTGATCCAGCAATTCCAATACTGGGCATCTATCCAAAAGATCAAAAGTCACTTTATGAAAAAGATACCTGTACTCAAATATTTATAGCAGCACAATTCACAATTGCAAAGTTGTGGAAACAACCCAAGTGCCCATCAATTCAGGAATGGATTAATAAAATGTGGTGTATTTATACCATGGAGTGCCATTCAGCTCTAAGAAACAATCGTGATATAGCACCTCTTATATATTCCTGGATAGAGCTGGAACCCATTCTACTAAGTGAAGTATCTCAAGAATGGAAAAACACGCACCACATGTACTCACCAGCAAATTGGTATTAATGGATCAACACCTCAGTGGACATATAGGAATAACATTTATCAGATTTCAGGCAGGTGGGAGGGGGGAGGAAGGGATGGGTATATACAAGCACAATGAGTGAGATGTGCAGCGTTTGGGGGATGGTCACGCTTGAGGGTCTGACTCAAGGGGGGGGAATGGACAATATATGTAACCTGAACACTTGTACCCCCATAGTAATATGCTAAAATAAAAAAATAGAAATAGAAAAAAAGAAAAAAAAAGAAGGACAGAGTAATTCTCTAATCTACTTGAGTTCATCAGAATGTTAATCAAACACTATCAGGAATTACAATGTAATAAAAATATACTATAATAAAAAAAAAGTTAAAAGAAAAGGGGCCACAGGGAGTTTGTTTGGCCCAATATACAATTTGTCATATAATTCCTAATTTTTTAACACCATTTTGTGTACACCTATTCTTTTCTGATTGTGGAGCATTAGCTTGATGATTAATAATATTAGACAGAATAATAAATGGAATGTAAAAAGGATAGGGGGGGCCAATTTTTGGCTACATATTTTCTAGAGATACAATATCTGCTTCCTTAGTGTGAATAATAGCAATCTTAGAAGGAAGTGAATAGCTCATAATAGGGCAGCGATTACAGGCTCATTGGCAATAGGAACACCAGCAGAAGTTAAAACACCACAAGATTTCCAAATTATGCCAACTGTATGGCAAACTCCAAAGGTATATTTGGATTCTGTATAAATAGTGGCAGATTTTCCTTTTGCCAATGTGCAACTTTTAGTGAGAGCTATGACAAAATTGACTCAAGGCATTTGATTTGGAGTGAGATTTTGATCGCCCTGAGAAATTTTATCCTACATAAGTAACAGTTGTCTATACCCACTGAAGCCCAGACCTAGAAGATTTATGGCTTCATCCAGCTAGAGTCTTTGAAAGAATGAGGGTTTCTAAGAGAGCATCTAGTTTACAGAGCAAAAGATCATCAGTGTACTGAACAAGTACTGAACTAAAGTGGTCCCCTGAGTAAAGATTACAGAGTCAAAATGAGCTTTGAGAATTTAAGAGAATATTGAAGGAGACTCACAATATCTTTGAGGTATTCAGATCCATGTTAATTATCTCCCTCTGATGGGTAATGTAAAGTGAATTTATGAATCAGGGTGCAACTGAATCAAAAAGCAAGTTGAGCAGAGGTCAATTACTATATTACTAAAGTCAAATGAAATAAAAGACATTTGAGTTAGTTTCTATCTTATTGATAAAATATTTTATTTTACTGCTTATTTTTAGGCTAATTAATTAGAACTCATTTATATATTTTGGTAGTAATTGATCACATACACATGACATATATAGACAAATAGACTTGTAGACATACAGACAGAAGCAGTCCTAATAGTTCTTATAAAGAATTTTTATTTGCCAGCTCTTAAATGTTATCTTTTTATTTAGACTATCAATCTTCTAATTACCTATTTTATTGTTTTAAGCAATTACTGCCTAGGCAACAATTTGTCTTTAGTAAAATTTTGCCACTTCTGCAACCGTTTGCTGCTTCCAGGGTCTAATGCTCATACATGTATAGATAGGCATTTTGAGAAAGTAGAGTACTTAATTTTTGAAAATTTAAAGATCCTACTTTTTTCTTGAATCTTGGCTTTGGCTCTCAGATCTCCATGATCAACTTAGGCAATGATTTTTCCTTACCCCAATACACACAAAAAGGAACAAAGGGATAAAACACAGAGGTCACTGTGAATTGCTGAAAGCTGGAGTTTGTATCCTCCATCATATTGTCATTTATTGTTAGCTTCTGCCTGACCCAGTCAGATGTTTGGGACCTCTAACTGAATCTAAGTTAATTAGTTATCAGACCCAATCTAATCTCAGACCTAGTTTTAGTTTTTGTCATGATTTCTGAACTGAATTAGGAACAAAATTTTGCTCAAACAAACACAGAGTGTTCAAAACACAAATCTCTGGCACTTTGGAACCTAAGAGAGAACTGACCCACAAGCTTCAGTTGCTGTAAGCAAGCAATGGACATAACACATCCAGTGGATACATCACTTGGGCTCTCAGCGCTCCTGGGGTTCCTGGGAGTGCTATTTTGGAACCTGTTTTTGACAAATTAAAATGTAACATAGTTTAATTAAGCAAAGAGTGATTCACAAACTGGGAAGTTGAACCAGAACAGATACAGAGAGACTCCAATTCAGGAGATGATTCATGGACAGAAAAGAGAATGTGACATACAGAAAATGTAAGAGAGCTATAGAAACAGCTGGATTGGTTACAGCTTAGTGTTTGCCTTAAACAACTTACACAGTTGGCCACCTTTGACTGGCCAAAACTCCGTGATCAGCAAAGAGTAAGAAGTAGACAGGAATGAAGATGAATGGAGGAGACTTTAGCTGAGACAAACAGCTGAAATTTTTGCTTTTGATATTTTAACTAAAGTACCCTTTTAAGTGAAACAAGTAAGTCTTAACCAAGGTTATGACTTAGCAAGAGGTGTCTTTAAAGAGGTGGAGAACAGTTTTCATGAGATCCAGGAACACCATAAAAACAGCTCAAAGAAAGGAAAGTTTCAATAGCCATAAACAAGATATAACCCACAATTTTTGCCCAGTCATATTTTCTAGGGGCCCAGTTTCCAGCTGAACATTTATACCTAAATATCTAAAAGCCCTGTATGCCTCTACAGAATGCAGGAAAGCAAAAGTTATGCAAAAAAGGGGAAATAACCAATGAATGGTGAAAGTTACATAAACATCAAATCAGAACAGGCTCATTTCCTGCCTGGGAATGAAACCTATGTCACTGAGGTGAAGGCACTGAACTTTATCCATTAGGCTATGTGGTAAATTGGCCTCTGCCGTTATTTCCACAGTGGTAGTATTCAGAGGATTTTTCTCTGTTTTAGATCAGAAACTTGCTCTTCATTTTGTCAAGAAAAATTTTAAGGCTAGCTGCAACATTATGTGTCTTTTTAAAAATCTAATTATTCTATTAATACAAATAAGACAATTGATTTGTCTAAGAGATCTCTAAAATTTATTTAAAAATTTAGCAATCTTTTAATTTAAAGGATCTATCTTTTGGCCAATAATCTCAATGGTATATTTATTCCCAAAGCACCTTAATCCAGTGCCTCTTCATAGAAAACCCAGGTGGTAGTTTTCCAGGTTTAGCCTAGAGAGGGCACTCAGAAGGCAGTTCCCAAGATTTCAAACATTCATGCTCAGAGATAGAGCAATGATAGAAAAAGAGAATAGGACCTTTTAAGACAAAGACACCCCTAGAGCTTGACACATTAAGTTCAAAGAGCGCACTGCTTAGAATCTTACATGTTTTGGAACCCCTATCTTTTCTAGTCTGATTGCCTGACATGTTTCTAAAAAATCACATACCCCAGATGGCAGAGACTGAGGAGAGAATTCCCACCTAGTCACAAGATAACCTCAGGGACAAATAACAGGATGAGAGGGAAACCTCATACGGTTTTTGTTATGTTTTGTTTTGTTGTCAGGGACCTATAGCAAAGTTTGTCTTAATAGATGCCAGTCTAGTTAGAACCATGTAACTGGCTAGCCTGAAGGGCTGGCTCCAACCCCAGGCTTATGGATTACAGGCCTGTGTTCCAGCCTATGGTAACCCTCTTTATGACAAAATGACACAGAAAGAGAATGACAAAAGAAAGCAACAACAACAAAAAAGGCTATTTCTGAGAGGAGAAGGAATCAGACAATATGAATGTTCACACCACAAAGTATCAAAAAATATATCATTATCAGTCTCTCATAAGACTAGTCATCCAGAAAAACCCTTTCTCTCATTAAGCTTAAATTCGGTAAGGCAAAAGTCACAATGATCTTTATTGTCTGCTCAACTGGAGTCCACAAAGAGGGGAAAACTGGGAGTCTGACCAGTAAGTTAAGGTATTTCACCATGTTGCCAACCTTTCAGACTTTCCATTCTCCTCACTTGGCTTTCCAAAAAGCAGAGTGGCTTTGAGATCCTGCCTGTCAGTATTCCAAACTGTGGGGGTGATGGGGAAACTTTCCCTTTCCCCGAAATCTGGCTGAAATATCAACTCACAATTAAGGCAGATTAGTAAGAGAGAGAGATTTATTTGCCATGCGCATGGAGCGAATCAGAGTGATTATTCAATATCTCAATGGCATCCAGATATTTTTATATATGCCTTTTAGAGGGGAGGTGGAGATGAGGAATATAGGTAATTCTATTTAGGGGCAGTACGTGGTTGCTAGGGAGGATGAATCCATGAGGGAGGAAAATCAACTTGTAAATTAACCTTAGAGACAGATATTATATTTAAAATGATTTGGACCAGGTCTTGTTGCATTCTTGATTTTCTTTCCTGCAATATAGCGAGATAATAGGGAAGGGAGAGAAAGCCAATTGCTCTTTTGAGAGGTAGGTCTACTTATGCAGATAGAGTGAAAGCCCCTTCTAAAGCCTTCTGATCTAAAAAGGCCTTTAATTCAAAATATTCTTTATACCAAGGAGTCATATTTTGTGCTGAAATTTCCTGAGCTCCTTCACAATTAAACTTAACATATTTAGAATTTAGATCTTTGACCCATAGAATAAGAGTTATTATAGTTAAAATAAAAAAAAAGACTAAATGGAAATCCCGAAAACTTCCTGTTCCCCACACACATATATATCTAGTCAAGATAGTAAAAAATGATATCAACGAAAGTATAAATGGCACAGTTACTGTCTCTCTCTCTCAAAAAAAAAAAAAAATCTATTCAAAAGTATCTATTCAAACCAAAAAATCAGCCCAGAGCAGTGGTTCATGCCTGTAATCCTAGCACTTTGGGAGGTTAAGAAGCAAGGGTGGCTTGAGGCCAGGAGTTTAAGAACAGCTTGAGCAATATGGCAAGACTCTGACTCTACAAAAAAAAAAAAAAAAAAAAAAGGAAAATTAGTTAGGTGTTGCTGTGCCTGTAGTTCTAGCTGATTGGGAGGCTGAGGCAGGCAGATGGTTTTGTCACAGGTGTAAAGGTTCTTACTAAAAATCACAGAAAGGAATTTCAGGGTACAACCGAACAACAGTGGCAAGTGTGTTGAGTAAAAGCAGATACGCTTAGGGAAGGCTTGTGCAGAAGCTGAAGTGCACTCTCAAGAAAGAGAGTGGCAGGCTCAAAAGGAGCAACTGCCTGAACCCTGAGTGGTTGCTGTTTTTATTTGTCAAAGTCAAAGAAGGCTGGCAGTGGTCAGTGTTCATTTTGTCTAATCGCAGTTCTTACTTATGGTTTCCCTTTTATTCCCACAAGGGGGGCGGGTCAAAACCACCATGTTAATTTATTATAATTATGGTATAATGGGGGAAAGGTCACTTTGTACTTGTGCATCACTGGGAAATTAATGGCTTTTTCCTTCTCCTCAGGTTTGTTTGTTCAAGGGCTGTTTGTTCAAGCCAGCTGACTAATTTTTCCATTCCCTCCTCCCTTGCTCATACCAACTAACTACTTTAACAGTTTGAACCTAGGCGCTTGAGGTTTCTGTGAGCTATAACAATGCCACTGCACTGTAGCCCAGGCAACAGAGTGAGACCTTGTCTCTAAAAACCAAAACAAAACAACAAAAGCAAAAATAGAAACTGGTATTCCCCATCCTTCCCTCATTTTATTTCAACATCAAACCTGTGGGAAAATGGGATAAATTGTGACAGATGAAAGCAGACTACTGAAAAATGTAACTAAATTTAAGTTCCAATTGTAGTAGTTATACTAGATGTGGTACATTTAACAGAATTAAGTAGCAGGGCCTTGGCAAGGATTAAATAAATACCTATGGTCTGGCAGATACGTTTTGTTTAAAACCCTCTGGGCATGTAATGGGAGGGGCAGCTTTGAAGATCTCTGAAATTCCTTTGAAGTCTTCCTGGCATTGTCCTGCACAATAACCTCTGGCTGTTATCAGTACTAATCTCTTTAAGAAACCTTCACTTGGCCCCATTGGAACACACTTTTACTGTTTTTCACATAGTTTACAAGAAGCAAAGCCAGCTTGGTTCACAGATGTGTCAGCATGTCTGTAGGTTTGAGTTGACAATGCATAGTGGCTGCCCTACGTCACCATTCAGAGGTGATGCTCAAAGACACAGATGAAGACAAATCCTCCCGATGAACCGAGCTTTAAGTGATGCAGTGATCATTTAATTTTGTGGAGAAAGAAGTTCTCTTGGACTAAAGAAACACATGGACTCATTGACAGTGGTGGATAGCTTAGCTTATACTTTAAAACACCTGAGGAGTAATCTGGGAAGATCAGCCACAGGGAGTTACCTGGAAGAGAGACACAGGTGCCCTTATAGGAATGGGTACAAGGGTAAAGATGTTAATTCCCAATAGTGGGCTTCTAGTATTGATTTGACCAGTAAGTGTCAACCAGCCTTTATTCTTAAACACCCTAGGACTTGTGCTGTAGTGGCAGAGATGAGAAAAAGGCATGAGACCTAGAGCATGAATTTTCACTCAATACAGCTGACATAACCTATGCTGCTACTAAATCTTAGACCAGCTGGTAGCAGAGAGCAAACTCCCTTTGAGTACCATTCCTGGAAGAAATAAACTACCCACTTAATGACTAGTTGTTTATACCGTCCCTCTTCCATGTTCATAAAAGGCAATGTTTCATCCTTATATGGAGTGACCCTTTGTCTGGATATGGGCTTGCCTTTCCTGCCCAGAGTACCTTATCTCTGCCCAGAGTCCTTATCTCTGAAGTCTCACAGAATGTCATATATTTCAGCTTTGTTTTTAAATTTTTAAATGATTTTATTCTGTTTTTCCTGTAGCCACATTTAAATTGGCAGAACAGCTTCCATGACAGACAAAACAGAGTCCTGTAATGCAAGAAAAAATAAGGGCAGGCTTTCCTAAAGTGTGAGGAGAGCAGTATCACAGCAACACAAGGATGGCTGCAGCAATCTCAGACAACAACGCTGAGGTTTGTGAGTGGGTAGGAATGAAGGCTTCTCCACACTATTTGGCCTGAAACCATTATTGTTTCCTAAGAAGTATTTTCTAACATGCTTGGTAAGCAGATCATGTGGAACACAGATGTAAATGGAGGAGGGTGAGGTTCCTGCAAAATAAATCTGTAAATTCTTGGGCAGGTTTTCCAAACCCCTTTCATCTATGATAATTGGTTCCTGAATTATGATTCTGCAAAAGTAATCCCATAAATGGACATCCAAGTAGATTTTACAACCAGTGAAATTCATAGGCCAATAAATAAATAGCCATGTATACCAAACCTAAACACCATGCATTCAAATGGAGCCAATGTTAGGGTTTCTAAAGATCCAGAAAAAGAAAGATTATTTAAACAGAAGATCTTCGTCCTTCTCTTCAGGCAGAAAATTGGCAAACTCCATCACCTCCCTAGCTGCTCTTCTTTGCTCCAACTCCTTTGATTTTTCTTTGAGAATCTTTTTCTGTTTTTATGTGTTCTTTAACCTGTAGAAGTCTCCTCATGCTCTCTCATCCTGCTCTGTGATAATATAAACAAGGGTAACGTCAATCCAGGGAATCAAGACATGCTCAATAGCATTTACATGCCTGTTGGTTTTTCATTAATTGACAGTTGTATATATTAATGGGGTACAATGTGATTTTTGAGCTACATATACATTTTTGGAAGATTCAGTCAAGCTAATTAGCATCTCTATTGCCTCATCAACTTATTGTTTGCAGTAAGAATGTTCAAACATCTATTATTTTAGCAATTTTGAAATATCCAATACATTATTATTAACTGTGGGGCCACAGAGCACAATAGATCCCTGACACTTATTCTTCCACTTTATCTAAAACTTTATGCACTTTGATCAACATCTTCCTTTTTCCCATTGCTTCGCCCTCTGGCTTCTTATAATCACTTTTCTACTTTCTGTTTCTATGAGTTTGATGTTCAGATTCACATACAAGTGATATCATAGAATATTTGCCTTTCTGTGCCTGGCTTACTTCACTTAGCACCATATCCTAAAGTTCTATCCATTTTGTCAGAAATGACAGAATTTCCTTCTTTTGTAAGGCTAAATAATATACTATTCCTCCCCTACCCACAGGTAATATGTTCCAATATCCCTAGTGGATGCTTGAAACTACAGATAGTACCAAACCTGACTGCTATCAATGAGAACACATTTCTGTTCATGTATTCCACTCACAAATTTTATCCATTTCTATCTTAACTAAGCACTTGTCATGCACTGTGGCCATAACTTTTATAGTTTGAGGTGTGACAGCAAAGCTAGTAAGGATATCTTTTCCTTCTTCACACTTTCATGGACAGCAGATTTGTTTTTGCCATGGATCTTAGCAGCCTAAGCATGTGATTTTTTTTTTCTTTGTCACATTAGGACTTAGGCCTTCAACATATGAGTTTTGGGAGACACAATTCTGTCCACAGTACTAACCTTTGAATAATTTCTCATCTCTCCATTTTTTCTCCACCAGGAAAGCCTCCTAAGCCAGCAGAAACACTAGCTAAGGGGGAATCTACATTGAAGGTGGAACAGCAAAATACAGACTCGTCAGTTACACACCCAGGATAACTGCAGCAGCAGGGGGTATAGATCATCCTACAAACCTCTTCTATAAGTTTTCCTCAAAATTGTGACTAACCAAAATCAAAAAGAGGCTCTACCTGAATAGAGTGAATTTAATGTGGGAAGCGTGTTGATCTGAAGAGTGCAAGTGGCAGAATGTAGGCAATAAAATGATGAACATCCAACTTCCAGCTGCTGCAAGCACTGCAGCTGCAATCTTCCATTCATTGCTTTTTTGGAGGTTAATGGGAGGCACTTCTCCTAGAGACACCTGGGAGATAGACCCCCTCCACCAGAGGGAGCAGCCAATGGTGGATATAAAAGCCCAGGTCTTTGGCCTCAAGATCACAACATTATAAAGTATAATTTACGTTCCAGAATTTCAGGGATTAGGTTTAGGCTGTATGAACCTGGAACCACAAGCTTGCCCAACTTCTTCCCCTTCCCTATTCTCTCCTTTGTAGATGTTTCTACAAAGGATGTTTCTACAAACTCTCCTTTGTAGATGTTTCTGAGTTCAGCTCTTTAGTAAGTTCCATGCATCTCAATCTCTGTCCCAGGCTCTACTCCTAAGCAGCCTAAATGAAGAGAGTCATTTTCCCTATTTCCTTAAAATATGCTTAGAGATAATCTGGCTTTATTTTAAACTAAAAATACACTTTCTTAGATGGAGTGAGAAAAATTCTAAAGATTTTAAAATCTTTAAATTTCAATATCTAAAAGCTGATTAATTTTTGCACTTAGAATTTTATACACACTTACAAACACAGACAAATATGCACACACATGCATATACATACAGAAACACTGTAATTTAATTACTTTCCATTATAGCTACATATTTTATTAGTCAAGTTATTAAGGATTTTCATGCTGTTCTGTATTCCCATTTTGTATTTTCTTAATTGTTATAGTTTCCTTGATACTTTACCTTTTTGGTGGGATTAATTTTTTTCTAGTTTTTTCTATATTTGGCTACAGAATAAACCTGTATGTCACAGGCATTATATCTTCATCTTATATACATAAGTTTTTTAATCAAAATGAGTTTCTCATTACATCTCACCATTGAAAATCTGAACATAATAAAGTCTCAATATATTAAATATGTCCTATTATTAGCATAAACATTTTAAATATGATTATGTCATATTAAGTCATTGGTACTGACATTTGTTTATGGAAAGAAATAATTGCATTATTATATATCTCTGGCTTTTTCTTTCCGAACCTATAATTAAAAAATAAAGAAAGACAAACATCATATCTACTATTTTTCCTCCCCAACACAGTTTCTAAAGAAATATTGGAAATGTTCTTTGAAAGAAATAATGTGCTTGCCATAAAGTTCTTACATATTTTCTGATTTGGTGTTGGAAGCAGCAGAAGACCTTGAAGAAAGGAGAAGAGACAAAGGAAGAGAGCAAAAGACAACGAGCAAAATGTTATCTTTTTGTACTCCTCAAATCTCTCCTTCCCAAATCTCTTCTTTGCAATATTTAATTCCAAACTACAAATCACTTTCTCCAGACAAAATCTCCTTAGTCCCTTTCCTGTTAATGATGTAACAGATCATTCAAATGCACATGTGCTAATTTTAGCTTTGGACTTGATTTTGTCTATTAATATTTGTAGTTTCTATAAAGAAAATCTTTATCTTGCATGATTTTATAAACAAATAAATTATGTTTAAACTGAGTTTACAGAAAAACTGTCAACAATTTTTTTTTTTTTTTACTCCTGCATGGAGAGTGGGGCAGAAAATAAAAAATGGCCAAGTGTTTTACAAATTTTTGTCCCTGGAAGAGAGACTGCACACTTATTTTAATGCAAAATCACACTTTATTTTGCTTAAGGGATTTTCATTATTGTTGTTTCTGTTATTTGCTGTTATCAGTTAAGTCACTCCTGTATTGCAAACACTTATACTCAAATCAAAAAGATGGAATATTAATTTTCCTTTCATAAACTGATAAGTTGTCAGTTTGGTTTATGTATCAGTGTTTTCATTGACATGTATCTGATAATGAAAGTCATACCAACTGAGATGGCTCTGACAATAGTATCAATACTTGATACCCAACAACCTGAGAAGCACACTCATTATTAGTAACCATACTGATGCAGACAGCAAGCTATTTCCACTACAGTATCTTTCTACAGATTTGTTATAATAAAGGTGGGGCAAAAGTTTGGGGAAAAAGTATGCTAATTATTATGGACATTTAAACCCCATGTTAAGACATATACTCAACTTTACCACATTCTTGCATCTCTAATTTCCTTGACCTGATCATTACTTCAATTAAAAAGCCTTATAACATTACATAAATTTGAGTTTTGAGTTAAACTTCACCTATCACAATTGCTAAAGCCTACATTGGTAGATTTTCTGAATTCTTTCCCCTTTCAATAACTGTCATATCTGCTTATAAGCCATTATGACAAAATGTCTCTTCAAAAATTCTCTTTTACTCTTATTATCACTATTATAATGTATGACATAGCTGAAGTGAACTGAAAATATCATACACTTTTCTAAGGATTGCCACCAATTATCCACCCAACCTAAATTAAACTATTAAAATTATATAATATATATTACATAGTTCTATATGAATATCCATATACACATATATCTATATAATCATAACTGTAGTAATAGTTCTACTACTGCTATAATACCAATAATAAACAGAAAAATGGCTCACCCAAAGGTTTCATGCCTAATCACCAGAACCTATAAATATATATTGCCCTACTTGGCAAAAGGGATTTGTAGATGTGATTAAAATTAAGAAATTTAAAATGGGAGGTTATTCTGGATTATCTGGATACTATTCAGATAATGTAATCACTTGAGCTCTTACAAATAGAATAAATAGGCAAAAGAGACAGTCAGGAGATGTAGCACACAAAGGAGGCAGAAGGACACAGCAACATGAGAAGGCCTGGAGTGTGGTGGGTGGCTCAGAGATAGAGGGTCCACCATGAGCCAGGTCCAGAGAGATGCCTCTAACAGTTAAGTGTGGTCCTGAGATGACAGCCAGCAAGGCAATGGGCACCTTCAGCCATGTTAGATTGAATTCCCGTGGAAGCAGATTACTCCCCGAGAAGTTCCCAAAAGAAAAGTAGCCCTGCCATCATCTCTATTTTGGTCTTCTGAGACACTCGGAGGGGAGATACCTCTGTCATTTTGTACCTAGATTTATGACTCATCAAAATCGTGCTGTCATAAGTAAGCATTGTTTTAAGCCACAGCATTCGTGGTAATTTGTTAAGGCAGCAATAGTAATTCATACGCTTACCTTCTCCCCCTCTGTCCCAGCCACCAATAAAATTAAGCCACGGAAAACTCAAGGGTGCTATTTTTCAGTAAGTAGTCAAGTTATTGTGCTTGAGGGAGCTTTAATTTATATTGAATTTTCTTTGGATTATCTTGTTATTTACCTTTTTTTTTTTTCTTATGTCTCCATTCACATTTTGGGTCTAATATTTTTCTGTTAGAGCATTGTGTTCTTCCATTCCTCCTACTGGGTCCTTAATATTTTCCTTCTTTGCTTACTTATTTCTCTCTCAGTTATAGATCTATATTAAAAAATATAGTCCAAACTATGTCTGCTTTAATATATTTTATGTGTGGACATTATTTACTCTTTATAGCTGGAGAAAAGTGATTTTTTAAAAGAAAAGTATTTTTTAAAACCAAGGAAAAATAAAAAAGAGAGAGGGGGAAGTATATATAAAGCACTTTGAAAGCTATTTCATATTTCCTCTGTTTTTTCACATGGGAACTTATGAGTTAATTTTTCTTTACACTTCTTTTTATGTTAAAAAAGGAAACCAAAGTCACAAGGCCAGAGTCATGAGGTAATAATAAGCTTAAGGTTACACAACTAAAGAAATTGCCAATGTGGAATTAAACCCAGCATAATCTGACTTCAAAAGATCTGTCCTTTCAGCCAGGCCATCCATAATGTTGTGTTCAGGGACATTAAACTGTGTCTTCAAATGTATTCTTATCATTGTACAGGGCCTAGCACAATGCTGGGGATGGCAAAAATGCTGGATATATATGCATTTCACTGACTTCACCAGAAAAAAAAGAAAAGAGAGATGACTTTTGGTCAAGATCAAAATAGACTAAAACAGAAGGTATTAAAATAATGGATCACCATTCTCACCATTAACACTCCGTGTAGGTATCACCTCCCCTGAGAAACCATATCAGATGGTACAAGGAAGAGTTTGTCTATGTTTCTCTACAATTTACATGACTTGTACATACATTCAGTTTTGCAAAGTAAGGGAAGATAGTGCTTGAGAGCACACATTTTTAATGAGACTGTCTTGTATCTTGTCTCTGCTGTTTAATCAACTAAACTCTATTCCTATTTATCTTCTATTTGTTCTTCTAATATAGAAGGGCAAAGCCTAAACCATGTACTAATTGGTCCTCCACATAAAAGTTTACGACCTCTCGCTCTAATATATCCAATTCTTTTGTACCATGTGCCCTTTTTCTCCCTCTCTGTATCTCTCTCTGATTCCTAGAATGTTATTTCTACATTTTTGCACAATTAGCTCTATTTTTCATTCATTTTTATCTTAAAGACCACCTTTTTAGATAATCTCCTCATTTATTCTCTTCCTACATCAGTTCATGTAACTTTTATGATAGCATTTATGATTCTTGTCATAATATTTTTACATACATGTCGTTCAATTATTGTTTTTGCTTCACTTCTTTACTCAGTGAAAGTGGTCACTCATTTGCCTGTTCATAACTGTATCAGCACAGTCTAGCATGTGACCAGATTTTGTGAATTTACTGAAAAAAATAATAATGTGTATGAATAAAATATGCTACTTTGCCTTATGTAAATGGTATAGAACACTTCTCTCTAAGCATCATTATTAAATAAGTGCAGTTATCATAGATTTGGTGAGTAAAGTTATTTTTAGAGGTAAAGCCTTGTTTGACTGATAGCATTGCTATTACTTCAGAAAGGGCAATCCTTCTGCTTTGGGTCTCATGAAGTTGATATGCTTTTCCTTCTTTAAGATTTGCTTTTCTTCCATAATTTTAAGAAAAATTACTGTCACTCAAATATGTTCATCTTCAAACTCTGCTCCCATTAAATAAGAATAATTGACAGAGAACTCTGTAGAAAAGTGAGACATTGAATAGTGATAATCACCCAGGAAATTGCCTCATCCCTCTGTTGTCTTTTTGGTTAAGAAGAAAGAGCCTATATTTGTGGACTTAAGCAATTGGTTTAAGTGGAACAAAAGAAACTTGCTGTGATTCTGTTTGAGACATAATGTCTTCTCTATAACAGTTTTTCATTTCAATAGGAGTCCAGAGCTTAGTATTATTTATAGTACACTTAGGATATTCAATGCTTGCTTGCTAGAGAACATTTATGTTTTACACTTGAGCTCTAATTTTAAAAGGCCTGAATTTTATGAGACATCCCTATAAAATTAACAAAAACTAGTCAGTGGTTCTTAATTTATTGTTTACTAAAACATGAATATGTTATTACTAATCCTGGCTATGAATAGGGTGATAACTTATTAAATAATCCTTTAAACGTGTATTCACATCCACCCTACTAGTTCCACTTTCTCTGTCTCTGTCTGTCTCTCTTTTTCTCTATGTCTCTCTCTTCCTCTCCACACATGCACACATATCCCCTACACACACAGTGCAAACTACATATTGACCTATATTTCTGGGCTTGTATGCATATATGTTCATGTAGGTTTCTGTGCTTTTAACTATTATTTGATAAGATCAGGTACAGTTGTGTAGTATCTTTCTATTTCTTTAATGAAGAATAGTATGTGTGAAGTGTCTTAGCATTTCATAGATGTCTTGCAAGAAATGTATACAAACATTTGCTGAATTGAATTCAAGTTTCTTTTTATATTAGTCTGCTTGAGCTGATGTGACAAAATTTCATAGAATGGGTGGATTAAGCAACAGACTTTTATTCCTTTACAGTCTAAAGGCTGGAAGGCCCAAGATCAAGGTTCCAGCAAAGTTCAGTTAATGATGAGGGCACTCTTTCTTGTATCTTCACATGACAGAGAGAGAGAGAGATCTCTTATTCTTCACAGTTAGAATAGCTCTACCTGTAGCTATTAGAATCCCATTCTTATGACCTCATTTAACCTTAATCATCTAAAGACATCATCCCCAGATAGTCACATTGGGGCATAGACCTTTAAAAATTTGGGGAGACACAATTTAGTATAATACTTGTCTTTGAAGAACTTTCCATTTCTCCATATTTTTTCTTAATTTACTTATGAAAATAAAATGTATGAGATTTTATTTCCTTGAATCAATGGTCTACATAGAATACTATTCTTATTTAGAGCATAAAAACAATGCCCATTTTCATGTATTTATATTAATCTTTTTATATCTTCATAGAGTTATGAATATTTATACTTGTCTCATTTATGATTGGCATGTGTTTATTCCTAGAATAGCTTCCTTGCTTTAAACTACAAGGGATGAAACCTGGCTCTGGTAATTCTTGTAGCATGTTTTTCCTGAAGCTTATAGTTATAAATGTGACAATCCTTCCCTCTGAGTTTACATGCTTTCTCTTGAAAGTGACAATTTTTTTTCCATTCCATCATATGGGAATTCTTTACACTCTTATCATTTCCCTTCTTCTCTCTCAAATTGTTCAAGCTATGGCTATAAAATCATTTCAAGATAAGAGTTTTATCAGGTTAAACAAATTCAAGCTATATTAAATGTTAGAGTTAGGGTCTAAGACTATATGGAGAAACCAGTTTTATCTTCTTCATTGCATCATAATAAAAATTCCACTTGGTTTCCAGAGAAAATCTTCAAAAATGTTTCCAGTGGTTGAACCCATTCATCATAAACTACTAAATTTCTTCTTCATAGCAAGCACTTTAGTTTTCTAGTACCTTCTTAAAGGTACAACTCCTAGATTCCCCTCTATCCTCACTATCTTTTTTCCATTCCTTCTAGTCTTAAAATAAATATGTTTGAAATTATGACAGCCCAAATTATTAATAGATACATATTCATGTGATCTGGTGAGAAGATATATATATATATATGTATATATATATATATATATATATATATATATCCTAAACAAAGTCCATACTATGATGTTTACATACAACTGAGACTGAGAAATGCAACTGAGACTCCAATGCAACTGAGACTGAGAAATGGTGAGGAATCTACCCAAAGTAAATGACAGATTTGAGAACTTTTCAGGCTGACTTGTCTCCAAAGTCAAAAATTGTGTGTGCCATTTTGATGTCCTTCCTAAAATTTAGTCAACAGATAAGACATTTTAGATACAGTGCTGGGTATATCACCTAAAATCATATGTAAACATGTAGATTTTATTTTGTGGAGAAAAAGTATTTGCCAAATATATTAAAACATATAGCAGGTGTGACTATCGCATTAAGTAACAATCTGTTATCCATTAGAAAGGTTGATCCCTGGGAATATATCTTATAATCGCTTAGGAGAAAAATGGAGCCCTATTTCGAATATTTATTGTCTCCTGGGAAGTTACATTTCTTGCCTTAGTGAACTCATTTTTTTTTTACTCACGTAATTTGTTATTGTTGTTGGACAGAAGCCTCAAGTAGCATTCTCTGTATCTCAATCATCTTAATCACAGTAAGGAAAGAAACAAATGAAAAAAAAATTAACACAAACAACTTTGGCTAGTTGAACTTTTCTTTTAATGACATAATCTCTGAGAATGCACCCAGTTCTATCCCCAACACCCACCAACAATGCTGTTAAAATTTTCAGACCAGAGCTTTGAGAGATTCTCCAATTCAAGCAAGACTTGCAATGTCCATCCTCATCCCATTTCAGTTAATATTAATTCTTTAATTTATCATATTGATATTGATAAGAAAAAACAGAAAAAACTAGGCTTAATAAAAATTTCCAAAATGCAGCATTAAGTATCTGACATATCTTATATTTTTTAGTAAAACATAGGTAAGAAACCCACTTTGTGGGCTGCTATGTTCAATTTTAAGTTCCCTAGACTTTTAATTATTCTACTTTTAAAAAATTGGGGCCTTTTGATTATGATCTAGCATGCTTGCTTAATTCATATGACCATGTTTTATACTCAAGGAAACTGTGTTTTAAGTGTTTCATGTATTTTACATTTATTTTGCAAATAATGCTACATGGGAGTATATCACTCTCATAAGCAAGTGATATAAGGTTCCCAATTCAAGGAACTCTCAATAAAGATAAGGAAAAAAAGTCATACAACTTTCACATGAACTTAATTAAACAAAATCTAGAACTTATGTGACAGATGCAATGCCTAGCACTATTGGTAGTGTTAGGCTACTCTTTTTTTATTTGTTTGTTTGTAATTTATGCATTGACCTGAGAAATTATATGTGAATTATGCAACAATGTCTTTTGGCTAAAAGCTGCCCTATAAGATGAAGGTTATAATTAAAGGAAAGACTAACTATGCACTAAATTTAACCTTCAAGAAGGAAAAGAAGACCATCTGGTTTAATTCTATGCCTTTACTGTGCAAATATGATTATAGTGGTTTATACGCTCTATTGTTGACACCAATTTTAAATCTGTTTTTATGGATCATTTCTTACAGTGTCTCCCTTAGGGAAACATGTATGAGATGACAGGGAGGCTTGTAATGATACTTAAGCAATAATTAGTGATAGTGGTAACTTTTAGAAGACTTTTAAAACAGCAAATGAACTAAGGGTAGCTTACCCTCCCTAATTAAATACATTTAAATTAAAAAAAATAAAGCACACTAAATACATTCTAATATCTTTAAAACAACTAAAGATATGCTGTAAGCATTTAAGTGCAACATGCTCTTAACCATGTTTATTTATGGAAATATGTTCAAAATTTAAGGCTGCATTAAAATTTTCATGACTTTTTCTAGTGTTTTAAATGCAATAGTTAATCTTGAAATGAACTTCATTGCCATGAACAGTAATGCACTACAGAATTTTAAAGATCCTGGCAATGGATGGGATTTATTTTAGGAACAAGTAAGATATTCATATATATATATGTAGCCAAAAGTGTGAAAAATACAATCTGCTCTATAGTATCTACTGTTATTTGAAGCAGATATTCAAAAGAAATGATTGCTGCAAGCATGTCAAAAAAAAAATGTTGCAAACCTTAAAAATATTGCCTGAGAAGCAAATTTCATGAGAGGGCAATGTGTGAACTTTCTTGGATTTTTGTCATAATGCAAAAATGAAATAAAGTCTTCTTCTTCTTCTTTATTTTTTTCTTAAGTTTTCTAGGTTCTTAAAGCATACTGGTGTGTAAATATAATGATAGGCAGAAAAAAAATTGGCTCGGGATAATTTACAAGAAAATGAGACTGCCAGGAATTGTAGTCTTTCAGTGTTGTTTTGGATGATTTCTGTCATTGTTTGTCTATCGAATTTGTTATTTTAATGTTGCTTAGTTATATGAAAATTTCACTTAAAAGAATTAAGAACAATAAAGATATGTTCCAAAAATAATATGAAGCAGAATATTAATAATAATATAAAACAGAACCCTTAGCTAGATGCACTGCAGGATGCAACTATTGTTCTATCTGATCAACATCACCACTCTCCAGCACCTTTTTGAGAAATTTTATCTAGCCAGTAATGACCTAGGCCTGGCTACCATACTGCTATTGACCCACAAAATTTGTTCTCAGGTGAGCAGACAGCATGAACCATACAAGACTTCTTTTCCTAGATATTACGCAACTGATGTTGGAAAGTAGAAAATATCATTTTTTTTCTAGGGTTGCTGAACATATCCCCAGCCATGACTTAATTGCTACCAGTGTCATTTATAATAGCTATTATACTTAACTTACATAGCTTCGATAATTATTACAACATAGATTACATTAAGCAATTTCATTTTCACAATCAAATATAAGAATGCTCTAAACAATGGAAGAGTCATTTGATTTGCACTAAAGGAAATCCATGTTGAATAAGCATTTCTTTTTCCTTTATTTTTATTAAAAAAATAGAGATTATAGAAAAGAAAAAAACCTCAGCTTGTAAGAAGGTATAATCTTGAGAAATTTTCTTTTTTAAATGAAGAATCCATTTCCAGTAATTGTTTTTGCAAAAACAAATCAATATTTTTATCCCTTTAAACTCTCATTCATCCATTCAAATATTTTTGTTCAATATTAATAACTGGAATTAAATTAAAGTGCTAAATATACCAGTAATTAAAAACACCCAAATGTATGTCTCATCCTGACTAAATTTTTTTTAACAACTTTTGTAATTAACATCTTTAATTATTTTTCCATGATATAGATGAGCTATTGTCATGTTACCAGTTGTATAAATGGGGACTGTAATGGTTATGAGTATTTCATCCTTATTTTGATATGGTATGTTTATACATATGTTCACCAAATATTTGTTTTCTTCCCTTTTTCATGCATTTGTTATCTAACATAAGATGTATTAATTATAGTTAACTTTATATGAGTATGCAAATTACATGATATCCAGTGAAAGTGTGAATCAGCTAGGAAAAGAAGCAACATCACTCAAAGACAAAAAATGAGAGGACTCATTCTCTTATAGGGAAAAGGCTACTGTGTCTTCAGTTATCAGGATAGCTACATGATGCTAGGTGGAAGTGTCACTTATGTTCTTTATTTAAAAATTATGTATGTTTGAAGAATTTGTATAAGTGCAAAGTTGGTGCTCATATTTCTTTTATTGTGCCAACTAGGCTGTATTTCTGGATAGGTTGAACCCAAGAAAGATTCACATTTTTGATTTGGAAGGCAGAGGTGAAGAAGCAATTTTAAAAATTTTAAGCCCTCACATGTTGATGAAGATAGAATTACTCATTATTAGCAAGAGGTAGTGCTTCACCTGACAATTGTTTCGCCATCCCCTCAATCGTCCTTGAAACTTCTCTAACTTTATGATAGGTGAATTTGTTAAGCTAAGTTATGAAAGTCCCAGCTTCTGTATGATAACCATATCAATGAGTTCT
Organism: Microcebus murinus; assembly: GCF_040939455.1. Taxonomy (NCBI): domain Eukaryota; kingdom Metazoa; phylum Chordata; class Mammalia; order Primates; family Cheirogaleidae; genus Microcebus; species Microcebus murinus. The sequence goes on from NC_134114.1 coordinate 19,297,426, forward strand.
GAGGCCACAAAAATTGCATTGATGTTAATCCATAATCATGGGCTCCAATTGTGCTGTGAATTCTGGCTTGTTCTTGTTCTCCCGTATCTTATATACATCTTCTCTTCCTGACTTCCTCCCTTGTAGACTTCAACTCTTGCGTCAGATGCAAAGAAAAGAGTCTTACAGAGACTACTTAAACAGAAAGTTTAGCCAGCTCTGACCATTACATAAGATTGAATCTCTGAAATAAACATAAATCTAGATGGATAGATAGAACCTTAATTATTAAAATATCCTTGAATAACATCTTAATCAGTACAGTGAAGCATGTATGGAAAAGCACACACAGGAAAAAGTGTGTGTATGTGCATTTAATGTTTTATAATTATTTTCTTATTTCAAACCTTTGTGATACACATAATTAAGCCCATAAAAAATTAAGCAATAATAATAATCATAGTCATCATCATTAAAAATGTGTTTTCCCTTTTTTTAACTAGAAATTTGTTCCAATTTTCTGATGTAAGGCAAAATAAGGTCATTAAACTTCTAGTTGTTTATTTGTTTTTATAAAATTAAGAATACACAAATGGGTTAAGAATGTGGAGAGAAATAAAGAAAAGTGTGATTATTCTAAAAATTCATTTTTCAAAAGTTCTATTTTTACTACATCATTCCATCTGTCTCAATTCTTCTTTGTGATAATAAAAATGCATTGTTTTATTCTTAACACACAAGGAGTTTTTGAGCATATGGGCAACTCCTTATAAAATGCTCCATACCTATAATTTTCTTTAGAATTTTGTTTCCAATGCTAAATTTGGTACAGTGTTAATATATAACCAATAAATTGTGTGGTATTCTTGCAAAGAAAAAGTGATATTAATGGTATTTTAGCTATAGATTTTATATATTATTTAGCTATAGACATAAGTAAAAAAACTGCATTTTGTATAAATTTAAAATACAAAAATTCCTACATAGAATACTATTAGAATTTATACTATGAAATTTTATTTTAATTCTAGATGCAGCAAATATTTTATAGAAAATATATTGTGATATTATCATTAATAAGATAAAAATATGAAAAATCAAAAGTCTTAAAATTTTGGAAGTATTATGCAATAATAAAAATTAATTTAAAAAAATTAAAAGATTCTAGAAATAAACACAAATAAACATAATCAATTGATCTTTGGCAAAGGAGCAAAGACAATACAATTGCAAAAAGCTACTCTTTTTAACAAATGGTACTGTAATAACTGAGCATCTATATGCAAAAAAAAAAAAAATCTAGATATAGACTTTAAGCCCTTCTCAAAAACTAATCCAAAATGGATAATAGATCTAAATGTAAAACACAAAACTATACAACTCCTGGAAGATAATACAGGAGAAAATCTAGATGATCTTGGATATGATGACTTTTTAGATAGAACACAAAAGTCATGATCTACGAAAGAAAGAATTGATAAGCTGAACTACATTAAAATTATAAACTTCTGCCCTTTAAAAGACAATGCCAAGCAAATGAATCAGAAAGCCACTAACTGGGAGAAAATATTGCAAACGACATATCTGATAAAGGACTCTGTTCAAAGTATACAAGCAACTCTTTAAATTCAACAATAAGGAAGCAGTAAACCCCATTACAAATTTTGAGGAAGAGCATAGCACACAATTCCCAAAGAAAATATACAGATGAAAAATAAGTATAAGAAAAGATGTTCAACACTATATGCCATCAGGGAAATTCAAATTAAAGCAAAAATGAGATACCGCCATTCACTTATTAGAGCCAAAATTCAAAACACTGACAATGCCAAATGCTAACAAGGATATGGAGCAAAGCAAACCCTCATTGGTTGCTGACAGGAATGCAAAATGAGTGGTATAGCTATTTTGGAAGATAGTTTGGTAGTTTCTTACAAAGCTCTTTTCATAAAAAAGCAGCAGTTGTGCTCCTTGATAATTACTCAAATGAACCCAAGTTATGTCCACTCAAAAAACCTTCACAAAGATATTTACAGTAGCTTTATATTTAATAATTGTCAAAATTTGGGAGCAACCAAGGTGGACCTCAGTGAATGAATGCATAAATAAATGTGGTGTGTACAGACAATGAAGTATTCAGCACTAAAAATAAATAAGCTATCAAGTCATGAAAGTATATGGAAGACACTTAAATGCACATTACTAAATGAAAGAAGCCAATCTAAAAAGATATATAAATACACACACATATACACACACTGTATGATTCCAAGTATATGAGCAAGTATATGACAATCTGAAAAATGGCAAAATTATGAGAAAAATAAAAATATGAGTGATTTCTAGGGTTTGGAGGAAGGAAAGGAAACATAGGCAGAACACAGAGGATTTTTAGGACACTTGTCTATTCTTCACGTTACAACGGTGGATACATGTCAATATACATTTGTCAAAATCTGTAGAATGTACAACACCAAGAGTGAACTCTAATGTAAACTATAGACATTGGGTGACAGTGATGTGTGATAATAAATGTAGGCTCATTAATTGTTACAAATGTGCCACTGTGGTGTGAGATGTAGATAATGGAGGGGGTTTTACAGGGTTTGGGTCTAAGGTATATGGAAACTGCACTTTTCACTCAATTTTGCTGTGATCTAAAACTACTTGAAAGAATAAAGTTTTAAAAAGATTAGGTAACAATTAAAACCACATTTCCTAGCATTTAACAATGTAGGAATTCCTATAATCACTATATATCATATTGAAAAACAATCTTATCTGGTGCTTTTGTATGCACATGTATGTTAGGAAACAAAATGGAAGATGCGTAATAAAATATTATCAGTTTCATGAGTATAATTTTATTTTCTTTCTAAATCATTAATCTCTGCTTTTCATAAACATGTATGTTAACTGAGAATCACATGATTGAGAAAAATATAAATAAGGTCATCCTTTTCTGATATATCTGCAACTAGAAATTAAGCTTATTGTGTCAGGATAAATAAAAGATGAAATAGTGATTTAAATGAATAAATAAAAGTTCCATGAAAAAGGATTATCTGGCTGCAATAACAGAAAGTTTGATTAAGGTTAACTTAAACCCTAATGTTTAAAACGTACTGTGTGCTTAAGGAAGAGTCAGGGTTTAGAGCTTGTGATTCCCCAAGGAGTAGTCAGTCATCAAAGTTCTGTGATTGCTCTTCAAGGAGGGAGGCTTTTTTCTCTGCTTATTTACCCTTGGGAAATTAACCTTATTCCTAAGACTTTCTCTCCATGATTCTGAGATAGTTGCCGCAGATCCAGCATTTATATCCTGGCTGCAGAGTCCCTAAAGCAGAAAGGAAGGAAGGAGAGTAATGTTTGTCTCACAGCTCCTTTACTTCATCAGTATTAACATTTCTTTTAAAGAAGCCTTCACAATGTTCTACATTACTTCTAATTCAAAAGAAATAATCGAGTATTTAAGTCTAAATCAGTCATTGGCAAGAAAAAATTAAAAATGTCATAATTGGCTTGAACTCATCATGAATTATTCTGTTTCCTGTCAAAAACTTCACCAATTTATGTTATTAATATTTGCGTGTTAATTAATAAGGAAGAATGGAAGGTGAGTATTGAACCATCAATCAAGAACACCTTCTACAACACCTTAATGAAATCTAGATAAGAGTAGGCTTAAGGTTAATGATTTTATGATCTTATGTTGCATTTTATTGATATAAATGTATCAAACACGGAGGTTCTATGTAGTACAGTTATAGCTAACTGTTAAAAATCTATCCAAGGATATGTGAAACTAAAATTTTCATAGCATCTTTAATAATGCTATCAATAGAGTTAGATGTTTAAAATGTTCAATAAAAAAGACAGGAACAAAGTTCCAAAAAGTATTATAGTAAGAAGAACTACAATAATTTTGTGAACCCCCTTTTCTTGGATGTCAAAATATAATAAAGTTGTCTATAATGCTCTGGTTTATGGGACCTGAACTGCATTAAGGACATATTTTAAGGACCTTGCAGGGTGACGTCAATTGATATGGTTTGTGATTTTTTTTCACTTCAACACTAGTTTATTTCGTATTGCTAAGATCACTTGAAATCTTTATTATGGATCCAAAAGTGCCATGCTTAGTGAATTATGCCTACAAGGAGCTTAAATGCCAACTCATTACAGTTCTCTTGAATTTAAAACTTATGTGTCATTTTTAAAGGCTATGGTTAATATTTTCTTCAAAGTCAAAATTTATTTTATTTAGTGGTCTAATCAAGTTATCAGTTATATATGCTGCTTAATTGCAGAAGTATATTTTATAGCATTGACCTATATATGCTTTTTTATATTAATTATCTGTTCTACACAGTTAATTCTAAATAAAGAAGCATACATTAAGTGGCACAAGTAAGGGCTTTTGTGTCTGAAATTCTTTCAAAATTTCCTTCAGAATTTTTTATGTCATAATTGCTAGGTGGCTATTACATTTCTGGAAAAGTTAGAAAGATATGAAGAAAGGCCATGTTCTATCTCTTTTTGTTTTTATCAAAAATATATGAAAGCATTCTTCAAAACCCTCTACAGAAATCCACTTCTCATTTACCAGAACTGTGACACATGACTAATTATAGCTGCATGGTAATGAGGGAAAGAGAATATTAGCTTTTCCCATTCCTAGTCTGGAAGCCTGAAGGATCAAGAAAGTTGGGAATAGGAGTTGGGAAAACCAACAACCATTGTTTGTTATATGAGCACATATACTTACATTATTTAAAGTTTGCATAGACATAACTATTTCACCTCAAATTTTTAGTATATCATATTCATAATTTTCTAGTATAGAATTAACATCTATAGAATTATGAAACTCAACCATTCATTAGGCCATAAAAGAATAATGCATATTGTAAATTTAAACATAGTTATAGAAAACTCAAGGGTGGGCAGAGAGAAATAAAGAGTATAAGAGGGAACTTTTTCTATATAGTTTTCAAGTTCTTGTTTATAATTTTGGAAAAAAATGGTTTTTAGAAGGAAGTAAGTTAAATTTTTGAAGAAGACCTGAATTCCTTAATTTTCTCATGCAGTGTTATACATCTTGTTTTTATTTTATTTTATTTTTTCTGTGCAATATGATTTGCAGGAATGTTTTTATTTACTTTAGAGTTAGTATATGAAATGGGGTCATGGCTACTATATATTCTCAATAAATTGCTTGTTTTAGCTTTACAAAATGCCTACAGAACTCTACAGGCTTGTAGTATTTATAATTTTACTTGCCATCAAAGGGTATTTTTCTGCACAATCATGTTGTGATGAAATATCTGCTTCCAAAATATGCATATTCTTGTTAAGAATTCCACCCCACTTAACACCATCATACAGTTCCCTCCCCCTTTAGAAAGTTTTATAATTTATTTTATCTTGAATATTCCACATTTTAGCTCTATAAATGAAGGCAGGAACAGCTTACCCTCAGGTCTCAGAGGAGTAGGAATTTCATTAATATTTAAATATGAAAGAATAGGATTTTGTCAATATCAAAAGAAGTGTCTACTTTTGTTTTCAATTTATATATTCACTATCCTCCATGTAATTCTCTTTCTCTGTTGCAATTTGGCCATCCAATCTTTTTATCTTGAAAGTTTTCAGTCCTGGTCCAAATAAGTCTTATTTTCGGAGAAGGATTTTTGTTGAATCACTAGGAGTTCATGGGTGGTTCTCTGAGTGTGTGGTTGTGTTTCTGAGAGATCCATGTGTGTTTCCTATAATTTGCATGTTGAGATATTTAAAAATAAGTGCATTTTTATGGATATGATATTTGTTATGATGAGTGGCCGTGTTCAGGTTGTTGCTTTGATGGTTTAGTTTGTGTGTGTACGTGTCTATGTCTGTGCGCTCACACGTTTTGGGGCTTGTCCTTCTTCATTTAAGTCTTTCAGCAGAAACTATCAGTCCAAAGATAAATTTAACCTATTCTTAAAAAATAAAATATAATATTCATTAATTAATATTAATTAAATATATGCAAGATAGTCATAGACATTGATATAAATGACCTATTAAAGTCCAACTGTTGCCACATGCACTAGGACACAATATCCTCATTCTTGTGTGAGAGTAAAACTCTTGGTGTTGACTGTCAGTATTAATAATGTCACTGCATTTTTTTTTATGTCCCTTCCTACTTTTCCTGTTAATTGTGCTGCTGAGTGAAATTGTTTCCAATGATGAAGGTCCCTGGAACTCTTTGTATCTATGGCTTATAGTTAAGCAGCATAACAAACTTTTATTCTAGCTAATTGTAGAACAGAGTTATGTAAATTGTGTCATATTAATACAACAGCTATTAAATAAAATATCTTCCTTTTTCCTATAATGGAAATTATTCTTACTTGGAAACTAAATATCGGTAGATTTTCCTTAGAAATAACAAAAAGACACAGCTTTCAGTGCTTTCGACCCCAATGACTACAATATTTCTTGCTACTTAACATTCTCTAAGCTTTAACACACAGCTTAAAAGGAGTGTTTTAGGATGATAATATACAAAATATGAGTAATAACCATTTATGTGATACTTAACTACTCCCTTTTAAATACATAGCAGATGAAAAGTTGTCATTAGCATACTGATAAATGTCCTCTAAACTTCTATCCCTTTAAAAAATGTTTTTCATAAAAATGTATACATTTAAAGTGTTCAACATGTTTTAACATACATAGTGAATGAGTACTATAAGAAAATTAATACATCTGTCTCCTCACTGTTACTTTTTTTCAAGAAATTCTTGAGTAAGAATATTTAACCAAGTTAATAAGAATTAATGATCAATATTAATAAAAAATGAAGGTATCAAAGTTTTAAATTTTTACTTTTTTGAATGTATCTTTTGTGTCTAATATTTCTTTTGATATGGTCAAAGATTTTGAATATATTTTGACATATTTTAGAAACAAAATGAGATTGTAAAAAAACTAAAATATAAGCATTTATATCATCTTAATGGTCTTCATTTCCATAATTGGGTGTCTTTCCTTAATGTTATTTAATTCTCTGCAATTCATCTGTAATATATTCAGGTGGATTAAAATATAGGTTCATGTTTCTCCATCAGTAAAATTTAATTACCACTGGTGGGAAAAAAATCTTTAAGAATCTACTTCTAGTTTTACATCCATAAAATTGTTTTTAGATAGATAAATAATCATAATTATTTGTATTGTGTTGATGTTAATAAAAATCTAAATAGCTAATTAAAGGTGAGCTAATTAAACATAATTTGGCTAACTTTTAAGTGAATAACATTATATAATATTCTTTTCACAAAATGTAGAAAAATCAGGCCGAAAATTAAATAATATAATGTGTGATACTACTAGTGTTAGATTTAAAACTGTCGGGGGGATGGTCACACTTGAAGCTCAGACTTGTGGGGGGGAGAGGGGACAAGGCCATTATACCCAACCTTAAAATTTATACCACTATAATATGCTGAAATAAAAAAACTGCATATAAAAAAGAGAACAAATCTATACGAACCTGAAAATGTTCTGAGGCAATATTAAAAGTGGTTGTCTTTACATGGCTGCTATTATTTTTCCTTGTAATTTCACAGTTTTGTGTGAAGACTATAAATTTCCATGAAGTAAAAAATAACATTTGCATAACATTAATGTGCATGTGTACATATATATGTGAATAAATAAATTGCTCATCATCGCTACTGTTTAAATCTTTCCTAGATAAATAATTTTTTAAAGTGAAGGAGAGTTGATGATATTAGCAACAATTTTTAGGATCTCATAGACTTTGTATTGAAAAATGTTTTTTGAATATGTGTTAATTAATTCTACATACAACCTCAAAACAGTATAAGAGGTATTTTATTTACTTAATTGCTATATTAAGCATCATAATTTTTGTGGAAGAATATTTTGATAATTTTGGATATTATTCTATAAATATGAAGTCTAGTATTCATGGAATAATTAAATATTTTAGCTGAGAAAAGGGGATATTGTAGGATTAAAAAGCAAAGAGAAAATCATTGAGCATTTGATGTAGTGGTCAATAAGATAACTCCCTCACACTGAAGATGTCCATGTTCTTGTTACTGGAACTCATGAATATATTACTTTACGCAGAAAAAGGGACATTGCAGATGTTATTTAATGAAAATTCATGAGTTGGGGAGATTATCTTTTAGGAGGACTTAATTTTATTGCAAGTATTTTTCTAAGAGTAGGCAAAATGACCTGAGTTAGAGAAGGGGATGTAAAGAAGTGAAGACAGAAGCAGAAGTCAGAGTGATGTGGGACCATAAGCCAAGGAATGTGCTAGCCTCTGTAAAAGGAAAGGAAACACTTTCTCCCTTAGGACCTCCAGATTGAACATAGCCCAGCTGACACCTTGATTTCAATTTTGTAAGATCCATTTTAAACTTCTCACGTACATAACTTTAAGGCAATACATTTGTGATGTTTTAAGTCATTGAGTTTACAGTAATTTGTTACAATAGCAATGGCAACTGAAACATTCATTATATCCCTGCTACACCCTTGTTTAAAATGCATTCATATGGTTTGAGTTTTTTAAATGACCTCTGAACTTCAAAAGCATTAATTGTTAACACTAGAACCTGGAGCACTTTGTATGTGTGATGCTCAATTTCTTCATCCTTTGTTGCCTGTGTTCTTTGAGTAATGTTATTTCAGTTCACAATTTTTTATAAAGCCAGAAATTAATTGATACAATCCAAAATGAAATGCATTACCAGTAAAAAAAAAATGTAATTGACAGTTTTTAACACATTTTCATTTTATGATGAATTCAAAATTTCACAGCATATGGTAATTGGTTTGTCTTGAAATTATTTTTTAAAATATGCACTTTTCTAAAAAGTGTAACTTCTTGAGCTGTCTGTCATTTTAAATAAATTCACACTTTTCAAGCATATTTGTTTCCACCTTCTGCATCTGATTACGGTGTCTTGCCCCTCCGCCACACACACACATTCACATAGTCTGTGTGGGTTCATCTATAAACAGGAATATGTTGTTTTCAATCAGTAATGGACCCAGTGAAGGGCTGTTCATATTTCTTTTCCATATCAAATTTCTGTCGTTCTCATCAGTGAGGCACAGATCCTATAGTAAAATACACTTTTGGTATGACCTTGACTGGAGTTGACATTGTCAATATTTTCAACTCCTTCTATACTAATTAAAATTTAGCTCTGTATTCAAAAGAAATCTTCCAGAAAGCTTGTTCATTTCATGTGAAGACAATGCAGAACAGATAGAAACAAAGAACTTCAGATGAAAATTCTGATTGAAGAAAGGTTAATTAAATGAATGCTAAATTTATGTAAGCTTGTTAGAAATGGTATTTTGAAAGATATTTTTAAAATTATAACTAAACAGAAGGATGCCAAAAAAAGATAAAATTGGGAAGAAAACTATTCCTTTTGTGGGAGCATTGGCAGCACCTATTACAGGCATATTTTAATCTTTATTTTGGAAAATGTATTGTTTTTCAAAATGCTACTGAGACTTGCTGAGATATTTTTGCTGAGTAAATATTTCTATTCTCGTGATGGTTTTTCATCTTAAAAGGAATAGAAATAATGAAATGGCCTGTAATAAAAAGTTTTGAAAGGGTAGAAAAGTTTTACAGCAGTAAATCACAGCAGTAATTTGAAAATTACAAGATAACACTAAACAAAGATGATGGTTTAGGACTGAGATAAATATTGAGATTAAAATATATGAAAAAATTTATACTAGCAGTGAGTTTCCATTATGATTTAACATATTTTCCATCATTAACTCTTAAAATGCTGTTTAATAAAGGTCCACTGATGCTTTTTTTTAAGAATTATGAGATCTTTATCTTAAAACATGTCATATATTTATTCTATAAAATGCAAAGTATTGTCAGTGACCAAAATTTAAAATTATCCAAATCTAGTCAACTGAGATTATTATTATTGTAATGAGTTATGTGATATTTCAGATAATTTCTTACATGTATTTCAGCTCAACTTTCATAAAAGTTCTCACTTCCTTTTTTAAATTTTTATTTATATATTTATTTTTTGTTGTTGAAGCAATTACTTTAGTAATCCTTCCAACGTGTGGTCTATGAGTACTTACTCTTAAATTCTTACTCTCTTCTTAGCATTACTAAGGGCTCTTGACATAGCATACAAAAGAAAACTCAACAAGATGGCTGTAACAGTTGGAGCATTTATTATCACAAATTACAAGAAGCCCACAGGTAAGGCATTTTCTGAGTTGCTTAAATGAGTAAGTCATAGATGTTAACAAGAACTCAGCATTGTTCCATCTTTCTTCCATACCATTCACAGTGCCATGAGGCTTAGTTTAATAATGTGCTTGCCTTTACCGTCAAAAAATAATTGTAGCAATGTCAAAGTCTATGTCCTTACACAATAATGTCAAGAGTCTGAAACAGGAATTGGGATTATACTTCTTTTAATATTCTTAAACTACCCACAGAAGGCCCCCCTTCATGATATATGGTTCATAATCATAAATTATGTAATTAACTCATACTTAATACAATCATTTGACAAAGGGAAGGGATTCTGATACCTGATACCTGATATTCTCAACCTAAAGTTGAGGAGTTGACAATCCAGGAAGGATAGGACCATTCAGAGGTTATTGTTACATATTAAAAGTAGGTAACACTTTTTTGTAAAAGCAACAATTAGTATATGACAGATTCTTAAACAATACTTTGAATCTTTCTCTTAGTTGTTTTATCCCATTATCTTCTGCTGTGCATTTCTTCTATCAAGAGAATGCTGTTAATATAATTGTCTTCTCACTGCACGTTATTTCTATCAGCTTTAGAGGATTTTTCTTTAGGTATGATATTTTGCTGTTGTGTCATGTTTAGGTGTGATAGTTTTTCCCCTGCTATGTGTTGTATCAGTGGAGTTTTCAATCTATAGACTCATTTGTTTCCCCTGTTTTGGATAATAACTGCCTTTTATTCCTCAGGAAATTTTCACCTTAATATATTGCCATTCTTCATAGGTTAGCACTTTATAACTAATTGTTACTGTTTCTGAATTCTTCTTTCACATATTTCCTCTCCTTATTATTCTCTATTAAATTCTAGCATATTTCCTCAGAGCTATCTTTTAATCCAAAATGTTTTTCTCAGTAATGCCTTATCCATTCTTTTGGCTATCTGTGGAAAGTTGGGTATCATTTTATTTTCAATATTTCTAAATTATCTCTTCTGTTATTTACTTGTCTTATTTTCCATGAATATTATCCTTTCCCAAATTTCCTAGTGTATTTCAAATGTTTTTATTAAAAATTTTTTCTAGTTGTCTACTGTTTGTTCCACTTCCTTGAACATGAATTCTTCTGTTTTAGGAATTCATTGAGTACATTTAATGGTGCTCAATTTTCTTGTGTAGCTCTGACCACGATGGCCTTTATGCCTAATGCTCTCCTCAACTACACTTCAGGCAAACTTCTTTCTGACTATAGATCTCCATTTTCCTAGAGCTTGTATTTTAGGAAACTTATAATTGCAAATTCTTTCCTTGCCCCTTAGAGATGTAATCTTGATAAAAGCCTTTTGTTGGCAATTACAAAACAGGCATGTCTTTCTCAAAAATCTGGGAGTCATGCCTTTGAAATGTAATTATCAAGAAAATAGCACCCCTATCTCCCAGTGTCTGTAGGAGGGTAGGCACCTAATTTTAGTGGAGTACCTTATAAATTTACATACTTGAAAAATTACCTTCTGTCATAGAGATAGGAGGAAGTAAAGCCAATTAACAAACACAGGTGACCTATGATCTCCCCATCCTAAGTCTTAAAATCTTTCCTGTTTTTTGCTTCAAGGGAGTTGAGTTCTGCCTGTGTTCTGGCCTCTTCCCTATTGCAATAGGCTCAAAGTCTTCTTTGCCTGTTTAACTTTGTCTGATTCAATTCTACTTTAAAACATCCTAATTCTGTGCCAAATCCGATCTTCCATGATTGTAATTTTTTTCTCTATTTTTCTGAGCCATGTCTTATGGTTACTAACAAGTGCTATAAAGCAATAGACATATATATGTGTGCATGTATATATAATGTGTGTGTGTGTATTATGTATATTGCAGTTCCTCTGCTTATGGTTCAGTTTCAAGATCTTTCCCAAAAAATTGCTCAATTTGGGCCTGAAATTACGGAATATTGTATATTTGAGTTCTATTTGGTGTAGGAAACTCTGAATACTCCCCAACCTTGGATTGCTTTTGGCTACATTGAATGGTTTATATTGGGACCTGTCATCACCATCACCAGTGCTACACATTATCAGCTACCACTTCTTGTGGATTCTGGTTAAATGAGAATCCCTTCTTAAAATTTGTTTAGGTGCTCTCTCTCTCACCCCCTACCCCTTCCCCCACTCACTTATTTTTTTTCAAAGATATTGGAAGGAAAAACATGGGCTTTATTCAACACTTTGATGAGAGTTTCTAATTCTGGTAAATACCTATCTAATAGAAATCATTCTCCTCAATTTTGTTTAGAATGTGTCCAGCTATAAATATTCACTTCTCTACCTTCCAAGGAATATAATGGCACCCATGTGACAGAATTTTGACCAACACAATTGTATTGAAAGTCTCCATGTAAGGCAGCCCTTCATAAATGAAAAGGCAAAAACTAGAAAGAGATGTTCCCTTTGATTCATTTAGACTTTTCCTTCTTCCTGCTTGGAATTCTATCCCAATCTTTGCGTGTGGAGCAACCAAAAAGACATAAACATGATCTGGATGGCTGAACAGGAAGAGAGAGGATGCATGGGTTGTCAATAACATCGTAAAATACTACACATGTGGGTAATGAACATGAATGATCTCAGTAAACAGATCCATAAAATGTGAAGTATATAGGCCACGGAAATTCTCTTAGAAAAATCAACTAGGGACAGTATGATTGACTAAATAAGTAATATCCCCCACATAAAAGAGTATATAGTCTTACCAATTCCTAACCAGCAAAATTTGGTATGTGTCATGGACCAGGGACTATTGTAGGTTTCATATTCTCTCCTTCTGAGAATGAGGCTTTAATCACAGTTACTAATTCTTTTTCCTTAATTGTATGCTTGTTTTGTTGGAAGCAAATAACATCTTTAGTGATTTTAAATAGTAACTCCATGAGCAGCCACATTAGGACCAATGGAGAATGAAATACATCATCCAAAGATTTTGGTCCACAAGTGCAATGCAGTGATTACATGTGATTTGGGGCTTCTCCTTTGAAGAATGGCTGAGTATCTTCACTGTAGAGGAGCATGTGAATTTATGGTAGTTAACCAAAAAGACGAAGTGTTGTATACATTGTTATTTGCCTACCCAATAATCTATCCTTATCCTTCCCTAATAAAACCAGTTTAACTGTGTTAGTGGTAGCAGTGTGCCCAGCTGAAACTACTCACATTGTTTACTCCCTTCTACTTAGAAATGTTCAAATGACATAGTTATTCCAATGAACTGCCTCTATATCTGCTGTGTCTCAATCAGGAAAGCAGAAGCTCAACAAAGAATTTTCTATAGATGCTAGATGGTACACATGTGAGAAGAAATAGGCAATTCAAACTTCAGAAACAATCAAAGAAATGTCACTAACCAGCTTTGTTGCAGGTGATCAAGTAGGAGCTTGCAGAAAGCCAGCTGTGTCCAGCTGCTACAATGCTGTTGGAAATTGGGCCGGTGTTGATGCCTAGGGGGTTTCTGTCTCTGTGAATTCAAAGCAAACTTCCTGGTGGGGGCTTGGGATCGTAACTGTTCAAAAGTGATAAAAATTGGAAGTTGAAGAGATACTGACGGAAAAATCATGGACAAACTGACACCTACTATACAAACCACTGTGTCTCTCCCTCACTCCCTTTAACCAACTATGAACTTCTCAGTGTGAGAGTTACTGCTAGATTTTTGCCTATCAAATCTCATGCAAATTTTTCTTGTAGCTAATTCTAAATTGGAAACATGGAAGATATGAAATTCTGGTTATATTTCACTAAAGTGACACATTATAAAACCACTGCCCCCTCTCTGAACACACAAAGTCTTGCTAACAAAAAAGGGCTTGTCCTCCTCCATATTTACCCCAAATTCTTCCAGCCCATCCTTCATGTCTGGAAATAAGAAGCAACACCAGAAATGGTAGAATAATACTTCATATCCATAAGATGACAGTCATATGCCAGCAAATAAAGAAGAAGCCTCTGTATGATACTGGTGACTTTCCTAATGGCTGCATTAGTAATTAATTTTTGATATATACGGAAGGAAGATAAGTTTATTCCAGCCAATAATTGTCCACTTATCTGTTATTTTCATTCTTAACTGACATATCTGTGAAATCAATAACTCTGTTTTTGACTCTGAATTCAACTCCCGAATCAACATATATTTAGATGTCACTAAACTTGTTTCAATATTTTCCTGGATCATGATAACTCTTTTTGATATGCTGTTTTAGATCTCCTATAATTTCAAGATTATTTCTTTTATTATCTTCAAACATTGTCTCTATTGGATTTGTTAGATATACGTTTTTACATTTTCTATTATAAGGACTTAAGCTATTATTTTCTATCTTCTATATCCATTATCTTCTCTATTATTGCTTTAATATTTTTGCTTTTCTTTCTATGCTTACTATAATTTCATGAAATTTTTCTATGTTAAATTTCAGTTATCTATTCTATATATTGCTTTTTAAAATATGTTTATAAATGCCTAACAGCATTATTTGGACACTCCTTTACCCCATACCCCCATCTCTTCAATTTCTGTTTTTAGCTAACTATATTATGACATCTCATAACTGAGTTTTCTTTTTTTTTAATTAAATTCATGTTCTTCTTCAGGATTTTTCATACATGAAACATTTATAGGATGTTTCAATCTGTTGCAAAATTGTTGCCTTGGCCATCTTTAGCAAGCTGTTTATATATATATATATATATATATATATATATATATATATATATATATATATTACGTTTAATTATTTTTTTATTTTTTTTTTTCAGCATAATATGAGGGTACAAATGTTAAGGTTACATACATTGCTATTGCCTTCCCTCCCCCCTCAAGTCAGAGCTTCAAGCGTGTCCATGCCCCCGACAATGCACAATGCAATTATAATGTATATATATATAAACCCATCCCCTCCCCCACCACCTGTCTGACACCTGATAAATTTTTTTATAACATTTTGGTTAGATTTTATAACTTTGCCTTTACTTAGCAAAGGTTGGAGGTATACCCTTCCTCTCCACACTGTTTGCATCCCTCAGATGTGGGTCTTTCCCCCCATCCCCGGAATCTCTGGTGAACATCACCACCCTCTGAGCACCATATTGATAATCAGTCAGTACCAATGTGACAGCGAGTACATGTGGAGCCCGTTTTTCTGATCTTGTGCTACCTCACTTTGGATAATGGGCTTAAACTCAATGCAAGATAATATTAGCGGTGTTAGCTCACTGTGATTTCTTAGAATTGAGTAATATTCAATTGTAAACATATACCAAATTTTAATAATCCACTCATGAATTGACGGACACTTAGGTTGTTTCCCCGTCATTGCAATAGTGAATTGTGCTGCCATAAACATTCGGGTGCAGATGTTTTTATAATAGAATGTCTTATGCTCTTTTGGGTAGATGCCTAATAATGCTATTGCTGGGTTGAATGGTATTTCTATTTTTAGCTCTTTGAGGTATCTCCAAATTCTTTTCCACAAAGGTTGCACTAATTTGCCGTCCCACCAGCAGTGTAAGAGTGTTCCTGTCTCTCCACATCCTCACCAGCATTTATTGCTTTGGGATTTCTTGATATGGGCCAATCTCACTGACGTTAGATAATATCTCATTGTGGTTTTGATTTGTATTTCTCTAATAATTAGAGATATTAAGCATTTTTATATGTTTGCTGGCTATTATTCTGTCTTCTTTGGAAAAGTTTCTGTTCATTTCCATTGCCCATTTCTTGATGGGGTTGTTTGATTTTTTCTTGTTAATTTTTTGAGTTCTAGATAGATTCTTGTTATCAGACCTTTATCAGAAGTGTAGAGAGCAAATATTTTCTCTCATTCTGTAGGTTGCCTATTGGCTGTAATGATAGTTTCCTGGTACCGGCATAAGAACAGAAGCATTGGTGTTTGGAATTGGTCTGAGATTCCGGAGATGAAACCATCTGCATATGGTAACTTAATCCTTGATAAAGCAGACAAAAATATACATAGGGAAAATAATCTATCTTCAATAAATGGTTCTGGGAAAACTGGATATCTACATGCAGAAGAATGTCTCAGGATCCCTACCTCTCACCTCTCACAAAAATTCACTCAAGATGGATAACAGACTTAAACCTAAGGCATGAAACCCTAATAATCCTAGAAGAAGATGTTGGGAAAACCCTTTCTGACATTGGCCTAGGGAAAGAATTTTTGAAGAAGAACCTTAAAGCAATCACCACAGCAACAAAAATAAACAAATAGGATCTGATCAAGCTAAAATGCTTCTGCTCAGCCAAAGAAACTATCATATTTTTTAAATTTTAAATTGATTACCTGTCTATTTCATTTAACTTAATGTTAGTATGAGCCAGTTTGACCGTATGACCTATTTTTTTCTAATACAGCTTTAGTGACTCCTTTTTTACTCTTGTTTCAACTTTGTTGAGAGTATATAAATTATCCTAAAAGTCTGACTTTTAGAAAATTGGGAGTGGGAGAACTTTCTTAAGACTTTATTTATTCTATATTAGAATAACAATTCTCTGTTTACCTGTCAGAAATTGTGTTAAATATTCTGTAAACTTATTCTAAACTGTTGTGAGGGTTGCTACCATGTCCATAGTAAGAATGGAGTCAGATTTTTCTGATTTCCATAAATTTATTGTGGACCCAAAACCTTGTCAGCCCTGAGAGAGAGTCAGCAGTGATTATTTTAATATCTTTCCCTCTACTGTACATATGCAGGAAAGAAAAACAAAGATATCTACTCATTTACTTTTTTTAAATTTCAGAATATTACAGGGATGCAAATGCTTTGTTTACATAAATTGCCTTTGCACTACCTGAGTCAGAGCTGCAAGCCTGCGGTCCCCTAGACAGCCGGCACTGCACCCGTTAGGGGTCAGTTTACCCATCCCCCCACTTGCCTGACACTCTATGAATGTTACTTCCATATGTCCACTCGTTTACATTTGATCTAGACTCACTAACAGTATCAACAATTTTTTATAGTTTTCTGAGTCAACAATATGGTTTATAGAGAAATTTAAATGTAGCAGCCATGCTGAACTAAATATGTGTGCTTTCTTTCTTGGCTGCCAGTTTTTGAAATACACTGTATTATATTGTTGGCTGTATTGTACTCCTTTCATTGTAAAAAATAAGAAAAAAATAAACCTGTCTGTATAGACTCTGTATATATAAAGTCTTCACTTTATTAGATATCAGTATATTGAGAATTCTTAATCTAAAATTCTTCCTACCTTTAACCTATGAACAATTTTGTTCTGTAAATGAGCAATTTTATTACTTTTCTGCCCAATGCAAGTTTTAATTTTTCCCGATAAATTTTTGGACAGAGCTACATGAATTTTATCATCAAATTATTATAGTGATAACTTTATATTCTAGATTGCAAACTTTAATTTTTCACAAAATTAAGTGAAAAATATTTTTATTTAATTTTCAGTTATTAAAAATATGGTACTTGAAACTATTTTCATAAACAGTGCTTCCTTTCATTTATTGATCAATATAATGTTGATTTGTTTGTATGTGATTTAGGTCCAATGAAAATGTTTTCTGGTCTTGTATTATGTGAAATATTAAAACACTGCTGAGAGAAATTAAAGAATACCTAAAACATGGTTAAAAAAATCTCAATTTTTGGAAGATATTAATTTTCTTTAGATTAATCTAGTCAATGCAATTGCAATCAATATCCCAGAAGGTTTTTTTAAATATTTTTCTGTACATTGCAAACCAGCTTTTAAAATGTATGTGTAACTACAAGGTACTGAAAAGACTCCAAATTTAACAATATGGTATTTATACATAGCAACAGAGAAGAAAAGAAAGTCTAGAAACTTGCAGAAGAATGTTTCTAGTAGCTTTATTGATGGTAACTAAATACTATAATATCCCTAATATCTATCAATTAGAAAAAAATAAGTTATATTCAATAGAATACTTAAAAATAAACTACAGCACATTCAAAATCATTAAATTGAATAAAATAATATAACAGATATAGATGATTATTATATCATAATAGTTACATATTTTATTTATATGAAGTTTTAAAATAGGAAAAAATAATATTAACATATGGCAACAGAAATTAGAAGAATAGTTTTCTCTGAGAGTGAGAATTGAAGAAAAGAGGGCATAAAAGAATTTCTGGAGTGATTAAAGTGTTTTATACCCTGATTAGGGTGTGGATTACACAGGTAACCTACATTTGTCTAAACTGACCAATCTGTATACATTTAGTATATGTACACTTCAGTACATATAAATTATATTTCAATAAAAACATGCTATAAAAATATGATCAATACTCTGATTTTCAGAGCAAGTATGCATTGGCTCGGCATTTGGCTTATAGATATTAAATAGCTTGGGTGCTACTCAAATGTTACATAGTCAAAAACATATCCAAAATATGTGAAGAACACAATTTCTGGTTATTCTACCACAAATGTTCTCTGATCAGAAATTTCTGCCGAGAATTTCTGTCCTTATCCCCTAACAGGTTTTTCTTGATCAATACTCTGTTATCATTTGTACTCAACTGGAATATGAGTTCTTCCATCACTGTTGCCTGTGATTGGCAATGGAGGTGCTGCACCTGACTGCTAGTGCAGATACAGAACCTCCTTAGCCATACTCGATAGTCAATTTATAGAAATGAAAGTACAGAAGACCTGTGAGTATATCAAAATCTATTTAGCTTATGAATGGTCAAAAAGTAAAATGAAGCACACTGAAATATAATTTTTAATGCATAGCATGAACAAACAGGAAAGCATGTGGCAATGTGGACATATCAATTCATCGTCCATTGCTGTTGGCACGTCCTTCCTTTAACTCAAGTGTAATGTTTTGGGAAATATACTCTTTATAAATGAGAGATTAAGATAATTTTACATTTGTATGTAATACAATTTCAGAAAACATGATGTAGAGCCCTGAATAATAAAGTAGATCCCTCATTTTGTATTATTGATATCCATTTTATTCTATGTTTGGAATATAGCCCAAACAATAGCATGTGCATTTTATGGAAACTATAGGTAAGAAATACACAATGTTGTATTTCTGGCTAAGACTAGCTTCAAAACAAGGTTGTAGGCTTTTGAATATATCCTATAGGTATTTACTAACTCTGAAAAGATATTCCCTACTTACACCTCCAGTTATAACTCCTTTTTATTTATCACTGACAGAATAAAGAAATCCTGTGGCAGGACAAATATGTTAAGGAAAACATTTGAAACATTTAAACTCTGTGAACCACAAAACGTTCAAGTCCTTCTATAGCACCAATCCTATATACTAATTCATATTTCCATTTCCTTAGAGGGCCAAAAGTGTATCTAAATTAATATGTCATATATTGGTCCTGAAAGAAAACCAAGGCCATTAGATCTTAGGAGTCAGTAAAACACTATGATTAATGTTATTGGAGGAGGGTAAGAAAACTATTCAGATATCAATAGATAAAATAAATACAGGTTCCATTATTAATAAAAAGAAGATTCTACTTGAAACAGACTTCATAAGTTCAAAAGATTCATATTCTTTTCACACTCACATTCACTCATTCAAAAGATTTTATGAAAATATATTTTACCAGATTGAAAAGTGATTGATTAGTAAATGATAGTTTGATTTAATAATACAGCAACATGTGTTTACTTATTCATTAGAAAGAATAATATATATAATTCAGAGAACTGGATTTTTTCAATATCACAATTAAAATGGCTTGCCAAATGTTGCCCATTACTGCTATGCACTATAAAGTATTTAAAGAGATATTTCAGAATATCTTTAAATTGACTATAATTAGGTTAAAGGGGATATCAATCTATAAATGGAAACTTACTATTTATTTACCATAGTCCAAAGGTATTTTCAGGTAGATACTTTCAGTAGGAAGTTTTGCTTCAAGTTATTAGTCTGTGGCAAATAACAAATTGCTTTTATCATAGTTTGTCATAATATTTTATTCATCTTGACACATCACTTATGAGTCATATCAATCATGTGAATAAGTTCACACACAGGTTCGAATTATTTTAGTTTGTAAGCAATGAATACCTCTACTAAGATATCTTATGGGGTGCATTTGGGTAGAAAAACTGAAAAATGCACAATAAAGTAAAATATCTGCTGTGTTTTTCTCCTAAAGGAGCAAAACAACACTGGTGAACTCACTTTGAAATTTTGCTTTGTGCTGACAGTTGAACTATAACTATATTTCATAAACCATAGCTCTCCCAAGTTACAGAAAATAAATTGATTTTCTGGAAATATGCGACACACAGGTTCTCAATATGGATCTCGAACAGTCTGTCCCTAAAGTAGTTATTTCCATTTACAGCCCTGACCTGCCAGTATCGTCAGTGCTACTGTAGTTTTTCATGTACTTCAAAAGCTACAGATCTGTTTCCATCCCTCTTAATCTAATATAAACTGCACATGCTTCTATCAGTAAAGACCTTCATTTTTATCCTTCTTCGATTTCATGACACCAATGGTTCTATATTTCACAGCAAAGGGAGCAGAATGAAATTACACATTTCTCAGATTTCAGCAATATCTGGTTTATGTGATTCAGGACCTCCATACAAAGAAGAGGTCATTCTCAATATTTCAGTAATGTCTCTTTCTGGGGATTCTATATGGTAAGCCTCACAATGTGTTTGATTAGAGGTGGCAAAAAAATGTTTATCTGTACAAGAGTGCAAACAATTTAAACAATTAAGGCCTAAAATGGCAACTCCCAATATAAACATGGACAGTTAATAAACAAGTTGGACAAAAACATGGAATATGTTGTAGTCTATATAGCAAAAAATAAACAATTGAGTCAGCAAACTTATTGGATTATTCTAAATCTAGTGCGTGCATCACCAGTAAAGTTGAGTGGAAACAAAACCCAAAAAGCAACAAAACTAAAAAAAACAACCACCAAGTTCTCACTCAAAACAAAATAAAGCCTAGAAATGAGAAAATATATCATTTTATTTAAAAAATAGTGGCTTTATTATAGTTAAAGATGTTTTTAAAGCTATAAAGCAAATACATTTTGATTAATTTTTATTTTGTTTTTGATGATGCTGTTCTACTTAGATATATCCACCAGAACTTAAAAACTATAAGAAGTAATAAAAAGGAGAAAGAAATACAAAAGAGAAAAAAGATAAAATCAAAATGAAAGAATTGCTGAAGAAAAACATTCACAGAGCTACTTGAAGCTTAAAAGGGCAGAAGTTAGATTAGCTGGGACATAAGTTTGGGCTAAAGATGACATGATCTAACTGTAGTCTTTGTTTTTTAAGGTGTGTGAAAATGGGGGTTATTTAAAAGAGATAGTCTGGGGCTAAATTTCCATTGTACAAAAGTGTTACAAAATTAATTTGGGTCTCTGTTGATGTCTGAATAATTTCAATCCATTGCATTGGAAATGATAGAAATAGTTCAGATGTTCCAGTCTGTTGATCTGAGACATTGAAATATATTAACTATCTCCCACAGAACTGCCAGGCACTAGAGAGAATGTTAAACTCCCAGTCATACCGATTGTTCTTACAGCAAAGATCCCGTCATAGTGTGAAAGCAGAACTCTGAATATGGATTTTGACGAGGGGAGGGTTTGCATGTGCTATAATCTATGGGGCCAACAAGGAGTAGATTCCATGGCTATAACTGGGTAATTGACTGGAATGACTTGTCTGAATAGATGTAAGCTGATTTGAAATGATGGAGAATGAAGCCCTGCTGGGAACCTATGGCAAGATCTGAATGAATGCAGGGGCTGATGCCAGAAAGCAGGAATTAAACCTCCTGAAAACCAAAGATGTATGACCATGCACCAGGAGTGATTCCAGAAGCAGAAGCCAAAACAAGATCAACAAGGAACAGCTGTCACTATGGTAAATGCAGGTAGGAAAAAAAGGAGTCAGAGAACACAATGAAGTTTGAACTAAAGAACTTTGGAGTTAGCATAAGGGATACCAAAATATGTTCCATAAAATACAATACTTGGGAGGACCTGATATACTGTTGTATTTATGCCCTTTCATTCAATATGCTTGTGTTAATTACTTCCTTGGAGTTATTACCTGGGCCAATGTATCACTTCACCTGCAGTAAGTTCTGGTACAAACAACCTGATTTAGAGCACACATTCATCAGAATTAGTTCAGAAACCCAATAGAATTTATCTTGCAGATTAATATATTCAAGTCTCTCATGGAAAAGTGACTGGGAAATCTAGAAAATTATACTACAAATACACAACAAAATTATTTTGAAATCGATGTTTCATATTAATACTTTTCTCCCTTGAAATAAAGCTGGCTGTTGATTGTGAAGACTGGTTGGTTATAATAGAAGTGATATATATTTGTTTTCATGAATTAGAAATGTCCATAGGTCAAGAAAAAATATGTGGTAAAAAACTTTTTGAAAATAGGCTTTCCTCTCTTAATGGAAATGAGACAACTCTCTCTTTGTGCTGTAAATCACCCAAGCTACTGAATCCTCTTTCATTCCTCTATCAAATTCTCTTCTCCATATTGGCATCCAGTTAAAATCCCCTGGCCTGCAGAATCTGTCTCATAATTCTGAATTTAATCACACTTGAATGGAACATCTTTTATAGGATGGAATGCTTTACTTTAAACTTGAAGTAGAAAAAAAATTCTTATAAGCAGTAAACCTTAGATTGTAATAATATAGGCTCTGAATTTAGAATGACTAGCTTTGAGAACAGCCACTCAACTTGTTCTGTGGTACTCTAGCAAGTTCCACAACCTCTTTTTGTTTTAGTTTTCTGATTGGAAAAGTGGCCTTAATAATAGCATTCGCCTCATTCATCTCATGGGGTTTTAGTGAACTGTGATAATGCATGCAAAATACTTAAAAGACTATATGGTACATGTTAAGCTAGCGATACCTGTTAGCCAGTAGTACTACTAGAAGTAGTAGTTTCATTAGTAGTAAGGCTGCCAGATCTAGAAAATAAAAACAGGACATCTAATTAAACATACACATTTTATTATTTTTATTGAGTTATGATTGACAAACATTTCATATATTTAGAGCATATAACATGATGTTTTGATATATGTATTCATTGTGAAATGTTTTATCCAATCAAAATAATTAACCTATATATCATCTGATATATTTAATCAGATAAGCAAGAGATAATTTTTTATTGTAAAGTATAGCCCAACAAATAGTGTTTGGTTATAATAGCAGTGATATATATTTGTAATTATTATATTAACAAATTATGCTAAGAAATTATTTGTTGTTCATATGAAATTCAAATTTAGTTAGACATTCTCTTTTACCTGGTAGGTTGTAGTAAAGTATATCTAGCCTAATTGCTTAATTTTGCTGATTCAAAAAGACACCAGATAAGAAGCCCATTGAGCAAATTCATTGGTTTTTCATAATGTAGGATAATACATAAATTCTAGGAAAGTAACAGTAGTTTTAATGACAGTTAAATGTTGAAAGTATAACTATAGGTCAGAAAATAAATTTAATTATTTTGTTTACTTTTTCTGAAATCTGATTTATTTTTTTAAATGATACTATGAAAAGAATAAGAAAGTTCATGAAAAATGTGTACTGTGAAAAAACTATGCATGGATTTCAAAGAAGTTTTTGCAATAAAACGCATACTAATTTGTTAGAACATGCTGAACTGGATCTAGTGTGAGGCACAAAGAAGGACAGTCATCAATTTGAAAAGAGCCCCCATCAAAGCAACAAAACTTTTACTAATATTTAAGCAAAGACAAACATGCAATTTACAGTGAAGTTTGGGAGGAAGAGCAGCAAAACTATTTATGCTTTACAAAACATTTATGGGGACAATGCTCTAGAGAAATCAACAGTTTACAAATGAATAACTTGTTTTAAGAAGGGATGAGATGACATTGGTATGAAGCCCACAGAAACAGACTATGCACATCAATCTGAAAGGAAAAATTTCATATTGTTACTTCCTTAATTGAAGAGGATCAACAATTAATATCACAAACAATAGCCAACATTGTAGAATAGCTTACACAATTCTGACTGAAAAATTAAAGTTGAGCAAACTTTCCACTCAATGGGCAACAAAATCAAACCATTGAACCCAGATTAGCTACAGACAAGAGTAAACATTTCAATGGAAATTTTAAGCAAGTGGTATCCAGATCCTGAAGGATTTCGTTGAAGCAGAATTATAATAGAAGATGAAACATGGCTTTACCTATATGATCCTGAAGACAAAGCACTTCCAAAATAGTGGCTGCCAAGAGGTAGACACAGTCCATTCAAAGCAAAATTGGACCAGTCAAGAGCAATATGGTCATGGCAATAGTTTTTTGAGATGCTCAGGCATTTTGCTTGTTGACTTTCTGGAGGGCCAAAGAATGATAATGTCTGCTTTTTATGACTGGATTTTGAAAACATTACCCCAAGCTTTAGCAGAAAACACCTGGAAATCTTCACCAGAAAGTCCTTCTCCACTGCAACAATGCTCCTGCTCATTCTTCTTATCAAACAAGGGCAATTTGGGGAGAGTTTCAAAAGGAAATCATTAGGCATCCACTTTATATAACTGATTTCGCCCCTTATGACCTGTTTTTGTTTTGCAATTTAAAAAATTTGGAAGAGCACTCATTTTTCCTTAGTTCATAATGTAAGAGAGTCTATAGTGACATGGTTAAATTCCTAGGACCCTCAGTTTTTTAGGAATGGACTAAGTGGCTGGTATCATTGCTTTTGAAAGTGTCAATCTTGATGATTACTTATGTTGAAAAATAGGGTTTATATGCTTTTTTATTTTTATAAATTCCATATTTCAACAAACTATTTATGTCATATTTATTAGACATGAACAGTCCATGCAGGGTGAGCTGTGCTATGCTATGCCACTTCCTTTCCAGACTTTCTTTATTGAAGCTTCAAGATACTCTGGGGCCAAAACCCATCCATGGCATTATTACATATATGTGAACATTATTACCTTGTGCACCTTTCTGTAGAATAGAAAGGAAAAGTTGTCACTCAGTGTCAAAAACAGCCTGATAATGGCATTGGTAAGCAGTGAGAAACTTCCATTGAAAGGGATAGTTCAGGACCAGAGACAGGACCATGTGGCACGGTTATTTTGCAGCTTTGTTCTAATCTCTTGGTAGAATTTATCCAATACTAATATTTAGTTAATATTTCCAAGAATATTAACATAATATTAAAACAGGTGACAATTTTAAAGAATAGGTACAAAACTGTATATACAATCAAAGGAGAAAGGCCACTATTCACTGATTTCAAAAGACATTTGAGATATACAACTATTTCAAGGTAATTGATATTATGCCAATATGAGAATTTAAGTTGAAAATAAAATCAAAACTGAGTAAAACCATGGTAGACAGAAAAGCAAGTCTTTTGTTCAATTAAAATCTACCCACCAGATATATAGAAACAAAGTTTCAATTTAGCTTGCTTTGAGTTGTTAAAAGAATATAGATGGCCATCTGTCTTTTAAAAATAGAAAACACAAATATAAAAGCAATAGTCACAAGTGAATATTAGTTTAAATTATATAAAATAATATCTACAAAGTATTTACTTATTGGTGAGCTACAACATAAAGGTTTATGAAATCAATTTCAAGTAATTAAAATAAGACCATAATTCATCACTTTTTAAAATGAAAAGGCTGATATTAAAAAGTAAGCATTTATTTATAGTAGTCATATTTTAATTTGACTTAGGTACAGACATACACGTAAAAATAATTTCCATATTAATATTTTATTTTAATGAATATCTTCAAAGTATAATTATATCTGTGTTCTCTTTGTATGTAATATACTTTATATATACATAATTTATCTTATATAATCAGTTAATATACATTATAATTACGTGTTATACATATCTGTATAATTTATTACCACTAATTTCACTATTATTTACATAGAATCCATAATTACTGAAAATAAATAATAATATGAAAGCAGAAAAACTAAATGTTTCCAGAGACATTACTTTTTCTGAATAAATGATACATTCATAGAATGATTAAATATATAGTTTGCACCATAAGTTAAGGTATCCATTTTTTTCTACAAGCTAATGGTAAAATTTATTAACAAATTTTGTCTGGGCTATTCTTTTAAATACTTACCTTTGTGTATGAACTTTTAAACTGGTTTGCCAAGGCTTTTGGATAATTTTATTGCTATTTTGCTTAGGCCAGATTGAATTTACAGGTAATTGTTGAGTATTGCTATTTATACAATATTGTCTTCTGAACCAAGACATACAACCTCTTACATATTCAAATTTTCTTATTTGGTTTTATACATTTTGGTGTATGTAGTTAAATGTCTTGAAATTTTTGTAGCATTATTTTAAGGCATTTGGTAATTTTGTTTTAATCATTTTTATTTTTATTTATTTTTTCAGTAAAATTGATATTTTATTTAACCAAATATGTACAAAATATTATCCTTTGAACATGTTTGATCAATATAAAAATTATTAATAAGTTATTTTACATTCTCTTTTTCATACTAAGTCTCTGAAATCATGTGTGTATTTTATAGCATATCTCAATTTGGACATCAATTTTTTATCAAAAATATTTAATACTTGAATCTGTATTCACATTTTATAAAATTTATATTTAAAAAGTATATTCATATATCCAAGTTTTTCAAACATACTTCTCTATAACTGAATCAAACATCAGTTTTTAAATATAAATTTTAATTAAATAAAATAAGAAATTTATGTCCTTGGTTGCACTAGCCACATTTCAAATGTTCAATAGTCACATGTGGCTAATGGCTACTGTACTGGATGTGACAGGCTTAGACTTTACAGAATAGCTAATTACCATTTATAGAGAACTCTCATGCTTCAAGGGCTGTGTTCATTATTTTACATTTGTAATTGTAGATAATCCTTACAATAACCTTGGCTTCCCTTGTTTGTTTGTTTCTTTCTATTTTTTATTCCTTCATATTATGGGAGTACAAATATTGTTAGGGTTACATATCTTGCCCCTGCCCCCTCCCCCACCCCGCTATGCCAGAGCTTCTAGCGTGTCCAGCCTCCAGGTGGTGCGCACCGCACCCACCGTGTAAGTACATACCCTTCCCCGCCTCCCCCCTTCCACCTGCCCACTTACCGATGTGAATATTTTTCCTTGTTTTTCTTTAACTGGTAATTTCTGGTATAACTATGTAGGAAAGAAATCATTTTTAATTGACCTTTTATCTGTACATCTGATAGAATCCTATTGCTTTTAAATGCAATAATACTTTTTAAATTTGATTCTCCTAAAATTTTCTAATAAGGGATTTTATTATCTATTAATAATATTGGTTTGTTTTTCACATTACAATACAAATGAATATTTTATATATTACATAATAGAAAACAAAGACAAATCTTTTCTATTAGAAAAGACTAAATGGAGAAAATAATTTTCAGTTTTATTTTTAAATATAAAATTCATTAGATTTTATGTAGCTCTATCATCACTTAAATCATTCTCAAAATCTCTATAAAATTTTCTTATGACACATTTCAAATCCAAAAGCATCCAACTAGATTCTCTAATCTAATTCCAATGTGTTTTGAGCAGATATCAGAAAGGATTCTAAAGAACTTTATAAATACCTCTAATATTTTCATAAAGACAATTTAAGCTCTTTATTAAATTAGTTGAATATCATGTAGAGTAATAGCAGGTGATACAATGTAACATTAGGCTTCTCAAGGGCCATTTATGTAAAGCATTTAACTTTAATCCAGTATGCTCTCATAGACAAATAATTACCATAACATCATAACCTTCAAATGACCTTGTCTTTCTTAGGCATCACTAAAATATTTTATTACTTACCCATCAAAAATGGAACAAGGTATTTGTATTTCTTATTTGCATTTTCTTTCTTTTTACTCAATTGTTTACATTCCAAAAAATTATAAAATGGTTTCTTAATCTGTATGGAAAACAAGTTATGTCCTAGAACAATTTTGCAAAATAATTGCTCTAGATGTCAGAATGGGTGAAATTTTGTGAGTGATTTTACACTCTCCTGCATTAGTTATTTTATACAGTTTCCTTTCAAAATATAAAATCATACAGGCAAATTACTCCTATCCACTGGTCTATGCACTCCATTTCTTTTTTGGCAAAGGAAAGAGAGTGTGTCTTATAACTTGCATGCTCTGAAAATCATTTCTACAAAAGAAACAAAAAAACTTGCAGAACCTTTGAAAAGGCATTGTTGGCATAAGGGCTTCTTTAAGAAATATTATGAATTTCCAATGAATATTTCCCTAGCTTGGGTTTGGTGGCTTAAACAACAGGCATTTATTTCTCTTTTTTTTTTTTTTTTTAAAGTTTTAATTATTTTTTTTATTTTGGCATATTATGGGGGCACAGATTTTAAGGTTTCAATAAATGCCCATTTCCCCCCCTCCCCCCAAAAGTCTGAGTCTCCATCATGACCATCCCCCAGATGGTGCACATCTCACTCATTATGTATGTATATACCCGCCCCCCTCCCACCTCCCACCTGCCCAATACCCTATTACTGTAGCACCTATGTGTCCACTTAGGTGCTACTCAGTTAATAGTTTTGGGGGCTGGTAATTTCAAGATCAAGAAATCAACAGATTTGCTTCCTGGTGAGGACTCTCTTCCTGGCTTAGTGATGGTTGCCTTCTTGCTTTATCCTCACATGGTAAAAGAGAGAGAGAGCTCTGGTCTTTTTCTTTAAAGGAAATTAATTTCATCATTCAAGATCCAACCTCATGACCTCATCTAAACCTAATTTCCTCCCGAATGCCCCGCCTCCAAATACCATCACATTGAGAGTTAAGGCTTCAACATACGAATTTTGAGGGAGATACTATTCAGTCCATTGAAAAATGCAACAAGGATTGTTTTTTTTTTTTTTTTTTAATTTTCAGAATATTTAGTATCATGGAATCCTTTATTTATTTATTTATTTATTTTTGAGACAAGGTCTTACTCTGTTGCCCAAGCTAGAGATGTGGTGCCATCATCATAGCTCACTATACCGTAATCTCTTGGGCTCAAGTGATCCTTCTGCCTCAGTCTCCCAATTAGGTAGGATTACAGTGTTCACCACTATGCCTGGCTAATTTATTTTATTTTCTGAGTAGATGGAAGTCACCTATGTTATTCATGCTGGTCTTAGACTCCTGGCCTGAAGCAATCCTCTTGCACTGGTCTCACAAAGTGAGGCATGAGCCATCCCATCAAGCCTACACATTCTTGACGTGAAATATTTTAGTTACTTTGATATTGATAATTTTGAGGTCATCAGAAATCATTTTTTAAAATAATTTCTATTATACAACAAATCATTTTATTTGCTTATTAAAAATAAATTTTATTGTTGAACACATGGATAAGCAAAAATAATGTTAAAATCACCTAAAAATAAACACTGTAGTACCTTACTGCATATCTTTTTATATTTTCTCAGAGGATACATTTCTTACTTTCTTATGTTATCACCTTCATATAATTTAAGACGTTAAATATTTTATAAAATATTGCTTTTGATGGGTGTATAATACATAATTCTTCAGAAGAATCAATTGTTTAATTAGTGCCTGATTATTTACATTTCCATTATCTCTATAAATAATTTAGTTAATGGAACTCAATAGCAAAATCCTATTGAAAGTTGACTCAATTTTTACTACAAAGCTATTTTGAGCAACATTGGACAAAGATGATTACATTGGGAAGTGATTTACACATTGATTATTAGTAAAGTGAAAGTCCACATTTATAGAAAATTTACAAATACACTTTTTTCTTTTTTACTATTACAGCATCAATAATACCCAGAAATTGAAATAGCCACTTGACCTCAATCAACATCTATGGATGTGTACTCATGTTTCAAACTAAAATTATACATTTCTTGTTAATAATACTAATAAAGATGATAAGTACTTCATTAACTAAATAGATGTCTATTAATTTAAGGAAAACATCATTTTCATAGG
Source organism: Microcebus murinus (assembly GCF_040939455.1). Taxonomy (NCBI): domain Eukaryota; kingdom Metazoa; phylum Chordata; class Mammalia; order Primates; family Cheirogaleidae; genus Microcebus; species Microcebus murinus. Next base: position 19,327,792 of record NC_134114.1, read on the forward strand.
AAAAAATGTATCAGAGTTTAGGGATACTTTGAGATACTTTCTCTCCAAGTAAATAAGGGGGTCCTCTCCACTATAGTGTTCAGGTCAATGCATAATCTTAATGCTTCTCTTGTCACTTTTTACAGTCTTAATCCCTTTTCATTCTGCTACATTTGTTCTGCTAAGTATAACTAAAAGCTTATAAAATTACTTGTTTTTTCTATTTGCCAGTTCAAGAAGAATATAGGTCAACAAATCTCTACCAATGGAAAGAACACCCAACCACCAATCACCAAATTTCTCTATTGTTAGCTAAACCCTCATATCTACACAACAAGCCTACTTATCCCTAGTTAACAGTACCTCACAAAATCTTTGCTGGAAAATTCTTACACTCCAATCAATGATAATATAATTTTTCATGGTTGATGTTATCAATCTTCTAACATTTAGGTAATTGTGGTTGGCAAAGTTTATATAACCAGCCAAACATGGCAAAGCTAATAAGTAAAAAACACAGAATGTAAGACCAAGACTAAGATAATTAAGTGAATAACACTAATTTCAGTTTTATTTTTAAATATAAAATCTTGAATTTAGATTTTTAAACTTCCACATGTTTTAAAATATTATACTTTAATTTTAAAAATGAAATTTTAAATTTTCACATATTCTCTTTCCACAATATCACATTTCCTTTCAAGCACACTTTCTCAGTCTGGAAAAATGGTGTTTACTCTTTTTATAATATTAATACTCAGACCTATACCGTGCCAGATTTGTATCCAGTTGCAGTTGTCCCCCTGAACCATGGGGTGAGGAATTATTACTTTGACAACTCAGAACCTCCAGCACCCCTTAAAGCACATGACACTGTTTTTCAGGATTATGATGGTATATATAAAGACTCCAATATGTACCCACATTCTGTCCCACTAAATTTTTTGTCTCTTTTTGTTCTGTTCTTTTGGTTTCTAGATTCCATTTGCAGACCACACATGGCATACTTTGGCAGGACCTGTTATTCACTTCTTGTTTCCCAGTTTCTCCTTCTGTGGTATCAGAGGAACTTTAATAAATAAGCAAAATGTTTTCAAGCACCAACAAGAAGGCCTGTGGTCAATGCAGACATAAATATTGTACAAAGAAATATAAGAAAAGCAAATTCTCTTCTTTCAATTTAGTTATAGAATTGAGGAAACCAGAAACACAAAGTTATAATATGGAGAAGTACAGCATAAATACCGAGTAAATGGAACAGGGAAAATGCAATATGTGTATTTAATCTCTACATGCATCTTTTGATAGCATAGCAACATGAAATAATTTGACATCAGATTAAACTTTGGCTTTGCTTTGTCCATTTTCAGACAAAAATCCACTGCAATATTTTTAGACTATGGATTGTGTAGCTATAGGAATGATTTTCCATTTATAATAATTCTTAGTTAGCTAGCTATTCTTGCTGGCTATGAAGTTATCAATAAGTACCTTCCAGATTATTATTAATAAGTACATCCTCTAGTGTGACTGATTATAAACATATACACACAGAGTTGTGTGGGTGTTTATTATAACAATTTTGCTGACAAATAAACTGAGGCACAAATATTTTAAACAAATTGCCTAATTTCACAGTGAGAGCTAGAATGAAACAAGTGCTCTTATCTTAAACCCATAACCTTTTCCACAAAATAGAAACATTACATTTCTACATGAAAATGGTTTAGCTAACAACTGAGAAATTTGGCTGTGGGTGGTTGGGTATTCTTCCCATTGGTATAGATTTGTGATCTATATTCTTCCTGATTTGAGATTATTAATCATTTTTACAACTCTTTGAAATATTTTGGATTTAATGCCTTGGTAAAAAATTAGTTTAAAATTGTTGCATGAAATGTGTTGGGCTTTAAAAAGTTAGCAAAATATCTTCAGAAATAGTTTGCGCAGACTCATTAGCAGATGTCAAGAAGTAAACAAACACCAGGATGAGAACATAGCTCTCAGGTTCAGGGAGACTCTTAGTAAAACAGAAGTAGGCAAAACCATAATGGAATTAATTCACTAAGCAAACATCAATTGAATGAATATGACCTCTGGCAGGTTAAGACATTTTGGAGGAAGAGATCTTATGATATGCTGTGATTGCAAATTAGTTGATGATGCACCATGAAAGTAGAACTATTATTTATTATATTGTGTGATATGTGTTGGGAATGAAGAAACATTTTACAATGGAATCAGCCTAACTGCAAGTAAGTTTTCAAAAGATTAACACCCTAAGGATATTGAAAAATAAACCCAGTGAAATGATTATTAAGCGTATGAACCATGACTGCTGATTGTGAACTAATACTGAAAACTTCTGGAAAATTTTTAAAAAGGCTAGAAAATTTCATGTAACAATATATTCTTTTATGTAACAATGGGAAAGTCTGAGAGAAGTAAATGATAATTATAATAGCAATTCCATAATTTTTTCCTAACCTATAAAATAAACTTGTTAAATCAAACATTTCACACAAACCTTTGTCTCAAGCTTCATTCACATATGGGGATTTCCAACTTAGATACACCCTCTGCCAATATTCTTACTTGCAATATTACTATTATCTGAGACAAAGCCTAGACCTTTCAGAGAAATTCCTACCGTAGAGATATAATTATTGCTGAGCCTGAGTTTCAAAACACAAAGGAATATGACAATAGCAACATAGATGATTAACACTAACTGTACCTCCTAGACTCAAGTTCAGTTTTATCATTACATTGTCAGTAAGAGAAATCTATTTTGCTTTTCTCTTAGTAGTTTATTTTTAGTATCTATATTTAATAAAGCACAATTATCTCAAAGAAAAGCAAATCACCATGGACTTTCATACTGAGGGTATTTACTACTTGTGATGGATGAAAGATAGACACTAACATTTTTTGTCACTTATTTTCCCCTATAGATGGAGTTTATTCACCTCTCTTTGAATCTGAGCAGGATTTTTGACTGCTTTGAGCACTTAATGGCAGAAGTGACCATGCACTAGTTTGCAGGCCCAGTTCTTTCTCGTGGAGTCCGGCTGCCGTGCTGTGAGAAAGCACATGCAGCCTGTGGAGAAACCCGCATGGAAAAGAACGTTGCCCCTGGCCTACTGGGAGAGTCAACTCAGGAAACAGTTGCCAGCCATGTAGGACAGTCAACTTGAAAGTAGATCCTGGATCTCCAGTGGATTTGCCACGCTGACAATGCAGGGAATAGTTTAAGCTGCACAGCAGAGCTCAGTCAATGACTCACAGAATAATAGGTAAAGTAAAATAGTCTTTAAAGCAGTTAAGCAATCAAGTAGGTTCTTATGCAGCAATAGATAACTATAAGTGTAGAATTCATGCTTTGAAGAGAATACTCTATTTACAAATATGCATATATTTCTAAGAGGAAATAACACTTAAAATAGTTCCTGGCAGCTATTAGAGATTCTGATTATGTTTCCACAAATAAAAACAAAATCACTATGATTTACCAATTTAATATTATGAGAAATCTCCTAATTCAGATAAATAAAAAGGAAAAATAAATTTTTGATGTATAAATGTTATTGATGTGATGAATCGATATCAAAAATCCCCCCTGCCTAGTTATTGTGTTCTATATTAAAGCAATAATACAACTTAAATGCATTTCACATGTCATACCTTTATAATATTTTGGTAATGTGCAATGACATGCCATTAAATATGCATGATTTCACCTGGGATGCTAGAACAGCCTTATATATTTTTTGGCAACTTCTTAAGACATGTGCACCCTGAAGACCAAAATGACTTCCAAGTTGGTACGCCCTGTAGTTTAAATGCATATCTATAAATCACATAGATAAGATTTATTTAAACAGTAAAATTATGTAATAAATATTTCATATAATTTTATTAAAAATTTGAGAAAAACAATGGAATAGAGTAATAATATCTCTGCAAAATTTTCTTCCTCTATGGTTATGTGTAAGAAATAATTATGCCACTCAGATCAAGATTGTATTGAGAAAATATTATTTTATAAATTAAAAAATAATAATAGCAGCTGATACACATTAGCACCCACTATGTAATGTGGATTTTTCTTAAAATACATCTTATCATTGTATCAAATTTGTTAAATAGGTATTATTAATATGAGTGAGAAATTCGATCTCAGCATAGTAATCTGCTCTAAGCCACACAAACAGTAAGTGGAATGCATAGGATTTTATCTACAATCTCTCTAACCACAATATTTGATAGTTTCCTATTTTATGTTGTTGTTGTCTCCTTATCTTGAAATATGTTGTTGGTCATTAGAAAATAATCATTCTCATATTACTTACCCTGTATATAGTGTGTGTGTGGTTTTTAAATTTTTTTTTTCACACAGAAACATTTTTGTCTGTCAGGACAAATTTTCATACATATTTGACCCAACAGCTAAAAGTGATGCTTGGGGAAATTACAGTCGGGAATATATATCATATATTATATATCAATGTCTCACACACACAGCATTTAAATTACTTCAGGGTTTGCATTTGGCTATTATGAGAGAGAATAGCACCTTCAATATAGCCTCAAAGGCCTAATATGCCTCTTCTTTGTTACCTGCTCTTAGTTTTCCTCCTCCCTCTACCTCATGCATTTTGGGTTTCTTTGTGTTTCTCAAATGTTAGTTCCTTTGTCTGGAGCACTCTTCTTTCTCCTCAAATGCCCATTACTCATCTTAAAGGTCATTTCTGAAGGTAAACTCTCCTTATCACCCAGACTTGGCTAGGTCCACCCATTTGACTGTGCTCACGCTCTGCTTTCCCAGTTTGTATAGCAGCCTGGCAGAGTGGCGCATGCCACCGGATCATGAATTCCTAACTTGGTGTGAGACAAACAGTAGAAATTCAATATAAAATAAAAATTTAATAAGGTTGATCCTAATAAAAATTTCTATTGACTATGGGCTTTCCTACTGATGAGTTTTTTATATTTTAAAGTTGAAGAGTTTCTAGAATCCACAGACAAAATTGTGCAATGATTTTTAAATGATTTTAAAATCAATAAAATAATAACTGTTAGAAATTAAAGAACAAAGTGCCAGGTACATAGGAAGCACTAAACGTTTTTGAATGCGTAAAGGAATTCATTTCCTTTCTCTTTTCTATTGAACATGGTTATTTCTTAATAAAAGTAACATTTCTTTTTGAAGTAAAAAATGCAATCAGATCAATTTTATATTTGTGAACAATGTTTTCATAGGCCCACCAGCTGAGTTTAAAATTGGTTTATATTTATTAATTTCATAGTTCTCAATTTTACTGACATTTGTCCTCACATACTATTGCAAAATCTTCATTTCCACTGAATCACCCAATGCACACAGCAACACACACATAATGATACAAACACACAAACACTGAAATATTTTGGAGTATCCCTTGAAGATCCCGTGTGTGTTCATGAAGAAGTCTTGCTTGCTATTTTGTGAAATCCTTCATGTTTTTTTTCTTTTACTCTCAAAACAACTAGAACCACTTGCACAGATATCCACCTCAGTAGTGCTCATGCCAGTCTAGGGTGCCAACTCCAAAAAGTCTTGCACCTGTTGTTACTGATATTTGTTAAAACCTCAGGACATTACTATTTATAGAATTCTCCCATTCTATACTCTGCAAATATGTGAAGAATCATTTTCTCCTCAAGTTTCATTCATGATATTTTATCTGGACCAGAGCTATTGTTCCTGTTTCCTGATGTCTTATATTTGCTGGAGCAGGTATGTTCACAGATTTATTCCAAAACCTCATTGCCAGTAGACTGGGTTAGATCAGGGGATCAACACAAAACTCTCATGATTGCTTTCCCTTCCAACACATGCACTTATTTAATACCTAGCTTCCTTGCTTTTTCCATTCTGGGTGTTTGAATTTAAATATAAAAGTAATACATATAATTAGAATAGGTGGAATATTAAAAAGTATATAAACTCAATTTTCAATCTCAATCTCAATTAAGCATTTGGAATAGTCTCCCTATAAATATATATACACAAATTTTTCATGAAGATATTTTTTCTTTTCCCTCAAAAGGGTCTCTACTGGTTTTTAATAAATTATTTTTGTATAATAGAAATTTTTAATAGGTAATGAAAATGTATGCCATGATTAGTATCTTAATCAATCATCCATCTCCATAGACATTCATATCATTTAAATTGGGTTATATTTTAGTCTCATAGAAAACAATATAGTAATAAAAACAGCAACTGTGTTTGTGAATGTAAGTATGTATCTGTGTGTGTGTGTGTGTGTGTGTATGAGAGAGAGAGAGAAGGCCTGATTACAAAACTGTTTTAGCATACATCTTTTCTTTCTTTCTATTACCTTTAAGAAAACTGATATTGTCAAAATTAATTTTGAGTTATCCAACATCATTAAAATGTTTCTTTTTCTACCCTACATTTTTCTAACCCCAACTTACTTACCAAAGCTCGATCTTCAGCAGTGAAATCAGTAGAGGTTTGCATCAGGGAAATCTAGGCTTTACTTATGAAATATCAAGGTGATCCACGTGAGAAGTGGGAGAGAAACAGAGCTGACAAGGGTTTGGCTTTTGTGCTGTATGTGAGAAAAAATTGAGAGTTACAGGTAAATAGGTTTAAAAACCTCAAGAAGGAGAAAATTTCAAATATATTTTCTTTGATTTTTGATTTGAAAAACTTTTAATGTATTCTCAGAGCATAAAATACATTATTTAAGTTATTTTATAAACAGATGTTTATTTTTATGTGATCCTACACCTATTTGGGTTTTAGGAGATGCCACGATATAGTCATAATCTCTCCTTATATTATAGTGTTCTTTCCTTTTCTACATAATTCAGTGGCCAAAGTGAGATTCTTGACACAACATGAGCACTTTTCAGGTACACTTCAATATAATGCTTCACATTCAACATATATATATATATATATATATATATATATATATATATATAATTTACTAAGACAGTATCACTTCAGAAACCTGTGCTAAGTCATAGGATCATCCCTGACAAAAGGGATATACTCAATAATATGACATACTTACAATGTAATATTCCCTAAATCTTAGTGCAATATTCAGAGAGGACAATAATTCATTAAAAAACAATGAACTATTAATTAGGAATAAAAAAGTTAGTTTTATTAGAGTACAATTTGAATAGTTTTTATATAGATTGTCATATTTTACTAAAAAAATAGTTTATTAAAACTGTTAATATTTTGTACTTTCAAAGACTGGGAATCAGGTATATGTCTGTCATGAAAACATGCTGCTATTTTCTTTAGCCTAACCTTGAAAGCATATTTTACTATATCAGGTTGTTTATGTCCATACTGATAGCCACCCAATATTTGTTTCCAAATACAATTAATAAATCTAGTAAATTTAAAATCAATATTATTTATTCAAGAAAAGGAAATTATCATACAAATAATGGATGTACATTACACACTATTTCCAAACTCTCATTCCGGTTAGTGATTGCCTATCTCACATAGCAAAAAACAAACAGGAAAGGGAAAATCAATGATTTCCTATCTTAAATAAATCTTATGTCCCACCAACATGTTGTCTAAGTGATTTATAGAATTTTAAGCTATATTTCTGGATGTTTCCTGAAAGGTCAGCTAAGCTACATCCTTCATTCTATACAAAAAGACACTGTGGTCCCCCAAAAAAGGCAAGTGGTGTCATGCAGAAGAAATAATACTTTCTATATTTTTTATTAACTGATTTAATATAAACAGCTAGCAAGTGCAGAGCAAAAGTCATACCTCTGTCTTCTAACTCCAATTTTATTGCTATTTTCACTCTACTGGGCCATATCAGAAGCATTTTATATGAGTCACAAAATGGTCAGTTAATTCGGAGGTAGTTATCACATGCACATGTGCACACACTCACACACACACACACAGAATAACAACCATAAAGGAAATTTCCGCACCATAGAGCCTATGTAAAAAACAAACATAGGTACCAAGGTACCATTGCTCTAGATGATATTCCTTGCCTAAAAATGGATGAAAAAAAAAATTAGTGTATCTTTAGATAGTAAGGTCTATTTGCAATAGCAGTGGTTAGCTCAAGTTCATTAATGAAATAGTACTTTGAGAAGAAATGAATAGCTTCACTATAATGATCAGAATTATTTTTTCTTTAATTATTACATTCTAGTTTTGATAATTTATAGCTAGATTCACTATGTCTGCCAATAGAATAACATTCTTATCTTTACTTTGTTTTCAGTGTTGTCAGTAGTGTCCAATAGAACTAAAATCTACCAACACTGAACAAGAATTAACCATAATTTAAAGATTTATAAGCAATAAAGAAATCACAGAACACATTAGAGACTCAACAATTACAAAAAGCTACAGAATGGGAGAAAATATTTGCATGCTACATATCTGATAAAGGACTGATAACAAGAGTTTATATAGAACTTAAGAAAATTGACAAGAAAAAAATAAACAACCCCATTAAAAAGTAGGCAAAGGGCATGAACAGAAACTTTTTAAAAAATGACAGAATAATGGCCAGAAAACATACAAAAATCTGCTCAACATTTCTAATCATCAGAGAAATGCAAATCAAAACCACATGAGATATCATTTAACTCCAGTGAGAATGGCTTTTATCAAAAAGTCCCCAAACAACAAATACTGTCATGGATGTAGACAGACAGACATACTCTTACACTGCTGGAGGGACTGCAAATTGGTACAACCTCTGTGAAAAGTAATTTGGAGATATCTCAAAGAACTAAAAATAGAAATACCATTTGATACAGCAATCCCACTAGTAGGCATCTACCCAATGGATAAAAAAGACATTTTACAATAAAGACATCCACACTCGAATGTTCATGGCAACACAATTTGAAATTGCAAAGATGTATAAATAACTCAAGAACCCATCAATACATGAGTGGATTAATAAAATGTGGTATATGTATGTCATGGAATACTACTGAACCGTAAAAAAACAATGATGATCTAGCACCTCGTATATTATCCTGGGTGGAGCTAGAGCCCATCCTTCAAAATGAAGTATCACAATAATGGAAAAACAAGCACCACATGTACACACCATCAAATTGATACGAACTGATCAATACTCAGGTTCTAACACGGAAGTAATATTCATCAGGTGCTTGGTGGGTGGGAGGGGTGGGGATGGGTATACTCACAACTAATGGGTGTGGAGTGCACTGTATGGTGGATGGGCACATTTGTAGCTCTGGCTTGGGCAAGGCAAAGGCATTATAATCTGAGTGACTCGGGGGCTGTTGATGAGATTGCCTTTATTATCAGTTATTATTACTCCCTCTTCTTCAAAATGAAGTTGAGCCTTAAGCTTGGTAAGGATGTCTCTTCCCAGTAGCGGTGTGGGGCACTCAGGGATGACCATAAAGGCATGACTCACTTGTCCTGAACCCAAATCAAATATCTGCCGTGTGGTCCACCAATATAGTTTGGCTCCTGTTGCCCCCTGCACCCAACTGGTCTTACTGGACAATTTTCCTGTGTCTTCCATTAGTACCGAATGTTCTGCTCCTGTATCTACGAGGAAGCTGACTGGGTTCCCCTCCACTTGCAAAGTTACCCTAGGTTCGGGAAGAGGGATCGAGCCCTGTCTTCCCTATTCGTCTGTCACCTGTCCTGCAACCATGACTTTTTCAGGACCTCCAAGTCTTCGCCCCCCCCTTTCTTTTTGGGGCACTCTCAGGCCCAATGAAGAGCCTCTGTTAGTGCTATTCGTTCTGCCTTCTGTGCTGATGTCTCTTGAGGAAGGTGTGCTGCCCAGATAAGTTTGACCTGGTCATGTACTAAGGCCACCCCTGCGTACCTGCATCTGTCCCGGAGGAAACTGCTTCCGTCCGTGAACCAGGTCAGGTCGCTGCTTGGAAGGGGGTGATCCTTTAAGTCTCTCCGGGCCATCTGGGTTTCAGCCAGGATCTCAAGGCAGTCGTGCTCAGGCATGGCTGAATCGGGGCTGGGCAGAAGCGTGGCCAGATTCAAGGAGACAGGTGTTCGGAACTCAATGCGGGGGGCGTCCAACAGAAGCCCCTGGTAGTGTGTCAGCCTCGCATTTGTGATCCACTATCCCGGTGGCTGCTTCAGGACCCCATCAAATCCAGGTATCTTCTTAAGATATTCCTTTGTTTCCTGAAGTTAACCACAGTATATATCATTTACATATATCCAAGTTCCCTAACAGATTAATATTGAATTTGTTCTTTGATATTTTCTTTGGTTTTCATATTTTAAGAGTTTCATTTTTTATGAATAATTATTTTCTTTTTTGCCCGTCCCCCAGATAATGTGCATTGTACCCATGCTAGGTGTGAATTTGCCCATTCCCTTATCCCCCACCACCCTCTTGATTTCTGATAAGTTTTATTTCCATGTGTTCACATAAATTTTGATTGATTAGTTCCAATTTAATGGTGAGTACATACAGTGTTTGTTTTCCCATTCTTATGATACTTCACTTAAACAAGAATGGTCTCTAGTTCCCTTTATCATTTTTTTATGGCTGAGTAGTACTCCGTGGTGTGTATGCATATGTGTGTGTGTATATATATATGGATTAATAAAATGTGGTGTGTGCGTGTATACACACACACCACATTTTATTAATCCACTCATGTATCGATGAGCACTTGGGTTGTTTCCACATCTTTGCAATTGTGAATTGTACTGCTATAAACATTTGAGTGCAGATGTCTTTTTCATAGGATGTCTTTTTCCTTTGAGTAAATATGCAGTAGTGGGATTGCTAGATCAAATGGTAGTTCTACTTTTAGTTCATTAATTAGTCTGCAATCAGAAAGAAACATAAAAGTATATTAGTATACATATTTCATTTTTACCACATAATTGAGTTGGTTATTTATGTGTCAACTGGGGTGGGCAATGGGATGCCTGATATTTGGACAAACATTATTCTAGATGTATCTGTAAGGGTGTTTCTGTGTGAGATTAACACTTGAATCTGTAGACTAAGAAAAGCAGATTGCCCTCTCTAGTGTGGGTGAACCTCATCCAATCAGTAGAAAATCTGAAATAAAACCCAAATGGCTGACCCTACACTGAGTAAAGCGGACTCCTGCCTGACTGCCTTAGAAATTAAGGTTAAACAATCATAATCGATTGTCCTTAAATGTAGAGGAACATAAGTACCACCAGAAAATGTATTAAAAATGAAAATCACCCAAGCAATTACTCAGGAAACTCCAAATTAAAGAAATATGTCATACTCAGAAAAAAAGAAATTAAACATTAGTTTTTTGTTTTGTTTTGATTTTTCCCTGCCTTCAGACCAGAACTTAAAACATTAGCTCTTCCTGGGTCTTGAGTCCGCTGACATTCAGACTGAAACTACACCATCAGTTCTGAATCCCAGGCTTTTGGACTCATTGGAACTTGGAACTCGATTGGCTCATGTGAGTAAATTCCTTACAATAAGTCAATCTCTCTCTCTCTCTCTCTCTCTCTCTCTCTCTCTCTCACACACACACACACACACACACACACACACACTCACTCACACACACCCACACACACTCACTCACACACACCACACTACTTATTGTTCTGTTTATCCAGGAAAACCTAACTAATCCAATAATTTTCCTTTCATATTTAATGTTGCTAGTGTTTTTTATATTTGCTATATGTCATATTTACTAAGTTGCTTTAAAAATCTAAGAGAATTAAGAGTTAATGAAAACTGTATACCTACAGATTGGTTGCTGAGTTAGAGATCGAAATCAAGGCAGACAAAACCTAAGTGATCTGAGTTCAGAAGCCCTATATTGCAGTATTCTATACCTAATTTTTTTAAAACTTTTTATGATGCTTGAATTTGAATGAGACTTCAGATAAGTGTGTATTATATGTTCGAGAGCCCAGTCGCTCAAAGATCTAGAGAATAACTAGTGTAATAATAGCATGTAGGAACTTCAGAGGCATGAAGTCACTATGGTTAAGTATCTTCCAAGTTTAATGTAGGTACCTTTTCAAGTGACCTACTGTTCTAATGATTGCATATCTACTGCATATTGCCTTATTGATTTATTACTTTATTTAATTGTAAAGAAAACCATGTGATGTTCTTGCTATAGTGTGAATGTTTTTGTTCCCCTAAAAATTTATAAGTTGAAATTGTAACCCAATGTATTAGTAGGTGGGGCCTTTCCGAGGTGATTAGGTTATGAAGACACAGCCATCATGAATGAGATTAACGCCCTTATAAAAGAGACCTGAAGGAGCTTGTTTGCCCTGTTAGCCATTAAGAACACAGCAAGAAAGTCTTATAAAGAGAAAGAAGACCCTAACGAGAGTCCCCAGACTTCAGAACTATGAGAAATAAATTTCTGTTGTTTATAAGCCACCCAGTTCATATTTTTAAGGATACTTAATAAACTTAGGTACTCTATACAGAAATTAAAATCTAATAATAAGCTAGATTGAAAAGTACTGGTATATTCATAGTTATTCTAGTTGAAATGTATTAGCATTTTCTCTTGCCCTGCTCTTTAAATTCTGTCATGTTGTATGCCATCACTATATTACCACAATCATGGATGTGTCAAAAATTGAACTCAGTTTTATGAATTGCATTCTGTTTTAATACAGTGTATATAAATGACAGTACTACAGAAAATATCTTCAAGTGTTATATCTCATTTTGCGTTATCTTTTCAATAAACATCAACTATTTGAATTTTTAGGAGTAGACCATTTGCTACACAGAAATATAATGCTAAGATCTTTATTTGGAAATATCAGAGAAATTACTGTGTGTTATCTTTATGATCAATATATGTAAGCTCATGAGTCAAAAATTATTTCTCATGATAACTCACTTGTAACAAAAGCTACTGTTTAGTTTTGAATCCTTAAGAAGAGAAAAGATAAATTCCTTAATTATGCATGAGGAATAAACACATTTAAAAAATATATAAAGATTAGATGCACTTGATTTACTCCTTGGTAAAGGCACAAATTAATAGACAATGCTGTCACAAGATACAATAAAAATCTGTGCCCTTTGTTCAAACCTCCATATTATCCTATGAATGTTTTATTTATTTATTTATTTTCTCCAAAATTTGCTAAACAATCTATACAATAGTCCTTAACATATAACTATATATACTAACAATATACAATATAAATAAGAAATCCCAATATATAATCTTCATAATCAAATCTAGTTCATATTAATATCATTGGAAGTGAGATTCCTCACTTATCAGACACATTTCAAGAGTCATCTTGTGGTTTCCTTTGCCTCTGCAATATTGAAAACATAAGTCACCATGGAAGTCTTCAGCATTATCAAAAAATTGGAGCAGAGTGCCCGTGCTAACTCACAGTAAGTAAACATGTGGTCACTGACATATTCAGGTAGGTTGTTACAAAAATAAAGCCTAACCTATTCCAGATTATGCAGCTTTCTAGGTATTTTTTGACTAATTATAACAAAATTATGAGCTAGAATCTATAGATATAAAATGAAGAACAACACCTTCTTGCTTTAAAAATGGTTAGATACAGAGTAAAGAAAATACATATATAAAATTGATTTATTCTGTAATGTAATAAAGGTATGCCAACAAAACAAAGTAGAGTTCAGATAATTGAATGAAAGAATAGTAGGGAAGCCTTCACAGAGGGAGTGATATTTGAATTGAACCTAGGAAGATAAGTAGGTTTTTATCAGATGAAGAAGGGAGAAAGAAGTACCTGGAAATAAAAATGCAAACAATATTTTCAACAAATAGGGTGTGTTCAGGTGATGAAACATAAGATGAGGACAAAAGATCTGTATCTTTACCTTTAGGAATTTATACTCAAGTAGGATTATAGTAATAATCCAATATTTAGTATATACTATAACAACTATTATTATAGAGTTAAGGAGATATAAGAGAAGATAGCAATGTCAGCATATTCTACAAAGTATGTTTGAGGTTTAGCATTATTAAAAACAAAATATGGCAGAATAAGTTATATAGAACTTTAGAAAGGTAATCAATTATTAAACATACAAAATATTTTATTAGCTTGATGATTCTTCTTTCTGTTGAATGCTCTCTCTTCCCCAAATTTCTCCTTTTTCATATTTTGTACTAACTTCTTTAAAATTCTAAATTCATAATGAGTATTAAAGTTAAGAAAATTTTAATTTTCTATATGTAGCATATTCATTTTTTTCTTCATTTAACCTCACTCTCACTCTTTATTGTAATATACATCCTTATTTTTTGTGATCTGGAATTTCCATAATGAGCCTTTTTTGAGTCTTTGTGTTTATAACTCTCCCATCTGAATAAATCTTACATAAGGCAGCCAGATTCATTAAACTAAGAAAACTACTCTATTTAATTGATTTATCTGCCTAAAATGCTAAAATAGATCAATAACTACTGAATTAAGAGTATACAACTTTATTTGTGGTCAAAGTTTCATATAAATTATGTTGATTCACAATTTAAGTGGCTTAGATCTGGTTAAAAAAATTAGTCAAGTGCAGTGGTAAGAGGTTGGAGTCCTAGCTATTTTGGGGGGGGGGGACTGAGGTAGGAAGTGGCCTGAGTCCAGGAGTTCAAGGCTGTAGTAAGCTATGATCACTCCTGTGAATAGCCACTCTATTCCATCCTAGGTAAAGTAGCAAGACCCTGTCTCTAAAAAAAAAAAAAAAGAAAAGGAAAAAAAAATTCCCTTTGATAAGCCAATGATTTTCCAAATTTGAATCTTCATTAGTATTATTTGCCAGGATCTCTAAGTTCTCATCCTTACAACTCTCAAAGAACAACAACAACCACAACAACAACAAAATCATTTGTAGTGGCCTTATGAAGAAATATTTTCTGAAAGAGTCTACCATATAGTATTACTTATCATCAGTGAGTAGAAAAGATAACTTTGAATTTACTTTTGTTTCCTGACTTTCTCATGTACCTTGAGAAAATGAGCTAAAACTTTTTCATTAATAATATATATTTTAAAATATCTGTATTGTATTTGCTTACTTTATACTTTTGTTCAGGGGTGACTTCACACAATTTTTTAGTAAATTAATCTCAGGCACAATGTAGAGATTATCACAAGATCCTGGACTTGAAACTTTATGGCTTCATCCCTTGAGGGTGACTTAGGATGGCTCACTAAATAGTAGTTCAATATAAGCTGGGGTTAAAGCAATTTAAAATGAAGTCATTTTGAACATTTTCCAGAAACAAGATTTTGTTGTTATTTTTCCTCTGTAGAAAGGTGTTACCGTGAATTTTCACTTTCTACTCTATGGAATTTTTACATAAATGTGTTCTAGTTTAAAAACATACATTTTTATTTATTTATTTATTTATTTATTTATTTATTTATTTTGATTGATGATTTATTACAAGGCTTACATGATTGGCTTACATGATATGGAAGCTGAGAAGTCCCAAGACCTGCAATAGCCAAGCTAGAGACCCAAGAGTACTGATGGTGTAGTTCCGGCCCAGAAGCTAGCAAGCTCAAGACCCAAGAAGAGCCAATGTTTTGATTTGCATCTGAAGGCAGGAAAAGACCAATGTAAAAACATACATTTTTAATTCTTAGGGAAAAAAAGGAATCAGCTTCAAAACTTAATGACCAAATCCTTGCCTACAAAGAACCACTTAAGAGAGTAGTAATATTTAAGATATTTTACCTGAATACAATCCAATTAAACTTAATATTAGGACTAAAGCATTGTAGTATGCACTCTGCAAAATAATAATAATAATAATAACAATAACAATAACAATAAAACTCACTATAACTCCTAGGTGGTGAGTCCTATTGCCCAAGCTCCCTGTTCAAACCATCCAGCAATAAACAACTGACCCCCAGAAGCAGAGCATCCTGCTCATTTGCAGCTCGTCTCAGTGGTATGAGGAAGCTTATATTAGACCCAAAGAACTGCCCCACTACATTGCACCCCATTTTCTGACCCACAGAATTTGAATTAAATAAACATAATTTTAAGCCACTTAATTTTAAGTCAGTTTGTTACATAAAAATAGATAACTGATACAAATATTAAACCATGATATGAATACTAAAGGGCTTTGTCCATCAAGAATCTAAGTTTAAATTACCGAAAATAAAGAAAATTAATGCTATATGTTACATATTTTAGCAAATACTATATCAAAGGGAAATATATGTTATACATATTTTATTGTATTGTAAGTAATAATAAAGATGTGTATTTGACTCAAGAATTATTATGAAATATGATGGAATGTAAGAATTGATTTGTATAAGAGTTGAAAGCACCAAATAAAGAAACAATATTATAATTGAGAAAAAATAGTACAATTAATAAATATCAGGTCCATTGAAGAGTTGAGAGGATAAAGAGAAAACAAAATTGCACAAATTTGAAATGAATCAAGGGTTAATAGATTTAGAGATTAATTCCTGAAATTTGGGAGAATATGTTCAAGTATAAGATAATCTATTGTTACTTTAAAAAAATCAAAACATAAACTTTTCTAGAAATAATTAACTCAAAGAATGAAATAAAGCTTTCATTCAAACAGTCTGCCGATCCACGAGCATGGAATGGATTTCCATCTGTTTACATCCTCTGCTATTTCCTTCCTCAGTTTTCATAGTTCTCCCTGTAGAGGTCTTTTACCTCCTTGGTTAAGTATAATCCTAGGCACTTTAATTTCTTTGTTGCTATTGTGAAGGGAATTGAGTCTTTGATTTGGTTCTCAATTTGATTGTTGTTGGCGTATATGAATGCCTCTGATTTCTGTGTATTGATTTTGTATCCTGAGACTTTACTAAAAAGTAGTACTTTACTAAAGAGACCTTCCAGGAGTTTCTTGGTTGAATCTTTGGGGTTTTCTAAATACAATATCATATCATCAGCAAACAGTGAAAGCTTGATCTCTTCTGCCCTTATTCGGATACCTTTAATTTCACTTTCTTGTCTGATTGCTGTAGCCAGGACTTCTAGCACTATGTTGAATAGAAGTGGAGATAGTGGGCAGCCTTGTCTGGTTCCAGTTCTAAGTGGGAATGCTTTCAATTTTTCCCCATTCAGTATGATGTTGGCTATGGGTCTGTCATATATGGCTTATATCATTTTTTGGTATGTCCCTTCTATGCCTATTTTATTAAATGTTCATATCATGGAAGGGTGTTGAAAAAGCTTTTGTCAAAATCTTTTTCTGCATCTATTGAAAGAATCAAACAGGATCAGAAAGATTTTACAACCATTAAATTATTATACCCACACTCAAATGAAGACACAAGAGCATACATATATACACAGACAGTTTTTAAATATATACATCAGCAAGAATGAAAAGTATTCCAGAAAATAGGTTTGATATACAGGTGAAATGAAAAAAATAAAGAGTTAATGAAAGGTGACCTTAATAATAAACTATCTAATAGAGGAAAAATAAATTATCAAAAGGAATGTAAGGGAAATAAACTTATAGCACATAATTGGCACTTTGAAAAGGAAACTCACAGCACAACTACCCCCTTTATTTTGTTTAATTAAAATAACTGTGGCCTAACTTGTTATCTCTAAGAATTCTTCCTCAGCCTTGAACAGCCCAAAGCAGATAGTAGGGGTGCAAACTCACTGCTCCAGCTCTCTGCCTCAGTTACTGCCAAAAAAAAAAAAAAAAAAAAGAACAGATTCCAAGGACTCATATTACCCAGCCTCACAAGAAAAGAGAAAATAAAGAACACCTGCAACAGTTTCGCCACGTCTTCTGTTATCAGCCTGATAAGGCAGAAAGGGAAAAAAGCCATTTTTAAACTTTAAAACTATAAACAGCTTTTTCTCAGCTGCCTGGCATTTTCTATTTCTTCTTCTGCCATTCTCTCCTTCTCTAACTCTTTTGCTGTCTCTCTCTTTTTCTTTATTTATTTCTAGGAGAAATAAATAAACTTCTACTGTATCTCCTTATCATTGTGTGAGAAATCTTTTTTCCTCTGCGTATGAACATCACACCCTTTCAGCTAACTGTATAGATAATATATTTTTAATTTGTCTATCAAATAGTAGCAATATAAGTGTTACAGGGTTAAAAATTAATTAAGCCAAAGGGCTACTGTAATATCATAGCAACAATGTAACAATCCTAGGAAGCTTAATGTGAAAGTCTGCTTGTGCTGGTTTCTTTGTTTTATTCCCACTGCAGGGGATGGCTCAATGTTCACAAGACAAATTTTGGAGAAACTGCAAGATTAAATCAAATGAGAAACAATTGAGCCACCAGGGCCTTTGGTTGAGAACAGTGGTAGACACAAGTCATGAAGACCCTGAGTTAATTAAAGGACTATGTACCTATAAAAGAGCCTGAACTTCTCCAAACAGGAGGACAGTGGTTCTTTATGACAGGAGTTTGCCATCCTCCTCATTTGCTGGCAAAATAATAAATCTTCTTTTCCTTTCTCCTCAACCCACTTATTCTCATATTGTTTTTTTAATTTAGCATCAGGAACAGATAACAGGCTTTTGGTAACATAAGTAATAACACAAAATGCACAGAGATTAAAAATATTCGAAATTTAAAATGCTAGAGAGGAGTCCTTATGCCAGGGATTCCTTTAAGTGTTTTGTATATTGACAGTCAGTTTCTCTAGAAAGGAGAATCTCAGGCAGGATTCAAGGTCTGACCACTTAATTGCAAGTTTCTAAACCAGGGTAGTAAGAGTGAGAAGTAAAGAGTAAAGACAGGAGAAGAGACAATGAAATGTATGTGATGTGTTACACTGCTGGCTAACACAAAAACTGAATAGTAAGCAGCGATGGCAATAGGTTGCTCAGGAGGCATTTTGCTCAAAATGCAAAAATTCTACAAAAGAGTTGCAGGGTTAACAAGATTGGGTGAACACAATTCCAAGAGGCAAGGAATGGCCTCTGTTGTCCTTAGCATAATGATAAAGAAGTTAAATCATACAGAAGACTTCACAATCTTCAACATGTATGAGCCAAATAATAGAACTTCAAAGTTTGTGAAGCAAAGGGTAAGAGAAACAGATAAATCCACAATTATGGCTGTAGTTCAAAATATTCCTCTTTCTATGATATAACAGATAGAACTAGTAGATAGATAATCAAGAAGATGTGGAAGAATAGAGCAATAATTTCAATAATATTTTAATAGCTTGTCCTACGTGATATTTATAAAAATTCACACCCATAAACTACAGAGTAAACATGTTTTTTCCTAAATGTACATAGAAGGATTAATAAAATATCAAAATAGACAAGTAAAGCCACAACATAGCACTCTAAAATTTAAAATAGCTGAAATTATACAGAGAATGATCTTTAACCACAACATTAAAAAATTATATATCAATACCAAAAATGACATACTGAAAATGTACAAATATTAGAAAATTAAACAAGATTCTTCTAAACAACCATTTCTGAAAGTGCTTCGTCAGGCTCTTCCTTTGGCCCACAGAAAGCAGAATCCCAGGCATATAATTAGATAACTCCTCCATATCCAAATGTGGATAGATTTGGAATAATTAGGAAGCAAAAATATCCAAGGATGCACACAAATTAGTGTCAGATAAGCATTAAAAATCTCTTCCAGAAGAAGATTGAACAAGCCAACTAAAAAATTAACTAATGATAGAAAATATTTGGACATGTTTAACCCTAGTCTTATAAATTTGAAAATAGAAACATCCTACATCTCAAGAAGCATTTTCCTAATAAAAGTACTTTCTAACTAAAGATAAATGCTTTATTCCAAATGTATAAAAATCACTTCTAATATTAGAAAAAAAGAGGAATATTTCAAGATCATTTTGTGAAGTAGGCATATTTTTGATACAAAAAAACATACAGGCTAGGAAATTTGTAAGCTAATCCTATGTAAAGCATAAATGGAAAATTGCTATATAAAAATAGTAGCTAAATACATCTATTAATAGTACTGTAAAAGGAGAAATTTCATCACTTCCAGTTGATTTTACCCTAAGGATGGAAGTTTTGTTTACTATTTGAATAATTAGAAATTTAGTTTACCATGCTATCTGATTAAAAGACAACTATCATCATAACAGAAGGATAGAAAACAATAAATTTCAATATCTATTCATTATAGATATGTGCAGCAACCTGAGAATACAGAGAAACACTTTTGTTCTTATGAAGGATAATTTCCACAAATCTACAGCTAATTTAATATAGGATGGTTTAGAATATTCCATTTATAATCAGAAATAATATGTTATCATTATTTCCATTTGGCAGTGTACCTGAGGGCCTAGTCTGCAAAGTTGAACAAGAAAATGAAATAAAATGCATACAAACAAGAAAGGAAAAAAAGGCATTTCCATTCACAAATAAATTCTTGAAAGGAAGCCTATAATTAAACCTATCAGGACACATTAGAGAGCTCAGCAATGTCTCTAGAAATAAGTTCATTATTTTAAATTTTGTACTATGCATAGTAGTTTAAATATAAAATGTCAAAGAATTAAATTAAATATTATTTATCTCTCATGGTATAAATAAGAACATTATATTGGAAGATACTAAAGACAAACTTAATTAATGGAAAAAGAGACAATGGATGCAAGGATAGAGCACAGAAACAAATCTGTATTTAAAAACTTGAAAAATAGTAATGGTAGCAATGTAGATCATAGGGTAAGATGGACTGACAAGTCATTAACAGGTACAGGGGCACAGAGTTATCCATGCAAGAAAAAAAAAGAATTATAACATATAACATGTAACAATTATATAACAATCACTGGTTCCAAGTAGAATAATAAAAAATTATAAAATATAATTGTATCATAACAATGAATTATTTATTATTGCTATATAGTTATTGTATTTAATATGTTATAGATTAAATGGTTGATATGTAATAATAGTTATAATTATATTATTGATATATGAAATTTATATAATAAAATAATGATAGTATTATTGTCACTAAAGTTCATTGAACACCTAATTATGATAACTGATGATCCGTAACATTTAGGACTCGTGATAAACTATAAATCTAGTATTTTAATTTTCTCTATTTCACACATGTAAAAACTGTGACAGAGAGAGGTTAAGCAGCTCATCAAAGGTTATGAAACTAGCTAATCTGGCAAGATATCTTTATCATTTAATAGGACCCTTTGCTCAGTTATTCCAAACACAAAAATATAGCCTACATAAACTGCTGCACATACACATGATATGACATAATCAAGATTACTACTGATGACATTGATTTTAAGAGCAAAACTCTGCAATCAATGTAAATATCAACGGACAAGGAAAAAAAGCTAAATACATTTGAGTACTTTACAGCAGTGACATTAGGTTACCTTGGATTAAAAGGATCCAAACTGAAGAATCTCCTAAATATAATAGTGAATCAATAAAAGGAAGTTACAAAATAATTTATCAACAACGAAACCTCTTTTATAAAGTTTGAATATGAACAAAATCAAGCAGTATACTTTTTAAGCACACACATGTATATAAAGAATACAAAAAGCAAAGATACATTTTTATACAGTCATACACTACATAACATGCATCAAATAGCATGCAACAAGTGCAGTCATCCCATAGTAGTATAATGGAACTGAAAATTTCTGTGGCTTAGTGACTCACAGCAGCACTACCAGTTGTATGAAAGTGCAGCACACACAATTATGCACAGTGTATAAGCCCTGATAATGATAATAAATAACTACATTATGCATTTATGTGGTTAGTACATTGTAATTCCTATGATTTTTTAGAGAGTATCCCTTCTAATTATTAAAAATAAAGTTAACTGTAAAATAGCCTCAGGTATATACTTCAGAAGGTTTTCCAGAAGAAGGCATTGTTATAGGGAAAAAGTTCCATGCTTTATTGACCCCGAAGACTGTTCAGCAGGACAAGTCATGGACGTAGAAGAAGGTGATGTTGATGATCCTGACCCTGTATAGGTCAAGGCCAATGTGTGTGTTTATGTCTTAATTTTTAACAAAATAAGTTTAAATAGTAAAAAAAATAAATAAATAATTTGAAAATAGAAAAAAGTTTACAGAATAAAGACATAAGGGAAATATTTTTGTACTGCTAGGCAATGTGTATGTGTTTTAAGCTAAGTGCTATTACAAAAGAGCCAAAAAGTTAAAAAGTTAAGTTTATAAAATAAAAAAGTTACAGTAAACTGAGTTCAATTTATTTTTGAGGAAGAAAAGACTTGTTATAAATTTAGTGTAGGCTAAGTGTACTGTGTTTATAAAGTCTACAGTAGTGTACAATAATGACTTAGGCCTTCACAGCCACTCACCACTCACTGACTCACACAGAGTAACAAACATCTAGCCCTGCAAGGTCCATTGATGGTAAGTGCCATATATAAGTGTACTATATTTTACCTTTTGTACTGTATTTTTTCTGTACCTTTTATATGTTCGGATACAAAAATACTTAGCATTGTATTACAATTGCCTACAGTATTCAGTACAATAACATAATGTACAGATTTGTAGCCTAGGAGCAATAGACTATGTGATATAGCCTAGCTGTGCAGTAGGCTCTACCACTTACGTCTGTGTAAGTATCATCTACGAGTTCACACTACTATGAAATTGCCTAATGACACATTTCTCAGAACATATCCTGTTGTTAAGCAGTGCATGACTGTACATGCCAAAAAAGCGGGAAAAATAATAAAAATTTAAGATATTACTACCTCAGTCATTTGTGACCTTAAGGGCATCTTGATTTGGGTTAGGTAGGATAAAGTAGATTCACAGCAACAAATGGTTGAAAAGCAAGAAAGCATTTTGCGGACATGTCCCCAAAGGCATGGGTATTCTGCTGTATTTTTCCATATTTCTGTTGGATCTTTCTTAGCATCAAACGACAACTACCCATCTTGACAATCAACTGAAACTGTGAACCTCCATGCTATAACCAAATATTCAAATGCCAAAAAAGTAGACACAATAAAGTAATTAAAAAGTTAGTTAAATGTAAAATTAACAAATTGTTTTCATTTTGAGAAATTATTAAGGTTTTTATAAAATAATATACATTTTTCAGTATAGCTAATTAAAGTTTCTTTAATTCAGCCTTATTTGATTAAAACTTACATTAATGCAGACTTCCAACATGAAAATGTTCCCCAATCTTGTACTAGGGTATCAAACATTTTTGAATGATCACTGTATGTCTGTGCCAGTACCATATTTGTCTATATGATATAAAAATTTACCAGCATTGTAAACTTTACAATTTGCAAAAGTTATGCTATGTGTGCATTTTGTGTAACAATGAACACATGGTAGTTTGTGAACTCCACAATAAAAACACAGTAATCACCTAAAAAATATATATATATTTTATCATCTCCATCTGGTGCAAGCAGCAGGGATAACTATGGTTGCTTCTATGCTATTTTAGTTCTATTTTTATGTGTTTATGTGCCACATTTTATAATTAATTTTAGCTATACATTAGGTATACATTTATTGCATAAGCTATTAATATTTGCACCTAAAGATAAATATGACATATGTTATTTCGATTGCTCTATCTTTTAAGATTGCATGCAATAACACTTTTTAGTTAATGTGTGCATACAAACACAAATATGACTTTTTCATAAGTCATAAGAAAGAAGGAAAGAGAAAGAAAGAAAGAAAGAAAGAAAGAAAGAAAGAAAGAAAGAAAGAAAGAAAGAAAGAAAGAAAGAGAGAAAGGGAGGGAGGCAGGAGGAAGGAAGGAAGGAAGGAAGGAAGGAAGGAAGGAAGGAAGGAAGGAAGGAAGGAAGGAAGGAAGGAAGGAAGGAAGGAAGGAAGGAAGGGAAATGAATTTTTGAATTATTTTAGGAACATTACTTAAATGTCATCTTTCCTGAAACCATCAAATACTCATTCCTTAGAAAGACACTAAAACATTTACAGTATTTATATGTGCATTATATTTATCTTTTAACCAAGATACATTTTTACAGCAATAAAGGTTACATTTATCATCATTTTAATTTTATTTTGTATGATAAGATATATAATGAAAGATGGCTTTCATAACTGTTTCATATATAGTAAAACTATTTATCATAAGAAAATTAACATATATCTCCACAAAAGAGTGATATGGGATATAATTTTTTTTTATTGAGGAAAAAAATTTAAAATAACTATTAGGCTGTAATTATGATTGACATAAACCTTTTAATACTACTAATCCAATTCCTGGCTTTCTAAAACAATAAGAAATGTCTTCTTCAAACAATTAACTCAACCCATAGGTGTAATAAACCTAGAACAACTTGAAACAAAAATAGAGGAGGCACTGGAGACCTAAACCATGTGGGTGTCCTAATGTATTGAAAATGCTGACAAAAACTACTTGTAAAAACAATGTTTAAAACATTTCAATCTGAATAGGCCAGTAATAAAAAATAAGTTTCTCTAAAAAAAAAAAAAAGAGAGAGAGAGAAAATGGAGATATTTTAACAGTACCTGCATTTTCCCTTATTTGTTAAGCAATGAATTGTAAATTGTGCTCTTGGAAGATGTAGCTCCAAGCTTTTGACCTCCATGTCAAACAGAGCATGTCTGCTTTTTTTTTTATTATTATTATTGGTTAGTTCAATGTTGGTCTTTCAAATAAGATTCTGTTTAAACAAAGAGGTTCATGACTAAATATTATACACACAGATAAAACTGATTACATAAATTTTCTGCTCTATAAGATTGTCTAGCTATAGCAAACATATCATTCACATATATATAATATATTAGGTTGATGTATATAATCCACATATCTGTTTTTACATATAATTTATAATTTTAAGATATAACATATTTCAGGATAAAAAATATAATAAATTGAATAAATATAGAAAATAAAATGCCTGATTTTTTATTTAAAGAATGGCATTTATACATTCATAGGCTTTAATTTATTTATATTACATAAATTAAACATGAATATGAATATGTTCACTCTCAAACATATTCAAAATCACCATCAAAGTATAAAATAAATGTTTACTAGTAATTACTATCTTACATTTAGCTGATATAAATTCCTTTACATATTGAGGGTATGTAAATCATATTTGTTAGATAAATAAAGATACGTTGAATCATTTTGCTTCTCCTTCCATGGAAAATTGGAAATAAAATTTTATTACATGTATTATACTAAGAATCTAGTAAAACTGTCCTAAAATAGGTGGTGTGAGAGTAAGAGGAAGACCTTAAATAGGTAAAAGTTTGATCTGGAATATGAATGAAATGGAAGAAAATATCCTCATTCCAATATTATGATAAAGGATTCTGATTCAGATCTCATTCGTTTATTCTTTCTCACTATTACCTTTGATTTATCCTTTATTTAATTTAACCATTAAAATACTTTGTATTTACCAATTGTATTGGTAGACTTTTATTATATACTAAGATTTGTTGATAAAAGACAGTGTTCTATCTTCAAGAGTTTTACATCTAAGGAGAAACAGATATGTTAACCAAATATTGCAGCATAATGCCATGATGATCAAAATGTGCAAGTATATAAATGGATACAAAGAAACAGTAGGAAACATTAAGAAACTTCAATCAAGTCATGGAATGAATTGGAGTTGTTTATGTGCATATCTAGCGCAAGATATTTGAGGTAGAACAAGCAAATTAGCATATTCACGGAAAAATGAGAAAACATGGCAAGTTCATTAAATGACCATTATTTTCAGTACTGCTAGAAGGAAAATGGAATACAATGTGAAATAAAAGAGAAACCGAAAGGGAGGTGGAGGAAGAGAAAGACAGAGAGAGAACTACAGAGTTAAACAAAACCCCCATAGATTATTTTATACACATCTAAGAAATTTGACCTTCATAATGTAAGCTACGGAAGTAAATGTAGAATATTAAAATGAGTGATTGAAGTGTGTATGAATAGCAGAGCAATGGATGATTCTGAGGGAGTTGGTGCTAAAGTTGAAAATGATTGCAAGACTTCAGTAAAGAGATGATAAGTTGATTAACCAGAAAAATTATATGTGAGAATAGAAAGGAGGGATTGAGTATTTAGGAAATAAGAATTAGAAAATCTTTGTTTTTGCTTTAGGTCAAGTATAGGAGAGGATCTAGCAAAAGGTCTATGTTTCTAATTTGAGCAAGTGATAAATAGTGATGCCATGCCTTAAATTATAATTTAGAGAAAGCTAGGTTAAACTGGTTGGTGAGTTAATTTTGCATATTATTAAACTTAAGTTTCCAAGGGATTATATATAATAAGCAAAAATAATATTTGATGTTGGAATTTAGGAATCATATTTTAGCAAGAGTTACAGATTTCATAGTCATAACTTTACAAAATACAGCTAAAAATATGTAGCTATATTTTTAGACTTCAGAAGTTGTACATACTAAAAGGAGTTCCATGAAATTAATGTGATTTTAAAATTTAGTTTTTTATTATTATGGATACATAATAGTTTTATGTATTTATAGGGTATATGTGATGTTTTGATATGGGTACACAATGTGAATTAATCAAATCAGGGTAATTGGGTATCCATCACCTCAGGCATTTATCATTTCTTTATGCTAGAGACAGTCTAATTCTACTCTCTAGTTATTTGAAAATAATGTTTTGAAATACGTATTCTACAGTGTCACGTGAAGCTAGATGTGGTTAAGGTACTACTGGAACAGTAGTGGATATATTCGCAACGGTAGCAGTGGAAAGAGTAGACAACCGCCACCAGGAAAAATAAACTAAGCATAGGAATAGTTGTGTAGGCCTTACTACTTTTTAAAAGATAGGTTTTCAATTTTTCTTGTGTAATATATCTGCAATTAGTGTCAGATTTATGGATATAGGGGACATGGATAGCCTGTATAATCATTTTGTATTTCAAATTTTGTCACCAGTCTCTGAGAATATAAATACAGAAGTAAAATGTTCATTTGACTAAAGCATTCAAGTATGTTTTCACCACATAGATTGCTCAGGAAGTTCATTAAACTCACTAATTGCACTTGAGATCTTCAAATAAGCCATTGATTTATTGAAAATTCAAACCACTGAGCACTTCTTTTTTAAAACAAATGAATTCAGGATAGTCAGTGTGATGATTTAAAGGGAGATTTTTGAGAAAGATAGAAGGGAGCTTTAAAAATGCCTTATGTATTTCCCACAGTGCATACTGTCCAGATTTATTCTCATACTACCGTTGTGATAAAATAATCTATAAGAATAAAGTATTATTGTGGATTTCAAATTGTTTAAAGATGGAGTAAGTGCTATTAAATTTTCTGACTTCTTACCTGAACTTTTTAAATAAAAGATCCACTAGGATGCCAGAATCTAGATTTATGTATGTATTATTATTAGTGCGTCTTCAGAGACCCTCTTATATTGCTCCATGGCTCATAAATCTTTAGGCAATTGAGTTCCTTCACTAAAAAAAATACAACCCACAAATATTCATCTTCTCACAGAAAATAGACCTGATAAAATTACTCATTTTGTCTTTCTTATTTTTCTCTCAAAGTTGCTGTACTATAAAAAAAATTTTCTTATAACTAATGATATTTTTCATAGATGTCTATTAATGACTATAATATTTTAAAACTATTTCATTATAAAACATCTTATTTACAAATGTTATTTTCCATAACTTTTGTCATGAAACATTATTTAAGGGGAGCATTTGGATTGAAACTTATAACTTTTCTGTCAGTTCAAAAATCTATGATACAATATATATTCTTCCTATACTCTGAGTATATTTAGTTATACACCCAAGAAGTTAAATAAAAGATAATGAGGTGGTTTTCCCAAATCCTTTTATGATGAATATATGACAAAAATAGATCTAACTCTTAGAGAAAATTTGATATTGTCTCTCCTGGCTTTATAATCAAATCCCTGCTATCAGTTGAAATTTTTAAATTTATATATTCTATTTTATAAGTTGAGAAAAGTGGTACCTCACAGGAATTTAGGCCATAGATGCCTGGCAAGTTTAAATTCTTCCTAGAATATTAAAATCATAGATATTGAATTTCTGGCAAATGCATATCAAAGAGAATATGAGGCTATGCCTTACCATTATATAGAGGTATCAGCCTTAATCTTGGTATCCATGTCTGAAGAAATAAAAGAGACTACTTCATGGTATTTGAGATGGTCTCTGGTTTTTTGAGTAATGTGGATAAAGCTAGAGCTTTGTCTATCTAGCACAATGCCCATGCACTCTTCAAACTTAGGAAGTGAGCATACTGCCTTTCATCAGTAATAAGCTATATGGATTGAATTTGAGACTTACACAGGGCAGGGAAATTAATACACTGAGCTCAAAAGAGAATAATGTTTAAATGTTATAGAATTGAAGCACAGTCAGCACATACACCCAAAGCCACCCATACATACATAGGCATGTGTGTGCACAGAGAACGGCTGTGGTAATTCAATTAATAATTGCTTCTTAACCACAGAATTTTTAAACATCATATTTGATAGCAGTCAAATTGTAAACCCAAATGAGGCCTTGCCCTTTGAATCTGATTTGTGAAGTAATATAAAAATGATAAAATTGTCCAGCTTATTAAAATTTTCAAATTTGATTACAGTTTAAATAATAAAAATATAGCTTACACATGTAAAAGTAGAAGTCAGATGTGCATTTATAGTTATTGGCTAAGTGATTTGTTTTTATATTTTGAAATTATTTTCCTCGCAGGAAAATTATTTCTGCTGTAAAAATAGAAACAAACTAAAAAATATTGTTGAGATTGAGCTTCTATATAAAAATCCATTGTTGCCATTGGTTGAGGTGTTTTTAATATTCTGTAATTTTAGATCTCTATGTGATCCCTAAAATAAATATCACAACTGTCTAACTTTCATGTATTATCATACTAAAAGTATCAATATTTTTATTTTATATGGTAATGTAGTAAAGATGGAATGAACAAATATTCTTTAAGCTATAATATATGAACAAATGAAGCAGTAGAGTGGGAGAAATCACAGAATTTGCACTCTGATAAATACAGCCCTGTTCACAATTTAAGGTCAGAAACTTCTCTCAACTAAGAGTCAAAGTTAAATTACTCTTGAAGCAATCTTAGATTCCAAAAATTCATCAAATTTGTGAGTCATACAATAAACTTCTAGATTTTGGTCCATAAACTAGTCATGAAATTAAATGCATCATGTCTACTATTACATATTAAATTTAAAAAGCATATGGAAACATTTTTCAGAAGTTTAGAAAAATGGTAATACCAAGGATGTAGTGAAAAGATAAATAATAATTATAAAAAATACTTATTTATAATTAATTAATTAAAGATAAATACAATGCTATAGAATAATCAATATAAGAATTTATATTTCTAAGCAGTATTCAAATCATAAGACAGTCTTTAAAAATATATTAAGAAATGAGAATTTCAGATTAAGTGTTTTACTAAAATATTTTTGAAAAATTGGCATTTGAAAAATTCTTATAAACTTTTCACTGTGAAATAAAATCTGCATATAGAAAATATAATCATCTCTCAGTATTTCTGGGGGATTAATTCCAGGCCACCCCATCCACAGATACCAAAAGCCATGGATGCTCAAGTCACTTTTATAAAATAGTTTAATACTTGCATATAGCCTATTTTACACCTTCCCATATATTTTCAATTACATCTAAATTACTGAATATACCTAATACAATGTAAAAGTTTTGAAAATAGTTATTATACTCTATTGTTTAGGGAATAATAACAAGGAAAAAAGTCAGTATGTTCAGTACAGGTGCAACCATCTTTTTTCCCTAATTTTCTGGTTTACAGTTGGTTGAATCCATGTATTCAGAACCCATGGATATGGAGGGCCAACCTTAATCACAAAACAAATGTGTGCATGTCAATGAATCAGCAGTGAGAAATTAAATATGGCCAACATGAGAGTTAGCCCCAAATCTTAAAGCAATGGGTTTACTATGCAGATCTTTAAGAAGAGTATTGAAAAATGTTTATTTTTAATGCTAATTTTTGAACACGAAATGAAAGTTGGTGGATTTTTTGTTTTATAAACATGTTAATCATTCAAAATAGTAATGTCAAAACTTTCTCAACCATTTCAAATTTTACATTAGTGAATCATTGTGACTTGCCCCATTCTTAAATTTAATATAGACAATATTTTATTATAATTTCATTATATGAAATAGGCAATATTATTTAAAGGTTTCATTATAGATGATTATCATGAATTATTTTTTAACTTATTAAAATGTGTTCTAAAAATTTTTCATGTCATAACATTGAAAACTATAATTTTTTTAAACAATGTATAGGATACCATAAAAAAATTGACTTGAGTCCCAATAAGTTGGTCAGTATTTTCTCTTGTTATTTTCAGAAATCATACATGAATTGATCTTTCTTACTTCAGGATAATAAACCTATTTTATGCATTTTAAACATTAAATATTTATTGTATGTTTTTTATTGCTATATGGCAATTATCTGTTTATTTTATCTAAATTGTTTAAACTATCACAACCTAATTTATTGAAAGGTCTACATTTTACCATTCATTGATTTAGAAAGTTTCCTTTTCAGATACTAAGTCACTATTTATTTTTGTGTCTCATTGAGTGTTATCTCACCTTCTGTGTTTGATCTGTTTTTATGCTAATTCTACAAAGTTTTTATTTTTACAGCTTTCAATAGAACTAAATATTAGGCAGCATAAAATGCCATTTTCCCTATGACTATTCATATTATGTTTAAATTTTGCATTGTTAAGTAAATAAGGATAAAAGATTCAACAGCGAACACCCAAACCATGTCACAGCATTGTGGATGAACATCCAGAGAAAGGGTGAAGAGAAGTGATATGTTTCCTTATTCCTCATCATATCATTGGGTACAGAACAGGGATCCAGCAAGATTTGGCCTCATAATCTTGATAAGAAACTTATGACTAAGATTCTTAAGAGTTTCATAGTTGAGAGTTTTAAATTACCTCTATTGTATGGACAATATGTGGTCAAGAATACTGTTCCACCCCTTAAACCCATTCATGATGGGTTTAAGTTCACCATTCTCTTCCTTGGGTTGATGAGGAACTAGGGTGCAAGGAGATATTACAGCTGTGCAATATGTCAGATCTCTTTGACATTTAGACATAATATACAACTTTACTGTTCTATCAAATACAGTTTTAATCCTTTACTCAGTGATAGAGTGTTTTTCTGTCATGTGGGGGTTTCATTTCTCTATAGATCCTAATTTATATGAGGTCAGCAAGGACTCAGAGATGCAAGACAACCTTCATAGAATCAATTTCAGACAAGTTAACATTTGTTTTTCATACAAATTTAGTTTCTATGTTAATTTAGGCTCAGGTGGTAAAATTCCATGTAAAATCTTGTTGGGATTTTGAAATAAGTGATTCTGAGTTTGAGGTTGGGAGTGGAAGTGGAGGATTGATGTCCTGTAAGTGGAGGATTGAATATTTTTATCCATGATCAAAGTTGATAACTCAATTTATTCAGACCTACTTTTATGTCTATTTTTAAAAAAGGGTATAAAAAATGTATATATTTATATTTTTATTTAAATAGAAGACCTATAGAAAAGAAATAGAAGCATAAAAATGGCAAAATGCTATGGACTAAATGTTTGTGTCCTCCAAAATTCATATGTTGAAATGCTAACCATAGTGCGGTGATATTTGGAGATGGTTCCATAGGAGATAGTTAGGGTTAGATTAAGTTATGAGGGTGGAGCCCTCATAATGGGAATAGTGGCCTTATAAGAAGAAGAAGGGTTATCTATGTAGTTATGCATGCAGTTATTCAACTCTGTGATCCTACTCGTGGTTATTTATCCCAGAGGAATGAAAACATATGCTCACAAAAACAAAAGAACATAACAAAATCTGCACACGAATGTTCATTGATAGTCATAAATAGGAAACAACCCAAATGTCCTTTCAAAATGGTTAAACAAACTGTGGTGTATCCATACCATGGAACACTACTTAGCAGTAAAAAAGAATGAATGAATAATATACACAATCACTTTAATTATTCTCTAAAGAGTCATTTTGAGTAAAAAGAGACGATACCCAAAGATTTTATACTGTCTAATTTTATTTACATGCATTCTTGAAATGGCAAATTTATAGAAATAGAGAACAGATCAGTGGTTGCCAAGGTTAAGGTCCAGGAGAATGTGGCAGGGAGTGAAATGAGTGTGGCTAACATAAGACAACAGGAGAGAATTTTGTGGTGATGGAAATATTCTGAATTTTTAACATGATGTCCAATTATCACAATTTTAACATTGTATTATAGTTTTACATCATTACTATGGAGGAAACTAAGCAAAAGAAACATGAGGTTTCTCTGAATTATTTCTTATAATTGCAGGAAAAATCTATACTTATCCCAAAACAATAAAAATGGAAGTTTTTTAAAGTTTTTCCATGACTTAGGCTAAATACTTCATAACAAATTTTAAAACTTTGATTTTATTAATATAATATTCAAGATACAAAATATAATTATAAATAAATAATAGAGAAGAAACAGAAAATTGTAAATGCCTTCTAACTTAAAAAATAACGAATATGTTTGTTTTGGAACAATGTTAGAATAACTAAATATTAAAATTGGGAGGAAATGATTTTAACACATGAAAATCGATAGTGTTAAATAATTATATGAGACAAGAATGATGACAGATAAATTATAACATAAGTATCCAACTGAAGAAAAGTGCATTAAACTCCAAGCAGTAATAGGAAAAGCACAAGAAGATAACATTAAAGAAAGAGAATATATGGGTCAAATAAAAATAACCAGAACCAAAGATAGCTTCTTTAGGAGACAGTAATTCCTGGTAATGCTGATGAACACAAAGTGAGAAACACAAATAAATATTAGAAATTAAAGAGTACCATGACCACATATATTTGTAAAAGAAGGAGAATCCTATGAATAATATCATTTCAATAATTTGTAATCTTGTTCATTTAACTATAAATGTGGAATAATTGAAGATGTCAATATTGTCATTTATATTTAGTATTTTACAAGATGCATAGACAGCTTATTTAAACAAAACAAAACAACACAATACAAAGCAAAGTAATTGAACATGTGCTCTGCAATTGTAAGGTCAGAATCATGGATAGTGTTGTTCAGATCTAATTACCTATTTGTTCATTGATTTTGTTGTTGGTGGTGGTACAGCTGTTCTATCAGTTGCTGTTAGAATAAAGTCACCCACTATCATTATGCAATTATCATTCTCTGTTTAATTCTGTTAGTATTTGCTTCTTATATTTTATGTTCTGATTTCTTTGATTGTAGGTATATACAGCTATGTTTGCTATTTCTTCCTGATGTAGTGACCCTTTTCCCATTATGAAATGTCTTCCATCGTTTATGGTAACATGCTTTTTTTGGAAGTCTGCTTTCATTGATACTAATATGCTCACTTTCTGTTTCTTATGCTTACAGTTACAGTTTACAATTGCATTATCTATCTTTATCCATCCACATGCTTTAAACCTATCTGTGTCTTTATATTTAAAGTTATTGTGGTCGACTTTATATTGTTTAAGCTTACTCTTTCATTCAGTCTAAGAATAGCTACCTTGTAATTGTAAGTTTAGTCAACTAACATAATATAATTAAGGATATGGCTGGGTTTATCTACAGTTTTATTATTTGTTTTCTGTTCCTCTTCCTCTGATACTCCTTTTCTGCCTTCTTTTGTATAAATTTATTTTTAAAATAATATCAATGAAATATATATAAATATATATGTATATATTTAATTACAACCAAGTAAACTTAAATGGTAATTTCAGGCATTAAAAAATGTATATTCTTATTTTTTAAACTTAACCCAAGACATAGGTTTATTACCTCAAATCAATTTTGCTAAAGTGTGCATACATAAATAAATTCCATAAGATGTCATATATTTTTTGCTATAATCAGTTATATAAAAGTTTAAGAAATTAAGAAAAAAAAGTGTGGTTTGTATCTGATGTGTGCAAAACCATCTTGTGTAACTAAGTTTCAATGTGGTTTTATTTCTCTTCAGACAGAAAAATATAACAGTAACAGTTCTTGTAGTGAAGGTCATCTGACAAAAATTATCATTTTTAAAAAAATTGAGAATGTTTTTATTTTCCCTTCATTCTTCAAGGGTATGTTCACTTGTATAGAACTCTGACTTGAAATTTTGCCTTTTTTTACATTGATCACTTTAAGATGTTGCATTTTGGACCCCATCATTTCTAACAAGATGTCAGTAGTGCTTTTAAATTGTTGTCACCCTACATATAGTATCTTCCACCTCTCCCACATGCTTTTAGAATTTATCTTTTTTTAAAAAACAATTGAAGTCTCATAATAGTGTATGAGTTTGTGTATGTGTATGTGTGTGCGCGTGTGTTCATTTAGTCCTCTCTGAGCTTTTGAACATTTATGCTTTTCAACAAATTGTAAAAAATGTGAAGTATTATGTATTCATTTTTTTTGTTTCATACTTCTACCTTTCCTCCTGCAATTCCAATTTCAATAATATTAGACCTTATCATATTTTCCCCAAGCTCTATTCAATTTATTTTTTATTTTACTATCTTCTTCAAAGTAGATAATTTCTTTTGAATTATTTATAGCTTACTGTCACTTCTTTCACTTCCAATCTGTAGTTAAATTCTGAGTATTTAGTTTTACATTTTTGATATATTTTCCATTTATAAAATTTCCTTTTAATTTTTTATAATTCTATTTTATGCTGAAATATCTTATATTTTTATTTATTGCTAGAATAATTTAATTTATGTCTATAGTCATAATAGCTATTTTAATATCCTGATCCACTTATTTTAAAGTCTGGATCATCTTGTTTATATTTCTCTTGAGCACAGCTTATATTCCTTTATTCTTATGTTGAGTAAATTTTATTATATTCTACATATTGTGAGTGATGTAGGAAGTCTAGATTCTTCTATGTTCATCCAAATAGTCATGTTCTTTTTAAATAGATAACATTTCTGAAATTAAATTTTGTCTCCCTTGTAGTGGGTACTACTGAAATATAAATTCAATTTTTCCCACTGAAATTTGACCTTTTTGAATACATCCTGGAATAAGCTGGAGATTTGGGCAGAATTTCTTTTTTAAATTTCAAAATATTAAGGGGGTACAAATGTTTTAGGTTACATAGGCCGCTTATGGAATGCTTGAGTCCTATCACCCAAATAGTGTTCATTGTACCCATTAGGTAGGCTTTTGCCTCTATACTCCTTCTCCCTTCCCTCTGGTCAATTTCCATTGAGTTTTACTTCCCTCTGTGCACATGCATGCTCATTGGTTAGTTTCAATTTAATAGTGAGTACACGTGGTGTTTGTTTTTCCATTCTTGAGATATTTCACTTAAGAGAATGGTCTACAGTTTCATCCAGATTGTTGCAAAAGGTATTAATTCATCTTTTTTATGGATGAGTAGTACTCCATGGTACACATATATCACATTTTATTAATCTACTCTTCAATTTATGGGCACTTGGGTTGATTCCACATTTTTGCAATTGTGAATTGTGCTGAGATAAACATTTGAATGCAGATATCTTTTTGAAAAAATGACTTATTTTCCTTTGGGTAGATACCCAATAGTGACATTGCTGAATCAAACAGTAGGTCTACTTTTATTTCTTTGAGAAATCTCCATACTCTTTTCCATAGGGGCTGTACTAATTTGCAGTCCCACATAACAGTATATAGAAGTTTCTTTCTCTCTGCATTGATACCAGCCCCTATTGTTTTTGGACTTTTCAATAAAAGCCATTTTAACCGGGGTAAGGTGACATCTCACTGTGGTTTCAGTTTGCATTTCCCTGATGATTAGTGATGTTGAGCATTTTTCATGTTTCTTGGCCATTTGTCTTAAGACAAGGATGCCCACTGTCACCATGTCTATTCAACATAGCACTGGAAGCACTAGCCAGCACAATCAGGCAAGATAAAGAAATAAAGGGTATCCAAATCAAGAAAGAGGAGTTCAAACTATTGCTCTTCACTGACAACATGAAAACTCCAAAAACTCCACCCAGAGTCTCCTGGAATTGATAAATAAATACAGCAAAGTCTCAGGATACAAAATCAATGTGTATCAATCAGTAATAGCAGCTCTATGTACAAATAAAAGTCAAGTTGAGAGTCAAATTAAGGACTCAATACCATTCACAATAGGTACAAAGAAAATAAGGAGATGAAATATCTCTACAAAGAAAATAATGAAACTCTGAAGAAAGAAATCACTGAGGATACAAGCAAATGGAAAAATATATCATGCTCATGGATAGGTAGAATCAACATTATTAAGATGTCCATACTTAAAGATGTCCAAAGTGATTTACAGATCCTATGCCATCCCCATCAAATTACCAACATCATACTTCACAGATCTAGAAAAAAATAATTCTATGCTTCATTTGGAACCAGAAAGGAGCCCAAATAGCCAAACCAATCTTAAGCAAAAGGAACAAATCTGGAGGTTTCACATTACCAGACTTCAAACTATACTACAAGGCTATAGTAACCAAAACAGCATGATATTGGTATGAAAATAGACACAAAGACCAATGGAACTGAACATAGAAACCAGATATGTTGATAAAACCATCTACTAACAACCAACTGATCTTTAACAAAGCAAACAACAATGTACACTGGGGAAATGAAGGCCCTATTCAATAAATGGTGCTGGGAAAATTTGATAGCTACATGCAGAAGAATGAAACAGGACCCTTACTTCTCACCACTCACAAAAATTAATTTGAGATGAATAAAAGACTTAAATGTAAGGCATGAAACCATAATAATTCTGGAGGAAAATTTAGGAAAAAATCTTCTAGATATTGGCCTAGGCAATGAATGTATGACTAAAATCCCTATGACAATCATGGCTACAACAAAAAGTAATAAATGGAATTTGATTATTTAAACAGTTTCTGCACAGCTAAGAAAACAACCAACAGAGCAAATAGACAGCCTGCAGAATGGGAGAAAATATTCACAAGCTATACATTCAATAAAGGGCTAATATTCAGAATTTACGAAGAACTCAAGCAAATCAGCAAGAACACACCAAACACCCTATCAAAAAGTGAGCAAAAGACATGAACAAAAGCTTCTCAAGAAAAGAAACACAGCTGGGCAAAATTTATAGTAGGATTTAGGTCCTCCCTGAATAAATTTCTTCATTCTGAAATCATCTTCTCATTTTCCTCCAATGGTAGTTGTATTGTGGGCAAGTGCAGATTTAAGTTATTTAATGTTGTAATTCCTATATAGTTATAATATGCCAAAATATAAAAAAAAACAGATAAAAAGAAAGCATATGTACCTAACATGAGTCTCAAAATAGACTTAGAACAATTAAAACAAGCCTAACCTTAGTCAAAAAACATACCTTTTTTTTTACATGAATCTTGGTTTTAACTTTTACCAATTCAATGCATGCTCCTGTAATTGATACAGTCTAAGTCTTACTTGATATTATATACATTGCAATTTTTCAAAAAGAATCACTTTTTTATACAAAAGACATAGACATCAAGTACTTAATTCAAGAAAAAACATTTCCTCACTTTTCCACTTTCGCCATTTTTAAGTAACTAAAGCATGGAGATACCTACCATTTAAAAACAATCTCCGAGAACTTATTATTCTTGTATCAGAAGTATCTGCTTAACTCTTCTCCAGAATCACTTATTCTGCAGTTTCTCTCTAAAGTATTACCACCCTTAGATTATATTTCACCAGAAAGATTTCTTCTCTTTTCAAGATCACAGAGGGGAGAGTGTGAGACTTACTTCACTTTCTTTTGACCTTATATTAATTCACTCTCAACCACTGCCATATCTCACTGTAATGTTATATCTCACTTTATTCAAGGCAGAACATGAGTAGATCACAGGGCTAATACATTGAATAAAGCAAAAATAGTTTACAATCTCTATGTACAGTGAAAAACATTACCTAACTCCATTATTCTTTTAAGCCACAATTAACTATTCTTTTTAATGGAAACATTGTTAATTATTACATCAAAAGATGTTAGATTAATTATAGCCCTTTTGACAAATGATGAAACTGAGGCTCAGAGAAAGAATGAAAGACTGAAGGTCATATATTTTCTGTGCAACCGCATTCCATTGAAAGTAGAAACTGAAAACTTAAATCAGTTCTATCATCCCTACCAGTACAGATTCAATTTCAGAGAACTAACTTTGTAGTTTATATATCACTGTGATAACATCATTTCAAAAAGATTATAAATTAACTTGAACCATCAATCCATTTGTAAAAGGTTAGCTTTTATATTCAAAGAAACATGCCTGTCTTCTTAAATTAAGATATCTAAACAAAAAATACATGCTCACAATTGCAATTTATGTAGAGCAACTATGGCTAATATTTTCAACCCTTTTGTATATATTTATCAGGATTGCAGTTGTCAGACTGTTACAAATTATATTAATGATAACAACTAAATCACATTTTGGTTATTTTTAATTTAAACTTTGTTATCACTTTTACATCCCTTGACTGCAAAATTTTATGCTCTCTACTTAAATAATTTCAATACAGTTTGTTTTAACATCATTTATTTGTTGTCTATAAATAAATACCAATTTTATTAAGGCATATTTGTTGAGAATTAGATTCATATGCTATTTTATTATTTACTCTGTTTTTAACTTTACAATTCTAGCTATTTATAAAATAATTTAGTGTCAAGCAAAAATTAAGAAATACTTTTAAAGACAAGCAAAATATAATTCCCAACTCCAAGTATATAAAGCATATAGCAATTGATCTTCTCATGTAAACATCTTATTGAACCACTATCATAAATATAATATTTACCTTCTAGAGAATAAAGTTAGTATTTTTGTTACATGTTAAAAGAAATATAATAAGGATAAGTGGTTTTCATGCAGCTCTTGTTACATATGTATTTATATTGTGGTAAATCACCTGCATTTACATTTTAATCTAAATTACATTTTAAAATAAATATTTGTTATTAACACTTTGGAAAATATTTCGGTAATTACTGAGTCAAGGAATTAAAATTTTAATAAACAATCATTATTACTTGAATAATATACACATTTACATATTTTGAAAGGGAAAAATTTCAAAGAAGCTAAAGTATCACAAAAGGAATTTCCACTTGAAATTTACATATTAATTGTAAGATAGAAATTACTTGTCTATCTATATTCATATTGATAGGATATTTCCAGTGATGCATGTGAGCATCACAGGTTTATTAATTTAAATTAGTTATTAAAATCAATAAAATGAAACAAAACAAAATGGAAATGTCGTGGCCCGTTTGCAGGATGGAGGATGAACACAGAACATAAAACACAAACACAGAACACAAAGAAAAACATGGACACACGTACAGATGGTTGACTCGAGTAATAATACACTGGGTCCTTTTTATTTTTATACTCTAAAAGATTAAAGTTAGTTCCTTGTATGTAATCACCCAGGCATTGCAGCAATGGCCACAAATTCCAGAATACATAGCCTTAGGGAAGCAGATATCCCAGGCTCAAGGTTTCTGAGTGGTTGCTCTAGGCACTAGGCATAGATAAAGGACAGAGATTAGCAAGGATGGGCAAGGTGAGCCACAGGGGGCATTTCTCATCCTCAGCTTCTCTTAGGGTGACCCCTCTAAGATCTTCGGCTGAACCCCAGTGGCTGTACCTGGCTTAGGTCGCCCCTCCCTTGAGGGGTCTTACCCATCATTGACTAACCAGCCATCTTATGGGGTGTTTATCGTGTGGCCTCCAGACCCCCAATGCCATGGGGCAGGGCCGCTCTTGCTAGTTGCTGCTCAGGTCCTTTGTTACGCCTCTAGGCAACAACACCTTTGTGTATCACAAGGACCTTGTCCGGAAGATTACTTTCAAACACCCTGGGCAGAACATGTACATTACTCACTAACTTTAATTCTTAAACTAGGAAAATATATGTCAGTCTCCTACAAAAATGGAAATGATCATATTCTATTGATCAAATTAAGATTAGAGCTTTTTTTGTGAAACCTCTTTTCAAGGTGTATGGAATAGATAGTTCATAGGAAGAGAATAAAACACAATAAAAATGTGTATTGGTCTATGGTACACATTGAGATATTACACATATATTTTAATATAGACCTGTGTATATACGTATATATGTTTGTATGTTATATATATGTATATATAAGAACATTTCCATGTTGTACTACTCAACATGGTTATTTCCATTTTACATATCTTTATCAGTTACTGAGATTTATGTGTGTTTTGGGAAACACTTCCTATAGTTACTGTGAATACAATAAATAATGCATATATGTGTGTTTATATGTTTAATATATAATTTTTCATTGAACTCCAGCTAAATTCCACCTTAGATTTATAAACATTTTATTACATATTGTGGTTTGGGGCTTGCACAAAAGATATCTATGGATATTAGAGAGGGTTCCTCAATGACAAAAACATAATTGGTATGTGTTATTTGTGTTTTTGTTCTTTTAGTTTTTACAAGTACATAATAGTTGCACATATTTATGGGTTACATGGGATATTTTCTTCCTTTCTTTTTTCTTTATTTTTTCATGATAAAAAATGAACCACCCCTTACCATGATAACATGTGATATCTTGATATAAGCATACAATGTGTGATGATCAAATCAGGGTATTGGGGGTATCCATCGCCTCAAGCATCATTTCTTTATGTTTGAATTCCACACTTCAAGTTATTTTAGGGCTGTGTGGGAATGAAGTGTGCAAGGGTAGTCTCCCTAATTTGGGGCTAAACTTCAAATTTTCTTTATCAGTAATAATAGTGATTTTGGTTAATCAATAGATAATCTCTCAATCTATTTCTCAATTCCTTCAAAATCCTGGTGAGAAAGAGAAGAAAATTTTATATGGTACTTCTGAGAATCTACTATATTGAGGAGACTCCATACATGTGGTAGTTTCTGTAGAGGCAGCATAAGCTAGAAGTACTGTGGTGTCAGAGGAAGAGCACAAATAGCTGTATTTATAGACAAGAGACTTCGATGAGCATTTCCAGCTGAAGTAAGAATAAAGAGAGGTGGTAACAGGAACCATAGGAGGGCTCAGATCTACAAACTATAGGACTAGTAAGTTCAGGGGCAAACTTGATTAAGGAGAAAATAATCTTTATAAGACTTTCAAGCATTGCATGATTTGCCAAAAAGAATATTTGATATTTTTAAACTGAAAGCCACTAAACTTCTATGTGCTATAAAATACTGAAGAGTCACTATCTTTTAATCATTAGTGCTTGGTTTAAATGGGCAGCGCTAACCTACTGTTCTATATTCCAAACTGTAGAAATGCTAACTTTTGACCTATTCTAGTCTACAAATTTAATATTTGTTTCCCTGCCCACAGAATTGCATTTTGATATTTATTTGTACTTTAATTTGACTTTAGAATTTTACATATTGAACTTCTACTGTGCAAAAGGCAATAAATAAATAAATCCTTGAATCTTTAACTTTTTTGGAGTACCAATGGATTTTATTTTAATGCTGATATTTATTTTCATGGAAAAAACTCAAGCATTGTTTTAAACATATTAATTAATCAACATTTAAAATAAGAAATAGAATAAATTGTGAATTTTCAGTCTTGAGTGAAGACTGCCCTTGAGTTTGATTCTCATATGTACTATTATGATCCATATATGATCATTCTAGGTGAACCATCTGAACTGAAATTAGATGGTGTATTCAAAGGTATAGTACTTTGGAGTGAAGGAATGGCTTCATAAAATTGGGGGCAATACTGTCCTAGAAAATAGCTCAGCAAGTCCCCTGGTTGACTACAGTTCTAAAGTTTAACCTAGTGAATTAAGAGCATGAAAAATATTCTAATATGTTAGAGGAGAACAAATTTCCCCACTTATATTTTCCATTCAAACTTCAATAAGCCTTTCTTTCCATACTTAGAGCATTCTAACTTTTTCATCTCCTCTCAGAACAGATTCATAGTTTTGGGTTTTTATGAACTTTGTCTTTTGAATACATCTTTCTGACCCCTTCCTGGCTCAAGTTCTTTTGATCTAGTCCATTCTCACCTGAGAGACTTTTTCTGTACTACCTAAAACAAATCTTTATAGAATCAAACTATCCATCAAATCAGGTTATAAAATGATGAACAATTAGTATATAAAGATGGGCAGAAAAAGAGAAAGCATATAACAAAAGCAATATGTGTTAGGAGAAATGAGTAATATTTAGAATACTCAAGAGTTAAATATATTCCTTTTCAACAATTATGCAGATTCTTCTGGTATAACTTTTCATCCAGCAAGTATACTTCTTTATTTTACTTATTTTTGTTTTTCATGTAGAAACCTTACTTTAGGAGTTATTCTAGGTTTGAGCGAATAAAGCTGTGATCTTGACATGCTGGGCCCCAGTTCTCAGACAGCTTATATTTTGGTAGGAAGAAAAGAAACAAATCACATAGTTGACTAATAAATAATTGCAAATATAAACACTTACGTAAATACATACTAAAATAACTTTCATATGACTTTAAGTACTAAAACCAAGGGCAGGGAATTTTTACCTTTAGAGGACACTTGAATGTAAGCAATCATATATAAAGCTCTGTGAAAAGCAGTACTCTGGCAGAAGGAAAGTATTTTCCAGGTTTCGGTGGCTGTAAGAAGTGTGGCATGTTTAAGAAAATTGCCCTGTGATGCTGAATGATAGGGAAGGAGGAGGGAGCAGAATTAAATTTAATTAGAGTACCAAACAGTATTTATCATACAAAGCAAGAACTGTCCCTGAATAAATTATGCAGGCAGTGAATGTAATGAAAAGGTATCACAATTTCAGAGAATTTCAAGAAGAATACAGGCTACAGTCACCCCAATGGAGTCATGATCATTCTAACATGTTCAGCATAAGGAGAAAGTTGCAGTTGGTTTCATTATCTCTATATCGGTATCTCCTTCACCTGGATACTACACTCTCACATCACTCTTTCAAATCTCTGAGAACCAGGCCTGAATGTTCGCTCTGATTCTACCACAATATTGTTGCCATGAAGAAAAGGAAAGGAAATGTCTGTGTATTTCCCATAGTTTTCCATCTACAGTAGCGGGGCCCTACTGTGTACCAATCGATACACAACACGGCTATTACTTCAAGTAAGAATGAGTTCATGATGCCGGGTTAGCTATAAAATATCTCATGGTCATGAAATCTAAAAACTAAAAATACAAAATATCCATTATTACTACTACTAATTCATTCTGATAATAAGAGGCAATCTTTACCATCACAATCAGAGAGATGTTATATTTCTATTTAAAGAAATTGAGGCATGGAGAAATGATATAACCTTCTCAGGATCCCACAGAACTAAACCCAGCAGCCAGACCTTCTGCCCCTCAGAGCACACCAGCAGAGGTCCTAGGGAAACCTAGTGGCACCACTCAGCAAAAGCTCTGAGAATTAAATTGCCATTTGAACCACAGTCCACAAAGGGACGCCAAGCCTTCTATAAATTTAAACAGGGTACCTTTCTGCTGAAATCGAAGATTTAAATATGATTTGAACTCTCATATATAATAGATAAAATGCCCAAGATAAAATATAAGATCATTTCACTAATATAAAGTGAACCAAGAGAATCACAACTTGATGCTGTCACTGAGAAGAATCAGATGCTGAAATTGTCTGACCAGGATTTTTAAAGCAGCTATTAAAAAATGATTAAAGAATCAATAAAAAATTGCTTGAAACCAGTAAAAAATGGATAATCCTTGCAAAGAAATGTAAGTTATAAAAAAGAACAGAGTGAAAGTTATAGAACTGAAAAATGCAGTAAGAAAAATATAGCAACTCACTGGATGTGCTCAATAGTAGAGTGGTGATGACAGAGGATAGAAACAGTGAACTTGAGAACAGATCAATACCATTCACCCAATGGGACCAGCAGAGCAAGGAAATAGATTGAAACAATTTAACAGAGCTCCAAGGATCTCTGAAGTAATACCAAATAGTCAACATGTGTACTGCTAGAGTCCCAAATAATAGAAAAGGAGGGAAAAAGTTGAGCTGAAAGAGGATTTAAAAAAATAATGTCTGAAAACTGCCCCAATTTGGTAAAGGACAGAAACCTACATATCCAAAAATCTGAGAGAACCCCAAACAGTATAAATGCAAAGATATTCATACCAAA
Source organism: Microcebus murinus (assembly GCF_040939455.1). Lineage (NCBI taxonomy): Eukaryota > Metazoa > Chordata > Mammalia > Primates > Cheirogaleidae > Microcebus > Microcebus murinus. The sequence goes on from NC_134114.1 coordinate 19,372,178, forward strand.
AGAAATACTGTATTGAAAGCCTAAGATAATGAAAAAAAAGTTGCATTACATGTAATGGTGAAAGACTGAATTTCTCCTAAGTATGACAATAAAACAAGAGATATCCTCTCTCGCCACTGTTACTGAAAATAATTGAAGTTCCAGCCATTGCTATCATGCAAGAAAAAGAAATAAAGCATGCTGATTGAAAAGGAAAATATAAAACTGTCTTTATTTGCAGAGGACATGACTACATAGAAAATTCCAAGGAATAATGTAAAAAAACAAAAACAAAAACGAAAATGCTTAGAATTAATAAATTAATAAGTAAATTCAGCAAGGTCAGATGATACAAGAGGAAAGATGAAAACACAAGAATCAATCTCATTTCTTTATTTTAGAGATAAAGGCTGTTGGTGAGGCTCGATTTAATCTCATTTTTATGCTCTAACAATGAACATATGAAAAACAAAAACAAGGACTAAAGACACACAATCTTTACCACCTACAATCTTTATCAAAAAAGAAAAGAAAAAATAAATACTTGAGTATATACTTAATATAACATGTACAGCTTCTGTATGCTGAAAATTATAAAATAATAGGGAAAAAAATCACTGAAGAGACACACTGTGTTCAGGGATTGGAAGATTCAACATAGTAAAGATGTCAATTCTTTCTAAATTGATCTATAGGTTTAATGCAATTTCTATTAAGATCTCATTGGGGCTTATATAGATACACACAATATCCTTCTAAAGTTTATAAGGAAAAGTAAAAGAACTAGTATAGCTACAATGATTTTGAAAAGAAGAATAAGCCTAAAGAATCACTCTACCCAATATTAAGACTTAATATATAGCTGCAATATTCAAGACCATTAGGTATTAGATAAAGGATTGCCACACAGATGGATGGAATAGAAACTCCAGAAATAGACCTACACAAGTATGCTCAAATTGATTGTGACAAAGGTAAAAAAGCAATTGAAAGAAGGAAGGATAGCTTCTTAAGAGGTGCTGGAGCAATTGGAAATTTATATGATAAAAACAAAAACAAAAAATGTTGTACAAAAAACTTCATATCTTTTACTAAAATTACTTCAAATAGATAATGAACTTGAATAAAACATAAAACTATAAATGTCTTAGAAAAAAAGCATATGAAAAAATTTCAAGATTCAAGACTAGGCAAAGACGTCTTAGGCTTGATGCCAAAAGTATGTTCCTTAATATAAAAAGCTGAAAAATTAGATCTCATTAATATTAAAAACTTTCTCTGCAAAAGTCTTTGTTAACAAGATTGAAAGACAAGGAAAAGCCTCTCTAAAAATATTTGGAAAAGACATACCTGATAAAGGACTAGAATTGAGAGTAGGAAAAAAAAAACTTTCAGAACTCAATGGAAAAATAATACTTGAAACAATAAAATTTGAAAATGGGGAAAAAAACATGAACAAACGTTTCATTGAAGAGCAGATGGAAAATATGTGCATTAAAAGACATCCGGCACCATTAGCATTTGGGATATGCCAATAAAAGTCACAATGAGATAACACTATATACCTATCAAAAGACTAAAATAAAAAAATAGGAACACTACTAATAAGTACTGCGAATATTGAAAGTATAAAATAGCACAGAATGGAAAACAGTTTGGCAGTCTCCTATAAAAACTAAACATTGAATTATTATATGACTCAGCAATTAGACATTTTAGTATTCAACAAAGAGGAATAAAAAAGTTTCTGTTCACAACACCTACACACTGATGTTCATAGCTGCTTTATTTGTAATAATCAGAAACTAAAATCAGTTTAGTTGTTCTTTATTGGCCATAAAAACAAAGGATACATTAACAAGACCAACAGCTTGAATAAATGAATCTTCAGAGAATTACACTGAGTGGAAAAAGACAATACAAAAAGGTTACAGATTATACAGTTTCATTTATAAAACATATTTGAAATGACAAATATTGTAAATGAAGGACAGATTAGTGATTGTCAGGGGCCAGTGATTGGGGCTGGGTGCCAAAGGAATGTGTGTGGTTATACAAGGGCAACATGAGGAATTCGATGTTCATATCAAACTTATGCCTTTGATATAACTAAATTCACAAATGTGTCTACACATTCAAATGGGTACAAGTAAAAATTGTGAAGTCTGCATAAGATGGTGGTTTGTATCAATATCAACGTAGTTACCCAGCACCCCAGCTGTGAGAGATACTTTCCAAGACTCCCTTTGGATGGCTGAACCTGTAGATAGATCCCAAATGCTGTCAATAGGCATACATTTTTATTGTCTTCCACCCATAAACTTAATGTCTTTCTCATCTTAACTAAGCATTTATCATGTACTGGGGTCATAGCTTTGCATTCTGAAGTGCAACAGCAAAACTAACATGCATTTCGTTTTTCTTATTCACAATCTTTTGGATAGAAGATCCGTCCTTATTGTAGATCTTAGTAACCTCGGCATACATTTTTTTCTTTCCTTATTAAATAAATAACTTTCTCCTTTTCATTTAAAAGAAACACTTTATGGCTTTTCTTTGGCATATCCAAATTGCCAGCATAACTACTCTTGGGCTTTGGGGCAATTATGAAGTAAAATAAGGACTATCTGAACACAAGTACTGCGATACCATAATAAACCAGGCAGGGTACATCTGCAGCATGGACACACTGCACAAAGGCATAGTTCATGTCCCGGGCAGATGGAGAACAGTATGAGATTTCATTACGCTACTCAGAATGTCACGCAATTTAAAACTTATGAAATTGCTTATTTTTAGAATCTTCCATTTAATATTTTGAGACCACAATTGAAACTGGGTAACTGAAATCCCAGAAAACAAACTTCAGATATGGGTGGGTGGGAGGCTATTATCTTTTGGCTGTAATGTCATATAATAGTATGGCAAAATGATAATATCAGAGAAAGCTAGGTAAATACACATGAACTCTCTCCATTTTAATTCTATCAACTGCATTTGAATTTCTAATGACTTAATAAAATTTTCAGTTAAGAAACAAATGTGAGTACAGATAAAAATATATTGGATACTAGAGAATTTACCACCATTTCTTTACACAAATGTGTTCATCCACACACACATTAAAAAATGCAGATGTTTTTAATTAGGGTTATATTATTATTTTATGTAATAGAAACATATTTTCTGGTTAAATATGGACAGCAGCTCTTGAATCTCCACTTTATAGAATGGATATGGGAGGAACCCTATTAATTCCTCAAAACTTCTTTCACGCTTCTACTTCCTAACCTATTTCAGCTGTTATCTTTTGAAGGCAGATAATTTACATTATTTTTGAAGCCATACTACATTTTCCATAATTTATTCATAGGTAAATTTGAAAAGTAGAGTGTAAGGAATAATTTCATCTCTAAGTAATAGAATACCTGACTATGGCTTAACCAAATAGAAAATACTTATCTGTTTTATTTATATAACTAGTGAATGGTACATATTTTAACAAACTTGGTTTTAATTTAAAGGCAATATGGATTTTTAAAAATATTTTAGAGTATTAAGAAATTATTAGAAATTGAAGCATTTTTACTATCATAAAGACTAGACATATTTGATATTTTCTTGCTTGGCTCTTCCCTTGGCTTTACAGGAATAGATATAAATATGTCTTTTTTCCTCATTTTACATTTGTAATTTTCAAGTGAGTTCTACTACAACATGCATAGATAAAAATTATGTTGTTTTATTATTACTTGTCTTGCTTAAAATTTACTGTACAGTCTGTATTTTGATTCTTTCTAGCACTTTCTTTAATAATAAACTATGTCCTTTAGAATATTACTTATTTCACATTATGTCTTAACTTTGCTCTTTGAAACTAAAATTACATGTATGTTAAATTTTTACCTAAATCTCTTATATGACTTTCATCTTATTTTATGTATTTTTACATCTGGTTTTCCTTTGTGTTCAATGTGAATTTTTTTTCTCATCTACTTTTCTGTTTAGTCACTACATCTATTAATTTCTTATAGGTTTGCTTTCTCTTTTTTTTTTTTTTTTTTTTTTTTTTTTTGAGACAGAGTCTCGCTTTGTTTTCCAGGCTAGAGTGAGTGCCGTGGCGTCAGCCTAGCTCACAGCAACCTCAAACTCCTGGGCTCAAGCGATCCTCCTGCCTCAGCCTCCCGAGTAGCTGGGACTACAGGCATGCGCCACCATGCCCGGCTAATTTTTTTTATATATATATCAGTTGGCCAATTAATTTCTTTCTATTTATAGTAGAGACGGGGTCTCGCTCTTGCTCAGGCTGGTTTTGAACTCCTGACCTTGAGCAATCCGCCCGCCTCGGCCTCCCAAGAGCTAGGATTACAGGCGTGAGCCACAGCGCCCGGCCTGCTTTCTCTTTGAGTTTACCAAATATTTCCCCTTTGAACTTTTAATTTATTTAATATATTGAGTGTAACTATTTTTAAGTTTGTGTGTGGTAACTCCACTACCTGTAACTGTGGGTTAATTTTTTGTCTGGTTTTTCTCTTAGTTTAAAGTCAAATTTGTCTTTTTATGTATCTGAATATTTTTAATATTATTATTGCTTTAAGTGACAGATACACATATCAAAAATCATAGCTATTACATACGGGTTTATGTTGTTCTCTTCCTCTGAAGAGAGTTTACCTTTGCTTCACGATGCTAGCTCTACTGACAACACTGGAGTAATTAGAAGCTGCATTTTTGTTTTTCAGCTGCTGTTTCTGGTTCTTCCTATATCACAGGTGTCTAACTTTGCTGTTTTAAGTGAAACCCTGCTATCTTATTTACAGCCTCTCTTCCTTTTTGATCCTTGAACCACAATTCTTTTCTGGTAGATCACGTAAGTCTATTTAATGCTCCGTTTGACTTCTCAGTCATGAATTTTGAAATTACTTGTTGCCTCATGAGGAAAACGGTGCCAAATACTGTATTGACTTCCTTGTGCCTCTTTTTTTCCCCTTGATCTTTTCCCCTTAAATTCTCTTACTGCCTTGGTAATCTATCCTGGCTTCAATCATTTTGTTTCGTTTTGTTCTTTTGATTTTGAATAGGCCGTCTAATTTTCTGTTTTCGGCGTGAACTGTGGTCTAGAATAAACTAGTGTATCCTTACTACAACTGAGAATCCCACAGTAAGCATTAGAAGATCCAGATAAATATATTACAAGTGTTAAAAAAATCATGGATCCTTGTTGAAGAATCGTAAGGCAGACTTTTTTCAGGGGGACCATTGTGATAAGTGTAGGGACTATTGCATTGGCAATGAGGTTTTGCATTAGGGGAGAGAGATTGGGTTCAACATCAAATAAAACAAGGAAAAATGGGAATTTATAGCCAAGGTGTAGGATGGAGGTCAGTGAATGGAAAATTACTAAGAGAAAACATCAGGAGTAGGGAGAGGTAAAGGGGGTTCTGGCTTAAACTGGCCTAATAGGAGTCTTGGAAAAAACAGGCCAGGATAAACAGTTATCATCTGAGAGATGGTAGAGGATAAGAAACCCAATGAGATCATGAGGGTGATTAGACTTCATGTGTGGGGGTTTTAGATGGACACTAAAGTCTAAAAGTTGAGGCCTAGTTGGGAAGATTTAGAAGAGCTTGACTGAAGTTTGGTCAAGGAGAGATTCTCTGTCATAGGAAACAAGTTAAAGGAACTCTATTCTATTCAGTTGCTCAATTTAATTGATATATTGAGGATAGCACTCTGCCTATGAAATAATAATAAAGTTTCACTACATAGATCTACAACATAAAACAGCCCGGGTAATTTTTTTCCTCCTAAAATATATCTACATTTAGTGCATCATGATATGTTATAGTACTTATAAATATAGAATTAGTGTTAAGAATAAAACAAAGATAAATATAAATCTGCATATTGTTTAATTCACCAAATCTAAATGTATGTATAGTAATTATTCTACATAATTAATTAGAATTCTACTATTAAAAATTATTTCATATACATTGTGGTGGCAAAAATTATAAAACAATTCCCTGTCATTTCCCACCTCACATTGATGTATAAATTATACATCATCCTGGGATTGTAAATTTGATGGATCTTACTTAAGAGATTAGAATATGTGACACAGTTGACCTTAAGAATCACATGAGCCCATTGAAAGCACGAGTTCTTTAAAATCAGAGATTAAAAGCATGACAAAGATTTGGCACACTGTTGCTGGCTTGGAAATGGGGAGGTTCACATATCAAGGGATGTGAACCTCCAAGAGTGACAGGCAGCAAGGAAACAGGATCTTCAATCCTACTGCAGAAGAAGTGAATTCTGCCAACAAGCTTAATGAACTTGGAAGCAGATATTTTCCCTTGATTCTGGATAAATAGTCAGCCTTAATTTTAGCCTTATAATACATTGAATCCAGAACACAGGCACACTCTGTTCGACTTTTCAGTTACAGAACTGTGAACTCTTAAATTGATGATATTTTAAGCCACTAAATTTGCAGTAATTTGTTATACTTCAGTAGAAAACTAAACCATATAGAATCACATTTGATGTTCTTGTAAAACCTGCAGTAGCAGTATGACAAGGGTTGTTGTTACAGACAGTAAGGCAAGATTAAATACCTAGTCTGAAATTGCTCAGAATTCTTAGCTGTTTCTTCTCTACCAATGGCTAAGACCACATTCTTGGGGCTAAAATTCAGTGATTCAGAGAACAGCTTTGACTCTGTCTTCTATTTTTCTATCTGAATTGATTTCCCCAGTCTGATATGCACAACTGATGATCTAATGAATTGTGCTTTGAGATATTCTTGTTCAGATTGACACTTCAGTTTGGGATTTATGTTATATTTTGGTTTCATTATTCAGTATTATCTATCACAAAATTTATAACTCTAAATACTGAAGTCCAGAATGACTATGTCCAAGGTTACAAACTTGGACATAGCATTGATTATAGCATTTATATTAAAATGATCAATGACCATAGACAGGAAAGTTGTAAAGCCGAAACTAGAGCCAAAGATTGTGGGTTCAAAATGAGATTCTGTTCCAATACAATGCTTGTAAAAATATAAATATATAAACATGAACCGATGAAGAATCCAAAAAAGTACATGAAAATTTTATAGGAACACTGAATCAATTCTGAAATCGTTAGGGATTTCATTACTATATAGGCCAAATTTTTTTTGGAAAAGTTTTAAAATAAATTTTTGTAAATATTTCTAAAAAATAATATATGTATATGAGCTCAGAATACAAAGAATATAGAATATACCCAACATAAAGCATTTCTCTACTTACTTTCATATGGTACAGTAATTTTCTCATTTATTTGTTCACAGTCTCTAAATATTTTTAATTAATATATTCCATTTTTCCTGCAGATGAAGAATTACTATGTATTTTGATAACAACACTTAAGCATACATTTCTCTCCTCTTTGTATTAAAATAGACTTACTTAAATAATTTGTGTCTTTAAAATATTAACTCCCACAATATCACTGTGATGTTGGCAGTTGTTACATCTCATAATATTAATGAAACATGACTTTAATCTCTCTTCCCAGCAAGGTAAAAGTAAACTTAAAATAACTGCCTTATATAATTCATGTGCAGGGTATTGTAAGAACTTAGTTATCTTCATTTTTCTAAGAAACTATTAAGATAGCTAGAATTCAGTACTTTTACTCTTCTGCATGGCATGACACTATGCAATTAACAATAGATTTATACATTCATAAGTAAATATTGGACACTTCAAAATTACATTTTGATAGGAATAATCTCTTTTCATTTGAATAATATGAGTTCCTTTACCATGTAGACTAGTATAACTTGATTTGATATGAAACATATTTTTAAAAATACACCATTTTAACTTCATTGACTGTGAGTAAGTGCTCACCATATCTGCCTATTTAACTAATGCTTATGGGGAAGGAAATATAACATGCGAAAACTGTGAGGAAATTTAGAGTTTAGCTTTCCCAACTTATTTTCGAAATGATAAAGGATTGCACATAAGCAATAAGTGCATTCCTAATGAAAAATATTCAGTTAATGTGTAGATGAAAGTATTCACAAATATCACATGCCATTAGAAATTGTCCAAATAAGAATAATAAAATCTACAGTTTCAACTCAATTGTGAATTTCCTAAAAGTGGTAGCAAGAAATAATGGGAAAGTTGCATTTCTTTGAGTGCCTAATAATTTACTTATAAGATTTGTTGCAGTATTTCACTCTGTATATTAATATTAATATTTCTCCTCTTTCCAGGTAATTTTAACTAAAAGTTGACTTTAAAAATTTTATTTATTAGTGGATTTTTCTCAGCAATAATATTGACATTGATATTTTTATCATGTGACATTTGAGTGAGTAATATGACAAATCAGAAGGTTTGTCTGAAATCACTGTTAATTGTTTTCAATTAGTCAAAAGGTTACCCATTGGATAGGAGTATAGATTATGAACGGTTAAGAAAATTTTTGCCATTTCTCAAAACAAAATACTTGAACTTAGTGCAAAGCAACCATGAGGTAATATGATTTGAGGGAAGACAACATAAAGCCCCAAACCAATTTCTTGTTATTAAAGAAGCAAGCAATAACTTCCAGCAATACAGGGAGGTCCTGGAGGTTAGTGTAGGTGTCTGAAAAAGAACTTCAAGAGAAGTAACTGGTTTACCTCATTATTTTCTAGACATTGAGATAATACTAGATTGATTTCCCTGGAGACACAAAGCATCCCTAAAAAATGGAGTTGAAAAGCAAATGTTTGAATTTGGGCAAATAGTTATTTACAGAACAAATATTTTTTTAGAAATCAGTTTGTGGATTCATTTGAGAAAATGTTTACAGAGATGACAATTTCATGTGATTCATGAAAATGACCTTGGATACGTTCCTTAAACTTTACTGAGCCAGCTTTCTTATGTATAACATGGAGAAAATGTTAACTATATCAATGTACCACAAGATAAAAGAATGAGATATATATTTTAAAAGCTTTTGCTATTTAAGTCCAATTTAGACCATATGTACTTGTAATAACTCTACATTATAGTAAACATCAAAAATGTAGTTAAACGGTAATTAATTTAGCCATTCGGAAAATGAACAAATCACCTTTAGAAACTCAAATTGCACATACACACAAATGTACACACATAAATTCAGGTGTTTAATTTGTGTTTTTCTGTTATGAATTCAGCACAAAAATGAGATGTTTCTTTGTGCATGAAGCTACCATTTCTTCTTCTGTCTTTTATGTCATACCTCTTGCTACAGGTATGCCCTGGAATTAGTTAGCCAAGGGTTTAAGGAAAGTAAAATATTGATGTAAAGTATGAGACTATAAATAATTTAGTTGGATGCATCTATTTATTATTTTCTTTTAATTTTGTTGTTTAGAAATGTTTATTTGCCACTCAGGAAGAATCACCACACTGGTGCCTAACTTGTGTGGTGATATTACAGACTGGAGAAAGGCAGAAATTGTTAGTTAGAAGCTCTGGAAACTGCCCACAGCCTACAAAGAGAGTGAGCCATAGTGGTATTGCATCCTGGGTTGAACTGTAGAGATTATTGTTACCATCAAAGACTTGAAGGATGCAGAGCTGATATACACTACTTTATCTCCATTTAAAATTTTTAATCAGTGCTAAATCCAGATGAATTATAGAAAATTACCATAATACCATTCTTAGGTGGTAATGCTAATCATAGCTACTGTCCTAGATGTGGTGCCTTTATTGAAAGAATGCAAACCTTGGCATCTATTATGCAGATTTTTTTTTTGTTTCCATCAATGAGGAAAGAATAATAATTTATGATAGGCTAAGATTGGGCTTGGTGTACTGCCACAGGGCTATGCCATTTTTTTTTTCCTTTGGCATGTATAGTTGAAAACGAAATTGATTAGTTAAGATGCCTGGATTCAAAGGGTCGATGGGGTGTCCTTTTAAGATAAGAGACTCTTTGCATCATCTATATGAAAAAGCTGCAAAAATTCTTGGATTTTGAAGGAAATATATACTACATTTGGCTATGCTCCCTAACTCATTAATCAGGTAACCCCTAAAGCTGCCAATTTTGAGCAGGTCTTGGAGTAAAAGTGCTCTCTACATCAGGTTCAAGCTGTGGTGCAAGCTGTCCTTCTTTGTGATCCATCACATCAAATGATATTAAAAGTGTGTGTAGCACTGATAAATTCTGAATGGAGTCTCTGGTTAGGTCTGTTTGGAGAATCACAGCACAGATCAATAAGATTTTGGAGGAATGCCTGATTTTAGCTTGATAATGAGCTCTGGTAGAAAGAAACTTAGCTCATTTGACCAGGAGACATCTAGTAACTGTGAATTTCTAATCAATCCTCATAAACATGATGTAGATAGAGCACACTAAACTGTGATATTATATGTGCATAGAAGCACTTAAATTTAAAGTCAAATATATTGATATATAGTCTATATTTTACCTTAAAGATGACTTTGCTAATGCAGGACCTGAGAGTGCAAGTAATTCATAAAGCAGGTGGTTCAGAACCCTATGGTACCTGCTCTAATTACTTGTCACCTCTTTCTCTCAATCCATATGTATGGTTTCTTGGGAAGTTGCTTATGGCCTGTCCTTGTTTACAGATAGATCTTCTTTATATTCCAAGTCCAACTGAATATGTATGGCTGCTGCACTATAATGTGATTTAGATCGCCCTGAATGACTTTAGTGATGGAAAATCCTTCCAATAAGCAGATATTTGATTAAAATATCTTGTCTACTTTGTGCAAAAATAGAGATGACCCAAGAACATACCTAGGTATGGATCCTGGATGGTAACTAATAAGTTTTCCAGCTCAACCAAGCGTCAGAAAAAAAGATAAAATAGGAAAATTAATGTGGAAAAAAGATCTTAGGAAATAAGTATGTTGTTGATACTCTCTGAATGGGTACATTATATAATGTTATTTACATCCAATGAATATGCTTTCCAGGGACAACTATAGTGAAACATCATGAGATCTAATATGTAGACTTCTTTCTAAGCTTTATCTCCATAATACTTTGGTTATTATAAAACCTGCAAATATTAGAGGCCAATGTTGTAACTCTGATATGACATAATTACAATGGAGTGGCCACCTGTCTACATAGGAATAGGTTGATTTAATCCTTTCTATCTTGGAGTGGATAGAATTTTTTCTCATAATAATAGATGCATATTCTGGGTATAGATCTACCTTCCTGACTATAGCACTTGTACCAGTATTACTAGCTATGGACTTGAAACAAACTTTATTGCCATGTTGTCCCACTCAATATAGTTTCTGCTCAGGACATAACATTTGACAGCTAACAAAATTCAGAATTTACACTCCTAACTAAGATTGGACAACAAAGACCAGATTTATCCTCCACCCTGAAATACACAAACAAACAAAAAAAACCAGACAATATATGAAAGGGCAGATTAGTGATTGCCTAAGAGTGGTGATTGTGCCGCCCTCAGATTATTAGAAATAGATTATATACTATCTTGATTGTAGTGATAGTTTCATGGATGTTTGCATAAATAAAACTTATCAAAATGTGTGGCTTCAACATGAAGTCAATTGTCTAGCAATTATAACTCAATAAAGCTATTTTTAAAAAGATATGCAATCATGGGCTTTTGCCCATTGAATTTACTAATCTTAATATGTTCCCAATCAACCAGAAGCAGTGACTTGGTAGAAAAGTGGAATGTTCTATTGAAGGCTAAATTATGGTACCAGCTGGAAGATAAAATTGTACAAATGAAACAATCTATATCACATGTTATGTGTTTTAAACTAGTGGCCAATATATGATTCCCTCTCTCCCAGAGACAGAAGGCATGGCCTTGAGGACGACTGGGGAGAACTGAGAAAAGCCCCTCTCTCACTATGACTATGACTTCAATATTAAATGACACACTGAACATGTTTTGCTTCCTGTCTTTAGGAGGGATTAGAAAACCAAGTTACCAAGGGATGAATGCATCCATGAGGAAGACACAGGTTCACATGAAATGGAATTGAGACTGGCCTCTAGCCACTTAACTAAGATGGTAATGGAGTTTAACTAGGAGGGAAGATTTGGTTCCTGCCACATAATAGGAACAAGGAAGACTGTCTTTGGAATTCAGGTAATTCAGTGAGATGCCCCTTAGTGCTCCCTTACACTATATTATTGATCAATGGAAAAATCATATCAACAAGTTAATGGCAAGATCACAAATGATTCATATCCTTTAAGAATAAAGTTTGTGTTAACTTTCCAAGAGCTTATTCCAGTTTGGTTGCTTGCATAAAGCTTAAACAAAACATGGGATAGATGTCTATAGAATGCAGCTATAATTTCCAATTTAGGCTTTAATATCAGCTACAGAGGTGTATACTTTTAACAGCTATGATTTATATTTAATGACTGCTTCTTTTCTAACCTTTTCTCTCACGACCCTTATGACTTACATGAAAATACCTTATGTAAAAATATTTTGGGGTGGCTAATATTTAAGATTTCTAGAGGAATTGGTATTACCTGATGATGATACATTAGTAATGGGACCTCATTTATCACTTGTGTTGAAATCATGAAATCTCCACTTTATGCTTGTGGGCTTTCTACTCACAATGTGAAGATAGTCCCTTTGAACTATTTATATACAAGGCTATAGCACACCAAAATATATACATAAATTAGCTTTCTGAATCTATTTTTAATCATAATATATATATATATATAATGAACTATTTAGCATTACAAGTCAAGCCAACTGAAACTAATAGTCATTTAAATTACGGATCTGGGTTTGAATTTTTGATTGATTTACTTAGTTATCTATATAACAATCACTGGGCATATATCTGCATATATTATTATCCAACTGTTTATTGAAATTATCCTAATTGAATCACTAATGATAGCAAAAATAAGTAATTTAATGTGCAAATTTTATATTATTTTTTGAACAGCCATTTTGGCATGTGTAGAATCAATTATAAATGAGATGCATACAGAAGATTTCCTGGATTTTGGGAAGGAATTAATCATGCCAAAATTTATTTAAAATTTTTAGCAGGCATATATTTAAAATGTTAAATTGATTATGCAAATATACATCCAATAATTTCTGTCATGTAATGCTTTTATTAGCCCCCTTTTTCCTTTTGAGATATATTGACAGCTACTGCTTCTCTTCTCTTGCAAATCTTAGCATGCATTCATCCCCTAAAGACTGCAGGTTGCTTAGCAAAGCTTTGTGCTGTCAGGCCTTTATCATAGAATAAGTGATCGTGTCTATCTTTACATGCAAACAGCAGAAAGACTAATTCTGCCTTGGTGTATCAAAGCATTCCAATTCTGTTTCTAAATGATAAGTGGCCTTGAACAAAGAAAGGTATCTAAACCTTCTTACATATCCTGCATAAATAAAAAATGTCATTTAATTGGAACTAGCTGCATGAAAATGGGATCCTTGTAGAAGAGATTAAGGTGTGATTTATCATATTGGTGAGTGAAGTCAGTCAGATTCTTGCCAAACCTGACCCACCATGTTGACTGACTCTTTTATATTCATATTTTTCTTTTTTCTTCAAAATCAAATAAACCATAACATTGATACTACTAAAAAGTATCCATGAAACATTAAGATTTGAGCCCAATTATAAATATTTTAAATGTGTTTTTCATAATTTTTCTATAATGCTTATGAACTTTTATCAGCAATCAGCACCTCAGTATTTGCTAATATAATTGTATTTATATACACACATATATATATTTTTTAAAATTTCTATTGGAGAAATTCATTGAAACTAAGTATTTTTATCTTGATTTAGAATGTGACCTTATTCCTGTGGGAAAATACAAATGAATCTCAAAACTTTAGCCTTCTTGTATCTGACATTTTGGAAAGCTGCCTAAAACCCCCAGCTGTCAGGAATTGTGATTTGGACTTGCTTTGAGTCGCTAAGGTCAACAAATACACCTGGAAAGAATTATAAATGGTCACCCCATTCCTTGTTATCATTTTGTTTGATGAACACTTTATTATCTTTGAAATTGTATAAGGACTTCATTCGGCAAGTGTTGCCCTAAATTGGATTTGACATATTAGATTCTCAAAGAAAAGTTCTCAGCAGGAATAAGGGATATCATATTGACAATACACAGAGAAAATCCTTTAGAAATAAAGTAAATGGCAAAATATTTTAAAAATATTTTTGCTTATCTTGCTCCATTAAAAGAAAAATAGCTAGAATATGCAAAGCAAATTAACTGTAATAGAGAATTAGCTATAACACTAAAATCCTTAAGATACAGAATAACTGCAGCAGATAATATAACATAAAATATGCTATAAATTAACTTGAACATTTCTTTTCCTATATTGGTAATAGCATAATATGGAGTTCACATTCCAAGTAATTTTAATCTCAAATATCTAAGTTGTATATGCATATATATTCAGAAATTTGAATCTTTTTAGTTAAGTATTATAAACTATGATATAGAATGTCTTGTCATATTTTTAAAGAAGACAAAGTCAAATTCATTCATGTTATTTTAATAAAAAATTCATGCTTTCACTTTTCTCAACTTAATATTAAAGATTTAGAATTTTTCAAAAACTCACATAACCAATGTAATATGAAGATTCTTAATTGCTGGAGCTAATGATGAAATCAATTTCAGTGCAGTGTTCATTGAAGCCACAGGGATTGTATTAGAAACATTTATATGAATATGTCCATTGCTGGTTGTCTCAAAATTAGAAAATGAAAAACATAATCAGTTTGTCATGATGTTCTTAGGGTGTCACTGGAAAAATGAATAAAACATGAAATGCATCTAGCAATGGGGTAAAAGATTAAGATAACATTTATCTTAGTTTATATATCATAATTTAGAGAGGATCTGGCCCCATATATTTTTTCGGCCTTGAACTCCATCCTGTACATAAAGACTTTGTTAAAACTACTTTTTATATATAGCTTCTATTTTCAAATTCTTTCAAATTAACATTACATTTAAATACATTTATGTTGAATGGGGATTAATAAATTTGTGACTTTGGCTTGCTAGATATATTTTTACTTAATGACGTAAATATCCATTGATGGATAAACTTTCCATCAATCTCATATTTTTCCCAATAACATAAAAATCCCATTGAATAAAATATGTTTTAGCTCTCATTTAAAATTCAATGATGAAATAAAGAGAACAATATATATATTTTCTCATTATTATTGCTTTTAACTATTTGCGTGAAACTAGAGAGAATTGATAGGCTCTAACTTTCCACAGAAACTCGATGAGCTAAACTTGGGTAGTGGTTATTACAATTATTTTTCCTCTCTAATAAAAGAAACAAAGAACATGTTTATGTTCTTTATGATAATGGTTCTTCACGTTTGCTCATTAATGATAATTTTGTTCCTTATGGCCAGTGCATATTGGGATGAAATCTGTTAATGTATATGAAATACAGGCTAGTAGTGGTTTGTAAAATATCAGCAGGTAGGTGTTTTTTTCAAATACAACCTAATTTAAACCATATGACATATGCTTTGCATAAATGCTAGCAGTGTCTTCAGACCATTCTTTGGTAATGAAATATGTGCCTCTGGCAGAATTCAGAGATTTTTTTTTTCCCTTCCTACCTAGTATTATAATCCATTGGAATAATGGATTATAATACTAGGAATAATCCATTGCAATATATGTAGAAAAAATCAATATTGAAATACTATAAATATAATTACAGGGTTGGTTAAACCCAGGTAAAATTATAAAGTGAAATAGTATTAAGTAGCACAATTTCTCTACCTTGTGACTCAATACCACCACCAACTTTTATGTTCAATATTATATTATGGCTAGGATCCTTGAAAAACAAATTATTTTTGATAATGCAGTACAGAAAAATAGTTTTAAATAACTATTTTTAATGAACATAAAAACAGATACATGTAATGGTGATATTTAAGCATATTTTATTTATTTTTTTTTATTTTAGTGTATTATGGGGGTACAAGTGTTAAGGTTACATTTATTGCCCATGCCCCCCTCCCCCCTCGAGTAAGAGCTTCAAGGGTGTCCATCCCCCAAACGTTGCACATCTTACTTGTTTGCTTGTATATACCCATCCCTTCCTTCCCCTCCCACCCTCCCGACACCCGATATATGTTACTCCTATATGTCCACTTAGGTGTTGTTGATCCGTTAATACCAATTTGCTGGTGAGTATATGTGGTGCTTGTTTTTCCATTCTTGAGATACTTCACTTAGTAGGATGGGTTCCAGCTCTATCCAGGAATACACAAAAGGTGCTATTTCACCATTGTTTCTTAAAGCTGAGTAGTACTCCATGGTATACATATACCACATTTTATTAATCCACTCATGAATTGATGGGCACTTGGGTTGTTTCACAGCTTTGCAATTGTGAATTGTGCTGCTATAAACATTCGAGTGCAGGTGTCTTTTTCATAAAGTGACTTTTGATCTTTTGGGTAGATGCCCAGTAGTGGAATTGCTGGATCAAATGGTAGAAGAGAATCTCCTTTTTATTGAATTTAATAGTATTATATAATGTACAGAAAGAAGCTACAGTTGCTTCTAAATACATAATTTATTACTTCTGTATATTATAATAAGGAAAATATTTTATCAAAGAACTAAATATTATATTAGGATAAGGTCATCCTAAAAGGCAACAAAAAAAATTAAAATAGATTCAGAATATGTGGCTTCTCATTCTGCATGATAACTATTAAATAGTTCTCTGAAATCACATGCAATAAAAATATAATTAAATGGTTATTAATAGATAGAATGAACAATATTTGATAGCACAACAAAGTGATATAGTCAACAATAAGTTATGTTATACTTTAAAATAACTAGCCCAAGAAACGATAAATGCTGGAAGTGATATATATCCCAAGCACTTCAATTTGATTAATACACATTGTATGCCTATATCAAAATGTCATATGTACCCTATAGTTATAAACAATTATTATGTATCCATAATAATGAAACATATACTTTAAAAAATTACATGCAATAAAAACACAAACGTTTATTTTAAAGATTAAATTTTTTTCCTAATTTATAAAATCTCAAATCTATAATGTCATTTAACTTTCATATATCACATATTTTGCATACAGAAATCTACAGTGATATTAGTGCAATAAAGCAGGACAGGGTTCATTTTAGGAAGTGTACTTAAGATGTACAACGTAAACATGAAAAGATTTCATTCAGATAAATTTAGAAACTGGATTTGGTTTAGAATATATCACACTATCCTCTTCTATAGTTTCTGATTAAGCAGATTAACCTTTTCTATTCAAAAATGGTGAATTTAATTATCTACCCCTCTGATTACCCCCAGTGATATGATAAACATTACTTTTCAAATTTAGCATTAGCAATAACCCATAATAATATAATTATTAATGAGAAATCCAATTAAAATAATAAAAACGTTATTGACTGCAAATTGTGTGTTAGGCACTATTCTAGATATTTTAGAAAGGAATCATAGTTTAGAGATATGAAGCTATAGCTTAGAGAGGTTTAATCACTTACACATGACAGCATAGTGGTAGAATCTGCATTGAAACTACTTATTTCTAAAAGTGAACTTTTCCCATTATCTCTTGCTCTCTACCTATGTAAATTTTCTTAAAACAAATAAAAGAAAGTTCTCTCAAATCCCATTTCATTCCATAATACCATTGTAAGTCCATACAAGTCCTCTTCCTTTAGCATACTTGTGCCATGACTATAAGAATTATTGAAGTGACGTTTGAATTTAACAGCTTAAGAACCACTTAAATTTGCCTGATATGCTAATGTAAATATACATATAATATATATATATATATTCTGTATATTTTATATATATGCATACATACATATAAAGTTTGAGAATTCTCAGGTTCATTGTTTGTGAGAATCTTGAATTTACTACTATTTCTGTAAATATATTTGTAAAAAATAAGTTTCAGGATTATCTTTGTTGCCTGAATCAAGATGTCATTACTCCTACACATATGTTCATTATTTTATATTTGATATTTAACTGGTTAATAGACTGAAATTTGAGGATTATAGCATAACACATAGCTATGCTATGATCACATTTCAAGAAAACTTCATTTTCATTCCTATTTTGCAAGTCACATCTCATTACCACTTGTAGTTTTTTTTTTTTTAATTCAAAAAGTACAATTCAATTCAGAATATTATTTAACTTGAAGTGGACAGTGTGAGGAATAATTTTAGTAACCCCCCTCTGTCTCAATAAATAAATAGTAAGAGAATTATGATGGCTAACACTCATTATTTTCTACGGTTCAAGTAATCCCCCTATCAGGTCCATAAAAGCCCTAATGTGTTCCTTCTTTAATCATAATCCTCCTCATCAAACAGAGCAGTTTGCAACTGCTTAGCTTTTTCTATCATCTGCTGGGACAAGCATCATTACTGC
This sequence comes from Microcebus murinus, assembly GCF_040939455.1. Taxonomy (NCBI): domain Eukaryota; kingdom Metazoa; phylum Chordata; class Mammalia; order Primates; family Cheirogaleidae; genus Microcebus; species Microcebus murinus. The sequence continues at coordinate 19,390,695 of NC_134114.1, forward strand.
TAAGAGCTTCATAAGTCATTCTTCATTTTTCTTACTAACAATGCAGGTTCATGATTGCAAAAATTGTCATTCATTGGGTATCCTCTGGTAATGTAATGAACAAAAGGTAGCTGCTCTCACTTACCACTCCATCAGGAATTGTGTTTATTCTATCTGACAACTACAAAGACTTCTAATTTCTGAGAATAATTTATGTCTGGTTAATTCTAATCACTAGGGCTCTACTTCACTTTTAGAATGGAAAAAAACTGTGTTTTCAGAAGTTGCAAGCCTTATTCTGAAAATCAAGTCCCGTATTTTCTTGTGTTTTGTTACAGTTTTAAAATACTCTTTTTTCCACACTGCCTGAACATGTGAATTTCTAAAAATAATACAACATATAACATTATCTTAGACTCTATTTACTAGGTATTCTTTTTAGTATCTTGCTGGATAAATTTCATATGCTTGTTCTATTAAAATACACAATCTTTCAGCATGATATCTTATATAACCTCAATAATACTATCTCACATAAACTTTGGTATTTATTTCATTATTAAATTATAGTGACTTCAATATGTCAATTAAGAGAAAAGCTCTAGAAAAAAGTATTATGTAAGGGAGCATTTAAAAACATATTTGGGTTTTCACCTGCCTGCTACACACACCCCTTGACACATAATAGATGCAAAAACAAAAACAAAAAACCATGTAAATCCTTACTTTCCTAAAGCTACTGAGTTTAATGCAGAACCTGACTTGAAAATATTGGTTTAACCCATGAGAATGAATTTAATGCAGACATCTCAACTGTGTAATATTATTCCATGCCATTGTTCCTAAGCAAGAAAGAAATTATAGACTGTTCAAATTTGAAAATATGAACAAAGGGAGAAAGCACATGTAATAAATCCTGGCAAAAAACAAAATGACAGAGAATGTGAGCAATAATTGCTGTTTGTCTATTGAGTTACTTGACTACAATTTTATTGTAAATAGTAAGTGCTAAACACACTGTAGTTGTGACCTGTTTGGAATCCTGGATCAACATAAAAAATGAGAGTAAATTAAATATACTTTCAGATAAAGAAAAGCTGACATATTCTATACTTATAATTTTCATTTTTCTTTCAGCCTTTTTCTGTCTTAATATTCAAAGTATATATCTCTTTGGTCATATATTATTTAGTGTTACTTTCTTACACAATTTGACAATTTCAGTTGATTAGTCAAACTATTTATATTTAAGGCAATTATTAATGTGGTTAGATTTCAGCCTGCCATCTTTCTAGTTATTTTTCATTTGTTATTTCTATTTTTTTATAACTGTTAATTTTTCCTGAATTCCTTTGCATTAGTTAAATATTATTTAATATTCAATTTATTAATAATTTCTTTATGGTACCATAGGTCAGCATCTTATTATTAATTTCTCCATAGATGTTTTAGGGTTATCAGTACGCATATTTATCAAAGACTATTCAGAGTTAAGATTGTTACCAACTTACAATTTAAAATTCACATTTTCTTCTTGACACTTTTCACTTTCTACTTCACACTTATAAAACTTATTCACACCTCATGTTTTCCAGTTCCCATGTCACAGTATCTACTTACCATGTTGAAAATATTTTAACTGAAAAATAACACAATCTCATTTATCTTTGCTTATCCTTTGTGTTTTTGTGAGATGTCTTTTACTTCCAAGAATGATATGTACCTCTGTGTACAATATTATTACTTTTAATTGACGCAGATAGCTGTATTTTAAGAAAATCAATACAATTTTAAAGAAACATCTGTTTTCATCTTAATTTATAGTCCTTAATCCTGAGGAATATTATTTTGCATTTCTTGTAGTGTACATCTGGTGTTGATAAATTCTTTCAGTTTTTCTCAATCTGAAAATATTTTATTTTTCTCTTAAGTTTGAAAATGATGTTTATGGTTAGAAGAGATTTTACTTATACCTTTCATCACTTTAAAAATTTTATTTTATTGTCTTTGAGTCCATGTTAGTTTTGATAAAAGTAATTTTTCAATTAGTTTTTTCTGTATTTTCTCTCTGGTTACTTTCAGTGTTTTCTTCTTGTCTTTCATTTTTAGCTGTTTAATCATGAAGTGTCTTAGATGTGGTTTTATTAGTGTTTTTTTTTAATGTATAGTGTTTATTTAGTTTTTGTATATGTGGATTACAGTTTTCATCAAATTTTGGACTTTTTTACCATAATTTCCTCAATTTTTCTACTCTATTTTCTCATTTTCTTCCTGATCTGTTATTACAATTATAAGCACATTAAAATGTTTTGTAATATCTCACAAATCCCTGAGCATATATGTTCATTTCTTCATCTCTTTAAAATATTTTTGAGATTGAAACATTTTTATTGATCTTTCTTCAAATGCAATGACTCCCCAATTCTCTCTCCACTTTTGTTATCTCCAGTCTGAATTTAAACTAATTCTGTTAAATTTTTATTGTGATGAATATAAATTGTAGATCTTGAATTTTCACTTGATTCTTTTTATATATATAGTTTTTTGATGAAATTTTCTATATTTTTCTTATTTAAATTATTTATTTATTATTATTATATTGACTTAATTTTTGGACATATATTTTTTAATTATTTGAATCAATTTATAATAGCACCTATGCATTTTTCCCTTCTAACTAATGTCTGTCTATTCATTATAAGTACTGTTTCTTAAATTTGAGTCACATTTTTTCTTTATTTTCATATGTTATAATGACTTTATAATAAACTTCTATATATATATTTTTTTATATTTCAAACATTTTCATTATTTTTCACATTTTCTTTTTCTACTCATGAACTGATGGGCTGTGAGTTGTGCTGGAATAAACATTTGGGTGCTAATGTCTTTTTTGATATAATGACTTCTTTTCCTTTGGGTAGATACCCAGTAGTAGGATTGCTGTATCGATTGGTAAGTCTACATGTATTTCTGTGAGGAATCTTCATACTGTTTTCCCTAGATCTTGTACTAATTTGCTGTATTGCCAACAGTATATAAGCATTCCTTTCTCTCTGCATCCATGCCAGCATCTATTGTTTTTTGACTTTTGAGTAATGACCATTCTGACAGGGGGAAAATGGTATCTCACCGTGGTTTTAATTTATATTTCCTTGATTAGTGATGTTGAGCATTTTGTTCACATTTGTTGGCCAGTGAACTTTTATTTTAGAACAGTTTTATATCTATCTACAAGTTTTCTTTAAACTCACATCCAGTGTCCTCAATTATTGTTATCTTATATTAGTATGGTAAATTTGTCACAATTAATGAACCAATGTCGATCCACTATTATCATTTCCTAAGGCCAATATACTATTCAAATTTCCCTAATTTTTGCCTAATGTTTTCTTTCTGTTCCAAGGTCCCCTCCATGATATCACCTTCTACTTAATAGTCATGTATTCTTAGGTATCTCTTGGCTCTGACAAGTTATAATATATTTTTTATTGTATAATGGGTATTGTTATGGTATTAATATATTGTAGATAATTTATTATTATTATGTTTCATTTGGAGATAGAGCCTTTACAGAGAGAATCTAGTTAAAATGAGTTCATTATATGGGCCTTAAACAAGTATTTTCTCAAATATTTAACTGATGTCCTTATTAAAGAGAAGAAATTTGGAAACACTCACACATACAGGGAAAATGCCTTGAAAACAACAGGACAGAGACCAGAATGATGCTTCTACAAGCCAAGGAATGCCAAAAATTGCCAGCAAACCACCAGAAGCTAATAGAATAGTATGGAACAGAGCTGTGAGGAACATTCTTCCTCACAGCTCTCAGAAAGATGCAACCCCACTGTCGCCTTGATCTTGGGCTTGTAGCCTCCAGAATTGTGAGACAATAAGTTCCTGTGCTCAAGTTACCCAGTTTGTAGAACTTTCTTATAGTAGTCCTAGCAAGCTAATACACGAGGCAATGTTTCTTGTACCCAGAACTCCAGAATTCTCTGCCTGTTTCATACACGCCTGGAGTTTTGGGAGTCTGTCTCAGGGAAATGGCCTGTGTCTCCATTGTGTGCACACATGTCTGAACGATGTCCATGTGGTGACTTTCCTGGGGAAAGGAGTAGCTCTGAATGTAGTATAGACATGAAGATCAAGATATTATGCACATGTGTTTGAGACTCCTGTTAGTTTGGATAAAACCAGATATTGGAAGAGAAGTGTGGTAGACAAACCAAGGGCCTTGGGCCCACTTTCCCTGTGCTAACTTACTGTATTGTAGAACTCCAGGGAGCCTGAGAATTTCAGATTCAAACCTTATGTTGTGAGTTGTTTTGAAGGTATGGTTGTTGATATAAGAGATAAAACATCTTTTATTAACTTGATTTATGATTTGAAAGATATAGAGACTGTATTTGAACCTCCATGTGTATTTGGCCCAGGTCATATTAGAGGCAAGCCTGTCTAGGTTAAAGTGGTTAATTACTTCTGCTGTAATTAAACAAACAAATAAATACTACAAAGATACTCTTTATTCTTCAGGCTTGTGCTACTTACTTACTTACTTTATTTATTTTTTAGAGACAGTGTCTTGCTCTATTTCCCAGGCTGGAGTGCAGTGGCATGATCATAGCTTGCTGTTTTCTCAAACTCCTGGACTCAAGACATCCCCCTACCTCAGAATTTTCAATAGGTAGGACAACAGATGTGCACCACTATACATGGCTAAATTTTTTAAATTTTTGGAGAGATGGGGGTCTTCCTATGTTGCCCAGGATGGTCTCAAATTCCTGGCCTTAAGCCATCCTTCCACCTCAGCTTTTCAAAGTCCTGGGATTATAATGTAGTAGTCACCAGACCTGGCTAGTTACTTTAATATATGTACTATACTATTAACATAAAGAAAATAGAAAGAGATACTGACTCTTGAAAATAAGTTATTAGAATATTTTAGAATATAAAACTGTAGAAGTATACTTTATAGATCAGCATTATACATGCAAATATAGATTGAAATATTTTGCCAACTAAGTGTGTTTTTATAATTAAACTAACCTGAATTCTCTACTTAACCAAATAAAGCCCTCAGATGGTTTTTTTAATATCTCAAGGATCGTCTGAGTCATGACCAACCTATTCAGTGTTGATATATTTAAAATTTGAACTAATTCTAATGGTTTGTCTTACTCTCCAATGCTTAACAAAATAAATATTTTCTTCTACTTCTTTAAATGTTCTCTCTTATTTAAGAACACAAAATCTTTTAAGATTATTTCAATATATGGCCATATATTTAACATTAGATATTTTCAAAACATTTTCCCTAATTGATATATGTTTTTTTATTTATTTCAGCATTCTAACTTTTATATATATATATATATATATATATATATATATTTAAGTCCAATGAAAGGATTACTTATACCAAAGATTTTATTTTTTATTTCTTCTTTTTTTCTTTACTATTTTTACTATTCTACTAACATTTTCAAACTCCTCATTTATTCGGCTTGAGCCAATAAGGTCCTATTTTAATAGCTGAATAAATTCCAATTCATTTTTTGATCAAAATAATTCTTTGAACTATAAGCTGAGTACACAAGAAATAGCATACTTAATCTATACAGCTATAAATATACTATACAGCTATAAATATACACACATTACATGTGTGTTTTGATAAATACATTATGCATGCATAAATTTATACACATATGTAGTTAAGAAATAACACTTATTTTTTGTATCCTATGAAAAATGAATTTGGAAGGTGAAAATACATCTTGTATCATAGGAACTTGCAAAGTAAAATGCATTCTAAAAAATTTATTTAATGTAAATAAAATTATCTGCTAGCACAAATTTGGATTTAGTTCTTCATTTAAAAATCATTAGCTAATAGATAAATGGACTACACTACTCCCTGAGTACTGAAGAAATGAGATTAATGTACTATTTCATATCATCCACCCTTCCATAAAAATTATCACAAATCCAACATTGAATATGTCTTCTTGAGAGACGTGTTTGAACACTCACTCATGGAACCGAGACAGAATATGTTAAAATTGGTCTATGAGCCATAAAATATAAAAGAGAACATATGATAAAATGACTATTTTCTTCAGGTAGGAGACACAATTTCAGTATTATATTAATCATTAATATACGTTTTTTAAAAAGTCCTCAAAGCTATGATGTTTCAAATGTGTTTTATAGAATTGATTCTCTTTTTCAACTATTTTCAGTTGTGATATAATAAAAAGTAATAAAAGTAAATAAATGCAATAAAACTTTATGGTAAAAAACATAAATGATGTTGTTTAACTTTTTAATAAGGTAAGCAAAATGTTTTTTGTGTTCCACTCTTGAGTAAAATAGAAATCTATTTGTATTTATTATTATTCTCAAAATAAAAACTGACTCCTGCTTATATAGCTTCTTATTTATATTGGAATTTCCTCTTTCTCTTTTGCTAGAAAATATTACTACAGAAATCCCAGAACTTAATTATTTCCCTACCCTTCTATAATTATACATGAAATCTTTAAAAAATTTGCTGTTTTAAAATGTTTTTGCCTTTTGTTATGATTTTTATATAGATTATAACATCTTCAGGATGCTTATTGCCATTTAAATTTTCTTTCCATATATAATATCTTTAAATTTAATCATATATATCACATTTTAAATTTATATCAGAAAGAAATTGGTTAATTTTAATGTTGTATGTAAAAGACATTGTCCTATTCAATGGTTTTTAAATCAGTAATTTATATTACTTCCAGCACATTACATCCTAAGACCACCTGGGAAGTAAAATTTTCTAGAGGGTTGGCTTTCATTTCATTCTAAATGTCTGATTGATGAAATTAAGCATATAAACATTCAAGAAGCTGAATTAAGAGGTTCAAGAATAGAATAAACATTCTTTTACCCTTCCCTTCAGATTTGTCACAAAATGAAGCATAAAATCTAAAACAAAACAACATTTAAAACTGCTGAATGTTTGGCTTAAAATACAATGACATTGCAGAGATTTACATATATACATATATATTTAAATTTAGAATTAGAAGAAACCTGAAAAGTTCATCTACTTATGCTAATCAAAGTATATTATTTCACTTTCAAAGAAACTGAGATGTATAATGGTTAAGATTCCTGGCCAATTTGACAAAGATAGATAATAGCAATTTCATTAGCATTCAATATTTCTGGTTATATGCCAATATAATTTTTTATAAAATATATCCATTAAACTTTATACAGATATCTGTATTCCACAACAGGCTGAAATGCAAATCACTACATTCAGCCTGGTATTTGAGAAATTACAATGAATTCTTGGTCTTAGAAATCTTTGTTTGAAATAGAGGAATCCAATACTTTATTATGGGTGAAACAATTATTTCAGCTTTCAAAAGCATTTGAAAGAGATAAATCAACACTTAAGTGTACATGTAGGAGTAACATTCACCAGGTGTCAGGGTAGATAGGAAAGGGAAGGAAGCGATATTGTGTTTCCCCAAAAAATAAGGCCTGCTCATAAAATAAGCCCTAGCAGGATTTCTAAGCATTTGCACAATATAAGCCCTACCCCAAAAATAAAACCTAGTGATGGGCGTGGCTACGCAGCACATCTGCACAACCCATGCATTTTGTCGTGGAGTGGTAAAGAAGACAAGCAGCCCTTCTCATATGCCACATGAGAGCTCTATTGCTCGACATGAGAGATTGGGGCCAATGGTTCCAAAGGAAATAGTCGCAAGAAATTCAGGATGGAATTTGGGATTTGGAGGGTTATGATAATGTTCCAGAAGAAGAAGACGACTTAACTATATTTAAATAAACATAGATTGTTGTACTGTACTTAAAAAAAATAACACGTCCCCTGAAAATAAGCCCTGGGGTGTCTTCTTGAGGAAAAATAAATATAAGATCCTGTCTTATTTTCGGGGAAACACGGTAGGTATATACACACCTAATGGGTGCAGTGTGCACCGTCTGGGGGATGGACACTCTTGAAGTTCTGAATCGGATGAGGCAAGGGCAATATACGTAATGTAAAAATGTGTACCCCCAGAATATACTGTAAGAAAAATAAATTAAAATAAAATTAGAAAAAAATAGACAAATGAAAAAAAGATACATTTCCTTAAAATATATAATAACAAGGGATTAGACGACTGTGTGTTCCATGAGAGTAAGGTCAGTTTCAGATTCAGTTTTGTATCCTTAAAATTTAAGACAATGATAGCAAAATGGAGTGGTCAATAAGTGTAGAAATTTATTAAATTGAAAATACTATGGGACTTTGGTGTGAAAATTTCTGTTTAGATAATTGGGCAACAATTATATTAAAAGAGTGACAATGTTTTAATATTGAGAGCTTTTCTAATGACATAGCAGAAGAAAAAGATAGTAGAAGACGAGGTTGATTTAAATTGTTCCTGAATGTGAAGCATATTCTAAAGTAGATATATGAATATATTCTACTGATAATGAAGAGAATCTTTTTAGTGATTGTAGAGATCAAAGCCACCAAGAAAGACTTGAAAGATGGAGGTGTGTTAAAGTAATAAAATGACATAGTCTGGTTTTCAGGAATGGAAGGTAATTATAAATTAAAGACCAAAGGTTTTAGCAAATTTTTTTCTTACCACTGGACTAGCTACCAGGGCTAAACATCCAAATATCCTTTTGTGATGGATAACCAAATTGGCTTTCTCAACTTTCATTTCACTTCCTCTTTTATATGAGAAAATATACAGCTAAAATTACATCTCCCATATTCCTTTCAGCTACAATCATCGATGTCAATTAAGTTCTAACTTTTTAGTGCATTCACATGTGAATTTGAGGGATGAAAGAAGGTAAATGCCTGGCAGACAAGGATTCTGCAATGTGGTCACAAATATGTAACTATAAATATGTCTGTAAAGATATAGATGGCCATGTTTCATGGCGATTAGGTCTCTAGGAAAATGAATTCATCCTGCTTTTAGAGAAATACTATTTATACTTTGTGAGATAATGCTAATTCCTAGGGCTATAGTATGCTACTATGGTACAGCATTTCAGATTGTAGGTTTTGTTTTTGCTTTAGTCTATCACAAAATGAAATCAGTGAATAGAGGTTCCATACTGTAGTTATCTCCCTAGATCTTCCATGCATGCTCAGAATAGTCATAAATTATTAACAGACAGAATCTATATCTGTCCTCTGCCCCACCAGCTCATTGGCATGAGATTATGGGATTTTATAGTAGGAAAGCCTCATGGGGTCTTAACAAAATATCAAACTTGGTATGAATATTCAGGCACACATTTTATTTCCATTATCTGTTATTGAGTCAGAAGGTATTACCAAGAATTAGTGGCTTAAAACAGCTATTAACATTTTATTATATGTTATAGTTTAGTGAGTTAGGAATCAGACTAGAACTTTGCAGAGTGCGTTTTCTGTTCAATGTATCCTCTATTGTGGTTCATCAGAGGCATTCCTTAGTGCCTTGACTGGATCGGAGGGTCCTAGGCAGCCTCGTTCATCTACCTGAATGAGCATGAATGGCTGTAAGCCTAGGCTCATCTGGGCCGCTCTTCTACTTCACGTATTCTGAGAACCTCTCCACACATCACTACAAAAAGGTAGTTGATCTTCTTACATGAATATTCAGGGCTCCAAGAGACTCTTGTGAAACCTACTACTCCTGCTACAGACTAAGCTCAGAACTGAGATAGGAACACTTCAACCACATTGCTTAAGTCAAAGCATCCACATGGCAGCTGTGAGACAAGTGTCAAAACTTGCAGCCATTTTTGATATGCTACATTCACATGTTCTAAAATGACCTCATAATCAGTAGACTCATTAGTTCTTTCCCTATTCTGGGTTATAAAAGGGGTGACAGTCTAAAAAAAGGAGTACCTTTTAAAGGTACCTTTAAAAAGTACATATTATATTTTTATTGGTGGTAATAAAAAGTCTTCTGCTGCCTTCCTGCTTTGGGGTATTAGAAAATTCACAAGACATGAAGAGAATTCCTTATAAAATTTTCTTCTATTTTTTTATCAGAAAAAAACTGATAAAAATTTCAAAGTTGCTACTTAGGCACAGTAGAAGTTAGTTTCTTAAGATTGAGGCGCATAGGCCTTTAAGAGTTACCTATGTGTATGAGGAATGAGTATGGGGTGGGGATAATGTTTGGAGAAGCAAGCCCAAGGGAGGAGACTCTTAGAATAAAACTTATAGTTCAGGAATAAAGACAAAGAGTAGCAATGGGCACATTTGGTCTTATCAAGGGTGGAGGATCAAAGGGGAATGAGTCATTCATTTAGCAACTGGGAGAAGTAAAATATTTAATGTTTAATATCTCTTGTAAATTCATCATGGTCTGCCATCTTTGACACAGTGAATTAATTCCATGAGGGATGAAATGTGATTCTTAAAATTTGGGTTCAATTTGTAACCTATCACTTACTAGATATTTTTTCCTTGAAATATTGAATGAATATGCTTGAGTAAGTTTTCTTTTAAATAAAATAATATTAATAATTAATTATATAAAAAGGTTATGATATAGTTTAAATGAGATAGGTAAAAATGTACAATCTCTATGGTAGTCTATTAATTTAATCTAAAAGTATTTATATATATGAATTTATATTTACAGTGGTTTTAAGTTCACACAAAATTGAATGCAAGGTACAGATATTTTCCACATACCCCCTGCATCATACATGCAGAGTTTCCTTCATTATCAAAATCCTGTATAAAAGTCATACATGTATTACTACAATTGATAAACCTATATTGACAGATTATTATCACCCCAAATCTATAGTTTACTTGAAGATTCACTCTTGATGTACATTTAATGGGTTGGGACAAATGTATAGTGAAATGTATCCACCATTGTAGTAACATACACTACCTAAAAATTCTCTGAATTCTACCTATTCGTTCATACACCTCCTGGAACTTCTGGCAACCACTGATCCTTTACTGTCTCCACAGTTTTTCCTTTTCTAGAATGTCATATAATTGAGATAACACAGACATAGATGACTTTGCAGATTGTCTTCTTTCATGTAAGAGTATGCATTTAAGATTCCTCCATGTGTTTTCATAGTTTGATCCCTAATTTCATTTTAGTGATTGCTATGGTTTGAATGCATCCCTTCCAAAATTTCGATGTTAGCAATGTGATAATGTTAAAAAAGTGGGGCCTTTAAAAGGTGATTATGTCATGAGGACTCCTTCTTTATGAGTGGGATTAAGGTCCTTATAAAAGAAGTTTCAGGAAACAGTGTTTGGCTAGCTTCCTAGCATGTTCTTTTGCTCTTCTGCGATATGAGGACACAGTGTTCATTGTCTCTTCTTCTTATGCCTTCTGCCATGTGAGGATGCAGCAAGAAGACCCTCACAAGATGCCAGATGCTGGTGCCTTGATCTTGGATTTACAGCCTGCAGAACTATGAGAATAAATTTCTGTTCTTTATAAGTTACCCAGTTTTTGGTAGTCTATTAGAACAAGAAAGACAAACTAAGACAGTGCTGAATAATACTCCATTGTCTGATGTACCACAGTTTATTTATCCATTAACCTAGTGAAGGACATCTGTTTGCTTCCAAGTTTGGGTAATTGTAAATAAAGCTTCTGTAAACAATTTTGTGTTGGGTTTTGGGTGAATGTAAGTTTTAATTGATTTGGGTAAATACCAAAGAACCCAATTGCTGGATTGTATAATAAGAATGTGTTAATTTGTCAGAAACATCTTCCAAACTGTTTTCCAAAGTGGCTGCCCCATTTTGCCTTCCCACCAGCAATGAATGAAAATTCATATTTGTAACCCTAACAATAGTTGTACCTCCATAATATGATGAAATAAAAATAAATAAATAAATAAATAAATAAATAAATAAATAAATAAGAAAATTCCTATTGCTCTAAATCCTTGCCAGAATTTGGTGTTGTCGGAGTTGCAGATTTTGGGTGTTCTTATAAAGGTGTGTATGGGTATCTTATTGTTAAAATTTGCAGTTTTCTAACAACATTTGATATCGGACATCTTTTCATGATTACTTGCCATCTTTATCTACTCTTTAGTGAGGTGTCTGTTAAGATTTTCTACCCATTTTTACAATAAGATTGTCCACTTTGTTATTGTTGAGTTTCAAGTGTTCTTTGTATATTTTGGATAACAGTTCTTTTCAGATACGTTCTTTGTAAATATTTTCTTCCAGTCTATTGTATATCTTCTCCCTCTTTATGCAATGTCTTTCACAGAGCAGGAGTTTATAATTTTGGTGAAGGCTAGGTATAAATTCATTCTTTCATGGATCATGCTTTTGGTGTTATATCTAAAAAGTTATCACTATACCCAAAGTCATCTAGGTTTTATCCTATGCTATCTTCTAGGAGTTTTATAGTTTTGTGCTTTATGTTTTTATGTATTTATCTATTTGGAATTGATTTTTGTGAAAGATGCAAGGTATGTGTGTAGATTCATTGAGTGTATGTCCAGTAGTTCTAGCACTAGTAGTTGAAAAGACTATCATTTCTCCATTGTATTACCTTAGCATCTTTGTCAAAAATCAGTTGACTATCTTTATGTGAATGTATTTCTGGGCTCCATATCCTGTTTCATCAAACTATTTATCTATTTTTTTTATCCATGCCATATTGTCTTGATGATTGTAATTTTATAGTCAGTTACTATCAGTCCTCTGACTTTGTTCTCTTTCAATATTGTGTTGGCCATTTTGAGTATTTTGCCTCTCCATATAAACTTAGAATTACTCTGTTAATATCTACTTTCTGTGATTTTGATTGGAATTGCATTGAACATATAGATTCTGTTGGGAAAAATTGACATTTTGGCAATATTGAAGCTTCCTAACCATGAACATGGAATATTTTTCCATTTATTTAATTCTTTGATTTCTTTCATCAGACCTTGATAGTTTTACTCATGTAGAATTTGCACATATTTTGTTAGATACCTATTGCATTTGGTATCAAATATGTGCAAATTTGCACATATTTGCACATATTTTGTTAGATACCTAAGTATTTCACTTTTAGGGGTGCAACTATAAATGGTTTTTGTGGTATTGTGTTTTTAATTTCCAATTTCACTTATTCATTTCTGGTATATAAAAAATCTATTGTCTTTCATATGTTAACCTTATATCCTGAAATTTTGCTATAATCATTTACTAGTTCTAGAATGCTTTTAGTCAATTCTTTTGCATTTTCTAAATAGATTATGATGACATCTGTGAACAAAGACATTTTTATTTTCCTTCCCAATCTTTCTTTCTTTCTTTCTTTCTTTCTTTCTTTCTTTCTTTCTTTCTTTCTTTCTTTCTTTCTTTCTTTCTTTCTTTCTTTCTTTCTTTCTTTCTTTCTTTCTTTCTTTCTTTTTCTTTCAGACAGAGTCTAGATCTATTGACAGGGCTACAGTGCCCTGGCATCAGCCTTGTTACAATAACCTCAAACTCCTGGGCTCAAACAATCATCCTGCCTCAGCCTTCCAACTAGCTGGGACTACTGGCACACCTCATGACACCTGGCTAATTTTTCTATTTTTAGTAGAGATAGGTCTTGCTATTGCTCAGGGTGGTCTCTGACTCCTGATATCAAGTGATCTTCCTGACTCAGCCTTCCAGAGTGCTAGGATTACAGGTGTGAGCCACTGTGACCAGACTATTTTTTATTTCCTTATGCATTAGCTAGGACTTTCACTATAATGTTGAAAAGGAGTTATAAGAGGGGTGATCTTATTGCCTTGATTCTTAGTGGGAAAGCTTCTAGTTTCTCACCATTAAGTATAATGCTAGCTGTAGGTTTCTTTATCAAATTGAGAAAAATCCCTCTCAATTTCTAGCTTGCTGAGAGGTTTTGTTTTTAATATTAAATTTTTAAAAATGCATTTGCTGCATCTTTTGATAAAATCGTGTGATTTTTATTCTGTAGTCTGTTGATGTGATGGCTTACACAAACTGAGTTTTGAATGTTGCACTAACTTTGCATACCTGTGATAAATCCACTTGGTTATGATATGTAATTCTTTTTATACATTATAGGATTTGGTTTACTAATACTTTGTTAAGGATTTTTACATCCATGTTCATGAAAGAGGTTGGTGTGTAGTTTTCTTTTCTTGTAATGGCTTTGTTTGTTTTGGGCATATGGTAATATTGCCTACAGAAAATGAGTTATGAAGTATTCCCTCTGCCTCTATCTTCTGGAAGAGATTATAGATACCAGCATAGTTTCTTCCTTACATGTAGGTAGAATTTACAACACAAACCACCTGATTCTGGTGCTTTCCATTTTGCACAGTTATTAATTATTGATTCAATCCCCTTAATAGATACAAGGTTATTCAAATTGTCTATTTCTTTTCACCTGGGTCTTGGTAGATTTTGCCTTGCAAGGAATTGGTCCATTTTGTCTAAAATATCAAATTTATGAGCACAGAGTTATTCATTCATTGGATAAATAATGATGTCCTTCCTTCATTTTTAATATTAGAAACTTCTATATTTTTTAAATATTTGAGTTACACTGGCTAAAGGCTTATTGATTTTATGACTTTTTTTAAATTGTTGTCATTTGCTTTTATTGATTTTTCTCTGTTGATTTCCTATGTTCAATTTCATTGATTTCTATTCAATTCTTATTATTTCTTTTATTGTCCTTTCTTTGGACTTAATTTGTTCTTTCTTTTCCAGTTTGAAAAATGAAAGATTAGATTATTGATTTTAGATTATTCTTCTTTTTTAATTTGTATATTCAATGCTATAAATTTCCCTCTAAGTGCTGCTTTTTCTGCATTCCACATTTTTGATTATTTGAATTTATATTTCCATTTAGTTCAAATATTTTAAATTAACTTGTGATATTTTCTTTGACCCATGAGTTATTTAGAAGTTTGTTGTTTGTTCTCCATTTAATTCAGAATTTCCATCTATCTTTCTGTTATCCATTTCTAGTTTAATCCCATTTCAATCTGAAGCAGACATAGCATGGTTTTATTATTTTCAAATTTGACGAGGTGTGTTTGATGGCCCAGAAAGTGGTCTTTCTTGCTGAATATTACATGCAAGTTTAAGAAGAAGGTGAACTCTGGTGTTGTTGGATGGAGTATGTATAGATATGAATTATGTACAGTTGATTGATGGTGCTGTTGAGTTCAATTACATTCTTATTGATTTTTTGCTTGCCGAATCTGTCCATTTCTTATAGAGGGGTGTTGTCTCAAACTGTTATAGTGGATTCATCTGTTTCTTCTTGCAGTTTTATCAGTGTTTGACTCATGTACTTTGATATTCTGTCATTAGGCACGTACACATTAAGGATTGTTTTGTCTTTTCATCAAATGTATTATTTTATCATTATGTAATTCCATACTTTATCTTTGATAACTTTTATTGCTCTGAAGTCTGCTCTGTCTGAAATTCATATAGTTACTCCAAATTTTATTTATTGTTAGTATGGACCACATTTCTCCATCAATTTATTTGATAATTTATGGGTCTTTCCTTTTAAAATAGGCTTTATTTTCCAAATAACATATAGTTAGGTCTTGTGTTTTGGTAGATGCTGACAATATCTACCTATTAATTTGTGTATTTAGACCATTGACATTTAAATGACTATTTGTAAAATTGAATTGACATTTATAATGTTTGTTACTACTTTTTATTTTTCCCTTATTCTTTGTTTTTGTTTTTGTGTTCTATTCTTTCTTCTGACTTTGGTAATTTTAATTGATAATTTTGGATAATGATTCCATTTTCTTTCCTTTCTTGGCATATTGGTTTTACCCCTTTTAAAGAAAATGAGTAGTTTCCCCAGAATTTGCAATATACATTTACAACTAATGCAAGTCTACTTTTGTGTTTCATTTTTTTTTGTTTTGTTTTTTGCAAGTGTGAAATGAAATGTATTGAGTAAGGACAATATAGATTTACAGAGCAAGACCAAGATATAAGTGTACAGAGTAAGAGCAACAGAGTAGGGAATGGACCTCTTTGTCATAAAAAAGGGGTGGCAAGTCTACTTTCAAATAACATTCTATTGCTTCGTGAGTAGTGCAAATAAGTGCAAGTATCATAAGATAACAAAAATATCCTAATTCCTTCTTCTATTCCTGATATTACTGTTGTTATTCATTTTACTAATAAGTAAACATATATACATATACATATTTGTATGCATAATCAAATACACTGTAGCTCTTTCAAAAAATCTTGTCTGCTATATCAATTAAGAAAAAGAAAAAGAAAGTTTTATTTCACTTTTACTTATTTCTTCTCCAATGTTTTTTATTTCCTTATGAAAATTCCAGTTTCTGATCTATGTTATTTTCCTTCTCTCTCAGTTACTTCTTTTAACATTTTCTGCATGGCAGGTTTATAGGTAACATATTCCCTCAACTTTTGCTTATCTGTGAATGTCTTTATCTCTTCTTCACTTTTGACAGATAATTTTGCAGGGTCCAAAGTACTAGGTGTTTTTTTTTTTGTTTGTTTGTTTTTTCTCCTCTTCACCCTTGCAATATTTCACTCTATTCTCTTTTTGCTTCTATCATTTCTAAGGAGAAGTTAAATGTAATTCTATCCTTTCTCCTCTACAGGTCAGGTGATTTTTTTCCCCTCTGGCTTTGTTTCAGACTTTTTTTCTTTATCTTTAATTTCCTACACTTTGAATGTAATTAATATGTCTAGGAATAGGATATTTTTTTCTCTTTTTTTGTCTTTATCCTGACTGGCATCCTATAAGCTTCACAGATCTGTTGTTTTGTGTCTGACATTAAGCGAGTCAATTCTTAGTCATTTTTTTCTTCAAATATTTCTTCTGCTCTTATATCTCTTTCTTCTCCTCATGATATTCTTATTATTCATATATTACACCTTTAGAGTTGCCCCACAGTTTTTGTATGTTTTCTTCAATTCATTTTAATTCATTTTTTTCTCTCTGCTTTTCTGTTTTGGATGTTTCCATTGATGTGTCCTCAGGTTCACAGATTCTTTCCTCAGCTGTGTCATATACTAATGAACTCATGAAAGGAATACTTTATTTGTTGTAGTCTTTGTGATCTCTGGCATTTCTTTCTGATCATTTCACAGAATTTCCACCTCTCTGCTTATGTTGCTCTGTTGTTCTTGCATGCTGTATATTTTGTACATTAGAGCCTCTTAGTGCGTTACTTATAGTTGTTTTAAAGTCAGGTCTGATAATTCCAACAATCCTGCCATATTTATGTCTGCTTCTGATGCTTGCTATGATTTTCCACATTGTGTTTTTGCCATTTAGTATTCTCAGTGATTTTTTTCTTGATAAAAGAAGAGGATAAACTAGTCAATTAGGTTTTCAGTAATGTGGAAAGGTGCGGGGGACAGAGGGATTCTATAGTCCTATGATTAGGTCTCAGTCTTTTAGTGAGCCTGTTTCTCTGGACTGTGAACTTCACAAATTCTTCTCAATTTCCTACTCCCCCATACTCTGTAGGTGGGACAGGAAGCCACTTAGACTAGCATAGGCTGGAGATGGGTATTTTCCATCCTCCATCTGATAGGCTAGAATGGGCTGGAATTAGCTATTTTCCATATCCCAGATAGAGTAAGCTCTGAAAAAATGGAATAGTTTAAGCTCTGTTAAAATAATTTCCATTGAGGGCAGACCTTGTCAACAACAGAATGCTCTGGTATATTTTAAAATGGCTAATTTCCCTCTTATCCTATTTATTGACTGAGAGGGTTTTTCTCCAATATTCACTGTGAATACCTGGTCAAGCTCCTGGAAGTAAAATCACAAAATGTGGGGCACCCCTTAAACTGGGTTCCCCTGGAATTTTTAACTACAGATGTGACCACACTCCTAGTAATTTATGAATTACAATATAGATGTTTATACCCATATACTTGTTCCTGTAGGGTTTTCTGAAGATGGGTTTCTGCTCCAATAAAGTTGTGATTCTCTGCATATGCCTGTCTCTCCAATTTTGAGAGCAGCAGTTTGCCCTATGACCTCCCTTCTTAGGTACATTTAAGAAGATTTATAGATTTTTCAGTTGTTCAGTTTTTACTGCTATTATGATGGAGTAATGACTTCCAAGTTCCTTATGTGCCAAACTAGAAGCTGGAAGTCCAAAGCTTATATTTTAAATCATGTAAATTACACTGGCAAGTCATGTCTGCTCCCACCATCCCTATATTCTAACCCAATATTAAGGATTTAACAGTTATATTCATGACAGATATATTGATAATCCAATTAACTGTATGCAAATGTTTCTTTTTATATTTTCATTTGACTATATCTACAATCTCCAAAAATGTTAAATATATTTTACTAGTAAAATAGAAATTGAAATATTAACTTTTAATAACTATATATTTATTTATGTTGTTGAAAAACTATAGATGTAATATCATACCAATATAGATTTTTATATTATAATGGATAGATAAAATAGCCATAAAATATGAAAGTATAGGTATGTTTGTGTATACAAGCATATACAGATGCACCCATATATGTAAATTTCCCATATATGATGCCTGCACTGCAATCACAATGAATTATTATGTATGTCTCCCAGTTTGCATGCCTTCAATTTTGAGACCATAGAATAGAGAACTATTTTAACAGTTTCAAGCTAATCACTAACATTCTTCTTGTATACAGCCTCTTTGTCTCTAATAAAAACTAAATATTTTGGTATATAAATGTTAAATAAACTGTCATTTAAAAAATATATTCTATTTGCTATGAAAACCATACAGAGTATTAGAATTCAAAGACATAAGTTTTAAAATAATTCCTAACAGGGTAATTTGTAAATAAGTGCTTTATGTGATTTGTACTCAAATGGGAAAAGCTTTAGATATCGAATTATTCTCTCCAGAGAGCCTTTTCTCTTCAGTAAGATAAGAAATTCCCCAAGTTTCTACAAATTCCTTTTGTTGTTACTTTTTTCTAGATTATTCTGGTACTCCTAAAGGCTAGGACTGCTAGGAGGGAGATTTCAAGTACTGAAACATGTGTAACAACACACCACAAAAATTCTCTTAACAAAAATACTATGTGTGTATGTTCATTTGTATGTTATACACGTATATATGATTACAATAAAAACAAAATTTATCCTTACATGTCAATGTTATGTATTTTAAAGAATGAGCAGTGTTTCTTTCAAGTTATTCAGATATTAAGCTATATAATATAGAACACAATGAAATCAGTACTGTTTTCCTTATGACTTTCTAACAATATTCCTTTCCTTATGATTTTCTAACAATATTCTAATTAACATTTAGATATTTTAAGCTTATCATTATTTGTATATGAAAATGCAGAATTTTCTTTACTAAAATTCCATTTGATACCAAAAATTATTCTTGACATGTGCATGCACTTTTTATAAATATGTGTGCTAGTTTTAAAAATAACACCAATATGATTCTTTGACAGACTGCCAGCTGAAAGCTACAGTTCAACTGAAAATGATTTACCTTCGAGGATGTAGAGTGGGTACATTAGAACTAGTGGAAAGAAGCATAATGATAATTGATAATAATGTGAGAAAAATATCAAGTAGAGTTACTCCTGTCATTGCTGAAACATAGGATGCCAGGGTTGCAGATGTTAGATGGAAAGTGAATTAAAACTAAGTTTTCTGTAGATAAAACTTTGCATAGCAAGTAATGTATGTTAGCAAATGCTCTACTTCTGGGAGTCAAGTATGTCAGCAAGGAACAAAAATTATCAGAAAAATCAAGAACTTCTCTATCGAAAGAATATTTATGCATGTTGTTTCAAAAAGCATGTGAAAATAGCACATGACGTGACTAACAAACATTATCCAGATTAACAACTCTGAACATAGATACTTCTTATTTTAAATAGATATTCTAGAATCATTTTGATTTTATAACTACTAGTCCCTTCTTGGTCTCATAGCATATTGTATTTTAATTCATCATAACTTTCATGATGCTATATCCTATATGCCTCACTAACATAATTTTCTATGAATAAAACTCTCGCTTTAAGGGCCAGGGTCATGCTTGCAAGATGATTGCTGTGTTTTTGGTGCCAGCACACTGTCTATAATAAATAGCTGCATATATATGAGTAAATTAAGGAATGAATGAATGGATAAACAAACATTTTAGACCACTCTAAAATGTGACTTCTTTTAAATTTAATTTTTTAAAAAAATACAGTCCTCTAAAATAGCATATGAATGATCAAAATATTATTAACACAACTTGCAAAAAACATAGGAAAAGCTATACAAAGCTATAGCTGATGGTCAGTATCAAATAAACACTGAAGAATGATAAATTCATGCCATCCAACTGTATATTAGTATGAAGCAGAAATCTTTTTAAAATGACAAATAGTATGGCTGAATCTTTGCCATGTTTAGGGTGAAGGAGGATGAATTTCGTAAGGAATTGGGCATTCCTTGTGTCATTAAAACAGAAATATCATACTTCACTTTCACAAATCTAGAATGATTCAGTTTTCTCCATTTGAAAAAGCAATTGTCTTTTTATAAATAGATACTCTGTATGAGATAGATATGAAAGTTTCTCCCAATTGTTTCACATAAATTTTAAAAAATAAAAGAATATATCACCTAGATAGTCAGCCTGGGGAAGCTTTCAACACTAATAAGACATTTCCAGAGGCACAGCTGGGAGCACAATTTCCTGACAGGTTCTTTCTGGGATGGACTGTCCTTAGGAGTTTGATATCTTAGTTCTCTGATTATCATGTGAATTAGAAAAAGAAGAGAGTTGCTAATCACCATATGCATGTTACACGAATGCCTATATTTGTGAGGAGTGAGAGCTAAGGATGCTTGCATACTTTTTGTGTGTGTCCTATTCATCATTCCTCATATATGATATTCTTATGAATTCTTATGAATTTAAATTTATCAAAATTTTATAATATTTTTCAAACAAAAAATATTGTGAAAGGTATTGCTTTCATTGAAATCATTGACAGAAAGATGGATTTCTTTTTTCTTTTTCTTTTTTTTTTTTTTAGTTTTTTTGCTATATGTATAGACTTTAAATGTTTGCATATTTTAAGGAAATATTTTTAGGCTACTTAAGTAGAGTCAGAGAAAGAGTTCAACTACAACAGAAAATTTCTGTGAAGGTTAAAGCATATCCCAGAAATAATAGCAAATAACTATCCAGATTAGAAATTGAAAATGAAATTTTTTTAATTTAACACTTTAAATGTCTAGCCCATGCATAATGTTATAACATGTCCATATCCCAGCCATTAATCATAGAAATAACAAACACAAAACCCAGATAAAATTTACAAGTACATATTACTATTTAACTTAATTGAACTCCAAAATCCTTATCCAATTTCTTAAACATGGAAATGATTAAGTTTTTAGTATGATATATGTATATATACCACTACGTATTAAACATTTTAGAGAGCTTTAATAATGTGAAATTATATTAAATAAAATAAGACGGAAAATTTATGATAGATTGAAATCTCTTATATTAAGAAAAAAGACTATTGCACTAAAATAAGTAGCTTCCCCAACATGTTTTATGGTAAAGTAACAAGATTATTTTGAGTGGCAGATTCACAGATAATACTTTTCTTTATAATTTCCTATTTAGCTATACTTTAATGAAAATCATAAATTGTTCATAACACACAAATTCAGCATTTACAAAGTCGAATCCCAAAATTAAAATCATTAAGCCCTAAGCTGTCGACTTCAAAATTAAATCTTATTTATAATTTCAAATATTATTTTAATTCTCAAATTTGCTGCTCAAGATAATGTTTACAAAAACTTGATTTTTAAAAATACTATGTAACTTTTTTGTATTATACATAAAATAAATATAAATGTATGATATGTAGGATTAATGATGTGGAAGAAATATTTCTTTTTCTATTATAGACATTGTCTTGTCTAACTTCTATATCAAGAGTAAATCAAATGACATTAATATGTCGTAACTAAATTTAGTTCAGGTGTAAAGTAAGAAAGAAAGAAAATTTAATATGAGAAAATTTGATTTGTACAAACCATCCATCATATTGTCAGACTGTGGGCAAATATTTTATAATAATCTTGTTTTTTTAAATCACCTCTCTGTACATGTATATATGTTTGTGTGTGTGTATACACACATCTCCTGATATATCTGTGTATGTTTTATGTATTTACTAGCAGAAAAATATGACATTTAAATAACTCCCCTGTCAAAGAACATTTTAGTGCCATGGAATAACATCTTTTTTCTATATATTTTTTAAACTGGAAATATTTACCTATGAGCTTCTTATTTGCAGCAGTACAGTTTGAGAAACAATTCCAATGAGAACTGAGACTGGAGACATTTGCTCAGCTTACTGTCTATGTTAGCATGCCCTTTCTGTTTGGTTGTCTTCAACGTGGCGAGGAAACTCTTATATAGAACACAAGGTGTTGGTTTCCTGTTGTTTTATAACAGTTACCAGGGACTTAACTACTAAAGATAAAATTAATCAGATATCTCAGAATTTAAGATAAATTATTGGTTAGTCATCTCACATTTCTCTAGGCCAGAAATCCGGACTAGGTTGACTGGGTTTTCAGCTTAAAGTGTCACAGGCTAAAATCAAAGTGTTGTTTGGATGGGGCTTTGCTTTAGAGGCTTTTAGGAAGAATATGCCTCCAAGCTAATTCAGAAATATAATTAATTACGTTGCCTACAGTTGTAGGAAATGAAGACACCATTTCCTTTCCAGCTGTCAGCCGGGAGCTGCTCCCAGCTTGTAAGCGGCCATATTCCCTCTTGAAGGCTGCCCTCCATATTCAAGCCAAAACAATACTTTTGAAACCTTCTAATGTTTCAAATTATTCTTACATCCCTATTTACCATAAATTAGAAAAAACTCTTTGCTTTTAAAAGGTTCCTCTAGCTAGATTGGGCCCACTGATATAATCTCTTTTGATTAATACAAAATCAACTGATTGGTGGTCTTAATTTCATATGCCAAATCCCTTTGCCACATAATGTAACATAATCTTAGGTGCCACATCTTATCATATAAACCATTACATGGATTTTGGTAGGAGAAATTAAGGATGGCATTTTGGACTTCTATTTTAATTAAGGTTGTAAATAATTTTATTGTTCTTTTTAGAACCTTTCAGAAAATCTAACAACCAGTATGGTTTTGGTGCAATAGTAAAGAAATGAACTCTATGGGATCATCCTGAGGACAGCTTTATAAACCCTAAATGTTCCAATATGGAACATTTTGCGGCCATCCAATATGGTGTTGAGAAACACCTAAGGGTTTTTGTTCTTTTAAGAGAACACGGAATGACTTAATAAGCAAATGATTGCACCAAGGAACAGAAAAGAGTTTCCCTTCCAGGAAAAGTAGGCCTCTTTGCTGTTGCACAATTGGCAGCAATAAAGGCCAGCATCATATCTGGAAAAACAGGTGAGCAAGGCAGACAACACCAGCAGAGACCAGCAAAGCAGACTATCTGCTGGCCAGGAGGCCCAGATCAATTGAACTAATTAAGAAATGACTCAACAACTGGAAGTTTCTTAGGACACTGTTTACTTCACCAGTGTTCAGGTGATAAGCAGGTGCCCTGGAGTAGCAAGACTGGACAGATGAAATGGGATGAAACAATGAAAGACTGCCTATATCCTCCAAAGTGACTGAACTACAAATTGGACATTGACAGTAATATTAATCAAATTACTGGATTTGACTGAGTACATGGAATTGAGAATAAAATTTTTGCTTAGGCAAATTGGAGAATTAAATGCAAATGTGTGTTTACTTACATAAAACAATGAAAATTCACTTTTATCTACATGTTGATCTTAGTGGATGATTTGATTCTGCTTCAGTCCCAAGAGACAGGGTAAACACATGAGAGGAAGAAAACTGTTGTTTCAATTTGTAGGTTCAGTGGACTAAGTGTTCTCTCATAACTCTCTCTGTTTTATATCCATTGCATAATTGCCATGGGTATAACATCTGTCCTCCAAATATTATAGAATAATATTCTATAATAAATAAACTCCCAGAGAAATATTCCTGAGTGACCAAATATATAGCTGTTATCATTCTTGACATCAGCAACTCACACACATTTTCTGTGCCTGTGGGTATGTTGTTTACAATTTCTGAAGAACGGGGGATACAGTTCAAAATAGTCACTGGCCATTTGTTAATTTGCCAGAAATGTTATAGTTTTCTTTCTAATCACCTGGAAGGAATGGAAATGGTGGTGAGTTACTGACACGGCTTTAATGAACAGCTATGGAAAAAACTGCACTTACAACTTCAGTTACTTCAGAACTACAAGCAAACAGAGGTATTAAAGTTAACTTATCCTCTCTTCAAAGAGGAGTGGAATCTGCAGGAAAAATACACCTCAGTTATTTATTTCTTGCTGAGATATATCCTTAAAATATCTTTGAAAGAGCTTGTATAAACTAATTCTTATTGTATCATCTTTTTCAAAAGACTTGCAATACATGGAGACCAAAAGAGGGAAAAACTTCATTTCAATATATCAAAAGTTTCACTTTGTGTAACTATATTTTCCATTTTTTTTATTCTGCCTCGCTATTCTTTTTAAAAGTCATACTTTAGTTTTTGCTTCCCGTTGGCTTTTTCATATTATTCGAACAAAAGCACCTTTGAGAATGAGTGAAGCTTTTGTAAAGTTGATGGCCAAAGTCATATCTGTTTCTATTCCCCAGTCTCCCTCTAACCCTGTCAAAACACAAGACACTAAAAAAGTCTTACTCACTTAAAAATATGTGATATAACGACTTAAGATAATCAATCATCACAAAGGTTGATAGTTACATAGTACCTTATATTGTCTTATAATGCTTGTACTGTACTGCAAAGTATCAGAATTATTTAAAATGTATGTTTTCTAGGGTCTATGGAGACACAGAAGACGTCAACATACCCAACTCAAAATAGCTCAATCCCTAATGGCTGAGACAGGGAGAAGACCAAGTGTTTACAGGGAATTTTTATAACAGAGAGATTTGTGAGAGACTGGAGGAGGGTTTTTGATCTCAATTTAGCACTCTAATTCAATCTCTCAGGATTTGCTTCAGTTTAGGACTCAATCCAAACAAGGAGCTAGGGCTTTCAAAGAAAAAAAAGGTAAGAGAAAAATGTCTTAAATCTCAAAAAGGAGAGAACATGGAAGGCCAGTAACAACTTACTCCCTGCCCCCACCTTTTTTGCCTTTAAAAACTTGCCCATAACAAAGACCAAAGAGAGCACATATCCAAGGTCCCTTGAGTCTGAGTCTTCCAGTTAGCTATCCTTATTTTGACTTGAGTTAACTCTTGAAATCACATTTTGGGCTTCCCCTTCTCCCTTTTAGGTCAACACTATGATACTCCTAGTTTTTTGTGAACAAACAAATAGAGAGTAAGCTTTATTGCAAACTATTTAAAGCTGCAAACTCAGTCTGAAAAACTCATGTAAGAAGATATTAATTTGTTCTGCTATAAATTCTTCTACCTAACTCATCAGCTAAATGGAACCATTTGTAAATTAAACGCAGGTGAATTGATGATTCTTCCTGACAGATTGTGTGCAATAAAAAGAGCCATTTCAGGAGGTCCAGCATTTAAGAAGTGGATGAAATAAGAGAAGGTCTTGGAGACTTAAAAGGACAGGCTAGAATCCCAGAGACAGAACCAACACACAGTGGAAGAAAAGAGAGAGTTTAAGAAGAGAGGAGGGAAGTGTTGATTAAAATTATACATAAGAGTAAGATGACAACTGACAAATACCTATTAGATGTGACAATTAGGAGTTCATTAATGATCTAAGCAATGAAGTTAATAAAAATTATTTATCACTTTAGAGTTTCTGCTATTAAATAAATAATAAAATTTAGAAGGCTTTCTCAGACTGAGATAATTAAAAATCGATTACATATATTAATTTTCTTGACAACCTAGGATAATTGGAGTACATTTGAAACCATAATACAACCCCCTTCATTTGTAATAATGGATAGGAAAAACAATAATTTTTATTTTTTGGAAAAAAGGAGACTAAATCAGAGATCAATAACTCCTGTAAAGTGCTTAGTGGCTTTAAATTCCATAAATGCCTTAAGTGCTAATTATAATCACTGTCTTCATATTTGTACAGACAAAAATAAACCTAAGTAACACATTTGTAATGTAAAATTCTCCATACTTTGCTCCAAATATAATTGTTTTTCAGACAATACTTTAGTATTCTTATTTTTTATAACTTTAGAAACATCTGACATAGTTAGAAACATATGATGCATAAGAATAATATATAAATGTGTCCTTGTTTTTGTCTTTTCTTAGGTTTATTTATGATATTAATTATTTTTATATAAAACTGGTAACTTATTTTTTGAATTGTTTCTCTAATTGATTTCTTTTCATGTGTTTTGTCTCCAAGTTTACATTTTTAAAGAAATAATTTCTTTAAAATTATTGTGAATTAGTAGACAGTGGTCTATAATTGATTTTAAGATCTGAAAAATATATGGATATATAAAAGCCAAATATATTTGAACGTGTGTTTATACATACCTAACAGCTTATTATAATCACATCACCTGTACTCACAATCAAAGAAAAGTGGGATGATTTTCCAGTAGCAATTTTGAAATATAAATACAAATCTTGATAAGAAAATATTGTCTTAAATTTGAACCTACGCATAAAATGATTGAAAGAATAGATATTGATTGTGAGAAACAAATGTGTATATTTTGGGATCTCTAAATCTTAAGGAGATACATATAACTTAGTCATACAATGAGTACCCTCAAATTATCATTGTACATTTTTTTTGTAATCTATAGGGGAGAATAATTCATACAGGTAAAAGTTTTAAAAACTCTGATCTAATGAAAATATAGGTTTATATATTTTTTCACCACAAAAAGTTTAATATGTAGTATATGTACTTCTATTAGACATATGAAGGTAAGTATTTTCTCAATCAATTCTTCAAAGGTTCTTACTTACCTGAACTAATGTATGTTTAAAAATTTTCTTTCTCTTAATTTTCACACCAATAAGAATTTCTTGAGCCTTTCTTCAGTATGAAACATTGTACTAACTTTTCCCTTAGTCTGCTGACTTACGGTTATTCTCATCAAAGGTGTTTCATGAATGTTATGGCCACTGTGCTTTTGTTATTTACTCTAAATATGTCAGTCTATATAATGATACTCCAAGTGATACAGATATATAATTGTTCCAGTAACTGTGGTTGCATAACTAATTAATCTAAAAATTAATGACATCAAATAAACATTTATTATGCTCATGGATTCCGTGAGCCAGGAATACAGATAGTTCTCAGCTTATTTTAATTCTCCAAGAGCTAGGTCCTTACCTGGAAGACTTGAAGGCTGGATAATTTGAAGACTCGTGTACTCACTTTGGTTGGCAGTTGATCCTGGCTCTTGGCTGAAACCTCAGTTGAGACTTTCACCTACATGGGGCCAAGCCATGTAATTAGGACTTCCTGATTGCAAGGAGGTTAGTTTCCATGTTTGAGAGTAGGGGGTGGAGTGTAAAGGGGGGAGAGGGAGAGAGAGAGAGAGAGAGAGAGAGAGAGAGAGAGAGAGAGAGAGAGAGGTTGTATGCTTTTAATGACTAGCCTCAGATATCAAATAATATCACTTCTGTCATACATATTATACCAAAGAGTAATAATCCCCTTTTCCTCAGATTCAAGGAAAAGGAAATAGATTTTAACACTTGATAGGGAAATGGATAGGTTTGAAAAGGTATGCAGGAATGGAGATATCCCTGTGGAAACTTTTGGAAAACATTCCACTTTAATATTGAAAAATCAAATGTGGTCATCTCAGAGTAGTTGGCGTAGAGTCACTTATTTATTTAATTTCTTATACTTTTTTGAGTCTAATTTTAAATAATAATCACATATCTCTTAACATTAACATAAATGAAGAAAATAATATAGGTGTATATAGTAGGAAAATCATCAGCATTACAAATTTTTTATCCAGATTACAACAAATATATTACATTTTATCTTTTTAGTTATCATTATAGTTTGTATAAATAACAAAATATGGAAGATCTCTTATTTGGCAGGGAAAAGAAGTATAATAAACTTAGGCCAGATTTAAATATATGAGTAAATTTTAAGATTAATTAGTTGTGAGACTATACTGTGGAATAGAATAATAGAATGGTGATCAATGCTGTGACAATTGAATAATAGCAATGGGTTTAGAAAATATTATCACTACTTTTCAAAATATTTTTGTTGATAAAGTATGTATATTAGTTTCCTAGGACTTCTATAACATTACTACAAACCTTGACATGTAGATACAGCACCCCTTCTCTTGTAGGGATACTTGTCACTAGCATTAAGGTCCACCCAGTTAATCCTTTGATGATTTTCAGTTGAGTTACTTAATTTAAGAACATGTGCAAAGAACCTTTTTTAAAATAAAGTGATATCCACAGGCTTGGAGGTGCATATCTTTCGGGGACTACCATTAAACACACCGCAGTATCAGTGGTAATATTTTGCCAAATATATGAAGAATTTACTAGTATACAATTACTTATGTTAGAGGGAAAGCACAGAAAGTTATTTTAGATATTCAACTTTTATTTTTTTTTTAATGTTATTGGTATTGTGCTGCTATTCACCATTAGCCTAAGTACTTTACAAACTCAAGGAATTTTTTTTTATGCTGAATTAGCATTGAATTAAGGTAAACATAAATTTACTATAATACTTTCAAATTTTATAAACATCATCCTTTGCTTGTTCAACTAACTAGTTGGTTTAAAATTCAGTCCGGAAGTATACCAGCAAAGTAAGGTATCTCCCTGTCCTCCAAGACTCATCCTCCCCAGAAAAACAAAAAGAAAATAAAATATATATATATGAGTTGTATAATTATTTTCATCCAGTCTCTTGACTATCAACATGGCCTGCCATCATTCAGTTTATCTGAAAGCACAGTTAATAAATAATAGATAAATTAAGTAGATAATGAAGTCAGAGGTGTAATGTACTCAGTATCTGTCATTCCTAATTTTTTATTTAAGTATTCTTGTCACTGACTTTCAACTTCTCTCAGATAGTCTCATGTATAGAGGCCCCAATTATAGTACTAAAAAAAAGCCACATTTTTTTACATGTTTAATTTTCACAATCTTTTTCTCAAATTCCTTGTCCCTACAACATTGTAATTGAATGTCCTAATGACATTCATAAATGTCGCATGACCTTTGAAAATCACAGTAAACACAATCTACATATACAATTGAAAATCTTTATTTAAAATATTACTTTCTTATTTAACACATGTTATATAAAGACTGTGGAGTTTAGGTATTCTTTTTTTAGAGGCCTATGCTTAAAAACATCTCCTAAATTCATAGATGGCACAAAGTATGATTTATTTGTGATATTTTTGTTTCATAGCTATTGAAAGTATTCTTCACTTTAAAAAATATGCACATGTCCAAGTGGTGATACCTGGTGAATAAAATATAAAAGAATATAGAATTCAGCTTTGGTACAGAGAAATAATTTAGACTTTAAAAACTCTGTAAACTAATTGTATATCATAAAAGAACTTTCAGGGTATTGAATAGATGGGGTAAGATAAGTCCAATTTCATAGAAATGATAATTTGTAGCAACAAGAGAATTTCAAAAATTATAAACATAAGGCAAATAAAAATAACTTCTTCAAGGCAGTTCTCAGGCAAGAAAGAGAATATTTTGACTTCCAGTCTACTTTCCTTATATTGTATCATTACATTTAGAGAAAATGCTCTAAAATTTCCCCAGATTTAATAGCTTTACGCTTTAGTTACAAATTATTCAACAATAACTAAATTTAATTTAGGTTCTATTTAGTTTTTACTAGCAAGGAAAGTCTGCCAGAGATTGTTTTCCAGGTTGAATTTTCCCAGAACTTGACAATGCATTAGGTAAGTGAGCAATGGGATGCTTAATGGGGATAGGGGAGGGCGGTGGATTCCACAATCAAGTATATCAGTTAGAAGTTCTAAACTCACCCTACTAAAATTTGATTCTCAGTAATCATTAGTTTTCATTGTTCATTTGGTAAAGTAATTAAATTATCTTAAACTTTCTTGAAATTGAGGATATTTTAAAATATGAAGAAATGGTATACCAATATATCCCTTAATGATATAATGCTAGCTATTATTACTATCATTATTATTACTACTTTCTGTTTGAATAAAAACTGTGGTTTTGATTTTATTCTTGTTTTTTATAATTGACTGACGTCCTCAATTAAATTAAAAATAGATGCTTTATTTCAGCAAAACAACATGTTTCTCTACTCATTTTTGGGGAATATAGAAGAAATATGAGGTTAATACTTTTCTTAAATTAAATTGTTCTCTGAAATTCCATTTGTGAATCATAGTATCTTGGAAACTGCTTTACATTTTTTAACAAAAAAAAATCACTCTTATTTACGCCAAAATTAAAATAACTATTGATTAACTAAGAAATGTACAGTATTATAGGAAAGTGAGAGATTTACTTTAATTGATCATTGGTGAAGTTGGAAAAAAAAACCTTTTAGCTGAAATCATCTATTTATGAATTCATGTCACAAATATTATAAAACTAATTGTTTTAAAATTTGAAAGTTTATGCCTTTATTAGATTCATACAGTTATAGTATGGTAAATGCTATTTTAATAAATAATTAATAACATAGATATTAATAAGTATGCAATATGAATGCATCTATCTTCACTGAAAATTTCATTGGATATTAACTTAAACCACTTTCTATAAAAAGAGAGCTGTAAAGAAAGATCTTAAAAGTGATAGACTTTCATAATGATAGTAGGTAAATATTCACTCCTTTCTCATACTGTGCTCAGTAAGTGAGAAACTGCAAAATAAATGCCTCATGCCTGCCAGTTTTATTTTAGCTTGAATATAAGTATAAATTATATTAAAACAAAATTAATGGCACTCAAATTTAGAGAATCAAAAATTTAAATAAATATTTTTTAAAACCTTACAATTTACATATACTGAAATATCTGGAAAAATACACTTAATGTTTGGGATATCATATTCTGTGTTCACAAAATACTTTTTGAAAACTCTTTTTTTGTTTTTTTGTTTTTTCAGCATATTATGGGGATACAAATTTTAAGGTTTCAAATAATGCCCTTCTTCCCCTCCCCGCACAAGTCTGAGCTTCCAGGGTGACCATCCCCTAGACGGTGCACATCTTACTCATTATGTATGTATATGCCTGCCCGCTCCCCCCCTCCCACCTGCCCAATACCCAATTACTGTAGTTTCTATGAGTCCACTTAGGTGCTGCTCAGTTAATACCAGTTTGATGGTGAGTATATGTGGTGCTTGTTTTTCCATTCTTGGGATACTTCACTTAGTAGTATGGGTTCCAGCACTAACCAGGAAAATACAAGATGTGCTAAGTCACCATTGTTTCTTAGAGCTGAATAGTACTCCATGGTATACATATACCACATTTTATTAATCCACTCTTGGGTTGATGGGCACTTGGGTTGTTTCCACAGCTTTGCAATTGTGAATTGTGCTGCTATGAACATTCGAGTGCAGGTGTCTTTTTCATAAAGTGACTTTTGATCTTTTGGGTAGATGCCCAGTAATGGGATTGCTGGATCAAATGGTAGATCTACCTGTATCCCTCTAAGGTATCTCCATATTGCTTTCCAAAGAGGTTAAACTAGTTTGCAGTCCCACCAGAAGTATAGGAGTGCTCCTATCTCTCCACATCCATGCCAGCATTTATTGTTTGGGGATTTTTTGATAAAGGCCATTCTGGCTGGAGTTAAGTGATATCTCATTGTTGTTTGTATTTGCATTTCCCTGATGATTAGAGATGTTGAGCACTTTTTATGTTTTTGTTGGCCATTCTTCTGTCTTCTTTAGAAAAGTTTCTGTTCAAGTCCTTTGCCCACTTCTTGATAGGGATGTTTGATTTTTTCTTGCTGATTTTCATGAGTTTTAAGTAGATTCTAGTTATCATCCACATATCAGATGTGTAGGATATAAAATTTTCTCCCATTCTGTAGCTTGTCTGTTTACTTTCATGACTATTTCTTTGGCTGTGCAGAAACTTTTTGGTTTGATAATGTCCCATTTATTTATTTTTGTTGCTGCTGTGGTAGCCTTTGGGGTATTTTTCATAAATTCTTTGCCTAGGCCGATGTCTAGGAGAGTGTTTCCAACATTTTCCCCTAGAATTCTAATAGTTTCATACCTTAGGTTTAAGTCTGTTATCTGGCTTAAGTTAATTTTTGTGAGAGGTGAAAGGTGTGGGTCCTGCTTCAGCCTTCTACAAGTGGCTATCCAGTTTTCCCTGCACCATTTATTGAAAAGGGATTCTTTTCCCCAGTGTATGTTTTTGTCTGCTTTGTCAAAGATTAGATGGCTATATGAGGATGGCTTTATATCAGGGTTCTCAGATCTGTTACACTGGTCAATATTCCTATTTTTGTGCCAATACTAGATTAAATTAATTACTACAGCTTTGTAGTATAGTTTGATATCTGGCATATTAATGCCTCCCATTTTGTTTTTATTGCCTAGAATTCCTTTTGATATGTGGGGTCTTCTCTGGTTCCAAATGAAGCATAAAATTATTTTTTTCCATATCTGTGAAGAATGTTGATGGGATTTAAATAGGTATTGCATTGAATCTGTAGATCATTTTGGGTAGTATAGACATTTTAATGATGTTGAGTCTGCTGATCCACAAGCATGGTATGGATTTCCATCTGTTTATATCCTCTGCTATTTTCTTCCTCTGTGTTTTGTAGGTCTCCCTGTAGAGAGGTCTTTTACCTCCTTGGTTAAGTATACTCCTAGGTATTTTATTTTCTTTGTTGCTATTGTGAAGGGAATTGAGTCTTTGATTTTGTTCTCAATTAGATTGTTGTTGGCATATATGAACGCCTCTGATTTCTGTGTATTGATTTTGTATCCTGAAACATTACTAAATTCATTTATCAATTCCAGGAATCTTGGTTAAATCCTTAGTGTTTTCTAAATATAATATCATATCATCAGCAAACAGTGAAAGTTTGATCTCTTCTGCCCCAATTTGGATATCTTTAATTCCACTTTCCTGTCTGATTGCTGTAGCCAGGACTTCTAGCAATATGTTGAATAGAAGTGGAGATAGTGGGCAGCCTTGCCTGGTTCCAGTTCTAAGTGGGAATACTTTCAATTTCCCCCATTCAGTATGATGTTGGTTATGGGTCTGTCATATATGGCTTGTATCAGTTTTAGGTATGTCCCTTCTATGCCTATTTTATTAAGTGTTCTTATCATGAAAAGGTGCTGAATTTTGTCAAATGCTTTTTCTGCATCTATTGAAAGAATCATGTGGTCTTTGTTTTTGCCTCTGTTTGTGTGGTGAATTACATTTATAGATTTACGTATGTTGAACCATCCCTGCATCCCTGGAATGAAGCTCACTTGGTCGTGATGGATTATTTTTTTGATAAGCGTCTGGATTCAGTTAGCTAGGATATTGTTGAAAATTTTTGCATCTATATTCATAAAGGATATTGGTCTGTAGTTTTCGTTTTTTGTTGCATCCTTTCCTGGGTTTACTATCAGAATAATATTCACGTCATAAAAGGTGTCGGGGAGGTTTCCGCTCTTCTCAATGTTGTGGAATAATTTCTGAAAGATAGGCACTAGTTCTTCTTTGTAAGTGTGATAAAATTCGGGTGTGAAACCATCTGGACCGAGACTTTTCTTTTTAGGGAGATTTTTAATTGCTGTTTCTATTTGGGCTTTTGATATTGAATTGTTCAGAAATTCTATTTCTTCCTGGTTGAGCCTAGGGAGGCTGTGTGTTTCTAGAAATTTGTCCATTTCCCCCACATTTTCCAGTTTGTGTGCATAAAGGTTTTTGTAGTATTCATGAATTATATCTTGTATCTCCTTGGGATCAGTTGTGATATCTCCTTTTTTATTTCTGATGGAACTTATTAGAGATTTCTTTGTTCTGCTTTTCGTTAGCCTAGCCAAAGGCATGTCAATTTTGTTTATTTTTTCAAAGAACCAACTTTTTGTTTTATTAATCTCCTGTATAGCTTCCCTGTTGTCAATTTCATTTAGTTCTCATTTGATCTTGTTGATTTCACTTCTTCTGCTGGGTTTGGTGTTGGTCTGTTCTTTCTCCAACTCTTTGAGTCATTTCATTAGATTGTGTATTTGTGATCTTTTTGACTTTTGGTTGTAGGCATTTATGGAAATAAACTTTCCTCTCAGTACTGCTTCAGGTGTGTCCCAGAGGATTTGATAACTTGTCTCTCCATTGTCATTTTGTTCAAAGAACTTTTTGATTTCCATCTTGATTTCTTCATTTATGAAGTAATCATTTAGTAGGAGGTTGTTTAATTAATGAAGTAATCATTTAGTAGGAGGTTGGCTTGTATTTTTCTGTGTAGACATGTGAGTTTCTATTAGGGTTGATTTCTACTTTTATTCCACTGTGATCTGAGAAGATACATGGTATGATTTCTATTTTTTAAAATTTCTTGTGGCTTACTTTGTGTCCTAGGATATGGTCAATCTTAGAGAATACCCTGTGAGCTGATGAGAAGAACGTATATTCAGTGGATTTGGAGTAGAATATCCTGTAAATGTCAGTCAGACCCAGTTGTTCTAGAGTTTTGTTTAAGTCCATTATTTCTTTATTAATTTTCTGTTTGGAGGATCTGTTCTGTGCAGTCAGTGAGGTGTTGAAATCTCTGGGAATTATGGAGTTGCTGTTAACCAATTTGCTTAGATCCAGTCAGGTTTGCTTTATGAATCTGTGTGCACCTAAGTTGGGTGCATATATATTTAAGATTGTCATCTCTTCTTGTTGAACTGTGCCCTTCACTATTATATAATTACCATCTTTGTCTTTCACTACTTTTGTTGGTTTAAAAACTAAATCATCTGAGATTATAATTGCCACGCCAGCCTTCTTCTGGCTTCTGTTTGCTTGAAATACTGATCTCCACCCCTTTACTTTTAGTCTATATGCATCTTTGTAAGTTAGATGTGTTTCCTGAAGACAGCAGATACTTGGCTTGTATTTTCTTATCCATTCAGCCAGCCTAAGTCTCTTGAGTGGAGAGTTTAAACCATTCACATTTATTGAGAGAACTGATAGGTGAGGTAGATTACTGTTCATTCTGTTGGGTTGGATGTTGTTGCTTTGCTTTCTCTCCTGATCCATTGTAAAATCTGGTCTTTAATCTTTACGTTTTGGTTGTTTTTATGTTCTTAAGCATTTATTATGCTTTTCCATGTATAACCCTGTTTTGAGTACTTCTTGTAGGGCTGGTGAATTCCCCAAGACTTTGCTTATCTGAGAATGTCTTAATTTCTCCTTCATATATAAAACTTAGTTTTGCAGGGTACACAATTCTAGGCTGGCCATTATTTTGTTTCAAAAGTGTGAGAATGAGGCTCCTTACTTGTATTGTTTCAGTTGAGAAATCTGGTGTTATCCTGATGGGTTTTCCTTTGCATGTAACTTGCTTCTTTCACCTACAGCTTGTAGGAGAGTCTCTTTTGTTGATATTTTGGTCAGTCTGATGACTACATGCCGTAGTGTTTTCTTATTTGCATTCTATCTCTCAGGGGTCCTTTTGGCCTCTTGTATTTCTAATTCTAAGTTACTGGTTAGATCTGGGAAATTTTCCTCAATTATTTCTTTAAATAGCTTATCCAACCCTTGGATTTTTTTTACCTCCTTCTCTGGAATCCAGTGGACCCACAGGTTTTATTTCTTCATATAATCCCACAATTCTTGTAAGCTTGCTTATGTTTCTTATTTTTCTGCTCTAACTCTGTCATTAACTTATTTGATTTGAAGGTGTTGTCTTCAATCTCTGAGATTCTTTCTTTTGTTTGGTCTACCCTATTTTTGAGGCTTTCTACTGTCTTTTGTAGACAGTATCTGAATCTCTGAATAGATTCTTCATTTCCAGGAGATTGAATTGATTTTTTCTTCAAGATCTCGATTTCCTTAGTGAATTTTTGTTCCAAGTCCTGTATTTTCTTTGTAGTTTCCTTGTGTTGGTTGTCCATTTTTTCTTGCATATCATTGAGCTTTCTTACAATCCAATTTTGGAATTCTTCTTCTGTCATTTTAGTGTTTTGGGTTTGTTCAGTCTCCATTTCTTGAGAGCTGGTGTATCTCCTGGTGGGAGTGTTTTTGGTTTGATTTTTTGAATTTCCATAAATCTTATTCTGGGCTCTCCTCATCTGGAACAGCTGATGGTGCTCAGATCATCCTCTCTTCTGTAGTTTCTTGATTAGCCATCGGGGGGAGCTCTTCTTCCACACTTGGAAGGTACTCCTGATGGGAGGAGTTACTTGTGGAGCCTACACCTAACTGGGGAGGAGATCCATTCCTAGCTTTTTGATCGACTAGGTGACCTAAACTGTTCTGGGAAGCGAAGTCTTTTATTCTGCATGCACATGCACTGCACAGGCCTAGCAGGTTTTCCCTACATCTGAGGGATAATGGGTTTTCTTGTCTCACCCTGTCTCCAGGGGAGAAGCCTACCACTTTTGGCAGGAGAGATGCAGGCTAGGAGGAGAAGGTAGCTCCCCAGTCTGCCCTGCACCCGGCACCAAAGTGGCTGTAACTCCCCTCGGCAGTTAGTCTTCTCAGTAGTTCATTGATCATGCCAGGCCTGGCAAGCTGATCTCAGATTATGTAGGGGTGGAATTTGCCAGGAAAGCCTCTAGGCTGGATGGGAGTGGGGGCCTGCTCACAGCATGGTATGGGAGCTGGGCTGTGGACTCCCTCAATAGCGACAGCTTGCCCACTTGCGGAGCACCAGCACTGGGGGTGACTGTTTAGCAGGTGGCAGGTCCCGGGTTGGGAGTCTGGGTCATTAGGACACCGCATAGCCTCCTCTATGCCGCCTGCCTGACTGCCTGTTCAGCCATAGCCCTTGCTTTTATTGACCTGCCCTGTGCAGTCTTATTCTCCCGAGGCAGTTACAGCTTAGAGTCTTCGACTTAGTGAACAGCTCTGTAGGGCTGGCCCCACTCGTTACCAGAGGCAGGACATCTAACTGCCTCTCCTAACAGCTCAGTTTGGTTTCCTCTCATCTTGGAGCCATCCTAGCAGTGAGTTTCTACTAATGGACTTTACTGTCCAGCACCCTCTTCTCCTGCTGCGATTTTATACCAATTTCAGATAGGTCCCTGGCTGGGTGGGTGTGGAGGTCAATGGGGAAGCAAGGAGTTCTGTGGCCCTGATCCCACTTCATCCCCTGGCTCATTGGGCCGGCACCCTCTCACATGCCCTATTTTTTTTTTTTTTTTTTTTTTGCACTCTCCAGAAAACTCGATCTTCTGATCACATTGTTTTTCCCTTTTTTGAGAGTCCCGTGATGAACCTCTGTGGATTCTTGATGCTGTCCTTGTAGTGGGGAGATCCACTCACATGTAGGAGACCAAGATCTATGTCTTCTTCTTTGGGAGCAGGAGTCTGGGGGGTTACCTTTACTTTGCCATTTTTCTGAATCCTGAACACTCTGTTTATTGAGATAATTATCCCCTTCCTTATTGTGGTGAAGTCTCGTAAATATTTCTTCCAAATCATAGAATATAATGAAATTGATTTCCAAAAAAATATTAGATTGCATTTTGGGGCTTAAGCTATTTTATATCTTTCAGGATATAGGATATATAATAAATTACATAATACACCTATTACTATTAGTATTATTATTTTCAAATTTTGCATAATTATCTATCCCACCAGGAAGTCTCCAAAATTAAGTCAGACTAGAATTGTCAATATTGGAAAAAATTATTTTTTATATACATTGTCATAAAAATATTTTCTTTTTATTATTGTTTGAAACAAAAGTATGCATGATTGGTAGTTAACATAGTACATTCTTCATGTGATTATCATGTCACACTGGACTGTGACAGAGCAGAAAGGAAAAATAACCAATATTTCTCATGTCAAAGTTTTGATAGGCTAGCGCCAACCAACATGGAAACATGGCTGTCTCCCAAAATTCATCTCTTGTTACTCCAGTTCTCTGGGGAGAAGTAAGACATGGAAGGAAAATATAGAAGGGCTTAAAATTGTATTTATATGTAAACTAGAAGATTAAGAAGAAAACAGTTTCCTTCAACATATTCCAATGTTCTCACATCTTAACTATTGGCCTTAACTATTCAGCTTATGGTTTGTAAGGTGTGTATTTTTACTTCCACTAGGCAGTCCTGCTCCTGGAAACATGAGGGACTCTCTCAATGGTAACCACTGCACTTTTATGAATCTTCCAAGGAAAACAAATTACTACTGTGCATTTTTGTTCCAGAAACCTCAAAATACATCATAAAGGACATTCATTGAATAACTGTAAAGTCTTTTCCTACCTATCATGGCTTCTGTTATTTTGTGTTCAATGTTTAGTCTTTTTTTTTTTTCAAAATAAGACAAGTATTTTCAAAACTGTCCCATGCACATGTGTGCACATTAATAAATTTTCTGTGTCTTTTCTCCTATTAAAAAAATATTACATTTTATCATACAATTTTACATTAGCAAGACAAAATTATGGAAAACACTATAGAAGGTCCTCAAAACATTTTTAAAAAAATCTCATATAATCCAGCAATACTATTCCAGGGGACATATCTAAAATAATTAAAATCAGCATCTCAGGATGATATCTGTGCTCATATGTTTGTTGCAACATTATTTATAATAGTCAAGTTATGGAAACAATCCAAATGTCCATAGACAGATGAATTTAAAAAATGTGATAGATAAATAAAGTGAAATATTATTTCCTCCTTAAAAAGAGGAAAATCCCACCATTAGTGACACCCTAGACTAACCCAGAAGAAATTATGCTCAGTGAAATAATTCAGTAATGGCAGTATAACCAGTGAATAATTTCTCTTATATGAGACACCTAAATTATCAAAGTATAGAAACAGACAGTAGAAGGATGATTACACAGGGATGAGGATTGAGTTATGGGGAGTTATTGTTCAATGGATATAAAATTACAGTTATACAAGATGAGTACATTACATAGATGAGCTGTGTAACATGAGGCTTGAAAGGATGGCATTGGTAATAAACTATCTCACAGAGAAAAATAAACTAGCTATTAAAATGAAAAGACTGATAAGCCAGCCTCACAGAAAAGAGAGAGTAAAAAAAAAAAAAAGGAAAAACAGATGGAGTTGCTTCACAGCTGTTTTCTGCTATCAGCTTGCAGCAATAACTTTTTTTTTATTTACCACCAACAAAAACTTCTAACTCCTTCCCCTCGATGCCAGCACTTCTTTCTTTCTCTTGTACCCTTCCCTTCCCTTTCTTTTGGAAGCAAAATAAACTTTCTTTCTTTAAAAATATTCTAATTTTTGTGTCAAGAATTCTTTCTCAATCTGCATTACAAGTCCCCACTCTAACATCTGGTGGCTGATCCAGGGAGTCACTTCTCTACCTCTGTATGGGGAACTCACTTTTCTTCCCCTGTCTTCAGACTGCTCCTTCCTCTGCTGCATAGCTCTCAGGACATCCTCCTCAGTGCCTTCAATACCATTCAGAACTCGGTAAGTCTCCAGGGCTTTGGAAATGATAACACACATGAGAAAGAGTTGGCAGCTTCACGGTTATGGGAAACCTAGCACAGGATTTGGCACTCATAGAGAGGTACCTTGGAGAGATGCCTCCTAACCATCTCCTCTCATACTTCACCTAGTCCCAGAGATGCCTGGCTTTGGGAAATCTTTTCTAGGTTTCATATGGTCTAGATCAGAACTCAGAGATGCCCACTTTCTGACCAGCACCTTAAGTTTCATTTTGGTCTGACTCAGAATTCAGGGACATCCAATATCTGATCAACACCCCAAAGGTCTAGTTGGGGACAATCCTCTCAGAGTCTAGTGTTTTGATGTATGACCATTCTGGAAGTCTTTCCCTTTTTCTTTCTCGTAGTTATAGGCAATGTTCAGTCAGCCCCACCTAAAGACTCCCCATTGGGATGACTTCTCCCTTAAAAATTGAACTTACAGTCCTTCAGCTTAAATGTTTAGTCTACTATTGCAATACAGCTTGGCCTAAATGTAAGGTATCAACCAGGAGATTTGGTTCAAGAATTAATGTCTTAATCATAACACCATTTTGCAACTCAATCTTTATTGCTGCTGGCTTGGCAAGTGGTCTGAAGTTTCCTATGTTCAGGCTTTCTTTGAACTTGCTAGACATCCTGATCTTCACTCCTTCTTTCATATATTACTTCATAAATCTGCATCTCTCCTACTGTCTTCACTTTCCAGATGATGTTTCTCTTATATCTCCTTCTGTTCCCCACCCCTTTTTATTCTCCATCTCCACTACTCTTACCTGGCCACATTCACTCCAGATGCTCCTTTCTTTCCTTCAGGTACAGTAGTACAAGCCTCTACCCTACACAAAAAGGTGTCTACCAATACAAGGCTAAACATCTGAGTAAAGTTGCCAATCATCAAAAGGGTAGATCCCCACATATTGCGCTCTCTGTGTAGCAGGTTGCCTTTCTGTCATTGGACTACCCCAAGCATGTAAATACTTACTTGTAAATGGGGTCCTCTCAAATGAGGTCCCACCAAATCCATCCACAAATCACACTTCAATGTGTATTCATACAGGTGCCTCATAAGAGGCTGAACCAAAGCTTTGGGTAGGAGAATGAATCTATGAGAATTCTGTCTCCATTTACTTGTACCATCCCAAGTGTCAGAGGCTCAGTGTTTAGTTTTCGAGG
Source organism: Microcebus murinus (assembly GCF_040939455.1). Taxonomy (NCBI): domain Eukaryota; kingdom Metazoa; phylum Chordata; class Mammalia; order Primates; family Cheirogaleidae; genus Microcebus; species Microcebus murinus. The sequence goes on from NC_134114.1 coordinate 19,431,594, forward strand.
AGATCTAAATCTAGCCAGGTATCAAGGCCCCAGGGAAGAGATCACCTTCAGTGACCTTAACTGTTCTGCCAGTGGCCTGATTTCCTCTGATAATCAGCTCAACTTTCTGGGCTGTAGTTCCAGGTGGCAGTGTCACTGCCATGATCACCATATCTCCAGACAGTCTCCAGAACCCCTAAATAGGCATGTTGCAAAGGCTCATTCATTTTGGCTGGCAAAATGGTGGCAAGATTGAGAATAAACATAGTCTTTAATAACATCTCACATGTAGCTGTTATTGCTAGAGGCAAAGAGGCCATCCTGTCACAATATTGTTCAGTTGGTTAGAGACATATGCTGCTGGCCTGAGATGTCTCCCAGAATCTCTACTAAGACTCCAAGATCCATTCCTTGTTTTTTGTATTATTTTAATTCTTTCTGTGAGTCAGGCAACCCCAAAGTGGAAACAGTAATATGACTGTTTTAGTTTTCAAAAAGCATTTTGACAGTCTGTGGTCCAGATCAGGTGCTCTACATGTGTCCCTTTGAGGACCATGTACAAGGGACTTTCCCATTTCACCTATGTTAATAAATTCTTATTTTTCTGAGAAGCATGACTTACTTAGAAATATTGTTTAATTTCCAAATATTTTGGTGTTTTCTGAATATCTTCTTGACATTTATCTTTGTTTTAATATTGTTGTATCAGAGAACATACTCTGTATTATTTTAATCTTTGTGGTTAATGACCCAGAACATTGTCTGTCTTTGGCATGTTTCATGGTCACATGGAAATAATGTGTTTTTTCAGTGTTTGGTTGAGTTTTCTGTAAATATCAACTAGATCAAGTTAGTTGATAATGTTCTCCAAACCTTCTACCTCTCTGCTGATATTTATCTATATATACATATTTATATTTGCTCTAATTGATTATTTCAATTAGAGAGTGAAGCGAATGGCTCTGCCCTCAGTAACATTTGAAGATGTATTTATCCTCATATTTTATCAGTTTTGGCCCATGAATTTTGAAGCATTATTATTAGGTATATACATATTTAAGATGTTATGAGTTTCACCTGAATTCACCCTATTAATATTATGAAATGTCAACATTAAGTCAAAGAAGATGAAGACCCTTTTTGTGAAAATTTACTTTGGTAACAATGTGAGGTGTTTTATGCTTTTTTTGGTATAGTATATATTATACTTTTCTATATTTTCACTTCTAACTATTTAACTTTTTATATATAAAGTAGGTCTCTTGAAAATGTACATATCTGGGCACTGTCTTTTTATCCTGGCTGGTTGCATGATTTTATTATATAAAGTAGATATTAATCTCTTTTCAACTATAAATATTAAAATGATATTGTCTCAGTTTATTAGCTATAGTTGAATTATTTATAATATCCTTTAAGTCACAAGACTCATTACTTGTTTTGTAATAAAATTAATCTTTTTGTCAACTATAAAATATATGCTTTTTAGATTTTGTTTTAGAAGACAATAAAAGATTACTAAAATACCAAAACATATTTTTCTATGTGATTTATATGCTTATCTTTCATATTTAAGTTTTTAATTCATTTCAAATGTGTTTTATTTGTTGTGGATTTTCTTCAACTTTAATTTTTGTACATTCATTAGTTGAATGTTTACCAATATCATCTACTAAGTAATCAGTTCCCTCTACCTCTCCCACTTTTAATATGTGCCAACTTCTTAAATACAGAGAGGTTTTTTTCTCCCCCTGAACTTTTAGTTGCATTTTTTATTAGGTGGCTTTCAAGGAAAATACCTAAATGATTTTATACTTAAGTTACTGTAGTGTTCTTTTTATGTTTATTTGTTTTTTTGAGACAGGGTCTGTCTTTGTCTCCCAGGTTAGTGTGCAATGGCGTCATCAAGGTTTACTGCAACCTCAAACTCCTGGGCTCAAGAGATCCTCCTGCCTCAGTCTCTCAAGTAGCTAGGACTAAAGGCTTACACCAGTGTGCCTAGCTAATTTTTATATTATTTGTAGAGATGAGGTCTCACTTTTCCTTAGGCTGGTCTCAACCTCCTGCCCTCAAAGAATCCTCCCATCTTTGTCTCCCAAAGTGCTAGGATTGCAGGTGTGAGCAATCCTGCCTGGGCTATCGTGTGTCTTATTGTGTTTTTCTTTTTAAAAAATTATGGACTTTTATATGTTCTTATAGTTTATCATTTATCTGTGAGGTTCATTAAATATCCTACTGGGATAATTTTATTGTCTATAATATTAAGACATAACAAACTTGTGTAATACACATGATAGTTTTATATGAAATTCAAAAAAACATAATTATCCAGGTGGTTTTTACATTAGTTTGTTAGAAAAACCATGCAAATAAATACTTCTCTATGCAAAAGAAATGATGTTCCAATCAAAATTTGGTGGTAGATTTAATTCTTCCACTTATTCAAGGAACTTACCAAATCCAGATGGGAAAGAAAATGCCACTATAAGCCAGAATAAACAAATAAAAATTTAGAAGCCAAATTGAATAATTGGTTTGTACTTCAGTCCTACCAGCTGTCTGGAAAGTGATAGCTTCAGCCACCTGCCTCATTATAATCACTACTATTCAAAACTTGTACCAATATGTTGATGCAAAGGGGTTTCTATAAGACTAATTGTTTGGATTATTTTTGAACTATCTCAAAGTATTTTCTGTTTAGTTGCTTTGATTGGCAATATACAGCAATTAAAATACATAATAGTATGTACAAGTATATCATTAATTTATAATTAATATTTGAAAACACATTGCACAATGCTTTCTTTTCTTATAAGAAGTTTGCATTAGGCAAGTAAAACATTTATTTGAAACATAATATGGAAAGCACAATATATTAAAATCAGATGATTAAATAGATGATATCCATATTTATTTCCATGATTCCCTTTATGGATAATCCTACATATTTGAATTTAAATTAGAGATGCTTCATTTCAAAAATATGGTTAATTTGCTAAGGTTTTAATTTCAAGTACTATTAATATAAATCAAGATTTGTTGGAGCTGTAATAAATGATGTTTTGAAACATTTTAGGCTTGAAACTGTAATGTTGTAACATATATTATTTTACACTACATTAAAGCCTACAAAAATAAATTCTTTCAAAAAACACTAAATTTGTAGGCAAAGACAGAGCAATCTCAATCCTTGTACAAACATTATCCTAATGATAGTGTTTTTGCTATTTCAGATAAGTAACTAAAATTCCTGTGCAATATTATATAAAATATTAAAAAATTGCATCTGCACATAATATATTATTATACATTATACTACATATCGTTATATATCTAAATATATGTGTTACACACCATGTGTAATTCTGAATATATGCACATTTCTTAATGTGTTAAGCAATTTTCCAAAATACATTTAAAAACCTTAGAATGGATACTTATCAAGTTGTAAGTCATATTCTGTATCTCACACTAGTGACTCAATGGTAATAGATATTTATGTTATTGGCATTCAGTTTATAAATTAATGTAATCTATTAGTCATGATAATAATAGGTTTCAAGGATTATGCTCATTAGCCTTTAACAGAAATATTTTTTTAATTATTTCTTGTAGACTTTGGAATAAATAAGACTGCTTGTATTTGTACACCTACCTCAAAATTTTTCTCTTGTGTAAATTTGGGCATGTAGAGGAAAAAACTACTGAAGCATCATTTCCTCATATTTAAAAGAGAGGCAAGAAAATAATGATTATTTGGGGAATTAAAAAAATGATCACTGATGGTAAGTACTTAGGAAAACGATTCAAGCATAATCAGCACATTTTTTAAGTTACGTATTACATTTACACTCATATGTTACTTAAGGATGGGGTGGGGATATATTCTGAGAAATGTGTCATTAGGTGATTTTATTTTATTGCAAACATTACAGACTGCATTTACACAAACCAAGATGGTATAGCCTACTGCATTCCTATGCTATATGGTAAAGCCTACTGACCTATTGCTCCTATACCACAAACCTGTACATCATGTTACTGTGCTGAATACTATAGGAACAGTAAAACTATGGAATTTGTGTATATAGACATAGAAATCATATAGTAAAAAAATATGGTATCATAGTCTTACGGACTATAATTATATATGTGATCCATTGTTGACCAAAATGCAGCACAGGATGTGAGGGTGATCACCAGGGTTGATTCAGCTGATCTGGCTGGCTAGGCAGGTGTCCCCTTCCTCCCTCACTGCTGCATGTACATCCTTCCCAAAGCTGTGTGTTCAATGGAGGAAGACAACCTTCCCTGATAGAGGAGAACCATTCTTTGGTCAAGGGTATATGAGTAGCTGTTCTCCCCTACTAGAACCTCCAGAGAAGCTCTCAAAATGCAGCCGGTAACTATTTTTAAAATTCTACAGATTTTTGATGCTTTTGTTTTCTTCATTGTTATTATTATTACGTCTCTTTCTATTTTGGCTTTTAGTTTTCATGAAAGGTTAATTAAATTAGGATATATTTAATTTAATAAAATAACTTTGACGATTGCTCAATATTGATTGACCACCTGAGCTTTTGGACATCATTTTGGATCATGATTGTGCACAACCCTGACAATATCCTTGTTTACATATCAATGAGGGCAAAAATTCTGGTAGTGGGTGATTGTTTAATTTAAAACAGTTACTTCACACATTAAATTGTGTCCATCTTCTCTTATCTGGCGTGTTTCCCTGAAAATAAGACTACCCATAAAATAAGCCCTAGAAGGATTTCTAAGCATTTGCGCAATATGAGTCCTACCCTGAAAATAAGACCTAGTGATGGGCATGGCTACGCAGCGTATCTGCACAACCCATGCATTTCATCGCAGAGCGGTAAAGACGAGCAGCCTTTCTCATCTACCTCATGGTGACAGCTACTATCTCAGAGGTGACCGGAAAGGTGCGGGAAGCCCCATCAACAAGGTCAGCTCCCCCTGTCAGGTCCCAGCCATCCTGTGTGTCCTGCAAGCTGAGGCTTTGAGGGGAAAATAACACATCCCCTGAAATTAAGCCCTAGGGTATCTTCCTGAGGAAAAATAAATGTAAAACCCTGTCTCTTATTTTCGGGGAAACACGGCAAGAAAACTGACTTTGGGTATCTTTGCAGCTGTGAAAGAAGCCCTAAGAAGAGACTGGAGGATAAAATAAAAAGAACATTGGCAAGAAAAAGTAAGGTGCCAAGAAAGTGATAAATAAGAGTATAGGAACATTTGGTATGTTCTGCACTTTTTCAGTGGATTGAATGAAGTTAAAGTTATAAAGCAAACCAATAAAATAATATGTTACTTTATATTCACCTGAATTCATCTCAGACTGGAAATAAAGACTTTAAGTATCATAGAAAGTTAGTAAAATATCTATTGCAGCATGTCAATAGGACAGAGCTTTAATTTAATTAATTAACAAATTTATTGTATAATTGGAAATATTCTGAACTGATAGTTAAATCTGATTGGTATAGTTCTGATATTGGTTAGCCATTAGAAGGCAATGATTTAGAGTGACACTGTGATAAGAAATGGCCTTATATTCTCGTTTTTCTCTTACCCTCCCCCTCCCAAATATGAATTCCGTGGCATAGATGTCTATAGTAGTATACTTTTCTGAAAAAAATACTGCCTTTCTCTCTCTGTTAGTCAATCTTTAGCTCTCTAAGTGAGGTTTTGCTAGTGTTTATACTTCTTCCTTTCTCAAAGTTCCCAGGGTCCTAAGGTTGAAGATACTGAAATTTTTTCTAACTTTTTATAAACAGTCTGACATGTTTTTTAAATTTGTTTCCCAAGAGAAAATATCATGAATTAACAAAAGTATTGCATGAAATTATGATAACATTCTACCAGTACAATGTGAAATTATCATTGAATATATTTTTTGTCAAATAGGAAGAGGAAATGCCCTCTGAAATTTGGTAGTTGGCATTAAATCTATGAAAGAAAGCTGAAATGAGAATGGACAGAAATAATATCATTTCAATATTATTTTTAATGATAGATTTTCTTGATCTACTTCCAAGTTGAGATCAATGATATCCATAAGCCCATTTTTGTGTTCAATCTTATGTAATTAGTATCTTCTCAACAATTAGCTCTATTTGTTCTAGATGCATGATAATGTGTTGGCTGCTTGAAATGTCCCACAGGTATGGTTTGCTTGTGATAATTTTTGTTAATCTTGTTAAGTGACAGCTGTTTTAAGTTTAAATACCTTGGAAGAACATTTTATTATATATAATTTTTCTGATCAATTTCCATTTCAAAATATTAAGGAGGTACAAGTGTTTTCTTTTACGTGGATGGATTGTATAATGCTGAAGGCAGGGCTTTTAGTGTGCCCATCACCAGAATAGTATACATTATACCTATATGATAGGTAAATCTTTACCCCTCACTTCCTCCCACCTTCCCCCTTCTTATTTTCCAATGTCTTTCACACCACTTTATGACTGTGTGTACCCACTGTGTAGCTCTCACTTACTAGTGAGAACATGTTGTGGTTGTTTTTTTCCATTCCTGAGATACTTCACTTAGGATAATATTCTATCTGGTTCTATCCAAGTTGCTGAAAAAGACATTATTTCAGTCTTCTTTATGGCTGAGTAGTATTTCATGGTACATATATGCATTTTCTTTGTCCACTCATCAATTGATGGACACTGAGGTTGATTCAGTACCTTTGCAATCGTGAATTGTGCTGTGATAAAAATTTGAGTGCAGGTGTATTTTTGATATAATGATTTCTTTTCCTTTGGGTAGATAATCCAGTAGTGGGATTTCTGGATTGAATGGTAGGCCTACATTTAGTTATACATTGCCTTTTATTTATTTTTTATTTATTTATTTATTTATTTATTTATTTATTTATTTATTTATTTTTTTTTGAGACAGAGTCTCGCTTTGTTGCCCAGGCTAGAGTGAGTGCCGTGGCGTCAGCCTAGCTCACAGCAACCTCAAACTCCTGGGCTCGAGCGATCCTTCTGTCTCAGCCTCCCGAGTAGCTGGGACTACAGGCATGTGCCACCATGCCCGGCTAATTTTTTTTTTTTATATATATATATATATATCAGTTGGCCAATTAGTTTCTTTTTATTTATAGTAGAGACGGGGTCTCGCTCTTGCTCAGGCTGGTTTCGAACTCCTGACCTTGAGCAATCCGCCCGCCTCGGCCTCCCAGAGAGCTGGGATTACAGGCGTGAGCCACCGCGCCCGGCCTACATTGCCTTTTATATGCTGGTTGTTTCTTTGATTATGGTCTTATGGTCTTGTACCTTTGGGAAAGTTACAAGGTTCATATATTTTTTAAAGTACTCTATTAGCCATGTGGTAGTTGGAGTAAAGCCTCTGAAGTGAAAGATGTACAACATGGACACATAAGCAGGATTCCAAGTAGTTTGGTTTTCATATTGATATGCTTTGCATTTAGCCTTATATCTTGACTTCTAATTTTATTTTTATATAAAATTAAGTAGACACTTGTCACTGTAAATTTAAAGCTGTGACTTAAATAATTACTACTGTAAAACATTTTGTAGCAACATTAAGAAGAAAAATTCATTATAATAATTTTAAAATAACTTTGATTTTGGGACATGCAAATTTATTTATTGTTAATACAAATTAAAAGCAATGCATGTCAATACATTAATTTGAAATATATGATAATATAGCAAAAGTAAATTGTTTTTAAAAAAATCAAAGAAAGGCCACTTTTTTGGTGAATAAATAAAAGATCAATCAGATAGTAAATATAAAGTCAATGTTATCCCATCATAGACACAAATACACAGCAAGTAAATAGTCATTGACTAAACAAATGTTGGTGATAGATTGGATAGTGTCCTCACAAAATTCAAGTTCATGCAAAACCTCAGAATGTGCTCTTATTTTGGAATAGGATCTTTGTAGATAGAAATAATCAGGTTGAAATAAGGTCATATCTGATTAGAGTGGGCCCTAAATCTAATGACTGGTGTCCTTATAAGTGGAGAGAATATACAGATACACACAGAGAAAAAGGGCTATATGATGACAGAGACAGAGATTTCAGTGATTCAGATATCAGCCAAGAAATGCCAAGGCTTGCTGGGAAGAGCAAGAAACTAGGATAGAATCATGGGAAGGGCTTTCTCTCAGAGCATCTACAAAAAGCCAACCCAGCCAACATCTTGATATCAGATGTCTAGCCTCCTGAACTATGTGAGTGAATATATTTCTTTGTCTTAAGCCACCAAGTTTGTGCTACTTTATTACAGCAGATCTGGGCAACTAATAAAACATATGACTAGTGACAATTATGTCTCTTTTAGAAATAAGTACTTGCTCACATATTGCTTAGAATTTAGAAGGGTTATAGGAAAATATACACACAAACTCAATTTCATCAAACATATGGTATCTCAAATATTAATGTTTTGTATGCAATTAATAAAGGCAAGAGAATTTCTAAGGATGGAACAACATGGCTTGAGCATGGCAATGGGTTTAGGCTTTTTTTTTTTTCTGAAGGATTATTAGGATTTGTGATGAGGTAGATTAAAGAAAATTCTAAGTTTGGTACAACAATGAGCAATAGCACAATAATAAATGTGATTAACACATAAATGTTGTGTTTATTCCACATTATTTGGTGTAATGTGGAGAAAATAAAAGCCTCAGTGACATAATGATGAAACTATTATTTTAAAAAATATTCTCTATTCTCATCTTTCACTTACCCATATTAATGTCTAACTTCCATTGAGTATCTATGACTCAAATGACAACCTTCTCATTGAAATATTTTCTGATTCATTTATTCTTTCAGTTCAAAGCTGTTTTTTCCCCTAAACACTTCAATTCATCTCTTCTTTCCCAAGTAAATAAATTTTGTTATTTATGTGTTGTAGCACTGTTATGGTGTTTGTATGTACATTATGCTTCTGCTATTTGATTTTAAATTTTCTGGATTGATTTTAGGGTTTTTTAATACTTTTCCCCTAAAAGACAACAAAATTTCTTATACACTCTTGGTGATTGTTAAAGATTTGCCAAAGTAAAAATATTCATCTGTATCTATATCTATATATTTATACCTATTAAAATTCACTGAGAATTTTATACCTGTTTTTGTAGCTTCAAAAAACACTGTAGACAGGTCTTTATTTAAAAGAAAACTCATATAAAACTGCATTTGTGGTTGAATGTTTTTAGTAAAACAATATATTGGATATATTATAGTGCAATTATTTCAAGAAACTTGCAATAATCAATCCTTGATACCTAGAATTGTTGAATTCCATGATGATCAGACTGAAATGTGCAGAACCAGTTTTTCGTTGAGCAAACATATAAATTGTAACCCAATTGTTTTCAACTTTAAGGCTCAATTTACATTCACCTTTAACAATTCTTTCCTCAAAACTTCAGCTGAGGCAAGAATGTAAGTGAATATGATATATTTTAATATGTACTGATACAGTGTTTATTACCATAAACATTGTCTTTTATTCTACACTGGTGTATGGATCTTAATGTTGTACATTGATAACTCAATGTACAGTAAAATGACAGAAAAATGGATGAGTTTAGCAAGCAGGAACTTTTATTCAATATTTAGAAATAAATTTTTACAACCTACAAAATGAGGACAAAAATAAAAGCAATTATTAAGTGTGCTTCATGATGTATTTTGATTTAATTCTGTATTTTATTGTCTTTAAAACACCATGTAATTATGTTGGAGAGAATTTATTCTTCCTTAAGTTACAATTAAACAGAAACAAATATTTTAATGCTTGCAACTATTATTACTACACTGTAATTAGTTGTGTTTATTTCATGAATTCATTTTCCTCAATTTTATAAAATACTTTTTTAGCATTGTACAAATTAGATTTTTATAAAATACAATTATTTGTGTTGCTTTAATTATAATTTATTTTCCAAAGTTTTTTTCACAAGAAATTAATTTTAATTTAGGCATGTCAAAGGAGAGGAAGCAAAATAAAAATGATCACTATTTTGCCCATTAATGATTTTATATTTGAGAGGATATTCAACAAGTTTAGTACTCTTTGTGCTATGAAAGAAACTAACCAAGCATATTGACATTAAATATGTAAAATTATATGTTTGATTAAAAATATACATCAGTGTTTTTAAACTACTTATTAAAATGTCTCATGTATATGTATATTTGTGTGCATTTACAACTTAACAATTGAAGATCATATTTCATTTTCATTGTAACATATTTGCTATCAGTTATATACCCACAGTTTAATGAATGAACTAAATAGTTCAAGTGCTTTATTAAAATAAGTGTATTTAATATAGCTTTTGATTATTAATATGTATTTTATCTGAAAAATTATATTCAAAGATTTCTTTAACCCCCTTAAAAAAAAACCCAAAGTATTTATCTCCTTATATCCCTTCCTTTAACTTTCAGAAAAAATTAATTTCTTTACTGATTTTTTAAGTTGCAGGTAATTTTTTTCTAAATTTGGGAACATCAAGGAACACTTTTTTTCCACAATTTAATGCCAGAAACTCTTGGGTGAACAATTAGTAAGTAGATAACTTGTGACAAATATTTTGGGTATTTTTATTGTGTAACAATTATGATTAAATAAAGACCTATATATTTGTACACCATTTCTATGGAGTAGAAAACAATTTGGAATTAAATGCAACAAAAATATTTTTATCAGAAAAATAAAATTAATGTTTTCTTATATCTTCACATATATCTCTAAAATCAAAGAATATATTCTTGCTGAATAGTGATAAATTCTTGCTGAATAGTGTGGTATATGACATGAAGTATTGATTTTTCATATCAATGTGAATTTTTATGTAGCCATATTTGTTAATGGTTTTCCTTGATATCTTCCAAAGGTCAAATGCTTTGGTTTCTACTCTCCATAAATGGAAGGAAAGGCATAATATATCCTGTGCTTACATACTGTATACAGTTTTTTCAACAACATAGAATTCACATAATTTCTAATAACAATATAAGAAACAAAAGGCAAATACTCATTACAAAACGTGGTCATATATAGCTAACATATGCCATGAAAGGAGTACCTTTGTCACATTTAATTAAAAAGGACATGACATGTACCTATTGGTATTAACTTTAACTATAACTCAGTTGCTTCAATTCTGAACATGAACATGCAATATGTATTTCTAATACCATGATCCTACATGCTATTATGGTATATATAGTATTAAATGATAAATTTGGCTATGTAGTTAAATAATATAATACTTATATTTTGTGTATATATCAACACTTGTAAATAAATTATGGGAAAATTCTGTTGTCTGAAATATAACAGTTTATCTGTATATATATATATGAAGAAATTTAATACAATGTTGTCTATTAAGGTCATGAATGAGGATAACAGTGAAACACTGTGATGTATTTTAAGAATTTGTTTTATTATAATACTCTAAGTATAAATCAAGAAGTAGAAACTAAATTGGTTTTAAGTTTAATTTAATCATGTGAATGTGAAAATGCACATTTGAATACTTTAATTCAAATGTGAAAATGCACATTTGAATACTTTAATGAAAAATAACTATATGTGATTTGAGATTAAAATAATGAACCTCTTAAGAAAATTAACCTCTTTTGGAATTTTCCTTTTAAATTTACTATATTCATTATGCTTCTTAATTAAATACACACACAAATGAACATCATTATGAACTGTTTGCTTCTCCTTGTTACTTGTGTATTATGTGGTAGTGACAGCCACAAATTCTTAATTAGCCATTTCTAAGATGAAAATGAATATTTACTAAGAAATAAATTTTCAATATTATTAGTTTATTGTAGTTAGAGAGCAACTTAAGACTAATATATTTTGGAATATGACTACAAAATCTTTGAGATGAATTATCTAAAAACTAGAGTCATGAATATATTTGTTCATCACTTTCATTTCAAAAAATAACTAGTACTTGCATATACATAATAATTTACTTATAATTTGACTAAGGTCAAGAGTTTAAAACCATACATACATTTGATGGCTAGTTTACATTTTGATGTGGTTCATATATTAGTGTCCACTTGCTTTGGCAACGTCAAACTCTGGAATTCCATTCTCCAAATATAGATAGTCTAGATTTAGTCTGGGATAATGCAGAAAAAATATTGTATCTTATCACTCAAAAATATTATATATATATATTTTATGTCTATATCTATAAGCTGTTAGAGCTCTTTTTTCTTTCCTTTTATTTCATCATATTATGGAGGTACAAATATTGTTAGGGCTACAAATATTGCTCCTGCACCCCCCCCCCAAATGTCCAATCCCCTGGTGGTGTGCATCGCATACGTTATGGAAACATACATCCCTTTCCTCCTCCCCACTCCTGCCTGCCCACCACCTGCTAAAAAGTTTTGTTGTTGTTGTTGTTGTTGTTGTTGTTTTAACATTTTGGTTACATTGTATATCTTTGCCTCTCCCTAAGAAGGGTTAGAGTTATGGCCTCCCCCTCCAAGGAGCTCTTTTTAACCTCAGAAAAATTAGGGACTATGGATTAAATAACTGCTTTATTAAGTTCTGTTAAAAATATTAATTGTTTGAAAATTAGTACTGCATTATAATTACTTTTATTTATCTGTGTGTAGAATTATCCAAACACACAAAATTGATATACATCTTTATTATATCCTTATTATGTTTTATTAAGGTAGATATTCATTCATTAATTACAGAACATCATGAGTAAAGTATTAATTCTTCCTATCAGAGTCTATACCCATTTATCAGCATTAAATGGTATAGTTTGGTTTAAAAACATGTTTAAGACCACTTGTGTCAACAGTTTTTACATATATGTAATATATATATTATAGACATACACATATTTATATATGTGTACATAAACATATACATATTTATCTGTGCATAAATTAGTACCGTAGCCAATTTATTTAATATATATTAATATATACCAATTGTTACATATAAATATATATTAATAAAATATTCAAATTATATATTATGTCATATAAATCAGGAATTTGCCATTTAGTAACAACTAATCCAATGTAAAGTTATATAATATTTTTCCTTCCTAGAAAAATTAATTTCCAGATGCTTGCCATTTATTCATTGCTTTTGGTAACGGTGTATAATATTACTCCCCCAGATTTAATTTTCTCTGTGATTAATACAGTCGTAGCAGTGAAAACTTTTATGACTGTTTATAGCATTCATGAACATTTTCACTGGCACTTTGTTCTAGAATTTAAGGTGATATTCTGGAAGGAAAATGACTTTGTTTAGTGGATGTGTTAAGAAATAAACTTTGGTTGAGTGCTAATGCAGTAAATACACATACTTTCCTTGTAATCCAGTATAAAGGACAGGCCCATATAGCAACTCTCACTAATTTTGTGTATATATGTATAATGGTTTATTGATCATGTATTGTCAGATGGTCAATCTTTAAAATGTATTATTTGCTTTTTTTGTTTGTTGAAAGAACCATCAGTAGTTTGCTATCAAGTAGCTGCTGGGAGGTAATCTGGAAATAAATTTTCAGCTAATATTTTCATAAATATTTCCTCAATTTTAAAAATGAATATTTTTTGTTGCATTTGTTTGGAGAAAAGGCAAATATTACAAAACGTGGTCATATATAGCTAACATATGCCATGAAAGGAGTACCTTTGTCACATTTAATTAAAAAGGACATGACATGTACCTATTGGAATTAACTTTAACTATAACTCAGTTGCTTCAATTCTGAACATGAACATGCTATATGTATTTCTAATACCATGATCCTTCATGCTATTATGGTATATATAGTATTAATGATAAATTTGGCTATGTAGTTAAACAATATAACACTTATATTTTGTGTATACATCAACACTTGTAAATAAATTATGGGAAAATTCTGTTGTCTGAAATATAACAGTGTATATGTATATATATGAAAAATTTAATACAATGTTGTCTATTAAGGTCATGAATGATGATAACAGTGAAACAGTGTGATGTATTTTAATATTTTAAAAATGGGTAAGGTCAGAAAATGGGAGTAGCTTTATTTTTTATAAGTGGTATTAATAGCAAGTGATTTTAAAAGGGGGTGATACAAAGACTTGAGATTATGAATGAGATTGTAGAGTGGAAATTTGGTAGACAAAATACTTTAAAGAAAATCACAAGTGTAACTAGGAGATGTTGAACTGATTCTTAGTTGAGCATTTAGCTATTATTCTACTCAATGGATATAATAGGATTCATAGCAAAGGATGCAGCTAAACAATACTTATGAGAAAGTATCTTAAATATATTTACCAGTAGGTCAATTATTGTTTATGAGCATATATGTTTGTTATTTTTTAAAACTTTTATTGTGGAAATGTTCAAACATACATAGAAATAGACAGGATGACATACTAGCCTCTTATGTACCCAACAAATCTGACAACCCCTTTCATTTTCATTCACCCAGAAACACTTTAGTGAGTTTCACTAATTTATTGAAATATAGTTACTATAGCCACCATGACATCTTTACACCTAACAAGATTAATAGTACATTCTTAATTTAATCTGGAGCCAAAATATATTCAAATTTCTATGGTTGTCTCAAAACATCTTCTTACTTTTGGATTGTTTGAATCAGATTCTATACAAAATATACACATTATCTCTAATGGTTATTTTCTGTTTACATTTTTTTTGTGTGCCATTAAATTCTCAGAGAAAGAAGGACACTTGGCCTACAAAGTGGACTGCATTCTGAATTTGGCTTTTGCTTTGTGTGGTGTCATTTAACCTATTCTTTATGTATTATTTTTCCTGTGTACTTTATTTAGATTTAGAAACTTGAATAAATTCAGGTTTGATTATTTCAATTGCAATATTCATATCTTGGACTCTGTCCTTACCATTGTCTTACATCATGAAGCATGTCAAGTTGGGTTCTCCCATTCACAGCAAGGCTAAGCTTGCTCAGTGAATTTAGGTGCTATTAGCTGTTACTTCTGTGTAATGTTTCCCCACATGCTTTAATTTATCTTAATGACTTTAGCAGATATGGATTGCTAATTGATCAGGAATTGATATGGGAATTTTCTAAAACTCTCATGGTGTTTGATTTATTATTTGAAATACACTTGAAAAACTTCTAAAAAGATTTTTCATCCACTATTTGGCTTTCACAAAACACAGTTCATTCAGAAAGGTCAGGATAGATCATTAATCTTTCCTATTTATTAATCATTATTCAGAGTAATGAATAAGTTCCTTAGAAATTTCCAATTGCAAACAGTATAGTTTTTTTTAACAGATGTGAAGGAATAATTTTTATATGTTTTATGGATTTTAATTTGTTAGAGTTACTATTCCTGTTTATGTTCATTTTTCCCCAGGGTTGCTTCTATTCAATTATTTTTTACTCATGTCCCTTTATTTTTTATTGCGCCTGGCTCAATAGCACTTCTTGGGCTCTTATTTATTTCTAGCCTGAAACCCGGAATCAATCATTTCTTCAGGAAGCTTTGACACCTGCTAGTGATAAACCGTAGTTAGAAAACAGAATCTGAGTGGCAAGGGTGCTGTTTGGTAAAGATTCCCAATGCTTTTAGGACTCTCCAGTGGACAAAACTAAAAAATACATGTAATTATGAGATTATTTAAAAACATAATTCATTCTGTAATGATATTCCAATTCAAACGTGCAGTCTTTTTTACTTACTGTCTCTTAATTCCTTGAATTTTCCCCTCTAAGTATTTTCTTTTACAGTAAAAATCTTTATTTCTAAAAACACTAAGAACCAATCTTTTCCTTATTCTAAAATTGAAATACAGTAGTTTTAAAATAACAAAAAAATAATACTAACAAATTATTACTGTAATTTAAAATTTCTTTGTGGTTCTCTTTGTTCTTAGATCAAATCCATTGTGCACATACATGCAAACTCTGTGTTTTAAAAGCATTAGAAGTCTTTTTTTCTGTGTCTTTGTGCTATCATATTTATATACTATTGGATTCATTTGACTTAGTTTGTTTAAAATGTTTAAGAATTTTTTTCTTTTCATTCTGCTTTAAATTTTCTATGGTAAGAATTTTTATGATTCCACACTTAAATCTCTACAACACAGAACTGGAGTTTTACTTAACATCCCACTGTCTTTCACTAAATTCCCAAGCCTGTTTATAGATAGTTATTTTATTAATTTTTAGATTAGTTCCTTTTTATTGATATATTTAAATATTCATATTCTATTATTTTATTTACAAATATTTCTGTTGTTATTATCTTTTATTGTTGCTAAGAGATGAGCACCAAGAAGCACATGATCTTATTTCCCTTGTTTCTTGGCTTCTAGCTTGGACGGCCAATAGAAAGCGCAAACAAGAGACTGCAAATGTGGATCTATAGTCTTCTTTTTTCCCCTATACTTTGCTGTGATTATGGCAAAGGCTATCTTCTTCCAACATTCCAGTAATAAACAGTGTATATTCAATACTAGAGGTGATCAGAGGTTCCCATTACCCTGAGGTTTTCAAAATACGTTTTCATTCCCTTTTAAATTGTCTCTTTATTTAAAATAATCCCAGCCCATTGCATTATCCTATGAAACATATTGAGTAATGTACATTAACACATATTCATATGTAATACATATATTATATATTCCTTTGTCTTATCAACAGCAATATATGAATTTTTATGTTTCTCTATATCCTCATCATATCTTGTTAAATATGAAAACTTTTAAAATTATGGGTGATAAAATGTGTCTCAGTATACATTTAATTTACATTTTCCTGATTTTGAACTAGATTAAACTCTTTAATATGTTAGAAGCCTTTTGCATTTACTTTTTAGAATGTTAATATATTTTAATTGTAAAGTATCACAATAACATACACACATTATAAATGTTCACTTCAGTGAGCTATTACAAAGTGAAGATTCATATAAACATCACTCAAATCATAAGTTGCATTAATACCAGCACTCACAAAGAAAACCTTGCTTTCTCCTTCCCAATGTAATCTTAAACCTGAACTCTACCACTACAAATAAGCTTTGTCTATTTTAAAAAAATCAAAATAAGTAGAAATTCACAGGACTTTGCAAAAATACTAGAGATTCACTCATGCGCATTTCATTTGGCTTCGCTTAATGATTACATTTTTCATAACTATAGTACACTATTAGGAAATGGACATTGGTTCAAAGTGTGTACAAAGGCCTGTATATTTGTGTGTATACACACACATATATATCAAATAATGCAATCTTTTTATTTCTTCTTGTATTTTCTTATAGCACAACATGAAATTATTAACCTTATATCATGGTAGTGTTAATTTTACATTATAGTATTTAAGTTATGGGATGCCAAGAAATTTAAATATCAACCGGGGACTTTTCATTCTCTTCTGAAGAAAGAGTTAGTACATTTTTAGTTATACACAGCATAGTTGTATCATGTTAGGGAGAAGTATGACCTCAATTTTTTCTTTATTGGAAATCAAAAAGAGTTTAAGTAGATGCATATGGGTGCCAAGTTGACAAGGATTGGACTTGTGATAGTTAATTTTATGTGCCAAATCAACTGGTCTACAATGCCCAGATATTTGGTCGAACATTATTCTGGATGTTTCGGTGAGAGTATTCTGAGAAAAGATTGACATTTAAGTCAGTGGACTTTGAGTAAAGCATATTACCCTCAACAATGTGGGTAGGTATCCTCCACTTTTTTAAAGTCCTAAATAGAAGAAACACCTGACCATCTCCAAATAACAGAGAGTTTTACCAGCAAATGGAGTATGGAATTGAATTACAATGTGAGCTCTTCTCCAGGTCTCCAGCCTGCCCACATATCCTTCAGGTTTTGCTTTTGCTGGCCTTCATTATCACATAAGCCAATTTCTTATAGCAAATTTTTCTCTTCCTATATTTATGTGCATCCTATTGGTTCTGTTTCTCTGGAGAACCCTGACGAACATGTTGACAGTGCTGATAGCTCATTTTGCTGCTTTTTTTAAAAAAATAATAAATTTTATAATCTAAATGTCTTGATAGGATTTGTAACACATGAGGAGATTTGTGTAACAAACTCTGCAATCAAAGAATGGCACTATCCTATCAGCACAAAGATCTGTCTTGTGCTACACCTATAAAGTCACACTAATACCCCACCACATAATCCCTGGAAGTCTGTCCCACTATGTCTATATTTAGTTGTATAAATACATGCATACAGTACATAGGGCAGTACAATTGACTTTTTTCATTCAGAGAAATGTCCTTGAGGGGTTATCCAAGTTTTAGCATGTATCAACAGTTTTCTCCTTTCATATTTCTCATTAGTATTCCATGGTGTGGATAAACCACAATTTGTTTAACTATTCACTTATTGAAGGGCATTCTGGTTGTCTCTAGTCCTTGACAACCACAATAGAATCTTTATAAAAGTTTTTGTAAAGTCTTTGCATTAACATTAGGTCACTCCAGGACAAATGCCAATATTTCCTAGTTTTGAGCTTTGTATTTGAAAATATACTGTGCATACATTTTTATAGCTTCATTTTCTAACTTTATGTTTTAGAAAATCACATATGTTGTTTCATACATTATTTGTGTTTATTGGACTGTATAATATTCTTAGAGATAATAAGATAACTTTCTTGTCAATTTGTACTATTAGTGGGTACTTTTCTTTAATTCTTGGGTATTGGGAATAATGTTGTTACGAACATTCTTGCAAATGTCTGGTATTTAGGCAGATACATTTCTGTTGGATTACGTGTATGTCAAGGTGCATTGCTGGAATGGTAGAAAATGGCTTTTTCAAAGTGATTTCCATTGTTCAGTCTGTCTATTCATTCAACAATAATCAGTGCTTTAATTATAGAGAAGCCTTCCACATTGCTTTTTTTTAAATTTTGATGACTATCCTTACTGCTTTTTAAAAACCATTAAATTTGATAATCTGAATATATCAGTGGACATTTATTGTCATTATGTTAAATTTATAAGTTAAATTCAGGTACAAAAATAATCTATGACCTAAAATCATTCTATTCCACAAAAAAGACAAAGCTCATAGCTCTTACGTTTTTCCAGTCTACATTGTGATTTTTAGTAGAGTTTATAGTTTTCCTTTTAAAGTAATATTCATAGCATAATATATTAATCATTGGCAAATTTTATTTTATCATTTCTGGTAGTGAAGTCGAAAATTCCCATTTTTGGATACTATTTGAATGAATTTTTTCTATTTATATCTACATGCCAATTTTGTATTCTGTTAAGTTTCTTTATACTTTTATAGTTTTACTTAATTTTTTAACACTTTCAAGTATTCAGGAAATTTTATTATATCAGCCTTAAATTGATTTTTTTATGTTTTTATTTTCTATTGTGTGTGTATAATAACTCTTTTCTAATTATGTTAAAGAGTAATGAAGTGAATGTAAATCCTTGACATTTTTCCTGATCTTGTTACCTCTAACTTTTTCCATTCTATAAAATTTTTGATTTGGAAAATCTGTGTTTGTGTAATTGTCTTTTGGTAATTATATTAAGGAATTATCCTCTTATTCTATTTTACTAAATGTTTTTATCCTGAACTACTTTAGTGTTGTTAAATTCCTTTTAAGTAACTATAAAGATGATCACATAATTTCTCTATATACTTATTAAGATGAGTTTTATTAATGCATTGGCAGACTTAACATTCTTGGAATAAGCCCTGGAAAAATTAGGATAGTACAAATAGAAATACAAAAAGGGATGTGTTAAGAACTATTTGAAAAATTAAACATTTATCAAGAATTTCTGAAATTCTGAAAACCAATAAGTGTCCCATTTCTATGGCATAAAAAGTGAGGCCTTAATTACTCATTCATTTAATATCTATTTAGAGTGAATTATGACCTTTGTAAGAAAATTTATGGACTGATTAATGTGCTCCATTTAGTTTCAATTTTAAGAAAAGGAGCCATCCATGTAAGAATTTATCTTTGTTAGACCATTAATTTTTAACAGGATTTTAACAATATTTTTATTGTAATCACTTGTTAAAGCATATGGTCTGCCTTTAATAATCAACATAAATATTTCCTTATCAGGGTCTGCTGTATAATTCCTAAATTGAGCAAGCAGCTCTGGCCTAAACTTCAGAGTCCAGAGTGTTTGTATTATTCATTAAAGATTTTCTGTATACATTGTTACATATTTCATGGTCTTTTTAAGAATCCAGATGTGATTGTGATAGATAAGGATGAGTAGAGAGACATTCATAGTGACTATGGTATGAATGTTTGTATTCCTTCAAAATTCATGTTGAAATCTAATCCCTACTGTGGTGGTATTAAAAGGTGACCTCATTTGGGAAGTGATTAAGCCATTCTACCCATATGAATAGAATTAGTGCTCTTATAGAGGTTAAAGTAAGCAACCGGCATTTGCCATCTTCCACCATGTGTGGATGCATCAAGAAGCACCATCTATGAAGCAGAGAGTGAGCTAAGCAGTGTAATCAGACACTGAATCTGCTGGCTTTTTGATCTTGAACTTCCTAGCCTACACAACAGTGAGAAATAAACTTGTATTATTTATAAATTACCATCTAAGGTTTTTATTTTTTTTTAATTTCTTTTTTCAGCATATTACATGGGGAAAATGTTTAGAAGAGACAATAGCGGAAAGTATCTTGAACTCTCTGGAGCTCTGTGCTAGGACTGCACTGGGTTGAGGAGGGACTGGTCTTAGCTACTGCTCCAGGGAGTTAGGAGACAGTCACCTCTTCTCTGGCAGTCAGCAGGACCAGAACAATGGAGGTGAACAGTAAAAAGGGGTCTTTACCCTGGAAATCACTGCAGGCAATTAGGCAAGCTCAAAGCAGATCAGAAAGTGCAGGACATCCTGCAGGACAGGCATGAGATTGCAAGAGGGTGACAGACAAGAGACAACAGGGAGTCCTGTTGACTCAGCTCCCCAGTCTAGCACCCGCTGCTTCCTGAACAGTCACCCTCAGCACTAGTGCTCTGCAGGTAGTTGGCCATTTTGGGGATCTACAACCGAGATGCTGTGGTGTGCTATGATTTGGGGCTGAGGGCTCCCATCCCTCAGCCAGGGGACTTTTGCAATAGACTCAGCATTTTTGTGACCTATTATCAGGAGCTGGCCCTTTTTGATGGGTGCATTTTGAATGCTTCCCCAGTTGTAGGGAATTCACAAGTGTGGGGCACTGGGTATTCACAGGCATCACCCCACCCCCTAGTGCAGCAACTTTCACACCGAAAGTGGTAGGCTACACCCCTGGAGGTAGAAAGAGGCAAGAAAAGCCACTTTCCCTGTGTGACTGGTATGAATCTGCGGGGCCTTGGCACAGATCAATAGTGGACAGCCCAGGGATTTGGTCTGTGAGACCGGCATAGGTCATCTTGTAGGGTCATAACTCTGGAGCCTGATCTCCACATCTGGGCAGCTGCCAACAGTGGAATTCACGGTCAGAGAAGGAAAACCCTGGCCAGACTCCACAGCAGGTGCACAAAGTAACACCTCCCATCAGGAACAGCCTCCCAAGTGTGGTGGAAGAACCTTGAATAACACAATAGCAGCTCCCCCTAGTGGCAGATCAAGCAACCATAGAAGCACACACATCAAGGCTGGTAGGCATCAGCTGTGATCTGTCTAGGTCCTACCACCACTTTAAGGGGGAATAGGGTTCAAGTAACCTGCCGTTGTGGCAAGATCCTTCCTAAAAATCAGGGCATCAGTATTCCTCACCTGGGGCCCAGAAACCAACACAGAGGCATTAAATTACTTAGATAACTGGCTCCTCCACACAATTTAGAACCAATGACAGAGAGGGCAACCCCATAACTCAACATAGTGCCCTCCATCTCAAGCTATCATAGGGCAGTAGAGTTATACACACAGATGTGATTCACCAAGTGAATAAGCTTAAGCTGGGGCACCAAAATCACTAATCTCCACTGGCAAGAGGTGAAGACAATAGGTCAGAGGTAACCCAACTTGCCAAAATACCTCTAAGGCAATACAAGACCAGCATGTCCTCCCACCACTGTTGAGGAACTTCCTTTGGGGACTTGAAGTTAAGGAAACAAGCATGTCCTAGCACTCCCAGTTCTCAATAAATTATTCTGGTGTGAAAGAACAAGAGAAAGAACACAGAGAAGATGAAAGAGCAGAGAGATAAGTCACCTCCAAAAGAAATCATGACACCCTCAAAATCAGACACTAATTTACAGAAATGATTAAATGGATGGAGGAAGAATTCTGAATATGGATTATAAGGAAACTCAATGGAATTGAAGAGAAACTAGAAACCAAACACAAATAAACCACGAGAATAATACAGGAAATGAATGAAAAATTATCTACAGAAATTGACATATTATGAAAAAAACAAACAGAAATCTTGGAAATGAAGGAGGCATTCAAAGAGGTTCAAAACACAGTGGAAAGCCTTCAAAATAGAATAGATCATGCAAAGAAGAGAATCTCAGAGCTTGAAAATATCTATGTGTTAAAAAAATCAAATGAAGAAAAAGAACACAGAAGCAAGAGACAAGAGCAGAACATACAAGAAATGTGGGATTATATAAGGAAACCAAATATAAGAATTATAGACATCTCAGAGAGAGAAGAAGAAAGTTCAAAAGGACTGGAATATCTGTTTCTTGGAATATTGGAGGAAAATATGATTGGCCAGAAACCTAGATATCCAGAAACAAGAAACACCCAGAACTCCTGGAGACTCAACATGAAGACGCAAACACCATGGTACATAAATATCATCCTGGCCAAAGTAAACACGACAGAGGCAATCCTTTGAGCAGTAAGACAAAAACAACAGATTACCTACAAATAAAAACCAATGAGACTAACTGCAGCAAAAGCATTCCTGAGAGGAAAATTATTAGCATTAAATTCTCACATCCAAAAACAGAAAACTCACAAATCAACAAACTAATATACCGTCTCAAGGAACTGGAAAAGGAAGAGCAAATTAATTCTAAACCTAGAAGAATTAAAAATAATGAAGATTAAAGCAGAACTAAATGAAATTGAGAACAAAAGAACTATATAGAAGAGCAATAAAATCAAAAGCTGGTTTATCAAAAAGATAAACAAAATCAATAACCTTCCTGCTAGACTGACAAAGTACTAGAAAGGAAAGGACTTTAATAAACTCAATCGAAAATGAAAAAGAAGAGATTACTACAGACATCATGGAAATACAAAACATTATATTTGAATACTATAAAAATCTATATGACCAAAAGCTACAAAACATGAAGGAAATGGACAAATTCTTAGAAACACACAACCTTTCTAAGCTCAAGGAGGAGGAAATAGAACTCATGAATAAATCAATATCAAGTGTAGAAATTGGAGCAGCAATAAAAAATCTTCCACAAAAAAAATGTCCTGGACCAGATGAGTTCGCACCTGAATTTTACCAAACATACAAAGAAGAACACATACCTGTATACCTATATGGTAGAAATTATTCCAAAACATTAAGATGGATAGTATCCTCCCCAACTCATTCTAAGGAGCCAATATCACCTTGATACCAAAGCCAGAAAGGATGCAACAAAAAAAGAAAACTACAGACCAATATCCCTCATGAATATAGATGCAAAAATTGTCAACAAACTTTTAACAAACCAAATCCAACAATACATAAAATATAATAATAATTCACCACAACCAGGTGGGCTTTAACCCAGAAATGCAAGGCTGATTCAACATACACAAATCTATAAATGCAATTCACCACATAAAGAAAAGCAAGAGAAAAGACCATATGATTCTCTCAATAGATGTAGAAAATGTATTTGATAAAAGCACACTGCTATGGTAAAAACCCTCAACAAAATAGGCATCAATGGGACATTCCTTAAAATTATTAAGGCCATATATGACAAACCCACAGCCAATATCATAATGGATGGAGAAAAATTGAAAACATTCCTGCTTAGAACTGGAACCAGACAAGGCTGCCTACTATCCCTACTTCTATTCAACATAGTGCTGGAATTCCTTGCCAGAGCAATCAGACAAGAAGGGAATTAAGGGTGTCCAAATGGGGGCAGAAGAGGTCAAACTCTAACTCTTTGCTGATGATATGCTATTATATCTAGAAAATCCCAGGGATTCTGCTGAGACTCCTAGAATTGATAAACAAATTCAGTAAAGTCTCAGGATACAAAATTATGCACACCAATCAGTGGCATTCATATACACCAATAATAGTCAAGCCAAAAATCAAAGCTAAGACACAACACCTTTCACAACAGCATCAAAGAAATTTAAATATTTAGGAATATATTTAATGAAGGAGGTGAGAGATATTTATAGGGAGAACTATGAAACACTGAGAAAAAAATAGTAGACAATGTGCATAGATGGAAATCCCTACCATGCTCATGGGTTAGTAGAATCAATATTGTTAAAATGTCCATTCAACCTAAAGTGATCTATAGAATTAATGCAATCCCTATCAAAATTCCACCATCACTCTTTATAGATTTAGAAAAAATAATTCTACACTTCGTCTGGAATCAGAGAGGACCTAGGATATCCAAAGCAATCTTAAGCAAAAGAACAAATTGGGAGGCATCAGTCTGCCAGACTTCCATCTTTACTATAAGGCTACAGTATCCAAAACAGCATGTGATTGTCATAAGAACGGAGATATAGACCTTTGGAATAGGACAGAGATCCCAGATATAAAGCCATCCTCATATTATCATCTAATCTTTGACAAAGCAGACAAAAATATACATTGGAGGAAAGACTCTCTATTCAATAAATGGTGCTGGGAAAACTGGATATCCATATGTAGAGAATTGAAACTGGATCCCCACCTCTCATCTCACAAGAATCAACTCATGTTGGATAACAGACTTAAACCTAAGGCATGAAACCTTAAGAACCTGGAAGAAAATGTGAGGAAGACTCTTTTAGACATTGGCCTAGGTAAATAATTTATGAAGAAGACCCCAAAGCAATCACAACAGCAACAAAAATAAACAAATGGGAGCTGATAAAATTACACAGCCAAGGAAACTTCCCTTAGAGCAAATAGACAATCTACAGAATGGGAGAATATATTTGCTTTTTACACATCCAATAAAGGGCTGATAATAAGAATCTATATAGAACTTAAGAAAATCAACAAGAAAAAATCAAACCACCCCATTAATAAATGGGCAAAGTACATGAACAGAAACTTTTCAAAACAAGAAAGACTAATGCCCAGCAAACATATAAAAAAGTGCTTAACATCTGTAATTATTACGGAAATGCAAATCAAACTACAGTGAAATATCACTTAACTCCAGTGAGAATGGCCTCTATCAAAACTCCCAAAATAATAAATGCTGGCATTGATGTAGAGAGATTAGAACACTCTTACACTGCTGGTGGAAAGGCAAATTAGTACAACCCCTGTGGAAAGTAATTTTGAGATACCTCAAAGAGCTGAAAATAAAAATATTATTTGATCCAGCAATCCCACTACTAGGCATCTATTTAATGGAAAAAAAAAAGATATTCTATAATAAAGACATCTGCACTTGAATGTTTAGAGCAGCACAATCTACAATTGCAAAGATGTGCAAATAATCCAAATGCTCATCAATATACGAGTGGATTAATAAAATGCAGTGTATGTATACCATGGAACACTACTCAACTACAAATATCAATGGTGATCTAGCACTTTTTATATTATCTTTAATAGACATTGAGCCTATGCTTCAAAGTCAGGTATCACAAGGATGAAAAAACATGCGTCACATGTACTCACTATCAAACTGGTACTAATTGATCAACACTAAGATGCTCACAGGGTAGTAATACTCACTGGGTACCAGTTAGATAGGGGCATTGTGGATAGAGTGGGTGGGATCGGTAAACTCACAGCTAACGGAGACTGTATGGAGGAAGGACATACTTGTGGCCCTGGCTTGAGCAAGGCAAATGCATTTCATGTAATCAAAATATTTGTACCTCCATTATATTCTCAATTAAAAAATAATACAAAAGAAGATAAAGGGCTATTAATAAAAAACACATGACAAAAATGCTCAACATCACTAATTATCAGGGAAATGCAAATTAAAACCACAATGAGTATCCCCTTACTCCTGTTAGAATGGTTTTTGTTAAAATGTCCAAAAACAATCCATGCTGACGTGTATGTAGAGAGAAAGGAATCCTTATACACTATGGGTGGAATTGAAAATTACCACAATCTCTATGGAAAATAGAATATAGATTTATCAAGGAACCAAAAGCAGACCTACCATTTGATCCAGCAATCCCTCTACTGAGTATCTACCAAAAGGAAAAGAAGTAATTTTATCAAAAAGATACCTGCACTTGAATGTTTATTGCACCAAAATTCACAATTGCAAAGATGTGGAATAGCACATATACCCATCAATTAATGAAGGGATTAACAAAATGTAATATATATATATATATATATATATATATATATATATATATATATATATATGATTGAGTACTACTCAGCCAAAAAAAAAAGATGAATTAATACCTTTTGCAGCAATCTGATTCAACTGGAGACTATTATCCTGAGAGAAGTTTTTCAATAATTGAAAACTAAACACTGCATGTACTCTCTAATAAATTTGAACTAACCAAGGGGTACACATGCACATAGGGAAGTAAAGCTCAGTGAAAATCATGCAGAGAGAAGGAGGAAGGAGGGGATGGACAAAAACCTACCTTATGGGTACAATTAACACTGGGTGATGGTCACACTTAATGCCCTGACTCAAGCATTATACAAACTATCTAGGTACAAAGAATATTTTATTCCCTTAATTGTTTGAAATATAAAAAAAAATAGTTACAACTCTCCCATAATAATGGTAGAATTGCAGTGTGACACAAAGAAGAGAATAAATGAGCCTTGCCATCACTCCTCTCAAGAAAAATAAAGAACTAAATCATGGTCCTTCCGTTGAGCATTAGGATTAATGCATGGATTAATTTCATTTCTTATTTTTAAAAATCCTATTGTTATTAGTAGATGAAAATAGTTTATTACTAAACCCCCTTCCATAAAATTACATTTTAATCAAAGAACTTTGCAATGGCTCAGCAAAATAAATTTCAAAATCCTTTAAGAATTTATGAAAAAGTTATCTTCAATTCGGCCTGTACTAATGTCTATATAATCAGATTATTATAATATTCTAAATTGTATTTTGTGCCTGTTTTGGGAGGGGATGCATATAGTGGTTGGGCTCTGTTTTCCTTTAAAAGTTTTCCTTTTCATTCCTACAAAGTACTAAATGTAAAAGAAACATAATCTTTTTGATTTTTTATAATTTCTGTCATCCTTTTACACGCTGAGAATATTGGAGGAACTATTATTTGCATGTGTACACAGTATTCTAGGTACTACAGAAGGATCACAACAAAATAAAGCCATAGACTCTCAACATAAAACTCACTAGAGGAGAATATCTGCTTTAATCATAAAAAAAAATCACAGAAAATAAATATAAAATCACAACTGATAATTAAAAGGTGTTTGGTACTATGGGAGTATAAACAGGAAGACAATTGTAGGCTTTAATGAGTGAATAATAAATTGAGCTCTTGTTTAGTAAGTGCATCCATTACCTGTTGCTGCTATAAAAATCACCACAACATTAGTGGCTTAAAACAATGGTCTTTAACCTTTTTGGCACCAGGGCCCAGTTTCATGGAAGACAATTTTTCTACAGGCTGTGGGGAGTGAATGGTTTAGGGATGATTCAAGTACACTATATTTATTATGCAGTCAAACCTCTCTGCTAATGACAATCTCTATTTGCAGTTGTTCCCCAGAACTAGCATCATCACCTCAGCTTCACCTCAGATCACCAGGCGTTAGATTCTCATTAGGAGCACACAACCTAGATCCCTCACATGCACAGTTTACAGTAGGGGTCACACTGCTTTGAGAATCTAATGCCTCTGCTGATAAGACATGAGGCAGAGTTTATGTGGTGATGCAAGTGATGAGGAGCAGCTGTAAATACAGATAAATCTTCTCTTGCTCACCCACCAGTCACTCCTGCTGAGCAGCCCAGTTCCAAGAGGCCATGGACCAGTACTCGTCCATGGCCCAGGGTTTGGGGACCACAGTCTTAAAAGAATACACATTTATTCCTTTATAGTTCTGAATGTCAGAAGTTTGAAATCAGTTTTAAGGTAGCAACAGAGCTTGTTTCTTGGGAGGGTCTGAGGGAAGAATCTGTTTTCTTGACTTTTGCAGCTGCAAGTGGCCACCCATACTCCTTGATTAGTGGCACCTTCCTCTGTCTTCAAAGTGCATCATTCCAATCTTTGTTTCCATCATCACATTGCCTTCTCTCTGATATTCTGTCTCCTCTTATGAGGACCTCTGGGATTGCATCAGATGAACCCCAGTAGACCAGGATAATCCCCCCACTCAAAATCTTTAACTTAGTCAAATCTGTAAAGTACCTTTTGCTATATCAGGCAACATTAACAGCTTGTGGAGATTAGTGCATTGACATTACAGGGGTGAGCGTTATTAGCCTATCATAGTAACTAGTGAAATGTGGTTACATTTTTGCAGAACAGTTAAATTTTAAATGAGTGAAATGGTCATTACAATGGTATGTTAGATAGCTTTTTGAAAACAATGAGAAAAAACCTTAACCTGAAACAATTTTTATGTTCTTTTTTGCTGTGCATACACTTTCATGGAAATTTATTTGTATATTATTTTGGAGAACAGATATTCCTACATACAAGTTAATTCTTAGATGTTGCCCTTTGGTAGATTTTACTGAGGACATTTTGCCGGTTCAAATGAGGAAGCAAGTGTAGTCTTCAATTTATGAATTCAGAGGTGACTCCATGTTATTTTTCCCATGTGTCCTACTACAGTTAGGAGAAGTAGATTTCTTCTGAAGTCATTGCACTCCATCCAGTCTCTCTTTGCCAATTAATCCCCAGCATATAATTTTATATACCTGGTAGACTGCCAATTATTGAAAGTGTCTCTCAGCTTTTCTTAAATATTCATTTTTTAATATTTTAACAAGATTCATAATTTTTGTCCAGATATTGTTAAAATACTATTCCCTAGTAATTTTCATACTTATCATTTGTCTCATGTATTTATTATATCTATGATTTTATTTATTTTCTCCTAATATCCTAAAATGTTTCATTAGGTTAAACTTAAAATGTATGTTCATTATAATGTAATAAAAGTGAATTTAAATTATTTTTTGGTTTTAGATATAAATAGGTGAATTTATCTCATTACATCCAACTATATCTTGTAAATCACACTTTATACCACCTGAACTAGAAAACTAGCACAACAGTACGTATTTTATTTTTGTTTGCTTATCTTTTATCCCTAGCTATTAGAGTAATGCTGTTTGATCATTTTCAGATTACTTAATTCTAAATAGGGTTTTTTTCTCTTTAAAAACAAACAAAAACAGAGAATAAATACAACTTAAAGAAAATAATTGAAGATTTTCAAAAATGTGTTCTCTCCATTTATTTACTTGTTCAAAATACTCCAGAGATTTTGAAATATCTGTGTACATTGTATCATTAATATTGATGTAAATCTTATTTGAACATGAAGTTGCAATATTATAATCTCAAAATATTGCCTGACTTCATAACTGTAAAATATAGTATTTGTCTTAGTTCTTTTGTGTTGCCATAACAGAATACCTGAGACTAGAAATTTATAAAGAAAAGAGGTTTATTTAGCCCACACTTCTGCAGGCTAGGAAGTTCAAGGTCATGTCCCTGGCTTCTGGTGAGGGCTTTTGTACTTTGTAGTAACATGGTGGAGAAGGCCAAAGGGGAAGTGAACATGTGTAAGGAAAGAAAACTCAAGGGATATCCTGCCTTTATAACAACTGATTTTCACTGGAATTAATCGATTCACTCAAGAACTAACCTAGTTTTACCAGAACAAGAGCTCACTTGCAAGAGAGAACCAAGCCATTCATGAGTGATCCTTTCTCATGACCAAAACACCTGCCACTAGGCTCCACTTTGCACTGTGAGCCACATCTGGATGAAATTTCAGCATAAGTTTGCTAGCTGTCATTTTAGAGCCTGATAGAATATACATATATAAATGTCAATTTAATACTTCTCAACTTCAATAATTTGTATTGAATAGATTTGAAGTAAGGTGTAAGAAAAGAATATTTTAACAAGTCACTGACATGATTCTGCAGTAGATGTTGAATAAGGTATCATTTGAAAGATGAAGTCACATAGGTGCAGGTTTTAAGCAGTTTGATTCACGTCTTTTGAAGTTTACTTATAGTCTAGAGATTGGGTAAATTATAATTTACTCTATGCAATATTATTTTTAAAATCGCTTGTTAATTATATAGGAATTTATCCTTTCTTTCTGCATGATCTTGAAAACTTGAATCTCTAGCATTTGTCCACATGAAATGAATAGCTTTGCTTTTATTTTCTTTGTTATAAAATTATAGAGAGACTATCTGAAATTTAGTAATGATATAGATATATCTTTGTAATAATTAATTTGATAATTAATGTTACTGGCTCCAGAGTATATCCCATGGAATGTTATATAAATTATTATATAAGGAAAATGGGAGGATGGGTAGGATATTGGGGTATTTATGTTTTAAAGCAAGAAAAATATTTGAAAGTAATGAATTTATAACTGTGATTACATGTAAGATTTTTCTACAGGAGTAATGTGAAGGCATGAAAAATCTAAGACACACATTTACATCAATAGTTAATATACTATTTATATAATAAATCTTTAGAAAAATATAAATGCTCTTGTGTTTATATAACTAGAATTAAAGCCATTGAGTGTGTACTTTTTTTTTTTTTTTTTGTGGTGGTGGAAGTTAAAGCTACAATTGGCAACAGTATATTTCAGCCAGAGAAAATATAATGTACCTTCCACTATGTGAATTGTTCTGAAAATTGATTTTATTTATTCTGCAGTCTAAAGTTACAATGAGCAAAATCTTCAATGAATGATGCCAAGTGTTATGGCTATTTATTGAAGATAGCCTTAGTGTCTCTGGTTTTAACTGAGTGAAAAAACAGAACTATGGGTTTAAACAATTGATCTTTACTTGTGCTTTCCTCTTTTTTGCTTTCAAGTATTATATAACTACACTGAGAATTTTTATAACAGTTACATCAAGTTCAATTTCTTATTGAATACAAAAGTCCATGACGTTTCACCTTTAAATAAGAATTTTAGCAATAATATTCCTAGGAAATGTTAATGGCACATCAAAGTAGAATTATTTAACTGGATGAATTTAAATGTTTGTGGTCATAATTAAGCTTTTAGAAATCATTGTGTTCTTTCAATAACAATATAGACATAGATTTACTGAAAATCTGTCATTTGTCCAAGAAGGTATAATTTAGTATTACTATTGACACTTATTGAGTAAAGATGTGATAATCAATGTGTAAAGAACCTTTAGAAATAAACTAATAGAATATGTATATCACCTTTCTAAAATCAGTATCCTTATTACCCTTATTTACAGATGAGGAAATTGATAAAATGTACAAGTACCTCAAGTTCAAAACCCTAATAATAGAATGGGAAACTAGGCATCCCTTACTCCAGTGGTCCCCAAGGGGGACCAGGGACCAGTTTAATTTTTCTAAGGACTGGAGGAGGGGGGATGGTTTCAGGATGATTCAAGCACATTATATTTATTGTGTACTTCATTTGCATTATTATTCCATTGGAATATATAATGAGATAATAATACAATTCACCATAAACCAGAATCAAATGCTGCCGCTGATCTGACAGGATGTGGAGCTCAGGAGGTGATGTGAGCAATAGTGAGTAGCTGTAAATAAAGATGAAGATTTTCTTGCTTGCTTCTGCTCGCCTCCAGCTGTGTGGCCTGGTTCTTAAAAGGCCAAGGACTGATACTAGTCCTTGGCCTGGGGGTTGGGGACCATAGCCTTACTCTACTCAATAATGTGAAGTCACTGATTCTAAACAAGCAACAAAGATTCAATTCATCTAGTTTGTATATTTATCGATATAACAATAGGGATATTTAAAATGGTACATGTAAATTTCTTTTATACAATTCATATATATATATTTTTTTCTAGTGTTGAGGCCTGTCCATAAAAATAAAGAGTTAAACATCAACTATATTACTCTACAATTTTTGCAATGCTTTATTTTTAAAAGCAAACACTGTTCTCTAGTGGCAGCTAACATTTTTGAAAATATGACTTTGCCCTTCACATAAATGGTAAATGGTTGTCTTTTCTGCCAATCATTTTTATCTTTGCAGTGTAAGCTAAAGGTTAGATGGCTTATTGCAAAAGACGAGGGTCATCATGAAAATGAATTTCAATATTACTTGATGTGTGTGAACTATCAATTGTGAAAAAAAGCCTTGAACATGAACAATGAAATCATAAATTCTTTTGCAATCTGTTCTATGTATAAAAGAAAAAATAAAGATGGATGTAACTATGGATTGTATATATCATCAATAACACAATGTGTATTCAACTCAAGATATGGTAAAAATTGTGTTTGATGTGCTGATGAGAATCCATACTATACTTTTATTGAAATTTTATAGTAAAAATTTGAAGAAACACAGATATTAAAGACATATAAAATGTAATATGTATATAGTAATAAATCAAATATAGCTGCAATATAATAGAATATGGAAGCAAAAGTGCTTATAGGTTTAAAAATATAGAAATGAAAGAATATTACTGATGTCTTCTAAATTCTTAATCCAAGTCCACATGATTTGAGAGCATCCATTATGACAAAATTT
Source organism: Microcebus murinus (assembly GCF_040939455.1). Classification (NCBI taxonomy): domain Eukaryota; kingdom Metazoa; phylum Chordata; class Mammalia; order Primates; family Cheirogaleidae; genus Microcebus; species Microcebus murinus. The sequence continues at coordinate 19,464,528 of NC_134114.1, forward strand.
GTTAAATATACTAAAGTATAAATTTACTTACTATTAAGAATGCAAAAATAATTATATCATCATCACCATGGCCTATTATTTCAGCAATAATGTTGCTCACCACTCAGATAATCCCATTGATCAACAATTAATGAAAAATTTAGACATGCATGGTAATACCTTGAACTCTGGGAACAGGACAGAATATTTAAGTAAGGTAAGATATCCTGAAGAAAAATCACAATTTATGTTATAAACAGAAATATATAAGAAATAAACATAATAATGATTAAAATAATCCCATTTAACTAAGCATAAAATAGTTTGGATAATAATGAAAACATAACATAAAAGAAGTTCACAGGCAGATGAGAGAAGCTGCAGGATGGCATGAATATGGCAACCATCACTGAAAACATAGTAGTGGAATTGGTGTTTTTACATAAGAAGATCAAATAAGAACTGAGATATGAGGAAAAAATGGATGAAAGGAAATGACATGAGCAGAGTAGACCTTTGTAGGTGAAAGTTCAGGATTATGTATGAACTTTTTTATCATCATGTAGCATTTGGGTGGAGCAAAATAACATGTTGACTTTAATCCAGTGAGAAAGTGTGTATATTGTGTGTGTGTGTGTGTGCATGTGTAGCAAAGAAGGCAATTGTAGCAATAGAAAATTAGTTTTAAGTGGCAATTTGTTTAAAACATATTGTACTAGACATGACCCAACAAAGAACATGTTACAGTTTTTTAAAGCAATTTTCTGTGATGTTATATTTTATTCATATTTTGTTGCCTTTAAAAAGATAAAATATGGATGATTACAAGCTCTGCAGTTAGCTTGTGCACAATTTTAAAATCATTCTCTTCACCTCCAGATAAGGATGTACCATACTAACTATTTTAATGTTTGCAACAACAATAACAAAAAAAAACACCAGGTAACATTAAACTTATTAATATTATTGAGAAGGCAAGCAGAAACATTGCAGAATTTTCTTTTGATCTCACATTGACGTTTGGAATAAGTTTTCCTAAAAGCAGAAATAATTGAATGCTCAGATATTTGTGATTACATTTTTCTTTTCAAGATTCCTTTAATCTAACTCAGTAAATCTAAGAATTTTTGTCCCTCAAAATTGTTACATTTCATGAGCAATTTAAAAAATTATTTTATCTTTTGAATCTATAGGACTTTTGTTATAAGCCAGCCTCCATAATTGTACCATCCTTGGGATGATTGAGAAAATAATCACTTTTTGTGTCATTTCTATGTTCCATGATTCAGATGTGGAAATGCACTTGGGAAAGAAAATTTAAACACTGATTTCAGAAGTTAGTCTAAAGAGTAAAATGTGATTTCACAGAGGACAAATATTTTACATCAAACCTCAATTTTCTGATGCATCAATTTTGACATGGGGAAATAATCTCATTGGCCTACTTGAGTGGTAAATATTTTGAATCAACTCTGTTTTGCTTTACATTATTTCTCTTTGTTCACCAGCATTTGGCTCTCATAAAAATCCCTCTTTGAAAATACATGCACTTATCGATTAGAAAGATATCCACTAGCAATTTTTCTCTATTTTTTTAGAATATTTTACTTTCACTTTTGGTAGATGATGAGAAATATGATGTGTACTCTAAAATCAACAGTCTCCATCTTCATCAAAGACACACACCATCAATATTTTTGTGAGCCATTGATTCTGAAAATGACTCAATTGTTTCCCTTGAAAAAATATTCAAATAAATCTAGGGAATATTTCATAGAATTTCAGTGCTCAGTGACTGAAAACTATAAAATAAGTTAAAATTTTATTTGTGAATTGATTTCAGTGGTTACTCTACCCATGTAAATTATAGACAACAGTAGCACATCTTCGCAAACCAATTATTCAAAGCCCTGTTAGAAGCATGCATAATTCTTTCTTTTAACATTGAAGATAATATGTAAAATGCAGGCTAGCTAAAAAATAAAAAAAAATAATAGCTAAAATAAATTATATTTATGCACTAGATCTAATAATAATCCCAGAAAATCAATGTTGTTATCTTTACTAGTTTTTATTCATTTTTATTTTTTATTTTTCATTTTTTTGAAACAGAGTCTCACTCTGTTGCCCAGGCTAGAGTACCCTGGTGTCAGCCTAGCTCACAGCAACCTCAAACTCCTGGGCTCAAGCAATCCTCCTGACTCAGTCTCCTGAGTAGCTGGGAGTACAGGCATGTGCCACCATGCCCGGCTAATTTTTTTCTATATATTTTTAGTTTATATATAGAATATGTATTATAAATAATTAATTTCTTTCTATTTTTTTTTTAGTAGAGATGGGGTCTCACTTTTGCTCAGGCTGGTTTCAAACTCCTGACCTTGAGTGATCTGCCCAACTCGGCCTCCCAGAGTGCTAGGATTATAGGCGTGAGCCACCACACCTGGCCAGTTTTTATTATTTTTAATCTTACTGACAATTATGATAAAAAATTATTCCTCTTGATAAAATACATTATGAAATATGGTTTTCTTTATTGTCAATAACTCTAACAGAGTTATATGTACCTAATGTATACAAATAGGATAAAGTCTTTGAATATATGCAAATATCAACTATTATTCATGCTTTTTTTACTAATATACAAAATATGGTTATGTCTATCTTTCATGGTCTTTAACATAGAAAAGGTATATTTGGTATGTACAAAGAGCAAGAGATATGACACAAATTATACTACATCAAATACATAAAACTCTTGCTCATTTCATTTAAATGATAGGGAAATTCACTGGAAATAAAAAACTATTGTGCCTTTCAAAATTTTAAGAGTTAAGTAGATGTATTAATATCAAGAAAGATGTTCAAAATCAAATATATTAATCAGTACTTAATATTATATATGTAATACTAAACATTGATATTAAATACTTATATTCCATGTTTAAATATGAATATTCCTTTAAAATATTTATTCTGTCACAATATGACTGTGTATATTTGGTTAGAAAATGAGAGGTCAATCAGTACTGCCATTAAAGAAAAAGTTAAGTACAATACAATATATTTGCTTTCATATCTAAATTTCTAACTTGATGATTTTGTAGCACCATTGCATATATGTTTGATATTATTTGGATGCATAATAAAACTTACACACTATTTTGGTTGAGTAGAGATGTTTATTCATGTAACTAAAACAGGGTGACCTTTTTAACCTACAGGTGTAAAAACTTTTTCTGTAAAAGTGTAAGGAAGGGAATTCAGAGTGATGGTACTAAGGTAACTGTGGCTGCCTGCACCCAGAGATCTTATTGGTGTCTTTGCTGTCTTGCATTTATTGCCATCTGTTCTCCGATGTCAGTCTTCCTGCCTCAGAAACAGACTATCTACTCCACGAAGGGTGGATTCACCTCTCAGAGGATTCATTCCTCCTATTAGACTAATTCACAGAATCTGAAGGATAAATTTAGATTCACAATTTATTGATGAACACTGAATAATTAAATTGTTCTAGGAAAAGGGTAAATGCTCTTTTCTGGAAAATGTTTAAGTAGACATTGCCAGGTTTGCATTAGCAATGCCCTCTTTTCTACCAATTATATATACATGGGCACTTTGCTAAGCACACTATGAATATCCTCACAACAATCCTGCAATTGGGGGTTTTTACCATTGGCATTTTACAGATGAAATAACTCATTCATGAGGTCAAGTAACTTGTTCCAGTTTAAATAGTTAGTAGACAGCATAGCTGCTGCAAAAATCCACTTTCTAATAACTTCTCTGGCACTAATCTGGAACATGGCTTCTATGGTGATCAATTGACATACATTTTCTTTACAGATGTTATTGTTCTAAAAGCTATTTACTTAAATATAATGTAATTTCACCTCTTATGGAACTCTCTATAGATTGGTCTTATTTCAGAGAACCATATATAACCAATTTCACGGGGAGACCAAATTTTAATCATTTTTAAGTTCTTCAAATACAAAACAAAGTTTTGTTATTTCAAACTTGCTAACCCATTACAAGAACATTTTATGAAAGGTTTTTTATCTCTGAAAAAACTAAACATTAACTTTCCAAATATTAGAATATGAAAATAATATTAATGGATTGAAAATAAGCTAGCCTCTTCCACTGCAATGTTACAACAGCTTTCTATTTTCTCTTCCAGTATCCATTCTTGGCCCCTTCCAACCCATCACTCATATTGCACTCAGCATACAATTCTATAAATGAAAATCATAGACTGTCACTCCATTTGTTAAAATTTTTCAATGACTTTCAATTATTTTTAGGGGAAAAAGTCCAAAATTCTTAAAATGATCTAAAACATCTTGCATCATCTGGCTCGTGACTATATCTTACCACATGCCACATTCCCCTCTACTTCCATTTTTTAATTTAGTTCTTCAAATATAGCATGTTTTCTCCTGATTCAGAGATAGAGGTACATTCTCTTCATTCTTTCTGCAATATCCCATAAAGTCCATTTAAGGTCTAAATGATTCAAGGTCCTTTTTCATATCTTTTCTCAAACATGACTTCCTCTGGGAATCAATCCTTTAGAGACACTCAGAATTGACTTGGCTATTTTTGGTTTTTATACTCTATATAATTATTAGTTTTCTCTGTTTTATACATGTATAATATGTTTAACTGATTCAGATTAAAATTTTTTATTTAAAAAGGGTACACTGTCTATATCACTTAGTACATTATTCCCACACCCAGTATGTGGAGTGGCACAATGCATTTTGATCAACAAAATATTTTTTCTATTTGAAAAATAGAAACGCTCTGGAACATTGAATAGCAAGAGTAGTCACCTTAAGTGACATGATTATGGTGTTTTAAAATGTTGAAAATTGTCTTTCTATTTGTGTAATGGAGTTTGCTATATTTCACATCTTTTCAAACTCTACATTCACAGTAAATGATTGAAATGTTCTCTAAACTTATTATGTTTTAATACCATCTTAAACCTATTCACAGAAATATCCTTCTATACCACATCTGGGTAATGGTGACTATTAAAAACTCAAAGAAACAGAAACAACAATAACAACACCAAATATAGAAAAAATTTTACTCTGTTCTTCAGTACTTTTAAAAAGGGTCTTCAGAAAATAAGAAGATTAAAGTTTGTCAGTATCTTTACTGATATTAATTAGAGTAACTAAATATAGTAAAATATGAGTTAAGGGACCAAAGGTTAAGTTACTCTAAACCAGTTTAAGTAGAATTCATAAAAGTATAAAGATAACATAACTACCCAACATTCAGTTATGTAAGAAATGTACAGAGATGACAGGGAGTTAAAAATCAGAAATAAGCATAGGTAGATAATAGATAGCTAGGAAGACAGATGAAAGTTATAAATTACTAGAAATAATGATTTTTTTCCTCAATGGACCTTTCACCATGCTTTCTCTCAGATGTTATTTATGGTTGTTTATGCCTGATGACATTAAATTTTTATCTAATTTTCAATATGACAGCATATTATAAATACAGGTAAAATAATCTGAAGAAGCTGCAATAGTTCTATATAATGGCCAAACAGGGATATGCTATCAGTCAGAGACAAAGAATATAAAAACAAATTCTATTATGGAAAGAAAGCTACCAAATTGTGAAAGCACAAATTTCTGGAGCTATCTTTATTAGATATAAATATATTTCATCAAGTCAAGGAAGGCATCACTGAATCATAAAAACTGATATTCATAAGGAAAACTGATCAAGAGAATAAATTATTATGTTTTATGTGCATAATTTGGTCAAGAATTTAAGATATTGTACAATCAATTTTCCAAAGGTATCTGTCAATAATTATTTATTAATTTCAAAAGAAGAAGTTGCTTAAAATAGAACATTTTAGCTAAAACATCTGCTCTAAATTATTAATGATAAAAACTTTCCAGTAATAGTGGCTAAAAAGGAGACTTAATTTCTTGGATTAAAAGTAATTTAAATTTAATAAGTGCAAATTGAAGTATACTAAATGCTTTAATCAATGTTTCTTACTAAATTAGCTAAGAACAAGAACTAATCACAACACTATTTTCAAAGCAATAAGTCACATCTAGACATAAAATTATAATTGTCTTTGGATTCATTCTTTCATTCATTTGAAAATGTCTGTGCAATCCTTACTATTTAAAGAGCATTGTATTTAATGTTATGAGAAACCCAAGTATGAAAGGGATGTTAATCCTTCCTTGAAGGAATGTATTTTTTTCAATAAATAACATATGCTTTATTAAGGACATGGGATTGATAGAGGATATTCATAACTTTAAAAGTGAGATGGTGCTAAGAAAGGTGGACCCTGAACTTAAAGTATTTAAAAAAGAGAGAATATTAAAACACAGACTTAAAGAAAGTAGAGATAAAAGATAAACAATATCTACATACTGAACGGTAGAAAATGATGACATTTAAAGGAGAAAAAAAAAACCCACTTCTCATTGTATCGTGTTTCTGCTTATCTTCAAAAATATAATTGTTGTTAAAATGGAAATTCATTGAGTAGATGTAGAAGACCACAAAATTATATGATAGGGAGGCAAAGGAATGGGAGTTTTTAAAAGGCAATATTAGAATAATTTAGCTGGAACAAATTTGTGTAGACAAAAAAGATTAGCATGTGGATTTGCATTTTATCCTAGAAGGTCTGAAATGCTTGGGGCTTATTTATTTCTTCGGTTGTTGTTATTTTATTTTTAAAAATTAAGTTATATGAACTACATTTAATTAAAAGCTTTGCCTCTTTCCATGGTGACTCCCCTCCATCATACATCCCATTGTGTCTTGTAGCATAACATGATGACCAGCATTTTTGGTAAGTGATAAATGGGAGGTTAAATTCGAGATGCATTTATTATTGGTTTAGTGGAAAATATCTATACCATCATACCTGTCCTGCTGAACTGATGGTGTCCTGGGATTCCAACATCCATTGTCATAACTCATCCAGGGATAAGACATCTATTGTCATAGCACTCACCATAATAAAAGGACAATGACAGCCTGGAGACCATGCCACAATATGTACTCTATGGCATTAAGAATGGAAAATATGCATATGTGCACAGTAGAGAAATAAAACCAAGATATTAAATGTTCAAAATTGAAACTAATCTATAGAAGTTTTATTAGATGTGCATAACTATAAATGAATAATCGGTTTTCATTTTTGACTTGTCAAAATAGAATTTTTTTCCTTTACAGAAATGTGCTCAATGTTGCAAGATTGTAATTTACATATATATATGTGTGTATGTATATAAAACAATATAATTTGTTTGACATAAAAAGGAAAGAATTCCTATGTTTATAAGGTATATGACCATAGTATTGCCACAAGTGTGAGTAGATCTGTTTGTGAAATAGCATGTGCTGTGCAGTCCAGGCTATAGAATATCATCTTAGCATGATGTCATGAATAAGAAAACAAAAATCTGAGAAGAAAAAAGTTTCCTTAACTAGCAATAATAAAAAATAATATAATCAATGCTGCTAATAGAATATTTCAAGTAATATTCTATTCTAATTATAAAAATAGAATAAAATTTTATTTATATATGAAGAGACTATCAAAGAGTTTCTTAATAAGCAATATTCTAGAAGTATGTTGGTAGTTAACTAATACAAATATTAGGATAATATTCTTAAATTATGATGTAGGTGGTATTTTGTAGTTTTTAAGTAACATAAGATTTTTTTCTTATCATTAATAAATATTTACTGTCAAACCTAAACTTGTTTTAAAATTTTGGATTCTTTTCTGAAGAAAGACTCCTCTACATTAATAAAGTTCAAGACAAAAAAATAAAATCCACATTCACACGAACTTGTGTGAAGTCCAGATGAGATTCCCAAAGGGCAGGGGTAACCTGATAGCAGAAGGCAGATTGCTGAAAGATTTCCAGCAACCCAGTCTGAATATGCCTGAATTTTCCCAGGGCAATGCTGAATGATTATTACTTGGCCTTAGTGTATTCAATAGAATGAGCAAATAGGTGACACCACAACGAATTGTATACAAGAATCATCCACACCATGTTCCTTGACACCAACCTCCAACAGTTCTGAGAAACATGATGAGGTAACCTTGTCAATACATGGCTGCATTTTCCAGTTGTTCAAGTGTTGGGAGTGCAAAGCAGTTTCATCTGATTTAGAAATTTGAATTAACATGGCATTACTCTCCCTTAAGAACCAAATTTAAACCTATTACATGTGGGACCTAGCCTAGGACTGTGAAAAATTCTTGCTTCTTCTATAGACGTGTAACAAGGTTTTTGCAACTCTTACTTTTAAAGCCAATTAATTTTGAGAAAATAATAAGGAATTGCCATGTAAAGGTACAAAGAAATCTCAGAAAAAAAAACAAAGACTTGGCAATTACATGGGATAGAAAAGAAATTGCATTTAAAAGGAAATGTTTAAAAAATAAAAGCCCTAGAAAATACAGTGCAATCAGGGGAAGGATGTTAAAAAAACACACACACAAAAAAACAGAGGATAGTAGTGTCTAAGGTCTCTGTTTCAAATATTCAAATTGGATAATTTAAGAAAGAATGAGACTCAGATAGTGGCATTATTAGACAAAAGTTCTTGCCCAGATATTGGATCCTAATTGGGAGTTCCATGGGAATAAGCTCCATGGAAAAGATATAATTATATTGACTACTCTTATTTTAAATTACTGACCATTACTCCACTGGGTTCTCAGTTCTAATTTACTACATTCTCTTAATATTCCACCCTCCTGAATCACTGTTTCATACTCCCACGCTTCTCTTTAAGTCCCCAACACTCTATACCCCCAACCTACTCATTGTGCTGCTTAGTATTTTGTTAGTGGTATCAATCCATAGGATTGTATGCAGATAATTTCTTCTAATTGCCAATAGCCATTTTTATAGAATTTGTTGTATCAATATACCATATTTCATTTTATCACTCAATTTTTGATGAGCATTAATATATGTTTTGGGGAGATGAGGGCTATTATAAATATTATAGCTATAATTTAGTACATATGCTGTAATTAACAAACAGGAATTTCACTTGTGTATATATCTTGGAATGCACTCATGGGGCCAAAGGGTATGCATATATTCAATGTTAGAAGATAAGGACAAAGAGCTTTCTAGAGTCAATATTCAAATTTACATTTTCACCAGCAGTGTATAATGTATTATGTGTTCATATCCCTCACAATATTTAGAATTGTCATTCATTTTCATTTTAGCCATTCTCACATGTGTAAATTTATATCATTTCACTGATATCCAAGGAAATTAAATATTTTTATATGATACTTATTGTCCATTTCAATATGCTTTTATATGAAATATTTATTTATGTTTTTTAGGTAATTTTTGTGTAGTCTATCTTTTTTGTATTCATTTGCTGCATAAAGTAAAACAGATATAAATTAAGTGACCTATCTTGTTATAATTCGCAAATTACTTCTTTATAAATATGTTTTTGGCCCAAGAGGACCCTTATTGACACTTACAGTTTTTTTTTAAGTTTTCAGTTTAATCTACCTAATATCCATTCTCTTCATAATTTAAATTTGCATTCTGTAGCCAAGATTAGCCAGTGTGACTTCATGTTTTCCTACCTTTGGTTTCATATTATTCCCTATACTTACAACTCTCAGAAGACAACATACAGGAATTCCTCACTTCCTAGAAGAATAAGAAGAACTACGTTTTTCATTATATATTGTGGAGTTTCTAACTGGAGTATATGATAACACTGAATGCTCATGTAGCCAAGCCTGCCTTTTGTTTACGAAGCTTAAATATTTTAGATATTTTTAAAAATCACTTTTTTCAACAATAGTACCATTGTCACTCCACATGTTTTCTAGGGCTATACTGTCTAATACACGTAGTCACTTGCCATAAGTAGCTATTCAGTAAACGAAATATAAATTGTTCAAATTCAGATGTCATGAGTATAAAATGCACACTACATTTGCAGACTTACGAAAAACATAATATGAAATAGCTCAATAATATTTTACATTGATTATATGTTGAAATAAAATTTTAAAAATAAATTTGGTTGAATACAATTAATTTAATGTGTTCTTTTAGTTTTAAAAATTGTGCTTCTAGACAATTTAAAATTATCTTTGTGGCTTACATTATATTTCTATCGGACAGTGCTATTCTAAGAAATGGAATGAGCCATCTGTGTGCTAAATCTGAACATTAACTCCTCATTTCTCTTTCATTTCCTCTGTAACAAACCTAATTTCTCCTGTGGCTTCATCTGGAAGTAGAAATACCTAGAAAAGAATAGAAGTATGTTAACATTTGTAATGATATATTTTTTCTTATTTGAATATGAGCGAGGGGATTTTAAGGCCACATGGAGTACCAGGAATTTCCCTACAAAGTTTCCTTCAGGTATTTGATCTTGTGATCGAGGCAAAAATGCACTCAAGGAAGTAGAATCCCTAGTGATCAAATTCAGTGGCATAGACTGAAAGAAAATAAGGTATGTAAGGTAGCCCATAGGCTGTGGGTGTTTGAGAACTTGGGCCAAAGTAAAAGGGCAAAATATTTATATTTCACCCCTCTTTATTATTTTATTGAGGTTAAATCTATAAGATGTGAAATTAACCATTAATCATTTGAAAATGTACAATTCAATGTCATTTAATACATTCATAATGATGAGGAGCTATCACCTCTATCTGGTTCCAAGAGATTCTCATCACCTCCAAAAAGGTTTTGAAAATGGGCAAACTCCTGCTCATAGGAATTTCTCTTACTAATGGGAGCATACTTTGTGGTTTCGATCATGAGAGTGGCATAATCAGAGTCATGTTTTAGCTGACCGGGATTAGCAGTGAAGAGAATGGTGTACATATGTCTTTGAGCCTCATACTCTCACATTCCACTGCCCCACGTCCTTGGGCAAGTTGTTTTCATGACGAGCATTCCTGACATTTTCTGTGAAATGTAAACCCTAAATACCTTTACAGATATTTTTCATCTACAAAATAAAATGAATCCTTGGGCTTCTAGCTTTGCCAACTACTCATTGAGTTTATTTTAATACCTCTTCTCTGTTTCCACTACACCACTGCATGACTCTTAAGTCCATTAACTATGTATTACATCATCACTTTTATACCCCACAGCACTTAGTTTCATGACTTGTGTACTGAGGAGAGCAGTATTTATCAATTTGAGAAATGAATGAATATATATTCTGAAAATAAGTATTTTTATTGAAAAAATATAAACAAAGTACTCATGAAGATAATTATCAAAATAACCATGTCATTAATTACCTTGGAAAAAAGGACAGATAATGATACTTTTCTTAACATAATCAATAGATTCAAATAGCATTTACATCAATGTAAACTAAAATAGGATTTATATTATCTTTTACTTTTCTTAGTATTAAGAGTCTCTGCTTTAGTTCCCACTATGTAATGCTTGATATTCAAGTTGACCTTTAATAAGGATTCCATTGATTAAATAAAACTCTAAAATTTTTAATTTTATAGGAATACTATCATTTAAAATATTAAGTAGATACATGCTATGTTTTCTTTGACAATATTAAAACATATAAAGCTGTATCATTTATGAAAAATTTATTTGAAAACAGTGATAGAGAAAATAACACAGATTTCAAACTGAATACAGGCATACTTGGGAAATATTACGGGTTTCGTTCTATAACACCACCACAATTAAGAGAATATCAAAGTAAAACAAGTCACATGAATTTTTTTATTTCCGGGTTCATGTAATAGTTATGTGTACAATATGTTGTAGTCTATCAAGTATGTGATAGTATTATATCTTAAAAAAAAATACCTTAACTTTAAACACATTATTGCTATTAATAAAAAATGCTGACATGATGACACAAAGAGAGCACATACTATTAGGAAAATGATGCAGATAGAATTGCTCAACACAGGGTTGCCACAAACCTTCAATTTGTAAAAATTACAATATCTATTAAGTATAAGAAGCAGAGTCCAATAAAATGAGGTGCACCTGAAATTCCAACTCCTTAACCCCAAAATGGCTATAATAAATACAGTCAGCTAATAAATAGAGTCAGATAATAAATGCAGCTACCCCTGCTGGTTATAAATCCAGAAAGTAACAGAAACGATAAATGAAGAAGTTCAGATATAAATAAAATTTAATAATTAGATCATAATTCTGAAAAATATGAACGGAAGATAAGCAGACTCATTAAAAGGTGGAAAACAGGTAACATTACACTGAAGACTAAAAGCAGATTCTGAAACATTCTTAAAATAATTATTTCTTTTAAAGCAGAGAGCTGCATCAACACCTGAAATGTTATGCAAGCGGCAACAAGTGACAATCATAATGGCAGGGCCTGCTTCACAGGTCAAATACTACCTCAAAAACATATGTTCCTGACTCACACAAGCAGACATACATGCACACTTATACTGGGACAGGGAGAGGTCACAGTACTGTGGACTAATGTCAGAAGTTGTAACTGTAAAATTTGTGTGGGAGAGCTGTGCAGTGTGTGGCTGGAAACATCCATGAAGAAGGGAGACTACCCAACCCATGAAGAACAGCAACCTAGATATCAACCCCAGCAGCAAACGTCATCCTTCTTCAGTCATTCTGTGGGCGTTGTGATGCATCACCCAGCTGTGCATTTGGAAATGAAGGGCTCTCGATGCCAGCTTCTGAGAGTGCAGCCCAAAGACAGACTTCCCTGGCAGTTGGTGGGAACTTCCTCGGATGAGAATAGTTACCTTGACCAAGATCATGCTCCCTTTCCAGTAAAGCCAAAATCTAATGGTTAATTGATGAATAGCATAAAGACCTGTTGCTCGTGCACTAAAGTTATTTTAAATATTTTAACATATTTATTTTGAAAATGTTTATTTTTCAAATGCATGTATTATTTAAGCATTTTTCATTGTTCATTACTCTAGATGAAATTCAAGGCATGTTCTGATATAGGTGGTCATTTTACCAGTCATCAAAGAGAGTTCAAAATTGTGATTGATATGCTGAAGAACAAGACGTATCATGAGTCTAAGGATCTCCAGTTATAAAAAGTATAAAAAATTAATGTGGCCAACAGGCTTACAAAATCAAATTTACCTTCTTCTAAATTGTTCATTAAGGTAAAGTGCAGAGATATTTAGAAACTGACATTCTCTACAACTTTCATTTAAAAATCTTATTCCCCCTGAGGTATCAAGCAGGATTTTATTTTATAGAAGCATATTAACATTTATCTTATAAATTATCCCATTCTATGAGCAAGAAAATATGTATTTATGGATTTCCTCTTTTGCTTTGAAACAGCTAAGGATGACATCAAAGATTTGCTACACTTTTACTTTCTAAATATATTCTGAATTTATGTCATGCATTCATGATTGAAGTTTTACTCACTCTTTCAAACATTTAACATTACATCTAATAGAACCTTAAATTTTTGACCTCTTAATAGAACCTTAAATAGAACCTTACATTTTTGACCTCTTCAATCCATACTCCCAGCAACACTGGCTAACTTTTCCTTAGACATCTAAAATAAGATAGGTTAAGTGAGCCACACATGACATTTCTACAACATGTCACATTCTGTAGTATGAGCAGACCTTATGTTATATGCTTCATTTATGTGGTGTCACCCACATCTCTACACAATCAGTTCTTTACTAGTAAATTCTGCAAAAGTTTATTGGTTAGGGTCCATTCAAGAGAGAGAAATCACCCTTTTATTTGAACAGAGAACATTTAAAATAAAGAATTATTAACAGTGGATTAGAATGACAAGAAATTACTTAAGTGGAAGGGAAAAAAGAAACTCTAAACCTGCAGCCCCCACACTTGGGTCCATGGACCACTACTGGTCCATGGCCTGTTAGGAACGAGCCACAGAGCAGGAGGTGAGTGTTCCCCACCACCACATCACTGCATCAGCTCTTCCTCCTGTCAGATCAGCAGCAGCATTAGATTCTCACAGGAGAGTGAACTGTACTGTAAACTGCACATATAAAAGATCTAGGGAGTACACTCCTTATGAGAATTTAATGCCTGATGGATCTGAGGTGGTATTGAGATGGTGATGCTAGTGCTGGGGAGTGGTTGCAAATACATATTATCATTAGCAGAGATGTTTGAGTGCACAATAAATGTAGTAGACTTGAATCATCCCCAAATCAGCCCCCACTCTAGTCTGTGGAAAAATTTTCTTCCATGAAACTGGATCCCTGGTGCCAAAAGGTTGGGCACCGCTGCTCTAAAGCATGCTTTTGTTCTAAGTAAGGGTACCTAAAGAAGAAATACCCTTTAAAGGGTAGAATCCTTAGGGAGGCTGGGGGGCAAATCAGACCTCTTGGGGAGGGTGGTTGATGCCTGCAAAATGGTAGAGTTTTCTAATGTTTCTGGTCAGAGCTGTAGCTGCTAGTTGGAGAACCAGCTTTTGGGATACTGATACCATTCTAGTAGCAAACTACTTGTGCAGGTTGCAGAAGACTTTCTGGAAAGCCAACTGAAAGCACTACCTAAACTCACAAGAAAACTTCTGGGGATCCCTGGCACTGGGGGTAGGGAATTCTTGTTGTTGACTCACCCAGAAGCCAACTGGAGTGTCCTGAGGTGTGTCACTGATCTTTTGGCAGACTCAAAACCTTTCATGCTAGGGTGTATGTTTCCCCGAGAAACCAACCGTTTGGGGAGGGTGTGCTGGGAGAAGAATGGGGAAGTACTGCTTGGTGCTGACCACCAGGATACTGCAAAATAGCACCACACACTCCAGAGCCACAAAACAAAAGCAGCACATCCACCAGAAAGAGGAAGAAAAAGTTATTTTAGCATTCACTGCTATCAATGCTTAACATTGTGCTGGCTGGCAGAACAAATATATATTTATAGGCCCAACACTGTCACAGAGCAGAAAGGGTATAAATTAATAACTAACATAGCCTCTTTGGTTATTCAATTACTCAGCTTTTATATGTAACAGTATACACATATTTAACTTCTCTACAAAAACAAACAAGTCTATATTTCTACATAAAAAGCTATAGCCAACCCTTTTATAAATGAAGTTCTCCCCATTTTCTCACCAGGAAAAGAGATATCATCCTCCCAGTAGTCACTATGTATATTGCTGTCTCTATATCAATTACTTCTCAATGCTGTGTCAGTCCCATAGAATATTCTATTACCTAACCTCTAAATTGGCAGTTAACCAAAAATATACATACACACACATATACTCATATATCCATATATACATACATATATATATATTTGAATAAGGAGAGGGGAAAATGATTAGCATATACAAATAAGCACATGCGTATGACAAGCAAAGAGTATGAAAAGCTACTACAGTCTCTATTTGCTTAATTAAACATTGATTTCCAAAATAAGCAAATAAGAGACTGTAGTAGCTTTTTATTCATAAATCTAGAACAAATAATTCCACACTTCATTTGGAACCAGAAAAGAGCCTAAATAACCAAAGCAATCTTAAGCAAAAAGAACAAGACTTCAGGCATCACTTTACCCAACTTTGATCTAGACTACAAGGCTACAGTAACCAAAATAGCATGATATTGACACAATAATAGAGACATAGACCAATGGAGCAGAACAGGGAACCCAGATAGAAAACCATCCTATATTGTCATCTTGTCTTTGAAAAAGTAGACAGCAACATACACTGGGGAAAAGATCTACATTCAATAAATGGTGCTGGGAAAATTGGATAGCCACATGTAGAAGATTGGAATTGGATCCATATCTCTCACCACTCACAAAAATTAATTCAAGATGGATAACAAACTTAATCTAAGCCATGAAACTCTACAAATTCTAGAAGAAAATGTTGGAAAACCTCTTCTAGATATCATCCTAGGCAAATAATTTATGAAGAAGGTCCCCAAGGACAATCACAGAAACAACAAAAATAAATAAATGATACTTGATTAAATTAAGAAACTTCCATATAGCAAAGGAAACAATCATTAGAGAGAATAGACAGCCTGTAGAATGGGTGAAAATATTTGCTGCTATACATCCAATAAAGGGCTAATAACCAGAATCTACAAATAACTCAAGCAAATAGGCAAGAAAAATCAAACAACCCATTAAAATTGGGCAAAACACATGAATAGAAACTTTTCAAAAGAAGATAAACTAATGATCAATAAACATATGAAAAAATGCTCAACGTCACTAATCATCAGAGAAATGCAAATCAAAATTATAGCAATACATCACCAAATCCCAGTGAGAATGGCTTTTACCAAAAAGTCCAACAACTAGAGAGCGATTTTATTGAGCAGGAATAGTTTTAGTATAACACTAATATATTCAGTTATTCAAAATTAACACCTACCTGGTTTATGTAACTAAAGCCACCAGTTTTTGCTGGCAATTAGATATGGGGAACTATCAATAACTAGGGCAGCTGAAGATACTATAGTACTTGTCACTGAAAAATACTTGCTCACACATACACTAAGAAATTAAAAAATTAAAAAATTTAGCTTAAAATTAGTTGAAATTTACTCCTGTAAGCTGCTTGACATCTTTAAGTGGTAGGAATCCTTATACTCATAAATTCTGTGTTCAAGATTGCATTTGCTGTTTCTTTTCTTCCTCTGTCTTTTCAACTTATACATGATACAAGATCACTTTTATACAAATTTTGACCTCCATGTATGTGGATAAGAAAAAAGAGAATGTGTGGCACTCATAGACACACTTTAAAAACTGTCATCTTGACATCTTCCCTTACATCTTAATCGATTTATCTTGCTTGAATTTTAAATATCAAATAATCAACTGTTGTATATGGTATAATATTTAGCAGAAAAAAAATAGACATATTGGTTAATAATGAAGGGATGATATTGACTCCCAGAATGGCAGAGGGAGGACTTTGGTGATTTTATTCTTCCAAAAAACTGATGAAAGTACTTGCAAACGGGGAATTGCAACCATTTGGGAGCTCTGAATGTTGAACAAATCCAGAGAATGCACTGAAAATCATCTATTGAGAGTAAACTTCTGAACTTGATTAAGATAGAGGAATTTGTGATGTTTCGATTCAAGGCTGAATCTCCCATCTTTTCTCTCTTCTGAGATCCTTGTCGTTGTTGCCTGAAAAGTCTCCAGTCTTATAATCAACAGAGAAGATTGACTTCTTTTAGAGCTCTTATCAAACTACCACCCCCAAAACACAAACAACATTTTGTCCGTACTTAAAACTCCTTGCAAAAACTCTATTTCCATAGTGTGTTGACTATTTAACTTATCTTAGACCTGAGATCAGGAAAACAAACAAAAACTATTTCCAGAGAATTAACAGTAACAACAAAAATAGAAATTTGATGTCAAAGTCTCAGCTGCCTAGGTCTTGATTTTAATTGCTGTAAATAAAAGCCTGGCCAAACACATTATTTAGAAAGAGATCCTAGAAAACTAATCAACCATAAGAATCTTTGAGAAAATTATATATTCTTGTTGATCCAAAAGACTGTGTGCATGGGGGAATGGTCTGTATATTTCCGTGAAAGACATAAATGAAGAGAAGGTGCCAGTAACTCTCCTCTCAGTAACCTTAAGACCAGCAGAAACAAAAAACAAAATCTAAGGCTGTCTTGGAAACAGCTTGGAGTTTGAAGCTCTGCCTTCTGACAGAGATCCCCTTAGCAAAGATAGAGAATACAGTCAAGGATACTAAGAAAACTTCTGACCAGTCATTTCCAGATCACTAAAGTATAATGAGCTGGGGATGATCCCTAGAAAATTAGGCTTAAAGATACAAAAATTACAAAACTGAACAAAATAACACCCCCCTCACCACACACACACACACACACACACACACACAGACATACACACACATGCTTCCAAAGAACTAGGGGGCTGAACATCATAGAGAATACAGAATCCACACAGTTAGTCCAGGAAAACCACTAATGAATAATCAGCAATGAGAGAAACAACAATAACAACAGTAAAAACCAGCAATAACAGAAAAAGATGAAGTAAGCTGAACCTAACCAAAGCTGTTATAATATATTGTCTGAAACAAATATATTTTGACAAAATTTATGACATGGACAAAGAAATCGGAAGGTAGGCTATATACAAGGCATGTGTATATAACAAAAAGTATTCCTGAATAAGAATGAATTTTCATATTAATAGACAAAACTATTAAAAATGTATTCAAAGAACTAAAGGAAACTATGGAGGGCCAGAGATAGTAGTTAAAAGGACATCTAAAAGTATTGAAAGAAAGGTTATCCAAAAAGTTCTATATTTGACAAAAATGAAAAGAAAAAATCATACATACCCAGGTAAACAAAACCTAGCAGAGACTGTCACCAGCAAATTTGTCCTAATAAAATGCTAAATTTTATTAGGTTAGTATGATAATAAACAGTAGACTGAATCCATGTAAGAAGGAAAGAATTCCAGTAAAACTAACTAAATACATAAATGTAAAATACATGTTTTCTTTTATAACTCTTCACTTCTTTTAAAAAATAGCAGCATAAAGAAATTACTATAAAACTATGTTAATGGACTTATATTGTATAATGATGTAATTTGTATGAAAATAAGAGAAAAAAGGGAGAAGATGGGGTTATATGGGAGCAAAACACTTCTATAATTGGTGATCTATATTCTATAATTGGCATTACTTCTAACTAGATTATTTTAAGTTAAGATACTAGTTTTAGTACCCACAGTAATTACTTTAAAAAATTAAAAATATAATAAAAGTACTAATAAGGGAATTGGAATCATACATTGAAAATATTCATTTAACTCAAGAGAAAGCAATACTAGAGAAACAGAAAAATAAAAATAATTTGTTCTTTTGAGGCAGAATCCATTTCAGTATCAATTATACTGTAATAGATATACAGACCTGAAATTTTATCATTAATGTAGAACAAAATTATTTTAGACATTCCTATAATCAGAAAAAATAAAAATGGAATATATTTAGCAATATTAAAATGAACTTAAGTTACATTAGTGAAATATTTAAATATTTAAATCATATGTATAATAATCCTGTTGGACTCTAAGTGGGAGAGAACATTCTAAAGGATCACTTTGAAACCCATACTTTAAGAGACTTGTGATAAACTAGAACAAATTTATACAAGACTGTAAAATCAGGTTACTGAATGAAATGAAAATCATGGCATTAGAGTAATGGTATCATGAGGTCTCATTCATAAATACTAAAAAAAATCTGTAATTTTTTGAGTTCACATGTCATCTAGTATATGTAAGAATTGATGAGTAAAGACAAAACCTTTGAAATATACAATTATTTTATCTCAGGGTAAAATTTTCAAATACAGCATTAAAAATCAAAAAGCCGAATAAAATGAGACAGTTCATTAGAATAAGGAAAGTCCACATTTGCTCCTCATAACTAAGTGAAAAAATAGAAAGAATAGTAACTAACTAAGCAAAGATAGAAGCCAATTTGCTGGGTTAGAATTTAGCCATCAACATGTGACCTTGGACAATTATTTAATGTATCATGTATTCAAGTTTCCTTACTTGAAGAATGGAGGAAATCCCTAAAACTTATCCTAGAGGATAGTTATAAAGATTAAATAAATATATTAATATATCAAAACTACCAAAGTATTATTTTGGCTATTATTAATAACCAATTCTTTAATCAACATAAAAGAAATACAGCAGAGTGCTCATACCCAGATGTTTAGCCTTCTTTCCTGATTACTTTGGCTCTGAAATATTTTTTTCCAGTTTTATTTACTGCCAATAGGGCAATAGATGTGCTTTCTAAACAAATCAAATAGAAGATTATCATAACCAATATTTAAAAACAAACTTTTTGATAAAATTATAAGACATCAATCAAAACATGTCCTTTCTCGGCATCCAAAGCCACCCTTTAAAGGTGGGTACTGATTTGTTTTAAGAAGATCCTTGAGATCATCTTCCATATCTATCTATGATGAACTACCTTGCAGTAATGCAGCCTGCCTACTGAGAATAACAATAAAAGATGGAGGAAGACATTGATGGTAATGTCATTGAAAGCACTGGAGAATTATTAAGGCAGCTAGGAATTAAGAGATCAAAGTTTCATATAAAGGACAATCCAAGAGTGTTCATCTTTCCGCTCAAATTCTAATCAGTACAGACTGAGAAGCACCTAAGAAGATAAAAAATATATGCAATATTATTTGTACTTTTCAAGAGCAAGGCCAATAGAAAATGGAGTTTAGAATCCACAGAGGTGAAGAATCTTAGGGAATAGGAATATACCTAAGAAATACAGATGGATCTCTTAAGGAAGACTCTTAAGTATAAGAGTAAACTGAAAGTAGTTCAGACATTGCAGAAGTTGAAACCTTATCTTCATTCAGCTAAACAGCATTCAATAATCCAAATACAGATCCCAGATACTTGTAGAACATGGTCCTTTTTGCTTACCCTGGCTTTCACAAGATGCTCTTAAAATATGTGCATAGCAACTGGGCTAGAGATAGGTGGTGAGGAGCTGCTAGACAGATAGCTTTTAGATAAGAGCTGAAATTGACCACAATTAATCACAATGTACTTCTCCATTTTTTTTTTTTTTTTTTTTTGAGACAGAGTCTCGCTTTGTTGCCCAGGCTAGAGTGAGTGCCGTGGCATCAGCCTCGCTCACAGCAACCTCAAACTCCTGGCTCAAGCAATCCTCCTGCCTCAGCCTCCCAAGTAGCTGGGACTACAGGCATTCGCCACCATGCCCAGCTAATTTTTTGTATATATTAGTTGGCCAATTAATTTCTTTCTATTTATAGTAGAGACGGGGTCTCGCTCTTGCTCAGGCTGGTTTCGAACTCCTGACCTCGAGCAATCCGCCCGCCTCGGCCTCCCAGAGAGCTAGGATTACAGGTGTGAGCCACCGCGCCCGGCCCACAATTTACTTCTGAAGCCCTTCCTGCAGAAGCCGTCCAGAAGACTCCACAGTTCCAAAACAGCTACATCAGATAGATTCAGAAAGTATAATTTTTGTCTAGGTCTAAGTGCAGATTTCTTATGCTTCCTACTCTGTGATCTTCCCAAATCCCTCTCACAATGATTTTAAATGATACAATTGGACTGAATTAACTGGCCCACCATCACCAAAATCTGAACTTCCACACTTCACTGTTGTGTATGTAAAAAAAAAATATATATATATACATATATATATACACATATATATATGTGTGTGTATACACACACACACACACACACACACCTCTTTTTTGATGAAGTTACCAGGATTGTATATGGAAGCCATGAAGATTTTTGACCATTAAAACATGATTATTCTCTGAAACTGCTATTCAGCAGAATTTCAGAAGACTTGGTGCATAGTAACAAATAGATTAGAAACATAAAGCTCAAGACAAATGAAGAAAACTGAATAAGAATACTGTGATTGGAACTAATATAAAATAATTCTACAAAATATCCTATTCAGATGCATTCAGTAAATTTCTCTTTTCAATTGCAGATAATTCTAACCTTTAATAACTACAAAAAGAGAAAAAGCAACCATCATGATCCTGGAGAAGAAAGTAAATTTTTTCCAATCTGATCTCTTCTATCTGCCTTAGTTCCTTCTTGGACCTTGACAATATTTTATACTGTATCTATTTTCTTTGTTCTGGCATGGAAACAGCAATCTCTGGGGACCTGAGCACCAGCATGTATAGTGAATTTGATGCAGTTGCAAGATAAAAGAATTGTCTTATCAGGGCCACTATTCTAGGGACATTTGTGTCAACTTAAATGGAGAATTCCTGAAAAAATTTCTTTGAATATAAATCTTGGTAAACGTGAGATATATATTACAGAAATGTAAAGTATACTATCACCTTTAAGGTAAAAGATAGAGATTAAAGTGTTTTACTACTTCTTAGCCTACCATTATCTTTAAGGTATAAAAAGAAGAAGATATATACAACAACAAAAAATGATAGATATAAATTAATAAAAGAAGCAGATCATCATATAGGTTCCCCAATTGGAAAATAATAAAAGTTGTTCATAGTCAGCAAGAACTTACAGATACAGAAATACAAATTTATGAATACATATAGATAAATAACATGTATTATTTCGAATTATAAAGAAGGAAGATTTATTTTATAAAATTTAGTCTAATACTTGGTACCTATTTTTTAAATATTAAAATTATTTTCAGACATAAAAAAGTAAATTTCTAATGAGTTTTCAAGTGAATCAAAAAGAAAATTCAAGGCAACTGAAATGAGCATGATACCCAAAAGCAAAAAGAAATGAAGAAAACATAAACTATTAAATTGTCAATAAATTTAAGTTAATAAAGTTAGAGTGAAATAAGAAAATATTGTACTCATAAAACAAAATCCAACTCATTAAAAAGAACCACTTGGACAAAGAGAAATAATTTGTAAATATACATGAATAATAAATATGCAAAAGAATCAGTAACTAGAAGAAAGACATTTGGAAGAATTCTGAATAACCTAAGGCAAAGAGAAAAAAAGGCAAATATAAAAGTTAAAGTAGATAAGAAATGTTTCAAAAGTTCAAATTCATTATTTTAATTTAACCAGAGACTATATATAGAAAAATATTGAAAAATAGCAGAAAATATTCATTAAAGAAAGTTATATCCTCAACTTGAAAACATCTATTTGCCAAGCAGATTGAATACTAAAAGACCAAAATGTATGTATGTGTGCCTGTGTGAAATTTAAAATATCAGATACAGAATGAAAAACTAAAATGTTTCTAGGGAGAAAGAAATGTACACTGACAAAGGAAGAACAATCTGATTACCATATAGATTTTCATATGTTAATCAGGTAGGAGAGGAAATGAAGCAATGCTTTCAATTTTATAAGATAAAATAGAGACAAAAGGGAAAATGGCTGACTACAGGATTCTTCTTCCACAAAGAAAAAACAAAATAGGGAGTAGAAAATCACACACTTTATACATCATCTAAGGGAGGACACTAAAATTCCACAGAGAAGTGACAGGAAACACCTAGAGCAAGGAAGGAGAAGGACGTCAGACAGCCTGTACACTGGGATAGCCTGGGAACCTGGAGAGGCTCCCTGATGTGGGAAGAGCCTCCCAGATGTGGGGAAAGGGTAAGTGAGTGCCCACCTTGGACTCCTGCATCCTACCCATGGGAAGGTCACTGGACCCTCCTGGGCCCAAGGAATAATCTAGGTATCTTCCTAGAGATTGTAGGAAGGCATTATTCCAGAGACAGAGCTCATACTGAGTTCCCCAAACTCCTCAAATACTAAGCAGCTAAAGCAAGGTACCATTTTGAGAGTCTGGTCTCCACCATATAGGATCCTGCACTGCTCTGGCACCCCACTGACATCCTCCACCCATAGCCATCCTCATGCCTGCCTGCTGCCTCCAGGGCTAAAACAGGAGCCATTAGCAGTGACCCAGCTGCCCTCAGCAGTGAAGCTGGTGCACATTTACAACTTCCCCATCTGCAGCAGCTGCCACAGTGAGCTACTGAAGTTGGGGCAACAGCACAAATGAACTGTGCACATCCCAGCTGCCTGAATATGGCTGATGCCTTTGAAAGGAAGTTTATCCTTCTTAGTAGCAATGTTATAGCAGCCGGTGCTACCCCCACCTAAGCATTCTGCCATGGGCTTGGAATCACCCTAGCCCTGCCTACAAAGTCCAGATACTGGAAGCCCCAATGGGGTACATAAGGACAGCTCTGTCCAGCCAGGTTTCATGAACCTTTCCCTGCTCCCACCAGGGCTTAAGCCCACTATCTGGGGCACTGGGGACCACCCAGCTCAGTCCACCACCATTATCACCTGAGCACTTCACCCAGGAGCCTGAAGTCAGGCCGACCCAACCTGCTGCTACCACCATAGCAGGCACACACATGCATATGTCATCTGTCAGACTGGGGACTGGCCTGCCCAATCCATCATAGCTATTGCCAAGACCAACATTGACCACTGGGGACCAAGAGGTTAGTCTCCCTAATATTGTCAAAGCATACGCTCACTGCCCAGGAGCCCAAGAACCTACCCACCCACTGGGCCCATCTCTGCTACTACTGCCATGGAAGCAACCTGTGTCAAGGCCCATGAAACTGCTCTCCTAATCTTGTTGACACCAGGGCTAACATATGCCACCCTGTAGTCTGAGGACAGGCCCACTTGGCAACCCCAACCCCAGAAAAACTTCACCACAGCCTCCACTAACAACTATACCCTAAGCCACTGAGGAAAGCACAGACACCATCTACACTGTTTACTGGTGACGATATCATATGGAGATTATACTACTGCATGCACCAAGACTCAAGCCAAAGTGCCCTACCCAACCAGCATTATAGACACAACTTCAGAAAAAAAACTTCCTCTATGAAAGCAAATTAAAAAAATTGAAAGATGCAACTGTTATACCAGATGTACAGATATCAATATAACGATATAAAAATATGAAAAATCAAGGAAATATGACACCTCCAAAGGAATACAATAATTATCCAGCAAGAAATTCTAATCACAAGGAAATATGTGAATTCATGAAATATCAGAAAAAGAATTAATAATATTAAAGCAGTTCAGTGAGATATAAGATAATACAGAAGAGAAATATAAAAACAATCAGGAAAACAATTCAGGATATGAATAAGATATTTTCCCAAAAAGTAGACACCAAAAAAAAAAAAAAAAAAGAAGCAAATTCTGAAACTGAAAAATTCATTAAATGTACTTCAAAAGACATTAGAAACTTTTAACAATAGGCTAGATTCAGCTGAGGAAAGAATTTCAGAACTTGAAGGCAGGTCTTTTGAAATAAAACAGACAGACAAAAATTAAAAAAAAAAAACAGAAAAATAATAGAAAAAACTGAACAATGCCTCCATGACATATGGGGTATCATACAGTAAGCAAATATTAGAATTTTTGTTGTCAATAAAGCAGAGAGAGGCAGGTGTGATGGTCCATGCCTGTAATCCTAGCACTCTGAGAGGCTGAGGCAGAAGGATAACTTGAGGTCAAGAGTTTGAGACCAGCCTGAGCTGGTCTATTTTCCTACTAAAAATAGAAAGAAATTAGGGGAACAACTAAAAATATATAGAAAAAATTAGCTGGGCATGGTGGTGCATGTCTGTAGTCCCAGCTACTTAGAAGGCTGAGGCAGAAGGATCACTTGAGCCCAGGAGTTTGAGGTTGCTGTGAGCTAGGCTGACGCCATGGCACTCTAGCCTGGGAAACAAAGTGAGAATCCATCGAAAGAAAGCAAGAAAGCAAGAAAGCAAGCAAGAAAGCAAGCAAGCAAGCAAGCAAGCAAGCAAGCAAGCAAGAAAGAAAGAAAGAAAGAAAGAAAGAAAGAAAGAAAGAAAGAAAGAAAGAAAGAAAGAAAGAAGAGAAAAACAAAAGGATTAGAAACCTATATAACAAAATAATAGCTAAAAGTTCCCAAGTCTAGCAGGTGATTTAGACATGCATATATGGGAAGCTCAGAAATCCCCAAACCATGCAAAAAGGTCTTCTCCATGGCATATTATAATCAAGCTATTAACAGTCAAAAAACAAAGAGAGAATACTAAAAGAGAAAGCAAGAGAAAAGCATCTACTGACTTCTAAGGGAGCCCACATTAGGATAATAGTGGACTTCTCAGCAGATATTATACAGGCTAGGAGAGATTGCGTGATATATTCAAAGGCTAAAAACAAACAAACAAATAAACAAACAAACAAACAAAAAAAAAACTACTGCCATTCAAGGTTATTATAACCAGCAGTTGTCTTTTATGAAGGAAGAAGAAACAGAGTTTATCCTAGACCAGAAAAACAGAGGGAATTCAAGCCACTAGACCAGCCATACAAGAAATGCTTAATGGAGTCCTACATCTCAAGGTAAGAAAAAAATATCTACAATCATGAAAACATATGGAAGTATAAAACCCACTGGTAGACCAAACATACACAAAGGAAGAGAAAGGACTCAAATGGTACCACTATACAAAACTACCAAACTACCATGATAAACAATGAGAGAGAAAGAAAGGAACAAATAATATACAAAACAACCAGAAATCAATTACTATAAAAAAGGAATAAACCATTATATAATCAATAATAACCTAGAATGTATTAATATTAATTAATGGATTACACTTTCCACTTAAAAGTTATAGGGTGGCTGACTGGAAAAAAAAAAAAAAAAGACCCAACTGTATGCTGCCTACAAAAACTCCTATTACCCAAAATGACACAAATAGATTAAAAGTAAAAGAATGGAAAAAGAGATTCTGTGCAAACTAACCAAAACTGATCAAAGGCAACTATACTTATATCAGATGAAACAGACTTTAAGTCAAAAACAGTAAAAAAAAAAACAAAAAATGTCATTATATGATGATAAAGGGAATAATTCTCCAAAAGGATGCAACAATTCTAAAGATTTATGTACCCAACACTGGAGCACCCAGACATATAAAGTAAACATTATTAGATCTAAAGGGAGAGACAAACTCTAATACAATATTAGTTGAAGACATCAACACCCCACTTCTAGCATTATACAGAATATCTTAACAAAAAAGTTAATAAGGAAACAATGGATTTAACTGCACATTAGAACAAATTGACATAACAGATATTTATAGATCATTTCACTGAGAAGCAGTGGAGTATACATTTTTCTCATCAACACATGGAACATTCTTCAGGATAGACCACATGTTAGGACATAAAAGAAGTCTCAGTAAATTTTTAAAAAAGCAAAATGATAGCAAATACATTTTTAGACCACAATGGAATAAAACTAGAAATCAATAATCAATAACAGAGGACCTTTGGAAACTGTACAAATACATGGAAATTAAACAATGTGCCTCATTGGGTAAGGGAAGAAATGAAAGAGGAAATCAAAAATTTCCTTAAAACAAATGAGAATTAAAGCAGAACATACCAAATCTATGGAATATAGAAAAAGCAGTGCTAAGAGAGGTTTATAGCAATAAAATTAAAAAGTAGGAAGATTCCCAAGGAAGTCTAATGATGCATCTCAAGGATATAGAATAGCAAGAACAAAACAAACCTAAAATTATTAGAAAGAAAGAAATAAAGAAGATCAGAACAGAATTAAACAAAATTTAGATGAAAAAATGATAAAAAGGATCAACAAAACAAAAAGTTTATTATTTTAAAAGGTAAACAAAATTAATAAAACACTAGCCAGATTAACCAAGAGAGAAGACTCAAATAAACAATATCAGAAATGAGACATTATAAATAAAATAAATTATGAATAAAATTAAAGTCTAATATATGCTTTCTTTTAAAAAATGTTAGGTCCTGAAGTTTTATTTGTGTTGTTATTGTTCCACAATGCAGCTTTCAAAAAGAAAAAGGGTTTCATATCAGAAATAGTTGTTTTCTTAATTTTATGAACATTTATTGGCTTACTAACTCTGGAAATAGGTAAAATCACATAACCTAATATACACCCAGAAGACATTTCTTGGAAACTATGTGTTGTAGAATTAGGGACAAATAGTAAAATAAAAACTTACCTTAAGCTGTCTGCCACATTACAGATATTATATAAGCAATTATGATGGAGAATATAATTGGCTCTAATAGTTCAAGCTCAGTCCACTTATTTATCATGATCACAATAATCTTGGTGTTCAGATGAGTGGAAAGTTGCCTATGTTTCTCATGGCTGATTAAAGTAAGTTATTTGGCTTTATTCAGTTAAGTATTTCTAACTCTGGTGTCTGGGTCCCAACAAAATTATGGGGGGCTAGAACTCTACATCTTTTGAGGGCTGTTATTCTTTCATATATATTTTTTTCCAAAACATGTAAAGAAAATATATATGGGAATAAAATGTATATATGGAAGTGCATATGTAGAGATATTTATTAAATATCTCCAAATACTTTTCTTTTATTATTTCCAACATTCACTGCCATCTTTATGTTCAACACTTCATCGTATCTGCTGTTCTCAGTGTCACTAATAACTTCCAAGTATGTCAGCCCAACAGTATATTCTTCTACTCGTCTTATGTATGAAATCAGTAGCATTTCATTCAGATGGTTGTTATTTTCCTTCAGAATTGTTCACTCACTCTTGCTTCTAGAACACCATACATTCTTAATTCTTCTCATACTTTACAAGTTGATCCTTACTAATCCCCTTTACTGGTTTCTCTTGATTACCCAAACTCTTATTTTGGGAGGGGTACCCCAAGACTCAGTATTCAATACTTTCCTTCTCTTTTTACATTCATTCCCTTGATGATGAGGTACTACCAGAGTATGAATACCATCTAAATTCAGATCACAATAAAATGCACATCCATAGTTTAGACTATGATTCTAAATTAGTGACTACCTACTCAGCCTACCCATTTGAATATTCATTACAAACTTCACCTGTTCAAATGTAGCAACAGAAAATATACAAATGCAAGCAAAGAGAGAAAAATTCTGAAAAAAATTTACAATCCTCAGAGATTAAGGGAATAAGTATCAAAAGCTTTAAGTGGTTTTCCACATGAAGAGAGGAAGAAACTGATACTTGAAAATTAGTGGCTGGCATGAAACAATTTCAAATTTGATAGAAACTCTAAGAAAATCACGAAAAATCAGTAGTAGGAGTGAAGCCATATTATATTGGGAGAGAGTAAAGGGGATGAAAATTACTCTTAATTTATTATTAGAATCATTGTAAGCCAGAAGATTTCAGAACACAAATTTAAAGTGCTGAGAGAAAAGACACAGTTGTGAGGCAATCAAAAGAAGAGAGAATTTAACAACAGTATACTTGCACTACCAGAAATATTAAAGAAGTTGTTCAGCCTGGGGAAAATAATCTCAGATTAAAATTGGAGCTACAAAAGAAAAGGCAAACAACAAAAGGTTAAAGAAACTTTATCCAGTATCCTATAATGTACTGATGGCAGACCTGGTAGAGACCTTTCACCTGGTTTATTTCAGTGATGATTGCTACCTACTGACCTCCCTATATTGCATTAGTAATGTACATTTTTCTGACAGTTGAAAATGTATAGTATGTGGGAAAAATAATTTAATTATTAATTAATTAGAGCAATTACTAATTATTGAGATAATTAATGTGGTTATTAATAAATGTTAATTCAAGGTGCTTATTATGGATTTGTTTATATAATTTTTATTTTTTTTCAGAAACAGAATAAGATCAGACCAGTCTTAAACCATTTTTAAAGCTAAAATAATCTTTGCATGTGGTTCTTCCCAAAGATTTTCAATTTCGTATCACAAAATTTTCAATTTTATATTATGTTTATAAAATGAATTTTATAAAGTACTTTCTATTCTATAATTTATGATTAAATAAATTAAGTTCATCATCATGAGTGGTTCCTACTGTTGTGTACATTGGCAACAATTCTTTTTATGTTTCTACAAGGACTATCTTTAATTGGATTGAAACATTCTGTTATATTTGAGTGGCCATATTTAGACTGATCACTGATATCACAGCACAACTAAGGAACATTTTTATAGAAGTCTTCAACACCTGAGAGTAAACATGGTCACCTCACATTTTTTTTTCTAAATAAGGAAGATTGAATTCATGTCATCATCTCAGGTTTTCATAATTTTTGAAATGAAATAAGGTGGAAAAATATAATTATGAAAAATACTCTGAAGCATTTGATTGTGTACTTTAACCTTTTTAGTATTCTGAATTTCAACAGATGGTCATTCTAGCTCTTCCCAACAGGGGTTTGAGTTTTTAAATAGAAGAGAAATGTCCATCCAATCAAATTCAGAGTTCCGAAAAGGTCAATTAGTATAGTACATGGCAGTTATTCTCAGAATGTATTAAACATTAGCAATCTGACAGCTTATTCTTTTGACACAATGTAAGACAACTTTCCACATGAGAAAGCTTTTAACAAGAAAGAAAAATGCAAGTCATTTGACAATTTTCATTACAAACCTTTACTAACAAAAATCTCATGGAATGATAACTCAAATGCTGTATTATTATTTCTTTTAAAAACATGTTCTAAGGACTGAAAGATTCATGTAATTTTTATGTTTACCAATCCTCATGCATATCTTGATCTATTTATATATTTTATATGAATATTGAAAATGATGTGCATATTGCACATTCAGTATCACTCTTTCAAAACTAATTAGGTTGAAATGTTACTTGGAATTTTAAAAAAGGCAGCATTACTCTTTGTAGAAAATAATAATGCTAACTATGTAAGATTTTGTCAAAATAAACCATATGGAAAGATTGAAATTGTGCCTAAAATACAAATCTAAAACGTGCTTTCAGTTTAGACAATCTTGTCTTTTACTATTATTCATAATTTATATTACATTTTATTTTTAATTTAATATTTATCTTCTTTATTATTCTGTAACTTTCCTTTAAGTATATTTGCAATTGCTCATAATTTTGACTAATTTAAAATCATGACATTCCACGGACCGGTATTTGTCTTTCTTATGAAATACACTGTTAAGATCATTCTTTCCTCTTAAACACACTATCATATAATCAGTCTCTACACTGTTAATTAGCAACAGCAACCAAAAACACAAAAATTTTCTTCCTCATTAGTAAAACGTAAAGATGTATCTCATCAAGGTGAAATGTATAAAAAATGGTAAAGATTTAGAAACACTTCTTGTTGCATGTACTTCAGGGCATATACCCTCAAATAGATAATTATAGCACTTAAATCATAACTTTGAGTTGGATCGTATTTGTCTAATAAATATAAACTAAGAAGAGTGTCTGCAATACTATTGGCATTTATGCAAGCTTCTGAAAAGAACAGATAGTCTCACAATCATTTTCATTATTTATTTCTTCTTTCTCTCATTGTTGCTTCACATTTCACTGTATGTCACCAAAGATAATGATATCCTTCCTAAAACAACTTGAAGTCTATTTATTTAATATGAAAAAAGGCATAAAAACTACACACATGGACTTTAGACAGCAAGCAAATGCTTTTGCTTTTTGGGTGAGGGAGTGGTTGATAGAAAGTTGGCCTGAAATTTAGCATATTTAGTAACATTTTATGTCTGAAATACTCCCTTGTAATTATGGTATGTGGTTATCAATATCGTCTCTCAAATATTTTCTGGATTTTTTAAATTGCTTATAGTATTCCACTTTAAAAATTAAAAAGTAAAGGAACACTCATTTTACTGATATATGTAAGATATAAAATAATAATATTAATAATAATTACAGTAAAGAATTCCAGTACCTATGTATGCTATAGAGTAGTGGAGATGAGAGAATAGATGATTCTCTTGTGGGCTTCATGTCAGCTTCATATCAGGGATGTCTTCAGAGTCATTGAAGAAAACTTGAGGGACAGTTGACATTCTCAGGAAGAGCACTAAGGCATAAGGAAGAGTTCTAAAAAAGTTAAATAGGTTTGATCATATAATCTCCTATTTCTGTGGTAGAGATGACCAGGGAGTTAGATTGAGTGAGTAAGAGTGGGGTCACCTATCTTGAATACTTCAGAATATGCATGCACACACAAAAAAATAGGTTAAGTTAAATTATGGTCACTTGTGATCAGCTTTTATGTTAGAAAACACATTTTGAAAGCAGTGTGAAGGGAGAAAACATGGAAGGAGAACTAAGGCAGGTAGACTAATTGGGGAGATAAGTAGGAGAAGAAGGAGCCGCAAAATAATTTAAAGAGTAGATGGGGAGAAGTTACCAGGTACATTCATATTTTGGGGAGTACACATTAAATTGGGGAGTACAAATTAAAGAGAGCCACTTTAATTTAAAACCAGGCAAAACTACAAGTATTAAGCTGAATATGTACTGAAAACTTAAAAATACATCACACAAATTACCACTTTTAAAAAGCTGAAAATACCCAAAATATTACAACCCCCCAAAGAATGTAAACACATTTTAATTAACTGCCTGATACACCTCAGAGATTTCCTTTTCCTTCATTCCTGTGTTCTTTCCTTGAATCTTTGTTTCAGTGATTTAATAATTTCAATTTCTATAGTGAGAACAGAGCATCAATTCAGCCTTTTGTATATCATAGCTGATTTAAATTCCTACATTAAAATTTTATCTTTATTATTAATGACTTATTGATAATTTCAGGGACAATTTTACAATTGTCAAATTTGAGAAAATTATATCAGAATTTTTCTTATGTGTGCTTTAAGATATGAGGTCCTTAGACCTTTTCTTGGGTCCAAACTAATCTTACATACTTGACAAATTGATGACAATGGATAAGGAGCTAGTGTCTCTTTTAGAACTGAGCGAGGACTTCCAAGTGAAGAACCACTAATTTAGGCTTTATTAGCTTTATGGAAAATCTGCCTTCTCTAGTAGGATGCACATTTGAGAAACATTTAAAGTGTCTAAGATAATTTTAATACTTCTAGAATGAATAACTAGTAAGATAAACATTAATGAGGGGGTTTGTAGTGTAGTTACAGCATGAAAGAACTAAGATGTTCTACATTGAATCACTTTTGTCCCAATTTTCTATGGTTTTGAGGCTCGTCATTTTAAAAATAAGCTATACCACAATTGCAAAACATTTCTCCATATTTTCCGTTAGATTTAAATGATTCCCATTCCTTCATTTTTCTGCTTCTATAGCAAAGAAATAAAATGTGGTTAAAAATACGCCAGATTTCTTTTGTTCCTTTGTTTTTCTTTTCATTCTTCTTTTTTTTGTACATACAGTACTTGGAACACCAGTAGAAGATAAACTGTATGGATTAACTTTGTGTGTATTTGAGTGTGTGTGTGTGAGTATGTGTGTATGTCTGTGTTTTCTTTTCTGTTGTTAGATCCGATAGGCAATGGTAGTCTATTTATTAGGTTGGTGCAAAGGTAATTGTTGTTCTAGCATTCTTAAAATTTGCCACTTGATATTGCAATACATTTTTAAATAAATGTGGTTATGTTATATGTAATTTTAATGTGCATGTATCACTTTATGCTTATTTGCTAATAAATTATTACTTGCTGTTTATTTTATATTTATTTTAGACTATGGAAATGATATTAGACAAAAAGCAAATTCCAGTGATTTTCTTATTAGGGTTCCAAATGGCTCTTAAAGCAGCAGAGACAACTGGCAACATCAACAACATATTTGGCCCAGGAACTGCTAATGAATGAACATACAGTGCAGTGGCAGTTCAAGAAGTTTTGCAAAGGAGATGAGCGCCTTGAAGAAGAGCACAGTGACCAGCCATCAGAAACTGACAATGACCAATTGAGAGCAATCATTGAATCTGATCCTCTTACAAGTACACAAGAAGTTGTTGAAAAACTCTACGTTGACCTTTGTATAGTCATTTGTCATTTGAAGCAAATAGGAAAGCTGAAAAAGCTCCTTAAGTAGGTGCCTCATGAGCTGACCAAAAATCAACAAAATCCTCGTTTTGAAGTGTCCTTTTATTGTATGCAACAACAATGAACCATTTTTCGATTGGATTGTGATGTGCAACGAAAAGTGGATTATATACAGCAATCAACGATGACCAGCTCAGTGGTTGGACCGAGAAGAAGCTTCAAAGCACTTCCCAAAGCCACATTTCCACCAAAAAAGGTCATGATTACTGTTTGGTGGTCTGCTGTTGCTCTGATCCACTACAGCTTTCTGCATCCCAGTGAAACTGTTACATCTGAGAAATATGGTCAGCAAATTGATGAGATGCACTGAAAACTACAATGCGTGTAGCTGGCATTGGTCAACAGGAAGAGCCCAATTTTTCTCCAGGACAATGACTGACAGCATGTTGCACAACCAACGCCTCAAAAGTTGAACGAATTGGGCTATGAAGTTTTGCCTCATCTGCCGCATTCACCTGGTCTTTCCCCAACTGATACTTCTTCAAGTATCTCAAGAACTTTTTGCAGGAAAAATGTTCCCACAACCAGCAGGATGCCGAAAATGCTATCCAAGAATTCATCAAATTCCCCAAAGCATGGATTTTATGCTACAGAAGTAAACAAACTTATTTCTCATTGGCAAAAGTTTGTAGATTATAATGGCTCCTATTTTGATTAATAAACATGTGTTCAAGCTTGGTTATAATGATTTAAAATTCAAGGTCAAAACCACAATTTACTTTTGCACCAACTTCATAAATTGGTGTATTTTGACCTTGGTATTGTTTTAGTAAGATTTTTACAAATGTTTTAGTCACATATTCAATTTCTGTGATTATATATACACACAGACACACATAAATATACACATAAACATATATGCCTACACATATAGATACATATACATGTAGGTACATATGTGTATAAATATAGTTGCACATATACCTGCATATTTTCAAGAGTTTTATTCAGATATAATAAGTGCACAGGAAATCTCACCCATATGACACATACAATACCACAGTTTTAGTATATTTACAGAGTTATGCAACTATCACCATGTTTGTTTCTATAAAAATAAAATGGTACAGTCATCACTGTCTACATGTTGAAGGATATCTTGATATTTTGTCAAATCTCAGCTGTAAGCTTTGACACCAAAGACATTTTCTTGATTTTTTTCTGTTACAATTTTATTTTGTTTGTTTTCATCTATATAAATATATTTAGATTTAGATATTTGTAAGTTGAAAATTGCTATCTTGTTTAAATGTTAATTTTATTTTTGGAGCTTTTTCTTAGAAGCCTTAGTTGCCTATTTAAGGTCAAAAGAATATATTTCCTTCTGTGCCCTTCTTTCTAATAAAAAATATTAGTATGAGCTATGATTAGAAAGCACTGTCAGCAAAAGGCAAAGGCATTTTGTTTCCATGTTACACAATGCTTCTGTGTAATAAAAATCAATTATAGGGTTTTCTCTCCTATAGTAAAACAATAAAGTAGTTGGAAGTTCCTTCAGAATCTCACTCATTAATTTTTCATTGGTAGCACAATGTTATTGGTAATATGATGCCTTAATACTTACATCCACCCATTTATTGTTGATATATTATATTTTTAAGTAACCATGATTTGGTGATACTGTAATTAAGACTTCTTTTTGGTTAGGCAATAAATTAAAATTGAAAAAATATGATAAATTAATGTTAAGAAAGAATAAACAGGGCTTATGCATTTTGATAGAAAGTATCTGCTAGTGCTTAATCCATTTACACTGATTTTTGTATTTTATGATTATAACAGAAAATCTCAAGCAAAATATAATCAATAAAGGAGATGTGTCATATTGACAATAAGAACCAAGGAATATATTGGTGAGTCAACAGATAAGCCATGTTAGAAAGAGAGGAAGGCATGTTTTGCAGTAGTACTCTCTCATTACTTTCATGTACAGACTTCAGACCAGCCACAACCATTAGCTTTATCCATATTGTCCCAAGAGACATTTCCTTCTTTTCTTAGGCTGAATAGCCTTCTGTTGGATATGTATGCCATATTTTTCTTATCTATTCACTTATTGGTGGGTGGTTAGGTTAATCGCATATCTTGGCTATTGTGACTAGTGCTGCGATGAATATGGGAATGCAGATACCGTTTTGACATACGAATTTAAATTCTATTGAATATGGATCCAGTAGAGGTATTACTGGATCATATGGTAGGTCTATTTTTTTAAATCTTTTAAAAGAAGTTTCATATTATTTTTCATAATGCCTATAATAATTTACATCTCCAATAACAGCATGAAAGAGTTTACATTGTCCAGATCCTTGGACAACATTTATCTTTCAGTTTTTTGATTATAGCCAATTCAACAAATGTGAGGTCATATCTCTTTGTAATTTATGCTTTCTGCATTTTACTTGGGAAATATTTGCCCAACCTCAAGCCACTAACTTTTTTCCCCTATGTTTTCTTCTATAAGTTTCACATTTTTGGCTCTTTATATTTAGGTCTGTGATCCACTTCAATTCAACTTTTGTATGAGGTTAGAGTTAAGATTCATATGTTTGCATCTGGCTAACCAATTGTTTAGTGCATTTGTTGAGAAGATTGTTCTTTCCTGGTTGAATTACTTTGAAACTTTTATTCAAAATAAATTGGCCACATATGTTTAGGCCTATTTATAAATCATCTGTTGTTTACACTAACCATTATTTCTATTACTTTGCCAGTTCTGCTCTGTCAGACTATTCTTACATAATATTAGTTAAACAAGTAATACTCCAGATTAGTAAAATTATACACCAGTGAATTAGCTTCTACACAGTCTGATGACTATGAATCCATTGTGTAAATTAAGCAAGTCAACTACATTTTGTTCCCAAGATCTATTCTTTATCTTCTTTGCCTTACACAATTCCCACTGAATAACAATCTTTATAAAATTAATTATGTAGACACATTAGCCTCTGGTCCAGTTGAGTTCGGAGACATGGAGGCAACTGCAAAATATTGAAAGCAAGATGTTTGTTTATTTCTGCTATCTCCTTCCTTGCCTGTGTCAATGCTAGAAGAGGCTATATTCTTCTGTCACCTCTTAAACATATTTTTCTCTGAGTTCTGGAAATTTCTGTGCCCATATATATCCATCCCTTCCTCTTGTTTCTTTAAGCTGATAGTGGTAATGATTTCTCATACTGCCATTTCACTAGTGCTTCAACATCCTTTGCTGCTTTTCTTACTCTTCTCACACATCTTTCTAAGCAGTCCTTATGAAAATGTCATTTGCTTCCTGATGAGCCCAAGACTAAGTGTGATACAATTGAAGATTCAAGTAAATATAGGTAGATTCTGGTTAATAATAGCTATTTTTAAGAAATTTGGCTCAGATATGTATGTAAATTATCTCCAGGGATTAATAGCTATCAGAAATATGTTAAGTAACCAGTTATTGGTCACTGGGCTTCCAACCCTCTACTTGAAGACAGAAAATCAGTCACTCAAAAGTAGTGAATCCCAAAGCGTACGCTCCAAACTCCAGTGGGAGCACGCTGGTGATAATTTAGGAAACTAAGGTAAAATGTTTTGACTCCTTTAATATTTTCAATGAGTGAAAACTTTTGACAAATGATAAAAGTCAGTTCTGTCTTTCTTGGTTCTTGAAATGGAATAAAAATAGTCAAATTTCTTATAACTATGTTTGAAGATAGATTTAATATGAACTATAGAAATACAAAACAATCTGGATTCTTGAATAATGAAGCTTTAAGGAGGCAATATATATGCAGTCCATATATTAAGAACTGTAGTAGCAACCTTAGCAGCACATCTTTATTAGAAACAATAGCCAAGTCAGCAATATCAACATTTAAAACTAAAATAATGTAAATTCTTCTCATTGAAAGCACACAAAATACTGAGTATAATAGAGAAAAATTCATTCTAAGGCAGAGCCATTCTTATAAAAGAGAAAGGAAAATCTCTAATGAAAATATGGAACTGCATACCAATTCATGAACAGCTTCATCTGAAAGATGTGGTGATTTTCAACTATCTTAGTAACTTTGATTTATATTCAAAATGCTTGCATATGTATTTATAAATAATATTTGTATTTTTTCTAAGGCATTAACAATTTTTTCAATAAAACATGTATTAGCCCTATACTTTATTTCTGTATTCTGAAGATTTATTAAAATTTACTTATAAAATTATCTAAATTTTGTTGGTAAATTTTGATAATTCATCTATTTACATAATAATTATTAGTCCATTTAAACTATACTTACTTTGAATAAATGCTACAATTTCTTCAAAATTGCAAAATTAACTTGAGGTATGAAAATACTTATACTGCTATTAACAGTTATT
This sequence comes from Microcebus murinus, assembly GCF_040939455.1. Lineage (NCBI taxonomy): Eukaryota > Metazoa > Chordata > Mammalia > Primates > Cheirogaleidae > Microcebus > Microcebus murinus. Next base: position 19,502,374 of record NC_134114.1, read on the forward strand.
TCTACGTTATTTCACTATTCCTTTTCCTTGATCAATCTTGCCAGTGTGTTGTGTTTTTACTGCTTAGAAGTTTCAAGATTGTGGACACTATTGATAGCCTCACTCTTCTTAAGTTCTCATTCCACTTATTTCAGCTACCGTATTGATGAACCTAACTTTATTTTGGTTTATTCTATTGTTCTTTTTCAACATAAGGGTTTACCTATATTTAATTTTTTTTTCTTATTTTATAATTTATGTACATACAACTTGTGTCACAGATTGGTAGTTGTTAACAGAATTTTGTGTTTCCTTATAATTGTGATCACAGAAAAATACTGCATTTCTAAGTCAGACATATCCTTCTGACGAAATTTCAGCTAATAGAACATATGTGGAAATATGTGCCATAACAGGCTCATGAAAAGAAACTTTACAAAGTTCTACAATGTTCTCATAAACCAAAAATGCAGTACAAAATACAGGAGGACTTATTTATGAGATTAAGCAATGTAATGGAGTTACTTTTAGACAAAAGCAGACATTTTGTAAGGAACACATATATTTTATAAGTCAAGGAACCATAAACCAAGGATGAAGTACAAAGTACAGTAGGGTTTATTTATGAGGTTAGGCAATGTAATGAAATAATTTCTAGACAAAAGCAGAAATTTTTTAAGGAACACATTGATTTTATAAGCCAAGGGATAGGTATGATTTTTTTTTATCAGATTTGGTAAATGATATTTTGGAGTTTGATGACAATTTTCTGATTCTTGAGGTAGAAATAAAGTTATGTTTGAAGGAAAATGTGATTTATATTTCCTCCACTCAAGGGAACAAACAAAATGAAAAAAGTAATATTTGCCACAATACCAAACTACCTTTATCTAATATATTTCACATAACAATGAACTATTTCTAGGAATAGCCTGATCTTACAAGTTCTTTGAATTAGGTTTAACACTCAGAAGGACATAGGATGATACATAAAACAGATAGAACACAATCCAATAATTTATCAAATTATTATTTGTGATAAATAGATAGATAATCATGAGTTCAATTGTTAAACTTATGCTATTTTAACTAAAATCTGAAATCAATCAATTGGGTCCATTAAACTTATTTCTTATATTACCTTATACATCCAACTTTATTCTGAAAAATTTTATGATGAAGATTGTTGATACACAAACATATGAGATATTTTTAATGTTCTCAAGATGCTCTCAAACTAATATAATTATCAGCACATAAAATTCTTTGAAAATCTTGTTATGTAGGCAATAAAGTGGAAGTAATTTATTATTTGTTTCATCAAATAAATCAACTGCAAAATACATCAATTTTTTTATTATTATTATTTCAGGATATTATGGGGGTACAAACATTTTGGTTACAAGTAATAACTTTGCCTTTGCCAGGCCAGGGCTAGAGGTAGGCACTTCCTCATACAGTGCGTATCACATCCATTAGTTGTGAGTTTACCTACTCCCACCGCCCTACCTGACCAACACCCAATGAATATTACTACCATGTGAGCACATTAGTGTTGACCAGTTAGTACCAATTTGATGGCAAGTACATGTGGTGCTTATTTTTCCATTCTCATGATACCTCACTTTAAAGGATGGGCTCAAGCACTATCCAGGATAATAGAAAAGGTGCTAGATCACTATTGTTTTTTATAATTGAGTAGTATTCCACAGTATACATATATCACATATTACTCCATTCATGATATTTATGCACCGAATGCAGGAGCACCCAGATACATAAAGCAAGCCCTGTTTGATCTAAATAGCATGATAAACAGTAATGCCTTAGTAGCCAGGTATTTCAACACCCCACTGACTGAACAGGGCAGATCTTCCACGCAGAAAATAAGCAAAGAAATAATCAACATAAACAAAGTTCTAGAACAAAAGGGTCTAAGAGACATCTATAGAATATTCCACTGAAATAAAGTCAGTTATACATTCTTCTCATCAGCTCATGGAACTTTCTCCAAAATTAATCGCATCCTAGGCCACAAATTAGACCTCAACAAATTTAAAAAAATAGAAATTTTAAAAAATAGAAATTATACCATGTATCTTTTCAGACCACAGTGTAAAATTAGAGTTCGATTCCAGTAGAAACACCACTTGACAAAGTCATGGAAATTAAACAATAAATTGCTGAATGACAATTTGGTCAAGGAGGAGACACAGAAGGAAATCAAAAGATTCTTTGAACTAAATGATAATGGAACCATAACTTGTCAAAATCTTTGGGATACAGCAAAGCATTCCTGAGAGGAAAACTAATATCATTAAATACTCACATCCAAAAAACAGAAAGCTTAAAAATCAACAAACTAATAAACCATCTCAAGGAACTAGAAGAGGAAGAGAAAATTAATTCTAAACTTAGCAGCAGAAAGTAAATAACTAAGATCAGAGCAGAACTAAATGAAATTGAGGAGAAAAGAACTATACAGAAAATCAATAAAACCAAAAGCTGGTTTTGTGAAAAGATAAACAAAATTGACAGCCTTCTTGCTAGATTGACAAGAACTAGAAAGGAAAGGACTCTAATAAGCTCAACTGGAAATGAAAAAGGAGAGGTCACCACGGACATCATGGAAATACAAAACATTATCTTTGAATACTATAAAAACCTATGTGCCCCAAACTGCCTAATATGGAGGAAATAGATAAATTCTTGGAAACATACAACCTCCCTAAGTTCAATCAGGAGGAAATATAATTCCTGAACAGATCAATATCAAGCACAGAAATTGGACCAGCAATTGAAAACCCTCCAACAAGGAAAAGTCCCACACCAGATGGGTTCATACTCAAATTTTAGCAAACCTACAAAGATGAACTCATACCTATATTGCAGAAATTATTCCACAACATTGAGAAAGATCGTCTCCTTCCTAACTCATTCTATGAAACCAATATCACCTTAATACCAAAGCCAGGAAAGAACACAACAACAACAAAAAAAGAAAATTACAGTATCTCTCATGAATATAGATGCAAAAATTCTCAACAAAATCCTAGCAAGTCAAATCCAACAGCATATCAAAAATATAATTCATCATGAGCAGTTGGGCTTTATCCAGGAGATGCAAGGTGGTTCAACATACACAAATCTATAAATGCAATTCACCACATAAATAAAAGCAAGAACAAAGACCATATGATTCTCTCAACAGATGCAGAAAAAGCATTTGACAAAATCCAGCGTACCTTTATGATAAAAAATCTTAACAAAATCTGCCTAGACAGACATGCCTTAAAATTATTAAGGCCATATATGATAAACCCACAGCCAATATCATACTGAATGGGGAAAAATTGAAAACATTCCCGCTTAGAACTGGAATCAGACAAGGTTGCCTACTATCTCCACTTCTATTCAACATAGCTGGAAGTCCTTGCCAGAGCAATTAGACAAGAGAGGGGAATTAAGGTGTCCAAATGGGAGCAGAAAAGATCAAACTCTTACTCTTTCCCGATGTTGTGATAATACATCTAGGAAACCCCAAGGATTCTACCAGGAGACTCCTGGAATTGATAAATGAATTTAGTAAAGTCTCAGGATACAAAATCAATACACACAAATCAGAGGCATTCATATACGCCAATAACAGTCAAGCTGAAAATCAAATTTTCAGCACCTTTTACAATAGCTTCAAAGAAAATTAAACATCTAGGAATATATTTAACGAAAGAGGTGGGAGACATATATAGGAAGAACTATCAGTTTTTAAAAATCATTTTGAATATATCTTTGTACTGAAAAGTACATTATCCATTTAAACAATATGGCAATGATATTTTCCAAAAATGTTTTAAAAGTAATCTTTCTTAATTGGACTTTTTATATGCTTAATCATGAGGGTGATTAAGAAAATTGAAATTGAAAAGGGTAACTTTGGGCTGGACATAGTGGCTCATGCCTGTAATCCTAGCACTCTGGGAGGCCAAGGTGGGAGAATTGTCTCAACTTAGGAGTTACAGACCAGCCTGAAAATAGAAAAATTAGCCAGGCATGGTGGCACATGCCTGTAGTCCCAGCTACTCAGGAGACTGAGGCAGGAGGATTGCTTGAACCCAGGAGTTTGAGGTTGCTGTGAGCTAGGCTGACGCCACAGTACTCTACCTCTGGCTACTGCGAGAGAATCTGTCTCAAAAGAAAAAAAAAAGAAAACAAAAGTAAAGAGAAAAGAAAAAGGGTAACTTGTATTTCAGCTCTGTTTATTTTACTATCTTTTTGCCCCACATATCTTTACTGATAGAATGTGTAAGCTTGAGTCTTAATATATTTTCAGTATTCTTATTTGCATAAGGAATACACAGATAAAGCCCTTAATTAATATGTGTTTTAATCTTTCTCCTTCTCTATTTCTCTCAACTATTGAACTTTAATACTTCTTAAAATGAAATGCTAACTGTATACAGTTCTGTTGATTTAGATGCATAATATATACTTTCTACTCTGGTTCTTAACATTAGAAACAAGCATTCTGAATTACCAAATCTTTGTAATGGTAAAATAATTAGAACAAGACCATGTTGTTCAAATTCATAGTTAATCTAAGATTACTTGTAAAACACTAGTGGAAATAAAACTTGTGTTAACAAATGCAGTAATTAAAATTAATTTTTTAACTTTTCCTCTGATTATTTTGAGTTGATTTGTGTTTTATTCTTCTGATATTTTACTGTTTTATTTATTTTTACTTTTTATTTTTTTATAATTATTTTTTTATTTCAGCATACTATGGGGTACAAATGTTTAGATTACATATATTGCCTTTTCCCCACTCGAGTCAGAGTTTCATAGTTTTGGTATTCCTTTACTATTTTACTTTGTAAAAAGCAATAATATGTATATCTAATGAATGGTAAGACACTTCTTCTTTCGTGAGCCCATATCTACTAGGTTTTTATCAAAAGCTAATAAAATACTGTACATCTTATTTTATATCTTCATGATAATAATGCAGCAATGAGCATTTTAAACTGAAAAACAAAATACAAATGAATATTTACCAGGGACTTACCATTTTATTTCCATTTTGCTTAGAAATCACACTTCAAAAAATCTGTTAAAATTGTAATAACTATATGTACTGTGGGATATTATAAAATATGTGGATGACAGTTTTATAATATTAAGAACTTATTTGAATAAATGATATATATGTATGTGTACTTATTTTTATGAGTACTATTGAGCACAATATCGGGGAAAAAGAAAAAATCATGTTGCTGGCAGATAGAATTTCAATTAGTCAATCTTATATTCTTCTCATCTTCCAAGATTATACTCTCTACTTAAAGTGTATAGAAGTCACAATAATAGCATTGTGACAGTTTTTGTTCTGAGTATTTTGATTTATTGGAAATTAACACTTGAATGCCATAGTTATTTCATTTTCTTTCAATCAATTTTGGTTATAGATAGAAAACACATTCAAAACAATTTTCTAGGTTCTGATTAGAAAGAGATATTTTCAAAAACTTTAATGAGGATATGACATAGGATTTAACAAAGCACAACAGATACAAATAATATTTTTAATACATTAAAAATATTCTTCAATGTACAACCAGATTATAGATACCATATAAATGGTTTCTCTGTCTTCCCCAATACATGGTATATCTATATCTATATATATATAGATCTAGGTAGATCTCTGTCTACATAGAGTGAGATACACCAAGAGAAACAAATATCAAGGGTAGTATACGCACTTGCATGAAGCACAGAGTTAGACGACGGCATATAAATGCACACACACACTCATACACTTATATAAGAGACAGACAGAGAGAGAGAAATTGATCACCATTTATCTTTCTCACAAGGAATAAAACAATAAACAATAATCTCCTCACATCTCATTCATTTAGACCTACTCATTCTTTAACTTATATCTAACAAAAGGATATTAAATTACAACAATTGATTTAAACTAACTTTCCAAGTTAAAATGAGCATTTATGGATGTTTTACAAGTGTGTGCAATGTATATTAAATTTAAATGTTCATATATAATTTATATGCATATTATACATAATTCACACTTAAATAGGCTCAAATATCTGTATTATTTTGTCATTTACTGTGTTAACATGAAGGAAAGCTTCCATATTATTTTCATAAGTCTGGCATGGCAACAGCATAAAGCTCTGAGAGAGATAAAGAAAACTACTGACAAAAAAGTTCATTTGAATATTAGTAGTAAAATCCATAATAAAATAATAGCAACTAGACTCAAGAGTACAAAAAGGGAAATTCATCTTGACAAAGTGAGTTTCATTCATGTATTGTGGTTAAAATATTAAGAAATAGATTATGTAATTTGCTAATGTTAAATGACAAAAATTTAAATATTATTTTGAAAAACAAATCAAACACCAATTTCAGCTACCTAAGTCTTCTAAGATAAAAGTCACTTAAACCAAAATCTGACATCATGCTTAAAAAAGAAGCAAATGAGACTTTCAAACATTCATTTTAAAGCCAGAAACTGGATATGGGTAACTGTTATCACCAGTATTACTATTTTCTTTCTAAAAATAATTTATGGTGAAATACAGTATTCGAATATCCACATGTAAATACATTTACAAAAGAATAACAATAAAAAAAGCAGATTTTATCAGAATCTTCAAGTGAGGATTTTCATTGTTTATTTTTGTGTTTTAAGATATTAGCATTACACATACACACACAAACAAGTTGAAGTGAATAAAGAGGTTATAGAAATAGATTCAAGTACATATAACATGTAATATGTAGTCTCATAAATACTTGCAAAATGATAAATTGTTTTATAAATATTGTTGGAAGATAGAGCAAATCAATTATATATGAAAGGGGAAAATCATAGTTCAGATCTGTATTACTACTCTTAGTAAATTAGTTTAACGCACAGGAAAAGGATGATATTTAAGAGCCCCAAATAGCCAGTGAAGGGAAGAAAAATCATTGTCAAATGTATAACTCTATTATTAGAAAAGAGTATTTCACAACTCTCCAGGCTGAATAACTTTTTTTTTTAGGATTTCTTGAAGTGTGAGTCAAGTAGGAGTCTGAAAATTGTCTTAATATTTGCTTTTATAATTTTTTAATAAAATATTTTATTTTGAAATATATTTGCTGAATCTAGATTCTCATTTGTCAATATATCAGCGAGACTCTTGTGAGGAGACACAAACACACCAGTAACTTCAGCAGGGGGAATTCTAAACAAATAAACGTTACTAGTAAAAGACGGTGACTTAGTTTAAAAGGTAGAAAAGATCTCTAAGTAATTAGTCCCAAAGTGGCAGCTTCAAAACAGCAGTTACTGCCTTACCTCCAGGGGGAGGGACAGCGGACAATAAAAGGAACTAAGTTGTTAGGCAAATTCTACATCACCATTCAGCCATCGTCAAAGAGAACATGCATGCAAAAAGGTACCAGAAATCTGCCAAAATCATTATCTATATAGCCATACCTGTAGGTTTATATTGTAGCTATAGATACAGATTTTTTAAAGTCGTTATTCACATAAGTAAGCTTATCAGTAATATAAAGGTCTTTAAAGACTTTAAAGCATAAAGCAGGTTGTGGAGAAATTTGCCATAGGTCATGGAATAGAGCCTGTTAGTTAGAAGTGTGCTACCCTTGGTAGAGAGTACCCGCCTGCAGGAGCTGTTCTGAAGAAACAGTGAGAGGAAGGAGGAAGAGTAAAGCTTGAGCTCTATGAAAGCAGCCACTAGGTGGAAGAAGGTCTGAAAGTGTGGCTGACACTGGTCCACGGGGCCTTCCACTTACTTATCTGTTGCCTCCCACACTAGATGGAAATGAAGGCAGCCTGCAAACCAGAAAAGAGTGGCTTGTTGCCCTTTATTCTTATGGTTCCCTCCAGCAAACGCTATTTGCAAAACCTAACTTTGCACAAAGAAATGTTACCTGGCCCAGCTCCAACACTGGGGAATAGCACAAAGGAGGGGAGAGAGGGTTACGGACTGACAGATGATGAATTCATAACTAGTGTAGTGTTTTGTGAGATGTTTGTTTTTATTCTACTTTCTGAAATTTAAATAAATGATTTCATTTTTTTTTCTGGCTTCCAAAATTTCCGATAAAGTTAGTTTTCCATTTGCTCCCCAAATGTGGAGTATGTGTTTCTTTGACTGAATTTAATGCTTTTTATTCTCAGTGATTTCACTATATTGTGCCTATGAGCTTTTTTTTTTCCTTTGTGTGATTTTTTTTTGAGTGTGTTGATCTTCTTGATTCTATGGTTTGATGTTTTTAATTAAGTTCAGAAAATTCTAGGCTATTATCACTTCAATTATTTATTCTGCCTCATTTATTTATTTCTTCCTGTAATTCAAGTTGCAGCATATTAGATCATTTAACCATACCCCAAATGTCTTTTTCATTTTCTCTTCTGTTAACAACTTTTTTTCTAAACTGTGATTAATTTTGGTTAATTTTTATTAGCTCATCTTCTAGTTCATGGTCCTTTTCTTTATTCATCTACTGTTAATACAGTTTGCTAACTTTTGATTTTCAATTTTAGAAGTTTCACTTTGCAATAGCACCTTGTTTTTAGAGAGTATATTTTGTTGAAATTTTCAGTTTTTTATCTATATTTTTTACTCTTCTTCCAACTTCTTTTACATTTTTAAAGTCCTGCTCTGCTGATTCTATATCTGTGTCAGATCAGTATCATTATTGCCTTTTTCTCTCTATATTCTGTGAATATTATTTTCTAAACAGAGAGATAACTCTCTTTCTCCTGACAGCTACGGTAAAGTCTTATTTTGTTTCAACTTGGACTTGACCTGAGCCTATGCTGTGCTATCACTTTAGTTAATATCAATATGTTGAAGACAAGTTATATTTTGTATGCTCACAAGCCCCTCCATCTTGCAAGATTTGGGGCTTTAAGCATGATAATTCAGAGACTTTACTTTTCAATGCCGCTCCCTCAGCCTTTTATGCCACTAGGCACTCAAGAAAAAAAAAAAAAATAGGGAGAACAAATTGACAGGTGTAAAACTACCAGTGAGTTTGGGTTTTATAGAGATTGTAATCTATCATGCCAGTCAGTTCTATCATTAAAAGTTCTAATGGTTTCTGTTTTCTCTCAAAGAATCCCTCTGTCTATGGCAGCTCAAACTTCTCAGATCAGCAAATACTCCCAGTGGCAAAGAATCTCTAATAGCTTTTGTATGGACTTTCTGTGAACCTCATTTCTTTAGATTTCTTGCATCTATAGCTCTCCAATAATTTAATAATGCAGTTTTTAGCTTGTCGAAGGTTTTATAGTACTTATGGTGGTAGTAACAGTCCAAGTAGAACTTCAAATAATTCTTAATGTCAAAGCAAAAATCACAGAGGGCAATGTTTAACAGGCAAGGGAGGCATTATCCAAGGTTAATACAAAGGGGAGATAGGCTGAAACTCAGTGTGCAGTAAACTATACCAAAACAAACAAACAAAAAAAAAGGTGGAGGGAAGGAAGGGTTGTAAATGCAGTAGCTCACACCTGTAATCCTAGCACTCTGGGAGATGGAGGCAGGCTGATGGTTTGAGCTCAGGAGTTTGAGACCAGCCTGAGCAAGAGCGAGACCCTGTCTCTACTAAAAAACATAGATAGAAATTATCTGGACCACTAAAAATATATAGAAAAAAATTAGCCGGGCATAGTGGCGCATGCCTGTAGTCCCAGCTACTTGGAAGGCTGAGGCAGAAGGATTTTGAGGTTGCTGTGAAGTAGGCTGACACCATGGCACTCACTTTAGCCCTGGCAACAGAGTGAGACTCTGTCTCAAAAAAAAAAAAAAAAATTAAGATGAAAGGGAGATTATGAGCCATCTTTTTGTTAATTGGATCTACCCAAAGGTAAAGTACACTTTTTCTTATCTCCATGACGAGAGGTAGCTTTACAAACTTGGAGCAAGGCACTCCCAGGAGTTTGGCTTGCAGGCACTGGGAGTCTCTGACACTATCTTCCATGATGATTGTTTTTCAAAGGAATGTCTTCTAGGCCCTTGAGAAAGAGTACTGAGCTGTGAAACTGGAAAGAGGCTTTTAATGTTTACACCTTAAATGGGCAGATATAGGTTTTGCAATTATAGGTTTTCTAAGCAAAATGTTCTAGAGAAAGAGCGGGAAGTCGTAGAGTCTGGGAGAAACCTCTCTAAAATTTATTCAATCTGAGGAGAATGTTCAGGGCATCTTGGCCAGTCCCCTCTTTTGTTCAAGGAAAACCAGGTTTCCAATTGAACCGCTTAGGAAATCTGGCCATGTATGTAGTTTCAGCAGATTTCCGTTATCGAAGGACTTGCTGAATCATCTGCCAAGACTTGACTGTATAGGATACTTGCTGGATTTAGCATTGTAGTTACCAAGCACATAACAATGGTCTCCAGAGTAACAGGCTCAAGAAACCATAAATTCCCATGGTGAAGGGTGCTGCCAACGTAAGAGACCAAGATCAAAATGAGAACTCATCAAGCAAAGGAAATCCAAAAGAAATTTCAGCAAAGAAATATATTCCAAGAGAGATGACAACAAAAAAGAGTACTCCAAATGCTAACTAAGGGAAGTTTAACCAAATGAGATCTTAATCCCAACAGGAGTGTTCTGAGAGAATGTATGTAAAATCCTCACTGTGCTTCAATGGACACAGGTCCAGAGAATAGAATCACAGGTCTATAAGTGATTTCTTTTTTATTTTAACTTATTATTATGTTATGGAGAGTATTCTGAGTGACATGTAGAGGTTTGTTTGGATACTTAAACATCAATATTTTAATTTTATTGATAGCATACTAATGATAGGATAGGGACAATTGCTAAATCATACATACATATGAAATACACAGTTACGTGATATAATGGATGAAAATGTATATTGGAGTACTATATGCCGAAGCTATGAAAATGGTGGTTTCATAAGGAAAATGTTTAATTGGCGAAGAAAATAAAGGAATCTTATGCTTTGACTTAATTAGTGTCAATAATATAAATAATACTATAAATGTAGTGAAAATTAAAAACAGAAAACTGCTAATTCTGAATGGAGTGCATATGTGAGACACCTGCTATATGTTTCCATTACCATTTGTGGTTGGAGAAAAACAAAACAAGCTTTGCTGCCATGGGAAAAAAATGAAATAGAGTATAGTACATTTTCACTGTACTCAGCATGGCTATTCTATGTCATTATTCTCACTTTAGGGAGAACCTAAGTAATAAGAAATGTTTAATAACTAAGTAATTCTGTAATGTAATATAAGCTTCATGAGAGTAAGAAATTTTATCTGTTTTGTTTATTGCTGTAATCAATAAAGGTAGATTGTATCAGGTACATAAATTTTGTGATTGAATGAATAAACAAATGAATTTATTAATGAAAGTAGGGTCCTAGGAAATCATGATTTATTATATTAGCTTTTATTTAACTTACCTAGCAGGCAATTTCATTCCTCTGAATTCCTTCAACTTTTTATTTGTTCTCTTTGTTTTCATGAGCAATGGCATAGAACAGGGTTCAGGAAATTACTGCACCCAGGCTAAATGCAGCCTGCCACCTGTTGTTGTGTGACCCATGATCCACACAAAATAGGTTTTCCATTACAAATGTTGAAAAGTCAAAAAAAGAGTAATACTTGGTGAAATGTGAAAATTATAGAAAATCTAATATTTGTATCCATAAATAAAATTTTATATGAGCACAGCTATGTTCATCCAGTTACACAGTCTATGATTGTTTTTGTTCTAAAGGTTGGATAGATGTGCCAAAGATTATAGGCCCCAGATGGTTTTAAATAATTACTATCTGCTTGTGTGTTCTGAATGCATCACTCCAAAATTCATAGATTGAAATCCTGACCCGTAAAATGATGGCATTAGGAGGCGTGGCCTTTGGAAGGTGATCAGTTAATAAGGGCAAAGCCAGGATTAGTGTTTTTACAAAAGAGGCTCCAAAGAGACACCTGCCTGTGAAGTAACAGTGAAAAGACAGCTGATCTATGAACCAGGAAGTGACCGGTCACCAGAAATCCAATCTGCCAGCTCCTTAACCTTGCACTTTCCTGCCTCCTCCAGAATGATACAAAATATTATAAATATCTGCAGTTTATAAGCCACCTAGTATAGGGTATTTTGTTGTAGCAGCCCAAAAGCATAAGACACTGACACTTGACAGATAAAGCTTGCCAACTCTTGGTATGACAACATTAAAAAAAAAAATCATGTCCTAGTTGTGATGGTTAAGTTTATATGTCAACTTGACTGGATTAAGAAATACCTAGAAAACTGGTAAAGAATTATTTTGAGCTGTGCCTATGAGGATATTTCCAGAAGAAAGTGGCATGGGAGTCTGAGTGGACTAGATTGCAGTGATCTTCCCTCACTGTAGATAGGGACCATCCAGCTATCTGGTGGCCTGGATGGAATGGAAACAGACAAAAGGTAAAAGAGTCTCTCTATCTTCTGGAGCTCAGATATATTCTTCTTCTCCGGACCCTGGACATCAGAACTCCAGGCTCTCAGGTCTTTGGACTTCAAGACTGACACCAGCACCATACCCACTCCCTCCTCCCTCCTCCCTTTCTCAGGCTTTCAAAAGTGAACTGAGACATGCTACAAACTGTCCAGGGTCTCCAGCTTGTAGATGACCTGTCATGGGACTTTTCAGTCTCCATAATCACTTGAGACAATTCCCCTAATAAATCCCCTTTCATATATCCATATCTGCCTATCTGTCTAATGATTCTCTTATTGATCTATCTCTCTGGAGAACTCTTTGATGTAGCCTATGATATTGGTTCAAGGTTCCTCCTTCACCTCTATTACAAGTGGTCATTACATTTTGTTACATGTATATATGTATATAATTATGTGTGCATGCATATAATTGTCTCCTCATTGTCTGACAAGACCAGGAGGTCAGATAGTTTGTTTTATATACAGATTTCCCTGATAGCTAACAGAGAGCCTTCCACATGGGAGGAAATGTAATGTAAATATAAATTAATAGATGGATAAATATGCAACTTTTAATTTACTCCTTAATGAGGGTCTCTGAGAATTCTTCACGTCAGTCACCTAGAGAAAGACCCACTTTTATATCAGTTTTTTATGTATACAGTTTTAACTGTATGACAGATGACTAATTGTTTAGCATAAATTATGTGTTAAAGTTATTGCATGAAAATTGCATCTCTAGATATCTAACTTACACATGAATTGCTAAGAGGAAAAAGCACTTTCTATTTTTACATTACATGTTTGAGATGGCAGTGCACAATTATAATATTCAGAGTACTGTGTTTACTGAAATTCTTATTCTAAAATGCAAATAAGAAAAGATTTAGAGATTTTAAGGAAGTTAATCAGAGCTAACAAAGCACAAGGATCATTTTAGGAATTCATTAAATATTGAGTTATTTTTATATGCTTAAGTAAAACAAGGCTTTAAGATTTTCTTTCTACTTGCTCTAGAAGTCTGTTAAGACTTCAAAGTCAAAATTACATAGAACTTTTGTCATCTGAGGTGATAGAGTTTTATTTAAAAATAACTTTTGAGAAGTTTTTAACAAATTTATATGAATTTCAGAAAATGTCTATAGACACAGATTGTCTTTTAAGATGAAAAATGATGCCATATTTTGTTTGAGAATTCTACTCAGCTATTTTGCCATAAATAGTACAGATGCCACTTCTTTCAAAATCATGAAAGCCAGATAAAAATCGATGCTGACATTATTTTGGCCATTGCTCATCATGCATGCCACAGGAAAAAAAAATGTTTTTAATGCTATAAAAATAAATAAAAGACCACCAACCTGTATATTTTCATAACTGTGTCATCAGCATTCTAATATAAAAATATTTAAATATAGTATTTTAGAATGATATTTTATTTTATATTTTTTCTTTTAAAGAGATATTTTAAAGAAACTAGCATGACTTTCATTTGGAAATAAGCCTTTTTTTTCTATTTATAAACTTTTAACAATCCCTTAACCATGAGTTAAGGTTACTCCATATGTTTGATCATAACATTAAAAAATTATCCTTAAAAAGAAAAATCATGCAGACAAATTAAGCTTATTTTTAACACTCACTCAATTCTTGGAAATTTCAGTGTGTTAAGCAATATATTTTGAAAAAACTTGGAATATTTAAAATACTTGGGGTAATTTAAATTTTTCATATCAAGAAGATATCATAAATATTTGGCATGGTAAAAGCTAATGAGTTCAGTAAAGTTATAGGGAAATGATCAACATTTAAGGTGAATTTGTTGTCAACTTTGTTCATAGATATAAAAGAGTTTGAATCAGAAAATTAAAAGGACAATTTCTTAGCAGATTGCCTTAGGACAAGCATTGGTAAAGGAGCATGCTGGTGTTCTTCAGAAGGTGTAAAGTTTATATATGAACCAAGAATACTTATATACAAAACAAATTATGCCTTTTCAAAATAGGGATTTAGTATAGGAATTTAGTCACATAGAAATTGGACTGTTGAACTACTAAAGTTTTAACACTAAATTATCTAATCCAGATTAAAGAATGTCAGGAATAATTTACCATATCTTAGTATGGGGCCTCAAAAGGGAAGAAAATGGGGTTAAGAAATAGAGAAGTTCAGAAGAGGAAAACTGTGATGTGGAGAAGGGGGTGGAGGGGTGGGAGTGGATGTGGACTCATCAGAACCCTATGGATGGTGCCTGACCAGCTTTCTACTGGTATATCTCACTGAGCAAAGTAAGGCTGAAGCCAACCTGGGAGGCTAGCATCATCTGTCAATGCCAGAGCCAAGTGCTTTGTCGAGCCAGATAGCCATGGTAGGTCAAACCGCCACTTAACAAGCTAAATTATCCTACAGAAAATATGGCAAAGATAGTACTTGAGATGATTTTCAGTGACTCTCAATTTATTGTCAATAGATCATTTTCCCTCCAAGTTAACTGCTTGTTCACTTTTAGTGGAGATACATGACTCCCCACCATAAAAACACTGAGACTCAAACCATCACTTAAGTTCGAGGTCAGTAACTATTTTGTCCCTTTATTTTTCACCTACTATGTGCAGAAAAAACTGCAATCTGATTACATGAATCTTTGCATTTCTGCCAGGGTTGGCTTTCTACAGATACAATATTAATTATCAAGAAGGCATATACACAGGTGTATACCCACTTATATAATGATATCTATATTTATTTTAAGGGCATAATATTTATTATCATATAATCAAATTTGAATCTATAGTAAACCAGGGACGATGATATTCCAGAGAATGTCAATGGTTCTGATGTTCCATTTAAAGATCTAGGTTAGATGAAGCATGTGCTAAAATACAAGCAAAGGAGGAGCTCTCCTTCAATATATCCCTGAGAGGGCTCCTGTGTGTTGTTTATTCCAGAAATGTCATAAAATGCTATGTACTCATGAGAAGTTCCATGGCAACACTCAGTTTGCATTTCATGAATAATTTACGTAATGGACAGAAATATTCTCCTTTAAAAAACTGTTTTAAAGTATTTGGGGGCAGATTGAAATGTAAGTATGTTTATAACTATCCTAAAGTATTTAGATATTTGACCTCACATCTTCATCTTATTGCACAGATGTATTTATCACTCATTATACATTTATTACTTTTGATTGTGCTTGATTATTGTGCTATTGATTTTTCTCTGTTTATAGAAAAATCATCTAAGTATAAAGTTCAGATTCTTTTCTTCCAAAGAAAATGTGAATAGATAAAAAAAATGCATAGGTTGAAATTTTTGGAATGATTATAATTATTTGGTAATAGAAGTGACAAATTCCAACAAAAAGTGTGTTTGTGTGTGTGTGTGTGATTTTTTTTTCTCCAATGTTATAACTTAAGAATTTTATTTTATAGTGTTATAGAACTTTGAGATTATTATCTGCATGTGTGTTGGGATGTGTGCTTGGATCTTGCCATGCATCTATAATCTAATTTTGGTGAGCCATAGGACTTATTTTTGGTTGACTACCAGAGTGAATCGTACTGTGTTTTTATCTAGTCTGCCAAATGATGGAAATGCCATGTGATGTAATGTTGAAAAAAACAAATGTTTTGGATGAAAGAACTTTTAACATGACATGTATTTGGAAAAACTGTATCTGAGCCAATAAAAATGTTAGGGAATAGTGGAATACCATATGTGGGATCTACTTTGAGCCATTATTCTTGAGCTCAGTGGAATCTGTAGTATAACTGACGGTCAGATACTTGGTCAAAAATTATTGTTGAATTCTTAAAAGAGCTATAAATAAGATCTCCTTTCACTCCTAAATATCTAGTCAGTTAAAAAAGAGTGTCATGAGTACCAAATATCATCTTCTTTCATCAAAAGCAACACAAGATCTGAGCCTGGACCTTTGAACAAATCAGCCTAATTACATTCACTCCCAACTGTTAACTTTGAATAATATACTGGAGGGAGTGTTTAACTCTGTGAAGTAGACACAAGCCACAATATGTGACATAGAAACAGCTTTGGGATGTGATTCCAATAGGCTGTCTTTGCCCCAGACATCCACTCACACGTGCTTAACACATAAAAGTGAGAGTGGTGAAGGCATTTATCATTCTGAGGACAATATGATCTATAAGGATAGAAAAGGATTGTCCATATATGACAAATGGCTACTCTCTATTACAAAAATCTGGTATTTCATTTCTACTCCATTAGAAAAATCTGACTAAGAGATATGGAGGTAGAAACTAAAAGCAATTACTAGTCTAGAATCTCTGTAAAAAGAAGTATGAGGATCAGCCTCATAACTGACTATCATTAACCAAAATTCTGTTCAGATATTTTCTTCCAGTATCTCAAAAGTCTAGTATATGAAAAAAAAACATCTGTTGCTGATGTTTTCTATTCATTTGTAGGTTATCTGCTTCTTATCTCTCAAGATTTTAAGTTCTTCCTGTTTGGAGTAAGGAAATTTCACTAAGATATGTCAAAAACAATTCAAACTATTTTTTTTTAAGTATCACCACAACTTCTTTTTTAAATATTTTCTCTTCAAAACCTCTTATTGCTCTAAACTCTACACATTCTTATTTTTGTTTTGTTCTTGAGATAGAGTCTCACTCTGTTGTCCAGGCTGGAGTGCCATGGTGTCAACTTATCTTACAGCAACCTCAAACTTCTGGGCTCAAAAGATCCTCCTGCTCCCAAGTATCTGGGACTATGGGTACAGGTGCATACCACCATGCTTGGCTAATTTATTATTATTATTATTTTATTTATTTTATTTTTTATTTATTTTTTCTTCTTTTTTTTTTTTTTTTTTTTTTTTTAGTTTTCAGTAGATATCAAGTCTCGTTCTTGCTCAGGCTAGTCTCAAACTCTTGATCTAAAGTGACCCTCCTGCCTCGGTCTTCCAGAGTGCTAGGATTACAGGCATAAGCCACTGTGCCTGACCTCTACACATTCTTTGCAAATGTCACATCAAGATTTGTGTGACAATGTCATATCCAAGATTTGGTTCATCACTGAACACCCACTAATGGATGGATGACTAGACAGATAAATGATAGACATATAGCTAGATAGGAATATAGCTTCAAAATATGTTTAGTTAATTACTGGAAATTCTCCACACAGCCCTCAAAGTCAGCGTTTATAAACCTGAACACATCACATGGATGGGCACATAAACTCACATGCACAATAACATTATTATTCCAAAGATACAGGGAAGAAATAGGAAATAGAAAATAGAAATTGAGAATATAGCTTATTTATTTTTCTCTTACTCTTCTACTTCTCTCAACAATAGTTATTTTCATTGTCCCTCTCATATACATTTTATAGTAAAAACATTCATAATGATCCTAACAGACATATATTATTATATATTATTATGTTGGTAATAAATAATTAGGATTCTTTGGAACATTAGGAAAATTTTTGGGGAAAAATCTGTCAATAAACTTAAGTAATCTTTCAAAGGGTTCTCCAGAGGTGGAATTGAAAACAATCCATTCATTTTGGAATATTGCAGCAGAAAGCAGAGATAACCTCTAATCATATTCCCAGATGTGATTTTAGCTTATATTATACCTGAGCAAAAGCATGATGTCCTTATAAGTCCTACATAATCATTTTGTGATTATGAACCAAGATGTCCATAGAACTGACCACTGATTAAGTGGTATTGATTATTTTTTAAAAGTATTACATATTGTTCTGTAATACAACATGATTGATCATGTGCAGAAGAAATCACATAAATATAATATTAAACAAATTTGCATTTCATCATTAGAACCCTAAATCAATGTATATAGTGGGTCACAGAGTCTCTTGGAAGCATCTCTTCTTAATTCACATTCAGAAAGGACATGCTGGCTAAATCATCAATGGAGTATTTTCAACATGAAAGTTGACAAACACTACAATCAAGGTTTCTTTCCACCCCTTCAGGGATACGCTGGGTTTTAAACACTTATCAGCATACCTACCACCGGGTGATATAATATTCAGAATATAATAGAATATTCAGAATCCATAATTTTACAAATGTTTCTGTTCAGAAGTATACAGTGTTTTGACTTTTTCTTGTGATATAAGCAGACAAAAAAAAATTAATCAAACCTCTTATGTTTAGTCCAAGAATGATTTTAACTCTGTTGACATTTAAATTTACCATATCTTTCTTTCTGAGAGCAAGTGCAGGGGCAGAAAAGTTGAATTTTAACCACATATTTCTTTACTCACATTTATATATAGTTTCCCATTTTTAGCCTTTCAAGATGATTGATAAATTGTATCTCCCTGTGAACCAAGTCACTATGAGCTAATATAATCTCTGCTTAAGATCAAACAGGCACTGATCATTTTACAGATTCTGTTTTATTTTTGTCAGTTGGGTCATGCATTTTTCTAAAGTGAAAGAAAAAAGAAACAGTTGAAATATTTTGAAAGATAATGTTCTAGAAGGAACAATTCACTGTTGAAAACCACAGTGAGATTGCTGACAAAAGATCAAATTTGGGTCAATGAAAAACAATTTGTTTCTTCCTCCCTGTACCTTGCAACCATACTTGTGTATTGTATATATGTGCAAAAGTAATTTCCTTCTATTAAGGAAATAAACCTCTCTTTTCAGCATCTTCTGGATATTTAGTACTTACTAAAATGGAAGTAAGCATAAAGATTTATTGCAAAAATAATTTATTTTAAATAGAGAAACATATAAATACAAATAATTCTTCATCAATTAGTGGTCTCTGACTAGAATTGGGTGAAAAGTTACCATTTTTCATGAACTTATTAAACTGTCAAAATACTAAAGATTTATTGCATACACACACATACATGTGTGCATATTTTACCTTACAGCTTATAGATTTTCAAAGGTCTTCTTTTAAATATTAAGCATAACTGTAATAAAAGAAATTCAGTATCTTACTTTTGGAAGTAGTCTTAGAAATTTCCAATGATTTAGGGTTTTCCAACATTTCTATAGGATAAAACATTTGTAGGGTTATGTTTTAGGCTTATGGAAGTAGAAAAATTTACAGACATGATTTTTCCGTAAGTGCTCTTAACAGAGGATGATAATTAATCTGCATGATGGTGTAACTGAGATATGCTGAATTCAGCATAGTTAGCCAAATAGGAAAAAAAAAGAACAAAAAAAAGATATTCAATTATTTCACTTAGAAATTGTTTTCTCCTATTAAAGCAAGTGTCATAAATCTCTTTGAGGAAATAAAAGTGCTCTCTGAATAAAATGAATAAATATTTAGAAAATCTTTCTTTTCACATATGTTGGTAGAATGTCCTTAAACTATTAGAAAAATGCTTTCAAAACAGAAAGATTCGAAGAATTATACGTAAGGAGGAAAATACTACAAAAGCCTGTAATCTTTAAACACCTCCTTTGTTTTTATTTAAAGAGGTGAACTATGATTGAATGTGATATATGAATAAATATTAATGTAACACATAAAATTGCTTCTGGAAATTAATGGTAGTTTAGAAGAGCAAGTTTCTTTGAGGGCTTAACTTAGTAGCAAAGACATGGTCAGAAAAATGATACATTCTGATTGAATTGAAAATCATTTAATAAAGCTTTCTTGAGGTGAGTTATAAGTTGATTAGAGAAATATATAGTTTTATTTTATTCGTATTTAACCACTTCGGTACAAGCGTCAACTATAGTCGATAGACACAGATGAATGTGCAAAGCGACTTTAGCTGACAGATGTGATATGAAGGCGCACAGTGAGCGTGGACTTTAGCCGACAGCAATGATATGACTTTTCTAATTTTTCATTTATCAAAATAAAATTGTGAACATTTAAAAATAGCGTAATGAAAACATATATGTATATGTTACCTATTCTGATTTACATTACAAGTAAAGCTGCCTGTAAAGTAAAACAGGCTTTCAGTGCTTTAAAGCTTTCCTCATCACACAAGAGCAAAACGGACTAGTAGTCAATGCACAGCACAAACTACCGTGGGGACTATGAGTGCGGCTGTGGGCAAGGTTTCACGGCCGGTGAGCACCCTACCAAAGTGGTTAATATTAACTATTGTTCTATTCTTCAAAATTTGGCAGTAAGGAACTTTCCAGCTCTACTCTCCATGACAGTCTGTATTCTCTCCATCCTCCCAAATACACACTGAGTTTTGTACTAATTTAAAAAGACTTTTTCCTGGTAGCTTATTTTCCATAAAATCAAGCTCTTCCAACTGTTCTACAGTACTCTCTGGGCCTGAGCACATCCTACATTAAAAATATTACATTAACTTCCATAGTTAGCTCATTCATCAATTCATTTCCAGTGAAAACAACTAGAATTTTCCTAAAAGTAACAGACAATTGAGCTAGATTTCTAGCGAAGACTCAAATGCTCTAACTCAACAAATAATAAAGTTATAGTGGGAGAAATGTTTGATCAGAGTTTTTTTTTAGGTTTCTTTAGGTTTTTTATAGGATGTAAATAATATATATAATAGTAGAGGATACAAAGGAACATGGAGGCAGAAATGTCCCAATCCCAGACAATGAAACTCTGTTTAACCCAGAATGCCTCAGCTTTTAACCATGTACACTGGGCTTCTCCACATTCTTTTGCTAAAACTATATTATAGAAACTTCTTTTCTTGCATAATATAACCATTTAAATTAGATGAACACTGAACAATTTTAGCTCCCCCCATTTAGTTCTATTTCCTTTTTAATTCAGATTAAAAGGTTTATATGTCTACTTTTAAAATCATGCACAGAAATACAAAGCAATAAGTAACTGCAAATTGTAGCTATTATGGTAATTACTTCCTTTTGGTCTTTTATTTAACATTACATTATATCATCTGTTCATTTGACAGACCAATTATCCAGTAATAAGAGGGAGGAAGGAATGAGGGCATAAAGAAAAAGACATTGTATAACAAAATAAATAAATATCAATATTATGATAAATTTTCTTTGGCAAATATTGATTTAGAAATTGGGTGTTTTATAGAGGAAATATTAAAATAATAAAAAATGACAATATTTGGCTTATTTAGATTTTACTATATAGCTATAAAGAGAAATAAATTGAAATTAAATGGAATTTTAAGATGAAAATAACAGAATCTCCACATACATAATATCTTCTCTATATGTACCATATACAAGAATATGATTCATAAACATGAAATGTACAAGAATTCATATGATATATATAAATTTAGTGGGTTTTCTCTATTTCAAGCACGAGCTGTTCTTTGAGATATTAAAAACACTGATGAATATTTTACTATCAATTAAAGAGCTAAAATTTTTGTAGTGCTCAAGATATATAATATAATTAAATGTTGATTAACATAGCTATCATTTTCTTTTATGCATGCAAGTTAACATCGATATAATTCTGAATTATACTATCACATGCCATTGATAATGAGTGTATGCTAAATGGATTATGCATATGATTTTGTTGCAAATTTGTATAGGAGAAACCTGAAAAAATGTACTGTTTATAATTAAACATTGTTTCCCTTCCTTTCCCAACCCTTTCTTGCCCATTATTTTCCTTCTCCTTCCTTCTTATTATTCCAGATTTGTCATCAAAATATAAACCCAGGTGGGAATAGGAAACATTTTGGGGACCACTGAGTGTAACCTCCTTTGGAAAAAGAGGCTCCATTGCAATCACTGAGAGATCACTATGTTCTTCTGCAGCTGGAGCACTACGACCTCTGAGAACCAATGGTTATATTTTCTCAAATTTTGTGAGCTAGTTATTAAACAGAGACATTATTAAAAATTAAATTATAACGGCCATTATGACAGGGGAAAGGTGATAGCACACATGGGCACAGAGAGATATAAAGGTCAGTGTAAATTTAAAAAGAGGATAGGCAGGGGTAAAAACCTACCTGTCAGGTACAATGAACACTATTCAGGTGATCAACACACTAATAGCCCTGACGTAACAAAACATGTGTACTCCCTTAATATCTTGAAATAAAAAATTAAATGATAAATATTTATAATTTAATTAATATATTAAAAAGGCAATATATATTCAACACATATAATGTCCTTATTAATTTACTACATTTTACTATTATCTGTGCATGTGGGGTTATTTGCATCTATTGTAGTTGCATGATGGCGAGGTTACCATATATTGGTGTGCTACAACACATCACATCTCTTCCCAATTCTACATTTAGTACAAGGAAATTAGAAGCATTAAATTGGCTATGGTGATAGCATTTATGCCATGAACCTTGGCAAATGAAACAAATTAGGGTTTCATTAATTTTGTTGATTGTCCAGTTAATAAAGTGATAAGGCATACATCAACTGTTTATTAAACATAAAATTTTATTGGTATAGCCGTCACACCTCTTAGCACAAAAAATTGAAAAATTGTATTAAGTTGTTTCTTCAGAAAAAGCATATCATAAACATATATTTTTTGCACACGAACACACACAAATCATGCATCACTTAATGATGAAATATGCTTTGAAAAATGCATTGTTAGGCAATTTCATGTTTGTGAAACATCATAGAATATACTTACACAAACCTAGACGGGATAGCCTACTACACACCTAGGCTATATGGTATAGGCCAGGGGTCCTCAAACTTTTTAAACGGGGCCAGTTCACTGTCCCTCAGACCGTTGGAGGGCCGTTGGAGAGTGTGGAGCACATTCCACACATGCACACTGTGGGCCCGGGATGAGTCGGCTGCTAAGCAGGACAGGCAGCGGTGGCAAAAACACCGTGGGCTGGATAAATGACCTTGGCAGGCCACATGTAGCCCATGGGCCATAGTTTGAGAACTTCTGGATAGCCTATTGAACTTAAGCTACAAATGTGTACAACATGATACTGTAGTGAATACTGTATGAAATTGTAACACAACAATATTTCTGTATCTAAACATATCTAAATATAGAAAAGGTACAGTAAAATACCTCATTGGAACCTTATGGGATTTCCATTGTGTATGTAGTCTGTCATTGATTGAAATACCATTATACAGTTTATGACTTTGTGTGTGTGTGTGTGTCTGTATACATACATACAGAGAGAGAGAGAGAGAGAGAGAGAGAGATTTTAACTAATTTTCTCATGAAATTGTGGAAGCTGGTAAGTTCAAGATTTATAGAGCAAACTGACAAGCTACAAATTCAGGCCTTTAATTTTATCAAGTGGGCTCCACCCACATTTTAAAGAGTAATCTGCTTTACTCAAAGTGTACTGATTTAAATGTTAATCACTTCTAAAAATACCTTCACAGTATTATCTTGACTGGTGTTCAACAAAAGAACTGGGCACCATGGCCTAGCCAAGTCGACACATAATATTAGCCATTGCAGAAATATTTAAATATGCAAAACTACTTCGTATTTTAATAAATAATTTTATGGAATCATTTAGAATCGGTAAATTTGTAATTTAAGTCTTCACTGTTTCACTGTCTACATACTAATTATGTAAATGAAAATACATATCAACTTCAATTTTGGATTCATAATGATTTGTTAATTGCAACAATATGTTGACTACAGAAGAAAGAGTTCAGTAAAAATCACCAAAAACATTTTGTGTTAATCATTTGGATGTATGGAATTGGTATAGTGTACTGTATATTTTATTATCCTATGTAAATGATGTGCCACATATATTTTATAGAAGTAAAGTGGATGATAAAGTTATACATGTGTACACACACATGGTTTTTTGGATTTTTTTTTTTGGAGCCAGTTGTTAACATTTAATAGCAATGCCACTTGTTGGCTCTCCAGATATGTGGTTGTAGGGCCCACTTAGGCATGTTTTTTAAATGGATGAGTACATAGGGTTTCATACATGGAAAGAAACAGTTATTAAACTTTTGCATGTTGACTAAATAAGAGTTCTTTCCCTCTTTAGTACCTTCTCTTAAGAAGAGAAGAGTGATAAATAAATGGATCTTCTCTAAAGAGCTAAGGATGTGAGAACATGTTCTGATAAGTCCTGAGGACAGAGAATGTAACTTTGAGTTGTGGTTGCCCAAGTAGAATAAAAATACAGAGAACTAAGGACTAAAAAGTTCAACTCAAGCACAGGGAAACACAGAAGAAGCAAGTCATTGATTTATTCTTCTTCAAAGGACTATAGAAGCCTATACAGAAACCTGGATTAGCAAGTCAAAATCATAACACAAGTCTATCTTCAACTTGCAGATTGTGGAGGACCAGCTTATTCAAGTAGCATCTCATATAGCATGCACATCAAAGCAATTAGTGGACCATATTTATTTATAGGTGCTACATGACAAATTAAGAAACAGAAATTGTCCCACATTATAATTGTGCATTTTTCTGCATGTTCTAATGGAAGGAGAAAAATATTTGATCTACTTTTTTTTTGCTTTTTAAAAAATGGATACCCATTTTCTTAGTCAATTCAGGATGGTACCATAGATGGAGTGGCTCATAAACAACAGAATTTTATATCTCACTATTCATGAAATTGCAAGTCTGAGATCAGAAGTCAACATGATCAGCAACTGGCGAGGGCCTTCTTCCAGGCTGCAGATGGCCGTCTTCTCATTATATCCTCACACTGGGGAGAGCAGAAATCAGTAAACTCTCTCATGACTCTTATAAGGGCACTAATCCTATTCAAGAAGGCTCAACCCTAATGACCTTATTTAGTCCTAATCACCTCCCAAAGGCACCACTTCGTAATACCATCACATTAAGGAGAAGAGTTTCAACATATAAATTTGGGGGAACACAAACATTCAGTCCCTAACACCTACCAATACTGTCTAATGGATGCTGGAGAGCACTGTCAATATTCCACATTCAGAACAGAGGCAGTGTTGAGAGTGTTGACAGGAAATAGCTCTTACTTGACTGTATCTCTGTGTAAGCACAGGTCAGCTAGCTAAATTTCCTAAAGTCCTGTCCATTTCCTGGGAGCAACTCACATGTAATACCCATTCCATGTGGGAGTACATTCCTGGCTCTCTTGTCTCAAGGGTAGACGCCTTTGAAGTACTATTGCAACTCCAGAACATCTTGTAGGATCAGCTGAGGATTCTGTTGGAACTGCATCACATTTCAACCCTCCTTAGTCAAATCCTTTTCACAAATTTTATAGACATTTTTTTTTTTTTTTAGGAACTACAAAATAAACTCATGCACCTGAAACAAAGAGCCATAGAGTCTAGAGACTCTATGGAAGACTTACTACAAATTTCTGTAGGAAACTTTCCTGCAACATACTGACCTTGGATTTTATCCTATTCAGGTATTATTATACAACTTAAAAAATAGTGCCAAGACTCCCAGAATTTTTGTAATAAGTATTTAATTATTTTAATTTTCTTAATAGGATCAACAATGGGCATATTAAGACATTATCTCATAGCACTTAGCTCTGGATATTGCTGGATATACTTTCTCTATTCCAACCTCATTTCTGTGCAGAAATTTGCAAGTTTGGATAAGAAAAACAACCTTCTTAAAAGTAAAAGTTTAAAAAATACAATGTATAGTACAGTGATACTCCTGATAGAAACTACTGAGTTAGTCAGTAATGCAATATTTGAAAATGAAAATACAATAGTAGGACAATTTTAAATATTTTTTTGTTTGAGATTTATGTTAAAATTCAAGTTTTCTGTGTAGTAATAAGAAATCTGTGTAATATATTCCTATGCATATGACATTGTACACTATATGATCAATGTTGTAGTAAACCATTTTATAAAAGGGAGGTATTTATCACAATTATAATTAATGTAAGTAAGCTTTCATTTAATAATGCAAATAATATCCATTAACTATATTATCTCAATGAACGCACATATAGAAGGATTTAATCTTCATCTGCCTTATTTTGTTTTCTGTTTTTTTTAAATATTAAAGATAAATGGATCATAGTCATAGGCTAACTTAAAGAACAAAAGATGGATAAGATTGCACTCAGTAAACAAAAATAAATATGTCATTTGGAGAAGATAAATTTTTTTACATTTCTATGAAATGTACATCTAGGTCTTTAATATGCAAAACTATCAATATGTGTTTTGTCATGCTTTAATATTTATGCTTTCTGTAGCACATTCATTTTATCATTTTTTCTTTAGATTCTATTTAACAATTTACTTTTTAAGTCTTAAACCTGAGGTCCTATCATATAATTTGTGATTTAGATTTTAGACAAGTGATGTGTAATGATACATTGGACATTTGAATCTAAGTCATAGGTTGCCATAGAGTTGTCAAAAGTTTTTTTTGTGGTTTTGTATTGCAACAATCTATCTGGGCTGCGTTATTTTCCAATATTACCTTTGTGGTTTATTTTAAGTTAAGATTTGGCCTAAAAGACATTTTGCATGAGATTTGGAGGCAAGAGTGAGAAACAATAGCCTCTATTCAGAAAATTGTGGGATTCAGTTTAGCCTCACAGATTCTAGATTGCCATTATGAGTTCCAGTGTTTTTTTGTCTCTCCTTTTCCCATCCTGGGTTTCTGCTCAACTGCCAGAACTACTGACCTATAGAGAATTCTCTCCTCACTCCCACAAGTGTGTAAGGTACCCTTCCTATAACATACTCCTTATTCGATATCACTCAGAATGGTTCTGCTTATCTGACTAAACCCTAGCTGATCTACCTTCTCCAGTAAGAATGTTTCTAGAGGCCTGTATGTTTTGTTTTGTTTTGTTTTTTGTTTATCAGAGTCTTGCTCTGTTGCGCTGGCGTCAGCTTAGTTCTCAGCAACCTCAAACTCCTGGACTCAAGCAATCCTCCCACCTCAGCCTCCTGAGTTGCTAGGACTACAGGCGTGCCTCCAAGCACGGCTAATTTTTTCTATTTTTGGTAGCTACTGGGTCTTGCTCTTGCTCAGGCTGGTCTGGAGCTCCTCACCTCAAGTGATCCTTCTACCTTGGCCTCCTAGAGTACTGATTATAGGCATGAGCCACTACGTCCGGCCAAGACCTATAAAATGTTCTATTAATTACATTTATGGGTTTTGATTTATTTATGGCATTTTTTCTCAAAATCAAGGAAATCCCTAGTGATCACTTTAGCAAAGCAAATTTTTAAAAATCAGTTCCCACCTATTTAAACTATATTCTTTTAACTATATTAGCCATACTGGACATCTAAAACATTAATATGTAGATTACTGTATGAAAATATAGTTGTAGAACATTTCATCTACCCTTTAAACAGGTAAGGAGTTGTTGTAAACAAATATAATTGAGTCAAAGTCCTTCGTTTTTCTTGTAATTTAAGATACTTTTAAATTATAGATAATTTTGATTAATTTTAAAGCTACATGCAGACATATGGAGACCAAAATTTATTTCATAACCAAACTTTTAACACAGTCATACAACCCATCCAACAAGTGTTTCCTTTTGTTATTAAAAAGCTTTTTTAGAACTTTGCTTTTACTTTGCACACTGTTTTCCAACCTAGATTTACGAAATTTCTGACTTTCCCTATTGGTTGTTCAATTATTTATGTACATTTGCCTACTTAAAGTAATGAATATAGAATGAGAGGAAAAAAATCCTAAATGATCTGTGTATGATTTTTCTCTACTATATTTTGAACAACCATCTTTAAGGTGCCTCCTCTGCTTAAGATTATCTAAAGCTTTCCATTTCCAAGCCTAAATTCTATTTCTGATGTCCATTTCTAGTTCCTCAGGGCTTTTATTTAATCTTTTTTCACTTTGCTACTTCCAGGAATAAACTAATGGGTAAACTTAATATGTTTTACTACCTAGGTCTATCTAAAGTTTCTGCCTCCCACTTCTAAAAACATATAAACAGATTGTATTCTTTAAGAGAATACAAATAAGAAAAAAACTGAATTTTTATGTGGAGTGAAAGCAAAATGGGTAATAAACCAGGTATTTCCAGAGAAAGTATTTTACTTTCATGGAAAAGGAAGTGACACATAATCCTAGTAATACATGTATTCCAGAAATCCATATTTCCATAACAGTGAAAATAATACATCTTTATACTTACATAATTTAGCTTCTTAAAAATAAATGTACCAGATACTTCTGAGAAATATTTCTAAATAATTTGTTCAAAAAAATTTAAACTATTTAAATTTATATATTTGAATTTTCTCTTCATAAAGCAAAATAAAGTACCCCTTTCAATTTTGTTATTATTGAATTTGTTCAGAATGTTTTATGCTTTTTATTCCTTGTATTTTTACTTAATGAATGGTATCAATTTGTCATGAATTAATAGCGAAGAATGTATTAAAGTCCAAATAATAGGTAAAGCAAACCCAAATGAATTATATCAGTTGGTTCTCATGTAAATATTTAAATAGTAAGATGACTTAATTCATTCTGAGTATCATCTCTGTTTAGTTTGGCATGTGGAGAAATGAAGTTGCGGAAGTTATGTTCTATACATTATGCCTATGTGGGCAAGTGTGTGTGTGTGTGTGTGTGTGTGTGTGTGTGTGTGTTTGTGTATATCAACATGCTCTTCTCCAATGTATTTCTTGGGAATATATAATATATAAATGTGTGTATGCATATATATTTCACATACAAAAACATATGCATATATATTTCACACATTTGGTTAAATATAAATAAATGAATATACATTTCTCTCACACATGCATATATATGTCTATATTATTAGTATCTCACATAAATATATACGTATGTGTCTAGACACATGTATATAGACACATATAGAAAAATAGAGGAAACTACACAGAAAAATAATGATGCAAAACTTTTTGTTTTCACTAATCAAACTTCAAAGAATAGACATTTCCTAAAGACTATATATGGTTAGGTTGAATAAGATCTAGCATTCAGTAGCATAATGGGGCTATTATAATTAATACTTTGTTGAATATTAACAATGAATAAAGGAGTGGAATTGGAATGTTTCTATCACAAAGAAATGGTGAATAAACACTGGAGGTGAAGGATACCTCAATTACCCTGATTTGATCATTTCACATTGCCTGAATCAAAATATCACATGTACCCAATAAATATATGTACAACTATTAGGTATCCATAATGATTACAATTTTTAAAAAGTTAGAAAAAACAATTCCCTTTAGTTTTAAGCCGACGAATGCTAACATTTAAAGGAAAAAGAGGATATTGAACTGATTACTATAGACTGAATCACTTGTAATAGTTGACATTCGAAGACTTTTTAAAATTGTTCAAACTATGAATTGTAGGTGCAAATTTCTTTCTGAATACTCGTTACAGATAAACATATTATTTTAATTATATGCTGCTATACACAAATATAGTAATATTATCAAAAGTATTACTTCCATACCTTGTACCTCTGCTGAACATGCATTAACCACTATGATTCTTTTCTTTTTAGTTTAACAGTGCAATGGATTAATGCCATATCTGCTTCAGCTTTGCTTGCTTGATGAGGAATTTCTGGATTGTACACAACTAGCAAAATGATGAGTCTAATTGAAGAACTATTTAAAAATTGAAAAATCAGTACTGGGAAATGGCATGCAGTCATTGACAATAGGCAAATATGGCAAATGTATCAATAACTGAGAAACATCATTTTGTGATGATTTGTTTACACTCCTCAATTAGTTTTCAGAAAATAAGTAAAACGACCTGAAATGACTGGGCCATATTTCAGTATTACTCTCTGTGAGCTGAAAGATTGTAGGGATGCTTTCATTAGTCCTCAGTCAAAAGTAAAACATACAATGTCTGAAGATTTGGGAAGAACCTTGTTATACATTTACATAAGACTTCATAAAAGATGAAATAGCAGCTATTATATATTAAAACATCCTATTAAATAAAACCTTATTTAACTGTAATACAGAAAAGTCTTCTAATAAATATTTCCAGAGAAACAATTTTATTTACTAGTACCTGGGCAAGAAATAACCAAACTTGTGCTTTGAGAATTCATGTATTTCTTATGTAACATCTTCCCAAAGGATTCTCCTGTCTTTCCAATTCATTAGAGATGCTGCTGTCAGTGAGCACAAAATGAAAACCAAAAAGAATATGGAAGCTCAGAGATTATTTTTCAAGCCAATTATATTGCTATAATGTCATTTTTAGAACCTATACTTCAGGAAAAACTTTATTCAAGAGATGCTACAAATCACAAAGCTTATGCAAAAGTATTAGAAAAAATAAAAGCAATCACTTTTAATATCCCTCCAAAAACTTCAGTAAAATATTTTAAATCAGTACACCAAGCTTTTCTTTATGAATCTTCAATCAAACACCACTACTTCTCTTCAAAAACCTTTAAGCCCAGGCATCATTACCTGCAACTAAATCTTCACATCTAGGAGTTAAATGGTAGGCATATCATTTGTCTTGATCAGTTACAAGCAAGGAAGAAAAGAGGAAGAAATATAAAAGGACTTTGTGGCTATATCACTATCATCACCGATACTCTCATATAAACTAAGTCTTTTTACAGAGTAAAAGGTATTAATCATTCACCAATCTGGTCATCCTCAGGCCATCCTGAGGAATACATTCCCTGTTCCTTCAAATTGTGTAGAGTCACATAGAGGTGATAGCTAATAAAATATTAATATGAGGGAAAAGATGTGTGCCATTTCTGGATGAAGTATTTAACTGATGGTGTAAGACACTCATCCTCTGTTACTATAAATTCTGCCATGGACTATCTTTGAAGATGGCCAGCCCACACATTCTCTTATATTTGTATGCACATTAACTCCTCTTATCCAGAGGCAAATGCTATTTATTTCCCCTCCCCTTAATCTGGGGAGGGGAAATAACTGTGACTTTCTTTCCCAATACAATGTAGCAAAAGTGATCCTGCAATGATTTCAAGATTCATCTGTAAGAGCCCTAGGTATTTCCACTATTTCTCTCTTATAAACCAAATACCATCTAAAGATGCTCAGGTCAGACTATTTAATGAGCCATCAAGGATGGAGAGAGTTAATTTCAGCCTTCTAGCTATTCCTGTGGAGGTCCTGGACTTGCAGGTAAGGCCATCTTAGACCTGCCAGCCCATCCATTCACTAGCTCAATGAAGCTGCATGAGTGATCCATGGCAAGATCAGCGGAAGAATGTAAAATGCGGAGTGTGTTTTGAATCAGAATCACCTGGAACATTTGTTAAATCACACATTATTGGTCTCCACCTTCAGAATTTCTGATTCATTAAGTTTAGGATGAGGCACAAAATTTGCATTTCTGACATGTTCTCACATTTGATGCCAATGGTCCATAGATCACACTCGGAGAAACACTGACCTAAATAACTTATACTGTTAAAATTTATTATTCCAAATGTACAGAATAGTGGTTATCAGAGCAGCTTAAAATGGCAATTTAAAGTGAGAATACATTTGTTTCTGAAAAATAATTCCAGGCTTTTAAATTTCCAAAAACATATTCAGTAACACTATTGTAATTATATACTTTATTAACATTTTAAATGTATTCACATGCCCCAGGAGTATATTTTATCACAGTGATATTTGTCTTTGTACAAATGTTAATTTTTAATATGTGACCTATATTAGTTCTCTATTGCTATATAACTAATTCCTCCAAAATTTAGTGGCTTAAAACAACACTTTTTTATTATCTTACAGTTTTTTATGAGTCAGGAATCTGAACATGGCCTAGTTGGTTCTTCTGCTTCAGAGTCTCTCAAAAATTTGCAAATAAGGTGTCTTTCCAGGTTCTGAGATCTCCTGTGAAGGCTTGACTGAGGAAGGATACACTTCCAATCTGTCAACCTATGATGACTAAAATGGTCATTGGCAGAATTCAGGTCCTTGTGAATTATTGAACTGAGGGCCTCAGTTTCTTGGTGGATATCAACTGGAAGCTCCCAACAGTTCCTTGGCAGATGGAAAATGAAAAGCGACAGAAAGAGAATCCAAACAAGATGGAAGCCACAGTCTTTAAAAACTGAATCCTGAAAATGACGCCCGATCACCACTTCTGTATTCTATTTGTTATGACCAAGTCAGTAGTTCCAGCCAACACACAAGGAAGGAGTTTTACACGTTCATGAATACTAAGAGATGGAGATAATTGTGAGTCATGTCAGAAACTGCCCACCACATGGAGATTCAGAATTCGGAAAAATACAGTGCATATGTAAAAATAATGGGCCGGGCGCTGTGGCTCACGCCTGTAATCCTAGCTCTTGGGAGGCCGAGGCGGGCGGATTGCTCAAGGTCAGGAGTTCGAAACCGGCCTGAGCAAGAGCGAGACCCCGTCTCTACTATAAATAGAAAGAAATTAATTGGCCAACTGATATATATATAAAAAATTAGCCGGGCATGGTGGCGCATGCCTGTAGTCCCAGCTACCCGGGAGGCTGAGGCAGAAGGATCACTCGAGCCCAGGAGATTGAGGTTGCTGTGAGCTAGGCTGACGCCACGGCACTCACTCTAGCCTGGGCAACAAAGCGAGACTCTGTCTCAAAAAAAAAAAAAAAAAAAAAAAAAATAATGGAATGACAAATAGTAGAAAAAAATTGCTAAGAGGATAGATCTAAATTTCTTAAAATAAAAAAGAAGGAAAAAACCCCAAAATGATTACTATGGGCAGTGATGGATATATTAATTAATTTGATTGTGGTGATTATTTAATAATGTATATCAAAATAGATATACACCTCAAGATGTACACCTTAAATTGATATAAACTTATTTGTCAATTATCCTCAATAAAACTTAAAAAAATAAAAACACTATGAATTCTAAAAAGGAGCAATTGTGTTCTTACTGTATTAAAATGAAGTTGTATATGATTAGCAGAAAGGAGACTTATTTTGAGGAATAAGCTTAAGTAATAGCAACAAAACAATCTTACTTTTCACAGTGTGTGACTACATTTTCTTAGCATAGGCCTGTATATCTATAGGTATACACATATATTTAACAACAATTAGTATATGCATACATACTACTTATTCTGGTGAAAATTAGCGCTGTTTTTGTTTTTCAAATGAGGGTAAGCCTTTTAGTTCACTTCATATTAGTACATATTCCCATGATCTTTTCAATTTCTATGTTGTATTGATATTTAATATTATGAAAGTACTGTAATTAAACTCAGTTCTTATTGATAGATAATTGTTTCCAGTGTTGCTAGTCTATATGATTTTGTGCCCAAATATACATGTTACTAAGATAAATGCTTAAAAGTGGAAATGCTGGAAAAACAGAAAGCACGCATTTCATTTTGCAAGCTGTTGCCAAATGTCCTGCAAGGATGTTTTATCCAATTTATTCTATAATTCAATGACATGTAAGAGCATCGTTTTCTTTACCTTTGTCAATACCATGAATTGTAAAAACATCTTGTACTTCACAAAACTGATTTCTAAAAATTGGCATCTCACTGAAGCTTAATATGTGTTTCTTTTATTATGAGTGTGTTCGGTGAGATCTCAATAGGATTTAATCCTTTCATGCTTCTTTTAAGCAAACTGTTATTTACTTGCTTTGCTACTTTTTTGGACTGAATTGTTGATCTTTTCCACTCGATTTATAAGAATCTTTTAAACATTTTATCAGAAATAACTATTGCAATATTTTTCTATGTTGTTTCTCAACTCATTTGCCAAGCAGAGATTTTAAAACTATATGCAGTTAAATTGTTCAAAATAGCAATGATGGCATTGAATACTTGATCCCTGAATTGCAGCTCTGGTGTACTTCCCACATCTCCTTCAGTGAAGGACTTGGCTGTCCACATGCATGTGGGTAGGATGATCAGTTGGCAGCCTGCAGCTGTCTGCCAGCTTCCTCAGCTTCTGGCTCAGTTGCAAAGAGCCACCTTGTCCCAAGTCGTTCTTCCCAGAGTTGCTCATAACCAGTGACTGACTAATGCAGAAATGCAAATATCTGTTTAGTTTGACTGATACAGCATATTTCTGACAAACTCCACATCTACCTGTTTGGTAGACTGAGAATTTGTAAAGCTCATCTTCCATATGACTTGTCCCTCTGCCCAATCTATATTCTATTCTTTTCACAAGTGTAATAAATGCATTCACTCCAAACTACATCTGAATATCTGCTTTCCAAGAACCCAAACTATGATAGGTGAGAGTTCTTAGCCATAACAATTTAGGTTTTAACCCACAGCAGGGATATAATAAAAATTCTATTTCTGGTATTTAAGCCACCCAGTCTGTGGTAGTCTGCCAATACAGCCCTAATACAACTACAAATTGTAGTTTAAACCTGATATGGATTTCCATATCCATATTACCCATATCAGTATTACCCTGATATGGATTACTCTCTCTCTCTCTCTCTCTCTCTCTCTCTCTCTCTCTCTCTCTCTCTCTCAGATTTAGAATATTTACTTTAATCAAAGATGCATTCCATTTGTTAATTCTGAACAAAGATCAGTGATTATCTTATTAAGCATTATCATTGTTTTCTCTATAACCTTATTCTTGAACTCCAATTAGAAATAAGGATTCTACATATCATTCTAGTCTTTATAATTTCCTTCTTCATAGTTTTCAGCTTTCGATCTTCTGTGTGCTGCATTCTGTGTAATGCCTTTAAATCTGTTTTCCAATTCTTTAATTTGTTCTTCCTTGCCAAACAAATTTTAAGTTTAGTGCAAAGGTATTTCATTTTAGAATATAAATTTTCTCTTTTTATATATGTCTAATTATTTTAATTGCCTCAGTTTTCCTTGCATGTTGACTTCTATTTATCTCTTGAAACATCCTTAACCAGAACATATTTATTTTATTTATAGTATTTAATAGTATTCTATTCACTTCTACCGGACAGAGATCTAGAATCATTGAATCTCTTTTTCTCTCTGTCATCTATATCACATTCTCTACAAACATGACCATGTTTTGTTCTTTTCTATTTGCTTTGTGAAGAGCAATATGCAAAAAACAAAATCAGAAGGAAAATGCGGGAGGGGTGCAGGTGCAGATTTTAGGAAGTATCATGTCTTATTTAGAACAATTTATTAAATGAAGAAAAGAGGGATTTCTAGAGCTAGGGTGCTAGAAAAGCTATATTGATATCTCTCTCCCCTATATATTTAGGAAAATTAATTTCAAGTATTAAATGAGTAATAAAAAATTATAGCCCTCAAAAGAGCTGTGACAAAATAACAAATTAAAAATATAATCTAATATTACAAAATGAGTTAGACACAAGAAGAAAGACCTGGTATTATATATGCTGATGGAAACTGCTTACATTTTCTCTCCCACATGCACACAAAATACAGCTTAAATTTATTCAAATATTTTGCCATGACTTTTCATTTATAACATCACAGGTATTCACCAGCATAATCTAAAGTCTGAGAATATTCAGCTCCCTCAAACAAAAGAGGTCACTAGGAGGTTAAAAGAAAGAAGGAAAGAAAGAAAAAAAAACAGACAGGGTAGGGGAGAGAGAGAGACAGAGAGAAAAGGTAAAATGTAGACTAGAAGAAACTCTAAACACCTATCAACCAATAAAGAAGGAGCTGTAATTGGTTGTTGATTCAAACGTATTGTCACTGAAATTTATAATACTAAGTGCAAATTGGTAATCAGAATATTTACTACATATTTGATGATATTAAGGAATTCTTTAAGTATGATAACAAATCATGAAAGCAAACAAAAAATGTTGTAAAAAAGAAAAAACGATTTATTTATTTACAGTGAGTGCAACATTGACTTCTCATATGCTTAGTGATTTTAAAGGTTAAAAATCTAATATGCAAAAGTATATTTTTCATGCTGGTTCTGTTTTGTTTGTTTTCCATTTGTTATGTACAATGATGTGAACTCATGACATTCTATTGAAAAAGGTATGTGATGTAAAAAATGTCAATTATAAAAATCAATTATTCAAACGACCATTCTGAGTCCTTTATATTTTATTAGATGTTCTCCACTTGAGAGAAAGAGCCTTAGACTCAAGATCTGGAATTATTACCTATTTTCTAAGCATGTGAATAATTCAAGTCATTTAACATCTCTGAAACTATTTCCTCACCTGTAAAATAGAGACAAGCATACTTGCTTTCTTCATCTTACAAATGTATTTAAAATATATTTTTGACTTGGTGATTGATAATTTATTATGAAGATATAATTATGTCTAGCATAGAACAAGTAATGATGTGGTACAAGCCGCATAGTTCCTGGGGAATAATTGAAACAGACCCTGTAAGTAACTAAAATTAGACTGAATAATTGACTGGGAGAAGACATAGAGGAAGCAGGATCCAAAGGAGAGGCAAGGCCTCTTTTCAAATTAAAAGGTTTATTTCTGGCTGGGCGCGGTGGCTCACGCCTGTAATCCTAGCTCTCTGGGAGGCCGAGGTGGCCGGATTGCTCGAGTTCAGGAGTTCGAGACCAGCCTGAGCAAGAGCGAGACCCCGTCTCTACTATAAATGGAAAGAAATTAATTGGCCAACTAAAAATATATACAAAAAATTAGCCAGGCATGGTGGTGCATGCCTGCCTCCTGAGGCAGGAGGATAGCTTGAGCTTAGGAGTTTGAGGTTGCTGTGAGCTAGGCTAACACCTCGGCACTCACTCTAGCCTGGGCAACAAAGTGAGACTCTGTCTCAAAAAAAACAAAAAAACAAAAACAACAAAAAAGTTTATTTCTGATATTACAAATCAAAATAATAACCACATGAAATTCATTCACAGAGTTCAAAATAAATAATAAGTTATATAAATAAAGGATACATTAAATTTGATTTTAAATTAATATTAATTTAGTATAATATTTAGTTAAATGCATTAATACAAAGTTTTGGTTCAGAATTAATGTTTAAATTGTTATTCAAACTAATAACATTTATGATAACTTTGGTTTTCTTTTTAAGTTACAAATAATCTGTCATGGCATTTTCCACTATACCCCACTATAATTCTTTCAGTAAAATACAGAAATATGTTTTCAGCCAGAATGTAGCAAACACAAGTTAATCATTAAATAAATCAGGTATTCAAAAAACATATATGATATTCAAAATATAATGTCTTCATTATTTTTTAATTTATTAATTTTTTAGGTTAGCCTACATATATTTGCTTTAAAGTTTAACTATTTGGATAGAAGATCATTTATAAGTCAAAGCCAACTAAATTTAGATGTTTAAGCATTATTTAAAATTAAAAAATTAAAATGCTATTATAATATTTATCTGAAATAATCAGTTTTTAAATACGAAGTTGGCAAATTGGAGTATAAAACAGTTTCATAAAGGAGTCCTTTAAAAATAAAGAGTAAATAGGATTTAGCATAGAAGATTATAAAGTCTCATAATGCATCAAATTTTAAACCCTGATATGAGGAAAGTATTGTTATTTATTCTCCTAATTATTAGGAAACTAAATAGAACTTCCAATTTGTATAAAGAAAATCTGCAAGTTTTGTAAATTAGGTCTGAATGTATAAAATTGCAAACTATTAAAAGTTTATCAAAGATTTCCCAACCAAGATGTGTTGTGTTTTTCTTATTCATACTCTCATAGAATTCAGTAATCTCCACCTACTTTTATAATTAATCTATGTGGGGATTCCATATTATTTCCCAACCATAGTTAATTAGACGTTACAACTTTTCTTGTTTGAGTAGTTGCCGATAGTTTAGCAACTCTTTTTTATATGACTTTATTTTTCTACCAATTATGAAATAAAAAGAAAAAAGTTGGATAACAAATATTTTCTCTGTACTATTTCTTAAGGAAATATTCTTTTTAGCTTGTCATTAAAGAGGAAAAAAAAGGAGTTTGATTTAATCATTGGGCATGTAATATAACCTTCATGAGTTTCTTTTCCCTCACTGGAAGGTAATAAGCAACTGTGAAACATGAGTTCTTAAGAAAGTCAGAAATCTATTTTGTCTGAATAAAACATCAGTGAGCATTTTGAGCTACTCATGCTTAGGAAATCTTCATTTCTTTGATGATTTTCCCCTAGTCCACCATTCTACTAGCAAAGTAATCTATATTCTCTTGTTCCTATGGCAGATAGTAGCTTTGTTAAGCACATTTGTCCTAGTATACTGTAGCCTACAATTAATAAACAGAATTGAAGAATATGTTAGAGGAAATAATGCAACAAAAATCTTCTCCCCACAGATAATTAGGGGCAAAACATGACCATATTCACAATTTCCTGAAATCCTATACCAAATTAGCATGTTTTCTTAAATGTCAAAATTTCACTCAAATGTTTCCCCAATTATGCCAATTTTTGATACACCTTCATTAATACTCCTTAATTAGTTATGAAGAATTTATTTTGAGGATCAGCATTAAAGTGCTAAATTAAAGGAGGAAAAAGAAACTTTGGAAGTTTTGCACATCCCTTTCATCTTATCTACTATCTCTTCTTGGTAGGTGTATGCTTCTGAGTGTCCTGATAATAAACAGAAACAATATTTCTGTTTATTATCAGGAGGTTTTTATTACCTGAGTAATAAAGTTTCTGCTTTGGAACTAATAGACAATCCTGAAGATGCTAACTTATTGACATCTGACATCATAAAAACTAATACTAATAGCAAAGTAATGTTGTTTAATTTATTAAATGAACAGAAATATAAACCAATTGGCATGTTATTTATTACTTTATCAAGGCAATTTTTACTTAAAATACGAAGGCAACCTTAATTTCATGTATACTTAACTATTTTAGGCTGTGTAAGATTTACAAATAAAATGATTTTCAGCAATGATTTCAATATATCCTTATGCACGGTGGAGTATCTATATCTATATATTACACATATATAGTTATCAACTTATTATCAATACTTTTCAAATGAAGATATTTAAATGATTACATTTAGAAAATAATTGGCAATAATAAATATTTATTTATTTGCTAATTCATGTATTTTAATTAAATTGAGATTAGTTTATATAATGATATGCATTGGAACATAGATAGTACATAAAAGGACACATTTATTATAAATAAAATATTATGTAAACCGAGAATAGTATGTTCATGCTAAAATGTGTTTCATCCTCAAAAAAGAAAATAGGAAAAAAATGTTCTGGTGAAGTATTTATAGTTAAACTTGAAAGTAGATTATAAAAGAGATCAGTGGATAGATGAATAGGTAGACAGAAAAATAGACATTGATGAAATATATGGAGTTATAAATAAGGACATTTATAGTATATAAATAAGCAGATGAAAAGAGAGTTATATACAGATAGACACACACATATACATGCTCTTACATCCTGTAGGGATCCTATCCCATTTTTTTTAAAACAGCTTTGTTGAGATGTAATTCATATTCCATATAATTTATACATATAAAGTGTACATTAATGGTTGTCAGTATACTAACAGATGTGTGCAATCATCTCAATAGTAAATTTTGGTTTATTTCTATCACCTCCAAGAAAAATCCAAAAAATTTAGCTGTTAGCCTCTTCAAACCCCTCCTCTCTAGATCTAAGCATTAATCTACTTTCTATTTACATAGATTTCTCAGTTCTGGACTTTTGTATGAATGAAATCATATAGTATGTGAAGTGTTTGTTACAGTCTTCTTTCATCTAGCTTAATGTTTTTGAGATTTATTCAGGTTGTAACATGTATAAGCATTTCTTTCTTTCATGGTTGAATTATATTATATGTTATGGGTACACTACATTTTCTATATCCATTCCTACATTGACAAGCTTGTTTCCACATTTTTGCTATTATAGATAATGTTGCTATAATACTTATACAAGATTCTCTATGAAAATGTGTTTTTTCTCAAGGATATATGTAGAAGTGGAATTGTTGGGTCATAAAGCAATTCTATATTTAATCATTTAAACAACTTTGAGACTGTTTTCTAAAGCAGCTGCAACATTTTAAATTCCTTTCAGCAGTAGATGAGGGTTTTGATTTTTCCACAATCTCACCAACACTTCTTATTATCTGACTTTTTAATTCTAGCAATCCTACTGGGTGTGAAGTGGTAAGACACCGTGATTTTGATTCTCGTTTCCCTGATGAATAAGCATGTTAAGAATCTGTTCAAGTGCTTATTGATTATTTCTATATTTTCTTTGGAGAGCTGTCTATTTTGATATTTTGCCTATTTCTTAATCATGCTACCTTTTTGTTATTGACTTGTACAATTATACACACACGCAGTATAATTTTCTTTTCAGGTATGTGATTTTCAAAGATTCTCTCCCATTCTTTGGGCTGTCTTTTCACTTTTTTGATGATATCCTTGGAAGCACAAAATTTTCAATTTTGATGAAGTCCAATTTATCCATTGTTTTCCTTTTGTGGCTTTTGGTGTCAAATCTAAGAATCCTTTGCCAAATCAAAGATCATAAATATTGACCTCTACGTTTTACTATAACAGTTTTATAGATTTTATTCTTACATTTAGGTATTAAATATTTTTAGTTATTTTTTCTTTATATAGGATGATATTAGAGTCCAAGTTATTTTCTTGTCCCAGGCCTCTTGACGGTCTACATGAATCAGCTTGTCAATTTCTATAAAGAAGTTATCTTGGATTCTTATTCTTGACGTGAGTCTGCAGATCAGTTTGAAGACTGTTGCCATGTTAACAACGCTAGGTCCTTTGGTACGTAAAAATGGATGCTTTTCCATTTAATTAGATTTTCTTTAATTTCTTTGAAAATATTTTGTAGTTTTCAGAGTACAAGTTTTGTAATTCCTTTGTTACATTTGTTCCTGAGTATATTATTATTTTTATTGGTATTATGGCTAGAATTTCTTTATTTTTAAATGTGTTTTTCACATGTTCACTGCAAGTGCATAGAAATGCAACTGATTTTTATACAATGATCTTGTATCCTACAAACACAGTGAACTCATCTTTACCTTTTTTTTAGTGATTCTGTATGTTTTTTATGTATACTCACATGATCCATAAATAAAGATAGATAAAGATAGTTTTAATTTTTCCTTTGCAATAGGCATGCCTACTATTTCTTTTTTTTTTTTTTTACCTAACTACAGCCTCCAGTACAATGTTAAATAGAAATAGTATAAATAGACAACTTTGACTTTTTCTTGATGAGAAGAAAAATGGGAAGCATCATCCTAACAGAAGCTGTGGAGGTTTCATAATTAAACAGCATCCATCTAAAGAGGAAGAATGACCTTTACAATTCTTTGATGTGAAGGCTGTACAGGAGAAAAGAAAGAGAAGAAATGCTTCTGGATCTATCACTATTAGAATGTGACCAAATGGCTCTGGGGAAATACACAACCTCTAACTTTCAAGGACTATTTGCCATTCAACATCCCTTAACCAAGGTTACCGATTTCCTTTTCTCAGAAAGTCCTCATTCTACAGAAATGTTAAAATCCTCATGTAGCATGATTTCTTGATAGGTACGCATTTAAAAATTCTAGCCTTTTAAATTATTTAAAATGTACACACATCTAAATTACACATCTAAGTTATCAAATGTCATGTACAATAAAATGGATAATGACTTCTTTTTATTTATTTTTTTTTTTTGAGACAGAGTCTCGCTTTCTTGCCTAGGCTAGAGTGAGTGCCGTGGCGTCAGCCTAGCTCACAGCAACCTCAAACTCCTGGGCTCAAGCAATCCTCCTGCCTCAGCCTCCCGAGTAGCTGGGACTACAGGCATGAGCCACCATGCCCGGCTAATTTTTTATATATATATTAGTTGGCCAATTGATTTCTTTCTATTTTTATAGTAGAGACGGGGTCTCGCTCAGGCTGGTTTTGAACTCCTGACCTTGAGCAATCCGCCCGCCTCGGCCTCCCAGAGTGCTAGGATTACAAGCGTGAGCCACCGCGCCCGGCCTGATAATGACTTCTTTTGCTGTTAAAGACATTTTTCTTCAAATATTCGTTTTTCCCCCAAATAAATCTGACCTATCATGAGCCTTATTTATTTTAACTGCTTTTACTTGAAAGAAACTAGTGAAATACTTGTGCAATATATTTAAAAGAATATTTCCGAATTATTTTTAAATTTGGAAAATATTTATAAAATTTTCTATCAATATTTATGAATTAAGTAGTTACAT
Source organism: Microcebus murinus (assembly GCF_040939455.1). Lineage (NCBI taxonomy): Eukaryota > Metazoa > Chordata > Mammalia > Primates > Cheirogaleidae > Microcebus > Microcebus murinus. Next base: position 19,544,966 of record NC_134114.1, read on the forward strand.
TTGTATAATAAAAGGTAGATACTTTTATGGCAAACTGTTTTACTCTGTAAGTTTTAAAAACATCTGAAAAAGTCATTTTAGTTGAAGAATAAAAGGGAAAATGCAATTTTTAAAAATCTTTTTGTTGTCTCAAAAGATAAAAAAAAAAAACAAGCTTTGTGGAAACTGCAGGGATTTGCTTATGCCTAAATTTTAATTTTGTAAAAGTTAGTCTATAATCTATTTTTATAACCCCTCAAAGTATTCCAGTTATTTAGATAAATACACCATACATAGTGTAATACTTCTCGTTGAGACATCTTAAAAATAATAAACTGGAATTCATGCCACTTTATCTTTATGGAACAAGTTCGTCTATAATTTAACAGTAAGGCATGCTATGTTTTTCATAGCAAAGATCTAGAAAGCATTCTTATGAGACTAAGCTAAGGCTATATACAAAGGTGGAAGCTATTTTAGTTGATATATTTCAAAAGATTAAAGAAACACTTAGTAAACCCAGGCATGGTTTTCTTTTACATAAAATGTTATTTATAACATAGTATCATGAATTATTTACAAGCACTGGAGTCACTTGCAACAGGAGTAAACAGAATTGATGATGACCTTCAGTTCACTGTACTGCAAAGAAAGCAGTTCTCTCATTAGGCTTTCACTGGAGAATAAAAGAAGCCTTTGCCTCATGAAAATTCACTGCTTACTCCCTCATTCCTTTTCTTTCACCACAGAGTTGAAAATACAGGTGTTCTTATTTTTACTTATTTTTTTATTTAGGTTGCTTCTAAATATAATGAAAAAACAATTAATTGCAAATGACACTAATCCCAGCTTTCTGTTAAATAGATCTGACTACAGTCTCTCTCAGTACATCACTTAGAAATATCCAAATGGGCTTTTGATCTGAAAGTAAATGTCAGATAAATGTGTAGACATTTCTGCCATTGTTAATAAGTCTTCAGGGGGCTGTTCATTGCAGTGTTAGGATGGTGAAGAAACAAATTTTCTGAAACCATCTCAAACATTACAACATGACATTTTCCTCCCTGGAATGAATGATGGTCAGGTACAGGCCTTTCTTTTTGTGATCTGGTACAGGCCTTTCTTTTTGTGATCTGTGAAAATATCATTTAGAATTTGTAGTTAATTATATAAAATAATTTAATTATTATCACTGATGAAATAAATGTTCTAGTAGAAAATTCACGGGCTTAGGAAAAATTACTGAATATCTATGTTTTTCAATTTTCTATGAATATTATCTATCTCTCTAGATGATTGTTATGAGGTTTAACTAGATTCCTTATAAAACTTACGTAAAATAGTTCCTGGTGCTTAAGAGATGTACACCAAGTGTCATATCTAGTTGAATTCTTTTCTGAAATTTTCTTGAATTAAAATATCTAGAAACGGGAAACTTATTGCTTGCAGATACATGGACAGATTCCTGAAAATATAACAATTAAGTAAGAAAATACACACACTAGTTGTTGAATCCAGTTAAATTAATTTCATGGCTTTAAAAATAATTTTCACACAGATAAGTGTGAATTTTTGTAATAGACACTGAATAACAGCTAAAAAAAGATGAATCAGTACCGAAGAAAAACCAGAAATGATAAACAGTCATAATGGTAAGAGTTATGCTATGTCTGAAGAAATAAAGTGCAATTAGAAGGAGGCTTAAAACATGAAGATTTTATGATATCATTCTTTTCCCACCAACTGGTTATTATAATTGGGTAACTTCCCTCTTTTTGTCTGCTGTTGGCTTCCTGGGTCAGATGAACATTAGTTTACGGTGAAAAACAAGCAGGATTCCTGGCATCAATGGATTCAAAGATAATTACTCAAATATTACCAAAAAAGGGTTATCTAATAATCAAGTCATGGGATAGTCATTTCTGGAAAAGATTTCTCTAAAGACCTAGTCTCAGCAAAATTAGGGGAAAATTAAATTTTTACTGCCAAAATTGTCATTTGAGGATGGGCTATATATACATAATATTCAAACCATCAATGTATCTGAACCCCAAGCACAGTAGCAGAAATCAGCTCTCAAAAGCAAGATGTCCGACCTTGCGTTCATGTAAATAGGAGAATTACCTGACAAATTCTGTACTGAATGAAGGTAAAATATGGATATTACTGTGTAACTATAATATCCACAAGAACCTAAAACTGGGTATACTTCTTTATTGAATTTACCTTTAATTTAAAATAGTAAATAATAATTTACTTTTGTTAGCATAATTTCAAAAAAGTATGTAAATCAAAATCAACCGTGAAATTCCTCGATGATTTTGGGAAAAAAATCACATATCATAATTAATAGTGATATGAGTTCTAAATTCATATTTTAATAAACTAATCATATCTTTTAAGCAAGAATTTTTTAAAGGTCCATATTCTAACTCCTTAATCTCCTGTAACCCAACAGCTAAACTACATTTAAAATTGTTTCTCAGGCCTGGCACCATGGCTCAAGCCTGTAATTCTAGCACTCTAGGAGGCTGAGGCAAGCGGATTGTTTGAACTCAGGAGTTTGAGGTCAGCCTGAGCAAAAGCGAGAAGCCTCTACCAAAAATAGAAACAAACAAACAAACAAAAATGAGTGTGGTGGAACATGCCTGTAGTCCCAACTACTGGAGGCTGAGGCAGAAGGATAGCTTGATTCCAGGAGTTTGAGGTTGCTGTGAGCTAGGCTGATGCCACGGCACTCTAACCAGGGCAACAGAGTGAGATTCTGTGTCAAATAAATAAATAAATAAAATAAAATAAAATAAAATAAAATAAAATAAAATAAAATAAAATTGTTTCTCAGTAAAATAATGTGATCAATTTCTCATATATGCATGTTTTCACATTTCATGTGATTCTGACAAAACAATCTCAAATATGCACTTTTTAAATGGAAATGATAAGCAAAATCCATGCAGCAAAACTTGATTAAATAATTGTCAGCTGAATTTTTTCTCAGCCCCTTTATGACAAGAACTTTAGTTTGTGTGTTTACCTGATAAAGTAGAATACATGAAATTCTCATAAACACAATCATTGATCCTGATTGTAATACCATTAATAAGTTTTCCTGTTTCTCATAAACTGACAATAATGTAAGGTCTGGTATAGTCACAGTTTAATAAATGCTAATTTTTTTAAATAATTTCCACATGACTATTAATTGAAGTGCTGTCCTTTTCTTTTTTCTCACTCCTTTTCACAAGACATCGAGAGCAAGATTGGGTCATAGAAGAGATAAAGAATGTGAGCAAAGAAAGATTTGCAGCCCAGTGGAGGTCAGTAACCTTAGGAAAGATTTGTGTTTGAGTGGGAATGTAGTAGCTTTCAAGAAAATATAGGATCAAATTTTTTATTTAGTTTGGATTGAACTCTCTAATCCCTGAAAATATAAAGTGACTATTCTATTAGCTGGCAGAGATAAAGAAAGCTATATTTCACTTCCAAAGTGATCTTTGAGAAGTGGGAAAAATAACCCTATTTAGTGACCCTTCCTTCTCCACTGAATTTCTCCTATGTAATAAGCCACTGACACTTTTTTCAAATTAACAAAAGCAATTTTACCTTCATAAGAGATTCATCCTACGAAGCTGTTAATAGATTTTAATTTTCCTCAAAACTATGTTCTCCTCAAAACAACTACAGTTATTTTTCCCATTTTTACTCACATCATGACTTTTTGTTGTCGTTAATGTTTTTTTGAGATATTTTGAGATACAAAAAACTTATACACATTTTGATGAGTTTAAATATAAGTATATACCTATGAAATCATCACTGTAAACAATGCCATAATCATAACCATCATCTCAAAAAGTTTCCTCTCTCCCTCATTTTTTTGAATAACACATTTTAAAAAAATCTGGTGTCTTAATTTTTAAATATCCAATACTGTATAGTTAACTATATGCAGTATCCTGTATAATCTCCATGACTTATTATCTTGCTATAACTGAGACTCTGCGCTCTTTCACTTAACCTCCCTGATTAACCCTCCTTCCAGCTCCTGGTAACCATCATTCTACTCAATGCTTCCTTGAGTTTCACTATTTGAGATTCCTTATATAGATGGGATTATGTAGTATTTGTTCCTCTGTGTCTGGCTTATTTCACTTACATAACATCCTCCAAATTCATGCATGTAGTAGAAAATGGTGAAATTTCATTTTCTAAGGATGAATAATATTTCATAGTATGTATACAACATTTTTCTTTATCCATTTATTTTTTTTTTCTTTTAATGGGCATTTATTTTGTTTCTATGATTTGGATATTGGAAGTAATGCTGCAAATGAACATAGGAGTGCAAATATCTTTTCAAGATCCTGATGTCAAATTCTTTTGGGTGTAAATCCACCTGGGTTATAACTGGATCTTATTGTTTTTCCATGTTTAATTATTTTAGGAGACTTCATGATGTTTTCTATAGTGACTGTGTCAATTTCCATTTTCATCAAAAGTGTACAAGAGTTCTTTTTTCTCCACAATCCCCTCCAAAACTTGGTATCTTTTGATGCTCTGTTAATAACCATCTTAACATTTATGAGATGATTTTTCATGGTGGTTTTGATTTGTATTCCCCTGGTGATTACTAATGTTTAGCAACCTTTCAGGTACTTGTGGGCCACATGTATGTTTAGATTTATTTAGATGAAATGTAAAAGTATGGCATGGGGAGAGACTGTCTCCTTGTATGCTAAAATTTGTCAGAATGAAGGGAAAAAGTAAAGAGATTTTATCCTCATATCAAGACTCAATTCTAAACATTTTAAAATAACACCGCCTTATAATATTGAGAGAGTTGCAAAAATGAGAAACATTTTAAAGGATTCTTTAAACTGAGTTGGTTACAGATCAACTGCCTAAATGCAAATTATTAATTAAACACAATATACCTCTTCTTCAGTCATTAAAGCTCTTATAAGTAGCATATACAATATAAGTGAATCAATATTAAATAATTTTAAAGTGAACATATGACTTCTGTTTTAAAATTAATGTTAGTATTACTTTAATGAGTTTATTTTTGTTTTAATCACCTAAATAAATAAAAAGTGTTAACATAACGTAGAGCATTTATAAACTTTGTAAGTAGAAAATTAAGCAAATTCTGAAATCTTTTGTTATAACTGATATCATTTTCTATGTCCTCATTTAAGATTCATCATACTAAGTGGTCTATTCATTTGAAGAGACACATCTCTATTACCAAGTTCTATCCTCTAATTATGACATGTTTGCATTGCTACTGGTAATGGAGGAATTAGTTTACCCAAGCAAGAAATCAATAATTCAAACTTATAATTAAATTTCATTATAATGAGAAAATGCATACATTAATGTGAAGTCAATCTATAATTTCTTCTCAGTATTTATTTTCTGATCCATGCATAATTAAATATGCAAATTAAAATATCTAGCATCAATGATGTTATAGTTTTATTAAAAACAATAAAGGAAGACAGCAGAGTGCTATAGTTTTATGGGTATACAACAAATGTAAAGCTAATAAACACCTCAAAATATTTACCAAATGTGTCATTCACTGTAAATCAACGCCAATTAAGAAATGAGTTATCATTTTCTTTCTGTATGCTTTTCATATATTAATTTAAAATTCAATCATTTTTTTCAGGAGTAATCATGTTTACACATTACAATCAGGATTGGCTACAAAATTTGTAGGGGCCTGTGTGAAAACGAATACCCAGGAACTTTTGTTCCAAATTCATTAATAATTTCAAGAAGGTAACAGGCAGAGCATTAAACTAATAATGGAGCTTATCTGAATGTGGGGCACTGTGGTAATGGCAAATATTTTAAAAAGACTTAATGTCCAGTCTACATAATCTCTCCCATAAAACAGAAAAGGAGGGAATTTTTCTCTATTCATTATATGAAGCTAGTACTCTAGCATCAAAATCACTTAGAGTAAAAGAAGAAAAGTATAAACCAATATTCCTCATGAATATACACACATAATCCTTATCAAAACAGAATAGCAAATGGAATTCAATAATATATCAGAACACTATACACTATGACCAAGTAGGTTCTATTCCATGGATACAAAACTGATTAATATTTTAAAAATCAATCAATTTATCCCACCATGTTAAGAGGCTAAGGAAGAAAAATCATATAATTATATCAAATAATGCAGATAAAAACATTTGATAAAACTCAACACTTGCTGATGAAAGAAAACCAAAACATTCACAAAAAACAATAGCTAACACTAATGAGAAACTAAATGCTTTCTTTCTTAAATCCAAACAAGACAATGACATCAGCTATCAATACTATTACTTAACATAATGCTGGACATTTTAGTTAAGGAAAAAAAGGGCATACAATTTTTCTGGATCAGAAAGTAAAACTTTAACTATTTTCCATCTGCAAACTGTACTTATTTGCAGATTACATGAATGTCTACATAGAGAATCCCAAGAAATCTACAAATGTCATATTTCTAATTCCTATAGCTAATAACTGGGTTAGCAAACTTGCAATATACATAATAAATACACAATTATCAATTATATGCATATATAAAAATGAAAATGTTGACACCAAAATTTTAATTGTTCAAAAGATGTGTATTTATATATAATCTAACAAAATGTATAGAGGATGTTTATGCTGAAAAACAAAACATTGATTTAAGAAAACAAAGATATATAAATACATGGAGAGACAGTGTTCATATATTGGAAAATTCAAAATAGTGAAGGTGTCAATTCTCCCCAATTAATGTATGAGTTTAATGAAATTCCTATCAAAATCTTAACAAAATTTCTGTAATTGTAGATAAGACTTTTAAAATTATATAGAATAACAAAGGATCAAGAATAGGAAAAAAACACACTACCAACTTTGGTAAAGAAGAGTAAAGTGAGAGGAATCAATCTACCTGATTTTAAGACTCATTTTATAGAAAGAATGTTAAAGATTGTGTGGTATTGATGAGGCTTGGTTACATACAACAATGAAACAGTAGATAACCCATAAATACACACAGATACGTCTCACAACTTCTACAAAAACTACTTTAAAATGTATCATAGATTTAAAACTAAAATTTAAAACTTAAAATATTTATTACAAAAAACAAAACATGCAAAAATCTTGGAGATTTAGGATTAAGAGTAAGCAACAAGTTGTTAGATTTGATCATAAAAGCACAACATATGAAAAAATTATGAATTGCACTTAATTAAAAGCATATTTTTAATTAAAAGTATCTGTATTGGTGTAAAAGACCCTTTTAAGAGGTTGAAATGACAAGCTACAGACTGAAAGAACATATTTGCAAATCACATATCTAATAAAATATTAGTACCTAGAATATGTAAAGAACTTTGATTACATACCAATTAAATTTCTATTACTTAATTGGCAACATATATAAAGAAACATTTCATCAAAGAGGATATAGATGGCAAATAAGTCTATGAAAAGATGTACAACATTATTTGACATTAAGGGAATATAAGTTATTAATAAAACCACAAGGAATCATCTCCCTATACATCTATCAGAATGTCTAAATAAGAAAAAGATTCAACATTAAATGGTGGAAAAGATGCAAACAAACAAACAAACAAACAAACAGGTCATTGGAGTGTGAGTGAAAATGTAAAATGGTTAGCCAAAAAACTACACCTGCAACTAACATATGAACCAGTAATTGAACTCCCAAATATTTATCTCAAAACAATGAAAATGTAAATACACACAAAACACTTATACATAATTATTTACAGCAGCTTTATTGATAATAGCCTAAAACTAGAAACCAGATATCCTTCAGTAGGTGAAGAGTTAAACAAACTATGGTGCATTCTTATAATTGAATACTACTCGACCATAAGGAAAATCTATTGATATATACATTAACTTGGATCAATATCCAGAGAATGATGCTAAGTGAAAAAAGCCAATCTCAAAATGTTATATACTCTATGATTTTATTTTTATAACATTCTTGAAATGACAATGTTTTAGAAATGTAAAACACATTATTGGTTTCCTGGGGCTCAGGAGGGGTTAGAAGTTGGAGAGAAGTGCGGGTGGTTGCAATAGAGCAATATGAGGAATCTTTGTGGTGATAAAAATGCTTTGTGTCTTGATTTTGCATTAATGACAACATCCTGGTTGTGATATTAAACTGTACTTTTGCAAGATGTTACCACTGGAGGAAAGGGTAAAGGATGTAATCTCTCTTTGTTGTTCACATAACTACATGTGGGTCCAAAATTAACTTATTACTTTAATTTAAAAAAAACTAAAAAATAATTTCACTTATGAAAATATATTTGATTTGTATAATTAAATAAATTAGTAGTCTAATAGTATTCCAGAGTATATAAATTTATAATGCTACATAAATAAGGATTAAAATTATCCAAAGAAAAAATAATTCAATATTAGATAATCTGTTAATATAATTTGAGTTATAAATGAGCTAATTAAAAATTTGGAAGATTATTTCAATATATACAGAAAAGATAAACTTTGCTTCTGTTCCTAGTTCAGAAATAATTTCAACACATACATGCATACATAATTATAAAAAGAAAAAGTAACTCTTAGCAATTTAGAAGCACAAAAAAGGACTTCCAAAAATTGATTAAGATAAAAATCTTTAAGCAAACATTGTATGAATAAGAAAAAAGTGAAATATAAACAAACTCACTATCACTGCTACTTTTTATTACTACTATAGAACTGGTGAAACCTACAGTAATATAAAATGAAATAAGAAGCATAAGTATTTTAAGAGAATAAACAGACCTTTAATTATCAGTAGATGATGTGATTAGCCATATAGAGAAAAAAACCCGAGAAATTATAGAAACTGATTAGAAAATTTATCAGCTATTGCTACCTATAATATCACCATATCATCTTCACTAGCAATAATTAACTAGATTATTCAATGGAATATAAATAAAAATTATACCATTTTATGAACTCAATGCATTATCCTAAAATTTATATGGTGTCTAATTCTCTTGCTAAGCTCCTAACACATGAACAGGTTAGCATGAGAAAAGTATGTGCACAGTAATATCTGAGGAGAAAAAATCAAGTTGTGAACAACCTGATTATTCACTAAGGAAATTTTATATAGGCTAAAATTACCCATGTCCATTAACCCGGGTTTAGGGAAAATAAAATTTGTGTGGAAAGTGACAATGTGGGCGAAAATTGTCTGCTAGGTTACTATTGACTATTAAAATTCTCTTCCAGATAAATGTTGATTCCTGAAAGTCTTATTTTTTGCTATGAAATTTAACTATTATAATAATGAGAATTTATTATCTAAAGTAACAAAATAAGAATCACAAATTTCTTTTTAATGCAAACTCCTCAAATTGTATGTGAAGAAACAAACATGGAGGGAATTGAAGAGATTTTGTTGAGAGGTACTGAGCTAAATTGTGCAAATTTACAGATTTGAGATTAGTATTTTTTCTCCTGATACCCTATTTCTGTTTTCTTTCCACAAAATCAAATGATGTTTGTTTGTTTGTTTGTTTAGGTTGTGTCCATACTTCTGCATATAATTCAAATAATTTATTTTCAGCTGGGAGGCCTATTAGCAATTCTGGCAATGTCTTTTTGTAACTACAGGTCCTCCTGCTACCACGACTACTCTCTGGCCACCACCACAACATGGTCAGACTCAATAATACATAAGAATTTCTGGATGATCTTGACCGACAACTTTATTGCCTGTCAAAATCAAATGTGGTAATAATTGGGGTGGTGTATATTGAGGAGGAATCTTCCAACTCTAATAAATAATCTATATTAACTTTTGAAGGTATAAAAATCCAATTCATTCTCATTAATTTGATCACTGATTATTTCACAGAATTTTTGTTGATTTTCCCTTACTATCCTCAGTGTTGGACATCAAAGGTGGCTAATGGAATTCAGGGGATACAGAAAAAGATTGAAAGGTTGAAATCTAAACGTGAGAGGGCTGCTAAGGCTGAATTGAATAAGAACTGAGTGATTACTGTTTTTTTCTTTTTCTAAATATATTTCTTTTTGCTATTGTAACATATTATAAGTTTAGTGGCTTAAAAATATGCAAATTTATTCTCTTACAGTTTTGTATGTAAGGAGTCCAACAGGGAACTCATTGGACTAAAATCAAGTTGTTGGCAGGGCTGCTTTCCTTTCTGGAGGCTTCTGAGAGGAATCCAATCCATTTTCTTGCCTTTTCTAACTTCTGTAGGCTGTCCTTGATCCAGCCCTCTTTTTCTCCATCATCCTCCTCTAGCAATCTCCCTTATCGTAACCATTCCTCTGTCTTCATATCTCTTTCACACCACAGCCAGTAAAGATTCGTTACCTTTTAAGGATTCATGTGATCGGATGGAGTCCACCTGCATAATGCAAGATCAATGCCCTATCAAAATGTCCCTCAATTAATTACATATGCAAATTCTCTATTTCTACTCAAGGTAACATATACACAGGTTCTGGGGGTTATGATGTGGATAGTTTGGAGAGGCCAATATTCAACTTACCATACTGGATGAATGGGGAGAACTTCATGATGTGATGATTAACACATTCTCAGTTGAATATTATGGGATTTATATATCAGTCCTGTGACTATTGCTACAAAATCACAGAAACATGAAAAAAATAGCAAATAAAAGTTAAAGAGTTAAAAATAAGCGTGGTTATGGGTATAGTGTATTGGAGTGAGATGAGACTGGTAGACTCTTTAGGAAGATTTAGCTACTATTCAAACAAAATGATTCAAAGAATTAGAAACAAATCAGTCATTTCATTGTTTTCATTTCGTTCCTTATTTCCATTTTAGTGTACTAAAATCTTGACTGGAGATTTTTCAGTCTCTGGCTGTTAAACTAATATAAGAGAGGAGACCAGGACAAGAATCTAAGAACATGGAGTAGATCTACACAGTGTAAGTTCTGCAACTCTTTTAATGTCACTTGTTTTAATTGAATTTTTCTACTCTCTACAGTAAAACTTAAAAAAATTCATTATCAATAAATAGATCAACCCTATTATTTATCTTTCTGTCTTGTAATCATAAAGTGCATGCTTTAACTTAGAATGACATTTTTGTCTTTGAAAATGCAGCTGTACTTTGATATTTATTCATCTGATCCCCTCTTCTGTATCTAGATAGTTTGATTACTCTTTTTTGTTGATGATATTTGTAATGATAAACTTCAGTGGTTTTCCAGATAAATAAACAGCAAACGTTTTTATAAATATTTGCCTTTTAATATCTACAATTCATATATAGATACAAAATTTATTTTTCTTAGTGTTATATGGAAGATTTGACTATAATTTCTACATTGAGAAATAATCTTAAATCTAACTATACTTTCAATATATCAAAGGTATATACATATTGGAATAAAGACACATTTGGGTGAGACAGGTAAAATATTTGGTTAACTTTATATATGCAGACATCTTATGAAATATATTTCACTTATAATTTATGATTGTAAAAGTAAACAATGCTAAAAGTAAACAGTCATTGCTACTTTCTGGAAGTAGAATTTAGGAACAAAATAAAATGAAAATAGTATAGATTTTCAAACTGTAGAGAGCTTTTGCATAAAAATAATCATGTCTAAACTTAGAGAATATCAATAATTCTAGCTTGTACTTGTTACACAGAGACAAACAAACTTTGTTGGCTAAAACAGTACAGATAATCAACAGTCATTATTTTTGGCACTGACACTAATTTTTTCAGAAATTAGATTATAAAGTTAGGCGCAAACTTTTATTGTGATTTCTGTTTTGGCCACAACCTCATTTTAAATAATAGAAAAAAAAGTATTTTAAAATCCTGTGTTCCATTATCATCATTTCCCTGTTAGTACACACACATAAAACCACATACCCTATGTCACACTTCTGTAAATAAATGTAACAGACATCAGTTACTTACACAGCATCTAAGTAGCAAATTCAATATTTCTTCCTGTACCACGGTAATATGCTGCAATAAAAAATAAAAGAAAAATCAACAACAACAAAAGAAGATGTTTACATTTCATTAAGTAAGACGTGAGCTTTTACTTGTAAAAGTTCAAATATTGGAGATGAAGCTAAATCACTTTGACCTCCATTCCTTGACCATCCCTCAACAACAAGTTAGCAATAACACCCAACAGTTGGCAAAAATAAAAAAGTTGGTGAGACTGTGGGCATGCATGTTCTCTTATGGACTCCTCATAAGAAGGAGGACATTTTGACAGTATCTATTAAAATTAAAACTTTACACCTTTTATATCCCAGCAAAAACACTACTTGGTATTTACCCTAGAGCAATAATCAAATGTGAGGATGAAAGGCATATTCATAGACGCAGTGTGCAGTGGTTGTGATAGTAAAAATAAATGACTTCTATACAATTAAAAAAATAAATAAATAAAACCTAGAGAAAATACTACCTTAGGCTTCCCCATGTTTAAACAGCTCTAAAATGAAATTTTAGAATTTCCACTCAAACATATGGACCAAAGATACTTAAACAGTTGAAGAAAATCCTTTATGTTGAAAGTGATTAAAATTATATACAAATAAAAAATAAAACCCTAGAGAAATAGGAATAATAAAAGATGGAGAACACTTGGGAAAAAAAGCTTAATTTAAGTAACTAAAAACACTTGAAAATATAATACCTTTTGTTAATGAAAAAATATTAGAATACTATATAAAATGAATAGAGAAAAAATAAACTTTGATACCAAAGATAATTTGGAAGAAAAATTATAGTAGAATGATTAAAAATAAAATTGAATAAATCTAAACAAATTTAGAATAAAAAGACTGCCAGAACATAGGATGCTAGATTGAAAGTACTAATAAATGTCAAAATAGGTGAAAGAAAATGAAAACCACCAACTAACATCACTGAGAATGTCATGAACCAGTTGTGAAGAAAAATGATGTCACCTGCAAGGTGGTGAGAATTAGAATGGCATTTGGCCACTTACTCGTATATGGGAAGATCAGAAGAAACAAGCAATACTTTGAAAATAAGGAGAAATCATTTCCAGGAATGAATTCTAAAGCTGAATGTTGGGTAAATAAATACATAAGGTAGGAATAACCAAATTAGTTACTAAGAGGAAGGTATTCTCATAATTGTGGTAAATATAAATTAAAAAATGAAAACTATAAAATTAGAGAGCTATAATAATTACAAAAAACAATTATGACTCAAATTAAGGGAACAGTTATCCTTAAATAACTGATAGAGAGAAAGGAAATAAATAGATATAAAAGGTTTTTAAAAATCCAAACTAAAAGAGTAAAATGGCTTTCATAAATTTTAATCTGAATCAGTGGATGAAAATTATGAAGAGGAAAAATCACAGGTAAGGTAAATTCTCATTAAACTTACCTAGCAGGATTCCAGCTGAAAGGTCAGCATGATCAGGCATCGTGTGGGAGATGGTGAAGAATTAGGAGCTTGATCAGATATTGAGGACAGACAATTCTTGCTGAACTAATTTAGAAGGACTCTGACACTGGATTTTACACAAAATTACACAGATGGGCCTGGTAGAAGATTCAGGATCCTGACTAAATTTTGGTCAAACAAAGAATCTTTATTACTACTAATCTTCTTACCTTATTTGTGGGGATTTACTATACAATGAATAGCATTAATTAAATAAAAAAAAACAGTTATTTTTTGTATATTGTGAGAGATAGGAATCTAGTTTCATTCTGCTGCATACGACTATCCAGTTTTCCTAGCACCATCTATTGAATAGGGTGCCCTTTCCTCAGTGTATATTTTTGTCTGCTTTCTAATTTATCTTTTAAAAAAAGAAAACTTCAAATATTGATTACTAGATGGAGAAAAGACAGGCAAGTATTCTGAGGGCAGACGAATTAATGGAAAGTATAAAGAGTGATTTAGCAACTCCTAAAACATTGTCTCTATTTCTAAATAGTGGCTAAGATAAATGAATAAACGTATTTCTCATTTTTAAATAACTACAAACTAAAAAGAAAAAAACTTTAAGTGTATATTATTAAGTGGAAACTTATTAAATCTGGTATATCTTCATGTATAAGATTTTGTTCTTGTTAATAAGACTCAAAGAGCTCTATATTTATTGCTATGTAAAGGTCTGAAGGGAATATTATCTTGAATACAGTATTCTATAAGACAATCTACTTTGTATAAAAAAATCTCTAGGTATCTCATCTCTATTTTTAATGACAGTATTTGAAATATAAATAATTATATGCTATTGTACTTAGAAAAATAATCATCTGATTTTGGAGCAGATCATAGGACAACAGTATTGTTTGGAGGAGATTGCAAATACTAATCATAATAGTTAATTTGTCCTTTACCAAATTATCTTGCTTCTAAAATTTATGCATTTGGAAATTTTCTAATTTAAATGACAGTAAAATATATTTAAATTGTATATGAGTATATGAAAAGTATTTCATATTTCACTTTTGCAAAGGTTAGAAAGACAGAATCACCTTATAAATGTTATTTTGTTTTGCTATTTTCAGTGGCCCATAGAGAGGAATTAATATCATTAACAGTCACCTTAATATCTATTATAATTGACTACTTATTATCTTCATTACTCTTTCATATAGATTATGTCCATACTCTATTTTCTTTTAATTTACAGGCAATAGCTGAAAAATATTTTATTAAATAATATATATTTTTCCTCTCACTACATTTTTATAGAAAGAAGCACTAAATATAAAACTAGCAAATACAAAAGAAAAAAATCTATGTAGTCATCTCTGACTACTACAGAATACCCAAAGGCTTCTATCCTAATTAATTCAAATATTTTAACATTTAAGAAAGAGTTTGCAAATTTTTTAATGTTTATGCTGTTTTCTTATGATCTAATTCAAATACCAATAAAGTACACTGAGTAGGATTAATTGATAATGAACATTTTATTTTGGTAAATGTAGATACTTGAAGGACTTTCCCAGTAGAATAAGAAGAAAGAGTAAAACATAAATTTTGGGTTTTATTAGAGAAGACTTCCACTATCTCTCTTTTTTGTGTCATGTCCTTCAGTTAACCTATAAATTCTACTCTGGCCAGACCCAATGCTTTTCCTAGAAACCTCTTGGGCTTTGTGAAACATATAATACATAACCTTAGGGGCAGAGTTTTAGGACTCCTGGGTAGTGAGGTTTGATTATAGTATTCAAAAGTACTTAAAATAAAGGAAATACAATTGGAGAAAAGAAGTGATCAAAATCAGCTATAATTGGCCATAATATGTCTATATACAACCACAAGTTTACAATTTTTCCAGTTAGCCTATTGGCAGAATCCCTTCCTTCTATCAAAGTCATGCATGGATTTTGTATCCGCTGAATTTAGATTCCTGAAACACCTAGAATTCTAATTTATAAATCCTTACTCAAGATTGGGGAAATTGATTAGGATAAAAATACCTCTAAAGCCTTACAATTTCATGTTGAATAAAAATATTTCCTCAACCTATTTGAAGAATACTTTATATGTTATATGCTATGAAATTAATAAAGTAGCTGTGACTCTCACTTTATATGTTAAGATTATCTGGAAACTTTCAAGGATAACTCTGTGACCTGGTTATTTTTTATCATCTTTCCTATATTATTTGGTGATTTTCAGATCAAGTATGCTATACTTCACCTTTAGTCTGAAACTGATGATGTTATGCTTGCGTTGCAGAATAAATTAATTGTAATGCTCATCTGCCAGATTCCTAGTGATAATTAATATATCCCTATAATTTAAAGAACATTGTTTTCAACATGCACAATTAAGAAAGTCCCTTTCTCAAAATTGACTCGCCTGCTTAATGGAATTCAAGACATAAGGAATGAATATCAAATGTGATTTCTAAGTCAAATAAAAGTTCTAAAAAGCTTTGTATATTTTCTAAAACATAAATTAGAATATCATGTCCTTATATAATCTTTAGAAGGTGCCAAATTTTAAAAGTTGTTTGATTTTCTTTTATATAAAGAAGAAAAACATAAACTCATGAGAGCGTAAATTTAATTCCCCGATGATGCAAAAGAGCCTACATTTTAATAGCATCTAACTTTATATGTCTTAAAAGAAAATGTAAGACAAGGAAAGGAAATATAACCTATATCTACCTAATAAATCTGAGAAAAAACTTGAAGAATAGTAGCTTCTTTAGGGAATAAAAGCTAGCTTCCTTTATTTTGTTTGCCAAGGAGTATAAGACAGACAGAAAATGTAGTAGAAAGTGCACTGCCTCTCTGAATAAGACTCAGATGGTGTTTCCAAAATCTAGAATTCTGCTAATAAATACACTTTCTTAGCTACTAAGTATTTTTGGTCTGGTTTAGCTGATGTTAAAATCTCTGTCATTTACATTATAACCCATAAAACTGGTAGTTTTCTAGACTGAAAGAAACTATACTTAACTGGAAAAACAATAAAATTCATTCATTTTATCTAATCCTAAAGAATCTTAAGCATTAAGATTGTAATATTTATATTTGTAATATTTACATGACATTTTATTTAGAAAAAGTTAAGACTAGAAGAAATTCCATCACAAACATTGAAAACATTATTCTATGGTGACTGAGGTTAGTTGTATTTTTGTTTTTCTCTTTAAGAATGATTCTGTAAAAAATGGTTGTTAAATAAAAAAGGAATATGGAAACCATATCTATAAAAGGGGTGGAATCCCTATTATATTAATAGATTGGGCTGGTATATTTTAAATTTTTGTTGATTCTTCCCCTAGATATTAATCACTTAAAATAAATAATTGCATCTGAAATATTTTCACCTTAATTTAGGAAAAATATTGTTGAACAAGATCATTCTGTGTTTATTTCAGTTGCAAACACTGAGCTATTTTTCTTAAATCTTTAAGTATGACAAGGTGATATCGGAATTGATTCTTTATTCAATAATTTTATTTCACAATTTGTGACATGATGAAAAAATTGGAAATGTAGCTATTATTAATCAATGAAATGAACTGATATTACATAGACATTATTCATAAAATTTTCAAAAACAGCATAAAAATGTTTCCTTTCCTTAGAATAAATATCTACAAATATAGTTTATAGATAAGATTCAAGACCTATAGGAATTGACCTTAAATGTGAGCTGAAAGTTTCATAATGTTTTACAATTTCAAAATGAAAAAAGACCACTAAATTAGTGTATCCATCTTCAGAAAATACAGAGCATTATTTCCTCAGTTAAATCCCTAAGATTTGCCCAGCCTAGTTTTAAAATGACTAAAGAAACGAGATTTCCTCTAAACATCCCTTATGGTACTATCCCATAGCCTGATTCTAAGTACTGTTAGGAAATTTTGGTATGTCTGTGAATACTCAAGACACTTTTATGCCTTGTTTCAGCAAGTTGCTGTTTGCAGGTGACTTGATTAAAAGAAAAAAAAAATGATGCCCTGATATAGAATCAGATGATTGAAAACTCATGCTGCATTTTGCATAATACTTGCCAGTTATTACCATTCTGAATATTATGTACTTATTTTCATGACTCATCTTCTTATATTATGATTTCACATAGTTTGTAAATAGAGTTACTGTGAACTATCTCATGATGACTAAAAATGGAAGGTGTAGAAGTTAAATGCAATCAAGCAAGAAAGATTAATTTTAAAAATTTGCACTCTCAGATAGTTTTCAAAGATGATGAGCTTTTTTATTGTTTCTGTGATGTGACTACTAATTGTTATAAAGATTTGACATTCTTCAACAACTGATTTCCGGAAGTCAGCAGCATATGCCAGAGAAGAAATGTGTGTTTGCATGTGTTTCATGGAAAACACACACACAAACACACACACACACACACAAATATATACAATATACACAAACACACAAATATGTATGTATATCTATAATATATAATTTGTGTATATATCTATATTTATCTATCTTCCTATCTCAGCAATATCATAACTATCACTATAGATAGAGATGTTGAGAAGAAGATCTAGTTAAAATGTAAGTTAAAACCATCTTCACATAAAATAGTAACTAAAGTCATACAAGTAGATGAAAATTCCACAGAAACTACTGCTGGATTATGAAAAAAATGGAGGGCCTAGGAAAGATTTGCAGGTGTACCACTAAAGGAAGGAAAATAAGAAAGATATACAAGGTAATCAAAATAGATGGATCAGAGATGTAAGAGAGAACATAGGAGGATGAGGTATGGTGACTATCAAATAAACTTTGGTGCTAGAAAGTACATAGATTTCAAGAGATAGAATCTGGACTTGAATAACAGAGCTATATGCCATCGCAGACATTTCCAAATGTTTCTGTGTCTCATTTTCACCTTCTGAAAAAAAAATGTGGATAGCTATATAATTGAGTTAAATAGTGGAAAAATAGAATATATTTAAAATATTGTGCAATTTAAAGCTATCATTGATATTATTTTATTGTATATCTCATTAGTCCTATCATTATATTTGTACGTGAAATGTTAATTTACAAGTGTTCAAGTGAATAATAAATGACCATGGGAAAAACGGAATAATATATTTACATAAGACTAGAAGAAAGGAGCTTCTATTTACATAAATTTCTGCCATATACCCTAACATGTGCTACATTATGCTTTCTGTAGGATCTCTGTAATTACTCACTCCTTTGCTATTTAACTTAACAATAGAATCCAAAAAAGTAGTCACATATAAAAAGACTGACCTAATTATGCTAACTTGTGATGAAAACATTTTATTAGTTTACTTTTTATAGCTAAAATGCTGAAAATTCTTTTTAAATAGTCATGGTTTATCCTTATGAAGATTTTATTTTCTTTCTATATATACAAATTGAGAATGGCATTAATGTTAGTCAAAGAATCATCTCATCCAGCACATAATTTTTATAAGTTTAATTGCTGTGGCCCTGTTTTCCTATGGTTATTATTTTGTTATTATTTATGTCCATAAAAGTTGAAAAATTAAGCTAGATCTCCTATGACATTTAAGGTGAAATTCAGGGTGGGGTAGGGAATAGTTCAACTAAGATATTCAATCATTTGATAGGAAAAACAAATGTGGGATTTATTAATTTTGCTATTATGTATATTGAGTTTTTCCTGTATATGATTACTTTAGAATAAAATATTATGCATTTTTTAATATATAACTTTGAAAGGTTGAGCTTTTTTGTGATTTCCCCAGTTATATTTCAGAAGCATATTGTTATTTGCATTTCCCATAACGTTAACTTTCACTTTGTTTGTAGGCAGACACCAGTTATCTCTTTTCATTCTACTAATGGAATGAATGAAATTAAAACTGCATCCTCAGATTAATGAGCCAGAGAAGTTAATGCCTATTGTTACTTTTAGTGACAAGGCACTATAAACATCAACTCAGAAGGCCAAATATTTTCTACTGCTGGGTAGTGTCTAACACATCAACAGCAAAATAATGAGTTAACAAATATTATATGTATTCAATAAGAAAATGTTTTAGATTCTAAATCTAGTTTACAAATTAAAGTCAACACTTGTATGTAATACAAAGAATTGACTAGTGTTATATGAGATAAGGAAATTGTCAAGGTTAAGAGAGCTTACTAGAGGCATTTGCCACTCACTTCATATACAAAGAGCCAAAATAGTCAGTAAATATTTACACTTTAAATATATCATCTAAGAAAGAACACTAGAATTCAATAGAGAAATGACAGGAAATACCTCAAGCAAGAAAGGACAGGGAAGCAAGGCAGCTGGCTTGGTCCAGATAGGCTGGGAGTCTGGAGAACCCCACCAAAGAGAGGAGAAGGTAAGTGAGAGAACCCCAGTGGTCCTTAGCCCTCTGTGGATCCCTTGCAATGGGAGAACACCTTGACCATCCTGGGCCCTGAGACTATTAAAGGAAACAAACTACCTGGAGAGAGCACAAAGGCATTTGTGCTGTCAGTGAATTCACTCTTGGTGGCACACACCCCCAAAGACCTAAGCAGCTATAGTAGCATGGCAGCATTTGAAGAGGTGAGCCACTTCCAGCCTGAAACCTGCCCTGAGGCCCAACGGCCTCTCCATTTCCACATCCCTGAGTCCCCACTAGCATTCCACACTTGCAGCCACCACCACTGATGACTGCTGCCAATATAACTAAGGCACAAGCCACTGGCAGTGATGATGTTGCACACTGGAGCAGGACCACTGTGCATTTACACATGCCCTGAGAACAGGCTCTCCCACTTCTAGCTGCCAACTGGGGTGAAGCACGCACTCCTCAGCCACTTGCTTACAGCTGTTGCCACTGACAACAACCTCACTCTCCCTAGAAGCAGGGCCATGGCAGTCTTGCATGAGCCCTGAGGGTAGGCTGTCCCTGCTCCCTGGCATCTCTTCCATCCCCAACTAAGTACTCTTCCAGTGGGCTGGAGACAACTCTGCTCCTGCCTACTGTAGTCAGGCCCTGTATGAACAACCAGAAGGCCTGAAGTCAGGCCTGGCAGGCCTGGCAGGCCTGGATTTGCATCCCCTATTGCCCAGGTACACCATCTTAAAGCTAAGGGATCACCTTGCCTTGTCCAACACTGTTAGCCCCTACCTATATCTCCAGGGGCCTGAGGATGGACCTGCCCAACCTGTTGCTACAACCACAGGTGACACCCACCCAAACTCATCACCTGTGAGCCTGAAAACTGGCCCATCCAGCCTGTCACAGCCACTGCCTTCACCAGCCCAATCTACTTAGGAGCCAGAGGGTTGCCTCACCATTACTACCACCATCACCTATGCCACACACACTACCAGGGCCCGAGAGCCTTCCCACCCACCCAGCCCACTGCTGTCACTACCAGCAACCAGTAAGAGGCTAGAGGCCCAAGAATCAGAATTCTTGGACTTTCTAAAACCAGTGCCAGAGTATGCCACCCTGGGGCCCAAGGAGAGGCATGCACAGCCTGCCACTGCAACCACTAGGGCCTGAGGACTGACCCAACTGGCATCCCAGTTTCCAGAAACAATCACACTCTAAGCCACTGAGGAAATCACAGATACCACTGACACTGTTTAGAACCAAAGACATTATACAGAGACTATGCTAGTGTATACCCAGAATCAAAGCCAAAGTGACCTCTCTAACCAGCACCATGGACAGATCTTCGGGATGTGAGGAAACACCCTTCCTTGCCTATGAAAGCTAATCCAAAAAATTGGAAGAAGTAACTGTTAGCACAATTTATGACAGATGTGATATCAATATGGGGACACAAGAAACATGAAAAAGCAAGGAAATGTGACACCTCCAAAGGAACATAATAATTCTCTAGGAACAGATCCCATTGAAAAACAAGGTTATGAAATGATAGACAAAAAATTCAAAATACTGACATTAAAGAAGCTGAGTGAGATACAAGAGAATGTAGACAAACAATACAAAGAAATCAGAAATATAATTCAGAATATGAATGAGAAATTTTCCAAAGAGATAGCTATCATAAAAAAATAAATAAATAAACAGATGGCTGGGCACAGTGGCTCGTGCCCTATAATCCTAGCGCTCTGGGATGCCTAGGAGCCTAGGAATTCAAGACCAGCCTGAACAAGAGCAAGACCCCATCTGTACAAAAAGTATAAATATTATCTAGGCACAGTGGTGCATGCCTGTAGTTCTAGCTACTTATAAGGCTGACGCAGGAGAATTGCTTGAGTTTGAAGTTGCAGTGATGTAGGCTAATGCCACTGCACTCTAGTTCAGGGAACCGAGCAAGATCCTGTCTAAAAAATTAAATTAAATTAAATTAAATTAAATTAAATTAAAAATAAACATAAATTATAGGAAAGGAATTAATTGAATGAGATAAAAATATACTCGAGAGCTTCAACAATTTCATATTTTGAAGATTTGAACAAAAGAATTTCAAATCTTGAAGATAAGCGTACTGAAATAATCCAATCAGAAAAAGTAAAGAAAAAAAATAATAAACAATTTCTATATGACATATAGGACACCACAAAAAAACAAAATATTGGAATTTCAGTGTGTTCTAGATGTTAAAAGAAGACTAAATGAATAGAAAAACTATTTAACAAATAAGAACTGAAAACTTTCCATGTCTAGGAAGAGATTTACATACTGAGATAGAGGAAGCTCAGAGATCCCCAAATATATCAATTCCGATAGCCTTTCTTCAGGGCACATTATAGTCAAACTTTCAAAAGTCAAAGATAAAAGAAATTCTAAAAACAGCAAGATAAAGGTGTCTAGTCATTTGTAAGGGAATCCACATCAGACTAACTGTGAATTTCTCAGCAAAAACTTTATAGACCAGAAAAGAATGCCATGATATATTCAAAATGGTGAAAGAAAAAAAAAACTAAAAACTATTAGCCAAGAATACTATACCAAGCAGTTCTCCTTTATAAATGAAACAGAAATGAAAGTATTTCCCAGACAAACAAGACCTGAGGGCATTCATTACAACTGGACTGGTCCTACAAGTAATGCTTAAGGAAGTCTTATGCCTGGAAACAGGATAATACTTGCCATCATGAATACACACACAATTATAAAACAAACCAATAGAACAAACACAAATAAGGAAAAGAAATGACTCAAATGTTACTATTATACAAAACCACTCAACCACAATGATAAACAATAAGAGAGGAACAAAGGATGTACAAAACAAACAGAAAATAATTAATAAAATGGCAGGAATAAACCCTCACATATAACTACTTACCTTGAATGTAAACATTAAACTTCCACTTAGAGGGGCGGAGCAAGATGGCGGACGAATAACACCGCCAGACAGAGGGTCTCTACAGAAAAGACCAATTCTAGCAGAAACTAGAGGAAAGAAGCAAGAAGACGAGCATACAGCGGACAAGGGCCGGAAGGAGGGGTACCTGAGACCCTGGGAGACTCCACGGGAGGAGGCTGCGGAGGAGAACTGGAGGCTGAGACCACCGGAGCAGCACGGAGACCAGCGGCAAGGGTAGGTGGAATTGCGGTTTCCCCTCCCCTGCATTCGGGACTGCTGGCGGGCTCCCCAGTGGGTGGAGAGACCTGCGGACATCAGCCCAGAGACTGCCGCCGCTTGCCAACGGTGAGCCTGTAGCAGACGTGGCACCAGGTTCCCAACTTCCTCCGGGCACCTCCGTGTGCACGGACCCGAGCCGCGCGGCAGGCGCCATATTGCCTCCTCCTCCCCTCCGCCGACCCTACCCGCGGCTGCCCAGAGAGACAATACAGCCACCAGCCGGAGGCACCTCCAGGGAACGGGACCTTCCCGTTTGGGACCCCGCCCGCCCTCCCAGGTGCTGCTGGCACCGTGTTCCCAGGAAAACGGTGCCGACTCAGAGGCTGAGAGACATAGATCCAGCTTGGGCTCCCTGTGGGTGAATTAGGACCGGAAATCCTCTCCCTGGTGGGAATACAGTTTGAACTCTGGGACCCAGAGGTCGGACCTGCAGACCAGATCCCCTGCACCGAGGGCTAGCATTGCCCCGGGCACAGAAGGATTATACGCGAACAGCCTACTGAGGGCTGTGTGCCTCCAGGGGCGGATCGGCGTCCTAGAGGGCAACCCTCCTCCCAGGAGGAGGCCGTGCGCCCAACCCAGGTGGCGTTCCTGTGCAGGGAACCTCCCCGCCGGCACCACAGTCCCGGGAGGCCTGGTGGCTTGTGGTCTGGCCTGCTGGTAGAGGCCCAGGAGTAGCTGCAGAGTTGGGGAGGGTGGAAAGAAGCGAGGCCTGCTGCAGACTGCGGGTCTCAGACAGCCCCACCCCCACCTCCAGACTTTCTGGCTGAGCGGGACCATTCCAGCCCTGCCCTGACAGCTTTCCCTGTAAGCTGAGAACAGAACTTTGACCCCTGCTAACGGCCTGAGGGCAGGCTTACCCAACCCAGCTCCGCCCAGAACGAGAGCTGATAACAGGACTCAAAATCAACACCATAACCTGTTCCTCCAAGCAAACGCCACCTACTGACAGGGGCGGCATCTTGCACAGCCTTTCCACGGCATCCACTGACTCAATATACAGGGAGTGGTCCAATTTCACCCACAGGCACCACCTAACGCCTCAGAAACTAAACAAGGTGTGTGAATACCCAAACAATAACCTAAGGAAAGAAACAACAACTGATCGACATGGGAAGAAGTCAGCGAAAGAACTCAGGAAATATGAAGAACCAAACGGAAAACACACCCCCAAGGAGGAGCACCAGCCCCCTAGAAACGGACACCGACCAAAATCAGGCAACCAATATGACAGAAAAGGAATTTCGTATGTGGATCATAAGAACACTCACCCAGCTGCAACAACAACTCAATAACCAACACCAAGAAAACACAAAAAACCTCCAAGAAATGGAACAAAGGTTCAACAAAGAGATTGACACAGTGAAGAAAACTTTAACCGAAGTCCTGGAGATGAAGAATCAACTCAGAGAACTACAAAATACTGTGGAAAGTCTCAAGAACAGGGTAGATCAAGCAGAAGAAAGAATCTCAGAGCTTGAAGATAACACCTTCCAATTAAATAAATCAGTCACAGAAATACAGCAGAGAAACAAGAGAAAAGACCAAAGCCTACAAGAGCTGTGGGATTATGTGAAAAAACCTAACGTGAGGGTCATAGGTTTAGCCGAAGGGGAGGAAGACAACACTAAAGGGCTGGACAAGCTTTTTGAAGATATAATAGAGGAAAATTTCCCAGGCCTTGCTCAAAATCTCGATATACAAGTTCAAGAAGCCCAGAGGACCCCTGGGAGATTCAATGCAAACAGGAAGACGTCACGTCATGCAGTCATCAGACTGACCAAAGTATCAACTAAAGAGGCCCTTCTAAGAGCTGTAAGACAAAAGAAGCAAGTGACATACAAGGGAAAGCCAATTCGAATAACATCAGACTTCTCTAATGAGACTTTACAAGCAAGGAGAGACTGGGGCCCCATTCTCACTCTTTTGAAACAAAACAATGCCCAGCCTAGAATATTATTCCCTGCAAAACTAAGCTTCATATATGAAGGAGAAATAAAAACATTCTCAGACAAGCAAAGGCTCAGAGAATTCACCAAGACAAGACCAGCCCTACAAGAAGTACTTAAAACAGCGTTACGCACGGAACATCATAATAATAATCCACGGATATAAAAACAACCAAAACCCAAAGATATTAAAGGCCAGATATTACAATGGCTCAAGACAGAAATCATAGCAACAACATCCAACCCAACAGAATGATCAGTAATCTACCTTACCTATCAGTTCTCTCAATAAATGTGAATGGCTTAAACTCTCCACTCAAGAGACATAGGCTGGCTGAATGGATAAGAAAATACAGGCCAAGTATATGCTGTCTTCAGGAAACACATTTAACCTGCAAGGATGCACATAGACTAAAAATAAAAGGGTGGAGATCAATATTCCAAGCAAATAGAAACCAAAAGAAGGCTGGTGTGGCAGTTCTAATTTCAGACGATTTAGTTTTTAAACCAACAAAAGTAGTAAAAGACAAAGAGGGTCATTATATAATGGTGAAGGGCACAGTCCAACAAGAGGAGATAACAATTTTAAATATATATGCACCCAACTTAGGTGCACCCAGATTCATAAAGCAAACCTTACTGGAGCTAAGCAAATGGATTAATAGCAACTCCATAATCACTGGAGATTTCAACACCCCACTGACGGCACGAGACAGATCCTCCAAACAGAAAATTAATAAAGAAATAATGGACTTAAACAAAACTCTAGAACAATTGGGTCTGACAGACATCTACAGAACATTCTACCCAAAATCCACTGAATATACGTTCTTCTCATCAGCTCACGGGACATTCTCTAAGATTGACCATATCCTAGGACACAAAGAAAATCTCAAGAAATTTAAAAAAATAGAAATCATACCATGTACTTTCTCAGATCACAGTGGAATAAAACTAGAAATCAACCCTAACAGAAACTCACATTTCTACACAAAAACGTGGAAATTAAACAACCTCCTACTAAATGATTACTTCGTAAATGAAGAAATCAAGACGGAAATAAAAAACTTCTATGAAGAAAACGACAATGGAGAGACAAGTTATCAACTCCTCTGGGACACAGCTAAAGCAGTTCTGAGAGGAAAGTTTATCTCCATAAATGCCTATAACCAAAAGGCAAGAAGATCACAAATAGACAATCTAATGAAACGACTCAAAGAGCTGGAAAAAGAAGAACAGACCAACCCCAAGCCCAGCAGAAGAAGTGAAATCAACAAGATCAAATCAGAACTAAACGAAATTGAAAACAGGAAAGCTATTCAGGAGATTAATAAAACAAAAAGTTGGTTCTTTGAAAAAATAAACAAAATTGACACGCCATTGGCTAAGCTAACGAAAAGCAGAAAAGAGAAATCTATAATAAGCTCCATCAGGAATGAAAAAGGAGATATCACAACTGATCCCAAAGAGATACAAGATACAATTTATGAATACTACAAAAATCTTTATGCACACAAACTGGAAAATGTGGAGGAAATGGACAAATTTCTAGAAACACACAGCCTCCCTAGGCTCAACCAGGAAGAAATAGATTCCCTGAACAGACCAATCTCAACAGCTGAAATAGAAACAGCAATTAAAAATCTCCCTAAAAAGAAAAGTCCCGGTCCAGATGGCTTCACACCTGAATTTTACCATACTTACAAAGAAGAACTAGTACCTATCTTGCAGAAACTATTCCACAACATCGAGAAGAACGGAAACCTCCCCGACACCTTTTATGAAGCGAATATTACTCTGATACCAAAACCAGGAAAGGATGCAACAAAAAAAGAAAACTACAGACCAATATCCCTAATGAATATAGATGCAAAAATTCTCAACAAAATCTTAGCTAACCGAATCCAGACACTTATCAAAAAAATAATCCACCACGACCAAGTGGGCTTCATCCCAGGGATGCAGGGATGGTTCAACATACGTAAATCTATAAATGCAATTCACCACATCAACAGAAGCAAAAACAAAGACCACATGATTCTTTCAATAGATGCAGAAAAAGCTTTTGACAAAATTCAACACCCTTTCATGATACGAACACTTAAGAAAATAGGCATAGAAGGGACATACCTAAAAATGATACAAGCCATATATGACAGACACGTAGCCAACATCATACTGAATGGGGAAAGACTGAAATCATTCCCACTTAGAACTGGAACCAGACAAGGCTGCCCACTATCTCCACTTCTATTCAACATAGTGCTGGAAGTCTTGGCTACAGCAATCAGACAGGAAAATGGAATCAAAGGTATCCAAATAGGGGCAGAAGAGATCAAACTTTCACTGTTTGCTGATGATATGATATTGTATCTAGAAAACCCCAAGGATTCAACCAAGAAACTCCTGGAACTGATCAATGAATTTAGTAAAGTCTCAGGATACAAAATTAATACACAGAAATCAGAGGCATTCATATACGCCAACAACAATCTAATTGAGAACCAAATCAAAGACTCAATTCCCTTCACAATAGCAACAAAGAAATTAAAGTACCTAGGAATATATTTAACCAAAGAGGTAAAAGACCTCTACAGGGAGAACTATGAAACACTGAGGAAGGAAATAGCAGAGGATGTAAACAGATGGAAATCCATACCATGCTCGTGGATCGGCAGACTCAATATCGTCAAAATGTCTATACTACCCAAACTGATCTACAGATTCAATGCAATACCTATTAAAATCCCATCAGCATTCTTCACAGATATAGAAAAAATAATTTTACGCTTCGTATGGAACCAAAGAAGACCCCGAATATCAAGAGCAATTCTAGGCAACAAAAACAAAATGGGAGGTATTAATATGCCAGACATCAAACTATACTACAAAGCTGTAGTAATTAAAACAATATGGTATTGGCACAAAAACAGGAATATTGACCAGTGGAACAGATGTGAGAATCCTGATATAAAACCATCCTCATATAGCCGTCTCATCTTTGACAAAGCAGACAAAAACATACGCTGGGGAAAAGAATCCCTTTTCAATAAATGGTGCTGGGAAAACTGGATAGCCACCTGTAGAAGGCTAAAACAGGACCCACACCTTTCACCTCTCACAAAAACCAACTCACGCTGGATAACAGACTTAAACCTAAGATATGAAACTATTAGAACTCTAGAGGAAAAAGTTGGAAACACTCTCCTAGACATCGGCCTGGGCAAAGAGTTTATGAAGAAGTCCCCAAAGGCAATCACAGCAGCAACAAAAATAAATAAATGGGACATGATCAAACTACAAAGCTTCTGCACAGCCAAAGAAATAGTCATGAAAGTAAACAGACAACCTACAGAATGGGAGAAAATTTTTGCATCCTATGCATCCGATAAGGGACTGATAACTAGAATATACTTAGAACTCACGAAAATTAGGAAGAAAAAATCAAATAACCCCATTAAAAAGTGGGCAAAGGACTTGAACAGAAATTTTTCTAAAGAAGACAGAAGAATGGCCAACAAACATATGAAGAAATGCTCAACATCTCTAATCATCAGGGAAATGCAAATCAAAACCACAATGAGATATCACTTAACCCCAGTGAGAATGGCCTTTATCAACAAATCTCCAAACAATAAATGCTGGCGTGGTTGCGGAGAGAGAGGAACACTCCTACACTGCTGGTGGGACTGCAAACTAGTTCAACCTCTGTGGAAAGCAATATGGAGATACCTTAAAGCGATCCAAGTGAATCTACCATTTGATCCAGCAATCCCATTGCTGGGCATCTACCCAAATGATCCAGTGACACTCTACAAAAAAGACACCTGCACTCGAATGTTTATAGCAGCACAATTCATAATTGCAAGGCTGTGGAAACAGCCCAAGTGCCCATCAATCAAAGAATGGATTAATAAAATGTGGTATATGTACACCATGGAGTACTATTCAGCTCTAAGAAACAATGGTGATATAGCACACCTTATATTTTCCTGGTTAGAGCTGGAACCCATACTACTAAGTGAAGTATCCCAAGAATGGAAAAACAAGCACCAGATATATTCTCCAGCAAACTGGTATTAACTGAGTAGCACCTAAGTGGACACATAGGTGCTACAGTAATAGGGTATTGGGCAGGTGGGAGGGGGGAGGGGGGCGGGTATATACATACATAGTGAGTGAGATGTGCACCATCTGGGGGATGGTCATGATGGAGACTCAGACTTTTGGGGGGAGGGGGAGAAATGGACATTTATTGAAACCTTAAAATCTGTACCCCCATAATATGCCAAAATAAAAAAAAAAAAAAAATACAAAAAAAAAAAAAAAAAAAAAAAAAAACTTCCACTTAAAATATACAAACTGGTTTAATGGGGAAAAAATGATCCAACAATATGCCACTCACAAGAAATTGATCTCCTCTATAAAGAAACATATTAACCGAATATAAAGAGATGAAAAAAGATATTCCATGCAAACAAAACCAAAAGCAAGCAGTAGGTATATTACATAAAACAGTCAAAACCAGTAAAAATTTGATTTCATGAAGGTAGAGAATAGAATACTAGATACTGGAAACTTGTAAGGGTGTGGGTATAAAAAGGAAGAATGAAGATACATTGGTTAATGAGTGCAAACATACAGTTAGATAGTAAGAATGAGTTTTAATCTTTAATAGCAGAGGAGAGTGACTTTTCATAACAACAGCATAGTGTATATTTTAAGATAGCTAGTAGGAAGGATTTGAAATATTCCCAACACATAGAAATGATAAATACTCAAGGTAATGGATATACTAAATACCTTGACTTGTTCATTAGCCATTTTATGCATATAACAAAATATCACATGTATCCTTATGCACAAATGTTATGTATCAATGAAAAAATCTCTTAAGCTTAACTATCTCTACTTCTTGAATTCAGTAGGTAAATATTTTAGTAGGTAAATATTCCATTCTTTGATATCTTGTGTTTCACTATCCATATGGTAGCACATATTCTCAATTTAATTTCATAGTTTACTGATACATAAGCATCATGGTTGGATTTTTTACATCAATTTATATTTAGACGGGATCATATTGAAAACAAAATCAATAATATTGCATTTCAAATTCATATTTTATTGCTGTGCATATTGAAAATAGAGAGAATCATAAATAATTTATGCATGAACTGTAAATGTATTGCCAATGGAATATATTTATGTTACAAGCATCTTTTATCTTGACCTATTGTGTCAAGCAAAAGTATTTCTAAATATCTTTAGATATAGTGATCAATTTCAAATTTCCCCAAATCCCCCACATTCTCTTATACCTACTGATTGGTCAGCTTAAATGAATATATTACTAGTCCATTCTTTATAGTCATTTGAGTTTTTTTCCAGAAAACTTGAATGCACAGCTATTGTATATATGCAATCAAATACAAGATACTTATACATTAAGTGACAAAATGTTTATGTGTTTAGGGAAAATTAAATATGGAAATATTTTCCTTAGATTATTTGAATAAGAAACTTTGAAACTAACTTCAAAATTGGTATATCTTTTGGAAAATTGGAAAGAGCTATGTGAAATTTCATAGGGAATCTACGTAAATAAGTTAATAAATTAGGCCGATAATGCTCAAAGACAACAATTATGAGAGCACAAGATGTATCATATTGCTTAAAAATGGGCACATCTTCAATGGACTTCTTAAGAAATCAAAACCAATTTCTGCCAAGTGAATTCTCATGTGTCAACTTGGAAGGAGCCAGAATTTTTCTTATACTATAATCCTTCAGAATTATTGATATACTAATTAAAACACAAAGGTACATTAATAACGTTAGTTTTTAAATATAAGCCATGTTTTTTTTTATTTAGGAATACTTAGTTGATTTGAGTAGACCAGGTGAAAAAAGAGAAAAGAAAGATAGTATAAGACAATGTTAAAAAAGTGATTAGTGTTCTAATTTTATGAAACTAATAGAGGTAGTCACAACAGAATTTATTGAAAAAACAGAAAAATGATTAAAAATTATTATGCTTAAGTGTTTGTATATATAGTCTTCTTGTTTCATTAAGACTAATTTTGGATACAAGTGTGACGTTTTCTTTTCTTTCTCTTATTTGCTATTACAAATAATATTAAATTAAAGTTTTGTTTTCAAAAGTAAGAATACAATCATTAGACAGAAAAATCATTATTGTTAAAAAGTCTAAAACAAAGCCAACATTTTCTCCTAAATTTTACATGAAACACATCGATGGTCATATTTAAATATCTCTTATTCTTCTGTATAAGTGAATGTTCATGTTTACTGTAAACATAGGCATTATTAAATGGCTAAAAATGGATATTTTGATCTATAAGTAAAAGCCCGAGATAGAAAAAAATTAATACAGAAACATGCCTTTCACCTGTATATTAGTTTGCTAGGTCATCTACAGCAAAGTACCACAGATTGTATTGCTTAAACAACAGAAATTTATTTTCTCAGTATTATGGAGGCTGAAAGGTTGAGGAGTGGGCAAGGTCGGTTTATTTTGGGGACTCTTTCCTTGGCTCGTAGATGGCTGACTTCTTCACAAGGTCCCCTCTGTATTGTCTGTGTTCTAATATGCTCTTCTTATGAGGACAACAGTTGTATCAGATTAGGAACCATCCTTATAACCTCACTTTAACCTAAATTACCTCTTTGAAGACCATATCTCCAAATACAGACACATTTCAACATGCTGGGTGTTAGGATTTCAACGTATGAATTTTGAAGAAACATAATGCAGCCAATAACAACCCCTTTCCCCAAGTCATGAGATGAATACATACAAGAGAATAGAATAATTACTTTATAAAACTGGACCACAATCACATGTCAAATGCAGAATACAATGACTATTTAAATAGATTAGTTCCTTTGTACTTTGTAGATGTACAGTGTACAGTACCTTCGTACTTTGTAAGTGTTCCGTGTGTGTGCACTTGAGCACAGGAATCAGACGGACCATGACCAATTCATGATTTTCTCTGTTCTCTTACAAAGTTTTTTCTGTAAAAAAAAAGTAGGTTACTATAAAGCTAAAGTCTAACAGGATATATAACAGTTTGATCTCACAGGCTGACACATTTTATAAGTTCTCTAATAAATAAAATTTACTTCCCTTTCTTTCAATTCCAAGATATTTATTTTCCTTTCAATTACAAAAGCCATATTATTATCACATAAAATAAAAAAAACTTTCCAAAATATAATTGAAATTTATTCTTTTTTACATAGAAATAAAAGAAAAATTCTGAAAATTATATCATTACTGAACACTAATACATTTTTAAATTGATAATTTGAAATAAGTTTGATTTGTAAAGTAGGACAGAAGGTCAAGACATTGAGAAGGGATCACAGTGAATGTGTGTGAGTATGGGTGTGCATGTTCTTATGTGTGTATATTTATGTGTCTGTATCCTGTATGTATATATACATGTGTATATATATGTATGCATGTATAAATGTGTGTATATATATTCTGTACATATATATTATATATGCATATATCCTGTAAGTAAAAAAACAAGAAAGAAATTAGTTCCTATATTAAATATCATACATCAGTCCTTAACTTGCCCTTACATAGTTTTCTAGGATTTATGAATAAGTGTCAGTGAGATTAAATGATGTACCTATATAAGCACTTTAAGTTGTTGGAGATATTCTTGAGAAGAAAAGAAAAGAGTGAACTTAGTATAGAGTTCGGCACATAATAAAAGCATTCAGTAAATGGTTGTTAAATACAAAGATCTTTGAGAATTACTGTGATGCTAGTAGCCAGTGGTTCAGGAACCTACCCTCTCTAATTAGCTACAACAAAGCCTGCTCTTTTCTGCCTCCCAGGGTCAGCCCTTGGAGGAGGAGGGAAAAAGGGTATACAATAGGAAACAGCTTAAGCAGAATACTGACAAGAGGAAAAAAGCCAAATAAACCAAACCAAGAGTCTAATTTATCTTTTGCCACCCAAGTCCCCTCCAGATTTAAAAGGGCAACAGCTCCCAGGCAGGCAGAATTGGGAGGAAAGGATTAATGTCTAGGCTGAAAGTAGCCCCGAAATATGTTTCATAATATACTGGACTCCTGTATGCCTCAGATTCAGGTGGCATAGTAAACAATAATGTCCATGTGCCTATTCTTTGCCTTATGTGATGACATTAACCAAGCTGCCCATCTAGCAATGAAGCTGAAATAACTCTGGAGGAGGGAGGAGAGGAGGGGGAAGCCCTTAAATTAATTTTATCATCTTTCTAACCTGAATATAAGGGTTCTTTGCTGTAAATTCCGACTAAAAACTTATCAGTCATTATTTTAGTAACAGTGAAAGTTTGTTTCTGTTATTCAGAATGTAAAAACAATCACTTTATCTTTAAAAGTATATGGTACTGTGAGTAGATTGTCACAGAGAGTTACCAAAATATGGATTGATTTGAGAGTTGGTGGCAGGAAATTAGGATGACATACAGAGCCAAAGGACAACAGCAAGTGTTCATATCTGCCTTTTCATCAGTTTTTGTTTGTTTGTTTGTTTACTTTTTTCCCTTTTATTTCATTATATTATGGAGGTACAAATATTGTTAGGGTTACATATATTGCCCCTGCCACCCCTCACCCCCCATGCCAGAGCTTCAAGCATGTCCAACCCCCAGGTGGTGTGCACCGCACCCATTATGTAAGTATACACCCTTCTCCCCCTCCTCCCTCCTGCCTGCCCACCACCCGATAAAAGTTGTTTTTTTTCACATTTTGTTTACATAGTATATCATTGCCTCCCCCTAAGAAAGGTTAGAGGTATTCCCTTCCCCCACACAATGCTCACCACATCCCTAAAATGTGGGTCTCCCCCGACCCCCAATCCCTGGTGAAGACTACCATCATTTGAGCACCATATTTTTAATCAGTCAGTTTCTGTTCAAGTCCTTTGCCCACTTTTTAATAGGGTCATTTGATTTTTTTCTTACTGATTTTCTTGAGTTCTAAGTATATTCTAGTTATCAGCCCTTTATCGGATACGTAGGATGCAAAAATATTCTCCCATTCTGTAGGTTGTCTGTTTACTTTCATGACTGTTTCTTTGGCTGTGCAGAGGCTTTTTAGTTTCATCATGTCCCATTTATTTATTTTTGTTGCTGCTTTGATTGCCTTTGGGAACTTCTTCATAAACTCTTTGCCTAGGCCGATGTCTAGGAGAGTGTTTCCAACTTTTTCCTCTAGAATTCTAATGGTTTCATACCTTAGGTTTAAGTCTGTTATCCAGCGTGAGTTGGTTTTTGTGAGAGGTGAAAGGTGTGGGTCCTGTTTTAGCCTTCTACAGGTGGCTATCCAGTTTTCCCAGCACCATTTATTGAAAAAGGAT
This sequence comes from Microcebus murinus, assembly GCF_040939455.1. Lineage (NCBI taxonomy): Eukaryota > Metazoa > Chordata > Mammalia > Primates > Cheirogaleidae > Microcebus > Microcebus murinus. The sequence goes on from NC_134114.1 coordinate 19,579,394, forward strand.
TCTTTTCCCCAGCGTATGTTTTTGTCTGCTTTGTCAAAGATTAGATGGCTATCTGAGGATGGTTTTATATCAGGATTCTCACATCTGTTCCACTGGTCAATATTCCTATTTTTGTGCCAATACCAGATTGATTTAATTACTACAGCTTTGTAGTATAGTTTGATGTCTGGCATATTAATACCTCCCATTTTGTTTTTGTTGCCTAGAATTGCTCTTGATATTTGGGGTCTTCTTTGGTTCCATACAAAGCGTAAAATTATTTTTTCTATATCTGTGAAGAATGCTGATGGGATTTTAATAGGTATTGCATTGAATCTGTAGATCAGTTTGGGTAGTATAGACATTTTAATGATGTTGAGTCTGCCGATCCACGAGCATGATATAGATTTCCATCCTTTTACATCCTCTGCTATTTCCTTCCTCAGTGTTTCATAGTTCTCCCAGTAGAGGTCTTTTACCTTCTTGGTTAAGTATATTCCTAGGTACTTTAATTTCTTTGTTGCTATTGTGAAGAGAATTGAGTCTTTGATTTGGTTCTCAGTTAGATTGTTGTTGGCATATATGAATGCCTCTGATTTCTGTGTATTGATTTTGTATCCTGACACTTTACTAAATTCATTGATCAGTTCCAGGAGTTTCTTGGTTGAATCTTTGGGGCTTTCTAGATATAATATCATATCATCAGCAAACAGTGAAAGTTTGATCTCTTCTGCCCCTATTTGGATACCTTTAATTAAATTTTCTTGTCTGATTGCTGTAGTCAGGACTTCCAGCACTAAGTTGAATAAAAGTGGAGATAGTGGGCAGCGTTGTCTGGTTCCAGTTCTAAGTGGGAATGATTTCAATTTTTCCCCATTCAGTATGATGTTGGCTATGGGTCTATCATATATGGCTTGTATCAGTTTTAGGTATGTCCCTTCTATGCCTATTTTATTAAGTGTCCATATCATAAAAGGGTGTTGAATTTTGTCAAAAGCTTTTACTGCATCTATTGAAAGAATCATGTGGTCTTTGTTTTTGCTTCTGTTTATGTGGTGTTCTGGGATTTTTTGATACAGGCCATTCTCACTGGGGTTAGGTGGTATTTCCTTGTGGTTTCGATTTGCATTTCTCTGATGATTAGAGATGTTGAGCATTTGTTTATATGTTTGCAGGCCATTTTTCTATCTTCTTTGGAAAAGTTTCTGTTCATTTCCGTTGCCCATTTCTTGATGGGGTTGTTTGATTTTCTCTTGTTAATTCTTTTAAGTTCTAGATATATTCTTGTTATTAGACCTTTATCAAAAGTATAGAGAGCAAATATTTTCTCCGCTTCTCTGGGTTGTCTATTTGCTCTAATGATAGTTTCCTTGGCTGTGCAGAAACTTTTTAATTTCATCAGATCCCTTTTGTTTATTTTTGATGCTGCAGCAATTGCCTTGGGGGTCTTCCTCAAAAATTCTTTGCCTAGACCAATGTCTGATAGGGTTTTCCCAACATCTTCTAGGATTCTTAAGGTTTCATGCCTTAGGTTTAAGTCTGTTATCCATGTTTAGTGAATTTTTGTGAGAGGTGAGAGGTAGAGATCCTGATTCACTCTTCTGCATGTAGCTAACCAGTTTTCCCAGCACCATCTATTGAAGAGGGGTTCTTTTCCCCATTGTATATTTTTGTCTGCTTTATCATAGATTAGGTTACCATATACTGATGGTTTCATCTCTAGTATCTCAGCTCTATTCCAGATATCGATGCTTCTGTTCTTGTGCCAGTACCAGGCTTATTTAACTATTATTGCTTTATAGTACACCCTGATGTCAGGAAGACTGATGTCTACTAGTTAGTTCTTTTTACTTAAAATTGCTTTGGCTATATTGGGGAGGAGCTGAGAAAGAGACTGCTCCCAGTACTGCTGCTTGTCTTCATCAGTTTTTAAATGCAGTAAAGAAGAGTTTTGGATGAACAGATCTCTACCGAAGAAGGAGGAAAAATATGCACAGGATATGCAGAATGATTTGTGGAACTGGTGTCCAAAGACAGACATCATCTGATAGAATTATAAAAAGTCTTTCCAAACATGAGCACATACATACCTTTAATCTTATATTAGCTTTTTAAAAAAAATGTATCATTTTATTCAAATTAGATGCCAAAGACTATCTTCTTAACACATATTTATGTTTTTGTACATGAAAATGGTAAATATATTACTAATACCAGGCAGATAAAGGTGTGATCTTGCGTAGATTATCTATTCATATGGCTTTCAAGTAAAGAATAATAGTTAAGAAAGTAAAGGAAGAAAGGAAGACCATGATGAAATTAAAACTATAAAGCAATGAGCAAAATAACCTGGGGTTATTAGGTGACAGCAGAATGTGGGTTTTAACCTCACTATTATAGCTATAATTTCCAAAAATTTTATTTTGACCTAATATTATTTATATTAAAATAGAATTTATGTTCACTAAATTATTTTATCATAGCTTTCCCTTTCCTGAGTTCTCTATTTGATTCATATTTGGTTAATTAGTTTCACCTTTTGTTAGATTTTTAAATTTTCTCTAAGTTTTAAAGTATCCATAACAAATAAATTTCTAGGTAGGCCATTATTTTCTTTCAGCACATTGTAAATAAAATCATGCTAATTTTTGTCTACTATTGTTGCTATAGAAAAGACAATGATCAGTTTAATTCTTCATATTACAGAAAGCAACCCATCTTGCCTCCCCAATTTCCTGTATCATTATCTATTTTATCTGGAATTTTCTCATAATGTTTTTAGTAGTTTATTTAATTATATTTTTGCATTACATTTGCTGGGCTTCTTGAAATTATAAGTTAACATTTCTTTTTATCAATTCTGGAAAATTCTCAGGCATTGTCTTTCTATATATTGTCTTTGACTTCATTTGTTAGACATTTTGGTTTGCCCTCTAGAACTCAAAATTTCTATATTTTATACATTTATTTTCTTTCACATTGCATTCTGACAACTTTTAATTTTTATGTTCTCCCCTTAGTTGAATTTAATTTACTGTTAAATCATCTTATTTAAATTTTGTTATTTTATTTTTATTTTTCATTTGTAGGTTTTATTTTAATTTTCTAAATAATGTATAAGCCATAAATGGAAAAAAAATTTACAATATATTTGATTAAGGGCTTATTTCCTGAATACATAAAGAACACTTAAAAGTCAACATTAAGGCTGGGCTCACGCCTGTAATTCTAGCACTCTGGAAGGCTGAGGTGGGAGGATCACTTGAGGTCAGGAGTTCGGGACCAGCCTGAGCAAGTGTGAGATCCCTCTCTACAAAAAATAGACAGAAATTAGCGGGACAACTAAAAATATATAGAAAAAAATAGCTGGGCATTATGGTCCATGCCTGTAGTCCTAGCAACTAGGGAGGCTGAGGCAGTAGGATGGCTTGATCCCAAGAGTTTGAGGTTGCTGTGAGCTAGGTTGACACCATGGCACTCTAGCCTGGGCAACACAGTAAGACTCTGTCTCAAAAAAAAAAAAAAAAAAAAAAAGTCAAGATTAAGAAAATAAATCACTCAATGCAAAAATGAACAAATGATATGTAGATACTTCAGAAAAAAATGATAGATGGCAAATATGCATATGAAACAATTCTCAAAATCATTTGGGATAAAGGAGATGTAAATTTAAACAATGAGATAGCATTACATAGTTTTCCATGAACACAATAAAAAATGATTGACAATATTAAATGCAGGCAAGGATGGGGAGCAATGAGAACTTTTATTCACTACTAGGGAGAATGAAAATTCATGTAGGCACTTGTTTGGCAGTTTATTATAAAGTTAAGAAATTTTACCACACAACTGTATAATCATTCTCCTAGTTATTTAATCAAGTTAACTATAACTTATTTTCACAAAAAAATTTTGTGTTTATAGAAGCTTTATTTATTCATAATCACAAAAATGGAGATAATTATAAATATGTATGAATTCATAAGTTAGTTTTCATGCATGTATTTCCTAACTCCCTCTGCTGAGAAGGCTATGAAGAAGTGACATATCAGTAAAATGAGCATACCCAGCACCTATGTCTTGGTTTCTAAATACCATTCTCAAATAAAGAAAACCAGGAATCCTTAGAGACATGGCTAATTCTTGGGCAAGGAGAAGAAAACTAAAACATGAATCTGGAGCATCATATAGTGCCAGAAAGTAAAGACATGTTCCCAAAACGAAAAGATAAGGCATGTAACTTCATTATCAAACAATGAGGATTCTGACACCATATTTTTTAGACTCCTCTTGGCTCTGAAAGTTTCTCAAGTTGATACCCAATTGTTAAACTGAAAAAAATTATGCAGCGAATTTAATAATATAGTATGGGATTATAACCCATAGTATAAAGTAAATATACATGAATTTGTACAGATATAAATTAATTATTAAACAGATAAGTGAAAAAAGACAAATCTTCTTTATAGAAAAAATTTAAATAATTTATGTAGACAAAGTATTCCAGGAATTATATCTTAATTCCGCTTCCTCACTTGAGTGCTGGCTGGACCTAATGACTTGATTTCAAAGAAGATAGTATAGAAAAAGGGAAAAACTTGGCAAATACTCCCTTTTCCAGGTTGTCAAGGTTCACATCACTGGTGGTGAGTCAAGGTGGTAGCATCTAGTCTTTCATATTGTGTGCTAAGGATGCAATGGCACATCTCTAGTATGATTCTTCCAAACCATAACCACAGTCTGAATAGGAAAACATCAAACAGATTGAAATCAAGGGTCATTACACAAAATACCTCAACAGGTATGTTTCAAAACTATCAAAATCACCAAAAATAAGTAGTCTGAGTAATATCACAGCCAAGTGAAGTCTATGGATACATAGCAACTAAAAAGAATGTGATAATCTAGATTGGATACTGGAAGAGAACAAATACCTTAGTGATATGGTTAGTAAAGTCTGAATAAAATATAGAATTTAGTTAATAATACTATACAAACTTTGGGTTTTTAGGAAATCAAACTTGGTTTCTTAGAAAAATGTACCAGGAAAAGGTGAGATATTATAATGAAGAAACTAGATGAGAGGTATATATGAACACTATATACAAATTTTGCAGTTTCATTGCACCTTAAAGTATTCCAAAATAAAAAAAATTATTTATATATATATATATATATATATATATATATATATATATATATTTCGGCATATTATGGGGGTACAAATTTTAAGGTTTCAAAAAATATTTAATATTTTTTATATAACTATTCTGCCCTTTCAACTCCCAATTACTTTTCTATATAACACAAAATTCAATGATGTCACCTTGTTATCAGATTTAACGTAAGTCTATTTTTCACACAATATACCATATTTAAAAGAGTGTATGCCAGTAGTTTTCCATGAAAATGAAGTATCTTCTGGATAATTATAAGACAATGAAAAATAAACAAACTAAAATTAAAAAGGCAATTCCTAGTCCACAATAACTGCATGTGTCAGTTGTTAGATTCTGTAGCCCAGAAATTCACATCATTAAAAAAACTGTAACTGAAATGCTGATGAAAGAAATATAGAATTAATAAATGCAATATATTATATAGCCTGATTAAATTATAAATGCTGTACATCAAAGATTCTGGAATTGTAAGTGTAATGCAATTTCAATTAAATGTAAAAATTGTTTAGATCTTGGAGGAAAGGAAGAATACTAAAACCTTAGCATTTCTAAAAAATGAAAGAAAAGATTACGAATTTCCTTGGCAATATTTGAAGTGCCCAGATTCCTTTGGGGAAAAATACCAATATTTACTTGAAAAAAAATGTAGTATTTTATTTTGTTTTATTTGTATTTGATAATAAACCTGAATGGTAATATTTATTGAGTCATTAATTTATTGATGTTTTTTATATGTGTTGTAGTTTTATAGCCAAAGAGTAAATTATCTATATCCAATATCCCAGTAGTATAAAATACATCTTCAGATTTTTCTTAAGTATTTACTACAGTTGTTATATGAGAGCACTAACTAGCTCTTTACTAGTAAGAGCTAGTTAATAAAGAGTATATTCAAATGGGCCTATTTTACTATATAAACTGATGGATCTGATAATAGATCATAATGAATAATTCTGATCACATAATAATTTAATCTTCCATGATTCAGAGCTCAGTCTCTGTGAAAGGTTAGTTGCATATTAGGAGGTGATTCCCAAACATGCTTAGTTCTTTACTACAGAAATCTAAGACTTTCTCCAACATCTTAGGAATCTGCCATGTGACTATTCTATAAAGGATTACAAAAAACTCAAAACAGATTCCATACATGCCCCTTAAACTCCATTTAGTGTGTCATGTCTGGATTGATTTTTTTCTGTTGAAATACCAGTTAATATAAATAACACTTATTACTTTGGCCACTAATTTGGTTCAAAACAATACTTCATATTTATTAAGATCCTCCTTGTTTTGCATAGCATTCTGAGAAATACATAAAAAATATGAAGCAAATAACCATCCATGCATCTTTAAAATATTTAAATATTGAACTGTTCTCTGCCATCGCCTACGGGAATAAAACGTTGTTTCTGATTGACTATGTTGGCAGAGAGAAGCGGTTTCAAGGGCTTCCACTTTGCCTTTCTGTCATTCTCTTACTACAAATATCAGGAAAGAAATGTGAAGATTCTTCTAGTTCTGATAATATTCATCATAATTATGCATTCAAAAACCAAAATCATGACCTGAAAGTTTGTCTGTATATTTTTTAGCATCCATTAACAGGATGGGCTTGAAACAGAGTTGATTATGTCTTCTGCACATATCCCACTCTGCTGTGGGCAAGGCATGACAGTGGTATGGGTTACCTCATATCAATGTCAGCTCAGATTATGTCCCTGGTGCCCTTGAAAGATATGGGAATTCCCCTCATTCCTCAGTTTATAGTTATTCTTTTAAATCTCTGAAGATCCTTTATTGGAGGAATTTGAGGAATTTTAATACTGTTTTTAATATCTACTGTTATTCTTATGTTTCTGGTTCCTACAGAAACATAAAGGTTGTAAAAACTCCTTATTTTTTAATGAAGATTTTAATCAATAACAAAGATATTTATTTTCACTCAGTTTTCTTAAAACCTGGTAGTTACTGGTCTAGAAGCAAAAGAGAAAGTGGGTGAAGACTACAAAGAGAAGAAATATTAGGTATCTAATAATATTCCTCAGCCGAGAACCATATATCATTCCCAGGTGGTTCTTCCTTAAGAGGGAAGGGCTTCATTTTTCTGACAAACAAATCTCAGGCAAATCTGTGGATTCATATTTCTCAATATCACTAATGAAATTTTCCCATCCCAACTGTTAGGGTCTCATTCTTTCCCTGTAAGGGTCCTGAATTTAGAGCAGGAACAGTAACTGGGCTGCAGAATTCATCCCAATTGTTACATTTGGATCTTAAACCTGACTATGAGGCCAGTTTGTCTTGCAGCTACATACATAAAAATAGGATCTACTCCATATGAGGCTTTTGCCTTGTTTCCTGGCAGTGGGAGACTGATCAATAACCACCAGTAAACACCTGTAATGAAATTCTTATTGCTACCTGATGAAATCCCTAAATCCATGCCAAGATTCTGTTTTCTAGGTTTCCTTACAGTAGCAATGTCCTATTTTGACTCTGATAAAAACAAACTCTAAGTCAAGTGGTTTATTTGGAAGGTTATTCTAGGTAGTACCAGGAGGAATTGGGGAAGTCAGAGAGAAAATGGTAGATGATTAATATTGGTATTGTTATTACAATGTTCCCATGGCCAATAACAGAACTCTTTCCTTTTAGGGACCTTCTTGAATGCTGTGTTGAAATACTGTGTCACATAGAAAGATGGGAATGGGGGAGTATTTACCATCTTCCATTCCATATTGATTGACAGTCAATTCTAGGGTCATAAATCTCTGGTACTTTAACTGTCAACAAAAACATTCATCTCAGGAACCAGTTATGAATATTAAATTAGGTGTACTTGAAATTTAATTAGCATAGCACTTAACATATAAGAACTTTCAATAATAATTTTTTATTATTAAAAATTATTTTCAAAGGTCAGACATTTGGTATTAATAATAACCAGTGTTTTAACGTGAGTACAGGTATATAACAGTTTGTTCTTTAAACTACATTCCGCAGCAGCAGAGAAATAGCACCTTGGTGCTGATTTGTGTTGCAAAGAGTAATATCAATGAATATATTGGAATTAGAGTTCAAACTTATAACATGTTCTTGCTACAAACAGGATTTTTACAGTTTAGTGTAGGTTTCAGAAGAAAGAAAGTACAGTGACTTTGAATGTTAAACCAGCAAATGACCTTTGTTTAACATCTTGTCTAAGTTTTTTTTTTGCCTCTAGGTATTGTGACCCACTGAGAACAAAGTTGTCTTTTCTTTTTTTTTTACAGATTTTTGGGGAAATTGTTTTTTACACTTTGTCTAAACTAACCTTCTTCTTCACAAAGGTACAGCCCACAAACACTTCAAAACCTAATCTTTTTGTCCCAAAACAGCCAAAGAAGAATCATATCCTCCAATTTGAAAGCCAGCGTTTCTAACCAGTCAATTATCCTTTCTGGGTTGTGTGCTAATCTTTGTATGTTTACATACAAAGGGCAGGCGGGTTAATATGGAGATGTAATAAGTGAAGATAATATGGAAAAATAAATACTATAAAATAAGTTAATATTTGAGGAGACTCTAGAAAGCCCCAAGCTCTTTCTCTTTGTTTTATAAATGAAGAGGTGAGGGAAATGGTGACTAACAATATACATAATAAAAATTTTTTTTGTAGCGTAGGTTCTAGTGTTCAATATGTATTGATTTGGATTGCTTTATAACATTTAAATCTAAAACTTTAGAAATTGAAAGAATTTTATAGATATAAAATTTAGAGTAATGATACTAATAAAAATTGAAAGATGTCACTATTGTGCCAGATAATTCAGAAATCAACATTTATGATATTGTATCAGTTTACAGTTTTGAGGGGAAATTACCACTTCCAGTTTGCAGATTTTACAGATATATGCTTATTTGAACAAGGAAAGAAAGTGTAGAGATTTTAAGAAACAAATTTTGTAGGAAAATAACAATATGAATGAACTGAATTATTAATGTAACATTTTTGTTGTGTTCTATTCCTGTCTTTTGAAATATATTTGTAAGCATGCCTGCTGTTCTGATGATGTTCTATCTTGATAATGCCTGCAAAGTGAAATATGAAAAATAAATGAAAACGGGTTTTATCTTTTACTTCTGTGTGTGTGTGTGTGTTCTCTTTTATTATGAAGAGGGAAATAAAAAGCAAGATGAAAAAGTATTACAATGCTGAGTGGCAGAATGTGGCACAAGAGTTCTCTCAAGTGTGTAATACAGCCTACAGGGAGACTAAATGCATTAGGATATATTTATATTGACAAAGGAGTCATTCTTTGTAGTGTTTGGAAGAAGGATTCTGCCATGACCCACATAACAAATTACTGTTGTCTGACCTCATTGAAACAAGAATCTAGTAAAGTACATCCAGTGGAGCTGATATAGTAGAAGTGTCTTTACCACAGCAACACTTCTGGAGGGCCAAGATCATAGCCCCCTTTTTTCCTATACTACTAAAACACTCGATAAAGAGTCTTATCACCTTGATCCCAGAGCTCTTTTACTAAGAGACAAAAAAGGAAATGCTGTGTTACCACAGAGTGGCATGGTATTTTCTGAAGAGTTAAGATTACTAAATAAAAAAAAAAAAAAAAAAGAACTCACACAAACCGGAAGAAAACCTTCTGCTGTGTTGCAGTGCATTCAGCCAGCGGTTTGCATTAACAAGGAGGGATTTCTTTTTCTCCTCAGTTCATATTCTGTTATCCTTCCCACCTTGTACAGTCCTGCGACCAGTCGCTAAAAGGCCTCCCCTTTTAATCATCTCACTTCCACTTAAAAGAGTACATTTTATTCAAAACATATACTTAATCCTTTTTTAATGGAGAGGAGACAGATATAATTTGTTTTATAATTAATTCCTGTTTCTTTTGGATAACATTTATCTTAAAGCACCCAAGTATTTTTCTTGCAATGTGCTCATCTTCTATGGCTCTATCTCCTCTCAATATCTTTAGGGAATTATTAAATGAGTGTTTTTATGTGATTGACTGTCCTGGAGCAGAGACGTTGAAAATGACTTTTCAAACATATCCAAAGTTGGAGCAATTCAGTTGCACAGATTTATTTTTAATATATCATCAGTTTTTACATTATTCAAATTAAACAAACTTCATTCTGAGAAATTTCAAAATAATTTTTCCAAAATGAAAATGTAAGAATTTTTAGTCCCATTAAATATTTCTTGTCACTGTTGCTGAACAGGAGATTCTACATTCACTTTGAATGACTAAGCTAGTCTTTGGTAATTTTTCTAATAGCCAATAAAGAACTGAACCTTACACACCACAGGACAGCTTAAAAGCTAAGCCGTTTAATTGTTGTTCTTAATATTCCATTTAATATTTTATTGCTGAATGCAGTCAGGAGGAAAGCACTGGTTTGTAATTTTTATTTAGAAGTATACATTGCGGATTTCATTCTTACCAAATTGATTTTGCAATAAAGTTGTTTTAGGCATCTTTGTCCACAATGTCTTAAATTAATAACAATCTTGGGAAAAAATCTGGCCTGATTAGTAGTCATAAGAGTTATTCAATGCTAAAACCCTAATATCTGAAAGCTTTTTCTCACCATTATAACACCTTTAATGAAAAGATAGAAAGTATTGCAGTTTGTGTTACTAGTAGCTTTTGATAAGTGAGGAAGTTTACAATAGCTTTATTTGTGTGATTAAAGTATTTTACAAAAAAATATTTATTTGTACTTAGATTTTGGGGATATGTACTGGGATATATATGGTACATCGTTATGGAGGATATATTGATATATATTATTTGGGTGATACATATTTATTTGCAATATATATGTGCGTGTGTAATACAATGTACATGTATCTTGTATAATCTAGTGATCAACACAGCCCACCCATCTATGAATTTTCATGGCATGGTGGACCAACAAAATAAAATTTGAAATGTGGAAACAAGGCAAGAAAATAATTTGAAGATTTATAGAAACTTCAATCATCTTAGAAAAATATACCTGTTATGCTCTAATTGTGTTCCCCCAAAATTCATATGTTGAAGGCCTAACCCCAGTGTAATTGCATTTGGAAATAGTATCTTTAAAGAGATAATTAAAATTAAATTAGCGTGGTGACCTAATCTAATACGCTTGTAAAAAGAACCACTGAAAATTAAAAGAGGATGAAATGCCAGGAATATGCATGCACTAAGAAAAGACCAGGGGAAGACTGAGTGAAAAGGTGACCATCCTCAAGCCAAGGAGAGAAGTGTCAGGAGAAACCAACTCTGCAGGCACCTTGATTTTGCACATTCAGCTTACAGGGCCATAAGAAAATTAATTTCTGTCATTTAAGACACCCAGTTTGTGTTATTTTGTTTCGGTAGCTCTATAAAATTAATGCAAATATTCCAAGACAAGACAGACAAATATGTGGATATTTCCCATAAAAATAAAGTTTGATTTCCCGTATTATATGCATTTCAAAACACATTTTATCCGAACTGTCTCAGATTGTGCTATTTAGAACTGTTTCATTAATTTTAATAAAAATATGGAACTCGACAAGACATATTTACCTTACATGATTTTTAGGGCATTTTACTCTTGAGTGTGTTAGAGTAAAAAATAATTAAAAGCATTAACACTTAGTAAAATGTTGGAAAAATGTTTTGTGATATTGTTTGTGTCTCTAAATAAGACGCTATTACTTACCACAAACTTGACTTGACCTAGCTTTATAGAGAGAGAGAGCACTTACCTCCTTATCCACAACCTTCACACCTGAGTTTATTCACCCTCCATTATACCAAGAAAATCGGGGAAGAGTTGAGTCTTAATAGCTTAAACTTCAGAAGAAATTTGCACTTATGTTGTGAGTGTTTGGGGCAGGAATAGCCATATGGAAAAGTTCTAACCTACACTGCATGAATCAAAGTCTGCTGAGATGCCTCAAGAAAGTTTTTCACCATTACGAAAAAAAAATGCATGAGTAAAAGTCATTATTTTCCTGCCACTTCCTGTGCTTGTATAAGAATATGATTAATAAAATCATGACAACCATTTGTGAATAGGAATGGACAAACCTGAGTATGATGCCACTAGAGTAAGGAGAAAACATAGACAGAGCCTGACTCTAGATGGCGTCATTTAGTTGCTGAAATAACCAACTCTGGCACTGCCTGACTTTTGAATTCAACATGACGTGAGAAAACTGCAATCCTCAATTTTAAACAATTTTATTTATTTTTTTCTGTCATTCATACCCAACATATCCTATATAATGGCTTGAATATATTCAGAATTAACTCTGTCAGAATAGCAGGCTAAGTCTTCTGTATATGTTGACTTAATTAGCCAACACAAATGCCTATGAAGTATTAAGCATTTTAATCTCCATTTAATAAATAAGGTACATAAAAAGAAAAGTTTAGAAAATTAAGAAATATAATGGAGGTAAAGACATAGTGTGAACTCAAATGGGTCTACTATGAATCTCCACATTTAAGATTTTTGTATTTATTATATTTTCCATGTTTTCTTAATTATTTGAATATTGTCAGATAAGCCATATGTTTGGCCTACATTATTTACCCAGTGATTATAAATAATTATACTTTTGTAAATTTGACATCTTATTAAAAATTTACTACATGTAAAATGTATGGACAATGAAATAAACCTGAACTCACATCATAGGGTATTTTAAACTGAGATAAAAGAATAGACAAACTATAGAATGACATAAGTTAATAGAACTATTATGAAATTTTCTAGTTATTTCAAAAGTATGACTTGTGCCCAAAGACAGGAAATTTAATTCTGACTTTGATTTTACATGGAGGTAGAAACATGTGAGGCCAATATTAAAGAAATGTTTAAGTGTTTGAAATGTAAATTAGAATTTCTCCTTTCTGTCATGAGTAACAGGGACAAGGTTTTCCTTTTCATCAGAAACAGCTAAAAAAATGGGAAAAATATATAAAATAATTCTCAAAATGTGAAGGTAATGCTCAATTATCCCTGAAAGAGTGGATGCAATTGAAGCGAGCTTGAGAAATACTCTTGGCTTACTGATGGAGAAATTTTCTGGGATGTAGAGCCAGGAGTCAAAGCCATAGAGAGCCCAGAAATTTCCCTAAATTGATGGGTGGAGCTAGGAGGTCCCTGATTCCTGAAAGCTAACATAGTAGTTAAAGTAAACAGATTGGAGTAGCAGAGAAGAGAAAGGTATACAAAGGATCCAGAAATCCACAAAAAATATTATGAAGACTCCTCAAGTATTTATATGAGTGCTGATTAGTACACACATTTTAGGAAATTCTAAGACAGTGAAAAGATCCACCTAATTTAAGTCCAGAAAACAGTCCTCAGAATAACAAACCAAGCCAGGAAAAGTACCTAACTCCAACAGCGAGAATGAAAAACCTAATAATTCAAGTACCATTGGTTAGAGTACTAAAAAAGACCTTATCTCAATTGCATCATGGAAATTTAGCCAAAAAAAAAAAAAAAAAAAAAAAACCACAGGAAGCTGTGAGCCTCACTGAAATATCTTAAAAAATCAAAACTTAAAAGAATCACATTGTTTCTCATTAGCTTCTCTAAAGCCCACAAAAAAATTCTCAGGAATATTTAAAGAAATGCAAAAATAAGCATATACATTAAGGTTAAAATCACAATGCCTGGCATCCAATAAAAAAATTACCAGGCATGTAAAGAAGTAGGAAAACAAAATCCATGAAGGTAAAAATTAATGAATCCAAAGTGACCAAAAAGTAATAGATATGACAAACTTAGTAGACAGAGACATTAAAAAAGGTACTATAACTTTAACCTGCATGCTCACAAAGCTACAAATGTAACATGTTAAGAAGATACATGGATGATATAAAAGTCTCATGTTGTATATTGCATGTTATTCCCAGATTAATGTTGAAGAAGAAAATATTAACAAATTTGAAGGCATACTAAGGTTGGAAGGCAACTCTTCATGGTTTCTCACATTATTATATTAGGTAGGTAGTGAGGGATTCCAGGCCTCCTAGGGTGCCTTGCCTTGGTGCAATTGCCCACATGGGAAGAAGGTCAAGGGTGGGCCCCAGGCCCCCATCTTGGTTCTGCTGCACCTTAATCCAGTCCTGAGCTACTACCATACAAGGGGGAGGAGAGAACACCCTATGAATTTGCCAATCAGCATTTAGCATACCAGCTGCAAAAGAATGCAGAGGACTCTCTAGCCCACAGGCCAAGCAGCATAGGTACAATACAGTCTGGAACATGACCTAAAATAGCCAGCTTTCAGAGAAGCTCATGGGAGATCCACATGCATAGTAAGGCTCAGGTCATATAACCCCCAATTGTCCAATCAAAATGGTTCCATGGTGATGTCTGAACCATGAGGGAGGTCCTAATCTAAGCACTATAAAGCAAGACGGAGACCATAACCAGGCCCTTTCTTTTTGCTCTCCCTTTGCTACAACAGTGAGTCCAGTCGTCATCTGCAGTGTATATATCACACTCTGTAAACCTATATCTTGCTCTTGCTCTATAATCCTATCTTTCTCTCCTCAATAAACCTCGTTTTTGTGCTCACCTTACTTTGGTGCATCTGGTCATTCTTCACGCCAATAACTGACATTACAGATCTGGAAACCTGACAATATGTCTTTTGCGCAAAGTCCTGATTGTCTTTTCTTCTGGACTATCTTTTCAAGGACTTCTATGGCTTGTATGGTGAATAGACATGGAAGATAAAGATAGTGTTTTCTACTGAAGCAAATGGTCAGCATATCTATTGCCCATTTAAAAGATTCAAATTCCCTAACTTTCTGTAATGCAGCCCACTGTGTGTGCAAGTGACATCTTGCCTACTTCATTTCACCCTAAAGACACTGGCCTTGAGGAGCTGGTAAAAATGCTTAGATATTGTCCCTTGCTATTTTTGTGAGTAATAAGATTTCTTTGTCCCTGACTGAGGAACTGTGTTTTCTACTAGCATCATTGTACTGTGACAGGTTAAATTATTAGCTTGCAAGTGGGATAAAATCTCATACTTTTAACAGTTTTTGACAGTGTGTAATGGGGATAGGAAGAAAGGATATTGAAAGAAATGTTAAGTTTCTGAAAGAGAAAGGATAAGAGCCTCAGGGATTAACTAATGCTATTTTAGGAGAGTCCAGGGAAATTGACAGTAAACATTTAACTAATGATATGATCAGCATACTTTATAGCCTGTAGAGGAAAAAGTGGAAAGGTCATTGTAGGCTGACTATCAAGATTCTAAGACCTGACCTCTAGGCAGATGGACTTCTTTTCAATCTTGTATGCTAACCTTTGCAATAACTAGAATGAAATTCATCTTGAGTGGTCAAAAATTTCCTGTCACTTTCAGTCAATACCTGCAGAGATGATAAGACAGTGACAAGTATTTAGGTTCTTATGGCCTCAATTTGAGTGTACACTGTTGATGATTATGACTCACTGGAGAATGAGAAATTGACCCAAGAAAATCTAGATATATTCTTGTATTTATTCCTTCTACCATGGAAAATTCATCTACCATTTATGTTAAAACCAACGATCAAAGGAAGAAATAATGTCTGAGAATATTACAAATTTGGTGCAAGCCACAAACTTATATAGTTAAGAAGTTCATTGAACTCCAACCCTAAGAATCATGTGGAAAATTACGTTAAGGCACATTATAACCTAATTGCTTAAAACAGTAACAAAGAGAAAAATCTTAAAAGCAATGTTGGGGGTCAGAAAATGATGATCCAAAATATGATGCTTTTGACATGCTGAGTGTTTTGACATAAAGAACAACCAAGGTCTCTCTGGTCTTCTCCTGCTCCCCCTTGCCCCAGTCTCTCACACCCCTTTTTTCCCTCCTGAAGTGCAAGGAAGGATTTGTCTGAAGTTCCCTTAACTGGCTAAGGGAAATTCCTACAGGAAGAATTTAATTGTCATTATCCCCCTTCCTATAATCTCATCGAACATGGATAATTAACTAATTGAAAAGGAGACTAAGGGTTGACACCATCAATTCTTCTGAGGCCTTCTGTGTGAGGGACTTTATTTGCATAACAAGACAACCTTTGTTCATGATCCATTCCCTCCCATCACCCTCCCATAGCTGCCGTTCCCATCACCTCCAAGAGCATGAAGCCCCTGTTTCCTTCTGCTATTCAAGCTTTAACCATCTGACCCTTCAATGAATCTCATATTTTGGGGGACTCCCATGAATGTGCATACAATAAATTTGTATGTCTTTCTCGTGTTAATTGTTCTATTGTCAAATTTATTCTAGAGACTCAAATTATCAAAACTGCAGAGTATGGAAGGAATTTTTCTTTTACCACTACAGTAGCTACAGGAAAAAAAAAAAAAAGACATTATATACTATGAAACAAAGATAGGGATAACAGAAGATTTCTCTTTGAAGACAATGCAAAATAGAAGACAATAAAGCAACATCTTTAAAGTACTGAAGCTAAAAACAAACTAAATTAATACTTGTTAATATAGGGCATGTTTTCCTATACAAATGTTATAATAAAAAATGAAGTAAAGGTATTTTTAGACAAACAAAAATTAAAATCTTTCATTATAACCTGATCTGAAGTACAAGAAATATTTTGGGAAATTCTATATTTAGAAAATATGCTTAGTAAAGAGCTAGATCCATACAAAAGAATGTAGAGCACCAGAAAAGTTTGTAAAATATGAATTTTTTTTCCTTTATTCTGTTTAAAGATAATGAAGGGTTTCTTAAAAATAATAACAATGCATGTGGGGCTTAAAGCATATCACAGTTAAATGTGTGATGAAAATAGCACAAATACTGTGAGAAGAACAATAGCTGTATATTATTATAAGGCTCTTAAGCTATATATAACATAATATATATTAATTAAAATTTGACTGGTATCAATTAAGGATAATTTTATAAATCCTAAAGTATACACTAATATAACAAAAGAAGAAGTATAATGAATAAGCTAACAAAGAAGATAGAATGGAATCATATAATATCCTTGGTTCACCCAAAATAAAGAAGAAAAGAAGAAAGAAAAAGAAAAAAACAAAACAGATTAGACAAATAGAAACCACAGGAAATATTGTAGATTTAAACTTAATCATACTGATAATCACATTAAATATAAAGGATATGTACACCAAATTCAAAGGCAGAGATTTTCAGATTGGATAAGAATGTAATAACCAACTCTATACTGACTATGAAAAGCTTGCCATATGAAGATTTAAATATCTTTACAAATAAAAGATGAAAAAGACATCATGGTAATGCAAAACAGAAGAAACATGTAGTAGTCATATTAAATTAAATAAAGTATGTTTAAGAGCAAGAATATTACAAACAATAAATAGGATCATTCCATAATGACAAGAGTCAATACATCTGAGAATATAACAATCCTAAAAATGTATGTACATAAAAGCAAAGCTTCAAAGTGCATGAAACAAAACTGATAGAACTGTAAATAAATATAAATAGATTCATAATTATAATCAAATAAGTCCACATATCTTTTGTAAATAATTTATAGAACAAATAGAAATCAATTAGAATATAGAAAACTTGAACATCAACCAACTTAACCTAATTAACATTTATGGAACACCGCAATCATTGTAAAAAAATTAACATCCCTTTCAATTGCACATGAAACATTTCAAGACAAACTACAGGATGGGCTATAAATCAAGTCCAGTACATTTGAAAAGTTTCAAGTTGTACAAAATAGTTTTAGACTTTCACAATCAGCTTTTCTGTATTAATGCATGGCAGGTACTAGAGAGACTAAATTCACAGAAACTTCTAGCCTTGAATACCTACATGACAAGAGTTCCCCATTCTATGATAGCTGGAATGTCAGGATGATTTCTTGTCATAAATTTAGACTATCATTTTACTCAAGGTAATTTTATTTTGGAAACCTAAATACCCCTGTCCTATAATGTACTTTAGCCAGAAATAGCTGAGTTATTCTCAACACTAAATATTATAAGGTATAATACTTCAAAGGCAAATGTTAGCTTCTCAACTGTAATAAAATGTAACTACATAGGTTATATATGTTCTCCACAGACTCAAGAAGGCTGTAGGTGTGTGATCAATGATTCAGAGATTCAAAAACCCATTGATCCTATAAAATGATAATAATAAAGTCTGAACTTTTAACAATAAAAATGCAATGTAAACCATTGGACAAAATCAATAGTCAAAATTATTTTATCTCACTGTAAATATCTACATCACTATTCTGACTTGGGATCAAGTATAGTCTGATCATATTAAAAGTAAAATAAGATTTTGTTTTATACAGATTGTAGAGATAAACCATGTTATTGGAATACAATCAAACTATTTAAATGATTATTTTGTTTGTGGCTGAGGTCAAGGTTATGGTTTCACTTAACCTAAAAGAATGTTAGTATTTTTTATTAGCAAGGGTTTTTTTTTTTTTTTCTTACTGCATTTTGATTTTATCCCCCTCAAAGCACAGTCAGGAATAGATAACTTGGACTTTATTAAAATAAAAACTTCTGCACAGCAAAAGAAACAATCAATGGGGTGTATATATAACCTATTAAGTGAAAAAAAATATTTGCAAACCACATTGATAAGGGGTTAATATGCAACATATATATAAGGAATTCAAACAACTCTGGAAGAAAACAAATAACCTGATTTAAAAATGGTTAAAGGACTTGAACAGACTTGAAAACATACAAATGACCAACAGGTGTGTATGAAAAGATGCCCAACAGGTATATAAAAAGATGCCCAACATCATTAATCATCAGGAACAGGTAAACTACAGTTAACCATAATCTCACTCCTATTAGAATGATTATTATCAAAAAACAGAAGATAATAAGTGTTGACAAGGATGTGAAGAAATTGGAACCTTTGCATACTTGTGGGACTGAAGTAGTGAAGAAGCTATGAAAAATACTATGTAGGTTCCTCAAAATATTAATAATAGAACTACCATATGATTCAGCAATACCACTTTGGTGTGTATTTCCAGAGAATGAAGTCAGTATGTTGAAAGTTATCTGCATTTCCATGTTTATTGCAGCACTATTCACAAAGCCAAGGTACCAAATCAATCTAATTGACTCACCAGAGGTAAATAGATAAAGAAAATGTATTATTGATACACAATGGAATGCTATTAAGCCTTAAAAAATGTGGTAATCTTGCAATTTGTGAAAACATGCATGAACCTGGCAGACATTATGCTAAGTGAAAAAAGTCAGACACGGAAAGATAAATACCGCCTGATCTCCCATACATGTGGAATCTAAAAAGTCAGTTCATAATAGAAGTCAGAATGTGATTACTACTTCTGGGTGAGTTCAAGTGGTGGGGAAATGCTGGTAAAAGGAGTCAAAATTTCATTTAGACAGAATAATTTAGTTCTAGAGAGCTATTGTACAGCATGGTGAGTATAGTTAATGATAATATATTTCATATGTGACAATTGCTAATAGAAACCATTGTAAATATTCTCACCACAAAAATATGGTAAGTATATAAAGTGAAAGATATGTTAATTAAGTGGATATAATCGTACTACATTGTATACATAGATCAAACATCACATTTTCATCATAAATATTTACAATTTTTATTAATTAAAAATAAATACATTTTAAAAAATCTAAGTTAGCACAGCCTTGTTTTGAGAAATCAATCTATTTCCCTAATTTAAGCCTTCAAATTACTTGATTTGTTACAAGTAATTTATGCTTAATATATAAACACTTAAATTTTATTGTATCCTAGTCATTAGGAAAATAAAATGCACAAATTCTTTATAGCATTTACCTTACTAATACAGGTCAGACACAGTGCTCTGGACTATGTATAATAAATATTATATAATGTGTCATAAACAATAGGTAATTAATAATACATTGTAGAGTTGTTTTTATATCTCATTTGGGGTTATTTTAGTAAGCTTTTACTACGTTATGCAGTATAAAAACAAACTCAACACATCATCAAATATTTATTTCTTTCTCCTTTCACATGAGATTTTCTTTTCAACTAAGCCTCTTCTAGGTCTTTCTGGTCTCCACTGGGCTCATCTGAACTAGGCTTGACTTGGTTCAATATATTTTCTCTTTCTGTAGTACAAGATAAAGGAAAAGCCATTGCCTCAGACCATTGCCTTTATGGAGCAGGGCCAGAGAATGAAGGTGAGCTGAAACACATGATACTTCCTAAGACTCTTCCTGGATGTGACCCATTGTCATTTTGACTCACAATCCACTGTTCAAAACAAATCACATGCAGTGAGAATAACCCCTAGTGGAATGGTATGAATAGTTGTGAAGAATATTCCAACTGGCCAACAGAATGTTATAGATTTGGATAAATATGAGTTCAATATTAACAAGGTTAGAAAAGTATTGCCTTTTGATAATTTATCAGCCAAACTTTGATCTTACATTTATATAAATTAACAATATTGCATATGTATGTTACTGTTCACTTTGTCTTTGTTGAAGATAATGGTTTAAAGTATTTGGGGTTTTAGCAAAATATATTATAAGATAAAGGTGAATAATTAGAGTACTGGAATAGTTAATAAAAAGAATTCTAGACCAAAATGACGAAGAACATGATGAGACAGATAGGTGAATCAATACAAGGGAAGTGAATGATAAAAGTGTAGCCAATGTGTAAAAAACAATGAATGGAAGAGAAAGCCCTAAATTGCTTTATTAGGAAATTATAGGAGAACTTTCTTGCATATTTTTTTTAAATTCAGGGTATATTTTGAGAGGGAAGAATTAGGTAACATAAAAATTTAAGCCTTGCAATGTTTACACTCTCCAATAAAACAAATTTATTCAACAAGTATTTATTGAACAGTCATTAAGTCTTAGAATTTTACTACATGCTATGAAAAAAATATTAAAGAATTTATCTGATGCATTTAGGAAGGTACAAATCTTATATGTTCATGTAATCTATGAGTCTCATACATTAAATGAAGAAGATAAGAAAATGATAAATTATAATTTATAGAAAATTATGAAATTTATCTTTTAAGTTAGCAATTTATTCTGATTTTTTCTATAGATTTAGATTAATGAAATTGATTTTCTTTCCAAGTGTGCAAATATATCGTGTAGCATATACAGACTGCCATTACCTATTAAGTCTTAGATTGCCTTTAAATTACTTTGCCCAGTATAGTTAGTAACTGAGGTCATATGAGTTCTAGTATTTACCTATAAAACAATTGAAAATGTTCTTTCACTCAGGACTTTGTAACAATCTATTTACACTGCAAGATAAAATACACATTTAACACTATGACTTATCAAAATAAAATCTCTAAATAATTAACATTATATTTAGATGTGAATATAGCCCCCTGATTGTAAGAATGTATAGAAATTTAATTTAATGGAAATGTAATATTGTATATACGGAACCATCATAATAATATAATTAATTCACCAATCCCCAACTGTATGTCACTTAACTTAGATCCATTTCTTATGGTTCCTATAGTCTGAATGTGACCCCCAAAATTTGTGTGTTCAAACAATTTCCAATGTGACAGTATTCAGAGGGGCTTTAGGAAGTGATAAAGTCATGATGGCAGAGTCCTCATGGATGGTATTAGTGACCTGATAAAAGGGGCTTCACAGAACTGCCTAGCTTTCTTTCTGCATTTCCATCTCTTCTGCCATGTGAGGTCACATAATTGTCCCTTTTTGCCCTTTGGCTCCTTCCATCATGTGAGGACACAATATCTGTAACTTCCTCCTTTTTGACCATGTGAAGATGCTGGAAGAATGCACCAAATATGGAATTGGTTCAGAACTGTAAAATATAAATGTCTTATTATTTATAAATTACCCAGTCTGAGATATTTGATATGGCAACACTAAAGGAATGGAAAACACAATGGAAAACTGCAATAAAAAGTAGTTTCAAATAAAGTCTAATTTTTGGCTCTCCTAAATCTAGTTCAGAAAATGGAATTGTTGACAATCTTTGTTAAATTCCCTTAAATAAAGACACTAAAAATAAAAAAAAACAATTTTAATGCATGGATGCACATTTCTTGTCAATTCTGGATATTCTGTTTTTTTCACACCTTATAACTTTTTAAACCAAAAAAAAATTATCCATCAATTGTCAAACTCTTTTGAACAGATGTAGAGAGAATATAGTAAGATGTGTCTGTCAGATTTTGATGTCAATAATAAATCCAAAATATTTATAATATAAAATATTTAAATACATTTAGTAACAAAGTTCACAATCATCAACATATTCTAAAATATAAAGTTAATATTGAATTTTAATATAAGATAAACATAGATTATAAACTCAGCATAGATAGAATGGAATTATGTTAAGTACTAATCTTTTTGGACCAAAATAACGAGATTTGCATTCGCACATAGTATTTACATAAAAGTCAATTTTCACTCATATCTCTGCTCTTTTATAAATAACTGTTTCAGTACATATTTTTGCTCTAATTACTCAAATTGCTGGCCTTCTTGGTCTGCTGAGCCTTTTCACAAACTATACTATTTATTTCTCAACTCCAAATATTTACAATTCATCTGTCTTAACTCTATGATTTGATGCTATGACTGAGTCTCAGCAAACCATATTTGTCTTTGCGAACTGAATCCTTCTTGGTTTCCACTAATAGGAGGCATTAAGGAGGGACAAAGGGGATGGATGAAATTTTTTGTTGCTATCAGCTTTGTCTCCTCAAAAGCACTAAACCCTAGAAGTGACAATTGATTTGAATACCTAGCTTTTTTTCTCCCCAGAAATTCCATGATACCAGCCTCATTTTATATTCCCTCTTCTCCTGAGAGTGGGGTAACAACTCTATGAGGCCTCAAATTCTAAGCCCTGATGTATCAATTCCAAATAGACTGTGCTCTCTCCTAGGGCATCAGAGTACTAATTCCACAATCACCAACTGAGCTACAATTTTGCATTGGACATTGCTCTAAACACTTGTGTAGAGAGACATATCAGTAAAACAAACAAACAAAATATCACCAAAGATACCTACTTTACATTTACATTTTAGAAGAGGAAATAAAATAATAAGTAATATATGGAGAAAATAATTGAATTATGCAGTATTTTACAAGGAAGTACTTTTTAGGAAAAATATAAAACATTAAATGAGATATTGGGAAAGCCAACATTGGGGTGGGCAGAGCAGTGGCACTTGCAATTCTAAACAAATGGAGATATTAGGTTACATTGTAATGCAACTCTTCATCAAAGTCTTGAAAGAAGTACATCATATCTTTGAAAAGATTATTTCAGGCAGGGCAAGCAGCCAATATAAAGGCTGTTTGGTGACAGTGTATTTAGTGTAAAAAAGGAACAAGAAAAACAACACAGCTGGAATAGGGTGAGCAGTAAAAGGAAAGTTTAGAACAATAGAATATTGAAAAACAGAGGCTGGAGCAGATCACATAGAATTTTAAATGATTTGCATTTGAGTAGAATAATTTTCATTTACCTTTATAACCAGCAATATTTCATAATATATAGTATACAGATTATGAGAAATAGAGGCGTTATAAATGACTCCAAGGCATTTGGCCTAAGTAACTGTAAGTATGGATTTATTATTACTCATTGAGATGAGGATGGATGCTTATAAAGCCAGTTTAGGAGGGAAAATTAAAAGTTCAATGTTGGATGTGTTGAGTGTGGGAGATCAATCATTCAACCAAGTAAAGATGTCAAGTAGACAGATATGTGAGTGTGGTGTTCAGAAAAAACAAATCTAGACTTAAAAGATAAAGCTGGAAGACACTGATATATAAGTGATATTAAAGATCAGGAAATGTAATGTAGTAAGTATAGATAGAGAAGAAGGGAGGCTCCAAGATTAAGAGGTAAGGGAAAAAAAGAAAGATTAAAACCTAAATACACACACACACACACACACACACATATACATTTGTACCTAAATAAAGATACAAGAGAAGATAGCAGGAATATAAGATAAAGTAAAAGTTTACAGGACCAATGGATTTCAATGCCATTAATGTGAAATATAAATGCAGTTGGGTTACTAGAGCAGAATAGTTGAAAACATAAAAAGTTTTGGTCAAAGAGAAAGATACACAAAATTGAGACACAAATATATCCATCTCATTTTAATTTCCAAAGTATAGGGAAAACATTCCCTTTAATATTATACAGAAATAGTTTAAGATGTAAAATCTTCTAAATATGACTTGCATTCCTATTTTTCCTTAAAATAATGAGAAAGTGGATTGATGGCAAGATGCTCTAATATAATAAAGAACACGTTATACATCAGCTATGTAATTTGTGTACTTGTCAAATGTTATTCCAAGGGTGAAGTAGCCTATTTGAAGTTGCAAATTGACATCTGATGGATGACTTTATACAATAGCATTATTATGTTGTGGAAAATTGGGGTGAAAAAACTTCATGAAAATGAACAAAATAATAAATTCATTTCATCTGAATTCTTTATACTTTAGCATAATAGACTGCCAGAATTCTGCTCTGATATCATCTAGTAAAATGAACTGAAAAATAGAATGAATTAAAAATAGACATGGTATTAGAATTTTGAGTATTCATTTTAAAGAAGACTCGCATAAATTATATGTACATAGAAATGAGATAAAAATGATATCCTTCATATGACATATATAAACTATATACTCTTAAATAAATATAATACTTTATGTTATGTTTTAGCAAATATATCATATTTATAATCAATATATTTATCAATAATATTTAAAAGTAATATTTATAACATATAAATATACTATAAATGTTTATGCATACAAGACAGTTTATTTAAAAGTTACAATAAATATGAAAATTGCCATATGCAATTTCCCCTGTTTAAGAAAAATAATACAATAAACAGCTATAATATATAGTGTGGTTTTATGCACAATTTCATAAATATATTTTAAAAATCTAGATGACATAAAATATCTCTATAAAAACATAAATTTTGAAAATTATCTCACAAAATAAAAAGTAACAAAAATGAAGAAACAAAATAAATTGAAAGTGTAACCTGAAAAATAATGTAGCATTCTATGGTTTAGTGATGTCAATCACAAATAAAAACTTTTCACCAAAGAACACAAAAATAAAAGAACTATAGAACAGTTTGTCATAGAGATATTAAAATCCTGATAGTAAAACTAGAAAAGAATAGTGAAAAAAAGTATAGAAAAATATTATATATTAATGTAATTTTAAAATCCTAAATTATACACATACTAGCAAAATATTAAAACAGATATCTTTTTGGTAAATTGATTGCAATTCTATGCTACTCTTATTCACTCTCTTTCAAATATGATTTTGAGCTCTTGTCTTCAAAATGTGGATTCTCTTCTACCATCTCTTAAATCTGGGATATCCTTGGGACTTGCTTTGACTAACAGAACATAGGAGAACTGATGTGCTAGTTCTGATCCTAGGCTTCAAGAGGACTTGCATGTTTATATTATCTCTCGGATCCCTTTTTCCACCGTGAGAAAAAGCCTAGACTAGCTTTCTAGAGGATAAAAGATAATACGCAGTAGAGGTAAATCAGCTAAACCCTACACATGTGAGGAGATCATGTAATGTGAAACATGACCTACATCTAACATGACTCACAAGTGAACATAGGCACATTAATAAACTTATCTCATTCCAGCTCAGATAGAAAGAACCCATAGATTCATGGGAAGTAAATATAAATTTGTACAATAAATTTGTGGCTTTTTCTGTCACTTGTTTTGATGAAATAGACCTAACCTAAATGTAATAATTTTAAGCATTTAAGTATACAAATCAGTATCATTAAGTACATTCACGTTGTTGTGCAACCATCATTACCATCCATCATCCATTTTATAATCCCAAACTGAATCTCTATAATTATGAAGCAATACTCCCTCCTCACAGCCGCTGATAACTTCTATTCTACTATCTGTCTAAGAATTTGATTGTTATAGATACCTCATATAAGTTGAATTATGCACAATTTGCCTTTATGTGTCTGGCTTATTTCACTTAGCATGTTTTTAGTATTAATCCATGTTGTAGTATGCATAAAATTACTACCCCATTTAAAGCTGAATAATATTCATAGTATATATTTTAGTTACCTAAATATAGTCAAGGGGACATGTTGCTTCTACCATTTGGCTATTGTAAATACTGATACTATGAACATTGGTATACAAATATCTGTTTGACTCCTTGCTTTCAATTCTGTTCAATATATACTGAGTAGTGGAATTGCTGGATCATATGGTTATTCAATGTTTGTTTGTTTGTTTGTTTATTTAGGAACTGCTATATCATTTTCCACAGTCGCTGAGCTGGTTTACATTCCTACCAGCAAGATATAAGCATTTTGATTTCCCTACACCCTCCCCAACGCTTGTTATTTTCTTTTTATTTATTTATGCATGTATTTTTAATAGCAGAAAGCATAAAGGGTATTATAAAATTTGTTAAGACTTGGCTTAACAGATGGTCTATCCTGGAGAATGTTCAGATGTGCACTTGAGAAAAATGTGTATTCTGCTTTTGTGAGGTTGAGTGTGCTGTATTTGTCTGTTAGGTCCTATTCATTTAAAGTGCTGTTCGAGTTCTCTATTTCCTTATCAACTTCCTATCTTTTGTATCTTATTGTTCTATCCATTATTAAAAGTGAAATATTCGATTCTCCTACCATTATTATAGGATCTATTTTTCCTTCATTTATGTAAAACCTAGCTTTATATATTTTGGAGCTTTGATGTTAAGTTTTATAATGTGGTTAATATATCTTCCTAATGAATATTGCAATCAGTATCAATAAATGTAGAAAGATAAATAAGATGCTCTCTTAATAAGTGCTGCTCTTCAATATTGTACCAGAGATCATAGTCAAGGTAATGAGACACACAATAATAAGAAACAAAAGGAATAAAAATTGAGAAGCAATAAAAAGCTACAATTTATAGAATATAAGAAGACCAATCTATTTGCCACGGTTATTGGACACCAGTAATAGAAGTTCCATGAAGATTAAGAATGACTGGGATCCAAATTGCTGGTAGAGGTTACCTGCTCCTTCATAGTAAGAGTGAAGAAAGCAAGATGAGTAGAATTGTCATAGGATCAGCATGAGTGAAAACAAGCAATGTTCAAAGTTTCTTTCTGAATGCTTCAATTATTTCTTATGAGATTATAAGCTTTGAGTAGGAGTGGAGATATAGGAATGAGAAGTTGGGTAAAAACAAAGAATATTTAAATAGTTACCGTAGATGTGAAAAAAATAGCCTAATCAGATAAAGATAGTGAAAATGGTTATCAATATTATCAGATAATTTATTTTTTTAATTTCAAAATATTAAAAGGGTACAAATGTTTTCATTATATGGATACATTGTATAATACTGAAGTCAGGGCTTTTAGTGTGCTCATCACCTAGATAGTGTTCGTTGTAATCAATAGGTAAGTTTTTATCCCTCATTCCCCCTACCTTCCCCTCTTCTTGACTCCCTATTTCCTTTACATCTCTTTATGCCCAAATATACCCATCATTTAGCTCCCACCTATTAGTGAGAACATGTGGTGTTGGTTTTTTCATCCCTGAGATACTTCACTTAGGATAATGGTCTACAGGTCCATACAATTCGCTGCAAAAGGCATTATTCCATTCCTTTTTAATGGCTGAATATTATTCTATGATATATACTTATGATGAAGATATATAGTCATTAACTATGAAATGTCCAATTTTGAATAAAAATTTTAGCTTATTATGTATCAAACAAGAAGCAGTACAATTAATAAAAGTATGTACCTAAACAATCGACACAATTTTGCCATCTTAATGGTAGCCTGTTTATGCCAGTAGCGAAAGAACCTGGAGAGCCAGTGGCTATGAAATCATGAAAGGTGTTTTCTACAGCTTGTTGAGAATTGAATACTTTTTCCTTTCAAGAAGTGGTCCAAAGCCTGGAAGAAGTGGTAGTCAGTTGGTGCAAAGTCTGGTGAATACAGTGCATGACAGAGAGTTTACGAATCCAGCTTCCATAGTATGAGCAGTGTTGTTTGTATGACCAGTGGTCGAGCGTTGTCTTGAAAGAGAAATGGCCTGTGTCTAATGATCAGTCTCCTCTGCTTAATCACAAGTATCCTCATCATTTCATCCAATGGATTGCAGTAGACATCTGCTGTAATTGATTGACCAGTTTTCATGAAGCTGTAGTGGATAATACCAGCGTTGGAGCACGCTAAACAGACACCACTGGCTTTTTTGAATGAATATTCAGCTTTGGACTGTGTTTTGGCATTTTGTGTTATCCAGCCATTGTGCCAAGTACTTATGCTTATCAAATAGAATCCATTTTCATCACACATAACAATATGGTGTAGAAATATTTGCCCTTTATGTTGTGAAAGAAAAGAAAGACAAGTTTGACACAATTTCACTTCTGATGCTCATTCAATTCCTGTGGTACCCATCTATCCAGCTTCTTTACCTTGCCAATTTGTTTCAAATGGTCCAGTACTGTTGGATTAGTGACTGTCAGATCTTGCTGCTAATTCATGCATAGGTTGAGGTGGATTCACTTCCACTTCAGCTTTCATCTCATCATTATTCACCTTGGTTTCAGGTGTTCCATGTGGCTCATTTTCAAGATTAAAATCACTAGAATGGAACTTCTCAAACCATCAACATGCTGTGCATTCATTAGCTACATCCTTCCCAAACACTTCATTGATATTTCAAGCTGTCTGCACTACACTGGTTCCATGATGGAACTTATATTCAAAAACAACACAAATTTTTACTTATCCATGGTTTCACAAAAATTGCTCTAAGAAAAAAGAAAGATAATCACAAGCCAAACTGTGCATTTGAAAGAATGAGGATGTACCTTCACAATAAAAATGAAACAAGAACTGTCACAATGAAATGTCAGAGATAGCAAATGTCAAAATTAGTAGTACTTAAGGAAATCAGACATTTCATACTTAAAAACCTAAAATATGTATGTGTATATATTTACACATGTATGTGTATATATTTATAGAATATAAATAGAATATAAATATATACACAATTTATACAATACATGTATATGTATATATACAGACACATATGTGTGTGTGTATACACACACACATATATATACACATATATGTATATATATATTTATATATATGTGTGTGTGTATATATATATATATATATATATATATATATATATCACATTTCTTTATTCACTCATGAATTGTGGGCTAGGTTGAGTCCATATATTTGCAGTTGTGAATTGTGCTGTGATAAACATCAGAGTATAGTTGTCTTTTTGACAAAATGGCATTTTTCTTTGGGTAGATATTCAGTAGTGGGATTGCTGGATCGAATGGTAGATCTACTTTTATTTCTGTGAGGAATCTCCATACTGCTTTCCATAGGAGTTGTAATAGTTTGCAGTCCAAGCAACAATGTACAAGCGTTCTTTTGTCTCTGCATCCACTCCAGCATCTGTTCCTTTTAATAATTTAATGGCCATTTCAATGGGGATAAGGTGGTATGTCATTGTGGTTTTCATTTGCTTTTCCATGATGATTAGCGATGTTGACTCTTTTTTCATGTCTTTCTTGGCCATTTGCCTGTCTTCTTTTGAAAAGACTCTGTTCATGTCTTTTACCCACTTTTTGAAATTATTTTTGGCTTGTTTGAGCTCTTTGTAGTTTCTGGATATCAGTCCTTTGTCGGACATACAGTTTACAAATATTTTTTTGCCACTCTGTAGTTTGTCTTTATACTCTATTGATTACTTCCTTTGATGTACAGAGCCTTTTAATATAATTAAGTCCCATTTGTTTACTTTTTTTGTTGCTGTATTTGCCTTTGGGGACTAAGTCATAAATTTTTTGCCTAAGTTTATGTATAGAAGAAATTTTCTATGTTTCCTTCCAGAATTTTTATGGTGTCAAGACTTACGGTTAAGTCTTTAACCCATCTTGAATTGATTTTTGTATATGTGAGATATAGAGGTTCAATTTCATTCTTCTCTATGTGACTATCCAATTTCCCAGCACCATTTATTAGATAGGGCATTCTTTACCCAGTGTATATTTTTGTCTGCTTTGTTGAACATCAGTTGATTGTAGCTATATGGTTTTGGGGGACTCTCTAAACTGTTCTATTTGTCTATGTATCTACTTTCATACAGGTTCCATGCTGTTTTGGTTGCTATTGCCTTAGAATATAATTTGAAGTCTGATAATGTGATGTGTCCAGATTTGTTCTTTTCAAATTTTTTTTATCGTTATTATTTTTTATTTCAGAGTATCACGGGGGTACAAACACTTTGGTTACATAAATTGACTTTGTACCACCCAAGTCAGAGCTACAAGCATGACCATCCTCCAGTCAGCATGTACCCCACCCATTAGGTGTGAATTTACCTATCCCCTCTCCCCACCAGCCCGATATCCAATAAATGTTATTTCCATATGTGCACATAAGTTTTGATCTATTAGTACTAATTTAATGGTGAGTATATGTGGTATTTGTTTTTCCATTCTTATGATACTTCGCTTAGAAGAATGGTCCCCAGCTCCATCTAGGATAATACAAGATGTATTAGTTCACCATTTGCTTTTATGACTGAGTTGTTTTGGCAATTATGACTCTTTTTTGGTTGCAAATGAGGTTTAGGATTATTTTTTGTGTATCTGTGAAAGAAGATCTTGGGATTTTGATGAGGATTGCATTGAATCTGTAAATCACTTTGGGCAGTATGGACATTTTAGCAACATTGGTTATACCAATCCATGAGCATGGAATATTTCTACAGTTGTTAATGTCAACTACAATTTCTTTCATCAGTGTTTTGTAGCTCTCCTTTGTAGAGATCTTTCAGCTACTTAGTTAAGTATATTCCTAGGTATTTGTAGGATAATTTAAATGTGACTCTTCTGAATTTATAGCAGAAATCATAAACACTTTCTGTGAAGTTTTACATAAACACTATGTCACTTAAGTATAGGCACAAATAAACACTGGATGCTTAGAATCATTCAGACTGAAAAATTTGCAGGCAGAATTGGAGAAAAAAAGACAGGCAGAGGGTGACTATAAATTTGTTTGTGAATAAAAATATTATCAAAATAATGGACAACACTAAACTAGAGTAAAGAAAAATGAAGACAAATAAACTGGGTTTTGAATTGGAAACAAAGTCGAAATGTAAATAAACTGGAATATCTCTTGAGATCAAAGGTAGTTATACTGTGTGTACTTGAAAATGCATCATAAAAGGTAGAAGAGGCAAATTTTTAATTAATGATTCTTTTTGTCAGTTACATGGTATAGAGAATAATTGTTAATGTGAGTGAGTGCGGTCTATGATCCTAAAACATTAGCAATATTCTATTTAACAGGAAAATATCACAATAATATTCACTGTTTCAAATCTATTAGACATTGTATCGGATGTCCTGGGAGAGAATTATAATATAATAAATGATATATAGTGATTAAAAAGTAATTCACAAACTCTTATTATGTGTGACTATTTGTCTCCAAATAAACTATGAACATTTTTAATAAATAATAACAGTTTAGCTAAAAGGTTGTATATTTGACTAATTTACCCTCTAAAAATTGAAGTTCCTTGTATTTTTAAGGACTGGACTCTATTTTGAAATGTTCTATTTACTTCCCAGTAAATGGAGGCTTTTGTTTCTATTTCTGTATTTTCTAGATAGCAATATTTTCAGCAATTGCATGTATTTGGAAGCCAAACCATATCAATTATTTTGTGTTGAAAATATTCTTTATTTTGTTTGTGATTTTCAAAAAGTTTTAAACAAAATTATTATGAGTAACTTCTTCCAGGTATCTTTATTTTAGGGGACTAAATTAAATATATGGTGTGAAGGAAGCATTTAAAATAATTACATGTTACTATTTATTAGGGTACTTCTCAATCCCTTTAATTTCATTTTCATTAATTACTTTAATATGTCTTGTGATTTATGGCTCTACCATAAAGGGCCTGATATTAATCATGATTAGCTGTTGAATTAATGACTGATTCAAATGTATAATATAGACAGTTCTGTAAGCAGATAATGATTAGTAACTATGCAAACATTTTTAAAATGAGAGGATTTCTATGTAAAACCTTTGAAAAGATGAGAATGATTTTGACAAAATGTTCTGGTAAATGATAAACTTATATTAAAATATTATACTTTTCATTTCTCTCTGTATTATTAAAATGCAATTTACCATACAGAAAACACCTGTCTAGAAAATCAAAATAAGTAGTCAACTTCCTTTTGTGTTCAACTTCCATCCAACTGTATCATATTATAAAAGCATTTTTATAAAGAGTATGATGGCTATATCATGAATTAGTCTACCTAAACCTTTAGGGTACATTTTTCTACATTTTTCCCTTATGCTGTGATTTCAAAAGATGTTCAAACAAGGCATGTTATTTGGAGATTTACTTCACTAAGTTAAGAATTCTAATTTTGTATAGTAATATAAAAGAAGGCACTTAATGCACTGAGAATAAGAGAACTTATACCATTGCTTGTCAAGGTTTAGACTTGAGAAACTTTCTAAAACTTCAAGAACAAAATTTTCAGAAATGCACATAAAATCAAGCTTGACATATTTCAATACAAATCAACATAACTATATTCCCAGGCCTTTCATTACTTCCATGTTGCAGTCAGTGGCTGCTCACCAAGAATTCATAAAAGGCATTCTATCATCTACTGTACATAGGACATTTCATCACTGTAGTGTCTCTAAGTGAGAGGAAATTTACCCATATTTTAATTCCCCTTCACAGTTTTTATGACAGCACAATAGCTGACTAATTTAGTATTATTGTTGCAAGCTGACATCTCCCTGTACAGATGGACTTAATTAAAAGGGTAGAGGGTAGGGGAAAAGGAGAGGTAGAGAGATTGAGATTCAGGTTCCTAAGACCAAATTTTATCTCCTAAATACATGATATGGGGCAAAGTTTATGATCTGTTTATGTCCTAGTGGCCTCATCTATAACAGACAATAATAATAATGATGTTTGAGGTTTATTGAACTAATGTACATAAATGCGTAGGAGATTGTCAGAAACACTTAGCTACTCAAGCAAATCCAGCTGTTACTAGTAGAAATAGTGTGGTAGTATATGTAGTATTCAGAATAATATTACCTCCAGGACAGGCACCTCTCTAGGAGAACGCATGATGAAAGAAAGGCAAAGGTGACCAAATAATGTCACCTCCTCTGTAGCTGTGCCTGGGGAGCCCTGTGACTTATTCCCCCATAGAACTTCCATACTACAACAACAACAAAAATAGAGTTGTATTCTCCAACTTTTGTACCTACAAACAGATTAACAGATGTGTTAATTGGCTATGCCTGCTCTGAGGGCCCTGGTTTCTGCAAACAAGATACGAAATCTGGGAAAGTATTAACCAGCTCCCACTTTTGTTTGAGATCTAAGCTAAGGTCTTCAAAATGGCTTTACTAAAGGTAATTATTGACAAATCATTGTGATTAATAAAGATAAAATAAAATTTATTGTTTTTTTCTGATTTTTCTGATTTTTCTCCTCTACTACTTATAATGTCGGGAATAGGAGGATGAGAGATTCATTTCCTGCAATGTTATATTTCTTTCTTGGCAAGTTTCCCATTATTTTTCTTTTACATTTCTCAAATTATTTTACATTCCCCCACTTTTTTCCCAGAATAATATGAACACTGTCTTGAACATACCCCTTTACCTAGAACCCAAACCAAGAAAAATAATATTATCAGCACCCTAGGAATCATCTTTATTTCCCCTTTTAGTCATTACCTCTTGCATCCAAGAAAGACCTGTATCATGACTTCTAACATATTAGACACAT
The DNA here is from genome assembly GCF_040939455.1 of Microcebus murinus. NCBI lineage: Eukaryota > Metazoa > Chordata > Mammalia > Primates > Cheirogaleidae > Microcebus > Microcebus murinus. The sequence goes on from NC_134114.1 coordinate 19,613,532, forward strand.
TTTGCTTGTTTTGTAGCTTTACATCAATAGAATAATGCATGTATGCTTCTGTGTCAGATTTCTTGTTGCATGTAGTTGTATATCATTTATATATCATTGCCACATAGCCATATAGTGTTCCATTTTATGAATATAGCAAAATATTTTACTGTTGAACATTTGATTGCTCATCAAATGTTCATCAAATGAACATTTGATTATTTGCAGACACTGCTTCTCTAAGCATTGTTTTTCTTTTTTGAGTTTGAGATCTTGCTTTGTAGTCCAGGCCGGAGTGCAGTAGTGCAATCATGGGATCATAGTTCACTGCAGCCTCAAACTCCTGATCTCAAGCAATCTTCTCTCCACTTTATCCTCCCAAGTAACTGGGATTACATGCATGAGCCATGTACCTGGCTAAATACTCTAATATGTTTATTTTGGTGAATGTATGTATATATTGTAATTAAATATTACAAGTTGGAACAAAATTACTAGATATGTTCAGCTATGTAGATACTGCCAAAAATTCATCAGGAATGATCTTACCAATCTACATTACCAGGAGCAGTGTATCCAAGTTGCATTCATTATCCACACTAGTACCTGTTGTTATTAGGCTTTTACCTTTTACTGCTGTAATTGTTAGACTAATACATAATAGCAGATTGAATTTCAATTTTCTCAATATGTAATACTTTAAACATCTCTCATGTGTTTTTTATTTAATATTCTCTAAGGTGCATCTGTAGAAAATAAAGATCTTGTGCATTTCTGATGAAGTTGTAAGTGTGACATGTAAAATAATTTTCAAAAATATACTTAACTTTGTTTTGCAAAGTATGAAAGTGAAATTATCGATGCCTGTAATATTCTCATTGTGTAACAGACAACTAAATAAAATGATAGATTCTATTTAAACAAGATATTACTTATAATCATTATATTTATTTAAATAAATGTAACACTATAATGACAGGAACTCAGAATTGATGTAGACATTTATTCACTCTACACAGCAATATGCAGATTATCCTGCCCTTGTTTATGTTCTTCCCTATCTACCTATCACATCATCTCAAACCTACCTATTAAAATCCTACACTTCCATTAATACTTTTCTCAAAAGCAACAATAAAATTAAATATGTTGCTTCCTTTTTCAACATTTTACTATTTCACTTTGTGTGTGTATAGAACATACTAAAAATATCCATTTCCCCTACTACACTTAAAATTTTTGAGTTTGGGGACCACGCATAGTTTTTTGTTTTATTCATTCTTGCATTGTCTGGCTCTGAGTAATTCTTCATTAAATGTATTTATTTAAAGTGTATTTATTAATTCAGTGGAACAAAAACAGATTTGGGAATGTACAATATTATGTATTATTAAATTTAAAACAATAGATGAGATGTGGTTCCTGTACAGAAAAGCTAACAAATTTGCTGCAGAGACACACATATAAATAATTGCAATAATATTTAGAGACTTTGGGGGTAGGGGAAATTATCAGAAGCTGAGAAGATTGAGTAGCAGAGGGCTAAATATTATTCCACAGAGGTGCTCAATTATTTCGGGTGAGCTAAAGAGCTTATGCTCTCACATGTGTGTCTGTGTATTGGTAAGAGAGTCACTTGTCTTGATTCCATAGACTTTATTAAACCTCTTAGCTTTGTCCTAAATATATTGCAACTGAAGAAAACTCATATTGTTTGCATATTTTACAGACTCAAAAACAAAGGTAGCTTTTCAAAAGGTTTTCAAAACTTCAATCTCATACTCATTACTCAGTTATCTAGCCAAATTAGACTAGATTCAAAATCATTATTTTAGATAGATGAATGCAAAGTCAATTTAATATGTGTAATATCTTCCTGGCATAGCTATTGGATTCCTGATAAACGAACTCACTGATTAAAAGTCAAAATATTAAGATTTATATAGAGACATATTTTGTTTAAATAATCATTTAAATTAGTAACAAATGTTTTCATTTTGTTTTTCTTGGAAATGCTTATATGCTTTATTTATTGTTAATATCACCAACTCTAAAGCAATTTCCAGGGAAAAAAATGATTACTTTTAACCTAAACAAGTATTACTCTGATAATTGATTAAATATCAGGGATAATGAATCTAATAACCAAACCAACATAAAGATAATGCTCTCAAAAATGTACAATTTATTTTTAATTTCTAGAAAGGTCACAGAAAAAATACAAAGACAAAAAAAAAACTTCAACATCCAAACTCCATTTTTTAGAACTTTGACAAATTTTCACACTATATATTTTTGAGAGTGCTTCAAGATAGAAATTGTGAAAATGACCTTTACTTTTATGCTTTTATTTTCTTGATGTGCTAGCTTGGATCATCATCTTATGCACTATTTATAGTTCTTTTTATGGGAAAGCTGACCTTTACTGGAATTTAGATATGGACAGAATACAAATGTGCAACTGTACTTCTTATGAGCTGGAAAAAAATCAAAGGAATGATAAACAGATGAGGAGAGTATCTGTGAAAGATGTCATATAAAGTGTATCTTTCAGGCTAGGGTTTATAAAAACCAATTACAGTTTTGTAACTCTCTAGATTGCTTTATCAGTACTTAAAAATGAAAGAAGATGAGGCAAGTACTTACATGAAATACCCTTGATCAAATAATTTTTAAAGTTACATTATACATGTGAATACAATGTATTTATGTCTTATTTAATATTATACTAAATAGGTATATATTTGAAATGTATAAAGCTTCAACTTCTCCATTTTAAATTATCTGACATACTTTATTTTTAATAATGACCTTTGAGTTGGCTTTCATACCAGTAACCTAAAAGTTAGAAAATTATAACTCCTGATTGAGGTAAAATGATGAAAGATAATGACAAAATAAAATTGATTTGTTGTATATTAAAAGTTTCTAAAATTAAATATTATTATGGCTGAGAGATGTTTAAATTAGCAGAGATCTTAGATTGGCCCCCAAATGAATTAGAATAGTATGTATGATATTAATAGTCTGAAACTGAAATGTGTAATGTCTAATTTATTAATAAAAAATTTGAATGAATATACTGAACAGATTAAGGTATGTTCCAAAACCATTCTAGGATTATCTCTGTGAAAAATGTCATTTGTTATTTAAGCATAAACATATAATTTGAAAAAATTCATTCAGTTTTTCAGCATGGCAAAGGCTACCCACAAAATCCTTTTTGCTTCTCATTGTGTAACAGACAACATTGAACAACTAGTTAGATATGGCCATGTGAATAAATTCACGTCAGTAGAATGTGGGAGGAACAATGTATGCCTGTCCTAAGCCTGTAGACTATGAAAACAACAACAAGAATGATCTGCAAAGTGATATACTGAGGCTGACTGAGAATCCAGAATGTTGGACATTTGAATGAGTACAGAGGTCAGCTCCTGTGAACTTACCAGCCTGGATCTGCTTTGGGAGAGATCAGTACATTTATTGTGTTTAACAAATGCACTTTTTAGTTTATTTGTTATAGCTCTCCAGACTGCTATGACTAATATAATCAGGGAGATGAAAATATAATTTTTAAACACTCAATTTCTAGAATATCTCCAAGTAAAGGCACAATTTAAATAATTATTTGACTTTTTTTTTTTTCTTACCACAGAATTAGAGATTTACATTAACAAAAGCCGGCTAAGATCACAAATCATTGCCAAACAAAAGATGTGAGATGTTGGTGAAATCAAATACCTTGAAAATGACTAATTGTGTTTGGTGATAGTAACCAAAAAGAAAATTTAAATCAATGTCACTATCCAAGCACGTATTCCATTTTGGAATCAGTAAAATTTCTTTTTTATTTTTAAAATTTGTCTTCTCTTTTATTAAACAAGTACTATATGAACTATAATGAACAAAATGCAAACAGCCATTGTTTGGTCCTTTTGCTAATCCCATTTTATTTTACAGAGTTGATTGCTATTGATTTGGTTGGCATCTCTCAGTAAACTTGATTGGTAGACAAAATAGTCACAATAGTCATTCTTGAGTGTAATAGCTGCATAGTGTTCACATATTTAATTCACATCTACTACACTTGCTTTTAAAGACATTTGATTATTTTGAATATTTGGCTATTTCCATCAATAAATACTCTTGAACATTTATTAGTGTATATAAAAAAGACTATTTGAGGGTTTTTTTTGTTTTTGAAGTTAGTCCATTTGGCTATTCAGTCCATTTTTTGCCTGTATAAGTATTATTTGATGCAAATTTATACACATAGCATATATATTCATACATACAGTGTACATACATATAGCATATAATTACATGTACATAGCTGTATATTGTATTTATATATACATTATTTTATGATCTACATTTTATCATTTTATTAAAGTATTCAATACAGATATTCTCTTTTAAAAAGTGGTTCTCATTTGATGTTCTGACTCTATTTTCATAAGTGTGCCAAATATTTATATTTTTTACTGTTTGATGAATTTTTGTGTTTCTCTGAAATGATATTAACTTTACTTATTTGTTATTTGCACATCTTTCCATTCCCATTTGACAATCCTTGCCTGAATATCTATACAGTCTGTCATAGGCTAGCACGGGTGACTGGGAAACAGGTGAAGGGACGTGATGATAACTTTTATCTAGAGGTCTGGCTTCACTGAATGTACCCATCATAAATAACTTTTTATCATTCTCAGTGTTCTGCTAGGCCTATACCCTTTGCCTCTGTGTTTCAATCTTTCTTAAATAAACACATTTGGATGGATTTCTCCTACCTCAGTTTGTAATATCCTGCAGTTATTATGTTTGCATTATTAAATTTATCTTGCTTATGTTGTAAATGCTAGCATTTTCTCTGTATATTTTGTTCAAACATAAACTTACATTTATTTTTCTGTACCTTTTTCTTTTCTATCAGTTCATAGAGTTTTGTTTAGGTTTTATGAACATGTGAGTTCTTGATGTAACAGGATCACCTTATTATGTTTCTTCCAGTGTTTTTTCAGGAAATTACAGAGTATTTAACATGTATAAAAATACTTTTCGGTATAAAACTGTCTATAAATCCTAGAGTTTCTTTTTTCTACAAGCTCCTGCAATTGATCTGTTGCACACACATTAAAAGTAAAATAAAATAAAATTCATAGTTTGTGATAAAATACTTGACATTCTACAGATCATGATAACTTCAAATCCTACAATTTTTCTTTTCTACTTGGAAAAAAGTAGGATAAAAACCTCATTCTCAGAAAATATGTGAGGAATGATAGTGGCTTGGATCAAATGATAAATATATCGAAAGTTTGAGGACAGTCTTGATTCTGGATAGATATTTAAAGGCAAATCTCACAGATTTTGTTAATTATTTTTATGGATATCTGAGAGAAAGAGATGCATAATCCCAAGCACCATTGACTGAGCAATTAGAAAATTTAGTTGCAATTAAAAAAAAAAAAAACAGGGAAAGTTATTGACAGAGAAAATATAGAAAAAAATATAATGAATAGATGGTGGTTGGGGGGCCTTACTATATTCTATTCTCTAAAATGTAACCAGATCTATCCTTTTAACATTGTAATAGATTGTTTTGCTCTTCTGCTCATACCTCTATGATACACCCTATAACTAGGAATAAAATTAAAGCTTCTTTTAATAATGTAGCAGGCACTATCTGATCTTTTTCCTAGCTAATTTTTGCTCCATTTGCTATTTCTATCCCTTTTGATTGGTATGGTTCAGTCTTAATCACATGTTCTATCTTGGGCTTTTGTACTTACTGGTCCTTCCCTTTGGAATGCCCATTCCTTGCTAGTTACACGACAGATTCCCTCACTTCCTTCAGGTATTTTCTATGTTCTTATTGGTGAGGGAGTCCTGGCCCACCATTACAAAATAATCCTTGTCTTCTAAACTTTCCTTTCTTTCTCACTTTGCTCCATTTTTTCTCCATCACAAGTATCACCACCACATATCCCCCACTACTGAGTATATGTTTTATAAAAATAGAGACTTATTTATTTAGTGGTTTATCCCAGATCATAGAACCACAGTATAGAGAGCTTAGTAGCTGAAAAACTGTTGTGTTGAAATCGTGAACAAAGGTAGGAGAAATATCAAGCACATAGTTCCTTATCTGAATCTAGAGACAGAGTGAAGACTTCAGGTTTCAAATTTGGTAGTCATGAACATATAGATCTTTGAAACTACTAGATTTTTTGGCCATGCTGCCATTCAGGAAGAGAACAAAGGCGACCTGAAAGTTTATTATGTGTGTCATGCTAAGGAAATGATTTTGCAAATAAGTTTATATGTTCTCAGCAGACAGACATTTGCAAGGATGAAGGTTATTCCTGCTTACACCGACTTAAAACTTAAATGTGCATTTGCAATGCTTTTCTCAGTGGCATAGACAATAAAAATGAAGCTATGACGCTCATCTTATAACTTATTACTTAATTTGTCATGTGAATTCAACTAAGAAAGTCCTGGAAAATTTAGTGGTAGAAGCCAGCCTAATCAGGTATAGCCACTTGTAAGTGCTCTGACATCATCTGCTACAGGGCCAGGGTTTTAAGCATAGTAGAAGAAAATTAAGTTCAGGAGTCTGAAAGACCTCCAGCCAATTTCTTCCTCCTTGTTTTGCCAGAGTTGTGACATTGAAGAAAGAAAACATCTTTAGATTATCTAAGCTTTAGTTTCTTATATGTCTAGATCGTTTTTACTAAGCATAACTGTACCAAAAATATATTTTCTTTAGCATTGGTTTTAGTGACTTAACATGGATAAAATTTTAACACTATTTTTTTCTGTATAAGTGATTATATAATCTATTTTATTTAATGAGTTCACTGAACTAAAACTTTCCAATCTATACAACATATGCATATCTCTATAGCACAGAAATGTTAATTACAGTGTCATCTGATTGACAACTGTTAGATATAAAAATTGAAATTAAATGAGAAAAAAGAAAAAATAATAAAATTTAGTTGACTCAAAGTTGAATTTTTCTTCATCAAAAGTCTTTTATGAACCATCTACATAATAGGTATAAACATTTTTCACATTGAATATAAGCTTCATACATAAATCCAAGACTTTGGATTCATCCAGTATAAACCCTGTGGCATATTAATGAAATAGCTTGAATTTTAAGAATTTTTTTAATTAAAAGAGGTTCAAAAAATTTAACTTGCACTTATATAAAGAGTCTTTTCTCAATTCCAGTAAACAACTGCTATTTAACCATAAGAATTTAGCTCTGAGTTCAGTTGACAATTTAATAAAAATTTTCCGGTTTAGAAAATGAAATTGTCTTTAAATTTTAGATTGTTTTCATGCACAGATTCTAAACTATGTTTTTTTTTTTTTTTTTGTTAATTATAACCTGAATAGTAACATTTGTAACTCCTTCTTGGAAAATTACTTATTAAAAAATCCACTACTATCTTCAAAATCCTTTAAACTTCAAGACAACTATCGCTCCCTTCCCGAATGGAGTTTATCCAAGGTGGGTTAATCAGAAATCTCTTGCCCAGAATCTTCTTTAAACCATGCTGAATGAATCAAAGATTGATTAACCAGCCCTAAGTAAAGCATATGTGTAGAGGGCCACTGCTATCATCCCCATATTCCTATGTAGATGTTAAGGTTTAATAGATTGTCTTTAAAAACATTATATTTATGATAGATGAATTCATTTTTCATTGCTTTACATGCATTATTTTAACAAAACCAATTAGTGAAAATTAGTAAAAAGGAAGCCATAGATTCATATCAGTAGGAAAAAGAAAAGAAAAAAAACCCTCTGCATCCATGGATTCCATATCTGTGGATTCAATGAACTGCAAACTGAAAATATTAACCAGAAAGAAAAACAAAATATACAAATCCAGAAATAGAAAATCATACACTTTTTAAAAATAAAGTATAACAGCTATTTACCATTTACATTGTATTGAGTATTATAGGTAATCTAGAGATGATTTAAAGTATATGGGAGGATGTAGGCAGGTTATATGCAAATACTTCATCACTTTATATAAAACTTGAACATATGTGGATTTTGGTATCTGCAGAGGTCCTGGTCCCAGGTTTAGAGTAGAATCTAGAGTTGAATAAAAAAAAATTAATTTTGATTTGTCATTAAAAGCCAACTATTTTCCTTAAGTGTAAATGACAAAAAATCTGAAGACTAAAATTGTGTTTTACTGTATTAAGCTATACTTATTGCTAATAAGTTAAACAATGTTAAAGAAATCTTGGTCTGAACTTTCAGTATTATCTTTGCAAAGCCTCTTCCCTTTTTTTCCCTAATAAAATCAAATTTCATTTAATATATAGGGTTTTCTAGTAAGATCATTTTTTTGCAAGTTATCTCTGAGAAAGTATTCTGTATTGCCAAACACTATTTCTCCTTGACTCCAAAAATACTGAAAAGATCACTTCTCAGTCTTTTCGCTAAGATCAAGTGCAAAACACTTAAAAGAAATATAAATATTTTATATCATGTTGTTAGAGCTTTCACTAAGCTAAATTATTCCCTGTGAAAACAAAGACTTACAGGTTTGCTAACAACCCTTATTTTGTTTTTAGCAATTTAGCTATTGTATGTTAGTTTGGTCAAGAAAAACCCCAATACTTGGTAATTTATTTTTCACTGAAAATGTATAGCTGCAATTAATAAGTTTTACAGAATTGTTAAAGATAGTGGTTTAGTGTGAGTACAGACTCATCCAAAATAAACACTTGGATCTAAATTTGTGTTGATAGTTAGTCAGGTATGTATCCGATTGACATGGAAGCACTAGCCCAAAGAGGAAACAAAAAGCAAATTAATAAAATCATAAGGACCAAAATACAATTTTGGTATAATTTGAAAGATTACCACTTAAATATGCCTTTTAGTTTATATTGAAATAATATAAAAGGTTATCTTATTCAGTCAGAAGAAAAAATCTTTGATTAAAAACAGCATTACTCATTCCTTGTCTATGATTAAATTGTGACGCATGCTGGCATAATTTAAAATGAAGGTCTTGGTACTCAGCAGCAGCAGAGAACTATTAATTGCAAAGCCTTTGCATTCTACCCTGTCAATCAGCAGAAGTCACAAGTCAATCAGCTACTTAGCACAGGAATCAAGGTCAGAAAGAAAAATAATTTCCGCTTAGTTATAATAAAGAATATTTCCTTTTTTTTAGTGGAAAAGTAACTATTGAATGGTTCTCATCATGACTGAAATTTAATTTTGAATATGCATGCCTAGCACCAGTTCATAGATCTACCATTTTGCTAGTTTATGTTTTTTGACAGTATTATTGGGGTGTCATTGATTTACAAAGAATCATATATATTTAAAGTATACAATGTGATGAGTTTGGGCATTGGTAAACACCTGTGATGTCATCAGCACAATCAAAGTAATAGATACCTAACAGCTCCAGAGTTTTCTGTGTCCCTTTGTTATTTTGTTTTTGTTTTTTGCATGGGGACAGCTAGTAATGAATATGAAATATATTCATTATATACCTAATGAATATATTCATTAGGTATATAATGAATATATTCATTAAGTATATGATGTATATGAAATATATGGTGTTATATATGAAATATATGGTGTTAACAAAGTTTGAAGTGCACAATATTGAATTATTAACTATAGGCCCTATGCTGTATAGCAGATATCTGGAATTTATTCATGTAGCATAACTGAAACTGTATAGCCATTGAACAACAACTTCCCATTTCCTCCACGTCTCATTCCCTGGCAACCGTTATTGTTTTCTCTGCTTCCATAATTTTGACCGTAACAGATGCCTCATATAAGTGGAATCATGCAGTATTTGTCCTTGTGTGTCTGGCTTATTCACATAGTATGATAGTATAATAGTTCACATAATTGTAGAAATTCCAATAATCCCACTTCTGAGTATACATCCAAAAGGAAATTAACCCCTTATCAGATGCATGGTTTGCAAATATTTCCTGCCATTCCTTGTGGTGACTTTTCATTCTGTTAATTATTTCTTTTGCAGTGTAGAAACTTTTTAGTGTGATGTAGTTAACTTCACTATTTTTACTTTTGTTGCTTGGGCTAGTTTTTAAACATTTAATTTTATGAATATACTTCCTTATATTCATTTTTAATTTCCTCTCTGTTTCATAGTGTTCTACCCTCTAAACACCTTTCTAGTAAGTGGCAAAATATAAATGTGATGCATATCCATAGCCTAAATTTAGAAGTTGAAGAAATATGTTGTTTTTAATAAAATAGCATAGAGTTCAGAATCTAAACAAAAATTCTCATAAATATTTCAATCTTATTATACAATTATTTTAAGTAATATACCTTTAAATTTCCATATTGAAATAATAAACGTATCTGTAATATCACCCAGAGTAAAATAATCACATTTTATTAAAAACATTTTGTGTGATTTAAATTTTCCAAAATATTTCACAGACTAAAGAATACTTTGTCTGATTTTGAGAGTAGTATAAATAGATATTAATGCTTTACGGCAGTGCTCCCTAACCTTTTTGGCACCAGGGACTGGTTTCATGGAGACAATTTTTCCACGGACCTGGGATGGGGGAGGACATGATTTCAGGATGACTCAAGTGCATTATATTTATTGTGTACTTTATTTCTATTATTATTTCATTGTAATATATAATGAAATAATTATACAACTCACCATAATGTGGCACCTGAGTTAGGTACATAAATATTTAGATTTGTTATGTCTTCCTGTTGAATTGTATCCTTCACCATTATATAGTGACCATTTTTGTCTTTCATTACTTTGTTGATTTGAAGACTAAGTTATTTGAAATCAGAACTGCTATGCCAGCTTTCTTTTGGCTTCTGTTTGCATGAAATATTGTTTGCATCCCTTCACCTTGAGTCTGAATACATCTGAATGAATCCTTGTGGGTTAGATGTGTTTCCTGAAGATAGCAGATAATGGCTTATGTATATTTACACATTTGGCTACCCTATGTCCCTTTAGTGGACAGTTCAAGCCACTCACATTTATTAAAAGAATTAATAAGTGGGGCAGATTTCCGTTCATCCTCTTGAGTTGAACTTTGTTGCTTTGTTTTCTTTCTTTAGCCATTGTGGTATCTGGCCTGCGACTTTTAGCATTTTGATGATTTTACACTAGTGTTTATTGTGCTGATCTATGTATAACACTGTTCTGAGTACTTCCTGCACGTCAGGTCTTATCTTGATGAATTTCCTCAGTTTTTGCTTCTCTCACAAAAGCAGCAAAGAAAACAAAATACTTAGGAATATATTTAACTAAGGAGGTGGAAGACCTCTACAGGGAGAACTACCGAACATTGAGGAAGGAAATGTCAGAGAACTTAAACAGGTAGAAAAACATACCATGCTCATGGGTTGGCAGAATCAGCATTGTTAAAATGTCTATACTACCCAAAGTGATCTATAGATTCAATGTAATCCTTATTAAAATACCAACATCATTTCTCATAGAACTAGAAAAATAATTCTGTACTTTGTGCAGAACTAGAGAAGACTCCGTATAGCAAAAGCAATCTTAAGCAAAAAGAATGAATTGGAAGGCATCAATTTACCAGACTTCAAGCTATACTAAGTCTATAGTAACTAAATCAGTATGGAACTGGCATAAGAACAGAGACATAGACCAATGGAACAGAACTGACAACCCAAGTATAAAACCAACCTCATATAGCCATCTAATCTTTGACAAAGCAGACAAAAACATACACTGGGGAAAAGAATCCTTATTCAATAAACAGTGCTGGGAAAATTGGGTAGCCACATGCAGAAGACGGAAGCAATATTCATACTTCTCACCTCTTGCAAAAAATCAACTCACAGTGGACAAAAGACTTAAACTTATGTTATGAAGCTATAAAAATTCTAGAAGAAAATGTTGGAAAAACTCTTATAGACATTGACCTAGGCAAATAATTTATGTAGAAGGCTCCTAAGGCAATCAGAGCAATGACAAAAATAAATAAATGGGACATAATCAAATTAAAAAGCTTCTGCATAGCCAAGGAAACTATCATGAGATCAAAAAGACAACCTACAGAATGGGAGAAAATTTAAGAAACAATGGTGATATAGCACCTCTTGTATTATCCTGGCTAGAGATGGAGCCATTCTACCAAGTGAAGTATCTCAAGAATGGAAAAATAAGCACCACATGTACTCACCATCAAATTGGTAATAACTTATGTGCACATATAGTAGTAACATTTATCAGGTGTCAGGCAGGTGGGAGGGAAGGGAATGGGTATATTCACACTTAATAGGTACAGTGCATACCTTCGAGGGGATGGACACACTTGAAGCTCTGACTCGGATGGGGCAAAGGCAACATATGTAACCTAAACATTTGTACCCCCATAATATGCTGAGATTAAAAAAAATAATAAAATAAAATTTTAAAAAAGCCACCCAGACTGTGGTAATCTATTGAACTAATAGAGTTTGCTTTTGATTTTATTTGAAGCAACAATAAAAAGTACTTTTTGAATTTTATATAAACATAAATGCCATCTCATAGCTCAAATATAACTATCCCTGGTAAATGACATTATTAATTCCTAAGGACCTTGATACAAAATAGTTTTATTAATTTTAATCAAATAAAATGTTAAATATTTTATCTCACTTTAGATAATTTTCAAATGTAGAATCATACCAATTATACAATGTAAGCTCATTTTGTATAAGTAATTAAAAATGATATAAATATAAATTAACACAAGTTCTATGTAAAATACAATGTCATAAAACATTATTATACTTACCAGAGTAGGACCAAAAGACCAGAGAACAGAATAAGTAGTAGTTGTTGGAGAAAGGCCATGGGGCTATCATTCTTTTATTGGTACATTCTTCTTTCTGCTCAATTATACTCAAAAATTTTCAACCTTCTTAGGAAACATGAATCATTCACACTTATACCACATTTAAAAATAAATGTACTCACAAGCAAATTGGTAGGAACGGATCAACACCTAAGTGGACATATAGGAGTAACATTTATCGGGTATCGGGAGGTTTGGGAGGGGGGAGGACGGCATGGGTATATACAAACACAATGAGTAAGATGTGCAACGTTTGGGGGATGGACATGCTTGAAGCTCTTACTCGAGGGGGGAGGTGGGCATGGGCAATATATGTAACCTTAACACTTATACCCCCATAATATGCTAAAATAAAAAAAAAAAAGAAATCACACACAAAAAACAAAGATAAAAGAAAAATAAATAAATATATAACACAGATAGTAATTTAAGACAAAACAAAGACTGTATATAAAGAACTTCAAATACAGGAAATAGCAGAAATTCAAATATATTAAAGACTATGTGAACATGAATTCTTCTTGCTCATAATATGCATGCAAATAAAATATTTTGGGTTCTACTTGATATTTTCTCCTTAGAAATTGTTTTGAATAAATTGGTGATTGTCTAAAATCATGATTAATAAAATTTTCCTTTTATTATTTAGTATATTTTAAGGTGAAAAATCATTAGAACAGTGCCATATTGCCTAGAGACAATGCAAAATTTTTGGTGCCATTTAAAATAAAGCTTGTTCTTCTTATGACCTTAACCTGCCTCAACTAATTATCTATGTCAAAGCAGCATGAGCAAGATATTAAAGTTCTTTCTCCAGAGTAAATATGTCAAAATGCCAAAGAAATTATAGTACCTGGCTAATATGTGATAACAGGAAGAAAAGAAATGTAAATGCAAATAGATCTTGAGGGTGTTGGATGAAATAACACAGTAGCTCATGGGGCTGAATATATGACTTATTTAGAAAAAAACCAGTTTTTAATAGAGGATACTTACCCATGAGTCAGAATTGTGCAATTTATCAATGAAACTTGGAGTGAATCCTAATAATCTGTTGATATGCCTCTTTGGAGTTTGGGCATAATAATGGCCTACTTTAAATCAGGTGAAAATATAAATTTATTGGCATCTTAGGATAGGAGGAGTTTTAGGAGGTGAGAGTGCCCAAATGGCCTTACTGAGTGAAATTGGAGACTACATGCCTGCTTATATTTCCTGGGTAGTTCCAGAGGACACTTCCTGCACAAAAGTAATAAGGAATATACTAACAAGGCAAGGTATCTTCAGAAAGTTTGGTGGAAAGCTGCTTTTGTAGGCTGGAGTTGGAGGGCAGAGATGTCTTCATAGAAATGAAATCATGAGTGTGCATGTAGATTATGGTATTTGGAAATTAAGAGTCCAGAAGAAAGGACTGTTGGAGGCAAAGTGAATATAGTTTATTGTAATGGGAAAGTCCAGGACTATAAACAAGTGTCTTGATCAGCAGATATTTGTGGGAAAGACAAATAAATCATGACATTCCAAGGGACAAGAGATGCTTAGTTAGGAAGGATTTTTCTCGATTTCTATAAGACCAAATTGATAACTAGCAAGCAGAAGGCTAACATCAGCTTCCTTAGCTGAAATTTGTGGTTCTTCACCAGTTTGCTGATCCAAGTCAGTTAATAGACCTGGAGCCCATTAATATATGGAGACGCTATATCCCCTTGAGGAAGAATCAAGCAACATTATCATAATTAAGTACACAAGATTATATTACCATATTTTTTTCTGTACTTTTTCTATCTATCTTTTGTATGTTTAGATATATTTATACACAAATACTATTATGTTACAATTGCCTACAGTATTCAGTACAGTAATATGTTGTACAGGTGTGTAGCTTAAGAGCAATAGGCTAATAGGCTATATTATTAATATTAATATATAGCTTACACATGCAGTAGGCTATACCATCTAGGTTTGTATAAGTACACTTTATGAGGTTTTCAAAACAATGAAACCACTTAACAATGCATTTCTCAGAATGTATCCTTGTCTTTGATTCATAAGAGTCAGAGTGTAGAGAAGCTCAAGCCAAAGGGCACTCGTAAGAACAGTGGATGTAGTGGTAAAAGGCAGTTGTGAGGAGATTCGTGGATTCAATGAAGATACAGCTTAGACTGTAGGCCAGTTAGTTTGCAGGAGATATTCAAGAAATAAAAGAGCTTGAAAGGGCAAGAAAAAAAAAACAACAAAAAAAAAACCAAAACAGAGCAATAGAGCAATAGTTGTCAATTAGTGGAACTTAACAATTTTATGTTATCAGGGAAAAAGAGAAAAATAGTTCTTTTGATAGCACTGTCATCAATAGGGGACTGAGGCCAAACTTAAAGCTATGTCTCCCTGACAAGCAATATCAGAATCTTAAAACTGTATGCGTTAGAGGGAAAGAAGATATAATTCACTAAAATAAACCAGTTAGTTATCAAACAAGTGAAAACACAAATAACAACCGTCACCAGAGGAAGAGGCAGTGCTCATAGTTATTATAATGTATTATCTAAAAGGTCCGGGTTTCAACAAAAACATGAAGAGTTGCATTAAAAAGATGGAACTTTTGAGTTATACTCCAGAAAAATATTAGGCAACCTAAATTGCCCGTGAAAGTGGCTAGATTTTGGATTGAAAAGAAAAATATTTCAAATAGGCATGAGGAATATGTTCAGGGAACTAAAGGAATGTATAATTAAAGAAGTTATGGAAGATATGATGACAATATCACATTGAATAGATTCAATGCAATTCCTATGAAAATACTAATATAATTTTTCAAACATTGAAATTAAAAAAACTTACATTTCATACGGAGTAAAAAAAGCCTGAATAGCCAAAGCAATCATAAGCAGAAAGACCAAATCTAGAGGCATCACATTACCAGACTGCAAGCTATACTACAAGGTTACAGTAACCAAAACAGCATGGATTGGTATACAAGTAGAAAGACAGATCAGTGGCATAGAATGAAGGACCCAGAAATAAAACCATATATCTACAACCAGCTGTTTTTCTGGGGTTTTTTGTTTGTTTATTTGTTTGTTTGTTTTGACAGAGCAGACAAAAACATATACTAGGGAAAAGAACCCTAGTCAAGAAATGTTGCTAGGGAAACTGGCTAGTCATGTGTAGAAGAATGAAATCAGATCCCTATCTCTCACAAAAATTAACTCAAGATAAATTTAATATTTAAATACAAGACCTGAAACCATAAAAATTCTAGAAGAAAATATAGAAATAACTCTTCTGGACTGTGGTTTAGACAAAGATTTTACAAAAAGGACCCCAAAAGCAAACACAACAGCAGCAAGAAAATTAGATTTAATTAAACTAAAATGCTTCTGCACAGCAAAAGAAATAATCAACAGAGTAAATAGACAACCTACATAAAGAGAGAAAATATTCTTAAAATTCAATGTTGAGATTCTTTATAGAGTCTACATACAAGTTCTTTATAAAATATATGACCTTCAAAAATTTTCTACTAGTGTCAGCCTTGTATTTTCACATGTTAAGCACTGTCTTTCAAAGAGCAGAAGCTCTTAATTTGGATGAAGTTTAACTGTATACAATATTTTCAATCGATCATTTATTATGATAATAACCCCAAAGCACAACACTTTCTATTAGAAATTTTATACATTGAAATTCATGGTTACGAAGTATTTTAAAATACATTTTGATAGGATGTAATGTAGAAGTCAATGTTATTTAACTATCTGTTGTTAATAGACATCCAACTTTCCCAACAGCATTTGTTGAAAGGCTATGCTTTCTCCACTATCCTTCATTTATGTCACTGTTAAAATGCAATTCACCAATTACTTTTGTGCAGATTTATTTTTTAATGTCTTTTCTGTTCCATTCATCTATACATATATTCCTTAATATACTCTCTTTGCTACTGTAAGTTTATATTAAATATAGAAATATGATAGTGAGACTCAACCAAATATGGTATTTTTTTTCAAAATTGGGTTGTTTCTACAGGTACATTTACTATCTCTATAAATTTTAGAATCACCATGCCACTCAAATCACTTTATTTGAGGGAAAAAAAATGCCTGCTTGAATTTTCATTATATTTGTGTTGAATCTGTAGATTCAATTTGCACAGAACTGCCACATTAACAATACTGACTCTTCTAATTCATAAAAATGATTTACCTTTTCATTTTTAAATGTTGTCTTTGCTTTCTTTCATCAGAGTTTTATGATATTCAGCTTATTTTAAAACATATGTTTAAAATTTTCACATTTTAATCTCATTTTAATTTATACTGTTTTTAAATTGTAATTTCTAATTGATTATTTCCAGTATGAAGAATTTTTTTTTCCTGTATTGACATACTTTGTGAACTTACTAAATTCCTTTATTTATTCAAGTGGCTATTTGTAGATTCTTTGAGGTTTTTCACATTGATCATTATATCAGATGATCATGATGTCAATACGAATAGTTTTATTGTCCTTTACTAATTACTGCATTTTATTTCGTTTTTTAGTGATTTCATTGGCTAAAACCTTCCTATAATGATAAATCAAGGTAGTGATAGCAATATCCCTGAATTAATAGATAAGTAACTATTCAAGTTATTCAAGTTATTGTTCTCTTCTCTAGTGAGATTTGCCTTTTCTGTATTGCCAAGAATGCTCCATTTCATCTAAACTGTTTTTGATTAAGTGTGCAATTTTATGTTCTATCTTATCTCTAATTATCTACTTATACATCTTTTTAATATTTCTTTAAGGTTTCCCTAGGTATTGCAATATATGTCTTTTTAAATTAATCAGAGTCTACCTTGAAGTTTATGGCACTTAATGTATAGTGTAAGTACCTTACCAGAGTATATTTCTAATTATGCCCTCCCATCCTTTGTGATATTATTGTCACACATTTTAATTTTGATTTTATATATTATATAATAATACCTAGCTCAGTTCTACGGTTTTTATTTTAGATAATTATATTATAGAACAATAGAAATTAGACAAATATGAATGCAAATTTATCTTTATTTATTAAACTTGTAGTGTTCTCTGTTTTGATATGTATTAAATAAATCAAGGTTTCCTGTATCATTATATATTACTTCTGCCTGAACACCTTTTAACATATTTTTTAGTACAGACCTCTGGTAGTAATTCTATCAGTTATTATTTGTCTAAAAAATCTTTATTTTTAATTTCAAAAAATTTAAATGAATATATAATGCTGACATCTTCTTATTATTTAAAGTCTTTTTCCATTGTCTTCTAATATTTTATATTCGCTCCTTTGTATATGTCTTTTATTTCTGATTGCTTTCTGGTTTGTCACTTTAGTTTTCTGCTGTTCAAAATATATGTCTGGGTGTGTTTTCTGCCTGACTTTGTATTCTCTCAGCTTCCTTTATTATTATCTGTCATTAATTTTTTAAAAAAACATTGATTCAACTACTTATTTCTATTTCTCAATTACTTTTCATCCACCATTGTAATTTTCATTGCTAGCATTTATATTAAATTCTTTTTTATATTTTCAATTTCTTTGCTGAAATTTTCATTTGATTATACATGCTATCTGTTCACTACAACTGTGATATATTAATCATAGTTATTTAAAATTTCTCTGATTTTACCAACATCTGTGGTATATTACTGTCTGTTTTTGTTCATTATTTTGACTTTTGATAGTAGAATAATCAACTCATCCCAGTTGGTGCAATCCTTCTCAGTTTTTGCACTGAAAGTTCAGCATGGAGAGAAAACCCTTAGACCAGGGCGACCAGAATGGTTGATTACTCTACCATACTTGACAATAAGTTTTTCTCACTTCTTCATATAACTCAATTATTATTATTATTTTATTTTATTTTTTTTTGGTGGGAAGCCAGATAACTTGTATAGGATGATAGGATACTGAGGTAAATATTTTAATACTTAGAATCACATATCTTTAGTTTTTCTATGGCTATATTTGGAGTATTAAGTAAATCTAGTTAGGAGTTGTTCTGAGTTTGGGTTTGGGTTTGGTTGTTGGTGTTACTGAACTCTGTGTCACATAGGTTTTTAATTACTGTATTCTTACCTTGTATTTAGAATTGTTACTGGTTTCCCAGCATGTTTTCCTCAATATGTTTTGCTTTCAGCTTTAGTGCTTCTCTCTTTTTTTCCCTTTGAGCTAGCTCTTCTTTTTTGCCTGAATATTTCCAAATGCGTCTTTCAATGCTCTTATATTGCTCCCAACTATAGATTACTGTTGCTTGATGCTTTCTAACTTGGTGGTTAGAATTGGGATGAAGCACATTTTTGCTTATTCAGCATCCCTTGCCCCACCTATACTCGGTCTTCATTGGGGCTCTGTGGCATTGTAACCTTCCCCCAGCAGTTTAGGAATTTTGTTTTCTGGGGAAGATAGGACAGTAGATCTGAGTACGACCTCATGATTTACTAAGAATGACTGCTCTTTTCCTCCTCCAGGCTTGAAACTAGGTGGGAAGACTTTTCACAGCTTTCTTCATGTCTGCAATATTTATCATGCTGACACAATGAAGTCTAGGCAGAAGAACCTATAACTGGGTATAAATATGTATATGCGTGTGTATGTGTGTATGTGTGTGTTTGTATGTTTGTGGCTCCCAAAAATCTATAATATCATTATAGCCCAAGTTTCAATTTTAGAAATGTATTAATAATTTTAAGTAAATTATTCATACTGGCTTGTGCAGAATCTAGAATCTTTTACTCCAGTTAAGGAAGTACTCATCTTCCATTCTGAAGTATTTTGTGCTTTCTTATGCTTAGTTTCCTTGGATTGCCTTGTAGTTTCTTTAACTTATCAGTGAGTTGAGGCATCAACTCACTGATAAGTTAAAGAAACTACAATGCTGGGAATTTTGCTGTTGCTCTACAGAGGGAAATGATGCTCTCTCCATCTATCTTTAATTTAAATGAAAATTTTAATATTCCTTTAACTAGGTGGTAGGACTTCTTTAAGGTTCTAATTTTTTGTTGGTTTATAATGTTTATATTACTTATTTTCATTCTCTCTCTCTCTCTCTCTCTCTCTCTCTCACACACACACACACACACACACACCCTTTTGATTAGAGTCCAAAAAATATTTTTTTAGAATGTGTGTTAGGGTTTCATAATAAAATCAATTTAAATATATGATGAGATATTTACCATTTCAAAGTATGTGTCATTTTATCACAACTAGATATAATGGTGCACTTCTGTGATTATTGTTCTCACACAGATCCAAAGAGAGTTATAAGGAACATCTAGTAATTAGCATGTGGTTATATGAATAGTAGATTCAGAAAGAAATGCATTTGCCCTAATTTGAAAAGCAATGAGTATCCAAACCCACGTATGCATATCTATGTGTGTATGGTGTATGTGTGCTTATGTATGTGTGAAAGAGGCACATTGCTTTGTTTATCCTTTACCTTCTTATATTTCAACTAATCAGTATTACAATTCATATTAAACATTACTTATTGTATGCTATTAAAAGTTAAGTTCATGAATTCAGGAAATAAAAGCTATAAAGTAACTTCAGGTATTCTAAAATTTATTTTCTCAAACTTTTAATAATTAAAAAATCTCTATCCTGCAACTTATTGAATTTCAAAACAATTGAAGAGACATTTGTCTTGCTACTAAGGCTATTTATTCCTATAACTCAAGATGATATAATCAAATGCATTTATACCTAAGGTTATTATAATTTAACTAATGGTTATTCATTTATATTTGCAACTTTGGTATAGCTTGTCACATTACATATCAAGTTTATTTTTGTAACTGAGTAGCCTTATTAAAAGTTTATTAAAATGAATACAGATAAAGATGATGTTCGCTGAACAATTAGGCTGATTTAATGTGTCTGACTAGTGCCTGAAAAAATTCAGCAAATTAGAAGATTATTGCCTATTCATATTATTACACATTTATGTAGGCACTAAATTGTATTTTGTAGGACTATATAACTAACATATATTAAATAGAAATTGGGTTTTATATACTATGGAAATTTTCTAGTAAAAACTTTATGAGCAGAGTTAACTTTCTCATGCTCCAAAGTTTATGTTAAAATATCATTAATGCATACAAGCCCCCTTCCGTTTTTTTGTTATTTATTTACTTTTACCCCAACATTCCATATTGACTGTTCTACCTAACACTGGATAACAATTCTAATGTATCTATTTTTATTCAGCATTACATTTTTAAGATTTATTTGTATTACCATTTATCCTAATCATTGGTGATATATGTCCATTCAGTATACCACATTTTACCACATTTTACCTTAGTGATGAGCAGTTTGCTGCCAACTTTCTACCATAACAAATAATATTTGGCTAAAAACACTTGTATAGGTGTACTTTATATATATATATATATATATATATATATATATATATATATACACATAGAACAACATTTCCTAGTTAAAAGAATATGAAAGGATATGTTTATTGTCTATTTGCTTCAGGAATGCTATGTAGCACCCTAGAATTGTTACATTATCTATGTTTCTATAAGACATGCATGAAGATGCCTTTTCATTTTCTTATTACAATATACTGAAGAACATGGGTATTTAGGTTTGCTGAAATCCAACTGATAATTTTTTAAAAATTTACTATTTATTACATTACTTTTACTTTTGTAATACATCTTTGCTTACCTAACATTTCAAACATTACATTCCATTTTTTCAGGAAAAAATGTGCTTTTAGCTTTTATGCATAAATCTGTGTGAGTGGTGTTAGGTAAGGGTCAGTTTTATTTTTTTCCATATAGTTATCTATTTGCTTCAGTACATCATTGTACATGTAAATGTTCTCTTAGAAATTTAGGAGATAAATTATTGGGACTATATACACAGAGGGAAAAGTACTACTTCAGCTGTAATGATTACACATTATTTTTTCTGAGTAATAGCAGATTTAACACCAGAATAGTCTTCTAGTGAGACTTCTAGTGATACGATGTTGGCTGTTTTATAAGTTTTTCCTATTATATATAAAATAATATACTATGATTCTTTACTTTGCACTTCTTGAAAAAATTTCTATCATTCTTCTCGTTAATCTATGTATTTAATCTTTTGTTAACTACCTGTTTAAAAGTAAATCAATTTTTTTCTGTTTACATATTTGTAGCATTTCTTTTTATTTTCTATATACTAATATTTTATTTATTTTAGATATTGCCAACTCTGTCTTCCATTCTTCAACTCTGTTAACTTTATAGCTCTTCAATAGAACATCAATTTTCATTGTAAGTTGATTAATTTCTTACTATATAATTTAGGCTTTTGATGTTTCAAGAGTGTTAATTTATGTTCTGGGTAAAAATTAATATGTTCTTAACATTACCTCTATTACTTTTATAGTTTTACTTTTCAAAAGTAATTACAAGCGTGCCTTGTAGATATTGCAAGTTCAGTTGCAGACACTGCAATAAAGCAAATATTGAAACAAAGTCACACAAATTTTTTGGATTCCCACTGCATATAAAAGTTATATTTACATCATACTGTAGACTAGTAAGTGTGCAATAGCATTATATGTAAAAAATGTACATACCTTAATTTAAAAATACTTTATTGCTAAAATATGCTAACAATCTCTGAGCATTCAGCCAGTTGTAATTTTTTTGCTAGTGGAGGATATTGCCTCAGTGGTGTTGGCTGCTGACTAGTTAGGGTGATGGTTACTAAAGGTTGGGATGACTGTAGCAATTTATTGAAATAAGACAACAATAAAATTTGGCATATTGATTGACTCTTCCCTTCAGAAAAATATTTCTCCCTAACACATAAGTGTATTTGATAACATTATACCCACAATAAAACTTCTTTTACAATTGGAGTCAATTTTCTCAAGCCCCACTGCTACTTTATGAACTAAGTTTATTTCAATAATGTTGACAATGTCTTCATCAAGAGTAGATTCCATCTTAAGAAACCACTTTCTTTGCTCATTCATAGAAAGCAATTCCTCATTCATTCGAGATTTATCATCAGATTGCAACAATTTAATCATCAGACTTCACATCTAATTCTAGTTCTCTTGCTATTTCCACCACATCGGCAACTACTTTCTCCACTAAAGTCCTGAATCCTTCAAAGTTCCTCACAAGGGTTGGAATCAACTTCTTTCAAACTCTTGTTAATGTTGATATTTTGGCCTCCTTTCTTGAATCACTAATATCAATGACTCTAGAGTAGTGAATCCTTTCCAGCAAGTTTTCAATTTTCATTGCCCAGATCCACATGAGGAATCACTATCTATGGCTGATGCGGCCTTATAAAATGCTTTATTAAATAATAAGACTTAAAGTCAAAATTACTTTTTCATCCATCGGCCACATAATGGATATTGTGTTAGCAGGCATGAAAAAAAACATTAAATCTCCTTATACATCTCTGTCAGAGCTCTTCGGTGACTAGGTGAATTTTCAATGAGCAATATTATCAATATTTTCAATGAGAATATTTTTCAAGGAATTCTTTTCTTTTTCTCTTAGAAATAGGTCTCAACAGTGGGCATTAAATATTTACTACATCATGTTATAAACAGATATGCTGTCATCCAGGCATTGTTGTGCCACTGATAGAACACAGGCAGAGTAGATTTAGCATAATTCTTAAGGGCCCAAGGATTTTCAAAATGGTAAATCAGCATTGACTTCAACTGAAAGTCATCAGCTGTATTCACCCCTAACAAAAGAGTCAATCTGTTCTTTGAAGTTAAAAACCAAGCATTGACTTACTCTCTAGGTATGAAAATTCTAGATAACATTCTTCATTGAATATAAAGCTATTTCATCTATATTTAAAATTAGTGGTTTAATGCATATACAATCATCAATTACTTTAACTAGATCTCTTGGAAAACTTGCTGATGCTTTGATATCACCACTTACTACTTCACTTTTCACTTTTATGTCATGGAGTTAGCTTCTTTCCATAAACCTCATGAACCAGCCTCTGACGGCTTCCAATCTATCTTCTGCAACTTCCTCACCTGTCTCAGCCTTCATGGAATTGAAAAGAGGTGGAGATTTGCTCTGGATTAAGTTTTGGCTTAACGGAATGTTGTGCCTAATTTGATCTTCTATCTAGAAAACCCAAATATTGGCCATATAATCAATAAGGCTGTCCCACTTTCTAATCATTTGTATGTTCACAAGAGTAATACCTTTAATTTGTTGTTTTAAAACATAGATTTTGAGGGTATAAGTATTTTTTTTGTTACATAGATACATTGTATTGTGGTGAAGACAGGGCTTTCATTGTACCCATCACCCAAATAGTGTATATTATAACCAATATGTAATTTTTGATTCCCAATCTCCCTCACACATGCCCTTTTCTTAGTTTCCATACTCCATTATGCCAGTCTTTATGATCATATATACCTATTGTTTAGCTCTCACTTTTAAGTAATAACATGCAGTATTTGTTTTTTGATTCTTGAGACATTTCACTTAGGTTAATGATCTCCATTTCCATTAAGTTCTAGTTGCTGGAAATTGATTATTTCCTATACTATACAGAACTTTTTAGTTTAACTAAGTCCTGTTTTTTATTATTTCTGCTATTGTTATAATTAGTTTATTATCTTGGCTATATTTGACTGTTGTGTCTTAGTCATAAATTCTTTGCTTAGGCCAATGTCTAGGAGAATTTTTCCTACATTTTGTCCTAGAATTTTTATGGTTTCAGGCCTTGAATTTAAGTCTTTAACCTATCTTGAGTTAATTTTGTATATGATGAGAGATAGGATGAGAATGGATAGGATGAGAGAGAGATAGGATAAGAATGAAATCCAGTTTCATTCTTAAATATATGGCTGTCCAAGTTTCCGAGCACCATTTATTGAATAGGGCATATTTCCCCAGTGTGAGTTTTTGTCCACTTTGTCAAAAATCAGCTGGTTGTAGGTATATAGTTTATTTCTGGGTTCTCTATTCTATTCCATTGATCTAAATATCTACTTTTATAGCAATACCATGGCTATTTTGGTTACTATAGGCTTATAGTATAATTTGTGATTAGGTACTGTGATGCCTGGAGATTTGATCTTTTGCTTATGATTGCTTTGGCTATTCGGGCTCTTCTTTGATTCCACATAAAATTTAGAATTGTTTTGTTCTCATTCTGTGAAAAATGACACTGGTATTTTGATGGGAATTTCATGGAATGTGTATATCACTCTGGGTAGTATGCACATCTTAACACTATTGATTCTACCAATCCATGAGCATGGAATGTTTTTCCATTTGTTCATGTCATCTATGATTTCTTTCATCAGTACTGCAATGCACCTGTTATTATATTGTGGTCTTGTTTATCTTTTCCTTCTTATTATCTATGTTAAGTCTGGGTTGGACCCTAAATTCTTCTAGGTTCCTCCAATCTAATTTCTTCCCATGGAATTACTGAATATTGAATGCTCTATCCAAGAGCCCTATAAGTTGAAGCTAGACAAATTAGTGTAAATATCAAGGGGCAAGCCTCCTGCATGATGTGTGGGCTATACAGGAAGTTCAACAAAACACTCAATACTATCATTAGAGAAATTCAAACTACAAATTAGGATGAGAACTTGATGGTTTCGTGCTGTGGACAGATTTTCCCATGATAAAGGAAAAAAGATTCCCTATCATAATAGGATTCTTGTCCCTCTTAATTTTTCCTTCCTATGCCTACCATTTTTGCTTGTCTTCCTTACTTCCCTGAATATTCTCATATATATTCCCACTGCAATGCTTATTCCTAAATAAATATATTTTTATTTTATAGATCATCTTCGTCCATTTGTTATTTAGGATGACAACATAGTATTTTATTTTAAAGTGATAAAAAATTCTAAGCTATCATGGGATGATTTGATGGTTAGAAATAAAGAAAAGCTACCAACTTGCTATTCAACTAAAAATGATAAATTATACACTTAATTTTTCTAATTCTGATTGATAATTAATAACTTTTATTACTAAAGCAGACTTAGGTGTATAGGAAATTGAATAGAACATACATACAGTTCCTTCCGACATCTTCCCTTTACTTCTATCCTCAATTTGTCCTATTGTTAACATCTTGCATGGGCATCACACATTTGTTACAATTAATGATTCAATATTGATACATTATTATCAACTGAAGTCTATAATTATGTTAGGGTTTACTCTTCCTGTTGCATAGCTCTCTAGGTTTTGACAAGTGCGTAATGTGACCTATCTACCAATATAGTTTCATCCAGGATATTTTAACTGCTCTAAAATTCCTCTGTGCTCCACCCAGTCATCCTTCCTCTCTCTACCTTAACTCCTGGCAACTGCTGCTCATTTTACACTCTATGATTTTGCCTTTTCAGAATGTTATACAATCAGAATCAAAGATCATATAAGATTTTCAGATTGGCTTTTCTCTTTAGCATTTAAAGTTCTTCCATGTCTTTTTATGGCTTGACAACTCATTTCTTTATATCACTGAATAATATTCCATTGTTTGTATGAACCATGGTTTGTTTATCCATTCTCCTACTGAAGATCATCTTGCTTGTTTCCAACTTTAGCAATTATGTATAAATTGCTGTAAAAACTTACATAAAGGTTCTTGTGTGGACATAAGTTTTCAACTCATTTATTAGTGACTACCAATGAGTATGATTGCTGGATGATGTGGTAAAAGATTGTGTTTAGTTTTTTTTTTTTTTTTTTTTTTTTTTTTTTTTTTTTTTTTTTTTTTTTTTTTTTTTTTGAGACAGAGTCTCGCTTTGTTGTCCAGGCTAGAGTGAGTGCCATGGCGTCAGCCTAGCTCACAGCAACCTCAAACTCCTGGGCTCCAGTGATCCTTCTGCCTCAGCCTCCCGGGTAGCTGGGACTACAGGCATGCGCCACCATGCCCGGCTAATTTTTTATATATATATCAGTTGGCCAATTAATTTCTTTCTATTTATAGTAGAGACGGGGTCTCGCTCTTGCTCAGGCTGGTTTTGAACTCCTGACCTTGAGCAATCCGCCCGCCTCGGCCTCCCAAGAGCTAGGATTACAGGCGTGAGCCACAGCGCCCGGCCTGTGTTTAGTTTTGTGAGAAACTGCCAATCTATCTTTCAAAGTGACTGTACCATTTTTCAATCCAACCGATGATGAATGAGAATTCTTGTTTCACGTCCTCACTAGCAATTCATGTTGTCAGTATTTTGGATTTTGGTCATTCTAGTATATGTGTGATGGTATATCATTGTTGGATACACTTAATTTTTTTTTAACATTTTTAAATCTTATGCATTTAATTGACAATTATTTTCTTTTTTTTACCTCATATTATGAGGGTACAAATATTGTTAGGGTTACATATCTTGCCCTTGCCCTTCCTCCACCACCCTGCTATGCCAGAGCTTCTAGCATGTCCAGCCTCCAGGTGGTACGCACTGCACCCACCGTGTAAGTACATACCCTTCCCCTCCTCCCCCTTCCACCTGCCCACTTCTCAATTACAGATTTTTTTTTTCAGAGAATCTATCTAGAACTTAATAGAATAAACAACAACAAAAAATCAAACAACCCCATCAAGAAATGGGCATTTGAAATGAACAGAAACTTCTCCAAAGAAGAAAGAATAATGGCCTGCAAACATATTTTCTTTTTTAAAAGTAGAGATTGTGATTCATGGATGTCTTGGTCTTCTTACTAGAATTTGCCACCTCCCCCAACATCTTAATTTTTTGGAGTACATGAAATCCTATTGAGTCAGGATTATTTTGGATGCAGTAGAGTGTTTTGTTTGTTTGTTTGTTTTACACATAGTATTCATCATAATGCTTTGGAAATAGTCACTGTTTCAACCAATAAATATGTATATCATGCCAAATATATTTCAGGCACTGTGCTAGGTAGTGAAGAAACAAGGAAAAATAAAACAGCAAAAGTTGAGTGATAAAAATAACTCTATCTGGAAGACATTCTCAGCTGCAAAAAAATAAGAAAATTAATTTTCCTCTGGAGGAGTTCACTTTCCATATATATGATGTAGAGAAAGAAATCATACAGTTGTAAAACTGTCTTTGCTCCATAAGAGATCCAACTAGATTGATCCAAATAAATCTAAATAAATCAATTGATGCTATCAATTCACTAGAATGAATTTTCTTTTTCACAAACCTATGTACTGCATATAACTAGATATTTATAAAAATCAATATTTATTTTTAATGAATTTGAACATAATAGTATCAGTATATCATTTTTTAAAATAGCAGATATAAGCAGTACTGACAACTTAGAAAATTGACACAGCTTTATAAAAAACTACATAATAAATAATTGAAGCTCTTGTAATAAATTTGGTGGGATACCAAATTAAAAAATTGTCTTCAAAACAGAATAGAGGATGTCATCTATTTTTTTCTTTCTGATTCTCTTGCTTATACAAAATGTCATCTTCTTATTAAACCTTGCATTTTTCTGTATTAAATAAAAAACTTAAGTTTTTAGAAGCCTTAATGTATTATTTTTTAAATATAAATGCATAGCATGTAACTAAATTATGTAAAAGGCTCTGTGTGCCACTAACTTTATATCATTTTATGCTCTAACAGTGATTTTCAGACTGTGTCCTTAAAATATTTAGCTTTTCAATCACATTATCAGTTTAATATGTGGTATCTGGAACTTTAAAAGTAGTGTAAAATAGTCAATGTCAAAATAGAGAAAAATAAAATAAAAATATCAGAGTGTCCTATTTTGTATAATATATATGTCTTTATCAATTTATAACATGCAAAATAATTTGTAGACTAAATCCTCTTCCTCTATTTTATAAAACACTTAGCCACATTTTCTACCAGTTATACAGTATTTCTTAGGTAATTAATGTAAACATAGATTTTGATGTCTCATAAAATCATCCAATCCCTTAGTTCTCTGACTGTATTTGTAAAATTAATTTTGTACCTGTTATAATCCAGATACCAATGGTCATATTCACAACGAGGAAGTATTGAATGCCACTTGCAAAAGCAATGATAGTTGAAAAAAATGCACATGGATATTAACTGAGGTATCATTAGTTTCAATTAAAATGTCCTTCACAATAAATTAATTTAAAAATATAAAATAGGACATGTAACCATATAAAAATTAGTCACTAAAGATACAAACGTTATAGAATGACAATCAGCCCCTCAAAGCTAAGTGTCTAATTCTTCTATATATGATTTTTCCTTATAGCAAAGTAGTGTATTTTCAAAAGCTTCAAGAGACTATTGTTTGTAGAACTTTGCACTCTAAAGAATTACTTGTTTATCTCCTGGTAAAAATTTAAATTTTGAAGTTTTTTAAAATTATATCAGAATATTATAGGGGTACAAACACTTAGGCCACATTGCCTTTGCACCACCTGCATCAAAGCTACAAGTGGGCCCATCCCCTGGATAGCGTGCACTGTACCCATTAGGTGTGAATTTACCGATACCTTCCCCCTCCTACCTGCCTGATCCCCAATGAATGTTACTTCCACATGTGCACATCAGTGTTGATCAGTTAGTACCAGTTTAATGGTGAGGACATGTAGTGTTTGTTTATCCATTCTTGTGATACTTCACTTAGAAGAATGGGCTCCAGCTCCATCCAGTTTAATTCAAGAGGTGCTAGATCACCATTTTTTAATTGCTGAGTACTCCGTGGTTTCCATATACCACATTTTATTAATCCACTCATATATTGATGGGCACCTGGGTTGTTTCTACATCTTTGCAATTGTGAATTGTGCTGCTATAAACATTCTAGTGCAGATGTCTTTTTTACAGAATGTCTTTTTTTCCTTTGGGTAAATATCCAGTAATGGGATTGGTGGATCAAATAGTAGACCTACTTTTGGTTCTTTGAGGTATCTCCCTATTACTTTCCACATAGCTTGTAGCAATTTGCAGTCTCACCAGCAGTGTATGAGTGTTCTCATCTCTCCACATTCACGCCAGAATTTGTTGCTTTGGAACCTTTTGATAAAAGCCATTCTCACTGGAGTTAAGTGATATCTCATTGTGATTTTGATTTGCATTTTCCTGATGATTTTATCCCTGCTTTTATTTGATAATAAATTAAATACTCATAGGCCCATGATACCAGACAGTGTAAAATGTCACACAGATTCTGATACATTTTTTTTAGTAAAGAAATAATATGTAGCAAGACAATGGTTCACAGCTCAAGGTAATGTAGGTCTTCTCAAATGACAAATAAAAACAATCTAGGGAGGGGGGAGGAGGTGATGGGTAAGTTCACATCTAATGGGAACAAAAAATGCACACCAGCTGGGTGAAG
This sequence comes from Microcebus murinus, assembly GCF_040939455.1. NCBI lineage: Eukaryota > Metazoa > Chordata > Mammalia > Primates > Cheirogaleidae > Microcebus > Microcebus murinus. Next base: position 19,643,775 of record NC_134114.1, read on the forward strand.
GCCACCCCTATAACTCTGACCCAAACAATACAAAATAAAATTATATAACCAAAATGTGTGTACCCCCATAATATTCTGAAATTTAAAAAAATGATCATATATATATATATATATGTATATATATATATATATGTATGTATGTATAAAATAACTTCTCTTCAGGCTGCTGACCAGGTCCAAATCTACTTCTAAAAAACTATCTCCATGTATGACTAACACAACTTTGATAAACCATTACTGTTCTACTGGGTTTACCATGGTTTATAAAGTATCTCCCTTCCACTGACTTCAGCTGATTTAAGTTGAGTTGCTTGTTTGAGCTTCTGGCAGTCAGTCTATAATGTGACTGAACACCCATGAATTGATCTAACATTAAGAGAATAGATAACGGATTTAACATTTGGTTTTAAGGAAGTAATTTAGACTTGGATCAATTTCTGCACCTATTATGACCATGCCAATGTAAATATCAGTAGAAAATTTCACTGTAGTATTGCATTCAACCACCTAATGTTGATAAGAGAGCAGTAGTAGAAGTTCCAGAACTGTACAAACACATGTAAGACATTCCAGCATCTCCCCTTGCTGCCAGAGATTAAAATATGAATGTGAGGTGCATGAGATACTTTCAACTAGGGTAGAATTAATTATTTACTCTGTTGTATATGTTGCATCTCCCTTGATGGATGAATCTGGAGAAATTTGCTCTATGAAACTTGGAATATCAAAAGCAAGGCAGAAGGATAAAGATATGTCTTTATTTCCTTTAGTGATTCTGATTAAGATAGAATTCAGCATTGAGCTTTAAAAAATCCTGCACACCTATGTCTTCAGACCTCTAGATATGACTCAATAATTTATTTGCCAGTGAGGTTAAATAAGGGATTCAGAAAAAAAAATGCAACTCAATCTGAGTATTCAGATATACTTCTCCTGTTCTGCTGAATTGAAAAGATGTCCACAGGCTCTCTCTCCAGGAAAGGAAATGTTTTATGAACAATTTCAGACATTGTAATACTTTTCACATCCAAACCTATCCATGTAGGTCATCTGATTGCTTGTATCAGGACAATGATCAGACTACATGTTACTAATAGGCAGGGTAACTGCATCTCAATGATGGATCAAGACTTTTTTTCCTGGAACTAAACTTGCTGTGGGGCAGGAGGTGGGGGAGAGAAGACTTTTTTTTCCCTTTCTGGGCTTGTGTACACATTTACTAATTGCATGCAACTTTATTTTCCATGTTAAACAACTGTGGGGCATGTTTATATAAACAATAAACCAAATGTGAAAGGAAATCCTAATGAAAGAGGCACTGCCATTTAATATTGTTTTAAAAAGAGAGAATATGGGCCGGGCGTGGTGGCTCACGCCTGTAATCCTAGCACTTTGGGAGGCCGGGGCGGGCGGATTGCTCAAGGTCAGGAGTTCGAAACCAGCCTGAGGGAGACCCCGTCTCTACCAAAAATAGAAATAAATTAATTGACCAACTAAAAATATATATACAAAAAATTAGCCGGGCATGGTGGCACATGCCTGTAGTCCCAGCTACTCGGGAGGCTGAGGCAGTAGGATCACTGAGCCCCGGAGATTGAGGTTGCTGTGAGCCAGGCTGACGCCTCGGCACTCACTCTAGCCTGGGCAACAAAGTGAGACTCTGTCTCAAAAAAAAAAAAAAAAAAGAGAGAATATGAGTCAGGAGTATGATCTTTTTTTTTTTTACTTCAGCATATTATGGGGGTACAGATTTTAATGTTTCAATAAATGCCCTTTCTCTCCCTCCCCCCACAAGTCCGAGTTTCCAGCATGAAGGAGTATGATCTTTATATATAGCTGGTGAATTAGAACTGGTGGTATCTGCAGGTCAGTTAATATCTCTATACACAGACCTAAGGAGAAAAGGTGCTAACCACATTAATACACTAGGTGTGAAATCTCCATTAGATATTCTTTTAGAGGAGAGAGAAATAGGTGAAAGTTATAAATTCAAGCATGGTAAATTACTAACAATAGGTATCATATTGGTGAATCTAACAAGGGATTTAAAGTCCAAGAACTTAAATTTTGGAATGACTGTTCCAGGACAGAGTTGGTCTTTATTTTATTATTTTTGAATTTAGGTAATAATTTTGAATAAATCATATGTATACTTTTAACTAACAGATATGCATTGTTACTATATTATCATAATTTATCCTATACATTTTCAAAATTTATACCATATTTTTTTCTTTAATAAATCTGGTACAATTTCATAGTACCAAATCAATTTCAGTACCAGTACCAGTACAATTTCATAGTACCAAATTGATTTTAAATTGTAATTAATGTTAAGAACTATACTTTAAATAAAATATACTTTTTCAAAGTAAACTTATTCATGAACAGTTTATTATTTCTTTTTATTTATATTCACTTAGAATTAAACAGTATTGCATAGTAAACTATTCAAAATTATATATTGTTGATAACTCATGATTAGTTCTAAATCAAATAAAAGCACTACAAAACTGGTAACAAATTTACACATTAAATAATGTTTTAATTATTTAATAGTTTATATTTTATAAAGAAATTGCAATAAAAGCCACTCACAATAATCTTACTAATTAACAGGATAATTTAAAAAATAATGATAGAAAGTTAGGTGCAGCTTTATGCAATTTAGAGATGTTTTCCAGTCTATCAACAATAATAGCAATGACTTCAAGTATATTCAATCACTCAAATAAACAAAGAAAAATTACTCTCCTTTTACATAAACTAACTCCTGACTTAAGCTAGATCCTTTTATTAAGGAAGAAAAATATCATTTTGTATTATTTATCTATAACCATGACATTTAAAATTAGTACATTTAACCTGAAAATATAGCAGATGATCTGAAAATCATTAACAAATAATCTTATCTTATAGATCAGAAAACTTATTCTGGCCGGGCGCAGTGGCTCACGCCTGTAATCCTAGCTCTCTGGGAGGCCGAGGCGGGTGGATTGCTAGAGGTCAGGAGTTCGAAACCAGCCTGAGCAAGAGCGAGACCCCGTCTCTACTATAAATAGAAAGAAATTAATTGGCCAACTAATATATATATACAAAAAATATAGCCGGGCATGGTGGCGAATGCCTGTAGTCCCAGCTACTTGGGAGGCTGAGGCAGGAGGATTGCTTGAGCCAGGAGTTTGAGGTTGCTGTGAGCTAGGCTGACGCCACGGCACTCACTCTAGCCTGGGCAATAAAGTGAGACTCTGTCTCAAAAAAAAAAAAAAAAAAGAAAAAGAAAAAAGAAAACTTATTCTATTAGCAAACCATGGGTTATAAAACATAGTGAATTTGTAATAAATGTATTATGGAACTAGCCAAAAGATATTTCCCCAACAAAGAACAATCTACCTAACTATCACTCTTCTTCTACTGGTTGATTGTTTAAACACAACTTCTTCATATATTAAGCATTAAATTGATCTCATAAGAAAGCACAGTTTCATTCCCAATGTCAGTAACTTTGCTAAGAACTAAATAGTCAAAACCAAATATTGAACTGTCTGCTCTACTCCTGCCATGAAAGCATCAAAACTCAAGAAGTTCTGCCTCGCCTACCTATCTATTTTATACTTTAACAGAAATTTAATACTTTCAGGCCATCTATTTCCCTGCAACTGTCATTCCCCCAACAATGTATATAGCACTTAATCTGAACCATTTCCCCAAGGCTCCACAACCTGACAAGTTAAACTGTGCTTCTATGAATGCAAGATTAGTGATCCCCAAACTCCTCTGTATTCTATTCTCTCAATGTTCCCCTTTACCTACTTTCCCTGATGGAAAACTATATGCCATCAAATGGCCCTACAGCCCTTCCCAGTGGGATTTATTTTATCACTCATTTTTCATATGCCTCAGGTCAGGAGACAGATTGCTTATCTTAATCACCTCTCTTGGCCCTTCCAAAATTACCTTTCTTCCTTTGTTTGAAGCTCATGCCATCTAAACATATTATGCAATGCCACCCCTGTTATCTTCTCATGAAGTTTGCAATCTAACAGGTAGAGAAAGATAATAAACAATAAAAATAAATTAATAGATTTGTTAGAAGATAACTATTGTGGGAAAGAAAGAAAGTAACGCAAGGAAAGATTTGCAGTTAAACATGGTTTGAAATTTTAAATAGCATAGTCTGTGTAGCTCTCAGGGTAAGCACTTTTGAGCACAGATTTAAAAAGGCTGGATATTTTCATTGAAAAAGTCTTTCTGGTGGTCGAAATAGAATGAAGAAAATAGAGTAGAAGATGAAAATAGGAGAAACATTCACAGTAAAGACTGTAACAAAGGGAATGGCCTGTAAAGGGGTAAAAATGTTTTCTGTCTCTCTAAAACTTCCCTCACTCCTTTTAGGCTTTAAAACCTGAATCCCTGCTTCAGGACAGTGGTTGGGAGGGTCAGGGGAGAGTCTTTGTTCTTTGTACCACAGGAGATGGCTCAAGGGAATTGTATGGGAGGAGATTGCCTTAGCCTAGATGGGATAAATCAGAACCATCAACTATAAGCTGAATAGTAATAGGCTGAAGCTAAAAACCTATGCTTTAAAAGCTCTATATTTCTGCTCAAAGGCAGGACTTTGTTACTTTAAGATAATAGTCTGCCAACCTCCTACCTCCTTATTTGCTGGCAAATTAATAAAATTCTCTTTTCTTCTCTTCAAATCACTTGTCCTTATTTTTCTGATGCAGCCTCAGGGACAAGTGCTGAATTTTCAGTAACAAGACCATAGCTCATTTGGGGACTTAATGGTACTTTTCAGAATTTTAGTCACTCCCTCTTCCCCACCTTCACCCTTTTTTTTTAACTGATGTTTACCTCTTGGCTCATGATTTCCTTCTTTCCCCCAACTTTTGTCATCCTTCCTGGTGATTTTTGACTAATATGCTTGACCACTGCTATAACTTATCAGTTCAATTAATATCTTCATCTCTAAGAATCAAGTTTATCCCTCTCCTATACTCCTACTTGTGGGGTCTCTATATTCACAAACACCTATGTCTTCTTCTCTACTGAATCATACTCAGTAGCTTATAAAATGTCTACCTTCCTTAGCAAAGTAACATACTCCCAATTAAAAAGAAAATGGAAGCTTCCACAACCCATGACACATATATTTCTTTCTACTTATATACAGGCAAGATTTAATGTTTTCTTTTTTAAATGTTTGATTCCTTTATATGCTTTTCTACCATTTCTCATAACAATATGCCTTCTGGTACTTATTTTTCATTGTGTGTGTGTGTATATATTTAAATTAATACAAATGTTCAAGTTTGTGCCAAGTTTGCCATATACTTCTTATCTTAATTACATGGGATAAACATAGTTGTTTTATCCTTTCTTTTTCAAACACTCTTGGTTTGGATTCTGTGACCCTGCATACTTATGGTTGTCCTCCTTTTGACTTCCTGCTTCATATAAATTTCATATGATGGCTCCTCTTACCTCAGCCAACCAATCATTATCAGCTTAATAAAAGCTCTGTCCTCACTATGTGCTATTCTCCATGGCATTTATCAACCTAGAAGACATGGAAGACTAGACCTCAATGCAGTAAGATAAGCCACTTATTGGGGTCTTAGGAATTGCAATTTCTGAGTTATTGATTTTGCTAGAAGCCAAATTGTGTTCCTAAGAGAGGAAGGAGAGTAGAGGTTTTTAAAAGGAAACTAAGGATGGCGCACATCTATAGTGTCAGCTACTCAGGAGGCTGAGGGTTCCTTAAACCCAGAAGAAGTTTGAGGCTGAAGGGAGCTATAATAGGGCCATGTACTCAACTCTGGGTGACAGAGTGTGACCCTGTGACCAAAAAAGAAAAAAAACAAAAAAAACAACTAAGTGATTACACAAATTGTTTCAAAAGAATTATCATTGATTATCATTGGTTGAGATGATTAGCCAAGTACATGAGTCCATAGTTCCTTGATTGGCACTGTTCAGGAGTTGCAGTGCTGGAGAAATTCAGCATTTTCCAGGATTTTATGGTGATTTCTGTTTGGCTCAGTTCAAAAGTTCAAGACAAGTTCTTGCCTTTTTTTGTTTGTTTGTTTTTGTTTTAAGTTTGCAGGATGTGCACACAGTACTTCTTAGAATGGCTTCCCAACTCTATTTTAGAGCTCTGAATCAGAGTGACGCCATTTTGTATAATACATTTCACACATTCAATCTTATGGCATGATATGCCATTAGGTAGTGACACATTTCTCTTCTCAATGCACTTTATAATGCTGTAATCATGTCCACAAAGCAATTACTTTAGAGTTTTGTTTGATGACAATTTTAGTATAAGTAGAATTGAATTTGATTCAAACTGACAATTTTCAAATAGTATTTATCCCTTTGGAACATAGTATGGCATTCTATATTTTCAAGTCTTCCTTTTATTCTTCAATAAGGTATTGCTCACCTAATCTACACATCTCTTATTATTTTTCTCACATTTGCTATTTTATTATTATATTGTTTTAGCTAATTAACTTAAATCAGTATTTTCAACATACTAGCAGTTGATTGCTTTGTGTTTATAAGTTATATGATATTGTCATCAGCTAAAACTATAGTAGTTTTTCATCCTTCCTATTATTTACACATCCTTTTTTTTTAGTAGTTCATTGACTGTGACTAGGACAGAATATTCTTGATTTTGCTCCAAGAAGAATATATTTTCATTATGTTTTGAAAATCTCTTCAGTTTTCCAAGCTCATTGTATTGTGTTTGGAAATGAAGCAGAACGTCATTGGTTTCATGTCATATTTTCATAAAGAATTTTTACCAACAATCTCTTTTGAACTATGGGTAAGATATTGCTTATTACAAATATATATATATATATATACACATATATATATATATATATATTATGATCTCAGTGCCTTATTTCCTAGAGACTTTTTAATGTTAGGTAGGCATTTTATTGAGTATACAGTTGCCTCTCGCTTTAACTAACTTGCATTTCCCTTAAGAATAATGCATTTGATATGCCTTTATGTACTTAGTTCTCATACATATATATTATCTTTGAAGTATTTTTTCAAATCTTTTGTTCACTTATTTAAAATTGGGTTGTTTTTCTTCCTCTTATTGAACTCTGAGTTCTTTATATATTATTAAAATAAGTTAATTAGCAGAACTGTCATTTGTAAAAATTTCTCCTAGTGTGTTGCTTGCCTTTTTATTTTCTTAAAAATATGCATTCAGAGAAGATTAAATTTTGATAAGGTAAATTTTACAGCTTTGGGTGTTGAATATTTCTGTATCTTTCAAATAGTGATTTTGTTCCAGTATAAAATTATGTTACTTGGGATGTGTTTAATATTTTTATGGCTTGCTTCTAAGCTTTGGTAGGGAGAATCCACTGAACTTTTATTCTAGGCTGAATTTAGTCTTTTTATAAAAAATTACTATTTTGGATACTCAATCAAAAGTTCCATATATTATAGGGTTTCTGATCTTTGACTAGTTGAACCATCTATAAGGAAAAATTTAGTCAGGCTGCTTACTAGTAATTATTTCACAATTGTCATGGAATTATTCTCCACACATGTTCAAAAGAATCTATAAAGATTCAAGAAGACCTGATACCTAATCTCTATAGCTCTCTCTCTACTGCCACACAAATGCTAGTTATTTTAATTTCCCCCAAATCTAATATCTGTCTTCTCAACTCCACAAGATCATGGGACATTGTTAGATTTCTTCTCTTCCTGCTGAGGTTTAATTTCAGAAAGTAAGTTAAATACAGAGCTTACTTGTTTCATTTCTTGCATAAATCACAGTCTCACTCTGCCTGTTGTCCAAAGTTTACAAATATTTTTTCACATATTTTCTAGTTTTTCTGTTTTTTTCTGAGTGAGGGTAATTTTTGCAGCCATTTCTTCTTTATAAGCAAACTTTAGGCCCATAAATACAGAATTCTCCATAACTGACCTAAATTTTGGCTATGCTGGATAATTTTTAGTGTCTTTCTTACAATTATTGTTTTTCTTATATCTTTCAAATTGATTCTCCTTGATGAGAAAACTATTACAGGATAAGTAAATAAATATTAAATTAGCAAAGGTATAAAAATTTAACTCTACATACCAGCTATACTTTGATTAAAACAAATATATTACATATATATTTTTCTTTTATAATTTTTAAGAAAATTATGCAAAACTTTGAAATCAATTTGCATACACTTCCTTTATGTGTAATAAACCTTCAGTTAATAAGCCCTCCCAAGGAATATTTAAAGCTCTTGGAGTATTTACCAGTATTTTGACTTTGAAATTTATTATTTAATTATAGCCCAAATATTACTTTGTGGATTTCTGTCTGACAAAAAGATAAATCAAAATATGTTGATGTTATTACCTTTTAGGACATTAACCACTACTATATATGTAAGCAAATTAATTTCAACACTCTTTAAAATGATTTAATACATAAATTTATGTTTTTCTAATTTTCCTTTGAGCACAGTTACAAATATTACATATACCCTAATAATTTAAAGGGTTGAAAAACTTTTGACATAGGTTGTTCTATTTTGTATGGGTCATGTTTTTAACTGTTTGTAAATTACACTTAGTCAATTTTTGAGGTCATCTCCCAAAATGTCCAAGTGGACTAAGCAATCAGAATCAATTAAACTGCTCAACTGAGAAGTGCACCTCATGGATTGTTTTGGCACACTTTCTCTCAATCATGTTCTCTCTCTTTCTCTCTCTCTCTCTCTCTCTGCCTTTCCCTCTTATATCTATCAACTATAATCTATTTCTTTCGTTTTGGGCCCTATAAGTGAATTCTACACAGAAAAAAAATTACATTCACTAACTCCTTTTGTTTCTAGTCTGTGGCAAAATTTAATTCTAGTCTATGTTTATGCATAGTAAATAATTTGTTTCCCATTGGTGACAGTATGTTTGGGAATTAATATTTTGTTCTAGCCAATTGGTGATCTTCTTTCTAGATGATGGTATCTATTCTTTCTTGGGAAAGAGACAACAAAAAATATATACATGTTAACCTTTTTATGGTTTATTACTCTGTATGTAAGATAAAAATATTTTAAGCTCCCCTTTAAGACCTGGGGCATTCAGTTTTTGTATTTCAGTTCATACTGTAGCTATAGCAGAAGATAAAAAACTGTGTATCCATTTGTCTGCAATTGAGATATTTTTTGCTTATGTGTATCAGTTCTAAATAACTTTTTATTTTACTTCTGAATAGCTTTATTAAATTGATTATTTAGGGAATCTCCCTAAACAAACTTTGTTCTGATTTGTTTATAAATATTGCAAACACTTAGATAAATCTAATATTGATAGGATTTCCAGAAAACCAAAGAAGTAAACTTTTTGTTAAATATACTAGATACACTAAACTTTAAAATAAAATAATTCTCGCCAGGCGCCATGGCTCATGCCTGTAATACTTGCACTATGAGAGGTCGAGGTGGGAGGATTGCTGGAGGTCAGGAGTTTGAGACCAGCCTGAGCAACAGTGAGACCTGGTCTCTATTAAAAATAGAAAGAAATTAGCTAGACAACTAAAAATATACAGAAAATATTAGCCAGGCGTGGTGGCACATGCCTGTAGTCCCAGCTACTCGGGAGGCTGAGGATGAAGGATTGCTTAAGCCCAGGAGTTTGAGGTTGCTGTGAGCTAGGCTGACACATGGCCCTCTAGCCCGGGCAACAGAGCAGTGAGACTCTGCCTCCAAATAAATAAATTAATTAATAAAATAAAATTATTCTCACAGGCCGGGCGCTGTGGCTCACGCCTGTAATCCTAGCTCTTGGGAGGCCGAGGCGGGCGGATTGCTCAAGGTCAGGAGTTCAAAACCAGCCTGAGCAAGAGCGAGACCCCGTCTCTACTATAAACAGAAAGAAATTAATTGGCCAACTGATATATATATAAAAAAAAAATTAGCCGGGCATGGTGGCACATGCCTGTAGTCCCAGCTACTCGGGAGGCTGAGGCAGAAGGATCGCTTGAGCCCAGGAGTTTGAGGTTGCTGTGAGCTAGGCTGACGCCACGGCACTCACTCTAGCCTGGACAACAAAAGTGAGACTCTGTCTCAAAAAAAAAAAAAAAAATTATTCTCACAGAAATTGAGAGTTTAGATACATTTTTGGGTATTTTTTTGTGTGTTTTTTTTTTATTTTAGCGTATTATGGGGGTACAAGTGTTAAGGTTACTTATGTTGCCCATGCCCCCCACCCATCTCGAATAAGAGCTTCAAGCATGTCCATCCCCCAAATGTTGCACATCTTACTTGTTATGGTTGCATACACCCCTCCCCACCTCCCCCCTCCCATCCTCCAGACACCGATAAATGTTACTCCTATATGTCCACTTAAGTGTTGATCCGTTAATACCAATTTGCTGGTGAGTACATGTGGTGCTGGCTTTTTCATTCTTGAGATACTTCACTTAGTAGAATGGGTTCCAGCTGTATCCAGGAATATACAAGAGGTGCTATGTCACCATTGTTCCTTAAAGCTGAGTAGTATTCCATGGTCTACATATACCACATTTTATTAATCCACTCATGAATTGATGGGCACTTGGGTTGTTTCCATAGCTTTGTAATTGTGAATTGTGCTGCTATAAACATTCGAGTGCAGGTGTCTTTTTCATAAAGTGACTTTTGATCTTTTGGGTAGATGCCCAGTAGTGGAATTGCTGGATCAAATGGTAGATCTACTCATATTGCTTTGAGGTATCTCCATATTTCCACAGAGGTTGAACTGTTTGCAGTCCCACCAGCAGTGTAGGAGTGTTTCTCTACATGCCAGCATTTGTTGTTTGGGGACTTTTTGATAAAGGCCATTCTCACTGGAGTTAAGTGATTATCTCATTGTGGTTTTGATTTGCATTTCCCTGATGATTAGAGATGTTGAACATTTTTTCATATGTTTGTTGGCCATTATTCTGTCTTCTTTTGAGAAGTTTCTGTTCATGTCCTTTGCCCATTTTTTGATAGAGTTGTTTGATTTTTTCTTGCTGATTTTCCTGAGTTCTAAATAGATTCTAGTTATCAGCCCTTTATCAGATGTGTAGCTTGCAAAAATTTTCTCCCATTCTGTGGGTTGTCTGTTTGCTCTCTTGACAGTTTCTTTGGCTGTGCAGAAGCTTTTTAATTTCATTAGGTCCCATTTATTTATTTTTGTTGCTGTTGTGATTGGCTTTGGGGTCTTCTTCATAAATTCTTAGATACATTTTTATATAAAAATCTAAGTTTATGTAATTAAGTTGACTATTTGGACAAATCATACTATTAATAATTTTTTATTGTCTAAAATTTAATAAATACATGTCCATATGACTTTCCCTAATTTAATCAGTGTCGGGAACAATTAACACGTATTTCATATTTCTTAATAGTTGGTTTTTTTCTCATAAACACACTAGTGATGCTTAACGTACAAAATTATAACATTATGAATCAGATAAGCCAAAATTACAATAGAATTTTCAATATTATAAAATTATAATATTATATTGAACACAATAGATTTCTAATTGCAATAAAATGTGTGATATCAATAGTAATTAGGTTCTGTTGTGGTTCAGCTAAAACAATTTTCAAGATCATCAGTTAAATTTAAAACCTTATAAAATATTACATTGAGTTAATAAATACTTTTATAAATAATTGCTTGCTTCCTAATTAATATGGAAGGCTATATCCTTGGTAATCAAATATAATTTTTAATACATGTTTTGCTTCTTAGTTTTGTATACTCCAGAGCACCTATCTCTTTTGGTTCTATTAATCAGTGTATTCAATTTTGTTACTTTGAACAAGTAAAAAAGGTTACATATGGCAATCATGGTCAAATGTTTTGCCTTCATAGGCTTTTCTAATCTGATAATATATTTACATGTAACAAATTCACGCAGTTGCATACTCCCTATTTCTCCATTACATTCATCCTAGTTTTCTCTGAGAAAAAGGTAAGTTACATTGGGTAAGTCATAATTAGTATGGTTGGTTGGCAACATACTAGGAGCTATCACAACAGATACTCTGTATACCTAAGGTAAGAGGATATATTTTACTTTTCAAGAAAAAATGAAAGTATTCTCCTAAAGTTAAATGGCACTTTCTCCACTATATGAACGAAATAGTGAAAACACTGACAGATAAAACTGGAGCATCTATAAACAATTCAAAAGGATTTGAGGAAAGCACATTTTATTGACCTTGATTTATAGTATGTGACAAAAAGAAGTGGAATATGTTAAAATATTGATGGAAATTATGCAATTTTGATGGACTTATTTATAAAGTAAATTATTTGTTTTAAGAAAAGGAAGTTGTTAATTTGTCCATGTGCATGTTATTTATAATATATCTTATTCTCAAGGAAAATATTAATCAAATTCATTAAAAATAATTTTTATTATGCACCAAAAGAGAATTTTTTCTTTTTTGCCATTTTGATAGTGTTGGTTACTATAATAAATTAACCATTACTATTTAGTTTTATGAGCCAGCAAGTAGGTTAATTCTTTCCTTGTAGGTTTGCCTAGAGGCTCTGCTATAAGCTCTAGGCAGAATGTGTGTCTTTTTCCTGCAAGAATAGTCTCTTAACATCAGGGAATGTACCAGGTATATTGATACTTTAAAGGATAATCTCTTGGGAAAAAACTTCTAACCTAAGATTTCTAGGACTTATTTTAAGATCAGAAACAGATAAAATGACTTCATGTAAGAAGACATCTAGACTAAGTTACAGTGGAATATAGTTTATTCTTAAAACATAGGACTGAATGGATTGATGAGAGGTATTTATGTATTTTTAAAACTATTGTCAACAGAAAAGACCCCAAACTCTGTAAAATAATTTAAAGAGGTTTATAATGAGGCATATATGTGTGACTATGGCCTACAGAGCCATGCCCAATAATCCTTGAACAAGTGGTGTCACCACAGTTGGGATACAGTTTGCTTTTATACATTTTAGGGAGATAAGAATTACACATAAAGGAAGGCATATATTGGTTTAATCTGAAAAGACAAGACATCTCAAAGCTGGTGATTACAGGTTATAGGCGGGTTTAAAAGATTTTTTGATTTGTAATTGGTTAAAGAAATGAAGCTTTGTCTAAAGGCTTGGAATGTTTTAGTTAAAATAAAGAAATCTGCTAATCATTGACAAGCCACCGGACAAATACAGAACTTAAACCAAGACTCAAGTGATTTCTTAAGTAAACCGATCACCTGCAGGTGTGGTTCAAACTTTGTGTTACATGGCCTTAGGCCTGTTAATGACTTTGTATCTTATTGTTACTAATAATAACTCCAAAAGGGACAGGACATAATTAGTTTGGTCTGATTTCTCTTCTCCTCACAGTCGGCTACTCAGCTTTAAGGATTTGGGGGAGTCCCCTTGGCCAGGAAGGGGTCCATTAAGTCAGCTAGGTTGGGGGGGGGCACATAAGATTATATTTTAGTTCACAGTATAATTGGAAGTGTTTTTAATGCCCTGTCTTCTGATGGCATGTTCAGTGAGTTTGGGGAATCTGGCACTGATCAGTAAAAAATAAATAAATAAAAAGGGACCACAAGATGCCAGTAAAACACAATAAGCTTTATTTGAATGGCACATGGGCAAGTTTGCATAAGGAAGGACTTCTCTCAAAGCATGAAGCTCTCTGGAGACAATGGCATGGGGCCATGACCCAGAAAGGCCAGATAGCAAAGGAATTTCAGAAGAGGGGAACTAGAGAGGAGGTTTACTTAGTGAGGTGATGTTGCTCAGTAGGAAAATGAGGACTTTTTGGTTCATAGAGCTCTGAAGGGCACTAGTGGCTTGGGGTATTTTATAGCCTCAGAGTTTGTCTTATTTATTTTTAGCAGATGTGCTTATTTGATCAGAATGTTAAATAATTGAATGTGTACAAATTTGAGTTTGGCACTGGTGGACTTTTGAGCTAATAGTGACCAGTTGCTGTGAATAAGTAAACATCATAGGGCCAACATATGGGAGTCATCTTTAGCCCATTTATACAACAGGTGGATGTGTAAGAAAACACTTTATATTTGTTAGATCTCTCTATACTATAATTTAGTAAATTTTACTTTTAAGATAAAATAAAAATATTGTTAAATAGTATATTTTTTACTGAATTTTCAGTATTCATAATTCAGAAAAAATATTTTACTTGGTTTCTGTACTTTTCTTGGGAAGTTATTTGAATAAGTTTAATAAGAATCTTTCTTCCTCCTTACTAGGATATAACTGTTCACAAAAATTCTGTAATCAATCCTAAACCTGGAAGGTCATATGGGGAATATAGTTAATTCAATCAGGTATAATGGGTTGATTATTGATAAGCAAGTGTTTTACTTTATGTAATTCATTTCCTACAAAGCCCTTCCAGGGAAACTTGCCTTGTATCCAAGATACAGGGATTTAGCCTCAGAATTTGTAATGAAGACTACTTCTTGGTGTCCACGAGCCTTCAAAATTTCAGGAAATCTCCAGAAGAGATTAATTCCCTTAAATTTATTTGAATTTCTGTAAGATCTGGTTAATAGAGATTCTTGATTCTTAATTTCATAGCCTTGGGAGAGAAGAGTCATATAATAGAGCTCTTTAAATGTCCAAATTCCTTAAAAAAATTTTCTGTGCATACATTAACTTTCCTCCATTAGTATTTTCAGTACATATTTTCAACAAGGTTTATATGATGCAATTAGCAGTTATGGCTGCATATATATATATATATATATATATATATATATATATATATATGGTTCTGTACAAAACTAAATAGGACCAATATGATGCTGTGCTCGGTATGTTTATTTGTGTGTGTGTGTGTGTGTGTGTGTGTGTGTGTGTGTGTGTGTGATGGTTAATTTTATATGTTAATTTGACTGTCTAAAATATACCAGATAGCTGGTAAACATTATTTCTGAGTGTGTCTGTGAAGGTATTTCAGGAAGAGATCAGGATTTGGATCACTAGACTGAGTAAAAAAAGATTGTCCTCACCGATGTAGGCAGGCATCATGCAATTCACTGATGGCCTGTATAGAACACAAAGGTAGAAGAGCAAATAAACTGTGTCTCTCTTTGAAACTGTGTCTCTCTTTGAGCTGAGACATCCATTGTCTCCTGTCCTCATTTTACACTCTCAGGCTTTCAGACTCAGATTGAGTTACATCTACACTCTCAGGCTTTCAGACTCAGATTGAATTACCACTGACTTTCCTGATTCTTCTACTTGCCGATTGAGGGATTTCTTGGCCTCTGTAATCATGTAAACCAATTCTCATTATAATCTGGAGAACCCTAATACAGTGTGTATGATCAAGAACCATCTTTGGAAATTACATATGGTCACAAAAGAGGAAAGAGTCTTGTTAAGAAAAAAATTTTCCAAAACTTTGAAATAAAAAAAGAGAAATGTAAAGATTTAATAATAACATAAGCAATTAACTTCAACATATCAGTTGTTTACTAATTAGCTCTTGATGCATTTTATTTTCTTTCACAGTTGTTAAAGAAAAAATAATATTTAAAACTTGGATATTCAGAGTAAACAGGATGCTTCATTTTCTAGGAGAAGATATCTATGTTTCAGTTTTCAATTTACTGTTTGATTAGAGCCCACCCTCTATCAAATTACATAGAAATCTGTACATTTCTGTTGAGTAGGAAAAATATTCTCAAATATTTCAATTTCTTTTTTTTATTTCAGCATATTATGGGGGTATAAATGTTAAGATTATGCCCATACCCCCCTCCCCCTTTGAGTCAGAGGTTCAAGCGTGTCCATCCCCCAAAAGTTGCACATCTCATTCATTATGTTTGTATAAACCCATCCCCTCCTCCCCCCTCCCACCTGCCTGATGCTCGATAAATATTATTCCTATATGTCCACTTAGGTGTTGATCCGTTAATACCAATTTGCTGGTGAGTATATGTGGTGCTTATTTTTCCATTCTTGAGATACTTCGCTTAGTAGAATGGGTTCCAGCTCTATCCAGGAAAATCAAGAGGTGCTATATCACTGTTGTTTCTTAAAGCTGAATAGTACTCCATGGTATACATATACCACATTTTATTAATATACTCATGTATTGATGGGCACTTGGGTTGTTTCCATAGCTTTGCAACTGTGAATTGTGCCCACTGTTTTCATTTATCGGAAAATTTATTTCAGAATACCTTTGACAGACTGTACAAAATTTGGAAACTTAGGTTATTTTATATAAATAGCATCTTTATTGAGATATAATCCCCATATATACAATTAACCCATTTGAAGTATAAAATTCAGTGGTTTTTACCACATTTACAGATTTGTACAAACATTGCAGCAAAAAATTTTAGGACATTTTTATCAACTTATTCTCCATAAAACACCCACACCAATTAGCATTCAATCCCTTCCCTCCATCCATCACTGTAGCCCTGGTCTAAGAAAAGCATTAGTCTACTTTCTTCTCTATAGATTTGCCTATTCTAGACATTTCATATAAATAGAATGATATAATATGTGGGTTGTGTTCACTGACTTCCTTAACTTTGCATAATGTTTTCAAAGTTCACCTATGTTGGAGCATGTATCAGTACTTCTTTCTTTCTTAATGCTGAATTTAAACCAGATATTATTATTAGTTACTGATTCAAATAAATATTTTATGTGTGTTCATTCTATTATTTATGAAAGCCATGTTCTTTTTCCAAAATGTATTTAATTCAGGATATTACGGGAGTACAAATATTTTGGTTACATGAAATGCATTTGACTCACTAAAGCCAGGGCCACAAGTGTGTCCTTCCCCAGTACAGTGCTCACCGCCTCTATTTTAGCTGTGGGTTTACTCTCCCCACCTGCTCTCCCCCTTCTACCTGAACAGCACCCAGTAAGTATTACTACCATGTAAGAATCTTAGTGTTGATCAATTAGTAAAAGCCATGCTCTTAATTTCATTTTGCAAGTAAAATTAAACAAAATATAAAGAAGTGCCTGTATTGTTTTCAAACTTTAAATTTTTAAAATTTATTATATTGTGTCTTAAAAGATAGAAATAGGTGCATAATACCAAAGAAAGCTTATACTCAAATGTATTCAACTAAAATGAAAAACAATAAATCCATATCATTTTGTAAAAGTATAAATGTATGAAGCATTCATGAATCATCTGCTCTTATTAAGAAAATAGCATTTTAAAAATTTTGTTTATAGCTAAATAGTTAAGATTCAGATATATTTACTCTAGTTTGTATGACCTTGTGAAACAAAAAAGAAATGTCAAGTTCCACATTTAGATAAATTTTATTTTTATTAATTTTGCTTATTAGAAACATCTAAAAGGCATGTGACATTAAATGTATTTTTGCAGCTGTTTTCATTAATTCATGTCAAACTGTGAAATTTTTTGATTTTTCCATGACCAGCCCATGAAATCAGTTGTCTAACTAGTTGATATATTGGCTTCTTACCAAAAAATGCTCTAAATAAAAGATGTGCTGTGAAATGACAAACATCCTTCTTGTGGATAAATCTCATAATTTTTCTTTTTGAAAATTAGAGAGCTAGAAATAGATATCTAGATCTTGTAATTCTATGTGAGTAAAAAGCTTTATGACATTTTGCTTGGACATGAATTGGAATTACAGAAAATTTCATTCTAAACTGTAGTTTTTTGTTTTGTTTTGTTCTCTTTACTAGTCATAAGGCTTGATTATCACTGCATAGGGTTTTTAAAAATGTATTCTTTCTCTCTTTTTTCTTTATATCCCCTTGTTTCTAATATCTATAAATATATAATTATGAAACATACACCCTGCCTCTAAAATTAAACATTATTATATACTTTGTATAAAAGTGATATATAATTAACAGTAAACATGTTATTGATTCTAGTCCCCTAGTCTGAATTAATTTGTTACTCAGCATATTAATGTTAATATTTAATTTGCTTAGTTAATGTTGGCTTAGTTATTATTCAGATCTGTCAAAGTGCTCTTATTTGTGTATTCATACAACCTGGCTCCAAAATAGTATTAATCTTACTCAAATTATTTTCTCTAGTATCTGCATATTTTATGTGAAAGCATATCAATACTTGTCTCATATTTCAACATTTGTTTTAAAAGTAACAAGCCTAACGATAATTAAAATTCTTACCATGAAACATTCTAATAGGTTTAATTGAGTTATATATTGGACATGTTTGCATGAGGCAAGTGTTTTGAAATTATTGAAGTATTTTTTATTAGAAATATCTTTTACTGCAACTCACTTTAATGTGTTAATGAAAAGACAAAGTAAGACACTGGAATTTGGTTGACTAATCTTAATCAATGATGTTTATAACTTTTGTTAGCAAATATATCAGGCTGAATTGTGCTATTTTTGTTACTAAAAACGATTAAATCTCTAGGAATATATTCTTAGATTTAATGCAAGATTTGTTCCCTTTTAAACATATCTGACACTAGATATCAATGTTCTTATTTCACTAAGTGGTGAGTCTTCTTCTGGAAAATCAAATAATGTTTAAACTAAAGGAACTTCTTGTGTTCAACTTTTAAAGTTTTCCAACAACCAGCATAAATAAGACTAGTATTTGCAATATTACTTTAAAAGAAAAGCACTAACATTAAAAATATATTAAAGTACCATAAAAACCAAGAATTCCTCTGAGCAACTAAATATCTAGAATCTTGGCAATCTTGGAATAATCCCCGTTTTCTCCTAACATTTTCATCATTCACATTTGCTCTAACAAAGAAAAATAGCACTTATAGAAATAGTATGTCCTCATTTCTCCAAGATGTACTGTGATATTTCATGTTGATAGTTGACTGTCAAATTATTCCAGTCATGTGATGCAAAATTGCTAGATATTTATATACACATATATGTTATATGTAATATATATTAGTCAATATAGTTGATCCTCATTTTTGCAGACTAAGTATTTGCGAATTTGCTTGCTGTCTTACAGTTTATTTGTAAACACAGAAATCAATGTTTTGGATGCCTACAGGGTCATTTATTTGCAGGCATATCCACAGTGTGAAAAATTTGAGTAATCTCATGCACATGTGAGTTCCCAGCAGAGACCGAATGAAAAATTTATGTCACCCCATGCACATGTGCATTCCCAGCTGAGGTTGAACGAGGCAATGCTCTGACTTTTTATTTCAAACTCATACTGCAAACAAGTGTCTTTTTCATGGTCTACTTAGTGGTATGATTTTTGCTTTGTCTTAGTTGATGTTGTTGGTAATTTCACTGTTTAAAATAACCACCAAATGCAGTTCTGTAGTACTATCTAATAATGCTCCCAAGCACAAGTCTGTGATCTGCCTTTCAGAGGAAACATATGTGTTAAATAAGCTGCCTAAAGACATGAGTTATCGTGCTATTGGCTAGGAGTTCAATATTAATGAATCAACAATATATATAAAATAAGGTGTCTCTAAACAGAAACAAACATAAAATAAGCTTTTGTATTGATCTGTTGACAGCAATGTGACCAGAGATTCTCTGGAATATAAGCTTGTATTTTCCCTAAGAACAATGCTTTAGTATTTGCAAATTCAGGGTTTGCAACAAAGTTATATAACACCACTACTGTGAATAATGCGATTTGATTGTGTATATACATGTATATATACACACATACACAAATGTTTTAATACACACATATAATTATATATTTTTATTATTTTAAAATTAATTTTGCCTAATATATATTTTTAAAGGTTAATTTTCTTTTAAAAGTAGAGAATTTTACAAAGTCAAAAAAAAAAGCAAACTACTAATGGTAATTTTCACAGAAATACTGCATCATGAATATAAAAAAATATTTACAGAAGATTCCACTGTAATCACTTAAATTGATGCTGAAATCATTATTTGAATCACATTTTATTCTATCTTTTAATCTACCAAATGTGGGAAATATCACATATTTGGTAATAATTTATACCTTATATATGAGTTGATTCATAGTATAATATTTTTGCAGTTTTTAACAATTGCTAAATTTACAAATATCATATTTATTTTTGTTCTTATTTATTGGGGAGTTGATATGATTTTTATGTTAGCAAAATAGAGATAGTTAAAAGATACAAGAGTGTGCAAAAGGGTTTTGAGAACTCACATATAAACAGAGTTGTGCTTCCCAATTTTTTTTTTATTTCAGCATATTTCAGAAGGAAAAAAGCTTAGGTTACATATATTGCCTTTGCTCCACCTGAGTCAGAGATTCAAGTGTGTCCATCCCCTAGATGGTGTATTCCAAATTTTTAAAATTCATACTGATATCTGGTAAAATATACTAGCAACAGAATCTGTTTTGGATTTTTCATCCAAGACATTTTTCAGAAGGTAAATTTTGAAATTTGTAGATGAGAGTATGGCAGAGAATATACTTTTGATGACATTCTTTCAGTGATATTATGAAATAGTTTAACATAAAGGTAAATAAAACACAGTGGTTGTATAGATGTTTATAGGTAGATCATAGAACAGGGACATACATCAACATAATTATGTGACCCAAGTTTTTTATTGTTGTTTGCTTGCTTTAATGATTTAGTACCTAGGGTCATGACCTGCTGAGTGCTTTATATCAGTGGATTTCTATAGATTTTTGATTCAGGCCAGCATTTAGAGAACTTTCTATAATTCTAGACTACCTGTAATTCATGGATTTTGTACTGGATTTCTGTGAGGAGGAGGTGATCCATTGAACTCATAATCTTGTTACAATAATTTCTGAATCACACAGAACTGAGTATACAATCATTGGAAAATTGAAATTCTAATTATAGAGATTCTTATAAAGTTATAAAATTTATTAACAAATCCTAGATTATAGGAATTTAAATTCCAAGTTTAGGATTTTGAGTTGTCTCATTTAGGAAGTCGTTACAGTGAACTAAGAAATTTTATATCTTGTCTACTTATCACAACTACACCTTGAGGGAGATGCTCATGTCAAGCCATTTCAGAGCTGAAGAACATGAGATCAAAAAGAGTAGGTTACTTGGATAAATTTATGTTAAACTATAGGACGTTGCTATTTTATCATGGTTCAACTTAGAATTTTTTGACTATACAATGGTGTGAAAATGATATACATTGAGTAGAAATTGTAGCTCAAATTTTGAATGTTGATCTTTTCCCTGACCAGGGATATGTAGTATAATACTCTTTTGTGAAGCTGGGCAATGGCTGGGAGCTGCAGTGCCCAGACAGCTGTACGATCATGAGGGCAAACACCTGATACTATACTCTATGGTGTAATGTACTTAGTAAATTTCATGAGCTATTCAACACTTTATTATAAATTAGACTTTGTGTTAGGTGATTTTGCCCAACTGTAGGCTACTCTAAGGGCTTGAGCATGTTTAAGGGGCCCTAAATTAAGCTATGATGTTCAGTATGTTAGGTATATTGAATGCATTTTTTGACTTACAATATTGTTGATTTATGATTTTATTTTGGGGACATAACCACATCACAAGTTGAGAAGCATCTAATAGTCAATTGTGAAGCAAAGATTTAAGGCTAGCTAATTTGATGCCAGAGCTTACATTCTTAACTATTATTCAAATAGTAAGTAAAACATTGCAATTTTTTTATTGAGCTAAAATATGCAGATCTAGAATTTACCATTTAACTGAAAAATTCAGTGAAATTCAGTACACTCACATTGTTGTGCAACAGTCACTGTTACTAATCTTCAGAATTTTTCATCAAAAATATGATACTATTTTGCAGACATTCAAAATCTATTGAATTTCCAACCCCTACTTGTCTTAGAAAGAACATCTGTAGAACAAATTAGAGGGGTAAGAATTGGAAAGTGGGTAATTACATATATCATTACCAAATAAATACAGCATTTGATAATGTTAAATGTTATCATTTACATTTATTTCCACTGTTTTAATTGTATAATTAGAGTTTACCCACAGTACCTAAAAAGATTCAGTTATGATAATAGTAATGATAAACACTATTCTTTAGCCTAAGAATTTGATATTACTGACCATTTCTATGCAAATGAGTTTATAGTGAAAATAAGTATCAGTAATCTGTGAAATAGGTAGCTATAACTATATTGAGAACTATGTTTATTTAAAAATATTTACATTATTTTTAAAAGTTATAACAAACCTTGGGAAAAAGTACTTGAACAGGTTTGTCAAGTAAAGTATTTTAGGGCATTTAGTTTCAAAGCATTCTGTATGTTGATCTACTTTTCCCCTAGAAACTAAAATGAAAGTCATGGAATTTCTTTACCTTATGTGAAATAATTAATTAATTTTCAATCAAGTTTCTCCTGTCCAAGTGGTTGTCTCTTAAAAACAGTTTAACTGGAAAGAAACTGCTCACTTTTTTGGAGATATTTCCTTTGCAATTTTAGTAATATTGGAAGTCTATTTATTTGAAAAGTACATTATTGAATATAAAACATGCATAGATTTCAGAAATAGAAATATTAAGATAGTATTTTATTTCATAGAAATACATACAAAGTTTTGATTTCTAAGGCTGATACCCCCCAAAATAAATGAAATTAAATAAATTACAAAAATATATTTTTTTATCTTATGATGGCATAGGTGTCATCTCTTCAGAGAGACTTTTCTTGACAAACTCAGTTAAATTGACCTTCTCTACCTGTTATTTTGCCCATCAAATTGTTGGCTTATTTCTTTAAAATATCTGGGGTTTATTCTTGTTTTAAATTTTAGAATATTAAGGGGGTACAAATGTTTTTGTTACATGAATCATTTTGTAATGCTTGAGTCATAGGCATAAATGTGCCCATCCCCTGAATAGTGTTTGTTGTACCTATTAGGTATATTTTTGCCCCTCCTCTTGTCTTCCCACTTGATTTACAATGAGTTTTACTTCCCTCTGTGCATATGTGTGCCCATCAGTTAGTTCTAATTTAATAGCAAGTACATGTAGTGTCTGTTTTTCCATTATTGAGATGCTTCACTTAGGATAATGGTCTTCAGTTCTAACCAAATTGTTGAAAAAGGTATTAATTCATCCTTTTATATGGCTGAGTAGTGTTCCATCATATACATATACAATGTTATGTTGATCTGTTCTTGAATTAATGGGCACTTGGGTTGATTCCACATCTGCTCAATTGTGATTTCTGCTGTAATAAACATTCAAATGCAGTCACCTTTTCCTTTGTGTAGTGAGATTGCTCTATTGAATGGTAGGTCTACTTTTAATTGTTTGAGGAATTTTCATACTGTTTTCCATAAAGGCTGTACTAATTTGCAGTCCCACCAATGGTGTATAAGCATTCCTTCCTCTCTGCATCTATTGTTTTAGGACTTTTTGATAAAAAAAAAAAAATCTTAAAAGGAGTAATGTGATATCTCATTGCAGTTTTAATTTGCATATCCCTAAAGATTAGTGATGTTAAACATTTTTTCATATGTTTGTTAGCCATTTGTCTATCTTCTTTTGAAAAGCTTCTGGTCAAGTCTTTCAGGTCTTTTGCCTGCTTTTTAATGGGTTGTTTGTTTTATTACTACTTATTTGTTTGAGTTCTTTGTAGATTCTGGATATTAGCCCTTTATTGGATGTAGAGTCCCACTGTATATGTTGTCTATTTGCTCTGTTGATTATTTCCTTAGTTGTATAAAAGCTTATTAATTTAATAAAGTCTCATTTATTTATGTTGTTGTTATATTATCATTGGAGTCTTAGTCATAAATTCTTTGCTTAGGTCAATATCTAGAAGAGTTTTGCCTACATTTTCTTCTAGACTTCTTTTTCCTGCTACTGTCAATTTCCATTGATCAGCAGATTGGGCTGATGGTACTCTTAATATGCAACCAGGTGGGTAAATAAAAAATAGGGATCAAACTTTTACAAAGTATATCTGGGTAGACAATCCATAATAAAATGAAAATCACAAAACTCTCATGATGGTGACATGCTTGTCTGGTTTAAATCGTGTAGCTGGGTGTGTTGCACATGTTCCAGATTAGGGTGTTTGAGGTAGAATCTCCAAGTCTTAAAATATACCCATGAGGACAACTGATTCCTACTTTCATGGAAGTGTTTGGCCTACACTGTATATTATTGTAAATCAGCAAATTGCTACCATGAAAGTAGCTCTTAAAACTTGGATCAGTCTGCGGGAGAGGACCATTTCCCAGCTAAGTGTGTACAGGGTTTATACAGGATGTCAGATAAAAAGTAAACATCAGTCATTTCAACAGTGCAGCACTTCCATGGATTACAATACTCGTACATCCCTCACAAGTCATATTTCAGGGTAGACAAGATGAAATATTGAGAAATAAAATACTAGTGGTTTATAGAAAATCATAAAATGATTGCCTTTTTTTCACTGACTTGAGTTTGCATCATAAATGTGTCAATAGACATCTTGTTGTCATAATATTAATTCTTTTGGAAAAAGAGCTAGCTCAATAATTTCAACTCAGACATTTGGTCTAATACACATTTATGACTATGATAGAAGTGATCAAAAATTGTTAAAACTAGAGATTTGTAAGGTATCTGATAGCATCAATATAGTTAGGATGCAGGCTAAGCAACCCAACAAAAGTCCAAAGTACACGCCAGTTTTTTCCTTAGGCAAAATAACATCGAAATACATTTAAAGCTTTTAGAATATTGACTTTATCAAATATCTTCTCAGAGAAATACAAAGTCACACATAATTTAATATTATCTTTCTTTGTTCAAAAATCTTTAAACATAGAATTATAATTGACGTTTGAATTTAATGAATAGAATGAAAATGCAATAGAATGATATAAAAAGACATTTCATAATATTATATATTTGTAAATAATATATTGATCCTCTTGACTGGAGGTGGAAGTATTTATATGCTGTGCAGTTATGTTTTTCGATGTATTTATAAATTGATAAAAAACACACTACTTGCCACAAGCAAGGACTGGACAAAGATAAAAAAAACTCTGTCATATGTAAAAGAGCTCCTTGGCAACCTCATGTGGGAAGAATTCTCCATGGATTATATATTTATAAAGAAAATCCAACCAATCTTCTGTAGCAGGCAGAAGAGATGTAGACAAAATAGAAGTTGAAGTGAAGGCTGTTGTCTAGGTTTGACTGTGCAGTGGAAGACTAGATCATGCACCATCACATAAACTATAGGCCTTTATGAAGGCACATTTTTGGCATTTTGTGCAAAACAGAGAGAATCCAGATTTGCATGGTTTGACAGTTATGCAACTTGTGGGGCTCATTTTAAGAAAACAAATATAACACACAAACACAAAATTAAGTAATAACACAATGCTTTTTTATGGTGAGAATTCTAATTAAAGCATGAAATTAAAAGTTGACAGATACTACAAACAAAAAAATGCAGAAAAGTAACAAATTTTAAAACTATTTCATTCCCTGATATATATCCATAATTCTGTTTTTATCTAAATTTTTTGGCTGCATACTCTTTGATCATCTGTTCAAATGATAAAAATAAAAACAGAGAGATACAGGTAACAATTATCAAAGTGATGCTTTGTATTTTCCAGAAAAATCTGGTTTCCTATTGTTTTATTCACTACTCAACTAACCATATGATTATAAAAATGTTAAGAAATGCCAGAATATACATGGCAAATCAAGTACACAGGAAGTGGCCTATGTATGGTAACAAGCAAGATTAAAAAAGAATAAAAATATAAAAGGGACTCAATGTTTATTTGGACATAATGCAAGTGTTAAGCATATAAAAGTCAATATGGAAGCAACTTCAATATATAGAACTCACTATTTCATTTCATTTCATTATTTCATATTATTTTATTTTACTTCTAACAATGTTAGGAGCATTATATACCTTTAAGAAAATTTTAAAACTGGCAATATTAAAAATTACAAATGTTCACATAATGCAGATCAAATTCCTTTGATTGCCAGATTTTATGTAATTTTTGTCCCCAAATATATTTATAATTTTTTATTTTATGAAAAATTATACAACTTGCAGGCCAGTCATTAAGTAAATGAAAATAAATTGATATAAAATGATAATTACAAAAAAAAATAAATTTTCACAATTTAAATGAGAAATAATACTGTATTCCTCTTTTATAATTTTATGCGACAGTCAGTATGAGAGTTTTGCAAATGTACATGTTCAGTGTTAGAAATGGGAGAAATCTATATTTGGTTTTATCAAACTAAATATTTGTATTTTCCTAATTACTACATGGAAGTAGTGAGATAATAATTAAACCAGCAGCACGTCTGTTTTGAAAAGATAACTTTTTAATTATTTGTTATGTTACATTAATCTTTATAATAATATTGAAATTCTTAATCTAGGTGTGTTTTTCTATTCTGCAACTTGAAAAATGTGTAGGTATTTTCCACTATTTTCAAGTGTCTATACCCTCAGTGAGACAGATGCAATCTTAGCAAGTGATGGAAAATTTATTCAACAAGGTCAATTTATGCTACCCATTTTTTTTCTGTTGTGAGAACAAGTCTCATTCTGTTGCTTGGCCAGAGTGATGTGGCACAGCCTAGCTCACAGCAACCTCAAACTCCTGGGCTCAAGCAATCCTCCTGCCTCAGCCTCCTGAGTAGCTGGGACTACAGGTCCATGCCCAGCTAATTTTTTCTATATATTTTTAGTTGTCCAGCTAATTTCTTTCTATTTTTAGGAGAGACGGGGGTCTCACTTTTGCTCAGGTTTGTCTCGAACTCCTGAGCTCAAATGATCCTCCTGTCTTGGCCTCCCAGAGTGCTAGGATTATAGGTGTGATCCACCACATCTGGCCTATGCAATCCCTTTTTCATATTCAAAAGGCAACATTTCTCTGTTCAATTGATACTATCAGCATGAATTTATAATATGTTTTCAGGGTTGCCACACTAAGCAAAATGAATTTTGCATGGGAATTTATTGATAATGAATGAATGACTTGATTTGAGAAAATGTCATTTATGTGAACTGACATTTTAAAAAATACTGACTTTGTACTATACCTCCACAAGTATTATCCAGTTAAATAACATTATTGCATTAGGTATTATATTATCCTCATTCAAAATCCAATATATTTGGACCTATATGTGTGTGCATGGATGTATGTATATCTGTACCCACCCATGTAGGTACTCTAGTTACTGGATCAACATTTGAGTAAATGCCATGAGTAGGCACCCATTGTCCTGGAATATGAAAGTAAAAAATATATTTCCTTTGTATGACTATAATGCTACTAGATACATTATTATCCAGAGCAAATTACAAATGGATAGGTGGAATAATTTACATATTAGATTTATGAGAGAATAGGAACTGAGATCTCCAATCTTTGAGCCTTACCTTGATTAAGAAGTGTTACTGTGGAATATCTTTCATTGATTAAAACTCAGGGGCAAGAAAAATATGTAAGGCCTTGAAATAGAATTATGTTGAGGTAAGGGAGAGTATCATCTGATATCTCAGGCCTCCCACAAAGGACAGATAGTGAAGTCTTGCCCTGGAACAGTTAAGCACTGAGACTGGTAACCCATCTACAGCAACACAACCTGAAAGAATGCTGTTTTTGATAATGACAGGTTAAACAGAGCTATATAATTGAAACTCAAATACATAACCAGCTCTGTGGGCTGTTTAGTAAACTGGATATGAAAAAACATTGCCAAAAATTGGAAGTAACCATGAGACAACTGACATGTAGCAGGTGTAACATAGGGATAGCAAGAAGCAACTTTTGTTGTCTCTCTACTTTTTTTTTTATTTCAGCATATTATGGGGGTACAGATTTTAAGGTTTCAATAAATGCCCATTCCCCCCCTCCCCCCAAAAGTCTGAGTCTCCATCATGACCATCCCCCAGATGGTGCACATCTCACTCATTATGTATGTATATACCCGCCCCCCTCCCCCCTCCCACCTGCCCAATACCCTATTACTGTAGTACCTATGTGTCCACTTAGGTGCTACTCAGTTAATACCAGTTTGCTGGAGAATATATCTGGTGCTTGTTTTTCCATTCTTGGGATACTTCACTTAGTAGTATGGGTTCCAGCTCTAACCAGGAAAATATAAGATGTGCTATATCACCATTGTTTCTTAGAGCTGAATAATACTCCATGGTATACATATACCACATTTTATTAATCCATTCTTTGATTGATGGGCACTTGGGCTGTTTCCACAGCCTTGCAATTATGAATTGTGCTGCTATAAACATTCGAGTGCAGGTGTCTTTTTTGTAGAGTGTCATTGGATCATTTGGGTAGATGCCCAGCAATGGGATTGCTGGATCAAATGGTAGATTCACTTGTATCGCTTTAAGGTATCTCCATATTGCTTTCCACAGAGGTTGAACTAGTTTGCAGTCCCACCAGCAGTGTAGGAGTGTTCCTCTCTCTCCGCAACCACGCCAGCATTTATGGTTTGGAGATTTTTTGATAAAGGCCATTCTCACTGGGGTTAAGTGATATCTCATTGTGGTTTTGATTTGCATTTCCCTGATGATTAGAGATGTTGAGCATTTTTTCATATGTTTGTTGGCCATTCTTCTGTCTTCTTTAGAAAAGTTTCTGTTCAAGTCCTTTGCCCACTTTTTAATGGGGTTATTTGATTTTTGGTGAAAACAGGGCTGATATATTTGAAATGCAGGAATACAACTGAGGTATGTAGATGATATATAATAAATAAATAGATGTTAAATAGATAGGGTATTAATTTTCTAGGGCTAACATAGCAAGTACCACAAACTAGATGTCTTATAATAAAAGAAAATTGTTATCTGACCAAGAGGCTGATAAGGATGATAAGTGTTGGTTCCTTTTGAGCGAAGAATCCTCTGAGGGAGAATCTGTACCAGGCCTTTCTCCTACCTTCTGGGAGTTCACCAAAAGTCTTTGCCATTCTTTGAAGATCCATTGATCTAACACTCTGCCTTAGCACGATATTCTCTCTGTCTCTCTCGTGTAGTCCTCTCTCTGTGCATATCTAACTCTGTGTCCACATTTCCCCTTATTTATAATGACACCAGTCAAATTGGATTAGGGCCCACTCATTTTAACTTGATTGTTTCTGTAAAGATCTTCATTCCAAATAACATCACATTCTCTGAGCTATTAGGGGTTAGAACTTGAACTTATATTTATTGGAGGACAAAATTCAACCTATGACACATAGGAATATATATAGAGAGAGATAGAGATAAATAGATAATATTAAAATGGACAAAAGGAACATGTAAACTTAGATTATTTTGCATTCTTTATACATGAAGGTGGTGACTACCTTATCAATTATGTATTTAATCAACATACTAGGTCTCAGAATAAAAGAAAAACTTTAAAATTGTTCTTTTTAAAATTTAACATTGCTCTTTCATATATGAAACATATTTTTTGACCATTGATGAATTAACATAAAAGTACTGTGTCCACAACTTGCCATGTAGAGGAAGAATTTATAGAAGGAAATTTCTCCAATTGTTTCAACATATTAAAGTTCATGATCAAATTTAACAGTAACTTAAGTTTATAGTAAATCAATTGAGTTATAAAACCTATGAGAATATGTAACACTCCCATTAAGTAAAGGAATGCTATGAATATGAATAATAAAATATAGTTCCCATTCTCAAGAAGACAAAAAGACAGTCAATGAAAATCTTTAAATGAAGTGTTAAATAGTCTCCAAATACTATTGGTGATTTTAAATTGAAAACAGAATTTTAGAAAGGGAAATATATATGTAATCTTAGTAAATGCTGGTAGAATATAGAGAAGTTTTTTTGGAAATAATTTAGAGATAAGAACAAGCTCAACATGTTTTTAGATAATGTCTTCCTAGACAAGAAGTATAGTGGAGTTGATATTCACAGGCTATAGTGACTGATCATATGTGGTGAATGGAGACGAGACATGAATCTAACATACATAAACTCAACTCATTTCTGAATATAGTTAACAGGTGATTGTGTTTTGTTCCATGGAGAAAAAAAAAAGTTAAAAACTAAAATTCTGAAATACTAAAGTATTTTTTCCTAAGATTCAGTTGAGATTTTGTTTTTCTTTGTTTTTTCAACTCTGAAAGAAAGGAGAATAAAATTTAAAAATAAGATAAAGAGGAAAACTTTAAGCTGGTTAAAACAAAAAGATATTGATAAATTTAACACATCCCATGAAAGTGAGAAAAATGTTTTATGTGATTCAGACTGCCTGGGAGAGAGGATAAACCAGACTCTAAGAACCAGCAAACAAAACCTAAAGAAGAACGAGGAAAGATCTGCCTCTAAAAGGATTATTTTTCATAAAACACTCAAAGCAAAAGGTATGAAGAAGATAAAGAAAGAAGCTTGTGACCAGCTACTGAATAGATATAATTTTAAAAAGCAGGTCGAATAGAAAAGGAAGGGAATTTAGTTTAGGTACAGAGAGTAGTTTTGACAGTTACTTACATTATGTATTGTTTTTTTCTGGAAGTTTTCTTTTACTGAAACACTGCTTACAGAAAATACAGAAAGTATTCCTCCACAAAATAAGAAATGTATCTGTCAGAATTCTTTATGTGACTTTGATTACGGTTTAAAATTTATACTATGCATTTGAATTTAATTTTCTTTTCTTTTTGGTCATGGGGATTAGGCACTGAATGAATACAGATAATCTGAGAAAAGAATAGCAAACTAGTCATCCTGGGAGGTTTCTAAACATGTGGGAGTTGGGAAGGAATTTATTTGTTTAAGCTTTGTTTCTTCCATGAGAAGTATGTTACTTCTCTTTTTGATATATAACAACAGCAATAAAAAATACTGAATTTTAGTGGATGCTCAGATGTAAAGTATAAATGAAAATTACCTAGAGTATTTGAGAGTTTACTGGTATATAGGCTTACACAAAGGAGAGCCCCTCTGACTAATGAGAGCAGAGTTTTCAGAGGCAAGACCAGAAATTGCCACCAGGAAAGGTAATCCTTTTCAATCAAACTCTTGGATTACCACTGCAGAACTGGCTCGTGGGCTATGGCCTGATAGATTGTTAAAATCCAGTTTGTCAAGTCTAGCAAATACAGTTCCAAAATCATCATCATGTAGTTTTTTGCTGAGTCTTAACAATTTTCCCAGAAACAGTTGTTCTGATTCTTTCATATGTGGCCCTGGCTGTTAGCTATTCTATACTCTCAGGCTCAGGGCTATCTATAGGGCAAAAATTCATGCATAAAATTTCCTGTATCATTATAGTTTGGAATTGATGGCTAGTATCTTATGCCCAGAACAGTGTATCCCACACAGTACATACAAGATAGTTATTTGTTTGATGCATGGATGAATGTCAAAACCTTGCTATGATCTAGGACAACTTCAGACTTATATTTATTTTATTTTATTTTTGTTGAGACAGAGTCTCACTTTGTTGCCCAGGCTAGAGTGAGTGCCGTGGCGTCAGCCTAGCTCACAGCAACCTCGAACTCCTGGGCTCAAGCAATCCTGCTGCCTCAGCCTCCCAAGTAGCTGGGACTACAGGCATGCACCTCCATGCCCGGCTAATTTTTTCTATATATATTAGTTGGCCAATTAATTTATTTCTATTTATAGTAGAGACAGGGTCTCAATCTTGCTCAAGCTGGTTTCAAACTCCTGACCTTGAGCAATCTGCCTGCCTCGGGCCTCCAGAGTGTTAGGATTACAGGCCTGAGCCACCACACCGGCCCAAAGGCTTTTATTCATCACTGGTTTGGGATTCAAGCATAGCAGCGGGTTAGAGAATGGACCCCAGAGTCCAGCTGAATGGATTCCTTCCCAAATGCACCATTTATTAGCTGTGTAACTGGATGCTAGAATTAAATTTGGGCGCCTTAGTTTCCTCTTCTATAAAATAGAAGTATTTAGTGTTGGGGATTGTTGTTAGTATCAAATTATAAAATGTCCAATACATACCAAGCAATCCAAGTTAGCTATTGAAAAAATAAGATTTATTAAGTCTATGCTATAACAACTGAACAGCTACCACAGCTGCAACAACATAAAAACTTTCATAGAAACAAAAACAATAATTTAATGAACATATACATATGAGAAGCCAGGGTTACAGGGAAATTAAGGACTGACTTTTGATTTGCATTCTGACAATTCTTTTCTGGACCCAGTACTACCCTTTACAACCACAGAGGAATTGGGAATATAATTTAATGTCTTTTAGTTTTAATTTCCTCCTTATATGTTGCAGATATTGCATAATAATGCATGTTAGGTTTTAGATTATGTATAAGATAATTATTTGTCACATTTGTCAATTTTTCACAGATCATTCTACTAACTGACAATGCACACTATTGGATTAATTAAATGGCCTCCTGACTAATGACCTTGCTTGCAAATAGACCTCCCAGTACTCTCCGCTGTGTAAAATAGTTTTCATGATTTTTATTAAAACAAAGATAATGTGTGCTCTTCAAAAAGAGAAAGGTTAAATGCTGAAGAAGAAAGAAGGAAGGAAAAAAATGGCTGCAATCTCAATGTCTATATATAAAAATAATATTTTATTTGACATAAATAGAATACTATCATGTATACAGTTTTTCATGGTCAAATTTTCTTTATTGGTGAAATTTGTTCTCTCAACCTCACAATCCTCTAAATAGAAAGCTGACATTTACAATTTTACATTCTTCTACCCATTTCTCCATGATCCTATACTTATTTTATATTTGTAGTGAATAAGATCTCGCTACACCTCTAGCACTAATGGCTTATGTTTAATATTATGTTTCTTTTAAATGTTTATGACTGTAATTTTTCAATAGTTTTAATTTTATACTATTTGTACATAGGTTTTTCTTTTGGAACTGCTGGATTAAAACTCAATAAATTGGGAAAGCCTTCATCTATATTTTATGGAAGGAGACCTTTGGAATAACTTGAATAATTATGAAATTATGGGCTAAAATTTAGTGAATCTTTGACAATAAAGCCAAAATCTCACTAAACATCAGGGAAATGCAAATAAAAATCACAGTGAGATACCATCTCACCTTAGAATGACTATCAACAAAAAGACAAAAATAAATAAGTAAATAAATAGCATATGCTGGCAAGAATGTGGAGAAAAGGAAACATACACTGTTAGTGAAAATGTTAATTAGTATAGCCCTTATGGAAAATGCTATAGAGATTTATTTTTTTTAAAAAAGTAAATTAAAAATAGAAATACCATATGACCAAGCAACACCACTACTAGGTGTTTAACCAAAGGAAAGGAAGTCAGTATGTGGAAGAGATATCTGCATTTCCATGTTTATTGCAGCTTTATTCATGATAGCCAACATATGAAATCAACCTAGTGTCCATCAGTATATTAATAGATAAATAAAGGTGCTATATATACACAAAGGAATATTATTCAGACATAAAAAGTATGAAATCTTGTCATTCACAGCAACATGGATGACACTGAAGAACATTATATTAAGTGAAATAAGCCAAGCACAGAAAGATATATGCCATATGTTCATACTCAAATGTAGGAGCTAAAAAGAAAACAAGCTTATATAAGTAGAGGGTAGATTATATCTATTAGGGGCTGTGAAAGGTAGAGAGGAGGGGAGAATAGGAAGAGGTTGGTTAAAGAAACGTCACAGCTACATAGGAAGAATGAGTTCTAGCATTCTGTAGCACTATAGGGTGCCTGTGGTTAACAACAATTAAACATATATTTTCAAAAAGCTAGAAAAGTATTTTGAATGTTCACAATACAAAGAAATAGTAAGTGTTTGAGTTGATGGATATACCAGTTATCATTACACATTATATCAGGTATAAAAATACCACTCTATCTCATAAATATGTACATAAATATGTCAACTAATAACAAAAGAAAGAAAAACAGAATGGATTAATTATCATATATTTCTGCAATAAATACTATACCATAATAAGTGACAAAATTGTAAGACTACTCAATGATATAGCTAACTCTCACAAACCTAACATTAAGCAAAAGGTCAAAAGAAGAAAGTACACGTTGTTTAATCCCACTTACACGAAAAGCTCAAAAACAGGTTTAAGCCACATGTTGTGGGAATCAGAATGTGGTTATCCTTGGTAAGGGAACTGTGCCTGATAGGGGGCTCAAGGGATATATCTAGGGTCTTGCTAAAGTCTGTTTTTTGACTGGGTGCTGGTTTTAAAGGTATGTTGATTAATTGAGATCTTAAGTTATGGCTTGTGCATTTTTTTGTATATATGTAATACCCAACAAAAAGTTACAAGAAAACAAAAATTAATCTATATGTGAGAGTTGGCAAAATACACTGGTAACTTCCCTGCACTGCATGGTGACTGTCCAACAAGCTTTCATACTGCTTGTCTGTTATATATGACACATGGATATTTGTAGCTTTATTTTGGAAACTCAGAAGATTTAATAAAAATAGTCTTTACCATGTCTCCTACTCTAAGAAATAATACAAAATCTTCTAACTTCGTGCTTATAATCAACAGGGATGATTCCACAGGGCACCAGGCTACCAATGGAGAGGTGTGAACTGTTTAGGAAAACATTCTAATTGTATTTTTGTCTGCTCCCACCAAGCACAGTGTTCCTCAATTCCTTAACACTTTTTCATTGACAAGATTGCTAATAAAATATTATTTCACCTGATTTCTTCCCACTATTATATTTTATATTATTTTTTTTCTATCAAACTCCCCTAGGTTTTGCTGAGATAGTTAATAAATTTGGGTTCAGACTATAGCTTTTTGTCCTTTTACAATAATTTTTTCTAAACAAAGGATTTTATTTGCATTGACACTGAAATTTCTAATTTATATCTTTATCAATTTAAACTTCATTCTCCCTCCCATGTATATGTGCATCTGTATATTTTAGGATTTACTGCTCACTACTCAACTTCCTATTCATTGTCTCCTATGTCAATGTCCTTTTTTCCCCTCATTAATTTGCTGTTGCATTAGAGTCTTCTGTCAAGTATTTTCTGCAAATGAGTTGCAAATTGGTATAAGCTTTGAATCCTTGAATATCTACAAAAAAAAAAATGTTCCTCCTCTTGAGAAGGGCAAATATCTGTTTAAAAAGAGTAATAATATCTTAACTTGATATATGATTCTTGGATAAAGGAGTCTTTTCATATATTCTTCTATCTTTTGGTGTGAGAGATGAAAAGTTCAATACAGTTGAGTCTTTTAGTTTCTAAGTAACTTGTTTGTCACAATGCTTAAATAATTTCCTTTTCTTTTATTACTTAGAATTAAGATATTTTAAAAGTATACACATAAGTGAGTAACATTTTTTTTTAAATCAAGATTCCCTGTATCTCAGAAACCTTTACCAATTTTAGACTAAAATGTTTCTTACAACCAGGAATACCTTTCAGTATTATTTCTTCAAATTTTTTCCTTCTATATTTATTTCTAACTCTTTGCTATCATGTAATTTATAGGTCACATAATTTTGTTTCAAAGTTACTTCAAAATGTAATATTATATGAAAAATATGTTTTTATGGTATAAAATAAACTATTAACAGTAGAATAATATACAAACTAACATATTTGTAATTTTTAACACTTTTTATCCCCACATGGAGCTATCATCTAGAAAGTAGAATAAGTTATACTTTCTTGAAAATTTGTGTTGTTATTTACTAAAGTGGTGATGTAGTCATTCAATCAGTACACATTTAATCAATATTATAAACACAATGCATTCATTAGTATAGTAAAACAGTGTGGTAAAATATCATTCTTTTCCACAAAGTAGCATCTCCTCCTCTCTTGTGATTATGAATGACTACTTCTAAAATGAAAAATTATGTTTTTCAGGTTACCAGTCTGTGAGCTAATCTTTAGTATAAATTACTGAACTTATCTAAACTTTTTATTGTCATAACTGGACACTCAAATATTTTAAGTAGTACAAAAATTATAAATACCTATAAGTAAAAATTAATTCTATAGCAATGAGTTATGCAAATTTGCTATAATAAATGACCTATACAAGGGAATATAATATAAATGAATACATTATTAAATAAAAATATTAAAAACCTCATAATACTATTTATTAGTATTTCAGAGAATCAAAATAAAGTATGATAAATTATTATTTAGGTCTGAATATTTATTTTTCCCTTGAACTAAAATATTTCTGTTTTGCCACCTTTAGATAACTGCACATGTTCCTAATATTTTGAAACTTCACAAAAAAGTTAAAACTATTCCCTTGTTTTCTGTGTGTTGAATATGATCTGCATGTATTTGGTGGGTGTGGGGATCTCTCATAGTTATATGCTTCCACATCACAAGAGAAGTGAGGAAAATAACATTGAAAATTGCTTGAAGTTATCCACTAAAATTCAAATATACCTTCCACTTACATTTCACTGGACGAATGAGTCATACAGAAGGACCTAACTTCAAAGGGAGTATGGATATGCAATTCTACTGCTTGTCCAGAAGGAGAAAAGTTTGAAATACATGAAAAATGGCACTGATGATTTCCACGATTTGTAATACTTTCCTGTGTCCGGTCTCTATTTCTTGACTGTTCTTTGTCCAATTTCCTTTTTGATGTATTTTCTTTCATCCATTTTATTCTACAATTGGATCATCTACAAATGCTAATCAAGGTACTAATTTATAGATAAGCAGCATATTTTGTCTCAAAGTACAAATCTCTCCTGATAGAATGTAAAATAAAGGCCCTGTCCAGCAACTCCCTGATATATATATATATATATATATATATATATATATATATATATATATATAACATAGCTATAATATGTTTCCTAATATAGTGTTGAAAATATACACATACATACGAATACTAATTGAAATAGACACCATGGCTCTTTTTAAAGACTTATTTTAAAGAGTTCCATCACTATTTCTCTAGTTTTTTTTTTTTTTTGAGACAGAGTCTCACTTTGTTGTCCAGGCTAGAGTGAGTGCCGTGGCGTCAGCCTAGCTCACAGCAACCTCAAACTCCTGGGCTTGAGTGATCCTTCTGCCTCAGCCTCCCGAGTAGCTGGGACTACAGGCATGCGCCACCATGCCCGGCTAATTTTTTTTTAAATATATATCAGTTGGCCAATTAATTTCTTTCTATTTATAGTAGAGACGGGGTCTCGCTCTTGCTCAGGCTGGTTTTGAACTCCTGACCTTGAGCAATCCGCCCGCCTCGGCCTCCCAAGAGCTAGGATTACAGGCGTGAGCCACAGCGCCCGGCCTATTTCTCTAGTTTTTTAATTGTTCTGGTCTCAATCTTCTCACCTGTTAGTGGTAATAATTGCAGCTATCTATACTTAGCACTGTGCTTGGCTCAATAAATATAAACTGCCATTTCCACTATTAACATAATAAAGCACATACAATGATCTGAACAAGACAAATTTTTATATTGCCTTAAATTAATTGAGATAAAAATAAAATATATTATTTTTAAAATCCACATTGTTCATGTATTAATTGATTCCTTATTCCTGTATTGCTTCTCAAGTGTTGATATATTAAACAGTCAGGTGGGAGGATTTTTCAATAAGGTTTTTCAATATTCTCTAGTTCTAGCTTTACCAATTCTGAATCAACAGTATGAGAAAGTACCCGATATTTGTATATTTAGCAACTTCTCTGGGGGAATCTGAGAGGAGAAAAAAAAAGTAATGGCCCTCTTATTTGGGGAGGTTGTTTCTACTTTTTAATATTGTTCAAACTTAATTTTGTTTCCAAAGATGTCCTTGCATTTTTTAAAAGCATATAACTTATAATACATACTAAAACTCACTTTGCTATTTATGAAGTAGAAAACTTATTAGGAAAAACCATAGAGTACATAGAATCAATAAAAGATTATGAGAATCTTTTGAGCCAGAAAATAGTCCAGAGAGCACAGAGCAATATTAATTAACACTAAAAGGAAATAAAAGTTTAGATGGATGTTTTAATTTAATCCAAATGTAAAAATTTGCAAATATAGAGAAAAGATGGGGAAAAAATCCTATAATATGACTGAAACTACCAGAAACTATTTAATTTGAATTGGGTTTATTACATTAGAGAAACTGAATTGATTGTTTCATTTACTTTTATTAAAGATGCTTCAAATTACTTCATTTTGTATTAATCACAAGTTACAATTCAATTTCCTATATAGATGAAATTTTCTCATATCAAAGGCATGAAAATCTTACTGACCCACTTAGAGAAATATCACTTCCTCTACAGAGATCCTGTTCCTCTTGCCTTTCAGAAAAATTCTTTTGTTTGATAAAAGCACTACTTACAGAAAGTAATCTTAATCAATTACATTTCTACATATGTATCTTCAGCACTCCTCATCTTCCAACATTTATTGCTATCAAGATGAAAAGCCACTTCAGATATTCAGATGAGAAATCAAGTAACAGCTCCAAAATTCACACAAAGAGTGAGCTTTAGTGCAAAGTATCAACATAGGTAGATTTGAGTCTAAAGTCTATAATTTATCATTTTGAACTAAAATGATAGTTGGCATGTACTGGGGACTTGTATGCATTGTTTCTATCTATGCATTGGCTTTCAAAATCATCAGGAAGGAGGGTTAAAGAGGCAGATACTTAGAAATATTAAATATCTTTCCCAAGGTAAAATTACTGACTTAGAGTACAGTTCCACTACTGTGCCCCACTCAACTGATATCAACTCTTGTCACTCTCCTGACACTCAATATCAGCTTCTTTCTTGGATATCTTTTTCAGATCACATCTTTCATAATGATAGCTATCACTGACTTCATAAAGAGGAACTGATCATTTTCCCACCTGGCCTATAGTCAGATATACTTCAAATTTTACCTTGGGACCATAACATAGCTTAAATTCATATATACAGCATATAAGTGGTATATATATCAAAAAGGTCCCCAACCTTTTTGGCACCAGGGACTGCTTTCACGGAAGACAACTTTTCCATGGACAGGGTCAGGGTGAAGCTCAGGAGGTGATGCAAGCAATGGGGAGTAAATACAAATGACGCTTCACTCACTCACCCACTGCTCACCTTCTCTGCTGTGTGGCCCAGTTCCTATCAGGCCACGAACTGGTACCAGTTCACGGCCTGAGGGTTGGGGACCACAGGCATTAGAAAGTGCTTAAATGATGCTGAAACATATAAAGTTATATCAGTATTCAAAATCATTATTATTTGATCTAAAATTATCACCTAAATTAGGGATATATAAGTACATTGGATAGAAAACTTTTAACATATAAAGAGACTCTTTCAAAGACATAAAGGTACAGAATTTTAAATGAAAGAAAATGAGAATAGAAATATCTAGAAAATATCACACAAAAATAAATCTGGTATTTATATCTGAATATTTACGTTTATGTATAATGCTAAACACAAAATTTAGGGTGGTGGGTAATTTAGGGTAAGTGGAGGGGATTTAACAATCAGGAAGTATTCACAGGGGCTCTCAGTTGAATTGCCAGTATTTTATTTGCTAATTTTGCAAAAAAGTGATCAACCTCACTTATAATACAAGAAATATAAACTATAAAGTACTATTTTCCATCTATCGGAATGTCAAAAAAACCCATAAACTACATGACATACTGCTTTGCTCTATCATACATACATTACTGGTTTGAATGAAATCTGGTATCACTCTTATTGATAACACAATTTGTTAAATTTAAAAACACATTTTTGTGTGTTTTATTTGCCTTTAATTGAAGTATACTATAAAGTGCCCAAATCTTAAGCGTACACCTCAATGAAGTGTTATATATATTAATATTGTTTTGATTTTGAATTGCACATAGGGGTTTCGGGAAGGAAGAGCCTTTCTAGGGCTGGCTTTGAGAAAAAGACCATGTTTAGTGAGTAGTACTTTTATTCCCCAGGATGTGGTCTATAACCAACACAATCATTCTCTATTTCATTTTCTATTGACTTAATTGTCCTTCAAAGATACTATCAACTGGGACATTAGCTACCTTACTTTTTTCTTTATCCTTTTTTTCCCTACTCAATGATGTTTTCCCATTTTTAAATATAGAAACACCATTTAATTTGTAAACCTTCACTATGTGTTATAGAGAAAAACACTTGGATGCTTGGAAAGTCTGTGTGGCTTGTCCAGCATTTTTACCAGCAAGACAGATATGACCACATTTTGGGAGCATTTTTTTTATTTCAAAATATTAAGGGAGTGAAAATATTTTTGTTACATGGATAGCTTTTATAATGCTTAAGTCAGGGCTATTAATGTGACCATCACCCGAATAGTGTTCATTGTACCCGATAGGTAGATTTTTACCCCTCTCTTACTCTCCCTCCCCCTTCTTGATTTCCAATGACTTTTACTTCTCTCTGTGCCCATGTGTGGCCATCAATTAGTTTCAAATTATTAGAGAGTACATATGGTGTTTTTTCTTTCATTCCTGAGATACTTCAACTAGGATAGTGGTCTTCATCTCCATCCAAATTGCTGCATAAGACATTAATTCATTCCTTTATGACTGAGTAGTACTCCATGGTATACATATACTACATTTTGTTAATCCACTCATGAATTTATGGGCACTTAGGTTGCTTTCACATCTTTGCAATTGTGAATCATACTGCAATAAACATTTGAGTGCAGATGTATTTTTGATAAAATGACTTCTTTTCCTTTCGGTAAATAGTGGTATGATTGTGGGTCAAATGGTAAGTCTATATTATGTTATTGAACAAGCTCCATATTGTTTTCCATAGAGGTTTATCCATTTATTTCAGTGCTATGATATAAATATTATACTATAATTCTGCTGAAACAATGCTATATAACAAACCAGCCCAAACTGAATGGATTAAATACAATTAGCTTTGAAATCTCACAAGAATATGGATCAATGATTTAAGTTGGTTAGTTCTGGTGTTATCTGGCTTGTATTGCATTTCTAGCACTAGATATCTGTTGGCTGGCAGTTAGCTGGGGTGACTTGGCTATCTTTCAGGCAACTCTCACATCTCTCCAATAGGTTAATGTGGGCACGTTCTTATGGTAAAGACAGAGGTACAAG
This sequence comes from Microcebus murinus, assembly GCF_040939455.1. Lineage (NCBI taxonomy): Eukaryota > Metazoa > Chordata > Mammalia > Primates > Cheirogaleidae > Microcebus > Microcebus murinus. The sequence goes on from NC_134114.1 coordinate 19,684,889, forward strand.
AGCAAGAAAGCTCAGTCTTGAAAGTGTCTGTCAAGCCTCTGTTTGCTTCCTGCTCTCCAAAATTGCACTGGCCTGCAATTACATGGCTAAACTCAGAACTAAGGATGAGGAAACAAATTTTGCCTCTTTGGTGAGATTAATTTGAAAGTCACATGTCAAAGATAATGGATACAGCAGATGGTAAAGTATTATTGACATTAAAGTAAAGGTCCTCAAACTTTTTAAACAGGGGGCCAGTTCACTGTCCCTCAGACCGTTGAAGGGCCATTGGAGAGTGTGGCGCACATTCCACACATGTGCACTGTGGGCCCAGGAGGAGTCGGCTGCTAAGCAGGACAGGCAGCGGTGGCAAAAACACCCGGTGGGCAGGATAAATGTCCTCAGAGGGCCACATGTGGTCCTCGGGCCATAGTTTGAGGATGCCTGCATTAAATCAATCAATGTACTCAATTCTTCAATGTAGCCATTCATATAAAGAGTTTTCCCAGAGATTTTCTTGGACATATGTGATATGATCTCAGCATAATATTTAGTGAAATATTCTTTATATCAAGAAATAAAAAATTTCGAGCAGGAAAAATATCAATCATGTATGTGTAAGGGATAAATTAAATAATCATAAAAATTCCATATGAAGGTATGTTCTATAGCCACTGAAAATTATTTACATGATAAAGCAAGTGAAAAAGCAAGATGCAAATAGGCATTACATGCTACCATGTTTCAAAATAATATATGCTTAGCTATTTCTGGAAGAATTGTTATTAAGTGCCAAAGATAGACGATTGCCATTGGAGAGGAGAACAGGAAGACTGAGTAACAGAAGTGATAATGATATTATGAAATACAGTGTACCTTCCAGTCTTTTTGAAATTTTTTACTATAGGCATGCATTGTCCATTTCACTTATGTATTTTTTCACACAATGACTTGTGAATATTTTTTGGGTATCCTACATCAATTAAGAGAAAGGGAAAATATATAATAATTAATCCCAAGTAGGTAGAATTTCCAATATGTGTCCCACTCTTCAACTTATTTTTGTCTGAATTCAGATAAACATACTATGTAGAATAGAAAACCCAATATATGTAAATTTCATATAGTTTATATAAATTGCCAAAATATTTGTGTCTATATTTGAATTAATGAATATGTCTTGTACATTTTTTTAAATTATTTATGTCAGTGATTTTTTTTCTGCATGTAGTTTTGCTAATGAGATGACAGCTCTCCTTTAAGGAAGAAGACAATATTTTTATTCTGTCCTCTGGATTATTGCTTGGAGTAAGAAGCAACATAACACAGTAGAAATGCAACAAGATTTTGATTTTAAAAGAACTGCCACAAATTCAGGATGTACAGCCATTTCTTCTTGAGCAAATTTTTAAATTCTTTTTCTAAGTGTCATTCTTCCATTCTGCAGGGTGGGAGGGAGAAATGGGAGAAAGATTTGCTACCAGACAGTGGCTGTTGAATATTTCTAGTCCTTATTTGTATTCTACTCTACAAGTTGTTGATTGTTAATTGTTCTGACTTCTTATTGTTTGGCATTAGTAAATACATTTAGTATTTCTCAAACTCTCTTCCATAAAAATGATTTTTTTCCTGGTTAAAACAAAATATATAGAAAAAGGCAATATATTTTTATAATGTCCTAATGGTTTGGCCAATTTATGTGAATTATTTTGTGTTTTAATATACAAATAATAAAATTTAATACAAATGAATCACATTAGAGATATTTTAGGCTGGTCTCTTGCTGTTTGTAAGACAGATGGCAACATTTCTAAAGTTATAAATATAAATTATAGTGTATGTGCCATTGGGTATTCACATGCATAATTTCAGATATATTTGACTACTTATTTTTCATAAATATGTAAATATTTGTTTCATCTTTGGGGACCAAATCAGTGTATTACATCCAAATAATAATCCAAAGGGAACAAATATCTATTGAACTTGGTTACAGAATTTGTAATGAATATAATTTGGCAAAGTAAATGACTTTGAGAATATAACTTTTCAAAGTGAATATCATACTGCAAAGAGAAATAATTATAACTAGTATTAGAAGCTAAAAATATTATGTATTGGCTTTAAAAATGGGAAAACAGAATAACAAATTTAGAGATAAAATTCAAGGGGCAGCATTTAAAAAAACTTACAATAAATAAACACAAATAAACATAGGGTTAGAAAAATTACACTGACTTTCAAATAAAGTATTCAACATTTTCTTATTTATCATTGGTTTTACACAATGGTTTAATTTTTAAAAGAATTTTAGTTAAAGCTGCAAAATTGACATTTTGAACATTACTTAATTTACATGGAAGGAGAGTTTATGTGTAGACAAAATCAAAGATTCTATTAGGAGCTAATGACAGCCTACATGCTGTGCATCTATATATGTCCCTATAGATCAATTATACTATAGGATTTCTGAGTTCAACAAAAGTTGACCTTTAGTGAATTTTATCTAGTGTCATGTATACAATGTCCTCACATACCCAGAAGACAATAGATATTATTAGATCTTAATGAAAATCAAATTTCCCTATATTCAGTAATTAGCTAGTAAAACTAATTATTTGAGGACCTACAAAACTAGTGTTAAAGGTGATTAAGCCAAGTTAATGATTACAAAAATAATTATACATCCACAGTGAATCTCAGAATTATAATTGGACTGTCTTTCCCAGTTAATTAGATAATTAGCACACCAAGATTGTTGAAAAACTTTAAGCAGTTGGAAAAGTGCATCCTTTAGAAATCTTACATTTACATGTGTTCTTTAGGATAATTTGATATCACAAATCTCCCAAACTTAAGAGACAACATGTGATTTTCATTATTTACTATAATTAGTAGTTATCCAATTAATGATATTGTTATTAATCCCTTTCTATTCCAAACAAAATTTAATCAAAATAGCAATAAACTTCAACCCAAAATACAAACTAAGATTAGATAAATTTGTTGCTTCATTTCCTCCAACAATTGAATGAATTGTGGAAGATTATATTGTATTTGGTTCTTTGATTTTTCCAAGAACAAATTAGACGATTTATCCTGAATAATTTAATTATAATACCTTACAACAAAACCATTTTTATTCTGATCAGTATTTGACTGTTTGGCAACTCTTTTTATTTCAAGTGACCAGAATGGTGTCCTATATATAGGATCATATTATTGCTACTACTTATAAAGTCTGAAAAAAGTACATCTCATCAACTCACCATTATGTGGATCAATTGAAGCCCGGGAGTGTGAAATAATATAGCATGGTAGACAGGGAATGGTATGATCACCTTGATTCATATTGTTTTCTTGTAATGACTTATACACATCCAAATATACATGCAAACAATAAAACAAATAATTAAAAATAACATATCTACTCCCATAAAAGTTACCTTTTATATTATAATTAGTTGTTCAGAAGTTTTTACACCCAATAAATCGATTATTCTAAAGGCTACAGTCAATGGCATGCTTTATATTTAAAATATTGTGCTACAATGCTTTGCCCTTAAAACAAATCCAATAAATATTTGTTAAATAAGAACTTTCAGTTTAGAGAAAAATCCAGAATTTTGTCCCAATTTGAATCCCACAAAGTTTGATATTCAAAACTTATTTATAGATTGTAAATTAAGAAGGGACTAATATTTTTTGGTAAATACCTATTTACAGATTTCCACATCCAGGTGGGTAGTTATATATAAAAGGGAACGTATTTAAAATTTATCATTACAGCACATATTTACTGAAAATTGCTATTTGATTGGAGCTATTAATTAGATATACCGGTCTTTGAGGAGGACAACCACACAAACCTTTATGATTAGGTATTGATAGAAGTTCAGACTTGCCCAGTAATCAGAATTCTTGGACTAAAGTGGATGCAAGTTCACTGCCAACCAGTGGCATCATGAACCTATGGTCACTCTGAATTCATTCAGGAAAACAGAGCCACTGAAGGCATGAAAACAATATGGATACATGTTGGGAATTAGAGCATCCATGAATTTGGCGGGGCTGAGGGAGTGGAGGCTGGAACACTGCTGAGGCACCTTGGAGCAGTGGTGGCAGGGAGCCTCAAGCCATGGCCACAGGCCAGAAGTAGTACAGGAGCTGCATAGGCAGGGCCACAGGGTTAGACAGCAGGGTGAGAACCAAGGAGGTGAAGCTGTGGGGATAGATGGCAGCATAGGAACCTCAGGGGCAGAGCTTCAGGCCTGGGAAGCAGGGTGGGTTTTGCAGGGCTGGGAACACAGGGCTGGGCTGCTGGGCAATTGGGGCTCTCCCCTCACCCAGGTCCCATGGAGGCAGTCACCACAGGGCTTCTCGGGTGGTATCTGTAGTACTCGTTCTGCTCAAATTCCCCATGGGGGTGAGGGTGCTTGGATCTCAGTCACTGGGCATATGAGAGCATCTACTCTGCTTGTTCCTTCCCTGGCACAGTGGGGGCAATGAAGAGGCAGCTGCAGCAAAGCTGAGCCCATGTAGACTCTGGGCCTGAGAGCTCAGAATGTTGTCAGTTGCAGCAACCTGGGAGAAGAAGCCACTTGGTCCCTGATGTACAAAATTCCTGGTGCCATATCATTGCACAGACTCCTGACAACTCCCCGATCAATCTGGAGGTCCGCAGTGGAGGTAGGGCAGGGGGACATGGAGCCCCAAGCTTCTCTCCTCCTTTCCTTCCTCATGTGTGGAGCCTCCCCCAGGTACCTTCTTTCTTACCAAGTGGATCACTCTGCCACCTTCTCCTTCACTCTGAATGTCCCCCATCACTTCTCTGGTGATTCACAGTGCCCTACCAAGAAGGCCCATCCATAAGTAATCATCCACCTGCAACTTTCGATCCTTTCCTTTTTTTTTTTTTTTTTTTGAGACAGAGTCTCGCTGTGTTGCTCAGGCTAGAGAGCTGTGTTGTCAGCCTAACTCACAGCAACCTTAAACTCCTGGGCTCAAGCAATCCTTCTGCCTCAGCCTCCCGAGTAGAGTAGCTGGGACTACAGGCATGTGCCACCATGCCTGGCTAATTTTTTTCTATATATTTTTAGTTGGCCAATTAATTTCTTTGTATTTTTAGTAGAGACTGGGTCTGCTCTTGCTCAGGCTGGTTTTGAACTCCTGACCTTGAGTGGTTCTCCCATTTCGACTTCCCAGAGTGCTACGATTACAGGAGTGAGCCACCACGCCTGGCCTCGATCCTTTCTTGTAAATGGCTCAAACAGGCTGCTTCTAGTCTGCTATCTTCCCTCATCCTGATTTTTTTAAAGTACTTCTGGAAAAGGTCTATATCAACTTCTATAAAACCAGTTTGTTGGCCAATAAATATTTCAAAAATTATACAATTTCAATTTGTTTTTAGTACTTCCTTTTAGATGATATAATTACATATTTATCCAAGCTATAAATTTTTGGCTAAATATATTTTTTAAAGCTGATTATTGTTGGTATCTAGATGAGAACCTCAGGGGTAGGTTTTCACTCCAAAGGCCAGGTTCTTTATTTGAGCCTTTTGTGTTATTGTTTTTAAACAGGCATGGTCTGTAAATATATCCTCATGAAACTGCTTTATAGTTTAGAATGTCTTGGTCATAGAAAATACTGAAAGATTTATTGAACATACTTACATGGCAGGGACTTTGTTATAGGATTTGTTTCAAATATTTTTTATCTTTATTTACTTTGGTGAGATGTAGTGGAAGCAAGACAATTCTCTTAAAAATTCGCCTTTGCTCATTGAGATTCAAACCAGAAAAAGTAGTTTATTGTCCCATATCTTTAAGAAGCTTTAGCCATCTGAAGATGTCCTTATCATCATTCTAACTCATGTAGAGCTCATTCATTGTCTTTATGAGAGATAGCCTAGACTGGTATTGGAACTAAAAATAAACTCAGATAATACTTGGCCATCAAGGAATTTGCTATAGCAATACTTTAAGTTTGGAGTTTATTTATAAATTTTTCCTATACTATTCAAACCAACATGTAATATTTAATGATTCCTGATCTTGTGATTAAAATAGATTGCTCTTGCTACAGGGTTTCTTTATTCAGCAAATATTTGAGGGGAAACTATGAGTCAGAAAATATTTAGACACTTACAGTAAACCAAATAGACAAAACACCTCACCATGAGGAGTTTAAATTTTGGTAGCAATTCCCATTTCAATTTCACTTCAGCATGAGTCAGAGAAGTTTAATTAAATAGGAAATCCTGACATCCAGTGGAACTTTTTATCTCTTATGTCCTTAATATCAATGTTGCTGGACTTGCCCTTTTCAGAATAGTTGTGCTCAATCCATAGGCTACTGCTACCTGCTACTGAAACTAATGATAATGATCACTAATTTCCTCCAGGAATAGTCAAAATCTGTCCCCAGCTTTTAAAGTACATTTTGTCATGTATATTCAAAACATAGAGAATAATAATAACAGACATATTAGCTAAAACAAATATAAAAGTTTTTCAATATTTGCTTTACTTTTTTTTAAGAAATAAAAATATTATACATAAACCTCAATCTCCTGTGATTTTCTTGATCCCATTGCTATTCTCCTTTACAGATTTAACTCTCTTGTAGCTGGGTAATACCTTGCTCATGAATTATTATATATATATTTAATACATAAAAGCTCCTTATAGTTGTTTGCCAATGCCATATGCACACACCCTTACATGCACACATATATATAAAATATGTCCATGTTGATACATGTAACTATTATTCATTTATTTAATTCATTTATATGAATGTGCCAAAATACATTATCTAATTTTTTGTAGCAATTAAGGTTATTTCCAGATTATTTCAATTACATTAATCTTAGCATAAATATTCTTAAATATAACATTTTGGGCAGATATTTTAAATATATACATAAAGCAGTTTGCTAGAAGTAGAATTTCTCTTTTTCATGGTATTCACATATTCAATTTTAATATAATTTATCAAAATATTCCACCAAACTTTTTTTTTTAACAATTTACATTCCAACTAGCATACAGGTATATTTCCTTTTTCCATACCCTTAACAACATCAACATGTAAAATTTGCCAACTCCACGAAAATGAAACTATTTAGTGTTAAAAGTCATTACTCTGATTACCAATGAAACTAAGCATTTTTGATAATTTTATAGAATGTTTAGTTTTCTTTGGTTCTGAATTGTCTACTATATTCATCATACAACATTCCATTATATTTTCTTTCATAATTGATTCATTGGAGTTCTTTATATATTCCAGAAAAGAATTACTACTTTCATTTAACCATAGAATAATCATTAGGGAAATCTTATCAGATTTATTAATATTGAATAATTTCTTAGTTACAACTCCTGAGAATTTTTGTGTTTACTTCACTTTTTTAATCAATTGAATCAATAGTTTTTAAGCCTGGTGTATATGAGAATCACCTGGGGAACTTTTAAAAATAACAATGTCCTCTTCTGAGATTTTGATTCAATTGATCTGCAACAGGGCTTGGGCTTTACACAGCTTAGATGTTTTCCCAGATGATTTCAATGTGAAATCTTGGTTGATAATTACTGGATTAGATGCAGTCAAGGCTTTTATTTAGTATGCTGAAGAGAATGCATAAATATCTATTGTGTACGATTATTTCTGCTTCAAGGAAGAGTTCTGATTTACAATTGTCACCCGACTTTCTGCCCCCTCCCTCCGCCAGGTATGATAATTCTCCTTTGCTCCTCACTATCTTGGCTTCCCAGTCAGCTCTTGCCTCTTGTTTTAATCCTCTTTTGAGAAAGTCTCCTCAAATACTCAAACCTCAAAATATTCTAATATTTTAAACAACTCAAATATTCTCATCAATGTTATAACCTTATTCAACTTCTCCCTTTGATCCTTTCCCATGTATATATGTAAGGGAAAATTCATTTGTATAGGCAACGGGTTTCTTAGGCCGAACTAAGATAACCGCGCAATGTTTTTTTCCTGCTCAGCCCTCTGGCAAGCCGGCCTTCCAGGGAGGCATGAGCCAGCACACTTATGTAACCAAGGTATTATCTCCTATGTGAACCCATGTGATCATGCTTTCCCATGGCATGTTGCAGCTATTGTTCTGAGCCATATGTAAGTGCTTACAATGTTTTCGCTGCTCACTACATCCCCCTGACAATAAAGAGTATGTCTTTTCTGCCAACTGCCACTCGCCTCTTCTTTCAATTTCTGAAGCCTGTTCCAGTGCAATGGCTAGCTACAGAGCCCCCTCCCCACAATATATAATTAGGCCCTATACATACAGGACAATTTAAAAGCCTGCGTAATTCTTTGAATGTTCCCATGCCACTCTCTGTACTATATTTAGCACTAAAGTGATCATGCACCTTGTCCTTTCTCCCAGTTAATGATGATTAGAATCAGACTCACCAAAACACATAGTTGAATGCTCATTTCTGTAATTTATGAAATGGAATCAACTGGTATTTCTACATGTCCTAACAATGTATTGATGTTACCACTTAAAATAATAATAATAAAAACAATAACGCACTCCTTATTATGATTGAAAGAGTATACTAAGTGAACAAGTTCCGTATCGTATGATTTGCAAGTCTTCAAACTCAGTTCCTTCTGATATTTTCAATTTTGTATGGTTATAAATATTATGATTACATGGAAAATTTCAGATTAATTTTTAATAATAACTGTAATTAAAATATAATTTTAATTATAGTGTCAACTATAGTGTTAATAGTTAATAGTGTCAACACATCTTACATTTCTTGTTGTCAAAAAGGTAAACTGATGCTCCATTAATGTTTTTTACAGTTTATTTGAGCAAACTACAATTCATGAATCAGGCAACTCCAAAATAGAAGTGGTTTGGAGGCTCCATGGAAGAAGCATAAGGGACATCATTTTACAGTACAAATGTGGAAATCCTATAAAGAAGATATTTGGTTGGTTACAGTTATATAGTTGCTTTATTTTCATCCATCCAGCTGAGCAGTCCCTAGTTATATAAGTTTTCTGGCTGCTTCTGATTGGATGAGCTTAAATTTTGCTTTTATTAATGTAGGCATTTAATGTAGGCACTTACAAGAAATAGCGCAAGTTATGTTTCCTTTTTGTTTGCAAACAAAGCAAGGTTAGGGTCACTTGTGAGGGTTAACTGGCTTTGTCTGCTCAGGGATTCTTCAGACCTAGTCTCCATTTAATTTACCTTAACATTACTAACCCAAACAGAATTTATTTATCATCTTTTCAGAAGACAGACTGATATTGTCTGTATAATTGTCCTTCCAAATTTCTGTTCTGGATACCTCTCCCCTTTATAGGCTCATCAGGCTGTTTGTCTAAAATATTCTCTGCACTACATTTACATGTCTGTGGTTTTGCTTATATTATTTTTTCCTCAGGACCAAAGCTTTTTCCACACTTACATTATTTAATTTTCAAGGTTCAGCTCAAATGCATGAATTCCTTCTTGAAGCCTTCAGAAAAGTAACACATGAAAATTATCTTAATTCTCTGTCCTCCTGTACCACTTTGTTCTGCTCTGACACTACTTACATAGAATGCTATATATCATAGCTGGCACTTGTAGATCTACTGCCTCCATATGATTCTCTCATAAAGAACACCATTAAACTTAACTCACCAATGTATCTCCAGATCATGGTCTGTAATGGATTGGCAATAATAGATGTGCAATAAATATTTCCCTAATTAAATGGAATTGAATATAATCCCACCAATCAAATAGGACAAAAGAAAATATGTGGAATCAAGCACATACTCACTGAACATTTATTTGTGAATCATTTAATGCATATCTTATTTGATTTAAGAGAAGAGTAAGTTACCTTACTCTTGATTACCTTCAATTTTATGCTCAATTTTTATATTCAATTTTTAAAAATTGAATACCTTCAATTTTTATAATTACCAAAAAATCTATATGGAAAAAATGTTATATGAGGTTCTATAAGAAAAACAATTGCTATTGAGAACTAAGATTAAATCCTAAGCCTCCCACTAACTGAATGGACCTCTTTCACCCAAGGAAACGTCAGAAGAAAAGCCTTACAACTGAGTTCCCAGCCATGATGGGATGGGAGGTATAAAGCACAATTACACCTGTGTTTTCTCTTCATAAATATTCATGACTCCTCCTATTTCTCATTAAATATGTATATTTAGACACACTACTCAATATAAAATTCTGTTCCCTTTTGTCACTCCCATGAAACAGGTGTTCCTGGCTTATGGCTGGAGTAGTGTTTCCAAGCCTAACAGACTGGCCACTGTATGTTGAGACCAATTCATGACAAATAAAGCTCTCCTTTTTTAAAAAACATAAACATTTTTTTAAGTCAACAATTTGGTTTCCTCCTTGGTTCCCCCAGTGTGATCAGGGGTCAACATGCTGATGTCTACGTGAGGCCACCATTAGCTCAAGTTGTCTCTCCATCCTTACTGGGAGAAACTCAGTCAGGTAAGTTTCCCTGGATCCAAGATCTCCAACTTTTATGATGAAGATTTCAGAGACTTTATTTCTCTCTCCCTTTCCCTTCATTTATCTCCAGTTCTGGTTCCCTCTGTTTAGAACCCCAGAGAGAATGTCTTCCAGACCCCAGAAGGAATGTCTTTGTCATTCCCAGCTGTGGGGGTCCTGGTCTGACTTAGCTGGTCCATCAGGTTTTGCAAGGATGCTCACATTATGGACATGTTAGGGGCCCTGGAGGAGACTCTTTCATAAGGTAGATGCAGTTATAAAATGCCTTAGTTGTAAGGAACTGATCTTTGATCTACCACAGTAGATAAGTGACTTTAGCAGCTAACATGCTTAAAAACTATAAATATTCTTGTCTTCAAAAGTGCTAAACTAGAATAATTAAAAAATTTGCTGGCCACAATAAAATCTTAGGAGATCTCTAGTTTATCTGCATGTTCAATTAAAACAAAGAGACTATTAAACCTTCCAAGACAATAAAGATCATGTTATAATTAGTACACAAGTCTTCCAAATGGGATCAAGAGTCTCTCATAGCCTCCCTTGACAAGAGTAGTTAAAGTTAAAGGTAACACCATAAAAAGAAAAACACATGATGCATGCAAATATTTAGAATCCATACTCTCCTTTCTTATATCTTCTTCCATCTCTGCTCCTAAATAATTGTTTTATTTTCCCCTTCCCAACTAGGTTAAAAAAAGTTGTTCCAACTATTGACCATTGGACTCCCCTCAACCCCCTATTTAAAAGCTCCTCTATAATATCAGCTCCTGGAATATAACACAGCTGCTTAACTAAACTAATTTATTCACAGAACTAAGAAATTGACTAAGATATGGGATAATATGTTTAAATTATGCTTTTCCCCCCTCATTTATCTCAATTTGCTTTTTCACTCTCTCTTTTGTCTGATTCTAATAACTTCTAACCCAAATTTCTCTAAAATCATCAGTCTGGCTTTTAATATGTAAAGCTTTTTAGCTTCAAAATGAAGAATAAAGAATAAAAAATGTTTTGCCCCAAGGTATATATCTTTAACATGTTTTGAAATAACTTCTGCAAACCCATCTTTTATAAAGATATATATTTACATACCACCATACACACACACACAAGCACATCCCTTAAAGGTCTGGGGGGGAAAACACATTTGCTATCTATTCTCTCTGAGGGCTACTGCCCAGAAGGTTTCATTTACATATTATAATAAGACCACCAGTGATTCTCCTGGAACTAGGACAACACCAGAACAGGTTCTTTAAAAATAGAATATCCAGTCTCTCAAACTCATTTAAACTCCACAGGAAATTATTTACCAGTTAATCTTTATTCCTTATCCATTCAACCTCCTTAGTAAACCTTTCTTATCCCTCTACAGAGTTTTTATCTTCCACTGTCCCATAATCCATTTTACTAAAAATACATATAAGCTCCTAAAGCCCATTGGAGAGTTACATCCTCATTTTTTTCTTGGGGTTCCCATGTATACATGTTAAATAAATTTGATAACTTAAGGCCAGGTGTGGTGGCTCACACCTGTAATCCTAGCACTCTGGGAGGCTGAGGCAGGTGGATCATTTGAGCTCAGGAGTTCAAGACCAGCCTGAACAAGAGAGAGAACCTATCTCTACCAAAAAAAAAAAAATAGAAAGAAATTAGCTGGACAACTAAAAATTTATAGAAAAAATTAGTCAGGCATGGTGACACATGCCAGTAGTCCCAGCTACTCAGGAAGCTGAGACAGGAGGATTGCTTGAGCCCAGGAGTCAGAGGTTGCTGTGAGCTAGGCTGATGCCACAGCACTCTAGCCCAGGCAACAGAGTGAGACTCTGTCTCAAAAAATATGATAATTTTCTCTTATTAATTTGCTCTATTATGAGTTGATTTTTCAGTGAGCCTTCCAAGAGTGAAGGTGAAGTTTAAATCTTGCCCCCACAGTTGGACACAGTGAACATGTAACAGAGACAATGGCCTGAAAAAGGGTAAAATGTTTTGCAAGCTATCTCTTTAAAACCTTTCTTATCTTTTTTGGCAATGAAAATCTGCATCATTGACTGAGGCTAGCAGTCAGAAGGGCAGGGGAGTGTTCTATGTTTTTTTTTTTCTGTCACAAGAGATTACTCAATGAAACTATCCAGGCAGAAGTCAGTCTTTGCTGGAGTTGGGGCTGATCAGAACCATTAACTGTAGTTAAACAACAATACTCTGAAACTGAAGACCCTCTCTTTAAAAGCTCTGTATTTGTGCTTATAGATAGGAAAATGGTACTTTAAGATGTGAGCCTGACATTCTCTTCATTTGCCAGAAAATTAATAAACTTCCCTATCCTTCCCCTCAAACCATTTGGTCCTCCTTCTTCTGATGAGGCTTTGGGGGCAAGTGATGAACTTTCAGTAACAGAATTTGACATCCCTGGGTGGGCCTATCAGCACTGCAGTAGAGCCCCCCACAACTGCTGCCATGGTTGAAAGAGGTGGAGTGTACCCCAGGTTAAGCTGTGGTGCTTCACCAGTAGGAGCAATGTCTTTCTGGGGTAAGAGAGTAAGGGACTAACCCAGCAGCTGCTGGAGTATTTTTAGCTCGAGGGAACTCCAATTTCCTCACCCCTATTCCCCATCCCCACCCTCACCCAAAGTAGATGCAGCTCCCTGCAATTTGAATTAAGTTGAGGAAAATGAAATGGATTTGGGAAATGTCTGGATGCCCCTGCCATTTGTCTGAGTAACTTCCCTGGTGTTCATGCTGAGACCCATGATTTCACCCATTTGGGGGAGGTTTTCAGACCTTCCTGATGGATTTGTTTGGAGGCACCATTGGGGGTGGAAATTATGAGGTTTAGTGGAACTAGGGAGCCTGGTTTGGATTTGGAGTTCATTTGTATGGTTTGCAGGGAACCTGGGGAGATTGAGAAATGTTTGGTTTAGTTTGAGAAAATATGGTTCTCATTTGTCTCTTTTGGATTAGGAGATGTTGGTTCTCATTTGTGAATTTAGTTCTTATTTGTGTGGTTCCCATTTGTTGGAAGGACTTGGCATTATTTTTTTATTGTTTGTGTTTGTTGTTTGTGGGGTTTTGTTTCAACATAGGGAAGCTCTGTTTCTATTTCACCTGAAAGTTTCTAGAGGAGAATCTTGGCTGAATTTCCCACTTATAGCTATAAGTCTATGTCTAAAAGAGAATGGCGTTATTGTAATCAAATATACATGCTGGAGTGTGAGAAGTGACTGTTGTGTGAAACTTTAAATTATTATACAATTGTTCAACTGAACTCATTTTGTCAAAAGCCAGGTAAATGGGCAATTGCATAATAAAGAGGGTGAAAGACTGGGTGATGGAATCGGGGAGGGATTAATCAGGTTGGATTGCACGAGCTCTTTACCCACTGCCTTGACTGCTACAGGCCTTTGTGATGCTTTGCTTTGGTTGGACAGTCAGATTCCCCTGGTCTGCACTAGTTCTAAGTTGGCTGCTGGCCACCTGCCAAACTGAGGCTCTATGTGGAACTGCAGCCACGAGGGGGTGAGGGGGTGGACCTTGTTGTATGTGTGGGGGGGAGACTGGCAAGTGCCACATGCCAGTATATGGTGAAGGAGAAACGGGGGTGGGGAAGGGGAAGTGGGGAACCCACTGCTCAACTGCAGTGGGTTCATGTGTGAACTCACCATGGGCACATGGTGTGACATGGCTGTGCCTGGCACAGCTGGGGTGATCCACAGAAAGATGACACGACCTCAGCTGTAATTTAGCTTGTGTTGACAAGACCCCTTCCAGAGGCCCACAGCAAGCCTGGAAAATGGCCCACATGGATCCCAGCCTGGGGAAATTACTGTACCATGAGAGGGGCTGCAGAGGGTGTGACTGGCCTCAGGCCCCACACCACTAGGTTATGACCCAGGAGAGGAAATTATCTCTACTTCTAGCCCCTAGCAGGGAACACAATTTGGCCAGAGGCCACCCATAGCTGGGCCAGGGAGAGTTCCAGGACTCAAACAATGAAAGAAGGGGCCCTGGGGACTCCTGACTCACTAGTAGCTCCAATGCAAATATTCTCCACAAGAGCTGGGATAAAATTGAGAGTGGGTACTCAATTCTTTTTTAATTGACATTGGAGCTATCTTTTCTGGATTCCCAAATAACTTTTTCTCCAGAAGAGCAACAGCCTATTTACAGGGCCAGCCTGAAAATGCTCTCCAGGTTCAATGCCTACTAATGGACAAAGAAGAAGCAAATTTGGTTCCCCCAAAGGTCTACCAAAAGTGAGTAAGGCCATATAGGCCAACAGGACCCTGGGATGTACAGAATTTAAATTACCCATACCAATGGGTACAAAGTCTACAAGATCTATGTGCCACTAATGATATTATGCAGATGACTATAGATGATACTCTGTTGTATTTGAGTGGCAGGATCTTGGTACTAGGGTGGCCTTGCAGTGCTGCTGGACTATGTTGCCTTAGAGGTTTTTTGAAGAGCTCTCCTGCCCTGTTTTATGGGATCTTGATGGGAGACTTACAGAACCTGCAAATGGACAGATTTTCAAGTAGCAGGTTACTTATCTGGGTTTCCAGATTAGTAAGGGAACCAACCCATAGCAACTGCGTGGGTTCCTAAGAATGGCAGTGTTGTGTTACATCTGGTTCACAAATTTTTTTGGACTAATAACAAAGCCTTCATATGAGGCCCTCAAAAGGACAGTTGTGGAGCCCCTGATTTGGGACACAGACTGCCAAAATGCCTCTCAAAAACTAAAGCAGAGTCTTATGATTGCCCCTGTTTTGGAGTCGCCTAACTTGGAGAACAAATTTAAATTATATGTTCATGAAAAACAAAAATAAACTTTAGAGTCTTAGTGCAGGCACTGGAAGACATCCCACAGCCAGTGACATACTGGTCAAAAGCATTGAACAAAATAGTGAGAGGACAACCTCCTTGCCTCTGGGCAGTAGTAGCTATTTGTGAGTTGTTATTAAAGACTGTGTCTATTCTCAATCCTGCCAACCTGTTACCAGCCAAAAAGAATGAGCTTTTGCAGCATGACTGTTTATAGGTTCTGGAGGCTGTCTATTCTAGCAGGATGGATTTGTCAGATCAGCTGATGCCAGAACAAAATTGGGACATTTTCGCTGATGGGAGCAGCTTTATGAACAATGAAGGGCCAGATATCCAGTGATCATGGCAGTGGCAGTGGCAGTGGCAGTGCCACCTGGGACTTTAGCACAGGAAGTTGAGCTGATTGCTTTAACCAGAGCTCTTAAGTTATCCAGAGGATAACTTTAAGGTAAACATTTATACAGTCTGTAAATGTGATTTTATGATTGTGTATACTCATGGTGCCATTTGGAAGGAAAAGTGCGCCTGATGGCAGGAAATAAGAATATTAAGTATGCCACCAAAATAATGGCCCTGATACAGGCTATGGCTGAGCCCAAGTAGGTGATCATCATGCACTGTCCTGGTCATCAAAAAGGGAGACACTTATGTTCCAGAAAAAAAATCAGGCAGCTAACAGAGTTGCTAAGGAGACTGCTAGGAGTGATTTGTTCTTTGGAGCTTTGATACTCCGGCTAGACTTACATTTCCTTTTAAAGACTGGGGCTCTCACATGCCGGATGGCATAGCTAAATGGAGACAGAATCCTCATGAACTCATTTTCTTACCTGAAGCTTTGATTCAGCCCCTTATAAGGCACCTACCTGAATGCAGATATTAGGAACATGATACCTTACTGGATTTGGTGGGAACTCGTTTAAAATGACCCCATTTGCAACAAACTATTTATGTGACAGAAGAGCAACCTGCTTCAAAGGGAACCCAACATGTGAGGACCCATTTTGTTGGTGATTGGAAATTTCACTCAAATGCCTAAACTTATATTAGTAGATATCTTTCCAGGCTGGGTAGAGCTTGTCCTATCTAAAGGGAGTGTCTGAAGTTACCAGAATCCTTCTGAAGAAACTCACTCTGAGATGGGCTCCTAGCTGGAGCTACTGGCCTGGGATGGGCCTTTGCTCAGTTCTGCGCATGTATGCCAGAAAAAGCAGGAATAGGACTCAGAGGGTGACAGGATGATGGGTGTCAACAGTCCAGGGACAGAGGCCAAGCAGATGAAGAATGGCATGCTGGTGATGGACATCATGGGTAGCTGCAGAGATAGCTTAACAGCTCAGCAGCTCCTCTTCCTACTGCAAGGACATCAGCAGCCATCACAACAGCATGAGTGAGTTGCAGAAAGCCGGGGTTAAGGAGGAAGAGACCTAGAAGCTGATGGAGGCAAACAAAGCTCAGACAGGAAGGTTAAGCTGTCCATTTCCTGGGACCACATGAAGGCCATTGTACTGTTCATCTTTTTTCTGAGCATTTTCTTCTTCTTGTGTTAGCATGTTGCCACCAGGGTTTCTAATTATTGACTCAGTCTCTAGACAAACAGAAACAAGGAACACACTAAAGTCCATTGAGCACCCAGGGAGCCCTGGGCAGTTTGCAAGGTATGACCATGTTTGACTACTCAATGGCAATGTCCATTGTGGGGGAATCTTTGCTTCCCACCGTCAGCATGTGGATCTGCTGCACAGTGTACTGCAGTCACTCATGAGTGGCGCCCCCAGTGGGAACCTGGTAAACCACTTCTTCAAGGAGCTGGACTGGTGTACTTAATAATCCCATAGATCAACAAGATGTTCTTAGGCTCTCTTCCTCTATACAGGTTGATAATGAATTCCTCCTTTGCAGTGGAGGTCATACAGCAAATAAGCAAAGCCCTACATCTAGAATGGAAATTACATGGACCCCAACTAAAGTGGGATAAGGTGTAGCCACTTGCTCTGAAATAAGCTTAAGTGAAGCCCTAAGAAATAGTTTACGAGATACCCTTTCTAGCCACCTGAGGTAAATATGGTAACATAGCCATGAGTGAAAAAAACAGAGTAAAGAAATATGTCAAATGAGTGGGCCAAATACTAACCACTATACATGAGTTTGCCTCTTACAGGTTCTGGCCCTAGTTGGAGACATCACTTCACTCCTTTCAACTAGGAGACTGGGTGTTGCTTAAAGCCTGGAAAGAACAAGGACCTGAACAACAACTGGCAGAGAAATGGAAGGGACCCTATGAAATGCTTGTAACAATGTACCCCTCAGTGAAATTGTCAGGAGTAAAACCGTGGGTTCATCATACCATATTAAAGACGTGTTCCAGAGAAGAAGAGGATTCAAAATACCAGTGGATGGGCCAGGATTTAGGTGATCTAAAGTATCTGTTATGAAGGAGTAAAAATTAAAATGTTGATATTTTTGCTAACCTTTCTTTGGTTATTTGTTCTGTCTATGGAATGGACAGACAACTCCTTAGTGAGGATTTCCCCAGACTATCACCTCTTCTGCTGGTCTGTCTCACTGCTGAGTTTGCTATCTTAAATCTTGTTCAGTATTGATATCGCTGTATATGATTTTTGAATTTGCTAAAGCCAGTCTCTCAAATCACCTACAGGGTGCAACTAATAGCTCTGCACTCAGAGGTCTCATGTTTCCTTCTTGGCTAGCCCTGTATCAGACATTATATACAAGGTGACACCAAGGCCTACAATTGTACTGGTGTCTTAGATACCAAGCAGGGTAAAATCTCTCTTATTAGGTAACCTCTATTTCACCTTGTCAGTCCTCATAGTTGCAGTTGTTCTTTATGCCCTTTTCTGCCTGGTTATCTGTTGCATTCTGTATCTTTGTAAGTCTTCTGCCAAAGCTTTGCAATGACATAAATAAATATAAACCTTCCATCTAAACCATCACCACAATTCAGAGGGAGTAGCTCAATGACTACATCACCCATCCTTTAATAGGTATGAAAGGACAAAATTGACATAGGGGAATTCCCCGAAAATAAGACAGGGTTTTATATTTATTTTTCCCCCAAAAGACACCCTAGGGCTTATTTTCAGGGGATGTGTTATTTTTTTTTTTAAGTACAACAATCTACATTTATTCAAGTATAGTTAAGTCGTCTTCTTCTGGAACATCATCATAACTCTCCAAACCCCGAATTCCATTCTGAATTTCTTGCGGCTCTATTTCCTTTAGAACCATTGGCCCCAATCTCTCATGTTGAGCAATAGAGCTCTCATGGGTCAGATGAGAAGGGCTACTCGTCTTCTTTACCGCTCCGCATGGAAATGCATGGGTTGTGCAGATATGCTGACCATATAAGACCATCACTAGGTCTTATTTTCGTGGTAGGGCTTATACTATACAAATGCTTAGAAATCCTGCTAGGGCTTATTTTATGGGTAGGTCTTATTTTCAGGGAAACATGCTATGTAACAGAGGGAATGGCTTGAAAAAGGGTAAAATGTTTTACAAGATGTTTCTTTAAAACCTCCCCCACTCTTTTGGGGAATTAAAACCTGCACCACTGCCCAAAGCCAGTGGTCAGAAGGGCAGGAGAGTGTTCTTTGATTTTTCATACCACATGAGATGGCTCAATGGAACTATTGAGGCAGAAATCAGTCTTCACCACAATTAAAAGGGATCAGAACCATGAACTATAGTTAAACAACAATACCCTGAAACTGAAAACTCTCCCTTTGAAAGTTCTGTATTTCTCCTTATAGAGAGAAAAATGGTATTTTAAAATGCAAGTCTGCCAGCAAATTAATAAACCTCCTTTTCCTCTCCTCAAACAACTTGTCCTCATTTTTCTGATGAGGCCTTAGGGGCAAGTGCTGAACTTTTGGTAACAGAGTATTCAAAGCTGCTCTGATGTGGAGAATACAGTGAAGGGAATCCACCGTCTGCCAAAGCCAGCAAAATGAGTAAATATTTTTTGCCTGTCAAACTCCTGAATTCTCTCCTCTGGGCTTCCAGTAGAAGAGAGGGTAAAACTCACTATTTCCCTTTTCCTTTCCAAATTTAAAATTAATAATAAAAGAAAAGTATTTTGTGTAACTAGTCTTGGCAAAATGACTGGTAAATTTTTTGATACTTTGTTATATGAATATTCATATTGTTTTCATCCTTTTCTTATCAGAAATAGTCTTTTTTGTTGTTGTTGCTTTTCTTTGTCATTTTCTTTCATAAAGAGGGGTATTATAACCCCCATAATATGCCGAAATAAAAAAAAGAGGGGTATTATAGGATAGAACACGGGCATAGAGCCCCTAGAAGCCCACTAATCTGGGTCTCTCCGCAAACTAGTCAGTTTTATGGTTTTGACTAGACCAGCATCTATTAAGACAAACTTTGATGCAGGTTCCCGGGGAGGGGTGGGGGAAGGCACGGAGGGGAAAGAAAGAAAAAGAAAAGGGAAAAAAAAAAATGAAAACTATAAGGTCTTGTCTTGTTTTACGTCCTTGAGAGATTGTCTTGTAACTAAGTGAGAATTCTCTCTCCTGGTCTCTGTCATCTGTGGGGGGAGGGCACATTTTGTGTGTGTGTGTGGCGGGGGGGTTTCACACCAAGTGGTCAGTATGAAAAGATTGGGAATCCAAGACAGATAAGATTCTAAGCAGCACACTTTTTATACTGAATGTGTGAAGTTCTTCAGGGAATTTTTGTCTTAAAAGGTTCCATCATCTTTGCTATCTTAGGTATATTTGTGAGAGTAAATTTTTGGAAATCATGGGACTTCCTCCTCTTTACCCTCTCCAGGAAACTCTAAACCAGGAAATTTACCACCTGGACTTTCTATGAAGAGGCTTATTGGAATCGCTTTTGAAAAACTGCATCATTGAACATTTTTAACTGCCAATGGATGGTGTCTTAAATTAAAAACTAAATTTTTAAAATAAATTTTATTGGTCTCTTATTCTAAATAATTACCTTACTTGTGTCAATAGATAAATTAGATTAAAAGCAAGGAACATAATGTTAGGACTAGCTTTAAAAATTCTCTTGAAAATTTAAAGAGCAAGATCTGGCTTAAAAGATAAAAATCCACTGTATGTTAACCCACTAGGAATAATAATAAAAGTCAGTTCACTGTGTGGCCTCATGGTTAAGTTGTGGGTTTTCACCTCAGCAGTCTAGGTTTGATTCCTAGACAAGGAATTGTTAGTGTAGGTAGTCAGTTAGGTATGAGCAAGGGAGGAGGGAATGAAAAAGTTATTCAACTGGCTCAAACAAACATCCCTTGAATAAACAGACCCGAGGAGAAGAAAGGAACCACGAATTTCCCAGAATTGCACAGGTACAAGGTGATCTTTCCCCCACTATATATCACAGTTGTGATAAGTTAACATTGTGGTTTTGACCCCCTTTGTGGGAATAACAGAAGAACTATGAGCAAAACAGAATGAACATTGACATCCCAGACTTCTTTGACTTTAACAAATAAAAACAACAACCACTCAGGGTATGATGCAGATGCTCTTTTTGAGCCTGGCCACTCCCTTTCCTGGGAGTGTACTTTCACTTCTGCACAAGCCTTTCCTAGGTCTATCTGCTTTTACTAATAAACCTGCCACTATTGGTGGGTTGTGTGTGCATTACAGAAATTCCTTTCTGTAATGTTCGCAAGAACATTTGCATGGTGACAGAAGAAACTGTTCTTGCTAGATGGTTGTGTAACTTCTGCCATCTTTTAATTCTTTTCCCTTCTGCACACAACTCTTGCTTTCTTGTATTCTAAGGGGGCATATAGGGCTTTTGTTACTGAAAGTTGGGCACTTTTCTCTGAGGCCACATCAGAAGAACAAGGACAAGTGGTTTGAAGAATAGGAAAGAGAATTATATTATTAATTTGTGGCAAATGAGGAGTTTAGCAGACTCTTACCTTAAAATACCAAAGTTCTCCCTCTGAGCAGGAATACATAGCTTTTAAAGGGGAGGTTTTCAGATTCAGGCTGTTGCTATTCAGCTATAGTTGATGGTTCTGATTTATCCCATCTTTCACTAAGACAATCTCATGACATCCACCTGAACAATTCCCTTGAGCCATCTCCTATGGTGCAAAGAAAAAAGGCCACTCTCCTACTCCTTCCAACCACTGGCCTAGGCAGGGATGTAGGTTTTAATTCCCAAAAGGAAAGGGGAGGTTTTCGAGAGACAAAAAACATTTCTACCCTTTTAAAGGTCATCCCCCTGTTACACTTTTAGACATTTATATATAACTGGTCAGCTGAGAAACTGGGACCCTAAAATATAGTCTGGATAGAAGTGTGGTTATACCTGGTTTATGGCTAGCAAGACTTTCCTTTCTTTGAGCTGTTTTTATGGATTTTTTGGATGACATAAAAGCTGTTTTCTACTTCTTTGTAGACACATATTATTTCTTTGATTAAGTTATAATTTCAGTTAAGATGTGTTAATTTCACTTAGAAGGGTATCTTTAGTAAAAAGTCAAAAGCAAAATTGTCAGCTCTTTGTCTCAGCTAAAATATGCTGCTTCTAATGACTCTGACTCTTTAAGAAACTCGGGAATAAAGGCATCACTCATCCCACTTTTGGGGTCCTTCTGTCTTCCTTAGGGAGTCTAAAGAGTCATAAACAGATTCCTCTCAGATATAAAACTCTACTTTCTTTTGTATTGTGTTACATGATCTCTTTGGCTTTTGGGGATACCAAAAATTACTTTGTACTATGAAAAAATTTTAAAGTCAGTATGTGTCATTGTGAAACAGGAATGGCCATGTTGGAGACAGCAAAATACACCTCAGGAGGCTTCTCCTTTGTGTCTTAGAAAAGAAAGGGGGTGGCTTAAACATTTAGAAAAATGTCTTTGTAAGAAAAGTATTGTAAAAAACACTGTGTGGTTCAGGTCCATGGTATCTCTCTCTCTCTTTCTGTCTCTCTCTCTCTCTGTCTCAGGATCCCAAAATTCAATGCTGCCTACAAAAATAAAGTCTTATATTAAATTCCTGTGATTTTATGTTGCCTTGGCATCCCATTTTATCTTCCTCTAGTACATCCAAACTCCTTCTCAATAGGGACTGCATTTTCTCTCTCTGTGCTTTGAGCTATTAATACTGTTTCCTCTGAGACACAGTGAGTACTTAGCCTGTGTATGAGGATAAAAAAAACTTTGCTTGTTCCATTCTCAATGGCACAGTTTGAATCCAGCTGTCCTAGGGTGTGTGTGTGTGTGTGTGTGTGTATGTGTGTGTATATATATATATACACATATATGTATATAATAAATTAAATAAGTAAACCCAAATGCCTTTCAAGTTCATATGACTTTAGTAATCTTTAATAAATAAAAATAATTTTAAGTCATTAGTAAAATAAAAGATTTAATTTAGACATTTTTACTTGAACCTGTGGGTCACACAGGTCAATACAATCTCTGCTAGACATTTTAAGGTTAAAAAACTGCTGCTTTAATAATATTTTTAATACTTGCTAGATTTGACTGTGAGCTTATGCATGGCACCTTGTGGTTTCAAGATTCTTCTCAATAATTTAAAATCTTAAAGTTATGTTGTGTTAAATTAAAAAGAATAATCATAAAAAGTCTCAGTCATTTGTAGGTTAATATACTAAAACTTCAATTATTAAACATAACTTTAAGTTTATATATTAATACATTGACATTTTGTTTTTATATAATTTAGAAAGCTAAATATGTTATATTTAGATGTACTAATAGAAATTGGGGATTGATAACAGTTCAAAGTTAATTTAACTATAATGGTTTTCCATTCAAAATTTGGGTTCCTGAGAGTTAACATTGTAACTAATATATAAATTAAAACTACTAGATATAAGTAAATTCTATGTACATATATAAAATTTGAATATGGTTTAAGTAAAATGGTTTATAAAAAGACATAGAAATGTAGTTTTTATTTTTTAAAAATTTGCCTGATTTAAAGAATTTAAAAAGGTTTTAAAATTAAAGAAATAAAACTAATTAATATAAAAGTTTAAAAATGATAGAATTTTAAAGATTTATAGAAAGCTTATGGCCAAATCAATTAAGATTAAATACATCTATTTATAATGTTATATTAAAATTAGCTTGGCAATATTAGGATGGTTTTATATATGCGTTCTCTGTTCTGATCCATTGATCTATATCTCTGTTCTGGTGCTAGTAATATGCTGTTTTGGTTACTATAAACTTGCAGTATAGCTTGAAGTCTGGAAATTGAATCATCCTGAAACCATCCGCCTCTCCCCCAGTTCACGGAAAAACTATCTTGCGTGAAAATGGTCCCTGGTGCCAAAAAGGTTGAGGACCACTGCTCTCCAGAGAGAACTATGAAACACTAAGGAAGGAAATAGCAGAGGATGTAAAGATGGAAAAACATATCATGCTCATAGACTGGCAGAATCAACATTGTTAAAATGTCTACACTACCCAAAGTGATATACAGATTCAATGTAATTCCTATTAAAATACTAACATCTTATTTAGTAGATCTAGAAAAAAAAAATTCTATGTTTAGTTTGGAAACTGAGAAGACCCAGTATAGCCAAAGCAACCTTAAGCAATAACAACAAATTGGGAGGTATTGATTTGTTAAATTGTTGTATGCCACAAAAATAACCAATTTTCTATATCAATTGTCTCTTTAACCATGGCTATTGTAAGACTTTTATCATCCATAGACAATTCCTGTTTTACTTTAATTTTTCTCAAAAGCAGTTTTTAGCTGGCTATAGTATAAAATTTGCTTCTTCAAGGAAAACCATTGAAAGAACTGAGAAGTACTTTTATATACAGGTTTCTGAAAACTTTGCAGAACATACTATTTGAACTAAGAATACTTCCAAGACTTTAGTTAAAAAGCTGATATGTTTATGAGGATTGCTAACCCAATCTCAAGCAAAGCAAAAATGAATTACATGTGAGTAAACTAATTTTTTATGACCTTTTGTTTAAAACATTGCTGATTCTTCTACATGTGTTTCCCAGAAATCAAGAAAGCATTTGTTTTTCCTCTTCTTTTGAGCCATTTATAATTTACAACAAAATATATTTTGTGAACAATTTAAAATATTTATTTTCCTGTCTAGTTGATTTCTCTAAACTTTGGAAACTATTTATAAATATTATTATTTTATTGACAACATAATTCTTTCCATAAATTTCATAAGAATCTGTTTCCTTTTATAACAGGACAAAATTGGAAATGCTGGTTATTTTATCAAGGCTTTGACTAGAATGGCGTATTTTTGGATATGCCTGAGGATTTCGGTTGACTTTTTAAAGCCAATAAAAAGCCCTCTGGAAAAAAACATCCTAATGCCTCATCTATAACATTTCCTGATCTGTAGTAAGTAAAGAATGTCCCTTGTGACAGGTCCAGGTATCCTGAGTTACTTTGGGACCTTGAGAAAAGAGGAATTTACCCAACTCATACAGGTATTTATAGGCAGTTAAATCCTTGGCTAAGCTTGAGAGTCTTTAAGTCTGACCTAAAATTCCTTATGAATAAAACATCCAGCAAAGCCAATTTAAAAAGAAGCCTATGGGCAATGATAATTGTTATTGCACTTTATTCAAATACTCAAGCCAACTATAACGAGACTAAAATTTATATGGCAAATAAGTTAGTCCTACTATGATTTTGTCTTTAACAAAATGGAAAACTGGAGACAAAAAATTGTGTCTCAAAAAAAATTATTAAATCCCAGCTTTGTCTTTTTCTTTTTGAGTTTTATCATCTGCTCAAAGTTCAGACTAAACCTTGGGTTATTTCTTGACTACAAAAAAAAAAAAAAAAAAAAAAAAGAAAGAAAGAAAAGAAAAACCAGATTGACCAGATTGTAATTTTCTTCATCATGTTTTTTGTTGACTTCCTAATGGACTAGGTTTCTTGTTTTTCCTTTCTGTTTTGATACTCAAATTCTCTTTTAATTGTCAAATTATGAATGTTATTTATCTCTTGTTTTACTTCCAAGAAAATTAGAATCATGATATCCTGAAGACTAGAAATGCTTCAATGAAGCCTGCAAATCCTCCTTATCTAAAATCCCACTGAACATGATTTGTTTTCTATTGCTGATGCCTTGCTGATACACAGACAGCCCTTCCCCCTCTAGGCCCAGGGTCTTTCACATAAATGGGAGGTGCATGAGATTGTAACTGCCAGTTTGAGGAACAAAATTAGTTCAGATCCTTCAAATCAAAATCAGGCACACAGGTACAAAATTCCGTTACTCAAATCGTCTTAACAAATGCTTATGTTTATATAGCTAATTGCTGTAAGTCTGTAACTAAGACCAAGACTATAGTGGCTGCATACTTATAGAAAAATTTAATTTTATAATCTTGTTTTTGCTTTTTGGTTTTCAACTATATGGCTTAAAAGATTTTGAGGGGTTAATATGTGCATGTCTACCCCCATTCCTATCTGGTCCAAAATGTTTAATTGACTATAAGCCCTTATGGCTCTAAACCTCTCTTCTTAGCCATAGGGGTCCCCTGGAGGGCTTAGATAGACCTGGTTCAAATAAACATACCACCCTGGCAACAATGAGATAAAATAAAGTTTGGCCATCACTGCTGCCTCTGGCATATCTTGGCCAAAAGGAGGGGACTCTGAACTAAAAATAAAATTCTAAGCCCCCTGCTAACTGAACAGACCCCTCTCAGCCTAGAGAAAGCCAGAAGAAAAGCTTTAAAACTGAGTTCCCAGCCATGACAGGACTGGAGGCATAAAGCACAATTACATATGTGTGTTTTCTCTTAGTAAATATTCATGACTCCTCCTATAACTTGTTAAATATGTATATTTAGCCACCCTGCTCAGTATAAACTCCTGTTCTCTTTTGTAATTCCCTTGAAACACATGTTCCTATTTTATGGCCAGAATAGTGTTTCTCAGCCTGACAAAATGACCATTGCAGATTGAGACTCCTTTATGAAAAATAAAACTCACTTTTTTCTAAAAAAGTAAACCTTTTTTGTAAAAAAAAAAAATTAACACCATGTATACAGTTTCATACTACACATATACATATATTTTGAAATGCAAGATTATACATCATATCACTTCCATGTATAATTTATCTCATGGGCTATTTCCATCCTGACTAATAATAAAGTATATTTTAAAAATTATTAAATTAAGTTGGATATAGTTAAATTGTGATATCTATAACAAATATAAATATAAAACTAAATCACTAAAAATGGAATATTAACTCAAATAATGAATAAGCTGCAATTATTTAAAAATACAGTGATTGCCTTATTATTAAGCCCATTTTTTAATGTAATTCACCCATGAACAAATGCATTTTCATTTTAGATAAAAGGTATGCACTAATGAATTAATCAAAGAAGCAGCATTTATTTGGAGCCCTTCTTTGAATCTGATTCCTGCTTTTGTCCACAGTGTGAGTGTACTAGTCATCTGGCCCATAGCCTTGCTACCAAACTCTTCATCTATATACCAGCAGCATTGGCATCATGAAGAGGATTTGTAAGAAATGCAACATCTTTGAGCTGTTTCAAACCTCCATAACCAGAATCTGCACTTTAGCAAAATTCTGAGGTGATTTGTATGGGCCTGAAATTTTGAGAATCACTGGTTTCACATGAAAATGTTCTCTCCATTTTTAAAAATCAATTAAAATGTAAAACCCAATGTCTAACCCAGGCGTACAACTCTTCCAACTCACAAAGTCCTATACCGACTGATTGATAGTACTGCTTCTATATACCAAATTTGTTTCGTTTGTTATCGCTTAGGACATTTTGTCCATTTCTCTGTTTCTATGCCTTAATGTTGATTGTTTCTTGAGAACACTACTTCCCTTCCAGTCCTCTAACTAGTTGCTGATGCTTCTTTCATACCAATCATGGATCTAGGACTCAGAAATAGGGAGCACCATTTAGTGCCTGTCTGGTACATTGTTGCCACATTCACATTGTTACTATTCTGCTCTCTCACCAGCATATTTTTGTGTCTTAGAAACATAACATAAAACAAAATTAGACCCATGACTATTATATCCTATATTTGAGAATTAGCTTATATAAGTCAATTTCCTGCAAAACCAATTGGCTGCTATAGTTGACAGATCAGAATAGCTTAAGGGCATCTTTCAAATTAGTTTCATTTTACTTAAAACTCACATTAGAACTTCAACTTTTGCTGCTCCCAAGGTCCAGTGGGGATGACATCAATTATAAGATTTAATCTGTTGACTAATGCCAGAGCAATGACTAGAGTCCTATTGATTCTTCTTCCAAGACAACAAACATTTGTCTCTCCAAACAGCTAAGTTAAAACAAAACATAAACAAACATATGTAAGTCAACCTAGAAGAACCTGTTTCACAATTGTTTGCTAATCATTAGTTGGTATGCCAGGATTCATACTAAATGGGTTTTCTTTGTCATATTTGAAGAAATAGTCACATGTTAAAAATTTTCCAAGAGTAATAAAGGTTAGTAATCTGGAGCACAGGGCAAATTCATCCCAGTGAGGCATATCAAAATGCTTCTCTCCCCTAGATTTTAGATGCATTTCAAAAGGGTAGCCCTTCACTAGTTGTTTACAGTGTTTATTGCAAGTAGAACCTTATGTAACTAATAAAATTGGAGGAGGGTGAGCACAGTTTTAAAAAAATGACTTTAATCTTCTAGTTTAGGTCATACTTATCATCCAGATAGCATTGCAGTATTTCTTGTTAATATAGGTTCCACTGGCTCCTCCTTGTCTTGATGATAATAATATTCAGCACAGAATGAAGATTTTTGAAATATTTACAATTTTGGAAAATGTCTGACATCAGCAATGAATAATGCTCAATCTTTTCAACAAACATCAGGTTATATTGAAGCTTTTTTTTTTATTTCGGCATATTAGGGGGTACAAATTTTAAGGTTTCAAAAAATGCCCTTTCCCCCCTCCCCCCACAAGTCTGAGTTTCCAGCGTGACCATCCCCCAGATGGTGCACATCTCACTCATTATGTATGTATATACCCACTACCCTCCCCCCTCCCACCTGCCCAATACCCAATTACTGTAGTACCTATGTGTCCATTTAGGTACTGCTCAGTTAATACCAGTTTGCTGGTGGGTGTATGTGGTGTTTGTTTTTCCATTCTTGGGATACTTCACTTAGTAGTACGGGTTCCAGCTCTAACCAGGAAAATATAAGATGTGCTATATCACCGTTGTTTCTTAGAGCTGAATAGTACTCAATGGTATACATATACCACATTCTATTAATCCATTCTTGGATTGATGGGCACTTGGGCTGTTTCCACAGCCTTGCAATTATGAATTGTGCTGCTATAAACATTCGGGTGGAGGTGTCTTTTTTGTAGAGTGTCATTGGATCTTTTGGGTAGATGCCCAGTAATGGGATTGCTGGATCAAATGGTAGATCCACTTGTGTAGCTTGCTTTAAGGTATCTCCATATTGCTTTTCACAGAGGTTGAACTAGTTTGGAGTCCCACCAATAGTGTAGGAGTGTTCCTCTTTCTCCGCATCCACGCCAGCATTTATTGTTTGGAGACTTTTTGATAAAGGCCATTCTCACTGGGGTTAAGTGATATCTCATTGTGGTTTTGATTTGCATTTCCCTAATGATTAGAGATGTTGAGCATTTTTTCATATGTTTGTTGGCCATTCTTCTGTCTTCTTTAGAAAAGTTTCTGTTCAAGTTCTTTGCCCACTTTTTAATAGGGTTATTTGATTTTTTTCTTGCTGATTTTCATGAGTTCTAAGTATATTTTAGTTATCAGTCTCATATATTGAAGCTTTAACAGTCACTAACAATCTCCATTCAAAAAGTGCTAGAAGGGACCAGGCTAGTTCATGTTATCGTATGCAGTCATCTGACAAAATACATTAACAAGAGTGGCACCCAGTAAAGCCTTGTGCAAGATATGTATTTTTCATTTTATTACTGTATGCTATCCAGCTTGTCCTATTTGGTTAGTGTGGCCTTAAATGTCACCTGACTCATAATTGGCTACTCTGGTCGCTATTAATTCATACAGGCTTATATTTATCTATATGATTCTGTTATGGATCCATTTGAATTAACATGATCTTTCTCTGCATCCTAAGTTTAGAGAGTATCACCTTTAACTCCTTTAACATTGTCATGCCCTCCTGCTATAATCTGTGACACTCTGTATACATTCTGAGAAATATATGCTCAATTTCAAATTGCACTTAATGCTGAACTTCTTTTACTTCTGTGCTCTATTATATTAATTGACATTGATTATGAACCAATATAATCATATAAATAGTATTCTCTGGATGCATGATCCATCTATAGTATCTAAAATCATGTATTTAGGACTAGGTATAATGTCAAATCTTTAAACACAATCCTCATATACTGGAACCTAACGAATTTTTTGCTAGTTGGATGCTTTGGATTTATTTGTGTTTGTAATTCATGTTTGTTCCAATATACACAGTGAAAGGAATCCAAAATATTCATTTTGGTATCTCCAGTTAACCTGATAAGTAGGATGTCATTGATTTAATACATCAGGTTGTCAACTAGTGGAATGTAATCAATGGCTCAGTTAAGATTCCTTCCAAATAAATTATAACACAGGATCAGAACGTTAATACAGTTTTGAACTGAGACAAAGAGGGGATATTGCTGTTATCCTCATATCAATAAAGTGTGGGCTTATATATTGAGTACACCAATGATGAAAATGAAGCATTAGCTAAATTCAAGATTGTGTAGAATTTGTCTAGAGCTGTAATTATGTCTTTTCCAAGTTATAATAATCCTTAGTATTTATTTTGTAATGTTAAAAAAACCTGACCTATATGCCAGTAGTTCACTGTGAATTGATATGTTACATATAGTTACTTTATTGACCCATCTAAAGTGTCAAAGGTGCTGGCTATGGCAGATATCCACCATTTTTTCATTGTAATTATTTAATAATTTAATCTAAATTGTGTGATAAAGTATTAAGAGGAGCATATGTCACCTAAGGATTCATTATGGAACTATTTGTATAAAAGAAATTGAATTAAAATTGCATGTGACAAGTTTGAGTTCAATTACTATTATAATATACACACCGAGAGAGGGTCACAATTAAATTATTTTTCTTCTACATGTATTCTTTGCTTGTTATTCTCTCAAAGTATTGATGAGACATTGAAACATACTTCTGATTCTCTTAAACATGCTGGGATATTTAGCCAATTGCAATGTAAGGTGGTGCAGGCATCAGATCTCAAATTTTTGATAGAACCAATGGTTCATGTTTCTGAAGGCTCACACTACCCGTAGTAAGTGAGAAGTGTCTAAATCTAGAAACCTGACTCCTTGTATTGTGAAGTGTATAGACAGATATAAATTTTAGAGTGCAGAAACATTAAATACACCTTTTCTTCCCAAACTTGATTCTAATACTCAATGCCAAATGTATGGGTTATTGCCTTAGCTATCAGTCATAAATGTGTTAAAGTGTTTTTATGTAGTGTATATAATTACCTAATTTGGTTTTAAGCAGTATACCAAAACGCTTTTTAAGCATCTTAGAAAAATTTTATCATTAGCATGTTGAATTTGGTCTAAAATATCCATCCCCTTAGACAGGAAGTAGATTAGGACCCTCATTGAATAAGTTTACCAGGTTTTAAGATTGCAGCCCAAGTGGCATATACTTTAGGGTATCAAAATTGCCTCCTGAACTTTGGTAATAAGATTAAT
Organism: Microcebus murinus; assembly: GCF_040939455.1. Classification (NCBI taxonomy): domain Eukaryota; kingdom Metazoa; phylum Chordata; class Mammalia; order Primates; family Cheirogaleidae; genus Microcebus; species Microcebus murinus. The sequence continues at coordinate 19,715,996 of NC_134114.1, forward strand.
AAAGAGTGTCCTAACCTCTGGGGTTAATATCAGTGGATAAGTTTCCTGGATACAGAAGTTATTACTCATTTAATCATTTCAACTGTTCCCTTGAGTCTTCATACCTAATCAATGAGGTAAGCATTAGTTCATTGGACTTCTAATTCCGAAAAATCTTCTGAAAATATGACTGGATTGGGGTTAGAATGTAGGTTGCACTATGAGATAATGTGCTCTTATTGTCACTTCTTTGATCTATTGTCTATTGTTCAGATCTATACCAATGATGCTGGGATATTATCTGATAATTTTGGCAAAGGTTTAGCAGGGAAATAAAGGGTTAGGCTATATTCTCCCATTAATTGGTGTTCTATGTTTTATATATTGTTCTCCCACTATCGAGACATTCCCTTCCCCCTCTCCCACCAGGACAGTCTCACATATATCATTTAATAATAATTTAATTTTACTCTCTTAGCACTTTGTTAGGTGGAAATGTGGGGCTACTCATTGTAATTGATTATATATTTTTCTGCCTATTACCTTCTACCCAGTGATTTGGAGTTCCCCTTCCCCCATTTCCCTTTTTCCTGACTTTCTCATATTTTTTCACCTTTGATGGAAAGTCAAGGCTTTTACAATGTATTGAACTCAGAGATAACTTGAAATCCAACTGCTATAATGAAGTTTCCCTCTAAAATATCCCAACTCTGAACCCATTTTGGAATTTTCAGGTCGCCAAGAACTAATCATTTAGATATGAGTTTTGTCACTTGCCACTCTCTTTTTGGATGGAATATCATTTCATTTCCCAGTTTTGTAAGTCTTCTGTTATAATCATGATCATTGTGAGATGCATTAACAACCTTTTTATCAGCCCCAGACGCCAGATCATAAAAGATTTTTTCATAGGGATATTGGCAAGATCCAAGATATATAAAATGTTACAATTTTTGTTGGCCTATTGTACTGCATCCTGCTATTTAATGCTAGAAAGAGATGGTGAAAGATAGGGATATTTCTGCACAGTGTCCTCCCATTTGTAAGTCAAAGAGCTTTTGCTTATCATCAAGTCTTCTGCTTCTGACATTACAAGCATGTTATCAGGCAAGATGGGATAATATTCATTTGACTTGTTGAGGTGATAAGAAGTAATCCCCCACACTTTTTGGTCTCATGAATTCTATCTTTACACATTGGCAGATCATGCAATGAAAAATGAATATGGTTCTCTTTTACATTTAGTTGATTTTTGTTTTTAATAAAATTATAATGAAACATAATACAATGATTTTCAAGTAACAGTGCTCTTTGAAATTCTTATTAAACCTGGAATCACCGTGAAAGAGCATATTTGCATTAACCATGTTTCTTAGCAAGACTATTGGCAAAGGTCATTGACAGGACTAAAATTAATTAGAAGGCATTTGTTTATTTTTTTTGAGCATTTTTATGCCTGTTCATAAGTATTTGGCCAGAAAATTCAGATGCACATAATGTACATGTTGTATTAAAAAGATTATATAATAATAAGAATTTGGGGAAAACAAATATGCCTAGAAAGAGGAATTTAGGTCACCCAGAAAGAATTCACATTATCAGAGTTCATGGCCCAAGCAACTAGGCTTTAATAAATGTAAAGTATATCATGTGACCCAGGTTGTAGTCACAGTGTGCCTAAAAGGCAGTTCCAGTGTATTGCCAAAGTTAAAGATCTCCACATCTTTGTAATGTTCCTTAACATGGAGAATGTACTTAGTTTTATGAAATTCTTAGTCATTTTATCTTTGAACAAAGAAAAAACAACAGCTAACAATACTGAAAATCATGTAAATCAGACTCTTTATAATTATGCTACTATCCTCATTAAATAATATAATTATTAGGTATTTCAATGTAGTATTAGCATTAAAATTAGTATATAATATGCTAGTATCTTCATTATTGGGCTATAGTTTTATTTTAAAATATCTCAAACAGAACAAAGTGCTGTTTAAGGTGTCATTCATAAAGAAAAAAATAATAATACTTAAAATTTCATAACTTTTGCCATGTGACCCAAAATGCAATACAATCTTATTTAACAATAGAGCAGAATGTATATTATCATTGTACTTGTTAACAGCACACAACGAAATTTAGCTAAATTATGGTTCTTCAGAAAAGCTTTGGGGAAGGAAACAGAATGGCAGGCAGCAAAACATTATACTCCCGACCAGAAAACGAAACCTGGAAGTATTAAGACCTGGGGGAAAAAACAGAATGAAATAATATTGAACAGGAAAACTTAAGATGTTGTTAAAATCTCCTAGGAAATCATATAACAAGATGCAGAAAACAAAACAACAAACAAACAAACAAACCTCTAAAAGCTGAGAGTTAGTGTGAATCAAAACCTAAAAACAAAGTATTGGTATCAAAAACTGTTATCATGTAAAGCAATATAATCAGAGACAAGGGCAGAAGAACTAACTGATAAGGTAACCCTTTCTCACCAGTTGGAAACCAAATGTAAAAATAAAGAAGAAATAGAATAGAAGTAAAAAAAGGGGAGGAGGAAAGGGAAGAGGAGGAGGAAAAGATTAAGAAATAAAATTTCAGTATGTAACATTTTAGTGCACAACAAGAATAATAGATGCCAATTACTGTTTTCAATAGAATGTTTTCTGTTATTTGATACTATAAAATGCAAATAATTGTCATTAGTTATGAAGAGTTTGTTTACATATGAGGTAAAATGGTTTATATCTAACTGATATCTTGAAAATTTGATGTCCAGTAGTATAAACTGATCTACATGGGAAACTATGTGATATATACATGTAATAATGTGGTTTAGTAATATATTATATACAAGAAATGTTTGTGATCTACTACTTTTTTGTAATAAAACAATATTTATAATATACAGGTGTTTTTAGTGTGCATTAGGCAAATTTGACAAACAAAAGTTGGTTATCAGTTTATTTGTTAAATATGGAAATACTAAACACTCAATTTTCAATTATTACTAACAGTGTCAATATAATAGTGTGTTATATTATTATCAAGAATAATTAGGCCTTTCGAATTTAGAATAAGCAGTAACATATTTGATTTCTGTTTAAATAAAGCGTAGGATTAGAGTTACTGTTATGATATTTAGCAAGAATTAAAGCAGAATAAAAAGATATAATTTGGGGGATGTGAAATTAATTGTATTTCAAAGCTTAGTATCAATAATTTCAACCACAAAAAATACTTGGAAAGGTAGTCCCTGACAATTACTTATTGTAAAGCAAAATAGTTTGGATAAAACTGGTTCAAATTTCAAAGAAAATTTTAAAATTATATATGTAAATATGAAGCATACATGTATACATATATATGTTTATGTATGCAGACATATGTCACTTAGCGATGGGGATATGTTTTGAGAAATGCACAACTAGATTATTTTGTCATTGTTCAAACATCATAGAGTATACTTATACAAACCTAAATGGGTGGCCTACTACACACCTAGTCTATATGGTATAGTCTATTGCTCCTATGCTATATAGCTGTATTACAGGTTAATGTACTGAATGCTCTAGGGAATTGTGTCATAAGGGTAAGTATTTTTTGTATCTAAATATAAAACTGTAAAGTAAACATAGAGTATAACAGATAAAAAATGGTGTACTTGTATATGGCATGTACCATGAATAGACTAGAAGCTGCTGTGTGTGTGTCAGTGAGTGAGTGGTGAGTGAATGTGAAAACCTAGGATATTACTGTACACTACTGTAAACTTTATAAACATTGTACAGTTAAGCTATACTAAATTTATTTTAAAAGTTTTCTTCTAGGCTGGGCGCGGTGGCTCATGCCTGTAATCCTAGCACTCTGGGAGGCCGAGGCAGGTGGATTGCTTGAGGGCAGGAGTTTGAAACCAGCCTGAGCAAGAGCGAGACCCAGTCTCTACTATAAATAGAAAGAAATTAATTGGCCAACTATAGAAAAAATCATCCGGGCATGGTGGCGCATGCCTGTGGTCCCAGCTACTCGGGATGCTGAGGCAGTAGGATTGCTTGAGCCCAGCAGTTTGAGGTTGCTGTGAGCTAGGCTGATGCCATGGCACTCGCTCTAGTCTGGGCAACAAAGTGAGACTCTGTCTCAAAAAAAAAAAAAAAAAAAGTTTTATTCTTCAATAATAAATTTTTCTTAGCTACTGCAACTTTTTAATTTATAAACATTTATTTTTAACTTTTTGACTCTTTCGTAACAACACAGTTTAAAACACAAACACATTGTACATCTGTAATAAATATTTTCTTCTTTAAATCCTCATTCTATAAGGTTTTCTTTTAATTTTAATTTTTCTATTTTTGTTTTTACTTTTTACAATTTTTTGTTAAAAACTAAGACACAAGCACATACATTAGCTGAGGCCTACACAGAGTCAGGACCATCAATATCACTGTCTTCCTCCTCTACATCTTGTCCCAGTGGAAGGTCTTCAGGGGCCATAACATGCATAGAGCTGTCATCTCCTATGATAATGCCTTCTCTGGAATACTTCATGAAGGAACTGCTTGAGGCTGTTTTACAGTTAACTTATTTCATAAATAGAAGGAGTATATTCTAAAATAGCTACATATAGTAAAATATATACATAAACCAATGATTTATTATCATTATCAAGTATTATGTACCCTACAAAACTGTATGTGCTCTACACTATTTTTATATGACTGGCAACACAGTAGGTATGTTTATATCAGCATCACCACAAACATATGAATAATGCCTAGCACTATGACATTGTATGGTCTACAAGGCCACTGGCAATGTATTGTATTTCAAAACTTAGTATCAATAATTTCAACCACAAAAAATACTTGGAAAGGTAGTCCCTGACAATTACTTATTGTAAAGCAAAATAGTTTGGAAAAAACTGGTTCAAATTTCAAAGAAAATTTTAAAATTATATATGTAAATATGAAGCATATGTGCATACATATATATGTTTATGTATACAGGCATGTGTCAGTGATGGGGATATGTTTTGAGAAATGCACAACTAGATGATTTTGTCATTGTTCAAACATCATAGAGTATACTTATACAAACCTAAATGGATGGGCTACTACACACTTAGGCTATATGGTATAGTCTATTGCTCCTACGCTATATACCTGTATTACAGGTTAATGTACTGAATACTGTAGGGAATTGTGTCATAGGGTAAGTATTTTTGTGTACCCTACAAAACTGTATGTGCTCTAGAAGTTTTTCAGTTCCATTATAATCTTCTGGGACCACCATTATATATGTCGTCTCTCATTAAAAGAAATGTTATACAATGCACAACTATAATATATGATACATATATGCATGCATGTATATATACATATATATAGATAGTACATTGCAATAATTATTATAAGATCATTTGATTAAAGTTTGCCAAATAAGTTATTTTTTAACATTCCAATCTCTTAATTTTCTTCTTAATGTATACATATATATGTTTATGTATGCAGGTACATTTTCTGAAGGTACATTTTCACAAATATATCTTGAATCTGTGACATAGATTTATCTTTATGTAGCACTTCAGATTTCCAGTTGTTCTACATTCATTGTACACAAACTGAATTAACTATATAGAAGATTTTATTAAGGTTGGAAGAGCATTCAGTATGGTTATTCCTCTAGGAATTTTTTTTTTTTTAGCTACTACCAACACAATAATGAATATAAATTTTCATTTCCATTCAATGAAATTTCATAATCTCCAGAACTTCATGCCCAGATCGATTGGACATTTCTACTTGGATAGCCCACAAGCACCTCAAGGTTTACATTTTCCTATTTCAAATATGTCTGCACTATACAGTTTATATTTTAGTAAATGACTCCCCAGTTTACCCAATTATCAACTGATCAGAAAATAACTTAGTCAAAAAACAAGAAGACATCTTATATGACTCCATATTTTCTTTTCCTTTTTTTATATAATCAACTGAGTTGACAATTTAGCTCATAAATTTCTATTGTATTTACCTATTTCTATCTAAGTCCATGCCAGTACTTTAATTCAGAGTCATATCATTTCTTTCTTGGCTTCTTAACTAGTCTTATCTTTCCAAAATCCATTTTATACTTTTATTAAAATATGACTGTATTAACATAAATATTTGATTATATTATTCCTTTGCTCAAAATGTTTAAAATTTGAAGACACATCAAAGATAACATCATGTTGCTTCATAGTAAGTACTCAACCACACCATTTTTTAAATTTTCCTTTGTACTCTATCACTCTCAAACTTGACTTTTCTGTTTGTGAGGTGTTCCTCTATGCACAAATGAAGGTGACTCAAATTATTTGGAGCCCGAAAGCTACCTTCTCATCAGTACACTTCAAACTCAAGGCCACTATTACCCACAACTATATTGCCATAATTTCTTCTCCTATGAAGACAATCCTCTTTGTGGAAGAAAAAAAAAAAGATAAATCAGTAGATTTCCATGTTTTTAAAACTACCAGTGCCTCACTGCATGAACTATATAACATTGTTGATGTTTATAGTGATCAAGATTAAATTTACTCTAAAAAAGTCTATGTATTTACTAAGCTATTTACACAGGATGCCTACTACCTTGTTGGGATATATAGAACCATTTTCCAGATATATATCTTGGATACGTTAATAGTTCCCAATATTGTTAAAGTCTCTATTTTTTCTCCCACTATCTCCTGTTTGGCATATAAACATAGGATCTGGGGCATGCAACTTGATTTTATCTTCCTACCCTAACCCTTGCCTTATTGTATCCAGTGTACCAAGTTAGTATGAACTATGGTGGCACAGTGACGGCACCATAACTGAGACATGGCAAAAAATTGTTTTCAAATGTCAGAAACAAAATTAGTGGCCTATTACAAGTTAAATAATAGCTGTTCTTATGTAACCATCAGAGAATCTACTGTTTCAAATTGGCAAAAACCTCACCTACAAAAGTTGTATAATAGTTAATAAGGTTTATAAATATCACATAATTTATCCTCTACTTATACCAATCGCCCCTCCCACAATAACATCCTCATCAAAGGAATTATGTTACATCTATGACTATAATTATCTCCCAAAATGAAAACCTATAATTTATTATTTTTATTTTGATCTATTTCTCCAGGACTCATCATTATACCTACAAAGATAGTAAATCTAATATCACAGTATGAAATGTCACATATGTCCACCTGCAAATCTGAAAGCTTATTCGAGTCAACATCAATAAGCTTTTGTGAGAGTACGAAATTCTTGGAGAGAAAGCTGAAAACTATCTGGATATCATAGAAGAGCTCTCTTAAATAGATGTAGCAAAATCCTGAAATATGGGTTGGGGATTTTTTTTTTTTTTGAGAAGTTGGAGTCAATGTATACCAGTCAACAAAGACCACTCATAAGATACCTTCACCTAAAGCAAAATATACAGATGTACCTGTAGCCCTGAGGGAATTGAATCTCACAGTTAGAAAGAGAATTCTAGAAGATCAAATATCTACTGATAAGTAGAAACAAATTCAAATCCTAGTCTCTATGACTCCAAGGTCTGTACTCTTTCCAATGTTTTACCTAGCACTTTCCTCCAACAGCACTTAGTGGAAATCTAGAACAAGCCTAGGCAGTTACTAATGTTCAGAATTCTGGGTGATGCTCTAGCATGGTAACTAATTATAGGTTCCATCTGAGAACGCCACATTCAAGTGTTAATTCCTAAGTCTAAGTCCATGTGCTTGGAAACACTGATGCCCTACAACTAATCTGTTACTATCTAATACAGTAGAAGTATGAGGACTCATATTATGTCAAAGAAAGTCATGGAAAATGTCTAGCACTAAGAAAACCCACAGACGATTTTGAAAAGCATTGGAAAAATTGTCTCTATAAATTTTTCTACAAATTTACTATGCTATTAACTAATGTTACATCTCTGAATAAATCTCAAACATTCTAGCACTCAGTTACCCTAGTTTCTAAGTGAGAAAGTAAAAGCAGATAACGTTTTAGGACATCTTCATCATTCATTAACAGTTATGGTTAAAGAAAACTGACACATTGACACATTAATTAATCATACTTTGATTAGAGAAATATAAAAATGTTGGTATAATCTGTAGCCTGGAAAAAAAATGAGGTATGATGTTCTGCAATTAGAAAAAGTAGATTGTATTTGAGAGTAAAAAAAAAAAAAACAGATGTAAGGAAGACTGCCAAACATACTGTTGTCCTGCTGCAATAATCCTGCCCTGAGCCCACTGTAGGTTAGTAAATAAATCACCAAGCTTGTTTAACTTAACCTCAAAACTCATTGATACAAAGCATTTGGGGTCTTTATCAGCAAGTCAGTATTTGCACATAAGAAAAAGAAAATTTCCATACTTCATCCAGTTTGAACTCAAGAAAAGTTCTCAGCAAATTTGTCAAATTGGTAAAAGTATTTTTTTTTTTTTTTTGTATGCTGATCACTGCTTTATTTGCTGCGCTGAGGGGCAGGAGTGTAGGTGGAAAATTGAAATATCCTGATATTCCCAAATTGATCATTAACTATAAGCTCTTCCCACAGAGTTTACAAACCTCTTACCACCCTTATGAACTGAAAGGCAGGACAGGCAAATGATGAGGTCCAATCTTCACCTCTCCTTGCTAACTCCGCCCCTTTGCTAGTGAGAAGGTCATGTAGACAGAGGTGGGCAAGAGGGACATGGGCACGAGGATTAGACAGACTTGGGTTCAGACCCCAGATTTGCTTACCGACTGAGCAAGTCACTTACCTTTTCTGAGCTTCTGTTTTCTAGTATGTATAATGGGTGTCACAGCACCTCACCTTGAAGGGACTGTGTGAGCTCTAAGTGACAGAATGTATGAAAAAGCCCCTAGCCCTGTGCCTGGTATATCATTGGTACTCAATCTACAGAGGTGGTTTTCACATGGTTATTGGTATTCATGCAGTCTTTTCCAGATGATTCCAGTGGGTGGAGAAATTCGGTAAAAGTATTTTTGATGTTCTTCTACCTCTTTCTCTGTGCTTATTTCTTTTACATCCTCACATATGTCCTATTCCAGGGTCTATTCAATCTATCTAGGTTTGATATGCAAAAATAAATTTTATTCTGAAATTACCCTTCTATTCTCAACATAATTCATCTAAATTCTAGTCTGAATTTTTCTTAACTAATGACCAGAAATAAAGAAAATAGTAATCTATACTAATGTGAATAAATTTAAGATATTTTGCAATGCATCCCTGTTTCTTTTCATCACAAATTTATTTCAACGAATTTATATTAGATAATAATACCATAAAATGAAGAATATCCAAAACATTGGAAGAAATATTTGTGGAAAAAGTTACATTTCAACCCCACTTGAGCCCTGTGGATACTCACTCATTCTGTCTGTATCAAATGCCTTCTCTGTTTATTCTACTTAAAAACAAATATAATTTTAAAATTGAAAAATGAGAATCCTGATTCTTTTCAATATTGAAATAAGAAGAATTTGTAAAGGTTATAGGAGAAATTCTATGCTTCTGTCATGGAGAGACCTTGTTTGACACTTCTAAATGTGTGTTTTATTTTTCTATAGCTTTCCAGAAAGTATAACTTTAGACAATTTTTTTCTCTTTCAGAAACTCAAGATCACCTTGACAATGATTGCTCTATTTTAACCATTTGAAAAAGAACAGCAGAGCAATTTTACCAAGGACTAAACAGTTTCAAATGGGCTGAGCTACTGATTCCAGACAGCCAAATGACCATTAAAACAGAGATGGGTGGTTGTGGAATATGAAACTAATTTGAGAAATGTGTATTTTGACATTTTTTATTACACAAGCAGTCATATAAACTCTAACATTTCTTTTGAGATATGGGGAAAAGTTATTCTTGCCATAGAAATGAAAGGGCAGTTAAAGATGAAAACTCATTTATATAGATTTCAAGTGTCTATGATAAAACCAACAATACCAAAATGATAAAAGTGGAGGAAATGATAAGTGCAGGAAACCACTTAGCATCTGACCCTTGCCACTCGGATCCACTCAGAGACACCAAGAGTTGACACAAAATCAAGCAAACACACAAATCAGGAAAAAAATAAGAAAATGATTAAAAGCTACACTGCACTTAAAACCCAGTAATAATATAGTAATATCTTGGTCCTTAAAATCATATCTATAGAAAATATTAAAAAATTATTTTGTATGATTTAAATTCACTGTTGTCTTAAATGAAGGATAATGTATGTGGTTTAGCTATGTAGATTTCAATCTTTAGGAGTTTGGCTGAATATAGTTCCTGAATGTGGCTCATAGAAACAAAATAATGTATATATTTCCATAATTAATAAAATTAAATATTTAGTTTAATTTGACATAGCACTCTGAGAAGGCAATATATATATATCACAATTTTAAAGCTGAATATTCCACTGTAGGAAGAAGTAAAATCATCTATCTTAACTTATATTTTGTATCATGGATCAAGTCTTTAGCAAAGGAGGAGGCATCTAAGGGCATCTTAGGAGTTTTTAACAAGACATTTTTAAATGTTCCTTATAAATTTAATTTGCCAAGTATCAAATATTATTTCTTATTATGCTTATACTCTTGGAATACTATAGGTCAACACAAAAATGGAAAACAAAACATACAAAACCAAATAAAAACTTCTCTTGAATTTTTATAATTTGCTTGATTAAATATATAATTCCAGTGGTATAATTGCAACAGTCTATGTATTCCATACATGACTGAGAAAACTCATATGTAAGATATTCTTCATAACATAAAAACAGCTCTTGATCATGCTTATCAGCACCTTCTCTCTTTTATAAAAATATTAAGTTGTATCTGAAATTGTATCTATAAAATTCTTGCCAATTATACTACTGTCCATGTGCAGTTTCAAGAATGTCACCTTACTATTTTTTGGTTATCATTTGCAAAGTCTGCAATGCCTTTGTCTCAAAGGCTATGCAAATTTTTTGTTACATATAAGCTTTGCCTTCTCAGTCCTGATTTCAGGAAGTCAACATAACCCATCTGCTGCTTTCACTTCCCAGCTGTATGCAACTATGCCAAATTGCTCTAAGTTGAGCTTTATACTGTTTTTGTAGGCTATCTTTTACCCACTGTGCTTACATTTTCCTGGTGTAATTCACCCTAGACACAGGTGCAGATGGTATGTAGAGAAGAGCAATGCATTTGGGAACATGTAATATTAGGCTTGCAAGGTTTTTGACAGAACTTTGAATTATAGTCTTAAAAAGTGAATTAATTTAGTAAAAGTATGGCTACCAGTGCATGGAAATGGATATAGTTTTCAAAATGATGCTCGACTCAAATTCTGTTTCCATTTTTTTTTTTTTTTTAAGAAGTCACTTAGTTCCACTGCTTCATTTTTAAACATTCCCAAATTAGGATCTTGCAACTTTTCAGTAACTTGCAAGGATGGGCTTTAAAAACTAATTTAGATACATGGATAGATAGGTAGACTATTTGTAGAATGATTTATAATTCACTACCGGTATACTATATATAATAAAATAGTCTTCTAAATAACATTTAGTATACTAAAGAGGCTTATATTCTAGTTACTAATGACATTTAAAATAAGAATTGGGCACTTAGGCAAGTCCTTACCAATAAAATCATTATACTGTGCTTCAACTCTTCTGAAATGCTAAAAAAATAAAAACATATTGCAAGGAAGTTATAACCTAATAATTATCCACTGAAAAGACTATAGCTGTCCAACATCATTTTGCTGAACTAGATTTTTATATGGAAATCATTAAATCTACTTTAACCACTAAAATATGATTTGTATAGCTTAGCAGTTTTGACTACACAGATCATATTTGGGGCTGGCAGGTTGATAATTATTCACCTTTTCATGTTAAAATATTTGCTATCTTTCTAGTTAAGAAAACGTTAAGGAGATGGTCCAATATACTTTAATGGATCGTGATGAAGGAAAGAGTAAACATTGAAACTTTTGAACTCTTGCTAATTTTGACTATAAATATTGAAAAACTTGGAATGATATGCGTGTTTATAAAGTAACTAAATGTAGGTGATATTGGGAAGTGTAGTATTTAGGCATTTGTGACAGAAACAACGTCCACAGTGAAAAAATAGTGTTGCTATTAGCAGTGTCAGTATATTTCATAGTCTGATTGAATGTTTGGATTTGTATTGAAAAGACTCTATTTAGCTGTAGCTCTTGAACTTACATGATACATTCATCCATCACAATTTAATGTCAAGAGAGATACCATCAGATCTGCTTCTTGGTTCCAGAGGCTTCAGGATGATGAAAAAAATACAATAAATGAAAGCACAGTGCATCTGTAAAAATGTCAAACATTTCCCAGGATTTTGACTTATTTGTCCCTTTACAACTTTTCCAAATGTCCTAGATAAGCATTTAAAATAAATGTTAGGGAGAAAGGACAGCTCATAACTTGTATAAATTTAAGAGAAAGGATAAATTGTCCCTTCTTTCTAATCCCCTACTACCCAAATCAGGATATAATGGAATCATCAAAGACATTGATTCAATTTTTCCCCTTCAAGAAAAATAATTTCAAAGAGGCTGCTGAGTCTAGAAAGGCATTTTTTTGTTCAATTCTGTGAATGATGATGAATACAAACTGACACAGAAAAATGAAGGCATAATATTTAAAATAGATGTTTTATTTAATTTTACTTAAAAAAATCTCACATTTTTCAAGGTCCATATTCTTCTTCAAGAATTTAAAGAACCATAGATGAGATTTAGCACAGTAATAACTACTCAAAAACTGTTCTTTTTAATTTGGAGAAAACATTATTTTTCAATTTGGTGTTACCTTAATTGTAGATGCATAATTATTTTGTACATTAAATGAGCCAAAAGATCACTCAAAGAAATCAGAATACACAATACATAGAAATTTCTGCTTGCTGTGAAGATTAGAGGAGACTATATCGTATTTATTTTAAAGAACATTTTAAGACAACCTATATTACACTAGTGATGGAAAATATTTTCAGTAGAATAATATTATTACATAAAATTTCACTATGTTCCCAGATTTCTCAGTTATTTCCTTTGGACTGAATAAGTTTTGTAATTACTTCTCTATTATCACATCTACTAAAAAAATAATCTAGCTAATAATTTCTGAGCCAAGAGATATAGATAACCCTTTTCTAAATATCCTCATGTAATCTAATGCTCTTAATGGACACAGAGGTAAAAACCAGTGTTTTGAACTTGAGGCTACTGATCATAAAAACAATGCCAAAATTCTCTAAGAGGCATAAAAGGAATGTGTGATTCATGGGACTTTTTGTTCTATTGTGGAAAAACATATATGTATATATCATATATTAGATATATAACTATTTCTATTAAAATAATCATTTATTGGGAGCTTGATATGACATCTGTCCCTGCTTTCAAGGAGTTTTATGTTCACTGGCTCAAAAGAACAAGTTGTAGTTGGCTTGTAGTACATAGTTAGTTAGGGTCAGTTTTGACAATTTCAACTGACTCATGTAGCTGCTAGCAGAAGAATTGGAAATGAAGAAACATGCTGCATATTGGACCAATGTCAGCATTCCATAGATTTGGGGAGTTAGTGGGATACACGTACCCCAAGGAAAAAGGCCAACCTGAGAGGAAGAAGCCATTCTATCATTTTTTAGGGAATGGAGGATTATCCATATCTACTTAGATTAAAATGGGAAAGCACAGAAATAAGTATCCCTTTTTGATTACTAAATGAAAGCACTGAAAAATTATATGCATCTTTAGGGTGAGGTATCTTAGCTGGTTCATGTATACATTCCTTCTTCATTCTATCCTGCCCCAATTCAAAGAGTAATATTTTTAAAAGAATCCAAAGGTACATTGTCTTCATTCTGTTAAACTGTTCTTCAGTTTCTCATTGTACTTGGGACAAAGACTCAAGTCTTTATTCACCACCCCAGGGCCATCTGTGAGGAATTTCCTTTTGCTTCCTGCTTGCCTATTCCAAAGTCATTTTCCCTTTCCCCATCATTGCCAAACACCCTCCCAATACGAAGCATTTTTATTATAAGCAACTTCCACCATATTCATTTATGTAACCCCCACTTGCTCTTTAGTCTCACCACAAATATTCCCTTTAAGAATGTCTTCCAAAGGCACCATGCCCTGGTGACATGATGCACCTCTTTTTCTTAGCACTTATTACAATAAATCATTATATTTTTAACCTAATGTACTATTTTCATTGATGCTTCACTTCAAAACTAGAAGCTCCAGGGTACAGGATTTTTTTCTCTTTTTACTCACTCCCATTCATTGACACTCAATAACTGATAGAAGCATGAATAATATTTGGAGAAGGGCTGTACATCAGTGTATACAAGCTTAGGAGGATACTGGAGAAAAATGAACATTGAAGTAGGATTTTGGATTTACTTTGACAAATGTAATATTTATATATGTCTTGTTATTGTCTCTGCTCTAACAAATGTCTACGTGAAAAATGTATATCTTCTGATTTATCAAGCAATTTTCATATGCATTATTTAATTTGGTCATCACAATTGCTCTAAAATGTAAACAGTGGCTGATTATAGATCTGTATAGGAAGAATATAGGCTCCCCTGCCTACATACACAGGCCTTAAGATGTGAACTGATCCATAACCCTGACATATGTCTACAGTAATAAGAATATTGTCCTCCTCATGCTTTTGAATTGAGGTCATATTGTACACCACAATCTACAGCTGTATTTCAATTCAGGGCAAGATAGGTTTTTTTTACCCTTTTATGCTCTCATTGCTTTAGGTACAATAAGATAACATTAGTCAATAAAGGTTTTTTTTTTTGTTTTTTTTTTTTTTTTTTTTTAAGGGTTTTGAGTAGAAATTGAAAGGAAACCTTTCCTTACTAACTTCATTTGTTGGAAAAAGAAGAGCTATTTTAGCGGAATGGAAATAGTAAATAAAACAGAAGTTTAGTAATTAGGTTAAAGCCTTACACCTTTGAAGCTAGTATGTATGGTACACAGCAGGAACTTAAGACAGAAGTATCATTGAAGTTTCTCAAGTTTTAACTGAAAGTTCTGTTTGCATTTGCTTTTACTGATCATTTGAGTGTCCTAGCTGTGGTCAAAGTTTGTGAATTTTCTTTACCCATTTCAGAGGTTTACTGTAATGTCTTTTGGGAAATTAAAAAAAAATTATTTTTCTATAAATTGGCTACCAAAAACGTTTGCTTCATTAATTTATTAATATTAATGTCTAAGTAGGTGCAAGACAAAAAAGATTATGTCTTTATTTTCTAAAATAATTCTCTATTTTCCATTTTTATTTTTGTTATGAATCTATTATCTTAGGCAAGGTTTCATGTCATTCTTTTCACCAATTTATGAAATTGATATAATATGGTTTATTTTACTTTAGGGTTAGAGAGAGGTTAGAGAAGGTATCCATACTAGTTGATAGTTCTAGCATAATTTTGAAATTATAGAATGACATTTATGTTTCTAACTTTTTTATTTTCACCTAGGTTTTCCCTTTCGATGTATATGTCTTCATTTATTATTTTTTCTGGTCAAATGTACTTTCCTTTAATTCAATTTCCCTGCAACTGCCAGTTATACTATTTTGAAATTAAATTGCCCCTAAGGAAAACCAGCTTATTATCAGACTTCAACAAAAGCAAAAAGTAAATTGTGCCTGTATAGCATTTGTGAAAATGCCTGGAACAGACATTATCACCTATAGTTTGGTAAATCTTTAGAAAGCTGAAAAAGTTTTAAAATAAGTGCATTGTTTTAAATAATGTAGAAGGATTCTGATGCTTTGGAGCAATAATTAGAATAATTTATTATGCATCAGCTATTTGCTTGCAATTCTGCCACCAAAACACCAAAGGGAAGAATGTTATACAGAAGCACACAGATAATCAAATTCCTGATTCTACATTGAGAGGTAAACAAAACACACAGATCTAGAAAGTGGACAGCTTTGTTATAAGAACTTCTATTTTCAAATAATGATTTCCTTAATTGACTAAAACAAAAAAAGAATAATGAAAATCTCAAAAAACTATTTGAAAAGAATTAATTGGATGACAAAATATAGCAGATGACACGTCTCAACAATTATCAATTTTCAGAAAATGTATAAAGAGCTTGAATACTTCTGTTTATGGCAGTTTGGTCATCTAAGCAATGTGAGCAAAACTCATAGTATATAGCAAAACAAAACTGCTAGAAAAAATAATATGAAAACTTCCTTTCGAACACATTTCACAGCAGGTAAGAAAGTAAAGGAAATGTATGAGCCTAAAAATGTTGAGAAAGCATGAATTCAAAGAGGAAAGTAAGCTTTGAAGTTGGTAGCTGCTTTAGGGCATTTGATAATCACTGGATGCTGTCTTAAGTTTCATTTATCTGTGCATATATGCGATACTAAACAAACGATAGAGTCTACACATGTTAAAGAGTCAAACTTTAGGATCCCAAATAAAAGCTGAATTCTCCACAGGAGATACCATACATAAAAATTGAACAACACTAAATTTCCACCACACAGAACTAAACTGTAACTTTGCTTATAGAATTTTATTTTCCTTGTAAAGACAGTCAAAATTCCTAGAAAACACAAAAGTAGTTTGGGATCTGAATTCGTGTAATCTTATGGTCCCCAAGAAACTATAATCAAAGAAAATGATTTAAACTAGTCCCAAGTCAGTAAGGACTTCAGGCAAATGACAGAGACATTTCTAAAGAAAAGTATCTTTAAGTGAAAATCTCCAAAAATTAGCACAGATAAAGAAACATTGACTCACAAGGCAAAAGGCAATAAGCACATGAAGAAAAAAAAACCCACTCTGGATAAGAATCAGAAAAAACAACAGAAAAGACAAATATATTTTATTGCTTTTTTTGAAAAAAATGGATTTGAAAATATAGCAGAAGTACAAGAGATCTTCAGAACAGACCAGCTAGATTTGGGAGAAAAAAGGAGAACTTTTAGAAAGTAAAAGAGAAGGAAACCATAAAAGTAGGATTTTTAAAAAGTAAGACAATAAGATCAACATAATGCCAGTATTTTTGATAATTTAGATTCAAAGAAAGAAATCATAAAAAATTATAACTTAACAAAATAGACTCATGAATAAACATAATATACTTAAATCAAATCAGTTAATTAAAAAAATTATCCTACAAATAAACAGAAAATCTAGTTCAACAGATAACTTATATCACACATTCTAAGTAATTCCAATATTATAATAATTCTTTCAGAAAATATAGAAAGCAATAATTGTTATCTGAATGAGTCGAGTCTCCCCATGATATGAAAATAAAACAAGAGTATAATCAAAATGAACATTACAGTCAAGGTCTATCATAAAAACATACCAAAACCCAAAGAGAATAAAAATAAATACAAAAATGTATTTTAAAGATAGTACACACATACACGGACACATGAAAATTGCCAAAGTCAAAATGAAGTCCTGTGTTAAAAACTTTGACAGAGCCAGGGAAATCCATAAACTAAAGGTTCTCATGCACAAATATGCCTGATAGCAAGAACTATCATAAAAGAATACACAAAACACAAGCCTGAGCAAAGACCACCACACCTTAGACAACAAAGCACTTATGCAAGGGAATCTGCCCAGCAACTGCCTGTCCAATCTTAGACTGGCACCAGCCTGGTTATTGATATGACCAAGTATCTTAAGCATCTTAAGACAATTATGTAATTCTCCTAATTTTTCCTTTACAAACCGTTGGCTTCCTTTACCCACATGAATATGCACATAGTTTACAATGGCATGACTATTTCCACTGCAATGCCTATTCCTGAAAAAAAAAAAATTCTTTTAGAGAATCTTTTTCTCTGTCAGTTGTTTAGGTTGACATAATGGTGTCTCAGAAGTAGAGTTGTAGTGAGTGTACCTCAGACAGACACTGAATTGAGGACGTAACGTGCTGAATTCTTTATTCCCAGCTTCCATGAGTCATCTTTTACGTCCTGGTGAATTTCCCCTTGGAGTCTCTGGCTCTCTCCCTTTGGTGAGTTCTTTTTGACTTTATTCTGAATCTGATTTGGGTACTAGGTCTTCTTAAATGAAGAACCCTGTGTCCCTCATGTGACTGCAAAAGTCTTTTTCAGCAAACCCTTTCTGATAGGTATCTTTGGGGAGAATAGTCCGATTTCTTCATAATTTACATTCTGTTTGTGAGGACCACAAATCTTCTGGCAAATTCATGTGGGATTCTTTGTGTGTGCATACTTTAGTGTTTTATTTGATTTGTATGCCTGGCTTAAAATTTTTGTGAATATGCTATTTTGATTTCATTTTGGTTTGGTTATTTATACGTGCTTGTAAATAATTTGGATCTTTGACTTTCCCCCCCCTTGCTTGTTTCTGAATAATTTCCCAGAACAAAAAAACAAACATTCTAATTGTGAGTGTGAGATGGCCAATTAAAGGCACGAGGGCAATCGCCACCATCTAAAATACTGGTGTTAAGTAGATAGTGATAGATTCTGGGTCTCCTAGGTATGAAAGTGGGTATTGTTGCCTCCATCTTTGTCCTGCACTCCCTGCCCAATTCTCCATACCTGGGGGAGGAGGGGATATTCTGCTAATCTGCCAATCAGAACTTAGTGTACTAGCTGCAAAAGAATGCAGAGGACTCTCTAGCCCACGGGACAAGCTGCATGGGTACCAATATGTTAAGTTTAAAGAATTCACCCTCCCCAAACTTCCGTCCACCTCCTATAAAACCCACCCTTCTCCCTGTCCTGGGGATGTACTAGGCACATAGCCTTTGCCAGGCCCCTAGGGAGATAAGGGAATGAAATGGAAAAGGGGAACTTATTTTTCTTTTCCCTCCTGATAAGGACTAATCTTATCCCTCCTGGTTCTTCTGTAGGGAGACAAAAGAATGGAATGAAAGAGGGGAACTTACTTTCCTTATTCCTCTAGGTTGTTTGAAAAGTATTTACTCCTCCCAGAAAAACCCTCTATAAAACCCAAGGCTCTCATGTTTTCTCTCATAGACACCTTTTGGCCTCTGCACATCTGCAGCCAGATGCTCAAAATAAACCTTTGCTACACTTCAGGTCTTCATGTGTCTCTGTCTCTCTGGCTCTTGACCTAACACCATAAAGTCCAGAAAGTGACCTAGAATCCGCATTCATACTTAGTTAAGGCACAGGCCATGTGATTTACAACTGTTCAATCAAAGTGGTTCCATGGTGACCTCTGAACCACGAGTTAGGTCCCTATCCAGGCACTATAAAATGAGGCAAAAAGCATAGCCAAGGTCTCTCTCTCTTTGCTCTTCCTTTTGCTTGTGATGGGTCTGGTCATCATCTGTGGCATATGTACTGTGCTCTGTAAACCTATATCTCACTCTTGCCCTATAATCCTATCTTTCTCTTCTCAATAAACCTCATTTTGCTGCTTGCCTAACTGGTGTGCCTGGTCATTCTTCGGCTATGAGCAAACCATGAACAGTTTTAGACTAAAACCTGACACTGGTTTAAACTTCTGATATATCCTGACAGGATTTACATATATGTATATATATTTTTAACTTTCAAGAGATTAAGAAATACAATGGTATCTTGGAATTCTAAAGGCATACCAAAACAACCTTCCTTCAGGGATTCCAGCCAGCTATATTATGGCTTGTTTTTATGCATATGTTTTTTGAGTGATGAGCAACTTACATCAAAGAAAAGTCAGAGCTCAATGGTCATTATTTGAACTTTCTAACAAAATTGCAACCACCTATAGGATTAACATCTAGAGTCTTCTAAGTTCTCTCTATTTTTCTCTGCCTACTTTGAAGTTGCTGACTTTCCTGCTGTTGTTAAGGTAAACTCACTGCTTACAGCATTCCAGCCAAGATTTTAAAAAATACTCTTAAATGGCTTTTTCATTTTAATGGCTTTAGAAACTACAATAGCTCCATGGCAACCAACAACCTAACCTTGTACGCCTAACCATTATGCTTTTGAAGTTAAATTTGGGTTTGCCTACCTAACAGTCAAGTAGGGTGATGGAACAGTTAATTAAAAGATTGATAATCTAAAAAAGAAAAGAACCAGATAATTGCTTATTAAAAAAAGTTATGCTCTCAGACTAAAAAGGTCAAATTCTTGAGCTCAGAGCAATAATTTATATCTGCCCAGAATTAAAACTGCTTTGTCTGCCTAGCAAGGGCCAGAAAAAGCTGAAAAAATTACCAAAATGCTTCTCCACCCAGTTTGACTATTCAAGTAAACCATGTTGACAAACACAGGATAGATTTGTTACTAATCAAGATTTCTTGGAGACTTTGTTTTTCTCATGCAATTTGGCCAGTCCTAGAGAAAATGTCAACAATTTAAATTTAGCCATAAACTCATTTGAAACTGAAAAAAGAGGAAAAGGGGCTAAGCGATTTTTTATCATTAATAAAACCAAAATATTTGCCCCCCAAATTTTGTCCACAGCCTCCATAAGATTACCTATCAGGACAATTAAAGTTTAGCCATGAGAACAGGTCCCAATTCATCAACAGTATAATTTGGATCCAATTGTTCTTTTACAAACTGGTGAGTTTATGTTACTTATTTTACTATCTCATTACTAAAAATATAAAATGAAAGCTATAAGATCTTTGTGTGTGTGTGTGTGTGTGTGTGTGTTTATCTATGTCTTTGCATATGTATATGTACTATGTTCCATGTTGTATATACATGGTAAAATCTTGTGTAATTGGCTAGAAATCCCTTAAGAAATTCCATTCTGATTGGCCTAGATAAATGAGCACACATAAAAAATGCTAAAATAAATGGTAATTAACCCAAATGTCATTTGATTTAATTAAATCTTTAATAAATAAGCTGGTTTTAAGTTTGGTGGGGAAAAAAATGTCTTTGGAATTGTCTAGGATACATTTTACCTAGGTTTCCTGGTCAGCAGGCTCGGTTTAGAGTTAAATAACCTTAAAACAAAGGGGACTCTAAACTCAGCCTAAACAGAGGATGATCTTAGTTTGTGTAACTCTTTGATAAGTAAGACTAATTTAATATTCTTGGTTTAATGAAAATAGCTGTATCATTTGAGTTATTGACCAAATACTAACATATTTAACTTCAAGGTTTTTACTTTGGTAAACACTGATATTCATCGATTACCAAAGGGGTTAACAAGGAAATAACTTGAAATGATGACTAGCTTTATCTAATACCTCATTTTTCATAAGTAATCTAGGTATAAAAAATACACAAGATATTAGACAAAGTTAGTCATCATTTCAACTTATTTCCTTGATGTGTCTGAATTATGCCATGTAACCAGGAAATTTCTCATTTCTGTCCATACTACGAGCCAAGTATTCCCCTCCTGAAGGTACTAGTTTTCCTGTTTACAATTCTCTATAATATGATATACAAGGAGAACCTTGGATACATTCTTCCTGTTTCTATTTTGTTTTGAATTTTTTATTTTTAATTATGGGTACATAATAGTTGTATATTTTTATAGAGTACATATGATATTTTGATACAGGCATACAATGTGAATTAATCACATCAGAGTAATTGGTGTATCCATGACCTCAGGCATTTAACATTTCTTTGTGGTAGGAACATTTCAATTCCACTCTTTTTCATCAGGTTCAACTTCCAGGTTATCTATCTAAATAGATTTCCCAAAGGAGAAGCAATCATACTGCAGGAGGTTAGTGGGGTTTTTTTGTTGTTGTTTGTTTGTTTGTTTGTTTGTTTCCTCTACCTTTTGGTAATTGTCCTAAGAAACATATATTCTGTAATTTACTATATTTTATGTTGTCTTGATTAGGTTTGTATTTTTTTATTGCTTTGGAAAACTGAGCTTTGAAAAGGTTAAGCGTTTATTTTGTTTTGTTTTGTTTACATCATGTAACTTTCTGTGTTTGTTTATCACTCAGGTTAAGTGAATGACTATTCTTTCATAATGACACAAGATCCTGTTTTGATCAAATGTTTTAAACATTTTGGTACCTTTTAAGGTCTTCCCAATATCAACATTTTAAGTATTTTTTACCTACACTTAACTTTGGGATTCCAGAGAGCCCCAGAACTCTCAAATGTTTACAAAATAAAGATATTGATTAGAATTAAACTCATTTTAAGTACTGGATTATATGGAAACCACTGTCAAATGATAAATGATGCTAGATCTCTTTTCAGTTACATTTATGTTTATGTTATTGATATGAATGTTCCAAAATTGTGTAAGATATTTAAAAATCTAAGTCATCAGTCATAATTTTGGTAGTTATGTTGTATCACACAAAGATAACCAGATATTATTGTCAATTTATGGTGATAGTACACTTTTGTCAGATTTTGTTCTAAGTTTTTGCCATTCATAGTTATTGTTTTGAATTCTTCTCTAAAGACATCTGCAATCAGATTCATGGGAAAGACTAACAAGTATTCTTAAATAAAGATTTCTAATAACTTTGAGATTAATGTGATAAATAAATATTTTCTAAAACTCTAAGGAAGTTAATGAATAGGTTAATCTGCTAACCAAGGTCAAGCAAAACAAAAGTCAATTACATGAGATTAAATATAAAGATAATACTTTTGGCCGGGCGTGGTGGCTCACGCCTGTAATCCTAGCTCTCTGGGAGGCCGAGGCGGGCGGATTGCTCGAGGTCAGGAGTTCGAAACCAGCCTGAGCAAGAGCGAGACCCCGTCTCTACTATAAATAGAAAGAAATTAATTGGCCAACTAATATATATATAAAATTAGCCGGGCATGGTGGCACATGCCTGTAGTCCCAGCTACTTGGGAGGCTGAGGCAGAAGGATTGTTTGAGCCAGGAGATTGAGGTTGCTGTGAGCTAGGCTGACGCCACGGCACTCACTCTAGCCTAGGCAACAAAGCGAGACTCTGTCTCAAAAAAAAAAAAAACACACACACAAAAAAAAAAAAAAATATAAAGATAATACTTTTATGACTTATTTGAATTTAAATCTTTTATCTTCCAGATTTAAAAAAACTTTCTCTCTTAATCTATCTATAATTTACAGATAGACATTGGTAAAGTATACTTTTGTGAACAAAAGTAGAAGCATTTAGCATTCCCTTGTTCTTCCTGGTTGATCAATCTAAAATTCAGAAACTATTCATGACTATTCTTATTATTTTATGACAATATAGTTGCTTGTATGTGTTCTAGAAGAATCTGATCTCTTTATAACAGTATATAATTGGAAAACTCTGGTTATGTCTCCAAGGCTTTGACTACAATATCATATTTAGAAAGTGTACAGAATGCTCAGCTTCAAGTTTTCCAGCCATTCAGTAAGTAAATAAAAAGTTGTCACCTCTTGGTATGCCCAGGCATCTCAAGACACTAGGTATTGCAGGTTAAATCTAAAATCTGCCTTGATTTGGCTTCTTAGCCTCAAAAAGTTTTTTAAATCTGAGATTACTATGTGGTCAAATCGCTATTTTTGCAGACAAAATTTGATAAACTAAGCTTATTTTGCAAACAAATTTGTCTTATATTGGTTATCTTTGGTAAAATATAGGAAGACTATATAGAAAGTTATTTTTCTAAAAAAAAAAACCAAAACTATGCTACATTCATTATTAGATTATAGCCTTCTGCATTGTTTTTAAGTCTTCATTATCTACCTGTAGATTGGACTAGATCCAGAATTATTCTAGTTTCCTCCAATTCAACTTTCTTTCATGTAATGACCAAGAACAGGAAGCATTTTAGTTCCTAAAGCCCTATAAACTGCAACTAAATAAATTTCAAAGGACAAGTCTCATGCTTGATGTATGGATCACACAGCAAGTTCACCAATCCACATGATGCCATAACCAGAGACATTCAAACTATAAACCTGGATGAGAAGTTAATGATTTCACACTGTGAGTGACCTTTCCCAAGATTCCAGAGCAAGATTCCATATAAAAATGAGACTCTTACTTCTGTAAATGCTACCTTTTTCAACTGTCAGGATAATGGTGTAATGATCAGTAGCTTCTACTGGTAATTTGACAGACTGACCTAAGAGATACTTTAGTTCTCCTAGTGAGTGAATTTGGCAATGCCCCTAATACAACTATTACTCACTTTGTGCCCAAATTCAACCCAGTTATGGGATACTAGATGAAAAAAAAAATTGCTGTATATTATCTATCAGCTAAATAAGGAAATGACTATGCTGTTGCTAATACTACATGTCATACCTGGATAAATTCATCTGGAAAATTGAAACCCATATACTCAAAATTAAAAAAAAAAAAAAAGGCCATATGGTTACAACAAGTGTCACCTAATTTCTCATGTCATTTGATTAATTCAATTTGTTGTCTTTAAGCCTAGGTTCATAGATCAACATCATTAAGCAAACTTGGATTATCATACTATTATCCATTTTATTTTGTATTTTTCTTTTTAAATGTTGTACCTGTTTCAGCACAAGTACAAAGTACAACTAACAGAATAATGTTGACCCAGCAATGAAATGATAGCCAATGTCTATGGAAGAAACAAAATTGAACTTAGAAATGGACTCTGCATAGACTTAGCCTGAGAGCCATTCCCTCCAAACCTCCCTTATTGCTTAAGTGCGGCTAAAAACGGCTTTGAAATGGACTCCTAGTCACCAATTACTCCCTCCAACGTGGGGTAGACCAAAAACCTGGCACAGGTCAATCTCAGCACTGAAGGACATCAAAACTTAATTACAAAATGATTGATCAGTGATGTTTTTGGATAAAATATCTTCATCAAAAAGTGGGAAACGTAAAAGTTGCCAAAATCAAAATGGAGTCACTTGTGTTAAAAACCCAGACAAATAGATCTGGGAAAGGCCATGAATGGAAAGTTCTCATGCACTGATAACAAGAACTATCAAAAAAGACTGCACAAAACATAACCTTACACAAAGACCACCACAACAATAGACAATAAAACACTTGGGAATCTGCCTGGGAACTGCCAGTCTATTCTTGGACTGGCACCACCCTTGTTATTTATCCTTGCAGCCAAAGATAATTATCTCAAAAGAATTATGTAATCCTCCTAATTTTTGCTTTCAAAACCTTTGTCTTCCTTTACTTCCTGAATATAATCACATAGTTTACAATGGCAGAGGTATTCCCAGTGCAATGCCCGCTCCTAAATGTTCCTTTTTAGAGAGTACCTCTGTTACTTAAATTGGCATATGCATGTGTACATATGTATTTGATTCACCAAATAGACATAAAAAAAAAACCTAATCACATAAAAAGGTGCAGAAGAAAGTATTTAAAAAGTCCTTTATGTAGAACAAAAACAAAACAAAACAAAACAACTTAGCAAAATAGAGAATGGATAGGGTAAGCATGGTTCTATATGGTAAAAATATAAAAGCATTCATTAAAAATGGTGAAAATGCCAAGAATATTACTATTTTTAAATCAATTCATTGTACTAAATACTTTGGCCAATGGAATAGGAACAGGATATTTCCCCAAACAGGTCTCCCTTTTCTGTTTTTATTAATACTTCCTACAATTAATTTTTAACCAACAGAGGGATTCTTTTGTTACATCTCTGCTGAAACCAATTCAGTTTGACCTCAGTTTTCTTACCATAAGATCCAAACATGTTACAATGGCCTACAAGTAATTATACGATCTGGCTTAAGAAGGGTTCCATGGTGTAATGTTTAGCACTCTGGACTCTGGCTCTCTTTCCTCTTGAACATTGTAACTCTGTTCTAGCTACACTGGCCTTGAAACTTGAGTGCATGCTCTTTCTAAGATATTTGCAGTGGTGTTTCTTTTGCCTGGACATGGAACATCTATGGTAGAACTTCTACTCACTTCATTCATTGCTGGATACCTATTTGCAGTCAGGTCTACTCCTGCGGCACTGGCAATTTACAACACCCCCGCCCCCAGTCCCTGCACTCGAACACCTTCCATTCCACTTTATTATTTCTTTATCAAGAGCACATATCACCTAACATTCTAAACGGTTTACCTAATTATTATTTATATAGCTGTGGTGACCGTTGACTATATTATTTGAACCAGCAAAATTTGAAGAATGATAGAGGTTGCTATTAATGATACGTCATGAAAATAGGAATACACTGGAGCTATTACAGGCAGATGGGACTATGGTTATTCACCCTGTGGTATGTTATCTACTTTTTTCAAAATGTTAAGTTCCATGAAGGAAAGGGTTTTCTTTGCTTTGTTTATTGATGCAATTCTGGTGGCTAGAAATAGTGCTGGCCAAAACATTGTTTGTTAAGTAAAGAAATAACCAACTATCTTTTTTGTAGTCATAAAAAATCATCTTTCCCCCCCCCCAAATACCCTGTAATTCTAAAAGTAATTAAATATTCTTGATCAGTTAACTATGTAACAGATGGAATTCCTAAAAATTCACATTACTCGAATTGTCAGTTGTTCAGCAGGCAGGAATTATTCCTAAAGTGTACAATTCCGTTCATATGGCTTTTTATATGTTTCCTTAAAATGAAAAGTTTAGAATTTTGACAAAATACCAGAGGGTTTTTTGTTGTTTTGTATATAATATATTTTCTTCAAATATTAAAGTTTGTTTTCCTCTCATTTAAAAATTAGGTGGAATTTTACAAAATGAAATGGAGAAGCAGGTGTCGGCAGCTAGAACATACACAGGCTGGCAGATGCAAAACAAATAGACCAACAAAGCATTTGGAGTCTTTACATTCTTGCCAGTCTGATGCCTTAGCACAATCTGCAAAGTGCTGTGAGGATTGTCCTTATGTTTATTCATTGAATAAGAAATATTTGCAAATTTCTCTTTCCCCTTTGGATATAAAGTTCTGTGAAATATGATAAAGTAAAAGGAACATTTGAAAGACAGAATCTGCATACATATTTCCATTACAGGCAATAGGAATATTTGTGACTTTTCATCATTCAAATACCATAGGAATACACATGTAAAAATTTACTTGTAGCTATTTATTTTTTTTGCAAGAGAATAATCAATAGAAACCTTTGGGTAATTAAGTATATTTTTAAATGCAATTATTTTAAAAACTAACATTCTAACAATTTAAATCTAAATCCAAGATAGATGCATGATAGAAAAAAAATCAAAATTTTATATCTAGTTTGTACCACTAAATTGAACCCCTAGTGGATATTGAAATTGTAAAAATAATAAATATTGATTTCTTATAATCTTCAATAGAAAATTCTTTGTGCTGAACTTTCCTTTTAAGAAATAAGTTTGATTCTTGTGTCATTAACTTTGGCAATATATGTTCCATGCCAGTTACTGTGCAAATGTAGGCCGTTTAGAATAAAGTTGTCTTAAAACCTGTATATTATATTCATTTGCCTTCTAGCTCGCAAACTCTGACTCTGCATTGCCTGAAACCTATGAAAACAAAGCCTATTGCTACTTGCATTAGAGACTAATAAATACAGACACCCATACATGTTATATACTGTATATACCTTGTTTATATAAAAATATATAAAATATGCACATATATCAAGATATACACACAAATCTTCACACATGAGCACACAGTAGATACATAAATTCTGATTGCCAACAGTATATCAGTTGGGCAGTTGGTTTAAAAATTGCTTTAGAAATAAGCACTCAACTACAGTAAGTCTTCCTCATCACTGTTGAAAATAAAAGTCACATGATACTTCCTCAAGATGTTTAGAGGCAGTTAGTATAATCCTAACAATACTGTTATACAGTTGCTCACATGAGTCTGAGAATTCACCTGCAGAGGAGTATTCTAAATTGTTAGCTGACAGCCTGAGCTAAAATAGTTGCTAACGTAGTAAGTAGAAAGTAGTTGAAGTCACTCAGGAATCACATGTACAAAGAATTGAAAAATCTTTTTTTTTTCTGCAGACAGATAAAACAAACATATCTGGACATACTATCCTCATGTTACCCTCAAATGTTAACAAGGATATTGCACATTTGTCTAGTGCTATCTCTCTCTCTCTCTCTCTGTAAATTCATAGAAGATCCCCTTGCACAGACTTATATTCATCACAATTCTGTTCCAAATAACGAAAAAAACAGTCACAAACAGCAAAAAATTTTCTCAGTAAATCTGGAATTGTAACAATCACCCCACCAGAGAAGTCAGTTGAATGTAATAGAGGAACAAATTGCTTTTTGCCAGGCAGATTGGAGATGAGATCTTGATAATACTAGGGGATAGCTACATCAGTTTGCTTATCTTCTCTAAGCCTTAGTTCCGCCACTTCTAAAATTAGAATAATTTATAATTTGCATACATGTGCTGAATATTAAATGAAATAAATATTAAAGTTGTTTTCAGCTCATTCCACACTCAGTATGTGCTGTAGGTTATAATAGTCTTCAAAGGTTAAAAATTATGATTTTACCTTAAATATTAAAGTGATTTGAATTTTACTTTATTTGAAATAACCTAGAAGTATTTTAATTTTTTGTGGTTACAAGAAAATGAAGTATCTAAGGCACAGATCTTTAAACTTTCTCCATTAATGTCATTAATAATAGAGAAAAGGAAGAGTGGAATGGAACTATGATTGGAATATTATCAATGCTATTGATATTTTTGCAAACCATGGAATTTACAACTACCTATGCAAACAACCCATTTTTTCCCCTGTAAATCCAGTGTTCTCTAAAATAATCACATTTTTTTCTGTTCTTCATAGACATATTTTCACTATCAAGCATTTTGTCAATTATCTACATTATAAGCCACCGATACCAATAGCATAAATACAAATGGGAAAATATACTTAGTGGATGACATTCATTGTTTCATCTAATTGTAAAGAGTCACCTAATCTTAGTTTTCTTATTTATTTCAAGCATTTTAAAGCCCTTTTAAACTTACTCATTTGTAATAATGTCCTAAGGTAACTTTGTTTGGAGCCTGACTGCTCTCTTTCAGTTATGACAGATATCTATTTACAGGGCTTGCAAGTTTTCATCTATTTCTTAAAATTCACTTAGAAAGCCAATTTTTAAACTTTCCTAAAAGGAAGCTCCAAGCACTTAATTAATTTGCTTGTTTGATTATATTTTTCATTGCATTGCTCCCAGCCAAGAAAGTGGCAAAACAATTTGGTCATATTCATTCACAATTTGCATTATTGGCTTTAAAATATCGCTCTGAGTGATATTTCCATTTATTTATTTCTCAGGATTTTATCTCATATGAAACAACAAAATGCAGACTCTTGAAACTTCAAAGAAATAAAATCCATATTTTAAGTAAGCATCTACATAAATTTCACCTTTTTTTTTTTACTTTAGCTAATGAATAAAGTACAATTACAATAGCCTCCTCCAAAGCAGGAGCATGCTTTCTCAACCTCTAATTCTAGTTACTATGAGTTTTTTCTACCTTTATTGATCACAATATTATGTATTAAACATCTTTTCATCTTTGATTTCTATCCCAATTTTAAAGAGTGAAACGTAAATGTGTTATGTTTTAAATGGGAAAATATCTTAAAATAAAAAATCCATCCATATATATACATATATATATATATACACATATATACACATATATGTCTTACTATGGAACTTTCTGAAATCATATTTTAAATTGCATGTATTTCCTTTATCTGTAATAAGTATGTGGAGCAACCAGTCACCAAACCACTAAGGATGATCAGATGGGATTACAAAATGACAAGGTTGGTTTTATTTATTTTTTTATCTTTTTTCTTTGTTTTCTATTTTTCCTTTTTTCTCTAGTCAAGGATGTCAATGCAGAGACAAAGTTGTTTTTAAAGTCAAATATGTTAACATTTGAGACCATGTTAAAAAAAGAAATTTCTATTTTTGCTACTCTAGGTGACAAACTCTAGCTATAGAGATGAGTAAACTGATTCCATCTCATTCTAATTCCAGTATAATAAAATTTTTTTCCTGCAGTGCTCATAATTTTAGGCTAATGGTAAGACTTTTAAAAAATATTTTTCAATAACTACATAATTATTTGGGAATTAACAAAGAACCCTGAGATTGACTAACATGAGAATCTTCATTAATTAGTTTGCTTATGGCAAAATGTTTAAGAGAAAACATATCCCAAATGTTTGGTTACTTTGTTTAGAAAGTTACGAAATAAGAGTCACATACTAGTGTGATACAGTATAAACTACACTCTGCCACATGGTATGGTTGTATTAACATCTCATATTGATAAAGTCTGACTAAAGTGGAGCTGGGAATCATTGAAATACAATTGTCTTCTTTGAAATTTAATGACTTTTATTAATATAACTAATAAACCCCAATCATTCTAACATACTTAAATGGAATCATTACACTGATAATCACTTATCATCTGTATTAAATTAAAACTGTGAAACAGTGATTATGAAGATTTTCCAATGTATAATATCCTCAAATTTGAACTTTTTATATCAAATGCACAATTTTTCAACATTGCTTGGTTCTTTAGGTGTAAGTTTTATTTCAGGAATTACATCATCATTTTATCTTTTAATAATGGATTTGACTTTTTTATAACATTCACTTAACAGTAGAAAGAACAGTCTATGGAGACTCATTCTCCTTTACACTTATATCTGTAACAGATGTTTTGTATGGTTCCAAAAGTTAATGTCCCCTATATAATTGAGAAAGTTGATATTAAAAAATTAAGGGAAAAAAAGGAATAAATTTTAGGTGCTTTATCTTACAGACATTTATAGTCACCTATTCTAATAAAACAATTGAGCATATAGTAATGCTATGCCAATCTGAGTCTTTATTTATGTATAACAAAATAATTAGAGAAAACTTACTATTCCATTGGCTCTTTGATAGGGATGAGAGGTTTATAAAAAGACACATCTCTTCTTTCAAGAAGCATACGTTACTAGTGGTTTAAACTGAAGTTGCAAATGAAGATAGCAATTGTGTTTGGGTGTCTGAAATACGGGGAATTTTACACCTAATCATTGATGTTCTAAACTCAGAATCATCTAACTTACAAAGTGGTAAGAATTTTATGGCAACATTTAATTTAAATACTTATTCAGTTCAAGTATCCCTACTGCCTAGAAGTTGCAAACTGGCAACACATGTGCTTTGTACTGGTAGAGGTTTTGTTTGGTAAGAAAACATTGGTCCACAACTAAGGATGTGCATATGTGTGTGTGTGAGATTTAATTAAATTTATTTTCAAATATTCAATGTCATAAAACATTTATATTTTTCAAAATTTATGATTGGAACATAATTATACATATTAATTAGGCACAATGGGATATTTTGATACATGTATGCATTGCGTATGATCCAATCATTTAAGGTTTTAACCTTCATCACCTTAAACATTCATCATTTTTTTGTGATGATAACAATAAAAATTCTAGCTATTTTGAAATTTGCAATACAATATTGTTAAATCTATTTATTTTACTCTTCTATAGAACATTGGAACTTATTCCTCCTATATAATTGTGAGTTTATATCCATTGACCAATCTCATTACTCATTACTGATCTGTTAAGGTTTCCTATTTCTTCATGATTCTGTCTTAGTGAGTTGCATTTGTCCATAAATTTATTAATTTGTTTTAGGTTTTCTAATTTGTTGGTATATTTTGTTTATATTAGTCTCTAATGATTTTTTGTACTTCATGTCATCAGTTGTTATGTTTACTTTTTTACCTCTTTTTTTCTATTTAATTCTTTTTTTTAGTCTAAAATTTTCTTAATTTTATTTATCTTTTTTTAAAAAAACAAATCTTTATCTCTTTGATTTTTTACACTGAGTTTTTAGTCTGTATTTCATAGATTTCTACTCTAATCTGTACTATTTATTTCCTTCTACTTCATACATGTCCTTTGGTTTAGAGTCTATCTCTGGCATATTATTTTGTCCAATTGATGAAGTCATAGATCCCTGAATGTTCTTAATGCTTGTCTCATATGATATCTTCACATTGAGAGATTAGCTATTTATTCTAGTCTTCACAATTTGGCTTTATTTGTGTCCATTCTTTCACAGCTGCTAAATAGGCTCATTATTATGTTCTCTGAGCCTGTTGTCATTGCCACTATATCAGAATTAGTGTCCTAAGCCAGGAATGGCACAAGTCCATGGATAGTATATTGTAACTTTGTAATCTAAGGCCAGGTTTGTTGTGAGTCTAAAATTAGTGTGTTGTTTTGACCCAGGTGGACTATGAAAGAGTGTTCTGAAGATAGTAGTCCCTCTTGCCCGGCCCCTGAGTTTCTGCCTGGGACCAGGATGTATCCACAGGCTCCTTCTATGGTCCCTGGCCTAGAGTCAGGTGATGTGGTTCTCTGCTTGCCTCTGAATGTCACTGTGGTGGGGCCAGCACTGTGATCCATGACAACATTTCCCATGCCTACTTTCCTCTTTTTACCCCCATATGACCAATGTCTCTCTTCTTGCTCTGCCACCTGGGGTTGTGGGGAGAATGGTATGAGTAGTTGCATGGCCACCTCAGCCAGTATGATTCTGGATTATACCCAAAGCCCACAGCTTCAGAGACCAGAACAGCACAGGGATAGGCACAAGGTCCATGCTGCTAAGGCATACCTGCTGCTGAGGTTTATTTGTATCTCATGTATGCTTCAAATCATGCAGACAGGAGCAAGAGTCCATCCTACCAGGGCAACTGATCTGGCACTGGGTTAGGGAGGGGGTGGTTTCCACAGGTTCTGTCCATGAATGCCAGTCTGGGATTGGGGACCATTGTGTTTTACAGTGTTGGATTTCCCTGTGGCAGACCCAGCACTTAGTTCCAAGGCAAAGTCTTGTGCTTACTTCTCTTTCCTTCTCCCCACTACCCAGCAAATCGAGTCACTCTCTGTACTGTGTGGCCTAAGGTTGGGGAAAGGATGGTGGGGTTAATTCCTTTGTTACCAGGCTAACACTAAAATGGGTCATATCCAAAGGCCAGCAGCACAACCCTGGTGCGTGCCCAGGTCCACGCTGCCATGGCCTGCCTGCATTCACTTTCCTCTCTTGCCTGGAAGCTGGTTGTGACTCTCTCCTTGATGTGCTATTGGAGTAGTGGAAGAGGTGATATGTGCAATGCAACTCTGTCCTCTTTATGCTCCTCAATGCACCTTTTCTTGTTATTATGCTAAGATAAGGTACCTATGAGCTAGAGCATAGCACTTGACATTTTACCACTATTCACCCCTCCCCATTGATATTTTTGGCATTCAATGTCAGATATATTTGCCCAATGTCAGCAATCCTTGATCACTAAGCTTTTGAAGTTTTCCTCATGGCAGAATCAAGAAGAAAATAACACTTTCACTGAATCCATAACTCCATGAAAACCAAATATTGTAAAAATATCAATCTGCTTCATAATTCTTTTTTTTTTTTTTTTTTTTTTTGAGACAGAGTCTCACTTGTTGCCCAGGCTAGAGTGAGTGCCGTGGCGTCAGCCTAGCTCACAGCAACCTCAAACTCCTGGGCTCAAGCGATCCTCCTGCCTTAGCCACCCGAGTAGCTGGGACTACAGGGGCATGCGCCACCATGCCCGGCTAATTTTTTCTATATATATTAGTTGGCCAATTAATTTCTTTCTATTTATAGTAGAGACGAGGTCTTGCTCTTGCTCAGGCTGGTTTTGAACTCCTGACCTTGAGCAATCCGCCCGCCTCGGCCTCCCAGAGAGCTAGGATTACAGGCGTGAGCCACCACGCCCGGCCTGCTTCATAATTCTTAAAAACATCAATCTTACATCTAGCTTTATTCATTCATTTATATCATTTTACTAACATCTGTAGATATTTTTATTGTCTGTTCTACAACATTTCCAAAGGTGATTATACAGAAATTGTTTTATTAGCTCATGTGTTGGGAAAACTGCCTCTACAGTCAGCTCATGCCATTGAGAAATAGCTGCAGATACTAAAACTATCTTACTTTAAAATTAAAAAAAAAAAAAAAACATGATTTCTATGACATATATTTAAGTGTGATCTCCTTGCTGCACCATAAAATTTGCAGATCACAAATGCATGTCCATGATCACAAATACATAATCAACATGATGTCTCTCTCAGTCCAATCATTTATCTGCATTAGAGTAATGTATCATCATAGTATGCAAACTAAGCCTTCAGAAATATGTTGTTTAAATATCTCCCTCTCATCTGAATTCATAATAATCATGTATTCTTCCAAATAGACTAGAAAACATGACCTTCAGTTATAAAACACAATTATTTAGATGGATATAAAACATGAGATTCTTTTACAATTATAATAAAATCAGAATAAAGAATCAGGATTTTTTAAATGAACTGTGTTCTGAGAAGCTATCTAAATGAGAATGAATATTTTCAATAAATGCTGCAATGAATTATAAACAAATATCACATTTCCTCCTGGACTTGCACCCTGGTAGCCCCCTCCCTGACCGGCAGAGCAACCTGTCAATACAGGAGCCTGAGAAGAGTGAAGTGGGCTGAGATGGTGCTCCTTGGGCTCACTGTCTCCTGGCAGTCTCAGGAAAAGAGTGCTTCTACAGCTGTGTTCCAAGGCCTGTGGAAGTGGAAAGAACTCTGGACTGAAGAGTGCAATGCCAGCACTAACATTTCTCCCTTCTTCATGGTCTTGAGGCAATCTTTCCCCTTCCGGTGGCCACGGTTTCTTTATCTATAAAATAAAAGTTTATTTAGAATTTTAAAAATATTAGATTTAGATGCATGCATATCTAAAAATTTAGATATGTATACATCTAAAACTTTAAAGTATAGCTTATATTAACAATTTAAGTACCCAAGGTAACATTCTGGGGTTACTAAATCTACTTAGGATGACCAGGTAGCTATGTACTCTAGCCAGTACAGCTGCATACACAAAATAGAATAGCATGATGTATTATGTTAAAAAATGCAAGATATATGCTTTATTAAATATCAATAGAATACATTAGACTAGGAAACAATAAATGTTAATAAGTAATATTATTTATACTTATATATAAAGTTATGATTAGGTAAAACTGTCCTAAGGTAAAATATCTAACCTAATGTTTTGTTTATTTTTAATTAGTTTGGTTAGCATCAAGTTATTAAATTGCAGTGGTTCTTTATATATTCTGAATACCAATATTTATTGAATACATGATTTGGAAATATTTTCTCCCAATATATAGTGTTTTTTTTTTATAATAATGTCTTTCAAAGTCCTAAGAGTTTATAATTTTGATAAGATTTAATTTTTCTTTTCTTGTCTTTTCTTTTAAGGGTCATGCTTTTGGTGGTTTATCTGAAAAATCTTTCTAACCCATAGTCGTGAAGATTTTCTTCTATGTCTTTTTTTTAGATATCTTATAGTCTTAGCTAATATTTAGGTTTATGAATGTTTTTGAGTTAATTTTTATTTAGGATAGGAGGTGTCTAAATTCGTTTCTTTTACTAGTGAATATACAATTGTTTTAGCAACAGTTTAGATGTATCATCCTTTCTCCATTTCTCTACACACCTGTGATTAATTCATATTACCATAAATGCAGCGGTATTTTGGGACTGTCAGTTCTGTTTGATTGATCTCTATACCTGTTCTTGCACCAAACTTATGCTATTTTGATTACCATGTCCTTATAATTTCTTTCCAATTCATACAAATTTTAGGTTCAACTTGTCAATGTCTACAAAAACAGCTGCTAGGATTTTGATAGTGAATGTGTTGAATTTAAGACCATTTTTTTTTTTTTTTTTTAGAATTGCTGTCTTGACAGTATTGACTTTTCTAGCCCATAATTTCTCTCAGCAGTAAGTTTTGTACTTACGTTGCTAAATTAATCATTTTGGTGTTATTGTAAATGGATTTTTAAGGATTTCATCTTTTGATTTAAAGGATTGAAAATGGAAAAGTAAAAATAGAGACAGAGCTACACAAATACATATTCACCATTCTAAATTTAATATCCATGCTATATTTTTTGCTTAAAAATGTTCAATTTTTAGTAGTTGATGAATTCTAGGATAGTTAATCATTAAAATGGATTTAAGTAAATATTGTTGATATTATTCTGCTCTATGTCATAGATATTTCATAACACTTTTCTCCTTCCCTTAGACACAAATGAAAGCACCAATATTATAGAACAACAAATAAATATGCATTTTTCATAGTTGTTATGTAGGTGAAATTAGACAAAATTGACTACCACATTTGTTATTTAATAATACTATGTGACAAATTATGGTGCTAAATATAATGCTTATTAATGTTTTCTAAAATTATATGAAACATACACCAGAAAAGTAACATTTTGGAGAAATTTAATCTTAAATGTATTTATGTATTTGCATGTTTTTTTTAAACCTCAGTATGAGGTAACTCAATTTCTGATTCATAATTTCAATGTAAAAAATACTCTATATTATCAATTGGTTATAATTTGAATCTCCTGATTTGTGTATTAATGAAGACATTATGATTCATTATCCAAAATTAATATTTGTTTTAACAATATACACTTATATTTAATAAAATTTTCATTGCTAAAATTATATATTTAAGAAAGTTTATCTAGTATTAAAAGGCAGGAGCATGTCTTAAGCTATTAAATTAAAATGTAAAATGAGTAATATATTTTCTTATGTGGATAATTAGTCTCTTTGGGACATTTACTCAAAAGTAGGTCATATTTTTAATATACTGTACATTCTGGTGTGTCTATGTGTGTGTGTATAAAATAGTTGATTTTGACCTACCCAATTATGCTTTTAAAATTTATTTACATTGACTTTTAATTAGAAATTATAAACATTAACATATTTGGATTTTTAAATTTCCTCTAACTTTAATTTATGTTTCTCAATATAGCAAGTTTGTTTTATATTTTTTAAAGACTTTTGATTACATAATCTCACAGGACAAAGAAGGTAAAACTATAGAAGTTTATATATTAAAAATTTTCTTATAGTGTTTTGTATTTATTTTGATTTTTATCTTAGAAAACAGAAACAAATTTTAGCTCACATATTTTTAGAGTATATCTATGTTTTACATTTATAATTTACTTAACCAACTTATAACTGAAATTTTGTAACTTTTGACTAAAATCTCCCCATTTCACTCATCCCCTAGCCCCTGGCAACCATTGATCTACTCTCTGATTCTATGAGTCTGATCTTACTAGATTCCTCATATAAATGAAATCACACAGTATTTGTCTTTCTGTGTCTGGCTTTAGGTTCATTTAGGCAAGATTTCCTTCTTTTTTATGGATGAATAATAGCTTGTTGCATATAATTAAGAACATGCATACCCACAATAGAATATGTATACATATTTTTTGTGTATATATGTATTTATACACTGGTATATATATTTTCTTTATTGATTCATCTGTTGATGACATGTTTCTATATCTTGGCTACTATGAATAATGAACATGGGAGTGCACAAATCTCTTGGAGATACTGATTTTATTTCCTTTGAATATATAGCAAGAACTGGGCTTCCTAGATTGTATGGTAATTCTATTTTTAATTTTTTGAGGAAACTTTATACTATTTTTTATAATTGCTGTAATAATTTACATTAGCACCAACATTGTATAAGAGTTTTCTTTCCTCCACATCCCTGCCAAATTCCAACCTACATACACAATAATTCTCCAGGGATAATATCTGTAGACAGTGAGATTTAAATGAATAAAACAGCTACAGATAAAACAAAATAGATTATGACTTCATTAATAAAAACCTTTCTTATATATCTTGATGTATATGCGTTTATGATAAATAAAAGGACATGCTATAGGCTGGGGGAAATATTTGCATATGTAATCTAGCAAAGGATTTGTGTTGAACATAAAAAAAAGTCTCAAAATTCATCAATGCAAAACAAAAAACAATAAAAATATGAGCCAAAGTTTGAAGAGACTTCACCATGGAAGAAAGTGTATAGCAAATAAATATAAGAAAACATACACAAATTTTTTTAGAGAATAGGGTGATATAACTTAAAACTACAATGAAAAACAGGTATAACTCTTTTTATGGTACGCCACTTTATTGTGCTCTGCAGATATTGCATTTTGAAGGTTTCTGGCAACATTGCATCAAGCAAACCTAAAACCCATTTTTCCAACAGCATGTGTTTACTTCTTGTCTCTGTGTCATATTCTGGTAATTCTCACAGTATTTCAAACTTTTCCATTATTACTATATCTGTTATGGTAATCTGTGTTCGGTGACCTTTGTTGTTACTATTGTAATTATTTTGGTGTTCCATGAACCCTGTCCATATAAAATGACAAACTTAAAAGTGTGTGTGTTCTGACTGCTCTATTGCCTGGTATTCCCATGTTTCTCTTTCTCATCTTTGGCTTCCCTATTCTCTGAAACACAATATTGAAATTCGGCCAATTAGTAACCCTACAATGATGTGTAAGTGTTTAATTGAAAGGAAGAGTCATATGCCTACTACTTTAAATCAAAAGCTAGAAATGATTAAGCTTAGTGGGGGAGGCATGTCCAAAGCTAAGATAGGCCAAAAACTAGACCTCTTGCACCATATAATTAGCCAAGTTGTAAAAGTGAAGGAAAAGGTCTTAAAAGAAATTGAAACTGCTACTCCAATGAAAACATACATGGTAAGAAGGTGAAAGCAATATTGCTAATACGAAGAAAGTTTTAGTGGGTCAGGAAAGATCAAACCAGTCACAATATTCCCTTAAACCAAAGCTTAATCCACAGCAATGTCCTAGCTCTTCAATTCTGTGAAGGCTGGGAGTGGTGAGGAAGCTATGGAAGAAATGTTTGAAGCTATCAGAGGTTGGTTCATGAGATTTAAGGAAAGAAATTGTCTGTATAACATAAAAGTGCAAGATGAAACAACAGTGCTGATATAGAACCTGCAGCATTATCAGATTTGGCTAAGATAATTGATGAAGGTAGCTACAATAAACAACAGATATTCAATATAGATCAAATAGTCTTCTATTGAAAGAAGATGCCAACTAGGACTTTCCATAACTAGAGAGGAGAAGTCAAAGCCTAGATTCAAAGCTTAAGAAGAAGGGCTAAGTCTTTTGCTAGTCTCTTGTTAGTCTAATGCAGCTGGTGACTTTCAGTTAAAGTCAATGTTCATTCACCATTTCAAAAAACCTAGGATCATAATAATTATGATAAATCTATTCTGCCTATGCTCTACAAATGGAACAACAAAGCCTGGATGACAGCACATTTGTTTTTAGAGTGGTTTACTGAATATTTTAAGTCAGCAGTTGAAATCTACTACTCAGATACAAATATTCCTTTCAAAATATTACTGCACATTGACAATGAGTCAATACCTCTGATGGAGATATACAAGAAGATTAATGTTGTTTTCATGTCTACTAACACAAAATCCATTCAGCAGCCCATGAGTTAACAAGTAATTTTGACTTTCAAATATTATTAATAAATACATTTTGAAATGCTGTAGTTGCCATAGATAGTGATTTCTCTGATGGGTCTGGGCAAAGAGTATTGAAAACTTTCTGGAAAGTATTCATCATTTTAGATGTCATTGGAACGATTTATGATTCATGGAAGAAGACCAAATTAGCAACATTAAAAGGAGTTTGGAACAAGTTGATAAGGGATGACATCATCATGTGGGATGACTTGGAGGAGCTTAAGACTTACGTAGAGAAAGTAACTTCAGATGTAGTGGAAATAGCAAGAGGACTAGAATTGAAAGTAGTTTGAAAATGTGACTGAATTGCTGCCATCTTCTGATAAAACTTGAGTGGATAAGGAATTTTTTCTTACAGGTGAACAAAGTGTTTCTTTGAGATGGACTCAGATCCTGATGAAGATGCTTTGGACATCATTGAAATGACAACAAAAGATTTAAAAAATTAAATAAACTTAGTTGATAAAGCAGAAGCAAGGATTGAAGAATTGACTCCAATTTTGAAAGAAGTCTATTGTGGATAAAATTCTATAAAGCATTGCATGCTACAGAAAAATTTTTCATGAAAGGAAGAGTCAATGATATGGAAAACTTCATTGTTGCCTTATTTTAGGAAATTGACACAGCTACCCCAACCTTTAGCAACCACTACCCTGATCATTCAGCAGCCATCAACATTCAGGAAAGACCTTTCACCAGCAAAAAGATTAAAACTTTCTGAAGAGTCAGATGATCACTAGTATATTTTAGTAATTAAGTATTTTTAAATTAAAGTATGCATATTTTTTAGATATAATGTTATTACACATTTAATCAACTACAGTATTGTATAAACAAGGTTTAGGTACACTGGGAAACCAAAAATATTGTGTGACTCACTTTATTGTGATATTTACTTTATTGTGGTGGTCAGGAATTGAATGCA
Organism: Microcebus murinus; assembly: GCF_040939455.1. NCBI lineage: Eukaryota > Metazoa > Chordata > Mammalia > Primates > Cheirogaleidae > Microcebus > Microcebus murinus. Next base: position 19,756,413 of record NC_134114.1, read on the forward strand.
CGGTATCTGTGAGTTATGCCTGTAATTGTATTCTGATTTTATTTTCCTTATTTCCATATTCCTGTGCAATATCAATGATTATTGCCTAATAAGTTTGCCATGAGACTAATGTTTGAATTGTGTTTTTTCAAAACTGTATAATGGCACAATAATCACAAATATAAAAATTCTGCCAAATTTTATTCATAAGGATTTTTTAATAGAGAAATTAATGAAAGTTGCAAATAAGTAGCTATCAATATATTCATCATTATTTGTGGCAGAAAATGGTCTCAAATCTATTGAAATTTCAATATCTCAGATTCCAAGTGATTCTGGAAACTTGAAAGCAAAGCAATGCATTATTTATATTCATAGTTTGCTTGCTTTTGAGGAAAATGACATCTGTGAAATTTTTTCTTTCTAAAACACATTAATTTCTACATTGCCTGAATTTAGAGATGAAAAATCTAATGCAGAATAACATTCCCATACTGTCATATGAAAAATACTAAAATTAAAATATATATTTGTTTTCCAGTAGACATATGCTTTACGAATAAGCATGCATCAATGTTTTACACTATAAACATTGCCAATTTTAAACTCAGCTTCCTTAAAATATTTTTTAATTTTTAGTTTAAAATGATATAACTCCTTTTTTTTGTTGGTGTGCAATTCTATGAGTTTAAATACAGGCAGAGTTTCATGTGACCATCACTATAACCAGGATACAGAAAAGTTTATTTTTCCAAAATATTGATTCATAGTTAAATATTGATTCTATAGTTGAAGCATCCTCTCATCCCTAATACTGGCAACACTGATCAGTTCTCTGTAAAATTGCCTTTTCTAGAAATTCTTATAATTGGAATCACACTTTATTTAGCCTTTTGAGATTGGTATCTTTAATTTAGCTTTATGTAATTTGTTTTCCATGTCATTGGCTGTGCCAATATTCTGTTCATTTATATTACTGAATAGCATTCCATTTAATAGATATACTATGGTTGGTTTATCCTTTCTCATGAAAGACATTTAGCTCTCTCCATGTTTAGGAAAGTAGATAATGGTTCTATAAACATTTCATGTACAGGTTTTTCTGTGACATAATTTTTTGTTTCTTTCAGTGGAATTTCTAGGTCATGTTGACAGTACATGCTTGACTTTATAAGAAACTGCCAAACTGCTCTGACTTCTTGCCATCATTGGTAATACTTTGTCAGGTTTGTTTCATTTTGTCTTAACGATTCTAGCAGATATATAGTAGTACAGTCATACCTCGGAGAAATTGTAAGTTAGAAATCCAGGTGATACATTCTCCTGTGAACAAAATGAAATATCCCTCAACTGTCATATATAATAGCTAATTTTTTCTCATATGTTTATTATAAATGTAAAGATTTTAAATATTAATGGAAAACGTTATTCATTTAAATAAAATATTTAAATTAGACATGCACTTTAAAATGAAAATAAGACATACTTTATTATAATAATCAAAATACTTAACATTTTGGTTTCTTTCAGAATATGAGAAGTTCTTATATTACTCCTTTGTATAAATGGAGTATTTATTATCTGCATATATTGAACAAGCTTGAAGTCATTCTTTGTCCAATTTTTTTCTCTCACTTCCCAAATCAGAGGAGAAAAATCAAACAAAATTATTAAATTCATATATGGATAAAGTTCACATTTACATTTCTTTTGTGTAAAAATATTACATAATATACTTAAAGGTACTTATTTGATAATAATGAAACAGATTTGGCAAAGTGCTTCAAAATTTAGAAAAAAACTTTTGTGCATTAATTATTTTCCTATTAGAGCAACTATTTTTAGGGAAGGGTTATAGAACAGTGGTTAAGACAGAGAAATTATGTTTATACCTTAGCTCTGCTGTGTTACAAACATGTGACTCTACAAATAAAGTATTTAACCTCTCAGCCTTAGGTTTTTTGTCTTTAAAATGGACATAGTTATTATATATGTCTACTAAAGTTTTATGAAATGTGGATAGATGGTATACAGCAGTATGTGAAACAAGGATAATTTATTAGTGTAAAAATCCAGTTGTGTTCTAAATGAAAATTCAAAGGAAACTTCATGAATATATAAGAATGCTAGAAAATTAGTATATCAGCCCTGCATTCTGTATCAGTTTGTAGGCAATTCTGGTTTTCTTCAGCAAATATACCCTACGTAATTTAAAATGGATAATAAAATTTGAAAACCATTGCTTTTCATGGTTGTTCTCTGTCTTTGGTTATGAATGTAATACTTTTGAATGTTCCAAAGTAGAAGCCTTAAAATTATTAATAATAGAAATAATATACTGCACAGTACATTCAGCTCTAAAATATGATTTCTAGAAGTGCTTGATGTTCTTTCCAATAGTATTTTAGATTATATTTGCCTGGTGATAAAAACAACCAATCACTTCTGTCAACAATCTAGTTATCAGATATCCCAGAGGGGGAAAAATTCTACAAGCTGTATTCATAAATGTTCCCCTTCAGAATTTTGCCTTGCCATGAAGTAGGTATTCTGAATTTTGAGAAATGTATTCAATCTCTGAAAACTATTATTTCATAAATTTATGATAAATTGCTATTTAATATAGTATTTCTAATGGAAGGATAATCTTTAGTTTATTTTTAAATCCAGTTTCACATCTCACCCCAAGTTATATTTATACCAATTAATGACTTATAGAATATTTATATTTATCACATGGGCTTTATAATGCCAGTGAGTTTTCTTGAGATGTAGTAAAACTAATGACTAAGAGAGCATGCTCTAGGGCTTTGGGTCAATTTTCAACTCTGCCATTCACATCCTAAATAAATGAACTTTGAAAACTGACTGAAATTATCTAAGAGGCTTTAAAGATATACAGACATGATAACTGGCTAACTTGCCTTATCTTAGTATGGGATAAGGCAAGAATGTCCCTTAATGTTTTCTTGGAACTCTTTGCTTGCTTAGCTAGTTTTACTTCAATCAAGAGAGCTGCTGGGTTTTATTATTATTATTATTATTATTATTATTACGGATTACATTTTCCCCACATTACTGCCGAAATTACCTGGGCAAACCTCACAGTGAGGCTCTGTTGGATTCCTGTTAGCATTATAACCTTTCTCAGTGGTTCTTTTTCAACCTCTTGTTAAATAATTACCACAATTTTTTTCCCCTCATAGGGACCATTTTGTCCCATCTTCTTAGCCTTAAGACAGCTGTCTGAAGTCATGGCCAAACCTCAGGAGTGTTATTTTTTTCTTGCCCCTCAAGCCAGGTTTACATGTGCCTTAATTCTTTCTATTTTCTCCTATACAAACCTCTGTTGCTTGAAGAACTGCATTAGATCCTTCCGGTTTCTCTCAGGTAAATTGGAAGCCTTCCTAGAAACTATGCACTTTATAAATGAAATATTCACTGCCCTGGGATTCATTATTCCTTCATGAAAACTCCATCTTTATGGAGTTTTGGATGAACCCTACTGTTTAGCATCTGTATTTGGTGAAATTATAGTACATGTTCCTATATAGTACATGTTCCACATGGGTCTGTGAGCTCCATTATGATGGCTCCAGAGAGAACAAGAAAGTATTACATTGCTTTTTCTTCCTAGTGCCGACTGCAGATTCTAGTCTGCTCTGGGCAAGTCCCACCCTCTAGGACAGTTGTAAAAGTAGGGATGGCAGTATAAGTAGATGGATGCCTAACATGATCTGGTCCCAGACCTGCTAATATAGGACATAAAGAGTATTAGCTTGCTATATTTCCAACTCTTGGTTTATTCCAGGCAGTAATGTTGATGAGTAAAAACATACAGCACAGGTTGGTATGGAATTATATGACTAGTTTCTTGATCTCCCAATGTTAGTGGGAGAAGCAGTAGGCCAGAAGAATGCAGAAATGTTTACACACAGAGATTCAGGTTATCTTTTTAATATATTTATGACTACCTTCATTGTCACATGTGTCACTCCCAAATTTCTCTGCAGACCTTCAACCAAGGAAGAGCTAGCTTTTCCATTCATGAATTTAGTTTATTCCTTGGAAAGAGCATTACCTGGCTAAGAAATTAAATTATTCCCAGTGGTTTGTTCTCTAGCTGAAGAAAAGATTCTAAATACAGAAACGTATGGATTCCTACATTTTCTACTTAGTTAAATATGATCTAATAAGAATTCACCAATCACATGAGAACATAGGATATTATGTATAGGAATCAATAAAACCAATAAATAGCAATCTGTTTGGCCTAAAGTCCTCAAAGCCATTGATATTGAAAAACAGTATAAAATAACCATATATGAAACAAGTGATGAAATAACAAATTGTATTAAAAAAACTTAGAAAATAGAACCAGGAAGAAGAAAAATGTATAATTCTGAAGATGAAAATTAACTCAGAAACAAAAATCAATTAATGTATAAAGCACCAGATTAGTTGCAAAGGAATAAAATATTACCTAGAAACTAAGACTATGAATTGAAAAGGCCTAAATAGGGAGCTTAGTGGAATAGTCTGAGAATTTTCCAGACTGAATAAAAGATATGAAACCACAGCTAAGAGAACAACATACACTAGAAAATAAAAAAAAAATCAACTATTTTATATACAAATACCATCTGAAACTGCAGCAAAACAAAGCCAAAAATACTATATTAAAATCAATCAAGAAGAAAAGGAAGATTAACAAGAAAAAAATTATGATTGACTGACAAGAAGTTTTTCAAAAGCAAAAATATACTACAGAAAGAAATAGAATAATAGCTTTAAAGAGCTTGGAATAAATGTCTACCTAGATTGCTCTGCTCTTGAAATTATTTGTCAGTAATGAAGATAAAAATAAAAACATTGCAAATAATCAAAACTTTTTTGTTTTTAATGAAAATAATATCACATAAAGAAATTCTAAGGAATATACTTCAGGAGTGCTTAAGTTTCAAAGTCCTTAATGTACTTCAGGACTAAATAATACAAGAACAAGTACACAAATGAAGGGGTCAAAGAGGAGAGGAAGGAAGTAAGAAGGAGTACAATGATGTTTAAAATTGTGAAGTTAAGAGGAATAATGAAAAGTATTAAAATGTTGTATAACAAAAATGTAACTAGTTGTAGGCAATTAGACTAGAAATTTTAAGATCTTGTAATTGCAGGAAATTACAGTAGTGACTTTGAATTACTTAATGTTGAAAATATCAAGTGCACTTAATTTCGATGGTAACTACTAAAAGAATATAACACGAATCAAACTGTAGAAAGAACGTATATAGATAGATATAGTGATCTAGACATATAGATATAATTACTAAATAAGGTTTACTCAAAGAATACTATGTTAGTGTACCATTAAATCATTTTAATTCATTAAGTTAATATATTAGAGACGATAATTCATATGATCATGTCAAAAGTTAAAGAAAATATATTTGATAAAAATCAGTACACATTATTGATCCAAAATATAAAAACTAGAATAAGATCTTAGAATTAACAGAATAGATTTATTTGAAATAAAATAAATACACAAAAATATATTCTACTTATATATAGAACATAAAATAAGCATAATTTAAATAAACATAATTTAATATAATATAATTAATATAATACTAAGAATAATTTAAACAACAGCAATATAATAACCAGTAGTTGCACAAATGCAACAAAAGTTAAAGGTGCCAATGAATATTTCTAACAAAGTACGTTCACAAACTCTTCAAATAATAGTATAGCATTTTATATAAATGCATTATAAATAAACTAAATTATTGACAGATAAGTCATATTGTCTATAAGAAAATAAGTCAGTTCTTTCCAAATTGAATTATTGATTCTATATAATTTTAGTGAAAGTCTCAATGTTTTTTGCATGGAATTTGACAAAACAATTCTAGTATGTATATGAATGAATAAATAATTAAGAATTGTCAAGGTGCACAACAACCATCTTGTAACAGATTAAACTTTAATATGAAATGCAAAATTATAAACACTTTAAACCATAATACCATGTTTTTTATCTATAGGTAAATATGTGTTTTTAAAGAAAACACAAAAAGCGACAATCTTTAAAAAACAATTATTCTGGAAATCTTAAAATTAAGATTTTGTGCTTTACATAAAACACCATAAATAAAGGAATTACACCAGTCACAGATAGGAGTAACTGGTATTTTCATGGATCTCAGATTCAAAGTTTCTAAAAGGTTTAGATATATCCCTTTAAGTTAGGCTATTTTTGCCAGTCTATGTGCTACAGTTTTCGTAAAATAGTCTAGGGGGAATTGTTACAGAATACAATTATGATGTTAAGCTGGGATCCATCAAGCATAGCTTAGTTCTTTTTCATTCAAGTGCCTCTTCATTTAGCTCTCAGAATTGGATAAGACCTAACAGCCTACATTAATGGCTTGATTCTGGCCTCGGTTTTCCAGAACCAAAGCTGTTTTGCAAAATTCACTCTTAAATGAATCAAATAGGAAATATACCCTTTTATTTCTTTCTTTCCAAGATCACCATAATTGTTCAATACAGCCAGTAAACACTATGAAGATCTGATTTTCCTTGAGATCAATTATCATCTCCACCATATTTCTAATCATGTTGATGGCACTCGCCATGCTTACTCTGGGTGAGCATCTGCAGATTGGGCAGATCTGTGGTTCAAAATCTTGGATTTAAATCACAATCTAAGGCCCGAAAGAGATTGCAGAGACATTATAATATTGACACACTCAACTCTTAGTCAGATGAGGCCCGAGGCAATTGAAGCCTTTTAGTCAGCCCCCTTTGGGCACATGTAGATTTATCTTCCTACCCACACATGCTATACTAGTTTTACAAATAATATTTTCTATATGTGTTATGAAATCAGAAAAATTAAGAAGCTGTGTATTGGACCATTGTATTATATCTGCTACTCTTCAGTATAACTGAGATCAGGAAAACCATTGTAACTGCAATGCTGCCCCAAGCATTCCTGATTGAGAGAGCAGGAAAAGTATTCAGTTCTTTCCAAAAACCTTAGAATTCTGTGCCTCAGTCTATTCCTCACAATAAGTGGGGGAAGAAACAATCTTCAAGGATACACTTAGGTTTTGTGAGGCATACATATCTGATAAAAACTGGCATTTAGCCTTTAATATCCTTCTTCATGTGACAAGCTATTTCTAACTTTTAGATGCCATATGGGGTGGACCCATGTTAGATCAATATTTACATAAATCAACTGGCGGTCTTGTGATATCCTATTTACCTGCTTGCCAATGAAATTAATAGAGATTCTCTGCCAAATGGAATTTCAGCTCACTGCAAAATTGTTTCACACCTTCCTTGCTCAAGCTCTCTTTTAAACCATTGCTAACAATATTCCCCAGGTTATGATTCTAATTCCTACACCAAATCTTCATTTTACTCCAAGACCAGAGCAATTCTAGGTATCCATGGGCCAAGAGGAGAAGAGTTAAATTTTTCCTTTCAATAAAGTAGTGAGTTCTCATGAGAATGAAAATATTTTAATATATGTTTGGTGTGAGGGAAGTTTCTCAATCTTTATATTGAATGTTTTGGTTTTACTTTTGAATCCCTTACTGTTTCAACTGTTCTAACCTTCTCAAAAGAGAAGCAGCAGTGATGTGGATTCAACTGTATCTGTAAGTTAGAAAGGAACCTATGCAAACATTCTATGAATTAAAATTTTGTGGTCAGTCCCATAATTACAAAACTAAAAGATTGTCTCAGCAAGATCATATAAATGTCCTAATTAATTATTCACCACAGAGGTATGAGTGGCATTTCTAGATGTGAGCTCTATCTTTCTTGTATTATTATTTATTTATTCATGCAATTGGAGTGACCATTTCACCCATTCCTCAAGGACCTTAACACACTTTCTTCATTTATCAATCACTCTTCTTCCTTTTTTGATTGTGGACCATATATTTTAATTTCATATGGATTGACATGAAACTACAATATAGCATCATTATATACAAAATTAATATTTATATTGATTCTCATATCCTAGTCTTTTCATATTCTACTTATTTTCATTCCTTTTTTCATCTCCACATTTTAACCTAAGTAATTCGTTTTTTGAAGAACAATCTCTATTGGTTGGTATCCTAATATGTATGTTCTCATATTTATTCCATGTTCTTGTGTTATATAAACTCTATAGAAGGAAATCAAGAGCACTTGCCACATATTCATTATACAACACACTTAGGTTTTGCCTCCATTAAGCTATCGAAAGTCTGACAAGCTTTTGTAGATTTTCTAGTCATCTTGTTATTACTGATTTCTAACAAGTACTCTATAATTCTTCCACAATCCTTAATCAAGATCTTGTAACTGATTTTTTCCTCCTTTGTAATTCTGACAACACAATGACATTTCAAATTTTAAAAGCTTCAACATAAAATTCACCACCATACTCTAGAACATACCTTATGCAAAAATAATCTAAAATAATCTGCTGTTTGCTTAGGAACCCAGTTCTGTAATGGCACTTTTATCTTTCTGGTTATAAAAGAACTTGAAACCAATTTTGATTTTGCTCTGCACCCTTGCCCCTTAATATTTCCAACTAATATACTTTATAATTTGTACTGAATAGCTGTGGAGTTTCTTCTGGTTTTAATTACCCAAACTTCCTCAAGCCCAGCTGTGTGATTACTTTATTTTAGGCATATTCATTAAAGAGCAACATAGTGCGTGTCATGAACAACAACAAAACAGTGCCACTTAACAGCAATTCTTTGTTCTTCTTTCTCTTATTTTAAAGCAAGGTATTTTCATTCTCAGTTCATGTTTCTCTTAAGTATATAAAACCTGTGAGGAATATACTGATGATAGCCTTCTTGGAACAAAAGCAGCGGGAGCTAGTGTTTGATAAGATCATATGGGAAAAGAGACTGTGTTTGAGTTACGTGTCAATGTGTGATGGAAAGCAACAGGGCATTTTAACATCTTCACCCCATAAATAAGCCTCAGTCCTTTCTTATAAGAATTTATCTTTCATCATCAATTCAACGTAAGACCTAGAAGGAGGGATGTTTTATTTTTCTATGACTTTTTTTTTCCTTAAAAATATATCAGAGTACTGATGCTCTTTACAAGACATAATATTGGAAAATTATTTAGGAAATACAGTATTTTTACTGTTTGATCTCAATACCAATATAACATTATCTGTGATTTAATGCATATTTTAATTTAAATTAGTATAAGTAGCTAAATTAAGACTTTTGTTTCATGTTTCATACAAAAACTAGCATACATTTTCTTTTCATTGCTCTAAGGAGCTATAAAGACAATTCTAAAATATAACCAAGATTATTCTTTGGCATAGCTCTACTGCCAATTTTGTAGTTACCATTTTCAGTATGTTTTGCCTAGCAAATCCATGAAATTTTTCTGGTATTCTTTTTCATGACTCTCCCACAGAGTTTAATAATATTTACTTCCCAAGCAAATAAACAGACAGCAACAATGACAACTAATTCATCAATGTCTTTTTTCAGACCTCAATTTAATTTTCTTGATATTTAATTTTCTGCTTGAAATAACTTCATTCAACTTTCTCAACCTTATCTTTTTCTTTTATTTATTTTTTTAGTTGACAAAAATTGTATATGTTTATGTTGTACAACATGATGTTTTGATACACGTATACATTGTCCAAAGCCATTATCCCACATACTTATCAATTTTGTGTGGTGAAAACATTTCAAATCTATTCTTGGCAATTCTCAAGTATACAATACATTGCTATTCACTATAGCAGGGGTCCTCAAACTTTTTAAACAGGGGGCCAGTTCACTGTCCTTCAGACTGTTGGAGGGCCTTTGGAGAGTGCGGCGCACATTCCACACATGCACACTGTGGGCCCGGGAGGAGTGGACTGATAAGCAGGACAGGCAGCGGTGGCAAAAACACCTGGCGGGCCAGATAAATGTCCTCAGCAGGCTGCATGTGGCCTGCGGTCATAATTGAGGACCCCTGCACTATGGTTACCCTGTTGTACAATAGATCTTGAATTAATCCTCCTGTCTAACCAAAATTTTGTATCTTTTGATCAACATCTTTCCATACCAGCCTCCAACATATGATAACCATGATTCTACTCTGTGCTTCTGTAACTAGGACTCTTTTAGACTCCACATATGAGAGAAATCATGCAGAATTTGTCTTTCCATGCCTGGCTTATTTCACTTACTATTGTTACAGCAAACTTGACAGGGAAACAAACCGAGAGCCACAGGAAAGAGTACTGCAAAACAGGCTTTTATTATGCCAGCAGACTCAGAGGGGGTCTTGCCTCCAAATTCTGAGCAAAATGGGGTCTATGCATGGTGGCTTTTATATGTTACAGAAGCAAATGGTTACAAAGTCTGCATGAGAGTGAGATCTAGTCTCGTGTTACTCTATAGTTGGTTAGTCATGCTATTTTGCAGTTACAGACAAGATTGAAATCTAGTCAAAGGCCACTCTACATTTACTTAGTTATGCTAGTTTGCAGTTATGCTACTATTAGGAAGGGAGTGGAAAAATTCTCTCTTACACTATAATGTCCTCCAGTTAGATCCATGTTGCAGCAAATGACAGAATTTCCTTCTCCTTTAAGCCACCCTTCTATTTTTCTAATTTCTTTAATTAACTAAGTATAAGACTTATGCAAACTAAGCTGCTTCCTATATATAATTGCACTTTTAGGTCTCCATTAATTCTACATAGATGCTTCTCAGCCTTGACTCATCTCCCTGGTACCATCTGCCACTTGAACTTTAAAATCTATCTTAATTGATACAAAATATTTCTTGCTCTCTCAAGACCTGTGCTAAAGTGATTTCTCCCTTCTCTAAAAATAAATTACTCTTATTTTTCACTATCTTATGACCCATAGTTTTCTACTTATATTATATTTGTATCCACAATTTACTGACCATTTTAGAATTTAAAATCTTGGAAAAGGCGATTGTTTCTAAATAATGTTTATATTTCTCATGCTGCATTTAGTGAACACCAAATAAAATTTGTATAATTTTCATGGTTCTAGCAAGCTTAGGAAATAAAGTGGAAGGTTAGTTATCTAAGATACAAATTCTTTATTTTCATTTTATTCAAAACTAGAGAAAATAATTTAAAAACAAGTAGAAGGCAGATCTGAAAATGTCTCTTTGAAACAAATATGAAATGTAATGAGTAGTCACCAGGAATCAAAAGACAATTATTAGTACTTATTTGCTATTTTAAAACTTGTTATAAATATATATGATCCCTCTTTAAATATAATAAGTCAAACTGACCATGATTTTATTTGAACACAAGGGAAACATGCACATAGTGTCTTGTATATAGCTTTATTTTGAATTAGACATAATACAATGGAAGTACCAAGATTAATCATGATCAAATTGACTTTGTATTACAATTTGACTTTCAGGCAATAAAACACAAAGAATAAGTTATTTCCATAGTGATGAGTAAATTAAAAAGAGATTTAATCATAAAATATGGTTGACAAGTGATGCAGTTTCGTTTTCCTAGTTTCTTGTTTGACTCCTCAGTAGAGACTACTTTGAACTATTCATGTCAGACACCAGGTATTTTTTGAGAACTCTTATATGTCAGCCAGAGGAAATCAGGAGAGAAATCATCTGTGATGTTACTGATTTTGTAGGTATAGGAATTCTCTCTGGTTTTGTTAGATTGTGAACACTGGATTGTTTTAAAAATAACATTCTGACACATACACCTGGCAATAAACTTCACAAAAGTAAAACTTTGAAACAGAGCCAAAGTAAGTATAGCCAGACAATACAACTTGCTATATGGTTCTGGGGTTGGATCACTCAAGCTAGGTCTGTCTCCACTGTGTGCTTTTTCTCTTGAGGGTTTTTTCTGCCCTCATAATCTGGAAATGTGGTACCAATACAACCAAAATATTTTTAAAGTTTGTATGTCAAAGCCTCTCTCAGTAAATAGCCAGATGTTCCTCTGTTGGCCTACATTAGTCATAAATTGTCAGTCTGAAGATATGTTAGTGAAACATCTGCTTTTACTTTAATCCCTTGATCTGCCAATTTTCTGGCTGAAGGATCTCAGCATGAGTAGCCACACTAAACAAGCTCGTGGTATCTATGGAGAGTAAGCATTATTCATCACTGCCAACAATGTATTCCCACTCTGCCACCAACATCTTCATTATCCAGCATTCCCCTCTTTTTTCCTTGTATTAACTGTGCTGAGTTTTCCTGAATATGATGTAATTATCAAGAGATGCATCTTGAAGGCATACACACACCATTCAGTCGTTGTTCAAAGCCTTAGAATATTATGTTCAGAAAGTGTTAAGCCTGTTTTCTATCATGTTAAGAAACAATACTCCTTCCCTTTTCTGCATTTGTAGTAACATTATTTTTCATTTGTAACATTTTATCAAAAAAACAATGTAGAATACAGTCTGTGCTTATAAGACACATATATCTTCCATAAAATTATGAATTTTTAAAATCTGCTCAAACCCACACTTTTTTCAAATCTTAACTTATTTACACATATATTTATCATTCTTGCTTGCTTAAAGCCAAAACGCTTCTAAGATAACCATTACAAACTTCTATAATTATACTAATTAATGTGAAATAATAAAATTATATTTCATGTGTTCTGATTTCTATTAAATCTATACTTTAATCCCAAAAGTGGTTTATCCAGTAAATTAGAACATCAATTTACTTTAACCAAATCATATCTGGGTATTTATTTTTTACTCATATCTACATACACAGATATTTTGGGGAAGAGCATAAACTCTTATATTCTTAAAACAAATTTTCTCCTAAGTCATGTAGTTTTGCATTTAAAAAATATTTTTGAAAACTTTGTCTGATATTAACATTAATATTAATATTACAACCCCTGCTTTATTATTGCTTAATATGGTATCCTTTTAACATCCTTTTAGACTTTATGAATATCTCTATTTTAAGTAACTCATTTTCCAGAATAAACTTAGATATTGATTAGTGAGCAAATCCCAAAGGAGAAGATTTAAGCTGATTTATAATATTGACATGATTAATATGCTAGTTTCACAATTATCATTAGACTTTTTATTTTTTATTTTTAGACAGAGTCTCACTCTTTTGCCAGGGCTAGAGTGCCATGGCATTAGCCTAGCTCATAGCAACCTCAAACTCCTGGGCTCAAATGATCCTCCTACCTCTGCCTCCCGAGTAGCTGGGACTACAGGGGTGTACCACGATGCCCAGCTAATTTTTTCTATACAGTTTTAGTTGTCCAGCTAATTTCTTTCTATTTTTTTTTTTTTTTCAGTAGAGACAGTGTCTCACTCTTGCTCAGGCTGATCTTGAACTCCTGAGCTCAAAGGATCCACCTGCCTGGGCCTCCCAGATTGTAAGGATTACAGGTGTGAGCCACCATGCCCAGCCTGTCACAAGATCTTAAACACCTTTATGTGTATATTAAATATATCTCTTTCTATGTAGTATTTTTTTCTCACTCTTTTGTGCTAATTCTGGTATTTATAAAGGCTTTTGCTGCATTCAAATGCTTGTACTAATATATTTCCTAATGCCCTTAGTCTCCTTTTTAATTATTTAGTTTACTACATTTTATTTTATTAGCTTTGTATAATATCTTGACTTACCCATGACCTTTGCAACCATCAATGAGTTTATTTTACTTTCCCCTTTCTGTTTCTTTTTACTTATATTATTTATTTCTACTTTTATAGAACTATAAAATTTAAATATGATTAAATCATTTTGTTCCCATCTTTGTTTCATTCTTATAACTCCAATTAAATATATTTAATGCTGACCATTTGCTTTCCTGGTGTTTCACCAATCTAGTTGATGTCTCATTAAGACATATGACTATATTCTTGAGTGTTTAATCATTCTCATATGCTTTATAATTAAAGGATTGCTTATCTGAATTTTGCAAATTTTCTTGATCCTTTTTCCTTGTGCTTCTTAAAATATTATTTCACTGTTGTCTTTTTTTGTATGCTATTGTGAAAAAAGCCGGTGTTGGCTTTTTTTTTTTTTTAACTTTATAAGTAACTTGATGTTTTTGTCTGGATGTTTTATTTTTTTCTGTGACTTTACAGTCTAATAAATTTATGAGGATGTGTCCTAAAGTTATCCATCAAAGTAAAATTTTTTCTAGTTAACATGATGAAACTTTTCACTAGATAGATTACAAATTTCGATAGACATTTTACATTTTATTTCTATTCACTTGTTTGTTTATTTTTCTTGAACAAATTTATGCATATGTTTGACTAGAGCATTCTAAATATTTCACTTGCTAATCTTATTTTAGAGCAGTATTTTAATTTTTTTCTATTCCCCTTCCCCACCCCCACAGTGACACATTATTTTCTAGGCGTCTTGCAATTCTATCTTCCTTTTGACATTTGATTGGGTGATTTTCTTTAATGAATCTTCTGACTCCTCTTCTCACATCTTACTGGTTTAAAATAAATTTATTGTTTTAAATTTTCTGACTCATGTGCTTTGTAGTTGCAATTGCTAGTTTAAAGATATGCAATTTATGTTGGAGTACTATTTTATAGTTTTTCACTGTTAGCTTAGTATTTTCATGACATATAAATTCTGTATCTTGCTATGTTGTGTTATAACAAAATTTCCGTATGGCTTCTGACCTTTTCTGTATATTATATTAAGTAGTTTGAACTTTCATTGAGAGGCAGTAACAATTGTTTGCTATAAATGTTGCTATGCGTTTCATTAGCTTACTGAGCTTCTTATTACAAGATCAACTCTACTATTGCTAAAAGCAAGTAGGTTTTATTTTGTCAAACGTTAAATACTTTAATTGTAAACAGCTATGGTTTTCAAATAGTGGAACTTTTTTTTCCCTGTAAGACGCTAGAGTTTTATTCTTTCTTTACTTCTGTACGAAGTCAAAAAGGTATGCCTCTCCTTTCTAATTTTGTCTAGTTCAGGACTGTTGTCCAAGGCTGTCACCTCTGATGCCATGAACAATTGAAAACCTATTTCAATTTTCCAGTAGCCAATACTGTCATCTACTAAGTCTAGCTCCAGCTATCACTGTTTTCATCTTAGAGTGGGACTTTTCTCAGGGGATATTATCCATGTCTGCTACCACTAGAACTCCATTGCCATCTTTTTGTTGTTGTTTTTCCTTCTCTCTCTACTCTCTGCTCTGTTATTGGACACTGAGCATGCTCCTCTGGTTTCAGAAGCTTGTTATCTAATTTTTGTATAAATTCAAGGTCAGTAGATTGTCCCCTAATATTTCTGTAGAAGTGGATTGTCAGTGGCTTTACTTGTTCTCCTTGTTGAAATCAATAGCAGTTAAAGATGTGTATAGAGATTTGACTTATGTCACTACTATCTTGTTACCTGTTTGAATATGGGTACGGGGTTCTAATAATTTTATTAAGACTTAAAAATAATTTATGAGTTGAAAAATATAGTACAAGTTGAAAAACATCAGAGATATATTGTTCTTATCATCATTATCTTCTTTTAAATTTCCTACTATACACAAATATTTCATGGTTATATATAAAATATTTCCATTTCAGATATAAAATGATATTTTGTGTTAACTTTATATTGCATACTGTCTAAATTGTTGTCTTAGACAAGTGATAGATTACCTGATCTCTGAATAACCATTGATTCTTTCTTCATCCTTAAAAATTATTTCTCTGCTGAAGTCATTTCTCCTACCTTCATTAAGTATAAATGCAATTAATATTTTTAGCCCATTTTATATGAAGATTTTTTTCTTTTATAATAAATATTTTCACAGGCAAAATTACGTTTAGTAATATCAATTTGTTCAAAAGAGTGAGTAAAATCATAATGTAGTAACTTAGCTAAATTCTAGCAATTTTTTCTTCTCTGTCTATGAAAAGGATGAAATACAGGTATAACTCAAAGATATTGGGAGTTCAGTTCCAGACCACTGCAGTGAATACAATAAAGCAAGTTACATTTTTTTTGTTTCACTGTATATATAAAAATTATGTATATACTGTATTGTAGTATATTAATAAGTATATTACTGGTTTAAACTCTACTATAGTTTATAAATATTGCATAACGAAATACCATTATGTCTAAAAACAATGTAAATATCTTAATTAACAATATTGCTAAAAAGGCTAATAATTATCTGAATCTTCAACAAGCCGTAAAGTTTAGTACAGTACAGTATAGTAAAGTTATTCTAACAATGGCATGAGATATTATTTGCATTCAAAGAAATATAAACAGGACTATAAAAAGTTAATTAAAGTAATAAATTTTATATCAATTATACAACCCACATTAATTAATATTTAAGGTTATAAAAGTCAATGCAATTCAACACATATTTCTGTCACTTATAAATTTAATACCCCCATATTGTAAATATTCCCATCATTTATTAAAAAATTTACATATAAATAAATATTTTGGGAATTTAATAGTGTAGAATGTAATTCCAGCATTTTCTAAAATTGCCAATGTTTGTGTTATTGGATGTGCCAGAATTGGAAGCTATATCAAACAACTTGTAGCTCAGAATTCTTTCTACTAAGCATTCTGGTGCATATATCAGTGGTCCATGATGACAAAATTTCCTTCTTATTCAAAAGTTAATGTCCACAAATAAAACCTGGAAGAAAATTCTGAGAATGTATTTATATCTGTATATGTATGTCCATATATGTATATGATGGAAAAAAGTAAAAGAAAGTCAACTCATAATATATTTTAGTACATTTAGAAGTCTGTGATAAAAAGAATTTTTTTACTCACTATTGTATATCCAACATCAATCAAAGTGCCTGGGATTTAACACTCAAAAACCAGAAATTGAATGAGGTAAATATATTTATAAATTAAAGATGTGGAAATAAATATGTAAAGGTGTTTGAAGAAAGCAAATAGGGATGGAAAGAAGAAATGGCTCTAAATTAGGAAAACTCAGTGAAAGAACTTACTCTTTTGCCAGTAGGTTGAGTGAATTTTACCAAACTTCTGTCCTTCAATTATGTTTTCTGAAGTATAAAAGTACTGTGGTTCTTTCAATGCAAATGAAATACTTACTGTGCATTTTCTTTAGGTGAAGTATTAATACTTCCAAGGTGTTATATAAATGAGTCAAAGATGGCCTCTGTATACTGGGCCCTCAATTGTTTATCTCTTCACAGCAGGCTGGGACCTGTTCACTCGAAAGTCTGCTAGTGCCAAACTCAAAATTTTAAAAATCTAATTTTTCTTGTAATTTTTTTTCATTGTTTCAGAAATGTTTTCCCAGCAAGAAATAAAATATTTCTTCTGTATTATTTTTTAATAAAGATTAGATATCTTATTTCACTTGGGCTGCTGCAACACAATACCACACATAGTTGGCCTGTAAACAACAAATAAGCATATTTTTAGCCATTTAGAGTCTACTACTTTGAATACCCTACAAATTGTGCCCAGTGTCTATTACCCATGGATAAGATAAGCCCCCAAGTGATATAGACCCCAAGCCACTGCTGTCCTTCAGAGTCCTCTGCCCCAGATATTACATGTCATGCTGCTGAGGAACATCACCTAGATTATGTAAGTTTCCTCTTCCTGGTGACCTTCATTCCTAGAATTCCCTGGGCCTGCTCCCCTTCTTGATGGGCCCCTCTTGCCTCAGGTGGTAGCCTCTGGACAGTGGAGTGCTGTGAGGAACTTCTCCCAATACAAACCAATCAAAGCTTCACCCAGTAAAGTTTGTGTATGGTGCTGCCACCTGGTGGTCATTACTTTTTCCTTGGTCAGCTCTGGCTCGGAGACCCTGCTAATAATGACAAAGCATGTTAAACCTTCTAAAGACAGTAGGCTTAACCAGATCATTATAATTATTTTAACACATTGCCACACTATAGAAAAAGTTTTCTTCTTTGGGGCCATGGTGTTTTATTATGAAAATAGAATAAAAACTTCAAAAATAAAATGATTCTTTCTAATTTAATGAAAAAATTCTTATTAATTATTTTCTGTGCATGAATTATATGCAACTTGAAAAATAATGGCCCCCAAGTGGTCTCGTGGCCCCCAAGGTGAAGAGATGTGTGAGTTACATATGCATCATGCAGCCTGGGCTCAAATACAACTCATCTGGCAATTAATGTGTTGAATCACTTTATTGAGGTATAATTGACATAAAAAATCACAGACGCAGAATAGAATTGTGGTGTGAAGGTGGTGGGGGATGGGGGAACAAGAAATGAGAGGTGTTGGTCAAAGAGTATAAAATTTCAGTTATACAAGATGAATCGACCGGATTATTTTTAAGTCATCTTTTAACTAGATATTTTTTTTCTTAAAAAGATCATTCACTGAGTGTTGGCTTTACTGATAATCACTATAGTGATTTATAGTCAGTCTATAAAATTTATAAATTCAAAAAATATATAAAAATAATATATGATTCATATTAAACCCACATGCTAGTCATGAGACATGTAATAACAACTGATACATTGAACAGCTAACTTTGACACATCTAGAAAATGCTTTCTAAAAATATCATGGCAATTCAATCTCCCACATTAAAAGAAGGAAATGTTCATTTTCCAGATGTTTGTTAGTGTTGAGCATTATAAATTTAAATCAAAAAAGAGGATTTTAAATTTTATGGATGAAATGGAATATCATTTTAATATTCATTTTATTGGTAATTAGTAAAATTTGTTAGAAAATTTTATAGAATCTTAAGAAATCAGTATTTTTATATAGCTATTTGCAAGTCATTATCTTAACATTTTTATATAGGTTAATAGAATCTTACTATGTATTTAATATTATAAACCTTTATTTTCTGAATTTGTATATTTACATTTTCAATATTCTTATATCTATAATGTTTTTCTTATAGTTTTTTTCATTGTTTCAGAAATGTTTTCCAAGAAAGAAAGAAAATATTTTTCCATATTTTTTAAATACAGTATTAAGTCTTAGTCCATTTGGGCTGCTATAACAAAATACCACAAATGCTTGGCTTAAAAACAACAAATATGTATTTCTCACAGTTCCAGAGGGAAAGAAGTCCAAGATCAAGCAAGCTTTTGGCAGATTCAGTGTTTGATTAGGACATACTTCCTCATAGACAGCATCTTCTCCTTGTGTCCTTACATGAAGAAAGGGGCAAAGAAGCACTCCTGGGCCTCTTTTATAAGATCACTAATCTCATCTATGAGGGCTCTGGCCTCATGACCTAATCATACCCTAAAATCCCACTTCCTAATACCATCACTTCAGGAGTTAGGATTTTAACATATACATTTTGGCGGGATACAAACATTTAGATTGTAGCATTAAACATCTTTATTCTACAAGAGCTTGTATGCTGGTCATATATATATTTAAGATTGTGGTAAAATACACATAACATTTACTATTTTCACAGCAGTTTAGTGGCATTAAATACATTGACATTGTTGTGCAATCATCACATCATCATTATACATTTCCAGAACATTTTTCATCATCCAAATTGAAACTCTTTATCCATTAAGAAATAACTCCCCACTTCCTCTTTCCCCGAGCCTTCCCCTAGTACCTATCATTCTACTTTTTGTTTCTGTGAATTTGACTACTTTAGCTATCTCATGCAATTGGAATCATGCACTGACAGAGACCTTTTTAATGTGACTTGAGTCAACTTCACCTATGTTTTGAGAATGATCATTGGGCCCATTCCAGCTATCACCTAATATCTCCTGGTTCAATGTTAATATCTAACACTTCCTGGGAACTTGATTCATTAAAAGCTCCATAGAAAATGGCTTCAATTAATTACTGAAGTTAACCAGTCTGATAGAGATCTAAGGTGGTAGCTCAGGTCACAAGTCACATTTCATTATACTAGTACATGATAAAGTGTTTGGACCCCAGTTCTTTACCATACCAGAGGATGGGCCTATGTTTCTCCAACCCTGCACATAAACAGTTAACAACCCAAGAGTCAGGTATCTCATTATATATATGCGTGCAATAATATATATGTATCATATATTATATTATTATAATAATATATAAGATTCTATTATCTATCTGTAGAATAATTTCTATGAAACATTTCTATAAATATATGTATAAGAATTCAAATAAAGTTAATTTTTAATTTCCCATCTAACAAATAATGAGTCTATCAATTTTATAATAAAGTCTTCTCTTCATTTTTAGTGTTTAGACAGAATTGTTACTGTGGGAATCAGTTAACTTTTCTTTTACATTTAATTTCTTGAATTCTAAATGGCATTTCCCAGGCAAAAGTGGTCTTTTGCTGTCAATACTTGGCTCTGAGTTAAATTTGGAGCTCAAAGCATTTGAATCAACTGTCAGAGTGTACAATTCCTGGCAGCTTTATCTTGTAGACATTTCCTATCCCTTTGTGGAAAAGTAATACACTGAAGTATGAAAGAAGCCTTTTGGGTCAAATGCTTGTGTTCTGTTGAAGATTAGAGGGTATATATAAACTACATATGTAGCATTATAATACCTTCTATTCCTTGTCACCATTAATATTATTGAAGTAACTATCATTAACTTAAACATAAATCAATTACCTTTGATTTATTTGCTTCTTATGGCATTGTTGAGCCTTTTTTTCCTGGTTCATTATGTATTTCAATACATAATTTTTTTTTTTTTTTTTTTGGAGACAGAGTCTCGCTTTGTTGCCCTGGCTAGAGTGAGTGCCATGGCGTCAGCCTAGCTCACAGCAACCTCAATCTCCTGGGCTCAAGCAATCCTGCTGCCTCAGCCTCCCAAGTAGCTGGGACTACAGGCATGCGCCACCATGCCCGGCTAATTTTTTTCTATATCTATTAGTTGGCCAATTAATTTCTTTCTATTTATAGTAGAGATGGGGTCTCGCTCTTGCTCAGGCTGGTTTCGAACTCCTGACCTCGAGCAATCCGCCCACCTCGGCCTCCCAGAGTGCTAGGATTACAGGCGTGAGCCAGCACGCCTGGCCCAATACATAATATTTTTAAGAGCTAAATATAACACACAAATAGTGGTGTAAAGGAAACATTACTTTCCAGTAGACATTTTTTCTCTTCAAATTCAAGTTTATAGATGGTATATAAAGACAGAAAAAAGTTAAAGCTTTCTAATATGATAAATCAATTCAAAATTTTCTCTTTTAAACAAAACTTTTCAAGAAATACCAATTCAAAATAGCTAATACATGTATTACAAACGACATAGATTACATATTAAATTTTTAATCATGTATAAATATTTTACAAAAATAAATACTGATTAACATTTAAAGCATAAACCAATTTTCATATACCTTGAAACTTAACTGAGGATAGACAAATAAGCAAATACTGACAAGTTCTTTAACTTTTACCCAAAAGTTGTTACTTTTGAGCCTTAATAAAAAAAATAAATAAATAATTTTTAAAGACCTGTTACTAAATTGATGTTCTCAGAAAATTAATTTTATGGTGCATACTAGATTGGAAGAAATGCAGTAAACACAAATTGACCCCAAAATTTTATAGGTGGATTTTATCTGAGAGAAATGTGTCTGTCTAATAAAATAGCAATAAGGTAAATTGATATATTTACATTATGTGACAAGAAAGATATATACATAGAGATTTCTCATGAGGATACAGTCACTAATTGTCAGAAAATAGCTTTTTTTTCAATTTGATAAAATTTTTGTGGCAAATTTTTCTAGAGTAAGGATAGAAGGAATATTTTAATTCATAGTTTAGAGTGTCACAGCAGTTAAAGAAATATAAATATTTCTGCTAAATTTAACCCTAAGGTATGAGAGAGTGTTAAACATCATTTAAAAATAAACAAA
This sequence comes from Microcebus murinus, assembly GCF_040939455.1. Taxonomy (NCBI): domain Eukaryota; kingdom Metazoa; phylum Chordata; class Mammalia; order Primates; family Cheirogaleidae; genus Microcebus; species Microcebus murinus. Next base: position 19,778,298 of record NC_134114.1, read on the forward strand.
TTGATAAAATATACCACTTTTCATTGTTTTAACTTAGGAGAGAAAGAAATGCTTCCAGGGAAAATAAAGTAATAGAGAAATCGATGGTGACTCAGAGACTGAAAAATGAGAAAACATTAAATCAATAAGAAAAATAACACAGCAATAGAAACATTAAGTCATGTTCAATATGAACATTTTCAGAAAAGAAAAGAAAAATATTTGTTGGTTTTCTTCTTTTTTTTTAACCAAGGAGCAATTTCTGCAAAGAAATATGGCAGGTACCACCTGGTCTATGGAAATATTACCAGAAGCAGAAGGCATGCATGGGTCAGATCAAATCAAGTGTCAGTGCCAGTTAGTACTTAAGAACAGAAGTTCATGTGTACAATGAAAATAGAGTGTTAATCTAAGAATGTACATAATTACTAGACTAATTTATTCACAAAGAATCACACAAGCAGTAAAATTCAAAGATAAAGCAGAATGCCTGCCAGACACCAAGCTGTTATTAGAAGTGGCAGACAGGAAGTGTTTGATTAAAGAAACAGTAATACTTGAAATAATTTACTGCACAAAATTCTATTACCTGCACTTTATTTCAGTCTATTAGTAACTATTTCTATCACAACAAGGCCTTAAAAGATTAGACCTCTAAAATATGCTAGTTCTTTACAGCCAGGCAAACCAAAGATATGAGGCAGTCTCTTGACACACGCAAGTGTGATCTGTCATAAACTGAAACCTCCATGCTGTATATTTTTTTCATTTATACTATTGAAAACTTTTACATCTATGTCAGTTAAAAAGAGTATCAACCTTAGTAAGTTATTTTTTCTCTTATTTCATAATCCACATATATCTGGTTTTATGTAGCCCAAAAGACAGAAGTATATGACTATTAATTTCAATTATCTAGAAAAATAAATGGAAAATATAATTGGTAAATTGATAAATTTCAAATCTCAAAATAAATTACATATTTCAGAAACTTTGTTGGGTCAACAATCTTGTTATTCCTTCTTGGTGTGCTTCTAGCTGAAGAGTGATCAGACACACCAACAGCAAGGGGAGCATGAAAACAAGGTTCGTTGGGGAAGAACAACATAGGTTTATACAGCAAGAGCAAGATACATTCACCACAGTTGACCAACAGGCCCCCTGTCACAACAAGAGGCTCTGGTTATGGTCTGGGGTCTTCTTTTATACTTTCCAGATTGGGCCCTCCTGTTGGTTCGGATGTCACCATGGAACCACTTTGATGAACAGTTAATAGAATAATAATTAGCCTTAGACTACTCTAGGTCACTTTTGGTTTGATTTGGCTTGGTGTTTGGCTCAGGTCAAAGTTTTTCTCTATTTGTTAATTAGGCACTAACAGAAAGACAATGGATTATATTCACAGGTGTTTGAGGAACTCATTAAGGAAAGAATGCAAAATAATAATGTCACATTAGCTAAAAGATAGTTTAATTTGCTACAGAGCAACAAAACCACAAGATTTAGGTTATCATTTCTATAGGCCAGAAACAATCACAACATCACTTTCAGTATGTTAATTTCTGACTTGTGAGGCTGGAAACCATTCAAAAACATATATCTCTTGAGAGAATTATATGAGTGTGAAGTAAGGAAACAATTCACTTCAAATATCAAAAAATTGATCAGTCATTTTGTCTTTTATTCATGTTTCAGTAAATTATTTGTTTATAAAAAAGAAAGTGAAACAAAGAAAAACAAAGAGTGGAAAAAGAGATATCTAAGTGCATGAAAATTTTGGAGGAATAGTCAATTATCCCAAATTTCAATTGCATGATATAAAGCTTTTTAGGGGAGCATATGCTTTCTGAATAGAAATCAACACTTCTCCAATTATTTAATATGCAATAAAATAAACAAGCCTAAAATTTGTCTTGCCTTTGTGAATTATTTTCATAAGAAAAATATTGTCTCCTTCTGTCATAATCCATTATATGGGATTAGTAATTTTTTTTTATTTTAACATAGACATGTGGTTATGTTTTTGTTTACATTAACCTAGACATGCAATAAGTACTTTACCAATATCATAAATTTGATGCTCATGCATTGTTTAGAGTAGGCATTTCTACCTTGTTTTATGGATGTGAAAATGGACACTGAGAATTTTTGTTGACAATGTTTCTTGACTATTATGCCTAAAAGTGATCCATCATAGTGTTTCTTAAACAGAAATTTTCTCCTGGTAATTCCCCTTATGGCAAAAAGAAAGACAAAACAAAACATAAAATAAAACTATAATCAGTTAGTCACATGGCAAGAAAATGTCTAAGTATCTTTACTTCCTGAAATATCTCTGTGCTGTGTTGTAAACTGTCCTACTTGCCTCTCAATACTGTGCAGTTTTAAGTTCTCATACTGCTCTTATCCCTGAGTGCCTCTCCTATCCCCATCCAAGTTTGTTACTACAACTCTTTGAGCATATCCTAAATTTGGATATAGTATATTTGTTGTGACTGAAATATCATAGAATAGAGATAAAATGCTATCTTTAAGTGCAATCCAAATCTGCAACATAGAACCTGAGAAACATGAGAGAACAAGGAGGAATCTGCACTTGAATCACATTCAAAGCTTAAAATTATTTTATTTTATATGTCAGATGAAAATAATGCATTGATTTTACTTAACTAATTTAAATTTTTAATTGTGTCAAACTTGAAAATTATATACCTTGTTTCTTCACAAAAGTGGTATAGGATTCTTTTGCTCATGTGCCTCTGGAGGCCATTGCTGTATAATGTACTGTCAAGGTAGGAATCTCTTACTGTAATTTGAGTTAGATACATACTGAGGCTTTGGGATCCCATCAGAAGAACTGCCTCAGTGAAATACATATTTTCTAAAATTGGTGAAAGAATGTGTTGTGTCAGGAGCAGCTGGAATATCCAATTATCTATCCCTTCTCTGCTGTCTCAAAAAGGCTGATCTTGCTCCTGATAACATTGCTGCCAGGCGAGGAAAAAGACCGGCGAGGTCAAGCCAGAGTCTTGTTCCTGACGGTATGTGTCCTTTATGTCCCTCGGCTTGCACTTGGGCATTCTGGTTTCATAATGCTGAATAGTCAATCTTCAAAATACAAAGTGTCTGCAAGTGAAGTGTGGCTTATTTCACTACTGATGGATAAGTACTTTACCCCTCCAAATAACAGTAAGCATTTATTGAGCGTGCTCTTAAGACTGTTTTAAGTGCTGTCACTGGAATTCTTTCTGTAATGTTCACACCTCTGTGAGGTAACATGGTGGCCACAAGAATATACCTCATAAAACCCTGACTGCAGGGAGCATAGTTGACCCACAGCCCAGCTGACACATTCTTTAAATCCATCTCTGAATTCATGGTAAGCCTTTGCTTGGGCTGCTCCCAGCACTGATTGAGCTCAGCAGGGATTCTATTGCAGACTTATTACTTGGAGACTTGACACACCTCTCATAGCTGTATTTGGTTTGAATACTCACCATGAGCCTTTCTGAAATTTCCTACATTGCACAGCAGTTTACTGACTTTTTACTTAATCTTCTTATTTCTCTTTTCTCTCAATTCCAGAAGAGTTCAATTGTGTTTAGATGGCTTCCCCAGAGAAATTATGAAGTTCTCTTTCCAATTTCTGTCTACCTTACTTGCATGTTTAAACCATCTTGGTGTTGCTTCTTGGATTATTTAAGCCAGTACAGATATATACTACTATTAATCCACTTTTTATATCACGATAGAAATGAAGGTAAATAATTTGTCCAAGAGTACTGATTTAGAAAGGTACAGATCTAAGACTACATCAGTTCTTCCAAAGTTGAATCATTTTAGGTTTGATGAATTTACTCATTGCAACAGTAAGTTCTAGGGGAAAGTACTTGTGAGTTGAACTTCAGAATCTCTATGTAGACTGAAATATTTTCTCTCTCTTCAAAGGGGATAGGGCTTGAAATGACCACATGTGAACAAAAAGACACGATGTTTGTAAGAGTTGGTCTGTAATTTTTTTTTTATTTTGGCATATTATGGGGGTACAGATTTTAAGGTTTCAATAAATGCCCATTTCCCCCCTCCCCCCAAAAGTTCTGAATACAATGCATACATATTCGTTCACATTTATTTAAAATAAGTTTGTCTTTATTCATTTAAATACTCCTTTAAAAACAATTGAGTTTCTACCTCCAATTATTTAGTTCATGTATTTTTGTAACAAATTTACATTTACTAATTTACTAAAGTTACAAGATACGTGAAACTTCTACCAGTTATTGAAAGATTTCCTTTTTAAATGAAATAATGACATGTTCTGTGTTTGTGTGTGTGTGTGTGTGTGTTTTGTCACCTAATTAAAAAGAAGATGAACTCATTAGGGTGCTCATCCAATGCATACTAAAAATTTCTACCTGGTTTTAATATAATGTGTAGTTTCCTTATTCAAGATAATCAACTTAAAAAGAAAACAGCAACTTTTATTATAAGTTTCTGTTTACTAGAGCCTGTTTAGAGTGCCATAGAACCATGATAACTTCAGTGATTCAAGATAAGTCATATATGAATTTTTATGTTTTAACTAAAATATTCTTTAGCCCAATTATGCTCATATTTCATACCAAATTCCTCACCAAAAATTTATGACTATTATATAATAGGAACATTTGTTAGCGATTACTTCTTCTGAATAGCATTCCTCTAAATAACTTAAGAAATGCTACTGTAAATGCAATTTTCAAATTCATCTTGAAATGCAAATTTCAAATGAGAATACATACTCATTGAAAAGAAATATATAACTTCTATTTATCAATATTGTCAATAATTCTTCATGTGAAACTATCATATTTACTTGTTAAATCAATAGTATTTGGTTTTATATAAATAAAATGGTTCCGAGACTAAGGTTTTCAGGATCTGTAGACTACATTAAATATTTAGCAGATAGGTGAGGATTATAGCAAGGCTAATAGAAGACATTAGTCATTGAGCTGGTGTGGTCTGATGGAAGCATGAAAATAAATAATAGGTCTCTCCTTTCTTTCATATTTGATTTTTAATCTCCTTAACAAAATTTGTAGTTATCTTTAGATTCAAGCTGGAAAACAAAAACACATATAAGAAAAAAATTAATTGTAGAAAGACAACCTGAGAGCTATTCACACAAAGCTAGGTGTTATTAGGCTATCAATAACTCAGAGTAAACTATTATTAAACATCTTCTCATCCATTAAGTACAGATTCTTCTAGGTGTTGGTGCTCCATTAAAAAACTTCTGATATTTATTTACAGCTGATTGCCATTTTTTTGCTTTGATGAATTTTTTGTCTTCATTCATGGATGGATGACCTGAGTTACTTGGAGCCCAACTGTGTTTGCATTTCTACTTCTCAGCATTTAAAAAATATAAAAGTATCAAGTCCATTAGCAAGCTTCGATATATGGCTTTTGAGATTGTGTTATTTTGAACAAATGATATTGGATAAATATCTATGAATTTACATAATGGAATCTATAAATGTAATGGATTAACTGCATTAGTATATTTGTTGCAGTAATTTACCTTTTCTTTTTAGATGGAAAAGAATGTTTTTAATTTTCCTTTAACAGATATTATTAATCTTGTTGACTCTGTGGCTAAACATGATGTCAGATCTACTTTCCACTAAAGATATAAATGTCTTACATTTGAGCCTCTAGGAAAAAAATGCCACAATTTCTAAAAGATTGCTTTAAATATAAAGAGATATGTAGAAAATATTTGAAACATCAATGTTTCAAACAAATATTTGAAACATTTGAAATAAAAATGATTATTACACTGCATTATTTGCAATAACTTAGGCAAAAAGTTATGCAGTGTTAAGCAGAAAATAAAAAATAATAATACATAGCCATACAAAAATCTTTATTAACCTCATATTTTTATACATGCAAACATAATTTTAAAGGTAGAAGGCTTTATTTTTAATTAATGAGGTTGAAAAAAAAAACATTTGTGGGCTTTATTGTTCTCCAGTTGTGCAATAGTATATATAATCTATTATAATCTATATTATAATCACATTTTAATAGAATCTATAGTAATTTAATATCAATTATCTGAATTTGAGGAAACATCCTCTTTAATAGTTACAGATACCTAAATGTAACCAATAAACAGCAAAAATACATACATATGACTTTCAGTTATAAATGATTAATTAAACACAAATTTTGGTCAAAACTTTAAAATTATGGAATAATATAAAATAACAAAATAAAATAACAAAACAAAATAACAAAACAAAAATGCAGCAATGCAGGAAAGCGAGGTGAAGCAGCAGCCTATCCAAATAGTGAGGAGGTTCTGGATGAACACAGAGGATAAAAATTTGACAATAGAATCCAACAGAGCTGAGAAAAACACAACCACATTCAGATGAAAATAAGGATTTCAATAATGTCAGTTGTTTTCCAGTGTGACTCTAAATATGCAGTCATTGAAAGTTATGAATACTGGGATACACACATAATTAATTAGAGAATAACAGAACACTGTTAGTGAACCAATGCTTTAAGAGAAAATGTTTTTGGCTGAAATACATAAACAGCTCTTTCAAGTGGAATTCATGACAAAGTGATCTTGAAACTAGAGAATACAGTAGTAGTACTCAGTACTCAAACTACCAATGGAGAGAAACAGCCTGTATTATATTTCTAAACCTATACTTAAAAACATGAATAAATAAAATATATTTAAACATCTGTAGTTGGGTTCTATTACTCAAAAATAAATTACCACAAATTTAGGGACATTAAATAACATCCACTTATGCTATCACATTTTTTAGGTCAGAAGTTCTAGGTGGCTCTGCACAGCCTAGGGTCTCATAAGGTAGAATCAGAGTATCAGTCCATGTTATCCTTTTCTGGAGTGTTTGGGAAACAATCCACTCGTCTTATATGGTTTATAGTAGAATCTCGTTCTTACAGTTGTGGGACAGACATCCCTGTTTGCTTTCTGGCTACTAGTTGGACGCCACTTTTAGGGGCTATGGGCTGTCCACATTCCTGGTCACAGGCCCCCTCATGATTTGTATCTCTCTGATTTTCTCTTCTGTACTCTTTTCTGCCTTTACTATTGTAATTACAGTGGGCCCACCAGGAAAATCTCTCTATTTTAAGATCACTTATCATTAATCATTACATCAGCAAAGCACTTGTAGCATGTAAGCAAATATATCCACAGTTCCAGAGATTAGGGTATGGCATTTACTTGGGGACCACAATTCTGCCTATAGATCAAATCACCACCTTCATACTTCAGCCAGTATCAGAATTCCTACAATTAGTAGCTGCATCTATTTTTAAGTGAGCGGGGTTTTTTATTGCACAAAAGAAATATATTTGAACTATGAATATTATAGTTCTGTTTTTAAAAATATAAATATATAAGAACTATATGATATTTTGAAATAAATTAGCAGAATAAAAGATATGCATATGTTTAAAAATGAAAACTATTTGTGTCAAAAAGTAAATGACAAAAATTAAGAGGATTTTAAGTAAATAGATGCAGAGAATTTAAAAGTAAATAAACGTCTTGCATTAAAAATAATCAAGAATTATATAAATTAAATATATGTGTGACATATACACAGAGACATGCACACGCATACACACATCCCTCACATAATAGAGAGAATCAGGTAAAGAAAAAAGGAAACAGCTGAAAACCAAATATGTTGATACCAGAGAACAAGTCAATGGTTTGTTTTAGAATTAGTGATGAACTGAAAAAACAAAATTAGCAGTATTTAAAAATAGCTGGAAGTTTCAACTAATGCAACCTAAATTTCAGAATGTGAGAAAATATAATGTAGCAAATGAAGAAATGTGAGAAGATGAGAAGATATAAAATACTATATAAATGAAGGAGTCCTCGAGGCTTCAGGCTCTACAGTCCACTTACAACACTAAGAAATAAATATAAGAATCAGTGCTATTCACATTTTTGGAAAATATTTTATCTTTCAGAATAAAATAAACTTTATAAACTCTTGCAATAAAATACATAAAAGCAACCAATCCTGGTTATTCAAAAGGCCAGTAGAATAAAATATCAGCAAAAGAGTCTCTGTAGTAATAATTGACAATAAAAAAAACACGTCAATATTTTTGATGTTTTGGTAAAAACATAAATGTTTTTATAAATAATTTTTTTTAAATTAAGGTATTTTCAATCATGGAAAGATTTATAAAGTTTAGGGATAAATCTATTCCTAGAAAAATAAATTTGATAATTTATTTCAGAAAAACAAATAAAACAAGAAGTTGTTTGATATAGAAAAATGTTTGTATAGTATAAAAGTCTATAAGATATTATTGTTATTTCTTGTTCTTAAGGTGGTGGTTAAGGTAGGACATCTTAAAAATCTAATGACATATTATAAAGTGACAATACAATGATACTCACGTACTTGTAAAAGTCCAGCTACTTCAAAGAAACATGGAAAGTAGTGAGTCTAGAGAAAGCCATGAAATCATGACCCATAATGATTTTTCGTGGATGTAGATTTTAATTATTGCCCAACCGTAGACACCAACAATTCAAAATTTGCATACCTAGAAATATATAACAGTTTAATGTTAAAATAGTTAATGGAATCAATTAGAACCAATTAAATAATTTATAATCAAGGGTTTGCAGGGATTCTTCCAGGGTCAGAGGCATAATATTGGCCCCCAACTTGAGCAGATCTTTATGTGGAAGATGTGTGAAAATCACCTTGTGAGCAACAGTACATAGAATGGAAACTAAGTGTCGTGCAGGCCTGGAAAGGCAACTTCAGAAGTCTTTTGTCATTCTTGGCATTGTGTTAATGGAAGCCGTGTCTCTACACAAAAGGACAGGCATTGTTCCACCAGACTAAAGAAAGAAGTAGATTTCTGACAGCCAGGTGGTTTCTAGGTCTCAAGAAAAAAGTGAATGTTATTCAGGAATGCCCTTATGTGGAAGTTTGTAAACTTGAATTTTCCTTGCCAGACCATGCAGCATAAAAGCTATTGTGTCTGCTTTTTGAAAAACAGTACAAATCAATGTTTATGGAGATCCAGCTGCCTACTAGGCTTAGAAATCTTCTTCTATTTTAAACCTGTGCTTTTTAAATTGGTATGGTAATTTATAAATTTATAAATACCAAGCAACTTATTTTTATCACGGGCAAAAGACCACCTATTTATGTGCTGAAGAGGATATTTAAACGTTGGTGGAATAGCATAGATAGTCCTACTGTGTCCCAGCAGTATTCTTTACCACCATATAACTGAAGGAGAAAAAACAACCAGGGCTTTTTAATTTTCTGCTTAAATAAAATATCATCTTCTGGGCTATCTCCAAGAAAGCTACCAGATGTGACTATTATAATAATGGGGGTGTAATGTAAGATCTCCTGTAACTTTCCAAGCTGCTATAAATCTTGTCACTGAACAGCTTTTACAACATTATAATAAAATTATATGGCAATACTGCCTAGAGAGAAAGTGGTCACAAAATCTGAGGTTTAAAATAAAGAGTAGAGCTCAACAAGTGTCAGAATGGGAAGCCCCAAACTCTCTTAACCTCATGGAGATACTGATTCAACAGCAATACATGGACCAATTGTGAGAATCCTATAAACCAAGTAAGAGAGGTTCCTGCAGCACCTGTGAGTACAAAATCAGCTGCATTTAAGTTGGTAGGGAAATCTGTGATACTCACTCATCATTGCCCCACCCTTCTGGCTCAGCACAGCAAAACAGGACAAAAACTTCCAGCTCCTGGCTTCTCCTTGTGAAAGGAATTAGAAGACTGAAGTCTCCATTCAAGGTGTAGGTAGACTTCTTAGAGATCTGCCCAATGGACTAGTATCTCTCTTGCTTGAATCTAAACATTGACAAAAAAGGGCACAATGTTGAGGGTTACTGAGAATAAAGGGATAATTTGGACTAGTATGGCACACAGTTGCCATAGTCCATTTTCAAGGATCAGTGCAGAATGAGCATGAGAAAATCCCCAACTCGTAGCATCTCATTGCTAAGGGAGATTTGTAGAGTATATCCAGCACTCTGGGTTTCAAGGGGCTTTCCAAGGGATTGTTTTATGTCTCACCTGTCTTGGAGCACTGATAAGACCTGAATATACTAGATGTGGGACTGCTGAGAACAAAAGAGGGAAGCTTGCTGCTGCTTCAAATGACCCATGGTATGGACGGCAGAGGGATACAGCATGATAGTCTTTCTCAGGGGCAAAGAGAAGAATGGAACATGTGTTTAATGTTCTGGCTTTTTAGAAGGCTGCCTGAGGGACTGGTTTGTGCCTCACCTGATTTAGAACTCTGATGGGACCCTATTTTTTTTTTCATTATATGAAAACAAGTTGGTGATTCAGGGATTGGATTAGCAACTCAATGAAATTCCTTGGTGTGGTTTCCTTTATGTTTGTTGTGCTGGAAGTTCTTTGAGAGTCTTAGAGATCTGTGAGTTTATAGTTTTGATCAAATTTGGACAATTTTGACCATTATTCCTCAACTTTTCTTTCTACCTCTACCTCTATCTTCTCCTGTTGAGACTATAATTATATGTATATATGTGAATATTATACCCCTTGAAAATATGCCCTACTGCTTACTGATTCTCCATTAATTATTTTGCATTCTTTCTGTGATTAATTTTGAATTATATTTTCTTGCTATATCTTTATGTGAACCTATCTTTTCTTCTGCAGTGCTTACTCTGCTGTTAATCTTAACCAGTATATTTTTCATCTGAAATACTGTTTTTTATCTTTAGCAATTTGATTTAATCTTCATTTTTCTTAACTATACTGAATAAGTTCAATTGTCTTCTGTTTTTTGAACATACTGTATAAGACTAAAATTTATAACATTTTTTTCAGTTTGAGTCTGTCTCAAATTATTTGCTCTTTTTCTCATTGGGTTATATTTTACTGCTTTCTTTACATGTTTGGAAACCTTGGATTAGATGACAAATATTGTGAATTTTACCTTGTTAGGAACAGAATATTTTTGTATTTCTCTAAGTACTATATAACTTGGTTCTACAATGAAACTTGAAAACTGATTCCTTTGAGACTTGCTTTTAAGGTTTGTTAGGTGATACCAGAAACAGACTACAGTCTAGGGCTATTATTATTCACCTCTACTAAGGCAAAGTCCTTTTGAATATTCTACCTAATTGCCATAAATCATGAATTTTTCTGAGTCCTTTCTAATCCTTATGGGTGATTCTTTTTGCAGGACCAGAGTTATTTCTCATATGCCTGTACTGAACTATATGCACTCTACTAAATATTTGAGAAGGACCCTCTGTGGATAGTTGGATTTCTCTCTATCTGCATTTCTTTCTTCTCTGGCACTCTGCCTTGCAAACTCAAATATGTTGTTTTCCTATACTTTCATATATCTATGTCACCTCATTTAGGCAATCTGTCAAGTTCCAACTGCATTTCTCTCCCAGTTGTGTGGTTTGGAAGTACTCACAGGGCAGTAGTCTGGGGTCATTCTAGGGCTCACTTTGCTTTCCATTTCTCAGAGATCTACATCCTCCATTGCTTGATACAATGCTTTGAAACTAGTGTTTTTGTAAATTTTTACTGTATGTTTTGTCTCCATTTTATTTTGAATTAGTTATCATAGAATTAAAACTATCATGGAAACCTACCAACATGGGCTATATTTTTTAACCCCTACTAGAAATGCTTTTACTGAAATGTATTTATTTTTATTTTAGTGCCCTTCATTAATACAGAAAATCTCTAAAACAATGAATTATTTCTTTAATAAAAGAATTTGTCAATGTTGTTGTTGCTATGGTCTTCCCTATTGTCTTCATGTGGACTGCTGGGAAGAATTACACTCATAAAAAAATCTCAGTATAACAGATAATGAATAGTTGGATTCATCTCTGTAAGTGAAATGGCTTTGCTAATTTATGCAATTGTTTTCTACCTAAAAATATAGGTCCAAATGTATAATTGGACAGGTCTAAAATTTGTTATTTGGGTAATAATCTCTTTATCTTATTTTCTCACAACTATTGTCCCCTTGTTCAAATCTTTTCAGTGATTTTTGGTCAAACGAAATATACATACAGAGTAAAACAGAGAGGTAAATAGATAGATTGATGGTTATTTGTCCTTCTCTGACTTTTCTAAACTGAATTTCTTGCTTGCCTAAGTCAAGATTTCCCACTTGATACTTTTAGACATATTTAGTTCTATATAATTAATATCTTGTATGCCCGTCAATGGAATGTGCCAGAACTCTCTTACCCTAACAGATTTTTGGATTTGGCTTCTTTTTCACAGCCATATCCTGCTGCTTCTCATCCACTGTATGACTGTGGCAGTGCCCTGAAGCGTTGTGCTAAATAATGAGCTGATAGGAGAATAATTAAAGTCATTCAATTATCAAGTGTTTATGGAAGATCAACTATGAGCCAGGAACTGTGCTACATTATGGAGATATGACAGTGAACCTGACAGATATCAACTACGCTTTCACAAAAATCTAGTGTCAAAATGTATTGCTTTGAATTTCTTCCAGAAAAGTCTAGCCATGGTAAATGCAGAAGACTCTTCTGACATAGGAAAAAATAGGGGAAGCTCTATAATTTAATGGTTTATTTTCTAAGTACCTCAAAAACATGCAATTACAAAATTTACATGTAAGAAAATAAATTGGTGTTTCATGTATGATAATTAAAAATATTTTATCAATGAAAATTTAAGCAACAAGGCTTCTATTTAAAAGAGGAATTTATTGGAAAGGAAATCAGGCACAATTTACAAAAATAAAAAAAATACTTGTGATTACTCAAATTAAGCCTAAATATTAATGCCACAGCTGCAATAGATTGACTAATTGTCATCTTAAAATATACAGGCATACAGGGTAAATCTAATGAAAATTGGAACAGATAGATTTTGGTTTGGGGGAAGGAATAGAAATAATCTTAGATATGCTGTTATCAGGTTCTGGGTTGCCTGAGAATTGTCAAGATCAGAGCAATCTAAAAACTTCAGAATGCTGATAATTTATTAATGTTCTTCAGTTGGAAGGGAGACTCAAAAAGAAGGAATCAGAAAGTGAGGCAAAATTAAAATTTTAACTTATTTCATTGGGCTTGGTGGAAAATATTACATTTTTTAGTTAAATAATAATATGCATGGGTTTGAGTTTATAATTAAATATTTCAAATAAAATCCACTCTCACAAAGAATCACAAAAAGATGTTAACAATCACAGCCAAAAATGTTTAATTGCAAGGAAAGTAATTAAAACTTAGAATAGGATATCATCAAAGACAGTTTATTATATAAGTAGAATTAAGTGTGATAGATATATACCATCACATATATTAATAAATAATATATCATTTATGATTATATATTATCACATATATTATATATTATAACATGAATATATGAATATATATATTCTATTATTCTAAAATAAATATTCAATCATATAGTCTTAATTTCCATCCTTCCCAATGCCACATGTAGCCAATTCTCAGCCATTTGTTAATTTAATCACTATTATATTTAATCACTGTTATATTCCTGTTAGTGTTTCTGGTTGTGAGACTGAGTCATGAGAAAGAATGAATCAACTGTATCTTCATAGACAAGGCATTATAGTAGGAAAGAGAAGTATTACATACATACACAAACCTAATATCTAATAACCCTTTATTTTGAAAGAATATATAGAAGAGAAAAAAACAATATTCTCACTTTTTTAAAAAAATATGGACTATTCATTTATACATCTTGATGACTTGAGAGCAAAGAATTTTTAGGAAAAATAATTGTTTTCCACTAATGTTGATGATACACTTTGTAAAAGAAACAATTTTATTCATATATGAACTTAATATTGGTTTGCATCAGGGCATGAGTTTTTTTCCAGTTCATGTGTTTTTTCCTATTATCTTTTGTCAAAGATAATAGATAATAAATAGATAACAAATAAACTTTTATTTCTCTAAGTTCAGTTTATGACTTTTACCCTACTGTGGTAATTCAGGATTGACTATCACTGTGTTCCACGGAGTTCCCATTACTTGCACAGAATGTCTTCAGCAAAATAGAGAAGTACAAAATTAGAGAATGGTTATAAGATTATTCAAATAAGATGACTCTCTTCAATGATATTTTCTTAGAGTGTTTTTTAAGGAAATATGCACATTTTAAATATATATATATATATTTTATTGAATTACTTCAAAATTAAGCACATGTTTTGAGTCACCAAAGCTGACTGCATGAGGAGGTAATTGTTTCTCATATTTAAACAATTACATGCTGTGTTTTACAGCACTCAAAATACATTTCTGAAACGTATGTTCTGGGGAAAGAAAATGCACAACTTGTGAGAGAAAAAGCATAGTGTCAACTGCCAGGAGAAAACTGATAGTAAAAAGATGTTGAGCCAAGATGTCCTCAGTGCTAGAAATTTGGATTTGATTGCAATGGAAAGAGGAAAATAGTTGCATAAAAACTACTTAATGGAGTTTCCAAATTGTGTTACAAAGATTGATTGCTTTGTTTTTCTTTTTTGTTATGTTTTGTTTTGATTTCCTAGTTTTATAATCATTTGGAAAACAAGAGATATGGAGATATCAGAAATGAAGGAAAACTTTGTTAATGTCAATAGCTTCAACTCCTCAATTCCCCACTTTATTACTTTACCTAATTTTTTAAAACCACCATGTGGAGAAAGATCAAGGGACAGAAATCATGAAATTAGACATAGACTTTCATGTCAAAATAATAAAAACAATAGTGATATGTTAGATCATTATGCCTGCTATTTATTGAGGAGTTACTTTATGCCAAGCAATCTACTAAGATTTTTATCTATATTATTATTTCCTTTATTTTTCAAAATAACAGCATGAAATACACATTGATCCTACATGTTATACTGTGTATGGGATAATACAAACTAAAGACATTTAAGTACCTTGCTGTAGACTCAGGAAAATTCAAGACACCAGCATAGCCTTTTTGCCAGTTTAGATTAAATAAAATGACTGAACCACTTCTCTATTGTTCCCAAGTGAGGTAATCCATAGTCTGTGTTGCTGAGTTAAAGACTGTCAGGTTAGATGTTGTCTTAGTCTGTTTTGTGCTGCTATAAAAGAATATGTGACACTGGATAGTTGATAATGAGTAGAAATTTATTATGTGATAGTTCTGGAGGCTGGGAAGTTTAAGATCAAGGGGAAAGCATCTTTCAGGGTCTCCTTCCTGCGCCATCACATGACAGAGGGGCAAATAAGGGCCAGAGAGAACTAGAAGGGGCCAGATTTTCCCTTTTATAATAGAAGCAGTTTCACCCATTTGGGTGGAGCCCTCATGGCCTAATCACCTCTTTAAAGTCCCACCTCTGAATACTGTTACAATGGCAATTAAATTTCAGTATGAGTATTTGAAGGGAACAACTTTCAAAACAAAGCATCATGCTTTTTTCTTTTTTTTTTTTTGAAGATAAAAACTAGGAATAGTCCCAGAACTATATTTTTATTGTTTTTATTAGCTCTTACATTAAGCTTCAAATTTCTTGCAGGAATAATAGTAAATGGGCTGAGTTATAAATGGATTATAGTGTAAACAGTCTTTTATGATTAAGAATGTGTCTGTCTCATAATGCAAGTGGCAAATCCAGCCAGCACTGTTGTGTCTGACACCCCTTCAATCAGAGTACTAAGCCAGCTCAGATGTCCTGGGTTTTTATGTCTGCAGGAGTAGCAGTATAAGGTATCACTTAGCCTTACAGAGAGACAGGGCTTTATATGAACATTGTCAAGTCTCTGCCACTGAGGGTCCTGTAGGCCCCAAACTTTTGCCTGATCTCACAGATAACAATTTATTTTGAGAATCGAGTTAAATCAAATATTTCTAATACAGGGTCAAATCAATGTCTCTACTTGAGTGACAAAAAATAACAATGCCATCTAATAGGGAATTGATTAGATAGTAAATATCAGATAACATCAGAGAAAGTATCAAAGTAGGAAGGCAATTTTATTTCTTCAATTTTATTTAAAACTGTAATATTCCATGTAGTGATCTTATATATCACTGTTTATATAATAAATGGTAGGATTCTTATAACGGATTTTTTTAAAAAACAAACATTTTCAGAAATCAAATTATGTTTTTATTCTGGCTCCTTGGATATTTCTATCAGAAGAAAAAATTTATATGCCAAGTTACAATTCATAAGCATGCACAACAACTTTCTAGCAATAACAATTCAAATGACAAAACTCATAGGCGATGACAATAACTAAACTCTGGATTAAAAATCCCTGATATCTTTTACTTTCCATAACATTGATATGGTGCAATCTTGGTTTGAGAGTAGTAATAAATAATACCAGTGATGTCCCTGAAGTGGGTATGGGTAAGAAGAGAGAGAAAGAAGAAATTAAATGTTTTGCAAACCAGAGGACAGGAAGTGGGCAGAGAAAGGAATAAAAATTTATTCGGAGATTCAGTGATAGAATTCTGTTCAGTAATGGAAAGCAATGAAGGGTGGGGAACCTATAAGACCTTCTGATTTCAAGATTGTTCTTTTTAAAGCAACAAAGGAGGCAAGAAAAGATTCATTTTTCTCTCCTTCACCCTTTTAATAAAAGGATTTGTTCTGTAAAAATTAGATTCAGTCAAAAGGCCAAATTAGGGAACTAAAAGGCCACAAGGGGCTTTAAGGCCACAGGTTCCCCACCCCACTAGTGCAATAATTTGCATTTCTAGCCAACTCACAGTTATTGCTGCTGCTGTCTATCTATACATGCAGTAGTAGGAATAATGATCACGCCCCCCCCAAAGACACCACATCAAAATTTTTGAAACCTGTGAGTATGTTATGCTACATGGTCATTGGGAATTAAAGTTGCATGTGTAATTAAAGTTGTTGATCAACAAACTTTAAATTAAGAAGATTATTCCAGATTATCCACATGGGCATAATATAATCACAAAGGTTCTTAAACAGGTAGAGAGAGGTAGGAGAGTCAGAATAAGAAAGAAATGGCAACCTGAGAAATGCTGGGCTAGCGATCGCTAGCTTTGAGATAAAAGGGCCGTGAACCAAGGAATGTCAGTAGCAAATACAGGCTGGAAAAGGCAAGAGAATGGAGTCTCCTCTAAAGCTTCCAGAAAGGAATGAAGCCTTGTTGACACCTTATTTTTCTCCCAGCAAGACTCATGTAGAATTTCTGACCTCCGCAACTCTAAAATAATATATTTGTGTCATTCTAAGGCACTAAGATTATTGCAATGTATTGCACCAGCAAAAGGAAACTAAAAGCATTCTTCTGTCAATGCTTTTATGAATGGAACATTGAAAAATTCAAGAATGTTGATGACACTTAATTATTAGTTTCCTGGCAATAATTTAATATGTGTAATATTCCAAATTTCTAATTAAAACAGTGATACTGATCATATAAACCAATGACCAATTATATTGATCCATGGATGTCACATATCTATTCCGCCAAAGAAAGACCATGTTAAAGATAAACTGTGTTAAAAATAAAAGCAGAAGGAAAAAAAGAACTTTCAGCTCTTTCTCCTAGGAAAATATTTAAAGACTTATTTAATGTGGGAAGCCTTGCAATCTATATCATTTGGATTAACTCCCCCTATTAATATTTATCACATCATAGTCCATGTTAAAATGTAAGATGATTTACATGAAAAAAAAAGTCTTTTCCCTTGGGATTGGTGCCATAGATTCACACAGAGATTTTCAAAGCTGGGAAATTTACAATCAGCTAGTTAATCCCAAACAATGAAAAGTCTATGTTTTTGAATATTCTGTCTATATTCATATCATTCTCATTATTTTAAGAAAAACAATATAAGAAAATAATTTTAATATATTCCAGAATGCCCATTGATTGTGTCTTGTCCTTTTGTTGATTGTTTCTGAAATTTTCATTGGAAAGCATGTATTATACAGTGTTTGAGGAGGGTACCTCTCACATATATATGCCTATAGCTATGTGTATTATATAATTTAAGAACCCGGAACTGTGAACCTTAAACTCTGATATACATAATATTATAGTTGTAATTTAATGAGACATATTTAAAATGAACAAACAAAAACAAAAACCCAGAAGTGGTGGGAAGGCACTTGTAAAGCACTGTCTAGAGATAGATGACACAATCTTTCCACTCTTTCTTTTATTATGCTTATGCCTTCTTTCAGATCCAAGGAAGCTGGGTGCTGTAATCAGAGTTCTGCAGTTGTGATCACTGTGAAAATGTAAATCCTGAAAATGAATTTCATTATAACTTTGGAACTGGAGAATACATTTATTCTAATTTCTAATAAGTTTCTAAATGGCGTCATCATCATCATAGCTTCTGATCATATGTTTTCATATTAGTCTATTTATTTTTCATAGTTACCTTCAATAATAGAAATGGACAGAAGATAAAGTTGGTTCTAGGAAAAATGGGAAGGCTGGATTTTGTGTATGCAACCTTATCTTATTTCGTCATTCCATTTGTCATCCTTACTTCTTTCCTAAGGAAGTCCATGCTGCCCTTCTCTTACATGAGCTATCTGACGTCTTACTCTTAACATCACTCTGCTCTTTACCCACACTCCTAGAAAAGTCTAATACTCTTCTCTATTAATGAGTACTGGCTTTCAGTAAAATAGATGGTGATTTCAATTTTTGTCCAATTTAAAATGAATGGGGGTATAAAATGACTTAAGTAAATCTGAATTCAGAGATGTTCTTTATATCACCAATGATGTTGATGTTTCAGATTATATTTTTAAAAATATGTATAATCTTCCTGTTTTTATAATTATGTTCCTTAAAAGAATTTCTTTTTACAAAAGATATTAGAATGTATAGTAGGTTCTCCTAGTTTTCCAATAATGTCAATACCCTTGGCAACATGTTATAGTATTTTAAATTACATCATTAGTGAATATATTCCTTTAAATTTCTCTAACTGAAGATTTGTGATGAATGTAAATATCAGTAGAAAAAAATGAAAATAATTTTCAATAGGAGTTACATAACCTGTTTAGATCTACTGTTATCCTATTCTTGAAAGTTAGTATAGCATCTAGAATCACTGAACCATAGAAAGCTATACTTTGGAAAGGAAGGACAAGAAAAAAAAGAAAATTATTTAATAAGCATCCATAGATTTAGATGCTATTTATCCATTCATTTTTTATTAACATAGTGAATAAATGTGTATCAAATTTCCATGATATGCTAGAGACTCAGGCACTATTCTATAAGATTGAGATGAGAGATTCATAAAGGACAACATACACTGAGACATTTTGTATTTAAGTCAGGGTGATAGATATTAAAATATAATGATTAAAATATATGGTATGTTAGTGATAATGGAGGAAAAAACAGAGAAGAGTATATAGGCAGTGGGAATATTTCACTTTAAAAATAATATTGTCAGGAGGGCCTTTCCCAATTATAAGGTAATATTCAAATAACAGACATTTTAAGTGAGGGAGTGAGACATGTAGATAGCTGCGGAAACGGAATTTCATTAAAGAGAAGAGCAAATATTTTTGAATTGAGTTAATTCCTGAAGTTTTCTAATAGTAGCCAGAAGATAGAAGAAGGGAGAAGCAGGGAATTAGGAAAGAGGCAGGAGAGGTAATCAGAGGTCAGTTCATGTAGGGTCTTGCCAACCATTGCAGACTTTGGTTTTACTCAGAAGAACATAAACAATTCACTCAAGGACTTTAAACTAGGAAAGGTAAGTTTATATATGGAAGGCTTTCTCTGGCTGCTTCATTGAAAATAAATTAAAATGGAAGGGAAACTGAAACAAGGAGATACCTTAAGATACTATTGAATAATGTACTATGTATATGATAGTAGCTTGGACAAGATTCCAGTATTGAATTTTTCATATTTTGAAGATAGAACCAAAAATATTCACTGGCAGGTTAAGTACAGGTCATATAGGAGAAAGAACAAGTCAGGAATGACTGAAATTGTTTGGGCTGATCCACTAAATGAATAGAATTTCTGTCAAACAAGATCGAAATGATGGGAGAAGAGACAGTAAGGGGAAGACTTGGAAGCTTTCTTTTGGATTTGCCAAATTTCAGATGCTGCATTGGCATGGGATTTTAGACCTTGAGTAGGCAGTTGAATATATGAGACTGGAGTTTAGGGGAAAGGTTCAGGTGGAAATATAAATTTGAATCAAATTATTGATTACATTATGCGACTGAGCTCTCCAGCCCTCCTAAATTAACAAGTTCAGAAGAAAAGGAAGATTTAGAAAAATAAACTAATAGAAGAGGCAGGTGACATTGAAGGTTAACTAGATTAATGCTGTGCCCTGAAAGTCAGGTAAGTTAATTGTTTCAAGTGAGATAAAAACTGAGGAACAGACTGTCGATTTTATAATTTAGAAATTATTTGTGGCTTTGGAAAGAACAATTTTGATGGATTGGAAATGAAAGCCTCACTAGATGGGGCTTAAGAAAAAATATTGAAAAGAATAACACAGATATTATTTTCATAACATATTTTCTCTCAAGAGAAAAGGAGAAACAGAATCATAGTTGTAGCTAAACTTAGGTCAAAAAATTGTTTTACGGAAGAAAATAGCATTATGCTGGTATGCAATGGGAGAAAAGGGAGAGGAAAAACTGATATATGAAATAAAGTAGATAGAATCAAATCTTTGATTAGGTAACAAAAGGTGGGATCTAGGACACAGATGAAAGGATGAGGCTTTATTTCCAGCAGGGAACATTTCTTCCATAGTAGCTGTAATGAAAGAGTATATGCATGAATGAGTAAGGAGAGTAGATCTATCATTGGGAGCTTTTGGAGTTTTTATTACAATGTTATAAGGTGAGAGTGAGGGAGTTGAAATTTAAATATTTTGTTTAAAAATTATATATGAAACTTGTCTCCATATACATATTGGTTACAGAACTAACTACCAACCAAATGTTTGTTTTCCTTCTAATTTATCTCTGTTTAGCGATTGTCAGAAATCTAGAGATAGTTTAAGCAGAAATTTTTTATAAGTGAAAGAAGATATATTTTAAAAAAGAGGAGATGGACCTTCATTAATATCTATATTTTCATTTTATTTGTTTTATAATCTTTGCTAAATTACTTAGACATTTTTGAGCTTCATTTTTTCATATGTAAAATGAAGAGAAATATATTCATTTTTTTAAGTTTGAAAGTGTCTGAAGAAATATACTAAACTTGGAAATTGGCAAAAGAGATTACTGAGTGTTTTTTCAGTGCATTTTAAGGGCTTACACCTTTAATTGGCTTTCTGTTGAATGGACAATTTTTCACTTGTCTTGAAGAAAAGACAACTCTAATTTAGGTTTGTTGCTCTGTAAGGTATTAACCAATTTCATATCTAACCCCCAATCCTAGTTTAACATTTCTATGTAAAATCACTTATAGAGACCTAGCTCCTCAAATGCTCTTTGAATTGGTTTTAATTTATTTTTAGTTCCATCATTAATCAAGTCAGTAAAATTTTTAATATTTATTTATTTTATATTTGTATGAGCATTTACATTTTTAAAATGTATACTTGAACAAATGACAATATTAGGATCCCTAGCACAGTGTCTGGCACATGTTACTTCAATTGCCTTGCCAGCATACTCCCACACCTATTTCAATCATGGATGTTAGCTCTTTTACTATAAAAATAATAAAAATACAGTAGAGTGTTTCTAATATCACATCCTTCTACTATCTTAATAAATGGAGATATTCAGATCATACGTAACAAATTATTGATAATTTCTTTTGACTAAATAATACAAATATTTAAAGTGTACCTTCAATGGGAACTGGGGTTTGGTAGAAAGGTTACTGGATTTCGTCAATAATAGAATTTTTTCAGGCTGGGTGTGGTGGCTCATCCCTGTAATCCAAGTACTCTAGGAGGCTGAGGCAGGAGGACTGCCTGAGCCCAGGAATTTGAGGTTGCAGTGAGCTATGATGATGCCACTGCACTCTACCCAGGGTGACAGAGCAAGACTGTGTCTATAAAAAAAGGTTTTTTTCAGAATCCTGACTACATTATTTAGATATGTTGAATATCAATGTCTGTATCCTTACAATGTTGAAAATAAAAGCCCCCAGGTTTTTCTTGTGTATGTGCAAATTAAAGTACACAGCACAGTGTCTGCTTCTTAACAGATTCACTAACACATTATTCGAATTCCACTCTTAATTTTCTAAAAATGTGCTTATAACCATGCTTATTATGAACTCTACATTTACTCTACTAAAATGTAGTACTCACATTTGAATTGAATCACCTAGTCCAAGATCCCTAAACCTTTATTTTGAGCTTGAATAAAGCCAAAAGATTACCACTTTTGTAATGTCAATAGCTCAACAACTGATAGCTCAAATCCCAGCTCAGCTCTTCCCACCCCTGTTCAATCACTCACATCTGATGCTCTCATAATCTTCCATTTCAGAAAACCAAGCCAGTCTTCACTTCCACCACTCTTTAATGTATAACATCTTGCAGCACAATGCCTGAAATGAAGATTCAATAACATGTGCTGCCTTGTCATCTGGTAAAATTCGGAGAACTTCAGATGGCCTAACTCGAAATTTCCCCCCTTCTCTGCCTTTGTGAATAAGGTTACCTACCCAAATAATCCTCTTCATCACAGAAGCCAGGCATATTGACTATTTATTCCTTAATAGTGGACTTCAGTTCCCTGTCAGCCCTAGAATTATTTAAATAACTCAATCACATCCTCCCTCTTGTTCCTACAATGCCTGTTTCCACATCCCCTGCTTGTTCACTGTGTTCTCCAGAGCAGTCCCCCACATGGCCTTGTGTTGCGAGGTGTCCTTCTACCTCTGGCTATGAGTATATGTGACTAACATCAGCTGTCAATCTGGTAAATACTTGAAAAAAAAGGGAATCGAGATAGCATTTTCACAAACTATGCATGCTTGGCATGACTGAGAAAAAAAACAAGGGGCCAGTTGTCTAGGGCAGAGTGAGCCAGTGGCAAGAATTAATAGGCAAAGAAGCCGGAGAAAGAAGGGATGGCCAGAACAGACAGGATACTGGGAGCGGAATAAGGTCTTCAGTCCTGAGAATGGTGGAATTCATTATAGAGGTTGGCCAAGGGACTGGGATGAACAAATTTACATTTAAAAAGGAGCTCTTTACCAGCTAATAGAGACTAGGCAATAGGAGCAAGTATAAAAGCAGAGAGACAAATTACAAGACTATTATAATGGTCCAAGTGAAACATAATGGTGGCTTGAAATATTGTGATAATTATTGATTTATTCTGATAAAAATGAAGAGTTAATTCTACTAAAATGATTCAATTTCATGAATGTATTTAAGAATTTTGTCTTTATTGTCAGCATTGGAAAAATTGCCCTATTATTGTATCCAGATATGTATATATAATTTATTACTATTAAACAATAAACTAAGAATATATGGTGAAATAATTAGTTATTTTCACTCATGAAACTTAAGATTTCCTACTGAACATGAGTTTAAATACTACATGTAAAAATGCATTTTTATTTCATCTACTTTGAAATTTAAAGAGGCTTATTAGCATAATTACTGCTTATGATCCCTGAAGGCCTTCTTTGTTAAATGTTATTAAAATATTCACAGTACTTATTTTCAAATTTATAGAACAAACTACTATTGTGAAATATCTGTTTACATATACAAAATAGAGATACAAACAATTAATAACCATGAGATGAGTTCAATAGTCAGAAAATTGTCTAGATTATCTATTGGCCTTTAATAGGATATGAGTAAAAAAACAAACAGATTCTATCTTATGACTTGAATTTAAATTAATCTACAATCTATTTCCTGAGTAAAGAATTGCCTTTATTTTTTTTTTTAATTTTGTTTATTTTAGCATATTATGGGGGTACAAGTGTTAAGGTTACGTATATTGCCCATATCCCCCCTCCCCCTTGAGTTAGAGCTTCAAGAGTGTCCAACCCCCAAACATTGCACATTTCACTCATTGTGTTTGTGTATACCCATCTCCTCCTCCCTCCTCTTTCCTCCCACCACCCCGACACCTGATAAATGTTATTCTTATATGTCCACTTAGGTGTTGATCTGTTAATACCAATTTGCTGGTGAGTACATGAATTGCATTTTAGAATTGCATGTCTTCTTTTGAGATTATACATATAACATATTTCATAAGAAATATAATTAATATTTTTGACAATAATGCTTTTCTTAAATAAAGAATAATGTTTTATTCATGCTTATAATTTTAGCCTTCTGAGAAAAATATATTTCCTCATGAGGCTATTCTAAAAACACACAAAGCTCTGCTCTGTAGGAATTGGCCTATTCATATTAACAAGTATGCCATATAAATATACATTTATTATCATTACATTATGATTCAATATTTGGGTATCTCCTGAGTTTAGAACTTGTCCTCAGGTGAAAATAAATCTATAGTGTTTATTTCAGAGAGTTCAAATTTTTATGTTCCACTGTGTAAGAAATTAAAACTCATATTAAAGCATACATTAAGTAGTTTTATCACTGCTCATAAACTAACACAAGTATCTTTGGAATCAGCAGAATGTTCATAATTGGTATACAAAGCAGTGGTACAACAACTTGAATGCCAATTTTGATCATTGTTGAAAATTTGTTTATTTAATTTTTTTAAATCTCTGACATGGGTATCTCCAAACTATACAATATAAAATAAAAGAGGAGTGAGGCCAGGCACAGTGGCTAATGCCTCCAATCTCAGCACTTTGGGAGACTGAGGTGGGAGGATCACTGTAGGCCAGGAGCTGGAGACCACTTGAGCAAGAGCAAGAGCACGATCCCGTTTCTACAGAAAATGGAAAAATAAGCCAGAGTTACAAGTGGCACATACCTGTAGCTCCAGTTACCTGGGAGACTGAGGCAGGAGTATCACTTGAGCCCAGGAGTTTGAGGTTTCAGTGAGCTATGATGACGCCACTGCACTTTAGCCTAGGCGACAGGGTGAGAATCTGCCTCATGAAAAAAATAAAATTAAAAGAAAGTGTAATAGCAGAAAGAAAAAGTAATAATAAAAAATAGTTTGGAAGATATCTAATGGAAGAAACAAAATCATACAATTAGTCATATTTGTGAACATTTTACAAATCATTTAAAATTTTTATATAAATACGCTACAATTATATTATAGAAGTTCTGGACTAGCCTTTATTAAACTGTGAAAGAGTGAAACTTAACTAGATTTTAATATTCACGCTTCAGAAATGTAACACTGGTTAGCTATCATTTTCCAAATGGACATGTTAAGTTAATTTTGTATCCTTTATATTTTATTATCACATGATAGAATATGGAAATAAAGTAAAAATAGAAAAAAGAATTCTCATTTTAATACAGAAATGATTTTAGAAATAAAATAGGTAAAGTAATACTTAGTTGCTATTTATCACCAAAGTCTATATCTCTGATCAATATGTTCCTCCCAACTCCCCATTCCATTTAAAAAGAAGGAAAAAAACAACTTTTAGTTTTCAAAAGATGCAGGAAGCAAGTACATATTATTTAACTCGTTATTCATTACCCTTTTAAATCTGATACAGACTTCAACATGCTTCTACTATATCAACTCCCATTTACCCAATGTATAAATGTTAATCCAATGTTAAATTAGAGTGGACAGGGTTGATCCTTCACTTGTGGTACTTTTATCTTAGAACACTTTGCCTATTGAAATTCTGCTCTTTGAATCTACTAAAATTCCCCACTTTAACATCTTATAAGAAGATTTAACTTTTTTCTTTTTCCTAAATTATCATTTTTTACCTTTATTAAAAAATGGGTCTTTACACGAGCTTGCAACTATATTTTATTTGTGATGCCTTAATCAATTACTTTAGATTATAAACTATTTGGTTGGTTTTGTGCTGCATTTAACCTTTGGATTATCTTCATAACTGCAATATGAGCACAAATTGGTCATACAAAACAAGTAGTTAATGTGGTGTAAATAGGCGTCTTGCATTACACCAAAAGGTAGATATTTTGCCCTGAGGACATTTATAATCCACAAAAGAGACTTACTTGGAACAAGCATTATTACAAGTGCATGGGGTATAACAAAAAATCAGTGACTAATTTTATTAAGGCATAGAACAGTAAGCCATAACATAGCTGTGAGGCTTGGGCAAAAGAAAGAAAAATATTTAAGCAGATAGTGAGTGCTCAAAGTATCAGCTTTTAATTAGGACCAATTGACTTAAGACTCAAAATTCTTTTCTTTAAAATATCATATAAATATTGTTACATTGCATTGGTAAGCAGAAAGGGAAAACTAATAACAAGTCACTTGTAAGCATATAAAGGATTATGGTAAATGACAGTCCAGATCCAGCTTTTTTTTGTTTGTTTTTGTAATATAATGTTATGCTTGAGAAATATCTTAACTCCAGGTTGGAAGAAACTAGAGAACCTATATGAGCAGCATAAACAAAAGTGTTTGAATCAAAAAGTTACTTTTATGACTTCCTGAATCTGCTACTCTTATTTTGTCTTTTTAATGCAGATTATGATCCTCTTATTTAATAATCTCAATCTTCTCACTATTTTCTCATACACTCCATCATTTCTCTAATATACTAGCCTTGGATGTGCTCAACACGCAATGGGTTGAGCTGTCAGCCATGATTACTTATGTAGCTGATTTCCTAATAACTGCCACTATTCATAATGTTAATGCTATAAATGCAAACAAATCTTTAAACATACATGACCAGGAGAAATATAGATTTATATTACACTGGACTCTGTATTTAACTAAATGAAAATGTTGTCACATAAGAAAATAAACCAAATATGATGTATCCTTTGCCTAAAACATTTCAGTTTTTAAAGCACTTACTACCAATTTGTGCCAAAGACTTAAATTATGATTCTTTCTCTTCTCTCAAATACTAGATCTCTATGAATCTTGTAAGCACTGAACCTATGGATCCATGCTGACATCCATTCACATATATGATAATTATTTAGCAAATATCAATCCAAATCAGCACTAGGCATAGGTGATATAAAGATGAAAGAGGTAATTTTTGTTTTTAGGAGGTTATATCATTGTGAGAAAACAATGAGAAACAAAGAGTTGCCTCCCTTTCTGCCTGACCATGCTGGTGAGGTGTGAGAAATATGGAAACCCTCTAGTCTCTTCAGCATACAATTGTCCTCTTCCCTCAGAACCCTAACTCTGTGGTACTCAAGCTTAGGGGTTTTTCTTAGAATATTTCACTTGACTCTTACTCTTTTGTATTCTTCTTGTCTTCTTTCTCAGTGTATAGTATCTTATGCACTTTGGGCGATGATAAAGTTTCTTCTGAAACCTATCATTTCTCCCCAAAATTATTTCTTACAACCCTACTCTTGTTTGTGATATAAAAAGCCAGAATTTTATTGCCTTTCTTCTCTGGTTCTCTTATGGTGATTTGTTACTTGCAGTAGAAAGGAAACAAAAGGAGATAATAAAAATTTGCATGCCTTAATCCTTCACAAGTTTATAGTGTATAAGAACAAAACTATTAACTAGCTTTTATTTTATATCAGACTGTAAGTCTGTTGGAAAGTCATCTTTTTTTTTTTATGTCTCCAAACACTTGGTTTGTCCCAAAGTCACACAATATATAAATTGTAGAAATTTAGAGACAAACTAAATCAACAATAACCAGAAAGTAGAACTGAGGATGTAAAAAAAAAAAAAAAAATCTTGCCACCAAAATGACTGAAGACTACTAAATTCCTTCTCTTTAGTCTAGGTCACACCACCCCTCAAAATAAATGGTGAAGTATGTCCCCATACCCAAATCATCCTTCACTACCAAGCGTCTCTCCAAAGTCTTCATGGCTCCACCATATGACTTAACATCTGCTCTTCCAGTAGAGATCACAACAGCCCCATACATCCTGGTGGTCTCTCTCTTCAGTCAGTCCTTTTATAATTCACCCAGTCCTCACCACTCTTTCCCCTGAGTTCAATTCCACCCAGTAACAATTTGATCTGAAAATCAGTAAAACATTCCCCAAACTTTCTCTGCTCACTTGTCTTAATTGAAAAATTGTTTTACCCAGAGAAAAATATGTTGGGGGCTGATTCTGGTGTTATGCCTTATACTAATTCACAATAGCCTGTAATGTGTGTGTGCCGCATGACGCATAGGTAGTCAGCATTTTCTTCAGACACGGTTGCTGCCTCGTGACATGATAAGAGGCCTGAGTTTCTGCACGTAAGCAAATGTTGCTCATCTCCCACATGGTGGGTCCCCATGGTGGGAGTATGGTGGCTACAAGGATAAGAAGAACATTCCCCCAAGGACTGGCCCCCATGTGATGGTTGGGAGTCAATGACGGGTAAGACTCCTCAAGGGAGGGGCAACCTAAGACATGCACAATCATGGGGGCCAGTTGCTGGCTAGGGAGGAGCCGCTGGCTGAAAAAGAGAACAAGAAGTTCTTCAAATGGCTGCATTGCTTTATGTTGCTTATCTCAGCCTTGGGTTTTGAGGTATGTCCGGCGCCTTAAGTAACCATTTTGAGGTCTGAGAGCATGAGACCATTGTTCCCTTGTGAAACAACTCTGGAATTGATAGTTATCACTGCTATGTTCAGATGCTCACGTACAAGGAACTAACCATGGGTCTGGGGGGTATAAAAATAAAGTGACCGGTGCATTGGGCACTTGAGTCATTTCATGTCCGTGTGCATCTGTGTCGTTATTTTATGTTCTGTGTCCATCCTCCATCCTGTCATCAGGCCACGTCAAAGATACTTCTTCAAACATCCAGGTAAAAGGTTTTCCTGTTGCTTTATAGTTTGCCTTGCAGTTCCCACAAGGCTTGGATATGAAGTTAATATAGGTCTCCTTCTTGCTCCTCAATGTTACTTCCATACCATTCTTTCAGCTTCCAATTATACATACAAACAGTAAGAAAAAAACAAACAAACAAAATCTTTAAACTGCACATCATGGGATGTTCTTCTCTCTGTCCTTTTTCTTCATTTTTTATGAATCCAAACTCTGATCTTTCCCTATAATTTCTGGTAAATGATAGCAATTGATTTTAAGGCTTTTTCTCTACCTGAAATCATGTCATGGTTCTCAGTTACACATCCACATGAATAGCATTGATATACTGCACCCACGCTGCTTTTTAATCTGCACACCTCTAATGATATTTCCTTCCTGTTTGCCACAGAAAGAAATTCCTATGAGTGTACCTTAGTCTTGTTGACAAAAGAAATATGACTTAAAAAATAAGTATCATAATTAAAACTTCTCTTCAAGTATCCCTTCTTATCAGCTATTCTCATGACACTCTTTCAATCATCAATTTCTCCTCATGTTTTCACTTTCCTCTTGACCTGGCAAAGATTCTTTGGTCCATAAATACGATGACAAATTCCCAAATACACTGAACTGACTACATCTTCCTTCTTTCTGTCATATTCACTAGAAAAAAAAAAAACAGAAACAATTTTTTAGTTTCTCCTTACTTCTCCTTACTTAAAACCCTGCAATGATATCATTATATTTTTAGTAAGAGACACGAAGTCATTTTTTCTTACTAAGATTAATATGCCACTTATAAATAAGCCTGGACTATAAAAATTCAGTTTAGTTTTACATAATTATGATTCTATATATATTAGTGCATATATATAGATGTATACACACATATATAATATATATGCATACATTATACATATATATACATATTAATTTAAATTAATGTAAAAAGTATAATACTTAAACAGGGAAGAAAATTCTGGAGTTGCATGAATGACAAACTTACTGTATAGTACAATGTGTAATGTCTGTTAACAGAACAAGATAGGTCTTTAAACAACTCAGTAAACAAATATATTCAGTATCGATCTTAGAAGCATTAAGCAAACAAATCAATTATATTCTAGTTAACTATATGATGTTAAGTATACTAGCATTTCAAATAAAGAGCTTCTTAAGTAAACACAGTGATCAATCTTGATGAATTTTGTTTGTTTATTTTCTCAAATCATTTTCGTTTACTGCCTTATAATTCATAAAATTGTGCTATTTCATGGTTATCTCCTCCTCTCCACCATTTCTTTTTCTCCATAGCCAATTCACCCATTCACATGCATAATTACATATTGAAAAATACTAAGCCGTGACAAGTGTAATATTATTAGACTATACACATGAGTTTTAAAAAATATTCTAGATTGGCTAATTTGTCAAACAGTCACCATCGCTTTTCCATTTGCAGATCTCAGCAAAAACAGATGCAAATGGGAAATCATCCATTTTCATGAGTAAATAACAAGTGCAATGTGATCTGTTAGTGTTGACTACTCTTTCTTCTCATCACTTCAACATTATCCTTAAGTATTTCAAAGTTTGAAAAATAAATTTATTTTGGCTCACAGAGCTGACATCACAGCAAATGGCTAAAGCCTGCAGTAAAATAGAAATAAGGCACAGTAAGCCCCAAAGCCGATCTATAAGAATCATTTTCAGCTTTTACTGTCTTCCATTTGTCAATTAAAAAACATTGAAGCACTGTCTCCAGAGATTGCTCTTAAATTGCACAGATAATATCTAGATTTTAGATAATATTACATGCCTTTTACCATGTTAATTTATTTTACACATGTAAAACACTAAAGAGCACACATAAGTAAAACCTGCTATAGTAGTAAGAAAAGTCATATATTTTCAAAATAATTTTTTCATTCTTTCAGTCTTTAACTCAACCAATTTTTGAATATCTATAAATGCTTGCCATTGTTCTGTGCTGTGCTAACACCATAATAAACAAGCCACAAATTCTACCTTTAAGGGATTGACAATCTCTACAGAGAGAGAGGTACAGAGACATATTCATGGCACAAATAATGATCACAACAAAATAAGCTTGGGGCATTTAGCAGATGCTTTCCTTGAGTCAAGCATAGTTTGTTAAATCTTTATAATAATCCTTCGTGATCATCTTCATATCTCAGAAGGGGAAACTGAGGAACAGAGATTTATCTCTCTCAAGGTCTTGCAACTGCAGAATAAGAAATGTGGAATTGCATTCATAAGTTTGCATTGCATTGCATTGCACATAAAATTTTTAAAATGCACACACAGTAAAACATACTATGATAACAGCATGCTACTGGAGTGTATGGAGAATGACCTACTGGGAGAGCATGTGGTGAATGAGGATGAGGCAGGTCATATTCTCTGAAATGTCATAAAGTAAGAGAATTAACAAAGGTAAGAGGATAGGTAAGGGCTCCCATGCCTAGGAAGCAGCATGGGGAAAGCTACTGTAGAGAATGTCGGGCAGTTTGAAGTTATTGGAGTAAGGAAGTGAAGAAATGGAATGAAGGGAAAAGAGGGGGAATTCTGCTAGAACCGAATCTCAAAGGCTCCATCTGCCAGATCAAAAAGCTTGGATTCTACTTTGAAGAAAATAGAAAGTTTTGAAGTACTTTGTTTTAAGGGTGACATTGTCATATTGGTATTTTAGATGTTCAAGCCAGCAACTTTTGTGAGATATTTTGAGAAGGCTAAATGAGAGAAAAAGGAAAGCCTTTGGTTATTGTTGTGGTCGCCTTGTTGAGTTATAATACATAAGGAATGTGGAGCTGATAATGGAATGTGGAGAAATGGGTAGATAGTGGATAAATTTAGAGATGAAAATTGGAAAACTTAAATGAACATATGGTGCTCAGAGAATAGTCATTAAGGATAGTTTCGAGACTTTTATCCCCAAGAATTCAATGTTAAATCCTCCAGCCGAGATTAATGCTAAAAGATAAGTGATTGATATCGAATTCTGAGAAGATTTCTGACATGGAAGAATATTAAAATAAGTAGCATTAAAAAAAAGAATAATCTATAGACAGAAATGTTGACATTATTGCAAGCAAAAGGCATATAATATTTGAATTAACACTTGATGTTATTTTTGTTCAGTGAATAGAAAGTAAACAAGGTTTGGAATAATGGGAAAGAGGAATAAGGAAGTGGTGGAGATAATGCTGCCAAAATACTTTGAGTAAGATTAATGAAGGTTTACATATCTGGTTAGGGAAGGCTTATATTAATAACTAGTTGTTCCAGATTACATATTTTCTCATAACTAATGCTCAGTCTTTGGAAATGTTTAAATTTCAAATATAATTTTACTATACATATAAAGGGGTAATTTAAAGTTTCCTAGAGTGGATAGAGAGTAAGAGTAATCACAATAAATTATCAAAAATATTATTTGCATTCTATGTGACAGGCTTCATAGTTACTATTGTTGCAATAAAATACTAAAATAACAGATAGAGTCTATAAAATAAGTTATAGTAGAGGATAGACAATAAACAAGTGAGAAAACTTTTATTGATATATGTTACATCAATATATATCAATATCAATATCTATCAATGTATCTATTATATATATAGGC
This sequence comes from Microcebus murinus, assembly GCF_040939455.1. Taxonomy (NCBI): domain Eukaryota; kingdom Metazoa; phylum Chordata; class Mammalia; order Primates; family Cheirogaleidae; genus Microcebus; species Microcebus murinus. Next base: position 19,810,847 of record NC_134114.1, read on the forward strand.
AATAAAGCGTATTTGTAACAGACATATGTAATACAATGATAGAAACAGGCTGTAATGAGAGGAATAACAGAGGATAAAGAGACCTTCAGATTCAGGCAGCAAGGGAAATCACTGAGGCATGCTATTCACTTATGTTACATTGAAGCTGAACACTAGAGGATAAGAAGAAATAGAGAGAAAAGTACTTTCATGCTTTCATAAGAGTATGTACAAGAGAACTAAAGAGGAGAAGAGCTTCATGTGCTTGTGGAAGAGCAAGCAGCCCACTAAGCCTGGAGCATAGCACTGAATATCAGAGCTCAAAAAGCAAGGTTGAAAAAATGGGCAGGGCAGAAATGATGTAGAACCTATATAGCCTATGTGGTGGTCAAGGTAATGTATAAGATATAGGGGAATAAAGTTCCCAGAAATAATATCTTAGATTTGGAAGCAGTGAAAAGAAAGAATAAGGGTACCCTTAGACACAAAGGGTCCCGGAAGTCTCTATCTATATCATCATGGTGCCCAAGGCAGACCCTACTTATTCTCAAAATCAACCATAACTTTTTATTTTTAGTTTAAATTATTACTCTTTTTACTTTCCAGATTTTTACAGAATTACATATCACCTTATCTCCTAAGGTGTGACTTATACCTATCATTTTCCTCAGGCCAGGTGAGCAGGTAACATTTAAGATGCTTTGCTGCAAAAATGACTCTTGGCAGGGAAATTCAAGAGAAATGAGTTTCAGTTCAAAAAAAAAGTGATGGAGATATATCATTTTTACTTTTTGAAATTACTTAGTTGAGTGGTACTTCTGCTAAAACCAAGAATATATGGCCATTTTAGATATTGTCATTATTCCTCTAAGGTAATAGTTTCTCAAAATATTACTTTAAGGTTGGATGGGCTCTGATAAAATTGCCAAAAGTTACATTTTAAAATCAATATGCATTCATAATCTTATATTTAATAATAACATATATATTCATCAATTTCTTTTGTAAATGATGAGCCTTTTGTAGTTTAAAACAGCTATAATTAAATATCACTTCACTAATGTATATTGGCTGTATGAAATTCTACTGCTGGGTATAACAAATAAGGAATAATTTTAATTTTTTATAATATTTTAAATATAATATTTCCTAAATTTTATTAGAGCTCTAAGCTTGCTCAAATGCTAGTGAAATGTTTTAAAAATAAAATGGATCATTACATTAAAATAACACTTTGCATTTTAATAACATGATCTTGAATGTTTTGTTCTCTTTGACAATAGTCCTATTTTATTTTAAAGACAATGCATTTCATATGCTTCTGTATAATCAATGTGAAAGGTTTATTATGTACTATGTCAGTACTTTAAGTTTAATTCTGTCATGATATAAATTCTATCAAACAGCCATAGTTTGAAGGTAGTCAACTAGCTTTATAAGAGATAGAGTCATAATGTAGACTGAAATATTAAATATCATTTTGTTAGGCATTGTCATTCAACAATCAACACTTTTCTATTTAATAATTAGCATTTTTGATAAAAAAGTTTTCTGTTGGTTAAAACAAGCGTTTTATTATTTAGCATAATGACTATTAGAAATGGATTTAAAGATCCAATTATAAATATTCAGAGAATATAAATTAGCTGAAATAATTTAGAAACACTCTTTACTCTAACTTTCAGAAATAGAGTATATAAATCTACCCAGATAGATTTCCTGAACTTCTAAGGAAAGTGCCTTAATTGGCCCTGTAGCAAGCATTTTGTTTAAGAGGATTTCAGATTATTGTTTTAAGGGCGTGGGGGGAACCTGCATTCATTTTCTCATCTGGAATCCTAATCTGAAATTTCTTGTTAAGGAGCTTAGAATCACTACCAGCAAAGTAACAGATATAAAAATTATTCTTTGATGTTATAATAAATTATTTGTAGTAATGATTGAAAATAAAGTGGCTAGTCATGACTTGTCATATATATTAACAATTTTAATAAATACAAATTAGAATTTTATTACATAAATATTATGAAAAATGCCATATAGGCACAGGGTTGCATAGAAAGACACAGGATGTATAATAACAGAATAAGCCACTCTAACAAATTTCATTCCACAAGCTTCGGGTTTCTGATTTGATGAAAATATGAAAGATAGTTGGGGGAGAAAAATCACTCTACACTTTGGCCCAATCATATTTTTTGTTTACCAGTTCTAGATTGATTGATTGATTGTCAGGTTTTTCAAGGGAGGTACAAATTTCATGGGCTGCCAATCTATTTACTTCTAAGGGAAAACACGATCACATAGCCATCAAAAATAGTTAGATCACCACCATGAGTCCATTTTAATTATTGCAACTCACACTAGCCTCTCTAGCACATAGAAATGTCAGATTTCTGCAGATACTGAAACTTTCTTCCATTGAATATATGTGCCAAAACTTTGATAATGATGATCTTTTCTGAACCATCTTGAAGATCACAGTTAGGAGTCAATTGATCACAACAAACATGATCTGTTCATCTAGCATTTCTACCTCCTCAAATATTTATATTCCCTTCCCTCAACACAGGGTCCTGTACCTGTCATACAGGTGTGCAGAAATTTTGATCACCTTAGTCCTTGTGAAGCTAGTATTGGCCTAGACTCCAGGTTTGTCTTTTAGAGGTATGAGTAGTTTTTTCTACTTAATCTAGGATGGCATATGAACATTAATTTTTATTATTTGATATGAATTGAAAGTTATTGAGAAGTACTGCTCTTGATTTTGCCAGGGCATTCTATTTCTTTCTTTATTTAGAAGGTGTACATTAAAATGAGGCTTGGCTTAACCAATGAAAGTTAAAATGGAAATTGTAATTTGACAACCTACCATTTCAAAGTCTGAATATGATTTACAGTTATCTCAGTCCTGAAGAGTTAGAAATGTAGGATTTTTGTTTTTTCACTGCCATAGCATAATCTTAAATTTAGTTCCTGATTTGAACTAATAATTCTGTAATTTAGTGTGTGTGTGTGTTTGGTCTTGGAAAACACCATCAAATGTATCTACTCTAATAGAGACTCCTTGATTTCTTTTTCACTACACTCTGTAAAGGCTTGACCCAATGGACTCTTGCTTCCAAATGATAACAGCTAATAATGTAAATATTTCCTTTGACATCAGGTGCCATGGTCATCCACTTTCCTATTCTGGCATATTAAGATGTTTATAGTCTTCTTCCTTATTTGGACCATTTAATATATTCTAAATACCCCACATTTCCTGACAGTTTTCTTGCTTTCAACTCACTATTTAATAGCAATTTATCCATCAGGCAGGATTATGAATTGCAAATGATAAGATGTAATCTTTGATATTTAAAAAAAAAAAGCAAGCACAGGAGAAACAGTTGAAAGTAAGCTGAAATGTCTATTTGGAAAAAAAGGGGACGGTCAGGGATGTATCAAGACAATTCCAGAGATAGGCAGTAGCAACCACAAAGTCAGCCAACTAAATTTCATCTATATAAAATAGAATTTGAGGTATTCAATGATCATGAGATGAATTTAACTTGCAGGATGGCTTCTAAAAGTCCTCCAAATTCAAAACCTGAAACAGAAAGAAGTGGAGTGGTAGTGTCCACATATGACACTTACTAGCTTCTTGGCTGCCATAGGGAAAAGAAAGGTACGAGCTTGCTACTTGAGCCTACTTAGAGAGAGAGAGGCAGCTTACAACAAGAGACACAAAATGAGCATATAAACAAAAGTAGAAGAAGGGATATACACCCAAAAGAAGAAATAGAAATATATGCAGAAAAGATTTTCAAATTATAATTCATTTAGTGATTTGGTATAGATATCACAAAAGGTTAAGTGGAAATCATGATTTTTTTAAGGGCAAATGTAGAAAAATAAAGATGAAAAATTAATCTAAATCAAAACTAGGTTTATTAGTTTGTTAAGCCCGGGAGAACCCATGTCATTCTAGAATAAGTATAGTCTGAAAGTTTGTTGTAAGCAGGAAGGAGGAAGTTATTTCTAAATAAGGTGGGATTTAGAAAGGCGCAATTTGATTGGTTACAGAGGTAATTGAAAAGTCTTTTTTGTGATTGCTGATTATTGTTAAATGATGTCACTGATTTAAGTTTAAAGCCAGGCTTAGTTCTCACAAAAATGAGTCCTTTAGGTTCAGCCAGACTTAAGCCCTGCAGCAGTCAAGCTTTTGTACATAAGCACAAGTTTATAGCAGAGATTTTCCTTACCTCATATGATAAATTAATCGTAAAACTAAGTCATATATCTAGGATTTTTTCCTATAGTATTTCAAAACACATTAATACTATTTTTGCAATCTCACATTTATTTATTTTTGTGGAAGATATTATTTATATGGAAAGTGAGAAGTAGTTGCACATATTTTAAATTATGGATGTTAGAGTATTATGAAAAATAATCTGAAAGCAGTCTACACACTCTGAATTGCATTTTACGTTCTTAAATGTGTTTCCATTAACTATCTTAAAGTATGTAGACTATTGAAAATTCTTCTATATTCAAAATCACATAGACTAATTATATTTGCATTTTCTTTGACAAAAAGAGGTCTTACATTTTAAGTATACTTATTTTTTTAATTATTCTAAATTCCTTTTGACAATTGATCCTCATTAAGTAGGTTCATTATTTCTAATTTCAGAGATAGTGAATGATTTTATTGTCTTTGCTGGAGTTGTAAAATGGCTTCATGTCATAATTATTTTAAATAAACATTTTCTTTTTGTTGGCTCTATTTCTATTTATTTCACATTCTCCTAACTTTTATTGGTTCAACATTTCTTAGTAATACTGGCTCAATAGATAACATTAGAGTGCATAAATAAGTAATTGTAAAAATGGAATTTTCTACCATTTATACTCATCATGAAATGTTTATGAGTAGATGTTTATTTTGATGTATGTGCATGTTAAAGTGTGGGCATATGTGTATGTGTACACAGATGTGACCAGATAATCTCAGATTGTCAGAAAAAAAATTGTGGCCTCAGTATAGTTCCTTTCTAAAAATGTATGTGCAGTTTTTCAGGCTCAATCATAGGTGATTACCTGACAGTCCCCAGGGGAGATCGCTCCCCCTACCACCACCAACAACTCTCCACACTAGGCGTGCAGCCAATGCATTACAGTGTCTGAAGGCAGATGCTGTCAAGGACTTGGATCCCCAGCAGTCATGCTCTTTCACAAATTTACATTCCTAACCCAGGGGCCTTCATTCCTAGGTCTCTTTGTGTGAGGTCTTCTTTGGCAGAGGTCTTCTTTAGGCACCTCTGATGAGGCCTCTTTAGAAAAAGAGAAGGGAGAAAAAATGAAGACATTTTTCTCCATTATGACTCAATATTCAGTATTTTTCCAAGCCTACTACTGCCCCTAAGCCTTTACCCAGCCCCCTAGGTCCAAAAAAATTCCAGAGGCTTTTATAACTCTCTCAACAGTGAGAAAACACACACATCTCTGATGATTCACCTGACCCTCTACACACATATCCTTTTATGTAGGAAAATGAAACAGGAGAAGCCAGTGTCTGATTCTAGCTTATACAATAGTAGTAGGTGATTACAGGCTTCGCTGTTACTTTGCTTAAATTGGCTACTCCACCACCTGGCAGCTCAGCTCTCTCTCAGCTCAGCCAAGCTCCTGACACTGACAAGGGCAGGATATGTTGCAACAAAGGACACTATACACCAGAGAAACCATGAATTTCTCGCGAAGCTAAGAAAAATAATAGTAATTATAGAATTTAAGGGAAAAGACAGGTTAAGTGAAATTCAAATAAAGCAACATTTTGATTGGGCAAAGTAGCACAAGTCTATGTTCAAAGGAGTCTGTATCAGGTCTAGATCATGAAGTAAACTCAAAGTCATATGTACTTGGAAACTACGAAATTAAAAGAGATGTTTTATGTTGTGTATAAGAACCCCTGATCTGAAGCTTTACATCTGGTATTAAATCAAGGTTTATTCTCTAGGTTGATGTGATCAAAATCTTCCAAGCAAGAGAAGGGAGTTTCAATCACACTGATAGAATTTCAAGCATCAGTATTTCTGATCATCTATTGATTTACAGAATGAAGTTTCTCAGTGACTAAGAAAGAAATAGTCACTCAAAGTCTGGGTGGCTTATTACACTTTACAGCTACAGTGTGTCCGTGGGAGAAATTCTATGTATGCGTGTATTCCATGTATAATTTTATATAATCAGGAACATCTTTCCAAGACAATAAATCTATCTTCACAATTGTGTATTTTGACAAAGTGTAATAGTTTATGGGTGTTATAATTTTATGGTAGTTTTCATATTTTGTTTCTTTGTTAGGAATTTTTCTATAAAAACCTTTTAATCTTTTCAATTATTTTCTAAGGTGATATTTCTAAAATTAGAATTAATGATATAGCATCAGAAATATCATTACTTTATAATAGACACAATCGTGTATCAATTTACATTTCTTTCATTGCTGTTTGAGTACTATTATTATTTTCTATTTTTGAAACCTGGTGATAATTTTATTATAGGTTTAATTATTATCAAATCAAATATTTTACTATATTATTTATTTTATTTCCTCTTGGTGAAGTCATTCTTCCATAGATTGAGAACATTTTACTATTGGGTTATGAACTTCTGATCTTAAGAATTATACTTTTGAGATGTTTGGGTCATCAAAAACCTAGATTTCCTGAATATGATTTATGTTCGAATCCTACAATGTTTAAGAACATGAATGCAGACTGACACTGTTTTCTTCCACATATATAAATATATATATATACATATATATATGCCATATATATGTATATATGTGGAAAATATAAGACAAGGAAAAAGACTAACTTTTGATTGGGATGTTCTTATCACTTCACATGGCACAAACTGAGAAGCTTCCTAAGTACTTAATCTTAATTAATTTGTGCTAAACTAGAAGATCAATGAGGAATGTTTCTCACTATCCCATAATAGCTAGAATTTGGGGTGGTTTATTTCTAAGGAGGCTATTCAATACTATCAAATTTTATCCTTTCTCAGTAAGTTTATTTCAGTCATCTCTAAGTTATATTGGAGATCATTTGTACTCCTCTCACTTATTCAAAGGACATTTAAAACAAACCAGTGCCTGGAGAGGGTTACCATTAGACTTATTTTTAATTACCTCAATTTACCACTTTTGTGGAAAGGATATTGAAATTAGGAGAATGATTTGGTGAATGCTTGAAGCTTTTTAGTAGGAGATTAATGTGACCTCAAAATCACTCAGAATGATCTAAAAGACACATCTAAAAGACAATAATTCTCATAATAAAATAACATTTTAACTCCCATAACGAATAAAAATATAGAAATGGTTATGATAATTGAAATCAAACGAAGTGATAATTAAAAGAATTAGTTCAGGAGAGAAAGTCAAGAGTCTTGGTGATTCTTTGAGCAAAGGTAGTGAATGTAAGAACCAAGCAAGATTTCTATTTAGAAAGCTAGAAACATGATACTGGATTCAACAACAAGACAGATATTAAGAAAAGGAAGCATATGCAAATACTTAATGTAGGAGAATATTATTTGTAGAATAATAAAATCACAAAATATCTTTCATTTCATAGTATACCATAGAAAAAAATTAAAGGATAAGAAAAACATTTTTATTTTAGAGATGTCCAAGAGTTTAAAAATGAAGGTACAATAGTTTGCTTCCTATTTTTCCAAGCATCTAAAACTTTCAGTGTGGAGGAAAGCTGGCAATTGGTTCCCAACAATGTGTCAAGAAAATAATTAATTCATGGGACCTTTGGACCACATAGTATTACCACCTACAATAAGAGCAACAGGAGGCCTTCTGTTGGGAAGATCTATGTGGCTTTCTTGTGCCTCTTGTTTTTATCTTAAGATATAAATTTTTATTTGAACCTGACAATTTGTTGTCCTTGCACTTCTATATGAATTCTCCACAGGAAAATAAAACAAATGGTAGTATAACATCAAAGGCAATTGCTCTTTTTGTTTTCTTTTCCTTCACAAAAACAAGTATTGGATTGTTAAGCTTTAAGCAGATTAAGGTTATTTTTTATTCCGATGTGTGAATTGTATGATGGTATGCATATTGAATGTCTCAATTAGTTTTTAGATGAACTCTTTAAAAATTCATAAATGTATAGAATCTATATTTGATTAATCATAGTGAGAACATGGTTTATCTAATCCAAGTAAGCAAGAAGAAATACAGCTGAGGGATGAAGATAAAGAAGGGAAGAGAGATACTTCAGAAATAAAATGCATGAATCAATAAATTGGTTGAAGTAGCAGTAACCTTTATTGATACCTATGTAATCTATTCTTGATTATAATCACTAACTTAGTCAATTAACCAAATTCTGTGATAGGGGAGTGGGTGTAAAATGGTTAATACCATTTCAAAACATTCTTAAATCTATAGGTTACCTTGAAGTCTGGACAAAATAGGCTCATTGAATATTCTAAAATAATTATTAACAAAAGAGCCTGGGGCAAGTGAAGATTAGATAAAAGTCCGACAAAATATGTTACTGAAATTTTCTATGTGGTCTTTCTGACCACTGTCTATATGTTAAGAGATGATATTGAGATGATGATTTTTCAAAGAGCCTATGAACACTGGAATTTTTTCTGTTCCTAGTCACCACATGCAAACCGTTTCCAAAGACCAAGCATGAGAAGCACACAGTGATTGAGAAATTAATCATTTTCATATAAATGATTCTTTGCATACATGCACCAATATTAGTTTAGTCTAGACTATGTCATGAATAACTTTTTTTTCCCCTAGAATACATGCGGGACTGGGCACAAAAAGCAAATAATAAGACCTTTATATCCTTTTAATGACTGGTATATTAATATGGTATTTGCTGACAATAAATAATAAAATGGGCAAAGACATAATTTTTGATTCAATTTATATACATTATTTCTGTCTACAATTTGTACTTGAGTATTCCCCAAGTGGTCTCTCCAGTCCTGTGTCTGTTAGCTTCTCTGACTTAGAACAACACTGAACTTCTCATTAGTGGAAACAGCCTCAATTACCACACCTCTCAAACCATGCATAAACAAATGGAATCATAACAACTCCACATAAACAATGTTTAATTTTCTTACTATACCCTGACCCTAAAAAGCAATGGCCCATTTGTGTCATCAATCCTTACCAGCACTCCTCCTTCCTGGCAAAATATTAGGTAAATAGGATACAGGAAATCATGACATTCCAGAAGATAATATCTGAAAGAGGCTGAGAGTGGTGCCTACAAAGTGTCCCATATTTCCCTAGTGCGTTTATTCTCCCACTTTTCAAATATTTTCAAACTTCCCCAAACTCTTATTACTTAGGAAGAATCTACTATGCTCTAGGCCAAGGCAAATTCTTCCCCTTGGCAAACAGAGCCTGCCCACTGCCCACATTACACATGCAGTGTCAATTCATTCCTATGTATTGGAATTTTTCTATTTAAAAAAAAATCTGTAATTTTGTAAAACCCTGTTGTGATGCCACTTTCTCCTCCAGCTACTGCTCAATTTTCTTCTTCAAATTTCTTGAAAAAAAGTATTGCTTATTCTACAATTTTTCTCATCCTATACTCACTGAGCCCATTCAAATTATAATTTTACTACCTGAATAGGTTCTTCTCCTATCTTATTGGCTACTTCTTCTTGGTCTCCTTTAAGGTTTCCTTGTTGATCACTTGCCTCTTAGTATTGGAATACTCCAGATTCAGTCATTGGAAAACTTAGCTTTTCTATCTATACTTAATGCCTTAATAATCTCTTTAATATCATTTGCAAACATAAAATTTCAAATATGTATTTCCATTCAGAATTCTTCCATAAAGTTTCTAATCATATATAACTGCCTACTCTATGTCTCCTGTCAGTTTCTTAGACATCTCAAACTTATGTCCAAAAGATCCTGTACTGTACAGAAAATCTACTCTTCCTGCAGTATTTCTAATCATAGTAAAGAAGTACTCCTTCCCAGTCACACAAATTATACAAACTTGGAATCATCTTTGACTATTCATCTACCATTTGTATCTGTCTCACATTCAGTATGTTGACAAAATCTCTTGTCTCTATTTTCAAAGTATTTGCAAACTTCAATCAGTTCTTACACATCCACTGAGAACCTAGTATAAGCCATTATCATCTCCCTATTGCATTATTACAACAAGACAGTCTCTCTACCTTCATATGTGTTCCCTTTATCTCTTCTTCTTAACCCAACAGCTGGAATGATATTATGAAAAAAGAGGTCAAATCATGTTATTCTCTATTTAAAATCCTCCACGCTATTTTCATCTCACTGATAGTAAGTAGAAAGCAAAAGCCTTAAAATGATCTATAATACATGGTGCATTCCTTAGCTGTTGTTCCTTAATGCACACTGCAGATATTTGCTAGTGTCAAGGGCTGTATTTCCTGTTCTTTCGTCAACCTAAAAATATTGCCAAATATCTGTATTGCTCAATTATGCACCTCTTTCAGGTTTTATTCAAACATAAAATTTTTAATAAGAACCTGTCTTTCCCTGCTTTGTATTTCCCTATTGCACTTATTACCATTGAGAAACCATAGAATTTACTAATATATTTTAAAAATTCCTAACTCCAATTAAAGCATAAGTTCATGAGGAAAGATTTTGTGTGTGTGTGTGTGTGTGTGTGTGTGTGTGTGCGTGTGTTTTGTTCCCTGTTACAGATTTTTCGTTGTCAATTGACCATCAATATATTTTAGTGAATGAATGAGTGAGTACATTTCTGGCTCTGCATGCTTCTCTCTAAACTCTAGCTATGAGAAAAAAGCTTCAAGGGGACATAGGGATATTGCACCCCTTTTGGTGGATGAGAAATGTGAACTGTTGTTTGACACATACTGAGGGACTTAAAAGTAAAAAGCTGTGCTCATCAGATAAATCACAAAGAAAAGTCTAAACTGATAAAATTCTAGCTACAATGGCATTGATAGTGTGGGTTATAGAATATCTAAACATATTTTATAAGGCATAAGTGAACTACACAGCTTGCAGGATATTTTAAATATTGTCACCCTGAAGTGTTGAGGAGAAAAAGTTGCTAACCAGAAAGCAAAGACCAAAGTGGGAGAGATAGGCTGTAGGAAAAAAAATGCATCAGCATATGTTATGAAAAGAATGATCCAGTATTTCCAGAGAAGCCCTTGAAAGAACTCAGAAATGTGTTCTAGGACAATCAGATTCAGCTTTAATCACCTAACAGGCTCAGCTGTATTAAAGCCACCTTTTGAACATATAAGTCATATAAAACCCTTTTGAACCCTCCTACCACTTTTCCCTCCTGATTCAATCCAGGCAGAGCATAGTAAGAAACAGCAGCTAGTGAGAAAGACAGGAAGAGGTGAGTAAGACAAGGAAGAAACCTTCATCATTCTAGTCTGCTCAAATATCTTCTGCTAACAAACTCCTCTCTGGTAAGCATCTCTCACCAATCATTGCTATCTATCTTTTCTTAACTTGATTCAATGTTCAGCTACGTAGTCTTTTTTTTTTTCTTGATTTTTAATTGATACAATATATTTACACATATTTATGAGGTACATGTGACATTTTGTTATATATATAGAATATGTAATATGCATGTCAAGGTTATTTTGAAATACACTATACATTATTGTTAACTATAGTCACCCTACTCTGCTATCAATCATTAGAACTTACACCTTCTAACTGCCAAGTTTGTACCCATTTACCAACCTCTCTTTATCTCCCCTCATTCACACACCCTCTTCAGCATCTATTATCTATCATTCTACTCTTTACTTCCAAGATCAACTCTTTAGGTGCTCATGTATAAGTGTGATGCTTTATATCCAATACAACAGTACTTTTAAAAATGAATATGAGATTGGAGGGTAATATTTTAAAATTTAAGAAAACAATATATTAGTTACTGAGCATTTTCAATTGTAGATTTTTATTCAAGTGATTTGATTCTTTATATTAACTAAATACAAAAATAATGATAATATTTAATACAGTGATAGTTTAGTAATATTTTAAATATTTCAACCTAAGTCTAAAGACCTAAAAACCATGAAGATGATGCTGTATGTACTAGTTCAAACTAACTAAATCCAAGTATAAATCAGAAGAAGACCAATAGCCCAGCTAAAAGACAGAGAGAGTGAATTCTTTCTTACTTAGACTTTTGTTCTATTCAGGACGTCAGTGAACTGGATGAGGCCCATGCCAAAGGGGGCAGGAGCAATCTGCTTTATGCAATATACAGATTCAAATATTAATCTTATTCAGAAACACTGTCACATATATTCTCAGAATAATGTTTAACCAAACACCTGGGTACCCTGTAGCACAGTCAAGTTGATACATAAAATTAACTATCTCAAACATTAAAATGAAATGTTGCATCAGTGTTATGATGGCTTTATAATTAAATGGCTCATTAATAAAACAGTTGTATTATTTTCCTTATTCTTTAAAGGCAATAGTGATATTCTTCAAAGCATTGGAAAGAAATTTTCCAAAATATTCGTGCTTCATTTTCTACTTTGTGAAAGTTTATGCTCTATTTGAATTATATTTGTAGAGTTTCAATAGCAATAGTTTCAAAAAAATTCCACATGGGATAATTTTCCCTGTTGTGCTCATTGCTAAGAGAAAAAATTATATGTTAATTGTGCTTTCATAATACAAAAAGCCTTGAAAACCAAGAGTCCTTACATTTAAAAGCAGCTGAAAATGAATAGCTTACTGCTTGCAATGTGCCACTAATATCGTAGAATTGCACATCAAAACTATGAGGAAATATCTGTATTTAAAAATGCACTTAATCATTTACCAATAATTGATTTTGAAAATAAATATAAATTGAGAGGTAGAAAAATTATCTTATGCCCAATTAAAAATAAATAAAATAAATAATAGCATGGATTTTTTTCCTAAATAGAGAATTTTTAGAATGAACAGCAAAGGTTTCAGAATTATTTCTACTGGATAATTCAAACTATCACAAATGTCATAGAAGTTATTATACTAGTGAGTGCAAAGTGTATTTTCTTCCCTTTATAATGTTCATTGATCTGAGGTTTTTATTTAAGTACTAATTTTGAAGTAAATTTTTCAAATCAAAATAATAAAAGCTAATAGTCAGCAAAGCAACACCACCTAGTTTCAATATTATGGAAATATCTTAGCTTGTGCCTGAAAAGCTCTATCAATAGAAGGTAAAACAGGAAAAGATCTTGGATTGACATATAGTGATCATTGTCATTGTACACATTCAAACCATAAACCATCTAGAATTTCTTTTGAATTATCTCCAAAACATACCAAATATGTTCTTTTTTACATTTCTAATATTAGAATTTTTAATTCATGACAAAATCTTCTCTGGCCTCCATTGCTATAATAATTGCCTAACTATCCTTTTGGTAACACTTTTTCTTTGCCATATTTATATGTCAATGAATAATAAACCTACCTCAAAATTTAGTGGCTTAAAGAAAGAATGATTTTTCAAATGTTTATGAGTCTACTGAATGCCTAGATGATTCTGATGATCTTGGCTTAAGCTGGTGAGGAAGTTTTGACCTTGGCTTAGGCCCACTGACTTGTCTGGCAGTCAATTTAGAGGATGGGCTCTGTTTCCTGTGTCTTTTCATCCCATAAACTAGCCGGGGCATCTTTTCACAGGAACAGAGACAGAAATACATAATGCCTTATGAAGCTTAGATTCAGTACTAGAATGCTATTACTCCTCTCCCATTCTGTTAGCTAAAATTCACAAGGCCAAGCCAGACCAAATGGGCAGAGAAGGAGTTGCTGCAAAGACATATTGCAAAGAATATGGATATAGACCAGAAAGTAGTCACATGTTGTGATAATGGCAGAGAATTGGAAGCACATTTGCAGTCAACTGAACAAACATTTTAAAACCCATTTTTAAAATAGTATCCATATTTATACTTTTGAATATAAATCACTGTACTTCTAAAATCATGTAAATGCTTATTATTCTTATTTGATATTAATGATTATAGTGTATTATAAGTATAATATTTTTAATATTATTATTACACTTATTTATCTTACTATTTGATATAAATAAGGTAATAATGTATCTTTCTACTAATAAAATATATTGTAACCTCATTATTAAGACTTACAATACTCTTTACTAAATGATTTCTATCTTTGATCTCTTCTTCTACTACTCTCAGCAGGAAATTTTCTTGTGAGTTTATCAGTATATCCCCAGCTTATCTATACAAAACCCAATATGTAGTGAATACTTATTAAATAGTTGCTAAATAAATGAATGGATTACTAATTAATATAAAATATTTTATGTAAATAATCAACCCATTGGTTGAGAAAATAAGTGTAGTTGTGAACAGTCTTATATAGAGAGATGATATCTCATTTTTCCTCAATGTTTTCTTATTATTCTAGATAGACATTATGGGAAAACACAGAAGAGATGAAATTGATAGCCCTCTACTTTATTTAATTCTGCTTCTCATGCTGCTACAATCTATACATAACATGAATGTCTTTACACAAAAATCTAGACTACTAGAAAATTTGATGCCTAGCAGAGTAGGCTTCCCTTACACTGAAATATTAGAACACTTCACACCAAGTTACAAAACCTCCTTGTGTCTCCAACATTATACTACACCATGAAATACCAAATTTTAGACATATTCCAATAATGAAGGGGAAAATGTTATAAAGAACATTATTGGGTCAAATGTCAAAATTGTATTATTGACAATAAATTATTAATACATAAAATATGATTTGTAAATATACTGAGGTTGATAACTACAGTATTAATTTTTCTATTGTTAGCAAACATATACATATTTAGGGATGGAGGCTTGCAGTGTATTCTACTTCTTAAATGGGTCTAAAATTGTGTGTGTATGTGTGTGTGTGTGCGTGTGTGTGTGTGTGTGTGTGTGTATCTGTGCAGAAAGAGAGCAGGGAAAGTAGAGAGAGTTGGATAGGGAGCGAGAGAGAAAGAGATAGAGAGTGAGAGGAAGGGGGAGAGATTGAGAAGATGGAAAGGATGAGAGCAATGATAAAGTACATTAATACATGGACAAAATAGTAACAAACTGGGTCAAGGTTCAAGTGTGTTCTTTGCAATATTCTTACTCATAATTTTATTTTTCCAAATATAAATTATCATATTATATACTTCAATAACAAACCTAGGAAAAAATCTCAACAAACTTTTTTGTCCCTCCACCCCTGCAATCTTCCATGTCTCACACTCAGATTTTGCCTCCATGCCTTTTACAGACTGTTCACACATATTAGACTCTGTTTAATGAGCTGTATATCATTTCAGCAAGACTTACTCTGCAGATTTTTTTTTGTAGTGATGTGTATCAGTAACAATTCAGATGGGAAAATTGAACTATTATTTTTTAAATTAGTGCTAGAGAAGTAATTTGTAGCTGGATATTATGAGGCACGAAGAACTTGGAGAACAGGTCCCTGGAACTGGAATTTAGATATTTTCTTTTTGAACTTCCTAACACACCCAATCGAGTGCATGTTCCTGTCTTAGCTCATTGAAACAGCCTGTGCTGAATCTTTCTTTGCTGCCAGAAAAAAAAAATATATATGTGTGTATATATATATATATAAAATTTAGTGTTTCCCTGGATTTTCACTAGTCCCTTTCTTAGTAATACTTTTGTTTCCCAGTGACAGCATACATCCGTGGTGATACCACAATGCATATACCTGACTAGGTTGTAACCACAGCCTTTTGGCTACTTGGATCCAGTTAGATTTAACTAGGTTAATGGAGTGTAATGTGAAACATGCAGCAAGTGTCCAAGCTCGTGTACTGGTTTTCTTTGGTGATAGAATGCCAATGTTAGTATATAAGGGCAAGTATGTATAAATGTTTGAGTCTTTGAGGAAATGTTCACTCACATTTTCAATGATTCTTTTTAATTTCTCATGTAAATTAAATTTACATAAAGCATTTACATTTTTCTCCACAAACATAATAGCAATGCCATGGTATAGTACATGCCTATGATTCAAAATCAATCCCTGGACGCTTATTTTCTTTAATATTGTTGTGTAGTAAAGGGTAGCTACAGAGCACTCAAACTTTGAAGTCTTATTTGCTGTGCTGTTATGATCAGGCTTTTTTCTCTGGATTCAGATCTAACTTCTGGCATGTTTTTGTTTTTGTTTTTTTTCCCCTGGCCACTTGCCTCAATATATTTGATTTCTATAACATTGTCTGTTGCCTGTTATCATTTTACTTTTTGTCCAGTTGTATCACTGTCAGAGAATTGCTTAACTTTTATCATATTAACATCAGTTCTTTTATTACAGGGTTTCTACTACTTTCCCACTATACCCAAAATATACCTTAACAGAAGGAACAGTTGGAAAGCCCAGCTGTGAAGCAAGAAACAATGTATTGCTGGCCAATTTTTTTTTCTATAAGTGATTAGAGCTAACAGCATGACACAAATGTCCTCTCTATGAGACAATCAGATAGAAACACTTTTTGATCCTCAACTGAAGGAAGTGGAGCAAAGCAAGATGAAGAGCCTCGTTTTCATGCCAAATCAAGATGACCTATAGCTGAGTCAATAATAGAATTACTGGTTTGTAACATATGTGCTCAAGGCACCTTCCAACCCCTAAGAGAAGTTTGAGTCTAGTCTATGACACAACAAAAGCTAGACATACAGCTTGTTGAAATCATGTAATTGCAGTGTTTAAGAAATGACTTTAGAAACCAGCCATTCTAATCTGTGCCTGAGACACATAGACTTAACATATTTATTCTATATATTCAACCATAGCACATTCACTAAATAGAGCTTTGATAAAAGAAATAGACATCTATTTGAGTCTTACTGTAGTGTTTGTTTTTCCTAATGTTTTTATAAAGTTTTAGTGTGAAAATGGATGATATTAATATATAGGTATAGTTTTCTTCTGTAATCTTAATATATTACTTAAAGATATTTTTTAAGAAAAAAGCATAATGGACAGTTTATGTTTTAATTAGTTTTCTTTATAATCTTGGTGCCTTCTACTTACGATACACTTGACACATGTTTATAGCATTAAATTCAATTCAATATTTTAGTCCTATAAATTACACAATCAGAGGCTTTAGGTTTCTGAATGATAACTACTTCTAATTGTTGAGATGCACAATTGCAATTATAAAATTGAAAATGAACAAGTCTCTGGGATAAGGAAACATATGTTCTGAGGTTTTGACTATATTTTTAAAACAAAATGTAATATTTAATCCTTATGGAAATTGCTATTGAGAATTCACAATATTCAAGATATTATTTGGTTCTAACACTGTGAAATTTTCCAAATGTTATTACAATATAATCAACACAGAAATGTATTTCATAAGATCCATTTGAAGACCAATAATACTTTAACAAATGTTAATTCTTTTCAACTTTTTTAGACCATGAACTAAGAATTTTTAGACTCCATCAAAAATAAATAGGATGTCAATGGCAAAGAAAAAAAAATGTGTTCTCGATTCATGATTTCAAAATAGTATTTTCCTTATTGACAGTTGGAAAATTCAGAATGAATTAATCATATTCCATTCATTTATTGGCTAGAATGTGACTGCTACTGGGAGACATAGTACATCATCATTTTAGACATAGTTTTTTGGTCTGGGTGGAGGACTGTAGACATTGTCAGTGCCCTTCAATATCTGATGTGCTTCTCCTTCCAGAAAGCACAGAATAGTATGATTCCTGGGACTCTTGTTCTTGGGTAGAGCCTAGCTCTTGCTAAAAAACTTTAAACAGAAACAATATGCAGTACTTTCAGGCTGAGTAATATTTTGCCTTTTACTTTCCATACTAAAGTGAGTTGGAAGTCACATCTGAAATGATGATGCCATACCATGGAAGTGGACTAGATTCATGAATCACTGCCAAGAAAGGAACTATCCCAAAGAGCCACCAGACTAAAGTAGAGTTTGTCAGATTAACAATCCTTTGTTGTAATAAACCACTAAAGTTTCTGGATTTCATGGTCTATCTAGAATAAATAGCCTATTAGAATAATATTGAGTTTTAAATCTAGTAGATAGTATTTAGGTAAGAGGAAGCAGGGGATGAATTAAGAAAAATATTTTAAAGTCAGGAAATAAGATATTGGTTCTATAAAGACACACAAAATCAAAAAGCAGATAGATCTAATTTCTGAAATAATGAATAAGACTATCTGCATGGACATGACAGATATTTGGTTTTTCAAAAATGATAAGATTGGAAAATTAGAAAGTATTGTTATCTGACAAAATAATGTTCCTTATACTATAGGCATGCTGTTTGATCTGATATAAAAATATGTCTAAATGTGCTGTTTTCCTTTATTGGTCTATTCACTAGAGTACTTTCTTTAAATTTTTTAAAAATATTAGTCTCAATTTTTTTTGGAAACATTTGACATAGACACACATTTCCTTATTTATTGGAAAATATATGTGTTTCTATGTTTCCTTATCTTGAAATAGGAATATTAATAGTTCACACATCAAGAAGTTGTTTTAATACTAAAAGAATTATTGTATGCATTGCTCATGGGTTCTTCTAGGTGCAGACTATGAGATAAAAGTTAGCTTGCATGATGTTTTAAATACTCAGGATCAACACCTATTCAAAGGAGAAGAAAGCATAAATGGGCTCAAGAAGTACTTCAGTCCCAATATAGGCCTGGAACAATCTCAACTGATCACTTAGAGGAACTTTGGCGGAAGAACAGCCTTTCCAAGTTTTTTATTTTTTAATTGGGCTGAAATGACCTGACCTTTATATCCCCCAACAATCTGTCATTGGAGGTGGCTTGCCAAAGATGGGAAAACAGTGACTAGGACTATGGCATTCTTCACTGTTCACTACAATATATAAAATGCCTAGAACAGAGCTGAGCATGTCATAAATGCTTTTTATTTTTTATAGAATAACAGAAAAAATTTATATTTATATTTATATTTCCCATATGAATACACTAATGGCACTCAAAAATAAACAGGAATGTTAATAGAGATTAATTATATAATTTTAAAAATATTAACTATTAGTGGTATAAAAATTCTTTAATTTTCACTATAAATGAGAAGTCTATAATAGAGAAAGGAGACATTAGACATTAGAGTTGGTTTCTTTTCTTTGTAATTCTATACTCCCCTGAACTCAATAGCTGATTTTATAGCCCCTCTTGTTTTGGGGGCTAGAGAAAAGTATTTCAGAAGAAAACAGAATGAAAATATATGCTTGGCTCATTTACTTTAAATTTGGCTTCAGGACTATTTTAGTAAAAGACATTTAAGGCTGATTCTGTTACCTGTGAAAATTTTCATTGCTCTTGGTTGATTCAATCCCTTGCAATGTCCCACTGGCAAGTTATTCAAGGCAGAATACGTTTCATCTAGATGGACATTACATTTATCCATTAGCCTTTATCTTTGTCTTTGGCAGTTTATTGCATAGAAACTTTCTCTATGCAATAACTTTGCACCTTCAGGCAAGCCTTTTGGCTACTTAACTTTAAAGTTTACTCAACCACAGTTTGTTTCCAAAGATTTACTTGAGCATTGGGAAAACTCAAACATCCTTTTGCTGAAAACCTTGACAGATCCCAAGTTGTATCTCTCCCTTGATTCTGATTCTGATGTGTCAGCTCCCTTCAGCCACTCACCTTTGGTATTTGTCAGTTCTGAGGTTTCAAACATCATGACTAAGAGACATTCATGCCTCCAGACACAGTGGCCATTTGCCACCCTCTTCACTGTGCCTGCAGTTGTGGGGTGCAACTACCATCCTACCCAGAGGATAATACAAAGAGATAATACAAAGAGAATATTGTTAATTAATTTCTCACTTTCACCATATTGTTTGATAAAGGATGCTAAATCCATTTGGAGATAATGCAAAAATAGTTTGGTAACTCATATTAAAACTAGAGACATGACATCTACTTTTGTCAACTATGTACCTTCAGTTGTAACATCAAATGAGAAAGGATCCTATTTAACATTCTGTGATAACTGGTTGTTTTGTTCTATTTGGAAGGCCATAGCTGAAAGACGGATGACATAAAATATTCAGTTTATCACTGTGATATGGAAAACACCAATGTTTGGAAAATTCAAGAATTTTAAATCAAATAAAATTTATTAGTGAGCACTTAATTACATTTTAATTATATTTAACTTTAATCCAGTAATTCCATTTCTATGAATGGAAAAATACTTGAAAAAATACTCAAGTAAATCTACACAGGATATTCAAAACAATATATTTTTTTCTTCTGGAAAAGGTAGAGACAACTTAATTGTTTCTCAGGATAAGAGCTTTATTTATCTTAATATGTCCAAAGGAAATATTATTCTGTACCTAAAAATTTAGATCTCTATGATATTCACAAGCAATTCTTAGTGGTAAGGATAGATCTCAAATACAAAGTATAATAGAATATTTAATGCATTTATTAGTATATACATGTAGTATATGTATACATATATTTAGATAAGTTTGCATATAAATGGAAATTTTCTGATAAAACTAACAAAAAATTGTTAAATAGTGGATAAATATATGCAAATTAATTCTTATATGTAATTGAAGAGCAAGATTCATTTTATGTTATATATCTCAGGAGTATTTTAATATAATTTAAATTATACATATAGCTATAGTGGATTATTAATACCTACTGCATAAAGTAATTATCAAAAACATTGAATAAATATCAATTTAAATTTAAAGAAACATATAAATATCAATTAGATAAATTAATGTAAAATGTTATGAAAGATATATTTTAAGAAGTATTTAGGACTGTGATTGATAGCAAGCAAATAATTTCCTTAGCCTGGTTTTTTAAACATGTTTGAATAAAAGTTATGGTAAAAAAAAACAACAAAACCATAAAATTTAAGCATATTAAACCTACGTGAACTTTGGGAAAAAAATCATTAGATAATTATGAAATTGGGTATTTGGAAAAATTATCTACTTTTCCTGGCATTTAAAAAAGAAAGAAATAAATTTTGATCTCATAATTCTGATGCTTGAATGCAAGAAAAAAAATTCTGTGTGGAAAAGTGATCAAAAAGACATGAACAAATGCTTAAGTGACAAAATTAGGGGATTTATTTCTGTTTCCTTTTCTTTCCCTGCTTCTTTTTTAGTTTGTCCTTGAATAAACTTGTCAACATTTTTAATAATGGTGAATGCTACTTTTTTTTTTTCTTAAACTATAGCAGGGTAGGAAGGAAGTAGCCTAGAATACCAATAAGGATAAAAAATTAGATCACTTATGATGGGTGCGTTTCAGAGTGCCATTGCATTGAAATTTTAATTTAATTGTTTTCTTGAGGCAATGAAATGATTCATCGAGTTTCCCTTGATCTCCTCAAGAATAAACCATGGAAAAAATTATTCAGTACAAAAATACGTCCTACAAAAATTAAGAATGAACTAAAGCACAATACAAAAAAGAAAATAGGACAAGAAAACAATAACAAAATATTCTGTTCTGTTGAATTTAAAATATAATTTCATAGAAAACTATCTGGAGATAGGCACTAAACAATGTTTCTCAAGGTAGCAAAGTGCAGGTACTAATAATACAATCAATGTTATTTATTTTAAATAATAGATGATATTTACTTATAATTAGACATTAAATAAATATGCATGTAACATGCAATTTTAACTTGCTTTTACTATGTATACACATGACTCTGGTTTTCCTATGTATATCTCTAAGAAGCATCTCAGATAAATTAGGATATGGGAGATATTGCTGATATTTTGTTACCATATTTAAAGTGTTTCCTTCTCGGTAAGAATACCTGGATTTCCTTTTGGAGAATTAACTCTCTTCCGTTGTTTTACGTCCTTGTGTGAACATACGTTATGGGGTCATATCTCCATTCATCGCCAAACCTCTTCTCTTCCCTTCCCTTTCTTTTGTTTCCTCCTCTCTACCCATCTCTCTGTCTCTGTAATATAAAGATATAATATTCATTCATACATATTACTAAAGTTAAGCCAATTCCTAGAATTCAATATTAGAATAAAATAATAGAAAGATAAACTTTATCTACATAAGATTATAAAATAGCTGCTGTTCTTAAGAGTCCACAGGATACTTCTTCCCTGTTCCCTTATTTTTCCCTCTTTTCAATTCTGTGAGTTATTCATATTTTTACAGAAAATTTCGAAAACTTAAAACATAAAAATTTAAGCAGTGATTTCTGCTTTCAGTCAAGAGGGAGAACAAGGATTAGATTTATTCTGACACCTGATAAGTATTAAAACACATATACAATACATACAGACACACACACTCTATAATATATATATGTATATATACACATATATATATATGGATATATATAAGAAGCAATGTTCTTCAATATTTTGGACATCAAACAATGAAGGACAATAATTACTGAGAAAAGGGAAATAAATGAGATAACCCTCTGATTTCCCCTTTTCCTGGATTTCGTGAAGAAAATTGCTAGGCCCTAATGCAGGGGTTAGGGGGAAATTCAGATAGAATCAGTCTGTCTCGCTGAAATGAGGAGGCAAAACCTTAAGATTGTGGGGCCAAAGCAGCTGGAGATTATAAAACAGCACTGGTATGAGAGAGCTGAAATGAGAGAATTCCAAAGATCCAAGGATGTTCTCCTTACTTGAGTTTCCAGCTGAAATTAATCAGAATGTGGATGTGAAGATACCATCTGAGGATGACAAAAAAAAAAAAAAAATCCAAAAGGAGCAAATAGAACAGTCCTTCAAGCTCACACAGGTAGAGGAATAGTGCCTGTTTTCTTCCACAAAAATGGATAAATGTATAACAAATGGGGCATTGGATAGAGTACTTAAAAAATAATGTGCCTCAGTAATAGGGTAGAATTTTTCCTAAAGTAAACACTGCTAATTTGGATCTAATTGTTGGGAACACATGGGCACAATGAAGTAAAAGTCATTGGAAAATAAGAATTGGGGTAAGGAGGAATGCAGGGACAGGTAAAAACCTACCTAACAGGTACAATGAACACTATCCATGTAATAGACACACTTATAGCCCTGACTTAAGAATTATAAAAGCTATCTATGTAAAACAAAAATTTGTAAACCCTTACAAATTTTCAACTAATTTTGTTCCTCAAACACCAAGGAATATTTACAGAATTACAGAAATATCAACCTCAAAATCAATTCACAATGTCATGATTTGGAAAACTCAATATTTTTATATACGAGTTTTTTCCCAGTCTATATATGTAATATAATCTTAATCAAAATATGAGCCTATTTGTTTTTAGAAATTGACAATTTAATTCTCAAATTAATTTAGAAATGAAAATTCACTAAGGTAAGTAGAACAATTTTGAAAAAGAAATAAAAGAAGGGGCTATACCTACAGGAGTTATCATATGGCTATGTCATTTAACACAGTGTGTTACTGTCATCAATTTAGACACACTGCTCTATTTTTAGACTCAGAATATTAAGTCTAAAAATAGACCAATTTAAATATGTTCACTTGCTTTTCAACAGTTGCAAAGACAATTGAGGGGAGAAATATATATTATTGACAAAGGAGACTGAAACAACTGTACATTCTTGTGCAAAAGAATGTATTTCAATCCATAAGTTGCACTATCTGCAAAAAAATTAACTTGCAATAGATCATGACCCTAAATATAAAACCTAAAATTATAAACCTCCTACAATAAAAATTAGAAAAAAATCTGTTATCTTGAGTTAGTGAAAGTTTTTTAAGTAAAATATTAAAGGCACAATCTATAAAAGAAGAATTTACTCATTGAATTTTATTAAAATCGAGAACATCTACTCTTTGAAAGTTACCCTTAAAAGAGTGAATTAAGAAACTAAGAACAGGAAAGATATTTGCAGATCATATACCTGATAATGAAATTGCATCCAGAATACACAAAGAACTCTCAATTTTTAATAATAAGGAGCCAGCCCAAATAAAATAAACACGCAGAAGGTAAAAACACTTAGCAATGATGTACAAATGACATACATACAGAAAGATACTCAAAATTATTAATCATTAGAAGCATGAAAATTAAAACCACAATGTGATGTCATCACATACCTATTAAAATTTTGTAGAAATAATGGAGCCCCATGTAGTCTCTAGGTGTTGTGTAGCTTCCACTTTGCAAGGTGGCCTCAGGAAGTCAGGCTTCTTACACAGTGGCTCAGCACTCCAAGAGTGTTCCAACAAACAAGGAAAAAGCGCCTTTTATGCTTCAGATTTGGGAGTCACCCCCTGTCACCACTACCATAGTCTATTGGTCAAAACACTCACAGGCTCTACAGATTCAAGGGAAGAGACTTGGATTTTACCTACTGATGGGAGAACAGTAGGGGCATATTGTATAAGCGCATTTGAAAACACAGATACTGTTCCACCAACCTTTGGAGAATATACTCTCTACCAAATTGGGAACTACATATTCATAGAAGCTATAAGAATTTCCTCACAAATTACTTTTAATTATAAAGGGAAAATATGTGCCTTTATATTATCAAGATTAAGAGCAATGTCTACTAATGAGGAATAATTACTATGCTAGCATCACCTTTGTGTCCAGAACTCAGTTCACCTAGAAAAAAAATCATCCCTCCTAATTATGCAAATGTGGGAATATTGATAGACATTATCCTTGGATTATGGCACTACTAAGGGATTAAATCTTATGTTCTCTGACATATATCTGGTATGCAAGGCTTCTCTTTGCATAAGCGAGACAATTTAAAGAGGCTATCTTAAAATGTCTAAAGCTGACTTCCTCCAAATTTCCATTCTCTCCTTACTAAGTATCACACTATTTTCTCTTTATGGTGCATATATATAAGCTATAAAGCAATACACTGCTGCCTCTTCCCTTGGACTTATAATGTCACCTCTTTAATTGAGGCATGCATCCAGTCATTTTCTTTCCTCTTTTCACAAGTGCATATTATACTTTAGTTCTCTAGATAATTACCTCTTTCTCTTTTATCACCCTGTTTCTGGCTGACTTCCACATCACAGCCACTATGAGATAAAAATGAACCACTTCTAAATAAACGATATTCTTGAAACTGCTGACCAGACAATTCTGCATCTCTATAGGAGTTATAGATAACAGCAGTGCCTTAGGGTCTCTCTTGTACAGTGAAAAGTGGCAAATATATCTGGTTATTCAGTAAATTTTTAAACCCTGAATTATACCTGTAATCATTGTAAGATTCAAGATATCTTTGTATGTTAAACATAAGATTAATCCTTTCTTATGGCTATAGAATTTTAGAAACTTTGTTTCTAGTCAATCTGGTATCAAAAAGTTATTTTTTGTTTGCAATTTTGTCTTTGACTCTGAATAGGTTACTGTAACTATTTAAATGTAAAGATTTAGTTTACAAATCTAGGGGAAAACAGAATACAAACATAATATATAACATTTAAGAAATAGAGGTAAAATACATATGAAAATAATATTACATATGGCTAAAATCAAAATTTAGTTCTTCTATATTTTGGGGCTATGGTAAAAAGATGAAGAAATAAGAAACATGGTACTTTTTTATTAAACCCATGGAAAATAAAAAAAAGATAACTTTCTATCCTGTCTAGGATATTAGATAGATTATCTCTTTATATGTCACTGTTATAGAAACTTATGGTAATGGATGAAACATGTTTGAGAAAAGATCATTGTTAATAAAACAAAAAGACAACCTACAAACTGGGTGAAAATATTTGCAAATCAAATATATAATTAAAAACTATTGCAACTCAATAATTAAGAGGACAAATTACTTGATTAAAAAGAAGAGACAAAAATAATTCACCAAAGAATGTGTGTGTGTGTGGCAAATGCATACATGAAAAATTGGTCAACATCATTAGTCATTGAGGAAATACAAATTAAAATAATGTAATACTACTACACAATCATTAGAAAAACTAAATTTCAAATAACTGATCAAGTTATGTGTTGTCAAGGATGTTGAGCAACTGGAACTCTCATACATTGCAGGTAGGTTCACAGAATGTATTTGAATGTCCATAGCAGCTTTGTAAAAATAGCATAAAAACAAACAAACAAAAAATAACATACATCAAATGGTGGCTGGATAAACCATTCTGGTATGTACCAGAATGAAAGAGTGTTAATCAGAAATAGAACTATGTACTCACACAACTGCACAGATTAATTTTAAAAGCATTGGCTAAAGGAAAAAAGACAAACACAAAAGACTGCTTTGCATATAATTTCATTTATATGATGTTCTACAAAAGGCAAAAACACGGAGAAAATAAAGATCAGTGATTTTCAGAATCCTCGAGTCAAGGCAGGGAGATGAATATAAGGAGGAAGTGGAAACCTCGGGGAAGTTGGAAATCTATGTTATGTATACATGGCTTACATATTTTTAAAATCAATAAAATTAAACTATTATATTCATACATTTTATTCCTTAGAAATTAAATCTCAACAAACTACATTTTTTAAAACTTAAAAATATACTATCCTCCATCATCAGACATAGAGTGATGCAGAAGGGGTGTTTGAGATGAGCTATTCCTATAATTTGTCTTCTTTCATAGTTAACGCATCTTTTTTTTTTTTTTAACTTTTCTAATACCTATAATTTCGAAAAAAATTCTGTCAGGATGAATCTAGATTTTTAGTAAACATTTTGTTTTGAGACAAGCTCCTTTTAGAGTTATATATATCCCTTATTCAGGTTAAATTTATAATTTTAATACTCAAGATTTCCCTTTCTTCGGTGTTTTACTTATTTAACATATCACTATTACCATGTGAAAATGCTTGGTTAATAGTAGAAATTGCACCTCAATGTAGTTTTAATTTCTATTCTTCATCTGATCAATCCATATTCCCTCCCTTTTGTAAGAACACTGTTGTGTTACCTTTTCTGTGATTTTTTTTTCCTTAAAGCATTTTTTTTTTTGAGACAGAGTCTCACTTTGTTGCCCAGGCTAGAGTGAGTGCTGTGGTGGCAGCCTAGCTCACAGCAACCTCAACCTCCTGGGCTCAAGCAATCCTCTGCCTCAGCCTCCCTAGTGGCTGGGATTACAGGTATGTGCCACCATTCTCAGATAATTTTTTCTATATATATTAGTTGGCCAATTAATTTCTTTCTATTTTTATAGTAGAGACAAGGTCTCACTCTTGCTCAGGCTGGTTTCAAACTCCTGACCTCAAGCAATCCGCCCACCTCGGCCTCCCAGAGTGCTAGGAGCATTTACTCACTTTTTCTACTGTGTTTTTGATGTTCATGATATTAAATTTCAGTCTTTATAGATCAGGAAATTTAACCCATGCTAGAAATAATCTAACAAATATTTTAATAAGGTGGGACATTTGTCTTCTGAGCTTTATGTCAAATTTGTTAAAGTCTTTTCTGTGGCTGTCTGATTTTAGGCCATATTTAGAAAGGCCTTTCTCAGATGATAGTAGTAATGTAATTTTTCATGTTTTCTTTTAATAAACTGATGGTTTTATTTTTATAGCATTTTAATTTCTTAGGAATTTGTTGTGGCCAACATTCTGAGTATAGGTCTAATTTTATATTAATGCTTAAATGACAATTCAGTTATCCAAACACTTGCAATCAAGTAGACCATTGATTTGGGATGAGTTTTTTTTTTTTTTCAAAGAATAAGTTTCAAAATGCATTTGTGTCTATTTCTAGACATTCTGGTCTGTATCCTTGTGCATAAACTTAGTTATATTACAGCATTACATTTTCTTTTTAATCTTTGAGGCTTTTAACAAACATTTTAATTTTTGGTCAGATTAGTCACACCTCACTGTGCTTCCTTTACATGACTTTCTTTAATAATCTTTATTTTTTTTGTAATAAGTTTATGAACAATATTCCCTCACATTATTTATATAAGTAATGTTCTAGTAATAAAGCCAATAACTGTTTTTGTTTTATTTTTAGGTAGGCAAGCTGACTCATTGGAACGTTTTATGGGAATGTGGCTGATAACTCCTAAATAATTAGAGAAAGAACTTAACCACCATGCAAATTCTTGACAGAATCTAATATATCATGTTAAAAAAATTAATATTAAATTTCCATTAATATAAATGAGATATACTTTTAATATTTATTTTTCTAGTGTAATGTAATAGCATTAAAGTAGTGGTATTTTGCGTTGTTTCTAGGTATGATACACATGTACACACATATGTGTGTGTATGCGTGTTTGTGTGTATATACAGAAAAAAATCAGCATTTGGGAGAATGGGAAGGTTTTCTTATAAATTATTCAGTAGCAAACAAAATATACCTTTGCTATAATTGTCAGAGCTTTACTTACTGTCCTAAATATTAGTCTTTCTGAACTAGAAATCTTAAGGACAAAAGAATAACTATGAATAATGAGAAATAAACCTGAACACATGAATTATGGCTTAAACCTTGTCATTTTAATAAAAGGTGACAGGAGCATATTATGCTGCTAGATGAGGTTTCAGCCTTTATTACATGATTTGATTTCATTGAGATCCATGGAGATAAACTGAAATATTTAGTGACAGTCCATTTTTTCAAACCATCTTCTCCTAGAAACAGATCAAAGAATGTAGACATATAGTTTATTATACTTGGCACCCTAATAAAAATTCTGAATATTTGCACAATTGAATCTGTT
This sequence comes from Microcebus murinus, assembly GCF_040939455.1. NCBI lineage: Eukaryota > Metazoa > Chordata > Mammalia > Primates > Cheirogaleidae > Microcebus > Microcebus murinus. Next base: position 19,839,654 of record NC_134114.1, read on the forward strand.
TTTCAGTTCTTGCAGTTCTTTATCTAACAAAATTAGCAATTCATATACTTAGATAAACAAAACCTCCAACAAATACACAAATATCCTTTTAGTTATAAAGGATACAAGCATGACATTGAAAAGTAAGTAGAACAAATATTTCAATATGTACCACTTCTAGCACAGATGGAGTTAATATATCCATTTTACTGTACTCATAATTTAACTGTAAAAGTTTGTTCAAGGAGAAGCATTCCATTGTAGTAATATTGTTTTACTACTTTTACACTGATGATTATTTAATTTTATTTCTATTATTTATAATTCAGTATATATTTAATGTACATTTATATTCATAGCTAGGAATATCCCCTTAGTGTCCCCAGAAAGAATGACATGGTTGGCTACATATGAAACTTTTCTTTTTTTACAGAAATATTTGATTTTCAATATTCAAAACTATTATTTAGGATTTAATATATCAGAGTGAACTCTTCCCTTCCTCAAATTTATGTGAAGTATATTGCTGCACATGGAAAACAATTTAAACAATATCCAATGTAATAGAAAAAGCTGGTTTTAAGAGCAAATAGAAAGCATTGCCCCACTTTCATACTCATAACATTTTACACCTTCCTTTATTTCTTTCTACTTTAATGTATACTTAACAGTGCGATTTTTTTTCATATCAATAATACAATCATTTTTTGAATGTCTTCATGATTTTACCAGTATCCTTGGGGGAAAAAAAAGTTCATTTTAATTCCCTGTCAGACTAGAGACAAAATGATTCCCAAGGGTCTCAAAGATACTCAAAAGACCCGATTAGCAAACCCCTACAGAAAAGTGAGGATATCTTTTGAATAAGGAAGGCATATGGCAAATTACAATATGGATCGAAATCAGTTTTGCATAACTAGGTTTCTGGTAAAATTAGCTAGAATATATGGAATAAAACAGACATATACTTTGTGGAATTGAGGAGCTGGCGATGTGAACTAAGAATAAGGTGATTGCACACATTCTTAGTGCTTCCTGTAACACGCATGGGCTCTTACCTAGGCCAACCTCTTTATTCTATACCTTACAACAAAGCAAATGTACCATGTCTAAATTTGTACCATAATTTACTTCTGTGATACAACCACCATTCTTCCTGTTTTTCATTTTTTCGTTAAGGGAGACATTATGTAATTAGCATTTTAAACAAATTACAGGCAACATAAGTTCCTGCTTCATCACGTCACCTAAGTCCACTCTTATCTTGCTCAGGTTTTTAACCAGAAATGAGCAGAAATCTTAAAAAATAGTGAATTAATAAATCTTTTTAGTGTTTTTGTAGTGTAAGCAAACACTTAGCTAAGTGAAAAAATAAATTTCACCTGGACCTGATAGGTCTACAAAAGAACTTAAATACTTTGATTCCTTTTATTGCTACTCGACCATCACTCTCACCTCTGTAATAATCATTCACTAGGGATGTGTAGAGAAGATCATCAAATTAAACACTCTGAGTCATTCTATTCATTTCATTTCATTTTTCTTTCATTTTGTGAATTAAATACTATTATTAAATAAAAGCAATTAATTTGATGCCTAACATACTTTCAATGCTCTTACATGAGTTTCTTCCTGTCTTTTGTTCTAGAATTATTTTTATATAAGATGCAATATCATACCAAGCATGTACAATTTTTTCTGTGTCAAGAAGATTTGGAAACAAGTGATGGCACAGTATTTTTTAATATGATGCTTTATCCTCAGTGTGGCAGATTGTATAGATGGTCTCTGAATTACAGATGGTTCGGCTTATGATTTTTCAACTTTATAGTAGTGTAAAGGCCATATGCATTCAGGAGAAACTCTACTTCAAGTACCCATACAATCAATTTATTTTCACTATCAGTACAATCATCAACAAATTACATAAGATATTCAACACTTTATTATAAAATTTGTTTTTTGTTAGATGATTTAGCCCAACTTTATGTTAATGTAAGTGTTCTGGGCGTGTTTGACGTAGGCTAGGCTAAGCTATGATGTTCAGTAGGTTAATGTATTAAATGAATTTTCAGTGTACAATATTTCCAATTTATGATGACTTTATCAGAATGTAAATCCCATCATAAGTTGAGGAGTTTCCATATTTCCCCATAATGGTCAAAATAATATCTCTGGTTTCCTGTGTTCTTTTTAGAACTTTGCCACTCTACTATCAAATGGTGGAATATAGGTACTTTTCTGAACAATATTGTTCTTCATGATTCTCTCTTAGAATGCTTACTTTTGGAATTCAGCAGCAATATGGTGAGGGAACCAAGCAGCTACATGGAGGTGTTTTTGATGAAAGCCCTTCTATGAATGCCCAGCCAAGAACCAGCATCAGACCATCAGACATGTGAGTGAGCAACCAAATTATTTCATCCTCCAGCTGTCCTTGGAACCACCACAGGTGATGTCACATGGAGCAAAAACAGGTCTTTCCCCCCAAAACCCTGCCAGAATTGCAGATTCATGAGATTATAAAAGATCATCTAAGACACTAAATTTTATAGTGATTTCTTATAAAGGAATAAATCATACACTTATAGAGTAACATTTTAACACTCTGTGCCCCCCACACCCTTCAGTTTTACCCTGGGATTTATAAGACTCATATTTTAACTTTTTTCCTACCACTTCATAATCCTTTCTCTGAGGGAGAACTACATCTACTTACTGCTCATCACCTACCACCACTATGAGCAGAAAGTGATGCAAATCAAAGTTTGTCTCTAACAGTACCATAGTTGTTATTCTTACATGGTGACCATGACTACAAAAAATTCTTAAAACTCAGAATGACTATAATGTTCAATAGATCTCTAAATTAGGCACGTCATGCTTTTAAGCATAAGTGTACTTTGACAAAAATCTTAGGAAAAAAAGCATTTAGGGAGTGAAATTGGATGGACATTTGCATAGAAAATGTTATATTCTTTGGAAAAGAGCAAACCATCATACAAACTCGTGTCTATATAAGTCGAGCATTCCTTGCATTTTTTTGTCTATTACAATTCATTTTTACTGCATTTGTTTATCCTGACATCATAATAGCATCTGGATCAAATCTTTATCAAAATTATATCCCAATCTTCACCATAATTCTCAGTTTTACTTTTTGATCATCTTGGTTTCTCTTGGAGACCTCAGCAGTGTATTTATAAACATAGCTTTCGGTAACTGACTTTAATGTCCCAGAAATCTCAAGGTAGTCATAGACTTTTAGTCTTTTCTATTTCACAGACTTTAACCCTTGTCACCTACTAGAACAGAGGTTGGCAGATTTTCTCTGTAAAATGTCAGGTAGAAAATATTTTAAGCTTTGCAGACTTTATATCTCTCTCTGTTACAACCACTCAGATTTATAACTGTAGTACAAGAAAAAAAAAAGCCATAAACAATACATAAAGAAATGGGTCTGGCTGTGTTCTTTACAGGAACATTATTATCAAAAATAGGTGGCAGACTAGATTCGGTCCATAAACTGTAGTTTGCCAAATCCTGTCCTAGAATATGAATGTTGTAGTAATGTTTTTATTAAATATTTGGGATCTCAACTAAGTTCCTATTTATTTATCTAAGCATTCTTCTTTCTACAAAGTGGTTAAGAATGAAGATATTAATATTTTTAAAAAGTTTTTAAAATATAAAAATTATATATTTGAAAAATATTTAATGTTTAAAAAATGCTATAACTATGCTTTTTAACTTGTAACAACAAAAAAATTAAAATCCTTGGAACTTAAAAAAAATGTTTGGTGTTGACAATTTGAATATCATCCCATGAATGAGTTAATGGTAGTCACTTAAACTAAATGTTTGGATTCATTAAAGGAAATAATAGCTTATTTTTGCATACTCAAAAAAATATTTGTTTGATTTTTATTGTAAATAGAAAATAGATGTGAAATTTAATGTATATGGAAGCATATATTTCCTTTTAGCATATAAATAAAAAGATAAAGTTCAAAATAAAGTTAATGGCTATCAAAATTTCCTTTGTATTTCAAATAACAGAGCATTTTTCATATTAAGTATAATTCAAGTTCTCTATTTTTTCTTCTTTTTTTATTTCAGCATAATAAGGGGGTACAAATGTTAAGGTTACATACATTGCTATTGCCTTCCCTCCCCCCTCAAGTCAGAGCTTCAAGCATGCCCATGCCCCCTACAATGCACAATGCACTTGTAATGTATATATATAAATCCATCCCCTCCCCTCACCTGCCTGACACCTGATAAATGTTTTTTGTTTTTTGGGTTTTTTTGGTTAGATTTTATAATTTTGCCTTTACTTAGCAAAGGTTAGAGGTATGCCCTTCCCCTCCACACTGTTCCGCGTGTCTCTCAGATGTGGATCTATCCCCCTAGCCCCCCAATCTCTGGTGAACACCATCCGCCTTTGAGCACCATGTTGAAAATCAGTCAGTACCAATGTGACAGCGAGTACATATGGAGCCCATCCCTCTGATCTTGTGTCACCTTACTTCAGATAATGGGATCAAGCTCAATCCAGGATAATATAAGTGGTGCTAGCTAGTTGTCCTTTCTTAGAATTGAGTAATATTCCATTGTAAACATATACCAAATTTTAATTTTCCAGTCATGAATTGACGGTTCAGTATTTAAAAATAGTCTTGAATGCATTTTTAATTGATTCACTGGTTCACTCTTCCAGGAACCAAACACAGAATATAAATCTAACAAAAAGTATTTCCTTTATAGAGCTTATATTCTACTAGGGGTTACAAATACTAATGACACTAAAAATATATGGCATGGTAGATGATTATAAGACATAAAATTAAAAGGTAAGCATGTAAAGATATAAGGTGGGAGGGGATATAATTTTAGATATTCCATGGATCATTAATAAGAAGCTTTTATTTGGCCAAATACAGGAAAAGCTGTTATCTGATTGTAGTATTATGGGAGAAAAGATTGCAGGCAGAAGGTATAATAAGGGCAAATGCACCAACAAAGGAATTGCATGACATATTTGAGGAAGATCTGGGAGGCCTGTGAGACCAGAGTAGAGGGAGAGATGAGGAGGTAGTAAGGTATAAGCCAGAAGTGTAAAGGGAGGTCAGCTCCTGAGAGACTCTGAAGGCCTTGCAAAGGACTTTGGTGTTTATTTGGAATTGGGAAGTTATTGGAGAGTTTTGACCTGAAAGTTGACATGAATTGATTTACTTTTATAAAGTTTCCTCTGGTAAAGCTAGAGAAAAGATCAGTTAGGATGCTATAGGTGCTTAAAATTAGTGTTAGCAGTGGAGTGGTAGGAAAACAGTGCTCGTAAGAATATTTATTGATCAAAGCATCTTAAAGCAGTGAACACAGGAATTCCATCATTGTTCTGTGGAGAACCATTTCTGGAATATCAGACTTGACGAGTTCCTCCACACTGTGTTCTATATTTATGAGTCAGCCTGAATAAAGGGATGAAGAAAAAAAAGAGAAAAAAATTCTCATGGCCACTGATACCAACTGATATTTTGCCTTTATGCTCAATGCATTTTGAAGGTAGAGTTTAAACTAGTTCCTAAACCTAGATTGTATTTAGTGAGTGAAAGAAAGATAACATTAAATAACTGTGACAATCGATAAAACATATATTGAAAATTATCTAAGTAACAATAATCAGGAGATTTTTATGTGGAAAACTACCAAGAATTATAAAAATATTCAAGGCTCTAAAATGTATACTGGATTTATATAAATAAAGGCCAAATGTAGATAGATAGATGAATGAGAGATGGACGGATGAATAGCCAGACACACAGAAAGAGAGAGACATGGATAGATCTCATAAAGTCAGAATAAGGACCCTTACACTCACAGTACTCTTTCCACTCACAATGAGTTGTCTTTTTTGAGGGATAAGGGGAAGTTAGTGGGATATGAACTTCTCTCAGCATAGATCTAATAAATTTCAACTTTAATCCTTTAATCCACTGCAGTAAATTAGCTGTCATTTTCAGAAAAATATCCTCACAAAAGTTTGCAGCCACTTGCATTGGTCATTAATCTAAATAATACCATCTATTGAGTACTATCTAAAATCAATGATAGTAAATCAGACTCATACAAATCAAAGAATTAATCCTTTCAAAGGAAATATAAGTATTTAAGGAACTGTCTTTCTAATCACAATTTTAGAGTCAGGTCACAAACTTTAATCTGCCCCATTTTCTTTAACATTCAAACCAACACATTTCTGTTATGGTTCATTCTTGAAACATACTTTATTTCAGAGTATATTATTTAACTCTCCAACATTCAGAAATTTTCTAGTTTTTTTTTTTTTTTTAATGTCGAATGACCAATGTGCTTTAAAACCTTCCGCAGTGCTTTGAAATTTATAAATTTATTCTCTTTATTTTCTTGATATTTTGTTTATACATTTTGAATCTGTACTATTAGGCCCATAAAATTTTTAAAAATATGATTTTTGTGGAGGAATCCCTTTATTATTATGAAATGTTCATTTTTATTGCCACAGATCTTCCTGATTTCAAGGCTACTTTTTCAAATAATATATGTATATATATACCAAAATTTTGAATGTTTTAGGGGCTATTCTAGAGATTACAATATTCATCTAATATGTATTGTAGTAGAAAAATAAAAAGTGCTTTAATTACCTTATTGACAATACTAGACATTTACAATAATTTAACTATATTTACCTCTCCCTTGCCTTATGAATTTTATTTTTACATTAATTTTAAAACTAGCAACACATTGTTACCATTTTTATTTAGTTTTATTAACTTATATTAACCTATACATTTACTTTTCCTTTTGTTCATAATTTCGTACCGCGTTTCTTTTCTTACTGTCCCAGAATTTACTTTTGTTTTTATAGGCTGTGTCAACAGCTAATTTTTGCCATAATTGTTTTTCCAGAAAAGACTTTACTTATCTTAAACATTGAATATTTTCACTGAAGTTAACAAATGTTTTCTCTGCATTTTAAATATGTATTTTTTCCTTCATTTTGATCTCTGTGGCTCTGATTAGGTATTTTCTATTAGCTTATCTTCTATGTTACTAATTTTCTCATTTTCTGTGTTCAATATTTGTTTTTACCCATCTTATGTTCTCACTTTCAACTACTCTCCTTTTAAATGTTATAATTTAATTTACATTAATTTCCATATGAATCTTGTTTTTTCTTTTTTTTTCTATTTTTTTTAGACAGTATGTCTATTTGTCACCCAGGCTGGAGTGCAGTGGTGTGATCATAGCTCACTACAGCCTCAAGCTCCTAGATTCAAGCTATCCTCCCCCCTTAGCCTCCCAAGTAACTTGGATTACAGCTATATGCCACCACACACACACACACACACACACACACATATATATGTGTATTATATATATATTTAATTTTTTTTAGATAAGGTGTCTCACCATGTTTCCCAGGCTGGTCTCCATCTCCACTGGCCTCAAGAAATCTTCCCACTTCAGCCTTCCATCTACCTGATTCCTTGGATGTAGTTTTTTAGTGAAATCCTCAAATGTATCTATTTTCTCAAACATATTAATTATATTTATTTTAAAACTTAAAAAGACCATCAGTGGTTCTGCTGCTATTGTTGATTTGTTTACTTGAATCTATTTCTTGCTATCATGGTTTTTTTTAAGCAAAATTTAGACAGTTGGTAAAAAAATTGTAGAAATTCTGATAAGGATGAAAAAGTGAAGATAGATGACTTTAATACAATCAAGGTTTGAGCTGGTTTGAGGACAGAAGCCTCTTTTACAATGCTCTGTTTACCTGTAATTTGTCTGATTCTCATTATGCATTACAACTGGTAACCTAGTATACTTATTAATTACTAACACACTTGCTTCATGGGTCATAAATATTTATTTTTATCTTCTTAACCCACTGAAACTACAAACAATTCTCTCTATTTTCACAGAATTTCTGTTCAGCTTTTTAGCCTTTCATCCTGAAGAGCCTAATAATTCAGCAAATGCTCAAGAGGGAAACTACAGTATTTAGCTTCTTTTTTATAACCACCCTCCTTCCCAAGTAAAAATATTAATCAGTGCAAGTCTCACAGTTAGAATAGTTAGATATTCCAACAAGAAAAAAACATGATTATTTTATACATGTGTGTATGAATATAAAATAGTCATAAAAGTAAATAACATAATAACACATAAAAAGGGTTGAGTATAAATAAAGTAATAAACTGTGTGCTTTTAGTAATGGTCCAATATAAATTTAAAGAAAATATTTAAAACAAGTATCTTGCTATCTGGACAAACTAAAAGAAGCCAGTATTTATCATATTATTAAGAGACAGAACAAAGTTAAAGACTTTTGTGGGACAAGAGCATAGCTCATGATAAATGAAGTCGTAGAGAATGAAGAAAGGCATGCCAGTATTTATGTGCCAAGAAACATTGCTGTTTATAAAGGCAAGAGAATGTACTAGAAATTCAATGGCAAATTCACTGAATAGAGATAAAGCAGCTGTTGAATGTACATAGCAGTTATTAAAGATGAGGCAAAAAAGGTACAGGAATATAATAAGAATAATAAGCAGTAAAATATATTTGGCATATAATTATGCAAAAATTTTATATTATATACTAACTCTATGCCCTAAAAATTAAAAGTATTTTGTGTGATTTTCATATACTTATTATACTTGATTAAATATTAATCAACAAATATACACTGAATAGATTTTAAAGAGTATAAATTTAATATCACTATTACCACAATTCACATGCAATCTGGCCTTACTCCCTAAGAACTTTGGACCTTGAAGAATTTCAATGAGTTGCTCTTTTTGTAGGATGTTTCCCCATTTTTTCATATGCAGATACTTAAGAAGACATACAAGGCAATGGCTACTTCTGTTCCTCAGATCCTATCAACAGGACGTCACATGAATCAGAGTAGGTAGTGTCTGATCAGCAAGGAAGTGATGAAATGCTCAGCTGATTCTCTTGTGGGAGAGAGCCAGGGACATTACCTCAACCTGCAGCAGAATGGTGACATCTACTGCTTTCCCTGCTTCTAATAGTTCTGACTTACTGGAACAAAGAAAAATATGATTTCCAGATAAATAGCTCAGTGCCAGGTGGCAGAGCCTATATTTATTTGTTCTAATAAATCGATCACATCTGGATGAGCAGCTGAAATTAGAGTCAGCACACAATGAAGCTCACTATAATTCATTGTCATTCTCTGACCTTTGTATTTTGTGCATTAGTGAAACTAGTGATTTAAATTGGGACATGATTAGGAACTACAACCTTGGCAATGTTCAGGTCTTTTATAATGGCACTATCTGTGCCATTTTGTAAATTTGATGGTTTGCATTTCTAACTACTACTGCTACATGGAAGAGTCATTCCATGGGTTTTCACCTGGGCCTCTTTATTATGCGTCAGGAATCCAATGTGGTTATAGCTTTTGAAGATATCTATTTCAAAAATATACTATAGGACTGAGTTACCAACAGTGGGAAGGGCAGTCAAATGTTTCTGTTGACTACAACAGCCTGCTGCCTTAAAGTAAACATCACTCAATTTATTTTTGCCACTACCTACTCTGCCTTGGAATCCTCTACAATCTCACTAAAACTAGCGGGCTATTTTCTCAACATTTTTTTTGGAGAGGGGATACCAATAGAGACAAATCCTTTTCAAAGATACCAGAGACTTCCTTCATCATGACACTTTTTTAATCACTTTGAATGGATTAAGTCCTCTTGGTTTAGAAAAGGTGAAGGGTGAGCAAGTTTCACTTTTGAAATCTACTGTGCATTTTCTTTATCCCCCCAAAGGGGATTATACATTCTACCTTAGTTTAGGGGATATCTGTTATTTCCTTTGTTTAGCAAACAAACAAAATGCTAAAACTGAATTTACCATATAGAAGACAAGCATTTGTCTTTCAGCACTTTTATTATGCAGTCTGCAGAAATGTAAGTAAATGTTCTTTTCTCCTAATAATTTGTTCTCTATATTTATCAGAATTGGCAAAATAACTTTCCAAAGTACTGCAGTTCCTCTGCTAAGTCTTTTTATAGATTGTCTTTGTAATTAGCTCCACAGAACATGTTGAAATAGGAACCTAGATACACATAAAAATTTATTATTAATAAAGTCTTAAGGATAGTGTACTTTCTCTCACAAAGTCTTGCCCTCATAACCTCAAGTGAGGATTTGATTGTCATTGGCTTCAGCCCCATTTTAGCCAGATAGTCTTCAGTTCTTTTTACTAAAGGTCTGTGCCATTATATGTTTCCAAATAATGGGTCAAGACATTTTAAAAACAATATAAAACATTTATTTCCTATTTTATCAGTATGTTCTTATTTGAGGCCTAGACAAATTGATCAGGAATAAAACTAATAAAGTTACTCTTACATAGTGCTGTGGAATATCTATCCTGAATGAACCTACTGTTAAAACAAAACAGAACAATCAAAACAAAACAAAGTTTCTGAAATTCAAGAATCTATGTGACTATTTCTCTCATTCGGTAGGTTGTCTGTTTCCTCATGATAGTTTCCTTGGCTGTGCAGAAGCTTTTTAATTTGATCAGGTCCCATTTTTTTAATTTTTGTTGTTGCTGCAATTACCTTTGGGGGCTTCTTCATAAATTCTTTCCCTGGCCAATGTCTATAAGAGTTTTTCCAACATTTTCTTCTAGAATTCTTTTTTTTTTTTTCACCATCCCATTTTCTTTTTCTTTTTCTTTTTTTATTTCAGCATATTATGGGGGTATAAATGTTATGGTTACATATATTGCCCATGCCCCCTCGAATCAGAGCTTCAAGCACGACCAGAATTTTTATAGTTTCATGCTTTAGGTTTAAGTCTGTTAAGCACCATGAATTGATTTTTGTCAGAGGTGATAGGTATGGATCCTGTTTCAGTCTTCTACATGTGGCTATCCAAATTTTCCAGCACCATTTATTGAATAAGGATTCTTTTATGTGTATGTATGCTTTTGTCTGCTTTGTCAAAGATTAGATGGCTATACGAGGATGGTTTTATATCTGGGTTCTCAGTTCTGGTCCATTGGTCTATGTTTCTGTTCTTGTGCCGATACAATGCTATTTTAGTTAATATACTCTTGTAGTATAGCTTGAAGTCTGGTAAACTGATGCCTTCCAATTTGTTCTTTTTGCTTAAGATTGCTTTTGCTATATGAGGTCTTCTCTGCTTCTATACAACGCATAGAATTTTTATTTTAGGTATGCAAAAAATGATGATGGTATTTTAATAGGGATTGCATTGAATCTATAGATCACTTTGAGTAGCATAGATATTTTAACAATGTTGATTCTGCTGACCTGTGAGCATGCATAATATGGTTTTCCACCTGTTTATGTCCTCTTCTATTTCATTCCTCAGCATTTCATAGTTCTCCCTATAATAAAATGTGGTATATGTATACCATGGAATTCTATTCAGCCACAAAAAACAATGGTGATCTAGATCACCTCTTATATTATCCTGGATAGAGCTGAAGCCCATTCTACTAAGTGAAGTATCGCAAGAATGGAAAAACAAGCACCATATGTACTCACCCTCAAATTGGCATTAACTGACTTAACTGACCAACACTTAAGTACACATATAGTATTAACATTCATTGGGTGTCAGGCAGGAGGGGGGAGGAGAGGATGGATATATTCACACCTAATGGGTGTGGTATGCACTGCCTGGGGGATGAACATACTTGAAGCTCTGACTTGGGCGGGGCAAAGAAAATACATGCAACCTAAACATTTGTACCCCCATAATATGCTGAGATTTAAAAAAAAAATTAAAAATTAAAAAAAAATTAAACAAAAAGAATCTATGTTTTATAAACTAGAAATTTAGTGAAGTAAACTCAAAGGCCAAAAACTAAGAGAAAGCAATAGCTTTCATATTTCAAGATTTTGACATGAGTATATTTGCCAAATTTGGTGATTTTATATAAGCATAGCTTCATAGGGCAAGAAAGACTGAGAATGAAATGGGAACCCTAAAACATTACACTTCTGGTGTAAGAAAAACCGAAAATTGCATCCTCACTTATGTGAAACAAGAATAATTGCCTACTTCAATGCTTCTTGCAAAGTAAAGAAGAAAAAATACTTTGAGAATTCATATCTAGAATATAGTTTTAAATAAGTTTGCAGTTCCAAATTCAAACTGTGCATCCTGAAAAAGGATACAGATCAAAATTTTTGCTTTATACTTGATCTATGCTTATTGTGCTTCCTGTTTCTTGGAAGAGGAAAAATAAAAAAAAAGATTTGAAACATTTATTTATACTCAAGTAATTCTATCAGATATAATTTTAAGACATATGACACATCAAAAGGGGTGGGGTACTGATGAAATTTTTAAAAACTGCACATACTGGATTATCAGAAACAAAAGTTTTAATTACTATTTTTAATGATAAAGAGAATATGAATATCCATAAAGGGCAGGGCATAATAAAAATAATCAAACTGATGAGAAAAAATAAAACAGAGAATAAAAATATATTAAAAATAAAATTTATAAAATTAACTCATAGTTTTAACAGCAGAATAGATATAGTGAAAATGATTTATAGAAGTGCAATATCTCAATAAATAAATGATTTATATACATAGAAAGAAATAAAATTGAATAGTGATACTTTACGTGTAGCCTCTAGACTGTATGGAATGTTTCTCAGAGAGAGAATAAAAATAGTAGCAAAAAACATGTATTTCCTTTATTTCACATACACTAACATTTCTAGCAGGATTTTTTATTCCCTCAGAGTAGAAAATATAGAATAAAGGAGACAGAAGAAGACTAAAAATAAAGTAAAAGAAAAGGAGAAGAAAGAGGAGATACTACTGCAGATCCTCATAAAACATATTATTTTCAGAAATGCATGTTATGTATAATAATGTTCAAAATAAGAGTATGCATCTATGGGAGCCAGTTGGTAGTAAAAAACTAATTTATAAATTTCTTGGCATAATATATTCCTTTATAAATTAATGAATAAAATACATATCAATGAATTTTCTTTCTGTAGAACATCAAGTTGTCCATGGGTATATATATACATATATATATATATATATATATATATATATATAATTATCTTACACCATGAGTTGCTAAAAATTAGCATTCTGTTACACCTTTTACACATGGTGAAATATGATATGATAGCTTTCTGGAATCCAATTAGGTACGTTAAATTGCTAAAAGATATGACAGTAAGGAAAATTTCCATTTTTCTTTAAGACTTCAGAGGCCAGAATAGCATTTTGGTTATATCTTCACATATTTTTCTAACCCTTACTTCTATTAAAATTTTTGTTTAAATATATATAATATGTAAAATTTATGCAAATAAATATATAAAAGAAATTAAATGCCAAGTAGTCATGTTCCCCTGTCATGTTCCTCTGAGGTGCCCTGACATAAAATTTCTTTTTACTGTTTCATTTAATTTCAATGAATTTTTGTATCTAATACAACAATTTTAACCATGTGTATCAATTATTTTGTCATAATGATAAGTACTAATTTGTTACCCAAAAATATCTCATTTCTCATCTGATTTTTTTATTTTAATTGTTTAACCTTTACTTTATTTTGTAATTTCTATAGTTTGATGCTAGATCTTGGCCTACCAACAAAACAGGACATTAGTAGAAAATGTGATGAACTCAAGTAAGTTCTGTACCTTTGTTAATAGTATTATACCAAGGATGATTCGTTAACTTTGATGAAAGTTTTATTGTTATATAAAATGTTAAAATTAAGAGAAGCTCTATTAAGTGGTTACAGGAGCTCTCTGTACTAATTTTGCAATTCTTCTATAAGTGTAATACTATCACAATTTTTTAATGACTTAAAAAAGATGAACCACTGTATGGCAGGTGCCCCTTATATGAAGGGATAGGTCTGGTGATTCAAACAAATTTTTATGCTCATTTTTATTATTCTCATGCCAAAATAATATATATTATCCAAATGGAAATTTTCACTGAGAATATTAATTTTTTTTATGGTAGACAGTAAATAAACCATGTAAACTAAGAACTTGATGTTGAGATATGTCCAAAGCTTAAAGTTAACTTAGTAAAATACTAACAGACATAAAAGTTTTTACAATTTTTTCACTTTTATTAACATCTGAAATTAAAGTTTTTTAAAGGGGAGAGGGCATTATGTTTTTTGTCTTTTTCTTTCTTTCTTTCTTTCTTTCTTTCTTTCTTTCTTTCTTTCTTTCTTTCTTTTTTTCTTTCTTTCTCTCTCTCTCTCTCTCTCTCTCTCTCTCTCTCTCTCTCTCTCTCTCTCTCTCTCTCTCTCTCTTTCTTCTTTCTTTCTTTCTTTCTTTTTTTTTTTTTCTTTGCTCCTTAACAGAATCATTCCCTGGGTATTTTACAGTGAAGAGAAACTTATTGGCTCATGGTTCTAGAGGTTGGAAAGTTCAAGATTGAGGGTCTGGAATATTGCAAGGGACTCCTTGACACACCAACCCATGGTGGAAAGGCAAAGAGAGAATGAAAAGGAGAAACAAAAGGGGGCCAAACTTGTATTTTTATAAAGAAACTACTCTTGTGATACCGAACACACTCTGCACATAGGGCATTAATCTACTCATAAGGGAAGATACCTCATGGCCTAATCACCTCTCTTTAGCCCCTATCTCCCAACACTGTCACAAAAGAGATTAAGTTTCCAAAACTTGCTTTGCATTTTTTTAAGAGACATATTCAAACCATAGCATTCATTAATCTTCAGAGAGTAATTTTGGGCAAAATATTATTTTAGAAGTTTATTTAACTCCCTTTTGTGGAAAATATTATTAGTGTATGTTAAAAAGATAATTAATAAATGACTAGTGATAGTAAGATAAATTAATAATGGGTATATAGCATAATAAATATTCAAAGTATAAGCATGTTTGGGCTATCTTATACTTTTTAGTTGTTTTTTTGTTTTGTTTTTTTTTTTTTAGAGACAGAGTCTCGCTTTCTTGCCTAGGCTAGAGTGAGTGCCGTGGCGTCAGCCTAGCTCACAGCAACCTCAAACTCCTGGGCTCAAGCGATCCTCCTGCCTCAGCCTCCCGAGTAGCTGGGACTACAGGCACGAGCCACCATGCCCGGCTGATTTTTATATTATATATATTAGTTGGCCAATTAATTTCTTTCTATTTTTATGGTAGAGACGGGGTCTCGCTCAGGCTGGTTTTGAACTCCTGACCTTGAGCAATCCGCCCGCCTCGGCCTCCCAGAGTGCTAGGATTACAGGCGTGAGCCACCGCGCCCGGCCTTTTTAGTTGTTTTTTAAATCAACATATAAGATGCAAATATTCTTGAAAGGTAAGATTTTATGTTTTATTTTTAGTGGCATGAATCCTCAGATAACAATATGTATGATGTAACTTCGGGAATTTTTCATTTTAGATGCATTGCAGGGATGACTAGGGGGAAAATCCTCAAGCTTGTTAAAATTTATCCAATCTATCAAATATTGCACATACAACTGTATTAAGACATTATTCAGTCTTTTCAATGATCTCAGTCATCGTAAGTGCTGAATATAGAATTGAATCTCTATTTCATCTACCTTTCTCATCACTGTTGTTATTCCTGCTCAGCATCATGGTTTGAACTATGTATTCTCTTCCACTTTCAATTTTTCTGAAAATCCTTCTACACTATTTTTTTTTTATATTTTCAAAGGTTCCTATAACTATTTTCTGTATCATTGTGAATAAAATAAGATGTGCATATTAAATGTGATATTTATCTGCCTTCACTATGCTTAGGCAATAAGGAGGACCACTGAATATATGTAGCTTATACAAATAAGAAAAGAAAAACAAAATTGAACACATTTTTCACAGGTAAAGAGCTTACTACTCTGAGTGTTTATTAGAATAACATGAGAAATTTTAAACATACTATTGTCCAATCCCAGTCCAGTTAATTAGAAGTTTTGTGGATGGAGCCTATCTACAGTTTTATTTTTTTAAAAAGCTCCCCAGGTGATTCTTGCTTGGGAGTTTTGTAAAGGCTCCCTGAGTAACTCTTACAAGTGCCATTAGGATTAGATCCACTGGTGTAACATATACACTCAAACTCTCTTGTCTTAGGAAGGCTTTGAATTGTGAAAAATCACTGAAAATTCCAAAGGGCTCTCATTTACATGGGTTATATAAATTAAGATAGACTCTATTAGAAATTAAAATAGCAAACTAAAGCTATTTATTCATTTTAAAAAGCAGTAAGAAATCCAATGGTAAACCCAGTGGTTATTTGGTTAACATATGTTAACCAAAAATATGAAAAATATTTTATGAAAAATAACTATAATTTATAAACAAATAGAAATAATAAGAAAAGTGGACTTATTTTCTTTTTACACATCTCCTTAATTACTATTGATAAATTAATTAGAAGATAACTGGACCCATATATCTACTTGTGTATTTAATTTTTGGAGATATCATATATTATGTATCCTCTGGTAACCTCCACTATACATCCTTTAGAAGATAAGACAGAAAAGGAAAACTCTATCTAATTTTTAGGGAGATGATTTGAACTCCTTGGTACCCTGAAAAAGTCTTATGAATTCTCAGGATTCCTAAGACCACATTTTGAGAGTTCTTTCTACATTAAAAGGATCACATATATTTTCTCCATTGATAAATACTGTGTGTGAGGGTTGCAGAGTAAGGGTGGGAATTTTTGCTTAAAATTTATTTTCTCAAGGTTAGATCTCTTATCTGGGAATTGGATAGATTCTCTAAAAGTTTATTGATATCACAGAATTTGAAATTTGGGGTAAACATTTAAAATTACAGAAAAGTTACAAAAGTAGTAAATAGAATTCTCTTATATTTATTACTTTGCTCCTACTAATGATAATATTTTAGATAACTATAATGCAATTATTAAGGACAGAGAATTAACATTGACATAATATTATTAATTAAACTCCAGATCTCATAAAAAATAAAAGTTTTTTTCCCATTAATGTTGTTCTTTTGTTTCAGGATCCTATGCAGGATCCCGCATTGCATTTAGTAATTTCTTTTTCATCTCGTCTATTCTGTGACAGTTTTTCAGATGTTCCTTATCTTGCATGACTTTGATATTTTTTAATAGTTCTGATCAATTTTTTTTTGAATTATATCCTAGAATTTAGATTTGCCTAATGTTTTCTCATTATTGAAATGAGGTTATACACTTTGGCAAGAATATCACAGAAAGCATGCTGGTGTTCTTCTTGGTGCATTATATCAAAGGTTTCATGATGGGAATATATCTTGTTGGTGGTTATGTTTACTTTGATTACCTGGTTGCTTTGGTGTCTAATGAGTCTCTTCATTTAAAGTTATTATCTTTCCCCTTTGTATTTGTATACTACCTTTCGGGAGATACTTTGAGACAACACAAATTCTGTTTCTCCTTGCACTTATTTTATTTATTGTCCACTTACTTTAGCACCTGTTGGGGTATCTTGTTTGCGGCCATTATTGTTGTAGCATTTGCCTAAAGACTATTCTATATTTTTAATTGAAATGCTAATGCAAAGAAGAATAATTCATTCTCCCACATTTCTGAAAATATAGCTGAGTATGTGTATAATTGTGGACTTGTGAATATTTATTTTATGGGATAAAATCTAATACTGTCATAATTTCAATGTCAGTTGAATTATTTAATGTCAATATTTTGCTGCTCAAATTTTAACTTTTGATCACAAAATAATAACTGCTTTGAGAAATCACATGTACTCTTTTGAAAAGCAGAATTTTAAAAAAATTTCTTTATATGCTAACACCATATATATTGTAGAATTATTTTGTATTTCTCTGTCCTAGCCTGGATCACTTGTAGTTGTAAATGGTATTTAGAAACCAACATCTGAGCACTAAGTGTGCTCTTTTCTTTGCCATCAAAATTTTTTTTCATTGAATCCTGCTAAATTCTCTCATTATTATTCAATTTTGTCTTCATTTTGAAATTAGTAGAGTATTGACTTTCTTTTATATTAAGTTTGGTGGTCAATATAAAAATAATGGAATTTTAAAAATGTTCTTCTTTGTTTACAATGCTTACTTATGACAAATTTCCTAGCAACTAAGTCTGTTACTTTTTGTAAAAAGTCACTGACTATTTCCAGGGCTGCTTTGAATTTATACTATCATAGGCAGCAGTCCTCTGAAACAGAGCTTAATGGATACTTCAATCAAAAGTATTTCTTCGCAGTAGTAATCCTCTGGTTTCACCAGCTGGGGATCTTGACTGCTCCTACAAGTTCCATCACTTTCATGCTGAAATCAAGGTAAATTGCTGCTGTGTTTCTTTGTAAGCTGAGAGATCCCACCAAGAGATTTTTGTTTTGTTTTCTTATGTTGAAAAACCAAGAAAGTAAACTTTAATATTGCATTGTATTTTTGAAAACTATTTTGTTTTTCCTAAAAATAATTGTTTAAATATGACTTTCTGTTAGGACCAAAGCCTTCATGTTAGATTTTTTTCTTCTGGATACTTTATATCTTTTCAAAATTATAAATATATATACAGAGTGTATATACATGTGTATTTATATACACATATGTATGTATGTATATGCACGTGTATATGTATGTGTATAAATCTAGCTGTATATGAAAATTTAGTAATATGTAACAATCTAGCCATGTTACATTACACAAATGCATTAGTTTGTTGGAAATAAAGTTGTTTGTTTACTTTTTATAATTAAATTTGATTTTTTGAGTATAAGAAAGAGAATATAAAAATGCTACATTCTAATACAAAGTATGTCTTCTAAGTATTAAAATATGTATATTTTAAAGAAATATAATGAGTGAAAGCAGTAGAGATACTTTCTAGATAGGATTTCCAACCTTGTCTTGTCTCTGAAACATTTTTTTAAGATATAATTATAATACTAATTAAATTATCAATATTTTGATGCTATTCATCCCAAATCCTACATGTTTACTATATTTTTTACTCTACATGATTTATGGATTTATTTACCTTTATAAATATGAAATACTATTTCTTTATAAAATTGTATTTATTATTTGTGATTTTTTGCTATTTTACTTTTAAGCAAAAGTGAGTGATTTTCATAGATATTAATATGAATTTATTCCTAAAAATAAAAATTATTGATATTTACAGTATATATCTTCTATTGCACTGGAATTAATACTATTTACATACTTTAATATAATATTTATAAAAAAATCAAGTGATAAGACAATAATTCTTTTACATCACTGATTTTAGTATAAATGGGGAAAGTTAAACAGTGAGAGTTACATAAACACATACACACACAAAGAAATAGTTACGCCCTTTTCTGCTTGACTAATTTCACTTAAAATAGTGTACTCTTATTTCATCTATATTGCTGCAAATGGCAGAATTTCATTCTTTTTTAATATCTTAATATTATTCCATTGTGCATATAGACTAAATTTTCTTTATTCATTCATCCATTGATGGACACATAGGTTGATTTCATATGTTAATTATTATAAATAGTGCTACAATAAATATGATGGTTCAGATATTCTTCAATATACTGATTCCCTTCCATTTGGGTATATACTCAGCAGTGGGATTGATGAGTCATATGGCAGTTCTATTTTTAGTGTTCAAGAAACCTCCATATTTTTTTCCACAGTGGCTATACTATTTTACATTCCCACCAACAATGTACTAGGGCTCCCCTTTCTCTGAATGCTTATCAACATCTATTATTGCCTGGATTTTGAATAATAGCCATTTTAACTAGGGTGAGATGATACCTCATGGTTTTGATTTGGATTTCTCTGATGATTAGTGAAATAAGTAGGCACAGAAAGGCAAACATTTTATGTTCTCTCTTCTATGTGTGAGCTAAAAAGTTGATCTCATGGAGGTAGAGAGTATAATGTTGATTACTAGAGCCTGGGAAGAGTAGGGAGGAAGAGAAAAGAGAGGTTGGTTAATGGGCACAAGAATACAGTTAAATAGAAAGAATAATTTCTAGTGATTAATAGAGCAGTTGGGCTACTACAGTTAACAATAATTTATTGTGTATTTCAAAATAGCTAAAAGAGAAGATTTGGAATATTCCTAACACAAAGAAATAATAAATGTTTGATGTTTTAGATATCAAATTTATCCTGATTTGATCATTACATATTGTATACATGAATCAAGACATCATATGTGTCTCATAAACATGTTCAACTATTATATGTCACAAAAAAGGAAAACAAAAAGATGAGAGCTAAAAAAATGCAATTTAAAAAGTAGCTTTATTTTAGCAATATGTTTTAACTGAACTTATGAAAAGCACTGTAAATAAAAGGTAACAAGCAGGAAAAGTTAATAGAATTCTGAATTCTTTAGCTAGAAAACTTAAAATTCTAGAAAAAATAATAAACTTTGACATATTTAAGTTTTTATATCCATATTATAAGTTTAGAAAAATTAGGCAAAATTATCATCTTTTAAAAACTACACAGAGAATCAACAGGTTTAGAAATTTAAAACATATTATTAATATATAAGAATTAGATTTTAAAAGGTCATAAAACATAATGACTTTTAATAAATAATCCACTAACATTTTGTTTTGCCTGCTTTCTTATGTTCTATCATAAACTAGTTTGTATTAATCAAATACTTGAATTAATCTATTAACTATTTTTAATATTTTGCCATAAAATTCAAAAATTGCAATATATGCATGTAATGTTGTGTTAAGTATGAATATATACACACACTATGCTATTAGTTCTTTTCATGTCAAATGCATAAATAAATAGAAAACATGTTTTAACATAATTAGTAGATATATGAAGTGTTGCCAGTATATGTCAAGTTGTGTTTGAATAAATATGCTCACATTGTTATTTTAATAAATTGTCAAAATGATACTTGAAAGGTATTTTTAGCACAACAATTTGGGAAATATATTTATTGAGTAACAAGGGAGAACTCCTTCATTTACACTTAAATGATATGTATATAATCTGATAAATTTTAGCTAAAATTTAATTTCAGTTCACATATAAAATATTTCTTATATGTCCACTGTGATTCAGATGCCATGGTAGGCCTAGAGAGTTCATGAACCTTCAGGAAAGGCTCCCACATCAATATAGAGATGATGCTTAGAAGACATGACTGTTGAGTTGGGTCTTAAGGAATTTGCTAAAAAATACTAGCAAGGAGAAATAAAAAGAGTATAGACATTCCAGAAAGATGATATAGCTAATTAAGTCTTGGTTATAAGAAAAAGCATTTTATACTTGTAAAAATAATTATTTTAATATTCCTTAGATGGCAAGAGAGGTAAGCAAGATGATATGGACAATACTTAGTGCCAAGAAAGATGAGAGAAAAGACTGAAGTGAGTAAGATTATTAATAGTTTTGCCTTATAGAAAAGCTGAAGCAGCAGGATTTATGATGAATTTAGGAAGAAAAATTCTGAAAATGCTGACCTAAAACAGAGTCAGTAAGGATGTTGTATTAATTTCCTATGTCTGTTGTAACAAATTACCACAAACGTGAAACAACACAAATTTATGATCTTACAGTTCGGGGGTTCAGACATCTGAAATGAGTCAACAGGGCTGCATTTCTTCTGGAGCTTCTAGTGGAGAACTCATTTCCTTGCCTTTCCCGATTTTAGTGGCTGCATTACTTGGATCATGGTCTCTTTCCTCATCTTTCAAGTTTATAACTCCAACTTCTGCTTCTGTGGTCACATTTTCACTCTGACTCTGACCTTCCTGCCTTCTTCTTCTAGTATCCTTCTGATGATATTGGGACTATTCAGATAATACAGGATAATTTTCCCATATAAAGATCTTTGATTTACTTACATCTGTAAAGTCCATTCTGCCATGCAAAGCAACGTTTTCATAGTTTTGATAGATTAGGACATGAACAACTTTGGAGATCATTATTCTGCTTACTATCAATCCAAAACATGTTTTTGTATATTTTCATTAATTCAAAATATTATCATTAAACACCTCTTACTAGCAACATAACCATGTGTGATCAATGATTTCCACTTAGGTTTTAAGACCTAACTATATCTGAATAAAGGTCATAGTTAATGTCATTGTACCATGTCAATTTCTTAGTTCTGACAAATGTACCATGTTTATGAAAGATGTCAACAAGCAGAAGTGGATAAAGTTAATATAGGAATTACCTGAATTATCTTTACAATCTTTACTTAATTGTAACATTATTCCAAAATGAAAAAAATCATATAAATAGATAAATAACCAGGTTTTTTAATTGAATGCAGAATAATTTCTTTCCTACTGATACCTTATATAGGTAGTGAAACATCTTGTTTATATTATTAGGTACTTTATATTAATTAGGTACATAAATTAATTGCATTTTACCACATTTCATTTGATGCAATATTAACTGAAAATGTGAATTTTAATTATATATATTTTCAGCTTCTTAGAATTGGTTACAATTGTGTACATATTTTTCTATCATAGTCTTGATATTCTGAAGAAATATATTCTTAAAAAAACTAGTCCTTCTTATTAGTTGTTAAATTTACTCTAATTGTATTATGCATAATAATAAATAAAATATAAGTTTATATAATCTTTACCTCTCCATAAAATGAAATTTAGAACTAAGAGCACAGACAATATATAAGCTACATATCCCAAAATTATTTTATTGAAAAATAGGTGTGCATTCTCAGTGATTTAAACCTTTTATTATATTAGTAATCTTGTTATTGAATGTGAATCAGTTTGAATTATTATTAGTCAATGGGGAGCTTGGTGTTTGAATATAATAGAATCTATTTTTCTTGTTTTTGTTCTTTGACTAATCAGTGGGCAAATAAAGACAAAATATTGTCATATTCTAGCACAAAATGTACAAATAGCAAACTAAAAGTGTTATTAATAAATTAATAGATCTATATACCATTTCAGGTCAGCAAATCATATTTTATTCCAATAATTTTTGTAACTAATTTTTCTGTTTTGATAAAATTATGTGTTCATAATTTAAAATTTGATATACACCCTTGGACTTTTTGTAATATAATTGTTCCTCTCAAACTATGATTGTATTTATTAACTGTGAATACAAATCTATTCAAAATAATAGAGTTTGTAATGATGAAATTCCCGTAATAAGTAAGGTTTTCAAAGGTTAGTATGGATTGATAGTTAAGAATATTTAAATGACAATATTATTAAATATATAATGTTAAATGTTTAACATAATTCACAGTAAGTTTAAATAACTGTTCAATATTTTAGGAATAAACATTATCACTTCCAATTTAGAATATGTTTCATAATTATTTTTTTATTCTTATTTTAAGGATTGTGCAAATTCATAAAAAATAAAAGGCAATTTAAAAGAGGCCTGGATTTATAATTTAAAAATTTGGGAGAAGCTTGAATGGAAAGACAGTTAATAAAATATATAAATAAGATATTTTAGTTGAAAAAGAAAAGAAACCTGTGAATATTTCTGAGAGGGGGCCAAGTTGGCAGACTACAAGCTGTCTGCATACTGGTGCTCTTGCAGTAAGGATGAAAGTGACAAATAGATATTCACCTTTGGATCAATCATCTGAGCAAGAGCTCTGGGAGTCCATGGAGAGGAAGTGGGAGTGAAGGGAAGAAGATAGAAATGGGATGAGCTGCTCAGAAAGACTGGATGAAATTTGTGAAGCAGCCCACAAAAGAGGAGAAAAATCTTGGACTTCATGCTTTTACAGAAGATACTGTAACCAAAGTGGTGGGAGGACCTCTCCCCTGCAGCAGTCTGTGGATCAGTCTGTATCCAGACTGATACAGAGACCTGACCAGAAGCTATGCAGCTGTATTTCTTTAAAGAGAAGGGACAGTTGGCTGTGAGCCCTGGGCCCAGTGGCTAATGCCATTGTAATATCCCAACTCTGGAACACTGCTTTTCCCAGGAGTTAGACTTGTGACAGATGCTTTACCCTACCCCCTGTTAGGCAGGGAGGGGTCAGGGAATCCAGGTGCTCACTTACACTCTGTAGGCAAGTGACATGCACCCCTGCCACCACTGCTGCCACTGGAGGCCCTAGGCAGAGCAAGAGATCATGGGTCCTGGATCCCAATACTGTGCCCAGGATGATCCTACTAGGCTTCACTTCCCTTGGGACATGGACAGAACACATTCCCATAGGCGTCAACTCCCACTGCTTACTGCCAGGGCAGCTGGAAAGCTGCCACCACTGCCTAAAAGGCCCTGGGTGGGACAAAAGCCAGTGCAGCCACATATTAACCCTCTCCTGCATCCAGTTAAGCTTTAAGAGTAGGACTCATGCACACTATCCAGGGACCCATCTCTACCTTCACCAAACAACAGGGTTCCCAGCAGAAGAGAACAGGTGCACCATATCTGCTGTGTGTTTTGAGCTGACAGAAGTGGCCCCAGGTGAGAAGGATCAGCATAAAAGCTCTGGTAGCATAAAAATAACACACTGTCTTGATGCCCCCAAAGGATCAAAATAGATCTCCAGTAATGAACTCCAACCAAAAGAAAATTGTTGAAATGTCAGAAATGGAATTCAGATTATGGTTGACAAGATGAATGGAATTGAGGAGATGGTAGAAAAGCATCTCAAAGAAAGAAAAAAATATTCAAAAATTGAATGAAAAATTTACTAGACAGATAGATTAGAAATAACAGAACTTAAAGAAATAAAAGAGTCATTTAAGGAATTTCAAAATACAGTTGAAAGCTTTAACAATAGAATAGACAGGGGTCCTTAAACTTTTTAAACAGGGGGCCAGTTCACTGTCCCTCAGACCATTGGAGGGCTGTTGAAGAGTGCAGTGCACATTCCACACATGAACACTACGGGCCTGGGATGAGTCAGCTGCTAAGCAGCACAGGCAGCAGTGGCAAAAACACTCTGCAGGCCAGATAAATGTCCTTGCAGGCCACATGTGTCTCACAGGCCATAGTTTGAGGACCCCTGGAATAGAAGAAGCAGAAGAGGAATTTCAGAGCTTAAGACAAGGAATTTGAAGTAACCCAGTCAGCAAAAAATATAGAAAAGAAAACAAAAGAATAATGAACAATCACGTCGAGAATTATGGGATCATACGTTGTGAGCTAATATAAGAAATATTTGTATCCCTGTGGGAGAAGAAGAAAATTCAATAAACATGGAAAACTTATTTGAGAAAATAATAGAGGAAAAATTCCTTTGTATTGTTAGAGGTTTAGCTATCGAGATACAAGATGATCATCAAACACCTGGAAGATTCAAAGCAAATAGAACATCATGAAGTCGTATAGTCATCAGCCTGTCCAAAGTTGAAGTGAAAGAGAAAATCCTACAGGTTGCAAGATGAAAGCAAAAATTTACTTACAAAGGGAAAACCATCAGACTAACACTAGACCTCTCAGCAGAGACATTTCAACCAGAAGGCATTGGGTTCCCATTTTTAATCTTCTTATACAAAATAACTGGGGGCTGAGGGAACCAGGAGGAAAACATATGTTCTCTACAGGGGACCTAACTAAAAAATAGAGATTTAGATTTATATGTTGATATAGGAGTATTTTTTACACTGACCATTCATATTATATTTTACTCTGAGTGAAAGGACCTTGTAATAAAGTGGGATTTATCATTGACAATGTCACTCCTTTTATTGACTGTGTCAATAAAAGCTTATGCTTGTGCTCTATTTAAATTAATTTCAATTTCACATAAAATATTAGTAAGAAGAAAAGAGAAGGTCCCTTTGATTTTCTCAGAGCATCCCTATTTTTAATTTTATTTGGCCCATTACTGTTTTTACAATTTTAATTTTTATGATCCTTTTGGAATTGTCCAGGCTTCTTGGAGTAATTGCAAAGTGAGAGATTGGGTTGGTTTCAAAACTTATAAGACTGTTTAGGGGTTAAAAATTGGCTGGACAATTGTTACAGTTTTAAACTTATGATCTTACTTGCTTTTTTATTTCTGTTTTACTTCCCTTTCTTTTTCTTTCTTGGTTAGGGTATAGCACATTTGACCAATAAAATTAACTAGATCATAAGTTTGAAAGGGAGCACAACTGGAACATTGTCTTTTTATTATAATTGACAATCCTTCATGTAATCTATTTATAAAGTTTGAGTTAAGAAGAGCATCATTTTGGCGGTCAGCATAATTTCCTTCTGACAGACCTACATATTGTTAGACATTTGTTCAAATTTTGACAATCCTTCATGTAATCCATTTATAAAGTTTGGGTTAAGAAGAGCATCATTTTGGTGGTTAGCATAATTTCCTTCTGACAGACCTACATATTGTTAGACATTTGTTCAAATCTTTCATAGGATGGCATTACAGGCTCATCAAGATACTGTCAGCATTGTTGTATTTTGTTATAATCAACTACTCTTGTAAAACTAAAGGACGAGCATTCAGTAAAGCTTTGGCACTATTGTAGATCCATTCACAATCTGCTTCAGAAAAATATATCGAAGTCCTCTAGATCTGCAGTCCCCAACCAATGGGCAGGGATCAGTATCGGTGTGCAGCATGTTAGGAACTGGGCTGCTGAACTCTGCTGTACCTTCTACCCCTAGTCCATGAAAAAATTGCCTTTTTGAAACTTGGGTGGTGCTGGGGAACACAGCAAGAGATGAGTAGAAGACAAGCAAGTGAAGATCCATCTGTATTTACAGCCACTCCCCACAGCCAGCATTATCCCCTGAGCTCCCCCCATTTCACACCCCGAGTCTGAGTCTGTGGAAAATTGTCTTCCATGAAACTAGTCCCAGGTGCTTAAAAGATTGGGGACTGCTGCTGTAGAAGATTTTTCCAATTTCCCTTTGCTATTCAATCTTTGACTTTACTTTCTGATACTATTAATAACATGTGAACCAAATGATATAAATCAGAGAATCTAGAGTCATAAGTTTAAATATTTATTTGAACTCTCTAGCAAATTCAATGGGTTCTGAAGAGGATCCAGGAATTCTTTAATTATGTTTTTAAATTCTACTTTTGGCCATGATGAGTAAAGCAAAGCCCATTATTCTGCACCAGACATAGTGTTCTCAAAATGGACCAGGACAACAGAGAGAGGAGGGAAAGAAGGAGGAAGGGGAGGTAAGTCCAGACTGGGAAGTTCTGACAGGCAGAAGGAGGAACTTACGAAGGGGAAGAAATTTGGCAGTCTTTTTCAATTCAGAAATTTTTTCGACTTGTTTTTTTTTTTTTTTTTTTTACCTCTTGCAAAGAAATACTTTATCAGAACCTCTTTTAGAAGTTTCTAAGCAGCATTGGAAATAGCTCTCTGTGTTATTTTGCTCTATGTTAGAGCTGGCTTTTTGTAATTGAGAATTCAGATTAATTAGTTTAGGTATTTCAAAAGTATGCCACTTTGGCCATTGTAATTCGAAGTCATCCTGAGTTATATGAGACCATTTGTCTACATATTTGCATGAAGAGGCACCATAAGTATTAAAAAGGAATCTAAATGTTGTTTCTAATGGCAGATCTCTCTTTCAATAGAAAGTCTCAGTTTTAGAAGTATACTTGCCTGTAATTTAGACTTTCCTT
Source organism: Microcebus murinus (assembly GCF_040939455.1). Taxonomy (NCBI): domain Eukaryota; kingdom Metazoa; phylum Chordata; class Mammalia; order Primates; family Cheirogaleidae; genus Microcebus; species Microcebus murinus. Next base: position 19,867,280 of record NC_134114.1, read on the forward strand.
TTGAATGATCAAAAAGCCTAGTGGGAGGTGATATGGATAAAGTATGCTATTGTGGGAATAGAACTTCAAGGTGTTACCTTTGAGTCAGTTCTTCCCTTTTACATGTCTTAGTGGTCCCAAGAGACTTGGGTGCTTAAGGCATTAAGTGCTCAGCCTTTCTGTGTCTCCACCAGATGAAACAAGGTTCCCTGTATGTTCTTATTAAGAAATTCCCTGTGAGATCTTTACACATCATGAGTGAAAAGCTCCAACACTTTCATAAGACCTAAGGTCACCTTAGGGGCCTTTTGGCCAGAAGGAACAGTGTCTCTTATCTTCTACACTTATCTCATCCTCACAGAGAGGCTTTTATAATTTTCTTGGAAGAAGAACATTTATACTTGTCAATTGAAGTAAACTTCAGAATCTGGCCAGTTTTAAAGATTACAGATTTTTCTGTTAAGCCACAAAGATTCACTTCTGTTTTTCAAATAGAAACTGTTTTCTCCCTGACCAAAATTTCAAAGGAGATAAAAGTTTGAAAAACTCTTAAGCATTTTCCAAACAAAACCTTAACCTCAGAGAAAAGTAAAAATCACAAATCTGTGATTAACAGAATCTCTAGAGAATAACAGACAAAACTCCTATCTTGCACTTGAGCTTCAGTTCCAACTTTGTTGAGTTAGGGATGTGTTATGATCAAATAAAGACTAAACCTCAACTGAGCTGGGAAATTTAAACTCAAGAGTGGACTTAGCAGAGATGCCTATTGGCTCTAACAAGGTCAGATGGGCAAAGTCATTCATGCCCGTGCCAGGGCCCCAATTGTCAGTAAAGTGACAGGAATCACTGAAGGTCCACTTTGGGTCCCTTCTGTGGTCACCAAAATGTAAACCTTACATAATGAGATTCAGAAAATATCATTAAGTATAGAGTTTATTCAAGTGCAAATCTTAGGACAGCCACTCAAGAAACACTGACTTCAAACAAATGAGATCAGTATTGTAGAGTGGAGAAGTTAAAGTTTCACTTGTATAGGCAGAGACAGAGAAGTTTTAGCAAGATTACATTTTCCTTACAAAATGAGCACATAGGTTGCAGGGATTTGATTTGTTACAGATCGGTATATTCCAAATAAGATTACTTTATTACTCTATGAGGAGAGGTCATTATATGAGGGGGTTTTATCTCTGGTGCAACTTGGTCTTCTTAATTATTTATAGGAAAAAAAAAAAGGGCAGAAGTTGCAGCTATATGCCAAGTGACTCAGGCTGCATAGCTGAGATTTTCTTAAGGCTCAGAACGATTTAAATTTCCAACAGCTTTAAGTTTCAATTATTTAACTTCACAAATACTTATTTACTAATTCTCAACCAAAAGAAAGTATCAAAAGAGTGTTGAACAGAAGAAGTTGTTAGGCACATGCAGCTTATAAATTAGAAACATTAAGTAAATAAGAACAGAAAGTCACTTTTTAATCAGTTATGATTGTGAATAGTGCTCTGAAGAAAATATCCATGTTAATAACACTGCTAAACAGTTATAATGCAGACATGTTATATGCATGGGTAATGTGTGGGGGTAATTTGTCTCTTGTACTGAAATTGCACAATAAAATCTTGTAGACAGTGCATTAATTTAAGAATATAAAAATCTGGATCCTTGTTCTATTCTTCCTATACCATGGTCTTCCACTTGCATGAATCATTTTATTTCTCTGTGCTTTAGTTTTCTTATCTATAAAAGGAAATTCTATAGATAGATCTTATGTTTAGTTATTTAAAAACTATCTTTTTTTCCCTAGGAAGTTAAGCATTGCTTTTATTTGATTAAATTAGATCAGTGCTATGTTGTGATTTATTTAAAATACTTGATTATGCACTAGATATGACTGATCACAAGTATGTGAAAGTCAAGTTAATGTTATCATGAACTTGACTAAATCCATGAACTTGACTAAATTTACTTCACTAAATCCAAAAATAAGTCCATTATAAACACACCCTTTTCCTTTCAACAAGGAAGATTATTCCAGATTGTACTCTAAAGATAAATTCAGCAGTGATTAATGACATGAAACTATATTATGAAAGTATGAAAATCAGTAATCATTTTGCTGTTAAATATTTTTAATTATTAAGCTATAGGTAAATAATTTTACCATTTTAAGATATAAGTATGATAAAATGAAGCTTACTAATACAAAATGTCTGAGATTATTAATACATTCTTAGACAATTATAGACATAGATGTTTAATTCTATCATCTAAGTGAACTTTGATAAAGCAAAATTAGAGCTAATTTTTAGTTATTAGTCATTGATTTTGATTCTGTCTTCCAGTTTTGTCACTCCTATTCTTGCTATTTATCCATTAATGGTAATGTCACTGATAGGCTGGGGCTGCTTACTTTTATCCATGTCATCCTTGTAGAGTCCTAACTTGACATCAGCCCCCAAACCTTTTAAAGATGGCTTGCTTGAATGAATTCTTACAATAAGCAGAAACCTGGGGCCCACAAGAGTTTAGAAATTAAATCCAGAGGTGCACTTTGTGGTGAAAAAATTTTGAGGTCAGAGACAGGTACATAAACCTAGATAATCCAGTGTGAGAGTTTTTAAATATCCATGTGAGTAAAAGTATACTTTATCTTTGTCACTTTTGTTTATATACAAAGAAAATTGTTATATTAATACACTAATAAAGTGTAGAAAATTAGTTATTAGTTATATACATACTATATTTGCCTTGACAACAATTGTCTACTTATTAGATATTCAGTGCCTTCACTTATTTAATCCAAACTAATATAAGAGTAGCAGGTACTTATTTTAGTTCCAAATTGGTTGAGTGAGAAATATATCATTCTTTATTTTTCTATACCTAAACTTAGCTACCTTTATCCAGAATCCAACAGGAAAAACAAAAGATAACTTTCTTCGAGTTTCATTCATGTTCCATGACCACTTATAGCAATATCTAATTGTGAAGTCAAGGGTGTGAATAGAAGTAAGTATCCATTCCTCAATCAATTATATTCTCAGTTTTATTTGGCTTCTTATCCTAAGAATGTTCATTTACATTTTATTTTTAAATTATAAATTATTGAATTACATGAGAGGTGACAAGCTTTAGTTCAATCAAATTGTTTATTTGGTAAGAAATCCAATACCCGAGGAAAACTCATTTGCCTAAATATAGTAAAATAAGTCGCTTCCTAGCAGTGTGGCTTTATAGTGATTGAGAATGAATGATTCATTGTTTTTCTCATTGAATAATAAAAAAATATTGACGGTGATCTGATTTTTACATTTATAAATAATATTCATTAATTGTAATGTGGGATTAAGCTCATAATATACAATAAAATGAATAATAAATGTATGCAATGTTAAAATAGACATAATTAAGTTATTTTGTTTCATTTCACCAGTTTCAATTTATTTTTCTTGTTTCTTTGTTTTTAACTCAAAATCTCTTTATGTTTTAGAAGACAGAAATCAAGGAAATATAAACAATCTGAGTAAGGAATATCTCATTTCCTCAGTTGATAAATGTCTGTTCTGTAATAGAGAAAAAGTAAGAAATTTATCTTTCTTCAACAAAGGAAATGAAAGTGCAAGAGTTCAAGGCATCATAATAGAAGATTATAATGCCATATACAAATGCTTATTGGGTGTGTTGGGACAATATGACTTTGTTTATTAAATAATCATTTTTTTGCTACATTGATATATTGTAGTTACAATTAAGCTTTAAGTAATAATTTATTTTGTTTTGTCTGCTCAAATATGATTTTTAAAGCCTTATATAAATTGTTTGAATTTTTATGCTATTTAAAGAATATTAAAATTAATTGTGATATGTTTATGCTGCTTTATTTTTATGAAAATAAAATACACAATTCAAAGTTACACTTATTAAAAACTGGCTATTCCATTATCACCAACTGCTCCTCTTTTTTAGTTCAGAAAATCTAACATATAATTCTTTTATAAATTATGCTTGGAAACTCTTAGCTGAACTAAGCAAATTCAAAACATTCTTTTATGCTTTCCTCAGATGAGTTTGAAATCACTAAGTGAGAAGTGACTTTCTAATGAAGAAAGACATTGAAAGTGAAGGCTTGTATTTTTTGTTAATGTTAATCAAGGTGAGTGTTCATCAGTAGGTACTGAAATTTACTTTTTCTAACTAAAGAAAAATATTTTTATGTCAAGTTAAGTCTCTGAGGTAGTAATGTCAGATTCCGAATGAAATAAGAATAAGATAAGGCTTGCACATCTTCTCAAATAAATTATAAGATATTCAATGACTATGAAAATGTCTAACATATTTAAAAGATGTATTTAATATACATGACATTCATTCAATAAAAGCACTTGTCTTTTTATATACCTCCTCCGAAAAGCAGCAAAATAAAGGTGACCTAAAAATTATATTCTGGTTTGCTTTAAAAAAAGTTTTACTGATTGATAGTAACTGACAGCAAAAACCAAAAGGAAGTTCAAAAAGATTTCTCTATAAAGGAAGTATGTTCTGAGATTGATGTCTATTGTGGATATAGCATTGACAGCGACATAAAGATTAGTATCTTCCATATTCCTTTTCTAACTTCTTGAGGAACAAATATGTCTTTGAATATCAGGACAGCAGGATGAATGACTAAGAGTTTAATACATAAACACAATGGGAATTTCCCTCTCCAATCTCCTTTATTTCCATACTACCTCTCTCATCCCCTACTCATCATATTTTATATTAAAACATAGATTTCACTATAACCTAACATGGTTCTACAACTTGTTCTCTTTAATTGACTTTCCTCCTCTTGCCAAGAAAAATAATTTTTGTCCCAATTTCCTTAACGTTGGAAAGTTCTTATTCCTTAATATTGTTTTTAATGAATTTTAATATTGTTTTTTTACAATAAATATGTGTACTAATCTTCCAAGTTATTTTAAACAAATTCTAATTCCATGGTATTATTTTTCTGCCTGGTACTTAAAGAAACTCAAGGCTATTCCAATCGTGACACATACAGATATTTTGTGCTGTTTATTTTTCTATAGGAATATAATACCTCATGGATTTTTATTTATACTGCCATTTCTACAAAATTTTTAACTTAAAGAATCACAGAAGCTTTATTATTAAATTAATTTATATATGATAAAGTATAAACCTTCTATTGAAAATTATTTTCAGTATAAATTCAAAGCACCACTGTTCATGCAGTTGTTGTATACCATGATGCTTTTCCTTATTAGCTGGTTAATATCATGCTCCATTTTAACAAACATTAAATGCAAAACCTATGTAAGAAGACTATTTCTAACAATATGTAGAGTATTTCTTTTTTATAATATAAAGCCATTCTTCAGAAAGAATTTTGTTCTTATCACAGGAGGATCAATTTGCATTTCCAGTAAAAGAGTGCATACTTATTTATTATTTAAGTCACATTCCTTTTATCTCAGGTAACTTCCATCTGTGCTAGCTTGTAGCCATCACTTTGCTAGATTGTTTTTCAGACTGAAGATTAGCTATACATGTTGTGTTTTCCAAAATTCATTCCCTTTTTGCATGTGAACAGGAATTTTCCTATAAATCTGGTGTTACCACCCCTTTTGCCTTTGTTAATGTAAATAGCAAAGATACTCTGTGGTTTCAAAATACCTTGTGCAATTCATGAACAACATACACTGTACAGACAAACCTGGGCAAAGAGACTTGGGAAAGAGCAATTAAAGGGACTCATTCTGAGTACCAACATTACTGATACTTGTTAAGCTTCAGATAATTTTTCACTCCAACATAAATCCTGTATTGTGAAAGTATTGAGTTATCTAAGCAACATGAGATACACAGTCTTAGAGTTTTATTTATTTTGATATAAATTTCATTATTATTTAGGTGATCAGATGAATAAATATTGCTACCACCTACATCACTGATATTTTGAGAATAAATTATTCATTGGTTTATTTGAAAACAAATGGGTGCAGCAAATTAGGACTACAAGTATATCACAGCAAGGAGAGTAAAGTCAAGTAGAGGGAACATATTGTGGAACCATATTTAGTTTCCCAGAAATGATATGTCATTCTCTGTGTTTTAATATAGTATGATGAGTAGGTTGAAAGAAAAGGAAGATGATAGAGGAAATATGGAAAATAAAGGAGACTAGAGAGAAAATTTCTGCTTTGTTTCTGTCTTTAAGTTAATCTGTTAGCCATTCATCCCCGCCATCCTGATATTCAGACAGTATTGGTTCTGCAAGAAGTTAAAAAGGGATATGGAAGATACTAATCTTCTTGATGTAGCTGTCAAGAAAACAATTCCAAAGGCTTTATCACAGCTGGGTCCACTCTGGTAGAGTTATATGTTGCTGTACACAAATTGGAGTGAACAATTTTTCAGTTTTCTTTTATATTCACTCTGGGAAGTATTCTTTGGAAGTAAAACTCTGAAATAAAAAAAAAAATTGCTAAATAGATCCAGCCTTCTTTAGTGTGACATCAGAAGGGAAGTAGGTGCCAAAAAAAGAGAAAACAAATCTAGGAGGTGGCAAAACATCAGGTAGCATTTCCAAAACAAGTTTGTGCAGTGATGATCAGTTTTCCCAGAACAAAAAGGCATAATTAAATTTTCCTCTAGGAGAGTTACAATAGACTAGATTATTGAAGCTTCCAAGGTTAGCAAAGTTAGAGGTTAAAAAGGATATGTGCATTTAGAGTTTGCAAAATTTTCAAATTTATGTTATATCTTACAGACACACACACACACACACACAAACACTATATCCTCAAAAGTTCATCAATCAGACTTAAATGGAAAGAATCTTGCATGCTTTATTAGCTTTCTAGCTACTGCCAACAATTTTACATGAACACACTATTGGGATATATTACTGTAGTAAAAGTCATAAAAGAGATAAATACTTTTTTGGCCAATTTACAGAGTTCATCTATTCAAAATATCTATGCATGGAACCAATAGCTTTGGAAAACCCTACTTTGAAAATTTAGCTAGCTACTTATATCTACTGTACAGTAATTGGTTGTTAATAATTTTTTTAATATTGAAAAAGTATGGACTCAGTGAGGTCATCAGATTAGGTCACCTATACAAGTATCCTTGGTTTCCTTTAAGTGAGCTGACAGATTCCTATGTGCAAACATAAAGAAACCTATTTTTATGTGCTACATTAAAATAATAATAAATGTGACAGGTAATGCTGAGGATAGAGTGTCCTTCCTCACATTTTGTAGGGAAAAATATTACCATTTAATACTTCCTCCCAGCTGTGACTAAATTTAAGGTAATCTTCTTTTGTGTTAAATAATGTGTTATTTTATTTTACTTTTATTTCCTTTATTTCAGAATATTACGGAGATAAAAAACATTTTGGTTACATGAATTGCTTTTGTACAGTTTGAGTCAGAGTTATGAGTGTGTCCATCACCCAGATAGTGTACATTGTACCCATTAGGTATGAATTTACCCATCCCCTGCTCACCTCCCACTTGCTTGATTTCCGTTGAATTTTACTACTATATATGCACATGAGTCTTGATCTATAAGCTTCAATTTAGTAGTGAGTACATGTGGCATTTGTTTTTCCATTCTTGTGATAATTCACATAAAAGGATCGTCTGTAGTTCCATCCACATTGTTACAAAAGGTATTAGTTTACTATTTTTTATGTCTCAGTAATACTCCCTGGCATACATATACCACATTTTATTAATCCACTCATGTATTGATGGGCACTTGGATTATTTCTACATCTCTTTAATTGTGAATTGTGCTGCTATAAACATTTGAGTGCAAGTGTCTTTTTTTATAAATTGTCTTTTTTTTCCTTTTGGGTAAATACCCAGTAGTGGGATTGCCGGATTAAATGGTAGTTTTACTTTGAGTTCTTTGAGAGATCTCCACACTACTTTCCATAGAGCCTGTACTAGTTTACAGGCCCACCAACAGTGTATATGTATTCCTTTCTCACTGCATCCATGCCAACATCTGTTTTTTTTGGGTTTTTTTTTTGGACTTTTTGATAAAAGCCATTCTTACTGAAGTTAGATGATATCTCACTAAACTTTTGATTTGGATTTCCCTGATGATTTGGGATGACTGAGCAATTTTTCATGATTATTGGCCATTGGCCTTTCTTCTTTTGAAAAAGTTTCTGTCCATCTCTTTTGGCTAATTTTTAATGGGGTTGTTTGATGTTTTCTTGCTGATTTGCTTGAGTCCTTTGTAGCTTCTGGTTATTAAGCCTTTATTGTATGTGTAGCATGCAAATATTTTTTCCCATTATGTAGGTCATCCATTCACTCTAATGATAGTTTCCTTGGTTGTACAAAAGCTTTTTAATTTAATCAGGTCCCATTTATTTACGATTGCCTTTGGAGTCTTCTTCATAAATTTTTTGCTTAAGCCAGTATCTGCAATTTTTTTTTTAACATTTTCACCAGAATTCTTACAGTTTCATGAGGCTTAGGCAGTTTGCTATACATATGATAGACAAAAACATACACTGAAACAGGATCCACACCTATCACCACTCACAAAAATTAATTCACCTAAGTCTGTTATCCAAGGTGAATTAATTTTTGCAAGTGGTGAGAGGTGCAGATCCTGTTTCAGTCTTCTACATGTGGCTATCCAATTTTCCCAGTATCATTTCATGAATAGGGATTCTTTTCCCCAGTGTATGTTTTTGTTTGTTTTGTCAAAGATCAGATGGCAATATGAGGATGGTTTTATATCTGGGTTTTCTGTTCTGACCCATTGGTCTGTGTCTATGTTCTTATGCCAGTGCCATGTTGTTTTGGATACTATACTCTTGTAGTATACCGTGAAGTCTGGTAAATTGATGACTTCCAAATTGTTCTTTTTGCTTAAGGTGGCTTTGGCTATTTGAATTATTTCCTGGTTTCATACAAAGCACAGAATTATTTCTTTCTAGATCTGTAAAAACATGACATTGTTATTTTAATGGGGATTGCATTGAATTTGTAAATCACTTTAGGTAGTATAGACATTTTAACAATGTTAAGTCTGCCAATCTATATAAGTATGATGTTTTCTCATTTTTTTACATCCTCTGTGATTTCCTTCCTCAGTGTTTTATAGTTATTCCTGTAGAGCTTTATCACCTCCTTGGTTAAAGATATTTCTAGGTATTTTATGTTCATTATTGGTATTGTGAAAGATATTGAGTCTTAGATTTGATTCTCAGCTTGACTGTTATTGGTGCATAGGAATTCTACTGACTTGTGTACATTGATTTTGTAACCTGAGACTGCTGATTTATTTGTCAATTCCAGTAGTCTCTTGGCAGATTCTTTGGGATTTTATAGATGTAAGATCATATTGCCAGCAAAGAGCAATAGCTTGACCTCTTCTTTCTCCATGTGGATACTCTTGATTTCCTTCTCTTGCCTGATTGCCATGGTTAGGAGTTCCAGCTTTTTGTTGAACAGAAGCGGTGACAGTGGGTAACCTTTTCTAGTTCCAGTTCTAAGCATGAATGCTTTCAATTTTTCCCCATTCAGTACAATGTTGGCTGTGAGTATGTTGTATATGGCTTTTGTAATATTGAGGTATGATATAACTATGTCTATTTTATTAAGAGTTCTTATCATAAAAACATACTGAATTTTGTCAATTGCTTTTCCTGCATCTATTGAGAGGGTTATGTGGTCTTTGTTGCCTGTATTTTAGTGGTGAATTACATTTATAGATTTGTGTGTGTTGAACCTTCCCTGCATGCCTGGTATGAATCTGGGGGCACCTGTGTTACATGCATAAATATTTAGGATTTTTATGTCTTCTTGTTTAATTGTTCCCTTTAGTATTATATAGTGACCATCTTTGTCTTTCTTTAATTTTGCTGATTTGAAGTCCATGTTATATGATAATGGCTACACTAGCTTTCTTTTGGTTTCCTGTTATACGGAATATTGTTTCCTTCCCTTGACCTTGAGTCTGAATGAGTCCTTGTGGGTTAAATGGGTTTCCTGGAGAAAGGAGATACTTAGCTTTTATTTTCTTATACATTCAACCAGCCTATATCTCTTGAGCGGGGAGTTCAAGGCATTCACATTTATTGAAAGAATTGATAAGTCGAGTGGATTTTTGTTCCTCTTGTTGAATAGAACTTTACTGCTTTGTTTTATCACGTGAGCCATTATGGTATAAGGACTCTGAGCTTCAGCTTTTGGGTGATTTTATACCTGTATGTGACTCTTGTGCTGATCCTTGTAAAATGCAATTTCTGAGTACTTCCTGCAAGGCAGATCTGGTCTTGACAAATTTCCTCAGTTTTTGCTTGTCTGAGAAAGTCTTTATTTATCTGTCACATAAGAAACATAATTTTTTATATTTAATACTGCATACTTATATGTAATACTGTCTTTCAGCTGTGACTAAAATATAGGATTATCTTCTTTGGTGTTAAATATTCTTAATTTAATGTGAAATGTGTCTCTAGTCACTGAAAACTTCATTGAAATCCCATTGTCAATATACATACTTATTACTCCGAAAGTAAATAAGCTTTAAAACCCACACAATTTCAAAATAAAGATTCTCAAGTGCTTATTTTTCAAGTCATAACCATCCTGTTAGTATTTGATTTACAGTGTACATGAACAACTGTGTAAGAAATCTAAAAGTCAAATGGGAATACAAAATAATACACAAGTGGGAAGTAAAAAATTTGTAAAATGTGGAAAACTCTTTCATTACAAAAAATAAGGTAAAGTGTATGATTTTTATATGTTCATTAAAATATCAAATACTAATGATAGAAAGGACGCTATTGAAGCTATATATAGACTTGCAGTTTTTTTAAAAAAAAGCTTTATTTTTTCGTCAAGGTAAAAAATAAATACTTTTTTGAGTGTTCAGATGTTCAATGCAACTTCACCACATTTTATAAAATTGATTTATTTAATTCTTATAATAACTCTGTCAAGTCAGTATCTCCATTTTGTAGATGAGGAAACTAAAGCACAAGGAATTTAAGCTATTTTTTTCTAAAGTTATATAATTCATCATTAGCAGTTTTAGGACACAAACCAGGAAGTCTAGTTTCAGAACCCAACTTCTGCTCAGTATGTATATTATCTTTCACTGTTTTGTAATGGATATTTTTGTAAATAAATTTGGTTTAATTACTCCAAAATAAGAAGTAACTACATCTTTGGTAAGCCTCAGAAATATGTACAACATGACAGGAATACAGGAAGATATGAAAGTTTATACAAGTTTATATTTTGATCTTTTTCAATTCTGAGGATATAGAATAAGAATGTTGCTTCTCAGGTACATTATTCCACTATAACAACTAGCATGAAAATGAAGTGTAGCAAAAATTACCATTGTAAATATATCAAATATTGATTTATTCTATTATTTGCATATTTCTTTTTGTTATCATTGTATTATCATACAAATTTATTTGTCTTTGCTCTACTATATGCACTATCTGCTATAATTTTTCCTTCATTTTTCTTTAATCATTATTGTATCTACACACGAAAATGTCCTTGATATTTTCCTAGCATAGTTTTAGCACTTTGCAGAAATACAATAAATGTTAATTTATCTACAAACACTCGTGATATTTGCATCAATTAGAAATACCTTAAAATACTGACACTTGATGAAAAGAGCATGAGATCATTGTGAACTAAACCTATATATATATACATTGGTCTGCCAAACTTGTTTTCAAATGTAATTAATCTTGAAAATGACCAACAACTGAAAGGCACAGACTCCTATATTTCTGATATTTCAGTCACATAGCCACGAAATAAATCATAGTGACAATTTGAAATAAGCATTACTGATATAGGTAGGTCATCTTTCTATAAGGTAAAATATTGCTGTCCTTTCCAGGAATCAATGTCAGAAAACAAAAAATATTACTAACTGTAGATATGCTTGCTTAAATACTAAAATGTCATTCATTAATTTATTGTGTCCCTACTATGTGTAGCAAGAAGTGGCAGAAATCTAGTGCTCATTGTATCAGTTACACAATACTATGCCTGTTATAGTGACCATTATCAAAAAGACCAAAGATAACAACTGTTGACAAGGATGTTGAGCAAAAGGAGCCCTTACACATTGTTGGTAGAAATGTAAATTAGTACAGTCATCATGGAAAACAGCATTGAGCTTCCTCAAAACATTAAAAATAGAAATGTCATATGATCTAGCAATCCACTTTGGGGTATAAATTAAAAGAGAATGAAATTGGTATCTCAAAGAGATATCCACATTCCCATGCTCATTGTAACATTATTCACAACAGTCAAGATATGAGACAACCTGATTGTCAAGAGATGATTGGATAAAGAAATTATGAAAAATATATGCATATATACACATATATGTGTCTGTGTCTATAAAATGAAATATTGTTCAGCCATAAAAATGAAGAAAATTCTGCCATTTGCAAAAATACAGATGAACCTGGAATACAATATGCTAAGTGAAATAAGCCAGACACAGAAAGAAAAATAATGCATAATTTCACTTATATGTGGAATCTTAAAAAGTTGTGTTCATATTAACAGAGAATAGAAGAATTATTACCAGAGGCCTAGAGTGGGGTAAAATGGAAAATTATTGATTAAAGGGTGGAAACTTTCAATTATAAGATGAACACGTTTTGGAGACCTAATTTACAGCATAGTGACTATCTATAGTTGATAACAATGTATTGCATACTTGACATTTGCTAAAAGAATTCAATTTAAAAATTCCCATCATACACACACACAAAGATAACCATGTAAGGTTACAGATGTATTAATTAACTTGATTGTGGTAATCATTTCACAATGTATATGTATATAAAAAATTACATTAAAAACCTTATACATATATAATTTTTGTCAATTATAACCAAATAAAGCTGTAAAAATTATAATTTAAAAAATACTTATTTTATTTTTTCACAAATATAACAATCTCTTTATTTCAAAAATTATGCATGAATTTCAGGCTTATCAAAATAATTCTAATATAGAAATCTTTCCTTTTAATATTAAATTTATAAAACATAAATTAGTATATTAAACATGAATTTTTAACACGTTTATAAAATTCAGGATATTATGGGGGTACAAAGTGCCTATCAATACATGGGTGGATTAATAAAATATGGTATATATACACCATGAAGTACTGCTCAACTACAAAAAACAATGGTGATCTAGGAGATCTTATATTCTCTTGAATTTTTAACAATTTTGGCAGATAAGCTTAATTAAGTGCTGTCAGTTTTAATGTAGCAAATATATTTCACAAAGGAAAGTTTTTTTTAAATGTGTATGTCTTTGTGTATGTCCAGATATATGCATTTACATATGCTTAAATATTGCATATATGTATACATATACATATATACACATTCATACAAATACATTAAAATCAATTTTAAATTCCGACTTTGAGCCTATCATTGTGCTTAAACTATGCCAGTGTTGAGTTCATTCTAAAACAGTGAACCTTATGATGCTGTAAAAATTAATTAATAATCTAAGTTCATTATCATTTAAGATCTATTTTAGCTTCACATTTTAATATTCTGTTTTTGTTGCAGAGCTATTTAGACACAGTCATTCATGGATAATAAGTCATTTATTCCTCATTAACTGTTAGGATGGATGTAGATATTCATTACAGCCAGACAACAGACTCATTTAGCTGCATACAGTACATGATTACATACCACCCCAATGACTAGAATGCAAATTCCATCTCACATTAGTTTCCTTTTACTTAAGCATTTGCCAATTGCTCAGATATTTTCCTTTTCTGCTTTGCTGCCAAAAAATCACTGAGGTTTTATTTTAAAAAAGAAAACAAAATAACAAGAAGAAGAAAAATAAAACAAATGATGTCGACAGCAAAATGTGTATAATTTAAAAAGAAGGTTCTCTCCACTGTGACTCACATGGACTGTTAAAATTTGTGTATGATACCATGCTTTCTCTGTTGGAAATTTATGTCCTAGTCAGCTTAACCTTAAACCAGATGAGTTTCTGCTTTTAAAAGAAGAAGACCTTAACAAATCATCATACAAGTGGTCACAGTTAGGAACTTTAGTGAGCCTGCAGTAAAATGCAGAAATTTGCTTCCTCCTTTCAACAAAAGATAGAATATCAGTTTAAATTGCATGAAAGTATATTTAAAAAGTACATTTATAATTAATTTTAATAAAATTATCATTAAAAACCTAGTAAGTATATGTGTAGAAAATAAAAACTTCTCATGTTACTTTATTTTGCTATATAGCTATCGCTCCATTTATTTAGATTTTCTTTCATTTTATTCATCAGAATGTTTTAGTTTTCTATATGCTGTTAGATTTATATCTAAGTACTTATTTCTTTATTAGTTCTATTATAAATACTACTGTTTTATATTTCTAATTCTAATTTTTATTTGCTAATGTTAAGAAAAGCAATGAGTCTTGTATATTAACCTTGTAGTGTGTGACCTTGCTATAGTTGCTTAAAGTTCCAGGAGCTTAAGTCAATTTGGGGGGATGTATTACATAGACTTTATTATATAGACTATTATGTCATCTTAAAGACAATTTCATTTTCTTATCTAACTGCACTATCTCAGACTTCCCATACTATATTAAAGAGAAATGGTAAGAGAGGACAAACTTGTTTTTTTCCCTGATCTTAAGTCAGATGTGGTCAGTATAATGTAGGCTGTAGGGTTTTGTATATGATCTTTATCAAGTTCAGGAAGTTTTCTTATACTCTCTTCTCTTCTGTAAAGAATTTATGTGTGTTTGTGGGTGTTTTAAAACTCATGAATGAATGTCAGGTTTTATCTAATGATTTATTTCACCCCAATTGACACAATCATACGATTTTTGTTCTTTAGACTATTGATGAGGTAGACCACATATATTGATTTTCAAATAATTGTAGCAGGCTTGAATACATGAAATAAATCCCACCTGGTCTTGGTGAATAATTATTTTTATAATTTTTTAGATTAGATATAATAATATTTTGCTGAAGATATTTGTAAATTTGTTTATGAGAAGTATTATTATATAGTTTTTCTTTCTTATAAAATCTTTATTTGAGTTGGTATTAAGGGAATGATATCCTGAAAGAATAAGTTAAGAAATGTTCCCTCTGCCCCTATTTTCCAAAGAGAGTATGAAGAATTAGTACTGTTTCTTCAATAAACATTTGATAGATTTCACCAGTGAAACCAACTATGTCTGGTATTTACTTTTTTTTTTGGAATATTATTAATTATTGATACAATTTATCTACTATATACGCATAGTCATATTATATATTTACCTTGTGTGAGGTTTGGTAGTTTATAACTTTCATGGAATTTATACATTTTATCTAAGTTATTAGATGTATCAGTTTACAGTGGTTTGTATTGTACTTTTATTATTCTCTATAATCATAACCTCTCTTTAATTTCTGATATTATAAATTTGTGTATCCTTTTCTTTTCTTAGTTAACTCAATTAGATGTTGGTCAGTCATATTGTTCTTTTGAAGAAATATCTTTTGGTTTCATTAATGATATCTCTTGTTTTCATGTTTTCATTTTTATTGATTTCTACTGTATTTTTTATTGTTTATTTTCTTTTGTCTGTTTTAGGCTTAACTTTTTTAACCTAATATCAATCTTAGGTTGTTAATTTTAGATCTTTCTACTTTTATAATGTGTGTACTTAAGTGCTATAAATTTTCCTCTAAATACTGCTTTCACTACATTCCACAAATTTTGATATGTTGAATTTTTATATTCATTTAGTCCAAAATATTTGACAACTTTTACGGAGACTTCTTGAAACAATTATTATTCAGAGATGTGTTAATTAATTTTTAAATATTTAAAGAATTTCCAGCTATCTTTCTTTTATTGATTTTTGATTTAATTCCATGTGTACTCTCATAGATAGTAAGACATATTTTATAGGTTTTTCTATTCTTTAACATTTTTTTAACATGTGCTTTATGGCCCAGAATGTCATCCATGTTGGTGAGTTTTTTGTGTGATCTTGAGAAGAATGTGTATTCTGCTATTATGTGATGTTTTATACTATAAATGTTAGTTACATCAAGTAGATCAACAGCGTTATTCAGGCTAACTCTGACTTTACTGATCTGCCTGCTTATCCTCTGGAATTACTAATAAAAGGATGTTGAAGTATTATAATAGTGGATGCGTCTATTTCCCCTTTAGTTTTCTTCATATAATTTGAAACTTTGCTTTTGGGTACATACTTGCTTAGGGTTGGTAATATCTTCTTGGAAAATTGACCTACTTATACTTATTTAATATCTCTTTTGCACTGCAAATTTTTTGTTTATGGAGTTTGAATTTTGAAATTAATATAACAAAAGTTTTAGTTAGTGTTAGCAGTGTATGTCTTTCTCATCTTATTACATTTAACCTATGTGAGTGTTTATTTATTAACTGGGTCCTTTTAGTTCTTACTTTTCTCCTCCCCTAGTTCTTTATCCACCATTTCTGGGATAGATTCAGCATTTTATATGATTCTATTACATCTTAAAAATTATTATATCAATTTATATATATATATTTTTTTATTTCAGCATATTATGGGGGTACAGATTTTAAGGTTTCAATAAATGCCCATTTCCCCCCTCCCCCCAAAGTCTGAGACTCCATCATGACCATCCCCTAGATGGTGCACATCTCACTCATTATGTATGTATATACCCACCCCCCTCCCCCCACCCACCTGCCCAATACCCTATTACTGTAGTACCTATGTGTCCACTTAGGTGCTACTCAGTTAATACCAGTTTGCTAGAGAATATATCTGGTGCTTCTTTTTCCATTCTTGGGATACTTCACTTAGTAGTATGGGTTCCAGCTCTAACCAGGAAAATATAAGATGTGCTATATCACCATTGTTTCTTAGGGCTGAATAGTACTCCATGGTATACATATACCACATTTTATTAATCCATTCTTGGATTGATGGGTACTTGGGCTGTTTCCACAGCCTTGCAATTATGAATTGTGCTGCTATAAACATTCGAGTGCAGGTGTCTTTTTTGTAGAGTGTTACTGGATCATTTGGGTAGATGCCCAGCAATGGGATTGCTGGATCAAATGGTAGATTCACTTGTATTGCTTTAAGGTATCTCCATATTGCTTTCCACAGAGGTTGAACTAGTTTGCAGTCCCACCAGCAGTGTAGGAGTGTTCCTCTCTCTCCGCAACCACGCCAGCATTTATTGTTTGGAGATTTTTTGATAAAGGCCATTCTCACTGGGGTTAAGTGATATCTCATTGTGGTTTTGATTTGCATTTCCCTGATGATTAGAGATGTTGAGCATTTCTTCATATGTTTGTTGGCCATTCTTCTGTCTTCTTTAGAAAAATTTCTGTTCAAGTCCTTTGCCCACTTTTTAATGGGGTTATTTGATTTTTTCTTCCTAATTTTCGTGAGTTCTAAGTATATTCTAGTTATCAGTCCCTTATCGGATGCATAGGATGCAAAAATTTTCTCCCATTCTGTAGGTTGTCTGTTTACTTTCATGACTGTTTCTTTGGCTGTGCAGAAGCTTTGTAGTTTGATCATGTCCCATTTATTTATTTTTGTTGCTGCTGTGATTGCCTTTGGGGACTTCTTCATAAACTCTTTGCCCAGGCCAATGTCTAGGAGAGTGTTTCCAACTTTTTCTTCTAGAGTTCTAATAGTTTCATACCTTAGGTTTAAGTCTGTTATCCAGCGTGAGTTGGTTTTTGTGAGAGGTGAAAGGTGTGGGTCCTGTTTTAGCCTTCTACAGGTGGCTATCCAGTTTTCCCAGCACCATTTATTGAAGAGGGATTCTTTTCCCCAGCGTATGTTTTTGTCTGCTTTGTCAAAGATTAGATGGCTATATGAGGATGGTTTTATATCAGGATTCTCACATCTGTTCCACTGGTCAATATTTCTATTTTTGTGCCAATACCATATTGTTGTAATTACTACAGCTTTGTAATATAGTTTGATATCTGGCATATTAATGCCTCCCATTTTGTTTTCGTTGCCTAGAATTGCTCTTGATATTCGGGGTCTTCTTTGGTTCCATACGAAGCGTAAAATTATTTTTTCTATATCTGTGAAGAATGCTGATGGGATTTTAATAGGTATTGCATTGAATCTGTAGATCAGTTTGGGTAGTATAGACATTTTGATGATATTGAGTCTGCCGATCCACGAGCATGGTATGGATTTCCATCTGTTTACATCCTCTGCTATTTCCTTCCTCAGTGTTTCATAGTTCTCCCTGTAGAGGTCTTTTACGTCCTTGGTTAAGTATATTCCTAGGTACTTTAATTTCTTTGTTGCTATTGTGAAGGGAATTGAGTCTTTGATTTGGTTCTCAATTAGATTGTTGTTGGTGTATATGAATGCCTCTGATTTCTGTGTATTGATTTTGTATCCTGAGACTTTACTAAATTCATTGATCAGTTCCAGGAGTTTCTTGGTTGAATCCTTGGGGTTTTCTAGATACAATATCATATCATCAGCAAACAGTGAAAGTTTGATCTCTTCTGCCCCTATTTGGATACCTTTGATTCCATTTTCCTGTCTGATTGCTGTAGCCAAGACTTCCAGTACTATGTTGAACAGAAGTGGAGATAGTGGGCAGCCTTGTCTGGTTCCAGTTCTAAGTGGGAATGCTTTCAATTTTTCCCCATTCAGTATGATGTTGGCTATGGGTCTGTCATATATGGCTTGTATCATTTTTAGGTATGTCCCTTCTATTCCGATTTTCTTAAGTGTTCGTATCATGAAAGGGTGTTGAATTTTGTCAAAAGCTTTTTCTGCATCTATTGAAAGAATCATGTGGTCTTTGTTTTTGCTTCTGTTTATGTGGTGAATTGCATTTATAGATTTCCGTATGTTGAACCATCCCTGCATCCCTGGGATGAAGCCCACTTGGTCGTGGTGGATTATTTTTTTGATAAGTGTCTGGATTCGGTTAGCTAAGATTTTGTTGAAAATTTTTGCATCTATATTCATTAGGGATATTGGTCTGTAGTTTTCTTTTTTTGTTGCATCCTTTCCTTGTTTTGGTATCAGAGTAATATTCGCTTCATAAAAGGTTTCAGGGAGGTTTCCGTTCTTCTCGATGTTGTGGAATAGTTTCTGCAAGATAGGTACTAGTTCTTCTTTGTAAGTGTGGTAAAATTCAGGTGTGAAGCCATCTGGACTGGGACTTTTCTTTTTAGGGAGATTTTTAATTGCTGTTTCTATTTCAGCTGTTGAGATTGGTCTGTTCAGGGAATCTATTTCTTCCTGGTTGAGCCTAGGGAGGCTGTGTGTTTCTAGAAATTTGTCCATTTCCTCCACATTTTCCAGTATGTGTGCATAAAGATTTTTGTAGTATTCATAAATTGTATCTTGTATCTCTGGGATCAGTTATGATATCTCCTTTTTTATTCCTGATGGAGCTTATTAGAGATTTCTCTTTTCTGCTTTTCGTTAGCTTAGCCAATGGTGTGTCAATTTTGTTTATTTTTTCAAAGAACCAACTTTTTGTTTTATTAATCTCCTGAATTGCTTCCCTGTTTTCAATTTCGTTTAGTTCTGATTTGATCTTGTTGATTTCACTTCTTCTGCTGAGTTTGGTGTTGTTCTGTTCTTCTTTTTCCAGCTCTTTGAGTCGTTTCATTACATTATCTATTTGTGATCTTCTTGTCTTTTGGTTATAGGCATTTATGGAGATAAACTTTCCTCTCAGAACTGCTTTAGCTGTGTCCCAGAGGAGTTGATAACTTTTCTCTCCGTTGTCGTTTTCTTCATAGAACTTTTTTATTTCCATCTTGATTTCTTCATTTATGAAGTAATCATTTAGTAGGAGGTTGTTTAATTTCCACGTTTTTGTGTAGAAATGTGTCTATTTCTTCATTGTGTCTATTTCTTTTCCCATATCCTGGAGACTTTTTGTGGTTTCTTTGTGTTGGTTACTGAGTTGTTGTTGCAGCTGGGTGAGTGTTCTTATGATCCACATACGAAATTCCTCTTCTGTCATATTGGTTGCCTGATTTTGGTTGGTGTCCGTTTCTAGGGGGCTGGTGCTCCTCTTTGAGGGTGTGTTTTCCGTTTGGTTCTTCATATTTCCTGAGTTCTTTCACTGATTTCTTCCCATGTCGATCAGTTGTTGTTTCTTTCCTTAAGTTTTTGTTTGGGTATTCACACACTTTGTTTAGTTTCTGAGGTGTTAGGTGGTGTCTGTGAGTGAGGTTGGACTACTCAGTGTATACTGAGTCAGTGTGTGCCATGGAAAGGCTGTGCAAGATGCTGTCCCTGTCAGTAGGTGGCGTTTGCTTGGAGGAACAGGCTATGCTGTTGATTTTGTGTCCTGTTATCAACTCTTGTTCTGGGCGGAGCTGGGTTGGGTAAGCCTGCCCTCAGGCAGTTAGCAGGGGTCAAAGTTCTGTACTCTGCTTCCAGAAAAAGCTGTCAGGGCGGGGCTGGAATGGTCCTGCTCAGCCAGAAAGTCTGGGTGTGGGGGTGGGGCTGTCTGAGATCTGCAGTCTGGAGCGGGCCTCACTTCTTTCCACCCTCCCCAACTCTGCAGCTACTCCTGGGCCTCTGCCGGCAGGCCAGACCACAAGCCACCAGGCCTCCCCAGACTGTGATGCTGGCGGGGAGGTTCCCTGCACAGGAACGCCACCTGGGCTGGGCGCACGGCCTCCTCCTGGGAGGAGAGTTGCCCTCTAGGATGCTGATCCGCCCCTGGAGGCACACACACCTCAGTAGGCTGTTCACGTATAACCCTTCTGTACCCCAGGCAATGCTAGCCCTCGGTGCAAGGGATCTGGTCTGCAGGTCTGACCTCTGGGTCTCAGAGTTCAAACTGTATCTCCACCAGGGAGAGGAGTTCTGGTCCCAATTCACCCACAGGGAGCCCAAGCTGGGTCTATGTCTCTCAGCCTCTGAGTCAGCACTGTTCTCCTGGGAACACTGTGCCAGCAGCACCTGGGAGAGCTGGAGGGTGGGGAGCTCACAGTCTGAGTTCCCCTGAGTCAGCTGTAGGGTCCCAAAAGGGAAGGTCCCGTTCCCTGGAGGTGCCTCTGGCTGGTGGCTGTATTGTCTCTCTGGGCAGCTGCGGGTAGGGTCGGTGGAGGGGAGGAGGAGGCAATATGGTGCCTGCCGCACAGCTCGGGTCTGTGCACACGGAGGTGCCCGGAGGAAGTTGGGAACCTGGTGCCACGTTTGCTACAGGCTCACCGCTGGCTGGCGGTGGCGGCGGTCTCTGGGCTGGTGTCCGCAGGTCTCTCCACCCTCTGGGGATCCCACTAGCAGTCCTAAATGCAGGGGAAGGGAAACAGCAAATTCACCTACCCTTGCTGCTGGTCTCCGGGCTGCTCCGGTGGTCTCAGCCTCCAGTTCTCCTCCGCAGCCTCCTCCCGTGGAGTCTCCCGGGGTCTCAGGTACCCCTCCTTCCAGCCCTTGTCCACTGTATGCTCGTCTTCTTGCTTCTTTCCTCTAATTTCTGCTAGAATCTGTCTTTTCTGCAGAGACACTCTGTCTAGCGGTGTTATTCGTCCGCCATCTTGCTCCGCCCCCAATTTATATATTTTTTAAAAAAAATTGTCTAGTGGTTTCCTGAGAGCTTCTCATATCAATTTACACTAATAGAATTCCATATATATTGCTACACGTATGGTGTATCCACCTGTTAACATTGTATTCCCAATTTCTTTCTTCAGTTGCTTATGACTTGCTCTCATTCCTATTAATTATCCATATGTTACAAGCACCCAATGTTGATGCTTTTATGACTTTAACAATTCATTTTAATCAATTAATGATAGGAAAAGTAAATACTTCATTTTACTTTTATTTATTACTTCGCCAGCACTTTTCTTTTCTTTATGTATTTTCTGACCTATATCATCATTCTTCCCCTAGAAAATTATTTTAACATTTCTTGGAGAGCAGGTCTGTTCAAAATTATTTTCCTTAGTTTTTGTCAGGGAAACTCTTTATTTCTTCCTTAACTTTGAAGGGTAATTTTATTGAATATAAAATTCTAAGTTTGTAAAATTTGAACATGGTATGCCTAGCTGTATTTTTTTTAATTCTAGTCGATGTTTTCTGAGCTTCTTCAATATGATTTTGCTTAAATTTGATAAGTTTGAAGTCATTATTTCTTCTACTCCATTTCCTCTTTTTTCTTCTGTTATCCCAATCACAAATACATTACAACTTTTGAAGTTGTCCCATAGTTCTTGAATGTTTTGTTCTACTTTTTTCCATTCTTTTTTTTTTTTTTTCTTTCTCCTTGCATTTTATTTGGGAGGCTTCTATTGAAGTCTCTTCAAGTTTCCTGATTCTTTCAGTGGCTATCAAAAATGTTCTTCATTTCTGTTAAAGTATTGCTTTGTTTTATTTTAATTTCTCGTGTTTTCTTTTCATTCTTTCTTACGTTTTCCATCTCTTTGCTTAAATTGCACATCTTTTCTTGTCTGTTGCCTACTATATCTACTAGAGTTTTCAACATATTAATTATATTTGTCATAAATCCCCTTGTTAGTAATTCCAACAGCTGTGTCATATTTGAGTCTCTCTCTATGCTTTCTTTGTCTACTCAGACTATGTTTTTTCCTTAATTTGTAGAATGTCATGTAAGTATTTTTGTTGAAAGCTTGGGATATATTGCATTGTGTAATAATAAATAAGGTAAAGAGGCCTCAAATGTGACATTTTATGATTATCCGGTGAGGAGTTGGAGTGACTTTAACATTTGCTATAGGTGTAGGTACTAAATGATTCAGATTTATCTAATGTATTGATTTTTGTTTTTCTTCTTGACTTTGAATATCACCATATTATTGAATACATTGTTAAATTTACTGTTGCACTGCATATTGTTTAATATGTAAGGATTCTATTCAATCATATTCATAAGGGAAATAGGCTTCTAATTTTTTATAACATACATAATATAGTATAACTTCTTAATCATATTTTACTAATTCTTTACTGTGCACTGAATTCATGGTAGATTTTCTGTGTAGCTATCAACTTAGGACTTCATTTCCTTTGCATTCTGGCTGTGTATTTTTATTTTATGTCTTATTTTTCTTGATTATTTTGTGGAGTAGAACATATCAATAATCAATTCATAGTGGAGCAGTCAATGAATTGAATAATTAAAATGCTAGGTGAGCTTAATGATAGCCTACTTAAAAAATGCATTGTGTGTTAGTAGTGCATTTTCCCTCTAAAACAAAGGCATGAAAAAGTTATAGACATCCAGCATAATTGTGAATAAAGGCACAATATTTTAGCTACCAACAGTCTTAATTAGCATTTTTAAAAAGTAATGGAACAGCAGATCCCTTAGGATTGGTCAATAATCCTGAAGTTTAAGTAGAAACTCTCATCAACATATATTTCTACTCAATAGAGGCTACTGATGTAATGTGGTCCCATGGTGATTTTCACCATCTTCAAAAAATTTATTCTTGGAGATTTGTTCTTCCTGTAACTATCCCTTTGGCCTACTTTGCCCATAGCAAGTGACAAAATCATGTGATCTATTATTTTGTCAATATTATCATAGGTTTTTGGCTAGAATATTGTATAAACATATTCTGGATAACAAAATGTGATAACTTCAAAATAATATCTATTACAATATGACACCTGAAATATTGTCACTGAAAGGCTTCCAGAGACATAATTTATTTCTGTATGAGAGTAGTACTTCAGAGAAAATAGCAGTTTTCTTTATAATGATTATACTTGTGCTCTAACCTCAGGTGAAAGATTAAAAACGGGATAAAACCACCAATTGTACACTCTTGTAAACACAATCTTAGTAATAAATAAAAGTGGTAAAGGCAAAAGGAATAAGGACCCATTGAATACAAGTCTCTAGACACTTGAAACTACATTGAACTACACAGCTAACTCTTATCTGGCAAATACAGTCTTTCAGGAAATGTAATAAGAAAGAATTCGTCTGATTATGTGTGGGACTACATATCATGGCTATCAAAAGAAATATATTCATCATAAAGATTAATTTTTGCTGAGTGACAACATTTTAAAAAATAGAAATACACAAAAAATTGAAAAATAAATGGAAAATATTACTGAATAGATAAGACAATAACTAGGTGATTTTTTAATAATTGTATTCTAACAGTATATGTATTTTTAATGTTATTGCATAAATTACTTCTTCATTCAGATTTGAATCAACATATTTTTATAAAGTAAATTCTATGCAAGAGTAGAATTGTATTGATATCTTATTTTTGTTCAACAGAATTTCATGCACAGAAATCTTTCTGGCTTCTAAGAAATCAGTATAACTCTGTTCTTTAAAATTGGTACAGTATGAGAGCTCTGGTGCCTTTAATTTATAACTGTAATATGAAATTAACTATAAAATCACTATAAAGTGACCATATACTCTAACATTCTCTAAATTCTTCCTATATAAATATTTAATTCTTTCAAAATTTTCTAATTTATAGCTACAAATAATATAAATATTTCTCTACTACTACATGTACCTAGTCTTTTTGTTGTTATTTCTTTTATTACTTTTACTCAGTTACATTCTGCTTATTTTAATATTCAGATGTATTTGTATAAAATAATAACTACAGGTATATATGGGTATATATATGTGTGTGATAAACCTGTGTGTGTACTTGTGTGTGTATATATATATGGGTATATATATATATATATATTAATATGTATTTGCATGTCTGTGTTTGTATTTTCTTTTACCAACTCATCTGAGCTGGATAAATTCAAAAAATTCCTGAGATAGTACAATATGGATCCAACTTTGCCCCCCAAAAATAAACTAAAATCAGCAGTAACATCATAAGAATTTTGATCTCCACTGACAAAAATGTCAAGGCAAGGATGAAAACAAGCTTGACTTATCAGTCATATTTCATATTTTTCAAATGATTTTTTTTTTTTTACCTTCTGCTGACAAGGAAAAAAATGTGCTTGGTTCCAACATTATAGAACATATTTCATTTATAGCCAGGCAGGCTTGAAATTCTTCATTTTAAATCTCTAGTGAACTTTAGAGAAACCTTTAAAAACTCAATTACATTCATACTAGGCTTTTACCCCAGCCTTCAGAGTCCAGAATTCTAATGTGTTGGGAAAGCAACCAGTCTTAAAAATCTACAAGACCATATGAAAGTATTAAATGAGAGCTATTTCCTAAACTTTGATGGCCCAAAATATGGGCAGGATACCTGTTCTATGGAGAAAATATTGAGTGATATTTAAATTAAAATGGTTACTGATTACTCTATAAGGAATAATTCTCTATCTATATAGCTTGTTGGACTTTTTTTTTAGAGGCCCAATATTGGGATGGAAATTTACTAGATTAGTTTTTGAGGATCAATCCCCAAAAGCACTAATAAAAGTAACATTAGGGTAGACAAAAGTTCAGAGCAATCACTTTTTTGTTAGACACCATTTTCTAAAAAACAGCTTACAGCCACAATTCTATATAGATATTATACTTTTATTTTATTTTTAACTGAACTTAGTATATGGAAAAAATATATTCTACAGATATTTTCCAAAGAGTGTAATTAATCACATAAGAGGACATTATTTGTCAAGAATTAATATACTGTTTCTTAGAAATATTAAATAAAAAACTAGTTATATTTATTTAGTCTCTAAAGAAAGTAGACAAGGTCTGCAATTTGGGTAGTGAAACAAAAAGGTATAAATAAATAAACAACAATTAATATCTTTGAAGGCAATATATTTCTCAGGAAAAGACTTATGCTATTTGCATTAAAAAAAGTAATTCCAGCATTTGGAAAATTCTAAATTTGAAATAAGGTCAAATATTTGCCCTGAAAATTTCCAATCTTTTGATTAATTATTTAAATTCTTTAGCATTATCTGTCTCTGCAGTCATATAAAAGTACATTATAAGCATAAAATATTAAAATATGTTTAGCTTATTCAAGTAACTTTGATGTTTCATGATGTGAGAACATACAACCAATTTAAGAAATTTGAGTTTACTTCTCATGACAATAACATCAACCAACAATAAGCCTTGTATATTAATCAAAATTCTTCAGAGAAACAGAATCAATAGGATAGGTAGATATAGACAGAGATATATAAAAATACATTTATTAATGAGGGGATTGGCTCATGTGATAGGGAATCTAAGAAGTCCCACAATCTGCCATCTGCAAACTGGAGACCCAGAAAATATGACTGGGTATAACTCTAGCCAAAACCCAAAGTGTTGCAAAGAAGAGAGGCCACTGATCTAAGTTGTAGTCAGAGTTAAAGGTCTGAGAAAGGCGAGTCAAAAATTATATAAATCCTAATCTGAGTCTAAAGGCCCAAGAACCAGGAGCTCTAATGTCTTAGGACAGGAGAAGACACATGTCCCAGCTCCAGAAGAGAGAGAATGAATTCATCCTTCCTCTAACTTTTTGTTGTATTTAAGCCCTCAAAGGATTGGACGATGCCCAACCACATTGGAGAGGGCAATTTTCACTCAGTCTACTGATGCAAATGCTCTTTTCCAGACACATTCTCATAGACACACACAGAAATGTTTTGTCAGTTATCCGGCCATCCTTTAGTCCAGTCAGGCTGACACATAAAATTAACCAGCACATCTTTTTTTCTTATTTTTATAAGTACAAGTAGATTTTTACCTATGTCAAAAGCACGAAAGTTAATAACCAAGCTTATTCCAGAAAATCTTCATATAAAATAAATTAAACAAAATTCATATAAAAACTTTTCTTATAATTAGTAATGAGGGTTATTACTAAAAGATAGTCTTTAGCATTTAACTTTTTCTTCCTCTCATAAGTGAGTACTGATAACCTACAAGGATCAGGCATTGACTAATGTGTTGGCAATATATAAGTGAATATAAATCTCATCTCTAAGTAACTCATAATGTCATAGGAAAGAGAAGTTTCTCAGAGAGATAATTCAAATAAAATATAGTAGGTACAATGATGGATATATTCTAAAAGTATTGGGCTATAGTCTTAAGGGAAAGAAAGAGAAAGAGAACTGAAAGAGTATCACGTAAGCTATAGTACATAGTAGAATGTGAAGGCACATCTGCGTCTTAAGAGGTGAATAGGATTTACCTTGCATAATATGAGACAAAGTACTACAAACATCAATTTATGGATTTGGGAAACGAAGTATACAGAGATGCCCAGTGTTAGAATGTCAAGTGTTCAACAGAATTGTCAGAGATAAAACATGAAATATTGGTAGGAGAGAGTTTGATGCAATCTCATATGCATGGTTGGGAACTCAATGTTGATTCTATACTTTGACAAAGGTCTGATGGATAATTTAAGAAGAATAGTAAAATTAATTTTTAATGGTTACTTTCTCCTTTCTCCAGTTACTCTAATAAGTGTGATATGAAGAAAATAAGTTAAGAAAGAGGAAATTAATCAAAGGAAAGATCTGGTTTGCCCAAAAATGGCTTTGTAATTTAAGTGTTAAGTGGTAGCATTTACTACTATTTTTATTTTTACATAATTGTAGTACATACAATCATACAAGTATCCCAACAGTTTTCTGGTACTCCTTTCAGGATAATAGCTTCTTAAAAGTTACAAATTACATTTCTTAACCTTTCTACATGCCTTGTAATGTGATTTAGGTTTTATCTCATTTGGTTCATATGAGACTTGAATTCAGGACCAGTCCAAATGAGATGTCTGGAGAACACATCACAGCTATGCATTAGGCCTGGAGCAGTGTGGTTTTGGATCCAGCAATCACAGCAGTGTCTTCTCAATTCCAAGATTATAACCAGTGGAATATAACTCAGGGGCCCGCACTTAGTTCGGTAGTTTTCTGACGGAATCATAAGCAGCACATTCTTTGGTGGGCTAGTTTCTTTGAGCTGAACATTTTTTAAATAGTCACTCCAGCAAACAAAGATCATACCTATTTCTCTAGCCTTTGATCATTTTTATAAGTACAGAATTTTTTGTATTAAATAAATGCATTTTGGTATAAAATAGCTAAAATGATTTATAGTATCTGCATGTGGGTCCTGAATGATATAGTCAAGTTAGATTCTTCCTTAAAAACTGATGCCAATTGAACTTGGAGCAGCAAGGTACCCAGTTATAAAACTAGAGTCACCAGGTTCTACTGTAATTAAAGTAGCTCTGTGACACAGTGAGCTAATGTGGCACAAGTACAAGTCTACTGGGAAATTCAGCCAAAGTTTTGTGGTTCTAATAAATCTGTCTCTTCTTACTCCTTACATTACCTACTTTAACTTCTTTTCCTGCAGAAAATTCTGTCTTAGTGGCTGAATCTCTAACAATTGTCATGTGGCCCTGTAGGAAAAGGCTAAGACAAATCCAAAAATCTTGGCCCTGTCAGCTGTGGGCCATTGACTCAATGCAGTGATCTCCCTCTGCACTTCTGAGGGAATTAGAGGGAAAAAAGAACATTTTTAAGGCTACAGTCAGATTTTCTGTCACTTATAGTTCATAGCAAAGACAATTCTTTAATGGATATCAGATTTTTCTGGTTAATGCATGGATCTTAGTTGCAAACAACAGATGCTGACTCTGGATGAATAAGCAAAAATTTATTCAGTAAAATAATATTACGTAGTTCAGAAAATTGTTGTGAAAACAAGCCTCAGGAACTGTTCCTAAGGACATATATTAAAAATAGTGCAAAGAAAACACTACTGCTGCTTTTGTTGAGCAGCTGAAGATATTTCTTTGTCAAGTATTCGATCTTGAAATCAACAGAATACAGGGCTGTTATCCCAGCTGTCATCAAGATCTGATAACACGATCACCTATAACAAATGCCATAAGGCCTTTCTCAACTTATTCATTTTCAAACTCAAATTTGGAATGTTTCTTATTTGAAGATCTTCTGGTACAAGCTTGTGTACTAGCCAAAAATGATTTTAGAAATTTCAATTTCTGGGTTTTACTTTGGTATGCAAGGCCATGAGGCTGAGAATTTTCCACTTATAACCAAGGGCGGTTCAACCTGCTGGGTAGTCAAAAACAGGACAGCTCCTCGGAATACTGTTTATTATTCTTTTGTCTTTAGAGTGACAATAATTTACATGACACAATTTGTGTTCAGTTTAAGCACAAAATATGTATAAGTATTTTATGATCTTAAAATTGTTGATATATTTTAAAACTTTATGTAATATATAAATTGTTAAATACTGAGAAACACACTTATGTAAATGTAAAGGTATGCATATAAACATGAACACAAAATTCCAAACCCCTAAGTTATTCATGTGAGAATTAAGGAAAGATGATGATTTAATCTGTATAGAGGTAATTAAATTACCATAGGTGATGTGAACTCACCTTCTTTCTTGTCTACCAACTCTCTCAAATTAGAACTGAAGGGTGGAAAAACAGGGATGAAGGGACTTTAATTATTCTTAGATCCAATCTCACTCTAGCAATAAATAAACTTTTGGTTATACTTTATGACTGCTATCTGAAGTACAAAGGTTTAGTTTAAATTGGCTTTGTACTGATAAGGCAATGAATTAGTATGTTCATATGTTTAGTTAAATATATTTGAAATACCTATCCAACAGTTAAGAATAAAGTCCTGCACTGAAAGCTTTCAATTTCCTTGAATAAATGTTGGTTTTAGCAATAGAAAGATTAGATTCTAATGGCAATAGAACTACAATAGCCATTGTTTAGTTTTACTTTATTCTTAAGTTAAACCTTAAAGTTCTAGTATCTGAATATGAATTTTGGAGATTCATAGAAAATAAAGAGAAAGGAAGATAATCCAGTATTGCAGTATAACACTAATTACATAGTTCCCATTATTGTTATAAAATCTATACTTAAAGAATAAATTAAACATAAAATTCTGTGATAGAAACCCTTCATATTTGATTTTTTTTTTTTTTTTGCGACAGAGTCTCACTTTGTTGTCCAGGCTAGAGTGAGTGCCGTGGCGTCAGCCTAGCTCACAGCAACCTCAAACTCCTGGGCTTGAGTGATCCTTCTGCCTCAGCCTCCCGAGTAGCTGGGACTACAGGCATGTGCCACCATGCCCGGCTAATTTTTTTTATATATATATCAGTTGGCCAATTAATTTCTTTCTATTTATAGTAGAGACGGGGTCTCGCTCTTGCTCAGGCTGGTTTTGAACTCCTGACCTCGAGCAATCCGCCCGCCTCGGCCTCCCAAGAGCTAGGATTACAGGCGTGAGCCACAGCGCCCGGCCCATATTTGATTTTATAAACAAAAAATTAGTAAACATAAACAATCTACTATATCAGAACAGCTTTAAATAAAATATTAATTACTTGCTAAAATCAAAATTCATTGTAAGTATAAAATTCACTGAAATGTAACATTAAAAAATATTTCTGAAAATATGAAGCCTTTTGTGCATATGTGATACACATATTTGGGTTTATTTTTAAAAACATTTTAATTTTCTGTTGTTTTGTTGTTAAAATTTTTAAGTTTTTAAAGATTTTTACTCAGAACTAGGATTAATTTAGGTTAATAGACTTACCCATATGCATTTGTGTCAAAAGAAATTAGCATCTGCAATCTAGGCTCTAAATATAGTCTTATATAAAAGAGTTTTATAGTTAGTTCTGTGGCACATACCTATAGTAACAGTTACTCTGAAATCTCTCTGGAGACCAGGAGTTCAATTCCAGCCTAGGCAGCATAGCAAGACTCTCAATCTCTAAAAAAAAAAATAAAATAAAAATAAAGAGTTTTGCCCATACTCTAGATGCTGACATTGAAAATTCATTTGTCTCTTATATGCATTCAGGAGTGGGCTCTTAACTTATTCATGAGGAAAATTTCTAGTTTGATTGAAGGAAATATTTTACTCTGCCTTTTTAACAGAAGTGAGTGGGTTTCTATGAAGGCATATGTCAAACTATTCGATTTTTTAATACGAAGAGGACATTAGCTTGACAATTTATGTATAAATAGATGGATACACTTTCAAAAAGCAATCAACAGTATTTCTATACTATCTCTAGAGAATCATATCCACCCTATGTATTTTAGATTCTATCAAATCATATTAAAAAGGCCACATCACATAAATAGTAAACATACACTCTAAAACTTACTTCCCATCATTTTGCCCTCTATCTGAACTACTCTGATTGGGAAAGAATACACTTACAGTCTTTATTTAAAAATATTTTACAAGCATGTGCATATTTTGAATTAAATAGATTAAACTTTATGAAGTTAACAATATTTAGATCATTATGAACAATAACAACAGCAAATATATAGTTGTACTTTATATAGAAATATTATTTTTTTCCTTTTTATAGAGTTTTTATTTAATAGTGAATTTTGATTAATTAACATCATTTACCTCTTTATTTAGAAGTCATTTGTTTTGTTAGCTGTACAAAATATTTTCATATAATATACCATATATTATTTATCCATCTCTTAATTTATGTATATTTATGCTATCCAATAATTTTTTTTGGTATTGCAAACAGTTCTATAATTATTACCCTCATACATGCTAATTTGTGCACATATGTAGAAATAACTTTAGGGCATATGCAAACAGATAGAATTATTGTATATATTAATTAATATTCATAATGTGACATATCTTTGAATTAAGTTTCATCATCAGAAGGCTACACATCTGGTCTATAATCCCAACACCTTGCTGAAGTTCTTCACTGATTTATGCTTAAGTGGCCATAGTTAATTGTAGTCTCATATAAAAAACAGCATCACGGAATGTGTTTATGTATCAGTGTAGAAAATATTATCACTGCCATAATCTCCATGAAAATTATTTGATTTTTGAATTATTTCTTATGATAATGTATAACATTCTTTAAGAGATTTATTATGTGTTACATTACTGAAAAGTTTCAATTCCATTGTTTTCTATTTTTCTTTGCAAATCAAAATAATAACTGAAGTTCAGTTTAAAAATATTGCTGAGATATGTATGCTTCTTTTGCTTTACTACTTCTGTCTATAGTTTCCTATACTAAAGTTATTATTCATATGATATGCTTATTTATTTCTAACATATTTTAGAAAGCCACAAAGCGATTTATAATTTTAGGTTCTGAACAAAATCAAAGTCTTAATTTTATAATACCTACATTTCCTCTTGATGGTATATTTGATAGTATATCTTATACCTAGTAGATTATCTATTAATAATTTAAAGTAAAATAAAAATTGTCATTTCTCCTTAAAACTGACACAAAGAACAACCAGCATAAATGGATGAGACAAGTTCTCTGTGTGTATAAATTCCTTGCAAGCCATGTGTAGTCAATTTCTTATTCATGAAAATAGTTTGTTCCCCAATCTTCTCAAAGGCCCATTAATCTAAATGTAAATTCAAATAAAATGAAAAGGATCATAGAAACCATTTCTGTTTAATAACAACTGTACTCAGACATGTTGCTCATTCAGCCTAATTAGTGCAAAACCCAAGATAAAATTTGGATAGTAATTCTTCCAGCACTGTTTAAAGGAAAGAATAAGAATCTCTGGAAAACATGAGAATTTTCAAAATTGGAAATGTGTTTTCTAAAGTACTCTATATTTTCTTTAGAAAAATTTATAACAATTAACTCTTCAAGTACATATCCTGAGTATATGAAAAAGTACTTCCTAATACTCTAAATGATACAATTAGCATTAGTGACAGAATAGTTTAAAAAATTCCAATGTACCTATAGATATAAGACAATGGTAATTCTAATAAAGTATAAAAGCCAATAAAATAGATAAAGAAAAATTAGACATTAATGAACTGATTCAAATAAATATGGTGACATCCACTTTATCTAAAATTAATTGATTTATATTTTCACGTGTTCATTTTGTGCCAAGCATGTTTAGAAACTGTAATACAGTACTGAACAAAAGTGATGAAAATCTCTTCCTTGCTGTACTTTAAATTCTAGTGGGGATTCAAACAATAAATCATTTTCTTAAAAACTACATATATCGAAAAAATAAAACTGTAAGGTAGATGCTGTTTGAATTTTTATTTAATTTATTTTTATTTCAGCATATTATGGGAGTATAAATGTTAAGGTTATGTATATTGCCCATGCCCCCCCCCACACACACCTCGAGTCAGAGCTTCAAGAGTGACCATCCCCCAGATGGTGCACATCTCACTCATTATGTATGTATATACCCATCCACTCCTCCCCTCTCCCACAGGCCCAACACCCGATAAATGTTATTCCTATATGTCCACTTAGGTGTTTATTTAATTGTAATCTCTGATTTCTTATGCACAAATCAATTTCACTGTTCAAACGGTAGATGGTATCCACATATTGCTTCAAAATGAACCATTTTATATCTTCTATTCCTTCTTCACATATCATTTTTTAAACATACACATTTTTTAACCCAGTTAATCTCCCAACCTCAAGCCATATTTTCTTCCATTATCACTCTGTCCTTTAAAAGCAATCTATTCGTTCTAATTCTCTTCATTCCTTCTCATAAAATCTGTATCATTTTAAGTTCTCAGACAATCAGAGTTCCTTTTAATAAGAAGAATTGAATCAAATAATTTTCCTGGATTTCATTTGTATTGGGTTTCTGGGGTGACCTAAGTAAAAATTAGGTTCAAAAAACTTGATATTTTTGTAATAGATAATTACATCAAAATAAACTTTAAAGATGCAATTTTTAAAATACATGAAATTACTTAGTATATATCTACACCTACTATAAAGTTCTAAATTCTTGACTTGAGATGACTCATAATAAAAAGTTTATCTTAACCTTTAAGGAGGTTTATTTTCTACTAGTTGTATTTCTCTTTTCTTTTCTTACCTCATTGAGTAGCTTACCACTACTTCTTAAAAATTCATTCTTGAAAAAATAGTAAAAGCTAAATCACTTTGCCAGTGAAGGAAACAGAGGATTACTAGCTAAATATAGCATGGAACATACTTATATTAAAATTTATTTGTTGTTTAGATGCAATTCAAATTTAACTGTCTTTCTTTTCTACTTCTGGAAAACATAGAAAATGTCATATCGACCTACACAAAATCAGGTGAAGCTTTGACAGATGACCACTTTGTAATTTGGCAGACAGTGCAATGTATGCAGACATAAAGCCAAATTTACATTTTTGTTAAAAATAAAACCATGAATTAATAGTGTATCTGTACATATTGTTCAACTTGTCTGTGAATCTGTCAAGTGCCCAATGAAGTTAGTAGTATCGTGAATTTTAACTTATTAAAGTACAGAATTGTTATAACTTTTTAAAAATATGTGCAGCACTATACTATATACTCAATTGCTTTTGGAATTTCATGATTCTATTTTATAATAACATGAAACTGATTAATTCATTCATGCAATAAATACTCATTGAGCAGCCATCATGTCTCATTTCCTCTCTGCAAACATTGCTCCATGCCTTGTCTCATGCATCTTATATAATGATCTAGCTGAGAATATCTACTTATTTGAGCTAGAGATAAGGAAGAAAAAGACCCTCCTTTAAGAGCAGTTATGAGCTGACTTTTGTCCCCCCAAAAAGGTATATTGAAGTCCTAAACCCTAGTGCCTCATAATATGACCATTTTTGGATACAGCGTCTTTAAAGAAATAATCAAATTAAATTGATGTTATTAGGGTTGGCCGCAAGCCAATATGGCTGGTATCCTTCCTAAAGGGGGAGAATTTGAACACAGACAGATGCATTAAGAGGGAAGACAATGCAAAGAGATACTAGAGAATGCTACATGAAGACAGAGGCAAAGATAGAACTTATGCAGCCTGCTACAAGCCAAGGAATTTCTAGGGAAAACAGAAGCAGGAAGAGGCAAACAAGGATCCTTACTCTATAGATTTCAAAAGAAGCATGGCCCTACTGATACCTTGATTTAGGATTCTCACCTCCAGAAATATGAGACAATAAAATTCTGTTGTTTTAAACTACTCAGCTTTTGGTGTTTTGTGACTGCAGACTTAGGAACCCAACAGAAAGCCACAAACACAAAGACAATCTTACTTTCTCTCTTACGACCTGGCCTAATGCATTCTTAGCACTTCATAGCAGATAATATTATAACATATTAATCAAAATATTCAGAGTTCCTGTGTATTTGTATAATTCGTACAGCACAATGTGCCTACATGGGAAGTGAATCTATAATATTATTTTCATTTTCATTTGTTTAGTGAAAAAAAAGTCATGGAAATTCTGACATATGACAGGAATTTTCTTGGTTTTGTAGAGAAATTAGTGATTATAATAATAAAAAACTAATGATTTTTGGAATTATGGAATTTCCATTAAAGTTGACTCACCAAATAATGGCCCAAGGGAGATTTAATATAACCAAGATGGTAAGTAAAATAAAACTGCTACCTGTTTTTTGTACTTCATAGACACAAAGTTCTATCTCTATTCCTTTCTATATTCCTATTCCTATCTCTCTGAGTTCTATCTCTATTTTTATCTCTGTATATATACTAGCTAAATAATTAGGCATAAGATGAGGAAATCTTAATTTTCAATAAAAGCATACTTTTAATTTGATGGATTTAAAAATCTATTATACACAAAGATAATGCCATAAAGTATAGCACTTTAATAATATTAGAATTTCATTTTTATAGTATATAGTGTAAATATGACCATATTTGATTATGCAATTCCTGGGGCAGAATCATAAGCTTTGTATTACCATTCAGAAATTTTAATTAAAATGCCAATAGGATTTTTAGGATTTAATTTTTAGAATAATCAGAAAAGTAAAATTATCCTATCTTATAGTCAGAGTTGTAACATAATAAAATTCAAGCAATTTTAGCAACAAAGGAACATTGGGACAATGATGTATCATAATTATTACATCATTGTGAACTATTTTATATTAATTTTGTGATTTCAAAAGCATATGACATCACCTATGTCTAAACAAAAATAGTAGCTTTAACATATACATGCTTTTCAATTATTTTCACATGTCTAAATATAAATTATCTATTTGAATTGAGTCATATTTGGTAGCCATAATTATATAAGAATTTTTGCTTCATTTAGCCATTAAGTGTGAATTTACTTATCCCCTCCCCCCTTCTCCCACCTGTTTGATTTCCTATGAATTTTATTTCTGTATATGCACTTAAGTGTTATTCAATTGGTTCCAATTTAATGGTGAGTACATGTGCTGTTTGCTTTTCCATTCTTGTGATACTTCTCTCAGAAAAATGATCTCCAGTTCCCTCCAGGTTAACACAAGAGGTATTGGTTCACCATTTTTTATGGTTCGGTAGTGCTCCATAGTATACATAATACCACATTTTATTAATCCACTCATGTATTGGTGGGCATTTGAGTTGTTTCCACATATTTGTGATTCTGAATTGTGCTTCTATAAACATTTGG
This sequence comes from Microcebus murinus, assembly GCF_040939455.1. Taxonomy (NCBI): domain Eukaryota; kingdom Metazoa; phylum Chordata; class Mammalia; order Primates; family Cheirogaleidae; genus Microcebus; species Microcebus murinus. The sequence continues at coordinate 19,903,764 of NC_134114.1, forward strand.
GTGCAGGTGTCTTTTTCATAAAATTTCATTTTTTTTTTCCTTTGAGTAGATACTTAGTAGTAGGATTGCTGGATCAAATGGTAGTTCTACTTTTAGTTCTTTGAGTGTCTCTGTACTACTTTCCAGAGATGTTATACCAATTTGCAGGCCCACTAACAGTGTATGAGTGTTCCTTTCTCTCCGCTTCCATGGCAGCATTTGTTGTTTTGGGATTTTTTTGATAAAAGCCATTCTCACTGAAGTTAGATGATATCTTGCTGTGGTTTTGATTTGCATTTCCCTGATAATTAGGGATGATCGAGTAATTTTTCATGTTTATTGGCCATTAGTCTATCTTCTTTTGAAAAGCTTCTGTTCATGTCTTTTTGCCTACTTTTTAATAGGGTAGTTTGACTATTTTTCTTGCTGATATGCTTGAGTTCTTTTGAGATTCTGGTTATCAGTCCTTTATCAGATCTATAACATGCAAATATTTTCTCCCATTCTGTAGTTTGTCAATTTGCTCTATTGATTGTGTCCTTGGCTATACAGAAGCTTTTTAATGTGATCAGGTCTCCTTTGTTTTTATTGTTGTGATTGCTTTTGCGGTCTTCATAAATTCTTTGCCTAGGTTGATGCCTATAAGAGTTTTTCTAATATTTTCTTCTAGAATTCTTATGGTTTTATGCCTTAGGTTTAAGTCTGTTATCTATTATGAGATGATTTTTGTGAATGTGAGAGGTGTGGATCCTGTTTCAGTCTTCTACATGAGGCTACCCAATTTTCCCAGCACCATTTCTTGAATAGGAATTATTTTCCCCAGTGTATGTTTTTGGCTGCTTTGTCAGAGATAAGATGGCTATATGTGGATGGTTTTATATCTGGGCTCTCTGTTCTGATCCATTGGTCTACATCTTTGTTCTTGTGCCAGTATCATGCTTAAGTTTTAATTTAAATGAAACTTAATATATTACTTTTCATATTCACTGAGGAATAGTAGTTCAGTTGGTAGATACAGATTATAATAACACATTATATAGCACTTACCATCTATCAGGAATTATTCCTAATAAGATATCAAGATACATGTGTGTGTGTGTGCGTGTGTATCATCACATGTAGATGGGAATGCATGGTTTTTAGTACCAGTCTTCAAATGAGAAAACAGTAAGTGATAAAACCTAGATTTCAATCTTAGCAGTCTGATTTCATAATTCATTCTTTTATAAACCATGCAAGGGTAATACATACTGTACAGTATAAGCTATTTATATAAAATTGCCTAATTTAATGCATGACATTTTTTAAAAGAATCAACTATGCAGAGTATGATTTATTTTAAAATGTTATTACATATTTACCAGTGATTTCAGAGAGTCATGCCCTTTTAGAATACAAACACACTGAGATCAATATTAATTATATTACTCTTAAATGTTTTTATTTTGTTTGAATTTATTTGATTTTACTATACTAAATGAAATACTTTTATTTTCTTATAGTCTCTTGCCTCTTTCTCTTCTAAGTATCTCATAAACAGTACAAATCATGCCTTCCCACTGTGGATATTCCTCCAAAATAATTTCTTCTAAATAAAGTAATGAAGGATATAAGAACACACTCTATTTCTTTTCTACATAAGAGTGAAGCAATATTTATATTTGATAGAGTTTTTATGATCATTTAAAATATATTTGTTATTTGCAGCATACAGTGAAATAAGTTTAAATAGAAACTATAAATGAAGATTGCAAATGCTATCATGAAGAACTTCACTCAATATCTGTGCTAGAAGATTTAATGAAATATATTTGGCAATAAATAAATAAATAAGTATATAAAATTTGCCTTATCATGTTGAAATGCTTGACAAGAAATTGGAGCATAGAAAAATTAGCTTGAAACACATATTTCTTTAATATGGTTACATTTAGTCAAAGAATCAGTGAATTTAAAGGTAGCAGAGATCTACAGAAGTCATTTGTCCTCATCCTCATATGCTCAGACAATAATGGTCTTATTATCACTATATTATAAATGAGGAAATGGGAGCCAGATAGATTTCCTATTACCTAACAGGTGAATCACTAGGTTCTGGAGGGCAGTGGCTTGAAGGATGAGAGGGAAAGGTCTCATGTTCCTTATTTCTGAACTTCATCTCCAACATAAAATATTTTATTTTATATCAAAGTAATATTATCTCAAATTAACTTTAAAATTCACCACAAAAGACTGTGTTCAAAGTGTCTTCTTTTAGTAGAATAGCTTTCTATTAGGTTTGAATTAATGTGTCCAACAATAAATTTGTTTTTTTAAAAAAATTTGTATGTGTTTAATTGCTAATGGCATGAATATATTTCAGACCTTACTGTGACAGCTTCAATTTCACATTTTGTCTAAATAATTTAGATTTGATCACAGAACACTTCTTTTTACATTCCAGGCACAGAAAAAGCATTTTCATACTTGTCTATTATAGAACAGTAATATTTGATATTTTTTTACCCCTTAGGTAAATATAGATAAACATCAACATTGATTTTTATAGTTATTCCCTCCCAGAAATTTAATTCTTGCCAGTAAAAAGCAGGTCACAGGTAGAGGTTAAATTAAGCTACTTCTAACTTGAGGAAATTTGTTTGAAGAAAAACATTTTGGTTAACCACAGTTTTGCCTCCTCCTCCTAATTTTCCCACTAAGTGAGCTTTATTCTCATTTTAAAACCAAAAAATTATAGCAAATGTATAATTAATAGGGACACCTCTTAGTTCCCCTTATTTCATATTTAACCCTTCTACTCAACCTTGCCTGGATAGGAAAATTAATCTAGACATTAAAAAAAAGTTTCACACATGCAGGAATATATTATACTTTCTAAAAACACTAAAATTGAATCATAATATAAGAATACTGAATTCCTGTGCTAGTGTTTCTGATGGACTTACATTTTTTTCAATAGATGATATTTTTAAAGTATTTTGTTTTACGTCAACTCAATCTTTAAATAGTTACTAAGGAAATACAAAATTGTTTAGGCATTAAGATTTGTGTTCTGTGGGAATATGAGGAGAAAAACGATTACATAGATGGTCAAAGTACGAGATAAAATGAAGAACATGATTTGATTATGGATAAATGTATTATGGCAAAAAATAGACCAATTTAAATAGAATACATGTATCAGATGGAGTGAAAGACTAAGAAAATGTTATATAGAGAGAAGTTTAAAGCAGAACCGGAAGATAGATATAATGGTCCTTCGCTAATCACAAAAAATCCATATCTTAGCCTGATATTTTGGGGCTACATAGTTCTAGATAAAGTATTTCATATTTTGGTGATTTTAACCTTTGCTCTGTCTAGATAACTTTGATGCTACTTCCTAACTGATGCTACATAATCCATGAATCCAGAAAGAAGGAAGAAATTACTAGGGCTTATGTTGGAGAAGTAAATTAATACAAATAAACTGCAAAATTAGATAACATAAGTTATAATTCATTGGTGAATGTCTTTAAATGAGGTAATAATATAGTCATAGAAAATAGAAGAGTTTTGCAATGGCCTTGATAAGAAACAAAAAAATACCATACTATGTTTTGATACTTAGAATAGGAGTAGAAAGACATTATAAATTCAGAAATACACTCTGATACTATTTATGTGTGTGTGTGTGTCTGTGTGTACACATGACAAAAAGAGACAGAGAGACAGAGAGAGAGAGTGAGAAAGAGAGAATATATTGGTTTTGAGTATTCATTGATTCTCTATGTATGCAGACTCAGTACAGCCACAGGACAATATGGTCAACACAATCAGTACTAACATCTTAGGTTCAGAAAGTCAGAGAGGTTGACTATTAGAAAAATGTATCAGTAGGAAATTTAATACAATGGAAGGTTGCCTCAGTACAGCCACAGGACAATATGGTCAACACAATCAGTACTAACATCTTAGGTTCAGAAAGTCAGAGAGGTTGACTATTAGAAAAATGTATCAGTAGGAAATTTAATACAATGGAAGGTTGCGTGTGCCCACAGTGTCGATGAGTAGTACTTGAGCAGTACTCCCTTCTCCTAGCAACAGATTTCTACATGCTTACCTTCAAGAACTGAAAGAAGATATTTGGGATGTTTCTACAATATAGTGCAAAGAAACTTAATTATCATATGAGTTTCCTTCATTTGCATAGAAAATTCATATCCATTCCTATTTCAAATTAATGCTATGATTGAAAGACAAATGACTTTGTATTATTCATGACATATTTTATAGAGCATTATTTGTGTGATGTTATACCCTGTTGCAGAAGAAATGGCTAAAACAAATACATATTAAAATAAACTTTATGAGTTTTGAATTGACAATTTGATTAATTTACATCCATCACTATGAATGGCAATATAAATGCTATGCCAGAAGTTCTGTAATTATGGAGAGCTTTCTTAAAAGAATTAGAATTAAAGAGAAGGCTGACAGCTTACCTTTGGAGAAATTCCAACATATAAGATATATCTTACCAGATCCTAAGTTTGATTGCATGCCTGCTTCTATTTTATTAGTGATAGGTTTATACAATGTGGGTCACAAAATAATGATTGAAAAAAATCCCAGAAATTAATATGTAGGGGAAATACATTTTCAACTATGTCACCTTATAAGAATGTCTTAACATTCTCATGGGCAATAAGAAATTTTTTCCAAAATAAATTTTATCTTATTAATATTACATAAAAATCAATATAATTTTATCCTAAACTCAATTCAAAATTGAGAACAGACAAGTTCAGATGTATTATAGAACATATATACAGTATAAAAGTAAATTAGTACAACTAACATGAAAACACCAGAAATAGAAAAATTATTAGTAGTATTAGCAGTAATAACCACTATTTATTTCTATTGTATAATTTTGAAAGTAAGTGATATATAGTATATCTAATCTTTAAGCTACATACCCTTTATATTATGCTTATAGAAAATGGAAACTCAGAAGATTAAGTAATGGTAGTTGATATTTAATTCATATTTTTCTAGTTTAACTATCCACATTCTTTTGAAATCAACAAAGTGGATTCAGTAAAATTTGAGGCTCAAAATTTGCTGTTAGATCTGAGTATTTATAATCTGAAGTACTTTAACTCTAATTTTCATAGTAAAGTCTAAGAAACATAAAATAAGTTGAACTTAATAACAACACAATAGGCTTTCTTTTTAATTTCTATATGAAAATAAGAAGGATCCTAGCTCATGTTTCCTAAGAAAAAATATTTTTTTTCCAAAGGAAAAAATAAAATTTTAAATCAACATATGTTCAATAGCCAAATAATTCACTGATGTTTATCAAGAAATTTATGAAAAAATAGTTAAAATAATCCAATGAATGTTTCATTTTAGCAAATCTATGTTAATTATTGAAGAAGAAATAGAGCCACTAAGTTAATTTTTAAAATGACAAATTAAGGGAAGTTGATAAAACTGAACTTCTATCTCTAGATTATGCACAATGAAGAAGTAAATTGTAAGTATTAATATGACTTAAAGCTTTTAAGGTTGGAGAAAAATTGACAGCCTATTTCCAAAAAACAAAAAATAGTCACACCAGGAGACCAGGATTCTGACCACAATGCAAGCAGATTTGTGGTGAAGGTATTTTGAAATCATTCTGTATATTTTTAATATTAGTTGTTTTGAAACATTCAAGTAAAATGATAATATACATTTTAATGTAACTTGAGGAACTCAAGAAAGAAATTTGAGCTGGAGCTATTATACAAATTTGTAAGTCTTCTGCCAACAGGCAATAATTGAGTTTGTGTATGTTCGTAGGAGTATTATTGACTGAAAGGAAATGGGTTCTCAGGCTGAGTGTTGACGATGATCAACATTAAGTGCCTGGTAGAGGAGAGTGATCCTGCAAAGGATACTAAGAAGTAAGGGTATCAGTGGAAATAGTTTTTCAATGAAGGCAATGAAAGGAAATGATTCAATACTAGGCTACAGTCAACAATACTAAATGTTGATGAGAACCACCTAAGTTGAGGAATGAATACTGAGTACTTGACAACATAGGTTATGTTGATGCCATTAGTGGGAGAGCTTTTAGTGTAGATATGGGTTTGAGAGGTAGAATGAGTGGATGAATTCAATGCAGGGAATTCAATGGAAAATCAGAGGGCAAATGGGATGATAGTAAAACCAATATATTGGCAACAGAAATCATTACTATCCCTAGGCAACAGGAAAAAAGGGAGGAGGAACATTTCCAGAACCCAAGACCAGGATCTTACAAAGGAATATGGAAATTCACTTAGAGAACAGAGGTACCACATAACATTCAGAACAAATTCTGCTGCAGAAAAAATTTTCTCAATTCTAACATTTTTCATATTGAAACCTATAATTATTTCAGATCAGATATTTTATTAGGGCTGTTTTTAACTCCATTAAAAAACTTTAAACTTTTTAGGAAAATATTTGTATTATAAAACTCCTAAAATAATAAATTTACTATATTATTTGATTTTAGATTCGGCAAAATTATAGGACCCTTCTATTTTATTATACTAGCATTAGAATAAAATTATTCAATAAAAAAGAGCTCCATCAAAACTTTTCTTTCACAAGTTGAGATATTTTGAAGCACAATTATAAGTTTCATAATAAAATCCTATACATTGTTTCAAGAGTCTTTTTAATTTTTTTATTCACATTAAACCTATATATCAGTTTCTTCCCACATGCAAGCTTTATTATTAACTAAATCTTCAAACCTAAAGTTAGATACACCATTTTTGAATATTATAATAAAGTACCAACTTTTTTAAAAAAGTAAAACTTTATAAGGGTCAGTTCAGTCCAGCACCTTGGCCTATGTTTTATTCCCAGCTATTCAGGAGGCTGAGGCAGGAGGATCACTTGAGGCCTAGAGTTCAAAGCTATCCTGTGCAGCATAGTGAGACCTTGTCTTTAAAAATATAAAAAATAAAAATCTCATTAAAAAATCAGTCAATTCCTTCAATGGTCTGAAGTAAAAAAAAAAAAAAAAAAAAAATCAGTCAGGTTATTGCCAGTTCAATGTCATTGTAAGACTCTGAGATTGATTTGGAAGTGATTATTTATTTCAAATTGAATACGTACAGCAAAGAGAGAAACTTTTGCTGCCATGTTGATTTTTATCCCACATTACATTATGACAAAAGTTTTAAAGTTCACTTTCTGTAACTGTGCATACATAATAATATGCTTTCGATTTTATAATCATCACTTTTACTTCATAGGTACAAAATCACAAAGTTGTCTTTAATTTTTTTCAACTTAAGGTACACCTTTATTTTACATATACTTATGGATTACAAATTTAAGAATTCTAAGAAACAATAAATCTGATTTATTTTTTAAATGATTGTGACACTGTTAGAAGACAGGGTTTTATGTTTATTTTTATTTTGTTTTACTGATTTCTCATCTTGTCTGATTTTCAAACAGTCCAGTGGTACCCATACAGCAGAAATTATCCCATAAAATTAAGAAGGAAGGAATCCATGCCAACCCATTCTACAAAGCCAGTATCACCTTGATACCAAAGCCAGGAAAAAATACCACAAAAAAAAAAAAAACACTACAGACCAATATCCCTTATGAACATAGATGCAAAAATCCTCAATAAAATACTAGGTAACCCACAGCATATCAACAGCACATCAAAAAAGAAAATAATAATCCACCATGACCAAGTGGGCTTCCTCCTAGGGATGTAAAGATGATTCAACATATGTAAATCAATAAATGTGATTCACCACATAAATAGAAGCAAAAACAAAGATGATATTATCATCTTAATAGCTGTAGAAAAAGCATTCATCAAAAACAGCCCCCTCTCATGTTAAAAATCATCAACAAACTAAGCATGGAAGGAGCATATTGCAAAATTATAAAAGCCATATATGACAAACCCACAGCCAACATCATACTGAATGAGAAAAAGCTGAAACCATTCCCCCTAAGTAGTGGAACAAGACAAGGGTGCCCATTGTCATCACTTCATTCAACATAGAGCTAGAAGTCTTAGGCAGAGCAATCAGGCAAAAGAAATAAATGGTATCCAAATTGGGAAAAAGGGGGTCAAACTATCACTTTTCAATGATAATATTATCTTGTACTTAGAAAAGCCCAAAAACTCCACCAAGAGACTTCTGGAACAAATAAATAAATGCAGCAAAGTCTCAGGTTACAAAATCAATGTACACAAAGCAGTAACATTTCTCTATACTAAAAACAGTCAAGCTGAGAGTCAAATCAGAGACTGAGTACCATTTAGAATAGCTACAAAGAATATAAAATACTTGCAGATGTACTTAACCAAGAAGATGAAAGATCTCTACAAGAAGAACTACAATACACTGAGGAAAAAAATTGCAGAAGATGCAAAGAAATGAAAAAAAAAAAAGTATCACTCTCACGGATCAATAGAATCAACATTTTTAAAATGTCCATATTGCTCAAAGTAATTTACAAATTGAACACAATCCTCATCAAAATAGCAAAGCCGTATTTCACAGATCTAGAAAAAAAATAATTCTGTGATTTGTTTAGAACCAAAAAAGAGCCCAAATAACACAAATAATCTTATGCAAAAAGAACAAATCTGGAGGCATCACATTACTGAACTTCAAACTATACTGCAAGGCTATAGTAACCAAAATAGCATGGTATTTGGTACAAAAATAGGCACATAGACCAATGGAATAGAACAGAGAACCAAAATATAAAACCATCTACCCACAACCAACTGAACTTTAACAAAGCAGACAGCAACATAAGCTGGGGAAAGGAACCCCTTTCCAGTAAATGGTGCTGGAAAAATTGGATAGCCATATGCAGAATAAAATTGTTTTATTTTCAGGTAATTGTGAACTACATGTTTATAGCACTGTCAATTCAAAGTAAATTTTTGCTCCATAAGTTTCTTAGTTTAATAAAAATACTTTTTTAAATAAGAGTCTGTGCTTTATCAAAATTTCCATTCATATTAGCACAAATTTGCATTTATATTAGCAAAAACTAATGTTTTCTTTAATATTAACTTTTCATACTGATTTTATAATAACATTTCCACAAATGTCAGATATTTTATCATTGGCATAATGGATTCCCAAAAGCCTTAATTTATTTGCATTAATTGGATGAAAAAAATCAAACCATTATTGAATTAATTGACTTTGCTCATTGAAGTATCTGATGACACTGATATCAAATACTTCTAGCATGTATCCTTAATTGTTTGTGAAGTATTTTTTCGGCAAATGGAGCTAGTGTATTAGGAACTATTACACATTATCTAGGTGTTCTAGTGATGGGAGGGTATTGTTTAGATAAGTAATAAAATAAAATATAATTTGAAAGTTGATATATATTATATTGCCTTGATTTTCACAAAATCTATTTGGATTGCAATAAGATTTTTACATGATTGCATTAAACTGATATATCATCAAATTAGATATGCCTGAGCCATTTTATTTCCCAAAATGATCTTAATAATTTCAGTATAAATTTCTTTTGCCAAGGATTAAAACTAAATTTGTCAATAGAATTCACAAGTATTATTTAGATTCCAAAATAAACTCTAAATGTTCATATAAATTTTCATATCATTATTGGTTTAATTTTAGTACATAGATCAAAATCACTTATATCAAGAGTATCACTGATTCTTAAAGTAATATCTAGATCTATGCTCTAAGTTATCTTGCTTTCAGAATTTCAATACCATAATAATGTAAATAAAAGTTTTTAAAAAGCAGTATGTTATTCTTTGTGTTCATATCTCCTTTTATTTAATACTATACCTTGATTTAAACTAGCCAGCTTCTTCAAATATTAGTTTTGAAATTAGCTTTTGTGACTTTTCTCTTTCATAGTCATAAAAAGGTTTTCATGCCATTTTTCTTTTTTTTTCCATTTTTCTAATTTTCTTGTAACGAATTGGAATGCAACTTTGTTGAATATTTTATATGCATTTTCTTTCTCTTTAAAATAATTTCTCTATCTTTTAAAAATATTTCAAACCTATGGAAAGTCAACAACAAAACAGATCTACTTGTTTTTGTGAGTGTATGTCAAAACACATATCAAATAACAGTTCATATTAACTGACAACATAATGTGCATGTCCAATTTTTTTCTAACAGAGGCCATGATTTGCTCCTCTTGATAAAGGGTCTGTTTTAATTAATTGTTTTTGTGAATACTATACATTGGATAATTTAAATTTAGTTGCTTGATATTATTAATTCTTCTAACTGGGTATCTGTGGGTAGTTTTAACCTCATTTTTTACATGTGATTCAAGTCATTCCATCTTTTAGAGAATCTAGAAAATATTGTAAGTGATGTTTGAATTATTCTAAAGAATGTTATTATAATTGGTACAATTGAGATTGAGTCTCCTAGTAACATGTCCAAATTCCACACAATACATGACACTAAGAAATCTCAATTTCTAGCCAAAATTCTATATTTTTTTATTCTTATCAGTACTATTATTAAAGTTTCAATTAACGGTTTTAATTACATGTTACTTTTTAAATCTACACATAAGTCAAAGCCTGCATTTTTGAATGTGAAAAACCAATGATGCAATAATCAGTTCAAAGTTTTTCTTCCTCTTATAGTTCAAAAATGTATAAAATAAATCTCAGTTGTTTAATGTGACTCTTCTCATTTAATAATCTACTTAAACTGGATATATATTTTAAAAATTTCATTAACAAGGAAAATAGAGAAAGGAAGAGTAAACATCTGCAGTGAACAATTAATATATCTGTCAGCTTGGCTTCCTGATCATTTAAAGGTTGGTTTTGAAATTAGAACCATGTAGTAACATTTAATCCATGCTTTTTCATATATATTCAGATTCTTATTTTTCCATTTGAATCTATTGCTTTAAACTACTATATTTAAAATTATCTTAATACTTAAATATTTCTGAGACATAACTTGTGAATTTGGTGTGGAATATCCTTTTAATTAACTATTAATTTTTTAAAATTTTTATTTAGAACTATATATATGTATATGTATAATGCATGGATCCATATGTATGCCAGCCACCATGAATATGTATGTATAAAGATAATTCTCTAAAAAAGTTTTACATATATTATTCTTTCCATGTTTTTTAAGAGTTTTATAAAAAAATAGTAATTATCATAAAGTGAGTGTGAAATAGTATTTATTTATGTGAAATATATTTCATATCTATATGCATGTATATACACACATACACAGAAAAGTATAGCTACTTTGGAGCCTCTACTGTTCTCTGTGGCAATTAAAATATTGTACTGTAAAATCAGCTATATTTTCAGATTTATTGGCATTGATTGTATCTTGTATTATTTTATGCATTTTAAATCTTCCCCGTATCACTTGGTATGCTTCACTTCTCATTTCTAATTTCGTTTTTATTTGCACTATTGCATTTTTTGTTAATTAGATTGCCAAATGCTTATTTATTTTATTTCAACAACAAGCACACTGCTGCATTTACGTATCTATTTTGTTGAGACTTGTATTTAACACTACTATGCTATAAGGGAAAATAATATGAATTACATACATAGATTTTTGGGTTGTTTATATTGTGAGGTTATTTGACCGTAGGATAAGGGTTCATAAATGGTAGCATATTGTCTTAGTATGAAGAAACATACCTGTTTTTAATCCTTAGAAAAAGAAATAGTAGCTGTATTATGTGTAATGTAAGCCTTTTTTGTAGAGATGGTAATAATTGGGAAATTGTGGAAGTATAGCAAGTGATCCCTTGAAAATGCAAATGCCTGTAGGTTGCTTTGAGGATTTGGATACATTTGGCACATGGCTCCCCTATTCTGAAGAGTGATAATGAAGAAGGGGGTTGGGTTGTGTTGGGTATAGCATTTTTTCCCAATGAACACATTTTATTAATCTTCATCAGGCAATGCACTTGTAGATAGAATCCTAGGATATTTTTATGAAAGACACTTTAAGATATGATTGGGGATGGGGGTGGAGCATGGGAAAAGGAGACCAAGAAGATCTACCTAGGTCATTCAAGGGACAGAGCATAGCATAAAATAGGGAGATGAATATGTTTCTGTTACACACAGAAAGCAGCATAACTTTGGCAACTCAAGGGATTACAAAATTAGTGTGCAGGATCTAACAGTGAACATCATTAGCAGAGAAGAAAAAAAGTATCCTTGAATTGATGTAACAGCAGAGAGGTGCTATAAGTAACACTTAAATGCAGGAGAGAACAAAAATGATGGTCAGCACATAGTGACTCTACATAAAGTGTTATATTACTAAGGAGTCAGTGGTAGCAAGAACAAACAAAAAGAAGCTACAATTTATTTGCTATTCTTTTCATAGAAAGTTGGGAGTTTTGTCAACTCCTCTTGAATCTAGTCAGGTTTTGATTAATCTAGCGACCACATTAATTAATACACTGTGGCAAAAAAAAAAAAATACACTGTGGCAGAACCAGTGCTAAAAGACATCCAAGAAATGACTGTAAAAGGCCTCAGGGCTTCAAACTGGCCTCTTGGCAAGCTTGTGCTACTGGAACAGTCTCTCTCTGGATGACTTTTCTTGCTGCGCCTTTTCTGGCAACCCATGTCAGGCTGTGAAAAGTCCAAGCCACATAGAAAAGCCACATGTTGGTACCCTGGACAACAGTTCCAGCTGAGTCCAGCCTGAGAGCAAACCTAGGCCAAGCATTACATGTTAAAGAAAAAGCCTGTTGTTAATTAGAGCCCCCCAAATTCAAGCCACTTCCAAGCATTTGAATCTTCCCAGATAACAACACAGATATGGTGGAACAGGAACCAGCTATTCATGTTGTGTCCCCTTTAAATTCTTCATGCAGAGAAACCATGACTGTAATGAAAGAGTGTTTTATACTTTTAGATTGGAGTAGTTTGTTATGCAAAAGGTAATTATAACAAAACACACAAACATGTAGCTGGCAGGATGGGAGGTTTTACAATAAGCTGAAGATAGAAAGGATATATTATACAAGAACAGAAAATGTGATATTTTATACCAGAACACTATAAAAATTCTTCACCAATTTATTTGAAGCCTATCCTTCTAAGTAATCAACATAATCATTACTTCAGATATCCAAGTAAATTTGTATTTGATTCTGTGTATTTCAACTTTTTATTACTATTTCTCTTCTTTATACTCAAATTATTCTCACCATGATCAATGGGAACCTTTTCAGTTTAGTTTTACATTCTACTTTTTTTGAAATGTTATTAAAGTATGAAACACATACAGAAAAGTGCATAAATAATTTTATTCCTTGACAGATTTTCTCAAAGGAAACAAATGTTTTTATTTGTTAATTAGAGTAATGAAATGAAATTTTAAAAATTGCAACAATTTTTTTTTTATTTTCCCCTTATATACAACCCTCAAGGATGTTGGTTCTATTCTAGAATGATCAGGAGAAGCTATCCCATCTCACAATCCTGGTAGTCATTAATTTTACTGTAATAGTCAAATGTGGTAGTCATTTGGCTCTCTAAGGCTTTGCTTCAGAATTAATTATGCATAATGCCACTACATGTCATTAATTACTGTTAGACTATTTCCCATTGCCTATAATTGACATTGAGTCTAAGAATATTTGTAAATAAATTACTAAATCTCATCTTTAAGGACCTATTACTTGTGACCATTTTGGAATATATACTGAACCTTCCAGGTCCCATCAGAAAGCTGATCCAAGCTAGCTATGCCAAAACAGAGAGGCTAAATGTGCAGATTTAATATGTATCAGTGGAGATGTAAAATGTGAAACATGGACATGAGGGAACACTGAAATAATAACTTCAGGAAGATGTCACTGCTTGGTGTTACAAATAAGAAAGCTTTCATTTATTTGAATATAGAAACTTGAAGGTAGAGTATGCTGCTTAACTATATGTGTTAACTTGACTGGGCCATGAGGTACCCAGATATTTGATCAAATGTTACTCTGGGTGTTTCTGTGAGGATATTTTGTGTGAGCTTAACATTTAAATGAATAGACTGAGTCAACCAGATTGCCCTTCCCAATATGAATAGGCTTCATCCAATCTGTTGAGAGCCTAAACAGAACAAAAAGGCTCTCCCTACTCAGAATAAGAAAGCATTCCTGAGTGACTTTACTGCCTTCTATCTAGGACATCAGATTCTTCCTGCTTTAGGAATTGAACTGAAACATCAGCTCTTCTTGGGTTTTGAGACTGCGGGACTGAAACTTGGACTGAACTTCAGACTTGGACTGAAACTACATCATCAGCACTCCTGGGTCTTCAACCTCGCCAACAGCAGATCTTAGGACATGTCAGCCTCCATAATTGCATAAGGCAATTTATTATAATAAATCAAACACTCTCCATATATATGTGTATATACATTAATACGTGTGTATATACATGTATATACGTATGTGAGTATACATAAATGCTTTGTTCTGTTTTTCTGGAAACTGAAGAACCCTGACTAATACCATGGGCTTCAGAAATAAGACTCAGTTTTCTAAAGAAGGGGCACAGATAGCTCTAAATAGGAATAAAGATGTTCTTTCTGGAAGTGCCAGAAAAAAGCTGAAAGTGAAAATTAATGGCTTCTACCTGGATTAAGAGCCATTTCTTTGGCAAACCTTTTAGTAAAACAAACAATTAGAATTGAGCAAGTCCTTACTCTCTCCTCCCGCCTTCCAGTCTTCCTCCAATGACTCCCTTCTCAATTATAAAACCTAACAATAAAGTAAATCTGTATGGAAAATAATTTGGAATGTTCAGCATGGTCTTTGCTAGATGCTGCTCATCATCTTCCTTCTGTGGCTTTGTCCATTGTTTGAAAAAGCAGAGAAAGTTGTCTCTATTTTCCAAGTCCACAGAATTCTCCATTTTTTCTATCCAACCCAGGTAGGAATCTTATTTTCTGTCTGGCAACATGCTTCTCCTGTCCAGTGTCTGAACAATAAGTTTTCTCTCTGTGAATTCTCTCTTCTTGCCGTGTGGAAATAAGGCTGTATTTGGCATCAAAGTTGTATTTGCCTTCTGCCTATTATGATTTCTGAACTGTGCACAAAAGAAACTAAATGTTTCCATACAAGAAGGAGAAGTGGGAGTCAAAAGAAACATTAGACTCACAACTCATTATACCAGACACAGTCGCTCAAAACAAATCGGTCTAGTAAATATACTTTTTATCATGACTTCCACCCACACAGTGATCTGATTCAGACAATAACGCTTAGCTGCAAAGGAGTAACATGCTAAGAAACTATTTTCCGCAGTCACTAAGTGTTTGAAGAATGGACTTAGATATTGGCTGAATATCTGCTTCCTTCTATTATTCACCTTATTTTATTTCTTACTAGGCTTACCCCTGACATGGGTGGAATCATTCCCAAAACAAGATGAGCTCCACAACAGGTAGCCAGATGGTGAGAATCAGGAATGTACCTAACAGTTGTTAAGTGTTCAGTTTTTGCATGTAACCATCTGGTTTTCCAACCCATAGATCCAGCCATACACAATTTCTCTTTTGAGACACTATCTCCCCTCTACTCTCTGGACCTAACAGATGAGAACAGGTCTCCTGTTCTCATTTTTCCACCATGGGGTATTGATTGGGAAGAAAACTGTTATGTTAGTGGTACCTACCTAATGTATTAATAATCATTAAGGGGAATTATTTTGTGTAATTCCCTTCATACTCCTGAACCAAATATGCCTGGAAGAAGAATGGACATGAGAGCTGGTTGATTATCCATGTTTGATTGGCTGGAGTAACATCAAACAATTTTACATGTCTGATTTTCAAGACTGTTAGGTCTTGCCCCTGCTCAGTTAAATTTGCCTTAGCTTTGACCTTTGCAGATCTGTGAGCTCTTGATGGGAACAGTTTACCAGAAATTCTCAAAGAAAGAATACTTTCTTAAACTCTCTAAACTCATAACAGATGTTTTAGAACTAAACCCACTGCTTTTCCTGTTAACCAAAGAGGGCATGCTCTTCTTTAAACTTTCTTCTTTTCTGCAGTTTAGTCTCCTTCTGTAAGTCATAGTCTGCAGTCAAGTGTCCCATCATAATGTGAATTGATGGATATATTAATATATGTGTCGTGAAATACCAAAGTCCATTTGTGTTGGGATGTAGCTCTTGGGAAGTTAGAGAAAGAATACTAGCATATGGCATCCTCAAATATAGAAAAGAACCCATCTAGGTTTGTAAATTCCATTTGCATTAGCCAAGCTTGAGCTTGAGCCATGCTTTATTATTGCAGACAGATGTTTTTTACTCAATTGAGAAATTCTATATCCAAAGTAGGGGGTCTTAAATTTATACCTTGTCTTATAATTTCAGACTAGAAAATATATTCTTAATAGCACAAATCTGCTTTATTTATTTATTTATTTGTCTAGTCACACTGCACTCACTCAGGAATTTTTAAAACATGCATTCATTAGATGACAATATTATCAACTCAGTCCCAAAGCAGTCCATTTGTCTCCCCTGAATAGCAATAACTTATTATAACCTTATTACCACACATGTATTGTTCAAAGAGATCTTTGGTTGTTATATCAAAAGTGATTGGTTGCAGGCTAGGTACTGTTGTTCATACCTGTAATTCTAGCACTCTGGGAGGTTGAGGTGGGAGGATTGCTTGAGGTCAGGAGTTCCAGACCAGCTTGAGCAAGAGCAAGACCCCATCTCTATTAAAAAAATAGAAAAAATTAGCTAGGAGTGGTGACACATACCTGCAGTCCCAGCTATTCAGGAGGCTGAGTCAGGATCACTTTAGCTCAGGAGTTTGAGGTTGCAGTGAGCAATGATGATGTCACTGCACTCTAGCCAGGGCAACAGAGCAAGAATCTCCCTCTCTAAAAAAAAAAAAAAAAAAAAAAAATTGTTTGTTATTGTAGATGTTATTAATATGGCCTTTATACACCTTAGTAATCTTGGAAACTTTTAGTTTGAGAGGCTAAATTCCCATAAATGGGGAATTGATCTCAGCCTTCAAATTGAGATTTCTAAAAATTAAACTTTTATATAACAAATTGGTTTTTTACTGAATCACCATTCCAATGGAATGACAGGAAAAATAATTAAACCATTCTTTCCTGTGTGTCATCCTTCCCCAAGACAAGGTGGTACTTGTTATGGGTGGGATAAAAAGTGTTAAGCCACCAGGAATTGGTAACTAGAGCTTTTCCTAATACTGTGTTTCCTCGAAAATAAGTCAGGGTCTTATATTTATTTTGTCTCAAGAAGAAACCTAGGGCTTATTTTCAGGGATGTATTATTTTCCCCTCAAAGCCTCGGCTTGCAGCATTCACAGGATGGCTGGGACCTGACAGGGGAAGCCAACTTTATTGGTGGGGCTGCCCACACCTTTCCAGTCACCTCTGGGGTAGTAACTGTCACGATGGGGCAGTTAAGAAGGGTTGCTCCTCTTCTTTATCGCTCCCTGAAGAAATGCATGGGTTGTGCAGATACGTTGCATAGCCACGCCCATCACTAGGTCTTATTTTGGGGGTATGGCTTATATTGAACAAATGCTTAGAAATCCTGCAACGGCTTAGTTTGTGAGTAGGTCTTATTTTCGGGGAAACACGGTATCTGTATTCTTAGAAAATGTGTTTTTTTAATATGTGCCTCTTCAGATGCCTCTTCAGTGTTAAATCATTGAGGAAAGGGGATATATTATATTTACACTCTGTGTTTAGAATATCTTAGTAAATTTTAGTTTCATGGATTATTCCCTGTAGTCTGTATTTCCTATTTCTCAAAATGAGAGACATATATGATATCTGTTTTAAAATATATTATAAAACTATGCAATGCATTTATATGAATAATTTGAAAAATCAATTATACAACATAATTGTTAGTTGTTTTATCTGAAGCTATACATAAATTAATAATATGTACACAAAATTTATTTTTTAACAAATTATTTAGAATAAATTTTTATCATTCTCATGAGATCAAGTCATCTCATTTCAACCTCAGAAATACACACACACACATACACACACACACACTCACATATGCCAAAATAATTTCAGATTTTTATTTGCTGGAAAAATTCAATTTGTCAGACATATCTGAGCAAAAAATTCAAACAAAAATTTTAAGGATCTAAAAAAAATAAATCAGTGTAAATTAACCATAAAAACATATGTTCATAGTAACTAGGCTTAAAGCATAAATTTCCCATGAATACATAATGGCAATATATTAATATACTGAATATTTATATATTTTTATGTAATTTCATCACATAGATGACTATATCACATTTATATATATATGTTATATATAATTTTATCACATAGGTGACTGTATGAGATAGTTGGATTATAATTAGTTATATTATTTAACTTAAATTCCTTGATGTCTTCTTGGTAACTTTGAAGAGGTACTTGTAAATGTAAATATAAACACAAAAATATAGTTAGATTTATGTGGAGCTAACTGAATTGCACAGATAGGATATTTAATTGAAGAACAGTTTGATTCACTTAGAAAATTTTCAAACTTTAATTTGTAGGGAAATGTAAAAAAAAAATTGTAGTAAAATTAAAAAATCATATGTAACAATATAAGTTCCTCAAAATCAAATAAAAATATTTTAGTGAGAATTAAAAACAAAAATAGATGTCTTACAATATGTGCATGTATGTACATGTATTTTATATATTTCCTTGTTCAACATAAAATGAAATGTAGAAAAAACATGTTATCTATAAAGTATAATATGTTTAATGTTAAATTATCCCTCTTTTTGAAATACATATATGTTACAATAAAATTCCTTTAAAATTCATTTTTAATAAAGCAAATGTGATTATTGTGAAGAGTTAAAAACATGAGTGAAAAATTGGCAAATGTGAAACTATTCCCACTATAAATGTGAATTTTATTGTAAAATGTGAAGTATATAATAGAAAATGTAAAATTCTATCCCCTTTTCATATTGTTTGATGAATATCAAAATTTGTAAGTTGATGCCCCAAACTGTGTTCCTGGGTCCATAATGTGTATGTATGTGGATTTGTGTTTATGTAAGTCTAAATTTAATATTGGGATGGAAAACAAAACTATTTGAAATAATCAATGAACAATATAGTACTTTCAAACTAACTTAATCAATTAATTTTATCCATATAAGCTTTCCTGAAAAATTAAATTGTACATATCCCTTATTTAATCAATTATAATTTGAACTACTTCTTTATAAGTCATATGATACTCAAACGAGTGTGTATTTTTAACAACTGTTTCTGCAAAATAAGAAAACATTGACCTTGCTTTTTTTTTTCCTCTCTCTTAGAGACTAGGTCTTGTTCTGTTGCTTAGATTGGTCTTAACCTTTGTAATAGCCTCCCAAGTAGCTGGGACTACAGGCACATTGCATTGAATGTAGCACCCCTGGTTTTGGAGATATAGTAAAATAAAAAGATTTTTGTAACTTAGGTATAGCCAATGTGCCCAGAAATGTTTTGCATATTTATAACTAAACTTAGGTTAATTGCCTGGTATAGAAAAAATATATGACAATATATAAAGAGTCATTAATGTGTTATATGTACATATTTTTCTTATGGTCCTAAACATTATATTTTAAACAATTTTACAACAGGATGACTTTATTAGTATTGGTTCCTAACAGAAATAAAGTAGTAATATAAAATTTTAAAATGTGCTAGAAGGGTTATAGCTTTACTTAGTATTTTCACACATGACCCTGCTCATTCATTCAAATTAGCAAATGAGTGTTCTTCTAAGTTAAATAAAAATCATTGTAGTTAATGTGTCAAAATTCCTCCCTATTAAAGGATAACCAAGTTTTTAAATGATACATAAATATGGCCCTAATCAATGATGTAAACAGCTATATTTTATAATATAGTTGAAACAGTTTTCCACTGGTTCATTAATAATAAATATAAGACCAGTGGCTTCCTTGATTAAGCTGAAAATGTGTCAAGGCTATCACACATTGTATTCATCATTTACATATAGCCTATTGACAATTCACAGCTAAAGAATCATGCACAAAGATAGTAACATCATGATTCAGTGCTAATTAACTGCTTTTGGTAGAAGTCTTTCCTGTTAATACTATCATATCATGCTCATATATTTAAATTATGTTCTATAGGGTATGTTTTATGTTGTTTCAATGAAGCCCTCATTCCTTTGCTTATTACTGCTACTAGATAACACAGATGTGACTGTAGCATTTTACGATTTTAATATATTCTTAAGTAGAATGTAAAATTAATATCAAGATAAACATATATGAGGTTACAAATTAATCATTAATTAAAATCAACTATATAATTGGGTAGAGAGTATATATCCAAATTGGAATGGACTCCATATTATAAACATCACTTTTTAAAAATTAATGTTTGGTTTGTGGACGAAGATGTGATGCCAAGAAAGTAACTACAGTGTTTTATTTAGTTCACCTAGTTTATCATAATAGTTGAATCTTTTTCTTTTGAAGTTAAAGATTTTTTTTAAAAAGCTGAGATTTGAATTCAATCTCTAAAACTTCTTTGTATGCATTCTTAAACAACTGATACAAATAAGTGTGTTTGCCCATGTACGTGTGTGTGTGTGTGTGTGTGTGTGTGTGTGTGTGTGAGACGGTCTGAGTATTCTTATGCTATCCACAACCCATGGTTTAATGAAAAACCCATAGTGGTGAAGAAAAAAATGTCTTTTTGATATTCTTAGGTCATCTCTCTTTTGTCATTTCAGTGGTTTGTTGATCAGTTTTAGTTTTTCATTCATGACTTCCTGATTTCAAAGCAGAAGCACTGATAACAAAGTGTTAAGAGTTCTCAATGTCAAGTTGAAGACAAAGTATAGTCTTAAAATCAGAAAACTTTCAACTGTCTTAAGTGTTTACTTATATGCTGTTCATAAACCATTAAAATTAAGTAGAAATGAATGTATTTCCTCAAATTCCCTAGTGTAAATATCTCAACAACTTGAGAAAGCCTATGAATGCCTTCTTAGTGACAGGAGAAATTGGAATAAAATTTTCCTTTCAATGTTACAAGAAAGGCAATACTTCCCCAACTACTAGAGTCACCTGAGAGCCCCATAGTCTGTTATTACACAGACTTAAAATATAAAGTAGTTAAAGTGAGTCTACCTGTTGCTTAAATGCTATCTTTAATTCTTAGCTATTGATGCCAATGTATATTTAATAAAGATTATATAAAAAGATTCTAATAAAGTTCTGTTTATCCATGAATTTCAAAATGTAGGAAAATGCAAGAAACTAAATATCTACTTATCATATGACATAGCAATTCCATTCACACATATCTATCCAAAAGGATGTAAAACACATAAGTACACAAAGAACCGCTTGAAAGTTTATAACAGCTCTATTCAAAATTTGGTAATAAGTAATGTCAGTGTAAGAATGGATAAACAAATTGTAAAAAAATCAAATACAGAGGAATGCTATTCAGCAATAGAAAGTAGGAAACTATTGATACATTAAACAGCATTTATAATCACACTATGCTGAGTAAACAAAGCCAGACACAAAATAGAATGTTCTGTTCAATTCCACTTTTAAAAGATTGTAGAAGAGCAAAATTAATCTAGAGAATCTACAGTCTTAGAAAGCACATCAGAACATAAGAACATTTTAGGGACTAGGAAACTTTTAGGGGTTATAAAAATGCTTTCCATCTCCATTGGGGTGGTATATACTAGGATATAGACATTTGTTAAAACTCATTTAAAAATTACACTTAATTCATATATAGTAATAACAATCATTGGGTGTTGGGCAGATGGGAGATGGAAGGTAGGGCTGGGTATATACACATGTAATGGGTGCAGTGCTCACAGTCTGGGGAATGGACGTGCTTGGGGCTCTGATTTGGGTGGGGCAGAGGCAGTAGGCATAAACTGAACATTTGTATTTGTACTCCTGTAATATGCTGAAATAAAAAAAAAGATGAAAACTAAAAAAATAAACAAAAAATATAACTTAAAATGAATATGGTCTTAAAATGTAAATTATACCTCAATAAATTGGATTAAATATTTTTAATTGTTAATATTTATTGCTCACTATATATGCTTTACCATCTCATGTCTTTGCATATATTCTTTTACTTTTATTTGGTGATTCTTAATGGTGTAAAAAGTTACTTTAATGATGTAATTTTTTAGCATTTTACTTCTAATATGAGCTTTAATTATTATAGAAATGGGTAATAAAAATCATGTAAATGGGAATAAAACATGTTAACCCCACATTCCCATTTGCAAAATAATAATATATTATTAATTTGAAAACTAGCATTTTCTAATGTAAATATTATAGAAAGACCTACTTTATTCTTTTGCCACCATGTAGTATAGTCTTTTTGATACAATTTATGGGTTACTTAATTTAACTGTCATAAATATTTGATAACAGTTCTTAACTATAAAGTGAAATTTTCCCAGTTGAAAGCATTTTTGATTTATTTCAATTAGTATGTTTTCAATATTCTTTAGCAATTAAATCCTTATGAACAAGAGTATATATTATTTCAGTCAGGCAGTCAACAAGTATTTATTGAACTCTCATAGGATGTCTTATATTGTACTAAGCAAAATTATTACTTCCTTACAAGTGTCTATGAAACATGTGGATATTTTCCCAGCGTTGCTATGAAGTATGTTTCACAATTTTGATTAAATAGAAATGAAGTAAAAGGAAATAAATTGGCATTTCCATGTAAGACTTTTCCTTTTTATAGTATTGTATATGCTTTTTGAGAAATCTTTCCCATATGAGTATGTAAGGCATATTATACTGCCAATATTAATATTATGATACATGTGTCAAAAATTGACATTTTACATATGAAACTTCTCAAAATTCCCCTCATACCTCCATAAAAAATCAGAGGGGTGGAAAAATGAGATACTGAAGCAGATATGAATTTTCTTTCTTATATTTGTTTCATATAAACTGCTTAAATGCAAGATTCTTTCTTATAGCAAATTACATGTTAAAATTTACAAATGCTGAATTTACAACTTGACCCAAATACTAGAAACTACTGAGTCGCTCTGGACCTTGATCCTTTGGTTCTTCCCCATGAGGATAGTCAATACCACATTCATCCATCAATCATCACTCACATGTCCACACCACACATTAATTTTAAAGTATTGCAAAGTGTATTCAAAGTTAGCTATTTTATAAACAAAAGTAACAAGCCATGCATCATAACAATGTTCTTTGGAATATCACATAATAGTACTAAATATCAGGTAGTTTGGGATGCAGAAGTACATTTAGACACATGTATACACACGTACAGACAAGACTCAGTGAGATTTCAGGTGGATTTTTTTTTCTTAAATCAAAAATCTCTTCTTATTTCTTGCTATACTAAGTGCAGTTTTCTGCCAATTATAGCTTCTTGGTTTCCTCCTAAGTATCCAGTCAGAAAATGATATGAATGTACATTTAAAATTGTCAAAAATTGTGACTGATATAGAATACTGTCATTTAAAAAAATATTTAATCATTAGACTTTGAAAAGTTATGCTAGTGAGAAGATGAATCAGTGGCCAGTGGGCATTATTTGAAAACAGGCAAAAATCACTTTTGTAAAATGGCTGACCAAAGACATCAGCTACCAGAGCATCTCAGTAAGAAAGAAAAGTTTTAGATGAAAGAGAACAAACAAACAAACATAGCTCAGGTATAATTCCGAGGGAAGGGTGCCAAATCTTACAAGAGACTACACAGAAAGAAGTTGCAGAGCAGAACGAGAAGAAACAAAAAAACATCAGCAGCATTCAACCCCTGACAGACTTGGCATCCAGGAAAACGTGTAGGTGGAGTGGTTTGTTTTCTCCCTCCCTGGTATCTCTGACAGTTGTCAGATTCCCTAGCTGCTGGAGAGGGTTTCTACACCCAGGAGCCCAAAAGCTATTTCTGTCATAGAGCTAGGAGCTTCTTATTGACAAAGCACCAGGCTCCCAGCCCCGCAGGGAAGTTTCCTGTTACCACAGATTTGAGCCAGGATGGCAAGTACAATATTGCTTCTCTACCAACCATCTACCTTTATCTTCCTCAGGGGGCTTCAATTCCTCAGGTTTTGTCATTCCCACACAAACACTTTCCAACTCTGGCCCACACAGTGGGAACCACACAGGTCTAGTGGATCCTGCATGATCTGTGTGACTATATAGCCTAGACATTCTGGGTGGGCTTCCTCCTGGAGAGAGGGACAGAGATGACCAGAGTACTAGCTTTCCTCCATCCAGACTTTTATCCTCCCATTCCCCTCCCCTACCTGTGGCTGCCAAGAGTAAGAGTTGAGCCACCACACTGAGGCTTCCACAGAGACTGGGGAATCCAACCTTTCCTCTTAAAGTCCTGCAGTGGGCTGAGGATGCTTGGACTGTGAGCTCCCTGCTCACTGCCTCTCCCTAGTGCTGCTTGTCCGGCAGCTCCATCAGAGCAGAGCACACCCTAAAGCAGAGGGAACTCAAATCTACTTAGCACCCAATAGGCAATGTAGGGCCAGCAAATTTCTCCCAGGCATGGTAAGGGATTGATCTTTGGGGACCCTAGGACAGGCCTGCAGGCCAGATCCTATAGCCCTAGGTCTCAATTGTGTTGCTCAGGGGTACAGAGATGAGATTTGTAAACTATCTCAGGAGGCTAGGGAGCCCATATGGGCAGAACTAATTAGATAATGTGGTGTGGGTCCTAGCTGCAGTGTACCCACAGGGCACCCCTCTCCCAACAGGAAGTCTGTGCTCTCAGCTGAGGCTGGAAACCTGGTTGGGGAACCTCCCAATTCACAGTGCAATCATAGGGAAGTTCAGCTAACTTGAGCTCCTGCCTGCTGACAGATGTCAGAGGGAGACCACAGAGCAGGGGAGGAGAAAAGAGCAAAACTTGCTTCTGACAGCCAGATTGTGAATCTCTTATGGGTTTCTCTCCACAAGCAGACCTTTTGGTTGGGTGGGGCCAATTAAGCCTCTCCCTGGCATCTTTACCCATAAGCTGGAAACAAACTGTTGGCCCCTGTGGAAACAGCCACCTTGCCAGCTTTAGTGGAACCTGAGGGAAAGCTCAACCACCAAGTCCCACCCATCCTCACTGCCCCACTCACCTCTGCTGTGGTAGAGAATAAAGACTCACCTGGAAGTTCTTGGGCCCCACCCATCACCTAGGGCATTTGAGTGGCTCTCCTGAGAGAATAAAGCTGGTCACAGGACCCCAAAACAACACTGCAGCAAGTACCATCTACTGACAGGAAGATAAATTTGTACACCTTTTACAGCATTTACTGACTCAATCATACAGGGTATGGTTGATTCTCATACAAGTGTCACCTACTGTCTCAGAGATTAAGCTGGGGATGTCAACAGAATTCTATTAATAAGACCACAGGGCTGGGGAATCAGAAAGGATTTCAAAGACCTGATTCTCTGTCATCAAGGGAGACAGAGAATGTGCCCACACACATGTGTTCACAAACAACTAGAAATGAAAAAAAAATCTCACCACGCTAGGATATCTATAAGGCATTCATTCAGAATATAGGTCACCAGCAAAACCAGCAAAGCCAAAGGTTCTTACCCAACATATGCTACAAACACACCTGTACAAGTAAGGAGAAAGGAAAAAGTCCTATCTAAACAAGAGATAATCCAAAAATAAGCAACAGCTGTTCAAAATGAGAATGAAATAGGAAAAGAAATCCAGAAGTACAAAAAATCACAGAGAAATGAAATATCTAAAAGGGAACACCAGCTCTCTAGCAATAGATACCAGCCAAAATGAAAATATTGAAATGACAGATAAAGAATTCCAAATATAGATTGTAAAGAAGTTCAACAAAATCCAAAGAAAATGGAAAACCAACACAAAACCAATTCAGGAAATGAATGAAAAATTCACTAAAGAGATCAACAGATTGTAATAAAGAATAAAAACTTCTGGAACTGAAAAATTGATTTATGAACATACAAAACATAGTGGAAAGCTTTAAGAATAGACTAGACCAGGCAGAAGAAAGAATCTCAGAGCTTGAAGACAATTCTTTCACATTAGCTTAGTCAGTCAACAATAAAGAACAGAGAATTAAGAGGAATAAACAAAGCCTGCAAGAAATGTGGGATTATGTAAAATAACCAAATATAGAATTATATCCCTGAGAGTGAAGAAGAAAGTGCATGAAGACTGGAAAACCTATTTGGGGGAATAATTGAGGAAAACTTCCCTGGTCTTATTAGACATTTAGATATCCAGGTACAATAATCTCAACAAACACCTGGAGATTCATCTCAAGGAGGCAATCACCAAGACATATAGTCATCAGACTTTCCAAATCAACATGAAACAGGAACTCCTGTGAACTGTAAGGTGAAAATGTCAATTAACTTCCAAAGGACAACCCATCAGGCTAACTGCAGACTTCTCAACTGAGACCTTACATGCCAGAAGGGGTTGGAGCTCCATCCTCAGTCTTCTTAAACAGAACATTGGCCAGCCTAGAATTTTATATCCTGCAAAAGTAAGTTTCATAAACAAAGTGAAATACTTTTCCAGACAAGCAAACACTGAGGAAAGATGTCAAGACCAGACCTGATGTACAGGAAATACTCAGAGCTGATTATACATGAATCAGTACAATAGTCACTGACCACAGTAAAACCACCCAAAAGCTAAAATTCAGAGATTACATAACAATAACACAAGAGATATAACAAAGCAATAACGTATACCCAACAGGATGAATAGAACTGCATCCTACATATCAATTTTATCATCAACATGAAAGGTTTGAATTCTCCATTCAAGAGATGTAGGTTGCTTGAATGGATAAAAAACAAACAAATAAGCAAAACAAACAAACAAAAACAGGCATCTGCTGTCTCAGAAAACACATCTAACACACAAGGACTCATACAGACTCAGAGTAAAGGGATGGAAAAATATTCCATGTAAATGGAAATCAAAAGAAAGCAGGGGTAGACATTCTTGTATCTGATAAAATTGACTTTAAATCAATGATAGTAAAGAAAAACAAAGATGGCCATTATATAATGGCAAAGGGAGAAATTCAACAAGAAGACAGAACAATTTTAAATATTTATGCCCCTGATACAGGAACATCCAGATTCATAAAGCAAATCCTACTAAATCTAAGCAAAGAGATAAACACAATATCTAAATTGCCAGGGACTTCCACACATCACTGACAGAACTAGATCATCCAAGAACAAAATAAATAAAGAAAAACTGGAATAAAAGGGACACTAGAAAAAATGGACCTAATAGATATTTACAGAATGTTTTACCCCAAAATTACCAAATATACATGCTTCTCATCGGATCAGGGAAGATTCTCCAAGATTGTTCATATTTTATGTCACAAAACAAGGCTCAAAAAATTCAAAATCTAGAAATCATACCATGTATCTTATCAGACCACAGTGGAATATAACTAGAAATCAATTCCAAGAGAAACACTCAATTCTATACAAAATTATGAAAATTAAACAATCTGCTGATGAACAATTATTGGATCAATAGTGAAATTAAGATGGAAATTAAAAGATTCTTCTAACTTAATGGCAAAGGGGACACAAGCTATCAAAATCTATGGGATTCAGCAAAAGCAATACTCAGGAGAAAATTCACAATCCTAAGTGCCTACATCAAAAAGACAAAAAGATCACAAATTAACAATGCTATGAAACATCTCAAGGAACTAGAAAAGGAAAAGCAAACCAAATCCAAAGCCAACATAAGAAAAAAAGATAACTAAGGCCAGAGCAGAAAGAAACAAAATAGAAAACAAAAAAATTATACAGAATACATGCAAAACAAAAAGTTGGTTTTCAAAAAGATAAACAAAATTGATAGAATTCTTCCTAGATTAACTGGTAATAGAAGAGAAAGGACCCTAACACTCTTAACCAGAAATGAAAAAGGAGATAGTACAACTGGTACCACAGGAATACAAAATACCATCTATGAATACTATGAAAATCTCTATGCTTATAAGCTCAAAAAGGTAGAGGAAATGTACAAATTTCTGAAAATACACAACATCCCAAAACTCAATCAGGAAGAAATATAACTTCTGAACAGACCTATAATGAGGATCTTGAGATTGAAGCAACAATAAAAAATCTCCCAAGAAAAACAAGGTCTGGACCAGATAGATTCAGAGCCAAATTTTATCAGACCTACAAAGAAGCGTTGGTACTTAATTTGCAGAAATTATTCCATAGCATCAAGGAGGAGAAACCCTCCCCAACTCATTATACAAAGCCAGTATCACCTTGATACCAATGTCACAAAAGGACACAACAAAAAAGAAAACTACAAATCAATACCCCTTATGAATATAGGTTCCACATTCTTCAATAAAATACTAGCAAACCAAATTCAACAGCAGGTCAAAAAAATAATTCACCATGATCAAATGTGCTTTATCTAAGAAATGCAAGGTTGATTCAGGATATATAAATGAATAAATGTGATTCACCACAAAAATAAGCAAAAACAAAGATCATATGATTATCTCAATAGATGCAGAAAAAAGCATTCAACAAAATTTAGCACTCTTTTATGATAAAATTCCTCAACAATCTAAAATTCCTCAACAAACTTTTGATTGTCTCAAAAGTTATAAGGGCCATATATGACAAACCCACAGCCAACATCATCCTGAATGGGGAAAAGTTGAAGTCATTTCCCCTAACAATGGGAACAAGACAATAGTGCCCATTTCACCACTTGTATTAAACATAGTGCTGGAAGTCCTAGCCAGAGAAGTCAGGCAAGAGAAAGAAAGTAAGGGTAACCAAATTCAGAAAGAGAAGATTAAACAATTGCTTTTTGCAGGCTATATGATTTTATATCTAGAATATCCCAAAAGACTCCTGGAATTGATTAATTTGGCAAAGTCTTAGGTTACAAAATGAATGTACACAAATCAGCTGCATTTCTATACATCGATAACAGTCAAGCTGAGAATCAAATCAAAGATGCAGTAGCATTCATAGTAGCCACAAAGAAAATAAAATACCTAAGTTAACCAAGGAGTCGAGAGACCTATACAAAGAGAACTACGAAACACTGAGGAAAGAAATCACTATGCCACAAACAAATAGGAGAATATATCACACTTGCAGATTGGTAGAATCAACATTGTTAACATCTCCATACCAACCAAAGAGATTTATAGATTCAGTGCAATCCTCATCAAAATACCAATGACATATTTTACAGATCTAGAAAAAATGATTCTCTGCTTAATTTGGAACCATAAAAGAGCCTGAATAACCAAACCAATCTTAAGCAAAAAGAACAAATCTGGAAGCATCACATTATCAGACATCAAACTATACTACAAGGCTATCCTATCCAAAAACAGCATGGTATTGGCACAAAAATAGAGACATAAACCAATGGAACAGAATATCAAACCCAGATATAAAATCATCTACCAACATCCAACTGATTTTTGACAAAGCAGACAACAATACATACTGGGCAAAATAAGCCCAATGCAATTAATGGTGCTAGAAAAATTGGATAGCCACTTGCAGAAGAATGAAATAGGATCCATATCTGTTACCACTCACATAAATGAATTTAAGATAGATAAAAAACTTAATTGTAAGGCATGACACAATAAGAATTCTAGAAGACAATATAGGAAAACCTCCTCTCAATATTGGTCTAGCCAAAAAATTTATGAAGAAGATCCCAATGGCAATCACAACAACAATATAAATAAATAATTGGGACTTAATTAAATTAAAAAGCTTCTGTACAGCCAAGGAAATAATTAACAGAAAAAATAGACAACCTACAGATGAAAGAAAATATTTGCAACCTATATATCTGATAAAGGACCAATAACCAGAATCTCCAAAGAACTCAAGCAAATCAACATGAAAAAAATCAAACAACCCTACAAAATTTGGGCAAAAGACATGAGGAAGAGCTTCTCAAAAGAAGAGAGACAAATGGCCAATAAACATCTGAAAAATGTTTAAGGTCAATAATCACAAGAGAAATTCAAATGAAAACCACACTGAGATATCACCTTACTCCAGTCAGAATGGCTTTTATTAAAAAGTCCAAAAACAATAGACACTGGCATGGATGTAGAGAGAAAGGAACACTTAGACACTGTTGGTGGGACTCCAAATGAGTACAAGCTCTCTGGAAAATAGTATGGACATTCCTTAAAGAAATAAAAGTAGTCCTACAATTTGATCCAGGAATCCCACTACTGGGTATTTACCCAAAGCAAAAGAGGTTGTTTTATCAAAAAGACACCTGCACTTGAATGTTTATGGCAACACAATTCACAATTGCAAAGATGTGGAATCAACCCAAATGCCCATCAGTTCATGACTGGATTAACAAAATGTGGTAAATGTATACTATAGAATATACTACTCAGCCATGAGGAATGATGACTTAATGCCTTCTGCAACAATTCGGATGAAACGGGGGACCATTATCCTAAGTCTAGTATCTAAAGAATGGAAAAACAAATACCAGATGTATTCACTGTTAAATTGGAACTAACTGATGAGCACAGGAGCACATAGAGGGAAGTAAAACTCAATGGAAATCAATCAGGGGACAGGATGGAGAAGAGGATGGGCCAAAACTTACCTAACAGGTACAATGAACACTATCTGGGTGGCAAGCACATTTTTAACTCTGACTCAAGAGTTATAAAAGTTATCCATGTAACCAAAAACATTTGTACCCCTGCAATACTTTGAAATAATAAAAAAAAATTAAATTAAAAAAACAAAATAGTAATGCTTTTGAAATAATTAAAAATCCTTACAAGTATGAAAAAAATAAGAAAACAGGCAAAATGGTTTTATATTTCTTTGTAAATCTTCTGTTTAAAAATATTGAAAATGTTTGTTTTACTGATCTGCATCATGCTTATTCTACATTTTGTACAAGTACAAAATAACAGTGATTAAAATGAAAGCATTATACTTACTATTTTTTTTATTTTATACTATTTTAAATGAAATAATGCAACAAAGAGAATACTTAAATGAAAACTTTACACATACTATTTATATGCAATGTTCAGCCCCATTAGTTCAAAAGAAGGAATTGAAGAATATTTGTTATTCCTGTTAGAAGGAGGAACACAGTCATTTCAATGAGTCCTTGACTTAAGGGTAAGTTACAATTTAAAATTTCCTACTGTGTTAATAGCAGGTACCAAAAGTTCAGAAGAGTAGCAGTAATTACTTCTCCCAAAAGCAGAGATTTATTGGGAATATCGTGCAGTTTAGCATTACGCATATCCTGTTCTTTTCATTGTAGTTTAAAATACATGCAGTTTTATATTTCTGCTCTTAAGATATCCAAAGACTGTGTCATAATCAGATTTGATTTTAGCCAATCAGATTGGCTATTTCAAGTTATATATGTTTTCTTATAATTCAGTTTCTTTGTGAAAGCACATAAAAACAGTAGCAGTATTACACAGGATGATGGATTCTGAACATCTCTGATCAATGATGATCACGTTATATATGGAACAGATTTCTCTGGGTTTAACTATCCTGGGTGTAGTAATGGTCATAATTGAGTGATTCAGGTACTATTGAAAGAATTCTATAAATCATCACACAGGATGTATTTCTAAGTTGCTTAAGGATCACAGTCAAACACTTTGCATGTATAATCAAGCTAATCTTTGGGAATGACTTGTATCCAATTAAATTCTGTTAGCTTTTATTTATTTTCCTCTCTACTTCTTTGACAACCTGCTTGGCTTGCTGCTGAGACCCATGTCATTGGCATTGGGACTTCCTGTCCCATCTGGGTTTTGATCCTTTCCACTATCCAGGCTTCTGCTCCCCTAACTCTGCTGCATATCGTTCTCTGCCCCCTTAATAGCTTTATTGAGCTAGAGCAAACCCTGTTCTTGCTGTGTTTCATTAAAGTCTGGTACAATGACAACAATTTGGACATTGCCTTAAGCGCTCATTAACTCACAGTTATTTTAATGATCTATTTATTTATTTCTTGTTACTGACTTCTTAGGCTTCATCACAGGACTCTGCGGATGAAGAGGGAAACAGAAGCCAGGAAAGGGCATTGTCAGAGCAGTAAGAGCCATCATGCACTATAAAAACAATCCTGGTTTTAAATGAAGCTCCAGCACCTATGTTCTCTCTCCCCAAGAAGTTCATTCCTCACCTTGAGGGTCCAAGGTTTCCTAAATGACTAAAGGTAAGAGCCTTGCTGTCTTTTCATGTACACTGAGAAAGATGGCCTTCATGTTCCCCTTGGATTGACTACACTGGAGACAATTTTCTTCTGGATTATAGGCCCCTGCCCATCCCCTTTTTAGTGCATTTACTTTAGAAAACTCTCCATATAAATTCTTTCTTTGCCCCTTTGACATATACATCTTCTCCCAGCCTCTTTCCAGTTTTACAATTTAGAAATGTCTTTCTCAAGGATCTGGTGGCCATCCCTTTGAAATGTAATCATCAGGAAAGGTAAAGCCCTTATTACCCAGTCTTTGTGGGCAGGAACCTAACTTCCATAAGCACTAATTACCAAACACAAAGTAACTGGTACAATCCAAAGTTATCCACATAATTTCTTTTAGGGGAGGGTCTCTTATTTTATTTTAAACTAGAAATTAAAATTATTAAAGTTGCATATAATAATTATATATTCTAACACTATATAACATATCATAACTTATATCTAATATATTTGTAAGTATGCTGCATTACCTTTAATGCAGCTAGAGCTGCATTAAAGGTAATGCAGCAAGCTGTAGTAGTGAGCCAATGGGAAATCTATCTTTACCGCTGAAATAATAACTTTAGAAGAAGGACTGAAGAGAACTTGCTAATATTGCCAGTGGAGATTTTGTATGAGGAGCTTTAAGTCCCCTTTGCAGACCAGTGGGAGATGGTGGCATAGAGCAGGAGCATCATGGTAAGGATCCTAAGAATGCACTCACTTTGAAATTGACTCTACTATTATCATTCTTTTTTTATTTCAGCATATTATGGGGGTACAAATTTTAAGGTTTCAAATAATGTCCTTGCATCCCCTGGCACCACAAGTCTGAGCTTCAAGCATGACCATCCCCCAGACAGTGTACATCTCACTCATTATGTATGTATACATCTGTCCCCGTCCCCTCTCCCCCCACCCAATACCCAATTAATGTAGTTCCTATGTGTCCACTTAGGTGCTGCTCAGTTAATACCAGTTTGCTGGTGAGTATATGTGGTGCTTCTTTTACCATTCTTGGGATACTTCATTTAGTAGAATGGGTTCCAGCTCTATCCAGGAAAATACAAGATATGCTATATCACCGTTGTTTCTTAGAGCTGAATAGTACTCCATGGTGTGTGTGTGTGTGTGTGTGTGTGTGTGTGTGTGTTACATTTTATTAATCCACTCATGAATTGATGGGCACTTGGGTTGTTTCTACAGCTTTGCAATTATGAACTGTGCTGCTATAAACATTCCAGTGCAGGTGTCTTTTTTGTAGAGTGTCATTGGATCTTTTGGGTAGATGCCCAGTAATGGAATTGCTGGATCAAATGGTAGATCCACTTGTATCACTTTAAGGTATCTCCATATTGCTTTCCAAAGATGTTGAAATAGTTTGCAGTCCCACCAAGAGTGTAGGAGTGTTCCTATCTCTCTGCATCCACGCCAGCATCTATTGTTTTGGGACATTTTGATAAAGGCCATTCTTACTGGAGATAAGTGATATCTCATTGCAGTTTTGATTTGCATTTCCCTGATGATTAGAGATGTTGAGCATTTTTTCACATGTTTGTTAGCCATTATTCTGTCTTCTTTAGAAAAGTTTCTGTTCATGTCCTTTGCCCACTTTTTTATAGGGTTGTTTGATTTTTTCTTGCTGATTTTCATGAGTTCTAAGTAGGTTCTAGTTATCAGCCCCTTATCAGATGTGTAGGATGAGAAAATTTTCTCCCATTCTGTAGGTTGTCTATTTATTTTCATGACTATTTCTTTGGCTGTGCAGAAGCTTTTTAGTTTGATCATGTCCTATTTATTTATTTTTGTTGCTGCTGTGATTGCCTTTGGGGTCTTCTTCATAAATTCTTTGCCTAGGCCAATGTCTAGGAGAGTGTTTCCAACATTTTCCTCTAGAATTCTAATAGTTTCCTACCTTAGGTTTAAGTCTGTTATCCAGCATGATTTGATTTTTGTGAGAGGTGAAAGGTGTGGATCCTGCTTCAGCCTTCTATAAGTGGCTATCCAGTTTTACCAGCACCATTTATTGAAAAGGGATTCTTTTCCCCAGTGTATGTTTTTGTCTACTTTTTCAAAGATTAGATGTCTATATGAAGATGGTTTTATATCAGGGTTCTCAGATCTGTTCAATCTGGTCAATATTTGTATTTTTGTGCCAATATCAGATTGATTTAATTACTATAGCTTTGAACCATTATCATTTTACAGTTGAAAAAAACAGAAACTGATTAACTCATTCAAGGGCAAAATATTCCCACTAATTCAGCATTCTAGAAAGACTGGCTAGACTGTCTGAGAATCTATCCTTTCAGATGTACTATTACTTAAAAACACCCTGAAATCCATTCCTCTCTTTTTCCCTTTATTCAAAAGGACTTAGTAAATACCAGTTAAGGATAGCGCTAATATTCTCCTTCTAACCCTGTCAGAAAGTTGGCTTCTCAGTTCTCTTCTACAAACCAAGATCTTAGAGGACAGCATGGTTCTACTTGGACTTCAGTTTATGTAAACACATATATAGCTGTGCATACACTCATAATCCTATTGCCGTAGTAACAAATTATCTCAAACACAGTGCTTTAAAAATATCACAAACTTGTTTTCTTACAATTCTGGAAATGAGAATTCCAAAATGGGGTTTCCTGTACCAAAATCAAGATTTCAATATGGTCATGCTCCCTCTGGAGGTTCTAGGCAAGAATCAGTTTACTTACCATTTTCAGCTTCTAGAGACTGCCCACATTCCTTGGTTTGTGGCTACCTTCCATCTTTAAAGCCAGCAATGGCCAGTTGTCTTTCTCATATCATGTCACTCTGATGTTGACTCTTTTTTTACCTCCTACTTCCACTTTTAAGAACTCTTATGATTACATCGAGCCCTCCTGAATAATTAATCATACCATCTCAAAATCCTTATCATAATCACATTTATAAAATATATTTTTTCATGTAAGGTATCATATTCACAGATCCCAGGATGTGGGCATTTTATGG
Source organism: Microcebus murinus (assembly GCF_040939455.1). Lineage (NCBI taxonomy): Eukaryota > Metazoa > Chordata > Mammalia > Primates > Cheirogaleidae > Microcebus > Microcebus murinus. The sequence continues at coordinate 19,939,127 of NC_134114.1, forward strand.
GAGCATTATTCTGTGTGTGCGTGTGTGTGTGTGTGTGTATAATGCATTTTAAAAGTACAAATTTGCAAATTGAAGGCATTTACTGGGCTATGCTCTTGGTGTGGGGAATCTAATTATTAACCTAAAAATAAAACATTTGAGAAAGTGTATTTGATTTTTAAGTCCACAGAGAGGTATTTAGTAAATGACTACTCCAGTGAACTTGAAGCTTTACCTTAAATAAGCATTAATTTATTTCATATCATTACAATGTTAGAAGAGAAATTATAAGAAAACTATGCTCCTGTGTTGAATATTAGAATTAGATACATACAAGTTATATGGCAGTATACTGGCTGAAAAGAAAATGTGATACATAAACAAATCCTTTGTTTTTAATGTATATTTTTACTATATTTTTAAAAGAAGATATAGACAACAGGCCATTGGTGAAATTGCTAAGTATACAAAGACATCAACTTATCTGTATATTTCCTCTTCTGGAAACATTCCAAACAAATGTACAATATTTTCTTTTATAAAAAAAGCACTTTTGTCTATATATTAGAACAAATTCATAAAATTTTCCCAGTTTCTTGAATAATTCATAAATTATTTGGCTAAAACATACATGAAAAATTTATAATCAAGCTTATTTTCAATTTATAAAAGCTATTAAAACTGTCATGGTTATATGGGATCCACCTGGGACAGATATATATAGAATTAAGAACAGTTTTGAAATCTCCAAGACTTTATTGCAAGTGAATAAATTTAGAAGATCTCAAACAGTGAAAAATATAGCAACCTTAAAAATACAAGCAAAGGAACTAATTTAAACTTCAAATTAAACAATAACAAATTAGAGATCACAAGCAAAGTTGCCCATTTTGCATAGGTAATTATATGTTTCTGTGCATCATTAGATATCTTTTGAAATTTAATCTCAAAACTTGCCTTTCTATTTGGACCAAAATTACATAAATATATAAAAGTATTGAGTTAATACGATCATGCCTCAACTTTCCTTTGAGAAAGGCTGCTTCTCAAAGGAAAAGACTAATATTTCCCTTTCAATTAGGAGCAATGGGTTCATCTTTTTTCTCCTATTTTCTAATGCTATTCTGCCTTTGTCTTAAGCATGCTTTGAATTTTCTTCTTCCATTTGTTGTTGTTGACTCAGTTAAGGGTGTTTAATATTGAAATTATTAAGTAGTTATGACCATGGAATGTTTCTGCCTAGCAATAATACCAATGTACCTTGTTTGAAATCAGTGATTCTCATATATGGCTGGAACTTATAATGACTCAAGAAGTTTTAAACAGATACCAATGTTCAGGCCTTTCCCACAGAGATTTTAATTTAATTAGTCTGGGAAATGGGATGGCTATTCCAACATTTTAAAAGCTCTCCAGGTGCTTCCAGCATGTTTCCAAGGTATAAAAGCACTGGGGAAGCTGTGAATATCTTAAGGCCTAGGAATTTTTCTTAATTACTTCTGTGACAAGTATGTTGTTAGTTGTTTGAAATAAACCATCTATAATTCTCAAAATGTCTCAATAAGGTAGATATTATTGTCCCTACTTTACTGATGAAACAATTCTTAAGAAAAGGTAAGTAACTTGTTCAAAATCACACAGCTAACAATTTTAAAAGGCAGGATTAAAAGAAAGGTCTGTCAGATTGCACATCTCATCCTCTTTATTTTTTATCCTCTAGAGGCTAGCACAGCCCCCAAGACTCAGGAGTCATTAAAATGCATGTTCAACTATTGTCCTCAAGCATGTTATGCTAACATTTCTAATTTTAGGTTATATACATTCTTCCCACCAAATTCTACTTAAAATGCAGGTGTCCAAATATGGAATAGAATTATTAATAAATATTTAGACTTAATGTTAGAGGATGTGAGCTAGTTTGCATGTATGTAATGAAGAAATAAAGTGATATATATACAATTAAACATTATTGTAAGACATTGGAGAATATCCATTTTTCCTATTCAGTTGTGCTTTTCTAACTGATATATATTCTATTCTCACGAAATGTACACGACATCAGTATCCTTTTAAGACTTCTAATTTGTTTAATGTTTAATCAGGAAAGCCTCTAAAATTTTCTCCAATTTTTATATGAATGCAAAAGAAGTTAAAATTTGAATTGCTTTACTTTTTAAAAAACGAACTGAAATATTCTTGAAAATGAGTATCTTTCTGAATAATTATTAGTGTTCTCTTTTTAATCAGTTATGGATGGCACTAAAGTCATGGGATGTGATGCTTGAAAATATTTGCTGAATCAATTTATCATGTTGTATTTACTTCATGAGAACCTGAGGAGTACCTTCCTATTATAAAATCTTTGCAGTGGTGCAGTCTGAAATTAACCACAATCATGAAGACAGTCTGGGAAAGAAGTAAGATCCGTGGGCCACAAGGAATAGCAACTTTTTAACCTGGCACTGCCACTATGTTTATGATATCCATTATCTCTCTTTTTACCTTGCAAATTCTGCTTATTCCCTCCAATGCATATGAATCTACCTTATTGGTATAGAAGGAGCTTTTTGGGTTTTTTGTTGTTTCATTTTTCTTTTCTAAATAAAATCATTGAAATATTTATGGAAAAATTAATTTAAACATAACTAGAGTGATCTTTAATGATAAGTAAATGTCACATGTTAGATATATATTGAATTTGGTAGTCCACTACACATTCTATTTTTCTTGTGTTTAGGCTTTAGATAGGAAGTTTGGTCTGTGTTTTAAAGAAGTGTAATTCTATCTTATTTAAAAAGTAGCAATGAGTATTGATAAAAGACAAGGACTGAGAAATTATTTAAAATTAGGTAATTATAAAAATAATTGGAAGAGAATAATAAAATGAAAACCTTGTCTGACTGTAGGAGTGAATTAAAGTTTGTAGCAGTCCAGGGTTTGCTAAGATCTCATTTAAAAATAAGACTAAATAGGCATTTTTACTACATGTGGTTTTAATCAGTGTGATAAATTTTCAGTTCCTTTGATTAATGAGTACATTCTCAGCTATTAGGTGTTACCTATTTGTTCAGAAGCCATAGAAACACTCCAACTTAACTGGCTTAAACACACTTTTTGACTTACTTAATTAGCTTCTCTAGAGTTGCTAATAATCATACAGCCTTGACTGTGAACCATGTAATTATTTTGACATTAATTCTCTCCCTGGGATATCTTATTCTTGATGTCATCATTTCTGCACTTCAATTTCTGGCTAGTAATTTTACAAGTGTAATAAAACTACTACTGGAAGACATGCAGGAATCTGATCCCTTAAAATTGTGTGTCATAAATAGGTGTCAATTTTTATTTTCACTCTAATAGCAACTATATGCTGTATATTATCTGATAATTTACCAAAATAGCAAAGTGAGAAAACTAGTTATGTACCTTTAAGAAACACAAATCAATGCCAGTTCTATTCAAAACATGTATGTACAAACTATTTTTTTCTTAGTCTATTTTGTGCCGCTGTAACAGAATATCTGAGACTGGGTAATTTATTAAAAGAAAAAAAAAACCCAGAAATTTATTTCTCACTGTTAGGAAGGCTAGGAAGTCCAAGGGCCCAGCATCTGGTGAGGTCCTTCTTGCTGCATACTTACATTGCAGAAGAGCAAAAGAGCAAGCTATCAAGCTAGCTAAATGCTTTGAGAAGCCTCTACTATGAGGTCCTTAATCCCATTAATGATAAAGTAGCCCTAATAGCTAATCTCCTGTTAAAGGCCCCACCTCTTAATACTATCACATTGACAACAGCTGAGTTTTGGAGGGGGCACATTCAAACCATACCAAGCATGGGCATTTGCATTCAGTATTAACTTGGTTACCTTTAGAAAACTTAGGCTCACTGAGCTCACTCTTTCATCTTTATTACAAAAACAAATGTATCTATCACATTGTGAAGATAATTTTAAATAAGACAATATATGAGCTTTTACAAAGGAAGTGGTTGATATGGGATTAATAAGTATTAGCAGACTGACACTATTGAGAACATTTGAGTTTTATTTGTTTTCTTCTTCCTCAGTAACCACCATGGTTAACTGTCATGCTTTAGGTTGAGTTTGTATTTGTGGAGTGAGTAAATGATGAAAAGAAGGCAGAGTTTTTTCTTGCTTTGTATTTTGCATTTATTTAGAAGGAGTTTTTATTCTTTTGACTTTTTTGATGATGAAAATATTCTGCTATATTTTTGGAGATACTTAAATATTTGGGTTCAGAGTATTGCTTGTTAGTACTTCACTCTGGTTTTGCATTAAAATCAGTAGGGGCAGGGACAAGATATGTAACCCTAACAATATTTGTACCCACGGAATTTGAGATAATAATAAAAAAAAATCATGCCAAAAAAAATCGGTAGAGAAGACATAAACACTGATATTTTGGTCCTCAATTGCAGAATTTTAGATTTATTTGGTTTTTTTTCTTTAATTCTTTTTTTCATTTTTAAAATTTCCCCACCTTTATTGAGATATATTGACAAATAAAAATTGTATGTATTTATGGTATACAATGTGATATTTTAATATACACACACTTTGTGAAATACCACTATCAAGCTAATTAACATATCCATAATCTCATCTAGTTACTTTTTAAAAGGCTTTGTGGTGAGAACATTCAAGATCTACTCTCTCAGTAAATTTCAAGTATAAAATAAAGTATAGTAACCATGCTATAGATTGCCTATCTAGAATTTATTCATCTTTCATAGCTGAAACTTTGTACCCTTTCACCAACATCTTCCCATTTTCCTCACTCTCTACCTCCTGATAACCACTATTCTCTCTGTTTCTAAGAGTTCAACTTTTTTTGATCCACATATAAAAAATGAGATTATGAGATATTTGTCTTTCTGTGCCTGGCCTATTTCCCTTAGCAAAATGTCTTCCAGGTTAATCTATGCTGTTAAATGCTGTCACGAATGGCAAGATTTCCTTCTTTTTAAGGCTGAATAATATTCCATTGTGTGTGTGTGTGTACATATACATAAATAAATATATATATATGTATGTATCATCTTTTTATCAATTCATTGGTTAATTATCACTTATGTTAATTCTACATCTTGGCTATTATAAATAATGCTGCAATGAACATGGGAGTGCAGATACCTCTTTGAGATACTGATTTTATTTCCTTCGGAAATACTCTGATGTGGGACTATTGAATCATATGACAGTTCTCTTTTTAAATTTTTTGAGAAACCTCCATGCTATTTCCAACAACACTGTAAAAGAGTTCTCTTTTGTTCCCATCCTTCTCAACTCTAGTTATTTTTTATAATAGCCTTTCTAACAGGTATGAGATATCCTATTGTGATCTTGATTGGCATTTCTCTGATTATTACTGATGTTGAACTTTTTGCATATACCTGTTGGCAATTTGTATATCTTCTTCGCAGAATTGTGTATTCAGGTCCTTAGCTTATTTTCTTTTTTAATCAGGCTATTTTTTTCTTGTTATTGAGTTGTTCAAGATACTTTTATATTTTTAATATTAACCCCTTTCAGACAATGATAATTTGAATATAACCCAAAAGCACAAGAAACAAAAATAGACAAATAGAATCACACTAAAGCAAATAGTTTCTGGACTGCAAATGAAACAACAAACCAAGTGAAAAGACATCATAAAAAACAGGAAAAAGATATTTTGAAACCTTACATCTGATTTGCTTTAAGGTGTGTCTCATTTACTCTATGAAATTCTACTGAGCAAAATTTTTAAAGCAATAATAAAATATAGGATTACTACTTCAAACAAGATAAATAAAAAAAAAAGCTATGTATTGGTTCTCACTATGCATGACCTATATTTATCTCTGATGATTTCACAGATACATAATAATATAGGTGATATTTTATAGACAATGCAGTTTAACAAAACTAGATTTTTTTACAATAATTGGATGACAAAATAGTAAAACAAAAGATTATCAAACTGAGAGGAAGAAATTAACAGGAGTCTGTGTTATAATAATTAAGTTGCAGATTTTAGTGGTAAAAAATTGTCCTGAAGATGTTTAAACTGACAAAGTGATAGCTTATTCTGAAAATTTATATGAATTTGCACCTCAACCTTTGGATGAACATTTCGATTAATTAATTATTTTTTAAAATAAATCCACATTTATTTATTCAAGTTTTAATCAAAATCTTTTTGTTTTTGAGAAATGTACTACATGCATTGTTTTATGGGCTGGTAACATAGACTAGAGTAGATGATGAATTTTCTACCCAACTTCAATTGGTGTTATTAATTTTAGAGTTTACATTTTAATATTATTTTCTTAGATATTTATTCTGATAATAATTTGAAAGACATGACAATAAAAGATATGATATTTATTTCAAAGAATAGAGAAAGGATGAAAATTAATATCCCATAATTATATGAACATCTTACTGAACTGATGAAATTAAGAGGAATGATAAAGTGCATTCATTGTTTATGTCTAACACAGTATATAATCATACATTGATTTTATGATATAATAAATTTTGTACAACTCAGAAAAAAGAGAAATCTGTGAGATTAATCTTACTATTTCCAAGTATTTGTCTGTATTATAAATCTATAGCAAACATCCCACTAACATGAATATCTTCACAGTATTCTCAAAGGATAAAAGAGAATATATTTTGAACAAAACAAACCTGGGAAGGTAGTGGTAATTAATCTAGTTGTATAAAATATAGACTAAATAGATTCTTCTAATGCCTATTCAACCAATGTTTATTTAGACAGATGTTAAGATCACCTTATTTAGACAGATACTCTTCCACATTATCATATCGTGTTTAAGAGAATGTTCTCTGGTACTGTGGTAGGCAAAATTCTAAGAATAACCTCCAATGAGTGCCCCATGGTATAGTCTCCTCCCCTTTAAGTGTAAATAGAACTTATGGATATGAGGAGATGGCAATCCGTGGTTGTTACTTTACATGGCCAAAGTGAATTTGTATATGCAATAAACATTTTTAGTCAGCTAACCTTAAAATAGGCAAATTTTGGGGTGGGTGAAATCTAATAACTTGAGCCCTTTAGAGGAAAGTGTTTCCTTTGGCTGAAAGGAAGTCAGAGTTTCTAGATGTGAGAAGGACTCAACGTATCATTACTGACTGAAGATGCAGAGGACCAGGAGGTGAGGGTGAACATAGGAAGCCACTGGGAGCAGACAATGACCTCTGAATGATATTTGAAAAAGAAAAGGATACCTCAACCTATAGACACCAAGAACTAGTTTTGCTAACAACCTAAATGAGTTTGGAAGCAGCTTCTTCTCCAGAGGCTGTGTACAAGCATATTCCCGGCCAACACTTTGATTCCAGCCTGTGAGATTCTAAGAGAATTTAAACTCCGTCAAGCTAGTGAAGCTAGTGCTGGCCTTATTGTTAGATGGTAAATGCGTATTGTTCTTACTGTGTTTTTTAAAAAAAAAAAAACAAAACTGTTTTTAATTTATTTAATTGACAAATTAAAAATGTGTATATTAATGGTATACAAGATAAAGTTTTGATACATATGTTTATATGTATACCTTGAGGAATGGCTAAATCAAGTTAATTAACATATACATTGCCTCACATATTTATCTTTTTGTGTATGTGATAAGAATACTTAAAATCTACTCCCTTAGTAATTTTCAAGTATATAATATATTGTCAACTATAGTCACCATAATGTACAATATATTTCTTGAAGTTATTTCTCCTAACTAAAATTTAGTATCCTTTGACCAACATTTAGTTACACAGCAACAGAGAACTAACGCAGATGTGAATCTAGCTTCTGCTACTTTCTTAGATGTGCAAATAGGGTAATTTGTAGAGAATTAATCATTTCTACCTAATATATTTTTGTGTATGCAGAAGAAGGCATCATAGGGTTGTAATGCATAGCCTAATGCCTGTAACATATTAAATGCTAAATAAATAAAATGAGCTAACAAGACTCTGATCATCTTTACTTTGGATGAATCATTTAATCTCTCTGGGTATTACTTTCTTATATATAAGAAGAAAATTTAAACTAATGAAACTTTAAAACTGTTTTAAAGCTAAGTATTTCCTATTCCTTTTGTAAACTGATGAAACATATATTGAATTACTTTTATAAAATCAATAGTCTTTAGTGTTAATCAGAAACTGCATTTAAGTCCCAGAAGAACCTCTTATGATACGGATAGTTTACACAATAACAATGCAAGCAAATTATAGCAACATAAAACAACAACAACAACAACAACAACAAAAAGCAACAAAAGTAGCACACATCAATGAATGTACCAGCATTATTGAAAGCTTCATGTATATTAATTCCTTTAGTTTTCATAATCCATTTAGTTTTGCTTTGTGTATATTAAGCCATAAGATTCTCAAAGAGTAAATACTTACATGTGTATTTTAAAGTGAAACTGAGAGGCAGAGTGGTTTGATAACTTGCTTAGGACTGCATGGAAGTGAGTTTTGAATTCATGTAATTCAGGTTTAGAGAATATGTTTATGAGTAGTATGCTACACTGTCATTCATGTTGGTTAAACTTTCCTAGTCTCCATCACTTCATCTTTCATTGGAGATACTAACAACTTGTAGGTATTTTGTAAAGATTAGCAATATAATATATTTGCCATTTGCTGTAGTGCTTAGCAAAATGGTGGTACCATATAGGTACATATAAATCATTGAAGAATAATGTTTACAATATGATGATTATGATATAATCATTCTAAAACTAGTGTTAATACATTGATAGGCACTTGAAAGAAACATACAAGGGCCTATTTGGAAAGTATCCAGCCATGTATATGAAAAATATGAAAATAATGGCTGGATACTTTCTGGACAGCCCTCGTATATTAAATAATATAATGCATATATGCATTTTTTGTGTTAAATCTGACGTGGACTATTCAATGAAACTTATATTTAGATATGCGAACACATATGGCAAAAAGATTAACATAGTTACATACCTATCTTGGAGATCCTATTTGGATTTATATTATTAACTGATTTCCTTAAAAAAAGATCTTGAATAAACCATTTTTTGAAGATTAACTTTAAAACATAATACATGGGTAAGTGCTAATAAGAGAACATTTTCAGTAGGAAAAGATGTTTTTAGTCAATATATAGACATTGATAATTTGAACTGCCACTTCTATCCTTGGTTGAGAGAGAAGCTCCTGAAATGTTTTGAGTAGCTGCCTCATGTGCATTAGGAAACATGGTACAGAGGACAACTCCATAAATTCCTGGTCCTACCCAATACGTCAGTTCATATTACAGTATATGGTAGTAGCAAATTTTGTAATTAATCTAGCTTTTTGCAATATTACATCACAAGAAAAAGCATAGAGGTTTTATTATTCTGTCATATTTTGTCAATAAATGCTGCTATTAAAGCAAAAATATTATTTTTAGAAAAAATGTCCAGTAAGCTACTTATTTGATATTTTTCCCTTAAAAAGTCTTTCAGATTTGTGATTATGTACTCAGCATGTTTCATAAATGAATTTGGGGGTACGTTTATGCTAAGTCCTGAAGTTCTTCCAAGCAGGTTTTTTTTTTTTTTTCTAAATACAGTTTGGAAATCTCTTCATTAATGTTTCCAGTTGCTAAGCAACACCCCCTCTTTCCTTGTTGCCATGGTGACCCTTGAATCAGGGAGGACAGGAAGCCATCTGTTCAAGCCAACATTCCTCCTTTTTTGAAAGTATGGCCTGCTCTGCTCAGCCAGAGATGAGATACAGTAAGTTGAATATGACTTTGGGTATAATAAGTTAAATATGACTTAGGGTATAGGTAGACATGAGGCTAAAACTCCAAAGTGATAATGTTTTACTTTTTTTGTTTGAAAAATAATAATTTCTTGGTACAGCATAAATCACTCTGCAGCCAAAATGCTATATTCACAGTAGATTGAAAGTACACTCTTAGATGGTAAAAAAGAAATAAACAAAACCAACCAAGATAGCATCCAGTATTTTAAAATACTGGTTTTATTTCTTTAAATTTACGGTGGCCTTTACTGTCTGTAAATGTATATCCTAAGATAATACTTTAAAAGAATTTTGGAATATGTGACTAGAATAATTTATTTAATCTCAGGGTATCTTTGGAAGAGAAATGAACAAATTAGCACCAGCACTATTCTGAGTAAAAGTTGGAAATTGTCTTTCCTTTTGTTTTCCCAAAGCAAAATTGATATTATTTCCTGGACTCTTAACTAAAATGGTTTCAGGATGTGCCTGGGCATGTGGCATCATTGAGGTTAAAAGTTTCTTAAGGTCCTTTATACAAACATAAATATGCATAAAGAGAAAATAATGTGTTTACAATCTCATAAGCTAAATAAAGAAAGTAAGCTGCCACTTATTTGGGGTGTTGATAGGTTTGGATGTAACCACAGTATTTTTCATCACAGTAAATGTGAGTAATGCTCTTCCTTCATAATATTACCTCCATTATAATATTGCCATGATTATAATACCATTGACTTCCAAGTTTGTGCTCTTATCTATTATATCCAATTTTCATTGCTATTTAGCAGATTATTAAAGTACAGAGTTCTGGGGATTCACTTTTCAATATCCACCTTCTGACCACTTGCCAAACTGTGTCTAATACTCTATTGACTTACTTTGGGGGCTATGCCCGAAAATGTCTTTGTTTCGCTTAAAAATAGTGCAATGATGTTCAGACCCAACCTCTTCTTAATTCTAATGCCTAACCAGATTACATGTGCATCGTTAGATGTGGGCAAAAGTGACAATGTCTATAACTTGAGCACAAGTTAAATTGTGTACCAGTTACCATAACAGAGTCTCCCTCTACTACTCTATAAATCCCAAAATAACAAAGTAAAGTCAGGATTATAATGTTTTTGTTTATTGCACATAGATGTCTTTTAACTCAGGCTGTATTTATCAAGGAAAAATCATAGCATACATTTCAAGTGAAATTAGCAACTAAATCTGTGTCATCATTTTCACAACATGTTAAATTTTTTTCAGATTTTTAGAAACACTATTACATATCAATGCCCATAATTAAATTTTCTTAAGCACTACTATGTAAGATAAAATTAAATGAAATCTACTGTAAGTTTATTTTTAATCACATATAATTCTTTATTATTTTGATCCATTTTCTGTTTTAGTGAATATTTCAAATTAAAGAGGCAGCTTTTTACAGTATGTATCCTTTATACCATTCTTTATAGAACACAAAATTTCTGGTATCTTAAAAAATACATACAACTATTCTATACCCATGATAAAAATTAAAAAATAATAATAATTAAAAATAAAAACTTTTTCTGAACTTAAAACATTTTATTCAACATGAACTTTTCTGTTTGTAGAGGATGATGCACAATATATACCTTCTCAGATTCAGAAATTGTGTCACATTTGATGTTCTGTAACAGTTTTGTGATGAATCTATTGTGTGCTTTGTTGACTCTTTTTGCATACTTTAATATTTATTTAAGCCTTTGGATTGTCAATATGGTGTTTTTGAGAAATCAGCCCAAATGGAAAAATATTTTGATTTATTAATAACTTGATATTGATGTTTAATAGTAATTTCTGACTAAACATATTATTGCATTTATCCCTCATATAAAAACATACCTTAATGAATAATAAAACACATGATGCTTCTTTACATTTTGAAATGAAATGTTTTGACATATGTATACACTTATGAAACTGTCACCAAAGAGTTTCCCCTCCACCCTTCCCTGGCCCACTTACCTCTCTCTCCAGGTAACCACTGATCTGCTTTCTGCTATTACACATCAGCTTATATTTCCTTTAATTTTATGTAAATGGAATCATACAGAATTTTTTTGCTAAACAGTATTCCATTGCATACCATAGTTTGTTTGTCCTCGTGTCTGTTTATAGACATTTGGATTATTTCTCATTGTTTGCTATTACAAAATAAGTAGAAATGAACATCTATTTATGTCTTTGCATGCACATAGGCTTTCATTTTGCTTGGGTTAATACCTAAGAGTAGAATGGCTGTTTTATATGATACATGTGTGTTTAAATTCTCAAGAACATGCCAAACCATTTTCAAAGTGGTTGTACCATTTTTTATTCCCGTTCTCACCAGCAGTATATGAAAGTTTCAATTCTTACACGTTCATTACTATTAATATGGTAAGTCTTTTTTAATTTGGATCATTCTAACAAATGTGAAGTAGTATTTCATTTTAATTTTGATTTATTATGTACTTAATTACTAATGATATTGACATATTTTTGTGTGTTTATTTTCCTTCCGTATGTTTTGTTTGGTAATTATCTCTAAATATTTTGTTCATTTTTATTTGGTTTCTTATTTTCTCATTATTAGGTTTTGGAAGATTTGCAAACATTTTTGTTATGTCTGTGGCTTTGTTTTTCATTAATATCATAAATTCTTAATTTTGATTAAATCCAGCGATGATATTATATCTTTTTAAATCATACTTTTGGTGTCATTTCTAGAAATCATGGTCTAACTAAAAGTGCAAACATTTTCTCCAGAGTTGTCTTATAGAATTTTTACAGTTTTAGCTTTACATTTAGGTCCATAATGCATTTAAGTTAAATTTGTATCAGATTTTAGGCTAAGGATAGATCAAAGTAAATTTTATTACATAAGGATATTTGAAAGTTCCAGCTGTTTGATGAAAAGACTGTTTTCTACTAGTGATACTTAAATTCCTTTTAATTATTTGTCAAAAATCAGTCATCTGTATACATAGTGTCTACTTATAAAATCTATGTTCTATTTCATTGATCAATTTGTAATATTTAAGACTAAAGTAAACAGTTTTAAATATTTCATCTTTATAATGTCTTAAAATCAGCACTATTAGTTTCTCTTTGTCAAAGCTATTCAAAGTTTTGTGTCATTTTTATTTTCAAACAAATTTTAGAAGCAGTTTGTCAATTTCTACAAAGAAACTCATCAGGATTTTTATTGGGATTGCACTGAATCTATAGAACAATAAGGGGAGAATTAAAATCTAAACACTCCTGAGTGTTCTGACCTATTAACATAATACACTTTCCAATTTATTTAGGTCCTCTTTAAGCTCTCTTAGTAATATGTTGTAGTGTTCACTGAAAGAGAAGGTCTTTCATAATTTGGAAAGCTATATATTCCTATGAATTGTGTTTTATGTATTTTAACACTGTTATAAATGTTATTATTTTTAAACTTCAATTTTCAAATATTTGTGTCTAATACACAGAAATACAATTAATCTGTGTATATTGATCTTGTTTTGCAACCTTGCAAAAGTCCTGTATTAGCTTTAGTAAATTTTGTAATTCCATTGGATTTCCTATATAGATGATCACACTCTCAGCAAATAAAAGGTTTTTCCTTTCTGATTGGCTTGACATTTCTTCTTTCTTTTTTAACCCAATTGTACCAACCAAAAAGTCCAATAGGGGGTGTTGTTAATAGGGGTGCTAGAAACAGACATTCTTTTTGGTTTCTGATCTTAAGGGGAAAAGATTGAGTATTTCACTATCAAATACTAGGAAAACTGTAGATTTTTATACATATTATTTATCAGATTAAGGCAATTCCCTTCTATTCCTACTTTGCTTAGATTATTTATTAGAAATGAATGTTAGATATTGTCATATATTTTTCTGTATCTATTCAAATAATTGTATGTTTTTCTTTTTAAAATGTTCTTCATGGTAAAATATATTGATTGATTTTTAAATGCTAAAACAATTTTATACATATTAGATAAAAACCAGTTGGTCATGATACAATTTATTATCATTTTTATGTTCCTGGGTGGTGTTGATGTGCTCAATTTTTGTTTAGAGTTCTTGTATATATGTTTATGAGAAATAATAGTTCGTGAAGAATATCTCTTCTCTCATAATGTCTTTGCCTAGTTTCGGCATAAAGGTAAAGGTAGGCTCCTAGGATAAGTTGGGAAGTATAACCTCTTCAGGTTTCTGAAAGACTTTTGTAGAATTATTGTTTCTTCCTTACATGTTTGAATAAATGCATTGTGAAGCCATTTGGGCAATGAGTTTTCTTTATTACATGGTTTTTAAATAGACATTCCATTTATTTAGTACATTTAATACTCTTCATATTATTTCTTTGATCTTGAATAAAGTTGCTTTATATTTTTCAAACATTTTGTCTTTTTATTGAAGTTTTTACATTTATTGGTACAATGTTGTTCATAGTATCCCTTTACCTATTTAATAATTACAGAATCTGTAATGACATGACTTTTCTCATTCCTCAATGAGGTAATTTGTATATTCCTTTTTTAATTTATGAATTTAGCTACAGGTCGATCAATACTATTGATCTCTAAAAGAACTAGCTTTTACTTCATTGATTTTCTCTATAATTTTTCTGTTCTCTATTTTATAGACTCATGCCATTATCTTTATTGTTATTTACTTATTTAGCTTTCTGTGGGCTTTTTTGCCTGCATTTTCTAGTTTCTTAAACTGGAAACTAACACCATTAATGAGAGACCTTCATTTTATATGTGTATGTGTTCATATAGTATCTTACTTTTATTTATTTATTTACTTTATTTTCGTATTGATAGATAATAGTTGTACATGTTTATGGGGTACATGTGATAATTTGATATGGGCATACAATATATAATGGTCACATCAGTGGAATTTGGATATCCATCGCCTCAAACATTTATCATTTTTTTGTATGTGTTGGGATCATTCCAAATATTCTTCTAACTACTTTTAAATATACAATATAAATTATTGTTAACTAGTAGTCATTCTATTGTGCCATTGAACACTAGAAAATTATTCTTTCTATATAATTGCATTTTTCTATCTGTTAACCAACCTATCATCATATCCCTCTTCTCCCCACCACCATTTCCAACATTTGGTAACCACCATTCTTCCCTCTACCTCCATGAGATCAACTATTTTAGCTCCCACATAGAAGCAAAAACATGTAATATTTACCTTACAATACTGGCATATTTCACTTACCATAATAAATATAGGCATCAGTGCTTTTCATTTCCCTCTGAATACTGCTTCAGCAGTATCCACAAATTGTTTTTATAAAATTTTCATTAAGTTTAAAGTATAGTTAATTTATCTTTTGAATTCTTCTTTGATCTAATACTAAAAGGGTGCTATTTGTGTTCAGCTATTTTGAGATTTTCCAGCTTTTTGTTACTGATGTTTAATTTACTTTTGTAGTGATCAGAAAACATTCTTTTTTCTTTTCTTTTCTTTTTTGTTTTTGGAGAGAGGGCCTCTCACTGTTACTTACGCCACAATGCAGTGATACAATTACAGCTCACTATGGCATTGAACTCCTGGGCTCAAGAGATCCTCTGGTCTCACCCTTCCTCTTGAGTAGCTGGGGCTACTCTCATGCACCACTATAGCAAGATAATTTTTTTTTTAAGTTTTTGTATAGATGAGGTTTGACCCAGACTGATCTCCAACTCCTGGTCTCAAGCAATATCTCACGCAGGCTTCCCAAAGTGCTGGGATTATAGGTGTGAGCCATCATGCCTGGCCTAGAAGACATTTTATCTGACTTGCATTGTTTTAAATTTATCAAAACCTGATGGCCGGGCGTGGTGGCTCACGCCTGTAATCCTAGCACTTTGGGAGGCCGAGGCGGGTGGATTGCTCAAGGTCAGGAGTTCGAAACCAGCCTGAGCGAGACCCCGTCCCTACCAAAAATAGAAATAAATTAATTGACCAACTAAAAATATATATACAAAAAATTAGCCGGGCATGGTGGCACATGCCTGTAGTCCCAGCTACTTGGGAGGCTGAGGCAGTAGGATCGCTGAGCCCCGGAGATTGAGGTTGCTGTGAGCCAGGCTGACGCCACGGCACTCACTCTAGCCTGGGCAACAAAGTGAGACTCTGTCTCAAAAAAAAAAAAAAAAAACCTGTTGTATGTGTCATAGTATGGCTATCCTGGTAAATGGTCCATTTTCACTTGAAAGGGATATATATTGGTCAATTTGGCTGATAGGGTTGTTCAAATGTATAATTTTACTGACTTCCTGAAAATGATTTGAGTACTTTTTCTTTAATACATGTGTTTGGTGTTCTAAGTCACTCTCAAGTACTACTTTGGTGGCCTCCTATAAATTTTGATGTATTATGTTTTCACTTTCATTCAGTTCAAAATTTTTTTCTCTTTTGATTTTCCCCAATAGTTAAAATGTATGCTATTCAGTATCCACATGTTAAAATATTTTGAGATATGTTTCTGTTATTGATTTATAAATTAATTTCATTAGTATCGGGAATCATATCTTATATTGCGTGAAACCTGTTAAGTTCATTGTGACTTGCTTCATGGCTAAGAACATGGTCTATCTTGATTAATATTAAATGAGCCCTTTAAAAAATATGTGATTTGCTATTGGTGGTGGAATGTTTTATCAGTGTCAGTTATTAGATCACACTGGTAGATGCTGCTGTTCAAGTCTACTATAATCTTGCTGATTTGTCTGCAATATCTATTGTTGTAGAATTTACTGAGAGATATTGAAGTCCCTTTGTATGATTGTTGATTTGCTTCTTTTTCTTTTCAGTTTTATCAGCTTTTCTTCATACATTTTGAAGCTCTATTATTATATGTATAAGCATCTGGGATATGCTAGATGAAAACCAACATTGACCACTTAGTCTGTGGCTAATTATTCCTAACAACTAAAGCAAGACCATTCTGAATACTCAGTGCCCCATGCGTTTTGGGATTTGACACAGGTTAGTAGGAATGGTGCTGTCCCCCGGTCTGCCCGAGTCCCCCTGTACCTCAGGTTATTTCTTCATGTGTGAATTGGAAGTCTGCTCAACATCCTCTGCAGATTCAGGGGTTTCCCTTGTGTACCTCCTGCCTCTCTGCTATTCATGAATTCTAGCTTCCTCAGTTTTGCCAGTTTCTTAGTTCTGACTCTTCAACTATGAGAGTCTGCTATTGTCTCTGGGTTCCCTCTCTGTATCACATTCTGGAATCTCTCTAGGCACTAGGCTGGAGTACCTGTGGGGCTTATCACATTTATTTCTCATCTCTCAGGATTTCCTTTGCTATCATCCAGTGCCTTGAAACTCATTGCTTCACACACACTCTCTTCTGTCATGGTTGATTTGTTTCAGGCAGATACTACTCTCCAGTCAATGTTATCCACTTGCTAAAAAAACCTCTTCGTTTATTTTGAATTTTTCATTTTGGTCTTTTTTCTCCTATTTACCTTATCTGTTTTGCTTACTTGCTGTTGTGTTACATCTAGTTAATCTCCGTTTCTAAAACAATTTTCTGTCATATCTAATTCTTTTTGAAGTTCTGTCACTTCATTCTGAGTTTTTCCAATACTGATTTATGGCATGCTTTTATGTTTTGATTATTTTCTTGTTTTATTTTAAACCATTTTAAAGGGATATATTACCTTTTAAATATTTTGGGGGCATATATATTTCTGTCAAACTTTTATTTTTTGTAATAAAATAATTCTCCTTAATCCTCCTCTCTCTCTCTTTCTTTTTTTTTGTTTGTTATAGTGTTTTTACACTGATACTTTTATGTTCTTCATTTCTATCTTAAATTAGTATTTTTTTAACTCTTAGGATGAGGTAAAGTTCAGGAAATATTTAAAAAGTAGACCTTCTTCCTTACAGTTATTTTGTGTAGTTTTCAAAAATCTTATTGCTTATGTCCTTCAACTTTTTGGTGCAGTTGTCAGACCCATTTTGGTCTGGACTCCTCTTTCCTGCTATACAGAAGGGAACCCTCATGGGTCAGTTTGCAAAATTTCCCTGCTCTTCAGTCCTTCCCCTCTGGAGCCCTTTGCTTTCACTTAACATTAGAAAAGGCAAACCTCCCCCATTTCATCTCCTTTATAGTGAATACCTATTGGCTATCTTGGGGTTTTAGTTTTCTCAAGTCTACCAGGTTCCATTTTTCTTCTTCCTTCTTTTTTGCTACACAGATGTCAATACCATTCACATTTTGCGTATGTTGACAGTTTGTCACCATCTGCTTGCATTTTTGAGATGGTGAGGTAATTTTTCACCTAGATCCCCCCCTAAGAGGTATTGTTTTGTTTTGCTCCCTTTTTTTAATGTGAGTATTCAAAGTGTTTGAAAAATATATACTTCTGCCTTCTGTCTATGTCATCTTTCCCTAAATCTCCTCCAATCACTTTTAATTACTGGTTTTACCTTTATCTGGGACTTTTCTACTCTAAAGATTCATCTGGAAAACAATTAGAGAAACTTACCCTAATGACTCCCATGTCTTTTTAGATAATTTCTGTCATAATTATGGACAATATTATTGGACTTAAAATGCAAGGATTCATTGCCTTTGTTCCTCAGTCCACAGCAATCGCCTACTTCCAAAACAGGGGCTGACTCATGACAAATGTTCTGAATTGGTGGGAGGTTCCTCAGAATATCATTAAAAATATTAATAAATGTAGATTTGAGTGTAGAAAAAGGGATAGTTCATCCATTTTAAGATTCCACATTATCTCACAGCATTATCACAATTGTGTTGGCTTTAGCCTTTTCCTGAGCATCTGCCAAATTGTGTTCAGATTTTTGTGTTTTCTACCTACACACATTCATAAGAGGCTCAAATCTAATATTCTCTTAGATGTCTGAAAAGTATCCTAACATTTAAAAACCATTGTATGAGAACATGTGAGATTTGTCTTTCTGTGATTGACTTAGGTCACTTAACATAATGTTCTCCAGCTCCATCCATGTTGTTGCAAATGACAATGCTATTTTGCTTATAAAATCTGGGTTTAGTTATTATAACAATAAATATATCCAGTTTTAATGAAATGAAATAAAATTACTGTCTTTTTTGTTCTCAAGTAAATCAAAGTCTATGAGAGAATATGTTAGGTTAAGTTATTAGATGAGATGGATGATTTTAAAAAGAGATGGAAGCACAGAGTGCTATTGGAACAGAGAAATCTTACACAAAACTAATTCTACATAAAGCAAACATTTGTGAGAGTGGCTTAATCAAAAGATGATGGAGAATTCAATTTATATATATATATAATTTTTTAGACGATGTGTTAAAACACTGAGAAAGCATTGCCAAGATGTATCTATGTTCTTTTGTCAGAAAAATATAATAAATTAGTAGTAAAACCTAAAACCAAAAGATTTCATCAAGTCATTTCACAAGTTTAGTAACATAGCATGTTAGTCTCAAGTGAAGCTAATTAATTTAAAGTAATTTTACTGTAGAATTTTTGAAAATTTGATAACTTTAAAAATGTGATATTGAATTGAAATGGTTTTGTTCCCTGAAGGTTTACTGATAGTTAATCTAACTACCATTATTTTACTTACATTATAACTAATAATTATTATTTTATATTTTCCTGAGTTTCCATAAAGCTCTACTATTACAATAAAATTTGAAAATATAGAATATGCTCTAAAACTATTATTTTATTTCTTTTATAAGGGAAACTTAGGAGAATAGCTTTGATAAGTCATTTTAGTAAAAGTTCTTTAAGTTCTTCAAAGCAGTAAAGATAAATTTTATATAGAAAATAAAATCAAACCAAACCAAGCAGCAAACAAACACATGCACACATGGGTTAAAATAGTGTGGCCTCATTTAGTATTCATTCATTCTACAAATATTTACCAAGTTTCTACTATGGAAGAACCACTGCATATGATGTGTTCCTTGTTATGATTGAATGTATCTCTGAACATTCAAATCTAATGGATGACCTAAGCGTGATGAAAAATTATGAAGTGCTATGAGAAAATTGATGAGTGGATCCTATTCTTGAATAGGAGAACAGTGTTGGTTATTTTGAGATAAATGCGTTTCAGCAGAGCAAGTAGGTGGAGAAGAAAAGAAAAGACATTTCTGTCAATTGTGAAAGTGAAAGCCCTAGAAACTATGTAAGTTAAAGCCCTAGAAAGAGAGTCAAAAGGAGATTAAAGGAAGGAGAAGACCAGTATGAATGAATCATCTTGAGAAATGCAGAAGGCGCGTTAGGGACCACGAGGGAGGGGAAACAGGTGCAGAAGCCAAGTGAGCGAGATTCCGTAGAGATACTGTTGCAGGCCAATGAGAGGGGAGCAAGAAACCCACAAAAAAGCCTAAGAGATGGCACAGCTGCAGAAATAAACAACTTGGGGTCTGTGCACAGATGAGCTGGCAGTGGTCTTTGGTGAACTATCCCTTATTAGCATAGTAAAAATCACACCCACCCAGGCCATGACAGTTTACAAATGCCATGGCAACCCCAGAAACTACCTTATAAAGGCAGAAAAGAGGAGGTATCAAAATTCTAGGAACTCTCCACTCCTTTCCTGAAACTTCATGAATAATCCACACCCAGCTTAGCATATTACTAAGAAAATAGGATAAGAAACCAGATCCCTTTCCAAACTCGGTTGCCTTCACTCCCAGGGATAGACCAGTCCCCTCTCCAAGACGTTCTGTGCTCAATAAACCTTGCTGTTTAGCTTGCTTATATCCCTTTGGCTGGCTCGTATGTTCCGTCCACTGGGTACCAGTAACCATTCTTCAATATTGGGAACCAGGGAGCACAACCTGGCAGGGCAAGCTGAGACCTTTGCTGTATTAGAAATACTAAGAAGCAGGAAAAAATAGTACTTTGAGCTTTCTCCTAAAACAATGTGAGAAAGAATGATCAAATTTACATTTTAAGAAGAGAGAAGTGGAACATATGCCCTCTCTGAGGTTCTGAGTAAAGCTTTCTGAGTAAAGTTATCGGACATTCTGTTAGCTTAAAGCTATAAATCCTGACTGCAACATAAAAAGCAGCTCTCTGAAGGCACTGAATAGTAAATAAACAGACAGATTCTAGTGGGAGCAGATGCTACAAGGAGATGAGCTGTATGTGGTGATTTTCGGTTTTTATTGATTTTTATCCTGAATAGCTATCTCATAAGATGATTGTGATTATGGAATGCGATACCATAGGCAAAACTGTCTAGTAGCGACATTCAATAACTTTTACTTAGTAAATGTATTGAAATAAAGTTTTCTTTTATCCAAGACAAATTAGGGTTTTATTTTTATTTTAATTGATATATCAGAGTTGTACATATTTTGGGGGTACATGTGATATTTCAATATATGTATATAATATGTAATGATCTAATCAGAGTAACTGGGATATCTATCACCTCAAACATTTATTTTGCTTTGTGCTGGGAACATAACAATTATCCTCTTCTGGCTATTTTGAAATATACAATAAATCATTGTTAATTATAATTTCCTTGCTATACTATTAAACAGCAGAACTTCTTTTTCAGCATATTAGCGGGGTACAAATGTTCAGGTTACATATATTGCCTTTGATCCACCAAGTCAGAGCTCTAAGTGTGTCCATCCCTCAGACAGTGGGCTCCACACACAGGAGGTGTGAATAAACCCATCCCCTCCTCTTCCCTCCCACCTGACCGACACTTTATGAATGTTACTACTACATGAGCACATAAGTGTTGAACAGTTAATACCATTTGACAGTCAGTACATGTGGTCCTTGTTTTTCCATTCTTGTGATACTTACTTAGTAGTATCCAGCCCTATCCAGGATAATACAAGAGGTGCCAGATCACCATTGCTTTTTGTGGCTAAGTAGAACTCCATGGTATACATATAACACATTTTATTAATCCACTCATGTATTGATGGGCACTTGGGTTGTTTCCACATCTTTGAAATTGTGATTTGTGTTGCTATAAACATCCTAGTTCAGATTTCTTTTTATATAATGTTTTTTTTTTTTTTTTTTCCTTTGGGTAGATGCCCAGTAATGGCATTACTGGATCAAATGGTAGTTCTACTTGTAGCTCTTTGTGGTGTCTCCATATTACTTTTCACAAAGGTTGTATTAGTTTTTAGTCCCACAACCAGTGTGTGAGTGATCCTATGTCTCTGCATCCATGCCAACATTTATTGTTTTAGGACTTTTTGATAAAAGCTATTCTCACTGGAGTTGAGTGATATCTCATTGTGATTTTAATTTGCATTTCCCTGATGAATAGAGATGTTGAGCTTTTTTTTTGTATGTTTGTTGGCCATTAGTCTTCTTTTTAAAAGTTTCTGTTCATATCCTTTGCCTACTTTTTAATGGAGTTGTTTGATTTTTTCTTGCAGATTTTCCTAAGTTAGATATAGATTCTAGTTATCAGCCCTTTATTGGATGTGTAGCATGCAAATATTTTCTCCCATTTTGTAGCTTGTCCGTTTGCTCTTATGATAGTTTCCTTGGCTGTGCAGAAGCTTTTTAATTTGATCAGGTACCATTTTTGTTGTTGTTGTTGTTGTTGCTGTGATTACCTTTCGAGTCTTCTTTGTAAATTATTTCTATAGGCCAATATCTATAAGAAATTTTCCAACATTCTCTTCTAGAATTTTTATAGTTTCATGCCTCAGGTTTAAGTCTGTCATCCACCATGAGTTGATTTTTGTCAGAAGTGAAAGTTGCAGATCCTGTTTCCATCTTCCACATGTGGCTATCCAATTTTCCCTGCACCATTTATTGAATAAGGATTCTTTTCTCCAGTGTATGTTTTTGTCTGCTTTGTCAAAGATTAGATGACTATATGAGGATGGTTTTATATCTGCGTTCTCAGTTCTGTTCCATTGGTCTATGTCTCTGTTCTTGTGCCAATTTTATGCTGTTTTAGTTACTATAGCCTTGAAGTATAACTTGAATTCTGGTAAATTGAAGCCGCCCAATTTGTTCAATTTGCTTAAGATTGCTTTTGCTATGCAGGGTCTTCTCTGGTTCCATACAAAGGGTAGCATTATTTTTTCTAGATCTGTGAAAAATGATGTTAGTATTTTAATAGGTATTACATTGAATCTGTGGATCACTTTGGGTAGTACAGACATTTTAACAATGTTGATTCTGCCAATTCAAGAGCATGGTATGGTTTTCTACCTGTTTATGTCCTCTGCTATTTCCTTCCTCAGTGTTTTGTAGTTCTCCCTGTAGTGGTCTTTCACCTACTTAGTTAAATATATTCCTAAGTATTTTATTTTCTTTGTTGCTATTGTGAAGGTTATTGAGTCTTTGATTTGGTTTCCAGTTTGACTGTTGTTGGCATAGAGGAATGCTACTGATTTCTGTACATTGATTTTGTAACCTGAGACTGTGCTGAATTTGTTCATCAATTCCAGTAGTCTCATGGTAGATTTAGTTTTTGTTAGGGTTCATCCTTCAAGATCCCTCTAGACATTCACCCCAGATTATTAGTTTTGGTAATGACTTATTATATTATGAATTCTGTTATGACAGGCTTTATGATATTTGTTTCATATATATCACTGCTAATCTTCCCAATACCTCTAAAATTTACTATTTCTTTTCACTGTTTTAGAGATGAAATATATATGTTCAACATCACTCAGTGACAGACAAGCAACAGAGGTATGGGTTAAGTACACATTTTCTTACTCCAAAGTCCATGTTCTTTCAGTGGCAGGCTCATTGATGAGAAATATCTAGTTTTTAACATTTTGCATTCTGACAGAGATCTGCTCATATAATTCGGTACATAAGTCAGTATAGTTTTTCTAATGGCTTTTGCATTGATAAAACAAACAAAAAACACAGGGTGAATTATATGAACAAATAGTTTTCTACTAAACTCAAATCATTAAATGGGAAAGAGTCTTGGAGATAAGTTGTACCAAGAGCCCCAAGTACAAGGGAGAATATTGAACATTTAAGTTTCAGAAATTAGCTTCAGTTACTCCTAGGAGAGAGATGCCCTGACTAACAGTTTCATTTTTATTCCATAATTTTACCTATCTCAACACTGGTCTGATTTCTTCCTTTTTAAAATATATCATAATTAGTATTTCAATAAGGTTTGTACTTTAGCAAGTGTTGAATTTATGATGTAAACTCATGTTTAATGGTACTAGAGACCACTAACTACTATAGTTAAAACTACGTTCAGTAAATACATAAATTTCAATGGTTTGCTACCTTCTATCTTGGTTCTGGGCTAGGCACAGGCAATCTAATGAACATGATAAATATCCTTAATACAATAAAATAAAAACCAAAATTATAAACAAATTTAGACTTATATAATTTACTCTTAATGTGTTGATGTGCCTCAGACAAGATTTCAAAGTATAACTGTTTCATTTGCAAATATATGCAGTTTTGAATAGTGCTAGATGATTATTTACTGAATAATTACTCAGAGAACATTACTATTCAAAAATTAATTATGCCATCATTTCCTTGCAAAAATAGACACAAGCATGTTCAAAGCCCCAGGAGCTGAGAACAAAAGATGAACATTAGGAAGGAACATCAGCCCACAAAAACTGTATTTCTCACATATACTGGCAAGTGAAGGATAAATGAGAGGAACTAGAGGAAATAACTCAATATAACATCTGTCTGATCGACGTTCTCAAAGTAATGAATCATCTCTCATGGGAAATTTGCAGAACTTATCTTTATGTGCATTTGGCATTACACTAACTCATCAGTTTTAAATCTTCAATGTGGGTCTTGCTATCGTTTTTTTAGAGCATATATTTATGCTAAAGTTAAAGGATTTTATTACCTTATTATTTATAAGAGTTTATAACCATTGAGGAATTTGACAGTGTTGTTACATCTTCAAATAATTAGCACCTTTCTAACTATGAAACTGGAGACTTTTTATCAAGTTACAGACTTTAGTAGTTTGGTTTCAGAATTAGCATGACTTCTCTTTTAATTAATTCCAAAGTGATGTCTCTTAATTACTTGTATTGGAATTTAACCCAGTTAAACTCTCATATTGACAAAGATTATGAAAACTGGCTATTCAATTAAAAGAAAATAGAGAAACACTCATCCACACTTGCTGTCTTGACATAAAGACCTAGTTAAATAAGAGATCTTAGATTTAAAGTAATTCATGGGACACCATATATTGTGCAGATTAATACATATTATAGGAGGGAAGGAATGCCTGAAAATCAGTATGTATTTTGAAATATACATTTTTAAATAAATAAGAACGTCCATTTTTATCTTTTGTACAATAAGGTTAACAGTAATATTTACTTTTGTGTATATTATACAAAATGATTATGAGACAAAAGGTTGTAACTGTGAGGTGAGAATGGCATAGTCTTCATTTTGAATCTTCATTGAAATATTTCCCCTACTGCCCAGCTACAATTCATTAAGATAGTGTATGTTGATGGAGGAGAAATAAGTGGAATACAAGAGGTTAACGGGAGGCCTATTTATGTAACTTTGGAAGAAATTAAGTGGTGCAAGGGAAATTGGGAACACCATTAGCAAGGATAGAGATTTAACACTTGAGGAGAGAGAAATAAAATTTTGACTCAAAATTTTTGATCACCCTAACTGAAATAGATGGATAAAGTAGTTAATTATTTGATCAATTATTTTTAGTCTAAAGAAATAAATTAGATTCTATAAAATATATACAAATTTTACACACTAGACAGGAATTATTAGGCAACCATGTAAAAAGTATTAACAGTGAAAGACTATAAATACAAATAAAGATATGAGGATAATCTGGGAGGTAATCTACTCATAAAAAAGAAATAATGGTGTGGTGTTTTTTGCAGATGGATAACTGGAAGGCAGTATGGACTTTGCATGACAGACTACCTGCAGAAATAATAACAGCTACAGTTTTGTTAGTGCTGACATCTTTTCAGGCAGTATCAGTACAGCAGTCCCCCATGTGAATTAAATTTGTATTTTCTTGATTATTAATAAAGCTGAACATCCTTTTCATATGTTGAATGATTATTTAAAAGCTATGTTAACTCTTGAACATCAAGTAAATATAATTATGTTGTTATAAATTGTTGGTATTTTCACTCATAAATAAAAATTCAATAGCAACTTTTGTGTAACCAAATTTTATTCCTTAGATTATTAAGATGTTAAATAGTTTTGTAGATTGCATTTTGAAATAATTCTTGCTCAAGTGAGGTTTATAAATTATGAATCATTCTTTATTTGAACAAATGCAGTGCTTAATCTTTTAAATACACAGGGGGAAAAGAGAAAATTCTTTCTGACTTAGGAATTGCAGTATACAAATAGATATTTTCATCACAATTTTCTCAAGCCAAATCTCTTAAGCTGAATCTTAACAACACAAGAAATGTGAAGAAAGTAAAAAAAGAAGATGAGAAAAAAAGAAAAGAAAAAATGAATATGCAGATGGAGGAAAGGAAAAAGAAAGAACTCCTAGCCTATATGAAGATCTAGTAGTAACCACACATGCAGGAATTCAGCAAAATGAAAAATTCAGTAATCAATAAGAGTATAAAAAGGGTACCAATAAAGGTAGTATGGGTCAGAAATGGGGAAAAAAGCAAGGATGGCATTGTTATGTTGTTTATTTCCTTATATCATCTCCTTCCTTTATCAGTCCTCTTTACTCTCTAAATAACTATATTGTAACTGCATGTGTTATATAATAATGACTCTCAACATACTTTAGGGGTTAAGGTAGTACTACATTACTTAACATTTTTATACTATTTACTTTGTATTCATTATCCCCTCTTTCCACTCTCCCATTAATCCTGGGTAACTTGATCACATTAAATATGAAAGCTCTAAACTGCCTATTCATTTTTACAGATGATAAAGCTAAGATTCATTGATGTGAAAAGGTTTGCTCAAATCCCTTGAGGCAGTTGTTGTGCTGAAATTAAAATGAGGGCATGTTAATCCAAAGGTGGTGATATAGGACTTAGTGATGCAATGACTTTACCTCAATAAATAAGATTAAGGTAGAATGCCCTTTCATTTAACAAATAATTTCCACTGCCTAATATGTACAAAATGTATTTTATAGAGAAAATGCAAGAATTAATACAATTCATTTTCTATAGTATCGCATCCTAGTGATAGAAACACACACAAAAAATAACCAGATAAATGAGCTGATTTCAGTGTAGGTCAGATTTATATTAGTGAAAAGAGACAGCTAGTGAATGGGGTCTCTTTGAGGACATAGTATTGGAGAGCTTAGTAGCATGGTGTGCTTAATCTATCTCATAAAGTGCATATGTTATCCTAACAGTAATCAGATAACACTGAAGAATATCACTGTAGTCATGAGTATTTGGTTGTAATAAAACAAATAAAGAAAAAATGAAATTGAACCTTTTTCTTACACTATACACAAAAAAGAACTCATAATGAAGTAAAGAGTTAAATGTAAGACCAGAAACTATAAATCCCCTAGAAGAAAACATAAGGCTAAGCCTATGTAGTACTGGTCTTGTCAATGATTTCTTGTATATGATACCAAAAGCAAAGGAAACAAAGACAAAAATGAGTAAGTGGGACTATATCAAATTTAAAAGCTCTGTGTAGCAAAGGAAATAATTAACCAAGTGAAGAGTCATCCTATAGAATGAGAAAAAATATTTGCAAACCAAACATCTGATAAAGGGTTAATATCCAAAATGTATACAACTCAACAGCAAAAAAATTAAATAACTCAATTAAAAAATGGGCAAAGGACTTAAGTAGGCAGTTCTCCAAAGACACATACAAATGCCCAGAGTTATATAAAAAAGTGTTCATCATCAGGGAAATACAAATCAAACCCCAATGAGAAATTATTTAAAATCTGTTAGGATGGCCATTACAAAAATAATAATAACAAGGTTTGCCAAGGAGAAATTGGAACCCTTGTGCACTGTTGGTGGGAATATAAAATGGTTAAGTCACTACAGAAAACAGTATGAATGTTTCTCAAAAAGTAAATAGAACTACCATATTATTCATTTGAATACAATTTAAAACGACTTCTGAATATTTATTGAAAATAACTTAAATCAGTATGTTGAAGAGATTTTGTACTCTCATCTTCATTACAGCATTATTCCCAATAGCCAAGATTTAGAAACACCCTGAGTATCCATTGACAGATAAATAAAGAAAATGTGGTATGTACGTACACTGGAATATTATTCAGTTTAAATAAAGAATGAAATTCTGTCATATGATACAACATAGATAAACCCTGAGGACATTACACTAAGTCCAGTCACAAAAGGGAAAATTCTGTGTGATTACACTTATATGACATATCTAAAAACAAGCTGGGCTCATAAAAGCAGAGAACAGAATACTGGTTGCTAGGGACTGGGAAAGGTGAATAGGGAGAGTTGCAATCCAATAGGTATTTTATCATGCAAGATGAAAAAGTGCTAGAGAACTACTATACAACAATGTGCATAAATTTAACAATATGGTACTGTACACATAAACATTTGTTAAGTACATATTTCATGTTGTATGTTTTTTACTACCATAGATAAATTTTAAAAACTTAAATAAAAGATAATTTTTCCTAGGCTGGAGTGCTCTTATGACCAAGATTGTGTCTCTTTTCACGAAGATGTATTTAATCTCATAAAATCCAATATTCCTTGTGTTTCTCCCACAATCCTAAATGAATCTTTGTCTTATCACTGTAACTTTCTAATATCCTTGTATGGATAATTAATTAAATATAGGTTTTGTACCTAAAAAGAGGAGTCTGCTTGCCAAGGAATAGAATATCTTTAAGAGGATCATATAGTTCTTAAGCTTTGGAGCTTATGGCATGAGTCCAGCTGATTAGGTAATATATTGTGAGACATAAATCAAAGTTGGCTACAAAATAATGTATTAGTAGAGTGGACATCCAAATGACCCAAGTTATAAAACTATGCAACTTATATCCCATCACTGGCTGTAGTGGTGCTGGTGTTCAACAGCACAGAATTAAAAATGTATGAGAGACTGGGAACATCTTACATATCCTATATTGGCTAAAGTGGACAATAGAATCATCTGTGAAAAAGAATTCTAACTTTTCACAAAAAAATGAATAAAGTAAACAAGTTAAAGATAGACCTAATGAGGGACTGAAGCAGGAATTATAGAACCAGCTACGATATTCCACTTGTTCCCCAACCCTGTTACTTTTCCTTTCCTCTCGTAATTTCATTGTTCTCACTGCCTGAAGATTGACTCTCTGCACTAGATTCAAAAGGGAGAGATTATTTTGAGATTACCATGGTGTTAATATCATTTAATATGGTGTTTGCAACATATTGGATGCTATGTAAGTATTTACTTAATTATTCAACATTTCTCTATGCAAACAATGAAAAAAGCCTACTCTAGATTTCTATATGTCTTCTGAGACTATTTAAAGGGCTGAATTGAATTACACATTACTGGGAGAAAAGGATTATTTCTGAAGGAATCTCTTTAGTCAATGTCTACTCAGTAACATGTGAGAGCATTCTTGAGAAGCAGATTTTTCCTCACAAGAGTAAGTAAACATACAAAATACAAAGTCTGTATCTGTTACATGCATATACATTTTGCAATGCAGATGGTGAGAGCAGTAGGATTTTTAATAAAGTATGTAAGATCCACTGAATGTTTTGGAGGAGAAATAATGTAATATGATCATTATGACCTTAGAAATGATGACTGGCCAATAAACATATGAAAACATGGAAAATGCAAACCAAAGTCACAATGAGATATCACCTTACCCCAGTCAGAATGATTTTTATTAAAAAGTCCAAAAACAATAGATGCTGGCATGGATTTAGAAACAAAAGAATGCTTATGCACTGTTGGTAGGACTGCAAATGAGTACAACTTCTATGGAAAACAGTATGGAGACTCCACAAAGAACCAAAAGTAGACCTACCATTTGATCCAGCAATCTCACTACTGGTTGTTTACCCAGAAGAAAATAAATCATTTTATCAAAAAGACAACTGAACTTGAATGTTTATTGCAGCACAATTCACAATTGCAAAGGTGTGGAATCAATTCAAGTGCCCATCAATTCAGAGTGGATAAGAAAATGTGATATATGTAAACCATGGAATACTACTCAGCCACGAGGAATGATGAATTATTGCCTTTTGCAACAATTTATTTATTTATTTTTTTTTGAGACAGAGTCTCGCTTTGTTGCCCAGGCTAGAGTGAGTGCCGTGGCGTCAGCCTAGCTCACAGCAACCTCAAACTACTGGGCTCAAGGGATCCTCCTGCCTCAGCCTCCCAAGTAGCTGGGACTACAGGCATGTGACACCATGCCTGGCTAATTTTTTGTATATATTAGTTGGCCAATTAATTTCTTTCTATTTATAGTAGAGACGGGGTCTCGCTCTTGCTCAGGCTGGTTTTGAACTCCTGACCTCGAGCAATCCGCCCGCCTCGGCCTCCCAGAGAGCTAGGATTACAGGTGTGAGCCACCACGCCCGGCCCCTTTTGCAACAATTTGGATGGAACTGGAGACCATTATCTTAAGTGAATTATCTAAAGAATGGAAAAACAAACACCATTTGCACTGAGTATTAAATTGGAACTAACTGATGAGCACACATGTGCATTGAGGGAAGTAAATCTCAAAGGAAATCAAGCAGCAGGCAGGGAGAAGGAGGAGATGGGCAAACACTTACTTAATGGGTACAGTGAACACTATCTGGGTGGTGGGCACACTTCTAACCCTGACTCGAGCATTACAAAAGCTATCTATGTAACCAAAAGCATTTGTATCCTCATAATAATTTGAAATTAAAAGAGAAAAGAAAAGAAATCACTGGAGCCATCAGGATTGGTTGGTGCTAGGTAAGGGGAGATACTGAGAAATTAGGCAGGAAAGTGTTGACATGAACTAAAGCTTAACCCAGATGGTACCACTAGAAATGGAGAAGTGAGATATCGGTGATACAGCTTATACAATCAGGGTGAGAAATGTCATGTAATTTAAACATATGGCAATACATTAATGGATTAAGAATATGATGTAGAAAAATGTTTAATTTAGATACAAGAAAAAAAATCAATGCTTACAAAGTCCAAATAGACGTGCTCTTATTGGCCAGTGCTGCCCTTGTCACATAGGTTCTTGCATACTACTATTAATAGATAAGTAACTATGAATGTGAATGAGGGCAGTTACATCCACATTTCTGAACAATGTGGCTTCTAATGGTTTGTCATTTCTAAAATCTTGTGTCTTGTGAGAATCATATGTATACTTTGAAAGTTCTTGTGGGAATAAAAAAATCACGAGAATTTTGTTAAATGGAAGAGTTTTTTTTATATGAAATTATATATAACTTTAGAGTGTAACCTCAACTTCTTACTTGGTGCTAAAGGATATTTTGATGCAAAATAAAATAAATGGTTGACTAAATCAGAATAGAGAATCAGAATAGATCAGAATAGAGAATATTTTATAAATAAAATATATCTTCATCATAAAAAAATCCATGAGTTATGATGATATTCAAAATATTTAACAAAAGCAGTAGAGTCACAAATCAATCTTAACCCAAAAATGAATTACAATGAATGTGGGCCCTACACAATTCATACTGGTGAGTAGAGTAAACTGTCTACCCAAAATGTGAGCAAACTCTACCATAACTAAAGGAAGTTAAAAGCTAAGAACTAGCTTGCATCTATTAGAATAAGTTTAGGTTTTAAAATACATGTGTATTAGAGAGGTTATACATTATAACTTTTATGCTAAAGGAAATTTAAAGAACCAGAGAATATAGTTTACCAATTATTTCAAAGTAAATTTAGCAGCTTTTTAAAATCATCATTTTTTATTTATTTTTTTTTTTTGCATGTCCTCTCTAGATCCAGTGGGCCATTTTTAACTCAATCCTCAATAATTCTCTTCAACTTTAAAAACCAAGAATCTGTCAAGTGGAACTATATTATTGACTAAAAACACCTGACAAATCCCATGATTTATTTTGATTAAAAATGTAAATAACAATGTTCAGAAAGTTAACTAAAACCTCTACAGCATGACTATAATCTAAAGTGACCTGTCATTAAATTCAATAAGTATAATATTCAGTTATGTTCACATATAATGTTTAAATATTATTAAAAGTTATTATTTTTCTACCATTATGTACTGAATTCTATGATCTGGACAAATATAATAAAACCCTATCTGTCTTTGTACCCTATTAATTTGAGCTGAGCAATATGTAAGAAACTTTAGAGAACTTATTTTATTACATATGCATTTATTTGACATATTATTATCTACAACAAACTTCCTGTAGTGGCCTCCTACAACAAAATTTCTAATCACTTTGGTCCCTTCAAAACCCCAAAATGACAAATAAATAAATAAAAGCAAAAAGAGAAAGTAAGGGACTTCTTTTACCTTTTTAGCTCAGGGTTAATATCTGTTCTAGGTTAATTTCAATGTTAAGTCAATTGATAGATGAATACACCATCGTTAGCACTTTTAAAATTTTCAGTCACTTTTTCTTTTCCAGAATGATATCTTAA
Organism: Microcebus murinus; assembly: GCF_040939455.1. Classification (NCBI taxonomy): domain Eukaryota; kingdom Metazoa; phylum Chordata; class Mammalia; order Primates; family Cheirogaleidae; genus Microcebus; species Microcebus murinus. The sequence goes on from NC_134114.1 coordinate 19,971,549, forward strand.
CTTTCTCTTTTCAGCCTCTCTTACTTAAGTGCTAATAAGTTTTCCAGGCACAAATTAAATTTTATTCAAAATGGAAAATGGAGCTGGTAAATGTAAATGTGCTTACAATACTTTGAGTATAATTGTAAGCTGTAAATTCCCCTAAGTCTCTGGAGCATATTATATTTTCCAGTGACACCAAAACAGTATCTCCTGCTCCATAGTTCTTCTGGAACCTTGTCACTTTCCCATCAAGAAATCCCCTTGACCCTTTCTTGAACTTGGTGAGCTTTTCTAATTCCTTTGGTCAATATAAAATGTTAAAAGTGATGTTTTTGAATTCTGAGATTATATCATAAAAATGTCATGAAGTTCTATATTTTTTTCCTGGGTTGCTTATTTTTTGAATATAGCAACTGCTCTGTGAGGAAACTTAAAATAGCCCATGCAGAAAGGCCACATGAAATGGCTAGATGTGGTTGTTAGGGTTGAGAGTTTAGCTGAAATCCCAGCTGCCAGCACACATCAATTTTCAAATATACGATTTAAGAGGCCCCCGGATGACTCAAATTCCACACTATTGAATCACATCATAGAGCAGAGAGAGATTACTCTATCTTTCCAAATTCCCGATCCAAAAATTCATAACAATAATAAAATGTTGACAGATGCTACAGGTTTAATGTGATTTGTTACATATAACAGTAACCAGGATGCTTTCAAATAAGAATGCTATCTTTTAGATACATCACCATTAACAGTGATGTTAGTGTGTTGCAAAAACCAGGTGATCTAAAAATTACTCTGTATTCTCAGTCTGGGTTGTCTGGATAATGTTAATTGTGTGGAACATAACTTCCCATTTCACAGTAAGAAGGCATGCATATAGCTTGTGTTTCCAATGTTTCCTGTGGCTTTGACATCCTGGTGGGATGTCTACAATGTCCCATGTTCACCAAGACTTTAGGATCTGGGCAACATGTGATACCTCACAACTCCTATGATTTGCTGGTATTCAAATCCAGAATGGCTGGTACTGGATCACATGCTCAAAAGTTTTATGGATAAAGTAACTCTCACACTTGTACTATTAAAATGTATGAAAATAGCAATATGAAACATAATATTCATCTACTGAATCATGAATGTACACTTATTATCCAACAAAAATGCCCTGAACTCTGACATTCTTTATGCAGGTAGTGGGAAAATTGGGAATCTGTACATCTTTTACTTGTTGCTTCCCCATGCAAGCCAATTTCTTAACCTACGACATGTGGCTGTGTGCAATTCCTCCTAAGGCCTGCTTCATGTAAGTAGTAACCTACAATTGACTTATCTTGCCTGATAATTAGGAAGGTCATTTTTAATTATGTTAAAGATACTTAAATTCAATATCACATTTAAAAATTACTTAAAGCATTTGACTCCAAAGAAATAGAAGTAATTTAAGAGTTTTAGAAAATTTAAAGATTTGTTGATGCTGCGATATTGAATAATTAGATATGTGCAATATTTATGTATCAAGCAGACTGTAATCTTTTCTCAGATTGCAATTTGTTTTTCTAGAAATTGCTCAATTTTCAGAATCATTTTCTGTTATTTGCAATAAATATAGCTTATAATTCCTATTTGGCAATCTGTATTCCAATATTTCTTATGTTTATGTGACTTTTCGACTGACAATTTTATTTTTAAATAAAAAAAAAATCCCATGGCTCAGCTGTGTTACTTTCACTGAATTATACATGTTCTGTGTATACAATGTTGCCTAAATTTTTCAAATCTAGAAATACTCCAAAATAATTTTTTGAAAGACCAATAATCTGTTTTTTATAAGAGCTTCCAATTCTCTGTTAAATATTTATGATAGTTAACTCAAGAATATCTGAGTTTCTAGTTTTATAGAAAGAAGAAATTCCCAAAGGATGTGTCTATGAATAAAAAACATGAGTTTCAAAAGTACTAACACATATTCTTGGATAGATATATATGCGTGATAAAACTGCAAGAGGTTAGATGTATTTTCAAACCTACTAGTACTTATTGAGGTATCAAAAATAGTTGGACTAGTTTTACTGACAGGCTTTTATGATATGATCTGAAGTATCTTGTCAAACAAGCTATGTACATATCAAACAGACAAAAGTAAGTACTTGACTAATACACAGAATGTGGTTTAATCTATGTTTACCAAAAACTTGGCTATACTTCTTTCATTTGCCTCAGCATATACGCCTATGTTATTGAGACAAGTCTCTTGCTTCATAGTTATAATAGTAGGTTAGAGGACGATATCTATTATAGAGTTTAAACTGTTCACTAAAGACATGGTCTATGCAGGCTTACTTTGATTAAAACAAAAATCTATATACATTCCAAACACACATTGTCAATTTATAACTTGACTTTCCTGCTTGTCAATGGGGAAGAAAAATACTGGCGTATGTCCACACGAAATAGTAATCACCTTAAGTAAAAAATAAAACAAACTGTCCTATAATTCATATTCATTTCAAAACTGAGTTTCACAAAGACTCTGTCAGAGGTTGCTGAGATTAACTAGCTTTCTTTTGACTGAGCCTATTTCCAAAGACAGATATGGTAAGAAGCAGAAGCCGACCCAACAAATACGTGTCCACAATGAATGAAGGAGAAAAATTATCTGTATGGAAGAAAACATTATTCAATATTTACAACACATATGACATTCTCATAGAATCTTAGCCTGTGATGTCAATAAACCTATTTTTCATTAAAAAATGAAACTAATCTGGGTGATTTATTTTGCTTTTACCAATAAAAGTGGGAAGGACTCACCCATGGAACACCTCAATAAATGAATTTGTTGCCACTTTTAATGGGGCCGGGGGAATGTCAGCACTCCTCAAATATGTGAAGCAATTGAAAAAAGGAAAAATAAGGAGAGGTCTGAGGGAGCACTATCTTGAGTAAAATGAAATGAAAATTTATTTTTCATTTCATTACATTTCATATGTAATGATTTCATTACAAATCATGTTAGTTTTATCTGTCTTGTTGTTTTCTGAACCTTTCAGTCATTGCCTTATAAAATGAATCACTCAATTTAGTGTCTGGCATGGAGAAAGGATTCTCTCTGACTATTTGCCAGGAATTTCCATAAAACATTTTAGCATAGTCAACATGGTAAGATAGTGAGTAAATTCAGTATTCTGATGTGTTAGTAGGTAAAAATGTGAGCTTGCCCTTATGTGAGAAGATAATTATTGTGTTGATGTGTGGTGGGTAAAACATTTGTCATCATTGCAGAAAAAGTTCTGCATAAATTTTAAGAAAGAATTGATCACTAATCATAAAATTTTTTAAAAGAAATGTCACAAGGCAGCTGCCAAAATGAGAATTTTTAGAATGCTAATATCTCAAAGCTTGGGATATTTAGAAAAAGAATATAGAATTTGAAATCTGCTATAACAAGATCATTAACTTTCCTTAACAGATGCCAGATAAAGTTACCAGTTAGGGTAGAGGAGGGAAATCTACAATTAATTCTCCAAGCTAAAGTTCTGGCTTTACTCTTTTCCAGACATCTGCTTTAAAGGCAGATTATTATAATTTGCAACACCTCTGGAAATAATCTCAAAATGTTCCTCTAATTAGCAAAGGTCTAATTAAAAGATAAATTATTGGAAAAGCTTCAACTGTAACTCACTTGTAACTCACTGGTCTCTCTGTAACATACAGACAAGATTCTGGAGCCTCTGTATAATCTTGACCATTAAGATTGTGGGATAAGCATGAAAAATTGAGTCAAGTTAGAAAAAGTTGATTCAAGGGTAATAGACGATTTCAGTGAAGAAATCTTCCATTTATTATTCCAAACAAGAAGCTTTGAAGCATTTCCATTTCACTAAAACTGAATATGTAGAACTGATTGGAGGAAATTTACTACTCTGATACTACAGTTATAGGAAATAGAGGTGTCTTCTAATATCACCTTCTTTTTTAGTGTCCTTTTGGCTACCTTATAAAATTATTTCTTAATTTTCCTTTTATTTTGGACATTATTTTTTTAATCCCTTCAATAGTCTGCTCAGAGGTTACTCTCTTTTACATCTTTTAATAAAAACATGAGTTATTTTCTTTCTTTTAACATATCAAAATGCAATAATTTAATAACAACTTTTGCTTATATTGATATTAACTATTTAATTTTTATAATTTTAAACATTGTTCACTACCAAATGAAGTAATATCACATTTATTTTCTTGTACATTTATTGTTTTTGGATGAATGATTGTCATCTGTAGTGATTTAATTTATTTTATATGAGTTTTACTAGATGACTCCTAACTCTGGTATAATTCTGAAACATCTATGAAATCATTTCTTTCAGACGTTCTATTCTAATATTTTGGTCTCTTCTTTTGGATTTCTATGGCTTTCTCTTATTTTCTGCATGGATTAATCTCTGCGTACTTTTCTAGGTTACGTTCACATTTTCTTGGTTATTTCCCTCATTTCTTTTTCAGATTGGATTTTATCTTTACTGAATACAATACCTTTATTTTTCTATTTTGCTCCTATTATTTTGTATAGCATACAGAAATGAGGAAAGTAGAGGTTTTGAAAACCTTTGAATATAAAACTGTTCATGTTTAATTTCATGCTTGATTATAAGTTTGGTTGGACATAGAATTTTAGGACAGAAATAATTTTCTTTCAGAATATTTTATACTATTTTCTTTTAAATTCTAATGTGCTTATTTAGCAGTCCCATTCTTGTTCAGTTTCTTATCCTTTTATGTAATGTTGCTATTGGTTTATTTGTTTGATTGCTCTTCCTTTTTGGAAGTTTCTAGCAACTTCTCATTACTTACTTCCTTTGGAAATTTTTGGATCAACACAGTAGGCAAAGTGCTAGGATACCTTGTGTGATGTATATAAGCATTCACTTAATATCCAAGTGAAACTAGAAGTTAGCTTCTCCCTTTCAACCTCTGCCTGTTTTTCACCAGTCTACATTTTATCTGTTCATCTGCTGGCATGATAATGGATAGTCACCCAGCTATGAGGTCCAGGGATACATTTATAGGAGCTCTCATTATTCCTTATTCATATTTTAAAGTGATTTTTTCAAACAATTTTTACAATTAAATATTATAATATATGTGTATAATATAATATATTAAAATATTATATGTGGAATATTATATATATGTATATATATATATAATTGCCATCTACTAAATTACTTTATTGTCAGGTCTCAATTATAGACTTCAAATGTAGGAATCTGTCATAACTGTAGACTTCACTCTATCAAACTCATCACAGCATAAAGTACATGTTTAATACCCAATTATTGTATAGTTATTGATGAAACATGAATGTTAATATTTTTCAAAATATGTTATAGTCCATAGCATTAGTTTTGGAACTCTCTGTTTTAATTAACTGCTGGATATTTTACTTATATATTTAACTTAGGAATCCAAATATTTATGTATAACCCACTATGTGCAAATATGGTCATTGATAATTGTGTAGGGGAAGCAGAATATAGTATCTTCCCAGAAAGAATTTTAAATATTACAGATGATATTTCATCAAGACACAAATGTTTATAAAGATAAATATTAGAAGTCTCAGAAGAATTAACAACAACAAAAAAAGAAATGATTTTCAACTTGGAACATTAGACCTTAGAAGATAAGGGGATAAATATGGGTATGTGCTCATAAAAGTCTAAGGAAGCTTACTTAGACTCTACATTAGATAAAGTGACAGATCTGAAAATTGAGATTTATGCTACTTTATGAAGAGGTTTGAATATCAAACTAAGAATATGGTAATCATTCAAATTAGCACAGGAATTTATTATAGATTATTATTAGGAATATTTCATTATAATAATTTTTACTAGTAAAGATATTTTCTTAGCAATGTATACTATTAATTGAAAGAGGAGGGAATGAAGGCTTCGGCAATGTTCTGAATATTCTTGCAATAGTAAAAATGAGAGGAAATACAGTCCTAGCATATGGACTAGTTAATGTTAATGCAATGGAGAAAATTGTCCTTGTATACTTTTCCATAGGACATGGTGTTTGAGAAATATCCAAGAGAATAATGAAGAAAGAGATGATGAAGCAAATGTTGCCAACAAACATTAACTGCCTGTACAGTAAAACAAAAAGGCAGATTTTTGTTTGGGGGGTAGGTATTAGGAGTGTGAGTTTGCATTACAAGGAAGATAAATACAATTTTTAATATTTTTTAGTTTTGCCTTTGGTTAGCCTAAAATATCATCTTATAAACATATTTATTATTCTTATGTTAACTCAAACGTTATTTTTTTATTCATTAGACTATTAAAATTATTTTTTCTTGTTAATGAGAGTAGTTTACTCATATACATATATTGCTTTGAAAGTTGTACTTTTTCTACTGTATTTACATTTTATTACATGTAATGTTTTAACAAAAGGCAAAGGCGTTGCAAATAAGTGAACATAAAATGGATTAAATTTTTTCAAATTGCAAAATCTCTGTAACCAATTTTGATTGACAGTCATTTAATTGGAGGAATGTTGGCAAATTGTTCTAAATAATTTTATTCATCGATTTCTCCCTCTCTTTAATATGAGACAAGTTGTCCTTTGTTTATACTTAAAACCTGGTTTAAATTTTCCTAGGGGCTTTAAAAACAGATGGTAGCATCTGTTTAAAGCTGATATGGATATTAAAGTACAGAAGTACTTAACCATTATTTAAAGTTTTAATTCAGTTGATCTCTATCCTCCATGTATTCAAGAAAAAAAAATACTTGAAAGTTACTTCTATGCTATGAAAATGTAACACAGAAGTATAAAAAAAAGATATGTAAAAGTTAATTCATACTTTGTCTAATAAGGCCAAAGTTGTTGGCACAATTTTTTCTTATAAGTATGCTTTTCCCTATATTTCTAATAATTGTGTCTTTCTAGTAATTTATTTATTTATTTATTATCTTTTTTTTCCTTTACAATAAAAATGTTTGCCATCATTGTATTGTGATGTTCTACGAATTACTTTTGGCATATACAACCAAAAGCACTATCAACACTGGTTGATTCTTGACTTCTTGGCCTCTTAACTAGATATTTGATGTTATAATTTTTATAATTAACATGAATTAATTATAATATTTTGATATTAATAATTTATGGCTTCTATCTTTCCAAAGGATTGCAAATTTTGTTAGTTTATTCAAGAATCACCTTTTCACTTTGTTGACACTTGACTTTTTGTCCATTTGCAGGCTCAATGACATTCACTCTTATCTTTCATTTTTCTTTTTTCTAGCTTCATAAGTTTTAGGCATAAATCATAAATTTTATGACCATAATGTTTGAGTTTTTGTACCTTAATTCTATTAAATTTGGTCTATATGTGTCTCCTTATACCAGTTCCACATATTTTTATTGTTGTATAACTTTGTAGTAAGATTTGAAGGCCTTAAATATTATTAAACAACTGCATACTTCTCTCAAATTCTGTCAGGGTTTTTGCTTTATAGATTTTAGGGTATTTTTGTTTTTTGTATTTTTATGGTTGTTCTATCTTCTTGATAAATTGATGTTTTTTATCAACTTACTTATCCCTTATTGATTCTTATAATAACTTATTGCTTAAAATATAATTTGTGTGATATTGGTATGATCACTCCAGCTCTTATTTACTTATAATTTATGTGAAATATCTTTTTTTAAATTTTTTACTTTCAACCTATTTGTGCCTTTGGAAATAAAGTGACTCTCTTATAAACAGTATATACTTTGACCTTTTTAAATTCCATTCTGTTAACCTCTGCCTTTTTTTTTCTTTCAACATATTACAGGGGTACAAATGTTTAGTTTACATATATTGCTTTTGCCCACCTGAGTCAGAGCTTCAAGCAAGTCCATCCCCCAGATGGTGTTCACCACACCCATTGGGTATGAATATACTCAACCCCTCATCTCCTCTTCAACCTGCTTGACACCAGATGAATATTGCTAGTATATGGGCACATAATTGTTAATCAGTTAATATTAATTTGATGGAGAATATATGTGGTACTTGTTTTTCCATTCTTGTGATATTTCACTTAATAGAATGGGCTCCATCTCTATCCAGGATAATACATGAAGTGCTAGATCACCATTGTTTTTTTGTGGCTGAGTAGAACTCCATGGTATATATATACCACATTTTATTAATCCACTCATGTATTGATGGCCACTTGGGTTGTTTCCACATCTTTGCAATTGTGAATTGTGCTGCTATAAACATTCAAGTGCAGATGTCTTTTTTATAGAATGTCTTTTTTATCCTTTGGGTACATGCCCAGTAATGGCATTGCTGGATCAAATTGTAGTTCTATTTGTAGCCTTTATCTCCATATTACTTTCCACAGACATTGTACTAGTTTGCAGTCCCAACAGCAGTGTATGACTATTCCTCTCTCTCTTCATCCATGTAGAGGTGAAAGACCTCTACAGGGAGAACTATGAAACACCAAGGAAGGAAATAGCAGAGGAGGCAAACCAATGGAAAACCATACCACACTTATGGATCGGTAGAATTAACATTGTTAAAATGTCTATACTACCCAAAGTAATCTTCAGATTCAATGCAATCCTTGTTAAGAAAACAACATCATTTTTCACAGATCTAGAAAAAATAATTATACACTTCATATGGAACCAGAGAAGACCCTGTATGGAAAAAGCAACTGTAAGCAAAAAGAACAAATTGGAAGGCTTCAATTTACCAGATTTCAAGATGTACATAAGGCTATAGCAACTAAAACATCAGGGCACTGGCATAAGAACAGAGACACAGACTGATGGAACAGAATAAGAACCCAGATATAAAACTATCCTCATAAATGGGACACAACACGTTGTCTTAAAAAAAAAAAAAAGAAAAAAGAAAAGAAAAAAAAGAAAACTATCCTCATATAGCCATCTAATCTTTGAAAAAGCAGACAAAAACATATACTGGGGGAAATAATCCTTATTCAATAAATGGTACTGGCCAAAAGGGATTGCCACATGTAAAAGACTGAAACAGGATCTGTACCTCTCACCTCTGATGGACGTCAATTCACAGTGGATAACAGATTTAAACCTAAGGCATGAAACTATAAGAATTCTAGAAGAAAATATTGGGAAAACTCTTATAGACATTGGTCTAGGGAAAGAATTTATGTAAAATACCCCAAAGGCAATCACAGCAACAATAAAAATAGGTAAGTGGGATCTGATCAAATTAAAAAGCTTCCACACAGCCAAAGAAACTATCATGAGAGCACACAGACAACTTACAGAATGGGAGAAAATATTTGCATGCTACACATTCAAGAAAGGGCTGATAACTAGAATCTATATAGAACTCATGAAAATCAGCAAGAAAAAGTCAACCCAATTAAAAAGTTGGCAAAGAACATGAAGAGAAACTTTTCAAAAGAAGACAGACTAATGGCTAACAAACATGAAAAATGCTCAGCATCTCGAATCACCTGGGAAATGAAAATCAAAACCTCTGCCTTTTAATTGGTAAGTTTAGTCCATTTAAGTGTGTGTGTGTGTGTGTGTGTATGTGTGTGTATATATATACATATATATGTATATATACATACATATTTTTAATGATAATGAAAGCTTCTAGAGGGTAACAGAAAAATGTCATCTAAGTTTATAACTTGCTATCTTTTGGAATTCAGATGCAAGACTGCAACATCAACTCTTATCTGAATTTCCAGTCTACTGGTCTATTGTATAATACACATTTCAGACAAACCAGCCACCACAGTCTTGTGAACACTTTTTTAAAATCACTCTCTCTCTGTCTTCCCTCCTCTCAATACTATATATAGTTTATACTGTTAATAATAACTATATATAGTTTATACTGTTAATAACACTTTTTAAAAATCACTCTCTCTCTTCCCTCCTCTCAATACTATATATAGTTTATACTCCTCTCAATACTATATATAGTTTTACAATTATGTGTAAACACTATATATAAATGTTATATATAACCACTATGTATGTGAGCACTATAACCATCATATATATTAATACACACACACATGCATACACATACACACTAGGGCTGTCTAGAAAGTATCCAGCCATTGTTAATATAAAGAGAACAGTTACATGGCTGGATACTCAGACAGCCTATAGATAGATAGATAGATAGATAGATAGATAGATAGATAGATAGATACACACATACATATATAAATTTCAAAATATATCAACCTCTTCCTTCAATAAGCCCTCCAGTGGACACTGCAAGTATTTGGCTAGTCTACAATGTTCCAAATAATCCATTCTTACATCTTTTATGAACTCAAAGGTTGTTTCTCTAGGGGAATAATTACTAGAGCTTCCTATGCTACCATATTCCATAATATTATCCCATTTTTGGTAATTTATATCTCTTTCATAATCACTCTCTCTCTTCCCTCCTCTCAATACTATATATAGTTTATACTCCTCTCAATACTATATATAGTTTTACAATTATGTGTAAACACTATATATAAATGTTATATATAACCACTATGTATGTGAGCACTATAACCATCATATATATTAATACACACACACATGCATACACATACACACTAGGGCTGTCTAGAAAGTATCCAGCCATTGTTAATATAAAGAGAACAGTTACATGGCTGGATACTCAGACAGCCTATAGATAGATAGATAGATAGATAGATAGATAGATAGATAGATACACACATACATATATAAATTTTCATAATCTACTGCAAGTAGATTAAAACAAGTTACTAATGTCACATTTCTGTATCTTAATTGTTCTACTTCTCTAGTTTTAATCACTTTGGGTTATATAGAGTTTTGATCTTAAGAGAGTAAGACATACTCTAACGTCAATTATTAGAATGTCTTGAATAGATATGTCTATATAGGTAGAAGATATTTTAAGAGTAAGAAAAAGTCTTTCAGCTGGGCGCGGTGGCTCACGCCTGTAATCCTAGCACTCTGGGAGGCTGAGGCGGGCGGATTGCTCGAGGTCAGGAGTTCGAAACCAGCCTGAGCAAGAGCGAGACCCCGTCTCTACTATACATAGAAAGAAATTAATTGGCCAACTAATATATATATAAAATTAGCCGGGCATGGTGGCGCATGCCTGTAGTCCCAGCTACTCGGGAGGCTGAGGCAGCAGGATTACTTGAGCCCAGGAGTTTGAGGTTGCAGTGAGCTAGGCTGACGCCATGGCACGCACTCTAGCCTGGGCAACAAGCGAGACTCTGTCTCAAAAAAAAAAAAAAAAAAAAGAAAAAGAAAAAGTCTTTCTTTTTCTCCTACCTATATAGACATATCTATTCAAGAAAAAGAAATACTTTTTCTTAGGAATTCAGATACGATCTGCAAAATAGATAATAATATACTACTAATAAGGACAATACTTTAAATATTCTTACAAAGAATTAGTAAATCCATAATTTCTCCATTTTAGACAGAGCAAAGGTAAAGTAACCTTATTCATAATATTTTCATACTCTTCAAAGTATTTGTTGGAAAAATAGATGTTGAGACTTTAACCCATGTTTTTAAAAGTAGATTAAAATTGAATTTGCTTTTGAAAGAGGTGGTTATGAGTTTGCAGACAAATGTCATGACAGCATATAGTGAAATTTCAATTTATGAGAAGTGATGCCAAAATTCTTTCTGAAATAATTCTACAACAGTGAAATACCCTTGTTGTATCAGCAAATAATGTTTCTAACCCAGTAAAAACTGACAATGTGCTTAAGGTCACTGTCTCCTTCAATTTCAGAGGGGTTTGGTTATCAGTAGAATTTTTAATGATTATTTTTTTATTATTTTTCAGCAAATATATACCTATATGGAAAAGAGATGGAAGTCTTTTATAGAAATCAAAAGAGATAATGTTTTTGATAATGTATTGCATGGTGCCCAATGTTCATGTGCATTGAATTAATTTGCCACAACATATGCCAAATTAAAAAAAAAAAAAAGCCAAGTCACATAAGACATGCTATCCGGATGAGCCATAAGCCATAAATTTCTTAGCTCCCAACTTCTATGATCTAAACTCTCTTTTATGTAGTTGTTTCTTATAGCATAATATTTTTAGAAAATAAACTCAAGGAAGGAAGAATTACTTCTTTTTAAAGACAGCAAAAGTATGACACTAGTATGGTAAACATAAAAAAGATAACTTCACTTTTGCATTGTGTTTTATATTATAGCCTTTTAATTGCCATATAGTGTTCATCAACTAAAATTAATATATTCTTCAATCTTGCCAGTGTTAGTCAAGAAATTGATTAATTAAAATGCTTAATTTCTACAGCCATTTCTCTATTTATAACCAATCACCAACTATGAGGAACAGTCTAAGTTAATTAACTTGACATAAAACCTTCTACAACTGATCCTGGCATCCTATTTAAGTTTTCTCTCTCACAGGTCATTCACCCTCAACCATGGTAAAACTAATTATTTCTTGTCTTAAGGAATAAACCTTAAGACAAGAAAGAAGGTTGTCTGTTTGCACCCCCATAATATCTTGAAATAAAAAAAGAATAAACTTAAAATTAATAAAAATGTTAATATCATTATCATCTCATTTAGGAAGACTTTTTAAATGATTGCTACTATCTGGAGAGAAACAGTGACAAGCATAGAGATAGAAATAGAAACAATAGTTGGTAGAGAGAGAGAAGGGGAAAGAGAGAGAACACTACAATTACTACAGCTTCTTCTGGATATTGCCATGACATTTCTCAGACTATACTGCACGTTAATCTTCTCTTTTGTGTTTGTTGCAACTTCTGTGGCATACATTTCTTGAATAGAGAAACAATATGTTGTTCTTATTTCATAATCATAATAGTTATTATCATCATTAATATTATTATTATTGTATTTAGTATTGTAATGATTTCACTATCATATGACATCATTTGTATCTTCTCAATCAGCCCCTGAAAAAGAGTAAGTAGACCATTGAATATTAAGATAGGGTCAGTGAATACATGCAATTATTTTTAAAACAATAACAGCACCCATAAAAACAAGCAGTAGTTGTCAAAGTTCACCTCTAGTGAACTTTAGTGAATTTAACATTTAGTGAATATGCACTTGTGTTTAATTGTTCATCCACTTTATTTTTAATTTATAAAAAAATATTCTGGCCATGCTTAAAATGTATCAAAAATTATGCCTGATAAAAGGGAAACAAATATAATTACCAACAGTTGTTTTTATTTATTAAAGGAAGTATCCAGTCTAGAAAGAGAAACACCTGTTCTGGCTAGTTCCATATCCTGTGCTTTCTCCTGTTTCATACACATTCATACAACTTTTCTCTCATTATTGAACATTTGCTGAGAGTTCATTGGAAGAAGAAAATATGTCTTGATAATGTATAGAAGCAAATAGCTTCCTAAGCCTTGAAGAAGATAATTTAGTGAAAAAATTCACTAGAATTAGCTGTAAAGGATGAGAAAATGAATAAACACCTGCAGCTTCATTCTGATCTCAAAATCAATCTCATTCTATTCAACTAATTAATCATGAATATGCACACACATACACATATATATATAAACATGTATACACATATATAAATGTGTATGTGCATATGTTTGATTCCACTTCCAGTTACTGTTTTTAACAACCCACCATACTGACTTTGATTTCTGATTTTTGTTTGTTTGTTTTGGCAACTAAAAAAATATAAAAATACACTGTGGAATTAATCAAAAGTAATCATGTGAAAATCCTCACAGAAACATATAAAGATTTATTCTTTAAAAGAAAGGTGCAGTGTTTTTATCAACATAATTATTTGAATTAAGAGATCAAACAATTGTAAGTTTTTCTCTTCCAGTATTAAAATATTAAATAGTATATGATAATAGCTATATTACAATATCTGATCATCACTACTTCTTTTCTATTTGGTATTTTCTTAATGTTTGAAGAGCATAAAATTACTTTTGAAGTGTTAGGGCTTTCTTATCCTTAATCTGGGTACATTTGAGAGAGCTATTAACACTAAACACAAATGTTAAAAGGTCACAATCAGCAAAGTGAAGAGACCAGTTATAGAATGGGAGAAAATATTTGCAGTCTATGCATCTAATAAAGAGTTAATAAGCAAAATATATAAAGAACTCAACTCAATACCAAGAAAAAAAAACTGATTAAAAGCTGGCAAAGACCTAAAAATACATTTATCAAAAGAAGATATGCAAATGCCAACAAGTATATAATAAAATGTTCAACATCATGAATCATCAAGGAAAACAGTCAAAAATCACAATGAGATATCATCTCCTGTTAGAATAGCATTATCAAAAAGGAAAAATATAACCACTGTTGGCAAGGATATGTAGTTAAAGGAATACTTGCACATTGCTGGGGGGAACGTAAATTAGTACAGCCACTATGGAAAACACTATAGAGGTGCCCCAGGCAATTAAAAATAGAACTAGCACGTGATCCATCAATCCCACTATTGGGTATGATGAAGAGATATTTGTACTCCCATGTTTATTGCAGCATTATTCACAATAGCCAAAGTATGAAATCAACCTAATCAATAGTTGAATGAATAAAGAATATGTGACATATACAAAACAGAATACTATTCAGCCATTGAAAAGGAGATAATCCTGTCATTTGCAACAACAGGGATGAACCTGGAGGACAGTATGTTAAATGGAATAAGCCAGGCACAGAAAGACAAATATTGCACGATTTCACTCATATGTATAATCTAAAAGAGTTAATATCATGGAATTACAGAATAGCAAGGTGTTTATCAGAGCCTGGGGTGGTTGGCAGGGATTGTGGGGGATTGATGTTGATCAGAGGATAAACAATGAAAGCTAGATAGGAGGAGGAAGTTCAAAAGGTCTATTGTACAGCGTGATAGCTATATTTAATGTCAATATATTTGTAATCTTGAAAAATGCTGAAAATGGAGTTCTTACCCCCAAAAGTAAGAATTCTCACCACAAAAATAAAAACAATATGAGCCAATGCATGTGTTAAGTAGCTAGATTTAACCATTCTGCAATGTATGTACACTTCAAAACATTATGCTATATATAATAAATACATACAATGTTATATATTAATTTTAAATATATATAAAAAATAAACATCAGTAGGAGACATGAAAATTGTGCACACCTAATAGAATGCAAAAGGAGTGTAACATCACTACTTTTAAGCTGAGTCTAAACATGTGAAAGCATTAAACCAACCTAAATTGAAAACACCTGAAAAAATAAATTGCCTATAATCTTCAAAAATGCTGAAGCCATTGAAATCAAAGAGAGGCAAACTGTTCCAGACTGAAGCAGAGACTACAGGAAAATGACAATCCAAGACTGATTCTGAATTGAATTATTTTGCTAGAAAGAACATTATTAAGGTAATTGGCAAAACTCTTATAGGGTCTGTGAATTAGAATATAGATGGCTTTATTATGGATCAATGTTTTTAAGCTGACTTTGTTGGATCTAGGTATTTATATTATGGCTACATAAGAGCATGTCCTGGTTGATAGAAAATATACACTAAAGTTTTTGAGAGTGATATAATGAGGCTGGAAACTTACTACATTTTGTTTTCAAGAATGAAAAGTTCTTTGTACTGAACTTTGAACTCTTCAGTCAGTTTGTGATTATTTGAAACTTAAATGTAGTTTTAAAAAATTTTAAAACATGATAGCTACCTCCAATATATTAATATAAATTAAAACATCTCTCTTATCTAAATAGATGGCATATATGTAATTACATTATGTTGAAAAAAGTAAATTTTTTCTCTAGAGTATGTTTTTTCTATTTTTAAATCAAGTTTTAGAATAGAAGAAATTTGTAATGTATTTTAATTTTTTTCTGCACTTGCTGATGTAAAATTCTCATATAATAATGTACATACGAAAGAATTTCTATATAATACAATTTATGTATTTTGATTAATTAGGTCAAGAGACTATGAATTGTTCTTTGAGTACTAAAAGAGGCACTATATTTATTTAAAAATGAGTAAAGCTAGACACTTTTCAATGGGACATATTGAATTTTGTCAACTCTATGTAGCTGAGTTTCAAACTTTTGAAGTAAAAAAAATGAAGTAAAAGAAGAAATATTTGAAAAAATGAAACTCTTCATGAAGATATTATTTGTTTTATCTTAATTGATTGTTATAGGGGAAAAATGCCCTTTTTTGCACAACATCAAAATTATGTTTCTCAATATTGGTGTAATTTAAGTCATAATAGCTATTTTGCACTATTACTTTGGAGATCAATTTTCCTTGTAAAACAAAAATCTCAGTTTAACAGTGGACATAAGCCTTTTGAGAATATAGCACTTTTCCCATACAGTAATAAAGAAAAGTAATTGGAGGCTGAGCAGCTTGAAGATGTTCATATAAATGCATTAAAAATGAATATGTGTCCGTCATGAACTTTTACATTTCTTAATATAGAAACAGGAATTGCATTTAGCCCCAAGAAAGGACATTCTTTTTTTTCCTTCCAGAAAATGTCATCACATCTTTAAATTCTCATTCATGTCCATTTCAAAAGACAGTTCATTCAGAAACTTGACCAGATTAAGGAAACAAAATGTCTGGTAGCAAAACTTTGTTTAATACTTTTTTCTGTATATTTTTGTATGAAAATTTTATTATTTTTCTTTCCAATAATTATATTATTAAAGTTTAGTGTGATCGGGTATGGCCTGGTCTCTTAAATTGATTATCTAAAAAATGTTTAGAACCCATTAAATTTTCGATATCTATGTGTGAGTTATTATAAATTTATTTTTAAAATAATTCCCAATTTATAAAATTTTAAAAATTTATTGACTTAAATTGTTTAAACTTTCCCTTTTGTATGTATATATATATTATATATATATATATATATTCAATGAGGTTTTTCTTTTTTATGCTGACATGGGTACTTTGCATTTTTTCCATTAATTTTCTTCTTTAGTTTTATGGAGGAATCGTCAAATTTAATGATCTTTTCAAATAACTAGTTTCTTGATTTCAAATTTATTATGTTGTGTATTTTAAACCTATTTTATTAATTTATGTTCTTATTTTCATGATTTCTTCCCTTCACATTTTTATGTAGATTTTGCCATATTTTTTGCTAGTTTCTTGAGACAGAATATTACATCACTGAATTTCTATCTGGTTTCTTTACAAAGAAATGCACTTAAGTTTATAAATTGTTCTCTGAGCAAAGTTACAGTGCATATCACTAGTTTCATGTTTTTTAATTAATTTTTATTTAATTTTCTTTTAATATTTCATATCAACTATAGGTTACTTTTATATGTTTTGTTCCAATGTTAAAATGTTCTTATTTGATATTTATTCCTAGCTTAATTCCACTGTAGATTGAGAACATATTTTAATGATTTCAATAATTAATAACACATTGTAACTGGCCTCATGAACAAATTTCAATGACCCCCTATATGTTTCTTTATAATCATCTCCCTTAACTAACTACTTTACCTTTTGAGTTGTTTCCCAGAAATGGTGAATTTTCTGCAAAACAAAGGAGCTGAGATTCTGAAGGCCCTGGGGAGATTCCCTGATGCCAAGATTCACCATCTACCACAACTGAATACAGTTTTTTTTACTATGTTGTTCAAATATTGTATACTCTCATTTACTGATCTTATCTGCTCTTAAGAGATATGCTAGTCTTACAACATAATAATGGAATGGATACACATCTAATTGATTTTGTTTCTATTTAGGAAATTGGATTTATTAAAGATAAATTATTTTAGAGTATGAGAAAATCTATAAATTATTTTGTTTATTTATTTATTATTTTAAAATTAATTAATTTATTTTTGAGACAGGTTCTCACTCTGTGGTCAGGGCTAGAGTGCAGTGGAATCATCATAGCTCACTGTAACCTCAAACTCCTGGGTTCAAGTGATCTCTCTGCCTCAGCCTTCTAAGTAGCTTAGATTACAGGCACATACTACCATGTCCAGCTTTTCTTTTCTATTTTTAGTAGAGGCATCATCTTCTTCTTGAGACCAGCTCAGGCTGGTCTCAAACTGCTGGCCTCAAACAATCCTCCCACTTTGGCCTCCTAAAGTGATATGCTTACAGGTGTGAGCCACTGTAACCAGCCACTGATAAATTATTCTAGATGAAGTTGTTAATTAGAATAAAACCTTAGAATATAATGTGGCCTCCCATACTATAATTGAAAATATTTTAACTCACACATGTAAAACTAAATAATTAAGTTATTTCTTATAACATTTTATAATAATATCAGTAAATATTAGATTTTAAAATCATTCCTTTTTGGAAATTATCCAAAGAAAACTTAATTTGGTGTTTAATAAAGAAATAATTATTTAATATATGACTAGTCATATTATGAAAAATAAAACAAAAATATTTATCATGTATAATGATTTAATATGCTACATAAACATTGAAAATGGGTTATTTAATACCTTTTATTATGAATGATTTGATCTTGTTAGAAGCCACATATTTAAAAATGGCAATTACATGTGGGAAGAAAATGGTGGTTCGTATGAAGACTGTCCTCTACCATTGAGTCCTCTACCATAGATGTCTCAGAAGATGAAGCAGTCTAAGTGAAATCATCTGGGGAAAAGTGCTACAAATCAGAATTTCTAATAAACATTCTAATTTCATTTACTAATAGAATGTTAATGGATACTCCTAATTTATAAAACACTTTTAGCAGTCTGTACCTGACTCATTAAGATTGCTTATTATAAATAAATTTGACCTTCATGGATTTATGAGGTCCCTGGCTATCTAGAGAATGAACAGTTGAAAAAAAAAAAAACATTAATCAATGGTTACAAAGAAGAAATATCCTAAAATCAAAATGGCCCCCTTTTGTGTAGCAATGTCTTCCATTGTATTGTTCAGAACAATCATCTTCTGTCAAATTTCAAAACAAAATGGATCCGAATTCAGAAAACAAAAAGCATTCTGAAGAAGTTGCATCTGAAAATCTGAGGTCTACAAAGAAAGAATGTTTTATCTGTGACTTTCTTTGATGGTAACCTTTGAATGTTGGCAAAGTTGAGTCCTTGGAAAGATCCTGGACATATGTGATTCTGAATGATAATTCAATCTTTCATTCAACCATACATTGGGTCAACAGCATTGTTGACTCTTGGGCTCATGAATCAAAATGACTAAGAGAATTTTTCACAGTAAAACTGGAGAAATAATTAAAAAAAAAACATGATGAAGTTTTAAGGCATGATTGGTTTCCAATACATCATTAATATGAAGCCAGATCTTTGAGGAAGATTATAGGGAATAAATTCTGTTAATACAGTTTGGGAAAATAGGTATTTACATGAGCTATTGACTAAATGAGTAGACAGAAATATTTCATAAAGAAAATTAGCAAAAATTCTATTTCCTGAATATTTTAGTACCCCAGGTAATAGCTAAACATCTAATGGAGGAAGTAGGAAAATTTGTAGAGAAAGAAGGAAGATCAATTTTACCTATTATAGGAAAAACTTGTGCTTGATGGTCACTGGGGAGACATCAGATCCATTTTCAAAATAAGTTATTTAAAATTTCTGATTGCCCAAAAATCTATACATGTATTACATGGGACCATGACTAGTTAAGCATGAAACTTAGAGTATAAACAACAGAGACTGTTTACAGAAAATATCAGAAATTTGATGAATTCCTGCTACTATAAATGCTCAGGGCAAAGGCTCAGAGAAGCACCTCCTTAACTTTGATACTATTAAATAAAAGAGTTTATATAAGTTGATAGTTAATTTCTCAGTGGCTGCAAGTGCTATGAACCCACCTTTCTAGATGGTATGACAATTAATTGTATAAAAAGTAAAGAAAGGAATTTAGCAGTTACTCTGAAAGGATTAGCTGCCTTACCCCCTTCCCCATAAAAGTTCTGACTGGCATTAGATAATATTTCATTGTTTCTTTAATTTGCATTTCTCTAATGATTATTGATGTTGAGCAGTTTTTCTTACTCTTGGTCATTTATATGTCTTCTTTTGAAAAATGTCTATTCATGTTATTTGCCCATTTTAATGGGATTATTTGGGTTTTTTGCTGTTGTTGAGTCCTTTGTAAATTCTGGATATCAGTCCCTATTGGATGAATAGTTTGCAAATATTTTATCTCATTCTGCAAGATGTCTGTTCATGCTACCAATTATTTATTTTGCTATGCAAAAGCTTTTAAGTTTAAGTCTCCTTTGTGTACCTTTGCTTTTGTTGCCTATACTTTTGAGGTCTTTTTCATGAATATTCTTTGCCTAGAACAATGTCCAGGATAGGGTTCCCTACCATTTCTTCTAGTATTTTCATAGTTCAAGTCTTACATTTAAGTCTTTAATCCTTCTTGAGTTGTTTTTAAAAAATATGGTGGGAGATAGAGGTCCAAAGATCCAGTTTTATTATTATGCATATAGCAATCCAATTCTCCCAGCACCATTTATTGAAAAGGATATCCTTTCCCCAGTGTATGTTCTTGTCAATTTTCTCACAGATCAGTTGTCTGTAAACATGTGACTTTATTTCTGGGTTCACATGCTATTTCATTGACCTATGTGTTTATTTTTATATCAGTATCATGTTGTTTTACTTGTGATGGCCTTGTAATATAATTTGAAGTCGGGTAACATGATGCCTCCAGCTTTGCTGTTTTTGCTTGGGATTACTTTGGCTGTTCAGGGTCTTTGTTGGTTCCATATGAAGTTTAGGATTATTTTTTTCTAATTATGTGAAGAATGATGTTGGTATTTTGATAGCGATTTCATTGAATCTACAGATTTCTTTGGGCAGTATGGACATTTCAATGATATTGACTCTTGTAATCCAGGAACATGTTATGTTTCCCCACTTGTTTATGCCATCAACAATTTCTTTCATCAGTGGTTTGTAAGTTTTCCTTGTAGTTAGAGATTCTTCACCTCTTTGGTTAAATATATTTCTAATGAGCTTTGTGTTTTTCTTTCTTTCTTTCTTTCTTTCTTTCTTTCTTTCTTTCTTTCTTTCTTTCTTTCTTTCTTTCTTTCTTTCTTTCTCTCTCTCTCTCTCTCTCTCTCTCTCTCTCTCTCTCTCTCTCTCTCTCTCTCTCTCTCTCTCTCTCTCTCTCTCTCTTTCTTTCTTCTTTCTTTCTTTCTTGACAGAGTCTCTCTGTTGCCCAGGGTAGAGTACAGTGGTGTCATGATAGCTCACTACAGCCTCACTACAGCCATCCTCCTGCCTCAACTTCACAAGTAGCTGGGACCACAGATGCGTCCCATGCCAGCTAATCTTTCTAATTTTTTGTAGAGGAAGGAACTCACTACATTGCTCTGGCAGGTCTCAAACTCCTAGCCTCAAGCAATCCTTCCACTTTGGCCACCCAAAGGGTTAAAATTATAGGTGTGAGCCATCATGCCTGGCCCTTAGCTGTTTTTTTTATCCAGTTAACTTTTATTATTTATTTCTGCTTAAACTGTGTTCACAGAATATGGTTGATACCGATATTTTATAATTCATTAAGACTTGATTTACAGACTAGAATCTAGTCAGTTTCCATACACGTTGCATGTATGTTTTATTTTTATTTATTTATTTATTTATTTAAGAATGTTGAGGGTACAAACATTTTGTTACATTTTATATCATTGCCTCTCTCTAGCAGGGGATAGAGGCATGCCCCCCCCCACAATGTTCACTGTGTCCTATAGTTGTCAGTTTACCCCCCCCAACCCCCATCCCTGGAAAATATTACTATCATGTGAGCACGATAGTATTAATCAGTCAGTGCCTTCTTGATTTGGTTCTCAGCTAGATCTATATTGGTATATAGGAATGCTCATAATTTTTGTACCTTGATTTTGTATCCTGAAACTTTACTGAATTCATTTATCAAGTCTAAGAGTTTTTGGTGAAGTCTTTATGGTTTTCTAGATATAAGATCATATCATCAGCAAATAGAGATAACTTTACTTCTGCTTTTCCAATTTGGAGGCATCTCTTTCTCTTGCCTGATTGTTCTGGCTAGGACTTGCAATATTGTGTTAAACAACAATGGTGAAATTGGACATACTTGTCTTTTTCCAGTTATTAGGGGGAAGGATTTTAACTTTGCCGTTTTGATATAATGTTTGCTATGGTATAATGTTTGGTATATATAGCCTTTATCATTTTGAGGTATTTTTTTTCCCATTCCTCGTTGGTTGAGGGTTTTTATCATGAAGGTATGTTGAATTTTATCAAATACTTTTTCTGCATCTATTAAGATGATCATATGGTTTCTATATAATTCTTAAACAGAATTAAAGACAAAAATGTATAGTGTCACATTTATTGGTTTGCATTATGTTGAAACATCCTGGCATCCTGGTATAAAATGCATCTGATATTACCATTCCTTTTCTTTTTTCTTTTTGATGTTCTGTTATATTTGGTTTGGTAGTATTTTGTTGATTATGCATCTAAGTTCATTAGAGATATTAGAATGTAGTTTTTTTGTTTTGTTTTCATTTTTCTTTTGCTATGTCTTTTCCTGGTTTTGGTATCAGAGTGATACTAGCCTTGGAGATTGAGCTAGAGAGTATTCCCTTTCCCATGACTTTTTAGAACAATTTCAGGAGGATTGATATTATTTCCTCTTTGTACATTGGGTAGAATTCAGCTATGAATACATCTACTGCTGGGCTTTTCTTTGTAAGGAGATTATTTTATTACTGATGTAATCTCACTAATCATTATTGATCTGTTTAGAATTTCTATCAATCTTGGGAGGTTATGTGTTTCCAGGAATTTATTTATTTCATCTAGGTTTTCTAGTGTGCAAGTGTATAATTCTTCATTACAGCATCTGATGAATTTTTGTGTGTGCATTTTTGTGGTATCACTTATATGTTTTCTTTTTCATTTCTGATTGATATATGAGATTTTGTTCCTGGCATATTATTAATTGTTATATAGTTGTTTTATTAATTCTTTGTTATTTTTTTCTTTTTCTACATCTTTGTGGTTTATTGGAATTTTGTCATGATGCCTTTTGATTCCTTTCTCTTCCTCCTTTGTGTGATTGTTGCATAACAACTGTGAGTTTTATACTTTTGAGTATTTTTATGATGGTGAATACCAACATTTTATTTCTTCCCCACCCTCATCAATTTATTTCTATGCCTAGGACTCATTTAAGCAGTTTTTGTAGGGTTGGTTAGTCTTGGTGGATTCCCTCAGCATCATCTTGTCTGGGAAAGATTTTAATTTTATTTCTCCTTCATTAATGAAGCTTAATCTAGCTGAATATAAAATTTTTGACTAATAACTTTTTTCTTTTTAAAAAAAAATTTTATTTCAGAATATTATGAGAATACAAACATTTGGCTACAAAAATTGCTTTTGTACCATTTGAGTCAAATTTATAAGTGTGCCTATCACCTTGATGGTGCTCATTGTACCCATTAGGTGTAAATTTGCCCATCCCTTTCTTTCCCTCTGACCTACTTGATTTCTGATGAATGTTATTTCCATATGTACACATAAGTATTGATTGATTAGTTCCAATTTAATGGTGAGTGTGTGTGGTGTTTTTCCATTCTTGTGAGACTCACTTAGAAGAATGGTATCTAGTTCTATCCAGGTTAATACAAGAGATATTAGTTTACTATTTTTTATGACTGAGTAGTACTCCATGTTATACATATACCACATTTTATTAATCAACTCATGTATTGATGGGTGTGTGGGTTGTTTCCACATATTTACAATTGTGAATTACACTGCTATGAACACTTGAGTGCAGGTTTCTTTTTTATAGAATGTTTTTTGTTCCTTTGGCTAAATACCCAGGAGTGGGATCAATGGATCAAACTATACTTTCAGGGATTATTTCTATAGTCCATGCCATTTTTTTTCTTTTATCACTTTGAAAATGCCATCCCATTCTCTTCTGGCTTATCACATGAGTCACATGATTTCTCATATTCTTTTTTCACTCTAGTTTAATTTTCCTTTTATTTCCCTATCTCTCACTCTCCATCACTGGCTTCCCTCTGTTGTAATAGGCAAAGCATCTCAGGGTTCAATCTTCAATATTTGTTACTTTTCCACATAGTCTGACCATGATATTTCACTTTTCAACATTTTTAAGGAGTATTTATGTGGTGATTATTTTCAAAACTTACTTTGCATGCTGGTCCTCTCTTAAGATCCAACTAGTTCGAATGCCTTTATGCCATCCCCAATTGTGTTTTAATAAGCCTCTTTGATATAAGATCTCTCTTTTTTCTTTTTTATCTTATTTTTATTTTTTGAGACAGAGTCTGACTCTGTTGCCTGGGTTAGAGTGCCGTGGTGTCAGCCTAGCTCATAGCAACCTCCTCAAACTCCTGGGCTCAAGCAATCCTTCTGCCTCAGCCTCCCAAGTAGCTGGGACTACAGGCATGCACCACCATGCCCAGCTAATTTTTTCTATATATTTTTAGTTGTCCAGATAATTTCTTTCTATTTCTAGTAGAAACAGGTATCTCTCTCTTGCTTAGGCTGGTCTCAAACTCCTGAGCTTAAATGATCCACCCACATTGGCATCCCAGAGTGCTAGGATTACAGGCATGAGCCACTGCACCCAGCCTATATAAGATTTCTTGAAACAAACAAATGTGTAGTAACAACAAATGAACTCTATTCAATAATACTTGAATCTTTTTATTTCCTCTGCTTAATACCATTGATTCTGTTGCCCAAACCCAATACTTTATACTCATTGTTGATTTCTCTTTTCCTTATACATTTTATCTCATCACAACTCAATATCTCTACCACCAATAACCTAATCCCAGCTACCACTTGACTGGCATTTCTGACTCCACTTAAGACTCACTATAGTTTGTATTACAAAAGCATTCTGGTTATATTTTAAACTGAAATATAATAAATTCAAAAATATGGTTTTCAAATGAACTACTAAATGAATTTCATAATTAAAGAAATAAAAATAATCATGGCCCAGCTCAAGGAATAGAACGTTACACTTCAAAGACTCCCTGACTTTAATGTTGTAATAACTGCACACTCTCTACTCCATGACAGTAACCACTATCTTGATTTCTAACTAACTGCAAGAGCTTAGTTTTGACTGGTCTCAAATTAATTTTTAAAAATATAAAATATGGATTTTTATGGCTTCTTTCCCCAATGTTACCTCATAAGAGTCATCCTTGTTATGTGAAATGTTCTGTTCATTCCTCATCATTTCACAATCAGTGAACACTTAGTCTATTTCCATTATTTTCCAATTATAAATAATGCTGCTCTGAACTGAACATTCCTATGATGTCTCAGTACATGTGATCATGCTTGTATACATATAAGCAGGATTATTAATTTTATGTTCATGTATGATTAAATTTACTAGAAAAAGACAAGTGATTTTCCACAGTTGCTCTATTGATTTATAATCCCCTAAACAGTATTTGAGTGTTCCATTTGCCTTATATCCAGCTCTTGTTATTTTCAGACTTTTAAATGTTATTTATTCTTGGAGTGTGTATTGATATCTCATTTTTGTTTTAATTTTCATTAATAAAATATTGAATTTCCATTAATTTTTTCCATTTTCATTAATACAATTGCTAATAAAATGAGGCATTTAAAAAATATTTCTTGGTCATTTGGATACACTGTTTCATGAAGTGCCTGGGAATTCTCTAACATTATTTTTTCTATTTTAATATCCTTTTCCTACAGGTTTGCAATTTTTTTCATATGTTTTGAGAAATGGCCCCATTTATGTCTTGTTTTTTACTCTGATAATGATTTTTAAGATAGTTATAATTTTAATGTAGTTGAATTTATTAAATTTTCTTTATGTTTACTTCTGCTTAACTTCTATTTCAAAATGTAATTTTTTCCCCAAGTTCATGTTAGCTATTCCCAAAATAAATCTCAATATTAAACCACCCCCATATTTAATTTTTGCTCACAGTTCTGCAGGAGGGTTAAGATTGACAGGGTCACTCCACTTCTCACTGCACAACTGTGATTCAGCAATGTTGTCTCTTCTTTGGCTTTAACTGAGTTGGATGGTCCTGCAAATGCCTATTATTCTCCTCCTAGGACTACAGGTCTTGTTGGTGCACATTCTGTACTGAGAGCAGAAGTAGAAAATGAAACGCTCACATGCCTCCACATTCTGAGCTTGCAAACGGCACTCTGTCACTTCTGGCTCATTTTAATGATCAAAACAAGTCAAATTGTCCCCAAAGTCAGAAGGGAACAAGAGAAGTGGAGTGAATGCTTCCATTTGTTTAGCAAAATCACATGACAGAAAGTAGAGTTGATAATTTTATCAAATTAGCAAAAATATTCTCATGTTACTTAACATCATTTTCCTGTTTTACATTATCTTTTAGATATAAATTTTATCTAATCTTATTTTTGCTAATGGTTTGAGGTATGTGTTGAGTTTAATTTACTTTTCGGTTATATGTATATTTCAAATTAATATCACTATTTATTGGAAAAATGACTTTCCTTTGCTGTCTTGAAATAATATTTTTAGGAATATTGGTCTACTTTTAGTTCCTTTATTATACATATGCTGTATAATTATACATGTTACAAATCTTCATTATTTAGTTATTACAGCTTTAAAATAAATTGACATGTAGTGACGTAAACCATCTCATATTGTTTTCTTTTTCAATAAAAAAACAATGTCCTCTATATAAATTTTAGAGTCATATGTTCAAGTTATATCTAAACCAAATCTGATGGGGATTTGAAGGAGATTGCCTTTAAAAGAAAAGACCATTTTAAAGATAATTTAAATCTTTGCAATGATGGGACTTAAAGTACATTAAGAAGCCTTCAATTGATTTAGTCTTTATTATTGTTTTGTAATAATGCTTTATAATTTTATATATAGAGTTTAGAATATCTTTTGCAAGAAATTTTACCTGGGCATTTTATATTTTTCACTCAATTGTATTATACCATTTTAAAAGTCATGTTTTATATAACTGACATTAGAAATTCATTGATTGCAATCAATAGCCCTACAATTATTAAATGTTTATATCCACTTAAGTTGAATAACAGGTTTTTGAAGATTCTTTATTGTTTTATAATAATATATTATATTATCTTCCAGAAATATTAAGTCCTTTTTAAATTATCATACCTTCCATTTGTTCTTCTTCACCTATTATACTGGCTAAACCACTAAAACAATGTTGAATAGTTGTTAATTGACTAATTACCAGTCACAGAGGGAAATCTTTCACCAGCTAATTTGTAAAATATAAATGAATTCAATTTACTTTATTGCTCCAAACATGCCAATGTGTTTCCTTCCCAGATAAAATAAAATCAAAACAGTAACGGGTCCCTGACTACCTTTAAACTCTTCTACATATGTTTTGATTATTCCACTTTAGGTTTAAATATTTCCTATTTAAACATGTGTATAGGCCTTTCTATGGGCTATATAAATTGAAAAGTCTTTTATAACATATCACATTTGTTAATATCTATAAATCTAACAGTTGAGTTATTTCCAGTATTTTTTTAAAATGTTGAAATAGTTTAAGACTATTTTACACAAGAAGTTGCAAAATTAGCCCACAGGATTTGTATTTACCAAAGTATAATGTCTTCTATAACCATAAGACATTGCTGACATGAGGGAATTGATGTTAGTATAATATTATTAACCCAGCTACATAATTTCTTTGGATTTGGGGAGGTCTTACATATATTTCTTTGGCAAAAGAAGGAATGATTTGGTGGATGAATAGTTTTATGAAGTTTTATCCCTGAGCACATTTGAATGACCACCACCATATTCAGGATATAGAACTCTTCCGTACCCACAGAAAAATTCCCTCATGCAAGCCCTTAATGGCCATACATTTTCTGAACCCTAACCCTGACCAACAGTTATCTATCATCTATCATTATAATTTTGTGTCTTCGAGAGCATTAGATAAATAAAATCATTCAGTATGTAATGCTTCAAGGTTGACTTTTTTCACTTGGCATAGTGTTCTTGATATTTATTCAGGTTCTTATGTGTATCAATAGTTTGTTCCTGAGTAGTAGTCCCATTGTTTGTCTGTACCAGAATTTTTTTATCCATTTACCATTATCAATTATTCATTTACTATTTTGCAACACCGCCATTATAAGGTAAGCTTCATATGGGAAAAGACTTATCTATCTTACTCTTCTCTGATACCCTGATACCTAGAACAATACCTGATATATATATTAGTGCTATAAGCGTTCTCAAATTAAGTCCACATATTCCAGTATTAGCTTTCATTTCCCACTGAGCCCTCCATCTTGGTATCACTTGTTTAAAATCAGAATGCTTCCTGTATTTTAGTGCAGATAGCAAAAATTATTTTAATGTTTCTTTCATATGCAAAGCATATGCCTCTTGAATGTCTGCCTTAATTCTCAACTTCAATTCTTAAACAAACATCATCAATACACTTTGAGGAGTGACAATGTTGTCTTCAACTTCTCAACCACGTAATGCAATTCTGGTGAAATGTTTTCCTTGTCAACATGTTAGCTTACCACTGCTTATGCAGCTTGCTGTTTTTATTTTTGTTTTGATGAGTGTTATGAATAAATAATAGCAGCAATGTAAAAGTTTAGAAATACATGCATAAAAGATAAATCACTTTCCTACAATATAAAGCATGTTCATAATACTACAGCTTTAATCATATTATTTTATAGAAAGCAGACAATAAATGATGGGTGATAGTTTAGATATGTGTAAAATTTTGTTCATTCTGAAATAGCTATCACTGGTTTTAGTTCAACAATGGATATGCTAATTATGAAGAAATACCATAAACATGTGAGGTGATGCTAACATCTCAGGTTCTCATTTTCTCTGTGAAAATAAGAACAGAATGTTTTGGTTCAGTAAATTTACTTGGATAGAATATGGTGCTAATAATTCACAGGACAGTTTTCTTTCTAAAGACCATTGAGATTCTCTGATATATGTGTGTGTGTGTGTGTGTGTGTGTGTGTGTGTATATATATATATATATATATATATATATATATATATATATATATACATCCTAAGCCAGGCATAAACCTTTTTATTTTAAAAAGTATAGAGGCTTCTTGACTTATAATGGGGTTATGCCCAAATAACCCCATTGTGAGTTAAAAATATCATAAGGCAAAAATGCATGCAATACATCTAACCTACTAAATGCCATAGCTTAGCCTAACCTACCTTAAATGTGCTCAGAACACTTACATTGGCTTAAGGTTGGGCAAAATTATCTAACACAAAGCCTATTCTATAATAAAGTCTTGAATACCTCATCTGATTTATTCAATATTGTACTTAAAGTGAAAGATATAATGGATGTATGAGTACTCATAGTATACTTTTACTGAATGTATATCACTCTCGTACCATTATAAAGACAAAAAAAACCCTTAAGTTGCACCATAGTGGGGGTTAACTGTATATAACTTCAATAATTAAAACTTATCAAACACACCCACACACACTCTTTATACAAAGGGGAATGGTTGTCTCTTTTTTATTTATTTTTGCCCATTTTAAAAATAATTGGCTTTTTTTTTTCTTTTTTATTTCAAAATATTCCAAAGATACAAATGTTTTTGTTACATGGATAGCTTTTATAATGTTTGAATCAGGGCTCTAATTGTGCCATCACCCATATGATGTTCATTGTACCTGTTAGATGGATTTTCACCCATAACATCCTCCCTTCTTCTCCCTGCTTGATTTCCACTAGGTTTTACTTTGTGCATGTGTACTTATAGGTTACTTTCAATTTAATAGCGAGCATATGTGTTGTGTCTTTTTCCATTCTTTAGATACTTCACTTAGGATAATGGTCTCCAGTTCCATCCAAATTGTTGCAAAAGGCATTAATTCATCTTTTTTATGGCTGAGTAGTACTATAAGGTGTATATACATCACATATTATTAATCCACTCATGAATTGATGGGCACTTACGTTGATTCCACATCTTTGCAATTGTGAATTGTGTTCCAATAAACATTTGGGTGGAGGTTTCTCTTTGATAAAATAACTTCTTTTCCTTTGAATAGATACCTAGTAGTGGGATTGCTGGACTGAATGGTAGGTCTACTTTTAGTTCTTTGTGGAATCTCCATACTGTTTAACATAGAGGTTGTATTAATTCTGTAGGTTGTGTATTTGCTCTGTTGATTATTTCCATAACTGTGAAGAAGCTTTTTAATTTTTAATCAAGTCCCATTTATTTATTTTTGTTGTTGTTGTTGTGATTGCCATTGAAGTCTTTTTCATAAATTCTTTGCATAGTTTGATATCTAGAAGAGTTGTTTCTACATTTTCTTCTAGAATTCTTATGGTTTCATGCCTTACATTAAAGTTTTCATGCATCATCAGTTTTTGTGGTGTTGAGAGATATGGATCTTGTTTCATTCTTCTGCATGTTGCTATCCAATTTTCCCAGCACCATTTATTGAGTAGGGCTTCTTTTCCCCAGTGCATATCATTGCCTGCTTTGTCAAAGATCAGTGGGCTGTATGTAGATGGTTTTATA
Organism: Microcebus murinus; assembly: GCF_040939455.1. Taxonomy (NCBI): domain Eukaryota; kingdom Metazoa; phylum Chordata; class Mammalia; order Primates; family Cheirogaleidae; genus Microcebus; species Microcebus murinus. Next base: position 20,002,205 of record NC_134114.1, read on the forward strand.
CCTATGTTCTGTGTTCTATTCCATTGGTCTAAGTCTCTATTTTTGTGTCAATGCCATGGTGTTTAGTTACTATAGCCATTGCAGTATAGTTTGGTGTCTGGTAATGTGATGTCTCCAGATTTTAATTCTTTTTGCTTAAGATTGCTTTCGCTATTCTAGCTATTTTCTGGTTCTCTATGAAGCATAGAATTATTTTTTCTAAATCTGTGAAATATGATCTTGGTATTTCAGTGAGGGTCAAATTCTAAGACAGCAAATATACAAACTTTTCCTTCCAATTATTTCTACGGTAATATTTTCTCAGGAATAATTTACAAAGTATTTTAGACTTTAAGTTGCAGATTCTATAAGTACCTTATGGTTGACAAATTGAAAAATTGTAACTTATTTTATATTTCAGTTGATCATTCAATAATATTTATTGAATAGTATCTGTATGTTATACATTATGCTGGCTGCTATCAAGTTAATAAAAGGATAGACATTATTCTTAAAAACATATATGAAATATACAATGTATACACACTAACATTATATGGGAATCAAATATGTATGTGTTATGTGTGTGTGTGTGTACATGTTTTGTTCTTTATTTTAATGGGGAATACTAGAATATACTTCACTATGTGGATGCAGTTAAATTATAAAAACAAGGCATAAAATATATTTGAGAAAGGATAATTGATATGCCTAGATGCATAATATATTTTCATTCTACTGGAAGTTATGGTATCCCATTTAATCAGTGCACTGAGAAAAAGCTTAACAAATTATTTCTTTTGTGTGTGTGTGTGTAAGATAGTAAGATCTTCTTTCTTGTGAACTCAGAATTTGTTCTAAGTAGTAAATAATAGACTCTTGTGAATAAAAATAATCTACTTCAAGCTTCATATTTTCTAATAAATTATAACCTCTATTTTTTTCTGTAAATAAAATGCACCATCTGAGGGATGGTCATGCTGGAAACTCAGACTTGTGAGGGGAGGGGGGAAAGGGCATTTATTGAAACCTTAAAATCTGTACCCCCATAATATGCCAAAATAAAAAAAATGTAATGTGATAAAAATACGGAATTCACAAATGTTAAATTAATTATTGATTAATGAATGACATCCATGTAGCAATCTAAATGTTGAGAACTGTCAAAAAGAAGAGTCCTAAAGAATATATTTGTAATTTGGAGTAGTGAAGGTATCACAGAAAAAGGAAATATGAGCTCATGAAGCAAAGGAAGATTATATCTGGAAACTAGCAAAATAAGATACATTAAAACCCTGAAGGTAAATTAGCTAAAATTCAGATTTTGGAAGTAAAAGAGAGATACAATTGTTAAAACTTAATTATTGTCTTCTACTCAAATTACCTATTTTAATGGGAGTTAATATTTAATTGATTATGCTGTTTTGATGCCTACTCTATATGATAAAGGTCTTATGCTTTCCACCAACATATAATCACTTTGTTATTTTAGGCAACATATTTACTACAAGTCTAAATAATATCAAACACTCTGAGAAGTCCTATAGAATAAAACATGGCTCATTTTATGGAGGCATTTAATAGCTATAGGGAAGCATGCATATATGCTGCAAGCTGCAATAAAATTTGCTAAGTGTAATCATAGAGCTCACATAAATGCACAATCAGAACAGAGTGACTTGAGCAATTATATACCTAGAAAGTTAGGGAATGGTTTATTGAGAGAGTGATATGTAGATATTTTGTGAGAAATAAGAAAATCTTCATGGCCATTAAGAATGAGAAAGATGGATTTTTCTAAGGAGAACAGGTAGTTAATTCAATGGCATGGAACAAAAATTGGGCAAAAAGCAGCAAACACAATAAGTTATCTTTTGTTGTAGCAATTATAAAGTTCTCACCAAAGGAATCGGCATGCAATATTTTGAATTATAATATTATAAAAATATGAATATGCTCAAATCATGGATATATTTATATCCTTAGATAGTGTACGTCTTCCTAAATTCTGCCCTCTTTTTATTGTGGATATCTTCCATTAGGTATCAATACTGTCATTAGTACTTCCTTCTTCAGATAATTCAAACAAAATACTATAGATGGTCTATTAAAGAGACAAAGCCTCCACCTAGCATTTTCATGAGTCTTGTCAGTTCTTAAGAGAAATAGATAAGTTGAACCCAAATAATAAATCTAGGAATGAAATGTATTTCTGTTTGAAATGGATAACTGTATATTACAATTCATATATTCATTCATTTGTTCCTCATTTTATCTAGTAACTCCTTCAATACATTATGTTTTTCAAAGCTTACTTATCTCCTAAGGTATTATGCTGGAATCTGTGAATAAAAACATTAACAAAGCAGACTTAGTCCCTATCTCACAAGGTTTATATTTGGGAGAAGGTAGTAGATACGCATTCAATAGATCTTGACAAAATTAATTATTTCATTAAAATTGTGTTGAGTGCTACAAAGAAGTACATGTCGTTTTAGGAATGCATACCAGAAGCTAAACTTTCTAAGCAATCAGAGAATAATTCCATGAGGATGGTAAAATAGAGACTGATATTATCACAAAAATAATACATTCCTCATGCAGCTGCTGTTATTAATATTTAGTTCAAATGTGAACTAAAATCAGAGCATTTTATCTTGCATATGCCTGATCGCTATTCAGTTTGGCTGTGTTTACTAATCAATTCCACCACTTTAAAAAGTAACTGTGGTCTTGGTTTTAGATTAACTACCACTCCCTCCTCTTGTCTGACATATAGTGGAAGAGATAACTAGTGGGAAAATCACTCTATCATTCAGAAGGGGACAAAAAGGAGACCAAGCAGTAAAAGGAAATTGCAAAGAAACTACCCTCCTGGCTCGCTATATTTTAAGAATGAGTAATGGTATACACATTTTATTACTATAATACTGTTATATGTTTTTGAACTACATATTCTACTGTAATTTTAATATATTTTTATATAAAATTTCCTAGTTATTAGCTAACAATATTCTTCACTGATGTTCCAGTGGCAAAAAAGTAGGTTCCTTTTCATTAGGCTTTCTTCTCTCGCTAATCCTGGAAAACAACATGTATGCTAATCCTCGAAAATTACGTGTGTATTAATGTAACATGTTCCAAAATTAGCATATTACAGCCTTTCATAGAATGTGAGGACACTATTTAGTGGTATTAATTTTTCTGTCAAATCTAATTTTCAGGCATATCCAAATAAGGGTAAATCAATATGTGGTCTTCCAGGTTAAGAGAGCATCACTTTGATTCAAATATTATGCAAAGTACGTGTTTTAGATAAGACATTAGCCAACATATCACTGTAGATAAAGTAAAGTAGTAATTGTGGATAGCCTTAAATAACATACTAAAAAATTATTCAGTTCAAGTAAGATTTAATCCCAGGAAAGTAGAAGGAGTAGTTGACTTTCGTAGGTTCCTTACCAATAACTCTTCTATTTGTCCTGGTAGGTGTATTGTGTGTGTGTGTGTGTGTGTGTGTGTGTGTGTGTGTGTGTGTGTGTGTGTGTGTGTATGAACATGTCTGTATACCTTTTAGGCAGTCATCAAGATTCTTTAGAGAACTAATTCTATAAGGAGTTATTATATTTGTTTATACAGTGAGGTAAAAACTACACTCTCAAAAAGCTTGAGTTATGAATATATTATTTCGTTTCTCATGTAGGTTCACAGTGATTAGTAAAATAGCAAATATATTCCCCTTTTGGAAATTTAAAAGTAATTTTACATCTTTAATCTCCACACAATTTTTTATATTCTATTTTTTCTGACTCTAACTTTAAACTCCAGTGTCTTTAGAAAAGTTCTTTATTTCACTTCCATTATTTTGAAGTTATTGTTTGTTTTCATGGTTCTTTTGTTGTTTTTGAAAAAGATGCTCTGAAAATGTTCTCAATGGCAGTGTGCAATGACCACAAGAAAACTGTAATAAAAGGTTTATATTTAAAAAACGGATAATGGGTCAATTAGATTATACTGTATTCATAGATTTTCTAAAATTGGCCATTGTGTTTAAAATAAAAAGGAAGAATTTTAAAAAACTGATGCCACATTTGAAAAATAAATAAAGCTAATAAAATAGTTGCTATAAAAAAGGTAAATTAAAAAAAACTTATGAGTTGAGGGTTAACAGCAACAAATTTAACTGAATTAGGATGGTAGACTGTATCTTTAGTCTAAATAAGCAAATCTATTGTGAAAAATAATATACAAGCTCATATAATATTTTGGGGGGATTACAGGGTCTCTCTGTCTGTTGTCTGAGCTAGAATGCAAGTGGCATCACTATAGCTCATTATAACCTCACATTCCTGGGCTAAACCCGTCTTCTTGCCTCAGTCCCCCAAGTAGCTGGGACTACAGACTCATGACACCACACCACCTAATTTTTCTATTTTTCTGTAGAGACGGAGTCTCACTATGTTGCTTTGTCAGGTCTTGAAATACTGACCTCAAGCAATCTTCCCACCCAGGCCTCCCATAGCTCTGGGTTTATAGGCATGAGTCACCATGCCTAGTTAGCCCATGTAATTTTACATTGTTGAAACCTAACATACTCATCAACATTTGATTACCCCAATAGGAAATAATAAGAATTAATTGTCATCAACACAAAAGAAACCAGCAAATTATGTAAAAATGTCTGTGGATCCTTATGTTACTTGGGGTAAAATAAAATGAGTGAGCCCCTGAGAAATGAATATACTTAAAAAATACTCTTTAACTTAAAAAATTTCATGTTAAAATTCTGGAAGCAGAATTTATTCAGTATTTTTGAAATCTAGAGGTATATAACTTTTAAAAGGTAGTTTTAGTAGTGTAATACTTTTTTAAAAAAGAATAAGTCCCCAATTGAACACATGAACTACTTTGAGGGCCTTGATTCTTTCTATTTGCCCCCAAAGCATAGAAGTCTATTATAGTAGAAGTTGAGAAAGCTTTTGAACATATAATGGGACTTTTAGAGCTGTAGTCCTCAAACCCCAAGCCATACTGATTAGTACAGGTCCCTTAGCCTGTTAGAAAATGGGCCACACAATAGGAGGTGAACAGCTGGTGAGCGAATAAAGCTTCATCTGTATTTACAGCTCCCCACAATTGCTCCATCACCACCTGAGCTCCACCTCCTGGCAGATCAGTGGAGACATTAGATTCTCATAGGAGTACAAACCCTACTGTAAAATATGTACGTGAGGGATCTAGGTTGCACACTCCTTATGAAATTCTCATGATAATCTGAGGTAGAGCTGAGGCAGTGATGCTAGTGCTGGGGAGAGGCTGCAAATACAGATTATCATTAACAGAGAGGTATGGCTATACAGAAACCATAATAAATCAATTGCTTGCAGACTCTCATCAAACCTTATCAGTGAGTGGCAAGTGATGATTAAGCAGCATATAATGGCAGGCCTTTTAGTGGTAAGTGAGTTGATGTACTTCAAGTATACAGCTGCATCTGGTGGCAGGCTTTAAGTCAGAATCCAACATTTATTTAAGTTCATGCATGATTCACTCTTTATTTTATTTACCACTTCTGTTCATGCCTCTTTCCCACACTGTGCACTCATCTCAGTCACAGTTTTGGCAAGCCCACAAGCTAACCCTAGCAAAAATGAGTGAAAAACAGATATTGCTGGAGGGCTTCTTAAGGGTGAACGACCCAATTATGGGACAGCAGAATATTCTAAGACTGCAAACACAATAAAAGCTGCATTTAAAAGGAAATACAAAAGAGTCCTACTTAAACTATGGGTTCATTGCAACTGGTGATTCACATTCTCCAAGCCCACTATATATAATGCATAGTGACCAGCTGTCCAATGAAGCCATGAAACCTTCAAAACTGCTTTGCCACATGGAGACCCTGTATTAAAAGACAAGCACAGGAGTTTTTCAAAAGAAAAAAAATGTGAGCCCCCAAGAATAGAAGGAATTATGGAAGGCCACCACTCCATGAAATGTGTTTGCACTGAGAGCATTATTCTTAGTGGCTAACCACATTGTTAAAGCTAAGAAGCCCTTTACTACTGGTGAAGAGCTGATCCTGCCTGCTGCTAAGGACATTTGCCACAAACTTTTAGGAGAGGCTGCAGTTCAAAAGGTGGCATGTGTTCCTCTTTCAGCTAGCACCATAACTAGAGGAATTGATGATATAGCAGATGATATTAAGGCATGATTGTTTGAGAGGATTAATGAGTCACATTGGTACAAAATTGAGGTTGATGAGGCTACCAATGTTGACCATAAGGCAACAATGCTTGTTTTTGTGAGATGTATTTTTCAAGAGTATGTGCATAAGGATAAGTTATATGCACTTTTGTTGCCAATCAAAACCACAGCTCCAGGACTATTCAAGTATTTGAATGATTACATATGAGGAAAACTGAATTGGACATTTTTTGTCAGTATAGGCATGGACCAAATGGTTGCCACGACTGGATGGCTTTCTGGTTTCAATACTCAGGTCAAAGAAGTTGTTTCTGAATGTGAGTCTGTGCACTGCATCATCCATTGAGAAATGCTGCCTAGCTAAAAAACGTCTCCTGAACTAAACAACATTTTTCAGGATGTGATTAAAATTATCAACCAAATTAAAGTACATGCCCTTAACTCACATCTGTTTGTGCAGCACTGTGGGGAGGTGGGCACAGAACACACATGTCTTTTCTTATACACAGAAGTGAGATGGCTTTTCCAAAGGTAGCCCACTGGCCAGAGTTTTTGAGAAATGAGCATCATTCCAGAGATTTCTTTTAGAAAAATAATCACCATTGGCAGCACATTTCAGTGACACAGAATAGGTCACAAAACTTCCTTACTTGTGTGACATATTAAAGCTGCTCAAAGAACTTAATCTGTCACTTCGGGGACAATGACAATTGTGTTCAAGTCAGCAGATAAAGTGGCTGGATTCAGAGCCAAACTAGAATTATAGGGGCAATGAGTGAATATTGGGATTTTTGACATGTCTCAAACATTAGCAGAGATTTTGAAAGAGACTGAGGCAGGGTCTTCTTACTCCCAGCTGGTTCATGATCACCTATATCAGCTTTCTAGAGTTTGAGAATTATTTCCCAACCCCAAAAGACACCACAAACTAGGAAGGAATAGATCTGTGACCCATTTGTGAATAAGCCAGGTGAATCAACTTTGTCTATGCTAGACTAGAAGAAGACCAACTGCTTGAAATGGCAAATGATGGTGGCCTTAAAAATATGTTTGAGACAACTTCAAATTTCCATATGTTCTGGATTAAAGTCAAGGCAGAATATCCTGAGATTGCCACAAAAGCACAAAAAAACCTGCTTCCGTTTCCAACATCTTATCTTTGTGAAGCAGGGTTTTCTGCAGTGATGGCAACCAAAACAATATTACAGAGTAGACTGGACATAAGCAGCACACTATCTCCCATCATTCCCAGATGAGACCATCTAGTTGCAGGAAAACAAACTCAGAGCCCCCATCAATTCTGATTTTAGTGAGTTGTATAATTATCTCATTCTATATTACAATGTAATAATAGAAATAAAATACACAATAAATATAATGCACTTGAATCATCCCAAACCCACCCCGCTGTACCCCCTGCCTCCATTCCATGGAAAAATTGTCTTCCATTGAAACTGGTCCCTGGTGCCAAAAAGGCTGGGGACCTCTGTTTTAAAGGATGTACTAAATTGATGTGAATAACCAATCAAACATAATAATTTGTTAATTCAGCACACATTTATGATACACTTGGCATATAAAGCCATTCCTACAGTGAGTAACATGATTCAAAACCCATAGGAAGCTATGCAAAAGTTTTCTGGAGTGCAATTTCATCATAAAGGGCCTAAGTTGGCTCCTAAAATGGGAAAACAGTTGATGAGTTGATGTGGCTTCAACTGGTCTGACATTTAGCAAGGAAACAAAGCACATCTGTCGATTTGAGCTTCTTAGGTAATATTTGTGAAGCCATTAGGTATGAACACATTCAGGTGAAGTTGAAGAGAAATGCCATAAAATTCATGAAGATATAGAGAGGCAAAGGAGATTTGTTGCTATACTACCTCAAGACTGTTTCTTCAAGCATCTTATTTACAGTGTTCTTTGCAGTTGAGCCTGTGGACAGACCAGATACATCTAAATGAAGAGAGTGGAAGTTTTAGAGAAATGAGTCTGGTCAATATGTTTCATGCTCTTATCTACCATGTGACAATGACTTATAATCCTAACACTGAGATCTGTCCAGACCATGGATAAAACACTTAAAAACCTTCAAATTTTAAAATATAGTATGTCTGTGACCTTTGCAATTTGTCTGTCTGTTCATTTATTCATGATCCATTGACAAATCACCACCAAAATTGAGAATATTTTTACTTAGCTATTCATCACTCTTTAAAAAAAAAAATGGCCAAATAAACAAACCCTATCTTTCATATTATAAACTGTAAGTGCTTTTTAATTGCCTAATATAATAATGGCCAATCTCTAGATTATATTAATAAATCACAATTAGAATTGCATGGTTGATAATATCATAATTGATCATTCGATTTTGTGTAGCACCCACTCTTGGAAAAATGGAACTCTTTAGAAACTACCACTATATTTAGTTCAAATATCAAAAATTGAGTACTAAAAGAACTTTCCTCAGAAAATAACAACTCATTAACATAATTTGATGCTTAACTCTATATGTACAAAATGCATCAACAATATGCACAGGCGTAAAGAAAACCTATTTAGTACATGGAGCTGGGAAAATAGGATAGCCACATGCTAAGGAATGAAACATGAGCCCTATCTCTCACCACTCGTAAAAATTAATCAAAATGGTTAAAAAATGTAAATGTAAGGCATAAAACCATTATAATCCTAAACGAAAATGTAGGGAAAACTTTTCTAGATATCAGTCTAGGGAAGAATGTATGACTAAGACCCCAATGGCAATTACAGAAACAACAAAAATAACTAGGAGTTTATTAAATTAAAAAGTTTTGGCACAGCAAGAGAAATCATCAATAGAGTAAACAGACAACCTATGGAATGGGAGAAAATATTTGAAAACTATAAATCCAGCAAAGGACTGATATCTAGAATCTACAAAGAATTCAAACAAATCAGCAAGAAAAAGAAAAACAAATAACCTCATCAAAAAAAAAAAAAAGTGGACGAAAGACATGAACAGAATTTTTTCAAAAGGAGATAGACAAATGGCCAGCACACATATGAGAAAATGTTCAAAACCTCTAATCATCAGGGAAATGCAATTAAAGTCGCATCAGCAATAGCACTACTAGGCATCTACCCAAAGGAACAAAAGATATTCTATAATAAAGAAATCTGCAATTGAATGTTTATGGCAGCAAAATTCACTATCTCAAGGATGTGGAAGCAACCCAAGTGCCTGTCAATCCATGAGTAGATTAATAAAATATGGTATAACACTCAATTATGGAATACCACTCAATTACAAAAAACAATTGTGATTTAGCACCTCTTTCTTATATTATCCTGGGTAGAGCTTGAGCCCATTCTTCAAAGTGAGGTATGACAAGAATGGAAGAATAAGCAACACATGTACTCACCATCAAATTGGCACCAGCTGATCAACACTAAGGTGCTCACATGGTAGTAATATTCACTGGGGTTTGGGGGTGTGGGGATGGGTAAACTCACAACTAGTGGATGCCTTGAGAATTGTATGGGGGAAGGAGATGTCTATAATCCTGGCTTGGGTGAGGCAAAGTCATAACATGTAACCAAAATGTTTGTACCCTATGAAAAAAAAATCGCAATGATATCACCTTACCCTTGTCAGAATTGCCATTATTATTAGGTCAAAAAACAATAGATGTTTTTTATGGATGTGGTGAGAAGGGATTGCTTATACATTGTTGGTGGGACTGTAAATTAGTACAATCTCTATGGAAAATAGTATGGAAATTCCTCAGAGAATTAAAAGTAAACCTACCATTTGAACAAGCAATCCCTCTACTGGGTATCTACCCAAAGGAAAATAAGTCATTATGTTAAAAAGATACCTGCACCTGAATGTTTATCATAGCAAAATTCACAACTGCAAAGATATGGAATCAAGCTAACTGCCTATCACCTGATGCTTGGATGAAAAAACGTGGTATATATACACCATGGAGTACCATTCAGCCATAAATAGGAATGAACTAATGTGTTTTGCAGCAACTTGGATAAAACTGGAGATCATTAACCTAGGTCAAGTATCTCAGGAATAGAAAAACAAATGATACATATTCTCACTTATAAGTGGGAGCTAAACAAAAGATACATATGGTCATAAAGTGGTATAACAGACATCGGAAACTAAGGAAGGAGGGAAAGAAGGGAGTAAAGGATAAAAAATTACCTATCAGATAGAATGTGTACTATTCTGGTGAGTACACTGAAAGCCCCAACTTCAGCATTATACAGTTAAAAACACTTGTATCCCCTAAATCTTATGAAATAAATATATATATTTTAAAAATTATCTGCTTGAAATTTTGTTCAGAGTCCTTAAAATGTCTTCTTTCTTTCATATTCTTCCTCCACCATTATTGACTCACTTTATTTTCTTTGAAACATCTATGCATGGATGTTCTTTTCTATTTAATACTAATATTTGAATAGAGGAAGATGTGTCTGTATCTCTATTTGCTCAACAAAAAATATTTGAGTCTTAAGAAGTAGTTTGGAGGATGAAAATGTAGGTGGTAGGCTCAATTTTAAAAACTTTTGACTAGATTATCTCACATCACGTGGATCTTCTTTCAATAAAGCCCTATGTCTCCCTGCACTTTGGGAGTTCCTTTGTGGAAGAGTATATCTACTAGGTGGGAAATAATTATGCCTACAAACTGCAGTCACACTGCTCTCTCTTTGCTGATTTACAGTGCATTTCTCATGCTTCAACTGGCTCTGGAAAGCAATTACAGAGTCATTGACACTTGATCTCTTTTCCCTCATGATCTCACCTCCAGGCCATTTTTCTTGGCTACACAGAAAAAGTACATGTCAGCCTTACTATATATCTGTGATATGGTAATGGGTCAAAATAAGAAAGTTCCACTTATTTTCCATGGCCATCTAGTCTGTAAACCTAAAAAGCTTTATTGTCTAGTTTTTCTTTTTCCTTTTCAAGACCCTTTCACTTAGCTTTATCCTAATTTTATCCAATTATTTTAGATATTTTATAGATGTTAGTAAAACTTATTCTTTGTAATTATATCACTTATCATTTAGTTGAATATGGAGCTTTGTTTTATTTGTTGTGTGTTTGCTTTTAAGAAAATACAGAAAGACTAGAATAAAAATGTCTATATTCTGCAGTCTTTACTCAGATATTTCATATAGTAATTTTAAGATCTTATTTTAATATAAGTGTAAACTGTATTTGTTGTCAGACTTCATGTGTTATCTTTTATGAATATGACTATATTCATCTTTGTAAAATATGATGAGAGTAACGTGATATTAATCCATATGCATAAGTAAAACCTATATATTTTTTCTATTTTCTAATCTTCTCTTTTATCCATTAAAATGCAATAGAGTTTAGTATACATTTTTGAAATTAGTAGCAATTCACAGGCATCTTTTCTTTTTTGGACAGGGTATATTCCGTCTAACCTTCTTCTACCTCTTCTGTGTTATGGTGAAAAGAAACTGTAAAAATTGGCTCTTTAAAATTTCTGCCAATAATTAATTTTATTTAGGTGTTCCTATTTCCTTAATTACAGGTTGTTATGGAGATATATAGCAGCCATTTGATAATAGGCACAGTTTCCCTATTCCTAATTGTTTGAAACATCATTTACCTAATAAGTTATCAGGAAGTTGTATGAATCTTTATTTTAAAAACTGAAAGTTATTGTTATTTGTGTTGGAAAAACTCACCTCATTTCCAATTCCTCCAAGGCATCTTCCTCTGAGAAACCACTGACACAATAATTACAGACAACAGAATCATTGAGTGACATGGACAACCACTTCCTTCAGGACCAGTGCAGACCATGTGCCGTTTGTGAGCTGGCAGACTATATTATAAGGTACACAGAAAAGCATCATAACTGTGCTGCAGCTCCCAACATATCACCCTTAAAACTACCAAGACATAAGACATATTAATAACTTCACTTGTTTCTATGCATTTGCAGTTAATTTTAGCCTCTGTTTTAAAAAGAAATTTAAAAGTATACACCAAAATGGAGGGAAAAATATAATATTCTGTCATATTTTTATTGTTCATATTCAAGTGTGATAAGCATATTGACCATCTTACTTGTTCTACTTTTTGTATTTTGTAATTGTGCTGCCTTATTTTAAAGTGTGCTGAAGACTATGTCATATTTCCTATAAATTCCTCAGTATGAATAGCTAACTGATAATAAATTTAATTTATAAAACAACCATGATATTTATCACACACCAATAACTAAATCAGGTAATTTTCCCCATAGTTCTCCCCCCTTTTTATATCCCTTCCCCTAGTTTGGATCACCATTATTCTATCTAGTTTCCTGCAACACATGCCTAACTGGATTTTTCCTACAGTATTGTTTTTCTCTTATCTATTGTTTAAAGGATAGCAGCTGTGGTCTTTTGAAAAGCAAATCTGATCATATTAGTCCCAAGGTTAATAACACTTAAGAGTTGTTTATAACTTTCTGAATAATGACCCAATTCTTTAATATGCTTCACATGGTATTTTATAACTTGGTTTCTGATTACTTCTCCTGCGTTATCTTACAATTGATTTAATTTTAATGGCAGATTAACTGATATTTCTCCAATATTAGCTCCTATATGTTTATATCTACCATCCTAGGCTGAAATAATTGTCTGCCATTCTTTGTTAGCCCTTCAGGTTTAACTTCTATATTCCTTTCTGCAGAATATTAACTAGTATCCCAATTTTGAGTTATCTATCCTTTTCAAATGCTTTCATAGCACTCTATAATTACCTTATCATTAACTACAATGCAAATCAAGATCCTAAGCACTTGTCTATATCATTCTTCATTTACTTTTAACCCTATAACTAATTAATTAGTAGACTTGGTTGATCTTACCTTCAAAATAATTTCAATATGTTCAGTTCTTTATATATCAACTGCTACTAACCTAAGAAAATAACTCTGTGTTATGACTTAATTCCTGGTCTCCTTGCTTTATTTCTTGCTTTAATTCTACAAATATTATCCACAATATTATTTTTATTTATTTATTTATTTATTTTTATTTCAGCATATTATAGGGGTACAAATGTTAAGGTTACATATATTGCCATATATTTCCCATGCCTCCTCTCCCCATTCAAGTCAGAGCTTCAAGTGTGAACATCCTCCAAACATTGCACATCCCACCATTGTTTGCATATACCATCCATTGTTTGTATATACCCCCCTCCCACCTGCCCGACACCAGATGAATGTTATTTCTATATGTCCACTGAGGTATTGATCTGTTAATATCAATTTGCTGGTGAGTATATGTACTGCTTGCTTTTCCATTTTTGAAATACTTCACTTAGTAGAATGGGTTCCAGCTCTATCCAGGAAAATACAAGAAGTGCTATATCACCATTGTTTCTTAAAGCTGAATAGTACTCCATGGTATACATATACTACATTTTATTAATCTACTCATGAATTGATGGGCACTTGGGTTGTTTCCACAACTTTGCAATTGTTAATTGTGCTGCTATAAACATTCAAGTGCAGGTGTCCTTTTCATAAGGTGACTTTTGATCTTTTGGGTAGATGCCCAGTAGTGGAATTGCTGGATCAAATGGTAGATCTGCTTGTATCACTTTAAGGTATCTCCATATTGCTTTCAACTAGTTCAATTGAGGCTGAACTAGTTTGCAGTCCCACCAGCAGTGTAGGAGTGTTCCTATCTCTCTGCATCCCCGCCAACATTTATTGTTTTGGGACTTGTTAATAAAGGCCATTCTCACTAGAGATAAGTGATATCTCATTGCAGTTTTGATTTGCATTTCCCTGATGATTAGAGATGTTGAGCATTTTTTAATATCATACTGAATGGGGAAAAATTGAAAGCATTCCCACTTAGAACTGGAACAAGACAAAGTTGCCCACTATCTCCACTTCTATTCAACATAGTTCTGGAAGTCCTTGCTACAGCAATCAGACAAGAGAGTGGAATTAAGGGTGTCCAAATGGGAGCAGAAGAGATCAAACTCTCACTCTTTGCTGATGACATGATATTATACCTAGAAAACTCCAAGGATTCAACCAAGAGACTCCTTGAATTGATAAATGAATTTGGTAAAGTCTCAATATACAAAATCAATACACAGAAATCAGAGACATTCATATACACGAACAACAGCAAAAGTGAGAACCAAATCAAAGACTCAATTCCCTTCAAAATAGCAACAACAACAACAAAAATAAAGTACCTAGGAATATATTTAACTAAGGAGGTAGAAGACCTCTACAGGGAGAACTATGAAACACTGAAGATGGAAATAACAGAGAATGTAAACAGGTGGAAGAATATGCCGTCCTCATGGGTTGGCAGAATCAACATTGTTAAAATGTCTATGTTACCCAAAGTGACCTAGAGAGTCAATACCATAAACATTTTTCATAGATATAGAAAAAATAATTTTACGCTTCATATAGAACCAGAGAAGACCCAACACAGCAAAAGCAATCCTAGGCAATAAAAACAAAATAGAAGGTATCAATTTACCAGACTTCAAACTATACTACAAGGCTATAGTAATTAAAATAGCTTTGGACTGGCACAAGAACTGGTACATTGACCAGTGAAACAGAACAGAGAACCCAGATATAAAACCATCCTCATATAGCCAACTAATCTTCTACAAAGCAGACAAAAACATACACTGGGGAAAAGAATCCTTATTCAATAAATGGTACTGGGAAAACTGGATAGCCACATATAAAAGACTGAAACAGGATCCACATCTTTCACCTCTCACAAAAATCAACTCACGCTGGGTAACTGACTTGAACCTTAGGTGTGAAATTATTAGAATTCTAGAGGAAAAGGTTGGAAATACTCTTCTAGACATTGGCCTAGGCAAAGAATTTATGAAGAAGACCCCAAAGGCAATCACAGCAGCAACAAAAATGAATAAATGGGATCTGATCAAATTAAAAAGCTTCTGCACATCCAAAGAAACTGTTAAGAGAGCAAACAGACAATACACAGAATGGGAGAAAATTTTTGCAAGCTACACATCCGATAAAGGACTGATAACTAGAATTTATTTAGAACTCAGGAAAATCAGCAAGGAAAAATCAAATAACCCTATCAAAAAATGGGCAAAGGACATGACCAGAAAATTTTCAAAAGCAGACAGAATAATGGCCACAATATTATTTTTTAAATATCAGATGAATCTTGCTAGTAGAGTATTTCAAAATCCTATGACTATTGATTAGTCTTGGAATAAATTATGTATTTCCCATGTGGCCTTTGTAGCCTTTGCCTGCCCCGCCTACTTTATCATTTCATGTCACTGTTCCTTTCTCATAGTGTTCAAGTCACACAGTTTTCTTTGTTTCTGAAAAATGTTTGTTCCTTTGTTCCTAAACGGTTACTTTTAGTCAGTCTCAGGTTATTGTTAATCCTGCTTCCTCTCTCTAAAGGATTCTTCTAACTACTTTTACACAAATGACTCCTTCCTATCTTTTGTATTAAATCGTAAAATCAGGGAAGTCTTCCTTGAATTCTGTGGGTCCTTAAAAAGAAGATATGCTCTTTTTTATTGGGGGTCTGGATTTGTACTGTTCTCCAGGAAAAAAAAGAAACAATAGGATGTGTAGAAAGAGATTTATTATAAGGCATTGGCACACACGATTATGGAGAGTGACAAGTCCAAAATCTTCTGGGTAAGCTGACAGGCTGGAGACCAAGAAGAGCTGATGCTGCAGTTTCAGTCCAAGCCAAAAGTCATCAGGCTGAAGGCATAGAAGGATTGATGTTCCAGGTCAAGAATGAGAGCTCCCTGTTGAAGAATGCCCTCTTAATTGGGGAAGGTTTTGCCTTATTGTTCTATTTGGGTCTTAAGCTAATCCACATTTTGGAGGGAAATCTTCTTTACTCAAAGTCCACTGATGTAAATGCTAATATCATCCAAAAAACACTCTTAAAGAATCATCCAATGTAATGTTCGATCAACTATCTGGGCATGATGGCCCAGCCAAGTTGACACATAAAATTAATCATAGCAAAGTCCAATTTCCATACTTATATATAGGATTTCCTGTAGGTATTATAGTTACATAATTTATATTTTCTTTACTGATATAGCCTTTTCTTCAGTTTTTGCATCTTACGTTGAGAAAGGTGCATTGAGACATCTATTGTTACTATGTTCA
Organism: Microcebus murinus; assembly: GCF_040939455.1. Lineage (NCBI taxonomy): Eukaryota > Metazoa > Chordata > Mammalia > Primates > Cheirogaleidae > Microcebus > Microcebus murinus. The sequence goes on from NC_134114.1 coordinate 20,018,605, forward strand.
TTTTTCCTATTGCATTTCCTATATTTTCAGATTTATAAAAATTGGGACTTTGCTGAATTTTAGATAAATAATATTCACTGTATAAGATTTCACTGCTTTTTTTTGTAGCCTATAAAATAGTTATTTTGTCTCATTTAATGATTCATAGTCTCAATTCTACCTTGTGTAATATCAAGCATAGGATACCTACTTTTGTTTACATACATTTCCCTTATATGTATTTAACTGTTATTTTATGTTTAGCCTTTCAAATATCTTTAAGTGTATCACTTCCATACAGAATTCTGTTAGATTTTGCTTTGATAGTCAATCTGAAAATATGTTTCTTTTAATAGATCTGTTGAGTCTACTTATTTTATCAACATGATTAATATTTTTACATCTCAGTTCTCTCACATAATTTATATTTTATTTATTTGCAATCCAGTCTATATAGTCTTTTGATATGTGTTTGTTCTTAAGAAAAATATATACTCTTTGTTATTAGGAAATGTTTCTATTTTTATTCTAATGTTTATACTTATACTAACAATTTTATAAAATATTCTTTTTCCTCTCTTTTTAAATAGTGTTTGTTTTTCTGAAAGTATTTATATTGACCGTTTTCTAGTCAGTTTAGTTGTTTAAAGTTATTTTAGTAGTGTATTCTCAGGGAGTTCAAAAGTAAAATATTATATGAACCTTTCATGTTAATATCAGGGTGTCTGTGGTCTTCAAATTTGAAAATGAGTGCATTTGGTTATACCCCTGGCTCACAATTTATTTTCTTGGATGTCGCAAAAAAGTTACTTTGTTATCTTCTGGCATGAAGTACCAATGTTGAATAGTATGATAACCTGAAACATTTTTGTTTCATTTTTATTTTTTATAATTGTCTTGATCATTTTTCTGCCTACAAAGAGTACTTAATGTTCCCTTTTAACATTTGCCTTCATTTAAAAAATTTTTTACTGATTTTAGCTTTTAGTATTTTTTTCCAAATACAATATTTGTATAGCATTTTAGCATTACTTTTCATTTCTCTCATTTTTATTATATGCTGTATATGTCTTCTGAAAAATTACATTCTATATTTATTCATTATGTATGTATATATGTTCATTCATTATATATGTCTTCTGAAAAAATACATTTTATATTTATTTTTTATTAATACATTTTTCTTCTTTTGCTTTCAATTTTTCTTAAGATATTTCTGTGGCATTTTTCTTATTTTCTAAAGTGGTGCTGTTTATGCTTCTATTTCTAATTCTACCATGAGTTCAATCACTGAGTTTCTGGTATTACTAATTCTGATTTACTTCTATCACATGCATCATGAACTTTTTCTAAGCCCTGTCAGTACACTTTGAAAAATTAAGGTAAAATTGATTATGTGCTTTCTTTGTGAGAAAATATAATATTTTCTATGTGTTTTCACAATCTTTAAGCACAGCATCAGCTCCCAGTTCTTCCCAGGATTCAATTTCTTACAATAAAGAGGCATGAGTTTTATAATGGTTCTTTTGCTTGGTCAGTTTCATGAGAATCTAATTGTGCTATAATTTTTAAGAGAGGCATTCCTAAAGATAGATTTTGTAAGTTCATAGCTGTAATAGTCACTGTTATGCATTTTTCACAAATCACTTAAAGAGATGATCTCAGATAATTTGAGACTGCATCATGACTCTTTTACACTATTCAACTGTTTTAGATTTTCTCTTTATTGTGCCCCTTTTGTTCTTTTCTGCTCAGTTTGCTTCTATTCTCAGCACTTCTCTTTAAGGTGAGAGAGCTTCACACGTTGGTTCTTCAAGCTCATATAGCCGAGGTCCACCCATTGCTCCTTCTGTGTCCTCTGTCACATGTCCTTGAGGCTGCCTATGATTTGCTTCCATTCAGCTATATTTTAAGGTTCATGAGGACATCGTATTACAGAAGATTGCAGATATCAGCCATGAGTTTTGTTGTGTTACTGGAAGAAATCAAAATATTTCACTCCAAATTATACTTCTTTGACATGTTTTGAGTGGCTGTCCAGAAGGCCTGCAAACAAAAGTAATCCTACAAAGTTCTTTATTGTAAGAGAGATTTGCATATGTAGAGAAAATCTGCAGTGATTTAGCCAGACTTCCTCTGAAGCCCTCACTTGTCCAGATCAGGAAATATTGACTGAGAGTCTCATACCTTTAAAGGTTTAAAATAAACATTCACCATCTATTGTCTCTGAGAGCTACCTGTATGGTTTCTTCTACATAACAAAACCACCTTGGCTAGCCAGGCCTCCTCTTCCTTCCATAACCTATCTTGCAATTATAATGATTTACCTCCATAACCTGTATCTGACCATGCTCTGAGCCCCTATTTGTGCTGTAATCTCAAGATGGTATATAAACTTCTGAATGCCATTGGAAGTTTGGAATAATCATTCTGTGATTCATCCCCATGTGTGTTAATAAATACGTATGGTTTTTTTATCTTATTAATATGCCTTTTGCCAGTTGATTTTTCATCAAAGAGAAAAGGAGAAGTTTTCTCTTGGTCCCTACATTTTCCTGGTTTATTGGCATATTTTTATGGGTCATTTTATATCATTCAAAGCTATGCCAAAGCTGCAATTTTCTCTTAATCCATTATATTTTACAACCATTCAATATCTATTTATTAGACTGCCCATTAGTTGCTAAGTACTTGAAATAGGTTGTGGAAAGAAAAGTTAAATATTTCTTTCTTTGGCAACTTATATTTAAGAGAGGAGAGGAAAAAAATGTAAAAAAAATAATTCATATTGTTTATATGAGGAAAATAATTGTAAGAAAAAGAGGGAAAAGGAGGTCAAGAAAGGAGATAATGAGTAAGCAATGGTAGTTTGAAATTTTAATAAACATGGTTAGAATTAGATCATTCTATCTCAATATGTGAAAATAATCATCTCTATATATTTATATAGAGGATAATACTCATATTTCATATGAAGATAGTGTATATGGGGTAACTGGAGATCCTGAGCCCAATCCAGTCAAGGAGGCTGAAGTAGTTAAAACAAAGAAAGTAGCAGGAGGCTGGCCACCCTCCCACAGAGCATGACTGAGACCATGCCATCCTTTATGGAAGACTGCCCTGTTATACCTGGTGAAGCACTTCATATCCCCAAGTTAGTGTTTTTGTTTATGCTTGCCTATATAACCACTTGCTGTTTCTGGGGTGCAGAGAATTGTCCGGCCTGCCACTATAGGTGCCTTGGCATGTAAATCTCCTAAATAAACTCACGTCTCCACTCTGGTCCTCTGGTTTTGTTTTTCCATATAGATTCACATTATGTGGAAGCTTTGACGACCCTTAATTTGTAGAACAGTGTAGGATAGTAATTTTCCATACATGTGTTTGTTTCTCCATGGAACGAAGTATAGAAACAAACAGAGTTATACATTTCATGAGTTTTGGGGAAAAAAAATTTTTTTATATAACTAGTGATAATTGGGTTGAATGAGATTAACTTGATGACAATAACTTAATTTTCTTTTTGTCTTGTACAGAAAACTACAAATTCACATAGATTGTTTTTGTAATAAAGAGTCACATTGGTTTAGTTATGTGGAGATTTTGAATAATGCAGGCAAAATTTGATTAAAATTTGAAATTTTGGAACATACTTCAAAAAAGAACATGTTTAACAACCAAAAATATGCTACCTTGAAAATCACTGTGAGTGAAAAATCACTCAATAATCAAATAAATTTCAGAATTCTCATTTCTTTAGACATAGTGAGAAAACTACAGGGTTTTTTTGTGTGAGAGTTTAGACTTTAAAAAGAAATAACTACAGCCATGAATTATAATTTATTTATTAAACTTTATGTTGTTATTCAGGAATAAGATACAAGTGTATATACAATGAAAATTTGCTACACTTTATGTTAGATCGATGCTGATTTTTAACTGTCCAAATAGAGTTCAAGTCATGATTCTTTACTGAAATATAAACATATAAGTGGTAAAAAAATCTTTATAAAAATAAAGATTTAATATATTTATTAGATGAGGTAGCACATTAAAGTGATCTTATTAATGTTGATTAAGTGTTGAGTAGGGAAAACACTACCTTGATATTAAGTCTAGTTTAGATGCTTAATTTTATAGATGAATGTAGCATGCTATATCCATGCCCCAACCCTTTTATTCTTAAGGACCAATCTTATCTCTCATGATAATATCTGGAAATACCAGGTACCCATTTTCCAGCATCGCTTGACCAGTTCTAGTCAATGAGACATAAAAGCAGAACTCCTGACATGGACTTTTGGGAAATATTTTCCTCCTTGATAAATACAGAGATGTGAGGTGAATTCATGCACATCCTGACACTTCCCTCAGTTGACCTAAGATGTAATGTGTGGTACATGTACAGGCATCATAAAAAAAAAGGATGAAACCAGCATGAGGAAGAAAACTATCATTTAGGGAGAACAGAAAGATGAAAACAGAGCCACCTATTGGAATCTTTTAACAACCTACTCCAGACTTCCCATTACCTGAGTCATAATATATTTTTATTATATAAATCATTGATAATAAGTTATAAGTTTTTAATTTGTACTCCAAAACATCTTAATGAATACAGCAAAGCTCTTGGTTTTGAAATATTTTTTAATCTAAAACTTATTACTGAATTATTTAATAATATAAAATAAAATAAACATATATGGATGTATCTTCCTTAAATGTCTTTTTGACCATGACTTTATTCACACATAGGAGAATAACTCAGTTTTATTTAATTATTTAGTAAATACTGTATATGTTATAAAATACTTTTACAAACACATATTTTAAAACAAAATTTATTTTTAAATATACAAGAATTTTAGAGCAATGTTACTTCCAAGAGAACCTGTAGAAATTAAATTTCTGTAAAGAAGAGAAAACAAGCCCTCATTCATCAGATTTTTTAATACATATAAGTATTAAAAGTATTATCATGGCCATATTAACTATTTGATCATTAGAAAAAAAATTATCCTACATAGTAATTTAAAAAATTGTGTCATTGCCTGGAATCCTGCTCCATCTTTTCAGAGTTGCTGACAGTATTATTTCTACCCTATATCTTTCTCCTTTGCATACTCTCCAAATTTCTGTTGTCAAGTTTATTTGTAAATAATATCATATTTGATTTTTTTACCAAATTTCTGAAAATATCTGGTTTGCTTACATCGTACCCTTCTGTGTCAGTATATTATGTATATATTAAGATATGTGCATATTGTGAACGCAATTTTGAGGGTACAAGGAAGTATATTCTCATCAGTCAAACTTCTTGAACAGCAATGTTTGAAAAAGGTTTCTGTGGCTTTTGAAATACTTGTAAATTTTAGGATCTGAGAAGAACATAGTCAGCTCTGGATCTATAGATATTATTGAGGAATATTTCAAAGTGGGGTGTCGCTCCCTGGTGGTCTACTGGTTAGGATTTGGTTCTCTCTCTCAAAGTGGGTAGTATTATTTTATTCTCATTATTGTTTTGCTTTATATTAGCATTCTTTTAATGAAATCCCAATAATTCATCTTACCAGGATAATGGATGCTTTCCATTCTCCTTATGACATTTGGACAGATGGAGTCAGTCAGTAATGCATACAGTTGTATTATATTTTAACATATGTAATCCTAAAAGTCACCCCACTATGCAAAATTTTGCATAGGAAAAATAAGGTAAAGGGCAAAATCTTCAGAAACATTTTCAGTGGCACACACACAAAATAGAAACAAAATGTACAGTAAAAATAAAATCCTAAGCCAACTGAACAGACCCCTTCTTGGTCAAGGGGATCCCAGAAAAACCTTAGAACTGAGTTCCTAGACATGAAAGCAAGGGACGTTGGACACACCTTGTTGTATCCCCTTCCTTTGGGAGTTTAGACTCATTGCAAACGGGTCCTACAGTCAGTTCATGCAAAGCAAAGGTTAAGTGACACATAATTTGCTTAACAGATCATTCTTGCTATCTGATTAGCAGGCTAACTTATCCTAACTCAAGCATTCCTTTCTACTGACTCCAAGTCTTTAGACAAAGCTTTATTTCTTTGACCAATTATAAATCAAAGTATCTCTGACCTGTAAGCCATTTCAGGCCAAACCAATGTATACTTTCCATGGATTGATTTATGATTTTACCTGCAATTCCTATCTCCCTAAAATGTATAAAACCAAACTGTAACCTGACCATTTTTGGACTACTTACTCAAGGCTTCTTGGATTTGTGGATTCCCTGTCTGGTGGTCATATATATTCAACTTAGAATAAAACTCTTTAAATTATTTTACAGAGTTTTGGTTTTTCCATTAACACTAACAATAATAGTAACACATATTTACACATTGCTATGATTTGAATATGCCCCCCCCCCAAATCTATATGATGGAAACTCAATCCCAGTGCAATAGTTTTGGGAGGTGGGTCCTAATGGGAGTTGTTTAGGAATGTCATTAAATATTTTTAAATGATCCGAGGAGTAAATTTGCTCTCTTGTGCTCTTGCCATTTCACCTACCCCCATGTGATGACACAGCATGAAAGCCCTTGAAAGATGCTGACACCTTGATTGTAAACTTCCCAAGCACCAGAATATGAGCTAATAAATTTCTCTGTATTATTAATATAAATCACACAGTCTTCAGTATCCTGTTATAGTAGCATGAAATGTATTAAGAAAGAAATTGGTACCAGAGAAGTAGGGCATTGCTATATCAAATACCTGAAAATGTGAAAGTGGCTTTGGAACAATATAATGGATAGAGAGGCTAGAAGAATCTGAAGAAGTGGGCTAGAAAAATCCTATATTTCTATGAACAGAGTGTTAAGAGCAATTCTGTTGAGGACTCGGAAGAAGAGGAGAGCTGCAGAGAAAGTCTGAAACTTCTTAGAAAGTTCTTAAGTGGTCATGAACAGAACATTGGTAGAAATAAGAACATTCAAAGCAATTCTGATGAAGGCTGATATGGAAATGAGAAACAAGGTATTGAAAACTGGAGTAAAAGCCATCCTTGTTATAAAGCAGCAAAGAACTTGGCTGAATTGTGTTTATGCCCTCAGGCTGTATGGATGACAATTTAAGAGTGATGAATTAGGATACCTGGCAGAAGAAATCTCTAAATAACAAAGCATTGAGAAGGCCATGTGTCTTCTCTTAATGGCATATAGTAAACTGTGAGAAGAGAGAATGATTTAAAGACAGAATTTATAAGGGCAACAGATGTAGAGATTTGGAAAATTCCCATCCTAGCTATGTAAAGAATGTAAAGACATGTTTAGGAGAGAAAACCTAAAGTGTGTCCAAATGGCCCTTTGATAAAAAGGTTAGTCTGGCTAGAAGGAAGCCAGATGCTGTTCATTAAAATGATGGGAGAATGACTCCTAAGGTATTTCAGAGACCTTTTAAGCTGCTACTCCCATTAGATGCTCAGAATACTAGGACCTTGAAGGCAGAAATTTTTCAAGGGAGAGGCCCAGGGTGCCTGAGGGATCTTAAGATTCTCTACCCAGGGTCACCTCAGGCCTCTGCTCCCTACATTCCAGTTCTGCACTCCTTGGCCATCTCTGCTGTGGCTCAGTCCCAGGTGCATCCCCAGCTGCCACTCTGGAACGTACAATCTATAAACCTCTGTGGTATCCAGATGGCTCTCATTCTGCAGGTGTGCAAAATGCTTCAGTATGGAGGCATGTCTGTCTCCCCCTACATCTCAAAGGATTCTGCAGAGATCTGCCAGAGACATGGAGCCACCATAAAGAATCCCCACTAGGGCAATACCTAATGGCTGTTGGGGCAAGGCCAGTTCAGAGATCCTAGAACTCTAGAGCAACCAGTATGCAACACCAGTCTAAGAATGATGCACACAGGGGACTTCGACCTGTGAGAGCCAGTGCATGGGCTCACCTTAGCAATGCCATAAGTGCAGGTTTGCCTGAGGTCTTAGGGCCCAACTCCCACATTATTGTGTCTGGATAGTGGGACATAGAGTCAATGGAGATTATCCATAAGCCTTAGGTTTTAGTGTTGTTCACTCTGTTGTATTTTGGACGTGACTGGAATCTGTTACTTCTTTCTTCTCATCCATTTCCCTTTTGGGAGGGAAATATCTGTCCTATGTCTATCCCACCATTGCATTTTGAAAGCACATAATTTATTTTGATATTTCAGGCTCACAGCAGGAGGAGAATTTGCCTCAGAATGACTCATACCTTGAGTCTCACTCTTGGGATATTTTGATGAAACTTTGGAATTAGATTTTAAAGTTGATGCTGAAATGAGTTGATATCTTAGGGGTTTGGGAGATAAAAAATTGTATTTTGTTAGAAAGACATAAATCTGGGAGATCGGGGGAGGAATGCTATGGTTTGATTGTGTTTCTCAGAATTCATGTGCTAGAAACTTAATCCCCAACACCGTTGGAAGGTGGAGTCTAATGGGACATGTTTAGGTCATGATGGCTCCACCCTCTGAGTAGATTAATGCCATTACATAAAGGACTCACTGGAGTGGGTTTCCTGTCCCTCATTCTTGTTCTTCTGACTTCCATTACATAATGAAGCAGAAAGAAAGGCCTTCCCAGATGCCAGGAACTTAATCTTGGTCTCCCAGATTCCAGAATATGAGACAATAAATTTCTATTCATCATAAATTACCCACTCTTAGGTATTCTGTTATAGCAGCACAAAATGGACTCATACTCACATGTTAAATGGTTTAGAAATGCACAAAAACTGAAATAAATATGACACTTTACCTTGAGAAAGCCCTGAAATTTGTTTGTAGATGGATGTCGGAATACCTGCAACTTGTTAGTTATGAAATGGTGGTTGTAAGGGTTATTTGAAATCAAGGGGAAAGTTATAACAGCACATTTAAAAGGGCATGACATATAATGCATGATAAAATGAAGTACCTAGTAGGTATTTAAGTCACATTTGTGTGTGTGTGTGCACATTTTTAAGTATTCCTAGAAGGCATAATTCTACTGCATGCAATTTTCTCAGTTCAGTTAGTGGTTCTTATAGACAATTATCACACAGAAGCAAATGTGAAATTTGCCTTATGCTCAAAGTGTTCTCTAACATATCAATCATGTTGGAACAAATTTCTATATTCCATAAAAAGTACTATAGAAGAATAGACTGTATATAGAAAATCCCTCATTCCTGAACAGTAAGTAATCTAATAAAATATATGTGAAAAATATTGTTTTTATAGAAAGTCTGCTTGAAAACAAGATCCTAAAAATGCTATGTATTTACATTAGGGTGAGAGAATATAGAAATAAAAGGAAATCATTCATCTAAATATGCCTTTGAACTCTCATATATATCCTTTATTTCTTGTTTTGCTTTAAAGATATTAAAATTTAAGTTTCTATTTTGTCTTGTGAGTGTACTATATGCAAGGAAAAAAGGGAATTCTAATTAAGAAGATTCATTTTTCAAGAAAAGAATTTATACCCACATCTTATAATAAATAGATGAATTTATGGTTTGCTTAATGTAAAATGCATTAAATGTAGTTCTTTTGATAATTATTTTCTTTAAAAATTTTTGGACATGTTGATCAATACTAGCCCTATCACACTGGTTTAGATGGCTCTGTATAGTTCATCATGATTAACAGTAGCTCTTTATAGCAAACACCCAACAATATCCATAACACACCTCAACAAAATTTTACTTCTCTTTTACATCCCTTTCAGCTTAAGTTGAATCCCTACCTTTGGGTATATTTCTCAAGTTAGAGTATCTATAGTTTCCAAAATTATTCAGTATAGAGACTTCTTCCATCTTATGATACATAGCCTCCACAGTCACTGCCGAATGGGGAAAGAGTGTAGGATGTGAGAAAGGTTTACTGGCCTAGAAGTGCTATCTAGCACTTCCACCCATACCCCATCAGCTAGAATTCAGTCAAAAGATTCCTTGCTAGTCTCAGAAAAATTTTAAACAGGGAGATTTATATAATTTCATTGATAAATTCATTAATAAATAATATGTGGATAAATATGCCAATCTGTTTTAAGTACTTTCATATGTTAACTCAATTATTACAAAAATCTTATGAAGTTGAAACCATAATTATCACTATTTTTCAGATAGACAATATAAAGGACCAGACAAAAGAAATAATAAATCCTTGGATTTGTAAAGCTTAAAACTATTTACTCAGGATAAAGTATAGCCTTGAAATTTTTATTTCTCAATTATCAACACTGATATTTTGGTAAAATGAATAATTTCTTCTAGGATTTCTGATTGTTAACTAGAGTTGCTTGATTATTATTTTAAAATTATTTATAACTTACCAACATCTGCATTTGTTTTTTTTCTCCTTTCCCATATATTTAATTTAATCAGACTTCAAAAATTGTTATCAATGTTAACTATTGTTTATGACAAAAACTTATTCCTAAAGAATGTAATTTATCTATGTTCCACTTTAGAAGCTAGAGTTATCTATGCACCAAATATCTGCTTTATAAAATATATAGGAGATATAAAAAAATTATCCCAGATCATACTAAAAGTAGATTTTAAAACATCTCTAAATGTAAAATAGATGTGGTGGTCAAAAAACACATGGATATAGACAATCCAAATACTAGTATAAAACAGATCTTATGAATATACATATCAAATTCTTTAATCCTTATAAATATGTATAAGGTGTATAGATATATAGCGTGTAAATATATGTGCATATATATATATGCACACACACACACATATATATATATTTACTTTCTTTGCTTTGCAAGTAGCCATGGTATAGTTCTGACTGTATTTTCCCTTCACCTTAATTCATTCCCAAATACTTACATTGAATGTTTTCATTGTAAAATACATTTTACACCTAAACATAAGGAGTTAGTGTCCTGGATTTTCATAAAAATGTTTCCATCATTTATGATGCTAATTTTATGTCTAATAATCTCTTTAACCATTACAAAGGACATGACAGGAACAAATTACTACATTCAAAGTATACAAAGATTTTGGCAAGATAATTGTCTTTTTCCCAAGGCATTTCTGTTTTAGAAAGTACAGAGCTTGGGGAATGTAAACCCTTGTGACACTGACTAAGAATGAATTATTAATTTGGGAATTAATATTGATGTTTTATAAAAATTATAAGTGACATAAATATCCAAAAGTGTATATGTACTCAATGAAGCATTACTATTCATGGATATTGAAAATTAATGGGTTCTTCAGTTAACAATTTTTTAAAAAATAAGGATTTATAATAATGGTATAGTTGCTAGTTACTTTTCTTTAGTTTGTGTATAAGTGTGTGTTGTATAACTAATGTAAAGAATAAAGTCACTGTAATTAAGTATTGAAAGACACTGAGAATTGCTCTGTTTACTAGAAAAAATATTTCATGTTTCATATACAAATAACCTCATCAACAATCTGCTTTCTTATACCTTTGAGAATTTAGATCTCCTCTTCTCAGTATTAAATTGGATTGCTTCATGAATATAAAATGACAATGAACAGTCTTTCAAAAGGACAGCCAAAGGAAACTTGATGAGTCAGCTTATTGAGATTCAAATTTCAATCTGAGAAATCATATCTCACTGAGATTGTGTTTAATTTTTTTCTCCCCTGTTTAAAAAAATGGTCCCTCCAGGAAAAAAATTATATACTAAATAGGATAAACCTTATTTGATTGAACAATTATATCATCTAATATTTTTAAATATTCACAGTATTAACATTATCTCCATTTTGTGCAAGCATTTCTCAATCTTTACTGCTATTTTATAAATGTATATTTTACAAGTGGTATAGATATTTGAATATAAACACATTTGTTATTAATAACAGGAAGTAATACAAAAATATACTAAGGAAAAATGATTGTTTAACAATTTCTTAATGTGAACCTTTACCCCCTTATTTTCATATGTTTTGAATATGAACAGGATATACACATTTAGTACAACACTCTGAACTAAATGTTTTAAATGTATTATTACTTAGTATCTTTAAAATGATCCTGCAGGTATACATTATTAGCACCACTTTGCATATAATAAAATTAAGATTAAAGAACTTGCCCCAGAAGCACATATAACAAGTGAGCAAGAAGATCTGAGCCTAAATTTGTGAGTCCAGGGTTCACTGCCCTGTGCAGTATGGACGCTCACTCCAAGTTGTACAATACACAAAAGAAGATTTCCTGAGAAGGGATCCTTTTAATCTGAAAAACTCTGCCAATACAAATATTCAAAGCAAAATTCTTAAACCCTTATTTATTAGTTACTATTCCCAAGGGAATTTTATCTGTTGCTAATTTTTGTATAATATTATATAAAAATATTTCTCTTGTAGATATATTTCCTCAAGGTAATTCTGCATTAAAAGACATAATTTGGCACAAAAATATTTTACAATATTTGTTTCTTCCACCATATCAATTAAAAAATCAATTAAGAAAAATAATGAAGTATAAGCTCATATAAATGTTTTGATTATTTCATTCTACAGTTTTCCCATCATAAAGCTCATATATTTAGTAAGAAAGATTATAATCTCCACTTTAAAATTATATGTATAAACAAATAAACTAAAAATTTTAATAAAGTTTATAGTGTTAACTAAGTTAAGCAGCATTTTCAGAGTCAAATAAACATGGTAGATAACACATATCATTTTCTTAGTTTTTACTTTTTATTTGCCACATCAATTCCAAAATGTTTTTTTATAAATGATCATATAATTATATTAATTTCAATAATTTTGATGATAAATATAAGTTTATTTCGGGAAATCATAATCTACTTTAATAAGCATCACATAAATATAAATTTATTTTAAAAATAAATTTAATCATAATTGTGCCTTATAAATCCTAAATCAGTTTTTACAATCCTAATTGCATTTTCGTCTTCCAGAACTTATATGATTGTTAAATTTCCTATGAAATGTGTCATTATTACTCAAAATTCCTCTTTATATTGTTCTTAAATATATTTATTTGTGTGTATGCATGTATATATGTGTGTGTCAACACACAAGGATAGCTATATCTTAGCTTCTAGATGTGTATATGTGATTAACATGATCTTACCTCTTATTTTCTCATTGGCTTATCTTATTTCTGCCCATTCAGTTCATTCCAAAAAAGTTATTACTTTATTAATGTGAAAATATTATCCTAATATAAAGTATATCTTCAAGGTAAAAATTAGAGGAAGTGGTAAAAAAATGAAAAAGTTGGTAAATGTCAGAAGAATTTAGCATTCATAGGAAGCCTTCAAGGTAATTCTATATCAAATATTAAAGAAAGGTGAGATATTCAATATTACATATTGAAGAAAGAAACGTATAAAGTCTATATGGAAATAAAACCCTAACAATATAATTAAAAAGAACAAAAGTCTCTGGGAATAAAACAATTGTGTGTAAGAAGGGGTATGTAAAGCATTTTCAAGGACTCAAACCTTAAAATAAAAACAGATGGAATATACTTCAGTGCTTCTCAAATCTACTTTTAACAACCAATATTTTAAAGAATAAAAGATAAAGAGCTCAGACTCTGCTACAGTGATGTTTTTAAAGCATAGAATGAAAACACATGCTTGCTTACAATGTTCACTCTTCTCGTACTGTGATAACAATATCATTTCTCTTTAGCAATATTAATGAACCTTAACTTTTCTTGAAATGGTCTTTTCTACATATATCCTAATTAGTTTGAAGAAATAAAACAGACTTTGAAATTCAGTTGCTTCAGTATTTAAATGCTCTATGTCTAAATCTTGCCCTTCACACAGTCTTGAAGCCTATAGTACTAGTGATTATCGGATATAGAAAAATTAGTGAGTGTGAATGTTGTCAGGATCAAAATGGAGTCACTTGAGTTGAAACACTGGAAAATGGAGCTGGGGAAGGCCATTAAAGAAGGGTTATGATTCATGCCATTGATAACAAGAACTATCACAAAACACTCTACAAAAAACATAACTTGCACAAGGGCCATTGCAACTTCTGCAAGAACAGCTGCTCAGCAATTGCCTGTCCAACCTTTAACTGATGCCACTCTTGCTACTGATTCCTTAGCCAAGGATAGTTATCTCAAAGTTGTTATGTTATCCTCCTCCATTTTCCTTTAAAAAAAAAAACATTGTCTTCCTTTACCTCCCTAAATATGCACATAATTTACTTTGGTATACATATTTCAGCTGCAATGTCTATTCCTGAAAAAAAAATCATATTCTTTTAGAATATGTTTTATTTCTTTGTTTATTTAGGTTGACATGAAGAAGTAAGTTCCAAATTTTCAGAATTAAAGTTACCAACTATAACTTCTATGCTTCAGTAACTAAAGCACCTTCCAGTCAGTTAGTATATTTGATTTTGAGTGCCAGGAAGCAAGGCCAATTAAATGTTTTGGGTTTGAGAAAGTACAATAATAGTCTTAATGCTGTTTGTACTCTCAGCAGGTGATGTGACAATTCTCCCCTTGAAAATGTCCTTTTTCTTCTCTCTTTTTCCTCACATCATTTCTTCCTTTTTCCTCCCATTTTATTTAACTATTGATTCTCAATCTAGTGTGAGAGTGGTTATTCCTTTGTCTATTCCTGAATTCTAAAAGTTGTAAGACAAGGCTGTACAGTAGAACATTCTGTGATGATAGAAATGTTTTATAATGTGTGCTGTCCATTAGAGTATTCAATAACCATATGTGGCTCTTGAACTCTTAAAATGTGGTTAGTGCATTAGAGGAAGTGATTTTTAAATTTCATATAATCTTAATTTTAAAAATTACCACATGACTATTGACAAATGGAATGAACAGCACAGTTTTAGATTATTCCTATATTTTAAATTAACACACACTTCTCAGGCCATATAAGTAAGTCCCACTGGTTAAATGCTCACGTTTATGTTGATTGATTTTAAAACTGTACCTCCAAGCAAAATTTTGCCATAATTTTAGTAAATGATACCTCCATATATTTAAATGGCCAAACAAAAATCCACACTTATATTTCTCCACCCCATGACATCCCCCATATCTTCTCATTTGATTTTGAAAGTGACATTTTTCTATTCCAACTTCTAATGTTTTTTTATCAGTCTAATTCTCTTATTCATTGGCATCCCTCCAGTTTAGACCATAACCATCTACTATCTAAATTAGAATAAGGGCTCTTAATAGGCCTTCCTGATTCTAGCCTTGAGTCCATAAAATCCATCTCGATGACGTAACTGAGAATTAACCATGTATTCCACAAACATAATCATCAGACCGTAATACTTAAAATATTTCATTCACACTTCATTGCTTTTAGAATATGATCTAACTTATTGATATGATCTAATTTGCTTTCCATTTTTCTCCCCAGAATTTACTCACATCATTAAAGGCCATCTGTTGCACTCATCCTAAAGTCCTTTCAGTTAATAAAACATAACATAGGACTCTCAGACGGGGCTGTAACAGAACTTGAGAGACCTAGCTCAAAATAAAATGGTGCTGGTACCCTTGTTCCAAAAGCAGGTAAGCAATGCCATTGACAATATTAAAATATAAAAGTATTTTTGTTTCTCCCAAGGCTCCTCTCTCAACCTAGCAGGGTATCTTTTCATTTTCTATTTAACATCAAGTTTCCCTAGTCATGGGAAGCTCACATTTCCATGATTCTACCTCCCACTCACAAACACATCCCCAGAAGTTTAAAACCTCTGTGCCCTGAATCACTGTTGAGCAAGAAACTCTTTATCACCAAGTAGCCCTGGAATAGTGAATTGCTGTGTTATCCCATGGAAGGGATGGTTGTCATCATGTCTTGCGCTGATGCTACAGAAGGCACTTGACAACCTGACACTCCCTTCACCTTTGCCAAGGGCCCCACCAAAGGCTAAGAGTGGCAGAATCCACTGAGCCAGGACTAGGAATGTGAAGCTAAGTGGAGTGCACAGGACATCAGAGATTTAGAAATAGCTACCTTCACAGGGAGGCCGCAACCACTGATGATTGCAAATCAATTATTTATTTTCTCATCACACTTCTTGTACAAGACATAAATTCAGAAGATAAAATTATTAAACATTTCAAGATGGCAAACTAAGAGTATTAAAAATACAAATACAGGGCCCCTCAAATAACATGTCTCTGAAGCCAACCCTTCTTTCAAAGTTGGTTCTTACACATGCTGTTCCCTCTGTGTAGAACAGTCTTATTCTATTCCTTCCCCAAAACTCAAATGCTATTTGTAAAATTTGCTCTATTCATACTTTGGGTTTTTGTAAAAATATTTGGTTAGTTCATCAATGATGCCCTTTTCAATTAGAAATTTCAAAAATCTTGAATCTCTATATTTTTGAAGCAACATGTGGAATTGATGTAGGTGAAGAATGTTTTTTGTCCCTTTGTTCTTCACACCATGTGAGGACATACCATTACTTCTCTCTTGGGGATGAGGCAACAAAGCACCATCTTACAAGCAGAGAGACTTGGCCTTCATCAACTGGTTGCCTCATTTTTAGAATTCACAGTCTCCAAAGCTGTGGGAAAAGAAATGTCTCTTCTTTATAATTTACCCAGTATCAGCTGTTTTGTTATAGCATCACAAATGGACTAAGACAAAAATTGATACTAGAGAAATGGGGTGTTGCTAAAACAAATATTTTTAAATGTAGAAGCGGCTTTGGAACTGCATGATGGGTAAAGACTAGAAATATATTGAAATGAATACTGGAAAAAGACAACATTGCCATAAATGGAGCATTAAGTGTTACTCTGGTGAGAGTTTAGAAGAAAAGGAGAGCCTCAGCCTTAGAGATTGTCCACATGATTGTGATCAGAATGTTTGTACTAATATGGATTGTAAAAGCAATTCTCACGAGGTGTTTGATGAAAATGAGAAATATAGGAAACTGGAGGAAAGAGCACCCTTGTTACAAACTGGCAAAGAACTTGTATGAATTCTTTCCATGAACTATTGCTTTGTGAAAGGCAGAATTTAAGAGGAATGAAGTAGGATACCCGGAGGGAGACATATTTAAGCACAGTGTTCAGGGTGCTGCAAGGCTTCTCTTAGCTATTTAAAGTAAAATAAAAGAAGAGAGAATGATTATAGACACAATTTATAATTAAAAGGGAAGCATAATGTAAAGATTTGGAAAGTTCTCAGCCTGGTGATGTGCTATGGTTTGACCATTCCCCAAAAGTTCATGTGTTGAAAACCTAGTTGCTACTGTAACAGTAATATGAGGTGGGGCCTTTAAGAGGTAGTTAGATTATGAGGCATTTGCCCTCATGATTGGATTAATGCCATCATCTCAGGAGAGGGCTCCTGATAAAAAAGATAAGTTTGGTCCCTATTTGCTGTCTGCCTCATGCATTCACTTCTGGCTTCTGCCATGGGATGAACCTCACCAGATGCTGGCTTGAACTTCTTAGCTTCCATAATTGTGAGCCAAATAGATTTATGTTCATTATAAATAAGTCTGTCTGTGATATTCTGTTATAAAAGCAGAAAATGTCTAGAACTCCAAATAAAGAATAAAAAAGCATATTTCGAAGAGACAACCCAAGGTGTGGCCAAGCAACAATTTGACAAGGAGATTTGTATGGGCAAAGTCATGACAGGGGCTAGTCATCAAGAGAGTGGAAAACCGACCCTGAAGGTATTTCGAGTATCTGTAAGGGTTCCAGGCTTATTACAGGTCTAGAGTAGTAGGGTTTTGAGGGCAGAATGGAGGGTGGGTCCCAAGGTGCCCATGGGACCTTGGGGCTTTCTTCCCAGGGTTTCTTCAAATTTCTGCTTCCTGAATTCTGACTTGGTACTCCTCCACCATCACAGCTAAGGCAGTCCAGATCTAGCTTGGGCCATGGCTTCAGAGGGTAGAAAAATTGAGCATTGGTTACATCCATGTGGTGATAAATCTGCAGGCATGCAGAAGGCAAGAGAATGGTGTAGGTATGGCTATCCACTCCAAGATTATGAAGGATCCCTGAAGAGCTTTGGGACCCAGGAAAAGAACTGCTGCAGGAGAGGCTACCACTGAGAGGCTCTGCTTGGACAATGCTTAGTGGAGACATGGGTCCAGGGCCACTTGCAAGATCCCGTACCTGTAGAGTAACCAGTGTGCAATGCCAGCCTGGGATAGCCATAGGCACCTGACTATAACCCCTGAGAACTGCATCTTGGGCTGTATCCAGCAAAAACATTGGGGCAGGGGCTCCTGGCTTGAGGATTCACTCCCACCCTAGTGTGTCTAGAAGATGGGAGATGAAGCCAAAGAAGATTATTCTAAAGACTTAAGATTTAATATTGTTTGCCCTGTTGGGTTATGGACTCACTTGGCATCTGTTACTTCTTTCTACTTGCTATTTCTCCCTTTTAGAATCAGAATGTCTATCCTATGCCTGTGCCACCATTGTATTTTGGGAACACAGAACCTATTTTGTTAGATAGATAGGGATTCTGGGTTTCCTATGGACAAAAGTGGGCACTTTGCCTTGGTGCAACTGCCCCCCTCCAGTCCTCTCCCTATCTGAGGAAGGAGGGAATATCCTATGAATGTGTCAATCATAACTAAGCACACCAGCTGCAAAAGAATGCAAAGGGCTCTAGCCCTCAGGCCAACCAGCGTAGGTACCTTGGAGTCTGGAAAGTGACCTAGAACAACCTGTATGCATAGTAAGGCTCTGGTCATGTGACTCCTAACTGTCCAATCAAAGTGGTTTCATGGTGACATCTGAGCCACTAGGGAGGTGCCAATCTGGGTACAATAAAACAAGATACAGACCATAACCAGGCTCTTTTTACACACTTCCTTTGACTCTCCCTTTGCTGAGACAATGAATCCACTCGTCATCTGTGGTGTAGGTATCATGCTCTTTTAATGGATATCTTGCTCTTGCCCTATAATCCTGTCTTTCTCTCCTCAATAAGCTTAATTTTTGTGCTTGCCTTACTTTGGTGTGTCTGGTCATTCTTGGGCTGTGAGTGCACTAAGAACTGACATTTTCAGACTAGAATGTGACAGTTTGATTTCACAGGCTAACAGCTGGAGGGGAATTTGCCTCAGGATGTATTGTACCTGATTTTCACCCATATCTGATTTAGATTATATTTAGATGAGACTTTTAACTTGACTTTAAAGTTGATGCTGGAATAAATTGAGACTTTGGGGGCCTATTAGGATTCAATAAATGTATTTTTTTAATGTAAGAGACATAAGCTTTGGAGAGTGAGAGCAGAATGCTACAGTTAGAATGATGTCGTCCCCTGCTAAATTCCTGTTGAAATTTAATCATCAGTGCAACAGTATTAAGAGGCTTGGCCTCTAGGAAGTGATTGAGTCTTGATGTCTCTGCTCTCATTAATAAGATTAGCTTACAAAAAGACTTGATAGAGGGAGTTTGAGCCTTTTTACCTCCTGTCTCCCTTCTGCCATGTGAGGACACAGCATTGCTCCCCTTTGTAGTATGCAGCCACAAGGCACCTCTTTGAGCCAGAGAGCTGAACCCTTACCAGCTGACACTGTGATCTTGAACTTCCAGCCTCAGAATTATAAGAAAATAAATATCTGTATTTTATAAACTAACCAGTCTGATTTAAACAAAAGCCACCATTGGTATCAAGATCTCTATATTAGTCTCCTAAGATTTTAAAGCCCCAGCTCTTATTCAAGCTACAAATTTAATTTGAAAAAATCATTTAGAAGTATTAAAATATTAAAATGGTATATAAATATGTTATTCTTCATGAAAATGTACTTTGTTTTTAAGGAAAATGCATCCCGAAATTTTCTTCTTTAAATAAATATTTTTCTCATTTAAAAGATGAGGTTACTTTAAATATATTACTCTTATATATTAGCTGTGAAGCATATTCCAGGTAGTTTTTAAGCTTCCAGCTTCTTCACATATAAGTTAGATAAGTTTGGCTGGAGTTTTTCAGCTTTCACAGGTGCAAGTGTGTTTAATAGTTAGATCTTACAGTGAATATATTGAGCCCTAGAGCCATGACTTCAAATTAAAGTACGGCTGCCTGGCAACATTTTGCACATGAACAAGAATCAAGATATAGGCACAATAGAGAATCATGAATAAAGGGACATGTCTTTTAACATTAAAAGTTTAGCTTAAGAAAATTATAGTCTCCTGGAGGTTAGTGAAATTCTGTACTATTTAATAGCATTTTTTATTTTCTTGTGTCGTTTATCTACAAAGGACTTACTCTTTTTCTCTTATTTCTTCATGACTACTCTTCATAATCACCTTCCATCTTCTGTCTTCAATTTTCAGTCTCTAGGGTCTTCTAAATTTAATGTAATCCTTCGCTTAACACAACTACAAGTTAATTCATACTTCTTCATCTTAATTAATATCATCATGTTAGCACCAATATTAATTTATACTTGTCAGATATTTTAAGGTGTCCCATTATAAACATCTCTATATACAATATATATTCTAATACTATACGTAGTATTAGAGTATCTATAGCTTAACAGAGAATTCTTGATCTTAATTATTCTGATCAGAGATAAAATGTACCAAATATTGTAAAGAAAATTTGTACTACAATTCCTAAACAAATTACCAATATTTACATATTATCATTTAACCTGAATAAATACATTAAAACTTCATGTGATGAGATGACTTTATTTTCAACCTTTTTAATGGATCTGTCTTTATGTCTATGAATTAGAAACAATGAATTTAGCCAAATATTAATCAAAAGAATATAACCAAATGGCATATGTTTGAGCAACCTATCTTTTCACTGGCTTTTTAATGTTACATTACTTTCTCCTTCCTCTTGATTACCTCAGTTAAATGTTCTTCATCTTGTAATAAATACATTTTGTTTTTCTAAATCAACTAGAATTCTTTTGGGAGAATACAATGTTTTAATTTATCCATTAATAATAAATTCATTTAGATTAATAAGAACTGTGATTATGAACAAATATTCTTATTACTCTTTCATTCCTTGTCTTATCGCACTAAATTCTATATATCCCCAAACTGAAAGAAAATGTAAGTTTTTCATAATTGCCTTCCATTTTGTGTTGAGGCTTAATAAATCACAGAGAGCAGAAGATAAGCTTGTGGCTGCAAATATTTGTGATTCTAGTTCAGAAGAACACCAGATTGGCGATGTACTTTGAGTTTGTTTCGATAGTTGATAATTGTTATTTTTGGTTAGAGAAAATGTTATGCTTTTTTCCTCTATCTCTGAGCAATATAATTCCCTCCATATCATAAGATCTTAGAAATACTATGAAACTTCAAAATCTAATCAAATGGTTTCCAAACTTTAAGATCAATTCAGCTTCTTGTCAGAAAAATATAATTCAGGGAGCCATCATGAGAAATTATGAATCATTATCTCAGGATGGATTTGGAATCTTATCATTTTTAATAAGTGATTAGGATATTGAACACAGCTGGCCCACTTCCTGATACACATTTTAAAACCACTCACATCAAGATAGTTAATTTATTTTTGTGTTGATGAAATATTTTCTGTAGGTATCAAGTGAACTGTTTAAAGTATCACCAAGATATA
The DNA here is from genome assembly GCF_040939455.1 of Microcebus murinus. Classification (NCBI taxonomy): domain Eukaryota; kingdom Metazoa; phylum Chordata; class Mammalia; order Primates; family Cheirogaleidae; genus Microcebus; species Microcebus murinus. Next base: position 20,040,170 of record NC_134114.1, read on the forward strand.
GTACAGTTAATTATCATTATAATTAATTTTGTTATAACCATTAATGCTATTGGGGTTTTACAGGATCAGAATAGATTGAAACAGAAACCCAAGTGAAGGATGAGGATCAAGGTAACTTCTTTCTTACTAGTAAAGTCTCACTGGAGATGGGAAAATCATGATTGCTATCCTTCACTGAATTAAGCAGAGTCACTTGTCACAAAAAGTGATAGAAAAACACCTTTTGGAGCAGAGCCTGCACTTGACTTGGCCAAAAGATTAACTCAGGATGCAGCTCTAGATAGATAGATAGCTTTAGATAGATAGATCGCAAAGAGGAAATCCAGAAGGGGATGGTCCAGAAATGCTCTGTTCCTTCTTGTAAATTTAATGATCCAATGAGTTTTTGCTATTCACCTAGCAATGAGTCAGTGAAGAGGTAGTGCAAAAAGCAAGGGGTATTTGCTACATGGAGCTTTCTCCACATGAAACTTTGAGACTGTAGGAAGGGGAATCATTTTCCCTAAAACCTAATATCTATATCTATACATATATATAAAATACAGATACACAAATATGAAATTGATATATATGCACACATATGCACAGGGGGATTAAAATTAATTATTAAAGAGTAAATATTAATTTTCTTAAAATATAATTATAAAAACTAAATTGTGTATTTATTGCAAAGAAAAATTTAAATAACAAAGGAAGGGGCAAATGATTTATAATTTTAAATAATGAGCAAGTAAAGATAATCAGAAGTTCAAAGTTACTTGTGAATATATTTTTCTATTTAGATACAAAAGCATTTTCAACATTTGTGTTTTCAATACTAGCTATTGTTAAAAAATATGATTTAAACACTGATGGCGAAGGTATAAATTGCTATAATTTTTTGCATGACATTTTGCACAATAACACAATAGTTTTTAAGATTCTTGTGTCACTTGATCAAGTAATTTATCTCTTTGCAGTTTATCTTATGGAAATAATGCAACATGTTGACAGATGTACACACTATGTTAATTTAATGATTTACAATCATAAGATGTGAAAGCAGCCCAGTATTAACGAACAAGGATGTCTCGAGTGAATTATATCATTTCCATATAATATAAAATACTTTGTAAACTTTACAATTAAATTTCAGATGTTTTAATTCAGTGTACCTATGTTTGTAAAATTTTGGTTTTATTTACCTTCTTTTTAACAATCATAATTGGGAAACTGAAATTTAATAAGGTAGTGGGCTTCAGAGACAAATTCATTTGCTCACCTATGTATCACAGAATAAAAATTTTAAAAAGGCAATAATTAAATGACGTGGGAATGGAGCTTTAATACAAAAATGTGTAGTAAATTGTGAAAACATAAAGAATGGCCACTTATCCTGAATGACATCATAAATACCTCATTTTTTCACAATCATCTATTGATAACCTGTGATCAGAAAACATACTATACAAGATTCTAGACAGAAAAACATATATAGAACCTACCTCATGAATAGCATAATGTAAGAGATAAGACATGAAATAATGTGTAAATAATAACATAATTTCAAACTAGTTAGTGATATAAAGAAAAAAAGTGAGTGAGAAAAATGAACAAAGACCTTAATATGTGCTATGACTTGGGGAAACCTTTTAGAGAAAATGAAATTTTAGCTGTGATTATTAAATGAGTGAAAAAGGAACAGATTTAAGGGAATTTTCAAAATTTAGCCTGGAACTATTCGAGTTGAGATGTCCACATGCAGAAATCAAATTAACATTAGCCATTACAAAGGTAGTTACAAGTCATGCCTGTGCTACTGCTACTGTTAAGATATATGTACATGTGTGTGTAAGTGTGTACGCGAGATGTAATTTAACGTCACAGAAAGCCCTCTATCCCCATTTTACCATCTCCCTATGTTACCAAGAGATGATAAAATGGGAACAGAAGGCTGTTCAGACATTCTGAGAATAGAAGTAAGCAGCAACATCTAAAAAGTTAAGAGGAAGTTTATAGAACAAGGTATATTATAAACCACCTGTAGAAAGAAGTTTCCCATAAAGGAAGGAATCAACTGAATTAAACACAGCTGACCTATTTAACACAATCAGACCAGAAAAATATTTGTTAGTTTAGTAACACTGATTTCCTGGGCAAAATTAAAATCATTAGTTCTTGTGACTAGTGGGACAAAAATTATGACTTAAAAATAAACATGTAGGTAAAAATAGAGTGGTCAAGAAACTGAGAAGTTTTGAATATTTAATTGAAGAGGGTTCTAATATCACCTAAAATGACAGGAGTCAAAGTGCAGAGAAAGAATCTGTATATTAAAATAACATACTCTAGAATGTAGCTTGAAATCTTTTAAAGATCTCTATAAAGAGGCAGAGCTGTATAGCTTTTAAAAGTTCAGAAAGTTTTTAAAAGGAGAAAGAGTATGAACAATGATCCAGAACAGTGTTTCCCAAACTGTGGTCACTAGATTAGCAGCATCAACCATTTTTTAGAAATGTAAATCTTGGGCCTCACCCAAGAACAGGTGGATCAGAAAATCTGAGGTGGGATTCAGCCACCTGTATTTTAATAAGCCATCCTGGTGATTTCAATGCTGGCCAAAGTGACCAGATTAGGGCCAATACAGATCCTCAAATGAAGGGACAGTTTTAAGAAAAGGGAAAGTGAAGCAGAGAGATGAATATATGAATCAAAAGTGAATACAATCCTTGTGATCCTTGTGATCATGGCTCAGATTTTCCAGACAGAATGCCAGGAACGCGGCAAAAAGAGAAAGGTTGGGGCTGTCCATGTGGAGTTACACAGTGTTTAGAAAGGTTCATGAGATAATAGTCAGGGCTTTTTTGCTTTGGAAACTTGATAGATGATTTTAAAAAAAGAAAGAAAGAAAAGAAAGAGACAGAGTGAGAGGAAAAGTACTTAATAGTTTACTGACTCATATAGTAAAAGAAACAAGAACTAGCTGGATTTCAGGCCTTAAACAATGTTACTAGATGCCTCCTGCTTTCTCTTTTGTTTTTGCTTTTATCTTTTTGGTGTTGGCTTTGGTGTCCATTAGACTCCTTCCAATGTGAGAAAATCAGCCTGACTTTCTCTATGCTTTAAATCCTTAAAATTTATCACACTTACATCAGTTTCCCCATTTGATTGCACTGATTCGCACTGCTCATGACCTAGGCTTCGGCCTGTAGTGCCATAGTAACCGGTACTCTGGAGGACTGGAATTTACAAAGATTGATCTGAGTTTTATATCCATTATTGTACTGGGTATGGTTGGCCAGGTGATTGACTACCTACTCAGAAAGACACATTCTAGAAGATGGAATAGCCTTGGGGGAGTTAAGGGGCAGAAAATGGTATTACAAGCGGCTACTTCATAAGAATTGAGCACATATATTTGCCCCTTTGGGCATTTTTGAGGTACATTAGCTAGTAAGGCAAAATAGACTGAGTCCTCTTTCTTTCCTGGCACAAAAAGTTGACTAGGCTTAGTTGCAAAGACTTAAGCAATGATTTGGAAACAATCAGACTCAGCAGCTTTTATAAACTTCCCTAGGTGGTACGGCAGAATTCTGAACTATTATAGAGAATTCAAATAAAATAAAGACTGAATAATGTCCATTCAAATTGATAACCAAAATAAAAATGTGACCTTGGCAACAAAAGCTACATGGGATTGACAGGAAGGGAGCCAGATGGCAGTGCATTGAGAAGTGTGAATGAGAAATGAGGGAGCAGAGGCTGGATAAGAAATGCTTTATAAAAAGCTACATGGTAAAGCAAAGTTAATGAAAATAGCAGTTTTCTCAACTTAGAAGAAATATGATAACAGTCATTATCACTATGTTGTAGCATTACAAGTAACTATAATTTTGTTCATATTTTTCATACATTCTAAATTATCCACATTGAATATGTACTGCTTTATAGTCAGAAAAAATAAACATACTGTAAAAAATAAGTATTTAAACTAAAACCCCAAAATGCTATAAGGCCAAAATTCATCAAATTCACAATCCAATTCCTGGCACACATCCAAATAAGGTGAACATCTGGATCTCCTGAAGCAAAGGGAGAGTTGTGTGCTTGGCCCTGTGGCTGCAACGTAGATCCAGTAAATTCACAGAAGAGTTCACGTTTATACCCTGGAGCTGTTATGGCAAACTGTACATCTAATTGACAGCTTTTCTGCTGAAAACATCAATAATCTTTCATTGTGGGCTCCAGATCCTGAACAAGACTCTAAGGACTCATTTCAGTAAGTTATAGCTTCGTAGGTCACCTTTGCAGCAGATTTATATAAGAGTCTTACAGTGGAGAGGAAAAGGTAGAAGGGTGTTTGGGGACATGTTCTTACTCTCTGAAAACTTGGGTTAAAACTCTACCTTAAAAAAAAAAAAAGCATAGCTTACAAAAACCTTTTTCTACATCATTTTCCTTTAGTTCTTGCCTAAAATTTACTGAACTATCATATGAAAGTATGACACAATGACAGATAAACATGCATAAGGCAAATTATTGATACAAAGCTATCTTGAGGGATATTAAAATTGTTTTTGTTGTTGTTGTTCTAGTGAAAGTGGTTTGAAGATATTTACATTTACTGCCAGAAACTGACTCCGGTTTGAAGAACTTAAGCCCTTCCCTGAGAAAGTCTAGACCAGCATAGTCCATTGTGGTAGCTACCATCTACATATGGCTAGTTATTTAAATTTAATTTAACTAAAATGAAATAAAAAATGAAAATTAACTTAATCACCCTAACCATATTCCCACTGCTCAAAAGCCAGATGTGGCTTATGGCTGTTATATTGGAGTGTCTACACTCCAATATAACAGTGTATACCACTGGCATAGGTCTAGACCCTCTTAGAAGTTAACAACGTGCCACTATTCCAGAAGCAGTGTAGGAATGATCACTTCTTGTATTTAAAGATTGTTATAGTAGAGACTGCTAGTTTTTCCTTCATATATCCATTTATTAGCTGATTCCACCTTATCAATACTCCATTTCTCACTCTCCCTTAAGGGTGAAAATGCAAAGTAACTAAATCTCAGCAAACAGAAGATGAACATACTTGCTGCTTAGCAGCTTGCAAGAAAATTTCTGAAAGAGAAAACTAACACCTGATCTATTATATTAAACTGAGGGAATGAGCCCCATTTTAAATTAGTAAGGTGGAAGTCATGGCCAGGAATGATAAAGTGGAAATAGGAAAGCGAGATATTTAAGATATCTCTGGAGAATTGCTGCCATAGCAATCCAGGATGGAGTATAAGAAATGTGTCTGTGCCATGTCTAAGCCACTGTATTTTAGGTATTAATAATTCAGAGCCAAATCTTATTGTAAAGAATTTGCTTTTGTGGATATAGTTTTCCATGATAATACTCATCTCTGAGGCATAGTAGTCCCTGGGCATCCCATGGACAAGTGCTTTAAAAAAATGAATAGCAGGTAACAGTTCTTCATACTGAGAGGATTGTATACATGCAGATAGTTATTGACTCAAATTTATTCTCCTGTCTGTTTGATTAAGTGAAAAGTGATTTGGTTGATGAGAAAATGAATGACTCTAATTTTACAAACACATACTTCATTGTAGCCTCATCTAACCATGAATGTATGTCTGCCTAATGATATGCAAGAAAAATGGATTATGGTTTTAAAAACCTTTCATTTTTACTTATAAAAAAGGAAAAGATTCAGCTTTTGTATGGCTTTCAATTTTTTCCCCCTTCTTTCTTTTCCCCGAGAGCATTTGGAAATGGTACACAAAGGAGAAGCAACCTCCTTAAAATTATGAAGATAAAAAGCATATATTAAGAGAAGCAGAAGAGAAAGTTAAAATTTTGTTCTTTGAACAGCTGAACATAGTGCAAAAAAATCAATTTTTACTTGGTCAACCACAATAGGAGTATCTGTTATAAGCAAATGAAATAAAATTCTGTAAGATACAAGGACTTTTGTAGAAAAGGCTCTAGATATGTGAAAGGATTTGGGCCTGTGATGCGAGGCCATTTTAACTCTGGATTTCTATGATCATGTGTGAACACAGAAAAGAACTCATATGGAAGTAATAGTGGGATATGCCAAGGTGATCACCACATCTCTGGTTTCAACTCACTCATTTGAAGCTGAATTCTACTACAAATATGATCACAGTAAAAGACTCATTGAAATATGCCCACTGTTCCCTGCCTGAGTCTGAGCTCACTCATTTCTGTGCTTCAAAGACTTCCATCAATCTCTTTGGCGCGACTATGATTTGACAGGCTGCCTGCTTCTGCATTTTGAACACTCCTGGATGGTTTCACCAGGGATTTCACCAATAAGAATTTTCTTTTGTTTCAAATAAGATACTCTTTATCGACAAGTTCTTTAATGGACATAGATGGGACAGGCTTGCAGTAACTTATTTATTAGTCGAAGTGAAGTTCCTTTGTTAAATGTAAATAGAGACTTGCCATGGCATCCTGAGATGAGGTAGGAAGGCATAAAAGCCTAGAGATACCTAATATGTTATTGAAAGAAAACTAAAATCACTTATTCCAATGTATGAAATACATACATAATTATGCTTAAAATAATTTATAAAATTATCCTACAAATTTACTTAACTTTTGTTATTTAAAAGGTCTTATATTCCATCAATAATGCATATATTACTTAAATTTTTCCTCTCCTTTCCATAGGTTCAAGAAGTTTACTCAAATATAATTTGCTTTTTTTAAACAACAACATTAACAATCTCCCCAAAGTTAACTTTAATTTCATTTCCCACAGGCTACCAGGTATATCAGACTTTTTCTGGTATCAAGCTACCAGCAAGGTTTATCAAGAAAAACAATAATTCTGATAAGTTCACGAACATTTAAATAAAGGAATAATATTAGGTCATGTAAGACATAGCTCTAATATAAATATTCCATTCCAAATTAGTTATTGTTTGTTCATTCATATTTAATATTCAATACTCAGGATACTGTGGTAGCTGCCCATTTAAAATATCAGTTCTAGGATTTTTGTAGAAGACTATGATGAAGTAGCTGATATCAAACTAATCTTTACTGACAGATTATTAAAGGTGAATCAAATAAAGCCATTGTTGTTTACAAGAATCAGAGAATAATTAAGGTAGCCATAACATGAGAGACAAAATTCTAGAAAAAGAGAAAAAAACATGATAATTTAAACCGTGAATTAAAACCTAAATTTTCTTCCAGGGAATTTGCTGATTTCCACTGTAAGGTCAAACTAAATCAAATTCTAAAACTTACTGCAACCTCTTTGGAACTAGGCAAACAAAATTTAGAGTACAGAAATACCAAAGAGCTGGAACATGAAGACAAAAGTTCTTGAAGAACAGAAAACAACAGAGTGGTAAGGCTAATACCCTGCTTGCAATTTCTCTTTGATAAAATAGTTTACACCTAAGCTGCACAGGCACTTGGAAAGATGTGGAAAAACCAAGGTAATAGATACTGCTTAAAGGATAAAATTCTAAGCAGGGTATTCAATAGTTTCATGTGCCTTCGAGACTAAAATTGTGAATTCAGGGATTTCTAAGAGACACAAAGAAAATAACCTAGGCATTGAAATACTTTTGAGAACTTTTATGGCTTGAGTTTTAAGGGTATATAGTATTTAATAATATTCCACTCTTTTGATTATCTCCCTGTAAAGTCTTTGCCAGCAATATAAAAAATAAGTCATTATGAGTAGAAGACATCATCATCTAGAGGCTCAGCATTTATTCATTCACAATTATGCATTTAATCAAAATTTATCATTTGTGATATGAAACAGTACCAATGACCACACATCTCAGGGGAAGAAAACAAATGACAGAATCTCATTCACACATTATCTGAATACTAATGTTTTTAGTAATGTTTAAAGTAAGTATGAATTGTATTTTCAAAAAATACAAAAATAGATAATTTCATCAGAGGTATGAAATATTGAAAAGAAAGAATGGAGCTAAAATATATAATAATGTAATATAGAATTAAAAGCATGAGCTTAACTGCAACTAGGACCTAGGAAAAATGAGGATTAATAAATCAGAAAATTTTCCTGTAGAAAAATGAAGGTGGAAGTGAACAGAGTAGGGAAAGGAGAGAGACAGAGAGCAGAGGTTAAGAGGCATATTCAGCATAGGGAAATATTCTAACATGTAATAATTGGATTTCTAGGAGGAGTGAAAAGGAGCAAAAACAACATTTGAAAAGACAATTAAAAATGAAAACAACTTTTGAAATACATCATCCTACATTTTCCAGATTTTATGCAAAATCCAAGGAGAATACACATAAGAAACCACAACTAGACACAGTTTTAGTTTTCTAGGGCTGCTATAATAAATTACCACAAACATAGTGGCTTAAAGTAACAGAAATTTATTGACTCACAAGTGTATCCCAAGTAAGGCATCTCAAGAATGGAAAAACAGCCACATGTATTCTCTAATAAACTGGAAGTAACTGAGGGGTGCACATGTGCACAGAGGACAGTAAAACTCACTGGAAATCAAGCAGGCAGGAGAAGGACTAGGGAGGGGCAAAAATTTACCTAATAAGTACAACAAACACTATTCAGGTGATAGGCACACAGCGCTGACTCAGGCCTTACAAAAGCTATACATGTAATAAAAACATTTGTACCCCCCATAATATTTTGAAAATAAAGAGGAACAATGGAATCCAAAAAAAAAAGAAGAAGAAGAAACAAAGAAAAAGAAAGAAAGAAAACTCTCATCCTAAACAAACAAACAAAAAACCTACCATTCTAGTGTCTTGTGACATTTGACATGGAAAAACATGTTCCTTACATGCTGAATTTATTTGGTATGGAGAAGTACTAATTCTTAAGCCACATATGATAATTTTCCTAGTATTATAATTAACTGCTCTATTCATCGTCTGTTTGATTTTAAACTTGCTTCCGAATTTTTTCAATAAGATGTATCTTCTTGGATTCATGTTCTTTCCAATGGAAAAATATATTTTTAAGGTCAAGCCTTTGTTCTTGATCTGTCTTTTTTTAATTTTATTTATTTATCTCAGCATATTATGGGGGTAAAAATGTTTAAGTTACCTGTGTTGATTTGTTTTTGAGTTAAGTATATTGACTATTATGTTTTTGCACAAGTTAAGGTATCCTAAAATGTACCTCGGAGGTTTTCAAAAGAGTTAATGAAGGAGGTAAAGGGTTGCATTGAATTTTTTAACATCTAATATTAAATGGGCCTTTGATAATGTAATTACTGATAATTTCTGTGAAAGGGAAAATTTTAATATAAATGAGGGTGGTTAAATCAGTTTAGTGCCCACACCAGATTTAAAAAATTTAATAATTCACCTCAATTCAATAAATACTTCTTGGCCTCCTACTGATTTTTTAGCTACATGATAATACCTGAGTGTGAGAGAGGGAATAACCCATACCAGATGCCTTCAAGATATTAGCAACAAAAAACATTCAACTCCAAGCACATTTGTCACAGAAAGTCAAGGTTTTTAAATTGAAACACTTGATTTTCAAACTTATCTTTTATAAAGTATATGTTCAATTTTGACGCTTATTCTTAATGGTTATAAAGTTTATCGCTATTCTCCTTTAAAATTATTCCTCTTTTTTGCAATTTTAACTATTCAAAGTTTAAGAAGACATTTTAAGTATATGATCCATCTTAGATTGATTATTACTGTTTTTTATATAGCAAAGTAAAAGTTGTAATTTCTTTTTTCATAATTACTCTCTTAAATTCATCCATCAGCATCTATTTTTAAAAACACACGCACACCTTTCTCCTATCATATTTAAGAATAACTTTATCATAACTTTAGTGGCCATAATTATATTGATCTATGTCTAGATTATCTTTTCAGGTCCATTGGTCAATTTTTCTCATGCTTACATCTTCATTATCCCATTTTAATTATTGACACATAATGATAATTGTCATTAATGTTCACATACATCATCCAACTTTATTTTTCTTTTTCCAAAAGTGTTTTTACTATGGCTTTAAGTATTTCTATATTTATTTTAGGTCAATATGTTATTTTTCCTCCATCCTTAAAATTAGTTTACCAAATCCTACCAAAAAAGCCTTTTAGAATATTTTTATGGATTTAATTGAACCTACAGGTCATTTCATGAGAAGGAAATGTGATTCCAGCTCATTTATAGCTAAAACCTGTATCTTCACATCTAAGCTTAGCTGTCTATAGAATCATATTTAAGAGAAATCACTTAGTGCTAGCCTATCAGATGATTGCTTTCCTTGAGGCTATGATAAAAATTAAATAAAAGTAAATATATCCTACAAACATATGAATGGTAAATTACACAATTTATAGTTTTCCCACTTATTTAAAATAATTTTTATGAAACATTGATATTTTTATAATATTAATACTTCCAATCCATGATACTAGTACTGTATATTACTACATTTTAAGTTAGTCTGTATCATTTTTGGAGGGACAGCCTATGTTTAGTAAAATTCATAAAATGAACTAATCTTATGTATATTTCTCAATAATTTTGACCTAATAACCCTCACTGAGACCAAGGTACAGAATATTTCCACATCCCCTCATATTACCTCATGTACCTTATCAGTCTACAGCTCCCATCCTACTCTTTCCACTTCCATAAATATCAGTTTGTTATGCCACTTTGTGAAAATAAGTAAATGAAATTATACAGCATGTATTAATACTATTTTTGTGTGGCTTCCTTTACTCTATGTAATATTTTTGAAAGTCATTCATGATGCTGTGTGAACACAAGTACATATACACACAAATATAATGTACTCTTATTTAATATTCATTTTTATGGTTTATCAAAATTTATTTATCTATTGGCATGTTAGTAGGCATTTTGGTTATTTTCCATTTTTGAATTAACTGACCTGAATTGAAATATGGGTCAAGTTGTAACACTGTTTCATTTGAGATAGATAAATTTTTTATTTAAAAAGTAATTTTTAAAAAGTTAATCTTCCATAGGATCTCTTTTCCTTCAGCAAGACGAAGAAGTATTTTCTCAGCCTATTTCACTTTATCTTAGTCTTTTAACACAGTTAAATTAGAATGAATATATCACATGCCAAATTGTCTCCCTGCTGTTCTGATTTTCCCACATGGAATATTGTTTTAGTGTGAAGAAGGAGAAGTGAAATTATTGATTTACAAATACAGAAGTGGGGGGATTATAATGATTAATGGATGTTTATGTATGAATTGTTATATAGGATCAATACATCTATTCTATCTTCCATTTCCAGGGTCGAGAGAGGAAAAACTAGTGAGAATACTGTATGTGAAAAACTGTCTGCCACAGTCTACTTATGTTCAGTGTGATTATATGTTCTCCCTGTCTCTGCCTGCAAGGATAATATGATTATCACTTCATCAAAGACCATGTGTTCAAGCATTTGTTTGACTCTCTGCTTTCTTCAATATGACTGCTGTTTGATATGCTGTCCCTTTAAATATAGCCCCCACAGAGTTGATATGCTGCCTTAAATGTTATTAAACTATGAAGTATTAGTGGTTGACATACGATTATAGTATATTATATTCAATTTTGCATCCACTTTTGGTATAATATATGCTACTTAACTAAAATAAGTTGGATTTTTAAAATTTTCTATGAGAAATTTTGTATTATAATTATATATGTATAATTGGTAAAAAAAATATTACCTGTAAAACCTAGTGCCTTTTGTAGATAACAATTTTTTTAAAAAATCTATCAAAGAATAATTAAAATACAATAAGCTATATTTGTTTAAATTGTACACTCAAAGTTTTGGCATATATATACACATGCAAAACTGTCACAACAATAAAGATAATGAATATATTGATCACCACAAGTTTCTTCGTGCCTTTTTGTAATAATTCCTTCCACCTTCCTTTCCCTGGCAAATCACTTTCTACAACTGAAGTGCTTTCTCTCACAGTAGATTAGATTGCATCTTCTTAAATTTATATAGATGGATTCATATGCTTCTTTGCCTGGCATATGTATTTTGAGAATCAACCATGTTGCTGCATAGCTCATTCCTAGTAGAAGTCATTGAATGGATATGTTATATGCTTATTGATGGACATTTATTGTTGTTCCCTAATTTTTGTTTTTTACCCCCCCAAAATCAAATTGATGCAAATATTCAAATGTAAGTGTTTCTGTGGACATATGCTTTCATTACTCTTAAGTAAATACCTAGGAGTGGGACATGTAGGTGATATAATATGTGTATGTTTAACCTTAGAAGAAACTGCCAAACTGTTTTCCTTTTTTGCATCCCACCAGCTGCATATGAGACTTCTAGTTGTTCTTCATTGTTATTGACACTGGTATAATCAACATTTTTAAGTTTACACTTTTGAAAGATATGTGGTGATATTACCTTGTGTATTTAATTTGCATTTCCCCAACAATTAATGTAGTTAAGCATCTTTGCTTGTGCTTATTTGCCATTTCACTATCATTCTTGCTGAAGTGTCAGTTCAAATGACATGTTTTAATTTCATTTTTGTCCTAATTGAGGTTTTGGACTTTTTATATTCTAGATATTTTATTAGATATTTAATTTGCAAAAATTTTCCGCAAGTCTATATCTTGTAATTTCATTGTCTTCCAGTGTCCTTTAATAAGCTGATGTTGTCAATTTTGATAAAACACAAATTATCATTTTTAAAATTTTATATTTTTGCTTTGATATTATCTTCTTTCTCTTTCCACTTTGAGATCAATTTGTTCTATTTTCTGTTTTCTTAAATTTTTTACATTGATTATTGATTTGAAAACCTCTTTTCTGTCCTAATATAGGAATTCATTGCTATAAATTTCTCCCTCTGTACTGCTTTAGTGGCATCCTACAATTTTGATATATTGTTTGCATTTTAATTAAGTTAAAAGTACATTTTAATTTCTTTTTTGATATCTTCTTTGATCAGTTCATAATTTAACAGTGTGTTATGTGATTTTCCAATATTTAGTATTTCATCATGTAACTTCCTGTTATTGATTTCTAATTTAATTCTCTAGTGGTAAGAGTACATATGTTGTAATAATTGCATAGTTTCATATATAAAGATTCCTCTTTTAAGATCCCAAATATGGTCTATCTTGGTAATTTTCTCAGTGCTCTTGCAAATTGTTTCAATTCTGTTTGTTTTAGATGAAGTGTCACAAATAATTTAATCAGGTCAAACTCATTGATAGTGTTGTTAAAGTCTTCTGTATCCTTACTGATTTTCTGTCTACTTGCTTTATCAATTACTATGAAAGGGCATTGAAATCTCCAACTATATATATGTATATATATAGTATATGTATACACAGTTCATTTATTTTGACTTAACAATGTGTTTAAAATTATTTATATTATTTAATATTTAAATAATACTTAATTTGCATGTATAGAGCTATATTTTCTCAATCACAAATATTGATGGGCATAGTATTTCCTTAAATCTAAGAATTATGTTAAATTTTATGACATATATTATTTACATTTTGTTTTTTATTATTGACTTTCAATTATATTGAATTGATAAGGGAATATCCTCTCTGTAGTGTTTATTCTTTTGGATTCATAAATATATTTTTCATAATCATGTTTTTAATAAATGTTTATGACTGTTTCATATGTGTTCAAAAGAAAAGACTTGGTTTTTAATTGAATTATTCAGTTTTATGTATACTTATTCAAATGTATTTTTTGATATGTCTATTTCTGAAAAACTTATATGAAAATCTTCCATTCTGATGAGGGTTTCCCAGTTTCATGACATTCAAAATCTCTTTGTGAATGTACTTATTTTTCTCTTTCTTCCTGTATTTCAAAGAATACCTTGCAATATTTATATAATAATACAATCACTGTAATTACTTATATGAGTATTCCTTTCAATTCATCAAATATCTATTAACATTATTGATAACTAATAGATAATTATTTCATTATTAAACTGTATTTAATTAAAAGGTAAAAGATTATTTAATTTTTAAAATAATTATTGAATATGTATTATTAATTACTAAATTTCTTTAATCCCTACTAATGTTTTTATTAAAACATATTTGACTATAATATTCAGTGTTCCTATGTAGGACTTGTATTTTGCTTGGCATTATTTTTCATTTATTTATTTTCAGCATTTCAGTGTCATCATGATTTACATGCATGTTCCAGCATATTGTTATACTTCTTTTATTTTCTTAACACTTCTATTAGGTTACATGTTGTTTAGTGAATGTATTTGCCTTATTTACATGAATACTAATTATTGATAGATATACTAGATTTGTGCTTCATATAGCATTTTTGCTTGATTTCTCTATGGCAAATACTGTTGACTAGCCCCCAAACTCATGCTTAACCCTTCTTTACCTTTTATAGTGACCAAATATTGCCATTTTCTATTCTTTTTTGCTAGTGGGTTCACATGAGAGGCCAAGGTATTGAGTAGAGAAAGAAATGAGGCCAGTGCCACCCTTCTCCTTTGCTCCTAGTCCTATGAAGAGCCAAGATCCTGAAGCTACATCACCCCCTACATGTGGTGACACACAGTTACATGTTAAGGGACACCAGGAGAAAGAATAGTCAAGTCCTGGATGTATCCATTGAACAGCCAAACCAATGTCAGTACCTTCCTTTCCCCAAGCTTCTGCATTTCCACTGTCTTTTACTATTATTTTTTAATGACTCTACATTTTCAGTATATGAATTAAATTTTTCCCACTGGGACTTGACATATTAAAGCATAGAAAAACTTAAATTACACTTTCCCTTCAAATTTGTTCCTTCACAATGTTTTCTATCTTACTGGCTGGTACCAATATAAAGTCACTCCACAAGCTGAAAACTACAAAATCATTCTTAGTTATCCACTCTCACTTATCTCCCATATCAATTTGCTACTAAGTTTTGTTAATTCTATATTCTACTCTTGCATCCATCCTTACCTCTGCATTCTGCCCTCCATTAATGTAATAGTTTTCTAATTTGCCCTCTACTTTCCAGCTTGATCCCTTTATATTCATCTAATGATGCTATAAGCAAACTTGGTAGAATTCTATACTACTTATGCTAGTCCTGCTATTAAAATTATTGTGTGGTTCCCCATGATTTCAATATGATTTCACACTCCTGTGTTAAATCCACAATTCATGGACAACTTTATTTCTCCTTAACCTTTCCTTTTTAAGCCCACTTCGGTGCACATCTTGACCCACCTTCACTATACAGAACTATTTATCTTCTCTGAATGTTGGACTATTAATATTCAATATGTCTGCCTCCAAATGTATCCTATTGATTCAAAAGTAGACTATCTCTTCTTATATTCTCCTTTTTCTTAACTAACTCTAAATCTTACCCCAAAACTCAGCATCAATATGAATTCCTAGCCTTCCCAGAAACTCTATTCATAGTTCTTAGATATTCCTTTTCAGTGCTTGAGCACACATTATGCTCATTTTTAAATTGTTATAATGGGTTGATATTCTGTTTCTTACTCTGCCTGTACATTCTTCATCATATTGTGGTCTTAAAATAATCTGTTAAACTTTCTTCCTCTTGTAGATTAATGGAAACTGCTAATTATCCCCAGTCTATTGATCATCCATTCAACTTTTCCCAAGTCACCTTTTGGAAATCGTGTTAAGATTTTGTCATGCTTTGCAATTAAATAACCTCAAACCAGATCATTATTCTACCAGTACAAGTATTCTTTTTCTCAATTCAAATTACAACAAGCAAAGAAAATACTCACATAGTGAATAATGTAAATAATTTTTATGAAACATAAGCTGTTACTCTACATCTGGGATACTTCCTGGTTCATAGCAAGTTTTCATGGTACCAAATTTGGATATTCACTATGAGTGAATCTCTGGGCCTTGTTGTGTCTGAAAGTTAAAAATGATATTTTGAAAAACAAATATCTATTGAATTATAACACAAGTTATAAACTACTTGAAATATTTTCCTCTTAAAATGATACTAAGCGTCTTTTTCTAAATATTTTCATTTTACCCCCTTCACAACATCTGGGCTTTTCTAAGAACAAGTTGTTTCCTCTATGCATGTGAAACAAGGTAATCATTTGGTTGACATTCATCCAAGTATGTATGCTCCTTAGTGCCTTTCTACCTTGCAGAGAGAAAATGTTTGTATCTTTGAAATGCTGACATTTCATCAAGTGAAAAATAGAGTATAATTTTAAAGTTATCTCCAGGTTTATTAATATATGTGTGGTGCCTGACATGTTATAGAGAAATGTATCAGTCAGCATTCAAGAAGAAAAGAGAACTAACACAAACAAGCAAACTCTAGGAAGAGTTTGATAAAGAGACTACGGCGTCACAGAAAATACAGTGAAATCAAAAGGGAAAATGCAGGCTCCAGGGTGCTCTGGTTACGTATATCCCTTAAAGAGAAATAAGAGAGCAAGGCTACTGGAAACCAGGGTAAGTAGCTATAAGCAAGAATGAAGGTTTTTATAGAGTTATGGGAGGTCTGCAGCAGATACCAAAGGAGTGAGCCAAGATAATAAATATCACAACCTCACTCTTTACTCTTCTCAGATCTCTTGGTGTTAGCAGTTCTAACCCATCAGAAGTGGGAAGCAAGGAATCCCATGTTGTCTACACAGGTCAGGCTCCCAGAACATAGAACAGATAGAGAGTGGAGAATGAATTGAGGGACATGATGAAAGATCTCCAAAAATGTCCATTGCACTACCCTCTTCATGCACCCTTGTATTTATGCTGGTGAAAACTTATTTTTTATAACAGAAGAACTTGACAAACTAGTAGCTACCATATCACCATTGGCTGATTTTAACTCAGTTCAACTTCCACCCTGGAAATGAGTGTATTATATATCAATAGTGCTCTCCTTACAAGGTAGTGGAGTTAAGGTGAGGGGAAGAGCCAGTCATTATAATATAGTACAGTTTTCCCTTCTTTAAGTGATGAGAAGAAATACATCTGTGATCATTTTACCAGTACCCCTTTCACTACTTCTCTTTCTCTCAGGTAATCAATCCGCTGCATGCCTTTTTAACCAATGGGACAAACTTAACCTTCATCTATTGGAGTTATTTTCTGTTTGAGTATGCCTCAGTTTCACACTAGACAAGATTATTATGCAAGAAAGTAGTAATAGGTATACCAATGAATAGGTTTCCAATATTGTTCTTTTATTATAATTTTCATAGTGGATCAGAAAACAATTTTCCCCTGTTGATTCAGAATAATCTCCGTGGCCAGTACATATTCTCCTTCTCTTTTTTATTCAACATCAAGAGGAGTCCAACATGGTCAGAGTTCTGTCATGGATTTGTAATTCAAAAGAATTCTAACTATATTCATCAATGAAAAAAAAATCATTTTGGGGGCTCAAAGGTCTCCAAACCAATCAAGTCTAAAGTTTAGGTTAAAAAAATTCTAAAAATCACTTGGTAGGGGTAATCATACAACTGACCATGTGAGCTCCATCCCTTGGTAACCAACCCTACATATTCTAACTATAGAGTAAATAATTTATATGCATTGTTTGCTTATGGCAGTTGCCACATTTTATAGGATGGCATCCCAACTTTGCAGGCACTGCAACTTAGCCTTCAGCAAGTTATTTTAACCCTTTAACTAGGTTACTTTTTTTTTCTGGATAATGTAACATAATATAGACCAGTCAATTCTTAGAGCATGAATCCATTGCCACAATTCGTTTCTAGTAAAATATGTCTAATAGTCAGAGGCAATATTGTATGTGGAACCACAAAAATAGATAAAGTCATCACTAAGAAGTAAAACTTCTCCTCTATGCTCCCTCAAAGAAGAAATATATAATTACATTTCCACCTAATTGTCAGCTATTTTCTCCAGATGAGTGGGAAGACATCAGGGACTCAACATTGGTTTCTGCTCTAGGCATGCTGGACACCTAACAGTGGTACTATCCAGATTAGCCTTGATGAGAGGAAGCTCACATTGTTGAGCTCATGCTTGCCTCTATTGCAACTTTATACTTGAGGCCATAGAGTTAGCACCAGGGAGTCTGGGAAAAGAAGCTGTTATTTGTTTTAATAGTACTGCTTATTTCATATAGCTGATAACTATGCTTTCTTTAAAGTAAATGCTTTTTGATAGGTATTTCCATGTAGCATAAATATCTTCACACTCCATGTCCATGCATCTACACACTTTTCCCTGTGACTTTCTGCACCATTTTCCAATTTATTTTTTAAGCCACTAGTCACCTAATCAAAGCACTAGCTCAAGCCTATGAATTTAGATAGATCTCTAGCTTGGGCTTTCTTTCCTTTCATAGCTTTGAACCACCAGCCCAAAGCTCCATGAGAGTAATTTCCCTTCTTCATTGACTTTTAGAGCTACTGCTGAGTGAGAACATAGGGAAGAAGACATTCAGTTTTGACTGATGTCAGCAGAATGTACAGGTATATTCACAAATCTGGTTCATGATGTTTCCTGTTCTATTGAGTTTGAACAGTGGCCATAGGTGTAAGCTTAGGGGAAAGAAGAAAAGCAAAAGGAGATCTAATACAGGAATCTATGACACCTGCTCAGGCAGTTTTTCTTGAGCTTTTTGATCCTGCTAAAATCCAGTCTCCAAAATACCATTTGCATTATAAAGTTTAATACTCTTGTACATATTCTTTTTTTTTTTTTTTTTTTTTTTGGAGACAGAGTCTCACTCTGTTGCCCTGGCTAGAGTGTCATGGCATCACCCTAGCTCACAGCAACCTCAAACTCTTAGGCTCAAGCGATCCTTCTGCCTCCGCCTCCTGAGTAGCTGGAACTACAGGCATGTGCCACTATGCCCGGCTAATTTTTTCTATTTTTGGTAGAGACAGGGTCTAGCTCTTGCTCAGGCTGGTCTCGAACTCCTGAGCTCAAATGATCTGCAAGCTTCGGCCTCCCAGAGTTCTAGGATCACAGGTGTGAGCCACCACCCCCAGTCCATATTCATTTTTTAAATTTATAAAAGTATTTATATATAAAAATGTATGTATTTTGTATGTACGTACTTATTTATATTTGTAGATCAGATAATAACCAGAGCACAATGGGCAGTTGAGCTTGAATTATAATTTTTTGTCTCATTATACGTTTCCTACTGACAATGTAACAATTTGCCACAAACTTGGTGACTTAAAAACTACATATTTATTCTCTTACAGTTCTGGAGGTCAGAAGTCCAAAAATTAAGTGCTTCATTCTTTGTGGAGACTTCAGGGAATAATCTATTTTCTTATCCTTTCTATCTTTTAGGGGGCATTTGCATTCTTTTGCTCATGGTATCATTCCCCATCTTCAAAATCAACAGTATAGCATCTTCCAACATCTCTATCTCTCCTTCTCTTCCCCAGTCTCTTTTTCAATCCTCTGCTTCTATCATCTGTCTTTTTTTTTACTTTAATCCTCTTGTTTTCCTCTTATTAGGACCCATGTAATTACATTGAGCCCACATTGGGATAAGCCAGAATAATTTCCCCACCATCTCAAGATCCTTAACTTAATCACTTTTGGATAGCCTATTTTGACTTGTAAGGTATCATATTTACAGGTCATAGGTTCTAGGGATGAGGATATGGGTATCTTAGGGGAGGGATGATTATTCAGCCTACCACACTGATATAAGTGATTTCTGTCTCAACTAAGACCTACAAGGCTCAGTAAGAACCTGATACCACATTTCAAGTTATGAAATAATGAAAATTATGTCTTTGACAGAGACACTTTTTGTGACAGTGGTTTCTATATGTTGCCTTCAAGATCAAAAAAACCCACTAAGTGTCACACATGTTTATCAGTAATGATTATTGCAAGGTATAACATTTTTTTTCTTTCTACAGCATGAACAAACGTGCCCCAGACCAAATAAACTCCAAGATATCTCATCAATTTTATATGCTCCTCAATGTTAATGAGTTTATCTGCCACCTTTAGTACCTTTGTGGTTTTGCAAAGGCTCTATGATGCTGGCTACCTTCTGCCTATCCATTTTGATATAATTCATATATCAAGAATATAATGTGTTAGTGTTGCATTCTGTGTAGTATCAAGACAACACATGTGCCTGGTCCAGAATATTTTATGACAGAGAGCTGGAGGGTTGATGTAGCCCTGAAACACAACGGAAAAGATATACTCATATTTATCATGTGACAGAAAACTGCTTATGCTCTCCTTTGCTGGTAGAGATAGGGGGGAAAGGCATTGCTGTTTCAATAGCTGTATACCAGGTGTCAGGGCTTGTGTTAATTTTCTCCAGGGGAGATGCCATATCTGGAAATGCAGCTGTGATTGGAATCACTACCTAATTATGTGGGTGATAATCGGCTGTCATTCTCCTTGACACATCTGGCTTTACACTGTGCAAATAGACATGTTAAATGGGGATGTGGTGGGAATTAGCACTCTTGCATATTTCAAGTCATTGATGATGGCACTAATCTTTGTAATTCCTCTAGGGATGTGATATTTTTGTTTGGTTTTGTATTCTATAAGGCAGGGTTAGGCAGGTGCAATTCTAGTGGTTTCTATTTGGCCTTTCCAACCATAACAGATCTCCCTCTATGGATCATAAAACCAGTGTGAGTATTTTGATAGTTACTACTTATAGCTATACACTGTATAAATTTTTAGATGAGAAAAATAACAATAGAATGGGTCTGAGTTTTCAAGAGAGGTGAATTGGGCCAAGACTCCATTTATAACCTAACCTCCATAAGCTCCCCACTTCATCATTAGTTTGCAGAAACAGTTCAAATCCAGGAGATAATAATTCTACAGATTTGGTATTTTCTTTCCTGCTGAGAAGGTATGAAGACAGAATCAAGGTACATATCTGTGACCATAATGCAAGGGTTGTTTTTCTGAATGGATTCTGCCTTCCTGTCAACCAAGATGTTCTTGGTATATAGACTGGCTTCATTTTTGGAATAGGTTAAGTGGCCATGAATCTCCACTGTGGTGATTCAAGTAAGGTTTCCACCTTCCACATTTAAAATTTTTCTTCTTATATATGTCAGTAAGTACCACATTAGTTTGGTCATCTCATTCATTTATAAAACCCTAAGAAATACATTACTCAGCACCCTATATCATTGAAAATAAAAGGAGAAAAACCAAACCAAAACAAACAAACAAAAAACCCTCACCCTCTCTATATGGTTTATGTCTCTAATTGTTTCCCTCGTGTCCCGAAGAGTTAAAGGCTATCACCTGGCCTCTATCTAGAAACAATCTCATTATTCCCACTGAAATCAAGCAACTCAATTACATTATATCTCCCACATCATCTCCATTTTACAGAGTTTAGGCATCACAGAGCTGTTCCAGAATTCTGGTGGCATCATGAAAGCATTCCTTCAGTGTTTTGGTAAAGTGTGAGTCTTTTCAGGCTCTCTCCTGGGGCATGTGAATACAGAATGACTGAGCAGGTTGCACATAATAGATTCATTCCAACATTCCCATCTCTCTGAGCCTCTGGGCCAATTGTATTACAGTATACAGTGATGTGCTGAAATTTCAGTCTCATTAATCAGAGGCCACCATTGAAATCAGGATTTACTTAGCCAATTTAGCGTATTCCTAAAGTGACTTTCAGGCACTTAAGCTGTTATGTTAAACCATGAATTTCAGGTGAAAAACCTATCTGCTAATTTTTTACAATTAATCCTTCTCCTTTACCCAAACAACTTAGAATTCTCTGCCAAATACTCCCCTGCTCCAAATTGAACAATGAAATTTGTTGACATCTTGTAATTCTTTGTGTGTATAGGTGGTAACTTACTGAAATAGCCTTAAAATCATTTTTTCACTTGTCCTTAAAAGCTGTGTTTGAATCTTGTATAGTTTATTTTTTAATCTGTCATAATAGGGTGAGAAGAAACTAGGGGAGTTGACAGATTTGTTTATAGCCTTGATGGTGGTGATAATTTCTCAGGTGTATACTTATCTCCAAACTCATCAAGGTATGTACCCTTAAATATGTACAGCTTTTTACATGCCAATCATACCTCTATAGAGTGGTTTTAAAAATTCTGTCTTGGCTGGTTTTGAGGCTCTGCCAAAATGCTGGTCAGGTCCCCTTCTTGAAAAGCTGATCAAGTCCATACCTAAAACTATTGCCCTTATTAGGCTCTCATGCTATAGGCCACCATGCACCTAGCCTACTCACCCCAGGGCCAGGTACTAGACAATTTAGGACAAATTCTATACCCAGGAGCCCACAAAATTACCCAAATTAGCCAATCCACAGGGAGCAAGGGAAATCTAGCTAACTCTTCCCCAGTTGCCATACATATATATACACCGCCCTCCTACCCCCATACACTTCCAGCTTGCAGTTACTTTGTCACCAGGTGCAACCCCCTGTGCAGCCCTCCCTGGAAGCCCTTTCTTACTTGGTGCTGTAAATAACAAAAAAGTTCTGCCTTTCATCTACCCTAGTGTCAATGTGTTGTGTCCTGCCAGTAAAAGACTTATTAAAATTTAGAAAATATTGTCTGGCACTGTGAGCTGAATGGTGTGCCCATGATCACTTACTCTTGGATAACTTTTTAAGAGGATTGCTCTTGGACTAGCAACTGTCTATAAACCACCTCCAGAGCCCATGAGCCAGCTTTTGCTTTAGACTTGTTGGGCACTGCTATGTCCACTGGTGATTGACACGTCTCCCCTTGCCCAAATTTCCTCAGCATCACAATAGTCAAGGCAAAAATGCTAATTTCTAAATTACAAGGACTAAACACTAGCCCAGATGTGGGCCCACCACAAGGTAGTAATAGTGATAGGTCAACTAAATTGCACTATTCAGGTCAGGCTTTTCACTGGCTTTCTGGCCACAGCCTGTGTTTGGCAGAAGCCTACTGCAGGGGCTCGACAGGTATTTTATATCGGCATTTCTTTATAATTATTTGGGTCAGAACTCAGATTTGTCAGTGTGTTACTGGTGATTCCTATAGAGGAGGATGTTGGTTAGGCTATGTCATGGTAGAAAATGACACCTGTTGCTCAGGTGGGGGTAGCAGCCTACTTGTCCTCTTTGCTGCTGCATACCTTGCTGCTATTTATCACCAGTAAAATATATGATCTCTAAACTCTCAGGGGTATTATGGTTTACATCCTTGAAGACCAGTAGACTAGTGTTTAATCCAACAGGAGTTTAATCCAATATCTCATTCCTAGATGTTTCCACCCCCATCTGAACTCCTGCTAAAGTTTCATAATTGTTTAATAACCAAATACCCCTAGCCAGGGTGTGTGTGCCTCAATGAGAGCTCCACATATCTATGTGCAAAGGGTCTGATTCTTTGGATGAGGGGTCTACCCGCACTGCACCAAGGAGTACAGATCTCAATTGCTGGAAAGGTGGATTCAGAAAGTTTAGAATGAGAGAGATAACAATATTCATTCCCCCTTGACCTTATCCTGTAACTACCTAGAAGGTCCACACAATGAATTATTAGGCAGAAACTAAAATATGCAGCTTCTGGGGACTAGAAGTCCAAAACAAGAAAGAAAGAAAAAAGAAATTAAATATAATAAACCAACAATGGCAGTGATATCTCAAAATATCATCGTGGCTTCAGGGGACTGTTCCAAATTGAAGAACCAGGCCTGATGCTGAGCAAAGGCTATTACCAATTATTGGTCACCTGGTCCTAGAAAAATTGAGTTTGCATAAAGGTTCTATATCAGTAGTCTTTTGGCCTGATGTAAGTCTTCACCTGTCTAGGTGCCATTTCTTCACCTATACAATGAACAATTCCACCCGTGGCTACTTCACAGATATGATCACTGTAAATTGTATGTTTTCTGGCTCCAGGATTTCCATTCTTGCCATTCCTTCACTGACACACATCACTTTCTCATAACTGTCACTGTGAACTTGCTCCCAATCACCCACCTGGGTCATTTTCTGTCAGTCTCCACACATCCAAATCTTCCTTGCTCTGAAATGCCCTCTTCACATTTCAAATCCATGGAGAAATAAAGAACTATTTAGTTTTATTATGACAATTTTTTCTCTATTATGAACAAAATAAATCCATATCTTGCACTATATACTTAAATATTATCCATGGGTTGAAGAGCTAAATGTTACATGCACAACCACACACTGTGAATGTACAAAAAGAAAATAGGATAGAATATTGTTTTAGTATGGAGTTTGTAAAAGTCCCCCCAAGCAAGACTGCGGATCTGCAAGCCATAAGGAAAAGAAGGGCAAATCAAGTACATTTTAAGTAAAATTCTGTTTCTTGAACAATACATAAATCAAAATTAACAAATTTCCAGGAGAAAATGTTTTCTTCATATTTAATAAGCAAAAGGTTAATATACTCAGTATCCAAAGTCTAGTAATCCTTCAAATTAATAAGATAAATAGTCTCATGAAAAAATAGGCAAAAAATATGACAGTTACCTGAAGAAACGCAAATGACTGATAAACATAGGAAAAATGATTAACCTCACTAATGATCAAGGAAATACAATTTAAAACCACAAGAGACAAATTGTTTCCACTGGCAAAAAATTGATACTATCCAGTATGGAGAGACAGGGTTTCATTAAGCCGTTTACTGCACACAAGTCCTCATGGATCATGACAGCAATGCAGAGATGAAGCTCCTTCTCTCAAGAAACTTGAAGACTAGCAGGAATTCAAACATGGACTGCAGCATAGTGATTTGGGTAGTGGATAGATAAGCAAAGTCCGGTGAGAGCATTGCAGGGAATACTGAGTAGGTGGAATTTGTCTGATATGACTTCACAAGGATTGGATAAAAGTTGAGACTGAAGACAAAGAAAAAATGGGGACACTACTAAGAGCAAAAAAGAAAGCAATATCATGGATGTTGACATACCTTTTTCTAACTGTGCATCTACAAAGCCCCTTGACTAAAAGGTATCTTCAAGTGTGGATATGGAGAGAGAGGAACACTCCTACACTGCTGATAGGACTGCAAACAACTTCAACCTCTGTGGAAAGCAATATGGAGATACCTTAAAGTGATACAAGTGAATCTACCATTTGATCCAGCAATCCCATTACTGGGCATCTACCCAAAAAATCCAATGATACTCTACAAAAAAAGACACCTGCACTCGAATGTTTATAGCAGCACAATTCATAATTGCAAGGCTGTGGAAACAGCCCAAGTACCCATCAATCCAAGAGTGGATTAATAAAATGTGGTATATGTATACTATGGAGTACTATTCAGCTCTAAGAAACAACGGCGATATAGCACATCTTATATTTTCCTGGTTAGACTGGAACCCATACTACTAACTGAAGTATCCCAAGAATGGAAAAACAAGCATCACATATACTTAAATAAGCATCACTGAGCAGCACCTCAGTGGACACATAGGTACTACAGTAATAGGGTATTAGGCAGGTGGGAGGGGGAGGGGACGGGTGTATACATACATAATGAATGAGATGTGCACCTTCTGGGGGATAGTCATGCTGGAAACTCAAACTTGTGGATGGAGGGGGGAAAGGGAATTTTTTGAAACCTTAAAATTTGTACCCCCATAATATGCTGAAATTAAAAAAGAAAAAGATATCTGCAAGTCAAGCTTTCAGACCCAATGTCATTTTCAAATTCTATAAATGACTCAGTCTTGTTATAATACCATAAAGCCACAGCAAGACCCCAGTAGTATCTACTTTAAAAAAGATACCCCAGCACCACATCCCAGACAATATTGTTTCAATCCAATACTCACCATTGGAGATGACTTCACGCCTACACAGTAGACAACTTCACCCCACACACTGAGACTACCTCCCCATGTGCTGCCTCTCCTAAGGCACTGACAAATTGGACAAGAAAAATTAATTGCTATTTTTCCTTTAATATTAGGGATTCTATTATGTTTGCTGAGCTCACTGTTTGCTTTGCCTATGATCCTAGTAGACTTCTTGCTCTCTGCCAAACACTTGCCCCTATGCTTAGAGAGAAATTCTTTAGAGGTTATTACTATCCATGCCTTTCTAAAAATTAATGGATATCACTGCTTTCTCCAGGAGACAACCACCTCAAACCAGCCTACACTTTGAGTCCCAGGAAAAGGAGTAGCCCCACTCCCCAGCACTTTCTGCTACCCTCCTCCAACCCTCCTACCCTCCTCCTGTGGTTGTTTACCACAACCATCCATTCTACTTGATTACAAACACACACCCACTAACCTTTCATATATCTTACTGAACTATCAGTTCACACCCTCCAACAATGTAATCTGTCTCATTGACTCAAAGAATACACCAGTATATTATTATTATTATATGATATAGCTCATACTTTAGCTATGTTATATAGAGTACCATCAGGATATTGTAGGATACTCCAAAATTTCAGAGCTGTTTTTTTGGCTAATGCCATATATGGGAACTGGGTTATGATTAGACTACAAGGACTCCTTATAATTCTACTTGGTTTTCTCCTTTATACACTCATATTAAAATGTTTTTTACACTGTTTAGGAAAAATTATGCCCTACTGTCTGGAAGTCGCCTCTACTATTCAGGTCACTCAAATACCCCAAATAATTGAGTTTAAATCAATGCCAAGTAATCAAAAGGTCAACTGCAATACAATCTTTTATTTTAATGCTCTCGACCCCATTTTGAAATCTTGACCAGCAGTCAGTGAATTATTTTGGTCCAGGAATTTTCCTTTTTGGAAAATGTTTAATTACTACCCTGATTTCTGTGCTTAATATTGGTCTGTTCAGGAATTCTACTTCTTCCTGGGTGAATTTAGGGAGGCTGTATGTTTCCAGGAATTTGTACATTTCCTCCAGATTATGTAGTTTGGGGCATATAGGTTTTTATAGTATTCAAAGATAATATTTTGTATTTAGGTGGTGTCTGTTATGACCTCTCTTTTTTCATTTCTAATTGAGTGTACTAGAATACTTTCCCTCCGAAATCTTGTCAATCTGGCAAAAGGGCTGTCAATTTTGTTTATCTTTTCTAAAAACCAGCTTTTGGTTTTGTTGATCTTCCATATAGTTCTTTCATTCTTAACTTCATTTAGTTCTGCTTTGATCTTAGTTATTTCTTTTCTTCTGCTTGTTTTGGAATGGATTTGCTTTTCCTTTTCCAATTCCTTAAGATTGTTTATTAGATTGTTAGTATTTGAGCTTTCTGCTTTTTGGCTGTGAGCATTTAATGCTATTAGTTTTCCTCTCAGAATGCTTTGGCTGAGTCCCACAGATTTTGATAACTTGTGTCCCCATTATCATTAAGTTCAAAGTCTGCTTTGATTTCTCTCTGTATTTCTGCCTTTACCCAATAGATATTCAACAAAAGAATGTTTAATTTCCACGATTTTGTGAAGTAGTGTGTACTTCTGTTAGAATTGAACTCCAATTATATACCACTCTTATCTGAGAAGATACATGGTATTATTTTTATTTTTTTATTATTTTGTTGAGGTCTGATTGTGGCCTAGTATGTGATCAATTTTGGAAAAAGTTCAATCAGCTGATGAGAGTAATGTATATTTGGCTTTATTGGGTTGAATGTCTGTAGAGGTCTGTCAAAACTTCTTGTTCTAGAGCTCTGTTTAAGTCCATTATTTCTCTGCTTATTTTCTGTTTAGGAGATCTGTCCAGTTTATTCAGTGGGGTATTGAAGTCCCTGGCTTTATGATGCTATTGTTTATCATGCTATTTAGATCAGACAGGGTTTGCTTTATATATCTGGGTGCTCCTGAGTTGGGTGCATAAATATTAGGAATTGTTAAGCCTTCTTGTTGGATCTTCCCTTTCACCATTATATAGTGGCCATCACTGTCCTTTCTTACTTTTGCTATTTTAAAGGTTATGTTGTCTGAAATAAGTATAGCTACTTCTGCTTTCTTTTGATTTCCAATTGTCTGGAGGATTGTTTTTTATCCCTTGACCTTGAGCCTGAAAGCATCTCTGTGGCTTAGATGTGTTTCTTGACCAAAGCAGAACTAGGTTTGGTGGTCTTTATCCACTCCTCAGTTTTGTCTCTTCAGAGGACAATTCAAGCCATTAACATTTAATGAGAGGATTGATACTTGAGGTAGATTTCCATTCATATTGTTAGGTAATTCCTATTGTTTTATTTTACTCCTTGAGCCATCTTGAAGACCAGGTTTTAGACTTTAACTCTTGAGTGATTTTACTTTGGGGAGTATCTAGTGCACTGTTCTGTGTGTAATGCCTATCTGAGTGCTTCCTGTAGGCTGCTCTGGTCTTCGCAAATTCCATCAGAGTTTGTTTATCTGGGAAAGTTTTTATTTCTCCCCCATAGGTGAAACTTAATTTTGCCAGGTAGAGAATTCTAGGTTGGCCATTATTTTGTTTTAGAAGATTAAGGACAGGCACCGAGTCCCTTCTGGCTTGTAAAGTTTCAGTTGAGAAGTCTGTAGTTAGTCTGATAGGTTTTCCTTTGTAGGTTATTTGCTGCTTTCGCCTCATTGATTGGAGGATTGGTTCTTTAAGTGTTTACTTTGGTCAGCCTAATAACTACGTGACATGGTGATTGCTTTTTCACATTGAGTCTGTCAGTAGTTCTGTGTGCTTCTTGTATCTTGATAGCTAGATTTTTTTTTTATCAAGCCGCATGTATTTTCCTCCAGTATTCCATGAAATAAGTTTTCCAGCCCTTGTGTATTTTCTTCTTCTCTCTCACGGATCCCAAGATTCTTATATTTGGATTCTTTACATAATCCCACATTTCTTGTATGTTTTGTGCTTGTCTCTTGTTTCTGTGTTCTTTTCCTTCATTTGATTTATTACATAGGCATTATCTTCAAGTTCTGAGATTCTTTCTTCTGTGTGATCCATTCTGTTCTTGAGGCTTTCCAATGTGTTTTGAAGTTCTTTGAAAGCCTCCTTTATTGCTAATATTTCTGTTTGGTTTTTCCAAAGTATTTTAATTTCTTAAGAAAATTTTTCATTCATTTACTATATTGTTCTTGTAGTTTATGTTGAGTTTCTATTTTCTCTTCCATTCCATTGAGTTTTCTTAAAATCCATATTTGGAATTCTTCCTCTGTCAATTTATTCCTATCATGTAAGTTGTTATCTATTGATGGAGATCAAATATTTTCTTTTCAGGGAGACTTTTCTCTAGGTCCTTCATATTTCCAGTGTTCTTTCACTGATTCTTTCTCGTCAGGCTTCTTTATCAAGAACTGGGGTTGCTGGGGCTGGGTTATGGCTTTAACTCATAACCCTGAAGGGACATTCCTTGACAGTGCTGGTGAGATGTGCTCTGGTCCTGTATTGTCTTGAGGTGTTTTAGCCTGTAGCTTTGTCTCTGACACGTTATCTTCACCTCTTGCCAAAGGAGATTAATATGTTTGGACCCCTTACTTAGTCTCCCAGGTGGTGAATCACTCTTGTGTGAGTGACTTTGCTGCCCTCCACTAGTTTGAGAAGGAAGGCACTGTGTTGGGCTGTGTGGTTACCCTCTCTTTTGTAGCTTGTAGTTTGTGTGGAGTCATCAATTATCAAGGTATTCCATCACCTTTGTTTTGGGCTGTAAACCCCAAAATGGGGTATACTAGTGCCCCAATCTTTGGGAAATGACTTGTCTCTCCCAAGGGTTACTTGAGTCCTGTTGTCACTTTAGGTGGAGTATAAAGAGCAATAAGGTGCCTGCAAGTCTGAGAGCATATACTTCTGTGGTTGCTTGATCTGCTATTAGGGGAGAGCTGCTAATATGTTATTCAGGGCTCTTTTGCCACACTTGTGAGGCAGCCCCAGGATGGGGGTATCAATTAGTATAATTGCTGAGGACTCTGGCCAAGATTTTCCTTCCCAGACTGCAAGCCCCAGAGCTGGCAGTGGCCTAGGCACCAAGCGCGAGCCCTAGTGCTATGTTCTTATGAGATGATCAAGACTAATCCACTGGCCTGATTAAACAGTCTATCTCCTTTTGCTTAGTTCCAAGATCTCACAGATTGATGCCAGTTGCACAGAGAAAGCGACTTTTCTCCTTTCTCCCTACCTCCCAGGGTGTAGCCTGCCCTGCCAAGCTGGGGAGGGGGTGTTGCCTGGAACCACTGCACATTCCAGTCCAGAAAACCTCTTCTCTCATTTCTCCCCTCCTCCAGGCATGCGATCTGCCCTGCAGTAGGAGAAGTCAAGCAAGTCTAGCCACAGAACTGGGCGAGGAGTGCTGCCAGATGCCACTGGGTGGAAAGAGGCTTCTCTCTGTACTCTGCCTCTCCAAGGGAGGGCTTAATCATGTCCACATGAAGTACAAGTAGACAAGTGGGGGGAAGTGTTGCCCCAGGCCACCATGGGTCTCAGCCAAGAAAGAAGATTCTCTCATTTCTCTGCCCCTCCAGAGGCAGCATTTGGTCAATGTGAGGTAGAAAAGGCTGGGCAAGGGTAGAAGCTCTTCCTCTTTCATTACTCTGCCCCTCTGAGGGTGGAGTTTGGTAGGTATGAGGAAGGAGCAGCCGGGCGGGGGGACAAGCTCCTCCAAGCCATGGAGCAACTCAGCCGGGAAAGCTTCTTTCATTTCATTATTCCACCCCTTCAAGGGCAGGCAGGATTTGACCTACTGGTGCAAAAAGGCAAGCGGCTGGGGGCCAAATGTTCAGAAAGCAGCTTCTCTTGTTACTCCTCTCCTCCAAGGGAGGAGCCTGGTCAGCGTGAGGTAGAAGCGCCTGGGCAGGAAGCTCTTCTGAGGCTGCGCCCATGGGGCAACTCAACTCGGAAAGTGGCATCTCCCATTACTCCACCCCTCCAAGGGTGGAGTTTGGTAGGTGTGAGGAAGGAGCAGCTGGGCCAGGGGACAAGCTCCTCCAAACCATGGAGCAATTCAGCCAGGGAAGCCGTTTCTTTCATTACTCCAATGCTTCAAGGGCAGTGTTTGACCAGCCTAGGGGAAAAGGCAAATGGCTTGGAGCAGAGTGTTCAGAAAGCGGTTTCTCCTGTTACTCCCCTCCTCCAGGGGTGGCGCTTGCTCTGCCGGGCAGTGGCAGTGGCACCTGGTTCTGTTGCCTGGACCTGCCCTGCTGGGCTGGAGAAGGGGTGGTGCCCTGTTTGGCAGCCCGCCACAGCAGTTCTAGGCTATGGACCCCCAAAGTGGTGGCTGCCCACCCACAGAGAACCAGCACCAGAGTGGACTGTTGGGGGGCAGCAGGCCCTGGACCTGGCAGGCTGTCTCAATGAGCCACTGGCTGTCCCCTCTTATTCCCTGATGCACTGACTCGTGCCTGTCCAGTAGAGAGTCTCACAAACTCTATCCCACCCTGCTCTGGCAGAATCTTCTGGGGTTTCCAGGGCCAGAGGCTCTCCCTCAGCATTCGCCTCCCTTGGTCTGTACCCGGTGAGTGCCACAGATGAGAAGCCTGTCTCCAAACTCCCTCTCATGGATCCTGGAAGTGTCCACTCAGATCTGACCCTCCCTCGCCCTGTGTGGACCTAACACCATGCACTGGAGAGTTCAAAATGTCCACTGACTGTGTCTCTTCTCCACACTGCCCGTCAGCCTGTGCCTCAACTTTGCACTGACTTCAGACACTTCCCTGCCATCGAAGGAGGAAGAGTTGTCTTCCTGTGGGTCAGACCTTACTGCCCCAGCCAGCCAATGGGCACGGCTGTCCCACAGTTTATTCCCTATCGTGTATCTCGCACTCTCTGAACTTAGTGGTCCATTCTCCAATTCACCTTTTTTTTCCCCCCAGCACTGCTTGTCCTGTGCTGCTTCTCTGCAGATTCATGATGCTGTTCTTGTGGGAAAGTGATCCATTTATGTGGTGTGTAGCTCTTCACCTCCCACTCTGGGAGCAGAGAGCCAGGAGGTCACCACTAATCTGCCTTTTTATCTGACTAGGTTCATGGTAATCATTATTGTTTAATTTATTATTTAAGAATTGTGTGTATGTGTATACACACATATGTAGTATATATTATGTGTATGTATGTATATATATATATACATATATATATATATATGAGAGAGAGAAAATGCAAATTTTTCTTTAAAAATTTTGACAAAGTCATATTCAGATCTGGTTACTACATTTGAAAAATATTATTGACACATACTTCTTTTAATAAACATTCACCTGTAGTTAATGTTCTCAGTTACTTACAGGTGGACTCACTCTGGCTAAGTAAAGCAGAAGATAAATATTTTAAAAGATAGTAGAAAGTATTAATATCCAGGAAGACAAGAGAACCAATCTTGTAACACAGAAAAGGATCAATGTATTGGGAGCATTACTAACACCAATACTAATTTTGTTGCCCTTCTTAACACCATAGCTTCTTCAGGTCATAGCAATTACTCTCAGGGTTACTGTCCAAAAATTCCATTTTGGTGGCTCCATATAATCATACAACAAACCACCCTAAAATATAATTCTATAAAATATAATTTCTATATATGAATGGGATGTTTAATCAGTACTGCTTGAGACCAAGCAACAAGGGAAGATATAAGAATCAGTTCTGGGGTACATTTTAGGGAAATGATAGTCTTCATATGAGAAATAACTGAAATATATATAGGACTTTAACAACAACAAGAACAACAACACTAAAAAAAAGAGGCACTCAAACTCAAACACTGACATATATTATTAGATAAGAACTTGCTATGAAATGTCACAAATATTTTTTTAGCAAAATGATTTTCATAAAATTACCTTAATGAGCTTTATTTTTAGTATCAATGTATTCATTATTTTTGTAACAAGATATTCCAGAATACCCCAAGCTAAATAGAATTAGTGATAATATACAAGATAATGTTAATGTGAAAATATTTTCTAACCAGTAAAACCTGGACATTGTATAACACAGAATTTTTAAAATGGTCCTAAGTTACAGATAAATAAATTATTTTTAGGCAGATTATAGTATCTAATGATTATATATTAAATTATATGATAATTTCACAGCATTCAAACTATCAGTTTACATGTTTGCAAAGGTGAATAAAAGTGATTATATGTTTTCTAACTATGTACAGAAAAAAAGTCTGTTCCAAAACTGTAAAATATTTGTTTCAAATGATCTTTATCCCTTAAGAAAATCTCCTTTTATAAGAAGAATCTGGCTGTGAGTTTTTTCCCCACATTTTGCATTATAACATAATTCAGGGCATAATTTTTAGCACCATAATTCCTAAGCATGCACTCTAGTGAGTACAGTAGATTCACTTGAGAAAGCTTATTCTTTTATCACATGTCCTGCATTGAAACAGGCAGTTTGTTCACATCTTCAAAGAATGTGTTAATAATAATAATGTTGGAAACATATAATGGAAAAGGTATTTCAAAGTGAAATTTCATAGGGAATTTGTTAAGTCTTTAGCAGATTGTTAGTTAACAAGGACTAAAGTCCTTTATCCATCACTCTTGGGCAGTAATAATGTCTCCTCTATGATTCAACAATAAAACCATATTTCCAAAGAAAGGGAGTCAAATGAATCCTAAACTTGTTGATTCATTGAACTGGCAAGATGGTTGTTTGACTTGTAAAGAGATGGGACAGAATAAAAAATATCAAATAAATCCTCTTTATGTATTTTAAAGAGAAATTTTGGTCATCCGAATAAGAGGGTGATAACT
Organism: Microcebus murinus; assembly: GCF_040939455.1. Taxonomy (NCBI): domain Eukaryota; kingdom Metazoa; phylum Chordata; class Mammalia; order Primates; family Cheirogaleidae; genus Microcebus; species Microcebus murinus. Next base: position 20,073,825 of record NC_134114.1, read on the forward strand.
GTATTTGCACAAATTTACACTGTACATTAAATAAAGTAACATGGGGTATGTGTAAACTTTTGCAATGCAAAATCTCAGTAAAAAGGACACAGTTAACTCAAGGGATGAAGTGGCATCACAAATAACTAAATTATCTCTGGTAGGGTATGTGACAAATGCAAAATCACCAATTTTATACAATTATGCTACATGACTTTTAAGTGGGACATACAAAACTTCCCTTGGACATATGCATCCTAAACTAAATATGTGCCCACATACAGTTCATTAATGTAGCCTTGTCATCTTACACAGATTCAGCAGGGCAGAGGCAACTTTTTACTGTTACTTTAAATGATTACCCCACAAAAATACCTTAACTTAAAAAGTTCATTAGAAGAAATACTTAGGCTTAGATCAGCACTTCTTTGGCTTATAAGTTTCATAGCCCTGAGAATTTATCAATAACATTCAGTCTCAAGTCTTGTCTTAGTAGTTTGAGTTAATAGTTGAGATAGGCAGAATTCTGAGATGATTCCCATCCCCATGACCCTACCCTCATATAATACCCTCCTTTTAAGGGTGGACAGAACCTGTGCATGTGATGGAGTATCATTATTGTGATTAGGTTACTAATCAGTTGACTTTTTGTTAAGCAAATAGGATAGTGTCCTGAGTGTACCTGACCTAATCAGGTGAGTGACATCTTATGAGAAGGTGAAGTGTGCCAGTGATTCTCCTGCTAAACTACAGGAGGGAAACAAGTGGCTATGCTATGAACTACATAGGGAACAGCATACATAGGGCCCCGGTCCTAAGGCACAGGGAAAAGACTCTGTCAGCAACCTGAAAGAGTTTGGAAGAGGACTCCAGTCTCAGATGAGATTGCAGCCCAAGCTGATGCCTTGATTTTAGCCTAGTGTAAACCTGAACACAGAACCTGACTAACTAGTGTCTGGGTTCTTGACCCACGGAAACTGTGAGATAAAAAAATATATGATGTTTTAAAATTGCTAAATATGTGATAATTTATTATACAGCCATAGAAAACTGATACAGGAAAGCAGCACTCAAAACTGGAGTCCAGTCTAAAGGCCAAGTAAGTTCTTGTCTTTGCAAAGTAAAGAATTCAAAAGCAAGCCAACAGAGTAAAGCAAAATTAAGTTTATTAAAATAAGAAAAGAAAAATAAGGAGGCTGCCCCACAGACAAGGCTGTGGCTATCTCTCATATCAACACAGAGTAGCCCCTTGTGAGTTTCCAGGATCTTGTTTTCTATCTTTTGTTTAGTTTTATGTGGGACAGAGGGAAAATTACACATAAAATTTCTGGGAAAGGGGTGGGGAGTTCTCAGAACCAAGGGTTTCTCCCTTGGTTAAGCCATACAGAGTAACTTCCGGGAGTTGCCAAGGCATTTGTAAACTTTCCTGGCACTGATGGGAGTTTCTTTTATTCTGCTAATATAAACAGGGTATAATGAGCAGTGAGGGTAACCTGCGGTTGTTTTTCATGGCCATCTGGTTTCTAGCTAGTTTGGGCTGATTTCTCTAGGTCTTGTTTTATCAAAGACTGTAGTTTGAATCTTATGACTCTTTATCGAGCATGGCCTGCCAGTTCCCTATCTCAAAATTAATATAACAATGTCCTCAAAATGATGGTTCTTTAAGAAATTTGGTAATTGCAATAACTCATTTTCTGTATAGAGTGTGGATGACAGAGTATAAATGCCTGTAGTACCAAATGAAATAACATGAAATGGAGTAAAGATATCAGAATATAGAAGGAAATAGGGAATTGTAAGATACGCAGGAAATTAAAAGGTTAGATGTTACTTGAATACAGCAATTGTCAATGATGTTAAATATGGCTAAATAGTATATTTTTAAAAACAAATTTAAAAATCTAGCTTTTTTAAAAAAAGTATTGTATCAGTTAGCAAAACATATCTCATTCTCTAAGCCCCCTTACCCACAAAAAAAGGAAAATCTGTGTGAGTCAAACAAGAGAAGTAGCAAGGCACCATTTTATGACCTGTGGTGTGGAGTTTAAGAATAAACATATTTGCTTACATTTTCCTTGAGAGTATTCATTTCAATTCCATATGCAAATTTTTCTACTTTCTGTCTCATTCATTCATTTTTTAATCTAATTATTACTCATGTATTATTCATAGAAGAAATACTTATTTAGTATCTGCTATGGGGCAGACACTTTTGAAGACATAATGAGCAAAAAGACAAAAATATTCCAGCTCACATGAGGTTAATTTCTAGCAGCAGTATAGATAAAAAATAATTAAAATATAGTATATACAATGTAAATGTTGATAAAATCTATAGAAAAAAACAGTGAAGAAATTATGGATAGAATGCAAGTTTAAGAATGGGAGATAGGGTGGAAGAGAAGTGTTTAATGTCCATATACTTTATTCTAGGCAATTTCCTATGTACTAGAGCAATAAAGATGAAGGGAATATGATGCTTACTCTCAAAGAGCTTATTGTTTGGTGAAATTGATATATAATCAGGCTATATTCTAATAAGTACTGTGATGATTTATAGCACACAATAAAATGTAGAGTATTAGGCAAACTTAGGCATGCTGGAAGTAGACTCTGAAATTTTCTTAAGTGTGTGTAAAGTCTCTTTTAGTTGACAACTTTCAATTATTTGCTAGGTGTTTTAAATAATTAATTTCTAAGTGACCTTCTGTACTCCCAAAGTCTTATGATTTAAACTGAAAATACCACATGGTCTTGTAGGAAAATCTTATGGAATTCTGTATAAGAACTCAAAAATAAAAATTTGAGATCTCATGATACCCCATAAGCCCTTGGAAAAGCATTTTTTATAGTTTCATATAAAGTCATTTGGTATGAAAAGAAGATAGTTCAGTCCTGAATTTTTCAACAAGAAAGACAAACCTAAAATTTTTCATTTTTCAGAGTAACTAGGAGACAATGGTAACCTGGGATACCACAAATAAATTCTACCAAAGTTGGAGACCCACTTGAAGTCAGGAATCTTCAAATGGTGGTAGGGAAGACTGATGGGTGAGTTACCAAGAATACAGTCTTGGTGTAGTAAATACTCATTTGAAAAGGACATTATCGCCGGGCGTGGTGGCTCACGCCTGTAATCCTAGCACTTTGGGAGGCCGAGGCGGGCGGATTGCTCAAGGTCAGGAGTTCGAAACCAGCCTGAGCGAGACCCCATCTCTACCAAAAATAGAAATAAATTAATTGACCAACTAAAAATATATATACAAAAAATTAGCCGGGCATGGTGGCGCATGCCTGTAGTCCCAGCTACTCGGGAGGCTGAGGCAGTAGGATCGCTGTGCCCCGGAGATTGAGGTTGCTGTGAGCCAGGCTGACACCACGGCACTCACTCTAGCCTGGGCAACAAAGTGAGACTCTGTCTCAAAAAAAAAAAGAAAAAAAAAAAAAAAAAAGAAAAAGAAAAGGACATTATCCCACCCAGAAGAGAAAATCTATATCCAGGATGGAGATTAACTAAGATAACAACATTCAAATGCTAGTGAAAGTCAATAGAGAAGGCAAGAACTTTCCCCAGAGTACCCTAAATGTCTGAAACTTCAGGAAACTTTAATGAAATAAAGTTTACAAAAATAAATTCAGGGCATCACGTTGGAAATCAAGGCTGTGTCCCTGGTACAGTGGCCCAACAGGAAGTATGAGAAGAAATCAAGGAAAGTAAGGAGCTGCAGAAGCACTCTTGCTCAACTGATTCGAAGTGTGAGAGGAGCTGTGGCTGTACAAAGGATCCATGCTATAACTATTTCCCACTGTAGCAACTTAGAGGGAGCCAATGAATGGCAAAGCTGGAAAGCTGTCTTTTCTATCTCTACTCCTGCCAGAGGAATCTATTGTAATAATTCAGGAAAATTCAACTTACTCAAATATGAGTAACAAAAACAGAGTATATCTTCCATACAGATAAAGCTATATAGATATAGTTCTGGTAAGGAAAAAATACAAAGGCTACATTTACTTTTGCTCCCTACATGTATACTGCTTTCGAACTTTGAAGAATGTTTTTTTTTCAAAGATGCTCCTTGCTAGAAACCAAAAGGGATATTTTCAGCCACAGTATTTAGCAGTAAATTAATTTGCAAGTTAAGTGACTGGTAATCACAAAATTTTGTTCTTTAGAGAGATTCTGCAGTAAATTGTGACCATGTTAAAACTTCTCATGTGTTTTGCTACCAATTTAAGGGTCTTATTACACTTTCTGGAACACTTTTTGTGTCTTCTAAAAATATCTGAAAAGTTCCCTGACTCCAAAGCAAAGAGGAAATTACTGGCCTGTTGAGAGAAGAAGCAGAAGGCTGAATTAAATTGCTTCTCTAAGAGGCAACGCAAAATAATTACATAGTAAGGGGCTAAGATCTGGAACATATTTAGCAGGATGTAGTATTTAACTGTTGCCCTCTAAAACCTACAATATTGGGGGATTATGATGAAAGTAAGCTACTCATTATCTGTAATTGGTCACTTTTTAGAAAATAAATGAATGCTTTTTAAGTTATTACTTGGGTACAATTGTTAAATTTTGTTTTCCTGTTTAAAAAAAAACACACAGTGCCTGAGATTCTCAGTAGAAACAAGTTAACTCTTTCTTCTCTTTATATGATTTTCCATGATAAAACTTTTGTATGCAGTTTCAACTTATTGTACCTCTACCTAGAAGTGAGAATGCACATAGATGGAATGGTACATTTTGATTCACTTTCTCCAGTTAACTTGATCAAATTGCCAGTTTATCTTTGTAATTAGATTGTCTAATCCATCAGCCCATTTTTTTATAAGTTAAAATGTTTACTGTAAAGAGATCAGAACTGTCTTTCTTTCAAGTTAGTTATTATTAGTAAAATATAGTCAATTCATATTCCAACTTCCTATGGGTTTTTCTACCTTTCTAATCTTCCTTCCCAAGGATAGTACCCTTGTGATGTTAGTGGTAAAGACCTTGGTCTGAATGATTTTGTCTATGTCTTTGCTGGGTTTTGCTGCATACTGGATGGCCACAGCTGTGCATATGTGATTCTGCAGTGATGAGTCTCACTGTGTGGCTATTATACCAGGTACTTTTAGATGCCCTGTGAGCACCCACTGCATAAGTCCAAATGCTTGGCTTTATCCTTGAAATATGAGATGTCTGCATTTTGTGACCTCCATGGGTGACCTCATGCTATTGACTAACACTCTTAGACACATGTGTCCATTATGTGGCATTAATGTCTCTTATACACCAAGTGGAGGTTATGGGAGATAAGGGCACTATTCGGTATTTACCAATCTAGTCATCACCCTACACTTTGGCTTTTCTATTGCTCCAATTCTCTGCTGTATGTGGTGGGGACACAGAGTCTCAGCTTATATGTTCTCATATGTTTCCTCACATATATGAGTTCCTTTGAGTATATAATCATATTATTTTATTTCCAAAGTCTCTTCACCCTGCTATGGCATCCTGTTTTGTTTAGCATTATGGAAGCATCATATACATTTTATTTTTTCTTTTCCCCACCCTACATCTTCTTTGCATCACTCAGAAATCAACTGACCCAGGGTTAATGCTAAAGGGACTGCAAAGGGAAAAAAAAGGCTCAACAAATTATAATTATTTTTAAACTCTCAAAGTTCACTATTTTATCATGATTCCCCAGGTAAACTTCAAAATTTCCATATGAAAATACCTCATCTCAAGATTATCAGGTTCTAGTAATTCAATATTCTTTTCTTATTGCAGTAGGTTGCAGTGCCCAATTCCTACACTTAGTATAAAGGGCTCAAAATGGAGCTGGAAACACAAAAATAGAAGGGAAAATATGACTGTCATTATAGTACATTTTGTGCTCAGGGAGTGACAGTTATTAGCCAGATAACTCTCTAAAATTCAATTTGTTTCTCTTCAGTCATTCACCTTAATCAATGCAGTTTAAATAATTATCAGATAATATCTGAGCTGGCTCAACAACACCAGATTTTTAAAGCCCATACAAGAATTTGTTAAGAATGACAATTATGAGCAGGAAATAAATGATATACAATTTATTTTTATTAATGATTAATGAAGACCTAAATTAATAAATGTCAAATTAAAAGGTTTTATATGTGTGGTTCAGCTAATAACATTAAATCCTTAATCACTAGGGAACTGCCAAAACTCTTAGGTAAAGTTGGATATAAATATTATATTAATTTAATCAGGAACCTCTCCTTTTATTGCTCTGAGTTGCAGCATTTCAAATGCCATATCAATTCTTATCAGTGATTTCCTTGTATTGGTACTTTTAATACCAATTATATAGCATACTTATCTGTCTTTATTTAGTCAGAGTTTATACTTTAAATATAACATATTCAATTCCTAAATTTCTACAGCAAACCTCTTTACCTTTTAAGCAATATGCAATTCTGTGCATTAAATACAGAATAAAAGGAGATATGTTTACTTCAAGTTAGTCTGAAAACTACTAACCATAGCTGCTAGTTACTGAGTTGTGTGTTAGCCTTGCTCACACAATTGTGCAACCAAACCCATGGTGACTAACTCATGATCTGAATCCCTGTCTCTTTATTCTCTCTGAGCTTCACCTGCCGGGAGAGAAGGGTTTTCCATTTTGTTAACACTTTGAGGACAAGTGGAATTCATTGAGGATAGCTATGATCTTCTCTTTAAAAAGAATCTCATTGCAGACTAGCATTTGGCCCTTACATGATTGCAGTAAAGGAATATTTAATAGTCACTCTGGCTCTAGCAGCTTGAGTTAGATTGCTTAGATTATTTTTCCACATTCTGATTTTAAACACCTATCAAAATTTGGCAGATATCTAATATTTGACATACTGTCATTATACTTGTTTGTGTAAAGAAATATATTTAAGTTTATATTATAAAGGCACTAAGTAAATAACTTAAGCTTTCAATTAATCACAAGCAAATTACATACTAGATAAAACATCTTTAAGTTGATGTGTTTATTTTTCTCTTTCAACTTTGTTGATGTCATATACCATCGTTTGAAGTCAAATGTTTCTTGTGAAACTAAATTTAAACTCAGAAACAATATTTACTATTTTCAGAAAAATATGCATAGGTATCATTTTCAGGGAAATTTGACAACTTTACATTTTGAAACCAACTTTTTAGTCTTTGTAATTCTAAAATTTCCTTTTTAATTTTAAGAATTCAAATATTTTCCAAATGAAAGAAAATATGGTAAATATAATGCAAAGAAGTAGTAAGTAATAACCACAATGTATATACATGCACACACATATCAATTTCTAAAAATGAATTTCAATAGTGCCATATCTAAAACCAAATATAAATCAGTTTCTAGAATATGTATTTAAATTAATAATTGTCTTCAAAATATTCTGTTAACCCAATGTTCCATGAATAAAAATAGTCCCACATGACGATTTTTTGATATCATTAATTAATAGTAATACATTTTTGTATTAAAAGGAAAGAATCATCTAAAACAACTAAGAAGTTTTCTAAAGCTAGAGATAACTCCATGTTAATATCACGCCTTGAAAATTATCCATTCAATTTATATTTAGCTAGAAAATCAGCTTTAAAATGTGCTTCTCACCTTTAAGAATGTATTTAAATTACTCCAAAATGATTTAGTAGTAGAAATTCTTAGAAAGTTGAAGAAAAATTATTGGAAGTTCATCTAACAGTATGAACTTTTTTGAAGATCAGTTGATACATGAATGCTATTGTAAAATTTATCAACTATATACCAGTCCAACTAACTTTAACATAATTTCATATTATTGAATTACTTTAAGTCAAACAAACAACCTGCATTGGCATGTGCGATACTTCAGAAAATAATTCAAAATGGGTTATCTATTTTCTAAATTATTGCCTTTATTATGTAGCAGTTTATAGGTTATCTTTAAATGATGGGAATTCTGCAGCAAAATTCTTATATGAAATGGAATGCTGAAGTATTTGGGGGAATGAAAAATTCCTATAAACGAAAGATTAAAATTTTATTGTTACAGAACATTTTGCCCATATTAACATCTGTTCCTGTTTGGGGAGATTTTCCTCTTGGCAAGGGAGGACCATGCTCATCCAATAGTTCTCAACCAGTCCCAGAATGTGTGGAGAACTGCTAAAAGAGCTCATCACTCTGCACCTGTTCAGGCTACACAGTCCAAATTTGAACTACGGAGTGAAAGCAGAATAATACACAAAAGGTGCAGCAATTCTGCAAAAAGGAATCACATTATGTGTTCCCAGTTGTCAGTATTCATGAATACCCCACATAATGTGATAGCAAAAAGAAAACTCATCAGATTTGTAATTGCAGTATTTCAATATTGAGGACCATATAGTGCTGTTAAAATTTTCTGAAGAAAAATTTAAACATAATTAATTGTTAACCCAAGTTAAATGCTTCATATACTATATTTGCTATTTTCTCAAGTCAATTTTGATAGACTGTCTCTTCCATATTCTAGGGAATGCTGGTTGCTTTCAGTAACTTGACAGCTTCTTAGAAGTCATTTTACTGTGGATACCTAATCAATCCTGTTTTTATCCTTAGTATTGAGGCCTGCTGGAATAAAGGAAAGAGTTTGGGTCATGATCTAGTAGTCCAAAGAGACCCTATTTATTACTATGCCTGTCCTGGGAGATTGCACATAAAAGGTTGATTGGGCTCAAAGTCTGAGACAATGAGTTGCACTTCTGTAAAGTGCAGAGATTTCCACAATTCCATGGATTCTCAAAGGCCACTTCTGAACTATAAAAAAGGCTGTATGCCTAAAGTACTATGCTTTCCACATCCCACTATTCTCACTCAGAGAATACAGCGAAACCACTGTTTTATTCATTTTCTTGAAAACATTTTGTTATTTTGAAAGTGTAAAGATTCAGTAGAAAAAAAAGTTTGTGCTATTCGAGAAGGAATTTGGCTCTTACAATGCTATTTAAGCTGCTAATGTTTGGTCGTTACTCAACATCTAACCAATAATCCAATGGATTCTGATATTCACAAACCCAGTCAATAAAGCAAACAAAAAAATAAAATCACTCATTGTGCTTTCCCTAGCTTCTAAAGAAGCTAAGAATATCTTTTACTCCATGTAAGTAGAAAACTATTGCAACTAATAGAAGTAGCCAGCCAAAGTCCCAGAAATCTGGATATTGCTCCTGCCAGAAATTACTTTTAAATAAATTAGCTGAACACTAATCTTTACAAAATTCCCCTTATACAACCTTGAAACCTTGAAATCCAAGTTTGGGATTAGCTTTTGAGCCCATATGTGTCTCAGAGATGAGTGATTCATTACTTAGGATAACGCATCTCCTGCAAATAGAAGTACTGTTGATCTTCGCGATGGGGGTCTAAGTACCACTGAAAATAATATATCATTGAAACATCATGGAATTTTCCTTCAGTTGACAGAAAATGTAACTTAAGTGAGGAGAGAAGCTTTATAGCTATTGTATATCATTGCATTCTACCACAAAGCACTCTTCCTGGTGCATTATCAATTCCAATCTATACTTCTAATTGTTCTGTTGTTCTCCTTGGTGTTATTAAATAAATGAACTAGTGAATGCTACCACTTACATTTTAAAAAGCATAAAATATAATGATAAAATTAACAAAATAATTATATAAAAGTAGGCTTAAATACAAAGGAATTTTTTTTTACAAATCAAATATTGCCATATATTTCCTACATAACTGTTGAATGGAGGAGAGGCTTTAACCAATATCTATAAAAACTTTTCTGAAGAATGCTCCATATTCTTAGTCTCCAGCATTCACTCAGATCTTGTGCACATCATAATGTGGAGTAAGGGCAATTTTGTGCAAATCTGAAACTAGCACTAATAATAATTATTTGCAACAGCACTAAAAATTTTCAATAGATCATTATAATAAAGAGGGTCCCAGTCTAAATTATAGTGCTTTCTTAGTATCTTGATATGTGCTTGGTAACATCAGTGTATATCAGCATAGCACTCTGTGATTTCAAAGAGTATTTCCACATGAATTAATATATTTTATTTTTTTAATTGGACATGAAATAGGCAGTATAGGAATTTAATTATCATTTAAATAAAAAATCAAGAGTTGATAATTCAGAATTATCAATTATCTAAGCCAACCAGTATCCTTTAAAGCAAGAATTGAAACAATAATCTTATAATTCCTTTATCAGTCTGAGAATAATTCCTATTACTGCCCAATGATAGCAAAATGTTATAACTGTGGAGGTATATAAATGGTCAACAATGAAAAACATGGTTTATATAGCATAAAACCATAAACATACTCAAAACCTCTTTTTCACTTTTATGTGCACTAATGACAGGGCATATTTATTCAGCATCATCTTCATTTACAGGTGAATAGATAAGGACACTTTCCTCACCTATCGCCTATATGCCTCCTTTATTTTCTACTGTGTTCTCCTTATAGTCTGCTGGTTTTGAAAACACGTGGCTATTCTGGGGCATTCTCACAGTTAACTTCCTGTCAGCTATAAATTGTAATTTTGAAAGACTCTAGGGAGTTACTATTAGCTCATATAATGATTCTTTACTGTTAAATGCATAAAATTTTGGGCATTTTGCTAAAGTCAGAAATCTCTCTAAAAATGTTTTATCTACTTAATTTGGAAGCATTATTTTGCCTAATATATAGCTTGCTTTATTTAAATATAAAATTCAATAGATTTTAATTTTGCTGGATCATTTTGAAAGCAGATATTTTCAGCAAAAGCTGCCTACAATTATTGATCTATTTAGTCTTTTAATATAATGGCTGTTTTATATGATTATTTTCTTCAGGTGACTTAAAGTTTCAATTTTCTTGAATATACATCAAAAGAATATTTTGTTATTTTATTGTGCAACTGAAGCAGGGCCATGAAAATAAATCACTATTATGTCCACATGTATGACAAATTTTGTGATGGGTTCTCGAAGGGTCAGTTACTATGAGATGTTTTTCTTGGGAGAAGAATGGAAATTATTGGTACATGAAGCTAAAATGGAATTGGGTAGGAAACATGTCATGTGTCAGAGGAGAATGAAGAGAATTGAGTCTATATCTTACAGTTTTAAAGCATGTTGCATTTACCTGAGAAAATTTATGATACAAGATTCTAAGTGACACTCTTTTATAAATAAAAGAGACCATTTCCATACTTGTGCCATACAGCTGCAGTTCCCAAACTCCAGGCCCTGGCAAGGTACTGGTCTGAGGCCTGTTAGGAACCAAGCCATGCATTACCACCTGAGTTCTGCCCCCGTACCTCACCCCCCTCACTCTGTCCATGGAAAAATTATCTTCCATGCAACCCATTCCTGGTTCCCAAAAGGTTGGGGACAGCTGCATAAAGAACTAAATGGGTCAGTGGGGAAGCAAGGGAAGTCATCAAAGTTATCCAGAATATATTAATATAATAATCATCATCAAACTTATTGGTACATATAGCAGGAAATGTGGCAATGGTCCTTAAGCCACATAAGCATAAAGAAACCAAGGTCAGAAAAGTAGATAGCTGAGTAGATTGTTTATTAGCATGTGTAAGGAAACCTTTGGCACTCCTAAAGTAACTGATTGAGGTTAATCAGTGAGATGAAACCTGCACTGAGCTACTCTGTGCGACTATATAAGCCTATGAAAACATACATTTAAAAAGTTATAAATATATATATATATAATTATTTTGCACCATTATCAACCTCTGTATTTTCTACCTAAAATAGTATTTGAAAATAGTGAAGCAAATGAACCTCGAAATCAGCTGGACTTCACCATTTAATTTTGTTACCTATTAGAGTGCACACATGAAAAAGCTATCCTTTTTCTCTAACAATTATTTATTTGTGAAATACAAAAATAATAGTATATGTTCATGTCAGTGAGAATGTTTTTATTAATATTTGCATTTACATATAAAAAATTAAAATTGATTTTTCAAAAAAATGATAATATAACTTCAAATATACAAAGGTAGGACTAAAATCAGGCACAGTTTGATCCAAAATTTCACAAGGCAGTTATAGCTCTGCTTCTTTTTCAAATCTGTGTTCCTCTGAGTTTTGGCTTCAGTCTGAGGCTGGTATTCTTAATGGTAGCAAGAATGGGTTGTGTGAGTTTTGACTCTTAAAATATCTTATCATTCTGTCCATAGAACAATTTCCATCTTCCCAGAAAGTGATCTAAATTTGCTGGGATAGGACCAGTTAAGGTCAGACACCTACCTCAGAATAATGCATTGTTTTAGGTAAGTACACAATTCTGCTGATTATCTTAGCCTAGATAAAGGGCTTCACACCTTGATCTAGGAGTAGGACAGCTTCCCTGAAAGAAGATGCTCAGTTCCTTTAGTGGGTAGGGAGCTATAGCAAGAAGAAAAAGAAATCCATATTTGCTAAGAAGGCAAATATCAATTATCTACTATATTATTTCATTAGGTTGTGAAAATTAAATGAGATAATGCACACAGAAGGATTTACACAATGCATGATCCCTATTAAGCATTTATGCTGTTCATATCAGCAATAATGATGATAATGATGCTCTTTTAAGTGCATTTAGAATATATAATAGAAATATATTTTAGACAAATAAGCCTACTTCTAGGCAACTTGATGAACTGAGTGTTAGTATCTAATTCTGGCCCCTTCCAAGTTTAACATTAAAATGATGATTTTATATAAAAATAAGGAGATATATATATATATATATATATATATATATAGTGGAAATATAATACAGATTGGAAAAAGTATACCTGCCAACAACCCAGAAGACTATCTAGAAAAAACTATCTGAAAGAAGAGTCAAATTGATCTATAATTATTCCCAAATCCTTTTTTAAAAGTGCATAGAAGAAACTAGACACTACAGTAATCCTTTTCTAAAGTGAGTGAAGGGTGGACGTCACTGGGCAGTTATGCAGTCATGGAGCACACGCACTTGGCCGTGCACTGATCTGAGATGCCACACCAAACAAGGATACTACGTCTTACCTTTACCATTCAAAGGGGATAAACAAAATAAATAGTTCCAGTTAACTGTTAACAGCTTCACAAAACTTAATGTAATTCTTAATCATGAAAGCAATGGTTCTATAGCCATCATCCTTAGAAAGGATTCTCTCCTTACTCCCTTCAGCTGGTTCTCTGAATTGACAACATTAAACTACCCTAAATTTCAATGATTTCTGTGTATTTTACCTAGTTCTGAATGATGTATAAAGCAAACAAATTACTAACAAAACTAATCTCCAGTGTTAAATACTGATCAAGCAGATAATTTTCTCTGAAAGGATAAATAAATAAAGTAATAAATAGAATAAAGAATTAGACATGTGAAAAAAATATATATATATATTTAAATTTTGATAGATTTGGGGTATGAGTGAATTTTGGTTACATGAGTGAATTGTATAGTGGTGAAATATAAGTTTTTAGTGTACCTATCACCTGAATAGTGTACATTGCACTCAATAGATATTTTTTCTTCCTTTACCCTCTCTTTCCTCCCCCTTCTGGGTCTCCAATGTTTACTGTACTACAAAGAGTAGTAAGGTTTATGTTATATCCATGTAATACTATATTTTCTTGACAATTTATATAAATTGGTATATAAACTTTACCTTGACATATGTTGATCAGAAAGAAATTTATCCAGTTAGGCCACATTGATAGAGATTTCTATTAAAAGCCTTAAATTGTCTTATTTCAGGTTGATTTCATTACAGGATATGATAAAACTAGAGTAGAATAGTTAATGCCTACTTGGGGATAGAGAATAGGCCTAATAATCTACCACTCGATGTCTATGCCCTGACCTTCACCTTAAGGAGTTTCACTTATGACTATTTTCAAGTGATGTCTTTCCTTTTCATATGTGGCACAGTTCCTTGGCTCAGTAACTGCATATTTTGGTGATTTGGTCCATGGATTAGTGTCACTTCTTATTCCATCAGATGTGAGGTCTCACTGTCAACACACCTACAACTGGATAGCTACCTCTGGGGATCTAGGTCATCTGATGTAGCCTTACAATTTTTTATGAGTTTGAAACCACTTTTTTTTTTATAGTCATCCACAATATCCACTTTACTTCTATCTTCAAATTCCCACAGAGACTTCCATTCCATCTGACTTATTTGCCTGAGCATACATAAATGTTACTGACATTATCCTAAAGTTCTATGAATGTCCAAATGACACACTATGAGTGTCATCCCGGCCCTTCTTCCACTGCTGAAAATAATTGTACCTTAACTCTGATTACTCTAAAGACCTGTCCTTTCCCTCCTCTCCCAAGGTTGTACCATCTCCAAGGTATATTGCTGCTGATTTCCAGTCAAGTGGCCTCAATCCAGAATATCTCATCAGTAAGTCAAGCAGCTAAATTTGCCTTGGCTGAAATAGAATCACAGGACTTGTACCAGACAGTGATGGTGGGCACAGAAGGTCCTTGGAAGCCTCTATAATTATATAATTGGCACTTTGGGAAGTTATTTAAGCTTCTCCTGAAAGCAGTAAATTCCCCTTGAATTCTTCCCCCTTTATTGTGTTCCTTAATGTAATCCACTTTAGGAGTTAACTGTATTCTAGTCCTCTCTCCCTTTTTTCCCACACAAAGGCCATTTCACCCAAACTATTGAATATAGCCTAATATTCTATCCTCATTTTACTCCCAGTGGTAGGGCAAGATCTCTGCCTTTCATTCAGTCTTGCTAAGATTTTATTGCTTTAGATAAAGCAATAAACTCAGCCTCTTCTATGAGAATTATCTGTTTTAAATAATGATTCTCATAATTAGATTTGAATTCTCTCAAACTAAGAGAGAGAGAAAGTGAATTTTCCAAGGTGCTTAGAGTGGGGAATAGCTGAAGCTGCTCCTTTCTCTCATAAAACTTTGATAATAAGCTGTCAAATCTTTAATAGAAAACTCCATTTATTTATTTTCTTATCTCCATTTTTAAAACCCAAATAAACAAAATCACGCAGCTGATCTGTCATTTCCTAACCTGCCTTTCACGTCTCCACTTTCTGCTCCCTTTCTTTCTTAAGGTTTGGGCTATTTTTCTCCTTATACAGTCCTTCTGTAACAGTGACCGATTGCCTTAGTCCTTCGGACTACCATAACAGAATGGCATAGAATGAATAGCTTATAGGCAACAGAAATTTATTTCTTAATGTTCTGGAGCCCGGGAATTTTGACCAGGGAAATCCTACATCAATACACTGGCAGATTTTGTGTCTGGTAGCACACTCTTCTCACTGCATTTTCATAAGGCAGAAGAAATCAAAGAGCTCTCCAAATGGCTTTTATAAGGCCACTAATCCATTCATGAAGGCTCCACCCTGATGTTCTAATCATCTATCATAGGTTCCACTTCCTAATACCATTACGTTAGTGGTGGTGGGGGAGGATTTTAACATATGAATTTGGGGGGGGAAGGAGCATGAATGGCCAGTCTATACCACTGATTCACTAAAATCCTGTCTGCTGAATATTAGCCTGGCTTTCAAGGGCAAGTTTATATAAGGCACTCAAGATTGGGACCCTCACTGTATCACTACATTTATCAACATCCCTGCCAATGGCATTGTTAGGTTTGTCTCTATGATTATCTAAGGACAGTACAAAATTGTTGATATTGCTAACATTTCAACCCCGGGGAGAAAGGGTTCCATCAGTGTGTGAAGAATAGGTCAATATCCCCACTCAGGATAGATGTGTGCAATCCTTGCATTTATTCACTGCTGCAGATTAGCTGGCATATATACCTGGAAACTCCTAACCATAAACATTTGCAATCTATTGAGGATCTGTTAAAAACTCAAATAATCTGTTCCATTCAATAGATTAAAAAGTTAGTTATGCACTTTCTCAACACTAATTCTAAGAATATATGACAATATGATTCATCATGCTTTATAGCATGATCCAACTATTTAAAAGAATACCCTCCTTGACCCCCAGATATCTGTATATTTCTACAGAAAATAAATTACCTTGAGTTACTTGCAAGTAATTATGACACCTCTCCACAGCCATGAATGGTTAAGAGGGCTTTTCAGTGAGAGGAAAAGCAGTCCTACAAAAATATTTTTCTCCCACGTTAGGCTACTCTTTTGTAAGACTTCTAGTCTGGATCAGAACTGTTAATAATAGCTGAGAAATTGAGATTTTACTACCTTTTCTTGAGCATTAACTGCCTAACAATACACTTAGTAGATTCCACTTGGTCAATTTTTTTCCAAATTCCACAGAAAAGATTTCCTCACATGAATGTATCCTATTGTTTGCCTCAGATGGAGGATGGGTAGGCGGCAATTCTATCATCAGATCCACATGACATTTTTCCATTCCTACCTTTTTCCTAAAAAGTGCTCTAGCCATTATGATTCATGAGTCTGAAAAGCACAATGCCAATGGAAGCTAACACAAAAATTAAATGACCAGATCTGACACAAATAAGAGACTTGATCTAGCATTAAATTTTACTAGTAATTTGAAGGATACAATCATGTAAGAAGCAAAAACAAAGCTGGAAGAGACCCAGAGCACATTCTGTGCGGCTCCTCTGGCACTTCATTCTTAAACCGGACACAGTCCCTCTGGCCTATTATATATATGAAGTCGCCAAAGGTCATTGGTAGTTTAAAACACTCAAAAGAGATTTTAGGTTATGAAGCATCTTTTTTTGATACTCAGGGATTGTGTGACATTTTCAGGGAGGCATGTCTAATATCTCCATAGACTTTAGGTTTATTGTACACAATTCTAAACCATGGTCATTCTGCTAAAACTAATCCATGGATAATACTCTCCTCCTGGCAAATGTCAATAGTTTATTTACCAGAAGATCAAGATGCCTGTATATTTACAAGGAGATAAGATCAAGTCATCAATTTTTTTTCCCAGGACAACTTTCCTCAACAATTTTCCCTTATAATTTATAGATAAATGCATTTCAGATCAGCTGCTTAGCTGCTTTCTCCTACAATCCAGAATGTGTTTAGGCTATTCTGTAACTATAAAATCTAGAAATTAATAAGAAAGAATAGAAAATTGATAGAAAATAAATTTGATATGATATTCCTATATCCAAATAATATGTCTTTTGCATACAAGGCAGTTTATATTCAAGTATAAATAAATATGAGAAAATTACTTCACAAAAAGTTATTTTTACAAAATTATTCACCTAGAGTTTTTTACTAGTGTGTATATGTCTTCATTTTCTACTTAAAGTTTTATAAATTCATTGTTTTAACATTTAGTTCCATTTGAGTCTATTCTAGTATATGTAGGTGGTATGAATGCAATTTCATCTTTTTTTCAAATGTCTCTCTATTTCATTATTGTTTACAATGTTGTCTTAATTGCATTGATTTGAGATACTCCCTTTATCACATAATACATGTTCATAATAGATTGTTTCTATTTCAATTTCTGTATTTCTAGTGTCTTCACACAGTAAAAAATACTTTTTTTCTTCTTTTTAGGGACAATGCCTCACTATGTTAGCCAGGCTGGAGTATAGTGGCTATATACAGAAGCAATCGTATTGCACTACAGCCTCTAACACCTGGCCTCAAGAGGTCCTCTCACCTCAGCCTCCCAAGTAGCTGGCACTACAGATGTGGGCCACCACATCTGTGGGCCACCACACTCAGATATATATATATATACATATATATATATAATTTTATGTAAACATTATATATATATATAATTTTATGTAAACATTATATATGTATGTTATTATGGGATATATTAGTTTGCTTGGGCTACTACAACAAAATAACACAGATTGAGTCACTTAAATAAAATTTATTCCTCATAGTTATGAAGGCTACAAAGTCCAAGATGGGGTTGCTTGGCTGATTCAGTTCCTGTTGAGTGCTTTCCTCCTGGCTTGTAAATGCCATCTTCTCGCTATGTCCTCACATTCTTCTATAGTGCATGTGCATGTACATGCACACACAAACCCATCACTCTGATATCTCCTCTTATAAGGACACAAATTGTATGTAATCAGGGCCTTACCCTTATGAAATAATTTAACCTTAATTACTTCCATAAATTACCAATCTCCAAACATAGTCATATTGAAGTTTAAAGCTTCAACATCTGAATTTTGGTGGAACACAAATATTTAGCTCATAACATGGGATCTTGATCATATTAATATATGTATATTTTATTATACAGTAAAACTACTACCAAACTTACTAAAACATCATTTTTAGAGTTATTCTTGCTGTTTTTCTGACTTACTTTCCCTAATAAATACCAGAATCAATTTCTCTTACACCAAAAAAAAAAATTGATATAAAGAAAGTCTAATAACCAACCAGGCATTTCATATATATGTATGTATAATTAATCCTTGAACTGCATGGGTACACTTACACAAGAATTTTCTTATGCCTCTACCACCCCTGAGATAGCAAGGCAAATCCTTCCTCTTTCTTCTCCTCCTCAGCCTACTCAGTGTAAAGACAATAAGGATGAAGAACTTTATGATGATTGACTTCAGTTAATTAATAGTAAGTATATTTTCTTCTCCTTATGATTTTTTTAGTAACATTTTCTTTCCTCTAGCTTAGTTTATTGTAAAAATACAGTATAATAATACATATAATTCATAATCGCAAGGCTGTGGAAACAGCCCAAGTGCCCATCAATTCAAGAATGGATTAATAAAATGTGGTATATGTATACCATGGAGTACTATTCAGCTCTAAGAAACAATGGTGATATAACACATCTTATATTTTCCTGGTTAGAGCTGGAACCCATATTACTAAGTGAAGTATCCCAAGAATGGAAAAACAAGCACCAGATATATTCTCCAGCAAACTGGTATTAACTGAGTAGCACCTAAGTGGACACATAGGTACTACAGTAATAGAGTATTGGGGAGGGGGGAGGGGGGGCAGGTATATACATACATAACAAGTGATAGGCGTACCATCTGAGGGATGGTCATGCTGGAGACTCAGACTTGTGGGGGGAGGGGGGGAAGGGCATTTATTGAAACTTTGAAATCTGTACCCCCATAATATGCCGAAATAAAAATAAATAAATAAATAAATAATAAATATAATACACAAAATATGTGCAAATCCACTGTTTATATTACCAGTAGTACATCCAGTCAACAGTAGGCTATTGGTAGTTAAGTTTGGGGGCAGCTAAAAGTTATATGCAGATTTTTAATTATGCAAGGGACCAGCACCTACATCCCCTATATTCTTCAAGGGTCAATTGTATTTGTATTTATATTTATATGTGTTTCCTTCACTATAATAAGAAAATACAACTTTTGTGATAATTTAAATATGTTTGCCAAAAAGTAAATGCTGGAAACTTAATCCCTAATATGATAGTGCTGAGAGGTGGAGCCTAATGAGAGGTGATTAGGCCTTTAGGGCCCTGCCCTCATGAACATATTAATGCCATCATCATAGGAGTGGGTTCCTTATTAAAGGATGAGTTTGGCCACTTTTTTGCTTTCTTTTGCTGTCTTTCCCTCCATGCCACAGGATGATCCAGAAAGAAGGTCATCACCAGATGCTGGAAACTTGATATGGAAGTCTGCAGCCTGTAGAACTGTGAGAAAGAATTTTTTTTTATAAATTAGTATCTGGTCTTATGTTACAACAGCAGAAAATGGACTAAGATACTTCCTGTTCTAGGAGCCATAGACATTTATAAAAGTTAACTTATCCTAAAACATTTGTTAAAAGGTCAAAGAAGGTACTGCAAAATAAAATTAATAAAACATAATTTATGATAAAATACAAAACAAAAGATACATTAATAATAAAGAATAACAGACTTCTCATTCTCAATTAAAACTTTATATGAAAAGCAAAATAAAAATAAAGGAAGTCTTTTGAAAAACATTATAAATGAATTTAATACATGTCAGAATTCATGACATTCAAGAAAAAGAGTAGTGTCAAACATTCCTACAAATAAAATTTAAGAATAAGAAAAGAATTAAATAATCACTTAATATATTTGAAACTTTAACAAAGTAAACCAAATGGACACAGGAATAGGAAATAGGATAAAAACTCAAAAATTAACAAGTTAAATCACCCATAAAATAGAACTGCTCCAAGAATAATAATGCTCATTTTTAAAAATATGAAAAATTGGCACACCACTCACTAAAATAATGAATAAAAAAGAATAGAAAATGTAACAAATTACAAGAGAGAAATAATTACTGCAATAAAAATAATTTAAATATATATTTATTTCTAAATTTGTGTGAATAATTTTCAAAATATTTTAAAGATATAATTTCCTAGAAAAATAATATTTCTAAATATAGCATTCTAAAGATGGCTTACCTGAGACATCAGCTGCCAGCTCATCTCAAAAGGAAGAAAAAGTTTTAGATGAAAAAACAAAAACAAAAACCGGTAAATATAAATTAGGTGTAATTCTGAAGGAAAAGTACCAGAACCTAGCAGAGATTACATTGAAGAAGTTGTGGCAAAGAACAAGAAGGAGCAAGATATCAGCAGAGATTAATCCCTGAGAAGCTTGGAGCCTAGCAAAACTGGTAAGGTAGGGGACCTGTTTCTCCCTACCTCACATCTCTGGCAGTCAGCAAGCACTGGAGCTGCTGGAGGTCCTGTCTACCCTCAGGAGCCCCAAAGCTGCTGCCACCAGTAAACTGGCAGCTTCTTGAGGACAAAGCACCAGCTTGCCAGACCTCTTATGGTCACTTCCCGTCACCACAGACCCGAGCTGAGATGGCAGGCGCCATTTTACTTTTCCATCCACTGTGTGCCTATTTCCTTCCCAGGTAGTTTCAGCCCCTCATTTCTTGTCTCACTTGTTCCCACAAAAACATTTAACAACTCCATCCCAGACTGCAGGAGCTACAGGGGCTGGTGGGTCCTGGGGGATCTGCATGACCCCAGAGCTGCCTTCTGGAGAGAGAAACATTCTGGATGGGCTGACTTCTAGAGAGAGGGGCAGAGATGATCAGAGTGCTAGCTTTCCTTCACCAGACTCTTTTCCTCCCCTGCCCCTCCCCTGCCCATGGATGCCAAGACAGATGATTGAGCTGGGGCTCTCAGTAGTTACTGCTTCCCCTCCGCTGCTGTGTCCACCACACAGAGGCTTCTGGGGAGAGGGGGGCTCAAACATTTCCTCTTAAAGACCTGCAGGAGACTAAGGGGTGCTCAGACTGTGAGCTCCCTGCTCACTGGCCCTGCCTCATTCTGCTTGCTGAGCTGCTCCATCAAAACAGGGAATTCACTGAAGTGGAGATACATGAAACCTGCTTGAGCAACTTCAGACCAGTATATTTCTCCTTGGTATGGTAAGAGATTAATTTTCAGGGACCTGGGAATAGGCCTGCAAGCCAGATCCTGTACCCACAGGTCTCAATTGTGTTGCTTGGGGGCACAGAGGGGAGATTTGTGACCTAATCTTGGGAGGCAAGGGAGCCCACATAGGCAGAACCTAAAAGAGAGTGCAGTGTGGATTCCAGCTGCAGCACACTAATGGAGCACTCCTCCCTCCAGAGGAAGGCCATGCTTTCAGCCCAGGGCAGGATCCTGGACAAGGAAGCTCCCAGCCCACAGTACCATTGCTGGTGAGCTAAACTAGTTTAAGCTCCTACCTGAGGATAGATGCTGGAAAGACTGCAGAGTAGGGGATGGAGAAGAGTGAAACCCCTCCTGACAGCCAGATTGTGCATTTCACACAGCCCTGCTCCCACAAGCAGCCATTCCGTCTTGGTCGGGCCACTTCAGCCCCTCCCTGGTGGCTTTTCCCAGTAGCCTGGGAGCAAACCTTCCACTCCTGTCAAGATAACCACCTTACTGGCTTTGGTGGAGCCTGAGGGCAGGCTCTCCTGACCCAGCCCTATCCAGCCTCACTCCCCTACCCCCACAGGCCTCTGCTGTGGTAGAGAATAAGAACTCACCTGGAAGTTCCAGGGCCCCACCCACCACCTGGAGCATTTGAGTGCTTCTTCTGAGGATCCACAGCTGGTCACAGGTTCCAAAAATAGCACTGAAGCTGGTTCTTTTTGACAAGCACACCTATTGGCAGGGAGGACAATTTGTATAGCCATTTACAACATATACCAACTCAATCATATGGGGTGTGATTGATTCTTACCCACATGCACCACCTACTGTCTCAGAGATTAAACTGGGCATTCCAATATAATTCATACTATTAATAAGGTCACAGGCCTGGGGAAAGAGAAAGGATTTCAAAGACCCCCATCCCTTCAATCAACAGAGACAGGGGTTACTATAGCCTTGTATGTATTACAGCTTGAAGTCTGGTAGACTGATGACTCCCAATTTATTCTTTTTGTTCAAGATGGCTTTGGCACTGTATGGGGGAAGGGCACTCTTGTAGCTCTGGCTTGGGCAAGGCAAGGCATTATATGTAACCAAAATATTTGTACCCTCATAATATTCTGAAAAAAAAAAAAACAACAACAGCAACAAAACAAGAGATAGGGAATCTGGCCACACATACAGCTCACCACCAGTACAGCCTACAAACAACCCACAACTGTGAAAAACACCAAATTAAAGAAATATATAACCAAGGCATCCATGCAGAACTGAGACTTCTATCAAAGCATCCATAAACAAAGACAAAGGTTCTTATCCAACATATGTTACAGACACAATCTTATATGTGAGGGAGGGGGGGAAAGCCCTATTTAAGTGAAAAATCTCAAAACAAGAAACAACAGCTGCTCCTGATGGGAAGGAATAAGTACAAGAACTCTCTCAAAGTATGAAAAATCAGAGCAAAAGGATACCCCTGAAGGGGCATACCAGCTCTTTAACAATCTTCTAGGTATCTACCAAGGCAAAGAATTTATGACTAATACACCAATGGCAATTACAGCAACAACAAAAATAAATAAGCGGTACTTAATTAAATTAAAAATCTGCAGGGCTAAGGAAGTAATCAGCAGAGCAAATATACAACCTATAGAATGAGAGAAAATATTCATAATCTATGCATCTGATAAATGGCTAATAACAAGAATCTACAAAGAACTCAAGCAAAGCAGCAAGAAAAAAAAACTCATTAAAACAGGCAAAAGGCATGAACAGAAGCTTTTCAAAAGAAAATAGACAAATGACCAATAAACATATAAAAAAATGCTCAATGTCACTAATCATCTGGGAAATGCAAATGAAAACTACAATGAGCTATCACCCTATTCCTGTTAAAATGACTTTTATTAAAAAGTCCCAAAGTAATAGATGCTGGCATGGATATATAGAGAAAGGAACTCTTACACACTGTTGGTGGGACTGCAAATTAGTATAAACCCTATGGAAAACTGTATGGAGATTTCTCAAAGAACCAAAAATAGAGCTACCATTTGATCCATCGATCTCACTACTTGGTATCTACCCAAAGGAAAAGAAGTCATTTTATCAAAAAGACACCTGCACTCAAATGTTTAGTGCAGCACAATTCTCGATTGCAAAGATGCATAATCAATGAAATATCCATCAATTCATGAGAAGATTCACAAAACTGTGGTATATCTGTGCCATGGAGCACTACTTAGCCATAAAAAGGATGAATTAATGGCTTTTGCGTCAATTAGGTGGAACTGGAGATCATTATCCTAAGTGAAGTATCTAAAGAATGAAGAAGCAAACATTATGTTTACTTGTTATTGAATTGGAACTAACAGATGAGCACACATGTGCTCAGTGGGGCATAAAATTCAGTGGAAATCAAGCAGGGGGGAGAGGGGAGGAGGGGATGGGTGATAACCCACCTAACTGGTACAGCAAATCTGTAAATCAAGAAGAAACACATCATATCTAAGAGTGAACGCTATCAGATAATAGCAAATAAAATCCCAAGTGATTCAATTAATAGAATTATTAGTTACATAATATAAAATAAATATTTTGTTTCTCTATAACAAATAACAAATTCCATGAACAAAAGTCATGATAACATTAAATACAATGGATATTCATGTGTAAAACAAACAATATTTTTAAAAATAACAAAATATAAAAAATGAAATTTATATTGTGTTAGCAATAATTTGAACACAGAAAAATTAGATTACATAGCTGTAATGCATATCTAAAGAAATTACATAGAATTAAGTTAGAATTAAAAAAATGTAGCAAATACAAAGAAAATGTAGCAGGTACATAGATTAAAATGAAAAATTCTAAAATATATCTAGTCTTGACTTGGAGACAAAAGGAATAGAGACATTGGGAGGGGAAATAATGTTCAAAGAAATAATATCTGATAATTTTTCAAACATGTTAAAGTCAAGCAACTTCCAATTCCAGAATCACAATGAATTAAAGACAAGCTAGTGTAAGAAATATACACTTAAACCCAAGGAAATCAAAGTGAAAACCATCATGTAAAAGAATATTTTAAAAATCACCAATGAGAAAGATAGTTCACATCAAACAGAATGCCAAGTAGACTACTGATAGATTCCTCACCTCAAGCAATGAAGGTAAATTACAGCAACTTATCTTTAGTCGTGAAACAAACTTATTGTACATTGACTTGAATTTGCAGCAAAGTTTTTATAATCATGAATACAAAATGAAGACATATTCAGAAAACCAAAACTTTAAGTTTGACACATTAACATTCACTAAAGATAACTCCTAAGTTATGTTGTTGAAGTATTTTCAGTGGCCCTTGACATAACTTTAGCTTACCTCCAATTTCAACCAGACTTCTGTTGGACAGTTCTTTGTGCACTCACATTCTTTTGACAGCTGCTACCCTCAACACTAGCATTATTGCTTTCTTCTTTCTTCTTCTGGGCATTCTTTGTCGAGATCTCTGGATGTGTAGGCAAACATAGACAGGGATGAATATCTGCAGAGATCCCCTCAAACAGCAAAAATAGGAGCTGGTGGATAAACAATTAGACAATTCTGGCAGGCTTTCTGCAATCTTAGAAGCAACCTTGATTCTTCTCTAACCTTCTCTAATTCTTTCATCTCCTACAATTCTATTTTCTGGGATAACCTTCCAAACTGCCTCCACCCACCTCCTCCTCAGCTCAAGCCCTGATTTTGGAGGCCTCAAACTGAAATAGTTTGAGTTATTAATTTGTACTAGTAAGCATATTTGAATTGTAAAACTATAATATACTCAGAAATATCATCTGGGATATGATTTAATTATTGAACCTAATATGTTTTGTTTAGAAGCAGCCTTGTAGAAAGAAAATGGAATTCCCGCCAATATTTTCACTTGCAGCCCTCTCTCTCTCCAAGTGCATGTGCTAGAGAAAGCCCAAATTAGGAAATAGTGAAAAGGTGGCTGTCTGCAAGCCAGGAAAAGAGCCCTTACCAGGAACCAAATTGGCTTTTATGTTGATCTTGGACTTCTCAGCCTCTGTAACAGTGAGAATAAAAATTTCTGTTAAGTCACACAATTCAAATTTCCCATGAAAGATTTAGATATACTCTACTACAAACTTTGTGAGGGCATTTATCAGGCACATAAATTCACCTAAGCCATCTCTCAAAAAAAGACTTAAAGTACATCTAAGATGGTGCTATACAGAAAGCATTTCTTTCTTAATGTAGTTTCATGTAAACAAATAATCCTCATTGGTGTTTGCCACTAGAAAACTCACCAGGAACTCTGTTGGAAGCAATCTTTTAATTTGGAACAACTTACAGGATGTTTGTAATATTTGTGTTTTTATTTTTCTGAAAATGGGCTAAAAAAATATGGCCACTCTAGAGAAATGTTCATCTCACATCCAAAATTTTGACTGCATGGGTATGATGGTTAATTTTAATGTATGAACTTGACTGGACCACTGGGTGCCCAGATATTTGGCCAAAAATTATTCTGTATACTTATCGAGGAGATTAACATTTGAATCAGTAGACTAAATAAAACACATTTTAATCTGTTATATGGGAGGTAGTCATCCAATTAATTGAAGGCCTAACTAAAACAAAAAGCCTGATACTCCTATCAATAAAGGAAAACTCTTCCTGCCTGACTCCTTGAGGTGAGACCATCTGTCTTTTCTTGCTATCAGAATGGAACTGAAACATTGGCTTTTCTTGAATCTCAAACCTGTCAACTCCACTATTGGTTCTGCAGCTTGGCATCTGCAGACCTTGTGTCTCCTCAGATTCCATAATTACAGTAATTGCATAACCATTTCTTATGTGAATGTGAATGGTGTGTGTGTATGTGTGTGTGTGTGTGTGTGTATCCTCTTGGTTCTGTTTGTCTGGAGAACCCTAACTAATACAGATTTTGGTACCAAGAAGTTGGGTGTTCATGTAACAAATACCTAAACATATGGAAACAACTTTGGAAATGGATAATAAGTAAAGGCTGGAAGAGTTTTAAAATGATTCTAGATATATGAATGTTAAGGATGATTCCAGTGAGATCTCAGTATGTAATGAGGAACATGTTATTGAAAACTGGAGGAAAGGTGATAATTATTACAAAATAGCAAAGAACTTGGATGAACTGTGTTTTAATGTCTTGCAAAAGGTAAAACTTATGAGAAAGTAATAAAATTGGGCATTTAGCTAAAGAAATTTCAAAGCAAACTGTTGAAGGAACAGCTTGGTTCTTCCTAACTCCTGGTAGTCAAATGTGAAAGGGGAGAGATAAATTGAAAAATAAATTGTTAAGCAAACATTAACCAATAATTTAAGATTTTGAAAACTTACAGACTATCCATATTGCAAAAAATGGGAAAGCATGTTCTGAAGTGAACACTGAGGGTGTGGTGAACAACCATTTGATAAGGAGATTATAGGTGCAACTTATGGATCTTAACATCCATCTCATCAGAAGCCAGGAATAGATGTGGGACTATACCAGCTAAAGCACTGCCAGTTAAAACTAAACGGGACAGAGAAAGTGAGACATAATGAAGTGAGACTATTGTCTTTCTTGGATTTTATAAGATCAGACAATGAAGCTATATATTTGGCATCAAATGTGTGCTATTCTTCGAGAAAAAGAAAGAAAGATCGTGAAGTGATTTAGTGATCATCAGGGTGCCACTCCCACCACAACCCCAGTGGGCAAGACCGTTTTTTCCCTGGTTTCAGAGGGTGGGACCTCTGCAGAGAGTCAAAGGGTGGGACAGTTTCTCAGTATCATGGAGTTGATGCTGCCACATCAGTGGGCCTGGAGGGCAGAGTGTCCAACCAAAAAGGATTGTTCTCAAGCCTAAAGCTTTAATGGAATTTACCTTGCTATGTTTTAGACTTTCTTGGATTCCATCATACTTTCTCTTTTTCCAATTTTTACATTTTGCAATGACAATGTTCATCCTATGCCTGTCCACCATCGTATTTTGAAAACACCATGATTTGTCTGGTTTCACATCTAGAGAGGAACTCTACCTCAGAATGAATTGTACCTTGAGTCTCGCCCATGTTATTTAGCAGATATATAGATAAAAATTTTGACTTTAGATCTTAGAATTAATGTTAAAATGAGTTAAGAATTTGGGAGCTATTGGGATGGTATGAATGTATTTTGCATGTGAGAAGGTTATGAATTTTATGAGGGCCAGGGGAAGAATGTCTTGGACTGAATTTTGTTTCCTTTAAATTCATATGTTAAAGCCCTAAGCCCTTTTATGACTGTTTTAGAGATAGGGCCTCTAAACAGATGATCAATATTAAATAAACTTTTAAGGGTAGATCCTCAATCTGATAGATGTTATGCCCTTGCAAGAAGAGAAAGATACACCAGAGCTTTCTCTGTCCAAGTGCACATGCCAGAGAAAGCTCAAATGAGGAAACAGTGAATAGGTAGCTGTCTGCAAGCCAGGAAGAGTGCCCTTACCAAGAACCAAATTGGCTTTTATGTTGATCTTCAATTTCTCAGCCTCTATAACAGTGAGAAAGAAAAATCCTGTTAAGTCATACAATCTATAGTATTTTGTTATGGCAGCTCCAGCAAATTTGGATGATGGTTCTCATATCCATGTAAATACCCATTTCTGATATGAAAGAAACCTCTGCATAGGTGCATTATTATAGTAATGATGAGGAGCAGAACTACTAAAAAATACCAATCTCCCTGAGAAGAATTTGAGCATCCTTGAATGCTGCTGAAAATTGTTGCTTACATTACCAGCTAACATTAATAGGAGTTGTCACTGTCAGTTTCACTCGCTGCCAGGAACTCCATCTCTAGGAGGGTTTAACAGTTGATGAAGAAACTGCTGGTAGGCCTAAGCATTGAAGGTCTGCATCAAGAAATGTTTCTGTCAAGTGTTTTTACATCTGTCAAGAGAGGATGCTGTCAACAACAGTTCTTAGATCAAAGCAGATCCTGTATCTTCACTTCCAGAAAAAAAGTGACTGGATAATAAAGGTATTAAAAACCTTTTAAATGATAAAACGATAAAGGACTAGAGAATGTTTAGCTGACAAAAATTTAACTAACATTTTATTGATGTAGTAAGTCCATCCAAGTATCTGAAGCTATCAATCACAAAGAAGGTGTTAACTGTGTTCTACAGTTTGTCAACAGATAAAGATTAGAATGTGAGGGTCGAAGCTTCAAGAACACAAATAATGGCTCAGTATAATAACAGTTTTTTAAACGTTTAGAACTGTGCAAAATTGAATGACTTTTTAAATCCGTTATTTTGAAATAATTTTAGTCAATACAAAAGTTTCAAAAATGTATAAGGTTCTGTACATTCTTTACACAGGTTTGCCAATGTTAACATTTTATATAACCATAAACCTCATATGTTCAATCTAATGCACCAAGAGAAGACCTGTGGTTTGGCATTAGTGACTCCAGAATTATCCAAACTTCCTTTTTGTCTCATGATTACCTGTATCCTTAAAATGATTTATAAAGTGCGACATTAAGATATCTGATTTTTGTAAGTATGATCTAATAAAATAACCCTTATATAATCTCTTACGAATTTTTGTAAAGTAACTTTTGTAAGGGGGCAGTGATAAAAAATGATAGAAAAATGTACTTGTTGGACATTTACTTTTGTCACTTCTAGCTTCTCTTACTTGGCCCTGCTTTTATTCTCCAGTCAGTGAATGAGGAAATACGATTCCCTGCAGCTCAGGAGCATAAGGGGCTGAGAAATTCCAGGAGGTGTAAAAATTGCATCTCATGAGAAAGATTTTTCCCTAAATTCTCTCTGTAATTGTGACATTGCCTTGAATGGTTCCTGATAATCACACAATAACTATAGTAGGTTACCTTAATAAGTTGCAAATCATATGGTAGATAGTATTATTGAGATCAACAGAAAAACATTTTAAACACTCATACTTCAGAGTACTGTAAATAATATTCACATACCTTGCCCAGTATCATTATTCTCTAATAAATAGAATGCAGTCAGTAAACTATTTTTTAAAATCCCTTGAGTCTATAAATAGTTTAATCACATTTGATATTAAGGCAGATAGTTGTACATTGTAACTGCTGTATGACTACATTTATGCATACTATTTCATGCCTATGACCTAGAATAATTACTGAAACTTTGAGGCCTTAGATGCAAATCTTCAAAGTCTACTTGACCTTCCATATTCCATTGTCAAGTGATATTATCTTATAACTACAGAAATTACTTAACTACTATCAAATATGTTCAAATAAACCTCTTATCAAAAAGAATTTAAGAAGTAAGATACATTCTTTTCCTCTTTATTGAGGGTCAAGGCAATTTTTATATCAGTAAGAGCAATAGCTTTTTTGTCAAATCCATTTATTTTCTCATTACCTGTTGATTCTGTTATATAATTTATTCCTAATATGGCATGCCTTACATCTGATAACAAGTTCCTCTGTGTTTCTTTTTTTTTTTTTTTTTGGCAATGAAAATAGGAGTAAGTTGCACCTTTCCAAAATTAGCCATATGAAGCCACAGCTTATAACCGGCTTTCACATTCTCATTTTGTATGTCTTCTGGACAGATCCTAAACCCACTCTTGTCCTCTAATAAACTATTTATAGCTAGAGGATCCTGATTGGATAGATTTCTGTTGTGAATGCTGGAAATATAATACCTCACTTTCTTTCCAAAACTATTCATTAAAGTAATATTTTTCTAGTAAGAATCTAGGAGACAATCTATTATTCAAGTCCATGCATCTATGTATCTTCTCCATATCACTTCCCTGATTCTATCCTTCTTATAATTTGCCTGTGCTAGTACAGTAATTTTTGGAGACCCCTAACATGACCCCTAATTTTAAAGATTTGTTAGAAAGACTCGTGAAACTCGGTAAATAATTGTACTCACAGCTAAGGTTTATTGCAGTGACTTAGTAGGAGTACATAGCCAGATCATAAGGAAAAAAGACATGGGTGGATTATGGAGAAATTTGTATTCAGACTACCTTATGCTTCCTCCATCCAATGGATGATCACACAGAGCACATTCTCCCTCAAGAAATGAAAATGCAGTGTCATGTGTCTGATTTTGCCCAAGGAAGCCCATTAGAGACTCAATGTTAAGGTATAACAATGGGAGATAGCCACGTAGTTCCCCTCTGCCTAAAATGTCCCCAAATTCCAGACTCCTAGGTAAAAGCAAATGTTGAGCGAGAATTGTAGTGTTTGCACAGTCTAGCTCAATGAAACACCCTAATCATTTAACACTCTCATCCAAGTTCTGAGATGTTGACCAAGGACCAATCTTGCAAGTAATGTCAAGCCTGCTGTATTAACTCTTTCTGTGTATTCTTCAAGTACTTTCACTATTTCTTTATGATTGTTTTTTTTTCCAATCCATTTTCTACATAGTAAAGTTTCCCTAGCCATGACTTAAATTATGCTCTTAAATTCCTGCCAGATCTAGAAGATGAGTGTGGTGGCAATGTTAGCAGCACATTATTTTGATGTGTCCAGGTAATTTTTGCCACTTATATCCTGATCATCTCAGCTCACATATCCCCTCCCATTATCTGTGATGTTTAGAAAGCACATATAGTATCTGTCTGTGCTTCCATGTGTTTTCATGCACATATGAATGTGTGTGTATGTGTTCATTTTTTCCATTTAATACAGACACTGACAATCTTTTTCTGTAAGAAGTCAGATAATCACTACTTTAAAAATATTTTTAGAATCTCTTGAAGTGTGGCTCATTCTAATTTGGCGTTAATAGCAAGGAAGCAAGAGTACAGAAAGATAACTTCATTTAAATCATGATTTTGAAAGAGTTTAGTTGTATAGGCATTGCACTGGTTCTACACTTTTTCAAATTACCACTGAAAAATATTCTATTTTAGGTGGTTTACACAGTACATAGTGGGGGAAAAAAAAATCTTGCTCAGAATACAGAAATACATCTCAAGAGTTAAGTAGCAGGGTTTCATATGTGACATATTTTCTTATAATTAGGAGACAATTTTAAAAGGTAAAGAAAGAGGGGGAAGTAGAGGAGGATAAGAAGAAAGTAGAGGAAGAGTAGGAGGAAGAGAAAGAGGAGAAAGAGACTCAGAAAGAGGGTCCATGGTTATAAATACCTGGGGTGAGAACAGGATGTCCACAGTCAATCATAAAAAGAGAAGAAAGTGAAAATATGAAAGTGCATGTTATTCTGATATTATTTTGAGGGCTATTGGATCTATAATCAACTCTACATTTCCTAGGAGAAGGAAGGACAATAAAGTTAGTAAGAGAACATGCCTTTGAAATGAGATAAAAGTGGATGATTTTCTTGGTCTTTACTAGATTTATACTTCCATTGAAGTTACTCACATAACCATGAAGTCTGTTTCCATTCTTGTAAAAGGAGAATAATAGTTTTTAGTTTATAAACAGTGTGAGAAGATTAAATCAGATCATACATATAAAGTGCTTTTCAATCCTTCATGTTATTTTATTACTGCTTCTGTCATCTTACTTTCTAAAGTGGTGACTTGATAAAGCCACAGGGATTCACTGCATTGTTATTTATTAGAAGCTGGAGAGTCTAAACACAGGCAAAAGAGTTTTAAACCTATTTCACTAAGGGAAAATGACTTTCCATAAACCACTTTGACTATGCATATTTACATATTTCCCTTCCTTGTTCTGCTTCTAGGTGTAAGTGTTTTCTGAAACATTGCTAAGTTAGTGACAACAATAGTTGATAAATAAAATGGTTTGATCTCCTTGGGAGAACTATCTGGGTGCTGGTAGGGTCTACAGAAGAAGCTGTCCTTTACTTTGAGAGCCATGTGCAGATTCAACATGATCAGATGACAGCTTATAAGAATGTTCATTCTGGAAGCACTATGTGATGAATAAAATAGGGCAAGTGTGAAGACCTCTTTTGTCACTACTTCTTGCAACACTCCCTGTGAACTTTTTCTCCCAATAACAAGGTGATGATAGGAAGATCAGATTCCAGAATTTCCCCCAAGTCTGCAAGCAAATAAATGTTGGAATAATATAAAAATATGATATTGATTAAATGATTGCTTTGGGGAAGGGAATAGATTGTATGATATTTTAGAAAAATATGAGTATAATAAATCATTCAAGTAGAGTGACCATTTTTCTTTACCTTTCACTTTTCTGGTTCTGCCTTTTGCAAAACTCATATTTAGTTATTGCTCATTCCCTTGCTTACTTTATTTTTGAACCTGGCCTAGAGTTTGATTTTATTGTCATTAATTCTAGATAAGATACAGATTTATAGAGAAAGTAAGAGGAAATTCCACTGTTAGGGCTGTTTTAAATAAGATCACATCTTCATAGTCATTTTGAGTGATAGTAAGAAACTATCATGAAGATTTCCTAGAAAACCTTTTTACATTAACTGTCTGATATTAGTGAAGAGAAGGGCAGGTAATTTTATATGGGCATTTTCAGGTTCATGCGTTTCCTGGTTCTTATCTCAGTACTAAGGAATGGTCTCTAAGACTGGGTGGAGTGAATAAATGAGCAAGCCAAGCACCAAGATTTATTAAGCACAGTACATTCCAAAGAGAGAATGTGTCTATCTCTGTGAGTGGAGATGACCCTGGGTTTCTAGTGCTTTTATATGATAAATGAACTAACTGCCCTCCTTTGTTTAGGTGGAGTTTCCATTTCACACCCTGGGTGATTGACAGGTTTCCTTACATAACTACCTTAGTCTGTATGCATGCATTCTCCCAGCATTCTCCACAAAAGCCCATCATGGGGGGTCAAACCACAATGCTAATTAGATGGTAATAAACCCCTGGTCAGTTGAGGTCAACTGGAACCCCCTAATGCACATGCTCCAGTGTACCCCATTTGAGGTTTCTCTACTTTTTTCTGGTTGATCAGTTCTTATATCCTATCATAGACAATACATCTGTTTTTCTCCCTTTCTCTGTATCCCTACCTAACAGTATTGTTATAGACTGATATTTGTCTATCCATTAAAAATCAATTTGAAATTGATGGCTTCAAAGTTGAAGTCCTAATCTTCAAGGTAATGGTATTTGGAGATGGCCTTTGGAAAGTAATTAGGTTTAGATGAGGTCATGAGAGTGGAACTCCCATGCATGATGGGATTAATGTGTTTATAAAAGGACATGCAAGAGAGATCTTTCACTCTTTCTTTCTCTGTGTAAGGATATAGTAAAATGGCCATCTGCAAGCTAAGAAGAGAGTGTTTGCCAGGAACTGAAAAGTACAGCATCTTACTCTTAGACTTCACAGCCTCCAGAAGAGAGAGAAATAAATGTCTATTGTTTAAATAAACCACTGAGTCTGTGATATTTTGTTATAGCATCCAGCTGACTAAAACCTGCAGATCACAATTTTTTTTTTTACAGCCAGGAATTATAGAAACACTTTCTACTAGCACATTACAGTGTTAACATTTCTCAACAATGTAGAAACTGATGCTTTTCTACCCCTTCAATTTTTCTCAATAAGTCAAAGAAGAACAAAAGTCAAAACTTCAAATGCCTACAGGGTATTTAAGTAAAATATTCCATTTAAAAATGTTGATAACAAAGTCAGATAAAGTACACCTATGGGATGAAGTCAGCCCATGGGCCCATATGACTTTGAGTTAGAATTTTATTTGAAGGATATGCTTTTATAACATTTCTTACACATTAAATTCAGACTTCATAATGTAAGTATATAGGCTTTCAAACTAAAATATAGGTGTATAGAGATGTATATATATGCATATGTACATTTGTAAGTTCAAGGGCTGTCCAGAAAGTATCTAGCCATGTAGCCATGTAATACATTCTTGTTATATTAACAATGGCTAGGTATTTTTCTGACAGCCCTACTATAAACACACATATGTTCAATGACACAGAATATAATAAAAAACATCAAAAATTAGAACTTCTTTAGTTTGAAGTATCTTCAGCACAGTGATTAAAAATACTCATAACAATGTTTGTAAGCTAGAGATATCAGCACTGTAAAGATTAAAAAAAATAAAAAGTAAGTAATCACCAAGTTTTCAAAGGAGGAATTTTTTTAACTAGGTTAGAAAACAATAAATAAATAATGGAAAAAATCTTCTCTTAAAGTGTAATGTTTCTTTAGTTATTTCAAAAATTATTGAAGTGGTTTTAAATAACAGAGCAAAAACTTTGGAAATCTAAATAATTTCCTTCAAAGATATTAATGTAAAATGATTATGAAAGGTTTTTATCTCTATCATAACTTAAAGAGCTTTTTGTCAATGCAAAAATAAAAAATGACTTTAAATGCAGTTTAGCACAGACATAAAGATACACTCCAGTCTTCTGAGGAAAGTCTACTTAATTTTATTGATTTTTTCTTTCAGTTTAAACTCCCTTGTCTCCATGGTCTTTTATCATTTTTATTCAGAGGTGAATAAGAGGTCAAAATTCAATTTTATTGTATCTTTTAGATTATTATTTATAATCATATCCTGGACTAGTGAATATATTAGCTACTCATTTCAAGTTTTAACCCAAGAAGCAGGCTTTAGAATTGTCTCTAGAGAAATTAAATTCTCCATTTATTGTATGTATTTTATATATTTTTAAACAGGTAAAATCATTAGTGAGGGAGAAGAGCAGTAGCAGTGTTTACTATTATTTAGCTATGAATAGATTTTTAAAAAATAAGTGACTTTTGATTTATATTTCTTAATAATTACCTAGCTGTTACATTACAGAATGAGAGAGATTACTCTTCCTATGCATATGTCCTGCCACATAGCACAAAAGATTATATGCTATTTCTAAAAAGTAGCATACAATTCATTATTTAGACATTTTAACAATTTTAAATATTTTAGACATTTAAACATTTAAAAAGGCCACATACTAGGTTTTTAAATTTATTTTTTTAATTGACATGTAAAATTGTATGTATTTATCACACATAGCATGATGTTTTGAAGTATACATATATTATGGAGTAATTGAATCTAGATATTAATAATTAACAAATACATTACTTCACAAAGTTATCATTTTTGTGTGTGTGAGAACACTTAACAACTTAACATCCACAATAGATTTTGTATTCTTTTTCCACCCTCAGTTTTATTGAGAATAAATTTATGGATAAAAATTATATATATTTAAGGAGTACAACATTATGTTTTGATATATGTGTATATTATGAAATGGTTACCACAGTCAAGCTAATGAACAAGGTTTTGTACCTTGTATGCCTTTCATCCTTGGGTTTTGATTATCCCTTCCCTTACTACTTGAATCAGTTAGAGAATGGGATTTAAGAATTGACAAAAATAGGTATTCCAGTACACTCAAAATAAATATGCACAGATTAAATTTTGCTTTTGTTATTTATTGGTTATCTAACCTGGGGAATATTTATGAACATACTTTGCTATGTCTCTCTATTCTTTTCTCTTATGAGCAATCACCGTTTAGCAATGGTTGCCAGATTGGTTAGATTTTTACATATGCACATAAATAAATCTTTCTGTATATATAAATATCATTCTTTTTCTACATATTTAGGCCTTAGTTATTACTGGTTATATTTATACTTTTCACTTGTGTTTAAATTTTGCATATTCAAAGAAAATGGAGAATTTTATCATAGAGTGGTAGTGTCCAAAGCTATGCATTGGTTTTATTTACATAAACTATAAATGTTTTTCATTTATTTGATATTCTGTATGAACTTTCTGATCATATCTATGCTTGTGAAGAAATACTCTTCTTTATTTTTGTAATATAAATCACACATAATCTTTTTCTCTCATTAGAAATTCTTATTTTATTTGATACTTCTGTAAAACTTCCTCTGCCTTTTTTATCTTTAGATGGCCTTAATGATTGCTTCTTGTCTTTTCTTGTCAACTATGGAACATTTGGCCAATTCTTAAATAATTGTGTTACAAAAGTTATGTACATCATGTCCATGTCATATACAAATAACAGAACCCTCAAAATAAGTAGAGTCTTTAACTGCTAACGAAACTATTAACTTAGTTAGATAAAAATGCTCTGCCTCCTGCCATCTTGAAGGTCATGCTGATTTTATTGATCTGGTTTTCTATTTTTTCCCATTAGCCTTCTTTTTAAAGGCAATTGTGCTGAAGAAGTACCAGTGTTCGCTGACAGCTTTCCGCTCCATGTCACCTATGGAGATCTTTAAGTTCTCTATGGTGTTTTTGTGGTTTAGGTTGCTAATGAGCCGTCTTTTTCAGGCTGATTGTCAGTTCATAATACTATGCTGATTCAGCACAGCCATTTCTAATCTCCTCATGTGTGCGCTTGTGAAGAATGGTTATCAGCTTTCTAGAGTGTCTCCATTTTTGTTATCTAAAGAACTTGTGATGATGCCCTTGCCCTACTGGGCTAGAAAGTTTCCTAAGTCAAACTAGGAAATGAGAAATATATCATAGTCTTCTGAATATCTGCTTGCCTTTTTATACATGAGTATAAAAATAATTGAATAAAATCAATCTCACTCTCCACTTTATAAATTTTCTTGGTGAAAAAAGATATAGTAGTAAGTTGGCAAGATATATTAATGTAACAGGGGATGGGTAGCTCACATAACACATAGTATATAGCCTTATAAAATTGAAATGTTAATAATTCTTATAAGGAAATAATTCATACATAAGACAGTCAATTTCATATCTATTCATTAGGAATTCTTCCTATCAAAAGATAAAATCTCAGTCATATTGCTGTAAACAGTAAAGAGAACTTACAAATCTAAAGTTGTCAAGTCTAGTCTTAGATAGGACCCACCAAAATTCCTTTGTGGTTTTCTTGAACTTATCATTGGTTTTCATCATGGCAGCTGATCCAGGCCTCATAATACCTTCCATGTTTGATTGCATGGCATAAATTGCATGCTAATCTCTGCATTGCTCATTTCAAGGATATGGAATGCAAAGATTTGGATTGGCTCTAATTGGCTGGGATATAGATTTAATTTGTCTGAAACTACACAGAATTCAATTTAAAGGCAAGAGGGCTGTAACATAGATGCTAGAGAAACACAAGGATTCAGCTTCAACATGGCTGAATCTCTGAAGCATTCAGTGGGAAGGGAACAGCTGTTTTACTTTACCCTGTTCCACCTAACTCTTTCACTCATTCTCCCAGCATCTTTGTGTGATTCTACCTGTATTGGAGTAGAAATAATTGATGTGACTATCTACACCTTCTGAGTGGGCTATGCCTAAATGCCAGCTCTCTGTCTTGTGGGGCTTTTGTGAATAGCACATTTTTGGACATAAGATCTGCAGTCTTTGGAGGTATAGATGTGTTTGTTGTTTTGTTTTGTTTGTTCATTTGTTTCTACTGACCCTAACTCAAAGTAGTTTACTTTCTTCTGTGATTGATTATCTCTGTATATAAACTCAGTCCTCCTTTCAGTATGTGCCCTAAGAACTTAAATTGGTGTCAGAGAGACACCAGCCTCTCTTTAAGAGAGGCTGAAAGAGAAAACCAGCCTCTGTTTTCAGTTATAGCCAGGAGCGCCACCAAATTATGAACTGCTTGATTGCAGTAAATGACCTGACTCAATGGCTCAGAGATCTTACTCTGCTACTTCCTAAAGGTATTCTGTTGCTGCTCCTTTTAGTGTGCCATTACATTTGCCTTTAGGGACCCATATTTTCCTCTCTCATAAGTTTGCTTCTTGGAGCTTTTAGCTCCAACTGTGCATTTAGCATTTCTCAGAGGAGGCAGTTCTTGGTACTTCCCTGCCACTTGAGTGAGCATTGTCACCTCAAAGAGTGTGGCTTTTGTGAACCCTAGTCATTCTCTTGGGTGAGGACCATAAGAGTACTGAACACATCAGAAGATCCTAATTAAACTTACTTTCTCATGTGATAGCATTGTATGTGCCTATATGTGACCATTTCCTACAGTTATCTCATCTTAATGCAATGTTTGTGTAAAGGAACTGTTTATACCAGAAGTGATTTCTGTTATACTGGAAGTGATATCAATAATTCTGCTAGAGGACTTTGATCTGAAAGAGTTTATTATAGTCATTTACATATTGAGCCATAAAATTGCAAAGCACATATTGGGATTGCCAAGTGCAATATAAATGTAGAGGGTACAATCAATAATACTGTAAAGAAATGTACTACTAATGAATTTTGTGCTTTATTAGGATCTTCATATACAAGAGAGATATTTTCTTCAAAAACTGTTATTTGAAGTAATATTATATAGGTATTTAGCTTGGCATTAATTCTTCCTCATTGAATTTAGCACAATATGAATCACCAAATGTATAACATTTTATATATATATATATATGTATATATATATATATATAAAAGTTCACTTGAGGAACATTAATTTAAAACTTTTGGTTATTGCATCTTGGCCTTTTGGCTAAGATCAAGTGTAAAACTTTTAGTCAATGCCTAAATTAAGATTTTAAAGTAAATATATTTTTGTTTTTATTTTTAATAACACTTAACATGACACATATAAGTAATTTGTGCTTTGAGTAATTATGACAAATTTTTTGTTTAAAATATAAAATTAATTTTAAATGCTTTCAGCTGTAATTAAATTGAACAACAGAGTTATAATAGAAAGTGAGCAACTGCCTGCTTTCACAAAGGAATGTTTATAAGGCATCTAAAAATGAGATTTGACATCTGTCCCCTGTGAATTCACTTAGTCACATTAATATACCAAGAAGTTAAATAGTACGTTTTGTATAACTATAGTACAACCAATAGCCTAATAATACAGGGCCAAATGAACTTTAATCACAAAAATGTTGTCTTGGGCAGACAAAATTTTTTTGAATGAAAGCTCTGGACTTGAGTTATTTTTTCCTTCAATATATTTTTTATAACTTTGTAATACTTTTGATAAAATTTTAGAAGACAATTTGATAGGAATTTTCTGTCAAGTCTAGTCTACTTTTCCTTGGACTCTTAAAAATGATGATGACAAATCTCATATCAGAAAATGTATATTATCTGGCAAGTTAACCTTGTATCCAACGCTTATTTAAAGGTGCAGACTTTCTACAACATATACAATGAATGTACAGACTGCGGTAACAATTGAAAAGTAATTTACATTGCATTTTGTAGACTGTAAGCCATGAAAAGAATGGGAGTTCTGATGTAAACATGTAATAAATATTGTAGTAAGCTTGCACAGATGGGTGATAAGCATCTGGAAGTCTAGTCAGATACAAGAGTGCAGGGAAAAGTGAGGTTTAAATATTCAAGTCTATATTTTCATTGTGGCTTTGATTTATGAAAAAAGTCACACAGATATCCAAATTCAATCAGATTATTGGTCTCAGCTTATAAAATAAATTGCAACTATTTTTTTCCCAAAAATTGGAATTCTCTTATCTTCATCCTTGTATAAGCCAGATAAAGGCAAAACCTCATTTATACAGGAACAAGCTCTGAAGGCTCTGCAGGTTTTTTTGATTGCAATAAAAACATGCCTTTAAAAGCCAATCAAGCTCTTTGACAGTCTTTGGTGAGTAACATGCATACACAGATGCTTTGATAATTAGGGCCAATATTTTCTACACTTCTCTATACATTCAAAACAATAAACATTAACTCCTTAACCAAAGTGATATTGAATTTATTGCAAATTTGATAGCACTGGATGTGTAAATATGTGAATATTGAGATGGATTTAAACAAATTTAAATGTATTATATGTTGTAGGGTTAATCTTAGAAAACATATATGTTCTAATCAAACATCTTTCTACTGTAAAATTTATTTATTTTAAAAGAAGCTGAGTATTTGACTGATATATTTTACTTTGAAATTTATAAACACCTTGATCAGATCATCTTATTAATTGAAATTTAGAAAACCCAATATTAATAGAACTCATTTATCACAAAAAGATGGATGACTATAAGGCTTTTCAGGATAATGGGTATTTGATGTGGAAATTTTCTTCCTCATCTGACTAGGTAGGTTTCTGGTCCTTAAAGAAACTTTTGATGAGCCATTAAGGCTTCAAAGGTAGTTCTCAACTAGACATTTCTCCATGTTTTGTTTTGTTTTTTTCATATTAAAAACTACAAATAAATTATTCAATTTTTATGAATTCTAAAATCCAATATCAATTTCATTTTCAAAACAAAAAATCTGGGTCATAATTTTTTTTTATCCTTAGTGAGTTATAAATAGATGACAATAAGCTAACTTTTAATTATTTTGGCAAATTCAAGTAAAAGGCACTTAGGAAAGAAATAGAGTAGGCTGGCATCAGTGCAAGTAATAATTTCTGTGTAAAATAAGTACATATAATATCGATCACTAACACTAAAATTTCCTAAACAATGTTTAATTCTTCTTTCTGGAATGTATAAATAAATGTTCTGTATTTTTTAGGATGTATACAGTTTTGAGTTATGAAACCTTACTGTCCTATTGAGCAAATATCTATTTGGGTCAATCTTATACAAATTCTCATAAAATTAATTATGTATCAGGTAATTTTTATTTTTTATGTGGAATAATGGGAATACAGTGAAAGAGAATAGAAATTGAGGGGTGGGAAGTGTTCCTTAATGGGGAATGGTAATTGACACACAGCAAAAAAAATTAAAGGAGGCAACTGGAAAAGAGATAAAATACTAGAGTGGAAGAACTAAAATAGAAAATAAAAATATGCCTTCCAAGTTCATTGTGCAAGACCTAACTCTGGCTTCTGGCAAAGTTTGGGATAGAGCAACACAGTGAAAAATTTCTTATAAAATATATTTACTGTGAAAATGAAAGATATGTTAAAACATTTTGAACTTCTGAAAAATATTATAGCAGACACCAATTTACCCAGCACCTTGATTCAACAAATGCTATCATTCTCATATTTTTATTGCATGAGAGATTCATTTTCTCTTTATAAATTCATAATAAATAGTATACTTCACAGTGAAATTTTCCTTTAAAATCTAGGAGAGAAGCAGCCCACTAACACTATTTCTATTTAAAGGGTACATATGTAGAGCAATGAGACAGGGAAAAATAAGCAATTTAATTGCCTACATAGACAACTCAAGATTGTCAATGGAATAACTCTATATTTAAAAAAAATTATTTTACTTTTATAATATTTGGAGTAATGTTTGCTCTAAAGTTCTAGAAATAATTTTCATCTACTTAGGTAGATTTCCTCTATTCCTATATCTATATTACTTAAATTTAAATTAGAAATTATCAGCATATATTGATACTTTTTTTAAATTCTCATATTTTTCAAAATATTTTAAATACATGTTTTACAACTAAAAATCCATTGCAATTCTGGGGAAAAATTCACATATTATCACAGAATATGTCTCTCTCGATGTAGTGCTTATTCTAATTACAAATGCTTTACTTAGATTTTTGCATCTATAGTCATAAGTTAGATTAAATAGTATCTGTAATTTCATTTTATATGTTATTTCATCTGGTGTTGGTTTTAAAGAAATGTTGGCAACACAGAATAAATTGTCGAGTTTTCTCCTTTTCATCTATGTCCTGGAATTGATTAAAACATCTTTGTGAAGATCTGTTCTTCAAATACAATTAAATTATGAAACCATCAAATACTGGTTTCTCTTTAAAAATTCTTTCTAAAGTCACATTTTCAATATTTTATAATCATTGGTCTTCTCATTTGTTTTGAGGTTAGTTTGGGTTAATTATACTTAGCTAGAAAATTGTCTTTTCTTCAAAGTTTTAAAATTTATTGCATATATTATTCCATTATTATGTTTATAATTGTATATATTTCTTTTTTCATATTCTTTCCATTCTTAACTTTATATTTATCTGTGTTCTCTGTTTTCATTCCCCCTACCCTTCTTCAGGCTCTCTAATTGTTATTTAATTTTTGAAGAACTATCTTTTGGATTTCTTTATTCTTCCCCATTTAGTTATTATTAACTTTCTCAATAATTATTATTAATATTTGGTCTTATTAATTAATGCTAATGTTTTTTATTAACTCCCTCTTTATACTTTTAAACTTTTTTTCTCTTTCAAATATCTGAGAATGACCTTTTTGCTTTAATATTAAAGACAATTAAAGTTAAAATGTTTTTCTCTGAAAACAAGTTTCCTCTAAGCTGAGTTTCTACTGTTTTTGTTATTTTGAAAAAATCATTTTGATGTCTCTTTTGATTCAAAGATTATCTAGAAATTTATTTCCAGATAGTTACTTTTTTCTTCTTTAATACCCATAATTTCTGTATTAATTATATCCCTGAGAGTTAGAGATTTTTTTTCTTGGTTTATTTATTAGCCATTTTCATTTGTCATGTTTTTGATTTCCCAAAATAGATTGAGCAATCCATATGTTTTGAAAGTTAGTAGTTTTGGGTGATGTACCATCCCTGAAATGCATTAAACAATGTATCAACAAACTAGTTTTATAGCATATAATACTGTAGATAATATTTCATGATGTCTTTTCAAGACCTTTGTACAGTTAATCATATTTAATACAGTATTTAAAATAAGAAACACTTGTGGTATTAGCTTGCTGTCTAATTCTCTTTCATGCTGCTAATTATTGTATATCAAATTTCTATATGCCTAGTGAAATTTACAAGGGCTAACATACTCACTTATCTTTGCCCCAAGTAAAGACAGAGGTATTTTCTTATATTAATTAGCTGTATTTATACTGCCATCATAAAGCCACCTTAATGGTAGTAAGCCCTTAACCCTCTTTACTGTACTAACCCAAGCTCATGGGCTCCATGAAGACGGGGTAACAACTTATAATGGGGCATGTTTTATTTCTAGGGTATGTCTGTTCATGGCTATCAAAGGATTGTGTGACTCAAGGCATTTTCTGAACATGTAAGCACTCCCAACATATGAGTTGTGTGATCTCTTTCATGAAAATAAAGGGCCAACAATTTTTTTGTAAATGTAGTATTAAGAAATATAACTCTCAGAACACAATTAAAACAGGAATATTAACATTATTATTATAAGCTTATTAATATTAATAATATTTCATTTATACTAATATCTCTTGGTATAACTCAATTGTATAATGATAGAGTATGCACTATAATAAACACCATTGTACATAAACTTCTGATTATTCAGAAATTATACAACATTTTACTAATTTTGATAGAAAGGGAAGGGCAAGTTCACACCAGATTAAAGAATAGGATTGTGTCCTTGGTCTGGTAAATTATAACTGAAATTAAAAACCCAAGTGGCATGGTCTATTACATATGTGACAGAACTGGCAAAAACAATGCTACCTAGGCTACGCTACTAATACAAACCAAAAATATTTACTTATGGAAATATTATGTGTGTTTAGAAATAAGGCTAAGGCCACCAGGAAACTATTTCTACTCAAAACATTAATTGTGAAGCAAATTTTTTAAAAGGAAGCACAGTAATGAGGATATGGAATTAGAAAATTATTGGATGCAAATATCCTGATTCATTCTCAGTTAAAATGAGAAGAAACAACAGATCACAAATCTCTTTTGCATCTGATGCCAGAATTTGGTAGAAAATAAAATCGTTTACCCAATGCTGTGACCATAAAAATTATCAGGCCAATTATTATCCTTGGTCTCAAATGTAAGGGAGCATTTAAGAGGATGATCACATAGGGTAACAGCAAGTAAGATGAATTTCTGAAGTTATATTTACATATTTTTATAACCTATGGTGATGAAATTGCATTTAAGCCATTTATTTCCAGGGAGTAGGGAAAAAGCTTTCCTGTGATATTCCACAAGTGGGCACAAAAAACATCCGGACAGCTCCCATTGAAACAACCATTACCTGCAAAGACAAAATCACTTCAGTGATTAATTTAAATTTGCTGTCGTGAACAGTGTTTTCAAGAATAAATTTAGAGAAAATTTAGTTAACTCAAACATAGGACAACACTGCTTTTGATAGATAACTTACTACATGTAAACTTACATTGATTACCCTAGCATGATATAAATTAGACATCTTTACTTTCTAGACAGAATACATTTAAACACTGGGTTAAGTCTGTCTTTAAAATTAAAAAAAATATATATTAAAGGAACTCTCACTAGATAGTGTTCCTCAATGTGAAGCTTGTCCCCTCCCCTCTTAAATGCTCAGCATCACACTGAGAAATTACTCCTCTATTGTTGGTTTGCTAAGTATAATTTATTAGAAGTAGATGGTGATTTTAAAAAATCAATTTAGCTTTTTTATTGCTTCAATTAAGACAAGCATATGATTTATCGCCTTCAATCTCTTTTAATGTGTTCAATTATACATGGAATACCTTTTCCATGGTAAACCCTTCCTGATTTTGATATGCAAGTTCTTAATACATTGCTGATATCACTTTCCTATATTTAAAATATGCTACTATGTTCAC
The DNA here is from genome assembly GCF_040939455.1 of Microcebus murinus. Taxonomy (NCBI): domain Eukaryota; kingdom Metazoa; phylum Chordata; class Mammalia; order Primates; family Cheirogaleidae; genus Microcebus; species Microcebus murinus. The sequence goes on from NC_134114.1 coordinate 20,118,673, forward strand.
ATTTGAGATTGATTTGCTCTTTTTCTTTACAGTGGCATTCTTGTTCAGTTTTTGTAAAATCACACCAGCCTCACATAAAGTGGTAAAATTTCTGCTGTAGTCTCTTGACCTTTTTCTATAACATAGAAAATGTCTGTTTCTTGAATGTAAGTCCACTATGTTCCTTTCATATACCTTAATGCTACAGTATCCTTATAATGATTATTTATACTTATTATATCATGGAATTGATATTTTTCTTCCAAATCTTATATGGCAGACTGTTTATCCTTGTGATGTTCTTCTGTCTTAAGATATTTTGGTTTTTAAAATATTTCTATTGATATAATTGCTTTTATATGACTAGTATTTCTATGACTAGCAGTTTTCCATTCATATACTGTGAAGTATTCTGTTAATATATTCAAGAATTTTCCTAATCTTTTCATCTCTCTTTCTTAGCTATCAATTTTATCCATATGCATTTAGATAAATTATATAGAAGCTTCTATTTTCCCCATCTCATTTTGTCTTTTTTATTTATCATGCTAACACAGTTTTTCTATGCTACCCTCTGCTCCTTCCCCAGTTTCCTGCTTTTGGGGAGATTGTCAACATTTCCTTCACTTATTTTTCTATCCCACTAGTTTTGAAGCTATATATGTTATTTCTGTTTTTAGATCAGAGCTTCACCATATAGATGATGTGTGATACCAGTTTGCAATAAATGAGTATTTATTAGGCACTTGGACTCAAATACTAATCCCCTCAGGCTTCAGGACACCTGGACAGGGCCCAGGACAGCCAGAACGTAGGCTGGTCACCTTTACTTATCAGCATTTGCTTTCATTTGTCACTTTGTGTTAAAAAAATATCATCATCTCTATGTGTGGTATGATGGGACAAAGTTTGGGAATTATTATCTAGCCTTACATTCTGAAAATGCATTTTTTACATAAGGTAATTCTAAATTGGATTAGCTTTTCTGTTATCAACCTTAGTCAAACTTAGAAATCAATAAGATAAGAACATTCTGATGTTATCTTCTTTTGTTAAAGAAGGATTAATGAAATGTATTTTATTACAATAAAACAAAATACAGTACTTTCCTTAATGTGCAACAAATTGTAGGTATGTTGCAGAAAAATCTTGTGTTTGGTAAGGTTAATATTTTATTTATTTTATTTTTTTCTTTTTACATTTTTCAAGAGTACAATCTATTGTTAACTATAGTCATCATGTTGTGTAACAGACCTTTCAAACTTACTCTACCTAACTGAAACCTTGTTTCCTTTCACCAACATCTCCCCAATTCTCCAACCAATCCCAATTTTATTTTATGCATCATTACTGCCAAATTTTTAATCTCCTCAATGTCTAGGTTTTAATGTACTCAATGACTTAATGTTTTTCCACATGTAAATATTGATAATTATTTATATTATTTTTCAAAATTTGTGGAAATTTTCATGAACTTTTATCTATTTAAATATCACCTCTTGCACATACTCATTATCATACATTTTTTGAAGTAAAATTAGACAGAAACTGAACTTTTTCATCTTTTCTTTCCCCACCCATTTATGTCTGTGTGCAATTTCTGCATCTCCTGTAGCTGCATTCTAAATAATTTTCTCAGATCTATATTCTGATCCACTGAGTCTAAACTTTCACTGGATGTTTCATTTGAGGGGTTTATTTGCTTCATTTTAATGTTTATATTTGGCATTAATAGGAACTTTTAGCAGACAGTTTAGCACCCATGGGTCTTTCCTGAGAGATTTCAGGAAGAATATCTTTGATTCTAGGTAAGATTCTTGTTTTTTATTTTAAATTCCTATCTCCAAGAAATGTAACTTTTCACTTTTGTTCTTATGATTGTATGTAAAAAAAAATTCTTTAGTTCACTTTGATATTCTTAACTTCATGTGTGAGTCCTAATGCTTGGCCTCATGTGCTGCCAAGGTTTCAGCTCTCTGATGAGTAAAATCTTATAATTGTGTTGTTTACTTTTATATTGTTAGAATCTTTGTACATATAACAAGACACAGCAATCCCCCACCACCACCACCACATTCCATATATACCTTTTAGAAAAAGTTTACTAGGCTAACATTGCTCTCAATTTCCAGCCCCCAGGAATTCCTCTTGCTATTCATATTTTGTGAGCTCAGCATGCAACCAATTCTATTTCTTTGCTTGTTTCTTTACTTCTTCATTCATTCTTTCATTCATTCATTTGTTGGTTTCTCTATTGGTATCTCAGCATTTCAGGTATTTTAAGACATTTATCTATCAGAAAATTATTTTGCTAAATATAACAGAAAATCCAAATGACAGTACTTTTAAAAAATATATTTTTACATGTAATGAGAAACTGGAGGTAGGGTAGGTTGTTATTGGTCTTGATAAACTGGCTTAAGAATGTCTGAACAAAGATATCTTTACTGCCTTAGATTGTTTTCTAATTGTCACATTCAGCTTCTCTAGATTTAGCCAATCAACTTTATTTCAGTAAGGACAAAAAATGTAATGCAAAGGGCAAAAAAGGCAAAGGGGCATGTATAAACTAATATCTTAGAAGGTTAATTCGGAACTGTGCACATAAAAGCACCTGTAGTTCTAGTGAGGTAGCAAATGGATATTTTTTTTCTTTCTCTAACTAAATTGAGACTATGTTAGTAAGAAAGAAAAGGAGTATTTGTTAGGCAAGAAACTAACAGTGGATGCCAGATAGTTAGCAGCCATACTGATGGAATTGTGTTTCCTCTACATCTACATAGACCTTTTAAAAAATTTTTTGAAAACTGAGAGTACACATTTATAGTGGAATATCATAAGATATTTCCACTGTATATAGAATTCTGGATTGACATTTTTGTCTTTCAGAAACCTAAAGATGCTTAAAAATATGAATTGTGAATTACCTCCACAATTTTTGGTATAACACAGCAGTCATTCAAATTGTTTCCCTGTAGATGATGTGCTATTTTCTATTTTTTTTTCTTTTATTTTTTCTTGTTAGTACTTTGTGATGTGCTTAGGCATGTTTGGCTAAAGTACTCCATATTGGATGAAAACAAAAACAGAAAAGGTTTGCACTTGCCAGTTGCAAAGAAAATCTGTACAGTTAATTAAAATAGTCTTCATAATGTAAGTCAACTAATGGGTTTAAAAAAATTGTTTTGGAACTGAAAATTGTAAAATGTGAAGTGCTGTAGAAGAAAATATTAAATATTCATATATTTGTGTCATTTTATTTCATGTGGATATTTAAAAGAACTCATCAAACTCCTTTAACATAAGGTTTTTATTTAAAGGAAAAGCATAAAGTGCCTTGAGAAAATGAGAATGTGGGCATGGATTAAGAGCCCCAGTGACATTCCAGCATCCATACTCTGCAGAACCATCTTGGTTCACAAAGGACCAGACTGAGTCTCTGTCAGACTGAGTTTCCGCTTGACCAGACAAGACCTGTGCAAGAAATCTAGGGTTCAGGAGACTTGAGTGAAGCTCTCAGTACGGATTCTTATAATTCCCCTTAGATAGGTAATGAAGCCAAACTTGTCAAACTGTTTAGACCAGTTTGCAAAACACAAGTGAAAACAGGTAGAGAGGGCTTGTGAGAAGAACTTAAGATCCTAAACAGTGCATGGAATTTTTCGTTACTCTTAACACTGATCAAGAGTCAAAAACCGAGCCCTGTAGCCATCATTAGTGATACTAGTGATGTTTTCTAGTTCAGTTGTGAACCTGTAAACTGTTTCCTTAGTATTTTTTTTCAAAATATGTCTTAAAAGAAAAACATGAGCGTGTTCCTAACAAATCAAATACAAACCAATATATCTACTTTCTCTTTTCTGAAATTTCTTTATACCAAAGGTAACCAGTGCTAATAGAATTGTATATGACTTCTCCAACCCAATAAAATTATATAATATATATGAACTTAATGACTTTTAATATTTTTATGTAATTATATACAAGAATGTTTTTATGCTTATTATGAATGCCATTTATAGCTAATAATATCACTGATGGAATTTACATTTCAAAAATACCTCATTTTTAAACTGATATTTGAATTCCATGATGCATTTAACCAAACATATGTATATTTTTAATTTATTTTTGGGAAAACTACAAATGCAATTCAGAGGAGAAAAGTAATTTTTTGACAGCTTAAGTGAAAGTTATTGGATATGCCAAAAAACAAACTTTAATCCATATTCCATACCCACACCATGTACAAAAAATTTGCTGACAGTGGATCATAGACCCAAATATAAACCAGTGAATAAAAAATTCTAGAAGAAAATATAGCAGACATTGTTTTATAACTAAGGCTTTGGCAAAGATTTTCCATGTATGATACCAAAACAATGATCCATTAAACTAAATATATATATATAATATGTATATAATATATATTATATATATATGAATTAGACTTTACCATATTGGAAAATTTTGCTCTTTGCCACAAAATTCTACATAATAATAATAATAATAGTAAAATTCATACTGGCTATCATAAAATATTTACTAATCCTATATTTAATAAAAGACTTGTATCCAAAATATATATACAAAAAACTTAAATAATTCATCAATAAAAATGTAGCAAAAGATTTGAAAAGATATTTCCTAACAGAATATATAAGGATTGGCAAACAAACACATGAAAAGATGTTCAATAATGTTCAACATCATTAGTCAGTAGAAAAAAAGCTAATTAAAACCACAATGCCATTATCACTTTATGCCTATTAAATCTCTAAAATTATACTAACTCTACCCAATATGGATGAAGATGTGGAGGAACAAGAATTTTCATACTTTCCTGGTAGTAATGAAAATGAGACAACTACTTTGAGAAACAGTTTGGCAGTTTCTTAAAATGTTAAACAGTCACCTACTACAGGATCTAGCCATTCTATTCCTAATTATTTTTTCAAAATAAATAAAGGCATACACCCATAAAAGGATTTGCACATAAATGTTCATAGCAGCCTTATTTGTAATAGCCCCAAATTGGAAACAACAACAAATAGGTAGATAGATAAACAAATTGTGATATATCTATATTATCATATGCTACTTCTAAACAAAAATAAATGCATTAATCATAAGTACAATGCCATGAATGGATCCCTAAGTAATTATGGTGAGTGAAATAAACTAAGCCAAAAGTGGTTATTGCATGTAATTTATTCTTAAGAAAAAACATACAAATGATTGCCTGAGAGAATATGATGTGTCAGAAGGAGAGATTCCAATGAGGAGGAGATGAAACTGTACGTGATAAAGAGTATGTATTGTCTTGATTGTGATGATGGTTTCAGACTTGTAAACATATGTCAAAATTTATCAAGTTGTATAATTTAAGTATATGCAGCTTACTACGTATCAATCATTCCTCAATAAAGCTGTTAAAATGTGCATTTAATAATGAGGAAGCATTTAGTAATTTAAAATACTGGATTAATTTGAAATGTGAGAAAAGCAGAAACATAATTGATCATAAAATAGGCAAGTAAATTGAAAAAATAATTACATGTCAGTAATTATATTAAATATAAAGATTCAATTTCACTACTAAAATGATTCCTAGATTACATTAAAGATATAAACAACATATGTTGCTTATGGGATACACACCTTAAATATGAGTGTGAAGAAAATTTGAAAGCAAATATCTATGTAAACACTATTCAAAAACAGTCCGTGTAGCTATACTAATATTACACTACACAAAATAGGCTCCAAAGCAACATGTCTTAAATATATAAAAGGGACATTTTCCAAATTTAAAAGGTCAATCTATCTTAAAGTTATCAATTTATAATTCACAATAAATATAATTACAATCTCAAAAATTAAAGAGCAATAATTAACACAAGAAATATGATAAATCCACAAATACGTTGGAAGATCTTTAAGATACATTTCCATCAAAAATTGTGAAGGATCTGAGGTCTTACCTTTCTTGAAAGTCAACATAAGACACCTGGATTAGAGACAAAAGACAGTTTATTAGTGGCAGCAATAGTTGTAGATAGAGTGATATTATTTTTATTTTAGTTTCCTAAATCCCACTTCTTATAGGGTGACTTGAAGAAGGCCAGGTAATCTTGCAAACACAGTGATTGTAGTAATGAGAGAAACTTGTAGCTTAGACAACTGAAATCTTTAATAATGGACAGTGAGCTTATCTGATATTTGCCACAAAAGGAAATATCATCTTTATTATAGTGGTCAGCAAATAAGCCTGCTTTCTGTGTAGAGAGAAACACGTATGTATTATATCTTCAAGGCTGTTAACTATAGAAAGATCCTTGAAAAGATAATCAAGAATAAAAGCAATCAAAAAACATGAGAAATATAAGAGATACTGGTAGTTTGTCTCTCAAACAATCTCTCAGTGACTCATAAAACAAAAACAAAGAAACAAGAATATATAGAAGCTTCAATTCAGAAGATTAATAAATGTCACTAAATATGTAGAAATTCAGAACATACATTTTTATTTTCAAAGACACTCTGAGCATTTACTAAAATAGACCATTTAATGGGACATAAAGCAAATCATGCAAATCGTCAAAGGATTGAGTAATTCCAAGTATGTTCTTTAATCAGAGTGGAAATGAGTCAGTAATTGATAATAAAATAAATATTAAAATTCCTAATAGTCTAGAAATTAAGGAAAAAATTTTGAATAATTTATAGTTTAAAAATCGAATGCATATAAGATTTTATTTCATATTAATTGACACTAATAAAACATAACAAATAGATGAATTGCACTTATATCAATTTGAAATAAAAAATGAATAGCTTTAAATATATGTATTTGAATATTACAGATGATAAAAAAAATCTCGATTGTTACCTGAAGAATTTAGAAAGATAAAAATAAATACAAAAAGATTAGAAATAAGAGAGTAATTAGAATGAAAGTTGTTTTTTTAAAAAAAGAAATGGAAAAGAACATCACTGGGGAGATGCAATAAAGCAACAATAAAAAAGTTCTTTGAAAAAAATATAAATTATAAAGTGCTAGAAATTTTAATTAGTTAAATAAAAGAGAGAAGGTACAAATTAACAATATCAGGAATGGAAAAAGAATATTATTACACAAACTACAAATAATAAAAATATATTGAAAAAATCAAATGTAATGTATTTAAACAAATTTGGAAAAAATAATTCAATGCTAACTTCTTAGGATAACACACCAAAATTGATACAGGAATAAACGAAAAATCTAATCTAAATCAACCAAGTATTTAAGAATGTAGGTATATAATGCCAAACTTTTTCTCTCAGAAACTCTACACCTATTAAGTTTTACCTTTGAATCTTTGAATTCTTTTTTGTGTGTGTGGAGACTGAGTCTCGCTTTGTCACCCTGGGTAGAGTGCAGTGACATCATCATAGCTCACTGCAACCTCACACTCCTGAGCTCAAGTAATCCTCCTACCTCAGCCTCCCGACTAGCCTGGAGTACAGGTGTGGGTAACAATGCTCTGTTAATTTTTTTCTATTTTTAGTAGAGATGGGGTCTTACTGTTGCCCAGGCGGGTCTCAAACTCCTGAGCTCAAGCAATATTGCCACCTGGACCTCTCAGAGTGCTAGGATTACAGGTGTGAGCCACCACCCTGGTCTATTTTATGAATTCTTAAAACACACACACACACAAACTCATATTTAATTTGAAATATAAGGGAAATATCTTAAATTCTAAATGGACATTTATCAAAAGTCTCTACTAAAACAAAACTGACAGAGCTCATCATACTTAATTGTACAATATTGAACATTTTTCCCTCAGTTGGGAATGAAACAAGAATATCTCCTATTTCCATCCTTATTTAACATCATACTGCATTTCCTGTCCAGTTCAGGGACTCAGGGAATAATAAGATAAAAGGATTAAAAGGAAGAAAATAATATTATTAGAAACATAACTTCATCCTAAAATATCTAAGAAAATTAATAGATGAAAAGTTTAAGAACTAAATTTAGAAAGATTGTAAGATGTAAAGTTTTTACAAAAATAATTTTTATGATAGCCAAAATTAGAATATAAAATCTGAAAATAATATTATTTAAAATAACATAAGTATATCAAACACTTTGGAATTGATAATAAAAATGCTAGACCTCTATCAAAAATAGGTAATCATTATTGAAAAAAGTATAAACAAGTATATAAAGGAACGATTGTCTTATATTATGGACTGATAGATTTAATACTTCAGTATACACTACTGGCACTGAAAAATATGATATCATGGGCCCTGCTGGGTACTGTGCATGAACAACCCACAGCCACAGGGGAGGTAATATGCAATGGAGTCAACTTTAACCAATGGCAAAGTGGAGCAGGTGGAGAATTCTTCCTCCTTAGCCCAGATGAGTTCATTTACAGCCTCTTCAAAAATTGTCCTGTTAGATCATCCTATCAATTAAACTGGAAACCAGAGCAGAATTATCAACTTTCTATTGGACTTCTCTAACTCCTACCTCATTCACTTTTGTTTCTCGAGGACTGTGCTACTGTGCAAAGTAACAGCAAATTCACCATTGCTTCAAGCTCTGATTTATGTAAAACCCAGAGAAAGAAAGAAAATAACTTTTATAGCTTGCTGGTAAGTCGAGAATAATTAATTTAGAAAACAATTTTTATTTCCCTAGCGTATCACATACTATATAATCCAGGTAAAGTTAAGAGTCTATTTACAGGATGTATTAATAATAATACAGAATAGTAAAAATGAATAAATAATAACTTAAGCAATAAAACAAATAAACTTAGGAAAAATATCTTTAGTATAAATTTAGAGTTACAGAAGAATATACCAAGAATGATACTATATGTAAATATCCAAAGACATGCAAAAGCAAAAATACAATATCTTTGGATACCTATATATTCAATAAAACCATAAAAACAATGTGCGAAAAAGTTTATCCATGAGTAGGAAGGGTACAGGATGGGATCAAGAAAATAACAAAATCAGAGAATTTAAAAATAAAGATGGCATTTTTTGCCCTTATTTGGTACTGTGAACATGTTTTCATTTTGGGGGGGCAAGGTTTTAACACATTTTATTTATTTATTTATTTTATTTCAGCATATTATGGGAGTACAAATTTTAAGGTTTCAAGCAATGTCCTTGCTCCCCTCCCCCCACAAGTCTGAGCTTCAAGTGTGATCATTCCCTAGATGATGCACATCTCACTCGTTATGTATGTATATATCTGCCCCCTACTCCTCCCTCCCACCTGCCCAATACCCAATAAATGTAATTCCTATGTATCCACTTAGGTGCTGATCAGTTAATACCAATTTGCTGGTGAGTACACATGGTGCTTGTTTTTCCATTCTTGAGATACTTCACTTAGTAGTGTGGATTCCAGCTCTATTCAGGAAAATACAAGATGTGCTATATCATCGTTGTTTCTTAGAGCTGAATAGTACTCCATGGTGTACATATACCACATTTTATTAATCCACTCATGTATTGATGGGCACTTGGGTTGTTTCCACAACTTTGCAATTGTGAATTGTGCTGCTATACACATTTGAGTGCAGGTGAATAATTTTATGCTTCATTTGGAACCAGAGAAGACCCCGTATATCAAAAGCAATTCTAGGCAATAAAAAAAAATAGGAGCTATCAATATGCCGCATTTCAAACTATACTACAAAGCTGTAGTAATTAAATAAATTTGGTATTGGCACAAAAATAGGAATATTGACCAGTGGAACAGAATTGAGAACCCTGATATAAAACCATCCTCATATAGCCATCTAATCTTTGACAAAGCAGACAAAAACATCCACTAAGGAAATGAATCCCTATTCAATAAATGTTGCTGGGAAAACTGGAAAGCCACTTGTAGAAGGCTGAAGCAGGATCCACACCTTTTACCTTTCACAAAAATTAACTCATGCTCAGTAACAGTTTTAAACTTAAGGTATGAAACTATTGGAATTCTAGAGGAAAATGCTGGAAACACTCTCTTAGACATTGGCCTAGGCAAAGAATTTATGAAGAAGACATGTTTTCATTTTATAAATCTTTTATCTCTTAAATAATACTGAATAAAAATCATTTCAGAATGAAATTAGAATTTAATAAGACATGTTGAAAATTTTCATTATTTCATTTATGAATGCCATTTTGTAAGCATTAATTTTATGAAATATAGGATGATCAGATACTTGCTAGATTCCAATTAGATTCTCATAAAAGTCAAAATGAAATTCTATGGGATTCATAAAAATAAGGTCATTCAATTTAATAAAAAACTGTCTCTTTTGATATAAAATGTTACCTTATTATGAGGATACTAATTCTTTATGCTGATTAAAAATTGAATCACATGTCTTAGATAAATTTTAAAACCAAAATTTTTTCATATTTGTAAATTTGATGATGCATTTAATAGACCAAATCTTATGGTATATGGAAAGGACATGAAAAAATGTTAAAATTGTTTTTCAATGAAAAGATTGTGAATACTGGTCATGAAAACAAGCTATTCCTAAACAAATAGAATTTTTTATTATGTTTTTCAAAGGTTATTAAAACCAATACTTTAAATATTAATATATCCTATCCAGTTTCTGAAATCATTAAGTATACAATTACCCTCCCAATCAGAAATTTTTAAAAAAACAAAGTAATTTAAAATTATCTTTCTCTTGTACTTAATATCTTTACTAGTGCCTTAAAATATAGCCATGAGTCAAAAATATTTTATTATGTTGTTGACACAGTTAATTTCAATAGGTTTTAATTTTTAAAGTTTAATCTAAAGCTTAAAGCAATTAAAATTACCACATATAATCTATAGTTTTATTTCAGTCTTGTAAAGTATTTTCTAAGGATATTTTATAGCTGGCTCAGTGGAAAACATCACATGAAATCTTTATTGTGTAAAGTTTCCTTTAACTCAAATTTTAGCCTTGTCTTAGAATATAGATGATTTTCTATTAAAAGTTAGACTGGGAAATAAATCCATTTCATATAGGCCACCAAACAGTCATTAAATTGAAACCTATCTGTTTTTCATTTTATTCTGATGTCTTAAGGTGACATTATTTTATCAATTTATTTTATTTTATTTTATCAATTTTAGTTAATATTTCCCCTATGACTACTTTTAGTTTCTGTCATTGGAACTTTATCATCCTTTTGTTATTCTGCTTTCTGTCTTTATTTCAACTAAGTTTTAGAATAGTTTTGGACTAATATTCCAAATAATGCTTGGAGAAAAAAAAAACACAGCACTATAATAAAACAAAACAAAAACATATATCAATAAAGTTTTCTATTTTCCAGCAATACTATTCATCTTTTCAAAACGACATTCTATCGAGAAGTCATTCTCTTAAGGGAGCAATTCTAAGGAATTTCTGCTACTCACAAGCCAAGTTCCAATATTTTATTTTACAGCAAGAAATAAGGTTACAAAAAGTCCAAATCAAGTTGGATCAGCAAATAAACTACTGCAATATGTAAAACACAGCAAACCAGACTATTTCTCATCTAAGTATTTTTGCCTAATGACAAAGTAAAAGCAACCCTAAGTACTGGAATATTTTTCCTAAGAATAGAACCCGCTGTAGTACTTTTAGGGAATGAGAATTTTGCACCTCTTTATGAAGCCAATAATAATTAAAAATGAACAAGGTCAGCATTCTAGCTTTTATGCTTTTTTATAATTTTAACCTTGATGAGATTATTTTCCTCTGAGGGTAGTAGTTTAACTATATGTGGATACATATGTAGATGTATTATTAAGAAGAAAAGAGACTAAAGAGATTATAAAATATATACCATGCATACATTGTACATGAATATAAACACATACATTAATCAAGAAAACTGAATTGTCCCAAGTGTCACAGGTATCTCCAGATGCACTTTGTTGCCTTTCTACTCCTCTTCTCATTTACCATTTAAACTCTCTACTTCTCATTCTATCATAAAATCCATTTACATTAAAATATATTGCTTAGGAGTTTATAATTGAACAAGACACACTCTTATATATCATAGGGACATACATCCTAGTGGGAAGAAAAAATATCAATACTAAAAATAAGTACTAATATGATGCAATGATCATATTAGTAGAATTAATGAAGTCAAACTTTGTGATGATTAGGGAGAGGTATATAGTTGGGAAGTTTTAGACAGATGTACAGGGAAGGATTTTCTCAGAGCCAATGCATGAATAATGACACAAGGCAACTGTGTAAAATGTAGGGTATAAGAATGATTAAGTACAGGAAACTTAGGTGGAAACTGGTTTACCTTAACCAGGGATACAAAGGAACTAGCATGACTGATTCTGAATAGGGAAAGAGGATAGTGTTAAAAGGCGGACTTGAGATTGCAATGAGATGTCTGAGCTATATGAGTCTGAGAGAATTAATTGGTATCATCAGTCAGTTTGCCTTGTGAAGAAATGGAACATATTAGGTCAAGCATGATATCAGAAGGCAGTTGAACATACTTGTTCACCATCACGTAGACATTGTTTACAGTGGCTGTTGTGAATGTGATAAGAAGTGATCAAATTTGGGACACATTTTAGAAGTGAAAAAGGAAGAACATGGGGTCATATTAAACACATAAAATCAGGAAGTAAAGAGCCAAGAAGTCAGGTCACTTCCAAGATATCATGGCAGCTTCACCTCCTCCCGGTGCTGTAGATTGCTGTGAAGAAACAGACACCGATGCATAACTCAAATGAATAGCTGGTTTCCCTGTGTTATATGCAGCTTTCTGAGCACTCAAGCTTAAAATGCCCCCTTTCCTACATGCCAGGTCATTTGGATGCTAACAAAAAACTACCATCTTCACACATCTATTTTGGAAAATGCAGAGTAGCAGGAGAATAGGAAGCTTTTATGGAAGAGCAATTCCCAGTATGTCCATGTCATAAGAAGAGCCTGAGGGACCCCATGTGCACTGACATCCATTTTGCCCAGTAAAACCTTGTCTGTGCTTATGTCTCAATATTCCACAGGACATATGAAAAAGGCATGAAATGAAAATGACCACTGGTTTGATGAGTTGATTAACTGAGATGGACAAGCTAGGATTTGTGATAAGGGCTCTATAATTATTTTACACTTTTAAAATTATTTTAAGGCTGAAAACAGCCACATAAATGATCTAGTCAATCCCTTCATTGTGAAAGATTTAAAAATATAGTTCAGAACTATGAAACGACAGCTCATCCAAATAAGTTTCTGCTGTAACTAAGACTAGGGTGCGGATGTCCCAGCTCTCAGTTCAGTTGCTTTCCACTGACTCCATGATGCATTTTAGTTTACCATTTATCCGCCAAGAAAATACAGTAATTAATATGTGCTTAGAAACTGACTTCCTGGAAAACATCATGGGATGACTTCCTTGTGTACACTTATGTTTAATTCAAATCTCAAACTGTCCTTGGAATGTAAATGAGTGTGTTCTTAGGTTAAATGGTAACATTGTGACAGAGAATAATTTAAAATGTAAGCAGTTTTATTAGTCATTATGCACAGTGTAGAACAGAGATATAATCTTCTGGGTATTAACAATTTATCTTTCCTCTAAGTGAAAAAATGCATTGGCATACTAGGGATCATGCAGCATAATGAAATATATCTAGAGTTTGGAGTCACTTAATTCTACCTTGGCTCAGCTTCATTTTAGCTACTAAAACTTACACATGCATTCAACATCACTGAGCCTCAGTTTCCTTTGTGTGAATTATGAATATAATGAAAGAGGTTTATTATAAAAAATAAAGAATATACCATGTAAGGAAATGTCTAGAGTGTAATATATTCTCTTAATTTTCATTAAATGTTAGATTTGATCAATAATAGAATATAAGGTGATATGTACTTTAATTTAAAAAAAATGGGTTGTTCTTTGAAGGAACCTTGAAATGCCACCTATGTCTTTTCAGGCATAACTACTCCTACAACCTCTCTTACAGGTATCATTACATACATTTTTAGAAACATGATTATTCACATTTGAATCACTGGGAGGAAATATAAAAATTGTTAGATATGTTAGGGAATACTTTTAATGAATGTTCAGCAGAAATGTTCTTTGGGGAAAATTTAATCATTAAAACTTCCCAAGTATTTCATTATCATCTCATGAAATTCCCTGCATAATCATATCCCTTGTTAATTCACTAATTTATTCTGGGGCTGGTCTTACTGACTAATGTCTCCAGATATTTTTTTAAATTTTTTAACTGAGTAGCAATAAATCAATAATGGAGTTTCTTTTGACCTTTTCACATTTCTATTTTCTGCCTGGTGTTGATTAGTAATATTCAAAAGACATAGTTCATTCAGAAAGCATTTTAACTGAGTGAACCACTAGGCATAAGTTAATGTGGAAATAACAGTTTCTCCCATTAAATCAATACTGAATGTATGTCTCTATGAAGGAACTCTATTTCTGCAAAAATCTATAATAGTTACTCTATTCACCTGGGAATGTAACTATAGGCATAGAGCTCTCATATCTATGTTCACAAACTTTCAATAGAATAGGCATGAGTAGTGCCAAAGATCAACAAATTATTAAAAAATCTAGAAGTCTGACAAAGTTTTCTTTTTTCAGAACACAAAGGCACTTCACACTGTATAATATGAAAATATAATGAAAATGTCTATAAAATAGTAATGTATATACGAGAATAAGAAGAAATTTAGTAAGTGTCATGGTGTTTATTTTATTCATTCATTTATTTTTTATTAACTTATTTTAAAAATATTTAAGGGAAATCCTCCATTTAATATTTTTTTTCTGGAGACTGGAATTATAATAATTTTTTTTAAATAAACAGAAAAGCAGAAAACAAAAATCATAGTTTCTGACCTAATCTAGCATAGCATCTACTAAAAGTCTGGTATTAATTATAAAATAACACAAAATATAACATTATTTATAAACTACCAAAAAGAAAGTTCTTTGGTGTTATGAAAAAGCATTACAAAGGAAGTCTATGGGTAGAGAGGTCAGTGAAAGATTACCTAATGAAATGATAGAACTGAAATTGAAAATAGGAATTAACATGTCAATGGAAGAATGAGTAGAAGAATTCCAAACTAACAGAAGAGACCATATGCTAAGACCCTGTGCTGAAGAAACATAAAACATACAGGAAAATAAAATAAATATAATGTATCTGGAGCACAAAAATCTATATGAAAATACATTTGGAAGAGGCAGTTAAGTAGGTCAGAATAACCAGTCATGGTTTCTGTTTTAATACATTCTATTTTTTATCTAAGGACAAAATAATATAATAAAAGTATCTTAAACAGAGGGCAATACAACCAAATCTGAATTTTTGATAAGATGATTCTACTTGACACATAGAACATAACTTAGGGTCAGCTTTATATATACTGAGATAGACTCAAATGTCCCATTGGGTGGATGCAATATTTCAAACACAGGGTGACAGTAGCTGGAAATAACTAGATAGTACAGAAGAAAAATTGACAGATTCAGGGAAAATTTAAGTAAGAAAATGACCAAGAAATGTTGATGTCTTAAATGATAGTGTACAAAGCCAAGAAAATGTTGAATTTGGCTGCTAGCTTCTCAAGTTTAAATAATTATGATAATGTCATATATAATAAGATAAACAACTACTAGAGGACAAGTGGAAAATGGGGGTACATGAGTTTTATTTTGACCTTGCTAGTTCCAAGGTTAATTGAAACTTCCAAGTGAAGATGTCACACAGGAAGATAGATGTATGAGTTTAAAGTTCAAAGGACAGCGTTGGGCTAGAAGTAAAAATTAAAGATATCCGATAAAAGTGTCAATTAAATTCACTGATATAATTGGTGTTTCTTATGGCAAAAAATTGAGAAAATCAGAATTATAATTCCCAGAAAATATTTGAAAGCATCCAAAAGATTAAAAACCAAAAACGAAAAAAAGAAGACCAAGAAGAGGCCAGTGACAGAAAGAAGATGTAATCAAAGAATTAAAGAAAAATGGGGGATTCAAGGAGAGTGTACAGTGATAGGAGCTTCTGTAGAATTCAATGTCATATAAATCACTATTGATCTTAATGAAAACGTTTTTTGGAGGAGAAAGATAGGTGGAGTCCAAATTAGAGTAGGGCAAAGGTTGAGTGATGAATAAATATGTACAGCAAGTTTTAAAAGCTGTTTGAAGAAATTGGCCACGTAGGTGAGTACAGGCACATGTGATTGCTGTATAAGACCTGGAATAACTTATTTTAGTTTCCCTGTTGTCTTCTATTAAGAAAAAAGAGCAAATCTTGAGCATCTAATTAAATAAGAAGAGAGAAGAAGAAACATGTTAATAAGTTTTAGAAATGGAGGTAGGGAAAAAATAGCAAAGGTGTGATGTTAAACAAAACAAGATATTGTTATATGAAAAATGAAATATTCAGCAGGAAAAAAATCAGGTAACTGCAGATGTATATGAGGGGAGTTATTGTAAAATAATGGGTGTGGAAGGAATTGAATTTTAATAGAAAAGTGATAAGGAATTGGCATTATTTTTCTTTGCAATACAAGGCACTTCAGAATGTTTACAAACAAATGAGTAGGAAAAAAATTAATGCAGAAGTAAGATAATTAATATTTATAGGTATAGAACCCCAATCACAGAGTTAGAGATTCACCTTAAATTGTATGATTAATAAGGTCTTTATAAGATCTGTGAAAGATATGGGTATCATGTATATGAAAGTACATGTAATGGTTTTTTAATATTTTTTTTATTTTAATTCACCTTTTCTGGAGGGATTTATTATTTTTTTACACCTTCATTATTTGATAAAATGTTTTTAAAAATATAGAAATAGTTGCTTATTCATTTTCTACCCAATAATAATCATTGCTACTATTTGCATTCCCACAAACATATACATACCTATATAGACATCTTTAATGTATGATATAAATGTTATTTTATAGATTGTGTCCATTTTATTCATAAGTTAATTGTTGTATGTATCATAATATAGATTGGTTATTTTACTATCACATGAGATATTTTTCCAAAACATGATTTTCATGGCTGCATTATATTCTATCAAATTTCTTTTGCTTTTAAATTTCATAATATTAAGGGTGTCCAAGTGTGTTTGTTATATTGGTGAATTGTATAATGCTGAAGTCTGAGGGTTTAGTGTGCCAGTCACCAGAATATTGTACATTGTAACTGATAGGTAAGTTTTAATCCCTCACCCACCTCCCAAGTTCCCTCCTCCTTAGTTTCCAATGTTGTTTACACTAGTTATGACAGTGTGTATATATCGCTTAGCTCCAACTTATTAGTGAGAACATGTGGTGTTTGCTTTTCCATCCCTGAGATACTTTATGTAGGATAATATTCTCCAGTTTCATCCAAGTTTCTGCAAAAGACATTTTATTATTTTTTATGGCTGAGTAAAATGGCAATTATGTACCCCATTTTCTTTACCCACTCATTAATTGATTGGCACATAAGTTGATTCAATATCTTTGCAATTGTGAATTCTGGTTTGATAAATATTCAGGTAAAGGTGTCTTTTTGATATAATGACTTATTTTCCTTTGGGTAGATACCCAGTATTGGAAGGGCTGGATCAAATGGTAGGTCCACTTTTAGTTTTGTGTGGAATCTCCATACTGTTTTCCATAGCAGTTGTACTAATTTACAGTACCATCAACAGTGTATAACCATTACTTTTTCACTGAATCCATGCCATCTTTTGGAATTTTGTTTTTTGATTTCTAAATAATGGCTATTCTGATAGGGATAAGGTGATATCTCACTGTGGTTTTAATTTGTATTTCTCTGATGATTAGTGATATTGCACTTTTATTCATATGTTTATGGGCCATTTGTCTACCTTCTAATTTTTTATTAAAAAACAAATTTTTAATATATATTTTGAATTTATGATTTAACTTTTAAATATATATTTTCCTTAAGTGTGTGTAGATATGTATTTATACACATATGTATTTCTCAGATAAGTAAAGTGTTGCCTGTGTTTAATCATATTAACCATTTCATATTTAGAGGCTCACTCTTCTGTCTCTGTATGAGTTGATTCCATGTTGAATTGATTCCGACTTCTAAAAATATAAAACCCTATGTATCTCCTTGTTCCTTTTTTTCCCTTAATTTTGGATCTTTAAAATAATTTGATTTTAGATGTTCTAGATGAAATTTAATTACTTGTAATTACATTTTGAAAATATCTATTGTTAGTTTATGATTATTATCAATACATTTGTTATATATTAGTCTGTAAGATACGTAATTTTTATTAAATAATATGCCCTTCTCCTTTTATTCATAATATTTATGTAATCAAGTATTATCTTTTCTTAAACATTAATGTCTATATCTATAATAAATTTGATATAAATGTAATGCATTTATACATGTAATTAGTTCCTACACTTAACTTGCTGTCAAGATAATTTTTACATTAAAGTTTCTATTTTGAA
Organism: Microcebus murinus; assembly: GCF_040939455.1. Classification (NCBI taxonomy): domain Eukaryota; kingdom Metazoa; phylum Chordata; class Mammalia; order Primates; family Cheirogaleidae; genus Microcebus; species Microcebus murinus. The sequence continues at coordinate 20,137,185 of NC_134114.1, forward strand.
TAGCATCTTTTCCACATTATGCTTTTTATTTTGGCTTTATGCAATGCAGTGATTGCTAAATGTGTTCCTCTTCACTAGACATGTAGACCAACCTGTCGGCTGCTGGGAGTGATGGCTTCTAACAGTTCGCAGCTGTTTACCTTTTTTGAGCTAATGACTGAATAGGAATTACCCAAAATGGTAGCTGGCAGCCAGTGACTGACTGGTAAAATGACAGGCTCCCTTGCCTCAAAGTGGGACTATCTCTGTAGTTCAATTTATTCTTTAGGTCAGGGGTCCTCAGACTTTTTAAACAGCGTGCCAGTTCACTGTCCCTCAGACCACTGGAGGGCCGTTGGAGAGTGCGGTGCACATTCCACACGTGCACACTGTGGGCCAGGGCCAAGTCGGCTGCTAAACAGGACAGGCAGTGGCGGCAAAAACACCCGGCAAGACAGATAAATGTCCTCGGCGGGCCACATGTGGCCTGCAGGCCATAGTTTAAGGACCCCTGCTTTCGGTATTCTGAAGAAGAGAAACTAAATCTAATCTCTAACAAAGAGCATATTCTCGATTATTTTTTTGACTGTACCCCGCTTATCCTGTTTCCCATACTTCCATTGTCTTGAAAGCACTGTCTCAATCACTTTCACAGGAATGTTCCTCTCAGACTCTGAGGTGCTTCTAAGGACCTTAACCTAAAATAGTTGGCACCAGGACACAGACAGTACCTCGCATGCTGTAGCAGTATTATTGTTAATACCTTCACTTACAGGAAGGGAAACACAAAAGGGAACTGTTCAAGGTTGGGTTCCCCCACGCTGTACTGTGAAGTGGAGATCAGCATGTAGAAATTTATTATGGAATGTGCCGGGATCAACAACCATGGAGCTGAGGAGAGGATAGGAGAGGAAAGGAAACCAAACTCAGCAGAAATAGAAGTTAGGCCACAATGTGTACACAACAAGGCTTCAACTGACCCTTTTGGTATCTCTGAAGCTGGAATGACCATCAAAGTGTTCCAAAGTTAGAGCAAGAGTCCTGGGCAATTGCATTAGTCTTTTAAGACTGGCATAACAAAACATCACAGGCTGAATGGCCTAAACAATGCACGTTTATTTGCTCGCAGTTATGGAGTCCCTTAGTCCAAGATCAACAGGCAGGCAAAGTTGGTTTCTCCTGAGACTTGTCTCCTTGGCTTGTAGGTGGCCATCTTCTCACTGTGTCCCCACATAGCATTTCCTCTGTGTGCATGCATCCCTGGTGTCTCTTTCTCTTCTCATAAGGACACCAGTCATGATGTATTAAGGAACCACCCTTATGACCTCATTTAACTTTAATAACCTTACTAGAGGCCCTATCTCCAAATATACTTACATTAGCAGTTAGGGCTTCAACATATAGATTTTGTTTTAGAGGAAAGAGAGGGCACAATTAAGTCCCTAAATAGCTGTTATAGGCCTGAATTAGTCAGTGCACATGAGTTGCCCCAGGAAGTGGGCAAGCCCTTGGTCTGAGTGATGCTCTTCAGCTTAATTGGATATTCCCAATTAGTGAATATATAAGTGGAATGATCATGCATATCAACTGGCAAAGACCTCTCATTGATTTTTTGCCTTATGTAATAACATTTATGATAGTAGAAAAATCCAAATGAAAAAATTTAAAACTGTTTCCCTACTGTCAAAGTAGTAAATCAAAGCCAAAATTACCTCTCAGGGACAATAGCATATTAATGTTACTCTCAGAGATTTTTAAAGACATAAGAGTAAGATCATTTCTTGAGAATAAAATTAGCCAATTTGCTACAAGTTGATTGCATCAGGCAATGATTGATCCTGACTGGGATTGATGCACAATGCAGATATTGGTTTGCCTTTCCTGTCTAGAGGACTCCTTTCAGCCCTGATGCCTCAGGGAATCACAGAGTATCTGATCTCCTCATGTGACATGCCTTTTAACATAATATATAACTAATGAATCTACCTTTCATAACAAATGGCCTGCACATCTATTAGGCACATAACCGTGTAATACACTGGTTGTAGTACATACTCCATTCTTCAGTACCTGCCAGCTTTATAGGACATTAGAAAGGCTTCTTGGAGACACAGTTTTGGTGCATCTTGATGTTGGCACCAGTGAAACAACATACCTCATAATGGAGTATACATTTTTAACCAAAAGCCATTCTATTTGTTCTGACAATAATAGGCTAAATACATCATTCTTGTAACCAAGAAGTAGAAGTAGGCATGGCCCAACTCTCCATTACTATCAATAGCATATTGGAAAATCTTTCATTACCAATTCCAGCAAATGTAGACTGTTACCTATAAAAACCATGGATCTCAGATGGGCTCATTTCCACAAGGTGACACTGTAAGAGTACTGCTAAATTTAAATGTATATCTGCTGCCTGGTCTGGTCAATTTTTCATGTTGATCAATAGAAGACAGAGGAAAGAGTTTCCATGCTAGCAATAAAAATGGAATCTGATCATCATAAGGATGTGAAGTAGTTATTTAATAGGAACATGTATGAATGTATTTGGCATTTGAGTCATTTACTTATGTATCTGTCAGTACTCTTATGACCAGTTTTAAGGGGAAATAGGCATAGGAACCATTAGAATAAATTTCTGAGTCACTTCTCCAGGCAAGCATCTTCAAGCAAAGAAATACTGGTTCTGGAGCAGGGAATAGGGAATATTTAATCAGTGACAGAGAAGGGGCATGATGCATATCATTTGACCTTAAGTTAAACCACTACAGAGCAAAATAGTTCATCTCACTAACATACAACTTATACTTTAAAAAGGAATTGTGACTGAAAATAACTGTATTCAATCTCTGTCTGAATAATGAGAACTTAATGTGAACACTAAATGAATCTGAGCAATGGCATGACTTGATATAGCAAATGCCATCATGATCATGCCCAGGTCCCTTCATGAGGCGTTTCAGCCATTCTCCTGCTGTTGTGAGAATTGGTTGCTGATGGTTCATAATTGCATGATTTTTCCCTTCTCCAGGAAGAACAACACTAAATAGGAGAAACCATGCATGAGAGATTATTCACCATCTTGATGCTAGTGGTCAATAATTGAATGAAGACTCTCATGAAAGTACAAAAAGCCCACATTAAAAATGAGTAAATATGTACATATATAAAATCCATAGAAATTATCTAGAATGTGTTAAGTATTCTATCACCCTTTATTATATCAACAACGTTATCACTGAATATAGAAAAGTGAAATCTATTATGGCAATCATCAAACACATCAACCACAGCTTTTCTCACTTTAAGAGACAGTTCATGGGCTTCTAAGGTGAGTTTACATGCAAGGCTCTACCCCAACGTATACACTTTCTTAATGGCCTAAACTGTTTATGATAAAATCAATTTCACTTTTAAAAAATCAGTGAATTATTTAAAAAATAAACTATTAGAAAGATAGTTTCTAATAGTGATCTTTCTAAGATAGTTTCTTATAGTGATCTTCTAAAGAAGATCACTATAAATAGCATAATGGATTGTGATTTTTTTTCTTTTTAATTTTTTCTTTTTTTTGTAATTTAGTGTTACTCCATATATTAGGAACAGATGGGCTAAAGCCAAAATACATTATAAAAATGGAAATGAGTTTATGTATTAATAAAGATTTTATACACTCAGCAAAATACTATTAGTATTAGATTTGAAGAAATAATGAGATAGATTCCCTAAGGTTTTAAGAAGAAAATGAGATTTAAGGGTCAAATAGTCATTCATTTCCTCCTGAGAAAGTTTTATATTTTTCAATGTTATATGGCATAAATATCAAACTCAAATGTAGAAAAAAATATTATTTAGGCTACTACTATAAAATATTAAATCATATAAACATGAAATTGGGACATTTATTTGAACAGGGAAAATATATTTAGTTGTTTCTCATGTTAATATTTTTGAAGTTACAAAATATATAAAAATTATCCTTATATAAAATGGCCAAATTACAATTTTTAATCTTAAAATATTAAATTTTTAAATATGAAAAAACATTTTCTAATATGACATAAATTATTGAATTTTTAGCCTTTTACAATAAATCTATACAAACAAAAATTAACATAAAATAAATAAATCAATAAAAACCTTTTAGCATATTTGTTTCATACACAAACACATATATACAAACACACATTAAGGCACTGTATATTTTGAGATTTGTCCTGTTATCTCCCTGATAGTACAAGTCTATTCTTTAATTAGAAATACTTATTGAGCAAACTAATTAAGAAATTCAAATAGTCAAATGATCACTGAGTTTGTGGTCTTGAGACTCTTTATTATTTCAATCTCTGTTGAATTTCCCTGATAGGCTTCTGAATTCTTTCTCTGTGTTGTCTTGAAGTTCACTGAGTTTTTTAGGGCAGCTATTTTGAATTCTTTGTCTAAAAGGTCACTTATCTCCCTTAGTCCAGGATTGATCTCTGGTAACTTATTTAGATTTTTGGAGAGGTCATGTCTTCCTGCATATTCTTGGTGCTTGTGGTTGTTCAACAATGTTTGGGCATTGAAGAGTTAAGTATTTATTTTAATCTTCACAGTCTGATCTTGTTTGGATCCATCCTTTTTGAGAAGGCTTTCCAGATATTTAAAAAAGAATTGAGTGCTGTGCTCAAAGTCTTTGGTCACTGCAGCCACTTCAGCACTGGAGGTGCCCCAAGCCCAGTAATGCCGTGACTCTAATAGATTTTGGTGGTACCGCCTTGGTGGGCTTGGGTAAAATACAGGAAAATTCCCTGGATTACCAGCAAAATCGCCCATTCTCTTCCCTCACTTTTTGTTCTGGACTGTGGCAATTGGGGGGGCGGGGCGGGTAGGAGGTAACATGGGCACTACCTCATGGCCCCAGCACCAAGTCACACTTGAAGCCAGCCCAGTCTGACAAAAAAGCCTGTGGTGACTGTTGCCTGGCTACCTCCAATGTTTATTCAAAACCCAAGGACTCTTTAGTCAGCAAGTGGTGAATCACACCAAAACTGGGTCTTTCCCTTCAAGGATGCATGTTTCCTTCTGGTCCAAGATGGGTCCAGAAATGCTATCCAGGAATTAAGGCCTGGAGTCAGGGGCTTCAGGTATCTGCTTGGTACTTTATTTTGCTGGTACCCGAGTTGCAAAACAAAGTCCTCTGAACTCTTCCCTTTCCTTTCCCCAGGTGGTAGGAGACTATCCCTGAGACATACTGCATGTAGTTGGGCACTGGTTTGGCTGCCACTGCTGGCATCTCACTGGGTCACATGCACCCCAAGTCCAGTGTATCTGAGCCAACACAGCTGCAGAAATTGTCCCAATCTACAACATTGGGGCTCAACTGCCTTATGAATTTAGTCCAGGCCCCAGACATCTTTTTGTCAGCCAGTGTTGGGGCTATTTAGGCTGTTCTGAAGGCTTCTCCTCGGGGCATTGGCAGAATTCTGCTGTATCCTGTGTTCTCTGGTGACAGGGTGGCCCTGAGTTTTAATGCAAAGCCCCACAATTACTTCACTCAACCTCCCCCGACACAACACATAGATTCTCTCTTCCCTGGGTGTGCTGATGGAGGAAGGGTGGCTTAGGCAACACAAGAGTATCATTTTGGGCCTCTTCAATGCCTCTTTTCTTGATATAATGTTAAAACCATGTAGAATAATCATTCACCTGATTTTTGGTTCTTCTGAAGGTGCCTTCTTCCATGGATTAATGTTGAATTTGGTATTCCTGTGGTGGGAAGGTCACTGGAGGATTTCTATCCATCCATCTTGCTCTGCCCCCTCCTTGAGAATCTTTAAATGTATTCTGACTACAATAACACATAATTTAATTTAAAACCTATATAAAGTAATATTAGAAGTAGTAATTTAAATTGGGAGTTAGAAAGGAGGAAAGAGTATACATTATTTCAAGGACCAATGGAGAGCAACTCCACTTACTCTGTATACTAAACAAAAGGACCATTAAAATGTTCATGCGTCCTGTCTTCAACATATATTTTTAGTCCTTTGTTATCCTGTTATAGTAGCCAGGGTGGCAATAGCACAGTCATAGTGTAGTTAAAATTTGAAATACTTACAGATGGCTTATTAAATAGCCACAGCCAACCCTATCACAGGTGCACTTCTCCAACACCCTGAGCTTTATCCCAGGATCCCACATCTCCTCTGACTCTGGCCTTCCTATATTCCTTTTATTAGGACCTTGTGTTTATAATAGTCTAACACAGAAAATCCAAGATAACCTTCCCTCCTCAAAGTCCTTGATTTAATCATGTCTGCAAAATTCTTTTTGACATATAAAACAACATATTGGCAGGTTCCAGGAATTAGGAAATGGATATTTTTGGGTGTTATTATCTGGCCAGCTACATTCCTCCATCTATCATTGTTTTCTTATGTATCACCAGCCTCAAGTATGATTCGCAAGCAAAAATATAATTGTATGATTTTGCTAATTAACATCAATAAAAACCTAGGTCCTAAGATTGGGGAGATTCGTGTTGAAAGAATATAAGCTAGATCACATTGAGTTTCATATGAATTTACTAAACAAAATTTTTTACAACTTGCTACAGCTATTAATATATGACCTACCCAAAATGAGAACCATGAGAGGAATGACATTTCTTCGTTCTTTTTAAGTAAATATGTATGTAAGTTAATCATTTTTCTCTTCATTTCTTTGCCCTCTCACATTCATAATATGTTAAGATTATTTAACCATATATTATATCTTGGTATTGTTATCTGATATGAAAGGAAGAATTTCACTCAGATAGAAAAGGAAAAAAAAAAATCTCATCCAAGATCAGAAAAATTACTTTTCACCCTATATGGAAAACAAGTGACTATGATCTTAGCTATAACAGGAAAAGATTTTCTTTTTTAGTAAAAGGCATGATTTGCAGAATATATTTATTCACAAAATAAATTGTTTAGAGAAAAAAACGTATGTATCCAAAACAAGTTGACAATGTTTGATTATGATGGCTTTTGTATAGTGTCAACCTAATTAAGCTAGAATTGCATCTCCCAGAATTTCCTTCTTTACATGGTTTCAAAAAAATTTTTTGTGGGGGGGGGGGGGCATAAAAGATATGTTACATAAGATTTGAAAAGTAGAAGAGAGGCAAACAGCTCCTTTTTAAGAGACAATAGCATTATAATTATCTGTGCTCTTTAACACCAGAGGACTGACATTAAAAAGGGGGAGGGATAAAGAAAAAAGTAGCTAATTTGGGAAAATAACATAAAAGAGGTAAGTTGTCTTGAAAAGGAGGAGGTGGAAACTAGAGAAAAGAAAGCAAATTACCACATGATAGCAGTGATGAAGTCTTCATTAGAAATGGAAGGGAAAAATTCTAAAGCATCCTAAAGGAAGAAAAGGTATAATATTGTTACATTGTATGTAATAACTCTCTAAGCTTGATTTCAGAGTTTGTTGGGATTTTCTAAACTACATAGATAAATGTGCAATGATAGAGTCAATTTCAATAATCTAAAATTATACATATCGTAGCCTACTCATAAAAGTTTCTATCTACTGACAAATATTAATCTTTGGGATTCATAAGTGAGTCCTGGAACTCTGTGGAATTCTAGAATCATAAGTAATTTTTAATATATTTCTAATATTTTTTGACTTTTTCATTATGAAAGATATACAAATATTACTTAAAACATAAGATATATTAAGTTTAGTAGTATTTACAATGGACTTCAGCCAATATTGAATATTGATGCACTGGGAAAATGCCAGCAGATGTCATCAAGTAGTATTTCTATAACTTAACCTGAAAATTTCCTTAAAAACTGCCAAAGGCAGGCCATAATTTGTTACAAAACTTGTTATTATTAATGAGTGGTATTTGAAATACCACTTATTTATACAAAGTATACTATATCTATAAGCTTATTAATACATTTTTTTAAATGTCTCATCTTTCACAAAAGATGAGGCCACAGATAGATATGATACAATATGGCAACAGGTATACGTGGTAATCACTAATTAGATCATGATCATTTATTTCATTTCCGGTCCTGCCCTGGATCTCACAAATGTTGAACTTAACCTTTGACTGTACATCAATGTATCCTGATCTTACTATTGAATTAATATCAGTGGATTCTTTTGAACTAGTAACATCTTCCTGGTTGATTGATAAAAATTTAATTCTCATAGGAAAATTATATTTTGCAATGTTCCTAATAATTTTTTTTCCTAAAAATGTGGGATTCAGAAAAACATCAATTTCCTCAGAATGTCAAAATAGAATTCTCACATAAAAATCATTCTATTATATTTTTAGGCTCTTTACATCAGTTTCCCCCAAATTAAGGAAGAATAGCAGTTACCCTTCTATGTCCAAGATTAAGAAGCAAAAGAATGAATATTTCCTAATCTCCTTTCTTTTATTTGCCTCTCCTGAAGTATATGGGCAATCTGTCTCTTTTATCACCCCCAACCTTACCTTTTAGTTTCCTGGTTTCTATCTCAACCAAAAAATAAATTATATTTCTTAATTTATCTCAACTTTCTCTATTATGTAACCTATCCTATGGATGAGTGATGTTTTATAATCCTTTCAGCCTTATTTCTTATTCATTATAACAAAAGGTAATTATACTTTGTCTTTTCATAAGGTAAAGATATAAATATGTGGGCAATAAGATCCCTATAAGTAAATTGACTATGGAGCAGTCATTTGATCCTGCTGTAAAATACAGCTTGGCAGCAAGATCAGCTGAGAAAATATGTGTAAAATAATCTCGTATATTGTAAATTAATATTTATCTTACATGGGAAATGCAAATAGACGATAACAGCCAAAATTGTATTCTTTTTTGTATTGTATTCTGGAAAAACAAGGTGACAGTTTTTCTATAGATTTTCAGAAAAGGTAAAATACAGAAAAGAAACTATTCTGATAGTGGATGTGGGCTTATAAAACATAAATTTTATATGCGTTGGACTTAGGTTGTTGTGTGGCATCCAAGTAAATATGAATTATATTAGTTATAACTGTGAAGTCAAATTTAAAATGAACACTCATTTTATTTACATAAATAAAAACATTTTGTAGCAAGAGAGAAATTTCCCATGTATTTAAATAATGAAAAATGAAGAGATATGACTAAAGGAAACAAAAGAAAGTGACAGATTATCAGAGAGAAATTGAATACTATTAATAATACAGAAGTTGGCAAAGGATTAGCTGGGACAGCTGATGAGCATCAACAAATGTGGAAGAAAAATTAAAGAAATGAGACCTGAGTTAAGAAATTATAATTGACTTAAAGAACATAGCATATGCGTTGCAATAGAAGGAGTTAACAACAAAAATCAGATTACGGAAAATCAAGAAAAGAGGAGACTGAGGCTTTGAAGTTATTCACTATGGAGGAACTAAATGAACCTCAAATGCCTAATAAATCTTTCAGATAGATTTGTTAAATCACATTAGTCAATAATTCTTGTGTAGCAACTGGAAGAAAGTAGACATGTAATTATATTTGGTAAATAATAACACCATTTATTCCTTTGCAATTAAGTTCTTATTAAATCAAAATTGATGATATTAACAAATGAAACTAATAAATATCTAATTAAATTGGAAAATAATTCTAAATGCACTGGCCTAGAAATCTACTGAAAATGAAGTTCATAATTTTAGTCAGGGAAAAAATACCAAACTCTATCAAGAACCAACAAATGGATAATAAATCATACCAATTCATTTAGAGAAAAATGAATTACACAAAATATATTTATATTACACCATCAATCTATTATGGCCTTTATCCTTTCTGTTTTTATCACTCCTCCCATCAAATAAAAATTCTGGCATGATTTTATTCTATGTTGTCATAAAAAAATAATACTATAAAAAATAAATATCTATCACCCAACAGCTGCAGAACACATATTCTTCTAAACTGCCCATGGAACATGCCCTAGGATAGATAACATGTTAGGCAACAAAACAAGCCTTAATAAATTTAAGAATATTTAAATCATATCATGCATCTTTTCTGACCACAAATATATAAACCAAAAAACAATAACAGGAGGAACTTCAGAAAATTCACAAATACATGGAAATTAAACAACATGTTCCTAAACAACCAATGAGTCAATAAAGAAATTGAAAGGGAAATTTAAAAATGTCTTCATAAAAATTGAAAATGGAAACACTATACACCAAAATATATCAGATACCGACAAAGCAGTACTAATAGGGAAGTGTATAGCAATAAAGGCCTAAGTCAAAAAAGAAGATGTCAAATAAGCAACCCAATGCTACACCTCAAGGAACTAAAACAAAATAAAACAAACAAACAAAAGCCCAAAATTAGTGGCAGGAAGAAAATAATAAAGATCAGAGCCCAAATAACTATAATAAAGTCTTAAAAAATAATAGAAAAGATCAACAAAAAGAAGAGTTAGTTTTCTGAAAACACAAACAAAATTGACCAAAAAAAAGTTTAACTATTGTTTAGCCAGACCAAAAATAAATAAATAAATAAGACAAGACTCACATTAATAAAATTATTTATGAAAAAGTAGACATTAAAACTGATAAAGCAGAAATACAAAAGATCATAGAGAGTATTGTGAATAGTTAAACACCAAAAATTGAATAACCTAGTGGAAGTTGATAAATTTTTAGACACATATAACCTACCAAGATTAAACTATGAAGAAATAGAAAATATGAAAAGACCAACAGCAAGAAAGGACATTGAACTAATAATAAAAAAAGTTCCCCATCAAAGAAATGCCCAAGACTGGATGGCTTTACTACTAAATTCTATAAAGTATTTAAAGAAGACCTAATTCTTCTCCAAATCTTTCAAAAAATTGTAAAGGAGAAAATACTTCCAAACTCATTTTACAAGTTCAGCATTACCTTGATACCAAAGGACAAAACAGAAAAAGGAAGCTAAAGGACAGTATCTGAGATGAACATAAATGTAAAAGTTAACAAAAAAAAAGAAAAAAAAAAAGCTAGGAAACCAAATTCAACAGCCCATTATAAGATCATTCACTAGGATCAAGTGGGATTCATCTCAGGAATACAAGGATGGTTCAACATACATAAATCAATAAATGTGATACATCACATTAACAGAATGAAGGGAAAAAATCATATGATCATTTTAATAGATACAGAAAAGTTATTTAACAAAATTCAATATCATTTTTTAATAAAAACTCTCAATAAATTAGTTATAGAAAGAATGTATCTCAGCACAAAAAAAATCCCATATATAACAAACCCACAGCTAACATTATACCAAATGTGGAAAGGTTGAAAGCTTTTCCTCTAAGATCTGGAACAAAACAAGGATACCCGCTGTCATTACTTCCATTCAACATAGTGCTGAAAGTCTTAGCCAGAGCATTTTAGCAAGAGAGAGAAATAACAGACATCCAAATTGGAAAGGAAGATGTTAAATTATCTCTACTTACAGGCAACATGATCTTATATATGGAAATCCTACAAGCCCCACCAAAAAGATGGTGGAACTAACAAATTCAGTACAGTTGCTAGATACAAAATCAACACACTAAGATCAGTAGTGTTTCTGTACACTAAGAGTGAACTATCTTGGAAAAAAAAATAAGAAAACAATCCCTTTTATAATAGCTATACAAAATAATTAGGAATAAATTTAACATAAAGATGAAAGATTTCTACATTGAAAACTCTAAAATATTGATGAAAAAAATTTTTAAAATACACAAATAAATGGAAATATGTTTCATGTTAATGGATTAGAAAAATTAATATTATTAAAATGCCCATACCACTCATGGGAATTCACAGATTTAATGTAATCCCTAACAAAATACAAATGACATTCTTCACAGAAATAAAATAGAAAATAATAAACAATCCTAAAATTTTTGTAGAGTCACAAGAAACCCTGAACAACCAAAGAAATCTTAAGCAAAATGAACAAACCTGAAGCCATTACACTAATCAACTGCCCAATATACTGTGCAGTTATAGCAATCATCCAGCATGTTATTAGCATTAAAAAGACACAGACAAATGGAACAGAATAGAGAGCCCAAAAATAAATCCAGGCATTTACAGCCAATTGATTTTCAACAAAGTTGCGAAGAACATATAATGGGGAAAGGACAGCTTTTTCAATAAATTATGCTAGGAAAGCGGATATCCATATGTATATTAATTCCAAATGTGTTAAAGACTTAAATGTAAGACCCCAAACTCTGAAACTGCTTGACAGAAACGGGAAAATTTTATGACATTGGTCTGGGCAATGATTTTTTTTTTTTTTTTTCAAATTGACCTGAAAAGCACAGTCAACAAAAGCAAAAATAAACATATTGTATTAAATCAAATTAAAAAGCTTCTACATAGCAAAGGTTACAATCAATAGAGTGAAGAGACAACCTACAGAATGGGAAAAAAATACTTGCAAACTACATATCTGAAAAAGGGTTAATATACAAAATATATAAAGAACTCAACTTAATAGCAAAACAAAAACAAACACAAATAGCCTGATTAAAAATAAGCAAAATATCTGAATAGATATTTCTCAAAAGAAGACAAATAAATGGTCAACAGATATATTTTAAAAACACTCTACCTGACTAACCATCATGGAAATGAAAATTAAAACCACAATGAGATAACAGTCACTCCTACTAGAAGGACTATTACCAAAAAGAGATAACAAGTGTTGTAGAGCTGTGGAGAGAAAGGAAACCTTACATACTGTTTGTGGAAATGTAAGTTAGTACAGACCTAATGGAAAACAGTATGAAGTATCCTCCAAAACTCAAACATTGAACTAGCATATGATTCAGTAATCCCTCTGTGGAGTATTTATCCAAAATAAAGGAAATCAGTATAATGAAGGAGTATTTGTACTACCATGTTTATTGCAGCACTACTTAAAATAACTAAGGTGTGGTCTTCACCTAGATGTCCGTCAATGGGTGAATTGATAAATAAAATAGAATATGCATATACACAATGAATACTATTCACCCATAAAAAATAAAAGTTATGTTATTTGTGAAAGCATAGATGAACCTGGAGGACATTATGCTAAGTAAAATAAGTCAAGGACAGGAGGACAAATACCACATAATCTCACTGGCATAGAAGGTGAGAATAGAATGGTGTTTACTAAAGGCTGGAGAGGTTAGGGGAGATGGACACTTAGAGAAATGCTGGCCAGAAGATTAGAGTGAGATAGTAGGAATAAGTTCAAGAGATCTATTGCACAGTACAGTGACTGTAGTTAATGCCAATATATTGTATTTTTGAAAAATGCTAAGATAGTAGATATTAAGTAACCTCACCACAAAATAATTATATGAGGTAATTCATATACTAATTAGCCAGATTTAACCATTCCAGAAATGTTTATATAGTTCAAAATAATATGCTGTACACACAAAATACACACGTGATATGTCAATTTTTAAAAACAAATAAATCTGAAAATGCAGTACATGAGAATTTCCTTGATTCTCAAAATGTCAAAAGAAAGAAAAAAAGGAAAAGATTTTTAGTTTTTTCCTCCAAGAAATATCACTAAAACTACAGGACAATATGAAAGATCACAAAAAGAGTTCTTATAATAGCAAAATTTTAAATTTTATTAATTTGTGTTTTGTGGCATGTTTTCATAAAATAATTTGGGATTTAACAAATTACAATAAATAAAGTAATAAACTGGAGCGATGTTCCCATATGTGCCACTTGAATCAGTGAAGATTGAGTCCTCTCAGCACTTCCATGACTCATTACTGCAGGATGCTACACTTATTCAGAAAGCCCAGTCATGCGTGCACCAAACACTGTGCTCTCAGCAGGAAAGAAGCCCTTTTAGAACTATGAACTCAGCAGGATCAACAGATTCAAGCTCCATAATAGACTCAATTGCCACAAAAGTCGTTTTCTTGTCTCCACATAGCAGTTTTCACTGTGCATTTTACATGAAAATACGTAGCATATCTGTATACACTTAATCCATCATGGCAATGAATATAACACTGAAGTGGGCACTTATCTCCAATTGAACAAGTTCGACACCAAATATTCAGTTAAATTACATCACCTTTTTGTTACTATTCGATAAGAATTTGGATTTGCAAGCCTTTTTATTAATTCCTTTATTAAATAAAATATTTAGTGAGTACTATGAATTAGCTTCATGCTAAAGGGACCTAAGATTTGAAGATTAATTGAAACACACATTGTTTCAATTATAAAGGTGCTCAAAATTTAGTGGGACAGATAAGAAAATTAATAATAAAAATCTAGTTATATAGTGTGGTATCATAATATAAAGATTTATGGTTATAGAATTATTTGAATTTATATCACATATCCACCTCTACTGTCAGAATAGGTACCTTTCTAAATTTTACCTCTTCTAAATATTCATAGAATGATGTTTTTCCCCTTGTTGCTCCAGAAAAAAGTTAATTTCTATTTTTTTATGAAACCCGAGGCAAGCATCTTAATTTTCTAAGCCTCAGATTCTTTATCTCTAAATAGGACTAATTATGTTTATCTTGGAAGACTTCTTTTTAAAACTACAACAATATAATAGTGACATTTATAACACATGAAAATGGGCATGGATCACTGGTTATGTTACATACTGGTTATGTTGCATACTCCTGACAACAGCCTGTATAGAAACACTAATAAAGTCATTATTTAACGGATAAGAAAAGTAAAATTTTTATATTATCTAACACTATCTGATTATAGTGTTCAGGTTCTTGATTTACATTTATTTATGCTCTGTTCACTTATTTTTGCCTTAATATTCCAACTTATTTTTGCGTTAATATTCCAACTTATTTTTGCCTTAATATTCCAACATTCTTCCTGTTTTCAAGTGTCTTAAGGAAACACGGTGTCTCATGGGTTAATACAAAATATGAAGGAGCAAGATACTTCACTGCCTCAGGAAATGAGAAGGAAAGAATATAAACTAAGTTTGGACACCAAATCAATGCTTCCATATAAAACCTCTAATTTTCAAGACAATACTATAAAACAGTGAGGAACTGAAAAGTATTCACAGTGACCCGAGACTAACAGTGTCGATAAGAATACAAAAGTTTTCCCTATCCACGAGGTATGTGTCCCAAGACCCATCGCAGATGCCTGAAACCATGGATAGTAACAAACTATAAATATTGTGATTTTTCCTATACATACATATCTATGATTAAGTTTAATTGATAAATAAGGCATAGTAAGAGATTCACAATAATAATAAAATAGAAAAATTATAACAATGTACTTTAATAAAAGTTACATCAATGTGATCTGTCTCTCTCACTTTTTCTCTCTAAATATCTTGTACTCTATTCACCTATTTTTAGACCATCGTTGACCATGAGTAACTGAAACCACTGAAAGTAAAACCATGGATAAGTGGGGAGTACTGTATTCTTAATTTAAAAATTTATTTTGTTTTTTTCTTTCCACATAACTACAAAGTTCAAATAAAAGCATAGAGGAATTTAAACAACTAACATTATTAAAACTAAGCGAATATTTTTTCACTCAAAATAAGCACTACCACAGAAATAACATTTTATTTTATTATTTATTTATTTATTTTAGCATATTATGGGGGTACAAGTGTTAAGGTTACATATATTGCCCATGCCCCCTGCAATCGAGTCAGAGCCTCAAGCGTGCAACATTTGGGGGATGGTCATGCTTGAGAAATAACATTTTTAAAACTTCTTGAAAATTAAGTTAATTCAGTTGGTGCTATTATCTGCATTATTCACCGGGTATACAAACACACAATCCTCTCCCCCACCCTCCCACGCACACACATATTCAGGAAATCTTCCTTATTACAAATAGCAATATCAATGACTCATTGTTGGAGCACCGATCTTTAAGGCCACCAATTTGTTTGGTTGACAATTTTCTTTAAAGATCTTGGCTTCCTAACTTCTATTCTGTTTTTCTTATTCTATGGCCAGGAAGTCTCATTCTCTACCTGCACTTTTATTTTCTAGTTGTATTGAAGGCTTGTTCAGTAGACGTGCTCACTGAGTTCATATCGTTGGTACTCTTCTCTTGAGGTTGTGTGATTGTGAGAAAGAATATATTTCTAGCACATCTGTGGCCTCATAAAACCATAAAAATAACTCTGTTACAGCCCTTATTACATTTATCAGAATAATATCCATGTTCATTTTCATTCCTAAGCAAATCATTTTCTATGTTATTGAGTCTATTGAGCATCTGACTCTTTGCTTCCAATTTTTCATTTTCAATATCATGCCATAGAAAGTCATTGTAATCATTAGTGTTTTGACAAATGCAGGCAGAAACTAAAATTAAGCAGTTATATGAACTTGAGACTCAAAATAAAGCTCAGGTGAAGGAATAAACTATTCACGTCCTGGAATCTATGGTGCTAGAAAATTTGTAATGGGGTGAGAGAGGGCGGGGAAGGGAGCTTTCCTAATTCTCTAAAACAAACTGGTCACATTTACCTTTACGTTATCACTAGAATCACAAATTCAAAAGGATACTGCTACTGCAAATTGGGTAGTGACACAGGTTATACAAATATCAGGTTTATCTTTTCCTCCAGTATTGGATAATATATCTCTCAAAGTTATACCTATCTTCATTGCTCAGGTTATACTGGGGTTACAAGAAACTGAGCAAAATTATTTAGAATTATGCACTTAAAGTAAAATCTCACTATCTGCTGTATGATCAATGCTGTACAAAAGTATAATTTTTTTCAAACTGACATTATAAATCTATATAACTGGGTTTCCCGATTTGAAAAATGTATAGTATTTTTCTACTCTTGATTATTTTCAGATAAATGAAAATATGTTAGCTTTGTATTTCTTAACTGCTTTAACTCTCCTTGCAACAAAGGAAAAGTATCAATTAATATTATTAAAACTATAACTTATTATTGCAAGTTTTGACCTAGCAACTCAATAAACTGCTGTTTTATTTTGTTTCCAAAGGAAGTTAGTCCCTTTGGCTAGTAAAAATTTAATATCAAAATCTTATTTGTAAAACCATATGTAAAAGTATTTTCCTAAATATGCCAAATAACTACTTTTAAATATGTGATCTCAAGAAACTTTTATGCATAACCTATTCACAAATGGCAATACACAAACTCCTGTATCAATTATGAAAGGTACAGATGATAGGAGACAGAGAGTGGGTATGGTAATGAACTAGCCATTTTTTCATAGCCCAATCATTAAAACCTATCTCTTACTTTATTGGATTTCTTACATTCTTCATACTCAGAAGAAATATTGACAGTATCTATTAAGTAATAATTTATAGAAAATGAAAGAATATGTAAACTTTGCAGTGATACATTAGATGTCATGGACACAGTAATTTGAGCAATAATGAATTCTCTGAGAAACAGTTGTAATCTCATCTTCTTTTGGGAATATTTAGAAATAGATGTAGAAAACTTAAATATGTAACAGTTTCAAAATCTTTTCAGGAACTAAATTAATTAAATAGAATATTCACTTGGTTTTTCTGATAATTATACTACACATATTTACATATTAACACAATATAGTATTTTAATATATACTATACTTTAGAGATTCAGTAAAATGTGAGCAAAGAAATACTACTATTGAAGTCATCTTAAATAATTTTAAGCAATGTTTTTAAAAATTGAAGCTTGATAAATTAACTAATTATGAAGACCTTACCAAAATTAGTTTTTTCTCAGCAAGATATGTGAGAATACTTACAAGAAATAATAGTTTATAAAACATATGAATTATATCATTGATTTGGATATTTAATATATTTTTTAAAAAAGGAATTCTACAAGTATACAATATAAGCAAATTCATACAAAAGTGAATCACTGTGATGATATGATGTGATTCTAAGATCAGGAATAAAATGCTCTGTAGACTATACTGATACTTATGGCTAATGTGGAAAACCCAGTAGTGGAAGTGAGTCTGATTATGAGTAATGAGAGTGGGTATGGTAGGAAGGAGTATATTGTACTGTTGATTTTATTCTTGTTAACATGGCCAATGGTCTGAAGCACTGTCACCCTTTGTTATTGTTTTCAGTTTCAATAAATGAGTTTATTTTTGCAACCACATTCACTTCTTCTATCTTTTTCACTAGTAGAAGTTACAACTTGGAGACAAGTGCCTGAGCTAACCTCCCACAGAGAGCAAATTGCAGGTTGCCTACCACCTTCCCTCATGACTACCTTTCAAATGGAAGGCTCCAAGACACTGAAGAAATACATCTTTTTAAAAATTTTGCATACCATGCAAATATATTGAGAACTGATATACAATATAAGTTGTTTTAAAAAGAAATGCTAAAAGAAAAGGGGAGGTAGTTCTTTATTCTTTTTAGTACTAGGTAGATATAAAATGTTTTATTTTTTTTTTTACATTATGTTTACCTTTACATTGCCATCCTTTTGTTACTATGTGATAGTAACATTACCATTTTTTGTATTATCTCCTGCTAGTTCTACCCGAAAGGTGGCCTTACTGATAACCTATCTAACAGAGGAAAATAAAATATCAAACAGAAAGTAAGAGGAAGAAACTCACAGCACGTAATTGCCCCTTTGAAGAAAGACCTCACAGCATAACTGCTCTATGTTTTGTTCGATTAAACACCTGGGACTCGGCCAGGTGTGGTGGCTCATGCCTGTAATCCTAGCACTCTGGGAGACTAAGACGGGAGGATCACTTGAGGTCAGGAGTTCAAGACTAGCCCAAACAAGAGCAAGACCCTGTTTCTACTACAAACATAGCAAGAATTAGCCAGGCAGAGTTGTGGGAACCTATAGTCTCAGCTACTCAGGAAGCTAAGGCAGGAGGATCTCCTGAGCCCAGGAGTTTGAGGTTGCTATGAGCTGGGCTGATGCCACAATACTTTAGCTCAGGCAACAGAGCCAAATTCTGTCTCAAAAAACCACAAACAAATATACAAACAAAAACACCTAGGACTCAACTCATTCTATCTCTAAGAATTTGTTTCCACAGCCTTGAAGAGTCCTAAGCAGATGGCAGGGGTGCGAGCTCTCTATCTCAGTTCCTGCCAGAACCACATTTCCAAGTACTCTGAAAAGCCAGCCTCACTGGGAAGAAAAAAAAAAAAAAAAAAAAAAAGGAAAGGAAAAAGCAAATGTAGCTGCTCCACAGCTGCTTCTGTTATCAGCTGGTAGCCATATCTATTTTTTTCTATCTTCACATTGCCCCTGTAAAAATCCTGGGCTGCTTCCACTCACACTACTTCTTTATTTTTGTGTTGTGCCCTTTTCACCATTAGGAAGTAAAATAAACTTTCTTTCTTTAAAACTATTCTAATCTTTAAGGTGAAATAAACTTTGTATTTCTTTCTATCCTGATCTTTGTGTGAGAAATCTTTCTCTACCTGTGCCAGAAGCTTCTCATGAGTTCCCCACCCTTACACTATCTTTCTCCGAGCAGTTTGCAGGTATGTAAATATCTAGCAAGTTCCTACTAAAATACAAAATAAACCAATGATCAGAATTACAAAGGAATGGTTTAAAATATGCACTACAATATTGGCCTTGGAGGAATAAATTTTAAATACATCATACCAATAATGAATAGTTACATTCTTATTTAACTATGTGTAAACATTTCTGCTTTATTGTACATTGATTAAGCAAACTATTGTGATATCTTCATTGCCTGCACTTTCAAACGATTAACTATAGTGTTTCAGTAGTATTTTGTGGTGCCTCACAAAAACCCACTCAAAGCAGTCCCAAGGAGTATCTTCACTATGGAGCTCGATAATCTAAATGTGCAACTAAAGGTTTTTCTTTTGAAGCCCAATAAATTTTTCTTGAATTTTTATCAGTCACATACATAAAATTACATTTGTACAAAAATTTAAATCCTTTTTGAATTATCCTATCTTCCCAAATATTTTTCCCAGATGTGAAACACAGATATTCAAGCCCACAATTTAGTACCAAAGTCTCATTATGGAGTGTCCATTGAAGTGTACAAATTAAATTTCCAGTGTTTAATGTACATGGCTCTAATTGTTTCAAGACTTTAGAACAAATACAATCCATGGGCCGTTTTTCACATTGGCAAAATCAATAGCTACATGATTATAATAGTCAATTAAGTCTCCATGAAAAATAAGAACCCATCCTTATTTATCTATCCATCCTTTTCCTAGGGAGAACTTACATCTGAAAGTTAATTGAATGACATTGGACCTGTCTTTTTCAACCTCCATCTATAAATGCTAGATTTCTGTTTGTCTACTAATTAGAAGTTTATCTTTTCTACACCATTGTCCTGTCTTTTCTGGTGCAGTCATAATCTTAGTACCTAGTTGTTCCTTAAAGATGTATGGGAACCATTACTGGGAGCACAGGAAGAAAAAGTAGTGTAACAAATAGCATGTTTGTTTTCTATCAAATAGTATTTGTAAAGTAACTGAAATTCCCATTGCTGTGGATAAGAAAGAGCAATGTAAACCATGAAAATAGTAGTAAGTTTTCTAGAATACTTGCTTTTAATAGAATTCAGTGCCAGTATCAGGTACTCTAGAAAACTCAAGTTTCAAATGCCTTATAGAAGCCACAGTGCAGTCCTCCTGAGCTGCTGGCTTTTACATAAAAAATATGGATCTAGCAGGGTACTTATTTTACTTTTATAGCTTTACAAATGATCAGCAGCACTTAAAAGTGTTCTTCTCAGCATGCTGATAGTTTATCTTTCCTCTAGAACACTTTCACATAGATGAAATCTTCCACTAAAGAGGGGAACAGAATTCTCCAGGTTGGTCCTTCTAGGTATTTATTACTTTATGTCTTGGAGTTTATAGGATGAGAGAAGTCCTATTTAAATATTGGGCATAATCATGAGAGGATTGAGTTAAATTAGTCATAGGACAGGGTCTTGGACCCAAGTTTATAGTACTGTCAAACATAAATGCAAAGAGAGAGAAAACATTCCTGCTTGCAGAATTACTGCAGTTTTTTACAAGGCTAATCATAAATCTCTAGGGCATTTTTACCCACTACATTGTTGAATCTTAGCCAATGAATTCTGGTTTTATGTGTTTGTTTTGTTTTATTTTGTTTTGTTGAATTTGATTCATCCATTCTACTTGTCCAAAGAAATGAAGATAAGGGAATATGATAACTAATAGGAATCCACAAACATTTGCATAATTACTACATGAGAGTGGAAATAAAAATTAATTCTTCTGTCTGATTCATTATGCACTGATATTTCAAATATAGAAATTTTCTGTATTGAGAGAGGCTTTACCACTGTCTTGCAACTAGATTTTGAGAAAGGAAATACTTCCTGGTATCCAGACATTATGTTCACTACAATTGGACCAAATCTCTTGTCTTCCATGACATTAATTCTGTGAGATCAAACTAATACCAGGTCTGTCATAAAGTTGAAGAAAAACTTCCTGTATGTACCTTGAGAGTAGTCTATAATGAATTATGCTGACAAATAGCAAATCTCTTTATTTGTTTTGAATAATTTCATTTAGGTACATATTATAAAAGTCTAACTATTCACTTTATTTTATTGGTGACACAAAATTTTAACCAAGAAAATAAAGACTGTAGTATAGGAATTATTGTGTTAGATAATTCCCATAAACCAGTTCACCAGTTGGATTTCTTTTATCCACTTTTCTAAATCCATCTGTCAATTTCCCTTTGTGAAGCTTTCTTTTTTTTTGGAAAATTAATTTTTGCATTTAAAATGGGGATTCCAAGTGCAGAGTCTGCCATGGTTTAACATTGCCATGTTTTGCAGCCATATCAGCAAAATCATTGTCTTTAGAAATGTTGTCATTCTGCCTGTGTCAGCTCTGCAATGGATTACTGACATTTAGGAGACAGTTATGAAGCCTTTCTCAAATAAGCTGCGAATTCTCCATGAGAAAGTTTAGTTTCTATCAATGCTAGATATCCCCTATTTTTTCCAATTTTCTCTATTGGTTACATGACAAATACCAAACACCACCCATGTGCACATGCACACACGTATGCATACACACACACAAACAGTCTCTCTCTCCCCTCCCCCCCTCTCTCTATATATAAAACAAGTCCTAAATCAAGAATTATAGTTGCAGTAGCTATCATTAATTTAGCTGCTATGCCCACTTAAGGCAAGAAAAAACATAAACTACCAAAATTTCAAAAGAAGTTACCACATCATTAGAAAACACAAATTGGCCTTCCCCCCACAGGTTATGACCCATCAGCAAATATTATCATACCTGATTTGGAACAGGAATATCAGATAAATCTGGTCTAGATGAAAACTAGTATCTTCTATAACCATTGCATAGTTATGATAATCTATTTGATTAGGATCTGCTAAAAGAGTAGCAGGGTTTAGGAAATTGTATCTCCTAAATACTATTAGGATTAGATAATGCTTTTTCATAATTAATCTGATAGTATCAATGACAAATACTGGGTCTTATGAACTTTTAAGGAAGCTATCAAGAGATCTAAGGTAGGGTTTGAGCTTCTTTAATAAGTGTGGCTGCTGTTTGCAATCTTGGAAGCATCCAGGCATTTCCAGTGCCAGTACATCTTGAACTCAAAAATATGCTACTGGTCTTTAGTTTACTCTCAACTTCTGAGTTAAAATGATACTAGCAGCATTTTCATTTGTCCACTGTCTGTGGCATGGGCATGCTTGTAGCTCTGACTTGGGAGGGGAAAAGGAAATATATGTAACCTAAACATTTGTACCCCCATAATATTCTGAAATTTTTAAAAAAGTGCATGGTTTGTTTTTTGTTCTCAAAATTTGGAATCCTCAACAATGAGAAAGAGACTATAGCCAATTTCATTTGTTCAAAAGTCTTTCAGAGGCTAGGAAATGTTCCAGAGGGTCTGGAGAATTGTCATAAATCAATTTCTCCATTAGTGGTTTTTCATCCTCTACAAATGGTGGGACAGCCATTAGGGAAAATGTATGGAAGTTCCTCAAAACATTAAAAATGGAACTACTACATGCTCCAGCAATTCAACTTCTGAATGTATGTATAGAGGCAATGAAATCAGTATTTTAAAAATATTTACACTTCCATGTTCTCTGCATTAACCACAATAGGCAAGATATGGAATCATATACACAATGGAATTTTATTCAACCTTAAAAAGAAGGAAATCTTGTTATTTTCAAAAATACAAATCAATCAAGAGGACACTATGCTAACTGAAATAAGCCAGACATGGAAAGACAAATACTGTATAATCTCACTTATATGTAGAATTTAAATAGTTGATCTCATATAGAAGCAGAGAATAGCATGGGGGTTACCAGGGTCTGTGGGGTTGGAAGAACGGGGGAGGGGGGACATTGGTCAAAGGATACAAAGTTTCAGTTTTGTAGGATGCATAAGTCCTTGAGATCTAATGTACCACATGGTGACTATACTTTATAATACTGTATTGTATACATGGAATTTATTACAGGAGTAGAACTTAAGTTTTCATACCACACATACAAATGTAACTATGTGAAGTGATAGATATGTTAATTAGCTTGACTATGGTTGTCATTTCATAATATATGTATGTCAAAGCAACACATTGTACACCTTATATATAATCTTTATTTGTCAAATATACCTCAATAAAGCTAGGAAAATAACTATATTCCATCAAACTATAAAAAAGCAAATAATATACAAGAGGTGCTATATCACCATTGTTTCTTAAAGCTAAGTAGTATTCCATGGTCACCACCTGTACTCACCATCAAATTGGTACTAACGGATCAACACCTAAGTGGACATATAGGAGTAACATTTATCGGGTGTCAGGAGGGTGGGAGGCGGGGGGAGGTGTATACAACCACAACGAGTAAGATGTGCAACGTTTGGGGGATGGACATGCTTGAAGCTCTTACTCGAGGGGGGAGGGGACGTGAACAATATATGTAACCTTAACACATGTACCCCTATAATACGCTAAAATAAAAAAGAAAAAAGAAAAAGCAAATAATAAAATAATAAAAAGCTTGTATCCACTGTCTACAATACCCTACTTGTCCCAAAAGTTGTCTAAGCCTTTCTATTTTTTCAGTAGAACATTTGATTTGCAGAATAGGCTGATGCTCAGATTGCAACACTTTGTTTCCTTCGGCTGACAACAGATGCCCTCTATGGTTTACTCCACTTTGGGAATATTTCAATTTGTCTAGTGAGGCTTCATTGCACTGTGAAGCAAAAAATTGTGTTGAAATATCACTCGGTATTATAAAACAACACATTTATTTATTTCACTATGATCTTATAAAAGTCCATACAGTCATTGAGTGATGACAGTCTAGATCAAACTTGCCTTCTTTCTTTACTGGAAGTAAGGGAGTGTTGCTGGTGAATGGCTTTTTATTTATTTTTTGCTTTTTAATTCTTTTATAATTGTTGGTGAATAGCTTTTTATTTATCTTTTTTTTATTCTTTTATAACTGTTTTAGTTTTGTCCAATCGAACTCCTGACAAAAAATATATTGTTTTACACATAGACATGGCTCATTGTTTTAGTATGCTATTTTTATTGGTTTTATATACCATATTAAACCAGTATTATTATTCCCCAGGACCCAAAGTGTTTCATCAATTTGTTTCCATTCACAGTACTTTTCTAACTGTGTGAGATTGACACTCTCTACCCTACCCTTTCCTTTCAGAAGAGGGAAAGTAACCAAATCAGATGCTTTTTTCCTAGGGAGCTCTATAAACGTTCCATCTGAAGTGCAAAATAAGGTACCCTTCAATCTCCACAGCAGATATCTGCCCAATATATTTACAAGAGAATTGGGAGAAAGAAAGAAAGCATGGCCTCAGATAGAAAAAACTATTCTTACGAGAACCACAGAAGAAAAGTAAAACAAACAAACTAACAACAACAACAAAAACCCAAAAGGTGAAAAGCTGACTTAAAATACCAATAACTGTTATTGATTTATTATCAGATTGGAAACAAGAAATATTTGAAAAACAAATAGTACCAGCATCTACCAGAAAATAGGTTATAATAGGTTAACATAAACGAACATAACTGAAACATGTTTCACCAGTTCCCATCTTTGAGAATCCCCAAATTCATAAATTTTAAGCTACTTTCCACTTATTCCCTAGCTAAGGGTTTTGTCTTTCTGAGCTGTCCTGTATCCTTTGTTCCTGCTGTTTTTACAATTTCCAGGGTCTCTTTCTATGATCCCTCTTCCAGTGTTCTAGCTTTTTCAATAGTGGCATACAGTTTTCCTTTCTTCCTTTACTACTTTCATCAGATGTGCCGAGTAAGGGTCTTATTAAATAAATAGCTCTAACTCAGGAGCTAACACTGTGTGTATGTTTATTTATTCTTTTCTTTCTTGCCTTTCTCTAGATTGTCTCTAAACTGAGTAGCTGCTGCTAAGGTTTGATAATAGTAAGTCTGTGAAATCCTACTACATTTTCCTAATTTGTATTTGAATAGTTGGCAAGAAAGCATAGGAAAAAAATAAATTAACCTTTAAAGGAGTAATATCAGCTGGTGAGAAAGGCAATGGATTTTTGGAGCCCTGGGTAGTTTCTCAATGGCATCAGCTCCACTGGCAACCCAAATAAAAAGTAGTACCTTCCTTCACATTAAGACAAGAAAAATGTAGAATTTATGGCATTTTGATTTATTCCCCATGTTGTTATTTTCCAGCTTAACATCTTTTCTGATTGCCTTTTCCAAGGTAGCTAGTACAACTACTCTCCATTCTATTGCCTTCATGTAGAAACAAGGTCCTTTGTCCAAGTTCTCAATTATCTCTTCATCATGTCTCTATCATTTCTTCTTTCCTACCTATATGGTGTATGGATGATAAAGAATTGGGGCTAATGAGGGAGGCTCAAACTAGGGCATAGAGCACACCAACCTGTGTTCTCAACAGAGGAGGTGACTCATTTATTGGCTAAAGACGGACAGAAGGAATATATTCTGGTATTAGTTCTATGGAGAAAGGATAGAACCATTATTGGATGACAACTTGATATATCTGTCATGAAATGTGATATTCCTATTTCCTATTCTTAAAATACCCTTCTCTCTGGTACTATTTATGGTGGTTCCTTTATCATTCATTTCTTAGCATATGCATGAAATGGCCAGAGAACCCTCCTGTATCAACCCAATCTTCATTTATCTTCCACTTCTTATCACATTACACTTTTTAACTTATTTATAGAGTTTGAATCATAGACACATATTTTTCTTTTGAGTATTTGATAATTTATTCATTTTATTTATTTATTTGTCCTTTCTCAGAAGACTGCAAACTCCCTAGGAACAGAGAATTTATCTGTCTTGTTCAGAGATGCATTCTCAGCTCTCCTAACAGTACTTTGCTCAAAATAGGCAACAAATAAACATTAATGTACTGGATGCCTGCACATAAACTCAATTGTTTTTAAATATTTTTTCAGCTTGGAATAAAACACTATGTAAACTAACACCTACCTATTTTAATCATCAAACCACTTCAAGTATTTCTGGAATACATTACATTAAAATGATAAATAAATATATTTCCATTATACTATATGAGGAGAAATTCAGTGGTTTTGCATACTCCCACATTTGAAATGAGATTGTAAATGGAAGCATAATATAAATGAAAGAAACCATGAAAAATTATGTAATTCCTGTAAAGAGGATTTTATTGTTAGAATATTAATTCATACACATTAGAAAATGGACTTTGAAGACACTTAGTGCATTTTCCCATCAAGCTGAAAAATTGTTCCATTTTAACATAAAGATAACATAGGCCTAAATATAGTTATAGCTAATAGATCATTTTGCACAACATTAAACTGGCAAATGCTTTTAAGAATTTTTGATGCTGCAGTACTTTTAAACAACTGTGATGCAATTAATTTCTACTGTGCACATAGGCAGCTAATAACTGTAGAGGCACCATTTAGTCAGTTACACAGCAAAAATTAAAATGAAGAACCAAATAAATTAGAAGTGAAAGAAACCTGGGGTAAACTAAAACCATTCTGGTTTGCATGTGAATGTCTAAAGACCAAACTATGACTACACCACACAATTCTCTTGATTATTTTCCCAAATTTATGGAATTACAGGACTCATATATATCAATCTGTTATACAGTTTCAATGATGATATTAACCCAGAATTATATCTCTAAATAAACTTCCCTTAAAATTAGGGGTTTTCATAATTCTGTGAGCTAAAATAAGATCTTAAACCCCCAATATGACTGAATGGATCCTCTCTTAGCCAAGGGGACCCCAGGAAACCCTAAAGCTGAGTTGCTGGCCACGAGAAGGGATGTCAGACATGCTTCATCATGCTCTCCTGCCTTTTCAAAAATTTCCTTTGTAACAATGAGATATTAATCATTAATAGGCCTAAGGTTATACAAGACAAAGCTAAAACCACATCTGTAGGCCATCAATTTAATCAATAGATTACATGAGTTTGTGTAGATGTCCAATGGCTTGTCTCTGATTAACATACATCCTTATCTTAAGTTAAAACATACTAAGCCTTTAAAGCTTCATTTATTTAACCAGTTACAAATCAAAGAATCTTTAAACCCACCTAACACCTGTAAGCCCTCCCCAACCCTCACTTTGAGATGTCCAATCTTTTGGGGCCAAACCAATGTCCATGAATGAACAAAACCAAACTGTAACCTGGCTATACCACAGGTACATTTTCTCAGGACCTCTTTAGGCCATGTGCTCCAAACCAATCACACACATTCATCTCAGAATAAATCTCTTTAAATTAGTTTGCAGAGTTCCCTAACTTCTTTCCATTAACAATCCCATAACCAATTTAGGAGATTATTGTACTATGAAAATTACCTCTTTCTTTCAAATTTTGTCTTTCTCTAAGTCTGCATTCTTCCTTGTCTTAATTGTTGTACATTATTGTTCTTATATTCAAGATAATTGGGGAAATATTCCTTCCATCTCCTTCAACTTTGGTGATTCCTTAGCGGTATTCATTGTTTACTGCAATATTACCCACATTTCTATCATTATGGCCTTTGCTTTTTTAGGGGAATGCTATCCTATCTTCAAAACTTTCACTATTTAATCTTCATATGAAATATTTTTTTGTCAAAGTGTTTTATTTGTATTTTCCCTAATTAAGTTTGAGTTTCTTTAAATGATCAGGGATATATTTTCAAATATTTTAGAATAAACATGTACAGGTTTTAAAGGGTTCGGTACTTAATAAAAAAAAAACAAACATGATTTCATTGGTCAGTTCCTTTTCCTGTTCCATAATTTAAAAGGCTGTGATATATAACAGTAACTCTGACCGAATTAGGGATTCTTTGTGCCCTTTTAAAGTAAGTGGTTTCTTATAAATGACAAAGCCTAGTGGAAAACATTTCAAATCGTGGAAAGCTGCTTCCCTGGTACGTTTTGTTACAGGGCACATTGGATCATTTGCCTGGCTCTATCTCTTTGGTCACTTCCTATAAACAAATTGGATTTCCTTGAGGAGCTTGGCCTGTGTGCAGCTGATAAGTAGTGGGGCAGGCTACTCTCCTATTTGGTATTCCACGTAGAACTTTGACTTCATTCTTTTCATCCAATTTTCTGGCTGTTATAGTTTGTAGTGATGTTTTTCCTCTTCTGCCTCTCCTTTCCCATTCACTGAAATACAATTTCTTTTCCCTTTCAGTGATTGAATAATAAGTTGCTTTGTCAAGCAATACTAATATGCTGTCTCTAGTCACACTCCTCCGAGTGACTCATCCCACACAAAGCTATTCTGCATTGCTTGCTTCCAAAAATACAAACAAATAGCTACAAGATTTTGGGCAACATGGGTTAGAATTTAACAATAAAATGCAATGGGAAAAAAAAAAGCTACATTAACTACATAACATTTTTAAGTTCTGCATTTAGTATCTAAGCTTATATTTTATGTCAGAAAAATCTTAAAAGATTTCTAAATTCAAGGACTAGTGAATATTAATCAGGCTGGAAGAAAGAGGAGCCGCCATGTGACTGAAACAAACAAACAAATAAAAACCCAAACACCAATTAAAGGTGTATAAAAATGATATGATGGCAAATCTTATATGTTGCTTCCCATGTGTTATTCACAGTTCTAAGCATGCTACATTTCAGTTTATAAATGAGAAAAGTTGTTTATAGATGCAGCAAGAAAAGTTGAACAAACTTGCCTAAAATCATGTTCCTAATAAAAAAGGCCTAGGATTTGAACCATGACAGCCAAATATAAGAGTTGGAATTTAAGACATGACACCCTGCTAAGGATTTCAAGCATAGAAGATAAGCCAAACTTTTTTATTTTTATTTGTTTGCCTTTTGATAGACCACAAGAATTGAAGTGGTGTCATAAATCAAAGCATTTTTAGTAAAAAGTCTAACAGATTTTCTTCATGTTAATAAATTTAATTGGATGAAGAACATAGAATGTTTGAGATTGGCAATTCTGGTTATTATCAAATATATTTATTTGAAGTAATTAGCATATAAATATAATTTTCATCAAGTAATTTAAAATAGTAATCTTCACCATTGCATTATTCACCATAATGCTGGCACTGATAAGGGTAAAAATAGTCACATGTAAATCCTTCATATTTTTTAGAATCAACTCTGTATGTCAAGTAAATTTGCATTAAAATGCATGATAAATAATTACAAACTAAAATACAATCAAATCAATACGAAAGCCAAAGAATTGCTTTTCCTCTGTATATGGAAATCATGACAATCTATTGCAAGAATTGGAATATGACTGAATAAATTCTATATAAAATGCCCATCTTCAAGGCAGAGTAGAGTTCCCTTGAAAATCTCAATAATAATAATATGCATTCAAAACAATAAAAACACACACAGTAATGTATTGGGGAGGAATGTATATTTACCTGTTACAAGTTCGGCACTTGTCCCTGAGGCCACATCAGAAGAATGAGGACAAATAGATTGAGGAGAAGGAAAGGGAAGTTTACTATTTGCTAGCAAATAAGGAGAACAACAGACTCTTGTCTTAAAGTACCATTGTCCTTCTTATAAGCAGAAAATCAGGGCTTTTAAAGGGATGGTTTTCAAAAAAAAAAAAAAAAAAGGATGGTTTTCATCTTCAGGCTATTGCTGTTTAACTATAGTTGATGATTCTGAACCATTTCATCCTCTATGAAGACAATATCATGACCTCTGCCCATACAATTGTATTGAGCCATTATCTCCTGTGGTACAAACCAAGGAAAGAACCCTTCCCTATCCCTGTACTTACTGGCTTTGGGCAGGGATGCAGGTTTATACCCCAAAAGAATGGGAGGCAGTTAAAGAGATAGCTGATAAAACATTTTACCCTTTTTCAGGCAATTCCCTCTATTACATATTCCCACTGTCAATTTTATCTTTCCATATATATGGGAGGCTTGATCTCTTTCCCTAGACTACTGATGGCCATCATGCTGTCATCCTCCAATACCTCTTTCTGCTCTGTGCTGGCATATGTGCACAGTAACCCACTAAAGGCCCTGTCCTGTGCCAGAAGCTCTGGTAGGAGCCCATCTTGGAGTCAGTTCCTTCAGAAGGGTTCTGGTAGCTTCAGACACTCTCTCCATTTAGGTAGGATAAGCCTCTACTCAGCCTGAGAAGGTATCTACTAATACAATATTATACATCTAAGTGAAATTGCCAATTATCAAAAGGGTAGGTCCCCCACATGTTGGGTTCCCTGTGGAACAGGTGTTTAGAGCACATAAAGGACAACTTGAAGTTATTTGTCAAATGGGGTCATCTTAAATGAGCTCCCACTCAATCCTTTAATGCATCACAACCCTTATGTGTGCATCAATGTGCCTCATAAGAGACCGAACCAAGGTTTCAGGTAGAAGAAAAATGAGAATTCTGTTTCATTTAGCTGTGCCACCCCAAATATCAGAGTCCCAGTCTTTAGTTTTAAAGGCAATCTAAATCTATCCAGGCTATCTAGGCCCCAAGGAACAGACCACCTTCTGTGACCTTAGTTCTTTTGGCATATTAAATGCCACTCTTTTCTGTTAACCATGACAGTGCATGATAGCCATCCACTTGGGCTTAGCCATAGGGCCATTATTTCAGTGGCATACTTAATATCTTTATTTCATGCCATCAAGAACCACCTTTCCTTCCAAATATCACCATGAGCATGCATAATCACAAAAGCATATTTAGAGTCCATATAAATGTTTACCTTTTTCCCCTCTCTGGATAACCAAAAAGCTATGGTTAAAGCAATCATCTCAACTTTCTGAGCTGAGTGTCATTGTTTCCGGTAACGTCATTCTGTAACCACCACACCTCCAGCCTTTCATGTTCCATTGTTCACAAAGCCATTCCCACTGGGGAAAAGATCCCAATCTGTCTCTGGCATTGGCTGATCTGACAGATCCATCCTGCTAGAATAGACAGCTTCCAGAACCTCTAAACAGCCATGCTGCAAAGAAAGGGTCATTTTCTTTGGCTGATCACAGGGCAGCAGGAATGAGAGTAGACACAATCTTTAATAACAAGTCATAAGAACCTGCTACTTCCCTGAGGCAAGGAGGCCATCCTGCTGTCACATATTGTCCAGTGGCTTTGACAGGTATGTCACTGGCCATGGGATGTCTCCCAGCATCTGTACTATGACTCCAAGAATCATTCCTTGTTTTTCACGAATGTATAATTTAAATTCTTTCTATGAGGCAGCAACCCCAAAGCAGGGGCAGGCATAAGGCTCTGCTTTAGGTTTTTTTTTTATAAGTCATTTTAATAGTCTATGGTCCAGATTTAGGGCTCCATATCTGTCACTTTAACGATCCTATACAAGGTCTTTATTATTAGTCCAAAGTTTGGGATCCAGATGCAACAGAACTCTGTTATTCCTAGGAACCCATGCAGTTGTTGTGGGTTCCCTTGTTAATTTGGAATCCCAGATAAGTAAATTGCTGTTTGCAAATCTGTCCAACTGCAGGTTCCAGAAGTTCCCTACTAATCCCTCACCAAAGAGGGCAGGAGAGTCTTTTTAAACCCCTAAGGCAACATAGTCCAGCAGTGCCTCAAGACCACCCTAGTCCCAAATCCTATCATTCAAATGGGACTGAATACCATTCATAGTCACTTGTACAGTATCATTAATGGCAGATAGATCCTGCACAAATCTGTACTCATTTCCATGGGAAATTTAAATTATTTTTGCTCATCCCAAGGTCCTGTTGGCCTGTACAGTCTCACTTCTTGGTAGCTTTATTCTTGTAAATGCTGCAATGCTGTACAAATCTGTTGAGGCCCAAACTTCAAAGTGAACAACTCCACAGTGGCAGCCTCCTGTTTGCTTCACCAGGACCTGGTATTCATCCAGCACGAGCTTGGTGGCACTCTTAGAGGTGAACTTCTGCTGCTTCTGGAACAGCTCCCTGTACTCCTGCTGCTTGCCCAGGTCTGCTGGATTCAGCAGCCAAGGCAGCATAGGGAACACCTCCAGCTCTGGTGGTGGCTCTCTGGGTCTGCATCCTGAGCCTGTACTGAGGAGTTCCTCAGCTGTCACGTGCTGACAGCTGTCTCACTGCTGCCTACCCACCCCTGACCCCTGCCTGGCTCATGGAGCACTGTGTGCTGCTGGTGCTGGGGGTCAGGGCCATGGCTCAAGTGGGGGCCCCCAGCTTGTGTCTGCCCATGTTGCTTGGCAACAATAGAGTCCCCACTGTCAATTGCATGTGGGGCTCCTGTGGGGATATTTGGATTGGAACCACTAGTGAGGCAGGGGGCTCCAGGCCCCCTAATTTTTCATCTGAGTCCTGGACTTGGAAAAAAAAAAATATTCTCCTAGGAGTTTCTTGTTAACTGGAGCACTGGGAGTGTCCTTTCCAATGTCTTCCCTTTTTACAAAAAGCACACTGACTGTACATTACCTGTGGTGATTTTTCACTGTCTCAAAGAAACCTACTGGCTGTCTATGCACATCCAAGCCCCCATATGATATTACCAGAATGGAAATTGCCCCATGGAAATTGCTATGGGTGCCCTCTGGCAAGATTGAGTCTTGCTGGGTCTTAGAGGGAAAGATCATTCTCATTCCTGAATCATGACCTAATGGGAGTGGTACTGAAGAATTATTTCCAGTCATGCCCTCCCTGGTCCCTCTTATGGTACAAAGATAGCAGTGGCAGCAGTGGTGGGTGGCAGTTGCCCCAAGTTGGGCTCCAAGCAGGGTTGCTTCCCTAAGCAGACTTCGGGCCTCCTCAAGGGGGAAAAGGGAAGCTGCTCCCATTGGTGTGCTCCATGACCATCACATTGGGGGCCCCAGCAGCTCCAGCTTGCATGCAGCTGAGCCCAAGTTACCCTCCCCAGCCATGACTCAGTCTACCAGTAGTGGCAGGTACAGAGACACTGACAGTTGGGCTGGAGGTTCAGTGAACTTTGGACTGAAAGGATTCATGAGGTCTAACCTGGCTAATGTCTCCTCAATTTTATTATCTGCAGTCTGACTCCCCTCCCCCACTACAAATGGAGGTTTCCTTTGTGCCATTAACTTTGTCCCAGGCCTTTTGGTCTCTTTCTTATGCAATTGCATGAAAGACTGTACATATGGAATCTCGTCCCATTCAACTGAACTTTGACAAAATAATTCCAGTTGTAAGATAGCATAATAATTTATGGTTCCATTCAACAGCCACTTCTCCTCACACTCCAGTGTGTACATTGGATTACAATGACATCATTCCCTTTTAGACATGGATTTATAGCTATATATTGGCTATTCAGCCAAGATTCTCCCCCAGAGAGTTTCAGATGGAATACAAATAGTGCTTCCCATGTTGAAGCAAAAACTCACAAGCAACAATGAACACAACATAACAAGTAACACAAGAAATTCCCAATGTACACAATCTCAAATGCCAAGGCCTTCCAACAAATGGGAACTGTCCAAACAAGAACCCGATTTTCAAATGAGAATCAACATCTCCTAATCCAAGGGAATGAATTTCCAAGATTTCCTGGGAATAGTACAAATGAGCTCCAAATCCAAAAGGGTACAAATTCCTAGGTTCCCTAGTTCCACTTAACTGTGACTTCAACCCCCAATAGGTGCCTACAAACAAATTAAAAAAAAACAAAAAACGTCCTGCCACAGAACAGGAAAGTCTCAAAACCTTCCCCAAATAGGTGGAATCAAGGGTCAAGGGTCTCAGTGTGCACACCGGGAACTTACTCAAATAAATGGCCAAGTCATCACAACACTTCCCAAATTCATTTCCTTTTCCTCAGCAAGGTTAAAATTGGTTGGGGCTGCATCTAATTCAGACAAGAGAGATGGGAGTTCCCAGAACTAAACAGGCTCCAGCAGCTGCTGGTTGGTCCCTTACTCTCTTACTTGAAAAGGCAATGCTCCTATCCACAGGTTTACCTGGGGCTGCTACCCACCTCTTACAGCCGTCTTGGGGTCCCATCCCACCAGGGCACCTATGGGTCCACTCACCAAATTCTGTTACTGAAAGTTTGGTACTTGTCCCTGAGGCTGTATCAGAAGAACAAGGACAAGTGGTTTGAGAAGGAAAGGGAAGTTTATTAATTTGCTAGCAAATGAGGAAAATGAGACTCTCATCTTAGTACCATTGTCCTCCCTGTAAGCAGAAAAACAGAGCTTTTAAAGGGAGGGTTTTCAGCTTCAGGCTATTGCTCTTTAACTATAGTTGATGGTTCTGATCCACCCCATCTCCTGCAAAGACAATCTTACAACCTTGGCTCAGACAATTCTGTTGAGCCATCTCCTATAGTACAAAAAAAAAAAAAAAAAAAAAAATGAAAACTCACAAAAAACACTCCCCTGCCTCATTAATTACTGGCCTTGCACAGGGATACAGGTTTTTAATTCCCCAAAAGAGTGTGTGGGGGGGGAGGTTTCAAAGAGACAGCTCATAAAATATTTTTACCCCTTTTCAGGTCCTTCCCTTTGTTACTTACCTTGATAAATAAATATTTTGTTTCTTTGATGTGCTTGCTTTATTTTAGATTATATAAAGGCATGCAACATAGAATACCAGAGATTGTTTAAATAGCTTAATCAACCAAAACCAAAATATCTTACTTTTAAATTAGGCAATTTTCCAAAGACGGTAATGTCTATGAAATATTACTATGTCAACTCTACTTTTTCTTTCAGGGTAACATTATGGTAAGCCTGATAAATTGTATCATTAAGGAAATTGACCTAGAAAATTATTTACTGATTGTTTTCTATGCTGCTTTCTCTTCTATGATACAGAGATGCCCAAATTAAAACTTTAGTTAACCTGTGATAATATTTAAAAATCAAATTCAAATCAGATTCAATGTGTTATATATATATAAATGAGAAAAAATATTTGATTGTTCTTAAGTTATTTTTATTATGTACTCACTGTACTTCTTGCTTTCCAGTCTTTGAGAATTACATAGTATCATTTCAAGTATTGAAAGAGGCAGTAGGAAGTCCAAAAAAACAAACACCCAACCTCAAGCAAAAGGACAAAACAAACAAAGAAAAACAACAAAGAAAACCTTGATTTAAAATAAATTATTTTCATTGCTTAGGTAGTTGAAAAATACTATAACAATTCTTAAGTGAATAGTATTGAGAGAGAGACCAACAAAAATAAACTTGCTGGTTAGAAATATCACACTGGCTGTTGTTTGTAGAAGAGAACAGAGGTAACAATTTTAACAACAATTAGAGAACAATTTAAGTGTTTATTGAAGTGTCCAGGTGAGAGATAGTGGTGGTGTGTTGGATAGCATTTTGCCAAAATGGACAGATTAAATAAATAATTCTTATATTACACAATTTATATAACTCATACAATGCACATTAAAAATTATATCATTTCAAACACTCTGTACTATTATTTTAAATTATATTTGATATATAAATGCACTTTACACTGCACAAATTGATTGTTATAAGTTTCACTTTAATATATTTTGACAATTGAATTGTAATTTATGTATACTATAAGATATCATTTGAAGGAAAATTATATACTGTAAAAATATTTTACTTATTGAATTATTTTCTTTTAATGTATTCACTTATCACATATGTGCATTATGTATATTTTCTCAAATTATATATATATATATTATATCATTTAGTATAGTATATATATTTAAATAAAGTTTCTTCAAGATAGTTTTATCTATATAAAAAAATTAGAATCAGATTCAGGCCCAACTAACAATTACTGACTTGCTCAAACATACAAAGATGCTAGGAATAGATTTCTCTATTAATTTCCTAATGACGTCTTGCTTACTTTTATTTGAACTTTAAAAATAAAACTCAATGGGCACAACAGTTATAGAAATAAGGTCTAATGTTTCATAGCACACTAGGGAAACTATAGTTAGTAGTAATTTATTGTATATTTCAAAATAACTAGAGGAGTGGAATTGGAATGATCATAAGACAAATAAATGGTAAATGTTGGAGGTGATGAATATCCCAATTGAACTTTGATTTCATTACACATTATATGCATGTATCAAAATATCACATGTGCTCCATAAATATATTCAACTATTATATATCAATAAAAATTAAAAATAAAAATTATGATAAATGATAAATCTAAAACAAATTGGAAAAATCATGCTCAGGGTCCAATAAGCTCATTTTATAGATGAGGAAACAGAAATTAAGATATCTAAGAATTTGGGTTTTAAATGTATTTGAATCTTTAGCAGCAAAATTCAGACTACACAAATGAGATACTGGTATTTTCAGAATGAAAATATCTACAGAATTCAGGGGATATCCATCAATCACATATTTTTGTGAATTGAGGAAATGGACCTGCCTTCTTTTCTAACAGCCCCCAAACAACTGGGATGATGGAGGGGAGTTTAGGTTGGGGAAATTAGCTACCAGGAACCATTAGAACACAGAATTAGCTACCATTAGAACACAGGATGCTTCTTAAGATCACCAACTGTGGTGGAGAGCCACAGTGGGGATGGTGGATACTTTAACTTACCCGGAAGGTCTTAGAATTTTATTGGGTAGGAAAAAGTTGGCTGTGAGATAAGATGCTGAGAAAGAGTTAAAGGGATTAGAAAAATCCTCTAGATTTTTAAAAATTTACTACATACCTATTAGAATGCCCCAAATTCATAACACTGATGCCAACAAATGCTGGCAAGTACATGGAGCAATAAGAACTCTCATTCATTGCTAGTGGGAATGCAAAATGGTGCAGACACTTTGGAAGAAAGTTTGGTGGTTTCTCATAAACTAAACACACTCTTACCATATGATCCAGCAATCCTGCTCTTTGAAATTTACCCAAATGAGGTGAAAACTTATGTCCACGAAAAATTGCACATGAATGATTATATCAGTTTCATTCACAATTGCCAGTACTGGGAAGCAATCAAGATGTCCTTCAGTAGGTAAATGGAAAAATAAGCTGTGCTATATTCAGACAATGGCATATCATTCAGCTCTAAAAAGAAATGAGCTACCAAGCCATAAATAGACATGGAGGAAACTTAAATGCACATCACCAATTAAAAAAAACAGGTCAATGTGAACAGGGAACATACTGCATGATTCCAGCTATATGACATTTTGGAAAGGCAATACTATGGAGACAGTAAAAAGATCAGTGGTTGCAGGGGTTAGTGGGGAGAGAGGGATAAAAAGAGGGAGAACAAAAGATTTTTAGAGCAATGAAACTATTCCATGTCATACTCTAATGATGGAAAAAAGTCATTATACATTTGTCCTAACACATAGAATGTATAACACCAACAGTTAACCCTAATGTAAACTGTGGATTTTAATTAATGGTAATGTATCACTGTTAGTCCATAAGTTGTAACAAATGTACCATACTAATGCAAGATGAAATTAATAAGGGAAACTGGGGTTGGAGGTTATATGGGAATGCTATGTACTTTCTGCACAAATTTTCTGTAATCCTAGCACTGATCCAAAAATAAGCTCCATTTACTTAAAAAAATAGAAAAAAATGAAAAGCTAATGTATGCATACTTCTTAAAAATAAAAACCCTGACTTGACCTTTCAAAATGCCAAGTGTAACATATACAGAAAAACAAACCTGAGAATGAGAATATCTTAATTCCCAAATCTAAGTAAGAGAACATTCCACTTGTCATATCTAGAGGAGATTCTTGCCTTCAATACTTGAGTGGCATTTATTAGTCTATCTTTCAAAAGTCAAAAGCAAAATAAAAGAAAACAAAAAACTACAGATTTAAAACATGTTTTCACTTTCAAAGGACAATGAACTAATTATCAATTGCTCAATATACTCTGTGAAATAAGAAAAGCAGACTTCTACATAGTTCAGTCACGCGTTTTTGAATTGAATATAAACTTTGCAACAGGTAAATGCTAATTAAAAATATAAAAAATATGTCTAGTTTGCCTAATGGTAGAGACATATTTTAGTTGTACGATGAGGTAAACATTATGCAATGAAAAATGAAAACGAGTTTACTTTGTCCATGTGTCCTTAAATATGTTATCAAACAATTCTGAATCTTTTTACCTTTTTTAAAGTTGGAACTATAATACTTGCTTCAAAAGCTAGCAAAAAGGCTTTAAAATATAATTATTGTATTTATAAAGATATACTAGGATTAATTAAAAGCTATACAAATAATGGCTATAATTAGTATAGTAAAATCCCAATTTTAACTTCTAGATTTAATTTATCCTTTTCAATACACTGTTGCATCTAGGTATTATGTATAAAGACTTCCAATATTATTACTGAAATATCTTTAGTACTTGATTGTTAATTTGTTCTATATTTATGAAACAATTTTAACACTAGTTTTATTCTGCACTATAATTTTAGTATGCATTGTAAAATATGCTGACTGGCTATCTTACCAAAGAATTAGAGTCTTATTTTCCAGTGATTTGGCTCAACAATTTTGCTTAAAAGATTTTAATCTAACTTGTTGTGTTCTTCATCTATTTCTTTGTTGAGAAATTTTGGGGTTGGGAAATCTGAAATTCTTTTTTTATTCACTGAAATTTTAAATTCTTCATAAATGCTTAAGCTTAAAGAAAATTTCATGGTGGGCTAAAATATAAACCTAGTTCAACTTTAACAGTTATACATACCTCTCCCTTCTCCCTAACACTGGATCAGTATATGAGTTCTAATTTAACAACGTCATCACATAATCAATTGTGTAATATGATGAAAAAATTAAAATTCAGTTTAGTATTTATTACTACCTAGAAAGTCCATATTATTAAAAATATTTTTTCATAAATTGAAGATAAGAATAAAAAAATTAAATGAGTATCAACCATTATCCCATTAATGTGTTTTAATGAATATCTTAACATACTAACGTACATATCAGTCAGCCACTATAATTCTGTATAAAAAAATTGTACCAAAGTTTATTGGTTATAACAGCAACCAATTTTATTGTCAACTTTTCTGCAATTTGGTTGTGCTTTGACTGATCTAGGCTGGACTCTATTCGGAGACAGTACCTTTGATGTGATTTAGGTAGACTTGTTATTAGGCAAAGGATTGATGTTAGGTCTTTTCAGAGTGTATATAAATCCTAGTGCTCAAGCTAAAGAAGCTATAAAAAGAAGCAGCTAGTATAGAGACGCTCCATTCATGACAAATCTCCAGAGAACAATCAACACACCATAAAAAAACATTTAAATCTTCTGTTCGCATGAAGTTAGCTCATATTCCATCAGTCAAAAACTTTTTAAAAAGTCTCATGGTCACAAAAAGTCAGAGTATTAGGAATATACACCCCACCCTCAGAGGGAGGGAAGGTAAATAAATATTGCTGAATATACTTCAATCTTCATTCTTCCTCTTGTTCAAAATTAACCTCCCTCAAGCATGTAGGCCTGTATCAAGCAGTTACAACTTTATCAAGATATGCTGAATGTCAGATTCAGTAATGGCATTAGATACAAGAACTGAGATCTGTTGATTTACATCTCGCACACTAAAATTGGCTTCTTTTGATGTAGAGACTGAAGACTAGAAAAGACAATTTATATGCCCTTCCCATAGCCAATGAGAAACAGTGCCAGGATAATTACAATATATATTCTAATTAAAAATATAGAATAATAAAAGGGACAAAGAATGACACCATTTTAAAATTTATTTTAAAATCAAAGTGGGCAACTATTCTAGCTTTGCAATCCTAAAGGTAAGGCAAATTTCTTGACTAAGTACAATTCTGCTTGTGGTGAGAGGCATCGTAATGCATTTTTCTTCTTAACTGCTTGCTCGCTCAGTACAATGTCCTCCCCTTTTTATTGTTCTTCTTTGCCATATCTGAGGATACTATTGAAGAATATGCCACTACTGATGACTGAGTAGTTCTTTCAAATTATCTTTAGATAGTGGGCTTGCAAGTTCTTTCACATTAAGTTCAGTCATAGTCTGTTTTGCTGATATATGTCTGTTCAAATCATTGTAGGTTTTTTATGTCCAGTCAACTCCATATGCCAAAAGTCCACTCCATGTTCTCTACTCTTTACATACACTCTAGTTTACCTGATTATAACTAGTTTTAACCAGGTAGCAATGCATTAAACTGTCATTTATTAGATTTTATTTTTATTAATAGGAACATAGCAGGTTGATAATTTCTCCCTATGTGTTTGTTTTGGGCCTAAAGCTAAAGTGGTAGCGTCATTCATAGCACGTTCTTCTCATACTTGATCACTAAAGTACAAGTAACAAATTTAATTTCACCATCACATTTAATGTCTCAGCTTGCATTACTTCTACTTATGTTGCCCTGACTAAGAAAAATCAAAGAGTCAGCCTGCATTCAAGGAGGCAACAAGTATACTTCAGCTCAAGGAAGATGGAATGGGGGAAATATTTGATTAATATCACTACAAGCAACAAAAAGGAACCAGAGTACAATATGCTTGAATTTCTTACCCAAAGACTATTTAATGAGACTCTCTGAAAGTCAGACATAGAATTTTACATAGGAAATTGCAAGAAGCAACAGATCCTTTTTGAGTACAGATTGAACCATTTGGAGTAAAACAAATTTTATTATCTATTAAAAATCTCTCTAAGTATTCAAAAGGGATACCATTTATTTTTAGCTTCTATGTTCCTTCATTGAGGCATGAAATATGTTTATTTTAGTTTGTCTCAATATCCTAAGAACTATTTTAGTAACTTTGCTATTCAATTTATAACTTAAGCTTATCACTTTTAAATTATGGTATGTAAAATTGCCTACAACACTTCAGAATTTATCAGCATATGACTCAATACAGCATGACCATTAAAATGTATCCTCTAGACTCTTATTAAGGAGTTTAACAATGCGTTAACAATTGTATTAACTTAAAAATTGGCTGATATTTAGTAAGTAGAGAAAAGCAAAAATATATCTTGTTTCAATTATATTTAAATATTAATAGTTTAACCTAGCCAACATGTATAATCACTTTCTTTTAAAATTTAGTTCCCAAAGCTCATCCTCTCTCCTCTCTTTCTCTCCTTTCCTTATGTCCCCTCCCTTTTCTCTCTCCATACACATAGGCACACAAAACCTCATACATGGTTTGCATTACAAAACTGATTTTTATTAATATAATATAGCCAAATTATGATGACAAAATCTTGGCAAACAACTCATTGTCAATAAAGATACCAAAAGTTTCATTTTTCCTTTTCTTTTGTTCTTTTTTTTAAAAAAAAAATGAGACAGGATTATACATATTAACTTGGTAATGGGTGATGTTTTAATACATGGATACATTGTGTAATGATCAAATCAGGGTAGTTAGCATATCTATCACCTCATATGTTAATCATTTCTTTCTGGTGAGAATGTTTAAAATCCTACCTCTTAGCTATTTTGATATATACAATACATTATTATTAACTATGCTTACCCTACTGTGCATATAGAACACCAGAAATTACTTCTCTTACCTAACGCTAACTTTGTACCCCTTCATCTTCCTCATCCCACCCTTCCCTGTCCCTTACCCTCCCCAGATTTTGGTAACCACAAGTCTACATTCTACCTCTATGAGATCAACTTTTATAGAGTGCACATAAGAATAAGATCTTACGGTGTTTGTCCTTTAGTACTTGGCTTATTTCACTTAACATAGTGTCCTCTAGGTTCATCCATGTTGTCACAAATGACAGAATTTTATCCTTTTCTACGTGATTGAATAGTATTCCATTGTACACATATACCACATTTGATCCATTAATCTGTTAGTGGAAATTTAAACTGATTCTGTATCTAAGCTATTGTGAATAGCACCAAGATGAACATGAAAATGGAGATATCTCTTTGACATACTGATTTCATTTCCTTTGGCAATATACTTAGTATATTGTTGGATGACATGGTGGTTCTATATTTTTTTAAGAAAACTTCAAACTATTTTCCACGATGATTGCACTAATTTACATTCCCACCAACGGCATATAAGCAGCTCCCTGATCAGTTGGGAGGTCTGCCTGCTGTAGTGGGGGAGCTCCCTCAAAGCTTGGATTTCAGTGTCAGCGAGAGGAGTGTCGAGCCCCAGGGAATCTCTCCCTTAACCCTTCCCCATATGTGGACACTTCTGCCAGGTACCTTCTGATCTTGCTGAGCAGATCACCCCACCTCTCTCTCCCATGCTTTGGGTGTCTCCAGTCATGTCTCTGGTGATTCACAATGCTCTCTATGAGATGGTCCACCCACGGGTGAACCTCCACCCAGAAACTTTGACCCTATCCTTGAGAGTGTCAAGTGCAGGCTGAATCTAGTCTGCCATCTTGGCCTCTCCTTTGGATCTGGGTTTATTTTTTATACTAATTTGAGTTCCTTGTATATTTTGAATATTAACCCCTTGCCAGATGCATAGTTTGCAAATATTTTTCCTACAGTTGGTCTTTTCTTCTCTCTGTTGTTTCCTTTGCTATGCTGAAAATTTTTAGTTTGATATAAACCCAATTGTCTAAATTTTCTTTTTTACTCATGCTTTTGTGGTCTCATCCAAAAAAAAAAAAAACCAAAAAAAAGCCACGATTGTACAGAGCAATATCATGAAACATTTCTCCTGTGTATTCTTCCAAAGATTTTTTTGCTTTTATGTCCTATATTTGTGCCCTTTATCCATTTTGTGTTGATTTTTTCATATGGTAAGAAATAGGGGTTTAGTTTTACTCTTCTGCATGTGGACATTCATTTTTCCTGACATCATTTATTGAGGAGATTGTGTTTTTCTCAGTGTGTGTTCTTGATATCTTTGTCAAAAATTAATTTCCATTAAATGATTAGATATACCTCTGTTATATATTATTTTCTGTATATGTCTGTCTTAATGTCAGTACCATTTCATTTTTTTTACTATAAATTTATAGCATATTTCAAAACTCAAGTAGTGTGATACCAAAACTGCCACGCCAGCCTTCTTTTGGCTTCCATTTGCTTGAAATACTGTTCTCCACCACATCTTTACTTTTAGTCTATATGTGTCTTTGCAGTTTAGGTGTGTAACTCAGATATAAAACCATCCTCATATAGCCATCTAATCTTTGACAAAGCAGACAAAAACATACACTGGGGAAAAGAATCCTTATTCAATAAATGGTGCTGGGAAAACTAGATAGCCACAAGTAGAAGGCTGAAGTAGGATCCACACCTCTCACCTCTCAAAAAAATCAACTCATGCTAGATAACAGACTTAAACCTAAGGTATGAAACTATTAGAATTCTAGAGGAAAATGTTGGAAATACTCTCCTAGACATTGGCCTAGGCCAAAAATTTATGAAGAAGACTTCAAAGGCAATCACAGCATCAACAAAAATAAATAAATGGGACAAGATCAAACTAAAAAGTTTCTGTACAGCCAAAGAAACAGTCATGAGAGCAAACAGACAACCTACAGAATGGGAGAAAATTTTCACATGC
This sequence comes from Microcebus murinus, assembly GCF_040939455.1. Taxonomy (NCBI): domain Eukaryota; kingdom Metazoa; phylum Chordata; class Mammalia; order Primates; family Cheirogaleidae; genus Microcebus; species Microcebus murinus. The sequence goes on from NC_134114.1 coordinate 20,181,243, forward strand.
TACACATCTGATAAGGGTCTGATAACTAGAATCTATTTAGAACTCATGAAAATTAGCAAGAAAAAATCAAACAACCCCATCAAAAAGTGGGCAAAGGACATGAACAGAAACTTTTCTAAAGAAGACAGAATAATGGCCAACAAACATATGAAAAAATGCTCAACATCTCTAATCATCAGGGAAATGCAAATAAAAACTGCAATGAGATATCACTTATCTCCAGTAAGAATGACCCTTATCAAAAAGTCCCAAAACAATAAATGTTGGCATGGATGTGGAGAGATAGGAACAATCCTACACTGCTGGTGGGACTGCAAACTAGTTCAACCTCTGTGGAAGGCAATTTGGAGATACCTTAATGTGATATAAGTAGGTCTACCATTTGATTCAGTAATTCCACTACTGGGCATCTACCCAAAAGAACAAATGACACTCTACAAAAAGACACCTACACTCGAATGTTTATTGCAGCACAATCCACAATTGCAAAGTTGTGGAAACAACCCAAGTGCCCATCAATACATGAGTGGATTAATAAAATGTGGTATATGTATACCATGGAGTACTATTCAGCTCTAAGAAACAATGGCGATATAGCACATCTTGCATTTTCCTGGATATTGCTGGAACCCATTCTACTAAGTGAAGTATCTCAAGAATGGAAAAACAAGCACCACGTGTACTCACCAGCAAATTGGTATTAACAGATCAACACCTAAGTGGACATATAGAAATAACATTTATCAGGTGTTGGGCAGGTGGGAGGGGGAAGGAAGGGACCGGTATACATAATGAGTGATATGTGCACCGTCTGGGGGATGGTCACGCTTGAAGCTCTGACTCAAGGAGGGGGAGAGGACAAAGGCAATATACATAACCTTAACATTTGTACCTCCATAATATGTTGAAATAAAAAAAAAGAGTGTGATACTTCTAGCTTTTGTTTTGCTTTTTTTTTTTTTTCTCAAAATTGCTATGGTTATCTGAAGTCTTTTTTAGTTCCATAAAAATATTAGGATTTTTAAAAACTTCTGTATAGGATGTCATTGGTATTTTGATAGAGATTGCGCTGACTCTGTAGATTGTTTTGAGTACTAAGGACATTTTAACTATATTAAGTCTTTGAACCCCTGAGCATAGGATATCTTTTCCTTTGTTTGTGTCTTCTTAATTTTTGTCATCAGTGTTTTATACATTTATTGTACAGCTCTTTCACCTCCTTGGTTAAATTGATTGCAAAATATTTTAGTTTTGTACTTATTGTAAATGAGATTTTTTCCATGATTTCTTTTTCAGACATTTGCTCTTGGCATGCAGAAATGCTACAAATTTTTCATATTGATTTTTATCCCACAACTTTATTGAATTTGTTTATTAATTCTAGAAATTTTTGGCAAAATCTTTAGAGTTTTCTGTATATACAATCATGTGGTCTGCAAACAGGAATAATTTGACTTCTTCTTTTCCAATTTGGCTGTTCTTTATTTCTTTCTCTCACCTAATTGCTCTGGATAAGACTTCTCTTACTATATATAAAGTGGGATTTATTGCCTATTTTGAGATCTTAGAGTGAAAGCATTCAACTTTACCTGCTCAGTATGATAGCTGTGGGTTTGTCATATATAATATTTATTATGGTAAGGTATAGTTTTCTATAGCTAATTTGTTGAGAGTTATTATCATCAAGACATGTTGAGTCTTGTCAAATGCTAATTTGGCGTCTATTAAAGTGATCCTCTGGTTTTTATCCTTCATTCTCTTAATGTGATGTATCATATTTTTTTATTTATGTATGTTGAACCATCCTTGCATCCCTGAGATGGAACACATTGATCCTGGTGAATGACCTTTTAATAGGCTGTTGAATTTGGTTTTCTAGTATTTTGTTGAGGACTTTTGCATCTATGCTCACCAGGGATTTTTCCCTACAGTTGTTGTTTTTTTTGGGGGGAGTGTCCCTTTGTTAGGTATTAATATCAGGGTTACTCTGGCCTCAACCATGAGTTGAAAGAATTTCTTCTTCTTCAAATATTTTGAAATAGTTTGAGAAGAATTGAATTAGTTCCTCAGCATTCAGCTGTGAAATCATCAAGACCTGGCCTTTTCTTTGATGGTAGAATTTTTATTACTGTGTCAGTCTTGTTAGTCATTATTGGTTTATTTAGGTATTTAGTTCTTCATGATTCAATCTTGGTAGAATGTATGTGTCCAGAAATTTACCCTTTTCTTCTACATTTTCCAAGTTTTAAACATATAGTTGTTTTTAATTGTCTCTTATGATTCATAGTATTTCTGAGATATCATCTGTAATGTCCCATTATCTATGATTTTATTTATTTGAGTCTTCTTCCTTTTTTCTGTTAGTCTACTAAAGGTTTGTCAAATGTTTTAATCATTTAAAAAAAATCTATTTTTTTATTGACCGCTTCTATTGTTTTCCTAATCTCTAAATTGTTTTGCTCTGCTCTAATCTTTATTATAATATATTTCCCTTCTATTCATTTTGAATTTAGTTTCTTTTTGTTTTTCTAGTTACTTAAGGTGAAATATTAGGTTGCTTATTTGAGATATTTCTACTTTTCTGATGTAGGCATACATTGTTATAAATTATGTCTTAGAACTTCTTTTGCTATTAAAAGAACTTCTTTTGCTATTCGTTTGCTTAAAAATTATTAAGATTTTTTATGAGGTATAAAATATGATCTATCGTGGAGAATGTTCTATGTGCAGTTGAGAAGACTGTATTCTGTAGCTGCAGGATGGAATATTCTGTAAAAGTATCTTAAGTTCACTTATTCTACAGTATGATTTACCTTTGATATTGCTTTGTTGATTCACACCAAACATATAAGTGATTTACACACAATGATTACAGTATTACAGTATTCTGAATTTGTCATTTACTTTTACCATCACTTACTTTTACCAGTGACTTCTATACCTTCAGATGTCTTCTTGTTGTCTTATACAATAGTGTACATTCCTTACCATTTGAAAGACTTCCTTTAGCATTTTTCTAAGTCTTGTGGTGATGAATTCCCTCAGCTTTTCTTTCCCTGGGAAAGTCTTTATTGCTCATTCAGTTTTGAAGGATGCTCTGGATACAGGATTATTATTTGACAGTTTTTTTCTCCCCTTCAGCACTCTGAATATAGCATCCCACACACTATTGGTCTGCAAGATTTCTACTGAGAAGTATGCTACTAGGTGTACTAGAATTCCCTTACGTGCTATTTTCTTCTTTTCTCTTGCTGCTTTTAGAATCCTTTCTCTTTTTTTTGACCTTTGTAAGTTTGATTATCATATGTCTTAGGGTAGTTTTATTTGGCCCAGGTGGACCTGGTGATGATCCAAGGGGTGTAACCAAGCAGTGTGGGAAAGGTAGTCAGGAACACAAGCCTGGAAGCCTGTCCCATTGGCCCAGATGAGCAGTCTCCTGGAGAGATGGGAAAATTCCCTGACTATAAAGAAATGAGCTGGAGCTGAGACTGTGAGACTTCAAAATCTACTATGGGACATAGGCCAGTGAGCTGGCCACAGTGGCTGAGATATACATGCTTTCCATCATTGTTCTGCTTGGTAAAGGCAGTTTCTTGACTACAGAGAGATGGTCTAGAGCCAAAACTGTGCCCCTTCTTAATCCACTGTGAAATGGAGACTGGTGAGCCCTGCATTCAGTGGTCCAGATGGGAGAGCTTCCTAGCAGTTTTTGATATGAGTCAGACAGTTCCCTGACCACAGCAAGAGAGACCATCTCTGAGACAGAAACCCTAAAGATTTGCAGTGGGACAGAGACTGGTGGGTCTGTCACAGAAGCTCAGAGGCATGGGTAATTTCTGGGCTGCAAGATATGGGTAAATCTCCCTCTGGGTCCTTGTGAAAGTGATAATAAACTGGGACTACAGTTGAAGGGGTCAGGAGCCATGTTTATAAGCTAACGTTCAGGTCCACTGCCAAGGTTGATGTAAGTGGACAGAAGGGCTTTTCTACTGAGAGATTATTGTGTGTGATTCCTTTTGGATCCTTTGGCAGATGATTTTTGTTGTAAGTTCAAGGCCAAATGAGGCTATAGCCAAGCCCTTTGTATGGGGCTGTTTTGTCATTTGAACTCAGGAGCACCATCAGCAGATCTGATATCTGAGTACTGGTTTCCACTTTCAGAATGAATCCCAAGGCTCCCACAGAGAGACTTTTGTCTTTGGATGGCTGTATAATTCTTGTTGTGGGTGGATATGAGTCAGTGATTTCTTATTCCATCATCTTGCTGACATTGTTCCTCCAAAACATTTCTTGATTATGAATTGGAAAAACTTTTTTATTTTGAAAAATGGTTTAAATTATATTTTCTACATCACACTACTTAAAAGACTCAAACATACTCTTGATGACAATTAAGTTTCCTCTGTTAAACATCAACTTGGAATTTAAGTGAGTAGAAGTGCAATGAAAAGTTTGAACATTAAATTTTTTATATCTGTTGGAAAAATTAACAAAACTTTAATATTCTGTACTTTAAAAAGTATAGTTGTTATTTTATATTAATATATAAATATATAAATATAGTTGTTATTTTATATTAATCATCAAGCTATAAATTTTTAAAATACACTTGAAGGGCCATAATTTCATCCAAACTCCAATTTTTCTTCTAAGCCAATATGACTGACATTAACAAAATTAATATTGCTTATAATTTCTGCCTCTTTTTTCATTGGTAGACTCTAATTTTCTTTCTCAGTATGCCAATTATAAAGTCCTTAGTAAAAACAATAGTACCTTATATATTATAAAATGCTAGTCTTATTTCCATCAAAATTTTTCTCTCAGCAGGATTTGACTAAAACCATTTCTAATTTCTTAAAAAATAAATCATTCCCAAGCATTAATGAAAATAACACATCCTGATTATTTTCTCTTTTCCTTGGCCACTGCTGAGGCTCCCCTTCTATGATTCAAAATGCTGGGGTGTTTTAGGGCTTTATATTAGGTTCTTTTTTCTTTTGTTGGGTAATATCACGCTGCCTCCAAGCTTTAAAATAATGTACATTCTTATGACAGCCAGATTTATAGCTATAGTCTTTTTTTTTGAGACAGAGTCTCGCCTTGTCGCCCAGGCTAGAGTGAGTGCCGTGGCGTCTGCCTAGCAACCTCAATCTCCTGGGCTCAGCAATCCTGCTGCCTCACCCTCCCAATAGCTGGGACTACAGGCATGCGCCACCATGCCCGGGTAATTTTTTTTCTATATGTATTAGTTGGCCAATTAATTTCTTTCTATTTATATTAGAGACGGGGTATCGCTCTTGCTCAGGCTGGTTTCGAACTCCTGACCTTGAGCGATCCGCCCGCCTCGGCCTCCCAGAGAGCTAGGATTACAGGCGTGAGCCACCGCGCCCGGCCTATAGCTATAGTCTTGATACTACCCTGGAGTCTCAGACTCATATACCTATAGACAACTCAGAATCTTTTTTTGGAAATATAATATGTATCCATATTTTGCGTGTCTAAAAGGGGCTACATGGATTGCACACTCTCCTGTTCCTTCCATCAGCCACAATTGATCCATTCTTATATTATTGTAGTATTCTGGTATGGCACAAACTATCCTAGGTTTATCTATACTCACTTACTGCTCTCAGAAAATTCATTTTATTGATTCTATCACCAGCATATCTCCCAAATTAGCTTATTTCTTTTTATCTTCACTAATAAAAATATCCATTATTCTATACTTAGACTAAAAGAAGATCCTAACAATTAGTTGAATTTGGGTTATTTTAAACAATTAAATTATGTCAACATTTTGATTAAAGTCACTCCAAGACTTTCTACTAAAGTTATAACTAATCAAACCTTCCCTTCTTCTTGCAATGAGACCTAAGGAGCTTTCCTCACCATGTTACAGCTATGTAGCAATCTTCTTACTCATCAGTTATGCCTGCTTTATTCCCACTTCTTCATCTTTACTTTTACTATTTCCTCTGCATGGAAAACTATTTCCTGGGGACATTTACATGGCTGGTTCTTCTATCATTTAGCCATTAACTCACTTGTTGCTTCATTTTTCAGGCCATTCTATTAAAAGTAACTTTCCAGTAACTAGTTTCTTAAGTTAATTAATCATAATATCTATCACTCTGAAATTTCATATTCATTCATTTTTTTACATATTTCATTTTCTGTTTTTTCAGCCTCCCACATACACACTTAAAAAGGAAGCTTCATAGTGGCCAATCACTTGTATGTTTTGTTCAATGATGTATCCTCAATGCTTAATACAATGATCAACACAATGTAGAGAAATATTGGTAAATATTTTCCAGAGTAAGTATTAGTGAAAGGTCAACTACATAAGCAAAATAATGGATCAATAATTTAATTTATCAGAAACAAGATTAAGCTACAACTTTATAAAAAGACATTTTGTTACTTTAGCTTTTCAAAAATTCTGTACCAGTAGTCTAGTAATTAATGTGTGCCAGATATTAGTAATAAGGTTTAGCTCATTTGACCTTAGAATTGAACTGTGAGGAAGATACTATCATCTTTATATATTAGGAAGCAGTTATAGAGAAGTTCATTTATTTACGAACATGTTTCTATTAAGTTATGAATCAGATAATTTAATATCACTATTATACTCTCGTTATTTTTTAATTCTCAATCTTAAATAATTGAAAATAGCTCATATATTTATATACAGTTTTCTAGAATGTCATTTAATGTAACTTCCATTGTTAAATATATCCAGCCTTTAATTTCTGGGAAATTCTTGTATGGTGTCAGGCTTTTGGCTTTGCAACATCATAACAACACAGGAACACATTATAAGGAAAACAAAACACATTTTTTAGATGATAAAATGTGAACTATCCTTCACCATCTGTGTCTTTATTATTATAGCCATAACTATTCAAGCAGCTATTAGAGATGCTCAAAAGCTCATACTTCATTTTGACATGTTAACCTTATGAGTATCAATATAAAAATGAATAGGTCATGAAAATAATAAACAACATTTCAAATAACCATAAATTTAACTTGTTTTCTTAAAAACAGAAAAAATTATAAAATAGCCAATTTATATACATGTCAGAAAGGGATTATACTCATACCACTAAACAAAATTATAATAATTAAAACTTGAGATATATACATCAGCCAGTGGCATAGGTATTAACATTATTAACAATGAAAGTTTCTTTTAACAAATAATTCTACATTAAAGCAACTTGGATCGAGAATTTAAAATTATATTGTTTTCCAATTAAGGTATTTAAATATTACAAAAACTTAATAATTTGGTTCCCAAATGTATGTTCTGGTGCCCATAAAAGCCAAAGTGAAATTACAATGTGAACCAAAGTATTTTAAATTTTCAAAGGAAATGGAAACATCTACCATACATCATATAAAATACTGTATTAAGTGGTTTACAATTGTTGGAGTGACTTAAAATCTTATTGAACACACCGATACACTATGGTGACACAAACTTAAAATTTATAGGTCTGTTTTTACAGATAGCTTTCACAAATTTTTATGATCTCATAAATTATATCATGCTTTAACATAATGTCATTTTCAAGAAATCAAATAATATCAAAATATAAAAGGAGTGAAGTACGCTACTGTGCTTCTCCCAAACACATTTCTTTATACAAAAGTAAATACTGAACATTGCCAGTCAACAACTCAGTAAATCAATAACAAATATTTATTAAATGTTTAACATCAACCAGGCACTGTTGTCAGAGAGAAAGTATTATACAAAGTAGATGCAATAGCAAATTTTATGAAGTCTATATTCTAGTTTGACGGGTAAAAGCTTGACGTTTATTCTACCGTTCTTTTTTAAAGCATTTTTTTTATTTCGGCATATTATTGGGGTACAGATTTTAAGGTTTCAATAAATGCCCTTTCCCCCACTTCCCCCACAAGTCTGAGTTTCAGCATGACCATCCCCCAGATGGTGCACATCTCACTCATTATGTATGTATATACCCGTCCCCCTCCCCCCTGCCCAATACCCTATTACTTTAGTACCTATGTGTCCACTTAGGTGCTGCTCAGTTAATACTAGTTCGCTGGTGAGTGTATGTGGTACTTGTTTTTCCATTCTTGGGATACTTCACTTAGTAGTATGGGTTCCAGCTCTAACCAGGAAAATATAAGATGTGCTATATCACCATTGTTTCTTAGAGCTGAATAGTACTCCATGGTATACATATACCACATTTTTAAATCCATTCTTGGATTGATGGGCACTTGGGCTGTTTCCACAGCCTTGCGATTATGAATTGTGCTGCTATGAACATTCGAGTGCAGGTGTCTTTTTTGTAGAGTGTCACTGGATCATTTGGGTAGATGCCCAGCAATGGGATTGCTGGATCAAATGGTAGATTCACTTGTATCGCTTTAAGGTATCTCCATATTGCTTTCCACACAGGTTGAACTAGTTTGCAGTCCCACCAGCAGTGTAGGAGTGTTCCTCTCTCTCCACATCCATGCCAGCATTTGTTATTTGGAGACTTTTTGATGTAGGCCATTCTCACTGGGGTTAAGTGATATCACATTGTGGTTTTGATTTGCATTTCCCTGATGATTAGAGATGTTGAGCATTTTTTCATATGTTTGTTGGCCATTCTTCTGTCTTCTTTAGAAAAGTTTCTGTTCATGTCCTTTGCCCACTTTTTAATAGGGTTATTTGATTTTTTCTTCCTGATTTTCGTGAGTTTTAAGTATATTCTAGTATGTATATATCTACAGGCAATTTCTCTCTCTCTCTCTCTCTATATATATATATATACATATGTATGTGTGTGTGTGCATGTACATATATATTTATTTTATATGTGCTATGTTGCTCAGAATAAATAATAGCAGCTCAAGAACAGGCTGCCTAGATTTGCTTCCAGGTTTCACCACTTATTAGCCCAGCAATCTTGAGCAAGTCCCATAAACTTCTCCATGACTCAGTTTTCTCATCTGTAAAAAGAGGCTTATAATTGTACCTACATTATATAGTTATTGTGAGAATTTAAGTATAATGCATTTGAGTTGTTTAGTACAATATTTGACATGAAGAAAATAACAATAAATATTAGCTATGATAATTTTATTATGTACTTCTACTTAACACGATGCTTCAGAGAATAGTCCTTATGCCATGTAAGATTACTACATACACAACTATTTAATCAGCTGTACCTTCCTGGAAAGGTATCAGGTTCTATAAGCCACAGGAATCAAGCTAGGTTAAGAGTTGGAAAAGTTGAAGGTACAGCTGATTAATCTATTGCAGACATGCACTTTATTATTTAAACTGCTGATATTATTTTTGTTTCCTATCTTTAATAATTGTAATTTAATATTGCATAAAAAATGTAAACTTACTTACATATTTGTAAAATAGAAGTTTAAATTTGTAAATTATAAATTAAGTATAGAAAATGATTTATAATCCTTATAACTGTAGAAAAATTAGTATTATGAAAGTTAATTTGGGGAATTTTGGAAAAAACTGCTTTCAGGAGAACTTTTTAAGTCACAAACACGGATACATTGTTATTCAAACCTCTGCTACAGGGTTTTTGAGAAAATAATCTGGAATAATGTGTGAAATGGCTCATGAATTATGAAGTTCAGTATAGTTAAGCACCTACTATTTAGCCAGGTTGGGCTATGTAAATATAAAGTATAATTATGTATATTTGAAGTAATTCATTTTATTTCAAATATAATAACGTTGCCTTCTTACATAGAAACACCTAATTGTAATAAATTTTGATTTCTAGTTTGGTTCCCTTTTTCCCCCTTGTGCTATATAAATCATTGCAATGACAACATCTACCACATAGTCTATTTGCAGACAATATTGTCTTGTCTTCCCTGTAGTTAGACATGTTCATGTAATATCCTAGCCAGTGAACTCTAAATGATAATACTGTATGTCACTTACAGAGAGACGCAATGAGAGACTCACCTTCAATTTTCTCTTTGTCTTTCCCTGTCACAGTAACTGAGTTAGCCCACATGGTCCAGATATTGCCATGACATAGTGGTAGATTTATTGTCAGCTTGAAGCCACAGCTGTCTAAGCAGAGTCCCTGTGGTACTGATTTTAAAATTACTTGTTACTGCAGCATGGCCTATTCTATCCTGACTCATGCACAGTACTCACTTTTAGAATATCAAATTTAATTTAGTTTTATAGAGTTAGATTAAATTGAAAATGTTCTCCATCTTCAGAAAGGAGGTTAATTCCATTGTTACATTAAGCAACATATGAAGAGAGAACCTGGAAAGTGCTATGTAAGCAATTAGGCACGGTGTAAAACAGTAAAGTTATTCTGCTGGAGTGACTTACCATAATAATATTTTATTTTTTATTTAATCACATAGTGAAGTTCAAAAAGGCCCATTTTGGCTATAATCAGCAAAATGTATGGATTTAAATTCTAAGTACTAAAAAGTGTGCTGGTTATTCATATATATGGGATTGGTCACTTGCCAACTCTGTAAAATTGCAGTTTTATGCCAATAAAACCCTAGACAATCTGTAGAGCAAAAGAAAATTACTTAAAAACTGACTATTTATGATTAATTTGAAGTATAGTAAAATCTTAATTAATCAGAATTCTCTGGAAGAAGTATTCTAGTTGAATTAAATGTATGTTACTTGTATATTAAATTAAATACACATTATTTTTTCAGAAAAAAATAATATATACAATGGTATTTGCTTTCTCTTTGTCATTTTAAGCTATGGGATAAGAAATATTAGTGGAAAATTATTTTTTATTTTGCAAAGTCTATTATTTTTATTCAAATCAATTATGATTATTTAGTCAAGGATGCAATAGATAGTGTTAAGGAAAAAATGAAACAATCAAAGTAAATTGAGTTTTTGATCTTGGTGAACATGAGTTGATGGAACTTAATTGCATACTATATATATTTTAAACATAATTATAATCTACATTATCATGAAGAATGAATGAATATTAAACTTGTATATTGAGCCTTTACAAAGAGATGGTTCTATGAAATATAGAATCAAAGCTAAGATGTGTGCCTAAAGACATAATTTATAAGAATGTATTTTTTAAACTGTCATAAAAATGCAAGGTTCTTACAAAAATTCTTTTGATTTTAATAATTCCCAAAGAACAGATCTTATAGAAATGTTTCTTTATATTAACCAGTCTTGGAATATACATAGAAAATACTCCTGCAATAGCAATTAATGTATTTTAATAAAAACATCATCTATGAGTTTTTTTTTTTATTTCAGCATATTATGGGGTTACAAATTTTAAGGTTTCAAATAATGCCCTTTCCCCCCTACCCCCACAAGTGTGACCTTCCAGTGTGACCATCCCCCAGATGGTGCACATCTCACTCATTATGTATGTTTATACCTACCCCTTGCCCCCTCCTACCTGCCCAATACCCAATTACTGTAGTTCCTATGTGTCCACTTAGGTGCTGCTTAGTTAATACCAGTTTGCTTGTTTTATCATGTACCTTCACATCTAATAGAACAATTTTGTGACTATAATATTTACTCAAATTATTTTGTTGACTAGGTGATTTACAATTACATGTAAATATTATTGGCAGTAATATTTTAGTGTAGCTCATTGAAAAGCTTCGATAATTGAGTTGTATAATTTACAAGGCTTTTAAAAAATCATCTGTTATATTGATCCTTGTAATTATTATAACACTAGATTTAATATTGTAGGACTATAGAATAATGTCTCCTCATCAAGGTGGAGATGATATACATTTTTGTATTCATAAAACTAGGAGATAGAAAACTTTGTTTCATTATATAACATGTAAGATTTATAAAATGCCTATAAATTTTTTCTATTTTGTTGATAAAAAAATAAAAGATAAGGTCTTTAACTGATTACTTATTTGGAACAAATTTAAAAATTCTCCTTTTTTCCCTCATTAATTTATATGTATATTTAAAGAGCAATCACTGGAATTGAGAAAACTGAAGCAAGTGAATAAAAGTATTTTATATTGGACTTTTAATTTTTGCATAGAAAATATTTTAAAACTATTGATATTGCTTAACTTTTTTATTTGGATTATGTCAATTAAAATTTTGGATTATAAGAAGAAAATGTTAGAATATCTCTTATAGACATAGGCCTGGGCAAAGAATTTATGAAGAAGATTCAAAAAGCAATCACAGAAACAACAAAAATAAATAAATGGAACCTGATCAAATTAAAAACTTCTGCACAGCCAAGGAAAGAATCAATAAAGTGAATAGACAACCAACAGAATGGGAGAAAATATTTGCATGCTATATATCTGATAAAGGACTGATAACTACAATTTATATAGACTCAGGAAAATCAGCAAGAAAAATTCAAACCACGTCATTAAAAAGTGGGCAAGGGACATGAACAGAAACTTTTCAAAAGAAGATAGACTAATGACCAACAAGCATATGTAAAAATATTCACATCTCTAATCATCAGGGAAATTCAATTCAAAACTACAATGAGATATCATTTAACTCCAGTGAGAATGGCTTTTATCAAAAAGTCCCCAAACAACAAATGTTGGTATGGATGTGGAGAGATAGGATCATTCATACACTGCTGGTGGGACTGAAAACCAGTACAATGTCTATGGAAAGCAGTATGGAGGTACCTCAAAGGACTCAAAGTAGAACTACTATTTCATCAAGAAATACCACTAGTAGGTATTTACCCTAGAGGGGAAAAAAGACATTCTATAAAACAGATATCTGCACTTGAATATTTATCATATTTATATTAGCACAATTCACAATTGCAAATACGTGGAAACAACTCAAATGCCTATCAATACAGAAATGGATTAATAAAATGTGATATATGTATACCATGGAGTACTACACAGCCATAAATCATGGTGACTAATATCTCTTATATTAACCTGGATGGAACTGAAGCCCATTTTTCTAAGTGAAGTACAAGAATGTAAATATAAACACCACTTGTACTTACCATTAAATTGATACTAATTGATCAACACGTATGTCCAAATATTGAAGTAACATTCATCAGGGATTGGGCAAGTGGGAAATGGGAGGAGGGGATGGGTAAGTTCACACCTAATAGGCATGGTGTGTGCTATCTGGAAGATGAGCATGCTGTAGCTTGACTCAGGTGGTACAAAGACAATTTATGTGACCAAAACATTTATACTCCTGTAATATTCTGAATTAAATAAATAAATAGATAGATAAAATAAAAATTTAAAAATAGACTTCAGGACATCTGGAAAAAGGAACAAATGTCATTATATAATGAAAAAGAGGAAAATTCATCAGGAGAATATAACAATTCTAAATATGTATACACACAACACTGGATCACCCAGATATATAAAGCTAATATTATAAGAGGTAAAGAGAGATATAGACTCCAACACAGTGATTGTTGGAGACCTCAACACTTTCATTATTTGAGACATCATCCAGACAGAAAGTCAACCATGAAATACTAGCCCCAATTTGCATTATAGACCAAATGAACTTAATAGATATTTATAGAATATTTCACTCAAAAGTTGTGGAATACATGTGTTTCTCCTCATGTATTATTCTGAAGGACAGACAATAAGTTAGGCAAAAAAACCAAGTTTCAAAATATTCAAAAAAATTTTAATCTTACATTTTAATCTTATATTTTCTCTGACCACAATAGAATAAAACTAAAAATCAATAACAGGGCAATATTGTAAAATATATAAACATATGGAAATTAAACAATATGCTTTTGAATGACCAGTGGTTCAATGAAGAGATTAAGAAGGAAATTCAAAAATTTATGAAACAAATGAAAATGAAAGCACAGCTATAGCTATAGCTGTTCATAGTAGTTTCCAGTGATCCTTTGGATTTCTACAGTATCTACGATATTTTAGTTATTTGAGTCTTCTCTTTTTTTTCTTAATATTGACACAGGTGTGTCTATTTTGTATATCTTTTCAAAAAACCAAATTTTGTTTCATTGATCTTTTGTATTTTTGTGTTTCAATTTCAATTATTTCTGCTCTGATATTTATGACTTCTTTTCTTCTACTAATTTTTGGTTTTGTTTGCTCTTGTTTTTCTAGTTTTTTGAGATGTGTCATTAGTTTGTTTATTTGAATCTTTTCTTCTTTTTCAATGTAGGCATCTACATCCTTGTTTGAAGATGATATTATATCTATAGAAACCTAAAGATTCCATCCAAAAACTATTAGAATTGATAAAAAAATTTAATAAAGCTGAAGGATAAAATATCAACATACAAAAATCCATAGCATTTCTATATGCTACCAGTAAATAATCCGAAAAAGAAACTAAGAATTAGTCCCTTTACAATAGCCATAACTAAAATAAAATACCTAGGAATAAACTTAACCAAAGAAGTAAAAGATCTCCACATCAAATATATAAAACATTCATGAAAGAAATGGAAGAGCACACAAAAAAATGGGAAGATATTCTATTCTCATGTATTATAAGAACTTTAATTTTAATATTGTTAAAAATTTAATATTGTTAAAATTTTAATATTGTTTTATAATATTAACATTCAATTATTATTCAATCATTTGGATCCTTTGGATTTCTACAGTATCTACGATATTTTAGTTATTTGAGTCTTCTCTTTTTTTTCTTAATATGGACACAGGTGTGTCTATTTTGTATATCTTTTCAAAATACCAAATTTTGTTTCATTGATCTTTTGTATTTTTGTGTTTCAATTTCAATTAATATTCAATTATTATTAATATTCAATTTTAATATTGAATTTTAATATTGTTAAAATTTCCATACTACTCAAAGCAATCTATAGATTCAATGCAATCCCCATCAAAATAGCAATGACATTCTTCATAGAAATAGAAAAAAAAATCCTAAAGTTTATATGAAACTACAAAAAAAAAATAGGCAAAGCCACCCTTAGCAAAAAGACCCAAACTGGAAGAATCACATTATCTGCCTTCTAATTATATTATGTAATATTACAGAGCTGTGGTAACCAAAGCAACATGGTAGTGGAATAAAAAGAGACACATAAACCAATGGAACAGAATAGACAACCCAGAAATAACTTCACACATGTATAGTGAACTTATCTTTGCACAAAATTGCCATGAACTTACAATGAGGAAAGGACAATCTCTTCAATAAATGGTGCTGGGAAAATCATACACAAAAGAATGAAATTAGACCCTTATCTCTCAACATATATACAAATCAATTCACAATATATTAAATACTTAAATCTAAGAACTGAAGCTTTGAAACTACTAAAAGAAAACTTTGAGGTAATGGTTCAGGACATTGGCCTTGGCAAGGGTACTCATTGGGGTATTAATGAGTAATACCCCAAAGCATAGGCAAACAAAGAAAAAAAATGGATGAATGGCATCACATCAAGCTAAAAACTTCTGAACAGCAAGGGAAAAAATCAACAAGTAAGAGACAACACACAGAATGGGAGAAAATATTTGCAAGCTACCCATATGACAAGGGATTAATAAACTAGATTATATAAGGAACTCCAACAACTCAACAGGAAAAAAATATAATCTGATTAAAATTGGACAAAGGATGTAAATGGACATTTCCCAAAAGAAGACATACAAATTGCCAATACACGTAGGAAAAATGTTCAACATCATTAGTCCTCAGAGGAATGCAAATCAAAACTACAATGAGATATCATCCCACTTAAACCAAAAATAGAACTACTCTATGATCCAGCACTTCCAGTACTGAGTGCATATCCCAAAGAAAGGAAATAAATATATGGAATAGATAGCTGAACTCTTATGTTTATTGCAGTACTATTCACAATAGCCAAAATATGGAATCAACTGAAGTGTCCATCAATAGACGAATGAATAAATGAAATGTGGTATATACACGGTGGAATATTATTCAGTCACACAAAAAAGATTGAAATCCTGTTATTTGCAGCTACATGATGGAACAGTAGGTCATTATGTTAAGTGAAATAAGCCAAGCACGGAAAGACAAATAGTGCATGTTCTCCCTCACATGTGGGATCTACAGAAGTGGAGCTCATGAAGACAGACAGTAGGCAGGTGGCCAGGAAAGGCAGGAGAGGGGGCAATACAAATGTTGATTAATGGGTATAAACATATGGTTTTACAGAAGAAATAAACCTCATGTGTGATAGATCAATAGGGTGACTATAGTTTACAATAATCTGTATATTTCAAAATGGCTAGAAGAGAATAATTCAAATCTTTCTAACATAAGGAAAAGACATATTTAAGGCAATCAATATCCAAATTACACAGATTTTATCTTTAAAAACTATATGAATGTATTAAATTATCACATGTACTCTGAAAATATGTACATCTATTATGTATTAATATAAAAAATTAAATTAAAAAAACCCAAACATTAGATATAAGAGAATGGGCACAGTTAGAATAAAAAATAAACAAATAAATAAAAGACAGGCAATAACAAATACTGGTGAGGATGTGGAGAAAGAGAAACCATTGTACACTGCTGGTGGTAGTGTAAATTAGTGCAAGCACTACGCAGAACAGCATGGGAGTTCCTCAACAAACTAAAAATAGGGGTACCATATGACCCAGCAATCCTCCCACTGGGTATATATTTGAAGGAGGGAATTCATTATATTGAAGAGATAGGTGCACTTCCATGTTTATTGCAGCACTATAACCAAGATATATAATCAACCTAAGTGTCCACCAATGGGTTAATAGATTAAGAAATTGTGGTACATATACAAAATGGAATATTATATATCAAAAAAAAGAGAATGAAATCCTGCCATTGGCAACAACATGGGAGGAACTGGAGGACATTATTTTAAGTGAAATAAACCAAGCACAGAAAGGCAAATCTTGCATGTTCTCTTTCATAGGAGGGACATAAATATAAAAAAAACAATTGATTTCATGGAGAGAGAGAGTAGAATGACTGTTACCAGAGGCAGGGAAGGGTAGCAGGGAGTGGGGTATAAATTGGTTATGATTAATGGGTGTAAAAGTACAGTCAGAGAGTTAGATAGAATGAGAGATATTTGATTGTACAACCAAATGACTATAATCAACAATAAGCTAGAGTATACTTCAAAATAACTTAAAAGAGTGGAATTGGAATGTTCCTAACACACACACAAAAATGCTAAATGCCTGAGGTGTTGAAATCCCCAATTGCCCTGATTTTATTAATTCACACTGTATACCAGTATCAAAACAGCTTGTGTACCTTATAAAGTTATACATCTATTATGTACCCATAATAATTAAAAATAAATTAATTAATTAAATAAAATTTTAAAAATAGTTTCTCATGAAGGTTGCACTATATAGTATATTTTGAAATGGTTGCTTCTCTCCTCCAACTGCTAGACACATGAAATGATTTTCCTCCTATATTTGTTGTGAGGACTTGAGACAGCTAATTGAAGTAAATCTCACAAAAGTCTGAGAATGCTTCTATCACTGAGGCCCCTTAGAGACATTTTTAAAAATCTCATAGGCTTGTCCACACTGAGCCTCAAACAATTCATCAATTGTAATTTAGGTTTTTCTATCCTTTTATTGGTTCCTATGGAAATTTCTGTTCATGAATTTAAGCCTGGGTAAGTTGGGATTCTCTGTATCCAACTCTTTGTCTTTATAACTTTGGAGGTTGTGGTTTGTTCTGTGAGCTCATTTCTCTGACAGATATAAGAAGAGTTGCTTATTTTTCAGTTTCTTCAGCTTTTTACTTCATATCTTCAAAAACTTTTGCAAGTCATGTTTTACTATACTTATAGATAAGTTATAACGAAAACAATTAATATGTAGAAATGTAATGTCATGTACACATGACTAAAATTAGGTTATTTATTAAAGTTAAATTTTGTTTTCTGAAGAATAATTTAGCACTACATAAATGTTATAGCAAACATAAATCTTTATTTTCTTTCTTATTTTAAGGTAGGTGTTATCCTAGTATTATCCTGTAGTTTTTTACTGATAATGGAATATGATAAGGTTGGATGCACTGCCTGAAGTGGCAATACATGTCTAAAGAAATAATGATAAAAGCATTATTATCCTAGTTTTTCAAAAATAACAAAATTCAGTGAGCATCATAAAGCTCCCTTAAACAAAAATATGAAGGAACTGCAACTACCTCTCCATCAGTGGGAACCAAAACTTTCCACCATTTATCCAATTAGATACATTCCAGAGGTAATGATATTCTTGAATCCTTTTACTAGCTTTCAACCACCAGTCATGAGAAGAATAATATAGAATCAGGAAGAGTTGGAAAATGTCTCTCTCTTTTTTTTCTTAAACCCTTCATCTCAGTGGGCAGACATCAATATCTATTACATTATCAGTGTGAGTGCTTGCTACAGATACAGTAGGATGCCAGCTTTCCATTTTTTCCTCAACTTACCTCAGTTCGGAAGTTCATCAGCTCCGGGGAGGTACAATTACTCCCCACTGAGTCCTTTTTCAGTCCCTCTTCTGACTTGAATTTCTGCTGTAAAAGCAAAGTCATTATTCAGTGAATCAAGGCATGCCTGTAAGCAGCCTATTCTCATTCTGGCTAGTAGATTTTCATTTTCAGAGAAAGATAAGCAATGCCTTTAGATTTTCACTCCATAAAATTTTTTCTCAGCATGGATGATTATGATTGAGCTGCCATTATATACCTCTAATCACATTTGTATTCATTTTATGTTGTCCTCTTATAAAGATGCACCCATATATAAGTGTTCTTTATGTACCACGGTTACAAAGCTATTTGAATGATGTTCATTAGAGGGTTATACTATTATGAAGAAAACCAAGTAAAGTGCATAAATCAATTGATTATGCTACTCTGAATGTACCAAAAAGTCATTTTAAAGAAAAAAATTCTGGAGGTGACTTTCCTTGATATTGATATTGTAAGTATAGTGTATTATATTATAGTTTCTAATGAAAATAAATAGCAACAAACTCAAAATTATCTAATGTATTTTTATTTTTTCTAACTGATGTGTTTACTTAGCAAAAATAAAATATTGTAAGTAACTGCAAATCACAACATGATTATCTATTTATAAATGACAAAAATTAAAAGTAAGAATATTGGCCTACATTTTTTTTCTCTCCTTCTTGCTCTGTTCACAATCAAAAGTTATATCTTCAAAGAATTTTAATTCACCATCTGCTGAACTGAAATTTTAAAATAGCTCTAACACTGATTAAGCATATTTATTTTATGATTTCCAAAGTACTTATAAAATAACATATATTAGACAAATCATTTCTGTTTTTTAATTTATATTCACACAGAGCAAATGTTTCATCTATTTTTTAGGTAAGCAAAAGAACAAACTAAATATGCATAAGTAAAACTAATTATAAAAATTGCCTGGAACTTGATCATTGAAAGTCTGCCTACATTAAAGGCAAGGAAATGGTCCTGGTATACAGTAGGTGGTGCTACACATATAGTACATTTGTATTATATTAATTATGTAACCATTATTTTACAGAAATGATATTCACTAGACATAACCATAACATAATGCCATGGTTAATTTTTTTACACTGAAAAAGAAATAAAGACTATATTTCCATTCCATGATTTAATACATTTCCAGCTTGAATCCTTAGTTAGTCCCGCTACCAATAAGATGAGTTTTTTGCTCTCTTTCTCTAAAGTAGCACTGACATTCTGCCAGTGAATAACCACTGAAACCAGAGAGTTTGTTAGACACTTAATACCCGGTTTAGAGATTTAAAAAAAATGTAAGAGAGCATGAAAAAATCTACTTGCTTATAAGTAACTTGTAAGGCTAGAGCATGTTGTAATGTTAGAAACAATATAAAGCATTGTATATGTAACATGTCAAGATACTAGAGAGTTTGAGTGATTATATCTCATGCCCTGGCAATCAGAGGGCTAATTCTCCTAGGTTTTTTTCTACACAATGCTTTGGACCCCCTCATTGGCTCTATTAAATTCTCTTTTCTAGTTCTCCATCATAGGTTCTTTGAATCTTCTGTGTCTAAATGAATCCTTTCTGAATTCTAACTCTATTGTGGTGACTTTATCTGTAGAATATTCTATGCACTTTACTACTCTACCATTGAGATCAGATTACACATGTTATCTGTGGTTCTAGGTGTTCTTTGTTTGGAAAATTCAAGTTGAGCTTCTCACCAGGAAATTGGAGTTCTCTCTATTGTTTCATAGAAATATTTCTCTGAATATAGAATAATTTTGAGATTGTAATCTCTAGTGACCGAACATCTATTTCTGCAACACAACAGTAACATTTCCAGCTCTGTTAACTTTTATTACGAATTCCATTCAACCAGCCTTTCTTTTATTTACTCATTCGTTCATCTATTTATTAAAAATTAGTTACTAAATTTTCCATTATATTAATATCATGGAAAGACTGTCTATAGCCTTATGCAAACATTAGTTCTTGTAATAACATAGTCATGGTGTCACTCTCCATGGTTTTTATAATTTAGAGTGGCACACACATAACACTATAAGCAAGAATACATTGGATTTTAGAAAATGTATCTCTCATTTTCAAGTTATCTTTTTCATTGGGGTCATAAGAAAAATGACTACATTTGCAGGGGTTGTAAAGCTAGGCTCCCATTTGGATATGACAAGTGGAATTCCCTAGCTAAGGTAATAATGGGACATTCACCTCACTCCCCCTTCCTACCCCTGCCATTCAGGATCATTGGTATCTATTTTTAACATAATTATGAATTAATACTTAATTCAAAAATATGTATTGCATTTCTACTTCAGGCAAGGCATTATCTGGTGATAAAATGTGAATATGAGAGGTCTATTACTCTTATTATAGAGCAACCAAGTGAAACTGGTAATTTTAAAACATATTTTATTAAATAGTTCATATTACCTCGGTAAATTTCTTTGCCAACTTGAATGAGAGAATTAGTGTTAAGGTCTTCTGAAACTCTCTCTGAGATCAGAATGAAATTAGGCATTTATTATCCCAATGGAACATCTTTCTAGATACAGATTCTTTTTCTATGTAAAATGAAAATTTTATCCATAAACAGACTTGCTAAATGTTAGATTGATGGTTTCAAAATATTTATTCATGGGAATATTTCTGCAAAATCACAAGACAAAAAAGACCAAGAGATATGCCTATTTAAGTAACTTATACAGTTCTTTTAAGTCATATAACAAGAATGAATCTTTGCTGAAGAGGAAATCTTGCATTTGAACAGACTTTTGGAATAAGTTGGATGCTAGCATACACTGAGTGCTTTAAAGTATTTAACATATTTTTATGCCATTTAGATTTGATTTAAATTTTTTTCTTTCAAAAATTTAGACTTATTACTTGAATTAAAATAACAGCCATTGTGCAGTTAACTGGTTATGAAGAATGCTTTGACATATTTTAATTGACATTTTTGGAATGCATAAAATATTCCTACATGATAAATTAGATGCTTGAGAGGAAAGATGAAGTCTATTTATTTTCTTACTATGACAGAGACTACTCTTTCTTCCTCAATAGTCATTCTCCCTTATTCTCTACTTAAAACTTCCTATAAATATTTGCTAGGCATATTACCACCCAAAATAAAGAGTAGCTTTCCATCCTCATTTGCCACAAAGCTTGTTCTTATTATAAGCTCACACTAAACACATCTTTTAAATTATTGAAAATTGTCTCAAAACTGAAGGGGTTCCCTTCCATTTCCTCTTGCTTCTTCTACCAGTTTGTAAGGTAGGCTCAATGATATTTGATTAGAATGTATAAATTTCTTTTCAACAAGATATCAGATAGAAGGGGCATTTGTCCCCAGTGTTCAAAAAAAAGTTCGTGAAAACCCTAAAAGACTCATATTTACATGCAACAAATATAAACTTTGGTCTTTTGCATTCACTGTTTTTTGGGTTCACTGTCACCCTAAGCTTGGCCTACTACCATTAACATCCTTTCCATACTAGGAAATATACCACAGAGTTAACACTTAATACATGTTGAATTAATTATTGTTCTTGAGCTTTGAGAGAAATAAAGTAAAAGTATAATATTATTGTAGATTGGGTTCTGCAGAATCAAATTTTAAGATAAATATTCCTAGGTAAGTCATTTATTTAAAAACTGCTTCTGGAAAAACAATAAACAAAGCTGAAGCAAACAGACAAACGAAAACCTTTTAAAGGAGTCAGAGAAGCAGGTTAAGAGAGGAAGAAACCAAGAATGTGTATGGTTTTAAGCAAAGTTCCAGCCTCAGCTAAATTGTGATGCTTAAGAGACAGGTATTGGAAAGCACTAAGAGTGATCTGTCCTACAATTAACATAGAGAAACAGAGTCCAGAATTTATTTCACTAAACATAACGGCCATATTTAGCTGGACTATGACCTAATTAAGAAAAAATAACAAAATAAATTTATTCACAGAGAAGAAGATGTAAAATAACAACACCTAAACTAAATTTGAAACTGTATTAGGCATCGTTTGACATGATGCCTAGATCAAATAGGCAACTATTTTCATGAATTGGTTTAAGAATTGTTAAGAAAAATTTAAGCATCTAAGTTATGACCCATTCTTCATTCTGCTGTTTTGACCTAGTTTGACTATTTGCCATTTCAAAACCACTCATCACTCACCCCTTTTTTTCCCAAAAAAGTTGAAGGAAGCTATACAGTGTAAATATTTTCTGGAAAATACAAGCTCTTTTGTGAGCTGAAATATTAATATATTCAGCTGTAATTGAGTTTATTGCCTTAGCAAAATTAACTGTCTTTGAATTGTCAGAACTGTCTTTAAAAATAAATAATATTTCATTTTAGGTGCATTTTTTTATCCATTCATCTTCTGATGGACACTTGGTTTGATTCCAGATTTTAGCTATTATAATGCTACTATAACTATGACTGAAAAAATATGTCCTACACACCTTATTTTCAATTCTTTTGGGTACAGACTCAGAAGTAGAATTGTTGGATCATATGACACATCTGTTTTTAATTTTTTGAGAAATTGGTCCTCTGTTTTCCACAGTGACTGTACCATTTTACACACCCACCAACAATGCACAAGTTTTCTAATTTTTCATATGCTTGTAATTATTTATTATTATATTATATAATAATACAATGAAACGACACTGGACAGTAACCTGAAACCTAATTTTGTTGTAACTGGACATATAGTTTCTATTGCACAATGACTTGATCACTCTACCCCTGTGAACATGTAGATAATTCTGAATGGGATGTCAAAGAATGTATGTTTCATTATCGAGAAAACATTGACTTTGTTTTGAGGACATCGATGGCTGGGTTAAGGATAGAATAATCCTGCCACATATAACTGTGTTACATATCACTGACACAATAGCATTAGTTCAGGGATATTTCCCTCTAGTTGGCTTTGCAGTTTTGACAAGTTTTAGATTTTCAAATAAAGCAAAGTGGAAAAAACAATGCGGCTATTACCAGAAGGCTTGAAATCAGTGTATAATTTATAAGCATTCTAAATTACTTAAACCTGTAATGATAATTGAGTTTAGGGCTGCAGGGGAAATATGGAGAGATATTTTAAGGCAGTCCTTCTCCATTTGTATTTACTAACCACCTCCTATGTTTCAAGCTCTGTGCCTAGCGCTGCAGTGAACAAAATGAAGGATCAGCTTTTCTTCGTAGAACTTACAAGGAAATGGATAAAAATCAATTAAAATAGCGTAAAAATAAAGGGCTTTGATTGGAGAATGACAGTATACTAACCCCAATAAATATCAGGGTTCCTAACCTATTTTTTTTTTTTTTTTTGAGACAGAGTCTCGCTTTGTTGTCCAGGCTAGAGTGAGTGCCGTGGCGTCAGCCTAGCTCACAGCAACCTCAAATTCCTGGGCTCGAGTGATCCTCCTGCCTCAGCCTCCCGAGTAGCTGGGACTACAGGCATGCGCCACCATGCCCAGCTAATTTTATATATATATATCAGTTGGCCAATTAATTTCTTTCTATTTATAGTAGAGACGGGGTCTCGCTCTTGCTCAGGCTGGTTTTGAACTCCTGACCTTGAGCAATCCGCCCGCCTCGGCCTCCCAAGAGCTAGGATTACAGGCGTGAGCCACAGCGCCCGGCCTCCTAACCTATTTTTAATAGAGTGGGATTTTCAGAAAAAAAATTTAAATTGATATTTGGAACATGTTCATAGACAACATACATCTCTTTTCTCTGCCTGATATGCAGCTTTCCATATCATAAAGACATTTTCTAGTCACTGTCTTTTAACAGGCCATGGGGAAAGGCGAACACCATGAGTCTGATTTTTCTCTAGAGAGTGGAGCAGTGAACAACCACTCAGTTATAAAAATAAATATCTTACGTGAGAATATGTTTGATCATTGCACTAAAGCTTACTTGCCCCAAAGTAGCTAGCTCAGTAATTAGACACAGCCCTTGCATGTGCTTTCTCAACAGGTGTCATTGGGTCAGATACCACCTGCCTCATGCGAGAGGATTGTCATGGCTAAGTATGTGGGGTTGAAAGAGATAGCCAGGAAATTCTTGTTAAACTCACATATTAACTGGAAGAAGGATTGATCTGCTGTTTATAGCCATTAATATGTGACCATGAATTTATTTGCATATTCATATAATGAACAAACATACCAATAAAAGGTGTATGCATACTAATACATTATCACAGAGCCAAAGTAATACTTTTTGGGAAAATAATAGGGCAGAAGAAGTGGGGAAAAAAGGTAGTGAGACCAGGAAATGAACAGAGAACACTGGACACCTGAAACTTAAAGGCCAAAATGAGGAAAATAAAGAATCAATGTTTAGGGTGGAGGGTAAATGCTGAAAACAAACTATATATAGTCATTGCTAAAACTAGCATATGCTTACTTTTGGAAAAAATGGAAAGGTGGAAATAAAAAGCAAATAGATCAGCAATTATAGTTATGTATTTTCTAAAATTATATTTATTATTTGATTTGAGGGAGATAAAAATAGCTTTAATATATTATTTGTAGTGAATGAAAAATAATGTCTCCTACTAGGACACATGAGGTGTATTGTGACATTCTAGGGTAACCCCATTGATCAGCTTGGCTTAAGGTCTTCTGTGAGACATAAATCTGAATCCTGAATGGCAAAAGCAATTACCTTACCTTACCAAAGAAAAGCCACAAAATAGAAAAGTACATTCATTTAAAATCTAAGTGCTTCTTTGTCACTAAAATGTTTGTGCTGAGATTTATATCCTGAATTATCCTGGATATATTTCCAGGATCTTAAATTGATAAAGCAAAGTGGGAATGAATATATATCTATATAATTTATATGACATATATGTATGTTTTGGGCACAGAGTGTTCTACCACAGTTTATGAATTTTCTCTAAAGAATTGATCTGAAAACAATTGCCTATATTATTCATTCTTAGGACATTTTTGTCAATATTACAATTTTTGGTGTTTTTTTTTAGAACAATGAGGGCTAATCACAATTCATGTCAGATACTAGGCTGAAACATGAATATTTGGAAAGTATAAGGGACGGGCTGCCCATTCTCTACTCTGTGCATTAATCCTGCATCAAGGCAGGTCACTTGAATTTTATTAGGTTGGCTGACTATAAAAGCAGCTTCCTGAACACAGTGTGCATTGATTTAAGCTATTGTACATGATGATTATAAAAATGGATATTAAAGATTCTACATTTATATATGCTCTCAGAGACTCTGTCAGTTATGTTTCCCATTGTCTCATTTTTGGACTCAGTTTCATCATGTATAAAAATGAGGCTGCTAATAATGGTTTTGTAGGGATTAAGTGAGCTACAGCATAGAAAGACTTGAGAGTAAAAGTAATAGAAGAATCCAATAATATACTGTAGACATTTCTATTATCATTGTTAACATTTTTACTTGATTATTTTAAATATATTTTTATGGTATAATACATTCTTATTTGTGTTCTATGGACAATATAAATTGATTTTACATCTTTTAAAAATTTAAATATATCTAAATTGATTTTTTTCAGAATACTTTATAATGTTTCCATATATTGGGTATGAATTCTCATGTTCTGAGGGGTGACTACAATGTTTTTCATGACTTTCAATTTTCATACTTCTTGTGTATGCTCATGTGTTTTTTTGCTGTGAATTTACCTTTCCTGGATAATATCTTACCCAGAGGTGAATCCAGCATGTCCCATAGGTAGTGGTGGTTTGTAATTAATTTTTACATAGTGTTTGTGTTTTTTACATTGTCCTGATCCTCAAATATTCTCTTGCCTTGTATCTGTTTTTCCATTGGATTAGCCATACAGTTCATGCCTATGATGAGCAATGGGAAATTCATTTTTTTCTGAAACCAAGACTAAGTTAAAAGAGTTAGCATGGTCCCATTTGTGCATGGTCTCTCCTTGCTTTGCAAAAAAAAGCCCAGAGTGGGCTTTCTCAGGTACTCTGGGGGAGGGCTCCATCTCCCATTTAACAATGACTTTGAAACCACAGCTATGCTTATCCTCTATGCTATGTCTGCGTTTGAGGTCTGCACTACATTCATATCAAAACTTTATTTCTTCTTTACCAAGTATTATACATTTCATCTCAATTCTGGTTCTAGAGATTTCCATTTGCATTTGGAAATACATTTTTAAATGTTTTAATACATATTCCAACTACATTACTATGCTGAGAGAAGTAAGAAGGGGATAGGTCAAAATATGTGCTCAAATTTTCTCTCTTTAATTAATTTATTGATTTTTATTGTATATATCTAAAGTGTACTACATGATGTTTTGATATACAAATAGTGAAATGATTACTAACAGGTAAGCTGACTTCCTTAGTTATCCTCTTGTTGTGATAAGAGCATCTAAAATCTACTCTCTTAGTAAATTTTTAATATACAATGCAATAGTATTGGCTATAGTTTTCCTGATGTTAGATATTTAGATTTATTCTTCCAATGTAAATGCAAATGTTTATATCCTTTGACCTAAATCTCCCAGGAATCTCTCTGCTGGATATATGCCCAAAGGAAATGAAGTCAGCACCTCATACAGAAATCTGTGCTCCCTTGTTCACTGTGGTGTTATTTGTGATAACCTAGATATGGAAACAACTTAAGTGTCCATTGATATACAGATGAAAAAAATTGTGGTATATGTGTATATATACATATATTAACATATACATACATAATATATGCATAATATATATTATATATAGTGGAATAATATTGGGGAATAATATTGTGAAATATTATTCAACCTTAAAAAAGGACATACTGTCATTTGTGACAATGTATATGAAACCGGAGATCATTATGCTAAGTGAAATAAACCAGAAAAATAATTTTAAAAATTACATAATCTCACTTATCTGTGGAATCTTTTTTTAAAAAGTCAAATACATAGAAACAGATAGTAGAATGATGGTTACCAGGAGGGGAAGGGGGAGAATGTGGGGAGGTAAATGTACTCTCTTGACCTAGAGGTTGATAGCTCCAGTGCTTTTTGTTTTTTTAAGACTAGAAGATCAAGCATGTTAAGGATTGATATGGCCTATGGTTAGTAAAATAAAATCACATCTAGGATGGAAATTCAAGAAATTATAAAATATACCTCAAAGTTATTGACTGTTGCAGAGTGTTGGTTTACTGGCAAGAAATATAACAGTATTTTAAAAGAACATGACTATCTGATTATATTTTTTAGTACTCTGTGGCTAATCAATTGATTTTGTGTTACAACTTAACAAA
The DNA here is from genome assembly GCF_040939455.1 of Microcebus murinus. NCBI lineage: Eukaryota > Metazoa > Chordata > Mammalia > Primates > Cheirogaleidae > Microcebus > Microcebus murinus. The sequence goes on from NC_134114.1 coordinate 20,209,066, forward strand.
AATAATAATAGCATCAATATAAAAAACTAACACTTTGTGCTAATTAAGTACTACATGCTCTCTGGTTGCTTCACATTTATTATCTCCTTTAATTCTTGCAACCATGATTTGAGCAGTTACTTCCATTGTCTCCATTTAACAGATGATGAAAAAACACACAAAGCTCAGTAACTTGCTTCAGGTCACACATGTTATGTATCTAAGATTCAAAATTTATGATCTTATCCTCTATGCTATAATTTATTTTAGGATTGAATCATATTAATAATAATGTTTTATTGCATACATTGAAAGAAGTAAAGCATATTCCTTATTCTGAGACTCAAATGACATAGCTTTCAGGATCAAGTTTCAATATTACATGCCTGTAGAAAGTTATGAGAATAAAATTAGTACTACCTTTACGTTAAGGTGATTGATAGGATACATGAATTATTTTCTGCATAATCACTAAAGAAATGATAATTTTTATAGATATTTCTGAATACAAATGGTATACAAATAGCATTACTCACTGAAAAAATATTTTGATTGAGCAAAAAAAAAAAGATAAAATAGAAATATTAACAGAAAGAGATACTGTTTATCAGAACTGCTTGAGGCAATTTTTAGCTTTTGGGGGAGATAAATGATATTAAACACACCCAGTTGTCAGATTGCCATTCCATGGTGAATATTCTGACTGTGAGAGTTTTCAAAGCATGAGACCAATCATAGTAGCATTTAGATGTAGGCGTTACTGTCCACCAGAGGAGGTTAGCATCTCTTTTATTTGCTTGACATAAATCTTTGTGCAACAACAAATGAACCTCTCTTCCTGCTGCTTTTTTAAATGCAAGCTTTGTTCCTTTTTGCTATTTCTAAAGCAGATGTATCACATGAGGGGGTGGGAATAGAGGGTGAGAACTCAAAAACCATTCTTAGAGTGAATATTGCTCACCCAGAGACAGACACTGCAACTATATTGCATCAGTAACTCAAAGATCCTTGACTTTTTAATTAGATTCCCAAGTCAATAAAATGGGGCAAATTATTAAAATCTAGTTCACATCACCTCTCTAATTAAATATAATTTTAATGGAATTAATATTTTGTATATTTTCAGTAGCGTTTTAATTTTTTTCTTATAAAAAGATTACATGGATTTTGGTACTTTCCTAGCCATTTTACTTTTTCTTTAATTGTAAAATATGTCTTTTCTTGTATTATGTATCTTACCAAGAATATATGGCAATATATATATATATACATATGATTATAAATATATAGGTAAATAGATATACACACAGCACAAGCACACATAGAAAAAGAATAGTGTTCCATAAATTTATTTTATACACTATAATTTAACTGTATCCTCTTTTTTATTTTCCTTTTCACTTGATTCTGAAGATTGTTCCATTACACAGTCACATATATGGTAAACAGCAAAAGTTTAACCTATTCCTTTCCAACTGTTACATCTTGAATTTCTTTCTCTTGTCTAATAGAACTAGTATTTCCAGTAGTGGGATAAGCAGTAAGCACGGTAGCCAGCTCCTATTATTGTTTTGGTCTCGGCTTTAGTGGATGTGTTTCAGGTATTTCATTATTTCCCTGTTGTGTATGATGATGGCTTTGGGGCTGAGATGTGTCATCTCATTAAGAAAGTTCCTATTGTTTTTTTAATGTTTTTGTCTAGTATGAGTTGAATTTTGTGGAATGTTTTTTTGTTATTTGTGACAGTGATCATACAACTTATTTCACCAGATTTATTAATATGATCATCATACATTTTCCACTATTGAATACTTTTTGCATTTCTGGGACAAACTAACTGGGTCATATTTTAAGAGTCTGCTAAATTCTGTTTGCTAACAGTTTAAATAATTTTGTATTAATGTCAATATTTAAGGTGGGGTGGCAGTTACTACATGCGGAGGGTAATCTTCGTTAGGTTTTAGAACAATGTTAGGCAATACCTGACTTACAAGTAACATTAAAGGTTTCTTTCTTTCTCTGTTTTGCAAGTGTTATTATAACACTTTAAATGCTTAGTTGAATTCCACCAGGAAGGCATCTAGTCCTGGGGGTTTGGGACGGTCAATTATTTGAAAAATTCTCTATTTTTTCATTGTAAGTAAGCCTGTTGTAAGTTGCTTTTGGTAATTTTTTAAAGATAATTCTCCATTTCATACAATTTTTAAAATGTATTTGAATAGAGCTAAATAAATTAATGTCATTGATTTTGCTTTATTAATTTTTTTTATTTCAGCGTATTTCAGGGGTACAAATGTTTAGGTTACATATATTGCCTTTGCCCCACCCAAGTCAGAGCTTCCATTCCCCAGATAGTGCCCACCACACCCATTAGGTGTATATATACCCACCCTCTCCTCTCCTCTCTCACATGCCCAACACCAGATGAATGTTATTACTATATGTGCACTTAAGTGTTGATCAGTTAATACCAACATGATGGTGAGTACATGTGGTGTTTGTTTTTCCCATTCTTGTGATACTTCACTTAGTAGAATGAGCTCCAGCTCTATCCAGGAGAATATAGGAGGTACTATATCACCATTGTTTTTTGTGGCTGAGTAGAACTCCATGGTATACACATACCACATTTTATTACTTCAGTTAGGTATTGATGGGCACTTGGGTTGTTTCCACATCTTTGCAATCTAAATTGTGCCCTATAAACATTCTAGTGCAGATGTATTTTTTATAGAATGTCTTTTGTTCTTTTTTTTGGTGGTCACTTTTATCTTTAAAAATTTTTATTAGTAGTCATGATATTTTCCATCACTTTATTTACTTCATTCCTTTCAAATTAGCTTTTAAATTTTTATCAGTGATAATTTTCCTATTTTCTTAAATAATATGTAATACTAAAATAAATGTTGATTTCCCTATAACTAATTTTAACACATATATAATTATTGAGGTGATAATTATTTTCATCTTCAATCTATAGTAATTTATATTGTTTTTTCTCTATAAGCATACTATACAAAGAAATACACATATATGTTCATATGCATTGATTTATATATAGTTCTCTCTACATATGTGTGTGTGTGTATGTGTATGTGTGAGTGTGTGTATATAAATATTACAGTGAAAGATTAACTCTATAGGGTTTGGGGTGCTCAAGAACTGCACATGCCAAAGAAAGGGCTCTTTTGACAAACTTCAGGGAGATAATCTGTAAACACTACTTGATAAGACTATCTTTGAAAACTGTTTAATACCTGAGACCTTGGGGCATGCCAGGTGGTTTATTGTAACAATGTGATTTATGGTGAATGTTTGCTTGTGGGGTTATGGGTCATACTATATCAGACCTGTGGGCAGTGGGAAGGGCAAGAGCTATTTACTAAGTAGCTAAGGTCAATCATGTGTGTGTTCCATGCTGCCTGACTGACCCTCAATAAAAACACTGGACACCAAGGCTCATATCAGCAACCAGGGTGGCAAGGCTACATTACTGGTGAAAGTATTATGTACTGCTTTTTTTTTTTTTCAGAATGAATGGGAGTATAAATGTTTTGATTACAAGAATTGATTTTGCATAGTTTAAGTAAAATTTATAAGTCTTCCCATTACCCCTATAGTGTGTATTGTACCCATTAGATGTGAATATACCCCTCCCCTCTTTCCTCTTCCAACTTATTTACTTTCTTCTGAGATTTACTACCATATGTGCACGTGGGTGTTGATTGATTAATCACAATTTAGTGAGTAAATTTAGTGAGTAAATAGTGAGTAAATGCGGTGGTTGTTTTTCCATTCTTGGGATACTTCACTTAGAAGAATGGTCTCCAGTTACACCCAGATTGTTACAAAAGGAACTATTGCACCATTTTCTTTTATTGATGAATCTTATTCCATGGTGTATATATATATCACATTTTATTAATCCACTCATGTATTGATGAGTACTTGGGTTCATTCCACGTCTTTGCAATTGTGAATTGTGCTGTAATAAACATTTGTGTGCACATGTCTTTTGGATAAAATGACTTTTTTTCCCCCTTTGGGACAATACCCAGTAATGGGATTGCTGGATCAAAGAGTAGATCTACTTTTAGTTCTTTGAGATATCTCCATACTACTTTCCATGGAAGGAGTGCTAGTTTGCAGTCCCACCAACAGTGTATAAGTGTTCCTTTTTCTCCACATCCATGCCAGTACCTGTTGTTTTGGGGAATTTTTCATAAAAGCCATTCTGTATGGAGTTAGGTAATATCTCATTGTGGTTTTCATTTGCATTTTCCTGATGATTAGAGACGTTAAGCATTTTTTCATATGTTTGTTGGCCATTAGCTTATCTTCATATGAAAAGCTTTTGTTCATGTATTTTGCCCACTTTTTTGTGGGGTTGTTTGATTTTTTTTTTTCTTGCTGATTTGCTTGAGTTCCTTATAGATTCTGGTTATCAGCCCTTTATCAGGTGAATATCACGCAAATATTTTCTCCCACTCTGTAGGTTGCCTATTCGCTCTATTGATTGTCTCCTTGGCTATGCAGAAGCCTTTAAATGTAATCAAGTTTCATTTGTTAATTTTTCTTGTTGCTGTGATTGTCTTTGGGATCTTCTTCATAAATTCTTTGCCTAGGCCTAGAAATATCTATAAGAATTTTCCAACATTTTCTTCTAGAATTCTTATAGCTTCATACATTAGAGGTAAGTCTGTTATCCATTGTAAAATAATTTTATGCTTCATATTGAACCAGAAAAGAGCCCAAATAGCTAAAGCAATCTTAATCAAAAAGGATAAATCAGGAGGCATCACTTTACCAGACTTCAAATTACACTACAAGGCTACAGCAACCAAAACGGCATAGTACTAGCACAAAAATAGAGACATAGACCAATGTATCAGAACAGAAAACTCAAGTATAAAACCAGATATAAAACTCAGATATAAAACCATCCTCATATTTTCATCTTATCTTTGGCAAAGCAGACAGTAACATACACTGGGGAAAATAATCCCTAATCAATAAATAGTGCTGGGAAAATCATATAGCCACATGTAGAAGACCAAAATGGGATCTACACCTCTCCTCACTCAGTGCTGTCTGTTTATGTGCATAGGGAAGAGACAACTGGAAGCTCATGTCAGATTTCTCTCTGTACTCTATGACCTTTTGTTTTGGTTGACTTTAATCTGTATCAATTTACTTTAAAAAAACTATAACAATTAATATAACAACTTTTCTTAGTTCTGTGGTTCATTTTAGAAAAACACTGAAAGTGAGTTTGATTTTGGGAACTTTGACATAACATATGATGATCTTCAGTATGTATTTTTCTTATGTTTCTATTAGCTTTTTTCTCTTTCTTCTCCCTTGATTGGCACATTCCCATCACTCAATTTTAATCAAAATAATTGTTCTTTGTGTTTGCTTCATACTTTTAAATATGTATATAACTTTCAATGTCATCTGTCGTATTTTCATTATTCTTTGTAGCTTACAACTATTAAGAAGGAACCAATCAGCAAGCTTATTTTATGGTCCATCTTTTATTTTTGCTGTGTTCTACTTTTTCATGTATCATCTTGACATTGGCTGAAAAACATCACACACACACACACACACACACACACACTCATGTGCATGTGTGCCCAGTCCCCCACAGATTCTTTTCTGTAAAACTGGTACCACATTGGTGATCATCTTAACTGTGCAATCATGTGTACCATATGTACCAACATTTACCTCCGATATTTTGCTGAAGCTTCACATGTTTCCCTTATTTGTAGATAATCTTTCAAATGTTTTCCTCAAGAATGAATGATGGAAACAATGTTCCTTGGTATAATTTTTTTGGAACTGTTGAATTTATATTTGAATAATAACTTGTTTGAATAATTTTTGCTTTTTCCATGGAATATCCTGAAGGTTTTTTACTGAGTTTTCCTTTAATTTCATTGTTTCTGTATAAAGTTTGATATTCTGATTTTTTCCCACTTAAAAGCAAATAGATCACTTTGCTTGACTCCCCAAGGATGCTTTATTTATATGTAATATTCATGTACTTAAATTAAATAGAATATCTTTAGTGTGGAGAATTGTCTTTGGCTCATGGTGATTCCATGGAAAGTATATGTGTGCATCTTAGAAAATATGCATATTTTCATTAATTTTTTTCCAAATTTACTGTATATGCTTGTGAGCTTGTATGGAAGTGTACTTGTGTGCATATTCTGAGCAACTGAATTTCAATCGAAGTGATTGGATTAGAGAAAAATAATCAGAAATGTTACAGCATTGAAATTTCAATGTATTAAAATATGTGCAATATTGTCAAAGCCAAAATCAGACAAAACAAATAGGATAAAATATTTTATTTTGATGCAATATAAAAAACTTAATAACCCAAATATGTAATCCAAGAAGTTAAAAATATAGAGAGCAGAAACTCAAGGAAAATATTTGAAGCAATTAATGAAGCTAAAAATAGAACTTTTAAATACAAAGTAAGAATTAATACACTATAAAAAATATAAAAACTAATCTCCTAAAGTCAGCCTAATAGTGAGAATCTCAAAAAATTACTAGGCCTTTTAAATGTTACTTCTTCTGATCACTTAAAATAGAGATGATGAAAATCATGCCTCCTTACATTTGTATGAGAATTGCACATAGACATATTCTCTAATTTCTTTCTCACAATTGCATTTTAGAATAACAAATCAACATTGACATCTCCAATTTACAATGAGGAAGTCAGAAGGTAGGCTTTAGAGAAGTTAGGTGACATTAAGGAATTCCACTAAGCTTCTTATAATCACAAGTAACATGAAGATATATTTAGTTTTAAATATATTCCTTATAAAATTGTCATATAATGACATAACCATCACGATCATAACAATCTGTATGCATATTGTAATTTATAGCTTATCCCTTATATTTGTAAAGATATCAATTATTTGTAATAGCTTCAAGATGTTATGTATATATAAAACAAATATAAAATCAATCAAGCAATATATTATTAGAGTCTATTGGCTATAGATTCAGTACAACATTTTCTATTGGACTTTAAAAGTTTCCATGAAGGGGGGTTCTGGGGAAAAATAAATAAATAAAAGCTTCCATGAAGAAACATACCTATTAAAATAGGTACACATACACACACACAAAAAAAACTCTTGTTAAACAGCTTCTTCTCTAAGTCAGTTTCTGGAAAACATTAGAATTATGTTTTAAGCATTTATAACAGTTATATTAATGGGCATAAATCTATCATCTCAATGAAGTATCTATGAAGATATACCAGAGACATTTCTCCCACCACTGGTCAGGTTTTGGTGTCAATAGGAATTGACTTTCCATAGGAAGACTAGTAAGTGGAAAATAATCACAAAGCAAGAAATCTCAAAACTTCAAATATCCTTTAAAAAAATTAAAAAAATAAAATAAATCTAACACTTGACATCCAGATGTTTTCTTTCATATAAAGTAAGATTTATCTCATATTGAAGAGTATTATTGTAAACCTTGTGAAACTTGTTTTTCTTTATTGAAAATCACATGAAATGTGTAATTTTTCCTTAAATTGGCATTGTGTTGGGGTACAAGTACATAGTCAATGTTTCTTGCCTTACAATTTCCAAGAAACAGTGATAGTCTATGTTCTACAGGTTTTATCTTCAGGGGAAATTTAGTATTTACATATAAAATAATTCTAATCATATATTTCTAATTTCCATTTCTTAATTCACCAGAAAACTTCTATGTTCACCAAACAGCCAGAACATTCTCAATAATCTGAAAATAGGCATCAAAGAGCAAACAGACTTTTCATTTGCAGATCTGGATTAATTTAGTAATACATTATTTATTGCTGTAAAATATATAATTGATGGGAGCAAATGGGATTTTGAGTTATTCCATTTACATAGCAGTGAAAAATTATTCCTTCTTACAATAAATTTTTCATATTTTTAATACTTAAATATTATTTTAGACTATTTTATTTATTGAAAGACTCTTTATATCTTCCCTTAACAATGTGAGATAGCAATAATGTTTATATGTCAACTACTCTATGTAAACTCAAATGCTATAGTGACTACAAACTTAAGAGTACTCTAATAATAAAATATTAAAAGACCACAATGTCCACTACACTAATCTTAAATATCCAAACTCAAATGGATGTAATACTTTACAGCTAAATTATTAAACAACAGAATTAATCAAATGTATTTGTTCATGCTTTCAATTTAAACATAATAAGTTTCTCTTAATGTTCAATCAACAGGATGATTTGGAAGAGCAGAGGCAATCATATTTGACTCCTCTTCATTATTTTTCTGATCTTACTAATCATGTTTATTATTCTAAATATATATTCTGAGTGTCTTGTGGTTGAATTCCTTATGAAAGTTAGCAGGTAAAATTTGCTAGTGCATGAAAGTGCTGTAAACTAACAATGCTCCTGGAATACAGCAAGGAAAAGAGAAAGAAGTCAGCATCTTGCATCACCTCTGTCTGTGTGTAATAAAGCTAATGGAGGGCGAAATTTGTTTCTTTAGATAATTTTCAGTGAACTGATTACCCTCATCAATTTTACTTTCATGATTCTAACTTTTACTTCCTGTTCTCCTGAGTTCTCACCCTTCCATTTGTCTGTAGTGTCTTAGTCACACAATATTCCCTATCAAAGGGAATGAGAAAATGGAATTGAAATTATGATGCAAAGCTACTGATTTTATTCAATCTTTAAGTGGTTCAAATATTTATTTTTATTTTAACTTAGTAGTGTATTTATTTAATTTTTTTTCTGTTTATGTTACTTTATTTTTTTTAATTTTTTTATTTCAGCATATTATGGGGGTACAAATATTTAGGCCACATGTATTGCTCTTGCCCCACCTGAGTCAGAGCTTCAAGCATGTCCATCCCCCAGACAGCGTGCACTGCACCTATTAGGTGTATATATACCCATCCCCTCCCTACCACCTGCCAGACACCAGATGAATGTTATTACCATATGTGCACTTAAATGTTAATCAGTTAATATCAATTTGATGGTGAGCACATGTGATGCTTGTTTTTCCATTCTTGTGATACTTCACTTAGTAGAACGAGTTCCAGCTCTATCCAGGATAATACAAGAGGTGCTATATCACCATTGTTTTCTGTGGCTGAGTAGAACCCCATGGTATACATATACCACATTTTGTAACCCACTAATGCATTCCTGGGCACTTGGGTTGTTTCCACATCTTTGCAATTGTGAATTGTGCTGCTATAAACATTCGAGTGAAGATGTCTTTTTTATAGAATATCTTTTGTTCTCTTGGGTAGGTACCCAGTAATGGGATTGCTGGATCAAATGGTAGTCCTACTTGTATCTCTTTGAGGTATCTCCATATTGCTTTCCACAGAGGTTGTACTGGTTTGCAATATAAGTAAGCTTTTTCTCATTTAAAAGCTGCCATTATTTAACATTTATTCTTACAAATTTAGTGTAGAGAAAAAAAGACAATAAACCATAACATAAACAAATCATATTTTATTTATACTGGTTCTTGTGGGAAAAAAAGAAAAAAACCTGAAGCATGTTTATAACAACTTCCCTGCAGTTATCTTTCTTACAGAATATTTTTATCATTACTAATTTAAATTATAGCAACATATCTTTCTAGATTATTACTTTACAAACCTATTGATGGGAGCCATAGAAGAGCCAGTGCCAAACACTGTGGCTGGGTAAGTGCTTCAAAATGGAAAGAAAAGATTGGGTAGATACAGAGTATATATAACTGAGTGGAAAATACTAGCAATTAATGACATGTGAATACAATATTGCTGCTTAATGCTTAGTAGGATTTCTCTATTCTAACAATGAAAATACTTCTAAATCTTTATTATATTTCACATCATCAATACAAATTTTCATGATAAGGATTATCACATTTCACAATATATGTGGACAGAATAAATAAGTGAGGAAATAAAGAGTAAGAAGGAAAAAAAAGTTAAAAGCTAACATTTATTTAGTACCCACTAGTTGATGTGCCAGATATAATTCTAGATATAATACACATATTTTCTCATTTAGTCATCATGGAAACCTTATGAAGTTTATGCTATTATTATTCTCCTGTAACTATTGAGGAAAATGTGGAACTGAGAGCTTAAATAACTCCTTCAGCATATTGTATGTAGTAAGCAGCAGAGCCAAAGTTCACATGTTTAGTAATTATTTAATGATGAATTATTATTAATTAAGGAATGTGGAAATTCAAGTTGCTATTAGAAAAATGACAGTCTGTTCTTTTTCTCTGACAAAATCAAAAAAGATTTTTATCAAAACATTTGAAAACCTACTTAACATACTCACAGAACTGAAAATATAAACTTTTTCTTTTTCATATTATATTAAGATGTCATAATTTATAATTTGCCCTCATATTCTAAAAATGGTGTTATTACATTACAGCTACTAGATGTTCAATAATATTCACCCAAAAGAAGATTAATTTCTTTGGTTCTGGCTGTAATACAAAATAATGTAATTGAGACCCTTTAATAAAAGTTGCCTGCAGTAGGATTTCAAAGATCCTTCAATACATTAATATTGAAAGCATTAAAATGTACCTAGCTAGGTTTATTTTCTAAGGATAAAAAAATTCTATTTCAAAAGTAGTCATAAAACAATGAAATATGTTGCATGAGTTTCATGTCACATTTTAAAATATAAACTGCTAAATTTAAAAAATTACATTGAAAATATTTTATTGTTATCCTAGACTTGCACTTCATAAAATGTACATTTCTGAGATGCAAAATGAGCATTCCATGAACTAAGACTGGATTTTTCAGGCATTTAAAATTCATTTTTTAAGAATACTAAAGAATAAATGGCTTATGTATTTTATTTATTCATGAAGCTTTGGAATTGTAAATATACCAAGCTATTACATATATAGAAATATAAAGTTTAGATTATTTTTCATCATCAGAACAGTTGTCACTTAAAATTCATGAAATATGTTGGTCACATCAAATTATTTCCAACACCATCTTTATGTACTTTTTTAAGAGACCAAAAGATTTTGAATATAAACTGTTTTAATAATAGACATTATACAATAAACAAATTCATTCAGACATTTGTTTAATATACTGTTTTTGTTAATTTACCACTGTTCTTGGTGCAATGGTAAAATTTGCCTTTCCACACACAGGAAAAAAGCTCTGATTTGTAATGTTTACCAATCTTCATTGCATAATCTCATCATAGTGGATTTCAAGCATTAGCATGAAACATTCTTGAAAGAGGAATTGTGAAGAGATGCACAGAATCAGCTCTCTGAAAACCCTTTTTGTTCCATCTCCAACACACCACTGATGGTGCACATGCAATTATATTAGACACAACGGAGGGCATAAAACCTTCATGGCTTCTACCCACAAGGAGACCAGAAAAATGTTCCACTTTCAGAAAAGGGCATTGTGAGTAACTAATATTTAACACTTAGATTGTTAATAATCTTTACATTAACTATCATGGTTATGTAATTGGAGATTAATTTTATCTGTTTATACACACACAAATACCCTTAATGTGGTCAACAGTTCAGGACATGAATGTTTTCAGATAATGTATTTACTAAATTACCTTTGAAACTGTACAGTGTCGGTGGGGAACCTGGAGCCTTCTGATTTCAAGATTCTTCTTTTTTAAGCACCAAAGGAGGTAAGAAAAGCTTCATCTTTCTCTGCTGGACCCCTTTTTAAAAAAGCATTTCTTCTACAAAATTAGGATTCAGTCAAAATGTAGCACTTAAGGACCGAGAAGGTCACATTTTGCCTTAAGGCTGCAAGTTCCCCACCCTGCAAAATCCTGTATACTAGAATCAACTGAGTTTTTACTCACTTTTTAATTTTGAATTTCAAAGGAATTTGCCTAGGAGGCTAGTCTGAGTTTCAGACTGGTAGCTATTATATTGATAATAGTGAGAAGAGAAACCACAATTATCTAGTGGTGAGTGAACATGATTAACAAATGTGAGAGTGCAGGATGAAATTTTTACACATTAAAAATCACTTGCTTTTATTATTTCTCTTTGAAAAGAATAATGCTGAAAGATACATTTGAATACAAAAAGGATCCCTGTCACTTTTCATTAACAATACAATCTTAGCATATTACAGTTTTCCATGAATATTTAAAGACTAAAGATATAAGATTATTATAAATTAAATTAAATTGTAATTAAATATAAATATATATTTTATTAATAAGTAATGTAAATTATGTTCCTTAGTTGAGAAACAATAATCTAAGTGGTTACTGTGGATTTACATATTTTCACAGAGTTGAAAGAGAATTTTACCAGGATTGCCAGAATTCAGCATTATCAGTAGTCAGCATTTCACTTGAGTTTGGAAAATTCTTCATTAGAAGAATATTCAGAGATTTCCGACCATGTTGTGTTTGTTTGTCCATTTGTTTGTTGTTTCCTTTTTTTCTTTTTTTTTACCAGAGGAGAGAAGGACATGACTCAAGAGGTTGGAAAAATCCCTATTAGAAGAGTATTATTTCAGAAGGGGCTTTACATCAGTTCATAAAGGCCTTTTGTGGCTCGTTATAACTCAGCTTGATTTGCATGTTCAATACCAGCCATGTGAAATAGAGAGCTAGAGTTCTATTAAAGAAGTGTTGTGGCAGAATTAAGGGACAACACATATGTAATCTCAACTCCCACTCTCCCACTGCAAGTTCTAGGACAGGCTATTTTGTGATCATTGCCTATTTTAGTTCATGTGATGCATTATTAAAGTTACTACATGTCAAAAATTTTCATTGATGCTGGCAATTTGGCAATGACAAAGGAGAAGACAAACCTTTCTTCAGTGAGGCACATAAGTAATAAACAAACCTATAGACAAAAAATGTAAGATAGTAATGTGGTAAAATGTGCTTTCCCTAAAGAAAGCAAGATGAGGGAATAAGAATGTGGTAAGGATGAATCTCTTATGATAAAAGGTTTTGAAAAAAGAACATGAATAAAACAAGAATAAGCCATATAAATGGAAATGGATATTCCTAAGAAAACAGCAAGTGTAAAGGATATGTGTTCATAGTTTAGATGGTTGGGATGAATCACAGCATGAGGGAGTAGGAGAAGCTGAAGGTAAAAATGTAGCCAAATGCCTTTCAATGTTATTCTAAGTGGAAAATCTAGGAAACCACTGGGGATTTGAGAAAGGGAGTATATGTTTAAAAAATCAATCTGAATGCTGAATGAGAACAGAATGGGAGATAGGAAATACGTAGGAAGTGAGAAACAGGAAACTATTCCAATTACCAAGCAAGGGAGGATGGCAGTGATAAAAGCTATGAGTATAATTTGAAAGCAGAGCCATCAGGACTTGCATATGTTTGGAGATATAAACAAATGGAGGAATTTTTGTGTCAAGAGTTTTTGGCCTGAGCATCTATGTGAAGGATAATGCATGTTGTTGAGATGGAGAACAAATAGAGAGTTGTGTTTTAATGGTGGGGTGAATTACCAGCTTAGGTTTCTTAGATAGGAGTGTACTGAATAGGGATAGGGTTTTAATTGCCTCCTCTTAGGTATGATATAACTAAGGGAGATGTCCTGCAAACTCCTGGGCAAAAATAATCAAGACAATTTCTGGTCTTACATTATATAATGTAAATCACAGTAGTTTTTTACAATGTTCAGAACATGAATATATATATAAATTACACACACACACACACACACACACACACACATTACCATTAATCCTTAGTTTTTTCATATAATATCAAGTCAAAATTTTACTGGACCCCCGTGAAAAGTCTTTGTCATTTATCCCAAAAAGTCATGCAAATAAATGAAGGACTTAACCACTATTGTTACGGCTGATTAAACTCAGTATAAAAGGCAAATCATAATTAGCACCAGTAATAAAAATAATTATACAATTATATTGACCAATATAGTGTTATCTCTGATTCACTCAACAGTCTTAGAATCCACAGGTATTTTTTGCTCTCCTTAGAAATAAGATAGCTTATTCTTTAATCATAGCAATTTGTAACTACTGAGACTAGTTTAAAACACACCATAATCTATGACAACTGTCCATAAGTAAATGTGACACAAGATATCTACCAATCAGTGGCATCCCATCTCCTGATGGGCTGCCAATACTTGAACTCCACACTTCTTACCACCCTATATAAGACCAACAGTGTGCTTTGTTCAGATAGTGTCCTATAACACAAGACTTCCATCTTTGGCAAGCAATAAACTTTGGTTTTGTTTCTGCTCATGAATGGTATCATTTTTCTTTAATAATTGGAGTTTCAATCGAGATTGTTCTGAAGACTATTACTTGGAAGCATTTTAGGAGAATTTTGGACATACAAGCATGATTACTAGGCACCTTGGCCAAACTCAATTGTTCTTAAAGACACTAAATTTGTTTCAAAAGTAATCTCAGCTCTGAATTATTTCATTGAGCTGTCTTTTTGTTTTTTTGTTTTTTTTTTTTTTTGGTCATTGTTATTATTTTAAGGGTTTTAAACAAATAGTGGTTGGCCTTGAGAGACAGCAAAAATGTAGTAAATTAAATACATAGACTATTTCAGGAGTCTTTTCATTAAGAGTACATTGTAAAAAGATTCAAAATTTAGGGGAAAAGGATTAGTTAATAGACTATATCAAACATAGAATCCAGGAATGTTTCTAACAATGTTCTAAAGTAGACTCAATATCAAAGTAAAGATAGTATTCTTCTCTATTTTTGTAAATGAGTTCAGATCTGAAAAGGAGACTCAGTTAAAATTTTAAATTAGAATTGGTAATTTCTAGGTGAGAAGATCTTCGTCAATTAGCTAAACATTTTCAATGAGAGCTAGAAGATAAAAAATTATGAAAACCAAAACAAACTTATGACCCTTTGGATAAAATTACTGTTCCCTAAGAGGAAAACAAGATCAATTTGTCCACTATTTTTCAAGAATTGGAAACTTCTAACTATGTACATCAAGAGAGATTATAAGCAGAAAGGTTTTTGAAAAAACTAACATTTACTATTAATTAAGGAATAGGAGGAGAGATGATAAAAATTTTATTAAATCCTGTCACTTAGTGAGAAAATTTTGCTTCTACCAACTTTCTATTCTTCCTCTACACCCTCAAAGAAAATTTTCCATAAATATAGATGTTTAAAATGAAGCTTTCTTATTAACTTGGGTGCTGTTATATCTGACAAATACTAGATTATTATCAGATCACAGTACTACAATCACTTGAGAAGTATTAATGTTTACCAATACTGAGGTCTTTCGTAAACTCTAGTCAATTGAACAATTGTTAGCAAAATACTCCTTTATTCTCTGTGACACAACTCCTGTAAGTTTAATGGTGATTTAGTGTATAAATGGGACTGCCATGGAAAATGTCCTTCAGAAGAGCTACAAATAGAAGTTCAGGGATTGTCTTTTTGTCCCCACAATTAAATTAGAATTGATCTTGACATTAATATACACACAATGAATATCTCAAGAAATTAAACAATAATTAAAGATGATTCCAAAATAGGCATTAGCAAAGACTCCATGATTATAGATACAACATTTGGAGCTATAATACTTCAGAATAAATCTTCCTTACTAATCATATAGTTTTATTTTATATAGATGAACATGTAGGTTATATTTTATGGCCAATAATTCAATATGGCACATATCAAAGATGCTTTGCTTATTATAGCTTTTCTCTTGATGCAAGAGCTAAAATATTCTCTCTTCGCCTCATCAAAATTACTTCCTAGGATAAGTTAAGCAAAACATCTTCAGATCTTATAGAACACCTTAGATATAATGATATCACATCAATTCTTATTAAATAAAAAAATCTGATATTTTTCTCTTTGAGCAGACTGCCATGCTAAAAAGGCTAATTTGACTAAAATTTTTCTGAAAGTGCATCATAAAACAGTAAGACATATCCATAGAGAAATGTAAAGATCTCAACATTGATGCATGGAATCCATTCCTAATTCTAAAATGAAACACTGGGAATCATCAGGTTGTAAAATTTATGAGGAAAATACCTAGGGATGTTTGGTAGCATCAGATAATTTTATGGATGTTTTCTAAAATACTCATGAGATAATTTTTAACAATAGGAATAAATTTGAAGTCATATTAAACAAATACCACTAGAGAAAATTCCTCTAGGTTAACAGATGATATGGCCAGTTCATGCATCAATTATATCCAATCTAATTCTGAAAATAATTATATAAATATAGAGCCATTATCCTGAGTGAACTCTCTCTGGCATGGAAAACCTAACACCATAAACAATGAGTGCTCACAGGCACAAGGAGATAAAAAGGACACTGGAAACCTAGAAAGGCAGGGGGCAAGTGGAAAATGTGGAATAATATCTTATCTATTGGGTACAATGAACACTTTTCTGGCAACTGGCACATCAAAGTTTTGATTTAAGCATTGTACAAAGTGTCCATGTAACAATACTTGTACCTCATTCATTAATATTTTCAAATGAAATATTAATAAAAATATATTAAACTATATAAAATACAAAATTATTTGTCAAATATGTGGGAGGAGTTAAAAAGTTTGTAAATGATGTAAATATTGAGTATTTTTGTGACTTCTATTAAAAGAGGGGAAGAATCTGTGTTTGGGGTTTGGTGCATGAGTCATGTCCAATGAGTGCAAAAATGTAGGAGTGTAAATGAACGTGAAGGTATGTGGATACAAGTGTTAGGATGTGGCTTGTAGCTGGGCTATGCTTGTGCATATGTGATTCACTCTACTATGAATCCGTAAAATTAAATCTGTAACTAAGTTTAGAAAACTCTTCCTTTTAGAGATCAATAAGCTATGTTAATATAAGAGGGTTTTATCAAATAAATTTGTATAAAATTTTAATCCAAACTTTTATAATGTTCACGTAGTTCCTATTGTGCTCATGTAGTACCTATTGCCATCCTACTGAACAGGGAAGGGATGCAATTTGTAAACACATGTATATGTGTCGGATTTTATATCTACTAGCTGTAAAATATTATCTTCAAATAGTCTGTTCTAAAAAAAATTGGTAAATGAAGGTAAAGAACCATATGAAGATCTCAGAATATGTAGTACCATTTCACAATATAGTATATATATACTGCTTGCATCAAGTGGAATTCCTGAACTTCTTTTCTTTGCAAGTACATTTATATTTTGTTCTGCTGCTCTCAATTTTTTATAGAACTTTCTCTGACATTTGTGGCCATTCTTCCATATCTATTTTCCTGTGATCCCATCATAATCTGTAGATTTTTCTACCACTACTTCTATATTTACTGGTATTATTTAGTAACACAATCATACATATTTATGTAATTATATAGACCCTAGAAATTATTTTCTTTGATACAAGGATTCTTTCTTATCATCCTAATTTGTCAGCCATCAAGTATACTACCCAGCAGTTACAAGGCATTCAAAAATGTTTGTTGAATGAATGATGAATGACTGAACATTCTTCTACAAAATGGCTTCCAAGGACAGAAAGATTAGCAGACATTTCATTTTTCACTAAAAATTTAAAAATGAAACTCTCTGAATGTTAGCAATTTCAAAATCAAAAAGTCACTAGTTATCACAATCTATATCCTATATCATAAATCAGAAAAGTCAACATTCAATCATGAACTAGGGGATAGATATAATCTTGAATAAACTTGAACAAGTAAGATGAATAATGTCTCTGGTGGGATTGCATTCTTTATTAGGAAATACCAGGCAGTCACAGAAAAGAGAGACAATTGAATTTTCCCACAAGATTTGATTTCTATTAATGACTAATTAAATTATTTGCTCTAAATGTTATATAAATCTTTTTATCTCTCACAACTTCATTTTTATTACATGGTTATAAAGTGAAATCATAATATGTACTTCTTAAATTCAATCTGTGTGGGAAAAAATATGTATGTGTATATATCAGTTTTTTAAATAATTGTGCTTCATATGAACTTCAATTCTTTAAACTTTTTTATTCTATTCTTATTACAAATACTCAATTGTGTGAGTCAATCTGGATTTATAGAAATATTAAGCATATATTTTCTATTTGCAAGATATTTAAAACTTAGCATCGATAAAAGAAAGATGTTTAGAAATTATAATAAATTCAGAATATTTTAAGTAAATACAAAACATTAATGTCAATGGTACTTCTTCTATAAAGAATGTTAGATTTTTAAAAGTACATTTCATTATGCTCTAGGTTTCCTGGCAGAAAGTTTAAAGGAAATTGTAATGTTTTTCGGGAGTGGCAAAAAGAAAAGACAGACACAGAGAGAGAAAGAGTGGGGGCCAAACCATGTGGCTTTATTATACACTCATGGAGAAGGTTCTGGGGCCCTGAGAGAGGGGGGGCCCCAGAAGTTGTCTCCATTTGAAGGGGCTGAGTCCTTTTATATCCTTCGGGCCTGGCTAGGGACTTTTGGCGGGAAGAGCTGGGGATTTTCCATTGTGACCTTGGGTGGTCATTGAGAAACAGGAGGGACTGGAGGTATTTGTGGAATCCAGGAGCCAAAATGTTCTTATCCAAGTGGACATCTGGGTGTGGATCCTCTCAGCGGGGCCTGGCAGTTTTGTCCTTGGTGGGTCTGATCTCATGAGCTTTTTCTTTTTGATCTAGGGAGAGGAGGGGGCCCGCCACCAGCCTTACAGAAATAAGTTTACATATCTCTATTGAAAATGTGAGACCATAATAATTACTCTAGGCAGTGCATCATTTTTAAAACCCAAATTCTTAGAAAAGGAAAGAAATTGTTGAGGTATCTATGTAAAGGACTAAACAAATGATATTTGGGCAACGTCCTCCATATTTTGGTATTGAATAAAAAGTCAGATATAATCTCATATTAGTTTAACTTGGGATGATTTAGCAGTAACTTTTCAGAATATCTGTGGACAGAACATTGAAATTCACCCAAAGCATATCGGTGTTCCACATGGCTAAAAAATGTGGTATAACTGTATAGCTTTATAGTAAAACAAACTGATCTCAAGCATTGAAGTAGGAGTACCACTTTGAGATCAATTTACTTTTTCTGCTTGCTATTTCTTAAGGTATATGCATATAGTCACAAAGACGCGCTAAATGATAGAGTAGAAGTTGTGCAGCCACAAGCAGACTGAATGACATAAATTTATATGGAATTATATGTTTTGAATGCTTAAATTGATAATATTTTGTAATGGAAAGTGTGGAAAGTGCATGAATATAGCTTGACAAAAACCTAATCATGTGGTAAACTTGGCATACACTAATAAAAGTTAAAAACTTTTTTACAATATCAAAGCACAATATGTGTGGGAGATTTTCCATTTATGTAATTTAAATACATACCAGTGATATGATGGGTATTTTTAAAGATATACAAAATGTAACTTAGATAATAATATAATCTTAATTAAAGTGAGAACAGAAATCTTTAAAACCAATAAAAAATTTTAGGTTAGCAAGCAAAATCTGAGAGAAAACCAAAGATATCTTTCCCATAGTGAAGCCAGTAAACTTGATTTGACTTTGAATACGTTAATAATAAATCCCCATCATACTGAATGGATAATTGCAGAAAATGAGCTGCTTATCTGTAGCATAGGAAGAAAAAAAAAAACAGTCAGTCCTCCACTTAGCCAGTAAATAGACTGTCATATTTTTGACTCAGACATGAGAATTATAAAATAGTCAAAGGCCAAGTTTTCAGAAGCACTAATATAAGTGTCAGTACTAATCTTTGAACTCTGAGTCAATTGGTGGGTTGAGTTACTACTGTAAAGCTATCATTCATGGAATATAGAGCATATTAAGAGAAAAAGTAAAACAATAAATTCTCTCATTCCCAATGAGCACTCAAACAAACAAACAAAAATTTGCAACACTTACAGGAAAGCAAGCAAACCTAATAAAAATGGATTATTCACTCCAATGAACCTTTAAAAATTGTAATTGTATGAGTGGCTCTCTAATAAATAGAGAAAAGGTTACTGATTAGACACAAGAAATTAATGAAACAACCAGAAGTAATTATGAAACTATAAACAATTGATATAAAAGTCATATGGTGTCTTATGTCTTATATAAAGTCTTATGGTGGCTGTAGAAATAAGGAAATGCACATGAAAAAATAATATGCTAATCGGAAGATTTATATGTCAATGGAAAAAAAAAACAAATTTCTTAAATAATTTTTAAAAGATCTATTCTGAGCCAAATATGTGTGACCATGGCCAGGATAGAGCCACACCCAAGAAGCTTTGACCAAGTGGTCATGCTGTGGTTGAGTTACAGTTTGGTTTTATATATTTTAGAGAGACAGACATTTCATGTCACATCATACATTAATACATGGAAGGCCTACATTGGTTTGGCTCGAAAGGCAGGTCATCTGCTAGCAGGGGCTTATAGGTTATAGGTGGGTTTGAAGATTCTCTGATTTGTAATTGGTTAAACAAATGAAGCTTTTTATAAAGGCTTAGAATGTTTTAAATTAAGATAAGGAAGACTATTAATCAGAGAGATGGCATATACCGAGACTCAAGTAATCATTTAAGTTAGTTGATGTCCTACAGGTGTAGTTTAACCATTGTTTTACATGGCCTTTTGACCCATTAATGATTTTGAATTTTATTGTTACAAATAATAACTGCAAATGGACAGAGCATATCTTGGCATATCTGACCTCCTTTCTTTTCCTGGCCTGCCACTCAGATTTAAGGTTTATCTGGGGTTACCTTGGCCAAGAGGGGGTCCATTTAGTCATCTGGGGGGGCCTAAGATTTTATTTTAGTTCACATTTGTTATTTCTTTTGAAATAATTTATTAAAATTGATTTCCTATAACTTCTCTTCCCTTTCTAAAATTATCCTTTCAGAGTAATGCATTCTTTTCTAATGAGGGGGACTAAGAGATGTATTATCACATCACCATAATTATTGAAGTAGAAAATAAGCTGCAGCTTGAGCAGTGAAAATTCAAGAGTACTTACTGTATAATCAAAATATATTAAAATAAAAACTTATCTTTAAATGGTGTGGTTATAAAACAAGTTTTATTCTACATATTGACTGAATTTTCTTTCTATAATTTAATTTTTTATTAACAAAATAATACCTTATATTTGTACTAAAAAGTGTTTTCTAACTTCCAGATGTGATTTATAGGCTCAATGATATAAGATCCAATGTACTGTTGACCAGTGTATTTTTCACAGTCTTCAAATACTGATTAATACATAGCATTATTAAGAAATGTAAGTGAGGGAGCAAAACAAAGTTGTTGACTGCAATTTGTTAATGTAAAATTTGGGTATGAATGAATTTACAAAAGCAAATTAATGAAACTATTCAAGTTTGAGAACATGTTTTCTCTAGGAAATTCATTTAAATCTAATTCCAGTTTGGGGTATTTATTACAGTATAATCTCAAAAAAATTGCTGAGTGGCAAAATGGAGTTACAAATATTTATCTCACAGGGATAATTTAGGTCAAAATTATGGAATTATAATGCAAAATTTTAAAAGCCTGGGATAGAGGAATGAGGGCTGACTAACAATTAGGCATTTTCCATCTGAGAAGGATAAAGAGGATGTTTAGAATCCACAAAAACATGAACAATATGTTATATTGCATATTCTAGAATATTAGCTGCAACAATAATCAATAGCATGTGTTAAAGTGAGTTAAGTTTGGCTCAAAGTGGCCTCTGTACTTGGCTAATAAAATTTGACCCAAAGCATCCTCCTTACATAGTGGACTACAATCCGGCTTGATGGGCAAGCAAGTTATTACTGTGCTTTAATAGTATACCCCTGTAACCAAGCAACTGAGTCTCAGCCAATTATACCATCTGAACCCTCAGCTGATCCCAGGTTGAATTCTGCCAGATTATGCCCAAACAAGAAAAAGGCTGAACCGCACCAATCAAGTAATCTCTGTTTGTCATTTCCCATTTTTTTTTTTCTGTTATAAATACAGTTCACCATATTATAAGTGGGGGAATTCTAACCCACCTTTGGTCTAGAATGCTGCCTGGTTGTAGAACATGTTTCTTGCTGAAATAAACTTCACTAAATTTAATTGGCCTTGATTTTTTTTTTTAATAGGTTGGCACAATTCACAGAATCCAAAGTAGAAATTTCAGGGACCTTCAGAAGCAACTAGCAACCATTCCAGATACCAGGGCCTAGTCATCTCTTGAGGGCTAGCTAAATTCTCTCTTTGAGCTTGAGACCCACTTATTTTGTGTTCTGAGCTACCTAAGTTTATTTGAGCAATGATTTTTTTTTTCTTTCTCTCTCTCTTCTCTTCTATCTTTTCTTTCCCTTACTTTACTGAGGTGAATTCAGTTAAGAGGTATTGGGTGTACTGGGTTAGAAAAAGTTGAATTGGGTTCAGAGTCAATTTGGATTCAACAATTAACTGGATTGGATCCAGTTAAAAGCCTTGGATAAGTTTGTTTGTTTGTCTTTTGTTTGTTTTGATCTTTTTGGCTTTTCAGCCCAGGATTTTGTTCTGTGAGAGAGCATATCACCTTTGAAGGTCGTGACTGAAGCAGGACTGGGTCCTGCAGGAAGGCCTTAGTCTGACTGGGTCAGACAGAAGTGACTGGGCTCAGTAGATAGGTAAAGCTACTAGAAGATAGAGAATCATGGGTTCGTCTGCATGTAAGGAGCCTAGAACTCCTCCACCTAAAACTGCAGTCAATTTTATGTATAAGAACTATAAACCCAGAACCTGTGCCTTTCTAGAGAACTGTATGAACTATACCAAAACTATAAATAATACAGAGTTATAGTAGCCACGGTGGGGAAATTTTAATTTGTATAAAATTGCTTATCTGTGAGGTACATTAGAATGAGAAGGATCAAAAATCCCACAAGAACAATGAGATATATTGTTTTATTAATAATTGGCAGGCAAAAACATTCAAAAGATTAAATGAATCAAAAATTGCCTCTGTATAGAAAGCAAATAGGTGCATGTCTTTACAGCTACAACTAAGGGGACCAAGATGATTTCTTCGCACAAATTTTAAATCAAAAACAAAAAGTCCCAAACTAAAGGATTTTGTGCCCAAGGATGCCTGCCTTTATGCAAACAGCCAGGTGGTTGGAAAAGAAACTCCACTGTATTAGGATTGTTTCTACATTACAAGAAGCCCCTCTTGGGAGAATAATAAACTAATCTAAGTCCTTTCTGTTGTGCCCCGCCCCCTTTTATTTGATCCTACTTCTCCCATGGGGACATTTCAGTCACTGAAATCCCTCTTTCAAACCCTTCTTCCCATCTCACTCTTGTCATGATCTTTGCTATGCCTCAAAATTCTTTCTTAGTAAGAATTGCTGAAAACTATTTAAATTTAATTTCTAATTCTTAAACATTTTCAGAGAAAACTGATTGGTCCATTATACAGCTTTGCAGACAAAGGAAGGAGACTCTTGCTACTTTACCACAACTGTGGGTTTAAACTCTTCCTGAGTTTTCCGTTGTCCTGTTGAGGTTAACCTACTAAATTTATTAATAAGAGCATTTTAAACAA
This sequence comes from Microcebus murinus, assembly GCF_040939455.1. Taxonomy (NCBI): domain Eukaryota; kingdom Metazoa; phylum Chordata; class Mammalia; order Primates; family Cheirogaleidae; genus Microcebus; species Microcebus murinus. Next base: position 20,232,682 of record NC_134114.1, read on the forward strand.
ACATTTTTGGGATAAATAAAATAAATACATTCTGCAGTAATTTTTGTTTCTCACTTACTTTAGGTTAAATGAACTTTCTTTTTCATTTCAATAAATTTAAGGGGTACATCTGGTTTTTTGATAACTGGATGAATTGTATACTAGGAAGTTAGGACTTTTAGTCTACCACTCACCTGCATAGTATACATTGTATCTGATAGATAATTTTTGATCTCTCACCTCCCTCCTACCTCGCCCTCTTCTGAGTCTCCAAAGTCCATTATACTGTTAGGTAGACAGCGAGAAACTCTGGGTCTTCTAGGGACAAAAGTGGGTGCTGTTGCGATTCACCCCCCCACCACCACCACCACCAATGGACTTTCAGAGAGGCTTATGGGAGATCTGTATGCACAGTAAGACTCAGGGCATGCAAATCCCAACTGTCCAATCAAAGTGTTTCCATAGTAACCTCTGAACCACAAGGGAGGTCCCAATCTGGGCACTATAAAACAAGACACAGACCATAACCAGCCCCTTTTGCACCCTTCTTTTGCTGCAGCAATGGGTCCCATCATCATCCATGGTGTATGTATCACGCTCTGTAAACATATATCTTGCTCTTGCTCTATAATCCTATCTTTCTCACTTCAATAAACCTCATTTTCATGCTTGCCTTACTTTGGTGTGTCTGGTCATTCTTTGGCCATGAGCACGTCAAGAACTGACATTTTCACACTGAAACCTGACAATACCACTTTGTGTGACCATGTATACCCATCGCTAAGCTCCCACTTGTGAGTATATGTAGTATGTGTTTTTCTGTTCCTGAGATACTTCACTTAGGATTATGGCTTTCAGTTGCATCCAAGTTACTGTGAAGTACATTCTTTGATTCTTTTTATAGCTAAGTAGTATTCCATGGTGTGTGTGTGTGTGTGTGTGTGTGTGTGTGTGTGTGTGTGTGTGTGTGTAGGTTGATTCTATATCTTTGGAATTGTGAATTGTGCTGTGATAAACGTATGAATGCATGTGTCTTTTTGATATAATGACTTGTGTTCATTTAGGTGGATACCTAGTAGTGGAATTTTTTTCATATGCTTTTTGGCCATTTGTATATCTTTTGAAAATTTTCTGTTCATGTTTGTCCACTTTTAATGGTGTTATTTGTTTGTTTTTCCCCTCTGCTGATTTGTTTATTTATAGATTCTGGACATTAGAATTTTGATAAATAGTTTGCGAATATTTTCTCCCATTCTGTAGGTTATCTATTTACTGTTCATTATTTATTTTGCTGTGCAGAAACATTTTAGTTTAATTAAGTACCATTTGCTTATTGTTGTTTTTGCCGTATTTTCTCTCAAGGTCTTAGTCATAAATTCTTTGTCCAGGCCAATGTCCAAAAGAGTTTTTCCTAAGTTTTCTGTAGGATTTTTATGGTGTCAGATCTTACATTTAAGTCTTTAATCCATCTTGAGTTAATTTTTTTGTATAGTAGGGATCCAGTTTTATTCTTTTGTATGTGGCTCTCCAATTTTTATTGTGCATATGCTACTTTATACTATAAAAGCTGGGGCTTTTTGTAATTTCTTATAAAAAATGAAAAGCTTTCATCCTACCCCACCCCACACAGCATAACATAAGTAAGAAAACACTTCCAATAGAAGGATAGAGCCTGCTATAGGTGGAAGTTTGTAGAAAGCAAGTACTGGGGCAAAGTATGCTCCTATTGCTTGAAAGAAGACTGCAATAGGTTGTGCAAAAGTGAGACTACAAATATCATATATATTTGATGAGATTATACTTAGAGTTTGTACCTCGTGGAATTGCTATCAGAGAAACAGAATTCTTATCAATACAGGAAGCTTACTATACAATTAATAAGACACTTTCACTGAATCAGGGCCTTATGCATGATCACAACTGCACTCTCCTGATATAGACATATAGTTATAGATGTGTATTAATACAATGATATTTGGAGCTTGAGTACTGCTGGGGATATCTTGACTCCAAATTCATAGAAACAGAAATACCTTATATGGAGAATGATTTAGAGATAGACATATAATCTTAGGCATTAAACTCAAGCTTTTCTTCTTAAGTCATTAATTAACAGCAGACTAAGATGTATTCTTTCTCCTTGACATGCATGCAACCCTTGGTATCCCTTGGTAAGTAAAAAGCCTGTGATTGCACACTGAATTCAGTATGGAACTCATTTACCTGTTGAGGACTGCTTTCACTTTTAACTTCTCTTTCTCTTGTCTTTTATCTTTTGGAGTGTTTGGGAGAAGTTGAAAATAGATTATGCTAAGTGAGGTCAAGCCTGAAGCTAAGAAGATTATTGATTTGTTACTTTCCTAAACAAATAAATGCCTGTCTGAGGCATTGCCAGTGCTCTCTATTGTAACATCATTTACCATAATGTGAATGAAAAAAACTTTTCACTCATTGAAAACTAAGAGTTGTTTTTATTTGACACATTGTCTTAATCCTAAACATGCCTCAAAGTTGGTTCTGAAGTACACATAGTAAAATAATCTGTGGAAAATCACTTCAATGTGTTAACCAAGAGTTCAAGAGCTGTAAAGACTAAGCTTCTTCTGGGGGGAGGGGGGAAAGGGCATTTATTGAAACCTTAAAATCTGTACCCCCATAATACGCCAAAATAATAATAATAATAAAAAAAAAAAGTGAAAAGACCTAAGACTTCAGGGAAACAAAGACGCTTCTAATAGGCATGCCGTTTAGAGATTACTTCCCAGAAGCCAAGGAAAAAGGTTTGTTTGGGCAAGTTTAAATTCTTTATTACAGAAAACAAAAACATTGTAAACATTATGCTAACTGGAAGAAAATAAAAAGACTAAGCTTCTTCGATCATGGCAACGGGTTAGTTTGGTTTTGTTTTATATTTTTGTTTTTGTTTTTTTAATCCTTGGATACCAGACATTGTTGCAGAAGCCCAGTATAGTATAGTCACCAAGATCAAATATCTTTTCTCCTTGAATGGAAAAATGAACCTCATAAAAAAGTCACTATTTCCGATTATTAGTTATTTTTAAATGCAAATGTTCTCAACATGTCCATGTATCCAGTGGTTCATCTGGACTCCCCAACACTGAGGCAAAAGCACTTGCCCATTGTGTATTCTTCCTTTCTCAGGATATCATTTAGTTATTTTTATCAACTCATCAAAGATGATATTATAAAAAACCAAAATTCTCTAAAAATTACATTTGAGTATAAATAAAGAGAAATCTTTATTTAATGAACAAGAACCAAGAAATCTATGCAGTGAGGTAAAATCTAAGCTGTTGCTTAATAATGGACAGCAAAACTTATTAATGATAGAATTCAAAAGATTTTAAGTAACTGTTTAGTAAGGAAGATAAGTATGCTAAAAAATATAACAAGAAAATGAAAATATTTTCATTAATATTTAGGGTTAATATTCTGAATTGGCACAACTTTAACAATTATTTATCTTTGATTTGCTTATTTGGAGTCTGTAAATACTCATATAAATAAAAATAACAATGTTTTCTATTATTGTATTCTCAGTACAGTAAGAAACAAACACCATAAGGAAAAGCGACAACAATGTTAACTCTTCCGTAAATCTGGGTCACCCAAGGTTTAAACCACTACAGGGAAAAGCCTTAACAAAATAAATTTACAGGCTCAAGGAGAACAAATCCCAAGGGTTAGTTCTCGCTAAGAAGAATAAAAAATTTGTGATAGGTTCTGGGAAGTTCAATTATAGGAACAGACAACAAGAGGTTTTCAGCCAATTTGAAACTAATTCAGTATATTATAGTGAAAAAGGCAGTTGTACAGATAACATCAGTTTGAAACTGAAAGTTGTTGCCTAGGAGAGACAATAACAAATGGGCTTTATAGTTTGAGCTCCAAGGAAAGAAAGAGGATGGTGATAAAGAGAGAAACAAAGAAAGGGAAAAAATTATATTCTAGCATGCTTACACTCAACAGCTAGTACTGTAAGTTGGAGCTGTTCAGGTAATACAATGGATTTTGATATAACAGTTATTGATTACTATAAATAAAAGCCAGAAAGAAGTGAATCAAGGTCACAAAAAATAATTGCAGGAATTATAACAAAATAATAAAGATCAATGAAATAAGAAATTATGTATTCTAAAAGAATGAAACAAAGGTCTGCTAATTATTATGGCACTCTGTCATTCATTCGTGTCTCTATTGAAATCCCATGCTTGTGATTCTGTTCTATATTTCCCTGTTACTAACATTACCCAAGATCTGTGATTGCAGACACAGTCTCCAAATAATGTATAAGAAAAAAAAAAGAATTTTTAAAATATGTTTAAAAAGAAATAAAATAAACTACATTAGATTAATATTTCAGAAAACAGTGAGTTGGTGTGGGAAAATTATGAGAGATTTTTACATTTATAATACTGTCTGCTTCAAATACTTTCAACTGTTCAAGTATACTTGTAAAATAATATGAATATTATGACTGAAAAATAACACTATTTTTCCTTCTGTTAGGTTGAATAATATTTTATTTTTTTGATTTACAAAAAAGTCATTTTTATAAGATTCACTCTAGTATATTTTAGGTAATCCATTCGACATGATGATATGAATAACATGACACGTTTTTTATCTTTTTATTTCTGAATTGTTTCAATGTGGTTTTAAAGTATAAGTTTTCTAGTATGCATGGACATCTCTAATAGCTAAAAATATCTAGAGAACTTAGGTACACACACATATGTAAATTGATAAATATAGGACTTGATCTAAAAAGAAATTGTTATTGGAAATGTTCACCTGCTTGAAAAATATTAAAATTCTCTGCTTTTTCAAAGAAAGGAAAAAATGTATATATGCTGAGAGATGTCAGTATTCATAAACAGATATTATTATCTATAAAAAAATTATTTAGATTTTCACATTCAGTATTTATTAGTCTGCTCAGGACACCATAGCAAAGTACCCATAGGCTAGGTGGATTAAACAACAGAAATTTATTTTCTCACATTTCTGGAGGCTAGAGCAAAGATGAAGGTGCTGTCAGAGTTGGTTTCTGATGAAAGCTCCCTTCCTGGCTTGTAGATGACTACATTCTGGCTGCGTTTTCATGTGGCCTATTTTCTGTGCTTGTGTGGAAAGATAGGATTTTTTTGGTGTTTCTTCCTGTAATCCTAGCACTTTGGGAGGCCGAGGCGGGCGGATTGCTCAAGGTCAGGAGTTCGAAACCAGCCTGAGTGAGACCCCGTCTCTACCAAAAATAGAAATAAATTAATTGACTAACTAAAAATATATATACAAAAAATTAGCTGGGCATGGTGGCGCATGCTTGTAGTCCCAGCTACTCGGGAGGCTGAGGCAGTAGGATCACTGAGCCCCGGAGATTGAGGTTGCTGTGAGCCAGGCTAACGCCACGGCACTCACGCTAGCCTGGGCAACAAAGTGAGACTCTGTCTCAAAAAAAAAAAAAAAGAGAAAAACAGACTTCTGGGATTAGGTCTCACCCTAATGACCTCACTTAACTCGTATTACTACCTTATAGAGGCCAACGTAATCACAACAGTCCACATAAGAGAAGACACTGTGACAGCGGCAGCCAAGCCAGTGAAGGAAATATAACAATACTATACTAGTGGCTTTGAAAATGGGGGAATTAGCTATGGCCAAAGAATTGAGGTGGCCTCAAGAAGCTGAAAAGGCAATGAAATCGATTCCCCCATAGAGGCTTCAAAAGGATCTAAACCCAACTGACACTATGAGTTTAGCTTCAGTCAAACTGGACTTGGAAAATCCAGACCAGTATAATAATGATTGTTGTTTTCAGACACTACATTTGTGATATCTTGTTAAAGTACCACTAGGAAACTAATATAAGGTTGAACCAGAAGAACAAGATACCCCAAGTGCCCCACATGAGACTAGCACTGAGCAATCAGCCTTAAAGCATACCCAAAAAGAGGGAAAAGGGCAAGAGCGGAAAAAGAATCCTCTGTGCAACAGGTGTCTCAGGGAAGCATGAGAGCTAATATTATAGGAGGGAGACTGCAAAAAGCACCCAGCATCCTAGACATCATGGTAAGTATATGGTAACAACAGAAAGGTGATGGAATATTAATATCCCTACAACTATTGAATATCTAAACATCTTTTACCTATCCCTTGACAAGGAGTATGATTTAAACTTCAAATATTGTTAGCAAAAGAAATCCTTTTTTCACATATTCATTTCCCTAAGTTCAATGTTAGAATTTCTTTGAAGCTTTAAGACACCAAATTACATAGCAAAAAAAGAAAGTCTCTCTGGAAAAACTTGACCTTTGAATTTATTGTGTATTTTACTTTATCTTGCTATTTTCCTTCATTCGTTTTATTTATTTTGTTAATTGATATGTAAAATCACTTCCACTTGCACAGTTTTCACTATTTACATTGCACAGCTCTTATTCTACCAAAAATAAAAATTGAAAATGAAAGTATTAAAATGGTTTGCCCATAACACACAGCTGGCCCATAGATGAATTTTCCTTTTTTGGCTCAGAGTGATCCTTTTCCCCCTGTATCATATTACCTGTTTCAAATATAATTTAGAATTTTAATTTTGTAATTATCATAAAATCATTTTAGTTGTTAGGATTCCTTCATCCTAAAATACAATTTTTATATACTCCAATCCCTAACAGAATACCTATATAGTTAGAGAAAATGAGCTTTAATTCAGTCGTTGCAGAATGGTATAAAAAGGTAGAATGGTTTGTTTATAATTTTATAACACAGGAAATCATTGTATTAGCACATTTTTCCAGTTAACACTTAAAAAAATTATGTGGTTATTTATAGTAAGTGTTTAACAGAATCTTACTGTGAGAACATGAACCATTGATATTATTTATATTCATTCTGGCTATTCACGCTGTCTTATAATTAGCTTCTACATAGTTTTGAGATTGTTTGCAATAATTGAATGGGAAGTAAGAGTTCATGGAGTCCTTTATGATAATAAAAAGGTTTTATCTGTAATTCAAATTATAGGGTGATGACATCATTGAGATAGTGAAAAATAAATCACAATTAAAAATACATAATGATAATTCTAATTAGCAAACATATGTACTCACTAAGATTTTTCAGAGATTTATTTATCTCCATTAAAGTATCCTAGCATTTGAGTAGGAATGATTTTGTTTATTATGGGGATTAAAATGATGAAATAATCACTTGGGTTTCTGTTATTTACAACGTTAATAACTGTTAACAATTCAAACAATTTAATAAATCTCAAAATCCACGCTGAATTCAATGATCAATTATATGTCTAGAATCACTTAATCGAATCTGATTCTTTGAATTATAATTATTAAAATGTAAGTGCAGTTAAGTTCTTTAATGGATTTTTCTATTTTCAGAGATATTAAATTTCTTAGAGGTCTCTTTAACAATTAAATAGAGAATCCTTTAGCGTTTCTACATGAGGAGAGTTTTTAATTGTATTTTGAGGAAAGGAAATCAAGTGAGGCTGTATAATAGGTTATGGATTTCATGATATTTGACTGAGAAAGTACATTCTTTTTTGGTGCAAGTCCTCTAGAAGACAAAAGCTTTCAAAAAATCTTGTGTATGTGTGTATGTTTACAGAACTGAGATGTTTTCTGCTCTTATTTATCAAGCCTGTGTGCCTTTCTCCATAGGAGAAAACAGCAAACAAACTCAACAATCCATAAATGCATATTATCACAGCTGCAAAAATAACATTAAAATAGTGATTACTCTGCAGTTATAATTATATTTTCATAATTTTTGAATTGATGAAAGCTATACCATTTACATGGCTAAAGTCAAAATGATTAAGAATGGAAGTTGAATGATATCAAAGTTATTACGCAAAGACCTTAAAGGATGAGATAGCAATATTTTGAAAGAAATGTAGCTTAAAAATAAGGAGCTCACACATTCATATTTGGGATCATATAAAAAAATCATGGTAAGGAGATAAACATTCCATTATGGGTTAGACTTTTCTTTTTCCAGTAACATATCACAACTATATGTTTAAGATTAGAGGATATACCAATATAGAAAAAAGAGAGACTGAGAGAGAAGTTCTATATAATCTATGCAAATTATGTAAAATGTATAACATATTTTTATATTACGCATGTACATTATAATTTTAATATACATTGATAATAGTACTGACATGAAAGCCTTAGAGGGTTTCCCAAACCAAGAATAATTCTCTTTCATTTTGAACAGGAACAAAAAGCATGAAGCATGAAAATAAGTTCAAATAGTCCAGGACCAGAATACCAGATGTGGCCTTCATTCTTACTGTCCAAGATGGCTGACAGAACCAATGATCAGAGCCTCATTCCAAGGATCAGGAAAGATGAAGGGGGTGTGGGGAAGACTCCCTTTACCTTGTAAGAATGCTTCCCAGGGGTCCCCCTCACTTTGGTTAAGGTTTAAAAAAGGTGTATGAACACACACAAACACATTTTCTCAGTTTCAGCACTCTTCATATGTGGTTTGAGTAAGTATTTATAGAAAGATAGATTGATAGTGAAACCACCCTTCAATAACGGGGTGCAAGGTAAGAACTGTGGTGAGGGCCTAGCTAAAAATAATGATAATAATTTGTAACTGTCCCCCTGTAATTGCCACTTTGGTGCCATGCAGCTGGTGTCTATAAAGGTTCTTAACTTTCCCTGTGGATAACATCACCTTTATGGAACCTAAAGGTAGTTTTCAAGATATCTTGTAGGCCCTGCATTCCAGTGGATGGATTGGCCCACCCAGACCAGCTGCCCCTCCCAAGAAACTGACTCAACTGGAATTGTGAACCCAGGGAGTGGAACAACACAGGAAGATGATTTCCACACCCCTATAATTCTACCCCAATAAATGAACCTAATTACTTAATGCCTTGTCTGCTAAACCATGCTTAAAAACCCAGTCTCCTAATTAATGAACCTAGTTACCTAATCTCTTGCCTGCTAACCTATGTTCAAAAACCCTGTCTCCTAAATTCTCATGGAGGGGGATTTGAGAAATGTCTCCTGTCACTCCGCTTAGAGCTATGGGAATAAAGAGACTTTCTCCATTGCAATCCCGCCTGTCTAGGGACATTGGCTCTTCTCTATGCAGTGGGCAATACAGTTGGACAGTAACAATCGAAAGATAGATAAATGTTACATCTGTTTTAAAAAAGGCAGTATAAATAAAATTTCACTAGTGGTAATCTTTGGGTAGTAGGATTACAACTTTTTTTTGCTTTAGGGCTTTCATTTTCTCTTAAGGTTATTACTGCTATTTACCATATATTACTGTCATAATTAGACATTTCAAGAATGTATCAATATGTTTATTTGTCTTTATATATATCCTTATACATAATGCTTAGGTATTTGTCTTCATTACTATTAGAATGATATATGATGAGAACTTTTATTTGAATCTAACCATTCTTTTATTATAGTGGAACAAAATCTAAGCTTTGACTAATAAAGGCAAATTCAAAAAATAGCATATGGGTTAAGAATATTTTCACATTTGTGTAAACATTTTTATTAGAGCACAGGCACACAAACACATGCAAAATGGGTTAATTCGAATAGAAGGCACACACTGTGTATTGTAACACACAGAATTGAACTATTTAAAAAAATTAATATTACCAAGAAAATATAGATTGTTTTTGAATGTGAAATTTTTGTATTACCTTGTATTGCCTGCATTACTTTGAATCCAAATTGATTAAGTAATATATATTCTATTTGATTTAGATTATAAAACAGTTTTAAGCTTTCCAGCACAGGGTGGGGGAAAGCATTCACTGCAATTTCTTTCTAAATTGGGAAGATCCAGCTGACACCTGGGAATGTTTTTGTTCAAAGCACAGGTTTTATTGTTTTCATTTATTAAATATTTTGTTCCCAACAATTATTCTAGGAGATAAAACTTCTCATCCCCATTTTGCAAATGTATAACCAAGTCACAGGTAATATAATTAATAAATGGAGCAGATGGGAATTGAGATCAGAGACCACTATTCTAGATTTGGTGATTTATAAGTGCATTTGTACATTATTGTATGCTAATGTGTAAGACATGTTTCCACTATACGTCCATTTAAAAAAATAAATACAAAGATTAATAATTCAAATATTAAAATATTCTGTATGTCATTATTCTTTTGCCTTTGGCAAAATATCAAAGTATAAAAATCTACCTTTGATGATTTGCTTTATAAATATTCAAAGAAATTTTGGCTCTTTCATGTTCAACTTAAACTTTTGATCCAAAATCTGTCTATATTCTTTGACTCATCTTTGCCACATAACCTAGTTCTTCTTATGCCATTCTTGACAAATTAATTCATATGTCATATTTTGCCTATCAATTCTAGTTTGGTTTGAAATTCCAGAATACAGCCATGCTTGGATCCACTGTTTTGTGTTTTTTAGATTAACTGACAGAGCTGACAATTTAAAGAGACTGGTGGTCTTGGCCAACCTTGCTACTTAAAGCTTAAGTTAGCTCAGTATTTGACAACAAAGTTCAATTTCCTCTTTTGTAAAATGGAGAGCCTGTTGATACATATCATACTTATTGATATGACCTATAATCATATTAGAGTTTATATGTAGTAGTACTTTGACATAAGTGAGTTGGTTTTCTATTTAAACTACTTAACTTTTAATCCTTTGTCTATACTATAAGCAACTACCTTTTCTGTATGGGCTAGCTCCAAGCATAGCTCCTCTTAACATTAATTTTCTTCTTGTTACCTACAAACTATTATTGTGATGGAGTTATGCTTTTGCCAAGAAGGTGATGACTTATGTATTGTGATATTTTGAGGGTTAAGGACAAGCATCCTTGTCCTCTCATCATTTTAAAATTAAATATTAACATAATGTTTGCCATAGATTATCAGAATAAAAATTTCCTTTGTATTTCTAACTGGCTCAGAAAAGTTATATTAAATAGGTTTGTATTTCTGTCCATTAAACTTTGTTCATCTCTTGAAATGATCATGTATGTGGTTATCTCCTTTCTTTTGTTAATATGGTAAGTTTTAATTGATTAATCAATATAAATTCCTGAAATGCATGCATCTACACAATGGTGTGTTATAATTAAACATATTGGTGATTGACTTTGTTAATATTCTGTTTTAAGATTTTTGCATCAAAATTTGAGAGTGAAATTGGTCTGTTAGCTTTCATGTCAAGAGATCTTATAATGTGGGCTGGGCGTGGTGGCTTACTCCTGTAATCCTAGCACTCTGGAGGCTGAGGCGGGCGGATAGCTCGAGGTCGGGAGTTCGAAACCATCCTGAGCAAGAGCGAGACCCTGTCTCTACTAAAAATACAAAGAAATTAATTGGCCAACTGAAAATATATAGAAAAAATTAGCTGAGCATAGTGGCGCATGCCTGTAGTCCCAGCTACTAGGGAGGCTGAGGCAGAAGTATTGCTTGAACCCAGGAGTTTGAGGTTGCTGTGAGCTAGGCTGACGCCACAGTACTCTAGCCCGGGCAACAGAGTGAGACTCTGTCTCAAAAAAAAAAAAAAAAATCCTAAAATACATAGAAAAAAAATTAGCCCTGCATGGTGGCACATGCATGTAGTCCCAGCTACTCAGGCGGCTGAGGCAATAGGATCCATTGAGCCTGGGAGTTCGAGGTTGCTGTAAGCTAAGCTGACTCCACAGCACTCACTCTAGCCTGGGTAACAACAGAGTGAGACTGTCTCAAAAAAAAAAAAAAAAAAAAAAAAAAAAAGAGAGAGATCATATAATGTGAGACAGAGTGTTCCCACATTTTCTAATCTCTGTAAGAATTTCTATAATTTTTTTAAACATGTATAAAAGAATTTACTGGTAAAACCACCAAATTGTTAATTTTCTTTGTGGGAAATTTTTGATATAAACTCAATTTCCTTGATACTATGTGAAACACTTATGGTTCCTTTCCTCATAAAATGCTTATACTCATTGAGGATCTATCATTGATCAGCTGTACATTTTAAAAAAATAACTTGGCTGAAATGTGGAAAATAGAAGATAGATCCATATTTGAATGAAAATAGAAAGTTAAGAAAAGACGTACAGTATTTTCAATTAGAAAATTATGGATTACATATAGCTCAAATAAAAAAAAAAAAACCACAGTGTAATAAGCATTTACAGATATAAGAAACAGAATTATCAATGATTAAATAAATTATTTATCTAAATCTCACAATTAAAAAAAAGCAACATGTTGAAATAAAAATAAAATCAGAAAATATTACTTGAAAAATAAATAATAAGGGAGATTAGGATTGTTCTAAAACTGTGAAAGTTCTTTATAAAAATAAAATAAAATAATCAAAACCTAACTAAGAAAAAAAGTAGGAATAAACACTCAAAATTAGAAATGAAAGGGGAATAATACTCCCCGAAAGAGGAAATTAAAAGTACTATAAAAGCACTTTACAAAATCTTATGCAAGTGAATTTAATATCTTATTGAAAGACACAATTTCCTGAGAAAAAAATGTAAATTATAAAAAGGTATCTCAGGAGGAATCGCAAACCTCAACAGAGCCTATCAGTGGAAGAATTTGGGACACTCAAGAAAGTACAATTCTTCAGGCCCTAGCCCAAAGGGATACATTCAGATATATTTGTGGATGAATTATTTCAATCTTGCTTAGGAAAAATATTCTGATATTATATAAATTGTATCAAAGCTTGGCTTCCCTGTTTCTGCATATCTTGTGAACAGAATCATTTGCTATCTTAATATTAGACTAACTTTCTAAGACTGTTTTCATAGTGAATAGCTTTGGAAGATAACAGTGTCTACATCCAGAGTAGAGGGCAGTTCTATTTGCTGTTCATCATAGAAAGGATAATGTCTCTCTCTAAAGCAAAGGTTAGGCAGAGTATTAATAGCCCTTTAGAAAAGACAGGTTTTTTAAGCCTGGTGTTCCTTAGCTGTCATGCAAACTCACTACCTGTGCAACATCCATGGGACTCATTCCCCTCCTCTTTGGACTGTAGGCGGTAAGGTGAAAGAACTTGAATGTGAACATGCTTCTTACTGTGTGATAATAATGTCCTTTTTTTCTCTGAAACAGTAAATTCGTGTTTTTTTTTTTAAAGAACTCATGAAATCTCAGTATGCTAGCTTGTTAGCTTGCAAGTGAAGTAAAATCTTAGAATTTACATGGGACTTTCCTTCTTTTCTATGCATTTTCCTCTATCCGGGGCATTTTCTTTCCTTTTCTCCATCACTGACATCCCCATATGATCACTATGCATGATACTTACCTTTCAGACTTTATCTGACCTCTCATGCATGGACCAGAAGCCCACTTACATGCTCAGAGAGCACCTTGAATATTTTACATTGTAATTTATCCTAACAGATTATGTGTGCATGGATTTATGTATTGCCTATACTTCTTCATTAGTGCCAAGTTGGAAATCGTGTCTTTTGTTTAATTTTATGTGTAGCACATAACATAATGTTTAATATAGACAGTAAAGAAATAACCTATTTAAAGAAATAACCTAATTATTCAGAGCTGTGAAATACTAGATGTTTAATAAATTACCTATTTTAGTGTAACCTCTATGGTTACTCTAAAGAACTCAAAGTAGACATACTATTTGATCAGAGCTACTCCACTACTGGGTATCCCAAAGAAGAACAAGTCATTATATAAAGTAAACATGTTTTTGTTTTACTTTCTGTGTTTTATTTTGCTCAGAGAAAACTATTGTGGTTTATTCTTTTGATTATTTTTCTGATTGTCTAGATTTGTTTTTCTTTTTATCTACAAAGATGATACTTTTAAAGTGTATATTTTTGATGGACATTGTTTGGATCTCTTGAAGGTCAAAGGTTTATTTTTTGTTTGTTTTTTTACTTTCATATTAGTATTTTACAATATGTCAGAAAATCATTAATTATGGAAATAAGCTAATTTGTGGGGAAATTGTTTTAGCATTAGATTAAAATGGTACTTTGTAAAATAAATTATTAAGTAATTAGGATTAATTAAAAATGTGGAAACTATAGTTATATATTAATTATGAAACCATTTTAAATAATCAAACATATTTTCTATATACTAGATAAGATGCAGATGATAAAAATATTAATAAAAAGAAATAGTACACTTAGTTTAGGAAATTTTCTGTCAGTACTTTATTTTTTCTAAAATTGCTTCACTTGACTGTTTAGCTATTTAGATTTTTAACAAAAAAATGCTGAAAACTAGGCTTAGTACTTTAAAGAATGACATAGGCAGAATTCTAAAGAAGATCATCTTGAATAGCTTACCCAACTAAAATAAATGAAAGCTTTAAGAAAATCAGCAAAAACAAAATATGACTTATATGTTAACCTAGAGTAAATCCTCTTTCAGTTGGAAATGTGATTTTAAAGTCCATGGAAACAGTGCAGAGATTATTTCAAAAATCACTATTGTGGTACTGATAATCTCTGAGTTTTATAGATATATCCAAGAATTGCAAAAAGATAATAACAAAACGCAGAACTCTAGTTTGAAGCAATTCATATGAGAGAGAAAATTACTCTTTCATATTTATCTATGTAGATAGATAAAGGAAAATAAAATAAGATAAACTATGTCAGTACAGTTTTCCCTAATGTTAATGGACATGTGATATTATCAAAATTATTTTCAGTTTAACATACTCAGAAGGATTTTTGTGTGAGTGATCTATATATAGTCATTGAATGAGAGTGAATAAGGTAATTTTACAGTGCATATTAGGAAGAATACTTTCCTGGAACTCCAAAAGGACATTTTTACATTTCTATTGCTTTAATGATTCTAAAACATTATGTACTCCTACACCACACAAAGAAAAGTGCTGGCTACAGGATAAGATTGAGAGCTTTAGCTCTTTTTGAACAAAAGCTTTGTCTCTTTGTGTGTTCTGAGAAACTGGTTCTTACATGCTTCAAATTATTGGTCTCAATGGTGTTGGCGTTTTATCCCCACTATTTTCTCTCAGTTTTCTTGATTGTTAGACAATGGTAACTGCAACTTGTGACCAGGGTTTATAGTTTGTTTTGTTGTTGCTCTATATAGATGTTGATAACTCTCCCTTTTCCTCAGTTAATTTTAGGGGAAAATCATCAGCAATTCCATAACTGTATATGCCAAATATATAAGAATGTATTTTGCCATCATGGTTGAAAGGATATGTTCTAATAGTGAGCAATGTTTTAAATTCAAATTTTTCATTCATTTTTAAAAGGTAATATGATCTTTAATATTTGTTTATGTTTGTAGAACAGTTTCCTTCTTCCATTAAAAATCTGCATATCTAAATATGTGAAAGAATCTAAATATATTTCTTGATTCAAATCCAACATTTCCCGATGTTTATTGTAAAATTACCTGATCAAAGCTAGAATTTTCAAAAGTGTTAACGTTTTTAGAATATTGGTGATGCAAATCTTATGGCTCTCTTTTTTTTTCCGTTTTTCAAAATAACATTTTGAACAAAATAACAGCAATTTGTTTAGAAATGCAGTAAGGTACTCTAAGGACCCTCACTTTGCACAATGTGTATATGGCTTACCCAATGGAAAATCAATGTAAACACATCAACTCTGACAGGCTGTTATCAACATTTTACAGAGCCTAAAATCAACCTGAAAGATAACCTTTTGAAACTCAGAGGAAAATACACACTTTTATATTTGCCAGTCATTCTCTCTTAATGGAGACAAAGCCAGAGACTGTGTCTTTAAAACCATGTGTTCTCCAATGAATTGCTTCAAAAATTGCATTTCCTGTTGGCAGCAACTCTTATCAGAATGAGACAATGCTTTGGCCTGCATTATTTAACAAAATATTGCATATTCACATACCTTCTTACAGGAGTTATATAATTTGAGATACTTATTTATTACTAACTTGCCTTTCCTGGCTCTGATGCAAAAGGAACCTTCCAACTCAAAGAAATAGGAGGCAATCAAAGTTTGTCTATTTTAATTCAACATTGTATGAAATATTTTATCTGTTTAAGAAATGATTAAATGTCTACTCTGTTCCAGGCATTTTAGAGAATTTACATTATTTAACTTAACTGCATTCGAGAAAGTTCAGCATCATTAACCTCATTTTAGAACTGAGGAAACTAGGGTTTACAGAGGTCAACTAACTTATTCAAGGTCACGTAGGTGATAAGTAATAGGCAGTATTCTACACTTCAGTGCCAAAGTAGATTTTGAAGGTATATGCTATTATCCTGATATTCTTGTGGTCTTAAAGAAGTTTTGTATCTTGGAGCATACATTTCTAGCTGTGATTAGATATTATTGACTTAGAAATAGATACGCAAAAGAATGTAATAAATCTATCCTACCCATTAGGTCTTTTATGTTATTTTAAAAATAGAATAGTTCTAGTATTTGTCTTACTACAACTAATGCTTAAAAATAATTTACCATTTAAAATAAATTTTGTTAATGTTTTTCAGAAAAACATTTCACATTCAACAACTATTTATTTCCCTGTAATATTTTGCTTCTAAACATATAGAAGCAAACAGATCTCAGTGGGTAGGGAGGGAAAAAGAGAATTAAAGTTTTCTATATGATTTATTGCATAGAATTCTATGTTTTTATTTTGAAAATTTGTGGGTGGTTTTCCACAGAAAGAAATGAATGACATGTAGGCAGAAAAGCCACTTGAAGAAAGCATAATTCTAGGATAAGACAGCTTAGCTTGTGAGAGCCATGAAGTTTGAATAGACTAACTAGGACAAAGTAGACATACAGTAGTAGAAAGTTATTACTGTTTATATGTTCACATTAGTATATGTGCAATATCCACAGAGTGTACACAAAAAGAAATTGTAAAGATATAAATAACATTGAGATAACTTCTTTTATCAAAAATACTGGGATAAAGAGGAGAAAAGGAAAAGTCTACATCTAATATGTGAAAGAGAATGAAAATTTTTCTCAGTGTTATCAGACCATTTTTTGTGTCAGTAGGTGGACCAGAAAAATTAACTAAGACAGAAATTCAAGAATGTCTTATTGAATCATGAAACCAATATATGCCAAGTGTTTGTTATGCTATTCATGGATAATATAATTATACGAATGAGTTAGTCTCACTTTCAGAGAGCTCACAAATTCAGTTGTTTTAATAAAGAAGATGGCATTTAAAATGAGTTTTGAAAATTTACTATAATTTCTTTAAATGGTAAAGTTGAGAAAGGTCATCCCCACAGGTGAAATGAATAAACCAAAGCGCAGTGTATGGCAAATGGTTACATATTTTTGTAACACATGCTATGTACCCTTTCCTTCCTTTTTTTTCTGTGGACATTTCTATGTATCCTCTGTAAATAGAATAATTAAGAATTTTGCATAGCAATTTTGTTTTTCCAGAGCATCATCTTTAGGTAGCTACTTTCCACCATATATTGGTACATACTGTGAATGATAAATGACTGTGAATAAATAATGACTGTCACATGACTATAGAAATATGATAAACTTCTCCATTTACATTTTACCACCCATATCTGAATCAAAAATACATTGCAATCCATTAGACATTTGCAAAGTCATTTTGTTTGTTTATTTATTCACTTATTTATTTATACTGAATCATTTCAAGAGTAGTACAGTGAATATGGATAGATTTCATGGGCAGAAAAAATTTCATGTGTGTTGTGAACTGTGTATAAATACTTCATTTTCTTATACCAGATGACCTCAGTGCTTAGATCTGCAGAAAGTGACCTCCCTGGATGTCCTCTAGAATTTAAGAAGCTATTCCACATAGGACAGCCATCTTTCTCCTACTTTTCCTCCTAATCTTCACTTTTCCTGAAATCCTTTCTTTTCGAGGTTCTTCTTATTGCTATTCCTACCTTGCCGTAACACACAAATACACTCTTGAGGAACCACCCTTCCCATTGAATAAATATGTCTAGATCCCCTCTTTTCGTCTTGTAAAATACAGTCTCAGATTTGGCTACTTTACTTTTTTTTTCCTCTTTTGTAAACTTTACCCACATTTTTTGGGAGAATTTAGAGAAGAATAAAAAAAAGTAATCTCAGGACAGCATTTTTGTTGGAAATGAAGATGATGATTTCTATTCTGGGCATGAGAACTTTCCCTTTAAAGTGCTTAATATTTTTTCAAGTTCAACCACTTTTAATTTGAAAAATATCTCTTTTGTCTTCTTCATGGGATATTTTAAATCCTATTTTACTTATCCTATTAACAATACTTTAATTCTAATTTTGTAAAGTAAAGATTTTTGCCTTATGATCACTAAAGTAGGATTAATATTTTCTAGTTACTATCACATGTCTCTAAGCCCAAGATTATCTCATGATCAGGGGATGGAGAAATAATTTTATACCTGAAATCATCACAAATATGTTGATGTACTAGAAAGTGAACTGGAAATGGGGTGCTTTTATAGAACAGAAAGCCTTCATATGAAGATAAAAATATTTTTCATTTTTAAAGATATAAATTAGAACATTATTGTATAAAATTTGAAATGATTTCTGATTTATTCAATAATAATGTTTTGCAAATGATGAATATGTATACTCTTTTGATGCAAAATTCAGACTTAATTCTTTCTCCTTACAGTCATATAATCAAATAACTTTCCATACTTGCTTGAGATAACAAATATCTGACATTGTACTTCCATGAAAATATTTAAATTTGAGCAAGACAAATATAAATATTTTTATAATAAGAACGTTATAAATTAGGTGTCATATGTTTAGATGCCTCAGAATGAATAAAGAATCTGCTTGTAGTCACAGTAAAATGGACAATGGCAATCCTAATTCAGCAAGGAAGACAGTAGTTCAACATATTGTTGGAGCAGTGATAAGAGGACCAGACCTCATCAGGTATTTGAATAGATATTAAAACCTTGATCAGAGATCCAGGGCCTGATGCTCCATCCCTTGGAGAAGGACAATATAATGCTACCATAAGTATATTTAAAAAAATCCCATGATTTTTCACCAGAAGGATCTTCAGCCATTTACCAGGGTAACTGAACTGCAGAAAAAAGAATACTCACTTTTTCAAGGACTATTTTGTATGAAATCTGAACTAATAATGATATCACATGACCCCAAACCCAATAGATTTCTCTAATTAAAATGGGAACAAACCGATTCTAGGGGTGCAATGGCATTCAAGCCAAGTTTATCCTTCAGTGAGTCCAGTGGGCCCCTGGATTCTCTCTGGGGTTATTTCTCAGACCCAAATAAATAATTGGCATAGATACACTTAGATACACAAATACTGTCAGAACCATTACATTCAGTCCCAGACCTGAGAAGCCATTATGGTAGGATGGGCCTCCTTGGAAGATCAGTCCTTTCACCACAATCAAAATAGGATCTCTCTCTTTTTAAAAAATGTATTTTATTGTGTGTATTTAAGGTATACAACATGATGTTCTTAGGTACATATATGTAGTAAAATGGTTACTATGGTAAAACAAATTAATATACCCATCATCTCAAGTACCCGTTTTTATTCTCCTTATGGCAAGAACAGCTATAATTTACTCATTTAGCAAAAATACTAAATACAATAAACTATTATTAATTATAAACCTTATGTTGTATGTTAGATCTTTCAACTTGTTCATACTATATATTTGCTGCATAGTGTCCTTTGACCTCTATTTCTTCATTTCTTATTCCTCCACCCCAACCCTGGTAACAATTGTGTTATTCTCTATCTCTATATATTTGATTTCCATTTTTTATATTCCACATATAAATGAGATCATGTAGTATTTATCTTTCTGTGTCTGGTTTGTTTCACTTAGCCTAATGTCTTTCAGGTCTATATGTGTTGTGACAAATGAGTGCATTTCCTCCTGTTTTAAGGATGAAATAGCTAATATTTACATATATATATATATACATATATATATATATATATATATATATATATATATCAATCACTGTTTTTTAACCCATCCATCCATTGATGGACATCTGGGTTGTTTACATATCTTGGCTATTGTGAATAATGATTCAGTGAACTTGGAAATGTAGATATTTTTAGGAGGTAGTGATTTTATTTTCATTTCAAAATAGGATCTCATAAATCATATCAGCATGACAATCATAAACATTAAAGTTTCAAGGTGACCAACCCTATGATGTCTCATTCCATTCATGTGTTGAGCCTCTGCTCCCACAAGGAGGACTGTGATAGATGAGGGCTGAATGACATCAACATAGCCAGGTGATAGCTTCATTGGGCATCCTGTTCTGGATGTGGTATCTTACTGGAACAAACCTGCTTGATGTGTGGTTATTGATCTGAAAAATGCATTCTTTTAAATCCCTATCAATCATGAGGATTAAAAATAGTTCTCTTTTATATACAAAGAACAGAAGTACACATTTATGATCATGCCTCCTTATCTCTATCACTACATAAAATAGATAAGTCTTGAAATCTTGAAGTTCTGCACAATATTTACCCTATTCACTGTAACATTGCCATCATGCTAATTGGAAATAGCAAACAGAATGTGGTAAGTGTAAACAATTTCCAGTAAGACATATTCTTGTCAAGGGTGGAAGATAAACTCTCCCTGCTTAACCAGTAAAATTTTTAAGTACCAAGGATTTGAAGAATTCTGTAACATTTCCTCTAAGACAAAGTTTGAGTTGTGTGCCTTCACTAAGAAAGTGGCTTAGCATTGATGAATAAGTATATATTATTTTGGGGAATACTAACTACAGTGTTTTTCATATGGAAGGCTGCCAATTTTGATTGAATCTCAAAGTGAAAAGTGTTCCATTGCAAGTACCAACTAGATGTAACCTGCCCTACCACTCAGGCACATGATGTCACTGAGCCATTAGTGCCAGGCATATCTACATTGAATAAAAATGCTGTGCCAAAATCTCTAGTATGACAAAATAAAAGGGTTTCAGAGAAGACAGATCATGTTTTTATTTTGGTAGAGAAGCAAACTACATTTCAAAAATATCCCCTGGTTTATTCTGGGTCCTAACAGAAACTAAATGCTTGACCACAGCATATTTGAAGCTGACCATCATGAACAAGGTGTTATTGGATCCACTGAGTTACAAAGTCAGGAAACCACAGCAGCAATCCATCTTATGAAAGATGATGTCCTCAAGATGAGACCTAGCCAAATCAGATGACTCCAGTAAATTATGTGATCAAGCATCCCAGACTCCTGTGGCATTTCTTTCTGCTGTATGGACACTTCTGCTTCTACTCAAATCTATAGCTTCACAGGAGCTCTTCAGGAGCAACTGAAGGAGGAGAAAAAAGTGTACTCCTGTGTAGTGAAATAATGCATTGAGGTTAAACTTAAATATACATCGTCATTACATTAAAATATCTTTAAGGTGTGACATAAAACTCATACTCTGAGCAATGGACTGAAATACCCCATTTTTATGGAATGAGAAATTGCCTATGATAAGATGAGGCACAGAGAACATAGAAGTGACAAATACTGAAGGAGTATGACTGGATGATCTGAGACAAGGATACCTGGAAGAGAAACTTTCAGGTGGGATCACGTGAGTGAGTATAAAGTATGTGCATTTTTATGTGGCAGGTTATTACCTATCAGAGAATATTTGTCACAGAGGAGGCATTCCAAAACCAAGTAAAAGGATGATTTAACATGTTGAGAGCAGCCAGTCTTTAGCCTAAATTCTCTCCCCCTGGGAACATAGTGAAAAACAGAGGCTCTGCGTGGGCCCAGCAGTATAGTGGAGTCCCTTTCCCAATATTGCTCTAGGTATTGCCTTTGCCGAAAATTCAGCCCACCCATTCCAACTCCCCTGCTCTGCACTCATGCTCTGTGGGGTCACAATTCTAAATAAGTTACCTTGATGCAGGTGTCTGTCTTAAGATATGCTTTCACAGTTATTCAGTCTAGGACAAATAAAAAGACTAGGATGTGTTAGAGACAGGTGTAGGTTGGCAGCACTAACCAGAGGAAAAGAGGAGCAGGGCAAAAATGAGGAGGCCAATGAGCATTTAGATCCAAACCTGCAAACAACAGAAACTTGAGGTTAGGGACTTTTCCTGGCCAGAAGCATGCACAGAAACTTGGAGCTCATGTACAATGGTAACCTTTTCCCCATTAACATACATTAGCATAGTAAAAATCACACCCACCAGAGCAATGACAGTTTACAAATGTCATGGCAACCCTTGAAAGTTGCTCTATAAGGATAAAATTGGGGAGGACCTTTACCTCTGAGAAATCTCAATTTTTCCCAGAAAAAGAATAACTATTCTGCCTGCCATTTAGCATATCATAAGGGGTAGACATAAAAGTAGAAGTGTGGTAAAACTCTAGGGCCTTCTTCACTCACTGAGATAGACCCATTTCCCCTCAGGAAATGTGCTTTTGCTTTCTGTACTTAAAATTCTGCAATGAAAGTTTTTGTGTGGAAGTGCTAAGTGTCTGCCATTTCTATATTGCACCAGCCCTACTTGAAATTTTTCCAAGCAAGGAGCCAGAGAACTGAGAAGACACCCCTCAAAAAAATCATCTCTGATTTTGGCACACATGATAAGAGTGAAGCTATAGGGTCAGTTTTGGAAATAAACTTGAAATGATAATCTGCCATGGTTTGTGTGTAATAGGCCATCGGAGTTACAAAGATCTAAGATGAAACAACAAAGTTAGTAGTTATTATAATATTTACATCCATAAAACCAATGGGTCATCTTTTGTTTCAGCAGTGAAGAGGCCCAAGATTTGATTCCTTGGTGTGCCAACATGTAGATGTTTGGCATATGAGACAGAGAAAGGAGAGCCATTCAAATGAAAGGAAAACCAGGAGAGCATATTCTGGAAATAAAGAGAAGAAAGTATAAGAAGGAGAATACCCATCTATACCAAGCACTATTGATGTGTCAAGTAATATAGGGACAGAAAATTCCCCATTACATTGAGTGACTTGAAGAGCAGTGTAGAAGACTGGACTGAACTGGTTTGAGTAGAGAATGGATAAGAAGGATTAAAAGCTTGGAAATCAACATTCAAAGCATTTTGCTGTTAAAGAAAAAAAAAGCTAATGACTAGTTTATATGTAACTGATGGTGGAAAAGAAGTTAGAGAATGGTGTCTTAAATATGGGAAAGATAAGAAGATGTTTTCATGTTGATAGGAATAAGCTTGTAAACTGAGAAAAGTTACTGCAGGAGTAAATGGGATCATTGCTAGAGTAATGATCTTGAGTTAAGAGAGGGCCCTTCCTTTGACTCAGGGGTAGAAGCCATGGGAAGGCCTAGATAGCAGTGGTCACTTCAAATTCCTTTTCATTTACTGTTTTTATCATTTTGATATGGTGAGATATAAATCGTTACCAGAAATACCTGGAAATACATACACACACAATCTAGATATATTGCTTTAATCATAAAATATATTAATTCTGCAATTGCTGAAAAAAGTCCTTTAGATTTTGATAGTAGGTTCATTATTTTAAATGCTTCCAATATAACATATAGACATATATATATAGTTGTATTAATAGTTATAGGTATGCAGATGTAGGTAATATATGCATAATTAAAACTGAAAATAATTAAGAAAAATAAAATGTCCTACAAAATGAAGGAAAATGCAGCTTATCTTTTCAAATGTCATAAAATCTAATAACCATACATTGGATTATAAGAGTAATTATAATATCATAGAGAAAGGCTTAAGCATTATATAAATATATGATTGACTCATAATTGCTAAGTCAATAACAGGTTAGAAAATTTAACTGTTATGATTTCCAACACTTGCAAAAAATTACTCCATTGTTCATATCTTAACATTTGTCATTTCGAATTGACACTTTTTTAAACTTTAAGAAATGAAAAATGATTTCAAAAATAATTTGATATTTAAAAATGAGAAATATTGTCATTAAGTGACACCTGCACCTTGCTTTAAAAAGTTGTTTTCCATTAGTGATATGCAGTATGACTGCTAAGTGACCAAAATTTTTTTAGAAGCTAAATATTGTAACATCTCCTTTATACAGTGTAATTGAAAAATTAGTTGTTACAAGTTACTACAGTTATATTTTTAAGTGTCAAATTAAGCTATATAAGTACAAACAGTAACCTTAGTGTTCATTTGATCAAAACTCCTCATATTTGAAATTAGGCAACTGAATTTCAGGGAGGTTTACTGTCCTGCCTGCAAGTCTACATGAATATATTTGCAAAGGTAGCAAAACTTAGGTTTTATAGTTTTAAGTTTTCATTCTACATAGTGTTCATTTGTTCAAATATTTTAAATCACCTGTGGTAGGCAGAATTTTAAGATGAGCCCAGGATATATACTTGCCCCTAGAATATGAGCAGACCCACAAATATATTGAGATGTTTAAGTGATAAACACGAAGTGATTTTACAGATGTAGTTAAAATCCCAAATCAGTTGATTTATATGAACTGATATAAAGGACAACAAGCAAATAAAGCATTTAAAAGAAGGACTATATCCTCCTAAAGAGAGAGAGATTTTCCTGCTTGTTTTGAAGACATGAGCTGCTGTGTGGCAAGGCTTCAGAGACTGCCTTGTTGTAAAACGTGTCAGCCTCTAATAACTAAGCAGCCTCCAGCCAATGACCAGAAAGGAACCAGGACCCTGAACTCCAGATTTGCAGGGAAATGAAATCTTCTAATAACCTGAGTGAGCTTGCAGGCAGAATATTTTATAAACAAACTTACAGATAAGAATAGAGACTGGTTGACCCCTTGGTGGCAGCCTAGTGAAACGTTGAGCAGAGGACTCAGATATACAATCTGAATTTCTCACCCAAGAGAACTGTTGAGATAATCATTGTGTTTTTAAGCTGCTATATGTCTTAAAATTTATGTTTTGTAAATTTAACTAAGCTAGGAGAAATAAATACTTGTTTCTGACATTACTAATTATAAAATGATGCATAAATGATATATTGATTTCACTTTTTAAATCTTTTTATTGACTCAACTTGAATTTCACAGCTTTAGTTTCGTCTGAGTAGGCTGGGACAGGGAATCACTAGATCTCAGATATGAACAAATTTAAATGATGATGAAAGACTGCCTTCAGATATTGGCCTTAGCGACATCCACAAGTATAAAGCTTAGGAAAAGAAATGAGATTTAGAACTCAAACCAGAGACAAAAAAATAATAAATCTTTGATTTAAAGAAGAATTGCTCTAGACCATTATAGAAAAATAGATTGAGTGACAAATCTAAATAAGAATCTGGCCAGCTCATTCCTGAGTATGTGACTTTAACGGAATATCTTCCAGAGAAGTATTTTTTATGTGGATTTACCGACTGGACTGGGATTGCTTTAAAATAGCAGAGAATAAGCTTTGCACAAGTACATTTCTTGCAAAGTGACCAAAAATAAATTATACAAATTAAGAAAAAGAAAAACCACTGGGCACAATATACACTACTGTGGTGTTGGGTATACTAAAAGCCCAGATTTCAGCACTGTACAATACATCCATGTAACAAAAAACCACTTGTACCACCCAAATCTATTTAAATAAAAAAAGGAAACATACCTAAAATTTTAGCAGTTCATACTAAAATCTCTGATTGCTTTCTATCAAATTTATTGGACATTTTAAATAATTAAGATGCTTAAAACCAAAACTCTAGTGTGTGTTAGTGAATTTAGTGACTATCATGTAGTATTCTACAGTTCCTTAATAAATGAATATAGTTGGTGAGTCAAGGGCATAAATGCCACATTAAGATAAAAAGTCAATACTCGAGGTTTGGTTAATTTCCTTCTCCAGGAAACTGATTTGATTTTGCACAATTGAAGTATTTTATATTATATTATAGATGCCCATGGTCAATGACCAGTAGTAAAAGTCATAGATATTAAATTTTTCTAATCAAACATATATTGCAATATAAGATGTTAATGTCCTAATTCTGGGAGTTATTAATATAGTGAAGTAAATAAAAATCAACTGATATATTTTGTTGATAAAAGAACCAGAGTTACATTTCATTATATTTTTCAAAACATCTCTGGCCTAATATAATATACAAATGAATATTTTCTGGCTGGACATTTTATGGGACATAATCTTAATTGTGCAGAAAAGATTATTTTCCATATTCTTTATTACAAATTTTAAGTTCAATATGAAGCCAAATTTGATGAGTAAAAAAGAATTTTAACCAAATGAGGCTAAAACCAGTCAGTTCAAGGGTTAATACTTCACTTCTTCTTAAATTTACATTCAGTTCTGTGATGTGCAGTATGCATCAAAACATTGAAATTGGTACTTGGAATGGAATAAAGCATTTGTCATTGATTATCATCTGGCACAATAGCCTCCTACTGGGCACAATTGGTTCATATAGCTGCTGAATTCTAAGATATGTTCACATAATATGTGGTTTCCAGATAATGGTCTATTTAGCAATTTTTCCACTTATTGCAGTGGATGCATATCCAACAGACTTAAATTTAGGGTTGCTATCTGTAGTATCCCTTGCTAAACACAGTTAAATATAGCAGACTAATAGACAAAGGTTGAGATTTTATGTGTCAGTAGTAATTAACATGAATGCAGAGCATCTGTATTAATTATATGGTTTTAACAACAATTACCCAGTGTACTATTTTATGGAAAAAAATGCTTATGTAAAATTCCTTGATATTAGAAGTTTTTAATTCCCTTCTAAGCCCTCCACAATATCTTCTACATAATTGTTAATTTATTCCTATATGTACTCTATTATTCTCTAAACCAGGGTAATCCAATATTTGATGTTAGGCTGATTAGCAAAATAATCAAAATGACAGATTGCTGAAAACTTATGTAGCTTCTCAGTCTCTCAAACAGCTTTGATTAATCTGTTGATTTATAGGCATTTTATATCCTGGACCAACTGGAGAATTTGCTCTTTTTCTGGATGCCAAAAAGATTCCTCACTGAAATGACAGATCTCTGTATTTCTGCTATTTCCTGTGCCCTTTGCCACACATGTGAACTATCAAAATTTTTAATGTGCCAGCTACTTTCTTCTTTTCTGTCAAATCAGCATGATGTCATCAATAGGAGAAATGAATGCGATATCATTCTACAAGGGTAGAATGATAAAGATCTCTGTAGATGACTTGGGCAAGATGAAACAAATAGAGATTCCTGAAAAAAAAGAAAGTAAAAGGCCATTTCAATTAGTTTCAGGTGAAAGCAATCTTCTCCCATGCTTCTTTGCTTGTAGATATAAACCAGAGATTAACATACTTTTTTAATAAAGGACCAGAAAATAAGTATCTTAAGCTTTGTGGACTCTGGAAACTCTGTTGATAGCAGTCAGGTTTTCCATAGCAATGCAAGAGTAGTCATAGACAATATGTAGAAGAATGGATTTCCTCACTGGGTTGCTATGAATGTTTATTTACAAAAACAAACACCCTGCCAAGTTGTCCCCCAGCCACCTCCCCTGCTTTAGTTTGCAGATCCCTGATATAAAGAAACATAAATTTACCAGATGAACAGCATTATTCCAACCCAAGGGCTTTTTGTATGCTCTAGAAAAGAAAATGTATTCCAAGCTGCATCTCCAATGGAAGACAGGACTTGATTAATAATATTTATAGTGTCATTCTCAAGCCTTGTCATTTAAAAAATTATTTTACTTATTCATTTAGATAAAAATTAAAATTAAAACATATGTGTAAGTAATCAAAACACCTGCATAGTCTACATTTTTTATTGTGGCCAAAGTGATATTTAAAATATTCAACCACCAGGTTAAGCAAGGGCACTAAACAATCAAATTGAGGCTGACAAAAATCACTGTATGGTCTATACTAAGTAAATGTCAACTCTGTTGGTGATATTGCATCTACATAGATGTGGATGTGTGTTATAGGCATGATATATGAAGATAAGTGTTTAGACATTTCTACCATTAAGTTTTTTTTAATGGTTTAAGGCTGCCAATGTGAGATTCAGCTGGCTACTGAGCATGTCAATTCCAGCTACGTCCTAAAGTAGAATCTTTCAGCTGGCATGCGGTAACACATTTGTTTGCTGTAACTGGGTTATAATGTCCTGTGATATTGATCCCCTTAGCCCATGGAACATTAGGGCAGGGTCTTTGGAAGCCAGAACTGCTGGCTTGTTACCTAAAGCTAAAGGAACCCTTATTTTTCTGTGGATATCATAACAGGAAAAAAATTGGCATTCTGCTTCCCTCAGGGAATGAGTAAATATACACAGGTTAATGTAGGGCACCTCTGAGTTACAACAAGGAGGTCTCCAGTGATGACTCCATTTATCACCTGAAAAGGCTGCACTCAGTCTGGTGGACTAAAGTTACTTGCTGGAGCTGTGATTAATTTTTTTGAGTCAGTTACTTGGTTGGACTGTGAGTGGCAATTTCCTTTGGGGAAAGATCAGATCAATGTTTCCTGTCAATATGTATGATACAATAGCAAAATTCCTCAGGAGACTCATCACGCTTTTTTCAAAGTGCTTGGATTTGTGTGTATGGGTTTGAAAATGGGACAGGGCCAATATTCTTAGAGCATTATCGTTCATGTGATGGCCCAGATGTTTTCAATCTTGAAATCCTATCTTTACCAGCTACACATTTGCCTGTTGTTTACTTAGCTGCCTATTGATTTCATTCATGAAAGTTATACAATTGTAGTCAGATTTCTGCCATGTCAGACCACTCTCTGAGTCCATTTTTCTCTTCTGCCTTTCATAATGGCCATGATACTTTGATTTTCATGGTTTCTGCTAGCAACTACTTTTGTTAACTCTAGGCTTCTCCCATGGCTTTTAGAACTGTGGACTAAATTTCCCACTAACTTTCCAAATTTAGCAAGCATAGCTACAAATATGTTTTATAAACAATTGAGCACTTCCCCCAGTGATTTTTCATGGCAAGAGTAAAGTGTGGTAGACAGAATAATGTTCTCACCCAAGATGTCCACATCCTAATCTTTAGAAACTGTGAATATATTACCTTGCACAGCAAAAGGGATTTTACAGATGTCATTACACTAAGGACCTTGAGATAAGGAGATTATCCAGGATTATTATTATCTGTGTGAGCCCAATCTAATTATATGAGACTTAAAACCAGAGAACCTAATTCATCTGTAGGAGAGGGAGATGTGATGACTGAAGAATGGTGAGAGGGATGCAATACAGTTGGCTTTGAACACAGGGGAGGAGAACCATAAACTGATGAATGTGAGTAGCTTCTAGATGTTAGAAAAGGCAAAGGAATGGATTTTTCCCTAGTGGAAGCCCAGCATGACACCTGGTCTGACTTCTATCCCATAAAACTCTAAAATAATATATCTGTATTGTAAGCCACAATATTTCTGGTAATTTTTTTATAGCCATAACAGAAAACTAGTACATAAAAAATGTGAAGATTTTTTCAAAAGTTTTTTTTTCAAAAAGTTGTAAAAAGTATCTTTGGTTGAGTTATATATTAGATGCAATTTAATATCTCTGTGTTCTGTAGTCTTTAACTCTCTTCTTCATATTAACTAACTTCATATTGAACGGGGAAAACTTGAAAGCTTTTTCTCTAAGATTTGAAAGAAGACAAGAATACCTACTTTCACTAATTTTATTTAACATAGTACTGGAAGTCCGAGTCAGAGCAATAAGACAAGAGGAAGAAAGAAAGGCCATCCAAATTGAAAAGCATGACATCAAATTGTACCTCTTAGCAGATGGCATGATCTTATATATAGAAAACCCTAAAGACTCTAGTTAATAACTTTTAGAACTAATAAACCAATCAGTATAGTTGCAGGATACAAAGTCAACATACAAAAATCAGTAGCATTTCTATATACTAATAGCTTAGAAAAGAAAGCAAGACAGCAATTTCATTTACAATAGCTGCAGAAAGTGTGATGCCTAGGATTATATGTAACCAAGGAGGTGAAAGATCTCTGTAATAAAACCCATAAAAATAATTAAAAGAATTAAAGAGGACATAAATAAATGATAAATAGTCCATGTTCATGGGTTGGAAAAATTAATATTGTTAAGATATTTATACTTCCCAAAGTGATCTACAGACATAATACAATCCCTATCAAAACACCAATAATATTCTTCACAAAAATGGAAAGAAAACAACTCTAAAATTCTTATGGGATCACAGAAGACACTGAATAGTCAAAGCTATTTTGAGCAAAAAGAATGAGGCTGGAGACATCACACTACTTGACTTCAAAATATACTAAAAAGCTACAGTAATCAAAACAGCATGGTAATGGCATAAAATAGACCTAATAGACCAATGAAACAGAATAGAGAACACAGAAATCCATAGACAACTTATAGCCAACTGATTTTCGGCAAAGGTGCCAAAAGCACACATTAGGATAAGGACATACTTTTTAATAAATGGTACTGGGAAAGGTACATATCCACATGCAGAAAAATGAAGCAAGACCCCTATCTCTCAACATATACAAGAATCAACTCAAAGTGGAGTAACGACTTAAATGTAAAACCTTGAACAACAAAACTTCTAGAAAAAATACATAGTGGAAACTCCATAAAATTGGTCTGGGCAAAAATATTTTGGAGAAGACCTCAAAAGCACAGGCACTAAAAACAAAAAATAGATAAATGAGATTACATCAAACTATCAAGCTCCTACCAACAAAAGAAACAATTAACAAAGGGAACAGACAACCTAAAGAATGGGAGAGTATATTTTCAAACTATGCATCATGCAACAGGTTAATTTTCAGAATATGTAAGGACCAACTCAATAGCGAAACAATTCAATAACAAAGCCAAAATAATACAACTGAAAAATAGGCAAGATATATAAACAGATATTTCCCAAAAGAAGGCATAAAAATGACCAACAGGCATATGAAAAAATTCTCAACATCATTAATTAGCACAGAAATGCAAATCAAAACAACAGTGAGATATTTCCTCAGCCAATTAGAATGACTATTATCAGAAAAGACAAAAAATAACAAATGCTGATATTGATGTGGAGAAAGAAGACCTCATACACTTTTGGTAGGAATGTAAATTAATATAGCTGTTATGGAAAACAGTAAAAAAATCTTCAAAAAATTAAAAATAAAACTACCATATAATATAGGACCAATCCCGTTGGGTATATATTCAAAAGAAATGAAATCTTTTATTTTGTTGCCAAAGAAATACCTGTACTTCCAGGTTTATTGCCACACTATTCACAATGGCCAAGATATAGAATCATCTATCAGCAGAAGCATCAATAAAGAAAATGTAGTATATACACACAAGAGAATACTAGTCAGCCATGAAAAAGAATGAAATGTTGTCATTCACAGCAACATGGATGAACCCGAAGGGCATTACATTAAATTAAATGAAACGGTCAGGCTTAGAAAAACAAACATTGGATAATCTCACTTATATGTGGAATCTGAAGAAGTTAATCTCATAGAAATACAGTGTAATAGTGGCTACTAGAAATTAGGGAGAACAGGGGTATTGGGCAATAGCAAGAGATACTTCAATAGGTATAAAGTGACAATTAAGGGGAATAAGTTCTCATATTCTATTTCACAGCAGGATAACTCTGACTAATAACATTGTACTGCACATTTCAAAATATCTAGAAAAGAGAATTTTGAATCTTTCCACCTCAAATAAATAATAAATATATGAGGTTACAGATATGCCAAATACTCTGATTTGATTATGCCACAATGTATACACGAAATGAAACATCACAATGAACCCTATACTTGTGTATAATTATTATGTCAAAGTAAAACAAAAGTCTAATATTTTTAATAAAGGAAAGATAGAGAAAAAAGGAATATTATCTGAATCAGGAGGAATATCTCTCTATATGTGGGTGCTTATTTCACCTATTATTTAATTCCTGTCCTTCACTTGTCATGCATGTTCATAATTGGGTAGTCTAACATTGATTTCTGTGATGTTACCAGGACAAGAAATTTCAGGGACCAGTACTCTGATTAGGAATGTAACTAGAGATTCATATTTAGTTGACCTCCTTTTGTTTACTTCAATTAATATTTTTTTTTCTGTAGAGGCTCACAATCAAACAAAGGTTAACATTGCTTGGATTAGAGTAAGAAAAGTTTGTGGAAAATTTAACTGTGTTTGGAGAATCAGACAACAGATTATATGAGATGACTAATTTTATCTTTGCTGAAATATTTCCCAAGTTTGGCCTGATGGCAAGGGCCCTCCCATCTTTTACACAGGGTAGAGTAGATATGCTTTTCCGGATGTCTGGATAGCTGTTAAACTATTGTTTGATCTGCTTGTATGCCATCCATTTGAAGCAATTGAAACCACTACTATCATATATTTCTTCTGTACTTTCATAAGAGATTTTCAGTTTTTTAAAGCTAAAGAAAGTCAGAGAACAAATTGTACCCAGGAAACACCTGAAAATAGTATGAAGCTGGAGTTGTCAGAAAAATAATACACTGGCTGAAGATGAAACTCTCAAGACTTTTATAGAATTTTTCGTCGTATACTACTTTAGCCACTCAACATTTTTTTATTTTTAATGATAACAGTATATATATTTCCATGCTGAGATTACTAGTACTACTAACAACATCAGAACAAAATACCAGGAGAAAAAGCCTGTTTCCTTCTGAATTTGTAGATCAGAAGCCAATATATGAAGAGGAAAATATATTGTAAATATAATGACAGAATATCTTTGATATATCCAAAACACATTACTGTTTCTATCAATTGGTATTTGTTGTAGATAGATATAGATGTATCTACTGTACTATTCTATTACAGATTTATTTTTTTTTAAAGTTAATGTTTTATTTTTTCATCAATAATTTAATAGCAGTAGTGAAATTAAAAATTCAAAGTGGAAATGCACAAGAAAAATTTTGAGTTACAAACCTACATGAAATAATTTTTAATAATTCTGCTTTTTTACTTAAGAATAGTTAGCATGAATATTAAATAAAACACTGTAACTTTAACATAATTTATACGATATTACTTAAAATTATTTAAAATTGAAAAAAATATGTTTAACATTATTTGCTAGACAGAATTCAGATTAATACCATTTCTGAATTTCAATTACTTGTTTCTAAGTTTTAACTAGTACCATAATCCTTGTTATATAATTAAAAATTGTATGTTTTAACATCCTCATGTTTTTATGACTATCTAATTAAATTTCTTCTTTGTTTATGGTCTGACGCCTTATGTTTTATTATACATTTTTCAGACTTTCTTTTTTTTCCTCAGATATGCATGGAAAATTTTTATTGTTCACTTCTAAATTACTTATAAAAAGCTAATTCCTGTATTTGTGCTATGAGTAAAATTATTTTGGTAAGACTATTGAATGTCTACGTTATCTTATTTCATTACACCATAAGTATCTAAAAATTATCTACAGCAGGGAAAAACATTAAAAAGCGCCTATATTATAATATATAACGTCTAACTATCAATGTAGAAAAACTGAAAAAACACAGTGAAACCCTTGACAACACAGGATGAGAGGAACACTACTGCCCCCAAGTGCCTAATTGGAAATTGATGATGCCAATGCCTTGTGGGGATAGAAGGTGACTGTGCTGCTCAATCATGCTTTATAGCCATGCAGAATTATTTAATAATATAGCTTATCATCATTGGGTTTATTTTTTAAAAACTTATTGTACTAAAATGCCAAACTTTGGAGTCATTTTCAATGTATCTATTTTTTTTATTCCATTAAAAGTTAAAAGGAAAATATCAGCATCCTGTTATTCTGAATTCACCAGTATCATATTTGGCCACAACTTGGTAATTTTGAGAAAGAATATTGGAATTGGAAACAGATCTGAGAGCCAATCTCAGCTTCATTACATGACCCTGTGCAGGTTATTTAACTAGCAGAAACCCATATTTTACTTGTATTTAATTCTACATCACAATTTTATTTTGAATACATTGTAGTTACAGTGTGATTTTTTAGAGCTGTCATTCTTAACAAATAAATGAACATCAATGGAAGTTTTCTTTACCTTAAGTTTCAACTTAAATGTATGCCACAAGCAGTGGACATAAGGTCTAAGTATATGACAACAATGACTGTCTGCCCCTATTGATGTTTTGTTATACCTTAGCAACTTTAAGTGTGCAAGTTTATCTGGGAGTTGCACAGAAGAAATGCTTTATAAAATGTAACAGATCAACAATTTTATGACTCTCTTGTAACTACTAGCAATGACTTAATAGTTCTGTCCCATTTCAAGATTGTTTTACTTGAATACGAAAAATTTCACTTAAAAAGATAATCAGAGGAAGTGCTACAGAATAAAAATAGGAAAGGATACATGAGTTTTACTTCTGAATCTACAACTTAATACTGAAGCATCGTATACTCTTTCACTGCATTGGACATTGATTAAACAACTCTGAGATCCTATTTCTAACATGTCGGTTTGGCAACAATTGAAATCTCATAAAGTACTCTATTGATAAATCTGGGGAAAAGGAACTCTCACTCATCAGTCAGAGTTCAAAACAGTATAAATACTGTGGAGGGAAAATTGGAAACATCTGAAAAGATTATTTATATGCGTTTATCCTGTGAAATAAAACTCTGCAGACAAATATCTTGACAAACAGGGACAACACACATGCAAAGTTATTTATTACAACACTACAGGTTACACTTAGACACAGGCTATTTATAGCATGATTGAATAAGTTCATAGGGAAGAAATAGTAAGGGTATTAAAAAATTCTCTAAATATTTTATTCTTATGTGAAAATACAAATAAAATAGATATTTTATATAGTTAAATATAAAATTGCATTCAAAAGAAAAATTAAAATTGAATTAAAGAGAAAAAAATAAAATATATATCAAATTTAAAAATATAACCACATAGATGAAAAGATTATTTCAAGTAATTTGGAACATAATGTTCTAACTTCTTCACATCCTTCATATAATATTTTCTTCCTTTTCTTCATATACTAATAATATTTTTAATCCAAAAATCTGTTATAACTTACTTGTTAGGTTTATTTTTAGTAGCACTATATAGAGACAAATATAAAATAAAAGTAATTAGGACAAACTTCTATAAATTGAATTGCAATTTAGCATAAACTCATAGTCCCAGGTCTACAAGCAATGACACTCCAGGAATAATTATAGAGCTAGCACCCATTGTGTTTAAATTCCGTCGTCTTAAACATTTAATATCATATCTTTAAGTAACATTTGTGTTTAAATACCATAACCTATTAAGAAGAATCACATATCCCTGAAGAAATGGTTGATGCCAAATATGAGCAGAAAAAGTATGAGATTAATCTGGAACTCTTAATTCTTTCAGAAAGCAAACCAACAAAACAAAGCAAAACAAGCAAACAGAAAGTAATACAGTAATGTTTAAAGGACAGTGAGGCGAGTTTAAAGAGGTTCTCACAGTACACATTTGGGATATTTTTAGCATCAAGAGAATAATTATGTGATTAACACATCAGAATACAGAAATTCATGAATCCACAGTGATATGATTTACAGAGTATTAGCTTCTAATAAATATAACTGGAAGAAAAGACAGAACTCATCATTTACAGATTTTTGTGTAAGCAAAAATTCAGGTGAGGCTTATCTATGAAGCTAAAAATTATCAGGTGTTGAGTAATATGTTATTTTATGTTGTCAAATTATGACCTCATGTATTAATTTCCAATTAAAAATGAATAATGGATATTTACAATGGGTAGACCTAGCAGTCACTAAATTAACCAAGTGATGAAAATTATCTCTAAGAGTAAGATATACTAGCATTTAGTGCCTCCTTACACAAAATGGTATGAAGTAGAAATCTTCGCATATGAAGAGTTCTTGACAATCAATTTATCCAGAATGTAGCCAAGTCTCTTGACCTAATTTAGATTTAACAGGGACAGAAGAACACATTAAATGACAACTTGAGAACACAATCAAACAAATCCAGAATCTATAACATTCTACATGAAAACTGGCATAATCTCTTCAGAAATCAATAGTTTGAAACATCGTCAACTGTGTGTATTGTTCAGTGGTTTTAAGTGACTAAAATTGGCTTTAAAAACACAGTAAAAATAAAACAATAAAACCTTGATTGGACCACAGTTTGAAAAACAAACTAGCTATAAAATATTTTGGCAACATTTGAATATGAATATATATTAGATTATATTTGAAACTGATAGTTAATTTTCTTAGAAAAGATAATATTGTTGCTGCATAAGAGAATATCATATATACATATATATTCAGTTATGTGCTGTATAACAATGGTTTGGTCAATGACAGATTACATAAATGGGACAGTGATCCTACAAAATTGTAAGGAAGTTGAAAAATTTCTATTACCTAGTGACATTGTTGCTGTCATAATGCTATAACGCAACTCATTACCCACGTGTTTGTGGTGATGCTGGCGTAAACGAACCTACTATACTGCCAGTTGTATAAAAGTTTAGCAAATACAATTATGTATAATATATAATAGTAATGACAATAAATGATGTTATTGATTTATATATTTACTAAACTATACTTTTTATAGATATTCTACAGTGTACTCCTTCTACTTATTAAAAAATTAGTTAACTGTAAAACAGCCTTAGGCAGGTCCTTCGGGAGGTATTCCAGAAGAAGGCATCGTTATTGTAGGAGAGGACAGATCCTTGTGTGTTGTTGCACCCGAAGATGTTCCAGTGGGACAAGATGTGGAGATAGAAGACAGTAATATTGATGATCCTGGCCCTCTGTAGGCCTAGGCTAATGTGTGTCTGTGTCTTGGTTTGTAATGTAAAAGTTTAAATAGTAAAAATATAAAACATTCTAAGAATAGAAAAAAGCTTAAACAATAAGGATATAATGGAGGGAAATATTTTTGTACACCTATACAATGTGTTTGTGTTTAAAGTTATAAGACAAAAAAATTTTAAAAATTAAAAAGTTTATAAAGTGAAATTCCACAGTAAGTGAAGATTAATTTATATTGAAGAAAACAATTTGTATAAAGTCAGTGTAGCCTAAGTGTATACTTTTATAAAGTCTGCAGTAGTGGACAGTAGTATCCTAGGCCTTCACATTCACTCACCACTCACTCACTGACTCATTTACAGCAACTGCTAGTTCTGCTAGCTCCATTCATGATAAGCTCCTATACAGTTGTGCTATTTATCTTTTATATCATATTTTTACCGAACCTCTTCTATGTTAAGATATGTTTAGGTACAAAAATACTTACTATGGTGTCATAATTGACTACTGAATTCAGTACAGTAACAGTAACATGCTGTACAGATTTATAGCCTAGGAGCAATGAGCTATATGATATAGCCTAGGTATATAGTAGGCTGTACCATCTATGTTTGTGTGAATACACTCCATGATGTCCACACAATGTATAAATCACTTAAAATGCATTTCTAAGAATGTAGTTCCATCATTAAATGATGCATGACTAGAAAGAGAAAGAGCATGCAGAATTATAAAACATTATTAAACTTTTACATTAATAAATATTTCCGTGTTGAAAAATTAAAAAATAATTCTCACTATTTCAGAAATAAAACATGGGATTTATGCTTTTAATTTTTCTATGGAAGTAAATGTTAAAAAGTTATCATTAAATGAACAGCAACAAGTTCTATTTGGAAAGGTTGTGATAGACTGGCTATATCTAACCATAGTAAAATAACAGGTTAACCTATTCTTAAAATATTTTAATACATACAGTAAGACTGCTATGAAAAATATTTATATTAGATTTCCTTCCTTCTTCTCAACTCAGTAACAGAAAAGTAATGTATACCTTAGTTTTGTTCACAGAAGAAAAACAAATAAGTGGGAAGATAATTCCAGCCTGAATGGACTTTGGAAAACAGGGTAAATAATACAAAGGTATAGAAGTAATCTACCTCAATACAATAAAGGCTATATATGACCAGACCTCAGCTAACATCATAGTTGATGGCAAAAAGTGAAACCTTTTTTCTAAGATAAAAACTAAGACAATGATGCTCACTCTCAAGACTTCTATCCAATATAGTACTGAAAGTCCTAGCCAGAAAAATTAGACAAGAGAAAGACATAAAAGGCATCCAAATAGGAAAGGAAGAAATTGTTTCTGTTTTGTGACAACTTGATCTTATAGATAGCAAGCCCTAAAGAGCCCACTGAAAACTATTATAACTAATAAACAAATTTAGTAAAGTTTCAAGACAAAAAAAGCAACCAACCAAATTCACTAGTGTTTCTGCACATTAATAATGAGTATCTCAAAAGAAAAAAAAAGTAATTACGAAAATAATCCCCTTTATAATAGTGTCAAAGAGAATAAAATACTAAGAAATAAAATTAACCATGAAGGTATAAGAGATGTGTACTAAAAATTATTAAACAATTGATGAAAGAAATTGAAGACATAAACAAATGGAAAGATATTCCATATTCATGGATTGAAAAAATATGTTATAATGTTCATATGCTCCAAATCTATGTGTGGACTCAATGTAAATCCTTTCAAAATCCCAAAGGTATTTTTCACAGAAATAGAAAAAAAATTCTAAAATTTTGTATATAACCACAAAAAACTATAATAGCTGCAGCAATCTTGAAATGAACAAATTTCAATGCATCATGCTTCTTGAATTCAAATTATTTTAAATTATTTTATACAAATTACTAATGTAGTAATCAAATAGCATGGTCTGAGCATAAAAACAGGCATATAAACCAGTAGACCAGAATAGAGAGCTCAGAAATAAACCACACAGTCACTAATCTTCAACAATGACACCAAGAACACACATGAGGGAAAGGATAGTATCTTCAATAAATATTGTTGAGTAAATGGGATATCCATATGGAAAATAATGAAATTGGACCCTTGTCTTACACCACATACACAAATTAACTCAAATAGAGTAGACTTAATTGCACAACCTGAAACCATAAATCTTCTTCTAGAAAACTTATGGAGAAATTTTTATGACATTGATCTTAGCAATAATTTTCTAGATAAGAGTTCAAAACTACAGGCATTAAATGCAAAAATAAACAAGTGAGACTATATCAAACTAAAAGGTTCTTGCCCAGAAAACAATCAACCTAATTAAAAGGCAATCTATGAAATGGTAGAAAATATTTAATAAGGTGTCAATATCAAAAACATATAAGGAACTCATATAAGTTAATAGCAAAAAGAAAAAAAATCAAATCATCCACTTAAAAATGGGCAAAGACCTTAATAGTCATTTTTCCAAGGAGAACATACAAATGGTCAAAGGTATGTGAAATGGAGCACCACATCAGTGATTTTCAAGGAAATGTAAATCAAACCCACAATAAGATACCACCTTGATCAAACCTGTTAGAAAGATTCTTACTAAAAACTCAAAAGATAAGTGTTGGTCAGGATGTGGGGTAAAGGAAACCCTTTTACACTGTTGGTAAGTTTGTAAGTTGGTGCAACTATTATGGAAAATAGCATGAAGGTTCCTTAAAAATTAAAAATAGAACTACTATATGATCCAGTGATTCCACTTCTTGGTGTATATTCAAAGAAAATGAAATCAGGATCTCAAAGACATATCTGCATTCCATATCCCATGTTCATTGCAGTTTTATTCATAATAACCAAGATATGAAAACAATATAAGTATCCATCAATGGTGAATGAATAAAGAAAATGTGAGAGATAAATAGAGAGAGATAGAGAGAGAGATACAGATATGCACAATGTAGTATTATTCAGACTTTAAAAAAGAAATAAATTTTGGCATTTGCAACAACACAGATGGAACTGGAGGACATTATGCTAAGCGAAATAAGGTAGACACAAAAAGACAAATTCTGCATGATCTCAATTACCTACAGAATCTAAAAAAGTTGAACTCACAGAAACAGAGTTTTATGGTGGTTATCAGGGGATGGGGTTGGTGATATATGCGGAGATATTGGTTAAAGGGTTTGAACATGCAGGTATAAGATGAATAATTTCTGTAGATCTAATGTACGGAATGGAGACTATAGCTAATGGCGACTATAGCTAATGATGCTTGAAATTTGCTAGAAGAATAAATCTTAAGTGTTCACACAACAGCCAAAAAAGGTTATTATGTGAGTTTATGGATATTTCAATTGTCTTTATTGTGGTAATTATTTAAAATATATATATGTATATCACACTATACACTTTAACTATACACAATATTTAATTGTCAATTATATTACAATAAAGCTGAAGAAAACATTATACATTATATGCCTATATCAAAACATTACATGTGCTTCATAAATATGTGCAAAAATCATGTATCCATAATAAATGACATTTAAAATTTAAAAATAAAATATTATTTAAATAATTAAAATGTCAAAAGTAAAAGAATAGAAAAAAATCCAAATTAATGATCATGAGAAATTTAATCTACTCATTTTATGGGCACTATAGTAAATAAATTCAAATGAATTGTCTTATTTTTCTAACACCTCACATTGATTAAATATAGTGTATACATTTTTATAGTTTTGCTTGCTTTCTCCAGATAGTTCATCCCTTTTGAATGCAAATAGTTTCCTTTTCTGAAAGTATTTGACTTCAGTGACTGGTTGAGTTTAACTTTCTATTATAGAGAAATAAAATATTATCTGACATGGGTAAAAAATTTATTTATATAAACTAAAATGATTTTAACAAGTATAATGTTGTCCTTTGTCACTTCATATTAGAATCCATTTGTAAAGTATAAATCATTCAACTTTCATTTCTCTCTAAGTATGATCATTTGAGAGAGGTTTAAAAGCTTCTGCCACTTTCCACATTTGCTCCTACTTACCCTTTCTTCTCACGATGGAAAAGCTAATTCAATTGAGTCAGATTCCAAGAATTTAATAGGAATATGTTATCTAGTGGATGGTACATAATAAGCAACATAGTGGTGTGATAGAAATAAGCTATCAGATAATTTTGAATATATTTTAAAGAGTGGAGAAATTATCTATTTTTGATTTTGATGGAATTTCTTACACCAGATCAATATACGTCATTTCTCAGTGCATAATTAAAAATACATATATTTATTTGTATACAAATTTATGTAATTATTTATATGTAAGTATATAATTGTGATATTTTTATTCCATTGAAGAGCTGCCAAGTAAGTCTGATCTTGAGAAACCTAGACCTCAGGGAAGAGAATGGAAGCAGAGAAGCGAGGTTAATATAATTATATAATTATTTTTCTTTTCTGACATGTGATCATTTCAATAAATGATATGATAGAAAAAAAGATATGATAGAATTCAATAGTCATTCATGATTTAAAATAATTATGAGCTAAGAAAAAGTAATAACCTTAATCTGATGTATAATATCTGAAAAAGTCACAGATAATATTATTGGAAACTCTCTACATAAGCTTATATATGTGGCATGGATGCCCACATCCACCACTGCTTTTAAACTTTGTACTGGAGATCAGTAAGTCAATGGAAAAAGTAAATTACATAAATATTTAGGAGGAATACATAAAATTTTCAATATAATTAGACAAAATGATTAAGTACATATCAATTTTTTTAAAAATCTACAAAATAGCTATTTTTGTAAGTATGGCAATTTGCTATACAAAAGGGCAATATACAAAGTTCAGTTGTATTATTTTATACCAGTGTTTATCAGAAATCTAAATCTAAAAAGAATTCTATTACAGTAGCAACAAGGAAAAGCCATATATACAAATAAGCAAAAGACACAATAATAAATTTCATACAAGATTTTAAAAACCTCTACCACTATACTCAAAACCACAAAATATTATTTAGGTATATTGTCTTAACAAACAAACAAATATTTTAAAACATATTTTAAAATAATACTATTATGGCTGGGCATGGTGGACTCATGCTTGTAATCCTAGCACTTTGGGAGGCTGAGGTGCAAGATCGCTTGAGACCAGGAGGTGGAGAGGAGGCTGAAAAATATAATGAGACAAGGACTCTACAAAAAATAGAAAAACTTAGCCCAGCATGGTGGCCTATCTGTATCCCCATCTGAGCAGGAGGCTGAAACAGGAGAATCACTTGAGCCCAGAAGTTTGAGGGTACATAGAGCTAGGAAGATGCCACTGCACTCTATCCTGGATGACACAGTGAAGTTCTGTCTCAAAAAATCAAAATTACCATTGACAATCACAACCAAAACCATCAAATCTAGTAAACTTAACCAAAATAAATTGCAATACCACTAAATGAAAATTATACAACATTGATGAGAGAAATTGAAGATGATCAAAGTAAACATAGGAATATATTGTTAAGGCAGATAGCCAGCAATTGACCAGGGAAAGAACCCAGCGGCACACAGAGGATCGGAGAATCAGCTTTTATTTCGCCTGCGGGCTCAGAGGGACATACCACCAAACTCTGAGCAACGCTTCCTTATTTTTTCCCATTTTTATACATTTACACAACCAATCAACTATTATCTAACTAGTAGGATCAGCCGTAAGCTTTCACATGTAGTGGATTTTGCCCCGGGCCCCTCGGGTAGGGGCTTTTCCCTATCATCAGTAGAAACAGCCATAAGCTTCACAGGAATCCAATCAGCAGGGCCCTCGGGCAGGTTTTTTTCCTTAACAATATCATATTCATAAATTGAGAAAATCAATGATATAAAGATACTCATTTTTAATTAAACTAAAGACAATGATCACAATAATATTTGTCAAAATCAACAAGCTGGCTCTAAAATTTATATGAAAATACCTAGGGCCAAAAATAGCTATATGTATACATACACACACACACACACACACACACATATATATATATGTATATCTTTAAGGTTCTCTTTCAAGATATATAGATATATCTTGAAAGAGAACCTTAAACTTAGAGATCTACTTAACCATATCACCATATTGAAAGACCTGCCATAAATCTAGGATAATTGAAACAACGTGGGATTGGTGTAAGGATAGACAGAAGACCTAATGACATGGAGTTCCAGAAAGAAACTCTCAGTTACCTCAATACAGGGGAAGCGATGGGTTAGACAGACAAGATAGAAGACAACAAAATAAGGTTGCCATAAGAATTGAGTAAATAAAATCTTGAGCACAGTAGAATTAATTCACACAGAATGAAAGATATATTTTCACAGAATGAAAGATACCTTTTCACAGAATGAAAGATACTTTTTCACAGAATGAAAGATACCTTTTCACAGAATGAAAGATACTTTTTCACAGAATGAAAGATACCTTTTCACAGAACGAAAGATGGTTTAGGGATGAACAAGGGATTGATGGTTTTCTTACTTGATGGTTTCTAAATTGTCTAATAAACTACGTGTGAGGAGGGGTGGATCTGACAGGCTGGACTAGTTTACTTATTAGCAAGCAACAAAGCACAAATCTCATGTCTGTAAATAGCAGTTACATTTATTTGTCTTTCATGCCATGTGCTCATTGTTGTTTGGTAGCCAGGTCGGAAGCCTGTTCATTGTACACACTCAGGGACCAAGGGTGACTGAGCTGCTACTGTCGAGAGCACTATTCATTCCTGTGCACAGGGAGAGAGATCTGGAGGGTCTCAAACCACCAATAAAACCTGCTGGCTCAGAAATAACACATCCATTCATACTTTACAGAAAAGAATGGTTATATACCTCCACCCTAGAGTAAATCCTACCCTGTGCCAAAAGCAGGGTAGAACCAGAAATATTTAACTAAGAACACCATTAACTACCACAAACAAGCAACTTAGAGGTTTAGAGTAACTGTGGTAGGGAAGGAAAGAATTAACTCAGAGAACAGTGTTAGGGCAGGCAATATCCCCCACCTAAAATGGATAGGTAGGGACACTTGTCTTCATAATTGGGTTGGATTTTCCATCACTGCTTAGCATTCATTTAGAATTGCATAGAGAAAGGATTGGAAACTAATGCAAAAGGACAGATTACAAAGGTAGAACGTTTATCAAATTTGTCTTGAGAGTATTAAATTATGTTTCCTAGGATATGGACCAGAGTGAACATGGAGGTGGTTGGCTGGAAGAAAAAGATATTAGGGGGCCAGACACAGTGACTCATGCCTGTAATCCTAGCACTCTGGGAGGCCGAGTTGGGCGGATCGCTCAAGGTCCGGAGTTCGAGACCAGCCTGAGCAAGAGTGAGGCCCTGTCTCTACTAAAAATAGAAAGAAAATAATTGGCCAACATAAAAAAATATGTAGAAAATATTAGTCAGGCATGGTGGCACATGCCTGTAATCCCAGCTACTTGGAAGGCTGAGGCAGAGGATCGGTTGAGCCCAGGAGTTTGAGGTTGCTGTGAGCTAGACTGATGCCATGGCACTCTACCCCGGGCAACAGAGTCTCAAAAAAA
Organism: Microcebus murinus; assembly: GCF_040939455.1. Classification (NCBI taxonomy): domain Eukaryota; kingdom Metazoa; phylum Chordata; class Mammalia; order Primates; family Cheirogaleidae; genus Microcebus; species Microcebus murinus. The sequence continues at coordinate 20,277,177 of NC_134114.1, forward strand.
AAAAAAAAAAAAAAAAGAAGAAGAAGAATAAGATATTAGGGACAAGGACATCATTTGAGTACTGGTAAAACTTTCCAAACTGGCCATAATTCATGATAAGTTATTCGCCACATACCGAGAAATATGTAGTTTAGAAGTTAGCAAAATTAGCTGGCAATTTAATGAGTTTTAACATTAAGTCAATTTCTTTAAACCTAATCCTATACCGAATTGCTAAACCACTGTGTTTGCCCTCTGATTTCTCCATCATTGTAAACTGGATCTGGAACTTGCACTCTTTTATTAGTTCATGAATCCTTTCATTAGTTCAATCACAGTCTGGGGCTTCTGCTTGGATTCTTTGCAATAATTTACTTAATATTATTATTTTACAAATTATTCTTCCTGATACTGTGAACCTCAAGTTTTGATCACTGACTGGGGTTTTAAAACTCCCAGTAGATATCATCAGGTCTCTCTCCTGGAGAGTTGAACCATCCCACTGATTTTCACACACATTCATATCTCCCAAAATTGTATCTGTTTCTAGTTTGCCTCCTGTTTCTATTTGCCACCTGAATATTCTGAGACATTTCCCCATGACATCAAATCCTGTTCCTGGTTCTGAATAGATTCATGAATTACACCTTAGACTGATATCTAGCTTGCTATATTTGGTTTGCCATTTACTATGACTGGCCTCTCAAGCTGCGCCTTTTCCTCCATTTCCTGTCAAATTCAATCTCAGTTCTTTGTTACACCACACTGACTTCTTTTATCAAAGACGCAAATGCTTTTCACATAAAACCTTTCAAAGCAAGGCAGTCATTCAATACTTAAACCAGTATGTCTGAAAAACCACATTTTATACCTACAAAATAAATTCCCAACTATAAATAAAAGATATATCCTTAATATAGCTCAATGATTACAGGAGAGAAAAATTTTAAACAAGACAAGCTGTCCAACAAGAACTAAGGTAGATAGAAAATATCTACAAATAACATATCATACTTTGCCTTAAATATTGCTTTTTTCTCTAAAATAGTATTTTCTCTAAAATACTATAAAATTTTCTCTAAAATAGTATTTTCAATATTTTTTTCACACTGCTTTTTCCAAAATTAACTATACATCAAATATAAAATATGGCAGTTATTGTTTTCCCTTAATCATAATGTTATTTCAAATCTAACTTTATTTTCTACATTTTTAAGGGTTTTTTTGTGCATATGTGGATGTTTGTGGTTTTGTGTGTGTGTTTTAAAAATAGTACTAACACACTCCTAAATAAAACTTAGCATGACACTCATTAGGCATTAAGCATATTTTGTTTATTATAACAATGAATTTAGGGATAAGAAATCATATACAGATAACTTATTTTATATGATTTCATGTTTCAAAAAATTATAGTTCATAAAAAAATTGTGATGCTGTTTAAGATGATAATGTTAAAAAATTTGACAGGCATGGCTATTTGTATATAGTTCAATTACTATTTTTTAGTCCATTAAATTTCTTGGTCATTTTTTAAATTAGAGAAGTCACAATTCAGGTGATGTCATAAAGACAAAAAATATGATGTCATATTTTATATTAAATTATTTCAATATCTAGATCACACAAAATGCAATTTTATAATGGTAGATAAACTTCATAAGATTATCAAATAATTGGTAAGAACCACTGATAATTTCTAAGCTAAAGACATTAAGATAAGCCCCTTTAAAAAGTATTTACTTATTATTTACAGTTCTCTAAATCATTACTGTTCTTCAAGTAATCATATAGCATTAGTTAAGATAATAGTGCTAAGTAATCCATTGATATGAAGTGCTTATGATATTTATGTATTTAGTGTCAACATAGCAGTAGTGGGAAACTCTATCTCAATAATTTATTTAAAATCATGGATGACAACACATTAAATATGCAATAGAGAAAATATTCTTTATGTTGAATGGAATGTTGTGATTTCTGGGCATGTCTAAGAGTGTTTTGCTACTTGTTATTTAAAAATCACATTGTTACTATTCACAGGTTGGATTTATATATGCCATACAATCCTACTGTTAAAATATTTGCTTGTTTTCAGGAGGTAAAACCACCATGTGGACCCATAAGTACTAATGAAATGACTTTAAAATTTATTAAGTTATGAAAAATATCAGGATACTAATAAATTTGATTCAATAAGTGATAATATTATGAATAGGTCATTAAATATGAAATGTTCGATTTGGAATAAAAAATGTAGTTTATTATATTTCAAACAAGAAGAAGTAGAATTAATCAAAGTATGCACCTAAATTATTGACACAATTTTGCCATTTTAACGGTAGCTTATTTATGCCACCAACGAAGAAGCCTGGAGAGTGAATAGTGATGAAATCCCAAAAGGTGTTTTCCACAGCTTGTTGAGAATTGAATATTTTTCCTTGCAAGAAGTGCTTCAAAGCCTGGAAGAAGTGGTAGTCAATTGGTGCAAACTCTGGTGAATATGGTGGATGACAGAGAGTTTCCAAGTCCAGCTTCTGTAGTTTGAGCAGCTTTGTTTGTGTAACATGTGGTCGAATATTGTCTTGCAAGAGGATTGGCCTGTCTCTATTAACCAATCTTGGCTGCTTAATTGCAAGCATCCTCATCGTTTTGTCTAATTGGTTGCAGTAGACATCTGCTATAATTGATTGACCAGGTTTCATGAAGGCTCAGTGGATAATGCCAGCGCTGGACCACCAAACAAACACCATTAGCTTTTTCTGATGAATGTATTCATTGATAGAAGAAACACAAATAAAACACACATCACTATCCATGAATATGTGGCTTTAAAACTTCATAGAGTGTCTTCTCTATTAAATTGGAATTAACTGATAGGCACACAAGTACACAAAGGAAAGTAGAAGCCATTGGAAATCAAGCAGGAGGAAGGAGAGAGGAAGAGAAGAGCAAAAACCTACCTAAAGAGTACAATGAACACTATTCAGGTGATGGGCACATTTACAGCCCTGACTCAAGCCATGTATCGAAACCATCGGAGACAAATTGAGGTTTTAGTGTAAAATATTTTATTTTATACTAAATAAAATAAAATTTAGTATAAAATATTTGTTTTACACTAAAACCTCAATTTGTCATAGCTATAAAAATAGGGTGTTGAATGCTTAATTGAATTTTTTCCTGAGAACTGGCAAACCATTTTTATTTTAACCTTAATGTGGGAAAACTTTAACATGTACCTTCAGTTTTGCCTGACTCTGTGTAAATGATGGCTATCATCATTTAGTCTTTCATGTGGGAAACTTCAGTACTAGCAGATTGCATGCGCTACACAGCTCATTGTACAGCCTTTTTGTAGTTTGGACTATGTCTTTATACCTTATATTTTACACCTTTTACCTGAAAAATAACTTCACAACATTATCAGCTTGTTTTTTGTGATTTGACACCATAAAGGGTTATTACTAGTAAATTTTTTTTAATTCTTTGTTACAAAAAAAAATTGTGAAAAAAAGAAAAAAACAATTATCAAGATTTCTTTTAATTGACCTTAAAGGGCAAAAATCTAAAACTGTTATTACTCTTCGGTAAACTCATGAAAAGATAAATTCTTTTCACACAGAATTTAATTAGCTTGACTTGTATCATCTACCACTTGCATCAAATATCAACAATTCCATGAATTTGTAATATGCTTTTTTTTTTTTTGCTCTAAGTAGATAATCTTCTGACTAATATGATTTTGGAGGAACCAAGAAAGATAATTGTAAATCTTATAGATATTATTAACTTTTACCTAGAATATCTCAGCATTCTTAGAACATCCAGGAACAATGGTCAGAGTATTGAAAGCTCCTCTCCTTGATGATGAGAAATTATGTCCTTAAAGTTAGAACCATAAAATTAAATCCCAATTTGCCTGATATACCTCTGATTGTCTTGTCCTATCTCTTATGTTGTTGTATTTTATTTTACCAAAAAAAAAAAAATTATACCACCTCAGCCAGGTGATCACCATTAGGATCAACAGTGATAAATTACACTGATAGTATGTACCTTGGGTATGAGATGAAGAAAATAGCACTTTACCTCTATGGACTTCCTTCCCAAAATTCATAACTCTAGTATAATCATGAGAAAAACAGACAAATAGCAATACATGGATATTTTACAAAATACATGATGAATCCTCTTCAAAACTGTCAAGATTATGAAAGATAAGGAAAAGCTAAGAAACTGCCCAAGCCAAGAAAAGCCCAGGCTTTCTTATGTGATTGGTCAATGTAATGTGGCATCCTGGATGGGATCCTGCAACAGAAAAGGGCATTAGGTAAAAACTAAGCAAATATGAATAAAGTACAGACTTTAGTTAGTAAAATACCAATATTGGTTCATTAATTATGAAAAATGTACCCTATTAATGTAAGATATTAATAATAGGAGAAACCGGATGAAGGAGATATATGACAACTCTCTGTACCATCTTTGCATACAGAATATAAAACTATTCTAAAATTAAAAAAAACTTAAAAATATCTTATAATTTTTATACCCCTTAATATTTTGAAATAAAAATAAATATTTTTAAAAACTTCATAGAAAAAATAGTAATTAAAAGTTATCCACTAAACTGATGATAATAATTTTCTTGGGTTAGGAAAGTGGATTAGAGAGGAGTGAATATTTTTTAAAAATCTTATTGTTTGTATTTAGATAATGAGAATAAATTATAAAGAGTTAACTAGACATAAACTTTTTAAATGTTTTTTTATGTTAATTCTAAATTAAATTTTTATTTTTATTATTTTAATTTATTATTCCATTAAGATATAAAATATAATTTCAAAATTTTCCTAAAAAATAACTAATTACATAAATGTAACTTTATTGAAAAATATAAATGATTATTTATTTAGAATAACATTTACCTCAGAATAAAAGTCCTTACATGAAAATCATTAATGAGAAAGATTCTTTTCTAAATACTATAATAGAAAGCAAGCAATATTTCTAGGAGCCTCAGAGATTCCACTGCTTTCTCAATTACTTCTCCATTTGATCCTCTTGAAAAATATGTTTTTTCTTCAATAGTCACGTGTGAACATAACTGTATTATTCCCCTTAACCAAATGACTCCTTCAGTCCTGCTTTTCTTCTTGACTGCAGGGTACATAAGGAAACATTTAACACACAAGAACTATATTTCATGTTGTAGGGTTTTGTTGATAAACAGCTATGACTCAATGACTCTTAATTCTCACAACAAACCTATGACATAAATAATAATGATTTTGCCATTTTAAATATGAAGAAACCAATGCACAGAATGGTTAAAAAAGAATGGTAAAGGGCCTTCTCTAGACATTATGGCTTGATGTTTCCAACTTGCCCCTTGGGATCCATGCGTCTCTTTTCTCTACCCTGCTCTATGACTTAGGACAGAAGCTCCTAGGTTTAAAACCTTGCTTTCTGATTGTTTTCATTAGGAAGCATGACCAGGTGATAAGGAGAGGAGAGTAATGAGATTAGGGTATTTATTCCTCCCTATATCCTTGCTATGGCCCCACATATTGGCTGATTCAGTCATCTCAAAGCCAATCACAATTCTAGTCAAAGTAGTGTTTTAGCTAAGGTACTCAAGAAAGCAGAACTTGAGGCAAAAATATTTTGTATACTTTATCAGAGGTATTTAATTCTGTTCAAACAGGCCTGAATAAGGCAGGCAGGATTGAAGAATAAGAACATATATTAACTAGCAAGACACAGCTCTAGCAAAAATGGCCAGTTACTCAATCTCTCCAGAAATCTTCAGACAAGCTGTATGAAAAAACATCCAGCCAAGAGACGAGATGGAAAGGAAAATGTATCTGTTGTTTCCTTTTTGACCTATGCCTAATAGTCAAAGTTCGATTCACACCAATCAACTTCCAAACTTCTAGTTTGCATTACCTGTTCTCTTGGAAACAGCTGGGGAAAGCCCATCTCACATTTTACAAAGAGAGGCTTTGAGTCTGAAAATGATGGGGTGAGTCAGACTCAGTAATAGACCTTCAGCTTCATGTGTCTCTAATAACTTGACCACTTGGTCAACACTTGACTATTTGTTCTGCCCCAGAAGTTACTAAATAAATGGGCAAATGCCTAGAGCCACATGAGCTGAAAAGATCTGAGATAATATATAGAAGGTATAAAATGAAGGAGGCTTTCTCCATTCAGCAACCTTCCCTTATCTGAAGACTTGGAGACTGTAAAGTTTCCCTTCCCTTTCTGGGTTTGGATCACTCCATCATCTTTTTCAATGGTCCCTATAACTTGCCAAATTAAATTCTCCTCAATTATTGTGCTTCATTTTGCTACTTTGTCCTGTAGGGGTCCTATCTGAATATTTTCTTTCCACAAAAATAATTTTTCAATGTTTACATAAATTTGTTTTTAATAGCATTTCTTTTGAATTTCTGTTATTTTCCTTCAATTTAATGGTGAATAGATTTACTTGTTCAATCTTTTTTCAGAATGCCCAATACTTCAACAGCTGAAATCATCTACTCCGGATCTGCTTCTCCTTTGTGATGCTGTTTATTACTTACCTAAACTCAGTATTTGAGAATCACACCAGATTTCTCTATGTTTTTCACTCACCAGATTGATCAGTCACCAAGTCCTGACAACTTCATCTTCTATGTATTTAAGACTTCATCTCCTCCTATAATGCAATTGTCTTTTTTCAAGCATCATCTTCTCTCACCTGGATTAGAGCCATACTTTAGCTCATTCCTGTGACTAAAAACTTGAGCCTCTCACATCCCACTCCCACACTGCTGACAGAATTAGCTATATAATTGATAAATACAATGATATTACAGTTTTCTGCTTTATTGCCTCCAAAATAATGCTCATGCTGCCATATATTATCTTCAGTGCTCTGGCTCCCGTTGTCCCTCCTGCCAGGGCCTATTCTTCTCTAATATCAGCCAATGGTAATTTAGTTTCCCAAATACCAGATGCCTTTTCGTGTTTCACTGGATTTACCACTGGATGGAGCAATAGGGCTACAGTTAGGCCAAAATGACTTCAAGGGTGGCAAACCCAAAGTCCACATGTGAAAGTCAACTGAAGTAATAGTCATTAATTAGGAAGTGATTGACCTTTATAAATGGGGGCTGTTGGTCCTATATTTCAGGTAGTCTTTACCATTGAAAGTGAGACTCTGTTGCCAGATATTCTGATTTTTCATTGTGACTCTGAAAATGAAATATTTTGATTATAAAATGCCCTGCTTTTTAAACATTGATTCTTTAATTTTGCTTTATTTTTAATTGTGTAGAGGCCAGAGAAAACATATCTTCAGTCTCAAAGCATCCCAATGGCTACCGGTTTGTAAACTCCTCAGTAGTTCTTTCAGATTTTTTGGAGTGAAATAACTACAAGTTAAAATATGGTTTCTCATGGTGACATGGACTTTCTATTAGACATAGTAAGTGCTATTAATAATATGATGTCTATTCAGCCTGAGCAAGTGTGAGACCCCTTCTCTACAAAAAAAAAAAAAAATAGAAAAATTAACTGGGCGTGATAGTACGTACCTATAGTCCCAGCTGCTTGGTGAGAGGATCGCTTGAGCCCAGGAGTTTGAGGTTGCAGCCAGCCATGATGACAACACTGTACTCTAGCCTGGGTGAAAGAACAAGACCTCATCTCAAAACAATAAATAAATAAAATAAAATTTTTATTATTTATAAGACAAAAATGAATCAAATAACTAATAATCAAAAATTAAAATTATTTGCATTATATACTTCTAGATGAGGAGGTTTTCTTAGAGAGTGTCCATGCCAAACCCTTTATTTTAAAAAGAGGTAAAGATCTACATCAATATTACACAATAATGTCCAAAAATGTGTAATCAGTAATCCACCATCTTTCTTATCAGTGACCTTTTTACTAAAGATATAACCTTTCATGAAAGGAGAAATAAAGGACAATAGCTTGATTAATTATAAGATATAGGAATAAATATCAGTAAATATAGATATCTTAAAATTATAAACATTTTACAGAAATGTTGGTGTGTATATATACAAACACACATACACAATTTTTTTTTTTTTTTGAGACAGAGTCTGACACTATCACCCTGGGTAGAGTGCAGTGGTGTCATCATAGCTCACTGCAACCTTAAACCCCTGGGCTCCAGATATCCTCTTGCCTCAGCCTCTCAACCCACACCACAATCCCTGGCTAATTTTTCTGTTTTTAGTAGTGACAGGGTCTCATTCTTGCCTCAGGTTGGTCTCGAACTCCTGAGCTCAAGCAATCCTCCCAGCCTCCCTGAGTGCTAGGACTACAGGTGTGAGCCACCATGCCTGGCTTCACACTCACACATACACACTGACTATTTATATTACATATTTTAATAGGAATATACAATATATTATTATTTTCATAGTGGAAATTTCCAGCAAGGATATTTATAGAATAGAAATTCTATTTATTTTTAATCAATGTTTATTATAATTAGCAATATCCTATAATGAATTGCTCATTGAAATAATTTACTTTAAAATTATGTATTTCCTAGTAAAATGCATTTTGTGTTCTAACTATACTGAAGTACTTTTTTTACATTAAATGTGTCAGGTATATGATCAGTTAAAGCAGTCTTTTTTATAATAGTAGCAACTTCTTCAGAATTTCAGACATTGGAAATTTATCTTTTATTCCACAAATACTTGTTTATTTGGTGATTCTTTATTTCCCAAAATCGCATGAATCAAGAAATATGTATCTTTGTCATCAGGGTAAGATGAAAATATCTGCTTATAAAATATAACATTGATTCTTTCATAATATGATATCAGCATTTGATATCACTGTAGGCCCTGGGAGGAGGGACATACTCTCCAAGAGGATGGTCTGACCTGCTTCTTCAGCTATAAGACTGCATGATATATAGTAGGTTCTCAGAGAAAATTTTTATAATAATGTGTATAAATGGAGTAAAGAAAAATATTAGGGAATAAAAAAATTACAAATATTTTTAATTCATCACAATAAATATATACATTGGAGATACTGTTTTACTATTACAGTATAAATTAGTATAAATAGTTAAAATTCAGATATTAAAGAAAATTTGAAAAGAAACAATTTTTGAGTAAGAATGCATGATATTGCTTTATGTGGAAGAGAGAGCTAGAGGACAAAATGTAAATTGCAACTTTTGGTAAATGGCATAAAAACAAAACAAATAGAACAAATATATCAAATCATTTTCCTTTTAGTTGGGAATAAAAGGTTAACTAGAAGATTATAAATTAAAGTTTATTTTTGAAAAATGCTATTTGTCGAGGTAACAAAATTAAACATTTTCTATTAAATTTCAGTATACGCTTTTATTATAGATCTCATATATCTTATGTATAGACATATCTATTATGTAACCACAGACAGGGAGACATGTTGCATTCATCCATGCCCAAAATATTCTATAGTTTATTGCTTTAGCAACATAGCAAAGAAAAGTCTGTCTCTATTGTTTTTTTCAGTGGTACTCTCTATGCTTACCTTGCTATCAAACAGTTCTGGATGGTGGCCTTAAAATGTTCACAATTTGTGTGGTTTAAATGTAGCCCATAGAAGCATTATTAAAAGTTTAAAGTTTCTGGAAAATATTAAACATTTTCACAAAGAAATACATTTTCATGTGGTGACTTCTCTCGTATAAATAAATGATAGGTACATTTTGGTAAATTAGATTATCAACTTCTTAAAAGTATATTATGCATGTAGCCAAGTCTTCTATCAGTTTTTAGTATCATCCCTGTATACCAGTGCTTATTGAATTGTGGCTAGTCAATTACTTACATAAGATTTTCTTGGGGTGCTGATTTAAAGAGCAAATTCATGTAGGAAAAGAGGAAAACATCTACAGAACATTGGAGATAGGAACAATGCATTTTTAAAAACAATTTCAAGTGATTCTGATACACCATTAAGTTTTAAAACCACAGCTATAAAGAAAAGTTAGATATTTACTTATGTGAGCATTTATTTATATGAAATTTTTAAAAATAAGAATAATTCCTTAACCATATTGTTCCACAAGATATACAGTTGTTTGAAGACATGAACATTCTTTGTATCTTTAGCACTGAAATGATAGCCCCAGTTCTAAGATGTTGTGAGAGGAATGCTCATATTTTAATTAACAGGCTACTTTTGATGACAATGACTTCAAAAGCTTCATTTATAAAGAAAAGTCATTTATTGACAAGGTTTCTTTCAATTGTTGGTGAGATGATTAATTTTATATGTCAACTGGACTGAGTTTAGGGATACCCAGATAACTGGTAAAACTATTTTTGGGTGTGTCTGTGAGGAAAGAGATTAGCATTTGCATCAGTAGACTGAGTAAAGAAGCTCCACTCTCACCTATGTATATGGGCATCATCCAATCCTGCAGTCCCCAGTCCCTGGGCCATGGACCAGTACCATTCCCCAGCCTGTTAGGAACTGTGCTATACAGCAGGAGGTGAGCATCAGGAGAGTGAGGGAAACTTCATCTGTATTTACACCTGCTTCCCACACTCACATCACCACCTGAACTCCACTTCTTGCCAGATCAGTGGCAGCATTAGATTCTCATAGGAGCACGAAACCTACTGTAAACTGTGCATGTGAGGGATCTAGGTTGCATGCTCTTTACAATAATCAAGGTTTGATGATCTGATGTGGAATTGAGGTGGTGATGCTAAAACTGGGAAGTGGCTGCAAATACAGATTGTCATTAGTAGAAAGAGTCAAAATTCACAGACCATAATAAATCAGTTCCTTGCAGACTCATATCAAAACCATATCAGTGAGTGGCAAGTGACAATGTGCTCTAATAGAAATAAAGTGTACAATAAATGTAATGCACTTGGATCATCCTGAAATCATCCCGCCTCCTCCTGGCTTCCCACCGCCAGTCAGTGGAAAAATTGTCTTCCATGAAACTATTCCCTGGTGCCAAAAAGGTTGGGGACTCTGATCCAATCCATTGAGGGCCCAGATAGAACAAAAGGAAGAGGATGGGTGAATGAGTTCTTTCTCTTCTGGACCTGGGACATCTATCTTTTCCTGCCCTCTGACACCTGAACTCCAGGTCATCAGACTTTTACATCCAGAACTTACACCAGTGACCCCTCTGGGCTGTCAAGCCTTCAGTTTTGTGTATCATCAGCTCTTCTGGTTCTCAGATCTTCAAAGGCAAACTGAATTACACCACCACCACTAGATTCCCTTGTTTTTCAGCGTGTGGATGGCAGCTCAGATGATTTCTAGGCCTCCATAATTACATGAGCCCATTTCTATATTAAAGTCCCTTCTACCATCTGAGGACACAGCAAGAAGGTACCATCATGAAACAGTCTTCAGAATTGTGAGAAATAAATATATGTTGTTTATAAGCCACCTAGTTTATGGTATTTTGTTATAGCAGCCAGATGGACTAAGATGATTAGGAAATAAAAATTTTAAATCTTCAAGTGCTAATTCTCTTCTAGCATTCTAGTTAATTTTGATCTTCAATACTATAATAATGTTACTTCATGAAACATGTATAGGTCTATTAATTACAAAATATATAAGGGAATTCAATAATATTGTGACAATTATGTTGCTACATATTTCAGTATAATGCTCTCCAACATATATCTTCTTCCAAGCAAATCTGCATCAGTATGTAATACTGAAAAATTTTAATTTTGGTTTAAAGTATTAACAGACATTCAAAGTGTTTAGTTTTGTAATTTTTAATAACTTTTACTAAGGCTGCTATAAGTAGTTTGTAATTTGCTTTAGATATCTTAGATTTTTTTTTTAATATTACCCTTATTTCCTTGACTGATTCTCATTTGGAGCTTCACTTTGAACTCTGTGGTATCTAAATTTATAACCCAAGCCTATTTTTGATATCTACCATAGAACTAGGGTAGTAATTTTAACAACTAAAGGGTCACACTCAAAATGCATTATTTCAGGCAGCAGTTGTCTTGAATTTCAACTGCAGATGTTTCCTTACCAACTCTTTTAAGAGCAGGCTGTCAGCCAAACGTGGCTCTTGTGTGATGACATTTTATGAATATGGGTCAGTCATTTGAAAATCTGGCATTCATTTAATATTTTTTAATATTATGAGAAGTCTATCCTCACATGCCTCTGACATAGTTAATGAACCTGTCACATATGAGGCATTATTTTTGACACCTATGCAAAATTGACAGGTATCAGGAGTTATACCACCCAATATACAATATATTATTTTCACAAAATATTAATAGCCCATATAATCATAGACCCAATATTTATTTCCACAGAGTGCTCATAACCCAATCAGTATTTTAAGTGAAACTGGATGTAAAATTGGTAATATTCTGTAAATGTTCATAAACTTTTCTCTTAAAGAAAGTTATATGAGCTCTTTATACCTACATAATGGTGTATCTTTATTAGTAGGGGAAAAAATTACAAATGTCAGGCACAAGAAACAAAACAAAACAAACAAATAAACAAAAAAACCCAGAAACCTGGTTACCTTATTCTATGTTGGGAATATGTATTGCTCAGATTTATAGCAGAAAGATTGATTGATGAGCCCAAATCCAGAATCCAGTATCTACTTGGTCTTTTATTTTATAATTTCATTTTAGATTAAATTTCTACCTCTTTTCCAGATATTAAACCCAAACTGTAAATAAATTTCACATCCTTATCATAGATTACTACTAAGATTTTAATGAAAGATTACCTCAACTACAACAACACCTTAGGAAAATTGTGGGGACTCCAAGACCAAATGATTGTGTTTGTGAAAGATATATATATATATATATATATACCATGAAAAATAAAGGAGCTAAGCCACCAAATGAAAGACAGTTACCAAGATTTTTTGTTTGTTTTTTATTTTATTTTATTTTATTTATTTTATTTTGTCATGGTGGGGTGGGGCACATATCTTGGATCATGGAGCTTGTGTTGAAGCAGCAGAGTAGAGAGAATCACATTATTAGTCTTTGAAAAAAGTGAGTTTGCTCTTTATCAAGTATCTATGGAGTAACAGCTACCAATTATTATTCACCATTTGTTTCCTTAAACCATGTAGTTAGTAGAAATCTTCCAGACTTTGAGATGAAATAACCAATATGTCCTAGTTTTTGCTGATATCATCATTTACAGGTTTCCTAAATGTTTATAGTACATTAAGAATAATTTTTCCATAATACACATCATTTTATGGGCCATTGTTGATCAATTTGCCTGGGTGAAATTCTTTCAACATCAAGATTCACCTCATTTTTTCTCTCTCTCTCTCTCTCTCTCTCTCTCTCTCTCTCTCTCTCTCTCTCTCTCTCTCTCTTTCTCTCTCTCTCTCTCTCCCCCTCTCTCTTCTGTGGGGGGAAAAGGGCTGCTTGTTTTAGTCGAGGATCAAATCTGAGATCATGCATTGTCTTTGATTCTCTTCATTCTGAAAAAGTTCTTCAATTCTATTTGTGTTTTATAAGATTAACTTTTTTAATTTCTTGAAAATTATATTTAATTCTCATTTTAATAGATAAAAAAGGTTTATTAATCTACCATAGAGTAAATAACATTTCTAATATTTTAATCTGGGTTGTTTTGTTTATCTGGCTTTTTTTAAAGAAACATATTATTTTTATTTTATTTTTTTAATTTAAGAGTATTATGGCATTACAAATGCTATGGGTACATAAATTTCCTTTGCACCTCCCGACAAGCATGCCCATCCCCCAGGCATCAAATACTGCATCCCTTAGGGGTGGATTTACCCATCTCCTTCTCCCCTCTCTCACTTTGCTGACACCCTATGACTTTTACTTCCCATATATGAACATTAGTTTGATCAATTAGTACCAATGTAACAGTGAGTACATGTGATATTTGTTTTTCCATTCTTGTGATACTTCACTTAGAAGAATGGGCTCCAGCTCCATCCAAGGTAATACAACAGCAGTTCATTATTTTTTATGGCTGAGTAATACTCCATGGTATACTTATACAACATTTTGTTAATCCACTCATATATTGATGGGCACATGGGTTGTTTCCACATCTTTGCAATTGTGAATTTTGCTGCTACAAACATTTGAGTGCAGATATCTTTTTAATATGCTATCTTTTATTCCTTTGAGTAGATGCCCAGTATTGGGATTGTTGAATCAAATAGTAGCTCCATTTGTAGCTCATTGAGGTGCATCCATATTACTTTCCATAGAGGTTTTACTAGTTTGTAGTCCTACCAGCAGGGTATGAGTGTTCCTATCTCTCCACATCCATGCCAACATTTGCTGTTTTGGAACTTTTTGAGAAAAAGCATTCTCATTGGAGTTAAATGATATCCCATTTTAGTTTTGATTTGCATTTCCCTGATTGTTAGAGATGTTGAGCATTTTTTCATATGATTTTTTGCCTGGGCTATTCCACTGTTTTCAGCAAGGTGAAGAAGAATATATATTGCCAAACTGGTCTAACTAAACTTCAACTGATAAGCCTAGCCTAGAATATAACTCTAATCAATGAGCAGACACATGTGTGAGCTTAGCAGCCCAGATACCTTTGAGCAAGCCCAGCTAGAATCAGCACAGAGCAATCAGGATCTTCCAAACTCCCACCAATACATAGATGTGTTTTGTTTTGTTTTGTATTCTAGCAAAACTTGACAGATACATAGTCCAATAGGATTTCATACTAATCATGAATTATTTGAGATCAAAGAGTTTACTATGCTATTTTTTTTGTATTCTACATACTCCCTTGAACATAATAAAACCCATTAAAATTTGCTTAACTGAATTTACAGTGTCTTATATTGCAATGTATTCCAATTTAAACATCGATATTTTTCTCCAGCTTTAACAGCAAGTAATTGCCTATGCTTAGTTATGCCCTTGGTTTTCTTCAAACAATGGCAATACATGTTTATGAATACAGTTAAATGATATTTAGAGTGTACAGGCAGCTTTAGAAAATTATTCTGGATAATGTAGAACAACATAAGTCAGAAAAACTGCAATGCAATCAGTGTACTATGTAAAGAAATGTTAAGATCCACTAACATTTGCAAAAAGATTGTCATGATAAATAGAATTTAAATGCTTACAGCTTGTGTGTATCATAAATATTCCTTTTAGAAGGAGAAATAGTTAGAAGTTAGAGCTAAAAGATTTTGGTTTAATCTTCATTATGGAAATAATAGAGGTGATTTAGGCAAGTTATATAGTATATCTTTATCTTCATTTTCTTATTAGCTCCTAATAATGCTTTCTTCCCCTCTTCCATGTACACTGTGTGTCTGTGTGATGAAGATAATACATAAATATAGTAAAGCAGGCACAATTCCTCTTTTGAAAGTAAAAGAGACATTTTAAAGTGATTTAAAAGCTAGTTCTCCTCAATGATGAAGGTCTTGCATGCCATTTGCCCTTCAAGATTGTTATTTCATATATTTTTCAAAAGTATATAAAAAGAGTCTCAGAATTTGTCACACTATGTTGACTCTGGAGAAATGCAGGAGAAATCTGGACTCAATGTGAGAGCTAATTATTAAAGTCACTTTCACCTACATATCACATGAGATAGGTACCTCCCTCCACTTTTTTTCTGATTCTTCTCTGCATTCCAGAACATTCCTAAAAGCTACCCCAGTGAAGTTTTATTCCTTTCTTCAGCAGATACATCTTATAAAGACATCTAGTATTAGTGGTAGAGCACCTTCAAGCTTGTTAAAATATATTCGTTCTTCCATTGAGTCCGTATTCTTGTGAACCCAATTCTTCAAAGTTTCAAATGGTTCAACAGGTTTGATAAGGCTATTTAGCTAGCATCAATTAAGAAAAAACAACAGTAGCACGAAACTGTGTATTTATATTGCATTCTAGAGCTAAGTTTTCTTACTAGACTACAGACCATAAAATATTTACTGTGTGAGAGACTAGGCTAAAAATTAATGTATGTGATTAATTTTTTTTTTTTTTGAGACAGAGTCTCGCTTTATTGCCCAGTCTAGAGTGAGTGCCATGGCATCAGCCTAGTTCACAGCAACCTCAAACTCCTGGGCTCAAGCGATCCTACTGCCTCAGCCTCCCAAGTAGCTGGGACTACAGGCATGCGCCACCATGCCCAGCTAATTTTTTCTATATATATATTAGTTGGCCAATTAATTTCTATTTATAGTAGAGACAAGTTCTCGCTCTTGCTTAGGCTGGTTTCGAACTCCTGACCTCGAGCAATCCGCCCGCCTCGGCCTCCCAGAGTGTTAGGATTACAGATGTGAGCCACCGTGCCCGGCCATGATTAAATCTTTAAAAAGCAGAATATGCATATTTAGGAAGTTCCAGGTCTCTATGGCTGACTAGATTCCACAGAAAGGAATTAAAATTAGTGGGTAGATAGTCATCCTTCAAATAGATAGGCTAAGAGAGAATACTGAAATCCAACAGAGAAGTGACAGGACCTGGGAAAGCAGAGAAGAGTGAAGACAGACACCTGGCTTGACCGTGATTGTCAGGAAGATGGGAGAAGCTCCCTGACATGGGGAAAGGGAAGAAATTCCTGGGTTTACATTCTCTGACCAGATACTTTTAAAATTTCAGTTACAGGAGAATTACTAGGCCCCTGTGGGCCCCAAGACTGAGGCAAGGAGTACCCATACAGGAACACAAAAGTATTGCTTAAACTCTACTGAAGCCCTGCAAGATCTCGAACCCCAAGCTATTCAGAGAGCAGAACCACCAGAAGTCTCCAGGGCCTGGAGACTTGTCATGCTTGTCATGCTTGGAGCTTGTCATGCTCCAGGGCCTCCATCTACACTGCTGCTGCCACAGCCACAGGGCCACTGAGGGAGTGGGAAGGAGGTACGGGCACACCGATACACCCCAAAGACAGACTGCTGCCATAGCTAAAGGAAGATGAGGTAAGCAGTCCATGTTGCCAGCTGTCAGCCTGCAATCCAGGGAAAGTCTGCTCACCCTGGAAGCAAGTCTGTGGCACAACTGTTCCTTTCGCACCTGAGCATTTCAGCAGCAGCTGGAAGCCATTCTGAGATCCCAGCCTGCGGAGGTTTAAACTGTCTCCATCAACTTTGCTACTGCCCTGTGAGGGAGGGAATCCAGGAATTCAGGTGCTTTGGTGTGCCTCAAGGACAAACATTATTGCTGCCACTGAGGGAGGGGAGAATGAGCAGTCTGAGCCCCCAGCTGCCTGCCTCTACTTGAAGGAAGCTGCCGTCCCTGGAGCCAAGCCTGTGGCACAACAGCTTCTCCCCCATTCCTGCTGTAGCCCACGGCCATTCTGGAAGCCTAGTGAGCTGCCTCCACCACCATTGCTGCTGCAGGAACAAGGAAGGAGCTAGGGAACTTGGCATGTCCATGCCTCAGAAGGACGGAGAGCACTGCCACTACTGAAGGAGGGAAATATGAGTGGCCTGCATGGCCCACAGCTGCCTGCATGCTTCTGCTTAGCCTTCAGAAAGGGGGCAGGCACGCTGCCAGGTGGCAGCATTGCAGTGCACCTGTCCTTCTTCTGTCTGAGCATTCTCTCAGACCAGATCATCTTGCCTCTCCACATGGGAGCCAGTACCAGAATTCAGGGAGGCCTGAAGCCAAGTTTGTCAGCATGGTCTCAGTCTGGTTCCCCTAAGACTCGAGCACACCATCCAGGGACCTAGGGACTGAGGATTACCTAACCTAATACATCAACTCTGGCACCTGAATGCACTCCCGGGGTCTGAGGTCTAGCAGACCCAAATTGGCAGCAATACCACTGTGAGTATTCACCTGCATGAGCCAAAAGGCACACAGAGCAGTGGTGTTTTCCTCAGAGGAGAACAGGCCAGCTACAAATTTATCTGTTTTGAGCTGAGAGAAGAGGTTCTTCCCTAAAACTACTCAGGTGGAGAGGTGTTGAAAGGGCATTTTCTGCAGATGTCTGTGACACTGTGGCCTGGAGCTAGATCACAAGGTTTAACTCAACTGAGAGTCACCGGTCTTAGGACAGTAGTGTGATAGAAGAATAGACCCTCACTTGAGACAGCAGGGACCCCCTCACAATAAAGTTAAAACACTTACCCACCAGCTTCTGCTACAGCTGGATATTATCCCCTAAGCATCGCCAACTGGCACTGGAAGTTAATATGCACAACCCAGCTTAATACCTGCTGTCAGAAGAGCATAGTGTCAGAAGACCTGGAGAGATGAGCATCCTGAGACCTCTGTAATTCTAGTACTGAAAAATATAGTGAACCTATTCATATACCTAGTACATCTCTATTATAATCAGCATTTGGGAAAGCACAAGGCTCTATATAACCAAGGAACTCATACAGACCCTTACCAAACACAACATATAATATGCTCACACCCTCAAGTGTGAAAAATAAAATAACAAAAAAACAAAAACAAAGTTTTATCCAAACGAAAGTAAATTCAAAAATAAGAAGTTACAATTCCTCCAGATGAGAAGGAATTGGCATAAGAACTCAAGCAGTATGGAAAAACAGCGTGTTTTGACACTCTCAAGGATTTACTCTTCCTCTCCAACAATGGATCTCAATCAAGAAGAAAATTTTGAAGTGACAGATAAAGAATTCAAAATATGGACTGCAAATGAGCTCAATGATATCTGAGACAGTTGAAAATAAACAAAAGAAGCAAAAAAAAATAAAACTAATTCAGGACATGAATAAAAAAATCACCAAAAAGATACAATTTTTGAAAAAATAACAGAACTTCTGGAAAGGAAAGACTCATTTAGAGAATTACAAAATATAGTGGAAAGTTTTAACAATATACTAGACAAAGCAGAGAAAAGAATTTCAGAGCTTTAAGAAAAGGCTCTCTAATTAACCCAGTCAGACAAAAATAATGGAAAAGAATGAAAAGAAATGAAGAAAGTCTCCAAGAAATGTGGGACTATGTAAAATGTACAAACCTAATGATCAAAGGTATTCCAGTAGGAGAAGAAGAAAAAGTAAAACATTTCAAAAACCTATTTGAGGGAATAATTGAGGAAAACTTCCCTGATCTTACTAGAGATTTAGATGCCCAGATACAAGAAGTTTAATGAACTCCTGAGAGATTTATTTCAAAAAGGACATCACTGAGGCACACAGTCATCAGAATATCTAAAGTCAGCATGAAGGAACAAATCCTAAGAGTGGTGAGGGAAAAAAGCATCAAATAACTGAAACAGGAAGTCCCATTAGACTAACAGGAGATTTCTGAGCAGAAACTTTATAAGCCAGAAGAGATCGGGGTCCTATTTCTTGTCTTCTTTAACAGAATAATTGTCAGTCAAGATTTTGTATCCTGCAAAACTAAGTTGCTTAAATAAAAAAGAAATAAATTCTTTCTCAGACAAGCAAATGGTAAGGAATTCATCGTCACTAGACTAGCCCTATAAGAAATGCTCAGAGGAGTGCTAAACATCAAAACAAAAGATCTATGTATGACAGTATAAAAACACTCAGAAGTATAAAACTCACAGGACTTATAAAACAGTAAAGTAATTTCTTACAAAGCAAGTAAGTAACAATCAACATGATGACTGAAATAGTATCTCACATATCAATATTAACTTTGAATGTAATTGGTCTAAATGCACCACTTAAAAGATACAGATTGGCAGAATGTATTTTAAAAAATATCTGCTGCCTTCAAGAGATTCACCTAACTTGTAAAGATTTTTATAGACTCAAGATAAAGCAACAGAAAAAGTATTCATGCAAATGAAAACCAAAAGCAAGCAGGGATAGCTATTATTATATCAGATAAAACAGACCTTAAATCAAGAACAGTAAAAAAACGACAAAAAGATCACTACATAATGATAAAGAAGATATAACAATCCTAAATATCAATGCACCTAACACCAGAGGCTCCCACATTCATAAAACAAATCATACTTGACTTAAGAAAAGAGATAGACAAGAAGACAATAAGAGTAGGGGACTTCCACATTCCTTTGAAAGCACTATACAGTTCGTCAAGGCCAAAAATCAACAGAGACTTTGGATTCAAATTGGATTCTAGAACAAATAAAACTATCAGAGATTTACAGACATTGTACCCACAAACTGCAGAACATACATTTTTCTTATGAGCACATAAAACCTTTTCCAAGATAAACCATATGTTAAACCACAAAAAAGTATAAAGAAATTAAAAATAATATAAATTATATCAAGTAACTTCTCAGACAACAGTGGAATAAAACTACAAATCAACAGCCAGAGGAACCTTTAAATTATAAAAGTACATGAAAATTAAACAACCTTAATGATCTTTGGAACGACAAAGAAATAAACACAGATTTTTTTTCAAATTAAATGGTAATATTTATACAACTTATCAAAATCTCTATGATGCAGTAAAAGCAGTACTAAAAGGGAAGTCTATAGCACTACATGCGTAATTCAACAAATAAGAAAGATAAAAAATTAACAACCTAATTTCACACTTGAAGGAATTAGAAATGCAAGAACAAACTAAACCCAAAACTAGCAAAAGAAAAGAACTAAAAAAGATTAGTGCAGAACTAAATGAAATTGAAACTGAGAAAACAATATAAAGGATCAATGAAACAAGAATTTGATACTTTGAAAAAACAAACAAAATTGCCAGACCACTAGATAGAGTGATTAAGAATGGAGAGAATTTAAATAAGTTCAATCAGAAATAAAAAAGGAAACATTAACACTGATACCACAGAAACACAAAAGATCATTTAAGAATACTGTGAATATCACTATATTCACAAACTAGAACATCCAGAGAAAATGGATAAATTCCTGGAAAAATACAAGTTCTCATGTCTGAACCAGGAAGAAATAAAAACCCTGAACAATCAATAATGAGCAGTGAGATTGAATCAGTAATAAATTATCTCCCAACCACCACAACTCAAAAAGCTTAGCATCAGACCAATTCCAGCTGAATTTTACCAGATGTACAAGGAAGAATCAATGCCAATCTTATTGAATCTGTTCCAAAATATTGAAAGAATCTTTCCTAGCTCATTCTATGAAGCCAGTATCACCCTGATACCAAAGCCAGGGAAGGATGCAAAAAAGAAAGTGAGAGAAAAAGAGAGAGAAAGAGAGAAAGAGAGAGAGAGGAGAAAGAGAGAAAAAAAGAAAGAAAGAAAGAAAAGAAAGAAAGAAAAAGAAAGAAATCTGCAGGCCAATATTCTTCATGACACATAGATGCAAAATCCTCAACAAAATACCAGCAAACCAAATCTAACAGCACATCAAAAGAATAATTCATCAAGAGCAAGTGGGGTTAATCCCAGGGATGAAGGGATGCAAGGAAGGTTAAACATATCCGAGTCAGTAATGTGATTCACCACATAAACAGAAGTAAAAACAAAACCATCTGATCATCTCAATAGATGCAGACAAAGCATTCTATAAAATCTAGCATCCTTAGAACTGGAACAAGACAAAGATCTCAACTTTTATTACTCCTATCCAACATAAAACTGGTGATCCTAGCAAGAACTATCCAGCAAGAGAAAGAAATAAACAGCATCCAAATTGGAAAAGAGGAAGCCAAATTATCTGTTTGTTGATGATATGATCTTATACCCAAAAACCCTCACGAGTCCTCCAAAAGACTCTTAGATTTGGTAAATGAATTCAGCAAAGTATGAGATTATAAACTTAATGTACAAAAATCAATAACATTTTTGTACAGCAATATTGACCAAGCTGAGAGCCAAATCAAAAACTCAATTCCATTTACTATAGCTGTAAAAATAAAATAAATAAAATACCTAGGAATATATTCAACCAAGGAGGTGAAAGATCTACAAGGAAAGCTACAAATCACTGATGAAAGAAACCATAGATTTCACTGATGAAAGAAACCAAAGAAATGGAAAAACTTTCCATGCCCATTGATTGGTAGAATCATATTATTAATATGACCATATTAAATCTATAGATTCCATGGAATTCCTATCAAAATACTATTTCATTTGTATAGGATTAGAGAAAAAAATCCTAAAATTTATATAAAACCAAAAAAGAGCCTGAATAGCCAAAGCAAGCCTAAGCAAAAAGAACAAATCTGGAGGCACCGCATTACCTGACTTCCAATTATACTACATAGCTAAAGTAACCAAAATAGCATGGTACTAGCATAAAAGTAGACACATAGATCAATGGAAAGAATATAAAAAACTCAGAAATAAAACCATATACCTACCACCACTTAATCTTTGACAAAGCAGACAAAAACATACACTGGGGAAAGGACATACTATTCAATAAATGATCCTGAGAGAATTTAAAAAGCTGTATGAAGAAGAATGAAGTTGGATCCTTATCTCTCACCACATACAAATATTAACTCAGGATGGATTAAAGATTTAAATGTAAAACCTGAAACCATAAAAATTCTAGAAGAAAATGTAGGAAAAATTCTTCTGGATATTGGCATCAGCAAACAATTTATGAATAAGATCCCCCAAACAAATGCAATAAAAACAAAAGCAGAAAAATTGGACTTAATTAAACAAAAAAACTTCTACACAGCAAACGCAATAATCAAAAGGGTAAATAATTTGCAGAATGAGAGACAATATTGACTATCTATGTATCTGATAAAGGACTAATATCCAAAATCTACAAGAAACTCTTGCAACTTAGCAAGGGAAAAAAAAACAAAAACTCCATTAAAAAATGAGCAAAGAACATGCATAGGAATTTTTTAAGAAAAAGTATACAACTTCACAAAGAAATATATGAAAAAATGGTCAACATCACTAATCACCAGGGAAATACAAATTAAGTTGGAACCTTAATGAGACACCAACTTACCCCTGTTAGAATGGTCTTGATTACTAACTCAAAAAGCAATAGATTACTAAGTCAAAAAGTAATGCCTTGGATGAGGTGAAAAGAGAATGCCTACACATGATCCCCCTACTGGGTATCTATGCAAAGGCAAATAAATTATTATATCAGAAAGATACCTGCTATCATATGTTTATTGCAGTACAATTCCCAGTAGCAAAGATATGGAATCAACCTAAGTGCCCATCAACTAATAAATGGATGAAGAAAATTTGGTATATGCATATTATGAAGTACTACTCAGCTGTAAGAAAGAATGAAATCATATCTTTTGCAGCAACATGGATGGAACTGGAGACCATTATCCTAAGTGAACTATCTCAAGAATAAAAAAAATTAAGGTCACATATTCTCACTTTTATAAGTGGGAGCTAAGCTATGGCTATGCAAGGACAAACAGTGTGGTATAATTGTCACTGGATCTTCTAAAGAGGTGAAGGATGAAAAATTACCTATTAGATACAATGTATATTATCTAGGTGATGGGTACACTAGAAGCTCCAACTTCATTACTGTACAATATGTATGTAGTGGAATTCAATTTGTACCCCTCCAAATCTATTGAAATAAATTTAAAATGCAGAGGTTTAGTGGTCTTTACTTTGTCATGATTGTTTCACTGTCTAAAATCCATATGGGAATATTGAAACTTAATTTGGAGAGATTTCCTGCCAGTTATTAATGGGAACATTTGTTTTCCAAATACTTGATAAATGTGCACAAGTTTACCAAAAAAGTACTTGTCATCTTCCAGAGACAGTAACATTTAATGCCCTCCAATAATTCAGAATATTTTGTAAATATTAGAAATATTAAGTAATGGAACATCTTCACTCTGGATTTTTCCTAAATTTTTTTTAGGTCTCCTTTACTTATTTTGTGTATATTAAAAGTTTTACATTTTCATTTACACTTAAATTTCTATATTACTAGCATCCTACTGCTAAATTGAATGTGAGTTCTATATTTAAAAAGAGGCTCCACTTTCATTGCTACAAAGGTCATATACTGTTTGTAAGAGCAACTATCCATGCTATGTTAATTTCCTTTCAATTCTCAGTTTCCAGTCTTCCATTCTTACCTCTACAATAATATATCATTATCCTGATTGTAAAAGTTTTTATTGGTATTTTTCTAACATTAATATCATGAGGGAAAATTCTATAGCCTACTATTCTAGAATTTATTTTATTGATGACTTTGGCTTCCCTGGAGAAGCTGCCTTGACTGAACATGTTCTGCAGCTGCAATTTCCCCAAGGTTGTTTCCTCAGTTTATTAACATCCAATAAATATTCATCAATATATTCTTCGCCATATGTTCTTTTTTACTATTTCCTAGGTTGTTCTAAATTCATCCAGTTTGGGGAATGAATGCTTTAGAGTTCTATTTTCTGGTGATAAGGCAATCCGTTACCAAAAACAAACCAAAGCAAACACCAACAGCTCTTTCTTCCCATGTGATCCAGATGTTCAGCCAGAGTAGAGATCTGTATGTGTATTCCATTTCTTTCTGAAGTTTCTCACATCAGAAAAGGAAATGAGGAAGGTGAAAAAGAGAAACTCAGAGAGAAAATGAAATGAATGAAAAGCTTGTGTACTTTATTAGACAGATGGTATAAACTGAATGCTTGTGTCCTCCCAAAATTTATGTGTTGAAACCCGAATACCCATCATGATGGCATTAGAAGGTAGGGCCTTGGGAAGGTAATTAAGTCGTGAGAGTGGGACTCTCATAATTGGCATTCCCAAACTCACAAGAAAAGACAGAAAAGTTTGCTCTCTATCTTGGCTCTCTACCATAGAGGGTACAAAACAAAGATGACCTTCTTCAAACCAGGAAGCAGGATCTCCAAAGACAATGAAACTGCTGCCACCTTGACCTTGGACTTTCAGGCCAACAAAACTATAATAAATTAATGTTTGTCATTTAAGCCACACAGTCTATGGTAATTTGTTATAACAACTGGAATGGATTAAGATAGGCATGCTTACCTACTGCCTTTCAACTCCTTATTACATAATAAGTGTTCACTATCTACTGTGTATCAGTCTTTAGTCTTTCTCATTACCATCTTTAATTCAATAGCATGCTTTTTTAGAACTATCATAATTTTTTTCCATCTTTAACCTATCACATACTATAACAGTAATATTCCATCCCCAAATAGCATGCAATGGCTTAAAACACTTGATTTTTGGCTTTAACAAGCAATATTAAACCCATACATTTCAATTCACACTACCAAACTGACTATAGTAACTTGATTTGCAGCAATTAGTCATCTCTGAAACAAAAATATTTAATTGTTCTGTTGTTAAATTGTTTTTGCTATCTAGATTTGATACAAGGACAAACCCACTTAATATTCTTCCATTGTGTGACCTTTATGCAATTTGTTTGTTTTGAGGTTAGAGTTCAAAATCTTTTTCTTCTCCTTTTCCCTATATTTAAATTTGGATTCTGACTCATTAGTTTTAAGGAGGATAAATCATTGTACAAAGACTTGAGAAACATGTCATTTATTGACCCTGGAATGCAGCTAAAGGACACAAGATACTTTGACAGTAAATATGTAGAATGAAGATCGCTTGAATTTTACTGACATCTTCACCTGTTACCAGAAGGCAAGAATCTAATATTTGGTTTTTACTCTACTTTCCTTTCACTAAATTTTAATAGAATAATTGTAAATATCCTTACATATTCTATATACAATTATAGTTCCTTTAAAGACTAAGAAGGTATATCTGAAGATAAAGAAAACAATTTGACTATTTTTAACATATGCCTTGATTTAATCTTCACTACCTTTCATTGAGAATTGTCCAATTGTAGGAACATCTGCATCTGGAAAATTTATTATTTTTTCACAAGTCAACAATATTCAAAACAGAAACGTTTTGCATATTGTATATTCAACTAAACAAACTATAATTTTGTGCTTTCTTGACACTCATCACAAAATAAGATCATTTTGTTTTCTTAAAATCAAACAATAGTAATTGCAGACTAGTTTATGACTATCTTCATCAAAACTGTGTATATATTAATTGTTGAGCATATAAGCAACTTTTCATAAAATGATTACATTGTTTAAAATATAATGAGTAGAAATGGCATTACGACGATAATAAACCATGTTTTTTTCCTCCACAACAAAAATAATGCTTTCTGATTTTCATTATAGATATGAAATTGACTGTACAAAAGAAATGGGGATCTTTTCTTTCTTTATATGCATACTTCATCATTTTAGTTCTACAAACTTCTGAATTCACTTTTGAGGCTATTAATATTTGCATAATGTATGGAACTTAAACTTTATAATGTACCTTTATTATACACATTCAAAAAATTGTTCAATTGCTTATGACTAGTTTATGTCAACTGTTTTAAGTTATATCAAAAATCACATAAATATTAAATAGTTATAAATTACCAACTCCTAACATGTAAAAATATGTCATATTTATAAGTCACAGAACTTCTGTAACCTTACTGTAGATATGAAGAAAAAGAATCCCCTGAGGTTCAGGAGCCCAATTAATAAATATGAAAACAAGATTTGAATATAGACTAGATAAAAATTAATCTGACGCTTGTTTCTCTAGAGCACACTGCTTTCGTCTTCTCTATCAGTAAGTGTTAAAGAATGAACTGATATTGTAGAATGGCAAGTATAAGAGCAACTTATTTACATATTCCTGTTGTATGGCATATCACCTTAACCCAGCAACCTGCATATCAATATTACAACTTTACAAATGAAAAGAAAAATCAGGACAGAAATTAAGTAAACTGCCCAAGGAGGGTTTTTTTTTATTTTATTTTAAATAAAACATCATTGGGTTCTACTATCCACACAGTTTAAGTTAATTCTCCATACAGTAAATTTAATTACCTAAAATGCTATAAGGAATATGAGAAATCTTGGTTAATTATTATATTTCCTGGAGAATATGAGTATTAGGCATTTGAAAAGTCTTGGAGCGTATTAAAATTAGCTCAGTGCTAACCTCTGCCGAACATATTATTATTTCTTCAAAGAGTCAGAAAATACAGTAGAGTCTTACAGTTCCTCAGAGTTATCATTATGAACATGAATTATCATTATGCAGCATGTATGAGTTTGAGTAGGCTAGGAGAATTGAGAGAGGTAGAATTCCAAGTGAACAAACTTTTACTGACTGTAGTTGGGTGTTAATCACTAGGCCGCTAGGGTACTATTTAACATATTTCTGTTGCAGTGTGCTAAGACCTCAGTGATCCATTAAAGGCATTGTAGTTTTTGGAGTATAAAAATTACTGCCAAGATATATTTGGAAACTGAAATAAATCCAATAGCCATTATTATTATATCTACTCCCATTGGTTAACATAAACTATGTGCCAGTATCATTTCCTATTCAAAAAAATTCACTTATAAATTTACCACACTAAACTAATATAGGTCCATTACATCTCACACTATTACAGTCTATTATATTTAGGAAACATGTAGATCTATACATATATATAAAATTCCTAGATATGAAAATACAGGTAGATATAAACATACACATAGATATAGATGCCAATATTAATATTTCCTGTGTGGAAAATTGTCATTCAGTAACCCATAAGTCTAAGTAATGCATTGGAAATGCATTGGAAATTAAAAGCCAGACTTTTTAGTCTATTGCATGCAAATACATATGCATTTTTCATTATATTAAATCTATCATTCATATTATAAATATAAGACAATCTAATTTTTTCATTTGCTAGTTAAAGGTATAATTTCATAATACATTTAAAAACAAATTCAACTATGAATGAAGAAAAAAGTGATAGCAATGACTGATACTGTTTTCCATAGGTGGAAATGCATATGTATTATACCAATTTAAATTTTGTAACAACTTCCAGGTGGGCACAAGTAACTCCCACCCTGTTTTTCCAGTGTAGGTAAGTGAAATACAGACAGTTCCAGTAACTCTTCTACAAGTGCATCTTTCAAATGAGTAGAAGGAAAAAACAGTGGAAACAAAAGAAGTCACTCTAATGAAAATGGACACCTCCCAAAGCTTACTTTCGTATCATGCGTGTTTGCATATGCCCAAGCTCCAACTGTACGCATTAAATATGTGAAGTTTTTATGTATCAACTATACCTCAATAAAGCTATTTAAAGAAGAAAAAGAAAATAGTCACACTACGGAAAGGACATTTTTATCCCTGGTATAATAAAACTTGTGCTGTAGACTGGGACTTGAGCTTGCAGATTCATGAACCACTTTCTAACCTTGTGTTTGTTTGAAAAGGGAAAAATGCCCTTATTAGAGTACTAAAGGGGAGAAAAATATACTGGAATCACACAAATTAACATTGTGAGATATAGCCCAGACACACTCTACACTCTAAATTTCCCTTCTTCATTACCAGCCACGGTGCTTACATTTCTCATCATTTTTGTCTCCATCCTTTCTTCTGCATTGGAAACACATCACAAATACAATTATTCCTGGTGTCAATTCTACTTTTTAATATGCTAACAGCTATTTAAATCCTACTTTTGTATTTATAGTTTATTTTAAACCTTTTTTTAAAAAAAATTTCACTACTCTTTCTTTACATTCGATCTTTTTAAAAGCAGCTTAGCCACGTGTCTCCTTTGATTTTTAGCTTCTTTTTTATAGATACATCTTCTAATCTGTTGATAATAATAAAAATAATGGCTAAAGTTTATTTAGAAATTCACCTTTACCAGATATTATGCTAAGCAAGTCTACATCTAATATGCACATAAAACCTGTGAAATATCACGACATGCTTTATTTCATAGATGGCACCAGGAGATTTAGTAAATTGTCTAAGATCATGGTGCAGAATTGGAGAGCTGATTCAACCTAGGCCATCTAAGTAGAATCCATAATTTTAGGCACTAGGGTCAAAAGCTTAATGATTTCCTTAGAATATATTGCTTCTTATAATAATTCATTTCCAAATATCTGTATGTTTGTGATGAATTCTTTTTCTATCATTTTATTTGCTCAATTTTGTTGATATTGTTTTCCACTTATTTTTCCTTGGAGAAAAATATATATTATCAGAATTTTCAGGTTACCTTTAATTCATCTCCATTTCTTTTTCAGTCTTCTATATCTAGAACCCAATGTTTTGATGAACAGTGATGGAATATTTTCTTGTCTTCATTGATTAGTTTACCTAAACACTGAATAATTACACTTTCTATTGTGTACTGCTACTAGAAACATTTTTGTTTCAGCCTGCACCTGTGAATTTGTTGTTTAAAATATATTTTCCAAGAAGCAATGCAGGTGCACCATATGTGAAAAAAAAGTATGTATTTGAGTGGATACACTAATATCTTAGTATACAAAATAACTAACTACTAATGTTTATTCAAAAGCTGTTTCTAACTTCAGTGTAAAAATGATTCCACCTTTGTGTCCCATTATATTCTACACATATAATTATTGATTTAATTCTGTTACCATTATATTACTTGAGAAAAAGAAATATTTCTCATTATGCAAAAAGATTTAGAATTTTTATATAACTTGATATATTTAAGTTTTAATAAGTATCTGTGGAATTAATGTCAGTATTAACATATATTCATCTTTAATTCAATATATAAAATAAATTTGATTTATTACTCTCCATTATTTCATGTCCCTTACTTGTATTCTAGTTTAGGAGGAAAAAAAAACTTTACTCTTAAATTTAGCAAAGAAGCATACACATCTTATTTTTTAAATGCTTTTGTAAAAATGTTTTAAAGTATATTGAAAGAATATAGTTACAACAGACTTGTAAAAAAAAGGTTATTTCACTTTAAATAATTTAATCTTTCTATGGAATAAATGGGCTTATTTTTTCAAATATATTTACTAATAACACTACTCTTATGAGCATTAACCAGGTGTGTCAAGAGAAAAATATATCAATTGTGTTTAATTTTCTCTGTTAGACATCTAGACATTAATCCAAACTTTATTATTTTCACAATAGTTGCTTAACATATGTACTGCACCTGGGGCTATTTAGATGTGGGGGACTCAATGCAGAGAGAGAAAATATTCTCATGCTAAATAGCAACCAAGTATCAGGAATACATCTGTTACATATTTATCAATGCCATGATTAATAACCTTTGAAAGTGACTTTTCTAGTCTTCATATTTCAAAAGCCGGTTTCCTGGGACATTTTTGCTCTAGAGACCCAGAGTCCTAGTGGAGGTAGGGCTCAGTTCCCATAGAAGGGTGTGGCCTTGTTGTCTACTTGCCTAGGGCCTTTTTGAGTAACTCTGGAAAATCCCTTTGCAGGGGCAGACACTATTTGAAAAGCTTTTTCTGGTTTTGAGGGCTGTTGTCAGTCTCACTCTCTTTTTCCTTCCCCTCTCCCCATCTTTTTATTGAAGATCCATAATGCCTGGTTTAGGAGATCCTAGTATGGGGTTTGAGGGCCTTTATCTAATTTTTGGAGCTTGGGCCTGATGTTAGACACAGACTGGGAGATAAAATGCATCTTGAGGAGTACTGTTCCCTCAGGAGTTCCTACCTGATAATATCATAATGGATCTGTTCTCCGATCCCATAATGGGTCTCTTCTACTGGCTGGGCAGGGTAGGTCTATGGATTTCATCGCCATATGCCCTGGGCATTAAGGCAAAACCTCTCCTCCTCAGGGGGTAGAATAGAGGAAAGAGTAACGTAGAGGTCATGACAGGTCAGATCATGAAATTGAGTTAAATAAAAGTGACATACACCAGCATGATGCATTCTGCCCCAGCCTTCTCCCTGAACAAGTACAAACTATTTGTGGCAGAGTCTGCAAATCCCAGGACTTGACCAGAACAAGAGCAAGTAGTAGAGGGGTTGAAAAGAGGACAACAGGGGTCAGGTGTGTAGTAGGAAGATTTGAGCCAGTTTACACCTCGTATAGAGTGAGGGTCAAGAGTGGAGAGTAAAAAGCCTTGGACACAGGGAATCTTGGACCATTTGCCATTGCGGTGACAGAAATTGTAGTGAGACCTCGGAGGAGGCTCCCCAAAAGGTTAGTTTTAGGAGGAGTAGACTGAAGAGTTTCCCATGTTCCTGGATAGAGTAGGGGTCACACCGGCCAATTCTACTCAAGTCTAGGCCTCTCTAAAACCAGCAAACAGGATTCTTTCCAAACAACTGAGAGGGATAAGGAAAATGAATTTCCCTCTTGCATTCCATTCCTTTGTTTCTCTAGGGAACAACCCAGAGCCATAAACATTGTCCTTATTAGGAGCAATAACAAAGTAAGTGCTCCTTTTGCATTTTATTCCTCTATCTCTCTAGGGGCCTGGCAAAGGCTAACACACCCCTATGAAGGGAAGAGGGGCAGGTTTTATAGGAGGGAGGGATGGAAGTTTGGGGAGGGTTTGCCTTGGGAAGTTTATCTTTAGGCAAAAGTAGCAATTATTTAAGTAGTAAATATTTTATATTTATTATAAAATAATGTTATTTTATTTCTCTAATTTCTCTAAGAAGCATTGCTGTTCTTTAGTAGTATTGGTGTGTGTGTGTGTGTGTGTGTGTGTGTATGTTTAAGTGTGCATATTTATACAGAGCTTGCATGTGTGTATGTGTGTGTTTACTTTAAAAATATATACTAGATAGTAAGACTAACAGCTTTGATATTCATCTCACACTAGAAACGACATCAGTAAATTTAAGGTACCAGAATATGGTTGCCAAAGCTCAGTATTTGCTGCTTTCTGAAGGTTTCTAGGATATTATGCGTCTATCTCTTTTGTAACTCCTTCATCCTTCAATCCCAAGGTTAGTAGAACTATCCTGTGGTGACTAGCCCAGTAGGGCTGCACTTGCCTTTGTTGTTTCCTTATCCCATTACAACTACTCTATAGATTTGACTTATTAAACTCTCCTCAAATAATTCAACTAAAACATGAACATTGAATTATAAACTGTGGTGATCCTATCAAGAGAAAGACCAATTTTTATTTTTTTTTACTTTCCTCAGTTATCACTTAAAAAAATAAAAACAAAAAAAGAAAGATTTTTTTAGATCCCTCAAATGTTTTAAAGATGTTAATTCTGTACTAAAGAAAACACTTTACTTCAAATAAATTTGGTATGAATATATATGTAAGAGACATATACACACATACCATCTGATATCTCTCTCTATATATATAGTTAGATAAATATACCTTCAGATATGGATGCAATTGCTTGAAAGTCATTGCTTTTTTGTATTTGACAATCTACATAATGTAATTTTTAAAAGAGATGAATAAACTATTTTATTGATAATATTTTTAAAAATTATGTTGCTTTTCCCACAAAGCTCCTATTTCTTATTTTGTAAAAGATATATATGATTTATATCTATTATAAGAATTATCAGTATTTTTATATGATTATGAAAATATAATGCTAATGACTTTTATTCCTGGTTCTAATTTACATGTAAAATAACAGATGAAGTGTGAAAATCCATCAGGTGTTATTGATCACAGTGTTCCAGCTCTTTTTCCTTTTTCTTTATTTTTCTCTTTCTCCTGACTCTCCTCTGCTCTTTCTCCTTTCATTACTTCTGCTGCACCTGCTTTCACTATGCAGTTTTAGTTTCTCCTCCACATTTTCCATCTGCCTTTTTCTTTTTTCACTCTCTTCTTTTCTTTTCTCCTTTTTATCTCCTTCACCTCCTCTTCCCCCTACCACAAACTATTTGTGGTAGAGTCTGCTCTGCCTCTTCTCCTCTCTGCCCCTCTTTCCTCTATATATCTTACTTATGTATTAAATAATATTGTCTAGAATCCAAAAGTAAATCTTATTTTATGTTTCAGACTTCCGTATAACTTTAAATTGTCTGCTTGTCTTTCCAAATGATTAAATGTGGTTGGGTTCGGTAAATATTTTTCCAGCCTCCTGCTATTTTAAATTAGTTGTTTTGATTATTTTACTCTTTGTTCCTACATCAACATTTATCTTAATGTTCTTGAAGTTGTCAAATTGTCTAGAAATTAGAGAGAGGGTAATCAAGGATCTAGGATTTGAATTCTTATTATCAAAGGTATGCAAACTCATAATTTTAAATAAAAAAAAACCCAAAGTCAATGTTTATTATATTTCAGAAAATCATTCTGGATTCTTAGCAAGGAAGAAATGCATTTTCACCCTTAGCAAAAATTATTTAAAGCAATTATTGTGACAGCCTCTGTATATACAAATACTTTCACCTTCTTGTTAACACTTGAATACAGTGTAGATGTATATAGTTTAGGCATGTATTATTATTAAATTTCATATATAATAGAAGTTCAGTTTTAATGTTGGATAGAAAAGTGGATATTTTGTTTCTGATGATAGAAACTGCATGTCGATACTATATGTATGCATGTATGTAAGTATATGTATATATATATACATATCCTACTGGTTCTTTTTCTCTGGAAAACCCTGCCAGATACACATGGAAACCTAGTAGAAGGACTATCAATCATCAGTGTGAGGGAGGAATATATTGTCTCTTAACAGAGAAAGTTTATATTGTTCTTTTACCTATTGGAAATGTTCATTCACTTTAATATCACTGAACATAAACTGCTTTTAGGTTAAAATACATTCAAATTGTCAAAAATACAATTCATTCATGTATGAGATTCAAATTAATGCTGTTTCCAGCATTTTTCATGGCATTTGTAACTGTTTAAGCATCCACCCAACAACCTTAACACCTGCCTTTCTCTTCATCCATTGCATCAGAATTCGGGTAGCTACACCTATGGGACCAAATAGGCTCACCACAAGTCTCTATAAATACAATTTTATTGGAACACAGCCACCCTCATCTGCTTAGGCATTGTCTGTGTTCTTTCATGCTATAATGGCAGATTGAGCAATTGCCACTGAGACAGTATGGCCCCCACACATAAAATATTTACTATGTAGCTTTTTACAGAAAAAAATTGTCAATCCTGGCATTACTTTATGTAGGGAAACGCCAAGCCTGGTTGAGTCACAATCTCTGGTTTATTGGCTGGATGAAACAGAATTGTGCTGTATAATCTCACTTTACTTTAAATCTGTGATTGCAGACATTAAATAGGACTGTCATTCTTAGGAAACTGACTAAATTTTGTAAACAATTTGCCATCTGTGTTGGTTACCTTCTATGTCATCTTGACTAGTTCACCAAGGTGAATAGCACTATTCTGAATGTTTTCTGTAAAGACGTTTTTTGTGTGAGATTAACATTTAAATTGGGAGAGCTAGTAAAGCAGATTTTTTTTTCCCATAATGTGGGTGCACCTCATTCAACCCATGAAAGGGCCTGAATAGAACAAAAAGTCACATTCTTCTCCAGTAAGAAAGAAATCTTCCCACTTAATAGCCTTCAAACTGGGACACTGGCTTTGTTCCTGCCTCCAAACTTGAACTGAAGCGTTGACTCTTCCAGAGTCTTGAGCCTCCTTGCTTTCTGACAGGAGCTGTGCCATCAGCACCCGCTCTTTCCAGTGTTCAGCTTGTCCACTTACTTTGCAGATACTGGGCCTTGTCAGCCTCCATAATCACAGGAGCCAATTCTTTATAGTAAATCTCTCCCCACCTCTATGTATGTGTGTACACACAAACACATATACATATATCCTATTGTTTTTGTTTTTCTGGAGAACCCTGACTAATCGCCATCTTACACACTAAAAACGATATTCAAACAGTATTTAGACTTTCTTCTCTTGGTCAAATCTTCCGCATTTCTTTACTCTTCATTGGTAGTTTTTCTGTACATTTAATTTAAAAACACCTAAGACATAATCAAAATATAACATTTCATTCATATCTACCAGCCAACCCGCATCTATATTATATTTATTGCCTAGGACAGGGGAATAATGGACACAGGTGATGGGAACTGAGGGAGAAAAAGAAACTGAAATAGCTGAATTTTAATTAAAATATTACATTTTATTCAACACTTCTGCTGGAGTATTGGCCTGCTTTGAAACCCAGGTGAAGGCAGTGCTGTCAGGATTGGATGTCCTGGCAAGGTCCTCATGTGGTGTCTGCATGTGTTTCCTCCCTACACACCCAGCAAAAACCCCTTCCCAGCACATCCCTCTCTACCAAGGTTTGGAAAAATTCTGATGTCTATTCAAATGTGTCCTCTACAAAATAAAATCCACTCCTTCTATGATAGAATCCCCTTCATTTGCAATGCACTTGTCGGGATGTAGTTGTCTGTCCTAGGTTCTTAGTGTGCTCTTGCCCAAAGTATAACCAGACACATCAAAGTAAGGCAAGTGGGTGAATTTTATTGAGTAAAGTAAGGTACATTCACCACAGAAAGTGAACGGCCCACTCTCGTAACAAAACGGCCTGATTTTGGTCTGGGGTCCTGTTTTCTATTGCCTAGGTTGGGCCCTTCTCATTGTTCAAACATCACCATTGAACCACTCTGATGGACAGTTGGGAATTATACAACCTGAGTCTTACTAGCATGTAGATCTCCCATGAGCCTCTCTGAAAGCCCATGATGAGGGTGGGTGCACCACAATGTAGATGTAAGCTAATGACATGATGATTAGCCTTAGATTGTTCTAGGCCACCTTGCAGACCCTATTGTGCCTGGGCTGCTTGTCCTGTGGGCTAGGGAATCCTCTGCATTCCTTTGCAGTTGGCATGCTAAGTTCTGATTGGCAGATTCGTAGGGCATTCTCCCTTCCTCCAGATGTGGCAATTGCTTGGGGGCACCCACCTTTGTCCCCAGCAGGGCTGGAGGTCCCTCACTGTCTGCCGAACACCCTAACATTTTTAGGGGAGTTGTGGAATTTATCATTGTCTGACATAATCTTATATATATTTATTTTCCCAGAGAATAACCCTCAGGGATTATTGGGACTTTTTTTCTCACTGTAACTTCAATGCCTTGAATAGTAGGCAAAAGCAGCAATTTGTTGAATTAAAAATCACATTTTTTCCAAATAGGCTACATGTACAGTTTATAAAGTTTATAACATTGACATAAATTTTAAAAATATTTCTTAATATATTGGTATGTAATTTATGCAAGTCATAGAATTAATTTCGTTTTCAGCCTAATCTTCAAAAGATAAATTTGTATATTAAAGTATGTGTATGTCTCTCTGTGTATGGAGGCACACAAATTGTTACAATATGATTTCATTCTTGAGTAATTTATTTTTACTCAAGGTTAAGATGCTAATTAAATTTCTAATAATTTTGCAATAACTACACAACTTCTTAAATGTCTTACACTAGTGTAGGTGACATATTGCTAATAAATTACATTCATGCCTTTAAAAACAGAGAACAAAATGTAACCACTATAAGGGGAAACATTTCTGGAAGGATAGGGTACTAATTTCTGAAAACCAGCTTTTTCACAAAGGCGATAATAACACGGTCCAAAAAAAAAAAAAAAAGAAAAGTCAAAGTCAACATTTTTAAAAGTCTTGAGACTTCTTTCAGATTCATTGCAATAATCCAATAATCTAATTTACTCAAGAAAAATGGCTTAATCTTGGTAAGAACAGCAAGCTGTGTGATATTTTAACTTGCCCTACCATAATCTTTCCCCAGCTCTGTAGTCATCTTTGTTTAAAACTTAAAGAATCACAACCACACTAACTGTCGAATTCAGCAACCTGGTCCCAGGCTTCTGGAAGTCCCATTCACTGGAAGAGGAAGACCAGGGATGGGGCTTTTCAAGAAGCTCCTGCTTGCATGTGTAGTTTAATGCTTTCAAATAATTTGGGTAGTTTTGGCCATTAATTTTTCAATTATTCTTTTTTTTTTTTTTTTTTTTTTGAGACAGAGTCTCACTTTGTTGTCCAGGCTAGAGTGAGTGCCGTGGCGTCAGCCTAGCTCACAGCAACCTCAAACTCCTGGGCTTGAGTGATCCTTCTGCCTCAGCCTCCCAAGTAGCTGGGACTACAGGCATGCGCCACCATGCCCGGCTAATTTTTTATATATATATCAGTTGGCCAATTAATTTCTTTCTATTTATAGTAGAGACGGGGTCTCGCTCTTGCTCAGGCTGGTTTTGAACTCCTGACCTTGAGCAATCCGCCCGCCTCGGCCTCCCAAGAGCTAGGATTACAGGCGTGAGCCACAGCGCCCGGCCTTCAATTATTCTTTATATATCTTTCTTCCGTTTCCTTCTGGGACTCCCATTGCTTAGAAACCTCACCCCACCCCCGCTATGTTTGATGATATCCTGTGTGTCTCTGAGTCTCTGTTTATTTTTTCTCATTCTTTTTTTTTTATTATTATTTCAGGAAATTATGGGGGTACAAGCATTTTGGTTACATGTTATGGCTTAGCCACATCCCAACCATGATCTGAGATGTGCCCCTTTCCCCTCTACAACAGTAGTACTTTTGTGCCAAGTGCTCTTAAAGCAACTTAAAATACAATTTTTAACAAAAGTGTCAAGACTTTGGTTCTCATGGGCATGATGCTATGTTTTGGGAATGACATTCATGTAAGTAATTATATCTATGATCTACTTTTACAATCAAGATGGAAAAATAAAATGGATGTGATAGAAAATGTCAAAAAGTGAGGTAGATAGAAATTTTAACATTGGTTATCATTATGGAAATAACTTCAGATGACATTAAACAAAATAAGAATCTGGCTGGACACAGTGGCACGAGCCTGTAGTACAAGCTACTGAGGAGGAGGCTGAAGCAGAAAGATTGCTTGAGCCCAGGCATTGAAGGTTGCAGTGAGCTATGATCATACCACTGCACTCTAGCCGGGTTAACAGAGTGAGACGCTGTCTCAAACAAATGAACGAACAAACAAACAAAACAACCTATCAGGAGGTGTTAAGTATTGGAAAGACACAACCTGACGTGAATTTCTATGATAATGCTATATATTGTGAAGAATATATTTATAGGAAAAATAATGATAAAAGGAGGTTAGTGTAAACAAATGCAGGGTGTAAATAGATATTGATAACATTTGAGTTTTAGCAACTGAGAGGTGGAGAAGAGGATAGATTTGGGATACATTCTGAAAGTACAAATAGTATATCTTCTAGGTTTAGAATAGTGAGGATAAAAGAAGTGAACACTCATGATAGTTTTTCTCTACCAGCAAAGGAGTGAATTGCATCATTAAAAGAGAGAGAAAAGGTAATGGTAAGAACAGAATTGGGGGGTCACAGTACAGCATGAGTTCTTTATTAGCCATATTAACTTTGAGATACTTTTTAAATATTCAAATATACTAGACAATTACACAGTTGAGTATATGCTTTATAAAAGCAAAGGAGGATTCATTCAACCATAGGCAGGAAATGAAGAATTCTATGAAATAAAAAAAGGAATAAATAAATGGCATAGATTAAATGAAACTCAAGGTATAGCAACCAAATATAAGATATACATTTTATTAGTTTTATTTGGATCCTGATTCAAACAACTCAAAAAAATTTTTAAAACAATTTCAAGGCATTTTGGAAAGCTGAACATCAGTTGGGTATGTAATGCCATCAGAGAATTATTGTTACCTTTGCTGATAATTTATTGTGTTCATATAAAAAAAGTACACATTAGAGATGCATATAGCAATATTCATCTGTAAGAGAATATGAAATCTGTGATTTTCTTTAGGCTATAAACAGGGAGGAGAAGTGGAGTTATAGAACATTGATAATTGTTTAAGATGAGTTATGGGCCCATAACTTATGGTTATGATTATAGGTTCATTATATTATTCTTTCTACTTTTGTGTATGCCTTCAAATATTTCTAATGAAAGCTACAATTTATGTGTGATCAAATTGCTTTTAATGGTAAGAATATTTTTTCCCCAAAGCCTTTTGTTTTTTTTAATTGAGACAATGTCTCATTCGGTAGCCTAGGCTAGAGTGCAGTGGCTCAATCATAGCTCACTGTAACCTCCAATACCTGAGCTCAAGTGATCTTCCTGCCTCAGCCTCCCACATAACTGTGACTATAGGTGCATGCCACCATGACTTGATATTTTTTTTTTTTTTGTAGAGATGGTATCTCCCTGTTGCCTAGGCTAACTAGGAACTCCTAGCCTCAAGCTATCCTCCCAGTTTGGCCCTGAGTGCTAGAATTGTAAATGTGAGCCACTGCACCCAGCCACCAAAGTCTATTTTTAATGTTTTTCCCTTAAAATTATATGCCACAAGTATCTTCTAAATACTTCAAAGTCTTTAAATAATCCTACTTCTCTGAACAGGGTCAATTTTTGTTCCAGTGACATACAATTCAACTTTCTTCTCGATTGCTTTATCTTTAATTGTATGATTTATTAAAACAATATACACTTCAAAATTGGATAAATAACTATTAAACATAAAAAAGCTTAAAAATTTAATTTTATTAAAATTATCCACATCCAGATTCTCTTTGAATACTTTTTGCATAACCCTGGAGTTATTTCTTGTTTCAAAAACATTTCTCTAAAACATCTAGGGAATAGGCTATTGTGAAAAGGAATCTATTCACCACAGATAGCACTAGAATTTCCAATACTCCAAGTTGTTTATCCATTTAGATTCTATTATAAACACTCACTAATCTATCTTAATTCTCTACTTTTCCCCACACTCCAATACCATTTGTCATGCAGTGTCTCTAACTGACAAGCTGCCACTGGCAATGTCCATCCATATATCCTCAACTGTCCTGTGAACAGTCCCCTTACTACTGCCCTAACTGACATCCTACAGGTCCCTGAAGACATGATCTTGGAAGGCTTCCCAGTTGGAAGCTCTTTATATTCTCTCACATGTCACCTGTGCTAAGGGCTATGTTAAAGAGTAGCGAATGGCTCCTGTCTTCCAATCATAGCTTCCAAACAATTTCTCACTATTCTGTTTAAAAAGTCTAGCTCTTTATACTTTATAACAATTATTTATAGTTATGTCCACCTGCATGTTGTTGCTTCACTTCATGGTTTTGTGTTAGCAGAGTGGCATGTATATACCAGAAAAATAGCCTCTAGAATTGGGAAAAATATTGGCTCAGTTTAACATAACCAGGAGCTATGCCATAGACTTTGTTAAAAGACAACAAGAGGTATTGGCAGGCCCCACAACACTAACCTCCAACATGTACTCTTCTCAACTAAAATTATAAGCCAATATCTGGCTTTGCCTCTCTGGCTTGGCACAGAAATAAGCTCTAGTCAGGTAATGCTTACTAAGCTACCTAAATTCATGGCTCTGGAGCTGATGAAGCTGACCTTGGCTTCTGCAGCACTAGCACTGGGGCGTTTTTTTGGCCTGCATATGGAGATCCATCTTTTGATCCAAACTTGGTTTGTCCAAATATGTCTTAAACCACTTTTGACCTAAGTTTCCTTAGAATTCTGCTTTCTCCTCTTAAAGTTCTTTTAGATATTTATACTCTGAGATGTGAGTTAAAAACTCATTTTAATCTTTCCCCTTTTAGTTTTGCAATCCAGAAAGAACCCTTTTAACACTCAACGGTTTACAGGAAATACTAGCCTATCATTCATTAAATTTATCTATATCTATTCTTACCTGTTATCTATCTATCTACATATTAATAATAGAGCCTAGATGAAAAATAGATAGTGAATATAAGAGTAAATTTCTAGCTTCTGGAAATGTGGATAAATATTCTGCCTAAAGAAGACTGCAGTCCACTGTGAAGAGCCTGAAATTAAGACATTATTTTAGATTTGATATATTCTACTTTCTAATAAGATAGTAAAAGGATTTATGGAAATATATAGCATAGGAATTTCACTTAGTTTAAAGAATCAGGGGTTTTAAAAGTGACTTATAAACTTAGATGTGAAATATAAATGAGAGAAATATCAAGAAGTGAAAGGAAGTGGTTCCAAGCAAGGAACAACATGCAAAAACTTTCTGAGTTAACTGACAGCTTGGTAATTCAACAACTTGTAAATATTTCAGTATTCTGGGAAAGGTGGTGAAGAAATTAATTTGGTGTATTTTTACGTTAAACACCTAACACATGTACAGAATAAACTTATTTCATTATGTTCTTAAGAGAAAATTGAAGTCAATATCAAAGTTATCTTTAAGTGATCTTATTACAATCATTTATCTCCATGCTCTTAATATATAATTAATTTCAAGTGTATTCTTATTTCTCCTAACTCTTCTTATGTACCATGGGGGAAACATATCTCTAATATAAAAACCTAGTTAATAATAGGAGAGTGTGTATAGATTTATTTTAATAATTAACAGTCATTTTTAAAGATAACTGTATCTCAAAACTAAGCACACTGGAGCCCGGAGGAGTTAATGTGAATAACTCAGAAGACAACATCAACATACTGGTAAACAACTGGAAGCACAAACTCTGTTGTCTGCACTGTTAGTGTCATTTGTTTAATTATAACTTTTAAGAATTTTATGCAATTTCTACTTGAAGATGAACATGTAAGCATAATGTTGAGAAGAGAAATTACAAAGTTTGAAAATTGCTACAGTCCTAACTCTAGAATAGAAAGGCAGAAAATGTAGTTAGTGAAGAGAAAATTAAACAAAAGAAACTTCTCTTTCAAAACATAGGCAAAATTCAAATGCACAAGTGCAAAGAAATAGTCCTGAGTTATCAGAAACAAGATGAATAGAGAGGAAAAAAAGTTCCACCAAAACACATTTTGAAGTGCTATTACTCTTTTTGTAAGAAATTCTACAAAATTGGCAATTAGCAACTCTTGTTTATTGTGCAACTGCAATTCTATTTTAGTCCTGTTTGGAAGAAAGCCCAAAACTGAAATTGCATAGTTAAAAGCCTTTAAAAGAAGAGTAAGATATTTTGATAACCCTGAAAAAGCATATGTTATGATTCAGATGACTGGGTTAAATGGCTTTTTATTTAAAGGGTTTATGGAAACAAAAATAAATGTTCCACACAGTTAACAGCCAAAGGGCAGATGGGGAACATGGTGTCTAGAGAAAGGATAGTCAGAGTTATGGAGCCCAAGTCATATGTCTTATAATTGGCATGAAACATTTTTATTATTTTTTTCTCATGTACATTCAATGTTTGCAAAGACTTTAACAGAACATTTAAATGAATAACATGAGAATTTATGTCTTTTAATTGCCTGAAAGTATTTTATTTAAGGCAGAGGCTTAGGCTGAATTATAGCCTTTTACACCTGTTTTTGTCTTCCAGGGTTGTTCTCCAAAAATTTTCCTTCTCTGAAATCTACTAGAGTTGGAAAATATTATCAAAATGTATATGTTTTTAATTTTTGACTTGAGGAAAAATGTTATAAAGCTTTTATATATTCTATTCATTTATGTGTATAACTAGCCACATTTATCCCCAGTCCATCATATTCATATTGCTTTTAAATGTTTATATTTTTATTCAACAACCCAACCAAACAAAATAACCTTGAATCATAGAATTTTACATGACATATCTAATATTTTAGTTATGTATAGATTGAATTCACCAATTATCTAGTAACTCAAATGAAAAAATGCATATTTTGCTGATGGCAATGTTATAAAAAACAGTAGGTTATACATTGTTTAAGTCAAAGAGAAAGAAAGAAATGCTAGCTTTAAAAGTGACTGAATATGTGTATGTTTAACTAACATTATTTTTTGGGATACATTCAGCTTTATTTCATATGTGGAAATATCCATTTATCAAGATAGGGTCATAGAAGTGAATGTCCCTTTAACAACATAAATTACTTTCTTCTTCCTCCTTCTGTTTTGTTTCTACTCTTCTAGTTTAATTTTTACAATGTGGACTTTTAGTTTCAGTTTAATAACAATTTATTCTTTTAGTTGAAAATTTGAAAAATTCCAAAAATTATCAAAGGGGAAAAATCGTAAAACTAAAAGGCAGCACTAATATTTATCACTTTAAGAAAGTAAGCACTGCAAACTTGGGTAGACTTTCTTCAATTTAAAAAAATGAATTTGAACTTTGTTAAATGTACAACTCCATGATTTTTTCCAAAATGAACTCACCTTTGACACCACATCTTAATCAAGGTGTACAATACCAACATTCTAACTCTTTCTTCTGCCCATGCTAATTATTACTACAGCTGAGAAGAACTAATAGTCTGACTTAAACGTGACATTTTCTTCTGTTTGAACTTGCTGCTGAGTAATAAAATGGAGCAATATTGAAGGATATCACATTCGTTATTAGGGTGCAAAAGATTATGGCATCCATCATATTATACTAACAAACTCTCTTTAATTCTGGTTCAGGTGAAGCAAATTTCCATATATAAGTGCCCCATCTGGCCTCTGGCAATTTCAGTGAAAATGTCATTACAATTTAACAAGTTGATAATACAGTGTCACAGGGAAATAAGTCAGAAACAGTTAATAAAATACTATAAAATCAAAAATGAAAATCAAATAAATAAATATAAATTTTAGTAGATATATAAGTTTAATATATGAAAAATTTAGCATTTTGATTACTGGTGGAGAGGTGGTAATATATAGTCCTTTATATTTAATGAATTGTCTAAACAATTTAAACAAGTTTAGTTAATTTTACTTTATATGATAAAGTAACTTACTTAGAGATCAAAAACTTGAAAAGAAAAAAGCAACATGGAAAAGAAGAATATAGTCTTGGGGAAGTTTTTCTTGATATGAAACCAAGTAAAAATTGTCAGATTATGAACTCCCACTAGAGAATAGTTTCTACTCAAAAAAATCTACATGTCAAATTTAAAATAGTATTTGCTGTGCATATTAAAAATAAAACAATATCCGCAGCCAACAAATGAATTCTAAAAAGATAATAGGATAATGCTATAGATATACCTATATGCATATGCAAAGAACATGAAAAGGCAATTTATGGAAAAAAAGAGGAGAAATAAATATCAAAAAAGAGGTGAAATCTGATGAAAAAGAGAGACATCAAAATCAATGTGCTCACTTTAATGTTTGACTATTATTTTAGAAACTAGTAAAAAATATATTGTTAAATATCAAAAATTGCTATTTTGGGGAAAAACATTCT
The DNA here is from genome assembly GCF_040939455.1 of Microcebus murinus. NCBI lineage: Eukaryota > Metazoa > Chordata > Mammalia > Primates > Cheirogaleidae > Microcebus > Microcebus murinus. The sequence continues at coordinate 20,321,106 of NC_134114.1, forward strand.
CTAACAGATGATGAGATCTATAATTGCTAACACATGCCTGAAGGGGAATTTGACAATATCTATTTATTTGTGACATGCACAAAATCTTTAACAATATGAATATAAATGGATATGTAATAATATTGGCTTAAGAATTAAGCTTTATAGAAGAGGACAAAAATTAACTTACATGGTAGTTTCCATCATAGACTGTTTTCCTTGATTCTGTTCATCATCTAGAACAAAGAGATATCAACAAATAAGTTTTTATAAACCATGGCTTAAGGATTTGTGTGAGTTTAATTTCTAGCTACCTTATTTATTTCTGAAATACCCACCTCTTCCCTCTCTCCATTCTCTTTTCTCTTACATCTATCTCCTAAGTCCTTTTACACAGACTATTACAAATAAAGAAAAGATGACTCAAGCAGTTATGGCCTTATCCAAGATCATAAATTTAAATTTTTGCTATAAACAAAATGTAAATTTTAGCATGACTAAGTATAAAACCAGCAATATAGCTGATATACTAGGAAGACCTGATTCTGCTCAATATTTATCTACTTATTAGAGAAACAGTGATCTTTTTCCTGAAGTATGCAGATACACAAAATATTTATACTTAGTGTTTGTTTAAAATATCTGTAATATAGCAGTGTACACATAGAATGACAAAATGCATGTATTTAATATATTTTTAGTTCTCATATTTAGGAAGGATTACAATCACATTTTATTTAACATGTTAAAACCACTGTCCTTAAATCACTTGCATACCAATCTTAAAAGTTACAGTGTTCGGAGTATCTAAGTTCCTTGCTGGTAATGATTTGTAAATCATTACATTTGTTCATTAAGTAACTTTAGAGTGTTTTTCCTTTCTTTCCTATAAAACTCATTTACAAATCCATTTTATAACAGAAAAAAAATCCATAAGTATTATATAATTTGACCCTTATAAAACACTTGAAGTGTAGTCAAACCAGAAATTAGTTTCTAAGAAAGAAATTATGATTCAGGGCTCTTAAGTTTCCATTTTCAGTATAGTATATGGTGGGTCTGGCACTAAAATACCAGTCATCAGATGCTCTATCAGCTTTCTTACCATTTGTATGTTTCTCCTGAATCTCATCTGTGGCCATTAGCCAATTGGGTACTGAAAACTTAAAAAAAAAAAAAATGCCTGACACAAAGGAACGAAATATGTAATATTTCTACCACTCACATGTGATTCAATCCTTTATTTAAGAGTTTTATTAATTTTCTTTTAACTTGTAAAATGATCTAAGAGCTTGTAGATAGATATTTTGAATTTCTTGTGCAATCCATGGCTTTTTTTCTATGTTTTATTTGTTGATCAGTTACATGGTTGCTTTATGTAATACAATATTTAAAGATAAAAAGCAAAAGACACCATTTATGTGAAGGGCTGAGAAGATGAAAGTAGAGGAAAGTGCATTATATTTTCAGGTATCCCCTTGGAGTGATCCTCTTTTTAGCAAAGCAGAAAAGATTTCTTTTCCACTCCACTAGTATTTTTAACCATTAGATTTTGGTGGCCATGAGTCATTACCCTAATTTATATTTCCCTAAAAACCAATGCATAAGCAAACCTCAAAGGAAAATGCTTTCTTGCAAATATAAAGATAATAATAAAAATTTAAAAAGTAGAACATTTCCAGGATGTTAAAATATTAGAGGAAAGCAATATACCTGTCTAGTTAACTCAATTCTACTCCATTTCTTTAGTTAGCATTTTCAAACTATTTCTAAGTTTATGTTTTGCACCTGCATGTAAATCATGCCGTTATTCACCTGAATAGCTTCTTTTGGATAGTTTCCCAGATTGGAGCCATTTATACATAAAATTGCCTTTTTGGCAAGAGAAGTTCTAAGTGAAGTAAATAGTCTTGATTGGTCGGTACATAAAACCCACAAACGCACAGTTAGGAAAGGAAAAATCTGTACTGTAATGGTCCAAAAAGCAGTGCTTGGCAGTTGTAGAATGAAGTATTTTTATTGGATCTTTCTATACTAAGAAGAAGACAAGATTGCAGTTTTCATTTAGTAAAATGGAATAAATCCAACCCTTGTAATTTCCCATTCACTTGGAGATCTTTGTTGCCAGAGTGCCATGAGAGTGATACTCCAAATTGATTTGTATTAGTGTGGCTGAACCTCACCAGGCTTCAGGAGCTACACAAGTGCTTACTGAGTCTGTTTTGTATTTATGTATTTATAAATATGATACAGCTTCATTTTATCTGGGATAAGTGACAAAGATTCTAGCAGGCTACCAATGAAGATTATGCACATACATTATATACTGTATTTAAGGACAAAGGTTTCAAACTGCTTGCACTCAAATCTTACTAAAAAGGTAGAATCATGTGTTAAAGGACAACTTACTTGATCTTTACAGGATTCAGATTCTTTAGCCCTTATAAAAAGCAAAAATAAAGAGTATGCCTAACAGGGCGTGTATGCAGCAAATGAGGCAGTAAAGGAAAATAATTAATAAATGATCTAAAATATTTGTTTCTACTGGTGATAGTAGTAATAGCAAGTTAGTATTATTTTATATTCACCCAAATCTTTTGAATTTAACATTATTATAGTTTACTGTATTGCACTCATCTTTATTTTATTTCACAGTTAGAGAAAATGGAGTTCAGGCACTTGTAGTGACTCCATTCTTGTCAAGCAGAAGAAGCAGACCCAAACAAAGTCCCTTTTTGTATCATGTGTTATTTAGTATAAGGATTAACGTTCAGCATTTCATGATTTTCTTATTTGAAAAAAACAAAACAAAACAACACATTCTCTCATGGTCTTTTCCTGCCTTTGGTTTATCACCATGAGCACCAGCCATTTTTTAGTCTTATAATAAGACTGAAAGTTCTATTGACTCTTTATATTACACTTTATATTGTATAGGCTTTATGTTAAAATATATTTAATCTTAAATATGAAGTTATTTAATTACTTTTTTCATAAAATTATAGTGAAAAATTAATCGTAATAACCAACAAAATTTACTGTGATTATTTGAAGTTGGAGGAATGAGTAAGGTGAGAAATACTGGATATATTTAAACTTGTTGGGGCATTGCTAGGTTGTATGTTTGTATGTGATACTGAAAAGAAAAATATTCTTATACAATAAAACATAAGTAATAATAATACATGAACAATAACCATAATAATAAAATTGGCTTTTATCAATAAAGAATATTTATTACTTTCTATAATAGGAAGTAAGTCAATAGCAGCATGAAAAAGATATATTATCAGGAGAAAATTATTTGAAACTACTAATTTGAAAGGAATTTTGCTAAATACTATTCTTGCCCACTGGAAATTCTGCTTACTAACAAGCGCTTATTTTCAATATTTTCCTGAATTAAATATGTATTACTAAATTTCCAAACAATTTCATTTACATATTCATTTATTTATATATATTTGAGATCATGCTATATGTAAATCACAATAAACACAACTCTGGTCAAAAGGAGCTATAGTTTTCTTGAGAAAATATCTGTTCCCAATAAAATATAGTGTATAAATTGTGAAATATACATTTATGAATGCATAATTTTAAAAGAATCAAATGTTTTTTGATCTATGAAATGAAACAAAACACTAAAATAGAAAGAAATAATATGTAGTTGGTAGGAAATAAAAAGCAGAACACTGAATTGCCTCAGGAAATAAGAGAGTAAATATCTCATGAAGGCATATTAAATAATCTCTAATGCCACAAGGGAATAGGCAAGATTCTTAATTTCTTTGATTTGTCAGGGGAATGGCAACATTAGGGTGAGACAAATCTGAGTATAATCTATAAACTCAATAGTGCTGGTTGTGTAATACTTGGCTTCAATTGCATCATCAGTTAAATAGAAATAACACGTTATTGAGTTGTTCTAATGATTACATAAAATAACACACCTAGGAACTTATCAAAAAAAGTCTATTAATTGGAAATTTTAAGATATTTTACTTCCCTGTTAAATAATTCTCAAAGGATATGTCAAAGATGATAGAAGATAAAATTATGAAAAATATATGATTTAAGTTCTGATGACTTTGAGAAAAGATAAAACAATTTCAATGTGAACAGTTTTTTTCCTATTCATCTTTGAACCTATAGCTGATCAAATAAGCATAGTCCATTTTATATACTTCAGTCTTTTTAAGTCTTTTAGACTTATGTTAGGGGAAGGGCAGACTTTAATAAAATGTACAATTGAAACATGGCCTGTTCAAAGATGAGGAGGTGCACTAAATTAGGTGATTCCCTCTGTAAGGAAAAAATATCACAGAGGAGTCAGAGATTGATTTCTTGAGAGAGGAATGCTTGTTCTTTTTTTTTTAATTTTTATTTTTTTATTTTTTTTCTCTTTGGTTCAGCATTTTGAAAAGAATGCTTGTTTTGATATGTGAAGGATAGAAAAGAATAAACCAAATGAAGACAATATAAAGCAATCCATTTATATGAAAAATCACACTAATAGAAGGATAAATATAAGAGAGTGAGGAAAAAAGGCCAACATGATTGGAATGGAAAAAAAAAAATCAATGGATAAGAGAGTGACAGAGAGAGAGAGAATTTGCTAGTTTCCAGATCTTTCAGAACAATGTAAGTAATTTTTGGAAGGGGATGAGATGCTCAGATTTGTATGTTAGAAAGTGTTCTGCAATTTTAAGAACTGATTAGGCAGGGGAAGGTGCCACAAGAATGAATAGTAGTAGATCTTTTAGAAGTTCAGAGAAATATTTTAGAGAAAAATACTGATGTCTCAAGGTATCATGATTGACTGCATTATTGTTGATCAATATTTGCTGTTAATTTTGGAGGGAGGATTACATTTCCTTTCACAAGCAGGCTTAGTTCTGTGATACATTTTAACCACTGAATTATGTGCAAAAGTGTCACTCAATAGCAGAAGCTACAAGGGCCAGAGCATTTTCTTTTCCCACTGCTGGGAAACCAGCAGTGTTCCAGGTAGAGATTATTCCATCATCTTGTGTCCTTGAATTAAGACAATATAGAGTAAGGCTGACGCCAACCTGAAATTATCACATAGTGCAGGAGAGAGTTAACCTTTTTAAGCTACTGGTATTTTACAATCATTGTTACTCAGCATATATTATCCTGACTGATATAGTGGAAACATTGCACATAAAGATAAGTGATCCAATTTGAAGGATATTTCTCATGTAAAATAGATTAACATCATGATTGATTGGATAATAGTTCTGTGTCAGAGAGAGGTGTGAAGTTAAAATCCATCTGGTTTCACAACTGAAAACCAGATGGATGGAGATGATTGAGCATAGGTAGAGAATAGTGGAAGATATAAATCATTGATGAGGTTTAATTCTAGATTTCTATACCTTCAGACTATTCCTGGCAGTTATCTTTATTATGCCCTTCCATCATTAGAGTCGATCGAGGTGAGAAATCCTTAATCATAGAATTTCTTGTGTTAGAGAAAATTTTAGACTTGATAGGGATACACCTGAGTATAATGAGTGAAAGGAACTGTGACTATGAAAATGTTCTGGTTAAGACTGTCTCTTCCAGACCCCACAGTAATGATGGAATTAAAGCTAAAGGATCCACAGTTCTGATATACTATAAACAGGTCACATCTTCAGCGATGTTTCTTGCTGAATCCATGAGCTATGAGTGTCACAAACTAAATGACAATATTGGGCAAGATACCTGAATAATACCCAAAAAACTTCTCTTGAGTGTTTTCCCCTTATTATTAACAATTATAATTAATCACTCTCTGAATAAGGGAAGTGTTTGTAAATAATTCAAATTCTTACACAAAATCATTACTGGAGCCTGATGATATCCTCTACAATATTCTACTCCTCAGTAATAATTTCTTATATTAATGGAAATAAAATATCCTTATATTTAATACTTCAAATGCCCATCTTGCTATTCTCTGCTTTTTTTCACACTTATTATATGTACTATAATCCACCCTGAGCTGAGGAGAGCAGAGATAGATATTGATTTTAATACTGTAGGGCTCATTAAGATATAGGATCTTAAAAAAAAAATTGGCTGTATTGGAAATTTTTCACAAGAAATTTCAGGTTAGACTTGAAAGGTAAGACTTGTCAGAATATGATATGTTTTACCCACCAAAGATCAGGAAATGTTATTGGTGAAGCATCTGGCCAGTTTTCCCAAAGGGCTTATCAGCCTCATAAAGTCAAGCTTAATTCCTCAACACAGTCTGGGCACCTCTGAAAATATGCCCCTCCAGTCAAAGCCTTGGCAGAATAACCAGTGCCTTTCATTGTGTCCTACTATAGAAGAAAATAATTTTTTATTGGACTTATATAACTAACAATATTGTCATAGATTAAGAATGCTTGCAAATAGTTTTCAAATCATGTAGAAATCATGTAGACACAAAAATCAATGTTTCAAATTTTGTTTATAAATATATATTTTTTTGTAAGCTATAAATAGTTTAAAAGAAGAAAAAAAGTTTTTCTTGACTTATGGAAAACAAAAAAAAATTAGCAATGTTTCAAACAAAAAGTGGTAAAAATTTAGTTCAGTCCTATGTAATTAATTTCTGTTCTTTTTGAGGTTGACTTAGCTATATTCATGGATCCATCAGCTTTTTAATAGAAGTCCTGGAAGTTTGTTTTGTTTTAGTCTAATTATACATAACTTCCAAGTTATCAGAAACCTATATTCAAGAGAACTTGTCAGTTCTTTCCTCGCAGAAGGAAACTTTGCTTCTTTAAAAAACACTTTTTGAGAAGAGTCAAAAATAGTAATTGTCTATAGATGACTAAAGTTATATAGAATAGCCACACTTGAAGAGACATTGACAAAGTTGGTTATTTTTGTGGCATATAATGATCTTACATAATAACCATAAGTATTACTGATAACATACACCAAAACATATATTTTACAATATTGGAACTTATATTAATAACATGTTTATATAAATATAATCCAAAGAAAGTTAAACACCATTTTATATTTGACAATGGTTCCTATACGGTTTTAACATATCAAATAAGCCTAATATGTCTCTCTTAGACTTTCAGTAGCCCCTAATATTTAAAAAGTTAGTTTGAGGTCAAAATGACTGGATTTGGAATTTGCATTTTGGAAAGTTTGTCAAATATCAAAGCCTTCAAATATTTGTTCCAATACAATCACACCCACTGTAACATGATGGTCTTTCATTTAACCAAGAGTAGTAGTCATCAAAAGACTCTAAAGGTGACACAGGAAGTTACATGAATGTAAACCTTAATCTTTTTATTTATTTATTTTTTGGGGGAATATGAGAGCTACTTCAATTTGATAATTTGCCGTAAACTGGGGTGGGGTGAGGGCAAGAGCAGGGGTGGAGAGGAAGTCCCGGTGAAGAAGAAAAGGAAGGCACCAGCTTGGCCGCAGCTCCGGGGCTCCAAAGGTACCAGCTGCTGGTCTTCCTGGAAGCTGCTGAGTTCAACTTCAAAGGGCCTGGAACTTGTCAGCGACGACGGCCTGCATGGCCGCTAGTTGCTCTTTAAGGTCGTCGATCTGTTTCTGCAGCACGGCACACTGAGGACAGCCCTGCGGGGCATGGGCAGGTGGCTCCCGGTCACTGCAGGGTCCGGGGCCTCTGGGCGCGACGCCTCCCTGGCTCAAGGCTGAGGCCTGTGCGTTTCCCAGAACTTGGGGGGCTCTGGTGGTGGGGTCCCCACTGCTGAATTCGCCACGATGCATGTGCAGGCAAGGCGGCCCCGGCCTGGGCGTCGGAAGCTCATCCGGGGAATGCATGTCGCCAGTCGGCCAGCCCGGGCGAGGGCGGACGGTTACGCCGTCTCGCGGCCGGAGGTCGCCCTTGTCGCCCACTGCGTCAGCACGGCGAGACCGAGAGCAACGGTAGCCTTTTACCGTTTAGTTTTTCTAGTTAGTCAGACACCTAATAAAGACAACGCAGGGATTATCCTTATAAAGCACGAAATCTTTGTTTCTTTTAGGACAGTTACTGAAAGGTAAAGACAAGCCTTCTGTAGTGTGATTTTTTTTTTAATTAAAAAGGAAATTGGTTATAGAATTGAAATTAATGTGTCATGTAATTTTATTAAGAGCAAATTTATATTTTAAGAGAACTTTGTTTTTTTAACCAAATGTTTTTAAGTATAGCCGACTCGATCACATACAAAATATCCTCATACATTTTCTTTTATGAACCTTATCCCGATTTACACAGACCATGATCTATAACATATTTAAGCTTTCTGTTTTTGTCCCAAATTTCCCATTTCTTAAACAACCAGTTATTAGAGGACAGAAAAATTTTCATGCAAGATCATTTTTCATACAAGATCATTTTTCATACAATATTATTCTCCTTTCTGTTTAACCTTTTTTAACCCAAAAATATATTAATATTTATATATCAATTGTCTTTTTACATCTTTCTCTTACTTTGTTACTTTCTACTTTGTTTTATTTATTTATTTATTTATTTATTTATTTATTTATTTATTTATTTTTTGAGACAGAGTCTCACTCTGTTGCCCAGGCTAGAGTGAGTGCCCTGGCGTCAGCCTAGCTCACAGCAACCTCAAACTCCTGGGCTCAAGAGATCCTGCTGCCTCAGCCTCCCAAGCAGCTGGGACTACAGGCATGCGCCACTATGCCTGGCTAATTTTTTGTATGTATATTTTTAGTTATTCAATTAGTTTCTTTCTATTTTCAGTAGAGGCAGGGTCTCGCTCAGGCTGGTTTCGAACTCCTTACCTTGAGGCATCCACCGGCCTCGGCCTCGGCCTCCCAAGAGTGCTAGGATTACAGGCCTAAGCCACCATGCCCGGCCTGCTTTTATTTTTTTTAAATCCGTATTTCCTATCAACCATTAAATAACCTTTGAATTAGACATAATTACATATATATTTTAATAAGAACACATTTTACACTTCTTTTATAATTTATTAAAACATTTTTGTTACACTTTATAGAATCACATGTATTGACTAGAATTCTTATAGTAATTTTAAATTTTAGTGAAAACTTAAGCAGGAAATCATGAATTGTCTATCATCAAAAACAAAACACTTGTTCTCTGGAAACAGGATTACAGTTTACTATAAAATTATATTATTCGCTTAACTAAAACTGATAATTAAAACATTTTAAAAAGTAAAAACATTATTATTTGGTAGAGAGGAGATTCAGTTTCCCAAATAATTGTAATAAGGAGGCAAATTGAATCTGTTGTTCTTTGTCTCTCCTCCATCCTCTTTTTTTTATAGTTTATTTAAAAGGTGAACAAAAGTCTTTTGTTATTTTTAGTAATATCATATGAACATCTTCTTTATAAGAAAAAACGGATTTTACTTTTGTATTAGTGTAGTAACAGTATTGTTAATTTTAAGTTTTCGAGTTAATACAGCCCCTATAAAATGTGTATGTCAATTATAACCTTAGGATAAACAAACTCTTAAATGACGATTACAAGATTTTCTCTACAGACACAAAGCAAGGAAGAGGTATAATTACTCTTCTACCCATCCTGAGAACATCACATTGACTATTTCCTCTACTCCCATTTTTGAATATTCATCTTACTTAATATAGATTTAATGAGCACCAAATAGAACTTCACTAGAATAACATCAACTTCCTCAATGCTCACCTCTTTCAGCACTTCCTTTTTCCTGTGCACCCTCTTTTTCCTTTAACTGCAAAATAGCCTCTTCTATAGAGATCTCACTCAAAAACAGAAACTTTGTGGTCTGTGTTTTTCCCTGGTGTGACCTTAAAATCTTGGCTTAATAAGCCTCAGTTGAGTGTGAGTTTCATAATCTGTCACTTGTTATTTAACAATAGGGTTATTAATTTTATTAGATTTAAAAATATTTTATATTTATTGATACTCAATTGTGATTTCATTTCTTATGCAGTTAACTAATCTTAAATATTTAATATGGTATCTACCCACTTATTTTTAATGTCCAGAAGTGGATACGTAAAATATTGATATTTTTTAAAGTTAACGAAGTATAATATACATGATAAAAGGCAAAATCTTAAGTGTACAGATTAATGGATTTTTTCACATGTAAACACCTATATCCACCACTAAAAATAAAATATCAAACATTACTCATAGTCCAAGATTTTCTCATTACCCTCATAATTATGTTGAAAAGGTAATATAACTCCTCTGAAGACAGAATTTCAGAATTTTGATGTTAAACTCTTTGAAAATCTACTTCTTTATTAAATAAATGAGAACATAGGCCAAATTCTTGAAATTAATTTTAGCAGAACTCTGGATTAACCTAACTAACCTAATTAAAATTAACCTAAGTTTTGAAACAATCAGAAGAGTGGGAATTCAAGACAAGTCAATGGATCTCAATAAAAATTGTAAGTTTGTAGGATTTTAGCATGACCTAGTCTTATCCTTCATGTTTTGGTAACTGAGAAAACTAGCAAGCTAGCAGCTACTGGAGAAGACAAACTTATTGCCAAAAAAGTTTTCACTATTTTCACTCACTCAGTGTGAAAAGCTTCACCAGATTATCCTATGGCTAAAAGTACACAGTGTTCTTTCTATAAATTTCAACATGTTTAATAATTATTAGATGCAATCAAATCTCCAAAGATTGAATTGCATTTTTCCTGTATATGTGAGTCTAATAAGTGATTAAATATATGACATAATAAGGCCTTATAAATATTTAAAATTATGACCCTAGTAAGAAAGCAATTTGTCATAGTAACCATATACATTAAATTGTATTTCTCAATTTAAATACCAAAATCTGAGATCTGGATAACTGAGATCTAATTCTAAATCTAACACTGCAGTTTCAGTAGTGACATATATTTTATAGATGATCTAATTAAATCTATAACTTTTATAGGTAAATTTGAGGACTTTGCAGAAAATTTTATTTTCAAGGATACCTTAAAGTAACTCTTAATGTATTCAAAGTCTCTTATTGGTGTAATGTCAGCCCAATAACAATTTTCTATTGGCATAACTCATATATTGCCTCAACTATATTTTACTTTCTAGTACATGAAATCACTGATCCAGGACAAGGTTACAGATTTCTTTCAATTTCTTTTGACTCTTTCATCAAATGCTAAGGGGAAAGCAAAACTTCTGGAAAAACAAAATTTATAAAATTTATTTTCATAATTATTGTGTGATATGATAAAATTAATACACATCATTCTGTCTTTTCCTTTAACTTCATATAAACATCAGAATACATACTAATTTGAAAGTTACAAGACTTTGTCTCTATGTTATCAATTATTAACAAAGAACTTGAAATATAAATTCTGGTTATTTTCTAAAAGGTCTAAGAAATAAAAGACAATGTATCTCTGATAAAAATAAGAGGACATGAAATGTTTTTTTATTCTTGAAATTCATATTTACATTAAATAAAAATGAAGATATTTGAGATTCCAGAGCATAAATATCACACTTAAAATTTTAAAATTTATTTGTTTTATAGTAAACAAAAAAATTTTTAAAAATAAATATACAAGTTGACTTGGGTGAGAAAATTCATTGTGATTTTCCCTGCTTTAGGACTTATTACACTTGACCCAGCAGCGTCAGTTAATTTGGTATGCCATTCTACATATGAATGGTATGCCATTCTACAATCTAAATCTATCTAATCATGATGATTGGATTTTGGCATTATTAAATTATAGTTACACTACTTATACCCATTGATTACATTCTTTTTGCCTTACTAGGAAAAACAAAAGTGCATGCCATCAGTATACAATGCCTTAAATTATTGTTTCAGAGTTAAATGTTTTTGTTTGTGCAAAGTTTCTGAAATGACTGTGTACAGCCAATATTTTTTCTCAATTTGGAGAAATTTTTGGATTTGTTTATTGAACATTAAGTACAACACATTTTAAGGCATCATTGGGAAAAATTAAAAATGACTTTGAGACTATCTTTATTACATCAATCTGCCAGATTTTCATTTGTTGATGGAGAGTCTTGTCTCGATGTTGATAGCTGCTGACTAATCAGGTTAGTGGTTGCTGAAGGTTGAGGTGGCTGTGGCAATTTATTAAAATAAAATAATGATGAAGTTTTCTGCACCTATTGACTCTTCTTTGCACAATAGATTTCTCTATAGCATGCAATGCTGTTTAATAGCATTTTACCAGAGTAGAACTCCTTTCAAAATTGGAGTCAGTCCTCTCAAAACCTGCCACTTCTTTATCAACTACATTCATGTAATATTCTGAATTATATGTTGTCATTTTAACAATGTTCATGGCATCTTCACCAGGAGCAGATGCCATATCAAACCACTTTATTTTCACATCCATAAGAAACATCTCCTCATCTGTTCAAGTTTTATCATGAGATTGCAGCATTTTAGTCACATCTTCAGGATCTATTTCTAATTTTAATTCTATTGCTATTTCCACCACATCTGCAATTCCTTTCTCTACTGAAGTCTTAAATCCCTCAATGTCATCCATAAAGGTTATATCAACTTCTTCCAGGCTCCTCTTAGTGTTGATATTTTGAGCTCCTCCCATGAATCATGAATGTTCTCAATTGGATCTGGAATGAAAATGTGTTTAATGTAGTCATCTTTGTCAATTATCTAGATCTCCTGAATAACTTGCTGAAACTTCTATATTAACGCTAGCTGCTTCACTTGCACTTATACATTATGCTTATGTCTTCTTTCCTTAAACCTCATGAACCAACCCCTGCTAGCTTCAAAATTTTCTTCAGTCTTCCTCACTTTACCTTTCACAGACGTGAGGAGAGTTAGGACCTTGCTCTGGATTGTGCTTTGGTTTAAGGAAATGTTGCCATTTGATTTTCTATTCAGCCCAAACTTTCTTCCATATTAGCAATAAAGTTGTTTCACTTTCTTATGATAAGTGTGTTCACTGGAGTAGCACTTTTAATTTCCTTCAAAGACTTTTCCTTTGCATTAACAACTTGGCTAACTTTGGTACAGGAGACTTAGCTTTGGCCTTTCTGGGTTTTGACATGTCTTCCTCACTATGCTAATCTTTTCTAGTTTTTGATTTAAAGTGAGAGATGTGCAACACTTCCTTCAACTTGAACACTTACAGGTCCTTGTAGGGTTATTAACTGGCCCAATTTTAATATTGTTGTCTCAAGGAATAGAGAGGCTTGAGGAGAGAGAGAGAGAGAGAGAGAGAGAGAGAGAGAGAGAGAGAGAGAGAGAGAGAGAGAGACTGGGAAATGTCTGGTAGATGGAGCAGTCAGAACACAAGCAAACTTTATCAATTAAGTTTGCTATGGTGCCCTGAAACAATTACAATAGTGACATCAAAGACCTTGATCACATGTCATATAATAGATATAATAAAAATAAAAAAGTTTAAAATATTGCAAAGTTACCAAAAGGCAACACAGAGACAAGAAGTGAGCATCTGCTGTTGGAAAAATGGCATCAGTAGGCTTGCTTGATGCACCGTTTCCACACACCTTCAATTTGTAAAAAATGCAATGTCTGTAAAGTGCAATAAAGCAAAGCATAATGAAATGAGGTATACCTGAAATATCATGTGCTTTCATAAGTTGCATTGTCTACACAGGCTATATGGTGTGGGTATATTGTGTGTGCACAGTTTCTTGCCAAAATCTCCTGTGATCTTGTAGAGACATTCAACCAAGGAATGAAATCTTTGTAAACTTGACTCTTTCAGTTTTATCTATTCTTGAAAACATTCATTGCAATTACTAGCCGGGATATTTGTATCTACTTCTCATGGCAAAAATTAATGAGAAAGATGAAAAGAGAAAGACAGAGAGAGAGAGAGACAGAGACAGAGACAGAGACAGAGAGAGACAGAAAGATTAAAAAAAAAAAAGCTAGACATCTGCCTGGCTCAGATGAATGAAGTAGCATAGATTTGGCTTTAATATAATTAATTAAAAGATTTATTGAATTACTTGTTGGAAAACACACTCTTTTCTTTCACTTACATGATTAAGCTGAAAGCTAGCGCACTTTAGAGCAGCCTATCTTACTCACGCAGAACGTGTGTTTGCTGAGTACGTGGGGGTATGAACCAATTTGGTTTATTCTCCTTCAGCTTGAGCAAAGACACATGAATTGCTGAAGTTTCCTTATCTCCAAACTTTTTATAAGCTTTAAATTTATGGTTCCTAACTAAACTTAATGATTAAAACTCTCAGTGTCCATTGTTTTTGCTTAATATTATTCCAACACTTGATAAGTTTTTGGACCACGGTATTAAGCACCATGAATATTATTTGAACTATATAATGAATATTCTATTTGCTCTATGGTGCATAGACCCACTATGATTTCACCTGATATCAATCTTGCTTTTTTTCCAGGCATTTTAAAAGGGATCCTGTAGAGAAGGAAAATAGTATTTCTACTTGACTAGAAATATATTGTAAATAAATGTCAATATTTAATTTTTTTTAGAGTAACTTATCTAGATAAAACAGTTAGGCAATATTCTTCCGACCAACACCCAATTCTCACTATCAACCCCCAGGTAGGTCTTTTCTGTGGTCTGAGGAGAAAACATTTCACTTTCATGGAATGCATAGGGACACTTTAGAAAATTCTGAGGTATGTGTTTCTTTCAATGTGACTCTATAAGGCAGTTGTACCAAGTCTAGTTTGAGGCTTTTCACCAAAATACACCTCAACCTCAATCCTTCTCATCCAGAACAATATTCTTGCATTATGGGAAAAGCATACTATATAATATATTAATATAAAGGTTCTGATTAAATAAATGCCTGATAGCTATGCTTTTGGACTCCACACTCAACCCACATTACAGTGAGTAGTTCCAAGAAAAAAAAAAGGTGGTTGCCAATTTGCAAAGAAAAAAGTAGAGATCTACAGATTCAGAGTCATGTGAAATGTAGATGTTATATCTAAAGAATAGCAAGCTGTCACAAATTATACACATATAAATATGCAAAATGGAGACCTCAAGGAGGTGCTGCAATAATGGGTGAAATAACCTTCGCTATCTTATTTCTGTCCCTTCAGTGATTTATATATGGAAAGTAATCTTGCCTAAAACCAAAGCTTATACAAGAAAGCTCCAAGAAAATTATCACATCACAAAATGTTTTTGAGTTCCGTCCCCACCAAGTGTTAGCACAGTACAAGCTCAGAGACAAACAGAAAGAAAATCTTATTTCTATTCATTGACTTGTACTTCCTGGGAATACTGATTATATTAAAAATATAAAATACCATCACATAACATAACATAAACTGTACTAAGAAAATATACAGATTTGAATTTTTTATATAGACTTTGAAAATTATTTGAAGTGCAAAACATTTTGGGCTTTGATCCAGGAACAATCTAATCCTCTTACATGTGAAGCTTGGCAATATTCATTATGTAAGCACCTGAAAAATTGTCTGTTTTCCAAAAATTAATTTCTAGGATCTCCAAATGAAAAGATTTTTTGAAGCACAAAATAGAAAAAAAAAAAAAAAAAGACTGTGAAAGCAACAGAGAGAGAGAAGTTGAAGAGGCTATAATTAATGTATATAATCATATGGAAACTACTTCATTTTCCAAGCATCTAGCACAAAAATTTCTTGAACTATGACCTGATCTTTATTGAGAAACTATGTTGAGGTTCTCAACCTCTGGAATTTGATTGCTTGTTCATAGAAGGAAGAAGCAACTTTGAATAACACGGAAGATAAAAATGTAAAGTTTCTGAAGGATGAGTGGGCAGTTTGCCACAGTGCTTCATCAGGAGGTAACTAAGGTAGCTAATACTCCAATTTGAAAGTCATTTTCTGGGACACGTGACCTTTTTTTCTGAATGCAAGTCTTATGAAATCATATAGTAAAATATACACTGCTCATCAATGTGGTCAAGTGTTGTTCCTTCCTGATAAGCTACAAAATACTCAGCATTCTACACACAGGTGGATTTTGGATAAATGAAAGGGAAGCATATTTGACCAAACAAAGCAGAACTTGAGAAACTGGTCATGTTGTTGCTACATACAAAATTATAAAATTGTTCCAGTGAATGCCTGATTTTGGTACTGGTAAAGTCATGTTTGCAATTGCTACTCTGTGCAATATAGGCCTAAGTTAAGTACTTTCTTTATAAAAATTCTGAAGTATAGTCTTACCACATTTCCACCTGAAACAAAAAAGGAAATTCATTTAAATATAATCATTGCTTTCTCTTCTTGTCTTGCCCAGCTCTCTTTACACAGGATTCTACCAATAACTTTAAGAGACAAAAATAAGAATTTTATTTGAAATCTCTAAATCCAAAAAATGGAGATTAAATCTGTTATGGAGATTAAATCTGTTATATATCTCAATTTTGGTAATTAATGAAAATGACTATTAACAAAAAAAAATGCCCTCTCTCTCTCTCTCTCCATATATATATATATATATATATATATATATATATATATATACACACACACACATATATATAATGACAATCTGTGCATGATATTGTTTATTGTATATGATCTATTGCGGTACTAATTCACAAAATTTAGTGTTGTCAGGATAAAATGCTAGCTGAAAAATGTGGTATAGTTGCAACATAAATGCTAAATATAAAGTACACATAATTATTTTTAATAGAAGAATCTAATTATATCTCATAATTATTAGGAATAATCCCATTTAAAAAATTGGGAATGTCAAATCATACTCAAAATTCCATAAATGAAGATTAACATATAATATATACATATGTATACATACACACATATGAATACTTTCTGTTGCTTATATACTTTCTATTTTCTGTCTTATTTATCTATATTTCTAATAATGATCTGAAAATAAATTGAATTTTCTTAGCAAGTACTTATTTTCCACTAATTACAGTCTCATTGCTGTTATTTTACATTTTTTCTTTTTGTCCAGAAGATGCTGCTGCTGCTGCATAGATGCTGATACAATTTTGGCTACTGTCTCTTCTGTAGTCTCAGTGTCACACTCCTGGATGACTAAAAAGGAGATTGATACATTTGTTTTCTCAATGATTTTGTTTTTCATTCTACCCTCTGATTGCTGCAATCTTAGAAAAAAGGATATCATAAAATGTAAAGGGTCTTATAAGAAATCCATTTATGTTATCTGATCTAACATAGAAGCAAAAAAAGAAGATTGGATTAAGATGGGATCAGGCACTGAAGATTTAGGATAGCAAGGGTAAGAGTGCAAACCGATGTGCATTTGAAAATAGTAGCAAAAACCTAAAGAAATCATTTTAACTGAAAAGCCAGTGCTCAACACTAAAATACATTGTAATAATGTAGAATGGCATGTTTAGAAAAAGAAAAGACAAGAAAGTTAAAATAATGATTAGATTAGGAATGAGTAAAATTAAATCATTTTCCCATTTTTGCTTGTATATGTTAGGGCATACTAAGCTACGAATATTTTTTTTCCCAAATTCTGTTCATTTATATGTCCTATTCTATGTTTTTTAATTATAGAATTATTAATTAGAAAAAAAGTAGAGAGGAATTCTAAAACAGTGTTATGTATCTCTACTATTGCTTTGCAGAAGTTGAATGGATTTCCTGACCTCCTTGTTTATAAAATTGCAAAGATAATCACAATGTCTCTAAGTATCTTTCACAGACACATATGTATGTGTGTGCACACACACATGCCCACACACACAGATAACTAATTTAGGTAGAATTTTTTGGTTGGTTGCTATATACAGTGTCTCTGAAAGGAAATGTTTATCTTTTCACAGTTGTGTTCCTAAAGTGGCAGTTTGAAGACAAGATGGGTGCTTTCAAAATGTGCATGTAAAGACCTATGATTATGAATATTAAAACATCACATGTACCCTGTAAATATACACAACTATGTACCCATAATAATTTTAAAAAATTTAAAATAGCATGTGTTTAAAAAATAATTAGAGATTCTGATATGGCCACAAGTTGAAAAACAGTATAAAGTTTGTTTTTGAAATGCACAAAAAAGATGACACTTATAAGTTTACTCTGGGAAACTGTCATTTCTTTCAAGTACAGGTGGAATGAAAGTTGACCCCATTCTCTGCCACCAAAGGAAGTCTCAGAAAAGCCAAATAATAAAATCATAATCATCTTCTTCCTTAGTTATAATGCAAAAACTGTATAAATTAAAATAACAAGTTAGCCAAAATAACATAAATTGGGAACTACTAATAGATGAATAGATGATACTTCAGAAAATTTCACACATAAAATAAGAAATGATAAATAGAATCATGATAAATTTAGAAATGAGACATAAAAGAACACACTCTTATGAAGTGTTAGGAAAAGCATAAAAATGTCCTATATAACAGGATCTCCAACTTATGATGAGTTGTACAATTATTTCATTATATATTACAATATAATAATAATAGAAATAAAGTGCACGATAGATATGCTTGAATCATCCTAAAATCATTCCTACTCTCCCCAGTCAGTGGAAAAATCATCCATAAAAACGGTCCCTAGTGTCATGAACAGCAACAACAAAAAATTATGAGGCATACAAAAGAGAGCCAAAAGAAACTATGACAACCAGGCTCAGACATGACATGGGTATAGAATAGACATGGTATTTTAAATAACTATGCTTAATATAATAAAACCTCTAATAGAAATGATAGACAACAAACAAGAAAAGATGGGTAATTTCATTAGCAAAATGGAAACTAGCGAAGAAGAATCAAAGGGAAATAATAGAAATCAAAATAATGTATAAAGATGAAGAAGGTTGTTATTGAGTTCATTGGTAGACTCCACCCAGTTGAGGAAAAATTAGTAATCTTAAGAAAATGATGATTAAATTACTTAATAAAGAAATCCAAAGAGGAAATAAAAAGAACAAAAAAATCCAAGATTTCAGTGCAATGTCAAATTGATTAATTTATGTATAATTGGAATTCTTAAAGAAGAAATATTTGAAGAAATAATAACTGACACATTCTTGAAAAGTAATAAGCAGTTACTATTATGCTGGATAATTATCTGAAATACAAACAGGCTTGTATATTCACACACATGCACACACACATACACACACACACATCTCTGAGCATATTAGAGTCAAATTTCTTTTTTTTTTTTTGAATGTTCATAGCAGCTTTATTTGTAATAGCCAAAATTGGAAACAGCCCAAATGCCTATTAACAGAATGAATAAACTGAGCGTATTTATACAATGCAATACTATATATAACAGCATGAATGAACCAAATATAACATGCAACAACATAGATGAATTGTATAGACATTGTTGACTACATAATATATCATTCCAGTTATGTGAGGTTCAAGAACTTGCAAAACAAACCTATGGTGTTACGATAATAGACATCCTTGAGATAGTGTATAGTAACTGGAAGAGAACATGCGTGGTGCTTCTGGAGTGCTGGTGATGTTTCAATTCTTGACCTAATGCCACTCTCCCATCATTACCCCAGCTAGATAACCTAATCACTCTTCTGACTTGTATCACCATATATAGGTTTTGCCTGTGTTGAGTTCTTTGTAAATATATCAGTGTTGTATTGTTAAAGTTTATGCTTTCACTGAGAGCAAAGCTTGAGAAAAATTTTGGGTGCAGTAGTTTATTTGGGGAATGATTCTAGGAGGCA
This sequence comes from Microcebus murinus, assembly GCF_040939455.1. Lineage (NCBI taxonomy): Eukaryota > Metazoa > Chordata > Mammalia > Primates > Cheirogaleidae > Microcebus > Microcebus murinus. Next base: position 20,340,774 of record NC_134114.1, read on the forward strand.
GTTGTGGTCACCAATGGAGAGAGCAAGACAGGAAAAACCACGAGTATGAGAGCGTTATTGAGGGTTGGATATGCAATGCTTCCTAGAATTGGTCTGACAGGTAGAATGGGTGGCTGAAATATTTATCCACTGGCTCCTGTTCCTAATTGATTGAGGGATGCTCCACCAAGGAGGTTAACTTCTCTGTAATTCTGACCCTGATTCCGATAGGCTCCAGTAGCACTGAAGGACATTTGAATTGTTCTCATTTTGGAATAATACTACTAACATTCTCATACATGTGTTTTGAGAACACATCCACACATTTCTGTTGAATATATAAGGGTCATAGAGAATTGCTGGGTCATGGAGTAAGTGTATATTGAGCTTTAATAGATATTGCCAAGCACTTTTCCAAAGTGTTTTATACTAGTTTATATTCTCACTAGTTGTAAATGAACATTTCAGTTACTCCACATCCTGGCTTGTTCTCTCTCAGTCCTTCTAATTTCAGGTCATTTAATGGGTATGCAGTGATATCTCACTTTGCTTTGGTTTGCTTTATGGTAGACTTTATTGAATTATAATTTACAGATAGAAAAGTACATAAATTGTGTATAGCTGTCACATTTCACACACTGAACACATACAAAAACAGCTAGAGTCAAATTTCTGATGAGCAAAGACTATGAAGAAATATTTCAGACAGCAAGAGGAAATGACAGCTTACTTTCAGAGAAACAAGGGTAAGAAATATAGCACACTTATCATCAAATACCACATGAACAAGAAGACAATGGTGTGAAATCATTAATTTGAAAAAAGAAACATCTATCAATCTCAAATTCAATACTAAAGTATCACTCCAAAATCGGGCAGATGGGAGGGAGAAGGAGGGAATGGGTATATACATATATAATGAGTGCAATGCACACCATCTGGGGGATGGACATGCTTGAAGCTCTGACTCTGGCGGGAGGAAGAAGATGAAGGCAACACAGGTAACCTTAACATTTGTACCCCCATAATATGCTGAAATAAAAGAAAAAGACTGAGACCAACAAAACCTAAAGGATTTGTTCAGTCATTCATTATCAGCAGAACTACTCTATTGTAATATAGTCAGAAACTTGAATTTACATTAAAAAATGCAGATAATTACTTGTGGAATAAATGACATTTGATTACTTAAAACAAAAATGGTAACAATATACCTATGTACTTATAGATAATAATATGTGTATGTAAAATGAAAATATAGCAGCAATTGAATATTGACTGAAAGACATTGGAATATAATATGGTGCATAAACAACATGTGAGTGGCGTATTATTATATTAATATAGCCTCTGATTATTCACAAATATATATTATAAACCATAGGAGAACTACAGAAGCAGTCAAAAAAACATAAATCTAAGTAATATGAAGATAAAGGAGATTAAAAAAATCTCACAAACCATAAAATGCTAAATTAAAACCAGAGAAGACTGAAAAAGTGGTAAAAAGAGACAAAGATCAAATGCAACAAATAAACAAATGGAATACTGATAGGAAGATGGTATAGTTTTATTATTATTATTATTTCAGCATATTATGGGGGTACAAATATGTAGATTACATATTTAGGTACATTAGGTTACTACCTTTGTCCCACTCAAGTCAGAGCTTCAAGCATGTCCATGCCCCAGACAGTACACAATCATACCTATTAGGTGTGAATATATCCATCCCCTCCCCTTCCTCCCATGTCCCCTGCCTGACACCTGATGAATGTTACTACTATATGTGAACTTAAGTGTTGATCAGTTAGTACCAATTTGATGGTGAGTACATGTGGTGTTGTTTTTCCATTCTTGTGATACTTCACTGAGTAAAATGGCTCAAGCTCTATCCATGATAATAAAACAGGTACTAGATTGCAAATGTTTTTTTGTGGCTGAGTAGACTTCCATGGTATACATAGATCACATTTTATTAATCCACTCATGTATTGATGGACACTTGAGTTGTTTCCACATCATTTGATTGTGAATTGTGCTGCTATAAACATTCCAGTGCAAATGTCTTTTTTATAGAATGTCTTTTGTTCTTCTGGGTAGATGCTCAGTAATGGGATTGCTGTATCAAATGGTAGTTCTACTTGTAGCTCTTTAAGGTATATCTATGTTAGTTTCCACAGAGGTTGTACTAATTTACAGTCCCACCTACAGTGTCTGAATGTTCCTATCTCTCCGCATCCATACCAACATTTATTGTTTTGGGACTTTTTGATAAAGGCTATTCTCACTGAAGATAAGTGATATCTCATTGTGGTTTTGATTTGCATTTCCCTGATGAGTAGATGTGTTGAGCATTTTTTCATATGTTTTTGGCCATTAGTCTATCTTCTTTTAACAAATGTCTGTTCATGTCCTTTGCACACTTTGTGAGAGGGTTGTTTTCTTCTTGCTGATTTTCCTTTGTTCTATATAGATTCTAGTTATCAGCTGTTTATTGAATGTGTAGCATGTGCATATTTTCTCCCATTCTGCAGGTTGTCTGTTCGCTCTTTGATAGTTTCCTTGGCTGTGTAGAAGCCTTTTAATTTGATCAGGCCCCATTTATTTATTTTTGTTGTTTCTGTGATTGTCTTTGGGGCCTTCTACATAAATTCTTTCCCTAGGCCAATGTCTATAAGAGTTCTTCCAACATTTTCTTCTAGAATTCTTATAGTTTCATGCCTTAGGTTTAAATCTGTTATCCACTGTAAGTTGATTTTTGTGAGAGATGAAAGCTGCAGATACTGTTTTAATCTTCTACATGTGGCTATCCAATTTTCCCAGCACCATTTATTGAATAAGAATTCTTTTTTCTTGTTGTATGTTTTTATTTGCTTTTTTCAAAGATGAGATGGCTATATGAGGATGGTTTTATATCTGGGTTCTCAGTTCTGTTCCATTTGGTTTATGTCTCTGTTCTTGTGCCAGCACCATGTAGTTTTAGGTTACTATAGCTTTGTAGTATAGCTTTAAGTATGGTAAGTTGATGCCTGACAATTTGTTCTTTTTGCTTATGATTGCTTTTGCTATACAGGGTCTTCTCAGGTTCCATATGAAGCATAGAATTATTTCTTCTAGATCCACAAAAAATGATGTTGCTATTTTAATAGGGATTGCATTGAGTCTGTAGATCACTTTGGGTAGTGTAGACATTTTAACAATGTTGATTCTGCCGACCCATGAGCATGGTATGGTTTTCCACTTGTTTACATCCTCTGCTATTTCCTTCCTCGGTGGTTTGTATTTTCTCCCTGTGTTTTATCTCCTTAGTTAAATATATTCCTAGGTATTATTTTGTTGTTGTTGTTGCTGCTATTGTGAAGGGGGCAAAAATCTTGAAAATGACAGACAAGAAAAACCACCAGCCAGAGTATGTCTGCAAGAAAGATAGATTTTAGAAGAAATTGAAAAAAATAAAAATAAACAGACAAACATAGATCAGATGAGGGTCAGAAGGAAAGGTGCCCCAAACTACAGTAGACTCCACAGGAAGAAGTTGCAGAGAACTGGAAGGAAAAAGGCCCCCAAGAGGTTTGGAGATCAGTGACAAGGGTAGATAGAGTGGTTAAATTTCCCCTCCCTTGCATCTCATACTGTTGGTGGGCTCCTGAGTGGTTGGAGAGACCTGCTAACACCAGCCCAGAGACAGCTGCCACCAGTGAGCAGTGAATCTTTTGTGGACAGGGCACCAGGCTCCCAGATCCTCCAGGGCACCTCCTGCCCTGCAGACCTAGAAATCTGCAAATATCATATTGCTTAATCCCCCATTTCTCTTCCCTACCCGTGGCTGCCAAGAGAAACAATTTAGCCACCACTTAGAAGCATATGCAGGGAACAGGACCTTTTCTTTTGGGGCCCTACAGCAAACTGAAGAGTACTCAGATTGTGAGCTCCCTACCCACTAGCTTGCCCAGTTGCTGCTTGCCTGGTGACTCCAGGAGAGTGGGGGCAAACTCAAGGCAGAGAGACATCAATTCAGGTTGGGCACCCCATGGGGTACGTGAGACCAGCACTCTTCTCCCTGACACGATCAGGGATTGATCTCTGGGGCCCAAGGAACAGGCCTGCAAGCCAGATCCCATACACCCAGGAAGACAGTAGATTTTAATCAAAATTTGTGTATAATCAGTTTAAATGTGAATGATTTAAACACAATTATTGAAATCAAAAGATTGTTAAATTGCATACAGAAAGGCATAACACTTCCAATTTAAATATAAAAATATACATGGATTTTTAAAAAGAATGAAAAAGAGATATACCATGTAAAGACTAAAAATAAAGCTAGACTGCCTATATTAATTTCAGACAAAGTAGATTTCAGAACAAGGTCACTTATAAGGGACAGAGAGTGAGATTAGATAATTATTTAAAGAAAACAATTTTCTAAGAAGATATGCAAGAACTGAATATGTATCCAACAACAGAGCTTCTCACAATATAAAAGGGCAAAAATGGTAGATCTACAAGAACTAATACACGTGTCCACATTATAGTTGAAGATTTTATTCCTCTCAGTAATTGACAGATAAGCCAGCAGAAAATAAGCAACAATTTATATGATCTGAAAAACTAACTTAATGTACTTGATATTTTAGGAAACTCTACTCAATAAGACCAGAACAGAATACATATTCCTCTCAAGTGGACATTGATGATTCATCAATATAGATCATATTTGAGTCCTTTAAATAAATGTTAATACAAATACACAAATTAAAATCCTACAGAGTATACACTCAAATAAAAAAAATTGAGAATCAATAATAGAAATATATCTATAAATACTTAAATACTTGAGAATTAAATACGCTTCTAGACAACACAAAGGTCTAAGAGAAAGTCTTGAAAACTTTAAAATTTCATATCTGTTTATATACACACACATTCTAACTAAGTGAAAATACAAAAATAAAATATCAAAATTTGTGATCTAAAACTAAAGCAGTGACATGCAAAAACCTTATAAACTTACATGTTTCTATTAGAAACAAAATTAAATAAATACTCTCTGCTTTCACCTAAAGAAGAGAAAGAAGAACAAATTAAACTGAAAGGAAAATAAAGGAAGAAAGTAATTGTGATTAGCACAAAATTTAATAAGTTAAAAATTAAACTAATAGAGAAAAATCAATTAATTCAAAAATTGTCATTTGATAAGGTCCATAAATGGAAAAACTTCTTCAAGTCAACAAAGAAAAAATGAGATAGTACAAAAATTATCCTAATTAGCTGAAAAATGGCCCTAAAACAGAGGTCCACATTTTAATCCCTGCAATTTTGAATACTACTTTATATGGAAATGGGGCCTTTGCTGATGTGATTAAGGTTAAGAGTCTTAAACTGGGAAGAGTATCCTAGATTATACGATTGGGCCTTAAACACAATCTCTTGTACCATAATAATGGAGATGTTTGACGCAGAAGAGAAATAAGCAATGTAACCATGGAATGTTATAAAACACAGTTAAGGCATGTGAGTCACCAGAAGCTGGAACAAGTAAGGAATAAATTCTCCCCTGGAGCTTCCAGAGGGAACACGGTACTGCTGACACTGTGATTTTAACCTAAAGATATTAATTTCAGACTTCTGGCCTCTGGAATTGCGAGAAAATAAATTTATGTTTTAATTGACCAAGTTTGCGGTAATTTGTTAAAGCAACCAGAGGAAACTAATACATTATCGACATCAGGACTAAAAGAGAGAGCATCACCATTGAGCCCACAGACATTAAGAGAATAAAAAAGTTATACGGGAAACCACCTATAAATTTTATTGGGTTATACTGGAAACTTTCCATAAATTTGATCACTTGGAAGAAAGAGTCTTCTAATTAAACTTTATTTATTTATTTATTTGAGACAGAGTTTCACTCTGTTGCCTGGACTAGAGTGCCTGGACTACGTTGCTCACAGCAACCTCAAACTCATGAGCTCAAGCAATCCTCTTGCCTCAGCCTCCCAAGTAGTTGGGACTACAGGCACGTGCCACCAGGCCTGGCTAATTTTTTTCTATTTTTAGTTATTTGCTAATTCTATTTTTAGTAGAGACGGGGGTCTTACTTTTGCTCAGGCTGGTCTCGAACTCATGAGTTCAATCAATCCTCTCACCTGGGCCTCCCAGAGTTCTAATTAAACTTTATTAGTATATGTAGATAAATATAAATATAAAGATAAATATAAATGTGTAGATAAATATATAGCTAGAGAAGATCTAATGTAGATATAAATATATAAACATCCTATGTATATGACTATATATAACATGATATTATGGGTTGAATTCCAGAAGAGAAAAAAAAAATTATTGGAAAAACTTTTGGACTCCAAAATAATGTTTATCATTATGTTAATGATATTGGACTAATTTTAATGTTTTTAGTTTAAGCAAATACTCCATGGATAAATGATTCTGTCCTTAAAAGATACTGAGTGAAGGATGAATGGTTGTTTTCTGGATCATCTAATTTTTCTACCAATCTATAATCATTTCAAAAGAAAGTTTATAAAAACAAAGCAGTTATTTTTCCACTGATGAATGGTCAGAAAATATCTACAAGTCAGTATATTTATAATGATTTTCAACACAAGGACAGTCAAAAAATTTAGAACTATTGTCTGTTTTTGAAAGGATACCATGTAGCTCATCTTTAACTCTTTAAAATGATTTTGCTAGATAAACATTGGTTTTTTTATTTAAATATTACAAATATTCTACCACTTAAAGGTCTTATTTTCATAAAATAAACCTCCTTGATAATAAAAATACAATAATTGATAATCTATGGTATTTTAAATAGTTTATTTCATTCCCTAAACTACATAAATAGATTACATAAGTAAACAAAATATTAATAGTTTGATTCTCTTTGTATTTAAATGAATACTTAATAAGAATCAGATATAATTATTCTTCGTTGGAATCAATTTGGCATATATTACAATAAATATTTCCATACAAAAAATTCATTAGATATGTACTTTTATACATAATTTTCCAAAGGAAAAAATTACAGAATGAAGAAGTTTCCCAGTGTGCTGCAAAAAATAAAATTCAATATATTACTTAGAATTTTCAATTTGATGTAGTGTACATATACATCAAACAATACATCAAAGTATTACATGAAATGATTACAGCTCAACAGCTCGCAAAAACATAAGGCTTATTTGATGACTATATCTTATGAATAGGCGCCACATGACAATATCATTTTATATCTTAGAACTAATCACAATACCATGTTTCTAGAGTTCCTTTGGAGACTCTTCTGATTAACTCATTTTTCATGCTGTTTTCTTTTCCAAGGAACTTCAAAGCATGACTTCAAAGATTCTACTTAATTGGCCCTCAGTTCACAGTGATGGGTTTCTATATTGTCCTTCTCTGGTTGATACTTGTCATTTTTTTTAACAATAAACCACCAAAGGCAAGGGAAAAAATAAAGCTAAGTGATATAAAATCAGTAAGTTAAATAGTCTATGGGTCATTTATTGCCATTGTTCATTTACTAATGATTATTTCTAAGCTACAATTATAATTAAATATGACTATTGAGGATACTAAGTAATTTTATAGACTACTGTAAAATGTAATAAGTTTTTATAATTTTTTATAAAAATGTTTTAAACCATCATCATAACATAGAGAGTAAGGACATTTTATATAAAATATTATCACATTAAATCCTTCAAAACTCAAGTGAAGAAAGTGATTAAAATAAATACCTATAGATGAATTTTAATGGGCAAACATATTACTAAGCCTTTATGTACATCATCTCATTGAATCTTTATGATAATCCAGTGCAGTAAATGGTTTTTATATATATTTCACAGAATAGAAAAGTGACAAGATTAGATTATTTTCCTGAAGAATAGAAAATTCAATTTTTTTAAATATATATAGTATGTATGTGGTTAAGATGATGTATAATAAAACTTTAAGTATCTTTTGCATTCATAGCCTTTTATTTTGAAAAATAACTTCTGAATTAATGAATCAGACATATATATGACATATGTACATATGTACAGACATTGTACATATATGTATATATACAAAAATGTTCAATTTTGAAAATTTATCTTAGAGAACAAAATGATGAAGAAAAGAGTGTTTTTTAAAATAAACATTTTATTTTTATTTTTTTAGTATACCCATTTTAAAATTCTCCAAGTGGTAAAGGAAATTCCCTTGAAATATGTTTTTTTTATTTTATTTCAGAATATTACGAGGATAGAAATGTTTAGGTTACATATATTACCTTTGCCCATCTCAATCAGAGCTACAAGCCTGCCCATCCTCCAGACAGTGTGTACCGCATCCATTAGGTGTGCATATACCTAACCCCTCCTCTCCCTCCCCCTGCCTGACACCCAATGAAATTGCAAAGATGTGGAAACAACCCAAGTGCCCACCATTACATGATTGGATTAATAAAATATGGTATATGTATACCATGGAGTACTACTCAGCCACAAGAGAAGAGTATTTTAAAGAGGGATTTTAAAATTATGATATTATAATAAAAGCTATAAGTGCCCTCTAAAAATTAAAGACAAAGCTTGGGAAATTGGGGCAGTATAAACAAAAAGTAGATCCGCACTGAGACTGCATATTGTAGCAATGAAAAGGGAGAAGAAAGAATTTGAAAAATATCTCCCTTTGTTGTTTTTGTTGTTGTTTTAGTTAGTTGCTAGATGTTGCCATATCATGAAATTGAAAACAACACAGATGTGACTAAGTTTGGGGAGGAAATAATGAGACTTTTGTCTTAAGTATATTTAGTCGAGATATTAATAAAACATTCAACTGAAATATTAAAGTCATCTGGAGTTTTGAATAATCTGGAACTCTAAAATTGTAGGATACAAAAAGCAGATTCAAGGTAGCTGTCAGGTAGAATTGAGAGTCCCAAAGAGAGAATACAGAAAAAAAAAAAAATCCTAGGGCTAAGCATTGAGCTATTCTAGGAGCTGACTTTTGAAAGAAGTAGGAGAAAACTGAGAATAATGGAACATATCAGCTTGTGAAGAAGGAGCAAGCAGCACAGGAGATGTTATAGAACCAAAGGAATAACTGTGTTGCAAGAATGAAGTCAAATTAAATAAGATGAGACTGGAAAATGGAAATGACAGAACAATTGTTGATCTTGAAAAGTGCAGATTCCATGAGATGGCGAAAAGGTAATACTGATTGATACAGGTTGATTATGTGATGAAATAAGATAATGCTTTGGAAGGGGGAGGGTCGTAAAACAAGTTGCACACTGGTGGGATGAGTGAAGCTGCAAATGTATTTAATACAATATGGGCTGGTCAGTTATGTTTCAGTAATGTGACTTTGTGGACTACCATTAAATAATTTGAATACTTAAGCATTTTTAAATAAAAATGTTAGGGTGTATGTTTTAAGATGTGAGTTATTTGAATCCATTTTGATGTGGAAAGAGTAATCTCCTAACTAGATAAACTAATGATGTAGCAAAAAATATCCTTAAATGTGGTATATGTATACCATGAAGTTCTACCCAGCCACAAAAAACAACGGTGATATAGCACCTCTTGTATTATCCTGGATAGAGCTGGATCTCATTCTAAGTGAAGTATCACAAGAATGGAAAAAGAAGCAGCACATGTTCTCACCATCAAATCGGTATTAACTGATCAACACTTAGGTGAACATATAGTAATAACATTTATCGGGTGTCGGGCAGGAGGGGATGGGTATATACACACCTAATGGGTGCAGTGGGCACAGTCTGAGGATGGACATGCTTGAAGCTCTGACTCAGGTGGGGCAAGTGCAATGTAGGTAACCTAAACATTTGTACCCCCGTAATATGCTGAAATAAAAAAAAAAACAAGTAAAAAAACTATCCTTAGGATGACAGATTGCTATGGAACCAGACTACAAGAAGAGACTGATACTAGGCAAGAGAAATAAAATTCCTTCCTGTATAAAAGGATTGAAGAAAACAAGAGGACAGTAGGTGGAATTTTAGATTGGGCATGGGAAGGTGAATTAAATATATTCAAATAGATTATATTTTCTTCACAAAGGTATAAATCAAGGTCATCTAATATGTGTGAGTAAAGGAAAGAAGTTGTATGGGAATTGAGGAAAGACATGGAGAATGAATCATCATTTCAGAATGTGAAACATCAAATAATAGAACCACTGGACCATGCTTAGTGTCCATTTGAGGTTTGAAATAATAATAATAATGTAAAAACATTATTGTTTTACACATGTATGAATAGGAGTAGGTACTATGGCTTTAATTAGATATCTCTTCTGTATCATTTCCACTCATTTGTTAAAAGCACACTAGTATCTTAGCAACATCTAATATTTTATGATTCCACGATCTTGGAGGTATTTATTTCTAATGAATTGAAAGTGGCTATTGCCTTGTCTTATTAATTTTATGCATGTTTTCATTAATTTTCATCAGTAATAACAATAATACTAATATTATTATAACAATAATAAAATTCCATAATTATGTAACAATTGTTTACTAGGTGCTATATATATATTTTGCCTATACTCAGTTAACTCATGCTACAAACGTATGACATAGATACTATAATTATCTTCTGGACAAATTAATAAATAGAGCAAGGAAAGTTTAATAACTTTCTCAAAGCCATAGATAGTAAATTTTGGAAGAATTATGGCATGTTGACAACTGATTTATTTTGATGATTTATTTTTTTGACAAACTGTGATGGCCTGAGTGTTGCGCAAATGGCTATCAGATTTTACACACAACCACATGTCAAATAAACATGCTTCAGATGGGTAGGATGTTTTCAAATTTAAGGTATATTAGTAGGTTTTGGTGTCAACTGAAGAATTCTTAAGCAATAGTTTGAGTGGAGACACAACATAGAGCATTTTATAAATGATCAATGTCCTGGAATAGACACAGAAAGAAAAGAAAGTAGCTAAGGAGATTATGAAGGTTAGACTATGTAAGATTGAAAACCAGTCTTTTTGAAGAAAAGAAAATAGAAACAGGAATAATCTGAATAGATTGGTAATACTATGAGCATGAGGAAACAATATTAAGAAAGGTATAGTGATAGAATGTTGGATTTAAAGAAAGAAGATAAATGGTACATAGTATAGTGTGAAATACACCAATGGAAAAACTTATTGACACAGTTTTCAATAAATATTGTTTTTCCAATGTACTTATCCTTCATATCAGATTCATAGCTGCAATTAGTATTTACGGATCTTTCAAGTCCATAGTCTTTTAGCTCAAGTAGCTAAATATACTTTAATATAATTAACAAGAATATTGAGAAATCATATATTAGAATATGGTTTGTTAAATATATTTAAATGTTCTTTTAGAATTAAACACATTTGCATCTATAGAAGATTGCAAATTCAACTGAGTGTGTTTTTAACATTAATTTGAATAGCTCTTCTCTGCACAATGAATGATAGACTAGGAAATGAACAAGGATGTTTTCTTTGTTCTGATAGCTATTTCCTTTTTGGTCTCATTTGTTTATGACAGGTCCTTTTCCCAGGTTAGTGTACATTTGAGTGGCTTTTTTCTAGAATCAGAGCCTTTTCTGCCTACCTAATAGAGCTCAATTTATTTTAGTAATTATCTGAAATTTAAGTGTTCTTCAATGGATATGTGTAGTGTAAAACCATTTCTTCCATGGCTTTCTACATACTGGCACTGTGCATCATTGCTTAATGTAGTTAACAGAATGGGGGCAGACTATATGGGGCTGAATCTAAATTTCAGCAAGTAGTATTTGTGTAATCTTGAATAACTCACTTTTCCATGAATCTAAGATATCATTATAATATAGTCACAAACTTGAATTTACATTTAAAAACTGAAAATAATTATATGTGGAATAAATGACATTTGATTCTTTAAAACAAAACTGGTAACAATATATCTATGTACATATATATACACACACACACACACACACACACACACACATACATAAAACAATATCATTCTTTGGAAAATATTTAATCATTCCTTTAGTAATATTTAAATTTGAGGAAAATGTACCTCAACAGAATATGGCTTTAGTATCATTCAATTTTACCCTCTGTTTAAAAAGAGAGTGAGAGAAACATAATGAATGGAGCTCCCTTTTAGGCTGAGTGGAAGTTTAAATGAGTTAATGTTTGTAAAGTGCCCAGAAGAGTGTCTAGCATATAATAACAAAAACAGGCCAGGTGCGGTGGCTTATTCCTGTAATCCTAGCACTCTGGGAGGCCAAGGCGGGTGGATCATTTGAGCTCAAGAGTTAGAGACCAGCCTGAGCAAGAGCGAGACCCCGTCTCTACTAAAACTTAGAAAGAAATTAGCTGGACAACTAAAAATATGTAGAAAAAAAAATTAGCGAGACATGGTGGTGCATGCCTGTAGTCTCAGCTACTCAGGAGGCTGAGGCAGTAGGGTTGCTTGAGCCCAGGAGTTTGAGGTTGCTGTGAACTAGGCTGATGCCACGGCACTCTAGCCCAGGTAACAAGAGTGAGACTCTGTCTTAATAAATAAGTAATAAAATAATGACAAAAAACAATAAGTAACATATTTTGGGTTATTTTGGGATGGTTTCTCTTCATTTGTATCATGCCCTAGCTCTCAGCTTTAATCTTCTACCTCCTTCTCTGCCATAGCTCAATCCTGCACATGCCTCTTTTATGAAGTAGGATTGGAAAGATCTTTATAACGGTAGTAGAAGGCCCTGGAAAATGAGATTAACAACATCCAGGCTCAATCTGAGATGAAAAGGGGCAGATTGAATTTTCTAGAAATATAGTCTCTGCTAATTCCCATTAAATAATAAATAAATAGCCATTCTCCTTCTTCAGGATGTTTTATGGGTTGTTTCATTGCTTCCATGTAGTTATTTACAAAGCAATGACCTACAAAGTAGTTACGGAAGAAAATTATTTGAAATGTATGTTTCTTGAGTATTTTTCTAGAAACTCAGTTGTAACTTTTGGTTAAAATACTTAGTTATATCAGTACTGATAAAAATAACAGTTCTTATGAACAAATATATATATATGTATTTAAATTTAATTAGAAAAATGTCTATTACCTAATATAATTTCTTCAGTTTTAATGATTTAAAGAATAAAACAAGATATTTTTAAAGTTGACAATCTATTTTGAACTTAGAAAATTGTTTGTATTCTATCTCTACAGGCTTACTATCACTAAAAGTCCAGAAATTTAGAATAAATGAAAATATAAGCATATTTCTTGAAATTAAATTTTGATATCGGACTATATTGAATTTATTATTAATAGTTATAAATTTGTCATGATTAATTTACAATTTAGTCAAAATAGCTAGGCCCAGTTTACTAAGTAATATAGTTGCTTCAATAATGCTTATATATAGGAAATAGCATATAATTGTATATTTTATAGATATCATATTTTATATTCAACAAAGGGCAATATAAATTATTCCAAATGTCTTTTTAAGACATACTCATTAAAAAATTGTGTGCTTAAACAAATGAAGGGTTTCTCACTGCTTAGAATATGTATAGGAATTGAGCTGTTGTCTGACTGTTCTGTTATACAGTGAAATGACAGGATCACCAAGTATCACCAAATGAATATTAGGGGTCAAGATGAGAATGTAATGCAGTTTTAGATTTTACCAGTTGCAATGAAGGTCAAATACTAATTGATATCAAACAAAACAAAATTGTCTCAAATTTGATAGTAAGATGGTTAAACTAACTTACACAAATGAAATGATATATAATATGTAAAGAAAGATACCTATTTTAGGATTTGGTTATACTGAATAACCCAAAAAGTTTGCACATTTTGAAGCAAATAAAATGAAGCAGAAACCAACAATTAAACTGAAAAATGAAGATGTGCAAAATCTGTGTTAAATAAAGCTAATATTCTTGTAGATTGTTTTGTTTGCATGTTTTTAAGAATACCTAAAATTAGTTTTTGGTGAGGTTTTTTTTTTTGGCATATTTTAATTTTTTAATTTTTTTTTTTTTTTTTGCCACAGAGTCTCACTCTGTTGTCTGGGCTAGAGTGCCGTGGTGTCAGCCTAGCTCATAGCAACCTCAAACTCCTGGGCTCAAGCGATCCTCCTGTCTCAGCCTCCCTGGTACCTGGGACAACAGGCATGGGCCACCATTCCCAGTTAATATGTTCTATTTTTAGTTGTTTGGCTAATTTCTTTTTATTTATAGTTGGTATATTTTTGTGGGAAAAATTTTTCATACAAAAGTTAACATAATTTTAAAACCTATATTTCTGAAATGTGGCAAGAGTCTTAGAAAAGGTTTTCCTGTACTTTAAGATTCTATTAAAATCTAAGCTTATGAAAATTTTTCATTTTGATGATACATTACACCCATATGGAAAAAATAAGCAAAATTTGTTTTAGTGCATTACATTGTTTGTCCTGATTTCATTGATAGACTTTTCTTGAGTAGCTAAATAATACAGTACAACAAAATTAAATTTTATGTTATTTTTTAAAATCCTCAATCCTTATAGAAAGTCTAGATTCATACTGATTTTTTTGCAAAAATAAAAGCAGTCCAATATCACATTAAAATGTAACTATTTGGGTGAAGCTAAAAATTCTGAAAGTTATTATCTCCCAAACTTCCAAAATCATCCATTGCCTCAAGGGAGTAAACAAATATTTTCTTTCTAGATCTTTCTACTAAACATCATGGGCAATATTTGACTTCATTAGATGGTCATGCTGGTGACTCAGACTTGTGGGGGGAGGAGGAGAAAGGGCATTTATTGAAACCTTAAAATCTGTACCCCCATAATATGCTGAAATAAAAAATAATATTAAAAAAAGACTGAAATGTTATACAGAGGTATATAAATTCTAAAATTTAATTCACCAATCCATAGTATATCATACCTTTCTGAAATTAAGAAAAAGAATTTTTTTAGTAATAAATTAAATTTAGCTTAAACAAAACAAAAAATACACCAGGTTATCTAAAAGTGTGAGACTGGCCAGTCCTGTCATATTCCATGGAATTAATGATGCATTAACTCTGACATAAAATACATTGAAAGTTGTCTAAAAACTTATATAAATATTTTGAAAATAGTATTATAAAGCTGGGCGCCGTGGCTCATGCCTGTAATCCTAGCACTCTGGGAGACTGAGGCAGGAGGATCACTCAAGGTCAGGAGTTCAAAACCAGCCTGAGCAAGAGTGAGACCCTGTCTCTACTAAAAATAAAAAGAAATTAATTGGACAACTAAAAATATATAGAGAAAAAATTAGCCAGGCATGGTGGCACAGGCCTGTAGTCCCAGCTACTTGGGAGGCTGAGGCAGGAGGGTCACTTGAGCCCAGGGGTCTGAGGTTGCTATTAGCTAGGCTGACATCACGGCAGTCTAGCCCGGGTAATAGAGTGAGACTCTGTCTCAAAAAAAAAAAAAAAGAGTATTAGAAAGTACACTTTGAATATCAAAGATAATAATATAAGTTTGAAAAGAATAATAGTAACCATATTGCATAGCATTTTAAATGAAATTTATTATTAATAATAATTTTCATGTAGTAATGTGCATGAAAATATTTTTATGAATTGCTAATTATTTCCTTGGTGATATATTCTCATAGGCACTAGTATCTAACATGTGATAGATACTCAGTATCCATTTGATAAGTAAATTACTGAAGGAATCCTGGAAATATATTCTTTTGCAGGATATAAGCAAATTCTCAGCATGGGAAACAGGGGAAAAATAATCTATTACAGATCTAATCCTGCTTCCTACTCTACCCCTCTACATCTAAAATGATTTGCCTCTATTTGTTTCTTTCTTGGCTTAGACCAGTGTTTTCAAAGTACATTATGTGGAATATTTATTCCTTAGCATGTCTAATAATTTTACTTGAAAAAAGGTAACTTTATGAAATATGTTTGCAATATTCACAGTGGATTTTTAATGTAATTTTTGTGATCCCAGGTAAACTGTACAAATATACCATACAGATGCAGAAGGTATCAGAGATAACATCACATGTATTAATAACATTAGCTCCTCAACTATAACTACTGCCAGTAGATTATCTCTTATTCTTCTTTCATTTGTCCATTTCCTTGTATTGTATTTAAATTATAATTTTTATACTGCTTGAACTAATAAAGGAAAATGTTAAGTTGGATTGGAAATGGAAGCAGAAAATAAATAATAACTATGAAAAAATTAGTATACAGAAATATATTTTATTAGGTCCTATATAATTAGTACAATTGTTCAGCTAAATCAGCTATAAGATTCTGTCTGACAAAAGAAAATTGAATTTAAATTTATTACAATAAACATGACATGCAGTAGGTAAAAGTAAGCCTGGAAAAGCCCATCTTTTCATAGCAATTAAAGTTGGGAATAAAATTTACCTTATAGAATCTGATAAAAAAGAGAAGACAATATTAAAAAGATCTCTAAAATAGTTCCCATATTAAAAGTCACATGATTGTCTTTTATAATTCCCAAAATTCAACCTTTTCTCCTAAAAAAACCTAATAGAATATTTGAGAGGTTAATATAGTATAATGTTCTTTTATGACATTTTATAATTTCCAGTTCCATCTAGTGATATTATTTTATTAGTCCAAATATAAAATATAACTAAAAAATACTGAATGCTAAATTATGATTTTGTGTTTTGTTATATTCACTATATCTTACTAACTTTCACTACTACTAGAGAGAGGTATTTAATCTTTTATTCCGGATGTCACGTATGTTCAAATGTGTTCTTCAAAGTACCTTAGAGTAATTTGGGAAGTGATTTTACCATTACAATTATAACTTTTTATTCACATAATGATGCTGTTATATACTTATCTATCCCCTCTATGGGGAAAAATATCTCTGAACTGCTTTTTATTCTGAGTTATAAAATGGAAACCATAACAAAACCTTATGAGATATAATAATTATATATATATAATATATATATTATATATATAGATATAATATATATAATATAATAATAATTCCCACATATAATTTCAATTTATATTTTCAGCATTCAGCTGTATAAAAAAGCTAAAGCAAAAGTAATTGCTGGAAAATGCCTTTCAAATATTTTGTTTTATTTTATTAATTTTTATTTTGTCTTGACCTTATAGGTTTATTTTTTTTAACTCCGAATGTCATTGCGATGAAAAATCATAGTCATCACCCTTATGTATCAACTGAAAATTGATACTAATTTGGCATTAAGAGAAAAAGAATGATAGCAACAGGAGCAGCTACATCCTATACAGGGATCTGTAGTCTCCTAAAGACTTTTACATCAGGTCTTGATCAGAAGTTGGCATTTTCAAAGGTCATCTGGCTCCTCAGTACTAGTCAATTACTGAACAAGGAGTACCACTGACAGTTAAACACTGCTGCAGAATTAGCAAAGGCACTGCAGAGACACCAAGCACTTCTGACAGAAACATTCTGCGTGCAGTTCAGCCAATTTCTTTAATACTTTCAAATCAGCTTATTCTTACCTGGGCATAAACCGTTCCATTTCTGTCTCTTAAGACATTCTCAAATTATGGGTTGTAGAAAATGGTCAAAATTTTAAGCATTATTTCTGTTTTAAGGAACTGATTTGAAATTCTTCTTCTAACACATTTTTACAATATTATTTTTTCTTTAAAATGAATGAATTATATGATAATAGTATTAGATAGAAAAATAGAATCTATCTGTAAATACATGCATACATACATGCATAATATTCCTTGTACAATGGTGGAACCTACACCAGAACATAAGCCCATCACTAGACTATCAGTTATATGAGAAAATAATTTTTTGTCTGTTTTGTTCAGTACTGTATACCCTGTGCCTACATTAGTGTCTGCTTTTTAAGTACTCGATAAATATCAACTGATATAAATAATTAAAATCAAAGAGAGAGAAGTGCCATTGGCTCTTTTCAATAATCTAGTTATTGAATAAACAGAATAAACATAGAAACAATATATGCATTGATATTTATAAGGTGGCTGATAGGTAATGAAAGGAACACAGACTATGGAATCCAAAGATAATTTCACATGTTGTTTGTGACATCTAACTAGAATATTATGTAAGTATTTCCGCATGGTTAAGATTTTGCGCTCTGAATTGAAGCAATTTGGGCCAGAATCGCAATTCTACCTCTTAATTGCTGAATGGTCATGTATAAGAGATTTCATTTCTAGTCTATAGGGTTTTCAATAAAAAAATAGATGAAGCAATATAAATACTTCCTTGGGATTAACCTGAGGATTAAATGAGGTGACAGAGTGAACATATTTATTATCATCTGCAGTGGATTGAATTGTGCCTCCCAAAAAGATACACTAAAGTTCTGATCATATCTGAGATAGGGTGTTTGCAGATATAGTCAAATTAAGATGAGATCATATAGGACTAGGGTGGGCCCTCAATCCAATAACTGGTGTCCTTAAAGAAGAGGAGAGTTTACAAAGAGACACAAGAAAGGAGGCTATGTGAAGATGGAGGTAGAAATTGGAGTGATGCAGCTACAACCCAAGGGATGCCATGAGCTACCAGAAGCAAGAATAAGTCAAGGAAGGATCTTTCTTAGAGCCTTCAGTAGCGGCATGGTCCTGCTTACCTCTTGGTTTCAAAATTCTGTCCTCCAGAACGTGGAGAGAATACATTTCTATTGTTTTAAGCTACTCAGTTTGTAATTTGTATGGCAGCTTTAGGGAATTAATACAGCATAGTTAATGCTCAATAAATATTATCTCTCTTTAAAACATTATAACTCCATGCCTTCATTTGTTTCTTCATCAGGAACAAAAGATAGAATATTAAAGCATCCAGCCTGCTGTATTAACATGAGAATTTTTTAAAGTGCACACACTATATATTTTAAAATATATTATCAAAAACTTCCTTCTACTTATCTCTGATAAATGTTATTATGAAAATATCTTTATAACTGTAGATTTTGTGAAGAATGTTTTTGAGAAGCAGGTCTTGTGATAACATATATCTGTGTACAATAAAGGTATGCAACCAGTTATAGGCAAAACATTTTGTAATTTAATCAGTATTCTATAATGCTTGGTACACTGTTTTGTACATGATTCTCATAATAAATATTTCCTTGTATTTTTCTTTGATATCACTGATACCACTGCCATGCAAAGAACAATTCTTTTTAAGCTGATATTCTTCTGAGGCTAATATTATTAGCATGAGAACGATCTTTGGAAGGAAAACAGTTTAAAACAAATAAAAACTTTTGAAATTATGCAGACTACCAAACATGAAAATGAAGCATGTAATTTATTTTTCTCTCTATTTTTGATATGTAGCAGAAAAAATCCATCTGAATTAAAGAACATAATCCAGATAGATGACTGTCCTTTTAGCCCAACATGACCCTGACATAAAACTCATCCCCTTTACTGGCTTCCAAAAAGCATCTAATCATACCAGTTTAATTTGTTTTCTGTAATTTTATTCAAGATATGTGGGGTTACAAGAAGGGTCACATTGGACTGTATACTGAATACAGCATTTCACTTGAAAAATTCCATTGTATTTATTTCATCTGAAGTTGTTGTTGTTTTCTTTTTGCTGGCTTGCTCTTCCACTGACAATACCTAGCCCTCTTGCTTTCATTTCTTTCTTCAAGGGAAATTCTACCTGGTTTCTTCAGTTCTATTGAATTTGTCTTTGGTTAAGTAGAAAAATTTAGTTTGCTTTTCTGGTACCTCCATAAATGAATATTTCAGTATCCAGAGTTTTTTCTACAAGAAAAAAATCTTTCCATATATGTCGTACATATTTACTTCCTCACTTGGATCTCAATCTCTCTCTCCCCCACCACCTGCTTCTTCCTGAAATTAAGATAGATCATTTTAAGAATATAATTACAACCATGTTTAAACTTCACCTTGCTTTGCCTCTTTATTCCAAAAGAAAATTCTTTTTACGTATTCTGTGCTTCAAAATTATCTTAAAAAGGAAAACAAGTTTATAGGATAATTTCTTACTAATTATCTCTCTGAAATCATAGGATATAAATTATTTCTATTATAAGCCTCACTCTCTCCTCAAATATATTTTCACTAGTCTGATAAATTAATAACTATTTGTCAAACACACCAAAAAAAAGGTAAGATGCTTATGTATCTAACGATTTGCATGTTTCCTACCTACCTTAAAATAATTAGAGTTAAGTTTCAGCACATGTCTACAGAAAATCTGCTCCAAGAAGCAATGTACTAATAAATTGGGAATATAAAATTAAGCGAAGTCCTCAGTGAACTCACAAAGTGTAAGAGAACAGATACATATGTAACTAAGTATCATACAAATGATAAATGTGCTATTAGAGGACTCTGAAATCAAAAGTTGTTTTTTAAAATATTGTTCCACTACTCACTATGTGATATTGAGTAATTTTCTTGACATCTTTATGCTACAGTTTGCATATCTATAAAACTGGAGTCCTAAGAACACTCATCTAGTAGGAAGGATATAATTAGGGGAAATAAGTTTGGGTTTTTCATTGTATGTTAGGGTGACTATAGTTAACAATAATGTATTGTATATTTCAAAGTATCTAGTAGAGATAATATGGCATTTTCTCGTCACAAAGAAATAAATAGTGTTCGAGGTGATGGATATGTTAATTATCCTGATTTGATCATCACACAATGTATACATGTATTGAAACAACACACTTTACTCCTAAGTATGCATAACTATTATGTGTCAACAAAAAAACAAAATAAAACTTTAAAAATGACACAATTTCTATAAAACATTTTGATCTCTGTTGTGATGTATTTTGAGTACAAAACATACATTTGCTCTTATTAATACTGTGATGATGACGATGGTTATGATGATAATGAAAAATAAATGAATAAATGAAATTTCAACCTGTTTCCTCTCTCCTGAAAACTCTGTCTTCTTCCTTTTCTTTATTCTCAGCTGATACCCTTCCCAGGTATATTTTGAGAATATCAAAGAAAGCATATGACATGCTTTTTATTTTTCAAGATTAAAAATAATAATAAATATATGTATCTGAACTGCTGTTGCACTATATTCTCTACTTTTCCTCTATATTCTCTACTATATTCTCTACTTTCCACTGTATATAGAATCCACTATATTCTCTACTTTCCTTACAAAGGAAGATCACACCTTTTCCTATTCAAGACCAGATCCTTGTCACTTACTATGTAAAGTGCTATTTAAGGACAAAATTTCCCCAGTCCAACAACTTTGAATGAATTAAATAAGAATTTTCAATGTTTTTCAAACTTTTATGTGCACATTAGTTTCTAGGAGTCTTGTCAAAATGCCTATTATGATTCAGTAGACCAGCACTGGCTAAGATTGTATATTTCTTATAATCTTACAGATGCCACAGCTGCGGCTGGTCCAAGGACCCCACTTTCAGCAGCGAGAACTTCACAGACAGATTCTTGTGCCCCATACGGATTCTCTCTCCTCTCATGCAGTGTAGCAAACTATTCTTAAGCAATAGATCAATTATAACTTTAAAGAAACCTATTCTCATCTCTCTTTCATAAAATTATAGTCCTCCACCTCGTTTCCAATGTTCTGCCACACTGGGGCTCTCTTTGTTTTAAGCATGACAAGCTATTTCCCTCCTCATGGCCATACATCTACAACCAAGTGGATACTCTTAGATCAACTCCCTTATTCTGTCTTTAAATATCTGACTCCTTTTATTTTTATGTCTCAACTTAGGTGTCACCTACTCCGAGAGTCCTTTAAGAACATCTAAAGAAAAGCAACTTGGCATGCATGTAACATTCTATCTCTAGGAAAGCTACAGCTCTCTGCTTTCTTTAGTAGTGAACTGGACTTTTTAATGCAGTCTTAGAGCTCCCTTTTTATCCATTTCTCAGAGATAGTAGCTAACCAAATGAAGCCCTTTATCAAATTGTATTAATTTCCTATTGCTGCTTTAAAAATCACTGTAAACTTAGTAGTTTAAAACAACATATATTTATTATCAACAGTTTTGGAGATCAGAAATCTAAAATGAAAATTGAAGGGGCTCTAGGGTCCACTATCCCCACTTACAGTTTGGTAAGACTAACATTTGGTTAGATGTGCTAAGTGCTACCCACTAGCCATATGCATTGCATGAGCCAGTATTATGTTGCAGGTATTCATTTCTGTTGTTTTCATTGTGTATATGTGTGTGTGTATGCGTGTGTGTTTATGTAAAGACACAAGATTGTGTTTGGGTGAAGGGCGGTGTTGTATGAAAAAGAGTTTAAGGTAGATATTTCTAGGCTTTACAGGAATTTAGATAAGATCTTACCCTGTTAATTTTTGTTTGTTTTCTTTGAAAATAATTTTTACATCTGCTGTATGTTTTCAGATTATATTTAAAATAATATTTCCACTTGTTCCATCAGTAGCTATGTGGTTTCAGAGCACCTGGGGTAAGTTTAATAGCATCACTATTAGTATTCACACAAGGAATTAAATCCACTGAAAAGTGATGGGGCCCTAAGGACAGGTTTGAGACAGTGAACTTAGGCAAAGAGGGACTATAGCTAAAACAACAGTGTGGTAGACAGTTCATGGTGATTATTGTTATCGGACTAATCTGTGAGGGGAAATAATACCTTAGCAGTTTATTCTTAGAAATTCCAGTTGATATTTGGATAGATGGGTGAGGTTTATGATTAGGTAAGGCTCTTGAACTGACGGGTGCTTAAGAATATGTAATTAGGCATTAATATTTATTATGAACTTTGTACCCAGAGTGATAGCTATTTGATGGTAATGTTACTAACTTTTCTAGTCTGCTGCCTTCCTAGATTTTCCTCGCATCTTTCTCAATGTGATCCATTTTGTTGCATGAGGGTTGACAAAACACTGAAAACAAACTCTGGGTTATAATGAAAGTGAGATTATTTTGAGGGCCTTAGGTTTTCTAATTAGTGATATTCTAGCTAGTGGCTTACAAACAAAAAGAAGGTAAGAAAAGAAAAGAAAAAAAATTAATTTCATATGTGAATGAAAAAATAATGAAAATGTAAGAATCTCTTCCTTTTAAAATAGTTGAATGATATTTTATTCATTAAAGGTTCAAATAAAGTCATCATTTTTAGCACAATGAGTTTGGCATACTTGAAGATATAAGCAAATGAGTGCCAGGGCTCTCAAGCTTGAAGCTAGAAACTAAGGAATGTCTAAATATCTTAGTCTAAATAAATAAGTGTGATCGTTCATTGCATGACACCTACATGGTTTCAAATTATGTGAGATAGAAATAAAGCAAAACAAAAAGATTTCCCTAGGTTCTGTGAGTTTTTTTCAGATACATTCTTTATGCTGCTATTTGAATAAGCATCTTCTGCAAGACTGTGTATGAGAAAAGAACTTTCCCATAATCGTCCCAAAATTAATCTATATACCAGAGAGTTTAGTGTGGAAGACAATTTCAAGTGATGTCCCTTTACAGTGAATGATTTAAAGAGGGTAGCGTGCAATTTGCCAGGAACCTGAGTATAGAGTTTTCCCTATTCTTCCATGTACATTTGAATTCTAGTGTTTCTGTTTGTTCTAATAACAGTTACTTACACACAACTTTCCTCATACAGAAAGAGACAGAATGGGTCATTCGTCACCAAGCTTGAGTTGGAGAAAGGGTCACAATGTAAAGTAATCCTTCCCAATTTGTGAAATGGCCTTTGTAGCTCCACTGCTAAAATATTCTCAAGTGGCTTTTATTTTAGCTTCATAAGAGAAGAGAAGGAAGAGAGCATTTGTTTAAGAGAATCATGGTGGTCAGGTGCTTCATATAAACTATCTTTCTCTCACTTATTTCTCACATAGTGGAAATAAATATGCCACCCTATTTCTTGAAGAAATATTTCTTTTGAAAAAATGCATTAATGCCCAACATGTTCTAGTGGGAATTGGTAGTATGGAATCTACTAAATGGAAGACAACAACAACAAAAACAAACAAAAGCCTCTCTCCTTGAAATAACATATTTAGTTCACTATAGAAAGGGAAATATTAAATGGGTAGAAATGTGAAAAAGGAGAACTGTCATCTAGAGATTCAACTAGGAAGAGGAGAATGTGAGATGTATTTAATTAAATTTTACCTATGAAATATTTTATATTATTTTACTTACCTTTAAATAATCTATGTCTTAGGACTCAAAATTATTTATGGAGTATATTTCTCTAAAGTAGTAATTATATAAACATTGATTTATGGTGGATCTAATCTTTATCCTATGCTATCCCTTAAATACACCAAGGATTCACCTCTTTCTCTTAAAGTTTTCCTGCTAAGAGTGTTATATCATTTGCTTCCTGATTCTGAAATTTCGGAGGCTTATTCTATAACTGGTGGAAAATAACTCAATTTGATGCCCCACTCCTCCAGTGGTGCTAACCTCAGTTTACTGTTTCAACCACAAGCAAGTTTATGTTTTCTAGATCACACAGGTCCTGGATATGATGGAATTTATCATAGTTTCTTCAGGCATGGAATCGAGAGTTTCTTCATGCACAGTAAAAAAAACTCATTCCAGACCTTGTATGATCTAATATCGTTGCAAATAGAATATTTTATATTCTGATCCTCAAGCTTCTTCCAAAAACCTGAGTGATCTTTCCTACCAGCAAAACCAGAATAAGAATTTAAAGAATCCTATGTGTAAGTGTGCTAATACGAGGCCCCAAAGCCCCAGTACACAAATTTATTTTGGATGGGATTAAGAAATGAGACACATTCAATAGCCCAATATATTGGGGGATCCCTTTGACCCTTCAATCTCAATTCTATTAGAGTATTAACACTAAGGCTGGATTTTATAGATGATATGTGATTGTTTTTCAACTTATATGTTTTTTCTTCCTACAGTTCCCAGCCTGCAAGAAGGGATCTTCATATCCAGGTATTCACGCTCTTATGTAGTCCTGTCTGACGGTAAATAGAATTGATTTGTATACTTAGTAACATAATGTGGAATATCTGCATAAAGGTTTAAAGATTAGGTTATAAAAGAAATGTGGCTCCATTTTTTTTCTTTAATATATTGCTCTTAACTATCACATTCAGAGGACATTCAAATAGCCCTATGGAGAGGTCCACTTGGTTGGAAACCCTGGTTTCCTGTTGATAGCCAAGGGCCAATGTGCCAGCCATGTGAGTGAGAAATCTTGGAAATAGATTGTTCAGCCATAGTGAGCCTTCAGATGACTGTACTATAGGCTAACGTCTTAACTGCAACTTCACATGAGTCTCTGAACCAGGACAAACTCACTCTGCTGCACTTGATTTTCTGACCTCGAGAAATGGTATAAGAAAAATGCATTTATTATTTTAAGCCACTAAACTGTGTGGCAATATATTATGTAACAAGGGATAACTAATAGCCCCTTTTCCTTGTATTTCTTCTTATATTTCTTCTTTTCTCTCTTTGCTTCTTTCTCTTAATCTTAATAATCCAGAATACTATATTTTCTTGCCACCAGTGATCTTTATTATAAATGTCCATATCACTTAATCCCCACATTTAAATATGATGAGCTTACTAGAGCACTCATATTTCAAAGTTGCCATATGACAACTCTTCTTTTGCAAATCATAGTTAGGCTTCAATTTTAAAAAGGTAGCTAGCTAGATAAGATATATGAAAATCAGACCCTGAGAAAAGGAGAATTTAGCTGAACAAGTGATCTTCAGGTTCCATTAACTGTTATCCTTTTTTTCCTGTTTTAAGCAGTGACTTGATGATTTGTTATTGTGTTTTATAGGCTCAAAAATGTTTATCTTAAATTAGCAGCAATAACAATATCCAATATATAATTTTACAAATAGCTACTGACTTTTTTCTTTGACTTTTACATTAAGCACTGACATTTCAATTTTGACAGTTTATTTACAACATAATTAGGGTGAGTAAGTTTCCCATTAAAATAAAATGAGCAGGAAAATATCACCAAAAATAACAAATGGAAAATATAATGTGATTCAATATAAACTTGTATATACACATAATATAGAATATTAAATATCATTGACAAGTTGATGTGAAGTGTAGAGATTATTTTAAAAAGTGAATGTATGCCCCTTATTCAAACTCTACAGCTAAAATATCTTTAAACTTTAGTCTGTTTCTTATTTCTCTCTGAAATCCTGGGCTAGTTTCCAGAGTAATGTCACAATATTAATTTGCTTAATAAATGTTTTACAACTTTAATTTCACTTCATGGATGTTTTCTTTAAAATTTCCATGTATAATTTGCTATTGTTTCATTAATATTGTTGTTATTTTTATTAATTATAGTACATGTTCTTTTTTGCTTATATTGTAAATAAAGAATTATCTCTATAATTACTTATATTTCCATCCCTTTTTTTCATAATGGAATAGTAAATTAACAAGTTAGTATATAATAAAAACTTTTTAGTATATAATAAACATTATAATTAATACATAAAATATTTTCCTTTTGTTTCCTAATTTATTTTACTAAATTTTTGGATTTTTTATTTATTTCACTTTATTTTAAATTATTATAGGTACATAACAATTGTATATCTTTATAGGGTACCTGTAATGTTTTCACACAGGCATATGTGAATTAATCAAATCAGAGTAATTGGGATATCCATCACTATAGGCATTTGTGTTAGGAACATTTCAATTCCAATCCTTTTGTTATTTTAAAATATACTCTAATTTTCAATTATAGTCATTTTGTTGTGCTACCAAATATTGTTCATTCTATCTATCTAAATATATTTTTGCACCCATTGATCATCTCCACTTTATCCCCTATTCTCCACTACCCTTCCCAGCCTCTGGTAACCATCATTCTACTCTCTGTCACCATTATATCAGTTGCTTTTAATATTTAGCTGATTTATGTGAGTGAGAACATGCAAGATTTGTCTTTCTGTGCTTGGCTTATTTCCCTTAAAATAATATTCTCTAGTTCTATTCATGTTGTTGTAAATGGAAGAATTTCATTTTTATGTGGTTATATAATGTTTCATTGTGTATATGTATCACAATTTCTTTATGTATTCATCTGTTGATGGACACTTATAGGTTGATTCCAAATCTTGTCTATTGTGAATAGTGCTGCAATGAACATGAGAATGCAGATATATTTTTTTATGTACTAAATTCCCCTCCTTTGGATGTATACTCATTAGTGGGATTGCTGGGTCATATAGTAGTTTTATTTTTAGATTTTTGAGGAGCCTCCATACTGTTTTCCATAGTGGTTGCACTAATTTACATTTCCACCAAGAATTATAAGGGTTTCCCTTTCTCCATATCCTTGCTAGCATTTGTTATTGCTTGTTATTTTGATCAAAGTCCTTTTAATTGGAGTGAGATGACATTTAGTTATTTTGATTTGCATTTCTGTGATGACTAATGATATTGAATAATTTTTCATACAACTGTTGGCCATTTATATGTCTTCTTTTGAGAAATGTCTGTTCAGGTACTTTGCCCACTTTTTAATTGGGTTATTTAATTTTTTATCATTAAATTGTTAGAGCTCCTTATATATTCCAGTTATTGATCTTTTGTCAGATGGATAGTATACAAATATTTTCTTCCATTCTATGGGATGCATCTTCACTTTGTTGATTGTTTCCTTTGTTGCATAGAAGTTTTTAGCTTGATGGATCCTATTTGTTCAATTTTGCCATGGTTGCTTGTGCTTTGGGGATATGACTCAATAAGTCCTTGCCCAGACCAAGGTCATGAACCATTTCCCCAATGTTTTCTTTTAGTAGTTTCAGGTATTGTATTTAAGTATGTATCCATTTTGATTTGATTTTTGCATATAGTGAGAGGGAAGGGTCTACTTTCATACTTTTGCAAATGGATATCCAGTTTCCCAGAACAATTTATCAAAGAGACTCTCCTTACCTCACTGTATGTTATTGGTAACATTATCAAAGATAAGGTCACTGTAGATGTATGGATTTATTACTAGATTCTTTATTTTGTTCCATTGGTTTATGTGTCTGTTTTTATGCCAATACCTTGCTGTTTCATTACTGCAGCTCTGTAGTATAATTTGAAGTCAAGTAATGTATTCCTCTAGTTGTATTCTTTTTGCTTAGGATTGCTTTGGTCATTCTGAGCCTTTTGTGGTTCTGTATAAATTTTAGGATGTTGTTTTCAATTTCTGTGAAGAATGCCACTACTATTTTTATGGGGGTTGCATTGAACCTGTAGATTCCTTTGGGTAGTATGGACATTTTAACAATATTAATTTTTCCAATCCACGAACATGAGATATATTTCCATTTTTTGTGTCCTCTTCAACTTCTTTCATTGTTATTTTATAATTTTCTCTTTTTAAATTTTATTTCAATATCTTACGGGGGTAAGCCCCAGGGTTCTTTAGTAGGCAGGTAGTGAATCATGCCAGGACTGGGTCCTTCCCCTCAGGGCAGCATGTTTCCTTCTGGCTCAGGGTAGGTCCAGAAATGACATCTAGGAAGTAAGGGCTGGACTCAGGAACTTCAGGAGTCTGGTTGTTACTTTATTTTAATGTAGCTGAGCTTGTTCCCAAGTTACAAAACAAAGTCCTCTGAATTCTTTCCTTTCCTTTCCCCAAGTGGAAGAAGACTCTCCATGCGCTACACTGTCTGTAGCTGGGGGAGAGTTTACACAGGCAATGGCTTGCCTACCACTGCTGATGTCTCTTTGGGTCACATGCACCCCAAGCCCACTGGGTCTAGCTAGCTTAGCTGAGGGAATTGCCCAAGGACTGTGGCCTTTGTGGCCTGACTGCCTTATGAATTTAGTTTAGGCCCCAGGCTAGCGGTGGTTAGCCAGAACTTGTGTTTAGGGTTGCAGGATTTTCTTCTGGCCTCACTGGGCTGAATGCTCCCTCTGGGACACCAGCAGAATTCTGCCCTGTGCTGTGTTCCCTGTGCCAGGGAGACCTTGAATTTCAATGTAAAGTCCCACTATCATTTCACTTGCCCTCCCTGAGTACATGGATTCTCTCTCCACTCAGTGCATTAGTGCAGTGCTGCTGGGGGATGGGAAAAGGATGGCATGGGCAATGCAAAATTGTCTGTTCTGCCCTCCTCAGTGCCTCTTTCCTTGATACAATGTTAAATCAGGTAGTGTGGTTACTCCCATGATTTTTGCTTCTTCTGAAGGTGCTTGTTTGCATGGATAGTTGTTGAATTTAGTGTTCATGTGGAAGGAGGATCATGGAGGTTTTTATTTGTCCATCTTGCTCCACCTCTCCTGATTTCCTATTACTTGTTTATGTTTCTTTTTTTTTTTTTTCTGGTCTAAAAATCTTTCTTGAACTTCTTTTTAAGAGAACATCAAAAAAAATTAAGATTTTTTTTAGAGGAATGATTATGACATCTCACAATTTTAAGTTATCTTTTTAATTCCAGTGT
Source organism: Microcebus murinus (assembly GCF_040939455.1). Taxonomy (NCBI): domain Eukaryota; kingdom Metazoa; phylum Chordata; class Mammalia; order Primates; family Cheirogaleidae; genus Microcebus; species Microcebus murinus. Next base: position 20,370,274 of record NC_134114.1, read on the forward strand.
ATGCAGCCCTTTTATTTGATGGTTACATTATTTAACAACAACAACAACAAAGAACTTCTCTGGAAGTAGATAGTAGATTTTTCTTTCTTGAAAGTATACTTTTTAGTATTATATTTAGCATTCTTATCTTGTCATAGTGGAGGATGTGTGTGTGTTTAATGTATTTGATGTTTATCATATTTGTGGTATGGTAATGTGTTTGGCTTAGGAGAAGTTTGTGAATAATATAACTTGAGAATTCAGAGGTTTTTATATATGCTGTATTTGCAAAACAAATCTATTTTTTTAAATCGGATTTAGAGGAATTAGACTGGGAAAAGAGAGTGACCAAATCTTTAACACTAAGATAATTAAAGTGGGAAAATGTCCTGGAAGGCAGCTGTTGTGTCTTTTCCTGAAAGTATCTTTATTCAGAAACTTGGAATGCCTCAGTCCTAAAGGAAATCATCTTAATTATATCTTGTTAGATGTTTTAAATATAAGAACTCTTGCTTAAAATGAAGACATTTTGAATTTAACTATAAATCATAATATTTATGAATCGTTAGCAGAAATTTTATAGACATCACCAAATATTGAAAGCATTCTGTTACTCTTGAGTGTTATGATTATTGCAAAATGTCACTTTATGGAGTTTAGTTAACATAATTTTTCTTAGCAATAAATGTAAAATATTTCTAGTTATTACTAAGCAAAATACAGAAATAGGGAATAAGCTTACATTTAATTTGTTTATATATATAAATTTATATATATGTATATAAATCTATCTATATATGTATAGAGAGAGAGTGACAGATTTGTGAATTTAACTTTGCCTGAGGATCTCATGGATGATAGTTTTGACATAACTTATAGTAATCAATCCTAAAAGTATATCACTTCTAGGTAATGTTATAAAAGAGCATGACTTTTCCAAAATTCCTATCAAATTTTGTGTTATTAGCCAAGCCCTTTATGAGGGCCCTTGCAGCTCAGATTTCATTTCAGCGACCTAGAGGTTGACACATTTTAACAATAAAATAGGTTAGCCTTAGTTATTCATTTGATAATAAAAGCCTTTGGCATAGCCAAGAGATATGTAAAGTGATAATATGTATCGGTGTCCTTGCTGGATTTCAGATACCTCGCAATTTTTTAGTTTTCTCCAAACCCAGCCCTTTACCCATAACCACATCATATCCAGCTATGTATCCTGTAAATAAACAGCATTGACCAATACACAGTTATCATAATATTTTCGTTTGAGGGATGAATAAAGACTAAAGTTGCCTAGGGGCTCAGGTAAGATGATTAACCTTTCCCGTTTGCCAGAAACAGAAAGATGTAGCAACACACTGGACTTTTGATGATAAAACTGGCACAGTCTTGAGTGAAAAAGGAAGGTTGTTCTTTCTAGGAGTCTTTGTGTATGTATTAATACTGCTGCCATAACTTGAGTACATGTGTTATTGGTCAGTTTTATGGACAAAATAATAATTCCATAAAGATATCCACCTCCTAATTTCAAAAACATGTGAATATATAACTATAAATGACAAAAATGACTTTGCAGATGAGACAAAGTTAAGGATCTTAAAATGGGGAGAATATAACTAGATTTCCAAGTGGTGCAAAATAATCACAAAGATCCTTATAAAAAAGAAACAGAATGGTCAGAGTCAGAAAAGCCATTATGACTACGAAAGTAGACATTTTAAGATTCAAAGCTGCTGGCTCTGAAGGTGGAGGAAGATGAAATGATCTAAGGAATCAAGGTGGTTTCTAAAAGCTAAGAAAAAACAAAAACGAAAACAAAAACAGATTGTCCCCTAGACACTCCAGAAGGAAGTAGCCCTGAAGACAAAATGACTTTAGCCCAGTGAAACTGATTTCGGCTTTATGTGGCCAAATATGTGGTAATTTGTTACAGCAGCAATAAGAAGTTAAATAAAGTCCAATTCACTGAGGTTTGTGGTTATTTTTTTGACAGTCATTATACTTTTAAAAGTCACTATTTCTTCCCTTTATGTATCTGATTAAAAATAGATATTGGCTATCAATTATGTATATCTTACTTTGTGTCAGGAATTGTGCTAAGAGTTCTCTGCACTCCATTTCACTGTTCTTTATTTCAGTCATGGAATCTTATGTATGGGTGTGTATTTCTGGACTTTAATTTTTTTTTTCAAACTATAATACGTTATTACCAATATTGACTAAATTTTTTAAATCACTCATTAATAAGAAAGCAGTGTAAAATACGTACATGCTCTAATATATGCACATGATTTCAACCAAAATCCCTTCATGATTAACACCACTTATCTTTGAAAATTCTGAGCATGATGAAAGAGATACCTCATGGATGTAGAGCATGGTGACATTTGCTTGGTTAAAATGCAATTCCCACCTTCCCTCCCTGTTTCCTATGATTTTCTAACTTTCTAATCTAACCTATCAGAGACAGAGGGAATACTGCTGTATCATCCAAAACATGCAGCAGCTTGGAATATGAGACCTGTATTTAATTCCTGGTTCTAACACATATAGCTTGGGTAATTCACTCAATGAATCTAATCATAGTTTTTTCTATCTATTAATATCTATGTATCTGTCTACATGAAATGAACATTTTTCACTCCAATAAAACAATATGTGTTTTGAGTTGTTCAATATAATAAAGCATTTACAGTCTATATCTGTGCTTTTAGCAATAAATTGCTGTTTGGGGAATAAAAAATAATAGTTTAATACCTAACAAGTAATTAGAACTAAAAAAAAAACTAACAGCAGGAAGTAATGTTTTCAATGTTTTTCTTAAAGTGATATTAAAATTAATATAAATGCATGCAATATTTTAGCATTTTTAAAAATATTACTTAATAGAATGACAATAGGTCACCAGGCAAGGATTCTCTCTAAATGTTCGTTATTACCTAACGAATATCCTTTCAAAGTTTGAGCACATTATCTAATAGATTTCAAAGTGTGAGATGATTTGTGAGATTTCAAGGTTAACTAGAATCCTTTCAGGGTACAAAAGTCTGTCAACTTACCTGGGGAGTCCATTCTCCAGCTATCTCCCAGAGGTGTTCATTATATGAGACTGAAGTGATTTTGGTACTAGCAACCTTACAATTCCAGACCATCTTGAAGATCAATTCTCTCTAGTGACTGAGAAGTCTTTCTATACTAGTATAAGGAAATGTTTTGATAACCATCATTATATTGTCCTCCAAAGCCTTAAGAAATTTCATGTTTTCTCAAGTTTGAAACAAATAAATTTTCCAGCAATTTTTATGAAATAGTTGAAACAGCTGCCTATACATACTTTTGCGAGTCAAGTGTTTCTTGTGGTTTTTCAAAGCTGCAGCAGGAGTCTTTAAAAAATTAAGACAAGGAAAACTAAACTCAAGTGTATAGTGTAATGAAGCTGTGATGCTGTGGTGTCATTCTTTTGGAAATCTTAGAGGGCTTCATGAGAAATCAGATCCAGTTGGGAAATGCATTAACATTAGGAGAAATAAGACAATTATCATTGGCTTTGCAGAATTACGAAAGAGAATGTTTTAATTTATTAGTTTATGTGATGACAAAATGTATTCAAACGTCTGTGCGTATAAACTGTGTGATCATAAACAGAGCTACAGAATTTTACAATAGGTAGAAAGTAAGTACTAGAAAAAGATATTAAAGATTATTTGTAACAACTCTTACTAATCAATTATCAGTATATAAAATATAAGAAGTAATATTAGAATGGATATAATATATACAGTCATCAAAACCAGATTTAATTTGTCTTCATATTTGAAAATTCAATACTTCTTTGTAGAGTGCAGAAAGTATTCTCCTTTCCTCACCCTTCACAAGCAAGGCTCATGGATGACACTGCTATAACAAGAGAAAAACAGAACAAATTTGTTTAACCAAAGTTTTATATGACATAGGAGAGCAGAAATGAAGATCCAAAGACCCAGAGACAACTGTGTATTTTTATGCTAGGTTTGATGAAGAATAGACAGTGGTATAGAAGTAAGATTGCACAAAAAGGAGGTGTGACCTAATGGCAATAAACTAGAGGTAACTGTGCAAGGTCTGATTGGATTCTTCTTCACCTGTGAGCTGTGTGACAGTTCTTCCCTCTTGATATAGGGAAGGATACCAGTCCCAAGAGGGTCTTCAGGGGATAAGGGAGGGAGAAGGTCAGAGAAAAATCATCCCATTTCTGTGGTTTTCTCAATTTTCTTCAACTTATAATGCTCAGTATACCAAGGGTATATTTTAGATTATAATGTTTTGACTCCAACACCTTTGTTATGATGATATCTGCATATATAAGTTTTTGTTGGGTTCTTAGCATTTATGGAAAGCATTTATGTTATTCAATCCTAAATAACTGTGAAAAAACATATTCCTTGTGTTTTAACTCAAATAATGGGGAGCAGGGAGTCAGGCATATTCAGTCCCAAATTATCATGCTAACTGATGATCTCAAGGTCTTTTATCAGTTTGGGTAGTTTTGGCTGAAATGTCACTAAAAGTTATAGTATATGTCACTAAAAGTTAATAGTATATGTCACTAAAAGTTTTTAAAAATAATTTTTTTATTTATTTGTATGCATCCCTCCAAAAATGTAAGGGAAGTGGATTTCAGGGTTATTACAATTACTTATAATTATAGTGTTGGTGTTTTTCAGAGTCAGTTTCTCTGTTACCTTATGGCGCTTCCTCTTGGTGACTAGGACAGCTTTTAGCTGCTCATACTCCCAAATTAATGCCCCATAGTAGGAAAGGCATGTCTAGTCTCTGTGTTCTTTACAACTTTTCACTAATCGGTTTTCAAGAACTTCTAGCATATTTCACTTTGGATTCAATCAGCCTGGATCAGGCCTGGTGTGCAGCCTGATGTCCTCTAAGAGGGTTGAGGAATTTCATAACTGTCCTTCCCAGTCTACAGAAGGATGGAGTAAGCACTGCTGCAAGGAAGACTCAGTTAAGAATTACTGATGTTGAGGTAACCAAAGAAGTCCAGCATGTGCTTGACTACTGAGGCCCCCCCAAAAAACAAGTCTATTTGAAATTCCAGATGCTCGCTAATAAGGGCTCATTGCTGCATTTGGCTGGTACTTGGAATTTAGAGCAGATTTTATAGGCAGAATATGTAACTGAAGACCAGTCATAAGAATTATAAAGCGTAGAAAAGGGAAATAATTCTGAAAAATAATAGAAATGTAAAAATGGTATGTCTTTTTTAATAGAATTTATTAATTAAAAAGAAAATGAAAATTAGTAACAAAATGAAATGAAAATTGAAAATTAGTAACATGTTAGAAATGAAAATTAGTAACATGAAAATTAGTAAAAATGAAAATTAGTAACATGTTAGAAAAATGTAAGTAAATATATAGGCATGGGTGAATCTACTTAGTTTGACTCTGTCACTTATTGGCTCTTTGATATTGAGTAAATTATGTGATTCTTTGATTTTAATTTCACTTATGATGAAATTAATGATATTAATATTTGAGAATTAAAATGAGATAACATAAAAGGACATATATAAACAATTACTGATCCCTAGAGTGTCTCTTGAATATTTTTTACTTTATTACGCACCCCAACATCCACTTTATTTCTCCTTAAAAATTCTTCATTAGCAAGGATTCAATAATTTGCAATTCATAATAACTTGAAAATGGCTTACAATTTAGTTTGTCATGAAAACTGCTTAATCTAATAGAGTTGTAAACTTTCAGCTAGTATATCTGAAATATGAATTTTTCTCTCTAATATAAATCATTAAATTAGTGATTTACTGAAAATCATTCTTTCATCAATAAACATTGTTAGCATATAGTAAGCAATATTCAGATGATCTTACATTTTTCATTAAAAAAAATGAATGTGTAGGGTGAAAAAGTATATATTTTCCTCACCCATCACAAAGTTCATGGTTAAAGCAACTATAATAAAAGACAAATTAACAAGAGAAAAGCATGCAAATTTATTTAATATAAATTTTATGTGACACTAAAGCCTTCAGAAATGTTTCCAAAGAAATTAAAGAAACAAGGATTCCTTTGTATTTTTATGTTTAGTTTTGATGAAGAGTGGACAGTTGTGGGGAGATATGATTGGACAAACAGAATATGACCAAATGATAACAATTTGAGGGGATTTAGCAGGCCTGTTTGTTCAGATTCTTCTTGACATCTCTTGTTTCTTCAAGGATAAGGACATTCCTTTCCTCTAGGTAAAAGGAGGGTACCCGTAAAATGAGATCTTATAAACTGTTTTAGGAGAGAAGGGTGAGGGGAAGGTGAGAGTGGCCTCCCTGCTCCTACTGTTTTCTCCAATACCAGGGTACCATATTTTGGATTTGTGTGTCCTGAACTTCATCGACTAGAAGGTCATCTTCTTAGAAGTAGACTCCTTGGGAATTTTATACTAATGTAAACATAATGCCATTGGTCTACTATTTTTTAACTCAATTGTGAGTTGCCTTTGGTGCATATATTTATTCTTACGTAGGAAGTTTGTTGAGATAAATATTGGAAACCAATTAAAAGTTTCAAGTGGTTAATTAGCATGAGATTATTAACCAGCAAAATGACTTTTGTGGTAAACAAAACAATGCAAGCACATTATAAAGCAGAAAAAATAGAAATATACAAAAGAAGAGATAACGAAGAATGCTAGTTTTTCATATACAGGATCAAAAAAAATTTGGCAGCACTACAGGTAGACATGATCCTGTCTGTGTACTTTTCAAATGTCAATGTTATTACCTTTTATTCATGTTGAATAATGATGGATCTTTGCAGTCAATTTCCCATAACCCTCAGGATGTGATGTATGTGATGTATGTTATATAAGGGCTAAAGTCAAATTTTATTTCATAAATCAAGAAAATGTGCTTTTCAATAACACTAACAAAGTTTAAAGGTTAAATAAGTGCTTCATCTTCTAGACTATCAGGTCAGAACTGCATATTTTGGAAAATATCTCTAGATATCATTACATTTCCACATTTCCATATTTTTAATAACAAATAATATGTCATTCCTCTTCAAATCTCCTTTCAGTTTGTAGTTGCATATTTACATGTAGATAGAATGATAAAAATATGTTTTTACATGGAGATAGAGAGATATTCCCATAGTGATAAAGATCTTGATTTTATTTAATAATATTTAATCACCAAAATATAATTAAAAACAAAGTGTAAAACATCCACTTCCACAACATACCTGGAACACTTGCTTTTAGATTTCTAAATTATTACACATGATTTACTACGTATCAATAAAAATATCAAACATTTAAAATGATCTGAATTGTTTAATGAATGATTTAAGGTGCTATTCTTTTCTTTCTGTAGGATGAGTTGAAAGCTCTTTCAAATTAGTATATAAAAATTATCTTATTTTAATATTATGATATTTGTAGTAATTATAATTCTAAATAAAATTTAAGAATTTACAGTATAGTTTCAGAAGAAATCAGATCAAGCTTTAACACCATTGTAACTTGGGGGGAACAAGTGCTTCCAGGACATCTTCATTTCCTTTTCTTTTTTCTCTCTCTAGTTAAAACAATGTCTTCTTCCTTTAGTGATCGCCCTTATGCCATACTCCCATCCCCTCATAGCACCACTCACCTTATTTCTGCTTCTGGATTTCCCTACTCTTCCCTTTTCCTTCAAATCATATCTTATGCTCTCACATTTATTATTCACGGATTCATGTATTTATTTACACTGACTTATGTATGTGTTTAATGTTCATTCCTATCCATTACATAATTTGACCTTTTACATTGACCACTGAGACATTGTTTCTCAAACTGGTTGATTATAATAATATCTTAATGACAGGTAGCTAACAGGAATCTCTGTAAATTCAAAGCTTCTGACCAAAGGTACAGAATTATCTGAAATTTCCTGTTTTTACTTTTTAAATTTATGGTAAAATTAATATTTCACTCTCTGTTATGTGGCCTGCATAACAAAATTCTGACTTAATTAATTGCGAGTTTGAAATACAGATTTTCTGAATACTAGATTATTCTCTCATCTAATACACAAAAACTGACCAAATTGGTATGAGGTATTTATTGTGTTCATTTATCCCACTAAGTTGTATATTATGTTTTATTGCATATGTTTGTTTACATAGTACAGTAATCAATATAGTAATCAATATATAGTACACACATCAAATTAGCTTTTTGATATCCAAAAGTTTTTTAATTTGAAACACTTTTGGCCCCACAGATTTCTAACTATATACGTGGACCAGAACCAGTTATATTATATAATGATCCTTTCCTTTTATTTGGAAGTATAATTATGGCTTTGGAGATTCTCCTGGTTAATTAGCTCATATGTGGAGGGCAGAGTGAGGGCTAGGTTAATAATACCCTTTTTTGAGAAGAAATGATCTACATTTTACAAGTGTATTGTGAATGCAGGTGTTAACCCTTCTTTACTAATATGGAGCCTGAGAAACTGAAAGATGAAATAGCCTAATGTCATATCACCAGGTCACCAGTGAATCACAGTGCAGTGATTATATAATGATATAATCTTTTATATATAAGCTTTTATCTCTCTCATCTCTAATCCCTGCTGTATTCTTCTCTGACAGAGAATTCTTAATCTCAGAAATGAATTCGAGCTGATATTAGTAGGTGACAATGGCTTTAGGAAACATCAACATTTTATCAGCACCTTTCAGTTCTCTATAATATGGCAATATGGCAAGGCCCACAGAAGAGAGATATATTTTAAAATGTGATTCCATTGTTGGTACTTACAGGAGACCAGCAAGAAGCCAAAATTGAATTCTTGTGTTTAGTGAAAATCAATGTAAAGTGATTTCAGGATGTTACCCTTTCTGGGGGAAAATTAATTATGGGATTAATTGATTGATTAGTATTGAGTAGTCTTGTATTTTCATATCTGTGTTAGAAAAGTTTTCATCAAGTTGAAGTAAAAGTTAAGTTAAAGACAATAAAATGTCACAATAGTTCAAATCCATGGTAAATACCAATCATGGGGAAGATGATTATGACATCCCAACTTAAGAATCAAAGGTATTGTTTTTTGCTTGCAATGTCACCTGTATTTTTTCAAGTATATTTCCTTTAAATAAAAGAGTGAAAAATAAAAATATCACATCTAAGCAATCTGCAAAGTACTCATGTATCATGTATACTGACAGCCCATGAAAAATGGGAATTTTTTAACCAGCAGATAGCTCACATAGATGCTTCTAACCATATGGCTTATTGTAGTATTTCACATTAATAAATGTTATATTGTGTACTTCATTTTACCATCAAGACATTTTACCATATTACAAATATAACTAAATAATATTATATTTTATGTTTCAAATATAACTAATTATAGTAATATTTAATCATTAAAGTAGATTTATATAATCACCTACAAATAAATTTTACATTTTTGTCTTAGTTCATGCAGCATGCTGAGGGAACTAATTCCTTGCATAGTGACTCTGCCCTCCTGACCTAATTATGTCTGCAAAGTGTCTACCTTTTAATATCATCACTTTGAAGGTTAAGATTTCAACATATAGATTTTGGGGAGACACAAATATTCAGTTTATAACCACCATTATACACAAACAGATATATCATTTAAAACTTCATGCTTACAAACTGACATTTATTCTCAAGGGAAAAATTATTTGTTTAAAAAGTTTTCTAATTTGTTCTATTATGTTGCTTCAGTTTATTAAATGAACTCTATTTTAAAATAAATGGATACATGGAAAATAAAGCATCATCAAAGGATAATATGTAGTCATGCATTACTTAACCATTACTTACAGTCTGAAAAATACATATTTAGGCCATTGTATCATTGTGGGAATATCATAGAGTGCAGTTACACAAACCAAAATGGTATAAGCTCCTGCACACCTAGGCTATGTGGTATGGTCTATTGCTGTTTAACTACATGTTACTATACTAAATACTTCAGGCAATTGTAACATAATGGGAAGCATTTGTGTGTTTAAATGTATCTAAACATAGAAAGGTGCAGTGAAAACATTGCATAAAAGACAAAAATGGTAAAGGTCTATAGGGCAGATTCATTATCATCTTATTGGACTATTGTCATATATGCCTTCCATCATAGACCAAAACATCCTATGTGGTATATGACTATACTTGAATAGCTATTTGTCAATATTAAATATGTGATTTTTTTGTTTCTTTGCTTTTGTGCACTTAGATTCAAAGCTCTTTTTTTAAAAAAAATTATTTTGATAGATTCAGGGGCACAATGGTTTGTGTTACATGGATGAATTGTACAGTGGTGAAGTCAGAGCTTTGGGTATATCCATCACCTGAATGGTGTACATTGTACCCAATAGATAATTTCTCAATTCCCACCACCTTCTCCTCTCATCCTCCCCACTTCTTAGTTTCCAATGTCCATTATACCCCTTTGTATGACCACGTATACTTATATACTACACTTTGCAAAATGTTTCCTTGGAGCCTGGGTTTGAAACTTCACAGTTTTACTGGTTTCTAAGTGTTGAGGACTTTGTACGTCATTCCCCGAAGAAGTTTTTTAATGATGTTTTAAAGGAAGTGCTTTTCCACTGGGAAAAAGTTTGGGTTGTTGGAGCAGTTGGTGTTAATAAAACTAGGTATGGTCCGTAAAACTACCAAGTGGCCCTTGTCTACTGTGGTTCAATTCTGAATAGAGAAACTGCATTTCCTGAAATGCAGAATGCATCGATCCCCAATGATCAAAGTCTCACAAATTGCCATTTCTTACCATCTACTTTGTCTTGCTCAACCTTTAGTCAGGTTTATCTTCATTCTATATATAGATCCCTGATGTCTTCTTGCCCAAAAGTCTGAGCACTAGCTAAAAAAGTGAACCATGTTCCTCTTATCAGTTTATTCTGAGAATTGGCTGACTATAAAGCAAGATCCTTTTCCTGCCAGACCCACTGATCATTTCTCCCAGCTTACACAGCTTCCTCTTAAAATTCTCTCTAACATTTGTTACCCCTCCTCATCATATAAAACAAAATCTGTTTTTCATTTGATTTTGATACACCTGGAGATTTTTGAGATGGAGTGTTCTCCCTATTGTTGTAGTCTTTCTTCTGAATCTGAATCTTCCTATCCATGTCCAAATTCATATTTATTTGACACCACCCCATAGCTTGAGTTAGGAAGCCAAGAGAGGTGCAGAAGGGGGCCACCTGTTTGTTTCAACAAGGAATCCAAATTGATTTTCAGTGATGTGCCCTCTACTGGTTTTATCAATCCCTTTACCACTACACACTGTTTCATTTGGTCTGGAGAGCTGGGGCAGGTAGACAATTGCCTGGGCTCCTTTCCATATTAGCATTCAGAGTAACATTTGATTTAACAGTGAAAATTTGTGGAAAGTCTTAGCCAAAGCTGTGATGTTCTTTTATTGTGGTATCCCACATATTGGATAGAAAGATAAATGTGCCATCTCTATCTACCTATTGATCTCCATAAACAGAGGTGTTGGAGAGTAACAAAACAGAAATCACACAAAATAGTTTATAGCAAGCCTTGAATTATTAATTTTCCAGAAAAGAGATATTCACATCACCCTGGAGAGAGTTCAGAGATTCCCTCTGACTGTGTAGTGTAGGTGCTAGATATACAGACAAAACAGAGTTACTTTTATGTATGATAGACTTCACAACACATTTTTGATTGATTACTTAAAAAGAATTGAGAACTCTTTTAAGGGATAATTCATTAGAGCATTTGGGTAGGCATTAAACTGGGGCTCAGTTCAAAACAAGTTCTAGAATGGATTAAAGCTCAAGCAAGCATATGAACATGTAAAGATTTAAGTAAAGAATTCCTTTACAAAGGTCAATGATATAATTCTGAGAAACTAACACCTATCAGAGTAGATTGAACATGTAGTGGTGTCATAGCATGGCAAAAGGTGGGTATTATGAACATATTATGTTTATAAAGCCTTGAAATACCAGAATCCTGCATTGTTGGCATTCTCTACTCCCATGAAATCTTATGTGGATATGTATCATTAGAAGAAAATAGGCCTGGTAAAAAATCTAACACACTGGGATTAAGTTCTTAAAAAGTTTCTCCAGCCCTTAAACACAAACCTTCATATTAGCATTTGCATTCATTTGCTAGATCTGCCATAACAAAGTGCCATACATTGAGTGACTTACATAGTAGAAATTTATTGCCTCCAAGTTCTAGAGGCTAAAATTCCAAAATCAAGATGTCAACAATGTGGTTTTTTTCTGAAGTGTATAAAGTATTGAGGAAATATAATTAAAAAAAAAAAAAAGATCTCCCTTCCCAGAAAACTGCTCTACAAAGATAGCACAGAAAACAGTTTTATTATTGGATAAGCCTTAAACCAGAATGTGTGGCTCTCACAAGCAATCTACTGAGATTGCAAAGACAGAAAGAAATCTCATCCTTTCATATAGCCAAGCAGAAAGGACCTATTATATACACCTTCTCAAAATAAACACTCTCAAGTCCTCAAGTCAGAGGACTTGACAACGTCAATTGACAACAAAATTTATTCTAGGTTTATGCGGTAATTGGAGAAATCACTTGTGTTAGCGAATCGGATTTATTCAGAGGAAAAACAAACTTCTCATATCCTTAAGACAGAAGACAGCTTTGCAACTTCTGGCAAGGTGCCCACAGAAGTTAGGTACCTATCCTCCCACAGAAAATGGGAAATAGAGGTGCTATGTTTCTTGAGCTGGGGTCCCCACCCACCACTGGCAGACTAGTACCAGTCCATGGCCTGTTAGGAACCAGGCTGCACAGCAGGAGGTGGCCAGCCAGAAAGCAAGAGAAACTTACCTGTATTTACAGCTGCTCCCCTATCACCTGAGCTCTGTCTGCCTCATGCCAGATCAGCAGTATCATTTGATTCACATACGAGCAGAAACCCTATTATAAACTGTGCATGTGAGGATCTAGGTTGTGAGTTTCTTATGAGAATCGAATGCCTGATGATCTGACGTGGCGCTGAGGCAGTGATTACCTCCACCCCCACCCCTGTCGCCCTGATCCATGGAAAAATTGTCTTCCCTGAAACATGAAACCAGACCCTGGGGTCCAAAAAGGTTGGGGGCCACTGTTCTTGAGGGTTACATTTCTAAAAGATGGCTTCCAGTTTCTTAAGAGAAACATTCTTGGGACATAAAACTGACAAAAGGCTTATTTAGTTTCTAAGAGATTTACATACATTTCAAAGAGACAAAGAAACAACTTAGGCTTGCAAATTCTTTAAGAAAAGGGAGGGAGGTAGATAGGTCTCTATTTTTATTTTCAATAGGGAGAATTAAGCCTCTTGTTTTAAATATTTCTTTGTCCTCACAGAGGGAAAAATCTGTTTCAGTCCTCTGGACCCATAGTTTATAGATGTCTGCATTCTTCTGTGTCTTGTCAAAGATTCTCTTTGTGACCTAACTCTAGCCAAACTCCTCTGTCCCCTCTTCTTATCAAGGTCTCAATCTTGGTCTATAAGACTTGAACAAATACTAAGGTAACTTCTAACAGCTCAAGGCAAAAGCCCTAAGACAACCCTAACTCCCCTTAAAGTTCCTGCCTGAGAAAACTCAAGGCTGACAAGAAAATGTGACATTTCTTTCAGTAAGGACTGGTGAAGATAAAGCCCCTATCTCTGCCTATCTGTGGGAGATGGGAATCCTAACTTTGATATTTGCCAGCTAGCTGAGTGATCTGGCCTAACTGCCTTTACGCTGATGAAACCTTTGTATTTTTTCACTTCCCTGGTTCTACTAAGCCCCTGCTTGTCTCCCATCCTTTAAAACACCCATTCAACCTCTGTACAAATCAAAGTTAAGGTCAGTTTATGCTGGACTCTTCTCTGTTGGGATAGTTATTACTGATTAAAATCTGTCCTGACCACTTTAACTAGTATGTGGCTTTGTTTATCTTTGACAGTCTCTTCACATTGTCTTCCCTCTACCTTTGTTCAAATTCCCCCTTTTTATAAGGACACCAGCTATACCAGATTAAAACATGCCCTAATGACCTCATTTTAACTTCATTATCTCTGTAAAAAAAAAAAAAAAGAAAAACCATCTCTAATTAGATCACATTCTGAGATCCTAGGCATTAGGACTCCAATATATGTTTTTTTGGAGGGAAAGGGGAGAGTTCAAACCATAACGACATCATACTACCACCTGCAGCGATAAGAGATGAGGAAATTAACCTTCCCCAAAGAGACAGCAGACACAGATAGCTTAATGGAAGTTCCAAGCAAGTGGGAAAAAGCCATCCTTCTTCAGCTTACTTCCTCAGCCATAGGTAGCAAAGGAGGACATAAACAATGAGCAGAAGGAAACAATGACACTGCTGTTTACAAAGAAGTTACCACTTTCACACTCCTGCTGCATGAAAGGAGGAATAGTAAGAGAAATTCTTGAACTTGTAATTCATTGTTATTTTTATGAACTAGTAAAAGTGGCTCAATAAGAGATTTAAATTTAGAATTTGCACCTGATACATGGAAAGATTTGTAATACTTTCTCTGGATGGCCTCAACATAGCAAGTAAAAACTTAAGTGGTTAAATGTAAATTAAGAGTCCCAAAGCAATCTCCTTGCCTGGAGGCTTAGGAAAGCTATTCTGCTCCAAGGCAAGTAACCAATTGTTAGGGACATGTGAACTTGTGTACTTGTAATTCTCTAAGAAAAACATTTTACTTATTAGGAGTATAAATCCAACCCGCGCTCCCCCCACCCCCCACCAGCCGCTGTTTGATGAAATGAATAAAAGAAAATACATCTACCCTTTAACAACCAAATACTAAGAGTCTTGGATATTTGTAAAGCCTAGATATATTTTTGTAGAGTAACTTTATTGAAATTTGCTATGGATCCCAGTCTCTGGTGGTTGCAAAAGTACCATAATGAAGTGGAAATGCAGTTCTGTTCATTGAAATTTAAGCCATGTCACCACTCATAGAGTATCTGAATCTGAGTTTTTGTACTAAGTTTAGAAAACAAGAAAGGAGAATAGCCAAGTCTTCGTCTCTTGCAGCCAATTGGGGGATTATATCAACAAGAAACATTTATTTGAAGCAAATTGTCACAATAATTCCTTTCTTGTGAAATCTGGGACTTTAACTAGCAGATGTCTTTATGATGGGCCAGACTTCAAGTATGGAAATTCCCACTGAAGGCCTTAGGGAAATGTCAAAATTAGAAATCAAGTAAAGCTGTAAGTACAGCGGGAAACCAAAGTAAACATAAGCAAGAGCAAGCATCAGAGAATTGATAAATTAGAAGAAACAGAGATTTACAAGCACTAAATGCAAGTATTATTTATTTATTTATATTTTTTTTTGAGTCAGAGTCCTCACTTTGTTGCCCAGGCTAGAGTAAGTGTCGTGGCGTCAGCCTAGCTCACAGCAACCGCAAACTCTTGGGCTCAAGCAATCCTGCTGCCTCAGCCTCCTGAGTAGCTGGGACTACAGGCATGTGCCACCATGCCTGGCTAATTTTTTCTATATATATGCTAGTTGGCCAATTAATTTCTTTCTATTTATAGTAGAGACGGGCCTTGCTCTAGCTCAGGCTGGTTTCAAACTCCTGACCTTGAGCAATCCGCCCACCTCGGCCTCCCAGAGTGCAAGGAATACAGGCATGAACCACCGCACCCGACCTAAATGCAAGTATTAAGATATGAAAACCAAAAGCATTAAGAGTAGAAGCTAGCAGGTCCAGAGCAAGCCAAAAATAACACCTAAACGAGGTTATGTTGGTCAGAGTTTAGTTGGAAAGAAATGTATATGTCCGTAGTGTATATTTATTTATATTAAAAAAACCTCAATATTTTCCTGCTGCTATGTTGTATATGGATGAATTAGTAAATTTGAAATCTGGAGTAGAACATTAAATAAAATAGCATATTCTAAGTTAAATTAAAGCATTAAAAATTATAGGTCCTTGCCTGCGAGAGTGGCCACTGCGTTGGTGCTCTGGGGCTTGGACCCTGGCTAGCCAGAAAATAAACCTCCTCTTGTGTGATTGCAAAAAAAAAAAAAAAAAAAAAAAAAAATTATAGACCAATTTTATCATTGAAAAATACTTTGGAATCTAAATTTATTAACAATAAGCTCTCAGATATCTCATATAAATAATAGAATTAGCAACATTAACATAATGCAATGTCCAATTTGAATATGTTATTGTATAAAAGGCAAATATTATAATACAGCAAACTGCTCCATTTCAGATTCTGTATTCAAATGTATATTAGAGATATAAAATGCTACAAAATATGTGCAAAATACAAATTCAGGAAAGAAAAAGTAATAAGCAGTGAGGGAATAACAAACTTTATTAAAATGACTAATTACATCAAAATGGTTCATTAGAAAAACTCAAGAATATTTTTATAGTTGACACTTGAACAACGTGGGGATTAGGATTACTGACCCCCACCAACACAGTTAAAACCCTGAGTATAACTTTTGACTGCCACCAAAATTAATATAATAGCTTACCATTGTCTGGAAGCCTTACAGCTAACAGAAATAGCTGATTAACACATATTTTGTATGTTATATGTGTTATATACTGTATTCTTATAAAACTAGCTACAGAAAAGAAAATGCTATTAAGAAAATCATAAGGAAGAGAAAATATACTTACTATTCATTAAGTGGAAGTTGATTATCATAAAGATCTTCTTTACCTTGAGTTAACTGAGGGGAAAAAGAAGAGGAGGGGTTGGTTTTGCTGTCTTAAGAGTGGCAAAGGCAGAATAAAATCTGTGTATAAATTGACCAGTGCAATTCAAACTGTAGATGGAGTACATAGATTGGAGTTGTTCACGAGGCAACTGTAGATGGAGTATACAGAAATAGGTTGTGGTTTCATGGTTTAATGGTTAGCATGCTGAACTCTTTAATCCAGAGTACAAAAATATATAATGGATGTTACCTACTTCAAATTGCTCCACAAGTATAATTTAAAAACAAACAAGAAACCTTCACAACTTTTATTTAAAGAATTATTAACTATTCAAATGATAAGTTAGATCTTGATTGATTGATCTGAATGGATATCTGTGATTTATTATTAGCAGGAAAGTTTTGCCAGAGAATAATTTCATTCAATGATACATGCTCTGACTTTGCAATAGGTAAGTATCGAGAGATATATCTTCATGCTTGTAAATGTACACACGCATATGTATACATGCATACAGACACATGATTTTGTTTATCTTAATTGCAGATGTATAAGTTTAGATTAATTTCTAAATTGATGAAATATGTAGAAAGATGAAACATATTCTAGTTTCAAATAGATAAGGCATTGATATTTGTTGGCCTTCACTTCCCTGCACAGAATTTTTTAAAATGGTTTCTAAGGAAAGATAATGATGCAGTATCCCTGAGTGACTATTTCATCTTGAGAGAGCACAAGATTATAGTTTTTAAATGATAATGAGTTTGAATTAAATTTTGGCAAAATAATGAGTTTACACCATTTCATGCTTTGTCCTTGCTTCAATTTTTGTTTCGAAAAGCAAGTGTAAGACTGTTAACAGTTGATATTATCAGAGCAAATAATGGTAATATAGACATCTTTTCTGAGAGATTTTGACAGAATGTGTACCATGGAAACAATCTCTCAGCAACAAAATTGTCCAAATTGGGACATAAATCCCCAGGTCTAAATGCTTTTTACTTATGCTTTTGTGATTTTCTTTAAGCTATTTAAGCTTTTGTAATTTCCCCACTAAGAAAACTCTAAGGATAAAAATATAGACTGCATTAATACTGTATTCTATTTAATTTAGAAAATCAGACCATAGAACCATGGCTTTAAATGTTCTCTTAGGAATAATCAAGGGTAGCACATTCATTTCAGATAGAAGGAAACCAAGATCCAGTATGCCAATGTACATTGCCCAGGGCCATATAGCTACTGACTGACAGAGCCTCCAGGGAAATAGCATTCTCCCTATTCTTTGTCAGGGACTATCTTACTTAGCCTGCAACAAATACAGATTATAAATTGAAGAAATTATTTACATTATTAGAATGAAGTATACTTTTACACAGACTTCATTTATTTTAAGACAAATTTGACTGTAGAAAATATACTTCACTTATAAATAATTTCCACTAATATTATGTTTGAAATTCATATTGATTAGAGGTATAAATAGTTTAAACATTCTAGGAAATAAACTTTCAAAGGCAGTTCATTAAATGTAACAATATACATATTTTTTTCTTATAAAACAATGTAGAAAATACATATAAGAAACTCCTTAACTTACTGTCAATTTTGAAAAAAACTTGCTTCGAATTATACCAAGAAAATGAACACTTTAAATAATGATTTATAAACAATCATTGAAAGTATAAATGTTACCTCTATAAGTAGATATATCATCCATGTAAATATATTTTATTTGATTTGAATTTATTTCATCTTTTTTACTTAGCATGTATTTTCTTATATGAGCAGCTGCCATCTGTTCAAAGAAAAAAAAATCAGAATGCTCTTTTAACTGTGTAATTTTGAACAATTGGTTACAGAATTGCCTCTGGCACCTTGCATCTAAGAAAGAAAAAAAATAATTAAAAACATGCCTTAGTTCGTTTAAAATCAGAATGCTTCCATAAATTTATAATGACTCTGTCTTTTAGTCGATGGAGCACTATTTGCAGCTACTACAGCAGTATTTTTGTGGATTTCTGTTCAGTCATTCTTTCAAAAAGTATTTAATAAAAACATTTTATAAGCTGAGTTTTGAGTGTAAATTATTGAGATGATTGTGAGCAAAATCATACAAGATTCTTAACTATTTGAAATTTCTGTCTAATGGAAGAAACATTAATCAATCAAATCATCACAAAATTTATAAATACATGTAAAATGCCATAGCTCTGATGAAGCAGTATGTACCGTTTTGAAAGGGTAGCAGAGGAAGAGTTTACCCTTTTAAATAGGTCAGGGAAATATTTCCTGAAAATATGACTTTTAACTTAGAATTGAAAGGAAAAGTACAATTTAACAAAATAGAAAGATATGTGAGAGGGCAGAGATAACTCAGTGTTTTTGAACAGAAGCAAGTCCCATTTGCAGAAAAAAGACAGAATGGAGATTGTATTGTGAAGCAAAGCTGGAGAGGGCTATGGGGGACCGGATCAGACCCCCCATGTCCAGTTAAAGAGTTTAATAGCAATAGGAATGTATTGATTTGTGCTTTTAACTTCATTCTTAAGCATATGGAGTAACATAAATAAGAGTTGAACTTTGTAAAAAAAAAATTCCTGAATGCAGTATAAATAAAATGGTTTGGAAGAGACCAAAGTATTTGGAGGAAATTAAAAGAATATTGCTGAACTCTAGGAATGATGTGGCTGTCAGAGTAAGAAGGTATTTTTGCATTGGAAAGAAATAGACAAGTTTAAATGAAATTTAGGAGAAAAATAATTTGACAGAAGGTGATGATGGCTGGATAATTAAGACTGCAGGAGAGTGTGGTAGTATGGTTTCTGGCTTATATAACTGGGAGGAGTCAGTTATCATTTACTAAGACAGGCAATGCCAGAAGATAACCACTTTTGTTTAATCTTATTGAGCCCAATCTGTCTTTGAGCCAGGCAGTGATTCAAGTTACGAAAGTTAAGAGTAAATTGTTTTAAAAAGGTAATTTTGGCTGACAATGTACTAATAGAACTTTTTAAAACTGTGTCCATCTCAAGACAATTTTAATGCAATCATATCTTAAAATCTACTCTCAATCATGACTTTTATGTAAATAAGTAAAGCCTCCTTTATTCTGAAATTAGTGCTGAACTTCAATCTACCATTTATAGGTATATTGAAATTTGAAATACAGTTTAATTGAATCAAAACAAATAGTGGTATCCAATTAGAATATCTCCATATATGTATGGATTCAAATATATAAAAAAATAAAGTCTATCACCCAAGACAAGGATGTTTGACTGATTTGCTTGATTAGCAAAGACTATGGCTTCAGAAGTACAAAAAGGCATTCTAATTACTCCTAGTGGATTGCTAAAGACATTTTCGCTTATACCCTAGATTTCTAGGACTGTGGTAATGGTAAAATATGGAATGTTTCTTAGTTATCATGCTGTGGGAATCATCATATATGTGAAGCTTATGATAAGAGCTTCAAATAATATATCTTAAATTAGGCTTCACCATTGCATACATAATCATTTGCTCCTTCAATGAAAAATATAGAAAGAGAATATTATGTGATAAGCACTGGGCATACTATGAACAAAACTCCTTACCTTTGAGGCACTTAACAATCTACCAAAGTGAGACCACTATAAATTTAAAGTGTTAGAGAGCATTATAGGAGGAGCACAGGTTTGAGGGTCAAGTAGTAACCCACTACAAAAGGATGGTCAATTCTAGTTGCAGTGGAACGTTAGTCTTAAAAGGTTGAAAAGAAAAGGGCTCTTCCATCAGATAGAATTAAGTTTAAGTATGGTGGATGGCAGAGATGCATTCTCCTAGAGACCCATATCACATCTTCTCCCCTCTCCTAAATCATTTAAAACTTCCTTTTACTACCTTGTTCCAAGATAGCTCTTTTTCACTAAGAAAGAGAAGCAATGAGAAGAAAGTTTCTACAGGCATTTATCACCAAATCTATCTGAATTTATGTTCTTTGTCTTCCTTTCTATCACAATGAATACACTGTTTAGTTTCGTTTCTAAGGCCAAAATATCCACTTGTACTTTTTATACTTTCCCCTTTCAACCATTACTTCATAAACTATCTCCTTTTCCTACTACCTCTACTCATATATTTACTCTCTATGTAATCATTTGCGTCAACATATACACTGCCTTTAATATATCCAGACTTCAAAAACCCTCTTTAGACTCTGAACACCAATTGATATAAACTTCATTGGCTCCTCATACAGAATACATTAGTTGCATTTTGATTTTTTAAACTTCTGATTTCCTTGTCCTTTTCTCCTCTAAGCACAGTTCAGTAATGATTCTATTCCTGTGATTCCATTGATACAGCTGTTGTCAGGATCACTAGTAAACCCTGGATGGCTAACCTAATGGACAGTTCGAAGGCCTCATCTTTCTCCATTATAGGCAGCATTTGACAAAAATGATCATTACCTGATCCAGTCTCTTTAATCTCTAAATCCAGAAAAATACTTCCTCAGTAACTTGCACTTTGATGTCTAGGAGACACTTCAAACTTAATGAGTACAAAATGAAACTCTTCATAATTCTCCCATTAAAACTACACTTTCTACAATACACCAATCTCAACAAAAAGACATTTGTACTCTTTTCCTTGCTCATATAAAATCTATGGAATCATCCGTAAGCCTTCTCCATCATATTTTATATCAAATATATCAACAATATTATTTATTGTTTTTTTCACAATTTTTTCCCTTTTCTGACTACTAACCACCTCCATTGCAGCCATTCATGTCTATGACACCGAATTTGATTATTTAAAAATATATCACATCATATCACCCATGTGTGTTCAGAAAAAGATAATCATGACTAATTATTGTTTTTCCTCCAGTAAAGAATTATTATTTCTTTATGTTCTTCTGTAAAATCATATGTTTCAATTTTATTCTGTGTTTTATGATAAAAATGAATAATTTTGAGTATCTGTCGTGTGGTTGGCATCATATTAAAAAATTTTTATAAAAAATAAAGAAGATGCAATATCATTGACCAGGGAGAACAATCACACCATGCAATTTCTGCACAGAAAAATAAGTGATATGATTGGTGAGCAGAGTTTTAAAATAGAGTTAACAGAAGAATTCAACATACTCTTTATTCTAGACTCTACAGATTTAATCATCAGATAAACTAAACTCTTGTATAAAGCACCAGGAAGTCAAGAACATTATTTAAAAAAAAATAAATGTATTAAATTCTTTGATTCCTAAGGAGGCCTCCAAGAAGTTTAAAAACTCTCTCTATTATTTTGCTTCTTAAAGTAGTACAAATCACAAAGTCTTTAATCACATTTTTCTAAGAACACACCTTCATCTTTAATTTTGCTGCCATACATGCACTACTAGAGCCTTTTGTTTAATTCTCATGACTACATTTACCTAAGAGCTGAAAAGAGTGTTATTGAATGCTGATGTGTAGAGCCATCTTCCAAAGCAAATCTTAGATTATGTTGTACCAACTATTTAAATCTATATGTGGTGGGCCATAAAAAGTTAAAAACGTTCTCTTATTCCAGTGCTACTTACCCTTACTCTAATGGCTTCTTTAATCCTGGCAGGATCTATAATTAGGATTTTAGATTGAGATAACCAGGAGTTTCATAGATAGACAAGTAATTTTGTTTCCGGAGGGTGTGATTATCATTTTGACATTTTTTCAAAGAGCATTTTTTCAATTCAAATATCGATCCCCGGAACAAATATATAATGTTCCTATGGTGCAACAAGGGGTAAAATAATGGTGCCCCAAAAGTGAAGTCACAAAGCGATCAGATTATACAATGTAGTGTCTGTTTTGCATGGATGTTTGTATTACAAGAAGTAAAGTAAAAGTAGAAGAGAGAGATAAATGGCAGAAGTAGAATCTTCAAAGAGTAAAATTTTTAAAAGTGAAAAAAAGAGTATAGAGGATATAGAGAGCTTATAAATTTTCTCAGTCAATACAACAAAGGTTTAATGGAATTAATCATTTTTACACATTGAATTTCAGAGGAAGGCATTGCAGAGAGAGCCCTTTCAAAGCTCACAGAAAGTGGCTGAAGTCAATAAAAGAACAAAAGAACAATTTGAATGACGATGGATCAGAAAGAAGAAAAAAATTTTCTAAAAAGCCATACTTAAACCATTTTATAAGCTCCCTACTGAATATCTTGACACACAATTGAAAAGCTACACATTTAGTATATTATTATATCTTGTAAAATATGTATTGTTATATATGTATTATACATACCTATATATAAAATATGTAATGTTTAATATAATCACTTATAAATGTAAATATAAATTACTCATATAAAATTTTCTGCAACCACATTGTGTATTGGGAAAATCATATAACATGGTTTGATTGACTTACAACAGGGACATATGTCAATGGAATTAAGATAAGATGAGCAAATCTCCCTAAATGTTATTATAGTCCTTGTTGCCCATAGTGGTCATAGAATAAACACTTTGTGATGAATAACAACTTAGTTTTAAGTTGAGAGCTTTATTCTTATTATTATTTCGGCCCTGGTATTGTTGATTAGATAGATTGATATATATTTACCTTATTAGTTCTATAAAATGTAAGCTATTATTTTTAAACAATTATTTCATGTACACATATTGCTAGGCTGTCACTTGGAAAGACAAATGTGGACTTTTATTGTAAACTCGATCCAAGTGTTTGGAACTCAGTAATTGTTACAGCTTAATTGATATATCACTTAGTACTAAGAATTCAAAAGAAGAAAATTAAAATTTCAGATGATATTATCAAGAGAAATAATCCAAATTCCTACAATTGCCTTTTTGGGGCTAATTGCCTAAAATGTAGTAATACAAAATTGTTTCTGGGTTTCTGCAAAAAGGGTGAATTTAGATGAGACTGGAAATGATGCTATTAAGTTGACCTATGCAGAACTTATGCACACTTTGGGGAAAATTTTTCTTTCAGCTGGATTTGAAGAAATTCTTTATCTTCTTAAATGAATACATTAGAAACCTTTACTTTAATAAATAGCCATAAAATTCTGTGAACCTCAAGGGCTCCTACCTTTGGTCCCCATTATCTTCCACTCTGAAACGTAATGGGCCAATCATTTCACCATGAGCCTCTGATAAACTCACCACATGGGAAAAAAGTAAATTTTTTCCAATCAGATCTACAAAAAATATGACTATAGCTTTTAGTGGTCAGAACAAAGCACATCTCTCTTAGGTGTTGGAAAATAATCTTGCCCTTTCCATAACCTCTAGATATTTTTCCTTCCTTCTAGGGTGGTCTGACGGCAGAACTGAAAGCAAGGCAGTTCACAGTCATCCACAGAACCATTCAGCTTGATAGTTTTAAGACTTGAGATAATTGTGTTTGATGGTTATATGCCTATAGAGAGAGAAAACTGGATGGACATAATCAATCTTTTTATTTTGAGAATGTCATAACAATTGCTAGCACTAGAGAAATATATCACAAAACTCTCTTCTGTGGCTTATAAGAAATGTTAAATTCAATGGCATTTAAATGTAGTCAAATAAAGTTATAGTTTTAAATGTTTTTGATGAATCACTGGGTTAAACAATGGTTTACATATGAGTTCATAGCACTGAAATTCAGATTCTATAATACATTAAAGTAGTGTGAGAATATTTATTGACTATGCAAGTAATGCTTTCTAAATTTGACCACAGAATCTTTATTCATAGTGCAAGATGCAAGATGGATATTCCATGAAATATACTTTGAGAAATTCTAGTCAGCTATTTCAAAATTTCTACATATCCTCCAAATTTTCCACTTCTAGAACTCCTCATCTAATAGAAAATTACACAGTCATTAAGTAGAAATTCACTCAAGTTCCTATCAGAAATTCTGCAAAGTTACTTGTATTTGCATCAGTTTGTTTCGTTTTTCTCTTAACTGAAAAAAAATCATCTCCAGGTATGTGTTTCAATCCATTGACTCTTGTCTTCTCAGAATTATCCTCCATCTCAGTTCTTTCCCGTCTTCAGCTTCTTCAATCTTACTCATTTTTCCTCATTAATTTTTAAACATACTGTTCTCCTCTAAGAGGTTAAAATTAAAATTCTATAGTAAGGCACTATGATATGACTGACACTGCCTCTCAAACTGCAGAGTCAGTCCCAAATAGAAATTGTCAAACTCGCCCTAGAAACTCTGCCTTACTAGGATCCCTTTGTCAGAGATCTCTGATCACAATAAAATAATAATATTGTCAAAATGATTTAATAGAAGATTTTTTGCAGAAATATTTGGGGTGTTCTTATAAGACATCATCAATTTTTTTTTCTTACAAAAAGAAAGGGATGGAAATTGTCATGTAGAGAGAAAGACTTCACTAGGACCAGTGTAGGATTCTGAGAGGCATCATTGAAGTTTGGGGGACACAGTGGTCTGAGGTTTGCCAGAGAATAGCTATTATTATGGCTACTGATTCAGCAAAATTTTTCTCCTTATTCCTGGAACTGTATCTAGATTATACTTTCAAAATTCTCTTATATGTGGCTATGTGTTTGCATTTTGATCACTTTAATATAGAAGAGAATTAGTTATAATACTTCCAACCTACACAAAAAAGTCCCCCATTCAATTATTCAATTCTCTCTTCCCCCACCCTCTCTCTTGCCCTCTTTCTGATTAAGTTTCTCTGCCTTGGTCTCTATTTCTATATTTTTATCTCTCTGTCTCTTTCTATCTCTCTTCTGCCTATAAGCCAAATGAAGAGGATGGTAAAATTAAAAAATGGAAGGGCTCAGTTGATCTCTTTAATTGTTGTGTGAAAACTCACCTTCAGAATAACTGCACTGAACTGTTGAATGAGCCCCAAATAAATTTTACTTAGCTTTCATTACAACCTTGGGATTTGAAGGTTATTTTCCTCTTATTTATTAATGGAGGGTAATTTTACCTAAGAAATTTGGAGGGCGTAAGAGTTATACTAATGTGACTCTTTGAAAGAGCTATGATGGAGAAAGATTCTGATTGTTCAGGAAGTAAATTCTTAGCCAACAAAGTTTCAAAGGTGTGTGTGTATTTGTTTACATGTACAAGATGTGGGCTACACGAAAGAGCTGAGCTACTTTATAGCACTATCTTTTCAGGTGAAAACTTTCTTATCTTTCCTTTTTAGTATTTTGTGATCCAAACCTGGAAATATGACACATATCAGCTCCTAGGAAAGGGAGGAAAATATCAAGAGATATGATAGACTAAACTCCATAGCAAACGACTAACCCACAGATGACTATGGCTTCAGTGGCTATGGGTATTTGACATTAAAACAAGTTCAGAGTTTTGAAGTGTGTACTATCTGCTATTTTTCTCCCAAGTTATGTTTCTGACCACAATATTCAGGAGTACCAACAATACCAATAATGCTCACCTTTCAGATTCTTGAGTCTCATTTTATGTAATGATGAAATTTATATAAATAGTTCACGTAATACTGAGGTTTAAAAGTACCTCTGATATTGAAAGAAATTCACAACCAAGATCTGACTGTAGGAAGCATCCACAAAAATTAAACTCTGCCCTTTTTCTAGCCTGGCAAATTTGCTAAATGATCTGTCTACATCAAAATCAGACCTGAATGAATATTTATGCATTAATAAATGCAGCATATATTATAAGAGAAAAATATTCTAAGAAAAATTCAGCAGAAAA
This sequence comes from Microcebus murinus, assembly GCF_040939455.1. NCBI lineage: Eukaryota > Metazoa > Chordata > Mammalia > Primates > Cheirogaleidae > Microcebus > Microcebus murinus. The sequence continues at coordinate 20,396,744 of NC_134114.1, forward strand.
ACTGGTTCATATTCTTATATTTGAATAAATAATGCAGGCTGGGAAATAGCAGATTGAGTAGGATACTATAATAGAAGCCTTGTCTGGGTTTCCAGATAGAATTTGCTAAGTGTGAGGCATTTCACCTAAATGACACGAGAATCCTAAGGACTAAATTTGGTAGATGTTCCTAAATCTAAAATTGCTCCTATTCTGTTTTTGTAGGACAGCTAATAGATAAGCTAAGTTCATTTCTTTCTTACAAATACCTGATTTCTTTGTTATTTATATTCTTTTCAAATTAGAAGGCTTGATTTGAATTATTTCATAATCATTTAGGGAGGGTAGAGTTATGCTAAAGTTAGTCTGTAACAGAAAGATCCAACAATAATTTAGTTACTTAAAAAAGAGACATTTTCTTCTCTTTCATGTACTAATACAAGGTCAGTGATATAATTCACTGATAGTTTTGTTCTATATGGCTTCAAGCTTCACAGTTCTGGTTGACATTTGAGGCCTGTTTATCTTCCCATTGTAAACTATTATAATATATTTAACTTGTTCATTCACTATTTCCGGCTTTAAACCTTTATCATTTAATCCATTTTTAAGGAGGCAGATTTGAGGAAATGACTAAAATTGGCAGTTTAGAAGCTAGACTAGCTCTGTGATAAAATATTTTCTGGATTATTACATAGTGATTAACATATCTGTAGAATTTGGAGGCAGACTACCTGGGAGAAATAACTAGCTTTGTTATTTATTAACTGTGAGAACTTAAGCAAATTATTTAATCTCTCTGTGCCTGTTTACTCATCTCAAAAATGTATGTAATAATAACATTAACCTCATTGGGTTAAATCAATTAATAGATTTAAGGAATGTAGAATAGTAGCAAAGCCACAGAAAATGTTCAATAAGTATAATTGAATATTATCTGCTATGATAATAAGCATCTTTAGATGAGGTAAGGAATGAAGTAGGATGTTATTTTCTATTTTTTTTTCACTGTTTTATTTCCAATGCCCAAAATGCCTTGTATATATTAGGCACTGAAATATTTGTTGAGTTAATAAAATTTAAGGTATTCCACCAAAATATTCTTTCCGTATACCTGGTTGTTAATACAAAGTACTCAACACTTAAAGTATGGTTTAATGTAATTGATATAGCACAATGTTTGTGGACTAACATATTGGGATGAATCTGTCTAAATTTGAATGCTGGATCTGCCACTCCATAAGGCTTATTTAACCGTTCTGAGCCTCATCTATCTGATCAATAAGATAGGATTAACAAAAGTACACCATTTACCTGTAATTTGTACAATCAGGTAAGATGATATACCTAAAGTGCTTAGCATGATGCTTAGAAAAATGATAAATGTTATAGGTACTTTTATTATTACTATTACTATTGTTATTTACCATCTAAATAATCATTAAAAGTGTAGGGTTGCTCTATGCTGTAATTACATTAACATTCACTAGGCCTACTTTATACCCTTGTTGTTTGTCTTTCATTTACTTTTAAAATGCTTGTTTCCTCAGTAGATATATTTCATACCATTTTATATTCCATCTGCTCTCACTGGTATATGACTGCAATGAATGCCAACTGGTAATTCATTCTAGTGATTTAGAGAAAGTGTTCTTTACACATAAAATCAAGTAAACCATTCTCTCCATGATCAATTACTCATGTCTTTTTTTTCTAAAAAGAGATATTAACAGGGTTGTCACTCAGTAACCTCTCAGAGGCATGGTATCCTCCAAATATCTTCTTCATTTAAATGAGTTATTTTGCCATCGTGTCCTAGAATAGCAATACTTCTTTCAGGCATTGGTTCACTGATCCTGTAAGCACAGTTGCTAAGAAAGGTCTTCACAGATTCTTTTCCACTTATGGCACTTTTGTTAATTCTCTCACTGTCAAAGGACAAGCCAGTGAGCTTTGACTTTATTATGATTTTTTAATGATTCTTTGTAGTGGAGACAATTCCTTTGGAAAGATTTCTGTCTCTCCTTTAATTTTCTCTCTTCAGCATAATTTTCAACACCCTCTTTTATGAGGTGATTCTAATCTCTTCTATTCGTATTAAATAAGGATTATTTATCCCAAATATTTATTATTCAGATAACCAAAAAATATGTATTAACTGACTTTGGAGTGGAGGCATCTGCTAAGAGCTAAGCATAAGTGAATAAGTAGTATTTGGTCTCTATTCTCCTGGAGCTAAACACTAGTAACAGAGATTGATACATTTTAATACAAAGGACAAATGTAGCTGATACTTTTAAAGCAAGTATTAGAGAAATCTAATGTGTTAAATTTTGATAAATGAAAGAAAATATATACATCTCACCCAGGATGTTAATTGGGCTGACTTTTGAACTTCCTGAATGTCTTTTACTTAATTGTCAGTCAGTGTAATTTAAAAGACAGTCTATTACTAAGAAATAGGAATCATTTATTTTAAACATTTAAGCTTTTTCCTTCTCATATTTTCTACAGAAAGAGTGCCAAGATGAACGAAGTACAAAACCCAACTAAATCATTTAAAAAACACATTTCATGAGACTTTATTAACTCTCGGATTTTAGGAAGCCAATAATCATTATATTTCTGAAAGTTTATTAACAGTAAGAAGTTATTGTCATTAATGCTAAGGTCTGAAACTCCCAAAATGATCCTTGTTTTCAATATAGCATTTTTTTTTGGACTCTGGAATTATTGTATAATTATAGTAGTTTGACCTTCAGACTGTTTTATAATAGTAGACTTTTAAACATGTAGGCTAATTGTTTTTACCTATTTTTGATTAGTCAGAATATTATTGTCATTAGGTCAATTAAGTGATCTGCTGACTAGTTATTAGCTAAACATTAAACAAGTTTTTGTAAAGAGCACTATGTTAGACTTTGCTTCTGAGTTTTAGGGGAAAATTATTTTAGATTCTTCAGGATAGAAGGTACATAAGAATTTCTTCCTCTTTCCTCTTTGAATGAGCACGTGCCCAAGGGTCGCTCCTGGCTGAGTCTGCTCAATGTTTGTGGGGAATAACAGGGAGGTAGTTCAGCCATCTCTTTCTGGTTCCTTTTGAAAACCTGTTTTAATTTAAGCCCATGAATTTCAGTAATGCTTCTTAGTGCTAAGTTTCTTTAGATCACTTAGGTTTTATTCAACAGTAATGATTCTACAGAATCTTTTGAAAACAATCCAAAGAAGTGAATCAAATCATACATTCTGGATCCAGAGTGTCTCTTGTTTGCACTCTAAATTGTTTTCCTTTTAGCTATGTCGACAAATAACTTAACTCTCTGTGCAGTTCTGCAGTTGTGGAATAGGGATGATAATAATAATACCAATCTTATGGTGTTTTCAAGAGGAATAAATGTATATAGAGACCAATAATACTCACAACAATACCTGGTACCTGAGATCGCTCAGTGAACTGTATGTACAGCATGTTATGGAGTTGGATAGGACTGACACTGAGATCCTGTAAGAGACAGTCCTCTGGCTCTTTTCTGTTTGCCTCTTCAGCTCAATTTTCCATATTCTTTTGTTCTGCTTTGTGTTGATCTGCTCCATAATGCAGGATGCTAAAATTTATACACTGCATCACTGGAATTTCTTGTCTTTCAGTTTCCCATGGGGTTTAGCCAATGCAAAACACCAGACATAGATAAGTGGACAAAGGGAGACAGATGTCAATATATTGTTGTCTCTCTCTCCTTGCCAAGGGTGTGGTATTACACTGATTTCTCTACTATAGATCTTGACTAGGGACCTTATTACAAGACTTGTTCTTGTCACACTGCTTCTCCCTTACCTTTTCTGGACTATGAGTAGATAATTTTCTCATTGTCATTGATCACTAAGTGTTTTACTCTCCCTTGTTGGTTCTTTCAACTCTGTCCATTCTTCTGTATATAATCTCTTTCTTCATTTAAACACATGGGACATGTTGAATATTATATCTTTCTTTTTTAATGAATTAAATATAAGATGAGGACAAAAATGTGTAAGTATTTCTTTTAGACTCACTAGAGGACCCTTGAAAAGTCTCTGCTCTCATATCCCATAGTATATGCTTTCATCTATTTGCATGTACTTAAGATTATAGAGAAACAGAGGGGTAGTAATGAAATGTAAGATATAAAGATATAGATATAGATAAAGATAGATATAGATATAGATAAAGATAAAGATATAAAATGTAAGATATAAGATATAACAATATCTTATTCATGGAAAATTTGTGTTTTTACTCCCCTCTTCACTGTTCACGGGAGGAAATTATTCTTCTACTATCTCTTGCTATATAACAAGTCACCCCCAAGCTTATTGGCATAAAACCAAACCATTTTCTTTGGCTCATCTTTCCATGCATTGGCTATTTGACCTAGGCTCTGGTGGGTGGTTCTTCTCATATTGGCCTAGATATTATTTTCTAAGTTTAATCATAGTTCTAGAGCATTAGCTGGAATACCTAAGTGTCTTTCTTCACATAAGTATGATTTCTTACCATTCAGGAGGATAGTCAGTCTGTAAAAGGTGGTAAAGGAATGTTTCTTGGGACAAGGGAAGAAGACGCAGGTGCTCTTCAGCTATGGGTTCAAGACTTTCAAAAATCACTTCTTCCATGCCCATTGAATTAAAGCAAGCCAGCCAGCCCAGATTGACAGTATGGAGTAATAAATTACAGTTCTAGATGGGAAGAGTTATAGAGAAGTAATGTCCATTTTTTCAACCTACCATAGTCCTAACTCCCAATGTCAGGTGAAAGTTTGCTTCAAAAGAATCAAATATCATTAACAAAACAAATGAGAGATATCTTTTTTAAAAAATCAATTAAACTTCATTTCTCTCCTTGACTAGATGTGGGTTAAGCTCCTGAATAAGTGACTTGCACTACTACTGTCATCAGAGCAGAACAAATGTAATGAGAATTTTTTTTTTTTGACAAATCCGACATGTGTGTTCTATGAAAACAATTCCAGAGGCTTTTTTGACTATGGTTTAGGTATTTAAAGCTTTGATATGTGCGGAAATAGCCCACCTAATTGGGTAAGAACAAGGTATGGAATTATGGTATGTTTGTGGAAAAGATGTAGATTCTTTTCCAAAACCCCTTGATCCTGCCCCACTCTCAACATTCTTCCTGATTCCTAGAGGCCAAAGAAGAATATCCTTGGAAGTTCAGTAGTGTTTGCAGTTCAATGTAAGGAATCACAGATGCACAGAGAATTTACCTGGAGTAAAGAGACTAATGATCTCTAAACTATGAGAGAACTTTCATTTCTGGATATAATGATGGTTGGTTAATTCATTTACCTAGTGCCTCAAGAAGATGATGTTTTCATAGGCACTGTGAGAATTTGATAGTATATATTTTTAATGTTGCCTTTTAAAGTGTTCTCTTGAATTATTTAATTTATTCAGGTATCCTATCAAAAATTTAATATTTGAAATTGTGCTATTCACACCAAAATTTGACCATCCTTAGCTTAGTAGGTGTATATGTTTATGTCAGACATTGAATTACGAAGGAACCTAATTGTCATCTTTGCTTAACATAAACTCTAGCATAGTGCCTGTCTCACACTAGATTCTGAAACATTTGGAAGTCAAATCCTTTAAGACATCGTGTCCATATGAAAGGCTATAGTTTAACATGGCAAAGATTTTAGTATAATGGCCTTAACAATAATTTTTGTTTTTGGTAATTGTTGGAAGCTAATTGGAATATGATTAAAATGTATGATCTTGTCACATTAACATTAACTTACAAACATAGTTACATACAGATGCTCCTCAACTTACAATGTTGTTACATCCACATAAACCTGTAGAAAGTTATAGCAAGTTGAAAATACTATAATTTGAAAATGCATTTAATAAAATTAACACACTGAGCATCATAGCTTAGCCTAGTCTACTTTAAACATGCTCAGAACAATTATTGATACATTAGCCTACAATTGGGTAAAATCATCTGGAAACACCAGTACACTATACAGTGTGAGTTGTTTACCCTCATGATCACATGATTGACTGGGGGCTGTGGCTCTCAGCCACTGGCCAAAATCATAAGAGGGTATCATACAGCTTTCTACTGAATGCACATTGCTTTCACACCATCATAAAGTCAAAAAATTAAGTTGTACCATTGTAAGTGGGATACTGTCAGTACATATTTGTATATATACATACATATATCAAATATATAATAGATTTGATTTCTTTCTTACTGGAAATGTTATACTTGCTCCAAGGAAGTGACTAAGGAGCTTCACCAGGATTTTGATTCCTCCGGAATTCATTTTACCCCCATGCAGCTGACAGAGGCACATTATATATGTATGTATGTGCCTATTTATCTTATTATAAACAGTTTCAGAATTGAAGATTTATCCACTGACTATGTATATTTCTGAGGAAACCAATGAAGATGGGGTCTTGACAGCCCCAAAAGTGGAAATGGTAAAAAAAAGTATATGTAATTTAAATAAGATAAGCAAGATAAACAAGGCAAGGGGAGGGCATGCATTCTCTCTTACTGTTTAATGTCTCCCTGGCTACCCGTTTTTTCTCCTATCAAAATGCATCGTTAGACTTTGTATTCATAAAGTACATTTCTCTAGAAAGATGATGGATGCTATAAGAGCATATGAGAACTTTTATATGAGCATATTATTTCTCAAATTATTGTCATCTTGGTTCTCCGTGGATTAGAATTTAACTCATTTCTATAGACGATCCTCCTCTATTTGGGATTTAATTTTAAATTAAATTTTTATGAAGTAGTCTCCTTTTCCTCATGAATTAAAGAGAAATAGGATGAACTTTCTCATTTTTCTCTCAGAATAGACTTCTACTTCTGTAGCACCTAAAAGTACAACCACTCTATGAAATGTTTTTAGCTCGGGCTTTCCTTTTTGATCACTTATATTTATTTACTTTTTTTCTTTTTGGATTCTACAGAGAAATCTGTAAAAAGAGCTTTTCCATAAAAGATGAGCAGCATTTCCACTAGATCTTAAATTTACTTACTTAATCCAAATTCACAATTATTTTTGCTGCTTATTCAGAAATTTAGCAAATATAGATCCCTAACATAGTTAAGTACACATTTGTTTTTCTTCTGAAATATTATTTTACTTATTGGCTTCTGTTGCCTGGTGGCATGCATATTTATTCTTAAATGGAAGATGAATATAGCATTTAGAGAATAAATAGAACATACTTTTAAACTACTGAAAATAAAAGCAAATCATGCTAATTAATTAATTTATCATGTATGAGCTAGCAGCAAGCAGTTTAGTTCTATTAGTTTCAACTGAATTAGAGCAGATTTTTAAATAGAAATTCTTATAAATTCAGATCACTCTTACATTTAACACACATTTAAATTTAAATATCTTTTAACATTGTTTCTAAATTATTTTTTATTCAGTGAGCAAAAAACTAATAGCTATTGCATTGAAGTTTTAATGAATAAAAGTTGAGAATATTTAATAAAATTTCATGATAAGTATGAGAGTAGGTTAATAATGAAAAAATGCAGAATGCGATTTTTCATTATAGCTGGAAGGTTAAGGAATTAATTTTACAGACCATGAAATGGAAATAACGTCTCCACTATTTTATTAACCAATGCTTAGATCAGTATAATCAACTTTCTTATTCAGAGCATGTCTCTTCTTGTATTTAGTGGTGCTATATTGGCATTTCCATCAGTTCATTAGGTTAATATAATTCAATAAATAATATTCAAGTAAGAACTAGATCATATTACATGATGATTTCTTGATAAGATGGCTTATTTCATTAAGCAAATACATCAACAATTCTGCAACTAAAGCAAGTATAATTTTGTTACGTACATTTTTTACAAGTTACATAGTTTATTAGCATGCTGCCATCAATATAGGAAGTGACCATTCATTAGGAAAATAAGGGGAATATTTAGAATACTGTAAGCTTCTCAAATAGAGCTTTCCCAATGAATAATGAATTGTGATTCAAAGAACTTTTTTCATAAAAATTAAAATCTCTGTTTTCAAATACCTTCAGATAACATATATGAACCACACTTCACACCTTCAAAATATATTGTTATATAGACATAAACAATGACAGGTATCAATATATGAATTTCTTTTTAGCACAATATTATGCTAGTTTTACCCTTGGTAATGTACAAAGCTTCCTATTATTGAAAAGTTGTCTCAGGCCTCTAATAAATCTTTGCATTTTGACAAATTTCAAATCATGCTAAAGCAATGGGTAGATATATGTGTGGGGAAGAGGGAAGGACTGATAAAATGCTTCTCTGGTTCACCCCTGAGATTTGATTTAATGGGATACAACTGGCAAAAACAAAGCAAAATAAACAAAAAAAATAACATTTTATTCAGATGACAGAGAAAAATGTAATGGGGTTAGTGTCACCATTGCCCATTTCTCTATTCTCTCATTCCCCGAGAAAGAATATTTTCTATGATTCTATGTGGTTCTCTTTATGATGAATGTAGCTAATGACAGGTGTGATGTTCAACATTCTTTCTTCGAATTAGATTTAACAGCTGCTAAGCTCCATCTTTATTTGATTGCTCCACAGATTAATTCAAAAGTGATCTTTCAAACCCTCAAAGCAAGAAATGCAAGGTGTATGGTCTCACTGGTAACCTTAAATATATTAATATCTTGATCATAGTGCTTCCTACCTATCTTCAAGGTGTGAATACAAATTCATCAATTACTGCTTGTTTTTGTAGAAGACTAGAACTCAAATGTATTTTAGCTTTTAAGGAAAAGCGGGATTTAAATTTATATTAAATATAAATTTAATCCTACATACACTACAAACGGCTTATTTTACAAAACGAATTAATAATATGCAAAATTCTGTGAGAATTTCCTCACGACAGGTTAATTTGTCTATCTAGGGAGAAATAACCAAGAGAATTCCCCCATTGCACAGCATTTGAGTGTTACTATTGTAAAATTTTATTTGGACATCGTTGTCTTAACACTAAACAATACTTACATAATTAGTAAAACGTATTTGTTAACCCACTGGATATTTTCTCTAAAGCACAGATTATTATACATGTTGTTGGATAATGGTGCACCTTTCAGTGAAAGTCCCCATTCTTCCATCCAGACTATCTTTGATGTTCAGTCATTCAAAAATGATAATGAAGTTCTCACTTAGTTCCTGGCTTAACATAAGTCCACAATAAATCTTTGTTGTATGTACTATACTGAACTACTTGCTTTATACACAGCAGAGATCATTACTTTAATAGATTACAGTTTTAAGTTAGATATGGTTATTTGCTTTTTGATTTTATTATTATTATTATAATTATTTCTTTCAAAATATGACAGGAAAAATGTTTTTGGTGATATGTTTAGATTTTATTATGCTTGAGTCAGGGCTGTAAGTGTGCCCATTACCCAGATATTGTTCATTGTACCTGTTAGGTAGGTTTTCTCCCATTCCCTCTCTCCTCGATTTCCACTTAGTTTTACTTCCCTCTGTGTACACGTATGCTCATTGGTTAGTTCCAGCTTAATAGTGATTACAGGTGGTTTTTGTTTTCCCATTCTTTAGATACTTCACTTAGGATAATTATCTACAGTTCCGTCCAAATTGTTGCAAAAGGCATTAAGTTATATCCTTCTTCATGGTAGAGTAGTATTCCATAGTATACATATACCACATTTTGTTAATCCACTCATGAATTGATGGGCACTTGGGTTGATTCCATATCTTTGCTATTGTGAGTTGTGCTGCAGTAAACATCTGAGTGCAAGTATATTTTTTATAAAATGCCTTCTTTTCCTTTGGATAGATACCCAGTAGTGGGATTGCTGGATCAAATTGTAGGTCTACATTTAGTTCCTTGAGAAATTTCCATACTATTTTCTACAGAAGCTATATTAGTCTACAGTACCACCAATAGTGCATAAGTGTTCCTTTCTCTCTGCACCCACACCAGCATTTATTTTTGGAAATTTTAATAAAAGCCATTCTAAATGAGGTAAGATGGTATCTCATTGTGGTCTTAATTTGCAATGACCTGATGATTAGTGATGTTGAGCATTTTTTCATGTTTATTGGCTATCTGTCTATCTTCTTTTGAGAAGCTTCTCTGTTCATGTCTTTTGCCCACTTTTTAATGGGGTGGTTTGTTTTTTCCTTGCTAATGTGTTTGAGTTCTTTGTAGATTCTTGTTATTAGCCCTTTATCAGATGTATAGCTTGCAAATATTTTCTCCCATTCTGTAGGTTGTCTATTTGTTCTGTTGATTAGTTCCTTAGCTGTGCATAAGCTTTTTAATTTAATCAAGCACCATTTATTTATTTTTATTGTTGCTGAAATTGCCATTGGAGTCTTCTTCATAAATTCTTTGCCTAAGCTGATATTTAGAAGAGTTTTTCCAACATTTTCTTCTAGCAGTCTTATGGTTTTATGCCTCACATTAAAGTCTTTTATACATTTTAAGTTAATTTTTGTGTGTGGTGAGAGATATGGATCCTGTTTCATTCTTCTACATGTGGCTATCCAATTCTCCCAGCACTGTTAATTGAATAGGACTTCTTTTCCACAGTGCATATTGTTGTCTGCTTTGTGAAAGATCAGTTGGCTATCTGTGGATGGTTTTATTTTTTATTTTATTTATTTATTTATTTATTTATTTTGGAAATCCCTACAAAGATGAAATGTGGATGGTTTTAAATCTAGATTCTCTGTTTTATTCCATTGGTCTATGTCTCTATTTTTGTGCCAATATCTTCTTTCTTAGACAATCTGCCAGCTGGTGTGTCTGGTCAGCCTTCTTGCAATCAGAATCTGTTATTCAATTTTAAATGGCTTCAAATGCAGGCATTGTCTTTATGTAGAACTTGTTTTGTAATTTCAGATCCTTTGATTTATAAAAAAAGAATATGCTATATTTTTTGTTTTTTACAAACCCCAAACTCCTATTGGATCTTTATTATTATTTTTTTCATTTTCAGCAAATTGAGTATGATTGATTTATCTGAGACAATTATCTAGTTTACAATTTCCACCTCAATGCTACCATCCTCTCAGTTTCATAAATTATGATGACCCAGTATAGTATACTGGTTAAAAGGAAAGCCTACTGAATCAGATTGTCTAGATTTAAAACTTTGCTTCACATTTTACTAATGTGTACAAATTTACATTTAGTTAATTAATAATTAGTAATTGGTAAATTTAGTAATTATTAAAACCTGAAACAGGTTTCAGGTCCCTGTTATATAGGATGAAGATAAGAATTATGCCTAAATGAAAAGCTTTTAAGAATTATATGAGTAACCTTTTTAAAATAATTGGTACATGCCTAGCACATATAAGTATTCAATGAATGTTAATTTGGCTTCACTCTTTAATGCATGCTGTTATTCTCCTATTTACCAAACTCCTTAGTCCTTTAATAACCAAATGTATATTACACTATAATTAAAATCATGGATATATTCTATACTAATATGTCATATTTAGCAAATAAAATGAAATTTTCAGTAATTTCATTATTAAGAGAATCATTAAGAAATATTGTCTGCAAAGTACTATAAAGATGGGTATAAAAAGATAATAACAATATTTATTTTTAAACACTTATAAAAGTTCCATTTATACTAATTATTTTGGCTTTATCAAATTACTATTTTTAGATATTGAAAACTTGGCGATAATCTACATGTTACAGTCACCTGCAGAAACAGATGCACCGCCACCCACAGTTTGGTTTGGCTGTTGAGACTGATGACTCCACATTCACACCAACAGTGTATAAAAATGTTAATCATCTACATAACTGAGGTCTCTGGGAAGAACAAGGCAGGCCTCTCAAGCATGTCCACACTGCCTAGAGAGAAAGGTAAGAACTATCTGGGTTTTTATTAGGGTTAGAGGGAGAGCTGGTGATAGTTTACTTCTTGTGGGCAGGACTTGTTAGGTTTGAATTTCCTCCCTGCACCCAAGGAGGGAACACCTGGACTTTCCCAATTTAAGTGAGAATCAAGGGGAAGAGGATGAGATGAAGCTTAAAAGCTATGAGCAGTCAACATCAAAAAATGGATTCAGACTCCTTGTAACATTGTGATGTTAAATTTTAGTAGAAAAATTGACTAAGTTTAATCAACTAGAAAGAGTCTTTTGTAATGTTTCATTCAAAGATGCCTTTGATTAGTTTTTACTGAATAGAGCAGTCCTCATTCAACTATTTTTTTAAATGATATAACCCAACTGTGCAACAGAAAAAAGTGAAGCCAACCAAAAAACTTATCCTTTGTTAATCTTCATATTATTTATAAGCCTCATAATTACATGCCACTTTATATTTCAGTACCTTGTGTTCATGCTTTTATCTACTGAATTGCATTCTAAAATCTTAAGAAAAAATGGATTAGGCATTGCATTTTATTTCTTATATAGCTTTACATAATGCTAGCATTTAATAAGTATTAACAAAATTAATAATCAATTAATTATTCACTCATATAAGACCCTAACAATGAGGGTTTCCTTTTTTTTGATGTAGCATTCTGAAGAGAATAAATTATGTTGAAGCATTAAAATTACTTTTGATTAAAATCATTACTTTCAGCAGTATACTAATCCCATATTTAAAAGAAAAAGGCACCAATATATTTTCTATGAAAAACTGCATTTTAAAACTAACACATCATACAACTGAGCCATCCTTAAAAACTTAATATTAAAAAGTGGTTATAGGGGGGCGGAGCAAGATGGCGGATGAATAACACCGCTAGACAGAGGTCTCTGCAGAAAAGACAGATTCTAGCAGAAATTAGAGGAAAGAAGCAAGAAGACGAGCATACAGCGGACAAGGGCCAGAAGGAGGGGTACCTGAGACCCCAGGAGTCTCCACGGGAGGAGGCTGCGGAGGAGAACTGGAGGCTGAGATCACTGGAGCAGCCCAGAGACCAGCGGCAAGGGTAGGTGGATTTGCTGTTTCCCCTCCCCTGCATTCGGGACTGCTGGTGGGCTCCCCAGCGGGTGGAGAGACCTGCGGACACCAGCCCAGAGACCGCAGCCGCCTGCCAACGGTGAGCCTGTAGCAGACGTGGCACCAAGTTCCCAACTTCCTCCGGGCACCTCCGTGTGCACAGACCCGAGCCGCGCGGCAGGCGCCATATTGCCTCCTTCTCCCCTCCGCCGACCCTACCCGCGGCTGCCCAGGGAGACAATACAGCCACCAGCCGGAGGCACCTCCAGGGAATGGGACCTTCCTGTTTGGGACCCTACACCTGACTCAGGGGAACTCAGACTGTGAGCTCCCTACCCGCCCGCACTCCCAGGTGCTGCTGGCACCGTGTTCCCAGGAGAACGGTGCTGACTCAGAGGCTGAGAGACATAGACCCAGCTTGGGCTCCCTGTGGGTGAATTGCGACCAGAAATCCTATCCCTGGTGGGGATACAGTTTGAACTCTGGGACCCAGAGGTCGGACCTGCAGACCACATCCCCTGCACCCAGGGCTAGCATTGCCCGGGGCACAGAAGGGTTATACGTGAACAGCCTACTGAGGTCTGTGTGCCTCCAGGGGCGGATCGGCATCCTAGAGGGCAACCCTCCTCCCAGGAGGAGGCCGTGCTCCCAACCCTGGTGGCGTTCCCGTGCAGGGAACCTCCCCGCCGGCATCACAGTCCAGGGAGGGCTGGTGGCTTGTTGTCTGGCCTGCTGGCAGAGGCCTAGGAGTAGCTGCGGAGTTGGGGAGGGTGGAAAGAAGCGAGGCCTGCTCCAGACTGCGGGTCTCAGACAGCCCCACCCCCACACACAGACTTTCTGGCTGAGCGAGACCATTCCAGCCCCGCCCTGACAGCTTTCCCTGGAAGCATAGAACAGAACTTTGACCCCTGCTAACGGCCTGAGGGCAGGCTTACCCAACCCAGCTCCACCCAGAACAAGAGCTGTTAACAGGACACAAAATCAACAGTATAGCCTGTTCCTCCAAGCAAACGCCACCTACTGACAGGGATGGCATCTTGCACAGCCTTTCCATGGCACCCACTGACTCAATATACAGGGATGGTCCAATTTCACCCACAGACACCACCTAATGCCTCAGAAACTAAACAAGGTGTGTGAATACCCAAACAATAACCTAAGGAAAGAAACAACAACTGATCGACATGGGAAGAAATCAGCGAAAGAACTCAGGAAATATGAAGAACCAAACAGAAAACACACCCCCAAAGAGGAGCACCAGCCCCCTAAAAATGGACACCAACCAAAATCAGGCAACCAATATGACAGAAGAGGAATTTCCTATGTGGATCATAAGAACACTCACCGACCTGCAACAACAACTCAATAACGAACACAAGGAAACCACAAAAAGTCTCCAGATATGGGAAAAGATATAGACACAATGAAGAAAAGTGTAACCGAACTCCTGGAAATGAAGAATCAATTCAAGGAACTACAAAATACAGTGGAAAGTCTCAAGAACAGGGTAGATCAAACCGAAGAGAGAATCTCAGAGCTTGAAGATAACACCCTCCAATTAAATAAATCAGTCACAGAAATAGAGCAGAGAAACAAGAGAAAAGAGCAAAGCCTACAAGAGCTGTGGAATTATGTGAAGAAACCTAATGTGAGGGTCATAGGGTTACAAGAAGGGGAAGAAGACAACACTCAAGGGTTGGACAAGCTGTTTGAAAATATAATAGAGGAAAATTTCCCAGGCCTTGCTCAAAATCTTGATATACAAGTTCAAGAAGCTCAGAGGACCCCTGGGAGATTCAACGCAAACAGGAAGACGTCACGACATGCAGTCATCAGACTGACCAAAGTATCAACTAAAGAGCCCCTTCTAAGAGCTGTAAGACAAAAGAAGCAAGTAACATACAAGGGAAAGCCAATTCGAATAACATCAGACTTCTCTAATGAGACTTTACAAGCAAGGAGAGACTGGGGCCCCATTCTCACTCTTTTGAAACAAAACAATGCCCAGCCTAGAATATTATTCCCTGCAAAACTAAGCTTCGTGTATGAAGGAGAAATAAAAACATTCTCAGACAAGCAAAGGCTCAGAGAATTCACCAAGACAAGACCAGCCCTACAAGAAGTACTTAACACGGCGTTATGGACGGAACATCATAATAATAACCCACAAATATAAAAACAACCAAAACCCAAAGATATTAAAGGCCAGATATTACAATGGCTCAAGACAGAAATCATAGCAACAACATCGAACCCAACAGAATGATCAGTAATCTACCTTACCTATCAGTTCTCTCAATAAATGTGAATGGCTTAAACTCTCCACTAAAGAGACATAGGCTGGCTGAATGGATAAGAAAATACAGGCCAAGTATATGCTGTCTTTAGGAAACACATCTAACCTGCAAGAATGCATATAGACTAAAAATAAAAGGGTGGAGATCAATATTCCAAGCAAATAGAAGCCAAAAGAAGGCTGGCGTGGCAGTTCTAATTTCAGACGATTTAGTTTTTAAACCAACAAAAGTAGTAAAAGACAAAGAGAGTCATTATATAATGGTGAAGGGCACAGTCCAACAAGAAGAGATAACAATTTTAAATATATATGCACCCAACTTAGGTGCACCCAGATTCATAAAGCAAACCTTACTGGAGCTAAGCAAATGGATTAATAGCAACTCCATAATCGCCGGAGATTTCAACATCCCACGGACGGCACGAGACAGATCCTCCAAACAGAAAATTAATAAAGAATTAATGGACTTAAACAAAACTCTAGAACAATTGGGTCTGACTGACATTTACAGAACATTCTACCCAAAATCCACTGAATATACGTTCTTTTCATCAGCTCACGGGACATTCTCTAAGATTGATCATATCCTAGGACACAAAGAAAATCTCAAGAAATTTAAAAAAATAGAAATCATACCATGTACCTTCTCAGATCACAGTGGAATAAAAGTAGAAATCAACCCTAACAGAAACTCACATTTCTACACAAAAACGTGGAAATTAAACAACCTCCTACTAAATGATTACTTCATAAATGAAGAAATCAAGACGGAAATAAAAAAGTTCTATGAAGAAAACGACAATGGACAGACAAGTTATCAACTCCTCTGGGACACAACTAAAGCAGTTCTGAGAGGAAAGTTTATCTACATAAATGCCTATAACCAAAAGACAAGAAGATCACAAATAGACAGTCTAATGAAACGACTCAAAGAGCTGGAAAAAGAAGAACAGACCAACCCCAAACCCAGCAGAAGAAGTGAAATCAACAAGATCAAATCAGAACTAAACAAAATTGAAAACAGGGAAGCTATTCAGGAGATTAATAAAACAAAAAGTTGGTTCTTTGAAAAAATAAACAAAATTGACACACAATTGGCTAAGCTAATGAAAAGCAGAAAAGAGAAATCTCTAATAAGCTCCATCAGGAATAAAAAAGGAGATATCACAACTGATCCCAAAGAGATACAAGATACAATTTATGAATACTACAAAAATCTTTATGCACACAAACTAGAAAATGTGGAGGAAATGGACAATTTTCTAGAAACACACAGCCTCCCTATGCTCAACCAGGAAGAAATAGATTCCCTGAACAGACCAATCTCAACAGCTGAAATAGAAACAGCAATTAAAAATCTCTCTAAAAAGAGAAGTCCCGGTCCAGATGGCTTCACACCTGAATTTTACCATACTTACAAAGAAGAACTAGTACCTATCTTGCAGAAACTATTCCACAACATCGAGAAGAACGGAAACCTCCCCGACACCTTTTATGAAGCGAATATTACTCTGATACCAAAACCAGGAAAGGATGCAACAAAAAAAGAAAACTACAGACCAATATCCCTAATGAACATAGATGCAAAAATTTTGAACAAAATCTTAGCTAACCGAATCCAGACACTTACCAAAAAAATAATCCACCACGACCAAGTGGGCTTCATCCCAGGGATGCAGGGATGGTTCAACATACGTAAATCTATAAATGCAATTCACCACATAAACAGAAGCAAAAACAAAGACCACATGATTCTTTCAATAGATGCAGAAAAAGCTTTTGACAAAATTCAACACCCTTTCATGATACGAACACTTAAGAAAATAGGCATAGAAGGGACATACCTAAAAATGATACAAGCCATATATGACAGACCCATAGCCAACATCATACTGAATGGGGAAAAATTGAAATCATTCCCACTTAGAACTGGAACCAGACAAGGCTGCCCACTATCTCCACTTCTGTTCAACATAGTACTGGAAGTCTTGGCTACCGCAATCAGACAGGAAAATGGAATCAAAGGTATCCAAATAGGGGCTGAAGAGATCAAACTTTTACTGTTTGCTGATGATATGATATTGTATCTAAAAAACCCCAAGGATTCAACCAAGAAACTCCTGGAACTGATCAATGAATTTAGTAAAGTCTCAGGATACAAAATCAATACACAGAAATCAGAGGCATTCATATACGCCAACAACAATCTAATTGAGAACCAAATCAAAGACTCAATTCCCTTCACAATAGCAACAAAGAAATTAAAGTACCTAGGAATATACTTAACCAAGGACGTAAAAGACCTCTACGGGGAGAACTATGAAACACTGAGGGAGGAAATAGCAGAGGATGTAAACAGATGGACATCCATACCATGCTTGTGGATCGGCAGACTCAATATCATCAAAATGTCTATACTACTCAAACTGATCTACAGATTCAATGCAATACCTATTAAAATCCCATCAGCATTCTTCACAGATATAGAAAAAATAATTTTACGCTTCATATGGAACCAAAGAAGACCCCGAATATCAAGAGCAATTCTAGGCAACAAAAACAAAATGGGAGGCATTAATATGCCAGATATCAAACTATACTACAAAGCTGTAGTAATTAAAACAATATGGTATTGGCACAAAAATAGGAATATTGACCAGTGGAACAGATGTGAGAATCCTGATATAAAACCATCCTCATATAGCCATCCAATCTTTGACAAAGCAGACAAAAACATACGCTGGGGAAAAGAATCCCTCTTCAATAAATGGTGCTGGGAAAACTGGATAGCCACCTGTAGAAGGCTAAAACAGGACCCACACCTTTCACCTCTCACAAAAACCAACTCACGCTGGATAACAGACTTAAACCTAAGGTATGAAACTATTAGAACTCTAGAGGAAACAGTTGGAAACACTCTCCTAGACATTGGCCTGGGCAAAGAGTTTATGAAGAAGTCCCCAAAGGCAATCACAGCAGCAACAAAAATAAATAAATGGGACATGATCAAACTACAAAGCTTCTGCACAGCCAAAGAAATAGTCATGAAAGTAAATAGACAACCTACAGAATGGGAGAAAATTTTTGCATCCTATGCATCCGATAAGGGACTGATAACTAGAATATACTTAGAACTCATGAAAATTAGGAAGAAAAAATCAAATAACCCCATTAAAAAGTGGGCAAAGGACTTGAACAGAAATTTTTCTAAAGGAGACAGAAGAATGGTCAACAAACATATGAAGAAATGCTCAACATCTCTAATCATCAGGGAAATGCAAATCAAAACCACGATGAGATATCAACTTAACCCCAGTGAGAATGGCCATTATCAAAAAATCTCCAAACAATAAATGCTGGCGTGGTTGCGGAGAGACAGGAACACTCCTACACTGCTGGTGGGACTGCAAACTAGTTCAACCTCTGTGGAAAGCAATATGGAGATACCTTAAAGTGATACAAGTGAATCTACCATTTGATCCAGCAATCCCATTGCTGGGCATCTACCCAAATGATCCAATGACACTCTACAAAAAAGACACCTGCACTCGAATGTTTATAGCAGCACAATTCATAATTGCAAGGCTGTGGAAACAGCCCAAGTGCCCATCAATCCAAGAATGGATTAATAAAATGTGGTATATGTATACCATGGGGTACTATTCAGCTCTAAGAAACAATGGTGATATAGCACATCTTATATTTTCCTGGTTAGAGCTGGAACCCATACTACTAAGTGAAGTATCCCAAGAATGGAAAAACAAGCACCAGATATATTCTCCAGCAAACTGGTATTAACTGAGTAGCACCTAAGTGGACACATAGGTACTACAGTAATAGGGTATTGGGCAGGTGGGAGGGGGCAGGGGGGCGGGTATATACATACATAATGAGTGAGATGTGCACCATCTAGGGGATGGTCATGATGGAGACTCAGACTTTTGGGGGGAGAGGGGGAAATGGGCATTTATTGAAACCTTAAAATCTGTACCCCCATAATATGCCGAAATAAAAAAAAAAGTGGTTATAAACTTGACATACTCTAATAATATCTCTTATTTCAAATTAACATACCAGAAGTATATACTTGACCTGGATTTAGTTGTTATATAAACACTGTTCTAGATTATGTTGTAAATGATTATTAAATAAATGTGAACATACTGAATTTCCAATTATATGAATGCTATTAATGAATCTTCTAGAATACTACATACTGAAAAGTAGTATTGAATGAATATGATGAAGACAAATAGAAAAAAACAGATCTTAATATTTGTATTCCTCTCAAGAATATAATTACCTAAAATATATTTTCTTATAATTATATACATATGAGGTTATTATTTATTAGTATAAACAAGGATTGCATACTGAATTTATAATAATTAAAAATAAGAAATAAGATATTTATTCATAGCATTCACAACATTTTAAAAATTCTGGCTAAAGTTATATAGTTGGTGTTGCAAAGTCAAATGCCTAATGCCTAGGAGGAGCAGGAAGATAATATAAATTAATGAAACCATTGTGTAAATGTCCATAAGAGAGATTTCTGGTGACCAAGAATCAAAAATATATCCTCCATACCAGTGAAACTTCAGAGTACCTAATATAGACAGAGCAAAAAGGTCAATTAATTATCAAAGGATATTTTTTTAGGTTAAAATATATATAATGGATCTATAATATTAGAGAAAAATAAGCAATAACATCATTTGGGAGAGATGTTGTCCAACTTATGTTTGGTGGGGGTAAGAACAAAGAACACGAACAGAAAGTGATTGATATTGGATATGGGTCTAGGACTCCACCTCTGAAGAAGAGATGAAGAATATTCCCAGGTTGATGATGGAAGGAGATGCCAGGTGAGAGTGTAACACCATGCACAGAGGGCAACTGGTTTGGCTAGACTGAAGAAATCAGCAGATTGAAAGAGAGATTTCTTCAAAAATATGAAATTGATTCTATCCTTTTTTGTGTCTGAACCTCTAGAGAGAAACTTTAGACAACTGACATAGAGTCTGGAGTGGAATTAATAATGACACATAGAAAACCAAACAAAAATAGCAGAGAAACCATAAACTATAACATTATAATTTTTGTTACAAAGAAATTTAATATCACAAAGAGACAAGCCTCTTATTTGTGAAATATATATGTATTATCGAAAAATTATTACTCTTAAGGTATACTTATCTGTTTATAAATAATATGAATATAAAAATTTCTAAAAGAAAACAATTACAGACATCAACTGGCAGTTTATAAAATAATCTAGGTGGAACATAAATATAAGGAAAAAATGCTTAACCTCACAGGTAGGTCTTACAAAAAATGCAGAAGGAATTATTTATAAGTAAAATATCTTAACTTTTAAATGCTAGCAAAAATATACTAATTTATTATAGTTTTTACTACTATATGAGCTAACAATATTCTACCATAAAAAAAATAAGAAGACTGCAGTTTAGATGAGGATCAGTGTCTCCAGGTTGCTGTTTTGACCATATAGATTTGAATAGCTGATGTTTCTGTGTCATAGAAACAATCATCAAATAAATAATATTTATTCTTTAAAAACTCATGTATTTTTACTGAAACTTAGAAAGCAATTAAACTTACTTAAGTAAGTAAATGTTTCCTTAGAGTTGTCAGTTTACCAGAAACCATATTCCATCACACAAGTACAAGAACATAGTGGACTAAGAGCTGTCCAATGATTGGATTATTATAAAGGTAATTACAACTACAGGAGAGAAGGCTATTTATTTTATTCCTTTTTTTGTGTGGGCTTATGTTTTGATTCTGACATTTATAATTGATGAGTCTGAAATCTAGTAAAATTTACATTACCATTTTCTTTTATAAACTAAGATCTTTAAATTTTCATGTTTTTATGTAATTTTGAAAAAGATCTTTTCAAATAATGACTTAATTATGATCAATAAGAATTCAGCAAACAGTCCTTAGATTTAAGAGTGTAGGTTATAATTAATATCATAAAGGTGAGTACATTGTTATAAATTTAAGTATAATTTTCCATAATTTGTTCACATTTGTTTTATTTTAATCTCCTATGTATTCATAATATTTTACCAAATTAAGAAAATTATCATGTATAAATATTGAGCATGCTATTCATACATTTAGCAAATATTTGTTGCATGCCAACAAGATATGAGGCACCAGGCTAGGTACATAAGATAATTGAATGAATAAAACAGATGAAAGTTTTTGCTTAGTGGGCCCAAATATTCTATTAATAATAGAAATAGACAGCAAAAAGTTAAATGATAAACACATTATATATTATGTTCAATGGCAATATTTGCTGTGGAAAATATTCAATTTTTAAAATGTGGAAAGCAGAAATGGATGTGGTGGGTTGCAAATTTAAATAGATGGTCCAATCTAGTATTTATTAGGAAAGTGGCATTTGAAGCAGGACTCAAAGACAGACTCTTAACTTTGTGGATATCTGGGGAAAGATTGTTCTAAGCAAAATGATCAGTCAGTCCAATGAGATAATGCTTAAGAGTTTTGAGGAAAAACAAGGAACCCAGAATAATTAAATTGAAATAGTTAAGGAAACAGAGAATAGGCTCAAAGAGATATGGGAACCTGATCTGATAGATCCTTAGAAGCCTGATTCTGATCCATCCTGTGAGGGACTGACTCTCACTGAACAATTGATTAAGTTTTGAACAGAGAAATGAGATGCTCAGATTTATCTAATTAAAAACGAAACATTTCTACTTTGTATTTTGGGTTAAAAATACATGGAATAATGGCCAGCAAACATATTAAAAGTGCTCAACATCTCTAATCACCAGGGAAATACAAATCAAAATGAAATGAGATATCACTTGTCTCCAGTGAGAGTGGCCTTTATCAAAAAGTCCCAAAATAACAAATGTTGGTATGGATATGAAAAGATAGGAACACTCTTACACTGCTGGTGGGACTGCAAATTGGTACAACCCTTGTGAAAAGTAATTTGGAGATATCTTAGAGAACTAAAAATAGAAATACCATTGATACAGCAATCCCACTACAAGGCATCTACCCAAAGAAAATAAGACATTCTATAGTAAAGACATCTGCATTAGAATGTTTATAGCAGCACAATTCACAACCGCAAAGAGGTGGAAACAACCCAAGTTCCCATCAATATATGAGAATAATAAAATGTGACATATGTATACCATGGAATGCTACTCAACTATAAAAAACAATGGTGATCTAGCACCTCTTATATTATCCTGGATAGAGCTGGAGCCCATCCTTTGAAGTAAAGTATCACAAGAATGGAAAAACAAGCACCACATGTACTCACCATCAAATTGGTACTAACCAAATCAACACTAAGGTGCTCACATGGAAGTAATATTCATCTGTTGCCAGTCAGGTGGGAGGGGGCTATTAAGGGTGGGTAAACTCACAACTAATGGATGCGGAGCACACTGTGTGGGAGAAGCACACACATGTAGCTCTGGCTTGGGCGAGGCAAAGGCATTATATGTAACCAAAATGTTTATACCCCCATAATATTCTGAAAATAAAAAACAATAGATATTAAAAGCAGAGGCTAGTGAGAACAAGCACTTAGAAGCACATTGCACATTGCATTCTAGGTAAGACCAGGCTTATAGAAGGATATTTCATGAAAAGTCATCATATATCTGTTAAATTTTGAATATATAGTCAGTAAAATTTTCTAAAATATTAGTTATGGAGGATAACGGAATGAAAAGAATGAAGAACTACTGCAAACCTGATGACTTGGGCAATTAGAAGGATAGAGTGGGCATTAACTGAGATGGGGTAAGCTGAGAAAAGATATATAAGGGAAAATTAGAACTTAGAATTTGGAAATGTTATTTTCGAAATGTCTATTTGACAAGAAATTTAGAATAAGTAGTTGGACACATGTATATGTTATTGGAAAGACCTGAAAATGAGAGGAATAAATTATAGAATGTTCATCTATATCTTAGATAAAGGTATAGATAATATAGATGTAGATAGGTTAGCAACTGTGAGGATTGGAAGGATCACCAAGGACCAGAATTTAAATAGAAAAAGAAAATGAGTAGGGCCTGGACCACTCCAAAATATAAATTTAGAAAAGAAAATGAACCAGTAAAGGAGACTGAGTAATGTAAAAGAATAACCAAAATAATGAAGAATACTGGAAGCCCATTGTGGTGCTTATGCCAAGGTGAAATGAATGATTAAACATCAACCACTAGCTAAGGTGAGATGTTGTTGTTTTCTTTTTCTTCGTTTGCTTGCTTTTATTGTTAATGATTTTTTTTTCTCTTTACTAAATTTGATATTTAAGTCATTGTAATCTAGTCAATATGCCTGTGAGCAGAATTGAATGCAATAATATCCAGGCTGTGTATTAAAATTCACATAATGTAGATAGATTATTCACACGGAAAGAAATTCAGATATAAATTTAGACATAGATTGTTCTGAAAATTATTGAAATTTCTAAATAAAACAATAAAATGGTTTTAATTATATTTGAGATAATTGTTACTCAACTGATTTTAATTTAATTCTATCTTAATTTTAAATAATCAAAGGTAATTTGCTTTGTTTGGAAAATAAGTACATGTTAAGGATAAAGTATTTCCAAATTTTACCAACCTCACAGTTCATGAAAACCGAGAGATGGAAACTAATATTACTGAGTATTTTGTGTGCATTTAGTGAAATAAAATTATCCAAACTAATTATGGTAAATATTATTATGTATTTTTTTCCCAAAGAAATTCAATGATTTCTTCAGTTTGTCAGTAAGGGAATAATGAAATCTGATTCATCTGGGTCCTAAATGTATTTTTCCCAGTATAGAAATTTTGTGGATTATTGGAATATTGTAGGAAGCATTAGTATTACACAGGTGTGGTAATTTCCTTGATTAAATTACATCCTCTGACTTGTAGCATGTAAACCAGGTTTATAAATACAATCACATACTTGATAAATATGAAATCTGTTAGCTCTGTCCTTCTCGTAAAGGCTCCAGTATATCAGCCAAAAGGGAGAACTTTGAACCTAACTTCATTATTTAATTGTCAAAAAATAGCATTTCTTAATCAAGTTTAAACATTTTATATGTCTTATTCTATCTATTATTAATATGACACTCTCATAATAATCATAGTCTACAACTTGTAGGTTGGTTTGTTGTTGTGCTCTTAGTATTTCAAACATGCTAAGCCCAAGCAAGGTATGTAACCACAAATTTCTCAATCTCTTACTCTGCATAATTTCTTTTTTAAACAATCACTACATGCAATATAGGTCTCCTTAGAATTAGTTTACATATTGTTACTTATTTTTCTAGTGATTATAGAATGAAGTGACTATGAGAGGTCTTACTAGATGCCTAATTCATTTTCTAATGACCTAAATTAACTTTATACATCCTCCTCAAGTATTAGTATTTATCTGATCAGCACTAGAAGAGCTCTAGCAATGGAGATACTAATTCTTTTCTAAAATAAAACTAAAACTTTCTAATCTGAAACTAAAACTAAAAACTTTCTGTTTCCTAGGCTATTCCAAGCAGCAAAAAATTCAAAAATTGTCTGGTATGTTTTTTTCCCCTTTATATAAAATTCAATGTTTAGTATGTGCTATCAATTGGTGATAAAGTTATTGAGTTAGGCTTAGTCTTAAAAAACTCTACAACATAGTAACATAATAACATATAAGTACCTATTTATAATTTGATATTTGCTGTTTAACACATTAATTATCATGTGAGTTGTATTTAACTCATGCTACTTTTGAGCCGTGGCCTCATGAAGCATATGTAACTCACACATGCTTTTACCTTGAGAGTTGGGTGAACTATTTTTCAAGTTGCATATAACTCACACAGAGAAAACAATAAAACATAACAAATTTTTCATTAAATTAGAAAGGAACATTTTGCTTTTGAAGTTTTTAATTTTTGTAATATAACACCATTGCTCCAAGAAAAAAGCTTTTTGTTTTTTTTTTTCCTAGTATGGCAATGTGTTTAAAATGTCTTGGCAGCAGATTAATCAGTGTTAAATTTCTTCTACATGAATTACACCTAGGATTACCATGAGCGTGACATTTCTCTTTAAAGGATGAATAATTAAAGAAGAAATAAAGGATAATTATTGGCACAGAAATCAGGTAGCATGAAATATCCATATGAAGTTGTTTAAGTTTTATACTTTAGGCCAACTCAGGGCAAGTTTATGTATGGCAGTCTTTCAAAGATTTGCAAATGATTATTATGTATGATTCTTCTCTCTTTTTTCCCATGTTTTAGGATGCCTATATTCAGTTTACTGGACAATCCCAATCATCAGTAAACCATCGTATCCTTTTAGGTTTCTTTTTTCTACTTGTCATTAGTTCTTTCAAAATTTCCTCAAATACAATAACTTTGAATCTTCTCAATTTAAAAAAATCTATTTAAAAAACCCTATAGTTTATGGATTCACATTTTAAATGTTACCCAGAGCTGAGCACTTATTCTATGGATTGTCTCATCATGAAGAAAAAACGTCAGAATTATACTTTCTCATTTTTGAAAACTATATTATTGATGAGAGAAGAGTAGATTTAGATTTCTTATCTAGGTAACAGTACTGATACATACTTCATTTACTCTCGGATATAATCCACTGCTGATCCCATAATAAAGTTTTGAAAAAAACATTAAAGTTTATTATTCACAACTATATATATTTATATATATGTATATATAATATTTTATATTCCAAATGAGTCTTACATTCTATTGATGGGTGGACATCACTGGTTCAATAAACATTCATCCATATTTAAATGATTCAAACAGAAAAATAACAATTTGTACCAAAGCTCTTTTATAGTTTCACTACATTTTAGTTCCAAATCCTGTGCAGTAGCTTCTTAGCTGCTTTTTCCCTGAGTAAATCATGTTTTACATTTAATGATGTAAAACATTTCTGTTTTAAGTGAGATCAGAACTTCCTCTAGGAATTAAATAAAATGAAATTTATTTTTATAAATACTAGTTTATTTCAAAAAATACAAAAATATAAATATACATTTATAAAAATATGAATGAGTTAACACAAAGACATTCTTCAACTAAATAAATATGGCAGTAATAGTCATTCCTATTTCATTAAGGATATATCTTTTCCATATTAATTTACAAAGCAGTTGCACAATTTTTAATTTAATAGTAAAGGTGACTGAAAGTCAGTTAAGAAGTCATTTATAAAGTTCTTATACCTAATAAAAGGCACAAAAGGCCTTTTGAATATTTGTATTGATTATTGATTTGATATACTTTCCTTCAGAGATTGTTAGGCAAGGAGGGTGAACTGGTTATTATTATTTTTATAAAAAAATCTATGTCATTCGTATTCATTCACGAAAACTTACTGATTAAGCAAACCCTTACTAACACAACACCTATGTATTGTTTGTAGTTTCGATTTTTGAAAAATTTCCCCCAAGGGAGAGAATGCAGGCCACTCAATCTAGTCACATAGACAGTACTTCCACTAATATCGATCAAGTCATACAATACACTTAATCTCTGTCACTATCATCACCCCCATACATATCAGCAAGTTTTTTAAAACGAGGCCCCCAGTCACTGAGGTAATCGTAATCTTGGTTACAGTCAGCCGTGAGGGATTCTAAAGAGCTGAGCGAGTCTGCTATGGAATCGTTCCCTTCATAGGCATAGGTTGCCAGCGAATCGTAAGGAGGCGCGCTGGGGTCTGCGTCGTTCTCTTTCAGTCTTCGATGGATAAAATCTTGTACATCGATATTTTCCCACAGAGGCACAGTCCTCCTTATCTGAAAAATAGTTTCAGGCATTACATCCCGTCTGAGTTTACTGTCTTCTCTTGCTTCTGGATTCCTCAGAGTTCCAATGTCAAAAGCCTGGGTATCTTCTTCCCCTCCGCCTTCATCATTGTAGGTCACGATGTTGTCCCGGACGTCGTCTTTCGATATTATCAGAGGTTCCTTTTTTCTTTGCCGCTTTAAGGCAGCAAACAGCACGACTAAAACTATTCATAAAACAAAAAAAGAGAGAAAACAGTGATATTTCAGTATTCAGGATGAAACAGAGTACACTTCTGTGTGTGAAGTTTTTGTGGGGCAGGAGGTATTAAGATTGATTGAATAAAAAAAGTAACTATTCTATACAAATACAGAGTGCCTCGGGCCAATGATTGGATGCACTGCATTGAAAAAAGAAGCAGATATAACAGTGTCATTAATTTACTTTCAAGACAGACTCTCTTACAGGCCTCTGGCATTGAAAAAGCTTTGTTCAATTATTATTATCACATTTAGCCAACTGCAATTACCTGACACCTCATTCTTTCCAAACGTTCATTTGTTTCAAATTTTAAAATGCTGAAGCTCCAATCATTAATTTCCTAAGAGAAACTGAGCACCAATTGAATATTTTCTTAACGACTCACAGGAATTTACACATTACTTATATATAGGTGCATGCATACTTACGTGTGCATTACATACAGATTCTGTGTGCACACACACATAATTACCCATGACCTACTGATTTTATCCCTTCTCATATGTTTAACTAAATTCCTTTACTGGCCTGATTTTGAAAGCCTGCTTAAAAATCTGAAATACAATTCTAAAAGCTACAATATAAAAATTCAAGCTCAAATTCATAATTAACTTATACTCATCTTACAAGACAGCTCAGATAATTATCTTATTAATGAGGACTTCTTTAATTCCACAGATGTATTTAAGCATTGGGCTGAGATGCGCTAATTGTATTCCTTCTGTTTGTTGTATTGTTTTTATTGTTGACATGTCTGTTAGGAAGTTAACTGTGAACTTTCCCATATATAGTATACTTTCTTATATCTTGTTAGTGTACTGGAATTCAAATTATTATACATTTGTCAATAAACTATTTCCTAATAAACAAATGTCGCAATTGATGAAACACATTTAAAACAAAACCAGAAAAACATCTGAGTTCCAAAATATAAATTTTCTGTTAAAAATTGGCCAAGTACCTATTTTTATATATAAGAAATGTAAGCATTAAATCAAGAAAATTCCTCCAAGACACACTTGAAATCAAATCAGGGAGAAATCAAAACAAGGTTTCTTTTACTTTAGGGAACTTACATGTTTGTCAATATTATTTATGTTTCATAGAAAATAAGAAATTGTTGGCTCAAAAATGTATTATTCATTTTTTCTCAATTTTATATCAAGATTTCACAAAGCAAACTCATTTACATTGAACTACACTTCAACATGGCCCTTAAGGCCCCAGTAACTATACTAAAGGCATGTTCAATGTTACTTTCATATTGGCCAGCACACTTTTCTCAGCTTTTCATAACTGATGGAAATATTTTTGCAAAGATGATTAAAGGCCTCTTCATTTAACCTCCACAAAATGAACTTTGGGTGATGAGCTATATTTAGGATCATCTTGAAGACATTTTTAAAACACTATTCAGTAAAAATGACACATATCTGTACATTCTTCTATTAAAGGATGAGCAAAAGATTAAGTCCAACTTTTACAAACTTTTAGGCATGAAGTATAAAAAAGGGTTCTTTATAAATTTAATATTAAATGAAGTAATTTATAAGTTCTCTACTTTTTATAAATAAAATAACAACCCTAACATTATTTTAAGGGTTACTTAGCTATACACATGTACTGACTCCCTCAAATGGATCTTGGAACCTGTTCTGAGTTTTTTCTCTTCTGCAAAGTCAAAATTATTTGATAATTTCCTAGATAGAGGTTATTAATCTTAGATTCGTGAATAGATTCAGAGAGGCTACGATAAGGAATGGAAAAAAGTGCAACCGTATTTTCACTAATTTGTAACTCGAATTTAGCATTCTTCCCATTATGAATATTGGTATAAACTATGGTGATAGTGACAATATTTATGACTATTAAACTAATAGAAATAACAGATATTTTATATTGCCTTACAGTTTGATAGATATCACAAACCATCTTTATATTTGTACTAGAACATGAAATGCATGATTTAATAAGCAAGCATATTTTGCTTTTTGTTTCTGGTTCAGTTTGTAGAAACATATATCCTTTCTGGCTTATATGTTTTATTCTAAATTTAAATTGTTATCTGCTTAAAAAGACCTGCCATGGGTTTTAATCTTCCATAGATATAAACTAAAAATGGAATTTCTTTGAAATATCTTAAGGTGCATCTAAAATAATAAATATTATTGTTCATGCTATATCATCTTCTACATAGAAAACTCTCTTAACTATAGAAATGTTGTAATTATGTCAAGCCATTACTATAAAGACTTGCAATAATAGCAAGAATGCTTTAGTGACTTTGATAACCAAACCTTCTAAGTTAGAACAAATTTTAACTAAAATATTAATAATAGAAAATCACTCTACATTCAGACAATGAATTGGGAAGAAGAGAAAAAAGAAATGTGTGCCATCTATATTACACAGGAAAAAATGTATTTTCAGAATAAAACACAAAACTTACTAGGATTTATGTGTAGAGAAAATTGTTATTGAATTTAGTTTGACAATATCTAAACTTATTTGGGAGGATGCTTTTGTTTCCTTAGGCATGTATTAATGTCTCTCTGTGTGTGTGTGTGTATTACATCAATATAGAACTTTTTAAAACTAAATTGCAATGTACATATTTACATGTTGTTATAAATTAGAAAAGTAGAACTGTCTGATCAAGTAAAACAGTATGAAATCTAACACTTAGCTAAAAGGGCAAGTCAAATTTTAATATCCATAAGTATACAAAAATATTTTATAGAAGAGTTGAACTCTTTAGTGGCAGCCGGTGGTGGGAATTGCTGAAGGTGATGGTAGTAGTGTGTATATTCTAAACCTCTCTGAGAAAATATTTTTTCTAAATAGTTGGATCATCTTAACTGAGACAAATGTGTTTCCCTCACTTTCATCAATCCCACTGAAGTCCTGCAAGGATATCTGGCCAAAGGGATTTCATCCAGATAGCTGAAAGGATTTGCAGTGAAAAGAAGCCAGCACATATGAGCATCGGAACATAAATTTGGCTAGCTCTCCTGCCCTAAGCATAAGCATTTTGGATGAATATTTGATGGAACCAATTTTTTTTGGAATATTGTACAGTGGAACAACTGTTTAATTGAATTAAATTGTTGTCCTGGTAGTGCATGCTCATATAAAACATTAGCTTTTGGAATCATGGCTTTAGTTAGAAATATTGAAGGGCTAGGTATGATATGACCACAGTGCCATACTGATATTTTGAAAAAGTGAATTTTAACTTTATAACTTGGTATATTACACCTATATATAATAAGTTCTATGGGGAAAAATGTTTCAGTTATTGTCACAACTTTCATGCATTTGCAAATTACACATCATATATATATATATATATATATATATATATATATAAAATGTAGTATAAGTTAGTAAAGTTATTTGCAAAGGTAAAGTCGTTTTTGGTTTTGAAAAGGAGAATTCTAAAGTAGAATGACCTGAGTTTAAATGCCAACGAGTGTGGTGCGCACCATCTGGAGGATGCACATGCTTGAAGCTCTGACTCATGTGGGGCAAGGGCAATATACATCACCTAAACATTTGCACCCCCGTGATATGCTGTAATAAGAAATTTAAAAAAAAAATTAAAAAAAAATAAATGCTAACTAAAACACTTTCTAAATGAATGACTTTGGGCAAGTTATTTAGCCTCATTGTAAAAGAAAAGCGTCTATCTTACAGAGTTAATATAAAGAAAGATTAAATCAGTTATTAAGTCAAATTTCTTTGGAACAGTGACCATGGTTAGTCAAAGACATAAAAGCTAATGCTATAAAATATATTTAGAAATATGTATATTGTACTTGTTATATCTTTGTGTTTTGTCTCTGGAAAACTAGCCCACACACCAAAACTCAAAAGTTTTTCTTTTCCCAATTGAAAGAACCACTTTTAATAAAAAGTGATAATATTTTCAATCTTTAGCTATAGAGAAGGGTGCTATTCAGTGCGCGAGCCCCGGGCAATGAGGGAGAGGATGTCGATAGAAGAGCATTCAGAGCGCAGAGCTTACTAAGCAGTATGAGGACACAGAGCAGAATGGCGATGAGAGCTCCCGTGCTCAGGCCAGCCGAGAGGATCAGGGCCTCTGCCGTGCAGGACTGCATGTTGCCTTGATTATCGCAGGCACACACACGGATAGTGAGCGTGCCAGTGCTGCTTTGAATCGGATAATCATTGTCAAAGATTAAAATCGGCAGTAGGTAGGTGCTCATTTTGTTGCGACTGTATCCATCTTTTCGAGTCATGATTCCTGCCGTATTATCTAGGGGGGGAAAAGGTTTTAAAAAAGTGACATTTTTTAAAAAATTATTTTGCATCTTAAGTTCTTATAACTTTTAGTTTTAGAAATGTTCTATACCTTTATTGTCTACGATGGTGAAGTTTGGATTGAGAGGAAATTCTGGCACTGGTTCAAAGAAGAATTTGTGACCTCGGGGAGGGTCATCCTTGTCCATGACACTGACAGTCTGAATCAGCTGAAACCGAAATGAATGAGTGAATGAATTCAAACCAAAAGCAACTCTCTTGTTTTTACAAGACATTTTAAAGCTGTGTGTGCTTTAAATGTATCAGTAAAAATTAAAGAAACAAAAAATTCCATTTTAGAAAATTATGCCATTTTTTTATGGTTTTGTCTTAGGTAACTTATTTAATTAAAATGAAAAAATCAAGTATTAGTTTACAGGGCATCTCAATTCATCATTATCTGATTCCTGTCCACCTTCAAGAAAAATTTGATCACTCTAATAGCTATACTCCTTTGGCTTTGTTCTAAGGCACTAGTCTGTTTTGTTATTAATTGTTTACCAATCTATCTCCACCAGAAATTAACTTCTTAAAAGAGAAGATCATGAAAGATGAATTTTTAAAAACAATAATGCTTAGCTCAACCACTCCTATACATTATGGATACTATTAATATAGTTTTGGAAAATTATAGTTTATCATGTACTATCAGAAAGAAAAATATTTTATGGGCACCATTACTGTAGTTATACTACATGTTTTATTCAAATTACTTGCTTTTCTTTCAATTAATCTATTTTCTAAGATAGATACACAAATAAATTCTTCTAAAGTTTTGTAAAATCAATGTTGAAGTTTCAAAATTAGAGCCCTGTTGGCTGAGCTCAGTATAAGTCAGAAGTGTGCCATAGTGGAAGATGGAACAGCAAATAACAGGTTGGGCAGAAAAAATTTCATTGAGCATTTTATAGTGGAAAATGCACTAAGCTACACATGGGAGTGTCTGCCATCTGTGTGATTTGAAATCAGTCATTTAATTATCCTTACTTTTAGCTTTCTCTTCTCCAAAAATAGTTGTACCACTTCCAAGTATTATAGTCCAACATTCTATGGTGAGTGATTACTGAATTTCATAGTAGCTTAATTTATCCATTGTTTTAGTTATTATGAACCTTCTATAATCATACTAACCTACATACTCATTGATCAATATTTTGTTTGCTTTTTTTTGATATTAGCTATACTTTCATTCATGTTATTGACAGTAACATGTAACCATAGGTTTCTTTATACAGTGGTTCTGATAGTGCATGACTATTAATACAAGCTTAATAAATTTTCTCTTTAGAAAATTGGAGCATAGCATAAGACAAATATATAACTTAATATTCTTGCTGAATCTCCTGATCTTGAATAGCAATAACAAATCAAATTTTTAGTAATATTTTAAATTATAACAAAATGCTCCTTTTATTGCATGTCTCTTGAGTTCTTGAAATGATTAGACAGGCCTTATATAAATATAGTTTAAGAAGGTATACAAAACAGTAGCTTAAAATACGTTTTATTTATAAGTGTGTTAATTTGTATGAGATAATAATAGTACATTTTAAAATAATTACAACTAGTTAATATCTATTGTAGTTTATCATCAAATATTAGCACATAAAATATCAATAATTCACGTAAATCAATACAAGATAAACATATTAACAGATAAGGGACTAAAGAATATCTATAGGCTATTTATTGCAGGTTGGCTTGTGTCTCCCCCAAAAAGATATTCACATCCTAAATCCTAGTACCTGTGAATGTGACTATATTTGAAAATAGGCTTTTTGCAGATGTAATCAAGTTAAAATGAGATCATTTTGGATTAGGGAGAGTTCTAATTCTATGACAAGAATCTTCATAAGAAGAGGCAAATTTGGACACAGAAACAGATACAAGAAGAATGTCATGCTATGATGGAAGCAGAGATTGGAGTAATTGTGGTCCATAATCCAAGGAATGCCAAGGATTGCCAGCAACCACATGAAGGTTGGAAGTAGCAATGAAGGATCCTCTTCTAGAACCTTCAGAGAGAATACAGACCTGCTGACACATTGACTTTAGACTTCTGGCCTGTAGAACTGTGAGGAAAACAAATCTGCATTTTAAGTTATATAGTTTGTGGTAATTTGTCATGGCAGTCCCAGGAAACTAATAACAACTATGAATATATAAAGGAAAAAAGCCCACTCATATGAAAAAACTGTTCAACTTCAATAGGTGTGAAGGAATTCACACTAAAGCTATTATGAGATATTTACATATTGGCAGACATTTAAAATCTAGAGCCAACCAAGTAAATAGACAATCATACATATTTAGTGGGAATGTCTCTTAAATATGGTATGTTTGAAGAATTATTTAGCAGTATCTATTAGTATTTATAGATAACATTTAATTATTTCTACTTTAAGGATTATATCAAAGGAAATAACATAATGTACTATAATGCTCATTGTAGTGTTGCCTGCTAGATAAACATTTTGTTGATAAACCAAATGTTCATTAATAGGTGAGTAATTGAATAAGTTAATTAATGTGTAGCTATGCTATGAAAATTAAGTGTCAAATTAAGAATAATCACTTACTGAACTGAGAATATGCCATTAACCTGTTGAAAAGTGAAAAAGAAAAACAATTTTTTACTCCAAATAACCATGTAATTATTCCATGTTGCTAAAAAGAAAATAAAAACTTAAGTCGTATTTTTGTGTATGTAGGTGGAATGTGACATGTATCTCTGTTTTAGTCGGCTGGGCTGCCAGAACAAAATCCCACAGACTAGTGGCTTAAACAACAGAAATGCATTTCCCACAGTTCTGGAGGCTGGAAGGTCTAGATCAAGGTGCCAGCATGATCAGCTATCTGTGAAGGCTCTCTTTCTGGCTTGCAAATTGCAGCCTTCCCTCTGAGTGCCCTCATATGGCATTTCCTCAGTTCATGAACTCAGGGGGGAGAGAGAGATAGAGAGACAGAGAAAGACAGAGAGAGACAGAGACAGAGAGACAGAGACAGAGAGAGAGGCAGAGAGAGACAGAGAGAGGGAGACATACACACAGACAGAAACAGAGAGAGAAAGTGCATGAGCTCTTGGGTATGTCTTCTCAGAACATTAATCCATCTGATTAGGCTCTTTCCCCCTTATGGTTTCACTTAACCTTAATAATTACTTCCTTAGGAGACCCCATCTCCAAATATAATCACAGTTAGGGGTAGATCTTCCATGTAGGGGAGATACAAACATTCAGTCCCTAGTCTCTACTGGAATAGAAGACAGACTGTATTTCACTCTATTTTCTACAATTAAAAAGACATAATGGAGTTATAGATGACACAAACATTCAGTTCCTAGTCTCTACTGGAATAGAAGACAGACTGTATTTCACTCTATTTTCTACAATTAAAAAGACATGATGGAGTTATAGATGATTCTTAACATCTGCCTACTTTTTCCTTAAATAAATATTTATATAACTGGTTAAATTACTTTCAGTAAAATTTGTGCAGTTACTGTTGTTGGAAAACATATTTTTGTCAAAAATGAACATATTTTGTATTTGTTTAAAATTAATGTGTATACATCTGAAAAATTACTTTGTAAAGAGATGTGCTAACTTTTGGAAACATTTTAAAAAATTTCAATGACATGAAAATTTATAAATCACAAAGAAAATATCACTTATATCAAACCAAACTTTCCTAAGTTATTAAAAGTAGCAAAATGTAATTGAGAAAAAACTTATTATTTTCTATATAATAACATAAAACAATTTAATTTTCATGCTTCATGTTTTATTTAATAAGTATTTCCATTCTACTAGTGACTATACCTCGGCATCAGCATAATTATGAATCTAGGTAAGAGCTTTTTACCTATGTGATGTTCATTATATACTTGGTACCTAAATTAAAGCAGGTAATTTTCACTATTATATCAATTTTAAAATAATCTTTATAAGATCATTGTGAGTTTTTTGGTAGGAGGAAATGAATAGGTGACAAGGAGTATTGAAAATAGTTTGCACAAGAAAGTATGCAAATAAAGTGATGCAATGTAATTTGTCTTTGTAAAGAGAAATTAAAAATAAAAAATATAAACATAATAATTTTATTTACCTGCCCAGGTTTTGCATTTTCACAAACAAATGTTTCATAGTACATGGCAAATTCCGGAGCATGGTCATTTATATCTAGAATTCTGATGAAGACAGAAATATGGCTACTTTGTTTTGGGTTATCTGCAACGAGAACATGTGTAAGATTTTAGTCTCATTTACAGAGAAGCAGTGAAACCATTCGCTCCATTTGTAGCTCAGCAACACATCATTTTTGCACTGTTCATTTTCTCAGTTGGATTGCTGATGAATATCTCAGCTCTCTTACATGGTCTAATGAAAAGCACAATAAAATTGAGGAAAATATGATTGAGAATGAAGTATTATTTGTACTAGATAATTTTCTTAGACTTTTATGAGGTTAAATTGTATTTCTATCATATAGTAAGGTGTCAAAGAAAATCATGTTTAAAATTAATAATGATTTGATAATACTTGACATGATTTAAAAATGTTTTGACATTTTAAATCATTTCTCTAAGATCTTGCTAATGGAACATCATTCCACTCAAGGAAGAGTCTACTTCATGTTAGTATTTTACCTCTTTGGTGAAAGATAGTGTGTTCACATGGATGTAATTCCAACTTACTTATTTCTGTGGCTGTTACGGTGATGTTGTGCCACGGGGACGATTCCCGGTCGAGGGGCTTCAAAGTGAAAATGGAGCCATTTTCTGAGTTGATACTGAAAATACGGTCCATGTCAGTATGCCGATCAACCGAGTATCTGGCAGAAAAGAGACTCATAATCTAGGCATTGTTTTAAGATTATTAATTCGTCTACTCTTTCTTTAAATTATAGACAATTTCCGCAACGATAAGACAAAGATTTGAAATTTAAAATGCTGATACCTGTCTTGAATTTTTATTAATATTTCATAGAACTGATATTTAAGCAATTTGATATATCTGGCTGTTTCCATTATTATTCTATGATTTGTGTACTCTGGAGTCATTATTTATACTACTGGATCCTGTGGCAGGTTTTAAGTGAGTTTTTAAATGACATGTGGTTCGTTTATCCTTGCATAGGCCTATTGCAGTGCTTGAGACATATTAAACTGTCATCTTTGTTTGACAGCATCAATAGCAATGAATAAATTGAAAATATGTTTAAAAAAACGAACAGCATTACTGTGTCCACAGAGACAGTTAGGAGCGTGAGTGAATATAGAGGAAATAATTGAAAAATGTATTGATTGCACTTGATCAGCCTTCTATTCAAGAAATGTGTCAGCTGAGTCAAGGTGTTCCTACAATTTATCCCTCCAACATATTCCTAAATAAAAATGAAATGCCATATTCTCACATATGTCTGTGACTTTCTCATCAGAGTTGGAAAAGGAAGATGTCACCATAAGATAAGTAGCTTTGTATCACTCTGTGTTTGGCAAATGTCTTTTCTCCCATAGATGCCCATACCCCAGCCCCCAGAACCTGTGATTATGTTACTTTACATGGCAAAATAACTTTGCAGATTTTATTAAGAAAGCGTTATATCAAAATGATAGCTGCACTAGTATGTTTATCACAGCACTATTCACAATAGCAAAGATATGAGATCAACCTAACCGTTCATCATGGATAAAGAAAATGTGGTATACATACATACCATGGAATACTACTCAACCATAAAAATAATGAATCATGTCTCTTGCAGCAATATGGATGGAAAACTGGAGGCCATTATCTTAAGTGAAATAATGTGGAAACACGAAGTCAAATACTGCATTTTCAATTATAAATGGGAGCTAAATGCTATGTACACAAGGTCATATAGAGGGAAATAATAGACCTTAGAGACTCAGAAGGGTGGAAGGGTAAAAGTACAGATGTGGGATATGAGATGAAAAAATGGGTACCATGTGCACAACTGTGGTGATAGTTACACTAAAAGCCCAAGTTTGATCACTACACACTATATCCATGCAACAAAATTGCATTTATATCCCCTAAATCTATAAAAATAAAATAATAATGAAAAAAAACACATTGAGATAGGGCATTATTCTTGATATCCAGAGGTGCTTAATTTAATTACATGAGCCCTTACAAGTGAGATGGGAAGGTAGAAAAGTGGTTTAGAGCGATGAGATAAAAGAAAAAAAAAGAAGGATTTGAAGTGTGAGAAAGACTTGATCCATAGTTGCTGGCCCTAAAGATGGAGAAAAGGAGGTGCAAGCCAAGGAATGTAGGCAACCTCTAGAAACCAAAAACAATCCTTAAGCTGACAGCTAACAAAAAAACAAAAACAACAACAAACAAACAAACAATAGAAACAGGGACCTTGTCTCTACAATTGCAAGGAATAGAAATATGCTCACAATCTGAATAAGCAAAGAAACCATTCTCATCTAGAGTCCACAGAAAGGAATATGGCCCTGCCATACCAACACCTTGACTTTAGCCCAGTGAGACTCATACCAAACTTCTAACTTACAGAATTGCAAAATAACAAATTTGAGTTGCTTTAAGTCACTGCATTTATGGCACTTTTTATTCCACAATAGAAGCTAAAACATGCTCAAAAGAAAAAGTTTGGAGGTTAGCTTATATGAAAATCCTTTAGTTACATTAGATTATGTTATGCTGTACTAATTAATATTTTTACATATTCCTGAGATTTCTGTTGCTGATTCTTTTTTTTTTTTTTTTTTTTTTTTTTTTGAGACAGAATCTCACTCTGTTGCCCAGGCTAGAGTGCCGAGACGTCAGCCTAGCTCACAGCAACCTCAAACTTCTAGGCTCAAGTGATCCTCCTGCCTCAGCCTCCCTAGTAGCTGGGACTACAGGCATGCACCACCATGTCCGGCTAATTTGTTCTATGTTTTTAGTTGGCCAATTAATTTCTTTCTATTTTTAGTAGAGACGGGGTCTCGCTCTTGCTCAGACTGGTCTCAAACTCCTGACCACGCGCATTCCTCCCGCCTCGGCCTCCCAGAGTGCTAGGATTACAGGCATGAACCACCACACCTGGCCATGTTGCTGATTCTTTAACTGACTCATACAGGAAAGTGAGCACTTCCTAAACATTGACATTGAGATAAATCACATGTGATCTCTTTAAAGATAGAATTTAATTCAATAGGTCTGGTATGGGAACTGGGATTCTGCATTTTGAAAAAACTCTTAACTAAATCCTGTATTGCAGGCCCATAGACCAAGTTTTATGGAATAAAGTGGTTAGAATAAGGACAGAAAAAAGAATAACAGTGAAAGACAACTAATAGACTGATCTGCATCTGGTATAATTCACATTTTTCTAGGTGTCTTATTAAAGGCACTTAGCAAATGAACTTTATTTTGAACTGCTGGTGAATTGGAAAATTACAGCTTCCATTATAAATCTATGACATATTCACTATTTGGCATTCACTTTGAAAAATATAAATAATAGATATTTAGGTTTCTAAACATTGTTAAGCATTAGCAATTTTTAAATTTTTAGATGAAAATACATTAATCTAAATTTTATGTTTTTTGGGTTGTTTTAATAATGAGTATATGATTTGGTCTATTGTTAAAAGAATTATGCTTAATTGAAGAGATCTATTAAGAAAAGTCAGATATTGAAAGTAATTTTAACAATTTCATATAGTACATTAAGGTGGTTCCCTAATTTTTTTCTGCTAAATTTTATAAAATAACTATTTAAAAGACACAGATATTGCTTCAAAGAGATTATTTGAGCCTGTGGGAAAAAAATGTATTGGATTTCATCTCAAAGGTGGAAAGACTAACAAATATTATATATATATAATTGGTTTCAGGATCTTTTCTGTACCTCACTCCTGATGCATGGAACCAACTCAGTCATTTTCTTATTGTCCTTTGGCTCAGTAGGGCAATAGAACTACAAGAAAAATGGTAGTATTCTCTTACCTTTTCAATAATTGCTATTGAAATTTTCTTCCATGGTGCTATAAAAAGCATTTATTTGGAAGATTGAAAAAAAACTTATTTGGCAAATGATCACTGTCCAAGAGTAGCTATACTAGCTATACTATACTAGGTGGGAATATCCTAAGGCAATAAAGGATAATTAGGAATCTAGATGTAAAAATAAACATATACAATTTATAATAACATATTTATATCTCCTAGAAGCAAATTGCTATAAAAGTAAGAGAAAAGCAAAGTAAGACATTGGAAATTTGTTTTAAGTTTTATTTTCCTTAAATACACCAAATTCTGTTTATGAATTAAAAAAAAAAAAAACTTGAACACAAAGAAAGCAAAGTGAAAGAACACAACTGCATCTATGTGCTGAATGGAATTCAATTCACTATATTCACCTGTAAATATATTTCTTCATTGTTGGAAAGGTCAATAGTTAACCATTATATGCTTACGTCTGAATAGACTGGATTTTTTCCTACTGTTTGCATTGAAGATCAAAAAGGAAAATAAAACTTTCTTTTGTGCTCATTGCTACTTGCCCTAGATTTTAGCCTGGGGATTTCTATGATTGAAGAATAGCTAACAATTCCCATATTATAAGTCAAGCTTTGACCCTCTTGTAGCTTATTTAGGATCAAATAGATCTGAGTTTCTCACTGCCCTATTCTTAAGTACAATCTTGAAAGGCACTGTTTTTCATGTTAAGAATTCATGAAGGAGAATCACTTTGATGATTTAGAAATAGCTCACTTTAACATTAACATTGCAAACTTCCATGTCTATATACAGAAATTTTTTCTCAGTGCAAAAGATGTCTCACAATTTATCAAAGCACAGAGATAATTTTCTTTTGTTTTTAGCAGCCAAAGTCCTATTTTCCACACAGAATAGGAATATTCTGATTTACCTATTAATAATAAATACATTGGATTATAGCAAATTACCAGAAAGAGCCTGACAAACACTAAACACAGAACCAAAATATCTCTATGTCCCAGTAGATGACCTGTTATAATAACAATATTTTATTGATCTCCCTACATTGAATTTTGAACAATAAGTTTAAAAATACCACTGGCATAATTTTGTGTATGTGTGTGTAAATACCTTCTGTAGAGACAGGATCCAATCATATAGGCAGCAAATAACGTGAAAAAGAGCACAAGAGAACTGAGCTTGATTTTTTTTTTCATTTTTATGTTCTACTATTAAAAATCAAGCACATATAAGATGTCTGTATTTTTATAGCACAAATAAATCTAAACTAAATAACACACTAGAACAAGTGAGTAATACATAGAAATATGTTAACATAGCATTCCTTTTCCTTTACTGGATTCTAGGTACTTCTTCTGCTAAGTCAATCTAATTAGAACATGCATTTGCTGTTTTCTTTCCAGGTACTGCTTTTCAAAAACTGTGCTTTCCACAGCTGTGAACTATCATACCTTCGTTCCCCCGCAAAAAGTGAATGTTGTCTACATAATGAAATTATTTATAATTTCATTTGAAAACATAGGTGAAATCTTTTTTGTAGAGATTAGTGATAGTATTATAAGGTTATTATTATTTTACTTTCTGCAATAAAATCAAGAAAATATTAGGGAAACACTGCTGTATTTAAAAGCACTTTTGCATTTATTCCAGTTTATGTTGGAATCATGTACATATAATTGAGGCATATCTAAATCCCTGTCCAAAAAATTTGTTTCATTACTTTTCAATTTGACAGAGTAGAAGGGATTTCTTTTAAAAATCATTGAACTTCAAATACGTTAAGCATAAAATAGGTGTGAAATGAGGCAACATATTCTTTCAGAACTTGTAAAGCTATAATCAACCCTATAACTTTGGAGATCCATGATTACTAACGAGGTGAAGCAGGGAGCTGACAACAGCTGCTAATTGTAACCATAATTTCATGTTGCAAGTGGCAGATGTATTTCAGAAAATAGGTTTGATGAACAGATTTACTGATGGAAGAGAATTAGTTCCCAATCTTTCTCTGGAAAAATGTTTATCCATGATGCTTATCACAGCGTATTTCTGCTCTGAGGATCAGTCATCCTTCTAGATTTGATCAGAGTAAACAAAAGAGTCCCATGTTACAATACTGCATCATTGTCAAATTACTGCTGGTTATTCTTCACACTATAACTGGGTATTTAAAGCTTTTTTATTTGCATACCTTTTATATGTTAACAGGCATCAATCTATATGCTATGTTGTCAGGTATGGCCTTAGAAGTTGATAGCATTGGTGGTAAAATTTGAAGAATATAATTTGAGATTAATTTGTTCTGTCAATATTTTTCTTCTCCTTATTATAATTCTTGAGATATTACAGGTGAAACTATAACTTATTGTTTTTAATTCCCCCAAGACTTGAGTACCCTATACAAAGCAAATATTACTGGGAGAGTTTTGAACTGAAAGTTTTTTCAGCCACTTCTATACACTGTGAAGCTAGGTTATAAATTTGACTAGCAGTCTTTGATCCAGAAATTTTACTTTTTGAAATTGTATCCTCAGGAAATTATCAGATACAGAGGAAAAATATATATATATACACGCATACACATATATATTTAAATTGTACATATATCTGTAAACCATCTAAATTTCATCAGTGGTGAATTATTTGCAATTCAGTGGTCCTAACCTTTTTGGCACCAGGGACTGTTTTCATGGAAGACAACTTTTTCACAGAGTGGGGAGGGTGGGGATAGTTTCTGGATGATTTGAGTACATTACGCTTACCTTGCACTTTATTTCTATTATTATTACGTTGCAATATATAATGAAATAATTACACAACTCACCATAGGTTGGGGACCCCTGACATAATACTGTGTCATTTATACAACAGAAATTTAAGAGATTTAGTGACATTAGAAAATATAATTAATAAAAGTATATAGACCTATATATATATATTATATGAACCCTCCAATATATAAAAATGAGATAGTTGATTGATAAATTGGTTGAAAGATGGAATATTTGATGGGAGTATAATAAAATGACAGTGGAATATTTATTGTACAGAGAATCATATTTGTCTTATTTGCTTCACAATTTTCCGTGATCAACAGAATTATGAAAATGTGGACTCTAAAATAAATCACAAGCAGGAACATGTTTGAAAATATTTTTCCTTTAACTACATCTTTTGGCAAAGATGTAATACAGGGTTGGATTTACTATATTACCCTAAACACAAAAAAAAAGAAAGAAAGAAAGAAGAAAGAGAAAGAAAGAAAGAAAGAAAGAAAGAAAGAAAGAAAGAAAGAAAGAAAGAAAGAAAGAAAGAAAGAAAGAAAGAAAGAAAAAGAAAGAAAGAAAGAAAGAAACAGACAAAATACACGAAGCAATGATTTTTAAAGTACTGCACATAAGGAAACAAAGACAGTATCCTGGAGAGAAGGGGAAACAATGAGATAAACTTTAAAACTTTTCTAGGATCCTGTCTGTGGGGGCTTTCCACAATGTGGGAAGTGGGAACACAGATGGAGTGTGCCAGTCTCCCTAAGCTGAGGAGATAGTACTGACTGTCCAAGGAGACCAACATGGCTAGATTTTGCAGGGAAGTAATGCAGAGAAGAGAGTTTCCCAGAGAGGAAACTACTAAAATCTGAAGAGGATCTCATGCAACTCTTAAACTGAG
Source organism: Microcebus murinus (assembly GCF_040939455.1). Lineage (NCBI taxonomy): Eukaryota > Metazoa > Chordata > Mammalia > Primates > Cheirogaleidae > Microcebus > Microcebus murinus. The sequence continues at coordinate 20,440,142 of NC_134114.1, forward strand.
TATGTAGCAGAATATGAATAGGAAAAGATAACTAGAAATCACAAAGGTAACCAATCACAAAGATTAGAGAGAGCAAAACTATGAACTGGAAATAGTTGTAGAATATTTTGAAATTCAAAATAATTCTAGTCTTCATCAGATAGAATAGAAAAACCTCATAATTTGGAGGACTTTTGGTAGACCACTCAGCAAGTTCTTGTTTGATTAATAGAATAAAATTAGTCATTGACTAAGATCTATTAATAAAGCAAAAAAAAAATCTAAAAGAATTAAGCTATTTTCAGTACCATAACCACACATCAGAGCAAAGCTCAATGAATAGCCTGATTACTTTGATTTGGTTATTACACATTGTATGCCTGTATCAAAACATCACATATGATCCATAAATATATACAACTATTAGATACCCATAATAATTAGCAATTTATAAAATTAAAAATGAGAATAATTTAAAAAAATAAAATCTATGCTGGGCATGGTGGCTCACACCTATAATCTTAGCACTTTGGGAGGCTGAAGTGGAAGGATTGCTTGAGCCCAAGGGTTCAAGACCAGCCTGGGAATAACAAGACCCCATTTCTATAAAAAATAGGAAAATTAACTGGGCATGGTAGCACATGCCTGTAGTTCCAGCTACTTGGGAGGCTGACATAGGAGGATCGCTTGAGCCCAGGAGTTCAAGGCCGCAGTGAGCTATGATTGCACCACTACACTCTACCCTGAACAACACAGTGAGACCCTGTCTATAAATAAATAAATAATCTAAAATCAGTAAAAAAAAAAAAAAGCTCAAGAATATTCATAAAAATGAAAAGCTATTTAGCTTTAAAAATGGTAAAAGTCATAATGTCTATAATCTAATAAAAAATTAGAGGCATGCAACTAAGCAGGAAAATGTGAATGTAAAGAAAAATTTATTAATTGAAAATAATCCATAAATGACACATATACTATAATTAGCTGACAATGATATTGAATAAGTTAATTTAATTATATGCCATATGTTTAATAAGACAGAGCAAAGAATAAGTGTGTTAGAGAAACACATGTTTAATCCATAGATAGATAGATAGATATAGTCTTAATAGAACCTCTAATAAAGAAGTTATAAAGTTTAAGATGGAAAAATACTCTGGATGAAATTAAAGCAGATTTGATATTACAGAAAAAAAAAAATAAAGAGCTTGCAGGTAAAAAAGAAAGTGATCAATTCAAAATGCTAAAGAGAAAAAGGATGGAAAAAAAATAAACAGAGCACCAGTAAACAGTTTTACACTTATAAGGTACCAAATATAATAATACTTAAATTTCCTGAAGAAGCAGAGGGTAGAGAAAAACATATTGTAGAGACAGCAATCAACAATTTTCTGTGTTTGAGAAAAGATATAAACTCATATATCCAAGAAGCTCAATGAACTCCAAAAACAAATGAAGTATGCTATATATAGCAAGGCACATCATAATCACATTGCTTAAAACTAGTGACAAAATTAAAAGCATTCTAAAGAACAAATGATATGTTACACACAGAGAAAAAAATAAGTACAGGGAAAAATCTTTCCTGCACTGATAAAAAAAAAGAAAAAGTGATAACAAATAATTCAAAAAATGAAAAGAAATGAAACAAAACATAAAGTATTAATCCAAAGAATGTAGAAAATAAGATAAAATTATGGGAAGATGGGAAAATCTGGAACAAATAGCATGATGATTAAGTTAACAGTATCAATAATCACATTAAATATAAATGATCTAAACATTTCAATGAAAAGCCACAGAATGTTAAGTTATAAGGCAAGACACAACCATATGTCTCCTGTATTAATCTTAACTTAAATATAAACAGTTATTAAAAAACAATATAGTATATATATTAGTATCAGACCATTGTGGAACACATCTAAAGCGGTACTTAGAAATTTACATCACTATAATGTACCTACTAGGAAAAATAATTTGTCTCCAATAAATGACCTTAGCTTGCAACTTAAGGAAACAGAAACAGAAAACAAACAAACAAACAAATAAATGAAACCCAATATAACCAAAAACAAATTAATGAAAGTAAGAGGAAAAAAATGATGACATAAAGAAAACTACTTTTAAAATATCAATGAAATGAAAATTTAGTTTTTCTGGAAAGAATAGCTTGAAAAAATTTAGTCACACTTAGCAGAAAAAAAGAAAGATAAATGTTAACAATATTAGAGAGATCTGCCATCATTACAGATATCAAGAGGATAATGTAAAAATATTTTGAACAACTTTATGTTAATAAATTTGACAACTTAGATAAGAGTTACAAATTGCCTGAAAGATAAAGAAATATAAAAACAAAACTCAGCTCATGAAAAAAGAATTAGATAACATGAAGAATCTTATAACTTTTACTAGAGAAATAAATGAAATTCATAGTTATAACATATGAAATAGAAAATTCTAGTTTCAAATATCTTACTTCTATATCCTACCAAATATTTGAGGAAAAATGCCAATTATATGCAAGCTGAACTAGAAAATTAAAGAGGATGTTATACAACCTACTGTATTCTATGAAGCAATATTTTCATGATATCAAATTTAGACAAAGATATTACATGCAAATGAAACTATAGAATATTCCTTATAAACATATATGCAAAAGTGGCTAAGTGTCATTTATCCCAAAAATGCAAGACTTGCTTAATATTTAGAAAATCAATCAAAACAATTTAAAATTTATCACACTATATATTGTCATTTCAGCAGACACTTTTAAAAAAATACCATTTGACAAAAATCCAAATTTTATTCTTGATAATAATGGTCAAAACACAGGATTAGTAGAAAAGTCTTCAATTTTACAAAATATAGAAATGTTTTTTTTTAAAAAAACTTACAAATGCATCATACTGTATGTTAAAAGACTAAATATGCATTATCTTGATTGTGATTTTTAACAAAGCTATCAATAAGCCAAAGTTTATCAACTCATACACCTTAACTTTGTACAGTTTGCGAATTATATTTGTAAATTATATTTCAATAAAGCTATTAAAAAAGAATAGAAAAAAAGCCATAGTTTCCTAAGATAAAATGTCTAGAGTGTTAGTTTATGAAATTCCAATTTGTTGGAATTGGAAAAAGATTAGTCCAAAATCTAAGGAACAAAAGCTATGTTTTGTCTCTTGCTTAAATTTGTACTTGATGGCTCTGCTTAGTAACACTGGGATCAGCTGAATTAGTCTACGAGTGAGGAACATTGTGTTAATTTTCTCTATCTTATATCCAAGTGACGAAGAAATCAGAATTTTTGCTAACACTGGATTTGTATTCAAACAGACAATAGTTTCAACCCCAGTCTGCAAATTATTTGTGCCATGTCCTTGGAAAAGTTACTTAAACTCTTTTCATCTCAGAAAATGGGGGTGAACATAATTGTACCTGCTTATACATTGTTGTGAGGCTTAAAGAAGCTAATAAATATAATGCTCTTTAAGCAGTTTCTTGTTCAAAGTAAGAGCTCAGTAAATGACAACTATTATTTTATGGAAGAAAGAATGGAGAAAATGTTTAAGACAGTAAATGTCATAAAACTGATGCCACAATTTGACTACAGTGCATATATTTTGTTGCTTATTGCAGGACTTAATGATAAGATGAAAACATTTGTGCAGAAAGGAGTGTTAAAGAACTGACAAAACTTGATGAGACCCCTGAACTTAATAAATGTACAAATACCCTTGGTAACGTGTTAGAGTCATCGTGCCTCTTGCAAGGTAACCAACATTTATTGAATTCCTAATATGCTAGATGAATGAGGAAAGGATACAAGGATATTATTAAGATGTTTTCTCTTTCAGAATCAGAAATGTTCAATGGTCCAGCAATAACAGGTTTTCATCTGAAAGAGCTGATACACTGCCATTGTCTACAACTTTCTAATAGTGTGTGATTATCATTGAAAAAAGTTACAATCACTCACTTTTCACGGTCACACATCTTATAGGAACTCTAACATAAACATTGGGAGAAAAAAACACTAAGGAGAAATGAAGACACAACCAACATTGAGGACACTTGAAATCCAACAAAACCTTGTAAAGAAAAGACACTGAGAATGTGTAGCTTACTGGTATGAGTAACTCCTTACCCTTTAACAAATAGATGGGTATTTATTTACACCTCAGTATTGGAATAAACATTAACATAACATTCTTTACATCTTTTTTTCCCCCTATAAATCCACATATAAGAGACACCATAACCTTCCAGTCACATGCCATTTCAATAAAATACAAATCTACATTGTTTTGGATATGAACATGTTAGCATATACACGTCATCATTGGGAAACCAGATTACTATTTCATTTTATCTCAAGAGTTTTGCTTTAAACAATATGGACATTTAAAATTCAACATTTAATGTATATTGAGAAAAAATTCTGTCAGAGTAATATAATCTCTTATATGAACTAGAGGGCATGTTTGAAAAATGTTGAGCTATGTGAAAAACATATAAGTTGTTAAAAAATCATATATGTTGGATTTATTTTTTAAAAGGGATGTCAGTGAATTATATTCTAACAAACCTAAAGCTAACCAAAACTTTCAAATTAATATGATCTCTGCTTATTAAATAGAGATTAAATGTTATGGACTGATTGTAATTAAAATGGTTAACATATTCAATCATGTATTAATCCTACCAACAAATTAAATCAGATTAGAATATATTTAGTGCAATAAACATTGTTCTGTGAAACAACACATTTGGATATTCCTAAAATGAAAATTAAATAATTATATATTAAGTATTGTACTTATTAATTTTCTGTGTGTGAAGGATAATATCAATAAATTTAACCATTTATTTTCCTTAATTAAACAATTAAATTTTAAGCAAAGAAGAATTTTAGGTATTTTATTATCCATACATTTAACAGACTAGTTTATTATCTTTTCAACTTTCTATATCTTCCTCTACATATTTACCTTTCACCATCCATCCCTCTCATTCACCTATGTATGACACAACTGTATTTATTAATACATTCTCCTAAGAACAATTTATAAGAATCATTTAAGTTTCTGTCATATTTGAAAGCTTTTGAAAGGTGAAAATTATTCAAATTTTGGAAAGGAATTATATTATAATAATTGTTAATACTTTTACCTTCCTTATTGATTTAAATATCATCTCTTTAGTAACATTGAATGAGAATTTATAATTGACATATTGTTATGAGAGTTTATAATTGACATACTGTTTCTCAAAAATTTTGATATAAGGTAGGCCTTAGGTGGTAATTTTTTTCAATTAAATTTTAATTTTGAAATTATTATAGATTCACATGCCGTTGTGAAAAATAACAGAGAAACTAATTGTACACTTTACTTAGTTCCCCCTGATGGTAGCATCTTGTAAAACTATAGTACAATATCACACCTAAAGTATCTTTGATACAGTCAAGATACAAAATATTTTCATGACCACAAGAATCCTTTATGTTGCCCTTTTTTTTTTTTGAGACAGATTCTCGCTTTGTTGCCCAGGCTAGAGTGAGTGCCGTGGCATCAGCCTAGCTCACAACAACCTCAAACTCTTGGTCTTAAGGAATCCTTCTGCCTCAGCCTCCCGAGTAGCTAGGACTACAGGCATGTGCCACAGTGCCCAGCTAATTTTTTCTATATATTTTTAGTTGGACAATTAATTTCTTTCTATTTATAGTAGAGATGGGGTCTCCTTCTTGCTTGCTCAGGCTGGTTTCGAACTCCTGACCTTGAACAATCCTCCCACCTCCGCCTCCCAGAGTGCTAGGATTACAGCCGTGAGCCACCCCGCCCAGCCATATGTTGCCCTTTTTATAGCAACAGCCTATTCCCTCCTCTGGTCTTAACCCCTGACAGCCACTAACATGATCTCTATTCTACAAATTTGTCATTTAAAGAATCGTATACAAATTAAATCATAAGAAGGTAACCTTTGGGATTAACTTTTTTCACTTAGCATAATTCTACGGACATTCGTCCAAGGGGAGGAAGGGATGGATATATACACACATAATGGGTGTGGTGCGCACCGTCTAGGTGATAGGCACACTTGAAACTCTGACTGGGATGGGGGCAAGGGCAATATATGTAACCTAAACATTTGTACCCCCATAATATGCTGAAAGAAAAAAGAAAAAAGAAAAAAGAAAAGAATAGACTATTGCTACATGCAATAATCTTAGTGGTAATTTTGACATTTCTAGAAAAATGGATTTTTCCCAATTTAATTCTTTAGATCATTTTTATTTGAGCTTTGATTTAACCTAGAGGGACGATGAGAGAAGAATCAATCTATAACAAAGAGATTAAAATCACTAACTTTAGAGCTAAACTGTTTGGTTCTCAAACACAGATTTGCCACTATTAGGCAAATTATTTAAATGTTCAGTGCCTCAGTCTTATCTCCAGAAAGACATCATAGTAATACCTACCCCGTGGTATGATAAGACACAAAGGAAATAATATACCTAAAGCATTTTAAACCCAGCCTAGCTAAGAGTTTGTGTTCTGGAAGTCTTTGGTGTTATTATTGTGATTAATTATACATTGTGTAATGTAAGTTTTTTCCACACAACTTATAAGTAGTAATAAGATTATTATATTTTGCAAACATAAATTTTCTTGAAGTACTTACTTTATTAAATTGTTCTTGGCATCTGGATCATATGCTGTCACCTGTCCAATGATGCTGCCCTCCTTTACATTTTCATCTACTTCAATCAAATAAGAGATTTTACTGAACACAGGAGGCTCATCTATATCTTCCACAGATATTTTGACCACGGCTGTGTCTTTGAATGGTCCGAGGTGTAAGAATCGTGGGTCAGGGTGAGTGTTACTTGCAGCCACTCTTAAAGCATACAGCATTTTGTTTTCAAAATCTAAATTCTGGAATTAAATAAAATAAAAACAATTAGCATAATTTAGAAGACTTAACAATGAAAGGCAATTTTAAAATTTAATAACTATTTCTCTTAAACAGTTCTGGTTAAATAACTTTCCCAATTATTGCTTCATAGGTATATCAAATAAGTTAACAAATATTTGTTTTGCCTTACAGTTATTTATATGGAGTTAGCTAAATATAATGGTACACACATTAAGATTGATTATAACTTAGTACTGTATTTAAATTTTTGAAATCACAGGTAAATGAAATATTATCTAATGGATTTATCAATTATGTATTGTCGTTAACATTTTTCATGGTTAAAATCAAAGAAAAATAGAATAAAATAGAGGTACAAAATAAAAATTATTTATATTTTATTAATTTGAGCAAGATACAAGTAAAAAGTGAAATCAGGGCAATAGAAAATAATCACTCTTGAGCTGGCTTGGTATGTAAAGTTTCAGAATGCTCTGTCTCATGCATTAAAAATCAAGACAACCAACATAAAACACGTGAAATCTTCAGGTTTCATTTATTTATATAGACTAACACACTTAGAATTAAACTATTTTGAAAACCGCATGAAATAGCAATGATGGCTTTGTGACTAGTTCCCCTCCCCTTTTGTATTTGGAGAAATACAAAAGTAATTGAGTTGATCTAATTTTAGTTTAATTGTTGTCTACTATTACCACAAGCAGTTAAAGGTTTACATCACTTTATAAGTGTTAATGATAAAGATGCTCAACATATTTAAAGATCACAATTATTCTTGTCTATATGAAAGATAATGTGGAGAAGAGAGGAAAAATAAATCCTAGGCTTTTGCTCTCTTTACTGAAAAGTAAAAATAAACCATAAAGCACTCAATGAAGAAATGAAGACAGCAAAAAGAAACCTGTTTGACAGTTATAATCCCTTCCTGTGTATCCTTGTCAGTGATGACATCAAACATATCTGCACCGTCTCCTTCAGTAATGCTATATTCCATCTCGGCATTTTTCCCCACGTCAGGGTCATTGGCTTTTATCCTTCCAAGATGGGTTCCCAGAGGTACAGACTCAGGAGAATTAAATTGATACGTACCTGTAAATGAAATGAATTGCTTTGTCATTTCACCTTTAGATAACAAAATTCTTTTATTTCCTCTGCCTTTTTTACTTAAATAAACCAATTTTAAGTTGGGATAGTTTTTCATCATATTGAATTATTAGCTGTCAAAAATTATAAATTTATTAAATTGGGAAAATAATTCATAAAGGCAAAACACTCTCATTTTGTAAATTAGAAGTATAAGTCAAAGAAATATTAAGTGAATGTCTCAAGGTTATTTAGATAATAGATGGTAGGCCTGATATTAGAATCCAGAACTTTTGACTAAAAAGGACCTGAGAACCACTTATTTATTGCTTAGCTGTGGTGTTCAAAATTGATAATACCCACACATTTTTACCTATATCCAATTATTTTTTAAAATATAATTTTTTTTTTTGAGACAGAGTCTCACTTTTGTTGCCCTGGCTAGAGTGAGTGCCGTGGCGTCAGCCTAGCTCACAGCAACCTCAAACTCCTGGGGTCAAGCGATCCTCCTGCCTCAGCCTCCCAAGTAGCTGGGACTACAGGCATGCGCCACCATGCCCGGCTAATTTTTTGTATATATATATATTTTTTAGTTGGTCAATTAATTTCTTTCTATTTTTAGTAGAGACGGGGTCTCGCTCAGGATGGTTTCGAACTCCCAACCTCCAGCAATCCGCCCGCCTCGGCCTCCCAGAGTGCTAGGATTACAGGCGTGAGCCACCGTGCCCGGCCTAAAATATAATTTTTATTTTATGTCTTGGATAAAAAATAATTTCACACACAGCAATGTCTATTTTTTTGCTTATTTGGTTTAATTTTAGTATCTTTAAGTGGGGCATATATAATTCTGTTTTCCACAGTTCCAGCCAATCATTATAATGCATTCTATTGTTCCTGAAAACATTTTTGTGACTGAGAGACAATAGAAAAAAAATACCAAAATGTTAATGAAAGCCAGAAATAGTTTTAAAGATTTGCTATGTGTTATGTTAGGTCAAAGGCCCTAGGTATATCGTTTTCAGGGGCAGCCATCAAGGAAGTCATCCTGCAGATTGGGGAAAAGGAGAATGCAAAATCTCTCTGACTTCAAAATCTATTCTCTCTCAGTTTGGTGGTTAAGAATATGAGCTTATAAATCCAACTGCCTGGATTTGAATTCTCATCACTGGGCAAGTTAACTGAATTCTCTAAACTTTGATGTCTGCATCTATAAAATAAAGGTGATAACAATAGTAATTAACTCATAGGCTTGTTGCGTGGATTACATGAGATTGTGTATGAAATAAGTTTAGCTCAAGGTCTAGTTCTCTCCATTTTACTATTACTGTTTTAGTTTTAAATCTTTTGTTAAGATTATAATAGGTGATAGAATTACAGAGTGGCAAGCCACTGAAAATTCACCAAATCATACTCTTTCAGTTTATATTTAAGGAATTTGAATACAAAGTTTAGGTTTATATTATTTAGGAGTATCATTTATGTTCTCAGAAATCTTTATTGTTTAACATTTATTATGTAAATATATGTCCAGCAATCATAGCTGAATCAAATATTTTATATTGTTTTGGCCCAGGAAAATGCTTTACTGTATTGAAATCAATGAAATGAATTTAAATTTGAACCTCCAATTAAATATTTCAAGACCTTTATACATTTATTCACTACAAAATGAAACAAATTCAGCAGAAAATTGGAATCTGTTTTTGTAGGACCACATGGAATGCAAGCATCCATGGTTAAAATATATCCCAAAATGGTGACAACTGAAAGAGTATTAACTGATTTAATTTTCATAGCTTGATAACTAGATAATACCAAGATTTAATATATCTAATATGCCATCACAACCAAGGTAAACCGTAACTCTATGGGCCACCGAGAAAATACAAATCTGCAGCCAAATAAACCACTTTGCATTGATTTTAATATAGTATCTTATTTCAGAGATTTTCGAAGATCAACAAGTCTGTGTTTTAGAATCTTATGTATAAACAAGATAGGAAGGCAGAACAAGTGGCAGGCATAGAACTTGAAGCCAGGGATCCAGACATGAACAAACACACTCCTAACTAGGAAAGAGAAATCAGAAGGAAAATATTAAGATGATCATATTGCATGTTGGGAAAGAAAGTCTAGAAAACTTTCTAATTCTTCAAAAAATAGAAAAAGATAATTAAAGCTGCCAAAGAACCTCATGTCCTTGTTTTCTCCGACTACCCACTCAAGAAATGATGAAAATAACTATGATCATTTTCAATTTGTAGTAAATTGTTATTATTTGTGTGTATGAGTGGAGGAAGGGGTGGTGGATTTGCCTTTATGCACAAAATAATAGTGAAACTACTAGTACAAATATTAGACTCTGTTAGTGTGTTTCAGATACTTTTCAACATGAAATCACTGAATGTTTTCTTACTCTGGGGAAATCGAGGAGGATTGTTGTTGACATCTGTCAGAGTGATGTTCACTGTGGTGGTTCCAGAAAGGCCTCCCATCTGGCCGCCCATGTCTTTGGCCTGTATAACCACCTGGTACTGCTCTCTATTTTCTCTGCTCATGTCTGGTAATGCAGTTTTTATTATGCCTTTGGGAAAAAGTAGAAAAAAGTTTTTCAGTTAAATCACTGAGTTTTAAAATTAAGCTATGCAAGATCCATTTTAGAGAAATTAATCATAACAAATGGATAAAATGTCAGTGTATTTAAATATATCTTTCAATCCATAACCATTTTAACATAATTCATAGAACAGAAAGAATTCCGCCATGGGCTATTGTTCACAAATGGGTTTTGCTAAATCACTGTATTTATTCTTTTGGAAAAAAAAATAACTCCAGTCAAAAATCTTTAGACAAATAAGCTTACTAATTTTGATGATTGTCACATTCTTTCGATTTTAGGTTTTTCCTATACTATTCAATGTGCTGAATCTCTGTGAGATTTTGAACTTAGCGTCTTAAATTTAAACCTAATAAATAATAATCTAAAGAGTCAAGGATTCAAATAACTTATTTAAATAATACCAATTTGGTTTTATTTCGTTGGAAAAACTGGAAGGAAAAAATAGAAACATAATACTGAATGCATAGGTTTTAAAATATAGAAAAATCCTTAAATTAATTGTGCATTCAAATGCATTATATGATGGGGAATAGGCCAATTTTAAATGTTGTTACCTGATTCTGGATCCACTGAAAAATATGGCTGTCCTTGCAATATGCTGTAGACGACTTTGGCACTATTTCCATAGTTGGCATCATCTGCATCTGTTGCAGTCACTTGTATAACAGATGTACCTACATAAAGGCCCCCCACAGCACAAACACTTCAATACTTACAAATTTGAAACAATCTTTCTGAAAAAAACACTGTTGGTAGTGTGGTGTGTTATAGTATGATATATATTTTAAGAAATTTGTTTAAATGATTCTGACACAAGAAAAAAGTCACTTTTCTTTTATTCTTTTTTGAAAATTCAAATATTCCTTAATTTTATTCTTTGAGTTATCTAAGAAAAAGTAATGGAAAGTCAAAATCTATTTTATAAAAAAGATGTATAATAAGACTAATGCAAAGTATTTTAATTGATTAGAAATATTTAGAAGGGCAAGCATTTTTAAACTGAATATTAATGTAATGCACTCGAAACATTGATTGCTAACTGGAAACATGTATTTTAAAGATAAACCTGACATTTATCATCCTCCAACAGCTATTTATTCTAGTAAATTGGACTGTGTATTATAAATACAAGGAAAAATAAATAGACCCTGGTTTTTGCTAAATAAACAAAAATGGCATAAAATTTACCTGCGAAGTATTTGTTGTTCACAAGATATATCTAATTATAAAGGTCTGGGCCTATCTTTAAAATACAGATAAGAGAGTCAGATGTTATTATGTCTATTGATATGCTGCGTAGTACTGATTATGTGATGCACATTTGTAAATTAGTTTATATTTTCCAAAAGAAGATAAGGAATTCTTTGTCATGTGCAATAAAGCAATTTCACATTACTATCTATTTAATTTTGTATTATAAAATTTAAATTACATCAACTGTTTTACAAATCATTGTATTTTAAAAGATAAAAGTACTTTAAAAGAGTTATTTTCAGGGATAAACATAAAGAAAACATATGGATTTTTTTTGTGTTATTTTTTACTGAATCACTGTAAAGATTCAAAGCATGGTTCTAAAATAACCCTTAACTGAACCCTACTATGTATTCCCTTAGGCAAATTGAGTTTGTAGGACATTTTCTGCTATATTATACATAACTTTCAAAAGAAATAATTTTCTGGCTTTTATATACCTTTCTTTTTTTTTTTTTTTAAGACAGTGTCTCGCACTGTTGCCAGGCTAGAGTACAATGGCATCATCATAGCTCACTACAATCTCAAAGTCCTGGGCTCCAGTGATTCCCCTACCTCAGCCTGCCAAGTAGCTGGGACTACAGGTGAGTGCCACCACACCTGGCTAATTTTTCTCGTTTTATTTTCAGAGATGAACTCTCACTATATTACTCAGGCTGATCTTGGACTCCTGGCTTCAAGCATTCTTCTCACCTCATCTTACATATATTTGAAAGTTATTGAGAACAAGTCGAATTCCATATTGGCCGTGTCACCTATTTTAATAGATCAAATATATTATATATTCATTAACTTGTCTAATTGAGTTGTAATGAATGTTTCTCAAATTGTTTGTATATGCTTATACAAATTCTAAAAGTTAATATTTTGTAATTAAGATTAACACTAACAACTCATTTTTCATCAATGTGATTGAATGTTAACACATGAAGTAACATAGTCTTTTTTTATGATATTTCAAAATTAATTAGCTTAAAAAGGAGAACTTGAGTTCTTCCTCCTGAGGCCTCTGTTTCTTCAACTGTAATGTAATTAATATGTCCTGTGAGTGAATGGAAGCACTACATACACAATCTATCCCAGCTCTAAGCTTTTATCATTTAAAAATTATCTACCCATGTGCTCACTAGACCAAAGCAAAAGTGATAAAGGATTTTCTCCACCATAATTCTCAGTTCAATAAAGAGGTTTTTCTGCTTATATTTAACTTTTTTTTGTATAATCCTTTGAGAATATATGTTACAATAAGAACATTTTTCATAGTTGGGAATAATTGCAATATGAATTATTAAGCAATACAAATATGCTAAAACTACAAGTAGTTAATTCATAAATTTTATGACATTTCTTGGGTTGCCAGTTCCATTTTTCTTTTAACATTAGCATCATTTTAAGCTTTCACAATGAGCACAGTGAAAAACAATCTTCTCTACCTTTTTGACACTTTTAGTAATATTTTTATAGTGAAATTTTAGTTGTAATTATTTCCTGTATGTCATGGGTATGTTATGTAAAGATCTTGACCTAAAATAAAGAGGAAGTTAATCTAAAGAATAGAAATCAACTCTATGATGTGGCTAAAAAGTTAAAATCCACTCTACAAAAAAGACACCTGTACTCAAATGTTTATAGCAGCACAATTCATAATTGCAAGGCTGTGGAAACAGCCCAAGTGCCCATCAATCAAGAATGGATTAATAAAATGTGGTATATGTATACCATGGAGTACTATTCAGCTCTAAGAAACAATGGTGATATAGCACATCTTATATTTTCCTGGTTAGAGCTGGAACCCATACTACTAAGTGAAGTATCCCAAGAATGGAAAAACAAGCACCAGATATATTCTCCAGCAAACTGGAATTAACTGAGTAGCACCTAGGTGGACACATAGGTACTATAGTAATAGGGTATTGGGCAGGGGGTGGGTGGGTATATATATACATAATGAATGAGATGTGCACCATCTGGGGGATGGTCATGCTGGAAATTCAGACTTGTGGGGGGAGAGGGGAAAGGGCATTTATTGAAACCTTAAAATCTGTGCCCCCATAATATGTTGAAATAAAAAAAATTTTTAAAAAAGTTAAAATCACCAATATGAAACACTTGTTCCACCTCTTGGAATCATTGTAGTAATTAGAGATGCTGGTAAAGACTGATAATATATCATTGACATGTTATTTATAATAGCAATGTGAAAAAAAGAGAAACCCCTAATGTGTTGAACTGTAGGGGACATTTTTTTCCCAGAAATGTAATGACTTATTACACAATTAGTACTATTTAGTAATAGAAAATGGTTTATATGTTTTATACCAATTTTTATCTGTTTGTTTGTAAAGCAGAATAAAAAAGAATACATTTTGATTTTTACATCCCTCTGGATTTTCCAAAATATTTGTAACTTTTATTTATTTTCCAATGATTTAAAATAAATATTTTACTTTTATATTAAATAAAGATAAAAATATGTTAAGCAAAATATAGAGAAGTATGAATGACAATACATCTCATGTCAAGGGATAAGCATAATTTTGACATCATTATTTTTGAAATTCATAATTTTAAAATAGTTTACATAAAATATACATTACTTAAAGTAAAAAATATAGTAAGGAATTTAAAAATTTAATCCTTAACTCATTCTTCCCATAAATATATCAATACAACAAATAACATTTAGGAAACAATTTCAAAGGCATAAAAGCTAATTCCATAATAGTAAATCATGGAGAAATATTAAAAATTAACAAATAAATAACTTGGTCACTACAGATTTTGTGGTAGAAAAAACATTCCTCTGGACATGGAAAAATGTTAATAAACATTATAATTATTACTATAATTTAAACATAAGAAAGTTTAGATCACATCACGTGACTAAACAATATTACTTGGTCCTAGTTATATGCTTACACACATATATCTAGATGTTAACTTCCTTAAAATATATCTAAAGTTAAGGAAGTTAAATTAATTCAGGTTATTTCACTATACAAAGTAAACTTCATATAAAAAAGAAAAAAAATTGTCCTCTGTTTCTTTGTGCCTCATATACAAATATGGAAATATATTTTGGATATCTCATATTTGAAATATGTCAAATATAAATGACCTCAAAGATAAAGGTATCAGACATCTATCTATCTATCTATGTATTTATAGATACAGATATACTAAAATAAAATGGAATATTTGTGTACAAAGAGTACGTAGGCATTATAAATTGTACTAATTTAAAACAGTTTTCTTTGCTAAACACACATAGTATTGAGAGAAGAAATGCTACTTTTACTCTTCCTTAATAAATAGCAACTTTTTGGCACAATAATGTTGTAAAGAATGTATTACAGCCTATTGTGTTGCACGACACTTAAAACTTTTCTCTCATATATGTATATCATATATTATGTATATACACATATATGTGTTTATATACATTTATGTATGTGTGGAGTTGTAGATATAATGATGAAGCCAATTAAAGGATAAAGAAACAGAATTACTCTATGAATAAGAGGAAGTAAAAAAAAAAATGGTAAATAGTGCCTTTATCTACTCCATGGCCTAAGGCCTTCTTCCATTACAGCCCTGTAGAAAAAAGATTAACTTGATTTGAATTTGGCTGAAGGCGAGAATAGGGTGAGGGAAGAAACCTTAGAAAGTGAAAGAGGAGGTTATTCTTCACACCTCTCTGTGAATAGTCTTGTGGTTTTGGCAGAATTAACTCTCTGCTTCTGTCCTCAGGCTATGACAGCCATTAACTTGAGGATCAGGGATAGACAGCATCCCAAAACCCTTGGAATAAAGGTTTTACTAGATGTTTTAGACAGTGAAGTGGAATTTGAAGTGGCTCATAAATTAGATGTCCAGGAATTTAAGTCATCCTGTTAGACAAAACATTTTCTTTTTTTGTTCTTTAATTTTCCTTTTCTTTCTCTCTTTCTTTCTTTCTTTCTTTCTTTCTTTCTTTCTTTCTTTCTTTCTTTCTTTCTTTCTTTCTTTCTTTCTTTCTTTCTTTCTTTCTTTCTTTCTTTCTTTCTTTCTTTCTTTCTTTCTTTCTTTCTTTCTTTCTTTCTTTTTGTGTGAAATGTAAACTCTTCAAGGGCAAAGGTCCTGTCTGGTTTTGTTCAACATTTAAAAGCCAGCAGGGTGTCTAGTGCAAAGTCATAATGAGAACTAACATTCATAGAATGTTTAATGTGCACTGGGCAGAGTCCTCAGGACTTGATTGGTATTATTACTTTATCCTCATGATATTCATAGGATCTAGGCCTTAAGGCACATATAAGTTGCTCATTATCACAAACCCAAGTACTGGGTTTGTGACATTGGTGACAAAGCTCAGTAGGTGACAGAACTGGAATTAGACCTAGCTAGTATGGTTAAAGAACTTCCATTCTAAATGTTTTACCAAATGCCTGTCTAGTGTTACAGATATGATTGGATCCCTTATTGAATCTATAGTCAGTGAACACCTCAGTAAGGTTCCAGTTAGGATGCAAAGGATTCATAGATGGAGTTATGTGTGTGATATGTGAAAAACTACAGAGGAACTCCTGGTTGGGGTTTCAGAGGGTGGGGAGGTGAACTGGATAAGTTTTTGAGAGTATAGCTAGGAGAAGTCTAGTCATTGAGAAAGTATACATCCAAAACCACCAAATTTACACAGCAGGGATTTGCCTAAATGAAGATGAGTACATTTAAATATAGAAAGTTGGTAGAAAAATCATTAATCGATAGTATAATGACTACAAATACTGGAAACAGTAAAAAGTAGAGATCTGCTAATGATATTTTAATCAAAGTGTATCCTGTTTTCTATACTTATATATCTTTGTATATCATACAGATTATATGTTCCAAACAGAACATGCTTTTCAAATTTCATGAGTTTATTGAGTTTATTGAAGTCATTTGAATTTAACTACAAAAGAAGGGAGCGTTGGTACTAAAAAGATAAAATAGTTTTGGCAGAGATAAACAGAAGCATAGGGAAAGAATAAGTTGGTGAGAGAAAAAAAAGAAGAAACAAATATCTTAAGAAACAAAAATGAATGCAAAGAAGGCAAAGATTAAAGGAGGTCATCATAGGATAGCATTGTAAAGAAAGGTAGAATAATAATAAGTAAATTTTATTTTATTCCATTAGACTTCATTTCCTCTCAGAGCTAATACTTGTAGTTTTTTAACTCTTTGATTTAAATAAGAATCATTAATACCATAATGAATATAAATTGGAATTAAATTGTCACGTGATACTTCATTTATAGATGAATTCTTTATTGTTTGATTACACATGAGCTTTAAGTGTTAATATGTGGCTTACACATGGCCTGACAAAGTTCCTAAATATCTTTTTTTTGTTTTCCCCTGTAAAGTGGTTTATTTGTACAAGTAAAAGCAAAGAGAATCACACCTGCAATAATTATAATGAGTTAATCTTTTATTTTTTTTAAATAAGATAGGAGTGTTACAATAAAAGAACAAAAAATTTCAGGATGTGAAATACATCTACTTTTTATTTAGACACTATATATGTCTAATATATTTTAATATATCTAAAATCATATTGTAAAATTCAGGGTTTCCTCCTCTGATTTAATTTGATTGAAGAAGCATTTTATTACAAGTAATAAATAAGAAAAATGCTACTTTGAAGCAGTTAAAATTTAATAAATTAGAAGATTTTCAAACTACATTTTGTATAACAAGAATAACTATTTGACAGTAGAGAAAAACAGTAAGGAAGTAAAATTTTCCAGCCATCTCCAGCCATCTATTAACCTATATATATTTTTTTCTTTTTAAGATCAGGCTTAGTACTAAGCTGACTCTGTGTGGTTCTGGCTAAGTTTTATTCAACTAAGTATGGTGTCTTTTGCATATGAAAATTGTATATAATAATATGTGCATTTTTATTTTAAAAAATAGAAGTATGGACAAAGTTTATGGGCAGAACAAGTAGGAAGTAATTAATGCACTGATGTGTTAGTGATGAAGAATAATAATTGTTTATACAAAGAGGATCAAGATTTATCTATATTCTTTAGTCTGTATTTATTTGTGCAAAAAGCTGCAACCAAAGCCATACAGTTACCTGCTATAGACTTTTCTTCTAGATATGGAGGAAATACAATTGGTCATGGGTCAAATTCTCATTTTTGAAGCTTGCACTAATCATAAGTTGTGCTGCCTACAATGAAAGCTTATGTAAATGGAATCTAGATTGCTTTACAGAAAGAGTTTTTGGACAAGATATCCACAAACCTTCTTCCATGCAAAACTTATATATTGTGTATTATGAGTACTGGGTGAAGGATTTTATAAAAAACAATATATAAAAGTTAATTCCTGATATTGTTACATATTAAATAAATATTAGTAGAATCTAGACTGTGCTAGTATTTCATATGAGAAACACTACATTTGAATGAGGTAGAGAGATGATAAATAGAAATACACAGTCTGAAATAAAAAAATACACAGTGAGAGATAAAAGTCCATTAAAAAAATCACAAAATAATTTTAAAAAATGCAAGTTATTTTAAATATATCAATATTCTCTTGTATAAAAATATTTTGATTTTTAAAAATGAGGTACTGCTTTGAAAAATTTTAAAATATATTCAAATTTAAATCAATTGTCAAAGTTTATCATATGCAAATATTTCTGTCATATTAATTATGCTTTTTACTTCTCTAGATATATCAAATGTTTCTAAGGAAGGATAAATGAAAGGTTTTGTATTGTCAGGTGTCAAAATATCTGGCAAAACAATATATATAGAAGAAAAACAATAATGTTTTACAAAAGCAAAAGGGTGTTAACCAGAAAACCAAATTACTTAAAAATAATCATTTAGAGGAAGTTAATAAGAAGAGCATAATTTTGGATGTACCTTCATCTCAAATATAAGTCCATGAAGAGACTATGATAGGTATCTAAATTAGCTAACTGTAGACCTTTATAGACTAATCCAATACTTCCCATGCAACTGTACCAGGCTAACAACATATATTTAAAAATATTTTTAAAATACTATATCCACCTTTGTTTTATTCTAGGGCTTTATATCTCACAGGACTCCTGACAAATGTGATAAGTCCCTTTTCTATTATTGGAGAGAATACCTGCAAGGGCACTAGAACTGCACTTTCCTCAGACACATGAGATTTCATTTCAGGATAAAGGAAATAACTACTTTACAAACTCTTGATTCTTCTTGCTAAATAGTACACATAGTTAAGAAACATTTTACATCACCTTCCAGTAAAGGTGAATATAAGTTTGTTTCTCCCTGTATAAAAGTTATTTTAGACTGAAACATATTAGTTATGATACTGCCAAAATTATTACTTAAAACAGATTTTGAAATGGCATTCAACTAAATTATATTAAATATGGGAAACTGGTTGCATATTTTAGATATTGTAGTTAGTTTATATCCCTTTAAATTTTTTTTTATTTGAGTCAGCTCTTACTGTCTCATCAACCAATCTAAAATTTGCATATTAACAGAGTTAAATGTAGTAATGTATAAAGATAAAAAGTTTCTGTAACAAGTGATATTTAAAATTGTGGGTTGAATAAAAAGTGAAAATTATTTTCAGTTTACATGATAAACAAATATTCAGTAATGGAATGTGCACAGAATAATGTAAAAAGACTTGAAATCTTGTTGTGAGGCTACTATTTTTTTAAATTTAATTCAGCTGCTTAATCTTTCCAAATCCTGTTTTCCTAGTTAACAGAATGGAGATTTAAAGTTCTATTTTTCATGTCTACCACATAAGGTTGTTTTAATGGTCAAATGAGACAATACTTCAGAAGATATTTGTCAAATGCAAGCATTAGTTGTTACTGTTCAAAATAATGTAAGCAAAGTTGTCTAAAACTATTGACACTATTTATTATTTCCTTCATTTCAGAAAGAGATATATTCTACTTGACTTCCATTTGAATGTCAGTTGAGTGGAGTTGAAGGTGTTGATTGAAATAATTGAAATATGATGGAATAACTATTCTTAGTAATCATCTTAGATATAAGTTACAACATAGCAGAAGACAGGATATACAGAAGTGAAAATAATTAGAAGAGTTAGATTACACTAAATAGAGTTTCCAGTTATAACTCTTATCTTGAAAAATGTCATATATCATAACCACATGTCCATTATAATTACCTTAGCAAACAAACAAACAAAAGTTACTTTACATGGATTAGTATATACCTACCGACTCCAGACATTTCAGGAACACTGGCAGTGTATAAGTCTTTTGTAAATTTTGGCTCATTGTCATTGATATCATGGATTTTAATGATAAATTCAGATTCTGGTTCCACCTGCCGTCCAGTCTTTCTGTCTATAGCCTTGGCACGAAGAATGTACAGGGATTTTTCTTCTCTGTCTAATTTCTTTGCAGCATGAATGTCTCCTGTATTTTCATCTATAACGAACAGACTGCCAGCCCCATCGCCTGTTAATATGTATTTTAAATTTCCATCTCCTTTATCTTGGTCTGTGTGAAGCTTTGGAGAGGTAGAAAAGAAGAGTTCTGTAAATATATGTGCATCACAGAAAAAAATAATTTTGGCAGAGTTTGTCTCAACATAACATCACTGAAATAATGATCTTAATAGCTGTCTTAATTTTCACTGGAGAAAAACTAAAAATTTAGATTGCTTTTATACTGAAAAATTTTAACAGTTGTAGGTAGATACCATAAAGAGCTAAATTTAAAATATTCTGAAAATGAATATACCTCTGTTAAAACACAGCATTTCAAAGATAAGAGTGTTACCAAAATTTAAACTTCTGGTATATTTTTTAAAAGACATACAAATAGCCAACAAATATATGAAAAAAAATGCTCAATATCACTAATCACCAGAGAAATGCAAATTAAAACCACAATGATATTTTATCTTACTCCAGTCAGATTGGCTATTATTAAAAAGTCAAAAAACAATAGATGTTGGAGAGGATGTGGAGAAAAGAGACTGCTTATACACTGTTGGTAGGAATATAAATTAGTAGAACCTCTATGGAAAGCAATAAAGATATTTCTCAAAAAACTAAAAATAGGTCCAGTAATCCCACTACCAGTATCTGTTGAAAGGAAAGTAAATCATTATATATGTATATATATAAAATACCTGCACTCCTATGTTTATTTTAGCACTATTCACAATAACAAAGATATGAAATCAACCTAGATGTCCACGAATCAATGACAGGATAAAAAAAATGCACACACACACACACACACACACACACACACACCATGGAGTAGTATACAGCCATAAAAAAGAATGAAATCATGTATTTTGTATCAGCTTATTTGGTACTGCAGGCCATTATCCTAAGTAGAGTAAATCAGAAACAGAAAATCAAACACCACATGTTCTCACTTATAAGTAGATGCTAAACTGTCGGTACATATGGCCATACATAAATGAATAATAGATATTGGAAACTCCCAAAGGTGGGATGGTGGAGGGAGTTACGGGATGAAAAATTGCTTATTGGATACCCAGGGGTAACACTTGCAATTGGTACCCAGGCACACTAGAAGCCAAAACTTCACCTCTACACAATATATCTGTGTAACAAAACTGCACTGTATTCCCTGTAAAAATTGAAAACAAAAAAAAAAACAAAAACAATAGCCTAGATCTTGGGTATAAAATATTAATTAATCTTGATTACATTTAAAATCACTAAACTCAAATATATTATATAAGAAAGAGATTTCTGAATTTATTATAATGATAGGTTTAGGATGAATACCTTAATTTTTAACTGACATTATTCCCCTTAAATACAGTAATTTCCTCTTATCTGGGGGATATGTCAAGACTCCCAGTGGATTCCCAAAACCACAGATATCACTGGATCCTATATATATTGATATTATGTGTTCTCCTGTACATAAATAACTATTGTAAATGTATAAATTAGGCACAATAAGTGATTAATAACAATAACTAATAATAAAATAGAATAATTATAACAATATACCATAATAAATGTTATGTAAATGTGGTGTTTCTCTCTCTCCCTCTTTCAAAATATCTTATTATTATGTACCATGGGTAGCTGAAACCATGGAGGTGAAACGATGGATAAGGGGCGACTATTATATAACATTGTTTGTAAAAGCACAGCCTCTGTAGTCATAGAGACCAGTCAGAGAGAGAGAGAATTTTAATCCCATAGATTATTTTCAAGATGGCCTTGGGAGAGAACTTTTTCAACCACAATGTTCTAATTTATAGAAGATGATATATAATATATGCTATAAAATATATGATATAGCTTATAGATATTTTAAATTTCAAATGGTATAAAACACATGTTTTCTTGTGGCCATGTAAATCATGTCTTAAGAAAAAATTAGAATATTTTCATAAATTATCTGCTTTTTCTGATATATACCAACCTGTAAAAATAACTTCTTAATGTAGATGGCTGATCATCGAGTATTTAAAATGAATGAACAATGTAACCACACAAATTTGAATTGGAAAAATCTTAAAAGTTCTTACACTCATTATACTATTCGGAAACTAGATTTGTTTTACTTCTTTTTAAATTTTAATAGACAAATAACACTTGTATATATTATAAAATTGCGGGGTACAATAGGATGTTTTGCTATATAATCATTGTGAAATGATTAAATCAAACTAATCAACAAAACTATCACTTCACACCCTTACCATTTTTTATGATGAATAACATTTAAAGGGACATGGATGGAGATGGGAGATGTTGATCGAAGGGTACAAGATTTCATTTATTCAGGAGGAATAAGATTTAGTGATCTATTGCAATGCATGATAACTATAATAAATGGAATGTGCTGTATATTTTTGAATTACCAGAAAAGTAGATTTTAATTGAAAGTGGAGTCTTAAGTAGCCTATCCCTGCTAGGCTGTCTTACATCATATACTTCACAATCCGATTATATTCAGGCTTCACCTATTTCTTTGGCATCCCACTCCATCTCTGAATTATTAGACTATCCAAATGCTGTTTTCTAAGGTAGCCAAAATTAGAAACTTAAGTTTCATATTTGAAGTTTCCTTTGCATTTGTTGTTGAGCTCAACATCAAAATAACCATCATATACAGACATTTTATCTGATCTATCTTCATCCATCCGTTTCCATCTCTATGGGTACTACTACCCTGGCCTTTTTCTCCATCGTACCTTATCTGGACCACTGCAGTAATCTCCTAACCATGCTGCCTCCACTCTTGCTCTACTCCAAACAATTTTCCATACTAAAGAGGGTGATTTTTCTACATTAGAAATCCGGTTATATTTCCACACAACTTAAAAATCTTCAACAAGGCACGGTGTTTATGAACTATGAACCTAAATTCATACAAACCAAGATTAGTCTCATGTGCATTTCTGTGTTATATTGGGCACACTGTTTTATTTGTATTTAAATCTGTACTTCTTCTATTAAAAGAGGATATTGTTTTTTTAAAAGAATCTTTATTTTTATTGTTATGGTAATTGCTTGAAATTCATAACCTTGTTTATACATCTTTGATAATCTGGCTCTTGATTCCAGATGAATATCTGCTTCTTTCCCCCTTGCTATGCATTCTATACATACAATAGTTTTGATTTATCTTGCTTGCTTTTTATTATATGTCTCAGAAGACCCATTTCAGCTTTCACTCCTGATGTTTGCATCTGTTTTTCTCACCTTTTAACACCCTTCCCTCCTCTTCGGATTTTCCCCTAACTAAATATTTGTCATATCTCCTTTTAAATTTCCTCCTTAGGGATACCTTTCCGGATTCACTAGATTAGAATGAATGAGTCTGCTATGTAATCACATAGTACATCTCATTCCCTGTCATGACACTTACCACATTTGATGTAATTGTTTACCGGGCCCACTGAACTGTAAAATACATGAAAGAAAGACTGATATTTTTCTTTTAACCATTCAACATGTACTTCTTAAAGACCAAATGCTTCCTCTTTTTTGAACAGTATCTTTTCACATAAATGCAATAAGTTTATCCATTAGTATTATTAGAAAAATCAGATCACAAATAAAACTTGCCTTTTTGACTTAAATTACACCTTAGAAATCTCTGTATGTCAATATTTTAATGACTACATTTTTTCAAGTACTTTATTCAAACTCTTTAAAATTAACATTTTTGTACATATATCCTTGCATTCCTGGTCTTTTTATTCTAAGAGAATAAAAAGGAGCTCACTTCACAGCAAAAGAAGTACAGCAATGTGCCCATGTTCATGAAATTCCCTTATATTACCATGTTCCTCATCATCTTAAAGCAACTGATTTGAGAGAATGGCAGAATGGTCTGTTGAAGGCTAAGTATGCCACCAGCTAGTTGTAATACCTTGCAGGGCTGGGGCAAGTTTCCCTAGAAGGCTCTGCTTTGAATTAATGTCCAGTATGTGATGATATTTCTCCCATAGCCATGATTCATGGGTATAGGAATCAAGATGTAGAAATGAGAGTGGCACCACTCATTATTACATTATCACTCACTAGAATTTTTTTTCTTGCTTCCTGTTCACATTGCCTTTGCTCTGCTGGCCTAGAGGGCTTAGTTTCAAAGGGAGGAGAGCTTTCACAAGGAGACACAACAATGATTTTATTAAACTGGAATTTAAAGGCTGCCCAGCCACTTTGGAGTCTGTGGGCATCTGGATCAATAGGCAGAGAAGAGAGTGACTGTGCCGGCTGGGGTGATTGATCCCAGCTACCAAGGGGAAACTGGGCTGCTAGTCCACATTGGAGGTAAGGAAGAGTATGCCTGGAGTTCAGGAGTTCCATCGGGTATCTCTTTGTATCCCATTCCCCTGCATGTAAAGTCAATAGAAAATGACAACACTCTAACCCAGGTGGGACTAGTAATGATCCAAATCCTTCAGAAATGACGGTTTGAGTCACTCCACTAGGTAAAGAAACATGACCCGCTGAGGTGTTTCCTGAATACAAAGAAAATATGAAATAGATAGTGGTAAAAAAGCAGTTATAAATATCAGTTACGACCATATGACCTGTTAACAAAAATAAGGACATAACTATCATCAGTATTTCTTTCATATTTTGTTATAAATATGTATATGCATTTCAAATTTCTTTGTTTTCTTCACTCTTATTTCTATATCATGTAATGTAAGGTATATTGACTTTATATCACAGTATTTAATTATTGTTAATTTTACATTATGGTATGAAAGTTATAAGATATTAAGGAAAAAAGTAAACATCACTAAGCTAACTTCCCCTTTTGAGGAAGGAGTCCATGTGTTTTCAATTTTGCAGGATAATTGTGTCATTTGTTTTTGAAGACTATGTATGACTTAAGGAGATGCCTATAGGTGCCCAGTTGACATGGGGTGGATTTGTG
This sequence comes from Microcebus murinus, assembly GCF_040939455.1. Taxonomy (NCBI): domain Eukaryota; kingdom Metazoa; phylum Chordata; class Mammalia; order Primates; family Cheirogaleidae; genus Microcebus; species Microcebus murinus. The sequence goes on from NC_134114.1 coordinate 20,465,455, forward strand.
ATGGTTAATTTTGTGCGTCAACTTTACTGGGCCATAGAGTTTCCAGATATCTGGTTAAACATTATTCTAGATGTGACTATGAAGGCGTTTCTGGAGGAGTGACATCTTAATTGGCAGGCTTAGTGAAATGGATTATCCACTTCAATGGGGCAGTCTTCATTCAATCTCTCGAAGGCTTGGTTACAAAATAAAAAGCTGAGTAAGGGAGAATTTGCTTTCTCTGCTTGACTGTCTGTGAGCTGACGCATCATGCTTCTCCTGCCTTCAGACTCAGACTCAATCAGCAACACACACCACTCACTCTCCAGCTTTTCAGGTCTTCTGACTCAGACGGAAACTATTCAGTTAGCTCTCCTGTATCTCCAGCTGCCCTACTTCAGATTTGGGGACTTTCCAGCCTCCTAATCATGTCAGCCAATTCCTTATAATAAACTTATGTATATTTTTTGTTTCTCTGTAGAATTCAGACTAAAACAATGTCTGAATTCAAACTAAAAACATTTAAAAAATCAAAGCAAACTCATCCCTAATCAATTTTCCTTTATAAATTAGAAGTAAGGTGTTTTTTTGGGGAGGGGATTGTCTGCATATTTTATTATTTCTTTACATTATTGAGGTTTAATTGATGTCCAATAAAATCTACACATGTTTAACGTGTATACAGTAGGTCCATAGTATACACGGCAGATTGGTTCCAGGACACTTATACTTGCATTTAAGTTCTGCTGTTGACCTTGAGGAACACATATTTGAAAAGTCAGCAGTATACACAGGTTTCACACCCTACAAATACACTATCTATTTTTCAACCATGTTTGCTTGAAAAAAAACTTGCAAATAAGTGGACTCCTGTGGTTCAAACCCATATTGTTCAATGGCGAACTGTCATTTGATGAGTTTGACATATCCATACAGCTGCAATAGGCATGTTTAATAGCATCATTGTGGCAATGGTGTTATAGTTGTTTTACTTTTTAATGAAGCTCTTATTAACTGCAAAATTATAACAGACTGCCCAAACCTTATTATCAATGATTTTCACATTGTCTTAAAAAATTTGGAATTTTCTAACATCTTGTTCAATTTTTAACAGAAAAAACCATAGAGGGAATGCTGACAATTGCAAAATTTACTATTATAATACAGTATTTCAGATATTTTCATAATGGCAAAATACATTTCCAAAACATTTTCAAGGATAATATGTTGCACTTCAGCCTTAAAGGTACATTTTTCCTGTTTATTTCAGATAAATCAACTTATATTTTAAATTGAATATTATTAAATATTGTCTTCATGACTAATATATCAGTACCTAAATTTATGGTAAGTGAAAACTAAATACAATACTACTGCAATGCATGAAAATTTTTAGTTTGGGCTAAGATGCATAAACTGTACTCGAGCTCTCATAGTAAGCAACTACAAACCTGAACAAAATATGTGAATTGACTATTTTTAGGAATTGGACATCAGAAGAAAAGCAGCATAAAAAGGTATATGTTCACCTTAGCATTCTGCCTTGGGAAGCATTTTACTGCAGGGATTTGAAGCATGCATAGAGATTGGAAATCCTACTGGGCATAGCAACCAGAGATCAGAGTTCAGAACTGCTATTGTGACACCAATTTGCTGGACAGTGTACAGAGAAGAAAGAGCCACTGAAAAGAACCCAACCGAGATATCTCTGTAAGGGTTCTGCTAAAATTTATGCTGGCGTCGTAAACTGTGCATGAACAGGACACCTAGCGTAGAACACTTACGGGGGTCGAAAACTTTAACAGAGAATTTCTGAGGCTGTAAAACATGGAAAGAGGTAAAAGTTTTGACACAACCAGAATAATTCAGTCTTAACTGCACATCATGGGCATTTAGTTAAGACTTGACAAAAGCCATGCCTTAGGAATAAGGACTGCAGAGTATGAGGTAAAAAATACATCCTGAGGAAAAAAAAAAATCAAACTGAAATAGATCCATTCAAACAAAGCTTAAAATCAAGACTTGAAAAGGCATTGTATGATTGACAATGTCCAGAATACACTAATACTAATAAAAGTACTAAAGTAAGGAGAGAAAGTGTGATCTGAAATTTGTATATATGCACACCTACATATATGCATTTCAGTTATATATACATATTTCATGTATATATGTATATACATGACATGGTAATTAACAGACATACACATAACAGGAGAAACAAGTAATATACATGAGCTTGCAGTTATAAAATGTTCCAGGACAACAGAAGAAAGAGTAAGGCACAGAAGATTTTTTTTAAAGCAGTAACAGTGTGACCATGTTCCAAGTTAATGAAGATCATCAATTCACACATCAAAATTCAGAGAATTTCAATCAAGATAATTCCAAAGAAATGTAAGCATGGTAGTCAAATCGGCAAAAACTAAAGGTTTAGATAAAATGTTCATATTTTCTAAATTCTTTCATGATTACTTCATTGATTATTTAGAATTGTTATTAATTTACAAATATTTGAATGTTTTTGTTTTTTTTTTTTTTTGGTCATTGTTTCCTACTTTGATTCTATTGTGAAAAAAAATCTTAAAAGCATTTGAGGAATAAGCATACAATCAGGAAAAACATAATAAGAAAGACACTTGACCACATCAGAAATAATGGAAGCCACACTTGTAAAACTATTCTTTAAAAATAAAGAAATAATGACTTTTTTTACAAGTCTAATAGACAAAAGGAGTATTTTGGAAAACAAAATGACTTTAACTTCATGATATGAAAGGAGGCAAATATTTCTTATACAGGATGCATTATATATTAACCAGAAAAGGAAATAAAAGCATAATTTTAACAAAGTTAAAATCAACTCATCAGAAGACAAAGAATTTTTATGACCTTTTGTTAAGTGAATACATGTTAAGAATTGTTATGTCTTCTTGGAAAACTTATCTTTGTCATTTGCATATTAAAGCTATTCACATTTAAAAATTATTGTTTTATTGGATTAATATCTACATATTTGTAATTTTTGTCTATACATTACCCTAGTCTCTTTCTTTCTTTTGTTTCCAATTCTTTCTGGCTTTAATTATTTTCTATGACTCTATTTTCTCTCCTCTCTTAGAAAATCAATTATAATACTTTGAACAATATTTAATAGTTGTTTTAAAATTATATATTAGTTATATGTAAATTTACATACTTTTATAAATGTATGTTAAATTAATATGCATTATTTTATATTTACATTTATATTTATTACATATAAATATAAGTAATAAATATATATAATTCTACATGTATAATTAAATGAATATATTAGCAAAAGAAAAAATAACTAAAATCCATAATGTGAAGTTCCACCTTAAGAAACTACAAAAGAAGAGCAAATTTAATCTAAGGTAAACAGAATTTAAAAATAATGATAAAATTTAAAACAAACAAAAAAATCAATGAATTTGATACACAGGAAAAAGGCAGACACCGGCAACCCACAGTAATAGGCCTTAGAATAAAATCAACCTTGCTGGTATCTTAATTTTGGAATTTCAGCCAAATTCCATATTCATAATTCCCCAAAATTGAAAACAACCAAGATGTCCTTCATTAGGTGAATTGATAAACGCATAGTGGTACATCCTTACAATGGAATATGATATAATTAGTCCACAAAAAGACACGAAAAACCTTTAAATTTATATTACTACAACAAAGAAGCTAGTCAGAGAAGATTATATACTGTATGATTCTGATTATGTGACATCTGGGAAAGGCAAAACTGTAGAATGAGTACAATGTTCAGTGATTGCCAGGAGCTTGAAGGAGTTAGGGAGACGTGAATAGATGGATCACAAGGGATGTTTACACAGTGAAACTATTATAGTCAATATAATACCACAATGGGGATACAAGACTCCATGCATTTGCCAAACCCATTGAACTGTACAACACAAAAAATTTAACCCTAATGTAAACTACAGACCTTAGTAAATAATCATGTACCAATATTGGTATATCACTTGCAAGAAATGTACCACATTAATACAAGATGTTTAAAATAGGGGGAAACACTATTGGGGCAGGGTATAGACAGGGGGTATATGGGAACTGTTTGTACTTTCTTCTCAATTTGCAAACCTAAAACTGCTCTAGAAAATAAAGTCTATCAATTAAAAACAAAACATAAATATAAAATTGCAAAGAAAGGTATATATAATGAATGTGAAAAATCAAGCCATTTTGATTTTCTCAGGTTTTAAAAAAACTCATATATATATAGAGAGATATAGATATACACACACACACACATATATATATGAAAATATCACACATCAATAAATAAAAGACAAAGAATAAAAATGGGTAAATGCAATACCATACAAAACAGGTAAAGGACTAACAGGCATTTCACGAATGTAGATACTTGAGTAGTCAGCAAACATAAAAGCATGCGTGTGAAAGTGTGGGGAACCTGCGGTCTTGGGGTCACATGTGGCCTTCTGGATCCTTGAGTACAGCCATTTGGCTGAATCCAAGTTTTATAGAACAAATCCTAATAAAGGGATCTGTTCTGTGAAGTTTGGATTCAGTCGAGGGGCTGCACTCGGGGATCCGGAGGGCTGCATGTGACCTCAAGGCCTCAGGTTCCCCATCCTAAATAGAGCAAACATATTCCTTGGCATTTACCCACATAGGTCAATGCCTACTTCAAACATACATCTAAAATTGTATACATAAATTTTATTTTTAATAGCCTGACACTCAAGAAGGGAATTGACAAAGTGTGGTATATCTATGCAATTGAATACTGCTTAGCAATTAAAAAATAAAATGCTAATGCAGTCAGCAACTTGTCTAACTCTCAAATACATTATAGTGACTAAAAAATTCAAACATATAAATGTGTATCCTGTATGACTCCATTTATGTAAAGTTTCAGAACAGGAAACAATTATTTATGGTGATATAAGGTAGATTATTGGTACATTGATTGAAAACATCACAATGAAGCTTTCAGAAATAATTGGAGATTCTCTATACTTTGATCTGAGAACTGCTCAGGAGTGTCTGTGCATGTGTGTACTAAAAATCAGACTGTTAAATTATCATTTTAATTAGAGATAAGAGCTTAATGAAGTAGTTTATTAAATATGAAAAATAAAATGATAACAGCTTTCCTCTAAAAGAGCAATGACCATCTAGAAAATAAAATGGAGAAAAATATTCACAACAAAATTTTAAAATATTATATAAAATTTCAATAAGATTGTAGGGATGATATCCAGAAAATATCAAATATTCAGGATGTGACATAAACAATTTAAATTAAAAGAAAGTTTACCATGTTATTGGAAGGGAATGCTTAATATTATAAATATGTCACTTCTTCCAAAATGAATTCCTTAAATAAAGTGTAATAAATATACCTACACTTTTTTAAACTTAATTCATTCAAATTTCAGCTGGACTATCCAAGCAGTGGCTATCATCTAGAAAATGTCGAAAATTAAAGCAGAAAAGACAAACTGATGCAATATTTGTAATACATGTATCAACTAATATTGTTTATATAAAATGAGTACTTATAGTACAAAAACACACTAATTGAAAACTAGATTCAGAATGTAATCATAATTCACAAAGGAAAACTATAAATAACAAATAAGGGAAAATTAATTATAACTGGTTATAAAAGCTTGGAAATATATACTTATTACTTCCCAATTTACAGTGACAAAAGAACTGTATATAACAGTTAATTTTGAAAAGCATGAATGGAAATATAAACCCTTGATGAATTGTGTGTATTTAAAAAATTGCAGCAAGAAAATGGCCCTCTTCCTTGAAGAAATTTAATATACATACTCTTCCAGCATAGTAATCCCAATGCAGATTTTTTTCTCCTAAGAAAATTAAAAAAAAAAACCTGTACTAATAAGTAAAAATGTTTATTTGTCATAATCTATATTTTATTAAAATAGTGAAAACAATATATCATAGATAATTGCTTAGGCATGCATGTGTTTTTCTCTATCATTCAATAAAGAAATAAAATTAAAATTGTTTTATAACAGAAAAATATACACAATAATTTGGTGACAAATTACTAATTATAGTAATGGAACTGGAACATAAAATGAGTGAATTAATACCTGTATTTAAGAATGGAAATACAAGTGATTTGTGTGTGTGTGTGCATGTATGTGTCCCAAAAGTTTGTGTTCAATATACTTGAAATGGCAGGCAATAACTAAAGATTCTGCCTTTTTATTCTAAAAGATGAAGAAAGACACTGAAAAAAAGACTTGAGCTTTTCCAGTGTATTTTAAGTCCCTTCAGCTTCCCTGAAAAGATTCTTAGTAGCCTTTACTAATATTTAAAATGTAGCAGCGACCTGTACTCACTATTAAATTGGAACTAATCAATCAACATCCATGTGCATGCACATATGGTAGTAAAACTCAATGGAAAACATGTAGGGGGGAAGAGGGGACAGGTAAATTTTCACCTGACAGGTACAATGCACACCGCCTTGCTGATGTGCACACTTATAACTTTGGCACAAACTGCACAAAAGCAAAACATGTAATCAAAACGTTTGTACCCCCATAATATTCTGAAATTTAAGAAAATGAAAAATAAAATGGAGCTACCTATTTAAAATAATGGAAAATTGATTGAAAGTGCACATTACCAAAAACCAGATGTTTGAAGAGAATGTAGGGCCAGGGGCCTCACAGTTATCAAAGCTGTCATTAGAATGTGCTTTCAAAATGTTATAAAAGTGATAACATTTTATATACGGTTTCAGGATCTGTCCCAGCCACAAATGCCTCTTTTATTAATGAAATATCAAGCAGCATCCCACTAGATATCCCGAAATAATTGCTATTTCAGTGACAAAAACCTATCTTCTTTTCAGGCACTAACATGGAGCAGAGACATCATCTACATATATTTTAAATCATGAGGGATCTGAAATAAGACAAACAACAAGGTTTAGTAAAGAGCCCTTGATAACATTACAAATGTATGCCAGTATAGAAAACATCAAAGTCAATCGGCATTCATTGGAATTGATTTGGAAAAATAAAATAGAATTAAACTAGTAAAAACAACATGGAAATATTACAGAAGAAAATTAATTTGTATTAATACAAGGGCACCTTGCCTGCTTAGTAAAACTAATTCAGAAACAGGAGAGAGAGGTAATATTTTCTACCTCCCACAGTGTACAACTGAAAATAAACTGAACTTATCCAGGTAGAGGCAGGTGTAATAGATAAGGTTTTCACAGAAATCAATCTGTGCTTAGCACAGAGTATGTGCTCAATAAATAATCATTGAATGAAAAAATGAATGAGTGTCTTCTATTAAATCACCAACACACACAAACATAGCTTCTTATACTAGTCACTTTCAGATAGCTTCCAATAACTCAGGATTGTTCAGTTTTAAACTAGGATTAATGTCACATCATTGCATTGCCGGGGAGCTATGCCTGAGAATTATAAACAATGATGAATAATCAACCCACCTGATTCTGGGAACACATTGCTGTTTCACAAGATGAATGTCAATTGACTTTGATGTTTTCTATACTGGCATACATTTGTAATGTTATCAAGGGCTCTTTACTCAACCAGAAGTAACTTACCATAAGAAGTAACTTTCAGGCTCTTAGAAAGCATGAAGAAACTTCTGCTTTCTTTACTTCTTTGGAATGACAGCACCAGCAACACAGTGGTCCCACCTCAGGAACTCTCTGCCTTTGGAATGTCATACATATTTCTCTAGTCAACTCCTCCCTGTCATTTTGCCACAGAAAATATGAACCATATTGCTACCTATCACAGTTAGGGATGGAAGGTAAGGTACTCTTCGTCTTTCCTTTGAAACCCCCAAAGTTTTCTGAGGGTTCAGTGTCCCGAGGGCAAGTTCCAAGATGAAAGTTGATGGAAAAGCCCCTGAAACACTGTTAATATATCTACAAATCTTTCCTAGAGCATGTAATCCTATGTATTTGAGTAGTGGTCAGTGGACATGGGGAAAGGAAACAATAGGTATTAATGATTACATAGTCTATGAATGATTTCATGCCATGCATTTGTCTTAGTCTGTTTTCTCTTGCTTATAACAAAATATCTGACATTGGATAAATTATAAATGAAATTTATTTATTGCTTTCAGTTATGGAGGCTAAGAAGTCCAACTTCGAGGGTGCACATCTGGTGAGAGCTTTCTTGCTGGTGAAGACTCTCTGTGGAGTTTTGAGGTGGCATCACATGGGGAGGGGTTGAACATGCTAAAGTGCTAGCTCAGGTCTCTATTCCTCTTCTTGTTAAGCCATCTATTCCCCTCCAATGTTAACCCATTAATCCATTAAACCTTTAATCCATGAATAGATTAATCCATTCATGAAGGCAGAACCCTCATGTTCCAATCACCTCTTAAAAGCCCACCTATCAATACTGCCAAACTAGGGATGAAATTTCACCATGAATTTTGGAGGGAACATTCACATAAAAATTATCTTGGACCTGTACCATGACAGTTCTATGCTTATTTGGTCAATTTTTTTACTTATTTCGTCAAGACAAAATGAGATGTGCAAGCAAGTAATATATTATGTACAGTTTAAAGTTCTAAACTCTCCTATGGCAACCTGGGTCAGTTTATTTATAATATTAATATGTAGAGTCTTGTAGATTGGTGGTTTATACCTGATTTAGCCAATTACACAGTCTAACTTGGCTATAGATCTAGTGAGGATATGGATGACTTCTTTGAGTATTTTGAAAAAGTTACTTTAAAACCAAAACTTTATATATATCTTGATGTTTTATAACCTGACCAAGTTTTTGAATTTTTCTTCTGTTTTGTTTTCAGCAATTTGAAAGAAAAGGATGTCTCCTTCATATCTAGAAGACCCTGCTGAAGGTGAAAAATATGGATAGTAATGAAAAAAATGAAATTTTAGAGGTCACATTAGTTAATCATCCTATTATATCGGACAAGAGCAAAGAAACAAGAGTCCTATGGCATGTGGGATGAAGTTTCCTTTCTGCCAATGCTGACATCAAATTTAGCCCATATACTATCTAAAACCATAACAAACAATCCAAAACCAAAAATGAAAACAAAACAACAAAAACAAAAGACTTGATCTTTCAACTGTCCTTAGAGACAGCATATACACCAAGCACCTATCACTAGAGTATGTAGGTGACTCAGGAATTTCATGAGGGCAGAGAGGGAAAAATGGCCTTGTGAAAAGAGAAATCAGTCAGGATTAACAGTGAAAAAATATTGCAAAGGGCTAAGACTGTTTGAAGACAAAGACTTCAATTGAGGCTATGAACCTAGAAAAATGGATGTGAAAGCAGTAGCACATGTTGTTACAAATTGACTGAGATATGGAGATGAACAGGGTAATGGCAAGATGACAGAAGGATATATGATGCACAAAATGCACTCTCTAAACATTTGTCTCCAAGAGACAATTCAATCCAATTCAAGTGACAATTGGGTTGTACTAATTACTTCACAATATTATTTAAAGTTTAAATGAGGTGATGTTTACAACATCTTTGCTCAATTTCTAAGATGCAACATATGATCAATAAATTAGAATGTGATTAAGACTGCTCTTTGATTATTTTTGTATTAAAGTCTGCTTATTAAGTTTGATTATATTAACAATATTTCTAATTTCTCTAATTCACACAAATTATATCTGTGTCATATCTACCAGTTTTACTGGTTTTTATTGTTCATAATTATTTTTATTCCATATTATGGTATATTTTTCTCCTCATTCACTAATTTATGTTCTTGTTTTTTGCTCTTTAAATGTTACACTTTACTTCCTCAAATATAATCACATTTTGAAATTTCCTGGATTCCTGCTTTATCTATGATTTTTCCATTTCCTGCCCTTATTTTTATTCCTTTTATCTCTCTCTCTTATTTATATCCTTTATTGTTTTCTATACTCTTCTCTTTTGAGGACAATCAAATGGCTTCTCCAAATTTCTTGTCTCTATAAAGATAAAACTATTCTCTGTTCCTTTTAAAACATTGTATGATTGCATATTCATATATTTTGGTACTTTTTATTCCCGATTGGACAAGAAACTCATGTAGTATTCCCTATTTAACTATATTGCTCTATATTAACACAAAATCTACTATACTAAAACTAAAGTTACAATAACAGTAAAATTGCAAACTTTGGAATACATCATTATTAGACCTCTACTTGAGTTAGAATTCATTCCCCAAGAGGTTCAGATATCTATCCCCTTACAACACTCCCCCTATTTTATACCCTGGTGGGTTTTAGGCTTTTCATCTTATGTTTTATACAGAAAATTTGAGAAGTAAAAGTCTGTTTGTTTTAAATTTTCACTGTCTTTTTACCTAATATTGTTAAAAATTATATGTCTCCTTCATTTTCCATCTTAAACTAAAAGCCCCATTCTTTTATTTCTTTCCTTATTTCTTCTCTCTCACCTGAACCAATTGCACGGCTAAGATATGATAGCTATTGAGGGATGGGCAGCCAAATGTGTTTTTAAATATGTTCTTACAAGCTTTAACTCAATGATTTTGTTTTCTCATTAAATGATAATTTATTAACGCTTTTAAAAAAGTTTCTTTATTGATATGCATCCAACTACTTATTTTTAAATTTCTTATTGGTTATATCTTTTTACTTTACCTCAAAATTTCTAGTAATTATGACATTTGGTGTCATTGTTTTTTCCTGAGTCACCTTTTTTCTGAAAACATTCAGAATTGCCCCCAAATAGCTTAAGAATCTAATAACAACAGGAAAGTCAGGTAAATCCTTACTGGGATACATTCTTAAAATAAACAGTGGTAGGGACATGTAGGGAGGGAACTCTCAAATTGCAAAGTGTGACTAAAGAGATTTTTCAGTGGTTGTGTAAGCTTTACCTGCTGCATAATTGTGATGGATATTATTATGCATGAAGGGGGCATGCTGGCTTTACTCTTTTCATAGAGGTATTTTACTACATCTGTGATTCCACTAGATTTAATGGGAATCTTTGAGTTGTCCTAGTCCTCTTTGGTAAAGAGCATTAAGCAACAGAGAATTCTGGGACTTAAGCAGTATATCATTTCTATGCTTAAGGAAATGATCCCAGTGAGAGATTTGTTTTAATTTATTTCCTTTTAGATAATCTTTCATGCCTAGTAATCACAATTTCCATTCATAGAAAGAAATATAAATGTGAGTGAAGCTGAAGCTCTGAGCAGGAATAACCATTAAAATATTTATAGAAGGTGTTGGTGCAAGCAGTCCCACAAAGTTCTTAAGATCCAGCTGTTCAATGATATTAGAATATGTGACATGCACAGAATTCAATCATGGCTACTTAGCAGAGAACTCTCAAATTTTTAACCCCAAAGTTTGCCAAAGGAAGCTTTTTATTATATCTTATTTAAAAGGCAATTGCTAATACTAGTCAAAAAACACTCATCATGAAAGGGCATAAGACAATTCTGAAGCCAGAAAATAGATCCTGTCTTGGCCAGTGACAGAGAGCCATTGGAATAAGGAAAGAGTAGCACAATGAAGCTCACTTATGAAGAAATACTATATTAAAAAGCACATCATGAGGGAGAAGTTCAGGGGGCATCTTTCACATTGTTTCATTAGCCAAAAGCTAAAGGGAGAGTCTCTCAAGAATGTCATGTCTCTATCCCTGTGTGGCACAAATCCTTTGATTTTCTCCTGGCCAAGACAAAGCAGGCTGCCTGGGTCCCTCATGGATGCTCCGGAATTGAGGGTTGCTTTGTTCTTTGGCAATCAGCAGAAATACTCCTTGCAGATGATAAAACTGTGATTTAAGAAAACAAAGACAATCTATTTATCAGTGAAAGAGATATTTGATCTCCACTATCAGAAACTGTTTGGATATTCATAAATTCTTGGGCCATAGGCCTCTTCTTTGGTCAGACAAGTTTAAAGACTTAATGTGGATTTATACTATTCTATGTAGATGACAAACAAGCAACAAAACAACAGATGACAACTCAGAAAGGAAATGGAATGCTAAGAGTGCCTCAGTCAGACTGGAGCTAACTATATGGATTCTTGAAATAAAAGGACGTATTTCCCTAGCATCAAATGAAATATCTTATGTGTCTAGAAATTCACCCAATATTAACAGGAAATGAATTACTTGCAAATGTCTGTGGCAAAAAGTTCCCAAGGACCAGGACAGCACATAGTGCTTATTGACCTTTACTGTTAACCCCATCACTTACAAATATGCATTATCTGGGACTGACATCGATTCTTCTGTCAGTTTTGCTAATCATGTAACAGATGTAACTTCAGAGAATATATTTAAAGGTTCAAAACAGCAAATTCTGTACCAATGTGGCCTACATGGTATTTCTTCCATTCACCTACACATTTTAGTGTTTTCAATATATAGAAAGAATGAAGGAAATAGACATTTTATAAACATATAGGAGTACTTATTACACTCAAAGAAGTGCTTTATTCTATAGGCAATAGAAACACTTGCTATTAACTATGGGTGACTGAAAATGTTTCATGGATTGCTTTAATTATTTCAATTAACAAGTCCTACATTCCAGTGTGAGAGGATATGATGTGTGATCTTCACTAGAATGGTTTCTTAGAATCTAGGGGTATGGTGGCTCATACCTATAATACTAGCACTCTGGGAGGCCAAGGCAGGAGGATTCCTTGAACTCAGGAGTTCAAGACCAACCTGAGCAAGAGTGAGACCCTGTCTCTACTAAAAACAGAAAAGATTAGCCAAGCATGGTGGCATGTTCCTGTAGTCCCAGCTACTCGGGAGGCTGAGGTAGGAGTATCGCTTGAGTCCAGGAGTTTGAGGTTGCTGTGAGCTAGGCTGATGCCATGGCACTGTAGCCTGGGTTATAGAGTGAGACTCTGTCTCAAAAAGATATATATATATATATATATATATATATATATATATATATATATATATATGAATAACAGAGTGGGAAGAATACCTTTAAACAATATTTCATCTTTCCATCTAACATTTTTTTCTATTCTTTCCTATCTGGTGGTGCCAGGCACATTTAAAATTTTGTATGCCTAAGAATGTCTAATACCTAATTTTGACATCATTGAATTTACCAGTACATATATCTAAAGATATTTTAAAATGAGTCATAGACTTGACCTTTTCGGTTTAATTAGGGCTACCAGTAAATGCAGCTCCATTGCCAAGCAACAGGGCTTGTCCTATGTTCTCTAGATGTCAAATTTCTCATCAGCCTAGAGAAGGGGGTATGTTGTAGGAAAGTTGAGAAGTGTTAGTAAAACTACTCTTACTGACTAGATCTGTGGGCAAATAATATACCTGCTGAGCTTAAAAGTCAATGTTAGGTGAAAGGAAATTTAATAAGGAGAAATGGGAGATACAACAAATAGAAAAAAAATACTCCTGTAATGATTAGTATCCCAAAGATGGCTGCAACTATGCATTTTGCAAATCAGTATGTCAGGAAAATGCGATATACTCTTAGTTATCCCTCTCAGATGTGATGATTACTAATGGCAGGTGGTGGGAAAAAACTCAGGACTTGTACCCCCACAGAATATTGAACTCCTGCTTACTATGCCACTGCAACAACATATGTGGTGACTTGATCACCACTGGCCCCATTTTTCAAATGTTCTATGAGTATTAGTTAGGAGCTTATCTGGGACTCTGAATAGGATTGAAGTATAATAACATTCCTAAAAGGTTTTCAGTGTAAGGAAAAAAATCTTGTTAACCCAAATGGGCACACAACAAAATGTGTGTTTTCTAGGAGACTGTCAATGAATGGAAATTGTTCTTAAGAGAAAGTAAAACTCTAATTATACAAATTAATTTTATAAGAACTTTAGCAGAGCTGTCAACAATGTTGGGAGAGGGATTATTCTTTACAAAGAAAGGTTATGAGAGGTCATAACTACTGATGTCTTTAAAGGTCATTGACACTGTGGTTCTCTGAAGTTCAGTTGTTTGAACATTGTATTAAACTTAAATAATGGTGAAACATCACAATGAAGTGTGGATTTTATCATTGTTTTCTAATGGCCTGAATATCATAGAAAAAAAGTTTATCTTCCCTATGGTGCAACTCACTGAGTTTGAACAGATAGCGGGGCAAAACTCTTTCTCACTACTGGGTATAAATGAACTAGGCAACATACTAACACTGGAAGCCAGTGTCCGCATTTTTTTTTTCTATGATAACTGGGATATTGTTATGTCCACAAAGAAATGTGCTGTGGGATTCACAGAATGTGTTCTTTGTTTACCATGTCAGTGAGTGGAAATGTATAGTATATGTGGAAATAACTACGTTAATTCCTATGATAAAGCTATATAATGAACAAAGGATTTTAAAATTTATTTATAGAATAAATTAAAACTAGACTTATGTAAATGATTATTCCCTAATATACAATAACATATTATGACCTGAATTGAAGTCACCACTTGATCAAATGTTTCTGGAAAATCTTTGTCCAGAAAAAGAAATGAAGTTGATCTTATAAAAACCACACACGCTATAAATGCTTACATCAACACACACATAAAAAGATCAAATGACTATGACTGATAGAGAAAAAAGAATAATTTCATTGATTAAATAATATTAAAACAACTCTGAAGGGATATCATATTTAACAAGCTTTGAAAAGGAAATTTCTGTTAAAAATATCATGAGCCAAATCTAATTCATCGTAATGATGTTAGTAAGATTAATCTTTGTAGAAAATATAGCACAGAGTATAAGACAGAATATGGAAATCTTAAAAATCTTAAAAATACATCGTATGGAGATATTGATTGAGGACAGAGGTTAGACTGGGAAGTTAAACAGTTGATCTACAGCACATGCCTTTTGTAATATTAGGGAGACATACCTTAGAATAATAAAAGGCATGTGAACATGATCTAATCTCCATGTAAACCTGCTATGAACAGATGTCCTAAAAACAAACTGATGGTATTTGGTAGGAGAAGAATACCTAAATTTAGTATACTTTAATGGAATGTCTTTGATTTTGGTTTGCTTTTGGTAATTAAATCAACAATCAATGATTAATTTAGCATACGCCTTGATAAACATCACGTAACCTACATGAATATGAAATAGAGATATTTTATAACCTAAATGTACTTTATAAATCAGGTGACTGTCCATTTTACTTAGGAATCTAGTCTTTAGTGAGTTGGAGAGTGCATTTTATGAGGACCTGACAAAGTGCATGGAATATTCTAGATTTCTACCTTCTTCATATTTTTCTCTGGATTGTATATCATTGAATTTATTAACTAAGCTTGATATTGAATCTTAGCTCTGATTCATGTGAGTCAGATTTGATAATTCCTAATCATTTGTTTTACCTCAGAAGGACAGTAATTTATCATTCTTTAATCAGAGACACCCTAATGATGTTTTCACAGATATGTCTTTTCTTGGGTCAAATATACCCATAAAAGTTTTATTCTTAACACACAGGATATGGTTATAATATTTGTCTCCTTCACAACTCATGTTGAAATTTAATCTCCAGTTTCTGTACTGAGGATGGGGCCTTTAAGAGGTGATTGGATCATAAGTGCTCTTCCTCCATGAATGAATTATTCCACTTATGGATTAATAGGTTAATGGATAAATGGGTTATAATGGGAGTGAGACTGGCTTTATAAGAAAAGGAAGAGAAATCTGAGCTAGCATACTCAGCCCTCTTCACCACTTGATGCCCTGGGTCACCTCAGGACCCTGCAGAGGACCCCACCAGCAACAAGACTCTCATCAAATGCAGTCCCTCCACCCTGGACATAATTATAAGAAATAAATTCTTTTTCTTTATAAACTACCCAGTTTCAGGCATTATAAGTGACAGAAAATGGAATAAGATAACCTAGATCCAGTAACAAAAATATAACAAAATTAAAAAGAAAAAAACCCAATGATCCTTAAGAATCTGCTGTTCTAAAAATAATTCTTACTGAATAAACCCAAATGTCTCTATTTCTTTAAGAACACACAGCTTAAAGAGGAAATAGTTGAATGGTGAGGCAGTTTAAAAACAATAAAGGAAATTAAATAAATATGTAATTAGGACACTTGTTTTATAATTGATATTCTATGCAGTATCAGCATAAAGCATACTGCCTACTTTGTGGATTCTTCACAGTAACTTCGGAGTATCCTCAGTGTTTATGGAAGCTTTTATAATTCTGCAACAGTTTTTCTTTATTTTTTATTGTAAAGCATTAAAGTTCATACTTAGTAATATATCTGACACTCCTGTTAAGAAAACCGAATGAGGCAATAATTTTACATATATAGGAACACTATATAATTTTTATTCGATTATTACTTAGTGAATTTGCAAATGTCAGTTTTATTCTATTAAATATTTCTCTATTGCATTTCAAAAATATTTTTAAAAAACAAAGCAAAACTTAGGCACTTGTACACCACAATTGTACTCACAATTCATTTCCCCTTAGACAACACCATGGAAACTGCCATAATAAATTTGTTACTAAAGAAAAATAAGGATCCTTATTCCTGTCTTCTATTTATACTTTCTCCCTAAGTAGTTTACCTAGTCAAATGGCTTTACATATCAATTATATGTAATGACTCTCATAATCACATCTCTAGTCTAATCCTTCCCATGACTATTTGAATCTGATATTTAAATGCCTGTTTTACAACCCCAGCAATGTGTCAGATAAACCATTTAAAATATTATGGCTCAAATATAATTCTCTATTTCTATCTGAGCCATCCACCACTATCTCCATACCTCTTGTTTTCCAGGATGTTCCATTGCCATAAATTGTACTATTCTTTGATGATTAATATATCAAAATTGTTTCCTCTCTTTCTCTCAGTCCTTTCATTTTATCCATCAGTAAGTCTTAGGTCTTTATCACTTCAGCTAACACTTAAGTGCAACCCTTCATTGTTCACCATCTGAATTACTTCAGTGCCCTCCTAACCAGTCTCCCTGAAACTTTCTCCTCTAGAATCCATGTTCATCACAACAACCACTTTGATACTTTTCAAAATATGAATCAGTTCTTAGAATCACTTCCTTAAAATATACCCATGGCTTTTCAGTTCATTTAATCACACACACACGCACACACACACACACACACACACACACACACACACACACACACACATCAGAGCAATCAATAAAACCAAAAGTTACCATGGCTTTGAGGACCTATGTGAGCTTGACTCTTTCTGCCTCTTCAAATTTATCTGGTCATTATTTTCCTTCTCACTAAGCTATGTCCATAATAGCTTTCTTATTTTACCATGAATCTCACTATAATTTGCACAACTCTTCAGTTTAGAGTGACAGATTGATTACTTTGCTTATTTTAGCAACTTATCATAGAAAGGTATTCAAATGAGGATTTTCTGATTTCTGATCATTGTTCTTCATTCCTTTTTATGAATATATAAATTCTAATTAACGACAACACTTCCCATGGCTTCCTTCACTTGTGATTGATTATTAATTTTTAATAGTAATTCTCTCAATTATTTTGTAGCTGACCATTTTTCTATTCTTGAAGAAATTTATCACCATTATTTAGATTTTAATAACTCCTTTACTGTGGTGAAGATAATGGTTAAAATTACAATGTAAAAATATTATATTTAAATAATTCTGACAAAATGTAAAAAAATAAAATGCTGAGTGTATCATGTATGTCATCATAAAATTCAATGTAAATAATTTATAATGGATTGTTAAAATATCATCATAACAAGCTGTTACTCATTATAAATTAAAACCAAAAATCACTATATAACATTTCTCAGCTATCCTGTGCCTTTTGAACTCTTGGCTGTGTTTCTTTTTTTAAACATTAGACTTCACTATCTAAAATGTTTTCTCTCCCCTTCTTTGATTAATTTTTGGTAGTACTTCAAGGCTCAGGTTAAATGTTACAATCATGAGAAGCCTTTCTTTATAACCTGATTTGTTTCCTATTGTTGCTGCAATAAATTATCACAACCTTAGCTTCCTAAAGCAACTAAAATGCATTATCTTACAGTCCTTTAGGTACTACAAGTGACAGGTTTAATTCGGCTAAAATCAAATTATCAGCAGAGCTACATTCTTTTCTGGAGGCTCTAGGAGGAAATTCATTTCCTTGCTTTTTAAAGATTCTTTGGGCTTTCTAGATTCCTTGGTTATAGCCCCATTCCTTGACCTTCAAAGCAGCAATAGCAGATCTAGTTATTTTTGTATATCTTTCAGAACTGTCTTTCATAGTAGCATCTCTCTCTCTCTGTCTTTCTCTCTTTTGTCATTCCAAGGTCACCTGATTAGCTAATTATCCCTTTTGCTATAAAATGTACCACACTCACAGATTCTGCATTTAGAACATAGGTATATTTAGGAACTATTATTTATGTTATCACATATCTTCAGTAGAGTTTCTTACCCTAATCTTTCTACACTAAGCAGATGTACTGCTGACATATAGTATATTACGTTACACTGAACATCAATATATTGTAGTAGTTAAATGTATGCCTGCTAAAGGAATGCAGAATGAAAATAAATCCTAAGCCTTCAAATTAATACTTACGTGATTTGAGCAAATTATTTAACTTTTTTTGTAAATTTATGGTTTGAATGTGTGTTATGTTTCAAAATTCATGTGAAAATTTAATTGCCATTGTAATAGTATTAAGTGGGACCATTAAGAGGTGATTAGATCATGGGATCTCTAATCTTATGGAAGGAATTGGTACTGTCGTAAGAGAGCAAGTTTGGCCCCACAACCATCCCCAGACCTTCCAACTTCGACCAGGAGATGATGCAGAAAGAAGGCCCTCACAAGATGGCAGCATCTTGATATTAAACTTTCCAGCCTCCAGAAATATGGACCAATAAATTTCTGTTCATTCTTTTATGAATTACCAAGTTGCAGATGTCTTGTTACAGCAGCACAGAATGAACTGGCACTCCATTTTCTCCATAAAATTATTATTATAATATAAATCAACATTGGCATTAGGGATTAAGTTTGTTAAAATATATAAAACACTTAGAATTGTGCTTGGGTCATGGTTATATTCAATAAATATTAGCTATGATCATTAGGATTATATGATTATGGGGCCATTTAATTACCTTCCTAATTTTAGCACTTATCTTTTAATTTTTCCTTAAAACATTACAGTAGAATTAATTGTATAATGTATTTACTCCTGAATTTTTATTGTATTGATTTGTACTTTCAAAAATGTCCTTTTATTTGGTTAAATTTTAATATCTCATCCTTGATTTTTATCTAAATGACTTAAGAAAATAAACTTATCTAAGAAATTTGTAACCACATTGCTATATGAGTGCTACAAGAACATCTTATATGTTATTAATGACAAGCATTTGTAAATAATTCACATGAGAAATATATATATATATTTTTTTTGAGACAGAGTCTCACTATGTTGCCCAGGCTAGAGTGAGTGCCATGGTGTCAGCCTAGCTCACAGCAACCTCAAACTCCTGGGCTCAAGCAATCCTACTGCCTCAGGCTCCCAAGTAGCTGGGACTACAGGCATGCGCCACCAGGCCCGGCTAATTTTTTCAATATATATTAGTTGGCCAATTAATTTCTTTCTATTTATAGTAGAGATGGGGTCTCGTTCTTGCTCAGGCTGGTTTTGAACTCCTGACCTCGAGCGATCCGCCCGCCTCAGCCTCCCAGAGTGCTAGGATTACAGGCGTGAGCCACTACGCCCGGCCTACATGAGAAATATTTTTAAAACACAGGTGATAAATAATAAAATCTAGTTAAGATTATCTTTATTTTGTTGTTGAATTGATGTTTCCAAGAATATTTGAAATTATAAATGTTTTTAAATATATAAAATATAAATGTTTTTCTTTGTTAACAAATTTGATCTACAACCATAGGCATTAGGAAGACCCCACAATATACAAATTTATGTTTTCTTTACCTCAAATTAATTAATAAGTTCTTGAACTTCTTATATTTTAAACAAATTAATATTATTTTGCATCAGTATTCTTTTTTAAAGATTACCTCAAAGTTATTATGAGGATTTAGTGACAGAGTAAGCAAACAAATTTAGCCTCCTATTATTTTTCACAAAGGTAATACTACAGTGAATTAATTCACATTAGTTTTTAGAACAAATTCCATCAAATAGTACCTGGAATAGAGAAAATTGGTGCAATTTACTAACACATGATTCAAAGAAAAAAGATACAATGCTCAAGGAAGAGCAAAAAAAACCAAATAATACTTGAGTGAGGAACGGAGGAGTCTTTGTTTTTAAGTGTATGTGAATCTCTGAGCTTAATAGCAGATGGGAATGAAAATCACAAGAAAATGAACATTGATGCAGTTAATCAAAGAACAATCTGTATGATGACTTCTTTGGCTGGTATGTTTTTGTCACTCTTCTTCCCTAACCATCATCATGAAAGAGATACTTTATATCCAATTTTAAAAGCATATGCTTTCTAAGAAATTCAGAAATATTTGTTACACAATTCCTTCTTGTTTATTTAGCTACAGGATGACTTCCTTATTTGCCTGCCTTATAATGCATGTTTCCTAAAGTCAAGTCTGTCGTTCTCTGGGCATGTTTAAGATGCACACAGCTGAAGTTCACCTATAAATCAGGAGCAGTGGAAGTAATATCAGCTATAGATCTAAACAGACAAAAATTTCTTATGATATATTTGAAGAAAACTGATAACTTGAAAGTAACTAAGTTAATATTGGAAAACTGAACCCAGAAGACACTGCATCAGTGCAATGAAGACAAACAAGGTGTCTTAAATTTTAAATTGTATGCTTATTATAATCAGGAATAGGTTACATTCACTACAGTAAAATAGTTTAATATAAAAGAAGGATGATTAAAAATATAGAAATAATCTATGCAGTAACAAAACATAAATATTAATAAGACTGAATGACAAAAGTAAAGATAAAAATAAAACAATGCTAAAAGTTAACACAAAAACAGATTAATGAGCTATGTTTAAGGGTTAAAAATACAAAACTCTTAAAGGAAGACATGAAGGTAAATCTTCACAACCTTGGATTTGGCAATAGATTCTTATTTATGACGTCAAAAAAAAAGCAACATCAAAAGAAAATAGAGATGAATTGAACATCATAAAAAACAAAGCAAAATTGTTGTGTATCAAAGGACACTACAAAGAAAGTGAAAAGATAATGTGTATAATAGGGAGAATTATTTGCAAAACATATGTCTGATAAGGGTCTAGTATCCATAATATATAAATAACTCCTACAATTTGACAACAAATAGACACACGCAATTTTTTAAAATAGATAAGGGACTCAAATGGATATTTCTTCAAAGAAAATATACAAATAGCCAACAAACACATAAAAATATAATCAGTGTTATCATTAGGCAAGCGCTAATCAGAACCACCATGAGATACCACTGCTCACCAAATAGAATTGGCATACAAAAAAGTGAAATATAACAAGTCATGAAGAAGTTATAGAAAAATTGGAACACTCATATATTACTGGTGGGATAGAATGTAATGTATGTAATGAATATAAGAGGGTGCAGCTTCTGTGGCAAACAAGTTAATGGTACCTTAAAAATTTAAATAGAATTATTTCATAACCTAGCAATTCTAGTTTTACTTATATGCTCTCAAAAATTAAAAACATATATTCAAACAAATACATGTATGTGAGTGTTCAAAGCAGTATTATTCATAATAACCAAAAAAAGGACACAAAAAGATCCATCAATGGATGAATGGATAAATAAAATTTGATAAATGTATATGATGGAATATTATCCAACCATAAAACAGAAATGAAGTACTGATAAATGATACAATGTGGATGAACCTCAAAACCATGTTTCTGAGTGAAAGAATCTTGAAATAAAAGATCACTTCATGTGCGATGATCACTTCTTTCTATATGAAATATCCAGAATACGTAAATATATCATGGCAGAAAACAGGTTAGTGATTATCAGTGGCTGAAAGCAAAGGGGATTAAGGAGTGACTACTTAATGAATATACGGGTTGTTTTTTTTCTTTGGATGATGCAAATATTTTGGAACTATTTTTAGGTGATGGTTGCACAACATTGAAAATGTACTAAATTTTACTGAATTGTACACTTCAAAATGATTAATTTTATGTTAGTAATATCGCAAAAGATAAGTGATGAAACATAAGAATTTGCATACTTTTTTGTTTGATTCTCTTTCTCTTCTATTATCATAAAATTTCACAATACTACATAAATAGAAAACATCCTAAATATTTCCAGAGTGAACAAATAAGCAAATGACTTGCCCATGGATGGGCACTATCTGAATAGTAGACTTCTCATCAATCACTCTGGATACTAAAAGATAAAAGAGTGATCAATGTTGTTCATATTCTAAGGATACATTGTTTTTAAACTTGAATTCCATGCCCTGAAAAAGTATAATTAAATGTAACAATAAAATCAAGACTTTATGAATGGACATAAAGCTTTTACCTCCCATACATCATATGTAAAACAACTGAAATGTTTAGACATCATATTATACTTTCCAATTAGTAATATACTTATGATACTCCAGCTTTCTGTTAAAGATGACATTTGTACATTTTGTCATCATACAAAGACAATCCATTACTCCAAAAAAAAATAAAAATCTATGAAAATATTCACAGTTCAATTAGAAAACAAACTAAAAAGTAGCATGATTTTCATAACTGGTATATATTAAGAGAAGAAACTTCATATAATCTTGCAGCTTTAAATATTTTCCTTTAAGTCACTTAAGTGGCATCATTTCATTTAAAATGTATGCTAATAAATAAAATAAATACTTCCTATAATAATATACTAAGTACATTTTAAATAATCATAATTGTAAATATTATTTAATGTGTTTTCCATTTTCCACATTTGTTTCCACATTCTAAGAATTTGGTACACTGAATTATGATTTGTCCTTTTTCTTTCTTTTTTTTTTTTTTTGGTCCCTCCCTCCCTCCCTCCCTCCCTCGATTTGTCCTTTTTCAAACAAAATCATACAGGTGTCCGAATTATAAAATGTATAAAACTATATTATGTGTTATTTTCTCAGTACATCTATCTATTTTCCCAGAAATATTAAAAGTCTGTTGATTGAATGGAAGAATTTTATTTTCATGAATCTAACAGCTTTTCTATATACCTTTGTATTTAAGCACCTGTGTTTTTTTTTTTTTTTTTTTTTTTTTTTGTACAAAATAATTAGAACAACTTTTGATTCAGCTAAATTCCAAACACTTATGTCTTTGGTAAAACTTCTAGCTACTAACTTTATTCTTATTGCTTTACTGGTGACTTTACAGGGATAGACAATGAGGAGATTCATCAATTACAAGATTTTCAGAATATTTTTTTTCCCGTGATATTCTCTTTTAACAGAATAATTGTACATTCCTCTATCAAAACATGGACTCTCCTTAAATGAAACACTCAGTTCTCATTAATACTCACTTTTAACTGGGCAAAATCTGTAAAATCACTTTTCTATTTTATCTTTAAAGGAAAGTATCTCCCTTTAACAGGTAGTGATACATTTATGAGCTTTATGAACAAGAAATAACTACATCACAGTTCAATTTCTTCCTTTGTTCAATCTTGAATTCCTCACTGCCTCACAGATATTCTGTAAGAGAACTCTAATAAACCTTCCTCATACAAATCTCTGCCTCAACATCCACTTCCCTGGGAACAATCTAAGATGCAATCCATATTCGAATTATTCTTATGAACACATCACCCAATTTCTTGTAGCTATCTATGCAAAGAATAAAATGTTTTATTTCCACTGTTTTGATCTAAACCTACCACTTATTTTCCCTTGTTTTTTTCCCCTATGAGAAATTAGGAGTCTCTACTAGACTTCTTCAATATTTCTTCTAACACTTCCTACAGATTTCTTATTTTTTAATTTCAGCATATTATGGGGGTACAGATGTTTAGTTTACATATATTGCCTTTACCCTATCCAAGTCAGAGCTTCAAGCATGTCGAACCCTAGACAGTGTACACTGCACCCATTAAGTGTGAATATTGGCTTCTACGGCAAAGGTGAAACTTTCTTTCAGAGTTAACAAACCCAGTATTTCTCTTGGCCCAGTTGAATAAATACCATACTTTTACTACAGATTATCCTTTCTTGAGCTTTGTGATGTCAAATGTTTCTAGTTCTCCTATAGACTCTCCTTATCCCTATTTCTTGGATTCTTTAAGGAATTACGAGTCCTTTTTCTTGCTCCCCAAACATATGTATTGCTGAGTGTCCAGTCCTGTAGTTCCCTTCTATTGTATTCTCTTCCTTTGTTGTCTTCTCTCTTGTCTTGTCTTCTTCTCTACACTTTTCTCTTATCTTCTTATCCTATGCTTGTTGCTCTGGTAATATAATTCCCACAAGGATCATCAAAGATCATATTTACCTAAGTCCCTCTAAAGCAGTAGGCTTGTTCATGAGTGTCAGGACCAGGTGTTTGTTGGACTTCTGCCTGGGCTACTCCTCTGGAAATTAAAATGGTATCAGGACAAATTTTAAATGATTTTAAATTAATATCACTAGGAAAGTTATTTAATTACTCTGATTATAAATTCATTAGAAAGAGTATGGATGTATTTATTAATACTTATTAAATATCAAAATGCATTCTAGTTACTTTTATAGGCACTGGAAGTATAGCAATGAACTAAACAAATGAAAATGCCGAATGGAGCTTACATGCTAGCAATGAGAAGTAATGAGAGGTACTCACATCATTCTATTTTAAATTATACCCATGCCTATAAACTTCTATTGTTTATTTCTTATAATCTTTCTTATGCTTATTCATATAACAAAAATTATAGACCTTAGTGTATGCTGGCAACTATATAATACATTATTTTTGCAGAGATAACACAAACATTAATTTAATGCAATACAAATTTTAGTGGGATGCCAAACATCCAAACAAAGGAAATATAAAATGGCATTACTAAAGTATCTATAGAAATATATTCAGGGAGTAGAAGAAATCTAGGGGAGATTTCGGGAAGAATTTTCCGGAATTAATGCATGAGGTGAATTTTGGAAAAAAATGAATAGGTAGTATATGAAGTAGTTGGCAAATCAAATAGGTGATAAATGGCTCATTATGCTTAAAAAAGAACAAACCAATGCCTGGAGGTATAAGAAGCATGATTTCATCTTAAGATAGTATTTCAGTATGGTTGGGGGTCAAAGAGGGAGATGGGGCCACATCGGTACAGGTTTTCATCCATGCCAAGTGGATAGAAGTGTTAGTACTTTTCCTCACTATAAAAGCAATAGGTGAAGAAAGAATTAAGATACTAATGTACGTAAGGCAAAGTTAATGTCATTAGCCCTATCCTCATCTCCCTGAACAAAAACACACAGTCTAATATATCAGAGGTTATAAATATGTAACTTTTAACTAATATTGTTTTCTCTCCCAAAACGTAAAATTTCTAGCATTTTTTCTTGTTCGTCTTTTTGCTGAATAATTTATCTCAAAGAGCTTCTCATATCATCTAAGCATTTTCATACACTCGTTTTTAACAATGAAGGAATTATTCATTCTTGTTCAACTAATCTCCAATGAGTGAATATTTAAGTGGTTCCTTTGTTATTGTGATTAGTTATCATATTGAGTACTATTAATATAATGAATAATTTTGTACATTAGTCTTCAGATATTTTTAAGAATACATTTACTGGATAAATTTCTAGAGGAAGAATTGCCACATCAAATATTAATTGTTACTTTATTTTTTGTTATTTTAAGATATTCACAGCTAAAACGTACTTCAAAATCTGCTGATAAGTGTAAAACTTTTTCATTTTTACAAGATTGTTTGGGGAAGAACTGTATTTCACTATTATTTTAATACTAGTATTTTTTATTGAGTAAAGCCACAAATTAGTTCATATGTTAATTGGTAAGAAAAGTATGATGATCAATTCAAATTTTTCAAAAATCTTTATTATAAATTAAAACATAGAAATAAGCAAAAGGGGAGAGTCCATTTAAGTAGATTTTGAAACAAAATTAACTCTTTCTTTTGTAAATGTGCTTCTGCTTCCATTTGGACTCTGTCATTCTTGTAAACATTCATTGTAAAACTGAGATATCTTAAAGAAGTGCTTGGAACTAACAGATAATTCACAGTTGTGTGTTTATTTAGACTGGTATTGATACTTCAAAAATTCATACTCTCTTTTGCCTGATATCTATGTTCATTATATCTTTTGATTCTCTTTTTCTTGTTTCATTGCTAATTGACATCAAGAATCCTAGATTGTCATTTTCTCTGTCTCTTGGTAACTTCACAGGTTGTTTGAAAAAGAAATTGTGTGTGTGTGTGTATACCTTTTTACAAACTGAGTCATTTTATTGTCACTACTTCATAACAAAACCAATTTTAATTTCTTGAAAATTTCAAGTGACATTTTTTGAATTTTTAAGTTATAATACAGTTAAAATATAGTTATGATGTTAATAACTATAATGAAGTTAAAAATATCTTAAAATACTGAATTCTAGTATTTTATCTAGTACTTGAGATATCTAGTACTTGAGATATGTCTGAGATTTTTTTTCTTTTTAGGAAAACATCATCAAATTAAATAGACATTCCCCTTTTTATATATAGTTTAAATTATAGTTATTTATCTTATAGCTTTTCTGATCAATTAATTTTTTTGAAGTAGCTATGTGAAAAAATGACCATGAGGCACATTATTTCACAGTGAAGAATTATTCTAATAGGTTTATTTATAGTTTTTCTGACAATTAACCTAACCTGAGAAATATGAAGAAAACAACCTCATTGCATCTGTATAGACAGGTATAGAGGATATATGTGGTTCCATTCACTACATAAATGTTTCTCCCAAGATAGTGTTGCTTGGATACTCATGATCAAAGTGCATTGTTCAGGTTACATCATATTTACCAAGATTGTTAGCCTTAAATGAGCATAGAAAATCACTAGATCATTGCAACAACTTCAAAGAAGTGTGATAAAATAATGGGGTACCTCCTAAAATTTTTGCACTATTAATGAGAATCATCATTTCACTGCCTTCACTGAATTTTTCCCATATATTTACATACACTAGACTGTATTTATTTTTTTAAAAAAGAACTAATTTTGCAAAATTGACCTTGTCCTGTACAAATATAAATAAGATGATTTTTCTCATAAATCTTGCAAGTCCTACAGTGATTCAAATGTCTAGTATAAATACAGTAAGAATGGTATTTGGATGTTCGAATATAATTCAAATTGAATACCAACATAAACTTTCATTTCCTCTAAATTTTCTGATCCATAGAGGGAAAAAGAAATGTTAGCAGTAAAAACGTTAGAAATGCTTCTGACATAGAAGAGGCCATTCTTATCACAATTCACACATTTCAGCTACCTTTTGTCCTATGAAGTTCCTTTTGACATAAATGCAAACTCTGCTTCTTTTCAGCTTTACGCAAAGCTAAAATAGAAGCCTTTATTTCTAGCCTTGACCAGAAAGTCAGAAAAGAGAATGTGTACTTTATGATTCCAGCATTATTCACCATGAAAATGGTCAAGATGAAGCACACATTACCAGGAGTAAAATGACATGAGAGAAAATTAGGATTCACTCAACGATCATATTATATCTCATAAAATACAAACTAAGGTTGTAGCTTCAAACACATAATTTTCAACAGGCAATTTTTACACCCTAGCGAGCATTAACTACAGTAATTTATTTTCACTCTCATTATTTCATTCCAACTTTTGAGAAATACCTGCTTAGTAGGACCCACTTTAAGTGATGCTATCCATTGTGCTCTCACTGTACAAAATTCATTAAATGTAAGAACTATTGTCAAAAAGAATAGAGTTTAGAGTGAAAATAATACAACATATTTGCATATGTTGCTAAAATCAACTCTCTGGCTGAAATGTACTTTGGCAATAGAATTTGCTTTAGGATATTTGCTTGTGAAGTTTAATCTCTTTCCAATAAAATTTGCAATAAAGGTTTAACAATTGTGCGTGTGCATGTGTGTGTACATATGTCTGCACCGTGCTAAAAGTGCTGGGAATGTAAAGGATTGAATTACTTTTCTTTTCACATCCTGCACACAAGGACATTCAAACACACACATATAAACACACACATAACTCAGCAATAAAAAATATGAAAACACTATAAAATATATAGTAACAGAGCACAGTAAAAACAGCAACCACTCACCAGCAGGTGGGAAAATGGCTCATAAAAAGCAACATCAAATGAAGACCTTTTAAATCTAAATAACTTAATATTCATAGAATAAAATGGAAGAAGTGAATAAACTGTAAAGGTTCGAGAATTAAATGGTGAATTAAATATGATGTTGTTATGCTGTGATTAATAGTGAATGTCCTATTGTTAAAGGTTTTAAAAGAATGGCAATTTCAACTTATTGGAGCATTTTACCTAAAAAAGAACAATTAAAATGTTTGAAGAGGATAACATTGTGATATACAATTAAAAAAAAGTACACTGGTAAGAACATAAAAAGCTAATTTGAAAAGGGAAGAGGAAATCATAGTTAATGGGACCAATTAAGAATCTAATATAAGAAAGCCCACTGGCGAGATTGAGAGATTTACTTCTGACAGCGTCATCAGCTATAGAACCATACTTAGGAGTTTGGGAGATAAGTCAATAGAAACAGATCAATTGCAGAAGAGGAGTAAAAAGAGGAGACATCAACAATAAACTCAATGTATTTTTTTTTTTCTGGAATCTACTTTTTGTATACAGTACAGTCATCCATCTTTTGGTACATGTGGGGGACTGGTTTCAGGACTTTCTGCATATACCAAAATCCACACAGACACAAGTCCTGCAGTAGGTCCTGTAGAACCCACATCTATGAAAAATCACCCTACATGTGCATAGTTTTCACATCCTGCGAATGCTGTATTTTCAACCTGTGCTAGTTGAAAAAAATTGCTCATATAAGTGGATCAACACAGTTGAAATCTGAGTTGTTCAAAGAGCAACATCACTTTCTCTATTGGATGCTTTTAGTGCTATATGAGGCAAAAAATTAAAATAATTTTTATCAGGGCTTGCAACATATGGCCAAACACTAGAAATAAAAAAAGTAGTCTGGTCTGTGCTTTAGTTGCAGGTGGAAGGAAAAAACTAAGAAATGAGAATGACAAGTCCTAGTCTAGGGATTGATAACTGTAGAAAGGTAATAGTAAACTCAGATTTTTATCCAACTTCGAATAAATATCTGAGAATCAGTGAAGCTTTAAAATTGATTATTGGGGCTTTAAAATTAGTTATTGAATGTACTTTCTATACTAGATCTATATTATGACTTAATATAGTTAATGGTTTAGCAAATTAAAAAACCTAAGCAAAAATGATCTGTTTAACCTCTGGAAGATCCTGCTAAATATTTGATTGTATGAATGGATCATTTTCTTTTGTACATTAGCTTGAAATCCATTTTATATCCATTTTATTTATCCTTTTGTATCCATTTTATTTTATATTCATTTACAAAAGATGTTCCTTAAATATTAGCAGTGCAAGCCATGTTAACTACTGATATATAGTTGAGACTGAATTTATCACAAACATACAATTACA
The DNA here is from genome assembly GCF_040939455.1 of Microcebus murinus. NCBI lineage: Eukaryota > Metazoa > Chordata > Mammalia > Primates > Cheirogaleidae > Microcebus > Microcebus murinus. Next base: position 20,495,234 of record NC_134114.1, read on the forward strand.
GAATATTATTCATCAACTTCAGCCTCTTCTATGACTAAACCTTTTCAAGTGTGATTCCAACAAGAAGAAATTTCCATGATTTGAGTGTTTGTCTATCTGCCCTAATACAATTTAGGGAGCATGTGTTAATGAATATTTCTTTGAATACATTTTCTTTTACTTTGTGTTATTATTTCATTTTGTGTTTTAACATGATGAATAGATTTAAGGGTTCAAAACAGTGTTTATAATACATTTTTATATTTTAAAGTGCATTAGAATACAAAAAAACCTGTAATATTTAGATTATTTATTATGGCTCAGTTTTAACTAAGTATCTTGCATAATACATTTTAAAACTTAATTTTTCCCTTTCTCATCCATTTATTAAAATATATATATTCACATTAAGAAAAGGCCACTTTAGCAAGTAAAATAATGATTTTGTACTTATGAAGATAAGTAAATAAATGGACATGGTACATGCTTTGTGTTTCCCACTTTGTGGAACTCCAGCGAAGTAGTTCAGTGAGTTTGAAGATATCTGCCTGCTCATGTTTAGATCTGATATCTTGTGCTTAATCAGTGCAGTGATTACAATTGAGATAAATAACATCACAGTCCTATGCTTAAAAGGCTAGATTAAAATCAACATTGAATTGAGTGTTAATATGTGCCATATACTGAACTGAATGGGGGGAGGGGTATCTATATTTCAAGAATAAACTAGTTTGGATGGATAGGATGGGAATATTTTTTATAAAATGCAGAAGACAAAATGATGATATAAGTTTTAATTTATTTTATTCCCTCCCTAGATTTATTAAGGTATATAAGTGACAAATTAAAAATGTGTATTTTAAGGTGCACAATATGTTTTTATTTATTTATTTATTTTAGAAATAGTGTTTTGCTCTGTTTCCTAGGCTGGTTTTAAATCTTTTTTTTTGGAGAGACAAGGATCTTTCTATGTTGCTTAGGCTCTAACTCCTGGCCCCAAGGGATCATCCTGCCTCATCCTCCCAAAGCACTAGGATTACAGGTGTAAGACACTACGCCATGGACAATGTAATGTTTTGAGTTTCGATATACATACACATTATGGAGTGATTATCACGATGAAGCTTATATATATATATACACACACACACACATACACACACTCACATACACACACACTAAGTGTGTGTGTATAGTTACTGTTTTGTGTTTCTATTTGTGGTAATAACACTTAAGATCTCCTCTCTTAGCAAATTTTATGTATTAAACATATTATTACTAACTATAGTCACTATGCTATATATTTCAACTCTAGAAATTATTTATCCTATAACTAAAAGTTTGGACCCTTTGGCCAACATCTCCCCATTTTCCCATCTCTCAGCTCCATATCTGTTTATATATCATCTTACATATAATATGATGTTATATGATATTTCATATATATGTATATATATATACACACATATATTAGAATGAAAGTTTAGAAAGCTCAAAAGATTAAGGGCTGACTAGTGACATTTGACATTTGTCCTCACTCTCTTGTTGACACTCTGATAAAGTGAGTGGAGGTGCTCACAATTGCCCCCAGAAAGAAGGGAAGCTAATTGATTTCATAGGAACTTGAGATGTTGTGACAGGAAGAGCAAGGGTGTGACTCTAAGATTAACTCCCAGTCCAGATGAGAAGTGACTAGAAAACCTTTAAGTATGGCAAGCACAAATTGCCATTGGAAGCTCTAAAATATTTGACAGCAAGAAAGCGGTAAGTCATTTTGTTTCTTAACATGCTACAGTACCTCAAAATATGAAAAAAATTATCATAAAGAGTGCCATGTCAGAGAAAGGAAATGACTTACATTATCACCTATGAACACTCTGAAAGTTCTATCTAATGTGATAAAAAAAATGAACAATACAAAATAAGTATACCTTTGGGGAAATAAATGAGAGTTTATTTTGACTTAGCACATTTTAAAAGCTTTTAAATATGAAAATACAAGCATCAGTAGTACATGGAACCTTTTCACATTGAGCTGCATTTCTTAAAAGCAATCTTGGTGTCTTCACAAAGTAGTTGTGTTGGACAGATATAACCACTGAGGATAATTAAGAAAGCCTGACCCAAACAAATATGCAGATAGATAGAAAAAATTTTATTTTGACAACACTGGACATGAACTCAAAGAGGAGGAACTGCAAAGCTCTGACCTTGATTTTAAGCTTTGTATGGCCGGTGCCATTACCAGGATTTCCCCTTGAGGATACTTCCCAGTATTGGGGAATAATAACTGTATAATTGAAGCTCAAATAGAGACCAGCAGTATTTTTGTGCTGAGGAGACATAGATTGAAGCTTGGGTCTGCAAGAATGGTAAGAAATTGGAAGGCACAAACTGAGAGACAAGTCACAAAGATTAGAGCCATCACGTCTTTATCCTGATGTGTTTAGTTATGTCTACACTTCACATGCACAACATAAAACTTCAAGTAACTAGGCCGGGCGTGGTGGCTCACGCCTGTAATCCTAGCACTTTGGGAGGCCGAGGCGGGCAGATTGCTCAAGGTCAGGAATTCGAAACCAGCCTGAGCAAGACCCCGTCTCTACCAAAAATAGAAATAAATTAATTGACCAACTAAAAATATATATACAAAAAATTAGCCAGGCATGGTGGCGCATGCCTGTAGTCCCAGCTACTCGGGAGGCTGAGGCAGTAGGATCGCTTAGCCCCGGAGATTGAGGTTGCTGTGAGCCAGGCTGACGCCAGGGCACTCATAACTTTGCAGAAAAGGTTGGCAAGAAGACTAAGGAATTGAACAGAGATTTCAGCATCAGGAAACAGAAATTAAGAGTTGAATCCTTGACAAGTTAGTGTGGGTTTGCAAGTGCTTTGAAAATCCTGTAGAGCTCAAGAAGGAGCAAGTCCTAGAAGTAATGACAAAACTAAACAATTTCTGCCATAAAATAATATTTATATAAACAGAAAGAGTTATAAGAGAAATCAGATAAAATATTGATAATTGGTAATTCTGTCTGAAGGGTTTACAAAAGTTCTTTGTACAATTTGAGTGACCCTTTGGAAAGTTTGGAAAAAAAGTCACCAAAAATACACAGGCGTATTGATTGGATTACATTTAACCCTTAGATTATTTTCTAGTCTTCTAATTTCTTAGTATACTGTATTTCTCCATTTATAGCATTTGTAATTCAGCTTGAATCTGTGAGAGTTCCAGCTTATTCATATTATTACCATACCTTAGAATTTTCCATAATTCTGGTGACTGAGTGATTTAAGTCTACATGTTCCTAATGTGCATTGTATTATAAGTTTACTGGTTACTTGGATATCATCTTTTCTGAAGTATCTATTCAGTCTTTTTGCTCACTTTTATATTCCCTTCTTTACTTTTTTATTGATTTATACACCTTTGTATGCATAATTTGTCATATATGTACTAAAATTATGTGTATTAAAATTAAAATTTGCACACATATTTTGTGGTTATACCCTTCAATGACTATTTCAGCATCTATAATCTAATAGCAAGAAACAGTTGAATATAATTATAGATTACTATATAAATAAGATTAAAGAAATTTAACAATATAATTATATTTAACATTAAAATAAACAGTCCATCTTCAAATATGCCAATTGTCCCAATAATGTCATTAAAATAATTTCCCACTCAAATCCAGATTCAATTCAAGGTCATATGTGTCACTAAATAAGCATGTCATTTTAATCTATTTAATCTCAAACAGTTCTTCAGACTAGTGGAAATTCACAAGGTAATTTTGAAAGTTTCATGAAAATGTAAGGGACCTCAAAAGCTACAATGATCTTAAAAAGAATGACTATGGTTAGGGAGCTTAAATGACAAGATCAAAAATAAACCATAATGCTTCAATAATTAAGGCAGTTTGGTATTGATATCAAATATAATTGACATTTTAGTTATTGATAACAATAATTAACTCTTTATGTAATATATATATATATATATATATATATATACTAAATAACATCCAGGAGCAAACAAAAACTAGGAAGATTATATGCAAATAAGGGAATAAAGTGAATTCTATATTAACACCCTTGAGATTATATCTCATTTCTTGTATCATACAAAATACAGAGTTCATGCAGCAGTCTATTTTAAATTAAGGGATTAGAAGTCAGGATTTAGGGCTGCAGAACTGGTCAAAAATTGACAGGAGAAAATACAGGAATGTAGAACTTCACAGAAGAGATTCCCTAAAACTTACATGCACATGATAACATGAAGCTGCCTCCTAAACTGAACATGTGTAGAATGAGACATACTATACCTGTTATAGAATATGAGTAAGGAGTCCAGAGAAAAGGAACAGCCTGAAGACTGACAACTGAGCAAATATTTTTAACTACTCCAGATACTTCAAAAGAATAGTTTAAAATTCAAGCATCTCTTAGGGAGATGTTCATGGTAAACACTTTGGGATTTCCAGTGAAACACCAGTGGAGTGATAATTTAAGATGAAGGCAGATATATTAAAAATAAAAGTTATACCACTGGATTAAAGGAATAAACAAAATAATAGTCTGCCTTGAAATTTCTAAAGCAAAGCCTACCTAGAATCACAGTAGCATCCAGGAACTTTATTGCCTCCTGGGACAAAACTCAACACTTGTTAAACAAGATAATAGAATCTCCACAATATACTATTGGTAATGCTAAGTATGCAATTTAAGTTTTCTAGAGATTAAAAAAGTAGAATAATATAACACTTAATGAAAGAATAAATAACCGATAGAAACAGACACAAAGGACATTCAGATGTTGGATTTAACAGGGCAAAAACTTTGACAATATACACTAGGAATGTCATAAAATATGTGAAAATTTGAACAGATAAAGGACACCTAGACATACTAAATATAATGCCAGAATTAAAAATTTATAATAGTAACTGGACACAGAACCATAAGAAAGAATATATCTAAAGACAGTAAAAATAAATTTCCCAAATTTAAGCACAGAAATAAAAACGTATTTAAAAACACAGTCTTCACCTATCGAAGAATATGAAATACAATGAGATAACATGCCACAAAAGAATTGTTTTTAAAAATGCCCATTTAATTTTAATATTTGATGAAAAGTAACTCACTGATCTAACAAGACTAGTGACTCCAAGCAGGATAAACAAAAACCACATCTAGGTACCAGAGTAAGACTGATGAAAATCCAAGATGAAATATGATCTTGTATCTAGAAAATCGCAGATACTCCACCAAAAGACTCATGGAATTGATAAGTAAATTCAGCAACATCTCAGATTGTGGAATCAATATAAACAAATTAGTAGCATTTCTATATACTAATAACATCAGCGAGTATCTAATAGTGGATTTGATCACCTACAAGTTTGAAAATAGAGGAAAAGAATGTTGAAATATTAGAAATAATTCAAAAGCACTGACACCAGTGGAACTATGAAGAAAAATTACACATTTAATTTGGTAGCCATAATAACGAACATTTTCTACCACTTTTAATATTTTAAAAGTATTTTCACAGTCTCTTATATTCCAGCAAAATAATAAAGTTCACTTACATTTTAAATGCAAGTGTGTCTAAGAGTAGTTACAAATCTTGATTCAATCTAAATTGATTTATCTTTTAATTCTTCATACTGGTTTATAATAATCCCCATTAAAGACATAGAGATTATTTTGGAGTTAAAGTGATTCTAAAATATGTGGAGTTTAAGAGAGTAGAGGAAAACTGGAGGGGTTATTTGCAATTAGAACCCTCCAAAATAATGGAAATACAAGAAATTAATTGGAAGAACAGCAAAAACAATCTACATCTATTGAGAAAGTTTGACTTTGATGTACAATGTGTTAGGAAAAGGAAATATATTTCTATTAAATGCTTTTTGCTTTTGCTGTTCGACATGATGTCAGTCTTTCAGGATCCAGACTAATAAATACCCAATAGAGAATTTTTAAAATAGTAGCTGGTTACTAATTTTGAGTAAACTTGTCATGTCAAACATTTGCAGGAGAAAAAAAAAAAAAGTTAAATCCAATACAGGCTCAAAACCCAAATGTCACAGATTCTAGGAGACAAAATAGAAGACATATCAGAATAATTGAAATTGTGCCATGAATAAGATTTGGATAGTGATCTCATAGTTCTGTGGATAAAATTATAGCCAGAGAGAATGAAATGTGTTTTATATAAGGGGATGCATAGGAGTTGTGATAGGATCTAGAGCAAGAAAAAGAGATAAGATTATGGACAAGGAGGTCAGATACATCCTGAGAAAGGGTCTGTGACATGACCAAAAAATGATCAGGCTTGTTCTGGAATAAGAAATATTTCACATTGACTAGAACTAAGGTTACAAAATCATGGGGACATAGAATATAAGCTGAAATATGCAAGAATATTGAACACTTTGAATTCCACTTAAGTAAATTTGCATTATTTTTCTACAGACATTTCTGTTAGTTCCAGACATTGGTATTATTTAAGAAACAGTGTGTAAACTGTTTTTGAATAGTTTAGTAGTTTAGTATGCTAGTAGTTTAGTGTACCGTACAATGCTGCAATGGTCCGGTGAAGTGGCCATACCGTACAATGTTGTCTGTAAGGGTATTATCAGTGAAAATTAGAAGATGGAGCTCTATTTTAAAAGTAGATTTTTAGAGAACTCAGTGTGCAACAAGACTTATTGCTTAATGTTTTTATTATATATTCCAGAGTTTTAAATAACCAACCTATAAAGAGAATTTTGGAATATGATGTTCTCATAAATCAGAAGCTGCTGCTACATGATTGCATCATAAGTTATGACATTTTAAAACCTCCATGAAGACATTTTATTTAGATTCTGAAAAACACTATAATATACTATAAAAGTCATCAAACAGCCTTCAGTAAATTCGATACTTTATTTCAGTCTCTAATTCCTCTTCTACCTATTACTTGCGCACATCAAACTGCCATACTCTAAAAGCCTAACAGAAAATTTCCTATCCAAGCCAATTGTTTTATATATGTTTTAGGGATATATCAATATATAGTGGATACATTAACCTATGTAAATGTGAAAGAGTCACACCCTACACTTTGATACTCAGTCAAATATAAATAGATTCCTATACATTTCACATCTGGTACTTGTGTTTCCCATTGTTTTAGGTAACACTGAAACTAATTCTAACCAGGAAAGCAGAGCTTGGTAAGTGTTAAAATCCCCTTCCACTTTAGATTCCATGATTATACTCATGATGATTTCATCTATGGAATAACAAACATTTTGAATTTAAATTATGAAAACGTCAGAGCTAACTCTCTAATAAATATACCATATTGTATTCTGATAGTGTCTGCTTATAGACAGTTCATTGGCATCATGGTTCTTTGTCTTGCACAAAGCAAGTGCTAAATACGTGTCTTTGAATTAAAATGTAATGGTCAATTAAGTTGATATACAACATTATTAAATGAATCCTAATATATTCCTACAAGAAGAATAAACAAAATGTCATCTACATCTGGAAATTAGTTATCTCCTCATGGAATAAATATGGATTAACAACCAGATATTAAAATCAAATAGTTAAATTCTGCTCAATTCTCAATAATAATTAGCACATGATTAATTGAGTATTGATCCATTATAACCAGGATTCTTCAGAACCTTAATAGAATGTGTAAAAAAAAATCAAGTGCTGTAACGGTTCTCTAACAGAATAGTAGGGGCATTTGCTGTGCTTGTTGTTAAATTTATTTTGATTCCTCTGTTGAGCAGCATTAGCATTCTGCCTCAATAATTCAGTCACTTATGTCTATTCTAATTATAGAGAAACTAGATGGGGTTGTTATGACTTTGTAATCCTCTTTAGTAAGAACAAAAATTTTTCCATGATACATAAAACAACATTAGTAAATCTCTGATAGTTTCCATCAAAAGTAAGCAACAAAATTTCATTGCAGTATTGTGAAAAATAAAAACTTGCTCTTAATTCCAACATTGTTAACCTTTCTCCCCTGTATTACAAAAATTTGAAATGGTATGAAGAAAAATCCTACAGCATTTCCTTATAAGAATATTATCTTAATTCATTTTCCTGTTTTCTAATCCACTCTGTCAATAAAAGCAAACTGATCATTTCAGATTTGTGCTCCTCACACAACTAATTTGTACAAGAGCTTTTATCAGATTATTCACATCTGATGCTCTATGTAACAACAACTCAGCCTGGAATTTTAGGCTTTCACAGTGAAGGTCTAGCTTTATCCTAACAGACTATCCTTTTTTTTTTTTTTTTCTTTTTTTGTACTATATGCAATCCCACCATCTTAGGTTTACCCATATGCACACTTTTGTTAAAATTTTACTGTCTTTTCTTGTTCACAATCGCAGGCCTTTCCAAAATTCTAGAAAATATCAGAAATTTGGAATTGAAAAATTCTGATGGCAATTTAACACAACAAGAATCTCAGGGCTGGAAAACTTAAATAACTTCTAAGTTCTATATAGTTACTGAATGGCACAATCAAAACTAAATCTCATAAGTTGCATGTCTCTATGTATGCACATATATAGTTTATTAAATTTTGCTGCATTTTATTTGTTCTAAAACTGCTTCCTCTAAATTTAGAATCAAACTCTATAGGTTTTACCTCCATGAGTTATATGTCCTTTCAAATTCATGCAATTTTATAATACCTATTAATTAACATGGCTCTTACTATTTTCTGTGATACAAAGCTTCTATAAAACTAAGAACAAACTACAAAACTTTCTTCCCATTTGAAGCTACCTATTCTTTCTCAATCATGGTGCATGGTGAACATGATAGGCCTTTTCTTTACAAGGAGCACCACAAATGTAGTGGATCCTGGAAAAATAGGTTTGGGTTTATCCAGGGCAACCAGATGTATTGTGTCAAAAACAAAAGCAAAAACAACAAAAAAAAAATCTGCATGGTGTTCCAGAAGTTAAATTCTTATCAGAATTTATGTGTTTGACTAATCAGGGATAAGGCTGCCGCTAGACTCTATGTATGCAAATGAATAACAATGTTAAAAGCCAGGGAAGCAGGTTTGGAGAGAGTATATAGGGAAGGCTCTTACCAACTTAATAAATGCTAAGAAGTGGTTAAAATCTGCTTTTATAATGAACTAGATATGTGGTAATGGCATACCTTAAATAAGGCACTATAAGAAAACAGAGAAAGCTTTATTTTCCAAAAAGTAGTTCATGCAGTTAATATTTTTTTTGAAATTTCCCTTTTATATACATATTATTTTCCATGGAAAATAGAAAAATAGTTAAGTTTGGATTTGTTTTACTCATCCACCAAAAAATCTTATTATTATATTGAGTTTTCCATTTTTTGTTCATGATCTCATTGCTTATGATAAATAGGCACAAGAAAAGTGAACAACTTTACTTGTTAATGTATAAAATAAGATGATCCTTTCTCCAATACAAATGAAAAATATTTTATGAAAAGTAATGAAGAAAAACTATATATATATGTTTATTAATTGTTTATGACAGATTACTGAATTAATTAATAAATAATCAAGATTATTTAAAATGATTTAAAGTATAATGTATGTTTTAAAGTGTCAGTGCAGGAATGGTAATGAATTTAGAAATTAATCAATGTATATTCATTGAACTTTTAGAAAAAAGCATTTTTGTTTTCAGCTAAAAATAAATGCTTGTTGTAGAACCTTAACTGCCTTAAGATTATGAGTGTCTCTTTATATCTGTGGCTATTCTTCTGTATCTATGAATCTTCCAGGATAAAATCATTTCTGTAAGGTCCTGTGACCTCAGTGTGTCCTTTCCACGCTGTCTTAGCAGCAGAATCATAAGGCAATTTCACATTCTTAGACATAAACATTTGCCAGCTGAACTTGAATTTCAAGATGTTGGTTATTAATGACAGCGTGAAAAGTGATGTTAAATGAGGGATGCTGGAGGACGCCATATGACTAACCTGAGAAGAAATAACCAGGGAAAAAAAGAATCAGCAAAGGAACTGGATGGGACAAAATGAGCATGACCTAGGGAACCAAAAGAGTGAGATTTCAAAAGAAGAGGAAATGAATGGCTTCTGATAAAGGAGGCTGCATTTGATTGGCCCACACACAGAATGAAGAGTTAGATCAAGATTTTGGCAATTTATTTCACAAAATAAATGTGTTTTGGGTACAAAGTTAAAGGCGAAACTTCTATGATATTAGGTACTTTTATGTGCTTTAATTTTGGCCAAACAATATTCAGACAATTACAGTCACTTGAGGTATTCATGTGCCAAAAACTAATAAAAATTAATATATCATCTGGGCACAATGTTAATATTTAAAATTATTTTTTGTTTTATTCTCAGAATTTGAAATTCCCTCAGCATTGAGTAAATTGGATATAATTACAGTGAACAAATATGTTGTCCTGAGTATAGAATAGCATGAATGAGATTGGTAAAGTAATGATAGAAAAACAGAAAATGATGGACATTGAAAAGATCATGCTACTAAAGAAAGGAGAGAGGTAATGAACTGAAGAAAGAGAAGAAAGTCTCTTGACACTAACAAAAAAGAAGAGAAGCAATGAAGCCATTTTACTGAAAATTGAAGAGATTTACACATTTTCTATAATCATTTGCTCTGATTACTAATGAGCAACTGTCATTGCTACTGCTACTGACATAGAATGATATCTTCCTAAAGGTAGTGACATCTTTCTTTTGATCTTTTCTTCCTCCTGCTATGAACCCTTTAGTCTGGATCACAGGCAAGAAGTAGAATACTTGCCTGATATTAAGAAATAGAACTATCCAGAAGTATTTTATTTATTTATTATGCAGAGCATGCTGTTCTTAACTATGATGAACTGTTCACCAATAGATACCAATATAGTTTAGTAATTTTTGGCATGTTATAATTTCATTTATTTTGCCTCATATAACATGCTAAGCTATTTGCCCATGACTTTCAATTAAATTTCAAGGAAAACATTTTTCTAGCTACATACATATTCAATTAAGACCCATGTAGCTGATTAATGATGAATCAAGTCCACATATAACTTGTCTTGTTGTGATGCTTGTTATGAATATTGATTTACATTTAGCACCTAAATATATCACATTCCTCACCCTACCCCATTGAAAGAATTTGCAACATCATGCCTTTTAAACATCTTAATCAGTCAAATATTAATAATCATTAGTGATGTGGAAAAATGTTATAAAAATAAATAGCGATTACTTTAATCTTTTAGATTTCTCATATAAAAATTCTTACCTTGCCTACATATTGTGTGTCTGTACCTGTATACTCTTCCAACAAGAAGAACTGATTCCACATCCAGCCACGCTTGGTGCGACGTAGAATTTTACCACCATCTTTTGTCAGACCCCCTATCTTTTTGCTTGGTAAATGACTGTTAACTGTTTCTTGTAATGGGAGGGTGTCAACTGTATGGAACATATAGGTCCAGATGAACAATGGTAGGTAGTGGTAAGTCCTCATTATCTGTGGCTTCAGCAGGAAGTCAAATTCAATGTATTGTCTGTTTTTCCTGAATAGTAGGGGAGAAAAATGGCTTTATTAGCTTATGTTTCACTTTCCCATAACCTGTAAACTAAAAAACTTTTTCTATAAATTATTTCAATTCCATAAATAATATACTATATCATATTATGTTTACATAAGTGAATTATAAAAAAACTCATATATCACATAGATAACTAAGGAGACATACATAACTCAAGTAAACTAAGCAACAATTTAACAGCTAATTCTAAGATAACTATATTAGGGTCAGATAAATGTGAGAATAGCTGTAATTTAGAAAACAAAATAATTTGAAAAAATAAGCTCTAAAGTACACCAATTATCACATTAAATATTGGAAAGCACTTAGCCTAATAAAAGTAAAATACCCATTAATATATACATATATGTCTGAAATTACATACTTTAAAGATCACTGTTTTCTCTCCATAATCTACCATTTTTTACAATATATTTTTTCTCCTCTGCCTCTTCCTCCTCCTCCCTGTACTCCTCCTCCTCTTTTTTCTTTTATAATAGATTTAAATGTTGCCTCAAGGAAAACTAAATGGCACCAAATATATTTAGGATTCTGTTTTGCAATACTTAGCACCATGTTGATCCTTTATAATTGATAACCATTGTTTTCTAACAAATAGTTGCATAGGCTAGTCAAATTTATTTAAGACTGAGGAGTACATCCTCTAATGGAAGCATTTTACTTGATAATTAAAAAGAACAATAACAAATTTATTAATTAAAATAATATGTGAAAAGCACACAAAATGATACTGTAAAATTAGGTATAGTACTTTAGCTATGGGATAATATTACCTAAAATTTTGAAGCAATGTCTCCATGTTGAGATAGTAAGTTGATTCTTCCTGATATAAAATCATATTTCATTTGGTATTTCAGAATTAGTTTTGTTATTAAATTGGGTTTAATTTGAATGATATTTAATTTAGAAGATGTGAGATGACAGTGGTGATGATCTATTAAGCAAAATAAACCAATCTCAAACTAGTGTAGGCAAAAATATTCGTTGTATTGTAAAATCAAATTAAGTGTGGAAAGGAAAAAATTAAATGAACAAAGATGTAACAGGTCATTTTCTAATCATGAAAACTAGAATTAGGAACTTGAGTACCATATTTTCATTCATATTCTCTCTCTCTCTCTCATTGTTTTTTTTTTTTTCTCTAGCTCTAAGCCTCCTCAACCTGATAAAATATATAGGTGATAATTTCTACTGATTTCAAATTTAGCATCTTCAATTCCAGAAAGCAGTTTATATAGTCCTTTCTAACTTAATTTTAAAAATCCTAGAATAGACTTTGATTTACATGGTTTAGGTCAGACACTCAATGCTAAACCAAACATCTATGGATTCTGTCAAGGGACTACCAAGGTATAAAAGTCAAATATAAGGCTCTGGCTTGGCTTTATCCCTTACTACCTGTGAGCCTTTTGGATATTTACCCATAACACTTGGTCTCAATTACTGCATCTATAAAAGGAAATTAAGTAGTACCTGACTCAAAAAGTAGAATTCTTAACTTTGTTTTGAACTTTTATTAATAAAAAGTAATAACCCTGCATATTATAATGACTTATTTTATTTTTAAAACAGCATATACCTATGAGAAAACTGAAGCATGAAGAATTTAAGCAACTTGACAAAGTTCATACAGATAATAATTGTTAATACCAGTTTTCAGACCCATAACCTTGAATAATATTTTTACATAAGATAATGCATGTAAAACAGTTAGCTTAGTGCTAGCACACAACTCAACAGTTAGTGTTATTATCAGGATCATCACGATCATCAACCATGGTCACTTCCACCATAGCCATAGAGATATGGATTCAACATAGCCAAAAAGAGAATGGTGATTGGCAGGTAATGCTATAGATGCTTGCTATGGTCCAGAGCTATTGTTCTGTCCAGCATATTTTTGTTCCCTAATTCTTATACCCATAACTAAAAAAAAAAATGCTCTTACATATATGGTTACAAATATACACACTGCAGAATGACATAAATCCAAAGTCTTATCATTTTCTTACTCTGAAATCTCAGGTGATGGTAACTATCATTTATGTGGCTATTCATACTCCTGTAAACTGTGGGATAATTGGTTAATGTAACCACAATCAATGTAAAACTCTGAAAAAAATAAAAAAAATCTACAATGTCAAATAGTGCTTATAAAATGTGTAACGGAAAAGTAGCATCTAGCGGCCACTGGCCCAGAACATGCCCCGTAATTGGTAGATCAGTGGTGGTGCGGTGGAAAGTGAGCAGCCAGAGAATCTCAGGGACAACTGCTATTTTACATTGATAAAATACAGTAAGTTTCTTGGTCAAGCACACTGGCAACCCTGCTTTCTTCCCATTGGCAGAAAATTTTTTGGCCGTTGACCTTGCTGATAAACTTTACAAAAGGAATTGGAGAGTATTCTTTATTTCCTGGGGTCAGTTCAAACTATCATGTCCACTTTGTGTGGATCTGGCCTTTGAGCAGAAAAATCAAGCTGTATTAGATGGAGCAAGTGACTTAGGCAGGGGCCAGGATCGCACAGGCTTTTAGAAAGTACAGTAAGAAATTCACATTCATTTTCAGTGCAAAGGAAGGCAGTTGGAAGATTTTAACATGCCATGTTTAGAAAAGATTAATCTGGCACTGACTGGAAAATAGGCTAAAAGGTAGAAAAAGGATTTGGTTATGGAATAGATCAATTAAAGTTTATTGCTCTTGTCCAGTGAGAGATAATGATGGCATATGCAGAGAGAGAGGTGATTTGAACCAGATGCTGACACTCAGCTCAGATTTCCCTTTGATTCTTTAATATGTACACACACACACACATACACACACTATATACACTACAATTTTTGTATTCTTTTGCTTCTAATGATATGCACTTGCAGTGCTCTCTGAACAACTTCCCTTGGCTATTGGAGCCACTTTGCACACACACTCAGGAATCCTAACAAGTCTGCAAGTTTACAAGCATCTCCCATGGAATCCCACACCCAGTATATAACAGATACAGAACTATGAAAACCCACACGTTATTTACTTCTTAGCACTCCCCTACAGAATCATGCTGAAGCCAGACACCTTTGGCTTCTGTTCCATCCCTGCTCTATTTCTCCATTTGTTCCCTCGCTTCCTTGCCAGGCATAAATTTCTTTATTTATTTCAATTTATTTATTTATTTATTTTAAATTTCAGAATATTATGAGTTTTTCACAAAACTTGCCTCAGAGTTTGCTTCTAATAAATCAGACCTAAAACATGGATGAAATCTACATGTTTAGATATTCAGAATAGTAGATACTACCATCTTATGTTTTGATTATGCAAGGTGAAGGAAAAGAAAAATAAAATATAACTTTAAGATTATTTATTAACCAGGTAGATGACTGAGCCTTTTATTGAGTGTCATATCAGGGGAAAAGCAAATCTATTGGAAAAAGAAAGAATAACTTTTTTTTTCTTATTCTTGGTCAAAATAAAGAAGTCATTCATTATTTTGAATGTTAGTGCTGCCACTAACATCAGTTTGGCATAATTAATGATAGGGAGCAAAGTGATTCACTACCCTAATTATTTTATATAATTTAACTTGAGTATGTAATATTTACACATATACAGAGCAACTCTTTAATAGAGACTCTATATAAGCCATTATATTATTATTTTGAGGAAACTGAGGCACAGAAAGTTTAAATAATTTCCCAACCTTCTATAAGTAGAAACAGAAGAACTGGTAATTGAATACATGTACTCCCTTATTACTGGGCTCTACTGCTTCAGTAATAGCCTATTAATACTGTAATGCTAATAGCCAACATTATTCTGTTACTTGCTTTCTGTTGTTGTAGGCATTATATTGAGTCTTCTTTCAACAGTTTCTTTAAATCTCCTCACAGAAGCATTACAAGAAAGGTATAACTATATTAGACAGAAGGGCAAATTGATGCTTTGCTTGTTGAAGTAACCTGCTAATCACAGGATGCTATAGGATAATAGGCATTGTGTGGGGAAGGGTGGAAGGGAGGACTCAAATGCTCTCTGGCTGTCATTGATATTCCTGTTGTTAATAGTCCTGTTGCTAAGTTGCTACTGATTGCATGTTTGTGTTTCCCCCAAATTTTCTGATGAAATCCCAACTTTTAATGTCATAATCTTAGGAAATGGAGCCTTTAGGAGGTGATTAGGTCATAAGGATGGAGCCCTTATGAATGAGATTAGTGCCCTTATAAAGAAGACCTGGGAGAGCTCTCTTGCCTTTTTACCAGGTAAGGACACAGCAAAATGATGGTCATCTACGAATCAGGAGGCTAGCCGTCACCAGACACTGAATCTGCCTTTAACTTGATGTCAGAATTTGTGGGTTCTAGAACTGTGAGAAGTATTTCTATTGTGTATGAGACACCTAGTCTATCGTAATTGTATGGCAGCAGGAACTAAAATCAGTACCGAAAGTGAGTTACTGCCATAGCAAATAGCTAAAAGTGTGGAAGAGACTTTGGAACTGGGTAATGGGCAGATTCCAGAAGAGTTTTGAGGTGTGTATTAGAAAAAGTCTGCACTGCTGTGCATAGACCTTTGAGGGCAATTCTGGTGAAGGCTCAGAAAGAAAAGAAGAGGGCTATGTATAAAGAAAGTCTCAATCTTGGGGAATACATGAATAATTATGAATAAAATACTAGTAGAAGTATAGACAATAAAGATCACTCTGATGAGATTTCAGTTGAAAATACGTAACATTCTATTAGAAACAGAGAAAGCTTAACCTTATTATAAAGTGGCAAACAATTTGGCTGAACTGTGTTTGTGTGTTTGCAAAAGGTAGATTTTGAGAGAAATAAGGCAGAATATGTAGTTAAAGAGATTTCACAGAAAGTTGTTGAAGGTGCATCTTGGCTTCTCTTGAATGCTTACAGTATTATAAAAGGTCAGTTGCAAAAAATTACTTAAAGAAGGAATTGTTAAGCAATTCAGAGTCTTTTTGCTCTTACTTATGTTCTGACCTGGACTAATCTTATTTGGCTCATACATAGCCATCTCATTTCTTTCAGTTTCTATAACATATTCTGTTTTGGGGAAGTTTCTAAACAACCTTTTGAAAAATATCTTACTCTACTACAGTCTCTGTTGGTTTTTGCCATACTGTCCCTTTATATCCTTCAAAAATAATTCACCACAATTTTTATTCTTTCATATAATGGATTATATACTTATTGACTATTTTTATACCCGTCACATAATTTATCATAACTTTTGTTATCTCTTTCATTTACTGAATTATATGCTTATTGACTATTTTCCTTCATTTTAATAAAATTTATATGGTGGTGAAACATTTTTTAAATCACTGCATCCTTCATAAAAAAGTTATTGACATAAAATCAGCATTTAATATGCATTTATAATATTAATTGGTTAATTGATAAATGCTTAATTTGAATAATACCTTATTTAAGCCAAGGATCACATATGACATTGACTTAATATTCCACTGCATGAACAAACTGATAGAGAAATGGAAAAAGTTAATCTGGTAGAAAATATACCTTTTGAAAGAATTTAGGTTTTTTCTCTCCCCAACAAATGGAAAAAAAAAAATCTGCAGTGATATAACAGTAACAGTCATAACAATTTGTATGACATAAGATTATGTATGAACTTGACATGCTTGGTATAAATTATGGAATATATGTTTGAAATGTATAGCCCTTTGATGAAATGTTGTTATTTTCCTGTATGTATATTTTTTGCATTTAGGGAACATTAATGCAACTACTGTGGCTAATTTAACACCTGTATATTTCTCTACTTTTAGACATAAATATACATCTTAAAAGGTTTTCTATTGCATTTGATTTAAAAGTTTGGCACCTTTTATCCCACGAGATTTATTAAAAATTCCTCATATCATTTATTCAATAGCAAAAAGCTAATTACTAAATTTCTATGCTTAATTATTTTTATCAGTGTTAAATGTTCCGCATTTTAATCACATATTTTGTTGCTAAATAAATACCATCAGATGCATTAGAAAGTACAATATTTTAAATTTAGTTTAACTTTGATTTTGTAATCAGGGAATTCATATCAATCTTGTTAACTTTAGACACTGAAAATTATTTTGCTGTTATTCCCCTGTTTCCTTAATTACATTTCAATTGCATTTAAGAAAAATGTCTGTTGGCTATTTATGAATCAAGAAAGAGTGCGCATTACTATAACTAAGTAGAATGTTCAGCATCTAAATACACATGTAAACTATGTTGTCTTTTTTCCCTATCTCCATACATATACACTTATAGAAATTTTAACTCAGATAAGGAATTTTAATAACTCTAATATTGTTTTACAGGCAAAGTTTCTCAGATGAAATGTACACATCACAAATGTATGTGATTACTTTTAGTATCTTATCATTATCCCATTTTTTTGACACAATCTGTCCCTGTTCTAGAGTGAGGTAGTGGCATCATCACAGCTCACTGCAACCTCAAACTCCTGAGCTCAAGTGATTCTCCTGCCTTAGCCTCCCAAGTAGCCGGGACTACACCATGCTGGGCTAATTTTTTTTTTTCTATTTTGTAGAGATGGAGTCTCACTCTTGCTCAGGTTGGTCTCAACTCTCAGAAGAAGAGGCTGTTTAGAGAAGAAGCCTTCAAAGAACAGAAAGGACAACTGTGTACCTATAGCTGAACGAACAAGGGAAGATTTATAGACCATGAAATCAAAGACGCAGTAGGCTTTCTGACTCTTGAGAGCCATAAATTATTTTAACCTTCATGGTATCTAAATCACATGAGGATTTGTGGCAGAGGAGGATCATGACATAACTTAAAGGTTAAATGGGTAACTCTGGCTGCTACATGAAAAATAGACTTTACAAGATATGAAAGAAGGCAGAGAAAATAATGGGAAAGCAATTGAAATATTCTGGTTAAAAAAAGAAAAAGAAAGATCATTGAGATTTAAATTAATAGGAGTGGAGGAGTTAGGAATAAATCCAAGGCTTTGGCTGGAACAACATATTAGAGCTGTCATTTACTAATAAGAGACACAGGAGGAGTTCAGATTGTGTGTGGGAGGGGAAAGTCAAAGTTTTAATTTTGAACATGTTAAGATCAATATGCCCTATTTAACAGCCAAGTGGATATAATCACTGAAATATGCATTTAATATCCAAGTGGAAAAAAATCAAACAAATAGGTATTTGGAAAATTGAGTCTAGAAGTTACAGAAGTTGTCAGGACTGGATTTACAATACTGAGATTCAGTAATATATTCCATAGTTATTAAAGATATAGGAAAGGTTGAAATTATACACTAAATAAAAAATAATAATGCAATTTTAATTTTAATGGAAGGCAAGAAAATACAAATTTTAAAATTAAAGTTTTGCTATCACAAAGTTGGTATTCAAACAAATATTTCCACAAAATGTTAAATAAAACAAGGACAAACAAAGACAACATTTCATGGTATTAAGGGGATAATAATATGGGCATAATTCTTGGTATAAAGAGAGAAACTAAAATAATTATTTGAGTATTATTAATGGTCAGAGTAATATACTTAAAATTTTTCTTCAAAGTAATTTAGCACAATACATCAAAGGTCTTAAAATTGTAGTATTTGACTAAATAACTCAAATTCTAGAAAGATGCTTAAGAAATTAGTCATTTGAAAAAGAAGTTGTGATAGAAACATGTTTATCAAACTGTTATTTATTATTAAATTTACCAGAAATTTTGTTTAGTTCTTCAGATCCATTCTCAGGTCTTCTTCACACTGCTCAATGCTGCTGTAGATGAACCTCTAAGAAGAACTGAATCCCTGCACTAACTAGTCCTGGGTTGAGTTTAGCCAGTGTGAAATGCAGGCAGGAGATCAAGGTTAGGAGGAGGGGAGGTCTATTTTCCTCCATGCAGCACCCTTAAGAGTTGGCTACTTTTTTTGTACAATGAGCCACACGGCTTCTTTCATATGGTATTCTGCTAAAATGATAGGAGGCTCTTTCTGGAGTAGTATCTGTTATCATCCTGTGTTCCTTCACAGCCAGGATGGGCAATGGGCTCATGCTGTTGTAAATTCCTGCCATGGTACCACTCTAGTTAGTTCCCTCAACCCTGCCCACATCCTCTATTAAGCCCTTCCCAATGATTGCACTTGAATATGTCAGCTGTTTTATGAAAGCACCCTGACAGACACATTGGAGGAAAGTTGGAAAGGAACTCAATGTCTCAGAGTAGAGGAAAGCTAAATATATCATGCCACTTCCATGGAATAGAGCATCATATCATGAAGTCACCAAAAAAATCTATGTAGTTATTCTTTCACCAAATATATATGAAGTGACTACTGCTTTTCTTGGCATTTTTCTAAGTGAACAAAACAGCAAACTCCTGAGAAGTTTATATTCTAGGAACATAGTCTACATATATAACGAGATTTTTGACACATCCCTGAATAGAATACTGCCATTCGAAGTCATTGATTTAATAATATTGAATCTACTGAGAAAAATGAAAGAAAAACTTCAATTTATGTAGCAAGTTTTTAATGAGTGGAGAAATCTATAAATGAATTTTCAGCCTATGGTTTCATGTCACTTTCCAGCATCGGAAACGAAAATCCTAGTTTGTCAGATGCAAGTTAATGAGTGCCTCACAGAAACCAGCCTACACTACATACTTTACATTTAAGAAAATACACATAGTGTTAAAAAAAAGTCTGTATTTAAAACTCATTAGATTTTATAGAGCTTCTTTCTTGAATTAGCTAAAGAAAGCAATATTTTGGACCAAACTGTTGGCCAGCTTGTTTGTGGGTAGGGAGGAGAGAATGGGAATAGGAGGGTGGGCAGGTAGGGTGTGTGTGGCAATATTGTAGAGAAAAAGGGGAATTAAATAGTTATGAAAGGGAAAATTATAAAACACATATATGATAATTTATATATGTATGTAATTAACATGTATAATAATGTATAAGCATTTATGATAATATTCAAGTAGAGATACAGATGACAATATAATATTCAAGAGGTTATTATGAATTACAAAGAAAAATTTCAACTTTTGTTTTAATGAAACTTTTTGTCAGTCTGCTGACAGAACAATATTTTGGAGCACAAATTAAGATATATAATATGTGATTATTTTATATTTTATATAAGAAACTGATTGCATTAAACTATAGCTATGAAAATATTTTAAAAGGTTGTGATAAAATAATATATGTGCTTCTTAATTAATGTGATAAATAACAAGACACAGCAGCAAATCTGTTCATTGCCAAAATTTCAAAGTAATACAAATATAAGGTATTTAGTATGATATTTATTTTCAATTTATGGTAAAGTCACAGCTACTTATACTGCTGCAGATCGATACCCATAATCATAATTGAGGTGTATAATAATTTCAGTTAGTGATTAGGACAAATACTGATGTAATGGTTTTCAGTTTAAATGTATGGATTCCATGTTAAGAATTCTTAGAACAACTTTCAGAAGAAAAAGGAACTTACATTTTGAAAATTATGTAATTTTATATAGATATAAATGCAGAACAGAAGAGTATAATGAACAGTAAGCCTGGAGTGAGGAAATATGGATTAATATTCTGAGTTTGTCACACTCTTAATGAGTTTACATGAATTTATTAACTAGGTTTTATTTTCATTATATCTAGAATGGGAATCATTAACTTACATTATAAGGAGAAAAAATGACCAAATAAGACCATGTATACAAAAAGAACCTGAAATATAATAGATCCATAATATACAATTATAGTCTTCCTTTTATAAAAAACTAAAACTATTGATTAGGTCATGATATAATTATATTCTGTTAAGAGGCAATAAAACAATGTGCATTTACCTAGGAAACTATAAATGAGATTTTAAAGGGTCATTGTAAACTATCACATTTGCCATTTTAAAGACGTAAGCACATTCACAGTTTAGAGTAGGTGTTAATGTGATTACATAGAAGACGCTGTGGTGCTCCCTGTAGATCTCATTTGCCAAGCCAGTCTACAACTTGAAGACCCAGACTTTTACAGCTCATTGTTTGTAATACCATTTCAAACATTCATTCGTTCCACCTTTGCCAAGGCAGGAAAAGAATAACTTTGCAACTGGCATTTGATCTTGTAGCACCTCCACCCAGAATTGACACACATGAATTCCACCAGCATTCCTTTTCTTTTCCTTTTTAATTATTTCAGAATATTACAAGTGTACAAATGTTTTGATTACATAGATTTCTTTTGTAACATTTGAGTCAGAAGTTAGAAATATTTGGTAAATAAGATGT
Organism: Microcebus murinus; assembly: GCF_040939455.1. Taxonomy (NCBI): domain Eukaryota; kingdom Metazoa; phylum Chordata; class Mammalia; order Primates; family Cheirogaleidae; genus Microcebus; species Microcebus murinus. The sequence goes on from NC_134114.1 coordinate 20,517,150, forward strand.
GATCACGACGACTTACCCCCTGGTTACCAAATGTGAGGCCAATTCTTCCTCATAGAGAAAAATACTCAAGAAAGGCAAATTCACAAGTCACACCCAGGCTTGTCATCAATTTAGATTGAGGGGTTTGATAGCTTGTACATTGAGCCAATATGGGTTTGGGTGGAGGGAGTCTGAGGGTGAGCAGGTGAGATAAGTAGTAGTATCTACATCAGGTCTAGGGGAAGCATCTCATGATCAAGAGAGCAATGAATTAAAAGGTATCCTATGTGCTCCCCCACATAAAATAAACAGTGGTGACACAAGGGAAGTATAAGCACAATAAATGCCTTTCTTTTAAAAGGAAAAGAAAGGGAGACACATGGTCACCAATGGAAGTTTGCAATCTTGTTGCAGGTTCTCCTGCTTCCTGAGACAGGCTTTTCTGTCTATATGGGCCTTCAGCTTCTGGAATTCTTTACTTTTCATTAACCTCATTGGCCAACATCAAAGAAGGCAGTGGATGGCACACTCCTTGAGACTTTGGTAATTCTATCAGCCAGATTACCAGCTGTGCAAGTTGATGACTCCAGGATCACTTCATCCAGAAATTTTTGTCTGGGCTGATGGTTTCTCAGGCAGGACAGTGCTTTCAAATGCCATCCATATCTACTTGACTCCAGTCAGTTTCATGTGTCAAGAGACATGCCACAGAGAAAGTATTTTTAAAACATGCTTCTTATACATTCTACATTTGTTTATTTTTTACTTCAGCTGCTTAAGTCTTGCTGTGACTACTTAAATTATGAATTTCTTTGGCTGATTGAGCTTTATTGGGTGAGGCACAGCTTTAACATGAGGTATTTTGTCCAATTAAAAGGATTTACTGGGAACTGACTCTGTAACAGTGTCCTTAATCTTGCTTATATAATCATTCAGAAGTTTAAAAATAGGTGTCACCGCCATTCCCTTGATTTATTCTTACTATAAGACTACAATCACCCATTTTCACACTAAAGTATTCTTTTCTAAAATTTTGCTAAATGAAGACACATGAAATCTATCCTCTTAACAAATTTTTGTTAAGTGTATCATATATTATCGTTAACTATAAGTAAAATGTTGTACAGTAGATCTCCAGGACTTTTGCATCTTACATCCCAAAACTTTATACTCATTTTCTCTCCTCTCAGTCAAAGGCAACCACCATTTTGCTTTTGTGATTTCAGCTGCTTTAGATATCACATAAGTGGAATCACACTGTTTTTGTCCTTATGCAATAGAGGTATATTCTTATTTCTATTTTTCATCAAGGAGTGTCAGAAAGGTTGCCTCTTTCACAGTCCTTTATACATGCCTAATCTCTATTCCCTTACATACTTGCTAGCAATCTGGCAGAAGACTCTCCCTTTCTTGAAAATACAGTACATTGAAAATACAATCATAGTAACAAACACATCCTAGTAATATCCTATTTTACCACGTTTTCCCCTAGTACTACTAGTTCATTGGGTGCAGGATCTGCCTTCCAAGTTATCAGAAGTGAGAGTTTTACCAAATGCTGCAGGCTTGCATTAGATGGATCTCTGTCTTTTGAGGCTCTTATAAGGCTTTTTTCACTACTGGAGGGCCAGTTCATAAAACAATGCTACAAGTTGTTTTTTTTATTTATTTAAATTTATTTTAAGATAGCATATAATTTCTGGTATGTGTATACACAGTTGCAATGGGCTAAGTTATGCTGTGGTAACAGACAATTCTAAAAATCACTGTGGCTTTAAAAGCAAACATTTATTTTTGCTTAGGCTATATGATCACTGTGGCTTTCTTGGGAGCCTGTGATAAATTTTGTCATCAAGAACCCAAGGTGAGGAAAGTTCCACCACCATACTCTCATGATTGCCAAGAATAGAGAGGGCACATGGAGAATCCCATAGCCCATAAGCCATACACAGAGAAGAAGCACACTCATTCATACTCACATTTCAAAGGACAAAGAGAATCTCATGATTATGTCTGAATTCAGAGGTGGGGGAGAAGGAAAATCAAGTCTTAGGACAAATGTAGGTGAGAGAAAGCCAAAAATACTTGGTCAACAGTTCTGAAGATTGCTTCAAAAGAATATAAAAGTACTTGTTACAGGTTGAATTGTGTTCCCCTTCCAAAAGATAAAAAATACTTTTTAAGTCCCAAATCCTAGCACCTGTGAATATGACTTTATTTGGAAATAGGGTCTTTGAAGATACAATCAAGTTGATATGAGGTCTTCCTGAATTAGGATGAGCCCTAAGCACATATTTTACTGGTGTCCTTTTAAGAGGAGGAGAAGAAACACAGAAACAGACACAGAGGGAAGGTGACCACTCAAAGAAGGAAGCAGAGACTGTGCCACGAGCCAAACTACCAGAGGCCTGAGGAAACAAAAATGTTTCACTACAATCTTTGAAAGGAGTATGGCCTTCCCAACACCTGGATTTCAGCTTTAAGACTCTAAAAGTGTGATATAACACATTTCTGTTATTTTAAGCTACCCAGTTTGTTATACTTAGTTATGGCAGCCCTAGGAAACATAACAGTGTTAGTTAAATGTTAATATTTATTATCCATTTATAATATATTCTTGACTTTGCCAGTTATAGGACCGAGATTTCTCTTCTATGCTCCAGCAGCAGTGAGTCCATAATACTAAAAACAGAGAATTAATGCAAATAGTTTTTAAGATCTATTTGGAAACACTTGGAAATGATCCAGAAAGCAGTGGTAGTCACCGATTTTTATAACTTTTAGCAACATGCTAATCTCTTTCTTTGCCTCAGTTTCTTACTTTTTATCTAATTTATAAAATTGGAATAGTTATAATAATAATAAAACATAATATTGCTGCTAATTTTCTTAAAAAGTTTAGAAGAGTGCTCAATTAAATTACTTACGGCTCTCTTTTCCACACTATGATTTAAAAACAGAATAGGGATTTTCTAAACTACACACAGGCATCCCTTGGTATCCACAAAGAGTCGGTTCCAATACACACTTGGATACTCAAATTGGCAGATGCTAAAGTCCTTTGTATATAATGGTGTGGTATTTGCATATAATCTATGCACATCCTACAGTATATTTTAAATCATCTTTTGATTACTTATAATAGCTACTAATACAATGTAAATTCTTTGTAAATATTTTTGTTATTTGTATTACTGTATTTTAAAATTATTTTCACTTCATATTTTGCTAAATCTTCAGATATGGATCATGAATAATTTCATTAGGATTTTGTCTAAATAAGCTATAATTATGTTTAAAACAAATATATACAAATTTCCCTTTTATTCAGGCTATATGTATGAAAACACTAGCAAAATTCCATGTATGTTCTTGAGCTGTGCTGTCAAAGAAATTCTATCAGAGCAATCATAAAGATTTCTTGGCACTAATGCCAACTTAAATATTACTATACCAATCACTATGGTAATATTTTAATTAGCCTCCATCAAGCACAACATGTTTCTAGTGTACCATTTGGCAACTTCATAATGGATGTACAGATTATTTAACTGTACCAGCCAAATAAAATCTAAACAGACCAAAAAAAAAATCAAACAAGAAACAACCAATAAACTATCCCTAAGTTTCAAAATTTTAAAAATATTCCTACTAAATTTTGAAAATATTTGAGTGTAAGAATACAATAGCATGTTTCCCTTTGCCAATCACCTATTAGAACATGGTCCAGCTACAAGGAATATGTCCTTAATAGCTCGATGGCAAACATAGATGTTAAAATCCATTATTTATTTCAGCTGTAAAGTTCATCTGAAAATGAACGAACCCCTATATGATGTGTGAACCATTATTATTAAAATCTGTGAGAGATCAAAGGAAAAAAAGGAGATGATAATAATAGTCATTTATTACTGTTATAATTAGCATGAGCCAGGCATTGTCTTAAGTGCCTCACAGTTTGTGGTAGTCATTTGTTTGCTAAAAAATTAATTGGGAGGCCATTAGATTGAGGCAACTCCAGCACCCTGGGTCCCTCTCTGAGCAAATCAAAATCTAACTTAATGTAAATGGTCATATCATAGGAAAATGAAATTTAAGCTTAAACAGTTAGAAACTGCCAACTAATCTTTACTTATGAACTATAAGGCTACTGTATAGACAATCACATATTTTCTTTGTTTTATTTCCACCGATACCTAATGAAAGTTTTCCCCTCACACCCCCTTGGTAGTGCCCAAGTGCTTGAGGTTTTGTACTGCCTGATCCACGAATCATTGTCTGCTCAAATAAACTCTTTAGTGCCTAAGCTTACCTTTTAACATGCTTTTTTCACAAATGAGCCCATGTTTCTCTCTTTCCAGCACATAATTCTGTGCTTCACTATGATCTTGAGGTTTTATGTGGCTATTTGACCATTGAATTTTGAGTGAATGTGATATGTTATTTCTGGGAAGAAGGTTTATGAACTGCTCCATCATCTTGCCACTGTTGTCTCCCTATGCCATGTCAAATTGCAAGACTTTCCAGCCTAAATTTCAAAATGAAGACTACAGAGACTCACCCCTATATACCTCACCCCTATATACCTGCTGGTATATCCCTACCAGCAGACCTGTATTGAAGATATATTTTGAAAGAAAAAGATAATTTGTGTTTGTTTTAAGCTCACTGAGACTTCAAAGCTGTGTATTACCACTGCAACTATAATCCTTCACTACTGACACATAGCTTAAACTATATTATAGCCTCAAAGTATACTCAATGAAGGTGCTATTATTCTTATTTTATGTACACACAGTAAATGAAAGTTCACAGCAATTAAATATCTTGCCTGAGATAAAACATCTATTAGATAGTGAAAGAGAAAACAAAAATCAGCTCTGAAAACAAAAATCTGGTTCTGGTCTGGCAACTAAAACCGAGGCTCTGGTTTCTCCTGCTGAACACAAATAATTTCACAGAATAATATCATTGGCCGAGCTCACCCAACAGCTGTGATTGAACAAGACAAAAGCCAGGACACTGGCACCTCAAAAATGATTAAATATCTTCCTGTCCTGGTTATTGCTTCTTTATCAATGACAACTTCAAATTTGTTTTTCTACCTTTCTAAACAGAAATTAACATCTGTCTACAGAATTACTCCTATTTTCTGACAGTACCCAATCAAGTACTGATTTTTCTAAGCACTCCTTAAATGCTCCTGACATATTCCCAAACTCTCTAATAAACCTTTCCAAACTTCCTCTGACCACAGATCTCCAGTCTTCCCACGATGGGCAGTACATCTTGCTACAGAAAGACAATGCACCTAATTTTGTTTGACTACAGCTGTGCTCCTGACAATATTTTGGGTGTGGAACTTTTTCAGTGGTAGTTGAGATTTATACTCATGGAGACTGTCTCTACTATCCACAATGTAACCATTATGTTATAATCCAAATAAAGTAGTAAGAGTTTGGAGAATTAATAATATGATTATCACAGATGATTTCTTTTTTAAAACTTATCTATGATATACAGTTTTTACTGAACAAATCAAGGAATATGATGTAAACCTAAGACAATGTAGTAAGATTAGCATTTATATGATTTATTAGGGGTCATATATATATATATATATATATATATACCAAATATATACACCATATATATGCACACACACACCCAGATATAGACATACACATAAATAGGTGTAAATATATAGATATAGATTTATAAGGAACAATTTTAAGGAATAAATCATGCAGAGGGTTGAACCAATTATAAACCCAGTTTGTAGACTGTGATTATCATTGATTCATTCAAGGAACTTCTTTTGTTTCACTGTTTTATTTTTATTCTTATTTGCCACTCTCAACCTGTCAATTCCCTTAGGGGTTTTTAATAACTTATAAAACTGTATTATAATAAAAATCAATTTTCCTTATCGCATTCCCAAAGGTTAAAGTAGAATTATGATCTGGTTTTGTATGAGGAATAATGGACTGAGAGTTAAAGTTACCCAATGTGTTCAATTGTGCTTTTTAAGACTGGGATGCAATGGAACACATAACTGTAATGAAATTTCACAATTTGAACATGTTATCTTTCACTTTACACATATTGCACCTAATTGGATTCTATTTCTAAAGCACTGTAAAGTTAAAAATGCTTAAATTTTAATTAGAATTACTGAATAACCAAAGAGATTAATAGAGGACTGCAACATTGCTCTTATAGACCCACTGAATTCTAAAGGGAGGATATTATTTTTCCTTTAAATAATCATGCTCTCACTATTGATCTTTGTTAGGATATCTTTTTCTGTAGTTAGAAGAGGAAATCTGAAAAGGAAAAATGCATCAGTGCTAATTTCCTAAATCAGACCTTATTCATTACTTCCAGGTCTTATTGAAAAAAAAAAAAAAGAAAAGAAAAAAAGGCCTTATTGAAATTTGTTATATCTCTTGCCATGGGTACTTCTCTGTAGGAAACTCATTTAACTCTGCTACTTAATAAGGGCAGTTTACTTTTTCATTTTTTCCTTATGTATTTACCAAAGCAATATTTTTTTGCTGCTTAAAAATAATTAAGCATTAGAAGTATGAAATATTAAAATGAAATATATTTATCAAAGCCATAAAAAGCATCTTCAAATGTTTGCCTCTTAGGAAACTGCTTATTACTAAATATAAACTCTAAAATATATGCTCTGATTTCTTGAACATTAATAGTGATTCCCAGAATTATTTAATGCATCTTTCTATTGCATAATATTATAATCATGTACTCTGCCAAACACTTGACACAAAAGCTTTTGCAAATGAAAGTCACTACTTTTCCCAGCTGTCTTTTCTAATAGAATTCTGCTTATTAAGCATATAAGGGTCACTTATGTCAACAGTGCTACTCAGAACATTCACTGTGCCATTATCTCCTGATAATAACTTGGTGCAAAATCATTTCAGTTGATGATTTTGTCATCCTAATCTAATGAGACACCAGCAATCATCATCAGAACTTATGTAGGTAAACAGAAAGAGGGACTGCATAAGGAAAGACAAATTCAGAGTGTACTGACATCTTATATAATCTTTACAGTGATGTCATCTTTTCTTTAGCATTTCTGCATGCTTCACTATGAAAAATCACAAAGTCTGAACAGCTTGTTTTCTCCTTAATTATAACTATCCCTACAGATTAATACTTCAATAGCTCAATAAATCTTTAACAGGTAGTGCCAGCATGTAAGCACCTACTATTAATAAACTTTATCTTAGATTTTCCAGAAAACTGATGTAATGTCAAGTATGAGTTTTGGACACCCATTCAAAAGCCATTTCTACCACACAATGATAAAATTAGCAGGCTGTCTTTGGTTGGATAGAGGCAGGAAGGTGATTGTTGTTTGATGAAAAAAATACATTGCTCATTCACAAAATGCCATAGTGTAAACACAAACAATTATATGATTTATATACAAAAAGTTTAATCATTGTAAATATTACAGTGTGTCATCAATTCAGAAAGGGAAACCATTTTGTCAACATATTTAAAATGCATATTATATATCTCCTAAGAATCTATATTTAGGGTTTAGGTATTTGTGAACTTTGAGTTTTCCAAATGTTGCATTTCAGAACCTGAGAATTTGGTTCTATTCATTTTTGGAGGGAGTGTAGCATGTTTGGCCACATAATTTTCTCCTAAAGTAGTAATTTTAAATCTAGAACTAATTTAAAACCAATGTGGGAATTATCCATGAAATAAAATTCTATTTTCAACTGTTAAAAATGCTTTAAAGAGTCAAAAACATGGGACATATCCTTTTTATTTATGAAATTCTGTTGAGATAGAATATTAAAGAAACAGAAGTTTCAAAGGACACTTTTTTGATCCACAGGAAAGAAAGGCATATTTTTATTCAATGAATATGACATTCTGATAGTTTTCTAAAGTGTTATATTCATATTACTTGAATTTCTGGGATAGAGAGTATTATCAACTTCTGTCATTTTTTAATTCTCTCTGTCTCCTCTTCTCCAATAGCAACAAGTTTAATAACTGTAGAAACTCCTCACTCTAAACTGTTCATATATTCTTTCTATTCTTCCTCACTCTGGTTTTTTATCAATTTCTGTTACACATATGTCAAAGTACTTTCCAAAAAATACTGTCTTTCTTGTATTGCCTTTATCATAAGAGAAACATACTTTTCTGGTACATTTTTTTGAGGCTTACATATGCTCATATGTGGAAAACTATTACAGACCCCTTATGTAAAGGAAGAAATTGAGTCTCATAAAGATCAAGTTACTCCTCTATGACAAGACTGGATTGGAATATTAAAGCAGATAATCTCTTTCTAGAGCATGCACTTGTAACCTTGGATCCGTATTGCTTAAACTAGGCTCTGGGGCTACCACTCAAATCAAGTTCAAATCCCTCTGTTCCTTTATCAAAGTTCTATCATCTAATCTCATGCAGCATTTCCAATCTCAGATCCCATAGTTCCTAACACACATCCTCTTTTCTCATTAAGGTGCTTGTGTTCGTGTTTGTGTGTGTGTGTGAGAGAGAGAGAGAGAGAGAAAGAGAGAGACAGACAGACAGACAGAGACAGAGAGAAAGAAAGAATTGAGGTGTTACAGATTCATTCTTATTTCTGGTGTTGTCCTTTATTTTTCTAACACCACAAATACCCTGTGTTTTCCTTTAATTATTTAAATCAGCCATCCCCAGATCCAGAAATGCCCCCAAGGGGTTTTTGGAAAATTTGTTCAAAAGGATTACTTTTCTGTTTTTACAATGCTTATGTCCACCAATAATATTTTTGAGGCAGGCACCAGGGATGCTAAATGCTGAAAAGTTCAGGGTGGTCCCACATGTTAATATATTTTCTCATGTCCCACAATTATGTAGTAAAGAAACTGCTCATAACATAACTGAGCCTATCACCTTGTGAAGTTTTCTTTTTTTAAAAAAATAACATTTTAACACATGGTTATATTTATTTCATAACCAATTTTAACATAGAGTATGCTGGATTTTCCAACAACCTTACAAATCAAGGAAAGATCAAAGTTTATTTTGTATAGAAATTTACCATCAGCAAAGCATTTTAGAAAACCAAATTTCTGAAGACAAGCCCTCTCAGGCACTAAGCAGTTAGACACTAACTCAGCATTCCTGGATCTGCATTTCTATCTGCCTAATTCACATACAGGTTCTTTAATATATATTCTTTAATGCATATTCTATTGTAGTTTTGATGGAACATGTATTTTAGTATAAATTATTTTCTCATTTATATTACACTTTGGAAATTATATTGACAATTTTTGTGAAATTTTTTATTTGTGAAAGTAATATTACCTTCAATTTTTATTTTCAAAATAGTAAAGGCAGGCATTGGTCCTGATAAGACTGAGAGAGACAAATCGTAATTTTTATTCAAAAATAATTTATTTTATTCAAAAAATAATTTATTTTTGAAAAGAAACAATTTAAGACCCACTATCTTTCTCAGAAAATTATTTGAATTGATTTCTATATTACAAATGAAGTGCTTCTTAAACTTTGGTAATCCAAACAATAGAAAATCAATCAAAGTGATTTAGGCTACTATTTAATTATAGAAATTTGGCATTCACATATTATATTTAGAATTTTCTTCAGATATATATTATCTTGATTTAAATACACACACATTGGCCGGGCACAGTGGCTCACGCTTGTAATCCTAGCACTCTGGGAGGCCGAGGTGGGCGGATTGCTCCAGGTCAGGAGTTCGAAACCAGCCTGAGCAAGAGCGAGACCCCATCTCTACTATAAATAGAAAGAAATTAATTGGCAAACTAATATATATATATAGAAAAAATTAGCGGGGCATGGTGGTGCATGCCTGTAGTCCCAGCTATTGGGAGGCTGAGGCAGAAGGATTGCTTGAGCCCAGGAGTTTGAGGTTGCTGTGAGCCAGGCTGATGCCACGGCACTCACTCTAGCCTGGGTAACAGAGTGAGACTCTGTCTCAAAAAAAAAAAAAAAAAAAAAATTAAATACACACACATATACATATAAAATTAAATATTTTTATGTCTACCCCAAATTCAGAGAGGAAAAAATAGTATAAAGTATTTCTAACCCATAGTTAGTTATAACTACTGACAAAATATTATCTTATTAAGAGAATGAATACAATTTGTTTTTTAGATTCTGCTATTGGTAGGTTTAATTTGTCTTTATGGAAAGCTCTTTCTGTTTTTCAGGAGCCCCTTAAATAATGTAGATATACTTTATGTCATGCAATGACAATATTTAATTAAAAATCTATTATTTAAAACTATTGTTTATTTCCAAAATAAATGTTAAGTAAATACATTTCAATTGCAGAAAAGTAAATAAAATGTATCTCTTCATTTATACTTTCAGATACTTAAAAAAATAGCTCAACTTCTCTTTATTTCTGGAAAGCAACAATTTCATCAATTACTGTTTATTTATCTAAATGACATTTACTGCTGTTAAATATTAAACATTTTAATGCTATAATTAATTACTGCAAAAAACATAAAAATTTGTAAATAAATATGACAATTTCCTTTGTAGTAGCTTGGATTACTTTGGTGTTAGTATTAAATTATTTTGTGATACTATTATATAATGATATATATTTTATATAATATATGTTTAAGTTTTTATTATATGTATTTTCAATGTTTCTTTTATATATAATAAAATATATGTAAAATATTTTATTTATATTGTTCCAAGAGAATTGCACAGATTTCTTGTTTTATACATCCTGATCTATTATTTTTATATCATTACTGAAATAACTGAGGAAAATAGTTAAGAATATTTAAAATAAGAATTCAACAAATATATAATATCTGGTGTTCAAAACTTTTAAAAGTCCTTTTTGGTTATTAAATATTTTAAGGATAACTAGTTTATGGGATAATTTATTTCAAAAATTTTATTTGGAGAAATAATATTTAAAGATTCTCATAGAATTGAGTATCTATTAATTCATTTTGTATAATATGTATTAAAACACTTGTAGCAAAATACATCCTTAACTTTAAAATTAAGTGTACAATTTCTGAGCATTCAACTAGTAAAGCTATTTCTGGATGTAGATTTGGCTTATTTTCACTTGAAAATTGATTAAAATGATTATTTTTACAGAGTTTAATAATGAAACAAACGTGGACTCAAATACTATAAAATACCAGTAGGAATGAAAGCAGATTAGGGCAGCTTATCCTATTTTCATATTGTAATCTGGGACATCCAAAAGAGGGAGCTAAAGTATTGTGCTAAGTAACCTGGTTTTATGAATGTGAAGTTTTGGAGCAGTTTCACATATGAATTGCACTCTGTGTTTAGATGCTCCTTTAACTGGGTTTGCTGTTTACTTACTAATGTTGGCATATTAATGGGCAGTAACTAAGTTTTGTACTACAATTGTATATTTTCTGAAAAGATAATTCTTTTTTGTTAACCATCAGAAAATTATGAAAATGAATTAGAAAAGTTGGAAGAAAATCAATTAAAATTTCTTTTTAATGTTGAGTCTTATAAAAGATGGGGAAGATTCACATAAGATTCAGATAAATTGGATTGAGTGGTTTTATTCTCTATAGTTATACAAATAGGATATATATATATATTAAGATTGTTTTCATGTACATGAAAACCCTTAAAAGTGGTATAGAATTTGATGCATACATAAAACACAGACCAGGAATATATAGGATTTTACATAACTTCAGCAGTATATTTGGAAAAAAGAACATATATGCTAATTATTAATATATGTGGTTTATCCAACATAGCTGTTAACCATGTTCCCACAGACTCAGGTGAGTTACCATTATAAATAAAGGAAACAGAATCTGTAGTACTGTACGGCAAAATGGTATTTTACATTGGGATTGATTTAATTAGTGAATAGATTAATTTCCTTCCTCTGAACATCAGAAAGAAAGATTTAACTCCAGAAGGAAATCACAAGGAGAGGAGATAATTTACCTATAAATAATTTATTTTCATGTAAATAGACTCTGAAAACAAACTTTTTAATTGACTATCAGATACTGCTATTGTTAAATGTTTCCTCAAGATAGTACATTGAAACAGAGGGTGCTGCTCTTTTGTGATTTGGAGGAGCTTATCTTATACACTGATGCTTTTCTTGTTACTACCATAACATTATAGATAAAACATGGTTAAGAATAGTGATTTCTTTTATCTTTAATTGATGGCTCTAGTATCTGAAGTGCCCAAGAGAGTTATTTTTAAATTCAGGGTATTATGGAGGTGCAAACATTTTGGTTACATGTAATGCATTTTCCCCACCCAAGCCAGAGCTACAAGTGTGGCCCTCCCCCATACAGTGAGTTCCCCTTCCATTAGTTGTGGGTTTACCCCTGCCACCCCCCCACCTAATTGGCACCCAGTGAATATTACTACCATGTGAACCACCTTAGTGTTGGTCAGTGAGTACCAATTTGATGGTGAATACATGTGGTACATGTTTTCCCAACCTTGTGATACCTCACTTTGAAGGATGGGCTCAAGCTCTATCCAGAATAATTAATATAAGAGGTGCTAGATCACCATTGTTTTTTGTGAGTGAGTAGAACTCCATGGTATACATTCACCACAGTTTATTAATCCACTCATGTATTGATGGGCATTTAGATTGTTTCCACATCTTTGCAATTATGAATTGTACTGCTGTAAACATTTGAGTGCAGGCTGGGTGCTGTGGCTCATACCTGTCATCCTAGGACTCTGGGAGGCAGAGGCCAGCAAATGGTTTGAGCTCAGGAGTTCAAGACCAGCCTGAGCAAGAGGGAGATCCCATCTCTACTAAAAAAATAAAAATAAAAATAGAAAGAAATTAGCTAGACAACTAAAAATATGTAGAAAAAAATTAGCCGGGCATGGTGACACATGCCTGTAATCTCAGCTACTCAGGAGGTTGTGGCAGTAGGATTGCTTGAGCCCAGGATTTTGAGGTTGCTGTGAGCTAGGCTGATGCCATGGCACTCTGGCCGAGGCAACAGAGTGAGACTTTCTCTGTCTCAAAAAAAAAAAAAAAAAAAAAAAAAAAAAAAAAATTGAGTGCAGATGTCTTTATTGTAGAATGTCTTTTTTTTTCTTTTTCGGACATAAACCAATGAAATAATAACAAAGGATAGAGTTATGAAGAGATGCCAATATATAATCTCTCCAAGAAATGACTGATCCTTTATTTATTTTTTAAAAAGTCTAGTCTCTTACAATTTGAGGGTTTTTGTAAGGGATTCATTTGACATTAGAATTATTTATTCTTTGAATTAATCTAATATTTATTTTTTATACTGTCAAACTAACTTATATATAATATTATCATTTTTCCAAAGGATTGATCAGTCATATTAACAAATTTCTCCATGTGATACAATCCACTGATATTATATAACAATAATTTGTTTATGCAAATAGTGTAAAAATAATGCAATTTTATAGCTGCAGAAACATACATAATGAGTTCAATTAAATGAGTTGATTATGCTAATTGGATTAGCTGTGCCACAAAAATAAATTAAAATAGATAACAGTACTTATTTTCTGTTTAGGTGGTTGATACTTGAATTTGTTATCAGCTTATGAGAGATGTGAATGTGCTGACAGGATACTTGAAGCAGAGTGGTACTGTCAACAGGTAAATGCATAAATTTCTGAATATGTGTGACGATAATGAAATTCCAATTCACATTATTTTTGTAAACAGAAATTCTCATAATAGTGTGGGGAAATTTAGGCCATATGGAGATCAATGGAGCAGACACAGTAGATCTGGTGCCACTCTGGTCACCAATAGAAAGAATCCACATCTAAGAAATGGCCTTCCAGGGGATCAGGTGTTTGAACATGATATGCAGGCTTTTGAACACTCCATATATTTCAATGTTTTCTACTGTTCTATTTTTTTTTCCTATAAGATGGGAGCTTGTTAGAAAAATGGTTGAAAGTTTATAAGACTATTTTCAAGCAAACATTCAAATGACTTTGAAACTGAAAGAGCCTTCTTTACTTGTCTTCTAGCCTTACTCCACCATTTTTAAAATAAAGAAATTAAGTCCCAGAGTGGTAAATGAATAGAAGCCTCCTCTTTCTAATGTTTTTACCCCCATCCATTGCTCTCTTAGCTATACTGTGATTGAGTGTAAATCCACCATGTACAGTTTAAGAAATGATTAGTTAACCCCACTTTAGTCCTTGGAGATAGCACAAAAACTTGACATAAATCAATTCTTTCTTCTCTACCTGGAAGGTTCAATTGATGCATCCTATTCTTATTTCAGTAAAGTTTTGGGAGAGAGCCAGGCCCACTGCAGTGTTGAATTAAATGGCAGTCATTTTTTTTTTAAATCTTTTTTTCATCATCTTAATATAATGACATACTTTACATGTAATGGGTTATGAATCCAAAAGGATTTTGTAAAAATATAAAGATTTTCATTGATAAGGTATTCTTAATTACATAATCTACTCCAGAAGAACTGGATTATACTCTTGTTTTTTTCTACTGCAGGATCACTTTAAGCAATTTCTCAGGATCTTGGTGTCTTTACCTCTAAAATTAGTCAATTAAATGAAAGGTCAGTTAGGTTCCTTCTTGCTGTAATAATTCCTGACTATATTGAATTATTCCTTTCTTAATTTAAAAATCTTTTACTCAACAGAAAATTGCCTTTTATAGAGTTAGCTTTTTTTTCATTTAAAAATAGCATGTGATACTATTAGACACCATTATAAATTATCTCATTTTATTAATGATTAAAATTGGACAAATATTTTTCAAGAACCATATTTTCATACATTTTAAAATATATATTTTATACACTGATAACTGGGAGAGGTTTTTGTGTTTTGTGCCTTTTGAAAGTGATTGCTTACATAATTTTTAACATTTCTCCATTTTTTCAATGTTTTCATTATTAAATGAAACATTCCCACATTGCGTTCATGATTGACCATATGGTATTTTTAAAACCTGGTGTTGATTTCTTTTGAGAAAATATACCACCTAATCAAATAAAATCCTAACATAGGCCCAAAGCATTTTTTCAATCAATTATTTACAGACATAATTATTTTTCTTTTTCTATTTTGTTTTAAGTTTAAAGAAGAAAAACTCCTGAAACATGCACAGAAAATTGTTACTACTTTTCTCAAACATAGTAGTAAAATTCTCTAAAAATGTATTAGAAATTGACAGTTTGAGTACCTTGTGAATAAGACTAAGCACGATTAACATTTATTTAGTGCCTACTATGATAAGCATTTTGATTAATGTATTACCATAATCACTGACAATAACACTAAGATTTATAGTTATCTACATTTATACATGAGAAAACTGAGATTTGGGAAGATGAAATTAATTGAGACCATTTTGGAGGCAAGAGATGGAGCTGATGTTTCTGACTCAGAATCAGAGCACTTAATCATTACAGCTAATTTTTAAGTAGGCCTGAGTTGTTTCTTACCTGTAGCTCAAAAGAAGGGCTAGCAGAATTGGGTTTGGAAGGGAGGTACAGGAAGCTAAAAGGTATAGAGTTAGCATCACATCAAGAGTGATAAACACCATACCATTTGAAATGTGACATATCAATCAGCTTGACAATCAAGCAAAGCAGAACTTACCTGAAGAATAATTTAGCAAAACATGATTCACTCAAAACACTAACAATGTTGTGCTTCTTTGTCAAAAATATATATTAAATTGTTGGTAGCATAACCTTAACAATTCAAATTTAGCACTTTTCTTTTTTCTTTTATTTGGGACAAGGTCTTGCTCTGTCGCCTGAGCTAGGGTGCAGTGGGGTCATAATAGCTCACTGCAACCTCCAGTTCCTGGGCTCCAGCGATTCTCCTGTTTCAGCCTCTCAAGTACCTAGGACTACAGGCATGTGCTATCACACCCAGCTAATTTTTGTATTTTTTGCAGAGTTGGGGTCTGACTCTTGCCCAGGCTGGTCTCAAACTCCTGTCCCTAAGCAATCCTTCTGCCTCAGCCTCCCAAAGTGCTGGGATTACGGACATGAGCCACCAAGCCCAGCATATTTTTATTTTATGATATTTTAGCTAAACTGTATAGTTTACTGTGTGGGATGAGAGGCATATTACCTACATGTTACTTTGGAGGAGAAAATTGTTATTATAACTGTTTATTTTGCACAAGTGGTATAGACCTACCCATATACAAGGAGTACCATGTTGACAGGAATTTTTAGAGAAGGGTGACCAACCATTCTCTGTCAATAGCTCAAAGGTCTGTTTTTAGAAAATACATTGTATATCAGGAGATTCAAGAAAAGATGGCTGAGGTCATCACCTAATTCGGATATGGTTAGGAAAATATGTGGATACCAACCAAAGGACTGCCTCAAGTCTTGATACAAAGAAACATGAGTTATATGAATATGATTATCTCAAAAAATTGTAGATAATCAAAGAATAAGTCAATAAAAAAGGAAGAGAAGTCACAGAAGTTCCAAAAGATTAAAAACACTCATGGTATAATAGACAAAGTGATAAGAGTGGAAATTGCAATACAGAAGATCCTTGGAAGTAGAGAATAATTGCCATCAAAATTAGGTTCCTTCTTTTAGAAACTATACTAGAGGTATGGAAATTTTGTTCAAGATAAAAGTCACACAGATAGGAAAGAGTCAACAACCATTAGTGACATTTGAAAGAATCCTAGAACAACAGATTTGTGGTCTCTAGTGCCTCAAAAAGCATAGACTGTCTCTCAATGTTCAGGCTAAAGGAGACTCAGTCCTCTTGTGGAATTCTCTTTCTTCTTTCTTTCTTTCTTTCTTTCTTTCTTTCTTTCTTTCTTTCTTTCTTTCTTTCTTTCTTTCTTTCTTTCTTTCTTTCTTTCTTTCTTTCTTTCTTTCTTTCTTTCTTTCTTTCTTTTCTTTCCAGAGAGTTATAAGATTAACTTTCTCTTATCATTATATATAAAGATACAGAAATAGACAGAGATATATACAGATATAGATATCATTACAACAGGATACTACTTCCTTCCTTAGCTTGAGTGAATCTTTTACTTACAAAGTAAAAAAGAAAGAGCAACTAGAGAACTAAATTTTTAGACATTATAGTTAATATTGTAATATTCTATAGTAGCCATTTAAAATTTCTGCCACTGGATAAATAGTAATATTGAATAAAATCTAACTTTGTATACATAAAAAGATGAAGATCATATTATATTGGGACATCTTATTTAATGAAGCAAGAAAAAATACAAGACTATAGGTTTTTGTTGGTAAAACACTGCTATGAGAAATAGGAAATGTCCAGTTTACATTTTTATTATATATTTATAAATATTGCAATATACATAATTTAACTGTGTGAGATATATATATTAAATTAATTACAATTAGGATTATATTATAAAATGAGCAAATTTTGTTAACATATCAGAGCCTTTGTATTTGCTGCTTCTTCTACCTAAGATGGTGTGTGTCACAATGTTTTACTCTCCTCTTTCCAGAATTCAAATGTCATTTTCTTGAAGAAACCTCCCTCACTACTTTCACTGAAGTTCCACCTACCCCTTTAGTCATTCTCCATCACAGCACCTATTTGCACAGCATTCATCAATACCTGTAATTATCTTATTTATTATTTGTTACACTCCTATAGAAAATATCTTCTTGTGATTAAAAACTTAGTATTGTGCTTGCAGCACCCAGAGAAATTCTTGATGCATAGTAAAGGTAAAAGTAAAAGTAAATCCTTATACAAATAAACCATCTTTTATAAGCTCTATTCATTTTAAGATAAAGAACGTCATTTACTTTATAGTTCTTAATATAATTCAAAGAATAAAAGGGTGAAATCACAAAAATGATTTAAAAAAGGAAAGTTAAATACCTGTCATTAAAATACGTGATGATATGAGATACTGTGAAATTTTATTATCATTGATTTAAAAGACTTTCATAACTCATTCACATCTCCAAAATTCATGAGTAATACACTCATTTAAACTTCAAGAAATAAACTTTATACTATTCTATCTATGGTATTAAATATTCTAATTAATTTCAAGATGCTATAAACATAACACAAAATTATTCAAAATATAAAGTATTTCTACTATATGCTATGCCAATTTTAGGAGCCATATGATAGATGAATATTTACATTAATAATGTTGAAAACTACTTCCAGACTTACCGTATCTAATTTCAAAACAATGAAATTATTCATTAAATTAATCTTGGTCACTGTCCTACTTTTATAAACAAAAAGGGCCCAATATCCTTTACCCAGATATAATGAACCTGAACAATAACATTCTTAATAATAACAGTAGTTGCAAAAGCTATCAATAGTGTCTCTTCAGAATACCCTATAACGTACTTACTGCTAACATTTTACTTTTACACAGGAAGTTCCTGGAGCCCCAAGGCATTACCACTTACTCAGACTCACACATGAGGTATATAATGAAACTAGTTTTTACAGCTAGATGTCTGACTCCAGGACTCTGCCTACCCTACCCTTACCACCCATCTAAGTGTAAATATTGCTTATCTAAACTTTTTGTTTATTGCCTATTGTATATATGAAATAATCTGCACACAGAAGTAAAGATAACCTCCCAACAAAACAGAACAAGTAAATGTAGGAGCTAGGAAGAGACTGTGAGTCTACTGTCATCATCAGCCTAGTCCACTTTTGCACTTATTCTGATAAAGCCATGTTGTTGAGCATAAATATTTTAATTCATGGACTGTTAAGCAGTCCATACTTCTTTGGGAAAATATGGAAATTCTCCATGAATAACATTAAAGCTATAGATTTTCTTTCAGGAAACTCACATTAAATCATAAATACAATATTTTTTTAAAGAATTCAGAATAGTTTTGACCATTTAACCTTATACTTTGGACATTTTAAAGCAGTGGCTCTCTTTGTGACCAAGAATTTCTAGTATTCCTTGGTAAAAATAAAAATCCCAGGCCCTGTTTCTTGAATTTAGCAAATATTACATAAGGCATGATCTACTCTTTAATGATTGACAGTTACTGTTATGATGGGGTAGTAGAGAATGATATTTGAATAATAGGGACTAATATAGAAAAGAGCATGGAGTCAGGCAAGGATACGTTTCCTTAAAGTGTGGTATCTGTTTTGACTAGAGTGATTTTGAAAGTGAACTTGGAGATATTTAAGTGCCTCAAGTATTTCCTAACAAAATACTATGTTTCAAGTATATTTCTAGGTAATAGTTTACAGATAAAAATTATACACCATATTTTTAAGACTCATAACAGAAAAAAAGTAAAATATAGGATAAAACCAATTGTCAAAAACTTGAATTCAAGGCTGAGGTGTATGGACTTATTTCTGGATATGATGGAGTGTTGGTAGAGATAAGGAGAGTGAAGATTACTTGGACAGATCCTTAATTTATAAAATTATATTTATAAAATACATAAGCAGCTAAAGGAATTGTTGATCAGGTGAACAATTAAAATATTATGAAAATAATATAGCAAAGAAGTATTAAGCTTCTCTTAAGTTAAGAAGAATGGTCCTAGGACTAAACAGAAAAAGACCAATGTAAGATATGAAATAGGTTATCTCTCAGAATTTAACATCTTATTTTAAAAGAGATAATTACAAATGATGAAGACATCTTTTTTCTATATCTCTTTTACAAGCAGTGAAGGGTAAAAAAAAATCCCTTGTGAACTAATTTGAAAAGTAGCTTTTTTAAAAAAGAAGTATAGTTCTACTCATTGTGTTTTCTATATTTCATGTTAAGATTATTCATCTTAACTTTAGGAGCAATAACAAATGAGAATTCACTTCAGGATTGCTAGAGTATTAAGATGATCTATAAAAATGTTATTCATAAAATTAAAGCAATGTGGAATGTTTATACTGAAGAGAAAATATACAGACTGGACAAAATTTTCTTTGAATGAGTTTAATGCTGTTAGATAAGGGTGGAATAACGATTACATCCAACTTTTATAGGCAAAATGAAGACTGAGACACAGAGAGAAAGTTACAATAGACATTTTGTCACAATGTCAAGGAATGAATCTCTATCTGAAGTTCTTTGAAGTGATCTCCCCAGGACAGCTGGTGCAGCTCACCACAGTCTAGTGCCTAGGATGTAGCAAGTGTTCAATAAGAAGTAAATTCAAAAATGATAATATCAGCTAATGGATGGATGAATTCTTACAAATAATCTAAAGATTTTTTTTTCCTGATTGAGAGTCTAAAAGGAAGGAAAATGAAGGGCTCAAACAGAATTCTGAATAGACCTCTCAACAAACCTGCACACATTTAAGATAGCACGCTACAGTGGTGGTGTTATGGAAAGCATTGCCCCCACTACATCTGCAAGCTGTAAGATGGACTAGCATTTCTATTACATGGTAAAGGGACACAAGATAAGCTTCTTTATGTGAAAAGTTAGATGAATCAATTATGGAGCTCCTCTAGTCAAGCAGCCAATATAAAAATATTTTACCAATTTCTATCTCCCTAACTCTTTTTATGAGTATTAACTATACAAGGATGTCCTTAGCTTTTCAATCCTCAGTTTTTCTTAACAATTCTCCCAAATCCTTGGGCAGCTATAGACCTGCAGGGCTGCATTCCTGGATTTATAGACAGGCCACCTTGTTAGTAGAAGTACTTTTTATTCTACTTATCTTTCCTTCATGAATTGCGACCTTGGTAATATCAAACTCCCTGTAAGTCCCATTTTTTAGTCAGAAAGTAAAAGTAATGTATACTGACCAATTTTTATTAGTTCCCACATCTAAGGAATTTTTCACGTTGGAAACGCCACTTTATATTACAGTTAACTGAATCATCTCTCAAAATGAAAGCCAAGTTAAAAAGGATAGGCACTCATGTGAAATATATTCTGTCTCTGAAGTAGAAGAGGAGTAGAGGTGGAGAAGAATGAATCAGGAAAAGAAGCAAAAGAGGTGTGGAAACAGAAGTAGCAGCAAAGCGAAAACTGCAATGAAGGTCAGAAAGCACAAGTAGTCAAAAGCAAAGAAAGAAAGAAAGAAGTCATCACAGTGCATTGCACAGAAAAGACCCGACTCCTTTTTATGAATCACCATAGGTTTTTGTTAAATTTGTTAGAAAGCAATGAATATCCTACAACTTAAGTAAATTCTATTTTAGCCACCAAATGATTTAGAATAAAAACATTAGATACAGGAGAAAAAGAAGATAGGTGTGTATATTTTTTCTCCATAGATTATTATTATATTTACAGGAGCAAAATGTGTAACACTTTCAGCACAACATGGACATAGCATACTAAAAATAGTAACTGCTTAATTCCTCATATATATACAATTATAAACTTAGTATATTATTGGTATATCTTACTAATATATACATCATTGACAATATTTTTAATCACGTGCTAAATACTACATACACATTCTGTGATCCTAATTTACATACTTGATTTTCTATATGCTAAAATTAGTTGAAAATCTACTTGCTGCAACTTGATTAGTCAATACTTTAAAATTTTTCTCTCAGTGAAGCTAATTAAAGATCACTTTTCATCTGAGTCTGATTGACATAGTCAAAAATTGAGAAAGGAAAATAAATAAAACATCAAATAATTACATTGGGACACACGATGTACAGCTGGATTTTAATAATAATTATATATCACTAATAGTTTATAAAACATCTCTTATTTGTAGCAAGCCCCTGTACTGTGTGAATATGTATAGAATTTTATAATGATCAAATAATTACTTATTTTTCAAAATGCTCTTTCAAATCCATATTATAAAGAACAAAATATTATTTAAAGTAGTTAGGGATATATTTCTCCAAATCTATAATCAGGATTGAGTTTTTAATCTGGGATAAAATTTCCTCACATTCTTTCCACATAGGTTGCTAACCTAAATATTCTTGTAATTGGAAGAGTACAATTTATAGTCATAGTATTTCAATAATGTAAAACACACATAAGTGACATTTTCACTATGAAATAATATTTCATAATATTTCATTACCCCCTGAATATGTTTAAGGATCAAGATTAATGTAGGCCTTCAATAAACATAGTTCATACTCTTAGGTATGTCAGAGAAGAATCTTCATGTCCATGTTCAAATAAAGGGTTGATCCCAAAGCCAATGCTTCGTCTGTCAAGCAGTAAACTTGCACGCAGCATAAGTCTGGGGAGAAGTAAAAGGTCCACGATGGCATCATTATTAAGTGTAAACTATTGTAAGTGACTTTGCTACAGAGTCTGCTGTTGAATCCCACTTCTCTCTTGTCTTCTTTCATTCTAACATTTAGTCTCTGTAAATTTAAATATTCATCATTGGGTGTAAAAGCTTACAAACTCAGAGTAGCTTCTTCATTTATGCTCATTTCAAAAAATTCTATCACAACAATTCTCTTCTTAATTTTCTAAAATCACAAAAGATTTCCAAAGTTGGAACTCACTTCCCTATTTGAATAAAACAATCTTACATGTTTAGCTATTGAAAACTACGTTTTACACTAAAACAATTCACAATCCAAAGTAGTGAGCTTGAAACACATCACACATATTTAAATGTTTATCCATTTAGACAGAGATAAGTATGCAGATATACACAGTATTGATAAAAACTTTCCATTTTAATGTACTAAAATAACTAATATTTTTTTAAAAGATCACTTTATTGTTGACATTCACTCTTTGTATTTCAGAAAACACCCTATTATAAAGTGACCAGTTAATTTTAATTATAAAAGAAAATATAAGTATTTCAGGTATAACACAATATTCTTCATTGTCAAAGATTCTATCAAGTTTCTGAATTCTAAACAAAACAAAAAAGATAAATATGATTTGTATACATAAGCATCCATATTATTGTAATGGTATGCTAATTATTTAGTCCTTGGAAGACTATGTATAGTTAGAAATATATACATCTGAATCTTATTTAATGCTCTTACATTGAAAAAAAAGAGAGCTGAACTGAAGCAATACTTAAAATGTCTTATCATCTAGATAAGCTGGCAAGATTTAGGAAAGACAAAACTATTCTCTAACTTCAAATAGTTGAAGTATTTCAATCCCTGCTTAGTACATGCATAGTTGTTTTATTAGCTACCAATGAGTTATAACATTAATCTAGAAAAAGTAGTAGTAATATTTACCCTTGACTGTTTATTAATTATTGTGTATATCTTATTAGATATAAGGCAATACTATTTAATCTTAGTATCATATTTTTAATATAAAGCAAATTTGCAATCAAGCAAATTGTTAATTTACAATATATATTAAGTGCTTATGGGCCCTCAGTTAGGAAATGTGGCCAAATAAGTAATTTAAAATTCCACAGTGTAATGTTAAACATAACAAATGTGAAATTATAAAGATTTTATTTTCTGATAAGAATTATCTATTTTTTTAATCTAAATTTGGTTTGTGATATAATTCTGATTCCTGCTTTGTATACTATTTTCCACACCTCCCTTAAGAGTAGGTAAAGAGATGATATTTTTATAAAGTCTTCAAGAGTTGTCAACATTCAATAAGAAACAATTATTTCTAGGTACAGGTAAAAAAATGAAAGTCTAATTATTCTTATTCAAATAATTATCCAAATCAAACATAGCAAATGTACTCTAATTGACTTTAACTGTTTTCTAAAAATAAAAATGTTCTAATGCTATTTTATCATTTGTTCATAATATAACACCTATAATTGCAACAAAATAGTATTTTTAGTGCCTCATGTTACATCACTGTAATAATTAAAGATTATAATTAATTTATACATTGAAATGATTGGGCTATTCTTTTCTATTATACATATGTATTTTGGGTATACGCACATATGCACACATACAGATGTCGCTATGGATACAGACACACAGAAATATAAATTGAGGCACACACACATATATGCATATATAACAGATAAAGATATACAGATGTTACTCTGTAATTTGAACTGTAGTTTTCTCAATGTTTCACCTGCGGCTTAATTGGCATTGAAGTAAAAAAGAAGATATTTGAATTTCGTATGTATTCCTTATATTGTAAAGTATTTATAACACATGGATGTGAATACTTAAAAAAAATTTCTGACACTTATGTATGCCATTAGTACAGTACACTGCTCTGGTAGAAAAAAATAGATAATAAATTGATCGTATGGGGGAAAATTCCCTTAGAGAACTTTTAGGACGATGTCCCAGTTTTATAAAAGTACTATATTTTATATTATGTCTTTTGACCCAAGAAGTTAATTTTCCATATCCATTTGTCTAGACTACACATTGTAATATGCAAAGTTTCTTGTCTCTTTTGTTATATTGACTTCCTGTATATATTGTTTCTTATTTTGTATGACTTTCCCAAGAGCCCATTTCATTAAGTATGAGGAAAAAGTCCATTACACATTGAATACTCTATTAATAATACATAAAGTGTGGTAAGCACAGCATATTCCAATATAAATTCTGTCAGGTATTTCTGTTTCTTCCAATACATTTATGAACATAAAAAAGCTTTAAGCTCTAAGTTTAAATAATATCTATTAGTTACTGATATTTTCATTATAAGTTGAATTAGTGTCTGGAGTAAAACATAAAATGAAGTCATCTATACTCTTCAGAACTATAGAGCCATTCTCAAAATGTGATATGAGGGGTACATACGCTTTCCAATCCATACTTATGAAACAATCATATGCTCTGGTGCTTTGTTGATTACTTAGAGAAACCAATAATTGTCTTGTTTACTATGAGAAATAGAAGACACAAGAACATTTATTGCTCCCACAGTTGATTTATAATTTGCTAAATTAATGGAATAAAAAAAGAAAAATCTTCCATATCACTTTAAGAAAATATTGAGCTCTTCTTTTCCACACCTCTTTTCCTAAAAAAAGTATAAATAAATAAATATATAAAGTAACACATACACATAGCAACTGATAACAATGCCACCTCATGATGTTTCCATTTTCCCTTCATAGCCCATACGATCCATTATCATGACTTTTATGTCTGGAGAGGTGTTTCTTGGTAGTGCTAATATAAAATCCCTTGGTTAGGCTCCAGAGACCCTGCTTTTATTCAGGCACTTTGCATTTGTAATGTGGCTATAAGACTATGTCTTACTAGTGCTAAATTTAGGGATAAGTATATTAACATGTTAGGACTGCTTTGGAAATGTATAAAAGTGCTATAAAGACACTCTCCTCACTATGCACTCCTTCCAATATTTTAATAATGAAGATAATGATGGTTCCATGCAGAGAAATTGAAATGACTCATAAGAGAATAAACTTTTTCAGGATATTTAAAGCAATCCACAAGTCATTGTTTTCAACTTTATGTCTCTACCTGCCTACCTATCCATCTGTAATCCTACTCTGATTTTCATGACTTAATATCTTAATATGATGTATGTTTACATAATGTTGCCAATTTTTAAAATATAATTTGACAACTTTGGGTATATAACCTATCTTTCTAAGCCTCAGTTTTTTCCTGTGTAAAATCAAAGTTGTAGGTAGTTAAAACTCTTTTTCTAAAGTTGTGTAGAATTTTATGTAAACCCCTAAATAAGATAATGACATAGATATTGAGAAAGTTATCTGGAATATCTTTGAAGAAATAATTTATTTCTGAAAACGAATGTGTAAGATACAAAGAAAGAAGTCTTAGGAAACATATCCTATGTTCTACAATAAAAATGATCATATTAATATATTTAGCATCAGGTAAAATTGAGCAACAATATTTTAAACCTATGTCCTTTTGGTCCTATTTAGCATGCTTTCTTCTTCCTTAAGAAAACTTAACTGTAAGTAGATTACTTAAGAAGAAAAACACTCAAGAACCTAACTAGAATTTTTATTATAAAATAATTCACCATGAACCAAATTTACTCTACAGTTAATAATGCTACTTATTTTTTGTGTATATATATTAATATATATATCTTATTGGAGTTAGAAGTATTTGGGCATTTATAAGTATTATGATTTTTTCAAATGTAATATTATTTCTGCATTATATTTAAATGCGTTCTTTAGTTAACGAAATAAGTCTTAAAGAATATTGCAAACTAATGATAAGTTACATTGAGGCATCTGAATTAATGCTAAATAATGATCAATCTAGTCTGTTAATTTTCATAGAGAACAAGTTACAGACAATGTTTGTTCATAGCACATTCCATGTATTCTTTAAATTAATTTTTATCTTAAGCTATATTTTCTTACATATAATATATTGTTACATTACTTACATATTTTATGTTATAGATTTTTTAAGCATTTTCTAAAGCATTCTTATTAACTGTACCCATATACTATAGATGTAGCATAGGAAGGAATATCTGCCTCCTATCACTACTGATGACTAAAGAGAGACGACAAGCCAGTAGGAAAAAAAAATCTCCAATTATTATTTTGTAAAAATCACACTTGGTGAATGTATCTTGGAAGGGATACTGCATTGACTAAGCTTTGTGTCTATAGGGGTTCCAGGAAAATGCCAAATGAAACCTTTCCGTGCAAGGTGACATTCAGAAGAGCTTCTGATCCAACACACAATTTATTAATCTGGGAAATACAACATTTAAAAGAATAATTTAAAAATCAACTTTGATATTGTGATCTTGTCACAAACAAGCAGTGGTACGAGGCATTTTTATTTCAATTATGCAATGAATGTAATAATGATGGCATAATTATGTAAACAGTTTCAAATATTTTAAAAGCTATCAGTGTAATAAAAGAAAAAATAATACTTGTGCATCCTAAAAAATAATATTATCTTATATGACTATTGCTTTATTAGTACTATAAAATCTGTTTGATTTAAACTTAGTGATTACTCTTAAATTAATACTACTAGCTGCATTCTCTAAAGCATTTTTGTATTCACTATTTCTAGAAATAAATTTGCTGGTAACATGTACTTATCTTACATTTTTATTCATTTTTCAAAACACATAAATATAAAGACGATAGTATTTCTACATGTCAGATTATATCTATTAAGTACATGTAATTATTTCTGTACTGTTCATTTGGAAAAACTTTCTTTGAACCCATAATATGTTTGGTGACAAGACTACAAATGCATATTATTCATGTCATGCCCAAGTTCTTTGGTGCCATATGCTAAAATAGTATGTTATTTCATTTTCTTTATCTTTGAAAAGATCTACCATTCAAGCCTGGATTAACCAATTTCATAGTTACAGAAATATATTCCTTACTTGACAGAGCATTGTCTAGGCAATGAACTAGTGTCTGAATCTGAAAATAGAATTAATCATCTACTGAATGTAGGAGGTTTCTACAAAGTTAAGAACATTGCATGATCAATTTCACTCTTAATCAGTTGTGGCTGAAGACAGGTAACTTCTAATTTCATAGATAAAGCAAAGGGAGCCATATGAAGATTCTCTCCTGTAATGCAAAAGTTACCACTTTTAAATGTCATAACATCACTCATTCTTCATGCTGTATAGATTTTAGAAACCTTATGAAACAATCTTATTACAAATCTCATATATCTTCAACATAAAATATTAAATGGTAACACATCTTCAGAAAAAAACAATTTCTCCTCAAATATATAGTCCATTGCAGTCTTGTCAAAAAGTTGATACGAATAAATGTAAACTTATTTCCTACAGTTGATAACTTTCCTTTCATTGCACCTTTGTTATTTAAAAGAGATTATGAGAACTTCACCCTATGACAGTATTTAGCTGTAAATACTATAGAATTTTGATGACCTTCATAGTTAAAATTCAAGCTTTTCTTTGAGATTAGTGTGCTTGCAAAAATTTAATTGATGTGCATGGTTATATTGAGCTTGCAAGGGAAAAAAACAAACAATGCTCTATCAAAACAATACATTATACATATCAATGCAAACAAAAATATGCCAATGTTTGCTTTGAAACACTCTGTCTTTTCTGTGGTTTTCTTCACAACATTAAGATACATTTGCCTAGGATAATAGAAACCAATTACACTCAACAGACATATACATTCTTAATGCTGACCTGAGTGAGAACCACAAATATGTAAAGAAACCTCTTGCAGGTAAAGTGATCACCTTAATCCTGACATCCAATATCCTTCTGTATATGTGTTATTTTCACTACTTATATACTGCTTTATTTTTAATATTGAAAATAAAGAAATTACTTCTTATTAAATTATGCATAAAGATGTCTTTATTTTTGACAGTTCTGATTCAAATTATTTAAACAAAAGTTATGAGAAAACCAGGAGTCTGTTTCAAATGAATTTAATAATAATATACATAAACACACTAATATGTAAGTAATTCAAAGCCTCCACAATCAATTAGTACAATTTGAAATTTAGCTTTATTTTTATAACAATATTCTATATGCAAATTTGGAGACTATAAAAAGAGCTCGGGTAGGTATCAGTTTTTTGAAAAGTAAAATAAGAAGCAAATATTGCAAGTTTTTTCACTGAGTATTTAAATCTTTTATTCAAATACTACAAAACGTGTTCTTAGATGCTTTCAAATGTTGAGAGAGTGTGCAAAATATAGCAACTAGGAGAAAAGCAGTATTTGTACTATTTCATTATAAGAAAGCAAAAATTGAATAGCTTATATTGTCAAGCAAAGTAAATAACACTTACCTTGCTTAGCAATGAAACTGAGTTTAGCTCTGCTCAGCACTGACAATTCCGTCGTTGCTTCTGTCTCGGTCCTTCTCTTTTCTTTTTATAGTATCTTCACAGCTGAATCTTCACGCATCTCAGTGTGGCTCTCTCTCTTCGAGCATCACTTTTAACTCAGACAGGCAGGAAGCTGAAGCCAAAGGATCTCTCTATCTGATTGGTTTCCATTCAGCGTTTGTGATAAATAAGAGACGTCTCTGAAATAGGAAGATATTGCCGCTGATGGCGCTGCAGGGCTCCAGGTTTGGGGTTGAGGGAGTGAAGACTTCTTTGGGCACAGTGATTTGCAAGCGAATGAAGTGGGAGGACTCAGGGAGGAGGGCTTTGTCAAAGACCCCCATAAGAGAAAACAACCCTGTGTTTTTAGACTCGGTTAATCAGCTCTGCTTAATCTGTTTGCAATTGGGAGAGAAAGGTCACAGCATGGCTGTTACCTGTAAATCATCTGTAGAAAATATATATCACATGAAGAGTGCTGTTGCTCAAAAGGAATTTTGTGTATAGTCCCTACGGAATTCACTACTACCATATTTCAATTCAGTGTCAAAATGTTAAGTTTAACAAAAGGAAGAGAAAGAATACAGATTACATTGGTCATAGATAATGATGAATTATTATCTGTATCTGTATGAGTTTATAAACTAAAATAATATTTTAAAAAACAGTAATTTTAAAACATCTAATAAGTGATATGTTGACATGTTCTTTCTCAGGAAACAGAATGATTTCACGTATAATTTAAATTTTCTAGAACACATTGCTTTTTACTTGATAATGCAATTGAGGAATTTTCACCATCCCTGGGAATATCCAAAAACAATGGTGATAATAGCCACATCACAAAAACTACATGATCCACCTGTTAGAGTCCTTGTATATTGTACAGCTCTTAGAGAGAGTAAACCAAAGCAGAATCAAAGCCTGGTTCAGAGAGAAGTCTCTTTAGTACTTCTGGAAATGGCACAATAAGGAAGATATTGATTAGTAGATAAATCCTTCTGAAAAGAAGTCCTAGTAATAGTTGTATGAAATGCACGATGGGAATGTGGCTCACTTTATAACAGCTCGTTAAGTCACAGTAAGTAAATAGCTTAAGTGCCAAAAAATATCAATATCCTATTTGATGCTTCAAAGAAAAACTGACAATAGAAAAAAAATTTTCTTCCACTTCTTTTTTTCTTTTCCAATGGTGAAGCTTATCCATGAAGTGTAGATAATAGAAGTGTCTATCTGAGGTTTGTGGATTATGGAAATTCATTTCTAAAAAGAGAAAACAAATGCTTAGAAAATAAGACTTTACATATCCCCAAATAAAATGTGCCACTACTAATGTGTGGTGACTGAACCTGAGGTGAATGATTTAAAAATACTCGTGGGTTTGAAATATAGGAGGTACACACAAAAAGGGGAACTTCATTTTGTTAATCTATAGATGAAGAAAGAAAAGAAGAAATAAAACTTTATGCATATTCCCAGGACTAGATAGATTCAAATGGTTAAGACAGCTTAGTGAATTCTTCATGGAAGCTAAGAGTGTTTTCTTCAGGCAAAGACACTTAATTTAAAATTCACAAGCTCCTTTAGACTTATTTCTTCTGGGTCTACTTGTTCCTTTAAATAAAACTACATATTATAGAAGCCTCTTTATTAATAGAGATAAAGTAATGTATGCAAAGAGGGAAAAAGGAACCAAACAAAATATTTTATCATAGTTTAAGGTAAATATTCACAAATAAAAGCTTTAAATCCCTAATGTTGCATAAATTTCATTTCCCACTGAAACCCAACTGTAGGGAAAGGCTGTTTTGTGTGAAATGCACAATCCAACAGAGCATTCTATAAGCTGATTTGAAGTTATTTTTACTGCTCCATGAAAAAAGGGAAAAAGTTTTGCCACACGAAAAAATAGTATCTCAAGAGTCTTCTGCCTTTCTCTTGTTTGGTTTGGTACTAGTGTTTGAAAACAGAAGGCTTAAACCTGGGAACTATAGAAAATTCTTTTATATCATGTGTGTAGCTATGTGTAAGTTTTCAAATAAAAGTGCATTATATATCATATGAAAACAGTTTTAATACTTGCAGTAATGAACATGAATACTTATCAAACAAGTCTTCACAAAAATATTAATCGTCATTGTTTATAATAGTAGGAATATATATATCTTTTTTCCTTTGTATTTAGGTATGAAAATTCATTAAAAGTAAATGTAACATACTGAAATATTTTCAAGATTACTTTATTTGAATAAACCTTTTTCTAAATTTTTGGTACTTTATAGGTATTACCTATTGCTAAAAACATAGTATATGGATTATTTATTTTTTTAAGTTCTTTAAGTTTATTTATTTATTTTTTAATTTCAGAATATTACAGGGGTATAAATGTTTTGATTATATGGATTGCTTTTGTACTCTTGAATCAAAGTTGTTTCTTTTCTTCTTATTTGAATATATCCATTTTCATACTTGAGTACTCCATCTATTTAATGTTGTTAAAGAAACTGATATATCCCTGCCGTCTAGAAAACTCCATTTTAAAAATTTCATTATAAAAAATTCTATTGTATAATAATAATTTTGCAAAATTTTGAGAAAGAAATATTTAAAAAGAAAAGTAGACACAATGTTAGTTTCTCTTGTACTGAAATAGAAAATTAAAAAGTATGGCTTAATAAATAAAATAAACTCTATACTCAGGTGAGTTATTAATTCCATAGTTGTTCCCACAGTGTTTAGTTAGGCCCATAACGACATGGGTATTCCATGGGAACAACCTTGAGACAGAGCTCCCTATGCAATCACAAAACTCATAGGATTAGTCTGGAATCTAAGACCACCTGGTAAGCCCCATTCACCCCTTCTCAGCTAAAATTGAAATGCTTGGCACAGCAGCTTTTGATTATCATTATTGTAAATATCTTGATCCATATCTCAGCACCAAGAGCTTTCTCCTACAATCTAAAGATTAAACTGCAATTGGGAACCAAACAAAAATTATAAATTCTGTTATTTTCCCTAGCAAGCCATTAATATTAATTCCATCATCGTTCACATCCCTGTTTATACCAGGCCTTCTACAGAGTTTAAGCTTCTCCAATCATCTGCCATAACATGATTCTTATTACTCTTTAACTTGGAATAGTCTCAAATCTCACTGAATGCCCTCAGACCAATTATACCCAATGGTAGGTCTCAATCTAACATCACACAATCCTTTGCGTCTTTGGATTGTTCTTTGAACATTCTCTTTAATTCCCTGCTCTAACTCAAGCTGGCTGTTGTCTTAAGATTCTTTTTCATTTGAGCGTTCATTGAGGTTACATCATCCGTGAGAGAAGATCTACTCTCACAGCTATGTACAGCAGGGCCTAGAGTTGGGATAAACGATCTGGCTTGTCACAGCTGGGGCATTTTTCTTTGCTCCTTTCTCCATGCTTGCCATCAACTTATATCATGCTTAATTTTCCTTGTCAAAGTCATTTAAATACAAAATCATACTCCTCCTCATTCATTCAAACTGAATACCTGAGTTAGTAGCTTATTATTTTTGTTGCATTTTTAAAATTATTTTGTTTTATAATCACCACTGTCATTCTCAAGAAATTCAGCAGCCACTTAGATCATACACACAATACATTGATCCCCCTCTTTGCCTTGACTCTTCCATTCTCAATGATCATTTTCTCCTTTCCGCTTCAGCTGCAACCCAGAGGTCATACTATTGAGAAGAGGAAAAAATCCTTTTTTTCTTTTCTTACTAACATCCTTGATGGTGTGACTCCATTCTATGTCACAAGGTGGACCAATGATGAGTTAACTCACTAGAACTAAACTGGATTACTGTGAAAGGCTATTAGATTTCTACCTGCCTTTTATGACTGCTAAATGAATTTCTCTAGAGGGCAAAATCAGAAAAAAGATTGTTTCTTTCACTCACATGGTCTTACCTCAACCAGAAAAATCAAAGGATCTGGTGCTCCCTGACCTCTCCTAGGGTGGGGATTGTTTTCCAGAACATTACCTAGTGTACCTAACCCAAGCACCCCTTTCTGTGAGATGGAGAAAGTGAAGGCATTAAAAGCATTATGTTGAATTTCTCCTATATGATTTTTTTTCTAGATAAATTTTGCTTTGCACCTATGTTGCATGTCATCTCTGTGCTTGTTCCTATTGTGCTTAACCCAGGATTTTTAATTAGCAGAAACAGTATGACTTCCAAAAATGGTTTTTCAAAAACCCTAATTTTGCTGTTGTGACCTCTACATTTAAGTCGCTCTGTCTGTGATCCGATGCCAGCAATTCTTCCTCCATTTTAGGACTGCCATTTACCCCACACATTTTTCAATGTTTGTCACCCCTCTGAGATCTCGCTTCTTTGCTCACTTAGGTTTTTCCCAGTTAACAATGATCAAAATCACTCCCGTGCACACGCTCTTATTCTACTCTCCCTCTGTGACTGTGCCTCCAGTGAGTAATATATGTTTTTTTTTTTTTTTTTAGAGAAGGGTAAGAAAAGACAAATAAAAAAGGGGCTTTATATCATGTCTGTGGCAATAAAATATGAAACACGGACAGAATTTGTGATCCTTGGGATCTTAGTATATGGAGTGATCCATACACCAAATAATGCAGCAGAAGAATTTTGGAATCAGAGTTACTGTTTTTGGTTGCTCTTTTTTCTTCATAGTTCAGAGAGCTCTGACATATTCCAGGCTTAATCTTGAAATTGAAAGTCCAGGAAGTTCACAGCATCCTTGAAGTCTGTCATTGCATATAAATGTATAACCATGCAGAACATATATGGTGTATAATAGTGACCTACTCTTTTTTATATTCTGTGTATAGTTATGATTATCTCCTATATACTGCTGTCACCATTGCTACTATGACTATTACTATGCTTACCACTACTGGCACCACCACTAAGAATAATAATTCCCTTCCACTAATTATAATAATAGCAAAGCATTTAATTTATTGTATATTTGCATTAATTACTCCAAGCATTTTATAAATGTTATTTCAATTCTAATAGGTAAAATTTGTTTTTCCTTGATATAGTGTAAGCAAAGTGATGCTCAATGAGGTTATTTGTCAAAATCCATTTAGTTAGGCAGTTGACACAATCAAGAGTACAAACTAACAGTGCCATTTAAGTTCAATGCTAGTTCTCTTTCACCACTACACTATAAAACCTCCTTCAATTGTCTCGGCAGCAAAGTGAATCACAACTAGGACACTGATGGCTCAAGGTAAATGGCATATTGTGTATCCTGTAGAAAGAATTCTCATCCTCAACATTGCTATACAATACAGAACAATATCTAAAATATTTCTCCTTGCTGAAAATATTTTTAAAATATAGCAAAGAACACACAAAGTTTTAGTAAAAAAATTAGATTAGAAGAACAAGCAAACTTATAAATTGTTTTGGAAAATGATTTATAAAAGAAAGGCCAAATTATAAATCATTTATAATCATTTATAAATAATTTAAACATATTTTGTAGATTTTTTCCAGGTTCATGGGAAATGTTTTGGAAATAATTAGAAATATTTTTCCAGATCATATTAGATAAGTATTCTATGTTAGAACAAAAATTCCACCTTAAAGAAAAATATATTTTAAAATATTTAAAGTTTTATTTATCTTTGTATCCTCTATGCACATGGCAAAGTGGTTAACCAGTAAATTGCATATCATGTGCTTAATATAAATTTCAGATAAGTGAAAACTTAAAAGCTCTTAATCATTTGTTTTCTTTTCTTTTTTTTTTAATTTCAGCATAATATGGGGATACAAATGTTAAGGTTACATACATTGCTCTTGCCTTCCCTTCCCTCTTGAGGCAGAGTTTCAAGCATGTCCATCCCCCTGACAATGCATATCACACTTATATAATCTTATATATGAACATTGTATGCTTATCTTAAAAGTCATAAAACAGGGAATAGACTCAGTAAAAAAAGTAAAATCCCCTTAAATATATAATAATAAAAGACATTTTTCTCTTATCATAATTTAAACATGCAACTAAAATCATTCACATAATTAAATTTAAATAAGTTAAATACTACTGAATGTTTTTTTTTTTTTTTATCATGGATGCTTTATTTTTTTGTTAGCACTACATTTTTCCCCCTTTACATTCCCCAGTTCCTGTCCCTCTTCTCTTTTTACCACTATTTTTTCTAATGCAGGGCGTGACATTAACAGTCTCTCTTATAATTGTTTGTTTGCATCCTACATCATCAGATTAAAAGTCTATCTATTGATCAATTGATCTATGGATCTGTCTGCTGTTTATATGTATCATTACTTTTTTAATTGAAAATGAAAATATTTCATTATTTTCATTGTATCTTGTTTTCTATTTAACAATATAATATAAAAACTCCTTAAGTCAACTGATGTATTTAATATTTAAGTGATGCTAAATATCCCATTCTGTTTAGTATTCATGGATATTTTCTATTTTCAAGATTTTTATGTTTCCATTAGGAGAATATATAAAGTACCCAATCATTATTATCTGACAGTTTAGGTATTTTTGTGTTATATTTTTATGGAGAACCTATTCAGGAATATGATATTTATTTTGAGAAATATTTTAATAGATATTTAATATGACATTTTATAAGCTATATTTTATATTTCTCTGAAGATTTTACTCTATTTTTTTCCAATTTGATTATTGAGATGTCTCATTGTTACTTTAGTTAAATTTCCCTGCCTAGGAACTTTTCAGTGAAATGTCTATTCTTAACCTTTAATTAAAATATCACTTTTTTATAGATTAAATTCTCATACTTCCTGGATATAGTTCTGGATTTTATTCTGCATGAGATAAATGAAGAACTGAATACTAAAATTAGAGTCACACTAATCAGTGATCTTATCCACTCTTAGACTGTATGGATAATTTTAAGAATACCGGTTATAGGCACAGTAGAAGCCAGGAGAAGTCTTCGGCCAGGTCTCTGGTTACATCAGAATTGCCTGGATCAGCGTTAACACGTGAAGCCTCCACATAATATGCCTGGATATATGACTCACATGGAAGATACCATTATGATCACTAGACATCTCTGTTTTATAGATGTTAGGTGACACAGATTTCAGGTTTGTAACCATAGGCAATCTTTAACAACTGGATACATACTGCTAAAGGTGTTCTGTAATTGAGTAAATTACATTGATGTATTGGCCAGGATATATATTATCAGCATGTTTACAAGGTGCTTAGACTGGACCACCTTTTCTCTTTCCTGGGGGTGTCCCATGGTAATGGAAAAAAAAATTGTGCCACCGACATTTCTTATCCAAATATCTTGGTTTCTATCATAACAGTGACTTTGTACTATGTTTTACTAATTGGTATGTGCACTCCATTTCCTGGTAATTGGCATAATTTTCTTGAAATTTTACAGATTTACTTCCTTTCAATGTGAAATGCTCCAGGTAGGAAATACATAAACAACTATGAATTTTACTCTCTTTCTGTAGGGAGTAGGCCTATCTCACTTCATGGTATATGGTCTGAGACATAATGCCTCACCAAATATCACTGTGTTACATAAAGCCTAGAGTTATTAATTTCATTGCTATTCATGCAGATACAAATATTGTTACCCATATCACAATCTAACCTTCATGAAGATACATTGTTATAAAGAAACATAATTTCCCATCACCATGCATTATTTCCTTTAACCTAATCTAGTTATAGGAACTGGCTTCTTAACTTTAAATTTAAATTTTTATCTAGTTTGATCTTTTGTGATGAAACTCATTAGAGTCCTCCTGCTCACCTTCTCAGAGCCTCTAAAACAACTGTTTCATTCTTGTGCTTTCTTATCCCAATGGATCGCCTTACTACCTGTAAACATTCTACTGTGACAAAATGTCCCCAGTGTTTCCTGACTTTCTACTTGAATTCACCTGTGCTCATCACATATTAGGAAAGATGGCTTAAAGAATAATGATTAAATAAATGATTATTAGAAGAATGTTCTTTTCCAATTGAGGAAACAAGTAGAATGAAAAGCATGAAGTGTGTTTCATATCTGTTTTTATTATATGTTTTAAAAATATTTAATACATAAAGAAGGGTATATAAAATGCACACAATTCAAAGAATAATCCCTTAATGAACATGTGTGTATCCAAGTTAAGATTACAGTATTATCATTATAAATCAATTGCATGCTCCACCCATATCATGCACTTTCTCCCGTTCCCAAAAAGTCATAGGACATTGGGACAATGGCCTGGTTATCAGCCTTCTAACTGAAAATTTAGAATCTGATTTTCTGGGTGAAACACTTTTCTCATCAGCTTTCAAGCCTACAAAATTCAGTTACTTTCTTCTTTCCTGGTAGTTTCTCCTTTTGTGAATTGTTTATATTTGTTTATCAGAAAGGAGTAAAATTACATGTTGATCTGTGTTCAATTTTTAGATTGATCCACGTTTTATGTATAAGTTTCAATTCATCAATGAATTGGAAGAACAACAGCGATAACAACAACAAAAAAATGGTGTCTGCTTCATCAACTTTGAAAAGAAAAATATAAATTGATAGACTTTGATATTGAAAAGCTTGGTATTAATAATTTAAATTTTGAAAACACTGATTCTTAAAGATTTTTGTGATTAATGGTATCTCAAAGCTTCAAAAGAGTAGTTTGCCCATGCAAATAGAAGAAATTTTAGAGAGTGAGAAAAGAAAAATTAGTTTCACAATACTTATCTCTGAAGGTATAATGTTCTGATTTAGTTAACAGTAATTGCTAATAGGTTGCTCATAAAAAGCCATACATATCTTTGAGATAATAGCCTTGCAAAGCTTTTTGCTAATGATGTCTTTTTTGTTTTTTCTTCCAAATCTTTTAAAGACAAAGTCTAATTCATACTATCAGTTCTTTATTTCTTCTTTTTGAATTAAAAAAAATTAATTATGTCTAATTTGTATTTATTTAATCATTGCCAATTTTTCACTGTGTTATACAATCCAAGCAATATATGAAGGCATTGTATTATAATTGTAATTATAATAAATATATTATAA
Organism: Microcebus murinus; assembly: GCF_040939455.1. Taxonomy (NCBI): domain Eukaryota; kingdom Metazoa; phylum Chordata; class Mammalia; order Primates; family Cheirogaleidae; genus Microcebus; species Microcebus murinus. Next base: position 20,554,976 of record NC_134114.1, read on the forward strand.
ACTATATAAAATATAAAAATTATAATAATATATTATAAAAGGTTATATATATACACATAAATTTATACACACACATAATCTTAAGTGTACAGGCAAAAAAAGAATCAAAATCTCTGAGTTAAATACTTACTATAGCATCATCTCCATAAGCAAGCATAAAGAATAACTCCACGAACATAGTACTTTGCTAGAAGCACTGAAACACCACAGTAGAAAGGCTGAGTTTCTTCAAGATTTTAAACCACCAAATGGATATTTTACAGCCTGCATAGTAAAGCTGACCTTGAGTTTTATTTTTAAAGCAACTGAAAGAGCAGATTTTGATTCTTATTTATTGGTCTGTCTCCTTAGCATATTAGCATACATCCCAGGCTAGAGTAACAAGGTCATGGTCCTCAGCCGTGGTCATACAGTGGAATCAAAGGAGCCTAGGCTGCTCATCCAGAGATTCTGATTGAATTGTTATAGGGTAAAATCCAGACTCTGGCCATTTCAATAGTTCCCCTGATGATTTCAACACACTTATAGATCAAATAACAACTGCAGGATAATGTGTTAATCTAATAGATTTAAAATTCCAGCCTCTGGTTATGTTCAGGAGAGGGTAAGCATGTGATATCTGTAAGTCTCAGAAGGCTTCCGGTGCCTGTGATTCCAATGCCAATCCTAATATGCAGTGCTCATGGAAAATAGAATTGCTCACACTTCCCTGAATGTCCTGTGGTTCTTTGTTTGCTTTCACACCTCCATGCACTCACATATACTTTCTGCCAGAAAAGTCATGTTCTCTGTAATTTGTTTTAATCTATTAAGACAATGCAAATGTCACCTTGCCTGGAAGATGTCCCTCATTTTCCACAAATCTTTCTACCACTCCTCCTCAGGTATCTCTAATGGGCATAGATTTCATTTTGCCTCTTTGTGTTTGTTGTTGATGACAGGTTCATCTCCCTCCATCCGACTGTAAATTCCTTAGGAAATGTAATCTTTTCTTATTTACAGATTGTAACATTACCAGCCTGTATATCACCTGTTGGTATACAGTGTTGCACAGAAAGGGGCTCCTCCCTATTTTTTTAAATTACTCTATTGATTAATCTGTAAGATCTCAAATTTTTTTTTTCTACAGAACTGTCTGCAATTACCTCTTTAATTGGAAAATAAGGCTAACTTGTCTATATAGCAGAGTCATTTAACAGGCAAAGCTAGAGTAACAACTATTCCACATCTTGAAAGGAAATGTAATATTAGTCAACACTTGGTTTCATAGTTTCAGCTCTTTCCTAGGAAGAATAATCTCTTAGTGCCTACATGTTAATTTAAGGTCTTAAAATAAAAAGTGCAGACAGAAGAATTACAGTCATGCTTTTGTTTGTTTTGTTTTAAGTAATTGGTGTTATTTTTTTAACAATAAAAGCTACCATCTTTTGAAACCTTATAATGACGATTACTACAGTAGTTATCTACTAAATTTAACTCATTAGATCTCCACAATAGTACACAAAAGCATGTATGAATTTTCTCACCCTTCAGGTAAGAAAACTCAGGCTCAGAAATACTCTTTTATAACTCCCAAATCTCACAGTTTGCAGTTCACAGATGTGAGTAAACCAAGGTCTATTTTACTCTGACACCTTTGTTATTTCTAGCATGCTTTATGCAAGAATACCAGATTGCATCTTCTGGGCACAAACGTTTGATTTTTCTTTTGCAATTTACTTTCAGGGGAATGGTGCCACATGCTAGCTGTGTGGATATTGTCAAGCTACTCAATATCTCACAGGCCTCATTTTTCACACAACAAAGGAGGACCTAATGCTGTTATCATAGGGTCTCTGTGAGGACCAAATTGAGGCAACAACAGTGTTACAGAGAAGTAGGTTTCAAGTGACTTGCATCAAATTTGAAATTTTTGCTTTTAAAATACACAAAAATATACATATAGGGAAAAGGTTGCAGTCTACCTTGAAAATTCTTCCAGTTCAAGTGTCCTAATTATATCATCCTATATTACATTGGCTATTCCTCCAATTTGGCCCCTAAGCCAAGACCAGCCTTTGGTTTTGCATCATTTTATGCATAGACAAAGTCACCAATGTTTTTGTTTGTTTGTTTGTTTCACCATGGGATTCCAGACTAACCCTGATAGGTAATAGTGACTAAGCCTGCTCTTGAAATATGAACTCAATTGTGCAAAATGTGGCTAGGGCAAAATGATTGGGAAATCACCGTATTCAACATAGAGAATAGAGTCTGCCAACATTGTTAGAGAGAAAGCCAAAGGAGGAAATTCAAATTGTATTGACTAAAACTCTGCAATGTGCAACATGAGGGCATATAGCCTGTCTTATGGGGGACAGAAGCACAGTAATAGAAAATTATAGTGCTAATGTCACCAGTGTTATATTTGCACTTTATATAACACATATTCCATGAGTCTGTCTATATTCTTACTGTAGAACATGATTCTGTCTGGCGGTATTAGGCTTCATATATATATAATTCATTATATTTAATGTGTGTGTGTGTTTAAAAGCAGTTTATCTTCTTTTTTAATCCTATGAATGTTTATGTTTTAGTTGGAATATTCAATCTTTTACTTTTAATGTAATTGCCGATATAGTTGATTTCAAATATACTATATTGTTCTTTGTATTCCATGTGTCATTTGCTCCTTTATCTTTCTTTCTTGGTGTATTTTGTATTAGATATTTTTATTATTTCATTTTCTTTCTTGGATTAGCTTTTTTGTTATACATCTTATACCAGTATGTCTACTGGTAATCTCAGAAATTGAAAATTTAGCCATAATGTATTAGAGACAACAGTATATATTTCTGTTATTATAGAAAACAAATTAGTATTTTTACAGCATCAAAACCAATGCAAAATGATTTTAATGGATTATCTTAATTTTATCTACCTGTGCCATTATTGTTACATATTTTAATTTTATAAATATTGAGAATAAGATATTCTAATGTTCCTTAACTAATGAATTTTGAATATGAATAATGCATTTTATATTTTATCATATATTTGCCACTTTTAATACTGTTTATTCCTTCTTGGATATATTTACCTTAATTTGAGATATAGTGTTTTCTATAATGGAGATATACTTGAAAATATGTTCTCTTAGTTTTCATTTTTTGAGACTATTATTATTATTTCACCTGTATTTAGAAGGTTATATTTTCTGGATATGAGATTCTTTGTTAATAATTATATTTTCTTTCATCACATTAAAGATAACATTTCCTTGTCTTCCGCTGAGATAAACTGTCTATTGAGAATTCCATTTTTTTCTTATTGATCATAAAAATATTTTTCTTTTTTGTCTGGCTGATTTTAAGATTTACTCTTTACATTTCATTCTCAGTAGTTTGCCTATATTTTCCTAGGAATAGTTTCTTCTGTAGTTTGACCAGTGATTATTCATTCATGTTCTTAACTTAGAGACATGGATTTTGATGTCTCTTTTTAGTTTTAGAAAATCACTGTCCATGATTTATCCTATAAAATTCCTTGTGTTCCATTTCCCCCACACACATTTTTTCCTTCCTTATAGACCTCAGTTAAATATTTGTTAGATTTACCATATGATACAGATCTCTTATGCTCTTTTTCTTTTTTCCATTCTGTTTTTTTCTATGTTTAACATTGAATATTTTTTCTTGAACTGTCTTCAAGTTTTCCAGTCCCATTTTCTGTTTACTAATTCTGCTGTTAAGTCATCTTTTAAAGTCACTTTTATCAACTATTTTCTCTATTTAACTAACCAATCCTCACTCTTTTGATTCTTGTACTTACTTTAATATCTAGATTATTTTCAGGTCTACTTTCAGTGACAGCTTTACATCCAGAATATCACTAGGCAGTTTTATATCTGAACATATCTAGTGATTTTTATTGCATACTAAACATTGTGGATGATACTAACAGAGTTTGGATTATGCAGTCTTCTCCTGAAGAGTATTGATGTTTGTTCATAAGTAGTCTGTTTCTCACAGATCACCTTGACTCTGTTGCGACTTCGTTTTAGGCCCATTAGGGAAGATTTATTTGTTTTCTCTTTCCACTAGTGCCTTTCAGTGTCTCTACTGAATACTCAGAATCTTCACTAAATTCTCTCTGTTCTAAGTGGGCTCACGCACCAAAGTACTTTCGGCATTGTGCAAATGCTGACATTTTTATTTGGCTCTTAGTTTCCCAGCATCTATTCTCTCCTAGATATCTGAAAGTTTTGCCTTGAATAGGTATAGTCGAGGATATCTGGGGAATTTTTATTCAGATATTGGGAACTCCTCATATGTAGTTTCTATTTTTTCTGGTATCCTGTTTCCAAAACTTAACTGCTATGGCTTCCTTGATTTCCAATCTTTGTTTCATCCATGCAGCATTACAGCCATTTTTTTACTTGCAGTCCATTTCCTATGCAACTTTGAAAAACACACTCAGGGGAAAAGCTAAGATAAATGTGGAAGCTCACCTTTTATTCTTCTTTTCTTCTATTTATGTTGTTCAGATTTAAAAGCTGCTTAATTTAGGAGCAATATTCACCAACAGCTACTCTTATGACTAGAAATAGAATGCTCTTATTAGTCCTTTAAATTAAAATAAAAATTGAGTTTTACTGGCTGGATAGTTTAATCATTACTTATATTTTTGTGTCTGTTTAAGCACAGAGTTCTGACACAATTAACACCACTTAGTTTGGAAATGTAAAATATTTCTGTTTTGTATAGCCATTAGAAGAGTTTACTGGATTCAAGAAATATTTCCAAAATAATAATCTGTGTGTGGAAATTTATTCAGAGTATACTATTTTGAGGATTTAAAAGAATGATCTATGCAAATTTATGGTTTTTAATTCTTGCTTCAAATTAGGACACATTGGTGAAAAGTTTTAAAAAATGCCAGTGCACAAGGATGCTTAATTAAGATGGTATGGAACCCCATTAAAAAGTGGGCAAAGGACTTGAACAGAAATTTTTCTAAAGAAGACAGAAGAATGGCCAACAAACATATGAAGAAATGCTCAACATCTCTAATCATCAGGGAAATGCAAATCAAAACCACAATGAGATATCACTTAACCCCAGTGAGAATGGCCTTTATCAAAAAATCTCCAAACAATAAATGCTGGCGTGGTTGCGGAGAGAGAGGAACACTCCTACACTGCTGGTGGGACTGCAAACTAGTTCAACCTCTGTGGAAAGCAATATGGAGATACCTTAAAGCGATACAAGTGAATCTACCATTTGATCCAGCAATCCCATTGCTGGGCATCTACCCAAATGATCCAGTGACACTCTACAAAAAAGACACCTGCACTCGAATGTTTATAGCAGCACAATTCATAATTGCAAGGCTGTGGAAACAGCCCAAGTGCCCGTCAATCAAAGAATGGATTAATAAAATGTGGTATATGTACACCATGGAGTACTATTCAGCTCTAAGAAACAATGGTGATATAGCACACCTTATATTTTCCTGGTTAGAGCTGGAACCCATACTACTAAGTGAAGTATCCCAAGAATGGAAAAACAAGCACCAGATATATTCTCCAGCAAACTGGTATTAACTGAGTAGCACCTAAGTAGACACATAGGTGCTACAGTAATAGGGTATTGGGCAGGTGGGAGGGGGGAGGGGGGAGGGGGGCGGGTATATACATACATAGTGAGTGAGATGTGCACCATCTGGGGGATGGTCATGATGGAGACTCAGACTTTTGGGGGGAGGGGGGGAATGGGCATTTATTGAAACCTTAAAATCTGTACCCCCATAATATGCCAAAATAAAAAAAAAAAAAATTGCAAAAAAAAAAAAAAAAAAAAAAAAAAAAAAAAAGATGGTATGGAATCTAGGAATATTACACACAATAAAAAATAAACTCTCCAGGTGAGTCTTGCACATAAATAGATGTAAACACATATTTTTATCATACCACTTTCTAATGTGCAATTCTTCAATCCTCTAAGTACCTTAAAAGAAAAAGTCACATTTTAAGATGGTATATAACTATGAAACTTTGAATTATCAAAGAATGCTTGTACAAATTATCAGCCTTATTTAGAACCAAATTTTAATAATGATTCAAGAAACAACATCCATTTTACACTTGGTCCTGGTGTGGAATTAATTAGTCAGATCTGAGTTCTTAGGTTTCTTTGTTTTTGTTTTGTTATTTTCCTTTCAAACTAAGGATTTATTTTTGTCTTAGAGTAACAAAAGAAATGTATAATGTATGTGGACCATTGTTCTTAGAATAAGTCATTTTAGTTTGGATTTCTTTGTGTCTATACTCCACTAGACACCCAAATAGGAAAAGTTTGCATGAATATTTTCCATATATCAACCTGGTAAAATTCCTATAGCCATAAATGCTATATTTATTTAAAATAAGAAAATTAAAATTCCACACATATTCTTCTAAAAAGAATCTTTAACATCTCAATAATCTTTAATAAACACTACATATTTATAAGGAACTCTGGTAAAGAAAATTGCTGCCTCAGTTAAATTAACCCCAGGAAGGGAAGGGGCAACTCATGGTTCTGCTACTGTTTTCTCTTTTCTTCCTGATGCTATAGATTGAATATTGTCCCCTCCAAACCTTATGTTAAAATTTGATCCCCAGTGTTGGAGGTGAAGCCTAATGGAAATTGTGTAGATCATGGAGGCAGATCCTTCATATATAAATTAATATAACTCTCTCAGAGGCAGCAAGCACGTTTTTACTTTATTGGTTTCTGCTAGAGCCAATTGTTTAAAAAGTGCCACCCCTTCTTCAGCTCTTGCCATGTGATCTCTGTACACACCACTCCCCTTCACTTCCTCCATGAGTGGAAGTAGCCTAAGTCCCTCACCAGATGCAGATACAGGTGCCATCCCTTTTTCTTGTACAGCCTGCAGGACCAGAAGTCAAATAAACCTCTTTTCTTTTTAAAATTACCCAGCCTCAGGTATTCCTTTACAACAACATAAAACAGACTAAGACAGCTATGTGAATCCTTATGGTATAAAATCTTATTTCTTGCACACATGCCTGAATCTGAGCCATGCACTCTTATTTTCAGGTAGCTAAATATGCCAGCTTTTTTCCCCATCCATATGCTGTTCCCTCTGCCTAAAAATTTCTATTCATTTTAATCTCCTTCTCCCTTCCTATCCTATCTTCTAACTCCCTCCACCTGAAGAATACATACTCAACCCTCATGACTTAGCTCAAAGAGCATTTTATCTTGAACTCTTTCTCCTGCCTGCTCAAGCAAAATGAATAATTTCCTCCTTTATACTACTATAAACTATTGAACATACCCCTATATTAGGATTTTTACGTTTAATATATTGCGTACTAGAGTTTATAAACTTCAAAAGAATATTATTGTTCTTCTATTATTTGTATTCCTATCTTTCCCAATGTTATGGCTATGTGGGAGAGGAGAGTAAGTAATACTTTTTGGTAAAAAACAAATTATTATGTGAATAAAAGTACATGGTTATATTTGATTTATTAAGAAATATTGGTATGATATATTTAGTGCCTTAGATGAGATATCTATGATTATCCTTTCATCATGGGTAAGTTTAAAAGTAAGTTTAAAAATAAATACACAAACAGACGGTAGCAATAATTGAGGATAAGAAAGGTCCCATAACAATTAGCCTGGTTTTCTACTCTAGAGTCCATATTCCAAGACTCTGTAGTACACATAGGGAAAATGGTTTTCTAAGATCCTAGAGTCCATATATTTTTAATTAACTGAAACTGACAATTTAATTCTCTATTTGATGGAAATTTTAGCAAAATGATTATGATTTTAAATTGTGGAGATGACATTTTAAGGCAATAGGAAATAAAATAAAAGCTTTAATTCTAGAGAAGATGAGTAGAATCATCAGTTAGTTAATTTGAGTATAATCTCTTACATACCCACACACATACTTTTATTGAAAATATATGCTCCTGATGTTATTAAATAGAACTGATAACATCAAAGAGTAACATTATACTCTTAAAAAGTAAAGAATATATCCAAAATATCTCAGAATTAGTAGATGCATGCATGAAATATGTTTGTATAATTATATGTAACAAACAGGTGACTAACTTAAATTCACAACTAACATCTTATAAAATTATAAACTATATAACCAAATGACTTATAAATCTTTACAAAAATGTGCATACAATTTTAATTCAAATTTTTAATAAAAGTCAAGTGTGAATGATTTATATATATGTATATAAGTGAATTATTCAATTTGAATAGCAATTTATGGCATCTAGGTGAAATAATTCCTTTGTTATTCCCTAATTTAAAAGCAGAAAAGTCACTTGTGACAATGTATTTAATTATGAACTGTACAGTGAGACAAATTTAAGCATAATTTCATACCTCCTATTGTTCTACCATGAAAGTGGAATAAGTCTCCTCACTGATATTGCATTTGACAATAGAATTAAGTTTTCTGATTCAAACAGGTTTTATCAATCATATAGTTATTAAGTGAAAATTGTTTCTGATTTCAGCAGCCTGAGACTTTTTTCCAGTCATTACATAATATTACCGATTAAACCAAAGAAACAGAAATACATTGTTTAAATGGTTATCTAAACTTAAATTACCAAATACACGGAGACTAGACTTACCATTAAATTGAGTTTTCAAGTAATTGACACAGTTTCAAATTTCTTAGTGCAGATGTGTCATATTATCTCTCTCTAACTCCCTCCCACATTTTTTACTCTCTTTCTCTACTTGAAATGATTTCTATTATTGGCAAGTAGTAACTAACCATAAAATCATTGTGCTTATATGGGCAGATTAATTTCAATGTGTAAATAAAAGTCTTTTTCAGTTCCTTAGATATGTCAATCTTTGTACTAAGGTGCAAAATGTCACAAGATTAGATTATACAATCAACTCTTGGCACAACAAAAAATAACACAATATAATTTCTTGTCTTTTCTATACCTTACTGAAAGGTCTTGGTCTAAATAGAATACTGCAAAAGCATCTTGTAGAATTATATGGAGAAAGAAATAAAGAAAATCCAATGAAAATTAGCAGACATGAAAAGGTGAGGTTTTATTAGCTCTGCTTAGTCTCTGAAATATCAAAAGTACTAAAGGTACATATCTATATATCTGCATATTTGTGAACTTTCTAGCCCACAAGTAAACAGGCAATATTTTTATTCTACATTATATTAAGTTTTCATTTTCTAAAATTATGTCTGACCCTACAGGCAGAACAGTTTATATATAAAACTACTTGTTCTTGGCACTTATTAATTTATAGTGGAGTCCCCCCAAAAATATAGTGTCTTGGTTTGGCTTTCCCAGAACCAGATCCTGAGACGAAAATATAAGTACTTTATTTTGAAGGTCATCTCAGGTAGAAGAGTCAGGATATGATACAAGAAAAGAGGGCAGCCTATAAGAGGTTGTTATCAGTCAAGATTTCACTGTGAGTACTTAGAGTTTAATCCCACTGAGAAAATCTAGGAGCTAGAATAAAACATGTGTTTAGCAATAATCCTGTTCAAACAACAAGTGAGCAAAAGGATGTGTATCCTGTCTTTCTTCAATCTTTGGTTGAGGTAAGCTCCTGAGGGATAGGTGTCAACTTCATCATTTTCTGGGTGTTGACCACGTAGCAAAGTGTGCTCAGAGAAAGCACCCAGGCTGGCAGTGGAAAACTGCACAGGTGTGCAATGAATACGTGACAATGTTGATTGTACTTGGTCATCAAGTAATAGTGAATACCTTATGTGCCTTGCTTTGAAGCAAATATAAAAGAGGGTGTGAAATATGACTTTCAAAACCAGAAGCCAATGAGCTCAGTGATCTATGCTTGCTGTGGACTGATGTATGTTGAGATATTCCCTGCAACGTTAAACCCATGCTGTAACTGGAATTTCCCATCACCAAGAAAGACTTATCACATTTAGGAGAATCTGTGTATTTTGAAGGCAGCTTATACATTATCTGGCCATGTTAGTGGGCCCAATTAACCACATAATCCACAAAGCTACTAGAGGTTTAGTGAAGTCTAGAATAAAAGGAGTCTCTAAAAATTCCAAGCCTTACCAAGAAAGGCCTGGCTGTGGCCACTGCATAGCTCTAACCTATTAATAGCAGTGAACAAAACTGAGTTGCCATATTTCAATATTCTCCAGGGGGACCAGGTAGCCATCTGGTGGGATATTGATTACATTGGACCCCTCCATCATGTAGATACCCTTGATTTCTCCTCACTAGAAGAGATACTCTTTTTGGATATATATTTGCCTTTTTAGGTCAATACTTCTCTCATGATCACCATCATTTGGATTTACATAATATTTTATTCATCATCACTTTTTTCCTCACATCATCAAGGAACTCTTCTTAGATCAAATAAAGTAAGGCAATGAGATTAAACTAAAAGAATTTATAAGTACTCAACATATTCCTTTCCCTAAAGCAACTTTCATGATAAAGTGGCCTATTTTAGACTCAGTTATGGCACTGGCTGGTGGTGACAGCTATTATTGCTGAAGGACCATCCTCTTATGTAGCTTTACCAGCAACCAATACAATGTGCTTTTTCCCCCATAGCCAGGATTTGAGAACATATGAAACAGAAATGTGGAAATGGAAGTGATTCATTTCTCTATTACTCCAATTATAGGCATATGCTAGCAAATAACAATAATAAAAACAAGCTTTCGATATCTGTACTCTGGGATCTACTGAATTAGAGAAACCTCACCAGGTTTGCACTTAACTGGAAGCTACCTGACCATTTTGAATAGCTCTTGCCACTGAAACTACAAAGAAGAAAGTTACTATACTGAGTTAGTTGATCATGATTGTCAGGGAGAAATAGAATAGCTATAATACAATGAAAGCAAGAAGGGATATGTCTGCAATCCAGGAGATTATCTGGGCCACCTCTTATTATAGTATGCCAACAGATAAATATTAATAAAAATGTAGTCATTGAAAACAGGCAGGATTGTTAATAGTAAAGTCCCTTAGGAACAAAGTTTTGGGTTACCTCTCTAGGTAAAAAATCACAACCAATTTAAGCTATCTAAATTTAAATTTTAATTATTTAAATTTAAAGAAAATATAAAATTAAAAAAAAAGAAATAAATCACAACCAATTGAGGTGGCAAAACAGGAGAAAAGCAGCATGTAATGTGTAATGATACAAAAGCATAAATACAAGAATGGTCACACTGTCAATTGCAAAATTGAAGATGCTGGCAGCTAAGCAATTTTTCTTTTGCATTTTGTTGTTCATACATTTTATACAAGCAATGGTCCCTTTATACATTTTTCTTGAATTAAGATGGTTATTATTTATTGTTAACCCTATAATTCAATATTTAAGTTATAGTATATTTAAGAATAATTGTGACTGAGTTACTGAGCATATAATTATCAATCAGAGATTGATAAAATTAAATGAGGTACTTAACGTCTCCATTTTTGGGGAAATTTTGAGTGCATCTTTGGTTGCATAAGGAATAGTTTGAAGTTTAGAGGAATAACAATATATGTGTGTGGGCATGTTTTACTTTATTCTGAAATGAAATCTGGCTAGTAGGGAAGGGCATGAATATTGAGCTGACAAAATACTGAGTTGTGCTGTATGTTTTCAATATGACATCACTATGAACTTCTTGTGTGACCTATAATCTCTGTACCTCCTAAGAGATGCAGGAAGTACATTTTCCAAAATCTCCTTCACTATATGATTTCTGATCAGAATTTTACAATGAGAGGTACTCCAGTGAAATTTGGGGGGAAATCTGGGGGAAAATCGGAAGAAAAAGATTATTTTATGGAAATATTTACAGCCAGAAACAAATGTGGACACAATTCACAGGGACTTTCCAGTTGAGCTCCTGAGAAAGATCCACTTTGGAATTTCAGATTGATGTTTTATGGTCTCTTCCTTGCTCTACAATAACATTTTTTTCTTAATTTGATGAAGGTTTTTCTGACCTTAGTTTCCCTAGTGTTTCTAACTGTGCTGTAAACCCTAGTCCTTATATTACATCCTTCAAACCTGGGATGCATTTAGTGGCTTCTGTTTTCTTGACCAGACGTTGACTTTCACATCTGGTCTTTAGAAATACATATAATTTCACTCTGTCCTATTTCTGAGACATTTATTTAAGTTACTTTTTTTTTTTTTTTTTTTTTTTTTGAGACAGAGTCTCGCTTTGTTGCCCAGGCTAGAGTGAGTGCCGTGGCGTCAGCCTAGCTCACAGCAACCTCAAACTCCTGGGCTCGAGTGATCCTTCTGCCTCAGCCTCCCGGGTAGCTGGGACTACAGGCATGCGCCACCATGCCCGGCTAATTTTTTATATATATATCAGTTGGCCAATTAATTTCTTTCTATTTATAGTAGAGACGGGGTCTCGCTCTTGCTCAGGCTGGTTTCGAACTCCTGACCTTGAGCAATCCGCCCGCCTCGGCCTCCCAAGAGCTAGGATTACAGGCGTGAGCCACAGCGCCCGGCCTATTTAAGTTACTTTTAACTAGTATGTCCTGGTCTGTTCTATATATAAATGTACAATATCTTTAATAATGTTTCCTTGTTTCTCACTCTCAATTGATACTTATATCTGTATTGCCATCTGATTTAGGTTTTACTCACAGTCTATAAAGAATCAGTGAACAAGAATTACAGTTTCAGATTCAGTACCACTGTACATGTGTGAATCTATTTAACAAATACTATGATAACTCCCCATTTGTTACTTCAATAATGTACATCACAAGCCAAACACATATGTACAGCAAGTATTGCTAGATTTTTTACCCTATTAAATCAGTATTTCATTTAATGAAGACATATTTTTTGTTGAAAAATTAGCTAAAATTTGAAGATATAAAAGTAAATAAGACCTCTCTTATCCTCAAGAAAATAACATTTTAGTAGCAGAGAAACACCAAGCAAATGAAGGGGGAAATAGGTAACGCTGTAGGTTTTAGACAAGAGTGATAAGCACAAAGATAATTATGATTTAGTACCTAGGAGTTAGTTGTACATATTTTACATTTATGCAATAATAGGCCAGTAGGATATGCTACTTTAATAGGCTAGTCTGTATATTCACTAAGCCAAGCTTAAAATATTGTCAATAATCTTTTCTTCCCGCTGATTTAGATAATCTCATACTTTTCTGTATCTATATGGAGATTAGAAGACCTGGAGATTAGAAGACAATAGTTCCCTTCATATTCCTATTAGCAACCCAAATAAATTTGCATACACTTGTTGAACCTCTACCTGTGTTAACTGTTTTCTCTGTTTTTTGTCAGAACTCCTCCAATATATTTAGGACTCATATCTCTGTTTCAGCCTCCACTATCACCTCTGCATTCATCAACCAAACAAGAAATTAATCATTTAATAAAAAGGGTCAAATCAAATAATTTACCTAACCAAAATCATTTTTTGGCTGTTCATGGCATATAAAGTAAAATTAAATTTCTCACCTGAGCCTATAGAGACTACCTAATCTGTCTAACTTCCTCTGTTTCTAATTCTTATGTAGCACTTTCTATTCATACTAGTTTCTCTTCAGTTTCTACAGCATACCAAGTTCTTTTTTCCATTTAATGACAATACATTAGTGTTTTTATTTTTTATTTTTTGCTTGTTTTTGTTTTTTCATATGGCTAAAATGCTCTTTCTTTCAATCTAGCAATGCCCAACTGATCAACATTTTTAGTCCTCAAATTGAATGTCACCATAAAGAAATAATTTTCTGACCACCAAACCAAACAGCTTCACTCTTCCATCCTTGATACTTTTACTCTTCAAAGAGTAGCTTGAGTATATCTTTGCTAGTAGTTTTCACAGTCTATAATTGTTCCACCATAAAAGGGATATTCTTGCTCATTACTAAACCTCTATTGTTTGGCATAAAGTAGGTATTCAAAACTATGTTGGATGAATGACTAAATATATGAATAATCACAAGGTACAAGATGTTGACAATACAATCACACACAATATACCTCCCTCATATGCATAGCATGTGACAGACATGGAAGTGCCTCATTATGATCCCCTTTCAAGAGGAGATCATCCTTTATATGAGGAATTCAGTTCCATGATAATCTCCAGCTGCACTTCCCTTGGTATCATCTTCAGCATTTGACCCAAGGCTAAGCTGTCCACAATTGGCTCTAAAAAAATGACTGAGGATATTGAGATACCAGCAGAAGGTAATTTCTTTCCAATGTCATTCTCCTCTAATGGGCAATATTTGCATTGGAACTCCACTTTGAAATAGCTTTAACTTTCTTAGAGCGATGCTACATGCATAGTCTTTTCCTAAATAAACATCCTTCTTTCTTTTCTCCTTTCATAGGTAACATACTTGCAGTACAACCTGAGAAATTTTCCTGTTTATACATGCTCTTTCCACTTTCCCTGGCACAGGTTTTGCCCCCAATAAATCACTTACACTTCTAACTTTATTTCAAATTGTGGTTCTTGGAGGACCCAGACTGACGGACACAGTAGTCATGTCAGAAGTGGTCTGAGAAAGCAGTCAATATGATGGGATTTGGAGATGGATCACTTGCCAAATGGCTGATGAGGCATGTGGGATCTGAATAGTTCCTGGCGCAAGAACATAGCCCAAAGGTTAAAAATTCTTTGGGTTGTGAGTTAGAAAAATATCCCAAGAAAGTGAATGGCCTTTGCCACTGAATCTCTAGTTTAAGGCATTTTTAAAAGATAGAGGGAAATACTTACAATTGTATTGGAGTCATCTGCTTATTAGTAAGGTATGTTGACACTTTCTGGAGAAACAATAAGAAATTGGGAATAATTATCAAACAGCAAAAAATGATTTTTGAGTGATAGAGGGATACTTTTATAGCTTATAAAGAGGCCATTATAGGTGGAGCATATACACCAGTAATGGACATACTCAGAATCTGTTACTGTGGCCAACTGTTAAAGGTGACTGAATTATCAGACAAATTTGTTATGCTATGGTCAGGGCCGTGGTAGAGAAAACCTGAGACTCTTAAACATGAGATGGATAAATTTGGGTTGATTATAATAGGATTATGCCTCTGATGATTCCTTTGATCTTCAGAGCCTGAAGAATAAGTTCACCCCTCAGTAACAAGAACTAACATTTCCCCCATGTGGAAATACACTAAAGAGGGAAACCTCTTTTATACAATATAGTAGCTCCTCTCGCCTCTTCTGGCTTTCAAGTTTCTGGCTTCCAGGCCAACTGATATTAAATCAAAGTGTACTCAAACTGGAGATGTGCTGGAATAATAATGAACAAAGATTATACCCCAAAGTTTGTAGCAGATACCAGCAGAAACCTGTGTAGAATAAGTGGGATTAGATTTAGGGGTATCAGTTGACTTAATCAACAGAATTAGAACATAAAACCAAATAAACAAGAGTTCATTAATTTGAAAATACTCTTTAAGGACAGGTGATTTAAATCTCTGGCAAATGCTCCAGCAAATAATGTAGAATCACTGCTATAGAGGCAGTTAGAAGTCTGGAGAAAGCAATGGCCCATACTTGTCCTTTGAGTTGTCACCTCAAATGGAGGAGAAAAAGGCTTAGGAGATAGGCATGCAGAAATGGAAATGTAAGGTTAGACGAAACATCAAGAGTATTTTGTTTCAAAGGAAGCTTCAGTGGAAATATCATTTATTAAAACCATCAGGACAATGCTGGTGGGAAGGCATCAGCTTCACTAAGAAGTTCAGTGTCTGATCTCCTGGGGGAAATCTGACTGGGTTGAGGTTAGGAGAGGTTAGGAGAGGTAGTTGTTGAACTTGCTCATTAACAGCAATGGGGTTTTTTGAACCTTGAAACAACAGAGGCCGTATTTCAGACTGCCAGAAGTCAGAGGGCTGGAATTCTTGTAACAGCCTTAGGGGGTAGACAAAAGGTTTCATGAGTCCAGGTTTAGATCAAAATTCTATATGTGATATCTCAATTTGCCAATAAGTATTTACAAAAGACCTTTCCTAGAAAGCCTTATGGTGGAAAGCTGTCTTCCCCATACTAAACTTAGTGTAGAGCTTGTGCATTGCAGTGTCTGCAGGAAAATGCCATCAACAATTCAGATCCCACCCTCCAAATGATGGGAGTTAGTGACACCTTTAAAGTATGGAGACTAAAAGGCGGATGATCTCTATTATTTGATTTATCTCCCCAGCGTGGCTATTACAGCAACCAGACAGATACTGGAGAGTGACTATGGACTAAAGCAAGTTAAACCAATTGGTCAGCCTGATCACAGCTCCATGCTGCATATGGTACCTTTGCTAACACAGATTAAAAGCCCTTAGGTACATGGGATGTGGCTACTGATTTGACAAAGATGTTCTTTTCTAATCAGTAAAAAAGGATCAAATATAGTTTGCATTCATGTGGAATATTCTACACTACTCCTTTACTACTTTTCCCACAGCTATGTAGTGCTTCTGCTTTCACATCATATATATTCCAAAATGATATGAATTGTCTGGACATCTTATAGAATAGCATGTTGATCACTTACATCAATGATCGCCAGCTCACAATGTGCAAGAGGTGTCTTGCAAGCTACTCGCCATGGTACAAACAAACAAACAAAAAATAGTGCTTCAGAGGGGAAAGATAGATCTGACAAAGTTTCATTAACCTGTCATTTCTATAAAGTTCTGGAGACCAGGCTAAGATATTCTCTTCAAAGTAAAAGACAAATTGCTCCATCGTGCATCCCTTAATACAAACAAGGAAGTACAATGGTAGGTGGACCTCTTTGTGTTCTAAAGGAATACTTATGTACCTAGCAATACTGTTCTGGTCTACAATCTAGGCAGCATAAAAAGATTTGATTAAGAAAAAGTGACAAGCGGTCCAAGCTGTGATGTAAAACAGTCATGATGTGTGAGCCGAACAACCCAGCAGATCCTGTTGGCAGTTGGCAGTACTGGGATACATTGCAATGCATAGTTTATCACAAAACCCAGCGGGAAATCACAATGTAAGTTAATGTGAATATGAAGCAAGGCCATGGTATCTGTAGCAAAGAATTATATGTTTTTTTCAGAAACAGCTATTGGATGTTGCTGTTAGAGATCAAATACCTGGCCTTGGGACCCAAAGTACCTATTATGAGCTGGGTTCTCTCAATATTATAAGTTATAATGTTGAACAGGTATAGAATGGCATATCTGGGGTCAATCCTAAACCAGACCAGAAAGCCCGTGTAAACCATATGAGCTAATAGCATAGATTATATACCACAGTTAGACCAGCATCCTTCCCTCAATTAATTTTAATGACAATAACAGAGAGGGTATCACATGGCCAGTTGAAAGAATCTGAGCCTCGTTTATGGATAGGCAGGCTTCATATGTTAGTTCAAGCCAAAAATAGATGATGGATGCACAATAAACATATTTTGGCATGTTTGTGAAAGAGAGTAGAGAAAAAAATTCTTCCCAAAGGGCAGAAATTAAATTGGTATACCTGGTCATCCACTTTGTGTGGAATGAGAGTGGCCCAGCATGCAGATTTATTGAGATTCATAGGCTATGGCAAATGTCTTTGGTAGCTGGTTAGGGACCTGCAAGACAAAGATCTGAGAGGGCAAAGGAAAGTATATCTGGGATAAAGGTATGTGGATGGATACGTGGGAATAGGCACAGTGTGTGAAGATTGTTGAAGATTGCTCTGTTATATGTTAATACCCACTATATGTTAATACCCACTATCAAGCATCAACTATGCAATAGGTATTGAATAAAACTAGGTAAGTAGACAGCCAGCAGATGTTAATCAGCCTTTGTTGTCAGTCACTCTTGAACTGGCTTGACTGGCACACAGTGGACTACTCATGGTGGAAGAGATGAAGTGTACACATAGGCCCAACAGCATAGACTCTTTCTTACCAAAGGTGAGCTAGCTATTGCCACAGATATATGTCAAATTTACCAACAAAACAGACTATTGATCCTTGTTTGGCACCACCCTGAAGGAATCCAATTTGGTCACATGGTTGCAGTTAACTATATTGGATTTCTTCCATTCTTGGTGGGCCAGAGGTTCATTCTAATAAGAATAGATGTCTATTCTAGGTGTGATTTTGCCTTTCCTAACAACCTCAAATACTACCACTATCCAGGGGCTTATAGACTGTCTGATTCATAGATATGGAAACATACACCATATAGTATTTAACCAACAGACACACTTCACAGCAAAGGAGGTGACAAACCATCCAGAACAGGTTGACCAGACATGGACAGGAGTGGTCTGCTGAAGGAGCCAGAACACTAGCTTGGAGGCAATGCTCTATCTTGTGAGGATGGAATGCCATTCTCTAGGAAGTAGTATACTCACAGAATCAGCAACATCTATAAGAAGTAGTGCTTCCAATTGGAAGAATACATGAGGCAGAGAATAAAGGAACAGAAAGACACACATTCACAAACACACATGCAAGCCACATACTATAAAGTAAAAGTGATAAGTGGAATTAAGTTGTGTTTAAATTGTTAAGGAAATGTAGACCAAGTAAGTATTGTTGTCATTTACCAGAATATAACTCAGGAAGTTTATACTTTAATTAAAAATAAATTAAAACTTAATTTCTTAAGTCTAACTAGTCATATTTCAAGTGCTCAATAGTCAGAGATAGCTGTTGGCTACCATATTAGACAGAGCAGAATGTTCTATTGTACTGTGCTTAAGAAGGGTAGAAATGACTAATAATGATAAATCAATACAGGAAAAACATTTTCACAAACATTCTCAAAATCCTAAAGATTATAAAGATTATCACATAGTAGATAAAAATTATAACAACTAAATCAAAGAAAATCACAGTGTGCTCAAACTGGCAATTTTTTAAATTTAAAAATTAAAAAGAAAAACACCATCATACACTTTGAGGCAAGAGCAGCACATGCAAATGGAGTGTCCAATAAATTGCTTCATAGATATGAAGCTAAGATTCATATGTAAGGTCAGGGCCACAGTGGTGGATTGGATGGACACAATAGTGAATAAAGTAACAGTAATAACTTGTGGCTAGATATTGTGAGGAACATTTTCTTAAAACAGAAGGAAATTATAGTTATATTAGATTATGCTAAATATGTTTTTTCCTCTTTAATATCTTTAACTCTTATTTGTATATAAAATTCAAATATTGCTTTTATTTTGTGATAAGTCTAAATTTGCTGCTATGGAAACGCATTCAGAAAATATAACAGATGATATTAGATATGACCAATTATCTTACTGTACTTGAAGAAAGAATTCACTTAAAATAGTCAATGCCGGTTGAAATTCATGAAAATTGCTAAGATATTAGCATGAATATTAAATGCCTATTGAAGAAGACTTGGCCTGAGAATTTTGATCATTAATCATTTGTATAACTTTCTCATAGTCAAAAATGACACCAATAAATATGGTAATTTTTACAATTTACAAAGAAGATATTGTATTAATATTCAGATAACACTTGAATCTCCTTCAAGGTCCATTATTATGCAATAATATAAGAATTATGGATTTTATGGTGTAAATTTTAATCATAAAGTGAAACTTGGTGTGCTAAGAAAAAA
Organism: Microcebus murinus; assembly: GCF_040939455.1. NCBI lineage: Eukaryota > Metazoa > Chordata > Mammalia > Primates > Cheirogaleidae > Microcebus > Microcebus murinus. The sequence continues at coordinate 20,574,612 of NC_134114.1, forward strand.
TTCCAGTTTCTAACAGATAATTTATATAGGAATTTATATTATTGAAGGAAAAGCTCTTACATACTATTCTTATAGATTGGTATTTCTCATACATATTTATGTTAACAAATAAAATAATATTCCATAAATACAACTTTTCCCTATGAAGAAAAATACTCTCCTATATAATTTCCTATTAGTGATTATGTTACCAGTATGCTTATTGGATACCAGAAAAACAAAATTCTATTTTATATTGCCCTCTCTATGTGCTAAAGAACATTATTCTCATGTGATTTGCCAACAAAATGTTCACAGTGAATAATAATAAAGTTATGCATATCCTGGTTACAATAAGTAATATTAACTGGCTAGAATAAATTTAAGTATTAGTATTACAATTGACAATTAAAATAGGTTGCAATTTGTTGAAATAATATGCTTCTAAATAACTTTATGCAGACATTTTGAATTGTTAAACTAAAGCAAATAATATACTGAATTTTCACAAGAAACCTTTCATGTATACAATAAAATTCAGTAAAAAATGTCAGCATTGTATTCTTTTTGTATTTAAGTGAGAATATAAACTTCAAAGCCATGAAAATCTTGCATATACAATATTTTTATTAGCTAATAGTATATTTCTAATACAAATACTTATATATTTCTATTACAAATACATTTAGCTATCAATATTTAATATAAAAATTAATTACATAATGGGAGTATTATCTATTTTTGTTTAGCCCTATGTTACAGACTCCTTATTGAAATTGTACAAACTATTAACAGTATATGTGGATGACTGAATACATAATTCATAGAGTGAAAATCAATTATATTCTTCTGAGAAATATATAGTATTATCCTCTTATCCTCTTAACAGAATCCTTCTAGAAAAATTTAAGCATTGCTGAAAATAGGATATATACTACTGAATTATAGGTAAAATATAATTTCTGTACACTAAAATATTCAATAATATTTCGAGTGAGAGGATTTTTTTTAATTTATTCCCTCACCATACAATTATTAAATTCATACTATGTGCCAAAAACTTTGTTTGGTACCAGTTACGGGGCAGTACACAAAACAGACACGATGGTTCATTTTATCTGTCCACTTGACTGTGATATTGTCCTGTGGTGGCTAGTTTTATGCATCCATTTGACTGAGCTAAGGGATGCCCAGATAGCTGAGACAAGATTATTGCTGGATGCGTCTGCAAGGGTGTTTCTAGATGAAGCTGACATTTGAATCAGTACTCTGAATAAAGAAGATCTACCCTCACCAATGTGTACAAGCATCATCCAATTCATTAAAGGCTGGAAGAGAACAAAAAGGCAGAGGAAGGGCAAATTTGTTCTTTCTTCTTGAGCTGAGATGTCTGTCTTCTCCTGCCTTCACACATCAACAATACAGGGCTTGATCCTTTGAACTCTGGGACTTACATCATGGCTTCCCTGTTTCTCAGGCCTTCGGACTTGGACTGAATTATTTCACTAGCTTTGGTGGTTCTCCAGCTTTCAGATGGCAGATTTGAGGATTTCCTGACCTCCACAACTGAGTGAGGAAATTCCCCTAATAAATCTTATTATGGATCTATGTATATATCTATTGTATATGTTTCTCTGGAGAATCCTAATGAATAAAGATTCCTTTCCCATAGTTATCCTGTTGGTGGGGAAATCACACCCCAGAATAGGAATTCACCAAACTATGGCCCAAGAGTCAAATCTGGCCTAGCAACTTGTTTTGGTAAACATAGTTTTATTGTATTAGTAGTATAATTACTCCAATTCATGCACATTTTATCTAAGGCTGTTTCACCTTCAACAGCAGAATTAAATATTCAAGACAGAGCCATATGATTCACAAACCTATAGTACATACTGTCTGGCTTTTTAATAAAAAGTTTGCTAATCTTTGTTCTAGAATATAAAGTATAATTTCAAGAAAGTTCTCAATCAATATTTTACTAATTTTTTAAAAAAGTTTTAAAATGGGGAAAAGATAGCAAAATTTGTAAGAAACCCCATATAACCATGGCTGCGATATAGGGAAGAAAATTTTTCTTTATTTGGTTGAATTATTAATAGTATACTTCCAATATATTTATAAATAATGAAAATGAACTATATTTTTCTATGCATGAATCATTGACAGATATAATACGCACAATACATCTATCTTAAGACATACTAGAGTAAGAGAAAAATCCAATTATAGACCCACATAAAAAAATAAAGAACAAAAGTATGGTATGAAAGGACAAATTTTCAATGGAAGCCTTTAACATGCTCATCATTTCTGCCCATTATATATGTGATGTATTTATTTTCTCTTTATCTTAAGAATATTTTTCTTGGCTGATATTCAGTTGGTTTGTAGCAGTTTGCACTTACTGGCAGTTCATACCTGGCATCTGTTTTGATGTGACTATGTCTATATGTTACCAGTAGTAACACTTTTAGTATCACCTTTGTTTTTATGGTGATTCAGTAATTATTAAGAAATTATTACATAAAACAATGTCAATATTGGAAATAAAATATATTCTCTATTTCAGGAAATGAATATTTGCGGGTGAAAAGCAAATACTTCTGCTATAGTTTGGGTATGTTTTGTTTGGACCCACCAGGTCTCTGGTTGAAATTTGATACCTAATATTAGAGGTCAAGCCTAGTGGGAACTGTTTTCATCTTGGGGTGGGACTCTCATGAACGGCTTAGTGCCATTCTCAAAGAAGTGGATGAGTTCTCACTTTTAGATTCTTTAAGAACTGTTGGTTGAAAAATGCCTAGTACTCCTCCTCTCTCTCTTGCCTCCTGTCTCACCATGTGAGCTGCACAGGCGGGCTCTCCTTCCCCTTCTGCCATGAGTAGAAGCAGCCTGCCAGTGCCTTATGTGCTTCTTAGCCTACAGAATCATGAGTCAAATAAATTTCTTTTCTTTATAAATTACCCAGCCCCAAGTATTTCTTTACATAATAATAACAAATGGACTAAGACAACCTCAAAGGCAAATCTTTGTCATTGTGAATTAGAATGTGATTTCTCTGGACTAGTTCATTATAATCTCGTTTAATCCAGATAACTATCTCACGTAATCCTCATAACAATCCTATGATAGCATTATGATATCACTATTCTAATTTTAATGATCAAGACACAAAGTGGTCAAATTACTTGGAAAACCCTGTTTGTCGGTAAAGAATGGGTAGAACTAAGACAGTACTCCAGGTCTCTATGGCTGAAAGATTTATGCTCCAAAGTTTTAATATTCTTTTACATCTTTGGAAGTTATTTTAACTCTCTCATCATTGGACTGCCCTTCTTCCTCATCTAAGATTAATTTCTGTTATTTATGTAACAAATTTCCAAGAGTTTGCTATTATCTTATCCTCACTTGGTCATTATTTGAGTATGATAATATCTACTAGAGATCTCAAATAATTAGTTTTCAAATAGATACAACAATGCACTGTTATGTGGATATTTCAGAAGGACAAGGAATAATTGCACATTTTCCCAAATTTTTTTAGATTGTTGTGTTTTACCTTAAGATAAGAAGAATAAAAGATAACGTTATAAAAATATATCTAAAAGGTGAAGAATTCCACAAAAACATATTCATATAAAAAGCATTAATCAAAAATATCTTAATAGTTTAAATGTGAGAGATTTATTTTCTTGGAGTCTTTAGAAGAATCATGTAAAGTTCCTAAATCTTTATCAAATTTTGTCTAAGAAGAGCAGAATGAGAATGATATTAATGCAACCTCAGGATGGTTATCATTGTCACCATTTTCTACTGTTTTTCACTCCTCACTGAACTACAGAATAAATTCAATTTTCTGTTATACTTTTTAGAATGACCGGCTATGTTTTCTTTGAAAAAATGGGTAGGTTATACAATGGAAATTCATCTTACTATTTCTCAAAAGGAACTCTGGAGACCTTGAATGATATTCCTGCATGGAAAATGACCACCAGCACTGTTCATATGTCACAACCTTTAGCTTCATGTTCCCGGTCTGATGACATTAATAGTTACCTTTCCACTTCAGCAACTTGGGGATTGGGTTTACTATGTTCATTCAACAGAGAAAATCCTTAAACCAATGGGTAATTTTTCACTGAAATGATGAATCCAAACAAATAAAATGAATAAAAATGACTAACAGCAAGATTCCCACCCTGGAAAATTGCTTTGACGCAAGCCAAAATGAAATATATATTTATAATGTCTAAAGAAAGTGGAATTTGAAAATATACTCCTTTATTCAAAGTCATCCCCTGATGGTCTTCATACTTTCATTGCATAACACAGTGAAATCTATATCCTTGCCTTTGTCTTTGGACAAAATTCTTATAATTAATATTACTAATTTCTTAAACATTATAATTCTATTCATCTATTACCTATTAATCAACTCACCTAACTATACTTTTGGTTGTTCTGAAATATGATAGCAAGTAATCTCATTTGACTGACACAGGAAAGCTATCTAAGAGACTACTTTTGCAACAAGAAAAATACAAAAAAATAAGTAATTATTTTCAAAATCTTATAGAAATCTAAATTTTCAAGGCATTTACTTTTTAAAATATGTTTTCAGGGATAAATTGATTAACAATTTTATAAAATACTAACAACTTTTGTGTATATATATTTGGAGTCACTTGGCAAGTCATTAAAATATTGAGATAAGCAGGCAGACAATATAGCTATACTTTTCATTAAATGAGCTAAGCAGTGTCCACTTAGTTTTTATTATAGCTCCAGCACTGATAGAAACACATTACATTATCATATCAACCATATTAGATATAAGCTATTATCATTTCCTATTTTTCTAGTTGAGAAATTATTACAAACAAATGAGCATCTTGTTCAAGATCACAAAATTTATAAGTATCAGAACAGAGATTTGAACCTAGGCTGTCTAATTCCACAATGATTCTATTTTGCCACTGTGGAATTACTGCTTCTTTATCCACATAGAAGCATAGAAGATGAGGTATGCCACTTGTTTCTCAACGAACAAAAGCTTAAAAGATTGCAGAACACAAAATCTTATTTATTATTCCATTTATTGAACATTAATTGAGCATTTATATGTGTAGGAGCTATAAGTGTCAAGGATATAGCAGTGAATAAAACAATGCTTCAATCCTGGGTTTCTGAGACATGTTTATAGCTTTTATTTATCCAAGGCACTCTCCTCATTGAACTATTCCAATTTTAGTTTTATCTGCTGCCATTAGGGTACTACAGAAAAGTCTAATATAATGGCATTTTTTAAAATCACTATCTATAAAAATTATAAAGACAGGGTCACGGTTATAGAAAATTTACAATGTAAATCAATAGGTATGCATTGAACATAAAATAAATAAATAAAATTCAAGGTTTCGTAAAAATTAAAATATATTAATAGTCAACTTTTATATAGAAGGAAATAATTTCTCATTTTGTTCAATTATATCTGACTGTATCAGAATCTACTGCAGAAAAAAATATTAAAGACTGATAAAATAATTCTTCTTAAACTGTAGAAACTTTGTCCCCACTTCTGGAGATTTTGGGAAGTTAATAAAAGTAATCTAATTTATTTATGATTTTTTGCTTTAATTTTTAGGTTCTTTCTCAAGCCCTGCTTCTTCTTTTAGAAACTTAAGCAATGTACTAGGTAGGTGTCTTTGTTATTAAAATATTTTGATAGAATAAATATGCACAGAAGAAATCTAGGTAATTGATTAAATTATATAATATCTAAATAGGTCATTTATACCTATGACTGGTCCAAGATGATTACTCTTATTTTTAAAATATCAGTTGCAGAAATTTGTACTGCTCTGTGTTTTAAATAAGATTGTTTATTTTTCAGTTAGCTTATTTATTTTTCAAATGGTTTAGTCAATTATTTGTGCTTTTGTTTTCTGCTCAGATTTAGAAAAACCCGGAAGCAAGCAATAGTGGAGCGAGGTAGCATTTCTCATCTCCCGTGCCCCTAGACACAGCCATGTCACCAGAATCTGGCCAATGGAATGTAGCAGGTTGATGTGTATCATTTCCAGTCCTAGATGTTAAATCATTTCATGCTATCCCCAAACAACCTATCATTCTAAAATTCGATGACTTGTTAAACAGAATATGGTAAATTTGAGTAGCATGCACAATATGGTTTTATTTAATAATATTTATCATATTATGTAAATATAGTGATATAGATGGATAAGCACCAAATCTAGCACACGATGCTTTAGATTACGATTGTTCTACATGTTCTTTTTTTGAATATATATTTTCTGATTTTCCTGTAATGAGTATGCCTTGCTTTCACAATGAGAGGAAGTTATAAAAGTTAGGGAATAAAAGAAAGAATAAAATAAAACTAAATATACATTTTCCTTTTGTGGTTTGATTGGGTTTTTAATTTCAGGTTTTTGGCAATGATTTAATGATTGTTTTAATTTTTCAAAATAGCAAGAAATAAATCTTCTGAGTTATAAATTTTCATAATTTTTACTTCCATTATATATACCATTTATTTAAACCAATTTCATTTCCTCAACAATTTTGCTATGGTAAGAAATATAATTGTTTTTAATTACTAACTCAGTTGTTATTAATTGTAAACAATTTGTGTGGATATTTGAACACAACTTCATTTTCCTTAATTGAAAATAAATCAAACACAACTTTCAAAATTTGGAAGGCTCAACCAAGAATGAGAAGGACAATTCTGATAAATACATTTAAATGCATCATAATGCCTAAATTTTTAAGGCCATAGTATAATCCCAAATTATCAACATATGTTTAATACAAATGAAACTGAGCCAGTGGAAGAGAAACTCTGCATAGCAATGAATTAAAATTAAACAAAAAACTAAGTTTTTTTAAAAAGTGAAATATTAAGTAGGTTTATACTGGATATCTTTTGATAAACCAAAAAATTAAATAAAATAAACACCAAAATCTCTTTAAAATTCTCCTCCTGGGTGGTATTCCACATCAGGTTAGCACTTCCATTTTTATCTCATTTTTCTAAAATATCACAAACTCATCTTCTAGCCACTTATTTGGTTGTTTCTCTCCCCTTGATCTATTTCCTGATTTTTCTCTCTTCTGTTTCTGTATTGTTTTTTCTTTTCCAAACACTATCTTTGCAAAGCTGCTACCGTTTTTGTTTCTTGGTTTCTTCAAATCTGTAACTTCATTTCTAGTACTATACAGTGGTCCCCAACCTTTTTGGCATCAAGGACTGGTTTCATGGAAGATAATTTTTCCAGAGATGGCATAGGAGTAGGCAGAGCTCAGGTAGTGATAGGAGCCATGGGGAGGGGAGTGGCTGTAAATACACATGAATTTTCCCTCACAGGCCTGCCACTTACCGCCTGCTGTGCAGTACCAGTCTGGAGACCAGAGAGGTTGGTGAGTGCAGATCTATAGTATTTTCCCCACATTGAGGCTTATCTTTCTCTTTTAAACCTATCATAACATTTGAGTAACTATACTTAAAAACCTACTATATTAGTTTTGCTCTTAATCTGCTTAAATAATTTCTTCATGCATCATGAAGAAAAATAGTGATGATTTAATTCTATGCATGAAGGCCTTTCTAAGGGCTCATCTTATTTGGAAGACTAAGAAATTAAATTGGATTAAGTGCTATAGAAGCTTAATTATTGCACATATTTTTTATAACGAATAACAATGGCAATAAACCTTGTACTCAACTAAAATTGTTAACTAGAAAAAAGCGCTTACTTGAAATGTTATATTTTACTGCATTAGACAAGTTGATTCAACAAAAATTAAACCCTCAGTTTGATAGAGTAATTTTAAAGGAATTGAAAGAGTGAAGTTCAGGGCCTTATTTATGATAATGAGTACTAGGGAAGGAAAATAAAACCAAAACATTGCATCAAGGTCTGTGATGCTTGGACTATTTCAATTTTTTTCTTTTGACAATTTCTTAAAAATCAACATTGTTCCTTAGGTTTTGCTAATTCAAGAACTTCTTCTAAGAGCTAGCAATTTTCAGGAAGACAAAGAATTACAAACAGCCAATCCATTTTCCCCAACATCCATCTGGTAGGAGAGTTCCCTGCCTGTAATCAAGATTGAGTTTAATTCAGGCAAGTGGTTGATTCTGTTACAAATATTTCCTACTCGCTTTATTGAAACCATAACAAATTACCTATCTCCTGATAACAGTATCAGTTACATAATGTTCTACATCTGGACTAATGTTAGAACCAATCCTAACAGGTGGCACAAGAACAAAATAAACTTTTTGAAGATAAAGCAGAAGATTAAACAGAACTCTGACTGCTATATAAATCTTCCCAAATTTAAATTTTAGTACCTTTCCAATATAGGCCAAACAAAACATTTGTTGAAAGTGTGGAACTTCTCTTTTCCAATTTGTACATGAATTATGTTTCAGGCCTTCTGAGCCAGGCACCAGCTAACTAAACCCTCTAGAACAATGAGTCAAGTTGACTCAATTAAGGACAAAATAAAAATAAATTTCCATGGAAATAGAGAGCTGTATTCGCACAAATGCCAAAATAATGCCTGATGAATAACATTATTACAATGAATACAAATGAAATCATGATTTTCCATTTACTTAATTTGTGCTATTAAATGCTTGATAAGAATGTCAGAATTGTTTTTAAAATTGTTCATTAAAATGATTTTTATAATGATGAAGTAGAACTATTACTGAAGGATTACTGTGATTCAGGCATGTATTAGAAAAGGATTGTAAGGAAAATTGTAAAGAAAAAAGAGAAAATATGACCCAAATATAGATCATAGATATGAATTTTCCGAGAATATCATAGGAGAATTAAACAATTAAAAATACAAGGTTTTCGATAAAAATAAAACATTTATTATAAGTACTCTTTCCTATAAATGCATGTTTAAATTAAATACTTTCATATTTTTAAGATTTCAAGATTTGGGTATATAAAATACACATTTATTTTAATGATATTTAATGTTATTTGATATAATTATAATTTAGGATTATATAACTATTAAAATATATTACTACATGAGCAATTAATAGCAGGTATTTCTTAAACTTTATTATTAGCTTTTGTGGACTTTTTATGCTTTAAAAATTTATACATTTATCCTTGAAATAGTTTTTAAAAGTATTTTATATTATAGCCATACTAAATATCCTACATTTATATGACTTTTTGGTAATATCCAACTTCCACTGCATTTAAATTTATTTTATCAACAGAGTTTTAGTTTAAAATACCATATTTTCCAGAATTGAACACTTTTACTTTCAGGAGGAATTTTCACAAACAAAGTCAAAGGGAGAAATGGAAAATTATCTGCTGAATTTGGCTCATATATTTTGAAAAGCAGCTTATATAAGCCAACCCAAAATTCTATCATCTGCTGGAATAACAAGCATGTTTTCACACATTGAATGTTTTTAATCCTATTTGTCAGATTGTTAGCTTGCTTTTCCAAATCTCTGATTTAAACTGGCCCACAGAATCTCTGCTAAACTAAAGTTTAGGAAAAGGAAACGAGTCTCTGTCACCAGGCTGTTAAAAGGTCAACAAGAGTGACAGCTTCACCATCTCAATTGCAGATTTTTAGCTAAAAGCCAACTAATGTCAAGATTAAGTCAAAGCTGAGACCTCATCATAATAAACAGATTGTCAAAACAGCAAAGCAGTGCAAAGCTTAGAAGAGGAAGCATAGGAAGCTGGTTTTGTGTAAATTTGTGGTCATGACAGAAAGTCTGGAGTTCTCAAAAACTCAACCTGATAAGTTGCTAGTCATAGGTGGCTCATACCTTAAAATTATCAAATCCATTTATGACAAATCCACAGTCAATATCATACTGAATGGGAAAAAATTGAAACCACTCCCACTTCGAACCAGAACTGACAAGGATGCCCACTATCTCCTCTTCTATTCAACATAGTGCTCAAAGTCCTAGCTATAGCAATTGGGTAAGAGAGGGATTTTGAGAGCATCCAAGTGGGGGTGGATGAGATCAAACTCTCGCTCTCACCAATGATATGATATTATATATGGATTAGTTCAAGAGACTCTAGATTTAATAAATGAATTTGTTAAAGTCTCAGGCTACAAAATTAATATACACAAATCAGAGGCATTTAAATATGCTAATAACAGTCAAGTTGAAACTCAAATAAAAAATGCCACATCTTTTGCCATGGCCCCAAAGAAAATTAAATATCTAAGAATATATTTAACAAAAGATATGAAAGACTTATACAAGAAAAACAATGAAACGCTAATAATGAAATTGTAGAAAATGTAAACAGATAGAAAAATCTACCTTGTTCATGGATTGGTAGAATCAATATCATTAAAATGTCAATATTACTTTAAGTGATTTACAGAATAAATGTAATCCCCATCAAAGTACCATCATCATTCTTTACAGATATAGAAAAAATAATTCTTCACTTTGTATGGAACCAGAAAAAACCTTGTCTAGCCAAAGCAATCTTAAGCAAAAAGAACAAACCGGGATACATCAGTCTTCCTGACTTCAAGCTGTACTATAAAGCAATAATAATTAAATCAGCCTAGGACTTGCACAAGAACAGAGGCATTGATCTTTGGAACAGGACTGAGAGTCCAGAGATGAAGCCATCTGCATATGGTAACCTAATCTTTGATAAAGCAGGCAAAAATATACATTGGGGAAAAGAATCTCTTTTCAATAAATGGTGCTGGCCAAATTGGATAGCTACATGTAGAAGGATGAATCAGGATCCCTACCTCTCACCTCACAAAAATCCATTCAAGATAGATAACAGACTTAAACCTAAGGCATGAAACCTTAACAATCCTAGAAGAAGATGTTGGGAAGACCCTTTCAGACATCAGATTAGGCAAAGAATTCTTGAAGAAGACCCCCAAAGCAATAACTGCAGCAACAAAAATAAACAAATGGGATCTGATCAAATTAAAAAGCTTCCACACAGCAAGTTGTTTATTTGCTATACCTATCATTAGAGCAAATAGACAACCTACAAAATGGGAGAAAATATTTGTTCTCTACACTTCCGGTAAAGGTCTGATAACAAGAATCTATCTAGAACTCAAAAAACTTAACAAGAAAAAAATCAAACAACTCCATCAAGAAATGGGCAACAGAAATGAACAGAAACTTTTCCAAAGAAGACAGAATAATTGCCAGCAAACATATAAAAAATTCTCAAAATCTCTAATCATTAGAGAAATGCAAATCAAAACCACAATCAGATATCACCTAACCCAGTGAGATATGCCTGTATCAATAAATCCCCAACAGCAAATGCTGGAGAGGATGTAGAGAGACAGGAACACTCTTACACTGCTGGTGGGACTGAGACTTAGTGCAACCTTTGTGGAAAAGAATTTGGAGATAGCTTCAAGAGCTAAAAATAGAAATACAATTCAATCCAGCAATAGCATTATAAGGCATCTACCCAAAAGAGCATAAGACATTCTATCACAAAGACATCTGCACCCGAATGTTTATGGCAGCACAAGTCACTATTGCAAGGATGTGGAAACAACCCAAGTGCCCATCAATTCATGAGTGGATTATTAAAATTTGGTATATGTTTACAATGGAATATTACTCAATTCTAAGAAACAATAGTGAGCTAGCACCACTTGTATTATCCTGGATTGAGCTTAAACTCATTATCCAAAGTGAGTTGGCACAAGATTGGAAGAATGGGCTCCACATGTACTCGCCATCAATGGTACTGACCGATTAACACTATGGTGCTCAAATGGTGGTGGTATTCACCAGGGATTTGGGGGTTGAGGAGGTAGACCCATATCTGAGGGATGTGGTGAGCATTGTGGAGGGGGCGGGCATACCTCTAACCCTAGCTAGGGAGAGGCAAAGATATAAAATGCAACCAAAATGTTTGTACTCTCATATTTTCTTGAGATAAAAAAAACAACTCAAGCTACCACTTTGCTATTCTAACATTAAATCTTGGAAGTTTGTTGGTCTATATATAATGAGAGAAAGAGAGAAAAAGAGAAAGAGTGAGGATGGAGAGAGAGAGCAAGAAAGAGAGAGTGAGAGAGAGAAAGAATTTTATGTCCATGGTGGTTATTTGGGGAGGGGAGGTCTTTCACATCAACTTTCAATTACTTTATTAATTTTATACCTATAATGAATATAGAAATAGTAGAAACAATTAGAAGAAGTAATAGAAATAAATGGTAGAAATTTAGCAATAGATCATTGCCGAATCAACAAATAAAAAATGACATTGCTGGTGGAAATGCCAAGTAAGGATGAAATCAATTTATGTACAATTGTTCTTAAATAAAACTACACCCTGGCATTTATAAATCCAGAATAAAGCTATAACTTTAGAAAGAAACTGAGAAAATGTTTTAAAGTTAAAAGCAGACATTATGGGAAAGGGGCTTTTAGATCAATTTACAGAGCTGTATAAGTGTATTAAAATTGTACCATTGCATGTGAAAACTTGACATATTCTATAAACTTGAGAATAATCTGCAAGAGATATCTTTTGTAATCACATGTCCACACATGTCCACAACTGATATGTATTGAGTGCATATGATGCACCAGGTTCTCTTCTAGGTTTTTGAGATAAATTAGAAAATTAAAGACAGGAATGTCTTTTCTTGTAGTGCTTACATTCCCATAGTAAGCTGGAAGGTGGCAAAAAGATACATGTGCGATGGGAATTTGAATGCCAGTGTGTGTGTGTGTGTGTGTGTGTGTGTGTGTGCATGTGCATGCATGAGCATATATATGTGTGTATTAGTGTATGATAAGAGAGTTGAAATTTTAGGCAGTATTGAGAAAACATTTGCAAAGGAAACTCTAATGAGATTCTTGACTAATGATTTAAAAATCATAACAGGATTAAATTTAAAATATGTAAATAAGAATCATGCATGGAAAAGGGGTAGATAAATAGGCAGATATATGATATTTGTTAAATCAAGTAGAGTAAAATACTAAATGGTAGGTGGGGATATTCACTATAAATTTTTTTCACCTTGCAAAATAGTTGGTCATTTTAAGTACATATTGGGACAAAGATTAGAAAGATTTTCTTTGTAAATATTCTAATTCACACATATCTTCCTTTTCTTTCTTTGTGTCTCTCTCAGCCCTTAGGCTTCCAAAATTCCATATGAAAACATATTTTAAACCTTATACTGTGTTTTACTATCTTGGCAACTACTAATTTCCAGAAATAATATTTATGTTTCTTATATGCCTTTTCATTTGGAACTTCATTTCTAAACACATAGATTTTATTTAATATTTCTTGCTCAATTTCACAACAAGGAGAAACCAGAGTAGAGGCCTCAGATAAACATATACTAGAGGTTTCCTAAGAATTAAGTTTGAACAGCAAAAAGATAAGACTATCACTCTCAAAAGGTACTAAGTGGCTTTTCAAAAGATGTATAATGATGTCTGCCTAACCACTCTCAAATAATGATCTGATTCCAAGACACAAGATAGTTTCAATATAATAAAGACACATAGTCACCACATATTCAGTTACAAATGGATTTTTAAATTTTAAATTCATAACTGCTTTCTATAGCTTATTGAATAATATCCCTAAAATTACAGTGCATACAGCCAATGTTACCAAGTACTAGGTAAGTTTAAAATGAAAAAGCCTCCTTTTTAGAAAACGTTTCTTTTATATGAATGCACTCCTTAAAGATACAGACTATTTACATAAAAAAGAGGAATCTCTAATTTCCAAATATTGGCTCCTGTGAGGGCAAGACACTTTATATCACTCTATATCTGGTGCCTAGAACATAACAAATGCTTGCTTTTGTTGAACTGCTTAATTAAAGTAATTATAGCTCAAACTATGGGTCATGGAGTTTCATTAAATCAATGCATATCCATGTATTACTCTTTCATTGCTATATAAATTGCATTAGTTTAATGTGGGGAAGCAGTGTCTTCTTCCCTTTTTTTCTTATTTTCGTGATTTTTTTTTCTTTTCTTCCTTCCTGTTAGTACATTGAATTTCACTGATTTTAAATGGTAATTTTTAAAAAGAATATAGGGGCATAATTGCATCTTTCATGATTTTAGCTGACTGGCCAATTCCTTTATCTTCATTGAACCTCAATTTACTCATCTATAAAAGTGGATAATAATATCAATCTTATAAAAGGTTAGCAAGAAGGATATAAGGATTGATTTCAGGGATTTGGAAAGGTGAATAGTTTTAATGAATTCTATTATCATCTTCCTAATCACCAACATGGAATTTTGACATAAGTTTATTGGGTGATTTACATTTTAGAAAAAACTTATCTAGCACAATATTAATAACAAAAATAGATTCATACATTTCAATTGCTATATTTTCTGCAAGACTTCATCTTATTTTTTTCTGTATTCACCTTTGATATTTGTCAACATTTTAGGTGATTTGTAACCAGAAATTGATTTTATAATGTTTATTTAAAAAGTATTAAGACCTCAAAATTTAACAACACACCTATTTATTTGCCATCAATATCATCAGCATCATAAAAAATTAATTGATGACATTAACAATGTCATTTTCATTATTTAAAGTGAATGAAACTTCTGATCCCTTCTAATATTGAAAGTAATATTATACATTGCTAATGATAAAAACAAAGCTAAATTTTAATAAATAGACTGACATTTTAAATATAGTCAAATTTATGTAAAATGGTGTTAGTAGATACAAACTTGCACTGTAGTGAAATCTGAGACCTTCCCTTACGATTTCTCTTAGAGGAAAAAAGCTACCTTGGGCAAAGCTTTGTCTCCTTCCTATCCAGTGACTAATCCTGGTGGGACTTAAAAGCCGAGGTACCTTAGCTCAAGGTCCATCCTAGCTCCCAAATTCACCTTTGGACCAGCTGAGTCTCTTATTACATTTAAATCTCCCCACATTGTCCAGTCCTGCTTCCCTCCCTGAAATAGGCATTCTTGTGAGAACATTTCTCAACAGGGTTCTTTTCCAATAATCTCAGATCCTCAGATCCTATTTTCTTGGGAACTCAAGATGAACAAGTCTGAAAAAATATATATAATATTTCACACTGTTTAAAAAATTACCATCATGCTTTGTATAAAAAATTGGTAACTACAGTGAATTTTTATTTTATCCATGATATCCAGGCAAGTATTTTGACTGTAATTCTAACTCAGCTAGCATCAACAGCATGGTCTTCTGTGTTACTATAATTTCTCTAATTTTCTTATATGCATAATGCATTATTCATAGAGCAAACCCATGATATAATGAACTAAATAATGTAAGAAAGCACATTTAATGGCTGCACTAACTTAGGTTAAACATTCTGAATTAGAGCATGTTTTAATAGAGGATCAATGCTCATCTTTTAAGGGCAGTAATATTCATAGATATAATTCTACACATTTTTTTTTTTTTGCATTTGAAACACAATCTCAACACCAATGCCAGAATGAGATGCACAGAAAAAAATGAGCTGTGTATTTGTATTCAAATCAACTGAACAATCCCTGCCACCAGTAGGTGGCTTAAGAAAAAAACAATGCTGTTCACTTTTGACATGCCAGAACTTAAAGTACATTTATGAATTTCATTTTTAATACTTGTAAGAATAACATAGTAAGAAAATCTCATTGTTATGTTGTCAACACTCAATTGTAAGCTGTATGTCAAAGACCATACAGTTTCTTACAGTGATAAGAAATGCAACATAAAAATAATAAGTGATGGGAACATCAAAAATGTGTAATAGACACTAAATTCTGGTTGTTTGCAAAATCCAATTTTTCTCAGAAGAAGAAATAAAAATTACAGGTGAACTCTTACAGTATTAACTCCTTAACAAAAACCTGACTAAATAATAGCTTCTGGAAAACTTTTGATTTTACATTTTCCTTTCACACTGTGTGATTCTGTACTCTATTTCACAGAACAATGCTCTGCTGAATGCTGTCACTCCCACAAATGGTATGGTAGCTGTCAGTGATTTTCAAAGAAAGCTGAATAATACGTACATATTGTATTTTAATGTGTTTAAAACACATGGACCTTTCTGGTGTTAGTAGCAAGTAAAGAATGTGACCATAAGGTGACGCATGGCTCGTGCTGTGGGGCCAAACAGCATGAAACCACATGCTTCATTAGTGATTCTCCTCATAGCAGCTGGCCAATGGATCATGAAATGAATCAGAAATATTACGCCTTTTTTTTTTCTGTTTTTTCACTTTCTGCATTCACAAGCAATTATGAACAGTTGGGTTCCACCTTTCGATGGATAGTGTTTCAATTCTCTGCATTTTACTTTATAGGTTTCCATTCTAAAATCATGCACCCTAATAACACGCATTTGTTACAGATAACAAAACTATTTGAAGATTTTTAAGTTGAGCATCTTCCAGTAAAAATAGATGTTAGGAAATATGCCTTCTTTTTAAGTGCAAAAAGTCCCACGATTATTTTGAAGTAAGCCAAACCATTCTTATTAAAGGTGAAACGAGTACATGCATTGTGTTCTCAAGATAATAAAGTGAGATGATAAATCAGAGGTTATACTTAACCTCATTTTATTAGAGCTGTACTGCAATTCTCTTCCCAGACTCTACAGAAGCAAAGAAAGAAGAAATTCAAATTAATTAACTTGATATCCCTAAGAATCTTTTACTTCATACTATGCTATGCTGGGGATGCTGGGGTTTGGATGCATGCTGTTTCTGAATAAGCATCACTTCAATATCATATTCTTTGATATGCAAAGAAAGTAATGATCATAGGAAACAATTTCTTTACATAAAAATATTACTTGTATTAAAATTAGCAGCTACGATTATTTAGAGTTCCATTTGAAGGTAAGCTTGAATCATTAGCAGTAGCCACTTACTTTTTTTTTGTTACAGTTCCATATTATCTACCCCAGTCAACAGTGTTAATGAAATGAATTAGTGCAGAATAAAGTTAAAGTTCTATTCTTTCTTCAACAGTACCTTTTAACAATCTGAATACGATTTAACCAATTTATATTCTCAAATAAGCATGACGATTTTAGCAAATGATGTAAAGCCACCTTAAAAACAGAAATAGAACTAGCCAATCAATTATATAATTGACGTGTGGTACTTCTACTGTAAGCCAGGGAAAGTAATTTATTTAAAGAGTATCTGGAATTGTTAAAAATTAATAATTATCCTATAGTATATTTTATTTATGGAGTGACTTGAGTCTTGGAAATGCCTATCTAAACATCTAGTAATATATTTCAGAAAGATAAAATAAATTGAAAAGCAATATATTTAAAAATAGATTGAAAAATAAAATAGAAATGAAGCAGGACGGTTATCTATTATTCTAAAGTACTGGGTAATTTTACACATCATGTAATCAACCATGTTCTGTCTCTAACCACAAGACTCACTACATACATCATTTTCTGAGATAATTATTTTATACAATGAAGTTGGGCTATTTATTTCACTTGAATAGTTATAATTTAACTTTCATTTCTGTCAGAGTTAACCTTTTTTCCTAGAGGAATTTCTTAGGTTCATTATATAGGGCCAGATTTTTGTCATTGAAAATGTCATTGAAATTTCTCAAAACATGGAAGTTCTACAAGCCAGATGAAATCTATTAACAATCCTCAAACTTATTTCATTCAGATTGTTTTATTTCTTCCCTACTTTGTGCTAGCATCATGCGCAATTTCATATAATTTTCCTCCACCCTTTACTGTAAAACGCCTCTTGTCAAGGTCCACAGTGGCTTGCAGTATGCCAAATTTAAAGGACATAAATTTTCTTCTGTCACATGTGACCTCTCCATGGCATTTAATGGATCTGACCATACATTTCTTCTTGAAACATATTTACTTCTTGTCTTCTGTGACACCATAATCTTGTAATTTTCTTCCTATCTGACAGGACATTTCACAGCTATACATGCTGCCTCCAGTTCACTGGGCTAGCGATCTCCAGAAGTTGAATTCATACTGTCCCTGTTAATCTTTAACCTGAGCAGCGGAATATCCTCTAAGTGATATAACTCTATGCAGACGACTTCACATTTATATCTTTTACCCAGAGGGTTCCTTGAATTCCAGACTCATCTGCCCCACAGTTCACTTAATACTTCCATGTTGTTGTCACATACATTTCTTAAATGTAACAAGTTCAAATTTGAAAAATTGACTTTTACCACACAATAGTCCTCTTCTTTCTCATCTTAAGGCTACCCACAGCCCACCTAGTTGCTCAAGCCAAAATCTTGGAATGCACTTAATTCATATTTTTCTCTATTTTCTTAGATTGTGTTTATTTTGAAAAATTATCAATTCTATCCTCAAAATATAAACAATGGATATTCAATGATTCCACTTTTTTTTTCCTGCTGGCACTTTAATCAAAGCAATGTTTATTATTGTCTGAACTAAAGCAATAACCGCCTAAGTGATTTTTCTGATTCTGTTATTGCTCCTCTATAAATCAATTTATTCATGGAATCCAAATCTCATAGCTGCCATGATTAAAATATGCGAATGGCTTTTCCTATCATCAGAATAAAATTCAGGCTTATTTATATGCTTTCAGTGTCTGACATCATCTGACCCCTGGATAGCTCTCTACCGTTTTGATTAACACCCTCTTACATGGTTACTATTCTCCAAACATAATGTTTTTCTCGCTGATGGTTAGGTATCTCCCCCTCATTCTGTCTTTACAAATGTGAGAGTCTCAATCCCTCTGCCTGATATTCTCTTAGCATAAGTCCTCATTTGAGAAATCCCTTTTTATTTCATCAAGCTCAAACACCTTTTTAGGCGATACCACAGTCATACATTTTATTCTGTTTATTATACAACAATCATTTAAATTAATCATTTTATATCCTTTTTTTCAGCTTTTTATTACCTGTCTCCCCTATTAAAATCTAAACTATATCCCAACAGGGAACTTTTCTTGTTCTCAACTCCACCCTCAGACCTAGGAAATATCTGATTAATAAGGTGTATCTAATAAACATTGATTTTCAGCTGCATAAATGAATTGCTTTATTATTTTTCTTTATACCAAAGAAGTCACCAAACAAGGTTTAGCAGTCCTACATGCCAATCCTCATTATAATAATGGCTGGTTTTTCTCTCATAAATATGTGCAAATCTCTTCACTTCCGTGTGCCCCAATTTTCCTAAGGGATTGGGCTAAATCATATCTAAGCTCCTTTCCTATGATTCTATTTCAATGATTAAAGGAGGCCATAAACCATAATATGATATTTATTTTATATTTTATTTCATTTATTTCCCTTAGATTTGAAATATAGGGAGGAATTTTGTCACCTTGAGAAGTTTGAGGAAATACACACCTAGCTATGATACAAATGCAGTGCTTATGGTTTGAAATGTTGGTTTTTTTTTTTTTCTTATAGATCAACTCTTCTCATTTCTGCTGTTTTCTAGACATGCTGATGTTTAAAATCATTTCTGTGTATATAATTCTGGTTATTTTCATCTTTTCAGTCTGTAAAAATTTCTTAAATGTTCCATCTTACATGGTTCTCTATCTCAACAATTTCAAATAGTTCTTCATAGATTTTTCCTAACAATGTAAATAGAAACTTATTTTAATTGTCTACAAAAGAAGAAGACACTGATGTGATGAAGTGATATGCATGTCTACCAGAATCAGCATGTTTCTATGTAGGGCCTTGGTAGTCCCCAAACAAGGAATGCACACCATTGCAAAGCTAGGGGCATTCTTCTTTTTGTATAATTAATTTTTTTTAATTCACATCTGTGGTAAAAGACTTACAGAAATAAGGAAGTTCTTTTGTTTCTTCAAGTATGTACAACAAAAATGTCCTGTGCTCTTTTTTCATAAGATTCATTTCTAGTGGGCACAACGCTGAGTGTGCTTAGCCTTGGGAAGGAGTAATCAAGAATGTTATGACGTTGCTTTAATACAAATTTCTTATGTGCAAGAGCACTCCGACAGCCATTTCTTATTAAAAGTTAGAGAATCGAGAGTCCTTTTTACAGCAAAATCTACTTCAGGCCAACTATGATTCACTAGCAATAAGCACTTCACATCATGTCTGCAATCATTATCAAAAGACTTGATTTGTAAACATGAATGGAAGTTTCTTTTGGTTTTCCAGTTGCCAATTCAGTCATCTCCACTCCCAGATGTTAATCACTATCATATGGCATAAATTTAAAAAAATGGAAGAAAATATATGCTCATTTACTGTCTGAGGAAGAATATGTGCTACCCTACAGAGATACAAATTGCATACTAATAAAGTAGTAGACAAAGTTTATTTTATATGTGTATCTTGCTTCCAAATGATATGATTTTCCTTTAGGATACTTGACTTGTCTCTTAAAAAGTACAATCATGATTCATCATTTACTTTGCATGCTGTTTGACTTTTTAAAATATTTTCACACGAATAATAGATGATCTTGGTAACAAAGGAAATTGTAATATATAGATATATTTATATATTAATCCCTCATTCCATGCAAGCTCTTGAGTTTTTATTGATCATAGTTTTATGGGTACCCTTTGTACTCTTCTCTGTGATCATAAACATACATATGCACTCCCACAAAATTAGTTTGTTCTATTTTCAATGATACCTTTTTATAATAAATAAATAAATAAATCTAGATAAACCCATGATAGATACAATTTATTTGTCCTGCTTAATATCTTTGACATATATTTTTGCTGATAGTTAGTAATCTAAATATTTTCAGGTAGATATATTTTCTATTATGAATGTTCCATAATTATTTATTGTGAATAACCTATTTATAACATTAAAATGTTTATACAAATTTTGCAATTCCAAACTGTTTTCTTAGATAGTAATGCCCCTATATCTTTTTATTTAGGAGATTTGTTTTCTCTGCAGGGATAGTACTAGGTATTGAACTTTGGATTTACAAAAAATACTATATATATTTCAAATATTAAGATTCTCCCACATTTTTCCCGGATGAGTTTTAACAGTAACTTTCAGTACAATGATCTTATTTATTGCTAGGACTACCATTCTTGGTGGACAGCCAACAACTCATTGATGGTTTAATTTTCATTCACCAATTAACTATGTCTGAGGCATAGTAACCTCTTCATATATCTAAACCAGTAATAATAATATTAATGTTACTATTTATATCATTTGTACTTCTTAAATCTTCTTATGTACTTGGAATTTTTGGAATCAACTTATTCTCTTCCAGGTACCTATTTGATTATGTACAAATGCAGTCTCTTCTGACAATTGGACATTTATAGAAAGATTTATCATCTGGTAGAAAATGTCCTCCTCACATCCCACTCTTCTTCTGTGTTTGTTATTTAATATCAGTTAGTAAAAATTAAGTTTATGATGCTATTGCTATATATGTCTATGTTATCTGATACTTCTAGTTAAAGAGGGCAAACATTCATTTTTTAATTCTTTAAATTCTAACCCACCCATAGAATGTGAAATACATGAATGCATTAATAAAAAGCCATGAAAGTGATGGCACAATTGACTTACCAACAATTGTAACAATCATAATCAGTACGTATGTAAACAAAACAATTTTAAAGTTTTAATGATCCTTTGAAAATTAAATTTCAAATTAAGATGTGTAAAAAAATTATATATCCTGAGATCTTTTCTTTATAAATTTATTGTGAAATATTTAAGTCCTATAAAATTGTGTAAAACAACTCCTAGGAAAATTTGTGTACCACCATCCCATTTGAAAATAAATAAATAAAATATTACCAAATCAGTTGAAGTCTTCTATACTCTCCTTATCTATTGTGTAAACTTCTTTTGATAGTGATTACCATTATTTTGAATTCGATGTTTCTTATTATCATGTATTTCTGAATATTATATAATACATATAATCAAATACTTACATAAACATGTATTTATCGCTTCTCATGTTTTTAAACTTTACTGAAATAATAATACTTTATGTATTCTTCTGGAAATTGTTTTCATTGCTCAATACTAGATTTAAAATATTCATCAATGGGATCCAGTATATATAAAGCATTTGTCTATGTGTAGTATTTCATTATATGAATAGATACATCATATTTTTATCCTTTTTGTTATTGATGACATAGTTTGTTTCCTATATATTGCTTTTAATACCATATTGTTACTCATATATTAAACATTCTTTTTGCTTGCAAATGTATGAATAATTTTTTTGCATTATAGACTAGATATGAAATGGCCAGATTGTAGTCTATAAACATCCACTCTGTTGCATACTGCCAAATATTAAAGAGAAGTGCAATTGTTATTTTCAAAATAATATATTCATTCCTTGAAAATTTATTCTACCATATGAAAATTGAAATTATTTTTCTATTCCAAAATTTTGAATTTTGTTAACAATTTATGTTTATAATTACTATTTTATATTAACTACTATTTTTAATTAACTAATATTTAGACATTAAATTCTCTAGGAATATTAATCATTCTATTCTGAATTTAATTTTATTTTAATGGAATCTTCATAGTTTTATTAATATATTGATCATCCATTTTTGGTTAATTGTATTTCTAAGTAATTTTATGGATTTCTCTTACTATTGTGAATAGAATTTTTAAACTAATTTAATTTCTAGCTAACTGGCTTACAAAATAGAAATTTTATTTCTTGATTTTTTTCAATATGTTAAATCTTTTAATTTTAATAGTTTTCAAGTCAGTCAACTTGGTTATCATGGTACCTAATTTCATCATTTCTTATGATGTTCTTGCCTAATATTTTTAAATAAATTTATTTAGATACATAGATGGCATGATTTAAGTTTATCTGTGTAACATATATGTGAATAAAAATTTAATTAAGAGGTCCATTTCACTTATTTCCATAAATATTTACTTTAATAAATTTCCATAAATATTTACTTTAAAAATTTACTAGGCCGGGCGCTGTGGCTCACGCCTGTAATCCTAGCACTTGGGAGGCCGAGGCGGGCGGATTGCTCAAGGTCAGGAGTTCAAAACCAGCCTGAGCAAGAGCGAGACCCCGTCTCTACTATAAATAGAAAGAAATTAATTGGCCAACTGATATATATATAAAAAATTAGCCGGGCATGGTGGCGCATGCCTGTAGTCCCAGCTACTTGGGAGGCTGAGGCAGAAGGATCACTGGAGCCCAGGAGTTTGAGGTTGCTGTGAGCTAGGCTGACGCCACAGCACTCACTCTAGCCTGGACAACAAAGCGAGACTCTGTCTCAAAAAAAAAAAAAAAAAAATTTACTAAAACATAATCTGTTCTCAATTCAATTATGGCAAACATTTATTTTATAAAAATAAGATTTGTTGTCCACTAAATATGGCACATTCAAATTTAATAAAACTAAATAGTAAATATTGCACCTCAAAGTTATCTATATTATTGTAATAGAATGCCCTTAAAGACAGATTAATTTAGGGTAACATTTGTATCCAAGATCCAAGTAGATGTGTTGAGAAGTCAAGTCTGAGTAAGTGGGTACAATGCTCAGGACATAGGAGAAATACAGGCTACAGAAAAGCTTTTGGGATGTGTGAGTATTGAAGCTTAGATGTAAAAAAAGAGTGTTGAATTCCAATTTGAATTCCAATTTGAAAATTTAGTGGTTGTGTGAAATTGGAGAGTTAATTATCCTTTCTGACCCAAATATCAGTTGTCTATAAAATGGGGCTTGCAATTATATATGAGCTAAACCAGCTTAGTTATTACTACTGCTGCACATAAGACAGAGCACAAATATGTAAAATGTGCAGAGTAAGACTTGTGAAGTTTTTTCTTTTTTTCTTTCTGGATGCAATGATATTCAATGAGCAGAGAAGAGTGAATGATTATTAGCGCTAATCTCTCAGAGAAAACATTAGAATCTAAACTCCATGTTGCTGTCAACTCTAACAGTTAATATGAGAATTTATCTTCTCAAACTAATCAAGTAATAAAATATCCAAAAATGAGCCATGAATTTCAATAACATATCCCTTTCCTATTCTAGAACATAACAAAGGAACAAATAAAATATTTCAAAGCAATGAACATTTTTATTTATTTCAAAGTATTATGGGGGTACACATTTTTTGATTACATGTATCACTGTTATAATGCTTCAGTCATGGTTATAAGTGTGCTGTCACCCAGACAGTGCTATTGTATCTGTTAGATAGGTTTTCTCCCATTCCTTTCACTCCTTCCTGCCCTGTGCTTGATTTCCATTACGTTTTGCTTCCTTCTATGCATATGTGTGCTCATTGGTTAGTTCCAATTTAATAATGTGTACATATGGTGTTTGTTTTTCCATTCTTTAGATACTTCACTTGTGATAATGGTCCCCATATCCAAATTGTTGCAAAAAGCAACAGGTCATCCTTTTTCATGGCTAATAGTCCATGCATACATTTACCACATTTTAGTAATCTCATAAATTGATGGACACTTAAGAAAATCAGCAAGAAATTATCAAATAAACCCCATCAACAAATGGGCAAAAGATATGAACAGAAGCTTTTCAAAAGAAAAAGGACAAATGGCCAATAAACATATGAAAAAATGCTCAATGTCACTAATCATCAGGGAAATGGAAATTAAAACCACAATGAGATCCTTTTAGCTCTGTTAGAATGGCTTTTATTAACACATCCAAAAATAATAGATGCTGGCATGGATGCAAAGAGAAAGGAATGCTACTACACTCTTGGTGGGACTGCAAATTATTACAACCTCTATGGGAAACAGTATGGAGACATCTCAAAGAACAAAGCAATGAACTTTTAAAAATTATTGTTATATTTCATGAAGTTTACTTACAAGTTGGCATTTTAAGTGTTAATTTCTGGTCTTCTGCGACTTGATTCAATATAATTCTAACACACTTAGCTTTCCTATCTCTTGGCACATTAAAAAGAACAATTGATATATGATAGAAAGGATTTGTAGAAGTAAAGGACATGAAGCACTGATGAAGCAAGTATTATGTGCTGATCCCGAAGAAACAGAGAGAAAATATACTCCATTATGTAGTCCTTATATGTGCATACATGTGTATATAAATATGGTATAAATGTGTATATATAATAAGTATATATAAAGCAGTATGTGCATATATAAAAGCAGTATATATCTATAATCTTTTTATCTATTATCTATACATGTATGTATACATATATATTTCACATATCTATACATATATATATCAGTGTAGTTCTAGCTAGTAAATGTACATTAATAATAGCCATATGGGACTTAGTGTGCTTAGAATATCACTGTATATAATAGGTCTAACATACGAGCAAACCTGTAATATAACCTACTCTTGTTTGGCAAGTGGGAAAAAAAAGAATATTTCCTAGGGAAGAAAAAAAAACAATGTATTTGATTTTCCTGTTTTCATTCTTGTCAAGCACTACATTTCCTTTCACATTTTACAGTTAGGCAAGCCAGAGTAATTAACATCACATATTTATTCTTACTTCATTAGTGACATTTACACCTGCACTATTACAAAAATGTGCTAATGTTTTATTTATGATTGTTTTATAGCCTTACTTATTGCCATTCACGTCATTCACATTCAACAAAGACAGAAACTAATAAAAGCCACGTATTGGGTATTATTTATCTTGTCCCTGGGATGATAACAGCCTTAATGAAAAAGGGAATAAAAACTTAGGCAGTAGTAATTACCCCAATCACATTTACCTCACAATGCAGATGGAGTATAATGTAGTGAGTTTTTAGGCCACGTCCTTCATGTATTCACATCACAGTGAAAAATACACAGAACTGTCACTAAGCATAAGTCAAGCTGAACAAATCGTTTTTTAATTTACACTAGAAAATATAATCAACCTACTGTACCTGATCTTACACTGAAGGACATTTCAAAGATGTATGAGAGGGTAATGCATTTAAAATAGTGGAATTGAGAGATTCAGAAAGGCGAAGATATTTAAGGTGAAGCAATATGGCGATACATCAACACATCAATCAATAAGAATACTTTTTATGAAAATCCATATTAGAAAAGGAATACTATAAAAGAGGTACAAGTTGAATCCACACCAGTGTGCCAAAAAGGAGGTTATAATAAGTCCTAAAGAGATTAATGATTTAGATTAATAGACAAAGCTGAAATAGTGGGATATTTACGACCATGTAGTTGAAAATCAGGATGGCAGATTACTATAATCATTAATCTGCTGAATCTGATTGAGGGAAGTCACAAAAAAAGGGAAAGTGCTTTTAACATATGGGTCTATCCTGCTTGTGACAACTGTCCATAAATCAGTGATGCATGAACAAGAGCTTTATGGTGGACTAAATAAAACTAAAGTATTTAAATTGGAGCTGTTTAAAAGTGCTATCATAATTTCAGGACACATTTAATATATTATGCTCAAATATGCTTTTCACAAAAAATGTGTTGCTTGTAAAGGCAAAGTGAAGACATTTGATTTAAATTTCAGCATTTACTATCTATCTCATTATTCCCCTAAATGTAGTATATACAAAAATGCACATTGACAATGATATTATATGCACATCCAATAAAAGTATTCTGAATACTGATGAAGCAATATGGCAGGTAGTCTCTCTATGTTATCATATAACAATTACCTTGAAATAGGTATTACTATTTCCATATGCAGGTTAAGAACTTGGGTCCAGTTGAGTTGCTTAATAAATTTCAGGAAGCTATTTTATTCAGATTTTATGACTTCAAGCTCAATGCTCTCTGACTTACCCTACAATTACCTTCTGTTATGAGGTCAATTGTACCCCATCAAAATTTTTATGCTGAAGTTTTAATCCTCAATATCACAGAATGTGACTATATTTGGTGAGAAGGTCTTTGAAGAGTTGATTAAGTAAAAAAGAGGCCATTAAGAGGGTGCTAATTCAATCTGACTGGTGTTCTTATAAGAAGAAATTTGTACATGCAAATCGACACCAGGGACACACATACACACAGGAAAGACTACATGAAGACACAGAATGAAAACAGCTATCTGTAAGCCCAGAAAAGAGGCATCAGAATGACATTACTTTGATCTAGACTTCTAGTCTTCAGAACTGTGGGAAAGAAGTTTCTGTTGCTGAAGCCACTTGGTCTGTTGTATTTTGTTATAGCAGCCCTAGAAAACTAACACTCCTTCTGATCTAGGAAGGAGAAGAAAACATTCTTAAATGTCATATCATGTGTAATTATATTCAGATATTTTTATTTTTAGTGTCAGAAAAATAGTAGAAAAGCAGAAAGCTAATTTTGAAATCTCACAGATCTGGATTGACTCTCAACTCTCCAAATTCTTACTATTTTTATACTATTTTAATTAAAGAATTTACTCTCTAATCTTTGACATTTATTAGTACAAAAAAGCAGATAATACATGTGCAGTGCTGTAGTATGCACATACTGCAGCAAATATGGTGGCAAAGACTTAACTGACACAGTTTGGTTGCCTTCATCCCCTTGAGTATGCAACTCTATTAATACTAACAGTTCCTTGGTCAAAAAATGATATTTGAAGACAAAATTTTATGAAAGGCAATAAGAAATGGTATTTCTGCTTTCAGGATGATAAACATGTGTATGAGCTCCATCCCACTGCACTGGAGAAGACAGATATAGGTAGATACATATTCCATTATGTGTATGGATTGAATATATCTGCATATACAACCCACATCACAAGCCCCAGTCTCCAGAATCCAAAGGTGTATTATCATTTATTATTTTTTTGTCCCATTTTTTGAATTCTGGCTCAGGTGAGATGGGTGTGTGTCCCTTGGACTAACAACTTCGTGTCAGTAAGTAGGCCTGGCATGTTTCTTTCTCCGGAAATTACCCACACCCCACCCAGGTTTTCACAATGGTGTTGGGGATATCCTTGCTTTCTTACCTTGTTTTACTCTAAGAGTATGAAATCGAGCTTTCTCTTTCAGAGGATAAAAATATGAAATAAGATTCTTGGGATGTTGTTGATTATTAATTCATCTGTAGTAACCAATTTAGTCCTCTCTCTTGATGCCAGAGAAGACTTTCAAAATATAAAGCAAACCAGAATTTCAGTGGTTTTCTTGCCTCCAAAGAAAATTGTGGGACATAGGGTTGGGAGAGGAGGGAATGGGATCACCCCAGCCATCACAAAAGCTTTGTTAAAAACAAAAGTCTCTCAGTATAAAAAGTAGAGGGATAAGCTAGATCAAAGAGAATAACCCTAATAATGAAGACAGAAAAGTTCCCACAAAAGAAAGAACACAGATGACTTATGAACTCTAAAATCAGTTTAAAAGGTATTGAAAAACCAGAATATGATTTTAAATATTAGTGCCTCAAAATAAGGATATTAGTTTTTACACTAATTTTGAGATTTTACACTCTACCCTATACCTTTAGAATCTTTAAACTCATAATGTATTTAAAGTCTTTTTGAAACTCATAGAGGAGATAGAAGTAGCTCTCTGTTTGTTATCTTATTTATCAAAATAGTACAAATATTTCATTGGAAATTCAGTTGACCTGTCTAGCTCACAGTAATTTAGCCAATACATGTTTTTTTAAAAAATAAATAAGCAAAGAGGTAAAATAAAACCACAAAAATCTACTATTTGTTCTTGTAGGATTCCTGGAAAAGTATAGAACTATAATCTCATATATATATGCCACAAAGAGAAAAAAAAGACACATAAAATATTATTGAAGGATCTTTGAATAATGATAGAATTATAGGAGCTTATATTTATATTTTATGTATCCCGAGCATAGAAAAGACATAAACACAGGACTGCAAAACGTTTTATAAACTATATTTTTGAAAATTTTCTTCCTTAATTACAAGCAAATCAAATACTCATAGTATTAAAATGTTAGACAAATTAATTTAACAGAGTTTATTTGAGCAAAGAATAAGTCATGGATCAGGCAGTTCTCAGAGCCAGAAAGGTTCAGAGAGCTCCACGTTAGCACCATAAGCAGTGAGCTTTTATAGGCTGAATGCAGAAGCAATGTAAAGAAATTACTTGATTGGCTACAGTGAGACATTTGCCTTTTTCAGGTATGATCCTGTGGAAAGTCTCTAGTTGGAGGTTTGTTGGTAGCTTCTGATTGGTTAAGGTTAAGTTTCATTTTAATGTTTATATTGGGCTTCATTTTGCTTCTGTAGGAACCCAAGGCATTGGAACTATCTCAGCCTAATGGTCTCCTAATTAAATTTCTCTTTTTAACACTGGGGAGGCTGAAATTCCTGGAATCTCTTATAAGGTAGTTAAAACCAAATAAATGGCTATATGAAGGCAATGTCAAGATTGTAGAGGACCATATCATGATATTTGATTTACAGAGATAAAAGGAATTAGAGCTATGCTTTTTATATAAACTTTTTAAGATTGTTTTGATAAAGTTTTCTAATTATAATACCATCTTAATAATAAAATTAAGACCATTCTGTTATGAAACATACAATGTCATCATATTATTTCTAATGAGAAAAACTGGAAAATATATTGTTTTTACCTTTAATAATTCTGCAAATTAAAGCAAAGTTATAGTACATAAATAACAGTTGGGACTATGGCACTGTTAAACATAAGAGAGTTCAATGATGTGAGAGGAAAACCAAAGTAAGAGTTAAGTCTTAGGATCTAGTTCTGGTTCTGGCACCAGTTGAACAAGTGGCATGGTATAATATTTATATGAACAGCCCAAGTTTTCTCAGCATTGACATAACAGATAGCTAAGGGCTATTGAGACCCTTATCTGTGTAGGGGAGAAAAAGTAATTTTCTCTACTCTTCATACTTATTTTTTTTTTAATTTTTTTATTTCAGCATATTATGGGAATACAAATTTTGGGGTTATGTATATTTCCCTTGCCCCGCTCGAGTCAGACCTTCAAGTGTGTCCATCCCCCACATGGTGTACACTACGCCCATTAGGTGTGTATATACCCATCCCCACCTCCCCCCATCTGCTCAACACCTGATGAATAATATTACTATATGTGCACTTAAGTGTTGATCAGTTAATACCAATTTGATGGTGAGTACATGTAGTGCTTGTTTGTCCATTCTTGTGATACTTCACTTAATAGAATGGGCTCCAGCTCTACCCAGGATAATATAAGAGGTGCTAGATCACCATTGTTTTTTTGTGGTTGAGTAGAACTCCATGGTATACATATACCACATTTTATTAATCCACTCACGTATTGATGGGCACTTGGGTTGATTCCACATCTTTGCAAGTGTGAATTGTGTTACTACAAACACTGGAGTACAGATGTCTTTTCAAGATGGTAGATGAGAAAAACCACCAGCCAGAGTGTCTCTGTAAGAAAGATTGATTTTAGAAGAAAGTGAAAAAAAATAAAATAAACAGGCGGACAAACATAAATTGGATGAAGGTCAAAAGGGAGGGTGCCTCAAACTATATAGGAGGCTCCACGGGAAGAAGTTGCAGAGGAGAACTGGAAGGAAAAAGACTCCTGAGCGGCTTGGAGAACAAGGGTAGGTGAAGCAGTTAAGTTTCCCCTCCTTTGCATCTTGGACTGCTGGTGGCCTCCTGAGCAGCTGGAGAGATCCGCTAACACCAGCCCAGAGATGGATGCCACCAGTGAGTGGTGAGCCTCTTGCAGACAGGGCACCAGGCTCCCAGCTCCCTCCAGGCACCTCCTGCCCCACAGACCCGAACCCACTGGCAGGCACCATATTGCTTCATTCTTCCTAGTTCTTAACTGGACTCCATGTAACAACAACAACAAAAACAGATTAATGAGGGAAAAACTAATAGAAATTTATTAGCATTTATATTCTCATATATACATGGGAGACACCTAGGGGGTATCTCTAGAGTAGACCTCAAAGAATGATTTTAAACTCCAAGTTTAAATACCATCATCCTCTGAAGCAGAGTTCTCTTAACCAGAATAACTGGTTAAGATGAAATGACCAGGAAAATCACTTTCAAGAAAGGTAAAGTTTCAGGGAGAAAGGGATAATGTGAGTATGGTTAAGGTAGTTACAGTGAACAATATTAGTTAGCACAACAAATAGACTATAATTAACAATTAGCTAAGGTATACTTTAAAATATGTAAAAGAGTTGGATCAGAAAGTTCTTAACACAAAAATGATAAACGTGATGGATACGCCAATTATTTAGGGGGATGGGAAGAGAGGTAAAGCTTATTACACAGATTTAAGTCCTTGCCTTCTCCATTCAATCATCCCTCCATTCCTTGTGCAAAGAGAGAGACACCTTTACAAATGGAGATTTCCTTTATAGATATAAATTTATCTTATAAAAGGATAACGTTTAAGAGATACTCCGGTGTCTGTTTCTCAAAATAACTAACTCAAAATACTAGATACACTAAAGTGCCATGTGTTAGAGTGGCATATTCTGGTCTCCAACAGTAATATTTTGTGTGGTGTGTTCTGAGCCCCATCCCATTATTTGTACAGTGCATTCTCACCTCAATAGAATATATTATTGATAAAGCTATACTCAATTTTAATATGTAAATTACTGATTGTAATTTAATACTTTTAGCATTTGAATATACTCAGAATTTAAAACTGTTGGTATTTCTATGATAAAGCAAAATACAGCCCTTATAATATATTTTCTAGTTGAAATAAAAATAAAATATCACCAACAAGGCTTTATATTTTTACACAAGAATATATTCTCATAAGGAATAACAAGACCTTATGTGTGTTTGACTACAGTGATACTTAATATTCTAAAAGCTTTAGAAAATCAGATCATTGAACAATTTGTCTTTCAGGTGTATTTGATTGAAGAATTTGTTCCTGCATATTGATATAAAACATACTAAAATTGAAAATCAAAACTTCATATTAGTTAAAGGGTAATTATTCTAATATATGTGGTAAAAGGAAATTGAAAGCATTATTCTGAAATTGATTGTACCACATAAACTTAGTCAAGTATGAGTCCAACATAAAATAAATATTAAGAGCAACAAAAATTTTGGTGGGGTTAATGAATAAAAATATTTTTTAAAAATTTTAAATATGAATAAAGACATAGAGTTCTTTTTCTTGAGGAAATGGAGTTAATGAAGCCATATTGTAGAAAACATACTATTTTTTTTAACAGAAGTATTCATGCATTTAACAGTGTAACAAATTATATCCTCCATGGGGAAGAATGTTCAATTGCTACACAATTTCCAGTATCTCTAAGGTTATATTTTATAAACATTAAAAATTCAAAATTTGTATTGATTTATTAATAAATATAGTTTTTAATAGATAAATTTTATTTTAATTGTTCCTAAAAGTTTTCTCTTTGGCAAAATAAAGCATATGCCTAACATTTTTACAGTGGTTATGTGTATACTGTTTTTTTCTGGTTCCTGGAAAATTATTGTACAATTATAAATATTGATTGTACCTAAATAGATATTATAGCATTTTATTTTGGAATATATGACCAGATTTTACTTATTAGAATCTAGTTCTTTTTTCCTATGCATTCTGAGCTTGTATTCAGTAGAAAACAGAGCTTTAGATATTTTTTATATATTATTTGGATAATGACAGACATCTTCTAAGTGGTCTCTTTGTCTTTTCTCACAATCTCCCATTACTAAACTATCTTATATTTTATTGTCCAGGCTATTTCCCTGAAACAAATATCTAATAAATCATGTCATCCTTTTGTTCACAGATATCCAATGATTTCTTGATGCCTACATTGTTAAAGAAAAACAATATACGCAATAATACTTGTTGAAGCACAGTAAAGGAGTGTTTATTTAGACCTGGAGATAGGTATAGGGACCATGCAATAGGATTTTTCAGTAAGAGAGAGAGATTGGTTTTAACTCAGCATGAGCAAGGGTATATGGAAATCTATAGCCAAGGAACAGAGTGGGGGTTTGAGGATGGAAAATTACTAAGAGGAAATATGGCTAAACTGATGTAGCAGGATTCTAGTAGAAAACAGGCCAAGGTGATCAGACATTACCTGGGTATGGTAGAGACTGAGGAGCGATCAGAGGTGATCAGGTATCATAGGCAGGGGTTCTCCTTAAACTGACCTAACAGAATTCTTGCATATCAAGCTGAAGTTATCAAAAGAATAAGATTCCAATTTTAAAGCGTTTATTCAAACAAAAAGCTGGAAATGGCCATTCTGGGATATGCCACTCCAGAGAAATGGAGATAGTTATTTGGAGTTTAAAAACTAAATTTTTACTTATGTAGGAAGAAGGCAAAGAAATGTAATAGGATTACAAGGTTTCCTAAACAAAGCTGGCTTAAGAATTACAGCAAATTAATTAGTTACAGTTTGTTTTCTTTTCTGGGAGGCTTGTTTTCTTTTCTTTATTCCAGGTTTCATTTTCTTTCCAATTTGATTGTATTTCACATTTCATCTTAAGGCACTGTGATAGCCATGAAATCTTTGTGTGAGAAAGGTAAGAGGGAGGTTAATCTACAATGAAAGCAGTAAGAGGGAAGAGGTCTTCCCTGAACCTTTCTTCAATTATAATATTTTACAAAACACTACAACAACACAGGTAAAGGAAAAGACTTAATTTAGACAAACAAAAGCTTACAGCTGCCTAGCTTACAGCTGCCTGTCACCATAATTCACTTTCCTTTAAGCCTCCAAATGATTTAGAGTTCCAACAGCTTAGATGTTGAATTACTTATTTTGACATTGTTAAAACTGGATTTTACAAGGAAATGTACGAATGGGCCTAGGAGCTTCAAAAGCCTAACTAAAGTTTGGTAAGCAAAAAATTGCTGTCAACATCAGAGTCCAAACTTCTCGCTCTGCCTGTGATCTTACCTGTGATCTGGCGTTAGTCCCTTACTTTTTTCTTCTTCCACCCTCCTTTGTCCTTACCTCTTCCAAAATAACATTGAAAATCCATAGAATGATAATTAAATCCTTACTCCTCAAACACACATACACACATACACACATGCACACATGCACGTGTGCAGCACAGTGACATGACCATAGTCAGTCATACCTTTCTTTGCTTCTCAAGACACTCTTCCTTTCTTCTGCTGCTCAGATCACAATAAATTTCCTGCCAATTTCCAAATTTAACGTATGTTTTCCTCTGTCTCTACTTATCTGAAACTCTTACCCTTGGTGTCATTTCTAAGGCTCAATATTCCACACCTAGATCAGAACAGAGCCTACGCAAAAGTAGCACTTGCCCTGATTATTCCTCCCAGCATTGTGCTCCCATGAGGCTTTTTGTTTTTTTATAAACCCTTAAAAATCTCCACCACTCATTATTTTCAATATCATATTGATAAATTTGGCACTTTCTGTAATAGATTATAAACATTCTGAAAGCAGAAATCATTCCATTGATTTTCTCTCTTCTATAGTGTAGTAATAATTCAAATATTTAATGAATGATAAAGGAACACAAATATTATTTATATCAACAATTCTTACAAAAATGATGTCTGCCTCTAGAATTCATATAATTTTAATTCAATATAATTCAGGTATCTTTTGGAAAGTAATCAAATAGAATACCATTATTGAAACTATAAGCATTTCATAAGAACTTCTCATAATTTATTTGTAGACACTGAAGTCACTTTGACATCAAGAATAAATATTCACTAGAAGACTAAAGAATGCACCAAAACTTCATTTTGGGCCCTCATTGTTTTACACTAAGATGGTCACAATAGACTTTTGACTGATTTCTTCAGATCTAGAGACACCCTGAAGGTAAATCCTCAAATATCTCACAGCCAGACTACATGCTCTGAAATGATGCTCTGCACCTCCCTCCACCTCCTGAGTAAATTGTCATGACTTTGCTACCTAAATCATACAGTCCCACTAAAACACTGGCCTTCAAATCTCTTTAAGCCAGTCTGAATGTCTCCAAATTTATCACTCACTACTTCTGTAAGTGAATTCTTTACTTTAGAAAATTGATCAAATATTTTCCCCATAAATATGCCACAAATTTCTGGCTTTGCTCCATTGCTTACTTCATTTCAACCACCTGAAATGTCCTTGCCTTTTCTCTCCTCTCATTAAAGTTGAACTCCCCATGGAAATTTCACTTAAATGGAGTAATCCACAGTGATGTTTCTCAACCATGAACTCTTACAGAATTTACTATCTGAACTACTGATTAGTCAAATAAACTATGAGCAGTATATTGCAATTTAACCTTTTATTTTCCATGGCAAATGTCTTTTATGCACAAATGAATTTTTAGCAATGATTTTTGTACTTTTTATATCCAATATTTTTAACATTACTTTAATAGATAGCTTTGTAAAATATGTTTGGAGAAATGTGAATACATGCTTTAAAGGATCTAAAATAAGATTATTTTTAATGGCTTATTTATGCTGTTAGTGATGTGTAACTACAGAAATGATAAGATATAGGCTCTGTACTACAAGAGTTTGTTGTTTAATAGTAAGACCAAATACATAATTTGAAATCAAATAATTAATATCATGGTAAATGTGCATAC
Source organism: Microcebus murinus (assembly GCF_040939455.1). NCBI lineage: Eukaryota > Metazoa > Chordata > Mammalia > Primates > Cheirogaleidae > Microcebus > Microcebus murinus. Next base: position 20,610,198 of record NC_134114.1, read on the forward strand.
AAACTGCACTAAGACTAATGTGAATAACTTTTCTCAAGTTTGGGAGGAAGGAAATTCATGGGAGATTCTTCAGTGAGTTTACAGATGTAGTTTTTCTGATAGATAAGAGGACAAAAACTTTTGTATCAAATTGTCAAAAGTAAAAAAAAAAGGACAAGGACAATTAAAAGAAATATAGCAATATACACACTTTCCTTGTTTAGTAAAGTCTGATACACAGTAAATATTCAATAATTCATTACTAAGTGAATAAAACAGTGGATTACAAGAGGTCTGTCAAGGACCCAGATAAAAGCAAACTCATCAGACAATATGTACCAAACTTGTGTGATATTTTAAATTGTTTATAACTCATCACAACATTGTTGGGTGTGTATGCCCGTTATACAAATTAGGAAATTGAAACATAGAAAAATGACCATGCTTGAGTTACAAGTAAAATGGAGAGCCTCAAATCATAGTCAGATTTATCTAAATCCCAGTCCTAAATCTTTCCTATACATCACTCTCCTTCTCAACTTGCCATTGAATTGTAAAAGAAGATGATGGCACATTATAGGAATTTCAAACAGTTGAGTCACTTTTTTATCACATTAAGAACAAAGCCCAGAGTTAAGAGCAGGAAGTAGGAACACAATATGAAAGGCTGATAATGCCAAGTTAAGACATGAACTATATGTTCTAGGCCATAACACACCACTAACAGATTTAAAGGAGACTAATATATGTTAATGCTACTCTGCAAATTCTGTGAAAGAGATTAGTGAGGGAAGTGAGTGGGAAAAGAGGAGTTAGGAATATATTAAAATGCAATAGCTTTGATAAGAAAAAGTAAGGGACTAAAATATTAGGAGTTTAGATAAGAGAGGGTGAAAATCATACTTTTTCAGTAGTTGAATGTGTAGAACTGAGGGACAGATTGGTATGATGAGCAAGTGAGTGTTTGAAATTTAGAACAATGCCCAAGCTTTAACCTAACTGTGTGGTAGTGATGTATTTAATTTAGAAAAGAACTATAGGTTAGGGAAAAAATATTAGCCTTGTAAGGTGTGTTAATTTAGAAGGGATAATGGATACTAGAGGATACTTTTATATACACTGGTGAAATTTGGGCCTGTACTGCAGGAAAATGCAAATATAGAGATTACCTGGGAGAATTAAGAGTATATGTGTATTCATATAGGGTACAGCAGATAGATAAAAGAAGCTTCATGATCATATACATTTTAGGGATTGTTTAATAAACTGCTAAGAAGCAGTCCAGGAAACAGGTAAAAATGCAGAGAAGATATTTTCATGAAAGAGAAGAGGTAGAAAGTTCCAAGGCAGGAATCCTCAACATTGTGAATAGTTGCAATTTTGTTAGAAGCTGAATGAAATTTAAAGTAGAAAAAATTGGGAGGGCATCAGTAACTTAATAAGAATGATTGCAGTAAAGTTTTAGGAACAGAAACCTAGATGCAATGGATGTAGTCTAGCATGGATAGAATATTCTTTTGAAGTAACTTACTTGTGAGAATAGAAGTTAAAAGAGGAAATTTTCCAGACCAGTATTAGTGAAATTAGTCATCTCGTAAGTATCAATCATGCCTTAAGATGCCATCTAAAAACTAAATGTGTATCATAATCCTGACTTGGTATCTAAGTTTTCTGAAGCAAAATTGTGTCTTGCTGGCTCATCTATTACTAACTTTTTACATTGGATACATATGTGATGTTGCCAATATCTTAACAATATTACCTCTTCTATTACATTATCTTATTGCAATATTCTTTTTGATGCTCAAAATCTGAACCTCTTTTTTGTACAAGGAGAATTATTTTCTTAAATATTTTAGTTACAGGTATAGTTTCCTTAAAGACTAAGGTACAAGCCAAAGTACAGTTCACTGGCTTAGCAGTCCATGAACTTTCAGTCAAGAGCTAGTAACACAGATAAGAGGTCATAGCAGAAATACCTATTTACAGTAGTTGCTGTAACACCAAATTGAAGTTTCCAGAGATAGCACTAGGGTTGATGTTTGTTATTAGCATTCAATATCCATTAGCAGCTACATTGTTTATATAAAGAACAGTATTTGTACCTATGATTGTTGCAATAATTCTGTATTATAGTTTGGGATATTGTTTCAGGGTACCTCAAAGCCTGTTTGTTTTGAATTCTTATTTCTTTGAATTACCTATTTTCTTTCTGCTAAGTTGGCTAAACTTGGTTTATTTTACTTGAATTTAAGAAGCTTAACTAATCTAAATTTTAATAATTAATAGATTATTTTTGAAAGGTTTGAGTTTTACAGAAAACTTGAGCAGAAAGTCCAGAAGTCCTAACCAGGACCCCTAGTTGCCATTGTTATTAATATATTGAGTTAGTGTGGTACATTTATTATAAATGATGAGCCACTATTGATACATCACTATTATCTAAAGCTCATAACTTACATTAGGGTTCACTCTTGTTGTACATTCTATGTGTTTTGACAAAGCTATAATGGCTTGTATCCACCATTACAGTATCACACAAAATAGTTTTACCATCCTACAGGTACTGACTTGTGTTCCATCTTTCTGTCTCACATAATCCCAGGCAACCACTTAACTTTTTAATTCTTCCATAGTTTTGTGTTTTCCAGAATGTCATCTAGTTGGGATCATATAGTATGTAGCCTTTTCAGATTGACTTCTTTCACTTAGCAATATTGATTTAAGGTTCATCTATGTCTTTTTGTGTCTTGATAGTTTATTGCTTTATATTGATTAGTAATATTCAATTGTATGGATGTATCATAACTTGCTAAGCCATTTACTATTGAGGGACATATGGTTGGTTCAAAGCTTTGGTAATTATAAATATACATAGTGTAAACATTTGTGTGCAGGATCTTGTGTGTGCATACATATTTTTATCAAAGGTAATCAACTAGTATCATTCTATGAGTAAAAAATGATCAAGGTAAGGAAATAAAGTCAATTATTAATACTCTCAGTACTTATATTCTACACCATCTCCATGAACAGTAAATTAGTGAAAACTAAACCATTGTTCCTAGGGAATATACAGGATTAAGTTCCTCGGGTCACAGTTTTTTTCAACCAATTCATGTATAACCTTGTTTTTTTTGTGTGTCTCTGTATAAAGACACCTTATTTAAGATATATATATATATATATAGTTGACTTATTGACATTAAAATCACAGCCAACAGCCCTAATAGTCATGTCTGACCAAAGCTTTATAAAACACTTAATTTCTCCATAAGGTAAATCACAGTCTACTTGTGCATAGGTACTAGGTAAGTACTTTAGCATTATGTTGGAAAGTCATTTTAAACAGTGAAATCACCTACCAAAAGCCAAAAAAGCTGAAAATAAGGCCACAAAAATATAGTCGTTTGCAGTATAAGAGCTGATATAAGATGACTGTCATAATGAGTCACTCCATATACACATTCTGCAGTGGGGAATGTGTGCATTGAGTAACGTGAAGTTCTTCAGCTTTTTGTACACGTCTGCAAATAACTACAGAAGTTCCAGAGTATTGATTTTGGGATTGCAAATTAATTTTAGAAAGTTGGAAATTTCACAAATACAAAATCTATGAATAATGAAGATCAATTGTATGAACTACTGGACTAGTCCTAGGAATGATAATACATATTGCTCTTCACACCCTTCCAATGGGAGCTTTCTTCAGCAAAATTTTCCGTATTCATTATGATATCTCCGAGGAGAATGCTGCAATATTTCTCAATAGTTTGAGCAGAGTATACATTGAGTAGCTTCATCAATATTAAGATTAGTCATTTAATGGTTTTGAAGATTTATAGCCGATAGTTTTGCAATTGTATATTATCAATGACTTTGTGATAGTGAAATTCATGAACATAATTTTGCTTTCATAAAATTATGTGATTTTTTTATTGCTGGAATTTTGAAAATAATAAGTCATTAGAAATTGAATGTGTGGTTAGTCAAAAGATTCCATAGGAAATCTTTCCTATATGGCAAAGCTTGAAAGTTATATAATAACTTGCCATATAGATTTGGTTCACAGGTTACCAACAAATTTCTCCATCACATTTTCAATGAAATCACACAATTGATTTCCTTTTTTTTTCATAGAAGTTTCAAATTTCTCATGAGTTTATCAAACACTAAAATATTTAATAGTCAGAATGATGAAAGCTGTCCATGGGGCTCCTAAATGTTATCTATTACACACATATATTCATATTCCTAATTTGAACTGTATCTTTGAATTAGATGAGGAAATTGTGGTTGAACTATACTAATTAACTTCCTAAAAGTAACATGGTTAAATAATTGCAATGAAGTTTTTTACTTTGTCCTTCTACTTTCCTAGATGATGTATTGCATCTTCAGTACATATACTATTTAGGCCCTTCAGACTGTACTGAGTTGGGATTCTCAGTTGCCAAATAGATTTTATAGTTATCAAAGGCATTTTTGGTAGCCTAGCAGGGCATTGGAGGGTCAGGCCTTCACAAATATATATTTTTGAGGAGCATGGCTACACAGTAAATCTGTACTATGCTTTTAGAACTTGAACTATATATTCTGAATATTTCAAAATTATAGAATCTCAGAATCAACAAAGGTAATTATAGAGTAAAATAGATGTGAACATAAAACATTTCTAAATAATTATATCACAACATTATGTATTTACAGAATTCAAATATATATTTGTAAAATGATATTTATTTTCCAATAATATATTTATATTTTAACTTATTTAATTTTAAATATGTGTGTTTTAGAAGAATTTGATGAACATTTCAGAAAATGTTTTCTAGATATTTTAGTACTCTATGCAAAGTAAAATATGAAATTTAAATGGGAACACAAGTAATATTAATAGTAGTTCCAATTTTAGACTTATTACCTTATATTTAAATTAAGCATATAAAATGCACAAGATTTTCTTATAATGTTCCTATTCACATCCTCTAGGCACAATTTTACTAGCAATTTTCTCCATTATCTATGACCAACATACAATACTACTACATTTGTGGGTTTTAAGCTGATTTTATTATTTTTAGAGACAGTTTTATTAATAAATATTCTTCACATTCATTTGTAATACCGGGTACATTATGAATTTAATTTCAATGAAAAAGAGGTTTAGATGAAACACCTCATTGGATATATACATGCATTAACATCAAATTGTATTTGCATTTGTCATTCTTGCAAAAACATAAGCTAGGTGATGTTTAGTAACCTTCTATAAATAAAGATTGGTTTTCAAAGCCTCCACTCTCTTTGCAAGCAGGATGCCAATTTTATCAGCCATAAAGTTTAATAGAAGGTTTACTTATTAATAAATGAATGGCTTTAGGGACCAAAATATGCCTGAATGAGAATGAAAAATATGTCCCTGTATAAAGGAATATTTGTTTATCTTTTACAAACATACTAAAATGTCATATTTTTAAACTTCAAAGTGCTTGAAAAAAATAGCTACAGAAATAGAAAAGCTTATCTATTTCATTGTTAGAAAAGATTAAACTAACTTGTGAAGAAAGGATATTTTAAACTTTTATAATTAACATCTATTTTTAATTAGTATCACTGTTGCTGTTAGGAAAAATGAAGACCTAGAGAGAGTTCAAAAAGAGATGAACTATCCCAGTGTAATTACCACAACTCCCAGCAGGGTCTTCTCTCTTCTGATTAACACCACAGCAGGGTAGTCGATCCAGCACACAGCTAACTGCCATAATCACAAGAAAAATAGCAAGGGCAAGAAGACTCAAAAAAGAATTTCCCTGACATTTAATATGAAGAATCCAAACTGCTTTATGTTGTTATGAGAAAACTCATAATTCTGAACATTTCTTGGAAATCCAAATAGTGACCTCAAACAATTTTAAATACATGTGAAAGGTCTAAAGGTGAGTGTTTCAATAAAATAAAACATAACCTTGCAAAATTCCACTATTCCTCTTAAGAGAATATTTTAATTACTATTTGACTATTCTGTCATGATTTACTTTCACCTCTAATCAAGATATAGATTGAAATAATTTCTTTAATAGTTGGTAATCATGGATGTTACAAAATGCTTTGTAGAGAATTTTAGTTTTTCTACTGATGTACATTTACAAGATTTCACAGATATCTAAACATAGATTAAAAGAAATATGGTGGCATTTTCAGCTGTCATAGCTACATTGCAGTCTATATTATGATCCAGGTTAGTCTGATAGTACCTAAAAATCCATGCCAAAAGATTGTTTTTTTAAGTTATCATGGAGTTTTTGGTGGGTAAAAGCCATCTTATCTTTAATATTTTATGGCTGATTAACTATCTAGAATTGTTCTTTAATTTCAAAAGTGATAATTTTAATGATGTTTTACATGAGTGTTATTTAAAATATGTAATGACAGGTGTGAAATGAGCATTGGCCAATAAGAATAAATGCTCAAGGAAACAGGAAGAGGGGAGAAGAGGATAGGTGCATTTACACCTAAAGAATTTGATGCACACCGTCTAGGGGATGGACACACTTGAAGCTCTGACTGGAATGGAGCAGGGGAATATATATAACCTAAACATTTATACCCCCATAATATGCTGAAATAAAAAATAAATAATAATAATAATAAAAACCATAATGAGCATTGCCTAATCATCTATGTTTATATGCATTGCCTGAGTTTTCAAAACTCATTTCATTTTTCAGTACTGATGCTTATGGAGGTAAAGTCATGTATTACATTAGTAACAGATTTTAATTATATTTGATATTCCAAAATAAAAAGCAGAAATCAAAGGAGGATAAGCTATAATATATAGGAGTTTATTGATATTTTGGGAGTTGGTATCCCTATAAACTCTGCAAAGGATGTGACTCAAATTACTTGGAATGTTACTTATTACCTAGAGTATTAGTTTTTCAAGGCTCCTGTAACAAGGTACCACAAAACAGCAGAAATTTATTCTCTCACAGTTCTGAGAGCAAGAAGTCCAAAATCAAGATGTCACTAAGGCAATGCTTTTACCTGAAGGCTCTAGAGGTGATTGTGTTCCACAATTTGTTCTGACTTTCTAGTGTGACAATCCCTGGAATTCTTTGGCTTGCAGGTACATAACTCCAATCTCAGCCTCTGTCATCACATGATATTCTCCATATGTGTCTTTCTATCTCTGTGCCTCTTCTCCTCTTTTTATAAGGGCACCAACCATATTGTATTAAAACCCCACTGTAATCCAAAACAACTTAATTTTAACTTAGCTGTTACATCTGCAACGATACTAGTTCTAGAAAAGGTCACATTTTGAGGTACTGGGGTTAGGAGTTCATTTTGTCCTTGGGGACACAAGTAACCTATAAAGACTGGCCTACCAATAAAACTTTGCAAAATTTATAGCTTTTAACCATCATAAGGAATCTTTAGAACATTGACAACTTAACATGTGGAATTTCTAATTTAATATATTGTTAAGATATAGCATTTAGAAAATGTTAATAATGACCTGAAATTGCATTCTGGATTACACAAGACATGAACTACTCTTGAGACTACTTTCTTCTTTACCACACTTCAATTAGTCTATCCAGGTCTTCAACCTTTCCCTGCTAGCTCAGCCATTTATGAATATTCCTGGTGCACAGCAACATGGCTAGCTTTTTTGTATTTCTCATCAAAATATAAAACTCATAGTAGATACTGCTTTCCTGATAATAAATAAGTTAAAGGGAGGTATTTCCTAAAGGATCAACCAGATCTTATGTGGGACAGGATGACTAAAAAATAACATTATGCCGAGTCACCAGATAGGAAATTATACAGAAATGACAATATTATTAATGAGGTAGAATATAGATGTATATGTATCTATGTATACCTATCACATATCTACTATATGATGATGAAAAGACAGATAGAGGTAGAAATAGAATTTTAAAAACAGATTTTAGGATCATATGCCATCAAAAGTATTTTTCCAGGGAAAATGATTTAAAAAGTCAGAAAAAAATGCAGAAGTTACTGAGGGTGCTGAGTCAAAATAAGTAAAAATGGAAAAACATAGAAAGAAGAATCATTAAAAAGATAAAAAAAAAAAAGCTAAAATGTGATAGGAAAATAAGATTGAGGACAGGTGGAGCAGAATATTTTTTTTAAGAGAAGGCGATTTTGGTTATAAGGATGTTAAATTTTTCCTAATTGCTTTCTAAGAAAGACTAGATGCCATACTTGTTCCAAGCTATGTGACTAAGCTTTGTGATTATACAGTGCACATCAACTGCAATCAGCCATCAAAACTTTAATGAGAACCCTCATTCAGAAAACAAGTAATTTTTCAGCAGATGATGCAAATTAAAATAGAAGAAGTGCAAACTACACAAAGCAATCATCTTAGAAATGAAGAATTTTGCAAAACATCAACAGGTGCAAATCATGTATGATGATATAGAATCACATAGAAATAATAAATTGTCTTCCAGAGATGATAAATAATGATTTTTTGAGAGGATAAATTTTTTGCATATTTTGTTTTTCAAATGCATTTTCACTGAAACATTTTCGTAATTATGTACAGACTCCATTTCAGTAGAGGTCTTCAGCCATGGCTATATACTTGGAGAACATTTAAAAATAGCAATTCCTGGACTTCACTCATAGGTGTTCTGATATAACAGGTCAAAGTTTATCGATATTAGAATCTGACATTATTTTATGATATATTATTTATATATATTATTTCACAAAATTATATTTTGGTTTCATATTTTTAATTGCATCAAGTAGAATAGGTACGATTGTGCTGTCATATCAAGAACCATAAACATTTCAGTGGTATGTCAAAACAATGTTTATTTCTCATCATTTTTTAGTTCAGAGAAAGTCCAGGTAAACCTTCAGTCAACTCTACTCCATGTGATGGCTTGGTATTCCAAGAGACATTGATATGTCTGCACTTCTATTTTAATATGGGGTTTCAGGCTCATTGGTGCAGAAAAAGAAGTCATGGAAAATTATGAATACTTTAAATAATTGGTTCCCAAAGTTTCACAAAATATCTCTATGCACAGTGTATTGGTCAGAAGGAGTAGTAAGGCCCTATTGAAATATCAAAGACAGCATGCATATATTACATCTACTTTTATCTCTGAAAAGTTTTCTGGATTATAGTTAGAAATAAATTAGTCCTGGTCCAATATTTTGATTTTATTCTTCAGGGAAAATAATAATACAGAGGTCCAACTTTCTTTGTCTTCCATTTCAATCACTTTTGTTCTGGTCCTTTATACTTTTTAAAACATGAGTGAGATGTGCACCATCTGGGGGATGGTCATGCTGGAGACTCAGACTTGTGGGGGGGAGGGGGAAAATAGGCATTTATTGAAACCTTAAAATCTGTACCCCCATAATATGCCAAAATAAAAAAAATAAAACATTTTAGATTTCTTTTCTTTTTTTGTTGTTGAACCATCCATTTTATTTCAGGAAAAAGAAGGAACAAATATGGTACTGTAGGCAAGAAATATGGTATCATTGTCTGTAAGCTTTATGTACTTATTTTCTGGCAAATATAATTCATATTATGTTTATAAAATTTCACTGTAGAATACTATTCTTCCAAATTTACAAGTGAACGGTTTATTTATTTTTTTTCAATTTTAGCATTGTATGGGGGTATAAATGTTTAGCTTACATATATTAACTTTGCACCACCCAAGTCAGAGCTACAAGCATGCCTATTCCCCAGACAGTGTGCACCGTACCCGTTATGTGTGAATTTACCCATCCTTTAGTCTCCTCCACCTGCCTGACACTCAATGAATATTACTTCCATATGTGTACATAAGTGTTGATCAATTAGTACCAATTTAATGGTGCGTACATGTAGAGCTTGTTTTCTACTCTTGTGATACTTCACTTAGTAGAATGGGCTTCATTCAGCTCCATCCAGGATAATACAAGAGGTATTAGTTAACCATTGTTTTTTGTGGCTGTTTAGAACTCCAGGGTATACATATACCACATTTTATTAATCCACTCATGTATAGATGGGCACTTGGGTTGTTTCCTCATCTTTGCAATTACAAATTGTGCTACTATAAACATTCTAGTCCAGATGTCTTTATTATAGAATGTCTTTCAAATTAAAAAGCTTCTGCACAGCCAAGGAATCATTAGAGCAAGCAGACAGAATGGGAGAAAATAATGGCATGCTACACATCTGATAAAGGGCTGATAACTAGAATATGTATAAAACTCAGGAAAATTAAGAAGAAAAATCAAGCAACCTCATTAAAAAGTGGACAAATCTATGTAACCTTAACATTTGTACCCCAATAATATGCTGAAACTAAAAAAAAGTGGACAAAGGACATGAACAGAAACTTTTCAAAAGAAGACAGATTTATGTCCAATACACATATAAAAAATTGCTCAACATCTCTAACCATCATGGAATTCCAAATCAAAACCACAATGATATATCACTTAACTCCAGCGAGAATGACTTTTATCAAAAAGTCCCAAAGCAACAAATATAGGTGTGGATGCAGAGAGATAGGAACACTCATGCACTGTTGGTGAGACTGCAAATTAGTGCAGCCTTTCTGGAAAATAATATAGAATATGTTTTCTTGTCTTGATTCAATGTGCTTTATTAAAGGTTCATTCAAATCTATTCTCCAAGTATATTTTTAACTTTTTTCTTCTTTTACATATGATTTTATCTTTCACATATATATTTATTTCATGATTTAACCAACTTTCATTTTCTTTAATCATTTTATATTTTTGTTGTTAAGGTTTATATTTCTGACTCAAAAGGATGATTCATATTTCTAATTTTTTTAGACATAAACTTATAAAGTTTTGGGTATGTAGTTCTTTTTATATGACATATGTGATACTTGAATGTATCTTAAACTCTTGAAAATGTATGAATTTACTATTATATATGAATTCTGGAGAATATATTTTAATCAAAAATGAGTTTCAGAATAATTTTTATATTGATACACTGATGTCTGAGGAATCATAGTTTAATGTTAAGAGTTAATTATTTCATAGCATATTCACTATGTAAATAATTTCAACAAATTATTGAAATTATATCTATATATACTTTTCTTACACAGATTATTTCACTCTCTCTATTTTCATTTGAAAATAATTTAATCATTGAATTGTTTTGGCAGTTTGGTATTTAGGAGACTATTTTCAAATAAAAGTTAATAATTAGAAAGTATTGGGGGGCGGAGCAAGATGGCGGACGAATAACACCGCCAGACAGAGGGTCTCTGCAGAAAAGACCGATTCTAGCAGAAACTAGAGGAAAGAAGCAAGAAGACGAGCATACAGCGGACAAGGGCCGGAAGGAGGGGTACCTGAGACCCCGGGAGACTCCACGGGAGGAGGCTGCGGAGGAGAACTGGAGGCTGAGACCACTGGAGCAGCCCGGAGACCAGCGGCAAGGGTAGGTGGATCTGCTGTTTCCCCTCCCCTGCATTCGGGACTGCTGGTGGGCTCCCCAGCGGGTGGAGAGACCTGCGGACACCAGCCCAGAGACTGCCGCCGCCTGCCAACGGTGAGCCTGTAGCAGACGTGGCACCAGGTTCCCAACTTCCTCCGGGCACCTCCGTGTGCACAGACCTGAGCTGCGCGGCAGGCGCCATATTGCCTCCTCCCCCCCTCCGCCGACCCTACCCGCGGCTACCCAGAGAGACAATATAGCCACCAGCCGGAGGCACCTCCAGGGAACGGGACCTTCCCTTTTGGGACCCCGCCCGCCCTCCCAGGTGCTGCTGGCACCGTGTTCCCAGGAAAACGGTGCCGACTCAGAGGCTGAGAGACATAGACCCAGCTTGGGCTCCCTGTGGGTGAATTAGGACTGGAAATCCTCTCCCTGGTGGGAATACAGTTTGAACTCTGGGACCCAGAGGTCGGACCTGCAGACCAGATCCCCTGCACCGAGGGCTAGCATTGCCCGGGGCACAGAAGGGTTATACGTGAACAGCCTACTGAGGTCTGTGTGCCTCCAGGGGCGGATCGGCGTCCTAGAGGGCAACCCTCCTCCCAGGAGGAGGCCGTGCGCCCAACCCAGGTGGCGTTCCTGTGCAGGGAACCTCCCCGCCGGCATCACAGTCCAGGGAGGCCTGGTAGCTCGTGGTCTGGCCTGCTGGCAGAGGCCCAGGAGTAGCTGCGGAGTTGGGGAGGGTGGAAAGAAGCGAGGCCTGCTGCAGACTGCGGGTCTCAGACAGCCCCACCCCCACACCCAGACTTTCTGGCAGAGCGGGACCATTCCAGCCCCGCCCTGACAGCAGAGAACAGAACTTTGACCCCTGCTAACAGCCTGAGGGCAGGCTTACCCAACCCAGCTCCGCCCAGAACGAGAGCTGATAACAGGACTCAAAATCAACACCATAGCCTGTTCCTCCAAGCGAACGCCACTTACTGACAGGGACGGCATCTTGCACAGCCTTTCCACGGCACCCACTGACTCAATATACAGGGAGTGGTCCAATTTCACCCATAGGCACCACCTAACGCCTCAGAAACTAAACAAGGTGTGTGAATACCCAAACAATAACCTAAGGAAAGAAACAACAACTGATCGACATGGGAAGAAATCAGCGAAAGAACTCAGGAAATATGAAGAACCAAACGGAAAACACACCCCCAAAGAGGAGCACCAGCCCCCTAGAAAAGGACACCGACCAAAATCAGGCAACCAATATGACAGAAGAGGAATTTCGTATGTGGAACATAAGAACACTCACCCAGCTGCAACAACAACTCAACAACCAGCACCAAGAAACCACAAAAAATCTCCAGGATATGAGAAAAGAAATAGACACATTGAAGAAAAGTGTAACCGAACTCCTGGAAATGAAGAATCAATTCAAGGAACTACAAAATACAGTGGAAAGTCTCAAGAACAGGGTAGATGAAGCAGAAGAAAGAATCTCAGAGCTTGAAGATAACACCCTCCAATTAAATAAATCAGTCACAGAAATAGAGCAGAGAAACAAGAGAAAAGAGCAAAGCCTACAAGAGCTGTGGGATTATGTGAAGAAACCTAATGTGAGGGTCATAGGGTTACAGGAAGGGGAAGAAGACAACACTCAAGGGTTGGACAAGCTGTTTGAAGATATAATAGAGGAAAATTTCCCAGGCCTTGCTCAAAATCTTGATATACAAGTTCAAGAAGCTCAGAGGACCCCTGGGAGATTCAACGCAAACAGGAAGACGTCACGACATGCAGTCATCAGACTGACCAAAGTATCAACTAAAGAGGCCCTTCTAAGAGCTGTAAGACAAAAGAAGCAAGTGACATACAAGGGAAACCCAATTCAAATAACATCAGACTTCTCTAATGAGACTTTACAAGCAAGGAGAGACTGGGGCCCCATTCTCACTCTTTTGAAACAAAACAATGCCCAGCCTAGAATATTATTCCCTGCAAAACTAAGCTTCGTATATGAAGGAGAAATAAAAACATTCTCAGACAAGCAAAGGCTCAGAGAATTCACCAAGACAAGACCAGCCCTACAAGAAGTACTTAAAACAGCGTTATGCACGGAACATCATAATAATAACCCACGAATATAAAAACAACCAAAACCCAAAGATATTAAAGGCCAGATATTACAATGGCTCAAGACAGAAATCATAGCAACAACATCCAACCCAACAGAATGATCAGTAATCTACCTTACCTATCAGTTCTCTCAATAAATGTGAATGGCTTAAACTCTCCACTCAAGAGACATAGGCTGGCTGAATGGATAAGAAAATACAGGCCAAGTATATGCTGTCTTCAGGAAACACATCTAACCTGCAAGGATGCATATAGACTAAAAATAAAAGGGTGGAGATCAATATTCCAAGCAAATAGAAGCCAAAAGAAGGCTGGTGTGGCAGTTCTAATTTCAGATGATTTAGTTTTTTTTTTTTTTTTTTTTTTTTCTTTAATATCCCATTTTTTTTTTATTTTGGCATATTATGGGGGTACAGATTTTAAGGTTTCAATAAATGCCCATTCCCCCCCTCCCCCCAAAAGTCTGAGTCTCCATCATGACCATCCCCCAGATGGTGCACATCTCACTCACTATGTTTTTAAACCAACAAAAGTAGTAAAAGACAAAGAGGGTCATTATATAATGGTGAAGGGCACAGTCCAACAAGAAGAGATAACAATTTTAAATATATATGCACCCAACTTAGGTGCACCCAGATTCATAAAGCAAACCTTACTGGAGCTAAGCAAATGGATTAATAGCAACTCCATAATCGCCGGAGATTTCAACACCCCACGGACGGCACGAGACAGATCCTCCAAACAGAAAATTAATAAAGAATTAATGGACTTAAACAAAACTCTAGAACAATTGGGTCTGACTGACATTTACAGAACATTCTACCCAAAATCCACTGAATATACGTTCTTTTCATCAGCTCACGGGACATTCTCTAAGATTGATCATATCCTAGGACACAAAGAAAATCTCAAGAAATTTAAAAAAATAGAAATCATACCATGTACCTTCTCAGATCACAGTGGAATAAAAGTAGAAATCAACCCTAACAGAAACTCACATTTCTACACAAAAACGTGGAAATTAAACAACCTCCTACTAAATGATTACTTCATAAATGAAGAAATCAAGACGGAAATAAAAAAGTTCTATGAAGAAAACGACAATGGACAGACAAGTTATCAACTCCTCTGGGACACAGCTAAAGCAGTTCTGAGAGGAAAGTTTATCTCCATAAATGCCTATAACCAAAAGACAAGAAGATCACAAATAGACAATTTAATGAAACGACTCAAAGAGCTGGAAAAAGAAGAACAGACCAACCACAAACCCAGCAGAAGAAGTGAAATCAACAAGATCAAATCAGAACTAAACGAAATTGAAAACAGGAAAGCTATTCAGGAGATTAATAAAACAAAAAGTTGGTTCTTTGAAAAAATAAACAAAATTGACACACCATTGGCTAAGCTAACGAAAAGCAGAAAAGAGAAATCTCTAATAAGCTCCATCAGGAATAAAAAAGGAGATATCACAACTGATCCCAAAGAGATACAAGATACAATTTATGAATACTACAAAAATCTTTATGCACACAAACTGGAAAATGTGGAGGAAATGGACAAATTTCTAGAAACACACAGCCTCCCTAGGCTCAACCAGGAAGAAATAGATTCCCTGAACAGACCAATCTCAACAGCTGAAATAGAAACAGCAATTAAAAATCTCCCTAAAAATAAAAGTCCCGGTCCAGATGGCTTCACACCTGAATTTTACCATACTTACAAAGAAGAACTAGTACCTATCTTGCAGAAACTATTCCACAACATGGAGAAGAACGGAAACCTCCCCGACACCTTTTATGAAGCGAATATTACTCTGATACCAAAACCAGGAAAGGATGCAACAAAAAAAGAAAACTACAGACCAATATCCCTAATGAATATAGATGCAAAAATTTTCAACAAAATCTTAGCTAACCGAATCCAGACACTTATCAAAAAAATAATCCACCACGACCAAGTGGGCTTCATCCCAGGGATGCAGGGATGGTTCAACATACGTAAATCTATAAATGCAATTCACCACATAAACAGAAGCAAAAACAAAGACCACATGATTCTTTCAATAGATGCAGAAAAAGCTTTTGACAAAATTCAACACCCTTTCATGATACGAACACTTAAGAAAATAGGCATAGAAGGGACATACCTAAAAATGATACAAGCCATATATGACAGACCCATAGTCAACATCATACTGAATGGGGAAAGATTGAAATCATTCCCACTTAGAACTGGAACCAGACAAGGCTGCCCACTATCTCCACTTCTGTTCAACATAGTGCTGGAAGTCTTGGCTACAGCAATCAGACAGGAAAATGGAATCAAAGGTATCCAAATAGGGGCAGAAGAGATCAAACTTTCACTGTTTGCTGATGATATGATATTGTATCTAGAAAACCCCAAGGATTCAACCAAGAAACTCCTGGAACTGATCAATGAATTTAGTAAAGTCTCAGGATACAAAATCAATACACAGAAATCAGAGGCATTCATATACGCCAACAACAATCTAATTGAGAATCAAATCAAAGACTCAATTCCCTTCACAATAGCAACAAAGAAATTAAAGTACCTAGGAATATATTTAACCAAAGAGGTAAAAGACCTCTACAGGGAGAACTATGAAACACTGGGGAAGGAAATAGCAGAGGATGTAAACAGATGGAAATCCATACCATGCTCGTGGATCGGCAGACTCAATATCATGAAAATGTCTATACTACCCAAACTGATCTACAGATTCAATGCAATACCTATTAAAATCCCATCAGCATTCTTCACAGATATAGAAAAAATAATTTTACGCTTCGTATGGAACCAAAGAAGACCCCGAATATCAAGAGCAATTCTAGGCAACAAAAACAAAATGGGAGGCATTAATATGCCAGATATCAAACTATACTACAAAGCTGTAGTAATTAAAACAATATGGTATTGGCACAAAAACAGGAATATTGACCAGTGGAACAGATGTGAGAATCCGGATATAAAACCATCCTCATATAGCCATCTCATCTTTGACAAAGCAGGCAAAAACATACGCTGGGGAAAAGAATCTCTCTTCAATAAATGGTGCTGGGAAAACTGGATAGCTACCTGTAGAAGGCTAAAACAGGACCCACACCTTTCACCTCTCACAAAAACCAACTCACGCTGGATAACAGACTTAAACCTAAGATATGAAACTATTAGACTCTAGAGGAAAAAGTTGGAAACACTCTCCTAGACATCAGCCTGGGCAAAGAGTTTATGAAGAAGTCCCCAAAGGCAATCACAGCAGCAACAAAAATAAATAAATGGGACATGATCAAGCTACAAAGCTTCTGCACAGCCAAAGAAATAGTCATGAAAGTAAACAGACAACCTACAGAATGGGAGAAAATTTTTGCATCCTATGCATCCGATAAGGGACTGATAACTAGAATATACTTAGAACTCACGAAAATTAGGAAGAAAAAATCAAATAACCCCATTAAAAAGTGGGCAAAGGACTTGAACAGAAATTTTTCTAAAGAAGACAGAAGAATGGCCAACAAACATATGAAGAAATGCTCAACATCTCTAATCATCAGGGAAATGCAAATTAAAACCACAATGAGATATCACTTAACCCCAGTGAGAATGACCTTTATCAAAAAATCTCCAAACAATAAATGCTGGCGTGGTTGCGGAGAGAGAGGAACACTCCTACACTGCTGGTGGGACTGCAAACTAGTTCAACCTCTGTGGAAAGCAATATGGAGATACCTTAAAGCGTTACAAGTGGTTCTACCATTTGATCCAGCAATCCCATTGCTGGGCATCTACCCAAATGACCCAGTGACACTCTACAAAAAAGACACCTGCACTCGAATGTTTATAGCAGCACAATTCATAATTGCAAGGCTGTGGAAACAGCCCAAGTGCCCATCAATCCAAGAATGGATTAATAAAATGTGGTATATGTATACCATGGAGTACTATTCAGCTCTAAGAAACAATGGTGATATAGCACATCTTATATTTTCCTGGTTAGAGCTGGAACCCATACTACTAAGTGAAGTATCCCAAGAATGGAAAAAGAAGCACCAGATATATTCTCCAGAAAACTGGTATTAACTGACTAGCACCTAAGTGGACACATAGGTACTACAGTAATAGGGTATTGGGCAGGTGGGAGGGGGGAGGGGGGTGGGTATATTCATACATAATGAGTGAGATGTGCACCATCTGGGGGATGGTCATGATGGAGACTCAGACTTTTGGGGGGAGGGGAGAAATGGGCATTTATTGAAACCTTAAAATCTGTACCCCCATAATATGCCAAAATAAAAAAAAAAAAAAAAAAAAAAAGAAAGTATTGTTTGAGGATGCTAAAATTCACCACATCATGAAGAATTTACTATGGATATCAACATTATTTCTTCATCTAAATCTTTGAAAGTATTTGTGAAATACTAAATTGCACTTCTTGCACTTAAGATACTATATTTATATGAACCAGAAAATTTTAGAAAAACTTTCTAATCTGTTCTCTAATAACTTCAAAATGGACTCATTGACTCCTATGCATTTATTTTAGATTTTCAGTCTTACTGGATTAATGGGAACTGTGTTGAAGCACAGTTATTTTGTGTGGTTATTTATATATTTTTCATTGTCTAAATTTATTTAGATGGAGGCAATGAGGATCAAATTATTTCAGATCCCAACTATGCACAAGAGTGTTCAGTGCTTGGAACAATTAAAAAGAACTATTCTCTTCTTCTGTACTGTCATCCCACACGTTGACAAGCCTTTGAAATGAAAGAATAAAACTCCTCACACATAATTAGCCAGTACAAACTGATGAAAGAATTAAATGAAATGTGTCCTGCTTAAACACATGATCTTCAATCTATAATTTACTGAATCATCAGTGATTTGTAAACGTACTGAATTAGTCAAATCATTCCATCCTCTCATACAGTCCTTAATGGGCAAGTATGGTCTCAAACTCATATGAACCTTTTTTAATATGGTTATTTTAGCCTGACTAGTTCAGTTACACTAACGGAATGCAAAGAAGGAAAGGGTTTTTAAGGTCTTCATAAGGTCTTAATTTTCCTGAAAATACTAGTTAAAACATTTAAACCAAATTTTATATGTAATGAATTTTTAAAATAAAGTGTATCTATATTATCTTTATTAAGTTATTGACTGGAATTAATATATAGGGGATAATTTTTGATAATGGAGTTGTTAAGGATATTGATCAGTTAGAGATAATGTCTACCAACCCACAAAAACTCACAATCCAACCCAGAAAAAACCCGTCTTTAAGGAACCATCCAAAGTTATAAAGTGTCGGGTACATAGTTCTTTTGATATTGTCACCCAAAAGATCAAGATTCTTTTGCCTGGCGAGTAAGAAAGCATTCTCCATGAGAACACGGGTCTTGATCAGTAGGAATTTTATTATCTGTAGTAAGTAAGGAGAACATCTGGAATATTCTCTAAAGCAGTGTCTCCCCTAGGTAAAGTGTCACGTGGTTTTTTGGGGCAATAGAGAAAGAAGAAGAGATATCATCACATCTAGGGGAGGGGTTCCAGTTGTGCAGACATGGTGGGTCCATCACGCTAGCACATATGTTTCATGTTATGGTAATAAAGCGATAGCTTTTTCTGGGGTGTAGACTTTAGCATGGCAATGAGGTAAGTTCACTTGAGTTCATCTATAAACTACTAGGGTCTGTCAGGGGCTGATTTTAGCCAGCTGGGTAGCTGCAGGCCTAATAAGCTGAAAAACAACAACAAAAAATGTAAAATGAGCTGATTGCTGTAGCTTGTTGAATTCTTATAGTCCCTGGAGACCCTTCCTTCCTACTTACAATGTGACTTTATGTAGTAGAAAAGCCTAACTAGTGATACTGATACATAATGTATAGTATATGTCTCTGTTGTTTTTGTCTCTCTCTCTCTAATCATATATATACATACACACACACATAAAATATAGATGCACATATACCTACATAACATATTCTGTCTGTTCGGAAAGTATGGTAAACTGTTCTCGCTTTATTAGCAATGGCTGGATGCTTTCCGGATAGACCTTGTTTATTCGTAGGCATTTATTTTAGAAATATTTGTGTATTCATATCATAATTATGTAACCTATATTAGTTTAGTTGTAATTTCCTTAAAACTTATAGGTAGGGAAGTCTATACCTATAACTGAGCTTAAAAATTAATTCTGATTAATTAGTGAAAGAAAGTGACCCTGACATCTTGCTATTCATAATAATAACAGCTAATAGTGAACACTTTGTATGACAAGAAGCCTACAAGTGCATCATTTTATTTAATTCATGAAATGTAGATATTATTACTTCACTACCTCAATTCTCTTGTTGGAATATGAAGTTCAGGAAAGAGGTTAAAAAAATTAAGTAGGTTACAATGGTTAAGAATCATCAAACTTATTTCAAACCCAAGGACTATTTGACATCATAGTCTATTCTTTAATCACCAGGAAACATCTGGTCCCATAAACAAAAAGAATAGGCATCAGCACATGAATACCTACAGTGAGGTTCAATGTATAACACATAAGTTTGGTGTCAGTCTATCTTTGGTGCAGTCTATCTCATTAGCCTCATGTGCTAATGAGAATAGTAGTAGTATCTCTAATTTACAAATTCTTTAAGATCACACAAGATGATTTTAAAATATTTAGCAGAGTTTATGACATTTAGGTAAAATAAGCAAACTATTACTATCCAGAAGCATGTATCAAAACTAACCAATTTATTGATGAAAAAAGATAAAATTTAAGACTTTACTGTGGTACAATGGGTATTGACCCTTTTCTCAGCTGTTTTATTGTTTTTAATTTTCTAAAACTGTAATTCCTATTTTATGAAACTTCTCTTTACCACTTTAGTTATGTCCTCCAAGTGACACTCTTCTTGTCAGAGTTCAAGATAAAACTATCTAAATAATTCTGAGCCTATCTGATATTTTTTACACAGATCCTATTAGAAGAAAACGTATACATCTGGCACTGAGGTTAAGAGGAAAAAAAGATCTCAGAGCTGGGGAAAAAATGTAGTGAGAGAGTAAAACAGCCTGTACAGCCTACACAGACCAGAGACAAGAGAGAAGAGCATGGGAAGAGTAAGGACGGCACTGGATATCAGAATTCAGTCCTTCATGGGACCCAGCTGTACCTCTGTACTTTCTGGATTTAAAAAATAAATGAGACAATACATTTATCTTTACCTATGATAGAATTGAGTTTCAATTCCTGGAAGACAAGCAGTTCTAAATGAAATATAAATTATTGCCTGAATCTAAAGTCCTGCCTAATAAATTCATACATTAAACATATGGGGACAAAATGGCAATCCAGCAAAAGAGATGAGGAATACCAATCAGCAAATTAGGAGAAAAAAAAAGCAAAGAAGATATGAATTCTGGAAGCCAGGTAAACCAGAAGAAGGATGTCATAAACACAAGGGAATGAATACAAGGAGGCAGAGATCATGAGGTCACTTTATTTTACATCCACAGCAATAAGAGTAGTTTTAATAGAGCAGCAGATGAGAAGGCCTGATCTGAACAACGTTTAAGAAGGTGGTAGAGAAACTGGAAACAATGGAAATCATAAATAATTTCAAGCAGTGGTACTGTGACTGTGAGCAAAGAAAGTATTGCATTTGATAAAGGAAGTGAAATAAGAATAATACCCTGTTTTGATGAAAGTGTGTGATAATGGAAATATTGCAATAGAGAGGGAACATTTGATTATGTAGTCAGGAGAGAAAAGAATCACTGAAATGATACTCTTGAATAGATGAGAGGAATAGAGTAGAGGGATTTCTTTTTGGTAGAAGCAAAGATAATTCATCTATTGTGTTAGGCAATGCTGCACAGGGATCTTTTCATCTTCGTTTACTAATATATCCAAAACACTTAAAATAGTGCCTGTCACATGGTGGTTATTTAGTGAATATCTGTTGGGTTAATTAATAGCCATGGAATTAAAGCTGAGGAATGAGAAACATGAGACAATTAGAAGACAGTCAATGCAAAGATGGTAAGATGAATGGAATGGAGTTTTCAAAGGATTTGACATTTTCTGATGCTTAGAGTGATAGAGTGAATTAGAAAGATGATGTTCAAATATAAGATCCCAGAAACTGAGATCATTGCATTCATTAGTACCAAATGACTATTACATAAAACCATGAAAGATTATGGCTGAGATGAAGACAAGAACCTTAGAGAAATTGAATTCTCTATGAATTAAAGCACCAGGGGTTGGAGGGATCATCTAGGTATTTATTGTAATTACAGGGAATTAAGTAAGAATATCACTGATACCACACTAAAATCATTGAGCTATGGAGGAAAATGAAGCAGTGGGTTGTAGATGTCAGAAACAATGAGGGTAATGGGGGAAGGAATCTGATAATATGCATGAGATTCAAAGCCAAGGGTTTTTAGGAAAGAGAGAGAAAGAATGTCTGAAATTGGGAATAAAAGTTAAAGAAACTGTCCAGGCTCAGTAATGCAAATGCTGTGACAACAAAATAGATATTTCAGTTGAGAAGCCGCAGTGGAAAATATGTCCTCAGAGGAGATCCATGTTTCCATGAGAAACATAGTTTGAATGGAATGGTAGAGAAGGAGTTTATCTCAGAATGTATAATAATTCTACTGGCACAGTGGGAGGGTGTCAGGAACTGCAATGATAGGATTAGAGAAAGAAAAATGGATTATAGAGCTTTCTAAGAGATTTTTCAAGAGGAGGAGTGACTGAGTCTGGAGGGGTTTGTGGATACCACAAGCAAGGATGAAGGATATAATTCTAATACCAGTGGATTTAGGGCATATTGTGTTAGAGAGGGCCCAGGTCTTGGGAGGAATGATCTAGGGGTACCCTCTTAATAACTCGCAAAAATGGAAGTAATATGCTACAGTTGGCCTGGACTAAATCCTGGTATCTTCTTTCACTCCAGAACTCTGTTGGTAAGGAAGGGGCTGGATTATACTCTTCACACTGATAATGAGAGTAAACTGAATTGAGCTTGAAATACAAGGATGGGGACTCTTCATTCCTATATACAAGCCTTTTCCCACTTTTATTTTTTTCCTCTGCCAGAAAAATTAATTTTATAAAAAACAGAGCTTGGTGTTTTATTTATTTTTGTTTTTTAATATGATAAGAAAATATCTATTCCAAGGCCTGATTTAGAAATATGTGTAAGTGAATGAAGTTGGTTGTAGTATGATGTGTTCCCTCATTACTTGTAACTGCAGGGATTAGAAAACCTGGCTGAAAATATTTTATCTGTCTCTTCCAACCATTTGGCTTCACAAGCTGTCATATTGGTTATGTCTTCGCTACCTATAATTAAACACATAGGAGAAATAAATAGCTCCCATCCCTAAGCAACAGAATTGTTCATCCTTTGGGTAAGACTTTCTTTTTGTATATGAGGATGATTGGGCATGATGGAAAATTGATATGAAAATAAGGTATGTGACTATTAGGTACTGATATATCATCATGATAGTCATTTCCCTTTTTGTAACAAACATGGGGACTAACATAGAAAATGTTAGAGAAAAATAAATATTTGCCAGATTTCAGATATAGGAGAGACGGGTGTGTGTGCATGCGCACGCACACACACGTATATTTTGTATTATATCTTGATTATTGAATCTTTACAGAGGTGAATTTGTGTAAAAATAGGATATAGAACACACAACAAATGCCTTTTTAAAAATGGTACAAAACCCTCAAAGGGATTTTGCTAGCTTTTCATAGAAAGGGACATGCAGCTATTCATGTCAAGCATAGAAACCTGACCAAAAGGAAACAACTTAGCTGCTTTGTGCTGTCATTTATATATCAATAACTAAGAACGTAGTAAATATTTAATCTGTGATATTCTTACTTGGTATTATATACACCTAAATCTCTGCTGCATTGTGCAAACACATACTCATGAAAGCATACTCATGAATGCAACACACATAAACACATATAACTACAGTATTTCCTCGCAACTAAAAATATTTAAACAATCACTAGATATGCTTATTTCTTAGTCAAATGCTTTTAGTTGCAATACACAAAGGAAGAAAAAAGAATAGACGTGGACTACTTAAATCTCTGCCATTGAATGTCTCATCTATGTATAACAAGTGTTATGCTTTTCTCACCTTAAATACATATCTTACATGCCCACTCTTCTTTTTAGAGAAATTTTAATTGATTTTATTTGTTAACAAATAAACTTTAATTTTAAAAAACAGCTTTGTTTTTATATAGTCTTAATTTAATTTAATTTTTATTTTAATAGATTTAGAGGTACAATTGGTTTTTGGTTACATGGTTGAACTAGGTGATGGTATAGTCTACATTTTACAGTAACCATCACCCAAATAATATGCATTCTACCCAATAGGTAATTTTTCATCTTCTGAGTCTCCAATGTCCAATTACCCACTCTGTATGTTCCTACATACACACAGCTTAGCTCTGACATATAAGTGAGAACATACAGTATTTGGTTTTCCATTTATGAGTTACTTCACTTAGGATAATAGCCTCCAGTTCATTCCAAGTTGCTGCAAAAGACATTATTTTGCTTTTTTTATGATGGAGTGGTATTCCATAGGATATGAATATGCTTATATACATCACATTTTCTTTATTCACTGATTGGGTAATGGACACTTAGGCTGATTCCATGTCTTTGCAGTTGTGAATTGTGCTGCAATAACCATATGAGAGCAAATATATTTTTGATATAATGACTTTTGTCCTTTGGGTGAATACCCAGTGGTGGGATTGCAGGATTAAATAGTATATCTACTTTTAGTTATTTGAGAAATCTTCATACTGTTTTCTATAGAGCTTGCACTAATTTACATTGCCACCAACAGTGTATGAACATTTCACTACATCTGTGCCAGTATCTATTGTTTTCTGACTTTTTAAATAATGGCCATTCTGACAGGAGTAAGACAGTATCTCATTGTGGTTTTAATTTGCATTTCACTGATTATTAGTGATGTTGAGAATTTTTTCATATGTTTATTGGCCATTTGTACATCTTCTTTTGAAAAATATCTGCTCATGTCATTTATCCACTTTTAAATGGGAATATTTGATGTTTCCTTACTAAGTTCCTTGTAGATACTAGATGTTAGTCTTTTGTTGGATGTATAGTTTGCAAATATTTAATCCCATTATGTAGGCTGTCTACTTACTCTGTCAATTATTTCCATTGCTCTACAGAGGCTTTCTAGTTTAATTAAATTCCATTTATTTATTTTTGCTTCTGTTGCATTTTCTTTGAGGACTTACTCATAAATTCTTTGCTGAGGCCAATGTCCACAGAGTTTTTCTTAGGTTTACTTCTAGAAGTTTTATGATTTCAGATCCTACATTTAAGTATTTAATCCATCTGGAGATAATTTTTGTATGGGGTGAGAGAAAAATGACCCAGTTGCATTCTTCTGCAAGTGGCTGTCCAATTTTTCCAGCATCATTTATTGAATAGGATTTGCTTTCCCCAGTACATATTTTTGCTTGCTTTGCAAGGAAGCAGTAGCTTGTAATTATTTGGCTTTATTTACGGGTTTTCTATTCTGTTCCATCAGTCTGTTAGGCTTCTTTTATACCAGTGCCACGCTGTTTTGTTCACTATAGCATTATAGTATAATTCGAAGTCAGGTAATGTGGTGCCTCCAGCTTTATACTTTTTGCATAGGATTTTTTTGGCTATTCGGGATATTTTTTGGTTCCATATGTATTTTAAGATTGTCTTTTCTAATGCTTTAGTAAATAACATTGGTATTTTGACAGGAATTGCACTGCATTGGTAGATTGCTTTGGGGAGTATGGTCATTTCACAATGTTGATTCTTCCAATACATAAGTGTGGCATGTTTTGTGCCATCTACAATTAGCTTTATTAGTGTTTTTTAGTTTTTCCTGTAGAGATCTTTCACCTTCTTGGTTCAATATATTCCTAGGTATTTTATTACTTGTTCTGCAACTATCATATAAATGAGATTCTCAGCATTGTCGCTATTGGTGAACAGCAGTGCTACTGATTTGCCAATGTTGATTTTGTAACCTGAGACTTTACTGAATTCATTTATCAAATCTAGGAATCTTTTGGAGGAATCTTTGGGGTTTGCTAGTATAAGATCATATTTTCAGCAAATAGAGATAGTTTGACTTTCTATTTTTCAATATGGCTATGCTTTATTTCTTTTTCTTGCCTGATTGCTCTGGCTAAGACTTTCAATACTATGTTGCATAGAAGTGGTGAAATTGTATGTTGAACAGAAGTGGTGAAAGTGGGCATCCTTGTCTTGTTCCAATTCTTATCAAAAATGCTTTCAAATATTCCCCATGCAGTATGGTGTTGGTTGTAGGTTTTTCATATATAACTTATTATTTTGAGGTACGTTTGTTCTGTGCCAAATTTGTTGAGATTTTTTTTGTTATAAAGTGATGCTGGATTTATCGAATACTTTTTCTTCACCTCTTGAAATAATCATATGGTTTTTGCTCTTAATTCTGTTTATATGGTGAATCACATCAGTTGACCTGTGTATGCTTAACCATTCTTGCATCCCTGGGGTAAAACCCACTCGATCATGGTAAATTATCTTTCTGATGTACTGTTGGATTTGGTTTGCTAGTATTATTTTGAGGAATTTGTAGCTTTCTTTTTTGTTTTGTCTTTTCCTGGCTATGGAATCAGGGTGATACTAACTTTGTAGAATGAATTAGGGAGGATTTCCTCCATCATTAGGATTGGTATCAGTTCTCTGTAGGCCTGGTATAATTCAGCTCTGAATCTGTCTGGTCCAGGGCATATTTTGGGGGGCAAAGGGGATTATTTCTTATTGATTCAATCTCTCTACTCATTACTGCTCTAGTGAGGATTCCTATTTCTTCCTGAATTCAAGTTTGGGGGATGAATATTACCAAGAAATTATCTATTTCCTCTAGATTTTTTAGTTTGTGTGCATAACAGTTTTAAATTTGCAGAACGTAGAGTAGTTAATAGAGATTTTCTATATCACATCTGCCCCAACACAGTTTCCACTATCATCAACATCTTGTATTAGTTTGATACATTTGTTACACTATTATTATTAAAGTCCATAGTTTCTGAAGTTTGAGTGTTGTACCCTCCAAAGTTCATGTTGAAATTTAATTGCCATTGTAATAGTATTAAGAAGTAAAACATTTAGGAGGAAAGTGAGCCATGAGGGCTCATAAGGATGGGATTGGTGCTCTTATGAAAAGTTGAGTTTGGTTCCCTCTTGCCCTCTCATCTTTAGCCAGGTGATCAGGCAGTAAGGAAACATTTTCAGGATGCTGGCACCTTTATATTGGACTTCAGTCCTCCTGAACTGTGAGCCAACAATTTTTTTTCATTATAAATCATCCAATCTGTGGTGTTCCATTATAGCAGGGCAAAATAGACTAAGGTAATAGTTTACATTAAGGTTCACTCTTTGTGTTAGACATTTTTATGATTTTTAACAAATACATAATGTTATATACTCATCATTACATTAGAGTATCATATAGAATAGTTTCCTATCCAATAAATCTTCTATGCTCACATATTTATCTCTCCTCCCCTTCTCAAACCCTCAGCAATTAATTATCATTTTACAGATTTGCTTTTCCAAAATGTGATATAGTTGGCATAAGGCAGTATGTAGAGTTTTCAGACTGATTTATTACACTCAGCAATATACAATGAAGTTTCCTTCATGCCTTTTTATAACTTGATAGTTCATTTCTTTTTATCACTGGATGATATTCTACTGTATAGATATATTAGTTTACCATCCAGCTATTGAACATTTTAATTGCTTCCTGTTTTTAACAATTACAACGAAAATTTCTATAAACATTCACATGCAGGTTTTTGCTTGGACCTTAGAGAAAATTTAAGGATCTTCAGACTTCACACATATTCTAATTTATCCTGAGCTGGCTATCTTGCTTCTATTATAAATTTTCTCATAATAATATCATCAAACAAAAGAATCCTATGTAGTCATAAAACTGTGCTATAGACTCCTTTATCTGAGAACTTACATCCCTGATTCTGCTAATATGTTACTTGGTTTTAAAACTATTTACTGCCTTCTGAAAGATATGCTATGCAAGATTTGTCAAAATTTCTGAATTGATGACATTTGTGTGGTCTCTAGATAGATTCATATTCAATCACAATAAGTAATTTAAGTTCTTAAATTTATTTAATATATACTCCAAAAAGAATATCTTATAATAGTTATCTATTAGGCAAATAGACATATTCAATGGACTTTTAAATTTTATTTTGGTTAATAATTGAAATACGCACAATTTGAACACTAGGTTCTCAGCTAATACTAAAAAAAATCACTAGATTCAGTTTAAATCCTCAGTGACTTCTTCTTGCTATGTCAGAAACCTCTTTAATTAAAGAACGATCTCAAAAGAAATCAAAATATTGCTTAATGTATCTTGGGCAGAAGTGAACTGGTGTAAAAAATAACACAGGAAACACAAAATCCATTCAATACCATGTGCCAAAAGACTCCAGTGACATTTCTCAAATCATAGACCCTTAGAATAATTGTACTGGATTCAATAATTAGCTTGAGTGAATTATAATAATTATTCATTTATGCTATTACAATAGCATGCTGACTGGTTTACTCCACATACTTTTACCCCTCTTCAACCTATTGTCTTTACTATAGACAGAATGATCTTTGAAAAAATGTATATTCTGTCTTTTATACCAACTTCCATGTAAAACCCAATGTTTTTATATTACACTTAAAAACCAATTGCTTTCTTAACATGGCATACAAAGTTTAAGTATTTGTTTACATCCAGTATTATTTTTTTTTCTAATATGCTTCTTGTTTTCCAGGCACATTGGTATCTGAATTAATCCACTAAAACCATTTCAATAAGTTTCTTGAATTTTGGCTTTATTTCATACTTTTATGTGAGGAAAGGCCAGTCCCTGATTCTCTTACTCCTTTTTCTCTTCTTTGTCTCTTCTTCCTTACCCATTTCCTTCTTTATTTTTTCAAAATTGTTTTACATAGTCTTTTGTCTATACTCTTCTACCAAAATATTACCTTAGTCTTAAAAACCTCTAATGAGAATTTGCATAGAATTTCTTTGAATTTGTGAACTTATTTGAGACAAATTAATTTCTTCATATTATTGAATATTTCAATACATATACATGGTATATTTTCAATTTGTTAATATTAGATTTTTACTAAAGGTTTAACACAGAAAACATATTAAACAAATATTGTTTACTATGCATCAAGAACTATTCTAGGTATTAAGTATTCTCTCCTTTTTAATACTTGAAACAATCTGTCATATATCAAATGCAAAAATATGAATTTTAATAGCTAGACATACCAAATTGTTAACCCATTTGGGAAATTTTGTTTATGATTTGTTTAACACATTTTATGAATACCAATGATGTTAATAAATTTCTTACCTTCTAAATGTTAGTATGAAAATGTACCTATGAATTCAGAAAATGCACTTATAAATTTAAAAGCTTTGTCAAATAACTCTGTTTTAAGTTATACACAGTATTCTTACTTTAAAAAAATAAAACATATTTCATGAACCTGCAGACAGTAATTTGCTGATCTTTCTTTAAAAAACTTCACAATAACATTTTTGAGTGATGGGGTACAAGAAATGCTACCCCAAAATATGACACCTTGGCATTTAAGAAAATAGCAGCAGTAGTAAGGCCACTCTCCCCTTTCCTTCATTATTCTCTCCTAAAGCAGGCCATAAAATCCAGAAAACTCACTCTCTGACCTTCTCCATATATTCTCTCCTGAAACAAATATCATGTGAGAGGAGTCATATCTATACCTAGAGACAAGGAATGTCACACAGATGCCAAGAAGAATTTGAGCAAACAGGCTTTCCTAAGTTCCTCCTAGTTTATTACTATTAGACGACACCCTTATTCCCTCCAATCTTACTTTTTTATGATTATCCATTAAAATATAGTTTTCTATGGGTCTTTTGTGTCTTCATTTTCTAATTAAGGCCTCTATGTCACATAAAATTTATTAAATAAATTCGTATGCTTTTCTTTAATTAATCTGTCTTTTGTTATTGTGGTCTAAACCAAGAACACAACAATAAATGAGAAATTGATATTAGTTTTTCTACCATACAGGACCCTATTATAAAGAAGATGATTATTTAAGATAAATTTATAATAAAATGAGAAAAATGCAAATTGACCTTGGGGAGAATATACAGAAAAAACATGGAAAATATATTGTGTTAAACTAAAATGTAAAAAATACCCAACCAATTTTATTGCAAATTTGATAATTGTAATAGTTTCCAGAAGTTCTTATTAACATTAGATGACTTCACATGATGAGTTGGCACTCTCAATATATTTCTACTTGAAATTTGAAGTAAAATTTCCCACTCATTTTGCTAATTAAAATGTAAATAAAGAATAAATATCCATTGTTAAGGAATTCATTAGTTAGAAATTGTTCTTATTCTTGATTTTCCTAATAAGACATTTGCTGAAATTTTATTAAAATTATAATAAATTTAAGATAATAATCTATGGTTTTTTTCCTGATGGAATATATATATTCTGGAAAAGAAATCTGAATTATGTTATCTAGTTCATATATTAAATTATTTAAGTAAAAACATATAAATTTGTCCAAAGTAATCCATTTGGTAGTTCTATTTACTAATATGGTGGCCATAAAAACCATCCCCCAAAGTTGTTTATGCCCTGATTCCCAGAAGATATGAATATATTACATTATACAGGAAAAAAAAGGAAATTGAAGATGGAAATAAGGTTACAGATCTTAAAATAAGGAGATTATTTTGGATTATTTGGTGGGCCAGTCTAAAGACATGGGATCTAAAAATTAAAACAGAAAAAGAGAAGAATAAGAGAGAGAAAAATTATGGAAGGATCCAGAGAATGGCAAAAAAGTGGTAAAGAGTAATAACAGGTTATAAAGACTTGAACCAGTATTGATAGGTTTGAACATAGCTGTCAGCTTTCAGGTAGCAAGGTAAAACTTTAGTCCTATAACCACTGCAAGTAAATTCTTCTAACAACCTGAAGGACCAAGGAAACAGTGTTTTTCCTGGAACTTCCATAAAAGAACACAGCTGTGCTGACACTTTACACCCCATTTTGGATTTCTGATGTATGGAAGAGAAAAACAGTAAATTTGTGTTTTTTGAAGCTACTAATGTTGTGGTAATTTTTACAGTGGCATTAGAAGAATACAACTCATTTAGCCAATATTAATAAATTTTGTCATGCAAAATTAAAAGAAACAATTTAAACTGTTTCTCTTATTTTTGCAAATGAAGAAGTCAAGTTTTCATAATCTTTCTGGACCTCAATTTCTATGTCTGCTGCTGTGAGTATAAAAATAAATATGCTTAATAAACACAATGAAACACAGGGTCCATAGTAGACTTTGAAAGAATTATACCTATTGTTAACATTAAATGCTTATTAATAGTTTTCCAAATGCCTGACATTATACTTGGTGCTCTCAGTATAAGGAAGATGACCCTACTTCAAGAACCCAGTCAGCTAATATATTTTTAGTAAAGTCTAAAACTTAATTTTTCAACTACTAAATGTATAAAACAACAAATAATAATTGGTGTTCATAGATCCCAATCCAGAATTATCTCTACTATGTTGATAATAAATCAGATACCAAGCATGAGAAGTTATTTCAGTAGTACTGGAGTTTTGGTAAAGTGATAGCTGAAAGCATAACTGCTGTACATCATTATTTTATTCTTACTGTAAACTGATAATTGTATTTTTTCAGCCATATTCATAGTTAAGATTGATCTGCAGAGTTCATTATTGTTTATTACTTTTTAAACTTATGATAGTCTAATACAGTGAATTGGCATGCTTTCATTTTAGTATTCCTATCCCCTGTGGATAGAGTGTGTCATTTAAGATTTTCAATAATTTGGAAGAACTCTCCAAAATTTTTCAGTGTCGGAAATATTTTTCAGAATATTTTTATAATTTATTTAATTTCTTCAAAACACAGTAATTTATTCTGGAATATTAAACATTTTATTTATGCCCTCAAAATTAATTTGAGTCGCTTGACATAATTTCAGGAAGACAAATTTTACCTCACTTACAAGCTAATTAGTCAGCCTGTTACAGTTTTGTGGGTGCTGAGAGAAAACATGACATTCCTGGGTCAGAGATAAAACATTTTATTAATCAAAAAGCAAAGCCAATACTAGGAATGTCATCAAACTTGTTCAAGTTTCCTTTGCCCTGAAGTTCCACAAGGTGACACAGAGGGTAACATGAAACCTGCCTGAGCAGTATATTGCACACAGAGGGATTCAGAGCTTAAAGAATCCACTATTTTGATGGCAAACGGAGAGACATTATCTAGGGTTCCTAGCCTTATAGTGAGTAAATAAAAATTCTCCCTTCCTGACAGGCTCAACAAGCTTAAGTTTACCATAAGTAAAATCTAAATTCTGCACTGGTTTGGCTTCCTAGCCTCAAGAGGTTTTTTAAATATGAGATTTCTATGTTTTAAAATAAGTTACGTTTCTTAACAAAATGTATCCAAAGCTTTAAAAAGAAATTATAGCTCTATGCATTGTTTTGAGTTCTTGTTATCTACCTATAGACACTATATCCTAAAT
Organism: Microcebus murinus; assembly: GCF_040939455.1. Classification (NCBI taxonomy): domain Eukaryota; kingdom Metazoa; phylum Chordata; class Mammalia; order Primates; family Cheirogaleidae; genus Microcebus; species Microcebus murinus. Next base: position 20,642,554 of record NC_134114.1, read on the forward strand.
TCTTCTAGATTTCTCCAATTCAACTTTCTTCCGTGGAATTTCTTAATATAGAAACTGTTCTATTCCTAAAGCCCTATGAGTAAAACTAAATAAGTTTTAAGAAACAAATCTTGTGTCTAATGTCTGAACAACACAGAAAGATCACCAACTGCCTAGTCATAACCAGAGGCAGTCAAACTACAAATAAGGACAAAAGTTGATAGTTTCATTCTATGGACAATTTTTCCCAAAACTTAGAAATAAGATTTCATATGGTAATGAAACTGTTATCCCTCCTAATGCCTACCTTTTACCTTGACAATATATCGACCATTTAAAATATTTAGTTGGTTCCCTTTAATCCTAAATTCATGACTCAAGACTATTATACAAACTAAAATTGTTATATTACTGTAAATTTTACTTTGTATTTCCCCTTTTAAACTTTGTGTCTGTTACTTGTTAAGTATTTACAAAAGTACAACTCCTAATAACATAATTCTGACCTAACACTTTGGGATGATAACAAACACATATGAAACAGACAAAATTAAACTTGACAATGGACCCCAGGCAGACGTAGCCGGACAGCCACTCCCTGTACACTTTCTTGTTGCTCAAATGTGGCTATAACAAGTTTTAACACTAATGCCTAGCTGTCATTCACTCCCTCTAATGTGAAACCAGACAATCAACCCGAGATAGGTCCATTCCAGTACTGAAGGATGTCAAAACCTAACTACAGTATTATTGATCTGTAATACTTTCCAAACATTTCTTAACCAAATTGGGGAAATTGAACATTGTCAGAATCAAAATGAAATCACTTGTATATGTGTGTGTGTTTTTAAAGGCCCTGGCAGAGTCAGGAATGGCCATAAAAGGATTCTGATGCATAATTTCCTAATAACAAAAATTATCACAAAAGATTTTGCAAAAATTAATAAACATTGCTGAAATATTATTCCAACCTTACACAAAAAAATACTTCAGAGGGGAAATTTGCCCAGAAACTGCCTGTCCAAATCCAGACTGACACTACCCTTGTTTTTGATTCTTACAGCTAAGAATAATTACCTCATAATGATGATGTAGTTCTTCTTATTTTTCTTTTAAAGTATTCATCTTCCTTTAGCTTTCTGAATACATATATAGTTTACTATGGCAGATGTATCCCTATAGTCTTCCCAAATAAATATTATTTTATTTTAGAAAACATTTTTCTGTTTCTTACTTAGTTTGATACTATATTTTGGCATTTTATAATGAAAGTCTAGGAAAATGTCATATATGGAGTTGATTTTAAGTTATTTAGGGGAAATCATCTATATTAATCAGTACTACAGTCCTAAAGTCTGATAACTTACTCAAATAAATTAGCTTAACAAATAATCTAGTATTAATACACCACCTATGTAAGATCAAGGTATGGCTAAATAATTTAAAAAACAATTAAGAAATGTATTAGCATGTTAAACATTTTGGCTTAAATCATATAATCTGTAAGTGGCAGGAATGAAAGCTAACAGTATTTGTGGAGCTTGAGGGCAGGCTCACCCACTCAGCACTACCCAACCTCATTCCCCTACCTCCCCCCACTGAAGTGGAGAATAAGGACACACCTGGAAGTCCCAGGGTTCCATCTATCACCTGAGGCACTAGAGTGCCTCTCCAGAAGTACAAGAGCTGGTTACAGGACCCCAAAACAATACTGTTGCTTGCTCCTCCCAGCAGGCACCATATTCTGGCAGGAAGGTAATTCTGCACACTTTTTACTGCATCTACTGACTCATCATACAAGGCATGGTTGTATCTCAGGCACAAACAAAAAACAAGCAAACAAAAAAGGAAAAGAAAATAAAAACTTTTTATTGGGTGGTGGGCAGGTGGGAGGGGGGAGGAGGAAAGGGGTGTATGCTTACATGGCGTGTGTGATGCACACCACCCTGGAGTTGGACACATGGGGGGGGCAGGGGCAATGTTTGTAACCCTAGCAGTATTTGTACCTCCATAATATGATGAAATAAAAGGAAAAAAAAATAGAAAAAAAAAAAAGGAAAATCTGAAGGCTAGAAGCAACAGCTGATTCAGATGGGAAGGAATCAACAAAAGAACTCTGGAAGTATAAAGAATCAAATGGAAAGCACTCCCCCAAAGGGGAACACCAGCCCTCTAGCAATGGGCTTCAACCAAATGGCAGAAGAAGAATTTCTGTTTCTTTAATTTATACTTTAGCTTGGATAGTAGATATAAGGTGCCCATGTCTGTGTACAGAAAGACTTGTTTGTTATTGTTGTTAAAATCAGCCGTTCACATTGAACTATAACTGGTTGAGGGTAAGTAAGATACGTCTTCATGTTCACTTGCCAAGTTTGTAGGCCTATACACACAATATGTTACAAAATGACCTCAACTGATTTTCCTAATCAGCAAATGTTATAAGGGAAGAAAATCTCACATCCAAATTATGTCTAAAATTGGAACTGTTTATTGTAAATAGGCATTGAAACAGTCACACAAAGTCTACTGCCATTTTGAGAAGACCCATTCTTTGCCCTGGATACTACATTCACGATAGTATGATATAAATAGGCAGATACAATGATATCCTTATATGTTAGGCAAGAGTCCTGTCTGAATTAGTGAGCAGCAGAACTAATGATTCCCTCAATCTTGATTGATGTTCCATAGCTATTAGAACACTTTGTGTTATATCCATGGAAGACTGATGGGACTTGAACAATCTTCCTAAACAACTATCTATTTTGAGCCCCACTCATTTGAGCAATGACAAGATATCTCAAAGGTCAATTATGTTAACTAACAAGCTCTTGCATCTAGATTTTTTCCAAAAGAATTTGGAGTATTAACCCACTAGATAGGTCATGACATTATAAAGGTACTTCAAATACTAATTAACTGAACACAAGGTACACATTTGACATAACTCCCACAGCCATAAAGACATTCTATTTATAGCAATTTTTATTGTATACATTTTACTTATAGCAATATTATAACAAAATGCATCCGATTGTAAAAGCACAAAAATGCATAAAGAATAAATGTGTGAATGATTAACAATTATTATAGTAGATATATAGTAGAATCATTTCACATTTTAAAGAATGTTTTAAAAATACAAAGTATTCAAAATTTCACCAATCAAGTTTCAGTTTCGTGTTGTCCCTTGCTTGATGAGCAAAGCACTTCAGCACTGAGTTTCATCATCTGTGAAGTTGATAAAAAATTCATGTTTATAGCCATATTTTTCATGGTAATAGAATAATGTAAATATGCTTTCTGAACTGAACAGAGCAAGGCAATTAAATGTTTATTGTTAAGTAGAATACAAATTAATATTTTGGGTATTGAGAATATTAATTTAAATTTGGAAGTAGAAAATATAATTAAATTGCCAGAAGAGTAAAATGACAAAATATAATAGAAATTGAAAATATATAAACTTATTAAAGAAGTCCTAAAAGGTCACTTAACAGCAAAGTGACCAATTTCAGAGAGTGGCAGAATGGGAGTCATCTTAGGAGACACATGGTTGTGCTACATTTTGATAAAATATAAGGATAAAAGTAAAAACATTATATTTAATCCTAGACATATAGATAAGAAAGAAAAAGTATACTAGATATTAAGTGGATTAAATTGAAGAGAGTATGAATGGGGGACAGATTTAGAATATTGTTCCAAACTGCCAATACCTATTCACTTCAACAGCTTTGATTGACTGTGAAGAGGTATCTTCTCACAAGGGCTCCACTCCCTAAGGAAAGCCACAAAGCCTTTGCATTTTTAGTGTTACCTGCCTATCATCAAGGAGAAATAAACAAGGAAAGAAAACTAACATACATAGGATCATAAAGCTTTAAATACAACTAGAACATATTATGGTCTCTGGTCTGTACTATCCAGCTTTCTATTGAGATGATTCCTGAAAGATTTGCCTACCTGTTAGCTTCTGAGAACAGGGCTTATAAAACCTCTACCCTCTGGAAATTATGTCTTTTCTCTCTATCTTAATAAAGGTATTGCCCCTGTTTTTTTCCCTAAAAAATGGCTTACATAGAAACATTCTCCTAAAAAGTGCCAAGGAAATCTGTATCTCCACTTCTTTGTGATACCAGTTTCAACACATCATCAATATCAAAAAATATTCCTGAGATATCTTGTAAGCTGTATCTTCTTATGCAGCTTTTGAAATCCAGTGTATATTTTACATGTACAGCACATCTTAATTATGACTCGTCACATCTCAAATGCTCAATAGCCACATGTAGACAGTGGCTACTATGTTGGATAGCAGAGATACAAACAAGTTTTACTGAAAGTTGTTTGATTCATATAATTTTCCCACACATTAACAACAACAAGCAAAATAAATTGAACTTTATATAAAATAAGATATATTTCTTGACTGCATATTTAAATTGAAATTCTTTGTGCCTTGTTCTTTTTCCTGGTTTGTAAATAGTAAGAAAAGAAAGTCGAGCATTTGCCACTTAAAGTAATGTCCCAACACCTGGAGAAGAGAGTACTCAGATTTCTTTCTAAAGTATCTTTTCTAATAAATCTAACAGATGATTAGAAGATTTTTGTAATACTCTATTTTCTGAAGGATTTCTTTTGCAAATTATTAAAATAATTAATATAATATTTGTATGAAAAGGGAAGATTATCCATATAGAGTAAAAACTATCTTCTAGAGACTTTTCTTTCTATTCTACCAGTTCTACTAAGGCAAATCTTTAAAGTCAACTTTTTTCTTCATCCTGGCCTATAGATTGTGTTGTAGATTTGATTACTTGCATGAAAGTTAGTCATGTTCATCTGAACAATTCAGTTGTTTTGTACATATAATCATAGTCTCTAAAATGAATTATCTCTTAAAAAAAGTTTGATATTTCCCAATATTGTTTTTCACAAATGATAAATTCCAGTAGCAATTTCCTTTGAATAAAGAGAGGTACCTGTAAATAGGAAAAAATCTGATCTGAAATTCTTGAATAAATGCCTGGTAAATATTAAAATTGATTCATTGCAATGAAATCATAGTCCCTTTGGTAGCCCATGAAAAAGAAAAATCACAATAGCTGTAGTAAGAGTTATAATAGGCTATTTAAATTACAACTGACCCTGAATAAATATTTTTACATAAATTTACTTCAAGGCTACTGATTCCTTCTGCCCTTCATACACACAATTTTAGCTCAGAGAAGTTGTTCTTCATACAAATAAATTTAAAAGAGACATTTGCTAAAGAATATGTCATCTTTTACAGTAAATACATCACATTTTTAAAATGTGAGTGTATAACATGTTTTCAAGGTAAACACACCACATTTTTTTCAATTCATATTATCTATACAGACAACAACACTCATTGGCTTTTATTACTTATAGCTATCCACAGCTCTTTAATTCAATAATAGGAATATGCTTTCTATATAATTTTTAATATTAATATCCTATCTAAGAGGTATAGATCTACTTACTACACTCCTTGGATAATATGAAATGGAATATATATATCTATGAATATTAGGTTAATTGAGATGCATCTATTATATTAAGAAAGACATTTATTTCTAAATGTAATTAAATATAGTCTTCCAAAATATGTCATTCTATTAAACATAGAAAAGCAAATAAAGAGTGCTGAGCAGGTACATACATTTTAATTTGTTTACAGGTTAACTTTCATCTGACTACCCAAGTCGACTCTTCCCCAAGTTCAGTAATATAAGAGTGGAAGCATCATAAGGGGATTGTCTAAAAGTTATCACAAAGGTAATATCAAAGATTAAATGAAAATTTCTCTGAAAATTATAATAAATACATACAATTTTTTCTATAATTACAGCAGTTTTATGGAAAAAGTGAGCTTTTAAGTTTATATATTTTTAAATGACACACCTTTTTGTTGTAGATAAAGAAGTGCCAAGTGATGGGAATAAAGTGAAGAAGCATATCATGAGATTGGATTAATGTTGAGAAAAGTGGCAGATGAGTTTTAAGACATTCTCTAAGACTGTGTCCATGGACATACTTTCTGTTGCGAGTCTGCAATGAGACAAGGAACATGTGAGAAGGTAAATGACTTATGCTATGTTGTAAAGCACGCTGTATAGATAAAAAGTTTGAAGGTTCAAATAAAGTAGCACAGGGTTGATAAGAATCAAGTTACCAGCAGGGTTTAAGCTTCATCTGAAGGCTCTAGAGAAGAATTTTTTCCTTACCTAGTCTGGCTTCAGGTGGCTGCCAGTGCTCCATGTTTTGTTGCTGCAAACAGTATCTGTTTCCCTGATCACATTGTCTTTTACTGTTATCTGTGAAATTTCTCTCTGCTTCTTTCCTATAAGGAAACTTGTGATTATATTTTGGGTCCTCTAGATAATCCAGTAAAATCTCCCTATGTCAGGATCCTTAATGTAATATCTGCAAAATCTTTTCCACATAATATTCATGGGTTCCAGGGATTAGAATGTGGATATCATTTAGAGGGCCATTACACAGGCTATATCAACATTAAATCGATTTATCAAGAGATGAATGGTAAACAAGAAGTACTAAAAAGTAAATAATACATTTGCCATTCATTCATTAAAATAAAAAGCTGAATAATTCAGTGGTGAAGCAAAGTACTGTTTGCTTTTATAGTGCACTTTTTGACCCTTAGTAATATTTTATTTGATATCCTATTTTTTTAATGAATTCTAATATAAGGAACTTCTCATTATTGATTATAAATTTTTATTTGCTAGTGTGTTATGATTACATAATAATATATAATTCTTAATTTTATATGTGTATGGATATATGATATTAAATTCATAATAGTTTATAATGCATTCTGGAATGTCGAGAAAATATCAGACATTTGAATAATAAATTACTGTATTTTATAATGACTTAAATATCTCAATCTCTCTTAAGTTTAGTAACAGTTAAATCTACCGTTACAAATACCCAAAGACACTATATGTTAATTTTTCATCTTACAAAGCTGTTTTATGTTAATGTTCTTTCTCAAGTTAGTATAGATGTTGACAAAGATACTGTCTTGGACTAAAATTTAGACAGGATTCTCTGAGCCTCATTATAGGCCCCACCCTTGAGCAAGTCTTCCAAGAGTCCCATTTTAGCAAGAATCCTGCCAAATTGTTTTAGCTAGGATACCAACCCTCATTATCTGATCCCCCTGAATTGCCTTCAGCAAGAATTCTTTTAGGTAGGTTAAGCCAAAGTCCCACCTTACTCCTGAAGTTTCTTCTTAGTAATTTTCCATCCACTGACCCCCACCAAGCTTCTTGGCTATAAACTGTATTTTTTGTTTTTGTATTCAGAATTGAGCACAATTTCTCTTTCCTACTGCAAAACTCCACTGCAGCAGTTCCTAAACCTATCCTGATTATTCAGGATAAAGTCTGCATTACTCTTTTAACAAGTGTTCTGAATAATTTTTTCTTTAACAATTTGAGTTGCATTCCATAGCTGCAAATACATATGTATTACACATTTTTTTTGTTCTCCTTAAAGGTGTAAAGGCAAGGCAAAAAGCCACCAGGGACCAAATAAAATCAAGGACCAAAGAATTAGAGTGTATGGATACATGCACACAATTTTATCTCTTGGCCACGTGTCACAATTTTATGTGCTTCCTAGAATTGAAATATTAAATTATTTAAATTAAACTTATGCAAATAAGCTGTTCTTCCAGGATTTTATTTTCCTTTATTGATGTTTGCTATAGAGTTTTACATTCTACAGATAGCATACTGAGATTTGCGTTGTTACTTCTTTTGTTCTGTTGATAAATGATAGCTTTTCTTTGTTAATTTTTCTTCATTTAGATACGGATATAATTCATACAAAAGTTTATATTTATAATTTGTACATCTCATGCATTATCTGTAAGGGCTATAAGAAGATATGGGCATATTCAATGTCAAGTGTTTTTTATAAATTGTAGGAGTTTGGCAACATCAAATCAATTATTTCCTCAAGTTTATTTCAACTTAGCTGGATCATAGCTTAGATTATGTGACCTCCCTAAATACTAGCGCATCCTAATATTGTATTATTTCAATAACTCAAACAGTTGAGGCAGATTTTTAAACACTACAAAGAGTGACTCCAATCTAAGGGAAATGTGTACTATTAAGTTATAGTAAAAACAATGGGTAAATTAACACAGCCTATGAACTCCTTTATCAGACAACATTCTACCATTTAGGGGATTGATTCTGACAACCATGTCTGTACAACTTCAACATAAAGGCCACAGTAGATGGGGTAAGATACCTCAAACTGGATCAAGCAAATTTTCTTTTAAGGAATTTTAAATTGAGAAGTAAAGACACTAATTTCTCCCTGAATGCTCCATTTGAAGTTAGGTACTTTAGGCTGGTCGCCTTCTACCAAGTGCTTAGAGATGCAGAGAAACCTATTAAAACAGAAGACAACATGCAGGAAACATGAAGATCTAGTGATACAAAGTACGTGCCTAGTTTTCACACACTTTCAGTTTCTAATTTCAGTCCACCATGAAGCACCACTGTACTTACTTGAACCAGTGTTTCACCAGATATTATACCGTGAAGCAAAAGGAATATTTATTTAAATATCTTCTCACATTTTGGAGATATGATAAAAGACAGATATAACCCTTCCTCCAAAAAAAAAAACAAACCGGCATTTTAGAATGCTGGCATTGATAGAATAAGGCCTGATTTGATAGAGCATATATGATTCTAGAATGAAGGAATAAAATACATGAATTTTGAAATACTAAATGTATTAGATTACTTTTGTTTGTTATTGTTTTGGTTAAGCTCTAACACAGTAGTAATGTCCTCTTGTTTTTTATTTAATGTAGAGTTTTTTTTTTAAGATTTCTCTATTTGTTGAAATGTAATCTATATTTACTATTTACTAAGTGCATAACATAACCAGGCCCTCTCTTTCACACATATTTTCTAAATTAATTCTCACAATGTCCCATCCAGAAAGGTAAGATATCTACAAATTTAATGGAAGATCAAGTTAACATTCAAATGGTGATCACAATCACCCAGTTCATATGTCTCAGAGTTGAAATTGCAATCCAGGTCTGCCATGAAAGTTCATATCTCTGATTTTCTCATTTTTCCATCAAAATTCACTTGCAGGCAATTTACCTTGTCCAGTCTTTTATCATAAGATAACATAGCTAGCCCTGTGTTTCAGTTTCCATGTATACTTTGGATAAATTCTCTCTTCTTCAGAGGCAAGTCACTAAAGAGAGGGATATGTAATCTCTAGATATGATTTTGAATAAAGAAAAAAATCCAAATAAATCAATTTCGAATTCCGACCCCAGTTATGGGTTTATCCCATCAGAGTAATCTGGTCTTAGTTTTCATTTTGGAGAATATTCCTATATATTCCTATATAAATAGACACAGAGGCAAACCTGGGAGAGGATTTGTAATGTGAGATAGCAAACATTCCCAACATGTTACAGTGCAAGGCACATGGCACACATCATCACTGTCCATTTTGCCTTTTTTAGGCAGCCTGATTATAATATCTTAGTAAAGAAACTCATTTCATCAACTTCTTCAAGCCCTGTCAGATATTGTCAGAGATTTATGCTCTTGCAACTATAATTTACATATATGAAATATAACATTTCAGTATTCTTTCCCTCTAAATTTTGAAATTAAATATAAAATTCTGTAGTTCCTGGCAGTTTAAGAATTTTAAAGATTATCTAGTGAAAATAGGTTTTTGCCTTCTAATGTAGAGAGAATATAATATCTTTTAAAAATGCAGTGTATTGATAAAGTCATCTCTAAGAATATATTTGGTGATAGTAAGTGGGTGTGTGTGTATCTGCATTACACATACATATATACATATATAAGTAAATATAAGTGCCTGTATATAATATTCTAAATACTAAAAGTAAATCTGAAAATACTCTTAAACATCAGTAATTTTTAAATGTAGTAAAATGTACATATGCTATACAATTTTTCTTGCTTCTTTGGGCTTATTACTTTTTAAATGGTTCCTCTTAATGAGTATGATAGATGACAAAAGGATCACTGCTCTTCATATCCATGCAAAGATGAAAAATTAAGCTCTCAAAGGAAAGACAACCTCAAGAAAATGTGGTTTTGAGCAGTTCATTACAGATAGAAAAAGCAGAAATCAAATAATATCTTCACCTGTACTGAGATAGGGAGTTCTTATTAGCAAGAAGAATGTCACTGGTTCTAAAGACCCTTAGCTAAAAGGAATTTCTTCCAGTTCCAAGGAAACTATAAACAAGAGATACACAATAGTACATGTTGAAATGATGGATAAAGTATAAAGAAGAAAAAATAAATGGAAACACTTTTTTTAAAGTGGTGGGCATTTTTAACTTGCAATATACATATGAAATAAGAAGAAAAGGAGTTAGGGATATTATTAAGATGTCTCATTTCTGCATGCCAACTTATGGCCTTCTGATTTAGCAAGCTATGTATTATTATATGCATTCTTTTATAAAGTTGATAAGATGTTTTCTTCTTCCAGAAACTCTATTTTCCAGGCAGGTCTAAATTTGAGAGCTTTACCTGAAGATGTATTACTCATCCGTCATTAAAGCACCGTCACCACGATGATGTATAGTTCCAATACATCATCAGATTGCCATCACCCTCGTGATGTATTACTTACACTGAAATAGCTGTCAGGAACAGGTTGTGGAAACTCAGCAACTTTTAATATGTTCTTTTTAAAACAGTTAAAAACATTTCTTTCTATGAAAAACTTCATGTTAAATGTAGCTTGACCAAAATTTTTTACCTTATAATCAACAATGTAATATGTTTGCTCTTTTATTTTGAGATACCCATAATTAACAGCTGAAAATTGATAAGATCAAAAGCCTATGAGATTACCAACAGAAAAAGACCATTGAACCAATGTTTGGTTGAAAAAGAATTCCAAAATATACTCATAAAAATGAGTTCCTGTCACTTTCAGAAAAATTTGAAGATATTTTAATAATAAAGCCAGTTCTCAAAATATGTTGTGATTTCTTTTTCTGTTTAGAAATTGAAAAAAAGAATCATTAAAATATTTTATAGACTAACTTATTTTTCCATTCATTGAAATTATAGAAATATTCAAGATATTGTATCTGGGGATAAAAAAGATCCTTTAATTTATCATTTGATAGATTATTTAAATCATAAATAGTTTGATTATTTAATTTGTGTTTAATAGACATTGCCTAACATTATTCAAAGTTGTTTCCAGGAAACAAATTTATTTTTTTATGGTCAACAAATTTTTAATTTCAAGAAATATAGATTGTTAAACTGGCTCAAGTCAAGAGGAAGTGTGTGGAATTAGACTATCATCATCGTAGGGGTACCTGCCTTTCCCCATGGAGCTACTTCCTTTCTCATGGACAGCTGTTCTAGTCCCTTCCTTAGCGAGGTAAAGGAGACCAACTGTCTTCTAATTCTTTCCTGATTGATCTTATTCATGATTATGTATTTTTAAAATGATAACTAAGGTGATTATTATTATCTCTTGTTCAGCAGTTTCCCAAATCAGAATTCCAGGTGAGGAGAGTTTAATTGGTTTTCATAAGTAAACTGTCCAGCCTAAACAAACCAGCTAATCGATGCTGTCAAGAAGCGTTCATTGTTTAACAGGTATAATGCCCTTTGGTAGTAGGAATGCAGAGAAGAGATGTCCTCTGAAAAGGGAATGTTTACTGTAAACTTCAAAAGAGAGATTTATATGCATTTTTATAATATCCAGAATAAAGTGTCACAACTCGGAAGATATTTCCAAAAAATACTTTCTAAAATTATTTAAGTGATACAGTTTCATTCAGATGAATAAAGGCCTCGGAAGATTTCCCTTGATAAGGATGCAGCAATTTCTCAGATACAATTCAAAAAAAAAAAAAGAAAGAAAGAAAGAAAGAAAGAAAGAAAGAAAGAAAGAAAGAAAGAAAGAAAGAAAGAAAGAAAGAAAGAAAGAAAAAACAAAACAGGGAATGATAGGGATATGTCCATAAACTTGTAGCTCATGCTAGAAAGAACAATTTGTCCATCTATTTGTCCTTATTATAGTATCTGCCACAGGGTGAGTATTGAATACACATCTAATAAATGGAAAAGTGAATAGTGAAACAAGATTTCTTTAAAATTGATATCACTGTGATAAAATTAGCATTGAGTTATAAATGCAAAAACTGATATTGGCATAGCAACAACCTTTTTAGAAATTCACTTAACAGCTGCTTTAATTGAATAAGGCAATGAGCATCTGAATTTATTTAAGATTCACCATATGAAATGTCTTACTCAAAAGTATACATATATATTCATACATACACACTATTTATTTTAAACAATTGTACAAGGAAATATGATTCTTGGAATAGGGAGAAATACTAAATCATATCACTCAAAATTGTGAGTAACATTTCCTCTAGTAGAAAGCCTTAACTGCTAAACTGATGTTCTATTGATTTATGACAATTGTCTTCACCTGAGATAATTTTGTAGCAGTTAAAGAAAGGTAAACTCCACATTTACCTTTGTAATTAACATTTGAACCTTGAGTCTACAACAAAGCTAAGTATGTCAGATTGGGAAAAACTAAGGTTGGTGAAGAATTTATGCTTAGTAGAAGTTATGAAATATTGGTAACACTTAAAGCCAGATTATGCTTATTGACTACAAGAATACATATAAAATGATACAGTTAGGGAATGATTTGGGATGAATATATTGAAAACATGTGAAGTAAAAGTTTGGTCATAGTAATTTATGCATATTTTACTTCTGGTTTTTAAACTAGACAATTATAAAAATACTAAATGATTGTGATTTGAACATGCTTTTACTTTTATTCTTTTTTGCACATTTTTAATAAAAATGAACATGACAAAAAGTGTCACATGTGAATTACACTAATTTCACATATTAATTTCATACATTTCACATATAAATTGTATGAATTCATAAATGAATTTGACATATGAATTACATTAATCAAAATATTGGTGTTATAAATTATCAAACAGCAGTAATAGTGATATTTTTATATTCATCACGAGGAGTATTTAAAAGTGTGAAACTTAAGAGAGGTTTTGATAAGGTATTCAGCTCATACTTTCAAGGAGTACTATTAAATATGTTTATATCATATCAGATTACATAAAATTGCCAGATGTCAAGAGCAACAACTATGTGGATTAGAAATAAGTTCTCAAACTAGACCTAAGTATTAAATTTTGGGGCTGCATTTAGTTGAACTTTTTTAGATAATTGTATAAACCTTTTGGGTAAATATATAGAGGTAATACCATCTAAAGTTATGAATTAAATGATATGGAAAGGAAGAAAAAACAATTTGCTTTATAGCAATGATTCTCACCATGTAGTTCCTAAATTATCAGCAGCAGGATCAAATGGGAACTTGTTAGAAATTCAAATTTTGGGGGCACTACTGAATTTGAAACTCTGAGGGCAAGCCTAATCTGTGTTATAGAAGCTTTCACAGTGATTCTGATTTGATGCATGCTAAAATTTTGAACACAGATTTATAGAATGAGGATTCAGTAAGGAGTGTTGAATGATATATAGTTGAATAAATATAGGTCTCAGTGATAAAAAAGCAACAACAAAAATTATCTAACTACACAATTATGTCAGTGGACTTAGAAGCAAATATGTCAAACAAGCTTAGATGATATTTAGAATTTTAAGATCATTGTTTAATAGTTGTCTATAGCCTGTATAATGAATAAGGTGATAAAGCAAATGTGCCAAATTTATAGCAAAATGCTCTCCTCATAAATTTTTTCACATAATACAGAAATATTTTGGAAATGTAAAACATCTTGTTGACCATACAATAAATATACAAAGGATAAACATAATGCTGTTGAGAAAAATCAATAACTGATTATTTTCACGTTATATTTATTGATTACCTCTAAATTTACCTGTAAAATGATAACGTTCAGGTGACTATTAGTAATGTACTTAGTCTTTCACGAAAACAAAGAAATGCTAATATCAATAAATATTCTAGTAGGAGGGAAGAATAAAATAACTAAAATAGCTTGTTTCTGATATACAAATGTAGAATACAAATGTAATTTCTTCCACATGGAAAAGACCATCAGTATATATATTGTTTTACTTTAACTAATCATTCATCAGTGGAAGTTAGTTTAGAATTATAATATATATACAAATGAGTGCATTGCCCCAATTATTTTGAATTTTAAGAATTTATGTCTTGCCATAAAGGGAGTAGATTCAGGAATGTGTTTTAGATACTAATTTGTGAAATAATGCTTTGTGTTGTTTATCAAATCGTGTGTAAGTCATACATAAAAATTCCCCTGGGGCCATAGCTATTGATTCATGGCCAGCCAGATTGAGATGTGCTATAAATGTAAAGTATAAACAAGATGTTGAAAAATTAGTATGGAAAAAGTGAAATTTTCTCAATATTCATAGATTAATTATATTTTGAAATAATATTTTCAATATAGTCAACTAAATGAAATACAGTATCAAAATTAAATAAATAAATAAATGTCTGGATAAATTTATGATGACTTACATGTGGCAATCAAATTGTTGTCCTGTTAATATATTTCTCTCTAAATATAAAATTGTGTTCATGACATTATACTCATTTGTACAACCTCTACTTTAGAAGCTGAAGTATCTAAGAAAGCAGATGCTAATTATATGAATTGGTCCTACCTTAGAGAACATTTATACTAGTGGTAAATCCTTTATTATTATTATCTTAGTCCATTTGTGCTTCTCTAACAAAATATCACACACTGGGTAATTTATTAAGATTAGAAATTTATTTCTCACATTGGAGGTTAGGAAGTCCAAAAGGGCTGCTCTCTGCCTCTAGGATGGTGCCTTGTTACTGTACCTTATGGAGGGGAAGGAGACCATGCCTTTACATTACAAAAGGGACAAAAGGTCAAGAAAGCACCCCCTTCAAACTTGATTCCTTTTAAAAGGGTGCTAATCCCATTTATGAAAGTAAAGCCTTGTGACTTAGTCACCTCCCAAATGCTATACTTCTTAATACTGTTGTATTGAGTATTTATTTTAAATAGAAATTTTGGAGGGGACACAACATTTAAACCATAGCAATCAGGCACCAATTCTTTCCTTGTGTCTTTTTATTGAAAAAATCAAAAGCTTCTCTGACCATGTTTATTCAGCTAGGACTTTGATTTCTCCTTGAGTATATTCATATTAATGAATACAATAAATTTTAACACCGTGAGTCTACATTTTGTGGGCAGTTTCCCCCAGCCGTTATCAATTTCTGTTAATATTGTATGAACATTCCAGACAAAAACAAAATTACCTGAAAAATCTCAGATCATGTAAAAATTCATTTTCACCATGATATTTTTAATTTCTTCCTTTTGGCAGTGTAATCTGCATTGTTTTAGAGCATGAAATGACATTTGACAAAGAGGTATCCATTTCCTTCATGAAAATATATTTTTCTTAGGCATTTTACTGTGATATTTGAGCTCATAAAGACTGTTAGACAGAAAGAGGGCTCACCCCCGAGACAGTGTGAGGTTATTAATAGTCTCCTCATGAAAATGAGGAAAAACAGTTTAGTCTTTGAGACATTTTAGGCTTCAGGACTGTTAAGTTCAGCAGACTGGATCCCCAGTTGACTCATTGCACTCTTCTCATGCTTAACTTGCTTCCCAAAAGTAGAAGTCCTTGGTTCTTTACCCCAGCTCTGCCTTCGTAACACCTTAAACACTGTCTTTGATTCAACAGCTGACACATGTTTCTGTTCAGTCCTTTTGAAGTGAATAATCACTCTTTAATGTTGCTACTACTTGCTCATGGCTTTCATTGCTTTGTGAGTGCTGCTTGTTGTCTTCTGTTAGTGTCTGCCTCTGAGCTTGTATGGTTCTGTGCCCTCTGATGTGTTCATTCTTCTTTGTATGCTACATACTCAGACTCCTGGAGACAGACTTAAACAAGCATGGAGCTTACCTGTTTTTCAGAGCCTCATGCCAGCATATCTCAAACTATGTTTATAAGAAAATGAAAACGGGTATATTGGAGCATGTAAATATTTCCAGTGAAGTACGGATTTAACTCAAGATTCAATTTCAGAAATACAATGTAGCATTTTAATAAATAACTGGAAATCAAAGATACTACATGCAAAATAAAATGTAAGAAGTAGAGAGATATTAAGGATGAGATGATATTGATTAAATATGAACATATCCTGCCCTTCAGTCTTAGCATGCTACCAGAGTTAATGTATCATCTACAAAGCAAAGCCTTTATCATTATCAAAAGGAGATAGTAGCATTAAATAAATATATCAGGGAAATTAGTTTTATAGGTATCATCTTCAATTTTAGTCATATTCAAACACATAAACACACAAATGCAATACTCAAGATAATGTTTTTAACTTAAGTATTTCTTTGAAAATTCAATAAAAGTGACAATTATGTGAAGGATTCAGCGAGAAAAAGACTAACCTTTATTCATTTTCACTGGGCATTTTAGAATTAACAAAAATGTTCTGGAAGTGTTTATGAGATATTCTGGGTGATTTTAGGATTTTAATGAACCATGATTCCCAGCTGCTTCAACACCTCTTGTATCAAATCATAATTAGTGTGTGTCAAGATACATTTATTTCTATGTCTGCCAAGAGCATCTGACTGTAGAAAACAGTGTCATGTAGTGAAATGAGCATGTGTTTGGGATTTGAAATGAACTGGATTTGAATTCTGGCACTCACAGGCTACTCAGTCTTTTCTCTACAGTATGCACATTTGGTTTTGGTTACCAGATATTCCTAACACACTGGAACTATTCAGTATTGCTTAAAAATCATGCTCGAAAACGTGCTTATAGCGTTTCCTTTGCTCACACTGCATGGACTTTTAGTACTTTACCACCTCCAACAAGTACTTCAGAATTCACTAGAGAATAATAAAGCCTACCTTGTCTTCCTCACAAAATTATTCCAAGACACAAATGAGGCTCACTGGAGAAAAGACAGAGTCTCTAAGAGACATAGTAGCAATTCAAACACTCAGACCAAAAGCTGGAAGAGGGTCAGCCAGGCAGAATCCTGAAACAGAAAATCAGCAATAAAAAGAAAAGGCAGAAAGCAATTGAAGATTTAAATTTTTTTTTTCTCTCCTAATATTTATCAAAATTATAAAGAACACATCTCTTTGTTGTAAAGAAGACACGGGGGAAGGACAAAGTGGGGGAAAAGTCAAAGAGGTTTTTTAAGGTAAAGACAGAGAAGAGAGCAGCTAAACGTCAAACAGCTATGTGTTAATTGTTCTCAATAAACTTTAAAGAATATATTTAGCCATTCAAATTTCAAAAAGTAAGAAATGTGCTATGATAGTCAGGAACATAGAGAGATTAATGGAACAAATTATAGAAAAGAAGAACCAGAATCTTCAAAATGCTTTGACTCTGTATTTAGATCAAACAATGGATCTACAAAGACTGAAGAAAAATCCTTTACATTTTAAAAAGAAATTGTTATATATGTATAATTTGCAGTAAAACCAGAATATTTGGTATTTGTGCAGGAGGATAAGTACTATAACAGCGACAGATAAATAGAATTTGACAAGGCATTGTAGTTAAACTTTGAAAAAACCCACAAAGTTACAGTGTTAATTTATTTAGTCCTAGCAAGCATTTCAAATGGATATGAAGAAGACATAATTCCTGCCAAATTGGAAAAAAAAAGTAAAAGTAAGTTATTTAAAGTCAATGATGTAATTGATTCAAGTGAAATATATATATGTGTGTGTGTGTATTTCATAATATTATAGGGGTATAAACATTTTGGTTACATGAATTGCTTTTGTACAGATTGAGTCAAAGTAATAAGTATGTCCATCACCCAGATAATATGTATTGCACTCATTAGGTGTGAATTCACTCATCCTCACCTCCCCCTCAAGCTGCTTGATCTCCACTGAATTTTCCTAGCATGTGTGCACATCAGTGTTGATCTGTTCAATCTATTTAGTACTGAGTTCATGTGGCTTTGTTTCTCCATGCTTGCGATACTTTAAGTAAAATATATTTAAAGTCCTTATGCACTGAAAGGAAAAAAATTTGAGAGATGATAAATATTTCTGATTTTTATTGTAATCCAATATGAGCATATTAGAGTGGAAAGTAAAAGTAGGACATGGATAAAATTGGGAAGATTACAGACACATATATTTTTAAATAGGATGTCTAGGTAAACTACAATCAAAATTATGTTATAGTGGATATATTTTACATTTTTTGCACAGCACTCTCTCTTCTTCTAATTACTAGCTTATTACATGTCTGAATATTGAGTTTTTTTTTGGAACTATTTTTTCTTATGTGTCCCAATTTCCAGTTGAATGGAAAATGTGCCAACAGTCTTAAGATGGACTAATGATTTCTTGTCTAAGGTGTTTGATATTGGGACTAAAGAAAGCTTTAGTTAATTTCTCTTGCATGACTAATGTAGAATTTGTTTTGTTTGTTTCGGCATATTATGGGGGTGCAAATTTTAAGGTTTCAATAAATGCCCTTTGCCCCCTCCTCCCAAAGTTCTGAGTTTCCAGCATGACCACTGGAGCTGAGAATTATGCCATGTGGAAAATTCTAGTCATAACTGCGAGAATAGAAAAAAGAGAAAAAATGAGAAGAAAGTCAGGGATTCTATTTGTATTTGACTCTCTCATTTCTATTGTTGAATGAGTTCCTATATCTCTTGTAATTTTTATCATTTCCTTGATTCTTAAGATAAACTTTATCTCAAGACTTTTTGGTTTATTGTTATTATGTTCAGTCCAAAGCTATTTTGTTGTTGATTTTGTCTTCCCAGCCTTCATCCCCATACCAGACATTTGAGAATCCCTTTGATTTTGGGAAAACTAGATCTCAACCACTGGGCCTGAATAGAACATCTGACCCATGCATGGTAAGACAAACAATACATTTCATAACCCTGGCAACAGTGATTGTAATAGGAATAAGCTTGTAACCTGAGCCATTGCAATTAGGGCTAATAATTTCTACTGGGACTAGAATAATTCACAAGACACTGTATAATGCTGGAACAAAGGTCTTTTTTCTTCATTTGGATAAATATGGAAAAAATACACATGTCCTTCATAGTTCTTAGGAGTCATCTTGCATCTATATGGGGAGCCAAACTTAAGATGAATCTGATAGAAAGGAGGAGGAGGAGAGACGGAGAAAGAGAGAGAAAGAGAAAGAACTTGGTGACATTGTTGTATCAATAGATCAAGTCTTACATAAACGCTGCCTTATGTTTTCAAGTTTTGGGTCATTAAATTACTTAGGTCATTAAATTACTTTTGTTATTTAATCCAGTTTGAATAGGGCTTTCTATTACATGCAAGATCACAAATCTTAATTGTATATTTACTGCTTCTTGGATTATACTTTCTGGCAACAAAACAACAAAATTTCTCGGCATTCCATAAACTATTTTACATAGGTAGATTTTGGTGGGACAGGAATATTTTACAAGGCACAGAATTTCACAAGACACATGATTTTACAAGGGAGGACTTAATGATGTTTCAGGTAGGACCTCTTTGAAAAGCTAGTGCTGTGTCTAGCTTTGACCTTGTATTGGGTCACACATAGCTCAGGTGTTTCTTTCTTGAAGTAGAATTTTTAGTTTCTGAGCCCAGAAATACTGGCAGTATAGGAAGGTGAATACCTGCCTAAAATTCACCAGATGTCTTACGAAAGCCAGTATTAAATAAAGACTTCCAGAACCATTTATTAAGAAAAAAAGAACTTAATATGAATTAGAAAAAAACTGATAAAAATAATATATGTAAAATCATGAAAAATGTAAAACTTATTTGCAAATATAAGAAAGTAAAAGAACACAGGAAGTTCTACAGATTTTTATAAAAAGAAATTCTTCAAGATTGAGGAAATAAATAAAATGAAATAAAAACATTTGTATATGAGTCAGGTTTTCCAGAAAGCCAATAGAACAAGAGGCTTTTTTAAGGAATTGTAGGCTACGGCAAGTCTGAAATTTGCAGGGCAGGTTAGCAGTCTGGAAATCAGGCAGAACTTAATGCTATAGTCTTGAGGCACAGTATCTTCTCCTTCCAGAAACCTGTTTTGCTTTTTAAGCCTTCAACTGATTGGATGAAGCCAATCCTCATTATGGAGGGTAATCTTCTTTCAAGTCAACTAATTGTAGTAGTTAACCACATCAATGACATACTTTTATTGTGACAACTATTATTGTTTGATTAAATAACTGAGTACTACAGCCTAGCCATGTTGACTTATAAAACTAATCATCACACTTGGTAAAATATATAGCAGGTTGCATTCAGTTGAAGAGCTAATTAGTGAGTTAGTAAATAGCTGAAAACTTTCCAGCATTGACACATACATGACTGTTTTGTCAAATTAAATATATTCACATGGTGTCAACAGGATAAACAACAAAGCAAATGATCGGTGACTAGAATACAACAGCAACAACAAGAACAAATGCAAGGATCTCTCTTTAAAAGCAATGAAAGGCCAGAAAAGTAGAGTAAGAAGAGAACGAGAGATTAGTAATATATTTTCTTTTTCTTTTCTTGGAAAGAAGGAAGTAAATTTGTGTTTATTAAAGTATAACATTGTATACATAGAAAAACCCTAAGTGATTTACAAAAAAGCAAGATCACAAAATGAAATGTCAATATACAAAAAGAATTGTATTTGTATATAATAGACATAATTTATTTAAAGATGAAAAACAAAACCATTGACAATAGCATTCAGAAACAAGAAATTATTAGAGAAAAAATTTTAAAAATACAAAAAAGCTTATATATTTTAGATTGCAAAACATTGTTAAAATAATTTAAAGAAATATAAATAAATGAATGTTTATATCTTGCCCATGGATATAAGACTCAATACTGTTAAGATGTCAATTCTCTCTAAATTGAAACCAGTTCTCGCTGGAGCTCGGGGAGGGAGCGTCGCTGTCGGCTCCGGCTGCTCTGCGGGACTCTGAGGAGAAGCTCGAGCAGGTAGACGCCGTTCTGCTGCCATGGGCAAAGGAGACCCCAACAAGCCGAGGGGCAAGATGTCCTCCTATGCCTTCTTCGTGCAGACCTGCCGGGAAGAGCACAAGAAGAAGCACCCGGACTCTTCCGTCAACTTCGCCGAATTCTCCAAGAAGTGTTCGGAGAGATGGAAGACCATGTCTGCGAAGGAAAAGTCGAAGTTTGAAGATATGGCGAAAAGCGACAAAGCTCGCTATGACAGGGAGATGAAAAATTACGTTCCTCCCAAAGGTGATAAGAAAGGAAAGAAAAAGGATCCCAATGCTCCTAAAAGGCCACCATCTGCCTTCTTCCTGTTTTGCTCTGAACATCGCCCAAAGATCAAAAGTGAACACCCAGGCCTATCCATTGGGGATACTGCAAAAAAAATTGGGTGAAATGTGGTCTGAACAGTCAGCCAAAGATAAACAACCGTATGAACAGAAGGCAGCTAAACTAAAGGAGAAGTATGAAAAGGATATTGCTGCATACCGTGCCAAGGGCAAAAGTGAAGCAGGAAAGAAGGGCCCTGGCAGGCCAACAGGCTCAAAGAAGAAGAATGAACCAGAAGATGAGGAGGAAGAGGAGGAGGAGGAGGAAGATGAGGATGATGATGATGAAGAAGAAGACGAAGAATAAATGGCTATCCTGTAATGATGCGTATGGAGTGTGTGTGTATGCTCAGGCAATTGTTTTGCTAAGAATGTGAATTCAAGTGCAGCTTAATATTAGCTCAGTATAAAAACTGTACAGATTTTTTGTATAGCTGATAAGATTCTTTGTAGAGAAAATACTTTTACAAAAAATGCAGGTTGTAGCTTTTTGAGGGGCTACTACATACAGTTAGATTTTAAAGCTTCTGATTGTTGAATGTTCCTAAATATTTAATGGTTTCTTTAATTTCTTGACTTGTGTATGGTAGCACAGCAAACTGATAGGAATTAGTATCAATAGTAAATTTTGGGTTTTTTAGGATGTTGCATTTTGTTTTTTTAAAAAAATTTTGTAATAAAATTATGTATATTAAAAAAAAAATTCTCTCTAAATTGTTCCACAGTATACATTCAATGCAATTTTCACTAGAATCTCAGGCAGTTTGCTTTTGGCTCAATTTAGCCATTCTGCAATGTGTACATATTTCAAAACAACATGTTGTACATGATAAATATATGCAATTTTAATTTGTCAATTAAAAATAGAAATTTAAAAAATGAATAATGTTTTTAGAATTGGACAAGCTGATTATAAAATTTATACAGCAATTCAAAAGATTCATAACAGCCAAAACATCTGAGAAAGAACAAAGTTGTAGAACTTATCCCATTTGATTTCAAGTATTTCTATAATTCCACAATAATCACTGCCATATAGTATTGGCATAGAGTGTGACATATACATTTGTGATTTCCAATATATTTTCACAAGACTTCATGGTACTGTGTTTTCAAAGACCTGTAGAGGAACACTGAACTGCTATGTGGTGATTGGAGTAGCACGGGGTGAAGGGGACATGGGTGGTTTCTGGGTGTAATTTGAAGGCAACATAATATCCTGATGCATTGACTGTAAGTTGTGAGGCAAAGAAGGGAGTCCAATATGAATCCAAGTTTATTGACTACAGAAACAGGAAGAACAGAGAAAATATCAAGACTATGAGTGAAAGAGGTTTTAATGCCATGACCAGAATTTCCATTTTGGCTATATTAAACTTAAACATATTTGGTCTCCCCAAAGCTAACCTGCTTTACCTACACTGCTCTCCTTTCTTCTGTAGAATTTTTCGGGTTGTGTAGGGTCTTTGCATCTGCTGGAAAACTCTTTCTTCAGACATCTGCTGGTTCAGTGTTAGGCTTTTACCCAAATGTCACTTACTCAGTGAGATCTTCCCTGGCTTGATTGCTTATAGTTACACATAATCCCAACACCAGTGTTTATCATCATCTTTTCATATCTCTTGTTTTTCCTCATAGCATTTATCTCTGGAAAAATGCAGGATTTAAGAAAAATGTGCTATATGTTCAGTGAGATCATAGAGCATGTTGATTAAACTTACGTGGGGTAGAATTCAACCTCTACTACTTATAAGCTGTACAATCTTGGACAAGTTACTAAACCTCTCCATACTTTAGATTTTATATCTATAAACTCAGGTTATTAATACTTACTAATGATGGCATTGTTAAAATTACTTGAGTGATGATCCATACCATCATGAATACATTACAGAATTAGATCAGAAAAGTAACTAAACAAACTTCATTAAAACAACAAGAGTAACAAAAAAACACAGGGAAGCAAGAAAATTTGAATCTTAGAGTTGCTACATTATATTACTTAAAATGTGAAGTTTTCAACAAAATGTTATGAAATAGAGAAACAAAAAAATATAGTCTCATACATAGGAAAAAGAAGCCATAAATACAAACCTTCCCTAAGGAAGCCCTGACATTGGACATATTAGACAAAGAGAGCTATTTAAAATATATAAACCAGCTATGGTAAATACATTCAAACAACTGAAAAAGCTAAGTTTAAAGAACTAAAGAGAAATAGAAAAGTAAGAAAATAATGCCTCATAAATAGAGAATGTTAATAAAGAGATAATCACAAAAAGGATAAAGTAGAAATTCTGGTGTTAAAAAGGACAACTAAAATGAAAAAAAAAAATCATTAGATGGGCTTAACAGCAGATTTGAGCTGGTGAAAGAAGAATTACCAAACTTAAATATAGGTCAATTGAGATTACATAGTTATGTTGAGTAATAGAGGAGAAAACGAATGAAGAATATGATCAGAGCCTCTGATATTTATGGAAGACCATTAAACATACCAACATATTAATACCTGCATTGAAGTCCCAAAAGGCAAGGAAGTAGAAAAAGGGCCAGAGAGAAAATATAAAGGGATAATGGGTAAAAGTTTCTCAAATATAGTGAAAATAAGTTCTTATACACATCCAAAAAAACTCATCAAACTTCAAGTAGAATATACTCAAAGAGATCACACTAGTTCCTTCAGAATCAGATTGTTGAAATCAAAAGGAAAAGAACCTTGAAACTAAGAATAGAGAAGCGAGTCATCATGCACTACAGATTATCAACATAATTAACATCTGATTCCCATCAGAAATCATCATGTCCAAAATGATATAGACTCACATAATCGAAATGCTGAAAGAAACAAAAATACAACAAATAAGAATTTAATAGCAAGCAAAAGTCCTTCAAAAATGAAGAAGAAATTGTAGCAAAAGTCATTTTATCAAAAAGACACCTGCACTTGAATGTTTATTACAGCACAATTCACAATCTCAAACATGCGAAATCAATCTAAGTGCCCATCAATTTATGAGTAGATTAAGAAAGTGTGTTTTATACATATACACCATGGAGTGCTACTCATCCATAAAAAGGAATGAAATAATATCCTCTGCAGTAACTTCGATGGAAATGGAGACCAGTATTGTAAGTGAAGTACCTCATGAATGAAAAAGTAAACACTACCTGTAGTCGATAATAATTGGGAGCTAATTATTGGGCAAACATGGGCACAAAGACATAGATGTAAAGGTCATTGGAAATCAAGATGGTGAGAAAGAGGCCGAGGGAATGGGTAAAATTCTACCTAACAAATACAATGAACACTTATAGCCCTGACTAAAGCATTACAAAAGCTATCTATGTAACAGAAATATGTGTACCCCTTTAATATTTTAAAATTTAAAAAAAAATAAGGAAGAAATTGACATCCCCAAACAAACAAAAATTAATAGAATTGTTTACCAGCACACCTGTTGTATGAGAACTACTGAAGGAAGTCTTTCAGATTAACAAGTAAACCAGAGAGTAAAAATCACATGAAAATATGAGGAGTCCTGGTAAAAGTAACTACATAGGTTAATATGAAGACAATATAAACAACCTTTTTTTGTAATACACTACTTTTTTCTGCCATGTTTTTTAAAATTCAACTTCATAAACAATAATTATATGACTATGTTGTTATACACACTTGATAGAATGATAAAATATGTACAGAAATTAAAGTACAATGGACCTGGTAGAGAATGAGCTACATAAGATCAAAGGTCTTATAAAATATAAAAAATAAATTGGTATTAATATGAATTATATTCTTATAAATTAATATTAATTTTAATCTCCAAGTTAACCTCTAAGAAATTGTCTAAAACATATATGTATATAAAACATAACAATCCAAAAATGAAATTAGTACCACAACTCCACAATAACACAAACACATTTAAAATGCTTAGAAAAATTTTAGCAAAAGAAGTCCAAACTTCTACAGCAAACTATGAAACATCATCGAAAGAAATTTAAAAGATTATAAAGATGGTATTACTTCACAATTGATCTACAGGTGAATGTGATACCTGTCAAAATCCCAGAAGCCTTGTTTCATTTTTGCAGAAATTGACAAGGTAAAATTCATTCTCTCTTTCACTTTCTCTTTCTGACTTTAATATTTTTCATTTATAACAGACACATAATGATTGTGCATATTTATAAAGTACAAAGTTTAATGTTTCAATGCATGCATACATAATATAATGATAAAATCAGAGCAATTATCATATCTCTCACTTTAAAAAGTTGTCATTTCTTTGTGGTAACAACATTCAAAATATTATCTTCTAGCTACTTTGAAATATATGCTACTTGGCTATTTGTTATAGGAACCCTACTGTGTAATAGAACACCAAAACTTATTCTTCCTGTCTAACTGTAACTTTTATCCACTGACCTCTCCTTTAATGATGGTACAATCTTCTTGACTATATTTTTCCTCATTTTATTGGGTTAATTAAATTTCTTTGTTCTAATATGTTTTCTTTATTTACAAATTATGCATTCTTTTGTGTTGCTTCAGAAATTGAATTATTTTTTAAACTTAATATTTATTGTGTAAATATTTTGTGTGACATAAATATATCCAGATGTGTTTTTCTAGTTATTTGTAGTTATTTCTAAGTAAATGAAATGCAAGTCATCCAATTAGGAAAAGGCTCTCTGATCCACCTTTCTCAGCTTCACTGCATCTGCCACCTACATAGCAATCAGTTTTCATGCAAAGTCAATTTTATCATGACTCCAACATCAGGATTCTTCTATTCATGGGTTGATACTTAAAGTTCATCTAGTCCTTTACAAGTGCAAATCTCTATAAAGGAAAATTCTTACTTGAAGGACTCTAAAAAAAGAAATAAGCTTCTTCATTAAGCTGATGGAAAGATTTTAATATTCATTTCCAAAATAAAATAAATAAAAGCTAGTTTTACTTCTTTTGATCAATATCATGTGAACTTTTATATTTCATATTGAATGCCTACTTAAAATGATGAAGGGATTGCCACTTAGAGGCCAGTTAAAAAGAGAGTGAGAAGATGATATATTTCAAATACTAAAATTCTATTTCTATATGCCATAAATGCAAAATGATTTGCAAAGTGACCTCTTTGGTAGTTCTTTAGAATTCAATATTTTAAATGTGTAGTAAATTGGGATGCACTAAAAACAGTACATAGTTTGCAGACAACTATATTTTTATTTGGTTCTAATATTTGGATTTCTGTTTTTATGAATATGTATTTATATTTTCTTTTTAGATTACCTTATACTTAGAGGTCAACTTTATCACTTCTTTTTAAAGAAAATCACTTAAAATTTTAAGATATATTTTCCTAACAGACAATGTTTTACAAGGCAAATAACCCTAAAGATGAATATAATTTTCACTTTAGGTAATTATCACATTATGGAGGGGTCTATTGCTCAGATAAAACTTTAAGGAAAAATAAGAAGGTGGTAAATGTACATAATACTCTCTTTCCTCACCTCCTTAGCTGATCTCAAATTATTTTAAGGTTTCTTGTGATAAGTGCATGAGACTTCATACTTTTTCACTTAATTGATTCTCTACCTGCCTGAGTGCCTTATGCTTTTAATGTTCTTACTTCATCAAAACTTAACTATTATTACCCTAGTGTTCCTAAAATAAGAATAATATATCAACCTATTTTATAGTAAAATAATTCTCACTGACCCTTCAATGGGATTAAATTATTTTCATTTTAACAATATTAAATATATATACATTTAAAACTAGATATAAACTACTTATACTAATAATATATGCAATTTTTTAAATGGCATTTAACTGCAAGATAATTTCAAAGCAACATAATCAAAACTAATAATATTAATTTTGTGTAAAAAATAAATTTGAGAATTTCTGAAATTTTTTATCTTAATATTAATATGATATTGATTCATACATAAAGGTTTAGCGAGTTTGGCATATCTATACAACCTTATATCAGACAATTACTCAAACATTACAAAAATCTTCAGTCATGTTTGTCATATTAATTAATGTTACTCTAGTTTTCTTTTCCCCTTTACTCAGGTAATGTAGTACTACTTAATGCAATTCAGTTATAAAAAGATACAAATATCTCAGCAATCGGTGAAGAGAATATGTTAGGAATTTGTATGAGGTTGTAATACAGATAGATTATTTTGTTTCAAATTGTATCTAAATAAGAATAGAAATTGAAAATAGTCACATATCTCACAGATAATTCACTCTGGCATTTGACAAATGGTAGGCATTTGACAAATGATAGTCACCATTATTGTTACTATCACAATAAAATGAATAGCTGTGTTGTCTATAAGTATTCTGCCAATAATATTAACTTGTAAAGATCTGCACTACCCATAGTATTACAATAGAGTTAAAAATTCTCAAGAATGGTAATTGCAGCCCTTGGAATGATTCAGTGAGGAAGATATTTTGCTTAGGGATGTCTGTATTGTTGCTGACATCACACTGAAACAATTATGTCTATTCAATTATACATATGGCTAGCTCAGTGGCTATATTAAGTATATAATTTTTATACCAAAAAACTTCATTTTTATTGTGGCAATAGGCAGCTATTTTAAAGTGTAATAACTTCTTTCATTATCTTTGGCATATTTAATTGGTGTAATCATCTATATGAATTAACATTTCGTTGTGTATCCAAAAGATACTATGACTTTTTGTGTAGAACTCTTAGCTGCAATCAGTTGTACAAAAATTTTTGTCTCAGATGCACAGGTTTTACAGTACCACCTAGTACCTACATTTACAAATAGTATTTCTCAGTTTTACTTAGGATTATATTTTAATGTTTATACCTTAACATAATCTGACCTACAGTGAACAGCTATACCGCCTACATCTAATTCAACATTACTATAGAAAATTGAGTAACTTCTTATGCCTAACACTCAAATATTTTAAAGACTAAATTGGAGTTTGGTGGAAAATCTTAGCCTTCAATGCAATATGCACTGATGTTAGAGTTAAGTAACAATTTAAAATAAAATGAAGTCAGTTCTTTGTAATGAAGGCCAACTTGTCTGGAACAACATTTCCAAAAGAACCTGTAAAATCTGGAGAAAATATTTTATAAAAATTCTTCCTGAAAGCATCAGAAGTTCCAAAAGCCAATAGGACCTGAAATACTATGATCCCTGACTACAATCCCTGAAAAAAGAAACGTCTAGAAATGGGAGCCCAACATTTGGTGTCTGTTCTCTATGACAAAATTGCTAAATCTAAAGTAGAGGAGGAGAGTCTGAGAAATTCAGCAGTTTTACAGACATACTAGGAGGACAATAATCAAAGGCCAAGTCATGAAATAAAGAATGGACCTTGGTAAAATAAATTTCAGTTGACTTTTAAAAATAGTTACACACACTAATAACAGTCAAGTTGAAAGTCAAATCAAGAACCCAATACCATTTACAATAACTGCAAATAAAATAAAATACGTAGAAATATGATTAACCTAGAAAAAAGAGCTCTACAAGAAGAACTACAAAGCACTGATAAAATAAAAAAAAAACCAAAGATGAAACAAACAAATGGCAAAACATCCCATGCTTTAGGGATTGGAAGAAATAATATTGCAAAAATGACTATACTCCCCAAAGAAATCTACAGATTCAATGCATTTTTATTAAAATATCAATGTGATTTTTCACAGAATTACAAAAAAAAAATTCTAAAACTCATATGCAAACATAAAAGAGCTCAAATAGTTAAACCAATCCAAAGCAAAAGCACAAAGCTGGAGGCATCACATTATCTGACTTGAAATTATACTACAAAGCTAGAGCAACCAAAACAGCATGGTACCAGTATAAAAGTATCGGTACTTTTATATCAATGGAACAGAGCAGAGAACCCACAAATAAAGCCAAATACCTACAACTAGCTGATCTTTGACAAAGCAAACAAAAGTGGACACTGGGGAAAGGAAACCCTTTTCAAGAAATGGTGTTGGGAAAATCAGAGTGTCACATGCAAAAGAATGCAACTGGATCCCTTTCTCTCACCTTATACAAAAATTAACTCAAGATGGATTACAAACCTAATGTAAGACCTGAAACCATAAAAATTCTAAAAGAAAACTTAGGAAAGAATCTTTGGATATTGGCTTCTGCAAATAATTTATAACTAAGTTCCCAAAAGCAAATGCAACAAAACAAAAATAAATAAGTGGGGCTTAATTAAACTAAAATATTTCTTCATAGCAAAAGAAATAGTCAACAGAGTAAGTAGACAACCTATGGAATGGGAGAAAATATTCACAGACTATACAGCTGACAAAGGACTAATAACCAGAATCTATGGGGAACTTAAATCAATAAGATAAATAAGATTAGAAAGTGCCCATTAGGAAGTGGGCAAAATACATGAATAAACATTTTTTAAAAGAAGATATACAAATAACCAACAAACATATGAAAAAATTCTCCACATCACTAATCATCAGGGAGATACAGTTCAAACCACAATGAGATAGCACTTTATCCTAGTCAAGATGGCCATTATTAAAAGTCAAAAAACAATAGATGTCAGAATGAATGTGATAAAAAGGGAACACTTATTCACTGTTGGTGATAACAACTTCTATGGAAAATAGTATGGAGATTCCTCAAATAAGTACAAGTAGACCTACCATTCAATTAAATAATCCCACTACTGGTTATCTATCCAAAGGAAAAGAAGTCACTATATCAAACAGACATTTGCACCTGAATATTTGTCATATTGCAATTCACAATTGCGAAGATATGGAATCAGCCAACATTCCCAACTAAGGAGTGGATAAGGAAAATGTGATATATATATATTATCATGGAGTACTGCTCAGCCATAGAAAGGAAAGAAATAATGTCTTTTGCAGCTACTTGGATGGAACTAGAGATAATTATCCTAAGTGAAATATCTCAGGAACAGAAAAACAGAAAAACCATATGTTTGCACTTATAAGTGGTAGTTAGAATATGGGTAAGTATGTTTATACAAAGTGCTATAACAGATGTTGGAAACTAAGAAGGAGGGAGGTTAGAAGGGATGTGAAGGACCAACAATTACCTATTGATTACAAAGTATACTCTTCAGGTGATTGGAATACTAAAAGCCCTGATTTCGCCACTACAAAATTCATCCATGTAATTAAAAAACACTTGTATCCTCTAAATCTATTGAAATAAATAAATTAAAATAAATAGTTACTTAGGAGTACCTAGAACCAGGAGAAGGAACTCAAATCATTGGAATAATATACCTTTCTTTTAGCTTTACTACTAGACATAAGGAAAATACATTGTCTCAAGGTAGATAAAATTGTCAAGATCTTATCAATATAATCTGTCATGTAAAATGGAAACATTTAATAAACTACAATTAGGTTTTACCAGGCATGTCATAAAACCTGGGAAAATTAGATGATAGACTGCTACTACAATATGTGATTAATATGTCCAAGATATTTTGAAAACAGAATTTAGGTAGAGAATTCAATAATACAAATATATAATTTAATTAGAATTTCAGAATTTTTTAAAAATTCAGTAAATAAAATTAAAACTAAAAAGAGTTTTAAAAGAATATCTGAACAAATAATTAATGAATTGGACAATTTATCAGAAGAAAAGAGCCAGAAAGAATCATAAAGAGACAGAAGTTTGGAAATTAGAGAATAGTATGTAAGAGATGTAAGAGTTACAGAATGAATAATCCTTTATTCCAAATATTGTAAAACCACTTGTTATATTTATAACCATGAAGTTACCCATTTTTTTAAAACATTAAAATTAGCAGTGAATTACACTGCTGAAATATGATTTCTAGTCCCAATCAAGACTTAATCTTTGCATATCCAAGAACAAGTCACTTAATAAACCTGTGCCGAAATTTCTTCATTTGTAAAGGAGAGAGTTTCTTGCAACTCCAAGTTTTATCACCATAAGGCAAATGATGTCCTGCATTCTGCCTTTACAACAAGTTGCTTGGTGTTGTGTTTTATATTCACTTATCATTCAGATGTTTGCTATGATGAAATTGAACATATAATGCTTCAACTTGCAAGGTATAAATTATGAAAGAAAGTGAACCACTTACAAAAAAACCTCACAAATTATCTTTTGATAACTATTTGTATCACCTATAATTACTTACAAGAGTTTTATAATTACTTACATGAGTGTCAGTATAAAAGCACATAGTACATTAACTCTAGGTAACCTAAATTTATCAAAATAAGAATTTTCATTTTGTAATTTGACAACTGTTACTGTGCTGAGCCAAAGATGTTGCCTGGAGATGGATTATGGCATCTGAAGCTTGATATTGTCTATAATATTGTTTAAAATGAAGGAACATTATATACCAGAATTCCTATTACAGTGATGGCTTCCTGCTTTTCTGAATCAAATTAGGATTATAGCTGGAACCAAAGCTAATAAAAGAGAAACCCCTCTTTCCATAAAATAATTACTAATGTGTACTCAATAGTAATACAAATACAAAAACAATCTTAGTAAAATTTATAAAATATAAACTATCAATCAACAAAAAAAAACCAATAACACCTGCAAGTTCTTACCTCTGAAAATTCAAAGGAAAAAGAAAAGCTAGAAATCATTCAACTGTCAACCACTCTGACTTTAGATATCAAGGTTTGAGTCATACTGTTATTTTTAACCACAAATGTTAACACAAAGCCTTGCTGTGGTTTTGAATTTGAGATCTACATTTATTTTGACTTAACCTCAAGTTAAAGCTTGTGATTCTACTTTAATAAACTAGAAAACATTTAATAAACATAGTTCATTATTAATTATTCTCATAACACCACAGCTTTGGATGAAATTTAAGCCTGAAAAAGGTGGAAAAAATAAAGAAACAAGTGCAATAAGAATATTATAATGATTTCAGGAGCATTAAAGTATATTTTACTATCTAATTTAGAGTTTTCTGATTTTTGTGTTAAATATTATTAGATATGTGATTTTCTTGAAAGCTTATCATTTGTCTATTTTCCCTGCCTACTGTATTGGTGCTGGTTTAATACAAATCACAAATGGGTCCCAAGAGTTTTATGGGTCGATTATTTTATTTTTAAAATAATTTTTATTTTAAAATATTAAGGGTACAAGTGTTTTTGTTACATCAATGAATTGTATAATGCTGAAGTCAGGGCTTTTAGTGTGCCTGTCATCAGGATAGTGTACATTGTACTTGATAAGTAAATTTTTATCCCTCACCCCCAACCATCTCCTCTTCTTAGTTTCTAGTGTGCTTTACACCACTTTATGGCCATGTGTACCTATCATTTAGCCCCCACTTATTAGTGAGAATATATGGTAATTGTTTTCCCATTTTAGAGATGCTTTAATTAGGATAATGTTCTCCAGTTACATCCAAGTTGCTGCAAATGATAATATTTCATTACTTTTTATGGCCAAGTAGTACTCTATGCTGTGTGTGTTTGTGTGTGTGTGTGTGTGTGTGTGTGTGTACCACATTTTCTTTGTCTAGTCATCAACTGATGGGCACTTAGGTTAATCTCATATCTTTGCAATTGTAAATTGTGCTGTGATAAACATTCGGGTATACGTGTCTTTTTGATACAGGACTTCTTTTTGTTTGTGTAGATACCCCGCAGTGGGATTGTTGCACAGAATGGTAGGTCTACTTTTAGTTTTTTGAGGAATCTTTATACTGTTTTCCATAGAGGTGGTACTAATTTACAGTCCCATCAACAGTGTATAAGTGTTTCTTTTCATCATATTCATGTCAACACCTACTGTTTTTTGACTTTTTAATAATGGCCATGTTGAGTAGGATAAGGTGATATCTTATTTTGGTTTGAACTTGTATTTTCCTGATGATTAGTGATATTGAAAAATTTTTTTATATGTTTCTTGGGCATTTGTCTACCTTCTATTGAAAAATCTTCGTTCATGTCTTTTTCCCACTTTTTAACTGGGTAATTTGGTTTTTTACTTGCTGATTTATTTGAGTCTTTTTTAGATTCTGGATAGTAGTCCTTTGTTGGGTATATAGTTTACAAATATTTTCTCCTATTCTGTAAGTTGCCTATTTACTCTGGTGGTTATTTTTCTTGCTGTGCAGAAAGGTTTTAATTTAATTGAATCTTATATATTATTTTGGTGTTGCTCTACTTGCCACTGAGATCTTAGTTATAAATTATTCGCCTATGCTGATGTCTAAAAGAGCTTTTCCTAGGTTTTCTTCTATAATTTTTATGGTTTCAGATCTTACACTTCATATTTTAATTTGTCTTTTGTTAATCTTTGTTTATGGTAGGAGATAGAGATCCTCTTTCTTTCTTGTGCATGTAGCTTTTCAATTTTCCCAACACTATTTGCTGTTATGGTATCCTTTCCTCAGGATATGTTTTCAGTGGCTTTGTCAAAAATCAGTAAGAGTCAGCCACACCTTGTAGGATTGAATTGCTAAATCCTTTAATGGGCTGTACAAGTTATCCTCCCTGCCAGTAGGTGGTGCTGACAGGAAACAGCCAGCTGCAGTGGTGTTTATGGCACCTCTGTCTGGCCTGAGTCAATCAGGAGAAGCACTCAGATGTCCCAGGTGATAAACAGGGCCCTGGAGCTCCCAGGGGACTCTTTTTTATACTCCACCACAGCTGAGGCGGTCAGTGGAGTGAGACTGGTTTGGGATAGGTTGGGTGAGCTTGTGTTCAGGTTCTAAAAAGGGGGGCACAAGAGTTGTCTCAGCAGGGGTTGATGGTAAACTTCCAGGCTGCAGGGAAAGCCACCACCAGGGAGGGGCCCAAGTGTCTTCACTAAACCAAAAAATTGGCTTATGAGCAACTGGCAATCTGGCAGAGGAGAGTAGCTTTTGCTCTTCTCTCTCTTTCTTTGCCCAAGGGATCTCCTCCTGGCGTCTAGCAAACAGCAGCCCAAACTAGCTACACTCACTACCAATACCACTGCAGGCTGGGAGCTTCTTTTCCCAGGATTCCACCCCAGACTAAAAGTGTGGCTTTTCTGTGGGACAATAGGGGCTCCACTAGTGTACTGAGTCTTGGATCTACACTGCACTCTGCTTTTAGTTCTGCCCATGTGGGCTTTCTCCCCTCCCAAGATTAGTTCACAAATCCTCCTCCATGCCCCCAAGTGACATGATTGAGCACTGGAGGTAGGGTTTCTGACCGTCATGTCATCCTCTGAGCCCCCCAAATGTATCCCTGACCACGCCAGGGAGAAGCGTGTTGCTCCTGAGTTGCCCAGGGGATGCTTATGCAGGCCTAATGTCTCTTTGCTTCAGAGTATACCCTGCTATGCAGCAGCAGTCAGGTGGACAGCACCAGGTAGGGCCTGTGGGTGGGGAATTCGTAGTCTGAGTACTCCTTGGTCTGTGGCATGTCTTTAAGGGGAAATGGGTGAGCACCACTCTCCGTGAAACCCTCAGTGTGGCGGGTGCACTGACAGAAGGGAAGCAGCCGTTCCTGAGAGCCCCGGCTCAATCGTCCCTTGGGGAACCTGTGCCAACTCCTGGAAACTGCCATAGCTACAGCTGTGCGTAGGGGAGAGGAGGAGGAGAAGAGTCTAAATGAAAGGGACCTGGCATTCTGGTCCCCTTTGTCCTAAGGGCTCCACGTCTCCGGCTTGCTGTACTCTCCTCTCCCCTCTCCCCTCAAGGCAGCCCAACTGATCACTATGTCCAAGCTTAATGATCACATAGTTCCCGCAGGACTAACCAGCCCCCTGTGACCACTACAGTCTGGGCAGGTATTGGGGCATGTTTGTTTGTCGTCCAGTGACAAGAGAACTGAAGGGCTGAAGCTCTTTGGGCAAGACAAAGGCACACAATAGCTGGAAAAGCAGTATGGCTCCTACCGCCTTGCTTCAGGTCTGTGAGAGGGGAAGTGCCCTCAAGGGGGCTGGGAGCCCAGTTCTCTGTTCTCAAGAAACTCCCAGTTCACTTGTGGCAGAACATTTGGATTCATGAGGAGAGAGAAGATTTCCAACAATTTGGGAGCCTGTAGTCTGCCAGAGGTGTGATAGGAGAAACAACACCCCCACCTACCCTTTCCATGAGGCTCCAAATTCCTAGTGGGTGGATCTCTGCTGGAATCTTGCTCCTCCTTGTTCTGCTTCTCAACTTCTTCTTGTGGAATCTCTGATAGGTTCTGGAATTTGTCTCTGAGAATTACACAACAAAACACGATATTGGGATTTTAATAGGTATTGCATTGAATCTGTAGATCAGTTTGGGTAGTATAGACATTTTAATGATGTTGAGTCTGCCGATCCACGAGCATGGAATGGATTTCCATCTGTTTACATCTTCTGCTATTTCCTTCCTCAGTGTTTCATAGTTCTCTCTATAGAGGTCTTTTACCTCCTTGGTTAAGTATACTCCTAGGTACTTTAATTTCTTTGTTGCTATTGTGAAGGGTATTGAGTCTTTAATTTGGTTCTCGATTTGATTGTTGTTGGCATATACGAATGCCTCTGATTTCTGTGTATTGATTTTGTATCCTGAGACTTTGCTAAATTCATTGATCAGTTCCAGGAGTTTCCTAGTTGAATCTTTGGGGTTTTCTAGATATAATATCATATCATCCGCAAACAGTGAAAGTTTAATCTCTTCTGCCCCTATTTGGATACCTTTAATTCCACTTTCCTGTCTGATTGCTGTAGCCAGGACTTCCAGTACTATGTTGAATAGAAGTGGAGATAGTGGGCAGCCTTGTCTGGTTCCAGTTCTAAGTGGGAATGCTTTCAGTTTTTCCCCATTCAGTATGATGTTGGCTATGGGTCTGTCATAAATGGCTTGTATCATTTTTAGGTATGTCCCTTCTATGCCTATTTTCTTCAGTGTTCGTATCATGAAAGGGTGTTGAATTTTGTCAAAAGCTTTTTCTGCATCTATTGAGAGAATCATGTGGTCTTTGTTTTTGCTTCTGTTTATGTGGTGAATTGCATTTATAGATTTGCGTATGTTGAACCTCTGTGGAAAGCAATATGGAGATACCTTAAAGTGATACAAGTGAATCTACCATTTGATCCAGCAATCCCATTGCTGGGCATCTACCCAAATGATCCAATGACACTCTACAAAAAAGACACCTGCACTCGAATGTTCATAGCAGCACAATTTATAATCGCAAGGCTGTGGAAACAGCCCAAGTGCCCATCAATTCAAGAATGGATTAATAAAATGTGGTATATGTATACCATGGAGTACTATTCAGCTCTAAGAAACAATGGTGATATAGCACATCTTATATCTTCCTGGTTAGAGCTGGAACCCATATTACTAAGTGAAGTATCCCAAGAATGGAAAAACAAGCACCAGATATATTCTCCAGCAAACTGGTATTAACTGAGTAGCACCTAAGTGGACACATAGGTACTACAGTAATAGGGTATTGGGGAGGGGGGGTGGGGGGGCGGGTATATACATACATAACGAGTGATAGGCGCACCATCTGAGGGATGGTCACGCTGGAGACTCAGACTTATGGGGGGAGGGGGGAAGGGCATTTATTGAAACTTTAAAATCTGTACCCCCATAATATGCCAAAATAAAAAAGAAAAAAAGAAAAAAAAACAAAAAAAAACACTATATTGTTTTGTTTTGTTTTCATCTAAAATGTTTTCTTCTTTCGAGTCAATTTGGTGACTGATGGCTCTAGTCAGCCATTTTGCCTCAGAAAACTGATTATTTTCTTTCTTTTATAGATTATACCCACAATATAACCTTTCAGGGTTAAAGTGAAAAGACTGTTTTAAGACAATATTTAAGCAATTTCAGTGCAGAATTCTTTCTGATTTTTATATTTCCTCCAATACTTATCATGTATCCCACAGATAACTAATTGAAGAGCAATTGTTTTGGCTATTTATCTTTATCAGTCCTTTAAAAATCATTAAAAGAAATAGAATAAAATGTATTTTTACATATATATTTCATTATTTTACATACTTGATAACTTTATTAAATTAAATTAATGCAGCCAAACACACACACACATGACTTTATTGACTCTTGACAGAAAAGCAGTGAGTGGGTGTCATCTAGATGCATAATTTCAGTACACTAGTCTCCTTTGTTTGAGTAATTTAATCAAATAAGTCAGTTACGTGAGGGCTTAGTAAGAGAATTTCTGCTCCTTAAGCATCCAAAACTCCAAGTGAGTTCCAAAACAAATTGTGAAAAGTTAATAGGGCTGCAGCAATCTTATAATCTGAAAGAATATATGAAATATCCGCATGAGGGACCCTCAACTGTATTTATACTGATAAAAAGCCAAGTCACAATTTGACATTAAAATTGCATTAATAAGAATTATTTTGACAATAATAAATCATCCATTTTGGATGATTTATATCCAAATATCTAATATCTAATTGCTCAGGATTCCAGATATTTCATCAGTGAATATTGGAACCCAGGGATTTACTTGATCAGGAAACCGCTAAATGCACAGGGTTCTGAACTCTTTCCTATTTGCTTTAACTAGTGAATCCAAAATGGTAACTCCAGTTATTGGTTGTAGGGTCAATTAGCTTTGAGGGTCATAATTTTGCACTATGACCATTAAGAATATGAGCCTGTACGATTAACATTAAATGTTTTATAAACATAGAAGAATAATATTGATAACAGTACTATTAATAATATAGCATGTGTACCCTGATTATTAAAAAAGAGAAAGAACAATTCAGCCTTGTGCTCAGGGCCAAGACTAAGGTGTGCAGAGTGAGGCACTTGTCTCAAGTGCAAAACTTAGGGAGGCTCCAAAAACTCAGTAACCTAAATAAGTAATATTTTGATGCAATATTTTTAAAACTCAAAATTAATGTAAAAATACATTATGATGAACAGATATCCAAATGTTGAATAAATCTAGGATGAGTCTACAGTTCCATGTTAAGCCACATGGGCAAAAGGAGAGATCAGTAATACTGACATTGTCTTTAAGTTGGTTAATCCATTCATTATGAAAAATTTGCAGTAATTTTGATCATATAACATATTGAACTAAAATATTTTTAATCTTGATTACTGAGATTTATGGCAAGACCTTAAAATTTGTGCCTGAAGCAAATGCTTCAATTATTGCACTCTACACCTAGCCCTGCATATTCCTTAGTAGTATTACTAGGGAGATAATAGATACAGTGATTTAGAATGTGCAGGCTTTATATTGTCTCAGTTTAAATCTTATTTCCATTTTTAAGGAGCTTCTAAATATTAAGTAAACTTCTTAACCAATCTCTGCCTCACCTCATTTGTAAAACAAAGGTCCATCTACTACTCATAGAGTCATTTATGAAAATAATTTGAAAAAAAAGGTCATGCATTTTTATTATATTTCTCAGACCATGTAAGCACTCAGTAAATACTGTATGCTATTATTAATTTTCTTAAAAAAGAAAGTAGCAGTCTTCTAAAGAGACATAGTGCACCAACAAATTAGCTTTGTGGGAGAGGACATATATAAAAATGGACCATTAATGTTAATGAAACACTTGTACTGTTGTTGTCTTTAAGATATTTGCACTTATCACCTCTTCAGAGATCTAAAAATATAATCATAATAAAATGAAAAGATATAAAAATAAAGATGCAAACTAGTCATTAAATTTGATCTAAGTACAACAAAGAAAAATATGGAAATATCATCCAGTTACTTCAAAGAGATAGCACTATTAAGAAAACATTTAGTGATTGCTTTGGCAGCACATATACTAAAATATTTAAATGTAATTGGCGCCACAGAATTCAAGGTGGTGGGAGAAGTATAAAAAGGCAAGAAAGGGAGACTCTGTCTCAAAAAAAAAAAAAAAAAGATTGATCATGAGAGATATCGCCATCATAAAAAAGCCAAAGCCTAAATGTCAAATAAAGCAATGTTAAAAATGAAGACACATCACATGCATTTTAGATATGTGATTTAGGCAGGAAGAGCTAGGGCATAAAAGGAAAGGAAACTGAGAAAGTATCAGAGCTATTTCTATGGAGATAAGGGATCAATATGTTGATCATATTCAACACTCAAAACGGAACTTACTTGCTTAGTCTTGACAATTCCATATTTCTCAGAGAAAATGCTTTGAGCAGAAGAATACAAAATGTTGAATATCCTGTGCTTTATACTCAATATTTCTCTCAATGGTGGATTACAAATTATCTGGCTAAGCATCCCTCTAAATGCTTCTCTACACTCTTCTGCCATATTCATAAATGTATTAGCCAAAGGGCATTTCTACTGTCACACTGAGAAGGAATTCATATCAGAAAGTCAATAGGCCAGGCAAAGATGATCAAGTAAAATGAGGTGAAAGATAAAGTAGTTTTAGTAGTCAAAATAAAATAATAACCCTATCAAAATGTAATGAGGCATAAGAGTCACTGTTAATAATTTGAAGAAATCTGACTTATTCATTTTGTTAAAAACTGTTAATATAAAAAAAGGCCATATGAGTCTCCAAAAGAGGCTACTTCATGGGTCACTTCACATCTGAGAAGAGGAAAAGGAAGAGAGGATCAAGTGGGCATGACTGTGGAAACTTAATATGATGAATAACTTGGAAAGTAAAATTAGAAAACAAATGTGTGTACCTAGTATATAAAGAATTCTTTGGCTAAAATAACTCTCAAAATCCTTTTTAATTTTCAATTTTACCTGATATAAAGGAATATGATAAGGGAAGCTTTAAGAGTTTACATTATTATGAAAATTCAAGCAAATTGACCCAAGGACATTCTCCAAGAGTCTTCATCATTATTATTATTCTTAATGACCATATATTGAATTACTTATAATTAGCAACATGCTGTGCTAAATAAGTTATAAACATTAATGTATGTGATGCTCAAAATCAGGGAAGTAATGCTATGGTTTCCATTGAGCCTGTAGAAAAACTGGAACTTACATCCCTGACAGGACTTACCTAAAGTTACACATTTAGCAAATGAATAAGCAGTGTTCTATCATAGATTTGGCATGTGTGTGTTATTTAGGTGACACCACAAATTATTTTTCTGGTAAATATATCTGTTTCCATCTATATCTTATGTATGTCTATGCCTACGAATCTGTGTCTTATCACTATAATTTTAGCTATCTATTTACCTATCTACTTATGTATCTGTAAATTTTCCTGAGCAGCAAAGATTCTACAGCGTAACTCAC
This sequence comes from Microcebus murinus, assembly GCF_040939455.1. NCBI lineage: Eukaryota > Metazoa > Chordata > Mammalia > Primates > Cheirogaleidae > Microcebus > Microcebus murinus. The sequence goes on from NC_134114.1 coordinate 20,683,272, forward strand.
CTCTTATTATTTTCTTATTGCTAAGAAGCATTTGCACAGTGAGCCACAAGCAGAACAATACAAAAGCATGGTATTTTGCTTCTCACTTGAAAGTTCTTTTAGCTGCATCACATAGAAAGTGAGTACTCTGAGTCTTAGAATATTCTACTGTGTCTGACACGTACTGCTGCAACCAATGAGGTTGAATTGTAAGTAATGAAGCTCTGCAAAAGGGAAATTGCTCCAAGCTTGGATCTCTAGCAAAGGGTGACTTGTCTTTCTGACTGGAATTCTTAAATTTCCCAGTCACCAGAAGGGGCAGAATAATTGAATTACTTTATCAGATGTGATTGACATACATGAGAGATTATAATACAAGTACTGTAAAAGATAGAAATTTGCAGTGTCACACAAGAAGAGCCAGATTTTTGCATATGTATTGGAGAAAATTAAAATTGCTATGAATGCTGGGAATCTTGAATATACTTGAATTATTAACAGTGATTAGATCTCAAAACAAAGTTTTTGCTGCTTTTGTTATTGCTTTTGTTGATGGTAATGGTTAGGAGTTTTTATTTGTTTTGGCTTTTTTGTATTGGTTTTGTTTAATTTGTTTTTCTTTCTTACATCCTCTCAAGATAAGCTTTTGTCTTTTTCATATATTTTCTAGCAAAATCTTCCTTTGGATAAAACTCCTGGCTAGAATGAACCCCATAAATGTAATTTTTGTTTGTTTTGTTTTGTTCTGTCTTGTTTTTAAAAGAAAAGTCAGATTAATGGAACTTTGTTTTTATAAAGGTCGAGTTAACAAATCAATCTAGTGTGTACTTTAAATCAGTCTTTATTCACTAATGAAAATCTTAACACTCTGCTATAATCTTAAAAGAAAAAAAAAGGTGTGTTATCAGTTGAAATTGCTGTGTCATGGTCCATTGTATACTAGTTATATGTTTGTATTGGACTATGACCCTCAAAATTAGGGACCAAGTAATTAGTCCTAAATAGCATAAGTATTTACTGACTTCTAATGACATATCTAAGTCATTATCTGAATGATTGATTGGCACTGTTTTTAATAAAGTCAAAGTCATGGATACATTCAGCTTTATTTTAAAAATATGACACATATACACAGAAAATGTCAGCACCAATAATTCAAGATAGTTTAAAAATATGTATTCTCTTTTTCTTTTAAGCTAGACTTGAGGGAATATGTTGTAAAGCCTATCTTTAATTTATACTTATGCTTACTTGCATTTATTATTATGTAGAAGTCTCAACTGGACCACTTGATTTGGGAGGGAATAGATGGATACTAAACACCATGCATTTTAGGGGATATAATTTATGACAGAAGAAATGGACTAAATGAGATATGAGTAAAGCACCACTGTTATTATCTGGTAGTGATTTTTTTTAAAATTTCAGCATAGTATGGGGTTACAAATGTAAAGGTTACATACATTGCTGTTGCCTTCCCTCCCCCTCAAGTCAGAGCTTCAAGGGTGTCCATCCCCAGACAATGCACATAGCAATTATAAAGTATGTATGTACCCATCCTGTCCTCCCCCTCCTGCCAGACACCCGATAATTTTTTTTTAACACTTTGGTTAGATTTTATAACTTTGTCTCTCCCTAACAAAGGTTAGAGGTATTCCTTTCCCCTCCACATGGGTAGACCCATATCTGGTAGTTATTTTGATACTGTATCCCTGAGTTCCTTGGTTTGGTGTTTTTGAAAGTTTCAGTATCAGGCAAAGTGTGGATGTTTATCAAGAGCTGCTGCCAAAGCAATTGAATGGCAATGCCATCATTTTCACTTGCTTAATATATGGAATCTAGCCATACTTAATTTTCCTAACATTTGTGACCTGCTTATCATTTACAAAGTTAATATTAAAAGAAGAGGGAAAAATATGTATGACAGTATTAAGAAAAAAGTAAAATGAAATTAAATGTTCTGAAATAAACAAAAGCTAAAAATATAAAATTTAGATGGAATAAGAGTTATGAAAATTACCTTATGTAATAAAAGAAAACAATATATCATAAATAGAAACAAGTTATGAACAAAATAAATCTCTTCAAGGGAGATGATTTCCTAAAAAGCAGAGGTGAATATTAGCTATGATCCCTAGAGCAGTACTCCATGGCAGAAGAGAAGATGGGCTCTACAGTCAGCTGTGCTGGAGTTTAAGACTGTGGACTCCAAATATCCAACTCTTCTGACCTAGAAAATTGTGCTTTAATGTACTGAACCAGTTTTCTCATCAGTAAAATGGTGGTATACTCTACAGTTCTGTACAAGTTATCAGTTAAATAAAATAGTTGGCTAGCAAAATTTCTTGAATTTTTAACTAGCAAAAATTGTAAATAAAGAACTAAATGAACATTAATTTTCTTTCTTCCTTTCGGTTATAACTCATAGACAACAAATTGAATAATATCTGTTGATATTATAAGGAAATTCTATTTACATGTTCATGTTGTTGTCACAATAATTACTGTTGTTTTTAACTTTCCCTGACAGGGAGTTGAAACTATAAAGAGAATAGTGAATAATTTTCCATGAATCAAGAACAAGGATGTTAAATATTTTGGGCAAAATTTTTTGTTTAAAAAGCTAACATAATTTGTCTTTTCATCACAATTTAATAGCAGAAATACTCCCTAAGAAACTATTACAATTGTATGTAACAATTTTCTTTGAGCAGAGATTTCACTTAATCTCTAAGGCAGTTGACATTTTGCTTACTCATTTTGTCAGTGTTTTCTTTACAGTCAATTATGATTATACCGAGAGAAGCAGAATTTAACTGGAAATAATAGCTCTGGTTTTTGCACATAGCAGAAACTCATTAAATTTTTGTTAATAAGTAAAATATTATTATTGTTGTTTACAACAATTAGAATTTTACTCTAAAACAAATTTGCCCAAGATTTCTTCCAGCTTATATAAAAGTATTTTAAATCTTAAAAATTACTTTACAATTTTGAAATTTTTAAAATTAGAAGGGAAACAAAAGAAAAAAATATATATATATTTTTTTGAGACAGCCTCACTTTGTTGCCCAGGCTACAGTGAGTGCCGTGGCATCAGCCTGGCTTACAGCAACCTCAAACTTCTGGGCTCAAGTGATCCTCCTGCCTCAGCCTCCCGCATAGCTGGGACTGCAGGCATACCCCACCATGCCCGGCTAGTATTTTCTATATATTTTTAGTTGTCCAGCTAATTTCTTTCTATTTTTAGTAGAGACAGGATCTCGCTCTTGCTCGGGCTGGTCTTGAACTCCTGACCTCGAGCAATCCTCCTGCCTCCGCCTCCTAGAGTGCTAGGATTATAGACGAGAGCCATGGCGCCCAGCCAAAAAATAAAATTTTAATTATTGCAAACATAACCTCCTTCTTTTTGCTCATATATTTAAGATTGAATTGGATGCCCTTGTACATTTTTCTTTTTAAGAATAAAATCAATCTAAACTCTGTTTTTTTTCAATTGAAGATGAACAGTTGTTCTACTGTAAACATATAGAAGCAAAAGATAAATACAATTAAAAATATAATACAGTCCACTGGAGTGCTACCCAGCCAGTTATGACTTATGATGGTAAAACTGAGAAAATAAAGCAAATTCAGAGAGGTGAGCCTAATTTTGGCACCATATTCAGAGATTCAGAGTAGTACTGGAGAAACAGAGAAGCTGAGCAGAGCTAAAGAGAGAACCACAGGGCTGGAATTCCAAATTAGAGTTCAGACTCTTTATGAACTAAGCAGTCTGGTGAATACTCTATGTTTTTTTGGGCGATCCTGATGAACAGAAACCTATAAATATAATGCAACTAGAAATAGGTCAGGATTTGAAAGAACTAAACTTTCTCTGAAGCCTAAATTCCTGATTAGTTTAAGATATTAATTAAATATTATCTGTAGGACTATAATAAAATTCAGCATTCCAAGCTATCTACACATTTTTTTCAAGTATGAAAACTCTATTAATGGAACCCAGCTTCCCTAAAGTGATCATACTATTAAGCATTTCATTAATTGATTAATTAACCATTAATCATAGTGTTAATTTCTTAGGAATTTATTTTCCAAATATTCATATTTTCATAAGTCACACTATGGTGTATGGTTTTAATTTATTAAAGCTTAATTTTCATAATTTTAATTCCATCTCTATTTTATAAATTTAATTATTATTTCATCTATATTTTCATAGTCTCTGGCTTTCACTCTTTAATATTATTAACTATATTTTCTTTTTTAAATTTTAGTAATAGTGTATTAAATGGAAGGTAGATTATATATTTGTGAAAATAAGCATCAAGATATTTCAAAATTCTATATCTTAATTCAAAATAGTACATTTAATGATATGATTGTGTTTAAGTAAACTATTCTACTATTTGTTTTCTGATTCTCCCTTTTTGTTTTACTTTGTTTCTCATTTCTTTTTTTCTCTCATTTTATGGGAGATTCAGAAAATGCTTTTACTAATCTATTTTATTTTCTCTACTGAGTATTAGCACTAAGGTGTATGAATTGTTATTTTAGTGATAGTTCTGGTGATTATTGTATATGTCATTATGTTATCATAGTCTACTTAGATATATATTCTGCCACTTAATATAAAATGTTACAGTTTAGAACAGAATTGTCTAAATTATAATACTTTGTAGTATTGCTGTTATATTTTATCTATACATAGTAAAAAATCATAACACACAACATTATAATCTTTATTTTAAAGAGATTTCTTTAAAGAAATTTCAGGAACAAACAGTCTTTTACATTTACCCACATATTTTCAGTTTGTGATGCTGACCCAGGATTCCATCAGCTGTCTTAGAAAAGACAGAAATTCAGCCTAAAGAGTGTCCTTTTCATTTCCCCTGGTGTGGGGCTGCTGGCAACAATTTCTCTCAGACATCCTTTATCTGAAAATGTGTTCATATCATCTTCATTTAAAAATAATTAGAGAATATCAAATTGTGATTTTATGTTTTTATCAGAATTTTATTATTTTCTTTTTATTTCATCATATTATGGGAGTACAAATATAGTTAAGGTTGCATATTGCCCTTGTCGCTCCCATCCCCGAGTCATAGCTTCAAGCATGTCCATCCTCCAGGTTCTGTGCATCGCACTCATTATATAGGTATACACTCATCTCCTTCTCCCCCCTCTCACCTGCCCACCACCTGATAAAGTTTTCTTTTCTTTTTTTTTTTTTTCTTTGACATTTTGGTACCATTTTATATACTTGCCTCTCCCTAAGAAGGGTTAGAGGTATGACCTTCCCCTCCACATGCTCACCATATACCTCAGATGTGGGTCTACCCTCCCTGCCCTGAATCCCTGGTAAACACCACCCCCATTTGAGCACCATAGTGTTAATCAGTCAGTACCAATTTGATGGCGAGTACATGTGGAGCCCATTTTCCTGATCTTGTGTCACTTCACTTTGGATAATGGGCTTAAGCTTAATCCAGGATAGTATAAACGGTGCTAGCTCACTGTCATTTCTTAGAATTGAGTAATATTCCATTGTGAACATATACCAAATTTTGATTATCCACTCATGAATTGACGGACACTTGGGTTGTTTCCATGTCCTTGCAATAGTGAATTGTACTGCCATAAACATTCAGGTGCAGACCTCTTTATAATAGAATGTTTTATTCTCCTTTGGGTAGATATCTAACAATGCTATTGCTGGGTCAAATGGTATTTCTATCTCTAGCTGTTTGAGGTATCTCCATATTCTTTTCCACAGAGGTTGCACTAATTTGCAGTCCCACCAGCAGTGTAAGAATGTTCCTGTCTCTCCACATCCTTGCCAGCATTTGTTGTTTTGGGATTTCTTGATACAGGCCATTCTCACTGGGGTTAGGTGGTATCTCATTGTGCATTTTCCCAGAATTTTCAATGTGGTGTTCTATTATTTCCAATGAGAAGTAGCTGTCATTCATATTGTTGTTCTATGATATGTAATGTGACCCCCTCATTGCTTTTGGTTACTATTAATATAGTTCTTCAATTTTAATATATTTTCTTTTAATATATTTTAATTTTATTTATATATTAGTTTATTAATATATTAATTTTAATATATTTCCTTTTTAACTTTGTTAATGAACTCTTTGGCTATGAGTTGCCCAGATATACATGTATATGTGTGTGTGTGTTTAGATTTATATGGTTTGGATTCCTAAGGTTGGAGTAGGGTTGCTTTCTTTCTTCCTTTTTAATCTCACCACATTTATGATATTGAACATCATGTCTTCAAATATATTTTTATGTTAATTCTGCCTATTATTTATGTAATTCAACTATATGTATGTAAGACTTTTTGATGAGTTCTTCCATGTATTGTGTTTTTGTCAATCTTTTTATCTTTAGTTTAGCGAGCAGACAAATATCAAGTACTGAAATTGAAACAGCAATAAAAAACTTTCCTAAAAAGAAAAGTCTTGGACCAGGAAAGAAAATATATAACTTTTAGTCAGAAAAAATAATGGTGTGCAAAGACAAAATAAATCATAATTCATATAAACATAAAAATAGTTGACACAATGTGTTTATAGAATTAATGAATGATCCTCAATTACAGCATAGATCATAAAGATGATCTCAAGATAATTCTTCTATTTCCTTTGTTTATAGTTTAAGATTTTCATATATGTTTATTGTTATGCAGTTACAGGAGCTACATAAAATAGATAGTTGAATTTTAAATAACTATTTTTCCTGAAACAATAAAAAAATTAACTAAAAATTTTTGTTCAGCAAAGGGAACAATCAACTGAGTGAAAAGACAACCTGTTGAATGAGAGTAAATATTTGTAAACTATTTATCCAGTAGAAGACTAATATCTAGAATATACAAGGAACTTAAAAAACTCAACAGTAAAAATATGAATAATTCCATTAAAAAAGAGCAAAAGACATGTATAGACAGACATTTTTCAAAAGAAGGCACACAAATGGCAAACAAGTATATGAAAATAATGCTCACATCATTAATCATCAGATCAATGCAAATCAAAACCATAAATGGGATATCAACTCACCTTGGTCAGAATGGCTATCAAAAAATAGCCAATGCTGGCAAGAATGTTGAGGTAAGGGTACTCTTATACATTGGTTGGTGAAAATATAACTTAGTAAAACCACTATGGAAAACATATGGAGATTTCTCAAAAAACCAAAAATAGAACTACTATACAATTCAGCAATCCCACTAATGTGTATGTATTCAAAAGAAAAGAAATCAGCGTGATTAAAGTGATCCCTACACTTGTACGTCTTTTGCAGCACTATTCACAATGCCAAAGACAAGAAATCCACCTAAGTGTCTGCAAAGGCATGAAGTGTAAAGAATGGACATGTGGTATATATACAGTGGAATAGTGTTTGGCCATGGAAAAGCAATGAAATTCTGTCATTTGCAGCTGTATGGATGGAACTGAAAGTCATTATGTTAAGTGAAATAAGCCAGACATAGAAAGACAAATTCTTCATGTTCTCCCTCTTTATGTGGAAGCTAAAAATTTGGTTTCATTGACATGGAAAATAAAATGATAGTTACCAGAGACTGAGAAGGGTGGGAGAGGCGGATGAAGTGAGGTTGGTTAATGAGTACAAACATATATAGTTAGGTAGAAGAAATTAGTTTCGATGTTGGACTGCAGACAAGGGCAATTATATTTAGCAACAATATTTTATATATTTCAAAGTAATTATAAGAGAAAACTTAAAATGATACCAACACATAGAAATGATAATTATCCAAAGGGATGGATATCCCAAATATACTGACTTGACAATTACACATTGTACACATGTAAGAAACACTCATATGTATCCCACAAATATGTAAAATATTATTATTAATAAAAATGTTAAATAAATTTAGATAAATATTATGGAATTTGGACTTTTGGTTTCTATCTTATTTATTATTTATCAATATTTTGTTTATTCTGTAGTTTTTAACAAAGGGATTTACAAAGGTTTACTTTTCCTAAGATGTTTCCTTTTGCTTTTTATCTTAGACAATGACTATTTAGATATACCTATATATTTTTAATTTGTATGAACTAATTTTCCCATTGAAATTAATTCTGGCTCCAATTGCAGAATGGTCTTGTCATTTTAAGAAAATGTATGGTAACTGCGATTTATTTGACTATTTGCTTATTATCCTTTAAGTAACCTCTGTGCCCAAACACTGTGATAGTAAAATGTAGATCCTCTCATTTCAGTGAACTTTAGTATATGCAAAAATACATTTATCAAATAAATACATATTTTAACATTGTGACATGTTATGTTATTCTATTATATATATTATATAACTGCTCAGTAAACTATAAAAAGTAAGAAAACAATAGAGCAATTAAAGTGGAAGTCCTCTCTTAAAGAGTGACACCGATGAATATCCTTAAGAATGAGGAGGGCCTATCAAATGAAAATGTGTAAGTAGATTGAGAATTGGAAAAAGTATAGCAGGTACAGAGAGCAGGAGATGCAAAATTTGAAGTCATGAGTTCGGGTACATCTTCATGCTTTAAATGATGGAATTCGGAAGATTGGTCGCCATTTTGTTTCATAGAATCTACTAAATATGTATTACTCTGTAGAAATCATAGAATTTTCATATTTTCCAATTGTATTATAACTGTTTAATTCCATTTTCAGGAATATATCACATATAAATAACAATTCTGGCCTTTGCAGCTTGAAACCAGATTGCAATAGTACTAGAACTGGGAAAGTAATGGTTTGGGGATTATGGTTGTTAACAAATCCCTAATGGGATGCCTAATGGAAGGGGAAAAGGAGGCCAATATACCAAATAATTATACGAGTAAGAATATGACAATTACTGTGGTAGCAATAGAAACACAGAGTATATAGACAGTGAATTCTAGAGGTGTTAATAGTTCCCTCAGGGACCATTCAGGGAGCATTTTATGTAAAAAAAAAAAATAACCTTTATTCTTGACCATGAAGTATAAAAAATTATGCACATAAGAATGCATGAAGTCGTCATGGCTCTTGAGACCTCAAAGCTTTCTTTTTAATTTTATTTATTTTTTTCTACTTTTTATTTATTTATTTATTTTTCTTTTTTATTTCAGCATATTATGGGGATACAAATGTTTAGGCTACATATATTGCCTTTGCCCTACCTGAGCCAGAGCTTCAAGTGTGTCTATCCCCTAGATGGTGCTCGCTGCACCCATTAGGTGTGAATATACCCATCCCTTCCTCATCCCTCCCACCTGCTGGACACCTGATGAATGTTACTACTATATGTGCACTCTCTGACTCATGAGTAAGTATTCATGAAAACCTGTCCATACCATGAAGTCCCTGTCTTTTGTCAATAGCAGCTTGTGTGACTTGAGGACAATAGTCATTCTGTAAGTTAAATACCTATTTTTGGAATAAGAACTGGTTGCACACATGGCAACTTTGAGGCTCATAAGAGCTATCTTACAAAAAGCCATCCCATGATTAGTGTGTCAGCAACTATACCTTTGGGCAGCTGACACATCTCGAGAGCTGTGTGGCTCCAATCAAGCAGCTAAAAACTGCAGTTGAGAAGCTTATCTCTAAAATCTGATTTTGAAAAATGAAGCAGGTGACCCTCTCCCCCAAAATTCTGCAATCTAAATATTTGGGTAACACTTGTCTAGACTACATATTATTGGTAGAGAAGATCTGACTCGGGACAGACGTAATCTTGTTTCTAACAAAATCAACACTGATAACCAGCAGAAAAGTCCCTAGAAAGCAACTTATTTTTGAAAGCACCTTATCTCTGAAACCAAAATATCATAAAATGAGACAGGTAGGGCAAACCCTTTGAAACAATCAAACCCAACTACTTAATCTCTCTAGCCTTATTTACAATTTGAAGACGTAAAGCAAGCATAGGCAGTGGATATCACACAAAATACCTCTGATCCAAAATTAACACATCTAGAGGCACTCTTAATTTGTGGAGAATTATGGAACTTAATGATGGACAATACAACTATATAGATGTATATTAAAACATAGTTGTACGAACTTTAAAGCATCTTTATCAATCTATTGTGAACATTTAAAATATTAAAGGGGTATTCATTGTCTTTTGGTGGCCTCATATTCAATATGACAGCTTCTTGCCTGTAGTGACTTATAAAACTAGAGATCAAGATAGGCTCTCTTTCTTTTGTTTCAAAGAGTAATAGTTAACTATAAAATTATGCATTGGAAAGGAATGCCACAGTTTTCCCTTGGTATCAGGGGGTGGGGTGGATTTGTTCCAGGACTACCAGCAAATACGGAAATTTATATATATAATATTTACATATAAGTGGATTTGTAATATTCACATATAATACTACACACATTCTCTCATATAGTTTCAATCATCTCTGGGTTAATTACAATGCAATGTAAATGCTATGTAAATAGCTGTTGTATTCTTTAGGAAAAAATGTCAAGAAAAAGTCTGTTCATGTTTAGTACAGACATAATCATTCTTTTTTTATTTCCTGAATGTTTTCCATCCACTGTTGGTTTAGTCCATGGATGCAGAAATAGTAGATACAGAGGACCAACTGAATTTTCAAAGTCTGCATTTGTGAATAAACATTTATTTAATTTTTATTGATTCATAATAATATATGTATTTATGATACATGTACTTATGGTATTTTGATACATCCATACATTGTGTAATGATCAAATCAGGGTATTTATGGTGAATAGCCATCACCTCAAACATTTATCATTTCTTGTGTTGAAACAATTTTAAATCTTTTTTTCTAGCTATTTTGAAATATACAATAAATTGTTTTAGCAATAGTCACCTTACTATGCTCACAAACACTAGAACTTATTTTTTCTATCTAACTATATTTTTGTACCCATTAACCAAGTTCTCTTCCTCACCCATGCCCCATCCCATACAAACCCCTTCTCAGTCTCTGGTAACTATCATTCTACTGTCTACTTCCATGAGATCAACTTTTTTATTTCTCGTATATGAATGAGAAGATGCAATATTTGTCTTTCCCATGCTTGACTTATCTCACTTAACATAATGACCTTCAGTTCCATCCACGTTGCTGCAAATAACAAGGTTTTATTCTTTATAATGCCTGAGTAGTATTTCATTATATGTGTTCTTTATCCAGTCATGCTTTGATAGATACTTAAGTTGATTCCTTATCTTGGCTATTGTGAATAGTACTGCAGATAAAAATAGGTGTGTAGATATCCCTTCAACATACTAATTTCCTTTCCTTTGAATAAATACCCAGTAATGAGATTGAAGGATCTTATTGTGGTTATATTTTTAATATAAATTAACTGAAAATTAAACAAATTTTTCCAATTTTTCTCCTATTAAACATACCACCCATCCACCTATCATCTTTATATTTAGTTATAATTCACTATACATCTTCACTAAGAACATTTCCTTTAATAATAAATCCATCTTCAATTCCAAATAGGTTATATGTAATATATACCTATTAGCCATTTTAGTGCCTGTGTGGGCTCTGACATACTTATTGAAACTTTTAATGTGCCATACTGGTGTTCTAAGCACAAGAATTAGACTGAACAGCTCTATCTATACCTAGAAGAAGTATATATATATATATATAAGTATATATAGAAGTATATATATATAGAAGTATATATATATAGAAGTATATATATATATAGAAGTATATATATATATATATATATATATATATATAGGACATCACAGTCTAGTTATTTTTCATATGTGTTAGACACAAATGTGCTAAAACCTGAAAGATGGCTACCTATAATCCTTTAAAGTAAGTGGGACTCTAGCATGCTCTTTCAAGGATATCTACTCCACTTTTCTTTGCTCTCTCATATGCTCTTCTGCCTGGGAATCAACAAAACCATCTTCAAACCCAGGATGCATAAGCATCTAAAAGCAGTACTGGTCTTATTTAGAAGGTACTTTCTGTTAAATAGATGATCCTTATTCTTTCTTGAGCTAAGGAGGAACTGAATTGCTCTGAATAATAAAGGTGAAAAAAAAGTTAGAACTCTATTGACAAATAATGGAAATTTGCTAAGTGAATAAGTCCTTCCCTTGAGTGATTTTTATTTTTTGTTGAAATTGGAAGTGGACATGTGATTTAAGTTCAGGTTAATAAAGTATATGATAGTAGATAAAATCAGTAGCTGAGGAGACCCAAGAAGCAACAAAAATATAAGCCTATATGCTGTAAGGGTTTGCATAAATATGGGAGTGAACCCCCACAGTCACATATATAATTCTTAAGGTGAGTGAAGTTTAAGTAGATATCAAGAGCCAGTAATAATACATCCACTAAATTCTGGATTGTAATGGACTGTAACAATTGTAACATGCCTGACTCATTTCTGAAGCTAGAAAGCCTATCATTCATAATATAGTTGCATGCACCATTTTTTAAAAAAAGATGTAATCCAGAATAGTTTATCAACTTATTAATACCTATAAATGGTGAGGAAATGTATCGCAAGACAAAAGGTATTTGGCTTCTCTGGATAAACGATGCCTGGTCTGGTTTAGCAGCATCTGCTCAACCCATGTACAGAGCCTAAGACAATTCAAATTCATCAAGAGCTACCTTCTGTTTTCTCAAAACATCTCCTGGCTTTGCACTCCTTCCTTATTTCTATTACTTTGTGATTTAAATATTTCATATATCTCTTGCAATCCTATGTTTAAAAAATGTTCTTTTTCGAGATGGCTTGTTTGAATAATATATTTTTCTGATTTTATTTTTTCTTGATTTCATTTAGCTCTGGCTTTATGCTATGTAGCCACAAGGACCATTGACACCTCATGTCTGGGTATAACATGGAGTTAAGGTTTCTTAATTCCTTTTCTAACTCAGGCTTAGTGTGCTAAGCCCAACTTGTCTAGGAAGTAGGATGATCACACCATCTAAATATTGGTTTCAGCTAAAATTTGAAAATAAAAATGTGTTCCCAGAAGTGGATGGATGCCTAAAAATTATTTTCATATTGTAAGATCATTTTAAAACTCAGAATTTCAACATTTTAGCCATCATTATCTGTTAATCCACTGATTACAAATTGCCTTAATAAAATATTCAATTAAAATTAGATTTTTTTAGTATATATTAAATTAGTAATTACCAATTCCACAGTTGCATTTTAATGAGAGTTGGTTTGTATGCAAGTTAACCACTTTCTAATTACACAATTTCTGTGATCATTTAATCCTTGAATTTACAGATTCTTCATCTGTAAAACACTCATGAAATTAAATAACTACATAATTAAGGTACTGTGAAGATGAGATAAGAATAACAGTACAGAACAAAAGGTCATTTAATATACTCAATTAATATTATTAGGGTATAATGTTTAGTCTGTTATCCTTAAGACAAAATGAAAATTAATTACTTAAAACTATGTGTTAAATAAAGCCCTTAGTGAAATTCCAACACAATTTTTATTGTCAAAATGATATTGGAAATAACATCATGTTAAATTATTAAACACAAATAACAAAAGTGTCCCTGGCTTTTTAGATGTAGGCAGATACTTTTCAAGCATTTTATTGGTTATTTCTTTTTATATAACCTAAAGAAATTGTTCTGTATTTACTCTTCAACCCATAGCTGAGCTGCAGATGCTGTTTCTACATCATTGCTTTGGCTACTTCAATATGGATTATCCGGATTTACTCTGATGCTGAAAACTTGTGTCAATTAACTACACCAGTGCACTTAAGGCTTCTATTATTGCTGAAGTTCTATTGGATTCCCTCAGTTCCACATCATGCCTTCACCACATCCCACATTATTCTCTTGACATTGATGCCTTTGCTTTTTGATTCTCTGGCCAAGGTAGAACTCAGCTTTTTAAGTTAAAGCTATAATAAATAATAGGACATAACAGAAAGTTTGTACGTATAATGAGAATGTTCAATAAACAATTATGGAGAGAAGTAGAGGGAGCAAGAGACAGACACAAAGAGAGAAAAGATTCAACTGTCCATGAAATCAGATTATGCTTTTGTAATTTAATGATGTTTCTTATAAAAGAAACATTAAGAGAGAAAGAGAGTGGGGATTCCACTGTCCTGAAATATCCTGACTTATCTAGATGTTATCGGAATAACCCTACTAAATTTGATGTTGTAAGAGATTGTTAAGTTTGTGCATAAATTACCAGCTGATGCTTTATGTGCAATTTTTCAGGTTCATGGTATTTTCTACTGTATTTTTGAAATAGCTAATTGATCTGTGTGTTTCAAGTTGCAATATATTTATATTTTTCATCTAAAGTACATGTGAGCCTCTTAAATTTAGATATCAAAGCTCACAGTGTCAAACACTTGTCTTGTTTGGCCAATGACTACTGATACTATTTTAAAATAAAGAAATGATTAATTTTAATAAATCAAGGAATTGTGCTGAATTTACTGGATGTGTTTTTAGTTATGACTTCTAAAAATACCCATACATTTCCTTAATTTGTTACCCAGAATATGGCTAGAGTATAAGATAAAATATCTCCATTATTTTTATTTTTTAAACTTTATATACTCACAAAATGTTTTCTAAAAAAAGGGATGAACAAAATACTTTACTAAGAACAAGAATAACTTGTATCAAGTTTGAACCGAATTTTTAGGCTTCAAAAATCACCTTCAATCTGCAGTAAAGAATAGTTTTTTTTTTTCTTTTTGTTTGTTGTTGTTGTTGTTGTTGTTTTTTGAGACAGAGTCTCATGCTGTTGCCCTGGTAGAGTGCCATGGCATCAGCCTAGCTCACAGCAACCTCCAACTCCTGGGCTCAAGTGATCCCCCTGCCTCAGCCTCCTGAGTAGCAGGACCACAGGCAAGTACCACCATGCCTGGCTAATTTTTTCTATATATTTTTAGTTGGTCAATTAACTCCTTTCTATTTTTAGTAGAAACAGGGTCTCACTCTTGCTCAGGCTGGTTTTGAACTCCTGACCTCAAGCAATCTGCCCACTTTGGCCTCCCAGAGTGCTGGGATTACAGGCATGAGCCACCTCACCCAGCCAAGAATAGTTTTTCTTTTTTTTTTTTAATTTTTAATTTTTTCATATTATGGGGGTACAAATATTGTTAGGGTTACATATAATGTCCCTGCCATTACTCCCCACGCCCCCCACCATCTTACCAAAACATCAAGCATGTCCTACTCTCAGGTGGTGCTAATCGCACCTATTTTGTAAGTGTAAATTCTTCCCCTCCTTCCCCTCCCATTTGCCCACCACCCGATAAAAGTTTGTTTGTTTGTTTGTTTGTTTGTTTGTTTGTTTCCCTTTTTTTGACCTTTGGTTACATTGTATATCTTAGCCTTTTCCTTGGAAGGTACACTTTTACACTGCTGGTGGGACTACAAATTAGTGCAACCTCTGTGGAAAAGAATATGGAGATACCTCAAACAGCTAGATATAAAAATACCATTCGACCCAGCAATAGCATTGTTGGGCATCTACCAGAAAGAGCATAAGACATTCTACTATAAAGACATCTGCACCCGAATGTTTATGGCAGCACAATTCACTTTTGCAAGATCATGGAAACAACCCAAGTGTCCGTGAATTCACTAGTAGGAAGGCCAATGCCCTAATACCATTACCTTGAGGATTAGGATTGGGACATATGAATTTTGAGGGAATATATAATTGAGCTCATTTCAATTAGGTCAAGGAATACTTCCCTCAAAGATGATGTTTAAGATTATGTATTGGGGCTCTAGAAATCATGTTCAAATAACATTCAATCAAAGCAAATAGCATCTATAAAGTCATCAGGTTAAGAAAGTGCTACCAGGAAAATGAAGTACAATGTGACCAACTGTTAGGTAATAGAAGTGAGAGTAGTATGTGATAATAATAGTCTAAATGGGGAGTCATTAAAATGTTTCATGCTGAGAAGACAGGAGTTATTACCCCATGCACACTTTAAAAATATGTGAAAAAATTTTAAAATTAAGTGAAAAAATAGGTAAAAGTCCATGATGGAATAATAAAATGATTAAATAAATGAAGAAACAGAGGTATAATAGTTAAATCTCTTATGCAAGAAAATTCAAATAATTTATAGAAATAGTATGCCCTCAAAGAAGTGAAGCATAACTTCCCATTTTTTGGAGTATGGTTTGCCCATATTGACTTTCTTCCATTAAAAATACACTGTGAGGTGGGGTGGGGAAAGTAAATTATAATTAATTTTTTTAAAAAATTTGAAAAGAGTAAATTATAATGAAAAATAATGAAAATCCTATCTTGCCCAGATTAAGATTAATGTAAATAATACTATCATTTTAAAAGTATGTACTCTTGATGTGATGTGATTAGTGTGACACTCTATAATCCCCTCCCTAAAACACATAACCTAGTATAATCGTAAAGAAATACTAGATAATCCCAATTGAAGGGCATTCTACAAAATACCCAATGAGCACTATTCAAAACTCTTAAGTCCTCAAAAATAAGAAAGCTCAAGAAACTGTTACAAACAAGAGGAGAATAAGAAGATATGACTACTGTATATAATGTATTAATAATATCTTACATGGAATTCTGGAACAGGAAAAGGACATTAGGTGAAAATTAAGGAAATCTGAAAAACATATTAAATTATTTAACAATATATCAATATTCATATATTGTACAAATTTACAGATTTAGCAATTGATGGATCCATAGTCAAATGTAGGTGGAATAATTTCTGAATTTGTTGCTCAAGCACTCAACTATATGTAACATTCAACAGATATGCATTAACCCATGGTTTGTCAGTTCCACTCATTTTTTTTTTAAAGAAAATGAATGTAAGCTGTTTAGAGATCAGATTCCACATACATATTTACTTCAGTTGCGTGGCATGTTTTATAGTGACAGCTTTCTAATAAATAAATATTATTTCAGCTGACCTTCAGTGATTTATTCTCCACATCTTCCACATGAACACATTTTAAATGTCTTTAAAGAGTGATAAAGAAGTTAACAAAGATAAAGAAATATAAAACTGACATGCAATCTTTGTGCAATATTGTTTGTGAAAGACATTAAACAAATCTGACAAATTTGGCATGTAGCAAATTGAAACTTTGAAATTTCTCTTTAGTAATGGTAGATACAAAGCAAATGCTTGGGCTATTTATTTTGTATTAAATGGAAAGTGAATTATAAAATGGTACACTTATTCCTTGCATTGCTATTGTCCTTGTTTTTATTTAGGTTCAATCATTCATTTGGAGTTCAAATCCCCTTTCTCTCTTTTTCTGTCTTTCTCCCTTTTTCTCTCTTACTCGTTTATTTTGTACTGTTTACTTTAACTCCAGTTGGAAATAAAAATGAAAAGACTTGGATGTATCAAGAGAATGTTTAATTTTGTATATAAATATCTTGGTTTTTCCTCTATTTTCAAATTCCATTTAATCTGATACTTCAAAGTTAGGAATCCTGGAGATTTCACAAATCATACACACACATACATGAGTGAATGCATGTGTATGTGTGTATCACATTATCCTTCTGGTCTCAAGAAGCTGATAATCTCAGGGTATTCATCTTATTTGCCATAGGATTGTGATGAAAAATAAATGAGATGCCAAGCAGATAAAATATTTAGTCCATTATGTAGATGTAGTAGTCTCCAAAAAGTAGTTATGAACTCCAAAAATATTGACTCCAAAAAATTATCCATCAATTTAACTAAGCCATATTTGAATAAGCATAGATTTCATTTTATTGCATTTGCTGAATTCTTGGCTCTCATGTTACATCTCAGTTGCAACAATTATAATGAGAATCAACTTATATTCTCTACACATTTGATACAAATATCAATAAAATAATAGATTAAGTTATAATGTAAACTATGAAAATAATTCATTTTTTATAGGACTTGATATATAGGGCTTTTTGTTCATAGCCTTCACATATGGATAATTACTACATTAAGTAAAACCAAAACTTGTTTCAATATGTTATTTCATTTATGTTTCATATGAACTCTCATATAAAATAGTTCAAATGATGTCCCTTAAATTTATATGTAATTTGTTTAATGGGTGTTGAGTTTCAGTTTTACGAGCTGCAAAGAGTTGCAGAGATGCAAGGTGATGGTGGTTACAAAACATTATGAATGTATTTAATTCTTACCTAACAGCATACTTCCAAATAGTTAAGTAAATAAATTATGTTCTGTATATTTTATCACAATACAAAAAAGAAAACTATAATAACTCAATTTTAAATAATGGACTGGACTAATATTACCAGGTTGCTGTAAATAGGTGTTGTCAATATGTTTTCAAATAGGGTTTCATAGAGATCCCTTTGCAAACACCTCCAAGGAAAGGAAACATTGTCAGAGGAGTATATTAAAAGAGGATAGGCAAGCAGAAATACTGGGACTGGTTTAGGAAAAAGTGTACATGGAAGGCAGTTAATTTAGCTATGTTAAACCAAAGGAGAAAAATATAAACATGATAGAACCTAAAGACTTTCCATTCCACATTAGAATTTATATTTTCTGAAATAGTTTAATTTAATAAAACAAAACTAATTATAAACAAAACCCAAAACAATTGTTAAGGGTAACTTTTTGTTTCCTGTTAAAATTAAAGTTATGGAATAATGAATGTCACATGGCTAACAATTTACTGAACTAAGATTTATATCCATTATCTGATTATTTTGATATTATAAAATAGCATAAAGTTAGATCAGCATAACTGCTTTGGAACACTTTCAAATAAGAGACATTGACTATTTGTGCTGTGGTACTCTTGTGTTTAGGAAGTCAGTTTAATAAGACTAACATATGAAATGTCATCTGTAATTACTGCTCAAGTTTAGGAGAAATTCTTCTTTTGAATTGAAAATCATTGATAGTAAAACATTAGGAAATATGTCTTATCTATTTAATTAGCATAATAAATTTATCTTTTATGCAAAACTGGAGTGAATTAAAAGGGACAAAATAATTCATAGCTGTATATTATGCAATCACTCATATGTGATTGTATACCTTAGATATGGCATATCTAAGTTAATTAAGTATCTTATGCATGGAATTTAGAGAATGCATCAACTCTTAATGTAATATTTCAATACCTACTTTTATCTTCTAATGGCACTCAACATATTTTAGTGTATAATTTGGAAAAATATTTATATGAAATTTTATACCAGTTTAAAAAGTGTAATTATATCATGAAGTACAAATTTTGTAAATCAATTGACCCTGAATATAGAGGAGAGAAAAAGAGTTAGAAAAAAATGATATTATAAAAGATTCTCTTCCTTAAATATACAATATTTTTAATCTATAAATCATTAACACATGATACAAAAAAGATTTTGTATTAGAATGGAAATGTAAAAGCAGAAATTGTATTTAGGGATACCATCAAATTACAAATGTAAAACCCATGAAAAAGTACTTAAAAAGTAAGCTATACAGTAATTGAAAGTAGTGTTTCCAATTTTCCTGTATATAATAAGTGAGATGTCTAAAAAATCTCACTGTTTATGTAGATGGGACACCAGGTTAAATTTGTGTTCATGACATTTATGTAACATGTGGTACTAAATTGCCAAAGTCTTTCAATCTATTCTAAAACATGAGCTAAAGTTTATCCATGACTACAATGCATAAATGTTTTGTCTTCCTTCTGTGGAATTTAGACTATTTGGAATTTTCAAAGTCAATTTAAAGAATATTTACTTCATCATTTATTTTTTAATATTTATTCTTAAAATGTTTTTAAAAATCACAAGAGAAACTGTGAATGAATCCCAAGTATATGGGTGGATACTCAATTTCTTGTACCAAACAAGAAAGTCAGTTTAAGTGATTGGCAAGGAAAGTTCTTATGAGCTCTCTGGAAAAGGAAAACATGATTTTTTTTTTGTTTTGTTATATTTCTTACTTTATTTGATATGGTTACAATTTTATTTTGTTATTTTAGGATCAGTTTGGAACCCTAACCCTAACCCTAACCTTATAAGTCATTATATTAATAAGAGATATTTTTATTCTAATATATAAGTATTGGGAGAATTTTTAGTGCTCAACTAATAAATATAATCTTATGAGTTTTTCTGCTAGGATAAAAATAAATCAGTACTTGTTATTATTATGTACAACAAATGTTTACATGCGGTGGAAAGTCTCTCTTCAAAGGATGGAAATTTCTTGTGCAATATATGATTTCCAGTAAAAAAGAAATTGATAATTTAAAGATTTTATTTGGCTAATATAAGGCATATTATGACATTCTCACATATAAGAGCTAGAAGAAAATAATTTTAAAATAAATATAACTTTTGAATGGTGTACTATATATTTTAAATGTTGGTTTGGGCTTCTTATTATCATGGAATCTTTAATTTTTTCTTTTTTTCTTGAGATTTTTTTTCTAGTATGATTTAGAATGCTGCTGCCTAAATTTGAGTGGAAAAATTGAATAATCCATTTGATGCCACTTTATTTCCATATTTACTAATAATTCCATTAACTAATAAAGAACTTATTCCTAAACAGTAATTGAACATGTTTAGTTACATAAACAAGATCATTTCAAGAGAAGAGAATTATTACACTCATCTCTCAATATCTATTGGGGATTTTGATTCCAGAACATCCAGTATACCAAAATCCATGGATGCTCAAGTCTCTCCTATAAAATATTAATAGCACAGTATTTGTATTAATATATATCCTAAACACATCCTACTGTATATTTTAAATCATCTCTAAATTACTTATAATACTTAATAAAATGTAAGTACTATGTAAATCATAGTTATACTGTATTATCCAGAAAATAATAATAAGAAAAAAAATTCTGTACATGATCAGTACAGATGCAAGCATCATTTTTCCCCCTTGCATATTTTCAATCTGCAGTTGGTTGAATCCATACATATGGAATCCATGGATATGGAGGGCCAACTGTACTGGTATGCTTCCAATTTTAAATATGAAAATGTACCACATTGTTACAAAGTTTGAAAAACATTGAAATATGTCATTCAAGAACAGGTTTCAGTTGCAAAATTTGTGGTTTTCTTTAAACAGGCTATATATTTATTCAAGACAGTTATTTCTAGCATTCCAGACATTTGTATTATTATTTTTATAATAATTCCTTAGGCCAAATGTCATTAATAATTCAACTTTAAATACTGTTACTATCATTTTCTGTAAATCTCTATTACTTAATACTTAAGTAAATCTCAAGCCAACAATACTCTAAATCCTCTATCCTTTTAATCACTTTATATGGTGTTCACAAAAACGGAGCATAAGAAACACAGAAACATATTTAAAATATGTGTTCTTATTTTCTTATTACTTAGGCAGCCTAATTTCAAATGTATTTGTGTATAAAATAACTTTAAAACTATATATTGAGGTATCATTTCATGATAGATTTAAAGCTATGTAATTTTCTCAAGGTTGTTCATACCCTTGAGATATGAACATAATGAAACATAATAGTTGTATTATCTCATGTATAATAATGTTGACTTTTTTCTAGACAGAAACGCACATATATTTGAATAAAATGAAAAAAAAACTTAGCTTCAATTCTTGGATCATTCAGTCATTTAGCTGACAAAATAATTATGTAATCAGTAAATATATGAATATTATTAATTGTGTTTTATTTTTCCATGGGAGCAAAGAAATAAATTTCTTGTTAACTTACAATTCTGACAAACCACTGCTCCAACTGAATATTTTATGAAGCTACAGTTTGGCTGGTTAGCAGCCTCAAAGGAAAAATAAGATCAATACTTGTCACAGTAAGAGATACTTTACTGTCAGTGGAATGCTGTAATATAGCACCAAGGATGAAAAAAAAAAAATACACCAACACTTCTCAGGTTGGCCTTATGTAATGAGCAGGCTTCTATTAAGAAAACTAAATCACTTTTCCTGAGAATTTAATGCACACATCAAAAGGCTTAAGTGTCACTTTGTAGTTCCATTTCCACATTTAGTCCATTTTATAAACTAGATATATAAAATAGGCCAAACTTTTTGATGAGAATGTGACAAGTTGCCCATACATTATGTATATTGTTCAAGCAATTCTTAGTGGTAGGAAAGAAACTCAACAACTCTAAACATTTTAAACTTCAATATATTAATTCTCTATAAGCATAGGATATCTGATGGTCCTTTTTAATTTTTTTCCTTTTTTTCTTCTATCTTTACTTCCTTCCTTTAAAGATTATATTTCTATTTTTCACATTTTGCCTTATTGCCTGAAAATAACTTTGAATACTAGCACATATAAATGCAGTTTGTGGACCATTTTTTAAAAAAAATAACATGTTCTTTCTCTTCTACATGCATTTTAAATTATATTATAACAACAATAATTAGTGCTCAGGTCACATTCCTAGGTAAGTCACCAGTCAATCAAATATGGTAACTGAAAGGAATTGATGATGCATAGTAGAGGAGGGAAGTAATGAATATGAAATATGGCCCTGCAAACAGCAGCAGAAGTTGAGAGCTGGGAGCTACAGTCATACTAATTCCCTTTAAGTGTTTCCCAGGAAGCACTCTAGTGGAACCTGAGAGGAGCTGGCCTCAACTATGTAATGTGGATCCAAGTGGCATAAGAAATTCTCTGTTTTGGACACAGAGTTGCACAATTCAGTTTTCCTCACAAGAAAAGAATTGCTGCCCAGGTGTTGGAAGTCCTACCTGAACTCAATTCACTTAGCATTTTCCTCACCTGCAGGCAACTAACTGACTTGACCAAAGGCACATCCTTTCTGGTGTGATCTATATCCAAAAATTTATTGCAGCAAGTATATAAGTCACCTGCCATGTTGGCCCACTACAGAATAATTCTGATGATTCCATGTGACAAAGGCATGAGTAGGGTTCATCAAGACTTTGTTGGGATCATAGCACAGTTTAACTTCTCTGCTGCCTAATTGTGTTCCTTCCTCTCCCTTCCTCATACATTAATCACTAATCAGGCCCTTCACACCAAAACTTTTAGTGTATATTTTCACTACCAGCTACTTCCCCTATCAGTTGGACAACCTAATGGGTTTCATTTCCCAGCCAGTCCACAAAATTATTCAAATAAACCAATTACTTCCTCATGCAGGAACAAGGGGCTACCTCATTTCTTGTTACTAAAAAGTCTGCTTCACACAACCCCTACTTGCTTGCTCTATTCTCAAATGCAACCCCTAAGTGGTCCTGTAAGGGGCAGTGTCTTCTTCTCCAGGCTATGAATATATGTGACCAAAAAACTGCTGTTGATCTTATCAGTACCATCCCATCATATATATATATATATATATATATATATATATATATATATATATAAATTATTATTATCCCAATTTATCAGAAAATAAATTGAGACAATGTGAAGCTAACTAAATTGTACAGTACTATAAAGCATTGTGTGCTGGAGCTGGGATTTTAACACCAAGATCTGATTCCAGAGCAAGGCATAACTAGTTACACAATAAAATAATTAAGTGCATAACTAGTGTCATTGAGCTTCTATATTTTGAGAATTTATTTTAAAAATTCATGATTATAAAGTGTATTTTTCAAATCATTTATTCCACTTTAAGGATTAGAACATGCAGTTTTTTTTTGTTTTTTTTTAAAGGAATGATTAAGCTTCAGGACGAGTTGTGAGATAAAGGAACACTCTTCATTTTAATTTGTGTTTTTACACACATTAGCAGTGGTGACTCTGTCCTTCCAATTCTTAACTGCCAGTTTTCACTGTGTGGTAGACTTTGTAGGAGCTGAAAGCTTGTGATTAATTGTCATACATTAACAGCCTCAATCCATTGTGAACCCTTTAAAAAGTACTACTGAGATGAAATATTGCATGCAACCCTTTTCTCACACTAAAAATAAAAGCATGGCAATAAATTAAAAGGGTTCTGAGAGGAAACAGGAAAATAGGAAAGATAAATAGTAGATGTTTTCTAGGAAAATTCAAAGTTAAAAATTAAAAATGAGACCCTTGTGCTTTGAAAATAAAAATGATCAAAAAAAAATTTAAAGAAAAGAAAAGTAAGACAGAAAAAAGGGAAAACCAAAAAGTATGTGTGTGTGTGGGGGGGGTGCGTGCAGAAATCCCAAAAGATAGCCTGCCTTTTAGCTGTAGGAATATGACATATATATTTATTGAATAATTGATTTGGGGCCATTTTTAATGCTTAGGTAAAAAGTGTCTGAGGAATAAAATAGAAACTGTGAGTCCAGGATAGGGGTGAAATGCCATATGTCCCCAGTTAACAAATATGCCATTGAAGCTTTGGCATTTCAGCATGTGGTGCACAGACTGTTCTACATCAACCCACTGGAAACTGAAGAGGTGAAATTTGAAACTTATACAAAGGTTTTCACGGTGACAGAAATACAGAAAATGTAAGGCAGTAAGGATTAGACTGCGGGCATTTTTCCCCTTTTAACTATTCCAAGAATTTCAAATAGGAGAGAAGGCCAAATGATGATGGAGAGCAAGAATCCAGCAATACTATTTTGTGAAAAGTTTCATGGTCTATTTCTAAGAGGAAAATGTGACAGCTACCAAATCAGGGTATGAAATTATCTTCTTAGTTTAAGGTTTTGAAACATTATATCCCTGTTCCCTGGAGGTTTCTGCCACCAAAGTCAAAAGTCTTGTGCTTTATAATAAAAGAAAATCTTAAGGCAGAATATATGAATAAATTAATGAAAAGACATACACAGATAAGGTAGAGAAATATGTGGATATCCTAAAGTGTACAATTATTACCTTAATTTTTTATAATTTGATCCCCCAAACTATGCAATTAAATGATAATTTTTGATGGAACTATTGTCATTTCGAATAGTCAAACATGAGCTAAATGTGAGTTTCTCAAATCACCTTTTCTGTCAAGCATTCATAGACTTATAGCTTTTGAATGCACAGATGACACAAAAAGGTTAAAATTCTCACTGTGAATGAATAGTCAAAATATGTGATTCTCAGATTCTTTATAAACACTCCAATGTAGCTTTTAAACATAAAATATCCTTTGAGGAACACAGGATGTTTATGTTATTATGTATATGCATATATATGGATTTGGTCAATACACAACATTGCTAAAATGTGGTTAAAGAAGAACATGTGATAATAACTAGAGAATCAGAGAGTACGTCTTTAACTTCCTTCATTTGTAGATGAGGAAACTGAAGTCCATGATTATTACAAAACTACTTAGTGCCAGAGACTAGAACATTTCTGTTTAATTGTTCTCAAATAACACATTCAAGTATGTTTTTATAATAATGCACAGAGGCATACTTTCTTGAGAATAAAATGTGATTCTAAGACGATTTTGGAGATAATATATTGATTAGAGCCTACTAATCATTTTTTTCTAACTGAAAGGAAAAAAGGCAGCAGAACCTCCATATGTTAAAAAAAATCATGTGGGCTCTGTGTTTATATCACAAAACTCTCTGATGGGGGCAATGTAAAATCAAATAGATATAATATCTTATTTTGGCTGTCTTATGTTGGCTTACTTTAGAGTCCAATTAGGTAAGTTCAAAAATGTAAGTACCACATATATCTATGTTCCAATCCTTATTTTAGGCCTCATTGGCACAAATATAAATGAAAGACGATTGCTCTCTTTAAAGCTATTGAGAAAGGCTGAAATATCTTTTTCCTGGCATAAGGCCTACATGATACTAAGTCCTTTTCTTTTTGAGCATTCCAAGCTTATTCTCAACTTCATTGGCACTTGCTATTCCTTCATTTTGGAAAATTCTCTGCCCTGATCTGTACATGTCTGATTTCTTAAAACCATACTGGTCCTACCCTCTAAGTCATCTCTTTAGCCTGTCCTTACTCCAGTGAAAGATTCCTCCCTTAAATTTAATTGTTCCATCTGATTAATCATCACTTTCTGAAATTATAATTTTCATTTATTTGTTAAACCTATGCTCTCCCCAAAAGGAACTTGCTACGATAGAATTCTGACTAGAATATGCTTGTGCTGTACATTAGCTTCATGTCATGAACATAGTCTGGAGCAGAATAAGCCCTCAGTATATATGAATGAATGAAATAGGAGATTTCTAAAAGGTTTATAAGAAAAAAGTATTGAATAGATAAGTATATGAACTCATTTCAATTTAATATTTTATATTTTTGGAAAGTCTGTGACGTACCAGACAATGTGCTAGGTACCAAAGAGAATAGATATGTATGTGAATGGAAAAGGTGACTACAGAGCCATTTCTAATGTTATAATTTAGTGAGAAATACAAATGTGAGCATACTTGTTAGTACACAGGACTGGTAACGTAGGAACAACAATTCATCAGAATGGGAAGATCAAATAAACCACAGTTGAGTTGGTCCTTAAAAAAGGAACAGTATTTTGATAGGCAGATACAGTGATAAAGAAGAATGCAAGGAAAGAGGGAACATGGATAATTTCTCTATTGTAAAATGAATGTGTTATGGGAACTTCAATTATATTCACAAAATTCTATTTGGCATATAATATAACGTATCTGTAGGCATAATACCATGGGTTGACAATCATGAGAGGTAAAATTTGTCCTACAACAATTCTGTTCCTAAAATCTCGAGAGAAATCCCAGATTTGTGATCATTTGCCACGTGATAATCCTCCCTCACTAGTGATAGATATGATATACCAACACCAGGAGAATAAGACCATGTGGTTTGGACTATATCATTTTTCAAGGAAATTTCACGTAATTTAAAAAAGTGAATGAGAAAATTAAAATATAAATTTTTTAAAGAAAAGTCTTGAAATTGCGATGCCATATATTATAATGGAGCAAATTGCAATAGCTTTATAACTAGAATAGTGAGCATCCACTTTTCAGGGTCCCATATCAAGAAGAAAAATTTGTAACTGAATGTTCCTGTTACCCATCACTTTTTATACAAAAGAAGATTAAAGCTACTTTTCCCAAGGGAACCCAGAATTTATTTTTGTTCACCTTGCGTGAGAAATTGTGGAAAGATAGGATAACTTTACTTCTCATACTCTTGTAAAAATCAAGGATGGAGCTGAGAATCAGATGATAGTCTCAGAATTTCTAAAAATTAACTTCAGAGTAAAGAAAAAGAAAAAGTTGGTAAAAACCACTTAGTAATATAGGCTGCCTGAAGTTATGAATATCATTCAATGATTTCTTTTAAAAATAAGGCATTCAAGACCAACAAGATAAAGTTCCCATCACTGAATTTAGTCCAAGGAAGTCTCCAAATTAAAGGGCTGAATTCGTGAATATATATCATACTTTTGGATAATTGTGATACTATGTGGCATGAAAAAGCTGATACATGGGATGAGACCAGAATAGTAAAATGGGTTAAAAAGAAACAGTCTAAATGCTATGGAAAACAGCTTATATTTAGTCTATATTAAATGAAGATCCAGGTTATTCAAGTAGTGGTGATATGATCAAATTTATATTGGAGGAGGAAAAGGAGGAGATCAGTTAGGAAAAAGGAAAAAGCTAAATTCTTACACTTATGTGGTGTTTTGTTGAAGAAAAATCTAATGTAGAAAGTGAAACATTATATCGGTAGTCCAGATAAGAAAGGGTTAAAATCCAACGTAAAGATCGCTTGAACTAGACAAAGTTATATCAGATATTGCAACTGATGGAGGTTGAGGAAGAGGACTTAATTAACTAAGGCATGTAGTGAGAACTGGAGTGATTTGGCAAATAGTACAAAGGAAAAGAAGGATAAGTACAAAGGAAAAGAAGAATACTGGTTGGATGAGAGGTTCAATGTTGGTGGGAGAGGCATTCAAGGTTGGTGGGAAGGAAGATATTGGGATTCAAGAGTTTGTGAAATATAAGGAAAATATTAGTTCTATGGGAAGCTGTAAATTGTCATCAACTATGAAAGGAAGAAGTCAGGATATTCCTTACAGCTTTAAAAGAGATATTAAAATAGTTAAGGCAATATTGTAACTCAATTAGATTTAAACTAATTATAATATCAAACCTCTAGATGTTAAACTATGAAAATCTCATCTTTATTTTTCTTTCAAGCCAATAAATAAGGATATGGCCCAACAGAATTTTTTTGGTCTCTAAAGATATTTGTTGTAAAAATGGAAATAGCTGGAAAAAATGTAAATGTATAGGCAAAACAAAACAAAAGTCCATTCTCTTATGAAAGTGTTATGTTTGTAAGTGTATGCTGGTAGTTGTGGTGGGTATAATCTTTAAATTTTGAGGAGGAAAGATAACAATGTTTGCATTTTTTGTTAGAACAATAAAAATAGAAATTAAACTGGGCAATGTGTTATGCACCTGTAGACCTAGAAATGATTGCTTGAACCCAGAAGTTTGAGGCTGTAGTGTCCTAGATCATGTCTGTGAATAGCTGGGGCAACATAGTCAGATACTTCTATCTATATTGCTGTCTATCTATCTATCATATTTAGTAGGAAAAAGCACAGGGAGAAATTTGTTTTAAAGAATTTTTAAAAAATTAAATAGATTTTCTACCATAATTTTCAAAAAAACAAATGAAAATTAGGTCATATATTTTATTTCTAATTGCCTAAGAAAACAAAACTATATCAGTTCCAGCTTTTCACAACATTCTGTTGAAGCAATTTTTTTCCTATAATTTTAAAAGAAAGTGTGAAAAAAATAATTTTGTACATAATGGATAAAAATGATTTTTAAAAAGTGGCAGGTTGACAAATTATGACTCACTCATAAGTGATTTGACATAATTTTATTTACAAAATATACATACTTATTTGTGCTTCACCATACTTTTTTCCAAAGATTAATGGGTGCTAACATGGAATAATGTGATTAAGTACATTTTTTAAAAGAGTAATCTGTAACATGAAAGTAAAAAAAAAAAATATTAAAAAAAATTCTGAAATCTGTAGTAATCAAATAAGCTATATTTGCCTGAGGAGGTTAAGAGAATGTTACAGTAGAATTATAGGGAGAGTAATGATCCATTCTATCAACAGTATTTTTCTTTTAAAAACAGGCCCTCAAGGAATGTCAACTTGGCTATCATTTTATCACATCCATAGGCCAAGTCAGTAAATTATTAAATTGTTTGACACAGAATTTGGTTTTCAATGCATCTTTAATTAGATTAAGCTACCAAGTTCTCTAGGTAGTCTAGTAGTCATCATGTTAAAAGCATATTTCTCCATTTTTGGACATTTTACAGGTGATTAATATTTATTAGTGTAGTTTTGTTTTTGACAAGATGGGTCATGATTAATTCAGAAAAAAGATGAGAATAAATATTCTGGGTTGGGGGTATATTATATCAAAGCAATATGGCCTAAATTTTGATAATATTTATTAATTTAATTTTGCATATTTACTTCTGCTTTTTAATCCTGCTTGAAAGAAAATACTATATTTCGCTTCATGGTATAAGAGGTTGACCATGGGATCAAGCTTGATACCAAAAACTTTTGGAGCTTTTTGGAGAAGAAACTAAAAAGAAGCTATATTGGTCTTTGTGTAGATGGAATTAGACTAAGCCTTTCAAGATCAAATTTGATATTGTTTAGAATTCATTACTCAAGTTTTGGAGAACATTCTCATGTCAAGCAGTTGTAGAACCATATTTTTGGGACACTGTGGGCATATTTGAATTCATTAAGTCTGTGTCAGTTTTCCCCTAAAAGCATGGATGATCTTATTTTCAGCTGCGCAAGGCATGGTCAATCCTGAGAGTAGGGAACAGAAAGTCTATTTTTGCCCTGTAAATCCTAGGGTCATTGTGGCCCAGTATCATAGGCACACCCCATTTACTCAGATTACTTCTAATTGTAGCAGGATAGGGGAGCCCCAAGCCGCGTCTGCCATTTTAAATGCAGAGTGAGATAAAAATTAAAGTGCCTTGAAAAGGAACCCTAAAATTCTATAAGCTTCTATGATAATTTTAAATTATTTTTGATCATCCTTTACTATTTATCATCATTGCGGGTTTATTAAAAGTATTTTAATCCACTGTTTAGATTTAACATAGTCTTCATTTGAAATAATATTGAAGACTGGTCTTTATGCTATATGGGAAATAAATATCCCATGCATTGTAATATACAGGAAAAGATTAGTGTTTCCTTCCTCATAAGCACTTCATGAGATCATGTAAAAGATAACTTTAATTAATGTCAAAGAAGGCCACAGGTGAATGCATGAGTAAAAGGCTCTAATATATCATAATAAACATAGAATATAGGTTTCCATAAATATAAAAAAAATATAAGGATATGTTGCCCCAAAATTGTATCAATAAAAACAATGAGGTCTCATTCTTTTAAAGTTTGAGTTAGGATCACATACCATCATTTATTTATATATTGTTTGCTGTTCTTTTATAAAAAATTTGAAATAATATGAAAAGTTTCACTCCAAATTTTGGATTCAGTATAGTCTTTCTTTTGCAACAATATTGCCAGCTGCTGAAGGCATTATGAATTATTTTCTCTAGATTTTGAGATTTTACATTAGGATTTTAATGGGCTTAATCTGTGTTTCCCAATGGGCATCTTAATTTGATATGTTTGAGTCATTTTTTTCTATAATTTTTACTTATAAATTCAACCTTTCAGTCATAAAGATGTTTATTTAATTTAAAAAAATTGAAAGTTGTATATTATAAATTTGAAATATTTAGATTCTGTCACTTTTTCTTTCTTATTTTTGTAACTCAGTTTAAAGTTATTTGAATAGAACACATATGGCAGCTTATCTAAAGAGTCCCCAACTCCTAAAACATAACATTCAGTTCTATTTACGTGTGGAAAGAAAACATATTAGTCATTCAAACAAGTGGAAAGTTTGCTCAATTATATGTTAAATCAGAATATTGATGGCTACAAAAATGGCTAAAAACTAGTTAAAGAGGAGCACTGGCTGCACCATAGAGATCTATTTTCAGATCTAACCTCAATAAGGAAGTGATTTTCTCTGTCAAAGATAATGTGATTTAGTCCCTCTCTTGGCCACAATGTGACAAAAAAATATTACTGCATAGCACATAGACACACAAAGAACACTCAAATTGGAGAGATAAGCTTTTCTAAGGTTAAATGGAAAATATCTAGTCAGCATTCAACAAAGCATACAGAAGGAAAGCAAATGCACCATAAAAATGAATTTATGTGGCAGGACTTAAAGCAAACATTGAACCATTGCATTATTAAAGGCAGAGTAGAGGGTAGAGACATGATTTTCATAGACCTGAAATTCAGATGTGCAGACATGTAACATTATTTTCATATAGCTAGACTTAATTTGTATCAAAAATCCTTATTTTGATAATAGAAACTCTAATCACTTCCAAGTAGACTCCATTGAATTAAATTATTTTGCTATATTAAACACTGTGAATTTGAGGATTCAGTACTTTCACTGTCTCCCATTCTTTCTCAAATTGATCCTTCTTCTAGAGCCTTTAGTTAACTCAGCCTGAGCTTGAGCCATATGGCTGTCTAGCTGGTGGGCTACATTTCACTGAAGTATACAATTTTGTGGTGTGGCCTCACCCATATCCTTCCCTCAACATTGCCATCCATCAAATATGTCTCATTTGTAGCTTGCACCCAGCCTTTCCTGCCCTGTCCATTCTATGCTCTCCTCTAAAGTATTTGGTGGCATTTCTGTCTATTGTCTCCTTCCTTATCTATAGCAATGATTTCTTCTGAAAGAATAAAGGAGTGGTAAAAATAAATTTCAGAAAATAACGATAAAGACAGAAGATATTTAGTGTTACCTTCATAATAGTAACAATAGTTCTATTTCAGTAAACTAACAAACTATCAGTGTATAAATTAGAAAAGTATTACTGTAAAAAGGAAACAGAAAAAGGGTGGGATGGGAGGGAAGGAAGGAAAGAGAGACAGAGGTAAAAAAGGAAGGAAGAAGGAAAGAAAGGAAAAGAGGAATGGAGAAGACAAGGTGTGTGTGTATGTGTGTGTATCTGTGTGTGTGTGAGAGAGAGAGAGAGAGAGAGAGAGAGAGGCATTCTAAAGGTGTAACAGCCCATAGAACCTTAAAGCAAGAAGAGTGAACCTTAATTTATGCAAAATTAAAAAAAATTCATGCAAGAAGTTGGAGGAACCCAGGATAAAATGTAGAATCTGATAAAGCAATCATAACAATGTATGAAACAACTACACAGAAGTGAGGAAGAAGGGGGGAACAGGGACATACTGATCTAAATAACTTTGGAAATGAATGGCCTCTGTCAGATTAAACCTTAAAGAAGTTGTGCTTAAGCACTACGTGTGTTAATAAAGTACTTTCCCATGGGGTACAGATTAACAATTCTGATACTGCTATACACGTACATTAGAATTGAACAATTAATTAAATGGATAGAAGATAGTGGGTTCCAGCCTTCTCACTGTTGCAAGGGGATTTTACTCACAAAGGGAGAAGATGAGGATGCTAATAATAGATAATAATGACAATAATGGATAATATGGATAATAATAATGGATGATAATAATGGATAAATAGTAATAATGGATTAGAGTTGGATATATCAGTATAAACTCATATTTATCTTAATATAGATACAAGATCGCTACATATACTTAGTATACAACATATATTTCCTTGCTCCACCAAAGGAGAGGGCCTGGGAGCGATGACATCTCAATAGAAACAAGCATCAGTATTGCCAGGGCTTGATTTCTGATACTATTCTCCAAAAAAAACCAGAAACAGGACTTCTGGGGAAAATGGCTAATTATAAGATTCGGGCCAAAAATATACAAGATGAGCCTGCAGCACGTTGTGGAAGGAAGTCCTCAAACAATGGGACATAGGAGCCAACTGAGACAGCTCCACTGGTGAAAAGGGAGATACTTGAGCCACAAAATCAATAAATTAGTGTTCAATTGTAATTAAAAGTATAAAGTAAATATCTATGAGTCTATACTTGATATAGAAGATTTAATAGAGAAATAAATGATGTAGTCAAATCTTCCATGCCTAAGAATTCTAACTAATTTATGTACACCCTCTGTCGTCAAGAGCATGAAGTATAACTCTCTACTCCTTAAGAATGGGCTGTGCATAGGGACTTCCTTCCAAAGACTACAGCATGGAAAGGAGAAAAAGTAGTAGTTTCCATGAAGAAAGATGATGAACTCTACCCTAGCCAGGTGATCAAGGTGAACATCAACAATGATGTAATATGTATACTCCTGATATGATGTGATTAAATGGCATTTGTCTCTGTGGTCCTCCTTCCAAACAGTATATTCCATCTAATCATGGAAAAAATAAATAAAAAGTTAGAGTAGAAAGGCATTTTACAAGATCCCTGACCAGTACTCCTCACAACTCTCAAGGTCGTTGGAAACAAGAAAAGTCTGGGGAATCCTCACAGCCAAGAGGATCCTAAAAAGACAGGATGAATAAATGTAATGTGGTATCCTGTATGCGATTCTGGAAGAGAAAAAGGACATTGAGTTAAAAACTAAGGAAATCCAAATAAACTATGGTTTTAAGTTAATCATAACACATCAATATTGACTCATTAATTGTACCAAATGAATTATACTAGCATATGATGTCAATAATAAGGGAAACTGAGTGTGGGGTATATGGTAACATTCAGTATTGTTTTCAAATTTATTCTGTAAATCAAATAAAAGTTTATTTCTAAAAAGGAAGGAAGAAATAAAGAAAGAGAAGGAGGAAGGCAGGAAGACAGGTAGGAAGGAAGGAAACTCCTGATTGATTTTTAAACCAAATCAATTATTTTGTTATGACTATAAATTTTCTGATATTGACATCTAGTAGTTGGTGATTTTTCACAACCTGCTCTAATTATGGATCCCATGGGGATTTTTCTTGTCACCTGGCTTTGCTGATCATATTATCTACTGGATTTTTCTGTTTCTTTTATGCATGGAGATCTGTGCTGCTGTTTTCACCATCTTTCCAGAATTACTAGTACTCTTTTAGTTATACCTTCAAACATACGTATGTGCTTTTAATGAACATTAGTTACACTTTATTAAAATAGTTTCTAAAGCTATCATGTGATGTCCTTTCACTATGTAACTATTCCTTATCAAACTCATGGACAATTATTCTTGTGAGTTTTAAAGATCACATCGCTTTATATTTTCATACCATGTCTTGTCTTCTTACTCATTACTGAAAATGTTTTTTTTTCTATAATTTAATAAACTTGTATACTAGATATATACTAGATTTATTACATACTAGATATACTAGATTTTAATAAATCTAATTCTAAGATGTTCCAGTTGTTCACATAAGTTCAAATGGAAAAACATTCTTTTATTAAAAATTAAATGTATTTGTTCATCACATAAAACTTTTGTAAATATTTTGTTTTCAATCCTTTTATTTTTGTAAACTTTTTTGGTAAACCTTTAGGTTTTCGACTTGGTAAGTCATAATGTTAATACAGTTGACAATTCTTTGGTATGAGGAGGATCTAATTAGATTTCATGTCACTCAGTAAAATTAGAAATTAAATTCAAATGTAAATCATAGCAGGATGGGAATATGGAAAATGAAAGCACATCTGCTGAGCTCTTGGGCTTTGGGTTTTACATTATTTTCATCTTTTTTATTTGTTTGGTTTTGTTTGAGCTAGAGCTGTTATTTCTGTAGGCTAGAGTGGTACTTGATGGCAAAAAAGTTTTGTTATAAAATAATCTCATTGTATTTTATGATTTACTTCATCCAAGTAAGCACATCACACATTTTGGGAACATATGCTTCAAAAAGTACGCACACAAACACACACATACACAACAAAACACAAAGCAAAAAAACTGCATTATGAATATTTTAACATGTATGCAAAATAATATGTATATTTGGCATCTTATGTTCATCCAACTCCAGATTCTATTGCCATGACTAGTGAAATGAATAAAAGCAAATCGCTGTTTAAAATCTAGAACATCTTATACATACATTAGGATTTTATACTGCTTGTTCAAGTTGATTGGGGGAATTTCAGGGCAGACTCTGCTTCCCTCTGCCATAAATAAAGAAACAGATTTCCAACAACTAATTTAACCCTAGGTTTCCTCTGATCTTGCTGTGTACTATATGAACTATTGTCCTCATACTTCAGTTGTGATGTGAACACAGCAATACACACACAACTCCCTCATCACATAGAAGAACCATTCTCATACACATATATCATTGTATCTAAAGACAGCTTATGAAATAGAAATATGAGAACACACAGATTAAAAGTGCACTAAAATTACTGGTCATCATTTTGAATCTGTTTGATAGTATTAATATATAAGAAATGTGATATCATTATAAAGTTTAATGTAAGCCAGTATCAATGAATTGCATGGCAAAGCAAAATAAAATCATTGTTTCTTCAATGCAATCCACTAAACAATTTCTGCAAATGATGTGACATTGTGATCTAGATAAATAAATCTTTTGTTATACAATTAATAGGTTTCAAATTCTTCTTTTCTTAAAAATGATTTCAGAATTGGAATAAATTACTTTTTCTAAACAACAATCAGAGGCATGTAGATATTTATAGTTTTTCTCATATAAAAAGGACTTATAGCAAATGAATTGCTGAATTTGTGTTTCTTTCCTCCCTAGGTGTATGTCTGCAATGAAACCTGAACATTCCAAATTACATTTCTCACAGCACTTATCTTATTCTGTCAGTCTTCTGCATTATTTTTGAGAAATATATATACTTCTTTTCCTCAAATTATAAGCCTGAAAGCCTGGAAAGAACTGAGTGTTTGAGGCCAAAAGACAACAGCCAAGGTCTTGAAGGATAAGGGGTCAGATTACCACTGCTGGCTAACTCAAACCCAGGCTTGAAATATGAACCACCTGCACAGACAGAGAGAGCACTGCAGAGGGCCAAACCCAGTGGCAGCTCCCAGACTAAAAGCTCACCAGGAACACTTCCAAATATGCTCTACCCTCACTTTCCAATGGTCATTCGTGGTTTCATTATGATGCCATTTGTATACTATAACAACGACATGGTACCTTACAAATTTTAGGGTCACCACAAAATCGCCTTTTTGAAATATCCTCAGGAAAACAGATTTTGAGCCTTTTTTCATTTCCCCACTAATTTGAATTAGCTTTTAATGTCAAGGCAAAGCAATGCTTTTGACAATTAATGTTATTTTTTTTTCCTCCAAGTCATTTATTTAACTGAGAGTTTTTGGCAGAGGCCTTTTAAGTAAATCTGAACAGTATTTTTTAAACTTAGAAAACTGACAGATTGCACATCATTTCTCTACCACCCACAACCACTCAAAAGCAAAACTAGTTTCAGTGCACTGTTATTTACATAATATTATCTGTATGGCGCAAGTAGCTATGTCAGTATAGCTCAAGGAATTCAAGATAGATTCTGATGCATGAAATGAGAGGCCTTATTTGGGCACAAAAACACTAGTCAGGCTTTCAGTTAACTCTACTTAAAACAAAAGGTGAATGAGATTTCTTTAACATGACATGAAGGGAACAAATACTTCAAGGGACAATACTTTCTATTGCTATAAGGAATAACTGCAATATGTATGCAAGTAATTTTATTAA
Organism: Microcebus murinus; assembly: GCF_040939455.1. NCBI lineage: Eukaryota > Metazoa > Chordata > Mammalia > Primates > Cheirogaleidae > Microcebus > Microcebus murinus. Next base: position 20,719,954 of record NC_134114.1, read on the forward strand.
TTTTCATATATACTTCATATGTATATTAATAGTAATCATTTATGACCTTTATGTCAGAAGCAAAACAATTTGATGATTTTTTTATTCATATAATTAATTGTGGCAGCCACAATTTACTCATTTTCTAAACGATTTTACCACTGAAAAAATGTATGAATTAAAAAGATAAAATTCAGCCTTAACACTGCTAATGCTCCAAGCCCTTACATTGCTTGCTTGATCTTCAAACCTTTTCTCTCTTTTAAGAATCATTAGCACAGTTTGTAATAGTGACACAAGTAAGATCAAACCTGCAAGTTTCGACACAACTCTAAATGCTCTCATTTGCCCATGAGACATCCCCTAAAATTATATTCCAAACTGATGATTTCACAGTTGACTGGAGTCAGGAGAAATAGACATTCACATATTATTGGAAGAAGATATAATGGTACAATTTTTTTTGGTGGGGAAGACGATTTGACACATATATTAAAATATGTAACTGAATAAATATTTGACCTATTCCACATCTTGTAATGTCTCAAATAAAATTATTTGCAGGTGAACACTGAGAAGTGAGGATAAGCTTCTCCAGCATAATAACTGGTAATAACAGAAAACTGGAAACATCATCTGGAGGTTGTGGTTAAATAAACATGGGACCTTTATCCTAAGGAATACTAAATACTTGTTCAAAATATTTAAGTAGTTATATGTGTTCTGGCCAAGAAATTTCTCTAACATGTATAACTAATAGCAAAGGAAAAGATGGCATAATACTGAATTTTACACCATCCACCTCAAATATTTCATAGATTAATTTACAAAAGAATTCATACAAGTGCAACCCTCTATCAACAGTAATTAACTTGGGAATGTGAGTAATTTTAAATAAGATGGGAGAAGGGAGTTTTCTGCTTTTACTGCATACTCTATAATTTTTTAGAAAGTATAACATTTTTAAAAATCAGAATTCATGTTATTATTTTTACTGTCAATATTAATCATGATGTTAGGTAAATCTAAACTTATCCTTTTCATCATATTGCAATTGGTAATACAAAGAGAACTGACAATTTTTTAATGTAAGAAAAATAAAATCAAATCTATATTCATATGCATTTTGTTTGATTCATTTATATTGACAATTATTGAAAGAGTACCTTTCATTATTGGCACTTGTGATGTTTTTCTTTTAATTATGTCCCTGAATATGAACTATTTGAGTGAATTCCCAAATGCACTTTAAAAGAATATACTGTTGGGTAAAATATTCTATAATATCTTTAAGTTAAACGTGGCTTATAGTGTTATTTAGGCTTTCCACATTCTAATAATTTTATTCTCATTTGGTCTATTAATTGCAGAAAGAAAGAGAGTGAATCACAAACTATAATTACATATTTGTCTGTTTCTTCTTTCAGTTCTACCAATTTTTGCTTCAAGCATTTTGACACTGCTTTGTAGTAGGTGCATACACATTTAGGATTTTGAATCCTCTTGGGGAATTAACCCCTTGATCATAATGTAATTTTACAACTTTTCTCTGGTAATATTGCTTGTTCAGAATACTCTGTCAATATAACTGCCCCAGCTTCCCTTTGTTTACAATGTTTATTTTGATATTCTTATTTTACTTATATATTTAAAGTGCATTTCGAAGACAGCATGTTGTTTGTTTATTGTTAGGTTGTCCTTTGTGTCTAGACAATGTGTGTCTTTTAATTTGAGAGTTTAGACTATACATTTAATGTGATTATTTATATGATTGTATTAAATTATAAACCTTACTGTTTTGTATTTGATCGATTGTTCGCGTTTTTCTATCTTTAGGCAACATAAACTATTGTTATTATTCTATTTTATCCCCACTATTAATTTGTTTTCATACCACCTTTTTAATTGTTTAATAGTTGCCCTAGCATTTGTAATATACGTTTTCACATAATCAGATTTTATCATTATTCATTTTACTTTTGTATTATTATTTGTATAGATTTGGGGGGTACAAGTGCAGTTTCATTACATGGATATATTGCTTAGTGGTGACATCTGGGCTTTCTGTGTAACCACTGCCCGAATAGTGTATATAGTATCCATTAGATAATTTCCCATCCCACAACCTCTCTCACCTTTCCAAAGGGGAAAAAATAATTATATCAAAATGATTTTATTTTAAAATAATATTATACTGCTTTATGCATAGTAGAAAAGCTTTATGACAATAACTACATTCTCAGTGTCTCCTTGTCAACTTTTGTACTATTGTTGGGGTATTGTGCTGCTTATATTTACATTTGCTAGAAAGCATAAAATGTATATCTACTATTAATTTTAGACAATTAATAATCTTCTAGAGCAATTAAAAATAAGAAAGCATAACTTTATTTTTACTTTTACTTATTCTATTTTTAGCACTCTTGCTTTTTATGTATATATTCAAAATTTCCATCTGGTGTCCTATTCTTTATCCTTGAAATATTTTCTTTAAAATGTATGTACTATGGGTCTGCTGAGAATAGCTTCTTTTAATTTTTAATTTTCTGAGAAAGTTTTAACATCTTTCTTATTTTTGAAAGATATTTTTCCTGGATATAGATTTCTGCTTTCATGGATTTTTTTTTTTTTAATACTTTAGCATTTAAAGATATTAGTCCATTGTCTTTTACATGTTTCTGATGAAAAGCCTGGTATATGTCTTTTCTTTTTTTCCTTTATATGTGTATATAATCTTTCTTTTCATGCTAGCTGCCTTCAATTTTTTCTCACATTTTGCTTTTCAGAAGTTTCAATATGCTATACCCATATATTTCTCTGTGTGTGGATATGTGTGCATGTCTGTGCATTTATGTCAGTTGGCATTCTCTGAGCTTCATAAATGGTATCTGTCATTAATTCTGGAAGATTCCCATTCTTGTCTCTTCAAATATTAATTTTGTTCTTTCTCTCTCTCTCTTCACCTTCTGGAATTCCAATTATATGATATGACATCAATTGCCATCCACCCTTTAACTCCAACACACCACACAGTTCATGGATACTCTGTTCTATTTTTTTTTTTTCACTTTTTTTTCTATTTGTGCCTCAGCTTATTTTTTTACCAACTTATTTCAAGTTCAATGATTCTTTTCTTGCTTAACCAATTGAAGTCATTCTTTATTTCTGTCATTTTTATTTTCAGTTTTAGCATTTCCATTTGGTTTTTGTTATCATTTTTATCTCTCTGCCACCATTACCTATTTTCCCTTTTATGTTTTTTTTGTTTTTATTGCTGATTTTGATCTTATTTTTTCACATTCCTTACAATTTAAAGTCTTTTTTAGGACAGTAGATACTGAGGTAAGTAGATTTTGCCTGAAGTTTTGCATATCTTTCCTCCTACTAGGTTTTGAATTTGGTGTTCAGGGAATTTAATCAGTATTTGACCTTGTTTGGGGTCTCGTGTTGCTCTGCTTATCCTCATTGTACATTTTACTGCACGTTTCAAATTTTCCACCTCATGTTTAGGGTGGGAGTTGGCTTGCCAGAGCAGTTTTCTAAATGTCTGCTCTACCTTCAGTTTTGGGTCTTCTCCAGGAATTATGCCTAAGTGTTTTTATTCTCTCTGGAGTGTTCCACTGGTATTTGATTCTTGAAGTTTGTTACATTTTCTGCTGGTAAGGAATCAATGCTCTTTCCATATCTCTATGTGCCAAGTGGAAAAAAGAAGTCTCAACAGTTCATTTTAGACTTGTGCCATCATATCACACTGATGCCACTATAAATTGGGGTTCAGTTTTTTTTTTTTCATTTTTAGTTTTTAACAAAAGAGATAGATACTATGAAAGTCTGGAACACATGTTCATGTAATTTCTCACCTCTTATAGGCCTGCTCAAGCCCATCCTGAGGGTAATATTTCCAACACAAAATGCTCTGCAGCTGCATAAGCCTCACCATTTGACTCGGGCAACTTATATTAAATAGTTACATAAGAACCCTTTGAGAACATTCAGTCTCTACCAAGGCTTAATAGCAAGTCAGTATATTTTCCTGTTGTTGTTCTCACATAGAGTATATTTCACATATCTGGATGTCATGGCCTTGCTCCAGCACCATGGGTAGTTTTTTTCTCAAATTCCATTTAGACTTGGAAAAGACTCTGCCCACATCTTTACTTATCACTGTTACCTCCAACCCATCTTATCCAGTGGATCATTCGTCTCCAGTGGCAGAACATTTTCCACCTCATGCTTCCGCTGATACAAAGCACTTAGGATACATACAAAACAGGCAGCATTACAAGACACCCAATCATTTGTAGTGAAGCTATTTCACTAAATTATTTATACTCTACCCCTAAATATTATGTGACACAACTAAACATATAAACTTTTTAATAGTGGAGGAGGTATGAGGTGTAATGATGTGTCCTTTTGATTATAGTGGATGATCAAAATGCTGCAGATCATACCTTTAAAATCTTCACTAACATAAAAGTATCCTGAGTATTCATGGGGTTTATCTCTAGCCATCCAGTATGCAAGTGCCTTACTAAGACATTTAGATCACTTGCCATGCACTGATTAACTCTAATCTGCATGTATCAATGTGCTGTACTGCTCTGTGGACTCTTATGACAGAGTCCAGAAGAGTTTAAAGAGTTTTAAGGTAAAACAGATAATGTGTATACCTGTCACTGCCTTTCCTACATAAAGGAGTCATATTTTGATCTTCCTTTTTGATGTAGATTGAGAGTGCTTTCATAAAATCATTGACATACGCCAAATTCCAGAAACCAGGTTAACTTTATTCTGTAAAGATACCATATTCAGAACAGTGTCTGAAATTGGGGTGAAGATGCAATTAAATATATGGCAGCGAATGAATTGTCATCTGCTGTAGGCATGGCCCTTCTTGTTTCTGCAGAGGACAGAGCACGAGAGTTGAAGCAGAGAGATAGTGAGGCCACCCCCACTGCATTTTTCAAATATATGAGAGTGGTGCTTACCTTTGCAATTCCTCATGAAGGCCATGATGCTTCTGATCCTAATTTATTTTCTTGGCTAGAAGTGGGAGAGCAGTTTCAGGGGCATCCACTTAACCTTTCCCACCATAGGACTCATACTCCAGGTTTCAGCAAACACATATGAGGTGGTTCGGTGTGCTAAATTCATGCAATCTATTCAAAATTGCTATGGATACATGATTTTGTTAGAAAAACCTGAAAATCTCTGCCATGAGTAGTAGTTCATATCTTTCTATGCTTCTATTAAATGTTACAATGTACTACAGACACTGAAAATCATCAGAACCACTCACACATGAGGACCAAGTTGTTATTTGCACTGAAACCTGAATAAATTAGAAAACAGAGCAAAAAAAACTTCTTTGTTCTGATCCTTACTGAAAATGTAGGGCCACAGGAAGGAGTTAGAACAGCATAGCCAACATTGTTATGTATGCCCACAATGTCAGATGCAATTTAAGAACATTTTACATTTTTCTTAGAAGTAATGAGTGTAAGGCACAATAATGAGGTTTTATTTTGCAGAGGATACACTAGTATACTTATAAGCTATGGACCACGAGAAACTTCATTAAAGGTAGAGTCCTGGTATTTGGGGGGACATTATCTCCCATTCCATGGCACAAATACCTCTCACCAGATGATCTTGAGTGATTGCTACTTCCTGCCCCCACCCCCCCAGTAATCTTCAGCTGGTTGATATCAACATGCTGGATCAGTGTGATGTCCTCTAGGATGGTGAGATAGTCAAGATCTTTTCAGACAGATTTGTAGCACAGACCTGAAGGAGGCAACCAGCGTTCAAGAGGATGCCTTTTCATTTGTGGTATATAGTTTTAATTGAGACAGGAAAAATAAATATTTGACAAATCAATGACTACACAACAGAGGAGAAGATCTTGGCATGTTCTGGGAAAGAGACCATATACAGAACATGGCATCAATTGAATTCTCTAATTGATCATCATCTCTAAGGTCAATTTCCCTTTACCAGCAAGTGGATTAAATGAGCTATTACAGAATTTACTGTATTTTTAAATCATTGGGGGTGACATTTATCTTTGTGATTCTACTTGAAAATGTGATTTTCTTTTTATTTACATTTGTAGAATGCCACACGACTCCAGGTTATCACCTGCATTCTTGCCATAATAGTTTCTTTATTTTTGAAACACTTTTTTTCAGGAGACAATTCCAGAATTTCCTTTGTTCTATGAATATCTGTTCAAACTATACAATGAGCCTAAATTCTAATATGTAGAATCAAATCAACAATCACATTGATCATCCAACTGCCATAAGATTCCCCTGTAGTTAATAGGCCATAGTCATAATCATCCCAGGAATTACATTCAGTGTTAGTGTTAACTAATCCTCCAAGTGCATAAGATATTTCTATTTTCTGATATTCAGTCTTAATTTTTTGTTTTTAAATTGCTGTTATACATAAGCAGAACTTAGTGGGTTGTCTATACACTTTCATAATGGGGACCTCCATGACTAATTCTAGGTGTCTTTTAATTCAGACCATCTGAATACTACTATGGTTGTACTACCACCTATCTGAAGGGATATGCATAGGGCCATTAATGGTTTGTGCTGCTAGTTGGCCTCTGTTCTCCATCAGTTGGATATATCTTAAAGCAAAAACAGATTACTATTAGTCTAGAAACTTGGAATGGCATGGTAGTCAAAAAAGAATTGAATTTTTCTGTTTTTGTTTTTTGCAGAAAAAAAATGCATTATTCCTTTAAAAAAACAATAATGTTCCTTTTTAAAAAGAACAATATTCTATTTTTAAAAAATCGTAAATGGATTTGGTACAGGCACTAGGTTTTACATGTGAGATAGAAGAGTTGATAAACACATAGACCATGTTGATGCACCGGTGGTGCACTTTGTTGGAAAGGTAAACAATAGAGGTACAATTACAATACTGATTCATGGGTTGTAGCCAGAGCTTTGGCCAGATGGTCAGGGACTTGGAAGGAACATGATTGGAAAATTGGTGACAAAAAATGTGATAGAACTGGTGAAGAAGTATGTGATAGAACTCTCAGACTAGAAAAAGGATGTGAATGTATTTGTGTCCCAGGTGAATGCTTATTATAGAGTGACTTCAGCAGAGGACGACTTTAATAATCAGGATTATAAAGGATGACCCATTCTGTGGTTCTGTGAATGCTGGTCTGTCTCTTTTCCAAGCCATACCTGTCATTGCCATATAAAATCATGAAGAGAGTGATCATGGTGGCAGGGATGAAGTTTATGAATGGGCTTAGCAGCATGGACTTCGACTAACCAAGGCCAAAATGGCTATTAGCCACCATTGAGTGTCCAATCTTCTGGCAGCAGAGATCAACAATGACCACCCAGAGTTATCAAACATCTACCTTGTGGAAAGTTGATTTATTGGACCATTTCTATCATAGAAGGGTCAGTATTTTGTTTTCACTGGAATAAACACTTTCTCTGGATATGGATTGCCTTCTCTGTACACAGTGCTTCTGCCAAAGCTAGCATCCATCAATTTACTAATGCCTTATTCACCATCATGCTATTCCCCCTATCATTACTTCTGGCCAAGCCAAACAAGTAAAATGATGGGCTTGTGCTCTTAGAATTCAAAGCTCTCATCATGTTCCCATCATCCTGAAGTATCTACTTTGATAGAAGGAAAGAATGGCCTTTTGAAGTCACAGTGATGGTGTTGGCTAGGTGACAATACCTTGTAGTCCTGGGGCAAGGTTCTCCAGAAGGCTGTATATGCTCTTAATCAATGACCAATATATGGTACTGATTCTCCCATAGCCAGAATTCATGGGTACAGGAATCAGTGGGTGGAAATGGGAGTAGCACTACTCACCATTTCCCCTTGTGACTCACTAGAAAAAATTTTTGCTTCTTATTCCTGAGACTTTGTGCTTACTTTCAAAGACATATGAAAGTCCAAAATCCATACCCTTTGAGTTGGGAGAATCTTTTCGTCCGGTTCTGACCTGTGGGCTTTGACTGACACATAAAATTTTCCCAAACACTTTATTGTAAGAGACTGCTTACCTTGCTGGGACAACTTCTGAAACCTCCTATTGAAATAGTGTCCTTTTAAGAAGGTGGGGTCCCTATTAACCTGTGATCTTTTGTCATAAGCAGAAGCCTCGTTCTGCCTTGGACATGGATTATAAGCCAGAGAGAAAACTTTGTTAGATTTTCTACTACATTTTAACACAGTATAGATAGCCTAGACCATTCTAATTCACTGAGGTTAACTCTTAGCTACCTATAGAAAATTATGCTGGATACATCAAGTAAAAGTGAATTTTAAATGGATTGAGGGAAGGCTGGGTAACAAACCTAAGAATGGGTATGGATTGTGGAAATTCCAGGGGGCTTTGAATATATTATGGAAACAAAACTCCCTTTTATCACTAGCAATTTGAAAGTGTGCCATATTAGAAGTAATAAACTTCTGTTTATATGCTGTTTCTTTACTTGCATTATTCCTTCACAATCCTTTTTGTAAGGGTTTGGAATAAAATATCAAACTACTTTGTCTTATTTTGCTTATTGAAGGTGTCAGAACTTACTGTCCGCCAACAAGATAAAAAATTAGAAAGAGGTGGATGATTCTTCAAAATGAAATAGGGTGTTATTAGGAGGAAAGAACTGACAGATGCCAGGGTGTGGGGGGCTGAAATCTAACAGAAGTCCACAATATACAGTCTGTATTTGGAAATTAGGGAAGAATGCATCACTCATATGCCATTAGCACAGAATGGTGCACATATGGCATTGGACATGAACTTGCTAAATTCAATGTAAAGAGACTTTTCTAATATATTCAAAAGTTTTTTCTTCAGTAGAGAATATTGCTAAAATATTTATGGCATTTGTTAAATGCTCATAGTTAAATTATCTGAACAATAAACCATTTTAAGATGATTTAAAAACAATTCTGATTATATTTTGTTTTCCCTCCAAGATTTCCTATAATTGCAGACACTTTGATTTTTTATTACTGAATTCAATAAAATTTAAAAATATGTTTCAGAATTTATGATCACAAGAATATCACAACAATAAATTTTGATAAGGTCCAGACATTGAATGTCATATTATTGAAATATTTTCTTAGTCGTTCCTTCATATTACATTTCAATGGGGTTAGTGCTCTTGTTAACTGTTACCTACCGAAGTTGTTGATCATTGTCTTGTGAATTTCTTACTATTTTTATATGCCTCATTTTATCAAAAGCTTACATTAGGAAAAGCTGAAAATCTGAAAGTGGATATAATAATTTAAAAAATCATCCCTATATAATGTTTACTACATTTAATACAAAAAAATATGCTACAAACTAATTTATAAACCTTTGAGTAGATACATGAGAAATAAAGTAACTTAATTGAGTGGATTAACAGTGATTTAAAGGATATCTGAATGAACAAGTCACTCTTTTTCACATGTGTGGAATTTTATTTTGTTCTATGGAAGAAGGCATGTTATCATCATTCTTATCCTGCTGTAATTCCTAAAGTCATTTGGGCCTTAACAAAATGTTGCCTAAATGTAAGAATTTACAGATAAGCCCCATTTTTTCATTTTATATTTATAGCTTAGAGTTATAGGTACTATTCATTTAAAGTGAATATTGATTCATTATAACCCATTGTGCAAACAAAATGGCAAATAATTAGAACAATTGTCTGATGGCTTTGGTTTCTGGAGAAGCTGATAAATAGATAATAAAGAGTTATGATTTCAATAATGAATGATTAACTCACAGAGAAAAGTATTGAAGGAATCTTTAAAACTATACTGCTGCATTTTGTTCTAGCTTCTAGAACACTACATAAAATTTATACTACTAATAAGGATCTAGTGACAATGAGTAATAACAATAAGGAAACTGAAATGAAAGTTCCTTGGGAGTCTATGAAGTTTCTAAGAAATATATTTGATCTTGAACTTAGTCTACATTAGGAAAACTGTAGGTAAACTCAATTATGGTTAGGCATTTACTGTTGCCTTTCTGTTTATGGTAGGCAAATATAGAATATATTTATTTTTATATCAGTACATTTATTTTTAAAGCTTTTACTTAGCTATATTTTACATTTTATTAAATATATTTTTAAGAACATAGAATATTACATTACTGTTATTTTCTAGTTATAATATTTTTTCTATTAAGTGATGGTCTTGTACATAATATTGCATTGGATTTGCAATTTGAAACTCCTATTTTATTGTCCATATTATAAGTGTCCAACAACACTCAAAATGTTGTATTTAGGTTTGAATTACTAGAATCTCCTGAAATGTGTACATAAAAAGAACACAGCATGCAGTTATCCTACCCATAATCAAGTTTTAACATACCCCAGCACCCTTCAAATTTCACTTTTACCTATTTTTGATCAGATAAGATTACATCTCTAGTATATTCTTACATGTTTATATAAATTCAGTTATGATAGTTTCACATTATTTTATTTTCCAACACTATTATTCTAATTATTTGTGTAGTCCCTTTATGTAGCCACACTCAAACATGCATATGCACATGCAAACACACACTCAAACATATGTAGAAACATATATACATGCGCATGATCTAAACTCTCTTGAACTCTTTTTTCTAGGCTTGTCTTAAAGGGTTTTATCTTCCATATGAAAAGCTAAAGGAGGAAAAAATGTATACATATATATGTATTTCCTTGGAGATATATACATTATGTGTGTGTTTATATATGCATATGTATAATAAATATCAAGCAATCATATTTCTTTTTATAGAAATTTTAAATTGTATTAAAATGGATGCATAAAAGGAAACAACTGGCCAATTTCCCTGGATAGGTCATTTATTATATAAATTTCCAAAGTGGCTTCAACTAAAACTAAATTTCTATGTGATTCTTTCTGTAATTCCAGTTATAAGGTTAGTCTCAAGTTTTTGTTTGCAATGTTCCTGGGTACTTGAATGAGTTTTTAGGTTTGAGTTTAACTGCCATGTTATCTTGTCTCCCTGCCTGGTGAATTTAATATTCCCATGCACACACACTCACACACTCACACACACACACACACACACACACACACACACTCAAATATAAAATATTTAGAAGAATCATTATTTCTCATTGACATTCAAATTATTTCCTAAAACCAGTACTTTGATCACCTTCCTGCTCTCTTATGTCTTTCCTCTCAAAAGATCAGTTTGTATTTTGGTGTATCTGCAATCAAAATTCATATGGACTGTTCCAAGTTGTCACATTATCATATGGAGTTGAACTGATTGCTACTACTTCCATAATTAATATAGCAGTGTGATGCAGGGCAGCTGTTTTTATTCTTTTTGTAAAAGCTCATTTTGAAGAGATTTATAGTTTCATATTGGAAGTGAATTTATTTCCACAGATGCAAGAGTTCTGTTGGTGCTTTTGACAGTAAATATAGATGACTCTCATCCAACTTTAACCAAATGCAAGCTTGCTTATATGTCATAGATGACATTACTGTTCAAAGATGAAAGCAAAATTGATGGTTGGGTACTAAGTGATGAGGTACATAATCCACTTACCCAAGAAAGATATTTAAATTTGAAACACATTAAATGGATTTTACTTCAAAGCCATCAATTGAGTATATATTAATTCAATTTTTGGAGCATTACTTCAGAAACTAACAAATATTTGTTTTTCAAAACAATAAGCTTTAACACTATGTTATTATATAAATAGCCGAAAGTGGGTTATTGAAGTTTCATGAAGAGTTCCTGAACTTGGGGGGAAAAAAGAGAACTAATTATATTCTGCATGAAGCTTTGGAAATAATCTCACTTTTAAAATATCTAAAATGGATTTTATTTTCAGTGCTAAGATTAAAGTATGAACATAAAACTGAGATGTTCTCATCATTAAAATTCTTTGTATGATTCCATGAAAGAACTATTGTGGAGAGAGAATTTCATAACTATTATAGTTTTTTTTTATTATTTTCAAAAACAAATACTACACCATTCTGATTTGAAGCTGATAGAATTTGTTTACAATAGAAACTATCTTCAAATTAATACATAGAGAAGCTCTAATAAAGGAGAGTCTTGGTATAACAAAAATTGTTGAGGAATCGTTGACAGTCTAAAACAAGATGAGATCAGATTAGAACAAAAAGGAAAGCTTAGGACAAGTGAGAGAACTATCATAAATGGTGGGAAGAATAAAAAGAAGGCATCAATCTTAGGGGAAATGAAAGTCAGGGACAATGAATGGAAAGAGAATTGAGGTAAAACTTTAAAATAAAATAATTCATATTTGTAGAGGTGCAAGAGAAATAACAACATATATGAAACAAAAAGTATGCTGGTATAACAGGTAGGTTTAAAAATATTTTTTATTAAAAATTATATTGAAAAAGTATCAATGATCTGAATATAAAATGGAAAATTCAAGGTAAGATCAATGAGCTAGTAAATGTAGCTGAGAAATCTTTCAAAATATAACCAAGATAATCTGTAATATAAAAATTACTGAACATAGGGAATAGAGAAATTTCAAAATCTATATAAAATAATTTTCAAAAATAGAGTGGAGAGGAATTGAGGGGTGGCAAAATTTTAGAAATTTAGAAAGAACTGTTAACATGATTTCTCAGTATTAGAGGACACTTATTTATGATAAAAACTTTGTTAAAAAGCTATATCTATACACATAGCATTAGAATTTCTAAACATCAGGGAAAAAACAGAAAAATCTAAAAGGCTATATGGAGAGAAAGAAAATAAATGAATTGAGATAAATGAATATAAATAGAATAATTATGTTGATATAATATTTCCTATAAGCAACATTGGATGCAAGGGAATTTCAGGGAAGTAAGCGCAGAATAGTGAGGAAAAAACTCTTATAATGAGAATCCAAAATATTGTATTCAACCCAACTCTAATTTTGTTACGAAAGTGAAGATATTTTCAGTCATAGAACATTCAAATGTTTTAGACATTAGGCTCATAATAAAATAGCTGTAAATATTCGCTTCCATAAAAAGACAAAGTTTTTTTTTCTTTTTTTAAAGCAATGGGATATAGGATGCAATGAAAAACAAACATTAGTGTATCTTATGTTTGAATAATAAGAATCAATTAAAATAAAGTTTATTATATCTACATAATTAAAATTACAGATGACAGAATCAGTAGATTGCAGATGATAGTAGAACAGTAGTTGTTGACTACATAAAGAAGTAAAACAGACTAAGATGCTTGTTATAATTTGCAAGATGAGGGATGTGTAATTGACACTATACATTTTTTAAAAATTAAAACTAAACACAAAATTAAAATGTTAAGGGAACCACCAAACAAATATAAATAGAAGATATGACCCTCCAAGTAATAGAGCTAAAAATGAAAGGTTTAATAAAACAAACCAAAAGAAAAAGCAAAAAGAAAAGCAAGTCAATGCAAAACTAAGTTAAAAGTATAAAAAAATTGCAAACAGGAATCAAATAAGTAGAAAGGTACCAGTAATCATATTCCATGTGAAAGGTTTAAACTTGATAATTCAAAGTTATAAACTAAGACAGTATAAGAAAAACAACTCATATATATTCTTTTCGAAAGAGATAAACTTAAGTGATATAGAAAGGTGAAGATGAAATGATAGAATAAATCATTAATAGTAAGAGAGGCAAGTAGCAGATCAACAATCACAGTAGCAAGCAATATTATACACAATGAAAGAAGTTGAAAATATACAATAATGTTGATAAAAGGAATAATTCCCCCAAATATATAAGAGCTATCAATTTGTATTTACCCAATATATGTTTCACATGTGTGATAGAAATAGTGGAAAATAAAAATTAAAATTCTTGTTGATGATTTTAATACTTTTCTCCCAGAAATCAGGCTACAAGGAAGGAAGAAAAATGAGGATGGGAGGATTACTTATCCTCGGACTAAACCGCATCCAAGGGGGGCTTCACTTACAGACACAAACTAAAGTGGCCACGGAAAGCCTCAGATATCCAGGTACAAGACAGACAGTAGGGGAAGGCTTTGACACCAGACTGGGCTTGATGGACAGCGTATGCTTGGGTGGACTACTTATAGGTTTAAATGGATATAATAGAGAACAATAAACATCAAAACTAAATGAATACAACTTTTCACTTAAATGATTAGAAAAAAATAGCATTAGCATAAATAAAATGTAAAGCATAAAATGTTACAGAATAGAGATTTAATAACATGAAAAGAGCTTATTTAATAAACAGAACTCTAAAAAGAAGATGGAACTTGGGTAGGGTATATTAAAATGTCAGTAGTATAAAAATATTGATTCAAATATATATGTGTATGTGAATAAAAGGGTAATTTTTTAAAGCTTAACAAACAGCAAAATTGGCTTAACAAATTATAGAAAATCTAAATAAACCAAAAATAAATTGAAATGTTTAAGAATGAATAAATAAAATTTATTCAAAACATTGAAAACATGACAAGCTTCCCAAGCCAATGCATTTAATCATGCTTATGTTACCAAAATGAGACATGGTTAAACCAAGAAAATTTATACACACACAAACACGCATATACTCCTCATACATTTCCCCTAATTTAATGGCATGTAATGTTGTCTAGCAAGCCATCACAACAAGCCAATGGCAAAAAATAATAAACTTTTCTGCTAAGTTTTTCCACTGTCCAGTCAGTTCTGAATTGGTACAGGCTTGCTTCTCTAAGCTGGGCTTGCTCAGTTAGTTGTTGGGCTGGTTGGTTAAGGCTAGTCTTGCCTGAGAGGGTTTGGTTATGCTAGATGGGGACTGTTAAACTCTATCATGCTAGCTCATACATGTCCCCATGGTGAAACACATAATAGAAAAAAAAAAAAGATCTCATTACCATAGCAATAAAAATGTGCCTAAGATAAAACATAATTAATCAAATTTTAATATTTTTAATGTAAAGCAGACAGGATTTATTTATGATGTGGATGTGAGATGTTAGGAAAAAAATAAATCAAAATTTAATCTCAAGTTTTTGGCTTCAATGAGTAGATGAATAATGTTGCCATTTACCAATTTATGGAAGAGTGGGAGAAGAGCAGCTTTGGTGATGAGGGGGTGATGGAAAAACAAGATTGCTATTTTATACATGTTAAGTTGAAAACGAAATGTAGACAATAAGCCAGTTCCTTATGTAAATCTGGAAATCAGGTAAAGTCAATCTTGGAGAAATTTATTTGGGAAAAATGATTCCATTTTTATATTAAATAGAAAATTTAAAAAGCAAACATTAAATGTTTTTATTAATTATTTTAGATTTGCAAAATGAGAAATTTGTAAAATTCAAGCAGATAAAAATGAGTTGTCACTGTATCTTCAATATCATCAGATTTTGGGGGATAAAAAAATATTAGGTCATTAAATTTGAAATGTCCAATTTCGAATCAAAAGTGTAGTTTTTTTATATCTAAAACAAGAAGCAGTACAATTAATCAAAGTATGCACCTAAACTGTAGACACAGTTTTCTCATCTTAACAGTAACTTGTTTATGCCATCAGCGACAAAGCCCAGAGAGTCATGATGAAATTGCAAAAGAAGTTTTCCACAGCTTGTTGGGAAATGAATATTTTTCATTGCAAGAAGTGGTCCAAGCCAGGAAGAAGTAGTGGTCAGTTGTTGCAAGGTCTGGTGAATATAGTGGATGACAGAGAGTTTCCAAGTCCAGCTGCTATAGTTCGAGCAGTGTTGTTTGTACAACATGTGGTCGAGGGTTGTCTATCAAGAGGATTGGCCTGTTTCTATGGACCAATCTCGGTGCTTAATCGCAAGCATCCTCATCATTTCATCCTATTGGTTCAGTAGACAGCCACTGTTATCGACTGACCAAGTTTCAGGGAGCTGTAATGTGAATAATACAGTGCTGGACCACCAAACACACACTATTAGCTTTTTTGGATGGATATTCTATTTGGGACTGTGTTTTGGCACTACATCTTTATCCAACCATTGTGCCAAATGCTTCTGATTGTCAAAATCCATTTTTCATCACAGGCAACAATATAGTATAGAAATGGTTCGCCTTCATGTAGGAATAGTAAAGAAAGGCCAGCTTGGAGATGATTTCTCTTCTGATGCTCGTTTAACTCATGCAAACTCATCTATCCAGCTTCTTTACCTTGCCAATTTGTTTCAAATGGTCCAATATTGTTGCAATAGTAATGTCAAACCTTGCTGCCAATTCACACATAGGTTGAGATGGTTCCACTTCCACTACAGCTTTCAGCTGTTATTATCCATGTTGGTATCAGGTCATCCACGTGGCTCATTTTCAAGATTAAAATCATCAGAATGGAACTTCTTAAACCATGGATGTACTGTGCATTCATTAGCCACGTCCTTCCCAAACGCTTTATTGATATTCCAAGCTGTCTGCACTGCATTGGTTCGACAACAGAACACATATTTGAAAATAACATGAAATTTTGACTTATACATGGTTTCAGAAAAATTTCTCTAAACAATGTGAAACATAATCACAAGCCAAAATGTACGTTTGAAATAATGAGGATCCACCTTCACAATAAAAAAAAAAAAGTGCCAAAGTGAAAGAGATACCAACTGTCAATCTTGGTAATTAAGGAAATCAGACATTTCATACTTAATAATTACAATACACTGAAGATCAGAAAGTGAGTGGCAAATAGCTATAAAACTCTGTGTTAACACAAAGACCATTTCCCCATTGAGTCAAAGTGGATTGGCTCTCTATAAAGTTTATATACATAATTAATATTTATTGAAACCTTAAAACATATGCAGAATCTTAACAAAAAGCTAAGGTTGGTTTTTAAGGCAACCTAATCACCAGACTAACCTAAAATTAAAAAATTCATAGTAAGTAATATTATGCTTCAAATAATCAATGCAGAAACAGCAGTATATGGCCTCCCCAGAAAACAAAAAAGAGGATTCCATGTCATATCAACCCCAGGTCAGCAAAGCTTTTCCTTTCTTAGAGGAAGTGACTTATATTTGGAAAAAGAGTCATGGAGTAGAAACATGTGAAAGTGATATTTTCTAACTTGGACCCAACAATTCTGAGTATATTATTAAACCTTTCTGAATATCTATTTATCTATGCGCGTTTCTAAATTTGGGCAAAACAATACTGTTAGACCCTGTTTTTATTTTTTTTAATATTAGCAGCTTATATTTTAATTCTTGATGCTATTGCAAAATAACACAGAAAAAAATACACAAGAACATCTATCAGAAACCTGTGTTTATTTTGTCCAGTTGGAAATAGAAGGCAGCAATATCTTGGAAACAACCAGGTAGATAATTTGTCCAGATGATGGGGCAACTCAATGGCACAAGGATGTGTGCACATGTCCCCTGCTCTATTTTATCTCCTTGTTGAAATTAGACTCTATGGGTTGGTTCTGCTGTTGTGTAAGAATAAGAAAAAATACTGAATACAATAAACACTAAGATAAAAATTCAGAAAATATTCTGCAACTTTGTCCAAAAAAGATATAGAGAGACCTGGTTCACGAAAGGTATAGAGGTGACTCTAAACCAATGGGAGTTATAATCAAGGAACCATTTTCATTTAGCTACAATTGTATAGACACAATAATCTTTCCATCACATATATGTAAATAAAATGTAATCATCAGTGGGAAGTGAAAAACAGTTTGGTGGAGAAAGTGGACTGAATTGCATTTTGAAAAAAACATGTGGGCATATTTTTTTTATGATTTACTGCTACCATGCAGATGGGCTGAGATGAATCATAACAAGAAATTTGTAGAGTACCCTTTTTTTCACTTTGATAATTAATTGTTTATGTCCTTCATGGAAAAGAATTAAGATAAAAATCAAATAATCTTTCCATTAATATTAAAATCCTTATAATCTTGTTATATTTGTTTGAATTGTCCTGATCTGAAAGTCAAGGTCAACAAAAATAAGGCATCTTTAATAAATAAAATTTAAAATTGAAATTTTAACTATTGTAAAAAGAACATTTTCAAAGTAAATGATAATAAATACGAATGCAATATTAAACACAAATTATAAATATAAGCACACACATATGTGCATATATACATACACATACTGTTTATATATACCCATATGCATCTATAAAATTTCCACCTAAATTTGCATGAACTGAGAGCAATGTATTAACTTCTTTGGGGTAAGGGGTGTAACAATGTAAATACTATTATTGGTATTTTCTTTTCAAGAAAAGAAATCTAGGAATAATATAAAAACCCAAAACAAGAAAGATGTTTCACTACATAATTTTCTAAAAGTTTCCTTGTAAAAATCAGCAGAGAAATGTTACATTGCTTTTGACTATCAATCAAGAATATATTAAATTGAAAGTAATAAGCTGCTTGCATAAATAAACAGGTATTCATGCATAAAGAGGTAGTCTCACAATAATAATATATTAGTGAATAGAGCTGTATTGCTGGTATCCCTTTGCAAAATAATGACTTATAAACTTCTAATGACTCTCTCATACTTTAGGGTAAAAAAATCACTGCACAATATTTATCTTAATATTTTTCCAAATCCTTTCTGCCTAATATTTCTTTATATATGGTTCTGTCGCAAATTGAGGTCTAAAATATTTCCTGAGTTCTTTAATGTTTTGATTGAAATTTTATTCTCATGTAAGCATGCATTTGTAACACTAATTCATATTGAAAAGCTGTTGCATCAGATGGCCTTGTATGTTCTAGCTGAATAAGATGACTTATTCAAAGTAAATCATTTAAGGAAGGGTTAATTACAAAAAGTGTAAAAACTTGAAATATGTCATTTGGCTGAGTTTCTCTCTAGAAAGACAATCAAAGCAATAGAGATTGTGCTAGTACCGAAATACCTAACTGTGTATTTTCATCCAGCTACACATGAGGAACAACACCAAGCAGGGAACCAGAATAGCTAAGTAATGCCTAAGCTTAAATTAATGAAGTATGCAATTAAGCCTCTCTCACTAAAGGCGTTCAAAATTGTTGGTTGCACAACTAATAAGCATGCCAGGAAAAAGGATTAGCCTTGATTTAATCAATGATAACGCTTTTGGATATTTTGAAGTATAAATATAAGAACTTGTTTATCCAATTTTCCCTTCATTTTGTAATGTATTTTCAAATGAAGCAATGTTCTTATATATATAGCCAACCTACCAACAAATACACACACACACACACACACACACACACACAGAGGCACATACATTCCTACATGCATATATATAGTCTACCTGTATCTCTGCCTTAATTTTCCATAAGCAATTCAAACCAGAATATTCAAGTGGACTTTATTATCCATGCTCTTTATATTCTACATGTTTTCCTTATCTTGGAAAAGTATATTGACATCTACTAAACTATCAAAGCCATCATTTTTGAAGTTTTCCACACTTCATACACGTTATGGGCAGAATTATGACCCTCCTCCAAATTAATATGCTGTAGCTGTCCTAAACGCTAGTATGTCATAATGTGACTGCATGTAGAGAGAGGATTTTAAAGAGGTAATTGAGTTAAAATGAAACCTATAGGCGTGGCCTAATCCAATCTGACTGATGTTCTTACAAGAACAGGACCTTTGAACACAAACAAAAACATCAGGGCATACAGAGGAAAGGTCATGTGAGCATACAGCTAGAAGGTGGCCATCTGCAAGCCAACGGAGAGAGTCCTCAGAATAGACCTGTTGACAGTTTGATTTTGAATTTTCAGCCTCCAAAACTGTAAGAAAATAAACTTCTGCTGTTTATGTCATCCATTCTGTGGTATGTTGTTATGGCAGCACTAGTAAACTAATGCAGTAGTTTATTCTTATCCCTAACACTTCATCAGCAGTTTGGGTTAAAGCTATTTCCTCGTGCCTTTCCAAGCCTTCCCTTCTTTTGAAGGTGCCACAGCCACTGTCCTCTTATAGCCTACTTCACTGAACAGGTGTGAAACAGGTGTCACTGGGAAACAGGTGTCACTTATTTGCCATCTTGCCTCTAGTATCAACCACTATTTGTCATAGTGCTGTCAGAGTAATCTTTATATGGTACATGTTTGCTCATTCGTTTCCAAACTAAATATTTCAATGATTCTTCATCTACTGTGGAAATGAAATATGTTAACATGACAGGACAACCCCTCAAACTTATTATTGTCAGTCAGGAGTCACATCTAACCTTGAACCTCAGTTTTAAATATAATCATCTAATTATACAAATCATCGGAGACATTTATTACAAACAGAATTCCCATGCCTCTTCCCTAGAGATTCAGCTTCATTAAATCTGGGTTGTATCATGGGAATCTGTATTATTAACAAATCTCTTAGGTGATTTGCTTTATCAGTCAAGTTTATAAACCATAAAACATAATGTATTCTTGTAGTCCAATCCCAAAACATGTTAATTTACTGAGACTTATATTACTTTACATTTTCAAAATTTAATTGGTCCTTTTGAAGAATAAAATATTTTCTAATATTGAACCAAAGATAATTCAATATAGTTACCTAGTTATTATAAGAATACCATTATTAAGGTAGCAGTAAAACTTCATTAAAATTGATAAATATTATAGTTGATGTGTAAGTGACCTGTTAAATTTGACTTGAAGGGAAGTGGTCAGCATAAATAATCAGTTAACACAGGGACCATACTGAAGTAGAGGTAAGAAAATAATAGTAAGTTTTCTAGAAAAATTCTGTTAGAGCAATAAAATAGTCTCAAAGATCCCAATGTGTTAAAATATGTTAAATATAAGTAATGTTTTCTCCAGTTACAACTGAAATGTGGCCAGAGAGAATATATGAGTGTTCCTGTGTTTGTGCATCTTGCGTTAACTTGGAAGTGAGATGTTTCTATAAAATCAAATTAACTACATTTGGAGTAGGCAACTTCCAAGATTATAAATTTGTGAAATTTGTTTTAAATCTTGGAAAATAATAAACTCATATTTATGAAAGTGCTTGTTATTTCATCTTATCTTTTAAAAATTCAATAAAGAGAAGATAGTGTAGTAAATATTATTTTTCTTTGGGGGAGGAAATCGTGGCATCTTACCTCCACATATGAAACCTTGAGAAGTTATTCTTATGGCCAAAATGTTAAAAACATTTCAGAAAGCACAATAATTATATTAATTTTTTAAAAAATGTTGCAGGAATCCAATCATTATTCAAGAAAGTTGAACTGAAATATATAGCCTCAAAACTACAGTATAAGACACAAAAATTGTGCAAATACATACAGTGTAACAACCAAAATAATATAATATTGACTAAAAGATTTAGAGATAGCTTTAAAACATTAAAAGTCAATAGAAATTGACCTTTATACAATTTATAATTTATAAAATTATTCTTTTAATGTTAATTTTAGGAACTGTTACCAGACATCCATCTCTGGCAAAAAATATGCTGTGATACATAGCTTTATTCTAAGTCAGTAATAATCAAATTCTAAATTTTGTGAGAAAGTCTAGGAGTTAATATACTTTTAAAAATGCAATGACTTCTTTTAAAGTATCAACCAGTGGGAAAAATATTTCCCTTTAATTCGGTCAGTGCCCTATCATACACGGTATTCGAAAAGTCTCCATACAAAGGAAAAATTTAGAAAATTTTGTAAGGAATATTTGGTAAATAAGGGTATATTTAGCTACAATTTCCCATTTTCCTTATGTATAGCAACTTTTGGGACACCCTGTAGAACAGTCCAACTTGGGGGTTGGACTGCTATGGTACACACCCTGGTTGTTGGTTAACACTTTGATTTCCTTGGTTAAAAATCAGAGTGTACACAACAATCAAATGTGGATATGTCATCTTTCTTGTAGACCATGTAGTTCCCAATAGACAAATTATGCTCCTGTAAAAAGTTCTACTTTGATCCTAGGGTTCATAGATCAGAGAAAATTGGGGCTGGTGCTACTGTCATCTTTTCCATATAAACTCATTGTATGCAATAAATAGGCTGGTTACTAAAGAGAGCTGAGTAAAATGGAACCATATGAGAAATTTGTGAAGAATTTAGTTAAATTAGGATGATTGCCTTAGAAAACATACAGATGCTTACATGTGAAACCAACTCTACAT
Organism: Microcebus murinus; assembly: GCF_040939455.1. NCBI lineage: Eukaryota > Metazoa > Chordata > Mammalia > Primates > Cheirogaleidae > Microcebus > Microcebus murinus. The sequence continues at coordinate 20,742,092 of NC_134114.1, forward strand.
ATTGTATTATACCTGATTTTCTCATAAAAGTTTTGCTTATTAATTCATGTGTGTTACAGAAGACATGGACTTCATTTGCTGTTTGCATATTTAACATTTTCTGGCATGTTTTTGTTTTTCAAGTATTATACTTGTATGCCTTGTACATTAAGAAATACATAATGTTGATTATAAAATTTCAATAAGTACATAATGGATATTATTTAATAAAAACTGTGTTTGGAAGCAAAATTTAAGGGTAATTAATAAAATATCTATAGACAAGCACCCAACACATCCATTTGTACAACTGGGGCTCTCCAAGTACCAGAGCCTGACCGGTACTCTTAAATGAAATAAAGCGAAATTACTTGAAAGTATACCAGATATTCTTAAAATACTGTTTTTTTTTTATTCACTTTAAGGTGAATTTATTAACTGTTAGCCAATAAATTATAAAATCAAATAAATCATATTTTTCATGAGAAGGCTGCAAGGGCAGGGTATTTTTCAATTCACTGAATTTCTACACTCTTTGTGCCTACAGAAAGAATAATGATGCTTTGGTGTAAATACGAATTTCAAGAGAAGATGTCAAGTTTTTTTGTTTTTGTTTTTGTTTGTTTGTTTTGCATTTTGTCTTGATATATGCCAAAACAGATTTTTTTTTTACCTTGCTTTTAGTAGATATATATATCCTTACAAACTATGAGACCATGGAAGAGTCACCCAATTCATCAGTACTCATATATTTCATCATTTAAAAAACAATGTTACCACATGGTCTCTAAGATTCTTTCTGATAATAAAATTAAAAAGTTGGCAATCATAAACTTGTACAACTTCATCAAAATTACAAATTTGGAAGAGTAATATTAGGATGCTGTTTCAAGATAGAAACATTAAAATAATGATGTTATTTATTTGATTTATATCAGTAACCACAATATGTAGACTAGTTTAAATCCTTAAGGTTGTTAAATATGTGCATACAATTATGAAACAAATGGCTATTTCAATAATTAATCCAGGTTAAACAATATTTAACAATATTTGTTTTTTCCCAAAGATTTTTCTGTGTGTAAAGTGTGGAGAAAAAAAGTGTGCCGTGGTGAATAAAATCCTATTTTAGGAGACAGGATAATAAAAATAATGTTAATTGACCAAATGTATGCATATACGAATATTATTTTATGTTTCTAAATATCACTTTGTATTTGGGAATTATTTCTTTTTTTATTAGCTGACTATATATTAGCTAGCATAATTTTGTTTTCTAGCAAGTTTGCCCTCATCATTCAAAATACTATGCATAAAGTTCCTGAATTCATTTTCTCTCACATCATTTGATATATTATTTTGTTTCTTGGACTGTTTCTAACATCTAAAAAATGAAAGCAACCAATCACATAAAGACAACCTTCATCAAAATGCCACAGTTACAGATTCTGGTGAGTGATGATGCTGGGAAAGCAGACCAGGATTGCTCATGAATGCAAAACTGCCAGGACTTTCAGTTCTAATACCTTCTACTCTTAATTTATATCCTTATTTAATGTTAATATTGGTGTTTGTGTAATTCTTTGCACTGTATATAGCCATATATAACCCTGGTGTGGCACAGTGTGATTGTATCCATAACTTATATGTAACCATATTAAATGTAATATGAACTTAGTGGTTTAATGGTATTCCTACAACATACCAAATTGGTTGCATTTTCCCTACTTACAGCAGATTAGCAGGGGATTGTTTGCAGAAATTCTGCAATGAATGAGTGAAATGAACAAGCATAAAAGAGTGATTAAGGGAAAACTATAAGGGAGATTTTTATCTTCATGAGCTGCACAGATAGGAAGAAATTAGAAGGATAAAATGTAAAAGAACAAATAAGGTGCATTTTTTTGATGAGAGTATAAACATAGCATATGAAGATATGGAAATGATTAAATGATGTGCAGAAAAAGTCTTCACATTGTCCTTCCTCCTCTGCCTAATGTAGGTTTCATCCTTTGTGAATACCCAGCTTCTTACTATAATCAAAATTTAGTAACATGATTTGGGTCTGAAGTAATGCAAACTTATAAGGTTTATGGTTCTTTGACAATGTTACAAGAATACAAATTGTACTTGATGAACTTATATATAACCACATTTAGACAATATTAACTTCTATCAGATATCTGGTATTTTAAGCAAAGTTTTTATAGAAATTACTATAATATCATAAATAATTCTGAATGGGAATATCTTCAAATTTGTTTGTATTAGTTTTTATAACAGATATAAAACATGGATATATTCAATCCAACTCTGTTTTTATTTTTAAATTTTGTTTATCTTCCTACTAGATTGTTAAAAGGTAGCTTTATTTCAATTTCTATGCAAATATTTTTCAGAGCTATTTAGCTATTGGCTAATGACTTTCTATAGCCAGTTCATCAGTGTTGTTATTAGAAGTAGTAACATTTTATCATATTTTTAGGAGAGCAAAAATAAATGGAATGGAAACAAAATGTCAAAAAATCCAATAATAACAACAAAACAGAATATAGAATGAGAAGACCTGTGTTGTTGATTGGCTGAGATACCAATTGTTGACTCTATGGTTTTGATTCATTGTATGTAAAATTTCTTCTCAGTAAAATATGGATTGTTATAAGGTCTTCTCTGACTAGACACATACCAAATATATAATACGTAATGTCTACTCTATTGATTAAGTCTTTCAGAGGTAATATGTCTCAGAAATAAATATTTCTGGAATAGTTTTAAAATATGATTATCATTCTAATTTTTATTCCTTTTGTATATATTTCCTATTATATTCATGTCTTATTAAATTTCAAAGGTCTTCATCTCTAATTTCATTTTATAAGAAAGGATTTAAAATGTGTATTCAATTAATTATGTCAACTTAATCTCAATAAGCTTTTATTCAGCTCAAGGAGCCAAACTGTGTCTGAAGGCTTTTTTGTACAGATGGGCACAATAGCTGACATCTACTTGTTTCCTCTTTTTCCCCTGTGCTGTTTCTTTTCAATAAACTGCAAAGTCCCCAGTCACTCACAGTTAAATAATTTCCTCCTAAAGCAATCAGTATCAATCAATTATGATAAATTAAGACTGACAAGGGATAAACCAAGGATTGATGTGTGGGTGAAATTGGAAAAAAAAAAGGCTTATATAGAAAAGAAGTAGGTACAGCAGGCAGAAATAAACCCTTCATTATTATTAAAAACCTCAAACAATCCTTCATATAAAATAATCTTTGTGATCACACACACACACAAATGAACATACATAAACGAACACACACGTGTACAAATACATATACACTTATGCTTCAATCTCCAAAATATTTCCAGCTTGCTACTTCTGATATAACTTGAAAATCAACAGGATGTAAATGTTGCTTCTTTTTCTTTTATCATAAAATATATTGACTTACTGTACCTACTTTAATCTATTCCTATGTCATCTTCTTACATACTTTATAAATAATCTTGCTATCTGGACTAATGTCTTATCTGTTTCTTATGAATTACTTTCAATAGGAAATAAATTATTAAAACATTGCATTTTTATGCAAAGCATACCTCATTCTACCATCAAACATATTTTCTGGTCCAATATACACAATATTTTTTTTATTCCAATATGAACAAGAAATTACTAAATAAGCAGATGAAGATTAGTTACCTATATAATGTTTTTCAGAAATGTATTTTACAATTCTTTGCACCACCTTGTACAAAAAGTGAAAACATTTAGTTGAATGATAGAAAAGTTGAATGGAATCATAAATGATGAATTTTACATTGTGAGTAGTGATAAGTTCAATGCTAATGTAAGGGAGTGGTTTCTAAAGGTTTGTGGCTCATCTTTGCCTTAAATTTGGTCCACCAGTTGTATAAACAGATAAATACAGTATTTGTTTACCAAAAGTACCAATAGTTCCTGATAACTTGGCACCTGCACACAGGCAATCTGTATTGAGGATTATGATTTCAAATATATGGCCAAGTAAATGGAATAAATTATGGAATACATTTTAGTATCTAAATAGATTTTTGTTGTTATTGTTGTTTGTTTTGTTTTCTTTTTTAAAGATGGGAGTCTCACTCTGTCATCCAGGCTGGAGTGCAGTAGCATGATCATAGCTCACTGAAGCTTTAAACTTCTGAGCTCAAGTGCTCCTCATGTCTTAGCTTCCTGAGTAGCTGGGGCTATAGGCTACCACATCTGGCTAACGTTTTTTGTTTGTTTGTTTGTTTGTTTTTTTAATAGTTATGTGAGCACAGAAGAGACTATTTGTGATTTAGTAATGGGCTAATAAAGACTAAGAGCATTTAGTAAACACTATGTTAAATATGAGTCATCAATCTGATGTGGCTATATAAATATAATTTCTATTCTCTTTAGTAGTAGCTAAAATGTTTTTAATAATGGTGTTAGTTTATATAAACTAGGAACAGAGACATAGACCAATGGAACAGAACTGAGAAACCACTGTTTTTAAAGAGAATGGTTTTATATCTGGGTTCTCAGTTCTGTTCCATTGGTCTACATCTCTGTCCTTGTGCCAATCCCATGCTGTTTTAGTTACTACTATAGCCTTGTAGTATAGCTCAAATCCTGGTAAATCATTACCTCCCAATTTGTTCTTTTTGCTTAAGTTTGCTTTTGCTATATGGGCCTTCCCTGATTCTATACGAAGCATAGAATTATTTTTTTTTCTCATATAGCATCTAATCTCTTACAAAGCAGACAGAAATATACACTGGAGAAAAGAATTCTTATTCAAAAATAATTTTGGGAAAATTGGATAGCCACATGTAGAAGACTGAAACAGAATCCACTCCTCTCACCTCTCACAAAAATCAACTCGTGGTGGATAACAGACTTAAACCTAAGACATGGAACTATAAGAATTCCAGAAGAAAATGTTGAAAAATTCTTATGGACATTATCCTAAACAAATAATTTATGAAGAAAACCCCAAAGGAAGTCACAACAATAATGAAAATAAATAAACGAGACCTGATTAAATTAAACAGCTTCTTCACAGCCAAGGGAACAATTATGAGAGCGAACAGACAACCTACAGAATGGGAGAAAATATTCACATACTACACATCTGATAAAGGGCTGATAACTAGAATCTATATAGAACCTAGAAAAATCAGCAAGAAAAAAATTGAACAACCCCATTACAAAGTGGGCAAAGAACATGAACAGCAACTTTTCAAAAGAAGATAGACTAATGGCCAGCAAACATATGAAGAAATACTCAACATCTCTAATCATCAGGGAAATACAAATCAAAACCACAATGAGATACTGCTTAATTTCAGTAAGAATGGCCTTTATCAAAAAGTCCCAAAACAATAAATGTTGACATGGATGCAGAGAGATAGAAACACTCATACACTGCTGGTGGGACTGCAAACTCATACAACCTTTGTGCAAAATGATATGGAGATACCTCAAATAGCTACAATTAGAACTACCATTTGATCCATCAATTTCATTACTGAGCATCTACCCAAAGGGAAAAAAAAAGACATTCTATAAAAACGATATCTGCACTAGAATGTTTATAGCAGCGCAATTCACAATTTCAAAGATGTGGAAACAACCCAAGTGCCTATCAATACATGAATGGATTAATAAAATGTGGTATATGTATATCATGGAGTTCTACTCAGCCACAAAAAGAGGTGCTAGGTGATCTAGCACCTCTTATATTATCCTGAATAGAGCTGGAGCCCATTCTACTAAGTGAAGTACAATAAGAATGGAAAAACAAGCACCACATGTACTCATCATCAAATTGATATTAACTTACTGACACTTAAGTGAACATATAGTAATAACATCCACTGGGTGTCAGGCAGGTGGCAGGGAGGAGGAGGGGATGGGTATATTCACACCTAATGGGTGCAGTAAGCACTGTCTGAGGTGTGGACATGCTTAAAACTCTGACTTGGGTAAGGGCAAAGGCAATATATTTAACCTAAACATTCGTACCCTCATAATTTGTTGAAATAAATAAATAAATAAATTTAATTGTGTTATTTGGGATTGTCTGTTGTTGTCATTGTTGAGTTTTTTGAGTTTCTTGTATATTTTGGATATTAACCTCTTATCAGATGCATAGTTTGCTAATGTATTATCCCATTCTGCATGTTTCTCTCTCTCTCTCTCTCTCTCTCTCTCTCTGTCTCTCTCTCTCTGTTGTTTCCTTTGTTATACAGAAGCTTTTTAGTTTGTTGCAATTCCATTTGTATATATTTGCTCTTGTTGGTCATGGTTTTGAGGTTTCATCTAAAAACTTCTTGCCTAGATCAAACACATGAAGGTTTTCCCCTATGTTTTCTTGTTGTTTTGTAGTTTTTGATCTTATATTTAAGTCTTTAATCCACTTTAAGTTATTTTGTGTATATGGTGAGGGATAAGGGTCTAATTCATTTTTGTGCATGTGGGTATCTAGTTTTCCTAGCACCATTTATTGAAGAGGTTGTCCTTTTCCCATAATAGGTACTTGAGATATCACCTCATTCAAGTCAGAATTACTACTATCAAAAAATCAAAAGATACCTAATGTTTGTGAGGGAACCCTTACACACTGCTAGTGGGAATGTAAATTAGCATAATTATTATGGAAAATAATATGACTTTTCCTCAAAAAATAAAAGATAAAACTACTACATTATCCAGCAATCTTGCTACTAAATATACAACCAAAGGAAATGAAATCAATATGTCAAAGAGATATCTGCACTCTGTGTTTATTGCAATTCATTCACAATGGAATCAACATAAATGGACATCAGTGAGTGAATGGATAAGGAAAATGTGATATAGAATAGAATAATATTCAGCCATAAGAAAGAATGAAAGAGTTCAATCTTGTCATTTGAAGCAACATGGAAACATGGAAGACATTATGTTAAATGAAATAAACCAGACACATAAAGACAATATAACATGATCTTACTCATATGTGAAATCTAAAAGTCGTTCTCATAGAAGTAGAGAGTAAAATCATGGTTACCAAAGGTTGGAAGGGGGGGCGGGGAAGGGCCCGTGAAAGATTAAAGATTCTTCAATAAATACAAAGCTACAATTAGATAGAATGAATAAATTCTGATGTTCTACTGAAATGCAGAATGATTAGAGTTAATATATTGCATACTTCAAGATGGCTAGAAGAGAAGTTTTAGAATGTTCTTATCATAAAGAAATGATAAAGGTAATGAATATGCCAATTACCCTGATTTGATCATTATGCACTGTGCACACATACTGAAACATCATATTGTACCTAATAAAATATGTACAATTATGTGTCCGTCATAAATAAAAACATATGTATAGCTAATAAAAAAAGAGAGTTGTGTAGAGAGTTGAGTAGGTTGCCTTTGGAAGTTATGAGTCCCTATTATGAAAGTATTACTCTAATATGTAAGCATGACATACACTTAACAGAAGCTTGGCCATATAGATGTACATATTAATATTTACCTTTCCAAGATCCCATAAAACTAACATTTTAAAAGACCAACAATAAAGATGTAAATCTACAACAATAAAGTAAAATGGCATGTGGGCATCACAGATTATATATTTCAAGAATTTTCTAGAAGAAAGAATTAATGGAAAGTGTGAATAGATGAAACAGAGGCCTTAGGAAAAACATGAGGAAGGTGACATCTTCCTATACAACCCTAGAAATGATTGGAATTTGCAAATGCCATGTACCAAAGTATGCTAGGGTAAAACTCATAGCTGAAAACATGTGCTGTGGTGTTCATGGAGTACCACACTCATATTTCCCAGCTAGTTCACAGCATCCAGCTACCAAATCTTGAATTCACCAGTATTTATGCCAAATCACACTTTCCAAGGATGGTCTCAGTCTTTAATGAGCACAGTAGAAATATTTGTTCTGGTTCATTCTTACCCAGTGTGAGATTCCTCTATCACATCTTTGCCTTGGCTTTTACACATTAGTCTGCCCAAGACTTCTTCAGATCTTCCTTGTGATCTGAGTCTCTTCTTATCTCATTATTCCTTCCATTTCTTCTTTCAGAGTTTTTGAACTCACATTCAAATCCCCCCTACCTTGATTACTACTGCAGCTTTGCCTTTTGTTTTTTTAAAGGAATACTCCCTAATAGGTCTTCCATGTCTAAGCCCATCTTGGTGTACTTCTCAAAGGACATGAACTGATACATGGAATGATTTAAAAGTCTATGTAAGGATAAATAATTTCTCTCACATTTTCTTATACTATATTTGCAGAAGGAATAATTGAATTAAAGCATCTAAACACCCTCCTCTCAACCAAATAAAAAAATTACAATTCTCTTGGGTTTCTAACTGACAAAAGAGAGGAGACATGATGTTTAGGAGGCCCCAAATTAATGGTTAGTTCTTTTCCTATCTCCAGGTATTTTAAAAAAATTAGTTTTCTTATATTCTCACTTTTAAATATAAAAATAAAATTAAAAACCACCAGATATTTGAGTAAATCTTGAAATCTCACATAAGCAGTCTAAGGAATCTGACTGCTATGTTTTGAGGAAGTTCAAACTAGCCACAAGGTCATACACAGAATGTGCAAATAAAGGTCAGATACATCACAGATGTACAGGATCCTGCCCATTGTCATCAGCTTTGAAGACGTAAAGAAGTGATTTGTTCTAGATATTCTGCCTTTAAATTTTAGAGCCCTGCTTTCTAAGGTACTATAACTTCTTTCCTATTTTTAAAATGTATTATTGTTTTTGTGATTATAACATTTTGCATAGCCTTCTTTTCCCTCTAATGATGGCATCCTCTAGTCATGCTCATCTGTAAACTGGATAAGGAGATCCCAGGACACAAAGGTTAGAGGTATCTTGGGGTACCACAATGACGATTTGTAAAAGGCATCAGTAAGATATCAATAGGAAAAGAATATTGGCATTTTCTTCCACTGTCATGACAAAGACTGCTCAGGAAACACACATAACTTATTTATTAGAATAGAAACAATATCCCAAACAACTTACACTTCTACACTTGAAGGACATCACTTCTACGTTTATTTTTATAGGGTCCAAATGCAATCTGAACATAAAATAAATATCAAAAAAATTGTTCATAATTTTCTGGCCTTATTAAAATGTCAAAACAATGATTGCTTTGTAAAAATGCTTAAACAGAATTAATAAACCTTTGCCCTGTACCATCTGGAATTAACTTGACATGATATAACCAAACTGAGTTAAAATTGATTGTTATCCCAGTATTTAGCACATGTATAAATTTTTAATAATGTAGCTTGATATTATCAATATGCATTCTCATATATCTGATTCTGATATATATGATTAACTCACTAAGTAGTATGAGAAAGAGGGAACAATAACAAAGATTAAGCTGAGACCACTATAACTAAAAATATTTTAAGCTAATCTTTTTATTTGTTTTTGTAAACTAATCTCAATGGTTTAAGAATTTTAGTTGTGGCTATTTGCTCCAATTGGCTAAAAAAGCATTGCTGCTATTTCCTATGACCCTCTTCCACCTTTTCAAAGTGAAAAAACTTGGTGGACATTGGACTTATTTCCGGCTCAGTGTCTGGTTTAGAGGTGAGACAATTTAACAATCCTTCTGATTGGCCTCTCTGTGACAGAACTCAGAAGGGAATCAATACTAAATGACCAGAGAATTTACACCAAGCTGACAGTAGCAATCTAGTGGGATGAGATGGAGACAGCATGAGCTCTTTCAGACCCATCCTTGCCAACTGTGAGGAAGCATACTTCCTGTGGTTCACTGTTATCCCTGAAGCCTTTTAAGAGTGTTGAATGTAGGAGTACAATGAGATGAAATCTTCTATTTGAACTGATGTCCTGGCAACTTGTCTTTACAAAATCTGGGTCAGATTTCTTCTAGCTTTCAAAAGGGGCATACTAACCAAAGGTATTTCATTCTATTCAGACTGTATTTTCAATGCTTAGGGTGGTTTGGATTCTCAATGCTGGTCATATTTAAGCATCCTTCCAGTCACTTTTATCATAGAAGAAAAAATACGTTGGGAGTATTCATCCAATCTCATTTTAGCATCTTATTTACTTGAAATTCCAAAATCTCTCTTCTATGACTCATGTCCAACATAGGTATGGAATGACAAAATAAAAAGGAGGAAGCAGAAATGCAACAATGATAAAATACTACACTTTATAGCTTATTTTACTTAATAAAGGATTGATGTATGACCTAATGTGCATATGCTATTCCTGGGCTATACATATTATCAAATGTTCTTATCTTTCACCAGGGAAAAAAAGACTCACATAGAGTTTTAGAAATAAAGTAATTCCAATTTTATATATATATATATATATATATATATATATATATATATATATATGTTGTTTGTACCATCCCAAATATATCAAAGATAATTGTGTACAATTATCGTTAACAGATGCACACCTTTGCACATCTTACAGTGTGCAAATAGAGTTAGTTAGAAAATAAATGCAAGCCTGATTTGCTTTAAGAAAGCTTTGGAAAAATCCTGTAGACATGTATTTGATTATGATAATTTCCATAACAAGTTATGTTTCTAGTGATAGGTTTAGCATTTGAATGAAGTAATTTATTTTTGTGGAAAATAACACTGAAGTAAAAGTCTTAGATCTGTGTCCTTTCCTAAAAATAAATAATAAATTAATACTAGAGTTAACCATAAGGCTAATTCATTACATATTTCTTTGGGAAATCTCTATGATACTTATTGTAAGGAGGTCATAGCTAAAGATGACACTGAAGCAAAATCCTTCTTAAAGACAGTTCATTGTTGAGTTTCCATCTTCAAAATCATTGTAATCCTCACTCTCTTAAGATTCCATCTATGAATGACTTGACAATTATCAGAATTTGAATTTGCTTTGTAACTTCTCTTCCCTCAAGAAATATGCTAAAGTAGTTAATTTGAAGTGCTTTCACCTAATTAGAGTCAAAGAGACTAGAGGCTATAAGGCGATAACATCAACCTTACCACTTTTTAGGATGCCATGGCATTGACTAAGAATGAATGTCTGTTTCTTTCATGCTTCCACCAAATAAAGGTCCATTTCCAGCTAACAAAATTCATGATCATGACAAAGGTCATGATTGATGATACAATTTCATGATAGAAATCATGACAAATGATACTCTCTTTTTAGAATCACTTCAGAAAGAAATGTGTTCATTTCGTACAGTGAAAGTTTTCAGCAATCATCCACTATAATTTGATCAAAGTGCATCAGATATCCTCTCTCTTAAAAAGGAATTGTATAAAGAGCATTTAATATAAGAAAATAACTTGCATTAATTATATATGTTGCAATGTTTTATATCTATATAGCAGTTTATATATTTGTATGCACATATATACACAGCATGATTTATATTTTAAAATTAAAAGAGACTTGAAAACATCAAATATAGATGAAATAGCTCTCTTAATTTCCTAGGGCTGCCATAGCAAATTATCACAAAAGTGGTGGCTTAAAATAGTAGAGGTTAATTTTATCACAGTTCTGGATGCCAGAAGTCTGAAATTGAGGAGCTGTGAAGGTTGGTTCATTTTGAAGATTCTGAGGGAGAATCTGTTCCATTACTTGCTCCTGGTTTCTGGTGATTGCCAAGAAATTCTTGGTATTTCGTGGCTTATACACACATAACTCCAATATCTGCCTTTACCTTCACGTAGCCTCCCTCTTCACGGAGTTCCACATCTTATTTTCTGTCCCTTCTTAGGATACTTTCACTGGTTCTAGGGCCCACTCCAAACTCAGGATAATCTCATCCAGAGATAATTAACTTAATTGCGTCCACAAAGATCTTATTTTCTATTTTTTTTATTTCAGCATATTATGGGGGTACAGATTTTAAGGTTTCAATAAATGCCTTTCCTCCCCCTCCCCCCACAAGTCTGAGTTTCCAGCATGAGCATTCCTCAGATGGTGCACATCTCACTCATTATGTATGTATATACCCGCCCCCTCTCCCCTCCCCCCCTCCCCAATACCCTATTACTGTAGTCCCTATGTGTCCACTTAGGTGCTACTCAGTTAATACCAGTTTGCTGGTGAGTACATGTGGTGCTTGTTTTTCCATTCTTGGGATACTTCACTTAGTAGTATGGGTTCCAGCTATTAAGGTCACATGTACAGATACTCGTGGTTAGGACTTGGATGTAACATTGTGAGGCCTTTATTCAGCCCACTGTAGTAGTGCAGAGGGCAAAATCAATTCTTATAACAAAAACAGCAAAAGAAATTGCCAAGATGGACTTACAGTACCAAATGTTCATTGGATAAATTCCTTTTACCCACAGAAATACTTGTAGAGTTTTAGAATTATACAAAAGAAGATTTTGTTGTTTTCTTTTCCTTTATATTCCTGAGTTCACTTTCCAGAATTTCATAAGGTTTATTTCATTAATATTGTTAAAACTGTTGTTTTGTCATTGTTCATTTCTGCCTTGTCCTTAGATAATACCTAAAATATAAAATCATCCGTATAGTGCTTAATGTGTGCCTGGAACATGCTAAATGGTATAACTCTATGAAGTGGATATTATTTTGAAGGCTTTTTGAAAAAAAATCATTGTTATATAAGAATAGGAAGGAATAGAAACTTGTCCAAGGCTGGACAATAGGTAGCAGTGGAACCAAGATGAAAATCAATATCTGATTGGAGTCTAAGTAAAACCACAATGCTACACTAGAAACATTTTGTGTTTACTATTTCAATGGCATAAATATTTCTAATGGCTTTTATGCTCTGAAAGAGCAAAAAATACATTAAATACATTTTTAAGTAATTCTTTCTGTCCCGAGATGGCCAAAAGAAGCATTAGGTATACTCAAGTCCTTCTAATAATATTTATTTTCATATATGCACTCTATCTAAAAAGTCTTATTTAGTTTCCCAAAACCATTATGAATTCTGGCAGTAAAACTGTATCTAAGAGAAATTTATTACACATTTATGGAGGAACTATTGTGCTATGTCTACATAAATGGCACGGTTAGGGAAAAGGGTGAACATTAATGACAGAACTTGGGGTTTTTATTTGATCTCCACTAGTGCAAGTCCCTGGGAGCCTTTGGGGTTCACTGAACTCCAGCAGAATTCCACTGCTCTGCATTCTGCTGCTGCTGGCTGGCTTGCTAAGAGAGAATTGGAGAAAATATTATAACCAGTAGTCTTTGCATCTAAATTGCATTATTCTTATCTTTCAATTGACAAGCTTCAATTCTTATCTTTTTATTGGCAGGCTAACTTGAAAGGTATTAAGAATTATAGAAGAATAAGTGATGTAATTGCAGTATTCACTATTAAAATGTCATTAAAGATGTTCACCATATTTTATTAGATCTCATTTATGAGGAACTAGGAAAAAAGAAAATCCTTTAGCCCTATTGTATCGTTATCTTACTATCAAAAATATTTAGAGATCTATTGAGCAATGTATGTGCTCATCTCTTATATTTTCTTTCCTATTACTTTAACTTCAAATTTGATAGTTTTTCATTAATGCTATCTCTAACTTCATCTTTTTTTGCAGGCTGTTTACACTGATTTGTTCACAAATACATTTTGTTTTTTTGGTCTTATTTTCAGTATCAGCCTTAGACCCAGGTGGAGGGGGCATATATCCTGGGTCCTACACTTCAAAGGGCCCCATTCTGACCATCCTCTCTGTTCTGAGAGGGTAATCCACACAACTAAGGGGATGTGAACACCTTGGCTTGCATTCCCTTTAATAATAATAATGCTACATTAGTGAAAAACTGTTGAAATTTTACTCAAAAAAGAATGCTAGTTTAAAATATTTTCTTTAAGAGCACTCTGTAAACAAAATGAAAAAATAATTAGACAGATTAGTCTTATTGTATCATTAATCCTAACATTTTTCCAGAAAATATACAATTATAAACATTTATTGAAAAAAAAGTAAAAATATATTATGAGTACAAAAAATAAAAAAAAAACTCACTAATATCTGTCTAAATTATTCAATGATTTAGTGTTAAGTTCTCTGCTACTAGAAGATTACAATGTTATACTATATCTGACCAAACAAATCTCATTGATTTAAGCCCACATAAATTGAAATCATAGATCATTTAGGATTAAATGTTATAATTTAAATAAAGGGAGAAGTTGGTGTGTTAAACTTAATAAAATACATATACATTTAAAATACTTTAGAGCTACATATGTGTCTATATGTATGTCTATATACACACAAATATGCTATATGTATATAGAAAATATATGTATACATATAAAGGCATATGTAGATAGATAAATATCATAAAGTCATAGATTCTCAGCATTGAAAAGAACAATGCTATTTCTCACTTAATATTTGAAAACTACTATCAGTATTACTAGTCTTATAACTCTATAGTCTTATAACTCTATAACATGTCTATATTAGTTATATTATCAATGTAGAAATAAGAAAAATGTTTTAAAAGTTGTCACAAATTAATCAAAATTTTACTAAATTTGTTTCTGAGTTTACAAAATATAAAGTACTATATAACATTTTAATAAAATTCAATGAAAAGATCACATATAATCCAACAATTTTATATATAGTTTGGCTTTTAAAGGTTAATTACCTTAATATACTGATTACAATGTACATATGAGCAGTTCTGTAAACTTATTGGTATTATTTCATGCAATTAATTTATTTGCTATTTTAGCTATATATTTATAGAGAACACTACCAACAAATCATATATAAATATAGCTAACATGGATGTGGATATGATTTGAATATGAATTATGAAGACATTTTAGAGTTGATGAAAAATTTTACATTGAGTATTATTAGACAATCTTTTATAAACTTCAAATATCACATTTACCAAACTGACAAGCCCAGGACATAATGGTTTATATAAAGTATTATTATTCCCTAACTAAAATAATGTGTAAGATCCATATGTAAAGAATTATACTACAACAACTTCAAAATAAAATTATTATTTAATAGTTGTCATTGTTCAAAATATATTTAGATATATAACCAAATGATGAATTTACAAAATAAAGTTCTTCAGACTAGTGTTGTCTCCCTTCATGGAATCTAGCAACAAAATATTGTTAAATTTTCCATCTTTCTCAAATGAACTATCGCAAATTATTGGATCATGAGAAGAAAAGTCTAATGTATTTTAAAATAAGTTATTTACAGGGTTTTAAATCACTCTTTTCTGCTATGATTTGATTTCAATATAATAAGAGATTTTGAAGAGTCAAATCTTGAATGAAATTTCATTCAAATATTACTTGCACAATTGATTGTATTAAGAAAATAAATCTGGACAGTCAAATTTATCAGCTAAAACTGTGAAATAACATTTGAAATAATATTTAATTTTTCTACTTATTTATGAACTTTTTATACTCCACTTTCTTTCCAGAAATAATTTAAGGTAATGTTTGATGATACATAACATAAACTGGATTAGTTAGGGGGAAAAAAGTGTAAAACAAAGCACCAAAATAAATGGTCCAAAATTAAGAATATCATTATAAAATGCATATGTAAGGGCACTTGCCATAAATGAGCATCAATTTAGTCCTTATCTTTCTAGCAGCAAAATAGAAAGGAGAAAACTATTCAGTGTAACAATCTACTTGCTCCAGAGAAAATCCAATCAATCCCCAAGAAAGAATAATAATAATAAAAAGAAATCCCTTCAAAGTAAATTTCTCCTATTGTATCCTAACCATAAATAACATGACTGGTTATATCTTTTAATAGCAATGTATTTACACAGACACATAATTCAATAGCTGTAATTATTTGGGGAAAAAACATGACATGATACAATTACTCAATTCTGTGATTATCTGAACTATTGAACAGTAGATTTCAGATTTTGTGAAAGAACTGATAAACAGAACAGCCTTGGAGAAATGAGCCACAAATAGACTTCTCTCAGAAGAGCCTTAGATAGATAGATACTGGGCAGAAGGGAATTTGAGATTGTATTCCCTGGCAAGTAATTGGAATAAAGCAATTTTATGCTGCCAGATAAACATTGACCTATATGCTCTAACAGGCCATCAAGCTCGGAATAGAGTTGACCTTCTTTTATGGAAATTGAATAGTCTATCCAGGATATGTCCCTGAATGAAAGTCTATCTGACATTGGTTCAGCAGGCAGGGCAACAATCTCTAGAACATAACTTCTAATCCACTACTTTGTACAGATGGATACAGGACTGAGTATTCAAGGCTCTTCTATAGATATAATAGTCACAACTCTTTTAACTAAAAAAAGATTTAAGCAAAGTATAATCATGTAGCTACTACCTCAGGCATAAGAAATTAAATTAAAATAAATCAAAAAAGTACCCATGGAACACTTAGCATTGAAAAATATATTCTTCTTATAATTTTTAATATAATATAAAAATTGCAAATGTCATACCAAGTTATAAGTGTAAACTTAATTACCACATGCTTATATGTGATATAAATATTGATAGTAGTCTAAAAATTTAAGTGGAAATTTAAGATTTGCAGTGGTGGTTTGAAGTCACACTGTCTAGTAATGATAAAATAAATATGAAGGTATCTGTTAAACATATTTCTTAGGTTATAAAATTATCTCATAAGAATTTCAGGTATTTATATTTTCTTTACAGCCTCAGTACAAGCTGACAATATTGTAAAAATGCTATCTAATCACTTAGGAAATCTTTCTTTAAAGCCAACTTTAGAGCATACTCTTCCCCACAGTGTAAACCATTTACTCTGTCAACTCCAAATTCTATTGACCAAACTTTTCCTCTAGTAATAGGATGAAGAGCCTGTGTGAAAATCAATAATAATTAAATATAGGAGAGGAAAAAAAATCTTAGCCTATATACCATATGTTCAATACAAAATTTTCATTTGGGTACACCTAGAAATATTACCTCTAAGTTTATAAATAAATGACATAAAAATGAGAAACAGGCCAAATCTCATCAAATGGAAAAAAATTTTAAATGTTTCTAAGACTGTAAAAGATTTAAATGTCTTAACTGACATATATTTTATAGTGTACTCAGCAACCACAGAATGTACATAATATCAAAGGTCACATTGAATATTTACCAAAATTGAAAATATGATTTACTCTAAACAAGACTAATACAATATTCAAAGGATTGAAAATCTTACAAAACATGTTTTCTAATCACAGTGGAATTAAGCTCAAAATTTAATGCTAAAGCAAGTAAACATTACATTTCTTAACAACCACTTAATTAAAAGAAAAACCTCAAAGAAACTCAGAAAATATGCTAAGTAATAGTAAAAATACAACACAGCAAAGCTTTCAGAAACACAAAGTCCCAATAGTCAAAATTAAGTTTTTCAAAACATTAATAAAATTATAAATTTCAGCAAAATAATATAAGAAAATAAATAAATACATAAATTTGATGAAATATATGAATCTATAGATACAAGAAGCTAAACAAACTTTTGTAATTCTAAATCAAAAGGACAAACCACTCAGTTACAAAAATTCTAAAGGATGAGACAATTCACAACAAAAAATAGAGAAATGAAAAGCAGGCACATAGAAAGTTGCTCAATGTCATTGGTCTTTTAGGCAATGCAGATCAAAACCACTTCATATCCACTAAGATGATCCCAATAAAAAAATTGAAAAGCAAAAAGGAAAGTAAGAGTTGGAGAGAATGTGGAAAAATTAGAATCTTCTCACTTTGCTTGCGAGAATATAAAGTGGTACAGCCAATGGGGAAAAGAGATTAGTAGATCCTTAATAAGGTAAATATAGAATTACCATATGACCTAGCAATTCCACTTCTAGGTGTGCTCAGATGTATTGAGAACAGATGTTCCAACACAAACTTGTACTTGAACATTTATAGCAGCACTATTCACAATAGCTAAAGAGTAGAAATAACTCAAGTGCTTATTATTTGATGAATAAACAAAATATGCGATATCCATCCAATGGCATAGCATTCAACCCTAAAAAGGAATGAAATACTTATACATGCTACATTATTGATTATTCTTAAAAACATTATGCTAAATGAAATATGCTAGACAAAAAGGGTGGCATAGTGATATTATCATTTATATTAAATATTCACAATCACAAATTCATGGAAACAGAAAGCAGATCAGTCACTGTCAGAGGCTGGGGGAGGAATAAATGGGCAGTGACTGTTTAATGGATTATGAGTTTCCTTTGGGGGTGATTAAAGGTTCTATAACTAGATAATGGTGATGGTTGTAAAATATTGGGAATGTATAATATTTAATGTCACTGAATTATAAACTTTAAAATTGTTAAAATGATAAATTTTATGTAATGTGTATTTTACCACAATAAAAAATCACATACTCCTATATTTACAATTAAAAATATTCCCTCAAGAAAAATCCAGCCCTAGATGGATCCAATGGTGAATTCTTCCAAACATTTAAGGATTTAATTAAACTTATTTTATAAAAATGTTTCTATTAAAAAGAAAAATAGGGTATTCTTCCCAACATATATTTGAGGCCAAAATAACTTTGATATTAAAAACTACCAATGATATTCTAGGAAACTAAAAAAAATGAAAAAGATATTCCAGGAAACTAAAAGTACAAAACAAAATACCCATGTCAAAATATATGTGATACAAATGTAAAAATATATAAAAATCCACAATACCAAAAGATCAATTTATTTGAAGAAATCAAGGGGGATTTACAGTTTAAAAATCACATCATTAACAAAAGGAAATCAAGGGGGATTTGCAGTTTAAAAATCACACCATTAACAAAAAAGTCAAGGTTAAAATGTAATTATATCAACAGGTGAAAAAACATCATTTGATATAGTGTATCAGACATTCATGATTTAAAGAAAACCGTCAAGAAACAAAAGGAATAAAGGAATAGTGTTCAATATATATAAAGGTTTATTTACCAATAAGTCTACAGCAAACATATGTAATGATAAGATATTGCAGCCTTCCTCCTGAAATCTGGAATGAGATCAGGATTCTCTCTATTACTAAATAACCATTTCTTTTGTAAATTATGCTGGAGAACTTACTCATGATAAAAAAAAAATAACAAGTAATATAGGTTAGTTAGAAATAGAAAGAACCTAAACAAGCTCAATGGGAAGTGAAAAAAGGAAATATTACAACTGATACCACAGAAATACAAAATATCATCTGTGAACACTATAAAAATCTCTATGCACATAAACTCAAAAACATTAAGGAAATGGATAAATATCTAGAAACACAACCTCCCAAGGCTCAATCAGGAAGAATTAGAACTCCCGATCAAACTAATTATGATCAATGATATTGAAGCAGCAATAAAAATTCTTCCAACTAAAAACATCCCTGGAAATCCATAAACGTGATTCACCACATAAACAGAAGCAAAAACAAAGATCATATGATGCACTCAATAGATGGAGCACTCTTTTATTATAAAAAACTCTTAACAAAATAGGCATAGATGGAACATACCACAACATTATAAAAGCCATATATGACAAACCCACAGCCAATATTATACTGACTGTCGAAAAATTGGCAGCATTCCCACTTAGAACTGGAACAAGTAAGGGCACCCATCGTAACCACGTCTATTCAACATAGTGGTGGAAGTCCTAGCTGGAGCAGTCAAGCAAGAGAAGGAAATCAAGGGCATCCAAATGGGGGCAGAAGAACTCAAACTATCACTCTTTGCTGTTGATATGACTTATATCTGGAAAACCTCAAAGATTCTGCCAAGAGACTATCACAGAAGGTAGGGTTGTTTTTTTTTTGTTTTTTTTTTTTGGTTTGTTTGTGGTTTTTTTTTTTTTTGTGTGTGTGTGTGTGTGTGTGTGTATGTGTATGTGTGTGTGTGAGAGAGAGAGAGAGAGAGAGAGAGAGAGAGAGAGAGAGAGAGAGTGAGTGAAAGGGATGGAGAGACAAAGAAAGAGAGAAGAGAGAGGTGGCCTGATTTTAAATTATTATATGTAAAAAGAGCTAAGAACAGGAAAACTACTAAACAAAAACACATTCGAAAGAATAATATGACCATATATTAAGAATTACTATGAAGTTACCATAAATTTGGCAACATCATATAGACAAAAGAATAGAACTAGTGAAATTAGGATGGCTCAGAAATATTTCTGACATATATGTTCACTTAATATATGACAGGTGACACCATAGTACAATCAGGGAAGCATAGGTTATTTAATAAATGGTGTGAAATCAGTTGGAAGTCTAAATGGAAAAAAAAGTGAAACTTTACTTACTTTTACCTTATACAGTAGTGTCCTCTTATCCACAGCTTCGGTTTCAGTTACCCAACATCAACTATGGTCCAAAAATATTCAATGGAAAATTCCAGAAATGAATAATTTATAAGTTTTAAATTGTGCCTCATTTTGAGTAGCATAATAAAATCGCATGCCATCCTGCCTAAAACATAAATAATTCCCTCTTTTCAGCAGATCCATGCTGTCTATGTACATCAAGCATGAGTCACTTAGGTCTGAGTTATCAGATCAACTGTTGTACTATCACAGTGCTTGAGTTCAGTACTTCATAATGGTCCCCAGCATTTAAGAATAGTGATGCTGGCAATACTTACATGCCAAAGAGAAGTCATAAAGTGCTTCCTTTAAGAGAAAAGGTGAAAGTTTCGACTTGAGGAAAGAGAAAAAAATTGTACTGTGAGGTTGCTAAGACCTATGGTAAGAACCCATCTTCTATCCATGAAAAGTGTGAAGAAGGAAAAGGAAATTCATACATAATATGTATAGAGTTCAGTATTATCCACAGTTCCAGGCATCCACTGAGTGTCTTGGAATTTAAAACTCTCAGATAAGGGTGGACTATTGTACCATGTATAAAAATGAATTCAACATCTATTTCTTATCTATATGTGAAAAGAAAAAAAAACATAAAAGCTTTCAGAATTTAATATGGACAAATCTTGTTATGACTTTGGGGTAAGTATACATTTTGTAAAATAAAACACAAAATGCCCTTAATTATAATATAAAAGGTTACATTATGACTATTTGTGAATCAAAGGTGATCAGCAAGAAGGTGAAAATGCACATCTTAATGGAGGAGACGATACCTGATATACATACATTCAACAAGGTCTTCATATGGAAATACATACAGAACTTCATTAAATCACAAGAAAAAAAAGACAACTCAATAAAAATAGTGGAGGAAAAATTTTCAATGAACATTTCACAGTGACTTTTAAACAAAATCAATAAGAAATGGCAAATTACTCATCTTCATTTCTGTATAGGGTAAAGCAAATTTATAATGGCATGCTCCTATAAGAATTGCCAAAATTTAAAAAGATAGAAAAGTAAGGATTGTTGGTGAAGAAATATTGATAGAACAACAGGAAGTCTTATATACAGGTGATGAAGGCATTATTAACAAAAACACCTTGTAAACTCTTTCTAGAAAATGTTACATTTTAGAATTGTGTGAAAGTTGCTAGAGACAAAAGTTATATGCGGTAAGATCCATTTATTTAAAGTACAAATGACAGAACTAATCTGTGTGATAGCCATCTGAAGAGTGTTTGTAATAGGGAATTTGAGTAGTATTTAAAGAAAACATCAGTTCTTGTGGTTCCGATGATATCCTAATTTTTTGTGTGGGTAATAGTAATGCAGGTATGTGTGTGTTCATTTTGTGACAGTTCATCAGTCTGTACATATAAGATTTATATCCTTTTCTTAATATATATTTTAGTTCAATTAAAAAATTTACCTAAAAATTAAAATGAAGAGATGAATAATCAAAAACAACGCATTTCTTACAAACTGATTTCTTGCTATAACATTAGAGTGCTTTTTCTATTTTTCTGTAAGACCAAAAATAGTTATGAAGTACAACAAAAATCGATATTAAATTATACAATAAGAATTTTAATTCACTTCTCATCTTGATGTGCTCATTACAGGATAAAAATAAAACATTAGAATAAAATCCACTAACGTTGAGGCATATATTTTGAGTGTATGGCTGACCATATTTATATATATGAAAAGAAAGGTAATATGAATTCACTTATTTAATTTAAACTTTAAATTAAAAAGTTGATGTTAATGAAGTGAAACAACTCTTATTAAAATTCCCTTAGACTTGTCATTAATACATATTGCTTCATTCTCAACTGCAGGTGTACTCACATTATTATAAATAAAATCACCCATCTTTAAGCAAAATAAAATTATCTCTATTTTAATTATTGTATATGTAACCAACATTTGTGGATCCCTATTTGTTCATGTTAACAGGAGTGGACATTTTATAGACAAGTAAATTTCTTGGAGAATTAAATATATTTTTGAAATGGAAAATTTCAATCATCCATGAAATTAAACAGTGCTTTAGAAGAAAAAAATCTTTTCAATTACGGATTCTGTCCTCCCATCTTAGATTCTCGCTTTAAATTTCCATGTCAAAGTAAATAGTGTCTTGTTCTAAAACAAACCCCTAGGAAGTTTCTATCTCATGTACACTTCCCTTTTACTCTTACAATCTCTTTATGTAGTGCCTGTGTTTTTACTTTTCTGATAGAACTTGCTTGCTGTAAAATTCTACTTGCTTGCTTGTTTTTACTATATCTTATTATGATCTTGTAGGCCCCCTAACACTCTGTCCAAGTTTATATTTATTTCTTTTATTCTGATTTTAGTAAGTTTTTTATTGTTTGAGGAAGAAAGGAAGGAAGAGAGGGATGGAGGGAGGGAGGAAAGATAGGAAAGAAACAGTAGACATTAGGAGGATCACTTTTTGTCCTTGTCAGTAACATAGCAGTGGAAACCTAGTTTCTTGTCTCTCTGTTTGCTCCTGAGGTAAATGTATCATTTCTTTGCCATTTTCTAAGGGTTAGAATGTGTTGTTGTTTTTGTATTATTTAAATATTTTCTAAATATTAATTATGAAGAGATGAAACTCAAATAAACTTAAGGAACAAAATCTAGGTAGAACTATCCTTCAAGCTTCAATATAAAAGAAATTCTGGTATGCAATGAAATAAAATGTCAATAGGTCTGATACTCCCTAGCTACTCATTAAATTTCCTTCAATCTTGTATAGTAAGGATAAGTCCACCAAATTATTTTATTGTCCTTGTAAGCTTGGGGATTATGCTTCAGGATCCCACAAAAAAATTATCTTGTGCTATAGAACATATTAGGAAAGTTTTAAGTACAGATAATATTGCTTTAGTTATGAAAAATATTAAATAGATAAAAAATATATTCAAAATTTGATAAGGTCTAGTCTTGCTTCTTAATACATCTTTCCTAGTATGGAAAAAACTTGTCTGGTACTACAAACTAGTACAACCCCTATGGAAAGTAATATAGAGATACCTTAAAGAGCTAAAAGTAGAACTACCATTTGCTCCAGCAATCCCATTACTGGGCAACTATCCAGAGGAAAACAAGACATTCTATAAAAAAGACATCTCACTAGAATGTTTATAGCAGCACAGTTCACAATTGCAAATATATGGAAACAACCCAAATATCCATCAATCCATGCGTGGATTAAAAAAATGTGGTAATGTATATCATGGAGTTCTACCCAGCCATAATAAACAATGGTGAACTGACGCCTCTTGTATTATCCTGGATGGTGCTGGAGCCAATTCTAGTAAGTGAGGGATCAATCACAAGAATGGAAAAACAAGCACCACATGTACTCACCATCAAGCTGGTATTTATGGATAAACACTTATGTGCATATGTGATAATAACATTTACTGGGTGTCAGGCAGGTGGGAGGGGGGAGAAGGGGATAGGTATATTCACACCTAATGTGTGTAGCGCACACTTGTCTAGGGGATGGGAATGCTTGTACCTCTGACTTGGGTGGGGAAAAGGCAATATATGTAACCTAAACATTTGTACACCTATAATATTCTGAAATAAATAATAAATAAATAAAATTGTCATTAAAAGCATTAAATAAAAAGAAAAACTTGGCTGATATATTTTTCTGTCAGAGTAAGACAGAAATTTCTGATTTTTTTTAAATTAGAATTTTAAATATTCAAAGCACTACTGGCATGTGTATAATCCCCTTATATAAATCTATTTATGAAGTCAAATTTTATTAAAAATTCCTTATAAATCAAATACACATGTCTTCAATATGAAATATTTACAGTTAAAATTAAAGAAAAGAATAAGTTTTAAAAGCATTTTTAAAGAAGACTACTGAAATCAAGGGCTGCATCTCCACTTTCAGGTGTAGAATCTCCTAAAAGGTAGAAGGCAGAATTAGAAGAATGGGTAGATTTCGTTGTAACTAAACATAAAAATAGAAGAAAAAATAGAATCATGATTATAGTGCCAGTAAGAAATATGACCTAAGCAAATGCAAATCACGAATACATATAAGTGATATTTAAGTGTTTTGATAGGCAAAGAGTAAAAGGCGAATGAGGCTATCACGCATTTGGGTTCCCGCCATATATTTCTGAAGTGGAAGTGCAGAGTCTGAGGGGATGTTGGTGAGAGCTGAGATGAAGAGAAAATTGAAATTGTCACAATATAACACTTCATGAGCTATTTATGCAGTTATAAAGATACTCAAATCATAGGAACTGAGATTGAAAATAGATACGATTATGAATCTATAATTTTTGTTTCAGGAAAAAAGGGTAGAAATAGTGGGTGTGATATTTAAGCATATAGGATTTGAGTGTTAAGTATTTAGGAATTTCTAAATTCCTCAGATTAGGGAGTTTGTACTTTGTTCAAAACAGCTTTATGAATGCTGAAAATAAAATAACTTTATCAAATTTTCTTTCTAAGAAATACATGAGAAGGCAAAAATCATACCTGAGAAAGGTATGTTTCTGGTAATCATTTAACAGGAAAAACATCACTTTAGAACTTTGAAGATATGCCCTAATGAATGTTGTTTGCCTTGTTTTAAAAAATTGAATATTGTAAAAAAATCTATATCTCTAATTGCTGTTTAGTAATAACAGACTTAAGTTTAGTAATAATAGTAATAATAGTCTTGAGTTACAGCAATAATAATAAAAGCTGATTTGTAGAAAATTAGTATAGAGACCAAATTCTTTGTTTCTGTTCAGTTCATGCACACATAGCCAATTGAATCCTATAAATTGATTAATGAGTTTATGAGATAAAGATTATGGAAGCATTTCTTTATAAGTGATAGAACACTGTTTCTCTTATCTATCTATTTTTATCATTATTATCATGGGCTAATGAACTGAACATGCCTCTTATGTACTTACACTACTATAATAAAATAACATAGAAAGATAAAATATATTCCATATAATGCAAATGAATGGATGGCATTTTTATCTGCAACTTTGTGTTTCAAGGCTGAATGTACCTATAATCATATAGTTTCTTTCATTTATATATTTGTATATGTTTATTGTTATTCCAAATTTGATTACCTAAAATTTTAATAGTTGACATAGATTAGTTTCCAATCATATGTCTCATTTCATTACACATATACGCATATGTGTACACAGAAACACAGAAAATGGATATTTAATGATAGTATCTCAGTAATTTAATAAAATGCTTATCAGTTTTAGTATGAAACCATGTTAACCCTACATACATAATAAAGAAGAAATTAATCCCTTTAAATTACTATGTAATTTTTTGTAATTTAAAAAGAGATACATTATTTTTTTAAAGTGAACAATTTATTCATTTGTCTGAAAATAAATGTAAAAATTTATACAATTTTAAAATTAAATCTTTTTTTCCACTCACACTAAAATAAATTTTATCCTGCAATATGAGCCAGTAATACATCATTTTAACCATCTGTGCACATTAGGAGAAATTATTAACTTAAGAAGCTACATTTTATACTAGATAACGCCTTTCATTGATCTTTATTGACTATATCTTATGTGTCTTGAATACTTCATGGCTTTAAAAGCTCTTAAATGTTTTTAGTTGTTCCTATATATGGTTTCATGCATTCTGAATGAATCCTAGGTTATTAGTTTCCTATTGCTAATATAACAAGTTAGAACAAATTTTATGACTTAGAAAAACACAAAGTGATTATCTTAAAGTTCTGGAGATCCAGAAGTCTGAAATGGGCCTATCTGGGCTAAATTTACAGTGTACAAATGGCTGCATTCCCTCTCCTCCAGAGGAGAATCACTTTTCTTCATTTTCCAGATTCAAAGACCAATGACATTTTGTTGCTTATGATCTCCTTCCTCTACCTTCAAAGCCAATAAACAGAGTCCTCATGCTACTATTTCTCTGACTCTCTCTATCAATATCTTCCACAACAGTTTATGCACTTACAAGGATCCCTGTGAGCACATTAGTACCACGTGGAAAATCCATTGAAAGATCAGCCAATTAGCAATCTTAATCCCCTTTGCCATGTGACCTAACACATTAACTGGTTGCACGTTTTAATATGTGAACATCTTGGAAGGAGGGGAAAAACGTTGTTTTGCCTATCATGCCTAGCTATAGATGAAGGAGAATCATTGATAGTGCAGTAAGTGTAAATAAATAATTGTCCTTCAAATAATCGTAGCTATAGTAAATTGAATTTGTCACAATATAAAACTTCATGAGCTATTTATGAGGTTATAAAGCTTTTCAAATCATAGAAACTGAGATTGGAAATAGATAAGATTGTGAATCTATCATTTTATTCAAGAGAAATGGTGAGTGTGATATTTAAGCATATATGATTTGAGTGTTAAGTATTTAGGAATTTCTAGGCCATACTCTATGACTAAATTCAGTAGGATAAGGGATAATATTATAAAGTATTTTTTAATGCTTCACAAAAAAATAGATTTGACTTTATCTATACTTATAATAATCATAAATATTTGTATACCTGCAACTGATCAGGAAATTATTTTTTATAAATAAAACAGAAAACAAATCATGTAGAATTTGATTGCTTTAAAGATCTCACTTATCTTCCCCTCTCTGTATCTTGCCATTTAACATGTTTCTTTGTGGTTATTACATCTAATGAATTTTTGGGGTGGTCTTATTGCTTGGGTTGGCCATATTAACGACATGACGGGATTAATGGTTTGAAAAGCACTGAATGTGATTCAGTCTCTCATTCCCCCCCAAAAAATTATATACCTGGGCAAGTTATCTTAGATTAGAAAAATTTGAAACATGTGGCGCAGATATAAACCACCCCAGATGAATTCATCCTATATTAGCCTTATCACAGCCAATATCATTGTATAATTATACAACTATTCACATAGGCATTATATTATTGATGGAAATATTGGTAGATTCTACATTTGGAAAGTTACTAATAATGCACAGAAAACATTACAGTACATGTATTTGGTTCACATGTGCATATATTTAGAATGAATCTTATAATAGTAACATGTATTTGGTTTTTAAATTATTTTATTTTTAATTATTATCAGAATATAATAATTGTATATATCAGATTTTATTTGAATTAACATATTTTTAATTTTGTCTTCATTTAGTGATATTTGCTGAATACAGAAATCTCAATTAGCTGCTTGATTCTTTCTGTACTTCAGAGATATTTCATAGTCTTCTAGGACCATATTTTCTTTTTGAAAAATCATTTGCTAGTCTTGTTGGCCCACTGAAAGCAATCTATTGTTGTAGTTTTCACCATTTGCCTTTAAGATTTATTTTTGTTTTTGGTATCCTATAGCTTTATAATGATGTTTCTAGTTATTATTTCCTTGAAATTCATCTTTTGAGGGATATGAAGAGCTTCTTGAAGTTGAATGTGTTTCATTACTTTTGAAAACTTCTCAGTCAATATTTTTTCAAACATTACTTTTTCCCCATTCTCTTTCTCTTGTCCTTTGGAAGCAGCAATAATGTATCTCTCAACATTCTATTTGTGTCTCAATCTCATTTTTGTATTTTACATCCTTTTTTGGTTATCTATGTTTCAGTGTGGATGTTTTCAATTGATTTACCATACAGGTCACTAATCTTCTCTGTGTATTTATTTTGGTTTGTTGAAATCTTAATTTTAATTATTGTAACCTTCAAACCTAAACTTTTCCTTTTATCCTTTCACTGATATATTTTGATATTTTAGTGATACTTTCCATTTTTATCATCATTTTTGAGTATATCCATCATCTAATCTAAAGTTTATGACATATCATCAGCATCAGATATGGCTTGTATATATTTTCTATCACTTTTTTTTCCCTTTTTTGTTTCATCATTTGATTTTATTTCCTGGCAGTGCTTCTTAATTTTTGTATTATGTATAGAAACAATGTAGAGGCTCTGCATGGGTTGACCTCTGTCCAGAGAATAGTTATTCAATTTTCTGGCAGTGAGCTAAAGTAAAGCAGTTTACTTTAATCCGATCAAGAATTAAGATATCTTAGAGATGGGTTTCAGCCATTTTTGCTCTAAGTCCAGTTTATCTTTAGTTTTAGCGTGTATCCTTTTAGCTATCTCAAATTGAGAGTCTGGAGTATATGCTATTGCCCCTCTCCATTGGTGGCAATTGATTCTTACTATAATCTGATTGTTCAAAGATCTGCTTTTATTTTTAAATTTTGCTTCTACTTTCTGCTTGGCTCATTTACCTCTTGTCCTATAAAACATAGCTTCCGGAGAATGCTTTGAATAGAAAAGCATCAAGAAACGTCTGGTTTTCTGCCCATTTTTTTTTTTTTTTAGATTGGACCACTCTATTAGCTACCATCAGAGCTGAACTCCAATTTCTCTCTTTCCTTACCCATGAGATCACAGGTGGCTCTGAACTGCTGATTTTTTTCTCAGCTTCTGGGCCTCACACACCTGTGAGTCAGTTAATACCACAAGAGGAAATGTGATCCCATACTCTTTTCACCCTCCTTCAGATCTAATTCCTAATATCCTGACTTTCTTGATTGCTTTTGCATGACTATAAATAGTCATTTCATGTATTTTATTCTGTTTGTATAATCAGCTTGGAGTGTTGTTCTTATACAAAGTAATTTGTCATAATTGGAAGTGTAAGTTAAAAAATAGTTTTAAACTAATGACCAGTACAGTTTATTCAGATCTTCTGTGAATGAATCTTTCTTATCTATGTTTCCACTCAAAGGACATGTCCTCAAACAATCCCTGACAATGATATTAAAAATTGTCACGACTCCAAGTCTCTATTATATCACATATCCTTATTTGATAGCCATTATATTACTTACCACTGTATAAAATACATATGTGTGCATGTGTGTAAGGTTCATTTAATTCCACAATGAATACCTCAAAACAGACTAAAATTGTTTTTCTTCCTCATTCCAGCACTGTATTCTCTATATCTGGAACTTGACACAGAAAAAAATGATAAGTATCTATGTGTGAATTGTAATCTATATATTTGTGAATTAATGAAAGAATGAATTACTGAATGATTATATATGAATAATTTTACCATTAATATTTTACTATATGTGACATTTTATTAAATTGCACTAAATCAGAAAACTAGTGAGTATTTCAGTTATATTCTTAACCAACCATTCTAACTTCAGAGTCCAAGAGGAATATCAAAGACAAAGAAAAAAATAATAATATAAGGCCTATCATTATAATTTGTATAAGTATAAACTTGCTATACTGGATATAAGATAAGCTAAAAAGTTATAACGGAAATACTTCAATTTTTGAAAAAGGTTAGAAATAATATAAAATATGCAACATTGTCAAAAGACAAAATACATGTTTACTATGCATGAAATTTTAATATACATCAAGGATGACACCTCAAATTTGTAGAGAAAACATGAGCTGTGCATTTAAACTTTGCTTAGAAAGTTGATTGAATGTATATCAGAAAAATAATGTAGTGAGGTTCTCTTCTCACATAAGCAAATAAATTCCAGAAGAATTAAAAATAGAAGTATATCGAAATTATCTGCCATCCAAATACCTTTTATTTTTTTTCTTTTAGAAACTAGAAATTTTATATAAAATCAATATATGCTAAATAATCAATTTTTTAATTTTATTTTTTATATTAGCGTATTATGGGGGTACAAGTGTTAAGGTTATGTATATTGCCCTTGCCCCCCCTCGAGTCAGAGTATCAAGCGTGACCATCCCCCAAACGTTGCACATCTCACTCATTGTGTTTGTATATACCCATCCCCTCCCCCCCCACCCGACACTCAATAAATGTTATTACTATGTGTCCACTGAGATGTTGATCCGTTAATACCAATTTGCTGGTGAGTATTGGTGTTTGTTTTTCCATTCTTGAGATACTTCACTTTTCCATTCTTGAGATACTTCACTTAGTAGAATGAGTTCCAGCTCTATCCAGGAAAATACAAGAGGTGCTATATCACTGTTGTCTCTTAAAGCTGAGTAGTACTCCATGGTATACATATACCACACTTTATTAATCCACTAATGAAATGATGGGCACTTGGGTTGTTTCTACAACTTTGCAATTTATACCAAATACCTTTTAAATATTAGAAAAATTTGTAGTGGAATTTTTATAATAATTGTTCAGAGAAACTAAGATTACATGGAATGTTTTTAAACGTAGGAAATTAGAAATTCAAGCTTTAATGTTTCAAATATTAATAATATATTTTTATCTCAAGATAATATGTCCGGAGAAGCAGTTTCTAGAGTTATTTTGTAAGCCAATATCAGAACATCTCTAATTGTTGTGGCATTTCATTATACCTTCTGAATCATGCTTGCTCACTTTTATCCAAACTACATTAAAAAAATCAAAGCCATATGGTCCCTCTATTTTTAAAGTGGGAGCAGAAAGAGAAAGTAGTTGATAATGGGAAGAGTAAGCAATTAGCAAGATCTAACTCATTTAGGCAGATACAAACCTTAAAATTACATGGAACCACAGATAAAACACAGTAAACTAATTTAAAAATAAATGAATGACAAAAGAGATGCAAAGTGCTTTTAAAAAATTAAAAATAATCAAAACTTTTCAAAAGTTCCCACAAACCAATGTGATATAGATGCAACAATTTTTTCAATTCCAAAGTCTATAAACAATAAATCTATAGAATCTCTCCAATGTTCCAATAAAAAATAAAAGATGCTCATCATCATTAATAAACAGAAAGTTGCAACTAAAATCAGGAATAAAATCTCACTTTTTTTCTCAAAAATGTGACCAAACAGTGAAAGAATTCTGATATAAAGTATAAGAAAATGAGAGTTTTTTTTTATTATGTGATTTGTCTGGGAATGCAGAGTGGTAAAAAATTGTGAAAACATTTTAGATTTATTTGGAAATCACTGAAATTTTAAATGACTTCCCATTTCGTATCTCAATTCCACTTATAGGAATCTATAGTAAGAATAATCATAATAGCTAATATTTATTCAGTATATCCTCTGGGCCAAAACCATTTTGAGGTATTTGCTCACTTAAATTATTTCATTTTCGAAACTGTACCATGAGTTATTAATAGTTACTAACATTGACTCATTTTGTGACTGAGGAAACAGGGCAGAGAGGTAAAAGCAGCTTACCTATGTTTACACAGCTTGTCAGCAGCAAATAGATGTAACTCAGGGCATCCAGGGTCCAGATTCCAGACGGGTCATTACATTCATTATATTATCCTTTTAATATAAAGAAAGACATGCCCATGACGGGATAAATGCAAAGATATATTTTTGCATATACGCAAAGATATCACTTTTAATAAAAAATTGCAAACAATGCCTTGTCTACTAAGGGGTGAACAATTAATTATTATATTATTATTACTCTAGAAAATGACGGAGTTATTTTATAGAATTAGCTAAATGATAAGCAACTGAGTATAGAATGATTATTTAAATACACAAAATAACAAAAACATCCATACAGACACAAACACACACACAGGAAAAGAAGGCACAAAGCTTAAAAGTGATTTTCTTTAGGGAAAAACTGAAATTAGTTTGATTTGCAAAGTTTTGGTCATTATAATCTTGTACTTTAATAAAGAACTAACAAGAATTTTTAAACATAGTGTTTATTGTTATAATGTTAACTAACCACCAGAAGAAATCAATATATTATCTCTTAAATATGGTGGACAAAAGTAGTAGGGCTAAGAAGTGAGGAGGAAGGAGTAGCAGAGGTTGTAGTTGCTTTTCATTTTATTATCATATTACTTATTTTTAAGCATGCATGTGCACTGTTTTTATAACATTAAAAATACCATTTGCCCAGCAATGTAAATGTATGTTACTGAACTGCACACTTAAAATGGTCAAATGATAAATTGTGTCATGTGTATTTTACTACAATTTTATAAAATAAAAGCAATTTAAAAGTGGTTAGCATAATCTAGTTTTAATAAGATTTTTCCATCTAACTATCTGTATATATGTATAGAAAACAGTCTAGAAAAATATCCTCTAATTTGGTAAGTTATTTATAAGAAGTATGATTTTGGATATTGTTTTTATAATTTTGTTTGGTTGTTTTTTACTTATTGAAGTGGATGACTGAAAGAAGGATAAATAACGCTAAATGGCTAACTAAGAAATTTACCTTGATGAATTTATGTGAATAGATTAGAAAATGTTAAACTGAAACTGAAGAAAATCATTAAGTGGCACAGTAATCCCTCTGAGAAAGAAAGAGATAATGGTAGCAAAGTCTAGGAAAATGGGGAGAAATACATGGTTTCAAGATGTATTACAGTTGTGTAAATATCAATACATTTTAAACAATTTGTGCTTAATAATTGATGCATAGACATCAGTGCCATGAAAGATGTTCAATCTTTTGCCTTAAAAACGAAGTAGAATGTGTCATTTTTATATTCTAATAGAATGTTAACGTATAAAATGTTAATAGAAATATGTTGTGAACAACCTAATTTTAGGTACTTGCTGAACATATTCATGAAATTTCCAGGTAGCAGTGAAATGTGAGGGCATACAGCTCAGAAGAACAATCTAAATAAGGGAAATGGGGCCAATAGTGAAATGCTCTGGTTGATAAATGGAAGCATGCTTTGAATGAGCTTTCTTACAAGGAAAATCAGAAGAGAAAGAAAATAAGATTCAGAAAACATTTAAATATTAACATTAAAAAGAAAAAGGCTGCCAAGGGGACCAGAGCTGGCTTTCGATCAAATTAAGAAAATGTTATATCATAAGTTATGTTTAGTAAGTGAGGCATATACATGAGATTCATGAAAGATATTCAATCTTTTGCTTTAAAAACTAGGCAGATTTGTTATCCATTGTGTCCCAAGGGATGAGAATAGTTGATGTGTGAGGAAATGGTTAGCAGACTCAAATAATGGAGACTTTATCCAAGTTGAATAAAGTGCTCATTAAGTTTTTCACCAAGATGATTGGTAAGATAGTTTTAGTTTATTCTAGGGGCAGTGGCTAAAAAGCATTGGGTTTAAGGATGAACAGGATTAGGAAACATTAGAATGAAGACAAATTTTTAAATATTTCTTCTTATATCAAAAAGAATAAGAAAAGGATACTCGAGAGAAGACTTTATGTACAAGGTATTTTTGAAGAGGCCAAGACTTTTGTAGTGTAAGCGTTATGGAAAAATGTCATTAGGAAGAAGAGGTAGAAAAAAAGATAACTGAAAAAGGCACTTGCTACTACTGAGAATGAAGGAATATATGAGAGTCATAAACTAAATCAACAGATTAGGCTTAAAAACTAGGAGAGAGAGAGGGCATTCAGGAAAATGTATAAGCATAGTGGCAAGAAAAGATTTCCATTTATTAGTATATCCAGTATCTTATTGTGTCACCTTCTGAGAATGAAGCAAATTTGGAGTTGTCCCAGATAACAGAAGACTGAAGGTTTGACATGGCTACATGAGACTACACTAGCTGAGTGGAATTGTTAGATTGATGTTTTTTTTTTTTTTGAGACAGAGTCTCGCTTTGTTGCCCAGGCTAGAGTGAGTGCCGTGGCGTCAGCCTAGCTCACAGCAACCTCAAACTCCTGGGCTCGAGCGATCCTTCTGCCTCAGCCTCCCGAGTAGCTGGGACTACAGGCATGCGCCACCATGCCCGGCTAATTTTTTATATATATATCAGTTAGCCAATTAATTTCTTTCTATTTTTATAGTAGAGACGGGGTCTCGCTCTTGCTCAGGCTGGATTTGAACTCCTGACCTTGAGCAATCCGCCCGCCTCAGCCTCCCAGAGAGCTAGGATTACAGGCGTGAGCCACCGCGCCCGGCTAGATTGATGTTTTTAAATCTGCAATGTATTTAACTATTTCTGATGTATATTACCATCAAATTCAAAATGTTTATAATGTTTCTAATGGATAAACTCACATGAACTAGAATAGTGGCATAATGCAGAATAAAAAGAGTAGTAGTGGCCGGGCGCTGTGGCTCACGCCTGTAATCCTAGCTCTTGGGAGGCCGAGGCGGGCGGATTGCTCAAGGTCAGGAGTTCAAAACCAGCCTGAGCAAGAGCGAGACCCCGTCTCTACTATAAATAGAAAGAAATTAATTGGCCAACTGATATATATATAAAAAAAAAAAAAAAAAAATTAGCCGGGCATGGTGGCGCATGCCTGTAGTCCCAGCTACTCGGGAGGCTGAGGCAGAAGGATCACTCAAGCCCAGGAGTTTGAGGTTGCTGTGAGCTAGGCTGACGCCACGGCACTCACTCTAGCCTGGACAACAAAGTGAGACTCTGTCTCAAAAAAAAAAAAAAAAAAAAAAAAAAAAAAAAAAAAAAAGAGTAGTAGTATTACACATATCTCTTATTCTTTACATCCATTTGAAAAGTCTGGTGTGGTTGTCTACAGTAGTTCTCAAGTGGGAAGAGTATTACAATAGAAATGGGCAGATTGTTTTATTCAGATAATCAGTTTTGAACAAGGAGATTTTTGCATTGAAATGAAGCTGATGTAGCACTTGAATAAACACTATACAGTAAAATGGAATTACCCAGCTTCTTCCCACCCCCTTTAACCCCATACAACTAATTTTTAAAAGAAAAGATATATATTAAAATTATTTAACAAAATAGTTCCAGATTACATTAATATTGCAGTGAAATTTTAAGAATTTCCTTAAAGAGTTTTATATGTGCAATTTTGAAATAAAAATGATTTTGAAAACATTTTTAACTTTATAATTTTGCTTAGAGGTAACTTATTTCCTGCTATGTCAAGATAGCCAGAGATCCATTATTGTTAGAGATCTATTCTTATCTAAATATATAAATGAGAAATTATTACATTAAAGGAAGTAGTTTCATTATAAAATACAAAAATAAGCAAATAAATGCCAAACTCTTCCATTCCAACTTTTTATAGTTGGTGCAATATAGCCTAATGGGAAAACAAATACATCAAAATGTGTTGTATTGCTTTTATTATGTTTCTATAACAACCTCTAGAGAAAGAATTATTATTAATAGTAGTTATTGCTCTTGAAACTATATTGCCTTTCCAATAAGATATAATCCAGAAGTTTTGAACTTTTTAAAACTAGCCAGGAACTAGACGTAATAATTGCACAGGTATCTATGGTTTCCTATCCAAAAATCATAAAAGCAATTACAGAGGTTACTGCCTGTGCTAAATCCCCCTGATGATTTTACTGAATATTTTTCTTTTCTTTCCAAAACTACAGAATAGTTTTACTTTTTGCCATTTGATAAAGAGTTATGAACTAGCCTTTGGCTTTAACAGACCAGGACCAATTTCTTGAAAATTTTTGAAAAGTGGGAGTCTTCATGGACACAGATAATGGTTTATAGTGTATAGCTTTATGATCATTTGAGAGTACACTACAGAATTGCTTGACTGTTTGGTTATACACAAATGATACTGACAAGCAGATGAAATATTTTATTTAACAATTATATGAATTAGTGAAATGAAGTTTAAATATATATAAATATATATTAGCATCATTCATCAAAATTTTGTAAAGTTGATGATTTTTCACTTTTGCTTAGCTTATCTTCTGCAATAATCAGTTAAGGTCTACTTAGGGTTGGAATCCTGTGCTTCAGGAGTTTAGAGGAAAGATATGGAAGATGTTTGAAATTATTCCATAGGATGAGAAATATTTAATGTTTTTTACACAAATAGCACAATTATAGATAGTATATGGTGAAATTTACTTGTAAATGTTCACATTATCTATAGAGAGAAAACAAAAGAACTATTAAGTGATGTAGCTAAGAAGTTTCTATTTTAGCCCATAGTAAATTACACTTTTTTTTTTATTGAGTTTGACCATCTATTTTGATGTCCTGAGTCACTCTTGACTCCACTGCATTCTTTTTTTTTGAGACAAAGTCTCACTTTATTGCCTATGCTAGAGTGAGTGCCGTGGCATCAGCCAAGCTCACAGCAACCTCAAACTCCTGGGCTCAAGCAATCCTGCTGCCTCAGCCTCCCAAGTAGCTGGGACAACAGGCATGCACCACCATGCCCTGCTAATTTTTTCTATATATATTAGTTGGCAAAATATTTTCTTTCTATTTATAGTAGAGACAGGATCTCGCTCTTGCTCAGGCTGCTTTGGAACTCCTGATCTTGAGCAATCTGCCAGCCTCACCCTACCAGAGTGCTAGGGTTACAGGCGTGAGCCACCGCTCCACACCTCCACTGCATTCTTTACAGGGACAGTCATATACTTGAATCAGGAAATGTTATTATTTTCAGGTTGTTCTAAGCCACTCAAAATTATACTAGTAAAATTTCATCAGTGGATATTGTGGAGTAGGTAGACCTCCTTTCTATATGCTCTGAAAAATGCCTGCTGCTGTTTGGGTACTCATTTGAGATCGTTTTCTGTAAATAAGAGGACTACTATTAGTCTATTTCTTCTGTCTCATGATATGCTCTATAATGAGGGTCAGAGGGAAGAGATTCATAACATATTTTACTGATTAAAGCTGAACATATAAAGGATTCTTCTTTGGATAAAACTAGAGGTTATAGGTCATTTCATGGAATAAAGCAGTAAATTTCATTCTTCACAGTAGCAGCTAATGAAATGTCTTCTATTTAACATATTGACTGCCACAAGAGAAAATAATTTTTTTTCCTTGGGATCACTAAGCTTTATTATAAAAATAGAATAAAAACTTCAAAAACAAAATTATCCTTTCTAACTTAATGAAAAAAATTGGTATTTTTTATTGTTTTCTGTGAGTTATATGTAACTTGAAAAATAGTTGTGAGTTACATATGCTTCATGAGGCCCCGGGCTCAAAACTAGCCTAAGTTAAATACAACTCACATGGCAGTTAATGTGTTAATCAAAGGGAACCAAGAATTGGAATGGTGGTTTGTAAGTAGTATTTATTAGTGTGTAAAAGAGATTGAAATCATGAGGAAACAACTTTAAAAAAAATTCACAACTTTATATCTCAGCAATATAGAGAAATGTTTATAATAAAATTTATTCGCTTAACTCTTGTAAAACTGAGGTCTACTGAAATGAACTAAAGATCCAAATAATTAATTTATCAAAGGAGTTAGGGAAGTAGCTTTTTGTGTTCTCCTATAGCTGCTTAGCTTAAAAAGGACTATAAATTTCACATTGAGAGTTGAGAATATTGGCAGAAAAATTGGATTATACGTGGCAAATAAATATTTTGTGGGATTGGCAAATAAAAGTATTTGATTTGCTAGATTTTAAGCCCCTTTATATAGTTGATATAAAAGTTTACGATGTATTTGAGACTGATGGGCTCGAACACAACTGTTTTATTTTAATCATTATTTAAGAGTCATATATGAAGGATCTACTGTTTTCTAGGCTGTCTACTATGTACTACATCTAAAGTTGTGAACAAGATAACAAGAATTAAATCTTATAGAGCTTTCCATCTGTTCTGTCTACCAGGAGAAATAAAGGGAAAAAAATAATGCTAGAAAATATTTCACTTGCTACATAAGGGAACAACTGAGATTACATGTGGAAGAATATTTAGTCACCTGGTATAATTTTGATAGAAGTTACAAACTAAGAAACTTGCATAAAAATATTTAAAATTTAAAACAAATTATCAACGTTTAAAAATTGATATTTAGGAGAAAAGTCTGTAATTATGGCCTCTTTTGAAAAGCTGGAGAATATGACAAAATTGGACAAAAACCCATATGATATTGGTCCACTGGGTCTTAGAGATGGTCATACCTTTTCCTTTTCTTTTATTTTTTTTAATTATTATGGGTACATAATAGTTGTATGTCAGCCTGAATCTATATATCTTACCATCACATGTTTACATGTTGAAATTGAGGTTGACAGTTGATATTTCATTTCTGTTTAACCAGCTGAGATATAGTTCATATATAAAAATGTAAATACTACATAGAAAAAAACCCAACAACAAAAATAAAACAGTTTGTTGTATTGAATACAAGGCCCTTTTAAGTATGTGTGATCCTTCTAGGGCAAATGATTTAAGATTTTGGGAAAGAAATGACACATAAGCTGAAATCTGAAGGATAAACAACAAAATAGTAAGGAAGACTTTAGCAGTAATTTATTTTCTTAGATATTAAATATTTGTGAGTGTCTAATGTGGTGAGCATGTGGTATATTGCTTTAGAAATGCACCTAGTTCCTATTTAATGGAGTTTACAGTGCATTAAGGGAAAGGTATGTGCCAAGACCAAGGATTTGAGAGAGCATGAAAAAAGGAATTTGAATAAGTTCATTATGTTTGAAGGTAGAGCTTGGGAGTGTTTTCTGATACATTATTTTGCAGACAGAATCTAAGCTTAAAAAGTCCTTATGAGCCACTATGTTAAGAAAATCTCATTTTATCCTAGACACAATCATAAGTAGAAAGCATAGCACATTTTCAGGGGACTAACATAATTATGTGTGCGTGCATGGTCCATGCCTGTACATGCTTGATAAAGACCTCCTTGACTGCAGATTGGAAAATTAATTAAAGAGGTGGAGCATGAAAGCCTGTAGTCTGATTAGCTTTCTTGATCAATAAAACAAGTGAGGGATGATGGTGTCCTCGAATAGCAGTGGTGGAGTTGCTAAGGAGTGAACTGAGTATAAAGTTACATATTTCTTAAATGAACATGAATATGGAGACATTCACCCCATTTTCCCAAGTGCCTAACACATTCCCTGGAAAAGGAGACATCAGTAATCTTGTTATAAATTGTTTTGTTATAAATAATATCATATGCTATACGTTGTGCCTGGCTCACAATAAGCTGCCTATGAAATAGTGAGTAAGGGCATTGTAGGCTCTGGAATAAAACTGATTTTAGAATTCAGACTGTTTATTTGAGGATCTTCCTTTTATTATCTGTATGACATGGAGACACATTATTTAATTTTATTGTGCCTCAATTTCCTCATTCATAAAGTGAGGCAAGGATTAAATGTGGGAATGCATGCAAAGGATGTAGAGCAGCATTTTGCATATACAGGGAGATCAAATTCCAACATGTTGCCTAATTGGTGATATGAGAAGCTGTGTCTCTCTAACCCTTTTCTACAATACTTTATCCAAATGTATAACATAACCCTTCTGCAGCAACCTCAGAGAAATACTAAGTGCCAAAAAATAGCTGGATGTGAAAATAAAAAGATGAATAGTAGAGGCAAAACAAACCATGGGAGATGTAGTAGTTTCCATGAAGAAATGTGCAGTTGTAAGCCTAGATGACACACAAAAATAGATGGCTAAATATACCAACTAAACTGTAGTTTCCCATGACCTACAGAGAATCAGGGAAATATAAAGAGCCTCAATAATAGGATTACCTTAATCCCTAAAAGTTTGAATAAAGCACAGACACAAAGGAGAAAAACTACCAAAGAGGAAAAATAAGAAGAGATTTGCTTGTGCTAATTTGTCTCTTCTTTTTTTTATTGTTTTTTATTTTTATTTATTTATTTATTTTCCCGGCATATTGTGGGGGTACAAATGTTAAAGTTACATATATTGCCCTTCTCCACCCCCCCCGCCCCCCTTGAATCAGAGCTTCAAGCGTGTTCATCCCCCAATTGGTGCGCATCGCATTCATTATGTATGTATATACCCATCCCCTCCTCCCTCCATCTGACACCCGATAAATGTTATTCCTATATGTCTACTTAGGTGTTGATCCGTTAATACCAATTTGCTGGTGAGTACATGTGGTGCTTATTTTTCCATTCTTGGAATACTTCACTTAATAGAATGGGTTTCAGCTCTAGCCAGGAAAATACAAGAGGTGTTATATCATCATTGTTTCTTATAGCTGAATAGTACTCCATGCTATACATATGCCACATTTTATTAATCTACTCATGTATTGATGGGCACTTCGGTTGTTTTCATTTAACCAGCAAGTCAATGTACTAAAGTCCCTAAATGGAGCTCATTTTGTTTGTAGTTAATTACTTATTCTAAATAGATGTTGTTATTATAGTAATGAGTCAAATTTATCAAGATGCAGCAAAACTTTATTTTGTAAAACTCTATTTTGGCTCGTGACCACATAACCTATTGATACCCCAGCCCAAAGTAGAACCTGAATCAAAGGCTTGCACATTCTTAGCTTATTTCCAACATGATACTAAGGAGCAAGGATTTGGGACATGGAAAATGGAACAAGGAGAAACCAAAAATTAATTTAGTAATTAGTTATTGAGGATGATATTACACTATGAATGCTAATCTCAAATGCAGTGGGATTAAGAGGTGTGGCCTTTGGGAGATGATTAGGTCATGATGATTCTGTCTCTAAGAATGGGATTAGTGCCCTTAGAAATGAGAACAAAGGGACCTTTTTTGCCCCTTCTGCTATGTGAAGACACAGCTAGAAAGTGCTGCTGTCTATGAAGCAGAGAGTGAGCCCTTACTGGAAACCAAGTCTATTGGCACCTTGATATTGGACTTCCTGGCCTCCAGAACTGTAAGCAATAAATTTGTGTTGTGTTTAAGTTACCCAGTGTTTAAATTAAGATATTTTGTTATAGTAGTCCAGACAAATTAAGACAGAAGGCTGAAGATGAAGTAATCCCCAATTTGGCAATTTGTGATTTAATTCCACTAGACATGTTGTGGAGCACTTGGAAACAAATCTCAGAACTGTGCAAAGCAGTGGGGTGGAATACTTGCCTGTTGTCAAGCATCCCCTAATGGCCATAAATGGCATTTGCAAGGTGCACATGTGTGAATAGCCATTGTCCCACATGGAAAAGTCCTATGGGTGTAAGCAAAAGGCCCTGAAGCTAGATGCTAGCAAGGTGAACTTATGAAGTGGTGTAAACCTGCGCAGAACCAGTCCACTCAACAGTGCCTGTAGAGGCTGTGAGAATTTCACTGGTACCCCAGAGATCTTCAATATAGTCTCACAGGTAGAACTATTGGGTCCAACTGTTGAGCCATAATAATGAAGAATATATTGAAAGTCTTCAGTGATAGTGGAGACTTTCTTCAGTCAATTCAAAGTTCATGTGTTTCTGACACTTAAACAATAATAAATACTTCCCAAATGAGAAAGGAAAATGTTAACATCTAATTATTTTATTCCCAGAAAATCTGTAAAGATTATCTTTGTTGTAGTAATTGTTCTTATTTTTATCCTTATTTTTATCCTCAAATGTGAAAGGGTTCATATATCATTAGGGTTGTATACCATTATGGAAAAAAATATAACTATCTAAAGTGATTTTCC
This sequence comes from Microcebus murinus, assembly GCF_040939455.1. Taxonomy (NCBI): domain Eukaryota; kingdom Metazoa; phylum Chordata; class Mammalia; order Primates; family Cheirogaleidae; genus Microcebus; species Microcebus murinus. The sequence goes on from NC_134114.1 coordinate 20,783,842, forward strand.
AGCCAAACAAAGTAAAATATAAAAACGAGCTAAAGAAAACTGTGGAAGGGGAAGTTGTAAAAGAATAGGCGTGAGCAATATAAATTCTAATCTTATGTATCTAGATAGAGTACTACATCCCCACTCCTTATTTTTTATCACACTCTATTCATTAATTTTCTTTCTAAAACTGTCTATTTTTAAAGATGTTTATGATTGTTAGATTAGGCTCCACTAAATTGCAAGGGCCATGAGGACAAAATGTATATGTCTTCTTTACTGTTTTATAGTAGGGCCATGTTCTTTGTGTCAAACTGTATTCACCCAGTGTATATTTACTTAATTAATTTATTTATTGACTTCTAACTAATGGCAAGGGAAAGTGAAATTGTACTCTTAAAGAGCATAAATAAATGCACCATTAACCCAAAGATTCTTTGAATTTGCTTCATTTGTTTTAGATATTCAAGCACATTTGAATTTTATTATCCACTACATCCATGTTTGTACTGATTAATAAAAATAATAGTTAATTTGTTTATTTAGAATAGGAGATAAATAACATTCCCTTGCTCTAGAAATATGGGAAATGCTTAGTCTTTAAGAATTTATTCCCTCCAATATGTGTGTATCTATTAAGAAACATAATAAAAGTCCAAAAAATATAATATACACTTAATGTTTTATCAAATTAACATTTTTGAGTAATGATATGCTATTAGCAAGCCTTTCAAATGGCTCTGTGAAGTTTAATAAGTCAAGATTTCAAGGACCATCCTCCCCTTGAGTATAATGAGATATGTTCTCTTATACTTGAGCATCATGAGAATCTAATCTCTTGCCTGACTGTGAAAAAATTTTTGATAGACTTCAGGTTTTATCAATATGTAAAATAACTCTGGAATTTTTAATTTGTAAATATTAGAGTCATCTGGCTTCTGACTGGTAAGCCTTTTCCTCTTTGTTTTCTGGCTATTGTAGATGAGTAGGCCTAACTTAAATTCTGAATGTTAGCATACAACCAAAGTCTAGCAATTAAAACATACATATATATATGCAAACCCATGAACATGCATGTCTAAAATGTACAATTATCCAAATAAGTTAATAATTATAGTATAAAGTATTGCATAATCTCAACCAAAGATATACCTTGCCATTCCTACATCACACACAAGCCCTCACAAACATACACACGTACTTGTATTAATATAATGGCATTCAGCCACTGCTTTCCCTCCACATACCCTCTGTAACAGAGTTTATCTTGAACCATTTTCCTTACTCCTGCTATCTCATTACTCTCCTAAAAACAGGATACTGTTCTTCATTTATTTTCTTCTTTTCAAAAGTCAATTTACCTGAACCAGCACTTGCTTAGCATGGACTTTATAGTCATTATGATTTTTTTTAAAAAAACACCAGTGACCTAATAGTTATATCCTGAATGTCATTATCTAACTCAGTGAGAAAATCATATTCTTATTATGACAAGAAACACAAGTTCAACTAAATTTTGTTGAGCTATAAAAATTTTCCTTTAATTCAGTATTCAAAATAATAAAATTTAAAAAATATATTTTATTTTTATTGGTTCATTGTTAAAACTTTAGCAAGTAATATGTATTGCATTACCATTTGTGCATATATTATGTATTATATATAAAAGTACATTTTTCTTGGTTTAATCAGTTTATCATGATTAAATTTATTTTTCTATAATCAGAATTATAAATTTGATATTAATAAATTACTATTGTATCATAAAATATAAAATCCTATGTTTTCCTAACAAATAATTATAATCATTCAATGTTTCTACCATATGTGTTTGTATGCATAAGTGGTTTTTAGTTACTCCCTCATACCCACTGTAAAATTAATCTTGTTCTTAAGAAATATTCTCAGATACTAAGTCATATTTAGATAATTCCTTCAAGACTGATTAAATATTGCTAGAGAAAAATTTGAAGGGGCATGTAGAATCCATTCAAAAAGTTTTTTCTAGTGATTCAATGTATAACCTGATCTCCATATTGTACTTCTATTATTCTCTTTTACTTTATGTACTTTGCATGTTCAAGTAATTTGTTTACATAAAAAATAAAATGATTCTCTTAAATACAATCATAACCTTAATTGCCATACATAGTAAACACTGAACATGATGGTGTAAAATGGTCCTAGATTATAAAATTGTAAAACGTTCACAGGATAGATTTTCATTTTTATTATCTAAAAGAAGCAGATATTCACCTTTAACAAGTTAAGTAAATGTTTGGACTCCTATGACAGGATATGTGTTATTTTAAGACAGATACACATGCTTCCAGCAGAAAGACACTCATAATGGTAAGGTGATGATTATGAACTTTAAGAAACAAAAGTATACATAGGTGCAAAAAGGTAATTAGACTAAGTGCATATGTGTAGTCAGTGACAGAGCAGAATTGAAAAGCATGTTGTTCCATAGCCCTTATAGTCTTTTTACCCATGATTCTCTTATTATCATTGTTTAGCATCATCAATTAAATCTATGAGTACTATAGTCCTCTGTTAGCTACTATGCAAAATAGTTTACAGACATGCTTTTTGAATGCTAGCATACACAATGAGAAAGAAAAAACACAAATGTACATTTAAAGTTATAACAATTATTAAGAATATCAAATATATAAATTTGAGGGGAACCACAATATGTATCTTATGGGGAGATAAATAATCTCATAGGTAATTAAGATTAACTGAAAGGGTATCTAGAAATTGGGTGTCTAGGTGTTCAGTTATACTACAGATAGTAAAGAAGCAACAGTATAGAAAGTAATTTACTGAAGATGATGATACCATTTTGAAATTATGGAAAAGCATTTTTTAAAAATTTGTTAATTAATTTCCACACTGTAGGAGGTCCAGGGGAACCTAATTAATTACTCCTCCTCCCTAATGCATTGTATCTAATTAGAATCTCATTTAATAGGCATATTATTCAAATGGGAATATAAATATCATCTTATATCTACTATAGCTGGATAGGAGAACTTACTTCCTAAGTAGGGAGAAACATTGTATTAAAAAAAATTTCCACAGTGGATTAAAATAGTCTTCCTTCTACCCTCTACCACTTATACTGAATAAACAGATGCAGAATAAGCTCCCAGAATGGGTGAATAAATGTAGGGCCTCATAGTAGAAGGGAGGAGACAGGCAGTGGGGAATTCCTGCCACAGGAACCCTAAGTATCAAGAATAGAGAAAACAAAAATGGTGTGAATCCACCCAGAACTACACCAAAAACTTAATAGAAACAATAAGGGCTGCATACTTTTACAGTAGATGCTACTTTATCTTCTTCTGAAATAATTGCTTCAGAGGAGAAGTATTTCAAATGAGCCAGCTAAGCTGCTTGAACTAAGAAATATACTCAAGGTATCGAATCCAGATAAATTGCCATTGACAATTTGATAAATACCAATTGAATTTGATGAATCCCAGATTAAAAGGAAATTGTTTGGCTTAGAACAAGAAGTTTTAACTTTATCAGACATTGGGAATTTTCTATTTAATAAAAAGTATAACAAACACTTGGCTGCTTACTAAGAGCCAGAAATACTTAATTTTTATACCACCTCTATAAGCTAGTTACTACTAGGGTCACCTTTTTCTTGCTTGAAAATCAGAAGTTTAAAGGTGTTAAATACCTTTTCCAAAGTCTTTAGAGCAATAAGGATTGATGAAGCGTTTATTAAATAACCCGAGCCAATTGAATTTAAGTACCATGATTTTCATCATTATGTAATATAATTCTTAAGTTCCAATACATTATTGGGTAATGTACTAGAGCTCAATATATTATTGAATAATGTATTGACTTTCAATACATTATTCAAAATAATAAGTGTTCCATTCATATTCAATTCCATGCTAATGATCTAAAAGATAAAGCATTGTGATTTATCAAAGTCTTGAACTTGGTATCAGCAGGAGTTCCCAGAAGACTAAGTTACTTAAGTTAACATTTCTGAGGATCATTTTATTAATATATGATACCTAAAATATATTATAATTATTTTTTTATCTGCTTGGGGATTTGTATCACACCATCATTAGTAAGAACTAAAATAAAATCTTAAGCACCAAAGCTGACTGAATGGACCCCCTTCTGGCCAAGGGGATCCCAGAAAAAACTTACAGTTCAGTTGCTGTCCAGGAGGGAGGTCAGACATGCCTCCATATGTCCCCTTCCTTTTGGAGTTACTCTTTGTAGCAATAAGACACTAAATTAGATGTGGACGTATGACCATACAAGACAAAGCTTAAACCACACCAGCACCATGTAAATTTACTTAACAGTTCACTCCAGTATAGGTAAATGTCTGTCTGTCAGATGGTTTGTCTCTGATTAACAGACTTCCTTATCTTAACTCTTGAAACCAATGTAGGTCTTCCATGTATTGATTTATGATTTTATGTGTAATTCCTGTCTCCATGAACATATAAAACCAGACTGTAACCCAGCTACCTTGGTCACATTTTCTCAAGACCTCTTGAAGCCATGTGCTCTGGACCAGTCACACACATTCTGCTCAGAATAAATCTCTTTAAATTATTTTGTAGAGTTTTGGATTTTTTTGCAGGAATATGAATTTCTCCAAAGTGGGAAAAAATAATTTTATCTTATGTTTATCACATAATCATAAGATAGCCCTAATAGAATGTGTGTGGAATTAATTAATGTACACACTCATGAATAAATAAATGTAATAATAGGAGTAATGATAACCAATCTAGAAACATCTATTAATTTGAAAAGTATGTATGAAATAAATGATCATATTTTAAATAATATGCATATATTTTTTGCATACAATTCCAAAAGGACTTAATTAACATTTTAACAAGCAAAAATGAAACACAGCATTTGTATATTTCCAAAGTGATCATTTTAAAGAAAACACTCAAAGATGCATATAAATATCCACATATTTATAAAAACATAAATTGAGTCATAGTACATCATATTTTCACTTTATTAATCTTAACATGTCTTAATTACCCTTGTACAGAACTGCTAATGATTATTAATTATACCAAATTTGCTCTCCAGAAATTTACAGAAATACAGCAAGCCTTTCAAACGCAACTCATTTTAATGCCACACTATGCCAGAAAAAGAAGAGAAACTTCTAAATCAGTTTTTTGATGAGAGTATAAAATCATTTTCTAAAACTGACAAAAATAACACCAAAAAAGAAACACATATACCTTTGAATCTGAAACTATTGAAAGAATCTGAATCCAGATTTAAATAATTTATTCAAGTTCAATGTTGAAAATGGTCACTTAGGTTACAAAAGCCCTAAAGGAAGGGGGTCAGTTCTTCTAAGTTAAAAGTTAAACTCTTGATTACATAGGCAGAAAACAAAGAAATTGTTAGGAATATAACATTTTCTACACAAGGCTGGTTTATAAGTTAACATTTAAGTAGTTACAGTCTATTTACCTTTAAAAACGTCTTGTTTTCACATTTTTTCCACTTTAAGAGAGTAAATTTAACATTCCATATTAAGACAATATAATAGTCATAACAGTCATGAGGTCTTTCTATGAGAAAGGAAAAAGGAAAATTAATACATAATGAAGACCAACAAGGAAGAGGGAAACAGTCTTTCCTGGTGCCTTCTAATCATTTAAAACAATTTTATAAAACAATGTAGGTAAGAGAGAAAACTAATCTATAATCAGAGAAACAAAATTGCAGCTGCCTAGTTTACAGCTGCCTAAGTTATGTCTGCCTATCACATGACTCAGGCTCCATAATCACATTCCTTTATAGCTCAAAATAATCCCATGTTCCAACAGCTTAGATTTTAAATTACTTTTCATGCACCAAGCTCATTTATGAATATCAATTTGGAGATATTAAATAAAAAATAATAAATAATAAGCAGAATGCACTAGCATAAAGAATATAAAATTCTAAAATTATGACAATAGTTTCCATCAGCTCAGAAATCTAAAAGTTTCAGTAATATTAACTGTATTAATGTAATCAATCATTATAATATGATAAGGAAAAAAAGCACATGACAATCTTTATGTTATAAAAAACAAAAAATAATCATTTATAACAAAAGCACTAAAAAAATAATAATTGATGGAATAATTGATGGATATACATACTTTTAACCAAAGTACTCTATCTTAATTAAGGAACACACAAAAACAGCTTTTATGCTAAAGTTGACTATATCTCTTTCTACTAGTATTTACAATAATGTAGGAGACATTATTAGCCAATGCATTTAGATAGGAGAAAAAATAAACTATAGAATTTGAGAGAAATTTATTATTATAGATGAGGTGAACTAAAAATAAAATCCTAAACCCCCAACTGACTGAATGGACCCCTCTTGGTCAAGGGTACTCCCAGAGAAACCTTAAAACTGAGTTTTCAGCCATGACAAGATGAGAAGTTGGACATGCCACCTTATATCTCCTCCCTTGCTAAGGGCCATCATGTTTTTTTCCCTAACGACTAAACAGAAATCAGTCTCAGCAATAAGAAAAAACAAAAACAAAAACAAAAAATCACTCAATAAAATGAGTAAATGTCCAAACAGACAACACATTAAAGAAGATATGTTGATAGCAAGTAAACCTATGAAAATATGGTCATCCTATTCCATTAAGCAACTGCATATTAAAACTTCTATTTTCTTCCTTTTTTTTTTTTTTTTGGTGAGATAGAGTGTCATTCTGTCACCCCTGGTAGAAGGAAGTGGCAGTCATCACAGCTCACAGCAATGTCAAACGCCTGTGGTTTAGTGATCCTCTTGTCTCAGCCTCCCCAACTAGCAGGGACTATAGTTATGCACCACCCACCGGGCTAATTTTTTCTATTTTTGGTAGAGATGGGGTTTGCTCTACTGGTCTAGAACTCCTGAGCTCGGGCGATCCTCCCACCTTGACCTCCACCTCCTAGAGTTACAGGATAACAGGTGTGAGCCACCGAGCCCAGCTGGGGCTTCTGTTTTCTCCTCCAGCAGCTTGGAAGTCACCATGCCATGCTAGTAAGTAAAATGCTAAACAAAATGGAACATCAGTAGCTCTTCTTAGATTTCTCAGAAAGGTGAAGTCACAGGGAAAATTAGAGAGACAGATAGGCAGACACAGAGAATCACAATTAGCAGAGGAGAAACTCATGAATAGAAACTTCTGCGGGAACCAGTATCAGGACAGGAAAACCTGAGCTGTAATTTATGGATTGCTGAAGGCTCAGATTGGACAAGTCAGTGAGTTAAAAGCTCCAGAGGTCCCCCACATTTTTGTGAGTTTTATCTTCTGGAGCTCTACCAGGTTCTCACAGGGAATATTGGAGAATATTGTGGCACATACATACAGAATATAGTCAATAGAAACAGATTCACAAATACAAAATGTATTAGCATTAGCCAACAAATATTAATACTTAGGATGATGTATTTTAAATATGTAAAATATATTATAAGGAATTTTGTAAAGTATTTTAGGGAGATGTATATTTAAAGATGATATTAAATCTTACAAAAAGTCAAATGGAGATTGTATAATTAAAAACTGAATGTGTGTGTGTACACATACACATATGCTCTATATTTCATATATAAGATATGCAAAATAACAGACTGAACATTTCAGATGCAAAATATGAATATATATATTTATATATAGCAATAGAATGTATTCAAATTGCAATAGAGAGAGAAGTAGGAATAAAAATACTGAATAGAGAAGTAACAGTTACCTGAGATATAACATCAAGAGATCTTAGATTAAACTGAAATCCAAAAATGAGAGAAAGAAGAGACTATAGCTTAAAATATTTTAAGAAATAATAGCTGAATTTTTTCCAAATTTTATTTTAAAAACATACAGATTCAATATGCTCAACAAATGCAAAGTTGGTGAAGACAGACAAATAAAGTGCCACACCAACGCATATCATAGTCATTATTTTAAAAACAAAGATATATTTCTAAGAGAGGCTAGAATAAAAAGACACATTACATCCAGGGAAACAATGTTATAATATAAATGATGACTGCTTCCTTAGCAGAAACAATGCAAGCATGCAAGCCAGAAACAATGGAAGGACATTTTAAAATCCTGGAAAAAAAATAGCAGTCAACCAACCATCTGTGTCTAACAAAGGGGAAACAAAGAATTTTCAGATAAATAAAAACTGAGAGAATTCATAGCCATTAAATCAGCACAACAACATATACTAATGGAAATTCTTCATGCTAGAAAATAATACCAAATAGACTATCAGATACACAATTATAATTTGTCAATTTACCATTTTTTTAAAAAAAGAAAGAAAACCAGATACACAAAAAGTATACAGTTAAATATTTAATTTCTTTAAAAGACAATTAATAGTTTAAACAATAGAATAAAATGTACTGTGAAGTTATGATATGTATTAATAAAATGTATGACCACAATATTACAATATACAGGGGAAGTTAAATGTAAACACTCTGTGTATAATTAATATTATACATGAAGTACTAAAATAATAATTTGTGTGAGGTGTAGTGGCTCCTGCCTGTAATCCCAGCACTTTGGAAGACCAAGGTAGGACGATTTCTTGAGACCAGGAGTTCTACACTGCCTTGGTAACATAGTGAGACCTGTCTCTACGAAGCTAAAATTGAAAAGAAAAATTAGCTGAGTGGAATGATGTGTGCCTGTAGCCCCAACTATTTGGAAGTTTGAGGCAGGAGGATCCCTTGATCGCAAGAATTTGTGGTTACAGTGAGCTATGTTTGTGCCCTTGCACTCCAGCCTGGGTGACAGGGTGACAGAGCAAGATTTTTGTATCTTGGAAAAAAAAGAAAAAGAAAAAGGATAATTCATGGTAAACAATGTTAAGCAAAGATTGCCCACTGTAAACCTTCAGAGTAATTTATAAATGTTAAAACAAAGTGGCATAAGTAAAAGTCAACATAATAGATAAATTGAAATGCTAAAAATACTCAATCCAAATCAAGGCAAGAATGAGAGGGGAAAAAATGGAGTAAAGAAGATATCAGAAAAATAAAAAGCAAATATAAAGATGATATATTTAAATTCAAAGACATAGATTACAAGTCTGGATAAAATTGCAAAACCAGACTGGAAAAAAGTTTCCATGATGTGCATTTTAAATGCTAGTATATGATAGGTTAAAAGTAAAGGGCTTTTTGATATCTTATGCAAACATTAGTTATAATAAGGCTTGCATGTCTGTACTAGCACCAGAGAAAGTACACTTCAAAGGAAGGGAATTCCCAGAGGGGGAAAAAAAGAACAGTTGTAATAATTATAGGTCTATCCTTCAAAAAACTTAAAAATCATAATAATGTATGCACATAATACTTTTACAACATATGAAGAAAAAGTCATGAAAACTAAAAGTAAAAATAGGAAAATCCAAAATAATATTTTAAATAACAGTGATTTCTTTTTATTTTCTTTTTTTTATTTCAGCATAGTATGGGGGTACAAACGTTAAGGTTACGTACCTTGCCCTTGTCTCCCCTTCCCACTCGAGTCAGACCTTCAAGTGTGTCCATCACCCAGACGGTGTGCATCACACTCACTATATATGTACATACTCATCCCCTCCTCCCCCCTCCCACCTGTCCCATACCGGACAAATGATTGTTTATCATTTTTTTATTTTTTAACAATTTGGTTACATTTTATACCTTTGTCTCTCCCTAGTAAGGATTAGAGGTATGCCTTTCCCTTCCACAATGTTCACCACATCCCTCAGATGTGGGACTACCCCTCCAACCCCGAATCCCTGGTGAACACCACCACCCTTTGAGCACCATAGTGTTAATCAGTCAGTAACAATTTGATGGCGAGTATAGGTGGAGCCTATTATTCTGATCTTGTGTCACGTCACTTTGGATAATGGGCTTAAGCTCAATCCAGGATAATATAAGTGGTGCTAGCGCACTGTCGTTTCTTAGAATTGAGTGATAATCCATTGCAAACATGTATCAGATTTTACTAATTCACTCATGAATTGACAGACACTTGGGTTGTTTCCATGTCCTTGCAATAGTGAATTGTGCTGCCATAAACAGTTGGGTGCAGATGTCTTTATAATAATATGTCTTATGCTCTTTTGGGTAGATGCCTAATAATGCTATTGCTGGGTCGAATGGTATTTCTATTTTTAGCTCTTTGAGATATCTCCAAATTCTTTTCCACAAAGGTTGCACTAATTTGCAGTCCCACCAGCAGTCTAAGAATGTTCCTGTCTCTCCACATCCTCATTAGCATTTTTTTGTTCTGGGATTTCTTGATACAGGCCAATCTCACTGGGGTTAGGTGATATCTCATTGTGGTTTGATTTGCATTTCTCTAATGATTAGAGATGTTGAACATTTTTTAATATGCTCGCTGGCCATTATTCTATTTTCTTTAGAAAAGTTTCTGTTCATTTCCGTTGCCCATTTCTTGATGGGGTTGTTTGATTTTTTTTTCTTGTTAATTCTTTTGAGCTCTGGATAGATACTTGTTATCAGACCTTTATCAGAAGTGTAGAGAGCAAATATTTTCTCCCATTCTGTAGGTTGTCTATTTGCTCTAATGATAGTTTCCCTGGCTGTGCAGAAGCTTTTTAATTTGATCAGGTCCCATTTGCTAATTTTTGTTGCTGCGGTGATTGCTTTGGGGGTCTTCTTCAAGAATTCTTTGCCTAGGCCACTGTCTAAGAGTGTTTTCCCAACTTCTTCTTCTAAGATTCTTAAGGTTTCATGCCTTAGATTTAAATCTGTTATCCATCTTGAGTGGATTTTTGTGAGAGGTGAGAGGTAGGGATCCATTCTTCTGCATGTAGCTATCCAGTTTTCCCAGCACCATTTATTGAAGAGAGACTCTTTTCCATTGTATATTTTTGTCTGCTTTATCAAAGATTAGGTTAGCAATTGATAGAATGCATAAACAAATAAATCAATAAGTATATCAATAAACCTGACCCCACAAACACTTATGGAACACTAGGTTTAACAATTCTTTTTAAGTGCCTAGCCTTTTGTTCTTCTTTTGTTGAGTACATATGAGATGTTTATAAAGATAAGTATTAAAAATTTTCAAAATATTAAAATTGAGAAAGCATACATCACAGCTTATATTAAAAATCAATAACGTATATGTATGTATGCATATATAAATTCCACAAACATTTTGAAATTAAACAACAAAATTCTAAATAATTTATAGGCATATAAAGTGAATGAAAGGAAATTTAGAAAATATTTCACACTAATGACAATAAAAACACATTGTATCGATTTTGTAAGTTGAAGTATCATTAGGAGGGAAATTTATTGCCTTAAATGGCTGTACTAGAATAAAACAATAGTTTACAATTATTGATAAGGGCTTTCATTTTAAGAAGCTTAATGAAAAGAAGAAAATAATCCTAAAATATACATAATTAAGGTGATAATAAATATAGGCTAATGTTCCAGTTATTAATTGCTGCATAAGAAACATTTCTAAAAACTTATTCCCTTTAAACAAATCATCAGTACATCCTATGATTATTGTGCATTTTCTGACCTTATGTGTTTTCCCTTAGTGTACCTCATATGTTTGCAGTCATAAATTTATTATACTAGGCTAAAACTCACCTTAACAGATGAGCCAAAAGGGTCTTCTCACATATCCGGGTTCTTTGTTTAGTTCCATGTGACATCTCTCTCCATCAGAACGCCTTAGACATCTTAGCTGCAAGTTCTTGGCGTCAATTGTCTCAGACAATGTCTTTTGGGAAAAAGACTCTGGAACAAAGAATTCCATGTAGAAAAATTATTCTGAGGGCTGTTGTAATCAACACTTTTACAGATGTAGATGAAAAAGTTGTCTTAGATAAAAGTCAAAATATGATACAATTATAATAAAGGCCTCTACTAATCTTAGGAGAAGCTTTGGAACCAGGATATTCCTTCAAAGTTGTGACAGTTAAAGTAAGATGGCGAGGGACTTACATGACATCAACCAGTTCTTTGATGAAAGGTCTCTTCCTATATAGGGGCCTACCTTGGACTAAGTAGCTAGTTTCACCTGAAGGCAATTTCCAGAGAGGGAATCAACTTGATACTGCCAGATGCTAAGAGCTGTGGAGAAATGAATGAAGCATTTCTGAAAAGGGAGATAATAAGAGGTCAATGTGGTACAATACAGCATCCACTATGATTATACACATCCATAAGAAAAAGACAATTCCAAATATGGTCAAAAAACTAGAAAATGATTCACAAAAACTATGCAAATGGCCAATGATCACATAAATATGTACTGAACAGTCTAACATCGGAGAAATTCAAATTGAAACTATAGCAACATACTGTATCAAATCCAATAAAAGGGGCTAAAATTTCAAAAACTGAAAACTCACGAGTAGGCAATTATTTATAGGTACTGATACTTTCAGTATGCATTAGTAAGTAGTAAGAGTATAAAATGATGCAATCACTCGGGATATTTATTTGACAGTTATTTGTTAAATTAAAAATACACCTATCTTATGAAAAATATTCTCCTAGGTAGAATATATGAAAACGTGTATTTCAAAATACTTGCCATAGTAGCCTAAAATTGGAAACAACTCCATTGTTCATTAACAGGTGAATAAGCAAATTATGATATATTCATATCATATAATACTCCTCAATAATATATTTTTAAAATAGTGACTGACACCTCTAGCAACATAGAGGAATCTCATATGGAATAAAGGAGTTCAGATATAAATGCTTCATATTATATAATGTCATTATATGAAGCTAAAAACACAAGAAAATCTATAGGTAGACAATCAGAAATGTGGTTTGGGGTTTCTTCTGGGGAAAATATTGCCCTGAAAGGCGAAGAAATTTTCTGAGATAAATCATTGTGTATCTCAACTAAATTATATATATGTGTATGTATGTTACATATATGTACACACTCATGTACACTTATTCAGCAAAAGTATCCATGAGATCTGTGAAATTAAGTATATGCAAATTATACTTAAAATTTAAATAACAAAAAACACATCCAAAAAAGAAGATTTTTGAGAGCCTTGTCATCCAGTGTATGCACAAATCACTTTTAGATTTGTCTTCAAACTTCAAAAAAAGAAATAAAAATGACTCTGCTGATATTGAAGAGGTTTTTTTGTTGTAATTATTATATAGAGAGAATACATTTTATGTTTTTAAATTATCTTTTAAATATATATACTGACATATTTAAAAATAAAATGCTTCTTTGACACTTGTTTCACATGAATTGGGATAAGGGGAATTGGGTAGGAATGCACATGAAACAAGATTGGGCATGTACTGATAATTGTTGGTGGTCAGTTATACTATTCTTTCCACATTGCTTTTATTTAAAACATTTTCTAAAAAGAATAAAAATTTTAACCACTTTAGATATAAATTATATTACCATACACTAATTACTTATATTTACCATCCTATACCAAACATGTTGTAGAGAATATATCATGCATTACTTATATCCCATGTCTTAAATACCTCTGACCACTGCCATTAGACTTATTTTTCTTCTTTACCCTCCAACTGCACCTGCTCTAAGACCAATATATCCTTAATCCTCATAGAAATCCTGCCCGATAGATATGAACATCACTTTTATCAATGGAGAAACTGTAGATTAAAGCTTACCAAGTTCCTACAGTTACTAATTTGCAATTGATCTCGAATTAGGACATACAGACATCTGAGTACAAAACCAGTTCAGCAACTAAAGCATATTCTTTGTCTCGTAGCTCTTCATATTTTAACTGTATTCCTTTAACTCCCTTGTAACTAGACCCTTGCTTTATTACTTAGCCAAAGAGTAAGAGTTAGCACTTAACATCTTGAATTTTAGTGCTTGCATGGTAAACTACTTTGCTATATTGCTCAATTAACTGGGTTTCCACAAACATCCCAATTAGTCTTACTTTAACTTTCACCTGTGTGGATTTTTACTTATTAGTATTTAACTTTTGAGCTTTAAGTCCTCAAACCAAAATCAAACTGGGATTCCATACATCAAAAGGCTCCTTCAGATTCTCAGTATTTGCATTTTTAGCATTTGTTTGATTTTGGTTTTCCAATCCAAAATATTTCTATCTTGTCTTTCCTGCAACTTATAGATCTCTGATTTAGGTAATGAATGGGTGATTAATAAAGGTTTATTAAAATATATATATACATCCATTTCATGCCATGAATATATAAAAATATATAGAGATACTAATATTGCCATCTTAACAGATGTCATATTTCCATCTACCATTTTGAGAAAAACTATGACAACAACATTCGCATTGCAATGTTAATAATATAAATGTAAGCCAAAGATCATGTGGGAGATATAAATGTAACTGTTTTTCATTAATTAGATATGGCAAAAGACCTTTACTGTGAAGTACCTAAATTTAGAAGTTTAATTATCAGTTCATAAAATGACCTTGAAAAAGATGTACTTGTCTAGAGACTAAAGACAGATGGACTTTTATGGATTTTAAAGAGCAGCTTAAATTTGCTAATAAAATGTAATAAAAAACAAAATGGGTTAGGTGAATTCTTTAGTGTCACTAATTGGACATATGCTAGAAATATTAAAATTATCATCAGGCCAAGGAAATTTTATTTATTTTTCCAATTTTCTGACAGAATTTATAAGGTGCTTTACACCATTGCCTCCATTTATACTAACAATAATTATAATATGCATAATCCATTAATGTCAAAATAAAAGCTCCTTTCTTCAACTCAGGGAGACAATATATATTACTAGTTAATAGCACAGGGTTGGCAGTAAGAGAGATAAAGCCAGTGGTTCTCAAAATAAGGCAAATCTCTCCCCTCTGCCCTGGGGAACTTTGGACACTATCTGGAGACCCTCTTGGTTGTCACAGTTGGATGTGGGTGGAGGCTGTTACTGAGTAGAGGAAGGCCAGGGATCCTAAATATGCACAGGGAAGCTCACCACAAAAATTACAGAGCCCTAAAATATCAACAGTACAAAAATTTAGAAACGCTGAGTTATAGTGTATTCTGTGCTGTGCTACAAAATGTCAATGCTACTCAATGTCATTAAGACTGAATTTCCTCATTTGTGTGTGATCAAAATAATATCTATCTTAAAGGGTAATTGTGGAGATTAAATAAAACATATTAAAGACAACAGTTCAGTGCATGCACACAACAAAGAAGTCAACTACTCTCTATTTGTTTTCTTTCCTAAATTTATTCCCACACATGTATATACACTCTTCACAGCTAAGCACACAAGAAATGGGCATCAATCTTGTTTTTTACTTCTTAAAGTTCTCAAAAATAAATCAATCATTAAATTAAGTCCATTCTGCCTCTTGAGTCCACCATTTCTTTGCCATCCTTAATACCATTTTCTTCATTAAAATTATGAACTTTTTCTCACTTGGTTTCACTCCAAAATTATCTACTTTTAGTCTCTTGCTTCTCAAAAAGTACTGTCACTTTTGATCTTATAAAAAGTCTTCTTTAAAACAAGCTCAAATAAGAAGGAAATGTGTTGAATGGAAATTTATACCATTCAGCTGAATCAGAAGGAAAATACTAGAGTTGAATTTTAGAAACAGGTGTCTGTTACACTGAAAATATCCAAAACATGGCTAAGGAGCTGTGTGTAACATTGGCTTTAATGTCAGATATAGGCAGCTTGAAATAGCATCACTTCCACTCCTACGACAATAACAAAAACAAACATACACGTGAAAAACACTGAAAGATTTGCAGATTCACAATTTTCTTGAATCCATAAAGGAACTGAGGTCACAGGATCATTAGGAGCCAGAAACTGAAGAAAAGATAGACCTCTAAATATAGAAATCATGGCGGTACTGGCTCACATGGTATATCTAATAATCTCATCAAAAGGGGCCCGCCACTCCCATCCTAGGCTCACAGTGCATAAATCCTTCTCCTGCCTGATCATTCATCCTGAGCAGGAGAGCATCCCACCCCTCACCATTATAGCCAGCACCTGAACTCAGGGAGAATAGAGTAAGTTTCCCAGCCTAATCTCAGTTTCATCACTCAAGGAGTCAAGTACACCATCCAGAGGTCTGGGAACTGGGATTACCTAATGTATTCTACCACTGCTATCACCTGAACACTCTCCCAGGAGTCTGAGGTTTAAATGATCCAAACTTCCAGCAACGTCACAATGGGTGCCACCTCCATGAGCAGAAAGGCAGTGTACCTCTCTCTACACTGAGCAGCAGCGTTTCCAGCACAGAATAGACAAACTGCAAAGCTATGTGTTTTGAGCTGAAGGACATGATTCCAGATGACAAAGAACTAGCATAAGAATGGTGGCAATATGAGAAAGAAAGCTCCTTTGATACCCCCAAATGATGAAACTAGCTCTACAGCAGTAGTCTCGAATCACAAGCACAGTTTTGAAAGATCAGATATGAAATTGAAAATACGGACCTCAAGTAAGCTCAATAGGATCAATAAGAAAGTTGAAAGCCAATATAAAAGAACTGCCACCCCCAAGAAAAATTTAAGACATGAATAAAAAATTCACACGAAACTTTTAAAAGAACATAACAGACCTCTTGGGAATGAAAAAGTCATTTAGGGAGTTTTAAAATACACTAGAAGGTTATAACAACAGACCAGACCAAGCAGAAGAAAAAATTTCGGGGATTGTAGACAGAGCATTTGAATTAGCCCAGTTACTCAAAAATAAAGAAAAAAGAATCAAGAGAAATGAAGAAAATCTATAGGAAATATGGGATTATGTAAAACACCCAAACATAAGAATCACAGATATCCCTGAGGGAGAAGAAGTAAAAGTGGAAGCACAGAAAACTATTGAAGGGAATAATTGAAGAAAACTTCTCTAGTCTTGCTAGAAATTTAGATATCCAGATATGAGAAGGTCAATAAACTCTTGGAAAATTTATTGCAAATAGTACATCACCAAGGCGCACAATCATCACACTGGCCAAAGTCAAAGTGGGAGAGGAAATCTGACCAGCTGCAAGATAAAAGAATCAAATAACTTACAAAGGAAAACCCATCAGATCCTACAGCAGATGGGTCAACAGAAACCTTATAAGCCAGAAAGTACTGGGGTCCCATCTTTAGTATTCCTGAACAGAATAACTGTCAGCCAACAATTTTGTACCCTGAAAAATTAATTTTCATAAATGAAGGAGAAATAAAATCTCTTTCCTGGATAAGAAAACACAAAGGAAATTTGTCACCACTAGAGCTGCCCTACAAGAAATGCTCAAAAGTGCTCTAAGCCCTAAGAAGAATGGTTGATACTCACTAGTATTAAAACACTCAAATGTAAAAACTCACAGCTCCTATATAAAAGTAGCACAAAGAAGAGTAAAGAGCAAATAGGTAATAATTGACATGATGACTATAATAGTATCTCACTTATCAATGTTAACATTGAGTGTAAATGATCTATATGCCACACTTAAAAAGATGTAGATTGAAGGAATGGATTGAAAACACTACACAAGTATTTTCTGTCTCTAATAAACCCATTAAAATCATAAAGAGTCACATGGACTTGAAGTAAAGGGGTGAAAAAATATCCCATGCAAATAGAAATCAAAAGTGAGCGGGAATAGCTATACTTACAGATAAACTAGAATTTAAATCAACAGTGAAAAAAGACAAAGATAGTCATTATATAATGACAAAGGTATCAATTCAACAAGAAGAAATAACAACCATAAATACACATGCACCCAATGTCAGAAATTCCAGATGCATAAAATAAGTACTACAAGATATAAGAAATGAAACAAACAGCAGTAAAATGATAGTGAGGAATTTCAATATTCCACTGATAGAACTAGACAGATTGCTGAGGCAAAGATCTATAAAGGAACATTGGACTTACATGGGACTGTAAAACAAATGGAATATATATATATATATAATATTCTACCCAAAAACTGCAGAATAGGCATTCTTTTCATAAGCACATGAACATTTTAGAGGATAGACCATAGCTTAGGCCCCTAAACAACTCTCAGTAAGTTAAAAAATAATTAGAAATTATACCATGCATCTTCTCAAACCACAGGGCATAAAACAAGAATCAATTCCAAAGTAACTGTCAAAGCTATGGAAATGCATGGAAGTTAAACAACCTGCTGCTGAATGATCTTTGGCTCAATGACAAAACCAAGACAAACTCCCAAATTTTATGATATGAATTACGATGACAATATAAACTACCAAAATCTCTGGGACACATCAAAAGCAGTGCTAACAGGGGGGATCATAGCACTATATGCCTAAATGTAAAAGGGAGAAAGATCAGAAATTAACCACCTAATGTCACACCTCAGGGAACCAGAAAAACAAGAACAAATAAAACCTAAAGCTAGCAGAAGAAAAGAATTAACGAAGATCACAGCAGAAATAAATGAAGTTGAAACAAAAAATACAAAGGATCAATGAAAGTAAAAGTGTGTTTTTTGAAAAGATAAACAAAATTGACAGAACACTAGCTAAATTAACAAAGAAAATCAGAGAGATGTTTCAAATAAGCTCACTCAGAAATAAAAATGGGAACTTTATAAGTGATACCACAGATATAGAAAAGATCATCTGAGACAACTACAAACGCCACTATGCATACAAAATGGAAAATCTAGAGAAAATGGATACAGTTTTGGAAACACACAATCTCCCATGCTTGAATCAGGAATACGTATAAATCCTGAACAGATCAATACTGACTAGTGAGATTGAAGCAGTAATAAAAAAATTTCCCAATAAGGAAACACTAAGAGCATGACAGATTCATAGCCAAAGTCTACTAGACCTACAAAGAAGAAATGTTATCTGTTCTACTGCAACTCTTTCATAATGTTGAGAAGGAGGGAACCCTCCCTAACTCATCCTATGAAGTCAATATCTTCCTAATACCAAAGCCAGAAAAGGACACAACAAAAAAAAAAGAAAAAAAGAAAACAAAGAAAATTACAAACCAATATTCCTTATGAGCATAGATGCAAAAATCATCAACACAATACTAGCACACCAAATACAATAGCATGTCAAAACAAATAGTAATAATTCAGCATGATCAAGTGGGTTTCATCCTAGGGATGAAAGGATGGTTTGCCAAATGCAAATCAATAAATGTGATTCACCACAAAACAGAATTAAAAACCAAAACCAAACAGTCATTTTAATGCAGAAAAAGCATTCAATAAAAGCCCATACCCCTTCATGAAAAAAAAAGCTCTTAACAAACCAAACATAGACGGAATATACCTCAAAATTATAAGAGACATATATGACAAACCCACAACCAACATCATACTGAATGTTGAAAGTATTCCTCCTAAAAATGGAACAAGACAGGAATGCTCACTTTCATCAGTTCTATTCAACATAATACTGAAAGTCCTAGCCAGATGAAATAGGCAAGAGAAAGAAATAAAAAGCATCAAAATCAGAAAAAGGAGGTAAAAGCAGACTTGTATGCTTTGATGATATAATCTTATATCTATAAAATCCTAAAGATTTCTCCAAAAGACTCCTAGAATTGATAAAATAATTAAAGTCTCAGGTTACAAGATTAATGTATACAAATCAATTGTATTTCTACACATCAACAACAGCCAAGTTGAGAGTCAAATCAAGGACTCAATGACATTTGCAAGAGCTGCAAAAAAAACCAAAAAATCCTGGGAATAAACTTAATATAGGAGGTGAAAGATTTTTACACATAGAAGTATAAAAGACCAAGAAAAGAAATTGTTTATGATATAAACAAATGTAATAACATCCCATATTCAGGTATTAGAAGAACCAATGGTGTTAAAATGTCCAAACTGCTAAAAGTGATTTACAGATTTGGTGCAATTCCCATCAACATACCAAAACAATTTTTCATACAATTAGAAAAAAAAAATCAATCCTAAAATTCATATGAAGTTAAAGAGCCCAATCACCAGAGGAAATAATGGTGTAGTTCTGGCCTAATGGTTTACAGGTTTAGGACCCAGGAAGGGCCAATGTTTCAGTTCAAATTTGAAGACAGGGAAAAAATACCAATGTTTCAGTTCAAAGGCTGTCAGACAGGAAGAATTCTCTTTTAATGGAGAGAAAATCAGCATTTTTTGTTAATTCATCCCTTCTACTGATTTAAATGAGGCCCTCTCCCATATATGATAATAATCTGCTTTAGACAGTTTACCAATTTAAATGTTAATCTCAACTAAAAGCACCATTACAGAAACATCTCAAATATTAAGAATATTTGACTAAATATCTGGTCACCCTATGGCCCAATCAAGTTGAAACATTGAAAAGGATCATCACAAACAACATGCCTATTATTACATTAGCACTGTGCATATTAAATTTCTGCCTATTATTAAAATGTTATAACCATGTCAATTACAATGTTCTTAAGGTTATTAATACCTTTAAAAATTACAAAAGAACACTTAAGACCATGTAAGAATATAATAAAACTATAGTTGGAGTCTATTGTGGAAAAATCAGAAAATAGTTCAATAACAAAGGTCAGTGGCTGAGCAAAAATATAGCTCAATAATGAGCCAAAGGAGAAATTAGTGATGTCCTCATGGTCAAAGAGAAGAAAGGAAACTAAATTCTTAGAGAAACTGAGCATTCTGCTACATAAAAAAAGCAGTGCCAATTTGATTTTAATTTGAGAATTATGAAAAACTATTGTTATAGAGCCTATTATCATTATGACTAGTAAATCATGCCAGCTAGGGAGTTGGGTCTAAATTATAAATATCATTTGATTTAAATTTTTATAATGAAGCCCAATTTTAAATGTTACATTTTAAATCTTGGATTTATTTTCCTTTAGTTTTCTACTAGTATTAAATGTGTATAAACTGGATTAGCTGTATCCCTTATGTTTGTTGAAGTATAAGGAATGGTGGGGGGGTGTTGAAGGCACACGTAATTCTGAAAAAATTCAGAATGACAATGTATTATTTATATTATTTAGATTAATGTATTTGTATATTAACTCCTGAATTCACTGTTTTAATGCAATTGGAGTTTCTTCTATTTTTACTCATGTAAAGTCCAAAATGGGTTTTCCTGGTAAATGAATGGCCTTTATATGACCATTAGGACCTAGTTCCAATCCCCAGTTTTTAATGCCCTGCTTTAGAACTCTGAATCCTCTGAGTACAGAAAGAAGGTTGGATAAAGAAGGTGAAGAATCATGCAGGGGAAGTATTTGGGCCCAGATCTAGAAGTGACCATTATTAGCTTCTGATGACATTCTATTTGCCACATAGTAGTCACATGACCTGAACTAACTGCAAAGACTAGGAAAATGATATAGATATGTAGAAAGCTACAATGAAATGATTAAGTTTCTCACCTATCTTTTATGTAGTATATAATTCTCTATTATTTATTAATTAAAAATATTTCATAAAAATTTCCTATGAATATTTATAAATTGATGGACTAGTATAAAAGCTCACAAAATATTCATAAAGGCACATTATAAGTCATAGCATTTTTCCAATACTATATGCCTAAATTTTAGAAATTATATTTTTAAACCTAAGTCAGCAGGAAAAAAATAAAAGTCACAAGTCAGATTCTGGTTAAAAAGAAAATCTTCCCCAAAGCTCATAGGAATCAATAGGAATTTTAGAAAAACTAATATAAATACACAAAGCCTGGCCTTTTTGTCAGATGTCACCAAAATTAGGAAAAATGATAATTAAACTACCCATTATATTTGATTTTGCTATTGGAATTTGAAAAGAGAATTATAAAAATACACAATGAGCCTGAAGACCAATTTCAAAAGGTAAATACTAATTCTGAAAATTAAAGAGAAGGCATTTAAATAGGTAGGAAATTGTGATAAAAAAAAAGTATGATCTTCCTCAACCCGTCTCCTACCACAATGAAGTGGTGCATTTTATCTATGCATACATATATATACATACTCATAACATACATATGTGGATATGTTTGTTAATTTTTGCAAATGTGTGTTATATTAATAGTATAAAAGGTGGGGCCTTCAGGAGGTTTTGAAATGAGGGAGGAACCTTCATTAATGTGATTAGTGCCCTCATACATGAGGTGCAAGAGAGCTGTTTGCCCCTTCCACAATGTGAGGAAGCAGCAAGAGGAACATTTTAGAAGCAAAGAGCAGCTCTCACTAGACATCAATCTACTGGCACCTTGATCTTGGCCTTTCCAGCCTCCAGAACAGTGAGAAAATAAATTTCTGTTCATTATAAATTACCCATTGTGAGGTATTTTATTATAGCAATAGGAAATGCTAAGAAATTTTGGATATATAACCAGTAGTGGTATTGCTGGATCATATTATAGTTTTCTTTCTAATTTTTTGAGGAACCCCATAAATGTTTCCTACAGTAATTATACCATTTTGTATCGTAACCAACAATGAATAGGGTTCCAATTTCGCCACATACTCTCATTTTTTTTTTCGATAATAGGCATTCTAACAGGTGTAAAGTAATTGTAGTTTTTATTTGCATTCCGCTGATAATTCATGATATTGAGTACCTTTTGATATACCTGCTGGCCATTTGTGTGACATCTTTGGAGAAATGTCTCTTCAAGTCTTTGCTATTTTATAATTGTTTTTGTTTGCTATTGAGTTGCATCTTAGCCTGTTTGGACTGCTCTGAAAAAAATGACATAAACTAAATGGCATATAAATAACAAATTGATTTCTCAGTTCTGGGGGATGGGAAGGGCAAGATCAAGTATCAGTATGGTTAGGTTCTGGTGAGGGCAACTTCCTTCATAGAGGGATTCTCATTGTAATCTCAAGTTATAGGGGACTAACACTTTCTCTGGGGTCTTTTCTACAAAGGCATCAAATCCCAAAGGCCCCAAATTTTAATATCTTCACATTAGAGAGTACATCTGATGTATAAATTCTGTGGGGAAGCAAACGTTGTGACCATATCACATTGTAGGAGTTCCTTACATATTTTGCAAGTATTTTTCTCCATTCCAGTGGTTGCCTTTTCATTCTGTTGGTTGTTTTCTCTGATGTAAATTACAAGAAAAAAATACAAGTTATTATCCTTAGTCAAAATACAATGACAATCCTCAATAAATTACTAGCATTCCAAACCCAACTGCATATTAAAAGGATTATATATTATATTATATTATATAATTATATTATATTATATATTATTATAATTATAATATTATTATTAATTAATATAATTATTATATAAATAATATAATTATTATTATAATTATTATATATTATATTATATTATATAATATTATATATTATATTATATATTATATCATGATCAAGTGGGATTTAATTCTGAGAAGCAATGATGTTTTACATATGCAAATCAGTAAATGGGATACACTACATCAACAGAATTAAAGTAGAAATTATACAATAATCTTGATAAATACAGAAAAAAATCATTTCACAATATTTAGTACCACTGCCTAGTACAAAATGCTCAACAAACTAGATATAGAAGGAATGTATCTCAACACAATGAAGAGCACATATGACAAATACAGAGCTAACATATTCAACAGGGAAAAATTTAAAGCTTTTTTCTTTCAGATAAAGACAAGACAAAACTGCCTACCCTTGCTACTACTATCCAAAAGTACTAGAAGTCCTGGCCAGAGCAATTAAGCAAGAAAAATTAAAAAAAAAAATCCATACCAGAAAGGAAGAAATTATATCTGTTTACAGGTGACACAATCCTACGTGTACAAACCTTAAAGATGGCACAAAAAACTATTAGAAATAATAAAAACAGTAAAGTTGTAGGAGTCAAAATCAACACACAAAAATCAGTTGCATTTCTATACACTAACAAGGAACCATATGAAAAATTTAAAAAGTAATCCAATTTATAATAGCATCAAAAATAATAAAATGCTTAGAAAAAGTTTAACCAAGTTAAAAACTTACACACTGAAAACTATAAAATATTGAGGAAAATAATTAAAGGAGACACAAATAATTAAGATGGCAGCTCATGTTCATGGATTGAAAGACTTGATAGTGTTATAATGCCCATACTACCCAGAGAGATCTACAGATTCAATGCTATCCTCATTAAAATCCAAATTACATTTTTTATAAACTAAAAAATTCTAAAATTCCTATGGAATCATAAAAGACCCAAAAAACTAAAAATGATCTTAGGAAAGAAGAACAAAAATATAAGCATCATGCTTCCCGATTTCAAAATATATTACAAATCTGCAGTAATTAACTCTATGATACTGGCACATATACACACATAGAGCAATTGCCATATGCTGAAAGTTTGTATACCTTCAAAATTCATATGTTGAAATTTTAACTTTCAAAGTGATGGTGGTAGAAAGTCGGCGTTTTGGAGGTGATTTGGTCATGAGGGTGGAACTCTCATAAATGGGATTAGTGCTCTTATAAAAGAGTCCACAGATTGCTCTTTCGCTATCTTTGGCCATGTGAGCACACAGCAAGAAGATGGCTATCAGGAAGTGGGCCCCTTCAAGGCCCTAATCTGTCAGTTCCTTGACCTTTTATCGTATTTTTGTTATATGAACCTGATTAAGCGGTTTTTTACACTAGGGACCAGTTTCAAGGAAGACGATTTTTCCACAGCCCCGGGGGCAGGTTGGGGTGGGGTGTTGTGGGCGGAGGGGGCTGGTGTGGAGCTCAGGCAGTGATGTACAGCCTCTTTCCTAACGGGTCACAGACATGTACCAGGACACGCCGAGAGGTTGGAGACTGCAGAATAGGGAGCCCAGAAATAAATCCACACATATACACACAACTTACCTTCAGCTAGGGTGTCAAGAATGCACACTAGGGAAAGAATAGTCTCTTCAACAAATGGTAGTGAGCAAACTGCATATCCACAAAGCAATAAATGAAATTGGATGCTTATCTTACACCATACCTAAAAATCCATTCAAAATGTATTAAAGCTTCAAATGTAAGATTTGAAACTATATCATTCCTAGAAGAAAACATAGAAGAAAGCTTTGTGATATTGGTTTTGTCAATGCTTTTCTGAGCTATCCAGTATGTATCATTTTCTAAGTCAAAACTATAGATACACGTTTTTCCACGCAATATCATCTCTTCCAAATAATAGTTCTGAGAATACAACATTTTTTTAAGAAGAGTGATTTTTTTCTTTAATAGCTTCCTATCAGACCTTTAATATTTTTCAAGTTGTGACATCCATTTTTGTTTTTATGATTGTTGTTAATCGATTTTTTCTACTAGTGAACATTTTCCCTTAACAATTAGAACTCATGCACCTGCTTTCACTGTTTCTTAAATACTTTGTTGACTAAACTGTCAAGAGGCTATAGTTAAGCAGTCACACCAGCAAGAGTAACTGCTAAGTTGGCACATGTGGGTTTGAAAGCAATGTTAAATGCCATTGATTATTGGATAATTTCAGAGATATTGAAAAACAGAAAACATATTTAACATAGTAGTATTACTTTCTTGAATATTAAGCTTTATAACCACATGAACTATATGATTTATCTTTCCACAAATCAGTTTATAGTTAATTTATTGTTTAATGACAGAAGAAGAATTTACAAAAATAGTATATAAATGATCAGAACATAAGACCACTTTCCATCTTGCTAATTAAATATGAAGTATTTTATAAAAATATGACTAAAATTATGATATTCTTTATAGGATCAACCACATTGTTGTTTGTCAGAAAAGGTTATATTCCAGAAAGTTCATCATATTTGCCTCTGTGAAATAATTTGAATATGGACAGTTTTGTTAATTGAGTATAAAACAAATGTTTATTTTGCATATAAAATGTTTGAGTAGTTATTAGATTCTAGGGTGTACATGTACAATGATGGATTAAATTTAATTGCTGACTTGCAAATACCTCTTAGAATATGGAGGTGACAAGAAATAATCAAGTAAAAGTGCAATAGGGCATGTCAAAATTGGGACTAGAACAGAATGCAGTTAATATGCAGAAAAGGGAATGCTGAATTTTGCCAAGATAATATGAATGTTTTCATAGTTCATTTATAGATTTACAAATTTTGTTCAACAGAGAACACCAATTTATAAGGATATCCTACATAAATGATGTAGCATAAGCCAAGACACAGAAGTATGAAACCACACAGAACATTAAAGATGGAAGAAGTTTGGCCCTGCTGAAATTATTCACGAGATTTAGAGAAATGCTATATTAGCAAGAGATAAATAATGTGACCAGAGCATAGAGGTAAAATGAAAGAAAATACACAAAATCATACTTAATAGTTAGATTGATTGGAACCATATGACATAGATCCATGTAAGCATATAAAGAATTTCAAACTCTTTCATTGGCACACGATGAAAAATAAATCTTTATTGGAATTATGAAAGATTAAAGGTAAACGTATTGAAAGGAGACTGGTTAATAGATTACAAAAAGAGACTGAACTGAAGATGATGAAGTTTAATAAATACTACAGTATTTATTATTATTTTTATTATTATTATTTACCAATAAATTTTAAGAAAAAAAATGGAGAGACATAGATTTAAATTGACAACCTGGAAAATGGTTAAGTATGAGATGAAAGTTGCTTAATGTTATTAATTAATTAGCACATAAACCTCATGACCAGTGATGAGATTACTGAATAAAAGAAGCTCAATTTATAGCTTCTCTCTCTCTCAACATGTGTGTATATAATAGATATTGTATAGAAATATATATCAGATATATGATAGGTATTACATCTATATTTATAAACATGATAAAATTGAGATCATAGCAGAGCATGCTACCTTAGATTAAGTACAGTTTTAGCTCCTAGTTCATAATAATTATCACATTTATTTGGGAAAAACACATTTACTAATAATGACAGCAAGTTGGAAAACATCAAACCCATTTTAAGCTTGAGCCAATAGGTACACAAATCTTTTGACTATAAAATCATTCATATCTGAGCACATAACGCAGACCTAAGCAGATCTGTATATAGTATTTTCCTGAGCATAGAGGAAAAAAAAATAGTCACTAATGTTTTTTGATCTGCCATGTCTTAGAATTCTTAAATACTAGGTATTATTAAAAGAAGACCTGTTTTATTTAAAGTTGCTTAGCTTAAGTAGAATAAGTTAATGCAGGATATTTATAAATCATTTACACTTCACCTACACCATCATGCTACAGGATATCACTCTAAGTTATTAAATCCAATCCATCTACTTATCTAGTTCTTTTTCACACTTAAAGTGAGACCTAACATAATTAATGTCCAATGAATTGTTCTGACAAAGTAATAGTAAAATTAACAGTAATATGTAATAATATTTGACAAATAAATAATGAATTTACAGTAAATGATGTTTTCATTTTGTTTGTTTCTGAGATAGTTTTGCTCTCTTGCCTTGGGTAGAGTGCAGTGGTGTCATTGTAGCTCACAGCAACCTCAATCTCCTGGGCTTAAGGGATCCTCTTGCCTCAGTTTCCTGAGTAGCTGGGACTACAGGCACCCACCACCACTCCCACCTAATTTTTCTATTATATTTTTTGGTAGAGACATGGTCTTACTTTTGCTCATGCTGGTCTCAAACTCCAGAACTCAAACAATCGTCCCACCTCAGCCTCCCAGAGCTCTAGGATTACAGGTGTGAGCCACCAAATTGGCCTTAGAGTCAATAATGTTTCTGAATCATTCTGTACCAACTGCAAAAACAGAATTAACAGAGAAACAGAAACGGTTGATAAAAGGATGCCAAGGTAATAAAGTATTTTAAAATGAAGTTGTAATGAATCTGAAAAATTTGCTAAAATAGTAAGGTAAAAATTATTTAAAGAATAATAAAATGGTATATTCTTACAATAAGAAAACCCTCTATATGCAAGTATTAATATGGCTGTGCTTAGCTTTTAAAAAGAAAATAATGTTAAATCTTGGGATATTTGATGTAACAACTGCCAGAAAGAATTTTTTTTCTGAACATCTCTAACATTTTGAAGTTTCTAGAACTACATATATCATTTATACAGACATTGCTTTTGAAACTACAATTTTCTCTTAGAGATATAAAATGCTTTGAAGATACACTGACAATGATTTTAATGATTTTAGGGAGCATATCAAGAAATCTATTTTCAGAGATCTCTTTTAAACAAATTTCTTAATATTTTTTAAATTTTTTTTTTATTATTTCAAGATTAATTTTAAAAAAAGATTTGGTTGTAAACATTTTTGTAGTTTGACTATTTACTTTGTTTTGTGACCCTTATTGACATAATAATACAGTTGAAAATCATGTTATGAAGTAGTGGAAATCTATTGCTTGAACTCACATTTATTACTAAGGTACCCTACTCACATTTTATAAAAGAAAATCATATTGTAGTGAATAATATTTGTCCTCTCCTATTTTGAAATAATCAGTAGGTGAGCTATATTAGAATTGGGATGACGAAAATTCCTAACTTTAATACTATTTTATTGATTATACCCAGATCTTATGCTAGTCATTATATGTAGCTGCTTCCCCAATAGCAAAGATTAGATTTGAATGCAACTTCTCTTGTAATTAAAGATTTCCTTTTATCATTCAGAGTCCAAAATAATGCTCCAAGAGGAGCTGAAGTTTTCCAGAGATTCTTCATCTGTCCCATGAGTTTAAAGACAGGATGAAGGTGCTTAAACTTCTGCTGAAGACCAAGCTCTAGGTGAACTGATTTTGGAATGTATATATAATTTCTTTAAAAATCTACCAGAAATTAAATAACCAATTGATGGATATAAGATTACCATTGAAAAGCAAATGTAGCAAAGTTATTAATATCATTATATTTGTTGACCTTTAAATGTTGTGAAATTATAACCACTGATTTTTCTTATATTTCATTTTCCCCCCCAGGATATTTGTGTGTGCCAAATCCGTAGCTTGCTATTGTCAAAAATCATTGATAACTCTCTTTCAAAGTGTTAACTTATAAATCACAATAATGAATCCATGACTGAATGGAAACCACATGAAACATCTCTCCATAGAGTCACTAAAAATAGAAGTATATACTAAGAATCATTTGTGTTGCATTCTTTCTTGCTACATCACAGTTAGTTTGGTCAATACAGGAGTGTGTACTTGGTTGTTCTCTGCTGGTGGATTCAGTGTGCTCACTTCTGAGATTCTTTCATCGCCAGCTGTTAGAGACCATCTGAATGCTGAATACGAGCTCAAAATTTTTTGTTGAGCCCTATATTGCTATTTATTTTGAGTCCTAAAATTAAGTACAGTCTCATCCCTTGGTATTCATGGGAGATTTGTCCTAAAACCCCCACAGACACCAAAATATGCAGATGCTCAAGTCCCTTATATAAAATGGGTGGAGTATTTGTAAAAAACCCTATACATATCCTCCCATAAACTTTATATCATCTCTAGATTACTTATCATGCCTAACATAATGCCTACAGATTACTTCATTTGTGATTTTCATTTGTGGACTCAAAGTAGTACTTGGCTCATGGCAAATTCAAGTTTTACACTTTTGGAACTTGGTGGGTTTTTTCCCCCATTATTATCCATCTGAAGTTGGTTGAATCCACAGATAGAGAACTTATGTAAACAGAAGGCTGACTGAATATGATTTAGGATTGTGAATGGATTGTGCTATCCTATGTCCATTGGTGAAATCTAGCCCATATCTTCATTTTCTATTACTTTCTTCACTTTTGTATTGGTAAATTTTATGTTGTTGTCAATTAGAGAAAGTGGCAAGTGGGTGGAAGAATATGCTCAATAAGCCCCCCAAAATGAACCAGCCTTTGCTTTCCTGATAATTGTTTTGATTTTTCCAACTATGGGAAGTACAGCACGTCAGGCTTACAGGCAGTGATATCTGGCACTTAGTCAGGATCCAGACATGTGTTACAATAGCAACATATTTTTTTCTAACTGTCTCAGTTTTCACAGAGTTGTCACTGTTGAAGTTCTCATCCTTACCTGAGCAAACTCATGCTGCAAACATGTACTCTCATTTTGTCCTAAATAGCATTTCTATTTTTCAAAGTTGCACATTTTTACTAAGGACAACTTAACAATCCTGTGGCGATTTTGAAGAAATTTTGATTTAAAATTCTTAAACAGAATTTTAAAATATCTAATGTTTAATGGTCAGCCTTTTTTTTTTTTTTGATTGGCATATAGAAAAATCAAAACTTATTTGGTCTCCTAAATTGTTTTCCTAAAAGATTTTATCTGGTGCAGACTAGTCAAACATGTGAAAAAAAGAACAACAATAAAACAAGCAAAGAAATAAGCAAAATACTTCATATA
Organism: Microcebus murinus; assembly: GCF_040939455.1. Lineage (NCBI taxonomy): Eukaryota > Metazoa > Chordata > Mammalia > Primates > Cheirogaleidae > Microcebus > Microcebus murinus. The sequence continues at coordinate 20,814,234 of NC_134114.1, forward strand.
GCTTTGCCCGTATGATTTCTAGAGCATGAATAATTTTCTCACATTTGCTTCTAGCTCCAAGACTGAGTATTCAATTAAAAATAGCAATCCCCTTCGATCCCCAGCATACTACTTTAAGGTCAGGAATCTGTTCTGGGTAAAGTTTAACATATTGTCAAGGGAAAATTTGAAGTTTATTGCCCAAAATTTCCCAAACCCATGAAAATAAAAGGAAAAGAAAATCAGAGGAATTCTAAATTGCCCTGGGTGCTTGTAATCCCAGACTTCAGAATTTATGAATTTGAGTAGACCATTTAGATGGCCATTTAATAGACAAAACCTGGACAGAGAAAGAATAATTTGAGAAGGGAGGGAAGTTCCAGGAAAGACCTAAAGTTTTACATGGACATCACAGGTCTGAGAATGGACTTTAAATAGCTCAGGAGATAGGATAAAACCTTTTCAAAGAGTTTTGACAAACCTTACCATAAACATTGATTAAAAATTGACCAAAGTTCAGTATTAGAAATAGTGAATGCAAGGGATAAATTGGAGATCTCAGATACTACTTGGAAAATACCTTAAGTGTTGACAAAGTAAGAATTGCACTGGACAAAATTGAACAGACCAGAAAGCCTTTATGCGATACTACTACAACAGGGGAGAGGGATTGAATCAAACTACACTGAGATATAAAAAATATAAAAACAAACAAACAAACAAGTTTTTAATAGCTGCGGTGGGGGAAACTATAGCCCACTTGTGTATGCTAATTGTCCTTACTCAAGGAAAAGTTGACTTTCTCATATCTTAATGACAAGAGGTAGTTTTACAAATTAGAGCAAAGAGCCAACTGAAGTTAGGCTTCTACCCTCCTAAGGAGTTAGTCTCCCAAGGAGACTGGAAGATACAGGAACTTTCTCTTTCAATGTTTACATTTCAAAGAGATAGTTTTCAAGTTTTTAAGAAAAACATTCTATGGGTCTTAAAACAGGCCAGAGACTTCAAAGGAGAGTTATATACATTTCAAAGAGGGCTGAGAAAGAATTTGCAATTACAAGTTTTCCAAAATATATGCTCTAAGAAAAAGGTTGTAAGGGATCTACAGTCAGAAATAAACCTATCTCAAGTTTAGTCAAGCTGAGGGGAACATTATAACCATCTCAGGCAATATATTTCAGGCATAGACATAGTGCAGAACATTCTATTCCACATTACACATCTTTCTTTAGATCAATTAAACCTGAGATTTGGGCTGTCAGAAACAGGAAAGTTGACAAATGTTCTCCTGGACGGAGACCTATCTACAACATTTAGCTAGGTGCTCTGCAAATATTTACAAAATATAATAATAAAAAAATAAGATTCAAATAAAGGTGAAGGCTCTTAGTGTACAAACAAAACAATGTGTTGGAGGTACTCCAGTGACAAAAATGAGAAAATGCTCCTTTTGATATAAATATTACTAGACATTATGAAAATATAGGTCCTTAAAAATTTTGACCCATTCTTGCTACCAAGATAAAGGAGAAAGATGCTTCTGAGTTATGATGGGGTGGCTCTGAGGGACTGTATGATCCAATTTGCATTGATTTCCTTAAACAGGTAAGGAGAACAGCCTCAACTATGGAAAGCACAGAGTTTTCAAACAGCAAAAACAACACTACTTTGTCTACAGTTAATGTTAGCACAATTTCTATATATCACCTTTGGATTTTTAAGTCTACTTGAGTGGTCTAGGATCTCTAATTCCCCCAGGTATTAATACTTTTACTCATCCAAATTATACCTGTTCCCTTTGGGCCTCTCACAGAATAAATACCATCTCTAATACATCTAACTTAAAAGAGAAGCACCTCCTTTAGACTGCCAAATCAAATGCTCTTAAGACTGGCTGTTTCTTGAAATAACCAAGAACTTTTTATTGCTCAATTACGCATGGATCTTCCTTTCTCTTCATTCTTAAGCCAACCCTAAACTTGAGGTTCTTAAGGGGCCAAGGTTTCCACTAATATAGGGAGAATACTGAGGACTCAGTTTATCAAAGAAAATATCAACTCACCTAAGTTTATTCCCAAACTTGCCTGGTACTCTTCAAAGTCTGAAGCAAAAATAGGCTGAGATTAATTGTGAAAAGAAGTAAACAAATAGGAGCTCACTGTTTCCCGTGTTAGCTCTTGTAATATTCCTATGTTACATAATAAAAGCCGGATGATATGGATCTAGGCTCTTGAAGGATCTGAGGGATATGAGAAAAATCGCCATCTTTCACAATTTATATATGGGTTTTGACAATAGTGTCAAATAAAAACCAATGTAGCAAAAAAAAAAAAAAACCCTATTAAAATATGATTAAAATGCAGTAAATTTATGAGAATAGACAGAGAGGTCTTCCATGGTTATTATTATTTTTGAAAGTTTTTATTTTTAATTATTATGGGTTCATAGTAGTCGTATTATTTACAGGGCATGTGTGATGCTTTGATATAGGTGTACAGTGTGTAAGAATCAAATCAGGGTAACTGGGGTATCCATCACCTCGAGCATTTATCATTTCTTTGTGTTATACCAATTCCACCCTTGTAGTTATTTTAAAGTATACACTAATGTATGTAATTTAAAAATAATTGTTTGATTTCTTTATTAACCATACTACAATGATTACTTAATCTAATTAATATGTTGAATCAAAATAAATAACAGGTTTTAATGGCATTCTAAATGTTTAAAATCTAGAACAATTAGAAAATACTTTGCTATATCATGATTATTAATTCAGACAATTTATTGTGACAATATTATATGCTGCTTTATTTATCTAAATTTTTTTTAGTTTTATTGGAGACCAAATTTTAAAAGAAATACTATACTTGCACTTATATTATCTTGACACTGAAAGCCTCCTTCAATTTTGTGCCCCAGGTACCTCATTTATCTTAATCTCACCCTAGGTGAGGTAGAGGAGAACATGAACATGTCTGAACCTACAAACACAAGCTGAAGGTCATGGAGACGACTGACACTGATGTCCATTCTGGTTGTCTCTGCCCTTGATTTTATGGATGTCTAGTATAAGCTGGGATCCTGTATTACAAAGGTAAATATACCCAGACCAAAAGTGAAAAAAGATCCCCTGGAAGATGAGGTATTTGAAGGGCCAGCCACGGTGTTGTGCTAATAAGGTGAGCAAGTAGACAAGTGACAATGCATGTCACCAATGAAATGACTACTTTTCATTGCTGCCTTTCAAATATCACACAAGAATCTCTCTCATGATCCTTCCTAACAGTAAATAATCAGGACAGGGAATTCTGGGAAATGTAGTTCAGCCCAGCCAAGAGGACATAATATAAAGGCACCCAAGTAGGTTGTATTGTTACTTAGTATACTAAAATATCTGCATTGACAAAATGTGTCAGCTTTTCAGTTATTTTTATAAATGAACATTCTATAAAAATATAGATTGGTATGACTTAAGCAAGTAGGCATTATTCCCTGAAAGCAATGTGAAAACATTTAAAGAGAAAATAATTTTGTGTATAAATATCAAAATTTTCCAGTTGTTACCTTACTTCATGGAATTATCATGGTGAGGGAAAAGAAAAGATTTAGGGATTTGAGGCCCTTTGCTGATTACATTTCAATGATCGAATTTACATGCAAGTATTATATTGGCATTCTATGGTTTTTCTTCAAATATTATCAATACTTTTTTCATTTAAGATTTTTAATTTTTTAAAAAAATCTTACATCTGTGGAAAATACTTTGTCAATCCCAAAGGTTAATTAATAAATAAAATGCGTTTACACAATCATATATGTGATAATTAACCATTTAAAATATTTTGTTGTCATGTTCTTATTACCTAGGTAGGACTCATTTTTTGGCAATGATCAATATATCCCAGCAATATAATAATAATAATGCTTAAATAAGTTAATTGGTAAAAGCATAAATATAAATCTATACGTTTTCAATTTATTTATTTTCTAAATTTACTTATCTCCCCATAATAGTTCACATTTAATTTGCATTATTTACTTTTATGTTTGCATCTGAACCAGAATCTAAATATTCCTGAAACATTGAATCCTTTTTGGACTGACAATATCAAGTAAATTTAGACTCTGCTATTAACACCTGTTATTATGTAGGCAATCACTAAGCATAAAATGATTTCATAATGCCATTATGAGTTTCTATGGTGACAAGGAACTTGCATAGATAGACAAAAATAGTTGAATAAGCGATGGTATCTCTTGCATTATAAAATCTGTTATCATTATCTATATAACTCTTTCATCTCATATATTGTTCCTAAATCTTCTCAAAGTGCATAAAAACTTAAAATAGACTCTTTTATGAAACTCCATAGGATCTGCAGCTGGGTAATTTGTTCATCTCCAGTAGTGCTGAAATAGCCCAATGACACCTAAATGCACTCCCTGGCATACTTGTGAGATTGCTAACACATGAATTATAAATGTCTCTGTTAAACTTTCCTGGAATTATGTGTCCCAGGGAACTAATTTATAGGCTTGAAGGTTTTGATATAGCTGTCAATTAAGTTAAATTTTGAATTCCCATAATTGAAAAATGTTAATTGAAATGTATTCACATTTTTCACTATAGCTAATAAGTTCCAGTCTTTAACATATTCATTCCAAAATTTTCTCTATTTTATTTCGACATTTCACTGATGACCTTCCTATGAAGTTGAATGTGGTATTATCCAGTAAAAGATTTTTCTCTGATAGTAGAACACCATAATAGCTGATATCACTAATAATTGTACTGAAAAGAGTATAGCCATTATATTATTGGAGTGCCATATGCAATCCTATATTATTATATATGAATTTCCTGGGAGACATTACTATGTGCTGAGCCAATGTCTAAAGTCACATTTGCATGCTTTTCTGGAGTGGACTGGTTATCTGGACTGGGGCACATGGCTGAAATTCAAACCTGAATAGGACTTTCCTATCTCCAAGAAACTATATAAATAATAAATCAAGTCTAGCTGTTCTACAAAACATTCTCAAATTTTACTGACTTGATTAGAAAATGTTTTATTTCCTAATCTTATCACAATTTAGAGTAGTGTCAAGGCAGACATACCGGTTCCTAGTCTTTTTCCATTTTTAACAAAGACCTCAACTTTGACCTGACATTATTCAGCCACAGTACATGGGAAAATATAATACAGAGGATCCTATAGGAATATTTGAAGAACAGGCTTTGAAATGGATTATCCTCATTAATTCCATTCTTATTTCATTGTCCATTCATTCATATGGTTCTTTCCGATTATAAGATGGTTAGGAAATGTAATCTAGTAGTTGCATGGAAGAAAAGGAAATGCATGAATATTTGAGGATTATCATTCTCTGCCATAATATCTTACCTCTTAACCTTCAATATTTAATAACCTGCACTCTTCCAGTGTGTCTTCACTCTTAATGTGCAATGTGCTTGTGCTTTCACTTAATATAGATGAGTTTAATTTCCTTTATCTGATTTTGATCAGCATTTTGTTTGGTAGGTCTATTGATAATTACATTTTTATTTGATAGAGGTTATTGAGAAATTATTAGAGAGAAATATTGCAGTTTACATCCTAATCTAGAAAAAGTGGAATTTCAAAATTAATGACTAATTATATTAATAAAAAAAAGTCTTTAGAAAAGCTATGCTTATAAAGACTTGTGAGTATTATAAAGCTTCATTCTGCTAGGTAATTTTGTTTGAACAGCTACCCTTTGTTTTACTTTGTCTTTGAGTAATCACTCAGAATGTGCTGTAGTTATTATCTATTAATAGCATATTATATTGTGGACAAGAGTATATGCATAGAGAGTCTCTAGCCCAGTTAGAAGGGGGCAAAATGGCCAAAAGCTAAAATAAAATCTACGAAAATAGATGAGATATTTTTCAAAGACCTAATTGCATATTCATATAGATGAGATAATGATGTCATCAACAGGCCAGACTCTTGGACATGTGAAGTATAATTGCTGCTTTGCTTTCTGTTTTCTGCTGGTTAATATCTACTGAGCTGAGTATTTTACCCACTGCAAAAAAAAAAAAAAAAAAAAGCCCACATATATTTTATTGTTAGTATCTTTCTTTCTATTATATCACTTATGCTTTGCAATAACGTTTTAACTTCAAGTCATAATTATTATGTTTTAGAAGTGTCTTTAGATCATTATTGTAAATAATATACCAGAATAGCAATCAAAACAAGATACATAGCTGGACATTAACCTGACATAAATGGTCCATCTACTAAATTCTTTTTGTTTTTTTTCTATTTTCATTTTGCACAGCTTGGTTATTACATCCCATAGGAAAGTTGAAAAACAACAACAAAAATAGTAGTGTCAACAAGAACAAGAGTATTCACCTGAACCAATAATAATATAGAATTTAAGGGCTAGAGGAGGTATCTCACGCCTATAATTCTTGCACTCTGGGAGGCTGAGGTGGGAGGATTGCTTAAGGCCAGGAGTTCCAGACCAGCCTGAACAACAAAATGAGAACTTGTCTCTACAAAAAATAAAAATGTTAGCCAGGTGCAGTGGCACCTCTATAGCCTCAGCTACTCAGGATGTTGAGGCAGGAGGATCGATCATTGGAGCCCAGGAGTTGGAGGTTGCTATGAATTATGATGATACCACTGCACTCTATTCCAGGCAACATAGCAAGATCCTATCTCAAATAATAATAAAAATAACAACATAGAACTTGAGCAAAAGTTATATCAACACTGTTCCTATACATAGTTAATTTTTTTTCATCTCAACATTTAATGATATTTTCACTGTATTGGGAAGATATTAAAATTTTATGAGATATTACATTCCTGGGGTAAACAATATGATGAATGTCTCTTGAGGACTTACATGAGAGGAAATCAAATAAATCTTATGAATCAATTAGTTCCATCCTTATAACAACCAGGTGATGTTGACACTACTAATTTCTTCATTTTATAGAGAAGGAAAGTAAAACAAAAAGGAGGCTGATTTTGAGTATTGTCCTTTACTAACTTAATTCTATTCCTTTCTAGAAAGAGCAAAGAAAATATAAATTTTAGCTATTATTAATTAGGAAGTGCTATCAAGATATCTACGCAACGGTGAGTCCCCCAAAAAATCACCAGAAAATTTTTCAATGAAGAAAACCAAATTTAATTCCAATGCAGGTATGGAAAAATGCCACTTTGACAGAATCTTAGTGAAACTTAGAAGGATGATGACAGGGGAAGATATTTACAGGATTTTTAAGGTCTGAATGAAAGTGGTTTCAAGTAAGTTTTTCAATGTGAGAAACTGTTTGAACTGGAAACATTATTGACATTAAGGTTTAAGATAGTAGTAACTGACAGGAAATACTCCTGATAAGTAAACTGTTGTCACATAACCAAACTGCTCATGTGAGCAAAATTTTTCATGATAGGTGAGCTATCTACTATTAGGGCTGTATATTTTATTATATATTAGCTTAGAATTTTCCTGAACGAAACACAAACTCTATGTATTAGTTTGTAGGCTTAAATTCCTGCACAAGAATATCTAGGGACAAAGTCTATATAAGTTAAAATGGTGGTAAGAGCAAGGTTCAGTTCTCAGTTAAGATAACTTGACTATGTTAATGTAAGTGATTTCAATTCTCAATACTATTTTTGGAAAGAAAAAATTCTTATTAAATCATATGAACAAACCATGCTTATAAAGACTTGTGAGAAGTCTTTATTAAAAATGTGCCAACTTCTCTCAGGTCCTTAAGATCAGAAAGGGAATAGATTACTGATTTGGTCTCAAATATAAAAATATCCTATTTCATTGGCCCTCATCACAGCTAAGCATCCCTGCTGGAATAAGTGTCCTATGTAGAAATAATTCTCATTATCAACCTTAGACTGTTCTGTTCAATACAGTGGCCACTGGCCTCATATAACTATTTAAATTTGAATTTGAATTCATTGAAATTTAAAAGCCAGCTCCTCAGTCATGTTAATCAAATTTCAAGTGTTGAAGAGCCACCTGTGGCTAGTGACTATCCTGCTAGACAATCCAGAATTACAGACAATTTGATTTTTGTCATAAAAGAAAGTTTCATGGCACAGCTTTAACCTAAGAAAATTATATTTTGAAAGCTGACTTAGATATATTCACCTTTCATGAGGCATAAATGTCATTTCTGGGCTCTTAGAATACTATACTTTTTTTATGAATAGGATCAGTGCAGTAAAATTGCCAGTTATTGGCATTTCACATTACTTATTTTTTATGTGAATTGACAGTGTGCTATACATTTCAATTTTGTATAAAATTCTCATTGGACTGTAATGTTTTTTCATTTCTTTATTTTTTGATAAAGAGCCATGATAAGCAATGGAAAATAAACACTTTTTCTCTTAAAGTTTCATTGAATGTTCATTAGATATGTATGAGTACACTAAAAAAATAACACTGGACCATTTCTGGAAAATATAAAAATACCTCAATACAATAGCATCAAGTTCTATAAAAGTTTAATGTGTATTAAAATTAAACAACTATAATTTCATAGATTTGCTCTGTTTCATGTTAGGAAAGCAAAAAAAAAATTATAAATAGACTTAAGACTTACAAGTAGTTGATTCTACTTGATTAGTTATATTCAGAACACAGCAATTTAGATGGAACTATAAGAGAACATTCAAATGACTTGATCCTTTCCTATCGAATTGTCTACTTGGTGAAAATTAACTTGAACATTTTTGGATTCCCATGTAATGTATCTCAGCACAGATACTACTATCTGCTGAAGGCAGTAAAGATATTCTTTGGGCTGAGTCTGGTCAATATATTTTAAGTTCCATTTGTTTTTAAAGAAATACTTTGAAATAATAAGTAATCAAATAATAAGTAACCAAAGCTTATCCATTAAGCATCAATGGATCAAGTATAATAAATTAAGAAAGTACAGTGAGATATGAAGTGTGTGTGTGTGTGTGTGTGTGTGTGTGTGTGTGTGTTTCTTTACTTGGTTCTTAACTGGTTCTTAAGGCTAATCTCACAAAATTAAATTCTTAGATTTTGAAGAATATCTCCATAATCTCATTCTCCTAAAATTTAGTTCTAACATTTTCCTTGGGTCTGTAATGACTCTAGAATTTTACTTTGTTTGCAGCTTTTTAAATTTATGGTCTTCTTAACAGAAACACCTGACTCCTACTATCTCTCTAAGATGAAAGCAGCGATAACTTCTCTGGCATCACACAGTGTACATGAAAATTATAGGTGTTTCAAGATCATGAGCATGTATCTATCTTGGTCTTTTAAGTTAAATCCTCCAAGCCCCTATGAAAACCTATCAATATAGTAAATTGTTTTCATTTTTTATAAGGTGAAATTATTGGAATAATAGCTACCTACTCTGCATTTAAAATTAGTTTATAATTGTCCACTCTGAACTAGGTACCCTATTAGGCACTTTGATATGTATCATGGTATTTAATAATTAGTAGAGTTCAATTAGAAAAATTGTCAAACTTTAGTTACAGGATTTTGAATCTCAGTAAGATACAATTACTTTCTAAATGGTTTACAACTAATACATGGTAGAACCAGAATTCAAATCTGAGTCTCAAGTCTCTTGATTCTAAACAATATTTTGTAGTTACAGTTGTAATATTCAAGTCCAGGAAATTTAATATCACATGTTTTAAATTAATCTATTTATCAAAAACTATAGTTACTTCCATATTTATGGATCTCCTCATCCAGTGATCTAAACAACACCCTTGCCTTAAGTAGTCTTGTTTGCTTAAAAATCTATTCTCTATAATTGATTTTGCTGTTTGAGAATTTCATGTAAATTCATTTTCTTGTGTCTAGCTTCTTCCAGGCAACACGATGTTCTTGAGATTGTTTCTGTGTTGCTACATGCATCATGATTGATTACTTTTCATTGCTTAAAAAATTTCATTGCATAAATATACCAAAATATGGGTAAACATTCAATCTCCTGTCAATGAGTAATTGAGTTGTTTCTAATTTTTGGCTACTATAAATCATCAATTGCCTAGGGCTGATGATGGGTAAGTTTGAATGCAAAGGGGAATGAGGGAACCTTTAGAGTGATGGTTTTGGTTATACAAGTGTATACATTCAAGTATAATTTAATGTGTATAAATGATATCTCAATAAATTTCATGAAAAATATCTTTTTTTCCTGTGGTGAACAGAATGAGCTCTAACAAACACAAATATGACTTTTCCATTTCTTTCCTTTAGGAAAGCATGAAGCTTCTTGGAATTTATTTATACAGGAGTCTTCTCTCATTTGATTGCCACTTGCTTACTTCTTAAATATTCATCTTCTTAAGTTGATTTTATAACAACATCTTCATGTTCAAATAATAAAAAATTTACTTTTAATATATTAATAAAAAATTTAAATAAAAATTGTTACTTTCCTGTGTATGCAACAATAATTTACATCTTTATACTTTAAACATTTCCTGAAATGACTTCCTAAGTTATTCTATTTTGTGCAATTTTTGCTACGCAAACACATAGGCACCACCACTATTGCTATAAATGTCACCATCACTACCATCGTCACCATCACCATAATTAACATAACTAGCAATTTTTACTCTGCAAAGCTAAGTAATTATAACTCATACTACAGATTTAGATCAGGTGTCATCTTTATAGGCAATGTGGTTAGATACTCTTATTTATAATTCCTGCTTCACCATTCATAAGTTGTGGAACCACAGAAAAAACAGCACATTGTTCTAACCCTTATATTCCTCATTATAAATAAGGATATTACAAAATCATGATAATAATAATAATATAATCATATGAGGATTCACACTGAGGATTAAAAAAGAAAAGATATATAAGTAGTTCATCTAAATGTATGGCATATGTCAAACATCTACCTATTGTAGGCATTATAATAAAAACAATGCAATATGTTGGTTGCATTATCTCTCTTTTCCATTATCTTCCTTAAAATTTATAACAAAAGATTATCTTATACTTTTCTCACATCATTGTATTTTTTTCTACATTTAAGCATCTAAAATTGATGTAATTATTTTACACACCAAGTAATATTCACAGTGGTTGGTAAACAGTAATATCTGAGAATAGCTTTTTTGAATTAGATTAAAATTAAAGAATATATATTTTAAATACAGTACTTTCCTCACAACTAAAATACTTTGAATGAGTTTTTGGCTTCATTGAACAATCATGTGGGTAAAAAGACTTTGTTTGTATGCCTAAACTCTCTTTTTCTCTCTAATGTGACTTTGTTTTATTATATTTTCATGTCATAAATACACTGGTGGCTAACTTTCTCATTCAAATTTATTTCTTGAACATCTATTTAGCATTTGTTTTTAAGAAAACCTAATCCTATATGAGAGAATTTCCTTTGAGGGCAACAAAATTCATGTTACTATAAATTTACCTTATTTAAATTTAACTACCAATAAAAATAGTCTTGTGTATTCACAACATATAGAATAAAACAGGTTATTCCTCTTTACTAGAAAAAATTGAGAGTGTATATTCAGGGCAACTTGAATCTCTGCTCCTGGGTTGCAGACCTAAAGCTAAGCCCAGATAAACTCTCTATTTATATTAACAACCACCACCACCACAACAACAACAACAGCAAAAAACGCAAAACAAAGAATCTAAGAAATTAATGGATTGGAATTTAATTAAAGTGTGTATATATATATATACACATACACACTTTAATTAAATGTATTAATTATATATATAATTAATATATATTTATATATAATTAATATGATTATAATATATTATATAATGTATATATCATATTATATTAATTATATAATATATAACTATATATTAAGAATATAATTATATATTATTTATATAATTAATAATTAAATATATAATTATTAATATAAATATATCATATTTAATTAAAGTATTATATATACTTTAATTAAATTCATATTTAATTAAAGTATTATATGTATTTTAAATTCAATTAATATAAATATGTATCACCATAAGGAGTTTCTATAAGATTGATAAAAAATAACTGAAAAGAGCAGATTATCTTGTCCTTCATAGCCTTATATATTTCAAAGAAAGAATGAATCAAAAGCACTGATGTTAATAAATAGTTGAGATTGTTTATATTATGTAATAAACTGCACATGCATATGCATAATACTATGCATAATTAATAGAAATATTTATAAACCAAACTAACTAAAATGGATAATTTAAACATATAGACATCTAAATTTGTATATAATCTGCAGGAAAGCAATTAAATGGGCATAAAATTTTAATGCACCTTGTTATAGACATCTTTATACATAATGAAGAGAAAGGAATTTAAAAGCCCTAAGCAAGAATGGTTGTATGTATGATCGTTGTTTAATAAATATTCATTAAATTGATGAATAAATATACCTTCTCTGGATGGTAATGGTGAAGTTGTAATACATGCAATTGATCCATATCCTAGTAGATACCATACAAAAGAATGTCTAGGATAGGGCCTAAAGCATATCTTTGTAAAATAATCAAATTAATCTTTTGCTCATATTTTTATTGGATAAGTAAGTATATTTATTAAAACATAGGCTAGAACATAATAAATACTCAATAGTTATTAGCTACTGCCACAACCACTATTATCATCAGTGCTACCACTGCTACTACTAGGTTCTACTTCTCTCTATGTCTTGGTTTTGTTCCCTACAAGTGAGGATAATAATAGCAAGCTTATTTTATAGGATTGCTGTAAGAATTCATTGAGTTAATACATGTAAAGAAGTTGTAAGCATTTGACATTAAGTACAATAAAAGTGTTGGGTTTTATTATTGACTTTTTTTTTGTGTGTGTGTGTCTTTGATAAGTCTTATATTCTTTCACATCCTTAGTTTCCCTACTTATAAAATACAAGACAAATTGCATCATTATTAGGAATATGATTACATTTCACATTATCTACTTTTGCATTGAGACATCATTCAATTAAAAATTTTATTTATCAAGAATCCATAAAATATAAGCAAAATGCACAAATGTATTGATCAATATGTACTGTGCAGTATTTTAAAAAAGAATGAATAAACTCAATGCCTATCTAATAAGGGAATTATCTGTAGTAGAGTATATTAATGATGGAATACTGAATACTATTTTTGACCTTTAAAAACTTCTTGTAGATCTACGTATACTTAAAGAAATAGCCAATGTATATTACTAAGTTTTAAAATTTTTAGAAACACACACACATATATATACACATGTATGTATAGATATATAGATACTACTCAAAGAAAAGAAAAAGAAAAAATAAATGACTCTAGAGGATTATTAATTCTTATACTTGAGAATTTAATTTTGGATTATGTTATTTTCCTCTTTCTCTCTCTCTCTCTTCATATATATGGATATATAAAATATTTATGTATATCAAAGACAATTCCCAAATTCTTAAATTATAGTTTACTTTTGAGTAATAATGTAATTATTGAATTTTAAAATTATAATAATTGTGACTTACTTGAGTGCAAAAGAGTTGAGAAGTAAGCTATTTTCAGGAAACCTTTTTTTTGGTGGTTATTTAGTCATATTCATAGCCCTCCAAATTTATGATATTATTGCATAATATCTTTATTTTGGATGTAATAAATATTTCCACTGGAAAAATATTCTACAAAATGAATTATCTTGAATTATTTTTAAGGAAGTCAGCAGCTCATCCATGTTAAATTCCAACTAACAGGCAATCATCTTTGGTGAAAGGTTTTTGTTAGTAAAGTAGTAGTATGTTATATTCCTCTAGTTTGAATAAATTAAATACAGAATTATAATCAGGTACATCTAAAGTAGGGAAATATGTTTCCTAGTATCCCCTTTTATACTTATGTTCAAGTTAACATTCGAAATAACTAAGATCAAAGCAGAACTAAATGAAATTGAGAACAAGAGAATTATAAGGAAGATAAAAAAACAGAAGCTGGTTTTGTAAAAAGATAAACAAAATTGATAGCCCTCTTGCTAGATTGACAAGAACTCAAAGGGAAAGGACTCTAATAAACTCAATAAGAAATGAAAAAGTAGAGGTCACAATAGACACCACAGAAATACAAAACATTATTTTTGACTCCTATAAAAAACTATATGCCCCAAAACTTCATAACAAGGAGAAAATGGACAAATTCCTGGAAACACAGAATTCCCTAAGTTCACCTAGGAGGTAACAGAATTCTGCATAGACCAATCTAAAGCTGAGAAATTCAAGCAATAATTGATAATCTCCCCAAATGGAAAAGTCCTGAACCAGATGGCTACACTTCAGAGTTTTACCAAATATACAAAGATGATTTGATACCTATACTACAGAAATTATTCCATAACATTGAGAAGCATGGTATCCTTCTTAACTCATTCTACGAAGCCAATATCACCTTGATACCAAAACCAGGAAAGGATGCAACAAAAAAAGAGAATTACAGACCAATCCCTCATGAATATAGATGCAAAAATCCTCAAGAAAATTTTAGCAAATAGAATTCAGCAGCATATCAAAAAAATAATTCACCATGACCAAGTGGGCTTTATTCCAGGAATGCAAGGCTTGTTCAACATATACAAATCTATAAATGCAATTCGTCTCATACATAAAAACAAGAACAAAGACCATATGATTCTCTCAATAGATGCAGAAAAAGCATTTGACAAAGTCCAACACACCTTTATGATAAAAACTCTTAACAAAATAGGCATACGTAGCTCATACCTTAAAATTATCAAGTCCATTTATGACAAACCCACAGCCAATATCATACTGAATGGGGAAAAATTGAAACCATTCCCACTTCAAACCAGAACGAACAAGGATGCCCACTATCTCCTCTTCTATTCAACATAGTACTCCAAGTCTTGGCTATAGTAATCAGGCAAGAAAGGGGTATTAAGGGCATCCAAGTGGGGGCAGATGAGATCAAACTCTTGGTCTTCACTGATATGATATTATATCTAGAAAACCCCATGGATTTGTCCAGGAGATTTCTGGATCGAGCTTAAGCCTATTATCCAAAGTGAGGTGACACAAGATCGGAAGAATGGGCTCCACATGTACTCGTCATCAAATTGGTACTGACTGATTAACACTATGGTGCTCAAATGGTGGTGGTGTTAACCAGGGATTTGGGGACTGGGAGGGTAGACTCATATCTGAAGGATGTGGTGAGCATTGTGGAGGGGAAGGGCATACCTCTTACCCTTGCTAGGGAGAGGCAAAGATATAAAATGCAACCAAAATGTTCGGACGTCATATTTTCTTGAAATAAAATAAAAAATGAAAATAAATAAATAAACAAACAGTAGCTACAAAGCACCAAATACATATATATATATATATATATATATATATATATATATATATATATCTCAATGAGAGGAAATCTTATGTGAATAAAAAGTCACAATAGAAGTCAAAGACATTATCCCTGGGAGCTTGTGGGGTTAGACATAGTACCTTTATAAGGTTTAATGGTTTCAGCTAATGAGACAACTTTATGGTAGTGATAAGCTTTGCAGACATTTAAGCAAACTCTTTATATAGTTCCTTGTATCTGAGTATGACTATGTTCCTAATAATTACAATTATTTAATAATATATTGATATTTTTCTTAAGTTTCAAAAATGAAAGAGTATTGCAATAAATTTGAGTTAATTAAAATTTTAAACAAATATAATTATCATGTACCGACTCTCCAAAACTCCTCCAGAAAACAAAAAACAAAAAACACTAATGTAGCAAACAAAGTTGAGTTTATTGGAGATAGTACACCGAGGAAGAATACATACCACCTTGACAAAGCTTTAATAGTTTCTCAGGAGAGGCAATTTTGAGGAAAATATTTATAAAGTTTTGATTAAAATAAAGTTATTAATAATCATTCTCATGATGATCATTGTACTTTTGAAATATCTTTCTAGTGTATATAGACAATGCACTGGGTGTGTACAATATGAAACCATATTTCTTACTGATGCTATTAATGATTGGCTCAGAGAATTCTCCATCAGGGCACTGTATCCTATAACAATGGTTGAGGATGGAAAAAACACGAGAAAATTGATTTTAAAATTTCAGTGTTCTCCTTGTTCCACTCTGAATTCGTCTGAATTTGGAGCATATAAATAAAGGTTGAAATCTTTCATTTTTAATGACAATCTTGTCTGTATTCAGAATATATATGCAAAGGAAAAGATAAAACTTTTCATGGGTTTATAGGGTTTTGATTAATGGAAGATTCATCACATTAATATATAATTTTCAAAAAGTTAAAATCATGTATCTTTTAAAAAAATAAAAAATAGAATGAGCACATATTAACAATTATTTGACTCTTTCGTTGGAGAACTGGTAAGATGGTGAAGGTGGTCCAAAGGAGAAGTTAAGGAATGTTGACTTTTATTATTAGTCAAAGGAAAGCTGAAATGAATTTGCTTATAAATACAAAACTGGTGAATGTATTATTTTTAATAAACTACAACATTTCTGGCCATATTTTCTACTAGCTAATCTAAGAAATAGCAGGTAATTTCCTCAGTGTATGAAATATACTCTAATAGCATAAAACAAATTTAAAGATACATTTTTATAGGAAGAAAAATTATCTTTGCCTGCATCTGTTTGTGCTCCAGTATGATGTTTCATCTAGTAATCCTCCTGCTGGATGTCCGAATTTTGGATAATTGCTCTTTGCCACCAGCATCAATATTTTCAAAGTTTTTTAAAGTTTCAAAATAATTTAAGTTTTATAAAAATTGCAAAATAGTAGAAGTATTTTAGTTGTGTCCCTCGACTTTTTTCATCTAATATTAATATTTTACTTTGATTTCTAAACATTGTTGTCCACGGAAGGAAACAAGGTCCTTATAGAAGTGGTTGATTCTAGGACTGGGGTAGGCATAATGTAAGATGTTCCTGGGGCATTTACTGCTTCCAGAAAGTAAACAAATCATTAGAAAAAAGAAAAAGAAAAGAGCATATTGAAAGAACCCAAGAGCCAGCATGAAAGATTTTCTTATGACTGAGGCTGAAACAATTTGAGCAACAAAGCATCAGTATTTTTTGTGGCATGGAAGATGTTTATAAACAAAGGGAAAATGCTATGGTAAGAATTGGATAGCAGAAATGTAATGTAAAATGAAAAGGGAAGAATGTGAAAAGTCACCTCAAGCAAACTTTTTTTTTTTTTTATAATGTGGAGTATTAGAGTAGTTGGCTATAGTAGTTGGCTCTCTATGAATATCCATGCTTACACATATTTTAGAAAGTTTTTATGCAAATACAGGGTTGTACTTTTCCCAGTTTGAAGACCACCTGTATAAAATATGGGGTCCCATTTCACATTTACTATAATAAATTACAAAAAGAAGGAAAACAATCATAAACTCCAAATTTAGTCATTAAACACATTTTTACTCAATATCTCCTACATACAGGTACTCTCAAAAATCCTTTTCTTTAAATAACTTTCATTATAGTAGAACCATTTATCTAACACTTAAACATATACAAAGCACATTTCCCAATACCATATTTGTATTAACTCATTTAATTCTGACAACAACCTTATGAGGTAGCTTACATTAATACTTTTATTTGACCAATTAGTGAACCAAAATTAAACAAAGGAAAAGAAATGGAAAAAGATAAAAAAATATTTCAGTCAAGAAATTTCCATTTGAGCATTTAAATTAAATCTGGGATTCTTATTTGCAGATATAGTCTTGAATATGTGTGTTGACTTTATAAATAGAAAAGAGACTTTTAAATTTATGAAATAGATAACCAAAGAGTTAATTTTTACAGACTTTTAAATATAAAACTATAAATAACATTACTTGATTCCATAAAAGAACATAAATACAAATCAGCTCTAGTGATTATTAAATTTCCATGGAAACTAGAAACATATTTATAGAAAACTTGATACTTTATAAATATCAAATTGTACCATTATCTGCAGATGTGCCAGTTCTGTCAAACTTTGCCAAACTTATATGACTGTTTCTAAAACAAATGACTTTATGATGAAAATGGCACAAAGTAAAAAACTATAATGCTTCTTTCTACCTCCAATTTTTTATTTGAACATAATAAACAGATAAAATTTAATTGTTTGAGATTTAAAAATAGATTGCATAATGTAGTGTAATATAATCATACTTTGTAACTAGACTCTAATTATAATATTAAATTTTGATAATGTTACTTTTTATTATTTTTAAGAATTGTCACAAAAGCAAGCTTAGTGAAAGATACAATTTTTACTAAGCATTAGTTTGTGAATGATAATTTTAATTATTTTTGGTAATGTAAAAAATGGAAAGATTTTATATATTAAGTTCAAATTGATTATTTTTAGTCTTTCAATAATCAAATCTAGGAAAGTAGAGAGGTTTTTCTTTCGTATTTGCTTACTGTTTCCTACTTCGCCCATTCCTCAGATATATACTTTGTTATTTATTGCTGCAAGGACTGTTAAAAAAAATTACTTCAATAAATAGTTCAACAGTTCAACAAGGATGACTGTAATACTTTTTAAATCAAATACTAGCATAAACTATGAGAGTGGGGCAGATTCAATATTAACCATATTTTGTTCCTTGCAATGCCAATCATATCACATCATTCATAAATGCTCCTTTTACTTATGCACAACTTGGAAATAACAGTAAAGAAATAACTGATTAGTGGATATAAAACTACCTAGTACTCATTTCTCTTTATTTTATATAATTAGCATTACATTAAAATATAATTAATATAATTCAAGATTTATTATATAATTACTAAAACATATGCCATTAATTGAATTCATACTGCTTCCACTGAAATGGTAGACAAATTAACTTTTCCTATTTTTATACCTCAAAATTATGTGCTCAGATGAATCTCTTTTAAATTATTTAGCAAATATGCAACTACCTGTTTAATATATAACAATTTTACAAAACATATCTCAATGCAACCTTATCATTGAATTATTTTTAAAACTACCTATGTCCTTTTCATCTGCGTAGGCATGTTTATATCAGTTCCAACCTTTGTTGATAGCAATTTGGCAGCTAAAGTCCAGGCCATCAGCCTTTCTGAACTGATGAAAGTGGTTTCCTTAGCAACTGAAGCACTGTAGAATCTCTTAGAACACCTGCTCTTCCCACTCATAATTCCTGCAGCTAAGATGTATGCACTTGAAAACTGCCTTTTTATTGTGATTTTTGCTTCTATATATTCAGGTAAGTTAGGAACAGGGATATTGCTGAGTTTGACTAACTTGTTTAGTTCAAAAGACTAAAAGGTCTCATACTTTAGTCTTATTATCATGGCCAGCAATTAGTATTTTATCTTCCCCACCCCCGAAGTATCCCTCATATATTTCCCAAAGTCCTTAGCAGCCAGTGATAATAGTAAGGTTTGGAAATCCAGCTAAAGCAGTGGACATTCTGTAAGTGCAAATGACAAAACGTGGCTCCATTGTCACCCTCGGGCTTCTTATTCAGCCAACATTCATAATTCATTGGGCCCGGTAATATAAAAGGGCAATGTGCCTGACTGCTTGAGAAAATTACTGTCATATTTTAGCTTATAAATTTTTAAAATTATTCATTTTTTTGATTATGTAAGGTCATTCTTCTCTTTTTCTTGAAAATGTAACTGAACTTATTCAGATACTATCTGTATTAGAGCTCATAAAAGCAATTAAAAAAAGATCATTCAGTTATTTTCTATTTCTTAGAACAAGTTAAGAAACTTGAGGAGTATTTTAATGTCCATTTTGACAATTTCATGAATAGCTTCCTCTAATATAAGGGTTCCCATTTTTATGGTATCTCTTCAGAGATTAATTTTTTAAGTACAAAATATTTGTCTCTATAAGCATAAAATACTCTCTATGTAGTGTCACATGTCAGGAAAAGCACATGCATATAAGGGATTAAAGTTATTTTTCCAAATATATATCAACCATCCAATCATATCTCAAAGTTTTCTTCATACAATAGTAATGCTACAACTTAATTTTCTACTTATTTGTTGGTCACAATTTGATTTTCTAAATAAGATATTGTCATATCTTAAAAAAAAACCCTAACCTTTACTAATTAAGTAAATACTATAGAGCAATTGTTTTTCAGGTCTACCCAATGTGAAACACAGCTCTATTTAGACAAAATGAGTATTTTACTATTAGCAGAAAAAATATCTAGCTGTGTAAAAATTATTTCCCATTGTCCATTCGTTCTCTTTCCCTCAAATATGCCTACTTAAAATTAGTTTTAAAATATGTCATATTTTTATAGCAAACATTTCATTATTTGGCTATTAAAATATAACTCTTAACAACTTACTTATGACAGACTCACATATTATGTAATTTAAATATGAATAATTATATTTCCCTTTTTCCCTTATACACTACCAATCAACATTTCTCTTCCTTCTGGAAGTTATACATTTACCAGCATGTACTATAAGCCTAAGGAAATAAATATTTTTAAATTTGTGATATTCTTTAAAATCTCTATCACTTCCAGACATCATTCCTATTGCATTTTGAAATAAACACTGAAAATTTGAGCAAGAAGTAACGTGATAAAACTTTAGATTCTATTCCATAGTACTTTCTCCTGCACAGCAAGTACTCCCATGATTCAATTCCCTTGGGGCCCTGTTCTCTTCTCAAATATCACCACATCATTCTTCCTTTTCCTATTTTTTGCTACTCATCTGCCACCTTTTTCTCCATCTTTCTAGATGATTTTGCTGTACTAATGCTAAGAGCAGATACTCTGTCTTTCCAACAACCTGTCCCCAGAGAGTAATACAGTGCTTGGTCTTTTAAAAATTTTTTAGAAAAAATGTTTTCAGTCCTTTTATACTTAATATTTTAACATTTTTAAAACCAGCTCAATTTTACTTTCTGAATGATCAGGTAAATTCCAAATTTATAATTTTATCTTTTGCATCCATACATTTATCCAGTTATTGGATATCTTACCTTTTATTGTCTGCAATCATTTAAAACTATTCATATACATAACCAAATACTTTAGAGTGAACATTACAAAAAGATTGTGTCTCTTAGGCTAATTTTACATACTGGAACAAATAAATCCCCAAATTTTTATGACTTAACATAATAGATGTTTGTTCATACTCAAATAGTGCAGCCTGGCATTACACATATGTAGCAGTGGTCCCCAATCATTTTGGCACCAGAGACCAGTTTTATGGAAGACACTTTTTCCTTGGATGTGGGGGAGCAGAATGGTTTGGGGATGATTCAAGTGTATTACATTTATTACATTTGTAGCTGCTCCCCAGCACTAGCATCACCACCTCAGCTCCACCTCAGTTCATCAGGCATTAGATTCTCATAAGGAATATGCAACCTGGAGCCCTGGGATGCCCAGTTTACAGTAGGGTTCCTGCTCCTATAAGAATAATGCGGCCGCTGATCTGACAGGTGATGAGATGGGAAGCAGCTGTAAATACAGATGAACCTTTATTATTTCGCCGGCTACACACCTTCTGCTGTGTAGCCCAGCTACTAACAGTATATAAACTTGCAGACTAATTTTTTCACATAACAATATACCTTTAAGGTCCTTTGATGTTTTTATGTGACTTCATATAAAATGGGGTATTTGCATATAACCTGAACACATCTTCCCATATACTTTAAATCACCTTTAGATTATTTATTAATATAATACCCAATATAATGCAAATGTGCAAATAGTTTTTATACTGTATTGTTTAGACAATCATGAAAAGGAAAAAAAGCCTATACATGCTCAGTACAAATGCAACCCTCATAGACCTACCTACGTTTTCAGTCTAGGCAAGCAAGGATGTGGAACCCATGAAAGAAGAAAACCAATTATAGTTACTTTTCTTCTCAGCCTGCCAGAACATTAGAGTTTTATTATGGGAATTCACCTTGAAGACTTGGTAGGGTTACTTAAGGTAAACTCATGGAAGTTTGTGGAGAGGTTAAGACTATGGGCCCTAGATTTTCTCATTCTCACAATAATCGTCACTCTCTGCATCAATGTTAAAATGTATCTTCTGCTCCAGCATCTTCTGCTCCTGGCAATTTTATTTTGGTTGTAATTTTTGGTATTCATCTATCTCTATATTTTGTGGTTGTATTGTGCTGTGTGACTTCAGTTCTCTGATGAATCTAATAAAAGTTATGGATTTTGGTTTGTTCAAATTCCTCCTTTTTGCAAATCCAGGAATGACAACTCTCAAGTGCTTTATATGTCAATGCTGAAACTGAAAGTCTGGAACAATGATTTTTAGCATTCTTGTTCTCAAGAGGCATGCCACTTAAGTCTGCATACCATTGGTAAGAATTAGTAACATAACCACAAGTAGCTGTAAGAAGATCAGGGGAATATAATCCCTGGATGAGCAACTATGTCCTAGTGACACAGCCGTGTAAGAAGAAGCTTGGGTTTGGGTGGACAGTTAGATCTTTAATCCATTATGCCTATGAAGGAAAAAGTAAAATCAACATTTAGAAAGCATTTTCTAGATTTCAAATATTATACTACATATATATGTGATCTCATTTATACTTTACGCTCCTTAATTAACTACAAGAGATTATTGCACCATGTAGGAAATTGAATCTGAGAATTTAGTCAAATGCTGAAGGGCACATAGCTCAATTGATAGTTCATCCTAAATCCATATAACTCTAAAGGTCGTGTGCCATAGAAAACGATTGAGCTGGGTTAGAGATTTTATTCTAAATATTATTACACTTATAAAGTCATTTGAGAAGAATTAATCATTTGTATTTGAAAAACTTCTAATCAAAGAAAATTGTATTTTTCCCCATTTAGCCAATTTTAGCATGTACCACATTAATCTGATCCAGCTGTTTTGCTGGATCTAGCTTGCACTGGCTCTCACAAGTTAATTATGTACATCTCTTCCTATCTCCTTGACAAGTGAGGGATATTATATTATGGGAATATAATTATATTATGGAAATCAAAAACTATTACTAATCATGGCTTCTGACTCCCTACAGCTGGGAAGTTGGTTGTGGAACATCACCAGCATGCCTCTGGTCTGAGCCCTTGCTCATGAAGTTTAATGGTCTTCAAAGCTGTTTTAATATTTGCCAATGCTATATTACAATGTAAGGCTTCTCTAGATGTCCAATTTTATGATTTAAAATAAGTCAAGCTATTCCTAATTCATGATGCCTTGTTTGATTTCTCCCTCTCCAGGGTTAGAAGTTTTCTGATTTCACATACTATGCAGAATCTTATTAGGCTGCCCATCCATTTGGTTTATAGACATCCCAATATCAAGCAGCCATCATTCAAATTACTTTGGTTATGTAATTTCTATGATAATTGAAATACTCTGTTTTTGCTGGTAAGTATAAATCCTGGATTTTACTTCATTTCAAATGACATCAGAACTCAACTTAAGCATGGCTTCATCTACCTTTATCTTTACTACTCATCTACCGTTATTAGGAGGTAGATGAGCAGGAACCAAATAATAGAGCTATTTCAACATTTCCCTGTCTAAGCCTTTTAATTTCTTTCTGTACAAAAAAAAGCAAAGCAATTCAAGCTTTCATCCTTCTTTACTCCAGGCAGCCATGAATCTAGGCATAAAAATTAGGCAACTAATTTTAGCAGATTATAAATGGCACTCCCAAGTGATTGATTCAACATAACCTCTGGATGTCTTTTTTCTATACCACTCTGGTACCAATTACCCTGTGAGTCAGAGTTCTGGTAGGAAACAGATAACACATATAATTGGGTAACTGAGAATTATTTAAGAAAGGAACTATTTTCAAATAAGTAGGGAAGATGAAAACTACAAGTAACAATTGTAGTTGGTTCCTAGGGATAGCAATAGTGGGAACTTTACCAGCCTAGACTAAAGGAATAGGAAAGAAGAAGTTTCTTTATGGGGCTGCCCATCAAGCTGTCATCTTTGGTAGAGAGGCATGGCAAACATGGAATAATCTGACAGGAAAGATGTCAGAGGAATAAGTTCCCCAACCTAGCTAAACCCAATCAATAGACACAGTGCCAGGGAGACAGACTGCTAAAGCTTTCCATTAAAGTCAGTGCTCTAGACCATAGAGCTGATTTGAGAATAGTAAATTTGGAAAGGTCACAAGAAAATATCTAGCACAAATATTGCAAAAAAGGCAAAAAAGTTATTCCAAGAAAACTATAAATTCAAAGAAGAGTCAGGGAAAAAATAGCATCATAAAAGCCAAAGGAAAAATGTCAAAGGTGAATGATTTGGTCAATAACAAATTAACAATAACCCAAATAATTACAACATCTTCAATTTATTACATATTTAATATCTTCCAGGAACTACAGGAATCTATTTATTCTTAGAACATCTATATGAGTATTAATTATTTGTTATAATCATGAAGAATATGTGTCTAAGAGAGGTTATGTAACATCCCTAATGTTACACAAAGAGTAAGTTAGAAGCTATTGTTTGCCAAAGCCAGCTCTTGAAATACTGAACTCTAAATGACTAATGTAAGTGCTGTGGAGTAGCTGAGGAAGAAAAAACTTAGAAAATCTTGTTGGATTTGCAAAAATTTCTGATTGGTGATTAGACATTCCTGGTGTTAAACTAATGGGCTGTGTAAGCTGTGGAGGCAGCAGTTCAAGACCACACATTCTCAGGAATTTGAAATAGGTAGGATGGTAACTAAAAGCTGACATTGTCAAGTGAATATATATGTTTACACATACACACACACTGATATTTTAAACAGTATACCTATGCATATTTGAAAAGAAATAGGATGAAATATTTTTCAAAGAAAATAATTAAAAATATTATCAAGTGAGGTGATATATAAGAATTGGAATCTCAAATCATGTAAGTAAAAATTGATTTCAGTGTACAGGAATTTGCTTCCTAGAATTTTCTTGTTAAGAGAGAATGAGAATTATAATGGAATTATATTGATTTCATTGAGCATCTTTTTCATATAAAATATTAGTAAAGCATGTCAAATTCACACACACAGACACAAACACATTTTAGACAGGACTATTAAGAATGTATGGCTTTATACCATTTTGTCTCTAAATCTCAGAACTTTTAAGAATTATTCTATATTGCAATTAAGAATATGATATTTTGTAATCAACCTTTCATCTTACCTTTGCAATTAATGTCTAAATTATTGGCATTTGTTTTCTATTTTAAATTAAAAAAATAAATGTAGTGACCTAGGATATCATTCTAAACAGTCCACACAGCTTTCAAAGGATAGAGGATAATTAAGTAACTTTTATAACTTCAAAACACCTAGTAAATCTCATTTTTCTTTTGAATGGATTTCCTAGTGCCCTAATTTAATCTAATTGATGGTTTTGCTTCAGTCTCCTGTAAATGTGGGCTCAGTCAACTAAAAATGATACTTTTGAAACCACATGCAATTCTGATTTATATTGATATTTGGCAGTACTTAATTCTCCACATTAAGCTAGTCAATAAAGAAAATATCCAATTTCCTAGCATCATTTATTTAATAGGATAGCCTTTTCCCAGTATATGTTGTTGTTTACTTTGTCAAAGATCAGTTGGTCATAGCTATACAGCTTTATTTCTGAGTTCTCTATTCTGTTCCATTGGTCTAGGTCTCTATCACTTTGGGCACTATGGACATTTTAAAGATGTTGATTCTAACAAACCACAAGCAAGGGACATTTTTCCATTTGTTTCTGTCATCTGTGATTTTTTTCATCAGTGTTTTATAGTCATCCTTGTAGAGATCTTTCACCAACTTGATTACGTATATTCCTAGATATTTTATTTTCCTTGTAGACTTTGTGAATGCTATTGAGTCCTTGATTTGATTCTTAGCTAGACTGTTATTAATAATAGAAATGCTAATTATTTGTGTACATTGATTTTGTAACCTGAGACTTTGCTTAATTTATTTATCAATTCTAGGAGTCTTTTGGTGGAATCTTTAGGGTTCTCTAGATATAAGATCATATCATCAGCAAACAGGGATAATTTAACCTCATCTTTCCCAATTTGGATGCCTTTTATAGCTTCCTCTTGACTGAATCCTCTAGCTAGGACTTCCAATACTATGTTGAATAGAAGTGGTGATAGTGGGCACCTTTGTCTTGTTCCAGGTCTTAGGGAAAATGCTTTCTACTTTTCCCCATTCAGTATAAATGTTAGCTGTGGGTTTGTCACATATGTCTCATTATAATTTTGAGATATGTTCCTTCTGTGCCTACTTTGTTTAGTGTTTTTATCATGAAAGGGTGCTAGATTTTATCATATGCTTTTTCTGCACCTATTGAGATGATCATATGGTCTTTGTTTTGTTTCTGTTTAGGTGGTGAATCATGTTTATTGATTTGTATATGTTGAACCATCCTTGCATCCCTGGGGTGAAACCTGCTTGATCATGGTGAATTATCCTTTTGATGTGTTCTTGAATTTGGTTTGCTAG
Organism: Microcebus murinus; assembly: GCF_040939455.1. Taxonomy (NCBI): domain Eukaryota; kingdom Metazoa; phylum Chordata; class Mammalia; order Primates; family Cheirogaleidae; genus Microcebus; species Microcebus murinus. The sequence goes on from NC_134114.1 coordinate 20,840,812, forward strand.
CATTTTGTTGAGGATTTTTGTATTTATGTTCATAAGAAATATGTGTTTGTGGTTTTATTTGTTGTTTCCTTTCCTGACTTTCACATCAAGCTGATACCAGCTTCATAGAATGAGTTAGTGAGGATTCCCTCCCTCTCAATGATGTAATAATTTCTGTAGGATAGGTACCAGTTCTTCTTTACCAGTTCTGGTAATATTTGGCTGTGAATTTGTCTGGTCTGGGACTTTTGTTGTTGTTGTTGTTGGGAGATTTTTTTTTATTACTTGTTCAATCTCATTTTTCATTATTCATCTGTTAAGATTTCTATTTCTTCCTGATTCAAGCTTGAGAGGTTGTGTGTTCTCAATAAAGAAAATAATCATCACTAACTGTCAGTGACTGCTTATTATATGTTAGATACTGTTCTGAATAACATACAGGACATTGTTTCATTATCATATTACTTTTCTGAGGAATATTCAAATAAGATTATACCCATTTTACAGATGCAGGAAAATGTGTGATAGTTAAATAATCTGCCAAAAGTACTCAGCTCAAAAGTGTTGGAGCTGCCAGGCTGTTGTTGTCTAGAGCCTACCTATTAAGCATCACTCTTTCCTATCTTCCAGGTTTGCCACTACAGCTAGCAAGTCCAAGATCTTTAAGATAAGCTGCATGTTTTAATTCCATGTTAATTGACATATTTACATGGAATGGCTTGATGGAAAAGAGAGGCATATAGGACTTTTGTCTTGTCTAAGAGTAGTATTTCTTCATTCATTAAAGTGGTTGTAGATAAGTAAAATACTATTATTAAAAAAAAAACAAAACTACCAAATGCTCTCTAAATCTGAAAAAAAGTACATGAAAGATAAACCAGATGCATTATAAATGTCATTCACAATTTCTTAGAAATAAAAATCTATTCTGCATCAATTGGTAATGCAAATGTATATCTTCTTAAGGACAAAATTATCTCTCTTGACAAATATAGTTTTCACCTTTCTTGCAGTTACTTTAGTGAAGAGTTTTTAAAGCAAAAATGTATCAGAATCCAGAATATTATATATTAATTACATTGAAGTTTTCCCTTTTTTCTCTAAGCAAGAGAAACATTTTGTTCAGATTTAAAAATATATTAAAAAAAACAAGTTAAGGACATCTATAATGAATTCTGGTGCCTCTTGAATATTCATATTTGGGTCATTTTCTTTCCAAAGGCAGAGAAAATTTTGATAGATTCCCATGCTTCCTAATGGGCATATTACTTTAGGCATCAACAACTAAGAAATAATTCTCAAATGTATTTATGCTTAATAGAGAAAGAGTACATGAAACAATCATTTCTTGTCATTTTTGCTCAGAATTTTGCTATTATCAGTCTGTGATGTATTAAACTTCAGTTACATCAACTCTATTGTCTTTACTTTGAATACTTCTTTCCTAACCTACACTATGAGATATAATAGTCAACTATGAAAAACATTTATATATAAAAATACCAAAATAAGTTATTTTGGAAAGTTCTTTATCAAATTATAAAGATAAAATGTTGTATAATTCTACTTTACAAGAACTTTATTTTGAGTTCTATTGGTGTATTGAAACAATCAGCTAATTTCTTTATATTTTTTTAAAATGCCATCTTCAATATTATAGATTTTAATAGAATTTTAGAAGATACATTCCATATTGTTTAAAATCATTTATTCATGATGTAAAGACAAAACTAAATACATCTCCAAGCCATAATTAGTATTGGAATCTGGTTTATTTTTTTTATTTTTATTTTTTTTTGGTTTATTTTAATTATTTTGAAAAAAATATTTGAAGCTAACATATAACAGTTTTAATTCACATGTAAATTGCATTATTCTCAGCCCATCAAAAGTATGGCAAGACTATTTTCACCTGAATTTCTTTTCCTCACCATTCTAGCCATGTGAAATGTATTGAATTCACATTTCCAAATGTATGTGGATGTATCCCATGTATGTGTAAATGTGTGTTGCCACAAGAATGAATGCAATTCACATTCTTGAAAGTTGGATCTAACAAAACTAACATAAATATTAAGTAATGATCATTTAAACCAATTTATAGCATTGGCATTACAAGTTATATTTATTACATCAAGATGTCCAAAGAATGATTTGAATTTTATATTCAAGTAGTCTGATTCAGTTGATATTTATGCAATATCAAAAAATAAAGACATACTAAATGACAATTATGTAAGACATTAGTGTAGAAAAAGGAGAGGTGTGGCATTTAAGTAAATTTTGAAATAATAAAAAAATTTCAAGATTGTATTTTGTGTACTATATTCCTACAATTGTCATTTAATACATATGCTGATATAAAAAGAAATCTATTTAAAAATTAAAATTCATAGCCATTTTTAATTGCCATTAATGTGAACTATCATTTCATTAATGCCTATTATCTCCAGGACACCAAAAGTTTAACACCCATTATTTTACAATCTTTATAATAATTCTTCAAGGTAAAAATTATTTTTCCTTTTTACATAATTAACCTGGCCAAGGTTGCAGAGCTACTTGCATGCTTAGCCAGTATTGTGAGTCTAAATTTTAATATATTTCCATTATGACCTTCTGTCTCTATATGAAACTTTGAAACATAACATAGAAATTTTACATCTTTGTACAATATTTATCAGAATAAAAACCATATTCTGTATTTTCATATATATTGGCTGTCCAAACTGAATTGCTAATTCCATGAAGAAAGGAATAATGTCCATTTCTCTCTTTATCTTCTTGAATTTTTCAAAAGACAATCTGAGAACAATAAAAAAGAGGTTCATTTAAGAACCAGATTGCTCTGGTTCAGGTTACAACTTAACCTGACATAATAGTATAAGTTTGAGTAGTCATCTCCATTTTCTCATCTGTAAAATGCAGACAGTAACAGCCTCATAATATTGTTATGTGTACTAAACAAAAACAGTATATGAAAGATCAGCACATCCAAGGCATTCGTCATCCTTTTCTTTGCTATTTTGCCCAAGGTAAATGTTTAATTACTGTATATAATACAGAGTTTATGTCATTGATACACATATGTGTGCATATATATGTGTATATGTACTTGTGTGTGTATGAATTTTTATGAGTTGGCTTAGAATGTAAACAAATGTTAAGAAAAAAAATTGATATATTTTGGCTTTAAGTTTTTCTCCCCTGTATTGTCCAAACAGATAGAAAAAACAAAGTTATTTATTATTCCTCTGCTTGCAATTAGAGCCATAGAGTCCACAGTGAAAATCATGGAGTTCCCTTTCTCAGAACTAAATTTTAAAACCCAGAAACATAAGGCCACACCCATCACAACTACACTGTGACAAACACACCAGACAAAAAATTTTGAACTCACCAGACCTCATACTCAGTCTCTCTCCTTCACAGACCAAGCCAAATATCCCTGGTCAAATATCTCCTCTCAAAACCCACTCCCATAGTGGGTTATATCTTCTCTAGCATTAGCCATCTTGCACTGTTCTCTTCTTTATAAGTCCACAATTTTAGAAGATAACACACTATACTTTCTTGCTACAGTTCTCAAACTCTGGGTCACTTCAGCAACCACGTGGGTAATCCATTTAACTCCATATTCTGTGTTGTTTTACTGTCAATTGCTTCATTTCACTCAACCATTTGTGATGACTCAAAACATTTATCTCCAGAAACTTTGAATTCAACTACACACACAATGTCACAGATATCTCACACACATTCTGCCCTTTCTAATTTGGCCCACTTCATCCACTTTCTCCAGCTCTAATTTCTTGCAGATGATCAGTCCCTTTACCAGTTTCATTTCCATCTATTATTCCCTCAATCAAATTATTTCCCAACAAATTTCCAGCCGATCTCTTTCTCACAACCAATTTGTCCCACTTTTCCCCCATCTTTCTGGCAAAATTGCCATTATAAATAAATTCCCTTTTTCCTTACCTATGTCCAAGCTGCAAAGAATCATTAAAAGAAAATACTCGTCACTAAGATTGGTTCCATTATAAATTCATGACATCCAACACCAATAACAGTCTAAAAGCCAACTAGCAACACTTTTACCTGTCTCTATTAACTTATCCATGCCATGCTCCACACAAGTTATTAAATACTTTCTCCTTTTACCTCCTCTCCCATATTACCTCTCTCAGAAATCAACTCCTCATTCTACCACAAAAGTAGAAGCCATGTTAAAAATAACAGAAACACACACATGCATACACATAAGGTGCTACCAACCTACCTAGTTATCAGCTTATCTGTACGTGTTCATATCCTTTTCAATTATACTATTTTTATAATTTAACAGGTGGTTCTTCTCAGTCTAATTCAAATAACTGTTAAATAGACTCTGTTCTTACTTGCTTATATGAAGAACTTCTCCTTTAATGACCTCTTCGAGTTTCTCTCTCTTTTGTTTTATTTTCAACCTCTGCTATCTTCATGGACTCTTTCTAATAGTACTTTATACATGTGCAGTTCACTTCTCTCTTGTAAAACCAACTAATATAAAATCAAAATAGCTTTCCTTTGGCCTCACATTTCTCTCCAGCACTTACCTATTCTCTCATCCTCATCCCAGTAAATTTTTTTGAAAAATGCATACATAGCTAACATCTTTACCTACCTCCCACTTATTTTCATCTCACTAACATATAAATATGGAACTCTTAACCATACACCATTATGACAATGGAGAATTTATGCACTATATACATTTATATATATGTACACATTATATACATTTATATTCTTTATCTCTCTGTATACATACTTATATCTACATATCTCTGGAATGACCATTGTCATTTCTTTCATTAGTGCACTTCTTGATTAATGCATCTTTTGTGACATAATGCTCCTCTGGCTTCTAATCACTTCTAAGCAACACTGACATAAGTTCAATGAGGTGGTGAAGATCTCCTGGTAGTCTGTATATACTGTTTATTTTTAACTTCCTCTTTTAACTGCTCCTTGGTCAATACTCAGGTCTTAGCGAATTATTTTTATGAGCTCACATAAAGGCTTTTACGAAGATACTCCCTTAGTCTGGAAAACATTTGTTTTCAAAAACACACTTAAGTTTCATCTGTATTACTCATACTAGTCTCCTTTAATCTGTTAGTATGCCTTAGTTGTTCCTCTTTCATATTCCTACAGAACTCTCTACTAAGTTTATTTGCAAATAATACCAAATTGTTACTTCGATTGTCATTCATCTACTTTCTGCACCAGATTTTAAACTACGTGACAGCAAGTCATTCATTTACTCATTTATTCTTGCATTCAACAGGCATTTCCTGTGCCTAAGATAAACTTTTGTATTTGTTTTTAAGATAGAACAGTGTACCTCATCTCATAATCCATGAGATGAGACATCTTAAGGCAAACACATAATTTTTATCTAATATCAATTATTTTAAATGCTATGAATGAAAAATACAAGTCATTCTTTACATGACAATAAAACAGAGTCTTCACTGTTATAGGATATTATTTCCAGGATCTTCACAACTCAGTGTTTCAGAAAAAATAACTGAGTATATTTGTCACAATTATTGCACCTAAGATTTCTGTATCTTGTATATTTGTATTATTATACGTTATTGAATGGGATATTTCCTATTTTGTCAGTTCAGGCTAAACTTCAAGCCTGAGAATTGCAAATTCGAAGATTAAAGAACTTTGGACCAGTCATGTGCCACAGGATTTATTAAAGATATCTAGAATAAAAAGATAAAGAAAAAGTAATTTTTGGCAGAAAAAATAAAACATCTGGTAGAAAGTCATATTCAGAGAAATGGTAATAGGTAAGAAGAAATCAGGAAAAGTTAGGAGATGTAACTTCTCACTTTTCCTTTTGACAATCACCCTGAATTCTTGCTCATAACCATTATTAGCCACTTCTGAAAGTGATTTGCAGAGGGAAAATAAGGAACTAAATTACAGCAAATTGAATTACAAAAAAGGAATTGAATTCCTCTTCAGCCAAACCTTTGTATATCTGTATGCTCTCCAGCCCTGACATTTAACACTGACTATGGCATGAATAGTAGTTAAATACTCCGCTACTCAGGAGAAAATGTATAATGCTATTCTTGCTCTGTGTCAACTGGCCTGAAGGAATCAATGTGAAGTTAATATTCATGATCCTTTTATGTTGACATATATTCTGAAGAGCTGAGAGGAGCCTGAGGTCTGAATCTACGTAGTGAACTTATTGAACTTTTCATGCCATGTCTATTTGCATAGCTTTATGGTTCATTAGCTCACCTAAGGGAAACCTTCCATCCTAATAAGGCAATTTACTCAATTTACTCAATACCTCCTGTAGTGTCCATATATTTTCTAACTCTTTGCTTCATGATGGACATGTCTTTTTTTCTCCTTTTTCCAAGTATAGGATATTTTACTAAAACCATACCAGGCACCTCCATTCCCGAACACTTTTCTAACCAATCTGATTCACATTAGTTATGATTTCTAAATTCTAGCAAAATGTATTTTCTTCCACACCATCTTTTTTTATTTAGAATGAACTTTAAGTGGATTATCAAGAGTCATAGATAAAATGATCTATAAAAATATCACTTTTCCATATGTGGCTCAGAATTTGTAGTGTTTATGTCTAATATTTAAGCTAATATATTGATATTCTTTTATTATTGTAAATTATGAAGGTATCAAATATATAAATATGTATGAGGTAGTTTAATGAGGCATTGGGGACCTCTTTTAAAGCCCTGGAATGTGCTAGTTTAGGAAAATAAATTCAATTTGAGGTTTTATTTATTTAATTCAGGATATTATGGGAGTACAAACATTTTGGCTACACTTTTTAAGTGAATATGTAATAGAAAGATTTATATGACCAACATAAATAGCAAAAGCCTCCCAGGGATAAAAATTCAGAAGATTAACAAAATGAATATCTGAGAATTTCCCCCACTTTTGCACAAGACAAAAATAGCAGAAATAATCTGTTGGTGATATTTCTTATCAAGAAGTAGGGTATTAGAGCATAATGCTGTTTGGTAAAATGTCTTATTTGTCCTTGCAACCAGAGTTTTAGATCATTACAGAGATTTTAAAAAATAACTAGCCATATTTTTCAATATCAAACTCAGAATAAACACAATAAACACACAAAAAATGAAGCAAGTAAACGTTTAAAAACAAAATAATTGGGCTGTAATTTTGGCCATTTATGATTGGCTTATTAAAATCTCAATTCTTTCAGAGTCATTATTTTCATCTTTTAAGAAGATTCCTAACTCTAGTATTAGCTGACGAGCTGTATGCTAACTCTAGGACCAAAATTAACAAAGAGGAGTTATTTCTATTTTTATCTCTGCACTTCAAAAATTTACCTCTATTTTAAGAGGCAATATTTAAGTTTAATAGTCTCCATCTACTTATAAAACCTTAAGGCCATAACTTCTCATTTAAAGATTAAATCATACTATTTTGTGGGAAAAAGAAACACTGGAAACTTTTGTGATTTTTGCATATCAAATAATTATATTTTCATATTTAATTCTTGATTTATTTAGGTAGCAGAAGCCATGTAACAAATATGTGGAAAAAATATTCTTTGTAAAGCAGGGAAAATATTGCATCTCTAGAATTTACATTATTAAGTCTTAATTAAAATACAGCATTTCTCTTTAAAAAGATTCAAATAGAGACTAAGGTTATTCCTGAGCAAGAAAATACATACAAAACAAGATAACAAACATGGAAACTGAGAAGCAATAAGTTGATAAAGCATAGTTGAGATATAAAGATTGAAAGGATATTAAAATACATAGAATATAACTTTTTACACGGGCTGAAATTTAGCTTTATGCTGGGTTGCTTGGGAAAAAAAAAAGCAAACTTGCTTAACTAAACATTTGTAATAAGCACTGGATAAATACAGTGACTTCATAAAAATACATATATTCATAAACAATACACCGAGTGACAAAATTAAAAGTATCTTTGACAATAATTTATGAAATATGCAGTTGTTACTTTCATTGCTAATAGCATTGCACCGAGTGCCATTCAGAAAAAAAAAAAAAGAAAGAAAGAAAGCATGTCTTGGAGGCATGTAATCTGTATGTATGGAAGCTGGTATATGATTCATTCGGATGGCTAAGTACTACTCCTCTGCAGGTCTGACATCCATCAGCAGCACACTTAGTGCATCTGCAAACGGGGAAAACTGTATGTCATTCAATCATTCCTTCCTGAAAATTGTTTCTCCTCCTACCATTGAACATTCAGCAACACCCACAGCCTTCTATTTTTAATCTAGTTCAAGATAATCTTATTCCACTGTTTGGTATACAACCTCCAGTATAGAAAAGTATGTGTGTGTGTGTGTGTGTGTGTGTGTGTGTGTATGGAAGAAATATACTTCAGTTTACTTATTAGAATTTGATTAATCAGCATTTACTTTAAAAAATGATACCCAGACAGCTTTTGGTGTAGAAGCACACATACTGTATTATAACTTGAAGACAGTTACATGTCCTTGCGGAAGTTGGTGAGGGTAAGATTGATATGGTTCTGTGAACGTTGAGTTGTTTAACGCATGCGCCTGTAAGGGAGTTAATCCTTCTTCTGCTCAAAAGACATCTAAGATTACCTTTAATCTGCTTAAGAAAACAAGCATTCTGCCATAGAAACCATAAAAATTTCACTCTATATTGCAAGGCCCCAGTAATTTTATATTTAATAAAAGAAAAAACAGATTAAGCTGAAATTTTCAGTGGACATGCTTCCAATTCAACATAAATGTTCAATACTATATTATAAATTATCTAAACAATATTGTTTACCTATTTTGTAAGATAAACCATTTATGAGCTCTATATTAAGCAAATAAATTGAGATAATTAGTTGTATGAGCTACTTTTTTTCAAACAGACAAAGGTAAGGAATTCTCTGACAAAAAATAATGATTTAAGTTTTAAATTTTTGATTTTTTTGTAATAAAATCAGATTTTATGCATGTTTATATATGTGTGTGTGTGTGTGTGTGTGTGTCCCTTTATTAAAATAATTTTTTAAATTTTAGACTTACAGAAAGTTCCTAAGGTAATATAAGCTCCCATATACCCTTCATCCAATTCACCCAGCTTCCTCTGTTGCTAGCACCTTGCACTATCATGGCACAAGACAACAAAGAAATTAGCCTTAGTATATTACTACTGAAAAAAACCAGATTTTATCTGGATTTCACTACTTTCCTCACAATTTAGATAACTTATTCAATAAAAGAATAGTGACAATATGTAGCAGAGCAAACATTTAAACTTTTTAAAGGATGAACTAAATTAGTACTTCCAAACAGTTTTATAAAGAAGATCATATTATGGAGAATCAGATTGCATCATTCACTATTTCCTTTTAAAAGCTTATGAATATTAATTCAATGCAGATTTTAATATCTGCTGGGGAGAGACTATCTTAGGTCTCAGTGAAAAAGTGGTCTGGGGACTACAAAAATCAGGACAGTTGAACTTGCTACCTGGATTTGGGAAAAATAAGCCTCCTAGTAATTAACTGAACCTCCACACTGTAATTCTCCAGGTACAATTATCATGTAATTTTCTCCTAGGATCAGTGCTCATTGCCAAAATAACAGTTCTAATCTCCGGACTTTATTGGGGATATGTTTTAAAGTGTACTTTAAAAAAAATATGCATTTTAAATTTCATGAGACTCTAGATCAATCTAGGCTTTTGACTAATTGCTCTGTTATTAAATAGCTTAGTATGTTTTAACTATCCAGCAATTCTTGATAAACCAGGTACTAGAAATGTAGTCTCTATAATTATTTATGTAAAATTTGTTGTCATTTTTTATGTAAGAATTTTTGTTATCACCAATTAACTTGCTTGCAAATACTGTAATCACCTCACCTAAAAAGGTTCAAAATGGAAGGTGGAATTTTAAATAATCCCATGCAAGCCACAGGTAATTTAATGCATAGATTTTGAAAGCCCCTCTTCTGACCTATTTGGTGCATTCATGAATGAAGATGGATGGACTCTACACCAACAGTTAAAAGAAGTGAAACAGAGGCTGAAGTGGGATGGTCACTTGAGCCCAGGAGTTGACACTAGCCTGGGCAATGTAGGGAGACCCTATCTCAATGTTAACAAACAAACAAAAAACAACAAGAAACAAAAATCTAATACCAAAAAACAGGGGAAGCAATGGCACTTTATTCTGAATTTAGGATAAATTTATTCTAAAGTGTTTGGAAGTCTGAATGATTATTCATTTGATCATTACACATTGCTTGTATCGAAATTTCAGAGGTACCCCATAAATATATTTAATTATTATGACTGAGGTATGTATACAACCTAAGTGGTCATCAACAGATGAGTGGACAAAGAAAATGTCCACACACACACACACACTCACACACACACACACAATGAAAGTTTATTCAGCCTTAAAAAAGGAGATACTGATATTTGTGGAAACACGGATGAATCTGGAGGCATAAGCCAGACACAGAAAGAAAATACTATGTGATCTCATTTATATGTAGACTCTAAACACAATCGAATACATAGTAACAGGGAGTAAAACAGTGCTTAACAAGGGTGGGAGAGGAAATGGAGAAAAGCAATTTAAAGGTTACAAAAGCTGCAGCTATTACATGATGAATAATTCTATAAAGATAATGTATGACCATACAGTAGTTAATAATATTGGCTTGTATACAGAAAATTTGCTAAGAGAATAAAGTTTAGGTACACTTACCACAAAGAAAGGTAACTATGAAAGATGATGGATATGTTAATTTGTTTGACTGCAGTAATCATTTCACTATGTTACAGTTGTTGTTGGGATCTGTTCCAAAACCCCACACAGAAACCAATATTGATGGACACTAAAATCTCTTCTATAAAATAGCATAGTACAGTATTTGCAAGTAACTGAAGTATCCAGTCATATACTTTAAATAATCTCTAGGTTACTTATAATACTCAATACGATGTAATTGTTATGTAAATAGTTATTATATAGTATTTTTTTAAAAAATTGTATTGCTTCATATTGTTGTATTGCTGTATTTTTGATACCAATTGTTTGAATTTATGGAAGCAGACCCATATCCAATTTATGGATATTGTATATGTATATTAAAACATCATGCTATGCCATAAAAGAGCAGGAGTGAGGCAGAGAAAAAGAGAGAGAGAGAGAGAGAGAGAGATACTCTAGCCATAACAAAAATAATCCACTTGATATACACCCTGCTTATTTTTCCAGATTTCTATTTACTTTCTCTTCATTCACTAGTATGATCCAGCATACTTTTTCCTTTCTATTTTGGGAAAAAACACACTAGTTCCTGCTGTAGAGTCTTGGTACCAGCTATATCCTTTTCTGGGAGTGTTAGTCCCCAACATCTTTACATAAATTTCTCTTTAATGCTATATTGGTCTCTGATGACTATCACCACCTAAGAGAAGTCTCTTTGATCAGGCAATATACCTGATATAATATACCATTATACAGGTATAATGTATCATGTTTTTATTTTCAGCATTGCACTAATGATTGCATAATTCCTTATTTTTTCTCATTTGTCTGTCTTCTCAGTTTGATTGTAAATTTGAAGACAAGAAAGATGTGTATTTTGTTCAATATTCTTTCTCTATACTTTGAATTATGCCTCATGCATAAAGAACATCCAATAAAATATTAGTGAAGTGAATGAATGACTCCTTAGTATTAGATTTTTTGTACTTTATTAATAGTGTATTCATGAAGCCTTGAATATATTCAACATGAAATTCTAGTTTGTTTCACATGAAAAATCCAAATACTTTAATTTTATCTTACACATTTTCCTGACATTGAACCTTTGAGATTTGACTATATTTTTCCAACAGGGGATATTTGTTCTTATTTTGATGAATAAGATGTTTTGAAGCCTATGTTAAACTGGTTTCCTATGGTATATCAATTGTATTCTTTTAAGAGAGGGACAATAATGAGTTAAATTAATTATAGGACAGGACATAAAGTACTCAAAGTCTTTTCTGAATCAAAGTATGCTTCCAAACACCATTTCATTTTATGGCAAGGGTGAGGACATTTTCCCCCAGGCAGTCTTTTGGCATTGGCCATGCCTCAGTCTCAGAAAGAGCAATCTCCTTTTACCCAAGGATAGGACCTGAGATTTACAAGTACATAGCAACAGAAAACCCTACATAATGTTTAAAATAGATTCAAAACAAACTCCTTCAATAGCCATTTTATTTTTAGAGTTCATGGTAAGAGTGGAAAATTGATGAGGGAGGTATTGAGATAAAAACACTCAGAACTCCTGGCCATCAGGTTTTTAACTGTTAAAAATATGCTTTATAAATAGATTAAGAAAGTCACCATTCTCAAGGCACAAATCTGTTAGTAATATGAAAAGAAAAAAAAATAATTACAAGACCAAAGAAAGATCTCTTCTTCAAATCTTAATTTCTGAGCCCACTATTTTATGTTTTTTGAGCAGTCTTCTTAAATTTCCTACTCAATCAAAAAAACTGTCAAAGTCTCCTACACCCATTCATTCATTTTTTTTTTTTTAATGCAACACATTATGACTGTCCTCTGTGTCTTAGGCACCTAGCAAGATGTTGGTAATTAAATAACTAAAAAAACCAACAACACACTTCCTGCCTACTCTTAGAAGTTTATATTCTTGTGGGGGGGGGGCAACATAAAGCAAATAAATGGAAAATAGTTACCATATTGGGGCAGTGTGAGTATCCTGAGTTCAGGTGTAATAAAAAAGCAAGATTCAAGATGTTTATTTTTAAATTTGCATTGAAATTCTTTTATGTTTAAAAGGCTTATTGGAAGAAGTACCATTTTCAGTAAAAATTTACTTTATCATGCCAAACTCTACATTCTGCAAATATTTATTACATATATGTAGTAAGTCTTTTTAATATATACTATCATCATCCTTGAATTATTGCCTTATAATTCAATGGATAGACACAATTAGAAATAATTTATACTAATCTACTAAGAATTAATTTATCAGTTCATAGAGGAATTGATTTCTTGAGTTTAGACAAAGAAATGGCTGTTTCATACCTGTCTTAGTGAAGCCATCAAGAAGTACATGGTCAAATTATTAATCTCCTACATCTAATTAAATAAACACTTCAACATATAAATTTGGCAGATAAATAATTAGGGAAAAAATTGTTTTTAGTAAGGATAACTCTCTTTCTTTTCCCCGAAAGGGGCTATATTTGCTACAAAATTTTTGCAGAAAATTTGTTCATTTTTTTTATCCCATTTTCATAGTTTTCATCAAGTTCTATTTATAAAAATCAAATTTTTGTGTTCATAAAATACTTTTTTATATACTAATATGTCAGATTAAAATATATGGAAGTTTTGATTTATTTCTCTCTTGTCTGTTTTCTTTCACCCTTGTAAGCATATGTGGGTATTATTAAAAAAGAAAAGAAAAATTTCATATTTGTATTATTTGAAAATATCCATAAATAAAGTATTTAATTAAGGTTTTGAAAAACATTAAAATAATATAATTAATTATTATTGTTTCATTTGATGGGTTACAAAAATGAGAGACATATAGAAACACTCCATAAACTAATTGAAACTATCATAAAGGAGAAATATATATGCTCAATAAGCCATTATGGATAGCTTGGAAGCAGATAACAGAAAGATATTTAAGCTAAAGCTAAAGTAAAAAGAGCAGAGATTTTTATAAAAATTTGTCTATTATCACATTAAATATTTCTTTAATTCCAATAAATTATTTTAAAAATTTGTCATATAATAATTCAAATAACCTGGCATTTGGACTTTTACTATTAATTAAATATACATCCTACTTTCCACTTCAAACTACCATTTTTAAATACATACTCCAGTTGTAACTGATTTATTTATTTCTTAAAAGATATGGAAGTGTAAAAAATAAGAAAGTTCCAATATAATGAGATCTAAAATATTTTAAACTGGCTTAAGGAAAAATAAACAATATTGTGATATAAATATAGAAATGCTGTTGACACACAAGTGAAATCCAATTTCACAATTATTTTATTTTCAATAACAGCACTGCCACTCACAATTTTTAGCACAGGGTTATTCTTGGCCAAAATGTTTATTTGCTTTTATTGACAGGCTAAATGTGATCATGTTCACATCACTCAAAAACAATATCTGCTAAGAAAGACATCTAAAATGTTTTCCTGGTCAGAGATGGAATTTTTAGACCAGCAGTAATCACAGACATCAGAGAAGCACACCCCTAACTTCACATTTTGGAGATACAATTAATTTTTAAAAACCAAGTTCCTTGGACTTGTGCTATTGTCATATAAGAAAAGTCAAAAGATAGAAGATAATTAAAATATAGAAATAATATTTGCATTCATTTTCAAAACAGTAATTTTGGATCTTCAAATAGCCTGTATATGAACATCCCTAAAAGAAGAAGTATAGAAAAATTTAGCAATCATTGCGAGCAGTTTTTTCTTTTAATTTGTGTGTACAAATGAAAGCAATAAGAGTATTTTTGCATGAGATTCTATTTTCTATTGAAATTTACTGCATTCATTGTGTCATTATTCCTGCAATACAATTACATTGTTTCACTTAAATCAGCTCATATGTTGGTGTAAAATGACTTACAATAATCCATTTGATTTTTGGAGTGGGGGAAAGCATAGCAATTCAATGCAAATAGTGCAAGATAAATGAAGCAATCTGACAATTTATGCACTGGTCATATGGGCTCACAAACAGTTTGGCCCACTTTCTAGGCTGTTTCCAATTTGCAATTGGTATAGAGACATGATATATAGCTTTCATTGACTGCATCCCTCTTTTATGGCTTTGCATGTAAGCAGAGTGAGCTGCTAGGCCTATGGAGTGATTCTGAGGGGCTCTGCTGTATCATTTCTAATGAGAACACAATTGTAGTGATAGTTCATTGTCATGACAACAACTTCATGCTTCTATCTGAGAATCAATAGTAATTCCTGGAGTCTATTTCTCTGCTATTGAAGTTTTACAGTAGTAGAGTGAAAGAACATGTAGCACAAAGTGATATAAAGTTATTTCCAGTGCAACTACTGAAAATCCTTCTCTGATATTCCTATCTTTTCCATCCAACTAATATCTAATGTGAAAATATGATACAAATCAGAGGTTGGAGAAGTGTGAGGAAATCCAAATATTATCAACGTGAATCTATTAGTGCCATGGAAAACATTAGGCAACCAACTATGGAATTGTAAACTGGGACTCAGGATACTATGATTCAGACTAGTTTTAAGACTTATTTCTTCTAAAGCTCATTAGATATCATTTTGTCTTTTTTGTGTGTGTGCCTCTGAAAAAGAGATACTGACTAGTAAATAATATTGCTTATATCTTTTGACAAGATTAAGAGATACTTGTATTTGTGACAAATTTTTTCAAAATTGTGAAATTATAAACCATGTATTGCTTATCTCATTTATATTTATTATTTCAATTTTAAATATTGAAAATTTTTTCAAGATGGCTGACTAGAGACAGCGAATGCCAGTGATCCTCAGTAAGAAGAAGCAAAGGTACAGGTGGGATAATCATAACTTGAGAAGACTTTCAAGGCGAGAGTGCTAGAGCCTAGCAGAGAACTCACAGGATGAAGCTATGGCACAGAGAAAGAAGGAAGCAAGAGGCTGGCAGGTATCACTAGAAACCCAAGGGACTTGGAATTTCATTGGAAGGGTAGGTAGGAATGTTTTGGCTTCCCTCCATCCTGCAGCAGACCACTGGTATCTGCCCTATGCGAGAGCTCCTCTGCCCTCACGAAATCAAACTCTGGTGTGAGCAGTGATGTGGGGTCTTCCTGAAGGTGTCACATCAAATTACCAGTGCACACATGGTCACTCACCCTCCACCTGGACTTGAGCTTCTGTGATGGGCACCATATTCAGAGTGCGCCCACTGGGGGACTGTGTCCTGCCCAGAAAGCCTCAGCCATTCTGTCTCCACATTAGTACAGGCTCTTCAGACATTCCCTGGCACCCACTCAGATTCTGGCAGCCAAAGAAGGCTGGCTGGACCCAGTAAAGCTGCAGGGTTCCCAGAGGTCTAGCCCTGAAGAAGTGCTGCTCCTAAGGGAAGGAAGACTGCAGCACACCAAAAGGGCACCTCTTGGAAAAAAGGAGACCAGAGAACATGGCTTCTTGTGTCTGAGAGTTCCCCTTTTGCAGGCAGACAGTGACTGTGCTGCTTCCACAGAGACACAGGTGTTGCTTTCAGCTCTGCAAAGGAGGAGTGTGGCTCCATCCCAATGGGCATGTGGATTCAGGTCCCAGGCATGCATGTAGAGGGAGGATTTCTTTTCCCCCCTCACCCACGGCTGCAGACACATCTGTGGCTGTTCCCATGGGAAACTGACACAGGCACTCCAGAGGACAGACATTTTGAGGCTATTACACAAAAGATGGAGATCCTGCCCCACTCCACACAGAGCCACAGTATTCTTGCAGCAGAGAGCAGAAGAGTGGCAAAGTTATGTGATTTGGGCTGAGGGAGGATCTTCTGCTCAGAAGACATTTCAGTGCTGAGTTGCAGGGAAGGCGTCATTCACAGCTCTAAGATAAATTGCAGCCTAGAGATAGATAGCAATGTGTGTCAGATTTGAGTGTACCAAATACTGGGATATGGGTGTGATAGGGAAGCAGACTGTATTCTTGCCTGCCAAGGCCATGGTACTGGGGAAGTCCCTTCACCACTACCTTCAAGCAGAAACCTTGGCACATTTAACCAAGAGCTCTTCCTACCATCCCTTCCAGCACTGGTGCTTGTGCCCAGCACTAAGGTATTCATTCGGTGGCTTGGTGGTTCAGCTCTTTCCCCCACCTCAGGGGATGAGCAGGCAGTGTAGGCAACTGTGCATTTCACACACTAGCCCATTGACTGAGGCAACAGAAAGCTTTTCCTAGTGAACAAAGATCAAACATACACCTATTTGCTTTTGTCACAGTTGGCTCTTATCCGTAAGTGCCACTTACTAGCCTGGAGGTTGAACTTCATAACTCAGTATAAAATTTGGTGACAGAAGTACATAGCACTGAGGAATGAGATAAACATCTGGAAACATCCACCATCCAAGCCCCACAGGAGACAGTGAGCCTGCTCACAAACCTAGCACATTGCTGCTACAACCAACATTTGAGAAAGCCATCACAGAAAGGCTGTGTATAACCAAGGAACTCATACAGAACCTTTGCAATTAAAACCACCCAGAACTGAAGCTAAACACTCATACACACCATGTATTAAAGCCACAGTCTCAAGTGGGGAAAAATATCCCATCCAAACAAAAGATTACATAATGAAAGAAGAAGAGTTTATCCAGAAGAGAAGGAATGAGAAACACAATTCTGAAAGTACAACAAAACAGTGTTATATCACCCGCAAAAAATCACACTAACTCTACACCAATGGATCCTAACCAAAATGAAATCTGAAATGGCAGATAAAAATTGAAATTACTGATTTTAAAGAAACTCAAAGAGAACCAAGAGAAAGTTGAAAACCAACACAAAGAAATCATAAAAACAATTCCATTTATGACTTAAAAAAATTACTAAAAAGATATATATTAAAATAAAAACCAAACAGAACTTCCAAAAATGAAAATTTCATTGCAGGAAGTACAAAACACAGTTGAAAGCTGTCACAACAGACTAGACCAAGCAGAATAAAGAATCATAGAACGTAAAGATAGATCTTTCAGATTAACCCAGAGATAAAAACAAAGAAAAAAATTTTTTAAATGAAATGAACAAGTCTTTGAAAAGTATGGGATTATATAAAAAATGGAACCTATGAATCTTATGTATTCCTGTGAGAGAATAAAAATTTTAAAGTTGCAAAACATTTTTTTCAGGAAATAATTCAGGAAAATTTCCCTACTCCAACTAAAGATTAGACATCCAAATACAAAAGGCTTAGAGAACTCCAGAAAGACACACTACACTGCAAGACAGACTTCTCCAAGACATATAGTCATCAGACTATCTAAAGTCAATGTGAAGGAAAAAATCCTAAACTCAACAAGAAAAAAACATCTAATCACCTATAAAGAAAATCTTACCAGATTAACACTGAACTTCTCAGAAGAAATCTTATAAACTGAAGGGAAGAGGGTCTTATTTTCAAACTTCCTAAGGAAAAAAAATCTGTCAACCACAAATTTTGTATCCTGCTAAATTAAGCTTCAAAAATGAAGGAGAAAATAAATCTTTCCCAGATAAGCAAATGCTAAGGGAATTCATCACCACTAGACCAGCCTGACAAGAAATGTTCAAGAGAGTTCTAAACATGGAACTGAAAGATCAATATCTGCCATCATAAAAACACACAAAAGCAAAAAACTCATAGGTCTTATAAAACAATTACACAACTGAGATTACAAAACAACTAGGTATCAACTGACATGATAATCTCACATATTAATACTATCTTTGAATGTAAAAGAACTAAATGGTCCTCTTAAACATGTATCTGGTAAATATATACAACTATTATGTACTCATAATAATTAGAAATAAAAAAAGAAAAAATGACTTAGGATGGGGGAACGGATTCAACTATATATTCCCAAGAAACCCATGTAACTCAAGGTAAATCTACAAAAATAATAAATAAATAATAAAATGTAGGATATATACACAATGGAATACCATCCAGCTATAAAAAGGAATGAAATCATGTCTTTTGCAGCTACCTGGATGGGCCTGGAGGCCATTATCTTAAGTGAAATAACTCACAAACAGAAAGCCAAATACTGCATGTTCTCACTTATAAGTATTAGCTAAAAATGTGTATACATGGACATAGAGAGTAGAATAATAGGCACTAGAGACTCAGCAAAGTGGGAAGATAGGAGGAGAGTGCAGGATGCACAATTACCTAATGGGTAAAATTCATACTATTTAGGTGATGGTTACACAAAAATCCCAGACTTCACCACTATATAATATATTCACTCAACATATCTGCACTTGTACCCCCTAAATCTATAAAAACAAACAAAAATATTAAATATCATTAAAATTCTCTAGTCTTATGAATATCTTCTCCTTTCCTGAACTTTTCATTTTTTTAGAATGGACATTTATATTAATAGCAACAAAGTTATTTACATGCTATTTTATACAGATTGTAGTTATAAAGCAACAGGTCATATATAATGCTATTATACAAAAAAGTATATGAAAACTAAAATTTTAACAATACTAATGAAAAGAGCATTAGAATTTTATTGTTGTTTTCATCCATTTAGATTGATACAAATGTAACTGCAATGCATAATTAATCCTGTTTTCTCACTTTCATTAACACCAGTATATGCCAAAAAGGAAAATCAATTCTTCTAAACTATAATTTCTGCAATGAAACTGTGAAATAAGTTTTACTTTTATGTGTTTTTTCCTAATTTAAAAGGTGTTTTTTATTGCAGATATTTTTCTCTGGGAAGTAGACGGCGAGAGGGATTTAGAAATGAAAATATTATATTGGAAATTAACACTCTGAGTCAAATAGCCAAGGAGCAGGATGTATCACAATGCAAACTTGACAGTTTCTGACAACCCCATGGAGAATTCTGGAACAAAGTCTTACCTTGCATGGAATGATGTTAGACTCTCAAACAAGTGACTTGTGCAGTCACTTGAGAGCCACTTGAGAAGACCCAACCATTGTTACCACCACTTTATTCAGTCATTGGTCAGGATCTACCCCTAGAAGACGTATTGATTAGCCAAATCCCTACAGCTATAGAGCAAGTATCTTCTGGGAAGAGGTTCTGTCTCTACATGAGCTATTTTATTTTATTTTTGGTCATATCTAATTCAAAGCCCTAATAACGTTTTTTTTTGTTGTTGTTTTTATGTTTCACTTTTACTTGATTTCATTTGAATGAAAAATGGAGACTTTGCTATCATTCTTACTGTGTCTTATCAAGCAAAGCATATACTGGCAAATCATCCAATGGGAAAGTCTTCCATGATAAAGAAAACTAAAAGACACTTCATAACGTTTATACATTGAATATTGAATAATCGATCAGAAAACCCACTAGTACTGTCTACTTAGGAATAGAATTATAGATTTAAAATTATAAAAGATTCATGTTTTTTTTTATACTTCTTTGATTAGAATCTGAATTTTGATTTTTTCAGTTCAATTGAGAACATTCTCAGAAATCAATGAAAAGAGGTACTTGAGTTTAGACAATGATTGTTGTGATCCCAAAAAGATGAGTGATGCCATTACAGTATTTTAAATGTATTCTGATACTGCAAATAACCAAAAGAAAAGAAGACTTAGGACATTTACATTTTGTCAAATAAAATGTTGACACTAACCACTTTTTTAAAAATCTCTTACTCCATTTTGAAAAAAGATAACTAAAAATAAATGGTTTTTTAAAATATTTACTTAATTTAAGCAGATTTATAGAATTTATATTTGTTTCTAAGTCAGAAAAAAATTTTAATATTTCTAAAATTTAAACTCTAGTACCTTATGGTTCTATGTAGGGGTTTAAGTAAAGCAATGTTTCTTCAACTAATCCATAATTTTCAGCATGACAGAAATTTGCATTATTCCATGCTAAATCTCTAGTGTATTGAATAGAATTTATGATATATTAAACATTAAATAAATATTTAGGTATATTAATACACTTATGAATTAAACTTTATATTTTAACCCAATGCTATTTTGCTCAGAATGATTATAGGAATGGGCTAACAAATCTGAAAAAATACAAAATAGCATTAAAGTCTACATAAGTTAAATAAAAATATTCGGTCTTTATCATACAAATAGGTTAATGGCGAGACTATGCTAAGTATTGTAACCAGACACTCCCAAACCTTACTGCCTTAACCTAAGGAAGATTTATTTCTTGATCATGTTATATTCCAATACAGATCAAATGACTCCCCAACCAAAACCACAAAGTTCATGATTATTGTTTCCACTTCTGTCACCACTTAGACTTCAGATTGCCTCTCATGTGAATGACAATAGAGAATATATGTGGGTGATACATAGCAATCAATTCTGTGAAAGTCATATATCCATCTGCCCACATGCCTTTGGCTAAAATTCATTGATATTATTTTACATAATAACAAGAGGGACAGGAAATCTAATTAAACAGTGTGCTCAAGAAGAGAATCAAAAAAATCTTACTGAGAATTAGTCATCATTGCCACAGAAATGTTTTTTCCTAGATTTTAGAGAGTTGTTATTTTTTAAATTAATAATTGACTTTGTATTTTGTTGAGTATCTTTTGAATAAAAGTTATTGACTGGCCTAACTCTAAGAAAATCAAATCCTATTCCAGAAGTTGTTATTTGGTTCCATTTTTAATATCATTTTGTTTGTTGATAAGAGTCATTATCCTAACACAAAAAAATATATATAATAGCCACATCTATGAAATAATCGATTACAAACAATAAAAAGCACTTCCACGTGTGGCTATTATGAATTAGATTTATCAGACCAACATTTCCACTGAAGACACCTAAAAAAAACTGAATAAAAATGTTAGAGATAAACAAAAGTAAATAAAGTAATTTAGGTGCTGAAAAGCCATGAAGGTAGCCAATACTTGAGAAACCAATAACCCAGGGTGAAGTAAACTTTCACAGATGAAAGGACTGAATATCACAATGAAAGCAGCAGCTGAAGTACTATAACCTAAGCAGAAATATTGGCAGTCTCATTGTGCTGGTGACATAAAAATTAGAATGTGGGTACAGGCAAAGAGAAGACTCCCTATTAAACACCCAGTGTGTTGAACCTTCTGAAATGTTACATCTAAGAGTATAATGCAGCCCTCACAAAGTTGAAACTCAGACTCAAATTATTTCAGGCTCAGACTGTATCAAGATTCCTTACATCTACTCAACCATCTCTCCTCTGTAAGTTTTCATACTTAATATCTTAGTTCATTTGCATTCCTATGAGGAGATACCTGAGGCTGGGTAATTTAAAAAGAAAAGAGGTTTATTTGGCTCTTTGTTCTGCAGGTTACACAAGACTTAGGACACTGGAGTTCGCTCAGCTTCTGGTGAGGACTACATGCTGCTTCTACTCATGGCAGAAGGCCAAGGGGAGCCCAACATGTGCACAGATGGCAGGGAGAGAGAGGAAGAGATAGAAAGGAGGAGGTAGCAGGCTCTTTTCAACAACCAGTTCTCAGGGTAGCTAAGAGTAAGAACTCACTTCCAAAAGAATGACACAAATCCATTCATGAGGGATCAACTTCCACAACTCAAATATGTCCCACCAGGACCCACCTCCAACATTTGCAATCAAATTTCAACATGATATTTGCTAGAAGCAAACAAACCGTATCAAAACCATTGTACTTAACCTGAAGTCTAATTTGTAAAATAAAATAAAAGCTCAATGAAAAATGACACAATTAAAAAAAAACTCATAAAATTAATTGGAAATAGAAACAGAGTAAAAGGTAATCAATATTTTGGAGTTAAGGCATATAACCTAAAATAGCTGATTAGGAAAACAGAAGAGAGATGGATAATTTTCCAAAAAAAAATGAAATATATAAATAGATATCAAATTAAAATTCTAGAAATGTGTGCAATATTGAATGTAAGAACACTAAAATGGATTTAATAGTTGAATAGTTACTTAAAAGTTGAGTTGTTATCTGGGAATTAGATGTCAATAAATATTGGTCAAATGGAGTACAGAGAGAAAAGACACATGAGCTATAAGTGAACTACGTGTGAGCCTCACACAATAAATACAAACTGCATAGGAAACATACAAGACATGATACAATGTCCTCATATATGTACAACTGGAGTAACAGGAGAAAAACAGAGAAAGAAAAGGGAGAAGATAATATTTGAACAGAGTGATAAAAGTACTACAAAATTGAAACTGGATAAACACACATAATACCATATCTTTTAACATAAGATATTTCACAAATGTGATTGTGAAATCATACACATATGCATTAGAAGTTTTACACACCATCGAGAACTATTGCTCAGATCCTTCCTTCCCATGTTGGATATAAACTTCCTACTCAGAATAATACATGATATCTGCAAGTGCAGTTCATGATATCACCTCATTTAATGCATATGTCACTTAAGTTCTAGAGCATCTCTATTTTAGACATCAGAGATTTTTTATAGCTTATGTAACATCATCCAGGAAGCCAGGCCTCATAGATCCTGGATATGGAATAAATGTCATTCCTTATCCTAATTTTCTCCTAAGGTCATTCAATAGATGAGCACCCTTCCTCATAGGAAATATTACTAGTCCATTATTTAGAGGTCCAGTTGCTGATCTGTGTGTGTGTGTATGTATGTATGTGTGCTGATTGCTATTTTTGTGTTCTACTTTCTTACTTATTTTTCACTTTGCTTTTTGTTAATGAATAAAATTATTTTGAGTAGACCTTTTAAAAAACTATGCTCTGACATTAGTCATGTTAATATAATGAAATTTGGAAAGAAGATGTACTTTTTTATTCTTTCTTCTATGGAAGCAAGATATGATTAGAGAGAGAGGTTGCTTGAGAGATTGGTCAATATACAGATAAATAATTTATAAAATTTTCTTTCATTTTACATTTGCATGGAATTTTTTTTCCATCCCTTCACCTTGAGTCTGTGTACATCCTTGTGGATTAGATGCATTTCCTGGAGACAGCAGGTACTTGGGTTGCATTTTTTTTTTTCCATCTTTAACAAGCCTGTGTCTCTTGAGTGGGGCATTCAGACCATTCACATTGATTGATAGACTTGATATGTGGGATGCTGTTCCATTGATCCTGTTGGGGGGGCAGTATCTTATTGCTTTGTTTTATCTCTTGTGCTATTGTTTTATATGAGCTCTGAGCTTTAGCTTTTCAGTGGTTTTACTCTGGTGGGTAGCTATGGTGCTGATCCATGTATAATGTGGTTCTGAGTATTTCCTGTAGGGCACGTCTGGTCTTGACAAATTCCCTCAGTGTTTGCTTGCTTGGAAAAACCTTTATTTCTTCTTCCTATGTGAAATTTAGTTTTGCAGGATACAAAATTCTAGGTTGGGAATTTTGTTTAAGAAGACTTAAGAGCTAAATATTCTATGATTTTTAAAGGAATGATAAGTTATTTTAAAATAATGCTAAAGCTGAATTTTGTGGCCAATATTTATGAATAATTATGGTTCAGTTCATTACATGAAATGAAGCCTTAATTCTTTATTTCTGGAATAATCTCTATTTTGTAAAATTATATAATTTAACTAATATTGCATTCAATTATCTTGCTGATAGTTACATAAATTTTGCCTGGAAAGTCAATCTGTGGTTTTCAATTGTGTGTCTGTGTGTTTGTCTCTGTGTGTGTGTGTTTGTATACCAACATTGGGTGTGTTGATACTAGTCTTTGTTTAAAACAAATTTCTCTGTGTATTTATTGGAAGTTTAAGATAATTCACTAGCTGAACTCAGGTTTTAGAACTTTTAAAAATTTAACTATAATTGTATTATTTTTTCAGTTTCATATTTCCTTTGTGACCTATAACATAATCCATTTACTAAAACAAATATATACTACTTTAACAATTAAAAATATATAAAATATAAAGTATATATAAAATCCCTGGCCAGGTAACACAATATCTGAGAGGAAAAAGGATTTAATTCTTGAATGGAAGAAACAATTGTGATTTATGAATGGTCATTTGATTCTTCTTCATAAAATCTCAAGAGATAAAGCTTAGCATTTAGAATGTTATAATGCTCCATAGAAGATACTGTACAAAAATTAACAAGTTTTCTATTTGCTATTTCAACCAATTAGAAATTGTAATTTTATTTAAAATATTCATTAGAGTATAACAAAAATATTACAAAATAGATAAATATATCCAATAAATGTTATAAAATCATTTATAAAAATTATAAAAATGTATTGAGTAAACTTAAGAATTGCTTGAGAGATAATTTATTTACATAAATGGTAAGATACCATAAAAATTTCAATATTCCCAATAATATCTATAAATTCAATAGAATTTTAATAAATATCTTTAAAGAATTTTTACCCTCACAACTTATAAGCTGATTGAAATATTTATATAGAATATGAAAGGAACCATCCTTATCAAGAAATATTGAGAGAAAATATGGTAGGGGGATTTGTTCTACTAGATTTATGATTTAGCTTTATGATAAAGCTAGAATAATTAAAGTGATATAATATTGGCATAGTGATAGACCAATTAATTGTAATTGAAAGTCTATGGATTCACACATTTAGGGAAACTTGATAATAGCAAGCAACCAAAATAGCTGAGCAAATCAATGGGAAAGGAAGCCTTTGTATAATAATAGAAAGTTCTGTCATGCATACCTGCATAGGGTAGATTCAACAACACTCCTCATAGTAGTGTAAATTCAATTGAAACCATTTCTAGTATATCCGAAATTTGGAATGCCCACACCTAAATAGTCTTATCACTGCTTTGTACAACACACTTTTCTACATCAAGCTCTGGTTTATCAGTTTATCATCAGAGATTTTTTTTGACAATAGCACAGCAATACTTCTGCCCGAAGCATGTCATCTCTTTTGTAATGTGTCCTCAAGCTATATATACTATGTTTCAACATTATTTGAGGAATATTTTTTTTCTTAAAGGAGACATCAGAGAGAATAGTTTAGGGGTTTGTAGTATGATATTTGACTTTCTCTCATTCAACTTCATCTTGTGGTTTCTTTTTTTATACTGTGACTTACTGTTACACTGTGTGAAATATACTTCAAAGCTTGTCAACAGAACAGCAAGAGTCAGCTTTCAGAAAGCCAAAATGGTAGAGTAGAAGTAATTATTTTGAAGTTAATACAGATCTAGTTTTCGATTTTAGTGCCTCCTATTTTATGATTTGGGCATACTACCTGATGTTTCCAAACCTTAGCTTCTTCATTAGTAAAATGGAATAACGCTATCTCATCATAGGGGGTTATTTTAAAGAGAAAATAAATATAAAATAAATGGCAAATAAAGCCCTTCAAAATAAATTATCTTCTTTAAATTCTCTATGATATGAGCAAGAAAATAGCATTATTTTGTATAAAGGTAAATACTACTATTTCTATTTACTTAGCCATTAATTCTCTAACAGACTTTTCAATTTTTCTAGTCAATATCTAATCATAACCAAGGAACAACTAGCTCATCAACTAGTTACATTGTCTATGTCAATACTGCTTTTTAGGTTAAGATTATCATTTTTATTATTAATCTTCATAAAATATCTAATTCTATAGTTTTACCACTTTCAGAAGATTTATTGTTTCAAAATATTATAGAAAATATCTATATAATTTATGACAAATTTTGTTGATAGTGACACACAAAGCACTTCATAGATGCTATCAGGGCAATAAGAATATTTTATTTTAATTTCTCAAAAGATAACCCTAGGAAAAGAATCCTCCCTCAGGAGGAAAAAAAATGTTTTTTGTTTTTTTCTTCTCTGCTCTCACACCACAACAATCAACACAAAACACTTCTGTGACCAAATGTGTCAGAGTTTTTCACCACATATCAAGCAAGCAATCAATTTTGCAGTGGACACCAGCTGGAGTTCTCTAATTCAATTCAATTCTAACACTATCTACTTAAACATACTGTCAGATCCCACAGGTTGAAGACTCAGTTCAACAAGACTCAACCCCGTCTACCACGCCAATCAGAAGCCCTAGGTTATTTTTCGTGTACTTCTGACCAACTGGCTAAATATCAAGTCTCCCACAAACTCCTTTTTGGATTCAGTTAATTTGCTAGAGAAGTTCACAGAACTCAGGGAAACACTAACTTATGTTTACTGGTCTATTATAAAGGTTAATATTTTAAAGGATACAGATGAAGAGATGCATAGGGCAAGGCATGTTTGAAAATGTATAGAGCTTCCATGCACTCTTATGGGTGTGCCACCCTCCAGGAATCTCTGTTATTATGCTACCTGGAAGCTCTCTGAACCTCATCGTCTTGGGCCTTTCATGGAGACATCATGATTGAAGCATGGGCAACTGTATAGACATGTGACAGGTAAAAGGTGTATGTTTTAATACTAATAGATTGAGTGGGAATATTCAGCAACACCTGTCTGTTCAGAATCTTCTTGGCCTTGCTGTGCAGCATTCCTTCTTTTGGAAGGGTTCAGACCCTTCTGAAATGGGGCTTTTATAACCTATAATCAGACAAGGTAGGTCAGAGAATTTCCTTATAGCCAGCTTCAAGAAAAAAACAGTTGAAGATTTGAATATATTTTCAGATACTATGGCCTGCTTTGGGGAGGAAAGGAGCAAATGAAAGGAGGGTAGAAGTTCAGAGAGAGAAATTCTGTTTTCTGAAGTCTGCTGTGAGACCTAAAGCACCCCGACATTAAAACAATGCAGTGTCTTTAATGTTTATCATTCTGAAGCTGTATCAAAGCTGCTTGAAGAAGGAAGGACAAAAGGCCAAATACTTTAAAAACAGATATGCATATTATATTAGTCACTTAGGAAATAACAAGGGCTATGGGAGTTATGAGCCAGGAAGTGTGGACAAATTTACTATATATATGTCATAATATCACACTCCCCTTTAGACCTGATATTGTAAAACAGAAAGAGATAACAAAATACCATATACTTAAACACATAATTATTAGAATCCAAAAGCACTGTTAGTTATTCTTGGTTTTACTTTGTTACAGGGTAATTGTTTTAGGAAATTATTCATGACTTTTTCCTTACTGTCTCAATTTAACCAAACTTTAAGTGTAAAAATTTATTTGATATTCACAGTGAAAATAATAGAAAGCCTCTTTTCTAAACACACATAACTAATTTTAATGGATAATATATGTGGTAAAATGAGGAGAACTGGACATTCACAGAAAAAATAGAACAGAAAACACTATTTGGCTATTGTATATAATTTTAAAGCAAGAACAAACCTGAGTGTTTTAATACCTCTGAGAAGGAATTAACACAAACAAAAAATATTTTGATTCTCCAAGCATGTAAGCATTGCAGTCTCACATTGACTTGGAACTAGAATACACTTAGAGAGATATTTAAAAATCAAGAGAAAAAAGATCAATGTAGATAAATACAAAGTATCCTAAAAATTAATTATAGTTTTTAGGTGTTTATATGATTAAAGTTATTGACATGTACAATACACATCCATGTTAATGTAAATCATTATATTATCACAACTCCATGATGTTGAATTGAATTTCTAACGTGGCATTTGCATATTTTAAAACACAACTATGTATCTTCTATTACTGTTCTATTAGATTAACATATTCAGAAAGTAAGAATTAAATGAGACCATTCACCAGAAATAAAAATCAAGATCAAGATCAATTTTGATGTCTCCAAATATAAGGTAGATAATGAGGAATTCTGGGTCTCCTAGGGATGAAAGTGGGTGCCCTCATCTTGGTCCTGCCCAACCCTGATTCTCCATACCTGGGGGAGGAGGGAACACCCTATGAATCTGCCAATCAGAACTTGGTATGCCAGCCACAAAAGAATGCAGAAGACTCTCTAGCCCAGAGACCAAGCTGCATGGGTACCATAAAGTCTGGAAAGTGACCTAGAACCTATATTCACAGTTAAGGCTCAGGTCATGTGACTCTCAACTGTCTAATCAAAGTGGTTCCATGGTGATGTCTGAACCACAAGGGAGGCCCCTAACTGGACACTATAAAATAGGACATAGACCATAGCCAAGCTCTGTCTTTGCCCTTCATTTTGCCTACTCTGCTGCAACAACGGGTCCAGTCATCATCTGTGGTATATGTACCATGCTCTGTAAACCTATCTCTTGCTATTGCCTTATAATCTTATCTTTCTCTCCTCAATAAACCTAATTTTCTTGCCTGCCTAACTTTGGTGTGTCTGATCATTCTTGAACCATGGGCGCACCAAGAACCTATGATTTCGTACTGAAACCTAATACAAACACCATGAAAGCCACTTGCATCTTCCAAATTTAGTCAAAGCATTTAAGCTGTGGTTGCTTAACAAATTTTAATAAGCTATGGCATATTATTTTGTAAATAGATCACATTATTAGCGATTTCAATTGTGGCATATGTGAATTTGACTGTCATGTTACTCTGTTGCAAGGACACTGTAGTGAATATATTAAAAACATAGGCAATTTGAATTCAAGTTCTTCCCATTAAAAAAAAAAAAAAGAAGAAGAAGAAGCTATGAATGGACAATTTTCAATGTCACTTCAGAGTCACTGGCAATGATAGGGGATCTATTTAAGGATTTTCTCTGCCTTTCAGTAGTGAGGAAAGTTAGGTTGGTTTACACCCAGCCTGCTTCATTTACAATTCAATTAGAATGAATGTCACTGGAGGCAAATACTGTGAGCAGCATTTCTAAATTCATTTATAAAGATGCCTACCAGATAATGCAGATTCAGTTTCAGGAGTTAGGCTCCTACAGAACTTTAGGAAAGCTAGAGAGAATTATAGGCCCTCCTAATCATTAAAATGTATGCATGAAGTACTTCAAGCCAGCTTATTCATCACTCCTGAAATGCTGACAAAATGCTTAAGGGCCTACTTCTTCACTAAAGTAAAACAAAAAATCCTCCGTTCTTTAAGGTTCAGGAGAATACTGTGCACAGGTAGGTCCATTTTTAAATGACACTTACAGTCTATAGACAAAATCATAGTTTAGTTACTGTTGTTCCTCAGCATGCTGCTATGTACATAAACATGAAGCTATATCAGGGAGAGAAAACACTGCTAAGATGTTGTAAGACAATGAGATAGCATGCCCTTTAACATTCATTCAGTCATCATCCTGAAGATTGTATCTTTCCTGGAAAATTCAATCCATATTTAGGCTACTAATTCTTAATCTAAGAGAGATTCATGCTTGAAAAATAATATGTGTATTTGTAGATTTTTAGATTCAATTTATTATTTAATGAAATAATGGATCTACTTACAATGAATGCATAGTACATTGAGATTGCTTTGCTTGAATAAAAATGTGTTTTCTTATAGTATTATAGAACAATATTGTAGTGATATTGTATATAATAAATATAATAAAATCATTTGATGACATCATTTTAACAGAATTGGAAGTCATCTCAACTTCTATTAGATTTTAGGTCTGAACTTTCCAAATTAAGATCAATGGAACTTCACTAATTTCTCTGAAATGAATTATAAATATCCTTGACAATATGACTATTACAAAAATATCACAAAAAATATTTTAAAGATTATGTTATGAATATTTGAAGAGTTAAATAATATTGAATGAGAGCATTTAAAGAATTTAAATTTTCTGAAATAAAATTGAGCTGGAGTGATTCTAGCACTTCCAAATGTTTCTGTATTATTCCACACTAACGTTTGTATTACCTTTAAATAAAGTGCTTCTATAAAGCACTTAAGTGCTCTTAGTAATTTTCAAGTAATATGTATAACATTGCCCAGAATTTGAACTCTTCCAGATTTCGTTTCCAATAAATTTAAATTGCTTTGTATAGTGAAGAGTAATTTAAAATTATTGAAGTGCTCTAAATTCCACAGTAGAGTACCCATAAAATGTAAAGCCTTTCAATAATTTTAAATCATTTTGCACACTTTAAAGTACTTTCAGCACATCAAATGCTTTGATTTTTAGTTTTCATTGCTTTAATTTGAAAGAATGAAAAATGCCAAGCCAAAATAGCATTTATAATTGCTGAAAGTAGTAATTAACCTGAATTTCAAATTGACTCAGAGATTTTAACATGTAAAATATAATTGTATTATTGAGAGGTCCAAAAAATGTAGCCACCATTATAACAAATATTGATAATACTAATTTAAATTTATCTGTCAGACAGGACTGAAGGTATTTTTCTAATATATTTTCAAATTGGATCAACATTATACTTTTCTCTCTTACACATTCTATGTGAGTTCGAAAGGTTGTGGTAGCTACTTGCAACCTCTCAGAGGTATTTACATCATAATTTAGGAAAAACCTGAATTGATTCAATATTCAGAAGAAAATATAAATCACATAATTACATTGGAAAATGTCCAAAGAATAACCAATGAAGCCAATAAAAGTATTTCAAAATTAAAGATAACAAAAAATTCCTATTTTTATTCTAACACAACACAACAATAGAATTTTTTTAAGATTGCTAAAAAATTTAGAATATCACATATATGATTAGGTAGAACTCATATGATTGACAGTATAAACAATTAGATTGAAAGCAACACAATGCTGGTGTACAAAGGAGGCTGATAAATAACAACCCTCTTGTTCTAAATCAAATGAGAAACTGGATAAGAAAAACATAAAAGTGAAAGCAGATACTACTTTATTAGGGATTTTCTGTGAGCAAGGAGGAGTTATAACACTATATTCCACAATTATGAAGACTTATATATATGTGCAAGGGGGTTCTATACTGATTCTTCCTCAGGAGAATTCCTTTTTACAATGGGCCAGAGGAAAGGGAAGAGCGTATGGCATTTGAGGACCTCTTAGCTTCAATAAAAATAGGTGAGAGATAGTTGTACTCACCCACATTTTATGGTTAGAATAAAATTAGGAGTGGATGGATAAAAAAGTGTTAAGCTAAGGAAGCATCAGTAATGGACATACAGCATTCTCTCCTCGTGGGAGAGAATACTTCAATAGGGAACAATCTATTATATGAGTAGAACCTCATAAGCAATGTCACTTAATGTGATTAATTATTTCAATAGATTCAGCAAAGTCCAAGGTGGTAATTAAAGGTAAAATAAAGTTACATAAAATGTTTCCATTATTATTAACTTGATCACGGAATACATAAATTATATAAAATAAAAACAACTAAGATATAAAAAATTGGAAACCCTGTTAAAAAAATAATTTAAATGACATAAACCTATGTCTGAGAAGGGAATAAATCAAAAATTATCAATCACATTAATTGCAAGTTTTAAAACTTTAATAAATCACTAAATGTAAGTATATATACAAAGTTCATAACCTATCCTTATACCAGCAAAATACTTAAAGAGTAAATAATAGATAACTGTTTCATCATTGCAACAAAATAGAAGAAAAAACAAATAAAAAGTGTTCCATGAGCTATATGTATAATCAAATTGAATGTAATTAAGTAGCTTCATTTTTATTTACATGTTCATATAAATGCATAATAGGACAAGTTTCCCCATTTGAACACTAAATTAATATTGTAAACTTGGAAATTTAAAAAATTAATTTATTGTTTGAATGAAATTCTGATTTATATTAAGTGGGATATCAAGAAGAGGACTTAAATTTATGTTAAAATTCACCTTAAAAATTATAAACTAAAACAAAGCCCTAATGCAATTCTCGTTACTCTTTGGCACCAAAACCCCATATCGTCTATCCATCCTGCTCATTGCAGCTATAAACTCTGGGTACATCGTTTTTTAAAATAGAAAAGTGAATAAACTAAATATATCCTAATAGAAAACTGTAAAAAGTAAAGAAATTAGGTTTATTTTCAAAAGAAGTCAGAATTTGGAGAAGCAACTGTAATAGAGGTGATTTACACTATTTTTTAAAATGGATTTTTCCCCATTCTCAGAGTGAGAAGTATAGATGGTGAAAAGTCTTGGTAGAAACTTTACTGTCTATTTGACTAGGGGGAAAAAAAGGGAAAGGACGTTCTGTGGACCAGAGAGAGAAATGACGTTCTAGGAGCAGAGTTGATGGAGGATATTTCCTAAAGATAATAAATATCAGCAGAGAAAAAGGAATGTTATAAAACAATCAATTGGAATTTTTTATTAATTTTATTTTATCATATTATGGGGTTATAAATATTGTTACATATATTGCCCCTGCCATTCCTCCCCCCACCCCCTGCCTTACCAAAACATCAAGCATGTCCTTTAAAAATAAAATATCTAAAATTAAAATTTTATTGTATAACTTCAATAGCAAAAAGAAGATGACAGTGGGGAAAGTCATCAAATATAAAATAGATCAATAGAAATTACCCAATATAAAGAACGAGGAGAAAAAATAAAAGATACTAAAAAGAAGCTCTGAAACAGCAAATAAAGAAAGTTTCAGAACCTATGGGACAATATTAGAAGATCTAACATACATGTAATCTGAGTACCAGACGTTAATATTGGGGCATATTTTGACATGCCCAAAAAGTTCCAAATACAGCTGTACAGGGACCAACATATATTTTGCAAATATATAGAGAACTCAGCAGTAGTATGAGGTCCAAGAAAACCATGCCTATAACTATTAAATCAAATTGTTGAAAAGCAAGTATAAAGAAAAATCTGGATAGTAACTGAATAAAAATGAAAAAAAATTATATATAGGGAAATAATAATTTGAATGTCTGATCAGAAACCATGAGTCCAGAACATAGTCGAACAACATCTTTGAAGTTCAGTGACAGAAAAGGAAAGAAAAGAAAAGAAGAGAAAAGAAGGCAAACCACAACAAAACACCCATGAACCTGGTATTCTATGCCTATTGAATATACCCTTCAGCAATGACTGTGAAGTAGACATATTCAGGTGAATAAAAAAGCAAGAGCATAATAGAGTTTCTTTACATGAAATGCTAAAGGAAATTTCTCAAGCTAGATAAAAATTATACTGGAGAGAAACTCTGATTCTAAGGACTAAAGGAAGAGATTGTTAGAGACTGACAAAGTGAATATGAAAAGCTAGGTCTAACTTCTTACTGCCACAAGGAACTCACTTTGAATATAAAGAAATAGGTAAGATAGACATACATCAGGCAAAAATGAGCACATGCAGCTTGGAGTAGTTATGTCAACATAAAAAAAGAGAGAAAATGAATATTACAAAAGCTAAATACAGACATTGCATAGTGATAAAAAGGAAAATTCATCAGAAAAAAACAACAGTTAGCAATGTATATACCTAATAAAAGAGGCTCAAAGTACTTGAAGCAAAAGTGACAGAATTAAAAAGAAGTATCCATAGACATTTCTACAATCATAGTAAAAGATTGTTAACATCACTTTCTTAGCAATTCATATAACTGTTGGACCAATAATAATAGTAACAATGAAAAAGCAAATGAACAAAAACAACATAGAACTGAATAATTCTTTGGAATTACTGATACTTGTATAACACTAAATCCCAAAACTGCAGTGTAAACATTCAAGTGTGCATCAAATTGTATGTTACCATCAACATACGATTTACTCTATATGAATCTAGTATTGATCAATTGTAATAGCAATTCAATTTTAGAGTGTATTCTCTGTTCACAATTAAATCTAATTAGAAATCAGTAGCAAATATCCAGGAAAGCCTTAAATATCTGGAAATTCAGTAATCCTGAATCATCCACCAAAGAAGAAATCTCTAAAATGCAAATGACCTATGAGGAGAGTTTGGTTTTTATACAGTTTTGACCCCAGGAACTAAAATAGTGCCTGGCAAATAGTAAATGCTCAGCAATTATTGCTATAAGAAATGCCCTAGGGGAAAGAGAAAGAAAAATGATAAAGAAAACATGCCACTCTTTTTTGTGAGAAATAAATGAAGAGCAGGCTTTTCATGAAGGATGTAACAAAGCCTGGCAGGGGACAGGATCTCAAAAAACATTGGTCTATCTCCAAGGAGACAGATGAGCTTAATGGCTAAGAAAGTGCCTGTGAAAAACACCGAGAATCTCCAATCCAGCCACACTCTGTTACTAACTCTACAAACTAGAGAAATTGTCTAAAATGATTGATTTCTTATTTTCCTAATACAAAAAAAAAAGTCCTAATAAAGCTCAGAATTTTTATAGACATAATTGAAATATTTTGTGTTAAAGTGCCCAATACAGTGACTGATTCAAAACAAAAAAGATCAATAAATAATATTAGTATCACAAAAATATGCTGCTTATGACAGAAGATTAAATATCTGATCCCTAACATGAAGGTTTGTGACATTGCATGAACTTTGTAGCCTTACTTAACCTCTGAGATATACACATTTTCTTGGAAGAAAAAAGAGGAGAAAAATTATTTGCTTACTGTGGAGCAATTTAGAAATTGTTTCTAGAGGAGAAAAGGCTAATATATTATTGATATTATTGTGATTGAATGGATTAGAAGGAGGCCCTGAAAAGAAAAGCAGACTAATACAGAAAATAAATGCAATCTAGTAACACAATAACTCATTTTATCAAAAAATATTTTGTTGTTATGAAATTTTGTACAGTGAACAAAACACTTTAATTTCTTTAGGAAAAGAAATATTATTAAGAAATAAGTATAAGTGGCCTGGGCTATGTTTTTGAAGTGATTCTTTAAAGTCTTATAAATTAAAAAAAAAAAAAAGACACAAACTGGCAAGAGTCAATATTAAATACATGATTTAACAATAAAAAGACCCAAATTTCTGAATTTTCGATGTATGAGTTTAAGTTTTTTTGTTATCATTTTTTGGTTTTTTTTGTCTTTACTTCCCCTTCTTTAAAGTAAAACCCATGCTTTAATTTGTGCATAAATATGGACTAATTGCCCACTATGTATAAATGTCTGTGCCAGTTGCCACAAAAAAGTGCTGATATCAATAACACAGAGCTGTACAATGTACTAGGAGCAATAAGGACAAAACAGCTACAGATAAAATAGGAATAGTAGGATATATGTAAAATTGTTTTTAAAAATCATAATTTTTCATTCTTACTCAACTTTTTACAATTTGGATAGATTTGAGTTGTTTTGTTTTGTTTTGTTTTTTGAGACAGGGTCTTTCTCTGTCTCCTGGGCTAGAGTACAGTGGTGTCTTCATAGCTTACTGCAATTTCAAACTCCTAGGTTCAAGCGATTCTCCTGCCTCAACCTCCAAAGTAGCTGGGGCTACAGGAGCCTGTTACCAAGCAGAGATCATTCTTCTAATTTTTGTAGAAGAGGGCTCTCTCTCTTGCTCAGGCTGTTCTCCAACTCCTGGCCTCAAGCAATTCTTCCACCTCGACCTCCCAAAGTGCTAGGATTATAGGCATTAGCCA
Organism: Microcebus murinus; assembly: GCF_040939455.1. Taxonomy (NCBI): domain Eukaryota; kingdom Metazoa; phylum Chordata; class Mammalia; order Primates; family Cheirogaleidae; genus Microcebus; species Microcebus murinus. Next base: position 20,876,989 of record NC_134114.1, read on the forward strand.
CCACACCTGGCTACCTTGAGTTTTTATTTAATTTCTTTGGACTGTATTAGTAAACTCAGGATGAAACCAAATAGCCTGCAAAGTTGTTTTATGTATTTATTAGAATAGAATATGTAATATGGCTGCCTGACATATAGTAGGTAATTTAATATATAGCACTTATTATGTTTGGAGAAAACAACGAAGGTTTTATGAAAAAGGTTTAATTTGAACTTTTATAAACAGCTTAGAAGAGGGTGTTTGCAAGCTTTGTGTGAGTATGTATGTGTCTGTATGCTGAAGTGTACACTGGCTCACTTTGGAAACCCATTAAAGTCTATAGACTACTTGTCAAAATATGTTTTCTAAAGGCAAAATTAAAATATAAGTACATAATATTACAAAAGAAATCAAATACATTGAAATAGTTATTAAAGTATTTTATACATTGTAATACATATGCTTCTCAATTATCACAAAAATAAGAAAACATTTAAATTTAAGCAGGTTACATTTTATATTTTCAGATAGATCAATGTAAAGACTGTACTTGCTTAACTTTAAACTCTAGACTGGTTGTTAATTGACTTCTATGTATGGATTGGCAAATGATTGTGAATGGGCAATGATGCAAAGTAACCCTTTGGGTCAGAAATGGAGAAACAACCATAATCTGAGTGTTTTTGTGGCCAAACAACTATTGCTAGACCACTATAGCTTGATAGATGGCCAGTTTTATTCAGCACAACCTGTAAATTGAAAGGTGGTAATCACTGACATTTTGTTGATCAAAATGACTACTATAATTTTGTAGAAGTGATAACTATAAATGGTATTTTCCAATATCTGCAAAATTATAATGTCAAACGAAAATATCTGCGACTTCAAAGATGTATTTTTTCCATGCAAAAATTCATGGAACACTTGATTTCTACTCACAGATTTCATGGATGCTACATTAGGAACTCATGATCTAGATGTTAGACATTAGGCCAAATTGCCTTCTGCAGGAATAATGAAAAGACTGACATTTCTGTGTGCCTAAAAAGTGTTGTGAAAACTTTTAAAGTAATAAATCACTTAATTTTAATAAAAATTCATGAGTTAGGTGTTATTATTATGAGTTAGGTGTATATTACAGATAAGGAAACTGAGGGATAGGATTGTTAAATAATTCACTGTAGTCACACAGATTATGAGTAGGGAAATTGAAAATTAAATCCCAGCTGTATTGTTCCATGGCCAATGATGAATGCTTTAATAACTAGATGGAAGGGATTATTTGAAAGGCTTTTCCATGGATATATTTATCCTCATCTACATAATTAGTAATGAAATTTCAATAATGTGTTTACTAAAAAGAACCAAGTTTAGGTTTGTGTACAAAATAGCAAATGCATGGAGGGTCAGTTATACCACAAAAGGTTGTTCGAACACTCAAATTCACCTACTAAAGGCAACAAAGGGAATATGGAGGTCTTCCTGAAGAGACAGGATTCTACACAGGTCTAGCATATCTAACCTCTACAATATTATAATACTTTAAAATTTTTCATTTAGTATTTTTATACACTACTTTATCTATGTCATTTTCTATTTTTATGTTTTAAACAGATTTTATTTAAAATAATAAATCAAAATTACTAACCTCATACTTAACATTGAGTGTTTATATATTAATATTTTAGGCTCAATGATTTAATCTTATAAAAAACAAGTAATATTCTCCCTGATAAGTATGGAGAATAATCAGAATATATCTAATTAAATCAAGATGTATACTGAACTTGAGAATGACTTTCTTATTGATTATAATATATTAATAATGCAAGTCTCCTCAAGTAACAAGTTGTTGAAGAGATCTCAGACTCATAGAAGTCCAGTCTGATAAAAACAAAGCATTACAGTGTCAGTATGCAAAAGAAGGTTATTTATTATTGTTTGTATATAATTCATAGCTATTTTAGATGTCTAATATTTTTATTTATTTTATTAATTATCTTTTGTGGCACTATGAAACATTAGAGTCTTGTATTTATACTGTTATCTTTTTAAAATATATTATGCTAATCTAAAAATAATAACCAAAGTCATAAGAAGCTTTAAGCATTCAGATGTTAAAATCATCATATATTTAATCACCTTCATAGAAGCATTTTAAGTGAGCAATAAACTCTATGAACCTCATATATTGTTATAAAAAATAGTATAAATTAATGTATTTCATTATGTTACTTCCAAAAAGAGTGACAGATACAAAAAAAGTCTCCTAATATTATGTGCTAATCCATTTTAACATTTGAATCTTCTAAAATAATCAACTTCACTTGGTCGTGTATACCTAATAAATCTTAGGTCTCTTCCATTGTTGCTTGAGGGTTATATACAAGAATATTTTATGTGGACTGACTGCAACTTAGAAATGCGGATTTGTCAACAGGCATAAAATGTTTGCAATATGAAGATACTGTCCAACATAGTTGGTCCTTCAGAAATCTATTAGAGCAGTAGTCTACATACATTTATTGACTGATCATATCTATACAATAATAAATTCCATATTTGCTATCATAGACTCAGTATGATTCAGAATAGGAAATCCATAAAACACTGCTATCACCCCTGAATACTGAAATACAGGTCTCTTTGAGCAACAGGTTGATGAAGAGACCTCACTAGTCCAATAATGTAACATATTGATGTATGTCTGATAATGTAACTAAACTTTAGCCTTACAACTGAAATTGTCTGGTAAAGCTGCGACAAATTTGTCTTCCCTATGGAGACAAAAATGCATGTTAACTTTTCATTTTAAAGAATTATTGGCTAAAATTTGATGGCTAAAATTTTGACTACAATTTGATGAGCCATGATTCTTATTCAGTAAATTTTTAACATAAAATTATGCTACCAAGGGCATGATATCCAAAAGAAAGAAAAGACTTTTACATCTTATGTCCCCTTTCATGATATGTTTTATCACTTAATGATTAAATTTTAAGGTATAAGTACATTAAGGTCATGTATATGTAAAACTGTATATAGCAATGTAAGGATTTTCAGGTACCTTGAGGATGTAAGGAAATGTTATGTTGATTCACCTGTGACTAGTAGAATGGATTCTATCAAGGAGTGCATTTCTTCTACAATAAAGGATACACTTTCAAAGATACAACAATATAAATGAGATATTTCCTATATGCTCAGTAGACTGCAAAGAATAAAGAGGTTATTATCTAACTGCACAAAGTTTTCATCTTTCATAATTTTGCATTTTCTTTCCTTATTAAACACAATCACACCTTCTTTTTAAGGAAGCATTTTCTGAAGATGTCAGAACACTTGCATACATGGATGAGGGGAGGCATAAAGACTCCTGTATGCATGTATTATGAATTTTCAAAGACGTATTTTAAAGATACTTTAAAAAGTGATATTTGTGCCCTCATAACTAATGCTAAGGATTTAAGTGATAAGAGTCTATAAATATCAATAAATTATGAGAAAAATACAGTCTAATGGTGCTTATAATTGCATAGGGATTCATTTAACGCGATACTGAACAACTCCACCTGTAGTTCTAAGATTCCATTTGTGCACATAGAAAATATATTTAATGTAATATGAAGTGATTAGAAAAGTATTCTGGGAAGGGAATATATTTACAAGGGAGTCTGAAAGGGTAAGTATTCTTTAGCCAGGTGGAATAAGAAGGAAGTGAAGGGAGATTTTGGTCAAGGGAAGAACATAAGCTAAGGAATAAAGCCACAAACAAATACCAAATTCAGTTAAGGGCCATTAGCTGAATATTGCATAAAGACCAGGTATGAGAAAAGGAGGAAAAAAGAGTGATAATATTAAGCTAAAGATTGAACACTCAAGGTAATAATGGGCTTCACGGGCTATTTTGAGAATTCTTATTTTTGAGGGCAATAGGGAAGAAGTGAAGAGATGTAAGTAGGAAAGATATGTGATGGCCTATGTTTTGGGTAATGGACTGAAAGTGAAATGGAGGATAGAATGAAGAAGTTAGGGTTGAAAATAGACTAATTAGCTGAATTTCAATTATAGGAAATTATAGGAAATAAGGAAGATAGTAAATTAAAGCTATAAATCTTTTCTAATTCACCAGGATGAATGAACAGAAGAAATGGACTTAAACGGTGTTAATGATATATACTTTATAATATCTCTTGATCAGGCACATAGCAAATTAAGTAAAAGGAAAAATAACTAAGGGACTGTAAAATATTAATATCTTATTGTGGACTCGGAAAATATCAATAATCAATGTAAGCAATAATTGGAAATAGTTTTTGTGGATGTCATGAAGGTGAATTCTGTTTAGAACGAATTGAATTTGAAACACTTGTGAGAAATGCAGCTGAAAATACCTTTATGTGGCTGGAAAATTGTTGCTTAACAGAAAAGTCTGTGCTGGAAAAATATATTTCAAACTGTATAGGTGTTACCTTAGGTTAAGGTAATGGAGACAAATACTCTTATTTAATTTTAAATTTTAAAATTAAAAGTTAAAATAATTTACTTATTATAGGGTAAATGAGTTTATTTACCTATACAAGAAAGATAATGATGTATATGAGTACATACATATGTGCATATAGTTATATATAGTGCTATTTTAAATAATTTAAAAATATTTTTACTTAAATTATTATTGTAGATCCACATTATGTTAGTTACCAAAACCTATTTATGTTTTAATAAAAATGTATAGAGATCTTCCACAAGCACTTTATCTTACACTTTATTGAATAATGTAGGGAGCAAAGATGTTTTCAAAGAGCAATTGTCATCTCATCACCTTTCTTCTTATAATTCTTTGCTTTTCCCATGTTGTTTTCAAATTAAAAGTAAAGTTCCTTGCAATGGCACTGAGGATTTGTAATGAACGGTACCCTCTTTACCTCCATTATCTTCTCTCATACCACTTCCCCAAATGCAAACTTTATTCCATCAATGCCATTAAATTATTTGATCTTGTCCTGTTCCCTCACTTCTCTATATGTTTGCACATGCCTGTCTCCTAGTCACATTTTATCTGGTTAATACCAACTTGACTTTCAATGCTGTTCAGGATTTATCTCAATTTCACTATTTTCTCTTTATATTCCATGCATGTTTTGCTTGGCTGTCAATTCTCTTTGCTGCCAGAGAATCCCAAAATATCCTTTCAAAAAAATGTAAAGTAAGGTAAGGAAGGAGGGAAGGGAAGATGGAAGGGAGGAGGGAAGGGAGGAAGGAAGGAAGGAAGGAAGGAAGGAAGGAAGGAAGGAATACCAAAGTTGAGGAGGAAAGGTTTTGCATAGAATTACAATTGTTGATATTCAGGGATGATTTCTTACTGGTATACAGCAATAAGTCTTGGTTAAATTAACAAATTATTGCAAACACATGATTTGTAAAAATTGCCCTTGAACATTTCAACAATATTACATTGATGTATGTATGCGATTTCAAAAGAAAACTGGGCTGCAAAAATAGCCTTTGCATGTACATATGGGCCATATTATTACATTTTATTTAAATTTGAAGCATTAAAAGTACAAATCTAACAAATAATTTTTCTGCAGAATTAAAGATTATAGTAGTTTTGTTCATCTCTCATACCAGTTGGAATTCTGCTTTATTGAAAGTTGCACAACAGAACGTTAAAAATATCTTTGTTTTTGCAGTTATGTAACCTAATGCCAAACATGCCAAACATGGCATTAGGTTAAATTATTAAATTGAAATCAAACCCACTAACAGAACCATTTAAGACATTTTTTAAATATATAATTTTAAGGACCAGTACCTTTTTGATATTATGTTTTATATTAGATACATAAAGAAGGAAAGAAAGAAGAGTTAACCTTATCATTATTTAATACACCAAGAATATGAAAATTTCTATTCAGAGATTTCTATTCTGCCATATATCATACTATCTGTTGCATTCACCTGTGATGACATTCCAGACAATATAATCTTTAAAAATTTCCAATATTTCTATTATTCTGGTAGAAAATCCATTTTTTTCTAGTGTTGTAACAAAGTACCTAAAAGTATTACATGAAAATTGTTCTCAAAATGATCAATAAATGTATTTTATCATTGATAGATGGCAGGTAATCTGGTATTCCTAGAATTGGAAGGGAAGAATAAAACACACACACACATCCACACACAAATACACACCTCAATACCAATTAAACTTATAAATATATAATCATTTATTTTCAAATATTTATTTTAATGCTTGCTTGTGTACTTGATTGTAATGTAGTATAATAGCATTATAAGAACTATTTTTGTTCTGTAGAATTGAAGTTGAATGCAGTGCTTGTCAAAAACCCAAATGTGGTTATAATAATTAAAAATTAAAACTCTTTTAAAAATTAAAAATAAATTTTAAAAAAGTCAAAAAATACCTAAAAATCACTATGCTTTGTCAACATTTCAGATTTTTTTGGCTTAGAGTAGTAAAGAGCACATCATTGCAGTCAAGGAATGCCCCATGTTTACTGAAATTTTTAACTAAAAATAAACAAGATGTTGCGCCAAAGAGAAGGGGAAAAAATAAAACCAGGGAATAAAGATAAAGTTAATGAATATATGAAATGTTATCTAAATTTTATGATAACAATGCATTGTTATAAATATCTTCTTATGAAGTTGTAAAACTAAAGACAATTTAATAATTCAGAACATTTTCTGTGAATCCAAAATTCAAATCTTTGATGGACTTTTTTTACATTGCTTTATTAAAATATCTTTACAGAAACAGAAAAGTATTGCCAATTTTTTAGGATGAAATTAATTTATCTTTGATTTTAGATGATATTTGGTACAGTGGGCATAGTTTGTCACAAAATGTAGATAATATCAATGTGGCATTACCATTTCAAATATCTTTGAAATGAAATATAGGTCTTTTTTGAAATAGCAAAATTTACTTTGGAATTATTGTTAATATTTCTGTTGGACAACTATCAACATACAAATGAAGTTGTAAAGTGTGCATATAATACTTTATTCAAACTATGTATATGTTGTGATCGGTCCAAATAAAGGAATAGTTTACTAACTTATCACTCTAAACATTATCAAATTATTTAAGTAATAATAAACCCTATTTAAGTATAAATACTTGAATAATCATAAAATGTAGAAAACTGAATAAAAATATATAATATTCTGTTTAGCATCCTTTATTTCTATAAAAACATTTACTAAAGAAGAAGCATTGTGTATTTTTTACATTTGCAAAATAAGCTTTTTACCTAATTATTTAGCAATGATTCGAAATGTGCTGAGAGAAAGAATTAATTGCTACTGTACACAAAGATGAGGTCAATTATCTTTTGGAGAGTTTATGATGTGTGAGAGCTAGTAAAGTTACAGTGAAAAATTCTGGATTAATGTACTTGTTAGTTTTTTATTTAATCTGATTATCAAGATGTCAACAATACAGTGGATCTATGTGATATTCTTGTCATGTTCAGTTGATCCAAGTCCATTTGGACTTTATTATGACAGAGTGGAAGTTAATATATACAGTCTTTGGGCCAGTTCATATATTTATACTATCATCAGTATAACCCTAACCCTAACCTGATACTATTATCAGTTCCACACAAATGTAGCATTTTAAGCCCAGTTTTTCTCATAGGGGTGGGAAAAAATCGCTGTTCTCATACCCCATGAACCTGAGGTAGCATCTATGTAGTTTAGCAAATAAAAATTGGAAATAGCAACTGTAATTGGATCTATGATTTGCTTGAGTTTACATTTGTGGACTGTATTAGTCCGTTTTGCACTAATATAAAGGAATGCCCAAAGGTGGGTCATTTATAAAGAAAAGAGATTTATTTGGCTTACAGTTCTGCAGACTGTATGAGAAGCATTGCACCAGAATCTGCTTCTGGTGAAGGCTTGGGGGAGCTTTTAATCAAGGCAGAAGGCAAAGGGAAAACAGGCATCCCACATAGTGAGAGAAGGAACAAAGAGAGAAAGGAGGAAGGACCAGCCTCTTTTAAACTGCTAGCTCTTGAGTGAACTAATACAGTGAGAACACACCCATCACTGTGGGGAGGCCACACCCCTACGACCCAAACACCTCCCACCAAGCCCCACCGCCAACACTGGGGATCAAATTTCAACATGAGATTTGGAGGGGCTAAATATCAAAACCATATCAAATCATATCTACTTTAAATCCCCAGAATGCTTTTTGTAAATGTCAAAGTGGTAAATTATTATAAAAAGATAATTTAATGGGGAAATATCATCTGTGTCATTTCTATCTTTAACAATATCCCAAAACTCTGACATATTTTTCTGCCACACAATATAATATTATTTTTAATATTATATCTTGGTTAGGAAGTATTACTAATTGATGCTTCTACTTGCCCTTCATCACTACTGTATATCTTACTCTACTAATTTTCAGCTATCACAAAGGTCCATTCCAATTATACATTTGTGCAAAATGGAAGTAAAAATAAGTCCTTGGAGCCAATGGTTCCACTGAGAACCCAACGTATGTCAGGAAATTAGTTATTATTTGAAGTCTTATTAGCTACATTCTAAAGAGAGGATGTCTGGGTATCACGGTCAACTCATCTTGAATTGAACAATTCTCAAAAGGTTGGGACATTACCCTTATTTAGGTGCTGGTTATCTGAATAAAGAACTATAGGATCCTTTCAGAAAGGACTAGTATAATCATCACCAGATGCATTTGTCATAGTGTTGCAGGGTCCTTTCTCTGGAAGACCTGGTCTTTCTTTTAGTCAGTGGATTCTGAGTCTAAAATATGGTTGAAGAGCTGGGCAAAAGACTTTCTAAATGGAGTGGCTACTCTCAACCCCTTGATCTTCCATTTTTTATATGTTTTAATTTTTTTTTTTTTTTTGTAGATTGAATAATCTTCTTGTTGGCTGAGAACATTGTTTTTGCCCCTGTGGATGTTGTATTCCGTTAACTATTTCCATTGTTCTCAATGGGTCACCTCTTTCCTATCCATTCTCCATTCCTCATTATAATAACTGCATCTACCTTCCTTAAGTGCCATCTGGCCTCTAAGATATCAGAATTATATCATTCTTATTGCTACAATGAAACAAAGTTGTATATTGACATTTTTTACTCTCAGTCTCAATCTGGCTCTAAGGAAGATGAACTATGAGCCTCTTGTCTCACTTGTAATCACATTTCTAATTGCTTTGATAAATGGAACGTCCTTTGGACTTTGCACATGGAACATAGTCCTCTTGTGCATTTGTTGGACTTGCATAGTGTCTTACTTTTCCATGCTCACTTTCTCTGTCTTTTAAATTTTACTTATATCATCTACCTTAACAATTCTAGATTGCTTACTTGATCTACTTTCTCCAAGTTTCTAAGACCAATCCTATAACTATTTAGTGTTGTCTACCAGAGCACTAGCCAAAATATTAACTACGGGATTCTGGGTGAGTGTTACTAAAATAATAAAATTTTCACCATCCAACATATTTTGTGCCCCTTGATCCAGCACAGACTGTATCTGTAACAGACTCTATTACAACCATATTCTCCCACTTTGCAGAGGTACCTATTGACTTATAAGTCCTATTTGGGCAGATAATACCTTTTTTCTTAGCATATCCAGTATCTTCTAAATAGGGTTATGCTATACATTTATCCTAATTTGTTCTAATGATCAATAGAGGAGATAGGGGTGGGCCCTAAGTGGAAAATATGTTGTCTTATAAGGCACTGTCTCCATACAAGTTAAACTCTGTTTTTTAGTGTTTAACAATAGGAACAACAATAAGTCAACAGGTACTTCTAGGTACTGATAGGAATGGGCCACTCCTGAAAAGGGATATATCAGACATGTAAATAGCTACCAAGGCATGCTGAAACCTTTTTGGCATTTGAATTCAGTGTTCACTTTGATGACGAAGAACAACTTAAAGAATTGTGCACCTGCTCTTAAAGTATGGCAGAAGTGACATACATCAATATATACTCATGATTAAACAACCAAAGCCAATGACATAATAGATTTAAATTCAATGTGGTAGATACCAAAAAAGAGGCAAACCATATGTGTCTGCCACAATACTGAAAAATTGTTAGAGAATTTTATCAGAGAGTTGGTAATTTGAATACTCAATTTAAACTATTTATTTATGAAATATGAAAATAACTTGAAGAAATTAACTACTCTCTAGAAGTCCTGTATTTTAATTCATAAGTGGTAAAAGAGTGAATTATTACTAAATAATTTTGAGAAATAGGACTCTGCTATAAGTATATAAGAAAACTTGAAGCATAATCCCAATTTGTACAATACTATAAAGAAAAAAGACTATTAAAGTCAAAATTATTGTACAATCACATTTATTCATGATTAATCTAGACCTTGAGGAAACTGACTTCTGTTTGAGCATATCGTATTTTTATTGTGGATCTGTTTAGGGCACATTGAACATACAGCTCCTGCAGAATGATCAGCTTCACTCATGCCCAGTCCTATATATTTTTCAAGGATAATTCTTCTTGTCCAATTAAGTTAGACCAGGATATTTTCACCTGATAAACATGACATACATCTAGGCAATATTCTATGGGAAAAGTTGTATTTAACCATTTGCCTACAATCAATCCTCAAGTGAAGAAGATGCATATAGTCTCATATAATTTAGTCTAGTTATTTTGACACCTGTTTTAAAAACGCTCAAAAATTCTTTGCTGCTTATTTTCTTTTTGCCTTCCTGGCCCACTTGCCATATGGCTCTAATTTGTCTAGCCCCAGGAGGCTTACCCATACAGTCAGGGCCAACAGATTACCTTGTGGCTGGCTTTTGGTTGAGTTTGGACATTGAAAAGCAACAAGAAAAGATCACAGTGTACAGTGGGTAAGGGTGGAGTGTTTATTTCCCTACTCTCTTCCAAGTTTCTACAGGTTATATTTTTCTACCAAATGATATAGATCTTGTGGGGTTCTTGTAACTTCCCCTTCCTATTTCCATTGAGCCAAAATCTCCTTGCAATTATTAGCCTTTGGGTACTGCACACACTTAAAACTCTCCTCAGTGGCATTTATTTTTCCTGCCAGAGCCATGACTTGTATGTGGGCTTAAGCATACAACCTCCAATATGTCTCTGCCTAACAGTATTCTTGCTCTTCAGCCTCAAATGCACTCCCACCCAATGGGGTGGCCACACAATGAAGGCAATGAGTGATTGCACTTATAAAATGCACATTGCAATGCGAGCTATGTCTTCCTTACAGTGGCCATTTAATATTAATTATGATGATACATGTAAACATGCTTTATAAAATTTAAAATGTGATAAGTATTATTTTGTATGGGTGATAAATGTAACTATGGGTTCTCTTGACTGTATGAGATAAGCATTGTTCCTACATGAATCAAATCATTAATTCCTGATGGTGCTTAATTATTGTTGAACATATTTTTCTTCACAGGAGCTGTCATTTAAATGTGCTTGCCAACTAGCTTGTTTATCAAAACATTCCAGGCCCTTTTAAGTTCTCATTTATATTGTCTCATGTTTACCACTCACATAAATTTGTATTATCAGCATATTAACTATGAGGCTATTTTTGAGATTGAAAAGAGAAGAGTTGATTCATCATGTGCAATATCTCATACATCTGTCATTTTATTCTACTGCCATTTGGTTAGTTCAAACTCTTATTACTTCATGCTTGAAAATTGCAGTAGATTTCATATTGCTCTTCTTTCTTCCAAACTCATTCCCTCTATTCCAAAATACACATTCATATTCATCTTACATAGTATCACCAGATTATTCCTTTTTCCATCTACCTTTCTGGAATATTTGTCCCCACCTTCTTCTCTTTTTGTCTACCCATTATACTAACCCTCTTATTGGATATACACCTTTTCAATTCTCTCAGGCTGTATATGCACCTGCTTTTCAAAATCTAAGTAAACTCTCACCTCCTTTTAGAAGTATTTTAACTAAAAAGCAAAGCTTGTATAACAATTATAGTTTAGACCACTTGTCAGCCATATATTTTAGGTTCTAATAGTGTGATTATTATATATTTTAGTAATATTAAAGTTTATAAACATCTTAAGACATGATGCATATCTCGGACACCTTTATCCATTTCAACAACAAAATAGTTTCTTTTTGATTTTATAATCCTATTATTAATAAGAGCCTATTCTTCTCTAGCCCAATTTTCTCACCCCATATTTGAAGTGCTTAATGTAGGTAATTGATTAGTATTAATAATTTTAGACTAGAAAAATTTCAATTGTGCATTTTTTTGTTGATGCACACTAAGCCCTTCTGTTTACCCATAGGCACTATTTCTGCTAAGTGAACAGCTGGATATTGTGTGCTGGTTTGGCCAGTTATGTGAGTGGGTACATTAGTCATTATATAGAAAGTGCTTAAAAGAATGAGTCACAAGGATAGTCATCTCATTTTGGAACCAGGAAAAGAAATAAGACAAAAATTGTTTAAGATTTTGTTATGTCTATCACATAGCTGCAAAGCACTGTCCTGATTAACAAACAAAAACACATTCAAATAAAAATGACCTCAACATAGATATTTTATTTAATTTGTATCTAAGCACTAATGAGATACTTGATTATTTTTTTTCATTTATTCTGATAGTCATAAAGTTAATGGAAGTGATTCATTTAAGTTCTGAACATCTGCATGGCCAGAACTAAGCTCTCTATATTAAACATATTGTAACTTTAAATGTACCAAAATGTAGCAGAGGTTGTATTTATATTTAAAATAAGAAAATGTATTTAAATCTTGTTCAAATTATTTAAAAAGAAATTTTAAAGACTTTATTTAGTTCACATTGAGTTAGAAATTTTACATGGGTTTGTGTGCCTCTACAATCCATGCTTTTTAACTTCTGAGTTATTTACAAATAATCCATGTCCTTTTAACAGATACCAAAATGGCTTTGAAGTTGCTTACAGAAATACAAATCCATAAAAATAATATACAAAAGAAAAACTTCTCAATAAAAAAATATGGTATGACAACATTAAGGAAGCCAGAATTAATGTGAGCATGTGAAATGAAATCTCAATGCTTTTTCTTCAACTTTGTCTCTTTTTCTACTACGCTAAAAGAGTTGATAAACAGTATTTACAGGCTGAAAACAAGCTCATCAGAAGTCTCATTATTGTTCTTGTGAGTTCTAAAAAGTCCACGTTATAATGTATTGACATTTACCTAATTTTGCTTCTCAGATTTAGGGTGTCCAAATAGTGCTTCATATTCAAGCAGGAAATATGAGAAATTTAAGGCAGAATACTATAATCTTTATCCATAGATTTTCAATTCAGACAGACATGCATAATGATCTTTATTAGCTATATGACTTTAAGGTATATTATCTATCCACCTCCTTTTTCTACTATGTAAGTAGGGGTGAAAATCATATTTATGTCATATTTTGTGAGGTTAAAATAAAATATAGCCAATAAGCAGATTAACAATAAGAATTAGTTTGAAATTATTATGTACCATTATTAATTTCTGAGATGGAAAATGTTAACTATCACTAGTGTTCTGCATCTGCTGTCCAGCTTAAATTTGATCCATTCCTGACTAGTTTACATAAAAGTTTTGATCCACTGCTCAAGTCCTTTCTCTAAGCCTTTGATTCTCAATCAGGGGGGATTTTGACACCCAAGGAACATGTGACAACATCTGTGGGTATTGTTGATTGCAGACGACAGCCCTTCAGAGCACAGAAGTATCTGGTCCAAAATGCCAATAGTGCCAAGATTGAGAAATTACACTAAGTTGTTTTGTCTGATCACTCACTTCTCTGTTTTACTTTGTCCCCAATTTTATAGATATTGAATTCTCAACTTTTCACAGCCTCATTCACACTTAGACAATTTATTAAATAATTTGATTCTTCCTAGTTTGGCCCATTGGCTTCTCCAAATTCTGGCATACTTTTATAAAGATAATTTCCTTGGAGCTTAGTCATTCGTTAGTTTCACCAAATTTCCATTTGCTCCAGTCTGGAGTAGAGCTCCACATTAGAAAAAACTAAGTAATGCAAGATATTTAATAACTTAATTACTTAGATACTTGGCTTTTCCTTCTGATATGATCTTTTAAATTCAGTGAGTAACTTCTGGTTCCCAGGCTAGATCAGATTTTTCTTGGACCAGGAGGTTTTGCTGCTCACACATGAGGTTTAAAACTTCTTATTTGGGCTCAAACTGGGTCACTGACCTCTTAGGTTTCTCTGACAATAGGCTGGTCCTGGTTGTGGCCACCATCATAGGAGTATAATTCATGTCTGATAGCACTGGCTATATCACAGTAGCACAGAGATTGGTCTATTTTAGAATTTAACTCCTATTAATAGGCAATCATTATGTCTCCATATTTTTGGCAGCTAAGTTGAGAAACTGAACACACTCAAAACAGCCCATTTCATAACTTATCCATATCTGTACCCATTTATTTTCTTCATTGACATATATTGTCTGTATTTTTTTGATATTGGTCTCTGACATTCCTATACAAAAGAATGACAACAAAACCTAAACTTCCTTTTAGATAAACAATATTCAAAGTAATAACCTTATCTTCCCCTAGAAAGCTCTAGATATTTTTAAAGAAATTAAAAAAGATATATGCCTGAGGGACAGAGAGAAAAAGTAGTATTAACTAGCCTGGACCTACTTGCCTAACACAAAATAAATTAAATTAATTAAAACAATGTATTCTACATTTATAAAGATGTTCACTATTTTTAGTGGTATGACTCATTAATCAGAATTAGACTTTGAAGAATTTGATTTGGGATCTTGTAGATTGCATGTATTTGCCTGTGTAAATTAAGAAGTTTGATTTTTCAGTAAAAACTCACTGTAAACTCCTGCAATAAGTAATAAATATTTAACTTTGTAGGAATTATTTACTCATTCAATAAATAATGACTCCACATTTAGTATGTTCTAAGAGCTAATGCATTCCTGACCAAGGCAAATTTTACTACCTCCTAGGTTTACATTCTAGATTTTAAGACAATGTTGACTGCCTTGAAATTTTAGTTACATATAAGAAATTTTATAATATAATTTCTTTTCACTTGACTTCGTAAGATTTTTGTTTACATATATTTTTTCATATTTGTATGTGTTATAAAAATGTATTTGAGAAATCATTTTAGATTTTCAAAATTAATTTACCTAATATATTTTAATTTTAATTAGCATTTTAATGGAGCTTCTTTCTTCTAGTCCTTCAATATCTAGAAGCTATTTCTTAGAGGGTAAGTTTTAGGTAATAGTTTCATTACTTAATAGTTATTATTTTCTAAAAGAGAAATTGAAACCTTTTACTGATATGTACCAAAGTATCAGAACTTCCTTAGTTTGAAAATCAAGTCTCCAAAATATTTTTTCAAACTCTACTTTCCAATCTTAGGTGCCAATATAATTCTGATAAACACTATAATTCAATCATATATTTTAAATAGAATGTCACTCCTTGCCCTTTCTCTCACTATTGCATTTTTCAAGAATACTTACTCATATTCCAAATTCTCAATGAAATGATCTTTTATCCATTCCAGAATTCACTTTTGTATTCTGTAAATATTGAGTGAATGATATTTGTATGTTAGGAGCTGTAATCGGTGCTTGGGGATAAAGTGATGGTATAAATAGGCATGATTCATCTTTTTTAGAGTATGTATTTTAGCTTTCATGGTATAAGGATGTCTCAAAGAAAATTTAAATACCATTGTGAAAGGTATATATGCCATATAGGCAACAACTAAGGAATATATCATTGACTTTGTTCAGTTTGGGGGACCATCATTTATAAGAGCCCTTTATTTTGTTCAACTAAATATGAGACTGTGAAATTATTTGTTTTAATAAGTAATCCATCAAAATCATACTTTTATGCCTGAAGGGAAAAAGAGGTAAATTCAAAGTTTCCTCCCTGGTTTAGCAAAGGATTTTCCAAATGTCGAAAGGTTTATAAAAATAAAGAAGACATTTTAAATATCACTTGGAGATTATTAGTTAAGAAAGAGAACAAAATAAAAAAGCAGAAGTTTAGGGATTAAAGATTATATTTTGGAGAACATAGTAACAAGATAGAACATTTGACTTGAAATACATGTTTATTAAACACTAATCTGAACAGGATTATACATTTCCATACAAGTCTTCACATTTAAAAAGTGAATAAGATTGATGCTTTTGTTAATATTCTCAATTCACTACTTTATCCAAACTAGCTCCTGGTCACAAAACAGTGTATACATTTCCATAACCACAAGAGAATAAGAGAGAAGGAAACATTTTCTCATTTTCCTTTTTAGCTTTCTTTCTTTTTCTTTTTCTTTCTTTTTTTTTTTTTTTCTCGGCTTTCTCAAGCCAAACCACTTGAATTCCATTTAGCTCTGAAAGAAAAGCCTGAACAGAAGAGCTTCAAACTAGTAACACAGCAGCAGAAAAGTACAGAAAAGAATTTCTAACAAATGAGAAATGAGGTATGCAGTGTTTTGCTTCTACGTCTTTAACACATTTCTATATATTTTCCAAGGTCATTTTGTGCTATTATATTTTGGTCACCAAGTCAAATGTTAGCAAACATAAATTATGGAGGCTAGAAGTTATTTATCTACATAGTCATTTAGTTAAGCTTTGGAGGTTTATTTTTGGGCTGTGCAGAAATGAAGCACAAGCTTTTACTTCTCTTACTTACCAGACCTTGTTCATGAGCAGAGTTCTACAATTTCCATAATCATTTACTGTTATGTTGGGTATCCAATAGTAGTTCTTCTAAATGTACAAAATGAAACAATATTTTATATAGTTATGTGTCCTATAATATCACTTTATATTATCAAGGTGATAGTTATTATATACAATAAAGTGTTTTTGTAAATATATTACAATGATTACAGTGAATGTATGAAGTGGCTCCTTTTTATATAATGTAATATAAACAGATTAACTGATATAATGGGAGAAGACAAAAATTTTTAAATAAGTTAAATCCCATTTGAACAGATTTCTACACATGAAACATTACATTGCCCCAATGTAACTATTGAAATATTCAAGACTTGTTATTTCATGCTACGTGTTTCAAAAATACTTCTACTTTTTACTATATTTTGTGTTCGTTACCCATGTTAATTTGAAAACAAGAGAAATATTTTTGGTTTTACTAATAAAAATTAAATTATATATAATATTTTTGTTAAAATGATAGGTCATTAAGGGAAATTGTTTAACTTGAGTAAAATTGTATAATCTTATACTTTCAAGTTGGGTAAAAATCATAAGCATGTCCAAAGATATACATACATGTACAAATGCATACATATATGAAAATGTATATTTTGACTTATACTTTCTATTGGTTCCTGGTAATCCTATAAATTATATATATTACATTTTTAGTATATCAGAAGAGAAGAAAGTCTTCTTTAAGTCTTTATATCACTAATGATATGTGTCTGTTAGCATTAAAAAAATATAGTATGGGGAGTGACCCTTAAAAGTTACCCCAGATGACTAGATGACCATTCCATATACATGTTTAAAGCTATGCATGTTTTTAAGATTATCAATGAATTTTCATTAGTTAGAAGAAGTTTATTTTAAAGATGTTTTGTTTTAATGAAATACAAAATTATTTTCATCTTGATATTTACCATGAAGTGAAGAATAATTTGAAATCTACAAGATCAGTTATAATAGTGAATTTAGAATATATTGTATCTACATATCTACTCTATTTACATGAGGCTACAAATATAAAGAAAAATTAAGATTTAGCTTCCTCACAATGTGTACAAAAAGCAAAGACCATTTGCCACCTTCTCCACAATCAGCTCTGAAAGGAAATGGAAAATATGGAAATGTGATCTCAGCAACCGCTATCAAAGGTACAATTACTACCAGTAACACCAACATACTCAGAAAACCTCTTGGGAAAATATAAGACTGTTTTGAACTGTTGTATGTGTGTAGGAGGTGGGTAGTTATAAGCAGAAGCTACATTGACAGGAAAGATAACAGGAAAGCATTTGTTTGTTTGTTTTTATTTTTTGAGACAGGGTATCATTCTGTTGCCTGGGCTAGAATACAGTGGCGCCATCATAGCTCACCTCAAACTCCTGGGCTTAAGCGATCCTTCTGTCTCAGTCTCCAGATAGCTGACTACAGGTGTGTGCCACAATGCCCAGTTTAAGAATGCTTTTTCTTAAAAAAATTAAAATATAATATTTAATTGTCAAAAAAATTGAAGATATTCAAGATGTATAATATTTTCTTTCCCTAGTGGTGCCCTGAGACAGCCATTATCTTTTAATATTCAATTTTCTATCACTTCCTTCTCTCAATTTCCTGCACATATGGATTAAAATATGACAAAATTACCTCCTCCCACTGATACTGCTGCCTATAGGGATAAAGGTAAATCCCTGACTAGAATAATTGTCTGTGGAATTGGAATGAGCAGAAGTATTTGCTGAAACTTTCCATACTGAAGTGTATCCTTCCCTTTAACTTAAAGTCATGGAAGTGTGCATAGGTTGTGACTTAACATCAGCTCTAACCTAACACATAGTAGGAGGTGGAATAGTTGATGACCTCAGTAGACTGTGAGTTGATCAGAATTTAAAAAGACAAACTGAATCATTTTAGAGCAGGATCACCAATATTGGAGCAAAAAAAATAATTACTAGAAAGAAGAAATGCAGATACTTTATATGAAAAATAGCATAAATAATATAAATGGGATAAATATCTTACTGGAGCCACCTAATTATATTAGTGGTATAATTAGTAGTAGCTAGAAGACCATTATTGACTTATTTTCTCAAAAACAAGAGGAGTTAAAAAAGGAGAAAGTATACAATAAAACCTAAGCTATAGAAAAGTTAGAAGTTGAAACACCAATATCTGAATACTAGCATTTCTAGGAAGAGAGGAACATATAAATGAAGTTCAGGAAATCTTTAACTGAGTCTGTTTAGGTGTTGGCATTGCAGACAGAAGGAATATTCAGTATCTACTCTTCCACTAAAAAAGATGTGAACTTTGGCAAGATACTTACTTTCTTTGTACCCTAGTTTCTTTCATTAAATATGGGTGATAAAAAGAATGCCATATACATTTTAGTAATTAGAATTTAATTCAAGTAACTTTGCCTATAAACTATATTGTGCTAAAAACAAATCACTTCTCATTTACTGCTTTGTGTCACCTCTTAATCTCACTTTGAATATTTGGTCCAGTCACCAATTTCAGTTTTATTTTTTTATGTTCAGTTTTGTTTACCACTAAATATCATACCTTAATATACAATGCTTTTTTACCTAAAACATATAATATGAATCTTATATCACTATAATGAATATTATACTCTATGATAAATCTACTAATTTATTTAATTTGCATATGAAGTTAGAATAGAAATATGCATATTACTTGTAAAAGACTTTTTTAAAAACCCAGTAATTGTATGTCTCATATTCCCAAAATACTAGGTAGAGAAATTATGATTAAATTCATGCAGTAGTCTATACACTTTGTTCTTAGGTAGCATTTTAATAAAATTTATAAAACTTAGAATACAGAAGTCTTATAATTACATAAATTTATAATAATTGGAATAGTTTAATGCATTTTTAAATATACTATTTTTAGAGTGGACATACATATGTCTTAGAAATATTCTTTGATTAATATTTTAATAACTTGATTAACATTTCCAATGTAAGAACATTATACAGACTCATACAATGATAGAATAAATATGTCATTGGCAAATATGATATTTGGGTCAGCAGAGTATATTTGCATTCTGATAACAAAAGCTGATAATTTTATTGTAATTTGGACCGTGCTTTTGAGAAAATATGAAATGCATTAATAATTTATTTTCCAAAACTGCATACATAATCATCTACAGTATCATCAATTAGAAAGTCAGTTTAATTGTTAGAAATAATTACTTCCCTTTCATTGATTTATATTATTATAAAATAGGAAACCTCCAATGTAGCTGTTAGGGCTGAATCCAGTAATGTGTTGATACCAAACTCTCACTCTTTGCTGATAATATGATATTATCTCTACAAAACCCCAAGGATTCAACCAAGAGACTCCTGGAATTGATAAATGAATTCAGTAAAGTCTCAGGATACAAAATCAATACACACAAATCAGAGGCATTCATATACGTCAATAAAAGTCAAACTGAGAACCAAATCAAATACTCCATACCCTTCACAATAGCAACAAAGAAAATAAAGTACCTAAGAATATATTTAACTAAGGGGGTAAAAGACCGCTACAGAGAAAACTATGAAACACTGAAGAAAGAAATAGCAGAGGACATAGCAGGTGGAAAACCATACCATGCTCGTGGGTCAGCAGAATCAACACTGTTAAAATGTCTATACTACCCAAAATGATCTACAGATTCAACGCAATCTCTATTAAAATACCAACATCGTTTTTCACAGATATAGAAAAAATAATTTTACACTTCATATGAAGCCAGAGAAGACCCAACACAGCAAAACCAATCCTAGGAAATAAAAACAAAATGGAGGACATAAATTTACCAGACTTCAAAATATACTACAAGGGTATAGCAATTAAAATAGCTTAGGATTGGCACAAGAACAGGGACATTGACCAATGGTACAGAATTGAAAACCCAGATATAAAACCATCCTCATATAGCCATCTAATCTTTGAGAAAGAAAACTAAAACATACATTGGGGAAAATAATCCTTATTCAATAAATGGTGCTGGAAAAACTGGATAGCCATATGTAGAAGACTGAAATAGGATCCATACCTTTCACCTCTCAAAAAAATCAACTCACAGTGGATAACAGATTTAAACCTAAGGCATGAAACTATAAGAATTCTAGAAGAAAATGTTGGAAAAACCCTTATAGACATTGGCCTAGACAAAGAATTTATGAAGAAGACCCCAAAGGCAATCACAGCAACAACAAAAATAAATAAATGGGACCTGATCCAATTAAAAAGCTTCTGCACAGCCAAAGAAACTGTCACGAGAGCAAACAGACAACCTACCGAATGGGAGAAAATGTCAGCATGCTACACATCTGATAAAGGGCTAATAACTGGAATCTATTTAGAACTCAGGAAAATCCGCAAGAAAAAATCAAACAACCCCATCAAAAACGGGCAAAGGACATGAACAGAAACTTTACAAAAGAAAACAGAATAATGGCCAACAAACACATGAAAAAATGATCAACATTTCTAATCATCAGGAAAATGCAAATCAAAACCACAATGAGATATCATTTATCTCTCTCACTCTCACTGGAGAGTGAGAATGGCTTTTATCAAAATGTCCAAAAACAATAAATGTTGCCGTGGATGTGGAGAGATAGGAACATTCCTCCATTGCTGGTGGGACTGCAAACTAGTGCAACCTTTGTGGAAACAATATGGAGATACCTTAAAGCGATACAAGTGGATCTACCATTTGATCCAGCAATCCAATTACTGGGCATCTACCCAAAAGAACAAAAGACATTCTATAAAAAAGACAACTGTATGCAAATGTTTATAGCAGCACAACTCACAATTGCTAAGATGTGGAAACAACCCAAGTGCCCCATTAATACATGACTGGATTAATAAAATGTGGTATATGTATACCATGGAGTACTATTCAGCTATAAGAAACATTGGTGATATAGGACCTTTTGTATTTTCCTGGATAGAACTGGAACTCATTCTACTAAGTGTAGTATCCCAAGAATGGAAAAATAAGCACCACATGTACTCACCATCAAATTGGTTTCACTGATAAACACCTAAGTGCACATATAGGAATAACATTTATCAGGCATTGGACAGATGGGGGGAGGAGGGGATGGGTATATGCATGCATAATGAGTACAATGAGCACCGTCTGGGGGATGGACACTCTTGGAGCTCTGACTTGAGGGTGGGGAGGGAGGGGCAAGGGCAATATACATAACCTAAACATTTGTACCCCCATAATAGGCTGAAATAATTTAAAAAATACCATTTTATTTCTACAAGCAACTACTTCATTGAATTTTCTAGAATTTAATCCAATGGTAGTCTGTTGATTTCATATTTTTTGAAGGTGAAAATTGCACACTAAAAAATTAAATTTGACAAGACCAATTTTCACACATAAAATATAAAGAACATTGTTTTAAAAAAACCAATATAACCTGTATATTTTTTCTAAAAACTTGCTTTTGCAAACTATAATTCTTTGTGTGTGTGTGTGTGTGTGTGTGTGTGTGTGTATGGCAGTTTCCCCTTTCTCCAAGACTATATATATGAGGGAGACTGAAGTGCAAATAGGAAGATAGTAGAAAGTTGAAGGCTGTCAAGCTAAAAAGCAATTCAAACCCATCCCATGTCCTATAAGCTAGAAGTGCCTGGGATTCTGTAGTATGTCCTTATAGGTTTATTCTTGGTTGGGGTTTCTTCTCCCTTCTATAATTTTTTAGTTTTTTCAACAGTATATACAATAAGGTAAGAATACTATTTCTTAAGTATCTATCCAAACAAAATCTTTCCTTCTTTGTAGGCGTCATGACAACCAGGAGTTAGATGAGAAACATGAACATTAGGTGGAAGGAAAATGAAATGATGTTCAGTGTTAGTGATCTGGCATAGGAGAGGTTTTGTTCATGGACTTAGTTGTAGGTTCATGTGCTGCTTATGTGTACTCATACACAAATATTACCCTTTGATAATAGTTTTAAATGACAATACCACCAAATGTCACTAATTTGTGTTTTATTATTAAAAACCAACACAATTATTTTATACAGTAAATTCACTTATTATTTATGAAGAACAGACACCAAATCTGAGTAATATTTATAAATTGTTAAAGCAAGGAAAAATAAGACAAATTAACCAATTAACCAATAGCTCATTCTCATTAATTCTTGCCTGATGTCCTTAGTGCAAGTGATATTAGAAAAATATAAAAATATCACAGAAATGTTTTTATAGTTAAATATATGTTTTGTTTATATTCATGTAGCTGGAAAAAATATCTTTCTACTCTACAATACAATTTACCGTAGGCTCTAAGAACTCTTGTTTAAATAACTTAGTTTTTAAAAGTTTTATTTAAAAACTATTGTCTCCTAATTTAACTTGTTCATCACTTTAAATGTATGCAATTAAAATAAGTTCCTTGTTCATTATTCTGTTTTTATAAATCTTTGCTGAAAAATTTTCTAATAAGAGACTACCTGTCATGGTAGCTTCCTCCTCCCTAATTAAGGATCATTATTACAGTTTGACCACAAAAAAAGCACTCTATTGATCCCCATTTATTCCAAGAAATGACCAGCCACAGAAAACATTCCATCCCCAATATTGAACAATCCTTTCTCTTCTGAAATGCCCTCAAACTGCTAGCTTGCTTCCTTACAACTAACCAATGACTGACAAATGTCTCTGAAGACCAATTAGAAAGCATCCCCTGCTTCTAAACCCTACTAGAGTGCTTGCCAATCAGAGATTGTCTGGGTATTTCCTGCTCTTAATCTATAAAATTGACTCTTCTTTCCCACATCTTTTAAAACTCACTGAAACAAAAATGATACTGATGAGTTTCCATGTTGCAATTTTATGAATAAACACCCTTTGTTAAATTTATCTCAGACTTAATTTTGTCTAAGGTACTATAGAAGTTTATGTAATATGTTATGTCATAAATCAATTGGATTGTAGAGTCAATATATTGAAATGTTTTTGTAGGAAACAGAGGACATAGCCAGAATTTATGAACTGAAAGATATTTATAAAGTATATAGCACTATATATACATTTGTAGATGATGAACTGATTGCCCCATGTCATATATCTAGAGAAAATGGAGCTGAGATTAAAATCCAGAACATCTGATTTTATTTTCAAAGTCAATGAGTTTTTAAACAAGACATAAACTTGTTTTAAAAATGTAAATGGTGAAGAGACAAATCACCACATAAGATTACATGTATTTGCAAGCTGAATTCCGATTCTAATATGTGCTGTCTGGGTGAAATTATATAAATTACTTACACTTTCTGTGCATGGCTTTTTTCTCATCTCTAAAACTAGGACTAAATACCTTTTGTTCCTTCAAAACACTATGGCACAAATTATATATCAGAGGATACTACAGCAAAGCATGTACAATTAAGCCTAGCATATAAGAATAATAAACACTAAACAATGCTGATGCTGATGATGGTAGTGACTGTGATTGTATGAAATCCTGTTTTAAGATAATAATCTCTTACTTATTAATTGTTATTAATAAAAGAATGGCAAAGAGTGTTGTTGCAACAACATGGATGAACCTGAAGCAAATTAAGCAAGTGAAATAATCCAGACACAGAAAAACAGATATTGCATGATCTTAATTATATGTGAAATCTAAAAAGGTCAAACTCATAGAAGCAGAGAGTACAGTGTTGGTTGCCACGGGGTAGGGGTAAGGGAAATGAGGAGATGTTGGTCAAAGGGTACAAAGTTTCAGTTATTCAAAATGAATAAATTCCAGAGATCTAATGTATGGTATGATGACTATAATTAATAATACTGTATTGTATACTCGAAATTTGCTAAGAGGGTAGATCTTAATGTTATCATTACACAGACAAAAATGGTAACTCTGTGCAGGTGGTGGCTATGTTAATTAGCTTAATTGTGTTAATCATTTCATAATGTATATGTATATCAAAATAGTGTACACCTTAAGTATATACAATTTTGATTAAGTATATACAATCAAAATTTGATTTACCAATTTTACCTTACTAAAGATGGATGATTTTTTTATATTAGCAAATTAGTAACTTATTAGTCCTAGGTTACCATTTGATAAATTAAAATTAATTAGATTTCATATAGGCTCAATTGATTTCAAGTTGAAAACTTAGTCACTGATAATTTATCAATTTACTGAACTTAATTAATGGCCATATCATGTACATGTTTGTGCCTCTAAAAGTAATGGTA
Organism: Microcebus murinus; assembly: GCF_040939455.1. Classification (NCBI taxonomy): domain Eukaryota; kingdom Metazoa; phylum Chordata; class Mammalia; order Primates; family Cheirogaleidae; genus Microcebus; species Microcebus murinus. The sequence continues at coordinate 20,902,059 of NC_134114.1, forward strand.
TTATAATCTAAAAATTATTTTTATGATTTTTTCTGTTTCTTTTCATTAAGAAAAATATGGGAAATTATTCAGCTCTTATGTATTTTACTTCATTAAACTTGCATTGATTTCTAAATAGATTGTTATTAAAAGTGTATAATTTAATGTTAACTTTTCAAAAAATCTTGACATATTCAACTTTTCATCTCTTTCATCTTGAAACAGTCTCAACCTAAGTAATGATCTCATCCTTTTTACGAAGTTTATGACTGACTATAATTCCTTGAGGATAAAAAAAAGGTTAACATTTTTCATAACCCATATGAAGTATGTTACTTTCACTTTACCATTAACATAAGAAATAGCTCTTTAAGTCAAAAAAGATAATAAATTTTCACTAATCTCCACAGGGGTACCAAGTAAGATCAACAAAGAACACTATGTTTCATTTTACACTAGGGAACCTTGAAAGGTGCATAGCTAAATGTCATTCTTTTACAAGTAAATCATTCACAGTTTGGGAAGACACCTTAGAGCTTCTCAAACATGATTCACTGCCCAGAACTCTTCAATTGTTAAAATGTAAAAGCAAATGTAAAATGTACCTTTCAAAAGAACATTCACATAATACACATTTTCAAAAAGAATTTAGAGACTTTTAAGGTAAATCCTAAATGTTTTTAACTATTCCTAACTCTATCTCTTCAAAAAATAGGTCAATCATTATAACCTAGTGGTTTTAGATCACCATTCAAACCAAATACTTTAAATTCATACAGTTTGTAAATTAATGTTATTGATTTTGAATGTATGCAAAATGCATTAATTTTGTTTTCACATATTTAAAAACAGTGTTATTTAAATATAATTTACATGCCATAAAAGTCTCTTCTTTAAGTGTATAATGAAGTGATTTCTTTAAATTATATTCACACAATTGTACAAGCATTACTGCTATCTATTTCTATAACTCATTCTAAAAAGAAAGTTGAGTCAAGAAGTAGCCTTCAGAATGGCAAGTAGGACTGCTATTTAGCAGGCGAGTGCTACCACTATAGCAGAACCACTTATTAACATATTGATAAACTTTTATACTGGATGGATAGAAACCTCTGCTTTAGTGCCTGCATTGCTTTCCAACCTCTTCTAAGAATTTTTCAGATGTCTCTATGGTTCAGAAACAGGAGAATAATGTTTTGTGCAGCAGGAGGCGCTCAAAGTTACCATTCAGCGTCATGGCCTGTATTCAAACTAGTCAATGTCTATGGTAAATAGTATTAGATTTTTTGTTGTTTGTATAAACATATGGGTTACAAGTATAATTTTATTACATGGATATGTTACATAGTGAAGAAGTCTGGGCTTTTAATGCACCCATCATTGGAATAACATACATCGTACCCATTAAGTAATTTCGCATCATCCACCGCTTTATCACCCCTCACCCTTCTGAGTGTCCATTATCTGTCATTCCACACTCCACATCCATGTGGACACGGTATCTCTCACTTTCAAGTGAGAATGTGTGATATTTGTCTTTCTGTGCCTGAGTTCTTTCACTTAAGATAATGGCCTTTAGTTACATCCATGTTGCTGCAAAAGCCATGATTTCATTCATTTTTAAGGTAGAATAGTATTCCGTTGTGTATAGATACCACATTTTCTTTATCCAATTATCCATTGATAGACACTTAGGTTCATTCCATATCTTTACTATTGTTAACAGTGCTACAATAAATATATGAGTGCATGTATCTTCTTGATATAATGATTTATTTTCCTTGGGGTAGATAGCCAGTAGTGGAATTGCTGGGTTAAATGGTAGTTTTATTTTTAGTTCTTTTAGAAATCTCTGTACTGTTTTCCATAGAGGTTCTACTAATTTACATTCTTACGAACAGTGTATAAGCATTCCCTTTTCTGGGCATCTTCGTCGACATCTGTTATTTTTCATCTTTTTAATAATAGCCATTCTGACCGGTGTGAGATTATAACTTTTGTGGTTTTAATTTGCATTTATCTGATGATTGTTGATATTGAACATTTTTCATATGCCTTGTGGCCATTTGTATGTCTTCTTTTGAAAAATGAATATTTGGGTTCTTTGCCCACCTTTTAATAGGATTATTTGTTTTGTTGTTTTTGTTGTTGATGTTGAGTTCCTCGTAAATTCTTGGTATTAGTCCCCACTTGGATGTATAGTTTGCAAATATTTTCTCCCAGATTGTCTATTAATGATCTGTTGATCATTTATTTTGCTGTGCAGAAGATTTTTAGTTTAGTGTTGTTCCATTTGTCTGTTTTTATTTTTATTGCTTATGTTTTTGAGGTCTTTGTTATGAATTATTTATCTAGATAAATGTCCAGAAGAGTTTTTGCTAGGTTTTCTTTTAGAATTTTTGTAGATTTAGGTCTTACATTTAAGTCTTTAATCCATCTTGCATTGATTTTTGTATATGGTGAGAGATAGGTATCCAGTTTCATTCTTCTGTAGGTGGCAATCCAATTTTCCCAGCATCATCTATTGAATAGGATTAACTTTCTCCGGTGTATATTTTTGTCAAGTAGGTATGTGGTTTTATTTCTGGGATCTCCATTCTGTTCCATTGATCCATGTGTCCAATTTTATACCAATACCATGCTGCTTTTGTTACTACAAACTTGTAGTATAATTTGAAGTCAGATAATGTGATGTCTCCAGTTTTGCACTTTTTGCTTAGTGTTGCTTTGACTATCTGGACTATTTTTTTGGTTCCACATAAATTTTAGAATTTTTTTCTAATTCTGTGAAAAATTACATTTGTATTCTGATGCTGCATTGAATCTGTAGATTGCTTTGAGCAGTTTGTCATTTTAGCAATATTAATTATTCGAATCCATGAGCATGACATATTTTTTCTATTTTTTTATGCTGTCTACAATTTCTTTTCTTTCATCAGTGTTTTGTAGTTTCCCTTGTAGAGATCTCTGATATTCTAGATCAAATATATTCCTAGGTATTTTATTATTTTTGTAGTTATTATAAATGACATCTTCTTGAATTGATTCTCATCTAGATCACTATTAGTGTGTAAAATGCTACTGATTTTTTTACATTGATTTTGTATCATTTAAATAAATCAAATTTATCAAATCTAAGAGTTTGTTGGTGAAGGCTTTAGGGTTTTCTTGATGCAAGATCATATCATCAATGAATAGAGATAATTTTACTTTCTCTTTTCCAATTTGCTTTATTTTTTTCTTGATTGTTCTGGCTAGGACTTCCAGGACTATGTTGAATTGATGTGGTGAGAGTGGGAGTTCTCTTGTTCCAGTTCTTAGAGGGAATGCTGTCAACTTTTCTCTATTAAGTATGATGGTGGCTGTGTACTTGTCATATATAGCCTTTAGTATTTTGAGGTATAATCCTTTATACCTTGTTTATTGAGAGTTTGTAACGTGAAGAGATGCTAAATTTTATCAAATGCTTTTTCAGTATGTTTTGAGGTGATCATATGGTTTTGTCCTTAATTCTGCTTATGTGATGTATGATATTTATAGATGTGAGTATCTTGAACCATCCATCCATCCCTGGTTAAAACACACTTGATCATGGTGTGTTATATTTTTGATATGCCATTGTATTTGTTTGCTAGTATTTTTTTGAGGATTTCTGTTTCTATATTCATCAGGGATATTGGCCTATAGTTTGATTTTGTGTGTGTGTCTTGTCTAGTTTTGATATTAGAGTGATAGTTGCCAAATAGAATCATATATTTGTTTAAAGAAATAACCAATAGAAAATTGATATTACTGATATAAAAATAGTAACAGAAAAGAAAAATACATTAAATTACTTAAATCAGGGATAAAGAACATAATATCACTTTGATCTGACAGAAATAAAAAGGAATATTAAGAAATACTATGAAAAATTCATGCAGGCCAGGCGCTGTGGCTCACGCCTGTAATCCTAGCTCTTGGGAGGCCGAGGCGGGCGGATTGCTCAAGGTCAGGAGTTCGAAACCAGCCTGAGCAAGAGCGAGACCCTGTCTCTACTATAAATAGAAAGAAATTAATTGGCCAACTGATATATATATATATAAATTAGCCGGGCATGGTGGCGCATGCCTGTAGTCCCAGCTACCCGGGAGGCTGAGGCAGAAGGATCACTGGAGCCCAGGAGTTTGAGGTTGCTGTGAGCTAGGCTGACGCCACGGCACTCACTCTAGCCTGGGCAACAAAGCGAGACTCTGTCTCAAAAAAAAAAAAAAAATTCATGCAAACAAATACTCTACATAAAATGAACACATTTTTAGAATGACAATAACTACCAAAATCAACTTTAAAAGAAATATGAAATTTAAATAAACCTGTACATAGGCCGGGCGCAGTGGCTCACGCCTGTAATCCAAGCTCTCTGGGAGGCCGAGGCGGGCGAATTGCTCGAGGTCAGGAGTTCAAAACCAGCCTGAGCAAGAGCGAGACCCCGTCTGTACTATAAATAGAAAGAAACTAATTGGCCAACTGATATATATATATAAAAAATTAGCCGGGCATGGTGGCGCATGCCTGTAGTCCCAGCTACTCGGGAGGCTGAGGCAGAAGGATCGCTTGAGCCCAGGAGTTTGAGGTTGCTGTGAGCTAGGCTGACGCCACGGCACTCACTCTAGCCTGGGCAACAAAGCGAGACTCTGTCTCAAAAAAAAAAATAAATAAATAAAATAAACCTGTACATAATAAAAATATTTATTTAGCAATTTTAAAACTTCTCACAGAGAAAAGTCCATGGCTTGAATTTTGAATTCTAGCAAAATTTTAAGGAAGAATTAATACCAATCATTCAAAAATTCCTTCTAAAATAGAAAAGAAGAAAATACTTAACTCATTCCATTAAGCTACTATTACCCTACCATTAAAATAAGATAAGCTATTACAAGAAAGCTATAGACCAACATAACTTTTAATTGTAGACAGAAAAATCCTCAATTAATTCTAACAAACCAAATTCAGCAACATATAAGAAAGGATTATACACCATAAAGCAAGATTAACCCAAGGAATGCAAGATTGTTTTAATACAGAAATATCATCAATGTAATATATCATATTAATGTAATAAAGGAAAAAATTACATGCTTATCTCAATAGATGCAGTGAAAGTATTTGAGAAAAGTTAATATCTACATGATTAAAATACTCAACAAGCTAGAAAGAAAAAGTACTTTCCTCAAGCTGAGAAAGACCATCTATTAAAAACACACAGGTAGCTTCATATTTAATAGTGAAAGATTGAATGATTTCCCGCTGTAATTATGATGTCTGCTCACCATGTCTGTATCATGTTGCCCTGGAGGTTCTAGCTAGTGCTATTAGGTAAGGAAATGAAATAAATAAAAGCATATAGTTTGGAAATTAAGAAGTAAAACTATTTCTACTTGCAGATAGCTTAATCTTTTATAGGCATTCCTCATTTATTATGCTTGGTTTCATTGCAATTTGCAGATATTGTAGTTTTTACAAATTGAGCTTTTGTGGAAAACCTGAATCGAGTAAGTCTATCATCACTGTTTTTGCAATAGCATGTACTCACTTTGTGTATCTGTGTCACATTTTGGAAATTCTTGTAATATTTCAAGATTTTCCTTTGTTATTATATGTATGGTAATCTGTGATCAGATCAGTGATCTTTGAAGCTTCTATGGTAATTGTTTTGTGGTATCTCAAAACACACCCGCATACAATGGTGAACTTAATAGATAAATGTTGTGTGTGTTCTGATTGTTGCACCAACCAAACATTCCTCCATCTCTGTCCCTTTCCTCTAATAACCCTACAATGGCCTCTAAGTGATCAAGTGAAAGGAAGTGCCCAGTCTGTCACTTTAAATCAAAAGCTAGAACTGATTAAGCTTAATGAAAAAAGCATATTAAAAGCTGAGACAGGCCTAAAGCTGTCGCTCTTGTGCCAGTCAGTCAAGTTTCTTTGTTAATGAAAAGAAAAAGTTCCTGAAGGAAATTGGAACTGCTACTCCAGTGAACACACAAATTTTAAGAAAGTCAAATAGTTTTTTTGCTGATATGGAGAAAATTGTAGTGGCCTGAGTAGAAGATCAAACCAGTCACAATATTCTCTTAAATCAAAGCCTGAGAGAAAAGGCTTAACTCTCTTCTTTACTATGAAGGCTGTGAGAGGTGAGGAATCTGCAGAAGAAATATTTGAAGTTAGCAGAGGATGGTTCATGAGGTTTAAAGAAACAAGCCATTTCTCTAACACAAAAGCGCAGGGTGAACGAGCAAAGTGCTGAAGAAGAAATCGAAGCAAGTTATCCAGAATATTTAGCTGAGACAATTGATGAAGGTGGCTATACTAAATAGCAGATTTCCAATGTAGATTAAACAGCCTTCCAATTGAAGAAGATGTCATCTATGTCTTTCACAGTTAGGAAAGAGAAGTCAATGACTGCTTCAAAGAACAAGCTGACTCTCTTGTTAGGGGCTAATGCAGCTGGTGATTTTAAGTTGGAGCCAATGCTCATTTACCATTCCCCAAATCCTAGCGTCCGTGAGAATTATACTAAATCTACTCTGCTTGTGCTCTCTAAATGGTATGACAGAACCTTGATAATGGCACATCTGTTTATAGCATGTTTTACTGAATATTTGGTTCTCGTTGTTGAGGTCTACTGCTCAGAAGAAAAGATTCTTTTCAAAATATTACTGTTTGTTGATAATTGACCTGGTTACCCAAGAGCTCTGATGGAGATGTACAAAGAGATTCATGTTTTCGTGCCTGCTAACACAACATCCATTTTGCAAGTTATGAATCAAGGAGTAATTTCAACCTTCAGTCTTATTATTTAAGACATATATTTTATAAATCTATAACTTTCATGGATAGTGATTCCTCACGATGTGGGCAAAGCCAAAAATTATTTAATGAGAAATGCACAGTCTTCAGAAATGGTGCTGGAAATATTAGATCACATATGTGGGAGAATGAAGTTGGACCTTTATCTCAGATCATATACAAAAATAAACTCAAAATACACTATAGACCTACATGTAAGAGCTTTGGAAATTAAACTTCTAGAAGAAGATATAGGAGTAAATCTTTCTGATTATATGTTAAGTTACCTTACCCTATCTGAAGAAATGATCTTAGCTTTTAATTTAAGTCCAACTGTTCAATATCCAAAATGATTGCTATAATTTTGTGGCTAATTTTTAATGGAGGATATACTTAATCTGAAAAACAAATGAGTAAGAATGTAGTTATTAATTTTTAGCACTTGAACAAATGGTAGTGTCTGTAAATGCCTGGAAAATATTCACTATTATTAACAATGTGAAAATAAGTCTTATCAGAGTTAGTTGTTGGGATAATACCAATTTGTAATTAAAATCTTACCGATACTAAGAATATAGAACCTGAACAATTATCGTTATTATTACTATTATTGTTATTTGCTGAATAATTCTTTGCATTCATCTTGACATAAATATGTTTGAAATATGTTAATTAAAATATTCTTTTCATGATATGAGATCTTGAAATTTATATTTATAAAAACTCAAGAAAGTATTTTGAGATATGGGATTCCTGTTTGGATAAATTCATACATATTTCTGTATTATTTTTCTCCAGTCATAGCAGAAATAAACTAGTTAAATATTTCATATTCCAAAAAACAAACAAAAGACAAGAAATAACGTATGCCAGGATTATAAGCAACTATCATTAAATAAGTAAGAAAGGAATAGGATAGGAAGAAAAATATGTGAGTGGAGCATATTTGAACTTCATTGTATTTTTTATGAAAATGACAATGTACACCTTCGGATGCAAAACCAAAATGTCATAAATGAGATCTATAGTGACACTCCATGTGGTATGCCATATATAATATCTATGTCCTACTCCCAAAGATTATTCACATCTTAATCCTTGAAACTGATGAATGTTACCTTATTTTCTATATAAGGAACTTTGTAAATGTGATTAAGTTAAAAATCTAGAGATGGTGATATTACCCTGGATTATTTATTTGGACTCTAAATGTAATCACAAATGATTTTATTAAAGTTCAGAAGAGGGACATTCGGTACAGAAATAGGAATTTCATCAAAGAGAGAAAAGGTTGAAATGATGTCAGGAAAAGATCATGAGCTCATGAATGCAGGTAGCCTCCAGAAGAAAAGAAAGACCAGGAAAGGCAAGAAAAAAAAGTCCCCCTTAGAGCCTCCAGGAGGAACTAGCTAGCTCTGCCGGCAGCTTTATATTAGTCCACTTAAACTGATTTTGGACTTCTAGACTACAGACTGAGTGAGAATAATTTATGATGTTTTAAACCACAAAATTTAAAGTAATTTACTGCTACAGCCACAGGAAAATAAAACATTTCATAACAATGTATCTCTACAAAATTCAAAATATATGAATGGGTAAGAACCAACCACCATACCCTCGAGAATCTGGTGGTATCAAAATTGGGCTGAGAAAAATGAGGAATGGTTAAGGACCTTGCCACAGTTTTTGGATCCAGGAAGCCCACATATTATCATCATGTACTCCATAAAAATCTAAAAGCATCAGCAGAAATTAAACAGGTATACCACAAACTAAAATTTACAGTGAGCCTCTGGGAACTGATCAGTCTCAGAATCTAATTAAAAAACAAAGATAAAAGTATAAAATCACTGCTGAGAGTGGAATCCAAACTGAGTAAAACAAGGACAATAGATGCAGTGAAAAGTCCAAGTTCAGATGAAAGTTAGGAAGATCTCAAAAAGTAAGAAACCACATGCTCATGACTTTATGAAAAAAATAGCAAACTGAAAAAAATTACATAACATTCAGGGAAATATGGACACTAGCTATTTAATAATATTAAGGATTTGAAACCATTGCATATTTGTTTTCTAAAAAGGGGATATAATACTTTTTTAACATATATTCTGAAATATTTAGAAGAAATTATATGGTATCTAGAATTTGCTTCAAAATAATATGGTGCTAAAATGGAAATAGTGGGAAATGATTGAGATGTAGGATGAGGATTGGGTAGGGTGGTGCATGGAGGAAGTTTGTCCATATATTGATATCTCTTGTGTACATGAAGTTATATCATTCTCTTTTTCTACTTATTATACATCTAAACTTTTCCTGATAATAAGTAAAAAAAAAAAAAAAGTCCTACCACACTAGCTGGAATGCGATAGGCAGTTTATGTAGGCTATACAATAAATGTTCATTTTCATCATCTTCAGCTATCATTTCTTATTGATCAATATTTAATTATAGATAAGAAGAATAAAATATATTTTACTGGAAAATACATATTTTTTTTACTTGGAATATATAATTAAATCAATTGAACATTTTCTACTATAGATGAAAGATTTTTCATCTTTTTACTGCATATCTACTTTACCTAAAAGCAATTTTAGTATTGATTACCACATTTCTATAATATCAGATGTCACTATGACAAACCAACATGAAATCACAATACTCAAGCAGAAAATGAAGAACAAAAAGGGTAGACCTCTCTACAGAAAAACAATTTTGATCAATTTAAAATCCTCAGATGAAAAAATAGGAACTTGTCTACATGATGTCAAAACAAGCAATATAGATAGTTAAAGTTGTCCAATTGTTTTCCTCTTTAAGATACCAAAGTCATATATATATGTGTGAGAGGCATTTTATTTTTGATATTCTCTCACTATATTAGAACATCACATAAGGAAAATACTCCTAAACTGTCATCTATGTCCTAGGTTTTAGAGGGATTTTAAACATTCTGCTGTGATATAGGGACATACGACTATTTGAATACATTCATTTTTGCTGGAAATGGCATTCAAAAATTTCTGAGTTGTACATGATACCAATAAATAGGGATGTTCTAGTCTAGTTAGACTGTGTATATGCTAAAATAGAATTTTTTTTGCTTTCCTAAAGCAAACTTTGGTTAATATTTAAGGTAGCTGTCTCTGAAAGATTATGAATCATGGATGAGTAAATGAGTATCTTACTTTAAAATAAAACAAAACAAAAAAATTATTTCCATTGTTAAATTTAAGTAAAAAATAACATTTAATTAAGAGAAGAAGAGACTAGAAGAAAAGAGAGACTAGAAGAGACTAGAAGAAAATCTTTTCAAAACATATATCTACTACAAGACTAATAATCAAAATACAGAAAGAACTCTTAAAACTTAGCATTAAGAAGGAAACAACCAAATTAAAAATAGACAAAAGATCTGAAGAGTCATCTCACCAGATAAAATAAATAGATGGCAAATAAACATAGAAAAAGATGCTCAATATCATATGTAATTAGAGAAAGACGTTCAATATTATATTTTATTGGGGAATTGCAAATTAAGACAATAATGAGATACTACTACACAGTTTTTAGAATGGTTAATCCCAAACAAAGTTAGTACCAAATGTGGGTGAGGTTGTGGAGCAAAAGGAATTCTCATTTATTGTTGATGGGAATGCAACATGGTAAACCCACTTTGGAATACAGTTTGTCAGTTATTTACAAAGCTAACTTAGTCTTATGGTAGTGCTATCATATGATCCAATAGTTGCACTCTTTGGTATTTACACAAATGTGCTGAAAATCTATGTCCACACAAAATCCTGAACAGCAATATGTTTAGCAACTTTATTCCTAAATACCAAATGTTGGAAATAATCAAGATATACTTCATTAGGCAAATGGATGAAGCCATACAAAGAGAATATTATTCAGTGCTTAATGAGATTTCAAGCCACAGAAAACATGGAATGCATATTGCTAAATGAAAGAAACCAATCTGAAAGGATGTATATATCATTTTAACTATTTGACATTCTGGAAAAGGAAAAACTATGGAGACAGTAGAAAGATTGGTGATTGCCAAAAGTAGGGTGAGAAGGGAGAAATAGATAGAGCACTGGGGATTTTTAGGGCAGTGAAACTATTCTGCATTATATAGTCATGGTGGATATGTGCCATTATACATTTGTCAACACTCAGAATATAAAACACAAAAGTAAACTCTAATGTAAACTATGGATTAGTTAATAATAATGTACCAATGTTGGCTCATCAATTCCAACAAATGTTTCACAGCAACATAAGATATTAATAATAGGGAAAGTGAAGGAGGTGGAGAGTATTGTAATCTATAGGAACTCAGTATTTTCCACTCTTTTCTTTTTGTAAACCTAATAATTCTCTAAAAAATAAAGTCTATTAATTTCTTTAAAGAATACTTAAGAATTTTTAGTAACCCATAGGGGTTAGGCTGAGGGTATAGGGAGGTGAAAGAACATACTTATCTTTGCACAAAATAATCTAAAGCCACACAGTCTCTGTACTGTGTTACAAATTGACTTATCAGATAGCCTTAGATTTTATCTTATATAAAATAGAGATGCTATTATTTATATCAAATGAAATACGTGATATTGTGGACTAAAAATAATGAAGACCTGTAATCAATTTACTATTACATTAATGTATTTTGAAGGTTAACAGAATTGACTTAAGGAAACAAAATATGATCTTAAATTGTTCTAGGATAAAAGCCCTTTCTTTACTTTCTTCTTATTAATAACATCAATAAAAATAAGATATAGAAGGAGATTTTATTGTATCATTGTTGTTTATAAAAACAAAAAGGACACTATATTTCAGTAGTTTTTTGTTTGTTTGTTTGTTTTGAGATAGAGTCTCATTCTATTGCCCAGACTAGAGTGCAGTGGCATCAGCCTAGCTCACAGCAACCTCAAACTCCTGGGATCAAGTGATCCTCCTACCTCAACCTCCTGAGTAGCTGGGACCACAGGTGGGTGCCACCGTACCTGACTAATTTTTTTTTCTATTTTTAGTTGTCTGGCTAATTTATTGTATTTTTAGTAGAGACGGGGTTCACTCTTGCTGAGGCTGTTCTCAAACTACTGACTTCAGGTGTTCCTCCCACCTTGGTCTCCCAAGTGCTAGGATTACAGGCATGAGCAACTATGCCCCACAATCACTAAGTTTTTATTGTTACTGAATCCTCAAATGTTTCTTTCCTATAGCCACCATTACTTACGGATTTCAATCTAGCTTTATCATTGTTAAATAATAATTTAAATTTGCATTAAGTGAAATGTGTTATCAATTAAGTGAAGTACAGATATTTAAAGATTTCTAATAGTTTCATAGTTTTGAGTCCTAAATTCATTTTGTGTTGATTTTTGTATTTGGTATGAGACAAGGGTCTAATTTTATTCTTCTGCGTGTGGATATTGTTTTGCTACACTATTTAAGTGACTGTGCTTTTCCCATTGTGTATTCTTAACACTTTTGTCAAAAATCAATTGACTGTAAATGAATGGATTTATTTCTGGGCTCCCTATTCTGTTCCATTGGTCATAGAATTAGAGAGCAGAATGGTGGTTACTAGGCATTGGGATGGTGACAACAGATGGTAGGGGAGGTGATGGTCAAAGGATACAAATTTTAAGTTAGATGGAAAGAATAAGTTCTAGAGATCTATCGTACAACATAATGACTGTAGTTAAAAATATATTGTATTCTTGGAAAATGCTAAGAGAGAGGATGTAAGTGTTCTCACCACAAAAATTATAACTGTGAGATAATACATATGTTAATTAGCTAGATTTAGCCATTTCACAATATATATATACTTCAAAGAATGTTGTACACAGTAAATATATAAAATTTTATCTGTCAATTAAGAAATAAATTAAAAAGAGAAATTCAAAGACTATCTTTATGTGCACATATTAGAAAATTACAAAATTATAGGTGGATCTCTCTTGAAATGTTAATTAAATATTTTTTGAATATTATATGAGAAAACAACTATATACAAAACATATTTTTCTTCCCCCAAAAATAGCACTTTCAAGTCAGACTACAGAATATAGAATGTAGGAACAACTTTTTCAAATTTTCAATGCCTATATTAACATTTGTACAATATTTTAATCTCTATATAAATTATACATTGAAATTTTAGTCATACAAAGCCACTTCTCAATTTCGATTAATGTCTAGCCTGTGGTTCCTCTCACGTTTTGTGGAGTATCTATGAGAATTTTATAGAGTGCTACCTTTGAACTACAAAGATGAATTAAATATATGTTAAATAGTTAAAATTGAGAACAGTCAGTATTATTATTTGTAGGTACAAGTTTGATAAAAATATAATGAAGTCAAGCATGACTCTATTTTTCTGCATTGAATGTAACCATTTAGTGCTCTGGTTTTTATTTAATCGCTTTGCAACAGTCTGTTCTCTGATCTATATTGTAAAAATCCAAAATGCAAGGGTCATATCTGTTTACCTTAGTTTGTAGGACATCATGACAGATAATCTGTGTACATGGATTACAATTAAATTTTATAAAGTAAATAATTTTTGATAAAATTATGAATAATTGTTTCCTCTTTTTTATCTGTATCCCTTTATTTTTCTTTAGTGAAAATAAATATTTATTTTATTTCTAAATAAGTGGTTTTAAAAGAAGAGTATGGTGCAAATATAGAAATTTAAATTGCTTTATTTGCTTTTTAGCTCATAGAAGACGTGATTCTTATTTATATCTCAACAAATGTTATTTTTATGCTGCATACAGTCTACCAAGAGTAAAAGATACAGAATAAAAGGCTGAAACTATTTCAATGAAGACAGTTAAGGTCTTAAAATATTTCAAGGTACAATCTTGAATTTCAGAAACCTAACACTTCTGAAATCTAGAGAAATTGTTCTATTTAGACAGATAACTAACCTGAAACTAATTCACTCATTCACTTAAGAGAATAATTATAATAATGTAAAAATCATTATTTTCCGAAGCACAAATCAACCAGGAGTCATTAATTTTTATACAAAAGCAAAGTGCTATGGAATAAATTTTCCAGATTCCATTATCTGACATTATTTCAAACTCTTGAGAAAATTCAGTTCCTGCAGTAGCACTTCTACTCATTTATTTATTCAATCATTCAACAAGTATATATTAAGTGTCTACCATATTCCAGTACTGTGAGAAACAGTGGTGAAAAATTGATCAGTATGAGAGAACTCCACCCTGAGCCTGCAGTCCAGTGGAAACCACGAACAACTAACTTTTCCATTAAGATACAGCGTGAAATGTTATGAAAAGAGAAGTACAGGCTTTTAACCTTTTTTTTTTTTTGTATGACCAGAAAGGTTTTAGAAGCTGACATATGAAGGATAAATTGAAGTTGGTGAGAAAAAAATGATAGTTTGAGTGTGTGTTGATGTTCATGTGTATTTACCTGTATGCTTGTGTGTGTATAAGAGGGATAGAAAAGTTCAAAGCTAAGAAACAGCATGAACAAAAGATTAAAAACTAAAGGAGTTCCAGTTAACACATTTAATTATTCTGAAAAAGCCAATTCCATTTGATTCTGGTACTTGAAACTTTGCCTTGAGTCAGCTGCCATTTTTGGAACTATTTCTCTTTTATGATTCTGTGTCCACAAACTGTATTGACTCATCTGAAGTCTCATTTGGTACCCATTGATCTTCCAAAACATAGCTACAGAAACATTTTCATCCTATAAACATTTCTGCCTTCTGACATTTTCACTCTCCCATCAAGAGGCAGAGTCTACTTCATCACCCTCTGGAATTTATTCAGGTTCTGTGATCATCTTGATCATTAGGAGGTACCAGAAGTGAGTCAATGCTAGTTCTAAATATAGACCTTAACTAGCCTGGCAGATTTCACTTCCTGCACCTAAAATCCAGATGCCAATTTAAGAAAGTCAGCCAACCTGTGATTACAATGTTGTGCAAAGACTAGGTCATGTGGAAAGGACCTGGAGGTTGAGACATCGTGGAGTGGTTTGCAGAGAGTGGCATAAGGTCCTGAAATCAGTGTAACAATTGTTGTAGAATTAGCTCTTCAGGCCAGGCCAACTCAGTTAACACAATATGGACCAAAGACTATCTTCTTAGCTAACTGTTCCCATATTTTGAATACACACAATTATGAAGAAAACAAATTTTGTTTCAAGCCATTAAGTTTAGAGGTAGTTTCTTACACAGGAATATATAGTCAAAATAAATAAATTGCTATTTAAAGAAACATTTAGGAGTTCGCCGTCTGGCTGTAGCAAATGAATGGTAATTGTGCCAAGGTGTTTTAATAATAAAAGTTGTTATAGGCTGGGCTGTGTCCTGCTCAAAGTCATATATTGAAATATCAGCTGCCTGTGCCTAAGAATGTAATTATATTTGGAGATAGAGCCTTCAATGAGGTGATTAAACTGTGGCCCTTAGGTGGGGCCCTAATACAATATGATTGGCGTTCCTTGTAAGAAGAGCGAGAGACATCAGGGATGCACAAATTAAGGCCATGTGAAGACACAGGGAGAAGGCAGCCATCTGAAGCCAGGGAAAGAGAGAAACAAACCTGTTGACACATTGTTCTTGAATATCCAGCCTCCAGAACTGTGAGAAAATAAATTCCTGATTTTTAAGCCACCCAGTCTCTGGTATTTTGTTATGGTAGCCCCAGAAAACTAATAAAAATGTTAATATTCATATGCATCTTGTATCAAAAACTGTAAAAGCATTTAAGATTTAATTTCATTAATTCCTTGTAATTTGTCAAAAGGTGGGTATGATTGATATCTCCTGAGAACTGTGTTTCGGCTATTTTAATGTTTGTTGCAAATGATGAGGTACTTGTGTGACAACTAAAGGAGTGTTCAATTAGAGCAAGTGTATGCAGTGGTGACTATGGTATTTCAATGTAAAGAGGGCAAGTCTGTAAACCCCTTCAGGGCTGCTTTGAGCTCTTTCTCCTGGATTCATCTCAATTGCTTCTGAAAGTGCTAGATCTACCAGAGGGCATACATTAAACCTCACACTCTAATGGCATTTTGTCTTTTCAGTCCTCAAGCGGGAATAATGACTATTTAATATTATTTGAGTGCTTTTGCCTTACGAAATGCATTTTTTTAACCAAACACTTTATTTTTTGCTGATATGCCTATGCTTTTAGGATTTCAACATGTTATTTTATATAAAAAATAGAGAATGTTTCTGGACTGAAGAAAAGAATGAGTAACATCTTACCTCTTGCCCTAAGAGAGCATACAATTCAGTAGTGAATACAGACCTATAAAGTACACAGCACTATAACATTGAGAATAATATATGTAAATCAGAGATGCTTTTAGCTGAAAAGAGATTTAAATCATCTATTCCAATAAACTTTTTATAGCCAAAGGGAATTGGCACTGCTATCCCTACCCAAATGTTCACTGATTTACTGCGATTGGCCTGGAGGAACTTCTAGGCAATTAACTGGTCCTATCAAAAATGTGTGCCTCCAGGGCTTACTTTCTCAGAAGTGCTTACCCCTTCTCTTCTGTGAGGTTTTCATGTATTTATAAAATACAAGGGTTGGATAAGAGATTAATAAAATAAAGTCTTCTTGTTGGTTTCCCTTTTTTCTCTGCCTAAGAATATTCTTCGGCAGCCCTTATAAATATTGATATTATTCCTCCACTGCTCCCATATTATTATTAATTGAGGGAATCTTTGGAATACAAATAGAAAAACAGTTTTAGTCCTTGCTGTGGATCACTGTGACTTGGCTTTAGCACAAAACCACATGGCATCTTTTCTCAACCTCAAGCTCCCCATCTAGAACCATTTTAACTCTTCCATTAGATGACTTTGTGAGAAAAAATATTCACACATACTACAAGATGCATGAATACGGTTTATTATTGATACACAGACAGCCAGAGACAACAGAAGCTAGGAAGGGCAAGCCATTCTCCCAAGACTGAGAAAAGCTGTCCAGGCCAGACAGAATATTGTCTGCATGTGTTCCACTTGCTCAGGGAACCTAGAAAGCAGCCTGCTAGGTTTTATAACCTGGGGCACACTGGACACCCCGGGCAAAAAAACTGAAATTGCCAATTGCTGGTAAATATGCAGACCAAAAGGACCTCTAATACCTTCCTTGTGGAAATGCAAAGTGGTACAGTCAATTTGCAATATTCATTGGGCAGTTTCTTGCAAAATAAGCATAATTTTACCATACAATCCAGTAATCAACTTTCTTGGCGTTTACCCAAATGATTTATAAACTTATATCCACACAAAACATTCACATAAATGTTTATAGCAACATTATTGCTAATATCAAAATATAGAAAGCAACAACGATATCCTTCAATAGGTTAATGGATAAACAAATCGTGCTACAGCTGTACAAGAGGATATTATTTAGTGATAAAAAGAAATGAGCTATCAAGTCACAAAAGGATACGGAGGAAACTCACATACATATTATTAGTCGAAGAAGCCAGTAAAGGTAAAGTCTCTCCCCCTTTAAAACCTTTAGATGGCTTCCCCTTGCACTAAGAATAAAATCTTACCTACCATCAAACTCTGTAATAAACTACTAGGCTACCTGCAATTTTACTCTTGACTATATCTTCAACTTAATCTCACATTAAGATTTCCCCTGTTTAATTCTCAAGTACCAATAGACTGTTTCTGTAACCTGAGCTTTCCTTTCTTCATCTTTTGCCTCCTTCTAGAAATAGACATTATGACCGGAGCTGCAACAAGCATCTTGTGTGCAGAAACTGCAAAGCAGCCTTGACAAAGGCACATGTGATGAAGATGCTGGGGTAGAAGATAAAATGTGTTTGGAGCCTGATGGTATGTTAGTCCTGGATTACCCACCACTGCATTGCCCTTATATGAGATAGATACCACATATGTTTTTTGGTCAATATTATTTTTGACATTGAAATAACAATAATGAACGCTAATACATTGTGTTTGAATAGGTTAATACAGTTTTAATTAATATATCTCCATCAAAATGATGTTATCTTACCTTTTTATGTAGAGCAGTCCCTCAGCAATTTATTCTATATTTTATGAAATCAACTTTATCTATTATAGTAAAATTGTAGCAACCTCTAATCATTGTTTACTTCTTCTTTACTTTAAAAAAAACTTTTTAAAATTTCTCTTGGGAGCAGATAGTGCAGAGTTCCCTTGTACACCTCCAGAGTTCAGGTACATGCGTATGTGCACGCACACACACATTCCCCGTTATCTTGCTTTAGTGTGGTGCATTGTCTGCAAGTGATGAACCAACACTGATGCATTATTACTTATGGAAATTCGTACTTCACAATGAAGTTCACACTTAAATAGTTCTATGGGTTTTTTTTTTTTTTTTTTTTTGAGACAGAGTCTCGCTTTCTTGCCTAGGCTAGAGTGAGTGCCGTGGCGTCAGCCTAGCTCACAGCAACCTCAAACTCCTGGGCTCAAGTGATCCTCCTGCCTCAGCCTCCCGAGTAGCTGGGACTACAGGCACAAGCCACCATGCCCGGCTGATTTTTATATATATATATTAGTTGGCCAATTAATTTCTTTCTATTTTTATGGTAGAGACGGGGTCTCGCTCAGGCTGGTTTTGAACTCCTGACCTTGAGCAATCCGCCCGCCTCGGCCTCCCAGAGTGCTAGGATTACAGGCGTGAGCCACCGCGCCCGGCCAGTTCTATGGGTTTTAACAAGTACATAATTTCATATATCCATAATTTTAATGTCATACAGAATAGTTTCACCACCTCAAAAATCCCCTGTGCTTCATGTATTCATCCTTCTCCAACTCCCCTCAGATCTCTGTAATCAACTGGAGTTTTCTCCATTGACATAGTTTTGCATTTTCTAGAATTTCATACACTTAAAATGATATAGAATGCAGCTTTTTAAGACTGGTTAAAGCATTGAAGACCATGCTGTTTCTAAGCAGAACTGAACAGAACTTGAACTGTTCTAGGCAGTTCCTCCTTATCTCAGGGTGCTGCACTCCCAGCTACAGTTATTCTTTATTATTATTATTATTTCAAAATATTAGGGGGTACAAATGTGTTTGGTTACATAGATAACTTTTGTTATGATTGAGTCAGGGTTATAAGTATGCCCATCACCCAGATAGTGTTCATTGTATCTGTTAGGTAGGTTTTTGCCCATTTCCTCCTCCCTTCTCCCCCTTGCTTTATTTCCATTGAGTTTTGCTTCCCTCGGTGCACATGTGTGCTCATCAGTTAGTTCCAATTTAATAGTGAGTACATGTGGTGCTTGTTTTTCCATTCTCTAGATACTTTACTTAGGATAATGGTCTCCAGTTCCAACCAAATTGTTGCAAAATAACTTAATTCATCCTTCTTCATGACTAAGTAGTATTACATACTATACATGCAGTTATTCTTGAGAACATACTATATACATATATACTATATACTATAGTATAGTGAACATACTATATACACATAGTATAGAACATATTATATATATACATATATATATATATATATATATATATAACTGTATACATACTATACAGTTATTCTTGAGAACTACAAGTGAGAATAGGAGGAGACCTGGATCAGGACAGTCAGTCCAACATAACCTAGAGAAGTGTCCTGAATATCCTGAGAGCATACTTTGTATGAATTATATTCCTTTACATTTGTTTAGGGGTGCTATGTTTCAGAATTTGGTCTCTCTTACTGAATGTTCCATGTGAGCTTTCAAAGAATGTGTTATGCTGTTTTGGATGAAGTATTCCATATCTGTCAATTAGATCCAGTTGATTGTTTCTGCTGTTCAGGTCACCTATTTTCTTATGTATTATTTTTTCCCACTGAACATGCCAATTACCAATAGAGGGGTATTCAAGTCTCCAAATATAATAGTGGATTTGTCTATTTCTCCTTGCCATTCTATCAGCTTTTGCCTTCCATATTTTGATGCTCTATTGTTATGCACTTACACAGTAAAGATTGTTACGTATTTCTGAAGAATTTACTCATTTGTAATTAGTCAGTGCTCTTTTTGTCCCTGATAATTTTTCTTGTTCTGAAGTCTACCTTTTTCCTGAAATAAATATATATTCCTAAACTTTCTTTTTATTAATATTAGTATGATATATATTTTTTCATCATTTATGAGACTTGAATTTCCAAGGGTACACATGATTTCCAAGGGTATACATGCCAAGGGTATACATGCCTTTCCTTCTAGGTGAAATTAGGCTCTGGTAAAGTATTTTCCTGGGGAGAGAAGGCCTTTGCTATATAGAACCCTCTGGAAATATTCATGATATTTCTTCTTTTATACCACCTAATAGAGCCACAGAGAAGGCTTTCTTCACTGTTCCAGGTGAGACTCTGGTGGGGTAGTTGGAAATAAAACCCATGAAAGTAACTCTTCACTCACCCACAAGAATATGGCCCCATTTTGCCCCTCTATGTTTCCATATATTTTTATATAAGTAATTACTTATATAGTAAGCTTATAAGTACTCTCCTAATTGTAGTAAGAATTATTGTACTACTTTTCTTTACTGTCTTATTAATGATATGTGTATATTACTATGATATGTGTATATATACATGTATTCATGTATTCAAAATATATAGATATTAAATATAGATGTATTCAAAAATATAGATATTAAAAACTGAAGTTAATTTGTGAATGGTTATTGTAGTATTCAAAAATATAGACATTAAAAACTGAAGTTCGGCCGGGCGCGGTGGCTCACGCCTGTAATCCTAGCACTCTGGGAGGCCGAGGCGGGTGGATTACTCAAGGTCAGGAGTTCAAAACCAGCCTGAGCAAGAGTGAGACCCCGTGTCTACTATAAATAGAAAGAAATTAATTGGCCAACTGATACATATAGAAAAAATTAGCCGGGCATGGTGGCGCATGCCTGTAGTCCCAGCTACTTGGGAGGCTGAGGCAGCAGGATTGCTTGAGCCCAGGAGTTTGAGGTTGCTGTGAGCTAGGCTGACGCCATGAAACTCATTCTAGCCTGGGCAACAAAGTGAGACTCTGTCTCAAAAAAAAAAAAAAACAGAAAGAAACTGAAGTTAATTTGTGAATAGTTATTGTAGTATTCAAAAATATAGATATTAAAAACTGAAGTTAATTTGTGAATGGTTATTGCAGTAAGCATATTGATGCTTACTCAAGATGTTCATGTGCTTAAAAGTGGAAAGAGGTAGAAGGGGGAGAATTAGGGTGCTGATAGCAGAAGGATTCGGCCTGAAATTGCTAGCTTGAAGATGGAGGAGGGGGCTCAGGAACTAAGAAATGTGAGTGTACTCAGGAAGATGAAAATGGAAAAGAAAGGAATTCTTCCCTAAGGCCTCCAGAAAGATTCTGGTCTAGCTGAAATTTTGATTTAATACTTTAATACACATTTAGAACTTCTGACCTTCAGAACTATGAGATAATAAATTTCTATTAAGAAACTAAGTTTGTGGAAATTGTTTTAGTAGCAACATAAAACTGATAGAATGATTAAGTGTCATGAAATGTATGTACTTATTGTAAATAGATTCACTGTATGTATTCTACTATCATTTAAAACTTAAACCTAGCATCTTTGTGGGATTCATCTATATTGATGCTTGAAGCTGAAGACTATTTGATTTCATTACTGTATAGTTCTCTATTGTCAGAGTACATCACAATATATTTACTCATTAATATTCCAGAGGTATATTAATAAATGTTTGGACTGTTCCCATTTTGAACTCTATAAGATATGAATGTTCTTGTGTATGTCCTTATGAAAGAGGTTCTTAAATACATATAGCTATATGTGGAATTTCTGGGTCATTATGTATGCATATATTAAATGCATTCTATTGAAATTACACTGTTTCTTGAACTATTTTTACTGATTAACATTACACAGTTATGAAACAGCAAATTATACCAACATTGTTTATTCAAAAAACCAGATGCTGAGTATTAATTATGACATGTAGAGAAATTAGAAATTGTCATTCCCACCTTGCTACCAAAAAAAGCTGATAAACCGTAAAAAAAGAAGAAATCAATGAATTTTCTTAAATTCATCAGAAAATTTATTTTTCAGGGAAAGCCATCACCCCAAATCCTTGGGAGTCAGGCAGATCAAGACAGTGACAGTGAATGGGATATATGCATTAATTTTAAGGCAGAGACTGCCAGAGTGTTTCAAAAAAAAACAAGTTCCAACTGTATGTTGTCTACAGGAAATGCACGCTAAATATTGAATCAGATAGGTTAAAAGTAGAAGGTTGGAAAACATATACCATGCTCACATCAGTGAAAAGAAAGCTGCAGTTAATACTTCAATTTCAGAAAGAGCAGGAATCGTAATAAAAAAAAATAAAAGGTATACTGCATATAATAAAGGCTTTAATTCTCTAAGACATAACAAACATGTACGCATTTAATAACAGTGCCAATATACAAAAGGCGACAATTTACATAACTGAAAAAAAAGACAAATTTACTGACTTCAACATCTCCTAGTAACTGACAAATCTGGTGGATAGTAAATTAATAAAGATATAATGATAGTGAGCATCACTATCAATCAACATGATATAATTGATATTTATAGATACACTATCCAACACCAGCAGAATATTCATCCTTCTCAAGCTTGTGTGGAACATTCACCAAGATTTTAATGACTGATGTCAAATATACAATATAAGATAATATACAAAAGTAACTTTCTATTTTGTATTTCACCAAAGATCTGGAATTTAATTTTTTTTTTTTTTTTTTGAGACAAAGTCTCATTTTGTTGCCCAGGCTAGAGTAAGTGCCATGGTGTCAGCCTAGTTTACAGCAACCTCAAACTCCTGGGCTCAAGCAATCCTCCTGCCTCAGCCTCCCAAGTAGCTGGAACTACAGGCATGTGCTGCCATGCGCAGCTAACTTTTTCTATATATATATTAGTTGGCCAATAAATTTCTTTCTATTTATAGTAGAGATGGGTCTCACTCTTGCTCAGGCTGGTTTCAAACTCCTGACCTCAAGCAATCCGCCCGCCTTGGCCTCCCAGAGTGCTAGGATTATAGACGTGGGCCACCGCACCCGGCCTGGAATTTAAAATTTAAAATATTCCATTTAGAATGTGATCAAATGTAGGACATATATAAATCAAAATTTATACAGTATAAACATGCAGAAAACTATAAAACTCTGTTTAAGAAAATCAAAGATCTAAATAAATGGACTATATTCCATGCCAATGGATAGGAAGATTAAATATTGCTAAACTGCTAATTCTTACCTATAAGATATTGCTAAACAGCTAATTCTTATCTACAGATTCAATGTAACCTGAATCAAAGTTCCAGCAAATAGTCTTTTAAATATCAGTACACTGACACTAAAATTTATTTGGAAGATCAGAGACATAGAATAGCAAGTGTAATATTGAATTACTAAAAAGGAAAATGAAAATTGCAAAAGTTGTAATACTCAATTTCAAGACTTAATATAGAACTATACTAATCAAGACAGCATGACTAAAGAATAGACTCATGCATCAATGAAACAGAGCAGAGATCCCAGAAATAGATCTACATATATAGAGTCAATAGGTTTTTATTTTTCCACAAATGTTCATGGTAGCTTTATTCATAACTGCCCCAAATTGGAAGCAATCAAGATGTCCTTCAATAGATGAATGAACAAACTATGAGATATACTTACAATGGGCTATTATTCAGCTGTAAAAAGAAATTAGCTTTAAAGACATGGAAAAATGGAAGAAAGTTAAAATGCATATTACTAAATTTAAAAAAATAGTCTGAAAAGGCTACATACTGTATAATTCTAATTATATGACTTTCTGGAATGGCAAAATTATTATGATGGTAATATCAGTGGTTTCCAGAGGTTAGGGATTAGTGGGAGAATTGAATAATTGAAATAGGAAATTTTCTGTGTAATGAAACTGTTCTGTATAATAATGCAATTGTGGAAACATGACACTATGCCTATGCCAAAATCAATTGCACTTTATAGTACAAAAGTGGACATTTATTTATGCAAATTTAAGAAATATTAATGATATTGGGGACTCCAGAATGAAATGCAGAATCTGACAAAATTATTTAACTGTATGTCAGATGTATAGAACAACTTTGGTGAAGGACATGGGAAAGAAAGCTGCTCACCTAGTAACTTTGGAAATGAATGGAGCCTGTAAGACTAAATGCAAAAGAAACTGCCCAGTAACACCATACTTTAGTTGATAAAGTTCCATTCCATGAAAATATGGATTAACATTTATGATACTGCTATACTTGTATACTGGAAAGGAGCAATTAATAAATAGAGGACAATGGGAGCCAGGTTTCTCATTGCTAGAGTGAGAGTCTATAGAAAAATACAGAATGTGTTAAGACAGATCCGTGTGGTAATGGATTAGAGTGGGAGACATCAATGTAAATTCATATAGAGTTAAACATAAGTGCAGATGGTTACATGTAGAAATATTTATGTATATATTCATATGTATACATGTGATAGTATACACATCTCTTCCAGTAGAGAAGGTCCAGAAGCAAAGTCATACCTGTAACCATAAATAGACTTAGCACCTGGATCTTGGTTTCTAATATTATTATGCAATGAAAGGGTCAGGACTCTTTGAAAAAATGGCTTATTGTAGGACTAGGTCAGGGAACACATAAGATGATTATGGATTATTGTATAGTACCATAGAGTAAAAATGTGGTTAAAAAAAACACCACAATGATGAGATATACCATACTAAAGGGAAATGGGAACCAAAAGAAAGAGATTCCAACAGCCAAAGTCAAATGATTTAAAAGAAATGAAAACTCGTTGTTATTGTATCAAACCCAGAGTATAAAATAAATATCCATGAGCCATGAGTTTATAATTATATAAATAAATGATTAAAAACATAAATAAGTGGGGGGAAGTAGAATGCATGCAGAAGAATTTCAAATAATTTATATATTAGATATTCCTTTTTCAAAGAAGTGGAAGTTAACTTTACTAATTAAATGTAAGCTGTGCATAGTGAGTTTCTCCCAAGCAGTAGAATATGCAAAGGGAGAAATATTACCTTTAGAGTAGAGGAACTTGACAAATACTACCTTATTCAGGTGATCGAGATCAACAGTTGTCATATTGATAGCATGTCTCCTTGGTATGTTCTGATAAAAATGAATTTAACCTCTGTGTTCCTCCATCCCCAAACCAATAACCCTAGTGTTATCATGAGAAAAACATCAGACACATATTATTTGAGGAACATTTTAGAAAGAAATGACAATTACTCCTCAGAGGTGTCAAAGTCATCAAAAACAAAGACTGAGAAATGCTAAGAGCCAAGAAGAACAGAGGAGACATAGTAACTAAATATCATGTGGTACCTTGGGTGAGATCCTGGAATAGAAAAAGGAAGTTAGATAAAAACTAGTGCAATGTAAATAAGTATGGACTTTAGTCTTGATAATAATGTATAAATATTTATTTATCCATTGTAACAAATGTAGCATTCTAATGGAAGATAATAACAGAGAAAATAGGTGTGGTCTATGGGGAACTCTGAATCATCTTCACAATTTTTCTGTAAATGTAAAACATAGTCACACCTTGATTAATAATAGGATATGTTCTGAGAAATGAATTGTCAGGAGATTTTTCCATATTCTTCATAAAGAACTTGATCTATAACTGTTTATTCTTGTACTATAATTCTCCTTTTTTGTTATCAAGGTTACAACCATAAGAATATGATTTAAGTAGAATCTCATCCTTTATCTTTCCTCTGGAATACTGTATGTGTACAACACATAATATATATATATATATGTTATTCAATATGTTAAATTGCATTAAAAGTCTTCAAATTGGTTGTAATAACAATATTTTTGCTAATAAAGCATAAATGTTATCTTGAATTTACATTAATAATATTCTGGCAACTTTCAGGCATTTTATGTTTATCAATATGATGTGAGTTCATCTCGTTTTATTATGCATTGTCTAGATTATGCGTGAGTCAACCTTTTTTCGTATAGTTATTAAGCATTCAATATTCTTAACCTTTGTGTGTTTTATATACTTTTTGTGTTTTTAAGTGTTTTTTAACCTTGTTAGTCTGCAGAAATTCTGCATATATTTTGGATAATAATTCTTGATAAATTATATGCATGAAATATCTTCCCTCAGTTTGTGGCTTATATTTTAATGTTATCCATTTTATTTTTCATGTACAGGTAAAAAACATTTAAAGAATAACAAATATTTTAATCTTTATTTTAAACACTTTACTTTCATATTATTAACAATCTCTATTATACTCAATATCATGAAGATAATATCCATTTTCTTATTTTCTTTATACTACTTAAGAGTTTTTGTTTAAACATTTATGTCATAAATCTATCTGGGAATTTTTTTGTTGCATATGGTGTGACAGGATCAAACTTAATTTTTCTCCCTCTGGATAGCTAAATATCTAATAAAATTTGCTGGATAAATTTCCCCATAGATTTATAATTCTTCTCTAGCAAATAGCGGATTTATAGATTAAAATGATTTAGTCTCTTATTTTTTCTATGCCCTTTGTCTCTTTGTCTTATGTTTACCAACATCATACCATAATATTATTACAATTCTTCAAATTTATATATCTTTTTCTTAGCTTTTTCCTTGTTTTTATAAAAATCTAGGTATTCATTTATAGTCATATTCTTGCTATTATATTTGAGCCACTGTTATAAATAGGCAATTTAGCTTTAAATGTGATTTTCATTTCACAACTTTCACTCACTACCTTTAGTGACTGTAGAAGATGATGCTTGGTTTAAAATAATCGTGGCTATGCCATTTTGTGACATGTATTTCATCATGGTATGATTTTGTGATTAGTTCATTTTAAGTGAATTCAGCGCTTCACCACACTATTGATGTATCTTTGGGAAAATGCCACTGATGAATTTCAAATGACTGAAATTTGTCCTTGTGAAATCATCAAAAATCAGCTGCATGAAGAAATTCATCCTGTAATTTTTTTTAAAGTCATGATGCAGACTTAAAATTTTTGTATATAAAGTCAACAGATATTTATAGAAATCAGAGCATAAGCAAATATATATATGTTTGATTTGTCATTTTCTTTGGTCTTTTAAAAAGTTTCAAATATTATAAGCCAAAAGTTATACATATAAAATTTTGTGTATATATATGTATGTATATATGTGCATGTGTATATGTGTGTATACATAGAAATACACTCTGGGAGATATTGACAATAAGATTTTTTTAATTAAAAAATTAATAATTGTAAAAATAATTATTGTATATTCTTTTGATGGGGCAGAAATTGTTTTAATGTTATGAAATATTAATATTTGGATGAGTGCTCTTGGTTTTAAAGATACAAATATAATATGAATATCATATTTTAAACATTTTTTAAAAAACATATATTTTTCTATCCCCAAAATTCTCAGTGAAGGATAATGTAACAATCTAAGGTGATTGAATACCTCATAAGATATATATAATATTTGACTCTGACTTCTCCATGAAGTCCTTGTTTTTGTTTACCTAATTATACTTCAAACTTATACATTATAAAATGCACAGAATTATAAGATAAAAATTTAGTAAAATGAAATTCCATTATATAATACTTTAATTAATCAGTATTATTTTTTCTCACAAGTCTCCAAGGCTATTTAATAAAACTAAACTTTAAAAATATCAATATTTTCATCATTTTACTTTACATTAATGAATTATTTTTTGTTTCTTTAACATTTTCATAGTATTCTAACATTTTAAAACAGGCAGATGCATTGAAGTATGCGATATCACCATTTAAACAACATACATTTATAATAAAAACACATACATTTTCTGGCATAAATACTTTGATTCACAAAACAAATTTTTTAAAGAAGATACTATTAGTTACAGCAAACAAAACAAGACTTTTCAGTGTTTTTTATATCCTAAAATATTCTTCACTTAGTATAAATGAAGAAAAGGTATGCTATGATCAAGGTACATATAATCGTGCCAGATAAACAGTCAAATTTTTCTCTAAAGAAAACCATTTACATTAAAAATATAAATTAAATAATATTAAGTCAGGGGTTTTACATGGGGCTCATGGAGGTATGCAGAGCATTTACAGGGGATCTACTATTGATTTTTAGGGAAATGTATAAACTGTGAAATTGCACACAAAATTTTGTGCAAATGTGTCATTTTCTTAGGGAGAATGTCCAATGCTTTCATCAGATTCTCTAAAAGGAGACTCATGATTTTAGTTTTCTGAGTTAGTGAATATGAAATTTATGACTCTAAGGACATAGTTCTATATCAGCCAAACTGATTAATTCAGCCATTCTTTTGAGCAGTAGACCACCTTATTTACCTGTCAAAAATAATAATAATAAACATTTACTCATTTTTCTAGACAGAGGGAAGTATTCTTAATGTTTGAATAACATATTACACTTTAATATGTTTTCTCATTCTAACTTAATTTAAATTTATTTATTTTTAACAAAGACCATTAATATTGAGTGCATCACATGATGCAGATATCTTTATATTAGATATATCTTATAAGAACTAGTTTTAGTTGGTATAGATATAGCAAGTAGTTTACATAGAGACTATTATTTTAAAGTTAAAAGAGTTTTAGTAAGATTACAAATATGTATATATCCAAAGGTATATAGATGACTAAGTAGAACACTTAGTGGTGGGATATTTTTTCAAAGGCTGTAGCACCATTTTGGGACCATTATAGTTTTTTTCCAGCTTTATTGAGGTATGATTGAAAAATAAAAATTATATATCCCTAAGAGGTACAGCATGATGGTTTCATATATGTATGCATTGTGAAATGATTAGCACAATTAGGTAAAATGTTTTTGTAAATATTTTATTCTCTTTGAAGGTATTGTAAATTGGATTGTTTTCAATAAATAAATGAATATAATAAATCACATTAACAAAATGAAAGGTAAAAATTAAATGATCGTCTAAATAGATGCATAAAAAGTATTTGACTAAATTAAACACTTCTTTCTGGTGAACATTTTCAACATCTAAAAGGGCTAGAAGCAACGTATCACAGAACAATATAAAAGACCATATATGACAAGTCTAAAGTAGCAAGCATCATACTCAATGGCAAAAAATTGAAAGCTTTCACCACCAGAAACTAATCAAGGTTACTCATTCAAAGCAACATACAAAAACTGGTTGCATTTTTGTGCACTAACTATGAACATTCTGAAAATGAATTAAGAAATTGACCACTATAGAGTATAAGAGACTTTATTCCGTAGAAAAATGTTTATGTTTAGGAAAATTAAATTCTACTTTATACAAATAAGGGGCTATTATTTTTGCAATAAAATAGAACTCATCAATTTCAAACGAACAGGCACAATGATCTGTTTTCATAAAGTGCATGTCAGAATGTATCTACAGTATATACAGACCTAGTGACCCATGTCAAATGTGATGGTAAATCCTGGGACCCAGAAGTGTTTTCCTTAGTGAAGATACGAAAACAATTCATCTTCCTTTCAGCTGTTGCAACTGATTATTTCATTGCTGGAAGTTTTTGTCCTTGCTCTATCTACATCCTTATGTTGTGTTTCGCATATCTCCTTGAGATCCATTGCTTTTTTTTTTTTTTTTTTTTTTTTAAATTATTTTTTATTTTGGCATATTATGGGGGTACAGATTTTAAGGTTTCAATAAATGCCCATTTCCCCCCCTCCCCCCAAAAGTCTGAGTCTCCATCATGACCATCCCCCAGATGGTGCACATCTCACCCACTATGTATGTATATACCCGCCCCCCGCCCCCCGCCCCCCTCCCACCTGCCCAATACCCTATTACTGTAGCACCTATGTGTCCACTTAGGTGCTACTCAGTTAATACCAGTTTGCTGGAGAATATATCTGGTGCTTGTTTTTCCATTCTTGGGATACTTCACTTAGTAGTATGGGTTCCAGCTCTAACCAGGAAAATATAAGGTGTGCTATATCACCATTGTTTCTTAGAGCTGAATAGTACTCCATGGTGTACATATACCACATTTTATTAATCCATTCTTTGATTGATGGGCACTTGGGCTGTTTCCACAGCCTTGCAATTATGAATTGTGCTGCTATAAACATTCGAGTGCAGGTGTCTTTTTTGTAGAGTGTCACTGGATCATTTGGGTAGATGCCCAGCAATGGGATTGCTGGATCAAATGGTAGATTCACTTGTATCGCTTTAAGGTATCTCCATATTGCTTTCCACAGAGGTTGAACTAGTTTGCAGTCCCACCAGCAGTGTAGGAGTGTTCCTCTCTCTCCGCAACCACGCCAGCATTTATTGTTTGGAGATTTTTTGATAAAGGCCATTCTCACTGGGGTTAAGTGATATCTCATTGTAGTTTTGATTTGCATTTCCCTGATGATTAGAGATGTTGAGCATTTCTTCATATGTTTGTTGGCCATTCTTCTGTCTTCTTTAGAAAAATTTCTGTTCAAGTCCTTTGCCCACTTTTTAATGGGGTTATTTGATTTTTTCTTCCTAATTTTCGTGAGTTCTAAGTATATTCTAGTTATCAGTCCCTTATCGGATGCATAGGATGCAAAAATTTTCTCCCATTCTGTAGGTTGTCTGTTTACTTTCATGACTATTTCTTTGGCTGTGCAGAAGCTTTGTAGTTTGATCATGTCCCATTTATTTATTTTTGTTGCTGCTGTGATTGCCTTTGGGGACTTCTTCATAAACTCTTTGCCCAGGCCGATGTCTAGGAGAGTGTTTCCAACTTTTTCCTCTAGAGTTCTAATAGTTTCATATCTTAGGTTTAAGTCTGTTATCCAGCGTGAGTTGGTTTTTGTGAGAGGTGTAAGGTGTGGGTCCTGTTTTAGCCTTCTACAGGTGGCTATCCAGTTTTCCCAGCACCATTTATTGAAGAGGGATTCTTTTCCCCAGCGTATGTTTTTGTCTGCTTTGTCAAAGATGAGACGGCTATATGAGGATGGTTTTATATCAGGATTCTCACATCTGTTCCACTGGTCAATATTCCTATTTTTATGCCAATACCATATTGTTTTAATTACTACAGCTTTGTAGTATAGTTTAATATCTGGCATATTAATGCCTCCCATTTTGTTTTTGTTGCCTAGAATTGCTCTTGATATTCGGGGTCTTCTTTGGTTCCATACGAAGCGTAAAATTATTTTTTCTATATCTGTGAAGAATGCTGATGGGATTTTAATAGGTATTGCATTGAATCTGTAGATCAGTTTGGGTCCATTGCTTTTTAAGAAAGAACTGGATAAATGTTGGTGGAATAGAAAGTCATAATGATAAAGTGGGTGGAAAAGAGGCAATCTATCTTATTCCACTGCTAAGTCAGTATTGGGAATTCACCAATTATGCTTTTATTTGGGAAGAGAAGGATTTGTCCAGAGCAAAGAAAGGAATATACATTTTTTATCTCCCTATCCACTTCACTTGTGCTGCTTCCAGAATTAATCTGATGGCAATAACTCTTAGCTATTTTATTTAAACTATCAGTAACATTTGAAACAGCTGGTCACTCCCACCTTCATGAACAATTTATTTCATTTTGCTTCAAAACTTCTCTTATTTCTAGTTCTTCTCTACCTCACTGGCTGTTTTTCTTCTCATTTGTTGGTTCTTCCTTATTTGCCTGACCTCTAAATTTTAACTGTTCCCTAGCTCAGTCTAAGGAGATTCCTTCTCTTTAATTGTACTCATTTCTTTGCAGATCTCATTAGTTAATGGCTTAGAATAAGATTTCTAAATCTTTAAGATTTATATTACCACGTTTGTCTTTTTACCCATTTCAAGTAATCTTCCGTTGCCCTCCTTTCTCACTGAAATTGAAATTCAGAGTTTTTAAAATGACCTGCAAATCCTTCTATCTACACTTCTACTATCTCTACAATTTCAACTTACAAAGTTCTACAACTAATTCGCTGTACTCCTTGCTGTTCTCCAGCCTGGAATACTACTTCCATTTCTGTTTCTTTGCACCGATGTTTCCTCTGCCTAGAACTCATTTCCTCCTGCTATCTGCAAGGCCTAATTTTTTATTTCCATTGTGCTATGTTGGCAATGTGGTATTTTCTTATACAAACAGCACTCTGACAAAATAAAAAATATATTATGATCTACAAAGCCCTAAGTAATGAGAGCTGAATAATGCTCCCATTCCTTCAAAAACTGTACATATCCTAATCTGCCAAAACTGAACATTACCATAACTGGCAAAAGGTAGTTTGCAGATGTGATCAAGTTAAAGATCTTGGGGAAGATTCTTATGGATTATCTGATGGGCCAGATATTATCTCATTATGGATTCTTATAAAAGGTTCTCCACAGAAATCAGAATTATACAGAAGGAGAGGTGATAATGCAAATAAGAAGTTGGAGTGCAGCAAAACTTTGGAGTGATGTGCAAAAGAGGCCATGAGCTGAGGAATATAGGCAGACTCTTGAACTTGGAAAAGGCAAGAAAACAGATTCTCCTCTGAAGCTTCCAGAAAAACACAGCCTAGCCAACACAACTGACCTCCAAAAGTATGAGAGGATAAATATGTGTTGTTTGAGCTACTGTATTTGTGATAATTTGCTACAACAGCAAGAAAAATCTAATATCCCCATATATGCATCTACCTCTCTGAACTTTACTTCTTTAACTCTATTAATATTGGTCATATGGGCCTCTTTGCTATTCTTTGAACTTTAGGGGCATGGTTTCTCCCTCCCCCTCACTGGCTCTGCATTTATATTACTTTGACCGAAATATTCTTCTCTAATTTATCTGCATGGAAGATTCCCACACATCATTCGAATTTTTACTTGTTACCTTCATAGTAAGACCTTCATGGTCACCCTCTCACCTGCCTCACCACCTTGTTTTATGTTTTGTTTTTTGCACCTGTCACTATGGTGTGTTGGCTATTTATTTATTTCCTTCTCTCATTGCTTTGTAAGCTTTGTGTGGACATAGAACTTCAGCACTTTTATTCATTGTGATATCTCAGTACCTTGCATAGGTACTGATATACTATATTAGGTGTTTAATAAATATGTGATGACTATGTAACTACGTGAATAGTAAATTTTCAACCATCCTATTTTGATTAACCTACAATAGTTTTCTCAATGAAATTCATAGCATTCCAATGTATACAAATGTTTAATTTGTTCATCATGTGTCTCTTTCCGTAATATATTCTAAGTTCCCAGTAACAACAATATATTTCATATCTATAATTATGTTGGTGACTTAAAGCAATTTGAAAAGAAAATAAAAATCATGTTAAAATAAAAAAACTGGCATTCACATGGACTATTTCACATTTATCTTTCTATAATCAGAAATTAAAAGAATGCTATAACTGTAGTTATATTCACCAAATGTTTGCTAAATGAATGAATTAATGAATGATCAAGGGAATTTATACTTAAGAATTTATATTAACCTATTATTATTTCATCTATATATAAAAAATCGCTGAGTATTTTAAGAAGATATGAATATTTCTTTAGACAATCTATTCTGTGATTATCCTTTATATCACGTAAAGGAAAAGCAGTTGGTGAGCAAGAAAATAGTCTCACGGGTTATATCTTATCCATGCTCAAATAATTGTTAAATGATATCTGGAGGAAACTACATTTATTTCTCTAGATTATTAGTAAGTAAATGGACTTTAAAAGTGCATGTTAGCCTTGGATATTGGTCTAGTAGAAAGGGAGAGTGGGTAATGAGAACAGAGAAAAAAAAAAAGTAGTGGGAATAACATCTGTATCCAATGGGGAAAAAAGGGCTAATTCATCCTAAAGAACAATTTCAGGAAAGATGAATTTCATTATATTTTTAGTTCACCTCACAAAATATTTAAGATGATAATTGTATCCATTGGTGTATATTTGTGTATTCTCTACTTGTACAAGGGTAAAATTTTATAGGTTTACAATAAACCATTTTATTTCATTTTCTTTCTCAGGTGTCTTTCTATTTGGGGGCTGCTATAACAAAATACCATAAACTGGGTGGCTTTTGAACAACAAAAAATTGTCACAGTTCTGGAAGCTAGGAATTCTAAAATAAAGGCACCAGCAGATCCGTTTTTTAGTGAGGGCTTGTCCTCTACTTCATAGATGACTGACTTCTTGCTGTGTCTTTTTATGGTGAAATGGGTAAACAAGTTGACTTGGCCTCTTGTATAAGGGAAATAATCCCACTTATGAGAATTCTGTTCTCATGACCTAATTGCATCCTAAAGGTCCCACCTGTTAATATTATCACATTGGTGATTAAATTTCAACATATGAATTTTGTGGGAACACAAACATTCAGACCATAGCGTCAGGGAAATTTGTTTTGAGTTTGAATTGACAAACTTACTAATAGATTTGAAATGCAATCTATAGACAAGTTGTAGTCTTCATAGAAATATATACACATCAGCTATACATTTTTGTGTGAAATAAATATTTGATTTACATAATATATTAGAGAAATATGGAGGTATTTAAGGGAAAATACTGTGAAATCCTAGTTTGTTACATGAATACAATTTTACTGTGATATATGAGATTAAATACATTACAATTTTGTGTTATCACCTAACTTAAGTAATAATAATCCATTTTCAATATGCATTGCTAATAATCTGTTCTGCTATAAGACAATGTTTACTTAGGAAATGTTAAAGTAAATATATTAAAGGTTCTTCTCATCTATTTGGATTTTCTAAGTTATGAATTTCTCCTGTTATACATTCATTGTTGGGTCAAATAAATTTCTAATTTTTGCCACCCACTGGACTTCTCTTTACTACTGATGTTCTTGAATTTAAGAATCTATACCTAAATTCTACTTTGTTACTTTTTAAAGGCTATATACTGGGAAAGTAAAACACAAATGTTTTAAAATCCACACTGCAGGCAGTAACTATGAGTAAATACCTGAGATGCAATTTATGATTAAAATGTTTCTGCCCAGTGTATGAATGGATCTAAATTCCAATTTCCATTCCAATGAAGCGGTAATAAGAAAACCAACTTTTTGACAATCAAGGGTTTTGTGGTATAAAAACAAGACATATAAATCAGCAAAACTGTGTTTTGGAACAAGTGTGCATTCAATATAAGAATAATTGGAATGAATTAATTTTTGTTTGCTATTTTAGGTTTTTTTGTTTTGTTTTGTTCAGCTCTTTTTTGTTTTCTAGCCTCTCAGTTGTATTATAAGTGACTGTAAAATGAATCATCTCCTCATAATTTGTGTTCTTTGTGGAACCCTACTTGGAGGTTATATTCTACCTTTAGTTCTAAGATATTATATAAACATGGAATAAGCCTATTCCATGTTTATAGGCAAAATCTCTAGTAAAACCAGGTGTACAAAGTATAAATGATTTTACACAATCAAAACTGAAAACTAATATTTATAGAGATAAAATTTTGCTTTAATATGTTATACATATTATTTCAAACGAGGAGAAATTAATTCAAGTATATATATTTTTTTTACTAATTTTTAACATAGTTTTCATGTGTACGTTTGAGTTTCCTTAGGAGAGACAAAATAATATACAATGGTGAAATCAAACCAAATTCTACCTGTTTCTTTAGATCTTCACATTTGATTGCTAAACATAATCATCCACAGGCACATTTTTGGGATCCTACATGTTTTTCGCTTTTTTGTCTTCATATTGCATCCAAATATTACTCTGTGTCTGTCCTTCAAAGATGTTGATTAGATGAGTAGAATTTGATATGGGGAAGGAAAACTTGAAAGGGGAATAATTATATAGAGAGAGAGTTTATTACTTTAGTTCTTTCATCTTTTGTAAAACTTTTTTAAACTTTTATATTTCAGAATATTATGGAGGTACAAATATTTTGGTTACATGGATTGCTTTTGTACTGCTTGAGTCAAAGTTATAAGGGTACCCATCACCCAGATAGTGTACATTGTACCCATTAGGTATGATTTCAACCATCCCCTCCTTCCCACTCCTATCTGGATGATCTCTGTTGAGTTTTACTTTTATCTGTGCACACGAGTACAGATCAGTTACTTTAAATTTAATAGTCATTACATGTAGTGTGTGTTTTTCCATTCTTGCATTGCTTCCCTCGGAAGAATGGTCTCCAGTTCCGTCCAGATGAATGTAAAAAGTATTAATCCATTTATTATGTCTGAGTAATAGTCCATGGTATACATGTACCACATTTTGTTAATCCAGTCTTGAATTGATGGGCACTTGGGTTGATTGCACTTCTTTGGAATAGTCAAGTGTGCTGTAATAAATATTCAAGTACAAGTGACTTTTTAATGAGATGATTTTTTTCCCCCTTTAGGTAAATACCCAGTAGTCAGATTGCTGGATCAAATGGTAGGTCTACTTTTAGTTCTTTGAGGAATCTCCATACTATTTTCTATAGAGATTGCACTAGTTTGCAGTCCAACTGTGTATAAAGTTCCTTTCTCTCTGCATCCGCATCAGCATCTGTTGCTTTGGGACTTTTTGATAAAGGCCAATCTCACTGGGGTTAGGTGATATCTCATTATGGTTTTCATTTATATTCACTGATGATTACTGACATTGAGCATTTTTTCATATGTTTATTGGCCATTAGTCTATCTTCTTTTAAAAATCTTCTGTTCATGCCTTTTACCCACTTCTTCTACACATGGCTACCCAGTTATCTCAGCACCATTTATTGAATAGGGATTCTTTTCCACAGTGTATATTGTTGTCTCCTTTGTTAAAGATATTTAGTCTTATTTTTTAGACAGCCTTTATTCCAAGAGCTATAATAATGTTTTATAAGAAAAAGAAATTTTAAACCTCCATTTATATGATGAAAGATCTATCAAAAATAGGTATATAAAAATATTTTCCAAAAGAAGGTTTTGAGAAAAATCTAATGTTGGATGTGTATACCATTGAAAAAACACCAAAATAAATACCACGTGGACTTAGATTTTAAACCTTACATAATAATAATAAAATATCATATATGTGTGTTTGCATATATATATACATATATATGTGTATATATATATATATGGTAGAAAAATACCCATACAGCATGACATCAAAGTAAAAAAAGCAAGGAAACATACTGATATTTGCTTCCATGAAATTTTTATTCTTTAAGTAAAATAAAACAATATTAATACAAACACAACAAAAGTTTATTTAAAAGGCAAAACTGAGGTGGTTACATATTTTCACTTTCAAATCCTTAAATACACATGTAAATACACATATCCATTAGAAAAATAAATGAAAGTCTTAAAATGCAATATACAATGCAAATAAAAATTACCTATACATTTAAAAATAAGATTATAATTCTTTTTGATGAATATTCGGTTTGGGACTGTGTTTCAGCACTTCATCTTTATCCAACCATTGTGCTGAATGCTTGCGATTGTCAAAAAGAATCCATTTTTCATCATATGTAACAGTACAGTGTAGAAATGGTTCACCTTTATGTCGTGACAGCAAAGAAAGGCAAGCTTCAAGATGATTTCTCTCCTGGTGCTCATTTAATTTATGCGGTACCCCTCTATCCGCTTCTTTATCTTGCCCATTTGTTTCAAATGGTCCAATATTGTTGAAATAGTAATATAAAACCTTGCTGCTGCTTCACGCTTAGGTTGAGATGGATTCACTTCCACTATGACTTTCATCTCATCATTATCCACCTTGTCCTCAGGTCACACAGATAGCTCATTTTCAAGATTAAAATCACCAGAATGAAACTTCTCAAACCATTGTACTGTGCATTCATTATCCACAGCCTTCCCAAACACTTCATTGGTATTTCAAGCTGTCTGTGCTGCATAGGTTTCACAACAGAACTCATATTCAAAAATAACACGATTTTTTTCACTTCTCCATGGTTTCACAAAAGTTGCTCTATAAAAAAAACCAAAAAACTGAAAGACAATCACAAGCCAAAATGTGCATTTGAAAGAATGAGGATGTACCTTCATAATAAAAAAAAAAAAGCAAAAAGTATCAAAATGAAATGTCAGAGATATCAATTGTCAAACTAAGTACTTAAGAAAATCAGATTCCATATTTAATAACCTAATAACTTGGAGTCCCACCTACAGTCTGTAGTTGTTTCTTTTTCACCACAATATCTGTTTTTATTGTATTTTATCTTTTTCAGCATATTATGGAGGTGCAAATGTTAAGGTTATGTATATTGTCCTTGCCACCCCACCCCTTGAGTCAGAGCTTCAAGCGTGTCCATCCCACAGATGGTGCACATCACACTCCTTATGTATGTTTATACCCATCCCCACCTCCCCCCTTCCACCTGCCTGACACCCGATGAATGTTATTCCTATATGTCCACTTAGGTGTTGATTGGTGAAAACAATTTGCTGATGAGTACATGTGGTGCTTATTTTTCCATTCTTCAGATACTTCATTTAGTATAATGGGTTCCAGCTCTATCCAGGAAAATACAAGAGGTTCTGTATCACTATTGTTTCTTATAGCTGAATAGTACTCCATGATATACATATACCACATTTTATTAATCCACTCATGTATTCATAGGCATTTCGCTTGTTTCCACATCTTTGCAATTGTGAATTTTACTACAGTGAACATTCGAGTGCAAGTGCCTTTTTTACAGAGTGTCTTTTGTTCTTTTGGGTAGATGCCCAGTAATGGGATTGGTGGATCAAACGGTAGATCCACTTGTATCACTTTAAGGTATCTCCATATTGCTTTCCACAGAGATTGAACTAGTTGGCAGTCCCACCAGCAATGTAGAAGTGTTCCTATCTCTCCACATCCATATCAACATTTATTGTTTGGAGACTTGTTAACCACTTCATAAGGCGCTCACTGGCCACGAAACATGCCCACAGCTGGCACTCAAAATCCGCAGAATAGTTTGTGCTGTGCATTGACAACGAATCCATTTTGCACTTGGTCAATGAGTAAAGCTTTAAAGCACTGCAAGCTTGTTTTACTTTACAGGCAGCCTTACTTGTAATGTAAATCAGAATAGGTAACATATACATATATGTTTTCATTGTGTTATTTTTAAATGTTCACAATTTTATTTTGATAAATGAAAAATTAGAAAAGTCATATTACGACTCTCAGCTAAAGTCGCTGTGTGTGTTGATCTGTGGCTATCGACTATAGTCGATGCTCGTACTGTAGTGGTTGATAAAGGCCTTTCTTACTGGAGATAAGTGATATCTCATTGTGGATTTGATTTGCATTTCCCTGATGATTAGAAATGTTGAGCATTTTTTCATATATTTGTTGGCCATTATTCCGTCTTCATTTGAAAAGTTTCTGTTAATGACCTTTGCCCACTTTTTAATAGGGTTGTTTAATTTTTCCTTGCGATTTTCCTGAGTTCTAAATAGATTCTAGTATTCAGCCCTTTATCAGATGTGTAGCTTGGGAAAATTTTCTCCCATTCTGTGGGTTGTCTGTTTGCTCTCATGACAGTTTCTTTAGCTGTGCAGAAACTTTTTAACTTGATCAGGTCCCATTTATTCATTTTTGTTGATGCTGTGATGCCCTTTGGGGTCTTCTTCATAAATTCTTTGCCCAGGCCAATGTTAGAAGAGTATTTCCAATGTTTTCCTCTGGAAT
The DNA here is from genome assembly GCF_040939455.1 of Microcebus murinus. Lineage (NCBI taxonomy): Eukaryota > Metazoa > Chordata > Mammalia > Primates > Cheirogaleidae > Microcebus > Microcebus murinus. The sequence continues at coordinate 20,941,622 of NC_134114.1, forward strand.
TCTAATAGTTTCATACCTTAGGTTTAAGTCTGTTACCCAGCTTGAGTTGATTTTTTTGAGAGGTGAAAGGTGTGGATCCTGTTTAAGTCTTCTACATGTGGCTATCCAGTTTTCCCAGTACCATTTATTGAATAAGGATTCATTTCCCCAATGTATATTTTTGTCTGCTTTGTCAAAGATTAGATGGCTATATGAAGATGGTTTTACATCTGGGTTCTCTGTTCTGTACCACTGGTCAATGTCTCTGTTCTTTGCCAATCCCAAGCTATTTAAATTGCTATAGCCTTGTAGTGTAGTTTGTAGTCTGGTAAATTGATACCTCTCATTTCATTTTTATTGCCTAGGATTGCTTTTGCTATATGGGGTCTTCCCTGATTCCATACAAAGAGTAAAATTACTTTGTCTATATCTGTCAAAAATGATGATGGTATTTTAATAGGGAATGCATTGACTCTGTAGATCACTTTGGGTAGTATAGACATTTTAACAATATTGATTCTGCTGACACACAAGAATGGTATGGTCTTCCACCTGTTTACATCCTTTGCTATTTCCTGCTTCAGTGTTTCATAGTTCTCCCTGTAGAGGTCTTTTTACTTCCTTAGTTAAATATATTCCTAGGTACTTTATTTTCTTTGTTGCTATTTTGAAGAGAATTGAGTTTTTAATTTTATTCTCTTTGACTGTTATTGGCATATATGAATTCCTCTGATTTGTATGTATTGACTTTGTGTCCTGAGACTTTACTGAATTCATTTATCAATTCCATGAGTCTCTTGGTTGAATCCTTGGGGTTTTCTAGATACAATATCATATCATCAGCAAAGAGTAAGAGTTTGATGTCTTCTGCTCCCATTTGGATGTCCTTAATTCTGCTCTCTTGTCTGATTACTATAGCAAAAACTTCCAGCACTATGTTCAATAGAAATGGAGATAGTGGGCAACCTTGCCTTGTTCCAGTTCTAAGTGGCAATGCTTCCAATTTTCCCCCATTCAGTATGATGTTGGCTGTGTATTTGTCATATATGACTTGTATCATTTTTAGGTAAGCCCCATCTATGCTTATTAAATCAAAAGATTCTTTGAACTAAATGACAAAGGAGACCCAGGTTATCAAAATCTGTGGGACACAGTTAAAGCAGACCTGAGATGAAAGTTTATTTCCATATGCATATATCCAAAATTCGAAAAGATCACAAAAAGACAACCTAATGAATGACTCAAAGAGCTTGAAAAAGAACAGACCAACCCCAAACCCAGCAGAAGTGAAATCATTAAGATCAAATCAGAACTACCGTATTTCCCCAAACATTAGACCTACCCATAAAATAAGCTGTAGCAAGATTTTCAAGCATTTGAGCAATATAAGCCCTACCCTGAAAATAATACCTACTGATGGGCGTGGCTACACAGCATATCTGCACAACCCATGAATTTCATCATGGAGTGGTAAAAAAGAGGAGCAGCCCTTGTCATCTGCCCCATGAGAGCTCTATTGCTTGACATGAGAGATTGGGGCCAATGGTTCTAAAGGAAATAGAGTCACAAGAAATTCAGAATGGAATTCGAGGTTTGGAGAGTTATGATGATGTTCCAGAAGAAGACAACTTAACAATAAATATAGATTGTTGTACCATACTTAAAAAAAATAGCACACCCCTTAAAAATAAGCCCTAGTGTGTCTTCTTGAGGAAAAATAAATATAAGACCCTGTCTTATTTTGGGGGAAACATGGTCCATAACATTGACAACTGTGAAACTATATGTGAGATTAATAAAACAAAAAGTTGGTTCTGTGAAAAAATAAACAAAATTGATACACCTTTGGCTAGGCTAATGAAAAGCAGAAAAGAAAAATCTCTAATAAGCTCCATCAGGAACAATAAAAGAGAAATTACAACTAATGTCATGGAGATACAAAATACAATTTATGAATACTACAAAAACCTTTATGCACACAAACTGGAAAATGTGGAGGAAATGGACAAATTTTAGAAGCACACAGCCTCCCTAGGCTCAACCAAGAAGAAATAGAATTCCTGAACAGACCAATATCAAGTACTGAAATTTAAACAGCATTAAAAAAACCTTCCTAAAAATAAAAGTCCTGGACCAGATGGTTTCACACCCAAATTTTTCCACACCTACAAAGAAGATCTGGCACCTATCTTGCAGAAATTATTCCACAACATTGAGAAGGATGTAATCCTCCCCAACACATTTTATGAAGCCAACATAACAACATAACCCTGATACCAAAACCAGGAAAGAATGGAACAAAAAGGAAAACTATAGACCAATATCCCTTATGAATATAGATGCAAAAATTCTCAATAAAATTCTAGCTAACCAAATCCAGGTGCTTATCAAAAAAATAATCCATCACAACCAAGTGGGCTTCAGCCCAGAGATGCAGGGATGTTTCAACATATGCAAATCTATAAATGTAATTCACCACACAAACAGAAGCAAAAAAGAAAGACCATATTTTTCTCTCAATAGATGCAGAAAAAGAATTTGACAAAATTCAACACCTTTTTATGATAAGAATGCTTTTTATTGTATTTTATTTTTTAGTAATAACCATTCTGTTAGTGGTCAGGTGATTAGCATTTATTTCCCTGATTAGTGAATTTTTAAAATTTTTTTTATTTTTTCATATTATGGGGGTACAAATATTGTTAGGGTTACATATATTGCCCCTGCCATTCCTCCCCACGCCCTCCCCCCTCCCCCCCCCCGCCTTACCAAAACATCAAGCATGTCCTACTCTCAGGTGGTGCACATCGCACCTATTTTGTAAGTATAAATTCTTCCCCTCCTCCCCCCTCCCATTTGCCCACCACCCGATAAAAGTATATTTGTTTGCTTGTTTGTTTTTTCCCTTTTTTTGACCTTTGGGTTACATTGTATATCTTAGCCTTTCCCTTGGAAATTTTTTCCACATATATTTTTGAACATTTGTCTATCTGCGATTGAAAAAAAAAAAAAAACTTTTTACCACTTTTTAATATGGCTGTTTGTTTGTTTGTTTTTCTTGCTGATTTGTTTGAGTTCTTTGTAAATACTAGATATTAGCCCTTTGTCAGATATGCAGTTTGTGAATATTTTCTCCTATTCTGTAGCTTGTCTTTTTACACTCTTGATTACTTACCTTGCTGTGCAGAAACTTTTCTTTTTGAGACAGAGTCTCTCTCTCAATCACCAGGGCTAGAGTGCTGTGGTATCAGCCGAGGTCACAGCAACCTCAAACTCCTGGGCTCAAGCAATCCTTCTGCCTCAGCCTCCTGAGTAGCTGGGACTACAGGTGTCACCATGCCCGGCTATTTTTTTTTCTTTTTCTATTTTTAGTAGAAACTGGGTCTCACTGTTGTTCAGTCTGGTCTTGAACTCCTGACCACAAACTATCCTCCTGCCTTGGCCTCCCAGAGTGCTAAGATAAGATTACAGGTGTGAGGCACTGCACTAGGCCTGTGCAGCAACTATTTAACCCTTTGCACTCGGATGTTGAATGTGGATAATGTTGAGTGGGTAATGAGAAAAAAGCAAGCGAGTGCAAAGTGTTAATTTACTTAAGTCCCCTTTATTTGTTTTTGTTCTTGTATATGCCTTTGGGGTTTTACTCATAAATTCTTTACCTCGGCTGTTGTCCAGAAAAATTTTTTCCTATATTCTCTTTTAGAATGTTTCTGGTTTCAGGTCTTACATTTAAGTTTTTAATTTTTTAGTGTTTTCTTTAGATATTATATTGTATATATGTACCTTATTATTGTACACTGTTATTGTCATTTTGTGAGTTCAAATGAAGGTTACAAACTTTGTCTTTGTATGTACCCCTTTAACTTCCCCCTTTTATAATATATTTTCCTAATTATATGCCGGTTTATTGTGATCTTTTTTTCTTTCTAACTTTCCCCAATTCTTTCTTTTGTCATTTTATTTTTTATTTAGAACATGTTAGCCTTTCTTTTAGTGACAATTTATCTTCATTTTACCCCCATATGGGAAGGTTTTTATTTCATATTTTATGATTAATCCTTTAAAATCTTTGCCAGATAATTCTAACATTTTTGTTTCTCAATATTTATATCTACTGCTTTCTATTCCTAATGATTACTATTCCATTCAGTTTGAGATCCCCCTGGTCCCTAGTATGTCAAATAAAATTTTATAGAAAAATGGACATTTTTTGGTATTATGTTTTGAGATTCTGCATTTTGTTTAAAGCTTTCTTTTATCTGGCTATCATTGACACTTCTTGGACCAGGGAATGATTGGTGCATGGTCATTATTGCTAGGTGGTGAGATGAATAAAAACAAAGCCACAACACATCTAAATGTATAGGATGCAGCCAAACCTGTGCTTAAAGGGAACTTTATAGCTGAAAATATCTATTATTTTTAAAAAGAAAAAATATCAAATCAGTAATCTATTATTCCACTTTAGTACACTAGAAAATGGAGCACAAGCTAAATTTGAAGAAGGGTGATCAGAGAAATGCAAATCAAAACCACAATGAGATACCACCTACCCCAGTGAGAATGGCCTATATCAAGAAATCCCAAAACAACAAATGCTGGCGAGGATGCCGAGAGACAGGAACACTCTTACACTGCTGGTGGGACTGCAAATTAGTGGAACCTTTGTGGAAAAGAATTTGGAGATACCCCAAACAGCTAGAAATAGAAATATCATTCGACCCAGCAATAGTATTGTTGGGCATCTACCCAAAAGAACATAAGTCTCTCTATTATAAAGACATCTACACTCGAATGTTTATGGCAGCACAATTCACTATTGCAAGGTCATGGAAACTACCTAAGTGCCCGTCAGTTCATGAGTGGATAACTAAAATGTGGTATATGCTCACAATGGAATATTACTCAATCCTAAGAAACGACAGTGAGCTAGCACCATTTATGCTATTCTGGATTAAGCTTAAGCCTGTAATACAAAGCCAGACGACACAAGATCTGGAAAATGGGCTACACATCTACTCGCCATCAAATTGGTACTGACTAACTAAAACTATGGTGCTCAGAAAACGGTAGTGTTCAACAGGGATTTGAGGAGGGGAGACCTACATCTTAAGGAAGTGGCAAGCATTGTGGGGGGGAAGGAATCACCTCTATCACTTTTTAGGGAGAGGTAAAGATATACATTGTAACCAAAATGTCTGAAAAAAAAAGATCTATAACCAGGAAGTGGGCAGGTGGAAGGGGGGAGGAGGGGAAGGGTATGTACTTACACAGTGGGTTGACTGTGCACCACCTGGAGGCTGGACACACTAGAAGCTCTGGCATAGTGGAGTGGGAGTGGGGGGGCAGGGGCAAGATTTGTAACCCCAACAATATCTGTACCCCCATAATATGAAGTAATAAAAAAAGAGGAAAAAAAGAAGGGTGAAGGAAGAAAACAATAAAGATTAAAATAGAAGTTAAGGACAGTCTGGGCGGGGTGGCTCATGCCTGTAATCTTAGCACTCTGGGAGGCCGAGGCGGGCGGATCATTCAAGGTCAGGAGTTCAAAACCAGCCTGAGCAAGAGCAAGTCCCTGTCTCTACTATCAATAGAAAGATATTAATCGGCCAACTAATATATATAAAAAAAAAATTAGCTGGGCATGGTGGCGAATGTCTGTAGTCCCAGATACTCGGGAGGCTGAGGCAGCAGGATTGCTTGAGTCCAGGAGTTTGAGGTTGCTGTGAGCTAGGCTGACCCCATGGCACTCACTCTAGCCTGGGTAACAAAGTGAGACTCTGTCTCAAAAAAAAAAAAAAAAAAAAAAAAGAAGTTAATAACATATAATAGAAAAAACAATTTTAAAAATGTTGGTCCTTTAGCAAAATCAACTAAATGGGCATATCTTTCACTAGATCAACAGGAATAAAGAGAACATTCAAATTACCAAAACCAGGAAAGAGGAATTATTATCAGTGACTGTTTAACAAAATTAAAGAAGGAGAGGATATTATGAACAGTTGGATGCCAAAAAATTAGATAACCCAGATGAAATTGAGAAATCCCCAGAAAAATAGAAACTATTGAAATTGACTCAAGAACAAGTAGAAAACCTGAGTAGACCTATAACAAGTAAAGGGATTCAATTATTAATGAAAATACTTCCCTCAAAGAAAAACCCAAGAACAAATTCTTCACTGGTCAACACCATCAAAATTTTAGAGAATTAATATCAATTATTGACATTATTTTACAAAAACTAGAAGAGTAAGAAACACTTTCAACTATAGCTAAAACTATAGCACATTCTATATAGCTGTAATTACCTTGATACACAAATCAGACAAAGAAAACAAAGAAAAGAAAAATACAAACCAATATTCTTTGTGACTATATATGTAAAGAGTCTCAAAAAAATGTAATAGACCAAGTCCAGTCATACACAAAAAGAATTACAAGCTATGACACAATAGAATTTATCTAAAAATTCCAAGGCTATTTAATTTCTGAAAATCGATATAATAATATTCCATATTAATATAATAAGGGGAAAATAACATATGAATATCTCAATATATACAGAAAAAGCTACCCCAAAAAACTAAATATGCTTACATGATAAAAGCACTCAACAAACTAGCCATAGAATGAATTTGAAGATCCACAATTGGACATAAGACATCTACAACCTCCCTCCCCAGTTAATATCATACTTAATGGGGAAAAAACTGAACCCTTAAACACTGTTGATGAGAATATAAAATGGTATAGGCACTTTGGATAAGAGTCTGATAATTCTGCAAAAGTTAATCATAAAATTTCTATATGACACCTTTATTTCATTCCTAGATATATGTTCAAGGGAAATGAAAACATATGGTTCACATAAAAATGTGTACATCAATGTATATAACAGCATTGTTCATAATAGTGTATGAATGGAAAGAGCCCAAATATCCAGCAATTGATGAATAAATAAATAATTATACAAATTAATTATAGTGAGCAATAAAAAAGAATGAAATACTGATATATGCTACAACATGGATGGACCTGGGATGCATTATGCTTAGAAGAAACCACTCACTAAAACCACATATTTTTTAATTCCATTTATATAAAATGACTAGAATAGACAAATCCATGAAAACAAAGTGATTTAGTGATTGCTGAAGTTCTTAGGGATAGGGTGGGTTCCGATGGGAGGAAATTGTCATTACTGCTAATGGTTGAGGATTTATTTTCCTTTCTGAGGTGGTGAAAATAATTTCAAATTGAGTGTCATGCTGGTTGTACACAGCAACTTACTATAGAAAGGGATTGCATGTAAATACCCAAACCATGAATATGAAGTGTTTTTAATTATTTTGAGTATTTTGACTGCATGCAAGGCTATGATACTCTCAATATTGGGATGGAGTACCATCAGTCAATACTATTATTTGCCAGGTTTCTATTTTATTCACAATAACACGTTATGTGTCAGACACTGTTCTAGGAACTAGGAATATCACATACTGATTCTCCTCTTCTTGGGCTTAATATTTTTGGGACTCACCTACTAAGGCCATCTGGGCATCTTAGTAGCCACTAAAACAGAAAAATATTTAGAGAAAAGGAATCACAGTGGGTTTGGACTATGGTTTCTAACATTTTGTAGTTTGCAATGAAAAGCAGACAAAATCTTGGCCCAGATTGTCTAGCCTGATGAAGAAACAGGCTATCTTGCTGTGTCTATTGTTAGACTAACTTGCAACCTGCAAATTTTGCTCTGTGATGTGTGGCAACTAAGTACAGGTGAAGTGTGCATGGCTAACTGTCAGTAGGAATTAAATTGAAAATATTGATTATTTAGTAAGTGTTCAGACCTTGATTAAGGATGATTGGACTCTGAATGATGCAATAGGAATAGAAGAATAGAGGCCACTATTATTATTGTACGTGGAGACACCTGGGCCAGTTTTAGAAACTACGTATGCCTGAGTCAAACTGTAGAGTACAGAGGCCTAGGGTATCTGTAGTTTAAAAGCTCCCCAAGTGGTACTTGTGTGCTGCCATCCATGAGAACCACTGGTCTGGAGCAAAACAGTTTGAGATTTCAAACCCTGTGGATGTGTGTGATTTATTTGGCATCGAGCTCCCATTGCCCATGGTGAAATAAATGGAAGATCCAACTATTTTTGATGTAGTAGTCAGGATGAGTGTCAGAAATTAGCATAACTATATTATGCAGACACTAAATCAAATTTGGAAAAGTAGAGTTCCCAATTTGGAAAAGTAGAGTTCCCAGTTCTGTGAAACCAGTATAGGCTTCCAGAGCTCAGAAATCTTAATTATTAATATTAAGCTGCTTAATAGTAGCCCCTGGAGCACTGGGTCTGGAAATAATGCAAATTTTTTGAACCAAAAATTCTGTAGCATTGCCAGTGTACTTATATTGTTAGTAACAATGTGAAAAGCATTTTTGGGGGGGCGGTGGATAGTTTAATGAGTACTAGCATTGTTAGAGGTGGCCAGGCTGAGACAGAGGCTGTTAAGGAGGGAAGTTCATGAGGTCTGGATAACCTAGAGTAGTTTTAAACACTAATTGGATTCTATCAACATATGCTATTACTTGCTCATGTGTCAGGCAACATATAGACCCTGAGCTGCAAAATGAAAATGTCCTGGATCCAACACTGATTCCCAAAGGAGCCCGTATTCTAGATGGAAGGCCAGAGAGAAAACAAAAGGAAAAAAAGTATAAAATCATGTGCAGAGTCAAGTGTACAGAAAAAAGGTAGAGAAAGAATAGCCTAGTTTTACAACATTAAATATACTAGCCTGAAAAGGTTTCACTAAGAATGTGACACTTAAGCCGGGCGCGGTGGCTCACGCCTGTAATCCTAGCTCTCTGGGAGGCTGAGGCGGGTGGATTGCTCAAGGTCAGGAGTTCGAAACCAGCCTGAGCAAGAGCGAGACCCTGTCTCTACTATAAATAGAAAGAAATTAATTGGCCAACTAATATATAAAGAAAAAATTAGCTGGGCATGGTGGCGCATGCCTGTAGTCCCAGCTACTCGGGAGGCTGAGGCAGCAGGATCACTTGAGCCCAGGAGTTTGAGGTTGCTGTGAGCTAGGCTGACGCCACGGCACTCACTCTAGCCTGGGAGACAAAGTGAGACTCTGTCTCAAAAAAAAAAAAAAAGAAAGAATGTGACACTTGAGTAAATACATAAAAGAGGCAAAGATAGTTTTTTTTAACCAATATAGGGAACATTTTATATTTCTTACTAATAACTTTAAAAAGCATGTTATCAATTTTCTTGGGAGAACAGTTTATAATTTATATTCTAGTAATCTTATACCTCAATTAAGCTGGATACATCATAATAGAATTATAAAATCTCCCTTATTCTCACCAACAGTGTATAAGTGTTTTCTTTCTGCATTCACACCAGCATCTATTGTTTTGGGACTTTTTAATAAAAGTCATCCTAACTGGGATAAAGCAAATCTCATTGTGCTTTTAATTTATATTTCCATGATGTTTAGTGATATTGAGTGTTATTTCATATGTTTATGGGTCATTTGTCTATCTTCTTTTGAAAAGTTTCTGTTCATGTCTTTTGCCCACTATTTAATGGGGTTGTTTGATTTTTTTTTCATGCTTATTTGCTTGAGTTCTTTGTAAATTCTTATTATTAGCCCTTTATCAGATGTATAGCTGACAAACATTTCCTCCCACTCTGTAGTTTGTCCATTGCTCTGTTGATTATTTCCTTGGCTGTGCAGAAATTTTTAATTTCATCAAGTCCCATTTATTTATTTTTGTTGTTGCTGTGATTGCCATTGAGGTCTTTTTCATAAATTCTTTGCCTAGGCTCATATCCAGAGGAGTTTTTCCAACATTGTATTCTACAGTTCTTATGGTTTCATGCCTTACATTTTAAGTCTTTTATCCATCTTGAATTAATTTTTGTGAGTTGTGAGAGATATGGATCCTATTTCATTCTTCTGCATGTGGCTATCCAATTTTCCCTGCACCCTTTATAAAATAGAGATTATTTCCCCCAATGTATATTGTTGTCTACTTTGTCAAAGATCAGTTGGCTGTATGTGGATGGTTTTATGCCTGGGTTTTCTGGTCTGTTCCATTGGTCTATGTCTCTATTTTTATGGCAATACCATGCTATTTTGGTTAATATAGCCTTGTAGTACAGGTTGAAGTCTGGTAATGTAATTCTTATAGATTTGTTCTTTTTGTGTGTGTGTGTGTGTGCTTAAAACTTCTTTGGCTATTTGGGTTCTTTTCTGGTTACCAAGTATAGAATTATCTGTTTTTAGGTCTGTGAGATTTGATGTTGGTATTTTGATGAGGATTGCATTGAATCTGTAAATCCATTTTAGCAAGGTTGATTCTACCAACCCATGGGCAAGATACGTTTTTCCATTTGTATGTATCATCCATGATTAATTTCCTCAGTGTTTCATAGTTCTCTTTGTAGAGATCTTTCACCTCTTTGGTTAAGTATATTCCTTGGTATCTCATTTTCTTCCTAGATATTGTGAATGGTGTTGAGTTTTTGATTTGACTCTCAGCTTGACTGTTATTGGTGAATAGAAATGCTACTTATTTGTGTTACAAAATCAATGTTACATTGATTTTGTAACACTAGACTTTGCTAAATTTATTTATCAATTCCAGCAGTCTCTTGGTGGAATCTTTGGGGTTTCCTACAGATGAGATCATGTCACCACCAGAAAGTGAAAGTTTGACCTCTTCTTTCCCAATATGGATACATTAATTTCTTTCTCTTGCCTGATTGTTCTGGCTAAGACTTCCAGTACTATGTTGAATACACGTGGTGAGAGTGGGCATCCTTGTCTTATTCCAGGTCTTAGTGGAAATGCTTTGAACTTTTCCACATTCAGTATGATACTGGCTGTGTCTTTGTCATATATGGCTTTTATAATTTTGAGATATATTTGTTTTATGCCAAGTTTATTAAGGATTTTTAATCATAAAAGGGTGCTGAATTTTGTCAAATACTTTTTCTGCATCTAATGGTATGATCTTTATTTTTGATTCTTTTTATGTGATGAATCACAATTTTTGATTTACACTTGTTGACCTATCCTGGCATTACTGGGCTCTTCATCATGGTGGATTATTTTTTTGATGTGCTGTTGAATGTGGTTTGCTAGTATTTTATTGAGGATCTTTCCATGTGTATTCATAAAGGATATTGATCTGCAGTTTTCTTTTTTGTTGTATTATTTCCTGGATTTTGGTATCAAGGTGATACCTGCTTTGTAGGATGAGTTGGGGAAGATTCCTTCCTTCCCATTATTATAGAATAATTTCGGCAAGATAGCTACCAACTCTTCCTTTTAGATGTGATAAAATTTGGCTGTGAATCCATCTGGTCCAGTGTAATTTTTTACTGGAAGATTTTTTTATCACTGCTTTAATATTGTTGCTTGTTATTGTTGTGTTCAAGAGTACATTTTTTTTTTCCTCAGTGAGAATTGAAAGGTATTGTGTTTCTAGGAGTTTGTCTATTTCCTCTATGTTTTTGAGTTTATGTGCATAGAAATTTTCATAGTATTCACAGATGATATTTTAAATTTCTGTCATATCAGTTATAATATCTACTTTTTCATTTCTGATTAAGCTTATCTGGGTCCTTGCTCTTCTGTTCCTGGTTAATCTAGTAAGAGTTCATTCAATTTTGTTTATCTTTCAAAGGACCAACTTTTTATTTCATTGATCTTCTGAATTATTTTCTATTTCATTTAGTTTTCCTCTGACCTGAGTTATTTCTTTTCTTCTGCTGGCTTTCGGTTGGTTTGCTTTTCCTTTTTTAGTTCCTTGAGATATGTCATTAGGTGGTAATTTGTGATTTTTGTATTTTCTGGACGTAGGCATTTGAGGCTATGAATTTTTACCTTGGGACTGCTTTTGCTGAATCCCATAGATTTTGATAACTTGTGTCTGCTTTTACATTCAGTAATTAGTACAAGCTCTATAGAAAACAGTATGGAGATTCCTCAAAGAACTGAAAGTAGGCCTACCATTTGATCCAGCCATCCCCATATTGAGTATTTACCCAAAAGAAAAGAAGTCATTTTATCAAAAAGACACCTACCCTTGAATGTTTATTGCAGCACAATTGACAATTGCAAAGATATGGAATCAATCCAAATGCCCATAAATTCATGAATGGATTAACAAAATGTGGTATATTTACACCATGGAATACTACTCAGCCATTAAGAAGGATAATTTAATGCCTTATGCAACAATATGGATGGAACCGGAGATGATTAACCTAAGTGAAATATCTAAGGAATGGAAAAACAAACATCTCATGTATTCATTATTAAATTGGAACCAACCAATGAGCACAGATGTACATAGAGGTAAGTATAACTCAATGGAAATCAAATAGGAGAAAGGGAGAAGGAGGGGATGGGTGAAAACCTACCTAAAGGGACAATGAACATTTTCTGGGTGATAGGCATGCTTAAAACCCTGAATTCAGCATTAAAAAAGCAATACACATAACTAAAATATTTGTACCCCCACGAGACTTTGAAATTTAAAAAAATCTCTCTTTTTAATTTATGCCAAAGTACACATGTAAGAAAATCAATCTTCTTAAATTAGCTCTTATTTTAATATATTTGAAAGGTTAAATTTATATCTCTACAATCATTGTTATAATGTTAAATTGTTCTAGATCAATTTCATTTTATGGTGATATATCTGTGTCACTTTTAACATTATTATTTGGTAAAACTATCACCAATCATATAGAGATACACATAGTTTCAGTTCACAGATCTTTCAAAAGACAATTTTTATTTGAAATGCCATTATGATCAAATGATTAACAATGGTAAAAACCTAAGTTATTAGGGGTATGGCATAATTATTGATTTATATTAATGCAATCTTAACCTTATATCACTGTTTTGTTATCCATTAAAGACTTATAGGGACTCTCTCAAGTTATATGTACAAGGGAAAATAAATACATAAGAGGAAGTGAAGTTAGAATATCTGAGTATGTATACAGATTGATATTTGCGAAATTAAAAAATATTCAACTTTACCAGATAAAGATTAAAAAATTAAAAAATTAAAAAAATCAGTAATTTGTATTTTCCAAAATTTTGATGTCAGTACTTATGCATTCCAAACTGACCAATTTAAAAACAAAATAAAGAGACAATATTCTCTCAAGTAGGAAAGTCTTACCTGGGGTTCACAGGCCCATGGAAGGCATTCAGCTGATCTGTGATTTTGAATTAAAAAACAAAACAAGACATTTTATAAAAAAGACATCTGTATTCGAATGTTTACAGAAAAACAATTCAAAATTGCAAAGATGCAGAAACAACCCAAGTGTCCATCAATACCTGAGTGGACTAATAAAACATGGTAGATGTATACCATGGAGTACTACTCAGCTGTAAGAAACAATGGTGATTTAGCACATCTTGTATTATCCTGGATAGAGCTAGAACCCATTGTACTAAGTGAAGTATCCCAAGAATGGAAAAATAAGCACCACATGTACTCACCATCAAATTGGTTTCACTGTTATCAATACCTAAGTGCACATATAGGAATAACATTCATCAGGCATCAGACAGATGGGGGGAGGAAGGGATGGGTATATGCATTCATAATGAGTACAATGAGCTCCGTCTGGAAGATGGACAATCTTGAAGCTCTGACTTGAGGGTGGGGAAGGAGGGGCAAGGGCAATATACATAATCTAAACATTTACACAACTATAATATGCTGAAATGAAAAAAAGCACAGCAAGCTAACAAACAAATAAAAACTTAATTCATATTAAGCTGTAAAATTTGGTTTATTCTGTAATTATAATCATGTGGCACAAACCACAATGCTTTCTCATTATCTGCGAATATAATTAACAGTAGAAACCTTAGATGTTTTCCTTTACATTTTCATGCCTATCTCAAGATATTGTTTAAACTCATTCACTTCAAAATTACAGTAGTAATTAGAGGTATTGCTAGATCTTATTTTAATGTATTAACTCAAAAGCATACCTATTACTATATCTTACTTTTTAAATTTTTTGTTAAATGTTTCTAACATAAAATAGGTCACTCTTCATTTAATGAAGGATTATGCATATGTTATATAAAATGGTCTCTAAGAATTCCTTCATAAAAATGAAATAAAAGAAAAAAATTTGGAACACTGCTGAATATTATGCTAAATTATGCTTAATAAGGACAGTGGGGAAATGAATTTTCAAGCAAATCATATATATGGGGTGTGTGAAGTCATTCTGAAATACCACCTAATAAACTCAGAGCACTGGGCAATTCCAGAAGAATTAGCTAGGAACATGAGCCAGGGTCAAGCAAGAGAAATCCCTTTGTAACTTTCGAATTGTAAGCCTTACGTTTATGTTACTTTAAAGCAATAATTATAAACTAAAAATTATTTAAAATAATGAAAATAATAGCTAATCTAGAGATAATAATCATAAAAACAATAGTAGACTGATTAAAAATGAAGTTCATGGGCTTTATGTGTCTTATTAAATTTTAACTTAGTTGTTGGGACTAGTGATATGTTTCATGTAAGGTCTCAATCAATAGGAGTCATAAAATATAAGAAATACCAGCTCCTCTTAGAATATTCTTTTCATGTGCTGTATTGTAATCTTCAGAGGGAGTATTCAATTCTTATATGATTTACATTCCATTCAAATTTGCCAGACTTCTATTAATGTAAAACAATTTTAGAACACTACTAACGACTCTGACTTAATTTTAACTCATCAACTAGACATGAACTGTTCTAAATAGTATTATCCATTCTCTCTGCCATCACATGATTTTATTCCATCAGAATTAAATGACTCTAATGACTTGTCATGATTTATCATCCAGAGAATGAATAAATCTATACTTTCTATTATTAATCTCATTACTCTCATGCATGACTTGACATTATAAATTATCTTGAAAAGAAAAATGTTTTGCTCATTTTTCTTTATCATAATGTAATAAAATATTTTCATACTGAGGGGAAAAGTACATGATTAGCAATAAAGTATATATTTTGTTTTTTCTTAAAAATACATTCATTTTGTGTATTACTTTTCAATTGAAGAAAAGTCCACTTTCAGCATATGTTTAGGTAAATGGCACAGTATTTTTGTGTACTATGTTGGTAGCCAAAATATAAATGATGAATCAGATTATGGATTTTCATATTTACTTATCAAACAGCTTACAAGTCTAGAAAGAGTAATTAATAATATAAACTAGAAGGGACAACTAAAAACCATAAAAGAACTTTGTTGCTAAAATAAGACATTATTTAGGTGTATTTTAGTTTTGGCTATGTGGTTAAAGCAATCTTAACACAACTTGTTTTAATGATTATTTTTCCAACTTGTTTACTACTCTAACACCAGTGTTTACCATACATACTGTGCTTTGTTGACATCCAATAATATTTATAGAATTACTTCCAAGAAAAACACTATTATCTCAAAGGTGAAAACTTGAATTGTTAATTTATGGGCTAAAAACTTTTGGATTTGTATTATTACCTAAGACACAATAATGAATATCTTTTTTTCACATGCATGTTCATGTTAATTTATTTAAAAAATATTCATTTATAAATTATAGTTAAATAAATTGTAATAGTGGAAGAAAAATATGTCAAAATCACTCTCAGCTTTATTTGTCATAAGGTATCTTAGTCCAAACTCTGCATTATATTCCCCAGTGACTGTAGAAAACTAGTGAGTCTCTATAGAGGTCATCTTTCTCCTCTACAAATTTACGGCATGGACTAAATGTGTAAGGGCTCATGTAGCTAAAGAATTTTTTTTATGCAAATTATTTAGATTAATTGCATTCCATGCCTGTAAGTCCTTAACGATTTAAAATGCATGTGTAAGATATTGTCTTTTTTTTCCCTAAACTTTTCTATACTTACTCTGGGTACAAGTGAAGCATTATGTTCTCACTTGCTGTAACTTTTATCTGTTGTTAAAATTGTTCAGACAGTAGACTGACAGAATCAATTAACTGACACTTAGTATAATTACATGACAGTATGGTGTTATGGTTAAGAATAGATATTGCGTGGAAAGACTTTCTGGCTCTGATCTGAGTTCTACCATCAGCTAGCTCCATAACCTTGGGCAAGTGCCTTAATCTCATTATATTTTAATTCCTCATGTATAGAGTATATATAAATAAAAGTACTTATCTCATAGTTTTTATAGAAGAATTTAATAAGTTATACATAAAATACATAAAACATTGCTTTGGACATATCAAACTTTATGAAATTGTTAGCTATTTTTATATTGATGATGATCATCAGTGTCATTGTCATCATCATAAAAAATTGTAAGCTCATGTTGTTTACTAATATATTCTGAGCACACACGACAATAATTTGCAAGCAGCAAGCTACTAAATAAATTTTTGTTTAATGAGTGAATGTATGCTTGAATGTATGACATTGTCCTTTTTTATATATAGTATCATTCAGTTTCTAAAAACCTACAAGTTGATATTATTTTCCCAGAGTAGAAGTGACAGTGAACTTGAGAAAGGAAAGCCCAACCAACTGTATGTGTGTAGTGCCAAGATTTAATCTTAGTCAGTTCAATAATTCATACATTAATTTATTTAACACTAATTGAATGCCTTCAATCTCTCAGATACAGTGCTTCCACATTTCCTTGCCAAACAAAACAAGAACAATAAG
The DNA here is from genome assembly GCF_040939455.1 of Microcebus murinus. Lineage (NCBI taxonomy): Eukaryota > Metazoa > Chordata > Mammalia > Primates > Cheirogaleidae > Microcebus > Microcebus murinus. Next base: position 20,958,357 of record NC_134114.1, read on the forward strand.
AACCAAGAAAATTTAGAATAGAATAGAAAAAGTCTCTAGTTACTTCAAACTCTATGATCATCCTAGCTGAGTCACCCAAGGGCTACACTTCCTCATGAGTTATTTCTAAATGTCTGTAAATCATATTCCTTAAGATCTTATCTTTTCTCTTCCAAAAGCTTGGCAAATGTTAAAATTGTTGTAGAGAGTCTTTGATATTGAAACACTATAATTTCATTTTCTAAGAGGAAGAAGTTTGTGATTTTCGATTTCTCCAACTCCAGCTACATTCCTAATTTATTGCATGTTACCTGTCCCTCACCAAGCATTATTCCCACTGGAATGCTTAAAATGTTAACTTGGATAGCCAACTTTAGTAAGTGGATATTTAAATTAAACTAAACACAACCTGAAAATAAGGACACAAATAATATTACATTATTACAGGGAGAGTAACTACACTGATTGGTGCTATCTTAACTAATGTTTCCTAAATGTTTTATTTAGGGGGAGGCAAAATAAAATGTCAAATTTTAAATGATAGAGAAATACATCATTCAATAATGATCCTGAACTATCATTATTCATCTTATGTGGGATTTTAGGGAATAAATGCCATAGCTGATGAATATGAAAGTGTCCAAAATATGGTGAGACAATTAAATAGGTATCAGCTATTATACAGAAGATAATGAGATTACTTATTATTAATTAATTATTCAAAATATACTCTGAAATATCCAAATAATTAAGTAAATTTTTGACTATGATTTTTAATATATGAACTCTATAAAAGTAAAAAAATAAGTTGGACTGAGGAAATAATAGGGACATCATATATTGAATACACGTGAAATAATCAGACTGTAAATGTGAGTATGCAATTTCATTTAATTATCATAATAGTCTTATAAAGTAGAAATAGATATTAAACTTCATTTAATATGGAGAAATTAAGTGAATTGTCATTGTTCAGTTAGGAAACAGTAACTTAATATTGAATCATTTGTGCCTCCAATACCATATGTTGATTAATAGTGAGTCCTATGAACCAAAAATATTTACAAAATCTTATTTTTAATTTAGAAAAGATGTTGGTAAGTTTGACTTACTGGATATTTAATAGTTTAGAAGAGAATATTTATTAGTTTATGTGACTAGTTAACTAATAAAGAGGTACTAGCTAAGGGGTAAAATATGTTTTAACATAAATATGATTGATTTTTTTTGATAGCACAAATGACTTTCTTCATGATGTCAGTAAAACCTTGAAATAGGCTATCAGAGGATTTTGTGAAATTTGAAAACTTTGAGCCTTCAAAAATAGAAAAATGTACTTTCTACATTATTCTAGACTTCTCTGAAAAGAAGGAACAGAGCCAATACAGATTTATCACATTCTCATCACAAATCTCAGTTTTCCTAATTCCAATGTACATAAAAAGCAAACTAACAGAAATATTGTAATTATAGAAAAAACAACCTCAAGTTTGATAACTATTAATTTGAAGAAAATTAAAAACCCTTGACTTTCATTTTATTATTAACTTTCTACTCAACCAGCATAAGGGCAGTACAATTAAGTTTTTTGAATATTCAGGCTCTAGAAACAAGCAGAGAGAAATACATACACCTTTTTTAGGGATAGGGAGACATTGCTGTCATGTATCTTGCTCCACTTCCCTTCTCTGTCCTCTCCTCCTCCTCTAAACCCAAACTGGCCATGGCTCTGCACAATTCTACTTTATTTCATACAAATATAAGTGATGCAATAGAATAAGCTCGATAGAAATAACCTGCACTTTTTTCATTGGCTTAAAGAAGGAATTAAAAACAGAGATTGTGTCTAAACTGCTATACCTGTAGTAATAGATAACCTTCCTCACTTGGCAGAGGGACTCTTCCAAAACAGAAATAGTCATTTTACTAAATCCATGTAAAGATTTCTGTGAAATGAATCCCCAATTAGTGACATTTTAATACTCTTTAATGTTTATATTGGAAACATTTTTATTTCTTTTTCCCAGAGAAATTCCCTTCTCATACATATACAATCCATTAAAGTTATTTACTCTATTCTATTTGTTTTATAAAAGGACATTTAGACATATTAACAAAACATAGTATATGCCAATGTAAGCCTAAGCAATGGATGGTTATATTTTCATTCAACACTGATCAATTAATAATCACATCTAAGAGAAGTTAAAACATTAATTCCATGCAAGAAAACAAAACAGACTAAATACATGACACAAGAATATAACCAGTAAGGTAGGCCCAAATAGTGCCTATCTTTAACCTGTTTTTAATAGAGCTTCTTTTTTTAGTCTTGCCTATTGCCTGGGCCACTAGAGTGCCGCAGCAGTGGCCTAGCTCACAGCAACCTCAAGCTCCTGGGCTTAAGTGAGCCTCGTGCCTCAGCCACCCAAGTAGCTATCTTGCTTGGGCTGGTCTTAAAACTCCTGACCTCAAAGGATCTTCCTGCCTCGGCCTCCTAGAGTGCTAGGATTACAGGCATAAGCCACTGCACCTGATCAAGAGCTTCTTTTCTTAACCTAAAGTATATTGCAATTTGTGACAATTAATTTACAAGCTTCAAGATAAATCATTTTCCCCATTTCACAATTTCAACTCCTCTTTTATAGAGAAAAAACCACAAACAGTTATTTGAGAGCTATTTTAATATTCAGGCTCCACCCACAAAGATCTCTGAAAAGAAAGTGCATTCCTTTCATGATACTGAAAGGGCTCCTGACCTACTGCTTTCTTTATACCTAAAGAACAGATCAAGATGTTGGGAAAGAAAAAAGAAGATTAGTATTAATCCATTCAGAACACATATATTGAATAACTACTAATTGCCAACACTGTATCATGTATTTATGATATCCTACTTAAAAGAATATTGTCCCTGGTTGGGTATGCTTCAAGAATGCTTTAAATATTTTGGTTCAATTTAAAATATAAGACTGTTGAGAAATTAACTCAACAATTCAGAAATATATTGACAAAAGTTAAACCAGCTAGAGTCCAAGACATTCCCAGGACTCCCATTTGAGAGGCCCTATGTATGTCATTTCCCCATACCACAAACTCTCACTTTGATGTAGTTATGGCTGCATCCTAACATGCTTACTCACATTGGCATTCAGAATCTCATCATAATTCTGGGTACATATTTAGAGTTTCTGCTCTGACTCTTTACTTTATTAGTGTTAATTAACCTTTACTTCTTTATTTTAGTAAATAAAGAGGTTGATACTTTTCATAAATAAAGAGGTAAATAGTTTTTTCCTTATCAGTAATATAATGAAAAGTATTTACCTACTTTTAAGTAAGTAAAATAACTGTGTTTCTGGCCGGGCGCTGTGGCTCACGCCTGTAATCCTAGCTCTTGGGAGGCCGAGGCGGGCGGATTGCTCAAGGTCAGGAGTTCAAAACCAGCCTGAGCAAGAGCGAGACCCCGTCTCTACTATAAACAGAAAGAAATTAATTGGCCAACTGATATATATATAAGAAAAAATTAGCCGGGCATAGTGGCGCATGCCTGTAGTCCCAGCTACTCGGGAGGCTGAGGCAGAAGGATCACTCGAGCCCAGGAGTTTGAGGTTGCTGTGAGCTAGGCTGACGCCACGGCACTCACTCTAGCCTGGACAACAAAGTGAGACTCTGTCTCAAAAAAAAAAAAAAAAAAAAATAACTGTGTTTCTGTTAAAAAAGTACATTATAAATCTAAAACACAACTTTTTAGAATTTTAATTTTCGGCAAGTAGATTTTAGTTCATACTTTGAATATTCTTGATATATGTCCCTCTGCAGTAGGAAATGTCCTTCTCCATATGGCTTGCATCAAATTTAGTGTAGTTATAATTTCTACGTGGACACACAACAAAACACTTCTTTGTATTCACTGTATACTAACCAGAATCTCAAAGTTTAATAATGAGTAAAAATCAGTCAAGCTATAAAGATGAAAAAGGGTTTAATTAAGGGAACAAACAATTTTATATAAAATGTGAAACTCTTTGAGCACTAACATGGTGCTTAAAAGAAATGCTCATTTGAGCATTTCAAATTTTGAATTTTCAGATTAAATCGCTCAATCTATATTTATATAAGCAATATCATGAAAGCCACTGATTAGAATAAAAATTCAGTATGGAAAAATTTGTATTATTTATTCTAGATTTTTTTTCCATTGCTAATACTTTAAATTTAGCTTGCCATAGCTTTAACAGTTACCGTACATATATATGTACACACACATATAAATATAATTGGTTTAGGTTATTTAGGTGTTTATTTTTCCTTAAACTAAAACAATATCACTTTTTACAAAGCATTGAGCATGACATTTATTCCCAAGAATAATTGTATTTCCTTTCATCAGTTGAAAATATGTGATCTGATCCTGAAGGGTTATAAAATGAGGCTGACTGGAGGTGCAGGATTTGTATTTGGTATCAGAAATAACCTTAAGTCTTAACCATAAATTGTGTTTTAGGAAATGTAAAACTAATATATAAGAAAAAGTTTTCTGAGCCCTAGTATTAAAAGAAATCCTTTCATAGAAGAACACAAATCACTGTGGCAGACAGACTTTAAGGCGACTACCTGATTCTTGTGTCCTCTATTCACATTTTAGTGCAATCACCTTTTTAAATGCGTGGATTGACATGCTTCTAACCAATAGAATGTGACAAAAATCATGGGATGTCCCACCTACAATTTCATAATATGAGACCCTGTTGCCTCTTGCAGCTGAGGATGGCCTCAATCTGACATCCTGAAAAAACCTGAAGATTTTGGTCCTGAAAATGCAAAGAAATGAAATTTACCAACAACAGTAGGAAGTTAGAAGTGGATCCTTCCCCAGTCAAACTTCCATATAAGACACAGTCTGGTTGATACCTTCATTATAGCCTTTGAGATGAGAAACAGGGAGACTACCTAATGTGTGTCTAGACCCCTGGAACACATAAATTGTGGGATAATAATTTTTCTTTATTTAAGTGAAGGAGTTTTTAGAGTTTTTAGTAATTTGCTACACAGTAATGAATAACTAATGCAATATTATTACAAATGGAACAAGTAGAAATAAAGTAAGAGATTTATCAGAGAATATACACACATATACAAAATGAGTTCCAGAAAACAAGAGAATAGTTTCCTTTTTTTTTTTTTTAAGGAAAAAAGTCCCAATAACTGGCTACAGCCCTTACATATACAATAATATAGAAGAAAATTTAGAAAAACAACTTTACAAAGTTACCTAAATTACCATAGGAAATTTTGTGAGAAATATAGAAAATTGTGTTCAATTGCTTTAATAGAGTAGTTCCTCCTTATCCATAGGTTTACTTTCTTTTATTTCAGTCCCTTATGGTCAACTGTGGTCCAAAAATATTATATATATTCATAGCAAGATATTTTGAAACAAAGAAAAAGACAGAGATGGAAAGGAGAGAGACCACATTTACATAACATTTATTACAGTGTATGATTAAAATTGTATTTTATTATTAGTTGTTATTATTAATCTCTTAGTGTGCCTAATTTATAAATTGTCTTATGATAGGCATTTATGTACAAGAAAAAAAATACAGTACAATTAACCCTTAAACATGGGGTGTGGGAAGTTCAGACAGGCCTGCAAGGAGATTAGCTACTTCTCCCCAGGAGCCAAGTCTCTTAGATAGGGGTCACCACAGAGGATATGAAAATTGATAGGAGATAGAATAAAGGAATACACAGTGACTAAGGTATAGTTTATAGTTTTATATAAAAAGATTGGATAACAGCAGGGTTACTCAGGAGCCTGGACATATCTCCGTGAATGTCCAGCAATATGGTTAGATTCACATAGGTTTTTATAATTACAGATATCAATTACCAGTTGCCATAGTGACACATTTACATATCAAGGAATGCGGTTGTTATAGGAACAGGATTACACAGGCAATGGGTTAGGATCAAATGACCTCTTAAAGGCCTTCTAACAAGTTCTAATCTATCTAGGTGAACAAACAGGTACAAAGTCTTTCAGGGACTAACTTCTAAGTTCTAAGAGGTAGTTATCAATTAACAAAGGTATAACAAAAAAGGTATAGTCATCCTATATTTCTTTGATCTAGTTATTGTGGACTCAAAGGCAGACAGGCAGGAGGGAGCCCATCTCTACAAAACAGGTTGTTTATAACCACAGGGGCATGTCTCTGGGCAAAGTGCACTCATGGTCTCTGGCTCCCATCCTGTGGCCCATATTTACCCTTCCTTGCCTTTCAAGGATCAGGGAGGTTTACAGATTCTGAGATGCCGGGAAGTCTTCCTAGAAAACAGTCCTACGGAGCCATGAGAGCCCTCTCTTGATAGCAGCCTCTAATACGTAAACCACTGAGTTCACGTATTCCTTCAGGGCAAAACCCTGCAAACTCCTGTTTCTGTCTTTAATATAGCAATATTGGATGATATAATAAAATAATGATCTTCTGAGCTACATCTCATTAATTCTTCAATCATACTTTCCCAACAATGGGGGTAAGAGGTACCAACTCCCCACACAGTAAAAAGTTTGCATATAACTTTTGACTCCTCCAAAATCGAACCATTAATAGCCTACTGTTGACGGGAAGTACCAATAGCATAAATAGTCAAGTAATACATATTTTGTATGTTATATGTATTAGGTACTGTATTCTTACAATAAAGTAAGTTAGAGAAAAGAAAATGTTATTAAGAAAATCACAAGGAAGATAATATATATTTACTATTCATTAAGTGTAAATGAGTCATTATAAAGGTCTTAATTCTTATTGTCTTCACATTTACTAGGCTGAGAAAGAGGAGGAAGAGGAAGTGTTGATTTTACTGCCTCAGTGGTGGTAGAGGAGAAAAAAAAATCCATTTAGAAGTGTACCCACACAATTCCTATGTTGTTCAACGGTGAACTCTGTATGTAAGGTTTGCTACTCTCCAAGATTTCAGGTATCCACTGGGCATTGTGGAATGTATCTCTTGAGAACAAGGATGGACTTACTGTGTAGAAAATGCCAAACACACTTTTGTGCAGATCTTCTTTTATTCTGTCATCTCTCTTTTCCTCCTTCTCTTTCTCTTCTCTATCTTTCTCTCTCTGACATGCACACTCACTTAAAAACTGTCTTTTAGATTAATTTATTTTAGTTTTTAACTACTGCCTAAATAAAAATTCACTATTACAAAATTTTAGATTTCAAACTTCAAATTGTGGTAATCAATGTTTAGTATTTGAGTATATGGAGAAGAAGATTAAGAATCTTTTTAGAATATCAATATAATTAGATGGTTCATTTATTTACCCATTCATGATTTATGTCTTCATTTTTAATATTTTTTATTTCAGCATATTATGGAGGTACAAATGTTTAGGTTATGTATATTGCCCTTCCCCCCTTCCTCTGAGTCAGAGCTTCAAGTGTGTCCATCACCCAGATGGTGAGCATCGCACTAATGTATGTATACACCCATCATCAAATATTTATTTAGTGTGTAATTTAGGTCAGGGCTATGCATGGCAATGGATCGGTGGGTGGATGTTTAGATAAATGGAAGTAAGGGACAGATGGGTGCATAAAAGGATAGATCACGGGAACCATAGATATATGTGGCACCTTTCTTCCATGAAGAACTTTATCATCTATATGGGTAGATTTTTTAATAAAGCTTTCAATCTTTATTTTGTATACTAATCAATATTCAATATAGATAATATATAAGTAAGATATACAAATACATTTATTCTAGATTTATTTGCTTCAAAACATTATTTGCCAAACTTTACAGCATATGTTTTTGTTCATTTTCCATTTATCAGGAATCACAGAGTAAGGTCTGTTAAAACAATGAAATCTCTCAGCATATTTATTTAATATTTACTGTGTGACCAGCATTCTACAACACTGGCAGTGATTCAAACATACATAAGACAAACCCTCCTCACCAAATCATACAATTTGCAAGAATATACTCAAAGATTGTATCCTGCACTTTGTATATAAATATATATATATTATATATATATATGTTATATATGTGTGTTCATATTCTGAGATAAGTCAAAGGGTACAAAGTTGCAGTTTTATGGGACAAATAAATTCTGGAGAACTATTGTACATCATGGTGACTCTAGTGTATAATATTGTATTGTACACTTTAAATCAGCTAAAAGAATATATCTTAAATGTTCTACCACACACACAAAAAGTTGACTATGTAAAAAGATGGACACATTAATTAGCTTGATTCTAGTAATCCGTTCATTATGCATATGTGTATCAAAATGTCATGCCATATACTTTGAGTATATGAAATTTCAATAAAAATTTTAAAAAGGAATAAAATAAAATAGAATTCTGACACACACAGAGGGGACATTTTGTAAAACATCACAGTCTAATCACACACAAATATACATTTGACACCACCCATATTTATCTCAATAACCAATTAAAATATTCATATATTATGTGCTTATTTCTGCCAATGTATTTGAAGAACAAGGCTGCAATAAAGTTTCTTTTCTCAGATATTTAAAATTATACCATGAACTAAATGTTATGTCTTATGACAGAGAACATAGGACCATATATGTTCATAGTTAAGAAATGGATATTTAGGGTCTAAATAAGAAATTTATTACTCTATAATTTTCTTACAATTTTATATCATAACTCTAACATTTCACTTAATTTTAAAAATTAATGGCAAATTACCTACTGTTAGTTACATATAATTTGAGAAGATCTCAGTATCTATTCCTTAAATAAAAAATATCACATATATTAATTCAATAAAAAGTAAGCAGATCTATTTCTTATTAATATTTGTATATCTATCAATCAAATATTAGTCATAAGAAGAGAGAAATGTTTGAATTCTAAATGTAACTGAAATGTAGGGATTGTTCACTTTGTGGTTCATTTGCTTTCTCTGACACAGTAAAAATTGGTAATTTCTTTCTACTATTAAGCTCGTCTCAAGACTGTCAAAATTTATTTGAATGGCTAAGAATTTTTCTGTAATATCTATAATTCCCCAAAATACAAATTAGCATAATCTACTATTTTTATCATTTAAATATTTTTATATTAGTACCTGAAGATAGTTATTTTGTTTTCATTTTTTACCAATCATTACATTATTAGATTATTAAAATTATTTACCCAAATGAACATTCATTTTTTTCTTTAAAAATGTTATTTCAGAGAGAAAACAATGGGCACTAAAAATTGCAAAGAAAATCTGTTTTTATGTATCTGTTAAATGTGGGGCATAGTTAGAAATCTAGGCAAAAGGATTGTCATGAACCTACCTCTAGACACAAATTGAGATAAAAATATCTAATCTGCTAATGTTTCTGAATATTTTAGCCTTAATCTTTTTCAGTGGCTGTAAGAAGTTGGCTAATAGTTGCTCTAGATTATCTATGAGGGCATTGTCATGGCAACCTCTGCGTGGATTTACTAACCTAATATTCTATGAAAATGGTGTCCCAGAGAAGGTATGAAATAAATTTACTCTTGACAACTCATTAAACATGTAATTTTTAGAAGGGATGTGTATTGGGATGGCTGAGGGAACATTACTCTCCACTATGTCAAAGTGCTCAAATCTTAATTGAAGAAGAATAAACGTTATTCCAAAAGACTCATCTGCTAGATAAAATCTGTTGCATAAAGATTACTACTAATCTAAAATGCAATTTTCTTGGATTTATATTTATCCTAATAATTAAAAGCTAGAGAAAAACTAGGTCTGAGGCTAATGTGGCATCAAAATAATATTTTTGTTACTTTTTAGAGAATTTGCTTTAAAATATTAAATGCAGTGAATTGAATGATACTATCGATTTAAGAAAGATTAGTAATATCAAGACTCACTTAAACTAGATATCATTTTAAGAAAATGCAATTTTTATTTTTATTTTTTTTTTAATTTCACCATATTATGGGGTACAAATGTTTAGGCTATGCATATTGCTTTTTCCACCTGTGTCAGAGCTTCAAGCATGTCCATCCCCCATATGGTGTGCTCGCACCCATTAAGTATATATATATATACCCATCTCCTCCGCCCCCTCCTGTCTGCCCAACACCCAATGAATGTTATTACTATACGTGCACTAAAGGTGTTGATCAATTAATAACAATTTGATGGTGAGTACATGTGGTACTTGTTTTTCCATTCTTGTGATCATTCACTTAGTAGAATGGGTTCCAGCTCTATCCAGAATAATATAAGAGGTGCTATATCACTATTGTTTTTTGTGGCTGAGTAGAATTCCATGGTATACATATACCCCATTTTATTAATCCACTCATGTATTGATAGGCACTTGGGTTGTTTCCATATCTTTGCAATTGTGAATTGTGCTGCTATAAACATTCTGGTGCAGATGTCTTTTTTTATAGAATGTCTTTTGTTCTTTTGGGTAAATGTCCCGTAATGGGATTGCTGATCAAATGATTGATTTTAAACTTTAGATTTACGTTGGTATTGAGTGATGCATCAACAGAGTAATGTTAATAAAGTTTACTGTTATTGAAAGACCAAAATTACTTGGATTCTAAAGTCAATCAACTCCCTATGAAAATTAATAGTTTTACTTTCAAGCATATCTAGCAATTTAATCATATTTTTGTCACACTTGCATTCATGTAAATTTATTTTCATAAATTTGGAATATTATAAGATCTATTTCTAAACTGGTTATTATCTCTATTGTTACCAAGTGATTGGTGAGTTACTTTTCTGTATTTTGTGTATTTATTGGGTTTTCCATTCTTTATTTGAGTAACATCATGATTTCAAATATTGCTTCTAGAGCAAAAATTTCAACAATGGTAGTATTTGAAATCTTATAAAAATTTGAAGATCACAGCTACAAGTAAGAAATACAAATGTGTTACAACAAATTGCTAAAATACAGAAGACAAGTGAAATCATTGTGTAAAGCCTCCTGCATTTGTTGCCATGAAAGGACAAGTTTTCTGAATATTTAAGTTGAAAGCAAGAATGAAAATATGTAGATACACTAACTTGCTACTTATTTCTTATTTCAGGTTTTTTTTTTTCAACTTAGGTATTTGTCAAAATATTTTATTTAGTTTAACAACTAATTCATTTTTCTCTAAATCTTTTGAGAAAAGTTTACAAGTTTAAAGCAATTCAATAAATTCCACTTTTGTGTGAACATCCTTACTCTCATTTCTCAAATCAGTCAAAAACAAAACAAAACAAAAATAAAACAAGATCACCACTATCTGAAAGCCCCCAGCCATGCTATTTTTCATATTTACAAAGTGTTTAATCTCACATTTTAATAGATAATTGACTGCTCCTGTGAAGATTACATATGTTGTCTTGAGTGGTATAATTGCCTCCTGGTCCCAAACATGTCATTGGTGTTACTTCTCCATTTGTTACACTGCATGGCAAAAGGAATCTTGCAGATGAAATCAAGTTTATGGACCTTAAACTACACAGATTATCCTTGATTAAATCATATACATATTTATACAGTACCTTAAATATGGAAGAGGGAATCAAAAAGTGTGCCAGAGAAACATTAGTATGGAAGAAGAAACAAAAGAGATTTGAAGATGGAGAGAAATTTGAGCTGCTTTTCTGGCATTGAAGATTGAGCAAGGAGATGAAACTACTTGTTACTTGTTTGGGCAACTTCTAGAAGGTGGAAATGGCCTTCAGCTGGCAGCCAGCAAGGAAATGGGGTCCTTAGCCTTACAAATTTAAGAAAGTAAATTTTGCTAACAAAGTAGACAATCTCCTTCGGGGCTTCCAGAAAAGGAACTCAGCCCAAGGTAGCCCAAGGGTAGAAATGTACAGTACAGATTATAACCTAGAAATCTGACATTTGAGTCATAGTATGAATTAATATACAGTTTAGCTTCAAGATTTAAAATGAAATCCTACCCCAATATACAATATAATCTTGATAAGAGATGGAGTATAAGGGGACATAGTTTCTACCAAAGTTGCATTCAAAAAAATGAAAATATGACTTAAAGAAATGTTAGATTAAATGGTGTGTCATTAATATAGGTTTTCTTAAAGAGATGGTCAGGAGTTTTATATAATAAAATCACAAGGATTATGTTTCCCAGAAAACTTGAAATGCTACTGCTCCCCCAAATTTCATATTTGTCAATGCAGTTGTGTATCTTCAGCTCTCTGAAATCTATGTTGTTTTTCCACAGTACTTGTAGGTCCTTGTAGATTTCCTTCTTCACCACTTCAAGTGGTGACCATCAATGACTCTCTTGATTGTATTTCTGGTTTGATGGCCATATGTGGTTATAATGGATTGCTGGAAACGAATAGATTTCTAGGTTCATCTTTCTCCTTTGAGAAAGCCTATTGAACTTCTGGGACATGCATTTTATTTATTTATTTATTTATTTATTATTTATTTTTTGCTCTGATTCCTTTTCTATGAACAAACCTTAAGGATAATCCCCAAAGTAATTTTATAGCCAGCTGCAGTAGATTTACCTCATTTTAACATTTTAGATTTATTGATAAAATTAAATTTCTTATTAATCTTGACCATCTTCAGTTCTTTCCCCAGAGGTAAAAGCTGTCATTAGTAAGATGTATGAACTCCTAAATGTTTTTCTCTGCATCTTTATGTATTTGTTCATGCTATTGAAATGTCTGTTAAAATGTTGTGAACTATGAGTTTGTATATAACTGGGATAACAAATTATACTATCTTAAAAGTTGTTGTAACTCCTAAAAAGAATCTTAAATATCTCTTTAGGTGGGTAGGTATAGGTCAATTTCCTTTTTCATAATGGCAGCAAAGTATTTAATAAGATGTTCACATATTAGTGTAATAATTTATTGAAAGTTATTTAAAAATAATTTCAATTTTTTTATTGTCAACATGGATGAAATTAATATCTTCGTATATTTCTTTTTGTAGAATAGAGAAATCACCAAAAGTTAGCATTACAAGGCCAAAACATTTGAATTCCAAAAAAGGTAATATTAATTTACACATACATGAAGTCCATTTATTCATTAGATTGCCCAGGATATAACTATTGAAATTTTCATACATATTTATCTCCCAATGAGAAGTCTTAATTTGTTAAGCCCACATAATCTAAATCACCAAAGAAAAAAATAAATGTTTTCTTCATTGTTCCATAATTTTCAATACCCATCCTCTATAATAGAGTTATTATTTCATATTATAATGAAGAATAGTTACGAGTTTCATTTCTTGAGCTCTTTATAGAACTAAGTTTTTAAAATCCTTTTGCGAAGTGAAATACTGTAGCTCTTAATGGTCATGATTTTATGAAAGCAGAAACCAGTTGCTGAAAACATTAGTTATAAATGCTTGAATGAATTTATAACTAAGTTATAACCTCCCAGATATTATCTTGTATTTAAAGGAGTAGAGTTTTTGTTGGTAGTGGTTGTATTGGTTGGTTTATTTTTTCTTTACAATACTTAACAATGCCTATCAGGTTTCCTGTATCATATCATAGTTATTAAGTAGATATTTGTTGTCAAATACACATACATATACATGTATTTTATATGTGTGATTTTATATGTATGATTTAAAACTTACCTAGAATTATCCTTTTTAATAGATTCTATTATCATGCTATATTAAAAATGACTAAACTGAGGTAAAAAAGTTAGCTAATCTTTCCCAAGGTCATTCTTTTAGATGGGATATGGAGGATCTGATTCTTGAACATGAGCTTTAAAACAACAAACTAAACATACCTTATAAGATAATCATTGTAGTTTTTCATCAATATATTAAATATCTGATATATGAAATGACATTTAATATGTGTGTGTTTGCCTAGCGGTTGCCATTAAAAATAGGAACAGGTGAACCCTGATAAGAAATCAAAGATCACAGGTTAGTAGCAAAACTGCATGCTAACAGAATATCTTTGTTTTTCAAATGCATTATAATCAATTCGTCATTGTGAGTTACTGCTAACATGTTCTTCAAGACAAGAAAAGGGAATATCTCATTCTCTTCTTTCAGATAATTTGAACATTTTTTTCTGATACCAGATTAAATTACATTCATTATAAAGATAAAATAATTTGTAAAATATTCATGAATTACGAGCTGCTATTGTTGTCATGCTTATGTATTATCTCATTCCAATTTGGAAAAATTAAGTGTAACTTGAACCACACTAGCTAAAAAATAATGAAGCTGCTTTCAGAATCATTTAACACATTAAAATTCTGTGATACCAGAATAGTTCTATTCTGGATCCTACATTACTTTTCAGTTTTATTTTCAAATTGTAAACAAATATAAATCATAGATTTACATTAACACACATCTCAACTCCTTCACCTCAAAGCTATTTCTAATTGAAGTTAAGATTTTTTGGGGGGATGAACAATAAAAAATAATTCTATGTTTATTTCAAAATCTATATTTCTTTCATAGCATCATTGGCCACAAATATCAGATTAATTGGTATATTGAGAGTGAACAATTTAAAAATGTTTAAAGCAGAAAAAAATCACTAACTCTTGATTAAGATATACTGTTAGGTAAGTTTTATGCTCTGCTTGCAACTTTTAAAGTAGATCCAGCACAAACATATAATATATGAAAATATATTTCTAAATTTACTCTGTGTTTTGCTTAATAGCTCTGTATAAGAAGGAAAACAGTGGTACTCAGCTCATGTCTTCAATGTACTCATGAATGTCTTACAGAAAACCACAAACAAAGATGTACACATTCCCATTGTCCCAGATCATTAAACTAAGTGAACCATTAGTATCCTTGAAATATTTCTAAGGAAAGTGGCATTAAACTTTGATGCCCTTAGATTATGTAACTTAGCCAGGCTCAAATTATCTTTCTACAACAAGAACTATTCATACCAAGGAGATATTTGCAAAGGAATTCATGCTGTATTCTGTTATAAGAAAACATGGTTACTTGTTTAAAATATAATCAATTCC
Source organism: Microcebus murinus (assembly GCF_040939455.1). NCBI lineage: Eukaryota > Metazoa > Chordata > Mammalia > Primates > Cheirogaleidae > Microcebus > Microcebus murinus. Next base: position 20,973,363 of record NC_134114.1, read on the forward strand.
CCCTATTACAGTCTGGTTCTTATTGTCTATGCATATTATAGATATAGTTTTCATAATATTGATACATAAAAATTAATTTAATAATTATTAATTCAGAAATTTCTAATTGTTAATTGAGTAGAGATTCTGCATTCAAACAATTGGATACTACAAAACATGTACTTTAATTTTTAGACTATATTTTTCAAGCAAGTAATATGTCATATTTATCCACAATTTTAAAGCAATCTGCTTAGTGAATAAACATAAATGCATGAATAAATAGATCATCACACACAAACTGAAACAGGCTATTGGGAGTTTAGAGGCATAATTTAACTGAAAAATATTATTTTCTTTCCCCATAGTTTTGCCTCCAGGCTCTGACATAAGAGCATCTTTTCTTGGAAAACAGAATAAACAAAAGTTATTAAAAGTTTTACAGGTGGATAAGCATTCTAATGGCTAAATTACTTGTGTTTATTACCCAAATCTATAAGTTTATCTAAACAGATGGCCGAACCCACGTGAGCCTGTTCCTCTGTAAAGTTTAGTAAAGAGAATTAAATTTAAGTGGTCTTTTTTCACTAGTGTCTTACAGACTATAATATATTACTTTAAGGAATTGTTCACCTCTGAGAAGGAATTCAACAGTACCCTATTTTTATTTTCTTTTAGTGAGCAAGGGAAAAAAGAAGGTTGTAATGGAAATATTACATTGAATACATTTAAACCATAAATTCAAATTATCTCATCTCTGCCTTGAATCAATTTCTTAGTATCTTTTCTAAGAGAGAATCCAAAAGGAGAACATATATGTCACCGAGAATAAGATGTCATGGATAGGCTATGACTTTCTTAATCCCTACGACAGGCAATATACCCCAAAAAGAAAACAGAAACTCATGTATTCCAGACCTTCCCTTCTAGTAAATCCAGACCCAAGCACGATGGGGCTTCTGTGACTATGAACAAAGGGAACATATGCAATTATTAAGATCAAGAAATTAAGTTTAATACTGGAAAAATGTGTACCAGTTACATGAAAATAATTGTTTCAAAATGAAAAAAATATATATGTATATTTTTAGCTTGAGAGAATTCGGATACATTAAATTGTCAATTATAAATCCTACCACTAAAAGAGAACACTGGGAGGATCATAAAGAATTATTAGGTGACATATAGAAAAAAAACTTCTAAATATATTTGGGCATTAAAATGCAATGTGAGTAAAATTTTTATCCTCTTACAGAGGAGCAATAATAACGGTACAAAAAGGCCAACAGATTTGTGTTTCTTAGCATAACAGAAACCTTGCAGTTTATAGATATAGATACAGAAAACTAAAAGATTGCTTTAATGTGTTTCAATAGTCTTATGGATGACTAGAAAAAGAATGAGAACTATTTTACATGTTTTTCCATCATACTGTATAGCCTTAATGCTCTATTATTAAAACGTACTCTTATATAACATAGAATATGCAGATCATTAAGTTATCCTTAAGGAATAAACAACATAGAACCTTGAAATTGTGTCATTTTTCTCTTCCACACAGCTTATTCTTAACCCTTGATTTTTATTTAGCCTTATTTTACTTGAAAGATGTCTTAGCATCTATTTCAATACAGTGAACTGCTCGTTTTTTTTTTTTTTTTTGGACAGAGATCTAAAAGGTTTTAAATACCCTGATGGCATCCTGCCAGGAATCTGCTGCAGGTAGAAAGGTAGAAAGAATCAAAAAGTAAACAAAGTTTCGACCCACTGAGAAAGCTGCTCCAAGCTAGATAATAAAGACAGTAGGTTTATATGCTGGTTTTTCTTCAGGGAAAGAATGTTGGACAGTTTCCTGTTGATTGATTCTCTAAATCTTTCCCTTTCATGTTCAATCTTTTCATAGTCTTTGCTACAATTTCTATTGTTCTTTCAAGTAGGTAGTTTGATTCCCAGCAGTACTAATATTGGTTTCTTCCTGGACAAGAAAGTTATGAAAAACTTAAAGCCGATGAAATAGGATTTTTACATCATCCATTCATGTGACAAGTTTATTATTGCCTTTGAAAATTGTTTTACTGGATACCATTGTAGTCATCTTGTAGTAGTAAACAATGAAAAAAATAGCTTAACAATTCAATTTTTTTACAATAAAAAAGACATAAAAGGAATTTTTATGTGGGCTCTCAAATCTATGCCAAAGGGAGAGCTAGTACAAGGAATTCAGGAAAACCTAGTTTTAGCTTTCTTAGAGTGACTCTTTTTCCTTCTTCTATTGTGTATACAAGCCAGTGATAAACCTGGGACTTAGCATAGAAAAAGAAATTTGTCTGATTCCTACAAACTGGCTTCTGTCACTTTGATTCATATAACTTGTGTTATTTTCATTCTTTCCAGCTTCCTGGAAAGATGCTTCTTTATAACTTAGGAGATCTTTCTATTAATGAAAATGTGACAATTGCTTGCCAGTTTCCAATGGTGCTTGCATTCAGATAGCTCTGTGCCTGGTTAAAAGAGACAACAAAAGAGACAACCGTGGTCTTAGTTCTCTTCTAGCCTCTTCTCCAATATACTTGTGTTGTCCCTAAAATTACCTAATGTATTTTAATACCACTTCTCATGAGGGTAGGAAAAGCCATTTGAAAAAGTACTCTTAAGTTCTTGGGCTAGTTTACAGTGACTCACTGCAGAGCACCTCCAGAGTGGCATGTGGTTCTATATTTGTAGTTATTGGGATAAGAAGCAGTTAAAACAGTTTAGGGGTAGGGTTAGAAAAGAACAACTAAAGGAAGGACTTACAGAATAATATGCCAAGTAAAAATCAGGTTTAATATTAGCCTTTCACTCCCAATGTTTAATTGAGGAACCTCCCTTTTAGCCTGTGTAGCCATCAAGAAAACTTAGCAGATCATGATAGAAAGAATCAGATAACTAAACTTTTATAATTTTTAACTTTAAACACAATTAAAGTTAATGTTAATATAATGCATTTATGTGTAAAAGCATGATTTTCCAGGTTGTTTTGGAAAATGGGCACTACAGCTAAAGAAAATTATTTCAAAGTTAATCTTATAAGATACCAACTTATGCCAATAAGCATTATCTGCCTAAGTCCCTAATATCAACCCATGTAACATAAGCAAAGAGTTTTTCAGGAAAGAGAAGCAATAAGTGGGTAGACCAAATGAGAATCATTGTGGTATTTCTTCTACCTACTTTACCTCTCTCCTCTACCCTAAGTCAGCTACTTCAAATGGAAAAGTGAAAGGGTATCACAGAAGTAGTAAGGACAAGCAAGTTATGTGTTTTGTGTAGGTCAAGTGTTTCTGTAGGGAAATAGCCAAGTTTAAATCAATTTGATGACTCTTCCGAAGAAAGCAGCCAGCTGCTGTGAGGAGCTCCATCAATCCAGTGTACTGCTTGGGGAAGAATGGACAGTATGTGATCACAAAGTTCATTTCTGAGAGTGCAACACCAGCCTTGGGGAACTCCAAAGCACAGGGGAGTATTGAGGGCTCTAAAAATTCACAATTTCGTCCCAGGGTAATTCAGAATATGGATACCTGCTACACAGAACAAGAATAGGGAAAAGGGAATTATAAACAGCCTGCACTTTGTCAGTTATTGCCTATATTAGTGTTTTATTGCTGTGTAACAATTTATCTCATACACAGTGGCTCAAAGAAATAAATATTTATCATCTTACAGCTATGGTAGGTCAGGAATCCCTATGAATCTTACCAGACTTAAATCAAGATTTCAACAAGACACGTTCCTTTCTGGAGATTCCAGGGGAGAATCTATTTCCTTGGCCATTCAGGCATTGGAAAATTCAGTGGCCATTGTGTTGGAGGACTGAGATCACTATTGCCTTGTCAGGAGTCAACTGAAGGCAACCCATATCTTCCAACAGTCTCTCCCCAGTCTTTTCACATATCCCCTACCTCTCAGAATCATCAAAAAGGCCATAGAATCCATCTGTTGCCATTTCTCTGACCTTCTTCCTTAATCACATCTTTCCTTAATTACATCTTTCTGTGATAACAAATGGAAAAGGTTCTCTGCTTATCATAACTCAAATGATTATCTTAAGCCCACTCAGATAACATGGGGTGATCTCCAGATGTCAAAGACTATAACTTCAATCACATCTGCAAGACCTTTCTCGCCATGTAAGATTCATTTTCACAATTTCAAGAATTTGTTCATGAACTTCTTTCAAGGTCATTACTCTGCCTACTACATCCATCTTTTGTTATTTCCACTCTCCTAAGCTCCGAAAAAGCCAAAAGATGGAGAATTATAGTGAATGAATAAATACCACTTTTCAGGCACTGCCAATCCCAGAATTTCAGTGCTCTAAACTGAAGAATCAGGGAATGTTGTGAATTTTTGATGTGTGATTGGAGTCTTTCAATTGGAAAAAATTTTGTACTACCTCTGACTGACCAGTAAGATATGGAATCTGCCTAAGATGACATCAAGGGGTGAGAAAAAGGTGATTTTAGCTAACCTGACTGAAAGTCAAAGCTAGGGAAAAAATAATTTCCTATTTGTATATCTACAACATATTTAACCTATTCAATTGACCAATTACACATATTTGATATTTTAATGCTTTATGTTATATTATTATCAATATGATCATTTGGGACTGGTAAAGAATATATACATACTTATCTGCAACAGGTTTATTGTTTCCAAGTGATGGGGTTGCAATGATGGTGAAAGGAGAATCTTTGTTCTTATCTACAGCTTTATTCAATGACACAATTTTATCCAAATAAAAAAATATTTCATAAGGTTGATAATAATAAATAACATTAACTACTTAATTATATGTGCCAGGAATTATACTAGGTACTTTAGAATTTTCATGTTTAAACTTCACAAAAATAATTTTTATCATAGTTTTAGTTATATATATGAGGAAGCCAAGGTCAAACAAATTCTCTTGGTTACACAGATAGTAAATGGAAGAAGGACACTCCAATCTGAATTTGCCTCATTTCAAACTGGGGCCTTAACAAGTAGAACTGTATTTATTTCCTCCCATGTTTTTCATAAGTATATTTTTTTGGATACACAAACAGCAAGAGCAAAATTATATTTCACTAAAACTTGATGGCAGAGCATTCTGCAAATTAATCTCATTACTTTAGAAAAGTATGAATGTATTAATAGTTAAGAATAGACAGCTAGGTTCTCTGTATTTATTTTAAATTATAGGACCAGATATAATTTTCAGACAGATGGAGTTAATCAATTTATCATAGAATTTTAAAAAATGCAATAATGAAAGTTTTGGAAATATCTTACAAGTCTGGTGGCAAAGACTCATTTTTTTTTAATTTTGTAAGGGATATTTGGAATAGGATAATAAATAATATAATCTGCATGTAACTGGAAGAAGCTATAAACAATCTTTAACACAAAATAGCAGTAGTTATATTTATACTTTGTGTCACCTAAAATACCACTAATTATATATAATAGTTGTAAAAATTATTATGTTGTCAAATGGTTAGCATACTTGAAAATGAAGATACTTAAATTTTTTAAAAATTCAACTTTATAGTTATATGTAGGACAATAAAGCACACCTTGATTAAACTTTTCCTGATGAAAAGAAATGGCTTTGGGGGCAGATGGGCTAAGACACAGGCCAGATAAACATACAGAGGGAACACTGTAGGTTCCCCTCAAAGGGAATGACGTTTTCACAATGAGTCTATTATGTGGTTAGTAATGTATTAGTCAGGGGGATGCTCTGGCTGTGAGACAACTCTCAAATCTCAATGGCTAAACACTCCCTCAAAGGATTCTCACTCCCACAAATTCCAATGCAGATGGAACTCTTGATCCAGTGACTCTCTTTCGAGTGATGACTAGGAGATCTTCTTTTCTTCTATTTGTAGCAATACAGGGAAGCCCTTTAGTGGATACTCTTTATAGAGCAGAAAGATGAGGGAGAAACACTGGTGGAAATTTTGAAGGTCTAGGAGACCAAGTGTTTTATAATTTCTTCCATATTTCATATTATAGAACTTGCCACATGGTGTCACATAGATAAGGGAAGACAGTTGTCTTATGTGCCTACAAAAAAATTGTGATGATTTGGTGACTATATGGCATCATCCTGGCCATAAATAATGAGTATAGTTCGTATTACTCAACCACAATTCAGGATTTTTTTAAAGGCTGTGTTCAGTATCACCTGTGATTTCAAAATACAATGATATGAGTGAGAGCCAGAGCAAAAGCCAGAGCAAAAGCTCTCAAACTATGTTCCTGAGACTTCTTTTTCTCCATTTAGGAAGTCTTAAAGGTAAAACTATGTTCAAAATAATACAGATACTTTTTTTTTTGTCCTTTTTAATTTTATTCTATGAAGTGAAGTTTTCCAAATGCTACATGACATATGCTTATATATTTTTGGTTTTGGAAAAAAAAATAAGTGCTAGTTTTTAATATGGTAAATAATAATAGATCTAGTCTAAATTTCCAAAGTTCCTTAGTATCTTAAATACTTTTTTAGATAGTAAAGGAATTTAAAGCAGATATTATTTGACTGAAAGAGAAAAATGGTGTTGATGAGAAAACTTTATTTAAGTGAGAAATTGAGGCTAAATAGAAAAAAAATGATGGTAAATTACATACTAAAATAAAAAATTATAGGATCTGAAAAAGCAAATAAAGATTCTGGGTGAATGTAACAGTAAAACTGGAGCCTGTAGTAGAAAACATCAGTAATCCTAAAGCAAAACTAATATCAACAATCTAATATAAAACAGAAAAAAATAAAAATTTTACAAATCACCGTGACCAAAGGAACAAGATCAAGAAAAATAACACAAATTTAATTGAAAGAGGAGAGAGAAAGAATGGTGCTTGATAAAAATACATTGACAAGATTTAGGAAAATAAAGAGCAGTAGTGATGCAAAACATATTCTGCAAGCAGAATTGTGATCCCCAAAATCCATACACCCACAACCCCAGAACATCAGTAACCAGCATTAAAGTTTATAGCTAGTAAGAAAGAAAAATGTGATTTCTGTATTGATTTACTTGTTTGTTCATTTTTGGATTGGTTTGTTTGTTTGTAAAAGTGAACCACAACAGAGAAAAAAATCTCCAAATACTGATTTTATATGGCTCCAGCAAAAGATATTGTGGACGCCTGTTGGTGTAACAAGTGTAGAAAACAATCAGTCTAGACTGAAGCAAAATAAAGGGGTGTTCAAGCAATTTTATCTTCTAAGGAAATAATATTAATAATTACTTAGGGGTATAACTGGCTGGGGTATAACTGTTGGGGAAATATAATTAAGACCCAAATCTCCTCCAAACCCATAAAGCTTCCCCACAGGGGTAGAAAAGAAAGAAAATAAGTTTATTATTGACTAAGCCTTAAGCCAGAAGGAGATGCACATCCTAGGTAATCCTCTAAGAGATTGCAAAAACAGAGGGAAATCTTACCCTTTTATATAGCCAAGGAGATAAACCCATCATGGACAAGTTGTTGAGGCAGTTACTAGTTTAGTAAGCACACTTGAGGACACCATTTGTCATACCTAGTTCATCCTAAATTCACTTGGCAGTTGTAGTGACCAACAGTGTTAGCAAATTAGCTTAATCGCAAAGAAACATAAACTTCTTGGCATTCACTAAAGTTAGGCCCCTACCTTAGGGCAGGAATTGGGAGGTGAAGGCACCATCTTCCTTGATGATTAGATTTCAAAGAGATGCTTTCCAGTTCCTTAATAAAGCTGTTCCTGGATTGTGAAACTGGTAACAGTCTTATCTACCCTTTAAAAAGGTTTACGTGCACTTCAAAGAGTAGAGAAAGACTTTATAATTACACATTTTCTAATGTAAATGCTCTAAAAAAGGGAGGGGGAAATGAAGTCTCTTTCCTTACCCAGAGAATTAAGTCTCTTATTTTTAATTGCATTTGCCATTACACAACTGAAATAAAAAACTCCTTTGCCTTAAACAAATACTTAGACTCTGCCTCAATTTGAGGACTTATTTAGACATATTGAAATGAATAACAATGCATTGTCATTAAAATGTTCTTTAAAGGACATTATGCATGTCTTTGATAATGGAAAGGTAGAGATGTAGTATATGGAACTTCTATGTACTTTTTGAACAATTTTTCTGTAAATCTTAAAAAGTCTCTAAAAAGTAAAATCTATTAATCCATTTAGGCCAGTGCAGTGGTTCAGGCCTGTAACCCCAGCACTCTGGAAGGCCCAGGTGGGAGGATTGCTTGAGCTCAGGAGTTCCAGACCTGCCTGAGCAAGAGAGAGACCCCACCTCTATAAAAAATAATAATAAAAATTAGCGGGTCATGATGGGTGTGCCTACAGTCCAGCTACTCTGAGGCTGAGGCAGGAGGATAGATTGAGCCCAGGAGTTTGAGGTTGCTGTGAGGTTTCAGTGAGCTATGATGATGCCACTGCACTCCACCTGAGGTTACTGAGTGAGACTGTCTCAAAAAAAAAAAAAAATCCTTTTAAATGTTATATAAATTGTCCTTTACAAGAATGGACTAATGGAAAGAGTGAACACAAACATCTTTTGGGATGTTTAAGTCAGGTTTATTTCCCCCCCAATATTTGACTTTTTAAAATATTACCATATAATACTCTGATTAAAAATTAAAATTTAATGCAAATAAAATATTATTTTTTACATTCTTTGCTAAGAAACACTTAAAATGCACTTTAACTTTCACAAGAACTGTACTTTCATCTCTGTCTGTATTTGTACACTTACTTCACTGCATTGTCCCTTTATCTCATGAGCCTTCAGCTACATTTTTAATTTAATTTAATTTTATATTTATTTTATTTTGTAAGTCATAAAATTTAACAAATCATTTTCTGCTCTAGGCTTTCTCCAAATCCCTTTTCACCTCTCCTCATCTGGGGAGCTCATATTCATCCTTAAGTCATGGCTTTCTCTGACTCCAATAACTTAGATCACTGTGATATACTTTCAGGCTACCTTATGTTTTCCTACTTAGCACTCATCACCCAGAAGAGTACTTAGGTTATTGTGTGCAGTTAATTCATTTTTGTTGACTATAAACACTCTTGAAGCAAATGGTAACCCTAATTATAATTTTGGTCAAAAGTCCTAAACCCTCATGACTTCAAAACCAGAAAAAAAATAATAAGACAATCAATCTGATCTTATTTTAAACCTTAACTACTTTGATTTATCATCTGTCTAAAATATTAGATTAAAACTTGAAAAAATGTAATGATATCAAGACACATGGAATGTAAGCTATTAATTAAAATTTCATATGAAATCAAAATAAAATAGTTAAGTAGGCAGTTAATTGTATGCAATTCACTGGAGATATCAAAATTATTTTACTAGACATAATATCAGTATTTTAATAGACATAGTATCGACCAGTCAATTCAGTAACCATTTAAAATTACATTGTCACTGGATTTTATTCAGTTAAAATTATAAAATTTTCAAATATTTTACAAAACTTTCCTCAACATTATGAAACAAAAGAAAACTTTAAGAGAACAACACTGAAGTTTCAGTATGAAACAAAGCTGAGAACATGGCAAGGATGTGAGGAAAATAACCATACAAATTGATGTGAATCTTACTATTTTATTTTATTTTATTTTATTTTATTTTATTTTATTTTATTTGAGACAAGGTGTCACTCTGTCACTTTGGGTAGAATGCAGTGGGGTCATCACAGCTCCTTGTAACCTCAAACTCCTAGGCCCAAGCAAACCTCCTGCCTTAGACTCCCAAGTAGCTGAGACTATAGTCATAAGCCTCCACACCCTGGTAATTCCTTCTATTTTTAGTAGAGGTGGAGTCTTGGTGTTGTTCAGGCTGGTTTCAAACTCCTGACCCCTAGCTACCCTCCCACCTGGGCCTCCCAGAGTGCTAGGATTACAGGTGTGAGCCATTATGCCAGGTCCCTGAACCTCACTCTTAATAACAGGTTATCCTCTTTCCAATGACTAGTAACATATCAATGAAGTGCCTCATAATATAAGAAGGAAAATGGGCAGAACTTTGATATGCTAGAAAAACAAAAACATAAAAACAGCTAATATGTTTTAGTAGGTACTATTTGGCAGATACTGTGACCTAAAGAAAGAAACAGAGAACGTTCTATAATTTTCTTGTCCATCCCTATTTGTAGAATGGAATAAAACAAGTATTTTGATCAATTTAAGAATTAATTATGAAAATATCTCAGAGAGCAATCCTTTCAAAATATATCCTACTCTCGATTCAGAGGCTATCATCTCTGCCCACTAAATATTTTAAATTGTTGTTATGATTATTATTACATACCTCAAGTGTGTTTTCATGTTAATACAGGTATATATAATCATGGATAATAAAAAATCCATGATTTATTACATTCCTACAATATGCTAAGGTATTTTATTTATTATATGTAGATAGATGAGAGATAATAGATGATAGATTGAGATATTTAAAGAATCATTTTCCTTATTTTAGAAATCATTAAACAAAAGTGCAAAAATTTTGAATTGCCAAAAGTATGCAACTAGGAACCAGAAAAAGGTAACTGGAACTTAGAACTCTCTAAGGACCCCTAGGTTCTACAGTTTTCCTAATACATCATAATATTTTTGTCAGAATAAAGTGTTCACATCACTACTCATAATCAGTTCTCAGAGAAAAATATAATGGTAATAAGCATTTTAAAACTTTATTACTGCTTAAGTTGTGGATTAAAGTGTTTTAATAGTCACTTCAGGAATTCTGTTTATTTATTTGTGTTTGGCTTCTTCATGTTTAGAAATATAATTGTTGACTCATTCTCTCTAACTTTCTCATTAACCACTTCAGTACAGCGCTCACCGGCCGCAAAACCTTGCCCACAGCCAACACTCATAGTATAGTATGCATGATAGCTTGTGCTGTGCATTGACGAGGAATCTGTTTGCTCTTGTGTGATGAGGAAAGCTTTAAAGCACCGAAAGCTTGTTTTACTTTACAGGCAGCTTTACTTGTAATGTAAATCAAATAGGTAACATATACATATATGTTTTCATTATGTTATTTTTAAATGTTCACAATTTTGTTTTGATAAATGAAAAACTAGAAAAGTCGTATCACAGCTGTCAGCTAAAGTCACTGTGCGCGTTCATCTGTGACTATCGACTATAGTCGATGCTAGTACCGAAGTGGCTAAATCTAAAAGATGTTTATTGATTGGAACCTCATTTTATAGAAGATACCAGAGAAGTTAAATAATTCTTCCAATGTCACACAGCTACAATGTGGCAGAGTTAAGGTTAATGCATGCTTAGCTGACTCAAAACCCAAAATGAAAGTTGGAAGTCACTATTCTTCACTGTCCACATAACATGAAACAAAAATTATAGAACTAGTGTCAATACTGATTCCATGTTTATAAAAACCTAATTTTTCAGTAGTCATATGAAATATCAATATCTTTGTTAAATCCCTTCTTTTCCAGACTTGCTACTTGAAGGAGTATTTAATGACACTATCGATAAGTGAGTCCTGTTCAAATTTTTAAAACAAATGTGAGTATTTATATTTATGTCTAGCTTGGACTATATATTGGCTAATTAATGAGCCCTAATCTTCACACATTTTATCAGATACTAGAGGTTATATACATAACAGCAATTTCTTATTCTTCCCCACAAGGAGCCACACTTCTGGAGCCAATGTAACCATCCTCACAGGCTGACTTATGATTTGCCTAATCTAGTCATGATGATCTTACTCGTTTGTGCAATGTTTGGTCTAGGAGTGAGTTGTGACCTACTTCTTACAGTAGGAACAATTATTTTTCTAGAAAGTAAGTAGAATGTTAAACTTCAATATTCATTTTTAATCACATACTTATTGTTGTTTCTGGGAATATAGTGGCTAATAGCATAGACAAATCCCCTAGCTCATGGCTTTCCATTTTATGTGGGGAAATTCACACTATACAACATAAATAAGTTAAATATATCATATAATAATATGGATAAACTAAAACAGGTAAAGTAAAAAGGGAATGTTTGGGGGTATGATATAAAATTGAGGTAAGGGGAAGCCTTACAGAAAAGATGAATGAACAAAAACTGAAGAAAGTTTGGGGGTAAAATATGTAGATAATTGGATGAAAGACATTTCAGCCAGCCATAGCAGCAAGTGCAATGGTCCTGAGGCAGGAGACTACCTATCATGTTCACAGAAACTAGTGGTTAAGTGAAGAGCTAAAGAGAAAGTAATTGGCAATTCAATGCAGTCAGACACATTGTCCAGAGCAGTGGAAGGGCCATTTTAAAGAGTTGGCTTAGTCTGAATAATAAAGAAGGACACCAGGGAACTGAGCAAAACATGATAGTGATGCTTTAACAAGATCATTTTGACTGAATTGAGAATAGAATGAAATGGACGAAGGCAGAAGCAGAAAAACCAGATAAATGGCTACTGCACCCCACTGGTATGTGCATCTAATCCCTGAAGAGATATGAATATTCTAGCATGTGAATTTTAAACTAAAATTTTTGATAAAATTTGGCACGGTAAAGGTATCAACAAAGACATTTTAGGCAAGGTAAAAGTGGAGTCACAGCAGCATGCAGAATCATGAGATTTTAGAATGAGACAAGAAATGATCCATAGGCTCTCTTTTTGAGGAACTACAATGGTGAACTATAGACAACAGCAGCCGTCTTCACTGTCAACATGTTGCTTAGCTAAGCCTTCTGCTTACTAACTAGACCCACTGTCCATTTAAATTTGATCTGCTAATGAAAGGAAATAAGTTTCTTTCCTTTTTTTTATATATCCTTTCTCCCTTTCTCTTTCCTAACCCCACAATTGACCTCTACCCCTCTACTCTGCCAAAAACTATATACTCAATTGAACAATACATGGAGAAGTTTTAATCAATTTGGTCTGGGAATTATCCAGCCGGTGGCTTAAAACTGATGTGTTCCTGTGAACCTGAAAATGAAGAATCTTCAACCTCAAGCTGTTATAATCTGAGGTACTGCTGAGCTTCTGATTGAGGTATACGCTAAGGTTGTAAAATGTTGATAGGCTTTATCACATGAGACTCTCAAAATTGAAACTCATGGATGTCCACAAGGGATTCATCAAGTGCTTGGATACAAAGGACCTTAAAAATATGACAGATATCAAGGAAATGTACATAGCAACTGAAAAAATAGGTTAGGCATCATCAAAAAAGAATGGCAGCAGACAGTGGGGACCAGTTATACCTAGAATGGAAGGTAAGGTCATGGTCACCAATGCCAAGACGGATGGTCGGCAAAGTAAGACTTTAGTATTGGAAGCATTTGAGCCTCAGGCTTCATATTAATAACTTTAATTAGGAAGTCTAATTTTTAATCTGAAGAACAAGGTGAAGCCTGGAGATAAAGGAAAGCATTCTGATAGATTGAATGAGACTTGGCACCAGTTGATTCCATGCATGTCTGAACTTTAAAGTAATAGTTAATGATGTCAGCTCTGAAAATAAAAGTGTTCTGTAGATAGATATCAGAAGAAAACTCAAGGATTTAACACTGTAATCCTTCTTAGAGAATCAATTATAATTGTTATACATTTGTATTTTTAATACAGTTTGATGAGTAAGCATAATTTTTAAAAATACAACAATAATAATAAGCATGAAAAGAGCTGCTACTTTTGAGGACATGCTATGCAGCAGGCACTTCAATACAACTCATTGTATTTTATCTTGTAAAATCAATGTAATAAAACTGAATGATAGGTACCATTATTCAACTTTCAAGGACAGGAAACTGAGTTTCCAAGAGGTTAAGTAATTTGTCCAAGGTCAGAGTCAGCAAGTGGCTTAAATATAAAACTTGATGCCTGCCCACTAAAAATATCCCTGCCTCTTAACTAATCTGCAACAGAAATGTCTCTGTTATGTCCATGTTCATTGTTTTGTTCTAAGCAAAACAAATTGTGACAGGAGCCAAGAGAGGATATTAGAGGTGAATGGAAGTGTAGGGATAAAATGAAAGTGTTTCTTACAGAGAAAGAGAAAGGGAATTACTTAGGTGTGCATGACTGTAGCAGAGGAGGAGGAGGAAGTGTTTGCAATTATCAAACATATAGGGAGATTTCAAAATTGTAACCTCTTTGATAGGATTATCCAGATGATTCCTGTTGGAATCTTCCTGTCCTATCTGGTCACATTTTAGGAAGTTAATGCCTAGAACAGCATTTCTTGAATTCTTCATAATACTCTAAGATAACTTCTGGAATCAACCCATGAGCTTTTTATTATGATACCTGGAAATTTCCATTGTAACAAATTTTCTAAGTTATTCTTATTTACAATAAAAAGAGAACTCTGAATCTAAAAGTACTGAAGCATTTGCAAAAGTTATGCACCTAAGTAACGCTCAAGACAGTTAGAATCTCAGTTTCCTCATGTCATCAGAATAATTCATAAAGCATAATATTTCTGATGTGGAATTTGAAGAAGATCCAATGGAACCACTGGTTAGGTTGTATGCCTAACACTAATGTGCTCCTAGTAGTCTATAATAGGTGTCAACTGAATGAAGCCATGTCAGACTGTAGTCCCCACCTTATCTGTAGGTTCACTTTCCAGGCTCAGTTACCCATGGTCAAGCATGATCAGACAATATTAAATGGAAAATTTAAGAAATAAAGAATTCATACATTTTAAACTAGCTTTCAAAAAGAGTAGCCTAATGCTACATCACAATGTCTGCATCATTCACCTCACTTCATCTCATAATGCTGGCATTTTTTAATATGATATCATCATCATAAGATATTGAGAGCGAGAGATGAGAGGGACCACATTCACATAACCTTTATTTGTTCTATTTTATTATTAGTTATTGTTGTTAATCTCTTACTGTGCCTAATTTATAAATTAAACTTTAGCATAGGTATGTATATGCAGGAGAAAACAGTGTATACTGTGTAGGATTCGGTACTATCTTTGGTTTCAAGCATCCACTGGGGGTCTTAGAACGTATCCGCCGAGGAAAAGGATGAGTACTGTGTAGACCGACAGAAGCGAACTGAAATGGAAAATGTCTCAGTCCTTAGGTTTTCATGGTTTCAAATAAGAAGGCACTGAAATTGCAGACAAAATGAACTGACTGCTTTTTTTCTGTCTTTTTGAGTTTGTTGTGGCCTCACATTACCTTTCATGTAGTTTGAGAGAGAAGGCTTCTGGAAGAAAAGTATAATCATAGTTTTCAAAGTTGTCAAAAAGTACAGGAAGTTGCTTTTAAGATAAGGAGGATAAATCTCAATCTTAGTAAAGAGACTATAAAGAAACCATTCTTAGTAAAGAAACCATAAAGAAACCATTCTTAGTAAAGAATGTTTCACTAATGTAAATACATTATTCATATAGTCAAAAGAGTAGTGGGATTTAATTTCAAAATAAAAATAAATTATGTAGATAACTGCTAGGTTTGATAATATGATAACCTTATTATGGTTTATATTGTTTAGTGTTTCCCTAGTTTAGCCATAAAACCAAACCTATATTATATAATTAAGATTTCACAGGAACCTATTATTTTAAAGCAAAATTATGTCTGAGACATAGGCATTATTTGTTTTCCAATACATTTAAATTGATAATACTGTATTCCTCCAAATCCCTTGATTTCAGATATATAAAATGTTTTTATCATTTTTATCTAGACTGCTATGCATTAAATATACTATGCATGGAATTTTTAGTTTTTCAATAGATTGCAATATAACATAGTCTTGAAAATTTCAATCTTCCTATGGGCAAACTGCAAAAACAATCTGTAGTTTTCAACCAATAATATTTTTTATAAACTTTTTGTTTTGTTTTGTTTTGATATCTTATAGTGCAGATGCCCAAGCATATTGACTAGAAACATCTTCCTGGTGGCATAATGGTCGTGTTTCTCTCTTCCTCCTCTCCTTCTGTCAAAGACTCCTGGAGCGCAGTCCTTCCTCTAAGCAGATAAAATGTGTGATCTCCTTTGAGATCGATTGTAATGCCATTTCATTCCTTTGTGCAAATGAGATTAGAATTCTAAATGTTCAAAATCCAACAGCCTTTAATGAAAAATGATAGGAATTATCACATACCTAGAGCTTAGAAAGGATGGAATTGTATTTGCACATTATTAAAGATCTGAATAATTTAGGTTATTTTTAGATTTGAATTGCTTAGAGGATTTTAGAAAAGCTCAATTTAAACAGCTCAAGAAAGTCACTTGCTAGTCCTGCTTTCAGCAATTTTACATCATTTAAGCATTTCATGGAATGGTTTAGTTGTCACAGAGGGAGTATATTTTGGACCTCAGGTCAATAGTGGGGATATATTGAAATTTTAAATAAGATTTATATAACATTTATTTAATTCTTACTATTTTTAAAACTTGTTTATCTTGGGTGAATATTTTTCTTTTTCTCTACTTGTGTTTTCCAATTCTCTGGTAAAATATATTTTTTCAAAGTCTTATAAAAATTATAGTGTGAGAGTATTCTAGTTACATGTCAGTGAATAGTGGAGAAAAATCATTTTCTATCACCATAATATGTTTTATATTTTCTACAATAATCTATGAGTCCTAAATATTTTGTTCAGTTTCCTCACAGGTAAAATGTAAAAACAAGATGTCTCTCTGTCTTGTAAGGACAACCTGGTGGATGGTCACTATAAGTATTTAGTATTGTCATTTATGACATAGAAATGGTGAGAAAAAGAACCATGGGACTAATCAAATAACATTTTTAAAAATTAAAGATAAGCAGAGATGAGCAAAAGGAAAAACAAGACATCTGATTAAAGAATACAGACCACATGCTTTGCCAACTCTCAGGGAAATTAGAAAACATTTTAAAACAAAGAGTAATTTCCATTTGATGATAAAAACAAAACAATACAAAAAGAGTCACTCACCAAAATGGGGATGGACACATTTGAAGCTCTGACTCAGATGGGGCAAGGGCAATATACATAACCTAAAAATTTATAATATGCTGAAATAAAAAATAAATAAATTGCTTTTCACACACATACACACACACACACACAATAATCACTGATGATTTGTGACAGTGCATTCATAAAATGGTCAAGAATCTAAAAATAAAGCTACCTACTTTTTTGTCTATTGAAAGGAATATGTAATATTAGTATAGTAAGAAATTTGAAGCAGTTGATTCATCTCCTTTGCTCATGTAAATCTAATTTTTTGTGTTCAAGAACCACCTTAAGATTACTAAGTTTGTGGCTGAAATTCACAAAAGATGATTGAAAGCTGTTAATTTAATTAAAATTTTTTCAGAAAAGACTTTGGATCTAGAGGAAAAATGGCTATATAACTTAACTCTGAAAATACCATTTTAACAAGATAATTTAAATGTCTGATCTGAGATGTACTTCTTTCCATTATTATTTTTATTATCATAAGTGAAATTGATTTTTTTCATGTACAGTTGTAGGAATTGTAACACATGTATAGATTCATATAACCATTATAATTAGAATATAGAATAGTACCATAACCTCTGAAAACAACCTTTGCTATTTCTGTATACTCACATCCTTCTCCCACCAAATAAACCCTGTTCAACCGTTGACCTATTCTCAATTCCTATAGTTATTTATGGGTTTTTTGTTGTTTTTAGGGATGTAATATAAATGGAAAATATAACCTCTGAGAGACTAGCTTCTTTTACCCAGCATAATGCATAATGAATTCTTTGAAATTGTTGCATTAATCAAAATTGTATTAATTTTTATTGCTGAATAGTATTTCATTTCATCCCATTGTCTATAGTATTCCATTTGTTTATTTGTTAGCATCTTGTAAGATATTTGGGTTGCTATTCATTTTGGCAATATGAATATGCTTCAAAATATCATGTAAAGTTTTCCAAACTGTGAGAATAAGTTTACTTTTGGATAAATACTGTAGAGTGACATTACTTGCTCATACTTAAGTACATGTTTAACTATTAAACTGTATAAAAAATGCCAAACTATTTTCTAGAGTGTTCCTGCAATTTTATATTCTGATCAGTGATGTTTGAGAGTTTGAGTTGTTCCACACCTTCCCCAGTATTGTCAATATTATTATTACTTTAGCTATACTATTAACCATGAAATGATATCTCATTGTGGGGTTTTTATTATTTTTTTAATTTTCATTTCTGTAAGGGCTAGTAATGTTGAATGTCTTTTAACATGCTTCTTTACAATTATTATATCTTCTGGTGAAATATTTGTCTATATCTTTTGCACATTTCTCAATAGAATGACTTACTTTCTTATTGTTGATTTTTGAGAGTTATATATTCTGTACACATAACTTTGTTGGACATGTTATTTGCAAATATATTCTCTCAGTCTGCAGTGAGCCTTTTTATTTGTTCAACAGTGTCTTTCGCAGAAGAAATACTATTTTCGAAGAAATCTGTTTTATCAATCTCTAAAATATAGATCATACTTTTCTTGAAAAATTAAGAACTCATCCTCCTTAAACCAAATCAAGGAACATGAACATACTATACTTGGGCCAAAGTAATTGCATAGCCAGCTCCGGATTAAGGTTTCTGTTTAGAAATAACAGCGGTGCTCTAGATAGTTTCCGCCTGTAGGTGGCAGTCTAAGGGAGGTATGTATGAACAGCACAGCTACTCTACAGCTATTTCCCTACCTGCGGCAAGATCAGAAGAACATTTGTGCCTAGTATATCTTTCCAGAGGCAACTTCCTACCTTCTATTCCATATCCATTTGTTCTAGCCAAATACTACCAGTTTCTGTCTTGTTTCTATTTGCATTTTCTATCGGTTTGTTTACTTGCTGTTTTAAAATTTGACACTTTGCGCTGTCTCTCAGTTGATTTTTATCCAACTCCTGAATCTGCAGCCAACAGAATAGTTATGGTTATCTTTGAGCCCAAGCCAGAAAATGACCCCCAAACTTTAAAAAAATCTATATAAAAAGAATGGTAATTGACTAGACGTATGCTTCCAACTTCTAGCTCTTTTTGTTTTTCATAACACTTGTATTTATATCTGAATTTATAGAATCTCCATAGCCTATGTATTTATTGTTTCATTTTGCTTCTCTTAAAATGTCTTTGTTATTCATTTTTTGTTTGTTTTAATTTTTTTATTATTATGGGTATGTAATAGTGTTATTCATTTTTTAACCAAACATTGAGAAATCTCATAGGATTTGTTTTAGAATAAGGCGTAACACAAGATAATGTAGCAACAGGAAAATGAATACATTGTATAAAAAGGTATTTCCATGTTATTTATAAATTTATAATTTCCTTTGCACTTGATATTTAATTTAAATAGTTTACCTAATTTAAACTGTAAATCTAAAGTATATATAAATCTAAAATACATAGATGTTAGTTTAAGTGTATAGATTTTACTGATAAAATCAGAGATTTAATATTTATGTAATATATATTTTTTGGAGACAGGGTCTCACTCTGTTGCCTGGGGTAGAGTGCAGTGGCATGATCATAGCTCGCTGCAACATGAAACTTCTGGGCTCAAGCTGTTGTCCTGCCTCAGCCTCCCAAGTAGCCGAAACTACAGACACATCCCAACATGTCTAATAATTACTTCATATTTTGAATATATCTGTAGAAAATAAACTACACTTAAAAATATCTTCCTTCAGTAAAAGGAACTAATTCAGTTTTAAGCTTTCTGTAAGTCATACTTTTCTCAAAAATGATTTTAAATATCTTTCAAAAATGAGGGATTCTATAAGTAAGAATGGATGTTTCATACAAATAATGAATCTGTGTTTACAAAACAAAACTACACTAAACAAAAAGCTTACAAATGTTTCTATTAGATCATTACTTCATATTAGTTAATGAGGATGAGAAAAGAGTCATATTTAAAAATTATGAGTATAAGTTAACAAGTAATTGTCTTTTTCTATTTCAGATTTGGCATATAATTCTTAGCATCATGAAGTGTAATAGACTTAGTTTGACTGACAGAAGTAAAAGTAAGTATGACACCTTCCAGTAATGGCATGTCCATGTGAGAAGAACAAAAGATATGGTTCTAAAAATATAAAGTTTCTGATTTAAATTCTTTTTTCCAAGGTTATAAAATAGCTTTTTAAAGTTAGAATGTTGTATCACATTAAACTATTTCAATTATTATTATTAATCTCAAATACTTTCTAGTTTTAAATTCATAATTTGAGCAAATGTTCTAGCATTAGCATCTTTGGGACAAAGGACCCCTGTTTTCACACATTCTCATACTTAACCTGTAAAGCAGAAACCAGCTGAAAAGAGGAGTTCATATTTCAGACATATATTATAGATTTACTGCTGTTGATGATTTTTCTAATCTCTTATAACTTCAACTGAATCTCCTAACTTCTTTCTCTTTCTAACTCCAAACACATTACTTTATCTAAATTTGTGATTCTTCTCTACTTTCAATTTTCACTTCCTATAATTACAACCAAGAATGCATCTCTCAATATCTCAAAAGGAGATCTATACTCCCTTCTGTTATAAATATAAGAATAAATATAAATAAGCATTGTGATAAGCAATAATAGATTTGTTGGAGATTCTACAAGCCCTATAATTTTTCATTATAAGCGTGTATTTAATGTTTATAATTTTGTATCTATGAATGTGAATCCACCTATACTTTTAGTACAATTATTAACAGTCTGAATACATTGTCTATTTGATAAAGAGAAACTTCTTTTTAAATACCTATCAATATTCTGGGCTTTACTATTTACATAGGCCACTAATTTTGGTGACATTTAAATTAAAAAAAACCAAACACATACACATTTGAGAGAATTAGGTTGAAAAATGCCAAATCATATAATCATCAGAAAAATATCCATTCTAAAACAATTTCTTACATTTTTTCATACAAGTAAAATGTCAATCCAAACCATGTGAAAATTGAAAAAAAATATGGCATTTTAATATTTACATGTAAAAAGAGAGCTTAAATTGGCAAAGTAGGGTGGGGCAAACTCATGCCCTTTAATCATTAATTTGACAAAAGTGTTGAATTTCTTATCTAATTATAAAAACACATTATAAATTTAATTAGTCATTGAGTAGGGAAAAAAATCATACAGTAAGAAACCAGGAATATAAGATAAATAGCTCCTGAAAAGGTCAAAAATATCACTTAGTTTTATTTGCCATGTCAGGTATAATGTCAAAAACATGTGACTGATTTAAAGAAAATCTATAGTAAAATAATATTATCATGAGAATGCTTTTCATTTTCTTATATTTTGAAATTATATACATATAATATATAATTTAAATAAGTATATATATATATATATATATATATATATATATATATATAGTAACTGAAGAGCAAGAAGTCAATAAGAACAGTAAAACATGTAACTATCACCCAGAAGCAATTATTGTTAATATATTGTCATCTTTGTCCCAAATATTCCTGTTTTGTGTCTCATTTAACAAATATTCATTGAAACCCTATTTATGTGATGCATCATGCCAGTGAGACAATTGGAGTTTCCCTGCCATTAAGTTCTTAACAGTCTCCTGGAGAGTACAGATATTAATAAATATAGAATGTGCCAAGAAGTAAAAAAGAAAAATAGGTATGTGTTGATTTGAAAACAAATAAAAAATATATGTAGAGTCCTGGCTGACAAGGTTAGGCCGTGACAACTGAGGTGAGGCACAGTAACGAAGTTGTGAAATGTTGAGAGTGATGTAGGAAGTATTCTTGACAGAGGGGCAAGCATGGTATGATTGGCGATGGGGTCACCTCAGGGACAGAATTGTCCAAAATGTCTATCAGGAATCTATTTGACATGAAGATCTACTAAAATGAATATATCAGAAAGGAGTTTTGGATCCAATGTTGGACTCTGCAGGCATTAGGATCAACCATTCTGATGAGGAATAAGAGAAATTATTGCCCCACACACCTTCAAGACATAACCTGGCTGGGCAGGAATGCACTCAAAGGTAGAAGAGGATTAGCCTGTAGAAACACCTATCTCGGGACACTGCCTGGCAGGCCATGGAGAAGCTTGCTTGGTGTGTACCTCAGTCATGTAGTCATGTTTCTTGCATGTTTTCCAGCCCAGAGCATGAGTGTCTGAAGAAAAATGATGGGGCAGGAAACAAAGAGCAACTTGCCTAGAAAGCCAGATGGGATGGTCTAAATATTTGCAAGAATTCAAAATTCATATGTCAGAACTTAACTCCAAACATGATAGTATTAAGAGTGAGACCATTTGGGAGATGATCAGGTTATGAGGGCTTCACCATCATGAATGACAGTAGTGTCCTTCTGAAAGAGCTTGAGGGTGATGTTTGCTCTTCCTGTCACTTCTGCTTTGTGAGACACAACAACAAGGTGCCCTCTATGAAGCAGAGGACTCTTACCAGAAACGGAATGTGCTGGCACCTTGATCTTGGACTTAACCTCCAGAGCCATGGCATTATATTCCTAATGTTATAAATTGCCCAGTCTATGATATTTTAACAGTTACAACTGCTATAACAACTTAGATGCCAGATGATTCAGAATGATGCCTTGAATCCAGAGTGCAGAATACTGTGGAGAAGTCATCTCTCCATAGTTTAGACAATGGATGGTGCTAGCAAACAGGAACTTTTAGGAAGCAATTTCTGGATCAGTAAGGAAGCAGTAGTGTCAAGAAGAAGGAAATGAGGGTTGTAAGAGGAGAAAGGGTAGTGTTCATTGAGGAAAGCAAGTGAGTCCTCAAAAATTTAATGCAGAGGAGGGAAAAGCAAGAGAAGGAATGGGTCTCCTTTAGGGACTTTAGTCGGTGGGTCCTTGTTATCCCAGTCCACTGCAATTTTTGTGCACTTGACTTTCCCCAAGATTGAGAAAACACAGTTAAAAAGCTGAAAACAACCCTCAGTTTAGAGCCAGCAGGAAAATGAGAATCTTGGTCCTACAGCCGCAAAGAAAGGAATTTGGCCAACTATTAGAGAGCAAAAAGAGCAATTCCCTTATAGCATCCAGAAAGAATGTAGTTGGTCAACACTTTTATTTTAGTCTGGCAAGACTTGTATAAGATTTCTGACCTATAAAACTGTAAGATAATAAATGTGTATTGTTTCATGACATCAAAATTTTTGTCAATTTATTATTAGAGCAGTAGAAAACAAAACCAGGGAAGAAAAGACTGTTCAAATGATATTGGGGAAAATGGCTACCAATGTAGAAAATAGTAAAAAAAATTCTATTCTGCCTCATACTATACACAAAAATCAATTCTAGATGGATTAAGTACCAAATGTAAAAGAAATTAAAATTTTAAAATTTTCTACTGAAAAATTTTGTAATAGGCTATCTTTTTGGTAAATAAAATATTAAGAGATGTTTAGCATTCTAAAAATTTAGAAAAAATTAAAAATAAATTGATGTTTAATTCCTGTCAAATTATGAATTATGAAGTTCTCATCATACTATTGACAGGAATTTGAGAAAATGGTAATTTATATACTATTGGTGAGTTTACAAATTAGTGTTAATACAATCACCTTAGAGATAATTTGCCATTATGTGGTAATGTTAAAAGATGCAAAAATCCTGGGATCCTGCAAAAACACAACTGGTTACATCATCTGGAAAGTTCTTTATATCAGTTTAATAAAAGCCATCTACAAAAATAACTTATTTCAGTGTTTAATGAACCCAAATTATTTTTTTGGGGGGCTCTTGTCTCTTCTAGCCATATTCTTCTCCATTCAGCCAGTGGATGCAGGAACAGAAATCAAAATCTTTGCATGAAAAATGTAATTGTTTAATAAACTCTTTAAAGATAATTGATGATTGTGAGTAATTCTTAGAAAATACATAATTTTTTCTGTGTCCTTCAAGTACCTGCAATATCTGGTCTCTGTATACCTCCTAAGCTCTCTCTCTTATACTTTTTTTTCTCTTTTCTTTTCTTCCAAGTCCATCATTTTCAGTGACCTTTAGTTTCTTGAGAGTACAGAGATTCTTTTTTCTTTTCTTTTTTTTTTGTTTTACCTTGGTATACATAAAACTTCTTTTCTTTCTTCCTGCAATAGTCTTCCCTCCACAATTCCCCTACTTAATATCTAATCATTCTTCATGCCTAAAATATTGCTCCTGTCTTAGTCCTTTTTCTGTTGCTTATAACAGAATACCTGAAAGTGGGTAATTTATGAAGAAAAGGAATTTATTTCTTATGGTTACAGAGGTGGAGGAGTCCAAGGTTGAGGGGGCCACATCTGATAACAGCCTGTCTGCTGGCAGTAGAGCAGTAGGAGAGCTGTTCACTAGTTCAAGTATCTCCCTTCCTCTTCTTATAAAGCCACCAGTTCCCTTACCATGATAAATCACTAATTCATTAATCTATGGATGAATTAATCTATTCATGAAGGCTGAGCCCTTATAATCCAACCACTTCTTAAAGTCCTCACCTTTCAATGCTGCCAGAGCAGGGATTAAGTTTCCACATGAATTTTGGAGAGGACATTCAAACCATAGCACCTTAAGAGCAGCTTTTTTTTTTTTTTTGATGCTTAATCTAAACTATGTCTCTAAATGCAAATATGTAATTAAAAATAAAAATAATTCTAATAATATTTTTTATTTGATGAATCACCAGTGTTTTCTCAGTGCTCAAATACAATCCCAATGAAGCTCTGATAATATTTCTATTTTGTGCACAATTGAAACACCAGATTTAACCAAGTGCCTCATATGTGGTAAATGTTCAATATATATTTATTGACTAACTGCATAGAAATTATGAATATTTAAAGATACACAAAGGAAAATATGATCTCATTTATGCTACACTCTGCTGAAAAAAGTATCCTCTGACATCAGGCACAGTTATGCTTGTTTTTCAGTTCTGATTATGTGACACTGGTTAAGTTATTCGTGTTTACTGTGTCTTATTCCCTACAAATATAAAGTAAATATAACTTTACATACATATATATATGTATGTATATGTGTGTGTGTTATATTGTATGAGATTTGCCAGCATAAATGTAAAGCATATTTCATACTACCCTTAGCACATAGTGCATGCTCCAAAATATTAGCTGCTGTCCTAAATAGATTTTGTTTATTATCTGATTATTTGTCTGATTTCTTCTCACTATATCTAAATAGTCTATTGTGCTTCTAAAGAATAAAGATAAATATCAAAAATGATCATTTTTAATGTCACTCAAATGCATCTGTTTATATTGCTGAACTTGAAACTATCTTGGGATTTAGTGGCTGAATAACAACAGCAACTAATAGCAATTTGCCTGAGCTTGGCTGAACGCTTCTTCTGGTTGTCCCTCCTGGGGTATCTCATGCTGGTGCAGTCTTCTGTGACTCAACTATGGCTGGGTGGCCAAATATACCAGCACTATTTCTCTGGCAATTGACAATTGCTCCCTTGGATTTTTCAACCTCCTGTATGAAGGAATAGGATCTTCATATTTTAATTTCAGGTAAACATTTTATGAGGATAAGACAAGCAGCTGAAAAGCCTAGAATTTCACAAAGGCAATTTTGCACCATTACATTGAACAAAAAATGTTACAAAGCCAGCCCAGAGTCCAGGAGTGAACAAAAAAGCCCTAATCTCTTGAGAGGAGAATCTGTGAATTTAAACTACAAAACAAAGCAGAAATTATTGTGGCCTTCTGTACAAACACTCTACCATAGAAAGGAACTGTTATTTAAAAATATTTGTAAATTTTTGACACACTCTATGCATTATTTATAAATCACGAGTAAGTTAAAAATAATTGGTTTGACAATAATTTATTTTATATTTATTAAGTTAATGCTAATCATGAATATTTAATATGGCATTTCTGTGGAAATTTATATAACCCAAATTATATTTGAGCATAATACATTAATTACTAATGTGCATCACTTAAAATTATGTGATCAAATTAAACTCATTCCCAGAATTCTATATTTATGCCCCTCAATTACAGTATCCAGATAATTTATCATTTTGACTATTACACAGAGTAGTATATAAATCTTACATTATCTGATTGCAGTGATATTACTAATGCTCTTGGAACTCTTCAATCATTCATTAAAGGCTATCTTAAGATGACCTAAGGTAAAAGCTTGCTTCTCTCCTCCCCTTTATAAGTGTTAACAAAACTGAATGAAAGCAAGTGTAAGAGAAAAGAGTGGATACCACAAGAAGAAGGCATTCTCAGTTACTCATTATAGGCTGATATTCATTGAAGAAAAATCAATGGAAAATCAGAGAAATGGCTCTTCCCTCCTCTCTGGTGTATTTGAAATTAGCTAATGGCAAATTTATTTTCTTTTTAGTAACGGATAATACTTTTACGAGATTTCCGACATATGAGTACTTTGAAAAGAGTTACAAATACTAGAGATGAAATTTGCCTCATGACATATAATAGCCAATTGTATTATCTCTCCCTTCTAAAGCAAGTCACAAAAAATAGTCAACTCTATGTATAAAATAGTAGCTCCATTGTTCATTCCCAAAATTTGTCAGTACTTTTTTTCAAGATTGCAAATTTCACCTCATAAAATTTGCATACTGCAAATTTCTTCTCCAGTAGTAGGCTGAGGGAGTTGGCCACAAATAGACAAGTAGGTCAATTAATGCATGGAAGCATGGGTGAATGGAAAGATGGATGGACAGATGTACAAATAAGCCCAGAAAATAATACAAATTGCATTATGTCATCACCCATGTTAAAACCATTTACTAACTCCCACTTAGGATTGATTTTATACTCTTTAGCTTGACATAACCTGCATAAGGACTCTTGGCTTCATCTACCACCACTCCCAACATGCCCTACCTCTAGGCACAATTAAGTAACTGCAATTATCCAAATTCTTTATTCTATTTTTCCAGACTATATTTATAGCTCTTATACACGTGGACCTTCTTTGTCCCTACTTCATGCTTGTTGTTAAAAAACTCACCTCAAGTATGAATTTATTGGTTAGAATTCCTAGAAACACTGAGTTAGATGCTCATTTGTAGGGTCTATCCAATGTGTTCATCCTGCGTATACTTCTATCAACTAAATATACACCCTATTCCTAACTATACCAGGGTATGTAGACCATAGGCTCTCAGGTTTAAATATGAAAACAAAACATCTAAGAGATATTTAAAATGTAAATTGCTGCGCCCTACCTTGGATATTCTGATTCTTTATATATAGCAAAGAGTGTGAATATTTCTCTCTAGAAAAGACAAATGTGATTTAGTGAAGAAAACATAAAATTAATAATATCTCCTTCAGATAGTTTTCATTGTTAAACATTTGATATATTATTCATGGTTCAACATCCCATAGTCCTGGGTTTACCTGAAAGTTTATTGTTGTTGTTATTATTATGATTATTGATTTTTGCTTATGAAATTAAATTCTGGGTTTTATGAAGCTATAGAGAATTTAAACTATGTTAAATATTTCAATATAATTTAGATATAATTAAACATGTTTCAAAATATACCAAATATAAATAAAAGTATCAGGTTAATAATATATTCATAAAACATATATGTTCACAAAATAAATGATTTATTCACAAAACATAAATACACATATATTTACAAATAGCACAGTAAAAAGTTATAAAGCAGATTTGAGATTTTGTTCAAAAGTTCTATTTACATTTTATTTAAAAATAAATAAATAAAAATAAAACATTTTATGAAACCTGCCTTTTTACTCCAGTGATTATTATTTTAACATATTCAAGTTTCTGAATATACCTTCTGTATCTATATTTTGGTGACCAGTTCTTTAAATTGACTGAAGTTACTAGGGTGTCCCTATCTTTGCCCAATATAAGCAAAGATGGCAATGAAATGAAGTTTCCTATAGCACTTCTTGTGTTTTCCTGGATAGAGCTGAAACCCATTCTACTAAGTGAAGTATTCCAAGAATGGAAAAATAAGCACCACATGTACTCACTAGTATATTGGTTTCACTGATCAACACCTAGTGCACATATAGAAATAACATGTATCAGGCATCGGACAGGTGGGAGGGGGGAGGAGCGGATGGGTATATACATACATAATGACTGTGATAAGTACCATCTGGGGGATGGACACGCTTGAAGATCTAACTGAGGGGGCAAGGGCAACATACATAACCTAAACATTTGTATCACCATAATATGCAGAAATAAAAAAATAAAAATAAATGAAATTTCTTAAATAAGGAGAGGGAAATACTCTTTTCATTACTATATCTATATAGTAATATTTATAATTTCTAAATGAATATAAACTTGTCTCCTTAAATTAAGACATCTTGAACTTATTTGCCTTCTGTGTTTTAAGTAATTATCTCAATAGATTTTCTAACACTCTAATTTTGTATTTATGGATTAATATGAAAAAATTTATTTTAATTTTACAGATTCTACTTTTCTGCAGTGACCTACTGTAAATTAATATATACTGAAACTGTAGAAAAATAAAGGATGTTAAAAAGCTAATGCAATTTTATCTTTTAAAAGTAAAACTCATTGTCTTCTTAAATTATATTTGAGAATATTCCTGCTTTGACATTAACTGATAATTCTACTTTTGTTAATGTCAGTATATTATTAAAGCAGCTATTAAGCTGCTAACAGGCACTTAACATTGTGGTAGCTTATCATAAATAGCATTAACAATTCTACAACTTTTTCTTCCAGGTCACTTAATACATCCCATAAAATTAAATTAAATATAATCACGTAAAATAAAATGAAAATGGCAATAATCATGTCAAGCAGATTCTGCATATGGACAGTATTAACAAAGCTTAAAATGGCTTATGAAGTCAGTTTTTATAAACTTAAATTTCACACATGTGATCATAGTATTAATAATATTTATCAATTTTGAAATATTTCACAAATTTGTTTTGCCCTGAATTATTTAAAAATACAATATAAATATGCTTGAAATGTGATTTTTTTATGAAATCCAATTCTAAAAGTTAAAGGATTTATCTTTAATGATAATTAAAAACAAAACACAAAAATCAAAATTTCCCATTCTCTTATCTATGTAGCAGCTATCATGAGCTACAGCAGCAGGAAATTATTTCTACTCTTGCATGAAGCTGCAGAAAATTTAATGCTGAGTAATGAGTTTCTTTTGAACTCCACCATTCTTTAGTATGCATTATAGTGTTAGTTACTGATGATTTGTTTTCTCAGTTAAAGCACATGCACATAAAATCTAGCACTTTATATTGCCTCTAAAATTACCCTAATGCAAATGCTACTTAGTAAGAATTGACTGTAGTTTTAATTACCATATATTATAAAGTGAACTAATATAACCTTCTAGAAGTTGTAAATAAACTATATTTGAATTTGTACTATATTTTCCTGTAAGTATTCAAGATTCATGGAACACATATTAAGCAAACATGCTGAAATAGATTTTCCTGCTTTGTATGTAATTTGTCAGTATAGGGTAAATTACAGTCAGTTGTTTTAATCTTAATTATTACTTATTGCATAAATAAAAATACTAATTGGTAATTGGGTCAAAAACACTAATGAATATTAGCATCTAACTCAGTTTTAACACATAGTAGTGTTAGGTAGATAGTGAGGTACTTCTGTCCCCACCTGGGAACAAAGGCCCCCTAGCAATTATCACACCTAGGGGAAGAGGAAACATGCTACCAATCTGCCAAGCAGAACCTAGCAAACCAGCCGGAAAAGAATGCCGAATATTCCCTAGCCCAAGTGGGCCAACCAGCACAAGGTACAAGAAGGTCTGGAAGATGACCTAGAACAGCCTAACGCTAATTATCATGTCATTACCTTAAATCTACCTCACTGTTCATTGCCTCAAATGGGCTTTCAGAGAGGCTCATAAAAGAGCCACATGTGTAGTAAAGCTCAGGTTGTATAACTCCCAATTGTCCATCAAAGTGGTTCTATGGTAATATCTGAACGAGGAGGGCCCAACCCAGACACCATAAAACAAGACCCAGACCATAACGAAGGCCCTTTTGTTATGACAGGAGATTTGTTCTTTGTCTTTGGCAAATGAATCTTGCTCTTGCTCTGAAAACCTATCTTGTCCTTACTCAATAAACTTCATTTCACACTTGCCTTGCTTTTTCCGTGTCTGGTCATTCTTCAGCTAAGAGCATACCCAGAACAGAAAACAAGATTGCCAAACAGACAGTAGGAATTTGATAAGTATTTGCTGAGTGCATAAATAAATAAATGGATTAATGCATCTCATTAAGTAATATTGAATAAATAAGAATCAGCAAATTGAAGTCTCATTTAGAAATCTGTTAAATTGTAAAATTAAATATAACCATACCTGACTTAGTTTCATCACTGGAAATAAGGTAATCCCAAATGAATAGTATAAAACAGTATAATCTTTTCTGAATAAAAAATAGTATTTGTTTTGAGTAGAATGTGATTTATGAAATCTTATAACATAGTAGTTGTAATATTGGGTTTTGAATTCAGAACAATTCACCTGGATTCTAATCATGGGTCTTAATATTAGAACCCTGGGCAAAATTTTTAACCTCAAAACTTGTTCCTTTTTTGTAAAACTTGGAAAACAAGGTTGATCTGAAAAAAGAATGTTGTATTTAGAAAACAATTGACAAGATATAACTCATAATAAGAACACCATAAAATATTGCTGTTATTATATTTAGTACCTGTATGAAATAGAAATTTCTCTTAATGTGAAAAATAGCATAATATTTCCAATATGTTAAAAAAGTTTGTTTGATATTAATTAATGAAATTATACTATTTTTATTTTTTTAATTTCAGAATATTACAGAGGTAAAGGTTTAGATTATGTATATTGCCCTGACCCCATCCGAGTCAAAGCTTCAAGTGTGTCCATGCCCCAGATAGAGTGCACAATGCCCACTGAGTGTGTATATACCCATGTCCTCCTCCCCCCCTCCCATCTGCCTGACACACAATGAAGATTATTACTATATGTGTACTTAAGAGTTGACCAGTTAAAACCAATTTCATGGTGAGCACATGTGCTGCTTGTTTTTCCATTCTTGGGATACTTCACTTAATAGAATGGATTCCAGCTCTATCCAGCATAATACAAGAGGTGCTAGATCATCATTGCTTTTTTGAGGTTGAGTAGAACTCCATGATATACATAGACTACATTTCATTAATCCACTTGTGTACTGATGGGCACTTGGGTTGTTTCCACATCTTTGCAATTGTGAATTGTGTTGCTATAAGCATTTGCATACTGATGTCTTTTTTATAGAATGTCTTTTGTTTTTTGGGGTAGATGACCAGTAATGGGATTGCTGGAACAAATTGTAGCTCTATTTGTATCTCCTTGTGGTATCTCCATGTTGCTTTCCACAGAAGTTGTACGAGTTTGCAGTCCCAGCAGCAGTGTATGAGTGTTCCTATCTCTCTGCATCCACACCAACATTTATTGTTTTGGAACTTTTTAATAAAGGCCATTCTCACAGGAGATAAGTGATATCTCATTGTAGTTTTGGTTTGCATTTCTCTGAAGATTAGAGATGTTGAGCATTTTTTTCATATTTTTGTTAGCCATTAGCCTATTTTATTTTGAAAAGTTTCTGTTCATGTCCTTTGCCCACTTATTAATAGGGTTGCTTGATTTTTTTCTCACTGATTTTTCTGAGTTCTAAATAGATTCTAGTTATCAGCCCTTTATCAGATGTGTAGCATGCAAACATTTTCTCCATTTCTGTAGGTTGTCTGTTTGCTCTAGTGATAGTTTATTTGGCTGTGCAGAAGCCTTTTAATTTAATTTGATCAGGTCCCATTTATTTATTTTTGTTGCTGCCGTGATTACCTTTGGGGTCTTCTTCATAAATTCTTTGCCTAGGTCAATGTCTATAAGAGTTTTTCCAACATTTTATTCTAGACTTCTTACAGTTTCATGCCTTAGGTTTAAATCTGTTATCCACTATGAGTTGATTTTTGTGAGAGGTGAAAGGTGTGGATCCTGTTTCAGTCTTCTACATGTGGCTATTCAGTTTTACCAGCACCATTTAATGAATAAGGATTCTTTTCCCCAGTGTATGTTTTTATCTGCTTTGACAAAGATTAGATGGCTATATGAGGATGGTTTTATATCTGGGCTCTCAGTTCTGTTCCAGTGGCCTATATCTCTGTTTTTGTGCCAGTCGCATGCTCTTTTATTTACTATAACTTTATAGTATAGTTGAAGTCTGGTAAATTGATGCCTCCCAATTTGTTCTTTTTGCTTACGATTGCTTTTGCTATAGGGGATCTTCTCTGGTTCCATAAAAACCATAGAATTATTTTTTCTAGATCTGTGAAAAATGATGTCAGTATTTTAATAGGGATTACATTGAATCTGTAGATCACTTTGGGTAGTATAGACATTTTAACAATGTTGATTCTACCGACCCATGACCATGGTATGATTTTCCACATGTTTACATCATCTGTTATTTCATTCCTCAGTGTTTTGTAGTTCTCCTGTAGAGGTCTTTTACTTCTTAGTTAAATATATTCCTAGGTACTTTATTTTCTTTTATTGCTATTGGGAAGGGTAGTGAGTCTTTGATTTGATTCTCAGTTTGACTGTTGGCATATTGGAATGTTACTGATTTCTGTACATTGATTTTGTATCCTGAGACTTGGCTGAATTTGTTTAAGAATTCCAGTAGTCTCATGGCAGAATCTTTGGTATTTTCTAGATATAAGGTCATATCATCAGCAAGAGCAATCATTCGACCTCTCTTGTCAAATATTATTGGTGGTTTTAAAAATGTGAAAAAAATGTAGCATTTTGGCTTTGTCTGCAGAGAGAAAGTGTAATGGGAGGCTAGGAAATGATCCTACTAAATTTATTGTTTGACAATATTTAATTAAATAAATTTATTTAAATTTTCATTTAAATATTTATTTAAATGAAAAACAAACCCTGCCATTATATATTTTTATTTGTGCCTTAAATGTGTTTGTCACATGGATCCATTTAATTAAGCTATGTGATTAAATTTCCTTTTAACAACTTTTTAATTTATAGTATAGAATACAGTTAAATAAATCAATTAATACATATACATGGGTGATTATTCAATATGATATTAGTATGTTAGTTGGAGAGTATTTGAGTATAGTTTTCTACCCAAATAACTTATAAGTGGAAGATTAATCACACTCTATTACTTGATTTTTAATAATTTCTCTAGCTTCATTTATTAGCAAAACATATCGTACCATTCCTCTTATATTTTAAATGATATATATCAGACTGAAAAATAATAATATTTTTTTGTTTATTTTATGCTAAAATTTCAGTCTGTAGTAAACTAGATAGTATTTCAACCATATAGAGAAATTCATGTGGAGTTTTAAACAGAATTTATTTCAATATGCATTTTTGTCATGTCTAAAAAATATATTCAAGAGAAAATAGTTTGAACTAAACAACTCATATGATTTGGAAGTACTTTTTTTTTTTTTATTTCGGCATATTACGGGGGTACAGATTTTAAGGTTTCAATAAATGCCCATTTCCCCCCCTCCCCCCAAAAGTCTGAGTCTCCATCATGACCATCCCCCAGATGGTGCACTCCTTTAATCCAAACTTCTTGACTCACACAGAAAGAAATTTTTAACAGTCCATTCCTTTATTATTTCTACTGGGTACTTATCTTAAAATTGTGAATAAATATTTCCAAAAGTAAAATCTATACCTATATTTCCTTTTTTAAAAAAGAATGTCATGTTTCTCTTCAAAAATCATTTCTTTTGATATTTTTCTAGGGCTTTTTTACGTTAAAAGCAGGCAGTGTTGTTTTTTTTTTTTTAATTTGGTAACAAGTATTCATTAAATCAATGTGTAAAATATTTTTAAACAAATGTTCTTTGTATTAAAATATCTATCTCTATTTTCTATGAGGGTTCTTTTAAAACTATTAAACTATTTATTAGGAATGGTATAACCCTTCTTACATTAAAACTAAGTGAAGCAGAAGCTTATGTCATCTGTACTTCTGCTACACTCCCATTAAAACAAACTTTACATTTATTTATTAAAATGGCTTTCTCTATATAGAGGAGAAAATAAGGGAAATTATTTAATGTGCATTCATGTGTGGGGAGTGAGGTTCACATTAGTTATGCACTGTGGAGAACAATTTTTTTCTTTGAATCTTCATCACTTTATTCTTTTTTAAGATTTGCCTTCAACTTTTAGCTTGTACTTCTACTATCTTCTTAAACCATCATTTTACTCTATATCCTCAACCATACTTTGCTAATCTTTAATATTGCCCTCATTTTTTCTACTGTACTTGCCAAAAGCCCACATTTCTTTTACTTTAGAATAGACTTTCATTGAGCTCAATTCTTCTAGATTCAGACTTTCACCTTACCACCCACTATATCCAGCAGGCTTCTGTCAAATAGAGATACATACCTTTGCCAAACACAATGTACATTTCCCTTACATAAAAACTGTATTTGCCTATGCTGTTTTGTCTACTTACCTGTTAAGATGCTAACTCTGTTTGTATTACAATAAGTCAGAACCAGCTTTATGTAGTCAGATTCTGAGCTTTGTCTTTCAATATGTGTGGGTCTTTATTGAATCTGTATAATATATGTTGATGTTTAATCATTCAGACGATAACTAAATGCTATATTTCTCCAAGGAATATCTGTTATAGATGTGAATTATAGATAAAAGAAATACTATACTAAGAAAAATGTCATTACTGGTGATTTCAATAGTATCATTGTCATTTCAGAGAACAGCTTACCATTTATTCCTGATTACTTGAAATAGAGAAACTGTTACATCTGTATAATTAAATGTTTCATGTTAATTTAACTGAAAGTTGTTGAATAGTAAATTTTAATCATATATCTTCAATTTTGATTGTTTTAGATTCATGTCAATGAATTGTAGGGAGACTGAATTGGAATAGAGAAAGCTCCTGAATCTAAAAACCAATAACCTTCACTTTAATTTGCACTCTGAGCAGAAATTATAAAATTGTATGATTTAGAAGTTATGATTTTAGTTTAACTGATAAACTGTAAAGAATCTATGCAGACACAGATGTCCCACTAAAATTTTTATATTACATTCATCCTTGTATGATTTCCAATATTTTTCTATATTTAGTCCTTTGCTATTCTCATCCATTCTAAAGGTTTTCAATGATATTTATGCATTGACTAATTTTTATTTATGTCTCCTGACTAATTCTTTTCCCTACTCTCTCATTTTGATTGCTCAACTGTGTACAAAACATCACCATATCACATCTCAAACTTATGTCAAAAACTATATTCTTTTTTTATAATTTTGTATTTTTCTTCTTTTTTTTATTTTAGCATATTATGGGGGTACAAATTTTAAGGTTACATATATTGTCCATATCCGCCTCCACCCTTAAGAAGCACCCTTAAGAGCTTCAAGAGTGATCATCCCCCATAACACTCATTATGTATACCGGTCCCCTCCTCCCCCCTCCCACCTGCCCAATACCCGATAAATATAATTCTTATATGTCCACTTAGGTGCTGATCAGTTAATATCATATGTGGTGCTTGTTTTTCCATTCTTATGATACTTCACTTCGAAGGATGGGTTCCAGCTCTATCCAGGAAAATACAAGATGTGCCATATCACCATTGTTTCTTATTGCAAAGCTGTGGAAACCACCCAAGTGCCCATCAAAACATGAGTGGATTAATAAAATATGGTATATGTATACCATGGAGTATATTCAGCTCTAAGCAAAACTGTACTCTTGATATTTATACTAAATCTACTCAATCCACATTCTTGCCCATCTCCTTTGATGGCACTAACATCTTTCCTGTTGCTCAGACCAACAAATCTGTACTCTACCTTGATTACTCTTTTTCTCATCACACAAATGCTTTACCAGGGAATCTTGTTGGTAGTGTTAGTATAAAAATATACAGAAAGCATACCTATGTAATTTTCTCACAATAAAAATCAACTTGAATTCAAGTGTCAGCATCCATAAATCTAAGTTTTAAACTACAGAGTATATGATGTATAGAAAAACAGACAATACTATAAAAAGCAATAAGATGAATAAAAATGTGCAACATTCTAAATGACAACTAACATAGATTTTATAACAAGACAATGGCATAGAATAAAAAGTGGGAAAGTTCTAGATTTACAGAGAATTAGGCACACAACAACCAAATGTAACGGTCTTGATTTGAAAAATCATAAAAATGTAATTTGATAAATTAGGGAAGTTTGAATACTTCCTAGATGTTTAACATTATATAATATAAAAATATTAATTTGATGATGACTATCATGTATCATGGGCTAATATGTTTTGATAGCTCAGATTTGTCTCAAGAAGCCTCAATGAGAAAAGGGCAATAAAAAGAGGGTAATAGATGAAACAAGTACGGTAAAGTTAGGTAGTTGTATAATAAGGCTGACCCTAATGGTGCCTAAGTATTAGTGTCTCCTTTCAGTGTATGACTTAAAATATTTCTAATAAAATGCATAAAAAAATCTAGAATCTGAATAAATAAATCTCACCTTATCCATTGTGTCTGTACTGCTCTGAGTCACCCTAATTTGAGTATTTAAATGTCCTGAAATTTAATTTTGTGTATTTCTTCCAAGTTTTTCTGGTTTTAAGGTCACAATACTTAAGCCATGCTGGAGTTATTTCTACCTGAGTCCCACCAAGCAAACACTATCTGCCTTTTCCTTCCAATCGCAATGGAATAAAATCAGGCAAGTTTTTCCAGTTATATCATTTTTTAACAATTTTCTTATTTGAGTTACAGTATTTGCAAAGGCTCTGTCAGAATAACAAAATGAGCACTGAGAAGAAATTAAGCAAACAAACAAATAAATGTGCAAGAGCCAGAGGTGGTATCCATGGCCTATAAGGTTTTTGAGAAACGGGTTGGTCATATGTAGAAAAATGAAACTTAACCATAGCAGATACAATAAGCTCCTTCTCTAGTTTTTCATTCAGTTTATTCTCTTAAATTAAATATTTAAGATAATGATGCAATTTTAATGTTTTTGCTATCTCAAATATATCTTAGTTCTCTGAGTAACTCTACATTTTTAATGAGAAAACTTTACAAAATTATCTAGTGAAGAAAAATTTTCTAAAAAATATTGTTAAAGAAAGTAATAGAGTTAAAAATTGAGATTAATCTTTTGGTTTTGAAAGCAGTAAATAAGAGGAAAATAACATTTTTCTAAATAGTATTATCTTTCCTAAAATTTAAGTAAATTACATTTAACTAAGTCCATAGGTGTTTTATGTTTTCTTTTTAAAGAATGTTAATATATTTAATAGAATATACTTTAAAAGGAATTGGAAGATTTTAGTTAAAATACTGCTAGGACAGTTTATAGAATATATTCGAGGGAATAAGAATGAGACTTTTTATTTAGATTTGCTTTCTGTGTGCTACATACAAAAGTGATTGTGTTCACTCCATGAAATCTCCTTGAGTTAATTAAGTTACAAGGAGACTAACTGAATAGCCTTGTTTGTTTGAGTATTTGGCATTGGTACTGTGAATAAGTAAAATTGATTTTCTAGGGAGTTATTTTCATTCAATATTACCAACTAAAGTCTGGCTATCTGAGTATGACAAATATGTTTTTTAAATGGATTATCTATAAGGCATAAGGAGGAATGTTTCAGAAGACCATAACAATACCCAAGAATAATGCTTACGTGAATTAGAAGTTTGATTTTGGAATGCGGTATCTCTATGTTTTTATAATAGTAAGCTGTGAGCAAGCCAAGGATTCTTAATTCAGGGCACATTCAGCGTTTATACAAACTGAGGTTTTATTCACTTGCTCTGTTTTCAAAGATGTATAAAACATTACAATAAGTTTTCTAATCAATTACACAATCTGGGAATTTAGAATATAAAAAATAAAGGGACAAAATCAATTTAACTATTTGCATTAGAGCTAAATATGTAACGTATTTTGTTAAGATGACAGATAATTATTTGTTATATATAATTATTCAGGGATATTTTATTAGATTTTTCTATCATTTTAAAACTATTATATGTTGGTATAAAAACCTAATCATAGTGACCAAAGTCAGTACTTTGCTAAATGGCTCTGAAGTATCTTAGTTAATTATAATTTACAATATTACCTAGCAAATTCTTGGAATGGATTTAGACAGAGAGTATCTATAGAGAACATGTTTACAAGTGTAATTACACCTGAATCCTGGGGGGAGTGAGTGTAAAGGGAGTTCTTCCAATGGGGTACAACATTTTATTCAATATATTAGCATTTCTGCTTTTGAACTTCTCATTCTGCAACCATCTATTTCTCTAATATAAATTGAGGGAAACCCACAGGTCATGTAGAACAGTAGTCTTCATCTTGTGATACGTGGACATTTGTCATCATAGGAAAACTTTCTAAAAACTCATGTACAGATTATTTTAAAAGAATATTTTTCCAAATCCTTAACTTTTGTATGTACTTTTCCCTAGTCTGACCTGCTTGACCACTCTGCCTCCTATTCCAATCTTCTCCACAATTAGGCTTCTGTCATTTTTACAAGTGTAAGCATATCTTATATCCCAATAAGGTTTATTGCCCTATGCTATAAAAATTTCAGAATCATTAAGCAAAACTCCTTACTCAAGCTTTATAACACTGCTTTACATCTTAATTAACTGCATTTCCAATAAAATTTACTTTTATAATTAAACATTTCCAAAGGTTGTAATCTGTCATGTTATTGTGGTCAATGGTGAACCAGTAATAAATGAAATGCTATCTCAAGCCAGAACAAGATGTTTTACAACTGAAAATATTATTAGCATAGAAAATATTTTAAAAGTATATGTAAATTATAAATAACAATTTATATTTAAAATATGAATAATTATAAATAATATAAATATATACACATGCATTGCCTGTTTTAAATATGGACCTAAACATGTATAAAACATTAAAGGAAATTTTTGGAGATGTGAAATTGAAATCAAAGTTCAAGAATAAAAAATAAAAAATATGACTGTTTAAGAGGGTCTTATTATTGGTATATAGGAAAGCTGCTGGTTTGTGTACACTGATTTTGTAACTTGAGTATTTGCTGAATTTGTTTATCAATTCCAGGAGTTTCTTGGTGGAATCGTTGGGTTTTTCTAGATTTAAGATCATATTACAGTCCTCTATTTAAGAAAAAAAAAACTACTTAGGTTGATAAAGTAAAAACAGAAGAAAATAAGTTTATATGGAAGATTTCTTTATAATTTTCTGGAAGAAACCTGGTTGATTGGGAGAACTGCTACTGTATTTCTTTAAAATGACGCTCATACTTGGCAATCCAAACACCTTACCAATACTCTCTCTATACTAATACTTATGGAGTTGCCAATAATATTGCTCTTATATTATTAGTTTAATCTCATTTTAAAAATAGAAGTGATTCAGAATGAAATATTAATAGCCATCAGCTGTAACAATCATTTGTCTACATGAGAGCAGCAATCACTTTCCAAAGGATATGATAGTTTCTACAATTCTTTCCTGTTTTTTAGAGTTAAATTTCCTCTTTATGAAGATTTATTTATTTAAATTTATTTAAAAGATTCATTTATAAATAAATTCCTATAAAAGTTCATGCTTTATTTCCCCTTGGATTGAGTAATAGAGCATTATAATATAAATGATTTCTAATATACCTGTAAAGATATGAGAAAAAAATGTTAATCCATCTAAAAATAATAAACAAGTATATATTTTTAACAGGTATTTTCATAAATTTATATATGGCTCTTATAGTTATATTTGATGTCATAGTATTACTAATATTTTTTCTCAATTATAGGACACCATCTGTTGTAAGATAAAACACTGATTCAATGGTAGATTTGATAAGGATAATATTAAAACTATCTATAAATAGTTCAAAAATAGAAAATATTCTACTGGTTATTAATTAAAATTTCATGAAAATATAATGAAATATTTCATGAATATAATACAAATCTATTTATACTAAAAAAAAAATCATATCGTCTGCAAAAGGCCATAGTTTGACATCCTCTTTCCTTATTTGGATACTCTTAATTTCCTTCTCTTGCTTGACAAAGAAGGGGGAGGAGGATAAGAGGATGGGTGAAAACCTAATGAAGGAGTACAGTAGACATCCAGGTAACTGGTACACTTTTAACCCTGATGCAAGCATCATAGAAGTGATCTATGTAACCAAAACCATTTGTACTCCCATAATACTTTGAAAAAGAAAGGAAAGAAAGAAAGAAAGAAAGAAAGAAAGAAAGAAAGAAAGAAAGAAAGAAAGAAAGAAAGAAAGAAAGAGAAAGAAAAAGTAAAGAGAAGAGCAGCTTTCAGCTTGTTCATGTACTTTTCAAATGGATGTTTGTAGATTTGAAATAACTATTAAGTAAATTTATTAAAAGTGATGTAAATTTCAAACAACTTAAAATATGGTGGGAAATACATCCTTTGTTACTATTTACATTAATGATAAAATGTAAGAGTTCAACTTGAAAATATGATGAGTATAAAATGTTATTTATGATTTCTAGAGAAAAAAATAATTGAAGATCACTGATCCAGAGGCCTTTCTATTTGCCTACTCTGACTGTTCTCGGCTTTGTACTGTATTTATTGCTTTAATCTCCATAAATATTGTGATTTTCTCAGCTCCTGGTGTCATTTAAGTCTTTTGATGTTTGTATTCATTTTGCAAGCCCTAACATCAATTTCAATTATCTCTAAATGCATACCATGAAAGGCAAAGAGTCTGATCCCAAGGCTCTGGCATTGACATTCTAGGTTTATCAATAACTTGTCTGTGACCTCCAGAAGAGAGAAACTGATGGCCACTACTGGGTCATATTTAGATTAATTTATTTATTTATATTTATATTTTATTTTTACATTGACATACAACACTGTATGTTTTGATTATGTGCAATGCAATATTTTTTTTGAAGTTTCTTTTTTAAAATTTTTTTATTATCTCATATTATGGGAGTACAAATATTGTTAGGGTTATATATCTTGCCCCTGCCCCTCCTCCCCCACCCCGCTATGCCAGAGCATCTAGCGTGTCCTGCCTCCAGGTGGTACGCACCACACCCACTGTGTAAGTACACACCCTTCCCCTACTCCCCCCTTCCACCTGCCCACTTCCCGATTACAGATTTTTTTTCAGACATTTTGGTTACAATGTATATCTTTACCTCTCCCTAAAAAGGGACAAGGTAATCCCTTCCCTTCCCCATAATGCTCACCATTTCCGTAAGATGTGTCTCCCCCCAACAACTCTCTGTTGAACACTACTGTTTTTTGGGCACCATAGTTTTACTCAGTCAGTACTAATTTGATGGCGAGCAGATGTGTAGCCCATTTTCCAGATCTTGTGTCATCTTGCTTTGTATTACAAGCTTAAGCTTCATCCAGGATAGCATAAACAGCGCTAGCTCACTGTCGTTTCTTAGGATTGAGTAATATTCCATTGTAAGCATAAACCACATTTTAGTTATCCACTCATGAAATGACAGGCACTTGGGTAGTTTCCATGACTGTACAATAGTGAATTATGCTGCCATTAACATTTGGGTGCAGATGTCTTTATAATAGAGAGACTTATGTTCTTTTGGGTAGATGCCCAACAATGCTATTGCTGGGTTGAATGGTAATTCTATTTCTAGCTGTCTGAGGTATCTCCAAATTCTTTTCCACAAAGGTTGCACTAATTTGCAGTCCCACCAACAGTGTAAGAATGTTCCTCTCTCTCCGCATCCTCGCCAGCATTTGTTCCTTTGCAATTTCCCACAGACCATTCTCACTGGAGTTAGGTGGTATCTCATTGTGGTTTTGATTTGCATTTCTCTAATGATTTGAGATGTTGAACATTTTATATGTTTGCAGGCCATTATTCTGTCTTCTTTGGAGAAGTTTCTGTTGTTTGATTTTTTCTTGTTTATTCTTTTAAGTTCTAGATAGATTCTTGTTATTAGACCTTTATCAGAAGCGTAGAGAGCGAATATTTTCTCCCACTCTGTGGGCTGTCTATTTGCTCTAATGATCGGTTCCTTGGCAGTGCAGAAACTTTTTAATTTGATCAGATGCCATTTGTTTATTTTTGATGCAGTGGTGATTGCCTTGGGGGTTTTCTTCATGAATTCTTTGCCTAGACCAATATCTGATAGGATTTTCCCAACATCTTCTAGGATTCTTAAAGTTTCATGCCTTAGGTTTAGGTCTGTTATCCATCTTGAGTGAATTTTTGTGAGAGGTGAGAGGTTGGGATCCTGATTTGCTCTTCTGCATGTTGCTAACCAGTTTTCCCAGCACCATTTATTGAAGAGAGAATCTTTTCCCCATAGTATATTTTTGTCTGCTTTATCAAAGATTAGGTTACCATATACAGATGGTTTCATCTCTGGAATCTCAGTACTATTCCAGATATTGATGCTTCTATTCTTGTGCCAGCACCAGGCTGATTTAACTATTATTGCTTTATAGTACAGCTTGAAATCAGGAAGACTGATGCCTCCCAGTTTGTTCTTTTTACTTAAGATTGCTTTGGCTATACGTGGTTTTCTCTGGCTCCATAGAAAGCAAAGAATTATTTTTTTCTAGATCTGTTAAGAATGTTGGTGGCATTTTGATGGAGATTGCATTGATTTTGTAGATCACCTTAGGTAATATTGACATTTTAACAATATTGATTCTACCAATCCATGAACATGGTAGATTTTTCCATCTGTTTAAATCATCTGCAATTTCTGTTTTTAGTGTTTCATAGTTCTTCATATATAAATCTTTCATATCTCTCGTTAAGTATACTCCTAGGTATTTAATTTTCTTTGGGGCTATAGTAAAGGGTATTGCATTTTTGATTTGAGTTTCTGCTTGATGGTTCTTGGCATATATGAATGCTTTGATTTGTGTATATTGATTTTATAACCTGAAACTTTACCAAATTCATTTGTCAAATCTAGGAGTCTCTTGGATGAATCCATGGGATTTTCTAGATATAATATCATATCATCGGCAAAGAGTGAGAGTTTGATTTCATCTGCTATAACTTGGATGCCCTTAATACCCCTCTCTTGCCTGATTGCTATAGCTAGGACTTTGAGTACTATGTTGAATAGGAGGGGAGAAGGTGGCCATCCTTGTCTATTTCCAGTTCGAAGAGAGAATTATTTCAATTTTTCCCCATTTAGGATGATATTAGCAGTTGGTTTGTCATAAATGGATTTGATAAATTTAAGATATGGGCAGTCTATGCTTATTTTGTTAAGAGTTTTTATCATAAAGGTATGTTGGACTTTGTCAAATGCTTTTTCTGCATCTATTGACAGAATCATATGGTCTTTGTTCTTGCATTTATTTATAAAGTGAATTGCATTTATAGACTTGCATATGTTGAACCAGCCTTATTTTAAAGTATATATAAATTGTTGTGTAATGATTAAATTTAGCTAATGTATCACCTCAAATAATTATCATTTTTGTGGTTGCAGCAAATAACATTCACTATCTTTGTATTTCTGAAGAATACTGTGTATTATTAACTATAGTCACCTTGCTGCACAATAGATCTGAAATTTATTCCTCCTATCTAACTGTAATAATGTGTCATCTAATCAACATGTCTTCATCCCGTCTACCTTTAACCACTCCAGCCTCTAATAACCACCATTACATTGTCTACTACTATAGGATCAAATTTTTTAGACTTCATATATGAGTGAGACCACACTTTATTTGTCTTTCTGTGAATGGATTATTTCACCTAACTTGTTTTCTTCTGGTTCATCTATCTTTTCACAAATGACAGGATTTCATTCTTATTTATGGCCGAATAGTATTCTATTGTGCATATACACCACATTTTTTTAAATCTATTGATCTATTGATAGAT
Organism: Microcebus murinus; assembly: GCF_040939455.1. Taxonomy (NCBI): domain Eukaryota; kingdom Metazoa; phylum Chordata; class Mammalia; order Primates; family Cheirogaleidae; genus Microcebus; species Microcebus murinus. The sequence goes on from NC_134114.1 coordinate 21,017,378, forward strand.
TTTAGGCTGATTCAACCTAAAATCTATCAATGGACGAATTTTAGGTTGATTGTGTATTTTAGCTATTGCGAATAGTGCTACAATGAACATGCGAATGCAGATATTTCTTTAACACACTGATTTCATTTCTTTTAGATATATACAGTGTAGTGGGATTTCAGGAGAACATGGAAGTTCTACTTTCAATTTTTTGAAGAACCTTGTTACTGTCTTTCATAATGGTTGTACTAATTTACATTCCCCCAACAGTGTATAAGGATTTCTTTGTCTCCATATCCTCATCGACACTAGTTACCATTTATTTGTTTGATTACAGCCACTCTAACTGATATGAGATGATATTTCACTGTGGTTTTGACTTAAATTTCCCTGATGTTGAGTATTTTTTAATTTATATATTGGTCTATTATATGTCTCTTTTTTTTTGAGAAATGTATGTCAAGGTCTTTTGCTTATTTTTTAAGCAAGTATTTTGTTCTTTTTTCTGTTGAGTTCCTTATGTATTTTGGATATTAACCCATTTTCAGATGTATAGTATGCAAATATTTTTGGTCATTTTGCAATCTATCTCTTGACTCTGTTGCTTGCTTCCTTGGAAGTACAGAAGCTTTTTAGTTTGATGCAAACCCATTTGTCTATTTTGGCTTTTGTAGCTTTTGCTTCTTTTTAGGTCTTATATAAAAATCCTTGCCTATACCAATGTCATGAAGCATTAACTCTATGGGTTTTTTTAAGCAGTTTTATAGTTCAAAATCTTACAGACGTCTTTAATTCATTTTGAGTTGAGAGATAAGATTCTAATTTTATTCCTCTGCCTGTGTACATCCAGTTTTCTCAACACTGTTTATTAAGAAGACTATCCTTTCCCCAAAGTATGCTCTTGGCATCTTTGTTGAAATCAGTTGACTTTAAATGTATGGATATTTTTATGGGGTCTGTATTCTATTCTATTGGTCAAAGTAACTGCTTTATGCTACGGTAATGCTGTTTTGGTTACTATAGGTATATATTATATTTTAAAGTAAGGAAATATGTTGCTTTCTTCTTTTTGTTTAAAAATTGCTTTGGTTATTCAGAGTATTTTGTGGTTGCATAAAAAAGTTTAGAATTTTTTTTATTTTAGTAAAGAATGTATACAAAAAAGAAAACTACAGGTATATATTTGAGGAAAAAAGAGACGAAAATTCTTGACAAAATTTTACAGAATCAAATTAAACAGCATATTGGAAAGATCATGCACTAAAGTCTCAGGATACAAATAAACTAATGAGTGGCATTTCTATGCACCAATAACAACTAAGGCAAGAACCAAATGAAGAACTCAATTCTATTTCTAATTCTTACCAAAAAGGAAAAGAAAAAAAGAAATCCCTGAGAATATACTTAACCAAGAAGGGGAAAAATCTGTACAAGAAACATTTATGAAAGATATCATAGATGACACAAACAAATGGAAAAAAATATTCCATGTCATGGATTGGAATAATCAATATCATTAAAATGACCATATTGTCCCAAGAAATTTACAGATTCACAAATTTCCTATCAAAACACCAATGTCATTTTTCATAGAATTAGAAAAAAACAATACTAAATTTCATATGGGACCATAAAAGATCCCGCATAGCTAAAGAAATCCTAAGCAGAAAGAACAAATGTGGAAGTATTACATTACCTAACTTCAAATTATACTACAAGTCTATAGTAACAAAAATAGCTTCATAAATCAATGAAACAGAATAGAGAACCCAGAAATAAAAGCATATATCTACAACCAACTTTTCAGAAAAGTAGACAAAAACATACATAGGGAAATGGACACTCTATTCAATAAATGGTGCTGGGAAAGTTTCACAGCCATATGAAAAAGAAGGAAACTTGACCCATATTCCTCATCATGTAAAAAACAAACTCAAGGCGTATTAAAGGCTTAAATATAAAACCTGAAACCAAAATTTCTAAAAGAAAATCCAGGGCAAAGTCTTCTGGACATTGCCCTAGTCAAATAATTTATGACTGAGACCCCAAAAGCAAATGGAACAAAAACAAAAATAGGCAAATGAGACCCAGTTAAACTAAAAAGCTTCTGCATAGCAAAAGAAATAATCAACAGAGTAGATAACCTATAGAATGGGAAAAAATATTCACAAACTGTTCATCTGACAAAGGACAAATGTCCAGAATGTACAAGGAACTCAAACTACTCAATAAGAAAAAAAAAAAAAAAAAGAAAAAAAACATTGAAAAGTGGGCAAAGGACATGAACAGATATTTTCAAAAGACATAAAAATGCCCTACAAACATATAAAAATGCATATTAAAACCACAATGAGATATCATTTTCTGGAAGTCAAAATGGATATTACTAAAAAAGCAAAAAACAACAAATGGTGAAAATGTGAAGAAAAGGTGTACTTATCTACTCTTGGTGGGAATGTAAATTAGTTCAATTTCTATAGAAGCCAATATGGATATTTCTTGAAAGACAAAAAAATAGAACTACCATCCAATCCAGCAATCCCAATACTGGGTATCAATCAAAGGAAAATAAATCATTATATCAAAAAGCTACCTACATTTGTATGTTTAGTACAGCACTATTCACAATACCAAAGATATTGAATTAAGCTAAGTGTCCATCAAACAATGATTTGATAAGGAAAATGTGGTGTGTTCGTGTGTGTATAAATCATGAAATACTATTTATCCATAAAAAAGAATTTACTTTCTGATATCTTAAATTTAAATTCATAGAAGTAGATATATTATACTTTCCCTTCACTAGGAAATCATTTAATACAGAACCTTGTGGAATTACCATTGAAATCATTTTATAAATCCTCACACAAACTGATAGTAACATATGGAGTCAAATGAATAGTTATATGCAAAATTGATATGTATGGACTGTGCTTAAATTTGCCATGTTTGTGAAAGTACAAAGAATACTTGTTATCATTGCTATTATTCTTTTTTTAAGTTTTAATCATAAATATCAATGGTATTAATAAATGTAATTACAATATGGATATAAATACTGTTATAATTCAATCTTTAAATCTTTATTTAGTTATTTAGACAATATTTTGAAGAGAACATTTACTGTCTAAAAGAATATAAGCATTTGTAAGACTTGTGATACTTTTAACTAAATAGTCAAATATCATAAGACTTAGTTTTAATTTATGTATAATTTTTTGATTCAGTGATTTTAATATAGTCACAGAGTTGTACACACATATTGATAATCTAACTTTAAAAAGTTTTTTCACCCTTAAAAGAAATCCTGTACCCAATAGTAGTCACTCCCCTTTCTTCTCTCTCCCCAATACTTGGTAGCTACTAATCTACTTTCTGTCCCTATTTATCTATTCTAAAAATTTCATATAAATGGCCTTGCTATTATTCTCAGAACTGCTTTTCCTAACATTAGCTACTGTAGAAAGATTATTTCAATAGAATTCAAAGAAAAGTACTGTACTAAATCAAATTAGCACAGTTTTACCATTCTACAATTACAAATTACATACTAGAAGAAAAAGTATACTATTTTCTATACTTTGCAAGGAGAACTAGGTAAATATAATTACTATAAACATAAAATAATAAGCAATACAGTATAATATAGCAAAAGGAGAAGGACCAATCTGAGTGCGCTTAATAAGCCTTATTTAAATCTCCCTAAAGAACAGCTATTGTTCCTTTCCTTTGGAATTTTTCCCTGCTCACTCATGTAGCTCCACATGTAAACTCTAGCACTTTAACTCAGAATTAAACATTTCACGTCAATCCCTTCACTTAACCCAGCAGGAAAGAATTAACTTATACATTTCAATAATACGCAGTACTTAATTCCACTTTTCCCTAATTTAAGATGCTTTCCCTAAATATTACATAAGCCAGTGGTAATTTGATTTTATGTTTTCATTTAAATTATATATATTAGTACCACTGAAATTAATCTCAATACAGTACTTTAAAATAATTAGAAGAGAAGCAGACAGGGAGTAATTTAAATTAAAACATAAACTAAAATTTTATGCTTCCTAAGAAAGAATAGTGTTCAGAAATAATTACATTTTAAGAAGAAAAAAAAAGCTTAATTTATATTTCATTTCAATAGTACACTATAGGATACCATACTACATACAAGAAGAAAATACAAGACAAAAACTAAATGATTAAGAATATACATATTTTTGTATATATCATTTGGATTCATTTATTTAAACTTTGAATTTAGTTATGATAAATTCCTTTTCTTATATTTCATACTTATGAAGTCCCTTTATAGATTTTATATTCCAGGAATAATATGCACAGCTATGCCCCAGTTGCTCTTTAATGATTAAAGGTCTTGTGCTATAGTAAAAGCAAATTGACCAGGTCAAGGTGATTGACTTTTAGCCCTCACAGTGGTACAACTGTCCTAATGATGTAGTTTGATCTCTCTCAAACTCAGTTTTATTTCTGAAATATTAAGTCTCTAAAGTACTTCAGCATTTCCCAAACATTGATCCATAGTATCCCTCATATATCATGGAAGATAGGTTTAAAAATATTAGGCAGATAACCTTTAAGTACCTTTGACCTTATTTATTTATTTGTTTACCAGACATAAAATATACTGGGAAACATACAATATTAGACAATTCCTATTCACAAATACCACTAATAAAATTTTTTTTCTGTAAAAATTCAGGATTTATATATTGTTTCCAACATTTTTTTCATATGCAAAAGAAAATTTTCCTCTTTGGTGTCAAAAATGACCAAACATAGAAAATGTTTTAACTGTCTTTTAGATTTATAGGGGAACCACATAATTTATTGTCCAATCTAGGATTCTTTTGAGAATGAAATGAGGTGTTAACAAAAATAAACCAAGAAGGTAGTTGTTAAAAGGGAATATCCCAGGCAATTTGAAACATATTTTCACTTATTTACAAGTAGATATATAGGCAAAAATCAAAATAACCTTATGAGAAACTATAACTGTAAATGCTATCTATTAGATGTATCAATATGTGTACAGATTTTCTATATTGCTAGCTTCTCATAAAAGAATATTCTCTTTCTGATACTGTGTTTTCTGTTGTTATTTGTTCTGTTTTCACAAGTAATTTGCAACTAATCTTCTGTATAAATATCAAATCAATGCAGATTATATCAGGGTAGCAATTTGGTGCTCTCTTGTCCAATATAAAGATACTAGTCTGAACCCAGTATACTCCAAACTCACTACTCACACAAATACATTGCTATGGACTGAATGTTGATGTCTCCCTCAAATTTTTATGTTGAATGTTTAATCCTCAATGTAATGGTATTAGGAGATAAGAGTCTTTGGGCTGTGATTAGGTCATAGAGCCCTCATAAATGAGATAACTGTCCTTATAAGAGACCCTAGAGGGATCTCTCACTCCATTTCTGCCATGATATGACATGGTAGAAAAAGCAGGAAACAGATCCTGTCCAGACACCAAATCACCTGGCACCTTGACCTTGTGCTCCCTAGCTTCTAGAACTATGAGAAACAAATGTCTATTGTTAAAATCCCCAGTCTATACTGTTTTTGTTATAGTAGCCTCAATAGACTAAGACAACATTTATGATTTCATTTATTCATCATAAATATATGTTTATATATAAATATAAATGATATAACAAATAAATGATAGAAAATAAATTTTAAAATATATAAAAATGTATATATTGCAAGCTTAGAATGTTATAAGGTGAATCAATTTTGCTATATAACATGATGGCTCTGGTGTTTACTTTTTTCCTTTGCTTCATTTCTCTTAAGTAATTTCTGTTTTTAAGTTTGGTTACCTGTCAAAAGGGGATATTAAAGCTCTACTTGTAAGCATAGTTACTTAGAAGAAATTCTGCAATGATATACATAAAAGTCTTATAAAATATGACCAGACTGCTGTGATTCTTTGGTATATATGTGGATATACATTTGCAATAATGTTTACATATGTATGAGTGTAAATTTTAAATAATCATTATTTTCAGTTGTGCATACAGCTACTTTCCTGAATCTCTGGGTATAATAATAAGATTATTATTCAATTATTCTTCCAGTCTTTTCTGTTATGAGTTACTGGCACTTACTATGTATATATAGATATAAGCATATATCCCATAGTCCAGATATAATGACATTGTGTCCATGGTGTAACACACCATCTCCAAGTGCAGTGCCATTTTACTACTATTAGACAAAACATTTTATTAAAAAACATGGTCAATTAGTATGGTATAATATCTATAGGAGGAACGTGGCTATGACTGTTTCATATAATTCAAACTAAGTTCCCTACCTATCAAATTGGTTTTTTTTATAAAATTATTTTGCTGACATTATGTTCATGTTGAAAATTGAGAAATAATATTATGTGCTACACTTTAATACAACAGCTTGTATAACATACCATTAATATGTATATCACTAGTTATTTGTTATTATTTCTCTAACAACAATACAGACGGGATTATTGCTATTTTTGCTGGCATTGTCGTAGTGAGAAAGGTGGTGATGGAGAAGGAGGTATATTACATATTAAGAAGTATCTGTCATCTTTTAAATCCATGATATTACACAGTGCTCTCCAAGCATGATATTTTGTCTGCATTATAGTGATACATTTTATTATTCTTTTTACTTTTTTATTTGTATAAATTTATGGAGTACAAATGGGTACTGATTTTTGTATCTCATGCATCGACATTTATAAAACTCCTCTGTATTATTAAAGCCCAATATTTAATTATTTTTTAAGACATTACTGTTTAACCATATTTAGATGTGTGCTTAAATATATGATTTTTATTTTTATTAGAAAGGTCACTTATGACAATTATTCTGTCTCATAGAAACTTTGAAGGAAAAGGAAAAAGTGTTACTTGCTTGCAGATAGATAATGGACCAAGTAAGATTTTCACTCTCACGGGAATTAATCCTTGCATTCTTAATCTTAATGACATGTTGTCAGCATATTGCCAAAGAATGACACAAACATAATGTGAGTGACAAGAACCATTAATGCATTTCAAAATATAGAGCTAAGTGGAAGACATAAACCAGCATTTTTCATTAGTTCATATGTTAGTCATTAGAAAATATGAAGAGACTAATTAAGACAGACTAGAGTTAATAATATTTCCAATGATCTTAAAGGAACTATGCAACCTAAATTCTCCAAAATAAATACAAAATGACCTTAATTTTTACTTCAACACGTAAATTTTAACTGAAATAGTAAACTTAGTATCCTCAGGGTTTTTTCATAAACATTTTCACAGACAACTTTCATTCATTATTATATTCAATATCATGATATGTCCATTGAATACATAAGAAACAATTTAGGAGCTTATGAGGATGCTCAAGTGAAAATGATAAAAAAATAAGAATAAGGCTTACGGTAACATGACTGCTTAAAATTTAGTAGTAAAGACTTTGCAGTTTCCTTGATCAGAGTACAATATGCAATCTGTTCCTAATACAGGGTACAACAGATTTTTGGGTGAGTTCACATTCCTACATTTATTGATTCAGAAAGTTTTCTTGGCTATTTGTAGTGGCTCACACCTATAATTTCAGCACTCTGGGAAGCTGAGGTAGGAGTATCACTTGAAGTCAGGAGTTCTAGACTAGCCTGGGCAACATAGCAAGACCCTGTCTCTACCAAAAATTTTGTTTTAAGTGAGCCAGATGTGGTGGAGTGTACCTGTACTCCCAGATACACAGAAGGCTGATGCAGGAGGATCGTTGAAGCTCAGGAGTTTGAGGCTGCAGTGAGCTATGATCACACCACTGCACTCCAGTCTATCAATTTGGCAAGAGGATATAACAATTGTGCATATATGTCCACACAATGCCGGAGCACTCAAACATATAAAACAAATATTATTATAGCTAAATAGAGAGATTGACACTACAACAATAACAAATGGAGACTTCACACCATTTTCAGCATTAGACAGATCACTCAGACAGAAAATCAGCAAATAAACATGGAACATATTCCTCACTATAGACCAGCTGGACCCCAAAGGACATTTCATTGAATAGCTGCAGAATACATATCTTCTCCTCAGCACATGGGGCATTCTCCAGCAATATGTTAGGCCACAGAACATATGTTAGGCCACAGAATACCTCTCAAATATTTTTTTTAAATTGAAATTATATCAAGTATTTTTTTCTGATCACAATGGAATAAAACTAGACATTAATAGCAATAGGAACTTAGGAAACTATACAAACATTCAGAAATTTAAAAAAATATTTCTGAATGACCACTGGATCAGTGAAGAACATTAAGAACACTATTAAAAAATTCTCTCAAACAAGTTAAAATAGGAACATAACATACAATGCCCTCTACTACACAGGTAAAGAAGTACTGAGAGGAAAGTTTACAGCAATAAATGCCTACATCAAAAAAGTAGAAAATCTCAATCTAACGATGAATCCACAACCTGATGGCTTCACTACAGAATTATACCAAACATTTAAGGAAGAATTAATACAAATTTTACTAAAACTATTTCAAAAAATTGAGCAAAAGGAAATACTTCCAAACACATTATACAAGGCCAGCATTACCCCACTACCAAAACCAGACAAGGACACAAGAAAAACAGAAAACTACATGACCGTATCTTTGACAAACACAGATGTAGACATTCTCAACAAAATACCAGCAAATAGAATTCCATAGTACATTAAAAAGATCATTTGTCATGATCAAGTGGGATTCATTTTAGGGACACAAGAATGGCACAACATAGGCAAATCAATAAATGTGATACATCATATCAACAGAATAAAGTATCAAAAAACCCCACATGATCATTTCAATTTTATCAAATGCTAAAAAAGCATTTGATAAAATTCAACATCCCTTCTTGAGAAAAATTCTCAAAAAACTAGTTAAAGAAGGAACATAGCTCAACATAATAAAAGCCATAAATAACAGTGAGTATACTGAGTGGGGAAAAAAATGAAAGTCTTTCCTCTAAGATCTGGAACAAGACAAGGATGTCCACTTTTTCACTTTTACTCAACATAGTACCAGAAGTCCTGGTAAGAACAATTAGACAAGAGAAAAGAATAAAGTACATCCAAATTGGAAAGGAAGAAGTCAACTATTCCTGTTTGCAGATGATATAATTTTATATTTGGAAAAAAAATTAAGGTTCTACCGGGGAAACTATTAGAACTGATAAACAAATTCAGTAAAGTAGCAGGATACAAAATCAACATACAAAAATCAGTCACATTCCTATATGCCAACCATGGCCAATCTGAAAAAGAAATCAAGAAAATAATCCCATTTACAATAGCTACAAATAAAATAAAATAGCAATGATCTAAACCAAAGAAGTGAAAGATATTTACATTGAAAGCTTTAAAATATTAATGAAAGAAATTGAAGAGGATACAAAAAAGGGAAGATATTCCATGTTCAAGGATTGAAAGAATCAATATTATTTAAAGGTCCATACTACTCACAGCAATCTATTCTACAGATTAAATGCAACCCCTATGAAGTTACCAATAGGATACTTTACAAAAATAGGAAAAATAATCCTAGTATAGTAAAGGTTCCTCCAAAAATCAAAAATAGAACTATCATATGATACAGTAATCCCACAGCTGGTATATATCTGAAAAGAGAAGAAATCAGTACGTCCAAGAGATACCTGCACTCCCATGTTTATTGCAGCACTATTCACTGTAGTCAAGATATGAAAGCAACCCAAGTGCTCATCAGTTGATGAATGGATAAAGAAAATGGTGTTGCATATACACAATGGAATATTATTCAGTCATAAAAGAGAATAAAATCCTGTCATTTGCAACAACAAGGATGGGACTGGAGAACACTATGTTTAGTGAAATAAAGCGGGCACAGAAAGACAGATATTACCAGTTTTCACTAATATGTGGGAGGTAAAAAAATGAACTCATAGACATAGAGAGCATACTGGTGCTATCAGATGCTAGAAAGGATGCAAAAAATGGGTAGACAGAGGTTTATTAATGGGCACAAAAGTACAGTTAGATAGAAGGAATAATTTAGTGTTTGGTAGCATAGTAGAGTGACTATAGTTAACAATAATTTATTATATACAGGAAAATAACTAAAAGAGTGGAATTGGAATGTTCCTAACAATGAAATGATAAATGCTTTAGAAGGTGGATAGTGAAATTATCCTGATTTGATCATTAAATATACCAAATACGTTTGTATCAAAATATAGCATGTACCCCCATAAATATGTACAACTGGCATATATTCATAACAAAACATTTTAAAGGTATATTTTTAATAGTCATTAATTGCTAACAATCTAAATATGCGTTAAGAGAAACAATATATACATACATTATAGTTTATGCACTTATGTATTTATTTATAAAATAGGACAATAATCTGCAGTTGAGCTAAAAAATTATTTAGCAAAACAAATAGCAGAAAGATAGTGTGTGTATATATATATGGTATAACATAGAAAAAATATATATATATTCTATGTGGTCAGTATATATATATATATTTTCTATGTTATACCGTATATATATACACACACTATCTTTCTGCTATTTGTTATATATATATATATGTATATATATATATATATTTTCTATGTGGTCAGTATATACAAGGTCTGTATGGAATGTACCCAGCCATGTAATATGAAAAATGGAGACATTTATTAAAGAAGAAACAAGATACAAGAAACATTGTATATAAGACAATGATGCCTCAGTCTCCTTCAAAGTAGGTACCTTGGGAACCTCATACAGTTTTCCCAGTGTCCCTTAACCTAACCCATACACGACCAACATTTTCAGGTGTTCTGCTTATTGGAGGACTTCCAGAACATGGACCACTTTCAACAGATTCTCAACCATCTTTGAAGCATTTGTGCCACATCTTTATTTGCACTACACTCATTGTATCATCCCCCAAAGCCTTCTGAATCATACAAATAGTTTCTGCAGAAGAATGTTCAAGCTTAACACAAAATTTGATGCAGATTTGTTGCTCCACTCAGTCATTTTGAATGCGATGGCCACACAGTATACACGCTCACTCAATGGCATCTAGAGCCCTACTGACTAATACAGTGAAGACATCAGTGTCCATGCATGCACATCATCCCAGTCCACTCTCCTTGGCTGCCAGGTTACATAAATGTTGCACAAACCATTCTCATTATATTAACAATGGTAGGATACTTTCTGGACAGATATCATATATGCTATAAGCTATAAAGACATTCATGGACATTATCATTGTACTAGTTTCTTAGTGTTGCCATAACAGAGTATTACAAAATGGGTGGCCTAAAACAATAGATATGTATTCTCTTACAATACTGCTGCCTAGAAATCTAAAATCAAGGTGTCAGTAGAGCCATGTTCCCTCTGAAGGTTCTGGAGAACAATTTTGCTTCACATCTCTCCAGCTTCTTGGCATTGCTGGCAATACTTGGCATTCCTTGGTTTGGAACTGCCTCACTCTAATTTCTGCCTCACATAGTCATCTTCATTCTGTGTGTCTGTATCTTGGTGTCTTTCTCAATCCCTAAAAGGATACTAGTCATTGAGTTTAGGGCCTACCTATTCCAGTATGACCTCATCTAAGTTGACTATATTTCAAATACCTTATTTCCAGATAAGATCATTTTCACAGGTAAGGAGAATTTTAACATCCATATTTGGGGAACATAATTCAGTCTACAGCAACCATGTATGTCTATAATCTCAAAAGTCAAGAAAGAATGTGGAAAAGAGAACAGGTTGGGATTGGATAGTGACTATTACACTGGTAATGTATATCATTAGGCTGAATGGTTGACATGTATACATTTATTTAAAGTGATCAAATAATTTATTATCTATACAAGACCACTTAAAGGAGTTAGATTCAATTCAATTAACAATCACTCCAAAACTGAAGGCCTACATTGAGATTGCTTCAGGCAGTTCAGCATATATGGACATATTAATTTTTATATTTTGATGCCCATAGTATTTCAAAATATAAATATCATCTTCAAATTCATTCAAAATAGTGTTCATGGCTTCTTTCAAAAATTAGAAAAAAATTTAGACAATGCACTTTGACATATAGTCATGCATTGTTTGTTGTTGAACCAGAAATTCTTGAATTTCATATAAAATAAAATAAGAAGAAATATCTCAAAAATTTGTATTGCTTTATAAAATTCAAAAACTTAGCTTTATTGAAATATAACAATCTTCAAAGCTAATCAGGCAACACAATACAGTGAAGATCTTTTAATACTCTTGTCACTCTTTCAATAAAAGACAAAATTTAGAAACAAAATAAAGCAATAAAGTAAAAGCCTCGTACAGTCTTACAGCAGAAGTCTCCATACTAGTTGACTTTCAGCAGTTACACCAGTGTCTTGAAATGGAGTAGCTTATCTCTAATCCTGCTTAAGTAGGAAAAATACATAAAGATAGGCTATTACCTTTCCTTCCTTAATTAAATATCTAAACTGATATTTTATTATATATTCAAATGTAACCTTCCTTTAGCATTAAAAATGATTATCCAGGCTAAAAGCAGACAATTTCTCCAAAAGTATGTCTTGATAACTACAGATCAAAGATTTGTTCCCGCCTTCTGTTCCCAAAGTGTATTTTTCTGCACACTTAATGAGTTCTGTTCAATATAATAGGTGTTTGTATAATAATCTATTTTCATATAAACATTTTAGATTATTTAGTTTAGAATAATAATTTATTCATCCTTTTATTCCCTGGAGCCACAGACAAATATCTTACATAGGAAGAAGAACATTAAATATTTGTTGACTACCTACTGTTGAGTGAATACAGTTGAAAAGCCACATGTGGCACAAAGTGAGAACCTTGTGATTCTTTGTTTTTAACCTATAATAAGGATAAAATATCTTTATTCTTTAAACATAGGGAATAAGAACTTGCATATTATTTAAAAATCTAGTGATGTTTAAAAATGTTATAATGTTGACTCTAAATCACTAAGTATATCCCCATTTTAATTATTATTCTCTCTCTTCAAACCTTCCTGTTATTAGCTCTTATAATAAATTAAACCCCTAATTTCAGGCCAAAAAATTCAAAATCTTTTTTATCATTTGATAATTAATACATAGAAGATGGAAATTAGTCCTATATTCTTATAGATATTTTAATTTTAGCATCACTTTTATTTAACCCATTCTAGTGGCATATTCTACATCTTTTGATGTCCTTCATCTCTTAGAAATATCTTGTTGAGTCAGGATGCAAGATGATTCTAGATATTTCCAATTAACCAGAAGCAGAGGTATGATGAGTATATGTCAGGAGTAGATCATGGGTCCAGGGAGAAGAGGATTGAACAGGTGGAAATTCACAGGATATACATAGTCTCAAAATTAATGTATTTTTAATATATGTTTGAAAGGTCATATATGAACATGACTTTTAAGGCTAATGAACAATATTAGATTAAGAAAACTAAAAGCAAGATAATAAAACCTGTACAGAAGATAATCAAAAACATAGCATATTAATATGCACTTGTTATCTTCACCAACTATGGGTAAAGACTCATACCCTTAACCTCACCAGATCATATCCAGAATTTTTTCACAATATTAAAACCTGGCAATATGTAGGCAAATAAGCATAAGGATTCTTATCATTGGCAGATGGTAAACAGATTTTTCACACATAGTCTCATACCATTGAGAAAGCCTTTCTCTGTCATCTGAATAACACTGTGAAGGTAATTTACAAATGGTCCTATGTGAAATTGGAGAAATATTTTCTTAATGATGATTTCTGTCTGAAGGTGTTGTAATTTGCCTGGTACAGAGAAGGAAGCATTTATAGTCATCAATTTATTTTACCCATCTATTTTCATGCACATGCCCAAATACCTTTTTAGATTTGCAGAGCAGTCATTTGACTATTTTTCTCTGTTAGAAGCAAATAGTCAAGAAAAATGTTTCATTTTCTTCTCCTCTGCTCTATAACTGCTCATTAGTATTTTAACACTTTATATATTCACACTTGTATCTGTAAAGAGGTAAGCATCCCTATTTACAACTGAGAAAAATTACATAGATTTTTGTTTGATTTTGCTAAGTGCATTTTACTTTTGAAATCTTTTTCTATATTTAGAGTTTCAAAAGCTAGTTGGCCTAAATTTCTAAGGAAAACTATTTATATGTCTAACTGAGCAGTAAATGTAGAGGTGCATTACACTAATTATGTTGACAAGTGCATTTGCAATCAATAAATTAATGCAGTTTCGGGTAACTAGCATAATAAGTATGGCTTTACATAAAATAAAAGCTTAAGGGTAAATAAGTGAAATATTAAGAGTGGTGAGAATAACTAATTGGCTATTACAAGTTTTAGTTTATTTTCAATAGTAATTTGTAGTATTCAAGCATATTCACCATCATTATCTCAATTATGTTATTTTTACAAAATTATCCCTCCAAATTGATGGCAATTCACAAAATTCAAGAGATTTCCTCTAAAATTTAAAATAAATGTGACTCAGATATTTTCTATATGTACATAGTTGTTTTTATTATGTTATCTCTTTTCAAAGTTTCCAGATAACTTAAAATATGTCAAATTACATAAAATATTATGGAATAAGACTTTTTTAGTACCAAGGAAATACCAGTGTGTGAAGGGTTATAAAGATCTCTCTGACCATGATAATAGTTTATGTTTGAGTAGAATTTTAAGACTAACCTAATAATGAGGCATCTATATTTTTCTAGGAGGAACTACTTTCTGGATATTTATAAAATTATCTGTTCATGTCTATAGACCTACATAGACTGAGGGTGCTACAATAATGGACACTTTTGGAAAGATGGCCTTATTTATTCTCCTCTTTTTCAGACTATGGAAACACACAAGATGCTATCACAAGTTTGATGTATGAGAGGATAGCACACTTTCTGGAACTCTTTAACTCATAATTCTATAGTTCTTCTCACTGACAAGAGAGTGTTAAAAAATTATCAACTCTAGCCAACCAAGTTAATAAAATAATTTCCTCACATATTGTGGGGAACAGACCTTAAGGTGATCTTTAATTTCCTATCTCCTGGAATCTACCTTTTGTGTAATTTCATCCTCTTTGATGCAGGCAAAACTTGTCACTTGCTTCAGATTAATTCCTCAATGTGGTTACATTATAAAGTATAGAAAATGGGATGTCACTCCTATAATTTTATTATCGTTCAAAAGACTCTATCTCAGCAGATAGTAATGACAGGTTCTCCTTGCTGGCTAAATGAAGTAAATACCCGTGTTAAGGAAGCTCATTGGGGCCAGGAAGCGAGGGTGGCCTCTAGGAAATCTGAGCACCACTAGAATGTAATGGTGGCTTCCAGCCAATAGCCCATAAGAGCAAAGGCTCTCAGTTATGCAGCCACAAGTAAATGAACTCTACCAAAACTTGAATAAGCTTGGAAGCAGATTGTTTCCTAGTTAAGTCTATACATGACAACAAAGCCCAGCTCACATCATAACTGTAGCCTTGTAAGACCCTGTGCAGAGCACCCAACAGAGATGTGTCTAGACTCCTAAGATAATAAATGTGTGTTATTTTAATCTACTAAGCTTGGGTTATGATACTTAGTTATGCAGCAATAGAAAACCAATACACATACAGATGTTGTAACAGTAGTAATTGTTGTAATTGTATTGCTGCGGTCTTAAACTTTGTGTCTCCTCAAAATTTATTTATTGAAGCTTAATCACTAATGTGATGGTTTCCTAATCTGCTCAGACAGGTATAACAAAATACCATAAATTGCGTGGATTCTGAACAGAAATGTGTTTCTTATAGTTCTGTGGGATGAGGCTGGAAAGTACAAGATCAGGATGCCAGAATGGTTGGATTCTGGTGATAGCCTGCTTCCTGGTTCGTAGATGGTTGACATCTTGCTATGTCCACATGGCAAAAGAGACCTAGAGAGTTCTTTGGGCTTTATTTATTTTAGATACTACAGGGTTACAAAAGTTTAGGTTGCATATATTGCCCTTGCCCTACCTGAGTCAGAGCTTCAAGCATGCCCATCCCCCAGAAAGTGCACCCTGCACCCATTACATGTGTATATATCCACCTCCTCCATCCCCTCCGATCTGCTTGACACCCAATGAATATTATTACTATATATGCACTTCAGTGTTGATCAGTCAATACTAATTTGATGGTGAGTACATGTGGTGCTTGTTTTTCCATTCTTGGCATACTTCACTTAGTAGAATGGGTTCCAGATCTATCCAGGATAAAAGAAGAGGTGCTAGATCACCATTGTTTCTGTGGCTGAGTAGAACTCCATGATATACATATATCAAATTATATTAATCCACTCATGAATTGATGGGCACTTGGGTTGTTTCCACATCTCTGCAATTGTGAACTGTGCTGCTATAAGCATTCAAGTGCAGATGTCTTTTTTATAGAATATCTTTTGTTCTTTTGGGTAGATGCCCAGTAATGTGATTGCTGGATCAAATGGTAGTTCTACTTGTAGCAATTTGAGAAATCTATATATTACTTTCCACAGAAGTTGTACTAGTTTGCAGTCCCACCAACAGTGTATGAGTATTCCTATCTTTCTGCATCCATGCCAACATTTATTGTTTTGGGATTTTTTGATAAAGGCCATTCTCACTGGAGATAAGAGATATCTCATTGTGGTTTTGATTTACATTTCCCTGATGATTAGAGATGTTGAGTATGTTGTTAGCCATTACTCTATCTTCTTTTGAAAAGTTTCTGTTCATGATCTTTGCTCGCTTTTTGATAGGGTTGTTTGCGTTTTTCTTGCTGATTTCCTGAGTTCTATATAGATTCTAGTTATCAGCCCTTATCAAATGTGTAATATGTAAATATTTTCTCCCCTTCTGTAGGTTGTCTATTTGCTCTCATGATAGTTTCCTTGGCTATGCAGAACCTTTTTAATTTAATCAGGTCCCATTTATTTATTTTTGTTGTTGCTGTGGTTACCTTTGGTGTATCTTTATAAATTCTTTACCTAGGCCAACACCTTCTTGGATCTCTTTTATAAGAGAACTAAATTCATTAATAATACCTCCTCTTGACCTAATCTCCTCTTCAAAGCCCAAACTTTTAATTGGAGATTAGATTTCAATTTATAAATTTAAGGTGGAGGCAAATATTCAGATCATAACACTTGGGTTATCACTGTGGTTTTAAGAGATTTTAAGAGGCACTGTGAGGTGATTCCATCATTAGGGCAGAGCCCTCATTAATGGAACTGGTACCCCTACAAAAGAGGTCCCAGAGAGATGCCTTGCTTCTTATACCATTTGAGGACACAGACAGAGGCTCTGTCTATGAACCAGAATTCAGGCCACCACCAGCACCAGACACAGAATCAGCTAGTGCATTGATCTTGCCCTTCTTAGCCTCTAGGTCTGTATGCAATAAATTTCTCTTGTTTAAAAGTCACCTAGTTCACCGTATTTAGTTTTAGCAGCCTAGGTGAAATAAGTGCTATATTTGTATCTTTCCAAATCAAAATATAATCAACCAAGCATATCAAATAGGATCAATTGTATACATGTAATAGTTTTCTTATCTTTCTTCATAATCAGTGCCAAAAAATGAATTAGATTCTGATTTATTTTAGCTATCTTAGACATATCCTTGATCAGGCCACAAAAATGTAAGGTCATAAAGTCATCTGTTTGCAATATTCTGAGTTCAAGTAGATCTCATAAGTCTATCTGGTGGGAAAATAAAATGGTAGGCTTGGGAAGGCAATATGTGTGGAGCAAATTTAGGAGAAAGTATCAGGTATCAGAAACACATCAAATGAAAGATTAAGTAGCTGTTCTAATTGCAACTCCCATCCCCATCCAATCCAACACAGACCTATTCAATTGGAAGAATAATTGCACTGGAACTTCAAACTTCAAGGGACAGAGTCCATTTTCTAACAATAGACCATGTGGGCAAGAATTAACTTATTTACCAAAAAGTGTATGAGAACTCTCAATAATGAAAAGCAACCTATAAAATAGATGCATATTTTTATAACAGAAAACTATGTTCACTTTTATAACCTATTAACATATTCAAAAATATATTTTATAGGTGCTAGTCTAGTGAAGATCAATAATTTTTGGATGTATTCATCTCTGAAACAGATTGTGAAATAAACATGGATTGCCTATCAAAACAACCTATGTTTTATGTCAGACTAGATTACTTGATGAGTAGGTGTCTATTAAAGCTTTCAGCTTCTATACATGCCACAGATGTGTTTAACAATAATGTATAATCAAAAATGCTATTGATAATTAAGTGGCCTTTGGCAAATAGCTCACTTAAAGGTTTATAATATACTTGACTTCTGTTAACTAGCCAATGAAATGTACTTAGAAATTTCCTTGTATACTATGCACTGCATTTTTTTTAAGGAGGACAAAACAAATGAAAACTATAAAACTGGTGCTACCCATTTTTTCCCCTTGAGGGAATTTCTGCCATATGTTCCGTGTTCAGTACACACACAGATTGGTTATTGCTATGTTTATATCACTAGTCAACTCACTGGGCCATATAAAAGCAAATTTATATACTGAGCCCTCTCATTCAGGCATTAAATTTTAAGACATTTGTCTAATGTTTTTGATCAAAAAATCCTCTGTTCTTAGCCAACCCCTCCTCAATATTTTCTTTTTTAATTTTTTTTAAGTGAATGAGTAAATTTTGCTGAGCAAATTTACATTTACTTAAAAAAATAAAATATGTGAGAAATATATACTTGGAATCCTGGAATCCTAAAAAAAAAAACAAAAAGAAATCTTAAGGATGGGTTGAATAAATAAAGATTTTATTTAAGTAAATCTAAAATAGAGTAAAAATTTATAAGCTTTAACATAAGAAAATACCAATTTAAACCAGCAATTTTTGTTGGCTATAAATGTATTATGGATCATCATTTGTAAAGTACAAGTGGTAAGGATAAATTAATCTGCATTAAGAATGGTTACAGTTTTAATGTGTTCCCTCCAAAATTCAGGTGTTGAATTTTAATGGCTAGTAGGATGGTATGAAGAGGTGGGGACTGTAAGTGGTGATTAGGACTTGAGGACTCCTCCCTCTTAAATGGGATCAAGACTTATATAAGAGAAGTTTCATGCAGCCCCAGCTTGGTGCTTGCTTGCCCGTCTACCTTCTGCCATGTGAGGACACAGGGCTCTTCCTCTCTGAAAGATGCAGCAACAATATACCATCTTGGAAGCAGAGATCACCTGTCACCAGAAAACAGAACCTAATGTCCTCTTAATCTTGGACTTCCCAGTTCCCCAAAATGTGAGAAATATATTGATTTTCTTTATAAATTACCCAGGTTATGGTATTGTGTTACAGAAGCACAAGTGGACTAAGCCAAGGATGGCTAGGTAATGGAGTGTCACTTTATTTTGTGGTAAAATAGAGTAAAACTCTACCAAAATTCAAATTGTGATACAATATTGTTAGGATACTACATACACCCAGTCCACTTCTCAGTGGATCAGGCTAATGCTCTTACTTTTGTGGAATAGTGAAAGAAACACAGGATGAGAAAGCAATACCAGGAAATTTGTTCATGAGAATCTTATTTTGACTGTTCATAAGGCAGTAGGTTGGTCCCAGAGTCCCTGGAAGTATATTTTCAAAACAGAACACCATATTGATTTTATTGTCTCAGTGAAATCTCTCTGTAACTCTGAAATAACTACAAGTTATCTGGATTCATTACCTGTAGTGTTCAGGAAGCTTCACCCAGCCAAAGGAACCTGAATCATTTGGACAATCTTGAGGGACTTCCAGAACACTTTGGCGGCCTGGGTTCTCTCTAACTATGTATTTATTCTCAGGAAGTCACAAACAAAAATTTTAAAGAATAGATTTTTTGGATTTCACTTATTTAAATGGGACCCAACACATTAAAAGGAAAGTTGAGAAATGAGAGTTTAGAAGATTTAGAAGAAATTTAGAAGATTTACATATGAGTGTCTTTGATCTCAGGGAGTACAACACAAAAGTTATATACATCAGAATTTGTTTTGATACAAACATCCTAATTTGAGATTATGTTGAAATATACTTGGATGTAATGATTACTTATGTACATTATTATTTAAATTGTTCGATGAGAGCCTGGTTGGCTACTTCTGAAAATATTGTGGAAAATAGTCAAATAATTTTATATAAATGGATTAGATGAGTCCTTCCATGTGAAATCCCATTCCTGATAATTTATGCTTCTTGTGATCCAAAAATCTTTAAAATTCTAGAGTAGGTAGAAATTATGATATTATTTTTGAATGTATTTTATTATATACATTGTATGTGTACATCATGTTTTGATATACACATACATAATGAAATGATTACTAATGTCAGTTCTATAGTCAAACAAATTAACACTTTCATTATCTCACATAGTTACCTCCTTTCTTTCTGCAGTAAGAACATCTAACATTTCCTTTCTTAGCAAATTTTTAATATACAATACAGTGGTATTAAGTATAGTCCTTCTATTGTACATTAGATCTCTAGACTTATTCATCCCACTTAACTACAAGTTTGTACCTTTTAACCCATGTACATCTATTTCCTCTTCCTTCCCATCCCTGCTAATCACTGTTCTATACTCTGTTTCCATGTATTTGGCTTTTATTAGATTTCACATATAAGTGAAATAACATGATATTTGTATTTCTGTATCTAGCTTATTTCACTCAGCATAATGTCCAGTTTCATCCATGTTGTCACAATGGACAGGATTTCTGTGTTTGTATTTATGGCTACATAGTATTCATATATAAAGATAAATATGAATACTATTATATATATTATGTATGTATCACTATATATGTGTGTGTGCATGTGTGTACATCACAGTATCTTTATCTATTTATTCATTGATAGGCCCTTAAACGATTCCGTATCTTGATTATTATGAATAATGCTGTAATGAACATATGAGTGTAGATATCTCTATGAGGTGCTGATTTCATTTCTTTTGGATATATACCCAACAGAGGGATTGCTAAATTACATGGTAGTTTCATTTGCAAATATTGAAGAACCTCCATACTGGTTTTCATAAAGGCTGTACCAATTTACATAGCCATGAGCAGTGTACAAGGATTATCTTTCCTCCACACTCTTGTCAGTAATTTTTATCTTCATTTTGATAATAGCCCTTCTAACAGATGTGAGGTGATATCTTACTATGGTTTTGATCTGCATTTACCTGATGATTAGTGGTGTTGAGTACTTTTTCATATGTTTTTTGACCAACAAATACATTATCCCAATATGTAAACTCTTTTGTTATTTTATTGATGAATTCCTTTGCTCTGCAAAAGCTTTACAGTTTAAAGAATGGGATTCTCCCTTCTTGGACATACTACAAAGAAAAGTGCTTGAGAATTTGAGTCAAATAAAATTGATTTAAAATCTCACTTCAGCATTTTCAAGTTAAGTGATTCTATTCACACAACTTAAAAATTTTCTTGGGAGTACAGTTTCTTCATCTATAAAATAGGCATAATAAGATGAAATTGTAGCAATATTGCTAGGATTGTATGAGAACATGATTATAAAATGACAATCACAGGAAGGCTGTAAACCAAAATGCTAGAGAAATGTGGCAAATAGAAAAAATACACCACACTAAAAACTGAAAATCGTGTGACTATATTGTGCAAGGTGTGCAATAAAAGCCAACAAAAATACTTATAATATGTAAAGATATATAGACTCTGGATGTTGTTATATTTGTCTTTGAAACTGCCTTATTATATTTGTTTACCCTTTAGTGTTTTACATTATTGTGTATAAGTCTTTTATAGCCCTTTATAGTAAGGATTTCCCTCAGCGTCTTCAACCACATGTGTAGTCTTGGGGTTGGAACTGTTTCTTAAACACTTTACTATCTGTCTTGCAATTGCTTATTGGACTTACCTTAAGGTTATAAAATATTAATGAATATTATTTGTGTTGATTTACAGTGGGAAAAAAGTGATTTTAGCACAAAGCAAAATATGTCCTTTTATTTCTATTGCTTAATGTGATATTGGAATATATTTGTGCATCATTAGTTTTATGTTTTGTATTGATAAAATATCACTTGTTAAAATCTAGGCAAGCTTATATTTTTGCTCCATCTGTTTTTAGAAGGAAAAATGCAGTAAATAGGAATTATGTTGATAGGGAAAATTAGTTTCCATACAAATTAGTATTTTAATCTTGGATGAGAGTAGATGAAAAAAAAAAATTCTCAAGATTGGTCAGTTGCATTTTTATTAATATTATTTTAGTTATTGCCACAATAACCCAATTTGTGACCATTATCCATTATAGACCAGTGACAAAATGCTAGAATAAGCCATTTTAAACAACTACCTACACAATTTAATTTATCAATATTTTTCAAACTTCTGTTTTGTCCATGGCACAGTGTTAGATAATGGTGATAAAAATGTAAATAAGTAATAGTCACCAAACTCAAGAACAAATTACAAAAGATAGTAATCTGAAGAGATATTTGTGATCTAATGAGATAAAAGTTGTTATGAAGGTACATTTCAAATTATAAAACGCTATAACAACACAACTAGTGGAACAATTAACTCTTCTTTATCATAAAGGATTTAATAGTAAGGTAGATATATAATCCTTTAGGAAAAACAATTAATGTAGAATAGAAAAGAATGTTAAGATACAATGAAAATTTAGTTATATTCTACCTGCAGATGTCCCAAAAGAAATTTGTGAAAAACTGTACATTTCCATTTATCAACTATAAACTGAAAGTCTGGGCCTAAGGGCATTATCAGAAACATAGCAAAGCAGATAATTTCTCCAATTTCCTAAGAACAATAAATCCTAAGGAGTAGATAGTTGAAAACAGGTTTTGTGAACTTCTCTGAACAGATCATAAAAATGACAGTAATATTGAAAAATGGCAAGTTATGTATGCCCCTCTCTTAGTCAGCAAACTCGGTCTTTCAGTATATTTCAGCCTTAGTCCATGCTCAATAAAAAATAAACAAATAACATAAATCCTGTCAAAGGAGTCACTCTTTCTTGAGTGCTTTGTATTATATTAATTTGAATAATTTGCCTATGTTCACCTTCCTCTTTATTAAAGGCCTCTACTTTGACGGAGTCCAAGAGATCTTCCAGGAATATTTTAAGAAATAAACAACTAAAAAAAGTAAGATTAGGCCCTTATATTTTTAAAATGCATTTTATAATTTAAAAAATTAAATATTTGGGAAAGATTATAAAAGATAAGAAAAATTAAAATTATAAGACAAAGTATTAAATACTTTATTTTTATAGGAATTTTTATTGTTTAAAATAATTTTTACTTTAGTGGTCAAAATATGCAAACAAAACTAAATGACTGAAGACAAAAAATTAGTATTAGCAACAAGTAATACTTCTATTGTATTATGATAGTCAGGTACAAGTGAAAATATAAATATAACAATTTCCTATTAATTAGAATTAATGATACTCACATGTTCCCTCTCTTCATGTTACTTGTTTTCCCTATATTTAGTATGATTCTTTGGTCTCTCTACATAATGAATTGAGGGTATAGATTCATTATTATGGGCTTTGTATCAATAAATCTCTCTTTTTTTCTCAATTAAGTGTTGAAGTCATTGAGAATTTACTCAAAAAAGCACTCAGGATCTAAATGTCACATTTCTTAATGTTGAACTTAATGTAAGAGAATGTGTCTTTCATCTCTTTTAAGTGAGCTTCCCAAAAGTAAGTACTAGAATTGAAAAGACTCGCTCCTCCCACCCCACACACCATGGTCAAGCCTGGATAGCCTGCTGAGAAAATCTCAAATGCTTTCCTTAGTGTGTGCCATTTCAAGCTGACAAGATAGAGGTGCAGAAGAACACCTGCAGTTTGATTCCTGAAAAGAAAAATGTGTGAAAGAGGTTGTGTTTCATGTGCAATTTCTCCTTCCAGATCTATGATTGAGAATAAATCATCCCTCCTATGCTGAGTTGAGTGAGTGAACAAGAGGCCTGAGGTCAAGAGCAATACTAAGGTTCTAAGTGGAAGAAAAATAGTGTTAGGGAAGAAATGCCACCCTGACCAACAAGAATTGATGATGGACTATAGATCTTGAGCTTGAGTGGGGAAAACCCATTTAACCAAGAAAAATTGTCTCTGTGACTTGACAGACTTATCAACTGGTGTGATTTGCTGTATGGTAATGCAGGAAGAACATGATCATTTCATCATGAGACATGCAATTGTGTGTTTCCTTCTGCCCCTAACCCCATCATGGCAGAATATAATTAGCTAGCATCTTTCTTACTTTGAAACAGTGGGGAGGAAGTTGGTGTCTAAGTTATTTAATGTGTCCACATTCACTTTTTCCAATTGTTTTTATGAGTTCTATATTTTTCTGCTCAGAGAATAAATTCCTGCTGTGATTAGGGATAAGTTGTTTCGTTGCTGAATTCATATGTGTCAGTTTTATATTGCTGTGTAACAAATTACCACAGATGTAGCAACTTGACACTCATTTATTAACTCATAGTTCTGTAGCTCAGAATTCTGACCAAGCTCAGTGGTTTTCTGGATCTTGCAGGCTAGATCAAGGAGTCAGCCAGGCTGAGCTCTAGTCTTGAAACACTGAGGATGAATCTATTTGGAATTCAATTCATTTGTTGGCCAAATACAGTTCCTTGAACTCTGACTGAGGTGTCTGTTACTTGCTGCCTGTCAACTGAGGCTGCTCTCAGCTTCTAAAGTCTACCTGAATTCCCTGGCCCATGACTCCCTCCATCATTAGATACTGATAATGCTTCAAATCCCTGATTTCCTCTTTTCCTGACAGCAAGTGAAAATCCTCTGCTTTCAAGAGTTTAGTGTGATCACATTAGGCCCACTTGAGTGATCCAGATAGTCTACCTATTTTAAGATGAACTGATTAATACTCTTAATTTAAACTGCAAAGTTCCTTTTGCAAGAAACATGGCATATTTGAGGGCATGATACCTCATCATCTTCACAGTCCTCTGAATGAGGGTCGGAGATCTTGGAGAAGTACATTTTTAGAATGCTGCCACAAAAGAATTGTAATTAATTCTCCTGTGTTCAGTCCTATCCATTTCGCTTGCCTGCATGTTAATTTCGGCCTTCAATGGAATGGAGTACCTCTGGTTTCTGAAATACCCATTCACTTTTTATTGGCCTCCTCATCTGCAGAGGAGTAGGTGTTCATTTTCTCAGCTCTGCTTCATCAGTTACCATGTTCTTACTTGCCTTTCACTCCAGAACATTAAGGACATCTCCTTGTTTACTGCCTGATTGCCTATTCTCTTTGTTCTATTTCTATTTCTGTAGTATAATTTGGTTGTGTTTTTTTAATGGTATCAGAGATAAATGCGTCATTCAATCCACCGTGTTTAAACAGATGTCCACATCATTTGCTCCAGGTTGTACTGCATGGTGATTAGGCAGAACTAATAAGCAGTTAACATAAATGGTGATCTATTGTATATAAAGCCAGATAAATTTGTTCTTTTTGGAGTCAGCTTCTGCAAGTAGTTGCTTTCAAAGAAGCACCACTCTGCTGAGAGTCTTGAAAACTTTTATACACATTTAATATAGTTCTATTAAGAGAAATAGTATGGGGACTTCACTCATTGAGCATGTATCAAGTATTTAAGGTACAAAGAGAGAGAGGGTGAGAGGAGAGAGTGAGGAGGAGGGAGGGAGAGTTGAAAAAAGGAAGAAAAAAGGAAGGAAAGACCAGATAGCTCATTGTTACACCACATTTCACATTCCTGTATACAAATACTTCTTAATTTATATCTGGTATGTGAAATTTTGAGAAATTAGACACCTTACCCTCAGACATTGAATAAAACCAAATAATATGTTCTGTTTATGATATTGGTTGACAAGTTCTTGGCATGGGCTAAATTTAACAGTGTTTTTTATCCTCTTTCTTCTATCTAAATTCCAGAACAAGTTGAAGACTACAACCCTTATTGTCCTTTCCTGTAAAGTTACTTCATCTATATATTTAAAACACATTTACTGAAATCTAGCAATGCCTCAATACTATTCTAAGTGGTGGAGATTTCAAAATACTTTTAGTAATCATAACACTAATAACGACAGAAAAACAATTACTCAGGGAACCATTGCTAGTTATTAAACATTATGCTATGCATTATAAAAGTGCTTGGAGTGCCACATTTTGTTCCTAATTAATAA
The DNA here is from genome assembly GCF_040939455.1 of Microcebus murinus. Lineage (NCBI taxonomy): Eukaryota > Metazoa > Chordata > Mammalia > Primates > Cheirogaleidae > Microcebus > Microcebus murinus. The sequence goes on from NC_134114.1 coordinate 21,043,735, forward strand.
AACTGAGCTTAAATAAATCCAGAAATTTGTTACAGGTCAAAAATATAGTGTTAGGTTTTGGACCCTGGCTTGTGTCTATAATAAAAGTCTGTGCTCCTAGCTGATAGGATATGCTGAATAATGTTAAACCAGGATAGACATATTCATAAGTCTGAAGCAGTGGACTTAGACTTCATCATTAGTTTACAGCTCAGAAAAACACCCAGAAACTTAGAGGTAAAGGCACAGGTTAAAATGATCTCTCAATTATTTTCAAAATGATATAGTATATTTCAATTACAGTATTTTCTAAGTCCCAACATTTTCAAGGAATTAACACGTTAAGAATGGACAACGAAAATAAGTAAGGCAGATTGGGGAATATAATGCATTTTAGCAGAGAAAAGGCCTGGAGTGTTACATTAGGAAGCTTTGGATAACAAGCAAGCATTAGGAAGGCAGTGGGGTCTCATTGGTAGAAAAGTTAGGATGGGATGAAGAAATAATGTCAATTTCCAGCAAAGACAAATTTTCTGTAGTATATGTCATCTATTTTCTCTCAATTATCCATTTTCCTGTTTTTTCTTGCTAACAGAACCATGCATTTGAAAAAGCAACCATATCATCAGTTTCATGGAAAATCATGAATTATTTAAACCAAACAACCTTTTTCCCTCACTAATGGCTAATTTTGCCATGAATATATTATCCAAATCTTGACATGATGAGAAATCAGGTTTAATATGTTGGTGACGACTCTGGAAAAAGTCTCTTTTTTTCTAAATAGGACACCATAAAAATGGATCCTACTATAACTAGGATTATATGGAATCTTTAAGGATGTAAGTCTTACATAAAAGTGAAGGTCCACAGAACAAAAAGGCAGAAAAAAGGAAATAACTTGCATCATTAAGAATATCATTGAGCAGCTGATTCAACCATCTCTAATGTTATCCTACTTCTTGACTTACTGTATTGTGAGATGCTTTTCCTCAGTGTAAACTAGTTAGTAGTAGCATTAACTGAACTACTAGCCAAAACATGCTACATGATACATATTTCATATTGACATGTGTGCTTTGTTGATTGGGCTCTCCCCAACTTACATCTCTAAAATATCTAAAGGAGCTGTATTTAAACTATAATGCAATAACTGGCCTGATTTTATTCATATTAACTACAACATAAACTGAGAAACAAAGCTGGAGTGAACAAGGTAATGTTAGTTTCAGTGAGCTCATTCAGCAATAACAACTTTGAATTTACTCTCTTAGATATATCTAGAATTAGCTGTTTACAGCACATGAATGTGCATAGGGGATTTATGAACTGCACTTTGCAGATTAATAGAAGTTGTCTTTTAGGGTTTCAGGTAATTTGTTCCTTTTCAAATTGGTTTAAAGCCTATCAAAGAACAGAGGTCTAACTCCCATAATTACTTATCAATAGAAAGTAAGGAAGAAAATGGAAGAACATTTAAATTCTTCTCTCTTAGTCCCCATGCCCTTTGATCTCAATCTTATTGATGTGTTCCATGTTTCCTTTGACTGAGAAGGACCTTATTAGATGTTCTACTTTCATGTAATCAAAATAAAATGTGAGAGGAATCAAAACTCTTTAGTTCAAAATTGATATGTTTTACTCCCTTGATTCATGTTAAGCAAAGTTTAATCTAATGCTAATTCAAGACATAAATAACCACGAATTTTCAATCATGTTATGCATTCATTCATATAAATATTTATTGAACACTTATTTTATTCCAGACTTTCTCCTAAGCATTCAAGAAATTTTAAAAAGGCAGGGGGAAAAGAAAAAAAAAAAAAAAAAAAACTATCCCTAACCTCATAAAACTTTTACAGAAGTGGAAATTAAACTTTCAAAAGTAAATATGTTAAGTAAGTAGCTATGCAAAAAAATAAAATAAAATAAACTGAAGAAAGACAACAGAGAAAGCCAGCTATAAATGTGTGTATCTGGTATAGGGTAATGACACTGGGAGAAAGCCTTGGGATTAAGGCGTTGTTGACCAGACTCTGAAAGAATTGAGCAGGCAAGTCATATAAATGTCTGTTCAAAGCATATTTTAAACAGAAAGATAAGAAAATGCTGCAGCTTTGCTATGGATCTAGTGTGACACATTAGCTTGGCCTCTAAGGAGGTCACCATGGTTGGAAAAGAGTGAAAAGTTATGTCAGAAGAAGAGATGAGATCAGAGAAGTGGTTATAGTGAGGTAGAGTGAGCCATTGTAGGCAATTAACCTCAAAGACATTGGTTTTTACTCAGAGTAAGATGAGAACCCACTGGCAGGTCTTGAAAGGGGTGTGACATATTTCAAAATAGTTTCTAAATGTGACTTTGGGCAAGATCATTTGTTGCAACAGATTGCCCCTTGCATTATAGGAGGTTTAACAGTATGTCTGGCCTCTATCCATTAGCTTTTTCCTAATTTTGACAATAAAAGATATTACTAGAAATTGCCAAATATCCCCCATGAAGGGGTAAAATTACCCCTAGTCAATAACCAATGTTTTAATAGGATCACACTGATTGATTCTACAGAAAAGACATTAGGGACCTAATGAACATGAAAAGAATTCAGTAACAACTCTTGCTAATAATCAAAAAATACTCTGGGACTGTGGACCTTCATATTAGTGGATATCAAGAGGAGTGCCTGGATTCTGGGAAAATTTTGAAGTTAGAGCCTATAGGGCTTGTCAATGTGGAATAAAAAAAGAAAGAAAGGAGTGAACACAATTAGACATTTTTGCTTCAATATCTATAAAATTGGAATTGCTATTTACTAAGGTGAGAAAGGTACAAGTGAAGTAGTTCTGGGGTTGAAGCAGTATAAATCAAGACTTTAGTATTGAACTTGATAAGCTTGATATATCTATTAGACCTCCAACCAGTAATGTCCAATAGGAATTTGCATAAATGAATGTAGAGTTCTGGAGAGAAACATGTGGGAGCCATCACTAGAGATGTTCGACGTTGTAACTGGATGAGTTAAACCATCAAATGAGTACGACTAAGGGCATTCGAATGTTAGAAAGTTAGGGAGATAATAAGAAAGCAAAGAAGACTAAAAAAGAGCCAGCATGGTAAGAGTGAACCAATTGCTGATGATATCCCCAAATCATGTGATAAAGCTGTGAAAATATAGTTGACAGGAGAAGAAAGAAGAGGCAGAGAATTTTTTTTAGGAACATGGACACCATTTGTAACATTGGTTGCTGAGTCAGTGCTAAGTGTGGTGCTCATCCATTACAGTGTACTTCAGATTGAAAAGAGAGGAAATAACACAGAGGATGTGGACAATTCATTTGAAAAGTTTTGCCATAAAGGATAGGAAGTGGGAGTAACAGTGGAGAGAAGTAGAATAAAGAAAATCCTTTGTATGTATGTGTTTGTTCTAAAATAGGATCATTAGAACAGGTTTGCATGATGAGGGAATTATCCAGTTGGAAGGTTGTCAAGGTTGATTTTTTGAGGGGTGTTGTCCTTGTTCTTTGGCTCCTTGCTTGGAAAAATCACAAGCAGAGCCGGTGCCACAAAGCGATGACAGATACTTAGGAATTCCACACAAACAGTTTTTACTGCAGACTTTTCAGCATAGAAATAGAAAGTGAAAGTACATTTCCTGAAGGGAAATGGGTCTATCTCCATGAGTGGTAGAGACACTGGGTCTTACCATACTCTGACTTTCATACCTATCCCTTGGTTTTGCTAAATGGTGGGTGGAATATTTATTATTTCTCTGGAAAAAGGGTGGAGAGTTCTTAAGAGTTAAGAGTCCTCCCCTATTTTAATCTTACCGGGTAACAGTTTATAAATGTCATGGCACTGATGGGTGTGACTTTTACTATGCTAATGTATGTTAATGGGGAAAAGGTTAGCTTTGGACATGAGCTCCCAGTTTCTGCTCATGCTTCTGGCCAGGAAACGTCCCTAACCTCAAGTTCCTGCTGTTGTGGATTATGTGCTAAATGCTCACTGGCCTCCTCATTTTTGACCCCCTCCACTTTTCCTATGGTTAGTACTGCCAATCTGCACCTGTGAAAGTGTAGCTGCTGTAGAACAGAGAAGAGCCATTGCAGAAGCAATATACTGGAGTACGCTAGAAGGGATGCAATTTAATGCAGTGAAGAAGGGTTGGCTTAGACAGACTCTGAAGAGTTCCACTTTGAAAAGAGGAAAGAGTATTGAGCATGTGCTCAGAAATAAGGTAAGTTGGTGTGGAGATTGGAGCATGTGAAAGCTCTCTTCTGATTACTTCTATTTTCTTGAGGTTGAGAGTACAGGCTTCAGCTGAGAAGCATGTTGAAAAAAAGAGCTAGCTGATCAAAGTTTGTGGTGGAAAATAATGTCAGATTATTCTAAGAAATAGAATATGCTTCTTGGGATCACTTAGGTCTAAGTGTGTGTGTGTGTGAGAGAGAGTGAATATGGGGAAATGTATTCTTTAATATATAATATATTTAGCAAATATTTTCACATTCAATTTATATTTCTTACATAAATGTTTAGTTAATCCTCAGGCACACCTACCTACATGTTTATATAAATATTTAGATGATTCTCAAATATAGCTTAGTTAGAAAACTTATTGTATAAATTTCATGCCTAAATATACCTTAAGTTTGAAAAGATAGGACTATCCCTCAAAAACAAGATGTAAAATAATCACTACATTGAAGAAAAGATGCCTTACAGAAGAAAGAGTCACAAAATAGGGTGAAATTTGGTCCTAAATTATATAATTCTCTATTAGTTTCCTATGATTATGTGTCTTAAAGGCATAAGCAAGCCATTCAATAACATAAAGTAGGATATTTATATTATTATAAGGGCTCTAACTAGTTTTTTTAATGGTGTGAATAACACATTTGGAATTAGTTAAATTATGAGGGTGCTTTTAAAAAAAGCTTCAAGTAGATGACTTTTGCTCTGTACCTTAAAGAGTGAATACAATAAGACAAGAATATTTCAGAAAGAGAAATACGAAATTGGAAAGACACGTAATTTTGTGTAGAGTGTGAAGGAAAAGCAATTAACTCTGGTTAAAACCATTTTCAGAGAAGGGTAATTAGAGATTGACCCATACCCAATATAGAGGTCTGTTTTCTAGACATTTTTGAGATATTTGGAAGTTACCTTTATACTATGAGCAGCTGACTCTGATCAAGGTAACCTGACCATCAAGGAAAAGAATTACATAAGATTTCTACTTTAGAACATTATTTGCACGGAGGGTGGACTTATCAGGTTTCAGTGTGAAAATGTCGGTTTTTGGTGCACCCATGGTTGAAGAATGACCAGATGCACCAAAGTAAGGCAAGTGGGAAAATGAAGTTTATTAAGGAGAGACAGTTTAGGATTATAGAGCAAGAGCAAGATACAGGTTTACAGAGCATGATACATACACCACAGATGATGACTGGACCTACTGCCACAGCAAACAAAGGGAGAGCAAAAGGAAGAGTGCAAAAAGGGACTTGGTTATGGTCTATGCCTTTATTTATAGTGCCCAGATTGGAACCTCTCTAGTGGCTCAGATGTTACCATGGAGCCACCTTGATTAGTCTGTTGAGAGTTGCATGGCCTGAGTCTTACTATGCACGTGAGTTGTTCTAGTTCAACTTCTGGACTCTGTGGTACCTATGTCGCTTGACTCATGGGCTACAGTGTCCTCTGCATTCTTTTGCAGCTGGCATACTAAGTTCTGATTGGCAGATTCATAGGGTGTTCCCTCCTCTCCCAAGTATAGCAGTTGCTTGGGAAAGGATTAGGGTGGGGTAAGACCAAGATGAAGGCCTGGGGCCCACTCTTGTCCTTCTTCCCAGGTGGGGCAATTGCACCAAGGCAACAGTGCCCACTTTCTTCCCTAGGAGACCCAGAACCCCTCACTATCTACCTAACAGACTGAAATGAAACTACTGGTTACAAAGAGGTCAGTTACCTGATTAATGTAGTCTGATAACTCCTGAGGAGTGACAGTCTCTGGGAGGTTGCTAAAGAGGAAAGCAGTTTAAAGGACAATTTTAAAGGCTTTGGTGACTACTGAATGGGGAGGAGGGAGAGATAAGTGAGGGAATCTGTTACATCTCAGTAGTCATCCTCTGAAACCATTGTTCAATGAATTTCAGTGAACTAGACTTAGAGGTTTTAGTTAACATATTCAAATCAGTCATATTCAAATGTAAATGTCATGAATAGATGAATGTTTTGATAGACATGAAAGAAATGCTCCCTCTCTACTTTTATCAAGACAGATAAAACCTAGATAACTGTATTTGGTACCTCTTTAACAAAAGTGTTTAATCAAAGTTTTAAGGATTTTTCTGATAGTTGCTTGTGGAACAGGGTTGATTTGGGTTGATCATTGGGAAAAAAGAAGATGAAGTCTACATTTCTTTCACTGTTTATAATTCTATGATTTATACTTTTACTCGAATACTTCTTATTTCAAGATGTTATAGTGCTCTAGACTTCAGAAAGCAGCAGTTAATAAAATAAAAGCCTAGAGCATACAAAATGTTTTTTTTTTTTTTATTAGCTGTGCAGTCGAGATAGCCAAACTTTCATGGTAGTAAATCCCTTGTCTGCTAAAGGGTAAGAGGCTGATCTGGCAGTTCATACACTAAATCCAAGGGCAGCAAATTAAGTATCCTCTGAAAATTAAAAATCACTTTACAATGAACATTCTTATCACAAAGCAGAACCATGATAAATAACAGATCCTCTCTATTCTGTTGTAAAGAGCTATACATAGTAATTGGGCAAAATTAATTTCAATGAGACTCATGACTTTTTTCCCTGATAGAATTAGTATAACCTGCCAAAATTTTGTTAACTGTTGAATTTTTAAAACTTGCTACACTTAAATCATCAGCTTATTAATTCTATTTACATCTTCAGTTCTATTTTTTTAAAAATCACTGACAATAGTAATGCTGCCAGAAATAAATATGCTACTGAGGATTTGTCTCCTTATAGATTTGCATGCAGACAGCTGCATTTTTCACCTTCCTGAATATCAAACCAAGTGAAACAATTGACTTAATTATAATCAGGATATTCTGGAACATTTACCATAAATAATCCTTTTCAATTAATAATATAATCCAAAGAAATGCTATTGGAAATAGCATTCAGTGAAATATAATTTGTATTTTTTTGGTATTTTACACTAAAATGCTTAAAATTTGCTAGCATATGAAAAAATAGTAGTTTTCAAAACCAACATGAAATAGAATGAGCTGTGATGAAAATAGAAATTTTTCAAAGAAGAAAATTGTTCTTTACAGAATATATTAATTCATAAGAAACTATTCTTTCTTAACACCAAAAAAAGCCCCAGAAAACAAAAAAAAAAAAAACCAAGAGAGTGCCCAAAACTCTATAGAAAAAAATGAAGTTGATTTTGATTAATTTATTTTATAGTCTCTGCATGCTTACTATTGTAAACTGGAAATTAAGAATATGTTACCTTTATACACTGACAGTTATATGAGTATGCTTACAAAACTTTTATATTTTTTGTTTTACACAAATATTTGTCACATTTTTTTTTCCTGAATGGTTGTAATTAGACTTTGTGATGCAAAAAAATATAGCAATCAAGTTTAGAAAGAAGCCCATGTTCTCTTAGTTTAGAAAGGAGCCCGTGTTCTCTTAGTCCTTGAATTATTCCTCTCTATGTGGGGTATTTCCAACATACAGGAATGTTGCTAAGAACTGATCTGGAATGTTTTGATCCCAGAAATCAGCATGACAAAGCTCTAAACAGTAAAGAAAATGTCTCAGAAACCTTTGGCTACTCAGTGCCATGTTAACCTAACCATGGAGCGGTATATTGAGAAGGGTTTGTATTATACATGCATACCTCATTTTATTGTGCTTCATTTCATTGCACTTTGATGATATTATGTTTTTACAGGAAGGTTTGGAGCAACCCTGCGTAGAGCAAGTCTATCGGTGCTATATTTCCAACAGTATATGCTCACTTTGTGTCTCTGTGTCACATTTTGATGATTCTTATAATATTTTAAACTTCATTATTATTATATCTGTTATGGTGATCAGTGATCATTGATCTTTGATGTTACTATTAATATTATAATTGTTTGGGGGTGCCATGAATAGCGTCCATGAAAGACTTTGAACTTCATTGATAAATATTGCATGTGTTCTGATTTCTCTACCAACTAGCTGTTGCTGATCTCTCTTCCTCTCCTTGAGGTGCAACAATATTGAAATTAGGTCAATTAATAACCCTACAATGTTGACTAAGTGTTTAAGTAAAAGGAAGAGTCACACATCTCTCACTTTAACTCAAAAGCTAGAAAGGATTAACCTCAGGGAGAAAGATGTATCAAAAGCTAAGATAGGCTTAAAGTTAGGCCTTTCGTGCCTGTCAGCCAAGTTGTGAATGCAAAGGAAGAGTTCTTGAAGAAAATTAAAACTGCTGCTCCAGTGAATATATGAGTGACAAGAAAGCAAAACAGCCTTATTGCTGAAATGAAGAAACGTTTAGTGGTTTGGATAGATCAAATCAGTTGCAACCTTCCCTTAAACCAAGCCCAAATACAGAGATAGGCTCTAACTCTCTTAATTTCTGTGAAGGCTGAGAGAGATGAGGAAGCTACAGAAGAAAACTTTGAAGCTAGCAGAGGTTGGTGCATGTGGTTTAAAAAAAAGAAACAGTATCCATAACATAGCAATACAAGATGCTAATGGAGAAGCTGCAGTGAAATAACCCAGAATATCTAGCTAAGATAATTGATGAAGGTAGTTACACTAAACAACATATTTTAAAAGTAGACAAAATAGCCTTCTACTGGAAGAACATGCCATCTAAGACTTTCATCGCTAAAGAGGAGAAATCAATGTTTGGTTCAAAGCTTTGAAGGATAGACTGACTCTCTTGTTAGGGGCTATGGTAGCCGTTTAATTTAAGTTGAAGCCAGCATTCATTTACCATTTCAAAAGTCTTGGAGCTCTTAAGAATTATGCTAAATTTATTCTACCTTTATTTTATAAATAGAACATAAAAACCTTGATGACAGCACATCTGTTTGCTGCATGATATACTGAATATTTTAAGTCCACAATTGAGACCCACTACTTAGAAAAATAAAAAGATTTATTGGAAATCTTTGGTGGAAAGCTGTGGTGGAAATAACAAGAAAGCCTGAATTAAAGGTGAAGTCTAAAGATGTGACTGAATTACTGCAATTTTATAATAAAACTTCAAGAGATGAGGAGTTGACTTTTATGGATTAGCAAAGAAAGTGGTTTCTTATGATGTAAACTACTCCTTGTGACAATACTGTGAACATTGTTGAAATGACATCAAAGGATTTAAAGTATTGCATAAACTTAGTTGATAAAGCAGTGGTAGGATTTGAGAGGACTGACTTCAATTTTGAAAGAAATTCTGCTATGGGTAAAATGCTATCAAATAGCATCTCATGCCATAGAGAAATCCTTGATAAAAGGAAGAGGCAATTGGTGTAGCAAACTTCATTGTTGTCACATTGTAAGAAATTGCCAACACCACTCCAACCTTCAGCAACCACCATCCGGATTAGTTAGTAGCCAACATTAATGGAAGACCCTCTACCAGCAAAAAAATTAGGACTCATTGAATGCCCAGATGATCATTAGCATTCTTGAGCAATAGAGTATTTTTTAGTTAAGCTATGCATATTTTTAACACCTAATGTTTCTGCACATGTGGTAAAATAAAATATAATGTAAACATAACTTTTATATGTACTGAGAAACCAAAACATTCACATGACTCATGCTATTGCAATATTCACTTTATTGTTGTGGTCTGGAACCAAACCTGTACTATTTCTGTTATAATATATGCCTGTAATATACAATAGCTGTTCATCATAACCTTGAGGGTGGGTGTGTTTCCATGTTTCCATTTACATCAGTAAAGTATGAAATACAAAGCAAGGCATATGAGTTAGAGACCTCACTCTAACCTATGCTTTATTGCTTGTATTTTTTAATGGCTGGAGTTTCCTGTCCTTGTGACATTTTTAAAGTGAAAATTATAATATTGGGAACTGGAGTGGTAGAATCAATACACCTTTAAGTTTTTTTAGAGCTTAACAATTCCATGAAACTTCAAACATAAAATTGACAATTTAGGACTCTGAGGTGAAAACTGACTTCCAAGTTTTATTTTTTTAATATTTTTTTATTTTTTTATTTTTGGCATATTATAGGGGTACAGATTTTATGGTTTTTTTTTTTTTGGCAATCACACAAGAGGAGGTTTATTTTCTGGCTAGCCAGGGTCCAAGCCCCAGAGCACCAACGCAGTGGCCACTCTCGCAGGCAAGGACCCCGACCTAAGGTTTTAATAAATGCCCTTTCTCCCCCTCCCCCCACAAGTCTGAGTCTCCAGCATGACCATCCCCAGTGAGATGGTGCACATCTCACTCATTATGTATGTATATACCCAGCCCCCTCCCCCCTCCAATCTGCCCAATACCCTATTACTGTAGTACCTATGTGTCTACTTAGGTGCTGCTCAGTTAATACCAGCTTGCTGGTGAGTATATGTGGTGTTTGTTTTTCCATTTTTGGGATACTTCACTTAGTAGTATGGGTTCCAGCTCTAACCAGAAAAATATAAGATGTGCTATATCACCGTTGTTTCTTAGAGCTGAATAGTACTCCATGGTATACATATACCACATTTTATTAATCCATTCTTGGATGGATGGGCACTTGGGCTGTTTCCACAGCCTTGCAATTATGAATTGTGCTGTTATAAACATTCGAGTGCAGGTGTCTTTTTTGTAGAGTGTCATTGGATCTTTTGGGTGGATGCCCAGCAATGGGATTGGCTGGATCAAATGGTAGATTCACTTGTATCGCTTTAAGGTATCTCCATATTGCTTTCCACAGAGGTTGAACTAGTTTGCAGTCCCACCAGCAGTGTAGGAGTGTTCCCCTCTCTCTGCATCCATGCCAGCATCTATTGTTTGGAGACTTTTTGATAAAGGCCATTCTCACTGGGGTTAAGTGATATCTCATTGTGGTTTTGATTTGCATTCCCCTGATGATTAGCGATGTTGAGCATTTTTTCATATGTTTGTTGGCCATTCTTCTGTCTTCTTTTGAAAAGTTTCTGTTCAAGTCCTTTGCCAACTTTTTAATAGGGTTATTTGATTTTTTCTTGCTGATTTTCGTGAGTTCTAAGTATATTCTAGTTATCAGCCCTTTATCAGATGAGTAGGATGCAAAAATTGTCTCCCATTCTGTACGCTGTTTATTTTTATGACTATTTCTTTGGATGTGCAGAGCTTTTTAGTTTGATCATGTCCCATTTATTTATTTTTGTTGCTGCTGTGATTGCCTTTGGGGACTTCTTCATAAACTCTTTGCCTAGGCCGATGTCTAGGAGAGTGTTTCCAACATTTTCCTCTAGAATTCTAATAGTTTCATACCTTAGGTTTAAGTCTGTTATCCAGCGTGAATTGATTTTTGTGAGAGGTGAAAGGTGTGGATCCTACTTCAGCCTTCTACAGGTGGCTATCCAGTTTTCCCAGCACCATTTATTGAAAAGGGATTCTTTTCCCCAGTATATTTTTTTATCTGCTTTGTCAAAGATTAGATGGCTATATGAGGATAGTTTTATATCAGGATTCTCAGATCTGTTCTATTGGTCAATATCCCTATTTTTGTGCCAATACCAGATTGATTTAATTACTACAGCTTTGTAGAATAGTTTTATATCTGGCATGTTAATACCTCCCATTTTGTTTTTGTTGCCTAGAATTGCTTTTGATATTCGGGGTCTTCTTTAATTCCATATGAAGCCTAAAATTATTTTTTCTATATTTGTGAAGAATGCTGATGGGATTTTAATAGGTATTGCATTGAATCTGTAGATCAGTTTGGGTAGTAGAGACATTTTAATGATGTTGAGTCTGCCAGCCCACGAGCATGATATGAATTTTCATATGTTTACATCCTCTGCTATTTCCTTCCTCAGTGTTTCATAGTTCTCCTTGTAGAGGTCTTTTACCTCCTTGGTTAAGTATATTCCTAGGTACTTTAATTTCTTTGTTGCTATTGTGAAGGGAATTGAGTCTTTGATTTGGTTCTCAATTAGATTGTTGTTGGCGTATATGAATGCCTCTGATTTCTGTGTATTGATTTTATATCCTGACACTTTACTAAATTTATTTATCAGTTCCAGGAGTTTCTTGGTTGAATCTTTGGGGTTTTCTAGATATAATATAATATCATCAGCAAACAGTAAATGTTTGATCTCTTCTTCCCCTATTTGGATACCTTTAATTCCACTTTCCTGTCTAATTGCTATAGCCAAGTTTTAATATATTCGTGGTAGGCTCACTTAATAAAATATTAAATTATTGTTGGTCTCCTTATGATTTTTCTCTTCCTCATGTTAAAACATAGCTGGATTTTTAATTTTTTGTTTCCATGAGTTTGAGGAAGCGTGAGTTAAATGAATGTTTTGTTTTCATGAATGTTCAATTCAGTGAAGGGACATTCACTGAACACAAGCTGTTGTAGAACAGTTGAAAGGAAGAAGAGGGTGTGGGAGAAGTTACTACAAGTAGAGAAATCCCCAGTATTTAGAAAAGGGCTAAGAATTATGATTCCCACCAGCTATACCAGAGCTCTGATTCCTAATTGTACCCTAGAGAAATGATGAAAACTTAGATGGGGAATGGTTAAATGGTAAACACAGGAGTGTTAGGCTCTAAACTCAGCTGTTTCTAGCCTCATCAGAAATTGTTAAGTCCTTTTTATGACATTGAAAGAACAGAGACACATACAGAGTTTGCCCACAAAGACTTGCTGTAAAGTAAAATGAGAAAACCTTACTATAATATAGTATAATAATGGACAAGGTAGAAATTGTCAACAGTTCAATGTTAGGATTTTAGTATTACATTTATTTTGATAAAGGACAGATAGACAGACAGATTAAAAAAAAAAAAGGCAAAGAGTGAAAGAAAAAAAAAAATCAGTATCTTGAGCAATGTAATCCTGGAACCAGATTCACACCCATAACTTATTATTTGACATCTTAACAACCAAAAGCGCTAAAGCCCCAAACTAATGTTTAATTTTGTTCTGTTTAAGAACAGTTCAATTACTTTACTTGTTTGTAAAAACTTTAAATAAGTATTTTAATATTATGAAATAGTTCCTGTGATGTTTCTCCTCTCCTTCAAACATTGTGTTTCAAATATGAACTGTCATAATAAATATCCATGGATTACATATTAGCAAGCCTAAAACTAGGAGCAGAATAAAGTATTTTACTTCTGCAAATCCTTTTCTGGTAGTTCTTCTTCTTTTTATTCTTATTCCTTGGCATACTTTTATTCCCCTTTACAAATGTCCACATGTTATTATGTGCTCGCACCTCCTGCAGAACAAGTAATGGCCATTTCTATCTGGAAGGTGTAATTGCTCCATGCATTATGGAAAAGGCAGAGGGAGAGCTATGAAGTGTACATCTGTTGCAGATACTCATTTTAGTTCTATGGCTTAGGTATAAGAACTATGGTCTCCCTGATTTTTCCTTTGACCTTTAAAATCAAGGATTTTATCAATATTAAATAAGTATGGCAGTCACTATTGTGATTTTGTCAATTTTGTCAATGGGGCAAAAATCATGGGCTTTTAAAACAGATGCATTCTCATTTATGATACTGTCTAAAATTCAGATAGTTTACATTTTCTTAGTTGGTAATATTTTCAAGGAAAGGAATGATTTCCAGATTGCATACACACACACACACACACACACACACACACACACACCTCCTTATTAATAGTTTTTATATTCACATTCAAAATTCCACAGCATGCCCTTTTTACAGGTTTGGTCATTGGTAATAGGAAATATATTTTTATTTTGAAGTAATTACCCTTTTGACTTCAAAAGACACACATGAGGGTTAATTAAAGTTAATTAGTTAGTAAGTATTTCAAATGTTGCCTCCTAGGTTATTTGTTGTATAGTCTATACACATTGGCCTTCAAAAGCTTGAAAAAGCAATGCAGGCAGGTAGGTCTCTCTTCTGCCAAAATAAGCAAGATTTGTTCTTTGCCAGCAGAAATTTCTTCTACATTTAAAGATTCTTTTTTCCAATGTGAGAAATCTTTCTTGAAAGAAGCTCCAATTTTCATTTGCAGATCACAGGACTATTTTCGCTTCCTGTCCATTCTCACATTTGGATAAAACAACTTTGTTTTGAATGCGTGCATAAGCCACCTGGCTTGCTTTTCATTCTCAGCCTAATGGGTGAATGGAATGAGACTGCCAGCAGCTTGAAGCAAATCTAGAAAGGGCTGTTCTGACAATTTCTAACTCCTGGAAATAGCACACTGCCTTTCTGATAGTGTATTCAATTTATTTAAATGGTTTTGCTGAGGGAAAATCATTTTTCCTTCTGTTGCTCCTTCCATTATTTTCAGCTTCTTTTGCCATTTGACTTGATTCACTGACTCTAAGATCCTCATCACCTTCCTAAACACAACTTTGGAAATAGATTACTTTCTCAAGGATGGAGGCTTTTGAATTTTTCACCTATCAAATTCAATTGCATATCTAATTAATTATTAAAATGCATATATATTCAACAAAACATGGATATTTTTGCAGTTGGAGACATGTTGATAATACCAGCACATCAACCAATGCAAATTTCCCAAATAGGGTTTAAACCCAAGCAAAATCCTCAGCAATGGTTACTGGCAGACTAATTGTGGGAAATGAAGGAACAAAAAGGATGGGACATCAGTTTTCTATGTCTTTGTTAAATATTTATCATTTTGAGGTAGAAATATCAATATGTTTCACTTCAAGATTTTTATTAATAATTTATACTTTGTATTTTTGAGGGATTTTTTTTTCTAAGTGTCTCACTTAATTTCAGAAAGGATTTAAAGTGACTCAATAGATATAAAAAGGGACACTTTGAAAAAGTAACTTGGAAAATAAATAACATGAAGAGAAAATGGCAAGGAGAAAGATCACATAAAGTCAGCAGCCAGCACAAAGTGCGTGCTTTGGTCAAACTCTATGTAATCTATTACTAATGGATGGCTACAAATTACCACAAACCAACCTCACAGTTAATGCAAACAAGTTGGCACAGACAGTTAAATAATTCATGATGATGATAAAATCAAATTAGCTATTTAGGAAAAGGAAAAGTACACCCCTTACTAAAAGTAACTTCCAGTTAAAATTCAGTATTATAAGTTCTTAAAGGGTTGGAATAATGTGATCCACATATTCTTCTGTACTGTTGCCAAGAATAATTAAGCTAGTTAAATGATTTCATTGTATTACTTAACATAAGCCTGTTAAAGATTAGAGTACAGTAATAACAACAAAGGCAACACTATACACCACACCCTTGACTCAAGAATTTTTAATATATAGCACTTTAGTTGATTTTGATTTACAAAAGTAAGAGGGCATAGAATCTCTTAGTGCAGACTACATTTCTCTTAATCAAAAATAAATAAATAAATAAACAATTTCTAACAACCCTAATTGTCACATGAATGTTAAGTTTTTTATAAGCATCAATATCCAGAGACCTTTGTTCAAATCAATTCCTTCAGCTTATCGTAACTTGTTTATTTCCAAACTAAAGCATGAAAAAAGTTAATTCAACCCCAATTTTATATTCTACCTAACAGAAACATTAACAAGTTTACCACTTTTATTCAATATTGTACTGGAAGTTCTAGCCAAGGTGATTAAGCAATAAAAACATATAAAAAGTTTCCATATTAAAAAGGAAGAAATTATGGCCGGGCGCGGTGGCTCAAGCCTGTAATCCTAGCACTCTGGGAGGCCGAGGCGGGCGGATTGCTCGAGGTCAGGAGTTCGAAACCAGCCTGAGCAAGAGCAAGACCCCGTCTCTACTATAAATAGAAAGAAATTAATTGGCCAACTAATATATATATATATATATATATATATAATTAGCCGGGCATGGTGGCGCATGCCTGTAGTCCCAGCTACTCGGGAGGCTGAGGCAGAAGGATTGCTTGAGCCCAGGAGTTTGAGGTTGCTGTGAGCTAGGCTGACGCCACGGCACTCACTCTAGCCTGTGCAACAAAGTGAGACTCTGTCTCAAAAAAAAAAAAAAAAAAAAATTAAAAAAAAAAAATTAAAAAGGAAGAAATTAAACTATATATTTTTTTTTACAAAAAAGATCTTGTATGTAGAAAATGTTAAGAAATCCACAAAAAGTATTGTAACTAATAAACAAGTTCAGCAATATACAAAATCAATTATATTTCTATAACAATAGGAAAATGAAATTGAGAAAGCATTTCCATTTTTAGTAAAAAAAATAAAATATTTAGAAATCTGTTTTACAAAGGAAGTTCAAGACTTGGTACACTGAAAATTACAAAAAATTATTGAAAGTAATTGATAAATGGAAAGACATGAGGTAAAGACAATGTTACAACATTGCTTAAATTGATTTAGGGATTCAAGACAATACCTATCAAAATTCCAGTTTCATTTATTGCAGAAATTAATAATCTGATTCAAAAATTAATATGAAAATGCAAGAGTCCCAAAATAGTTAAAATTTTTTACAAAAGAAGAATGAATTTGGAGGACTTACATTTTTTAGTTTCAAAATATACTACATAGCTACAGTAATCAAAACATTGTGTTAGTGGCATACAGTAGAGACATACATTAATGAAATAGAATTCAAAGTCTAAAAATAAATCCTATGTTAATGGGCAATTGTTTTTCAACAGTGAAGCCAAGGAAATTTGTTAAGGACAAAAACATGTCTTCAACAAATGGTAGTAGGGCAAGTGGAAATTCACATTCAGATGACTGAAATTAGAATAATACTTCATACCATATAAAAACTTAACTAAAAATGGATCAAACACATAAATTGAAGAGCTAAAACTACAAAGCTATCAGAAGAACATATAGGCATAAATTTTCTTGACCTTGGATTAGACAATGACTTTTATATATGATATAAAACACAAACAATAAACAGTAATAAAAAGATATCATCGAAATTAATAGCATCTCACTTTCAAAGAACATCATCAAGAAAGTGAAAAGACAACCCAAACCAGAGAGAAAATATCTGTAAATCTTATATCTCATAAGGAACTTGTATCTAAAACATATAAAAACTCTTACAACTCAACAGTAAAAAAAAAAAAAGACATTTCTCCAAACAAACTATATAAATGTCCAATAAGTACATGAAAAGAGGTTTCACATAATTAGTCAAACCATAAGATACCACTTTTTACCCAATAGGTTATCATAATCGAATGGATTAAAAATAAGCATTAAAGAGATTACGGACAAATGAGAACTCTCTCACAAACATTAATGATAAGAATACAAAATGTCATAGTCACCTTGGAAAACATTTTAGCATTATTTCATAAATTTACATATAGAGTTACCACATGGTCCATCAATTCTGCTATTAGATGTATACTCAAGATAGAAAACATATGTACAGATGCACACACACACACACACACACACACACACAAAGATTCAAAGCAGCATTAGTTACCATAATCATAGTGAAAACAACCAAACATGTCCATCAATGAATAAACAAAATATGGCATATTCATGCAATAAAATAGTATTTAGTTATAAAAAGGAATGGATTACTGATACTTACTACAACATGTATGAATCTTGAAAATATTAGGTTTGATTGCCCTATTGTCTGTTATTTGTTTTTTATGCTTTTTTTACTCCTATGTTTTTGTTTATTTTTGTACTTTTCTTGTCCTATCCTCAGGTTTATGGTTGAAACTAAGACTATACTTATAAGCTCAAAGTGTTAGAATTCAAAGTATCTCTAATATATTATTCAGTCAAATTCACTTTACTTTAGAGAAAATAAAATTAAACGAGTATATCTTATCATTTTTTGCTTTTGAGTTCTATATCTAATTACTTCTTTTAAAAACAGGATTAGAAGGGGAACAAGGACTCTTTCAGGAGAGGAATGAAAGACCAACTGGATCTCATCAGCACATCAAACATGAATAACAACTTGAGAGCACAAAATAACTTTACAGGGATGATCCATTTAGGAGTCATTAAACAAATAATTTCCCTGACATGGTTATTTAAAACATGGGAATAAGAAGTGATGACTCTAGCTTGTGATGGCTTTGCAATTAAGAAATTTAATAAAAGAAGAGAATTTCTCAGAGATGTATCCTGATAACCTCTCTACAGTATATTTCATTTTAATTCCCTGAGAATAAGTGTAGCTAATCTGTTTGTCTTTGACAAAGTTTTCCTGTAGTTATCAACAAATGTTTATTAAGAGGTGGAAAAATAGATAGAAATACAAAGGAATGAACCTTCTTAATTATAGTTGATAAGGTCAATCCCTCAATAATAGGATGAAATTTAAAGTCTATTGTATACAAATTCACATAAAACATACAAGCTCTTCAAATTCTTATCCAATCTTTCCTATAATCCCTTAAAAGTGTTTTTAAAAGGGAACACTTATACACTGTTGGTGGTAATGCAAATTAGTACAACTTCTCTGGAAAACAGTATAGAAATTTCTAGACGAAATAAATGTACACCTACCATTAGATCCAGCAATCCCAGGGCTAGGTATCTACCCAAAAGAAAATAGGTCATTTTATAAAAAAGACACTTGCATTTGAATGTTTATCACAGCACAATTCACAATTGCAATTATGTGGAATCAACCTAAGTATCTATTAATTCACAAGTGGATAAAGAAAATGTGTACACCATGGAGTACTACTCAGCCATAAAAAGGAATGAAATATGGCTTTTGCAGCAACTTGGATGGAACTGGAGACCATTATCCTAAGTGAAACTTCTCAGGAATGAAAAACCAAACACCATATGTTTACATTAGTAAGTGGGAGCTGAACAATGGGTAGACACGGGCACAAAGAGATATAAAGGACACTGGTAACCAAGAAGGGGAGAATGTGAGGGAGTGAGGGACAAAAACTTACCTATTGGGTACAATGGACCCTAATGGTGATGGGCCCACCAAAAGATCTAACTTAAGTGTTATACAGGTGTCCACATAACAGAAACATTTGTGCCAACCCTAACATTTTGAAATTAAAAAGTGGACAAATAAGAGATTAGAACCCAAATATATTGGCAATTACATTAAATGTAAATTAAAAATTCCAAAACATGCCATAATTTGAATCATTGTTTTCTGAAAAAGTTATATGTTTTCCCACATCTATTGCATTAGTTTGAACAATTGCTATTATCATCACTTTTATTTTGAAGTCCCGAAGACATATATCATCAGTTGCCCTGCCATCTCCTCCACTAATATCCTCCTGTACCACTACTACAAATAATTTCTCCTTCATGAGCTCTGAGACTTTATTTTAATTTAAATTTTAATTGTTAATAGTTTCTTCTATAGTACTTCCTGTATCTTTGTGAAGCATATAGTCTATTCCTAACAATTATACTGTAGCACCTAGAAATGTAAATTTCTCATTTACTTTTCTCTTTCTTCATGACTAACCAGCTGAATAGCACATGATAGAGAAAATCAAACTATATTTATTTAATTATATTTAACTTTTATTTAATGATGTGTGAGACGCTTATGTATCTGAAAATAATGAACTAACATTCAAATAGACTGATACCGAAAGAGTAAATAGAATCTGTTTCTAAATTATCTTGTCTAATTAAGTTTACAGGAGTGACTTTATCTTATTTCGGCTTCCAATTCTATTAATATTTGCATGTGTTCTTAGACAGGTATTTTGCACCTTTAATTTGTATCAGTGTTATGAAAAACAGAAAAGTATCTGTTCCGATAAATTCTGGCTGGTCAACTTGATGCCCAGAAATTTCCTGGTCCATGTTTCTCTCCTCTATTAATTTTAACAACTTCTTGGATGTCTTGAGCTAAATTGTGGTGGTTCTTCTGCTGTTTATAGTTGTCTTGTAGCCACAATTTATTGCCTAAATTTTTGAGGTATAGAGAATATAAACAATAAATGGAAACAGCATTGGATCCTTAATTCAGAATATCTTCTGTTGGGGTAGCAGTTTGCTTCTCTAAGCTTTAAATCAGCCATACTTTGGCCATAAATAAAAGGATACAGTTATACTTTCTGGGTGTACTTCTCTGAGGAAATAGGTCATGAATAGTTATGCCAGATAAATAATTTGCCATCAAATTTTGAGACATGTTAGAAAAAGAAAAAAAAAGATTTTTTATTGTTTTGATTATTACAATGATGAAAACATCATATATGGGATCCTATTAACATGTTGACTTTTTCTGTGCTTTAAAATAGACCATATAGGTTCAGAGCTATTTAAATAAAAATAATTATTGCCATAGGAAATTATTTCTTTTAATAATTGTCTTTATTTAAATATGTTTCTTTCTGCTAAAAAATTATAAAAGTTTTTATAAAGATAATTATCAATTTATCAAGTATTTTAAATGACTTTTTAGATAATCCTCTAACAAAACATGAGATATATATTTTTTCCTCTTACTTTATATCTATTGTATATTTATCATTTTCAAATTCCTTATTGTTTTTCATTTTGCCCTCTCCTCTGTTTAAAGCACAGTTAGGGAAAGTTAACTTTTTTGTGAGAAATGTGTGAAAATTTGCAAGTACAAGGAAAGGTACAATAAAATCTAACAAACAATCAAAGCCCAGCTGTACTTTGTGTCTAAACTG
Organism: Microcebus murinus; assembly: GCF_040939455.1. Lineage (NCBI taxonomy): Eukaryota > Metazoa > Chordata > Mammalia > Primates > Cheirogaleidae > Microcebus > Microcebus murinus. Next base: position 21,064,511 of record NC_134114.1, read on the forward strand.
ATTTGCACTGTTCAACAAGAAGCCTTTGGTGTCACTCTGAAAGGAAACTTCTGTCACCCTCATCAATTTTATTCCTTTTTTTCTCAACTCTCAGCTATAGATTATAAGGGAGTTTGTTGGAAGCCAAATGAGTGAAATATGCTTGGTTATGGTTGGTTCATTCCTTTTTTCCTCCTTTCTTCTACAATTCATGAAGTGCCTTTTGAATTTTGTAAAGCAGTTTTCAGATCAGTTGGAAGTCAGCAAAAATTTAGCATTAATGAGTTCATTTCCACAAAAATTGGCTTATTACCATGCTGACTTCCAGTGTTACATGCTTGTGGTTTTATAGTCATTTTCTCTATTCATTTATATAAAGATATTCTCTTACCTGCCACATGTGCAAATAATGAGACTGGTAAGACACCTACTTTTTAAAAGTAATTGCAAGTAAGAAAAACATCACTCCAATAACTTCTAGTAACTTAACTAAGTAAAATAAAAATCGTTTGCAAAGAAATCACATACAATGGCTGAAAAATTTTATTAGCCCTATTGTTTTATAAAATCAATATTATAGTGGTGAATCTATTAGTAATAAAATATCAAACAATTGGAATTTATATATGAAAGAAATTCTAGATAATTGAAATATAATTAAAGGATGAATATAATTGTAAAGAATATTATTATGAGTGTATTCTTTAGAGAATATTATGTATTTAAAAGATTTAAATATATTTAAAACAAAGACATCTAAACACAAATTTTTATATCAAAATAATTTAACATGACTAATAATCAATATTATATAATTTGCTAGTTTTTCTAGTATAAATGCTTTTCATGATTTGTAAGTGAATATTAACTGAGTACTTTTCCCCAGCTTTCTCTTTGCCTTAGTTCACTATCTTTCCTTGATACATCTAAAAGAAATGTAAAATAAATTTTTTTATCATCAAGGCAGGAGAAAACCTGACAAAAGGCATGAAGGGCCTGTATGCTGAAAATTACAAAATATTGCTAATGAAACCTAAAGAGGACATAAATAAATGGAGAGCTATACTGAGCTTATCAGTCAGAAATCCAGCATCACTAAGATATAAATTATTCCCAGACTAATCTATAAGTTTAAAATAATCTCAAGCAAAATCTCATCAGGCATTTTTGGAGCAATTGAGTAGACTCATTCCAAAACTCATTTGGAAATGAAAAGGACTCCAAACAGCCAAAACAACTTTCAAAAACAAAACAAAGTTGTAGGACTAACCTTACCTTTATTTCAAGATTTATTACAAAGCTACAATAATCAAAGCAATGTCATACTACCTGTGTAAATATTGACAAATAATTATTAGAACAGAATACAGATTCCAGAATGGACTCAATCATATTTGAAAAAAATCATTTTTTCTTAAGTATAAAGGCAATTCAGCAGAGAGGGCATAGTGTTTTCAAAACAATGATGCTGGAACAATTAGAAATACATATTAAAATATGAGCTTCAATCCATATCTCACAATGTATACAAAAATTAACTTATAATAAGAAGTTGGCTTAAATGGAAAATCTAAATATTTAAAATCTTTAGAAGAAAATAGTTAAAAAAAAAAAACCTTTGTGATGTGGTTTGATGATTAATTTTATGTATCAACTTGACTGGGTCACAAGGTACCCAGATTAAGCATTACAATTCTGTTGTATCGATGAGGGTGCTTTCAGATGAAACTTGTATTCAAATTGATGAACTCAGTAAAGTTGATTGCCTTCCCCTTGTGGGTGATCATCACCTATTCTGTTGAAGGCCTGAATAGTACAAAAAGGTGAAGGAAAGGAGAATTTGCTCTCTCTGCCTGACTCTTTGAGCTGGGACATAGATCTTCTCCTGCTATTGGACTGCAGTTGACACCTTCAGTTACCCTGGTTCTTAGGCCTTTGGACTGGGACCAGAATTACACCACTGGATTTTCTGGTTCTCCACCTTGTAGAAAGAATATTGTAAGATTTCTCAGAGTCCATAATCACATTAGCTAATTCCTTGTACTAAATTTCCTTTTATTTATTTAGGTTAAGCAAAACTTTTCTTAAATGCTACATCAAAAATTAAAAATTTCTGTTCTTCAAAGACACTATTAAAAAATAAAAAGTCACAGATTAGGAAAAATATTTGTAAATCATATCTGAAAAAGAAATATATGTATGTGTGTGTATATATATATATACACACATATACATACACTCTCAAAATATCATAATAATAAACAAAAACTCAATTAAAAATGACATAGATTTGAACAGACAATTCACCAAAGAAGATACATTGATCTCAAATAAACATATGAAAAATAAAAGGCATTAGGCATTGGGTAAATGCAAATTGAAAGTTCAATGAGATTCCACTGCAAACCTATTTAAATGGCTAAAATTGAAAACACTGGTCACACTCTGCATTTGTGAGGATATATAATTACTTGGACTACCATTTACTTCTGGCAATAAGTAAAAATGATACATTCACTTTGGCAAATAGTTTGGCAGTTTCTAAAGACATGAAATACACATCCATGTATCTATATATGCTCTAGCCATTCAACTCCTAGTGTATTTATTAATAACCAAGAGAAATTAAATTACATGTGCATACTAAGACTTATAAACAAATGTTAAGAATAGCTTTATATGTAACACACAAATATTGGAAACAATTCAAATGTTCATCAATAGGTGAATAAATAAACTATAGTCTATATACACAGCAGAACATTATTCAGTAATAAAAATGAATTATTAATACACAGTACAACCTGGATGAATCTCAAAATAGTGATATGGAGCATAATCAGCCATCAGTGTCATAACTCCCTGTAGATTTGGGCCCATTTTTTGTGATCAGTGAGGCATTTAACAGAGCCCTATTATAATTTTTCTTTCTTCTAAAAGGAAGTCCTGCCAGCTTCCTGGGAGCTACCAGGGAGTTATGAAGCTCTCCCCCAAAATTAATTGGACACTAGGTTTCTTTCAAAATCAAAAATATAAATAGTATCCAAGCTGCTGACTATATCTGTATCCTCTAATTTAGAGATATAATTCGATTTTGTTTGTAGTTTGATCACTGGCAAATTCCGATTTGGGAACAGGCAGAAACACTTGACAACTAGCTTAACAGGAAAGACAAGGAGAAAATAAGGAGAAAGTCTTTCCTGCAAAAGTCAATCAGGTACCATAAAATTGAAATGCATACATAATCTAAATTCTTCATGTGGAGATATAAGCAACAAGAGGGAGTTCAATAATGGTGGAAGTCTTTGGGTTCAGAAACACAAAAGCTGGCAGCAGATCACCTGGGAATGAGACTGAAAAGGCTCTAAAAATCAAGGGCCCACTTGCTGATCTTGTTACTGTCCAAACAGATTCATTACCTACTGCTCAAGAATAAGCCAATACATGGAGACAGCAGGGTCTGCAGTGGAGAAAGACAGGGTGCCAAGCAAGGAGACAGAAGAAATTTCTCAAATCCATCTTCCTAGGAATTCGGGGGGCAATGTTTTTAAAGACAGCTTTCATGGGCAAAGGGCTAGGGAATTGAGTCTGCTGATTGCCTGGGGATGAACCCATAGGGTTGAAAAGCAGAAATTATCTTCTTCTGCTGAGTCAGTACCCAGGTAGATGGTATCAGGACATGTTGAGTCAGTTCCTAAGTATGGCCACTGATATAGTTGGTGTCAGATCGTCCTCCAAAATTATCAAAGACCAGTCTTAAGTTTCACAATGGTGATGTTATGTATGGGAACAATCAAGAAAGGTTTACGGTTTTAACTATGTCTATACCATTGCAGAGTCCAGGCTCATACCACAGTTTCCACCTTGTGGCTCTTTATTAATTTTATAAAGGGTGGTTTCAACTTTAGGTGAATTAGTTAACTCTGAACATTAATTGTCTCATATTTAAAGTGTGTAATATAATTGTAACTCTTCAGAGAATTATAAAATTGAATAACTAGTGTACAATGCCTGGGTTAGAAAATAATAAATGTTACTTAAAATAAAGTACACCCTGCATTAAATATTAAAATAAGGAGTTTTATAAATGTATTAATTTTTATTCATATTTTTATTAGTAAATAGAAAAATCATTTCTAAAATTTTATAGTAATGTACATTATGCATTAAGTTGAAGTTTCAATGAATAATTCATTTTGATGGAAATTTTTCACCTTACTAGGTAAATGAATAAGCTCATTTTAGTGTGAAATAAGGATCTCGATATTATGCAATATTTTATATACAGTATAAAAATGACAATTAATGCCATGTCAATTTCATAACACTATATGACACAATGTATTTGAGTCTTAATATTTGTCCTAAAGGAATCCTGTATCCATAGCTTGCATGAAAAAAGGTTTTTTTTTGTTTTGTTTTGTTTTTGTTTTTATACAGGTAATACGTATTTTTTTATTTTTATTTTTTTATTTCAGCATATTATGGGGGTACAAATGTTAAGGTTATGTATATTGCCTATGCCCCCTCTCCCCTCGAGTCAGAGCTTCAAGCGTGACCATTCCCCAAACGTTGCACATCTCACTCATTGTGTTTGTATATACCCATCCCCTCCGCTCCCCTCCCACCTGCCCGACACCTGATAAATGTTATTCCTATATGTCCAATTAGGAGTTGATCCGTTAATACCAATTTTCTGGTGAGTACATGTGGTGCTTGTTTTTCCATTCTTGAGGTACTTCACTTAGTAGAATGGGTTCCAGCTCTATCCAGGAAAACACAAGAGGTGCTATATCACCATTGTTTCTTAAAGCTGAATAGTACTCAATGGTATACATATACCACATTTTTTCCTCTGATAGATAGAAAAGTTCAACAACTTGTTTTGGAGGGGAAAATACTGCATCATAGTTCACTAAACACAAACAAAATATCCAACCAATATAAAGTATTCATTAATATGAAGTTTTGTTATCAAATTATAAAATTATTTCATTAAGCACTATACAAGATTATACTTTTATGAGGTAACAATTGTTTAGACATATATTGGAATTTATTGTCCACTTGTTATTTAAGGTGGCTGCCACTTCATTGGCCTGGAAGAGATTATCACCAAAGTTTCACTAATTTGTTTGGTAATCACCTGTTTTATATATATAACCTCCTTATTTTGCAAAACATTTTATGGTAGAAGCAGGCTAAACTGCTTTGTTTTCCAAGGGATTGTGGATGGTAATTAGGGCAAGATACCCTCAGAGCAATTTACTGAAGATAATTTGTTTAAAAACACATTTTTAATAGCTAGTACCAACTTCTCAGTGAATTATTCCAGGTTGTAGCATATTTCAGCAGAAAACAGAAGGAAAATATACTCCTCTAATTGTTTCTTAGAAAACAATTTCCTAGAAAAAAGTGGAGGAAAAGAAGTAAATGTTTTTATGGAGGAAGATGTGATTAAATATGTGTGAAAAAGGTGAAACATAATAAACAAAGGATTATTAAAATGTCCATACTACCCAAAGTGACCTACAGATTCAAGAGAAATGAAAACATACATCCACAAATATTGCTTGTATGGAAATGTTCATAGAAGTATTGAAATCCTGTGCCACCAAACCATGACATACTGTTGGGCTGTGGAGGTAACCTTGCGTTAACATCACAAATGTCCACTGTTGTCCTTCCCACATGAAGGCAAACTTGTCTTGACTGTCCATAGCTATGTCTATGGACACTTCTATGAAAATAGGATTTCATTTACATGCAATCAGTTAATTATAATAATAATAATAAATACCACCTTGACTCTACTTATTATGTTAAAACAGAATTCAATAGACTTTGTAAGGTTTTTTCTATTATTATTTTCATTAATTTTCACTATGCTCAGCAGTATTGGTGCTGATTTGCATTCCAAAAGATAGTTTCAACTGGTATCATGGATTTAACTTGAAACATAAAAGCCAAGAAATTCAAAGTTAAGCTCATATTCGATTTTGTTATAATCCCATTAAAACTGGGCTTTTAAAAAATTTGCATATTTTTCATTTATAATGCTTCCTAATAGGGTTGGTTGCCATGCTCAAAGAGACAGAATAAATGCTTTTAAGACTCATGGTTTTAGGGACTTTGTCTATCTATGACTCCCTTTTACCCTAGATGAATTTATGCCATATTTACTGTGAAAAAAAAATGCTTGTTTTATTCAACAATATTCAATGTGTATCTACTAGGTGTGGCACATTGTTATTGGGGATTCAGAAATATAAATTCACAGTACCTTGCCCTAAAAATTCTCACAGTGAATGAGGAAGACAAAATTTGATCTCTAAAATTAAATTTCTAGTGATAAGTACTTTGAAAGAGATATTCCTAGTAAGATGAAGGATATCTAAGACAGACTGGAGACAGGAGACATGAGTATTTTGAAAGTTTCTTGGAGAAGAAAAACTATTGTACTCACAAAGGAGAAACAAGGGAGGAAAAGTTTTTCCAGTCATAGGGACCCACCTTGTCCACTAATAGAACCTCTCCCCTCTGGTCTTCTTTCTGCAGATATAGCATGTAAATGAAGCAGCGGAGTATACTGTGGTTCCTCTCTCTTCTATCGTGAATAAGATGGCCTGAGCATTTTTCTCAGCTTTTTAAATGTTTAGACAGGCTCCTTGCAGACACTTGTGCTCCTGACCTCCCTTTTCTTAGAGCACTTACTTAAGAAAACTTTCAAATGTAAATTCTTTCTCTGCCCCTTTGAGATGTAAATCTTCTTCCAGCCTTTGGCCATTTTTTTACCCACTAATGTCTTTCTAGAGAACCTGGGAGCCATCTTTTTGAAATGCAATCAGGAAAGACTGTGCCCTATCTCCCTGTCTCTATGGAATGGTAGAAGCCTACCTTCAATATGCCTCAATTAGAAAACACAGATGGCCTAATTGCATTTACTAGCCTCTCTCCTAATATCCTCCAGTACTTTTTCACTAACTCACCCCAGAACTTAAAAACTTTTTTGTCTTCTGTTTCAGCAGAGTGGAATTCAATTTATTTCCCTTATTGTACTAAACAAGAATAAAGTATTTCTTGCCTGTTTCACTGTCTGGTGCAATTTTTCTTTGACAGTTCCAAGGTATAACTTTTTTTACAAATTATTTCATCATATTATGGAGGTACAAATATTGTCAGGGTTACAAATATTGTCCCTGCCCCCCCTCCCTACCCCAGATGTGTCCAATCCCCTGGTGGTGTGCATCATACACGTTATGGAAGCATACACCCCTTTCCTCCTCCCCCCTACCGCCTGCCCACCACCTGATAAAAAGTTTTGTTTTGATTTTTTTTTTTTTTTTACATTTTGGTTACATTGTATGTCTTTGCCTCTCCCTAAGAAGGGTTAGAGTTATGCCCTTCCCCTCCAAAATACTCGCCACCACCCTAAGATTGGTTCCCCTACCCCCCCCATCCCTGGTGAGCATTGCCACCATTTGAAAACCATAGTATTAATCAGTCAGTACCAATTTGATGGCGAGTAGATGTAGAGCCCATTTTCCATGTCTTGTGTCGCCTCACTTTGGATAACGGGCTTAAGCTTAATCCAGGATAGCATAAATGGTGCTAGCTCACCGTCATTTCTTAGGATTGAGTAATATTCCATTGTGAACATATACCACATTTTAATTATCCACTCATGAATTGATGGGCTCTTGGGTTGTTTCCATGACCGTGCAATAGTGAATTGTGCTGCTATAAACATTCGGGTGCAGATGTCTTTATAATAGAATGTCTTATGCTCTTTTGAGTAGATGCCCAACAATGCTATTGCAAGGTCGAATGGTATTTCTATTTCTAGCTGTTTGAGGTATCTCCAAATTCTTTTCCACAAAGGTTGCACTAATTTGCAGTCCCACCAGCAGTGTAGGAGTGTTCCTGTCTCTCCGCATCCTCGCCAGCATTTGTTGTTTTTGGGATTTCTTGATATAGGCCATTCTTACTGGGGTTAGGTGGTATCTCATTGTGGTTTTGATTTGCATTTCTCTAATAATTAGAGAAGTTGAGCATTTCTTTATATGTTTGCATGCCATTATTCTGTCTTCTTTGGAGAAGTTTCTTTTCATTTCTGTCACCCATTTCTTGATGGGATTGTTTGCTTTTTTCTTGTTAATTCTTTTAAGTTCTAGATAGATTCTTGTTATTAGACCTTTATCAGAGGCATAGAGAGCAAATATTTTCTCCCACTCTGTGTGTTGTCTATTTGCTCTACTGATGGTTTCCTTGGCTGTGCAGAAACTTTTAAATTTGATCAGATCCCATTTGTTTATTTTTGATGCTGCAGTGATTGCTTTTAACTTTTTTACGAACCAGTTTGGAGTGACTGTACCAAAGGCCACTCATAATCAGAGAAAAGTAACAAATTTATAAAATGGATTTTGCAGTTAATTTTTATGTTTTTGTTCCAAAAGAAATAATATCTTTGTAGCATAAAACCAAAAGTGGTAGATAAAATATGCATTAAAATTCTCTTTTAACTTTTTAGAAATTTTAACTTGAAGGTATTGCATTAATATTCACCCTAAAGAAGTTCAAGACTGGTGTCTTGGTCTATTTTCTGTTGCTATAACTGAATATCCATGACTGGGTAATTACTTTTTAAAAAATGTATTTCTTATAGTTCTGGAGCCTGAGAAATCCATGATGTAGTGATCACACATTATGGGGCTTTCTTGATGCATCATCCCGTGGAAGAGGGCATTACATGGTAAGACAGCACAAGTGTGCTAGCTTAGCTTTCTCTTCTTCTTATAAAGCCAGTAGTCCCAACATGAGGCCCTCATTTTTAAAATCTGTATAATTCTGATGACCTCTTAACGACTCTACCTATTACTACCAATTGGGATTAAGTTTCACCATGATTTTTGGAGGGTACATTAAAATCAAAGTAATTGGTGTATTAAAGGGATTGCTGAAATTACTATCAGTCTGTTTTCTTTGCTATGATCAAAAAAAATTCTCCATAGAGAGATAAAAGTTCTTCAGTGTGGTAATGAATATGTAGATATATGATATTCTTTGATTATAAGAAAAGAGGAAAACTATCTTCTTCTGATGATAGTTAGAAGGTATCCAATGAAAATATCTTTAAAGAAAGTGATACAACAATCTTACTTTCAGTGATTGGTTTCTGCTTTGCCATTTCCAATTATGAAAATTTGGTTTTATTAATTAATTGTATACTATTTATGCCAACATCACCACATTACTTTCAAAATGGATGCAGGAAAACAATATACAGTACAATCATTAAATTCAAGGTAAAATAATATTCAAATACCTTTTTTTGTATGTGTATATGTTTGTACATGCGTATGTGTGTGTATGTATTATACAATGTAAGGAAAATATCATTTATAGAACATCATCATGGACAAAGTTCTACAAAAATGACTTTGTTATTCACTTCAGTTATGGACTGTATTAAATAATTTTCTTATAAGTGTCAAAACTATGTAATAATTTTAATGTAACAACGTTTACTAATGTCCCAATGTCAGTTTTCTTATGTCTATGAGCTTATTCTTTTAAAAATTTTGCTAAATGAACAAAAAGCTTAGGCTTAAGCTTAGGCTCCCTTTTACCTATTATACTTCATAAATCAAGAATGTAGCAAGCTTGAAAAGAGCTTTCCCTTTAACATCCATGGCTTTTATGTATTTCTGAGCAATATTAAATGGTTAGAAAGCTGTCTGCACCAATTCATAGCTAATATGTTACTCTTGCATAATCTTGACTTGAGACGATATTCTCCTCCTTGAAGTTGTTCCAAGAAAACTGAGAAACATGTTATTGAACAAATCTCCATTCAGAAAATGTAGACCAAAGACACTTTATTTTCCTTCTTAAGTTTTCGTTTCTGTCCTTGACTCTTCATGCAAAACTGAGGAAAATAAAAGTTATCTATGTTAATTTAGTGTCTCAATTATAGGAAAGTCATTTATAGCTGTCCAAGCATGGGACATATGCATTAAATATTTTAATAACAACAAAAATAGTAACATATAGTTAGGTGAAGAAACATTAAAACTTTCATTTAAAGAATGGCAAATTCACATAGATAATGACATGTTGTATTTTATCCAAAATGGAATAGAATTGCTATTTTTATTAAAATATTTCACTGCTATGTGTGAATAATAATATTATCTAGTTAAAATACAACAAAATAATAAAACAAATGAGGATGAGTACACAAAATTAGAGTTATCTTGTCATTGTTAACAAAAACATTTTATTTGAAAGTTTTAACAATTCACATTATAATGTATTTAAGCATGATTTAATTGATTGATTTAAGATGAATTTTAATTTTTAATTTTTTCTGTATGCCATACTGTTTTTTTATTTTTAGAGATAGAATATATTTAATTTATTTCTATGTGTTCAAGTTAACATATAACTTGGTGTTAGCAAGTTAACTGAAAACTTTGTGGCTGACAGTTCTGTTTTATGCAAACAATATATAATATCTTTCTATATTTTATGAATAAAATCTTATACTTAACAATTTGCTACAGAAATAATAGCTTTTTATTTTTCTTAGTAAAGTTGTGGTGTTGTAGATGACTCTGTATAGACAAAACACATAGGCTATAACACTGAATAAAATATGTGAGAAATATGTATTTCTTCTTAAAGAAAACAATAATTTGTTAGAACACTCAATCTTAACTTTTAATTCTTTAGAGGAAAAAACATAGCATTAGATTATATTTTTCAATAACATATAGAGTTTAATATTACTTAGCATTGTGTACTATTAATATCACTCTTTCAGTAATAGTTACTGATGACTCAGTTGAAATGTATCTACTTTTAAATATGTTTTCATATGAAAGTATTAAAATTTTACATGCTTACTTAGCATAGTTACTTATCAGCAAGTTCTCATTATATGATTAAAATTATAATGCAATAACCCATGCTTGCCTTATTTGGGGGGTCTATCTTTTTTCTTTTTTCTACAATGCAGTTTTCTCAAATATTACTGTTCATAAAACTTTCTAGGGAGCTTGTTAAAGATTTCTAGCTCCTATCCAGAGATTTTCTGATTTAGTAGATGTGGGTCAGAGCCAAAGAATCTTCATTTTTAACAAGCATGCCAGGTAATTATTATAGATATGATTCCTTGGCCATATTTTTAGAAATATTATTTATTTTAACAGCTCATTACCATATTTTTAAACATTTAGCTTAATTTCAAACCTGGTCTCTTCCCTCCTCTATCAGTTTCTCTTCTTTTAGCCTCTCTGCCTCTCTCCTTCTCTGATAAACTAAACCTTGAAGATTTGTGACCCAAAATTGAATGTTGAACTGATTCTATCTAAAAAATATATTTAAAAAAAAATCTCTACTCTGATGCCTTAAAGCCACAGAGAGAACTCAATAAATGCTATTTGAAACATTGTAATTATCTTTTCAGCATTCTGGTTGTATTATTTTAATTCTAACCTAATATTTATTACCCTTCACTCTTTTACTTTGTTGTTTTGGGCCAGACTTTGACAAAGAACATTTTTATCATTTCATATCCTAGTTGTAAAATGATATTTACTATGACATAATACCATTACTGTGTTTCATAAAGAGAGATGCTATCATTTTTGTGTATTACTAATATGAAAACACATCCTATAATTAAATTACAGTTCAATGTATTTTACTTATTGCATGTGAATTTCAGAGATATGTAAATTAAAAATACACCTCTTAGAATCATGAAAATATAGTAATATAGTAAATGTTATGTTAACTGTTCCTTAAGAAACCTGTATCATTTTCATTACAAGCATGGATAGTAAATATTTTAGCATCAATTTCATGGTGGCTCAGATTATGTGTTATTCTCCCAAGGCTTCTAAAATGTATCTGTATTCATTGAATCTCCTGTTGACTTCCTATTCTGTAGTCAATCTCCAGTAAGTTATAGCTTATTTAAGTAACTTTTCTACAGTAATCAAGATCATTTTATTCCAAATACTTCAGACTACAACTGACAGAGAAGTTGAAAGAGATTGGGTTATACATCCATCATCATTTAGTTCTAATTTTTTCTTTGCTACTAACTAGGTGTGCAACTTAATATCTGTGGAGCTCAGTTGTTTTTAAAAGTAATGTATACAAAAGCCTTTGCATAATATGAAAAATATTTTAAATATCTCAATGCTGTTTCTTTTTGACTAGATATACAAGTTTAAAACATTATTTTTCAACACATATTGAATCAGAATCACCAGCTAAGCATTTTCAACCTATACATACCCATTTCAATTTCTCTTCCAAATCTACTGATGTAGTCTAAAACAGAGAGATGGGGATATTTGCTTTCAGACACTGCTCTTGCTCCCCAATAATGTGCAACCCTGGAGGCCAGGAAAGAATTGACATTTATGCATGTCTTTTTGCTTCCATTCAATGTGTCTTTATGAGTTGCATGTATTGGGTTGACCACTGTGGAACCACTGGCAATATAGCAGGGAGAAGAAAAGAAATAGACTGCATGGGACCTTCACATTAACTGTGCCCTGGGAATGCTGACAGAAGAGTCAAATTCTGAAGCCAGTGTTATGCTGGAGGCAGCATGTAGCAGGTCATAAGAACAGTTGTAATATGTTCAGGAAATGTTAACATTTTTGGAATTTTTCATACCTGTTGATGTCATGATACTTGTAATCAAGTATAATGTAAATATTTATACAACAAAAATCAACAAATGCTAAAATAATAATAGTTTTTTTTTTCCTTGGGAGTTGGTTTACAGTTTTTTAATCATACTACTCTTTGCAAAGTGAAATAAGGACAATCTACATCATAGTCAGAAGTTGGAGGAAATATCAGTGAAAATCTCCTGAATGAGTGATGTTGAAGCTAAATAGTGACAGAAAGACAAAATAGATCTTGATGCAGAGAGAAAGGTATTTGTAGGTGAAATAGCATAAACACAAAGAGAGATACATAGAAAAGGCTATACTGCATTGAATACAATTAAAGAAGTCCAATATGGCTTAAATTAAAAAATAAACTAGAGAATGACAGAAAGTTAAGATGTGGAAATGGGAAGAAAAATTCTCATATAAAAAGTTCCCAACCACATAAATATCTTGAATTTCACTTCAAAGGCCATGGAATATAATGCAGGAGAATTTAATCATATCTGTGATTAAAAAATAAATTTGGTATAGCTTGCAGAATGCATTGAAAAGAATAATATTTTCAATGAATTCGATAGACAGATTTTTTTTTTTTGCCCTAGTCAAACAGAGAGATTATTTTGGCTTGGTTGGTAGTAGCAACAGAGCTGAACAGAATTGTATATAAAACATAGCTGTTCATGAAAAATTGACAAGATTTGGTGATTTGGATATGTGACGCAACAATATCAAATGGGGAAGTTATTACTTACAATTTTCATATTTGATCAACTCACTTGTTTAGTGATTCTCATTTATTGGGATAGGAGGTAAACAAAGGCTGAAGTGGGATCTAAGAAAGATTGAGAAATGTACATCTGATATGTTTAGTTTAAACTGCTTGCATAAACAATATTTCCACAGAGAACTTGAAAAGATAATTGGAAATGGAAGTCTGTAGGATAAAAGGGAGATATATTTTGATGACATATATTTGGAAGTGATGGAAGGAGAATGTAGCCATTTAAGAGAGTAACACAAAAGACACGTTAGGAAACTCTTATCGTCTGTTTTTATGTGATAAATCATCCCAAAACTGAGTGGTTTAAATAATTAACACTAATTTTGTTTACTTTCACCTGTGTCAGCTATCTGGATGGAGTTTAACTGGGTGGTTCTTTGGCTGTTTTCAATGGAGATTATTCAGCACATTGTCTTCGGCTACTAGATGCTCTATTTTCTTCCTCACATGACTGGCAGTTGGCACTAGCTGTTTTATAGGCCACACATTCTTATCAGGCTAGCTTATTGTTCTAGATATGGGGACTCTATATGGGGACTTTTGCTGTTCCAGAAACAGCAAAAGAGAGAGCAATCACCAATGACCAAGCATTTTTCAAGCCTTTACCTGCATTGTATTTGCCAATGTCTTGCTCGCCATAGAAGGTCTCATAGCTAATCCCAGTCAATGTTCGAAGAAACTATACATGGTCATGGATATAAGGATACATGATGCACTGGGGGCTATATCTGTAATGATCTACTGCAAACTTTAACAGTCAAGTAGGAGATAAACTAGCAAAGAAGATGGAAGGAAGACAGCTAGAGTATTGGTAAGAGGAAACATAACAAGTATTGTTATTGCAAATGACAGAGACAGTAAGAATAACAAAGCATTGTTAATATGAGAAAAATGTTACATTTTTTGTTTGCATGGGTTATCTTTGCATCCTTATTATTTCCTTCTTCTATTAATTTTATGTCAGTTAAGATTATATTCAGCTGTGCATAATGAAAAGCAGCTCTTATTATGGCTTAAACACAGGTATATACTACAATAACATGAAATATCGTCCAGATATAGATTGTTCAGCCCTGGTGTTTTGGCTCAGCAAAGACTCGGACTCTGTTTTCCCTCCACCATTTGCATTGTCACCTCCATCTTCATATATATGGCACCATTGTTACAGGATGGCTACTATTTCAGGCATGTAGAGGAAGAAAGATACAAGTAAAGGCTTTCTTTTTTTTTTTTTTAATTTCAGCATATTAGAGGGGTACAAATCTTTAGCTTATGTATATTGCCCTTGCCTCACCTGATTCAGAGCTTCAAGTGTGTCTATACTTCAAAGAAATACAAGTAGAACTACCATTTGATCCAGCAATCTCATTACTGGGCATCTACCCAAAAGAACAAAAGACATTCTATAAAAGAGACATCTGCACTAGAATGTTTATAGCAGGATAAAGGCTTTCTTTTAATGAGATTATAGGAAAGGCCACTTCTAGCCCAGCATTCTGTAACATGGCCACATCTGATTTTGTGAAAGGAGGAACATTGTTGTATATTAAACCAGCCATAGGACCCCCATAGACAAAATCAGAGTTCGCTAGTAAGGTGATTCTATATGAAAATAGCAGAGTCTGCCACAAACCTCTGTCTAATTTGATACATAGCAAGGTAGTATTGCCTCCAAGGCTCTAGTATTTATGTCATTCATGTTTCTCACCCTTCTTTATCTAGGCAACATGTACTGATTTTAGGGACTTTCAGGGATAGGTTATCTGACACGGTGGGGATTTTTTAAAAAATATTTACACAATAAGAAGCTAACGTCTATTGAGCATTTAATTTATTCCTCAAATTTTTGTGTTTATACATCATATCAATTAAATTGCACATAAACCTTTGAAATAAGAACTGATATTTTATTAAACTTAAAGATAAGATACTGACACAGAGAGGCTAAGTAATTTACTCAAAATCATGTAATTAATAAGCTCTTAAACTTTTTGACATGAAAAGACAAGTTCTAACTGGTATAGCATTTGCCACTGCCCATCGGTTTGGTAAACAGTATATGACAAAGAATGCCTTCTGACTAGTATTAACATTTTAACCTTAATGGGATTTCAGACAAATACGTTTTCCAGTAAAGAAATAGGTTTTAGTGTGAAAAATTTCAGTCTAACTTTTTTATTTTTAAAATATTATTTCCTCTTTTGGTTTTGTTTTCAATTATACTCACTGAATCAATATATTCCATATAGTAATATTATTATATTTATCCATGTTTCAATATGAATGTATTTGTTGGTTTCACTTAATTATTAGAAAAGGTTTTTTTCAAAAGATCCTATTAATTTTCATTATTATACAAAATAAATAAATTTATGAAATTTTTAAAATAATCTAATGGGGGATAAAATGATATTATATAGGAAGCATTCAACATTTTAGAATATTCTTGAATGTAATGGCTTTGAAAACCCTTAGATTCAAATCTCAAATTCTTTTTACATAAAATAATGTGACAGTTTAAGGTATTCAGTAATAGAAGCCTCCTCAGGCCATGACTTCTATTTGTTAAAAGAAGATGTATTTAAACATGTTTACCTCACACCTAAAAAGGAATGAAGCAACACTATCTTTTTATTGTATCTTCCTTTCCAAAATATAAGAAAGATCCTGAGAAAATCTCTCATGGTGAAAAGTTTGCATATAATGAAAGAGTCAACCCAGACAAGGATCCTCCATTTATTCAAACTGTGAAATTGCTGTATCCAGAGGACTTGTGCTGAATCAACTTTATTTAAATGGAATATTGCCACATGTTCACAATAGAAACCACACATACATTTTCCTTTGCATGATAATATAAGCCTTTATGTTTTTCAGAAGGAAAATTCTCAGAACATTAAAGAAAGTAGAAACTCTTATTATTCAAGAAGTTAGGTAGAAGAAATGTGATGGCTCTGACTTCAATAAAAGGCAAGTTTTATTCCAAACAGTGGATTCATTTTTATTAGGCACTCTACATTTTTATGATAATTGCCAGTACAGTTTATGCAGGGAAGTCTGAACTACGGGCTAATATAAGTTTCATTATTTTCTGTAGAAAAGAAAGTAAGGTAAGACTATCTCATCTCAAAGACTGATATTATGATTATTTTTAATCTATTTTTTTCACAATATCCAGTAGATAGACTTAAAAGTTGAATGTTATATGAAATTTCAAAGTTTCGTAGGTCTGCTATATTAACCACATTTGTGTGCATTCTTAATGCCTTTAAAACTTCTCATCATCACTTTTTAACATCTCTTTAAAGGTTTTATTTAATGCTGTTTCTAATGTTCAGGTTAAATATATTAAACATCTATGTATCTGCAGCTCCCTCCAGTCAACTTCCTTTAAACATTCTATTTCATGTAAGTCAATTGCATTCCCTTGAGTCAATGTTTATTGCACATGTTTAATGTGACAGTCACTGTTCTTGACCAAAAAGATAAAACAACAGTTGATATAATACTGCTTTTGTTCATTGCTTAATTGATTAACCTTTAAAATTAAGTATAAATCATTAAACAACTATTCTTATTCAATCAATAACTATATTTGTCTCTAGTTGTATCATGATGTTATCCCATTTGGCTTTTTCTGGTTTCTAGTAATGTCTTTCTTTAAAGGCCTGTGACAGATGTTGCCATGTATGAGCATAAGGGACAAAAACACTCATGTATGAGACATGAGGGCTTGTGGTTTAGTAAATAACTAAACCACACCTTACATTTCATAGGGTAGATTCTGTGTTTAAATTGATGTTAAATGAGAGCCTTGGAGAGTTTAAATAAAAGAAATAACATGATTAAAATTATATTTGTAAAATCAATTAAAAAGAAAGAATGAAAGACATGGAGCATATAATGGAAACACCAGATGGAGAAACCAGAGGAGAAGCAATGTCCAAAGACAGTCTTCTAGAAATAATAAAAAGCATGAGTCTTCATACTAAGAAAGCATAATTGGTTTGGGGCAAGTTAAGTAAATGTAAATGGAAGTCAGCAGATCAATTAGAACACAGGGAATTATTTTAAATGCAACACCAAAGAAAATACAGATTACTAGATAAATAGCGTACACCTCAAGAACAAAACTTTAAGCTGAAAGTAATAAATTTATTTTTAAAGTAACCTATAAACTTATACCAACATTAACTATTACTTGATTTAAACACAATACATTATTTTCAGTAAAAAAATCGGATATAAGATGAAGATAAATGAACTACAAGAACTGCAAAAGATGGCATTTCAAAGGGACAACATGGAATCCATATGCCAATTCAAATGCTAATTTCTTCCAGAAACACACAGACATTCCCTGAAATTATGTTTTACCAGGGATCAGGGTGTCTCCTAGCCCAGAAGTTTGAGGTTATAGTGAGGTTACAGTTCAGCCTGAGCAACAGAGTGACACCTTGTCTCTAAAAGTAAAAATTTAAAAGAGAGAGAGAGAGAAATAAAAAACTTTTGCTTCAAAAGATCCTGTTAAGAAAATGCAAAATCAATTCATTGCCCAGGCAGATATCTAGAAGAGTTTTTTCTACATTCTCCTCTAGAATTCTTATAGTTTCATGCCTTACATTTAAATCTTTTATCTCTCTTGGAATAAATTTTGAGAGTGGTAAGTACCACATGTACTCTCTAATGTTAGCAAATTGTAACTTATCAATAAGCCATACATATTCACAGAGGGAAGTAAAAATCATTGGAAATCAAGCTAGGTATGGGAGATTTTGGGGGGGGGAGCAAAATCTTACCTTACAGTACAATGAACACTATTTGGGTGATGGGCACAGTTATAGCCCTGATTCAAGCATTACAAAACCATCCATGTATTATCACAAACACATTTACACCCCCTCAATATTTTGAAATAAGAAAATTTTTGATATATTAAAAAAATGCAATATGAAACCACTGACTAGTGCAGAATATTTCCAAAGCACATGTCTGATAAAGAAATTGAATCTTGAATATATTTTAAAATTTTGAATACTGAATAATAAGATAAAATAACTAGAATAATAAGATCAAATAACTGGAAGCAATATTTATACTGACACCTCACTAAAATAGGTATATGGATTGCAAAAAAGCATATGAAATGATTATCAAAATTAATAGTCATTAAATAATTGTCAATTAAAACCACAATGTGATGTTACTAAATACTACTCGAATGGCTAAAGTAAAAAAAATTAAATAGAAAATCTCAAATATTGTTGAGAATAAGGAGTAACTTACACTCTCTTATGTTGCAGATGAGAAACTGAAATGATATGTCTGCTTTGTAAAATTGTCAGTTTCTTATAAATTATTTACCCTATTACCCTCCACTCCTACTTTTAGTTGTTTATCCAATAGACATGAAAATGTATACCTACACAAAACCTCATATCTGAATCAAGAGTAGCTTTGTCTATGATCATTATAAACTGGAAAAAACTCAAATGCTCTTCAACTGATGAATGTAAAATAAATTTTGGTACATCCATCCACACAATAGAATAACATATACCATTAAAATATATCAAACTACTAATAACATGCAAAGACATGAATGGATCTCAAAAGCAGTGAAGAAACACAGCAAAAAAGGCCACAACTTTATGAATTCATTCATATGACATCTGAAAAACGCAAAGCTACAAGAAATAAAAATTATAAGGACAATGTTGACAAAGTTTGGGTTTCAGGGAGAGGATTGACTAAAAAAGATCACAAGGCAATTTTTTGTAATGATGTGGTTACATAACTATATATTTGTCAAAATCGTTGAGATTTAAATTTTAAAAAGGTGAATTTTACTATATATAAATATATATCAATAATCCCACTTTTTAAAAAATCCCATTTTCCTTTAAAAGACTTATATCTAAGATGCAGTTAAATATATAGTCATAATTTTTCACAGCTTTTCAAATAGTGCCTCCAATATACTCTATTATAATTTATGGCTTAATAATTACTTATATCCTCTGTCGTCTAGTACAAAAGATTTAAGTATAAACAAGATTTCTGGCTTTCCCAATTATCATACTTATTGACTTATATAAAGGTTTAAGATATTCATATTTGTACTACACCAAATGCAATGAAAAGCCAATTTAACTTTAAGCTAAAATCTAATAAATAATCTACACATCATGTCTTTCCAAGCACAGGTGGATGCAGTAATAACTAGCAAATCACTTTTCCCCCCTCTCTGTTCTCCTCTGGAGCAATACATACTTGGCCAAAGATGAAAACTGTTGCCAGTCTCCCAGCTGCTAAGTTTTAATATTTTTTGTCAGCTTAATATGGTTAATCAGCTGCCAAATTTAAAATATTACTTTCTTTACTTTTATTATATTCTAATCATCCCCACGTTCTTCTTGCACTTAGTATTTAGCTGCACATAATTTTATGTGTAATGTCCAATAAGCTTTTAGAACACATCTGGCACGTAATATGGGCTCAAAACTTATAGCTATAATAATAATAATTTTTATTATTATTTTATCTTCAGAAAATGTATTTTTGCTTTCTATGATTAAAAGGACACTTTCTTTTGTAGAAATTTATGTTGCAGTTTGTTAAGTTTCATATACAACTACTCATAGCCTATTTCTAGGCATGGTTCAAAATGTGTTCTACTATTTTATGTTGTAAGGAGTTTTCAGATGTTAGATACACAAATCAATGTTCAAAAATAAATATATTAAGAGTCCATTCTATGCCAAACATTATGTTAGATATTTACGATTCAATAAGGCATAAAAGCAGATATGTTCCTTGAACTTATAGAGACACTCTCTGCATAGCAAATAGTTTAAATTACAGACTTTCTTTTTAATTTCAAAAGATTAAGGGGGTGTAAGTATTTTTTGTTACATGGATAAACTATATTGTTGTGAAATCAGGGCTTTTAGTATTATATATCCATCACTCTAATAGGGTGCTTTGTATCTGAAAGCTAAATTTTGATCCCTCAGCCCTCTTCTTAGTTTCCAATGCCTATTATGCCACTTTGTATGAGCATGTATATCTATCATTTACCTCCCATTTATATGTGAGAACATGCAGTATTTGTTTTCCCATTCCCAACATACTCCACTTAGCACAATGGTCTCCAATTCCATTCAAGTTGCTGCAAAAGACATTATTTTCATTCCTTTTTTCAGCAAAATAATACCCCATAGTATACGTGTGTGTGTGTGTGTGTGTGTGTGTGTGTGTGTGTAAATAACATTTTCTTTATTTTCTTTATCCACTCACCAGTTGATGGGAACTTAGGTTGATTCCATGTATTTGCGATTGTGAATTGTGCTTCAATAAACATATGAATGTCTATATATTTTTATAAAATGATTTATTTTCCTTTGGATAGTTTCCCAGTGGTGGGATTGCTGGGTCAAATGGTAGGTCTACTTTTACTTCTTTGAGGAACCTCCATGCTGTTTTCTATAGAACTTGTACTAATTTGCATTCACTTCAGCATGTATGAGCGTTCCCTTTTCACTACATGTGTGCCAGCATCTATGCTTTGTTGACATTTTAGTAATGGCCACTCCAACAGGCATAAGTGTAGTTTTAATTTGCATTTCCCTAATGATTAGTGATATTGAGCATTTTTTCATATGTTTGTTGGTCATTTGTATATCTTCTTTTGAAAAGAATTCACATCTTTCTAAGGGGGTTAGTTTTCTTTCCTTGCTGATTTTTTTTAATTCCTTGTAGGTTCTGCATATCAGTCCTTTGTTGGCGTATAGTTTGTGAATATTTTCACTCATTCTGTAGTTTGTCTGTTTACTCTATTGATCATTTCTTTTGCTGTGCAGAAACTTTTTCATTTAATTAAGTCCCACCTATTTATTTTTGTGGTTGCTATATTTACTGTTGGTGTCTTAGTCATGAAATCTTCGCTGAAGCAAAAATCCAGCAGAGTTTTTTTTAAGTGTTTCTTCTAGAATTTTTATTGTTTCAGGTCTTATAGTTAAGTCTTTAATTCATCTTGATTTAATTTTTATATGTGGTGAGAGATAGAGATTCAGTTTAATTACTCTGCAAGTGGCTATCCAATTTTCCCAGCACCATTTATTGAGTAAGGTGCCCTTTCCAGTCTATGTTTTTGTCTTCTTTGTTGAAAATCCTTTATTATAGCCATTCATCTTTCTTTCTGTATTCCATCTTCTATTCTATCAGTCTGTGTGTCTACCTTTATACCAGTACCATGCTGCTTTGGCCTTGCAGCATCATTTGAAATGGGTTAATGTAATGGTCCAGATTAGTTCTCCATGCTTAGCATTGATTTGACCAATTGGGTTCTTTTGTGATTCCATATAAAATTTATGATTTATTTTTAATTCTGTGAAAAATAACATGCTATTTTGATGGAGTGACGGGTCCCCTAAAAGCCTAAATTTCACAACTATATAATTCATCCCTGCAACAACGACAACAATAACAACAACAACAACAACAACAACAACAAAACACTTGTAAATCCTAAATCTACTGAAATACAAATCTGGGAACATAGGTCTGAATGCACCCTTCAAACTTCTGACTTCTGAATTTCTGAATCTCACTTGCTCAGGCACAAAGACCACACCTGACCTGAGTCTCATACACCAAACAGCAGGCCAGCCTTGAATGGACATCTTCTACAACGGTAATAGAGAATAGAAAATATAAAAGAATAGTATTCAATCAACTTAAGATGTTAGCTATTTTCATTCCTATTTTTTTTTTTTTGAAGAATTCTTCTCATTATATCTTCACATTGGGGAAAGCAGAGAACGGTAAGCTCTCTCATGACTCTTGCAAGGGCAGTAATTCTATTCAAGAGGGCTCAGCCCTCATTGCGTGTATTTAATCCTAATTATCTCCTAAAGGTCCCACCTTCGAATGCCATCCATCACCTCAGGGGTTAGGTTTCAAAGTATGAATTTTGGAGGACAGAAACATTCAGATCATAGCACTTCTTCAAAAGTGAAATCAGGAATGCATGCTGCAGATAGATGTGATGATGTATATTTAGCCATGGGTCTTTTTATACTTAACAATGCACAAGAAACATGTCTGAAAAATGAACTTCTATTGAGTTAATTATTTTGCTTTGTGCTTTTATCTAGGAATATATTCTTTAAAACATTTTTTCTACAACTTTCAAAATATCAAACCTGAAAACCAAACTGCAATGTCAACTGATATATTCAAAAGAAAAAGAAAAACACTGAAGAGGTTGCACTAATTTGCAGTCCCACCAGCAGTGTAGGAGTGTTCCTGTCTCTCCACATCCTCACCAGCATTTGTTGTTTTGGGATTTCTTGATACAAGCCATTCTCACTGGTGTTAGATGGAATCTCATTGTGGTTTTGATTTGCATTTCTCTGATGATTAGAGATATTGAGCATTTTTTTGTATGTTTTCAGGCCATTATTCTGTGGAAAAGAATTTGGAGATACCTCAAACAGCTAGATATAGAAATACCATTTGACCCAGCAAAAGCATTGTTGGGCATCTACCCTTTGAGCATAAGACATTCTACTATAAAGACATCTGTACCCAAATGTTTATGACAGCATAATTCACTATTGCAAGATCATGGAAACAACCCAAGTGTCAGTTAATTCATGAGTGGATAATTAAAATTTGGTATATGCTCACAGTGGAATACTACTCAATTCTAAGAAGTGACAGAGAGCTAGCACCGTTTATGCTATCCTGGATTAAGTTTAAGCCCGTTATCCAAAGTGAGGCGACACAAAGTCAAGAAAATGGGCTCCACACCTACTTGCCATCAAATTGGTACTGACTGATTAAAACTATGGTGCTCAAATGGTGATAGTGCTCACCAGGGTTTGGGGGAGGAGGAGATACACATCTCAGGGTTGTGGCGAACATTGTGTGTGGGGGAGGGAATATTTCTAACCCTTCGTAGGGAAAGGCAAAGATATACAATGTAACTCAAAGCTCAAAAAAAGAAAAAAAAAACTTTTATCAGGTGGTGGGTAGATGGGAGGGGGGAGGAGGGGAAGGATATATACTTATAGAATAGGTGCGATGTGCACCACCTGGGGGTAGGACACGCTTGATGTTTTGGTAAGGCGGGGGTGGGGGGAGGAATTGCAGGGGCAATATATGTAACCCTAACAATATTTGTACCCCCATAATATGATAAAATAAAAGTAAAAAACAATACTACTGAAGAAATAGCTAAATTTAGACAATTGATCAAAGTTGTTGATTAGTTAACAGTTTTATTATAACATTAGACTTCTTGTATATAAGGAATCTGTCTGCAGGACCCTGTACATATATATCTCCCCTGGGGACAGTATATTCCCTTTCTTGAACACACCCTGATGAGCTGTTCTCTCTGAGGTGCTCCTGACCAATGTGGATTTTTTGAAGCAGTATTGTTGTATGCTGGCCCTGTCCACATAAAGATTAGTATTCAAGACACTGGTATTCTACATTTCAAATTTATTGCATAAATATAAACCATGTTGCTTCCCTCTCCGGGATATTGTATTCAAGCAGCCTTGAACTTCTAGCCTGACCCTAGTTGCCCCATAGTCAAAGTAGATGGCAAAATGCTTTGTCTACTCTAAAAGAGCAAATGTTCACCACAAAAATTAGAGAACTTTCATGAATGCCATCTGTCATGGCAGAGCCCACATTTTTAGAAAGCTTGTTTTGTTTTATATAGGAGGAAAACTACTCTTGGAAATATTAAGGGTAGGGAATTCCATATTTGTTATATATCTGTTATGTTTGGTTGCTAATCCAGAATATAAATCTTCTTCCTTTCTATCATGCTTATATCCCTCTGTGTTAAACCCCTCACATCCTAAACACTAGACCTCCTGACCCATTTGGATTCAGTGAACTTTATCTCTCAAGCAACAACTCACTCCCATAACCATTCCCTATAATTTTTCTTTTCCAGAACTACTTTGCCCTTGAAATGTTAAACTCATAAAATGCTCTTCAACCATACCCATTTACAAAGTGCTCGCTCAGTTGTTCACATGACACTGCCTGTATTAGTCTCTTTGGATTGCCATAACAAAATACCTCAGAGGGAATGCCTTCTTAAAGGATGGAAATTTATTTCCTTACAGTTCTGGAAGACCAGGATTAATGCCCAGCAAGGTTGGTTTCTGGTAAAGACTCTCTTCCTGGCCTGCAGATGGCTGCCATCTCATGAGCTCTTTATGCTTGTATATATAGAGAGAGACAGAGAGCAAGAGCTCTGTACAGACTCTTTTTATAAGGATATTAATCCTATTGGATCAGGCCCCCAACCTTATGACCTCATTTACCTTTATTTAACCTCCTTAAAGACCCATTGGTTGTCCCTACTTATCTGCAGGGGATACCTTATACAACCCCCAGTGGGTGCCTGAAGATAGTATTGAAGCCGATTGACAACAACCGGAACATGTTTCTATTCATATCTTCCATCCACTTATTTAATGTCTTTTCCATGTTAACTAAGCACTTACAATACATGTGGCCATAACTTTTGCAGTTTGAATTGGCAAAACTAGCATGAATTTATTTTTCCTTCTTCACAATTTCAGGGACAGAACATCTGTTCTTACCATAGCCACCTCTGCATCTGATTTTTTTCTTTCCTTATTAAGTGAAGAAATTTCATCTTTTCACTTAAAACAAGCATTTTATGGCTGCTCTTTGGCATATCCAAATTGCCAGTGTCACTACTCTTTAGCTTTGGGGACACTGTCAAGTAAAATAAAGGTAACTTGAACATAAGGGCTGTGTTTTTGCGGCAGTCAATATGAAACCTCAGATGGCTCCTAAGTGACTCTCAGGCCCAGAGGCAAAGAGAGTGGATCTGCTGAGCAAAGGCAGGATCCACGTCTGGGGCAGGGCTGTATGGGACGCCATGAGATTTCATCATGCTACTCAAAAAGACACACAGTTTAAAACTCAAGAATTTTTTATTTCTGGAATTTTCCATTTAATGTTTTCAGACCACTCTTGTCCAAGGTAACTGAAACCATGAAATGCAAAACCGCAATAAGCTGGGGACTATTGTATATCCAAATATTGGGGGTTAGGCCTTCTGCATATAAATTTGTGGGAGGAGCACACACATTCATTCCATAACACTTGTTCTATGAAATAATGAATGTTTCATTTCCTTTAGTTCTTTAAATATTTTTCATTTTCCCAAGATTTTTCTTCATTTTCATTCTGATCCTGCTTAGTGTATATATTCCAACATAGGAACAAACCAATTGATAATATCAAAAGAGTGGTTGAAATTTGGTGCCATAGAATCCAAGCTGAATAAGGAGATAAATGAAGGCAAGAGAGTGCATGTTAAGGCATTTAGATTCATGACAATCAACAGAATATATGCCTAAAGTAAAAGAGATGTGAGCTACTATCTTATCGCAGGGCACTGAAAATGAAAGGTGATTCTGGTTTGCTGTTTGCTTGCTTTTTTAAAAAAAAACATTAAAATTATCTAAGATGATGACACTAATTATGGTTGGGAAAATTATTGACAACTATACATGAAAGTGTTCATTGGTTAGAATAATTTTTAGGATTTATTAGTAGTTTAAATATCTTTAAATATAGTAAGTACAGATGATACATACTTGTGTATGCATTATGACTTAAAAATATAATTTTTTATAGTCTATATATTTTGAGTGACTGAAAAAATATTGTTAATTCCTGTATATCACTTAAGTCTTGGGTGAAACTTCAACACTTCCTCTTATTTTTCTCTCTACTGCTGTCCATATCCTAGACTGGCTAGTCCTTTTGTGTTTTTTTTTTTTTCTTTTTCGGACGTACCTCTAACGCTGAACATTTCCTCTCACTTATATTTATGTGTCCATGTGTCTGCTTCGTCCACTAAGCTATAAAGCCCTGAAGGAAATAGTACACTTCTTATTTTTTCAACAGTAGGTACTCATAGATTTCTCAAACAAATGAGTAAATAAAGAACTCTCTTTTCAATATTTTATGACATTTATTTATTTATTTATTCATGACAAATTCATATACCCAATATTTGGTGAGAATTTTTTTTAAATTAGTACCAAACTTATTTTGACTTTTAACCAAAATAATAAAGATTTTGGCACTACTATGAGAGTTCATGTTAACAAAAGTTAAATAATCATTGTTAATTACACTCCAACTGAATATGTAGTGATATAACTGATGAGTAGAGTATTTCTACTATTGTAGAGTAGAAAAGTAACAATTAAATTCAGATATAAGAAAATAGTTATTGCTAAGAAAATAGTAATTGAATGCTTTTCATATATAAGTTACTATTAGAGACAGTATGTTTATAGCAATGGATGAAAGAGAAAAACAATCCCTGACCTCATGGAATTTATACTCTAATAAATATAAATGTTCATCTTCAAATTGATGGTTCTTATGTTATGTCATATAATTTTATTGCATTATTTACCTATGAAGGGATATAAATATAATTATATTTCACATATTTCTCAATAACCTATATTGCTTTATAAAATAATACTTTTACCTACTATGTTGCTATTTTTGTTGGTATTGTGATAATAATTTACAAGTTCAAGGCTCTTATTTTTCTCCTTATTTTGAAATGGATAATATATTAATTCATTATTTTGCTCTATATATTTCAAGCAACACTTCTGTCTTCCCAATAAGTACCTGTACTCTGAAGACACAACATATATCAAAAACAATTTTTTAGCATATATTTGAACCAAAGTTATGGTGCAAAAACTGATCTTCAATGAAAATGAAACTTGCTTTATGCTTTACGAATATAGCACAGGTTATAGAAAGATACTAGATGATGGTCTATTTCCCAGTGTGCTAAAACCACTAATTTCTAGAAGGTAAAGATAATCTTCTACCCCAAAATGTATGTAGCTAATAAAAACACATCATTTAATTCCTTGCCTGAAAATCCACTTTGAAATTAAATGTTACACATTTGTTTTAAATTTAATATCTACTTTAACTGGTTATTTAAAAAAACAATTTATAATGGAAGTGTAAGTATTTTAAGCATTGGGTTCAAAGAATCAGCCAGTTTTAAAGCCATGGGATGCCCCAGGCACCTTCACATTGTGATCTTTCATTTTCATGAAATGTGCTCTGGAAAATTGAATTTTGAGTAGTCCCTGCTTTAGTCATAGCCCTCTGTGATTTATAAAATCTAGTCATTAACATAGTTTGATACAAAATAATTTTACTTCAGATTGTCATAGCACATTTCTCCTGTGCCTTTGTGCCTGATTTGACCCATGGTGCCTGACCCTGTAAATGATTGCTTTACACGATACTTGGAGTGCATCATACCACATGATCGGAGTGTAAATCTCTCTTTTAACAAGCCATGCCACAGTAAGAAGATCTAATTTCACACATTAGAGGAAAAGAGACAGTTAGAATCATTAATCAGTGATGAGGGAAAGCACATGTGAAATGAGTTTGGGGTAGCTGAACATTTTTCCAATTACCAGGCTATATTCTATCGGGAAAAGATGATAATAAACAGGAGACTGAATACCCTTTTGCTTCACTCTTTTCTAGGAAATAAAGACAATAATTATTAATATAGAATGTTCACTGATTTGCCACATATGGCAGAAAATGATCTAACATTCATAAAGTGTGGCAAGTTATTTTTCAAACAGGAAAATAATATAGGTCTTAAAAGAGTATATAGTGGCACAGAAAATGGCAGTCATGATGCAATCCTCCCTTTGTACTTTAATTCATTCGGAGAAATGAGTTAAATTGTGTGTACCAAAGTTAGAGAGAAAAGTACATTAAATGATTAAATCGTTAGAAAATAAGAACATGAAAAAGATTTTTTAAGAAAAGAGACAACTCAGTAGTTCCCATTTTAAAAATAATCATCAGGTAGCTTCCTCTTCCAAATACTAATGAATGTGTGCACACACACCCACAAGCACACATGTATGCACCAACAGACCCATCAAGGATCACCCATCTGTAATATGCATTTCTACTCCAGATGCATTTCCCTGCTTTCCCCAGCTCACTATGGGTACATATAATTAATGGTTGCCACCCATAACAAGTGAATATTATCACTCTGGGACAATATTGTTTTATTTACAAAGAATCAGGCAAAGTGATAATGTTGTCTCATTATTAAAACTTTTTCTATTTCCTGAAATACTTATAATACAAAAATATATGTATGTAAACATATGTGCTAATTTTGCTGAAGGGAATAGCATAAAGAACATACATGCAGAAGAAGGTTAATCCAATTTAAACTGAAAGTTAAATATAGTTTCGTTCTTATTTTTTAAGATCCTAAGGGAAAACAACACAAAATCTTAAAACTCCCAAAGATTTCCTATATTAATATTTCTATTTCTTAATATTTTTCCACAGTCTTGAATTTTGAAACTTGTGTTGAGGTAATTTTTTCTACCCCCTTTAATGTGACTTTTCACCAACATTTAATGTAACCCTAGCCCTATTAACATGATTTAGTATATCTCTATGATTAGTCCTTTTTGATGCTGTATTTTAAAATAATTCTGAGGTTTTCTGTCTAGAGAAATGTCCTAAGAGGAGAAAAACCATTAGGTTTGGCCTTTGAGACTCCAAGTCCTTTAAAAGTATCTAAGAGTCAGACTGCACTACCACTATTAAGCTTTGGGAATTCCATGTATAGTTTGTTTTGACATCTCCAGGCTAAAGTACACTTCTCCCTTTCTCTCTCTGCCCCCTTCTGCCTTCTCTCTCTTTCCCTGTCTTCAGCTATCCACTCCCATCCCTCCCCTCTTTCCTTTGTAGTCTTGAGTAATAAAACTCGGAAGCCACTCTAGTATGTATCTTTGGGTGAGAGAACTGAATGTGACCACACTAGACCATATTCCATGTCAATAAATACCACTCCCCCCTCAAAAAAACCCAAAACCCTAAAAAATTGGATAAAGAAGAAAAAACATAAAGTCCACATACATACAAACAAAAATATACATTCATATTTACAAAGGTTAATTAAGGAACATTGAGGTTGTTGATGTATATAGGAGATTTTAATAACTACATAATATTTTTATGACATGAATATAAAATATTAAAGATAAATTTAGAAAACAAAACAATCCTTTGACATACTAATTGATTTTTAACCACAAGTGTGATGATAGAACATATATTCTCTTTTCACTTATATGTAAAAATGAAAATGTCTTTTCACAGAGTATATGATTTTAGAAATTGTTCAATATTCTTTAACATGTTATCTGACTGTTGTCTTAGTATACATCCAATGTTGTATACCATCTGAAACATATTTATGAGAAATATTTATTTTAATGGGGAAAGGGTATAATGACCAATATATGAATATATAAAATGTAATTTAATTTTGAGAAAATAAATTAAGTTGCAAAACATTTGTAGTTATTTAATTAAAATAACATGCGTAGACTTGGTGTGAAACACAGTGTTGAAAAAGATTGCTATTGAATGAAAGAAAGTGAATGAGAGAGAAGGAAGGAAGGAAGGAAGGAAGGAAGGAAGGAAGGAAGGAAGGAAGGAAGGAAGGAAGGAAGGAAGAAGGAAGGAAGAGAGGGAGGGAGAGAGGGAGGGAGGGAAGAAGAAGGAAGGAAGGAAGGAAGGAAGGAAGGAAGGAAGGAAGGAAGGAAGGAAGGAAGGAAGGAAAGAAGGAAGGAAAGAAGAGAAGGAGGATTACAGAAAGGAAGGAAAGAAAGTGGTTGGGGTGGGGGAGGGAGGAAATCTGTATTCTATTTTTGTTCTCATGGATAAATATATAAGAAAAGGATCCTGAAGTATGCAGTTCTTGATAGCAGAATACAACTTGACATTAATATTGATTAGAAGTCTGAGAGAAATCATTCTCAGTTTTCCAGTCTATATGAAATCAGGGAAGGTGAAAAGTTAATATTGCTGAAGTTTAATTAACAATGAAATCTGTTTCCTATCTCTTTATTTTTGCCAAAAATTGCAATGGAAGAGATATCTTTCTTGGGGCCCGAAATAAGCCTCCATATGTTCATTGTATTCCATCCATTTCTATCTTCCCTGGCGACATTTTTCTATCAATTATTCCTTCTATCACCAATGTGTTCAAAGTATTCCTCTTTGCTGGATCCCATCAGCATTTAAACAAATTCAATTTTTCTCCCACCTCGGGGGAAAAACATCATTAATATAATTGTACAGATCCCATGTGCTCAGTCCAGTTAACATACTTGTTTTCTCTTTTGTGAAATCAAAATTAAATTTTCAAGAATTCATGTAATTTTTCTGAAAGCAATGCCTACACTCTACAGTTATAGATTTTTTTTGCCATTTCAATCTTCTGAATGCTTGTAATATTTAGTGCAAAATAGTTTGTATGTTTTAAGCATATATAATTAAGTAATTATATGACTGTGGTTTTAAACAGTGCCCGTAGAAGGTGTTGTAGATGTTATAGAAAGTCCTTCAACAATTAAATTGGGACTAATCAAGTAAGTGTTACTTATTCTGTAGAATATTGAAGAAAATTATCTCAGTTAAAATAAATAATAGATAAAGCAGCTCCATGTTCTGTTTTAAAAGAAAGTTTAAGCTACTATCTCCTAAATCCAAACATTTCAGAAAGATTATGTCTGAGGAAGTAAATCATGTCAGAGCTTCTAGAAGTAAAGCAATCTGCTTCAAGTCCCAGTCATATTTCAGACTCTAATTATATGTTAGAGACCTCTTTTTCTTGTCAGTGCATCTCCTTAGTGTCAAGATTTTTCAGTGAACAAACAAACTAGTACTTATGATTAAGTATGCACCACATTTATGAATTTTAAAAAATTCACCTATTGCACAAAGGCTTTCCAGGCTAACAGCTAAATTCAAGTGTATTTCCAAAATTAAGACTGAAAATAGAATAGGAGTTGGTTTCTTATGAGTCTCCATAAATCATGCCAAAAGGCCCTTAGACCAGCTATGAGGTTTATTTTGTACTCCCTAAATAGCTAATAATACAAAATACTATATAATTTTGTAGAAACATATTTTGGAATTTACTTTTCACTTACATAGTGAGAATGTTAATGTTTATGTCTTATTGTAATAGGAGAAATAGAATATAAAATGGGAAGAAAATAAAAGACAAGAGTTGCCATCACTGGTTATGTGTAATAAGAAGTTATGTGAAAATATGGTTACACTGATAGAAAAGTGTTGGTCTGAGAATTTCTCATTCAGATAATTGCTCATTTATTGGGCAATGGGTAAGGACCTAGAAAAATGAAATATTATTAAGGAGTAGTTCTAATCTTTTGTAAGAGTGGCATTTATAGTGTCAGAGTTTTCCACAGAAACAGAACCAATGAAGCGTGTGTGTGTGTGTGTGTGTGTGTGTGTGTGTGTGTGTGTGTGGAGACAGGGGAAGAGAAAGATTGCTTTACCATAGAAAATAGCTCACATGATCCTGTAGGCTGACAAGTGTCCATATCTGCAGTGTGAGCTGAAATATTGGATAGAGACACAAAAGATCCAGTGGTGTAGTTCAAGTTTGAGCCTCAAACCTGAGAACCAGGAGAACTAATGGTGCAATTTCAGTTCAAAGGCCAGTAGGATGAAGACCCAGGAGGAGCCAAAGTTTCAGTTTGACTCTGAAGTAGGAAAAATTCTCACTTACTTAAGGATGGCCTTTTTGTTCTACTCAGGTCTTCAACTGATTGGGTGAAGCCCACCCACATTGGGGTTGGCTAGCTGTTTCAGAGTAGTCCCCCTTAACTGTGCTTTAGCTTTCCATGGTTTCAGTTATCCATGATTAACCGTGGTCTGAAAATACCAAGTGGGAAATATTGGAAATAAATAATTTACAAGTTTTAAATTCATGCCTTTCTGAATAGCATGATGAAATCTCAGGCCATTGCGCCCTTACGCCCAGGATGTAGATCATCCTTTGACCAGCAGATCCGCACTATAATCACTAAATTTGTGGGTGGAAGATACAAACATAAGCAAGTTCCCACTGATGGCCATCAGTTCAATCTACAGTTTCAGATGTCTGCTGGAGATCTTGGAAGGCATCCTCCTTCCAAGGATAAGGAAGGGCTACCACACTCTGTCTACCAATTCAAGTGCTAATCTCATCCCCAAACACCCTCATAAATCTATCCAGAATAATATGTGACCTAAATTTTGAGCACTCTAGAGGGCAGTCAAGTTACACACAAAACTTACCATCACACGCAGTTAGAGTCCTAATTTCCTTATTACAATTACTCTTTATTAACTTAGTGGGTATTTTGACTGCAGTTGTACTAAAGAGTACAGCAAAATATGCAGACACTTTCATATAGCACAGGCATGTAGAAATTACAGTTTTAATTCCCATAGTGCCTTAAAATTTACAGTAGACTTTTATATTTTTTATAACATTGTATCCTGAAACTTTGTTTTGTGATATATGTGATTAACATGATTTTTCCAACTGAATAGTGTTAACTTCTATACTATTATGATTGTTATAGAGGATGACATTTTTCTGTTATATTATTTTTACATCGATTTACATCGATTATTTTACATCGATATTTGGAAATTTACTTTATATACAATCCATACTGAAATCTAATTTGTAATAGTTTTCTGATATATGGTAATAATATATGCAATTAGAATTTAGTGGGGGTTTTTTTGCAGCATTTGTTGACTGACTGAATTAAAGTTATTGCTTATATGCTAATCTCGATGCTCCAATTTTCTACTATATCCAGATGAGTACATGTTCAAATTGATAACCGAGTAATTAATGAATGGTGCAGTCTAGTTATTAATATAAACAAGTGTAGATTGTAGAGCTTGTGTTTTATATCACGATTGATTTAAGTAGTTGTGATCACCAATATTATAAAATTAACCTTTCTAATTATTTTAACCAGTTCAGAATTTATCTTCAATGGTACATACTTTATGAAAGGATCAGTTATATATTCAGTGATTATCAGAGTCTCATATGTATATTACCTTCAATGTCTTCTAGAGTTAATCATTTTAGAAGATACATAAAGAAATTATTAATTATCAGTGGAAATCCCCTGTGATAAATAAACTGTAGTGTCTGAGAATTTCCTTATTATTTTGATAAATGTTAGAATTTACACTCCAACCACTTGACTAGAAAGTATTTATCATATAAAGAGAGAGTGCATGGGCAATTAAATATTCTAGATTATATTTCTAAGCTTTAGCACTTACCAGTGAAATAACCTTAAGTAACTTACTTCCTTCTAACATTGAGATTGATAGAAAAGAGATAGATAGATAGATAGATAGATAGATAGATAGATAGATAGATAGATAGACAGACACCTAGTACAGAGTTTGGCACATAGTAGTTGTGAATATAAATTACTCTTTCCTGTAACTTTTGTATCTTATTGAATTAAATGTTTATATTGTCTCTGAAATAGAAAGCATAAAATGAAGTCTAGATTAACAGAGTGTCTTTGGGAAAAAGAGTGTCTTTGGGAAAAAAAGTAAATATCTGCATATAGATACTACTTTTGTTAGAATTAAGTTTAAAAATGAAATTCTGTGTTGATTAATATGATCAGAAATAAACTTTCAAGTTAAACTACTCATATTTCATAATTCAGATAATAATAGTTCAATTTTAGAACCCTTCAGAAACTTGTTTTATATAACATTAAATATATATAACATATGTACATATAGCCATGTAATATGTTCTCATTATATTAATGATGGCTGGATACTTTCCAGGCAGCCTCTTACACACACACACACACAGACACACACACTTTCAATACATAAAAGGAAATTGAAGTAAAATTTATTGGCCAAGATTAAACTTTGGGAAAATAAACCATAGAGATCAAGAAGTATTTCTTCGCTTCATTTATGCTTCTTCCCCTAACTTACCCTTTTTCTAGTAAGGGACAAGTAACATCTTGTATCCATGCTTTCAGATCAAACTTTATAATGGAATTTTTGCCATATCAAACCTAACAGTGAGTGATCTGCCACAATATCATAGGAAAATATTTGCTTATTAAATTCAATCATTTCTACATTCAAATTCAAATTATATTTCATCTTATATCCTAAACTTGCAACTTGAGTACCATAAAACAAGTTGGATAGTACCATAAAACAAGTTATAACAAGTTATAACAAGGTGAGGGAAAATTAAAATTCTGGGGAGGGAAAGGAATACAACATAACACACATGATTGATGTTTCTCTACTTATTTTTTTTAATTAGTACAAATATGCTCAATTTTTATTTACTTGAGTAGGTTTTAATGTATGCATATTTGAAGTTTTTTAGCAGTCATGTTATTTTGTTTTTTTTCAGAAGAGAATATAAAAATATTCATATTAATACCAAATGTTATCCTGTTAAATGTCTTTTCTGGCTTTTTAAGAGACAGACTTAAAATGTATTCTGATCCATGTTAAATTGTTTGTTTTGCAATGAGAAGCCCTATGATATTATGTCTTACAATATTATGTGTGCTAATCTCCTGAGATCCCTTGCTTTAATAAATTGTCAACCAACTGAGAGGTGATTTTCATTCTTGACATTCAGAAATCCCACTTCAAGTAAAGTGCTGTCATAATGGGGCACTTAATTCAAATTAACTAAAATCAAAAAGTCAGAGATTTCTAAAAGCAAAACAGAATCCAAGCACCTTTGGTCATGTAGGCTCCCTGTTATAAATTCTTATAATTTTATGTTGCCTCAGCATTCATTTTGAACATAAGTTTAACTTCTCATTTTAGGAGAAGGGCCTGGGCACCCTTGACACAGTTTTCAGTTCTACAACACACCCAAAGGACTCAAGCTGGTGACCAAAGATAAGAACTTGTAAGCATCATTCCTGCCTACCACACTGGGCTCCCTGGCTTTCTTGCAACCTCCTTTAAATGGAACATTCAGGCATTTGCCAGTGAACTTAAAGAGATGCACACCCTCTTCCTTTATACATACTGCTAGCTGCTTCTTTCTCTCTCTTTGCCTAATTCTTAATTTCTGTCTTGTATGATCCAGGACAGAGGACTGCCACCTGACTTATTACTTCCTTACTGCCCAGGATCTGTAATTAAAAATTTTTGAACTAATATCTTATTGTGGTAGCATATTGAATTTGTTTGTTCCATCTCAAGAACTAGGAGCTCCGCCAGATTTAGTTTTCTCTGGACACCAGCGGGAACACAAGAGTGGGCTCCCAGCGCCGGAGTGATGGTCACGCAGGCATAAATAGGACATGGTCAGACAAGAAACACCAGAGTATCTGGCAAGATAAGTAAGTTTTCAATGTGAGGGACCCTCACTCTCAGGTGGGCAACTAGGCATTAGATTGTAGGACAAGCAAAAGAGATGTCTCATAAAAGGCACAATGTAAACATCTATGTCCAGCTCCCCTTCATTTCCTGTAAGGGCAGAGTTGCTTGACATTCTGATACTGGAAGCCTGATTTAGCTGGGGGATCACAAAATATCTCCAAAACCTAGTTGTTTTTATCTTGGTTAAAGTTTATATAACATCAAGTAAACATAAATATTCTTTTATAGATGTGATTTTCATATTACTAGTTCTTAAAAAGAAAGCTCCTCTAAAGACATTTTATTTTATTTTATTTTATTTTATTTTATTTTATTTATTTATTTTGAGACAGAGTCTCACTTTGTTGCCCACGCTAGAGTGAGTGCCGTAGCGTCAGCCTGGCTTACAACAACCTCAAACTCATGGGCTCAAGTGATCCTGCTGCCTGAGCCTCCCGACCAGCTGGGACTACAGGCATGTGCCACCATGCCGGGCTAATTTTTTCTCTATATATTACTTGCCCAATTAATTTCTTTCTATTTATAGTAGAGATGGGGTCTCGCTCTTGCTCAGGTTGGTTTCGAACTCCTGAGCTCAAACGATCCGCCCGCCTCGGCCTCCCAGAAAGCTAGGATTACAGGCGTGAGCCACCGCTCCCGGCCGAGACATTTTAGAATTTAAATAACATATACAAGCACATTTGCCTTTAAAATCTGAAAAAAAATTTCCAGGCAATGCTGTTATTCCTTCCTAGTATTGGCCTAAATGATGTGAAAAATAGTCCAAAAAGGAATGTAGACTTGTTGACATTATATTTCTATGAACTTAAGATGTCTACTAAATCACGTCACAAGGTTAAGGACTATATTAAGAAAGTGCTTCTCAATGTTTGGTAACTCAGTGGTCAAGGAAATATAAACATTTCTGTCTTGGATAATTTCTGGCCTAATCCTGAAGTTATTACATGTAAAGTATTTATTTTAATTGTAAACACTATTGCTACATTTATTTATTTAGAAACAAACATATTTAAGGATAATATGTTAACCTCAAATTACAGATCTGGAATAGTGCCAATTAATATTAACTTATATATACTCAATATTATTAATATTTTTCTAATAGAAAAGTTAAAAATGACAGGCATCAAATTATTACTAAATAATTGTAAAAATGTTTATAAATGGATAACTTTAAGAAGAAAAAGAACAAAACCAAATTATTTATTGAGAAAAAACACTCTCAAATAGCTTACAATTCATCATGTCTTTCCAGGCAATATTGAAGTTTATATTTACTAGGAAAAATTTATTTTAGTTTATTTAAGAAGATATAATATAAATTTAGTTTATAAATAGTGAATTCAAATTATTACATATAGATTATAGTGCCAGCAATAAAGTCATCTTATTTTAACCACCAAACAAATTCAGACTATGGTACAATATAGTCAATGACTTTTTTAAAAAGCTGCTTTTTCTAGAAAAAAATAAGACAATCTCCTCAATCAGCCAAATAACTATTAATAGTATTAGATATAATTATTCAACATGCAAAGTAAGTGTATGTCTGAACATAATGTGCATAATATTACTTTGCTCCCAAGTATGTATGTTGTATGTTGGTAATATACCCAGAAGAAATAATAGCACATTTGAGAATTAAATGTAGTATGACCTCTATGGAAAGTAGTATGGATGTACCTCAAAGAACAAAAAGTAAACCTACCATTTGATCCAACAATCCCACTACTGGGTATTTACCAAAGGAAAAATAGACATTTTATCGAAAAAGACACTTGCATTCAATTGTTTATGGTAGCAGAGTTCATAATCAGAAAGATGTGGAAATAATCCAAATGCCCATCAATACAGAGTGGATCAATAAAATATGACATATGTATATCATGGAGTATTATTCGGCCATTAAAAAAAATGCTGAACTACCTCTTGTATTATCCTGGATGGAGCTGGAGCTCACTCTTCTAAGTGAAATGTCACAAGAATAGAAAAACAAACACCACCTGTACTCATCCTTAAATTGGTACTAATCCATCGATACTTGTGTGCACATATGGGAAGGAACATTCATCGAGTGCTGAGCAGATGGGAGGGAGGAGGAGGAGGGGGAGATGGATAAATTCATACCTAACAGGTGTGGTATGTGCTGTCTGGGAGATGGGCACACTTGTAGCTCTGACTCGGGCAGTGCAAAGTCAATTTATGATACCAAAGCATTTATACTCTCATAATATTCTGAAATAAAAAAAAATGTGAATTATCATGCTTACCCCCAACCTATGAGTGAAAATCTTGGAGTAGGGCCCAGAAATCTGTCTCAACAAATCAGGTAATACTGATGCATCTTAAACAAGTGCATGAATTTTTTGTAAATACCCAGCATGGTCTCTTCAATATTTAAATGTTCAAATTTCTTACTAATTTCTATTATTACTTATTACTAGTATTGAAATATTTTAATACCCATTTTGAGCAAGTCATTTTCCATTGATTGACAGTAGTTGATTAATATTTATGTATTATTAGTTTGTCTTGAATTTCTGTGTACATGCACTGATTGGTCTATGCACATGCTTCATTAATAAACAGATGGTAATATTAATTCTTTGAATTATATTGCATTGCCTCAGTAAGCTAGTCTTCTTGTTTCCTTTCAATACACTCTTGTATCATTTATTTCTAATACAATGTTTTTGAGTTTGTTTTGTTTCATTTTTACCCCTTCTATATACAAGGAATGATATTACCTCTGAGAAAACTGCAGTAAAAAGTACAAAATCCCTGTCTTCACAGCACCTAGCTTTCAGTGAGAGAGATAAATCATGTGGCTTCAATGACAGACAACCAATTTAGTGATTATCTCTTGTTCTCTAAGTAGGATGTATGATTTCTGTCCTCTTGACTTCATAAGAGGCTTTCTAAGAATTTCTCAAATATTTGCTACTCTGGATCATGAAATATCTTGAAGACAAATGAGCAGAAGAAAATATGCAAGTCACAATCTTTAAAAAGAAAAGAAAACAAAAGTTCTTTCAAGCCTTTTCTTCTATTCTTCTATGTATTTTGGTATTCTTGTAACTCATTCTCAATGAGTATATGATTGTGATGTATTGCTAATTTTATATGTCAGCTTGGCTGGGTCAATATCTTAGTCCATTTTGTGTTGTTATAATAGAATACCACAGACTAGGTAATTTCATTCATCTATACATAAACTGGAAATATATATATATATATATATATATATATATATATATATATGGAGAGAGAGAGAGAGAGAGAGAGAGAGAGAGAGAGAGAGAGAGAGAGAGAGAGAGAGGCTGGGAAGTCCCATGTCAAAGTGACAGCATCTGGTGTGGGCCCTCTTGCTGCATTCTCCCAAGGTGTAAAACAGAAGGGAAAGAGAGCATGAGAAGGGTGCCAAACTCATTCTTTTATCAGGAACCCATTCTAGGGCTAAGTAACCCAATTGTGATAATGACATTAATCCATTCATGAGGGCTCTGAATAAATCACTTCTTAAAGGTCCCACTTTAAGATTGAGGATTGGGGATTAAGTTTTCAACACATGATTTTGGAGAGACACATTCAAACCATAGCATCCAGTTTGACACATTTGGTCAAATATTATCCTGAATATTTCTCTGAGGGTATTTTTGGACGAGATTTACATTTAAGTCTGTGAACTTGGAAAAAGCAGTTTTTCCTCCATAATGTGAGTGGGACTCCTCCAAGCAGTTGAAGACCTGACAAGAACAAAAGGCTGATATCCCCCAAGTAAGAGGAAATTCTCCAGCAGATGGCCTTTAGATTTCATCTGCCACATTCACACTTCTCGAATTCTGCAGAAGGTGGCTTTTGGACTCAAACTGCAACACTTCCCAAGTCTCCAGCCTGCCAGCCCCGTCAGCCTCTTCCACTGAATTTTGGACTCATCAAACCTTTACAATCACATGAGCCAATTCCTCAAAGGAAATTTCTTTGTATACATAAACACACACACATGCACTTTTGGTTCTGTGTTTTGGAGAATCCTGACTAACACACACACACACAGAGAGAGAGAGAGAATGTATATGTGTGTGTGTGTGTGTGTGTGTGTGTGCGCACATGCTTTGAGGGTCTATGTCAATCCTCTGATAACATATAGAATATATGGCAAGGTCTGCTTGATGACCAAAGTTAACTCCTTAAATGACTGTGAGTGGAATTGTAATTGCCTTGTGCGGTTGGTGCTGTATTTTTCTATGGATATCTATATCTCTTCAGGGTTGGTGTTAGGATAATAAGTTTATTGCTATAAATATATACCTGGTATGAGGCACAGAATAGTTAATTTGTTGAGAGATTCAATCCTGCCTTCTGCTGCTCAAAAAAAACCACAATGTCATTTTATTATCTATAGAATAATAATAATACCTAAATTATACACAACTTAAATGCATTTATTCATCCAATATTTATCTATATATTACATAGTGTTGTTAATGTTGGAGTGAAAATAATGAACATAAAGTTTTCATATTTTTATGAGATGGCCAGTCCAGGTGGGACCATAAAAAGTGACACAGGAGAGGCTCAGGAAAATAATATTTTTATTTCTATAGGTCCTAGAGACTAAAAACCATGGAATGCCACAAAGGGCCACATGAGAAAGACACCAGAGTTGTCAGGAGAAAATGATAGAGGCAACAAGTAGGTTTAGGCTAGAGCCTTTATTGGGATTTCCATGGGAAACCCAAGGCAGGGGGTACTGGGGCAGGGTTCTCACCTTCCAGATCACCTGGTGTGGGGGAAGTCTGGCTCTTTGGACCCACTGGGTAGCTCTATGGACCTACTGGGGTGGCTCTTTGGACCCACTGGGGTGGCAGATACAGTGGGGCAGAGGTCCTACACTGCAGCTCTACTAAGCAGGGTTCATACCTCTAGGACTCTGTCAGGTAGTAGCCTGTCTCACACTTCTGGGATGCCCTGCTCTCACAGCTTTGAGCATAACCTATCTGGACTTTTGAAACTAAGGCATTGTACCCCCTCTTGAAACCAAGGATTCATTCCTCATAATCTCTGAGTCACCTTTGGTGTCATTCTTCCCTTATCTTGAAGAATAGCATATGACCTCAGCAGAATAGCTCTGTGGGTTCATCCTGAAAAATCCAAGAAGTCCAGCAGTTTTCCTTCATTCCTTCCCATCTCCTTCTCCTTCAGTTCAAACTAGTGGTTTTCCTTCTGGCATGGCTGATGAAGTTTGTGGTTCACATCCATACTAAAGTTCTTATCAAACAAATATTTGGCAATAACCTCATTATTCTCTTTTGAAAATTCTTTCTTATTTTTTGCAATGTGGGTAGGCTAAGAATGTTTCAAATTCTCAAGTTCTGCTTCCACTTTGTCTAACAATCCCACATATAAGTTACTTCTCTCTTTTCAAATTTCACTATGAGCAGTCAGATGAAATCAGGCCTCTCCCTCAATTCTTGACTTAGAAATTGCTTCAGATTAATATCCAATTATATTACTTCCTAAGTTCTGCCTTCCACAAAACACTCAACATAAACACAAATTGGCCATGTTCTTCTTTGGCATTTTATAATAAGGATTGACTTTTCTCCATTGTCCAAAGACATATCCTCATTTCTGTTTGAGATATCCTCAGAATGACCTTTTAAAATCCATATTTCCACAAACATTCTGTTCAAAATTACTTAGGTATTCTCAAAGAAAATCAAGGCTTTCTCTAAGTTCTCCTCTTTTCTTTCTGAGCCCTCACCAGTCTCACCTTCATGGTCCCTTTGCCGCAATGCAGGCTTCTTCTAGCATTCACATAAAAACTCTTCCAGTCTTTAAACATCACCCAATTCTAAAGCTGCTTATATATTTTCAGGTATTTGTTGCAACAGCACCCACATTTCTCAGTACCAATTTCTGTCTTAGTTCAGGCTTACACTTAGTTCACTGTAACAAAAATAGCATACACTGGGTAGCTTATAAACAATATACACTTATTTCTCACAGTTCTGGGGCTGAATAGTCCAAGAGCAAGTCATGGTAAGATTCAATATCTGGCGAGGACTTACTTCCTGGCTTACAGATGGACATCTTCTCCCTCTCTCCTCACATGGCAGAAGAGGTGAGAAGCATTCTAAGGTGTTTTTTATGAGGTCACTAATCTCATTCATGATGGTTCTGGCCTCATGATCTAATCACCTACCAAAGGCCCTACCTCTTGAAACCATCTCAGACAGCTCTCTGAGATGGTAATATTTCAGGTAAAAACATTGAAAAATGAAAAGGAATCAGTTGTGCAAAGAACTGGGCCTTATTGACACTAACAGGGAAAATAGGATGGGCAAAGGCCTTGTGGTAGGATGAATTCAGTTTATTACAAATAGAATGATCATCATTGTGACCTGAAATATTAGATTTTCCCTTGAATCATCCTTAATGCTCCAACAAATAAATCTCTAGCCAAACTTGCCAACTATAGAGGCCTATTTATTTATTTTTAACAGCTGAACTATAAAAAGCTATTTATAATTGTTAAGTGGCTTTCTCAGAACTTATAATTCATAACTGTTAAGAGAAAGATTTGAACTTACCTGTTATGAGTCAAAACACTTTCTACTTTAGGATCTAACTAAACTCTTCTCTCTAATATACATATTAACTTTCTTTTTTTGGCCTATCTTTCCACTTCTCAGTGCACCATGTATATATGCATGATAGATACATGTTTATGAGAGATTAACCTATTATCTTCCCAACTCATTTATTTTTTTCATATT
The DNA here is from genome assembly GCF_040939455.1 of Microcebus murinus. Classification (NCBI taxonomy): domain Eukaryota; kingdom Metazoa; phylum Chordata; class Mammalia; order Primates; family Cheirogaleidae; genus Microcebus; species Microcebus murinus. The sequence goes on from NC_134114.1 coordinate 21,107,152, forward strand.
TTATGTTTTATTCATTTTTTTTGCTTTTCTTTAGTTTTCTAAAATGTATCCACTCTTCAATTTCCAGCTTAATTCCTACCAGAGTAATTGGTAGTAATTGTTTAGTCCAGCCAGAAGAAATTATGTTTTCTCCTTAACTATTATGTTTAATATCTATGACATTTAGATAGCCATTAACCAAGCATTGTCTTTTGTTAAGTACTTGAATTGTTCTTGATCTTTTTATTTACATATTTACATATTTAAGCTTAATCCCACAAAATATGCTATAAATTTAGGATATAGAGAATGACTTATTATACTAGTAAGCCCTATAGCCTTTAATTGGACATATAAAAAATTACTTTGACCTGTGGTATAAGTATCTCTGAAAAAAACAACCCAGGCCTATTTTCCAAATTACTAGCTTTTGGCATTGCAAAAATATATTTTTTTCCCAGGCTCTCAAAAAACATAGTTGAGGCAATTCGTGTCAATTAATGTCAAAGGCTAGTATGGGTTGAATTGTGTCCCCTAGAAATATTTTAAATTTTTAACTGTCAATACCTTTAAATGTAATCTTATTTGGAAATAATTTATGCAGATGATCAAGCCAAAATGAAGTTCTTAGGCTTGAACCTAATCCAATATGATTGCTGTCCTTATGAAAAGGAAAACTGTGTACACAGAGTTAAACATGTACACAGAGAAGATGATGTGAAAACACAGGAAGTATGCTATCTACAAATTAAGGAATGACTGAGGCAACCAAAAGCTTGGAGAGATGAATAGAAAAAATCCTCTCTCACATCCCTAAGAAGAAACCAAACTTGAAGACAATTTTAGACTTCTAGTCTCTAAAACTATAAGAAAATAAATGTCTTTTGTCTAAACTACCCAGTTTGTGATACTTTGTTATGACAGCCCTAGCAAATTAATATACTTATTTAATATGATATCTTAAAAATTGATTTAAGTTTGATTTAAATATATAGGTTTATAAAATATTACTTTGTAAAAACAAAATAAATAATTTTTATGTGTTGTGGTTCAACTTACATATATAGGAATCAAGCTAAAACTATTCTCATTAAGTCCAACTATATATAGAGAGAGAGAAGAGAGAGAGAGAGAGAGAGAGAGGTGGAGGAGGAAGAGGAGGAGGAAAAAGAGAGAACGTAATTAAAATCATTGTCTCCTTTTAATTTCTTGATCACCATCTTCCACTTTTATCTTCTCTCATTGATGTTTCTAAAAATTCAGATAGACTAAACTGGAGCAATATGTACAATTGATACTGCTTATTTATCCTTTAGTTGCATGGAGTATAATTACATGGCTCTGAGATGGTTTAGAAAATTGAAATTGAACTTTTTCTGTGCTTGAGTTTTTGAAAAACAAGAAAAAATAGAGGTTAACTTAAAATCTAAGTGACTTATATTAAACAACACAGCAGTTACTGATCTAAATAACTAAGTATCTATATTATGTGTGATTAACCTTTGGAAACAGCAAAGAACACAATACAATAACCTATTTGTTGTTTTTAATCCACTTTTATCATACTGATTAACTCATTTCTGCCCTGGTGTTCTTCCAGAGGTAAGGTAAATATTCAACTGAAAGTGCCCTCACAGTGCTGTGAAGCATGTATTTTCCTGCTTTTCCTATATGCTGCTTTTCTTTGATGCTGGAGCTTCAGAACATTTTGTGCATCTAGACATATTAGGTATAAAAGCTTTTAATCACACTAATTCCTCTAACTGTTCCTAATCTATATCTAAGTCTCTCATCTGTTTCTATTCTGACACAGCAGCTGCTGGACCAAAAAAAAAAAAAAAATCTTGCTTTCTGCTTTAACTGAACTGAACTCAGAATTTAACTAACATTGATCATTGTCTTTTTTAAAATTATTTTTAATTTTATGGATAGGTAACAATAATTGCATATCTTTATACGGTACATGCAATGTTTTGATTTGCAAACAATGTGAATTAATCAAATCTGGAATGGATCATTGTCTTTTCCTTTCTGAACACTTCTCCCCTGACCAAAGTTGCTATTCACATATCTATGATGAGGGCTGAGTATTAGATTCTCCTCACATGGTAGGCTTCAGTAGGCTACCTTCAGTATCAGTTAGCAAACAATAGGGAAAATTTGACAAAATGTGTGTATTTCTTTCTACTGAACTTCAGATATCTTGAAGTTTGAATTTCTGTTATATGTAAACTGTCTCCCAATAGATATTTGTTCATTTTTTGTCCATTTACAATTTCTCCCTCCATTGTAAAGGTTTAAAATAATTTTTGAAACTAGAGAAATCTTCCTAGACTCTTCTTTTTTTGGTGTCTTTGTATCACGTCATTACTCAAAATACTTTTCTCAAATTCTATTCCTGTCTATCCTGAATGTCTTCACTCCTTTCCTTGATAACAGTGGTACTCATTCTGCCCTTTTACTTACATTTTAAAATTATTTTGCTATTTACCATTTTTAACAATCCAAAATAAGAAGTAATTTATTCTTATTTGAGGAATGTAGTTGAACTGCATGCATTGAAAAAAAATGCAGATTTCAAGGACATTACATTAAAAACAAAACAAAATACATATTTTGTGTAGATCAACTGTTCTAAAGAAAAAATTGATAGTTAAGAGTAAAGTGTTGATGTTCGAAATCATCATAAATGTATGGGGCAAATTAAAATTTTAAGTGAAATTATTTATTGAAGGCATAATAGTCCTTTATAATAAGGAGGATATTTCTCTGAGATGCAAAAAAATATACCAGAGACACCTGATAAATAGTGCAGAATAACAATTTTTTTAAGAAAATTTCTCCAGTAATTAAAAACATTTACATATATTAACTGAGTGAGCACATGAACATTGTTGTGTGGGTATGGTGTATCAGTCACTATAATAAATAACTGGGTTATACAGACAAAATTTGTCTGTCCAAAATGCTTATTAAACAAATAAAGCATATAAATAGTTTAGAACACTTTGATAAAGAGATTATATACATTGATGCTCTAATTTTCAAAGTAAATATTGTGGTAATTTTAAGAGATCTAACTCATATATTATAATTATTTCCATAAAATTTCTTTCCCCCAACAGATTATTTTAAATATAAGACTTCAAATTAACTACTCCTTGTAAAGGTTTATGGTTCTATGGAGATAATTAAAAAAATGTGCAATTGTGTTCCAGAAAAATAGACAATGTTATTGATGATGGTGATGGTGATAACATTGACAACTTTAATGAAAGACATTATTTAATTAGAAGTGATTTATTTTACATATATATTTTTAATCTTTACAAACAGCTCTATAAGAAAAATGCTTATGAATTTAAATTTTAAAAAGAAGAAAAATAGTTAATGGAGATTAAACAGCTTGTGGAGAATATCCAGTATATTGTAAGTAGTGAAGTCCTTATGTTTTGTAGCCTAGCATTGACTGACTTTAAACCCTAGACTTTATTCTTCCTTGTAAATATCTTTATTTTATTTTACTCATTTCATTTAACCTTATAATAGCTATTTTTAGTGTGATTGTTGGTTATTTTGGCTCAGATGCATGATAGTATTTCTTTGGAATTGATATTGTTTAAAAAGAGAAAACAGCATAAAATAGTAGTTTAATCTGTGAAATCAGACTGACTTTGCTTCATCCCCCCTAGCTTAATCCTTAGAACAACCCAGAGGAGTCATAAGATAGCCTTATTAGAACTGGATGAGTAGATGTAAATAAGAAATAAACTTGCCTAAGATCACATAATTTGTAAATGACAGACCAAAAATTCAGATAAATGGGACATACACCCCAGAGATTGAATTATAAGACTCCACAATACATACTCTTTTAAAAGAATCTGTATTTTAAAGAAAAACTTGGTTAATCAGAATGGAAGTATTCTATAATTACATTAAACTGCATTTTATTTAAGAATGCAATACATAAGAAATACATGACTATAAAATGACTGATTTAGGATATAAATTCAATAAACTTTCCCTTTGTCTTTGGAGTAATACATTTTTATTCACCATATACCTTGATATTTCTAAACTAAAGATATAGTATTATGAATTAATGTAGCAATTTTGAATTTATAAAGACCATCAATATACCTAATTAATTTTTCTTGGAAAATAACAGAGTTTATAGTTAAGAAAAAAATAGGCTTAGGAACTATAAGATAATTAATGATGAGATGGATTAATAAATCATCATTAAAAACTTAGTGACTTTATAATTACATGTCAGGGACATTGTAAAATTAAAGTTAACTGTTGCATTTCTGAATCTTGAATAAGATACAAAAATAAGGGAGGATTCAGGAGGGAGATATATTATTCAGGAAAAAGAAGGACAGAAAATAGGTTATGAAGAAATAAATCAACCTGACTTTGATGAGAGTAAGTAAAACACTGAGAGAGAAAGGATGTTTAAGAAGAGAAAATGGGCAAGACTGTGAAAATTGAGACAAATTTAGGTGAACACTGATAGAAATGTACAATGTTTAGTATTTGTTTAAATAGCACAATGATAGGATCACTAAACAAATTAGCAACATGAAGTTTGATAAGTCTTTTTGGTGAGACTGCATATACTTTCCTAAAGGTTGGAGCAAAACTCAAACTAAAGCAATTAACCTACAATGAAGAAAAATACGAAGATGAAAGGAGTTGATGAGCAGTTTGAACTACAAAAAATGAGGTTAAAGAGTGGAATATTTTTATCTTTTTTAATCAAAAAAGGTTGCCTTGAGCCACTGGGCTTGAGAGATCTTCCAGCAAGACATAATCCACTACTTCTTCTATAAGTCTGGTCATGTCAGTGTGGGTGCTGTAGCATCTCATTACACTCCTGTGTTGGCTCGCGCTTAATCTGGTCATCAACATAGCAGAAAAGTCCAGAGCCTTCTGTAAAAAGTCCAGAGTCTTTTCTCCTACTTATAAATGCAAATTGTTCTGGGATCAATACAATCATGTTTCTGTTGCCTGAACTTCTCTGCATTGCTAGCAAAACTTTGGATGTTTAAATGGGTCCAAATAGGTTGATCTCAAGTTGCATGTTCTTACTACAATAAAACATTAAAATAAATTTTTAAAAAACTCAATATGAATTTAGTTCAATGAGTCAGAAAGTTAGATTAACCAGGATTCCTCATTTCACTATATTTAAGTTAATTGACTTTTTACCTTCTCCCCTTCCATGATCCTCAAGCAGTGTGCCTATTAAATAACTGTTTATACAGACTGTAAATGGAAGTTTTTAATTTAGAAAAGTGGCAACAATTTATCTTAAAGGACTTCAGTATTTGTGGTTTCCCCTATGAAAATTCAATATTACATATTTTGAAAGCCCTGTGTAGATATACCTTTGGATATAATGATGTATCACATTAAGGGACAATTTGGGAGGGAAGAACAAATAGCTATCATTAAATAATGAAAATTTTTTATTGGAAAAACATCAATAAATCTTTTTGAGTTTCATAGGAGCAAAACAAGATCAATCAGAAAAAAATATTTAAAAATATATTATAAGAAGAATGATGTCACCAAGATGGTGGAATAGAAGGTAAACCACTCATGTTTTCCCACATAAGAAAAATCCTGCACCTATCCACAATTAAAAGTCTCTCTGCAGGAACTTCAGGATTCAGGTAGGATTTGTGAAACTCTGGTTTAGCCCAAGACCATGGAGAATTGTTTTGAGAATACAGACCTACACCCAGGTTGCTGATTCACCATGCTCACTCCTGGGTTTGAGCTTGGCTAGAGAACTATTTGGCCTTAAACCTGCAACCAAAACCATCTGACAAGGGGTGGGGTCCAGAAGGAATTGTGTACACCTGTGCCTTGGCAGAAAGACTCATCTGCCTGCTAACAGTGTTCTTGACAGCGAATGTGAAATTTGACGTATTTCTCTGCTCCAACACTCTTCAGCGAGGTCCCTGCTAAAAGCTATGTATACAAGGACCCAAAGGGAGACTCACCCATACCTCTCAGCCTAAGAGTCTGAACCTCCCTAATGGACTCACCAACCTCCATCACAGAGCAGACCCCTAGGGTACCCAGTCTCAGCTCTGGCCCTTCCAACTGCAATCAGGGAACTATCCCATCTGTGTAGCTGCTTGCTGGGGATATGTACCCCTCTGAACCAATGAGATAGAGCTGTCCAGCCTCTGCCGCACAACAGATCCAAAGGCTCTCTAGTCTCAACTCTAACTTTCCCTTAGTTACAACCAGGGAACTATGCCAACTGTGCAGAGATTTTCTGGGAGACTCATATCCCTTTGAGCCAAGACTGAGATCTCCAGTCTTAGCCTCATGACTGATCCCAGTAGGGCCCAGTCTCAGGTCCAGCCATTTCTGCTGCAGTCAGGATCTATCCCATCTGTGCAGGGACTTAATAGGAGATGCATTCTCACATAAGCTACCATGACAGGGATGCTAACCTCCACCCCACAGCAGATTCCAGAGGGTCTTGGTCTCATCTCTGGATCCTCCTGTTGCAGTTGAGGACCCATCCCAGCCACACAGAGACTTGCTGGGAGGCATGCCGACCTAGGCTACTGGAACAATCTTCTGGCCACAGCTCCCTGGACAGCATACCTGCACAGCCCCAGTGCCACTCTTGGTTCTTCCCCAGGTCCATTTGAGCCAGAAAGCCATTCAAACATGGACTCCTCAAGAGACTCATGACAACCCGGGGCTTAGAAGATCATCTAGTGCTGAGATGGCTGTAGTGGTCACTGGTTCAGATGAGACAACAGTAAGTTTACTTATAATTCTGGGAAGTTCCTCTGGAGAAAGAGAGGCATAAACAAAGCCCGACGGTGGGGACTAAAGTAAGCACCTACTCGCCAACTGTGCAGACATTGTCATACTGCCACAAGTATCAAGAACATTTAGGGAAATACGATCTTACCAAATGGACAAAATAAGGTAACAGAGACCAATCCCATCATGACAGACATATGTGATCTCTTAGATAAAGTATTCAGAATAGCTGCAACCAAAACCATCTGTCAAGGGGGTCCAGAAGGAATTGTGTACATCTGTGCCTTGGCAGAAAGACTCATCTGCCTGCTAACAGTGGTCTTGATAGCAAATCTAAAATCTGACCTATTTCTCTGCTCTAACACTCCTCAGCTGAGGTCCCTGCTAATAGCTATGATTACAAGGATCCAAAGGGAAATTCACCCATATCTCTCAGTCTGAGAGTCTGAGCCTCCCTGAGTTTAACGAAGCTCAATGAACTTCAAGAGAACAAAGAACATCAATTCAGAAAATTACTTTAAAAATTTAACTAAGTGATTGAAATAATTTCAAAAAATCAAAAAGAAATCCAGCAGCAGAAAAATACAGTGAGTGAGATTCAATAGGCAATATAAAGCATTGAAAGCAGTGAGCTTGAAGACATAGCACTTTAAAATATAACCAGAGGAGAAAAAATAACGAAAAGAAGTAAAGAAAGCTTATGGGATCTATGGGAAATCAAAGGAGCAAATATTTGGTTCCAGTTCTAAGTGGAAATGCTTTCAGTTTTTCCCCATTCAGTATGATGTTGGCTGTGGTTTTGTCATATATGACTTTTATCATTTTTAGGTAAGTTCCATCTATGCTCATTTTGTTAAGCGTTCTTATCATAAAAAAGTGTTGAATTTTGTTGAATGCTTTTTCTGCATTTAGTGATAGAATCATATGGTCTTTGTTTTTACTTCAATTTATTTAGTGAATTACATTTATAGATTTGCATATTTTGAACCATCTTGGCATCTCTGGCATGAAGCACACTTGGTCGTGATGAAGGTTTTTTTTTTTTTTTTTTTTCTTTTTTTGATAAGCACTGGAATTTGGTTTGCTAGGATTTTGTTGAGAAATTTTGCATCTGTGTTCATAATGAATATTGGTCTGTAGTTTTCTTTTTTCATTGCATCCTTTCCTGTTTTGGTATCAGGGTGATGTTGGCTTCATAAAACATATTAGGGGAGGATTCCTTCCTTCTCAATGTTTTGAAATAATTTCTGCAGGATAGGCACCAGTTCTTTTTTGTAGGTCTGGTAAAATTTGGATGTGAAACTATATGGCCAGGGACTTTTTTTAAAGGAGAGTCTTTAATGACTGTTTAAATTTTGGTACTTGATATTGGTCTGTTCAAGAATTCTATTTGTTCCTGATTGAGCCTAGGGAGGCTGTGTGTTTCTAAGAATTTGTCCATTTCCTTCACATTTTCCAGTTTATGTGCATAGAGGTTTTCATAGTATTCATGGATGATATTTTGTATTTCTATGGCGTCAGTTGTAATTTCTCCTTTTTCATTCCTGATGGAGCTTATTAGAGTCCTTTCTTTTCTGCTTCCCATTAATCTAGCAAGAGGAGTGTCAATTTTATTTTTTCAAAGAATCAACTTTTTCTTTTATTAATCTTCTGTATATTTTTTGTTATCAGTTTCATTTAGTTCTCCTATGATCATATTGTTATAAATTGATCAACACTTAAGTGCACATATAGTAATAACATTCATTGGGTTTTGGGCAGATGGGGGAGGTGGGATGGGTATATACACACAAAATGTGTGTGGTGTGCACTATCTGGGGGATGGACACACTTGAAGCTCCCACTTGAGTGGGGCCATAATAAGCCAAAATTAAAAAAATTAAAAAGAGCAAATATTCAGGTTATTGTAGTTAAAGAGGGTTTTGGAAAAAAAAAAGAAAACAAAGGGTTTGAAAGCTTGTTCAGATGTAAGAACAAAACTTTTCTACACCTAGAGAAGATATAAATACTCAAGTATAAGAAGGTGAAATGTCACAAAAAAGATTCAACCCAAATAAAAATACTCCAAGATGTATTATAGTCTAACTGTCAAAGAGAATATTCTGAAATCAATAAGAGAAAATAAGAAAATGATATGGAGAAGGTCCAATATGACTGGCAGCAGACTTCTCAGAAGAAACCTTACAGGCCAAGAGGGAGTTGGTTGATATATTCAGAATGCTCAAGGGAAAAAAAAATGCCAACTAGGAATACTGTACCCAACAGAGCTACTTTTCAGAGATGAAGGAGAAATAGACTTTTCAAAACACATACACACAAAGCTGATCTGTCACACAAGAAATGCTAAAGGGAGCTCTTTAAGTCAAAAGAAAAAGATGCTAATTTGATTGTTACACTGACACTGTATTGTGGTGTGTAAAGCTCTTATGTCTTTACTAAAGACTAAAAGATAAAATTATTAAAAACAATAACCATAATAATTTGTTAAGATATAGATGATATAAAAGGATATAAATTGTGACATCAAAGATTCAAAATATGGGCTGGGCATGGTGGTGGCTCATGCCTGTAATCCTAACACTCTGGGAGGCCAAGGCAGGAGGATTGTTTGAGCTCAGGAGTTCGAGACCAGCCTGAGCAAGGGTGAGACCCCATCTCTACTATAAATAGAAAGAAATTAACCAAACAACTAAAAACAGAAAAAAATTAGCTGGGCATGTTGGTGTATGCCTGTAGTCTCAGCTACCTGGGAGGCTGAGGCAGGAGGATTGCTTGAGCCCAGGAGTTTGAGGTTGCTGTGTATTCTGATGCCACAGTACTCTAGCCCGGGCAAGAGAGTGAGACTCTCTCTCAAAAAAAAAAAAAAATTCAAAATATGATGGTAAAAGGAAGTTCACTGGGCACTTATTTTGTTGGTGGTGCTTTGTTTGTTTCTTTTCTTTTCTTTTCTTTTTTCTGGTAATTAAAGTTTAGTTCGTATAACTTAAATATAGTATGTTTTTGTAAATACCAAGGTAACTACAAAGCAAAAACCTGTAGTATATACACTAAAATTATAAAGCAAAAATTTTAAAAAATACTACCAGAGAAAATTACTTAAGCACAAAAAAAAAGATAATGAAAAAGAAAAAAAAAAAAAAGGAAGAGAGGAGTTACAAAAGGAAGAGAGGAGTTACAAAAAAAGCTGAAAAAGAAGTAATAAAATAGTCATAGTAAATACTTACCAATCAATAATAACATTGAATGTAAATGGATTAAATTTTCTAGTTAAAATACATAGAGAGTTTTGTATTAAAAAATAAGACTCAACTACATACTGCCTATAAGAAACTAACTTCTCCTATAATAACACACATAGATTGAAAGTAATGGAATAGGAAATAGATATTCCATGTCAATGGAAACCAACACAGATCATGGGTAGCTATACTTGCATTAGGTAAAATAAATTTTAAATAAGAAACTGCAAAATGAGACAGAGAAAATCAATATATAGTGATGGAAGGGTCAATTCAGCAAGAGGAAATAAAAGTTGTAAATATATACGTATGTGACAGTGGAGCACCCAAATATATAATGCAAATATTAATAGATATAAAGGGAAAGACAGATTGGAATACAGTAAGAGTTCCGGACTTCAACATCCCACTTTTGGTAATGGGAAAATAGTTAATGGAAAAATTAAATAAGAAACTTCCTAGTTAAACTATACTCTGTACCGAGTGTACCTAACAGACATTTGCAGAAAATTTTACCCAACTATTAACAGAATACAAATTCTTTTCATCAGGACATAAAATATTCTCAAGGAAAGACCATACGTTAAGGCACAAAACAAGTCTAAACCAATTCAAAAGAGTCAAAATCATATCAAGTATGCTTTTTACCTTATAGAATAAAAATAAAAATCAATAACAGGAGGAACTTTGGAAAATGTGTAATTACATGGGAATTAAAATGCTCCTAAATGAGTGATGGGTTAGTGAAAAATAAAGAAAATTAAAAAGCTTTGTGAAATAAATGAAAATGGAAACACAACATACCAGAATCTATGGAATACAGAGAAAGAAGTACTAACAATAAGTTTATAACAATAAATACATCCACCAAATGAATAGAAAGACTTTAAATGAACAACCTAATGATCCATCTTGGGGAAACTAGAAAACAAGACCAAGCCAAATTCAAAATTAATAGAGTAGAAAAAAAGAAATAAAGATAAGAGCAGAAATAATGAAATTGAAACTAAAAAAATACAAAAATCAAGGAAATGAAATGTTAGCTTTTTTTAAAGATAGTCAAAATGGACAAACCTTTAGCCTGACTAAATAAGAAAAAAAGAGAAAACCAAATTAATGAAATCAGAGACTATAAAGGAAACATTACGACTTACACTGCAGAAACATAAAGAATCATTAAAGACTACTATGAACAGCTACATGTCAACAAACTGAAAAACCTTCAAGAAGTGGATAATTTCCTGCAAACCTACAACCTACTGAGATTGAACCAAGAAGAAATAGAAAACCTGAACAAACCAATAACAGTAATGAGATTGAAGCATTAATAAACAGGCTCTCATCATTTTCCCATCAAAGAAAATTCCAAGATCTGATGGATTCACTGTTGAATTATATCAAACATTTAAAGAACTAATACCAATTCTATTCAAACTATTTCAAAAAATTGAAGATGAAAGAATACTTTAAAACTCATTCTAAGAATTTAGCATTGACGTCATATTAAAACCATACAAGGATGCAACAAAAAAAGAAAACAATAGATCAATATCTCTCGTGAATATAGATGCAAAAATCCTCAACACTATACTTGCAAACCAAATTAAACAACACATTAAAAAAGGTCATTAATCATGGTCAAGTGAGATTCATCATAGGGATGCAAAGATAGTACAATATATACAAATCAATAAATGTGATACATCACATTAACAGAATCAGAGATAAAAAACATGTGACCATCTCAAAAGATGCTGAGAAAGTTTTTTTTATATATAAAATTAAACATCCCTTCATGATAAGAACCCTCAACAAATTGGTATAGAAGGAACACAGCTCAATATAATAAAGGCCAAATATGACAAAACCAAAGCTAATATGATACCCAACAGGGAAATATTGAAAGCCTTGACAGTAGAATCTGGAATAAGATAAAAATGTCCATTTTAACCACCTTTACTTAGTATAGTGCTGAAAGTTCTAGCCAGAGAAATTAGACAAGGGAAATAAATAAAAGGCATCCTAATTAGAAAGGAAGAAATCAAATTGTCCTTGTTTTCAGATGACATGATCTTACATTTAGAAAAAAACTAAAGACTTTAAAAAAAAAAAGTCTTAAAACTGATCAATGAACTTAGAAACATTGCAGGACACAAAATAACAAACAGAAATTACAGCATTTCTATACACTAACAGTGACCAATATAATAAAAATCAAGACAACATTTCCATCTAAAATAGTTACAAGAAAAGAAACTAAAACACCTAGGAATCAATGTAACTAAAGAATTGAAAGATCTCTACAAGGAAAACTATAAAACACTGTTGAAAGAAATTTAATGGGAGACAAAAAAAGGAAAGATATTCCATGTTCAAGGGCTAGAAGAATCAATATTGTTAAAATTATAATACTCTCCAATGCATCTACAAATTCAATGCTATTCATATCAAAACCCCAATGACATTCTCCAAAGAAATAGCAAAAAAAAAGCTAAAATTCATGTGAAACTATGTAAGACTGGGAATGTTTAGAGCAATGCTAAGCCAAAAGAGCAAAGCTGGAGGCATCACATTACCTGATTTCAAATTTTACTCAAAGTTATAGTAACCAAAACAGCATTATAATAGGATAAAAAATTATACAGAGAAATGGAACAGAATAATGAGACTATAAATAACTCCATAAACTTCCAGCCAACTCATTTTTAACAAAGGTGCCAAGAAAATACATTGAGAAAATTACAGTTTCTTTAATAAATGATACAGGAAAAAATAGATAGCAATTAACTAAAGAGGGAAACTAGATCATCGTCTTTCTTCATGTATACAAATCAACTCAAATGGAGTAAAGACTTAAATGTAAGGCCTGAAATGATCAAACTACTTAAAGAAAACATTGGGGAATGCTTCAGAACATTGATCTGTACAAATATGTTTTGGGGTAAGATCTTAAATGCACAGGTAACAAAAGCAAAAATGGACAAGTGGGATTCTATGAAGCTAAAGAGACTCTGCACAGCAAGAAAAAATAATCAGTGCAGTAAACAGACAACCTACAGTATGGGAGGAAATATTTGCAAAGTATCTATTTGATGAGGGATTTGTAGCCAGAATATGTAAGGAACTCAAATAATTCAATAGCAAAAAACAAATAACTCAATTAAAAAGTGGGCAAAAGACCTGAATAGACATTTCTCAGAGAAGACATACAAATGGGCAACAGGTATATAAACAAATGCTGAATATCACTATTCATCAGTAAAATGCAAATCAAAACCACAATGAGATACCATCTCACCCCGGTTAGAATGGCTAATATCAAAAGGACAAAAAAAATGACATGTCGGGTAGGATACAGAGAAAGGGAACACTCATATACTGTTGGTGGGAATGTAAAGTAGTACAGCCATTTTGGAGAACAGTATGAATGTTCATCAAAAAATTAAAAATAGAATAACCATATGTTTCAGCAATTCTGCCACTGGTATATATCTAAAAGCAAATAATAATAATAATTATATCAAAGAGATATCTGTCCTTCCATGTTTCTTGCAACAATATTCACAATAGTCACAATATGGAATCAACCTAAATATCCATCAACAGATGAATGGATAAAGATTATGTGATATATACACACAATGGAATACTATTCAGCCTTTTAAAAGAATGAAATCCTGTCGTTTGCAGCAAAAAGAATGAAACTGGAGTCATTATATTAAGAGAAATAGGCCAGGCACCTAAAGACCAATCTTGAGTGTATTCACTTTTATTGGGATCTAATAAAGTCCATCTGATGGATTTAAAGAGTAAAATGGAAGTTACCAGAGTCTGGAAAGGGAAGAGGGGACAGGGAGATAAAGCGAAGATGGTTAATAAGTACAAAAACACAGTTATATAGAAGTAATAAGTTCTAGTATTTGATAGTATAATATCAAAATTATCATTAAGAATAATATACCATATATTTCAAATTACCTAGAGAGAATATTTGTAATGTTTCCAACACAATGAAAAGGTAAATATTTGAGGTGATGGGTATACCAACCACGCTGATTGCATCATTACACATTGCATACAGGTATTAAAATATCATTTGCAGTTTTCAAATATGTACCACTAATATAATCAATTAATCATATATATTATAATTATATATAAGATTTTTAAATTTTTCAGTTTTTCAAACAATTGCATTAACTATGTTATCAAGAAATAAACAGGCCTGGGAGAAGACAGTTGCAACAGCTGTAAGTCACATGTGAAACGCCTTTATTCATATTTTGCCTACTGAGTTGGATTATGTGATCTCCAAAGCACTATTAATTTTACATCCTCTCATCATGTTGAAATCTAGATGGGCTTCCAAATAACTTAATACACCATAGAAATATAATAATATATAAGCATAGATATAACAATCTAACATCAAACTCTTTTCACTATTAATGGTTAAATATATTTTTATTGATGATTCCTAAAATTATAAAGCAAAAAAAAATAATCTGAAAAATTACAATCTATTATCCTATAGCTAAGTAGTAGCCATTATCAAATTCATATTTTCAATAGAAGATAGAGCCTGGAATTTGTATACTGGCCCCTCTATGGAGAATGGCCTTATGGTTCACTTTTCATCTCTTTTCATCATTTTGAATAAATAAAGCAAAGAGAATACAGCTTGATATAATTGAGAAAAAATAATAGACATTTTAAATACTTACTTAAGAACATTCTTGAATTATATTCTCTTACTTGATGGCCTTTAGAAATATTTGTTTTTTACTTTAATTCTTTAAATATATATATAGATGGCACTAAAGGCCAATATTAATTGGGGCTTGCAAGTTTTAATAAACTTAAAGTCAAAAACAAATTTTTTAGTAGAAAAATTAAACCAGTTAAAGGGTAATGAAAATGTAATTAGTGAGTAATTAATTTGATGAGCAATTGGCTTTCAAAAATATGGAAATAAATTTTACTATAGAGACATGGTAGTAATGACAAACATAAGCTTTCTTGGAACATTATGTATATATGACTATGGACTTTCTATGACCATTTCACATAAGGATAATTATTTGTATTAGAGTGAAATTTTCTTCATGGAGACTTAAGTGATTAAACAAAATCCTTTTCTGTGTAAGAGTAATCTGACCTCCATGACAGATATTTAAAATGCATAGTTTAACAGATTATTGATCAAAGTAAAAAAAAGGTTGCTTCCAACTCCATGATGAGTGATGTTATTACTATGGTTTGAATATGTACCCCAAAGGTGCATCAAAGTTCATGTGCTGGAAACTTTATCCCCGATGCAACAGTGTTGAGAGGTAGGACTATTAAGGGGTGAGTGGACTAGTTATTTTGAAAGTAAGTTCTTGATGAAAGGGAGAGCTTGATTCTCTTCTTCCCTACCTTCCCAGGCATGCCTGTGCATATGTATTTTCTTGCCCTACTGCCTTCTGCCATTGGATGATGGAGCAAGAAAGTCCTCATCAGATTCCAGCCCCTTGACCTTGCATTTCCAGTCTCCTGAACCGTAAGAAATAAATCTTTGTTCTTTATAAGTGCCCAGTCTCAGGTATTCTGTTATAGCAGTATAAAAGGAACTAAAGCAATGACTATTACAGCAAACATTTTGTCTGAAACTAGATGATTAATTCTTTGTATGTTGTATTTGAAATTTAGTTATCTTATTAACTCAAGTAACTTATCTTTACTTGAGAGATTGTTATTCTAGACCTGCTGAATGGTAAATTGAATGTGACTCAAGTTATGTTATATGTATGACTAGAGCTCAGCTTATGAATAGTGGATGATAAAAGCATTATAATAAGAAAGAATATAACATTGATTATTTTAGAAAGTCTAGAAAAATCAGATATAACATAGCCTGAAAAGTCCATTTAAATTTCCCCATTAATGTCTGAGAAATGATTTACTTACAAAAGAAACTGTTTACTCTTTAGATAATTGACCAAACCAGACAGACAGCTCCTGTTTGGTCAATACATTTCTTTCTCAAAGATGACCTTAAGTGGGCTAGTTCTGTTTCCTAAATTGATCCATCTTACATGCAAATGTGTATGTTAGAAGTTATGCCATAGCCTGAAGTGAGTTGAAAATTAATGCTCAAGTGCAAATATATGTGTTTGAATTTTAGACAGTAAAAACAAAAGGATGAGTGGGAAGCAAAGTAAAGGTCTTACCTTTGTGTGCATATAATGCTGGGCTGGAGTGTCATTGAGATCACGTGTGAAAGGAAAATTTCAATTGCCTTTGTGCATAATAAAGTTCCGGTTACTTCCGTAGGTATGATTGCTATAATTATTTAAATAACCTTATTTATGAGAGTGTTATCATTTATTACTTCTAAATTTAGAAGAAAGCAATGTAAAATTATCTCTGGCAAATGTTTAATGCTGAGAAAAAAAGCATATACTTTTTATTTCTGGCTTTTGCACTAAATAAAAAACAAAATTCAAAGTAATTATATAGAGAATTGCTGTTTAATCTAATTGTTTCATTTCCTGTGACATGTTTCTGCTCACCTTGTAAAGTTTATGTGTATTATTCCCAATTTCATGAGTCTTAACAATACATTGATTTCCATTTTAATTTCATGCTGTTTTTGCTTTCTTTCCATTGAAACTTCTGACAATTAAAAAAAATCAGAATGAATAGAATTACCAGCTACAACAGAATTTTTTTGAGAGAATTAATTTTATAAAGTAAAGTCAATTCCTTTGAAATGATTTTTTATTGTTGTTGTTGAACTTGGAAAATTCAAAACTTTTTTTCCATCAGTTACAAAAATAGCAAAAAAATAAACAAACCAGAAAAACCTTTCTAAATAAGAATGTTTGTTAATCTAAACAAGATGATAATGGAGATGGAGAAGAGTAAATTTGAACATAGAATAAATTTATCCCATATAATGACACTGGTAGAAGTTATTTAGTACAAAAGCAATCATCAGTTCAATAAGGATGTTCCGGAAGTTTTTGATTGATGACATCAAATTTATTTGAACCTGAGCATCCAGGATTCAATTTCAGCCAATTGAGTACTGATTCATTTAGTTTAGTTTACCCTGATTGAAGAATATCATTGGCAAATATTTAGAATAACTTATAATATGATGTTATGATAATCTATGTACATATTTATCTAAAATAATTTCAGATATCTTTAGGCTTTTCTGAGTCACAAAGATAGGTCATCATTCAAAATTTGAAAATCTACTATTTTCTTTCCTCAAGGCAGTGATGGAAGGAAAAACATGTTGAATGCCAGTATTTAGTTATTACACTTTTTACTTCACTGTCATTTGTTATTCCTGTCAAGGGGAGGGATACCAGTTCTTCTTAGGCCTGACTGTTCACGGCTGTCTCACATCACAGCTTTACTGAGACGTGTCTTGCAGTTGCCAGGGTGGCCCCAAAGCCACAGAACATTGTCAAATTTAGCTCACTTACCTCATTAAAATACCAGAAAACTGCCAGACTGGTGCTACCAGATTATACAATATTTAAAATAAATTAATTTATAGTTTTTCCACCCACATTTTTCATACTTTCAATAATCACATAAAATTCCTTTTATTTAAGTATGATGGCTTAAATTAAATTGACACTTCACCTGACATAAACTGACCTTCTAGAAGTCTCTCAGTGTTTGGTCCAAGGACCTATTCACAATGTACTTTCTTCCCCTGGGTAATATCATTACAATACCATCTACAGTGTAGATTCTATATTCTTTAAACCACCATATTTACATATTCTGGCCCTGTTTTTTCTTGTAAGTTCCTGCTTGTATAACACACACTGCCTACTTATCACTAATTGGTAATTCACAGTCATACAAACATCATGCCAAGTTTGAAGCTTTCCTTTGTATACCTCCTCTATCTATTGTTTCTGTTCTCTCCCAGCACCATGAATGATTGCATCACTATCTGCATAAGTGTCGATGCCAAAAATCTAGGAGCATTACATTTTTACTGATATTTTTTAATCACTGGATATAATTGATCAAAATATTCTGTTGGTCCACCCTTCAAATTATATATTCCTCTCATTTTCTTCAGCCTCCAACTATTCTCAAACTTTCCACTATACGTACAAGCCTGTGATACATTTACATGATGTAGACTTCACTGTCAAATGAGGATTAGTACATCATTTTAATCGCCAAACAATCACCAACTAACCTCTCCTTCCCACATCCAAATTTAGGGCTACTAAAAGTTTGTGCAAGAATGAGTAAGTACTCAATTTTCTGTACGGTAATGAAAGACAGAAAGAGAATGGGTTTAGTCCTTAGAAATAATCATAAAACAAGGAGTGGAGACTGTAATTTTTACCTTTTTTTCCCCTTAATTTACACATGTGCAAGTGGAGTCTTAGAAGCAAGAGCATTCATTATATAAGAACAATGACCATTAGTAAATATTATTTTCATGTTTTAATTTTTTTTACTGGGAAAAGAGACAGCAGTTTAAAACGTTACCTGTAACACCTTCTCTCTCTCTCTCTCTCTCTCTCTCTCTCTCTCTCTCTCTCTCTCTCTCTCTCTTTGTTGAGATAGAGTCTCACTCTGTTGCCCTGGGTAGAGTGCAGTGGTGTCATTGTAGCTCACTGCAACCTCAGACTCCTGAGCTCAAGAGATCCTCCTGCCTCTGTCTCCCAGAGTGCTAGGATTACAGGTGTGAGCCACCATGTCCAGCCCACTCCTTTTCTTTTGTCTGGTGATAGAATCAAGTATATCTTCTATAGTAAATGATGATAGAGATATAAATTTTCCTTCTAATAAATGTTTATCATTTATTTTGTTCTTACTAAAATGTTCAGCCTATTTAGCATTACACCCATTTTATATATGGAAAAAAGGACTTCTGATATGTTCAAAGTCAATGTTAGAATCAATATTGGAATAAGATTTTGTAACCCAAAGTTTGTGGCATATAATGCTGTCACACTGATATCTCATTATATAATTTAATTTTCTCAATTAGAAGAATACTTAATTCATTTAGAATTAATTCTGTTGCTCATTTGACATTTTTCACTGCTGGAGTAAAGAAAACTTATTATTATTACTATATTATAATTTGACTATGGAAATATTTATATTCGGAAAAATGTTTTTCCTAAATCTATCTCTGTTTTTTGTTACATTATACAAAGATATTTTATGGTAATTAAGAAAATGAAGAATATTATTTAAAATATGACTACTATAGAATCTAAATAAGTCATAATCACTGTGGGCCACATTTACAATATATAGATGGATAGAAAGGTGGATGGATGGATATATAGATATGGAAAGAATTTCAATTAAGTAGAGAGTTGGTGTTTTGTGTTTGAAATAATTATTCTTAGTGCAGGTTGAGAAACAAATAAGTGTATAGGAGAAACACAAGTACAAGGATGTGTCCAAGAACTTTTATGAGATTCCAGGTAAGAAATTACAAAGGCTTGTCTAGCAAAGTGTCTCTTGAAGTGAAAAGAGTTACAGAGGTCTTTATTATATATGTATATATAGATACATACACACACACACTAAAGAATGAAATGACAGGATACAACTATTGATTTGATGGGTTTCACAAAGTGGAAGTAAAAAGACAATTTCAAGGAGTGTTCAAAAGTTTTAATTTAAGCCACTGGACAAAAGAGTGTGTGCATGGAAATGGGCTATTGGTAACTGGTAGCAGAAGCATGAATAGTATATTTGTGAAGATATGTTTATTTTTAAGTGTTTAGTGTATGTGTGACAAAAAAATTCCTGGTGTATAAATATATACCTATGTGTTTGTTTTAAATCTTTAAAACAAAAGATCTTTTAAAAATATTTAAAACAAAGATCTTTAGATCTTTAAAAACTCTAAAGTATGGGGGGAAAAAACACAGCTAGAAGTTAGACTTGAAACCATTGGAGTGTATGAATTTACCGAGGAAGAGTGTGTTGAATGATAAGAATTTTGGGAAAAAAAACAAGAAACAACTATTAAAGTTAGGAAGCAGATATAGAAAGAATAATTTGCACAGTTAATTGAGAGATAGAGTTTTAAAATAAGTGGAGCATGGAAACATAAAACCTAAATAAAGAGTGTGTTCTAAAATAAAGGAAATGTTAATGATGTTAAATGATTCTTAAACTGTATGCAAGGTAAAGACTAAAAATGCTATATTCTGTTTAGCAACTCTTGAAATCTTGTCATGGAAAGATTTATTGGAGTGTCAGGTTAAATTTCAGTTTTTAGTAGACAAATCAGTGAATGGGGAATTATGTAATGTAAGTGAATAAAAATTGTTAATTTAAAAATGAGACATAAAGGTAGTTGGAGTGTGGTATTTCATTAAATTGTGTGTATGTGTGGGTGTGCATGTATGCTTCATGCTTATTCACATTTCAATATAGAGCACATTTAAAAGTGATGGGGATAGCACCAACAAAAATAAAAAAAAAAAACAGATTGTGAAAAAGGGCATGAATAATCAATAAGATTCCAAGGAAGTCAAATGAAATGGGCATCAGCTCCATGTGAGCCAAGGCATTATTCCCCACATTTCTACGCTGTAGAGTTTTTCATCTTTAATATTTTAATGTGTGTTTTGAAACACCAAGAAGAGAAAGCATTGAAATCACATCCAAGTCAGAAGTTAGTTTCCAAAAAGAAACAATACACTATTTTCCCTTAGCCATTTTCTTCATTTTCCCTAGCCAAACTCTATTTAAACCAACATGAAATAAAGAAGGCTAATTCTTTTGTCATGTAACAGGAATATATTAGCTTGAGTTTTGCAAAGAATAACTATAGTTAGTTTTAATTTTCAGGCTCATACTTAGTTTGGAAATATATATCTTCTATAAAGGAATTTAATAACTGAAGAAAGACTCCATTAATAGTCACATCTCATATTCACACAGTGTGTACATGGCCTGCTTAATTTACATGGATTTCTCTCTTATAGCAATACAATTTAAAAAGAAAAATGCCATATGGTTCTACCATACTCTAGTATATGAAACATTTTCCAAATTACTTATTTATTACTGAACACTTTTTTCATATTATAGAACTCTATTTCAATTCAGAGTATATAATTTCTCATTTACAATGGAACAAACAATACAATATAATCTCTTGAAAACTGTCTAGAATGTAAAGGACATACCAGCATTATAGTTATGTTAGTCACTGTAGAAACTATTAGAAACAATTGAGTGATTTATTTTGGGTTTCCATTTTAGACCACAAAAGTAAGTATCAATACCATTATCCAAGACAGGTACTAAAGAATTGATAGGAAATACTGGACACTCAAAACACAGGTATCTAAAAATTTAATTTTCTTATTCGATGCTCTAATTCTACACCAGTTAATCTCTGTCAGTTATGGTACAAGATGATTCACAAACATAATTTTTTCCCACTAATACACATAGGTCTTGTATGATATTGGCGTCCACAACAAGGCTATATAGAGTGGATATGTCTTCAAGAAATTGTATCCTCAGAGAGATAACCATTTTGAAGATAACATGAGTTTTTATTTTGTTCTCTTTGATAGAATCATAAACTAAAGGATTACATAAAATGGTTATCATTCTTAACAGTCTATATCCTAACAAGCAACTTCAGTGTTCTATTCAAGAATCTAACCATACCCATAAAATGCCCCAAAAGAAGAGATACAAGAGTAAATGTGAAAAAAAAAAAAAACTGTTTTAGGAGAATAAGTTTTTCATCACTATTCTTTATAATACATATAAACTCATTGAATTCTGTGATTTTGAAACAAAAGTTATAGTCAAAAGTATCTTTTTGTTAGCATTGTGTATTTTTTAAATAAATAAAGTATACCATATAACAATGACAGAAAAAGAGGACTATGGATTGGAAACAGATATAGGTCTCACTCCCATGAAACATTTCTGCAAAATTAAATATTATTCAAGTTGGCAAAATGTATAAGGGAACTCAAAAATACAGTTATAATTTTACTTGTGTTCTGAATCTCTGCATGTAGATTTTCCCCAAATGCATTGATTATATCTAGTGTTTTTAAACAGACAAGTGTTTCCTTGATGCTTCCAATAGTTTAGCGTATATATGCAGGCTTTCCACAGCGCAAAAGGGCTCTCACGCTGAGTGCCTACACCACATGTAATACTAATCATGTTCAAAACAGACAGAATGATTTTTTTTTTTCATAAAGGTACATAGTAGTCTACCAGTTTAAAGGTAAGTATTAAAATATTGCCATCTAAAATAGGGAACTTGGACAGGAAAAAACAAACAGATTCTTAACTATAATTTACGTGGTAGATAAAGCTAATGTCTTCATCATCTCTAAGGAGCATACTTCTTAAAAATCAATTTGATGAAGAAAAAGATCATTAAACTCAGAGTAGAATTTTACACATACCAAGAAATTAACATGGGGGGGGTGGTATGAGTTACCTCTGGTTGTCAAGGAAACTATAGTTTTAGTTTCTCTACTAAACAAGCTTCCCCATTATCTTCAGTTGCACCATGGGTGTAAACCAGAGTGTCCTATCCTCCTGCAGAGAGTGTTAGGATGCTGTTCTCATGAGGACTAATCAATATATGTGATTCCCCATGAAGATAAGTCAGACAAAAACATCATGAACTAATTTTCTTTTCATCTATCCAGTAAGTCTACTGCGATAATAAGAACTGACCCATGTGTTTGGAAGCAAAAAGTAATTACAACTGACCTAATCAAGATTAAGAATGACCTAATCAAGATTAAGTATTTGCCCATCTTGAAAACAACAGCAACAAACATACGAAATCAGGATTGAATCTTAGTTGAATTTTTCATTTTTTTTTGTTGATGAATAAAGATTTCAAGGGTGAAGGCGACTGTTGCTATAGGCTAATTATTTTTAGAGCTCTGGAACAAGATACAATTGTATTAGAACATCGAAGCAATGTAAATTTAGCAGAATCTATCAATGCTTACAAGTCTAATAATTTCTCTAACATTTTTGTTTATTCTGTGGCAATGTCTCACACTCTTTCAATCTCTTGACATCCTTAAATCATAATACAACTTATTTTGAGTTTATACTATATGCTAAATAATCTACTATATAAATAAATTGCAGTATATATTTAGCAGTCAGAGAAATTTGAAGTAAAGAAAATTACTACCACTTGGAAAAATATTAATGAAAAAGTTCATGGAATAAAGCATTATACTAGAGTATTCATTATTTGAAGTTTCCTTTCAAAGGTTGTTTAAAAATACTTATATTACAGAGTGAAAATATGAAAGAATTAGATAAAAACAGTGCAACATTTTGCATAGAGTATATAACATTTTTTCTTTAGTTATTATTGTTCATATTTTAGTGATTGAAATAGTATTTAATAGTAAGTTAAATGGATGCTAGGATCTTCAAGCCAACTTTGTTTTAGGAAGTGAGTTTGTATTGAAACTTTTTAAAAATTATAGACTTTGAATAGGTAAGGCATATATCGAGTATGGTGATCAATGTGAGGCAAGTTGGAATAAGCATAAGTTAATTAAATAGAATTGCCAAAAAAGCATACTGGGCATCCAGAGAGAATGGATTACCTCATTGATTTTGTGGCATAGCAAACAGGCACAGGAAAATAAAAGATTTACATAGTGTTTGAACAAATTAGGTTTAAACTTCCTGGCAAAAATGAAGCTGTCTTTCTAGCTCCTAAGGATTGGGAGTTCCTATAGCTAACGATTCATTTGTATTCAAATGAATACATTTCTATCAACATATATAAGCTGCAAGGAAAGTATATCTAGAAGATAGTATGGAGAAACAAAATAGGAACACTTTCAAGGTCACTTAAATAGTTAGATGTAATTTTCCCTATCAAAGTTCACAAGAATATGGAACATAAGTCTATGTCAAGCCCTTAGATTATTTGAAGGGATTAAAAATTGTGTAGGGGTTAAAATACAAAGTGCTACACAAGCCATTGATTTTGCAAGTGGGAAAGCAGGATTGCTGGAGCACTGTTATATGTGGGAGGATATCTTCCCAGAGGCAGGCTAGGGGCAGAAGAAAACACTGTCCCTATTAATAGAAATTCATAGTTGTTGTCACTTCAGGACCAATTATATGTGGATGAGAATGTTCCTCTAGGTGAGAGAATGGTGCTGTCAGGAACAATTTTTCTGTGATGATGCAGCGTATTTGCATTATTGACTCATCCATGTTTAAATTCAAATGAAAGACTACATTAAAGAATGTGAATTCATGAATGTACTTCTCTTTTAATTTTAAATATTTTGAAAAGTGTGTTTTGCTTATATGTGCATATTTGGGCTTCTTGCAGATGTCACAGAATAATTCATATCTAACAAGAAATGTAGTGAAGAAATGTAGATACAAGAACATCCTTATGAAGAATTGTTGGAGCTGGAAATGTCCCAGATATTTATCTCAAGATTTTGAAAACTTTTTATTTAGAAATAAAATGCTTTTATTTCAGAAGAGTAGCAAAATAATAATTCAGAAGAGTAGCTAAAATAATACAGAAAGTTCCCTCCTTACTTCCTTCCCCCAGCTTTCATTACTGTTTAAATCTATGTTTTGGAATATACTTTGCTGGATTTATTCAATTTGGAATTTGGGATTCACTTAGCTTTTTTTTTTTTTTGAGAGAGAGAGAGAGAGAAAGAGAGTGTGTCACTCAGTCACTTAGGCTAGAGTATGGTGGCATCAGCTTAGCTCACGCAACCTCAAACTCCTGGTCTCAAGTAATTCGCCTGCCTCAGCCTCCTGAGTAGCTGGGATTACAGGCACACACCACCACACCCAGCTCATTTTTCTATTTTTAGTAGAGACCGGGTCTCGCTCTTGCTCAGTCTGCTCTCGAACTTCTGACCTCAAGTGATCTTCCCACCTCAGCCTCCTAGAGTGCTAGGATTACTGGCGTGACACCACGCCTGGCTCAGTTAGCTTCTTGATTTTGTAGGTTTATACACTTGGTCAATGATCAAAATTGAGTAATTACCATTGGCACAATAATAATAGCTAAATTACAAATTCTATTTAGATTTCTCTAATTTTTCATTAATGCCATTTCTCCCCTCCAGGATTCTACATTGCATTTAGATATCATGTTACCTTGGTTTCCTTTATTCTATGTAATCTGTGATAGTTTCTCTCTCTTTCCTTTTTTTTCCATGATCATTTGGAAAGGGTACTGGGCAGATAATTTATAGAACATTCCTCTATTTGAATATGTCTGAATACCACAGAAGTGGTATGCCTTCTCATACCATTGTACCAGGAGGTACATGATGTCAACATGATTCATTACTGGTGATGACGACCTATTCACTTGGCTAATGTGGTATTTTCTCTATTTTATAGTTACTACTTTTCCCTTTCCAAACTCTATTTGATAGAAGCAAGTCCTAAATTCAGCCCACACTCAGGAGGAAAGCTTCATTTCTGGATATATGTTAACAATACCATAGTAATCCAATATTTCAGGTAGATACTTTGTATCTATGTTGACTATTCTGCTTCTCCTTAAGTTTTTTTGACAATGAATTTTAACATTCATCAGCTTGCAATAATTATTACTGTGGTACTCTAATATTGATTTTCTTTATTCTACTTATTTTTTTTTATTTATGAATCAAGATTCTTCTGTGAGGAAGATTTTTACCTTCTCATCAATTTATTTATCTATTTAATCCTTCATATCAGTTTGAACTAATGAATATTTGTTAGGTTAGGTCAGATTGGCATCAAATTCTCTTTAGTTTTATTCTTCTCTTAATTATTGATGGTTTTAAAAAATTTTTTGAGTTATATTCTGAATTGACAGTTTTGTTCTTTTAGCACTTGAAAAGTACCATGACATTTACTTTTTATCTCCATGGTTTCTGATGAGAAATCTGCTCTTATTTCAATTGTTTTTCTCCTGTGTCTTTTTTTTTTCTTCTTTGGTTTCAAAATTATTTTCTTTGTGTTTATTTTACAACTATTTAATTATAATGTCCCTTGGCATACACTTCTTTGGACATATCCAGTTTGGGTTTATTCAACTTTTTTTTTTTTATTCCACGGTTTGTATATTTTTGTAAAATTTCAGATATTTTCAGCTATTATTCCTTTATATACTCTTTTCAACCTCATTTTCTTCCTTCTCTCCTTCTAGGACTACAATGACACAAATGTTACATTATTTATTATAACATTCTGTTTTTATAATATTTTGTACTACCAGTCTCTGAGGCTTTACTTATTGTTTTCATCCTATCTTTTCATTGTTCTTTAGAGGGATAATTTCTAAAATTCTATGGATTTATTCTTCTATCTTCTCCACTTTGCTCTTTAGTGCATCTTGTGATTACCTAGGCTATCCCCATCCCCACTGCCAGAGCTAGAAGAACTTTTTTTTCCTATTTCTCACCACCTACTTCCAATGTAGGAGGTTTCCACCAATGCCTGCAAACTACCTTTTTGTTGTTGTTGTTGTTGTCCCTATATATTAAGACTTTTGTTCTGTGTGGGAGATATGGGAAATAGATCTGGATAGATTTCTGCAGTTCCTGCTGACCCCCTTCTAAATCAACAACACATGAGAAAGCTTCTAAGGATTCTTTTTATCTCCTATGTGAGTATCTGGTGGGGTTCCAGAAGGAACAGCCTGCAAGTGAAAGGAAATCTTCATCTCTGGTCAGCTGGAACATCACACTCTCATACTAACCCACGCTTAGTCTTTGGCAACTTATTTAAATTTTCTAATTGAATATACTCACCAATTTTATGACATTTATGAGTATCTGTCCAAAATAAGCAAAGGTTCAGTTCTATTTCTCTCCTTGAGGAGTTATCTTTTTTCAGGTTTCCAGAAAGTTGTTTGACTTTCAGTTATCTGATAGTTTCAAGAAAATTCATTAATTGTAGTTTGTTCTAACAGTGGTATCAACACTCTTTCCAGCTCTTTCAACTATCAATTTAAAGCTGAAAAGTGGTTCCACTTTCAGAGGTTAAAAAGCTGGAGTCATGTTTTTACCCTGAGAACAAGATAAAAAACTATCCCAGCTACAGCAGAGAAATTATGAAACAGATCTATGAAAACATAGAATCTAACTGCTATCCTTTTCCAAAGATATCTCATTAATACTCTGTAAGTTAAATAAAATAATTAAAAGGGTCATTCTTTTTGTTTTACATAAAATCCTAAAACAAATGGCCAACTTGAAAAGATTGTGTTAGGAAAATATATCAAGTTGGTTTAAATAAAATGATACTGTATTGGATTCAAATTTTTGTCCACCTAAAAGAAGTATATTTGAATGATTGATCAAAATAGTAGGATTGAAATTGATAATACTATTTTTAACTAATGAAAAAAATAGTAAAATATACATCAAGGTAATTTAGCAATTTCTATATGAATAATACTATTATATACATACAAAATTTAACAGGACCCTCCTTTATACTCAATTGGAGGAATCAAAATTAATTTTCACATGTCTTATTTAATTATAATTTAGCATTTCATCATGCTTTATAATGTAATATTTCATAAATCTGATGTAATATAAACCAGTAAATGAAACATTGATTTGGCAAACTCAACCAATGTTATCTTCCTAAGCAACTGTAGAGTTGTTTTCATTCTTTATCAAACACATTTTCCCTCAAATACAATATTGCAATTACAGGCCATGCAAGAAAATGTCTGTGCATTGTACTAGTGCCAATGAGTAATCTCCTGTTTGGGGATATAAACATTTCAGTTCAGCTGTTCAATGCATGTTTACATAAGCTCACATCTTCCCACTCAACAAAATTTATAAAAGAGCATAGCTCAGTGAAAAATTGAAGAGGGAATGATGAGTGGAAAATGTCTATTCTTAACAAGCTATAATCAAATCATTATATGAAGTTCTATTCTTTATTCTACATTTGGTACGATAGCCCTTCAAGTGAACAGAAAATAATGGGAGAAAAGTTGACAAATAATGTTACAATTCAAGTTGAAATTCTACATATGTTAAAAAAAATAGATTCTGAGTCACACAAAAAAGAAAGGTTATATTAACAATATTTTCAAATGGTTCTGTGAGAAGTTTTGTTTCCAGATATGGCTTAAGGATTAACACCATCTAAGTTAGGTGCTATGCCTTGAAAATCACAGTGATTTTTTTAGGAGTTAGCGTATTACATAGATTTCTAAACCCAATATCAAGAACAAAAAAGTTGAGTTGGATATTGACAAGAACCCCACCCCCCAAAAATGGACTTCTACCAAATCACTTTTTTTGATGAATATTTGAGCTCTTTTGGCTGCCAAATCATGTTTCTGTGCATTTACCGGAAATGGGTGGGTGTTGGGAAGGATTATGGTGCAGAATGTGAGACAAGAAGCAACGAGGGCTTTGACTGATGATTAGAAAGTGCCACACCGCAGTCTGGGAGGTGACGGCATGTATGTTATATACTTCAAAGATGACCGTCTATTCTGTTTGCAACAAACCTAGTTTATGCCTCTTATATTAACTTCCCATTTAGGTTTTTTTGACGGTTTTCTTTTGTATATAACAAGATATTCTTTTTATTTTTTTTCCTCAATATTTTCTCAATACAAAATAATGGACACTTCTCTTTGTAGAACAACTTGTGCAAATCAAAACCTATGGTATTTCAGTTTCTCAAGATATATGATATATACTTTGAATAAAATATTTCTCTATATTTGCATTCAGTATGACAGCTGTTGGAATCTCCTTAACCACAGGAAACCCAGAAAACATAAATCTACTAAGGAAATGGTAACAGTTATTTTAAGAAGACTGTTTTCAAGGAAGAGGAATCATCCAGTGCTTGTCTAAGATGTCTGTGCATATTACTTTTTGAAGCCTGTTTATCCATTTAGATCAAATGATTACTCTTTTAAAGTAATTTCACTCACATTCTGTTTTAAGGTTTCTTTTGTACATATGCATAGTAGAACAATAGCTGTAAATGTGTTATCTCTTTAAAATGAAAATTTAATTTTGTTTGTTTTTTTGTTTTTTTGTTTTTTTTTTGAGATAGAGTCTCACTTTTGTTGCCCTGGCTAGAGTGAGTGCCGTGGCGTCAGCCTAGCTCACAGCAACCTCAAACTCCTGGGCTCAAGCGATCCTCCTGCCTCAGCCTCCCAAGTAGCTGGGACTACAGGCATGCGCCACCATGCCCGGCTAATTTTTTGTATATATATATTTTTTAGTTGGTCAATTAATTTCTTTCTATTTTTAGTAGAGACGAGGTCTCGCTCAGGATGGTTTCGAACTCCCAACCTTGAGCAATCCGCCCGCCTCGGCCTCCCAGAGTGCTAGTTGTTTTTAAAACTTTGTTTCATCTGAAACTGTTTTTCTTCTTTTCCTAGCTGTTTCCAGTCAGATTTAGAAATGTTTGAGTTTTTGAAAAACTATGCTGTAAATCAATCTGCGTGGTACAATGCTACAGTATATATGTATGTGTATGTGTATATATACATATACATGTATATGTATACATATACATGTATATGTATATATATACACATATATATGTATATGTATATATATACACATATATATGTATATGTATATATATACACATATACATGTATATGTATATGTGTATATATATATACACACATATATATACATATATATATATAAAACTGTGTCCTCTATATTTTGGTTGTGTTTTGTGAAATACCATTTGGAAATATTTAGTAAAACATTCCACAATTAAACAGTTACCAATGACATTTTTTAAAGCTTTTAGTGAACTGCAGTTATTGAAAACAAATATTTCAAACAGGAAGCCATATATAGTTTTACCTCTAGAAGAAAAAAAGGATCTGAAAACATTAAATGAGGACTGAAGCATTGTACTTGGTTTGATTTTAATTTTGAATATCTCAACTTGTCAGAATGATACTTTTACAGAATATATCTTTTTTTTTATTTGATTGATGTATGTTTTGTACCAAAATGGAATAAAATTGAGAAGAGCTTTGATTTTCAGCCTGGAACCCTGGGAAAATATTATCAATAACCTTAAGTATAGAGACCTTATAAAACAAGTTTCGTTTTATACAATCTTTGTCAAAAAAGACACTCTGAAAGAAGAAAAAAATGCAGCATCTGTGAAAATGCCACAGCTCAAATATTTACACTTTCAAAAGCAAAAAAAAAAAAAAAATCCTTAAGAAAATACTTTCTTAGTAGAATTTGTTTTGAGCTTAGCACTTTAAGATAACTTTTTCAAGGAAAAACGGTTTAAAGAAAAGAGTGTCTCTTAATTTCAAATTTTGCAACAATAAAATACAAATTTTAAGATGGTTGCTGGTGTTTTTATAAAAATAAGCTAATATAATTATATTATGTGGATTTCTCAAGAAAAATTTAATTAAAATATTAGAAACAATTAGGACTAAAAAATTGATTTACTATCATGTACATGAATATGTAGAGTATTTTCTCTGCTTGTTTAATTTTTAATTTGTTGCCAATATAAACAAAATAAACCATTTTTAAATTTTATTTTACTATGCTGACCAAGTTGTATCTCTGTTTTAGAAATAATTTTATTTTTGAAAATGAAATATAAATATTTATATTCTCTCCAATATAATAAAGTAATATGTTGGTAAAAGAAAAATCTTTAAACATTTAAATCATTTTATTTTTTCCTACTTTTTCATTTTCCAAATTGTCCCTGTTTAGAAGATAAGATAGACCATCATTCATATATCAGTCAACCTTCTTTTAGAACTTTTTTTCACCCTCAAAATGTGAATGAAAAAGGAAATTGCAGAAGTTAACCAGGTTTCTATTTTAATTGACTGTGTCATCTGGGATGTTCCTGTGCATTTTGGATGCTTTGTGAAAAGTATACTTGAATAGCAGAAGTCAATGTCCATGAATAAGAATCAACATAGTGTAGATAAAACATGCTGCACTAAACCTACTCCCATTATACCATTGTTGCTTTAGTACTAAATTGCTTGAGGTGCAAGTCAAACATTTGAAGATTCATTTGTAATTTGAGGAGAAAATCATTTCAGTTAATGTAAGGAGGGAGTGGACCTTTTTGTAAGTGAGTTAAGAATCAAAAAGTGTTCAGATGGTATGGTGTAAAAATATGTGAACTGAAAAACAAGAGTAACAGCAGGTCAGGAAAGAGTGAAAGAATCAGAAAGTGTTTCTTTTTACACAATAACTTGTTATTAAGCACCCACTGTGTGCTAGATAGTATAATAGATATGTTTTCATAACATTGAGTATATTATAGAGATATTTAAAAGATAGTAAGATATTTATAATTAAATGGAATAATTTATGACAAGTCATACATGAAAATTACAGAAATGCAAAATAAGAAAATGATTTATTAACATTATAATCTATTACTGTGGAAGTTATAAAAATTAAAAAAAAAAGAAAAGAAAAGAAAACTCCAAGTCGGGAAATGGATTCTCAATGTCTCAGCTTCTGAGTTATAGTAATAAATGTTCTGCTTAGTTTGGCTATAGATCTGAGATTTTCATGGGAGCACAAAATATCTTATGACAGTCTTCAATCAGAACAGCATGGTCCTATATTCCCAAGGACCTGGTAGTCACAAGCAATATTTCAAGGCTGAAATCTGTCACATTAGCATTAGATAATTTACATACTTAGCTCTCAGATTCCATCCCTGGGAGAGATATCTAAGGTTTACTATTCCTGACTAAGACTAGATATACAAACCAAGAAGGAGATTCTTGGTAAGTTGGTAATAGAGTAGAGTATGATCTACATGCATAAGCATCTTTCAGACCATATAAAGGAAAGTAGAAAAGAGTTGCAAAAGAGCTGGAGGAAAAATTGAAAAATTTGCTCACAGATAACAAGAAATCAAAAACATTGTTCATAATCTGCTTGGAAGAACAAGATTTTCATTTGCAAAATCTTAAAATTAAGAAAGCTA
Source organism: Microcebus murinus (assembly GCF_040939455.1). Classification (NCBI taxonomy): domain Eukaryota; kingdom Metazoa; phylum Chordata; class Mammalia; order Primates; family Cheirogaleidae; genus Microcebus; species Microcebus murinus. Next base: position 21,139,182 of record NC_134114.1, read on the forward strand.
AATCAAAGATAATAACATGTTTTATTTGAGAATATAGCTTAAAGAGTTTCATGTCACTGTAGATGAAACCCATCCAGTAAGAAACCAGAAAGTCAGCAGGGAACTTCAGATACTGCTGAGAAGCAAAGAAATATATGGAGAGTATGGGACAAGAAAACTTCCCACTAAAACCCTCTTTCTCTCAAATTTGAACCAGAAGTTCTGACCATTACCATATCAGAGAAGGATCCAGGATCCAAGAGTAGGGAACACATGGACACTAGTGTACCAGGTCCAGTTTATCCATGGCAGAACAAGCCAGATTCTGCAAAGGTACACAATGAGCCAAGAATCCTAAGACATGAAGAGTATAAGCAAAGATTTGCAGACAAACACAAGTAGTCCCAAATGAGGAAAGACAGAGATCACTTCTGTTACTCAAGGTTGGCCTTAAGACAGCCAATCAGATAGATGTCCTTCTTGAGAATAAGGGCTGGAGAGAAATCTTCAAACATGTGTTAATCATAATTTCTTGTATGAGCATCATGGAATTATCTGGTCATGATCTTGGTTAATATCAGGAGCCCATGGAACTGACATGAACAACAGTATGTGAGAGAAATTTCTTTAAAAATTCTCTGTTTGATATATAGCAGAAAATACACATGTACAGGAGAGAGATATTTTAAATGCAATCCCTGATAGAGGGATTTTATGTAGCACTTAGTTTTCAATGGAAAATCTAAAAAGTAGAAAATCCTCACATGTGTGATATCTACTTAAACAATTCACCCATGAGACAGACAAACTGCAAGTTTATGAGAAGATTTATCAAAACAAAAACAAAGCATACCTTTGAAAAGATTGTGGAAAAATACTTAACCAGAGGTAAATATTATACTTGAAATTAAATGCCTGATTACCAAACAATTATATTTTATTTATTTATTTATTTTTATTTTTTTTATTTTAGCTTATTATGTGGGTACAAGTGTTAAGGTTACTTATATTGCCCATGCCCCCCTCCCCACTCTAGTAAGAGCTCCAAGCATGTCCATCCCCCAAACGTTACACATCTTACTCATTGTGGTTGTATATTTTAAAAATGTAAACACAATTGAGTATTTGTAACTTCTGATCATTGCAACAAAGGGAAAGGTGAGGATGTTATGTAATCATAAAAGAATGTGAGTACGAGTGAGTAAAGATTTTAAATTGATTACTCAAGAAATTTCTTTCTAAAACAGGAACATTTAAGCAGAAGAATGAGGGAAAGTTAGAAATTAATTATGAGAAGTATGGTAGAAGTTGTGATTCTTTCAGAGCAAACAGAATAGAGGAAGATGTTGTGTTAATGAACAACTTGATCTGCTCTAAGAAATGATCAGGGCTGATGTGACAGGAGACAAGTAGGGCCCTGTCAGAAGGCTGGAGAATGGGGTAGGCTCAAAGATACAGTCATGCAGGGCTTTCGGGCCATGTGATTAGTTTTTTCATTTGGTTTTGTTTGTTTGTTTCCTGATATATGTTAAGATTTTTAGTTTTAGACACAGTGTCCTATAGTTTAACCAAAATGTGTTTAGTTGTGTGGTTTGTTTGATATAATTATATTTGGCTCTCATTGACATTTTGAAATTAACTAGAGATGTCATTCTTAAATTCAGGAAAATTATCAGCAATAGCCCTTCTAAAATAGCTTCTCTGCCATTTCCTCTATGTTCTTTCTCAAAAACACCTATTCATTGTTTTTTTCTTTTCTTTTTTTATTTCAGCATAATATGGGGGTACAAACATTAAGGTTATATACATTGCCTTTGTCTCCCCTCCCCCCTTGAGTCAGAGCTTCAAGCATGTCCATCCCCCAGACAGTGAGCATCACACTATTTATGTATATACCCATCCCCTCTCCTCCCTCCCACACCTGACAAATGTCTGTTTTTCTTTTTTTCTTAACATTTTGGTTACATTTTATATTGTTGCCTCTCCCTGGCAAGGGTTAGAGGTATGCCCTTCTCCTATACAATGTTAACCACATCGCTCAGATGTGGGACTACCCCTCCACCCCCAAATCTCTGGTGAACACCACCACCCTTTGAGCACCATAGTGTTAATCAGACAGTAACAATTTGATGGCAAGTACATGTGGAGCCCATTATTCTGATCTTGTATCACCTCACTTTGGATATAGGCTTAAACTCAATCCAGGATAATATAAGTGGTGCTAGCTCGCTATCATTACTTAGAATTGAGTAATATTCCATTGTAAACATACCACATTTTAATAATCCACTCATGAATTAAAAGACACTTGGGTTGTTTCCACATCCTTGCAATAGTGAATTGTGCTGCCATAAACATTTGGGTGCAGATGTCTTTATAATAGAATGTCTTATGCTCTTTTGGGTAGATGCCGAATAATGCTATTGCTGGGTCTAATGGTATTTCTATTTTCAGCTCTTTGAGATATCTCCAAATTCTTTTCCACAAAGGTTGCACTAATTTGCAGTCCCACCAGCAGTGTAAGAGTGTTCCTGTCTCTCCACATCCTCGCCAGCATTTGTTGTTTGAGGATTTCTTGATAAAGGCCAATCTCACTGGGGTCACATGATATCTCATTGTGGTTTTGATTCACATTTCCCTGATGATTGGAGATGTTTAGAATTTTTTCATATGTTTGTTGGGCATTATCCTGTCTTCTTTAGAAAAATTTCTGTTCATTTCCTTTGCCCATTTCTTGATGGGGTTGTTTGATTTTTTTTCTTGTTAATTCTTTTGAGCTCTACATAGATTCTTGTTATCAGACCTTTATCAGAAGTGTAGAGAGCAAATATTTTCTCCCATTCTGTGAGTTGTCTATTGCTCTAATGATAGTTTCCTTAGCTGTGCAGAAGCTTTTTAATTTGATCAGATTCCATTTGTTTATTTTTATTGCTCCAGTGATTGCTTTGGGAGTCTTCTTCAAGAATTCTTTGCCTAAGCCAATGTCTGAGTTTTCCCAACCTCTTCTTCTAGGATTCTTAAGGTTTCACAACTTAGGTTTATCTGTTATCATCTTGAGTGGATTTTTGTGAGAGGTGAGAGGTAGGGATCCTGACATGGGGTTTCTCAATCTCTTGTCCATGTATTTACACTTTGTACTATACTAAACATTTCATTCCTTTTTGTCTCTTTGCTTGTTCTGAGTGAGTTCTTGAGTATAAACAATCTATTCTCTTTAAGTATGCTTAGTCCAGAATTGATATAATTTAGGAAACCTTAATTTGTTTTTTCCTGTGGCAGTCATAAAATTCTTCCTTTATAAGGAGTTCTTCTTGGTTTGTTTCCCTTTATAACAATTCCTAATTCTGATATTCATTTGCTTTTTAAGCACTTTACTCATTCTTTCTTTTCTTTAAGAAATATAATGCACTTACATTAAAAGCGTTTTCATGTTCTTTACTATTTAATTGCTTTCTAAGTCAATTTACTTCATCAAAATGGATGTTTTGGCTTTTTTAACCATTAATTTTTCTCACTTGTTTTGAAATCATTATTTGCTAGCTTATTACTCATTATAAAATATTTTTGTTTCTACATATTTTTAGTTTTAGTTTCATTTATAAAGCTGTGCTCACTTCTTCCCAACTTGTGATTTTATAGTTACCTGCCCCCAACCCTGAGCCCCACAACTTGGGGCTATTGTTCAGTGGTAACTAGGGAGACATCATGGCTCAGGTGACCTTGTCTGAGCCAAAGTTTAATGGGTGTCACTTTTCTTCTCACTACCTCAGGTAAGCAATATCTGTAAAATCATAGCTATAGGGCTCAGTTTCAGATGGTTTATAGTCTTTGTTCCTGGGTGCTGAAGGGCCTATTCAGTGAGTAGTTTAGAGTTGTGAGCCTAGCTTTGATTCTTTACAATGCAAGGCTGCTTATCCACCAGAAATAAAACTCCACACATCTCTTCCTGTTACTGGAATTAAGCAGGCTCATAGTTTTAGCTTTGAATTTTTGATAATAATTTGAAAAGTTCACCTGGTCTTTGAGTATGCCCAAAGTCACAAATATAATGTAATATGAATTTAAATAATTTTATGCCAGGGAGTTCATAATCCAAATTACATTTTTTTTTATTTCAGCATATTATGGGGGTACAAATGTTAAGGTTATATATATTGCCCTTGCCCCCCTCCCACCTCGAGTCAGAGCTCCAAGCGTGACCATCCCCCAGAAGGTGTACATCTCACTCATTATGTATGTATATACCCGTCCCCTCCTCCCCCTTCCCACTTGCCCAACACTTGATAAATGTTATTCCTATATGTCCACTTAGGTGCTGATCAGTTAATACCAATTTTCTGGTGAATACATGTGGTTCTTGTTTTACCATTCTTGGGATACTTCACTTAGTAGAATGGGTTCCAGCTCTATCCAGGAAAATACAAATTACATTTTTTAAAAGACTGCCTCCTGCAGCTGTATCCAAAATGGATTGTGAGGGGGTGGAGGACCCTTAAAGTAGAAGCAGTGATAGAAGTATTGGTAGAAAGAAAGATAACCACAATAATATATTTGGACATAGAGGACAGAAACAATGATGTCAACCATGATAAGTGTAACTGACCTCACATTTAAAATGACAACAATCTTGCCTTCTTACTAAAAACCTGTTAGTTATTAGAAATAGCAAGGAGCATAAGGGAAGAATGCATGCCCCTCAATTAATTCACCTCATTTTTATTCACTTTTGTTTAGGCCTATGCATAGATCACAATTCTGTCCATTTATACCCTCCATTTGCACAGTTTCATGTTTATGCTGATTTATTTTATTTTTATGCTGGCATTCTTCGTCTTTATATTAATAATTTATGATATTATTGTCCTATAAGTCTGTTTTCATATTTCCTCAAAAAAAGATTAATGTCATCTAATTCTCTTCTGGTAATAAAATTCTTACTATTAAATGGAGTTTAGGATACATGTTTTCTATAAATTGTTATACTGCTGAGTATAAAACAAAATTCAAAACAAAAGAGAAATAAAAGTGTGGATGAGTCAAAGAAAACACTTACTGACCTCCACAAATTTCTTTTTCCTGTAAGGACTTAATACTCATATCCATTCCTATAGCTCAGGTATTTTACCTTCACATAAAAAATAAGCCATTCTACTTTTTATTTTATTTTTTTTATTTCAGCATATTATGGGGGTACAAATGTTAAGGTTATGAATATTACCCCTGCCTCCCTCCCCCTCCCCACTCACCAGACACCCAATAAATGTTATTCCTATATGTCCACTTAAGTGTTGATCCATTAAAACCAATTTGCTGATGACTACATGTCGTGCTTGTATTTCCATTCTTGGGATACTTCACTTAGAAGAATGGGTTCCAGCTGTATCCAGGAAAATACAAAAGGTGCTATATTAACATTGTTTCTTAAAGCTGAATAGTACTCCATGGTATACATATGCCACATTTTATTAATCCATGCATGTATTGATGGGCACCTGGGTTGTTTCCACACCTTTGTGATTGTGAGCTCTGCTGCTATAAACATTCGAGTGCAGGTGTCCCATTTGTAGAGTGTCATTTGATGTTTTGGGTAGATGCCCAGTGGTGGAATTGCTGGACCAAATGGTAGATCTACTTGTATCGCTTGAAGGTATCTCCATATTGCTTTCCACAAAGGCTGAACCAGTTTACAGTCCCACCTGCAGTGTAGGAGTGTTCCTATCTCTCCACATCTATGCCAGCATTTATTGTTTGGGCACTTTTTGATAATAGCCATTGTTACTGGAGATAAGGGAAAACTTATTGCAGTTTTGATTTGCATTTCTCTGATGATTAGAGATGTTGAGCATTTTTTCATGTTTGTTGGCCTTTATTTTGTCTTCTTTTGAAAAATTTCAGTTCATGTCCTTTGCCCACTTTTTGATATGGTTGTTTGATTTTATCTTGCTGATTTTCCTGAGTTCTAAATAGATTCTAGTTATCAGCCCTTTATCAGATGTGAAGCTTGCAAAAATTTTCTCCCATTCTGTGGGTTGTCTGTTTGCTCTCTTGACAGTTTCTTTGTCTGTGCAGAAGCTTTTTAATTTGATCAGGTCTCATTTATTTATTTTTGTTGCTGTTGTGATTGCGTTTGGGGTCTTCTTCATAAATTCTTTGCCAGGCCAATGTCTAGAAGAGTATTTCCAACGTTTTCCTCTAGGATTCTAATAGTTTCACACCTAAGGTTCAAGTTTGTTATCCAGCGTGAGTTGATTTTTGTGAGAGGTGAAAGGTGTGGGTCCTGCTTTAGCCTTCTACAAGTGGCTATCTAGTTTTCCCAGCACCATTTATTGAGTAAGGATTCTTTTCTCAAGTGTATTTTTTGTCTGGTTTGTAGAAGATTAGTTGACTATATGAAGATGGTTTTATATGTGGGTTCTCTGTTCTATTCCCCTGGTCAATGTCCCTGTTCTTGTGCCAATCCTAAGCTGTTTTAATTACTATAGCCTTGTAGTATAGTTAGAAATCTGGTAAATTGATACCTCCTATTTTGTTTTTATTGCCTAGGATTCATTTTGCTATACGGGGTCTTCTCTGGTTCCATATGAAGCATAAAATTATTTTTCCATATCTGTGAAAAATGATGATGGTATTTCGATAGGGATTGCATTGACTCTGTAGGTCACTTTGGGTAGACATTTTTAAAATGTTGATTCTGCTGATCCATGAGCATGGAGTATTCTTCCACCTGTTTCCATCTTCTGATATATCTTTCTTAAGTGTTTCATAGTTGTCCCTGTAGAGGTCTTTTACCTCCTTAGTTAAATATATTTCTAGGCACTTTATTTTCTTTGTTGCTATTTTGAAGGGAATTGAGTCTTTGATTTGGTTCTCACTTTTACTGTTGTTGGCTTATATGAATGCCTCTTATTTCTGTGTATTGATTTTGTATCCTGAGACTTTACCAAATTGGTTTATCAGATCAAGGAGTCTCTTGATTGAATCCTTGGAGTTTTCTGGAATAATATCATGTCCTCAGCAAGAGTGAGAGTTTGATCTCTTCTGCTCTCATTTGGATGCCCTTAATTCTGCTATCTTGTCTGATTGCTGTAGCAAGGACTTCTAGCACTATGTTGAATAGAAGTGGAGATAGTGGGCAACCTTGTCTACTTCCAGTCCTAAGTGGGAATGCTTTCAATTTTTCCCCATTCAGTATGATATTGGCTGTGGGTTTGTCATATATGGCTTGTATCATTTTTAGATAAGGCTCAGCTATGCCTATTTTCTTGAGTGTTCTTATCATAAAAGGGTGTTGAATTTTGTCAAATGCTTTTTCTGCGTCTATTGAGTGGATCATATGGTCTTTATTTTTACTTCTGTCTATATGGTGAATTACATTTATATATTTACATATGTTGAACCATCCCTGCATCCCTGGGAGGAAGCCCACTTGGTTGTGATGAATTATTTTCTTGATTTCTGAAGAATCCAGGTGATTCTTCAAATCACCTGGATTTGATTGGCTAGGATTTTTTTTTTTTTTTTTTGAGACAGAGTCTCACTTTCTTGCCCAGGCTAGAGTGAGTGCCGTGGCGTCAGCCTGGCTCACAGCAACCTCAATCTCCTGGGCTCAGCGATCCTACTGCCTCAGCCTCCCTAGTAGCTGGGACTACAGGCATGCGCCACCATGCCCGGCTAATTTTTTTTATATAGATATTAGTTGGCCAATTAATTTCTTTCTGTTTATAGTAGAGACGGGGTCTCGCTCAGGCTGGTTTTGAACTCCTGACCTGGAGCAATCCGCCCGCCTCGGCCTCCTAGAGTGCTAGGATTACAGGCGTGAGCCACCGTGCCCGGCCTGGCTAGGATTTTGTTGATAATTTTTGCATCTATATTCATAAGGGATATTGATCTGTAGTTTTCTTTTTTTGTTGCATCCTTTCCTGGTTTTGGTTTACTTCATAAAATGTGTTGGGGAGGTTTCCATCCTTCTCAATGTTGTGGAATAATTTCTGTAGGATAGGCACCAGTTCTTCTTTGTAGGTGTGGTAAAATTCGGGTGTGAAACCATCTGGTCCAGTACTTTTCTTTTTAGGAAGGTTTTCTATTGATGTTTCAATTTCAGTACTTGATATTGGTCTATTCGGGAATTCTATTTCTTCCTGGTTGAGCCTAGGGAGGCTGTGTGTTTCTAAGAAATTGTCCATTTCCTCTACATTTTCCAGTTTGTGTGCATAGAGGTTTTTGTGGTATTCATAAACTATATTTTGTATCTCTGTGGCATCAGTTGTAATTTCTCTTATTCCTGATGGAGCTTATTAGAGATTTTTTCTTTTCTGCTTTTCATTTGTCTAGCCAATGGTGTGTCAATTTTGTTTATTTTTTCAGAGAACCAACTTTTTGTTTTATTAATTTTCTGTATAGTTTCCCTGTTGTCAATTTCATTTAGTTCTGATTTGATCTTAATTATTTCTCACTTCTGCTGGGTTTGGCATTGATCTGTTCTTCTTTTTCCAGCTCTTTGAGATGATTCATTAGGTTGTCTATTTATAATCTTTTTTACTTTTGGATATAGGCATTTGTGGAAATAAAATTTCCTCTCAGGACTTCTTTAGCTGTGTCCCACAGGTTTTGATTACTTGTGTCACCTTTGTCATTTAGTTCAAAGAATCTTTTGATTTCCATCTTGATTTCCTCATTTATGAAGTGATCATTCAGCAGAAGGTTGTTTAGTTTCCATGACTTTGTGTAGAAATTAGAACTCCTGTCATGATTGATTTCTACATTTATTCCATTATGGTCTGAAAAGACACATGATATAATTTCTATTTTTTAAAATTGTTTGAGACATGCTTTGTATCCTCAGATATGGTCAATCTTAGAGACTGACCCGTGAACTGATGAGAAGAACATATATTCAATGGATTTTGGGGTAGGGTGTCCTGTAAATGTCAGTCAGGCCCATTTGTTCTAGAGTTCTATTTAAGTCCATTATTTATTTGTTGATTTTCTGTTTGGAGGATCTGTCCTGTGATGTCAGTGGGGTGATAAAGTCTCCGACTATTATGGTGTTGTTGTTTATCCATTTGTTTAGATCAAGTAAAATCTGATTTATGAATCTGGGCACACCAAGGTTGGGTGCATATATATTTAGAATTGTTATGTCTTCTTGTTGAACTGTACCCTTCACTATTATATAGTGACCTTCTTTGTCTTTTATTACTCTTGTTGATTTAAAAACTAAGTTATCTATAATCAGCACTGCCATGCCAGCTTTCTTTTGGCTTCTGTTTGCTTGAAATATTGTTCTCCACCCCTTTACTATTAGTCTAACTGCATCTTTGCAGGTTAGATTTTTTTCCTGAAGGTAGCAGATACTTGGCTTGTGCTTTTTTATCCTTTCAGCCAGCCTATGTCTCTTGAGTGGGGAGTTGAAGCCATTCATATTTATTGAGATAACTGATAGATGGGGCAGATTTCTATTCATTATGTTGGGTTGAACTTTGTTGCTTTGTTTTCTGTCTTAAGCTATTGTGGTATCTGGGCTTTGATCTTTAGTTTTGAGTAGATTAACATTCGTGAGTATTTATTGTGCTGATCCTTGGGTAACACTGTTTTGAGTACTTCTTGAAGGGCTGGTCTTGTCTTGGTGAATTCCCTCAGTCTTTGCTTATCTGAGAATGTCTTGATTTCTCCTTTATATACAAAATGTAGTTTTGCAGGGAATAAGATTCTAGGCTGGGCATTGTTCTGTTTCAAAAGAGTGAGAATGGGGCCCCAGTCTCTCCTTGCTTGTAAAGTCTCAGTAGAGAAGTCTGGTGTTATTCAAATTGGCTTTCCCTTGTATGTTACTTGCTTCTTTTGTCTTACAGCTCTTAGAAGGGCCTCTTTAGTTGATATTTGGGTCAGTATGATGACAGCATGTTGTGACGTCTTCCTGTTTGCATTGAATCTCCCAGGGGTTCTCTAAGCTTCTTGAACTTGTATATCGAAATTTTGAGCAAGGCCTGGGAAATTTTCCTGTATTATATCTTCAAATAGCTTGTCCAACCCGTGAGTGTTGTCTTCTTCCCCTTCTGGTAACCCTATGACCCTCACATTAGGTTTCTTCACATAATCCCACATCTCTTATAGGCTTTGCTCTTTTCTCTTGTTTCTCTGCTCTATTTCTGTGACTGATTTATTTAATTGGAGGGTGTTATCTTCAAGCTCTGAGATTCTTTCTTCTATTTGATCTACCCTGTTCTTGAGGCTTTCCACTGTATTTTGTAGTTCCCTGAATTGATTCTTCATTTCCAGGAGTTCGGTTAAACTTTTCTTCATTGTTTCAATTTCTTCAGTGAATTGTTGTTCCAGGCCCTGGAGTCTTTTTGTGTTTTCTTTGTGTTGGTTATCCAGTTGTTCTTGCAGGTCATTGAATTTTCTTATGATCCACATTCGAAATTCTTCTGTCATTTTGGTTGCCTGATTTTGGTTGTTGTCAATTTCTAAGGGGCTGGTACTCCTTTTTTGTGGGTGTGGTTTCCATTTGGTTCTTCATATTTCTGAAGTTCCTTCACTGATTTCTTTCCATCTGGATCAGTTGTTGCTTCTTGCCTTTAGGTTTTTGTTTGGGTATTGACGTGCCCTGTTTAGTCTCTGAGCTGGTAGGTAGTGTTTATGGATGAGATTTGACCACATCCTGTATGATGAGTCAGTAAATACCATGAAAAGGGTATGCAGAATGTCCTCCCTGTCATTAGGTGGTGCTTGCTTGGAGGAACAGGCTACACTGGTTGCTTTTGGGTCTTGTATCCAGTTTTTGTACCTCTAGAGAGGCACTCTAGTGCCTCAGGTGGTCTTTGGGGCCTTGGGACTTCCAGGTGTGTCCTTTTCTCCTCCTCAGTGAGGGCTGGTTTGGGAGTGAGTCTGGACAGATCTGGGTTGGTTAAGCCTGCCTTCAGGCACCACCAATGCTGTTAGCAGGGATCAAAGTTCTGCTCTCTGCTTCTGGGAAAAGCTGTCAGGGAGGGGCTGGAATAGCCCTGCTCAGTCAGAAAGTCTGCGTATGGGGGTGAGGCCATCTGCCACCCACAGTCTGGAGTGGGCCTCACTTCTTTCCACCCTCCCCAACCCCACGGCCACTCCTAGGCCTCTGCCAGCAGGCCAAACCTCACGCCACCGGGCCTCTCCTGGCTGTGATGCAAGCTGGGAGTTTCCTTGCACAGGATTGCTGCTTGGGCTAGGTGCACAGCTCCCCTTCGGGAGAAGGGTTGCCCTCAAGGATGCTGATCTGCCCTGACAGCACACACACCTCAGTAGGCTGTTCACATATATCCCTTCTGTACCCCGGGCAATGTGAGACCTGGGTGCTGGGGACCTGGTCCACAGGTCTGACCTCTGGGCCCTGGAGTTCCTAACCCCACCAGGATGAGGAGTGCCAGTTCTAATTCACCCATGGGGAGCCCAAGCTGGGTTGATGTTTCTCAACCTCAGGGTCTGCCCCATTGTCCTGGAATCACCGGGCCAGCAGCACCTGGGAGGGCTGGCGAGTAGGAAGCTCACTGTCTGAGGTCCCCTCCATCAGTTATAGGGCCCCAAAAGGGAAGGTCCCATTTCCCGGAGGTGCCTCCGGCTGTTGGCTATATTGTCTCTCTCGGCAGTCTCGGATAGGGATGGGGGAGGGTAATTAAGCAATATGGCGCCTGCCGAGTGGCTCAGGTCTGTGAACACGGAGGTGCCCCAAAGGAGTTGGGAGCCTGGTGCTGTGTCCATTACAGGCTTATCGCTCACTGGCAGTGGCCATCTCTGGGCTGGTGTCCGCAGGTCTCTCCAACTTCTAGAGAGCTCACCAGCAGTTCAAGATGCAAAGGAGGGGAAAGTTAACCTACCCTTGCTGCTGCTCTCCAGGCTACTTGGGAAGTCTCTGCTTCCAGTTCTCCTCCGCAATCTCCTCCTGTGGAGTTTCCTGTGGTCTCAGGTACCCCTCCTTCTGCCTCTACCCTGATGTATGCTTGTCTGCTTGCTTCTTTCTTCTAATTTCTCCTAGAATCTGCCTTTTCTTCAGAGACATTCTGTCTGGTGGTGTTTCTCATCTGCCACCTTGCTCTGCCCCCACCATTTTACATTTTAAACCTATATTATCTTTATAAAACAATTGGTAAAAAGGGGTTGAAATAACTACACTGTGTCCTATATCTGTATGAAAAAAAATATTCCTTCAATTGATCTTAAGTCTCAGCCATTTAGACTTTTCAGGGCAGTGACTATGTTAAAAATATCCAAAATTAAAGAGAGAGAAAAGGAGTCTGAGAAACTTTCATATACTTTCCAAGAAAGCATTATGCAAGCATAACCTAAATCTTACTGTTATAGTCATGGTTATTTAGGGAGTATCATGTATATCTTCTTGGAACACTAGAGCACTGTGGAATAATAAACATGTGAAAGGTCATCAGCATAATCATAATCAATTTACCAGAAGAAGTAGCTTTTTTACTAAGTATTGTAGGACATTTATAAAATTTTAGCATAAAAATTAATACTACTTTTTAGAATTGTCCTATGAGGTTGTTAATACTATTTTATCCTAGATATGAAATATTGATTACAAAATATTTAAATAACATAATATATCTATAAAGAAAAATTTCTGAATAGTAGTTCATGCATAGATATTAATATTTATCTAAATATTTTTAAAGGCTACAGTTATGTTAACCTTTATAAAACTGTAAGGTAAAGATAATTTACAATTGACCCTCCTCCTCATGGTCCCCTCTTCATTTCACCTTACATTTCCACATCTTTTTCAAGAAGGTAATTTTTGTTGGGACAAAGAGACTAAACTTACACTATCTTTACAGTAATAACTTTGCTTGTTACTCTGCCCTCCTACCTTCTCAATGGCATTTGCCAAGGCTTAACACAGAGCTTTTCTGTTTGTAGATCTTCCCTTCACAGAAGATAAACTACCTGTGGCAACTTCAGATCAAAAGTCTCCTGCTGGAGGTGGAAAAATTTGCGGATTGTAATTGAACTTCCTTTTTCCAAGGCACTGCACAACCCCTACCCTCAAGCTCAGGAGGAACTTTAAATTTCAAAGTTAAGATAACACTATATATTGTTATTCCCAATATCTGTCAAATTCTTGCTATTTTTGTCTTCAGGTTGTGTGCTTATAATTCTTATCCATCCTTTTGATTTGAATGACACTTTCTGATTTCTTCAATGATAATACTGACATATGACTTATTTTTTTCTGCCACATAGATTTTTCTCTTAATGATTCGTGTATATTTTATAACTTTTTCATTTTTCTCGTGTTGATTTTCTTCCATATTTTTAACTGCACTAAAGCTTACAGATAATTTATGCTTAGAAAAAAGATGTTTCTTCTTATTATTAAACTATTTCTTGATAATTATTTTACTGAATACACTTTTATTTATATGCATATGTACATATCTGTTTTGTATTTCAGTTAATTAAATTGCACCAAACTTCAAAGGTTAATATCAAATTATGAACAAATCACCAAAATAAACCAATAATTTTATAACTTTTTTCACAGCTACATTTTAAAAATAAATATAAGTTTGCAACTAAAGATGACATACTTTAGGGATATATACAGAGAGAAACAAGTAATAGCACAAATTGTTTACATTCAGTGAGAGCTATATACATATTGAGACAGGTAGAATAATGGCCCCTCCCCCAATATGTATACAACCAAATTCTTGGAACCTTGGATATGTTACGCTAATTGGCAAAGGGGTAGTAACGTTGTAGCTGGAAATAAATTTGCTAATTAGATGATTAGCTTAAAATAGGAAGATTAACCTTGGATTAGTGGGCCCAGTGAAATCGAAAGTATGCTTTAGTAAAATAGTAAGGCAGAAAGAGGGTCAGAGTCAGAGGAAGATATTGCAGATGATATATTTTATAGATGCTGCTAAATTTAAAGATGGAGTAAAGGACCACAAGCCAAGAAAGCAGGCAGCCTTTAGAAGCTTTTAAAGATACAGAAATGGATTCTCTACTAAGGCTTTCAGAAAAGAATGCAACTCTGCCAACATTTTGATTTAAGAACAAGGAGATTTCTAACCTACGGAGCTATAAGATATACATTTGTGTTGTTTTAGTCCACTAAATTTGCGGTAATTTCTTAAAGCAGCACCAGGAAACTAAAACACATATATGTATGCGTATACGCACATACACACACACACTATAAACTTATGTATTCAGAAACCAAAAATCATATTGTTTTATACATAATCAAATGTTATAATTCATCTATTTCCCTTACCTACAAATCATACTGCCAGCCTATGTTCCCTAGTCTTCTTTGTCTTTAGCCATTTTCATAAAGCTGAATGTGTCCAATAAGATGTGAGCAGCAGTAACCTATATCACTTCAAAACAAGGCCTATTGAAAATATCACATAAAATTGCCTATATTCTCTGCCGATCATTAGCTGACTGGATACAGAGGAGCACGAGACCCTAAAAGCTGTAGAACTGCATGACTAAAGGAGATGCTACATAGAATGACTGTGTGGAACAGAGCCCCTACTCCTTTCCCTACTGTTGACATGATAGCCAACTATGACATGACCAAAATTGCTCTGATTAACATTGGTCAGTGACGTTGTTTAACTTGACGTGTTACTCTTGTCTCCTATGATCTCAAAGGCAATTCCCTAGTCATAATGCCTTGAAAAATATGATATCTAATCCTAACTAAATTTGTGAGTCTTTTTTCCAGACAGTATTGTATTTGAGACCTATTGATGAAGTTACATAAAATAACTTATTTTAATTACTAGAATATTTATTGTAAGAATAAACCACAATATAATAAATGTATTCATTTTAGTAATTGTTTTGGGAATATTTGCATATATATACATATGTGATATTTTAATATATAGTAGCAGTAGTTTGGAAAAAATATGTGTGGAATATATATGGAGAAAATCTTTGCAAAATTCTCCAAAAGCTATACTATGACAAATAATAGATCCCAAAACTATTAAAATAGATAAATAATAGAAGGCATAGTTAGTACAGCTTTTTGGAGATTATTCCAAATTGCTCTACAAATTATTCTTCATTACTGTCAAAATCGAAATCACTACCAGCAATGTAAAGGAGCTCAAGTTTGTACAAATCCTTGTAATTATAGGGTGTCATCAGAAAAATAATGACATGGGTATAAAATAATGTCTCATTCCCATTTTTTTGAGTCCTGTTATTATTAGGATACTGGTAGACTTTTGCTGTGATTATGTATCACATTTCTCACAAATGCCTGTTAGAATTTGTTGCAGACATATTTATAGCTGAGTTTAGTTATTATTCATTAGTCTGAACTTAGTTATATGGACACACCTGATTCAGGGTGAGAAAATGACATTTTAAGCTTATATTTTGCTCCCTCAAATGAAACCTAGGATGTACTGTAGTAAAGAAAAGATAAGGGTAGATTAGATGGATAGTAGTAGTCTCTATCTTTACCCATTTTTATATTTTTAAGTTGCCTCTAATTTATAAACTTTAATAGTAGATACAGATATATGAAAATATCTTCCAAACATGTAAGTCTTTTATTAATAACTCATAATTTCTGTTTCCTTCTGTTTTAAGATACTCTTTTATAAATGTACCACATTTTGAGCTTAAAAATAACATTTATTCTTTCCAGTTTAGAAATTTATTTGGGGTTTTTGTTTTTCACTGACATAAAAAAATTTATTGTTTTATTATTTTTTTAAATTTCAGCCTATTACGGGAGTACAAATGTTTAGGTTATGTATATTGCCCTTGCTCAACTTAAGTCAGAGCTTGAAGCATGTCCATCCCCCAGGTGGTGCACACCACACCCATTATGTGTGTATATACCTATCTCCTTCTCCTCACTCCCATCTGCCTGACACCTGATGAATGCTATTACTATATATGTATTTAGCTGTTGATCAGTTAATACTAATTTGATAGTGAGTACATGTGGTGCTTGTTTTTCCATTCTTAGCAGACTTCACTTAGTAGAATGGGTTCCAAATCTATCCAGGATAATATAAGAGTGCTAGATCCCCATTTTTTTTTTGTGGGTGAGTAGAACTCCATGGTGTGTGTGTGTGTGTGTGTGTGTGTGTGTGTGTGTGTGTGTCTGTGTGTGTGTATGCTACATTTTATTAATCCACTCATGTATTTATGGACACTTGGGTTGTTTCCACATCTTTGCAATTGTGAATTGTGCTGCTATAAACATTCTAGTGCAGATGTCTTTTTTATTGAATGTCTTTTGTTCTTTTGGGTAGATGCCCGCAGTAATGGGGTTGCTAGATCAAATGGTAATTCTACTTATATCTCTTTGAGCTATCTCCATATTGCTTTCCACAGAGGTTGCACTAGTTTGCAGTCCCACCAGCAGTGTAGGAGTGTTCTCATCTCTCCACATCCATGCCAACATTTATTGTTTTGGGACTTTTTGATAAAGTCGATTCTCACTGGGGATATGTGTTATCTCATTGTAGTTTTGATCTATCTTTTAATATATAGATAGCATGTTGTTGAATCATCATTGTTTAATAGTCCATTCTTTCTCAGTTTATTTTTTATGATTCCTCTTTCAGTTACTATATCAGTTTAAGCGTGGTCTCAAAAATTATGATTTTATATAACTACTAGGGTTCACTACATGAACATTAGAGCTGGGGAGTAGAGTTGTGAGAGACTAAAAGATTAAGTCAGGGAAGCTGCAGCTAGCAAGTTAAGGAAGCAGCTGTTAGAAACTTTAATTTAAAGGTTCCAAGTTCTAGTTCTAATGTCAGTAGGAACCTACAGCAATTCACATGATTCTTTGTGTTTCCACCAACTATCTCAGGCTATAGCTTGATTGTGATTTGCAACCCATTGTCAAGAAGCTTCCCTGAATCACATGTCTGCCTGCACATTCAGGCTATTGCTAGTCTCATCTACTTGGCATGATGTCTGAATCTCACACTTAGTTCCTTTCTGTGACAAACTCTAATCCAGAATAACAGAGGGTAAAGAATTCTAGGAAATATGGTTTCAGCTTCTTCCCTTTTTTCAATTCAGATGGGAGACTTTGGAGGTGGGAAAGGGGTTATTTAAAGCAGAATATCCAACACAGATGGCATGTTTCCACTTCTGATATATACAGAAGGTATTTTATATTTATTTATTTATAATATATGTATATATATTATATAACATAAACTTTCATGTGGCTATAATATTAACCTTTACATTTTGGCTTGAGTAAGGCTGCTTGAACTATGATATCTCCTTGGTTACCTCTGGACAATAGCCCCAAGTTGTGTAGCCCAGAGTAGAGACAGCTACATGGAAAAAATGTAAATATTTTCTTGGTGGTGTTAAGAGAGAGATGTGGATATAGAAGAATGATCAGAGAAAAGATTAAACTTAAATGTTACTGGCTTTGAAGATGGAGAGGAAGAAATGGAATATAAGTCAAGGTGTGTCAGAGAAATTTTTCAAGAAATTGGAAAATATAAGAAAATAGATTTTCCCTTAGAATTCCAGAGAGGAACACAGCAATTCTGATACTTTGCTATTTGACTAATGATACTGGCGTCATTCTTATAATCTATAGAATTGTAAGATAATAAATTTATACTGTTAAAACCACTAAGTTTGTAGTACTTTATATAGCAGCAATAGAAAAGATTTGGTATTTTTATTACTCTCTCTATTTTATGAAAATGGATTACCTATATCACTATTCATGTATTTTACATTTCTGGCAGCAATGCTTTGTAATTTTTGTTCCTACAGAAGAGTTTTGCTGTCTCTTAAAAATATTTATTCCTAAGTAACATAACATTTTGTTAATATTTCTTTATAACTAGCTATCAGTGATAGATATACAAACTATTGCTTTTAAATGCACATCATTTTTTATTCAGACACATTGCTGAAGTTCTATAATGTTTCCAATAGTGAATGAATTATCAAAGACATTTTATGTGGACCAACATTTCCTCAGCAACTAATAATATTTTGTCTTTTTAATTTCCCATTCTGTACATACTTTTTTATAAAAAAAATTCTCTAGAATTTCTAGTGAATTCAAAGTGGTACCATTAAATAGTATGTAGTATAGGCCTCCATTGAAAAGATCTTTATGTGGTTAAAGAATGTTCCTTAAATTTTTGCTTTGCAAAAAATAAAAATAACAAGAACTATCCTTAAGTTTAATTCAATTCTTTTTCCTTTACTTCTTTTTTTATTTTTTTTTTGGTAGAGATAGGATGTCACTATATTGCCTAACTCCTGGCCTCAAGCATTCCTCTCATTTCAGCCTCTCAAAGTGCTAGACTTATAGACATGAGCCACCATGTCCAGTCTAATTATTCTTCATATTAGTTTGCAAAATAATATTTTATAATTTTCCTCTTTAATCTTATAATATAGTGAAAGACACATACAATTTTTATACTGGATCTCTTGGGGATAAAAATAATAGTCATTGTTTGTTATTTTATACTTATTACTGATTTCAAATTATTCAATGTATTAGGGAAGCTTGTATATTTGTGCATAAGTGAGATAGATTTATGCATTATTTTATAGCATACCAGTGCATATAGATAAAATAAATTCTGAGTTTCATAAAAAAAACTGTTAAAAGAACATTGTCAATACTTAACTAATCTATTTTATATTTTTTAACATTTTTGCAAAGCAAAATGCATAATGCTACATAAAAACATTTATTTGGTTTTATTTTCTGTCTCTTCTCCGGCTATTGTTGTATGTGCTATCATACCCATTCAGTATAATTTGGATGGAGCTAGATTATTACATAGCATCCAAGTACTGCATTTTTCTTTGCCTTGCAAAGATTCAGATATGAAATCAACATACCTATGTTTCTTCAATGTTACAGAAAACCCTGAACTCAAAATTATAATAACAAAAATAATAACAAAAAATCTGATAGAGTTCCATATATGCACATTTTACTATCACACATAAGGAAAACTAATTCTCTAAAGAACATACTTATGTGGATTTTGTTATGTAAAATCTGAAAACACAGATTTGCTAGTTGGCTTGTAAAGCTATTATATATTCCCATCTGGTTCACATATACCCAGAGGGATTATTCCCAGTGCAGGGCATATAGTTTCATTCTGACCCATCTTTTGATATGAATCCAAAAGCCTAGTTAGAAGGAAATGTGTAAAAAATACTTTCAACAACAATCTAAATTTGAAACTCACTTCAACTCTTAGTTAATGAAAGTTCAATTGAAATTGCATTAATGAGATGATAGAGAACCAGACATGTTTTTGTTTGTTTTATCCTTTTAGGCTAATTTATCATATCTTTTTACTTAACATATGTAATTATTTTAAAGCTACTACTTTGAAATAGATACACAGAGTATCAGCAGAGTGCATCAGTATCAATTTTATCATTTGCGATTAGAAATAAAAATAGTGGATTTCCTTAGCTATTGAGTGTATCTATACACGTTTCCTTTTTAGTAACCTGGTCTATGGATCACATCACATTTTTAGTTTAATAGAGAGCTAATTAAAATCAAGACAATTTTCCATTTGATTGAAGTAATTTTTCAGTACATTGAAAGCCTGAGTAGCCATTTTCTATGATTGCTTTGCATACTAAGTAAGAAATATAACTTTTCACCAATAGCATTTTATGTCATTTCAATATTTCTGATGGTGGATAGCAATCCATATTTTAAGAACATATGTGTGTTATATGAATATGTTTCACATAGTATATATTATATAAATAAATATTTCATGATGAATTTGAGTTGTTCAATTTTTTTCTCTCTTCTCTATTCTATGAGTTATTATCATTATTCCACTGAGGCAGAAAAGAACCCAAAAGGTCGCATGACAGTGCATATAGGAACAAATAAGCAAATAGACAAACAATGTGTAAAATGGAAAGACTAGGTGCTTAAGAACCTTGGTGATTATTTTCTACCTCATTTAAAATATATATATGCAATAAAGTATGCTTGTGTATGTATAGAGTTACATAATAAATAAATAGAACATTTAAATTTTAATCTCTAAATTCACATTAATGTAAGAAAAGAAATCATTTGTTCACATAGTTATTCCATTGCTATATTTGTTATTTTTTCCTTGTGCTAAACATGTTTAAAATTATCTATTCAACAATTTTTTGTTGAGTGCTAAGTACATTACAAGCACTTGGGAGATATACATAAGTGACCAAAATAGACAAGATCCATGTCTGCAGAGACCTTCTATTTTAGTATGAGGGAATAAAAATAAATATTTTAAATAATTATATATGTTATAAGATGAATATAAAAATAGAGCAAAGGGAAGTAGAGACAGGAAGTTGGGAGAGGTGGGGTTAGTTTGTTATGTTAGCTAGGTTATCTATAGTAGCAAAAAGAAGGTGACAATGATTCAAAAGGATGAGGGAATAAACTAAGGAGATTTTAGAAAGCACATTCCAGGAAAATGGAATATCTAGTGCAAAATCACTTAGAGAAACATACATTGTCAGTTCATAAAACAGCAAGAGGGCCAAAGTCACTGGTGATGGTGAGTAAAAGTAAGATCAGAAGAAAATGAGGTCAGAATTGTAACCATGAAGCAGAATATAAAGCATTCACCAATAAGTGTAAGAATTTCAATTTTCATGAAATTAAATGGGAAATCTTCGAAGGTACTAAGCAGAGAATCCTATTAACAGAAAACTTCAGTAAGCTCAGGGAAATGTGATGGTGATTTAGAAAGGGGTGTACTATTGGGTTAAGTGAAAATTGTTCAGATAGGGGATACATTTTGAAGGAAGTATTTCTGGGGATGGAAGTGCGGGGGGCAGAGGAAAAGAAAGTATAGAATTACTTCAGGGTTTTTATTCTGAGCAGCTAGGAAGATGGAATTGCCAGAAATTAGATGGGGGATAAATCAACAGTAATTGGGATCTTGAGACTGTGGTCATGAAGTCATCCATAAGATGACACAGTAGTGATTGTATATAGTAAAAAGAAGTGGATCAAGATTTCACTTTGGATCTTTCCAATGTTAAAAACATTAAAGAGAAACAAAGATGCCTGCAGAGGAGACGTAAAATGACAAGGCAATGACATCAGAGGAAAATAAAAATATGTTGCTGTTCTGGAAGCAAAGGAAAGAGTTTGAATATGGGAGTGATCACCTGTTCTAAATAATGTTAATAGGTTACCTAAGAGATGATTGAGAAATCAGTGAATTTAGCAGTTGGAGGTCATTAGTGATGCAATGGAGGAAAAAAAGTTATTGGAGATACAAGAAAAAATTAGAGTGAGCAAATATAATCTTTTATTTTGGGAAGTTTGGTAAAAAGAAATAGGAGAGTAGCTTGAGGGGTAAATTGGTCAAGACAAGAATATATATATATATAGCATGGGCAATATATATAACTTTAATACTTGTACCCCCATAATATGCTAAAATAAAAAAAATTAAAAAAGAATATATCTGGGAGAAATAAAGCATATATATATATATATATTTTTTTTTTTTTTACTGACAAACACTAACTAGTAAAGCACAAAATATCAGTAGTAAAACTGTGAGTCTTCTTGTTAATGGGATTTTTGTTCCAATTTGTAGGGAACTGACATATAATTTCCTAGTTTAAGAATTAAAGTTAGTGAGTAACGTATGTGTTCTGCCCAGAGCGTTTGAAAGTAATGTGTTCTGGACAGGCTTCCTGTGATAAACAAGCTGTTGCCTACAGGCATAACAAAGGACCTGAGTTGCAAGTAAGCAAGAGCTGCTCCGCCCCACAGGATTGGGGGTCTGGAGGCCACATGATAAACACTCCATAAGATGGCTGGTTAGTCAATGATGGGTAAGACCCCTCAAGGGAGGGGCAACCTAAGCCATGCACAGCCGCCGGGGTTCAGCTGAAGTTCTTAGGGGTCACCCTAAGAGAAGCTGGGGGTGAAAAATGCCCCCTGTGGCTTGCCTTGCCCATCCTTGCTAATCTTGGTCTGTGATCTATGCCTAACACCTAGAGTAACCACCTGGAAACCTTGAGTCAAGGGATATCTGCTTCCCCAAGGTTACATATTCCAAAATTTATGGCCATTGTTGAAATGCCTGGGTGGTTATGTACAAGGAACTAACTTTAATTTTTTAGAGTATAAATATAAAATTGACAGTATATTATTACTCGAGTCAACCGTTTGTACATGTGTCCACATTTTTCTTTGTGTTCTGCATTTGTGTTTTGTGTTCATCCTTCCTCCTGTAAATGGGCCATGACACCAACTCCTGCAGTTTCATTGGTGAAGTAACCAATGCCATCAGTTTAAGAATGAGGAAGAGGATGAGGTGTAGGGATTTGATAAGAATGAAGTTGTAAAATAGACATCTAGGAGAGGAGTAGAGTATTTGTTTTGAGAAAATTCAGTAGGACTGACTGGTACCCATAAGGACCCACTTGAGGTTTGTGGTCTGGTGTTTAATGTGGAACCAGTCATGAATGCACATTATTAACAGAATGTGCTTGTCTACATCCATTCATACCTGATGCGTAGATATGAGCAGGGAGTAAGTAGATCATTTTGTTTAACCAGGGTTGAGGTTTTGATCTGTAAGAATGAAGAAGTAAAAAGGGGCAAGGGAACAAGGATGTCATCCAGGTGGTAATTATAGGGCATAGCAATCTCACTTAATCTCAGAAAACAGAAGAATGAGGCTCGGGACCATGAAAGGAGGTAGCATGGATAAATAAGAGTAAGGGCAAGCAAGTTACGGAATACAGAACACATGCAGCCTATCATCTGATTTGGTAAAAAATGCATTATTGAAATACCCATACCCATTTGTTTAACCACTTTGGTACCACGTTCACCGGCCATGAAACCTTGCCCACAGTCGGCATTCATAGTCCCCATGATAGTTGTGCTGTACATTGACCACAAATTCGTTTTGCTCTTGTGTGATGAGGAAAGCTTTAAAGCACTGAAGGTTTATTTTACTTTACAGGCAGCTTTACTTGTTATGTAAATCAGAATAGGTAACATAAACATATATATGTTTTCATTACATTATTTTTAAATGTTCACATTTTTATAAACCAAAAATTAGAAAAGTCATATCACAACTGTGGGCTAAAGTTGCTGTGTGCATTCATCTGTGGCTATCGACTATAGTCGACGCTGGTACCGAAGTGCTTAAGGATTCTGTATGATCGCTCTTACTGTATGACAGCAAAGACCATATAGCCCACAAAGAATAAAACCTTTCCTATCTAGACTCTGAAGCTACATTATGACTGATGAATCTTAGGCATTTTTGATTTGGTTAGACTCTCTAGACTCTTTCTATTTCTATTTATTTCTCTGTAGATAGGTAGAGCTACCTATTTACATGTCTACATAGAGCTCTGTGTGTGTGTGTATGTATACATGTAATATAATCTCTGTCTTTGTCTTTCTTCATATATTATTTTTATGTATTATATATGATATTTATGTATTTATATTTATATCTATTTCTCTTCTATCAAAACAGTGTGTGCCTATTGGGCCTCATAGTTAAGGCTACCCTTTAGACAAAATGTATGCCAATCCTTGGAATAGATGTCCAGAAAATGAAATAACATGTAATTAGAACTAGGCATCTAGAGTAAAAAGCCAGAAATATGAAATCTGATGGAAAAGGATGAATTAAATGAAAAAAATGTTTTTATTTCAAAATATTAAGGAGGTACAAATGTTTTTGGTTACATGGATTGCTTTTGTAATGCTTGAGTCATGGCTATAAGTGTGCCCATCACTCAAATAGTGTTCATTGTACCTGATAGGTAAGTTTTGGCCCCTTCCCTTCTCCACCCTCCCCCATGCTTGATTTCTACTAAGTTTTACTTCCCTCTGTGCACATGGGTGTTCATCAGTTAGTTCCAATTCAATTGCTAGTGTATATGGTGTTTCTTTTTCTATTCTAAAGATATTTAACTTAGGATAATGGTTTTCAGTGATATCCAAATTGTCACAAAAGACATTAATTCATCTTTTTTTCATGACTGAGTAGTACTTCATGGTATACATATACCACATTTTATTAATCCACTCATGAACTGATGTGCACTTGGATTGATTCCACATTTTTGCAATTGTTAATTACATTTTGCAATAAATATTCAAGTGCAGGTATCTTTTTGATAAAATGACTTCTTTTTCTTTGGGTAGATATCCAGTAGTGGGATTTCTGGATTGAAGGGCAGATCTACATTTAGTTCTTTGAGGAATTGCCACACTATTTTCTATATAGATTGTACTAATTTACAGTCCTGCCAAAAGTGTATGAGCATTCTTTTCTCTATGCATCCATGCCAGCATCTATTATTTTTGGACTTTTTAATAAAAGATAGGGGTAAGGCAATATCTCAATGTGGTTTTAATTTGCATTTCTCTGATGATTACTTATGGTAAGCATTTTTTTATTTGTTTGTTGCCCATTTGTCTATCTCCTTTTGAAAACCTTCTGTTCATACATTTTGCTTTTTAATGGGACTGTTTGTTTTTCTCTTGCTGAATTGTTTAAGTTCTTTGTAGATTCTGGATATTAGACTTTTATCAGATGTATACTTTTGCAAATATTTTATTCCATGCTGTAAGTTTTCTATTTGCTCTGTTTATTATTTCCTTATGGTGCAAAAGATTTTTAATATAATCAAGTCCCATATATTTATTTTTATTGTTTCTGTAATTGTCTTTGGGGTCTTAGTCATACATGTTTTGCCGAGGCCAGTATGTACAAGAAGTTTTGCTAAATTTTCTTCTAGAACTCTTATAATTACATGCCTTACATTTAAGTCTTTCATCCATATTGAATAAATTTTTGTGAGTGGTGAGACATATGGATCCTGTTTCATTCTTCTGCATGTGGCTACCCAATTTTCCCAGGACCATTTATTGAATAGGAATTCTTTTTCCGAGTGTATATTTTTGTCTGCTTTCTCAAAGATCAATTGGCTCAAGGTAGATGTTTTTTTATCTGGGGTTTCTACACTATTACACTGGTCTATGTCTTTGTATTTGTGGTAATGTAATGCTGTTTTGGTTATTATAGCCTTATGGTATAGCTTGAAGCCTGGTAATATGATGCCTCTACATTTGTTTTTTTGTTTGTTTATTTTGCTTAAGATTGCTTGGGCTGTTTTCTGATTTTAAAGGAAGTGTAGAATGATTTTTTTCTAGGTCTGTGAGTGTGCTGTTGGTATTTTGAAGGATATGGCATTGACCCTGTATATAACTATGGGTAGTATGGACATTTTAACAATGTTGGTTATACCATCCATGAACATGATATACTTTTCCATTTGTATTATCTGCGATTTCTTTCCTCAGTGTTTTGTAGTTTACTTTGTAGAGATCTTCCAACTCCTTGGCTAAATATTTTCCTAAGTATTTTATTTTCTTCATAGCTATTATGAATGGGATTGAGTATTTGCTTTGGTTCTCAGCTTGACTGATATTGATGTATAGAAATGTTACTGATTTGTGTAAGTTGATTTTATAACCTGAGACTGCTGAATTTATTTATCAATTCCATAAATCTCTTTGTGGAGTCTTTGGGTTTTTCTAGATATAAGATTATATTGTCAGCAAAAAGTGATAGCTTGACCTCCTCTTTTCTGATGTGAATACCATTTATTTCTTTCTTTTGTCTCATTGCACTGGCTAGGACTTCTAACACTATGTTGATTAGAAGTGGTGACTATGGGCATCCTTGTCTTTTTCCAATTCTTAGTCGGAATGCTTTCAACATTTCCCCATTCAGTATGATGATGGCTATGGGTTTGTCATATATAGTTTTTGTAATTTTGAGACATGTTCCTTCCATGCCACTTTGTTAAAGGTTTGTTTTATCATGAAAGCACGGTGTATTTTGTGGAATGTTTTTTCTGCATCTTTATGGTTATCCTATGGTCTTTATTTTTGCTTTTGTTTATGTGGTGAATGACATTTATTGATTTACATATATTGAACCATCCTTGCATCCCTCAGATGAAGCCCACTTGGTCATACTGGTTTAATTTTTAATGTGCTGTTGGATTCAGCTTACTAATATTTTGTTAAGATTTTTCACATCATATTCATAAGGGTTATTGGCTTATAGTTTCCTTTTTTTCTTGTGTCCTTTTCTAGCTTTGCTATTTAGATGATACTGGCATTGTTGAATGAGGATTACCATATTGGGAAGGTTTACCTCCTTTTCAAAGTTATAGAATAATGTTTGAAGTATAGATACCAGGTCTTCTTTGTAGGTCAGGAAGAATTTGGCTGTGAAAACATCTGGTCTGGGTTTTCTTCTGTTGTTGTTGGAAGATTTTTTATTACTACTTCAATCTCACTGCTTGTTATTAGTCTATTCAGAAATTCTATTTTTTCCTGATTGAATTTTGGGAGCTTGTGTGTTTCCAGGAATTTGTCCATTTCCTTTACATCTTCATAGACATTTTCATTGTGTTAACAGATGATATTTTGTATTTTAGTGGTATCAGTTGTAATATCTCCTTTTTCATTTCTCATTGAGCTTATTTGGGTAATTTCTCTTATATTCTCAGTTAATCTATTAAGATGTCCATCAATTATGTTTATCTTTTCAAAGAATCAAATTTTTGTTTTATCGATTCTTTGTATTGCTTTTTGGTTTTCATTTTGCCTAGATATTTTCTGACCTTAGTTATTTCTTCTCCTCTGCTGGCTTTGGGTTTGGTTTGCTCTTCCTTTTCTAGTTCCTTGAGATATGACAGTGGGTTGTTAATTTCTGATATTTCTGCATTTTTTATGTAGGCATTTAAGGCTATGAATTTTCCTTTTAGGATTTATTTTGCTTAATCCTATAGATTTTGATAGCTTGTTTCCCCTTTGTTGTTCAGTTTGCAAAATATTTTGATTTCCATCTTAATTTCATTATTGACCCAATAATCATTCAATATCAGGTTGTTTAATGTATATGAGTTTGTGTAGATTTGGATGTTTCTCTTGGAATTGATTTCTTGTTTCATTTCATTGAGATCTGAGAAGATACATTGCATGAATGATATCTGCTTTTTAGAAGTTGTTGAGACATGTTTTGTGGCCTCAGGTATGATTAATATTGGAGAAAGCTCCATTTGATAATGAGAAAAAATGTATATTCAGTTTTGGGGATAGACTGTTCTGTCACTGTCTGTTAGGCAATTTGTTTTAGAATCTCATTTAAGTACAGTGTTTCTTTATTTATTTTCTGCTTGGAGGTTCTGTCTATCTCTGTTAGACACTGTTGAAGTCCCAGGAAATTACAATACTGCCCTTTATCTCCTTGCTTACATCTAATATAATTTACTTTATTAATCTGGGAGCTAGTGTGTTATGTGCATAAATATTTAGGATTGTTATTCTTCTTGTTGAATTGCTCCCTTTACCATTATATAAGGACCATCTTTGTCTTTCTTTACCATTTTTGAAGTAAAGTCAATTTTATCAATATTCAAATGGCTACACTTGCTTTCTTTTGGTTTTCATTTCCATGGAACTTTTTTTTACCCTATATTTCTTGTCTGTCTCAACCTCAGCTCCCAAGTTTACTGGAGGTATATTAGCAATAATTCTAGAATTATTGTTCTTGAGAATTCTTTAAGGAAAATGACTGAGCCAGAAATTGTATAGTGAAAATCATTATTGACAAGTCTCATCTGTATATCAGATGTTCAACTGATTTTTTAGTGCCCTGTTTTTAATAGGAGCACACAGCTCAGAATTGCCAGACATATAAGGATGGTCCACAGACTGAAATAAAAAAAAAGTAATTTTGATAAAAATTGACTATGCAGGGAAAATGAACTTTAAAAAATAGCCTACAAGTTAGTATATATTACTAATAAAATATGAATACCTATATATAAACACATATTTAATGTCCATAATATACATTTGTGTATACACACACACCACCAAACTGCCATAGTAAATAAAATTCTTAGAATGTATCTGCCTCAAAATTATTCTCGATTACCTCCCCAGACATTCAGTGTCATGATTTTATGACGATTTCCCTATACACGTTTTGTTCAGTGTAGAGTGAGGTGGCCTTGGTCTTTTGAGCTTGATATGCAATCCTTTTACACTGATACTTTCTCTTGTTATTAATTATGAGAAATTTACACTAAATTCAAAGGAACTATCATCATTTTAAGGAAAGAAATCTATGGACTAGACCTAACCATACACTGAATACAAAGAAAACCAACAGATCTCAGATGGTCTTTCCCTGAGGCATCTGTCATGAGTCTATTCACATAGAAACCAGGGTAGGAGAAAGATATATCTACTGATTTTTCAAGAGGACTGAAATTAATGAAGCATAGGAAAACTACATACTTTAAACATGGGGTACACAAATATAATTTACTATTTTCCTGAAACCACTATAGGCAAAACTGTGGTTGCCAAAAACTCTGCTGGCTGGAGATTCCTATGCATGTTAATTAGAATTGATTATTCTTTCTGATAAGTGAGTGGAAGGCTTGTGGGCCTGGGTTAATGAGGGACTACTCTCTGAATAGTAAAATTTCAGCTGAGTGCTTATAGAAGACAGGACTGTGGAATGGAAAAGATGCAGGGATTATTTTGCTCCAAATGTCAAGGACAATTTAAGTAAAGGAACAGAGGTAGAAGAGGGCACAATATGTGAAATGAATGAAAACTAGGTTTGCCTAGTTATTAATATAATATAGGGTATAAGCAGGGGCATCTTAGAATCCTAATTGTAGTGGTTATGTGACAGATCAGAAAATAATGCTGCAAAGATTTGTTCTTGCCCTTCACAAAGACACACAGTACCCACCTGCACATATTTCTGGAAAAAATGAACTTATATTCATGACTATAATGATAGTTTATATTTTACAATGCTTTTAAATTTATAACAATTCTAAAAATAGAATCTCATTTTACTATTACCCTCAGAGAAAAATCCTGTAGTTTACAAAATTCAGATGTTTTTAAGTTCACTTTGCATACTCATTTAATTAGTTCTAACATTTACTGAGCATCTTTTATGTACCATGCCCTGTTTTATGCTGAGAAATTAGAGTGGGAAATAGATACCTCTCATCTTTAAAAGAGCAGTAGATTAAAAAGAAAAAAGAGAGGCGGGCAGGCAGACAATTATCTGTGTTCTAGAACTCTGATATATTTTGTTGAATAAATTAAAAATTTCAATTTTCACCATTTTCAAATGTCACTCTATAATTCAAAGTTGACTCTACATATAATACCCAAATAGTTCCACATTTTATCATAATAAATGATGAGAAAATTGCAAAATAGGTAGCATACCTTACTTGCAGAAATTATAATTTCTTATTTTAACTGTATGTAGTCATACCTTTTCCTCAATTTCCCTGTAAAATGGTTAAAGCCTTAATGTTTGAGGATTGTTACTCCTAGAGGGAAAGATAATACCACTGAATTTATCAAATGTCTTTGCAAATGATATATTGAAAGTTACTGTTTAAATAACAATATTTCACATTTTATTGTTATTCTAGATAAAAAATTAAAAAACAATAGGCAATGAGAAACTAACTGGACAAGAATAAACTAATTTGGATTGAATGGTTGTTCATTTGAAAATAAAAAAGTAAAGACCTTATATAGGGACATACACTAATTGAATATTTAAGCTGCAATGTATAAACTATACAGACATTCATATTTAGACCATGATTTTTAGAAATATTTTTGATTTTATTTGTATTTTTATTTAATTTCAGAACTCATAAAAAGGTTTTCATATTTTATTCAGTTCTCAAATCTATTTTCTCTAAGGAACAGGAGACTAAATTAAGAATAGGATTGACAAATTGGAAATGAGTAGAATTCTGTAGATTTGGGCCTTTACTATAACATAAAATGCTGTTTTATATGGACACTTCGAGCAGCATAATTTCAGAAAACAAAGGCATGGACTAATAAAATCCTAATCATTTCTTTTCCTTGATAGCTCCTTATATACTGAAATAGGAAGATTTTTGGCACAGGATTAAGAAAATTCAAATGATTCAGTGCTAAATTAGCTTCTCTGATGGTAAAGACCTGGCCATGAGAATGGGTTGTATAATAAACTTCATTGAATAAACTGTGATGAATACATGTCCCCAAATGGTTCCTCCACTCAATTTCCAAGTAGCATATATATATATGTCAGGGAAATCACAATTTAGCCCTAGATTTTCATCTGGTTTTGAACACTGAATTAGACAAAGCCATTCCAGTTGTTGTTAGATTTATTTTTCTTAATCCATGAAAAGCCTAAGAAGCTTGTGTTGTGATCATTTTACCCTAGCGTGTTCCTATTGCTTTCTAAACATTGAATAGTTAACAAAATGAGGAGGATGTATCCAAGTTCTATTCTCTTATAAATGGAAAGAAAGAGAGCAGCATGAGACTGTCTGAAAACAACATGGTACTATCAACACCACGAATCTCTAAGACATAAATACGTTGAAAATCCTTATTATTTTCCTGTCATTGCATCATATTTTTTACATACATCTTATTTTATGCTCACAAATCTTTATAAGGCAGGTCTTTTTATTATCTCGCTTTTAAAGATGGGAAAACCCAAGGCTATAAAGCTCAAGGACAGTCTAAAATCACACTTAGAGTAAATGACAATTAAATACAGACTTGCTGAAATGGGAAACATATGATAGAGAAGATAGAACACAATATCCAATTTAAGCATCTCCAAAGTAAACTACATAATGAGTTAAGATTATTTTCCAATATTTATTTCTACTTTGTTTTTTCTTTAGAAAGCTGTGCCCTATCACTTTTGCTCACCTGGTACTTTTGATAAATATCACAATTTCTCCACTTTGGATATATTGAAGTTGGATGATTGTATTTATTTTTAAGCTTTAAGAAACACTTACATATGTTAGAAAGGGTCAAAAACCACCTTGTGAAACTTATGAAATGTGTAAACACAATTCTTCCCCTAAATGCAAATATAAAACCATAAATATATATCTAGGATTTTAAAACAATAGTTTAGAATGAGCCATAGCATGCAATTTATTAAAACTTTGGTATTTATTCATTCTACTTTTACTTTTGGATCCTCTATGTAAGCTGTATAAAAATCAGTATCAGGTAATTTTTTTATCTTTTTAATAAAAAAAAAATTCTCACTTTTTATTGGTAATATGCCATTATATACATTTTATTGTATAGTCTAAATTCAAAGACCACAATTAAGTGCATTAATAACTAATTAAAAAGGAAAAATTCCAAAAGAGATACAAAGCTGATTTCATGTTGAATAGAGGCCTCAGAACTGTGTTTCTAGTACTGTCCTATCCAACATTTTATTCAGTAACTTGGATGAACATATATAGAGCATGTTCATATGTTCATTAAAATCGTGGGTCACTGGAAACTTGAAGGGTTAGTGAATGTACTGCAGAATAATTACAATCCAGAAATGATCTTTATAGCCTGTAATGAGGGGATGAACTTAACTATTGAACAAATTAAATATAGTAGAGACATACACAAGGAAGATACCATGCTTGGATCCAAATTGTAAATGATCTAAGTAAAGAATTATCATTAGCATATGACAAAAATGTTTAAGTGATTTACAGGACAGTAAATTTAACGTGAGTTAGCCTGTGATGTGGCTTTCACTAACACTAATCAGGCAAGCTCAGCCTGAAATAAGGCAGAACTCAAATGAGTATGTATTATTTTGTTCAGATATTTCTGCTCAGATAATACCTGTGGTGTTATATTAATACATAATTCTGACTACTACTTTTTAAACATGATAATGGGAAATTTGGGTGCATTTTATTTAGGAAAGTCAATTAAATAACTTAAATAACAATCTTATGAACATTTAAAGACTATATAGAGATAAACTTTGAGGAAGAATAATTTTCTTTGGTGAAAGAATGGGAAGAGTAAAGGTGTTAATTAGGCAGGTGGCATGAGATAGGGAGATAATATTTTTCAAATTAAAAAAAAACATGATTTACAAAAGTAAATGTATTTGATATCTAGAGTTTGAAGGGTTTAAACAAGGACCAATGAGTGAAAATAACCATGGAAGCCATTTAGCACATGTTTGTTTGCTAAACATCTACAGTGCCTTGTCCACTCTAGCGACTTTTCCAGGGCCTGAGTAGACATAGGAGAACATTGTCCTGGCCAGGAGGGATCACATAGTTTAGTGCCTCAATGTAAGCAGTTGTTTTTTTAAAAGCACCAGTTAATGATTCCTTCTAGTTTTGACATTTTATGACTCTTTTACTTATAATTTCATCTAATTTTAGCAATTATAATTATTTATAAACTTATCCTTACATTTTTAAACACCAAAGAAGATTCCTTCATGAGGGCAGATCTACATCTAATGATATGCATTGTAAGCAAACAAAAACAAACTTCCTAATTGACCTGCAGATTACCTGAAAATGTTGCTATAGTTGAGATATTAGGCACATTTCTTTGAGAACCCAGTTCATTATCATTCTAAGGCTGAGGTGCTAAAAACAACAACAACAACAACAAAAAAAAAAAAAAAAAAAAACAGGCTTTATCGAAAAGATTTGAACTTTTGGTTTGACTTAGTCAGAATGTGAACACATAGATGCCATTCGGCAGAAAGATAAATTTCATCTTTTGATATATTTGATAGAAGTCTTTCCCTCTAAGAGACTAGCTTGTATATATATCCCCATGATGTGACCCTCGTTAAAGAAAAATGTCACACTGGACAATGAGTCCACAGAAGTTGCTTTTATTGCCAGCAGTAAGTGAGAGCACAGAGCAAATGTGGATACCTTGCTCCATGGAGACAAGAGGTTGGAGAGTATTTAAAGGCTGGGATGAGAGGAAGTGGAGCTCATTGGCCATCTTTGTTTGCTAATTGGCCTTACAGAAAGAAAGTAAACTTTCTCCTATCTTTATGACAGAGGTAGTTTTATAGCTCTGAGCAGGATGTCTACAGAAGTTCAGCTCTTACTCTCCCACAGAGACTAAGAGACAGAAACAGTCTATCTTCCTTGACAATTGCATTTCAAAGGGATGCTCCCTAGGTCTTTGAGTTAAAGGTTACTTGTCTATAAAACTGAAAAGAGGCTTTAAAAAAAATCTGAATCTCAAAGAGGCATACAAAATTTATTATAACAAATTTTCTAAAGTAAATGCTCTAATGAAAGAGAGGTGGGGGTCCTAATTTAGGAAGAAGCCTTTCTAAAGTTTAGTCATGTAGAGGAAGACATTTAAACTGTCTTTGTCAACCATGAAGTCCAAAGAGCATTCCTAAGTGGACCAAGTTTGTAAGTGTTACACTCACTCAGGAAAAAAGAGGCCCCAGAAAGCCTCTAGATATTTCTAAAAATGAAAGCTTGTTCAGTTTTTCTTGTGGATTTGAATAATAGACTTTATTACTGTTGATTCTCATGGTTTGGACACATTGTACATATATTGAGGTGGACATAGCCAGTTTTTAGAAGTTAGAACCCAGAACATGGGAGAGGGAGAATGTTCACTTTTCAGTTTCCGGAGAAAGCTTGTGGCCTTCAATTTCAGAGACAATTACTATGGAAGCTAAAACTTTCATTCAAATAAGTGAGAGGTTCTGTTTTCTTTTTGTTTTTATTTTGGCTTTTTTTTTTTAAGAGAAGGAGGAATTCAGAGAACTCCAGGCAGAATTTTTACCATAAGTGTTGGAGTAATAGGTAGAATAAGACATAAGGTAAATTCTGTCACATGAACAATGCCAATGTCATTCTGAACCTTAGGAATAAAGAGAAGTCTAGAAGAATAAGCAGAGATTAGTGTGAATTAGTTATTAGGGTAAAGATCCTACTTAGAATTCTCAGAGGAGATGTAATTCTCCCCCAACCCTGGGCTAAACACATGTAAGAGAGAGATGGGGTGTTGGTAACATCAGATGATTCAGGAAGAATCTGGAAACAAAGGAAAATGTATTAACCCCCCTGTTTAGATCTTTGGTTGGATTCTACATTAAAGCATGCCCCACACACAGTTAGGGTGACCACAATTATGTGTAAATGGTGGTATGAAATGTTTAAGGCCATGAAAGTTCCCGAGACCATTACCTCCTATCTTTTATGTCCTGTAAGTGGTTGAAATGAAAATGTAGATATCTTCATGCATTTTCAACAGAGGAATTGCTTAAGTGTTAAGAGGTGCAGGAAGGGAAGAGTCCTGAGATCACAAGAGTAAAATACAGAGTAGGTGGAACTTCAACAGGAGAGCTTATCAAGGACTGCAGTTATCAACAGTAGTTACCAGTACGTAATCAAAGACCAGGCAGGGACAGTTCCTACCTGGCCAGAAGTGGGCATAGAGGTGCCCTATTGGAGGTTGGGTTTCATAGAAAACAGTTTCTGAGTCTTGGATTTCCATGTAAGAGACCCTTGAGGAATACTCTAAGTAGCATCACCTGTGAGAGACTAAGGGCAGCAGGACTGCACAGAAGAAGATCATGAGCTGTGATGAAATTCTGAAACTCAGTCCCCCAGAGATGCACTCACTGAAACCACTAAGTCAGCTGGTTTTTGTGTGCAGCCTTCTGCATAACCTGGAATGTGGCAGCTTCCATCCACCCAGGAAAATTCCTACAGAAGGGGTCAGTGGTGAGTCTTCAGCATACTACATCCTTGGAAGTTTGGAGAATAAGTATCATGGCCCTGAGGAGAGATCCATACAATCTCCAAGGCCATATTGATGGGAAACCTCTACAGAGGTCTTTTATTCAATAGGGGTATTACACAAGATTTCCCCACTACGCAGGGACCTCAAATAGAGCAAGAAAAAGGGGAATTCAGACATTTGTTTGTTTCTACCAAGTTCCTGGTGCCACTATAAGTACAGGGCCACATAAAATTAAATTCCTAAGCAAGTTTGGACTATGGTGAGAATGAGAACTGCAACTATAAGGTTGTGGAAAGACCAGGTTGTAGTTTCATTTTCATGCAGTCTTTCTTTTACCCACATTGTGCTAAGGGTAAAGCTTTATTTCTTGCACACCTATGATATGTATATGTGTGTATAGTTTGTTATATTAATAGTTCACCCTTAATTTTAGATTGCATCATTTTGTGTGTCCCGGCTTACTGAAGGAGGTGCTTCCCTCTTAGTCTTCCAATTTTAAGTAAGTCCAGGATCCTTACCACTTTCCCTCATGCCACAGAAGTTCTTAAAATCTGAGAACACATTCTCTAGAAGAGCAACTGTTCTCAGGGGAATGCTCTTCTTGTTTCTGAATTGAACTTATCTTTGATGAGTTCTTACTATCTTGTCAGTTTTTCAACGTACTAAAAAAAATATTTAGAAATATGTATTTTTGTTTTCATTAAAAGGGCTGATCCAGATTCCTAATGAACTATATAAACTAAAAGTCAGTACTTCTTTTTAAATTACATTAACAAAAACACTAAATTATTAAAATGTTACATTTTGAAACAAAATATAAATTATTTCTATTTATCCATTTTAGAACAGTATAAAACATAATTTTGAAATACTCTAGTAAAATTATAAATGTGTATGTGTATATATGGGTGAAACAAAATTTTTTAAAAAGGAATATTCATGTCTCATCTGTCTTATTTTTCATTCATGCTTTAGTATTCAAACACAGTTGAGGTCAAATTATAGGTATAGTATGACTTTCAGAAATAATATCTTTTTAAAATAAAAATGGTTCCTCCCCCTGACTCTAGTGCTTTGATATTCTTAAGAAAATTATGTTCTATATATGACTCTCTTATGCCTCCTTGTGAATCATCTTAGACTTTTATGCTGAATTCAATTCAATTTAATGAGGACCTTTCTTGGTGATAATCCAGTAGAATTATTAATAATTTCCAAATCAAAATATTTGTAGCACCTCCTTTTCCTAAACAGTACATTTTATTTCTAGCCAAAAGAAACCTTCTTATTAAAATAAATGTATCAGCTTTGTTTTCTGGTTTAACAATGTCAATAGGAGAGAAAAATATAAATAATTATTAGAGGAACTCACATTTATTGAAAACTGCTACACACAAATCTAAGAACTTTCTTTCTGTAAATGTAGTGACTTCTCACACCAAGACTTGGCAATATGTACTAGAACAATAAACAAGTGCATGAGTTCTAGAGCTAGAATCACCAATTCTAATGTTCCCCAACTTACTCCTAGCTCTGTGAAATGAGATGAGTTAATTAAGGTAATGGTAACTATCAAATATGAGCAATAATAGATCAACCTCATGGGATTATACTAAGGATCATATGAATTGATCTGTCACTTTTTCAGTGCCTGAATGGTATCTGACACACCGTAAGTTCTTAAGAGGTGTTAAAGATGCTGAAATTGAGATGCACTGGGGCTTAATTAGCTTTCTCATGTCACGTAGGCAATAGGTAGCACGAAACTTAGATGGGAATCCAATTTCATCTGAATCTAAGGTCTGTCTTCTTAATTACTATATCAGTTAGAAACCCTGCTAAAAGAAGATGTACTCTAACCAGGAAATATGAAGAGAGTTTCATTAAAGCACAATTTATGTGGGTGTAGGCAGAGTTTCAGAAAAACAACAAAGAATAATGAAATATCCCTTAGCATGTAATACTAGGGGACCATTCCCACCCTTAGGCATGAAAGAGAAATAGGAGAGACATATTATAGAATTTTAAAGGATGAGAAAGATACCGCATGGAGCTGTGGACATTGGCAGAAAAAAGCAACCAATACACAATGACCTTATAAGTAAGTAGGAAGAATGAGGGTTTAAATACCTATATGAAATTTCCTGCTGAGTCTCCCCATGGCTGAAACTGATCAAACGTTGTAGGGTAGAAGAACTGTAGAGGTTTTGAAGAAAAATCCACAGATTGTTGACAGACCTCTCCTCAAATATTGAAACTTAATTCCCCTCCTCTTGAGTGTAGACTTGTCTTCTTGAGTACAATATAAAGAACAGAACATGGCAGACATAATGAATGTTCTTTACCATATTAGGTTAAGTGAAAAGTAGCATGTCTTCTTTTGTCTTGGGAATTTATATTTTCTCTCTCTCTTGCTCTCACTTTTACTCTTTGATCATTTACTCTGGGTGAAGTCAGCTCATCTGTTACACACTCACTTAATTGACATTTCTCCTAACTTTCCTTTCAAATATGCTCTCTATACTTTCTACAGCAATATATTTTAAATTCAATATGCATTTACAAGTTTTTGTTACTGTTGGTAGGAACTTTGTTTTCTATTTATTGTTATATCCCCAGAGTCCAGAACAGATCCTTATACAAACTATGAACTCAATAATTTGTAGAAACAAATAATCAGTGAGGAACCTGGATTTATCCACTGTGATTTGCCATATGCATAGACTCTAACTTATATGGGGATATGTTGAAATGATTGAGTGAGGAACAATTAACAGGATAAAACACAAATACCAGCTATTATATGTTAATGGCTGATATCCCAAATGGGATGTTTGTTTTCTCTATTCAGAATTTTAAAAAAGCAAGCAATTAAATTTAATATTTAATTGCATCATTTAATAAACAGCTATATTACAAGCAAAATTGCTACATTATTTATTTATACTATAATATTTCATACCTAAATTGTGTGAAACAGGCAGTTCTCTAGACTCTTTAAAGAAACACACTTATACCAGATAAAAATAGTCTTTGAAGAAGATGATGACATTACTCAGCTGAAAAAACTCTGTCTTAATAAATTAAGTAATGCCTTATTCTTTCTGAATTGTTTGTTTTTATTCTTTCCAGCAAGTGCTAATCTTGTTTGAACAGGTGGAATAATGAGAGGCAAAGTGAATGTGCCTTTCAGAAAATATTTTGAATACATTATCTAAACTTTACCAGAATTGTTAGTACTAATTTATAGCATTCTCATGTAAAGAATCTGTGTCCTAAATTTCCTTTATAAGATAAACTTTCAGAATTTTTTTGTCTGATAGTTCACCAAATTGTGAAAACAAAGTGGTGATTTTTATTACTTCCTTGATTTTCTGTATTTACTAGCTGTGTATTTTTTAAAAAAACAGATGTAATATAAATTATATTCCTATAACTGAGCTTCAGGAGTGATATTGTTTGGATGTTTGGCCCCTCCAAATCTCATGTTGAAATTTGATCCCACTGTTGGAGGTGGGGCAGATCCCTCATGAATGGTTTGGTGTCCTCTGAGATAATGAGTGAGTTCTCACTTTATTAGCTCACATGAAAGCTGATTGCTCAAAAGAGCCTGGCACCAACTGCTCCCTCCCTTGCTCCTTCGCTCCCCATGTGACACACCTATTCCCCCTTTGCCTTCCACGTTGATTGGAGGCTCCATGAAGCCCTCACCAAGAGAGATGCTGACTCTGTGTTTATACAGTCTGCAGAACCATGAGCCAAATAAACCTTTCTTTATAAATTACCCAGCCTCAGATATTTCCTTTATAGCAACTCAAAACGGAGTAACACAAGGAGTTAGGCACATAGAGGACTGTGTTAGTTCTCCAGTAGACTGATAGTTTCACCTCTACCTGCAGTGTTCAGAAAAATACTGTAATTATGCTTCCTTTGAAGAAAAGCTCATCAGAAAGGGATGTGTATATAAACAGATACAGGACTGAAACAATAGAGTTTCTAGAAAATGCCACTGAATATTAGCATACCAATACATGTGGGAATGTGTTTGTATGTGTATATATCTCTGTTTAATATCTGTCTACCTGCCTACTTGTCTACTCAGAAGAAATGTGTTAATGTTTTCACTACAAAGAAATACCTATTAGAGAAAATGATACAAATCAATTGAGAAAAAAATTTATTTCACAGAGGATTCTACAATTCTAGGAGATTAATAGATGTGCCCTAAAATTTAGAATTTCTTATTTCAAGTTTAATTCCTGAAAATTTGTCACTTTCTCTAAGGTGCTCCCACGGAAACATGGATTACATTGATTATGAGCAGCATGCAACCATTTATAGTATTTCAATTGACATTTTGGATAAACTGCCTCAGGAGATCTGGTTTGTTTCCTATCACTGCCATATGTGCTGGCCATGAAAATACACCTTGCAGACATCCTAATAGAGTGGGCATTATCAAACAAGGCCCCTGGCTGTTGCACTTGAATTTGTTGAATTTGTTATTGTCTTTGCATGAAAGTCAAGATGAATGCAGCAGGGATCCAAAGATAGGTCTATTTCTCGGAGTCATAGGACTTTGGTTCTAGAAGTCCCCAGTAGCCTTGGCAAACTTAGAAAGGTCTGACACTTTTATCCAACCTTCTTTCTGCTCCTTCTTTACTGAATCAGACTTATGTCATGTTTTGATAACTGACTCAGCCTCTGATTGCTACTTCTCCATTTGCTCTTATAGGTGTTTCTTCCAATAAAATTCTTGCAGGTTTTTAAAATCCTTCCTTGGCAACTGCTTCTTGGAGGATCCTTGGTAACACATTCTATGACAATGTCTTTCCTAATTAGGAAATGATAGACTTGATTAACTGTCACCAGGGTAGGATATTACCAGAAATTTTGACATTTTCAATCCTAATATTTAATTAAACAAACTTAAAACTTGGGGGAAGATTGAAAGCCTGGCATTTTTGTTTTCAACATTTTCAAACTGCTCTTATACCTCAGAAATATTTAGATGCTTGATATGTTATGATATTTCTATTAGAAAACAGAAGAAAACTAGTTCAGGAACCTACAGTAAGAAATAAAAATATTTGGGATATATCATTGCTGGTAACAATTTCCTGTATGACAAGGGAAGCTCATAGCCAGGGTTGCTGGGAGAACAGTGACCAGCTATGATCCTGGAAATTGACCAGAATAAACTTTCTGTATTAATTTCCTATCACTGCTGCAACAAATTACCACACATTCAGTCGCTTAACACAACATAAATGTATTATCTCATGGTTATGGAGATCAAGAGTACAACATAAGTTTAATTAAGCTAAAATTAAGCTGTGTGCAGGGTTGATTCCTTCTGGATTCTCCAAGGAATCAGTTCCTTGCCTTTTTCAGCTTCTGGAGGCTGTTTGCATTCCTTGGCTGAAAATCCCTTCCTCTCATCACTACAATATCTTGCTTTTGTTCTCCCATCTTCTACTTCTAACTCTAATCCTCTTGCCTTCCTCTTATAAGGACACTTATGATTATATTGGGTCACTCAGTAACCAAAAATAATCTCCTCATTTATGCTTAATTTAATCACATCAGAAAATATAAAACATATATCTTGTGAATTTATAAATCATTATTCAACCATGAAATCACAGCTATAATTATGCATTAGCTAGTATAACACCAATCTCTGATAATTATAGTGCATGATAAGAAATTTGCAAAAAAAATATTTTACATATATTGCCATTGTCGGAAAACTTACTAATTAGTATATTGGAGTTATAATATCTTTTATAATTCAAAATAGAAATAATACTTATTTAAATTATATTAAATTAAGATTACATACATTACATTTATATATATATATATATATATAAAACAATTTACATAATTCCAATACCTACCTATAACACTTTGTCATTAAACCCAATAAACACACTGGCCGGGACTAAGATATCAAAATAAAATAATTTTTATGTATTTATTTCTACTTTTATTTCTTTTCTTTTTTGTAAGGATTAGAAATTGATAGAAGAGAATAAAAAAGTTATCAATTTAATTTTAAATATGAATTGATTTTTATTCTATTTCAGAAGCTGGATTAGTCATATGGAGGCATGGTATATTCAAGAAAACCCAAAAGTTGCTTGTGAAAAAGTATGAGATAGTCCATGAATAATATGGGATAGAGAAGAACACGGGACCAGATAAAGAAGCTTGTATGCTGCATTAAGGATCACAGACTTTAACTTGTACTTAATGGAAAGAAATTAAAAGGCAGGAGAAAAGAAAATACACATTGAGTTTAATTAGTTATGTTAGCATTCAGAGAAGAGAGTTGAAAGGGCCCAGCCTAGAGTTCTGGGAAACCAGTGAGAATGGTACTTTGAGTGACTGTAGAAAGAAAAGGCAGAGGACAAGGCAGATTAAATGTGAAGATGTACAAGTGGCAAGGCTTGGCCACATCTATGGAAGGATAGGTGACTGTGTAGAACAATCAGAAAGTAGTAGTAGTACTTCCAACTACTTCCTGATAGCTCTACACAATTACCATGTAACAGCAAACAGGACTGGGAAACAAACCAAGAGTCACACGAGAGTGCTGCAAAACAAGCTTTATATTACAGGTGGGCTCAGAGGGGTCTCGCCTCCAAATTCTGAGCAATTGGGGTTAAAATATGCTGGTTTTGATATGCTTGTTATGAGGAAGTTGGTAGTTACAGAAGGAAGAATGGTTATAAGGCTTGTATGAAGTAAGGGTTATGAAAGTAGCTTAACCATGCCATTTGGCAGTTCTGCTATTGTAAGATAGAGTTTACAAAGATTTTTATAGTTGCTTAACCAGGCTATTATTAGGAGGGCAGTGCAGAATTTTTCCCTTACAACCTCACACCCAGAATGTTCCAAATCCATATTCTTCCACTCATGATGAAATTTTACTTTCTAACACTTTCTTAATGTCAGCTTGTGGGCCCTCCTTACAGAGTTGCCTAAATCAGAATTATATGGAAATTTTTCCTGTCCTTCCATCTCAAGAAATCACTTTCTTTGCTCATTCACAAGAAGCAACTCCTCATCTTTTCAAGTTTTATCATGAGCTTGCAGCAATGCAGTCCCATCTTCAGGCCCCATGTCTAATTCTAGTGCTCTTGCTGTCTCCATCACATCTACAGCCACTTCTATCACTGAAGTCTTGAACTCCTCAAAGTCATTCATTAGGGTTGGAATCAACCTATTCCGAACTTCTATTAATGTTGATATTTTGACCTCCTCTCGTGAATCGCAAATGTTCTGAATGACATCTAGAATGGTGAATACTTTCTAGAAGGTTATCAATTTACTTTCCCCATATCTATTAGAGGAATCATTATCTATGGCAGCTATGGACTTACAAAAATTTCTTAAATAATAAGAGTTGAGGCTCAGTGTGGTAGCTCATGCCTGTAATCCTAGCACTCTCGGAGGCTGAGGCGGGTGGATAGTTTGAGCTCAGGAGTTCCAGACCAGCCTCAACAAGAGTGAGATCCCGTCTCTACTAAAAATAGAAAGAAATTAGCTGGACAACTCAAAATATATAGAAAAAAAAAAATTAGCCAGGCATGGTGGTGCATGACGGTAGTCCCAGCTACTCAGGAGGCTGAGGCAGAAAGATCACTTGAGTCCAGGAGTTTGAGGTTGCTGTGAGCTAGCAGTGATGTCATGCTGTGATGCCATGACACTCTAGCCTGGGCAACAGAGTGAGACTGTGTCTCAAAAGAATTAATAATAATATTAATAAGACTCAAAAGTCAAAATTACTTCTTTATCCATAGGCTGCAGTATGGATATTGTCTTAGTAGGCATAAATACATTAATCTTGAACTTTTCCATCACAGCTTTTGGGTAACTAGATGCGTTTTCAATGAGCAGCAATATTTTGAAAGCAATCTTTTTTTTTTTTTTTTCCTGAGCAGTAGATCTCAATAGTGGGCTTAAAATATTTATGTTATAAACAGATGTGCTGCCATGTAAGCTTAGTTGTTCCATTTATAGAGCATAGCCAGAGTAGATCTAGCATACCTCTTAAAGGCACTGACATTTTTGGAATGATAGATAAACATTAACTTTAACCTAAAGTCACCAACTGCATTATTCCCTAACAAGAAAGTTAGCCTGTCTTTGAAGCTTTGAAGGCAGGTATTGACTTCTTTCTAATCATGAAAGTCCTAGATAGCATCTTTTTCCCATAAAAGGCTGTTTTTCTATACTGAAACGTTTTATAGTGTACCTACTTTCATCAATTATCTTAGCTAGTTCTTCTGGATAACTTATTGCGGCTTCTCTATTAGCACTTGCTGTTTTACCTTGTGCTTTGATGCTATGGATATGGCTTCTTTCCTTGAACTTCATGAACCAAGCTTTGCTAGCTCCAGCTTTTCTTCTGTGGCTTTCTCATCTCTCTTAGGCTTCATAGAATGGAAAATATTTAGGCTTTGTTTGGATTAGCATTTGGCATAAGGAAATGTTGTACCTGGCTTGATCTTTTTTCCAGACCATTGTAATTTCTTACTAAAAACAATAAGGCTATTTCATTTCATTTTCTTATTTTCTTTTTTCCTTTTTTTTTATTTGGAAACAGTCTAACTCTGTTGCCCTTGGCTGGAGTACAGTGCTGTTATTGTCACTCACAGCAACCTCAAACTCCCAGGCTCAAGCAATCCTCCTGCCTCAGCTTCCTGAGTAGTTGAAACTACAGGTGCACACC
This sequence comes from Microcebus murinus, assembly GCF_040939455.1. Lineage (NCBI taxonomy): Eukaryota > Metazoa > Chordata > Mammalia > Primates > Cheirogaleidae > Microcebus > Microcebus murinus. Next base: position 21,182,615 of record NC_134114.1, read on the forward strand.
ACTGTGGCTAGCTAAATTTTCTTTTCTTTCTTTTTTTTTTTTTTTTGTAGAGGTAGGATCTTGCTTTTGTTCAGGCTGGTCTCAAACTCCTGAGCTCAAGCAATCCTCCTGCCTCAGTCCCCAGAGTGCTAAGATTTTAAGTGTGAGCTATTGGACACAGCCAGTGGGTGCAATGAGATGTTCATATATTAAATATATCCTTGGCTACTACTCAGTATGGAAGCCTTTCTGTAAATTATCCAGGAACATAGAATCATTCCATCTTCATTTTCTTATAATTCATGTTTTCACTGGAGTAGCACTTTTAATCTTCTTCAAGAACTTTTCCTTTGCATTCAGAACTTTTGGAAGCTTTTGACAGACTTCCTCACTAATTGTAATCATTTCCAGCTTTTCATTTAAAGTGAGAAACTTGTTACTCTTCCTTTCACTTGAACATTTAGAGGCCATTATAGTGTTATTAATTGATTTAATTTCAATATTTCTTTTCTCAAGGAATAGGAACCCCCCAAAAGAAAAGAGAGATGGGGATACAGCTAATTGGTAAAGCAATAGAACAAATATAACACACTTATTGATTAAGTTTGCCATTTCATAGGGACATAGTTTATAGCACTCCAAAACAATTTGCAATAATAACATAAAAATTGACTGATCACCATTCACAATAACAGATATAATAACAATGAAAATAGCTTCTATAATAAAGATTTAAAGAAAGAATATAGTTTCATACAGCTGTACATTGTGTTTGTATTTGAAGTTAAGTGTTATTACAAAAGACACAAAAAGTTAAATAAAAAGTTTATAAAGTAAAAATGTTACAGCAAGCTAAGTTTAATCTATTTTTGAAGAAATAAAGTTTCTATAAATTTAGTGTAGGCTAAGTGTACAGTGTTTATAAAGTCAACTCTAGCCTACCATAATGTGCTAGGCCTTTACATCCACTCACTACTCTTTCTGTCCCCTAGAGCAACTTCCAGTCCTGCAAGCTCCGATCATCATAAGTGTCCTAGACAGGTGTACCATTTTTTATCTTTTATGACTTTTTTTTACTGTATCTTTGTTGTTATTGTATCTTCACTGTATCTATGTTTAGATACACAAATAGTTACTGTTGTATTACAATTGCCTACAGTACTCAGTACAGTAACTTACTATATAGGTTTGTAGCCTAGGAGCAATAGATTATAGCACATAACTAGATGTATTATTGCAGGCTGTGCCAACTAGATTTGTGTAAGTATACTTTATGTTATTTGTACAATGATGAAATTGCCTAATGACCCATTTCTCAAAATGTATCCTGGTCATTAAGTGATCCTTGGTCATTAAGTGATCCTGGTCATTAAGTGATCCTTGACTGTATACATTATTTAAAAATGTTTCATTCCTATTTAGATGCATTATTTTTTCTCATATTTTTAGCCAAATGAAGATTTAGGTAAATATAATTGCATATAATACATCCATTCTGGCATAATTGCAGTTCTATGGCATTGCAAAGATATTTAGAGTGACAAATTTCGATCTTTGCCTATTAAATATATCCTTGGCTACTACTAAATATGGAAGCCCTTTCTGTAAATTATCCAGTAACATTGAATCATTCCATCTCTAATATAAGTACCTTGAGAGTTGGAAAATTATAACCCATGTATTTACAGATTATTACAAAGAATGTGAGAAACTTTCTTCAATTTCTCTATTAAGTAAAGAAGTGAAATTTAGTTTTATCTAAATTATATTTCTCCCTGGACATACTGTATGTCAGATTATTTTTTTATTTTGTTAAAAATATGAAAAAAATTTATAAAGAACCTTAAAAAAACTAATGAGAAACTCTGGGTAACACTTTAATATCATTTCTAAACCCAAGGACCCTGATAATGAAAGAAATTGAGCAAGACAAAAGAATTAAAACAAGCAGAAAAAATTACCTTAAGAGGTCAATATACTTATTTATACTGTGAGTATAATTCTAGAATACTGGGATATAGTAATCAAGTAGAAAGAGTACAACTGAGAATCACAAATAAACATTATTAAAAGGTATTGAAATTATCTCCTCATTGAATCACTGACCAAATATATGATATTATAAAAAATACTTGACATATTTTGGCTCTAGATTTTTATTTCTATATTTTGAAGGGTTGAATATATTTGATATTTAGTTCTAAAACTATGTTCTGACCAGCCACAGTGGTTTCCCGGAGGTATTCTAAAGGCTCTGCTGAGGGGCATTGGGAAATTAGGAAACAGACAAATTCACTCTAGGCTTCACCTCAACTTTTTCAGTTACAACAGCACTTTTTAAACTTTGAATTGTTTTTTAACATATTGGGTTTTTCTGTTAGGTGTCACTTGTATAAAGCTTCCCTGACTTTAAAGACAAATGATTCAAAAAATGTTGGACTTATTAATCTCTGAAATTCAGTGATGTTCTTGGTGAAAATTCATGCTTATTTTTTACATATTTAATATGCTTTATAAACAAAGATTTCAAGAAACTATTAAAACTTTTATGATATTTGAAAATACATAATCTGATGTTTCATGTAATTATGCATATCAATTTAAGTAGAAATTTAATTATCGACTTATGCTAAAAATATATTGTATTCACATCAATGAAACAGTGAAACCATGTAAATTAACACAAAGCCCAATATATCAGCTTTATTTCTTTTCAACTATAAAAAATCCTTTTGTAATAAAAATAATATAATTCTATACTAGCCTGGGCAACAAATCAAGATGGTTTTCTACCAAAAATAAATTACCAGGCATTATTGTCTACATCTGTAGACCCAGCTACTCAGGAGACTTAGGCAGCAGAATCACTTGAGCCTGGGAGTTGGAGTATACAGTGAACTATGATTATGCCACTGAACTCCAACCTGGGTGACAAAGCAAGATCCTGTGTTTAAAAATAAACAAATAAATAAACACAATTCTATTAAAGCTTTCTTACTGAAACTTATTTTCCAGCACAGATATGACGTTCTTCAATTTAACACATTATATGAAAATCCAAAATGACAAGCACAACTTAGCCTGCAATAATTCATGTGATAGAATTGATTTAATTGAACAAATGGCTTCTCTACTATGTAAAACAGAATATATTTCATAATTTGCATTTATATAAGTACATATTGAAAACAAGAACTACATTTCCTATATTTCCTACTAATCAGTGTAAAATTGATACCACTGAAAAGAAAAGTGCTATTAAGCCAATATTTTGTTGTGTTCTAATTATTTTGATTTTATCTTATATTTATCTGATTTTAAAAATAGCATTAATTATTGAATATGAACACTTCATAAATGAACAATTTGTGAATTATGATGAGTGACTCTATCAATGTAATCACTACTCAAATAAAGGAATGCATATTAAACATATTTCAGATGAGATCAGGGGCATTAAGGGTGGTATAGCCATGGACCATATTAACCATATTTCAAAAGCTTCTTTCATACCCCTTCTCAATCATTAATGTTCTCTATTCCACAAAAGAAAAAAAATCATAATTTCTAACACCATAGTTGAGATTACCTGAAATGTATGAAAATGAAGCAATGCACTATACACTTTTTTTTTTGTGCCTGCTTCTTCTCAACTTTACATTTGTGAAATTCACCATGTTGTGTTTAGCATAAGTTAATTCAGTTTCTTTCCAATGCAGCTTTGAACAATGGAACTTACTGCAATGAGGAAATGTACTATATCTGGGAATTGTTGCGTTGGGCAGCACCACTACAGTGAATATCATTATTTAAATATTTTTACTCATTCAATTCTTCAAAAACATCAGAGTTGTTCTCAATGGGACTATTATAAACAGTGGTGCTATGTACTTTTGTGCACACATCCAATGGTGCACCTATGTACTCATTTTTATTATATTTATACCTATATATACACCAAAGGGAATGTACATGTTCCAATTAAATAGACAGTAAAAAAGATTTTCCAAACAATTTGTGGTAATTTAGTTACACCAGGAACCATGAACGTTCTTATTGTTCCACAAGCATTTCCACCCTCAGCATTATTGTTTTGTTTTGATTTTTTCAATTTCATTTATCTACAGGAGATGCAATGGCATCATACAATGATTTATTTTGCATTTTCTAGATTATGATTGAGGTTGAATACCAATTATATTCTTATTGACCATCTGGATATCTAATTTTGTGAAATGCTTTTTAAATTACATTTCCATTTTTTCCAGTATGTTCTTATTGACTTGTAGAAGTTAGATACATTCTGGCTTAGACATTTTTGGGGGTGTATGTCTGGCACATATATGCTACTATTCTTTAGATTTCTTTTCATTTTTATAAAAGGGTCTTAGGGTAACTAAATTTATTTAATTTTAATGAAGTTCAATTTGTAAACGTTTTTCCTTAAGATTAGTGCCTTTCATGTTATATAGTCAGCCCTTGGTATCTGCAGAGGATTGGTTCCGGGATTAGTTCCAGGACCTCCCTCTGTTACCAAAATCCCTCGTAATTTATAAATGTTTTTCCTTAAGAGTAGTGCCTTTCATGTTATACAGTCAGTCCTCAGTATCTGCAGGGTATTGGTTCCAGGATTGGTTCCAGGACCTCCCACTGATACCAAAATCCTTTATGTGTTCAAGTCAATTATATAAAATAGGGATAGTGTAGTATTTGCATATTACCTACACACATTTTTTAATTATATTTTAAATTATCTCCCAATTACTTAGAATACTTTATGCAATGTAAATGCTATATAAATAGTTGTTAGTTATACTGTATTATTTTTTATTTTTTTTAAATTCTGGAATATTTTTAATCTTCATTTGGTTGAATCTACAAATGCAAACCCCATAGATATGGAAGGTCACTTGTACATAGGAAAACAAAAAAACTTTCTCTAATGCAAAGCCATGAAACCATTATTGTTTCAATCTAGAAGCTTTATAGTTTTATCGTCAACTTTCAGATGTGTAATTTCCATGGAATTGATTTTGAAGAATAAAGTGATGTAGGAATTAAATTGCTTGTGTTTTTGTTTGTTTGATTTTTATTCTCATCAGAATAGCCAGTTAACCTAGAATCATTTGCTGAAAAAGACTGAATTCCCTTTTCCTAAATCAAGTGTACACATGTATCTGGGTGTTTTGTTTTGTTTTTTTCCCTCCTGGTATTACTATTCTGTTCAGTTGGTTTGTTTACCATTGTACCTGGCTCCTCTTGGTGTTAATTTTTACCATTTTATTTTAAATATAGATTTTATTTTTATCATTTATCTTATGTAACCATATTAATGAGCACAATAATGTGGGAAATTTCAAGAGGGAAATGCTGCCATCTTCAATAGTGACATTGTTTTTGCATTTTTTTCTGGTATTCATGACTTTGTGTGTACATATGTGTGTTTGTGTGTGAGTGTGTGTGTGTGCCTGTGTGTGTGTGTGTGTTATTACTGTGGCTAGAAAATTCTGATCAATATTACCACCAGTGGTTATGGCACACAAGTATGTCTTTTTTATTATCATAAATGTAAATGCAGTTATTGTTATGCTTATCTATGATACTGGATTTTTCAATTGAGACAGAAAATTGTTTGTTGTTAAGAAAAGACAATTCTATTTCAAGGATATAACATTTTAAACCACACAAAGTAGTAGTGAACAGAATTATATATAATATTTCAAAGGGATCTTAATAGTGCATATTTTTATTAACATTATTAAACTTCTTACTTCTCTTATAATAAATTAGCATATGGTTAATTTCTTCGTGTATACAATATTATGGTGAATTTTATTCAATGACATATTAGATGTTTAAATGCTATTTGATTGGTTTGTTTGTTTATTCATTTTTATTCCTGCTTATATTTTCTCTTAAAAATGTCTTGGATCACCTGCACCTGAATATTTATAGCAGCATAGTTCACAATTGCAAAGATGTGGAAACAGCCCAAGTGCCCATCAATGTATGAGTGGATTAATAAAATGTGCTATATATGTATCATGGAGTTCTACTCAGCCATAAAAACAATGATGAACTAGTACCTCTTGTATTATCCTGGAAAGAGCTGGAGCCTATTCTACTAAGTGAAGCTAGTTTATTACATTTATTCTACTTATTACACTTATTCTACTAAGTGAAGCTACGAAACTGCACAAGAATAGAAAAATAAACACCACATGTATTCACCATCAAATTGGTATTAACTGATTGATACTTATGTGCACATAATAGTGACATTCATTGGGTGTCAGGAAGATGGAACGGGGAAGAAAGGATAGTTATATATATACTTAATGGGTGCAGTGTGCATAGTCTGGGGAATGGACACCCTTGAAGCTCTGACTCAGGTGGGGCAAAGGTAATATATGTAACCTAAACATTTGTACCCTCATAATATTCTAAAATTAAAAAAAAAATCTTAGATTAGTTGTTGTGATTAAATTTTAAAAATATATTCGGGGTCTATACATAATATGGTCCTTAAATATTTCTCTTTTTCTCATCCTAAACTCAATAGAGTACATGTGAAAATTCAATGTACAAGCTTAACTGAGTCTATTACTGAAAGAAAATAAGCAATCAAAGACAAACCCCTGTTTTAAATATAATTGCCTATGGAGGTGGAAAAATGGAAACATACCCTAATATTTTGAACAGGAAGGCCAGTGAATGGGTAGAGTATAAATCTGAATAATCTCTTGGTCCACTAGGGTTGGCAGTTTCCTGCAGTTGAAAGAACATAATGAAAATAAACTTATTGAACTTTCTAAACATGTGCTAGTAAATACAACTACTTTCGTTTTAAAAGTGTGTTGTGTTTAGACAACTCAAATCTGTAGCCACGCGTGATTGTGTAAAAAGACTGAATATAAAATGTTAAAACCCTTCATTGACTAGCTGTCTTACCTGGAAAAAGCATTTACTCTCTATACAAATTAATTCCCATATATATGTGTAATAGATAATATATTAGTAACTCTTGTAGAGTTTTGTGAAGATTAAATGATACAATCCTAGTAAAACTCCCACAGCATATTTCTTGCTGCTTAGTATAAGCTCAATAAATGCCATTATTATCTTTGTGGTTTTGGTATTTTCTTGTTCTTAAACTTGTAGCCCTTCAAATCTTTAGCCCTCAAAAAGGATTAAATAACATTAAAATCCTAAAACTGGCAAATTATTTCACACAGAATGTTTTATACACCAGCCAAAATATGAATCAATTTTGAATTTTCTTACCTCTGGTTTGCTAACACTGCATGTAGTTAACATAGTTTAATGCTAAATTATTGCATGTGAAAGACAGCAAATAGTATTTAAATTATTCAAATTTTTTACTAAGCTGGCAATACTAATTCATTCTAACATCCTGATCAGTAACTGGAAAGGAAAGGGACAGAAATGCATCACTCACTGAATATTTTACAATCCATTTACATAAATATTGGTGAAATAAATGATATTTAAAAAAAGCACAGAACTTTACATCCAATAAAATATGCTACTCTCATTATTGCCAACAGGACAGGTTCTAAAAATGTTGGCAGATCTATACATTTAGGTTAGTAGGATTCAGTCATTCACTTTTATGCTTCCATAAATATATCAAGGATAGAAATACGTATTTGTGGATGTGCTATAATTTATTTTAAAGCATACATTGAGAAAAGGAATGATTTCTTGTACAATGGCAAAAACACAAAAAGGAAACTACACGTTCAGATGATGACACGCCTATATAATTTATTATGGGCACATGATAATTAGATTAAATTCTACTTCAGCCTTTTAAGGCTAATTCTCTAGTGGTTATATGTAACGATAGCATTATGTTAACAGAGGCTCACAAGGTACTGATTTTAGAGTTTTTAGGACTAATGTTTGCTACAAGACTAACTGAATCAGTGGCTGCAGGAAAAATTGGCACAATTTAGGATGGCCACTATTCTATTTGTGAAGAAATTACTGAATTAAGCTTGGTAAAATTATTGAACTACATGCTATTTGTCATTCAATTTAAGCAGGTAGTTTTGGTGCCTAGAAAGACTTTTAAAGTGAATTTTTTAGAACCAATACTTGATAAGCCACTTCTGAGTTCAAGATGGATTAGGAAACTTAAGTTAAAAAAATGAAGAAGTTAAAGCAAAATGAAAAGTAAATTAACAGAGAAGTTGCTGTCGTTTATCATACCTTAATAGAAAAATTCTCTCTCTTGCAGCATTTAGTAGTCCATCATCTTCAGTAATCACCTTTGTAGTTTTGAATGCTGGTAGCTGCTTCATTTCAGAATAGTCACATCAATCACCTCCTGAAGATTTCTAGTCAGTGGAGTTAATAAGAATTGTGCACATCACCTCATGATTTAGGAGAGGTGAAAGAGAAACCTCTGATAATACAGCAGTCAGAGACATTGTGGGTAAATCATTGTTTAGAGGAAAATTTCTGGAAAAAGTTACAAAAAAATTTCTTGATAAATTCAGACTGAGGTATTAGTACAGTTGGATATAAACAACCATGAATCAGTCACATGTTTGGGTGAAAGCCACTTCAAGTAAAAAATAAAAAGGTAAAAATATTTATATTTTATATATGTTTACTGAATAAAGATATTTGGTAATTTCAATCAGTTTAATTATTTTAAAATAATTATGTCCATAATATCTACTTTATCAATTGAACAACAAAGAACATATAGAATATTTTACACAAAACACACCAAAATAAATGTACTTATTCAAATTTAATGTGATAGAATAATTAAGCCGTATAACATATCTTACATCTATACAAAATTCTAGTGCATTCCTGTATTTATGGAGCTCCAGCTGTCAAATATCAAGGTAAAGGTAATCAAGAAGAAGGGCTTTATGAAAGAAAAATAAGAAGAGGTGGTAATAAACTTTAAAAATTCTTTATATCCAGCAATGATAATTATGAATAAATAGTATCACATTTTCTCTAATGAAAACTATACAGTCATAGAATAGATGTATACCTAAAAACCTAAGTGTCATTAAAATAACATTCAAACATGAAATACATGGAAAGAACATTTAGTTTAAATAAAATGCAAAGGCCAGCATATAAGGATCCCATAACTAAGAAATTAATTGTTTTAATAGTAGATGGTGTTCTTCAGCACTCAATAAAACAAACACTGACATCATAAAGCAGCTTAGTTTATAAATAATAAATAAATAAGTGAATAAACCCTATGTGACATTCTGATAAATGCTGTGAAATAATGAAAAATGTGAATAAAATATATATACTTATGTACATTTACAAATATATATGTACTTGTATCTGTATGTGCACATATATGGATATATATGTCAATATATATCTATTCTAAAAAGTTAATTGATTTAAATTAATATCAATATTTTTTGAATGTAAAGATAATACAGATAAATAAAATATAAACACAAAATCTCCATAGTTCCACACATGCTGAGACAGCATTTTCATTTCGTGATTGTGTACTGTATGAAAGATCATATAGATACGCTACAATAATATATTTTGAATGACTCTATGGCATTGTATTCTCTCTATGGTCCATATGGATTTAATCAACTTGGAGGTGGTTACTTTACTACCACCAAATATCTAATATTCCATTATTTTTATGTTCACACTTTACATAAATCTTAAATAATATTATTGCTAGTTCTTAGTATTAGGTTTTTGATAAATAAAAATATATGATAGGATTCAAATTTTCTTACAATTATTTAACATAAAATGTTTTATATTATCTTCACTAAAGTCATTGACATAATCCTTTTCATGTCTTTGTATATAATATTTTATCAAAGCTTAATATGTCAATAAAAAGTCTAAAAAATTATAAATCCAGTACTTGAAGCCCTGCCCCTAACCATGACAACCTAGATCAAGCTATATAGCATGTTCCTGGCACCCACAAACTTCAATGGTGCTCACTACAGTTCATTACTCACCTGAAAATGTAGCCAATATGCTAATCTCTATCATCTGTAGTAGGGAGAAAAATAGTCCCCCAAAGACACGTCTTAATCCCTGGTACCCATGAACATGTTGTTACACAGCAAGTAAGATTAATGATGGAGAATGAATTAGGGTTTGCTAATAAATGTACTTAAAAATAACTAGATTATCCCAGATTATCCAGGTTGTCTCCACATAATAATAAGGTTGTTTTTTTTTGTTTGTTTGTTTCAGGATATTGGGAGGGTACAAACATTTTGGTTACATTTTATATCATTGCCTCTCCCAAGCGGAGGTTAGATGCCTGCCCTTCCCACCAACAATGCACACTGTGTCCTTATTGTTGTGAGTTTACCCCCCCAACCTCCCATCCCTGGAGAATATTACTACCACATAAGCACCAATGTGTTAATCAGCCAGTACCAATTTGATGGTGAGTACAAGTGGAGGGATTTTATACATGGATGAGGGAGGAAAAAGGGAGTCAGAGAAAGAGTTGTGACAACAGAAACAGAAGTCAGAGGGATGCAATCATTTGCTTTCAAGAGAAATGGGGGTACAGGCCAATGAATGCAGACCTCCTCTACAAGCCAGAAAAGGCAAGAAAATGGATTCTTCCTTGGAGTCTGCAGAAAGAATGTGGCCCTGCTGACCCATTGATTTTAGCTCATTGACATCTATTTCAAACTCTTGACCTCCAAAACTGTAAGAGAATATATTTGTGTTGTTTTAATCCACTAAATTTATGGTAATTTGTTGTAGCAGCAATAGGAAACCAACACACACAGGGCTCACTTTTGCTTCTTTTTGAATTTTATATAAATTGAAAAATACAACTTGTAGTATGCATGTGGTGTCTGACTTCCATTACATAGCATTATAATGTAATAATAACATGTAGGACTACTTTGTTTAATTCACTGAGATTTAGTATTCATTTATAAGAACATACCCAAAAGAATATATCTCCTCTGTGGTACTGATCTTTATTGGTGCTTGCAGTTTTGAAGAATTATGAATAATGCCACTTTGAACATTATTGCACATGTATATTGAAGAAAAGTAGATACAAATGTAGACAAGTCTTTAGACACAAATGCATGTATGAACACACATGTATATATGTAGTAATGTTCATATATGAGTAGAAGTTCTTGGTCATAGTGTATGCATACATTAATTTAGGGGATACTGTCAAAATTTTCCCAAGTAGTTGTGCCAATTAGCCCTCTCACAGTCAGAATATAAAATCCTAGGTATTCCATACCTTGAAATACTTAATATTGTCAATCAGAGTTAATTATTCACTTGTTTAATTTTAGCTATTGTGTTTTGGATATGAGTAGACTAACTATTATAGGAGTTTTAGTTTGTATTTCTTTGATCGTTTTGTTTTGCATGAAGTCACGTATCCATCACCACAGAACCAAACATAATAGTTCCATAATCTCCAAAATTAACTTGGGCTGCCCCTTCCAAAGCTCCTGTTTTCCTGCCCTCAATCCTTGGCAACTACTAGTCATTTTCCAATCTCATAGCTTTGCATATTCCAGAATATCATATACATGGAATCATACAATATGTAACTTTTTGATCCTGGCTTCTTTCACTTAGCAAAATATATTTGAAACTTATTCATGCTGTTGTGTGAATTAATAGTTTGCTGGTTTTTTTATTGCTGATTAGCATTCCATTGCACAGATATACCGCACTCTGTTTAACTATTTACTTGTTGACAGGTAACTCGACTCTTCTAGGTATTTGCTCATGGTGAATAAAGTTATAAATATTTGTGTACAGTTTTCAATTAATTTGTTTAAATACATGGGAATGTGGTTTCTGGGCCTTAGATATATTTACCTTTATAGAAAATCAAAAGTGTTTTCTAAAATGACTGTACCATTTCCTATTTACAAAAACAATGTACGGGAGTTGAGGTTGTAGGTACCACCAGTTTTTTATTCTATTTTTACTCATTGTATTAGGAATGCAGCAATATCTTGGGTATTTCATTTTTGTTTTATATTACATTTCCCTAATAAATAATGATGTTGAGCATATATCTCTGTGGTTATTTGCTATCATAAATATATATGTGTTGGTGAAACATCTTATTTTATGTTTTTCCCATTGTTTAAAAAATTGTTTTTTTCTAATTATTGAATTTTAAAAGCTCTTTATACGTATTCTGCATGTAAGTCATTTATCAGATTTATCTGCTGCAAATATTTGCTCCAAACCTTGGTTTGTTATTTTCATTTGTTTAACATGTCTTCCACAGAACAAAATTTTTAATTTTGATAAGTCCACTTTGTAATTTTTTACTTTTATGGATCCTGTATTTTCTATCATATTTTAAGTTAGGTTTTATGTAAGGTGTGATGTATGTGTCAAGAATATATATATTTTTGCATACAGACATCCCATTATCATAGCACAATTCATTGAAAAGTTGTCAATACTCCATTGAATTGTGTGTTTTTTTGTACTTTTGTCTTTTAACTATATAGTTATATAGTTGGTATATATTGTCTTTTAACTGTATGGTTCTATTTCTAAGTTCTTAATTCTTTTCTATGATAATGGATGACTTTGCTGCTTATGTTTTATATATTTATTAACTATTTGGATATATGCATCTGCCAAATGCTGTCCAAACCTTTGTCCATTTGTTTATTAGATGTTATGCTTTTTAAATATATTGTCTTTAATTTTTTTGGATTTCCAGGAATCTATTTTTAGATAAATCTCTGATCTTTTTATTTATTAATGTTTACTCTGATTTTTAAGTAATATATTTATAAATTAGATATATTATCTGTTTTTAGTTGAATCTAGCTTATATTGTTCTACTTTTTATTTTCTTGATATAAATATGTTATTTTTTTAATGTTGTCATAGTATGCCTTTTTCTCTGAATATAGTGCTTTTTTCCTTATATCTCCATCAAGCTTTATATATCTCCACAAAGTATTCACGTTTAAGCTCTACTCCCTGCTATCTTTATTGGATTTTTCTTATTTTGTCATGCTTTTCTCAGCTTACTTTGAATTTGGGTGGATTCTCATTTTTTTTTTGGATCACTAATCCTTGCAGAACTGTTTTCTGCTTTTGAAGTTTTAGTTTCCTCAAATTATATCTTTCAATACATATAGGCTCTTTCAACTACCTATCAGTTGTTTCTCCTTGTAGTTAAACATTTTGTTTCCAGGAAATTATACATTTTAAAAATGGGCTGACAACTAAATTATGTCATGCAATTTACCTTTCTCTGTGTTTTCATAGTGTACTGTACAGCAGTTGTTAATGAATATAGCACATCTTATTAAAATTGCAGGTTGATTTATCTTTTTTCTCCCATATACTTGTAGAATTTTTAATGACAGAAAGGAAGTTTTAACTTTCTATCTACAAAATATAGTAGTGTTTGTCAGAGTTTACTGCATAACTATCATCCACTTTTCTATTTATCTTAGTATCTATTATCTATCTATCTACAGAGAGAAACATTTATTTATTAACACTTTTCTCCATGGATTTTTTTTCCATTTACTCAAAGCAATTCTCCACTACCCATTTACAGAAGGTTATTTTCAGGGGATCCTATAGTATTATGGTCTTTGTTTCTGTTTCTTGATCTCTCTTTCTTTCTCTCTCACTGTCACTGTAGTTATCACTTTTTGAAATTTTGATAAAGATAGAACTTTCTATTTGGAGTATTCCCAACAGTCAGGGTACTTAATATCCACATTCTAGTTATTAACAGGGCAGGTGTTTGTGTGCTTCTCATACATATATTGTCCATTCTTATTTTCTAACCAGTCAGGCTCTCAGGATAATGGTAAAGAAAATGTGTATCTATCTAAAATAACACAACTTAAACTTCTGCACTTTTTGTGTTTCCCACAATTCATGTGGCACTGTACTTTGAATTATTTGCACCTGATGGCAATTGTCTGATCTTGGCCATGGCAAAAATGTTTTAGATACTCAAAAGCCTACTTATTTTTGCTTCCTGATTGTAACATCTAAAATCATGATTGTATCATTAAAAATGAATGATTCTACAGAATGTTAATATTAGCATATTTTCAAGAATATTATCAATATTATTGGCAGATGCAAATGTTTCCCTCTGCTTACTTAAGACCTTAAATTGCTCACTTGGGTAATCTTTCTTTTGTATGAATAAAAACCATTAAAAATTAACAGTGCTTTTTGATCTTCCAGATATATGTTCCAAGAGAGTACATGAATTCTTTGGAATTCAGGTTTAGAATAGGTTTGAAAAATGAGAGGAAATATTTAACACATTAAAAGAGTTATCAGTAATATTTCATGTCCTTAAAATTGTATATCAGTTCTTCAGTATTGTTAACTGTGAGCCATCATAACAGCTGGAGTAAAGTAGGCCATATAATTGATCTGGTAGCCCCTGGTTTTCTTAAAGGTAGCTTAGATCCTCATTAGAGTGACAGAAAAGTTATTATGAAATAAAATTATGTACTAATGAACTGAATCCTTATAAAATTAGCCTTTATTTATCATTTACTCTCATTCTAAACCACTATCTCAATTTATTATCCTCACTTTTAATTGCCAATAGCCACAAATACAATGCAATGAAATAATGCAATTACTTATGAAATCAGATGATAAGATTTATGAAAATTGTAGAATTTCTCAGAAATCATGATAAACTTCTCAAATCTCATACAAAGCTATTGACACGTGAGGATCTGGCAGTATTTGACTAGGTACTATGAACAAAGAAAAAAAAACAGAAATGTGTATGATGTTATGTCTTCACTAGAATATGAATTAAATACCAGGAGGGATTAATGAAGCTCTGATGCACTTTAAAATCAAGGTATGGGTGGGATTGATTGCTTCTGTGAGCTGTGAGGGAGGGATCTTTTCCCAGTCTCCATCTTTGGTTTATAGATGGTCATCTTATCTTTTATGTCTCTTCACAGTGTTTTCTGTCTCTGAGTCCACATTTCCTTTGTTTACATGTACATTAATATTTAGTAATGCTTGTGTTTAACAACCAATTCATAAAACTTTTAGAAATTTAAAAATAGGCTTTTCATAGCCAAGATTAATCATTTCCAGTAAAAGTATATACAATTTCTTACTGTTCAATGCAAACATAAATGCTAGGTTTTTATGCCCATTTTTAAGTCCCACTTTTCCTCAGACCACTTCTTTAATAAAAACTGAAAAGTCTTCTTATGTATGTAAATTTAATGAATAGTTTGTGTAATGATGATAACTTTTACCTTACATTTTATTTGAATAAATATCCTTATATACAAGATATTATACACAAGAATATAGATGCATCATTTCCAGTAAAACTATATACAATCAAACACTGTTTAAGGAAAATATAAATTCTAGGCTTTTATCCCCACTTAATCTTCACCTTCTTTGAGATCATTTTTAATAAGCACAAAAAAAATCTTATTACATGTATACTTTTGTATGAATAGTTTGTCAATATATTGATGGTGATTCGAAGTTACATTTCATTTGTATCAAATGTCTTCCCATGTGCAACTATTGAGTTTATTCATACTTAGTGAAATTCTTATCTTGCAAAATAACCTAGATTATAGTTGACTAGATACATGATGAAAAATTTTGAAATAAAGGTGATAGCCATGAATTTCTTTAAGAACATTTAATATTACACATATAGAAAAGAGTAGCCTTTCCAACAATATTTTCCTTAGATGATCTTTCTTACAGATTAAATATTTAGTAAAAAATTATATATTATGTTTATGAGAAAGTATTAGAAGAAAGCCAAATTTCATATACTGCGTAAATGTCCACTTGCCTTATGAATTATCATTATCTTTATACTTTTATATCCAAGAGGTGAAAAGGAAACACTTATGTGCTGTTGGTGGGAATGAAAATTAGGAGACCGGTATGAAGATTTCTTAAAGAACTAGAAGTAGACCTACTATTTGATCCTGCAATCCCACTACTGTGTATCTATGTGTATCTACAAAAAAAAAAAAAATCAAAGAAAGAAAGAAATTATTCTGTCAAAAATATACCTCTACTCATATGTTTATTGTAACAAAATTCACAATCACAAAGGTATGAAATCAACCTAAGTGCCCATCAGCCAATGAGTGGACAAAAAAAAATATGATTCATAAGTAGGAGCTAAACTATGTCTACATAAGGACACACAGAATGCTATAATGGACTTTGGAGATTCAAAACAGGGGAGGAAAAAAGGGGGTCAGGGATAAAAACAGTTAACCATGGGGTACAATGTATACTATTTGGGTGATGCCCAGATGTAACCATTATACAATATATACATGTAGGAGAATTCAATTTGTACCTCCTAAAACTATTAAAGTTTTAAAAAGGGGAATAAATAAATACATAAATAATTTTTTTATAAATGAAAATCTTGTACATGAATGTTCATAGCAGCATTATTCATAATAGCTAATATATGGAAACAACATAAATGCTGTCAACTAATGAATAACTAAAATATATAACTAAATTATGGCACATCCATACAATAGAAACATATTCTCTGATACATGCTATAATCATGAATGAAGCTTGAAAACTTTGTACTAAATGAAGGAAGCCACACATAAAGAACGGCATATTGTATTATCATTCTGTTTATATGGAATGATTACATTTATATGGCCTTGCACAGGCAAATTTTATTCAATTTGTGTTTTCTTAAATAGGCAGATCCATATAGAATGAGAGTATGAAAGTGGTGATGTAGAGCTGCGGGAGAAGAGACTAAGAACTGACTATTCATAAGATACAGGGTTTCTTTTGGGGTGATGAAAATATTCTAAAACAATGGTAGGCCGGGCGCGGTGGCTCACGCCTGTAATCCTAGCTCTCTGGGAGGCCGAGGCGGGCGGATTGCTCGAGGTCAGGAGTTCGAAACCAGCCTGAGCAAGAGCGAGACCCCGTCTCTACTATAAATAGAAAGAAATTAATTGGCCAACTAATATATATAGAAAAAATTAGCCAGGCATAGTGGCGCATGCCTGTAGTCCCAGCTACTCGGGAGGCTGAGGCAGCAGGATCTCTTGAGCCCAGGAGTTTGAGGTTGCTGTGAGCTAGGCTGATGCCACGGCACCCTTAGCCTGGGCAACAAAGCGAGACTCTGTCTCAAAAAAAATAAAAAATAAAATAAATAAATAAATAAAACAATGGTGATGGTTGCACAACTCTATAACTATATTAAAGGTCATTGAATTATACACCTGAAATGAGTGATTGTATGGCATGTGAATTTTATCTCAATAAAGATGTTTTTAAAAATGAAAATTAAAATGTTCCAGACTGACACTTCTCTTCACAGAATACAATTTTTAAGAATATTAGTAATTAATCAAGACAACTCAAAAAAAATGGCATGAAACAAAGTCAAACAGCCTCTCTACTTCAGGGCTCATCAGAGTCATTCAAATTCTAATGTATATTATGATCCTTGTCCTTTTTGTACCAAAGTTAAGGATAGCTGTTGACCTTGAAGCATTTTGTTCTGATCTTTTACTGTTAACAGTTGATTGTACTTATTTCATGAAACAACCTTTGCAAAATAGTGTTCTGTGACTTGTCTTTTCATTCTTATTCTACTATAAATTTGTGCATGACTTTTCTCATTATTTTTAATGAGCATTTTGTATTTGAAAGGAATTATTAGATCATATATTTTTACTACTTTAACTTAAATAAACTTTAAAATATGCACAAATTAGTTACTTCTCTATAACTACACTCTCATATAGATGTGTGTGTATTAATAAAAGTTTACAGGCACAGATAAACATTATAAAGTTATGCTATTTAGCAAAACCAGAACAAGCTAGATGAGGAATGTGATATGTAATATACACAATATGAGAATATTGAATCTGGCCATTGTGACATTCTGAAGCTTAGCTGGTCTTTAAAACCATTTTATATAGTCATAATATTATACTTTTATGCATATATGTGACATATAAATTAAATTGGCATTTAATGGTTTATATCATTGAAAGAAGGACATTATGCTTGGCATGACGAGAACTTTAACATGAAGTAAGATACAATTGTACTATATCTAAAAAACTACAATCATTGGTTTTTTTATTGTCATTAGAACATGTAACATGAGATCTACCCCCCAAAATTTTTAAGTGTACAATACAATATTATTATACTATTAACTATAGACCCAATATTGTACAACAGATCTCTAGAATTTATTCAACTTGTATGATTGAAACTTTATACCCTTTGAATAGCAACTCCAAAATCACTCCTCACCCTACCCATTGACAACCACCATTGAGGACTATATAATTATTTTTTTCCATTAAAAGCAACATTAATGGTTAATTCTGTCACTTCCTGGATTGACTTGGTCAGTTTCCCTGACTCAATATTCTTATTAGTACAGTGTGATTTGACCTATATGCTCCATATCATCTCTTCATCTAAATTCCTACGATTTATTTTGCAATATGTTTTAAAAATAATTTGCCTACACCATATACCAATTAAACCTTATTATAATGTGATAATTTGCTTTGAATCAGACAGGATCTATTCTTTTTTAAACTGTCTGCAATCTTAGGAGTCTAACATTGGCAGTATTTGAATAATGCTACTAGCTGAGTCAGCTCTTGTTTCTAAGACTATTTTTGGTTCTCCTTATTTTGTTGAAAAATAAATGAAAAATAACTTTCCTTCACTAAATATCACATTTTTTGTTTGTTTGTGTCTAACCACAAAGGGTATTCAGTTTTGTTGTTGTGGGAGCATCTGGAATCAGCTGTGCTTGAATGATCCTGGGAATTGAAACCGTTAGCAGGAAAATGAGTTCCCTAGAACGTCTAGGGCCGTGGTGGAAGTATTTTAATGATGATCCACTTTCATTTGTATACTCAAAATTTCATTAAAAGATTCTGAACTTCTTTAAAACACTAATATTGTAGATTTTGAGGCAATTATTGCATGATGCCAAATGAGCCATTTAAAAATAATAAAAACAGTTTTCAGCATTTTATTGCATTCAAAAAGAGCAACTAATGCATTTTGTTATTTTGATATATTCTGAATGATTACTTTTAAAGCAAAACTAAATAATTAACTTTGTCTTTCGCTTCTTGGCTTCACATTATAGGTTATCAACAGTTGGGGAATCTTTTTGAAATATGCTGTACTTAGTAATAATTTTAAGGTAGTTTTATTCCTGTCTTTCCATTTTTCTGAAATACTAATGTTTGGAAGATAGTGAAAAATCTCTAGTAGCTCTTTGAAAATTTTGGTAAAATGAATAGCATATAATAATCTATAAAGCACCATTTATTACATAGCTAAATTTATATTTTCTGTGGATAGTGATTGAGAAGTTATAAGACAGTTAAATTTATAATCATAAAATAGACCTTATTCTTGGTTATTAAGTTTATATATCTGATTTTCTTGCTATAGAGAAAATTAGTGGAAATTATTTTTAAATATTAATCTTAGAAAGCTGATTTATAATAAGTTTATCATATAGTCACTCACTAACATGATGGTTTTGACAAGCATTCAGGTAATGAGTTACACTTATTCTCTCTCTCTTTCTATTTATATACATTTACTTAATAAGGTATTCCTTGAAATTATTTTGTTATTTATTAATTTACACATTTCAACTTTTAATTTGTATTTTCTTTTCTCAGATAAACACTTTATTAAAAGATGTAGAATATTTAACAGTTACTAACATGTTCATTTAATTGTTTTATGCTTTCAGTTTTGCAGGTTACAGAAATTTACTTCAATTGTTACTTTTTTAAAAACTTTTGGGTATTTAAACTAAAAGTAAACAAAGCAAAATTAAATTAAATGAAGGTAACTCAATAGTTATTCTAATAAAATCAATGAATCACACATAACAACTAAATGATAAATGCTGATTATCTATTATCTATCCATATGTCTATATCTATATTTACATCTACACCTATACATTTCTATATTCATTGGTGTGTTTTTATACAGCAGTGAAGTTATAAAAATTTGGGTAAAAATAGTAATTTCAATCACTTATGAACAGAAATGTTACTAATTTATTAAACATTTGTTATTTTAATGAATGAAAATGACAATTTTAATAAAGCACTGGGATAACTATCATATTCTTTTCCCCACAAATTATCAAATATATTGTAAAAATATAGCTTGAGTTTTGTGACTTATTTTGGGGATTTTGGAATGCATAATTTCTGTTTTTTTTAAATTGCAGGATATTTCCTGATGTTCTCAGTGATTTTCCTTTTCTTATTCCTGAAATTTAAGACCTCAATTTTTTTCCCCAAATCAATTATCCTGTACCTGGTGTGAGAGTTGACTGTTGTTGAAATGCAAATTATATTGTTCCACCTGGCATTTATATTAATTCATAAAATATCTATTAGTCCTTTACATATTTTAATTTTATTCTTTTAAGAGATAAGAAAGTATTTTATTTAAAAAATGGATGAAATAAAAAGTCCAAAGTTGTGACCAAACTTCAACGTTTTAAAAATAATAATTATTATCTTTCATAAGTAATATATTATTTATAAAGGTTATAAAACTACTAATGTACTTTTTTCATCGTATAATTTTACAATATTTCCTCTGGCTTTTATAGTTTTACAAACTTGATCAAGATTAAAAAAACAAAATTAGAGGAGGAAGATAAAGGAGCATACCTAAATTTATATTTGTTCATAAATTATGCTGGGGGTAGTAAAGAAAATTTTACTATTTTACCAGATTATAAACTTAAGACTAATTTATAAAAAGGTATTGGGGCGGAGCAAGATGGCGGACGAATAACATCGCCAAACAGAGTCTCACTGCAGAAAAGACAGATTCTAGCAGAAATTAGAGGAAAGAAGCAAGAAGACGAGCATACAGCGGACAAGGGCCGGAAGGAGGGGTACCTGAGACCCCGGGAGACTCCACGGGAGGAGGCTGCGTAGGAGAACTGGAGGCTGAGACCACCGCAGCAGTCCAGAGACCTGCACCAAGGGTAGGTGGATTTGCTGTTTCCCCTCCCCTGCATTTGGGACTGCTGGTGGGCTCCCCAGCAGGTGGAGAGACCTGTGGACACCAGCCCAGAGACCGCCGCCACTGCCAGCCAGCGGTGAGCCTGTAGCAGACATGGCACCAGGTTCTCAACTTCCTCCGGGCACCTCTGTGTGCACAGACCCGAGCCACACGGCAGGCGCCATATTGACTCCTCCTCCCCTCTGCCGACCCTACCCGCGGCTGCCCAGAGAGACAATACAGCCACCAGCCAGAGGCACCTCCGGGGAATGGGACCTTCCCTCTTGGGACCATACAGATGACTCAGGGGAACTCAGACTGTGAGCTCCCTACCCGCCCGCCCTCCCAGGTGCTGCTGGCACTGAGTTCCCAGGAGAACGGTGCCGACTCAGAGGCTGAGAGACATAGACCCAGCTTGGGCTCCCTGTGGGTGAATTGGGACCGGAAATCCTCTCCCTGGTGGGGATACAGTTTGAACTCTGGGACCCAGAGGTCGGACCTGCAGACCAGATCCCCTGCACCAAGGGCTAGCATTGCCCAGGGCACAGAAGGGTTATACGTGAACAGCCTACTGAGGTGTGTGTGCCTCCAGGGGCGGATCGGCGTCCTAGAGGGCAACCCTCCTCCTAGGAGGAGGCCGTGCGCCCAACCCAGGTGGCGTTCCTGTGCAGGGAACCTCCCCGCCGACATCACAGCCCCGGGAGGCCTGGTGGCTTGTGGTCTGGCCTGCTGGCAGAGGCCCAGGAGTCGCTGCGGACTTGGGGAGGGTGGAAAGAAGCAAGGCCCGGTCCAGACTGCTGGTCTCAGACAGCCCCGCCCCCACACCCAGACTTGCTAGCTGAGCGGGACCATTCCAGCCCCGCCCTGACAGCTTTCCCTGGAAGCGGAGAACAGAACTTTGACCCCTGCTAACGGCCTGAGGGCAGGCTTACACAAAATCCACAGCATAGCCTGTTCCTCCAAGCAAACGCCACCTACTGACAGGGACGGCATCCTGCACAGCCTTTTCACGGCACCCACTGACTCAATAAACAGGGAGTGGTCCAATTTCTCCCACAGACACCACCTAACGCCTCAGAAACTAAACAAGGTGTGTGAATACCCAAACAATAACTTAAGGAAAGAAACAACAACTGATCGACATGGGAAGAAATCAGCAAAAGAACTCAGGAAATATGAAGAACCAAACGGAAAACACACCCCCAAAGAGGAGCACCAGCCCCCTAGAAACGGACACCAACCAAAATCAGGAAACCAATATGACAGAAGAGGAATTTTATATGTGGATCATAAGAACACTCACCAAGCTGAAACAACAACTCAATAACCAACATAAAGGAACCACAAAAAGCCTCCAGGATATGGGAAAAGAAATAGACACAATGAAGAAAAGTGTAACCGAACTCCTGGAAATGAAGAATCAATTCAAGAAACTACAAAATACAGTGGAAAGTCTCAAGAACAGGGTAGATGAAACAGAAGAAAGAGTATCAGAGCTTGAAGATAACACCCTCCAATTAAATAAATCAGTCACAGAAATAGAGCAGAGAAACAAGAGAAAAGAGCAAAGCCTACAAGAGCTGTGGGATTATGTGAAGAAACCTAATGTGAGAGTCATAGGCCTACAAGAAGGGGAAGAAGACAACACTCAAGGGTTGGACAAGCTGTTTGAAGATATAATAGAGGAAAATTTCCCAGGCCTTGCTCAAAATCTTGATATACAAGTTCAAGAAGCTCAGAGGACCCCTGGGAGATTCAATGCAAACAGGAAGACGTCACGACATGCAGTCATCAGACTGACCAAAGTATCAACTAAAGAGGCCCTTCTAAGAGCTGTAAGACAAAAGAAGCAAGTAACATACAAGGGAAAGCCAATTCGAATAACATCAGACTTCTCTAATGAGACCTTACAAGCAAGGAGAGACTGGGGCCCCATTCTCACTCTTTTGAAACAAAACAATGCCCAGCTGAGAAATATTATTCCCTGCAAAACTAAGCTTCATATATGAAGGAGAAATAAAAACATTCTCAGACAAGCAAAGGCTCAGAGAATTTACCAAGACAAAACCAGCCCTACCAGAAATACTTAAAACAGCGTTACGTACGGAAAATCATAATAATAACCCACAAATATAAAAACAACCAAACCCCAAAGATATTAAAGGCCAGATATTACAATGGCTTAAGACAGAACTCATAGCAACAACATCCAACCCAACATAATGAACAGTAATCTACCTTACCTATCAGTTCTCTCAATAAATGTGAATGGCTTAAACTCTGCACTCAAGAGACATAGGCTGGCTGAATGGATAAGAAAACACAGGCCAAGTATATGCTGTCTTCAGGAAACACATCTAACCTGCAAGGATGCATATAGACTAAAAATAAAAGGGTGGAGATCAATATTCCAAAAAAATAGAAGCAAAAAGAAGGCTGGTGTGGCAGTTCTAATTTCAGACGATTTAGTTTTTAAACTAACAAAAGTAGTGAAAGACAAAGAGGGTCATTATATAATGGTGAAGGGCACAGTTCATCAATAGAGATAACAATTTTAAATATATATGCACCCAACTTAGGTTCACCCAGTTTCATAAAGCAAACCTTACTGGAACTAAGCAAATGGATTAATAGCAGATCCATAATCACTGGTGATTTCAACACCCCACTGACGGCACTTTGACAGATCCTCCAAACAGAAAATTAATAAAGAAATAATGGACTTAAACAAAACTCTAGAACAATTGGGTCTGACTGACATTTACAGAACATTCTACCCAAAATCCACTGAATATACGTTCTTCTCATCAACTCACGGGACATTCTCTAAGATTGACCATATCCTAGGACACAAAGAAAATCTCAAGAAATTTTAAAAAAATAGAAATCATACCATGTACCTTCTCAGATCACAGTGGAATAAAACTAGAAATCAACCCTAACAGAAACTCACATTTCTACACAAAAACGTGGAAATTAAACAACCTCCTACTAAATGATTACTTCGTAAATGAAGAAATCAAGACGAAAATAAAAAAATTATAAGAAGAAAACGACAATGGAGAGACAAGTTATCAAGTCCTCTGGGACACAGCTAAAGCAGTTCTGAGAGGAAAGTTTATCTCCATAAATGCCTATAACAAAAGTCAAGAAGATCACAAATAGACAATCTAATGAAACGACTCAAAGAGCTGGAAAAAGAAGAACAGACCAACCCCAAACCCAGCAGAATAAATGAAATCAACAAGATCAAATCAGAACTAAATGAAATTGAAAACAGGGAAGCTATTCAGTAGATTAATAAAACAAAAAGTTGGTTCTTTGAAAAAATAAACAAAATTGACACACCATTGGCTAAGCTAACGAGAAGCAGATAAGAGAAATCTCTAATAAGCTTCATCAGGAACAAAAAAGGAGATATCACAACTGATCCCAAAGAGATACAAGATACAATTTATGAATACTACAAAAATCTTTATGCACACAAACTGGAAAATGTGGAGGAAATGGACAAATTTCTAGAAACACACAGCCTCCCTAGGCTCAACCAGGAAGAAATAGATTCCCTGAACAGACCAATCTCAACAGCTGAAATAGAAACAGCAATTAAAAATCTCCCTAAAAAGAAAAGTCCCGGTCCAGATGGCTTCACACTCGAATTTTACCACACTTACAAAGAAGAACTTGTACCTATCTTGCAGAAACTATTCCACAACATCGGGAAGAATGGAAACCTCCCTGACACATTTTATGAAGCGAATATTGCTCTGATACCCAAACCAGGAAAGGATGCAACAAAAAAAGAAAACTACAGACCAATTTCCCTAATGAATATAGATGCAAAAATTTTCAACAAAATCTTAGCTAACCGAATCCAGACACTTATCAAAAAAAAAAAATCCACCACGACCAAGTGGGCTTCATCCCAGGGATGCAGGGATGGTTCAACATACGTAAATCTATAAATGCAATTCACCACATCAACAGAAGCAAAAACAAAGACTACATGATTCTTTCAATAGATGCAGAAAAAGCTTTTGACAAAATTCAACACCCTTTCATGATACGAACACTTAAGAAAATAGGCATAGAAGGGACATACCTAAAAATGATACAAGCCATATATGACAGACCCATAGCCAACATCATACTGAATGGGGAAAGATTGAAATCATTCCCACTTAGAACTGGAACCAGACAAGGCTGCCCACTATCTCCACTTCTGTTCAACATAGTGCTGGAAGTCTTGGCTACAGCAATCAGACAGGAAAATGGAATCAAAGGTATCCAAATAGGGGCAGAAGAGATCAAACTTTCACTGTTTGCTGATGATATGATATTGTATCTAGAAAACCCCAAAGATTCAACCAAGAAACTCCTGGAACTGATCAATGAATTTAGTAAAGTCTCAGGATACAAAATCAACACACAGAAATCAGAGGCATTCATATACGCCAACAACAATCTCATTGAGAACCAAATCAAAGACTCAATTCCCTTCACAATAGCAACAAAGAAATTAAAGTACCTAGGAATATATTTAACCAAGGATGTAAAAGACCTCTACAGGGAGAACTATGAAACACTGAGGAAGGAAATAGCAGAGGATTTAAACAGATGGAAATCCATACCATGCTCGTGGATTGGCAGACACAATATCATCAAAATGTCTATACTACCCAAACTGATCTACAGATTCAATGCAATACCTATCAAAATCCCATCAGCATTCTTCACAGATATAGAAAAAATAATTTTACTATTTGCATGGAACCAAAGGAGACCCCGAATATCAAGAGCAATTCTAGGCAACAAAAACAAAATGGGAGGCATTAATATGCCAGATATCAAACTATACTACAAAGCTGTAGTAATTAAAACAATATAGTATTGGCACAAAAATAGGAACATTGACCAGTGGAACAGATGTGAGAATCCTGATATAAAACCATCCTCATATAGCCATCTAATCTTTGATAAAGCAGACAAAAACATACGTTGGGGAAAAGAATCTCTCTTTAACAAATGGTGCTGGGAAAACTGGATAGCCACCTGTAGAAGGCTAAAACAGGACCCACACCTTTCACCTCTCACAAAAACCAACTCATGCTAGATAACAGACTTAAACCTAAGGTATGAAACTATTAGAACTCTAGAGCAAAAAGTTGGAAACACTCTCCTAGACATCGGCCTTGGCAAAGAGTTTATGAAGAAGTCCCCAAAGGCAATTACAGCAGCAACAAAAATAAATAAATGGGACATGATCAAACTACAAAGTTTCTCCACAGCCAAGGAAATAGTCATGAAAGTAAACAGACAACCTACAGAATGGGAGAAAATTTTTGCATCTTATGCATCCGATAAGGGACTGATAACTAGAATATACTTAGAACTCACGAAAATTAGGAAGAAAAAATCAAATAACCCCATTAAAAAGTGGGCAAAGGACTTGAACAGAAATTTTTCTAAAGAAGACAGAAGCATGGCCAACAAACATATGAAGAAATGCTCAACATCTCTAATCATCAGGGAAATGCAAATCAAAGCCACAATGAGATATCACTTAACCCCAGTGAGAATGGCCTTTATCAAAAAATCTCCAAACAATAAATGCTGGCATGGTTGCGGAGAGAGAGGAACACTCCTACACTGCTGGTGGGACTGCAAACTAGTTCAACCTCTGTGGAAAGCAATATGGAGATACCTTAAAGCGATACAAGTGAATCTACCATTTGATCCAGCAATCCCATTGCTGGGCATCTACCCAAATGATCCAATGACACTCTACAAAAAAGACACCTGCACTCGAATGTTTATAGCAGCACAATTCATAATTGCAAGGCTGTGGAAACAACCCAAGTGCCCATCAATTCAAGAATGGATTAATAAAATGTGGTATATGTATACCATGGAGTATTATTCAGCTCTAAGAAACAACGGTGATATAGCACATCTCATATTTTCCTGGTTAGAGCTGGAACCCATACTACTAAGTGAAGTATCCCAAGAATGGAAAAACAAGCACCAGATATATTCTCCAGCAAACTAGTATTAACTGAGTAGCACCTAAGTGGACACATAGGTACTACAGTAATGGGGTATTGGGCAGGTGGGAGGGGGGGCGGGTATACACATACATAATGAGTGAGATGTGCACCATCTGGGGGATGGTTATGATGGAGACTCAGACTTTTGGGGCGAGGGGGGAAATGGGCATTTATTGAAACCTTAAAATCTGTGACCCCATAATATGCCGAAATTTAAAAAAAAAAAAAAAGGTATTAAAAAGTACCTATATTTTCCAAACACATCTTTGTGTATCTCACTTGGGATTTTTACCAGTTTTTAGCTATGGCTTGAAAAATGGAGGACTAGAAACTCATCTATATATCCCTTTATAGATGTATAATATTTGCTTATATTTGCAAATGATTACCCCATTTTAGTACATATGAATAATTTATTAATATGCATGTGTATTGTACCTATATATTTTTCTGTGAACTTAATGTGTACTTGGACTGCATATACATGTTATCTTTATTATCTCTTTTATTTAGTTCTTATAACTAATATTTTTGTTTATTATTTTTATATTTTTATGTTCTCTTTCAAATACCACACAATTTGGATGTGCTGCATCTAGATTCTTTGAGTACCATATTTATAAAGTTTCCTCTCAGTGTTCCACCTCTCTTTCTTTCTGTAGCATTTTTTTTTTATTGAAGTATTATGGAGGTACAAATGCTTTTACTTACATGGATCACTTTTATAATGCTTAAATCATGGTTATAAGTATGCCAGTCACCCAGATAATGTTCACTTTACCCATTGAGTAGGTTATTGCCCAATCCTCCTACTCCCTCCGCCTGCTTGATTTCCATTGAGGTTTACTTCCCTCTATGCTCATGTGTGCCCATCGATTAGCTCCAATTTAATAGTGAGTACATGCAGTGTTTGTTTGTTTTTTCATTCTTTAGGTACTTCACTTAGGATATGGTCTCCAGTTCCATCCAAATTCTTGCAAAGGCATTAAGCCAGCCTTCTTCATGGCTGACTAGTATTTCATAGTATTACATATGGTACATTTTGTTAATCCACTCATGAATTGATAGGTATTTAGATTGATTCCACATCTTTGCAATTGTGAATTGTGCTGCAATAAACATTCAAGTTCAGGTGTATTTTTGATAAAATGACTTATTTTCCTTTAGCTAAATACCCAGTAGTGGGATTGCTGGATCAAATGGTAGGTCTACTTTTAGTTCTGTGAGGAATCTCTATACTGTTTTCCATAAAGGTTGTACAAATTTACAGTTCCACCAAAAGTGTATAAGCATTCCCTTTTCTCTGCATCCAGCCCAGCATCTAATATTTTTGGACTTTTAATAAAATCCATTCTAACCGGGGTCAAGTGATATCTCATTATGGTTTTGATTTGCATTTCCCCTATGATTAGTGATGAGCATTTTTTTTCATATGTTTATTGGCTATTTGTATATCTTCTTTTGAAAATCTTCTGTTCATGTTTTTTGCCCACTTTTTGATGTTTTTTTTTTTTTTTCTTGCTGATTTGCTTTAGTTCTTTGTGGATTCTGGTTGTTAGTCCTTAATCAGATGTATAGCTTGCAAATGTTTTCTTCCATTCTGTATGTCGTCTTTTTGCTCTGTTGATTATTTTCTTGGCTGTGCAGAAGCTTTTTAATTTGATCAAACTCCATTCATTTATTTTTGTTGTTACTGTTTGCCTTTGGGGTCATCTTCATAAATTCTTTGCATAGGACAATGTCTAGGATACTTTTTCCAACATTTTCTTCTAGTGTTCCTAAAGTTTCATGCCTTTCATTCAAGTCTTTTCTCCATCTTGAATTAATTTTTGTGAGTGGCAAGATACATGGATTCTGTTTCATTCTTCTGCATATGGCTATTCAGTTTTCCCAGCACCATTTATTGAATAGGGTTTCTTCTCCCTGCCACTTATTGTTTTCTGCTTTGTCAAATATCACTTGGCTCTGTGTGAATGATTTTGTATATGTATCCCTATACACCACTAATAGTCAAGCTGAGAGTCAAATCAATACCACTCACAATAGTTACAAAGAAAATAAAATACCTAGGAAAATAAATTAAGGAAGTGAGAGATCTCTACAAAGAGTACTATGAAAACACTGAGGAAAGAAATTACAGATGATATGAACAAATGTAAAGAGATATCTTGCTCATATATTGGTAGAATTAACATTATTAAAATGCCCATAGTACCCAAGGAGACTTACAGATTCAATGCAGTCTCCATCAAAATACAAATGTCATATTTCACAGACTAAAAAAATAATTCTGCACTTTGTTTTGAACCAAAGAAAGACCCTGAATAATGAAAGCAATCTTAAGCAAAAGGAACAAATCTGGAAGCATCATATTACCATATTTCAAACTATACTACAAAGCTATAGTAACCAAACAACAGGGGATTGGCACAAAACAGAGACATAGACCAATGAAACATATGGAAAACTCTGCAGCTTTTTTTATTGCTTACATCTAGATTTACTGTCATCTTTCTACAATGCACACAACTTTATTATTCCCATTTTTCTCTTAGCATTTTATTTAGCCTCTTTCTCATCTTCTACCATTCTATGGTCATATTTACAAAGTTTTATTATATCTGTTTTGGTAAGTTTTTTTTTTCCATATTCAACAGTGATTATTCTTAAAAGTAAGATATTTTTTCTAATAAAAATTATAATTCAATATTTTAGTTTGATTGGTTTGATTGGTTTTCTCATCATTATAGTTAGAGAGGTTAACATGTGCAAAATACACAAAGATATAAGATACAAAGATACAGACTCTCCTTGGTTCCTTTTAGCACATGTTTATTTTCTGTTAGAATAATTTTGCCACATTTTAAGTTGGAAGGTTTACTAGCACTCAAAGTTAACTTCTAGACAATGATTCAACTTTATCTGGAACTGGGATGAAGATGATTCCATGTTGCATCCCTGTAGCTGCCTTTGCACCATTTAATATGTGTCCCTTTAGAGTGAATAAATTATGATTCATCAATCCTTTTACTTTTAGGCAATTGCAGTTCGAGTGTCATGATTAATAAGGAGGAAATAAAACTGAATTTCAGCTCTCACTTTCTCCCTCTGCTAAGCTTATATGTATAGTGTACAAACTGCCCAGTGTAGCTGCTGTTCTGCTTCCAATGTTGCTGCCTAGTTGCCTTAATTAATATATGTATCATGTTTGTTCCTAGATATCCTCTATCACTGACGGTGAATGGCTCCTAAAGCTTCTAAATGGCTACTAATCCCAAAGTTCTTCCTACCGCTTGCTCCAAAGCATATATCCATACATTTTACAAATTATTTCTAGAATTTTATTTTATTTAAAAAGGAAGGTTAATGAAGTAAACTCAGCCTGCTACCTAAACTAAAATTTAGATTTCTTTATTTTTCTTTTAAGATTTTGCCTCAAGGGTCACTTTTCCTAAGAAATTAGTGGTGTTCTTTTCTTATTAACCTAGTATCACAGTGTGGGCTCACTTTTATTCTGAATTCATCGGAAAATATTATGTTGGATTCAACAACGTTTAAGAAGGTACTTTTACTGTCAAACCATCCTCAAACTTTAGATTGAAAAAGCACAGTAATATGGAACAAGGGGAGGATATCTTTGTTTCTTCAATTTTTCAAAATGTCTTTCCTTTAAAAAGTTATTCAGGATGAATTTCCACACTTTCATCTGATATGCTAATTTGAGTCTTCATTACAGAATATTGTTTATGTACTTTGAAAACTACTTGGGAAGCATTACATGACAGCTGTCTTCTTAATACCCCCACAGAAATTAGTTTTTCTATTTCAGGAAACTATCCCAGTGATCCCAATACAGCTCCATAAATAAATATGTAAATCTATTTCAGAATCATCCACAGACTGTATATTATAGATGTCTGTGATTCAAAGTGCTTGCCTGCTAAAATATATACCTATACACAATGATAATATGCAAATGAATTTAACTTGATATAATTAAAGCAATTAAAACTAATGATGCAATAAATAAAAGACAGGTAGATAGACATATATACAAAACTTACTCACAGTAATAACCATCCTGCAATTAAATTTTCCTCAATAAAGTTAACACTTTTCATTTTAGAACTTCATGCAATTTACTAATTTAAACATTTATGTTATAAAATAAACATCTGCTTGTAATAAAGTTCATTTTTACCATGTTAACACTAGTCATTGACAGAAAATTCAGTTCTACAATGAATGAAATCAAAATAGGTACAAAAATTAAGAATGCCAAAATTACTTTTGGAAAAGGGTTGAAGATGTTATTATATATAAAATAATCAGCCGCATAAAGTAAAATATTATAATAAGAAGAATGAATATTCTATTGTATTATTAAATATTAGAATGTAACTTATAAAACTTATAAAACTCTATTTGAAACCTTTGATTAATGGATAATTTCTATTGAGGTGGAAAAAGAAATATCCTTTAAATCAGTGCTTTAAATCATGGCTTTCTGTTGCAGTTGGTCAGTATTCATATTGCTAACACTTTCTTTGTACTTTGAATACTGTTTATATGATAAAATCACATGTTATTAGGAAATAACTATGTCTGATTATACCTATGAGTAAATTTCAGTGAAGCTTTTGCCTCCTGGTTAGAGGTAGTTCTATGTAAAATTCATCACTTTGCAAACTTATGAAGGCCATTTAAAAATCAACATTCTGACATATAATTTTAATGTTGCTATGTTTTCATTTTTGTGAAGTGACATTTTACCATAACAACAAAAATAATGCTGTTTAAATGAAATTATTCCAAGATCTTTGTTGTGATCCATTTCCCTTTTTTATCTTAGAGACAATTAATAAAAACTGTTATAAAACTACATTGTGTACATTTAATTATAATTAATGTTGAGTGCTTGTTAGTATATTAAATCAATAAAAAAATGTGTTTTAAATAAATCCACAGTATTATTATCAGTTGCATTCAGTAAACAAAATTCACAAATAAAAATCTATTAGAGATAGAACATGATTCAAAATTATATATAATTGTCATTTATGATAGC
The DNA here is from genome assembly GCF_040939455.1 of Microcebus murinus. Lineage (NCBI taxonomy): Eukaryota > Metazoa > Chordata > Mammalia > Primates > Cheirogaleidae > Microcebus > Microcebus murinus. Next base: position 21,214,811 of record NC_134114.1, read on the forward strand.
TAAATTCAGTTGTAATTAATAAATTAAATTGTCAATAACAAGGCACTACAGAAATATTTTAAAAGCACAAGTGATATAATAAAACACAAATTTTGTGAAGCATTGCATTAATTTTCAGGTTAAAATGTCAGTAGTATTTTATAGGCATGCTGGAAAACAAAAAAGTCCTAATATAAATGTTAGAAAGAAATAGTGTCAAATTGTAGATATGAGAGGTTTTAAACCAGTCACAAAATGAAGAGAGCATTTTGATATAATTTAGAGTAACTTGAAGTATCCTATTAATCTTTGAAAATATAATTATTTAATTGTTTTTCAAAACTATAAAGAATAAGTGGATATCTTTGTGTTTAATCAACTATGATCTCATAAAATAAGTATTTTGTAATATGACTGATATTTTTTATAATAATATCAATTATCAGTTAACCAGCAATGTATCTAAATTTCATCCTGAAATGTCTAACACAATCAGAAAAATAAATTAAAAAGATGAAAGAATTTTTTATAAACACATTTACTGGAACAGTATATAAATATTTTACCTTAATGAATCTATTTTCATAGATAGATGAAATATTTCATGAAGAATGTTTTCCTTATGGGTGTTTAAATTAATTTGCATAATATATTCTTTCCTTCAATTTCTTAAACTTAACTATTTTCTAATATAAGGAGAGATGTAATAGATTGTAAAATTATCATATATTTAGATTTCTGTATCTTATTTATTACTGGAGGTTTCCAATATTAATATAACTTTGTAAGATGCTAAAATTTTGTCAATAACAAATGCAGCTATTATTTATTATTAAAAATATTTTCTGTTTTCTCATTAACACATATTATATGTTTTTTTATTTATTGAAGAGAATATCAAAAGTAGAGAACTATGAATAAAATATTAGTAATAATCTCCTGCCCAACTAACAACTATTAATTTTCCTCATCTTCTTTTGAATGATTTATTTTTTGTGTTTATATATTTGGTTCCTTAATTTATATCAAAATTAGGATCTTAGTATAAGTTGTTACCTCACAAAAAGAGATGTATTCAATGATCATCAAATATTTTGCTATTGATCTCTTAATGGTTTCAATATTGTCTAGACTTTTATTTCAAGATCTATTTGGTTTTTAGAAAACATAGTCTTTCTGATAAGTAATTTGATACAAAATATTTTAGTAAGAGTATACATATTTTTGTGTCATTCAATTGCATCCCCTATTTTTACATGACTTCTTGGTAGATTAAAAATTCCTTTTAGATATCTGTGATATAGATAAAGATATGATATATGATGCATGCATCAACTCTGACCTACTCCATTATGTCTTCTGCAATGGGGAATGCACAATACCTTAAAGTAAAAAGGAAAGGAAGGAAAGGAAATTTCTTTGTATCAACTACAAAGATGTAATTAATTCAGTGTCTTTATTTGATGAGGTAGTTTTCAGGAGCTACTGAAACACATTTTATATGTTTTTTTGCATTTGCCACTTCAAGGAAAAACTCATATTAAATGTACCATAATACTTTAATCTCTTATTTCTTAGGTCTATACCAGGGATGGGGAAACCTGTGGCCTTAAGGCCACATTGGACTTCTAAGTCTTTAAGTGAACCTTTTTGACTGAATCCAAATTTTACAGAACAAATCCTTTTATTTTTATTAACACATTTTTGTTCACCTTTTATATTTGTATTTTATTTTTTAAATGAATGTGTTTAAAATACAAAAGAATAAAAGAAGTTTCAATGAAATAATCCTCCCAGATTGACTGACATAATTAGAATATTAGTAAGCCATATGGACTAAATTGATGGCTGGTATGTTTATGATTTAGTTCTAACTTCCCCTGCCTGACTGGAGCCACTACTACATGAGGCTGGTTGGTGAGAATTTGTGGGGTCTAGTCTGTTATCAGCTTTTGACAACAGTGCACTGTGTTTCTGTTTGAAGAGGAATTTGTGAACAGTTGCACAGTTTGATAGTAGTTTTTCAATAGCCCATCATGTCAAAAAAGACCAACAGAACACTAAAGGAAGAACACAGATTTTTAATGAGGATTAGGGATTGCAATATTATGTTGGTTCTACTAAAGAAAAGATGACTTACTTGCTTTGTAATACTGCAATATCAACATTAAAGACATTCAATGCTCATCAGCATTATAACACTCATAAGGAACAGAAATATTTTAAATTAGAGGGAGAGGCAAGAAAAGTTGTGTTGCAGAAATTAAAAGATGAAAAGCAAAAGCAAAGACAATTCTTTCAAGCAGCAATAGATCTGGAAGTAATGCCACTGAAGCAACTTATAAAGTAGCTTATATAATCGAAGAAAAAGGGAAAGCCATTCAGTGATGTCGAAACTGTGAAAGAATGCATCCTTGAAGTTGTAGGATGCTTAGACCCCAATAGCGTTTCAAAGTACAAACAACTACCTCTTTCTAGGAGAACCATAACTGACTGGTAGCATGAATTAGCCTTCAACTTACCAGAACAACTTCATTCAATTCTTCAAAAGGAAAATATATATTATTCAATTGCTTTGGATGAATCAACTGATACTACTGACTCAGAGCAGGTTTTATACTTCATTTGGGTCATAATGGAAGATTTTCTTTGCTATGAAAAGTTACTCGTTTTGGGCACTCTTGTGAACAGACAATGAAGAATAGATATCTTTAACAACTTTCAAGATAAATGTGATGTTGGGCTGAATTTGGTGAATTTATTTAGGTCATTAAATATTAAATGTCCAATTTAAAATGAAAAGTGTAGTTTATCATATCTTAAATAAGAAGCAATACAATTAATCAAAGTATGTGCCTAAACTATAGGCATGGTTTTGTCATCTTAATGGTAGCTTATTTATGCCAGCAGAGAAATAGCCTGGAGAGTCAGTGGCAATGAAATAGTAAAAAGTTTGTTCCACAGTTTGTTGGGAATTGAATATTTTTCTCTGCCAGAAGTGGTCCAAAGCCTGGAAAAAGTGGTAGTCAGTTGGTACAAGGTACAGTGAATATGGTGGATGACAGAGGATTTTCAAGTCCACCTTCTGTAGTTTGAGCAGCCAGTATTGTTTGTGTGATATGTGGTCAACTGTTGTCTGATAAGAGGATTGGCCTGTATCCATTGACCAATCTCAGCTGCTTAACACAAGCTCCTCATCATTTCATTCAATTGGTTGTAGAAGACATCTGCTGTAATCTATTGTTGGGTTTCATGAAGCCATAATGGATAGTGCTAGACCGCCCATCAGACACCATTAGCTCATTTTGATGAACATTCAGTTTCAGACTGTGTTTTGGGACTTCATCTTTATCTACTCTTTATCTAATCAGTGTGCTGAATGCTTGTGATTGTCAAAAAGAATCCATTTTTCATCATACATAATGATACAGTGTAGAAATGATTCACTTTATGTTGTGACTGCAAAGAAAGACAACTTTTGAGCTCGTTTAATTCATGTGGAACCCATCTAACCAGCTTCTTTACCTTGTTGATTTGTTTCAAATGGTCCGATATTGTTGGAATAGTAAAATAAAATCTTGCTGCTAATTCACACATAGGTTGACATGGATTGGATTCCACTACAGTTTTCAGCTTATCATTATCCACCTTCATCTCAGGCTACCTATTTGACTCATTTTCAAGATTAAAATCACCAGAATGTAACTTCACATACCACTGATGTACTGGGCATTCATTTGCCATATCCTTCCCAAATGCTTCATTGATATTTTGAGCCTGTCTGTGCTAGATTGGTACCAAGATGAAGCTCATATTCTAAAATAACATGATTTCCGATTTATCCATGGTTTCACAAAAATTGTTCTAAAAAAATTGAAAGTTAATCATAAGCCAAAGCATGCATTTGAAAGACTGAGAACGTACCTTCACAAGAAACAAAATAGGAAGTGTTGATGCCAAATTTAGTATTTAAGGAAATCAGACATTTCATAATTAATAACCTATTGTGTGCATGTACAAAAGGTGCACCTTCCGTGAAAGGGAAACATGAAGGATTTATTGAACAGATAAAAAAATTACTAACAGATCCAGATGCTCTCATTTCTTTCCATTGTATCTTGCATCAGCAAAATCTCTGTGCTAAAATTAGTGTTTTAAGTGACATTTTGTAACTAGTTATAAGTATTGTTAACTATATTCATGCCAAATGTAACATTGTATCACCAGTTTATTTTAGCGTATTATGGGGGTAGAAGTGTTAAGGTTACATATATTGCCCATGCCCCCCTCCCCCCTCGAGTAAGAGCTTTAGGTGTGTCCATCTCCCAAACGTTGCACATCTTACTCATTTGGTTGTATATACCCATCCCCTCCTCCCCCTCCCCCTCCCGACACCCAATAAGTGTTACTCCTGTATGTCTACTTAGGTGTTGATCCATTAATATCAATTTGCTGGTGAGTACATGTGGTGCTGGTTTTTCCATTCTTGAGATACTTCACTTAGTAGAATGGGTTCCAGCTCTATCCAGGAATATACAAGAGGTGCTATGTCACCATTGTTTCTTAAAGCTAAGTAGTACTCCATGGTATACATATACCACATAATATTAATCCATTCATGAATTGATGGGCACTTGGGTTGTGTTCCACAGCTTTGCAATTGTTAATTGTGCTGCTATAAACATTTGAGTGCAGGTGTCTTTTTCATAAAGTGACTTTTGATCTTTTGGGTAGATTCCCAGTAGTGGAATTGCTGGATCAAATGGTAGATCTACTTGTATCACTTTGAGGTATCTCCATATTGCTTTCCACAGAGGTTGAACTAGTTTGCAGTCCCACCAGCAATGTAGGAGTGTTCCTCTCTCTCCGCATCCACACCAGCATTTATTGTTTGGGAACATTTTGATAAAGGCCATTCTCACTGGAGTTAAATGATATCTCATTGTGGTTTTGATTTGCATTTCCCTGATGATTAGATATGTGGAACATTTTTTCATATGTTTGTTGGCCATTATTCTGTCATCTTTTGAGATGTTTCTGTTCATGTCCTTTGTACATTTTTTGATAGGGTTATTTGATTTTTTTTCTTGTTGATTTTCCTGAGTTCTAAATAGATTCTAGTTATCAGCCCTTTCAGATGTGTAGCTGGCAAAACTTTTCTCCCATTGTGTGGGTTGTCTGTTTGCTCTCTTGACAGTTTATTTGGCTATGCAGATCACCAGTTTTGTAACATGCTAAAGTTGAACCATGAGATATTGGGTGTGGATTTGACTTATTATTCTAAAGTGTGTTGGTTATCACAGGGACAAGTGTTAGCCAAAATTTTATTTCTGTGAGAACAGATAGTTAAATTTTATGAAAAATAGAGTCAGCAATGTGAATTATTGAAAGAAAATTTCTATATGAATGCAGGATTTCCATGTGATATCATGTCAAGTCAAAATGACTTCAATATTTCTTGCAAGGTAAAACTAAGTTCATATATGATATATGGCAATAACAAATGCAAGCATTTTGAAAAACCAACCTATCTTTTCCAAAACACTTCTTCAAAAGGAAGTTTCAGATGAACAATTTTCCCGAGTTATCAAAAGTCATTGATGAATACGATAACATATGCTGATTATTTGAAGAATAAGCTGCTATTATAGACCTATTAGTTGGAGAATACAATACAATGAAAGGTTCACTGACTTTGAGAATCATGACATCACACTCAAATTAGCCTTTCAGCCTCACCTAGGTGATATCACCAAGACATTAAGAAAGTACAGATTGAGCTCTCAGTAGATGACATTTTAAAGTTATTGTTTGATGCTAAGAAAGATCCAATTGAAATATGAAAAAATGCAGTAGAACACTCATGCCTTTGGCAACATGCCCGAAAAATGCTTTCTTGTTTTTCAACCACTTATTGCTGTCAATGTACATTCTCCTACATAACCAAAGTCAAGATGCCCTTAAGGTCACAGATGACTGATATCCATCTAAAAGATCAACTGAAACTGTGGACCTCCACGCTGCAACCAAATATTCAAATGCTTTCCAACAAAAATCAGCCATAACAAAGCCATTAAAAGATTCACTTTAATATCAACGAATAGTTTTCATTTTTTGAAATTATGAAGTACATGATGATTAGATTTTTACAACATATTGTATAATTTTAAGTATATCTAATTGAAGTTTCTTGAATATAGCCTTATTTGACAGCTAAATCAATGTGGCCTTTCAATAAGAAAATGTTCCCCGCCCTGGCCGATACAAATTTCAAGAAAACTGCTTAGAATATTGCAATATCTATTATGTTTAATATGTTTTAGAATTTTGAATGGAACCTCAGATAATTTCATATTGAGTTTCAAGTTCCAGATAAGTAACCTAAGATATTTTTTTATTATTCACATTATATTTAATAATAAGAATTTGTCTATAGCCCAATAAAATGGTATGAATACAAAACTTTGAGGATAAAATGATAAGATCATTTTATTTGCATTTCCTGAATTAGGTATCTTTTTCCTTCTGCCACTGCAAACGTAACTACAGAAAGCATTTAGAACATCTTCATCTGTCAAACGTAATTTATATGTACTAGATCAGTACTTCTCAAATGGTGATTTGCATACAAATCACTGGAGTCTCTTGTTAAAATGCAAACTTTGTAGGTCTAGAAGGCAGTTTGTGATTTCACTTTTCCAACAAGCTCTCAGGTAAAGCTAATGCTGCCTGAAGAGAAACAACTTTGAATATCAAGAAATAATTCCTTTATTGCCAGTCCTCATGAGTTTATATCTTTCATAATAGATGTGTCTATAGTCAAACTATGTCTTTACAAAATTTTAAAATTAGAATCCAAAAGCAATTTATGTATTTGTGTCTACAGATAATATCATTTCACTATCTGTAGTTGGTATGGTATTTTTGGTCACCTCTACCCATTCAAAAGATTGACAAATACCATCTTCTCTAAAGAATCTTATTTCTTTCACTTCTCTGCCATGTCCTTTGGCAATAAAGAAATTGACAGAAGAAAGCTTACAAATTTGAATCAGTGTTTCCACTTTTTGCCTTTATGTTAGAATTGGTTCATGAATCCATAAATGAATATTTTCTTCTCCTCCCCTACATTAAGTACACATTCTAGTTTTACAGCAATTATTGTTTTCAGTTTTGTCAGTATATGTCTTCACTCACATATTTTAAATTTATTCAGTAAAAGATTTGTCCACGTTTATTCCCCAAATAAATATTACTTCAGAAATAGTATTTTAATTTAGAATATTTTATAGCATACACTATATCAAAGAGTGGTTATCCATTTCCTTTTATGATTTATATCAAGAGTACTGCTTTTATCACAATTAAAATTAATTTTTTTAATCTTATAAATACCATGTGCAGATTATTTTAATGGAACTACAATCATGTTAGACAAACATTCAACCTAAACTTATTTTGGAATATCTGAAAATAAATCCCTCATTGCTAATATTTTTTTCAGAGTAGATATAATTTTCTATGGATTTCTATTTTTTATCTATCTTCAAGTTAAATCTTTCTAATTAAAAATACTTGTTTCAAAGATTTATTTTTATAAGAAATATCAATTGTCATCTAAGCAATAATATTTTTGGCAAAGAATTATGTTTTGAATACCTCTGAATACATATTGAGCACTTGGCCTGCTCTAGAAAAGCTCAATTAATAATTCTTAAATAATTGAAGAAATAAAATTGATGAACACAATAAGCATATAGGTTCTATCATTGCTACATGTTTTATCTTTTCTCATAGATCACAGTTTATTTTCAGCCCTTTTAATTCAAATTGTAACATCAATTTATGTGGAAAAGAAAAAAATGCAGAAATCTGTATCATAAGGTATTGGAACTGCAATATATACTTAAATTTTTCAATGTATGGATTATGGCACAATGTCAGAATGTGTATGTCTGTAAATATCCATATTTTATAATGTTTTATTGATATATAGGCATTCCTTTCTTTATTAATTTATGAATTATATAGAACAAAATAAAAGAAGATAATTTATATGGAATGCAATTAACAATTCTCACAGATGCAAAAGAATGTGTTCTCCTATAGTAGTTGAAATGATTCTCAAGGCCTGATATATCTTTATATGTTTCTACAGGACCATGAAATAACTACTGTGCCAAGTCAATGTTATTAACCATCAAATAGTTAATCAGTTGATTATAATCACAACAGTAATACTCATAGATTTTAATTAATTAACAATGTACACAAGGCATGCCTCTAATTGCCTATGAATTTTGACTATCATGCCCTAATATTATCCCTCTTTTTGGTTGAGAAACTAACTTGCATAGGTTTAAGGAATTAGAAAGTGGCAGAGTTGCAACTCAAAGCCAGTCTGGCTGCAGTCATTCCTTTAATCACTATATTATTTTGCATCTGACTCCTAGCCTTCAATGTCACAGGCACTCTGAAACATATTTTAAATGTATTATATTATTACGGTCCCCTATTATCCTACTATTATCCTTAAGTTTGGGAAAAACTAACCTGTTTATTAATATTATTGTGTAGCCAATGAGAAACAGCCAAGACTCAGACACAAACCAGTCTATGCCTAAAGCTCATCTGTCTAAGTATGCACTGCACTATCCACTCTCTGTGTCCAATCGCTGTATAAAATTTAGTTTCAAATAAATGCTATGGATGATAAGTACTTAGATTTAACAGAGGTGAAATTCATCCTTCAAAAGAAGGGTGAAAGATAAATAGATGAAAGACAGAAGACATACACACACATATACACACACAGAGACACACACACAGCTCAGGTGAAATTAAACCAAATGATGATGGATTTATCAGAGTAATATCAGATAAAATAATCTCATACAAAATATCATTATTAAGGATGAAGATATCCATAATTTTGTTAATTCTGATAACTATGCTTGAAATTTGGAAGGTAATAGAGTAAGAAACAAATTTAAAACTAAGATGTTGGATAGACAATCATGTAGACAGAAGGCACACATGCTTAATTCAAAGGATCACAGACTTTGTCTCTGTATCTACACCAGCATTCATTGTTTTGGGATTTTTTGATAAAATCTATTCTCACTGGATTTAGGTGATATCTCATTGTGGTGTTTATTTGCATTTCCCTGATGATTAGAGACATTGAGCATTTTTTCCTATGTTTACTGGCTAATAATCTATCTTCTTTTGAAAAGCTTCTGTTCATATCTTTTGCCCACTTTTTAGTGGGGTTGTTTGATTTTTTTTTTTTCTTACTGATTTGCTTGAGTTCTTTATAGATTCTGGTTATCAGCCCTTTATCCGATGTATAGCTTGGAAGTATTTTCTCCCATTCAGTAGGTTGTCTATTTGTTTTATTGATTGTTTCCTTGGCTGCACAGAAGCGTTTTAATTTAATCATGTCCCTTTTGTTAATTTTTGTTGTTGTTGTGATTGCCTTTGGGGTCTTCTTCATAAATTTTTTACCTAGCCCAATATCTAGAGGAGTTTTTTTCAACATTTTCTTCTAGCATTCTTACAGTTTCGTGGCTTAGGTTTAAGTGTATTATCCATTGTGACTTAATTTTTGTGGGTGGTGAGAGGTGTGGATTCTGTCTCAATCTTCTACATGTGGCTGTCCAGTTTTCACAGCATCATTTATTGAATAAGGATTAATTTCCCCAGTGTATGGTATTTTCTGCTTTTTCAAAGATCAGATGGCAATATGAGGATGGTTTTATATTGGGGAGGAACACTTATACACTGTCAGTGGGACTGCAAACTAGTACAACCTCTATTGAAAGTAGTATCAAAATACCTCAAAGAACTAACATGAGACCTACAATTTGATCCAGAAATTTCACTATTGGATGTTTAACTAAAGGAAAAAAAAGTCAGTTTATCAAAAAGACACATTCACTCAAATGTATATTGCAACAAAATTCATAATAGTAAAAATGTGGAATCAACCAAAGTGTCCATCAGTACATCAATACATGAATACATGAGTGTATCAATACAATGTGGTATGTACATACTGTGGAATACTACTCAGCTATAAAAATAATGGTGAACTAATACCTTTTGTATCAACCTAGATGGTAATGGAGACCATTCTTCTCAGTGAAGGATCACAAGAATTGAAAAACAAGCACCACAGGTACTCACTAATAAATTGCAACTAATGAATCATCACTCATGTGCACATATGGTAAAACTCAATGGAAATCAAGCAGGTCGGGGAGAAGAGGGGATGAGTAAATTCATACTTAACAGGTACAATGCACACTGTCCAAGTGATGGGCACACATATATCTTTGACTCAAACTGTGCAAAAGCAATTCACGTAGCCAAAAATATTGTACCCCCACAATATTCTGAAAAAGAAAAAAGATCACAAACTTTGGAGCTAAAGTGAAGTGGAGATATTCTTTTTAAAGTGGTTACATGTTTATTTATAATTGTATGACAATTTGATTCCTGGAAGATAAATTAGGATTATGAATTGAAAGCAACAAGCACAGGGCTAGTGATGTAGCCCATAAAGTGTTTCTTTGTATTTCCTTCATTTCAGATTTTTAGTGATAAACACTATTTTCCCGGCATACAATGTTTTTCTTTTGCCTTATTCTTGAAAGGTATTTTAATTAGTGTCAATGATGATGATGTCAACATATGAACATGATGATGTGATACAGTAAAATAATGGTGATACTTTCTTCTAATATATCACACAGATCATTCCACTGTCACCTTTGTTGTAGCAGAAAGCTCATAGGTGACATTTATCACTGCTCTTCGAAGGTAATATCCTTTTCATTTTAGCTACTTTCAACATTTTCTTTTTGAATATGGTTCATTTTATTTAGATTTTTTTATAATTTATATTCCTTGTGATTAAATTGCAATTCTTATATCTGTAAATTGAGCCCTGCACCACTTTTGGAAAATCCTGAGCAATATTCTCTTCCTAAATTGCTCATGTCTTATTTTTTTCTCTCCATTTCTCTGGATACCAATTAAACAATTAATAGACCGTATCACTTCACCTTGTGTCTTTGACCTTATTTTATATATTACAGTTTTTTTCTCTGAAGATTATAGTCTTGATTTCTTTGGACATATTTTATGGTTCAATTATTTTGTGTTCTTCACAAAAAGAGACCCAAAACTACAGTATTCTGATCTTTTAAATAAATTCTTCTGCCCAATTGTATATTTTCAATTCACACTGCAACTCTTGCCAGTTCTTACTTCCCTTGCACTTCCATTCCACCCTTTTTGAGCCTTGTTTCTTCTAATAAATATTAAATAATTCATTATTTTCAGAGTTTTTATGTAAATATGCCTTTTCTGCAAGATGTAGTTTTATAGAATTCAAAGGGTGTGTTTTCCTTTATGCTCCTCACAGCATCTGACAGAACACTTTCATTTGGTAGTAAGTTACTTACCCTCATCATTTTTTTTTTTTTAACATTGAGGACAAAAGTATTTTGAGTTAAGAGTTGAAGTGATCTGCAGAATTAATGTAATCCCTATCAAATTACCATCATCATTCTTTACAGATCTAGAAAAACATAATTCTATGCTTTGTATGGAACCAGAGAAGACCTGGTATAGCCAAAGAAACTTAAGTAAAAAGAACAAACAGAGGTATCAGTCTACCAGACTTCAAGTTGTATTTCAAGGCTATAGTAACTAAATCAGCATGGAATTGGCACAAGAACACAGACATAGACCTTTGAAACAGGACTGAGAATCCAGAGATGAAACCATCCAGAAATGGTAATCTAATCTTTGACAAAGCAGACAAAAATATACACTGGGGAAAAGAATCTCTTTTCAATAAATATTGCTGGGAAAACTGGATAGCTACATGCAGAAGAATAAAACTGTATCCCCATCTCTCACAAAAATCAATTCAAATTGGATAACAGACTTACATCTAAGGCATGAAACCTTAACAATTCTAGAAGATGTTGAGAAGACCCTTTCAGACATCAGCCTAGGCAAAGGATTTTTGAAGAAGACCCTCAAAGCAATCACAGCAGCAAGAAAAATAAATAAATGGGATCTGATCAAATTAAAAAGCTTTTGCACAGCCAAAGAAACTACCATTAGAATGGAAAGCCTACACAATGGAAGAAAATATTTGCTCTCTACACATCTGACAGAGGGCTGATAACAAGAATCTATCTAAAACTTTACAAAATCAACAAGAAGAAATCAAACAACCCCATCAATAAATGGGCAAAGGAAATCAACAGAAACTTTTCAAAAGAAGACAGAATAATGGCCAGCAAAAATATAAAAAAAAAAACCTCAACATCTCTAATCATTAGAGAAATATATCAAAACCACAATGAGATATCATTTAACTCCAGTGAGATTGGCCTCTATCAAAAATCCCAAAACAACAAATGCTGGCGAGGATGTGGCAAGGCAGGAACACTATTACACTGCTGGTGGGACTGCAAATTAGTGTACCCTCTGTGGAAAATAATTTGGAGATACTTCAAAGAGCTAAAAATAGAAATACCATTCAATACAGCAATAGCACTATTAGGCATCTACCCCAAAGAGCAAAAGACATTCTTGTAATAAAGACATCTGCATCTGAATATTTACGGCAGCACAATTCACCATTGCAAGGATGTGGAAACAACTCAAGTGCCCATCAATTCATGAGTGGATTATTAAAATTTGGTATATGTACATAATGGAATATTACTCAATTATAAGAAATGACAGTCATTTGGCACCTCTTATATTTTTGTGGATTGAGCTTGAGCCCATTATCCAAACTGAAGTATCACAAGGTGGGAAGAATAGGCAACACATGTACTCACCATCAAATTGGCACTAACTGATCAGACTATGGTGCTGACATGGTAGTAATATTATCTAAGGATTAGAGGGTTAGGGGGGTAAACTCACAACTAATGGATGCAGTGAGCATTTTAGAGGTGAGGGGCATGCCTCTAATCTTCACTTGTGTGAGGCAAAGACATAAAATGTAACCAAAATGTTTGTACACTCATAATATCCTGAAATAAAAATAAATAATGAAAAAAAGAGTTGAAAAGAGTAATAATATTTTCAATAATGGAAAATAATTTCAATAAATGCATTATTGGAAAGCATTTAAAATGTAATTATATAATTTTTGATAAAATATAATCTTTAAATATTTACTCACAAATTTTATACACCTAAATTACAAAAAGTGTGTTAAAACTGGGAAAATTAAATAAATATGCATTCATTTCCGGAAAGACCTACTTTAGAAGTACACTGCAAAACAAAGAATTGGATATACATTTTATAGTTGCGTTCGATTTTAGTTCCTTATCCCTAACTTTTTTTTATTTCGGCATATTATGGGGGTACAAATTTTAAGGTTTCAAACAATGCCCTTTCCCCCCTCCCCCACAAGTCTGAGTTTCCAGCATGACCATCCCCCAGATGGTGCACATCTCACTCATTATGTATGTATATACATGTCCCCTCCCCCCTTCCACTCGCCCATAGGTGCTACTCAGTTAATACCAGTTTGCTGGTGAGTATATGTGGTGCTTGTTTTTCCATTCTTGGGATACTTCCACTTAGTAGTATGGGTTCCAGCTCTAACCAGAAAAATATAAGATGTGCTATATCACCATTGTTTCTTAGAGCTGAATAGTACTCCATGGTATACATTTACCACATTTTATTAATCCACTCTTGTATTGATGGGCACTTTGGCTGTTTCCACAGCCTTGCAATTATGAATTGTGCTGCTATAAACATTGGAGTGCAGGTGTCTTTTATGTAGAGTGTCATTGGATCTTTTGGGTAGATGCCCAGTAATGGGATTGCTGGATCAAATGGTAGATCCACTTGTAACGCTTTAAGGTATCTCCATATTGCTTTCCACAGAGGTTGAACTAGTTTGCAGTCCCACCATCAATGTAGGAGTGTTCCTCTCTCCCCACATCCACGCCAGTATTATTGTTTGGGGACTTTTTGATAAAGGCCATTCTCACTGGAGTTAAGTGATATCTCATTGTGGTTTTGATTTGCATTTCCCTGATTAGAAATGTTGAACATTTTTTCACATGTTTGTTGGCTATTCTTCTGTCTTCTTTAGAAAAGTTTCTGTTCAAGTCCTTTGCCCACTTTTTAATAGGGCTATTTGATTTTTTTCTTGCTGATTTTCATGAGTTCTAAGTAGATTCTAGCTATTAGCCCCTTATCAGATGCGTAGGATGCAAAAATTTTCTCCCATTCTGTAGGTTGTCTGTTTACTTTCATGACTGTTTCTTTGGCTGTGAAGAAGCTTTTCGTATGGAATCAGAGAAGACCTCGAATACCAAAAGCAATCTTAGGCAACAAAAACAAAATGGGAGGTATCAATATGCCAGATATCAAACTATACTACAAAGCTGCAGTAATTAAAACAATCTGATATTGGCACAAAAATAGGAATATTGACCAGTGGAACAGCTCTGAGAATTCTGATATAAAACCATCCTCATATAGTCATCTAATCTTTGACAAAGCAGACAAAAACATACACTGGGGAAAAGAATCCCTTTTCAATAAATGGTGCTGGGAAAACTTGATAGTCACTTGTAGAAGGCTGAAGCAGGACCCACACCTTTCATCTCTCACAAAAATCAACTCACGCTGGATAACAGACTTAAACCTAAGGTATGAAACTATTAGAATTCTAGAGGAAAATGTTGGAAACACTCTCATAGACACTGGCCTAGGCAAAGAGTTTATGAAGAAGTCCCCAAAGACAATCATAGCAGCAACAAAAATATATAAATGGGACATGATCAAACTTATCCCCAACTTTTAACTTATACAAAATTGTATGAGGTCAAAATCAAGGGCTGGATCTAATACATAAACGTTACATCCATGTTTTGAAGGAAAACTGATATTTGACAGCATCCTCTAAGTATAATACTCTATATCTAAAGTTTTTTGTTTGTTTGTTTGTTTGATTTTGTTTTATTTTTCTACCCTTTGCAGTGCACAATTTGCAGATGGGTGCAGATAGGTTTGATAAATAGGTTAGGTGAGATTATTTTTAATTCTTTGGGTTTCCTATGCAAGTTTTACCTCACCGTAGTAATAAATATAATGTTTTTATATTTTTATGCATTCTTTTAATATATACATTTTACTTTTTGATAAAATATAGTATTTATTTAATCAGTCAGCAAATATTTATTGAGTATATATTTATAGTATAAAATACATTTAATACATATTATTTATTCAAATTATAATCAACATGTGATACAATATTTACCTGAAGAAACTAGGACACAAAAATATCATTTTATAGTGTACAAAAATAGTCAAAAAATTAATATCACATGAACAGCAGACAATGGCCATATTTGATAATGACCTGATGCGGTATTGCTCAACATAACACAGACTTCTTTTCTTTTATACTAAACATTTCAATTCTCTGGGAATATTATGGAGATGTGAAGATACTTAGAATATTTCTATATTGCTATTATATTGGTGGAAAGCTATCATGGTAATATCAATGGGTTGGGGAATTCTTATAAACAAAATAATTAGAAAATTTGAGGTAATAAAATATATTTTAAAGTTTTTGCAATTTTAGGTAGCTTATAGAGGTTAGAATGTCTTTCTCTTCTGAATTTGACAAGCCTAGATAGGAATTAAAACTCAGTATGCTGCAGCTTAAAATGCTTCCCTCTCTACATCATATTGCAGAAAGTCTACTGACTGGTACATACACAACCAAAAGAAAGATGTCACATACTAGCAATCCAAGGATTTAGCCCACATTTAATATCAGTGTAATATTCTGATCACCTGTATACTTGCCCACAATCACTGCTATCCTGAAAATAACAGTGAAAACATTATCTTTTACTATTTCCAAACTATCTACAAGATTAGGGACAAGATCAGAAGAAAAGCTATAAGAAACATTTCCATGAGAATTATTTTTTACATAGCAAGTCTTTCAAAGAAAGAACACTAAGAAAGCAAGCTCTTTATTATGCTACAGAGGTTTAAGAGAAGATTTCTCATTATGGTGAGGGCAAATAAAGATTTCACAGGGATATTGCCACAATCTTTTCCTCAATGACTGTGAAACATTCATCAAGAGTTTCGGGTCCATGGGTTTCTTCCCTGTTTTAAATGAACTTATGCTATCTTCAAAACTTTTTTTCCAACCTATGCCCCCTTACATAAGATTATGTATGTAATGCTCTAATTATCTATTACATGCTCTTGTGAAACTGTACCCATTCTAATGGCTTCAACTATCAACTTTTCTCAGATGAATCATAAAACCTATCTCTTCTTGAACGAAGCAAACTTACATTCTCAGCTGCCTGAACATCTCCCCTAATTACACTATAGACACTAAAGAATGAACACATTCCAAATATACATTCTTTTTATGCAATGTATATTTTCTTGCTATCTACTTTCTGTCAGTCAATTATGTTACTATTAATACTTCACTAAAACTCAAATCTATAATACTCTTTTTTAATTTATATCCTAATTTTTATTTATTTATTTATTTATTTTTCAGCATATTATGGAGATACAAATGTTAAGGTTACGTATATTGCCCTGCCCACCCTCCCCCCTCTAGTCAGAGCTTCAAGCATGTCTATCCCCCAGTTGGTGCACATTGCACTCCTTAAGTATATATATACCCATCCTCTCCTCCCCACCTGCCTGACACCCGATAGATGTTATTCCTATATGTCCACTTAGGTGTTGATCAGTTAATACCAATTTGCTGGTAAGTACATGTGGTCATAATACTCTTTTTTAACTAACCACATGTATAATGCCAAACATCAAATCTATTTCTTAACATAACTTAAAAATAGCTCCTTATTTTGTCCTCCATCTAACTATCCCTGTTTTTCAGATTATTTGTAATTCTGTAGACTTTGCTATGGAGTTTGTTAAAACATAGTATCATAACCAGTCTATCTGCCTCACATTTCTATCATCTCCGATTTCCTTAAAAGATGCCACTTGATTTAACTTTTTAAAATGCAGTTACTAACACCTGCTACCAAAAAATCACCTTGTTTTTTTTTTTATCAGAAACACACATATTTGAGGGCAAAGTCTACACCAGTACAAATAATGTAATATTTTTTTAGATAAGTGTAATTTTTTGCTCACATATTTCACACCTACTTGCAATAAACAATATTATATAATGACCTACTCTTTAAAATGAAATATGATGTTGTCATTTTCCTATATTAACATTCCCTTACCCTTAACACAGAGCAGATATAATCAGAAAATACCTGAAAGAACATTATTTCATGGTAATGTGAAGAATGTTATGAGGAAAAAACCTTATTTTCTGAGCACACTCACAGACCTAAGATAAAATGATAGATAAAGAAAATTTATTCCCTGGGTAATCACATTTTCTCCATCTGCTGCATTATATTACAAACCTGCTTAATTTGCTTTTCAAATGCTAGCTAACAGCTGGTCTAAAGGTTTTCATATTTTTTTACATGGTCCAAAATTTGTATATTGCCTTTTAAAAATGCATTCTCTGTTTGAAATAATAAAAATAAAACCAATGTTCAGCTATATTAAAAATTTTGTATATTGTATTGTAAATGGGTATTAATTTTTAATAGTTTTCTTAGATTAATATAATAAAAAGGAAACATATTATTGTATTTTCATGCAGGCTCTGAATAAAACCAGATTTAAAAAATACATAATTTCCATATCATGCATGAAACATTTGGAAAAAAATTTCACAATCAAGTTAACATTAATAACATTTTAAAATTCATAAAGATTTGAAAAAGCAATATTGTGTGAATTTGAGAATTGTTTTCAGGATTTTTCCTTCAACAATAAGACATGAAATAAAATAATGCAATCTGTTTTTAAAATATGTCTTTGGCTTTTTTAAATCTCCAATCTTAGCAAAAAACATTAAATGTGTTTTTAAGATTATAAAATATTCAAATATTATAAATTATAGATATTTGTTAGAAATGCCTTTCCTAGAATTTCTAACATATATAAAGTAAATAATAATTTTATAAAGTGTGGTATTGCTTGCAAGCTGAGCAGATGTTATAATTCTGGGAACTTTCAATGCTACTTCAGTGGAACATGCAAAGTTAATTGTCCTTAATATTAACAATTTATATAACAGAGTCTTGTATTACATATCTATATTTTTAATAGAATATTATAACATTTATCACATTTCATTGAAAATAGTAAGTTTGAATAAGCATTTGTTAAACATAAAAATAGATGTTATAAATTTAACTTCTTGGCTGTTCTAAAAGTGTGTGGTTTTGGAAGCCAAATTTGCTGGAGACTCAAGTTTTGAACAATTCACTATTTGAATAACCAGTCCTGAAAATGGACCCCTGGGCACCTCCCCATGTGTTGCCAGAGGCTATTGTTCCACCTCTGGGGACTTTATTTCTCTAGGTTTGAGAGAGAGGATCTGCAATTTAGAGACAATGTAGGTTAAACCAACATACAGACCATGGTGGTTTACATAAACTTCTTTCTTTCAGACATACATTAGGTTAGGTATAATTTCTCTATTTGGTTCTCCTATAGTACAGTAGTCTCTTTTTCATTCTGTAGTTTCTGCTCCCCTGCATCATTCTTGTTCACAAAGCTGAGCTGGGGTGCTCCCTCTCTTTCAGCAGTGCCATTATTTTTAACTGAACAGTTTTGTATTTTTCAAAGCTGTTACTTTACACACAGAGATTCAACAATTTAAATAAATTTTTTTTCTTTCCAATGCTTTTTATGTAATGGTTTCTACCCTTTACTTATTAAGTCAGGAATAGATTTTCCTAAATCCCTGGGCTATAATTTTAACCTGCATTTGTGGGTTTTTTTAATCAAATGTTTCTCTGTGATAACTTTTGCATTTTCCAGTTCTGGCATTTCAGAGAAGAGATTTAACCTCAGTCAATACGTTTTAAAAGTCAATATCTGTAAGTCTTAAACTGACACAGGATCTTAGCTTAGCTATCATAGTATTCTTTTCTACTCAGTTGATATGACAGTTAAGAGGAATAGCAATGGGAAGACATGCTAGGAAGCTGAGGCCAGTGCAGAGCTAATGCTTAAATATTTAAAGTATGTAGATTATCTGAATATCTGGATTTCAAGGAATAGATCATAGAGCTTGTGGCTTACCTGGTAAAATAGAAAATATTAAAAACTAGTAAAATTAGGAGCTGTATGCAAAACAGGGGGAAGGGATCACTTCTCAGTGTCAAGATAAATGTTCAGAGAATTACAAAATGAGATTTTAACTATCTAAATACACTAATGTTAGATTGAATATAGGTGAAGATAATTATATATACTCAAATTTTACATTTTCTGTTCAGGTAGATTATGGTCTCAGGACCCAAGATCACAGGTCTGAGGAAATATGCCACCAAGAATTCTCACAAATTACGCAGGATTCAGATAAAACCTTATATCATCCAAATACATTTAATTAGGTTATTTTATTATTAGCTTTCATAACATACTGTTTATATTATTATTATTACATTTATCCCCTATCAGTTTGCTTATTGCCTGACATGGTAAGCATTCAGTACGATATCTCATTGAATATCTTAAAAACTGATATCTTAATGTCAAGGAAGAAATAGTTAAAGAAATTTAAAAAATGGATAAAAGTGCTATATGTTGCAAAAAATATTTTGTAAGATTTGTTAATTAAGAGACTTTAGCTAATCTTAGTAAAATAATTTTAATTAATTAGAAAAGATATAACTAAATTTAAATGGTTTTAAAGTAAAGAAGAAGTGATAAACTGGAGAAATGAGCATAGACTACTCTTTCCAAACACTTAAATAGAAAGGAAATAAGAAAGTTATGTGATAATTAGACAACGATATTTGTTGAATCAAAGAAAAATGTTCAGAGAAAGGAAAATGTTAATAAAATAAGCATCCTAGGAGATGAATTAATTTCCTGTGGATTGAAAAAGGGGATAGGATACCAAATGCAGGTGGTAGTTGCAATTAGCTTTTATCTGGGGTCAGATTCGCTGGAAGCAAGAACCTAAGATAAGGATTTATGTGAAAGTGCTCCATTAAGGAAATGTTCTTAGAGAAATACTTAAGGAAGTAAAAGAAACACGATAGAAGAAAAGTCCAACAAGGTTGTGATTTCAAGGGAAGTGCCTTAATTCTTCAAGAAACTCAAAAATGAAAATTCCAACCTAGAATATCTCTTACTTCTGGAAAAGGAGCTTGGGTTCCATACTCCTGTATCAGTAAGTCATTGACTAAAGGCTATCTTGTGAGGTCATAACTCCAAAGGGAAATCATATCCAGTAGTCTATGGTTTCAGAGGCCTATGTTAAGAGAATACTGTAGAAAAATAACTCAGAAAGGGAAAGGGAATCTGAGAGGATTTTCTGTGCAGGAAACTGGCAGTGACAGCTACATGTTTAGATAGGAGGAGTTTGATATTTGTCCTTCTGTTCTAGAAGACAGAGAGAGCTCAGCATAAGTTTTTTAGGAGTGAAAGAACTCAATGCAGTTAGTTTTCTGATGGCTTCCATTTTCTCATGGAGGTATGACATGACTTCATCTGCAATAGCAAGAGTGGCTACAGTATTTTAAGAAAATCAGATGAAAAACTAGAACAGTAGTAAAATATTAAAAAAGCATGGCTCTTGAGATGCATGTGCACACAGATGGACACACGCACATGGTAATGTTCTTTAGTAAACTTACAAAATCCAAATCTTGCAATAGAGACTTTAGAAATAAGACTTTATCAATACAATAAGACGAGGCTTCCTTCATGGGGATATCACACTGAATGGAATTAAAAGACTGATTCGTATAAATCTGAAATTCTAATTTCTTGATTTTCAATAAAAATATAACTATCATGGCTAGCACATCTTCTTTTTGTGAAAATATCTATTAATACTTTCTTCCTGCTTCCATATCTCCAGAGGAGGCCAAGTTAAAATTAGAAGGGCTTAAAGTGGTCAGATGGGTTTGCAGATGGGTGTAGAATACTTGAAGTGCTTGGTTGGCTATTGCTAATGATTATCTCTGAAATTTTCCTTTTCGTTTTCTTTCATGGCTAACCAACCCTTTCCAGACTTCTGGGTGTTACTCATTACTGACATTTATTAATACATTCAGTTAGGTTTCACTCAATGTCCCATCAGGTGCCATTCTATCTCTTTGAGATGACTTTGAATAACTGTATTCTTACTCACTGTTGATGGTTTTTGAAGTTTAATTCTGATGAGAATCATTTTAAGAAGAGACAGAGGTAAAGGAAAGTACTAGCAAAGTGAAAACAGTTTGATATAACTTTCTAGAGGTGATAATTGGAGAAAGAACACAAGCTTGGATAGTTCAGCACCTATTTACATTTGCAAACTATTTCACAGGAATTTAATAGCCATCTTACATGATGAACACCATTTTCACAGTGAAAATTACAGGCAATGTCATTTAATAAGTGTAACAGAAATAAATGCAAACTTGAAAATTTCTTTCGTTTAGGAATGGAAACAATAGGATTAAAAAGTGCAAAGATTATAAACTGAGTAAAATTAAGGATTTTACCCAGGAATGTGATGGGGATATGACTGAGCAAGTTTTGTATGCAAGACAGGGCAACAGAAATACATATGCCTGGAATAGGTAATCTGGAAAACTAGCTGGATAGGCTAATTCATGACCCCAGAAGAATAAAAACTGACATAGAACAAAATAATGCTTTATTGGACTAGGATTTGAAGTACAAGTGAAGTTTCTACAAGAGAACAGATAAACAAGTGGGAAGAGTTTGATTAAGAGTGGATTAGAACTTTTTGATAAAGGCCATTCTCACTGGGGTTAAGTGATAACTCATTGTGGTTTTGATTTGCATTACCATGATGTTTAGAGATATTGAACATTTTTTCATATGTTTGTTGGCCATTCTTCTGTCTTCTTTAGAAAAGTTTCTGTTCATGTCCTTTGCCCACTTTTTGATAGGGTTGTTTTATTTTTTCTTGCTGATTTTTCTGAGTTCTAAGTATATTCATGTTGGCGTGGATGCGGAGAGAGAGGAACACTCCTACACTGCTGGTGGGACTGCAAACTAGTTCAACCTCTGTGGAAAGCAATATGGAGATACCTTAAAGTGATACAAGTGGATCTACCATTTGATCCAGCAATCCCATTACAGGGCATCTACCCAAATGATCAAATGACACTCTACAAAAAAACACAACTGCACTCAAATGTTTATAGCAGCACAATTCACAATTGCAAAGTTGTGGAAACAACTCAAGTGCCCATCAATCCAAGAATGGATTAATAAAATGTGGTATATGTATACCATGGAGTACTATTCAGCTCTAAGAAACAACGGTGATATAGCACATCTTGTATTTTCATGGATAGAGCTGGATCCCATACTATTAAGTGAAGTATCCCAAGAATGGAAAAACAAGCACCACATATACTCACCAGCAAACTTACCAGTGAGCAGCACCTAAGTGGACACATAGGAACTACATTAATTGGGTATTGGGCGGGTGGGAGGGGGGAGGATATATACATACATAATGAGTGAGATGTGCACTGTCTGGGGGATGGTCACCCTTGAAGCTCAGACTTGTGGGGGAAGGAGGGGCAAGGGCATTATTTGAAACCTTAAAATTTGTACCTCCATAATATGCTGAGATAAAACCAAAGAATAAACTACAAAAAAATAAATAAAAATAAAAAAAAAGAGTGGATTAGAGAAAAAATGGATTAGAGAGGAAATAATTGGTTAAAAGTTAATGCTAGTACATGCATGCTGTGAAATATTACTCAGCTACAAAAAGTAAAATATTACTGATATATGCAAGATATATGAAAGATTAGAGTAACTATGCAAATAAAATATCACTAATTTAAGATATTAAAATACAGATTTAAAAAAACAATAATTTTCAATGCCCATGAGTTAGTGACACATACCGACCACTCTCTTTTGTTTCCTAATAGGAAAGAGTATACATAAAGGAATATCCTTTACTCATGGATACTTCTAGGAAATTGATATTATGCTAAAGGGCTAGGGACCAGTAAAGAAATAGTTGACAATGTTCACTGATGAAATGAATGAACTGTTTTAACAAAAGAAGGTTCAAACATCAGAGCAGAGGAGTTTGAGAAATGAGTCAGTTATGGAAGTTTCATTTCAAAGTGTGAATTAGGCATGGGGAAAGAGAAGGGAGGTATGACGCTGCCTGTATAAAAGGGTCTTGTGGACATTTCATCAACAATGTCTGATTACATCAGTCCTCGGCCCCATAGAAATTTCCATCTTCTGCCAAACTTGCAATGATGAAGAAAACTGACTGATTGAGACAAGTGAGAATTACAGTAAAAACAGTATTATAATCAGAGATTAGTAGAGGGTGTCTTATGATATAAAACGAGTCATCAAAATGCAAGGAAATTAGAGGATTGATATGTAGATTATGGGGCCATCTGCTGAAAAGTATAGATTTATTTTCTTTATCATGGATGCATATGCTCTTTGAAATTTGCCATTGCAATTCGTCTGAAATTTTTATAAGACTGCACCCATACATACCACATACACATACTTACAGTTCATGAAAATTATACTTAAAATGAAGCATCTTCACTCTAAAAACTAATGAGTCTTCATTTTGGCCCTCTGTATAGCAGTACATTCAAGTAAATTTTGATAATAAAGAAGGCCAAGATAGAAAAGTTGATGAAAACAGTTGTTCAGCATTAAAAGAATAAACATTTTAACAATGGACATATTAAACTGATGTTTACCTTATAAAAAGGCATGCACATCTGGGTATAAATAAATAAGCATTATGTACAGGTACATACACACTTCAAATTCGATCTAAAACCCGTGCATAGGTGTCCTTTTTGGTTTTGGTCTTTAAATAACCCATGACAGAGCCAAAATGAAAACATCATCTTTACTCTTCAAGAAAATCCCGAAGGCCACCTTTTATATCATGGATTTCTACACAAATTTCCCCACCACATGTACAATATTTACACAAAATTATTTTCTGTTTCCAGAGGACTGCTACTATTTGCTTCCTCCTTGTTGCTGGAGTGGAAACCCAAGTATGGCCCCTTTGAGTCCCGACAATTCCTCTACTATTACAAAAAATGATATGATATAATGCTATTCTGTCTGTTTTAGAAGTCTATTATGGATGTAGAGAACTAGGCGGTCTAAAACATATCCCCTGCTTTCTGCTACTGTCCCTTCTAAATTTCTATTACTGTCCAAAACAATCACCTACCCTGCTTTCTGCTACTGTCACTTTTAAATTTCTATTGTTGGTCAAAACAATCACCTACTCTAATGACAGCCCTAGAACAAGTTTTTCCCTTGTCAAATTAATGTTTGAGGTTACAGCATTTTTGATTCACTTTTGACTTC
Organism: Microcebus murinus; assembly: GCF_040939455.1. Taxonomy (NCBI): domain Eukaryota; kingdom Metazoa; phylum Chordata; class Mammalia; order Primates; family Cheirogaleidae; genus Microcebus; species Microcebus murinus. The sequence continues at coordinate 21,239,309 of NC_134114.1, forward strand.
TGTGATGTTCAAGTAAATTTTTCTCAGTAAAGATCGTGAATTTTTAAAGGAGTGAATGAAACATGTTTTCTGTACTTAGAAGTAGTAAACAATATTTGCTTCCAAATGTTCTTTTGTTGTTAAACACGTTTTTGTCAATAATAGTTAACATTGTAAGTATACTTATACGTGACAAAAAAGCATTTGGTTATCTTGCTCAAAGGAGATAAATAGCTGTTGTACCCCAAAGTCATAAATATGTCGGGAAGTATTGCTATATTTGGGACTATCTGGATAAACAGGATGATAATTTCTAAATAACTGATATTGCTATATTTAATTGAATATTTGTCATAAATGGATTAATCTGTAACACTAACCACAGATTTAGTTGTTGTTATAGTGTTTCTCTAAAAATAAAATTAATTATTTTATTATTATGCAATTTATAATGTTGACCTAAGGTATGAAAAGTTGTAAGAACACAGATTTGAAAATTGCAAGGGAAGCAATTTTTGAAATTTATCATTTTAATGGAGAAGTTTGTCTAAAGAAAGCAAAGCCAAAATATGGATGTATATTTTCATGCCAATCGTTTCTGATGCCCCTTGTGCTTTAATCATAATTTATCACTTTGACCATACCTTTAAACTAATCTCTTATGTACAATTAGTACATAACAATTATTTTTATTCTTCTCTTATATATTCAATTTTCCCTGACTTTTAAAATTTTTCCAACCTAAGTAACCTTAAGTTTTGTTTATGGCATAATATAAAATATTGTGTAATGAATATTTTGGTGATCTGATGAGGATAATATCACAGGATAACCTTCATTTATGAATGTAAAATTCAATTGATTACTTTTTATAGAAAAGCTCACCATTTTGTTAAGTTTCATGCCTATTTTAAGAATTGTTTATATTCATTTTATTGAAATTTTTTCAACTCTAAATCTTAAGTTTTACATGGTAAAATCTAAATTTAAAAACAAAAACTAAATCAATATTATATGATGCTTATAATATACTTATTCGATAATGGCTTGATATAATGTTTAATGCTATAAGTCAAAAGGCAAATTTTCATTGCCTTAATTTTAGTGCTATATCTTAGGATATTAAGTATAATCATAAAATATTTGAGTTGTGCATACACAATAGCCAATAATCATTCCACATTAATCATGTTTTTCTCATTGTATTATTATATAACAGATAACTTTTGTTTCTTAAATTACTATGTGCAATTTTTGTTCTGTTGCACAATATACCTCTGAATTAGATTAAAAATTAATCTAAAGAGACATTTTACAATAGGTCATAGGATACGTATGTTTTAAAATATTTGAGAAGTACAGTAGGATGTATATAAGAGTTATTGAATAATTATTTTTTGTCATTTTGTCATGTTTTTATTTAGTCAATTATTCACTTACTTTACAGGCACATAAAGTAAGCTTTAAATTCCTAATCATTGCACACAAGGTAATGTTATTTAATAATTTAGCTATAAAAAGAAAATCTATGAAAATCAATGTTGGTTTAAAATTGTTTTTGATAAAATAACAGGAAATCTATAAAATAAAAGGCTAGTTTTCTTAATGCCTTATAAGCGAATATGTGCTTCAATGGTAAATATGCCACAAATCAGCAAGAGGGTTCAGTCACACAATCTGTCTAAAATTATTTCCTTACTTGTTAACTAAGGAACAAACATTGCTGGAAAGTTCTTATTGCACATATATTTTTAAAGCCCCTCCTATAGTTCCTAGTACATATTTTAAAAATGATGACTGATATATATTTTTAAAACTAACACAATTATTGTACCTATTAAAAGAAAATTGTATAAACAAGAAACACTATTAAACCCTACTTTAAAAATATTTAAATATTATGTTGATAGATATTGATTGTATGATAATATACTCAATATATTTTATATTCATATTTAAAAGTAGTATCAAATTGCACAATGGTTAAAAACATGAACCTAAAAAAAGATTAAGTGGGATCAAACTCATGACAATGGACAATTTACTTATTCTCTCTGCCCTGCCTTGAAATTCCTGAGTCTCTTGATCTATATAAAATGGGCATAGTAATTATACCTATTATATTTGGTTCTCAGTATTACTGTGAATGATCAAAGCATATTATGAATATATGTATAACATTAATATTTTATATATAGGTATTTATGGAGTGATACTTATCCTATATGATATATCTCAAAATTTGACTACTTGTGATGATTTAAAACAATCTTTCCTAGGGAAATTTGAAGTGAAAATATGGGTTACTGTCTTTTAAAACTGAAGTAACTGTCCTTGATCAATATAAGTCTTGAGTCTAGACATTGAAACAGCAAATGGATATACTGCTGTTTTTGCTGCAAACGGATCATAAAAGAGATTTTGCAGAATAACACTCAGCTGACGAGATCCTAGGCAAGTATATATAAATTCCCTTCAGCATTTCTGTTGTCAGTGTGAAGTCCACTTAAGCACACAATTTCATGGTTGACTAGTCCTTGTCCTTGGTTGAATTTATTTTCAGTGATGGTAAAAAAGATCTTTGGTTTTCCAGTTACTGCTCAGCAGTCATAAATCTATATGGAAAATACCAATTCCAGTGGGGTCTTAAACTTTAGATTGCATATATATTTTTAAGGGATGAGTGCAATAATCCTAAGGCTATCAATGTTGCATATTGAACTTGAAATTAGCTTTTTAGTTTGTAATTTAAGACTGGTTTTCCATTCAAATAATCACTTTTAAAATAATTAAAATGTTCGAATGTATGCACCACAGAAATAAACACTATGAAATTAAAATTAACTTCTTCACAAATGAAGATAACAAAAATTGTTAGGCCAGTTTTGTTATAAATGCAAAGTCTTAGACAATTTATAATTTTATTTTATTGCTTTTCAAAGTTAACAGTTTGACAAAAGTTACTGATACTTAGAATTTTGTTATACATCTGAATTCTGAATATGGTACTAAAAGTGTAAAAAACATTCGAGGACTATTGATATTAGAGTAAATCAAGATCAAAGAAACCAAAATACCTAGATCGATTTTCATCTCTGTCAGATAAATCATATATTTGATGCATAAATTAGGAAATGAGTTCTTTGTATCCCACTGTAAACTGTATTTCTTCCTGAAATTTGTATGTAGTTAACCTCATTAAGAAAAGTTTACTTTTTGTACATTTATGTAAAGAGCCGGATATTTTTGATTGTTTAGCTCTGAAAAAATATACAGAATAGCATTTGATTGGACATTTCATATCTCTCAGGATTTTTCTTTGTCAGTAAATACGTGAGTAATAATTCTGAATATTTCTGTATATATGCAAGATCAATTATTTTAAATAAAGCATAGATTACATTAAAATGGAAATTAAATGTAATGAATCCTCTTTATGTAATAATGTTTTCCAGGGCACAAACTAGAGTAGCCTGTTAATTGTTACTGTAGTGGTGTTTCTAAACAAATGCTCACAAACAAACTGAGTCTCATGTCTGAATCTGTATTAATTAGCTATTGCTGCATATCAAATTATCCTAAAATTTAGTAGCTCAGAACAACACACATTATCTCATAATGAGATAGGCCAAGAATTTGGATGTAAATTAGTTGTGTGGATATAGCTCAAAGTATTTAGTGTAGTCATGGTTAAGATATTGGCAGGAGGTATTGTTAGCTGAAAGGTCTCAAGGATGGTCTTTCAAAATGACCCACTCGAGAGGCCACAATTTCTTCCTGACTGTTGATGGCTGGTATCCTTAAAAGTTTGTTGTGTGGGCCTCTCCACAGGCTGTTGAAGTGTCTTCATGACATAGTATTTATCTTCCTTTAAAGTAAATATTAATAATTTGAAAGAGAGAACAAAGAGCAAAGCCTTTTTATGATCTTGTCACCTAAGTTATACATCATTATTTTTGCTTTAGATATACTATTCATTAGATGCAAGTAACTATGTTAAGTCCACACTCAAGGCGAAAGGAATTGGGCTTTACCTCTTGATAGTTGGATTATCAAAGTATGTATGAAGATGTTAAAACCAACTCACTCTAACCTCTAGCCACAGATTATTTATATTTATCCCACATACAAAATATATTCACCCCTTCAAAAAGCCCTTACAGATTTTATCCTATTTTTTCCTATTATGTAATCAGCTAGAACTTCAAATAGCACCATATAACTCAGTTCCATGTGCTCATCATGTACTATTTCTTAAGTATGTCTCCTTGATTTCAGTTCTTGATCTAAAGATCAGTGAATTAAAGACATGCATTATTGTCCTTTCATATAATCAACATGCAAAGGTGAATAGACATATATATATCATATTATTTAATATATTATATTTATATAGTATATATATATATACATATACTATACACACATGTGTATATGTGTTTGCATGTGATCACAAAACTAAATAATAAACCTAAAGTTATAAAGCATTTATACCTTACCTAAAGGCATAAAAAGATATAAAAAGTATTTGCAATCTTATTTAGGCAAAGTTTTCTCACATATGACACCCAATGCATGACATATAAAGTAAGAATTTGACACATAGACTTCATCAATATTAAAAACTTTGTAAGCCCTCAACTGGGAGAAAATATTTGAAAATTAAAAAACTGATACAAAACTTGTTTCTATAATATACAAAAACCTTAATAACTAAATAGTAAGAAAAGAAGCAACCCAATGTAAAACTGTGTGAACATTTTTCTAAAGAAGTAGTATGAATGGTAAGAAAGCATACGAAAAGATGTTCAATATCATTATTCATAATCATATATTTTATTCATAAACATAAATAAAATGATATATCATAAATTCCTTTAAGAATGGCTAAATTAAAAGAGAAAGGTAGCACTGAGTGCTTTCTTTGTAATTTTCTCAAACTTAAAAGAACCCAAAGTCTATTAGCTAGTGAATGAATGAATAACCTGTGGTATATCCATACAATGTAATATTACTCAGCAGTAGAAATGAGCTAACTATTGGTATATGCAAGAGCACAAGTTAAGCTCACATGCATTATATTAAGTGAAATAAATTAGACCTAAAATACTACTTATTCTGTGATCAAATTTATATGACATTCCAGAAAAGGCAAAACTGTAAGAACAAAGAACAGATCATGATGGATGAAAGAGGAAAAAAAAACAACAAAAAAAAACCTGATCATTTGCAAAGGCCTGTTTGTGGTCAGGGAATTATTGCCTACAAAGTCACCTAAGAGAATTTTATGGCTTCATAGAACTTTCATAAATATTGATATTGGTCTTGCTTATATTAATGCCTCTGTCAAAATGCATACATCTGCATGTTAAAATGAATTGATTTTAAAATGTGTGAATTATTACTCAATAATTAAAAGAAGTAAATAAAAGTCATGATAGAAAAATTGCTGAAGAAATTTTCTCTATTTCTAAAATAAACATACCTTCTATGTCATAATTAATGGATGAACTAGCCATTTCCAATGAATTTAAGAACCTGCAAAAGTGAAAGCTGCCCTTACCTGAGAAAGGGCCAATGATATTTTATGTGAATTATTCATAAAGACTACAATACTTCAGTCTTGTTAAGGATCTTTTTTCATATAGAATTCCTAATTATGCCTGTCCTTATGCCTGAATGGAGTTAAGCCACTGTTGCACTGTACAAATATGCATGCTTTCTGGTCACCTCTACTATCCTGTATTCCCATCCTCAAATTATTCTGAGCCTATTATCTGTTAACCTTCTCTTCTATCAAGTATTCTTCTATCTCTATCTTTAGGGTGGCCCTTGATATTCCTATTGCATTTAACATGTAAATTGTTAAGAGCAATATATTCCAAGAACACATCTCATCTGGAAGGTTTTCTTTATTTCACAATTCTCATAACAGTGAATGTGAGAATGTTTATCTTCTAGATTCTAATCTGTTTAAATGGAGAATCTATTTTAAAATCATTTAAAACCCTTCCCCCATTCTTTTTTGCTTTTGTTGTTCATGGTACTATTATTATTTTGGAGTTACAATGAACCTTCCCTAAAATAAAAGAAATATTGTCAAGTAGTTGAACTGTGATGTTGAGAAAACAAAGGAAGAATAAACATTAAAAAAAAAAAAAGAAAAATAATTACTCTACTTTTTTTAGTCATAGACTCAGGAAGTAAACAAGTAACCACAGAAGAGATTTCATACCCCCAAATCAGTTAAAGCTTGTCTTTGTGCTTGAAATTCAGCCAAATCATCATTTATTCCTCTCCAGTACCCATGCTGAATGTCAGCCAGCACCTTAATTTTATCTTAAAAGTCTGTGAAAATCCTGAATCTTTGTAGGTTCCAAAAGTCATTAAATTTCTTAACTCCTTAGTCTCAGAGAGATTGCTTTCTCCAAGTACAGTTCTCCTTGCTCAGTAACACATTGCGATTTCTTTCAGATACATATGAATGGTGGTCCTTTCTCTCAACATTAACCCATAGTGTTTGAAGATAGACATCATCAAATAACTAGCTCCAACTACAAAGTGAATAGCTGGGGAATTACTACAAAGCAATTAATCATACTGTAGCTCTGAGTTAAAGCTAAGGCATAGATCATGGAATTAGCACATCAAAGGAGAAAATAAGTAAAATCCTCAAGCAGTGTGAACATCCTGAAGGAGAAAGGACTATATTGTAGATAAGTGACCAAGGGCAGGCATTTGGCCAAAAACATATTATGGTCACTAAAAGGATATTTTAATCACCTGAATTTTGATTATGACAATCCTTGGGCCAAATCTAGGACATACCTAAATCTTTTATACATTTCAGATAGAAGAAAGTATGAGTCAGTGCCTGATAATTTAATGATGGTATCATCTGGTCAAGTCCTGTCTGGCTTGTGGGCACAGTCTTGAAATTGTATTTCCACAGTTTCCAGTTATAAGTTGCCATACATCATCTGGTGATAAAGCACACAATACTGTGTCACTGCTTTATCACTGAGCCACACATGTGTATTGTCACTCATCATTCATTGAAGATGTTGGCATCTTTTGCAATTTTTTTATGTTAATAAAAACTTTCTTTTTCCAACTCAAATGTTATTCAGTTTTCCTATACACTATACCCATTCCTTGTTTTCGCTTCCCTTCCTATGCTTTTTGTACCCTGCCCTATGTACCTCTTCATCTGACCATTCACTTGTATACAGTAAGTTAAGTGTGTTCCTGGGTTTGTGAGCCATTCTAGCAAATTGTTGAACCCGAAGATGGGTTTGTGGGAACTCCCAGTTTATAGCTGGTCTGTCAGAAGTACAAAAGGCCTGGGTCTTGCAAGCAGCCTCTGAAAATGGGGGAAGGGCAGTCGTGTGGAACTGAGCCCTTTAGCTGTGAGGTTTATGCTAACTAGGAGTAGCTTATGTCAGAATCAAATTGAATTCTTGTATACTCAGTTGATGTCTAGAGAATCAATGAATTTGTTTGGCATTGAAAAATACCACAGAATAAAGTGCACATAAACTATCAAAATGATTGCAAACTATCAAAATGATGCAGTTACACTCATTACTAAAGTCAGTCTTAAAGAAGAAAATAACTTAGGTTAAGTTTTATTCCATATTCTCTATTCTAATTTTATTTTTCAACTTCTAAAGATTTTCTATTTCTTACCTTCCTAAGGTCGCTGTCATCTCGATATACACAAGGCTAAAACACAGAAAAAACAAAACGATTCGTCCTGGGTTGCTGCAGGATTCAGGTGTTGAACGATTATTGTCAAGCATGGAAGTAGTTTCATGGTCCATTGAATGTAAACTTGATGCGATGTGTTGAGAAGCTTTTAATTATTTTTTATATATTATGTCCTATAATTCTTGTGACTATAATTATTACACAGATTATAATTTTTTAAATGTAGTCCATTTTACAGAACTAATATGTTATTTGATTTTCTTATAGCTGTCATAACGTCACCCATTATTCTTTAATTTTGTATATTGGCATTCTATGAAAATATATTAGTATTATATAATAGCTTACGTAGGCATTATTAGAATCTCATGGTATCTGTAATACCATTTGTAAGCTTCTCTAAAGAAGGAATTAAGTGTACATAGTTTGATCACCAGCCTAGAACAATCAACATTTTATCTTATTAGAACACCTTATGGCTCTTCTTTTGAGAATTTTTTTTAAAAATATGGTGTGGGTAGGAGTGTGTAAAGGCTACCAGTGCTCATCAATTGCTAAAACACATATCTGCTTATGATAGGTGGCTACCAGAGATGATTAACAATTTAACTCCTTTTCTATCTGATTCTTATGTGTTAATATGATTTTTCTGTTTTTGTCAGCTTTTAAGATTTCTAGAATCCTACAGCTTTCCTATTACGGGGTAAAAAAATGCTTTAGATAATGTGATATCTAAACAGAAATATACATAATAGAAGAAAGAAAATGTGTGTATGTGTGTACATATATGCATCTCATATTTGTAACATATGCTTAAAATATTCTTTGTGATTTCCTTTAATTTTGATACACCTCCCTTTATTTACTTATGTTATTTTCCACTGTGAATTTCCAAGGCAAAAATCTCATTCATAAATGCCTCACTTATAAGTATCAATACAGTCTCACTTTGTTCTAATTAAAAATCATTATTAATACTGTTTTACTTTTTGTTTTCCCTGCTCCTAGATATTACAGTTTCTCATCTTAAATTTTTTACAGTAATGTTATTAAGAAAATCATATTTTGAAAAGGTACATATTTGAATTAAATTGTCTTGCAGATTTGTAGGAGCCATTTTAATGCAGTTTAAATTTAAATACTTTTTATCTAGTTTTTTCTCACTGCTCTTTTTTGTTTACTAACATTACTACTAATTTATTGTTATTAATATATTTCTTTAAGCATCTAAATAGGTTACAAGGAAGAAAAATTTGAAAATTATATATGATTGGCTTAGAATTTGGAATCAACACTACAAAATCATACTTTCAAAAAAATGATACATGTTTAGGTCTCTAAGCAATGTTTGGGAAACTTTTTCAAAATTAAAACTTTTTGCAGATATGGGATACATGACATAGATATGTATTATAAAAAAACTTTGTGCACATAAGTTCTGGAGATGTTTATATTACATATAAATTGTCATTAAACATCAAATTCCAAAAATGATCATGTCCTAAAACTGAAATCTAATACTCTTATAATGGTTAACTTACTGTGTGAGAATATTACTTTCTCTGTGTATATTTCCATTTCTTTTTTGTTAAATTGGAGAAGACATTGACACACACTAAACTTAAGAAGCAAATTTTGAATATAAATAAGTTGCATATGTGTGATACTTTGTATTTTTTGGGGGGGGGAAAGGACTTTCTTGGTGGTTAATATAAACTCAAATTATTATAGTGAGGCATAAAACAACCACCTTATCATATGTAAATTAGGGTGTCAAGGATTGGAAAGATAAGCTGCCTACCAAGTTCAGCAACATAATTGTGAAAGTTCTGCATTTTTTAGAATATAATTTAGTTGAAATAGCTTTCTTTTTATGAGGGATTTATAAAAATATTCACATTTCATTTCATTGGACTGTCAGTCTGAACTTGCAAATCAAAAGAATTCTGAAAGAAGAGTTCGATTGTCTAAAACCAACTATTCTAAATTATGGAAATGTACCTGCAAAGAAATGAAGGAGAAATCATAATAAAGCTGCTTTCTTCTTTGAATATATTCTTATAAAAAGTTGCAAAAGAGAATCTATAAATACTTTAAAATGTTCTTTTTTAAAGTTGGAAAATTCTGCCACCGCAAATAATCAGAAAACTTTACATTAACTTTCTATATAGTAGACTTTTTAGTAAAAAATGTATAATGTGTACATTGACCAAAGTTGTAAAACATGACAAAGTATTTCATGAACACAGGACATTTTTTTTCTCAAAACAATTTAACCATACTTTGATACCTATGCTAAATTTGTGTAAATATGGCATTTCTGATGACATTGTTATTCAATTATATAAATTATTCATAGAACCCAAAGGTTAAAGATTAGATTATCTAGTAGTAACCAGCAATCACTGCTCTATTTTATCTCAATTTTTATGAGGATGAAGGTAAAAGAAACAAAGAAAAGTGAAGATATTACCAAAATATTAAAACTAACTATAATGGATGGCCATTTACAAAACTCTCAGTGACATAGGAAGAATATCTAATGACTGCAGTATTACTACAGTTGATGTTTTTCCTGAAATATGTGCATGTTGTGCTGTTTATTGTGAGAATGTACAGATGGATATAAAAAGGTTAGGAGAAAAAGTTTTATTCACCCCTAGATTCTTTTTAAATTGGTGATCTTGGGGATAAATTAATTGAGAAAGTGAGATAACCAACCACCTTTTATAACATTGTAGAAAATCTATTATTTAAAGAAAGTTTGCTTGCCTGGCTAGTTCAGTCTGTAGAGCATGAAACTCTTAAGGAAAGTTTGTTTAAAGCTAATAATATATTGTGTTTGGGGAAATACAGTGATATAAAGTAAATTATTTAATGGGCCAAGAGGAATCATGGGAATAGTAATTTTGCAATTTTTCTTCACATATTACACTTATGCAACCAATAATAGACAGCATTTAACAGTATTTTGTATTTAAGATAGTCTGAAAGATAGCCCAAGAGATCACAAATATTATTTAAATAATGCTGTAATGGAAATCAAGATTTTCAAAGTATTACTAAATTTAACCTTAACTATACAAATTTTAAAAGTAGTAAAGCAGTTGCACATCTTTTGAGAAGTTTGAGAGAAAAGAAATATCTTAAAAATGAAAGAATAGCCAGCTCGTTACAATTTTTTTTCTACAAATTGAAAACATAAGTACAAACATTTTTTAAAAAGTATTATAAGTTAGTTTACCAAAGGCTGTCATTCTGACATAACTTAGGAAAATCTTTCTCTCTCTCTCTCTTTATCTCTCTCTCTCTCTCTCTCACACACACACACACACACGCAGACATATGTGAACATACACAAGCACACACATAAATTTGTTGTATTATAATGAAATAATAGAAGGAAGAAAAAAGAATGTTATGTATATTGAATACTTCCTTGAGATAGTGATGAAAGAAAAGGTGATGGAGGAAGAAAATCCCATTTTATTCATAATAAAATTAAGTTCTTTATGTATGTATATACATACATAATGAGTGAGATGTGCACCATCTGGGGGATGGTCATGATGGAGACTCAGACTTTTGGGGGGAGGGGGGGAAATGGGCATTTATTGAAACCTTAAAATCTGTACCCCCATAATATGCCAAAATAAAAAAAAAAAAGAAAGAAATTTTAAAGCTAATACCAGACAATCAAATTTAGAAAAGTGTTTCAGAAAAAAAAAATAAAAAAAAATTAAGTTCTTTGTTAAAGGTTAGTCTGAACTTCAATTGTTATTGTTTTTTTCTCCACACCAATGTATTATAAATATTTCAGGCTTACAGTAAGTTTGAATGAAATAATATTAGAATAAATACTCACAAACACATTATAGAGATCTACTGTTAATATATTATTAGACTTACTTTATCATATACCTATCGATTTATCTACCTCACTTAGTCTAAACTAATTCATTATACATGTTATTAAGTAGAGTTCATTATTGTTTATAGAGTTAATTTTCTTTTTAGCCAAAACTTATATACCATAAAATTCAAAAACTTAAGTATTTTATTAAATAAATTCTGACAAGTACATGTATGTGTATAACTCCAAACCCTGTCAAGATATGGAACATTCCCAATACCTTAGAAAATTCTCTCTGGCTCATTCCTGAACCCTAAACATAGAAACAACCACTGTTCTGATTTTTTTTCCACCATGCAATAGTTTTGCATATTTTGGAATTTCATATAAATGACTCCACAGATTATACCTTCTTTGTGTATGATCTTATTCATTTAGCATAATTTTGAAATTTATTTATAGTATTATGCATTTGCTTTTAATTTTGTTTTTTGTTTTTATCAACATTTAAAAAATAAATTTTATTGTGTATATTTAGCATATACAACATGATGTCATGAGATATATACATAGAGAGAGAGACATAATAAAATAGTTACTATAATGAAGCAAATTATATCTATCATCTCACAGTTACCCTTTTTTTTCAGTTGTGTGACAAGAGCAGATCATTAAGAACTTCCAGCCAGCCATTTATATTTTATTTCCACAAATAAAAAACTATTTTAAGTACAGACATTAAAAAAGTGTTGTAAGTTAGTTTATCAAGGGCTGTCCCTCATCTGATATACCTTATATCCTCCTAACAGAAGTATTGTAAGAACGGAAAAACAAACAGCATGTGTACTCACTATTAAATTGGACTAACCAATCCATACTCATGAGCACATATGGAAGTAAAACTCCATGGAAATCATGCAGGTGGGAGGGGAGAGGAGGGCATTCCATTCCATTGGAATAAAGTTATTAATAATTATTAATAATAAGAATATGAATTATATTCTGATAAGATGTATTCTGATAAGATGCATATAGTAAGCCCTAGAATAACTATTAGAAAAATAACTTAAAAATAGAGGTAGAAATAAGTCATTAGAATGTTTTTCAATTATTAAAAACATGACAATAGATTTAAAATATTATTAAAACATTACATCATCAAATATTAATGCCAAATATAGAAGTAAAGAAAGAATAATGTTTCCACATGTGGTGAATGCACATCTGTGAATATACTAAAGGTCATTGGATTGTATATTTTAAGGGTAATTGTAAAGTATGTGAATTATAACTAAATAAATTGGCAATCCACAGAAGTGTACAGATTCAGCTATTAGCAGTTGCTAATCTTTATTCTGAAGATACACCCCCTAAATGATAACATAGATAATTTTTCTTATCTGTCATATCTCCACTTAAATTTCCCTTCAACAAATGAGTCTTCTTTGACCAATCAAAACAAAAATCTGCCCCATCTCTTGCTGCCATTTTCTTTTTCTTTACATTACTTTAATTTTATTTGCATTTTTATCATTATGTAAAATTATACAAAATATTTTTATTGTCTTCCCACCCCCCTTTAAAACAGCCGTGGAAACTTTGTTGCTGGTATTGACAATAGTGCCTGGTATTTAAGAGGCAATCAATAGACATTTTCAATAATAAATAAATTAACAGAAAGCACAGTAGTATTAATATTAGTATGAACAAAACACATTTATGTTTATATATTTGTTTATATGCATATGTATATACACATATGAAGATTAAAATATTACTTAAGTCTAAAATATATTCTCTTAGCCTGCAATTTGTCTAATTTCAAGAAATTAATTAATTTATGTTATATTTATACACAGCATATATAATATGAAAATATTCTTTAATATAAATAGCTCCTTGTTCTGTACTTTGATACGATTACTGCTTACTCTTTTCCTTTAAGAAGAGAAAATGTTGAAATTTGATTAAATGTCTTAAAAGCAAGCAAGTGTATCTAAACAAATTAAATATATGTGTAATTAGTGAAGACATATTTCAGTGAAGAAGCTGATACCAATATTAAGTGACACATTATTTTCTTGGAATCTCTTCTGTACTATAAATTTGGTAGCAGTTGACCAAAACTAGGACCTTCATTTGCACTTTTGATTATTTAATAATATAAACAAGTGTTTTGTATTTGGACTTTATTAAAACTACCAATTTTTAATAATCTGTGTTTGTGTTTTGGGATGGTGGTATTATATGTTTGAATAGCTTGGTTTTATAAAGGTTATTAGTGCCAAAGAATAATTTTCAAATGTGATAAATCTTGACAACTACTTTGTTCATCTTCTCAATCAGGTGCAAAACTCAGCTGTACCAATATCTTTTAATTGCTTGGCAAAAAGTAGCAAACATCTGCTCATGCACAAGGTGGTTGTGAATTAGTAATCAAAATAAATAATGCTTTGTATTTTCAGATGCTGCATGATTCAGTAGGTTGAATATATCTGTGAAAGACCACAATTTTATTAGAAATGACATAGTGCTACAAAAAGTGTTCTATTTTTGAATGGAGAAAACTTTTTAAAAAATCTTAACTTTTATCTATTATATATACACATATTTATAATCTTAATAAAAACATAGGATGATATATATATTAAAAATTTCAATATTGCTAAAGTTTATTATTGTGAAAGTAAAGATTCTAAAGTGAACTAAGTTTGGATATCAAAATATTTCCAGGTAGATTATAAAAATATGACTTGTAAATGTTTGCATATGTTAGTTTACTTCAGTTGTTACTTTAGATTTGTTCTATATCAGCTGATCATGCAAAAGAAAGACTTCAATTTAGTTAAACATATTTTTTCACTGGCATGTATTATTCATAATAAAGAACATTCTTCAAATTAAGTAGTTTAACCATGCCATAAAATACAGCAAGGCTTTTAAGAAAGTCTTGTTGCATTCATGTTAGGTTTTTCATGAATAAAAATGGATGTCTGACAAAATCTAGCTTGATAATAAGAATTGAAATCTTGGGTCAAATTAATATTATTGAAACTTTTTACCTAGAATTTACTACTTTTATGGGTAATGATCATATGCTGAGATATAGTTCATTCTGATCATGTAATATAATATTCCAGCTAGAATGGAAAAGCATAAACCATAAAGAATGGGTCTAATGTAAGAAATATAAATTACAGAGAGAATATATCTATTGCCAACCACATTTTCAGATCTTTTTATCCAAGGCACGCTTTTCTTTTGTTGATACTCAGATTATTAAGGGTTTATTTTGATCATAGAAGCTTTGTGGTAAGGATCTCTTCAATTTCAATTATTCTTGAGTAAATGAAAAAAATATGCTGCTTACATAATATAGTCAGAAATCATAGCAAATAATGCAAAACCTTTGTTATAAAAACTTGTGTTTTGAATTTGTAGTTAAATTTCCTCCATGCAAAATATTTTGTGATTGACTTTGTGACTTAAATTTTTTAGGTTTTAACATAATTGCAATCATACACATATTAACACAAAAAAAACAGTGCTTTTCACCTATTAAATTAAGCAAATTGTATGTGATGTTTTGTCAAAAATACAATAGAATATTTTGAAAATCATAAGATTATTTATTTTTCAGGACTAATATAAAACAAATAGAAGTATATATTTATCACTTAGATTTATCATATAATTTGATGTAATATTTATTTTAAAAATTTAATTATCCAATAGTAAAGGCATGGTTAAACCTGCTATTTACTGTACATTAAAATGAAAACTACAATATTTGTTTAAGAAAATGTAAAATTTAATGAAAAAAAAAAAGCAAATAGGTTGTGCTTAGATGGTTTCATTTAGTACACTGAAGAGGTCTTCTTTTCCTGCAGGACATACGTTTATGGACTGTTTAACAATAGTTTACATTTCCACATGGGTAATTTATTTTCAATGTGCTTGCCATGACAACAATATCTAGAAATATTATGCAGTTTTTTTGTTTTATTTTGTTGCTATTTGAATAAGTTTTGCTACCACGGGATATAAAATATATAATTTGTCATCATATAAATACACCCAAAATATCATACGTGAGGAGGGAGCTCTGTGGCTAGCACGTGCTCCAGCGCAGGCTTTGGAAATTGGAAGAAAAGGCGAGTGGCAACAGGCAGGTGAAACATGCTCTTTACTGTCTGGGGGATTCAGCAGCATTGAAAAGCATGGCCAGGAATATGGAGAGCGCATATATGTGGCTCTGAACAATAGTGGCAACATGCCATGGGAAAGTGTGATCACATGGGTTCACATAGGTGATAACACCTTGCTTATATAAGTGTTCTGACTCATGCCTCCTGGGAAGGCTGGCTTGCCAGGGGGCATGATCAGAAAAAAACACTGCAGCAGTCATCTTAGTTTGGTCTAAGAAACCTATTGCCTATACAAATGCATTTTCCCTTACATCATAATACGTGCTTTTTTTGTTGTTTTGTTGCTTTTTATGAAATCAATCATCAAAGTGATGAATTTTTAAAATCTGCATTAGAAAATTACCTGTACTGGTCCCTCTTTGACATCCTATTCAGAAAGTAATATCCCACTTTTATGGCTAAACTGCTACATTTTCCTGTTCATGACTACATTAGTTTCCTGTGGCTGATGTAACAAACTATCACGTATTAGGTGTCTTAAATCAACAGAAATATATCCTGTCACAAAAGCTGGAAGTCCAAAATCCAAAATCTGCCAGGACTGTGCTGCCTTTAAGCGCTCTGTGGGAGACTCCTCTCCATGCCTCTTCCAGCTTTTGGTAGCTGCTGCAACTGCATTCCCCAACATGTGGCTGAATCACTCCAGTCTCCATCTCCCTCTGTGAGTTGCTTTCTCTTGCTGTGTGTGTCTGTCTCCAAACTTCCTCTGCCTCCCTCTCATACGGATACCTGTGATTGCATTTATGGCCCTCCTCAAAAATCCAGGGTAAGCCCTTCCTCTTAAGAGACATAATTTAATCATACCTTTTGTCACATAAAATAATAATCATTCTTTTGCTATATTATGTGATATTTGCAATTTTCTGGGGATTAGAATATGACATAGTTTTTAGGGGAAAGCACCATTAGACAGTTACCATGATCAATTTTATTTTCCAAGATGGATTTGAAGGACATTATTCAGAGCAGTCCATTTCAGGACCTACCTACCCTCATCCACAGACAAACCAATTATATATACTAAACAAGTATATTAAGAAATTAATGTTTTATTGAACTTATACTTGACAAAATTTGCATGCGTTTACAATCACAGAAATCACTACCTTAATATAATTCCCTTCACTCCATAGTGACAGTCTGCTACTTCCACCCTTACTGCATTCTACACTATGGGAAAATAACACCTTATCAATGGCCAAATGCAGCATCTGCAGAACATAAGGAGGAATGCATTAATTCTCTGTGGCCGCTGTAGGAAATTATCACAACCTTGATAGCTTTAAACAACAGTAATTTATTTTCTTACTGGTTTAGGGGCCATATTTTCGAAATCAAATTTTCAGCAAGGCCGTGTTCTGTCCAGAGACTGTGGGAAGAACTGTGTGTTCCTGTCTTCTTCTAGCTTCTGGTGGCTGCTGACATTCCATGGCATTTCTTAGCATATACTCACATCAGTTCAATCTATGTCTATATTGCCTCTTCCTCTTCTATGTGTATCATATCTCCCTCTTTTATTCTAAGAATATTGTGATTGAAGATAGGGTCAACCAGGATAGACCAAGATAATCTCTTTATATCAAATCCTTAAGATAGTCACATCTGCAAAAAATTACCATATGAGGTAAAATTTACAGTTTCTATGTATTATGTTGTGAACCTATCTTTGGGAGCCATTATCTTCCACCACAATATAAATCAAGAAGCATGATGAGAAGCACCAGGCACTAAATGGGGCAACTTCTGTTGAAATACATCTTCTGACGTGTGCTGCACCATGTGGCTACTCCCCAGCTAACCACCTCTATGTTCCCAACATATTTTGACTTCAGATTAATTACTCATCTTTGATTTTACCACTTTTTCATTTCTGCCTTAGGCTCTTTTGATAGTTGAATTCAGCCTTACCAGACATGCCTTAATCAGTTTACCCTTCTGAGTGTCAGTTTACACTCAGTTACACTTTCTCGTAATGTGGAAATGTCCACAAATACAATTGTGGTTCTTTGTAACCTAATCATTGATATAGGACACTTAATGAATATTTTGAGTTTTGATGTCTGCCTAGTGGAAGATATGAGAGGAGAGTTCGAAATTTTAACATTATTTGAATAATTAAAATTACAAATAACACTGAAGATGTCACATATAAGCTAAAGTTAACTTGCATTTGTAAGTGATAATGATTGAGTCAGAAATTCTATAACATCCTTATACTGTGCATAGAGATATCTTAGGTTGAAATCTTGGTATTTGACTTTGAACAATTAACTTTACTAGTATAAGTCTTATTTTCAGCATCTGTATAATGTGTTGCTATCTGTTAATATTATGCTGACAAAAAAAGGGCTTATTATGAGGATTTGTTGAATGAGCAAAGGCAACTAATAAGAAAATACTCATTACTAGTCCTACTAGACCAGTATTTATGGGAAGACAAAAACAGTAGCCATTCCATTCTCAGGAGGCAAAAAGGAATGCAGCAGAACTAGGAATGCACTTGGATCCTAAAAGGGAACCTACATATTAAAAAAAAAAAGATCGATGTATAAAATTATAAAATATCATTGTTTATATTTATTTATAGACATGTATATGCCTGTATATGCATATATGTATATAGATCCATATTAAAGCATGTATACTCAAGTGGCATAATTGTAAATTTAGGCATACTTTTAAAAGATTTTTGAAATTAAACATAAGTGCATAATTATTGAATGGTTCATGGGAACTAAATTAAATCTACCTATTTATTTATCTATTGTATCAGCTCCATATTGGTCAGAAAATACTTCATTTAGTCACAGCAAATAAACCTAGATCTGCTAGACTTAAGGCTCTTCTATGCCAGTTTTTATGATATCAATGTTTCAGTCAAATTAACATTATATTCTATTGGTAGGGATAGTTAAATTTGAAGATATATTTTAACAGGAGAAAATGTGATTCAAGACTTTTACAAAGCAGTAAATATAGTTCAGTTTTAGAGAAGTGACAAAGGATCGCAGATAAAATATTGGTGATATATGAAATCAGATATTAGGAAATATAATCCAGTTTTAGAGAAATGACAAAGAATCACAGGTAAAGTATTTAGTGATATATAAAATCAGATAGAATATACCTTAAAATAGATTTATAACATGACGAAATTGAGGTTAGTACCCCAGGAGAAATATACCCCTGGCTGAGGTAGAAAAGGCAAATGGTTTGATGTTAAGAAGAAATTCTGGTTTCTAGCCTATCTGCCCTGCCAAAGCCATTGGACCCATTATAAGGTTTGTTGCCATCAATTTACGTAGTAGTTTGATTGACCTAGGGGCTGTGGTAGGATTGACACACATCAAGAAAAAGCCCTGAAGCCTAAACCTCCCATTCATAACCAAAAATATGGTCCTAATCTCTAAACTATCTAAACATTTCACAGGTTTTCCAATAGTTTTGGGTCTATTCACACAAGAGTTTGTATGTAGTAAAGGGGAAAAAAATGATCATTCTCTGTTTTAAAATTGAACAAAACTCATGGATTTTCAGTGATCACATTTCTACAGACAGGGAAAAATATACTTAAGCTTTTCTTTGTGCTACCTCAACTCATTTTACTAACAAATAAGATAAAGAATTATATTTTTTAACTTTAAGGAAAATGAGAGAGATCAGGTAATCAACTCTTCAAAATTTGATGTTTTCCCAAGATGTCTAGAATTCTGTTAACTAATTCAATAATTTCAGGAAAGGGTGAAACAAATCAGTTGATAGATTTATAAAGCTAAGAGCATTGATATTGAAATGAGAATGTAATTATTTTTAAACTCACAATTCCTGAGCTTGTATAATCCCATGGAAAATATGACCACCACAAGTTTGTTTTTAATGAAGTGTTTCCATGTCACATTACACGGAGCTCATTAGAACAGCCCTTCTGGGACTATGTTAGACCCATGTGTGAATGTTTAGCATTTTGGAGATGCTGTGTACTAATAGATGACTGCCTCAATACAGAGGAGGTGAGCTCTTAAGGAGTTCTTCTGTTTCCATTGTATAACACTTAATATTTATTATCACTCTATTGTATTGGTGAGTATAAAATATTGTCCATATTAAAGAAAACATCGTCGTTTGAGTAGTTTTCAGTAATACTACTAATAATTGACTTTCTCCACTAACATTTGGAAACGTGTCATTGATAAATTGTTTTGGCTGAAAGCTTTATTTTTTAAAATGTTCAATTTTCACTTTAATTTATGCTATGCATTTTTTCTGACACTCAGAAATGTTAGTTTCAAAGAAATCTGACCTCTTCTTTTTCAGAACAGCCTCATTAATTTTAGTTTTACATGAGACATTATTGTTAGGCACTTTGAGGGGATAATGTTATTAATTAAAATGCATGCTACTTTTTAGCATCCTTTCTATTTCTTTAATGGTTTGTTTTATTTATTTATTTTTCCTACTATTTGCTTCTGTCAAATAATAAGCACTTTTATTTGGAATTATCTTTTGATATTTATAAATTACGGCTTCTACTGAGATATGTTGTTTGACTACATATATTTCCTTAATGTAAGTAACACTTTTTGCTCCTGTGACAATGATTTAAAAAGCTCTAAATGTGGTATATGTATACCATGGGGTGCTATTCAGCCACAAAAAACAATGGTGAACTAGCACTTTTTGTGTTATCTTGGATAGAGCTGGATCCCATTCTACTAAGTGAAGTACCACAAGAATGGAAAAACGAGTACATGTGCTCACCATCAAATTGGTATTAATTGATCAACACTTAGGGGCATATATGATACTAATATTCACTGGGTGTTGGGCAGGTGGGAGTGGGGAGGAGGAAATGGGTATATTCACACCTAATAGGTGCAGTGCACACCATCGGGGGATGGGCACCCTTATAGCTCTGACTTGGGTGGGACAAAGGCAATATATGTAACCTAAACATTTGTGTCCTCATAATATTCTGAAATTAAAAAAAAGAGAGAGAGAATAAGAAAAGAAAAAGACGAATGAATCAGGGATATGCAAGTGTAGGTTGTTTTTAAAGATGTATGAAGAAAATGCCTTGATGGAGTGGGGATAGCCATTTCTTGTAGACAAGATATTTGGGGGTATGCTTAGGTCCCAGGTTCTATACTCTGGGTGTCTCTAAAGGCAAATTACTCCAGTATCTAGATGTATGTGCACATAAGTAAACTTTAGATGGTATAAAAATATAGAAACAAGCTGCTAATTAAAAGTGAAACAGGTGCACAGATACAGCTGTTCCACAGCCCTTAAAATGTCTGCCCTATGAAAAAACTCCAGGATCACTTTCATAAGACAAAAAACATAAAATTCTACTATATCTCTACTTCTCATCTTGGACTTAATTTAAACATGACCTGAAAGTGGAAGGACTCACTTTTTTTTTTTTTTTTTTTTAAAGGCTGGCCTGCGCGGGTTGTGGTGGGATGGGTTGGAGGCTTTTCTTTTGCTTGTACAGAATAATAGGGTTTTGCTCCATTGAATTTAACTATCTCTACAATCATCATAAAATGCATCATATTTCAAGAACTATCTGTTCTTGTAGGTGGGAAGTACCCTTTATGATTTTCAACAATGAAATTTTTGATGATTTTAGAAATATTTATTAGGTGTTTTAATGGGATTCTGGTAGAGTAATAATCATCTATGTTCATTCAACCATTTTTGATTGTGAATAACCACTGATTTTTAAGGGAAGTGAAAACCAGAAAAAGCAGTTTACCATAATGATAAAGAAAATTATATTACTTCATAGAAATTACCTGAACAAACCTTACCAGCTTTTAATAAGTTTTTGTAATGTGAAATTATTTTCAGTTTTACTGGACTATTTTGTCAATTGTTTGTATTTGTTTCTTTAAAAAAGGTTATCTTTTATTGCTTAGAATTTCTAATACTTCTGATTTTATGTACTTGCCTAAACAAGCAGGGAAATAAGAATTTTTGGTTAATTTGTATTTGGTGATATAAAGACAGAACACTAGAAAAGGAGAAAGCAGACAGCCTATAGCCATAATTAACTGGCAGATATATTTGTTCCACTCATAAATTGTTTAAATATATTATTTTCCATATTTTAAAATATGAAGATTTTATTTCCTATCTGAAATTTCAGCTTCTTTTAAAAATAAATTAAACTGGTTTGGCAATAGTGGATAAGGTACAATTATCAAATGGGAAAAATAGTTGCAGATAACAAAAGGTTATACTTTGGAAATGGCATCTGCTTTCCAATTTGCCATAGACGTTAGTACTCCCTTTTGATGGTTAAACTATATTTTCATAGTAAAATATACCTAATTTCTACTCACTATATTGTATGTATGAGTTTATTTGGGCTTTGAATTTGCAACACTTTCTTTAATGAAACAAGGTGAAAGAAATTATTGTAATGCTACCAATATAGTCTCTTAAATTATTTACATAGAAGAATATATATATATTTATATAGAAGAATATAATATATGTATTTTTTTCTTCATGTGAAAGGGAGAACAGAAAAAAAGACCTATAAGTGAAGAAATACTTGCTTTTATAGCAGTAGTGTTAATTCACATTATATTCAAACATTGCTATAGAGAGCAGCAATAAAATTAGTAAAGTGACATTGTTCTCCGCATGCTATTTTTTAGTGTTACTGAAAATTACTTTTCTTGTGGAATTTACTGTCAATTAGTAACCACCAGACGGTAGCCATCTTCTTAGTTTTTAATTTTTACTAGAAATAATTCTCATATAGTGCTGCTCCTTTAAAAAGCACCTTTACCATGCGAGACACATATAAAAGTAATTAAATTTAATAGTCTCATTGCTTTTAAGCAAAGCCATATGGTGTACTTAGATTGCAAATTCTAATTGAAGTCAATGAGATTTTATGTAGAAAATACTTTTGAAAATGTAGCTGTGTAATCAAATATATATACAATGTACCATTTTTATCTTGACAGAAGCATCGCCCAATACCTTTTTCATTGTCTTTTTCATGCATACTCTAGAGCATTATAGCCAAACTATGCCTTACCATGAAAAATAACTTTAAAATTAATGATAATAGTTGCTTGTGTATGTCTAATGCATCTTTTTTATTGCCCCTCTATCTAAATTTTAATATTGCAATAATCCCTGGAACTGTGTCTTGGATTACAAGAGCAGTATGTAACTGAGACATGTCCAATTCATTCACATTTATATTTTTTCTATTATGTATTGTGAAATGAAACTCCATTTTTTAAAAAAAGCTGTAAATGTAGCGAGGAAAAAAAAGCAAACAAACAATGAAATAGCCATAGCCATATTAGTTTCCCTTATTTCAAATAAATGTTCAGAGAGATGTAGGATGGAAGAGAGAAAAAGAGAGAGTGAGTCACCATGGAATATAAATTAATGGAACCACAGAAGGAGGAAAATAACATGTCTTGTCAACCTCAGGACTGTGGTCATACTCTTACCTTTGATTTAGAAAAACTTGGGTTTGGATGATATTTTTGACATGCCTCTGGCAAAATGTAAAATGTGGGGAGGCTAAGTAATTTTCAAGGTGGAGGAAGTGATAAAAAGAAGGGAAAGGTAGTATCTATTTATTGAATGCCTACAAATGTGGGTTGATATTCTAGTTTTTAGAATTAGTTAAGCACACCTCACAGACTTGAAATCATAGAAAAATATTGAGTTCTGTGTTATTGTAAAATACTTACAATTAATGATATCTTCTAAAAGATGATAGCAATAACTGCAGTCAACCAAAAGGGTTTAGTTTCCCCAATTCTAATTGCAAAGAGATGTCCTAAGGACAGTTATGTGTGCTGAATGACTGTGCTAAAGAGAATTTTAAGTATACCCATTTTTCATTCCACATAAAGAATAATTTATTACCACCATTATGGAAAAGAGTATGGAGGTTACTAAAAAAATCAAAAATAGGACCACTATATGATCCAGTGATTCCACTTCTAAATATATATCCAAAGGAAATGAAATCAATTATGTCAAAGAGATACCTTTACTCCTATGTTAATTGCAGTACTATTCACAATAGCCAAGATATAAAGATGTGAAAAAATCCTAAATGTCCATCTATAGATGAATAGATAAAGAATATGAAATGTATATTTATAGAGAATGTTATTCAGCCCTTTAAAAGAAGGAAATTCTGCCATTTGTGACAACATGGATGAATCTGGAGGACATACTGTATTTCTCTGAATATAAGACAGGATCTTATATTTATTTTTCCTCAAAAAGACACCCTAGGGCTTATTTTCGGGGGATGTGTTATTTTTTTTTTAAGTACGGTACAACAATCTACATTTATTGAAATATAGTTAAGTCGTCTTCTTCTGGAACACCATCATCATAACTCTCCAAACCCCGAATTCCATCCTGAATTTCTTGCAACTCTATTTCCTTTAGAACCTTTCTCTCATGTCGAACAATAAAGGTCTCATGGGGCAGATGAGAAGGGCTGCTCGTCTTCTTTACTGCTTCGCGACGAAATGCAAGGGTTGTGCAGATATGCTGTGTAGCCACGTCCATCACTAGGTCTTATTTTGGGGGTAGGGCTTATATTGTGCAAATGCTTAGAAATCCTGCTAGGGCTTATTTTATAGGTAAGTCTTATTTTCGGAGAAACACAGTAGTACTAAATTAAATAAGCCAGTTACATAAAAACAAATGCTGCATGACCTAATTTATATGCAGAATCTAAAAAAGTCAAATTCCATAAAATAGAGAGTAGAACAGTGGTGATCAGGGGCTTGTGGGGTGAGGGAGATGGGGAGACATGGCTCCAAGGGAACACAGTTTCAGTTAGACAAGGGGAATAAGTATAGGAATCTATGATACAGCATGGTGACTATATTTAGTGATAATGTTTTGTGTATTTGAAAATTGCTAAGAAAGTAGATTTTAAATCTTTGTACTACAAAAAATGATAAGTATGATAGGTGATGTATATGTTAACTAGTTTGATCTAATCATTCCATAATATTTACATATATAAAAAAATCACATTGCATTCCACAATATATAATTTTATTTGTTAATTAAAAAAAGATATCTTACTGAAAAAAAAATTAAAAAGAACATTACTGTACTTCCAAAAAGTAATTCATATCACATTTGCTAAGATAAAAACTTACATTTATTTATCTGTTTCACAGGCAAAATGTATAATTGCATCCAAAAAGAAATATTCAAATGTATAAAACTTTGCATCTTGCTAATCGTAAAACATATTTCTCAACCGTATTTGGCAATTGTATTAATGTATATGAAGATATGCTGTTATACACACACACCAAAACATTGGTCATAGTTAAATACATTATTTAATACATTTTATATAGTGTTATATATGATATAACATGGTCATTGTTACAGGAAAGCTTCAAACATGAAAATGATAAATAACTGCATAATATCTCATCATGTGAAAATTAATTGCTTTGCTAAACCTCTCCATTTAATCTGTGTTTTATATGTATTTTCAAATAAACTATTAATTGTATAATAGTATTAAATTCACAGAAAAATTGCAAAGAGAATACAAAGGGACTCTATAAAACACATACTTGGTTACTCCTATTGTTAACAATATATATTAGTATGGTACAATTGCCACAACTAATGAAAAAAAATTGACACGTTATTGCTAACTAGAGTTCACTCATAATGTATTCATTTTCCTTAGTTTTTAACCTAATATACTTTTTTCTGTCCTATGATTTCATCCAGGAAACCATATGACATTTAGTGATCATGTATCCTCAGGCTTTTGTTGGGTATGACATGTTTTCCTTGTTTTAATGGCCTTGACATCACTGAAGAATACTAGTCAGGTTTTCCTAGAATGCCCCTCAATTGGGAAAAGACCTTATGTTTTCTCATTGTTAGAAATGCGTTATGTGATTACCACTGGGTCTTCTTCACAAATCCTTTGCCTAGGCCAATACCTAGAAGAGTATTTCTGTAACATTTTCTTCTAAAATTCTTACGGTTTCATGCCTTATTTTTAAGTCATGTATCTCTCTTGAATTAATTTTTTGAGTGGTAAGAGTTATCGAACATGTTTCATTCTTCTGTATGTGTCTATACAATTTTCCCAGCACCATTTATTGAATAAAGTTTCTTCCCCCAATGTATATTGTTTTCTACTTTGTCAAAGATCAGTTGGCTATATGTTGTTAGCTTTATGTCTGGGGTTTCTATTCTGTTCCATTGGTCTATATCTCCATATTTTTGTGCCAAATAACATGCTGTTTGGTTAGTATGACCACGTAGTATAATTTGAAATGTGGCAATGTGATGCCTCCTATTTTGTTCCTTCTGCTTAAGATTGCTTTGGCTCTTTGGACTCTTTTCTGATTCCAGTAAAACATAGATTTAGTTTTTCCTAGATCTGTGAAATATGATGTTGGCATTTTAATGGGGATTGCATTGAATCTGTAAATCACTTTGGTAGTATGGACACTTTAACAATGTTGAGTCTACTGATACAGGAACATGATATGTTTTCCTATTTGTTTGTATGATCTGTGAGTTCTTTCTTCGGTGTTTCATAGTTCTCTTTGTGGAGATCTTTCACCTTCTTGGGTAAGTATATTTGTGAGTATTTTCTTTGTAATAATTGTGCATGGTATTGAGTCTTTGATTTGACTTCCTGCTTAACTGTTATTAGTGTATAGGAATGATATTGATTTATGTATATTTATTTTGTAACCTGAGAATTTGATGAATTTATTGATAAATTCCAAGAACCTCTTGGTGAAATCTTTCAGGTTTTCTAGATATAAGATCATATCATCTGCAAAAAGCAGAGTTTTACCTCCTCTTTCCCGACGTGGATACCCTTAATTTCTTTCTCTTGCCTGATTGCTCTGGCTAGGCACTTCCAACACTATGTTGAATAGAAAGAGTTACAGTGGGCATGCTTGTCTTATTCCAGTTCTTAGTAGGAATGTTTTCAACTTTCCCCATTCAGTATGATGCTGGCTGTGGGTTTGTTATATAAGGCCTTTATAATATTGAGATATGTTCCTTCTATGTCTAGTTTTTGGGAGGTTTTTTATCATGAAAAAAGAGTGGTGAATTTTGTTGAATGCTTTTTCTACATCTACTGAGACGATCATATGATCTTTGTTTTTGCTTCTGTTTAAGTGGTGGTTCACATTTATCAATTTTGCATGTTGAACTATCCTTGCATCCCTGCAATGAAGCTACTAGGCCCTCATGAATGATTTGTTTGATATGCTGTTGAATGCAGTTTGCTAGTATTTTATTGAGGATTTTTGCATCTGTATTCATAAAGGATATTGGTCTGTACATATTGGTCTGTGAATCCATCTGGTCTGGGGCAATTACAGCAACAACAAAAATAAATAAGTGGAACTTTATTAAATTCAAAACCTTCAACACAGCCAAGGAAATCATCAAAAAAGCAAATAGACAACCTATAGAATTGGAGAAAATATTTGTAAGCTGTACAACCGATAAAGGACTAATATCTAGAAATAACTGAATCAAATAAGCAAGATAAAAACAAACAACTTCATTAAAAAGTGGGCAAAGAAATGAACAGAAGCTTCTCAAAAGAAAGTAAACAAATGGACAAGAAATATGAAAAATGTAATCACCAGGGAAATGCAAATTAAAACCACAATGAGATATCACCTTACCCCATTCAGAATGGCCTTTATTAAAAAGTCCAAAAACAATACATGCTGGTGTGGATGCAGAGAGAAAGGAATGCTTATAAACTGTTGGTGGGACTGGAAATTAGTACAATCTCTATGGAAAACAATATAAAGATTCCTCAAAGAACTAAAAGTAGACCTATCATTTGATCCAGGAATCCCACTACTGGGTATTTAACCAAAGGAAAAGAAGTCATTCTATACAGAAGACCTCTTCACTTAAATGTTTATTGTGGTACAATTCACAATTTCAAAGATATGGAATCAATATAAATGCCCATCAAATTATGAATGCATTAATAAAATGTGGTATATGCATACCCTGGAATACTACCTAGCCATGAAGAAAGATAACTTAATGCCTTTTAAAACAATTTGGATGGAAATGGAGACCATTATCCTAAGTAAAGTAAGTATCTAATGAATGGAAAAACAACTACCACATGTTCTCACTATTATATTGGAACTAACTGATGAGCACACATGGGCATAGAGGGAAGTAAAACTCAATGGAATTCAACAGGGGGGAGATGAGGGAGGGTATGTGCGAAAACCTACCTAATGGGTACAATGAATACTATCTGAGTGACATGGGTGACAGGCACACTTTTAATCCTTACTCAAGCATTACAAAAGTGATCTGTGTAACTACAAACATTTGTACCCCTGTAATACTTTGAAGTAAAGAAAAAAAAATAAATGTATGTGTTATGTGTTTTCCAGAGGAAAATTCCAAAAATAAAGTACCATTTTCGCTACATTGTATCAAGATTACATTCCATCAATATGACCTATATCTTAATCATCTGGTTGTGTTAGTGCTTGCTTGCCTTCTTGATTGTATTTAATATAGTTTTACTTTGTCTGCCTTCTATGCTGTACACTTGAGAAGGAAATCATTAAGTGTAATCCATGCTTAAGGAGTGAGGAGTTGTTTTCTATCTCCTTGAGAACAGAGTATCTACGCAGATAATTTGGAGTTTTTCTGGACAGAAGATGGTCTATTGTCCTACATTTATTCGTTTATCATTTATTTATATCAGTATGGCCCATGTGGGTATTTTATTCTTTGGGTTATAATCTAATAGTACTTTATATATGTTGCTACCTATACTGTTTCAGCTTTGGCCTTTGGAAGCTCATTCAGTTGGATACTTAGTTTCTTTGTCATAACCCCATAGTTTTGTGCGTGTGTGCATTTGTTTGTGTGTGTGTGTTTATGTTTTGAACATTCTCTTACTTTCTAACACTAAAAGATTCTACAAGCTCATCACACATAGTCCCCGTCCGTACCCTAGGATCGTCTGCTTCTTCAACCAGTGCTATTTCCCTCTAATACTAAGGAATAGTTTCTAATACTAAAGAAATCAAGATCTGGTGCTACATGTCCTTACTGCTACTGGGATGACAGCTCTGCTCCCATGTCTGACTCAGCTGATTGACAAACTGACTGACCTTTGTATAGAACCCTACCTGAGGACATGTATCTATAGTGATTTCTAATGTAACTCTCTGTATCTATAATATGCTAAATGTGAGTTCATAGCAAGGCATCCAACTTGAATCCATGACCACATGTATTATTTCAGTCTTTTCCCTTTGTTATCTGCACCTTCTCCCAACAAAGAGAAACCATATTCCCACCACTTATCTGTTTACCTGTTTAATTATAGTAGTCAGGTATAGTGATTTCAGAATTGTTGATCTATATCTTTGAATATGTTTTTTTTTTAATTTTAACACATCAAAATATTTTTGTAATATTTTTAAAAGTGGGAAACCAGGTAATAATAAACAAATGTATATGCATGCAACATACTTGATATAACTATTTGTGTTAGACTATGTATAAGATAGAGCTATCTTATATCTAGACTGGGTCAGTTCTATACTTATTTAAAGTTTCAAATTCCCTGGTGATACCCAGAGCCAATTATTTTATATTACTTATGTGATGGCTTATGTCTGCTTTAAAGGGTTACACAGCCATGCTTGGCTTTGTGACCAGTGAAACATAAAAAGACACTGCTGAACCCTTTTGCTTAAGCTTCTGTGAAACAAGATTTCTTGCACATATCTTGGTGGTTATAATCTGGAAAAGCGCATCCTGGGGAGCTGTGCCTCAGAGTCTCTTGGTCGCAACTGCTTATCTGTGCTTTCTTATTCCTCCCATATCCTTTGCCTTTATGAAAGCTCTATATAAGTATGTGAGTATGCTCTCGTGAGTCTTGTTATTCAACCATATGACTCTGTGACAAAGACTCACTGGGCTATCTGAGGAGGGACTTATTATAATAACCTCGGTCTCACACAAACCTCAGATATCATGGCGTAAGTGGGGCCCAGGAGAAAGTGGAACTAAGAGTGTGAGGACCATAATAACTTTTTTACTTCTCTCTAGTCTGTCTTAATACTTACGCATCTCATTTATCATATTTTTATATTTTGTCTTTTTTTGATTCTTTAAGTCCCTTGGTGAAAAAAGGAAGCAAACTTTATCTTGGCTTGTTGTAAATTTCCCCAGGACAAACTCTGATTCAGAGCCATTAACCCTTCCTGAACATACATCACCTCTCAACAAAATACTATGTCCAAGTGTGTAAGGAATAGAAAATGGAATTGTCCTTGGCTTAATTGGGGTCAAGTTATCACAAAAAGAAACTTTCTCCAAGATCTGAATCGAATTACATTCACTGGGACAGAGCCAACAGTTTAAATTTCTATAACTGGGAAAAAGGTTAAATAAGTCCAACTATTTGTTCTACATTATTTCAGTAGCATGAACAATAAACATTTTCTTCTGATTTTTAATTACAATTAATATAAATTTTAAGTTAGTTTTTCTTGTGTTCTGGACCCATCTTGAATTCACTTAAATTGGTATAATTTCCCTAATGAAAATATAAAGTTAGATTAAAATATTAACCATAATATTAACTAAATATGTGGTCCTAAATTGTGTTTTATATTTGATAAAATCTGTTTGTAAAATTTCTCATTTGTATGTTATGAAACTAAGCCTCTTTTTCATATCTGATTTTTTCCTACTGAATTTAAATTTAAGAAGTCACTTCAATTTCACTTTGGTTAACCTTATTTCATTTTGTTTCATATTTGATTTACTTTTAAATTTTAAAATATTTAGAATGCTAATATCAGAGTTATTAGTTAATGCCTATATTTCATTTACGTGGAATTTCTTCCAAGTGATAATATCTATCTATTTTGTCTTTTGTACAATTTTTTGTGAAATTTTATTTACATCTTAATTAAAGTATAATAGTAAACTAAGTATTAATTATTGTTTGAATATTACACAGTCAAATTTTGTTGTTTGTGGTGTTTTTTGCTTGTTTGTTTTTTTATTTTTTCATTTGATTTTTGTTATTACTATTATTGCTAAACAATATCTATGTGCTCCTAAATCTCTGCATCATATTTTTTTTAAATAGGGTTATATTAAACTGAGAGTTGGGGCAAAACAATCCATTCCTGTTCAGTTTTTTTTTATTACTACTTCTCCCCAAAAGTCTTAAATAGATTAGCTTCCTAATAAACAGAGTGATGCTATTATGGATAAAACATCAAACATAGATTAAAGATCTGAAGTTCCCCTGGTTGAAGTAGGTGTTGGGTAAAATGTGTAGCTTTTAAATTATGAAGAAAAGGTGGAAGGAAGGTGGTATATACTTAGTATGTATGTCCCTACCAAAATGTGTATGTTGAATCTTAACTACTCATATGATGGTATTTGGAAGTGGAAGATTTGGGGAGATAATGAAGTCATGAAGTTGGGGTCTTAATGATGGGACTAGTACCCTTTTAAGTAGAGATCATAACTAAATCTCTCTTCCTCTCTCTTTCTTATTCTCATGTGAAAATACAGAAAGAATATGGACCATCTGGAAGGCAGGAAAAGTGGCCTTACCAAGAACTCAACCATGCTGACAGTGATCTTGGATTTCCAGCCTCAAAAAATGTGAAAAGTTAATGTCTATTGTTTAAGCTGCCCAGTCTATGGCATTTTGTTAGAGCAGCCTGAGCTAAGATAGAGAAGCATCATGGTCCTTTGGATAGAATTTTGTAACATCAAGAGAAATTAATGATTGTGATTTATTTTCCTATTCCTTCTTTGCATTGATTTAAAGCACAAATCCAATGTTTGTTGTGCCTGTTTTCCTCCTTTCGTGAAGAAGCTATTCACATGCCTCTGAATGAGATCAAATACTATGACGTTGTTACTGTGCAGTGCTAAATAAACATTGTTGTCATTATCTTCGATCCACTGCAAGTGTCTTTCAATTTCATTTAAAGCAGATAGTAACTGTGATAACTTGATGTGTTAAGCTCTTGTTTCGAACACCCTTACCCATCATGCTGTTTCCTATGTGTTATGTGGATTCCTTTAAGCATACTGCTCTATCTAGTTTCTTTGAAAATGTTTTATTAACTTCTCTTCAGTACTTATAGCTTCTCTTTTTCAGTCACTATTTGAGTTATTGTATCCTGGAGATACTCTTATATCTGGAATGCTTCGTCAAATTGCATATATGTAGGAGAAGAGCACAATGTCTTCTTCTAGGCAGTGCAAATATTTAATTGGAACACAGAAAAGATGTGTTTTCCTTTATGAATCACTACATTAAACTTAATGGAAGATTTCACGTTGAACTCATATTCCTTCATAGCCCAAAACACAATCAACTGATGAAAAATCATATGTAGCCTTACTGTTCATTTTGAAGTTATTTACCATTTATGAACATATTTATGCATTTCAGAAAGGATGGTGCTAAGGTAAGAAGGAAGATGTCATGTTATATAGAAAATGTATTTGTAAAAACTGTCTATTCAAATAATCATATCTTTTTTTAATCTAAGGAAAATAAATGAATAAAACTCAGTATTTAAATATGATAATTTTTCAATTTAAAAATATTTGTGATTAATTATTCATTATAGTAGAATTACATATTTGTTAATAATAGTCATAACCATTTGATTACATAATTTTATATTATAACCATACATGTATCTAACATCTATACTATATGTTTAACATGCTATCAAGCAACCCAGTAGGGCACTGTAGAGTAAGACGCAAGGAATGATCAATCTACGAAAGTTCACCTTAATTTAATGTATTTGTAGAGATAATTAGAATACTGGATCTGTTCATTAACATTTCAAATCTCATTTAAATGTAAATTGTAATATTCTCTTTTTCTGCAACACTAGGTAGTTAGTGTCTTTCATGAGTAATAAGTAATTTGTTCCCCATTAGGTACAAGAATGGATAAAGAAATAAATCAAAATCTGATAAGAGTCACAGTTAAAATGGTAACTCACTTGGTAGAGAGAGTATAAAAAACATTGTTTTCACTATTATTTCACTATTAAATATCAAACCAGTTCATATTTCAACAACCTTAGTATTTATTAGTTTCCCTTGCTATGTCTGTAATGAGTGCATGTCACTGAAAATATTTTTGTAAAGTTACATGAAAAATTAGATTTAATTTTACAAACCCCTTTTCATGGTAATTCAGATTTTAAAAATACGAAAGGCAACTCTGCTTATAAATAGTTTGAAGAAGTAGAAAAATAATTAAAAATTTAAGTAATACATACCACATACAAGATATCCTCATAATAATATCATATCACTCAAGAAATAGATTTTTAGAATTCATGCAGATAAGAAACTTGTTAATGTGCAGTGAACTGACCTCTTTGTTCATCAGCCTTATCTCATTCCTACTTAGCTCATCATTTTTTCAGGTAACTACTGGTTGCTTTTTCTTACATTGCTCTTTCAAAAACAGTGTTTCTTAGTCAATTAGAACAATGCTTCTTCCAATCCTTCATAAAATTATTTTCTATGTGTGCATATATTTTTGTATATGCGTTAGAATATGTGTGGGCAAGTGAACAAATTAAATCTGGTGTAAACCATAAATTGAGTATATTGTTAATACTTAATGTATTATAAAATATTTCCATTATCTCTAATATCTAAGTTTCAATCAGTGATCACTTTCCCACCTATAAAGTTTGAGAGAAAGAAACCTAATGCCACAGTTAAGGGCATATATCCAGGACTTAGACTCACTATGCCCACATTTTAGCTCAGTGGCTATGTTCAAGTGATTTATCCTTTCTATACTTTAAATCTTTCATCGAGAAAGTGGGAATACTGATCTACCTGTCTTATAGAGTGGTTGTAATCATGGATTTTGTATAGTAAATTACTTTGAACATGTGAAATGGGTAATATTATTTTATAATGCTTCAATATTGTTTAAAATATTATTTAAAATGTGTAATCTCATATATGTGTAAATTTCCCATCTTGTTTCCTTTCATGGATAGGTGATTCCTGTGTTAGGTTTTGAAATTAATTCTTGCTTTCTCCAGCAGCCTAGGTCTTAGCATGGGTTATGCTATGGTCTGAATGTTTGTGCCCCCTCAAAATTTATGTGTTGAAATTCTAACCCCAATGGATGGTATCAGAAGGTGAGTTCTTTGGGAGATGACTAGGCTATGTGGATGGAATACTCATAAATAGGATTAGTTTCCTTATAAAAGAGGCCCAATATAACTCCTTCACCCCTTCTACCATGTAAGGTTATAATAAGAAGACAGTCAGCTATAAGGATGTGGGCAGACACGTGGCCAGACACTGAATATTTTCAGCTCCTTGACCTTGGACTTCCTAGATTCCATAACCATAAGAAATAAATTTCTGTTGTTTATAATTCACCCAGTCTATGATATTTGGCATAGCAGCCTAAAAGGACTAAAATAGGCTGATTTCAACCTTCATATTACCTTCATGTATAGTCCTTCCCAGCCTTGACTTGTCTTTCAAAAACAGGAATGCCTCCTGATCAGTACTGTTTGTAGTTAGCTACTTGTCAGCCTAGGGCTAAAACAAAGAAAGCTAACAAAATACATTATAGAAAAACAATCACATTATCTTCTTACCTAATTCTCAACTTTTAGCATGGTGGCCAAATTGGCTGAATCTAAAGATAATGCCACTCATATTTTAGCTATACCTTGTTTCCCCTTCTGCAGGTGAAGTGTTATCTCAAGATATCATTAGTTTAAAATATATAACTATTAATAATGTTTTTTTGTTTTTTTTGTTATATTTTATGTGTTATATTTGATGGACTTCAATTATGCTAAAGCCTTTATGGCAAGCCTAAATTACTTGTAAAGTGCTTTGATAAAAATAATCATATTCCTAGGAGCAACATAAATATAAACAAGCTATGGACATCATAATCTTATAAGTATTGAAAGTATTTTTTAATTTAGTATTTTTATATTTTCCCACTTAATCTAGCAACATGATAGGCTATTAATATATAGACCCTAAATGTATACCAATCCTTTTTGTCATAAATTATTATTTCTATTAGTTTCTACTTCTACACACAATGGCCATTTTCACTGAAAAAAATATTGTAGATTATGGATCATTTTTTTTTTACATTTCATGATAATTATTCCATTTAATTTTGTCTATTTTTATTCTTCTTTATTCTGTTTTCAAGAAACTGCCAGGGAGACTTGATAATATGAGTGGTAACCCACCCTCCTGCAATGATGCTCTGAAAAGTATATAAATTAACATAAAAATGTAACATTTGGGTTGTACTTGGCAGTTAAAATTAATTATTCTTAACCTCCTGACTAATGACATGAAGATGTGTAAGAGGAATGTACCATGATATCTGCCATCAAATGGGCTAGATAACAAGCATAGTAAAAAATGTTTAGCAGTCAATCAGGATAGAGCTTTTATATGTTGATATTGTTTCAGTCATCTTTAGCTCATTTTTTTTGCAACCAAATGTTCATCACTTTGTTGAGGGACTAGGAAGCTGAACTTGAAATATTGTCACAACTCTGTCACCTGCTGGGTAAACTTACAAATTAAGTGTATTTTGGATTTTTTAAAATTCTTAACATGGGGCCAACTGATATTGAGTCAGTGGTCATGTAGAAAATTGATAACTATAGTGAGATTGATCCAAAGACCCTTCCTCCAGTAAATATAGGGTAAAAAATTTTTTGGATTAAAAAATGATGACAATAAGGATGAAATTGGCAATATTTTTATGCTGGGATGGTTGTCAACTCCTCCAATATTAAAACTAGTAAAAGTTTTGTGGCATGTAATAGATAATGTCAGTATAATTTAGATGATTAATATGATCCTTATTTAAATGGCTAAACTAGTAGGAAAAGAAAGGCAAAATAAGAGGGAAGTGAAAAATGGTACTATTCTATTTCTGTTCTAAAATGCTCTGGCACCAGTGAATCCAATAACCAGGGAAGAGGGAGGCTCTAATCACATTACCTTACGATTAGTCTTGAAATAAGAGCTGGCTCACATTACCATCCTAATATTTCTGTGAATACTTGGAAGACATTATATTCATAGTGTTTACCCCATGAGGCATTTAGTAATAAAAATTATAGCTGGCCAGGCTCGGTAGATAAGTAAAGAATTGTCTACTGAAACTAAGGACTGTAGTGTAAACAATTAAGGAATTTGTAGAGAAATAGCAGAAGACTCAAGAAAAATCTATTTTTATCTAAATCTATTAATTCTATTTTCTATAAAAATCTATTTTCTAGTCAATTCAAGATTACTATTTTGAATAGGATTTAATTACTATGGATCTAATAACTTCATATATGATACCCTATTATCAAGAGTCTATTTTTTTTTTAGTTTTTCCTTGGTTAGTAATTTATTTTTTAATCAATTTTTATTTTTAATTATTATGGATGGATACCTAATACTTATAGGGAATATAAAATGTTTTGATACAGGCATACAGTGTGTAATATTCAAGTCAGGGTAAGGGGTATCCCTTATCTCAAGTTCTTATCATTTCTTTGAATTAGGAACACTTAAATTCTACTCCTTTAGTTATTTTTAAGTATACCATTGTTTTTTGTTAACTGTAGTCACTTTGTTGTGCTGTTAAATATCATTCATTCTATCTATCTACGCTTATTTCTGAATCCACTAACCATCTCCACTTTATGCCCCCTCCCGGGCTATACTTCCCAACCTTGACAGGGCTGACTATTCAGTAGTTAGACATGTACAGTAACATTGTATCAGAAAGTGGCTAAGCAGGGACCTGCTGCCTTCTTTTCCCAGGTCACTCTAATTGACACCATTCTGAGCTTTTGGGGCCAGAACACCTTGTCTCCACAGGGATGGGCGTCAATGCAACTACCTCCATATCACCTCTGTAAACCCAGAGAGGGAGCAGAGCAAGCAGATGCTCTTGTGCACCCTATGACCAGGAGGTCAACACTCCCCCACTCTGGGTAACTCAAATGGGAACTGATGCCACTCAAAAGGTCCCATGGTAACACCTGCAATTGTATCTGTGTGAGTTGAGAGCCTCAGCCATCCAGCAGCTCAATCCCCATGGCCCCATGCATCACCTGGCAGGACATTGCCCATGCTCCAAGCACCACCCAGCAGAACACCCCCACCCATAGTCCTGTGTGCTGCCACACCTGCATTCCAGTGGTCCACCATGAACCTGCAAGCCATGAGTCACCTATGTGCTGCCATTACACCTGGATCTGAGTGGAGTCAATGTCCACAGACCTGATGAGCATGGCTACTGCCTATATAGCCTCACACAGCCATCACTGAGGTGCTATGTCACTAATTAGCTGAGTGTCCTTGTGAATGTCACCTAAGCTCTCTGAGCCTCAGTTTTCACATTTATAAAACAAAGGTGTTCAACTGGGTTGTCTCTACTGCTTTTTAAAAGTATTTGATGCATACTGTAAACAGCTCAGATAAAAACTTGACATATTGATTGAAATAATACCAGATATATGTATGTTTTTTACTTCTTACTGTTAACTACATTTTAAACAGAATGGGAGAATCCGCTTAAGACTTCAAGTACACACGTACATAAACATTAAAACTGCTGTGTTGTACAAAAGAAATGCACTACCATTTTAACTGGATAATTTAAACTCAAATAAGCATTTATGTATGAAGAGAGGCTTGCCAGTTTTTATTTCTTTTAGAAATTTACTCTTATACTCTTAAAAATTGAATGTTTAGCCTGAGGAGGATAACATTACCTGTTCCACCATCTGCTGGGGACTACACTGTAAGTATAACATTGGTTATTGCTGGAAACAGCAGTGTGCAGTCATACCTGTGAATGTGTAATGTGTAATAATCATTAAAGTATACCGATTCTTGATTTTTCAGTTTCAGAAGTTATCACATATGTGTTGGCTTTGCCTTTGGATACAAGTTTCCATACCTAAATTTTATTATTTATTTTATTATTATTTCTTTTTGGAAATGCACACCCCCCCAAAAAATGTTCTAATGAATCAGAAGCCATCACATACAAATTCAATAAATAACTGAACTACTATTTATAAGAGTGCTGTTGTGAATTTGGCATGGTTTTATGACTAAATGTAAAATTTAGCCTTTTCAGGAATAACTGTTTTGTAGTTACTATTCTCTATTCATGGATGCATAATAGAAGTGTGCTATGTAGCCATAGGGAAAACAGGTTTATATACCTTAACTATGAATTGATCCATAAATTGAGCATAGAAAGACCTCTGGACTGACTCTTTTTATATAAGTTGATGATTATTTTTTGCACATAATTGAATAAATTAACTAGTGAAAGATAACTAATTCTCTGGCAGAAGACTGTTTCCATAAGCAAACTCTTTCTAGATCGGTGGGTTTTGTTGAGCTCTATAAACTGGCACACTGCTTCTCAGAGTCTGTTTTCACTAAATGTCCACATTTGTTCCAAATGTTAATATAGTTTAGCCACTGAAGTGAACTCTGCTCCTACTCCTTGTCAGAGTTTTACTTTAAACTTTCCAAAAATTTTATAAAGCATCGCATTCATTGACTTTGAACTTTCTCTTATCATAGTAGACTTTGAGTTTAAAAAAGGAATCATCAAAACACCACACAAACAGTGACTGATTCCACTATACCTTTTTCTTTTTAGTGTTTATGCTAGAGTTCCAATTTTGTACTTTCTAAACTAAAACTAACATGATGCTATTTTTTTTTCTATTCATGTTTCTTTGACAGTTATAGTTAAACATCTGCTTCTCAGTTGGCAAAGTGCCATTAATTGCTAAGTGTTTTCCGAAAAAACAGCACTTTTTCTTTTCCTGGTTCTCTTGTACATTAATAGTCTTCTGGTAACCTATTCTGCCCATCATGTTACAGTAATAGTTTTAGGCTCCCAGTAAAAGTAATTTATGCCAATGGGAGAAAATTGCAAGAATTTTTGAAGTTATCTGAGGTGCTAGATGCCTAGGTGGTTATATCAATATGTAACTACTTGTCTTTGATATAATTCTTTATTGATATCATATTTTATTCTCACTATTAATATCTGAATCAGCCACATGAAACAATCAAATGTGTTAATTTTAGAAATTAACAAATGTCCTATTTGTAATGATGTGGATAGGATAGTTTCTAAGAATTATTAACAATGCACAACTTTAACAACCAGATATCTAAAGAGGGAAGAGGGGAACAAGTATTAACAGAATACAAAGAGAACTGCATGGAGAGAGCCACCTTTTATAACCTGTGACCTTTCATTAAAGCACAGAACTTGAGTGCAACAAACCTTCAAAGAGGGAGCTGACACAAAAAATATTCCATCCTCATCCACATTCCTCCCTTCATTGTCCTACTGGTATCCCACTTCGGTTATCAGCCACCCAAGAAAAGAAAGCAAGGAAGGTTTTTAATTTAGTCAAGATATATCAGTCTTAGGAACAAAAGTGCAGGTGGGTTCATGGAAGATACCCTGCACACTCCACCTTTTGCACCATATATCCTCTATTGTCCTCTATTCGGTTGAAAAATTGTGTAACAGAAGGCACATTAGCTATCAAATCATGGTGGTATGATGGCAATACAGTCATATGTCCACTTGCAACTTAAAATTTTAGCTATCAGTGTATTCTTCATATAAAATAGCAGGGAGATAAAGTGCAGTGCCATTAACTTAACAGACAGCTTCTACTACTGCCCTCTCATCTTCAAGTAGTCCTGAGCCTAAGTTGGTGATCATTGTTGGTTTCTTCTACCAACATTTCACCTAATAGGATCTTTATCTGGTAGAGTGATTCAAACCTTTACCTTTGCTGAGTAAGCTTTGAATCCATGATGATTTTGTCTTTATTATCTCAGTTATCCATTGGTCAACATTATTGAACAAGAAAATACTTGTAGGCACTTCAGTGAATTCTGTAAGTTTTAAACATCATCCCCTATTTCTGTAATGTCTAGCAGTAATTTGCTTTACCACTGATACTTAAGATTCCCTGGCCACTGTTGCCCATATCTGCTTGCAAATCAGCATTACTAGACCAAATAGACACAGGCCAGTCTCAATTTCAGGTTCAGTGGAACCATTATCATGTTTCCTATAGGAAGCATTTCTTTTGGTTACTGACGCCTCAAAACCAAGTGAGTCCAAAGTCATCATATCAAAAAAATAAAGAGAAAGAAAGAAA
Organism: Microcebus murinus; assembly: GCF_040939455.1. Taxonomy (NCBI): domain Eukaryota; kingdom Metazoa; phylum Chordata; class Mammalia; order Primates; family Cheirogaleidae; genus Microcebus; species Microcebus murinus. The sequence goes on from NC_134114.1 coordinate 21,279,373, forward strand.
TAAAAAAAGAAAGAAAGGAGAAGGAAGGAATAAAAGAGAAAGAAAGAAATAAAAGAAGGAAGGAAGGAAGGAAGGAAGGAAGGAAGGAAGGAAGGAAGGAAGGAAGGAAGGAAGGAAGGGAGGAAGGGAGGAAGGGAGGAAGGGAGGAAGGGAGGAAGGGAGGAAGGGAGGAAGGGAGGAAGGGAGGAAGGGAGGGAGGGAGGGAGGGAGGGAGGGAGGGAGGGAGGGAGGGAGGGAAAGGAAAGAAAAGGGAAGAAAGAAAGGAAATAAAAAGAAGCTTCCAAAAGGCTATTTTGACCATAGTGATTGAAACACTGTCAGTTGTATCCTTTATTTTCATACTGTAGCAAAGATGGCACAGTACACTGACCTCTCATTTAAAGCAATTAATGAAACCATCTTCTAAAATAACTCTTCAAGTTTTCAGGATATTATTTCCCATCTGGCATGGTAACACACCCTTCAGAAAGGCATTTCACTGCTCTTATGAAACAAGCTGATCCCAGGATTAATGATTTCTTTAGACATGAATCCATGACCATAGTGTAAAATGGGCTGTCTAGTTGGAAGCAATCTTGTGTGAGATAAAACTGAGATAGATCAAATATCCTGTATGTCTATAAATATTGGTATTCACTGTGGCACTGCAGCTAAAGAATGCAGATCTGTTCCCTAAATATGTGTGTATTCCAATTTTGAGGAATCACTGACCTTCCATGATGAAGTGTGTTTAGGATAATTACCCTTTTACCACAGAACAGTCTGCTTGCCACTCACCTGTAATGTCCATGGAATGGTGCCACATCTAGGGTTATGTGTTAGCCTCTGCAGTAGTGATCACTCAGCTGTGGTGACAACAATATCAGAATTAGTGATCCACATTGTTGAACCCGGCATTCATCTTGATCCTTGCCTTTAGGGCTACTTGGCACACACCCTTTAAGCAGAGGAAAGGGACTAACTGACATTGACGAGATTGGTCTTCATGTCTGCATTATTATTTAGATCCCCTTCCATAGATAAATGTATTCTGGTGGATACTAAAAAGGCATAATACCTTCATACTCTGCTACTAAGTTTTCAATTTTACTTTTCCAGATCTGTGAACTGCAAGCCAAAATATTGGCCTCTACTTATGAATTACTATATATAAGCAGCATACCTTGCAGAGTAGTAAGAGAATCAGGCCATGTTGATTTCTCCACCCTTTCAACAGTCATGGGTAATATTCCATGAGACCGTAGAATGATTTTTTTAGGATGAGATGACAAAACAGCAGTGCTATGCACAATGTCCCCACTGAATCCCTAATCTCCACTATATCATGTGACTGGATGTAAATAGAGCCTTTAAAAACATGATTAAGTTAAACCAATTAAGTTAAGATTTGTGTACTACCTATGACACTCCATAACAGAGATTTCTGTCTTAATTTACGCCTATATTTCCAATACCAACTGAGTCACTGACATAAAGTGGAAACTCAGCATTTTTGTAGAATTTGTATTTGAACAGTCTGATGCTACTATCTATCTGGACCTAGAGAAAAAGAAATATATTTTGACATTTATTTCTCTCAATTTTCATCCATTACAAAAATTAAAATTTGAGACATTTTCATTACTTTTTATCTCTACCAAAGTATACGTGTGTTTTAGCACCGTGACTGGTAGGAATATAAGTACACAAAGAAACTTTTCAGAATTGTAGCTGTCCTGAGATTAATTGAAACCATCTAGGCTAATATTCAAGGTCGAAAACACAAGGTGCAATCTTATTTAATGTAAAATATCTTAACAAAAACTTTTTGAGTGACTAATTATGTAAGGTTTTAAATCAAATAAAAATAGTAACATTACTAATGGCTGGACATAAAGCAGATGGCCATGTTCATAGTTATCACATTATCTAAGCAATCGGTAAACCCCTGCTTTTATGTGAGTGAACTATTACTTTAATTTCGGTCAACATCTGTGATTTTTGCATTAGAAAATAACCTGGCAATAAAAAGAACAATGGTGCATACCAGGGGTGCTAGATTGCTTTTCTATATATATATATTTTCTCACATGGCATATTTAAAATAAGGCAAGATGATTGCACTTTTATTAATGCGACAGACTGACAGTGGAACATTCATGGCTCTCATCTTTGGTTATGTTATTTCTAAGTACCCAATTATCCTTTACTGTATGTAGAACTGAAAGGTACTGCTTGTATTTAGAAGTAGGGAAATGAGACACGTTAACAGTGAATAAAGGATTCATTTAGTGAATGTTAATACTTTCTCTTCTATGCCTCAAGTGTTTATAAAGTTATGTGTTCCAAAAATAGGCATTCACACCTTGGGGTAATAACATAGCTATTTCATGAAGAAATAGACAGACACAACTCCTACAGGATTGTAAGTGACTTTACAAAGTTATCTAATAATTCATCAAATTATTTTTTCTTATTTCCTAGACTAAGAAATCCTGGTTAAATAACCTTTGAGATTTAGGTAGTTCATCGTTACTGCTTTGCTGCCTGATACTCATTTGTAAAATTACTTCTTGATCCAAGGTTCTATAAATTTCCATTTAAACTTTTATTGCCAAATGTATACCAGCTTATACTATAGTATTAAATATTTCATATGCTCATTTTTCCTGCTAAACTGTGAGGGTTTTGATGGCAGGTATTGTGTTTATGTTCAAGAGAGTAGACTTTAGTCCTTTAGAACAGGGATTTTGAAGCCAGATGACCTTGAGTTGAGCTTTCAAGATAGGAGCTATATGGCCTTGAACAAATTAGCTACAATCTTTCTTTATCCATTTCTCATTTGTAAAAGGGAGTATTCAGAGACTGGAATTATTGGGTTGTGGTTAAGGTTAAATTAGCTAATATTCTACCTCTTCTTATTTTCTCCCAAATTCTCTATAAAGTATCTGGTATTTAGTTAGAATTAAATGGATATTTGTATCTTTATCACTGAAAACCCATGACAAGCTTTAATCTCATGAACTCTACTGCCCGGCACTAATAGATGCTCAGTAATTATTTGTCCATTTAATGAAGGCATCAACAAATGACTAATGGAAGAATAGGATATATTCTTTCTCAAGGAAAACTAGATTAAGCAACATTAATTTATAGCTTAATTTTGTAAATTAAGAAAGAGATCAATACCAATAAATCTACCACATGGTTTACAGCTTTCTTCATATGATTTCACTTTGTAAGTGAAGGTAGTTCTTGGATATCTCAACTATATTTGGTGAGCAGCAGTAAAAATAATTTAAATGAAGTACATCCAAATGAAGTTCATATTGTACATTATACTTAATGGAGTATTCATCTATTGAATATTCATCTTATTCCTTTGAAAAACATAATTTATTAATGAAGAGTCACTTTAACTGGTTGAAGGGATCCCACAGATGCTAGAAAAATCTAAAGGCCTTCTAAAAGGCAGTGATGAATCCAACACTCATTCCTATTCTTAGTGCCCACAACGCTCAGGTGGTCAGTAATTTCTGTGATTTGGGTCTATTCTTGCAAAATTTAGGTCTCCGTAATAGTATAGAAGACAATATGAGGACCAGGTAGTATAGAATTAGGACCAAGCGAAAAGGAGAATGACATTACTTGAGAGGGCTAATAGAGAGGAAGGTAACTCAAGCATTTAAAATCATTGATAAAGGGGCTTAAAATCACTCATCTATTTAACACATACTTATTGAGCTCCATTTATGTACCAGGCACTATCTGGGATGCTGACCATAGTGGGGACAATATGTACAACATACACATATATGAGAGGTTAAGTGCAAGGTTAGAAGACAGGTAGTACTGGGAGTACCTCACAGAAAATCAACATTTGGACAAAAATACAAAGGAGATAAGATATAGCTAGGACAAAAGATAGCATCTAAATATTAGAAGAAGACTTTTTAGGAAGTCATGGAGAAAGCACAAAGACCATTAAGTGGCAGGCTGCCAGGGTAAAGTATGAAGAGTAAGGAGCCCTGTCTGCTGGAGCGAAGAGAACAAATAGAAAGCTTTAGAAGATGAGATCAGAAAGAGAGTGGGAGGAAATTCCTACAGGGCATTTCAGGGCACTCTTAAGATGTTGACTTTTATTCTGAGTGAATTAAGAATAAACAGGTCTGAGCAGTGAAATGACTCACATTTTTTGCACAATAATTTGACTTGCTCTGTTGAGAACAGACTGTATGGAGGAGAGAGAGAGTGACACCAGAGGGAATAATCAGGTTTAGAGAACTAGTATGTACCAAAATGACAACAATGAGGACCAGGAAGGACTTGCCACACTATAGAAGGCCAATGGAGCACACCTTGAGAAACATTTTAGCAAATGCAAGAAGGATACCAGAACACTTACCAGTGTATCTGTGTCTTTCTTTGTAAATGAGGCTGACATCTAGTTTTTTGGGTTTTTTTGTTTTGTTTTGTTTTGTTTTTTTTAGTTTTTTGTTTGTTTGTTAACTATTTTTATTAGATTCATTGTAAGTATTATACTATTGCATAAAAAGAATGGGACACTGTTCAATCCTCCTATCCTCCTTCTGTATGGTAATATATGATGTACTTACAAGTGTGGATGCTGTTGTCATGCAGTCCTTGTCATTTACTACATTGGGCCAGTATTGATCATTGGCTCAATCTCTCTACCCTTCGCTAAACTGGGAAGTATCTTACTTCATGGGGGTCTTGTGATGATTAGATGAAATAATATTTAGAAAATATCAGGCAGATATTAACTACTCAGTAAACACAAACTATCTCTATTATTTAGAACATTTAATTATATAAAATTATTTAATTATAAATAATTATTTAATTCTTCAAGTAATCTTGATGAGAGTTAAAGTTTGCATCAAGTAATAGCAGAAGTGAAGATAGTGAAAATTTTGTATACTTGTCATTGGATTTCTTGATCTTATTTTTGTCATTTTTATTTGCTGTTTTATACTTTTTTCTTTACATTTTGCTAGCATAGATTTTTTTCCTTTTGTATGTATTTTTTGGTATTTGAATGATTAATATTCACTAATGAAATCGCACATATAGATTTTTTTTAATTTAGAGTGCTGCTAATAATTTATACCTTCTTTCATCTACTCTTCCCTCCCTCTTTTCTCTTCCTGTTTGCCTATAAGCTTGATGGCTTGTATCTTTTCTTTCATAAAAACACTTGCATTCTATTTTATAACAATATATATCTCATAATAAATAAATACTTTAATTCTTTTGCAGCTTACCATGTGTCCTAAGTTTCTCTAAATTTTGAGTTATTTATTTTGATTTGAGTCTTTGTTTCCCGAGGTTCTTAATTTTTTTCTAAACATTTACATAGATATTTACTGATTACTTGAGTATACAAGAATATGATTCCAGCACCTTCACAAATGAATGTCATTTAGATAATTGTAATATTCTTGAGTGAAAATATTTTACTTCCCTTTCTTTTTTGAATTTTAGTCAGTTTCTAGTATATATAATCAGGTATTTGTTTTCATGCCATCTTTACCTTGGTATGTCAATTGCTAAATGATGAATTATATTTTTATAGCTATGGCATGTGTTATGTGACAAAATAAGTGACAACACATAATTATTTTTAATTATAAACTAATTTATCTAAAATATTTAAATACACATGTTAATATGGTTTTGGATGTGCTTTTTCCAAAAATCAAGTGTTACCATATGATTGCAGTAAAAGGTGTTGACTTTAAGACGTGATTATGTCCTGAGAGACCTTCCTTGTTAATGGGATTAAGGCTCTTATAAAAGAGGCTTCAGGCAGTGTTTGGCAAGCTTGCACTTCAGTTCATCTGCCATGTGGGGAACAGACTCTACCTCTTTGAAGCATGCAGCCTCAATGAGAATTGAACCTATGGGAGCCTTAATCTTGGTCTTCCCAACCTCTGGAACTGTGAGAAATAAATGTTCTTTATAAATTATGCAGTCTCTCATGTATTGTTATAGTGGCACAAGATAGACTAAGACACATATCCTCTTAAAGGAGAAATGAAGGTGATAGCAGATGGTATGTGTTGTATGTGCATTTATTTGAATCATGAAGAGAGCAAGGAAGTTTAAACCACAGATATCTCATATTATATGTAGAGTAAGGCATATAAAATATTAGAAGGATCATGAATTCCTATATCTCTCACTAAATAATGTTTTACTGAAATAGGACCATAAGTATATAGGGTGGGCTGGCAGGTGATATACCCATCAGGTTAATTCTATAAAATCTGGAGGCCGTTTGATGGATTTATTTGCATAACTTATTCATATATGTGTGTGATTCCTGTTAAGAAAGCAAGAGACTTATAAAGTGCACTAAGTAAGGTAAAATTCTCATTTGTGTAATTGTCATAATGTTTGACTTCTCTTGAGTGAAGCAGGCTTCAGAGTATAAATATATATATAAGATCAATATCCCTAATGAATATAGATGCAAAAATTTTCAACAAAATCCTAGCTAACCGAATCCAGACGCTTATCAAAAAAATAATCCATCACAACCAAATGGGCTTCATCCCAGGGACACAGGGATGGTTCAACATAAATAAATCTATAAATGTAATTTACCACATAAACAGAAGCAAAGACAAAGACCACATGATTCTTTCAACAGATGCAGAAAAAGCTTTTGACAAAATTCAACACCCTTTTATGATAAGAACGCTCAACAAAATAGGTATAGACGGGGCTTACCTAAAAATGATACAAGCCATATATGACAAACCCCCAGCCAACATCATACTGAATGGGGAAAAATGAAAGCATTCCCACTTAGAACTAGAACCAGGCAAGGTTGCCCACTATCTCCACTTCTATTCAACATAGTGCTGGAAGTCCTGGCTACAGCAATCAGACAGGAAAGTGGAATTAAAGGTATCCAAATTGGGGCAGAAGAGATCAAACTTTCACTGTTTGCTGGTGATATAATATTATATTTAGAAAACCCCAAAGATTCAACCAAGAAACTCCTGGAACTGATCAATGAATTTAGTAAACTCTCAGGATACAAAATCAATACACAGAAATCAGAGGCACTCGTATACGCCAACAACAATCAAATTGAGAACCAAATCAAAAGCTCAATTCCCTTAATAATAGCAACAAAGAAAATAAAGTACCTAGGAATATACTTAACCAAGGAGGTAAAAGACCTCTACAGGGAGAACTATGAAACACTGAGTAAGGAAATAGCAGAGGATATAAACAGATGGAAATCCATACCATGCTCGTGGGTCGGCAGACTCAACATCATTAAAATATCTATACTACCCAAACTGATCTACAGATTCAATGCAGTATCCATTAAAATCCCATCATCAATCTTCACAGATATAGAAAAAATAATTTTACACTTCATTTGGAACCAGAGAAGACCCCCATATCAAAAGCAATTCTAGGCAACAAAAACAAAATTAGGTGTTAATATGCCAGAGGTATTAATATGCCAGATATCAAATTATACTACAAAGCTGTAGTAATTAAATCAATCTGATATTGGCACAAAAATAGGAATATTGACCAGTGGAACAGATCTGAGAATCCTGATATAAAACTATCCTCATATAGCCATCTAATCTTTGACAAAGCAGAAAAAAATATACACTGGGGAAAATAATCCCTTTTCAATAAATGGTGCTGGGAAAACTGGATAGCCACCTGTAGAAGGCTAAAATAGGACCCACACCTTTCACCTCTCACAAAAACCAACTCACGCTGGATAACAGACTTAAACCTAAGGAATGCAACTATTAGAATTCTATAGGAAAATGTTGGAAACAGTCTCCTAGACATCGGCGTAGGCAAAGAATTTATGAAGAAGACCACAAAGGCAATCACAGCAGCAACAAAAATAAATAAATGGGACATGATCAAACTAAAAATCTTCTGCATAGCCAAAGAAATAGTCATGAAACTAACCAGACAACCTACAGAATGGGAGAAACTTTTCGCATCCTACACATCTGATAAGGGGCTGATAACTAGAATACTTAGAACTCACGAAAAACACAGCAAGAAAAAATCAAACAACCCTATCAAAAAGTAGGCAAAGGACTTGAACAGAAACTTTTCTAAAGAAGACAGAAGAATGGCCAACAAACATATGAAAAAATGCTCAACATCTCTAATCATCAGGGAAATGCAAATCAAAACCACAATGAGATATCACTTAACTCCAGTGAGAATGGCCTTTATCAAAAAGTCCCCAAACAATAAATGCTGGCATGGATGTGGAGAGAGAGAGGAACACTCCTACACTGCTGGTGGGACTGCAAACTAGTTCAACCTCTGTGGAAAGCAATATGGAGATACATTAAAGCAATACAAGTGTATCTACCATTTGATACAGCAATCCCATTACTGGGCATCTACCCAAAAGATTCAATGACACTCTACAAAAAAGACACCTGCACTCAAATGTTTATAGCAGCACAATTCATAATTGCAAAGCTGTGGAAACAACCCAAGTGCCCATCAATCCAAGAGTGGATTAATAAAATGTGGTATATGTATACCATGGAGTACTATTCATCTCTAAGAAACAATCGTGATATTAGCACATCTTGTATTTTCCTGGTTAGAGCTGGAACCCATACTACTAAGTGAAGTATCCCAAGAATGGAAAAACAAGCATCTCATATACTCACCAGCAAACTGGTATTAACTGAGCAGCACCTAAGTGGACACATAGGAACTACAGTAATTGGGTATAGGGCAAGTAGGAGGGGTTAGGGGGCTTGTATATACATACATAATGAGTGAGATGAGCACCATCTGGGGGATGGTCATGCTGTAAACTCAGACTTGTGGGGGGAGGGGGAAAAGGGCATTATTTGAAACCTTAAAATTTTTACCCCCATAATATGCTGAAATAATAAAGAAAAGATATATATAAAAACAAATAAGAGATAGAAACAGCGAGTAGACTTTTATATAAACTTTTATAAACCTCCTCAGCAGAAGGCAGGATCCTATCAATGGTGCCATGTGCAAAATGTTCATGTGCAACACACACACACATAAAAAGAAAGAAATCAATGGTTTCAGCTGTCAAAGTCATTAGCATTAGACATGGATGTAAGTAGAACCTCAGAGATGCGAACAATAACTTAGGCAAAGCAAATTCCTTGTTGGGAACTCTGACTTTGTAACTCTGGCCAAACTGTTTTCAAATACATAATACATAATAAAAAAAAAGCAAAACATATTCATAAAACAATAAAATCGTTGTGCTAATGTCTTTTAATTATAGATACTTTAGGGATCTCTCTGGTGAAAAACACATGAAACTATTATATTATTAAATTGTTAGTTTATGTTTTTATTATGCTTATAATTCATTTTATTTGTAGTTTTTAATGTACTGTTGTTTATCTATTTTATTTTTTTCAGTAGATAAAATTAAATATTCATTGGTCTTAATGTGATAAAATTTCACTCAATTTACCATTTATATTTTAATTTTGTCATAGGATTTTATGTTATTTATAGATATACTTTGCTCTTGTTTTTCATTTGGGGCTCAAGATATACAGAGATAAATATGATAACTTATATTTTCAAAAATGTACCTGCTTTTGTGATATATGTAAATGTCTATTTTATCATGCTCAATAAAATAAAAGCCTAAAATACTGTGAGATCCATCTTTGTAGGGAGTAATATTTCTAGGGGGTGAATACAATAATAACCTTGACATTTCCACTGGCTCCTTGAAAAATAATATGATTTGGTAGTTGGAGAAACAGGTAGGGTATTTAAAGAGGAAGTGTCTGCAAAAGCAAGGTAAAAAACTCTGCATGTCACAGATTTGGTCTGGTCTTACTAAACAGTTAGAAAATTTGTGACAGATATGTTCATGAATGGAAAATAGAATCCATTTAATCTAGGAGTGAGATAACATGAGATAGTTCTCTTAAGGTGGTGGCAGTGAGAATAAAAAGAAAAAAATAGATGCTGGATACATTGGAAACATGAGAATGAGGTGATCAAGAGGATATGCTAAAGTCAGTACTAGAGTGTCAAAAGAGGTGATTATAGACTAATATGGTCATTATAAAAAAAGTAAGGCAGTCAGAAAAAAAGAGAACTATTTAAAAAATTCAGCATCTTTAACAATTTAATATCTTTATTTTTAAAAACCTAATATTCCTGTCAACACATGCAAATCTATAAATGCAATTCACCACATAAATAAAAGCAAGAACAAAGAACATATGATTCTCTCAATCGGCACAGAAAAAGCATTTGATAAAATCCAGCACACTTTTGTGATAAAAATCTTTAAAAAATAGGCATAGATTGGGAAATTCCTTAAAATTATTAAAGCCATATACAATAAACCCACAGCAAATATAATATTGAATGGGGAAAAATTGAAAGCATTCCCACTTAGAACAGGAACCAGAAAAGTTTTCCCAGTATCTCCACTTCTATTCAACATACTGCTGGAAGTACTTTCCAGGGCAATCAGACAAGAGCGGGGAATTACAGGTGTACAAATGAGGGCAGAATAGGTCAAACTCTCACTTTTTGCTGATGATATGCTATTATATCTAGAAAATCCCAAGGACTCAACCAAGAGACTCCTGGAATTGATAAACAAATTCAGTAAAGTCTCAGGATACAAAACCAATGCACTCAAATCAGTGGCATTCATATATGCCAATAACAGTCAAGCCAAAAATCAAATCAAAGATACAACATTTTTCACAATAGCATCAAAGAAAATTAAATATTTAGGAATATATTTAATGAAATGGGTGATATATAGATATATATATGAGAGAGAGAGAGGACTACAAGACACTGAGAAAAGAAATTGTACAAGATGTATAGACATGGAAATCTCTACCATGTTCAAGGATTGGTAGAGTCAGTGTTGTAAAAAAGTCTATCCTACCTAAAGTGATCTACAGAATTAATGCTTTCCTTATCAAAATTCCACCATCATTCTTTACAGATTTAGAAAAAGTAATTCTTTGTTTCATCTGGAACCAGAGAAAACCTCTTATAGCCATAAGGCTATAGTAACCCAAATAGCATGGGATTGGTACAGAGAACAGAAATATAGACATTTGGGACAGGACAAAGATCTGAGATATAAAACCATTCTCATATTGTCATCTAGTCTTTGACAAAGCAGACAAAAGTATACATTGGTGAAAAGAATCTCTGTTCAATAAATAGTGCTGGGAAAACTGGATATCCACAGGCAGAATATTGAAACTGGAGCCCACCTTACACTTCTCACAAAAATCAACTCATGATGGATAACAGACTTAAACCTAAGGTGTGAAATATTAAGAATTCTGGAAGAAAATGTTGGCAAGACTCTTTTAGACACTGGTAAAAAGTTTATGAATAAGACCCCCCAAAGCAATCACAGCAGCAACAAAAACAAACAAATAGGACTGGATCAAATTAAAAAGCTTCTGCACAGCCAAGGATACTATCATGAGAGTGAATAGACAACCTACAGAATAGGAGAAAATATTTGCTTTCTACACACCCAATAAAGGGCTTATAACAAGAATCTATATAGAACTTAAGAAAATCTACAAGAAATAATCAAACACCTGGTCAATAAATGGGAAAAATATATGAACAGAAACTTTTCAAAAGAAGACAGAATAATGGCCAGCAAACATATAAAAAGTGGTCAATATCTCTAATCATTATGGAAATTAAAATCAAAACTACAATGAAATATCACCTAACTTCAGTGAGAATGACCTCTATCAAAAAGTCCCCAAATAATAAATGCTGGCATAGATGTGGAGAGATTAGAACACTCTTACATTGCTGCTGGGACTGCAAATTATTATAACCCCTCTAGAAAGTAATTTAGAGATATCTCAAAGAGCTAGCAATAGAAATACCATTTGACCCAGCAATCCTACTACCAGGCACCTATCCAAATGAAAAAAAGACATTCTGTAATGAAGACATCTGCACTCAAATTTTTATAGAGCACAATTCACAATTGCAAAGACATGGAAACAACCCAAGTGTCCATCAACACATGAATGGATTAATAAAATTTGGTAAATGTATACTATGGAATAGTACTGAATTACAAAATACAATGGTAATCTAGTACCTCTTATATTGTAGTGGATAGAGATTGAGCCCGTCCTTTGAAGTGAGTTATCACAAGGATGAAAAACATGCACCACATGTAGTCGCCATGAAATTGGTATTAACTGGCCAACACTAAATTGTTCACATGGTAGTAATACTCATTGGGTGATGATCAGGTGGGAGGTTGGAGGGTGAACCCACAACTAATAGAAGTGGAACATGCTGTAGTGGGAAGGACACATTTGTAGCCCTTACTTAGGCAAAGCAAATGCATTGCACGTGGCCAAAATATTTGTACCCCCATAGTATTCTGAATTTAAAAAGTAGGAAAAAAGCCTGTTAATTTCTTGACCTAATATAGCATATTGATATGTTATGCTAAAGAAAATTAATCAGAAGTGTATGGTTGACATTTTTCATTTAATAAAAATGTGTAATTGCTGAACTGAAAAAATTAGAAAACCAATCAAGATGAATTTTGTGTAATTCAAAAAACTACTGAATTTCTACTGGATGCATAACCAGGAAAATGATTTTTTACTCAAATTTCAATCTATATGCTATTCTAAAGATGTATTATAAAGAAATAGGTTTTTAAAATCAAATAGAAATTACCCAAAGCAAATTTAACAGTTATCACAAATACAAATAATGTTATCACTAGCTCTCACATAACTTCCAAAATGTATTTTACTGTATATAAAACAACGATTCAGATTGTTTGGACTTTTCTCCATTAATGATAATTTTAATTAAATCATTTTGCAATTGATAAGTCATGGTTTGGTTGAGGTAAAAAAAATCAGTCTTTTTTTTCATTTAAAAAGTCCTTTGTATTTTTTAAAGTACTTCCATATATTAATCTTAAAATATTCCTGCCCCCGGTTACTCAGTTAAAGTACTCTACTGCTATGAAGAGACTTGCAGATGGAATTAAGGTTGCTAATCAATTCACCTTAAGCTAGAGTAGCACAGATTATCCAGGTGGGCCTAATGTAATTACAGGGGCCCTTTGAAACAGAGAGGACAGCAAGATACAGAAGAAGAGATGTGCTGGAGGAGATAAGACGGAAGAGTCTGAGATATTTCAAGCATGAAAGTTGTCGCGCCCGCCTCGCCAGCAAGGAAGACGCGGCAACTGGAGTTCTTCTGACAGTGCTTTAATGGGGTTCCCTTTAGACTTACATGATGCGGAAGACCCAGCCCGGCAGCACGCAGGCTGCTATATACCCTAGAAGCACAACCCCTAAGCTGGGATAGGCCGCTCAGCTGTCGAGCCGCCAAAGCATTGGTCCATAGTAGGATCCTTCATTTGCATGCTTGCGCCACAGGGTAACCGACAATTGCGCGTGCGCTGAACTTGTTTACTGCTCTAGGCAAAGCCGGAAACAGGCGCCATCTTGTAATGGCGTTGACACCGCACCCCACAGAAAGTGCCTTCATTCACCGTTGGTGGCATTTAATGAAACAAGTAGCCAGGGAATGCCAGAGTCCTCAAGAAACTGAGAATGACTTCCAGCAAACAACCAGCAAGGAACTGAGGACCTTAATCTCACAGCCTCATGGATTAAATTCAGCTATCAACTTGAATGCACCCAGACATTTTTTTACCTTGAGCTTCCAGAGAGGAATTCTGCTTGGCTGAATTCCTTTATTTCTGGTTGTTTCTAAGCAACAGAACCAATTTAACTATGCTGTTCCTGGACTTAATGTGTACAGAAATGTGAGTTAATAAATTTATGTCATATTAAGCCAAAAAGTCTAATATTTCACATTTTCTTTTCCCCAAAAATGTCTCATAGACATGGTGGAGGTAGAGGCAAATTATCTATTCATAGAACAATTGACTGATCAATAAATTGATCAATTTATTTATTTAATTTTCTATGTATTGTATGTGTGTGTGCATGTGTGTGTGAAATAGGGATAATACAGGGTAGAAAGAATGGTGAGATAATATGAGGGGTGAGGTCAGGGATCCATTTTATGAAACTTGAAAAGGAGATCCACTCTTATGAAATTAAATTTGAGCAGAAATCTGAAGGTAATGGATATATACCAAATGAAATGTACAAGCACTAAGACCTTAATGTGGGACTAAATAGACTTGGCAAGTTTGATTAGCAGCAATGAGGCCAGAGTGGTTGGGCCAAAATGAGTGAGAGCAAAAGTGCTTTGCAAAATGAAATCATATATAAAATCTGCAAGCTGACCTTCTAAGCCTTTGGCAGATCTATGGGCATTATTCTACATAAAATTGAGAACCATGGTGAGAACTTAGCAAAACACTAACACATCACCTAATTTTTAGCAGAATTACTATGTCTTTGTTTAGAGAATTACTTCTAAAGAAGGCAAGAATGACATGTAGGGGAAAGGCCACGAGGTTATTGCAATTGTCTAGGTGAGAATTCATGGCACTTTCGTTCTGCTTAGTTGCTCATACAAGGCAGGGAAAATAATCAGAATTAGGATACAATTCAAAATTGGAGGAGGGAGGACTTTCTGAGAGGAGCTCTAAGGTTTGGAAGTATGGGATTTCAATTTTCTCATGTGGAAAAGAGAGGAATAGGTTTGTAGTGAAAAGCCAACAGTTTTGCTTAGAACGTATCAAATGTAAGATGACTATTATATATGCAAATGGAAATCAAAAGCATATTTAGACATAAGTATCTGAAATTCAGGAGAAATTTTGGACATAATAACACAAATTACTGAGTGTGCCAAGAATAACTCAGTTATTTAAAGTATTTGAAGCTTTGAAACCTAATGGAATCATAATTCTGTTTAGTATTGGGTGTGTATTTTATAGATCTTCTTTCATCAAAACTCTCCTGTTTTCTTATTCTATTCTGGCACCCTAAGCTCTTACTATTTATTAAGTCATTTATGTGGTATTTCAAAACCTTCTCATACACATAATAATACGTAAAAAAATATATAATCACATGTACTGGGAAATAGTCCTCTCGCTTTAAGGAGATTTTATATGTAAACATTTCTCAGTCTATAACATGACACACAACTTCCCATATGCTCCAACTATATAAAGTTTTCATAATAATCCATGGTATGCACTAACCATCATTTGTGAATGTATTCAATTATTTATTAAATTGATATAAAATACCTTTCCACTACAAAACTTGAATACATCTGTATGTGCACATATACATACATGTGTACTTATAAGCATATATATATATATATTATTTCAGTATATTATGGGGGTACAGATTTTAAGGTTTCAATAAATGCCCTTTCCCCCCTCACCCCACAAGTCTGATTCTCCAGAATGACCATCCAACAGATGGTGCACATGTCACTCATTATGTATATATATACCCGCCCCCCTCCCCCCTCCCCAATACCCTGTAACAGTAGTACCTATGTGTCCACTTAGGTGCTACTCAACTAATACCAGTTTGCTGGTGAGTATATGTGACCATTTTTTCATATGTTTGTTGGCCATTCTTCTGTCTTCTTTAGAAAAGTTTCTGTTCAAGTCCTTTGCCCACTTTTTAATAGGGTTATTTGATTTTTTCTTACTGATTTTCGTGAGTTATAAGTATATTCTAGTTATCAGCCCTTTATCGGATACGTAGGATGCAAAAATTTTCTCCCATTCTGTAGGTTGTCTGGTTACTTTCATGACTGTTTCTTTGGCTGTGCAGAAGCTTTTTAGTTTGTTCATGTCCCATTTATTTATTTTTGATGCTGCTTTGATTGCCTTTGGGGACTTCTTCATAAACTCTTTGCCTAGGCCAATGTCTAGGAGAGTGTTTCCAACATTTTCCTCTAGAATTCTAATGGTTTCATACCTTAGGTTTAAGTCTGTTATCCAGCGTGAGTTGATTTTTGTGAGAGGTGAAAGGTGTGGGTCCTGTTTTAGCCTTCTACAAGTGGCTATCCAGTTTTCCCAGCACCATTTATTGAAAAGGGATTATTTTCTCCAGTGTATGTTTTTGTCTGCTTTGTCAAATATTAGATGGCTATTTGAGGATGGTTTTATATCAGGATTCTCAGATCTGTTCCACTGGTCAATAATCCTATTTTTGTGCCAATACCAGATTGTATTAATTACAACAGCTTTCTAGTATAGTTTGATATCTGGCATATTAATACCTCCCATTTTGTTTTTACCTCCTTGGTTAAGTATATTCCTAGGTACTTTAATTTCTTTGTTGCTATTGTGAAGGGTACTGAGACTTTATTTTGGTTCTCGATTTGTATGTTGTTGGCGTATACGAATGCCTCTGATTACTGTGTATTCATTTTGTATCCTGAGAATTTGCTAAATTCATTTATCAGTTACAGGAGTTTCCTGGTTGAATCTTCGGGGTTTTCTAAATATAATATCATATCATCAGCAAACAGTGAAAGTTTGATCTCTTCTGCCCCTATTTGGATACCTTTAATTCCACATTCCTGTCTGATTGCTGTAACCAGGACTTCCAACACTATATTGAATAGAAGTGGAGATAGTGGGCAGCCTTGTCTGGTTCCAGTTCTAAGTGGGAATGCTTTCAGTTTTTCCCCATTCGGTATGATGTTGGCTATGGGTCTGTCATATATGGCTTGTATCATTTTTAGGTATGTCCCTTCTATGCCTATTTTCTTAAGTGTTTGTATCATGAAAGGGTGTTGAATTTTGTCAAAAGCTTTTTCTGGATCTATTGAGAATTTCATGTGGTCTTTGTTTTTACTTCTGTTTATGTGGTGAATTGCATTTATAGATTTGTGTATGTTGAACCATCCCTGCATCCCTGGAATGAAGCCCACTTGATAATGATGGATTATTTTTTTGATAAGCGTCTGGATTCGGTTAGCTAAGATTTTGTTGAAAATTTTTGCATCTATATTCATTAGGGATATTGGTCTGTAGTTTTCTTTTTTTGTTGGATTCTTTCCTGGTTTTGGTATGAGAGTATTATTCGCTTCATAAAAGGTGTCAGGGAGGTTTCCGTTCTTCCCCATGTTGTGGAATAGTTTCTGCAAGATAGGTACTAGTTCTTCTTTGTAAGTGTGGTAAAATTCGGTTGTGAAGCCATCTGGACCGGGACTTTTCTTTTTAGGGAGATTTTTAATTGCTGTTTCTATTTCAGCTGTTGAAATTAGTCTGTTCAGGGAATCTATTTCTTCCTGGTTGAGCCTAGGGAGGCTGTGTGTTTCTAGAAATTTGTCCATTTCCTCCATATTTTCCAGTTTGTGTGAATAAAGATTTTTGTACTATTCATAAATTATATCTTGTATCTCTTTGGGATCAGTTGTGATATCTCCTTTTTTGTTCCTGATGGAGCTTATTAGAGATTTCTCTTTTCTGCTTTTTGTTAGCTTAGCCAGTGGCATTTCAATTTTGTTTATTTTTTCAAAGAACCAACTTTTTGTTTTGTTAATCTCCTGAATAGCTTCCCTGTTTTCAATTTCATTTAGTTCTGATTTGATCTTATTGATTTCACTCCTTCTGCTGGGTTTGAGGTTGGTCTGTTCTTCTTTTTCCAGCTCTTTGAGTGGTTTCATTAGATTGTCTATTTGTGATCTTTTTGACTTTTGGTTATAGGCATTTATGGAGATAAACTTTCCTCTCAGAACTGCTTTAGCTGTGTCCCAGAGGACTTGATAACTTGTCTCTCCATTGTCATTTTCTTCATAGAATTTTTTTATTTCCGTCTTGATTTCTTCATTTATGAAGTAATCATTTAGCAGGAGGTTGTTTAATTTCCACGTTTTTGTGTAGAAATGTGAGTTTCTGTTAGGGTTGATTTCTAGTTTTATTCCACTGTGATCTGAGAAGATACATGGTATGATTTCTATTTTTTTAAATTTCTTGAGGTTTCCTTTATATCCTAGGATATGATCAATCTTAGAGAATGTCCCGTGTGCTGATGAGAAGAACGTATATTCAGTGGATTTGGGGTAGAATGTCCTGTAAATGTCAGTCAGACCCAATTGTTTTAGAGTTTTGTTTAAGTCCATTATTTCTTTATTAATTTTCTGTTTGGAGGATCTGTCTCCTGCCGTCAGTGGGGTGTTGAAATCTCCAGTGATTATGGAGTTGCTATTAATCCATTTGCTTAGATCCAGTATGGTTTGCTTTATTAAACTGGGTGCACCTAAGTTGGGTGTATATATATTTAAAATTGTTAACTCTTCTTGTTGAACTGCGCCCTTCACCATTATATAATGACCCTCTTTGTCTTTCACTACTTTTGTTAGTTTAAAAACTAAATCTTCTGAAATTAGAACTGCCACGCCAGCCTTCTTTTGGCTTCCACTTGCCTGGAATACTGATCTCCACCCTTTTACTTTTAGTCTATATGCATCCTTGCAGGTTAGATGTGTTTCCTGAAGACAGCATATACTTGCACTGTATTTTCTTATCCATTCAGCCAGCCTATGTCTCTTGAGTGGAGAGTTTAAGCCATTCACGTTTATTGAGAGAACTGATAGGTAAGGTAGATTACTTTTCATTCTGTTGGGTTGGATGTTGTTGCTTTGATTTCTCTCTTGATCCATAGAGATATCTGGCCTTTAATCTTTGGGTGTTGGTTTTTGGTTTTTTTTTGTTTTTTATTCGTGAGTTTCTATTATGGTGTTTCATGTGTAACACTGTTTTGAGTACTTCTTGTAGGGCTGGTCTTGTCTTGGTGAATTCTCTGAGGCTTTGCTTGTCTGGGAATGTCTTTATTTCTCCTTCATACATGAAGCTTAGTATTGCAGGGAATAAGATTCTAGGCTGGGCATTGTTTTGTTTCAGAAGAGTGAGGGTGGGGCCCCAGTCTCCCCTTGCTTGTAAAGTCTCATTAGAAAAGTCTGGTGTTATTTGTAATGGCTTTCTCTTGTAGGTTACTTGCTTCTTTCTTCTTACAGCTCTTAGAAGGGTCTCTTTAGTTGATATTTTGGTCAGTCTGATGACTGCATGACGTGACGTCTTCCTGTTTGCATTGAATCTCCCAGGGGTCCTCTGGGCTTCTTGAACTTGTATATCGAGATTTTGAGCAAGGCCTGGGAAGTTTTCCTCTAGTATATCTTCAAAAAGCTTGTCCAGCCCTTGAGTGTTGTCTTCTTCCCCTTCTGCTAACCCTATGACCCTCACGTTAGGTTTTATCACATAATCCCACAGGTCTGGTAGGCTTTGCTATTTTCTCTTGTTTCTCTGCTCTTTCTCTGTGACTGATTTATTTAATTGGAAGGTGTTATCTTCAATCTCTGAGGTTCTTTCTTCTGTTTGATCTACCCTGTTCTTGAGACTTTCCACAGTATTTTGTAATTCCCTTAGTTGATTCTTCATCTCCAGGACTTCAGTTAAAGTTTTCTTCACTGTGTCGATCTCTTTAGTGAACCTTTGTTCCATATCCCTGAGGCTTTTTGTGTTTTCTTTGTGTTGGTTATTGAGTTGTTTTGCAGGTTGGTGAGTGTTCTTATGATCCACATTCGAAATTCCTCTTCTGTCATTTCAGTTGCCAGATTTTGGTTGTTGTCTGTTTCTAAGGGGCTGGTGCTCCTCTTTGGGGGTGTGTTTTCCATTTGTTTCTTCATATTTCCGGAGTTCCTTCGCTGATTTCTTCCCATTTTGCTCAGTTGTTGTTTCTTTCCTTTAGGTTTTCGTTTGTATTCACACGTCTTGTTTAGTTTCTGAGCCAGTAGGAGGAGTTGCTTTCTGGTGGCAGCCGTTGCTGGGGTGGTGTCTGCAGGTCTCTCTACCCGCTGGGGAGCCAGCAGTCTGAGATGTAGTGGAGGGAAAACAGCCAGTTACCCTACCCTTCCTGCTGGTCTCCGGGCTGTTCCGGCAGCCTCTCGTCTTCTGTCTCCTTAATTACACAGGTGGAAATAGATGGCAGGAACAGGAGCAGTTCCTATCTCAGCTCTACCCCCAAGGCGGGGCTAGAAACTTTGGAACTGAAGGCCCAGCCCCAAGTCACCAGAGTGTGTGGGTCGTAATGTCCCTCTGACTTGTATTCACCAAAGGCTGCTTCCTACTAGCTAGACCCTGCCCAGGCAAACTCCAGGGTCTGGACACCAAACGCAGAAGACCTGTGCAGATAGAGACTGGCCTGAAGCCGGCAGGCCTGTATCCAATCCCACGGAATCCCGTCTTCTGTCCCTTTAATTGCACAGGTGGAGATAAGCGGTAGGAATGGGAACAATTCCTATCTCAGTTCTGCCCCCAAGGCGGGGACAGAGACTTTGGAGCCAAAGGCTCAGCCACAAGACACTGGAGCGTGGTGGATGTAAAGTCTCTCTGCCTTATAGCCACTAAGGGCAGTCTCCCACGAGGCTCAGCCCTCCCCAGGCAGGCTCCGCACTCTGGACACAGAGTGCAGGAGACCTGTGCAGGGAGAGACTGACCAGAGGCAGGCAGGCAGTCAATGGGACCCACCTATCCCTGCCTTTTGTCTCTTTAATTACCCAGGTGGAGATAAGGGGCAGGAATGAGAACAGTTCCTATCTCGGCTCCGCCCCCAAGGCGGGGATACAAACATTGGAGCCAAAGGCCTAGCCCCAAATCCCCGGATGTGTGGGTCGTAAAATATCTCTGCCTTATAACCATTGACGGCTGCCTCCTGCAAGGCCCAGCTCTGCCCAGGCGGGCTCCACACCCTAGGCACAGCACGCGGGAGACCTGTGCAGGAAGAGACTGACCAAAAGCAGGAAGGCAGGCAGTCAATGGGACCCACCTTTCCCTGTCTTTTGTCTCTTTAATTACCCAGGTGGAGATAAGTGGCAGGAATGAGAACAGTTTCTATCTCAGCTCCTCCACCAAGGCTGGGACAGAGACTTTGGAGCCCAGGGCGGGCCTCTGGGTCGCAGGAGAGTGTGGAAGGCAATATTTCTCTGCCTTAAATCCGCCAAAGGCAATCTCCCCTGTAGCACTGCCCCGTCCAGGCAGGGTCCACTCTCTGAGCACAGAGACAGTGCCGCTTGTGCAGCAAGTGACGGTCCAATATCAAATTGGTGGAGCAGTGGCACGTACCAGCGCTTTCTCTGCACCTTCTCTCCAAACCCCGAGCCCAAGTCAGCACCGGAATGCCGAGTCAGCGCTGGAATGCAGGGGCAGGAGCGGTGCCGGAGAGGCAGTGGGAGGGGGGTCTTAATGGATCGAGGAGTCTAACTTTGCGCACTCTGACCTCTCAGTGCTATCCCAAACCTCCTCTATGTCCAAAGTCAAAGCCTCCTTCTATGTAAACTCCCCTTAACCTTGATCTGGGAGTGTTCTGCAGGGAGATGCTCGAGTGGGCTCTGGTTCCTGCTACGCAGAGAGCGGTTGCTGCGCTTGGACCCTCCCCCACCTTAAACTGCGGCAGCTGTGTGCTCTGGCAAACTCAGAGCATCCCCTGCTCTAGTCTCCTCTCCACACGGCTTAGTCCCGCGCTGCCACTTCTCACCAACTTCAGGCACCTCCCGGCCTACATGAAAGTGGAGCTCGGTGTAGGAGGGGGTGTTTCTCAGCACCGGGTAGTGCTGGCGCCACTGCCCGCTGGCAGCGGCTTAAACCGCACCTTGCTCCCTCCCTGATGTGTGCCTCCGAATCCCTGAGTTTTGCGGAAGAATGATCGGTTCACCTTTGCTTTAGGCTGCAAATGGTCTTATCCCTCCGATTCCTGGTGGATGTCTGCAGGCTTGCAAAGCTGGTCTCGTGGAAGTGCAGATCGCTCGAGTGTGGCTATCTGCCCTCTTCACTTTTCGCTCTGGGAGCAGAGAGCCAGGAGGGCACCCCTACTCCGCCATTTTTTTCCCTATATTTTTTATATTACATATTTTTAGACTGTTCTATAAGAAAACTATATAATGTTTTACATTTCTAGCATTGATCTATGAAATTACCCTTCTCTATTTCATCCCTGTCTTTACCAACAATAGTTCTTTTTGCTAGTTTTATTTTTTCCCCATTACTCTTCTCATTGTGTAGTTATAACCCATTGTTGCTCTAATTATGAATTTCTTTATCTACTCAAGAGATTTTAGTTTTTTGAATTTCCCTAATATATAGAACAATTTCTTAGATATATTATGTATTCCTTATATATTAGTTGACTGACTGTCACTTGAACACCCTGTGTCTTTTAATCTCCTTTTGTATTGCTCACTGTAAATTTCTCTGGCTCTACTTTGCTGAAGTGTTCACTAGCTCTATTGGTGTTTCCTTATTACTTACAACCAGTGAATGTTCAAAGCACAAAGTTCACTCCAAGTACAGTTTTTAGCAATTGATTCAGACAGTGGAATTATTGAGTTTTTGCTGCTTGTTTTTCAAATCCCAAGAATGGCTTGAAATTCACTTCTATCATTCTACCTTGAGCATTGTCCTATAGCATAAAAGCTATTCTTTTTCATTTCTTTTTATGGGTGGCAGGAAAGGGGACAGTAGGCTGTAATAGTAGTGATTTTCATAAATATTATATATTACTTCCAATGTAATATATTCTTTGACACATTAGTTCAGATGAATTGCTCTTTAAACACATGTGTGCTTTAAGCCATGAGGAAACACAGATTAACGGTTATACGCTTGGACAATGGATAAAACAGACACATATTTTGGTTCAGCGTATGTGCAACCTGAAGGAACACATAGACAACTTTCTGGCATATGGTAGAGCCCACTATATAACAATAGTAACAGTAATAACAACAATAACATGAACTACAATAACAACAACTACAAGTTAACTATAGAAAACCAGAAGAAAACTATAGAAATTCAGAAAGGGCAGAATAATACATCCCTATTTTATATGATGTTAAATATTATGAACAACTTCATGATTTCGTTGGTAAGAGATGAAACATGTTTATCAAGAAAATTTCTTCATGAATGATGATGCTTTGGTTGGCTTCATATATTTCTTATGTAACTGATTAAAATGTGATTTCACTGAAATTTTGCAGTCATTTTAGTCATTTAAATTATTAGTGTTCTAGCTATAACATTCTCTAAAGCCTGGTTAGCAATTGCAATACTTACTTGCTTTTTATAGATGAGAAAATGACCCAATGATTTCCTGTCTCAAACGGTCACAAATCTGTCAAGAATTCAAGGCCTAACCCATAAATATAATGTCTCACAATGCTTGGAAAATATTTGTTATTTTATTGGTGACATATAAAATATCATTGATAGTGGTAGAGACTTTTATATTCCTGTAAAGCCTTAGGAAAAAAACACTTTATTTTGCCAGATTACAATGCTGATACTTTGCTTTTAAAGCCAATTATTTCACATATGATTTGATGTTGCTCTAACCCATATTTCCAAAGCTTGTTTAATTTTGTGTTTAATTAAATAATTCCATAATTATGAAAAATTTTGACCAGAAAAAATGTTTATCTTTCCATACCAAGATTTTTCTTCAAGCATTTACACGTTTCATAATTTATTGACCTTTGTATTTACCTCAAACCTATGTCAATGACAAAATTTTCATCTCTTGGCTTTAGGGTCTAAATTACTTGCATATTGTGGAATCCTAAAGAGAAAGGTTATCATCATAATATTGACCTTTGTATTATTTCTACAAATAATGACTTCAGTGGACAATAGGTTTACAGCTATTACAGGTGCAGGTGTGGGTTGAAACACATTGACATAAATAATTTACTAGAAACTCCTCTTACTGGTAGATGGTAAAATAGGATCCTCCAGTAATTATGGCCCTGTGGAAACATCAATTTAAACACTACCCACACAAGAAAATACCATCACATGACCTAAGTAAATCAGGTGAGGAATCACAGTATCTGATTTCATTCAGCAAAAATTTTAATAAAAGACACAATGAAGAGGAGTAGGAAGAATAGTCTCTTATTACTTACACCACCCCTTCCCCAAGCCCAAGTAGTGCAGCATGGAGAGGGACTCCATCTGCTTGAGGGAAGGAGAAGGAAGTATGAGTGGTACTTTTCCTGGGAACCCCATACTAGCCCCACCACAGTAAAACACAGCACTGGAAGCATCCCTGTGGTCTTTGAATCTAGGTTTGTGCCCATGGATGGGGTTTCCAGATTTTCCCTGGTGGAATAAAGGTCCTGGGATGAACTTCAGCCCCAGTTCCCCTCACTATCAAATGAGTAAAGTGACCTTAAGGCCCACATACATTTTATCAGCAGGAAGGCCACAGCAGCCAGGGGCCTTGGGTGAATTTTGATGCTGTGCTGGTCTGGGAGTCAATGGTTTCAGGTTTATCTTAGCACAGCATCAGCTATGGCAGCCATGAGATTGTCCACATCAGTCTTCCAAACTCAGGCAGCATATAGCAGAGAAAGAGATTCCTTCTACCTGGGAGAAGAAGAGGGAAGTAAGTAAGAAAATTTACCTATGAACTCAGGGAATATTCCCTGGCCTTTCCTAGGTACATCTGGGCCAGAAGCTAGGAATCTGTGAGAGAGTTATAGTGAACTTTGGATGAGAGTGCCCTCTATTTCTATTATGGCTGTAGTTATCACAGACTTGAGAACCAAATAGCCAGTTCTTATTGAATTACTGGAAGGTCCTCTGAAGAAAGATGGGTAAATAGACTAGATGATGAACACTGGAATATATACCTAATTCTTCAATGCCTAGGCATTAACATATGTCTAAGAGCATTCAAGGAAATATGATCTCATCAAATGGAGTAAATAAAGTGCCAGTGACCAACCTTGGAGGGATGGTGATGTATGATCTCTCAAACTGGCAATTCAAAATACCTGCTTTGAGGAAACACAGCAAACTTCAAGACAACACACAGAAACTATTCAGAAATTTATCAGAGAAATTTAACAAAGAGATGAAAATAGTTTAAAAAATATATGGAGCTAAAAATACAATGAATGAACTGAAGAATGCATTAGAGGGTCTCAATAGGAGAATTGAATAAGCAAAGGGAAAAAAATCAGTGAGCTTAAAAACAGGCAGATTCATTGTTCATATTTAACCCAAATTTGACTACTCTAAGGCATATAATTACTACATTCCAAGAACAAAGGACAAAGAAGATTCTATAAGCATCCACAGAAATGAAATAAATAATATATAAAGGAACTATGATAAGCATGGCATCAGACTTCCCAATGAAAACCATACAAACCAGAAGAGAATGGTATCACATATTCAAAGCATTGAAGAAAAAAAAAATTCAGGAATACTATATTCAGTGAAGTCATTGTTCAGAGATGAAATAGAGATACAGATTTTCTCAGAGAAACAAAGCTGAGGGATTCATCACCATCAGACCTGTATTACAAAAATTGCCAAAGATTTTTTTCAATCTGAAAGAAAAGGGCACAAAAATTTAACAACAAAACAGCTAAAGGTATAGAACTCACTGGTAAATTTAACTATTAATATATTAACAAATTCAGAATATTCTAATACTGTAATTTTGCTTTAGAAACCAGTCATCTCTTTACTATCAAGACTAAAAGACAAAATTATTCAAAATAATAGTAAGCACAGCAATCTATTAAGATAGGCAATATATAAAGATGTAAATTGAGACATCAAAAAGTCAACATGTGCAGGAAATGTAGTTAAAATATAGAATTTCTTAAGTTTTTTGTTCCTTTTCTTTTTTTGTGATTAAAGTTAGGTTTTCATAGTTTTTTTAAAACTAGCTATAACTATAAGATGATTTTATAAATCCCATGCTAACCATAAAGTCAAAATCTATAGTAGATACACTAAAAATAAAAAGCAAGGAATGAAAACATATTATTAAAGCAAATCATTTAACTACAAAAGAAGAACGAAAGAAAGAAAGAAAGAAAGAAAGAAAGAAAGAAAGAAAGAAAGAAAGAAAGAAGTTACAAAATAACCAGAAAATGAGTAACAGTATGGTAGTAGTAATCCCTTACTTGTCAATAATATTCTTAAATGCAGAACTAAATTTTCCAAAAATAAAATAAAATAAAATTGCTGAATAGATTTTTTAAAGATTCCATTATTTGCTGCCCACAAGCAACACATTTTACCTATAAAGACATTCATAGACTGAAAGCAAAAGGATAGAAAAGTACATTCTATACAAAGAGATGGAAAAAGACATTCTATACAAATAGAAATTAAAAAAACAGAATAGGAATAGCTATACTTACATCAGAAAAATAGACTTTAAATAAAAATAGTAATAAAATAAAAAGAAAGCCATTATATAATGATAAAGGGGTCAAAGTAGGTGAATATAACAACTATAAATATATATGCAACCAACACTGGAGCATCTAAATATATAAAACAAATAATAGCAAATCTTAAAGGAGAAACTGACAGCAAAACAATAGTTGTTTTGCAAAACCCCACTTTCAACAACCGACAGATCATTCAGACAGACAATCAAGAAAGAAATGTTGGACTTAAACTGCAGTCTAGACCAAGTGAACCTATCATACATTTATAGGTTATTATATCCAATAGCTGCAGAATACACATTTTTCTCAACAGCACATGAGAAATTATTTAGGATAGATGAAATATTAGGCCACAAAACAAGTCTCAAAAAATTTCTAAAAATTGAAATTATATCAAATTCTTTTAAGACCACAATGGAATAAAACTAGAAAGGAATAATAGGATGAACTTTGAAAACTGTAAAAAAAAAAAAAAAGTGGAAATTAAACAACGTATTCATTACCAATGGATCAATGAAAAAAATTAACAAAAAATTTAAAAATTTCTTGAGAAAAATAAAAACAGAAAGACAAAATACCAAAGCCTAAGGGATACAACAAAAGCAGTTCTAAGAAAGAATTTTACAGTAATGAATGCCTACATCAAAAAAGAAAAAGAAAAAAAAGAAAAGAAAAAGTAAAAAGATCTCAAATAAACAACCTAATGTTACACCTCAAGAAATCAGAAAAACAAGGTCAATCTAAATTTAAAACTAGTAAAAGGAAAAGAAATAATAAACATCAGAGCAGAAATATATGAAGCCTGTAAAAACAATAATAAGATTTAAAAAATAAGGACTATTTTTTTGAAAACATAAACAAAATGGAAAGCATTTAGCTATACTAAATAGAAAAAGAGAGAAGACTCAAATAAAATAAAAAGAAAAGGAGACATTACCACTGATATCACAGAAATATAAAGGATTAATAGAGACTATTACAGTTGACTATATACCAACAATTTGGAAAACCTGGAAGAAATACATAAATTCCTGGACACAAATACTTAACAAAGATTTAATTATGAAGAAATAGAAAACCCTAACAGGTCAATAATAAGTAACAAGATTGAATCAGTAATAAAAAGTCTCACATCCAAGAAAACCCAAGATCTAATGGCTTCATTGCTGACTTCTACCATATATTTAAATAAAAAATAATACCAATTCTACTGAAACTGTTATAGAAATTGAAGAGGAAGGCATATTTCTGAACTCATTCTAAGAAGCTAGCATTACCTGATATCAAAACCAAACAAGGACACACACACAAACATACGGAAAAAATACATAGGGGAAATGCTTCGTGACATTGGATTGGGCAATACTTTTTTAGATAAGATCTCAAAGTCAAAAGCAAAAAAAGTAAAAATAGACAAATGGGAATAAATAAGATTAAAAGGCTTCTGTACAGCAAAAGAAACAATAAATAAAGAGACAGCCTGTAGAATTGGAAAAGGTATTTTCAAACTCTCAATCTGACACGGGATTAATATCCAGAATATATAAGGAACTGAACTCAAAAACAATAATAATATTATTAACAACAGTAATAATAATAATCTGGTTTAAAAATGGGCAGAAGACAAGAATAGACATCTCTTGAAAGACGACATGAAAATGGCCAACAGGAATATGATAAAAACTATGATATAAAAAAGAAGAAAAAAGCCCAAATGACTAATGATCAGGGAAACACAAATGAAAACCACAGTGAGAATCACCTTACCCTAGTTAGAACGGATATTATCAAAAAGTCAAAAAATAACAAATGATGATGAGAATGAAGAGAAAGGGAAAATCTTATACACTGTAAGTGAAAATGTATAGTAGTAATTATGGACAGCGTGCAGTTTCTCAAAATATTAGAAATGGAGCTATCATATGATCCAGAAATCTCATTACTAGGTATATCCAAAGGAATGAAATCAGTATGTTAAAGAGATAGCTAAACTCCCATGTTTATTGAAATGCTATTCACAACTACAAAGATATGAGGTCAATCTAAGTGCTCATTTGCAGATGAATAAAGAAATTTTAATGCATATACACAATGGAATATTGTTCAGCCATGAAACAAAATGTAATCTTGTCATTTGCAGCAACATGGATGAACCTGGAGGACATTATGTTGAATGCAACAAGCCAGGCACAGAAAGACAAATACCACACACTATCCCTCATATGTGAAATCTAAAACCATTGATCTCATAGAAGTAGAGAGTAGAATGGTGATTACCAGAGGCTAGGGAGTGTAGCAGGGAGGGAGAAAGTGAAAGGTTGGTCAATGGGTATAAATTTATAGTTAGAAATTAAGAATAAGTTTTGCTGTTCTATGACTTAGCAGGGTAACTATAACTAACAATAATGTATTGCCTATTTCAACATAGCTATAAGAGAGTATTATGAATGTCATCACCACAGAAAAATGATAAATGTTTAAAGTGATAAATATGCCAAACCCTGATGTGATCATTATACAAAATATACATGTATTAAAATATTGTACTCTACTCCATAACTGTAGAAAATTATTAGGTGACAATTATAAATAAAAATCAAACATAAGATATAAAAATAAAAAATATAATTTACTCGATGGAGACTTAAGATTCCAGTTGTCAGGGAAAGTAAAAATCTTGTCTAGCCATTTGAGGTATATATACCTACTAAGAATATCTGAGTTTTATACATTAATGTTACTATAAAATTCTCGCTTAATTTGGCAATAAAACAACTAATATAGACCAAAGTGATTTTCAAAATATTAAAAAGGAAAATTTCTGTAATTCAGATAGTCTGTATAATTATTCTTTGTTTCCTAAATTGTTCTTTTATCCTCTATGCTGTTTTTAACATTAGACTATTTAGAAATGCCATCTGTTTGCCTATATGCTTTCTTAATTTCAGTTTCCTCCTTTTCATGGTTTTTATTTCTCTTTGTTTCAAATACAATACTCTGTTACTGCATGCTAGAGTTCATTAATTTTATTTCTAATTTCTGGGTTCTTACTCCCATTTGGAATAACTATTTATGATAAATCTTGGTAGGCAGCTTGCCCTCATTCTCTGCTTTTGTTAGATTGAGTGCAGTCTTGACCAATGATAGATGAAGTCTTTTGGATTCTGACTTTGATTCCTTACGTACAATAAGCTGTTTTCTGCATTTCTGTTTTTTCATATTTGTGCTATTCCTGAGCTGCGAAACCATTCATCGTGGCCTACAGATTCCATTATCATCAGAATCAGGCTACATTTTTCCTCTGAGGCTTCTCATTGAACGCCCCACTCAAGAGGATCCATCTGTGGTGCTTTTTTGCCCTTTATCACAACAATGATTACACATCTTGCAGTTAATCTCTTTCATCTGCCTTGTACCATCTCAATGTAGGCTCCTGTGAACAAGTATCTCCTCAGAAAATGCCTTCCCTAAATAACCATTGCCAGTAGTCCTCTCCTGCTACCTCTACTCATTCTGTATGTAGCACATTATCCCTGTTTATTTTGTCATCTCCATAGCATATATTATTTTATTAAATGGTGTTTTCTTATTATGTATATTCTTCTTTATTACTTGCTTCTCTATAATTAAAAAAAATAAGGGGGGCTTCTTATGATAAAGACTTTTCCTGTGCTTTTTGTTCCCAACACAACACTTCTGGGTTTTGAAGAATATTTATTGAACAAATGAAAAAATGAATTAATGCAAAAACTATCACTAAGTCAGTAGGTCATCCTAATCTCCTTAAGCAAATTAACTAATAATAACATTAAATACTATTTATGGCTTGGAAAACTTGACATAATTAATTAATACAAAATGATGTTTTTCAATCTTATATAACTCTACTTAGGAATATTTGGTCTATTTGTGTGATATTTCTTAATTGCAATGTAATTTCAAATCCATTGAAAAAAATCAGATCTTGATTACTTTGATTTTGTCTTAAATAATCAGGGCATTTAATTGATAATGCAAAAATATAAAACCTATAAACTGAAGATAATTTATGTGTAATAGTACCATGCATTAGTTTTGCACTTTGGAAACTGCTTTTGGTACTTATTTTTGTGATTCTGTAAGGCACCTATAGCAAACATTATTATCCCAACTACCTTACACTGTTAACTGTTTAAGAATGGCTATTTAATCTGAATTTGCATTCCAGGTTACTACCAAATTGTGAAATATATCTTCAGCAGCCCAACACCATCCATATCTTATGGAAAAGCAATACTCATTTCCTTTAGGAAAATTATTCAGTCTCCATGTTTTGAAGTTCTATGGTCTCAGTGAAAGTCTCATTCTTTAGCACCTTTGTGCCTATAGATTTAAATTAAAATGATTTTATTTTCCTTCTAAGAAATTGATTAATCCAGTAGAGATAAACAATTTTGACATGAGGCAAAATATGGTTTTAAACAACAGTAGGTCTTAATCCAATTGTTTTAGGAATATTTCTATTCTAAGCTCTAAATGTGTTTGCTGACTGTCTTGATTTCTCTCTTAAATTGTTAAGGTTTTCATGAAAGCTAACAAGAGACTTCATAATGCAGACAAATGTTACAATTTAATTTTATATTTAAAACCAAAATTGCCCCAGGCTTCATATTTTCAATATGATTTTCTGCAGAAACCACTTTTTTTAGGATCTAGACATATTCACTCCTAAAAGTTTACTCTTTAAAGCTACCTTTCCTAGGGTTCTTTATATCACAACAAATATTAAAGCCAATAAAATATTTTGGTGGGTAACAAAGCACATATAGATTAGAATTTGGATGGTGCAGATCTTAGTATGTTATTTTGTCTATAATGAGGACTATGTCAGAACAACGGGCAGTTTCTGTCCATTAACAGCTGTTGTCTATTAGCATGGATCATAATCCTCTCTTCTAAAATATGTCCCCTTGGTTTATAAAATGTGCTATACTGGACTTTAATCCTCCTCTTTACTATGCCCTCTTGTGCCATTTTCTCTAAAATCAACTTTCTTTTTTTTTTCCTATAAATTTAGTTTCAGTAGCTTTTAATCCACACTGTCATTCTTTAGGAATAATATCAATATACTTGTCTTACACGTTTTTGGTGCAAATGCTTCATGCACTTCTCAGTTCTGCTCTTTTACTAGAGAATAAATTCCATATATACATATAATTTCTGTGATAGTATAGTAACTCATTCCGTGATTTTAATAGCTTCTTCTCAGGTGATAGATTTAGGCAAAGGGATTGTACCAGAGGCATTATGCAGAGAATGAAGAGTCCCACCATCTAGAAGACTGTAGTATCCCATTGTGATCATCCGCCACTCCTTAACAAAATTTTACTGCCTTCAACCACCTAGACATAATCTTGAGAATGCAGATTTTATAGAATCACATGATTTGGTCAGCATGCAATTACGTGATACAATTTGGTTTCTGAAATTATTTAATATTTTCCAAATCATAATAAACAGCATACTGGACTGCCTCTTAGACAGGCATCTACCTTTCTTGATACAGTCTACATTTTGATGTAAAATAAATATCTCAGGTACACCTTATTTTGGCCTTTTTTTTTTTTTTTTTTTTTTTTGCAGCATTGCTTCTTACAAAGTTCTGAAGCAAGCATTCCCAAAATAGA
Organism: Microcebus murinus; assembly: GCF_040939455.1. NCBI lineage: Eukaryota > Metazoa > Chordata > Mammalia > Primates > Cheirogaleidae > Microcebus > Microcebus murinus. The sequence goes on from NC_134114.1 coordinate 21,311,268, forward strand.
GTGACTAGTGCATACTTTACTCAGTAAAGGAATCTGCATAATGACAAGAAAACTGTGTGTTGTGTTAGGAATGGAAGATTTATTTGATGTAAGACTAATGAAAGGAAAGCTTTTGATATTGTTCCCTGTGGTATCTACATTATGTAAAGCAGTACTTGTCACAAATAAGTCATTTAAGGTATTTGCTAAGTGAGTGAATGAGTGGTTAATTAATGAAATTCATTTTCCAATATTTGTCATTTTCCACTATGCTGATTAGTCAGTCCTTTTTATCTTATTGCAATTTCTAAACCATCCTCTTTAAAGGAGTAAAATGAGATAATCTGATTCTCAAAGACCAATACCTTTTCTAGTTGTGAAGGACCTGATTTATGTAAATCCTTGTCACAACCCCATATCAGTGCCAGTCTCTATGTATTATGATAGGGTTGTGTGGAACCCACCTGTTACAGACTTCAGTTTCAGAAACCTTTATGTCTGCACCTATTTCTCATGGAAGCTTTTCATCAAAGATTACATTCCTTATTAGTGAATGAGAATTACTAATTATAAAGAAAATTTCAAAGCTTTGACTCAAGTAGAGTAGCTTCTCAATGATATTGATTGGAATAATTTCAACTGAATATGAAATCTATTTCAAGTAATTAGGTATTAAAAAATGCTTCAACTGGCCCATAAGGTAAAAGTTTTTATTGTCCCACCATGAACCAGTGCTAAATGTAGTGGTACAAGAATTATTCAACTCCATTGTTCAGTCCCAGCACATGAAAGTTTTATTTCTAACCTACAATATTAGTGTGGTTATATAGCTATCATTATAGTGGTTGATATGCTAATTGAGTGACTATATTTTTCCCATGAAGAAACCCTTTATATCATTTATGGTCTTACCAACAGGATCTTTAAACCCACTGGAATACCCAGAAAATTAAATGTTTATAACAAAAGACTGTCATTAGTAGAGCTCTCCTTAAAGAATTAAAAATCCATATTCACCTATTACCAAAAACCATTTATATACTGACATTGACATTGCACCCAAAGAATACTTTAGTCTTTCCTCAAATCAGGGAAAAGTGCCATTTTCCCTAATTTTTAACTCAATCCACAGGGGGAAAAAATCCAGCTATGCTAATGTTTATCTAGTTTTTAGCCAATTTCATTAGAAAAAAGAACTACTAAAACATATATAGTGGTATCTCATTATTGATTTAATTTGCATGACCTCCATAACTAATATTGAGCATCTTCTTTTAACTCAGGTAACTATTTTGTAGTGGGAAAGCTAGTATGGTAAGCTTGTGTCAATGGTAAGTATGTGTTTTATGCAAAGTTTTATATTTTATGCAAATATTTTACATTCCCATCAGCAATATATGAATTTCAGTTGCACTATTTTGTGTGCAGCACTTATTACAGTCAGTCCACTTAATTTAATCAGGCTAGTAGCTATGCATTGGTATCTTATTGGTGACTTAATTTACATGATTTTTATAACTAGTGTTCTTGGGAATGTTTTATGTATATATTTGCCCATTCATATATCTTCATTAGTGAGTTGTATATTCAAATTATTTTCCCAGTTTTAAAAATAGTGGGTTTTTTTTTTATATGCTATATGATTTTATTGACATAAGGCCCTAGAAAAGTAACAATGAGTCTACGGTGAACAGAAATTGATTTTCTAAGAATGGAGATAAGGACAGAAGGAAGAAGGAGTACAAAGGAGACAAGAATACTTTGGGACAGGATGGATGTGTTCATTATCTTGATAGTGCTGAGGGTTTCACAACTGCATATATATATGCCAAAACTCATAAAGTTTACATTTTAATATATACAATGTATTGTGTATCAATTGTATTTAAATAAAGTTAAAATATTTAAAACACTTGCTTTCAACTATTAATATTTTTATGTTGAAAAATATAAAATTAAAGCAAAAGTACAGTAAATCCTTTCTGTCCATTATGTGAATATATGCTGATTATTTATTTATTTATTTTTATCTCAAATTCTGTGGGTAAAAATATTGTTAGGGTTACATATCTTGTCCCTGCCCCCCTCCCACCCACCACCCACCAGAGCTTCAAGCGTGTCCAGTCTCCAAGTGGTGGGCTCTGCACCCACCATGAAAGTGCGTACCCTTCCCCTTCTCCCCCCTTCCACCTCTTCACCTCCCATTAACAATTTTTTTTTTTTAGACATTTTGGTTACAGTGTGTTTCTTTGCCTCTCCTTGAAAAGAGATAGAGGTAATCCTTTCCCCCCTACAATGCTCATCACATCCTTAAGATGTGGGTCTCCCCCCCATCCCTGTTGAACACTACAATCTTTTGAGCACCTTAGTTTTAGTCTGTCAGTACCAATTTGATGGCGAGTAGATGTGTAGTCCATTTTCCAGGTCTTGTGTCGTCTCGCTTTGTATTACAGGCTTAAGCTTAATCTAAGATAGCATAAACGGTGCTAGTTAACTATCATTTCTTAGGATTGAGTAATAGTCCATTGTGAGTATATATCACATTTTAGTTATCCATTCATGAATTAACAGGCATCTGGGTAGTTTCCATGACCGTGCAATAGTGAATTGTGCTGCCATAAACATTCAGGTGCAGATGTCTTTATAATAGAGTGACTTATGTTCTTTTGGGTAGATGCCCAACAATGCTATTGCTGGGTCGAAGTGTATTTCTATTTCTAGTTGTTTGAGATATCTCCAAATTCTTTTCCACAAAGGTTGCACTAATTTGCAGTCCCACCAGCAGTGTAAGAGTGTTCCTGTCTCTCTGCATCCTCGTCAGCATTTCTTGTTTTGGGATTTCTTTTTTTTTTTTTTTTTGAGACAGAGTCTCACTTTGTTGCCCAGGCTAGAGTGAGTGCCATGGCGTCAGCCTAGCTCACAGCAACCTCAAACTCCTGGGCTCAAGCGATCCTCCTGCCTCAGCCTCCCGAGTAGCTGGGATTACAGGCATGTGCCACCATGCCCGGCTAATTTTTTCTATATATATTAGTTGGCCAATTAATTTCTTTCTATTTATAGTAGAGACGGGGTCTCGCTCTTGCTCAGGCTGGTTTTGAACTCCTGACCTTGAGCAATCCACCCGCCTCGGCCTCCCAGAGTGCTAGGATTACAGGCGTGAGCCACCGTGCCCGGCCCGTTTTGGGATTTCTTGATACAGGCCATTCTCACTGGGGGTAGGTGGTATCTCACTGTGGTTTGGGTTTGCATTTCTCTAATGATTAGAGATGTTGAATATTTTTTTATATGTTTGCAGGCCATTCTGTCTTCTTTGGAGAAGTTTCTGTTCATTTCCATTGCCCACTTCTTGACAGGGTTGTTTGATTTTTTCTTGTTTATTCTTTTAAGTTCTAGATAGATTCTTGTTATTAGACCTTTATAGGGAGTGTAAAGAGCGAATATTTTCTCCCATTCTGTGGGTTGTCTATTTGCCCTAATGATCATTTCCTTGGCAGTGCAGAAACTTTTTAATTTGATCAGATCCCATTTGTTTATTTTTGCTGTGGTGGTGATTGCCTTGGGGGTCTTCCTCATAAATTCTTTGTCTAGACCAATATCTGATAGGGGTTTCCCAACATCTTCTTCTAGGATTCTTTTTTTTTTTTTCATTCTGAGTTTATTTAACATTTCATCTAGTTGAAATGAGATAATACATTGACCCCAACACTGGCAAGACACTGTGCTAATACTGAAATAAAACTGCCAGTCAGTAAATAGTCACATCATAATTCTTTATGCCACGCCAACAGAAACATTGATACCTATTTACCTTTACAAGCTTATTGCACTTCATGTGGATTTTTTTTTTTCCTCCAGAAAAGGTATTTCTACAAGATCAGCAAGGATTGCTAATCTTGGTTCATTTGTTCTTTTTTTTTTTTATAAACCATGACTAAACTATACAGTCAATATTTCTATATAAAAGCATTAAGAGGCTGAAGAGTCAAAAAAACAATGTTTTTAAGAAGACACATTTCTAAGTTCATTGTCACAACCACTCCACTGTACGGCTATGCTTTGCTCACATCTTCCTGGCGTGTGCAAGGTTTCAGGGAGCTCATCCATCTGCCTGCCAGCTGCTCACTTTTTGCTGAAGGCTCCACCCATTCCGACACGGAGCTACAGACTAGCCAGGGTGGGGACTTCAAAGACGAGCTGGGGTTAAGTGCCCTTCAAGCACCTCGTGGAGATCTGCCCTGAATTTCAGCCTTTTACCACTTTTTTAAAGAGAAGCACTGAGGGCAACAGAATCCTCTCTTGGGAATGTCATGGAGAAGCCATTTGCTTCAACCAGTTTAAGACAGAAAATCCAAACGAGAAGATTCTGGTGGCCTCAGGGAAGGTTCCGGGTGGCCAAAGCTTCAGATTCCATGAATCCTTTCCGAGAAAAGAGAAACGCAGACACAAGGCACATTTTTTCTTTATGAGGAATTCCAGTCTGGTCACATTGTCAGGGAAAAAGAAAAAAAAAAATCTGTCAAACCTAAATGGTCTCTATATTTCACTTGCAAATTTCTGAATTATAACGAACTCCACTCAGTGAAACAACTGCCTTGTACAGCCGTTACTCTGCCGGGGATTGGTCCAGGACGCCCCTGGGATACCAATATCCAAGGATGCTCAAGTTTCTGATATAAAAGGGCATAGTATTTGCATATAACCTAGGCACATCCTCTAGTATACTTTAAGTCATCTCTACAGGACTTATAATACATAAAACAATGCAAGTGCCATATAAATGGTTGTTACACTATATTGGTTTTTAAATTTGTATTCTTTTTCATTGTTATATTACTTTTTATTGTTTGTTTTTAAATATTTTCAATCTGCAGTTGGTTGGATTCATGAATGTGGAACCCGCAGATACAGAGGGCTGACTGTATATATCGTTAAACATCTACAGACTTGCAACATAATCTCTGTTAATTAAATATATGATCTGTGCAATGACTATGGCCATTGTAAACAGTGGTACATGGTTTCGTTATTTTCAAAGAGGGTGGAATGTAATACACACAATATTCAAGTAAAATTCACTGGGACTGACTTCTACACATATTATCTCTGTGCCTCTCTGAAAAGCCAAAGAGATCTATCTATATGGGTGACAAGGAAGAACACGCAGGTAACTAGAACTGTGTGGTCTCACTTCTTAAAAAAAAATCTGACAAATCAGATCCGGTCCACTCATACGGCACTGGTATTAAATATACTTCCAAAATTTGACATTTGTACATTTCAGTTATTTGATTATTTGATGTAAATAACTGAATATAAAAGTCAATAACTGCAAGGTAAGATTAACATCTTTATGCAAATGTAAAACAATAAATTTAAAAACCAGCCAAGGATATCCACCCACGATATATAAGGAGGGAAGGCATGTTGCACTGGCCCACAAACTGCACCTTTTGGAAGGGTTATGAGGAGCTTTTACCCTACAAATTCCCAAACTCCATCATCTATCTTGGGTCTTTGCCCAAATTGGAAGCAAAATGCCCTTAATAGGTTAGGGTAAGATTTTATAGGTTAGCTTCAGAGCTTTTTTGTATTTTCCCAACACACTGCTGAGATTTCCTGGATTTCAGACGAAAATAAGATGAAAATCTAGTATTTTAAACAGGTTCCCTTTCACTTAATCAATAAACATTTACTGAGCATACACTGAGCACCTAGTCTATGTCTAGCAATGCCTTTTTAAAACCATGGGTGAGGACTGGGACATTGTCTTTGAAAAACAAATTACTATAAAAGCTACAGGAAGGGTATTTCTGCATATCATGGCATGATCCAAACGGAAGGAAACCAACAGGTGTCGGGCACCTGACCCGCACCAGGTGCTGTGTTCTAAGTAGCAGCTTTATTCTAAAAGGCCGATGTGGATCTTTAAAAGGTATCTGTCACTGGGAGAAGCCAGGTGGGACAGGACCATCCTCCCTGCACGGCGACACCAGGCTTGCAGACGGCAGGGGCTGCCGCAGAGGTTCCCTTCGCCTTTACAACCCCTTGTTGAAGTACCCGCGACGCAGTTCGGGGTGAGCCTCCTGGATCTCAGCTTGCAGCTCAGCCTCCAGGCTTGTCACAGACATGGAACTTTTCTGAGGAAACAGAGCACAACACAGGGGCGTAGCAAACACCAAACAGAAGCCAACCAATCCAACTTGAATAGGCGCACTCATCCACGGGAACCTCTTCAAAAAGGCCTTCTTTTCCAGAGTGTTCATAAGAAACGGAGGGATGGCCATGCCCGGGGCTGCCATGAGGATCCTGGAGACCACCACCTGAGCAATGGCTTGCTGCGCAGCGTTGGCCGATTCCCCCACGCGGTTCCCGTTGTCGTCCGTGACCGGAATGCCAACTCTGAGCTCCCTTTGCCTCATTAGTGGAATATTAATGCAATTAGCAGCACCTACGGCAGCAAAGGGAACAAAACGTCCGATCAGTGGTGAGACGTGCTTGGTTAGGGCGTTAAGACCTAGAGCCGTCGCTACAGCACCAGTTGTGGCAGACACATAAGCCGTTCCCAGTTCCTTCACGGTGAGGGGGCGTCTCCACTCCTGTTGGTGCAGTTGACCACCGCGTTGAAGGACTGGTTGACCCACTGCCAGAACACCACCGCCGGCGCCGTCCTATAAAAAGTCATCATGCAACCTGTGATGGTCATGTTCATTGGCACCTGAGCTGACATTCTTCCTATCAAAATCATCTTTTCACCGGTATCAGGATGAAAAGCTGAATCGTAGATGTACTTTGCTCTCCATAATTCATTTTCCGTAAGACCTGGAGGAACAATTCCTTGCCTGTAATCATGTACTGTTTTTCTTGCATTCTCTAGTTGTTCGTTTGTTAGCAGAATATTTCTAGGGTCAGTTACGGTGAAGAAGTGATTGGCTCGTCTGGCAAAGCTGCTTTGATCCAGCGAGGCTCTCTGATGTCGATGTTTGGTGGCAATTCTCCAGACATCGTCCTGATGCTCCCCGGCCGCCCGCGCCCCGCTGGTCCCGCTCGCGCCCCGGGAAGCGCCTCTCCCACCACCCTTCTGGGATTCTTAAAGTTTCATGCCTTAGGTTTAGGTCTGTTATCCATCTTGAGTGAATTTTTGTGAGGGGTGAAAGGTTGGGGTCCTGATTTGCTCTTCTGCATATTGCTAACCAGTTTTCCCAGCACCATTTATTGAAGAGAGAATCTTTTCCCCATAGTATATTTTTGTCTGCTTTATCAAAGATTAGGTTACTGTACACAGATGGTTTGATCTCTGGAATCTCAGATCTATTCCAGATATTGATGTTTCTGTTCTTATGCCAGTACCAGGCAGATTTTACTATTATTGCCTTATAGTACAACTTGAAGTCAGGAAGACTAATCCCTCCCAGTTTGTTCTTTTTACTTAAGATTGCTTTGGCTATGCGTGGTTTTCTCTGGTTCTATACAAAACAAAGGATCATTTTTCTAGATCTGTAAAGAATGCTGATGGTATTTTGATAGGAATTGCATTGATTCTGTAAATCACCTTAGGTAATATTAACATTTTAACAATATTGATTCTGCCAAGCCATGAGCATGGTAGATTTTTCCATCTGTTTAAATCATCTACAATTTCTTTTTTTAGTGTTTTATAGTTCTCCTTGTATAAATCTTTCGTATCTCTCGTTAGATATACTCCTAGATATTTAATTTTCTTTGGAGCTACAGTAAAAGGTATTGCGTTTTTGATTTGAGTTTCTGCTTGATAGTTTTTGGCATATATGAATGCTTCTGATTTGTGTATATTGATTTTATACCCTGAAACTTTACCGAATTAGGTCAAAAGTTCTTTCTATGCTCTGGGTACAAGTCTTGACAAGATATATAATATGCTAATTTTTCCAAAATTGATGATTGCATTTTAATTCATTTAATAGTATATTATAATCATTCTTATTTTGATGGAATTCATTTTTTTCAATTTTTTTCTTTTATGAGATTTTTTTTGTATTGCATCTAAGAAATTTTTGTCTAAACCAAGGTCACAATGATTTTCCCTTATGTTTTTCTCTAGAAGTTTTACAGCTATATATTTTTTCATTTAGATCTATGATACAATTGAGTTAATTTTTATGAGGTGCAAATTATGGTTCAAAGTTTATTTTTATCATATAAATATGCAATTTTTCTAGAATCATGTGTTGAGATGACTATCCTTTCTTTAATGGATCAAATTTTCAACTTGGTAAAAATCAACAGATCTTATATTTGTTAGTCTATTTATGAACATTCTGTTTTTTCCCTTGATATATTTGTCTACCTTGATGGTAATGTCATACTGTCATGATGAAAGTAGCTTAATTTAATTAGCATAAAGTCAAATAATACACATTCCCTAACTTATTCTTCTTTGAGTATTTTCAGCTATCACATGTTCTTTTCCCTTCCATAAAGATTGTAGAAATATTTTCTCAATTTCTGATAAATACAAAAGGCCTTCTTGCTAGGATTCATGATGGGATAGTATTGAATCTATAATACAATTTGAGAAAATTGTCATGTCCATTATAGTACAATGAGTCTTGTGATGTGGGAACACAATAGAGCACTACAGCACTCTTTTTAGATCTTTCCTAATTTTACTCAGCAATGTTTTTTGTTTATTTGTTTTTTACATTTTGAGTATACCAATCTTGAGTATATTTAGTTAAACTTATACTTAAATATACAATTTTTTTCTTTGGAAAAGGTAGTATCTCATTGTGTTTCCCAGGCTGACTTCAAATTCCTGGATTCAAGTGATCCTCTTGCCTCTGCCTTTGGAGTAGCTGTGACTACAGACATGTTGCCACTATGAGAGACCAAGTCATTATTTTATTAGTATCACTGATTGTGTATTATTATCAATCCCTAAATGTTCTTTGCATTATATGGAAATGAATTTTAGTTTTATATTGATCTTGTATCCTACAAACCTAGTAAACAAACTTAAATCTATTAACAATTTTTTGTAGATTTGATAGAATTTTCTATATAGTTGATCAAATACTTTATGAATAAAGATAGTATTATTTCTTCCTTTCCATTTCATGTGCCTTTTTTTATTTTTTCTTGCTTTACCTTAATAAGTATAAATGTGGAAGAATAAGTTGTTTGGATCTCTAAGTTTCTATTTCTTGTTACTCAGTTCATAATGTTGTTAGTCTGATATTCTTTCTAGCCATCGGAGCCAATCTATTTAATTTTTATTAGTTGTTTGAGTTTGATTTCCTAAAAAACTTAATAAATATGACAATTTTAAAGAAGATAAGACTTGTTCCCTCCTATTGCAAAGATATTCTTTTCACAATATATGCTGAAAAACTGACCTGGAAAACCTTCAAGATAATGTTAATTTTCAGCATTTTTGATTTGGCTCGTTGTTCTTGCATCATACTACAAGTCCTGTTCTATCCTGAATCTCTCTCTTCCCATCATTTTTGAAAAATACTAGATTCTTGGCAAAGTAAGGGAGTAGAGAAATGCAAACATTTTCTATGTAGGAAAGATAAGGCAGCCAAAGGGTCATAATACGTGCTGGCATAAGTTTGAGATCATACAGGCTAGGTAGAAGTACATTATGTAAGATTTAGCAAGCGTAATAAAGAGTTTAGATTACATCATTGTGTCAGGAAAAGGCTTTGAGGGTTTTAAATAACATAATTACAGGATTGGATTTATGTTAGAATGTTAATCCAATGGTGGAGAATGGATGTCAAGGCAGCAAGAGTGGGAGCAGAGAGATTAGAAGTAAGTTATTTGCAGAATACTAGCAGATCAGGGTGGTGAATTGACGATGGCTATGGTAATAGAATTGAAGAGAATTATATAGTTTAATAATTATTTAATGATGGACCCAAAGGCATTTACTGATGAATTGGGTGTAGAATGTGAGGGATAGTGAGAAATCATGGGTACATTTTGAATTTTGGATGAAGCAATTGGATGACTAGTGATAACATATACTAAAGTGGATAAGTAAGCATGAATTACATCAACTACTATAAGAACGGACAACAATTTTTGTCTATAACTTATTAGGTTTCAAATGTTATTATAAATGCAAGTGGGAGGATATGTTTAAAACTGGATATAATAAATTAGAGTGCAGAATAGAGGATATAGTTATAAATCTGGGAATTAAAAACATATAATAATAGTGAGAAAAAACATAAATAGAGAATAATAAGAAATCAACCCAGGCTCTCATCATCAATAATAGCCTGAGTAACAGAGTAAAAACAGGGGCCACCAATTCAGAAACAAAACTAAAAGAATTATGTCAGAAAATTCAAAAAAGGAAATTGTCATCTACATAAAATATTGTAGATGAATATATAAAATGAGACCGGGGTATTCATTTTTGGACAACACTGAGTGAATAGATCACCTTTCTAAGACTGAGGTGAGTAGTGTGATAGAGAAATAAGTCATTCTGGAATAGGAGCAAAACACTCACTAATTTTTAAATGTGTACTTATTTAGTTATAATTATTTGTTTGCCAATTTTTTAATAATTTGAAAATTCGTTTGTTTCAAAATATAATTTATTCAATTTTTGTATCTATTTAATAAATTATCAGAATCTGAAGAATTATAATTATTGGAACCTACAGAATCAAATTTTACACACCAAAAAATGTTCAGAAAAAAACCACGATATATGCTTTTTCCTGAACCAACAACTATAAAAGGGGGGATATAATGCCCATATTTATTAAGTAGGCCTCATTTTCTAAATTACTGCTGATAGGGCTATGAGATCATAATGATTAGTTAAAAGCAATGGTAAGTTATCCCTGAGCATATCAGATTCCCTACAATTTAATACTCAAGAACTACACGAAATAGGTGAAATAGATATTGGAAATTTATTTAAAATATACACAAGCCAAAGCTATGAGAGATCCAGAATGGAGTTCCAAAGCAAAAATTATGAATAACTTAATGTAATATGTTATATAATTTTAAATATTAGAATAACAGAGGCTGAATGAAGCTGAGGAATGGAAAAGCAACAATTAATGCTTGTGAGCAATTAATATTATGTGCATGAATTACTTAAAAACACCTAGTTCAACACTAGGAAAATATAGGATAGAATTACTAAGAGAAAAAATAACAACAATTCCATTATATTCTGTTGTATTCTGCAATAAATCATGAAAACAGGTGTTCCTAGCCATGCATACTTAAAAATATTAAATATTTCAGATTTAATTATGAAAGTAATAAACTTTTGGTATTATTATCAATATTTTTGACATGCTTTTTTATATATTTGGGAATTGAATATACCATTCAGGATGGAGAAGAATGTATTATCATAATGCTGTTTGTCATCCTATACTCATATGCCTCCAACTTCCTCCTACAAACACATTTTGCTTTGCTATTTATGGTAGCTAATAAGGCAGTCAATAAGATCAGGATTAATTCTGGGAATTAAAGTTTGGGAATAATATAAGGGATTTTGCAGCTGCTTCTGTGTAGTTCTTTGTATAATTATAACTTTAATTTTGTTCAGCATTTCAGAACAAGGACTTTACTTTTTTTCCTAAATTATAAGAACTAAAAACAGTCCAGTTTTGAGAAGTCACATTATTATATTCTTATAAACTCTTTCTGGAATCTATTCTTTAGCATCAGGGAGAATTGAGTGTACTAGTCCTATGGGAGGTTTTTTATATGATTCTTTTGTGTCTCAAAGAAATTATGAATAGTGTTTTCCTCTTTCATTTCATTTTCAAATACATTTCATAAGGCTGGATAAGCATAATTTTTTTCCAGCTGTTTCTATGACTGCTTTTTTTTTTGAACACAGTTTTTGCAGCACTGATTTCTAATTCATAGAATATTCAGTGCACATTGTTCTTACTCAGTATGCATATTACTGAAAGAGTCTAAATTGGTTCTAGAAAGTTTAGGTACTTAAAACTATGATGATGTATATAAGCCTGTGGTAATCATTAAGATAAAGGAAAATGCAATTTTGCAAATGTTTCTTTTTAATTTTCTGCATTAGTCCTCCTTCTATTTTTTTTTTTTTTGGTAAGAATAGTTTATATCCTTAAAAAAACAAAAACTAAATAATCTTTAATTCTACAGAATAAATTTTCACCATGGTAGCAATAAGAAAAAGGTTTAAAAAGCACAGTGTTATTGTGTAAGAAGTTGGCATCCTTAGAAAGTGATTATAAAAATGATACTACTAATAATGATTAAATTTGTGACATTATTGGCACAGACTTCCAATTCCATTAAATCAATTCAAAATTTACTTATATTTACCTTAAAATGTAAAAAGTTTAGATTATTTTCTATTTTATTTGTATATTTTTCTATTTTGATTTTCTTGAGAAAGTGTTATACACACTGTATAACAGGGCCTTTATTGCTAATAATAAGAGTTAATAATTTAATTGAAGTTTTACTAGTCTTTTCACAGTATAACATGCCTAATACTCTCCTATTAGTTTACCATCCTCACATTAGTTTGACTTATTTCTTTCTGATGTTCCCATGTCCTCTTGTATTTTCTGTTTCCTCTCATCAGTTTTTATTTTAAAATGACTCTAATTTGTGAATGTGGTAAAAATAATTTCTTGTGAGAAAGGAATGAGTTATTCCATGCAAAACAATTATTTTAATAACTGCATATCACAGACATTATATAAATTTTTGTTAATATAATCTTGAATTTTCTTTTTTGTCTTTTATTTTGAATAATAATCTTTTTTAATGGTCTATAGTCTATATTCCAGAAATATGATGAAATTCTCTAGATAATTTCAATCAAGTTTGAACAATGAATTCTTAGATTATCAAATATTTGGAGACATAGATTAATATGATGCCCAAAGTTATCCTTGTAAGGCCTATATTGTTGAAATCTTATTTACTTCTCACAATTTCAACTAGTTCTTATATGTTTCCTTGATTTTATTTTATTTTTTTAAAATATGTGAAAGTTCCAGTAGAGTGCGAGAGTTTGAATGCATGATATATCAAAAAAAGGTAACAAATTTGATAGTGTTGGAGTCTACAATACTTGGGTAGGTATTTGAATAGAAATAGGGCTATCTTTTTTACTAACAAGTGGAAAGGAAATAGCTATGCCTACTTTGCATTTGTAAGATACATAAATTTCAATCAGATTTCTATTTTCTCAGTACATAGCAGTGATGAAAAGGAATTTGAAATATTCAAGGATTTGCAGAGCAAATTAATAGAATGGATTGGATTGGCAATAATATAATTATAATGAACCTACCCACATGTCCATGCTCCCTGTTATATGACTTTCTCTGTCAGTGCCAGATACTCTGGTTCAGGCAGGGACAGAACAAAAAGTTGAATTCAGCCAGGAATTGAAATTTATTTAAGTTGTGAAACAAAAAGACAGAGTGCTTAGAGAGGTTGGACTAATGGATTCAAATTAATAATGAGAGACATAAATAAAACGAATGTCTGTAGTGAAAAAGGTGAGTGAAAAAGATGCAAGGACAAGAGTTTGTACATAGAGTGGGATGCTTGCATGAGCAGTTTGGAAGACTGAAACAAGACAACTGGTAAAGCCAGAGTTATGACTTTTGGTGAGTTTTATTATCAGGCTTATTGAGAAAATATAGATGGAAAATTTGAATATCTAAAATATCTGGGTTTGACAGGTGATCTCACGGATACTGAAGTTACTGGGAGTGTCATAAAACATAGAGAAGACAGCAACAGTTTAAATCAAGTGGCAATGCATTCTCCTTTCTTTCCTGCTATCTTCTTTCTTTTTTTCTATCATCTTCCCTTATTTCATCCTCCCTCCTTCCTTCCTTCATTTCTTTCTTCCTTCTTTCATTTTTCTTTCTTCCCTTCCCCTTCTCTTTCCTTTCCCTTCCCTTCCCTTCCCTTCCCTTCCCTTCCCTTCCCTTCCCTTCCCTTCCCTTCCCTTCCCTTCCCTTCCCTTCCCTCTTTCCTTCCCTTTCCTTCCCTTTCCTTCCCTTTCCTTCCCTTTCCTTCCCTTTCCTTCCCTTTCCTTCCCTTTCCTTCCCTTTCCTTCCCTTTCCTTCCCTTTCCTTCCCTTTCCTTTCCTTTCCTTTCCTTTCCTTTCCTTTCCTTTCCTTTCCTTTCCTTTCCTTTCCTTTCCTTTCCTTTCCTTTCCTTTCCTTTCCTTTCCTCGTTTTCTTTTCTTTTCTTTTTTTCTTTTCTTTCTTTCCCTACCATTGATATTTAATAAATAAGGGAAGTGCCCTATATATTGGTAGAAAACAGCTAAAATGAGAATGAGAGCATGCTTGCCTGCATTGCTAAATGGTAGAAATCACAACACATCAGCGATTCTCTGAAAACAATAGATGCCAAAAGTCTATATGGATAAATATGGATCACGTAGTTTAGCAATTCCTGCTTCTGCACTGAGAATTATAGATATATGAGAAAATAAACAGCCATTATACAAAAGCCCTCAATGGAAAGCACTCTCAAAGTTGCAAATTATTTTTCAAGTAAAGGCAGAGAAGATGTAGAGTGTGTTCAAACAGACTGAGAGAATTAGGAAGGTTGCTCGTCTGGTATTCATAAGAAAAGTCCTGTCAGGTGCAGAGATTTATAGTGGGACTGCTGGCTCTTTGGGGTTTTGGCTGATGAAAATAGGATAATTATGAGAGAACCTCTTAATTCTAAATGCCAATTTGAAGAAAGATGGCTCTGAGTCAATGGAAAGTTTCCATTGGCTAGAACTGTGGCAGATTTATGTATAAAATACATAGAACAGAATGTGACAGAATCATGCGATCCATATCTATTATTTCCCCATTTCCCAGAAGACAGCTTAAAATAGTACAAAGAACATAGGTTTTGACATTCTTTTAACCACTTCGGTATCAGCATCGATTATAGTCGATAGCTACAGATGAACATGCACAGCAACTTTAGCTGACAGCCGTGATATGACTTCTTTAATTTTTCATTTATCAAAATAAAATTGTGAACATTTAAAAATAATGTAATAAAACATATATGTATATGTTACCTATTCTGATTTGCATGACAAGTAAAGCTGCCTGTAAAGTAAGACAAGGTTTCAGTGCTTTAAAGCTTTCCTAATCACACAAGAGCAAAAAGGACTCACAATCAAGGCATAGCACAAACTATCGTGCGGACTATGAGTGCTGGCTGTGGACAAGGTTTCCTGACCCGTGAGCGCAGTACCGAAGTGGTTAATTACAATCTCAGTTTATGCCTGTATTATGAATATGGGTTTAAAGATTACTGTGAGGATTAAAAATACATTGTAAATTGTGTTTGGTTCTTGAAGATATTATTCTATTCTTTTCTTCTGGATTATAAGGAAACCTGTAGATTCTGGAAACCAGACTGCCAGGTGTTATACCAGCTCTGCAATCTGAACTCTGATATTGATAAGCTAGAGGATATCATAACCTGTAACTCCCTAATTTTTCAAAATTCTGCACCCTGTTTCCCTTTTTTTAATCACAGGAAACTTTCCAGCTTGCCTTCAGAACCACTAAAATTATTTCTCTCCCCCTCTTCCAGAGCTGGAGAAACCTATCTTTTTATTGAATAATTTTTTTCTATTTGCCCTGAATGCATAAATATCAGTCTTTTTTCTGCAAAATTGCAAAAGCTACTTTTGAGATATTTTTTGTAACTACTGAAATCATTACAATGATTTTCTCTAACCTAGGATGCACATTTAATAAATCAGTTTTGAATGAATCTTCTGAACTCAGAAAGCATTTGTCAATACTTTTTCTGAATAAGTGATCCCCAAGCTTTGATGCTAGCTAAGCAATTGAGGTGCTTCTTTATAATACAAGTATCAGGATCAAATTCCAGAAATTCAGATGCAGAAAATCTGGTTTGGGGCCTATAATCTGCCACTTTTATAACATCACAGGTGATTCTGGTGCAGTCTATTCATAGAACACATTTTCATAAACTGGGTCCTCAGCCTACTGTGGTTCTAAAGGCAAATGGAAAAGGCTACATCTTCTCTAGTTTGGGGAAAACATTTTATTAATTCATTTGGTTCTCCTGAACTTAAAAATATATACATTCTTCCAATACATGAGTATAGGATGTTTTTCCATTTGTTTGTGTATTCTTCAATTTCTTTCATCAGGTTTTTTTTTTTTTTTTCTTGTAGAGATATTTCACCTCCTTGGATAAATTTATTCCTAAGAATATATTTTTTTAGTTTTTGTAAATGAGATTGCTTTCTTGATTTCTTTTGCAGCTAGTTCAGAACTGGTGTATAGAAATTCTACAGATTTTTTTGTATGTAGATTTTTGCATCCTGCAATTTGACTGAATTAGTTTATCCATTCTAAGAGCTTTTTGGCGGAGTCTTTAAGTTTTTCTATATATAAGATCATGTCATCTGCAAAGAGAGACAATTTTACTTCCTCTTTTCCAATTTGGATGCCCTTTCTTTCTCTTGTCCATTTGCTTTGGCTAAGACTTCCAGTGCTATGTTGAATAAGAGAGATGAAAGTGAAGTCTCTCATGTTGTTATCAGATAAATGCAAATCAAAACCACAATGAGATATCATCTCACCCCAGTTAGAATGGCTGTCATCAAAAAGAGAAAAAAGAAACAAACAAGCAAAAATGCTATCAAGAATATGGAGAAAAGGGAACTCCTACACAATGTTGGTAAGAATGTAAATTAGTACAATTATTATGGAAAACAATGTGGACATTTATTTAAAAAACTAAAAAGGGAACTATGCTATGATCCAGCAATCCCACCATTGGGCATTTATCCAAGGGAAAAGAAATCAGTATATCAAAGGGATACCTGCACCCCCATGTTTATGACAGCACTATTCACAATAGGTAAGATATTTAACCAACCTAAATATTCATCAACAGATGAATGGGTAAAGAAAGTGTGAGATATATACACAATGAAGCATGATTCTGGTGCAGTCTATTCATAGAACACATTTTCATAAACTGGGTCCTCAACCTACTGTGGTTCTAAAGACAAATGGAAAAGGCTACATCTTCTCTAGTTTGGGGAAAACATTTTATTAATTCAATTGGTTCTCCTGAACTTAAAAATATATAACGGATAATATGTCTATATATATATATATATATATACACAAAGTGTGAGATATATATAGATATAGTCTATATCTAGACTATAAAAGAATGATACCCTGTCATTCATGGCAACACAGATGATCCTGGAGGACATTATGTTAATTTAAATAAGTCAAGCACAGAAAGATAAATACTGCATGCTTGCACTAATATGTGGGAGTTAAAAAATATTGAGACTCTAGAAAGACAGAGCAGAATTGTGGGTTTTAGAGCCTGGAAAGGGTATGAATGCAACAAAAGTAAAAGGAAAAATAGCTATATTATTAAGCCCAAATTCTGAAAAAATTATATATATTCTAAGTTCTGAAAACTGCTTCTGGTTTTTAGTATCTCATAAATGTGTATGACTCAGTGATCATAGAAACAGAATTCATAAAACCTGACAAGACTGTTGTAGTAACTTATGATGAGCTAAATGTTCTAAGAAAAAGCACCAGGAGCTATAATATAAGGAACAATATTTTATTCCAAATAAGTTAAAAAAAATAGCCAACCAAGAGAAAACTGATAGTGTGCTAAATGTCAGGCTAAGCGAGCTTTTCACAGCTCCCTATCAATTATGTAAAGATTGTTTATTTTAATCTAAAATCTACAAAATTTTCAGTTTAAAATTGCCCTTCGGAAAATTTAAATTTACACAAAGATAGCCATTTTTGTGTATGAAGATACCTGGAAATTAATTCTTACATTAGATAATACATAATTAGGACTATAGAGAATAAAGAACTCTGATGTGTATAGAGAAATAAAAATATAAAATTATATGTTTGCCAGTGAGATTGAGGAAGACATATTATTTCCATCCGGATGGTTTTGAAATGCCTTAAAGTTTCACTTGAAGAAGGTATATCTGTTTCTTTATGGGAGGCACATTTGGGAACCAACCTACTGGGGCTCAAAATCCAGCTTTACATTTCTCTTGCCCTGTAGCTTTTGTCAAATATTTAACTTAGGATTCTTTGCCCTTCTATCTTCTGTCTTCACCCATCTTCTGAAATCATTAAAAAGACATAAAAATGGAGGTCAAACTACCTTCAACAATTCAATCTACTGTAACAAAATGCCACAGACTTGAGGGCTTATAAACAATAGAAATTTTTTTCTCACAGTTCTGGCGGCTGGGAAGTCCAAGATCAGAGTTGTGGCAGATTCGGTGCCTGTTGAGGGTCCACTTCCTACTTCATAGACAGACACCTTTTCTCTGTATCCTCACATTGTCGAAGGTGTAAGGAGGTTTCTGGGTTTCTTTTATAAGAGCACTAACTTCATTCATGATAACCTCTCATCCTTGTGATCTAATTGTCTCCCAAAGGCCCCACCTCCTAATACTATCATATTGGGGATTAGTATTTGAACATATGAATTATGAGAAGACACAAACATTCAGTGTATAGCACAAAATACATTTAATTCTTGTGTTTAGAAACTTGGGGACAAAAGCAGGCTTTGTATTTGGGATCTTGAAATAGCTGTTCTTCTCTGAGATAGTACTACTAAGTACAAGAAATCGAGACTTAATATTAAAGTGCCCAATTCATACTATGACCTCTTGATGGAAGATAAGGATTTTGTTGTTTGTTTTATGTTTTTGTTTTTTCTTTATGCTTGACATATGGGGACAAATTAAACCTTCACATAAATGGTACAATTCCCATTAGCTCACTCTCAAACAATGTAGTAAAATCTTATGCAGTAATGCAGCTTTTTGTGCTATATGGGAATAAAAATGGAAATTTAAACAGAAGTAGGTTATAGTCTTATTTCATTAACTCTTACCCTAACAACTATGTGGCAGGAACAAGATTTCATTATGAAGTTTCATCTGGTGGCCAGTAACAAAGAGATTATTGACCCAGGATGGTGCTAACAATGATGAGAAACAATGGTGGTAACTAGTAAATTACTGTACAATGACTGGGAACAAAAGCATTCTTTTATCAAGTGTGTAAGAGTAGTTGTTTTCAAAAAATACAAAAGGATTAGAGTGTCTTATTATGCTAGCTAGAACTGTGGCTCCTGGACTCTAAATCAACCAAAGGAGCATCTTTGTAAGAGATCCTAGGATTCAGAATTTTAACAAGCAAATGAGTTATTCTTAGGCGCAAATGCAGTTGAGCTTATTAGAGGTCAGTTAATGTTGACACCAGAAAAAGGAAAACTGGGGAACTATATGATGCCTCAATAGTTTTTCTATAAAACATTGAGATAGTTTTTATCTTTTTGGTCAATAACACATAATTTAAAAATTAAAAAAATATAGAAATTAATGGAATCATAATATTTACTAATAGTGCTGCTATTTTTGTCTTAGAAAACTTAACATTATTCATAATTAGAGTTATTGTTTTATACTCAAAATATAAGGAATATGCATAATTAAGAGATTTTTTACATACATTCTGACATTTTCCAAACTTTAAAAAAGTTTATTCAATCCCATTCTATGCACTGCAGAAGTAGACAACTAACTTATAACAAGTGATACCATTATTATCAAACAGAAAATAGTGGGCACAAGTTCTTTCTTTTAAAATATTTATTTATCTTTCTTTATTGGGGTATAATTGAAAAATAAAAATTTTATATATTTATGGTATATAATGTGCTGTTTTTATATGTATACATTATGAAATGATTACCAAGATCAGTCCAATTAACATATCTGTCACCTCACATAGTTATTGAGTGTGTGTGTGTGTGATGAAAATACTTAAGATCTACTCTGTTAGTAATTTTCAAGTATGCAATACATCATCATCAACTATAGTCACCATGGTGTATGATAGATACCCAGAATTTATTCATTCTGTCTAACTGAAACTATAACCATCGGTCAACATCTCTCAATTCCTATCCATTCCCCCAGACCCTGGCAACTACCATTGTACTTATAGCTAAGACAAATTCTCCAAGATATGAAGTCGTCAAATTACTTAGATATTGGCATGAGATTAAAGATCAAACTCCTCTAAAAATAAAAAAAAAATGGAAAATAATTCAACAATAAAAATTATTTGACACACATATGAAGAGATAGGGTTGTTTTTAATTTCAGAAGTGTTCTTTGCATATGAATTTTAATTTTCAGTATGTATGATCACTTTTAATAAATGGTTTTGATGATTTTCCTAATCCATATGTGATATTTTCTTAATTTTTCTATTAATATTTTTAATCAAACATTTTTAACTTACATAAGGCATGATCTTATAGAAGGAAAAAATATGTCAGAATGCTAAACTAGGAAAATAACTTAACAAAAGTAAAAAATAAGTTGATTTGAATATTAGATAATTTATCTCAAAAACAAAATAGTCCCAGCTATTTTTGTAAATTGAAGGAATTGGAAACATAAGATCAGACTTTTAGTACTGTAATTTGACTTTCTAAACTAAAACTTACAAAACAAATAGTATAAAATAAATGTCTGCTATTTTCAATTACTATTTTTAAAATTTAGTCACAAAAAGGGTTGACATCATTTTAACTTATGAAAATACAGAATGTGTCACTGATTGCCAGTTGTTGTTTAGATTCAATTTTAGTCAGACTTCATTGAAGAAAAAGATTATGATTTTTTCAAAGTTAGATTCCTTTCCTAGCACTTTTGCACTAATTATTTTTGGAATTTAAGAGAGTCAGGAGCATTTAAATTGACCTATAAAGGGATTAAGAATCATAGGGAAACATCTGCTCCTGTTATCATTGTCATTTTTTATAAGCCTTAATTCTATATAAAGCAGGTTTTGTTGATATTTCAAAATAATTAGTGTCCATGAAAATTAAAGATATATTCATTAATAATTTATAGATATATCGTCAATATGGCAATAGCTAGTCATACGGTGATGTAGAAATCTAGAATAGTGGTAAGAAAGCAACTCTGTTTCTAAAAGAATTGTCAAAAACAGTATATATAATCATGCTAGATGATTGTGTTTCTGTTTTAAAATGAAAGCTGCATTCAACTACATGATTTCTTTACTTTTTTTGAGACAAAGTTTACAGAGTATTTCTGAAGCACTCAATTGATAATTAGCTTCCATTTTTATATTTACTATTTTAGAAATAATCAGTTGCCAAGTTCTGGTGATTAAAACTTGCATTTTCTAATCACTAATAGAATGCTGTAAAAAATATGATGTCTAAGGGGAAAGATCTTAAGCCAGGAGGCTCAGGTTCAAATTTTATCTAATTTCAGAACTTTAACTTTGGGCAAGTTACTTAACCTCTCTGTTTCTCATTTTATTCCCATGTAAAACAGGGATAATAATAGTTCACATAGTATAGAAAAGTTGTGAGCACTTAATTAATTAATATACATAAAGCATAAATAAAGCAACCTGTTTACTTATGAAACATTCACATTTTAATTTCCCTAAAGCCTTCAGCTCAAATCCAGGCATGTGAGACCTTATTTTCTCCCTTGTTTTCCCTCTCCTTGTACATAAGTCTCTGTGTGTGTACATATATATGCACATTATATGTTTATCTTTATGTATATACACGTTTTATTTGCTTTGTGAAGTTTCTTCTCATCTCATCCATGTCCATAAATATTTTCAGATTTGTTTATTTCCCCAAATTATATTTTATAACTATCAAAAAATAAAAAGAGTTAAGTCTGCATTAAGTAATAAGATAATTTATTCTAAAAGACTATCGTACTAGGGAGAACGTTCTGACCACTATATCTACGAACTCTCAAAATTAAACCCGCAGCAAAAACTTTTCTTGTTTAAAGAGGAGTAAGCAGAGATAGCAGGGACATTGTAAGGAACTTTATAATTGGTGGAGGTGAAGAGATTTCATTACTAGGAATATTTAATAGAATTGTTTTCCCCTGCAATCAACCTGTTTGTTCTCAGGATGAGCTGGTAAAGAAAATGTTCAGCACCTTCTTACTTAATTTCTTACTTAAGCTTAAGACAAACTAAAGTCCAGGTACACATGGGGAGGAGAAATGCCTGACTAAATTTTGGTCATGCCAAGTCAATAGATAAGTAACAACAATTGTGAGCAGTTGGTCATACCTGTATCTCTTCTGCTGGTTAATAACCAATTGGTCCCTACTTCAGAATAAAAAGTATTGAAATGCTAGACAATTATTACTCATTTTAGATTCAAACAAAAAATAAATAGAAAAAGTTTATCACTGAAGAGATAAAGAATCAGAGATAAATTTTCAAATAACAACAAAAGAAGAAAGACTTCTTCTTTGAGTATAAGTCCCTTAAGGGCAATATGTCTTCAGAATTTGAAAATAGGGGCAAGAAGTAAAAGAATACCAATGTAATATCATTAATAATATATACTTTTAAATTGTACTTGTTGCTGCAATTTAGCAATGAAAGTTTTTTTTCCCCTGCAACTACTTAGATCTTAGAATAAGAAAATGATGGAAAATAATGCTTTCAGGTACATGACAGCTAAAATCATTTTTCCCCAAAGAGTAATTTCAACTTATGCAGACTTCTCTTTTTGATTGTTGTTAATATAGCAAATAAATTTAATGTTTGGTAGTACATTTAACTTTTAATATATACAACATTGCTTTCAGATAAATCAGGAATTTAGTCTGCTATATTTTAGCAGATATGGCTTTTCTGTGAGTTATTTGAATTTGATTATAATTAATGTGAACATGTATATATTCACATATATACACACATAAATAGGCTTTAGAATTTGTAAGTACTTAATGTATATTATAAGGGGGCATCTTAATTAATGGGAAAGTAAGACAAATTTGCTTAATGACACTGTGAAAATTAGCTAAATCTTTGGCAATAAAAAAACATAGTGAGAATAAAGGCATATTTATTTATTCAAAGAAAATGGTTTGAATTCAAAATGTTAACATTTTTATATCTGAATTTTGGAATTAAGGGTAATTTAAATATTTTGAATGTATATTCAATAAGCTTTCCTTTTATTTAAAAAAGAAACAAAAATATAATAATTAATTTTGTAATCAAACCATAAATCATACCTAATTATATGGAATTCTGACATGTCCTTATTTCAGTCAATCATATTAACACTAAGACATCTATGTTTAGAAAATTCTAGCATAGATAGAAAGATAGATAGAAAGATCCATATAGAGAGAAGTTTCCATGTTAACCCAAAATAATATCACAAATACTTTGTACTGCATACTTTCAGCATTTTTCTCTCATTCAATTCTTATAATAATTCTACAAAATATATATACTTGTCCCCAAGTTCTATACAAAGAGATTTAGAGTCATTTTCATTTTCAAATGTCTATTAAGTGGAATTTTACACAGAAGTTTTTGGCAACTGAACCTGGTAATGTAACCCACACGATTTTATTTTGTTTATGGACTGAAATAGACAGTGATTATGAAAATAATTTGGGGTAATTATTTAAAATACATATTCCTGGCCTCCATGTCATGGTCTCTGGATCGAAAGCTGCTGAAAGGAACCTGGAATATAATTTTAATATATACTTCAGGTAATGTATTAGCTAGTAGGATACGCACACACACACTCACACACACACACACACACAGAGACAGAGACAGAGAGAGAGAGACAGAATAAGAGAAAGATTTACTATGGAGAATTGGCTCATGCAATGATGGAGGGTGAGGAATTCCAGGATCTGCTCTCTGCAAGCTGGAGAGGCAGAAAAGCCAGTGGTGCAATTTGTTACAAGTCTGAAGGCCTGTGAACCAGTGGAGCTGATGGTGTAAATTCCAGTCTGAAAGCAGAATATCAATGTCCCAGCACAAGTATTGAGGCTAAAGCAGCAAATTCTCCCTTCCTCTGCCTTTTCTTCTGTTCAGGCCCTCAATTGGATGATGCCCACCCACATTAGGGAGAGAAATTTACTTTACTTTCCACCAGTTCAGATGCAAATCTCATCCACAAAACCTTAGCAAACATACCCAGAAGTTACATTTAGCCAAATGTCTGCACTCTCTCTGGCCCAGTCAAACTAACACATAAAATTAACCATCACAGGTAATTTTATATAATCCACAGTGAGCAAATGTACCAAATAATCTCTAAAACATTTTTATATTTATTCTTTAATAATTTTAAAGCAATGAAACAAAAAATGGAATTTTAACTCCAGATTCCCTCACAAGAATTTTTAGAAATTATATACATTTATAATTTATTTTGCACTAGACATTGTGCTAAGCTAAACAGTACTTAAATAGTATCCATTTTCACCCTCACAACCACACTTCAAGAGGTAGATGGATCAAGTTATTTAATGAAAGCCATGTGTAATCATTAAGTGGAAGAGACAACATTCACACTCAGATTTGATTATAATATCTGTATTACAATGTTCCATTTCTCTTGTTAGTTATGTAAGTGTATCTTCATCATAAAGATTTCTTGGTACATTCAATACCAGTTACCTGTGTACACCTCAGGATCTAATTCAGTGTGATAAACATAAAGAGCACTACAAATTCACAGCTAAGAGTTGTTATGTTTATTTGTATAAAACTAAACAGAGCTTGGTCGGGCATGGTGGCTCACGCCTGTAATCCTAGCACTCTGGGAGGGCAAGGCGGGCAGATTGCTCGAGGTCAGGAGTTCGAAACCAGCCTGAGCAAGAGTGAGACCCCATCTTTACTATAAATAGAAATAAATTAATTGGCCAACTAATAAAAATAGAAAAAATTAGCTGGGCATGGTGGCACATGCCTTTAGTCCCAGCTACTCGGGAGGCTGAGGCAGCAGGATTGCTTGAGCCCAGGAGTTTGAGGTTGCTGTGAGGTAGGCACTCACTCTAGCCTGGGCAACAAAGTGAGACTCTGTCTCAAAAACAAACAAACAAACAAACAAAAAAACTAAACAGAGCTTGAGATTTTTACTTTTGAATAACAAGTATATTTGATTATTTCCATTCTTACCCAGCACAACTATTCTAGGTTTCTCCAGCTTATCTTTCAAATTCTTTGGCTAGGATTATCTATATTATCAAATATCCTATGCTAGACTTGTGCCTTCTGAGAGCTTGAGAATGTGTTCTTTAGCACATAATTAAAAATGACAATTAAAAATTAAAAACTATCCTAAAAACCAGTATGCTTAGATTCCATTTAACACAATCTCCATCTCAGATAGGCATATCACCCTGATTCATTATAATATTCCAATTCTTGGATATTTACACTGAGAGAGGGAGAATATTAAATATTCTACTTATGTATACATTCATCTAAATATGGGGAAATATGAAGTATATATACAGATATACATATGGATACATACATATGTGGACAGATAGATATATAGATAGATATACTTTTGATATATTTCCCCATAGACTCTTTATATTTTTATTCTTTTAGCCAATAAAAGCCACTCGAAAAATTGTACTATTTTTCACTTAGTGTTGTTACCACATTACACTCAAGATGCTTTTAGTAATTTCATGAGTTCAGAGTGACTAACTATGTTTTGTTTATAATATCTGGCTTTGGTGCTACTAGTTTTTATTTTACCTAATATTTTCTACTCCCCATGGCTGATAGAAGATTATAATTTTTAATGATAATATTACAATGAAACACAGTATGCATAACATACTCACTGTTCAAAGGCAAAGGAGTGTTGAAGAGAATAAAAGGCAAAGATCATCAAGCAATTGGTGGAAGTCCTTCAATACTGTTAATCAGTTTCCAAAACAGCACTGACACCTGGAAACATAGTAGTTCAAGATAGAAAAAAAAATGCTGGGGGCATGTATTGACTTTATGATAATTAAATAGGTAAAAACCACAACACCTTTTTCTGTTAACATAAATGTTTTCAGATGACTGTTGGATTCACATCCTTCTCTAGCAAAGATAAGGAAGACAAGGAATACTCTCAGGCAAATCTATACCACTTATAAGTTCTCTTACTATCACTGGATGAAAATTAGTAACATTTCCAGGAATTCCTGTTTAACTTCCAACCTTGAAATGGCTATTCTATCATGTATGTATACTTTGAATGCACAAGATTTAAAAATATCATAAATTTTAAAATAATCAAGACTTAAATACATAAATACACATGGAAGGATTTTATTTACATATTTTTCATATATTAATTTATTCCCATCATCCTTTGTGGTAGGTATTATTCTGCCCATTTTATATCTGAATCAGCTAAATCTAAGAAAATGTGATTGACTTTGTCAACTCTAAACAGCCTTTCATTAGCATTTCCAGATTATCAGTTTTTAGAGCCCAGACATTTTCTAACAGGTCAGCATTTCTCAAGTTGTGTATCATGAAATATAATATTTGCATAAAATTAATAATTACTGGATGGAAAATATATCATAGTTAAATCAGTTTGAGAACTGTTGCATTAAATAATGTTAAATAGATTTTGCTAATTTAAAAATTCTCAGAGCTATTCATATACTAACGTGTGGCTTGATATCCAAAAGAAGAATACAGCATGTGGCATTTCAAAGGATATGGAATCATGTCCTTTTTATGGTTTTATGGATCACCTTTTCCAAAAGCTTGTACTTTATCCTAATCCCTTTTCTGCATAGGGAAGGTACCATAGCTTGCTGAAACTATGCATTATTAACTATAGAAAAGAGACTTTCTTTATACAAATTGAACTAATTATATATCCCAATCAAGTATCTATATTTTTACATATATTTTGTTCAATCTTCCAAAGTGAATAGAATCATTATAAAAAATAATATTTTAAACTCTAAAGACTTCAGAAAAATTGTATTTAATTTTACTTATTTCTGCTACAGGTATTTCCAACCCACAAATTTAAGCATGTATGTCTGTTGTTATTGTCCTTTTCTTACACAGAAAACAAAAATGAAAATTAATGGGCAAAAAGAAATGGTATTTGTCATAATAAACATAAATTCTGTCTTGAAATACTCCTTATAAAAATAATAATAATGAATTTCACTTGTTGAAATGAACGCTAAAAAATATAAGATACAGTTTTTAAATGTCTTTAGAGAATATGGATATATTTATTGAATAATAGCTTAAATAATGAACCTGATCAACCTTATGTTATTATTTTTTCTTTTTTTTATTTCAGAATATTACAGGAATACAAATGTTTAGGTTACATATATTGCATTTGCCCCAACTGAGTCAGAGCTAAAAGGGTGCCCATCCCCCAGACAGTGCACATCACACCTATTAGGTGTGAATATATCCATCCCTTCTTCCCCTTGCCCCCTGCCCTACACCTGATGAATGTTACTACCATATGTGCATGTAAGTGTTGATCCATTAGCACCAATTTGATGGTGAGTGTGCATGGTGCTTGTTTTTCCATTCTTGTGTACTTCAATTAGTGAAATGGGATCCAGATGCATCCAGAATAATACAAGAGTTGCTAGAACACCAGTCTTTTGTGTCTGAGTAGTACTCTATGGTATAAAAATTATTGTGATTAAATACATTTTTATAATAAACTTTAAAAATTTTAGAATAACTTAGATTCCAGAAAAATGCAAAAGTAATACAATTTCTTCTTGAATACCCCTTAACAGTTTCTTCTATTATTAAATCTTATATTACTATGTTTCATTTATCTTAAATAGTGAATAAATATTGATACATAATTTTTAATAAAATGTATAATCTTTGACATACCTCCATTAAGCTTATTTTTCTGTTTATTCTTGGTTTTGATCATGTCTTTATTTTCTCAAACTACCATATAGGTGTTGCAGGCTCATGCTTTTTATTTTTATCCCTGGTCTTCACTTGATTTTGAAATGATATTCATTTACTTTGTTCTAAAAAAGTTTTCAGGGCTCAAAGAAAAGAGTCTTTGTATTCAGTTTGAATTTGTTCCTGAGAGTATTCCTTGTCTTTTCTAGCTTTGCTATAGAAGGATGTGAACCCAAGAGTCATCTGAAAACATTTATATTAATGGAAAAAGGTGTTGTGGTTTTTACCTATTTCAGTCCACTGGTAAATGAAAAACATGTCTGTCAGGAACTCAGGAGGGAGATTTGGATTTATTCTGAGAAAACTAACCACGCTGACAGCTTTACTCCTACAATCTCTGCAGAGGTTTGCAGCATATCTGAATTTAAAGGAAAAAAATCCCAGAATGTTAAGCTACATTTGCAAAATGTGATTCCTACAGATGTCAAAAGTACTGTCTCTCTAATTTTACCTTCATTATGCAATGCCTTCAGGCTCAGGCTGTGTAACTTTTCTACGAAGCACTTAATCTCTACTGAGGCCCCTTAGGAAGATGTAATAGCAATCAGTAAATAACAGTGCAGAGGATGCTGATTACTATTGAATAAACCAAAATGCTTTCCATACATTGCAAACTAAAAATGGATCACTCTCATCACTTATCTTTTTTTAATGACATTTTAAAGTCTAAGGGGCTTATTAATCAATGTTTTATATGATGTTTTCCAAAGATATGCATGTACCTTGCTTAGAAAACAGAAGAGAGGCAGATATGATGAGACTCTTCTGAGGAAATTAAATTAAATCAGTATTCATAAACATTAGGCACTTGATAGAATTTTTTTTAAAAGGATGCTAAAAAGAGAGGTAATAGGAATAAGAAAGGGTAAAGAAAACTATTAGTAAGCAATAACAACAGACCTTTTGATAATTACTTTCTCCAACAGTTTTTGACAGATATTTTTACTTTTTGTGATTTAAATAAAATTAGAATTCTGTAAAAGTCATTTGTTCAAAGAATGGTGGTTAAGGCCAAGTGTTGAAACCATGCTTTCGTGGCTCCAGAATTTGTGCTTTGATCACTACACATAAAAACCCTAACATATTGACAAACTTGATGACATTTTAAACAAAACGATGGCATTTAGCTGTTATTTACAAAGAGGGATGATTAGATTTTTCTTTTAGTTTATATTCCATATGGCTTCATTAAAATGGTCATTGTATTTATAGAAAATTTTGAAAGATAATTTTAATATGTTGGGTGAAAATTGAGAAATGGATATACACTCAAAAGATTTTCTTTATAATGTTCACATTTTGGACAGCTTTATGGAGGAATAACTGGCAAAAATTAAATGGTACACATATTTAAATTACACAACTTGAGAAGTTTTGAAATTTATACACACCTATGAAACCATCATCAAGATTCTGAGAGTATCTATCAGCCTTATGTTTGTTTGCTAGGGCTGCCATAAGATAGTACCAAACGCTGGGTAGTTTAAACAACAGAAATTTATTTTCTCACAATTCTTGAGGATAGAAGCCCAAAATCAAGATACCAACAGATTTTATTTTTCTTCTGAGGGCTCTCTCCTTGGCGGATAAATGATTACTTTCTTTCTGACTCTTCAGATGGTTTTCTTTGTGAGTCTGTGTCCTAATCTCCTCTTTTGATAAGAACACCAGTCATATTGGATTAAGGTCTGATGTTATAACCTAATTTTAACTTGATTTCATCTTAAAGATCCTCCAAATACAGACACACACTGAGGTACTGGGGGTTAGTAGTTCAACATGGGAATTTGGGGGCATACCCTAGCCTTTAACAACCCTCAAGGTACCTTTGGAATCTTTCTCTATCTTGTTCCCAGCTCTCCCACTTTTCTCCCCAGGCAATCACTGACCTATTTTCTGTAATTATAAGCATTTTGCACTTTTTTTAGAAATTGACATTTATGAAATCATGCCACAGATAGAGTTTTCTCTGGCTTCTTTAGCTAAACATAATTATTTTATTAGTAATATTCATCCAAGTTGCAGCACATATTACTAGTTATTACTTTTTGTTCCTTTGAGTATTATCTATTTTGTTTATGTATTCAAATGATGATGGACAATTGGGTTAGTTTTATGTTTGAATTAATAGAAATAAAATTACTATGATCTTTCACACACAGTTTTTATAATATATAGATATATCCTTTCCTTTCTCAGGTAAATACCTATGAGTGGAATGGCTGAGTCAAATGATAAGTATGTGTTTAGCTGTTTAAGAAACTTCCACAAAGTTTTCAAAATGTAATTATGGCATTTTATATTGCCACCATTAGTACACGATACTTTTAATTTCTCCACATTTTCACCAAAACTTGATAGCCATTTAATTTTAGATATTCTAGTAGATATAATGTTTACAGGTAACTTATTTGCCAAATGACCAATGATTTGTGATCTTTTCATTTGCATTTTTTTACCATTGTATATCTTGTCTGGTAAGCTAGATTTTCAAATACTTTACCTAGTCCTTTATTGAATTGTTTACTTATTATTGAATTTGTAAGTTTTTAATATACTCTAGATACAGACATATATCTAGATTTGTTAGACTGGTCATTTGCAAATATTTTTCCTTGGTCTTCCTGGCTTACCATTTTATTTATTTAAAAATATTTTACAGATAATAAGAGCTTTAATTTTAATAAACTACTATTTTACAAATGCTCTTCATTGGATTGTGCCTTTGGTGTCATTGCTAATTAAACTTTTCCTAACCCAAGATAAAAGGATTTTCTAACATGGTTTTTTTTGGTGGTTTTATAGTTTTATGTTTATATGTAGATGTATTACTCATTTGGAGCCAATTTTTGCATATGACATGATGTATGAATTAAAATTTGTTTGGCATGTAGGTATGAACAGTTTTTTGCCACATATTCAGTCTTCACTCATTTTTATATCCCATAATTTATGTATTTGCTATTTCTGATATATCTTTACAATTATCATTTAACAGAAATTAGAGTCTTCTCTGAGTTACTGCCATTAATATGGCATGTAATTACATGATAAGTGTTAGCAAATATCTAGAACAAATATTGCAATTTAAATTATGCTATCTACTAGCTTTGATATAGAATAACTTCTTATATGTGTTCTTTTATCTTTTAATTATAATATTGAATTTATTGTGTACAATTAGTTTTTTTAGAGTAAATATAGAAGTCACAAAATTAGTCTAATATGTATTAAAATTGATAGCAATGTTATATACATGTTTGTGTGTGTATATATTATACATATGTGTGTATGTATATCCTGAAAAAACATAAAAGTATTGAAATATTTAAAATTTAAAAATTATTAAAATAATTAAAATTAAAAAAATAAAATAAATAAGGCAAATCTCACAACAAGGAATCCATTTTCAAACAATAAAGAAATAAATAAATAAGGCAAATCTTAAGAGGAAAGCTGTCCTTTAAAAAGAGAGAAGCATTTCCAATTAATTGTATAAATCCAAAATACTCTTAATGTAAAAACTTGACAGAGACATTTCACAAAAAACAAAACAAAACAAAAAAAAAAAACAGCCGGGCACAGTGGCTTACGCCTGTAATCCTAGCACTCTGGGAGGCCAAGGAGGGCGGATTGCTCAAGGTCGGGAGTTTGAAACCAGCCTGAGCGAGACCCTGTCTCTACTAAAAATAGAAAGAAATTAATTGACCAACTAAAAATATATATACAAAAAATTAGCTGGGCATGGTGGTGCATGCCTGTAGTCCCAGCTACTTGGGAGGCTGAGGCAGGAGGATCGCTTGAGCCCAGGAGATTGAGGTTGCTGTGAGCTAGACTGATGCCACGGCACTCGCTCTAGCCAGGGCAACAAAAGTGAGACTCTGTCTCAAAAAAAAAAAAAAAAACACCACAATTTATAGCTTAGTCTCATACATGGTAATTGTTGAAAAAAATTCTGCCCAAAATGTTATCAATCCAGCACCAGTGTGATATGAAATGAATGAAATATTATATAAAAGTAAGGTATAATGTTTTTTAAAAGTTTGGTTTAACATTGAAAAATTAATCAGTATAATTTACTAAAAAATAGAATAATAGAAAAAATGATCATATCAGTTGATACAAATTCCAAATCTTGGAATTTGATCAAATTCAAAATCTAGTAATGATAAAACTATTAGCAAATTAAGAAAATATATATATGAAATATAATTTGCACTGACAAAATATTGTTATTGTTCTCTTCTATTTTAGATATATTTGCCCTGAGTTTAGTAATGGGGCAAGTTAGCCATGATCATTAGCCCTCTTTCATATTGTACTTGAGATTGTATCCAGTGCAATAAGGCAAGTAAGAAAAAAATAATGTCTAATTTGGAAAGGACAAAATATATAATATGTCATCATTTTTGAATGTATATGTCTAAAAGAATCTATAAGATTTTATAAATAATCTAAATAATCTATAAATAAACTATTTGAATTAATATGTAAATGTAGCAAGGAGTTTAGATATAATGTTGAGATATCACAACTGCATTTCTAAGTACCAGCAACAAATACATTTTCTAATTTGTAGAAAATTAAAACAAATTATTATAAATAATTTTATTATTATCAAACATCATCAAATACCTAAGAATAATTTTAACCAGACTTGTGCAGGACAGCCTACAAGATATTCTGATTCACTAGATATAAGTTATTAAGAAAAAATATGATATCAAGGATTACTTAGGTTTTTGGCTAAATTGACAGCCAATCAGAGCATTATAAAATTATTGAGATAACAAGAAACAAGCAAAAAAGATTTTACTTTGTCTAGGGCATGTAGTCGTAATTGTAATCACAGTCATGTTTTATCATGTTCATTTGAAATGCCTATTAGAAGATACTAGATAAACAATCATCAGAAAAAAGGTGAGGAATTCAGTTTAGCAAATAAAATTTCTGACATCAAAGTATCATAGTATTTCAACTAAATGGACTAGATCTGAGAAATATAAACAATGCTGTCTGGGAAATATTTTAAAGGAAAACTAAGAAGTGCTGCAATATGTCTCCAACTTTCATACCTCCTGTGGCACCAGTCAACTGAAATAATTATCAATTCTACATCCTTCAGGCTCCTCAAACACATGTCTGAAAATCGATGTACCATGTCATTCTCTCACTTTTCCTATAAACCTACTTCTGTCGTAGTTCCAATATCTATTGATGTTTCTATTGTCTGTATTGATATTCAAATTAGATATGGGATTTATCCAATTTTCTTGTCTCTTTTTTCCTTCATCTTCCTTTATCAAATAGTCAATTTATTCAATGAAAAGTAGATTACTCATGGGTTTTATCTAATTGAAAGGTATTTATTTTGGGGCATTTTATTTCAAGCAGTAAATGCTATTTATTTCAAGAGATCTTTCCTTTATGTTTATATATACTTATCCCATTTTAAGATTTATGCTTGATAATTTTGCTGATTATCTTCAATTTCAAATAATCTTACAAAGATGTTTGAAGGCATTTCAACAGTTTTCCAGCAACCTCTCCTGTTTTTGAGAAATATGTATGTAACATTCCTTTTATAATTTGTTGAGTTTTCTTTAATTTTGGAAAAATCTTTTTAAAAAATGAAACAAATTTCTAGTTCTGGGTAAGTGTCATATTGTTGTTTCTATTTTTTATTTCTGGAGATTCTGAGTCAGATATTGGATGTGAAGTGAATTGTTTTCTATCCCTCTTTTCCTGACTCTTTCCATCTTCGTTTTATGTCAAGGACCTTCTAAGTAATCCTTTAGTTATGGCCACTCCATAGAAAGTCTATTGAATATTTTATCCCTGCCTTGTATGTTTTTAATACTCTCCAATGTGCCAATGGGTACTAACTAAGCCTCTTATCTTAGATATTACATCCTCTTGGGTAAGTTGTTCTCTTTGCTCATTTCTGTCCCTTGTCATAATGGTGTGGTGCACAGAATTTGCAGTGCCACTTAACCAGAGCATGTTTTATTTTTGTTAGTAGTCCACATTTATAGATAAAAATCTTGAATTGATGTCTTTAAAAAGTCATCTAAGTCTTCATTGCATCTTTTTAAGATTACTGAACCAATTTCCAGTGGCAATAAGATAAATATGTATATAACATTTTAAATAATGATAATAAGTAATAATTACTTATAGCAGACATATAAAATATTAAATAAAGATGTTTTTATTTGGGGCATTGAAAATAAATTTAAAATTTACAAATCTGGCTTGTGTGTTAACTATAGATAATTTTATATCATTTGGATTTTTCATCATAGCATGAAGAACTCCTTGTAATTGTATACTCGAGAAAAAGAGCTGCAAAGTTTGATGTCCTGAGGCAAGTATGTTTAATCTCACTTATGATTGAGTTTCTAAGTAATTTTTGTGACACTAACCTAAAATTGTAATGAGGATTTATTCTTTCCTTATTAAAATTTGAATAATCAAAGTTTCTCTAAGGCTTTTGCTTCTGTTATGAACCAAACCAATTATTAACCAACTACTTGAAAAGAATCAATGAAAATATTTGAAGATAAAGATAATTTTTTGGTATTATAGATTTCTTTTTCTAATTTAATTAATTCATATTATGTGGACCATATAATTAGATTATATAGTGCCAATAATTATAAGCCTATGAGTGCATGTACTTACCTTTCTTTTAGTTATTTGCAAAAATACATATATGGCACTGTTTAATCTTGGGTTTAGGAAATACTTTCCAAGCACGATATTAGTGGAGGAGTTATTGTATTTAAAAAATTCCATTTTGATCACCAAAATATATATTTCAAGCTAAAAATAAACAAAAACTAAGACAGAAACTATGATAGCTGCATCTAATGTTGATTGTAATAGTCATACAATTCCTAATGAATAAATGATTTTAGACACTTTGTATTATGGAAATTTTTTTCTAAATCACTCCTTTAAAACAGAGGATGGGTAGTAGTATATCTACAATTTTTGGTATCCAAGAGAAATGCATCCTACCGTCCTCTATGTCTACTCACAAAGTATATTCAAAACAGGTAAATGAGATCTCTGAGGCCAATACAAATATAATTTTCTGAGTTAGATGGCCAAACTAGATTACTATTTTTCTATTGCTGATAACAAATTATTCCAACACTTATTAGACTTAAGCAAAGCACATTTATTTCATAGTCTCTGAAAATTGTCACCGATCGTTCTTCATTAGTTGCTGAGCTGATGGCCTCAGTTCTTTACACTGTTGCCTTTTGTTCCTCACTAGGACAGACCTTTCTCATGTGATAATTCCCAAAAATGCAATACAAACAGTGTAATAGCAAGACAGAGTCACAATCTCTTGTAACCTAACTACAGAGGTGGCAGGCATTCCATCACCATTCCTAGATTCTATTGGTTAGTGGTGAATCATTAAATTCATTCTATGCTCAAAGGGAGGGGTAAATACACAAGGGAGTAAGTACCAAGAGACAGGGATCATTGAGAATGATCTTAGAAATCTGTTTTAATGTAATGGAATTGAAAAAAAATTGAATTTGAAAATAGAAGATGCCTTGGACATTTTCGTATGTTGATCCAATATGCCTGTTATTGGCTTTTATTGGTTTTTCAGTAAATGATTGTATTGGAAAATTAGATCCACTTAAACAAGTGGAAAAGATGGATTAAAAATTTTCTTAATTTAAGAAATTGAATTTTTTAAGTAATTGAATGAGATATTTGAAGGCAGTGATTTCTTCTCTATTTTACTGTTAACTTCTATTACTGAAAATATTAAAACTTGCTGCCCTAACAGGGGCATAATGATTTTATTTAGCTTACATTTTTAAAGTTGTTTCTATTCTTGTGCTCCACAGTCATAAATATTTGAAAATGATCTGAGTCGTGAAATGAAATAAACTCAATTCAAAGTGTAACATCTATATCATGATATATAATAAAATGGCAAGAAGGTCAAGTCTTTGCTATCAATTCTGTTAGTTTTAGGCTTCAAAGCCTACTTACAAGGTTTTATATTTTTAGACAGATCTACTTTAAACATATTTTAAAAATCTGGATATTTAATATGAAATAGAAGAGAACTTTTGATAATAATATTGGTTTATTACGGAGAGGATAAAGAAGGGAAAACACCAAAAGAATTTAGTTAAATTTATAGTAATTCAAAAATTGCCGATCTCTTTGAAGAAATAAGTGTAATTATTAAATATAGTAGAGAATCAATCATAAAAAATTTTCTGCTAGAGAATTTAAAATATGATGTCATAACTTAATTAAGTAAAAAATTAGCAAAAGTTGAGCATCCTAATTTTTGTTTGAAACTTTTTTTACAGAGATTTTAAACTCAGTGTAAGTTTTTAAAAACCATGACAGGAAAACTAGTTTTAGAAAGCATTACAAGTAAATGGTTAAGTGCATTCCAAAATTTGGTATACTATCTAAATTTAAGAATCTTTCATTATATTTGAACTTTATGACAACATTTAGCTCAGGATGATTAGAATTTACAGGTAAAAAATTATTTTTTTTAAATTATACCTCTCTCACAACTCATTCTATGAGGCCAGCATTACCTTAATACCAAAATTACACACCAACATTACAAGAAAGCATAACTAGAGACCAATATCTCTCATGAACATGGACACAAAAATCCTCAACAAATTACAAGCTAATTAAATAAAAAAGCTCAAAAACAATTATAGATTATTGATAGATTATTATTATTATTATTATTTTATTTTATTTTTTTTGAGACAGAGTCTTGCTTTGTTGTCCAGGCTAGAGTGAGTGCCGTGGCATCAGCCTAGCTCACAGCAACCTCAAACTCCTGGGCTCGAGCGATCCTTCTGCCTCAGCCTCCCGAGTAGCTGGGACTACAGGCATGAGCCACCATGCCCGGCTAATTTTTTATATATATATATCAGTTGGCCAATTAATTTCTTTCTATTTATAGTAGAGACAGGGTCTTGCTCTTGCTCAGGCTGGTTTTGAACTCCTGACCTTGAGCAATCCGCCCGCCTCGGCCTCCCAAGAGCTAGGATTACAGGCGTGAGCCACCGCGCCCGGCCTGATAGATTATTATATATAGAAAAACAATTATAGATTATAACCAAGTGAACTTTTTTCCCAAGCATATTAGGCTGATTCAACATTCAAAAATCTTCACATTAATAGGCTAATGAAGAAAAATCGTATGATCATATCAATAGATATAGAAAATCATTTGATAAAGTCCAATGCCTATTTACAACAAAAAATTTGAGCAAACTATAAATAGAGAATGACATCAACTTGATAAATAATATCCACAAAAATCTATAACTGACACTACACTTCATAAGAAGAAACTTTATGCTTTCCCTGCAAAATGAGGAAGAAGGCAAGGATTTTCACTCTTAAAATTCCTATTTATCATCACACTAGAAGCCCTAATTAGTGCAATAAGGTAAGGAAAGGAAATATACAGTGTGTTTGGTGGTTAATTTTAGGTGTCAAACTGGCTGGATTAAGGGATGCTGAGATAGCTGGTAAAGCATTATCTCTGTGTATATTGGTGAGGGTGTTTCTGGAAGAGATTGGCACTTGAGTCAATGGACTGAATAAGGAAGAGCCACCGTCACACAATGTGGGCAGGCACCATTTAATCAGCTGAAGGCTCAGATAGAACAAAAAGGCAGAGGAAAGGTGAATTTCTTCTCTATTTTGTGGAGCTAGAACACCCTTATCCTTGAACATCAGAACTTCAGGTTCTTTATCTTTTGTACTCCAGGAATCGCACTTGTAGCTACCAAGTTTCTCAGGCCCTTGGCCTTAGCCTGAGAGTTACACCATCATCTTCCCTGGTTCTGAGCAATTCAGACTTGGACTGAACTATGCTACCAGCTTCCATCGTGCTCCAGTTTACTCTCAGTCTCCATTATTGAATGAGCCAATTCCCCCAATGAATTCCCTCTCAAATACCTATCTATATCTATAGCAGTACCTGTATCTATATCTACCTATATTTATCTATCTTATTGGTTCTGTCTCTCTGGACAACACTAATACTGGTGCAAATTGAGAAGGAAGCAATTAAACTATGTATGTTTGTAGATTATACAATTTTTTTATGAAGAGAATCAACAACCAAAAATCCTGGTACTAATAAATTATTTCAGCAAGATTTCAGGATATAAACTTAATATACTAAAGTCACTTTCTTTCTTATATAACAACAATAAACTATTGGAATTTTAAATTAAGGACACAATACCATTTAAATAAGACAGAAATGAAATACTTTTGTATATATCTAACAAAACATGTATAAGATGTATATAAGAAAAACTATAAAATTCTGATAAAATAAATCAAGGAAGATATAATAAATGGAAAGTGATTCCATGCTTATGAATAAAAAGAGCCAATATTAACAGATGTCAGTGCTTCCCAACTTGAACTATAGATTCAATGCAATCATGACCAAAATTCCAATAAATTATTTTGTGTATATTGTCATAGTTATCCCAAAGTTTATATGGAGATAGAAAAGACCCAGAATAGCCAACACAATATTAAAGAAGAATACAAAGTTAGAGGATTTATACTACCTGATGTCAAGATTCACTATACAGTTGTGATAATCAAAATAGTGTGGTATTAGCAAGATAATAGACAAATAGGTCAATAAAACAGAATAGATAATCCAGAAATAGACACATACAAATGTAGTCAACTTATTTAGACAAAGGAATCTAATAGATGCTTCACCGAAGAAGATATGCAGGTGCCAATGAAGACATGCAGGTGGCAGACAAGAATAGGAAAAAGATTCTCCACATCATATGTCATTAGGGAAAAGCTAATTAAAACTACAAAAAGATATGTTATACACATGATAGAATGGCTCAAATCCAAAATACTGACAACACCAGCTGCTGATAAGAATGTGAAGCAACAGAAACTCTCACTCATTGCTGGTGAAAATACAAAATGGTTTACCCACTTTAGAAAATAGTTGGGCAGTTCCTAACAAAAGTAAATGTCCTCTTACCATAAAATTCAGCAGTCATGTCCCTTGGTCTTTATCCAAATGAGTTTAAAATATATGTCCACAGAAACACCTACATACTTATGCTTATAGCAGCTTTATTTATAACTGCCAAACCTGGAAGGAACCAAGATGTTCTTCACTAAGTTATTGGATAAACAAACTGTGATATATTCATACAATGGAATATTATTCAGTGATGAAAAGAAATGAGCTATCAAGCCACAAAAGACATGGAAGGAGCTTAAATGCATATTGCCAAGTAAAAGAAGCCAGTCTGAAAAGGTTGTATATTGTATGAAATTAACTACATAACATTCTAAAAAAGGCAAACCTGAGGACACTAAGAAGATCAGTGGTTGACAAGGCTTTGCGGAGGAAGGAGGGAGAGACGAATAGGAACAGTGCTGGGATTTATTAGGGCAGTGAAACTATTCTATATAATGCTGTAATGTTGAATACATGTCATTAGACATTTGTAAAAACCCATAGAATGTGCAACATAAGAATAAAATCCTAACATAAACTATGGACTTTACTTAGTAATAATCTACTAATATTAGATCATCAATTTTAACAAATATACCGCACTAATGCAAGATATTATTAGTGGGGGAAACTGGAGGAGTGGGCTACGGTGGCATATGGGAACTCTCTGTAATTTTAACTCACATTTTCCTATAAATGTAAAACTGCACTGAAAAAATAAAAGACAAAACATTGTCAGGTATCATTTCCTGCATCACATGGCCTCCTTCATAATCTATTTCTGAATAGTTTTGTGTGTTTTGGTGTGTGTGTATGTGTATGTGTGTGTGTGCTACTACATCTATAATTGCACTAGTATTATAATATAGGACAATTCAATTAAAGTGTTTGTTCAAGCTAGACTTTTGATTTATGAGCCAGAATAGGTCACCTGCTTTATTTACTGAGCAATATATAACATGAACCAAATCTCTCATAATACATTATAGAGAGAGACTGAAATAAATCATAACTGTCCTGCAGAAACTCTGCTGGTGAACCCAATGAAAAACAGAAGTAAAACATTTGAATTTATCCCATCTCTTCCCTAGAATGTTTCTTCTTTCTTACTTTTACAGGAATTTACATTCATTGGAGAAGGAAGCTACTAGAGATATAGCCAAGATCAACTTTTGTACCTAGCATTTTACAAAAACATCAGAAGGGTGACTTTATAGCTTTGAATAAGAAATAAATAGTTAACCACCATGACACAAATGATTAATTATTTGTGATTTAAGTGATCAAATTAAACTGATAACTATTTGTTCTTGCAAAGTAAAAGAGTTTTTAATAATTATTTTAAAAGTAGTAGGCCTTCAGTCTCAATAGCAGTATGCCTAAATAAACGATGCCTCGTTTATTTAGCCTCTCAACTTCTAGCCTCTCAACACTTTTATTTTATCTCTGAGGCCCTGACTTTGTCTGTCATATAATCATAAAGGAACAAGTTATCTTCTTAGGCAGCTTCTGAGTGGTAGTAATGTTGCCATACCTAAGACAACTGAGTTAAGGTGCTGATCCAGATGAAAGCAAAGGAGTTCACTTGTGACAAAAAATGAAATACACATTCATATCAGAATTTGAAGGCCTGATTTCAAAGAAAAGGAGCTTCTGGAAAATGTCATCAAATATTTCTCTAC
The DNA here is from genome assembly GCF_040939455.1 of Microcebus murinus. Classification (NCBI taxonomy): domain Eukaryota; kingdom Metazoa; phylum Chordata; class Mammalia; order Primates; family Cheirogaleidae; genus Microcebus; species Microcebus murinus. The sequence goes on from NC_134114.1 coordinate 21,351,857, forward strand.
CCTTAACTTTTCCCTAAGGAAAAGTAGAAGAAAATGCTATTAGAATGAGGAAAGAAACGTATAATAGCTCTAAAGTTATTTTGCTAGTAATCTGGCCTCTAGTTGTGAATCAGGAGCCACTTTTCTCTGCTTCATTTTTCCATTGGAATTTGACAAAACCCATTTTGTCTGATGTACAAAATTTGACATTGAAAGAAAACTCAAAGTTCTAGAGAACTGTTTTCTAAAAAATAAAACAAAATATAATAGATTAGATTTGAGGCTACAGAGTATGGTTCAACCTCTGTGACGTATGATCTGATAATACAAGATCATCCTTAAATAAGTGAAAGATAGAATTCACCCACTGTGCCTGAAGTGGTAGTAGGTAGGATCTATTAATATTTCCCTGCAGTTGTGAAAAGATGCATCTGGTCTATAAAGATTTCTAAAATATAAGGGATCCGAAATATAGACAGTTCAAAATTCTCAAAGTCAAGAGTGGGCCATTGTACTTTTTCTATTTGTTCTCAAGTCTAAGTAGAAATGCAAACCAAATCATCAATCATGTGGAAAGCCTACCAGTGTTAGCATTTTAGCAATTTACCTTTGAAATTCCCTGTTGCTTTTTTATCCCTAAGGTCAAGTTTACGATGTGGCTTGTAACAGCTTTATTATAGGAAATAGATTATGATTATGTTTCAACAATCATTACTGTGATTTCACAGAGTTGTTCAGCATAAATAAATTTAGAAACCATTAAATAATAAAATGCTTGTTTTGGTAGCTAGACTTGTATTTTTGGGGGTTGTTTTTTTTTTATAAACATGCATTCTATTTCTTTCAACAATGTGCATTCTGCTCCACATCCTTAAAGTAAAATCCATGTAGACAAGGATTATTACTGTTTTCACTTTGCCTAGTACACTGCATATTTTCAATAAATATGTGATAAATGTGTTTGTATTCTACACAAATGGTATTCAAGTATATGTGTTCACATATTCTATAACCTTTCCTTTTATGAGGGAGGAGTGCCAAATTAACTTAATAATAGGTTTCTGCTATGTGTTCTGTAGTTCTACTTTCCTGTTGATTTGCTTTATTTTCTTGTGAGCTCTGCATAGTCCTTTATTTTTTTTTTCTTTTTACAACAATCAGATGGCCATTTGAGGTAAAAAAAAAAAAAAGTGCCAGAGAGAGAGAGAGAAAGAGAGGGAGGGAGGGAGAGAGACAGAGGGAGAGAGAAATATTGACAGAGAATTACCCTTTTATTAATAGCTTCAGTAATATGCTTGGAGATTACTGCAACAACCTTATTTGTTGCAGTGTCTCTCTCCAACTTCATCTCTGTGTCAAGGGAAGTTGGGTGATCTAAGGGACTAGGCCTGCCGCACCTTCCAAGAGAAGGACTGAAGAGAGAATGAGACAGACAATAGAGGAGGAGGGTCTGCCTTCCATATATATGTTAGTCACTGTATGTTTTAACACTTGCTCTTTGAAAAAAAAGAGCAAGTGCTCTTTTAACACTTGCTTTTTGAAAAAATAAGTGTGAATAAGTTATTTTCTTTAATAAATATGCTTAAATGATAATAAACTCAGAAAACAAAACAAAACAAACAAAAAAACCCATAAGAAACAGCTCATCTCAAATATGGAATACTTTTCACTTTTCCAATGAAGATGCTGCCATGAACAGTGTTGCTGTCACGTTGCTTCTTTGTGAGAAAGTAGCCTTTATTATATTTAAATGCTATGTAAAGGGCTATTTCTTCTTTTTAGTAGTAACAAGGAAACATTTCTTCAATCTGACTTTTAAAAAGTACACTCAATATGTCTTCTCTTTATTTCCAATTTGTTCATAAAACTTTATTTTATAATATTATTGATATCTTTCATTTTTGCACCCTCAGAATCCTGATCAAAGCATTTCAATATTTTCTGTCATGATTCATGTCTGCCTTTGTTATAACAGCATTTTTGTGTTTTTCATCTCAGCACTACTGCCTCCCCTCACCCCCTTTAACTTTTTTGGTAGTTTTTAGTTAAATAAATTGAAACTGCATGTGAAAACTTCAGCAGAGATAAAACTGTATTTCTTGGTTTATTAGTATGAAACGGTTTAAAATAGACCTTTTAAATAAGAGGTTTTAACATTAAACCCTACTAAGTCAATTTCATTTATTTAAATCAGAACAAACTCGAGGACTTACAAGTACACATTATTACGTCTTGTATATGTGTAAGCATCACATTTTCTGATGAATCTCTTATATTGGAAATTACATTCTTTTTTAAAAAATCATTAATCAAAGAGTCCTAGAAAGTTACATTCTGAACCCCCCTTCCTCCTCCAGTTATGGTTCTAGTTTTCTGTTTATGTTTTCAGCAATGATGCCATAGCGGTAGCCCATATGAACTATTTCCAATGTTTTTCTTCCACTCTTCCTTAAATTGATCTCTATCACGTTTTTACCCTATTAACAGATCACAAATTTCTATAATGCCTTCACATTAGTACCTTCACTAGCTAGTCCTAATATTCTTATCTGATCTCCTGGAAGCATTTGACATTGTTCATTATTCTTTCAAAAAGGTGGTTTTCTTTGGATTGTATGATATCACACTCTTCTTTATTTCTACCCTACTTTGTACTATTTCAATCTCCCTTGCTGATTTTTCTTTCTTTCTCTGACTTTTTAATATAGAAATGTCCCAATATTAATCTTTGATCTATTTATTCTATCTTTTCTATCTCCTTTAATGATCTCATACAGTGAAATGATTTTAAATATTACATTTATGCCAAGGACTTTCAAATTCACATCTCTAGCCCAAAACTCTCTCACAAATTCCACACATGATTTCTACTGCCTACTCATTACTGCTATAATGCCTGGGTGTCTAGTATAGACGCCTCAAATTTACATGAACAAAACTGGGCTGCTGATTCTCTCTCCAAATATGCTCCACCCACATTTTTCCTTATGTCTATTCATGAAATTTTGTTTTTCCACTGTTTTGGTCAAAGTGTTTGTGTTCCTCTTTACCTGTCTCTTTCCCTCCTATGTTATATCTAAGCCCGAGGAAATACTGGTGATTTAAAAGTATATTCAGAGATGGACCACTTCTCAAACATGCACAGCTTCCATCTTTGTTTATGCCACAGCCATTTCTCTTCTGGGTAATTGCAGTAGCCTCTTAATGTTCTTACTTCTATCCTTAGCCCTGCAGTTTATTCTCAGCCAAAGAGGACTGCAGTGATTCTTTTAAAATACAAGTCATTTTGAAACTCAAAATTTAGCAGTGGCTTCCACATTTCATTCTGCATAAAAGCCAAGGTCCTTATACTGGACTCTATATAATCTTGTCACTCCATTTCCTTTCTGACTCTATTTCTTGCTGTTTCCCTTTTCACTTTACCTGCATTAACCACATTGGTATACTTATTTTTTCTTGATATGCTGGTTGTGCCACCTTCTTATTTTTTGGGTCTAGTCATGTTTATGACTAGAATAAACACTTCTATAGTTAGTGGAATCATTTTCTTCGTGTATTTATTCAAACTTTATTTTTCTAGTTTGATCAGACAAAACCCTTAATTTCCTTTTATTTTGATGTGCTGCTTGTTTTTTTCATATATCATTTATTCTAACACAAGAAATCATCACTCTTTTATTATTTGAAATTTTTTATTGTGTTTTTTTCTTTCCCTTTACATCATTAAAGTAAAATTCATGTAGACAGGGATTATTACTGTTTTCACTTTGCCTAGTGTACTGTATATTTTCAATAAATATGTGACAAATATATTCTATACAAATGGTATTCAAGTATATGTTATTGAATAATCACTGAATTTGGCATGTTTTTATTATAGATATTATCAAAACAAAAATAAATCTAATTTATACTATATTTGATTCTATGATACAATCAATAATAAAATAATAATGCAGATGAAAGATAAAGTAGTGATTTTGACATCTGAAAATTTGGATTACATTTTAGTTCTGTCAATACTTATGAAATTTGGACATTGCTGTGAGCTAGGCTGACGCCATGGCACTCACTCTAGCCTGGGCAACAAAGCAAGACTCTGTCTCAAAAAAAAAAAAAGAGAGAAATTTGGACAGATACATTAAATTCACAGTTGTTGCATAAAGCATTTTCTGGACTGTATGAGTTTTAGAATTTCAAGATTCTAAAGATTGCATTCAAGGTTGCTGGTAAGATTTCAAAAGGCACAGCTGTGGAACAAAAATAAATTCAACACATAAGTGAAAAGTGCATGTTTGTGCAGTGATTGTGAGTTTGTTTTGGGACACATAAATGATTATAGTGCAGTAGTTTAGTGATAGTTCTGGAATCAGAATATATGAGTGGGCTTTAAATTTCCTCTTCAAAAATGAAGTGGCCTATGGCTAGTTGCATAAGCTCTGAAATCCTTAATTTCCCTACTTGTAAAATGGAATCTACATGGTGCTTATCCACAAACTTACAGTTAGGATTAAATAAGATAAAATAGAACAGCTAGAAACCTGTTCCATATAAGTACTTAATAAATGTTTTATATTATAGAACATTGTATTATTCAATATTATCCAGAGAATGCATACATATGTGTATATATATATAGTTGTATTTTTATTTTTTTATTTTTATTTTTTTTGAGAGAGATTTCTTATAGGAATTGGCTCACATGATAAGAATTGGCTCAATTCTTATTCAAACTGGCAAAGAGTTCCACAATCTGCCATATGCAAGACAGAGAACCTTAGCCCTTAAGAAAAAACCTGGTGGTATAATTCAATTTCATTCTGAGGACCCTAGAACAGGAGTGCTGATGTGTGAGGGCAGGAGGAGATGCCTATCAAAGCTCAAACAGAAAGAGAGAGAATTCATCCATCTTCTCCCTTTCTGTCCTATTTTGGCCCTCAATAGACTGGATGATATCCACCCACATTGGTAGGGGCAGATCTTCATTATTTTGTTTAATGATTCAAATGTTAATCTCTTCCAGAAATACTCTTACAATTATACCCAGAAATAATGTTTACTGGATATCTTGACATCCCATAGCTGATCAAGTTGACACATAAAATTAACCATCATAGGCACATCGAGAAATTTTAGATAAAATTATATCCAGTAAGTAGAAGTTTCATGTATGAACATTCTTTGGGAGTGTACAAGGCATAAAGATTTATTACACTATAAGATATAACATTCAATTAAAATACTCTAATGAATATAAAAGAGAAGTACATTGAGGTCAAATCAGATACACATTTACTTTACACAAAATCAACTGTATCAATCAAAATTAATTTAGCACATATTAAGATATGTGCATGTTTTATACATCATTAACACTAAATGTAAAGCAATTACTTCATCTGATTCCCATCCTAGCAAAAATCTGTATTTCGCAAGACATGACAAAAAATACATGGTGTTAAATTTATTACATATATTTTATTCTGTTCTTTGAGTGTTTTAAAGGATTTTCCAAGATAATTGTTGATGATAAGTGAGTTTACTCCATGTGTTCTCTTTCAAATATAACTCAATATTTCATATTTAGAAATGTATATTGTAGTGAATGAGATGAACCTGTAAACAGATGGATGTTAAAATAAAATATTAGAGTTAAAATAGGGATAAAGAACAGTGAAACACTATTCTTTTATAGAATGGAGAAGATTTTCTATTACTGTAGTCCAATGATGAGATGATTATGATTGCATTAAGAAGTTAAAATATTGTATAATGCATGATCAAGAAGAAATCAATAGAATACACCACATTATGTAAACTGGAGATAGTGGAGAAAAACAAGGTAAAAATAAAATCTCAGATCAGTTAATCAGTGAATATTTTATAAAGACTAAAATTAATATCTCAATAATATTAATTTTAAAAATGTTTAATATATTGACTACACCATTTTCCATGTTAAATCTCACTTTTTCCTCTATCACAATGTAACTTTCAATGGTACTATAGTATGATCTTAATTCTATGTATAATCTTTCCTTGGGTGGCTTGGGCAAAGCAGAGATTCCTAAGTATTTAAAATATACTAGATGCCAATACTCATTTACTCAAAGATTACTTATTACATAATTTTATCTCAAGACAAGCTTTCATTTTAAGAGATAAGAATATCCACTAATGACTATTATCGGCATTACTGGTCTAAAACCCAGAATTATAGTCAAACTAAATGTTTTACATACAAATCAAATTCAATATCTTCTACACTTTGCCTTTTATATGAGGGACATAAAACATAAAGATTCTTTTAATGATGAGTTGCAAGTGAATACTTTTTTATCTCTTGAATCTTAGAATTTATTTGCATTCCTAACATACTTCTCTTTAAAACATTCTTGTAATTCTTCTCCATACACGTTTTATGATTTCAAACAAAGTCACAAGAGACATTCAGTCTATTAAATTGTTGGAATGCTGGCAAGATAAAGTTTATCACACACTTCTAATTTTCCTATCTCAAAAACTATTCTGGATGTATGGCAATATCAAAAATTATATAATACCATGACTACTTTGGACACAATAAAATGGCTAATGAAAAAATATAAAAGTAACTTACATAAACTATGTAAAATACATAGCCCTGTACTTTAAAATAATTGCAATCTTTATCATTCATAGTAATAAAATGAATTTATAAAACTAAAATACATAGATGAACTTTTTTGAATAAAGAACATACTCTACAGATTATACAACTTCTGATATTGCTGGCAAATTTATTATGAGAGAGTAATATTCATTATATGCAACACCATAACAGTGAAAGCTATTAAAACAGAAAATGATTGTATAATGTATTACAGTTAAATAACTCTGATTTGTACTTGTTAAAATAAATGATGAATATTTTTGTATTTTCCATAAGTACTCATATGTTTTTATACGCATAGTTTATCTTAGTATTGACCACAATTTGTTATTCTGTAGAGTCCACAGAGAAATTTTGTTTGCCCTTTCAGCAGTGATGCATAATAGAAGATGATTCTAACTTGAAGAAGAATTATAGTGAATATTATTCACACAATAATATGCTTAATGTGTTCTCTCTGTAAAAGCAAATTAGAAAAACAAATAAAATTGAAAGGAAATCTAATTCTTCACTGTAGAATTAAATATAACTCTTAACTAAGCATAAACTATCTTTTACTATGAAATTGTTTTATATGTTTACCATAGTTTAAATATCATATATCAAATTTTAAAATACCACAGATATCTAAACAAATAGATGAGTAGATATGTCTCATATCTTTATTTTTAGAAATATTATATATAAAATATGTAAATATATGTATCTGCATCTATGTTATCTATCTATCTATGCATTTGTGTATGTGTATGCATGTATGTGTTCTCATATGAGATGTTGTACTGGTGTAGGACTCACTGAAGCAAGGAAATTCTAGTTTCAGATACAGATTCCAATAATGTAAAAAGTAAAGCCTAGCATCAGAATTTTGAATCAACCGTCAAATATTTCAGATAATAGTAGTAGCTAATCCTTACAGAATGATTTTCTTTTTATTTTTTTATTTCGGCATATTATGGGGGTACAAATTTTAAGGTTTCAATAAATGCCCTTTTCCCCCTCCCCCCAAGTCTGAGTTTCCAGCATGACCATCCCCCAGATGGTGCACATTTTACTCATTATGTATGTATACATCTGTTCATCTTGGATGTATCTCAGTAAAAGCAAGGTAACTAAGTTACCTAGGCTGGCCAGCAAATAACAGAACCAGGTTTGGAATTTCAGTGTTTTAACTTCAGAAATTAAACTCTCTATATTATATTATATTATATCATTGTTCTCCTCTAGCTTTATCAGAACTCCTGAATCTAAAATAGTTAACTTCAAATATAAATATTTTCTATCGCTTTGTTTAGTACCATCCCACACCTTAGTTAAGAGGTAGGGCTAATAAAAGGATTAATGTTTGCAATTACTAACATATTAGTTACAATAACTGGCATGTCATAATATTTTATAATGCAATTACTAACATATCAATATCATATAATGTTCTAGTGACATTGATTCATTCATGTGTTAAACAAAATCTACTAGGAAGCTGTTATATATCAAAGCACTATACTAGGCTGCAGAGCTACAAAGAAGAAAATGTCATGGTACCTGAATGTCATCAGTCATTACCAATTATCTAAGCAGCAACTGTCCTACTGAACTCATGTCATTAAAGTGTTTGACTATTTTATTTTAATTATCTTTTTTAGTAGTGTTTCAAATGTCCTGTGCTCACAGCTACAATTCAAATTTCACAATAGTTTAACTTTATTGCAGTTAAATAGTGATTTTAAATAGTGATGATTTTATGACTGTTGCCTTCTTACTATTTGAAATAAGTGAGCAAATCAATTGGACCCCAGAGGAACAAACACATGTGAGCATTACAGCCAGTATGAAGAAGTAAGGCAACACTCTCTTTGTTCTTTCATTAGATCAATTGTTAAAGAAATATTTGAGAAATTTGCATCTGAATATATAAACAGATTTATTGCTACTCAACTGCATGACTTTATCACTGTACAGCACTTTTCTAATTTGAAATGAAGAAACATCATAACATACCCTCTTAGGATTATGATGAGAAACAGTTAAGAGACCATATGAAACACTTTGTAGTTTATAAAGTTATAAAAATTTGTATTTTTGCAAAAGTATTTGTAAATTTAGATTTGATATCTTAATTTACACACTCAAAATAGTTTTTAAGGAGAGGAAAGAAATTGAAATACATAGAATATTTGCTAAATAATTGCTTTACAGAAGAAATTAAATCAAGAAAACATGAATTATCTCTACAAACAAAGGTATTCTCTGTTCTCTAGTCTTTAGGATATAGTCTGAATATATGTAATGCTAATAGACTGTTAAGTAAGAAAGCTGACATAGTTCAAGGACACTTAACAATTAAAATTCTGACAACACATGTTCAAATATTTTGTATTTCCTCTTTAATGTTTTTACACATGTCTAATTTAGAAGTTCTACCTGAAGGACACATACTTTTTTCAGTGTTTTAAGTTACTTGAATAGATTTTATTATAGAAATAAGTAATTCAGAGTAAAAGTGTTATTTCTTTTTTATTTAAGCTAGATTAAAACAAATTTACACAATTGTATTTTACCAATAGATTAATGGAAATGGGTAAATTACAAAGTATTTTCTTAATTTTTATAGCAAAGCTATAAATTCACTCACACTAAATTCACCTGTTGATAGAAAACGAGCATTTCTTGGTTCCATTTAAAGATTTTTTGGTTCTTCATTAGCTCCTACCAGATATAGACAGAGGTGGGGGGAAATATACATTTACAATTCCTTTACATTTTTACTTAAGAATGCATGTTGAATTTTATGAAATGATGTTTGGCAACCATCAGAGTGAATAAATTTGTGATGCTAGTTGGATTTCTATTTCAATTTATATATTTGATATTTTGGTATTATATTTTTTACTATTTATTCATGTTTTTATTCCTTAGGTACAACCTATTTTTCTATGAACTATAACTTTTCAACATATATTAATAATAATGATAATTGTCACTCCTTATAACTTGTATCAATAGTAGTAATTACAACAGAGTTTTGTTTTTCTCTTTTACTTTAACCTTTCCAATTAAGTTTTAGTGTCAGGATTACCTTAGCTGTATTAATAAATTGGGATTTTTTTCATGTTTTTCTATATCTTGAATCTTATTAACTAGTAGTTTAAAATATATATATTTGTTAACTAGTTTAAAATACATATATTTATTGACTAGTTGATGGAACTTACCCAAAATAAAATCTACTTCAGGACCCAATTTGTAATAGTCTTTTTTTATTTGTTTTCATATGTAATATTTTTATTGATTTTTTTTGGTTTGATAATTCATGCTTTTGAAAAAAATCTAGTGAAACAGTCTTTTTTCACCCTGGACATTTGTGTACGTAATTAAAGCAGTCAGTGGTTACTTCTGGTGAAGGAATGATTTTATAGCTATTATAAAATCAAATTTTATATTTATCTATAATTTAAAAATATTTCTTTAGTTGAAGAGTGTATTTCTTTTCTGAAAAATTTGTTTAAAAGTTACAAATTTTCCTCTAAATGATATTTTACCCATATCTTATGAACTTATGGATTTTTATTTTCTCTTTCCCACTAACTCTTTGCATGGTGCTGAGCAAGATTTCTGGTTTAATTTTCTAATTTAATTAGAAATTTTTATTGGTATAGATTTGCTGAAATGTACTGAAGCTTTGCAGACCATTAAGTTGCCAATTCTATCAATATTCTACAACTCCATTAAATGTGCTTTTATTTTTTGTTAATTAGACTGAAGTTTTTCCTTTAATTGCATGTAATGGATGCTTAATTTTATAAAAATATAACCCTAAATAAAGTTTTCTTCAAACTGGATCTTTCACAAAGAGTTTTTGTTAATGAGGAGTATATTCTAATTTATAATTTTTCTAATCTTTTGTACATTCATATTCCATAAGACTACTATAAAATATTAATTATAATTTTTGATATATCTATAGCTCCCTGTACTCTACCAATTAAATATCTCTGTTATATTTTCCTGAGATGTTAATCCATTTACATGTGTAAGCACTCCCTTTTGATTTCTACCTTAACTTCTACTGCACTATTAACTGTCACCCTATTTTGGTTGTTTATGTATATGTATTTACTACCTATTTATTTCCAACAATACTTTATTCTATTGATTGCAATATGTCTTTTATAGACAGTATATTACTTGACTGTCTTTGTTATTTTAATTATATAATCTGAAAGAATTTATTTTTCAATTATTCAATAAAACCCAGTAAAATTATTTCTAACTCTTCTATATTTTTCATTAAACTAACATTTGTTTTTCTCTTCTCATTTGTTAAAAGATATGCGTATCATTTTATTCTGCCTACTTCAAAAAATGCCAATTTAATTTGTATTTCTCTGAGGGACAGCAGTAGCTCATAAAGACTTCAACTCAATTTTTCTTGTCAATGTCAAAACTTTATCAACATCTGTATCTTCCCTAGAACAAGAATGTTGTCTATTCCTCTGGTCTATTGCTCTTTCCATTCTCCTTCCATTGGTCCAATATTCATTTCATCTGAAATATTATACATTAATTTTTATGCTAATACATTTATTATTTGGTCATTTTTTAAAAATTCAACTATCAATAGATTTTTTATTGCAATTATATTAATCTAATTTTCCATGTTTTGTTGCTTCTAATTTACATTAATTACTCATCTTATTGAGGATAACCCCAAAGTAATTTCAAAGATTATCTCTTTTGTAGTAATTTTCCTTAAATTCTTATTGCTTGAAAACACATGCAATTCACTTCTACATCCAACTGAGAGTTAGACCAGAGGTCAGTATCTGTTCTGTAAAGGGTAAGATAGTTAATATTTTAGGCCTTGCAGGCCATATGGTTTCTCTCTCAATTAATTAGTTCCACTTTTATAGCAGTAAAGCATTCACATTAAATACAAAAAAGGTAGCAGGACGACAGATTTGCTTTGTGGGCCATAGTACACTAACACTTGGCTTGGATTTATATAAAATTCTGGATTTCCTTTATGTTATTGTTAATCTACACAGATTTTTGCAACATCGTCATTCTTCAACAATTATACATTTGATAGATATATTTTGATATATATTATTCTTCTATAAATGGTATCTTCTTTTCTCCAAGACATGTTGAAATTTCTTTTTTTTTAATTCTTTAAATTTTACAGTATGTATTAAGAGGTCTTGATATGGCTTTTTCATTTTTTGTTTATTGTTATTTTTTAATCCATTCTGTTCAAAGCTTTCTGAGTACTTTCAATCAGTTTGTTTTTAAAAATTCTCATAAATGGTCTATTTTTTTGCAAATATTGCCTCCTTTCTGTTGATACCATCCTTACTGTAAGGTCACTTAATACTTCTAACACATTTTCTGTATTTTATCTTTTATCTTATCCTCCTTCTTTACATCTCCTGGATGAGTTTTTGATCTTGATTTCCAGTGCATCACATTTTTGCTACTGTATTAATTCATTTTAACAACAGTAGATTCTTTTTTTCTTCTTTAGTGATGTGTTGTTATATTACCCAGGCTGGTTTTGAACTTCTGGGCTCAAGCAATCCTCCCATCTCAGCCTCCCAAGTAGCTGGGACTACGAGTGTGTACCATCACACCCAGCTTATTAGAATACTACTTTTTTTAGCTTAACATTTATGTTTTTCACATTTCTAATGTCTTCTTATCAGTTTGAAGATAGTGTATATGGTCTTTAAAAGTTTACTTTTCTTCCATTAACTCTACTTTTACTATGATAGATTTTTTCCCCCCATAAGGCTTCTTCTTGCTGGGTGTCTCAGTATTTTTCCTTGTAATTTTTCCTTTTTTTCCCCTTTTAGCCTCTCTGCTCCTAAGTTTAACTTTTTCCTTGCCCTACTGCTATGGTTTGAATGTGTCTTCCAAATTTCATGTTTTGGACATTTAATCTCCAAATTCACATGTTGATTGAAGGTGGGGCCTCTGGGAGGTAATTAAAATTAGGTAAGGTCATCAAGATGGGGCCTTCGTGATGGGACTAGTGACTTATGAGAGAACAAGAGACCTGAGTTAGTACACTCTTGCCATCTTGTAATGTGATACCCCCATCGTGTTATGATGCAGTAAGAAGATTCTCTATATTATGCTCTGGGACTTCCCAGCCACCAGAACCAGAGGCTAATAAATTTCCATTCTGTGGTATTCTGTTAGAGATACAGAAAATAGACTGATACACCTACCTTGTGCTTTCTCAAGTAAAATATGAGGTGGTAAGTATAGTAGACCTCAGAAAGGAAGGATTACTTCCTACAACCTGGGATCATATGCTCTCCACTTTCTCTCTACCCCACTCCTGGCCATTCCTGAGGCTTCTATTCATTTATAAATGTGTCCTGCTTTTTTCTTGTCCATGGGCCTCTGGACTTTTGTGTCATTACAATGTGAGACAAAGAGAGGAAGCTCAGAGTCTCCAGACTGCCATATTACTTTGTAAAAACAATCTGGGTTACACATATGAGGGATTTCTAAATAAAATTAATACTGTTATTTATTAATCTTCAATATTAATTAGGACTGTGCTATGGTTTATGTGATGCTGTGGTTTGAATTATTATGTTCCCTCTAAAATCCATGTTGAAATTTGATCTCTGATGCAACAATATTAAGAGGTATGGCCTGTAGGAGGTGATTGTGGCATGAGGGTTCTGGTTTAATGAATGGGATTAAGTGGTCTTATAAAAGAGCTTGATGGAAAGAGTTTGTTTCTTTTTTACCTCTTCTATCCCATCCATTGTGTTAAAGGACAGCATTCCTCCCCTCTGGAGGAGCAGCAACAAGACACCATCTTGGAAGAAGGGAGCAGCCCTCATCAGACACCAGACCTACTGGGGCCTTTACCTTGAACTTTCCGGGCTTGAGAACTGTAAGACATTAAATTCTGTTATTTATAAATTATCCAGTGTAAGGTCTTTTGTTACAGTAGATGAATGGAGGACTTATGACATATAATATGTACTTTGATTTTCATTATACAAATCAAGTGACTAAGTAAAACAGAACTTAGGAAGCATACAAAAAAAGCCGAGGTGGCCACAGGAAAATGTTATCTCTAACATAAAAATGCTGTTGTGGGAAGTCTGTGCTTTTTTCTGGTATGTCTTTGTCACCTACTTTGGAAATTGTTTTCCTCATATGTAAGATCAAAAAGTGAATTATATTACAAGTTATCCAACACTATCATTGGTTATTAAGGAAGCACTATTATTATATGATACATAGATTTTATAGATCATTTTGAAACAAAGCATGTTTTTCTCAGTCCTAGGGTCCATGTTTTCAAAATTCGATTTCAAATAAAATGCGTACATGAGGATTTTCAAGGGACAGGAGTCATACCCCTCAGAGGTCACTTTGGTCTTTAGGCTTTTTGCAGTATATATAATATGTAATATAATATGGGAAGAATTTTGAATTTGAATTAACCTAGGGATAAAAGCTGCCTAGAACCTCATATTCAGAGAAATTACTTGAATGTTCTTGAATGTTGGCATCCTCTCTTTCAACACTTCTCTTTATTATAAATACCTTAATTCTATAATATTGAAGAGATTAAATTAAATGAATTAAGTTGATATATAAGAATAAGGCCAGTCATGGCGGCTCACGCCTGCAATCCTAGCATTCTGGAAGGCCGAGGTGGGCAGATTGTTTGAGCTCAGGAGCTTGAGACCCGCCTGAGCAAGAGTGAGACCCTGTGTCTATCAAAAATAGAAAAAATTAGCCAAACATGGTGGCACATGCCTGCAGTCCCAGCTACTTGGGAGGCTGAGGCAGAAGGATCACTTGAGCCCAGGAGTTTGAGGTTGCTATGAGCTAGGCTGATACCATGGCACTCTAGCTGGGGCAACATAGTGAGACTCTGTCTCCAAAAAGAAAAAAAAAAAAAAACAATAGTAAGACAAAATGAAGTTATTTATCTTGCTATAATATATTCCTATCTCATCTCCATATAGTTTTCAAACTATATTTCATCTTTTTAAAAACACTATATATTTCAAACATTTCAAAGACTCTGAATTTCCTTTGAGGTTAGTTATTTCCTAATTCAACTGCCTGAAGAACACCAACTTAAAATGTTATAAAATGATTTAATGCTATCAGTCTATATCATCCCACTTAAATTACACTTATGAAAGTTTGTTGTAATAACTTGAATTAATTTAAATTTGAAAGAATGAGGTGTTTCCACTAATAATATTATTTTTCTTCCTTTCATTCTACGATATACTTAGTTTAATAACCCTTGAATATGTATAATTTTGAAATTCCTGATGAAGTATATAAGGATGGATTTGTATTAATTTTGACCTGAGAAGATGATATTGTAAATTACTCAATAGCATGTAAGATTTTTAGAGCATTAAAAACTGTACTCACATTGTATTTTAAATAATGCTTTGAGTACTTACAATAAAATATATTATAGCAACATTAAACTTATACTGGTATTCAATATTTGATCATCTTCTACTTATCACCAAGAGTGAAATATCATTGCAATTTATCTTCTATATAACTGCCTCATCAAATTTTTATATGGTGATATTTTTGGCCTAAATTTTCAGTAGAAACCTGGTCATGTTGTCTTGCTTAAATACCTGATTGTTAACCAAAAAGCATTACAGCATTTTTTTTCCTACTGATGTCTAAGTAATTTATGCAGATAATTAAAGAAGTGTTTCAATTTTCATTACATCCTTAAGCGTACCCTCTTTTCAATCTAGATTAAGCTTAATAGAGTCATTTGCATGCACTTTTCACTGATTTGGAGTTTTGTTTGCAAACAAATTGGTATTGTAAAACTTATTGACTTTCTTTCAGCCTATATTCTCATTTTATTAATATATTGAAATACTGTCAGTGCCATAAGGAGCTTTCTTAAAGAACTCTTCATTACAATCAAAGGTTTCATACCTTATTTATATAATAGTATAGAAAATTTGGTATAAAGGCTTACTGAATATAGAAATTGTTATCCTAAACCCTAAAATATTTTTTTAATTGAAAACATAAGAATAGAAATTGTCATTGCTTTCCCCTCATTTGGTAGACTAAACCAATTTTTTATAACACGCATGTTCACCTATTTAGAAAATAAATAATACTAACATTATACTAAGGAAAAAATGTGGTTTATTTATACTGAAATAGAGCATTTTTGTTATTTAGTTGTCTTGTTTATCTTCTATATAAATTTAGTAGCTTTTCCTAGAAAATATTATTTTCTTCTAGAGTACATTCTGGGATACTTTCCCCCTTGGAGCACATATACAAAAATTAAGAAATTAAGCAATTTTTAATGAAGTAGGAAAACTATTAAAGTGCTCTGAATGGAAATTGCCAAACATAATCTACTACTCTAGTTAAGTCATTGTATAGAATTTAGCTCTCCATAGTTTTCCTGAGGCAAATTATGCAATAAAATTGGAAACAGGATTAAAATCTGTATAGAGATAATCTATAACATAATTCCACTTTATCTGAAAATAAGTTTTATGTTCCAAGTTATATAGTCTTCTGCTTTATTATATTTTTTCCCTGTAACATTTACTACCACCTGTACTTGTGCTTTCGCTACTTGTTTAGTAATCTGTTAATACGATAACAACTTCTGGGTATTCATTCCTTTGCTTCTTGGCTTCACCCCACAATGAAAAGTATGCCTTATAAGGAAAGGGCTCCTCTACATGATTTACTATTCAATGACTCAGATAATTTTTCTTTAATAGACTTTTTAAAAATATATAAAGGAAGACAATAGCTTGATTCAATTTAGCTAATTTTTACAAATATGTGAGCAATTATTTCTGCCTGATGACGGCATGTATTAATATTTCCAACACAGAAACTTCTCTCATGGACATTTACATAAATTACTAGGGACTGTCACAGTTTTCTGTGTGTTAATCACCTGAAGTTTGCCTTATTTAAACCATATTTTTAAAGGTTATCCATCTGTTAAAATATCATAGAATGAGATGATCCTCAAAAATTATTTTTTCATTGGTTTTGAAATTCATCTGAATGTAATTACCTATATAATATAGACAATGTTAATTGCTCTCTGGATTTGCATTTTTCAAATACCTTAGTGGTTCTTAAAATATTTAGGCATTTTTGGAAAAGCAAAATGAATCCAATTGGTCTTCTCTTAGATGTTCTGTAAAATTCTAAAAGATCTAATAAAAGTACCAAAATCTGATAGAATGCAAACAAAATATAAATATGGAGGTAAATATGTCATTTCAAAGAAATTTGAAATGTCTGAAATTCTGAAATAAATATAGAAAATATATATCTTTCAGACATTTATTTCTTCAAAATATTTATGTCTTCAGAGATAAATAACTGAAAGACAGAAATGCCCTACATATTTTATTTTTACTAGATCTTAAACTATATTCTAAATATTTTATAGTTACCTAAATTTAAATATTAAGGCACTGGCCGGGCGCGGTGGCTCACACCTGTAATCCTAGCACTCTGAGAGGCCAAGGCGGGCGCATTGTTCAAGGTTAGGAGTTCGAAACCAGCCTGAGCAAGAGCGAGATCCCGTCTCTACTATAAATAGAAATAAATTAATTGGCCAACTAATATATATAGAAAAAATTAGCCAGGCATGGTGGTGCATGCCTGTAGTCCCAGCTACTTGGGAGGCTGAGGCAGCAGGATTGCTTGAGCCCAGGAGTTTGAGGTTGCTGTGATCTTGGCTGATGCCATGGCACTCACTCTAGCAACAAAGCAAGACTCTGTCTCAAAATAAATAAATAAATAAATAAATATTAAGGCACATTATTATTACTAAAATTTATATTTTTTAATTCATATTTTGAGTAAACTTTTTTGATATTGTAAATAAAACTATTTTTATTTAGAAAATATTTAAAACTGTATTGGATAAAGAAAAATTAAGTAATTATGATGTACTCATTATATCATTTAAGTTATTGAAATTATCATTTTACTTTTGTCCAAGTACAAACATTCATTTCTGAAAAGCATTGTCTTAGAATGAGATCATAAAATTAATGAAATGAGATAATCAGAAAGTTAATATCAAATATATTTCAGCTTAAACTCAATGACTTAATCTTTTAAAAATGCTTTACTTTTTCATTTCATACTAGTATCTCAAACAACTTTGATTTACTCCATTTTTTCTTGATTGGTCCAGGCATGAAGATAAGGTAACAAATGTGACCTTGAGATCATGTCATACTAAGGGATGAAGAAATAAAGTTATGTTATAAACACCCATATTACTCAATATTAGTGTGTATTGATGAATTCTTCTTTTTTCCTGGAGAAAGCAGAGCGTCCAGTTTGAATTTTCAGGAATCAAACTCCAGATTGTAAGTTTTGGGGTGTTCTTTGAATAAATTTATACCAAGAAGTGATTTCTACCACTGCATGGGAAATACTACTTTTCTTGATTAATTTGTCTTAGGATTCATTTGCTAGATATCAACAATTTATTTCCAATCTGGATTTCTGCTAATCTCTTTGACATGCAAACATCTCTTGATTACAGTTTCTCAATTTGTTATAGACAAGAACTATTTTATGATTCATTATTGCTAAATTCTAGTCAAGGAATTATTCTATTATATCAATTTATCTTATCTTATTTTTAAGGCACAAGTTGGTTAATTAATATTCTTTTAAAAGGAAAAGAGTTTAGAAGACTTCATGCACCTTCTGTTTAATAAAAGTGTGTTACTCAAAAATTTGCTTTTATAAAACCACATGTGGTTATAATCTCATGATCAGTATGCTGTTTCTTACTCCTGCTCTTTTTAAATCTACAAGTCTGTAATGATACCTTGACAACATTACCTCTGATTGAAGCACCCCCAAACCAGTATTGTTATACTAGACAAAAACTGTATTTCTTTTATTCCTTCAACCAGATATTGTTTTTAAAAGCTATTGACTTTGAGATAATTAAGATTTTACCAGAATTTCAGTTGGTACAACATCTCCTTGCTTCCCTTTCATACTATTATAGATGTTACAAATAAGAATAATAGGGAGGGTAACAGCTGCTCACTTTAGGTGAGGAATTTTGTTGCTATTCACCTGGAATTATCACTAGTTTTCTAAGTTTGGACTTTATTCTCTTCATGTCTGACTGACAGAAGTATATTCATGAGCATATAGGAATGCATATCCATTCCCTGCCTGTCTTATTTTTCCTCTTTTTGCCAAGGAAAGAACAATGCTAAGCCTCTATAAATTAAAGAATAAAGGGAGACTATGACAAAATTTAATAGACAGAGCTAACTCATGCCACTCTTTTTATTCTTTGCACAATACACTGAGTAACAGCTTGACATAAGAACAAAGGGTGAGGAATGTTGCTGCTGAAAGCACATAGTATTTGATCTTTGTCACAGAAAAAGGAAATATACTTAAATGGTAGTTTAAATATAACATGCTTGTAAAAATTAGAAGAGATTTTTGTCAGTGCTTGAGACATATTTATTGTGATACTACTTTTTCTGAGTCTACATAAAGAAATAAAATCTGATTTTATTTAATAGTTTTAAATATTTTACTGACAATATTTTTCAAATAAGAATATTTTATTGGGTTAAGTTACTATAGTTGAATAATATGCACAATTCTGTTTCCTTTTTTGCATTGGTTATACAGAAAACTTTATTATAGATATTTAGGTTTATGCAATTCGTAATTGTTTTTTAAAATTGAACTTTCTATATAACTCTTTCTGGTACAGAGTTTCTCAACTGAAACAATTCTAGCTATATAACATTTCTCTAATATATTCTTTTAACAAAAACTCTACATAAGCTTAAATTACTTGTTCATACATGTAAATTTTATTTGTAACTGAGCATGTTGGGCATCTTGATCTAGCAAAAAAGAAAAAATATAAACTTAAATAAAATACCTTTCATGTACCTTTTATTTCTTCTTCATTGCAGGTTGTTTTAGGAGGATAGGTTTAAATGGCTGAACTAAAGTTCTCTGTTTTACTAATTCCCAGTTTGCCTCTCAAAATAAAAATTATCTTCCATTGGGATAGAAATTATTTAGATAAAAGTAAGGGTTGAAGAACTAAAAGATAGCATTTCAGGAAATATTAGAAAGACCTATCTTAGTAAGATGAAATAACAAGGTATAGAGAACCAATCATAATAATACTCTTAAATTATCCAATGATCATTGGTTTTAGGGTGGGTAACATAGTAAATGCTAAATTCAATAATCAACCAGTTATCTTGGGGAGAAAGTGACTATCAGTAACTTCAGAAAAGCTTTAAGAATTGAAACCCCCGAGGGGCCATAAAACTATGATGTAACCCATCCTTTAAAAATAAGATAAAAGGATGAGGATGGAGGATGGAAATTGAAAGGACTATTGCATCTGTTAGTTCAAAAAACACTGTTATGGGGGAGATGCAATAGTTAAACCAAAGTAGTGATAATACTTGCCTTGCACAGAAAAGCAACCACCAAAAAAAGACTGGATAGGTCGATCAGACCAGCACCTCTAAGGGGCCATCTGGGTTAAGGACCACTGGAGATGTGAAAGAACCTCTAGGACTCCTCATTCTAGTATTCACCTCAGCAATGCTGGCATAATTTAATTCTGGAAAATGAATTATCTAACATATCACATAAATATTGAAATAATATAAAAGTATGATTTTTAGCAATAAATAATGAAAAAATGATCCATAAAATTTAACATCATTTCTCTAAAAAGATAATATTCAAGAAATATGAATGTACACATAATAAATTAACATGTTAATAAATGTATAATGTAAAGGCTTACTAGAGAAAATACCTTTAAAGTTATAAATAATCATTATTGCCAGTTATTACTAATATTATTTAACAATACTCTAGATTATACAATATATCTATAAAACTCAAATGAGAGAAACTTGAATGAGAAAAACTCAAATGTGTATTACACAGTATGTCTATGAAACTCAGTTAAAATACTAGTGCCTTCACATGAATCATAGATTTTGTTGTTAAGCATAAGTAATCGGTCTGGGTGCTCTGAACTTCTTGTATGTTAGAAAATTTGCTTTTCTCTGACAATATGATCTTGTATCTAGAAAATCCCAATGGCTCCACCAAGGGACTCCTGGAATTGATAAATAAATTCAGCGAAGTCTCAGGCTATAACCAATGTTCACAAATCAGGAGCATTTCTGTATACCAGTAACAATCAAGCTGAGAGTCAAATCAAAGACTCAATACCATTCAGAATAGCTACAAAGAAAATAAAATCTTAGGAATATAGTTAATCAAGGAGATTAAAGAGCTTTACAAGGAGGGCTATGAAACACTGAGGAAAGAAATTGCAGATGACACAAACAAATAGAAAAACATGTCCATGGATCAGTAGAATCAATATTGTTAAAATATCCATACTTCCCAGAGCTATTTACAGATTTAATGCAATCCCCATAAAAATACCAATGTCGTATTTCACAGATCTATAAAAAAATAATTTGACACTTTGTTTGGAACCAAAAAAGAACCTGAATTCCCAAAGGACATTTAAGCAAAAAGAACAAATCTGGAGGCATCAAATTACTAGACTTCAAACTATACTACAAGGTTATGATAACTAAGCCAGCATGTTATTGGTACCAAATGTACCAATGGAACAGAACAGAGAACCCAGATATAAAATCATCTACTTACAATCAACTGATATTTGACAAAGAAGACAATGATATACATTGGGTAATAGAAACACTATTCCATAAATGGTGCTGGGAAAATTGGATAGCCATGCAGAAGAATAAAATAGGACTCTTATATCTCAAAACTAACAAAAATTAGTTCAAGATGGATAAAAGACTTAAATGTGAGACATGAAACCAAAGAAATTCTAGAAGAAAATGTAGGAAAAACTCTTCTAGATATCGACCTAGGCAAAAAATTTATGACTAAGATCCAAAAGACAATTATAGTAACCAAAAATAAATAAATAACTAATGGAGCTTGATTATATTAAAAAACTTCTACACAGCTAAGGAAATAATCAACATCAAATAGACAACCTACAGAATGGGAGAAAATATTTGCAAACCATACATCCAATAAAAGGCTGATATTCAGAATCTACCTAGAACTCAAACAAATCAGCATGACAAAAACAAACAACCCCATACAAAAGAGGGCAAACGCCCAAACAGAAGCTTTTCAAAAGAAGATAGAAAAATGACCCACAAGCATATGAAAAAATGCTCAATTAGTTCAAAAAATGCTAATTACCAGGAAAATGTAAATTAAAACCACAATGAAATATCACCTTACCCCTGTCAGAGTGGCTTTTATTAAAAAGTCCAAAAACAATAGATGTTGGCATGGATAGAGAAAGGAGCACTTATATGCTGTTGGTGGGACTGCAAATTATATTTAAATATTTTCCTATAAAAAATTCTTTCTATGTAATTTATTATTAGCTACTTGATTTTTAATGTGCTTTCTTAATTTCTTAATTTTATATACATTTTGTAATCTTGATCTTCAAAAATGATTTTAATCTAATAATAATATTACAGATACTCAAGAAAATAACACCTAAACGCCTGAGCATGTTTGAAAAAAGAATTTTACCATGGAAGCCAAGAATGGCATGACATTGTATTCCTGTCAAGACATTGAAATATATTTGTGAAACTTCATCAATTTTGAAGAACCATGAGAAAGCAGTGAGAGAAATGTATTTAAAAGTTTAAATGTGATTTTCCTCCATTCATGGAAATTAAAATATCAAATTAGGATTGAATAAGCAAATTAGGATTGAGTGAGCTTTCCTAAAATATTCAAATGAGAGAAGCTGCAGGAAAAAAAAGTTAAAGAAGGGAGCCTGAGTGATTAAGTAGTCAGGAAAAAATAAAAATTTATTACCATATTAAAACTGTCACTAAGCTAAAGAGAAGATAATAAAAATATAAAACATTGATGTGTAATGATGATGTAATAACAAATATAATATGACAATAATACTGTGATTTGTGTGTTTCTGTATGTGTAATTAGACACTGAGAAATGGAAAGAACAATTAAAAATAAATAAAATGAAACTTTAAAAGTAGTAATTTCTTTGTTGACCTATTCCAAGCAGTTATTACTAATTTATACTTTTTGCCAGATTTTTAAATAAGAAATTATATTAGATATATATCAAAAAATAAAATTATGAAATATTGCTATCATGAAAAGTAATTCTTTAAAAGTTAAGGAGAATATATGTTATTGTATTAACTTTTCATTGTGAACATTATGTTTTACACTGAGTTGGCATTAATCTATGATTTATGAGATATATGTTTTATACATTATATATTGACCATTGTCAAACTATCATGAACAACCCCCTTTAATTTGATATAAAATAACCATTATTAAATCAAAATAGTTTCAATAAATACAATTTCAACATATATGTTATACAAT
Source organism: Microcebus murinus (assembly GCF_040939455.1). Lineage (NCBI taxonomy): Eukaryota > Metazoa > Chordata > Mammalia > Primates > Cheirogaleidae > Microcebus > Microcebus murinus. The sequence continues at coordinate 21,374,993 of NC_134114.1, forward strand.
ACTGTTCGAGTATTGACAAAATATGATGATTTCAGTGGCTAAATATCAGAATTACTCAATTAAACTGACACTTTCCAGAAATATCTAATGCTTTAAATTTAATCCTACTTTTGTATAAAACCATTTTTATTTGACCCATTTTTTTAGACTTAGTAATGTCTTGAAATTTTTAAAAATTGACCTCAAGCCAAGAAATGAAATGAAATATTTTTTTATGATTCATTCTGCCTTTTCAAACCAGTTAAATGTTTTCAAACAAAGTAATGGTAAATATTGTGCATTTCCTGCATCACCCATTTCCCTAATAAGCATGTGATAGACCAGTAGGCTGATTTTTATCTACTGGCATCTTGTGATCTATGGTATCAAGTATAAAATATACTTCTAATTAGATTGTTGAACCCTGCCAGAGCCTATTATACATTTGTATTTTCCTTTAGAGAGTCTTTTAAAATCTAAGTATATATGCTTGCTGTGCCTAGCAGGCTGGACTAAATACCTCGGTGCTCCCACTGAGCCTGTGTTGGATGAAGGTAAGGAAAAAAGTTATCCAAATGTAAGTACAAAGCAGCTCATTAATTTTCATTTTCAACTAACTTTCCTATTTTTGAGAAGCAAAAGTAACTTAATACAAAGCATGATTAAAACATGTTAAAACCATATTATTTTAACGATTAATGAATTAATGAGGTACAAAATAACCTTGAGATATGTTTTATTGCCTCTTTGTTATCCCTCTCTAGCAAGATAAGATTACAATAGGGAAAAAAGGAAAGTATCTGGAAATGTCTGAGTTTTCAATCAAATATTTGCAAAAATTCTCCCATCTCCTTTATCTTTAAGCTATGTTTCAATATTTTATGTGCCTCTGTAGAAAAATCATTGAATGTCGACAAATTATAGTTCTTATTCTAGTTTTTTTCCTAAATCAGAGCCACATGATCAATTAACCTTCAACAAACTAAAATTAACTCAAAAAGCTCATGCTTATTTAAATGTGTGCCACCTTCAGTAATAATACTGAAGTTTTCTTAGTGAACTGAAAGGAACTATATTTGATACAGAGGGATTTCATCTTACTTTCAAGAATATGCTATTCCAGTAAGACTTTCCTTTAGTCTTAGGATTTTAAAATATTACAGAAACTGCTTATATGACAATTTCCACTCTGAAGTCGATAGGAATTCCGGTTACCTTACCAATAGTAAACTGATAATGTGTCTTATTTTATAAGAGCAGGATTTTTATTTTATTTTATAGGCTATCATATATTCTATCTCAAAGTGAAAGATTTCTACTAGTCAAAATGTATGCATAAGAAATTACTAAGGTAGTGATAAATAATGCTTTCAATATAAAAATCATCTACGTTTTATTTTAATTTAAAATGCAGCTACTCTTTCAAAATGCAGATTATTTGTATATGTGTAATTTACTTTTGAAAAAAGCTAAGTAAGCACTCTACATGTTTATGTCCTTTTCAATGTGTATGTTTATGGCTATTTTATAAGTATTGTAACAAACTTTTGCTACAATAAATTGTATAATATAGAGATAATATGTGATAAAATATACAGATAATAAAATAGTATATGAATACATGACCTATTGTTATGTATCATAAATTTAATAAATGTCATCTATACATGCAACTGTGATTTAAATAATAAAGTTTAATTTAAATGTCTCAAAAATTCTTACCTTAAGTGCCTACACACGTTCTATAATTTACTGGGCTTAAATTTAAGCAGTGCATTTCTGCTGACCAAGTGCTCACAATTGTTTATTATTTGGCTTGACGAAACTTTAGTTAGACTTCTCCCCTTCCCAAAGGCCCCTGAACTTTGGCTTATAGAAAAGCTTACTCAGGAAAACATCTTCCCTTAACAGGCCATTTTGAATGAAGAAATAAATATTTCCTGTTAAACTATCTTGATCATGTCGGTTCAACTCCACTTCTCACCCTCTTCCTCCTTAACGACAACAGCAACAAATTCCTGCTAGGTATCCTTACCCCTCTCTATTTTTTAAGCAATTTTGTTTGATTTTGAGACATTTGCAGTTGCTAAATGCAAAGCTTTTTCCCTATTGTAGTAGTCTTTTCTAATAACATCTCTCCTTATGTAAGTCCAGATTTATTTTTATTTGACACTGCGATTTCATACCAGATAGAAAGAAATTTCCACATCTGGTTGAGAATTAAATACCTAAGTGCCAAAATAGCATGAGTTGAACATGTAGTATTTTGTTAAAAATAAATACTATGGAACAGAAGAGGCAGGCCATTTAGAAGAATGAATAAGACTATTCCTTGCCTATACTCAACAAAGGGTAAACTCTAACTATAGTACTAAGTAAAATTCTGTGCTCTGTAGTTGAAGAGAAGTGGATTCAGAGTATAGAAACAAGTGTAGCTAAAAGGCTGAACATCTATATGAAATAAGCAAGATGAAAGGAAATGAATACCGCTTGAGTTCATAAACTTCATTAAGGAACATAATACAAACATAGTAAACAAGTGCTCTTAATTTCCTCCAAAAAATATAAGAATAAATAGTAGTGATCTGTGGTCATACAGATTGAGGTTAGAAAGATGTAAATATTATTTACATATCCAAATGGAATATAGTGAACTCATGATAAATATCTTGGTTAGGAGGATGGTAAGAACAGTTTTCCTTTTTTCTTTTCTGCTTTCTGATATCTCAGTTGTGATACTGCTTTTAGGTTAAGAATAATATAATTCAATAGCTTTTTTAAAGTAATGATTCTAAAACTTTTGAAGTGTGATGTTACTTTTCAAGTGTAATTATTTTTATACTTGCTTGTATAGTAATGGAGAAACACCTATTAATAAGGTAATATAGATCATTATTATTAAGGAGGGATTAGGTCCCATTTTACCTTTAAGAGAGTAGTTATAGCTGAATGGAATACACTACTACTATTTTTTTTTTTTTTTTTTTTTGAGACAGAGTCTTGCTTGTTGCCCAGGCTAGAGTGAGTGCCGTGGCGTCAGCCTAGCTCACAGCAACCTCAAACTCCTGGGCTCAAGCAATCCTGCTGCCTCAGCCTCCCAAGTAGCTGGGACTACAGGCATGCGCCACCATGCCTGGCTACTACTACTACTATTTTTATTCTTCAGATACAGGTACTATTCATTTACTTTGATTTATTGCATTTCTATTGCTTATTCACCTGAGATTACATTTTATTGTTTCCATCTTGAACAATAATAGTGTCATCATCATGAATGAGTTTCTTGAATCAAAAAGTGTGTACCTGCTGTTTTCCATCTGCTTTTCTTGCTCATTCCCCTTGCTGGTACACCTAAAAAGACACATAATAAATCAAGCAAAAGCTTATAGTATGATATATCTTTCAATGTTGCATACAGATATCAAAGAAACCGAGTTAATTCGAAGAACGGGAAAAAGCTTACACTTTTCATATTCATGGATAATCAATCTGCTTCCTATTTTTCTTTAATTATTGATATTGGAGTATAACATGCAAAAAATCCAAAAATCATAAATGTGCATCATGATAAATTTTTACAAATTTAATAATCTGCACAGATATAAAATGAAAAAAAGATTATAGTAAGCATAATGTTGCAAACTCATAAGGCACAGTAAAATGTTTGTCTTTTAAAATTTTAGACATTGAATTTACTGAAATATTTTTACTAAAAATTCTATGAGATATATGGTACCTCATTTCAAATTTCCCTAAAGCTTAATCAAAAGTATGCTTGTCTTCACAGGTGCTATATTTTTAAAAATATATGCAAAAAACATTGTAAATGACACTCCATTTGATTTAGATAGACCATTTATTGCTCTGGGAATCAAAATGAAGAACTAAACAGAATATATGCTTACTTTAAAACTATTTTATTAATGCATCTGTGGAGTACTTTATCATTTTTTTGCTCTTGAAGACAGATGGAAGTAAGTAGTGATAATGTAACAATTTGCATAGGCTGTTCAATCAAGTCATCCCTCCTTCCCTGAGTTGATTCAGTAGGGCACTTTGAGTCTTACAGCAATGTATTATGAATAAAAATAAATATATGTATATTGTGCATGTATATTACTTGCATGTATACAAAAAATTTTCTAAATTATTGTATTTGAAATGACATTTCTCTTCTAATACATATGCAATTTTTGATCAGGTGAAAGTTTTACCTGCAAAAGGAAAATTTGTTCTTTCAATTTACTCATCCTTGCCCACATGTGTTTAAGCAACCTTCAATAAAAGTCCTAATTGAACTCCTCACTTTTATTTTTTTCTCATCAAAGCATTCAAAATGCCAAATGTTGGCTCTCTAGCAATGCTACCAGAATAATCTATTGATTAAAGCAAAGTGGAATTTATTCCTTATCATTTTTGAGATAAATTTTGTCAGAATCTTAGCAGCATCTTAGAAGGGGTTGAATATAGGTGGGATATCTTTCAGGTTGAGTAGGGAGTCTTATTTAAGAGGAGTCTCTCAGTATGAGGGCTTAAGAAAGTCAAGGGTTTCATGGCCAGGGTTTAGAGTCAAGTCTTGTAGAGTCACTGAGCCTAGTTGAACTATCTATTTTTAGTAGTTGACTGCTTTCAGGAAGTTTCTGGAACAAACAATTAAAGTTAGGTACAACTTCATCTTCCTTAAAAAAATGTTTTCTAGACTCATATGACTATATTAACATTAGAAATGAAATAATAAGATTATGTTAATGAAGACATTAAGCTGTGTGGGTGTAGATGATTTGATTCTTAGTACTGATTACACTTTGTCATCATTTTTCAGTTTAAGCTAAAGGATAGAGCATCAACATCCAGGGAAATGTTCAGTACATTTCTTATGAAGTATCATGATCACATATTAAATATTTGAGGGTATTTATTTCAATTTCCATGAGTGTCTCGTATTCCTTTTCTTTTATTTAAAGAATCATTAGTTGGATCACTTGACAGGACAGCAACTGCACAGGAGAATTTAAAATTCTGGAGATTACACAATGAAACACTGCAATGCAGAAAATAATAACAAGAATATTGTGACTTTTTAAAGCCAAAGACTAGTTCCTAAAGTAACCCAATGCCCAGTTCCTAAATTATACCAGGAGAACAGATGTTAACTCCAATCTAAAGAGCCTACACAAACATATGGCATTATTACCCAAAGTACCTACATTTATGACTTTTTTGCTTTTCAGATCTTTTTAGAAAGTTAAAAATCAAAAAGATCTGTAGGGAGGTAGGTACAATATTCTTCCCTTAAACAGCACATATTCTATCCTGAGAAGGTCATATTATTTCTATGGAGGCCTATTCCAAACTAACAAATATCTACTTTAATGAGCCATTTGTGCTGAGAGTTCTGTAGCATTGGCAGCTTTACCTAGTTGTTTTGCTATACTCAGAACTGTGGCAGTATCATCTTCCTTACTGTGTGTGCCTCTTTTAGAGAATAAATTAGAGGCTTAAGGAGACTAGAAAGCAACTTAGAATTCCCCTGAATACTTAAACTTTTAAGTTCCTGGATGTCTAGCTTATTATGGTGTTTTCCATCTAAAAAGTCACTTAAAGGTTAAGCCAAATTACACAGGAAATCAACTGATTATTAATATAAACTGGTATCAAAGAAAGCTGAGTGGCTGTCAAATAAATTGTTCACAGACCCAAAAAGTGAGTTTCCTCACTTATTCACTTGAATCACTTGATTCACTTTAACTAAATCATGAGTTAATGCCAAGTTAGTATTGACTCATGCCAGGGGGTGAAAAAGGATGCAAAAAGCAATTTTAATAATGTGGAACATATAGGTAAAGATGTGTATTAATAGTTCAAAACTTTAAACTAGAAAAAAGAAAAGAAAATAGCTGGGGAAAATATAAATGCACATGCATATTAAAGAGTGACAGCATGAAGTTCTAGCTATCTGGGTCTTATTCCTTATTTCTTGAATGAAAACTATATACTTGTTTTTTTTTTAATTTTGCCTTTTATTTTGTTTTATTTTATTGATATAAATTTATGTGGTACAGTGTAATTTTTTTACATGGATATGTTGCTTAGTGGTGAAGTCAGGACTTTTAGTATACACGTTACCCAAAAATATACATTGAACCCATTAAGTAATTTCAAATCATCCACCTCCCTCCCACCCCACCACCCTTCTAAGTGTCCATTGCCTATAATTCCACATTCAATGTTCATATGTACACATTATTTAGCTCTGACTAGTAAGTGAGAACAAGCAGTATTTGTCTTTCTGTTTCTGAGTTCTTTTACTTAAGATAATGGCCTCTAGTCCTGTCCATGTTGCTACAAAAGACATGACTTCATAGTCTTTTTAGATGAATAGTATTCTATTGTGTATATACATGCACACCACATTCTCTTTATCCATTCATTAGTTAATGGTCACTTATGTTGATTCCTCATCTTTACTATTGGGAATAGTCCTGCTATTAATATTAACATGAGTGCAGGTATTTTTTAGATATAATGGTTTATTTTTCTTTGTGGAGATACCCAGTAGTGGGTTTGCTGGATTCAGTGATAGTTCTATTTTTAGCTTTTTTGGAAATAGTCAACTGTTTTACATAGAGGTTGTACATTTCCACTAACATTATATAAGCATTTCCCTTTCTCTGCATCCTTGCCAATATCTGTTACTTTTGTCTTTTTAATAGTAGACGTTTCAATTGATATAAAATGATATCTCATTGTAATTTTAATTTGTATCTCATTGATTAGTGGTGTTGAGGAGTTTTTTCATATGCTTGTAGGTAATTTGTATGACTTCTTTTAGAAAATATCTGTTGATGGTCTTTGCCCACTTTTTAATGGAGTTATTTGGGTTTTTATTTATTTATTTATTTGGTGGTATTTTTTAATTGTTTGTGTTCCTTGTAAAATCTGGTTATTAGTTCCCTGTCAGATGCGTAGCTTGTAAATATTTTATCCCATTCTGTATGTTGTCTAGAAATGTTTTAGTTTAATTAAGTCCCATTTGTCACTTTTTGCTTTTGTTGTCTGTGCGTTTGAGATCATAGTCATAAATTCTTTGCCTAGATCAATATCTAGAAAAGGCCTTCCAAAGTTTTCTTGTAGAAATTTTATAGGTTCAGGTCTTACACTGAAGTCTTCAATCCATCTTGAGTTGGTTTTTTTATATGGTTTCATTCTTCTGCACATGGCTATCCAATATTCCCAGCACCATTTATTGAAAAGGTTGCCTTTTCCCTGGTATATGTTCTTATCAGTGGATATGTGGCTTTACTTTTGAGTTCTCTATTTTGTCCCAATAACCTCTGTGTCTATTTTTATACCCGTACTATGCTGTTTTGGTTACTGTAGGCTTGTAGTATAATTTAAAGTCAAATAATGTGATACCTCCAGTTTTGTGGGGTTTTCTTTTATAATTATTATCTAGGTTTGCTTTGGCAACTTGGGGTCTGTGTTTTGGTTTCATACGAATTTTAGGATTTTTTTCTAATTCTGTGAAAAATGACATTGATATTTTGATAGTGATGTCATTGAATCTGTACATTGCTTTGGGCAGTATGGTCATTTTAACAATATTAATTCTTCTAGTCCATGATCATAGGATTTTTTCCATTTGTTTATGTCATCTACAATTTCCTCATGAGTGTTGTTGAGTTTTCCTTGTGGAGATTTTTTAACCTCCTTGGTTAAATATATTCCTAGTATATATTTTTTTATGATGTTGTAAATGGGATTGCCTTCTTGATTTGGTTCTTACTTTGAATAGAAACACTACTGATTTTTGTATGTTAATTTTTTACCCTGAAACTTTAATGAATTAGTTTATCAAATCAATGTCTTTTTGGTGGAGTCTTCGGGGTTTTTTTCTACATCTTGAAGACTATGTGCTTCTAGACAATTTCTAAGAATCTTCAGCATGATGTTTCTAATCTCAACAGTGTTCAAATCATTTGTGAATTAATTATGTCTCTACATGACAAACATTGGCAGAAGGACAAAGCCCTTGGAGTCTTCTCTGATGTGATAATTGTTAATAGTATCTGATAAGATTCTTTCTAGTGTTGTTCAAATAATATCTTTCTCTTACATGGCTTTCAGAGACCAGTTCATCAGATTTTTTTCATGCAGGTGTTGTTTAGGAAGATCAAGAGTGACAGGGAGAGTTAAATTTCTTATTATTTATAAGACATTTGCAAAGACATTTACTAATAGTCCTGGTAAAATGAATGTTTTTTGTCATTAAAGAGTTATTTTCAAATGTCCTATGTTGAGAACATAAAAATCAAGTAATTATAATTCTTTGTTATTGTTAGAACAATACTGCTCCCGCAAAGAAAAGCTTCAATCAATTCTAAGAATAAGCACAAAATGATAGGAATATATTTAATACATATTGCAGGTTGGTTGCATGAAATTTAGTAGCTGTTCAAAAAAGAACTCAATATTTTATATATTGTCAGCATCTTACCTTTATAATTTTATCAGAATAATGATTTTTTTTATTTCGGCATATGATAGGGGTACAGATTTTAAGGTTTCAATAAATGCCCTTTTCTCCTACCCCCACAAGTCTGAGTCTCCATCATGACCATCCCCCAGACGGTCCACATCTCACTCATTATGTATGTATATACCCACCCCCCACCCCCTGCCCAATACCCAATTACTGTAGTACCTATGTGTCCACTTAGGTGCTACTCAGTTAATACCAGTTTGCTGGTGAGTATATGTAGTTCTTGTTTTTCCATTCTTGGGATACTTCACTTAGTAGTATGGGTTCCAGCTCTAACCAGGAAAATATAAGATGTGCTATATCACCGCTGTTTCTTAGAGCTGAATAGTACTCTATGGTATACATATGCCACATTTTATTAATCCATTCTTGGATTGATGGGCACTTGGGCTGTTTCCACAGCCTTGCAATTATGAATTGTGCTGCTATAAACATTCGGGTGCAGGTGTCTTTTTTGTAGAGTGTCATTGGATCTTTTGGGTAGATGCCCAGCAATGAGATTGCTGGATCAAATGGTAGATTCACTTGTATCACTTTAAGGTATCTCCAAATTGCTTTCCACAGAGGTTGAACTAGTTTGCAGTCCCACCAGCAGTGTAGGAGTGTTCCTCTCTCTCCGCATCCACGCCAGCATTTGTTGTTCGGGGTCTTTTTGATAAAGGCCATTCTCACTGGAGTTAAGTGATATCTCATTGTGGTTTTGATTTGCATTTCTCTGATGATTAGAGATGTTGAGCATTTTTTCATATGTTTGTTGGCCATTCTTCTGTCTTCTTTAGAAAAGTTTCTGTTCAAGTCCTTTGCCCATTTTTTAATAGGGCTATTTGATTTTTTTCTTGCTGATTTTCGTGAGTTCTAAGTATATTCTAGTTATCAACCCCTTATCGGATGCGTAGGATGCAAAAATTTTCTCCCACTCTAGGTTGTCTGTTTACTCTCATGACTGTTTCTTTGGCTGTGCAGTAGCTTTGTAGTTTGATTATGTCCCATTTATTTATTTTGTTGCTGCTGTGATTGTCTTTGGGGACTTCTTCATAAACTCTTTGCCTAGGCCGATGTCTAGGAGAGTGCTTCCAACATTTTCCTCTAGAATTCTAATAGTTTCATACCTTAGGTTTAAGTCTCTTATTCAGCGTGAGTTGATGTTTGTGAGAGGTGAAAGGTGTGGGTCCTGCTTTAGCCTTCTACAAGTGGCTATCCAGTTTTCCTAGCACCATTTATTGAAAAGGGATTCTTTTCCCCAGCATATGTTTTTGTCTGCTTTTTCAAAGATTAGATGGCTATATGAGGATGGTTTTATATCAGGATTCTCAGTCCTGTTCCATTGGTCAATATTCTTATTTTTATGCCAATACCATATTGTTTTAATTACTACAGCTTTGTAGTATGGTTTGATATCTGGCATATTAATCCCTCCCATTTTGTTTTTGTTGCCTAGAATTGCTTTTGATATTCAGGGTCTTCTTTGGTTCCATACAAAGCGTAGAATTATTTTTTCTATATCTGTGAAGAATGCTGATGGGATTTTAATAGGTATTGCATTGAATCTGTAGATAAGTTCAGAATAATGATTATGACAGATAAAACATGCACCAGAGACAGTCTCAAAAATTTTACTAAAGTTTCCACACAAATATTAATTGAGAATAGTGGGCAATTTTGATTTATTGTGATAAAAAGGCTAAATAGCTCTGACTAATGTATTACATTTATGACCACTAGCAAAAATAGAAGAATACGAAATTATCTCTTAAGTTTTAACATATAATATGTAGGTATGTTTTTTGGATCAGAAACATATTATGAATTTGAGGGTATTGCTTTTTGACATGATATATACATTCACAAAATTGTGATAAAAATTACCATATTTTTCCTGATTGATAGTGATGTTTAACTAAGATAGATAAATACATACATACATACATGCATAAATTATTATAGAAGTTTTTGTGGTTAATCTTCAGTAGGTTTATTTTTAATACTGAAAAATATAATAGCATCAAAATATATGTTTTCATTTAATCCCATAGATTTAACCCAGGAAGACTCACTTTCTATTTTGATGTTAAATTTGATAAATAGTAGGTCTCTCATGACAGTTTTAAGTTAAATACTTTAGAGAATGTCAATAAAAACTTAGTTATTTCTGTTTTCTTTCCTTTTAGAAATAAATCTTTGCTACTTGGTAGCCATTCCAGGAAAGCTAAGGACATTTTAGGAAAAAAAAAAAAAAAAAAAAAAAAAATATATATATATATATATATATATATATCTCAAATGGTTCTATATTCTGAATTTGAGTCTTTAATTTGAAAAGAAAAAATCAATAATTCTTGGGAGAGATATGTTAAAAATATATAATGGATAAAAGTATTTATCATGAACAATATTTGAAACCATAGTCATAAATAGCATTATCCATTAAGAATGATATTGCTAAAATGATTAAATAGATAATGAACTTAAAGCTTCTAACTTTAGTCTAAAAGTATAATTAATTTACTATATTAATAAATCATAATAATTCCTTTAAGAATAAAAACATTTATCATCTTGAGTATGCATTCAGAACTTCATATTATACTTCTAAGGAAAATCCAAATATGACTAAATTTTAACAAAATGAAATACCTTTCATTTGATTTTGAATAAAACTTCAACTCCTGGACAGACTATAGATATTCCTGCTTCATCTGATCTGTCACTGCTTAGCTAACTGAAAGTGAGGAAATACAGAATTAAGAGAGATTGGGTAAAAACAATATATACGATCTCTCTTAATTCCTTACTTACTCACAGTTAGCTATAAACAAATAATCCCATGTTCTCTGCAAGAAACCAATTTCCTTTCTTCCTCAAGGAGGAAAGGCCATTTCCTGGAATGCACTACCCTTATTTTCATCAATGAAAACTAGAAGAAAGAAAATCAGGAACTATTTCATTATATTTTTCCCTGAGCACACATTTATGTCATCTTTATAAAATTTAGAGTAGCAAAATATAAATACATCATAACATCTCCAAAGACATTTGGACATTCTGTTACTCTGTCATTATTTTATAATGCAACAGAATAAGGGTAAGTTAAAACTACATATTATTACCAAAGTTTGTTTTCCTCTTTCAGAGGTACCCAAGTATTTACAGACTATCTGTCAATTACTCAGTTTTACATTTTTATAAAATGTTAGTGTTAACTTCTTGATTCTATTTACCCTTTAATATATTACTGATCTTACATATGTACCCATTTGTATTTTAGAACTGGGAAAGCATTTGTAGAAGACGTTGATACAATAAGGAACAACTGGGAGAAAAACATCACAGCTTCTAATTCATATCTTACTCCAGTTGATGGCTACAAACCAAGTATCCCAGGGACACATATGTAGCCAAATGAAGTTGGATTTATTACTTGCTGTATGAAATGGGAAACCATGGGAATTTTTCGCAATTTTTTGTGGTTGTATAGTATCTTTGTTTCTAGCCTCTAATTAGAAATTATTATGAGTTATCTAGGTTTTCTGGGTCTGTTCTGTCCATGTCACAACCAGTCCTAGCCAGATGTTTGTTTTCTGTGCATTGTTAACATCAGGAGAACTGCATGACCTACATACATAGGAGTATCTATAGCAGCTATCAGCTGCCATCTGTCAGGTATGGTTACTTCTTTTCCATTCTTTACCCTTAAATAAATTCTACTGTGCCAATTTTTCTAGACTTCAAACAGTAGGAAATAAAATATATTTTTTTTATTTTTTCTGAAGAAAAGTCAGATTCTAGGAGAATTAGGAAATAAAATATTTTAAATAATTTTTAAAATGGCTATTGTAAATATTATTTTTAAATAGTATTTTTATTTTTTTTATATAGCTTTTAGCAGGAAAGGTCTACACATATCATCCATATACCAAAAATTTGATTAAAAGTGTGGCCTTACACCAATGTCTAACAACCACTGAAATAAAGAAGCAAATGGGGTAAAAAGCAAAGAAACAAAGAAGACTTGATAATCTTTTCTGTAGATAAATTTTGAGTCTTATGTAAAACATAGATAGGACTGGAAATAAATAGGTTATACTAATGTTTTAATGATATTTTAAAAAAATCAGGTCCAATATTTGAAACAGAAGTTAGCTGGCTCCTAATGATTTAAGCCCTCAAAGAAGGTATACCTCTCATCACAAGCTTCATTAGTAGTAGTAAGTGAAAATTACTGGTAGGTAGAAATTTTATCAGGTGGAGCTAGAAACCATTGAATCTCATACTCCTCAATACACAATTCAATAGTATTAGCAGTTGGACATTATTAGTAGGTATAGTTACAAACACTGGAATCCATTAATTGCCAGACCATAAGAACCACCTGAACAAGTCTCAGAAGCCTCTTCTTCAAGCAGAGATCCTACATTTTGATCTGGATACAGGGACTGGAACCTTAGTTTGTCTTGTTGGATAATGAATGTTCCTGATATGTGAGAACAAATTTTAATTGAATGGTTGGTAACAAGTAAGGCAGACTGTAACAGAGACAACTGATCAACAAACTCCATTTCCTTTCCTTCCTAGACACACAGCTAGAATACATTTCCCAGCCTTCTTAGCAGTGGTGGGGTCACATGACTAAGTTTTACCCCTGCCCTGTAGAGCTACTGTTATAGAAAGAGTATACACTATAAATGATAAATATAATAAATATGTAAATTTTATAGGGTGTCAGAAGATGAAAATTACTACAGAAAAAAGAATAACCATTAAGAGGAATCAAGAACGCCCAGAGAGGGCAATGTTTTGCAGTTTTAAATAGGTGGATCAGTCAGTGATTTGCAGTTTTAAATAGGTGGATCAGTTGGTGTGACTCAATAATAAGGTGATAGTTGAGAAAAATTTGTGAAAAATGAGAGATATATACACCCCAGTGTGTATAGCTGTACGCCCATTTAAGTAGTAATTTTCATATTAATTGAGTTAACTATAATTTAGCTATGTGGATATTTGGGGAATATTCTAAATGGAACAGCCTGCCAGCAAAAAGTCCTAAACTGGGAGTGAGACTGCCATGATCCCAGGTCAACAAAGAGGTCTGTGTGCCTAGAATCATAACAGTGATGTATTATGAAATCGTGACATCAGAGAGATGCTAGAGGAACTGATAAGTCTTGTGGAGCTATTTAAATCACAGGACTTTAACATTTCCTGAATGTGAAAGGGAAACTATAGAACAAGGTTCAGCATAGAAGAAGAAGCAATCTGTCTCATATTTTGAAAGAATTACTCTGAATGATTTTTAGATTGGATTTTGGGTCAAGACTGACACACATGATTTCAACTGGAGCAACTAGAAGGATAAAGTTGTCATAATTTCTACAAAGGACTACATGTGAGAAGGTTTGTGGGTAAGATAAGGATTTAAGACCTACTCAGATTTTGGACCTCAGCATTTCAAGATATCTATTGATATCAAACTGGATATATTATGTAGTCAGCTGTAGGTGGGGAAATTTTCTCATATGTAGATACGTATCTAAGAGTGCTCATCATATAAATGATATTTAAACACATGAAAATGGAAGAATCATTAAGGGAATAACTGTAGACATCGGAAAGGAGGGGCTTAATATTTGAACCTAACTGGTTTTATAACATTAAGGGGATGTGAATCTGTGTTAAAAAAAAGCATTAATATTGAATTTAAGATTCCTGAAATAGACAAATTCTGAATGATGAATACAACCATGGGAGTAGATTTCAAAAGTGTTGATATTATAAATAAGCCAAAATAAAATTAGGAGAAAGCCAACAGAGAGTGAAAGAAAGAGAATATATCACAATTATCATCTTTAAATATAAATAATTTCATACTAGAGTTATGATTTTTCTCTTAGGTAAATTTAGTTACCTTCTGGATCCTCAGTAAATATTGAGGCTTTGAAAGTAAGAAAACAAAAAAAAAATCCTACATACTAATTATCTATTTTCCCAACATTATCTCTGACCTCATGTAACCTGCATTTTTCATGAAAATCTTTTTATAACTGGTTGACAAGATTTCAATCTTATTTTCTACTGCCCATGAATTCTTTCAATTGTCCATATTTTATGAATTTTGGTGAAATAGGTAAGTAATTATTTCTAGGTAGCCATGCCCTCAGAATTCTGACATGTTTAATTTTTCATATAGTGCCTGTATATTGATTTGAAATTCAAAAATAAGCTAAAGATTTACATTTTATCTAATTATCTTTTCTCATGACTGTAATGTAAATATTAATGACATCTTCAAATTTCAAATTGTTTACTGAAAATAATAAAATAATCTATATTTTATGCTAACAATATTTCATGCAAAAGTCATTCTTTTAAAACAAATATTTGACATTGTGTGATTTCAAAATATGTTAAGGCTAAATCCAAAATTTAATATATTTTTCTGGTAATAAGTTTTATTCAAATACTATTAAAGATAAATGCCAACTTGAATATTTGCACAAAAGAGATGAAACGGTTCTTTTTCAAGGGATTTACAATAAACCCTGATGACCAGAGCAGCATCTGTAGTTAAAATTTCAAGCAGTCCATGTGTTAGTACTGTATGTGGTGTAAGAACTTGGCATATGTAGTGTTTGATGTTTTAATCATAAGCTGCAGTATTAATTAAAGTAAACTTTTTACTTTAGGCAAATGGAGACATATTGTTATAATATATTTATAGCAACAAATGACTGTCTTAAGTAACATTTTGTCTGCAGATAAACAATTCAAACCTCCATTAAAAAAGGGATATTAATCTATCTACTACTAAAATATAAGGTTTCAGTATTCCTTATTCATAACTAACTCCAAAATGTGCTACATGTTAGTATTTAACAGCACTTTCTCTACCCACAAATAAGTGCCTAGAGACTAGATGAGAACATTGTTTTCAACCTAATCTTAATTTGTAAAATGTTAATTAAATTTGTGATCTTACTTGGAGTGAATTTGAAGTATATTTGGTAGTACATGTCTGGAGTTTTGTTAATGTACATCAAAGTGGTCATTACTCTGCCAACTGCTTTTCAAGCATAGTAACTTTTGCTTTATTTTCAATCACCTGTATTTTGATATGATAGTCTATCTTCCTTATGCTAAATATAACATCTTCTATACTTCACATTCCTTGAATAATTGTTCAATACTTTATTCACTAAAGAAAATAAATTGATCAGGTAAAGTAAAGTTAGTTGTCTCTCTCTTTGATTTATATGTGAAAGAAGACAAGTAGTGCATTTTAAGTGAATTTATAAGTGAAGAGGGATACCTATGGACTCATCTTAGTCTGTCTGACAATTTCTTTTCTATGCTAAAACTGTTAACTAAGAAGAAGCAAAGACCAGACTGCAAAGCAATAAGACAAGGCATTCATTGAAGTCTTATGAATTGCAATTCAGGAGGCACAGATTCAGCTAGAAGCCATATTGTGTTTGGAAGAGAGGGAAGAGAGTAGGGGTATAAAAAGGAAGCTAATGATGATTATACAAGACATTTTGGAATAATTGTCATTGGTAGAAGTGGCTGGCTTTGTACACGAGCCTATAATTCATTGGTTGTCACTGTTCAGGAGTTGCAGCACTGGCAAAATTCAACTATCTTCCATGATGATGTGGTTGTGGTGGTATGGCCCAGTTTAATGGTTCAAGTCAAATTCCTTTTTTCTGTGTTTGTTTTCTGCAAGTCTGCAAGTCATGCAGGCAGTCCTTCTTAAAATGGTCTCCTGACTCCATGTTAGAACTCTGAACCAGTGATGCCATTTTATATATCATATTTCATATTTCCCATTTTTGATCAAGATCCAAAGTGAGGAATCATTGCTGATCAATGACCAGTGATTTGTTATCTGTTTCCCTCAGAGCTAGAAATGCCTGTTTCTATAGCATCATGTTCCACAGAGGGGGTTTTTGAAAATCAACATGCATCGAAGGCTTCAGAAATTGGGCAAATTTGAGCAACAAGGGAGCCATTCTAAGAAAGAGATCCAACTCCATCCATGGTGATTGACAGTGTATCAGGAGAGAAATATATTTGATTAATTGTATCTAAATATTGTAACATCATGATCTTAACATTTTGAGCAATCTGACAGCAATGAGAAACACAGATAATACAAGCATTAAAAAGAATGATAATAAGCATTAGAAGAGAGATAACAATTATTAATAATTGTATTCCATTCTGAAGATGCTGCTAACACCTTTGGGAAGCCAGAAAAATCTGTGATAAATAGTGAGAAAATCTCTGTGAAGATATTATTTTTAAAGATTTGTCTAATTTTAATATAGCTGAAGTTTCTAATTCAACCTAATAGGATGTGTTTATCCATGGGTAACAAGAAGTATTTACAAGTGCACAGACTCTTCTTTGGGCAGCCAGTAAATCATCTAAATGATTGTTATTGTTGAAAGGCACATGGGGAAGAGACTTTAAGGATTTTTGTTGAGCTCTAATGGTTATGATAGTAGAATATGCAATTCTACTTACAGTATTGAAGAGGATCTGAATCATGTATTCATTCTGGAATGTTTCTATACCTATGAAAAACCCAAAAAATTTTACTATGTGTCAGCCTTTGCTGGGATTAACACCACCAGAAAGGCCACAGCCTTGCAAGTGATATTATCTTTATATTCAGAAGGATCTTCTTCAGAGTAATCATCAATTACTGAAAGAGGCCCTCTTGTTACGTGGGGTTTGGAGTGGATTTAGTGGTCAATGCTTTCAACACTAAAAGAAGGGAGGTAAGATAGCCTGAAGGCAAGCACCTCCCCGTTTCCTACTGCTTTTGCATTCATATGCCCAAGGAGCCTACTGTTGGCTGCAAACAAGAATGTAGCCCTTTTGAGCACAGAAGAAGGCCTGTCAGATTTTGTAAATTAACAGAGCCATTTAGGGTAGACTAGAAAGAATAGCATGCCACCAAGACTTGGTGTGGGGTAAGGTCTAAGTTTGATTGGTGATATTGAATTTGAAAACCTGCAAGACAATAGGCTTCCTGGATCTCCATACATGTTACAGAACCCACTCTTTTGCAGAGAGGGTAGTGTTTTAAGTTTCATTTTTACAAGTGGTGTCCAGAAAAGATGTGGATAAGGGAATTGAGAAGACAGTTGTGTTTTCAGGGATATTAATAAGTTTGTATATCAATGGTAACTGAAGGAGCTAGCAAGAAAGAACTAGGACTAGTGAAGCCAATATAGTTGTATTCAGTAGGCATCATCTAATGGCTCGTTTTGGCATGACACTGTAAAATTTAGTAGAGAAGAAACATAGGCAATGGGAACAACAATTGAGTCGTTGATTTTTGAGAAAGTTTCTTTTGGGGAAATATGGGAAATCCAACACTCAGAGAGATTTACAGAAATGGCTAAAAACTGTAAATATTGGATTGTGACATTATTTATTCAGGGTGTGGAATAGCAAATAATGAGGCAAAAACAGAGGTAATTCAACTTCATTATAGAGAAGAGTTGGGAAGATGCCATATGTCTTCAGAAGATCCTCAAAAGATTGTCTAATCAGTACAGGAATTCCGAAAGGTCAAGATATTTAATAATGACTTCTGTAGTAATGAGGATTAGCAATGGAGACCAAAAGGAATGAAAAAGATTTGCAAGTAGTTAAGAGCAGGACCTAAATCAATTTTATTTGGCGTAAAAGGGCTAATAACATTTAAAAGGAAGTAATCAAAAAGAGTAAGCCAAATAAATACCACAGCAATGGAGCATATTCTAGTTGATATTCTAAAATCTAAGTTATAAATATACCTTTAGAAAACGCATTATTTTTGACAATTGTAGGAGGATGAAGGTAGAAAATGATGTCATGGCCCTTGTAAAATCTTAATGAAAATAAATTATTCCAATAATTAGAGTTAAGATTAGTGTTAGAATAATAATGAGTAAACAATATTCTGAAGTGATATACAGACCTGGTCCAGAGGCTTGGGACAACTGTCAACTTCTGATGCTGTCTGTTTCTTTGTTCCAAGATTGAGCTGAATAGTTTCTGGTCAGTTTTACCTTCAAATCATCATAAAATTGAGATATCCGTTATGGAGATTTGGCCTTTTTTTTAATGAGAAATATGTATTTATGAGTCAACGCCCTAAGCTTAATGGCCCAAGACTGGTTGACAGTATCTGATAAGGTCCTTTCCATCTCTTTGTAAGGTATCTCCATGTAGGTGCCATTTCCAGTATATAAAATCCGTAGTTGTAAATTATGTTGACATTGCTTTTTGTCTCCCTGGAGCACACTGTGGAAAGATAGCTCTGATGATATTTTTATTTGCTGTAACACCTGGATCAATTCTTTACAATAAATAAGTAAGCATTCCACCTTTAATTAGATTTGTTTTGTAAAATCATGGTCTAATCACATGGGTCTTCCAGTATTTGTTGCAAATGAAGACAGCCTGTATTTTTCAAAAGGAGATCTACAATTAAGTAGAACTATAGGCAGAGCTTTCAGATGAGGCAGATTGAAGGATTTGACTAATTTTGTCAGTTGGATCTTAATTGTTCCATTAGTACGTCCCACTGTTCCAGAGGGGATGGTAGGCACAGTGCAAATTCAGAATAGATCAAATCTTACATATTGATTGTATAATCTATCCGGTAAAATGAGTGCCTCAGTCATTAGGCAGTTCCAAGGGAAGGCCCATATAGGGATTGCTTTTTCTAATAGGATTTTAGTTTCTGCTGAGGCTGTTGCTCTGCAACAGGGAGACTTCAACCCAGTAGGAAAACACACAAATCATAAACAAGACAAATTTATATTCTCGAGATGGTGGCAGATGAATAAAACCTAGCTGCCATGTTTCATAACGTTATGAATGCAAAGGAGAATGCCTCATATACTATGAATAGGTTTTCCAGGTATGTGTTTGGGACAGATTGGGCATCTTTAAGTGGCCTTTGGAGAGAGTTTCCAGTAATATGTTTTTTTTTTCAAAAAAATCATTTTATCAACTTCCTAGTGAGTTAAGTGATGACTATACTGTAATATTTGATCTTAGAGACCATCTGGTAAGACTGGTCTCTTATTGGGACCATACCATAGATTGGTTTTGGGGTTATGAAAACATCTTCAAGTTTCTGTTTCTGTTTTGTTTTTTTTTTCTTTTTTAATTTGGAGGATATCTGTTTTGCATTGAGGATGCAGTTTTTGATTGTGACAAATTAGCTATTAGAGAGCTTAAAGAGCTATTGAGCTATGAATGGTTGGTTTGAAGAACCTGTGTCAGCTTTTGCAGCTATATCAGCCAAATAATTTTCTTCACATTCTTCTGTATCCATTGATAAGTGTCCTGGGCTTTTAGTTGTTGCTAAGGACTTAGATTTATGGGTAGCGTTGAGTAATTCCTGGGCATAGTCACTGTTTTTTGTTTTTGTTTTGTTTGTTTTTTTAAATATTTTGGCCAGTAGAGGTCATAAAACTTCTTCATTTCCAGAGCATGTCAAAATAATGTGCCTCCCCAAAAGCATAGCAGCTATCAGTATAGATATTTTCAGTCTTATTAATTGCCATCGTAAGGGTCCAGGGGAGAGTAAAGAGTTTTCCTGTTGGGCAGGAGTGACCTCCGGTTAGGAAAACACTTTCAATACTTTCAGACAGTAAGACAACAGCATAGCCAGCTTGATATTTCTCTGAGTTATTGCGAAGGTAAAGACCATCCATAAAACAAACAAGTTCAGCATTTGAAATGGGAGTTTCTTGTAGGTCCTATCTGGGAATTCCTAAAGTATCAGAGTTATACAGTCGTGTGTCATCTTGTCAGAAGGAAGAGGAAGTAAAGTGGCAAGATTCAAAAAGTTGCAGTGAGCAATGGTTAGAGTAGAAGGTGATTATAATAGGATCTTGTAAGAAGAGAGTGTCCCTGCCGAGAAAAGCTAGTGTGATGAGAGCTGAGTGAGGCCTCAATAGAGTGAGGGGCATGGACAATTAGCAAAGAGCCCATAATTAATTCTTAGATTGCCTGTAATAAATTTTCAGTTGCTGCGATGTATACAAGGTGGGTGTCTTTTTGGCCACAAGGTCTAAATGTTGGCTGCAACATCTGAGGGGTCTCTGATGATCTCTATGCTTTTGGGTAAGAACCCCTAAGGTGATTCCACATTGTTCACAAAGAAAAAGGGAGAAGAAAAAGTTGTAATTAGGATGTCCTAATAAATAGGGCTCAAGAAGAATCTCCCTAATATTCTCAAAAGAGGAAGAGGCTTCTTCTGGCCACTGCATAGGTTTGGGATGATCAGCTTTTAGGAGGAAATATAGAAGTTGAGTCATTGAGAAGAAATATGGTATACATTATTTACAGTATTGTTGAGGATGAGGGAAAACTTCCCCTTCACCTTCTTAAAGTTGGTTGAAAAGTTAGCTGACAAAAGATGATTAGTAGGAAAAAGACATACAAATTTATTAATGTGCATAGGGCGAAATCACAGTGATTACACTACAATGCAATGAGGTACAGATGGTCACATACCCTTCTTCTTAGGGGAAAGAGAAATGAGGAAGGGTGGATGATTTGTAGAGGCTATTAAATGATTTATATGGAAATTTAATTGGCTTAAAGAACATACAATGGCCTGGGACAATGTCTGTTGGGTCTGCAAAGCAAACAATGGTTTGCGATATGTCTGCCTAGGTTTGTTGACAGACCTCAGTCTTTCCTCCTATGATATGAGTTCAGTTAATAAAAATTCAGGGAATGGGCCAGAGGTAACTATTTAGTTGTTTGCTGGTTCCAGTTTTTAGGAAGATAGGGAATAACTTCATCCTGTGCTTTGGGAGGGAGAGAGAGAGATCAAGAGACAGAAGTGGAGAGGGAAGGTCAGAATGACATTCAGGCTTCTTCACTTCAGCCTGTGAAAGTGACATATATTGAAGTATCAATTTCTGAGCCCCGACAGTATCCTGCTAATCTCGAGAACCCTCTGAGTTACCTTTTGGACACATGGGCAAAAAAAAAGCCAAGACTGCTTCTATTCTTTGATAATCCAGCAAAAGACTTTGTCCTGACAATTAATGTTCTAAATAATTTACTAGTGGGAGAGAGAATTGTAGCTTCTCTTTTAAAAACGGATAGCCCTTGGTAGCTAATTTCATTAATAGGTAGTGTCTGTCCTCTATGGAGTCCTCTAGAATAAAGGAGCAAAGTAATGTCTCCCACATCCTGGATAAGAACATAATGTAAAGGAAATTCAAAGCCTGCTGCATATGCTTTTAAGACTTGAGAGAGGGATGGGGGATTTCAGTATACTTCTGAGGCATTACCGTGCAGGCATATTGTTTTCCTTCCCACATGAAGGCAAAAAGATATTGGCTATTGGGATCAACCAGGATGCTAAAGAGAGCCCTACAGAGGTCAATCACAATGAAAACCTCACTGTCTGGTTGTATGGCTGGTAGTAATGTATGTGGGTTAGATACTACTGGATACTGGGGAATTACATTTTTACTGATGGCTCTTAAGTCTTGGAAAAATCTCCATCTTCCTTGTTATTTAGTCTTTTGTACCAGAGGTATTTTTACTGATACCTCAAAATATGACACTTTTTTTTTTTTTTTTTTGAGGTAGAGTCTCACTCTGTTGCCCAGGCTGGAGTGCCATGGTGTCAGACCAGTTCACAGCAACCTCAAACTCCTGGGCTCAAGCAATACTTCTGCCTCAGCCTTCCGGGTTGCTGGGACTACAGGCATGTGCCAACATGCCCAACTACTTTTTTCTATATATTTTTAGTTGTCCAGCTAATTTCTTTCTATTTTTAGTAGAGATGGGGTCTCACTCTCTCCCAGGCTGATCTCAAACTCCTGAGCTCAAATGATCCTCCTGCCTCAGCCTCCCAGAGTGCTAGGATTACAGGTTTGAGCCACCACACCCGGCATCAAAGTGTCAAAATATGACACTTTGATTTGCTGAACAGAAGAAGCCTCAAAATCTTTCTGAGCTTCCCTTTTCCCCTCCCAATCTCTCAATGTCTCTCTCCCAAAGCACAGGATGAGGTTGTTCTGTGAAGTTCCCTTATCTGCCTAACGACCAGAAACACTAAAGAAGAAAACAATTACCTCTGGTCCCTTCCTTATTACCTGAGCTAGTGCATGAAAAGATTAGCCCCTGCTAGAGGTAATCCTCAATAATTGTTTTTATTTACTTAATGTCTTCCTGGCACAAATGGTATTGTTTAATATTTGGAAGTCTTTTGGTCCACATGTATGTATTTTACTGGATGGTGCTGAATGAATGTAGCCAATGGCCGTAGTGCATTAGGACCACAAGTTTTTAGGTATAGAAGTTAGTTGGTCCTGAAATGTTTCATTAGGAGATATTTCTCCTTGTTTTCAAGATGGAGTATTTAGTGGGTTCCTTCAGAATTCCCTCTATAATAGTTTTTTTCTACATTAATACATTTCCCCTTTTTGAGAGAAAGAGATGTGAGCTTTGTGAGCTTCCAGAAATCTCAGCCAATTAAGTTAACGGGAGCCAAAGGGGCTAATAGAAACTGATGAGAACCCTGGAGTCCACTGATTTGAAAGGCTATGAGAAGAAATTGGTACACTGTCATCCATTGATTTGAAACTCCAACTATTTGTATTTTGCTGTTATGCTGAGGGAGGGAAACAGAAAGTGTGGTTGGAAGGGTGGTTGAAAGGGTGGCTCTTGTGTCACTGAGGGCTGTAGCAGCATCTTTGTTAATAATTATTTCAATCTCACCTAAAGTATTAGTCGAAGAAAGCCTCCCTTTATTCCTTGGAGAATCCCTAGCATTTTGTTTTACAAGAGAAAGGAAAGGGCTTTTTCTCATGTTCCTTGTCTGAAACACATTTCATAAGAGGAAGATCAGATTTCTAAGTAAAGGAAAAAAAAAAAAACATATAGGAAATGAGTTATTTAAAGATCTTCATCTGAATACTTTTATATGCCATTTACAAAAATGAAAGTAAATTTTCTAAAGGGATGTGTAAAGCTGTTTCCTAATTGTCACTTTATAACTTCTTTTTGATAATTAATATGAAATATGATCTGAAATTAATGTCAATAATGATTAGGCTATAATATCATATAACTATTTTCATTCAAATTAATACTGATGTTTAAACATGCTACACACAGACCTGTTATTTACATGTCCTCTATTACAATAGATTGCACTGTTACACAAAATGGTGAGTTTAAGAGATTATGCTATCTATTTTAAATGGTTATTACTTGCTAAATTGACAAAATTATACACACTTCAAGAATATTGCCTAAATAAGCTCTCTAGAGTATAAGTTTTTTAAATTTCTTCTTTCACATATTTAAGCAAGGGTCTTAAATTTATATTCAGAGAAGGATATTTAGCTATTTGTATTTATCAGCTACTACTTTGTGTGACACCAGAGAACATAATGAAGAAGAAATGATTTGAATAATTAATTTTAAACCTCCCAGATTATATGACTCAACATCTGGCAAATTTACAAGATAAAAACATTAGAATTTTTATGACATGTAGTTTCCATTCATTCACTGTAACTAATGTTTATGAGCCTCAATATGGAAACCTGTTCTGGTTCTCTATGCCCCTGCCTTTCTCATGGATAACATTACTGGAACAAAAAGTTCTGCGTATCACTTAGTGAGTAAATGGATGTAGATAAATACATACATACACAAAAGAACAACAATTATAGTTTGTATAGCTGTCAAATAAGCTTTTCTATATATTACTTAAGCAACCAAAGAGTTAAAATTGATTTGAACAAGTGAAAGTCTTAAAATAAATTTCAGATATTAAAACATAGATGAAAGAGTAGTGAATATATAGTGCTAAAAGGGGAGTTGATTGTTCAGCTTATTTTTTCATAAGTAAATTGTAAATGCTCCTTATATATTTGAAAGACATATAAATGTGTGTGTAACATACACACATATACACATATATATACATACACATACACACATATATCTCACAAAGCAAAAACATCAACAACAAAGCACCACAAAAGGTAATTTAGATAAATTTCCTTTTATGAATTTGTATGTGTTCACCTACATGCATATTTCTCAAAATAAGAACATTTGAAAAATAATTTGTTTTACTAAACTGCTGTTTGTTTTAAAAGTGATACAATTTATTCCTGGAAACATTACCAGAAAGCAGATTGTAGAAAATCATATCTGAGTGTGTACTTTTAAACCAAAAAATAAAGAGACTTCATGGTTATTTTAAATGATATACTACTACTGGGAATATGTACTTTTAGAAATATGCTTCTGCAGCTGAAGTAAATTAATCTAGTGAAGGGGAAGAAAATATTTTTTTCTTCAGCCCTCATAGGTTTTAGTTAGAATGAACCACTGTAACAAAAGATAGATTAACAGGAGAAAAACAAGCCCAAGTTTACTAACATGTATATTTTATATACACAGACACTTGCAACTTACAATGGGATTATGTCTCATATAAACATCATAAGGTGAAAATATCATAAGTCAAAAGTTTTCTGAAAATCTGTTTCTGGAGATCTATTTCAATAAGACTCATAATATTCAATCTAGGAAGAAGAAAGAGATCCACTACCAAATCCTTATCTTACATTCATTTTCTGCATAAATGCATATGATTACTTTTGGGGGTAATACATCCACTCCCAAACTATTATTTTGGGAGATTTCAAAAATAAATAATAAGATTCACAATATATCAAAATAATAAAACATCTGTAAATAAATAAAATCTATTTCTGAAACATTAATATGTAGGTCCAATGGATGGAATTTTATGAAAGTTCTTTACTGTAAAAACTTATAGTACTATGAACATTATGTTGGAGCTCAGAAACCGACACTCTAAAATATGGCATTTTGACATGCTGAACTGAAGAAGAAACCTCAAGGTTTCTCTGACCCCTTGTTCTGTCTCTCAATCCTCTGTCTCTCCCAAAGCACAAGAGGAAGTTGTTCTCTGAAGTTTCTTTATCTCCCTAAAGACCAGAACCATGAAAGAAGAAAACAATTACCTCTGGTTCTTTCCCTGAGTTTTCATTAACTGAATTCATATCACAGGAGGAAAGATTAAAGTCTGTCCACAAATCTGGACAGACTTTTGTCATAAAACTTTGTCTGCTCTATAGGTCCAAGAGACTTTGTCCCAGGCCATTGTGTGTTCTTCAAATCCATTGAATTCCCCTAAGAATCATTTACTCCTCCCATAAAATCATCAACATATTCCCCTAAGAAGTAGTGTATATAAACATCTATATCCATTGGGATATTGGGCAACTACTCTGTGGTTCTCCCCCACACATGTGCTAATAAATTTGTGTGTCATTTCTCTTATTAATCTGCCTTTTGTGAATTGATTTTTCAGTGAAACTTTAGAGGGTGAAGTGGAAGTTTTCCCTTGGCCCCTACAATGGCTTGATTAGATTACAATTTTCAAATATCACATTAAAGTGTTTGTTATGGTACCTGTAATTTTATTTGACATTTTCTCTATGAAAATTTATAATTGCTTGTCAGATGTCATGAATCATATTATTCAGTGGTTGGAGAGGTATGTTGTTTGAAGGAACAGCTAGATGTACAGCAATACTTATTTATACATAGGTAGAGTGATAAATAAGCAGATAAGAAAAGACTGGTGCATAATAAAAATGTATTTCTTATTCTTTAAAGCAAGATACATTTTATTAATATTTTTATCATAAAATCTTGTACTGTAATTTCTTTAGGAAAACATGCTATATTGAGCATGATTTATTCATGTCTTCTTTTAAAGAACCATATTATTATTGTACAAATTGACCAAATTCAAAAACTGTAAAAATGAATTTGAAGAAAATATAATTTCATTGTATAATCTTTGAATTATTCAAAATACTACATTTATTTTGTATTCATAAAGTAGGAACTTATTTCCATATTGAACAAAGACAGTACTCAGAATTAAATAAGCACTCTTTTAATATTTTCAAAATATTATGCAACAGTTGCTGTTATGTTGGTGTTTTTCTCTCTGCCTCATTTTCTATGATTGCTGCATTTTAGGGAACGATAAGATACTTCTTACTATCCAATACTATTCATAGTTACAGTCAGGTATGTTTGATCAGTTATAAATCTATGAAATAGAGAAAAGTGAAATTTCTATGTCAGTTTAAATTAAAAGTGCATGTAATATAAAAAATATCTTTATGCCACATTCTTTTCTGTTATATAAGAATTTTTAATATCGTATGTTTTGATATGTAGGTTCATTTTATGTTTCTCTTCTAAAATTTACATGTATTGAAAAACTATGTCCACCTTGTGAAAAAGCATATCTGTAAAATAAAGAACCACATGCTGCCTTTGGCATGCAATTCGTTGTGCTTCTTTTAAATAGTCCTTTTAAGCCCAATGAATCTTATTTTAATATTAATTGTAACATTTTGCACTTAGTCCTTTTCCTCTGAAGAAAGCCAAAGCATTTAGCAATGAAAAATCTCAGCCATCAACTAGGACAAATATGTGAGGAAGGACTCCATAAATGAAAATCCAATTTAAACTAGGAAGTGATTTGAATTCACACCCCTTTCAATTGGGCCACAGGAAAAGAACCAATTTTTCACCAACCCTAAAGATTTGCAGCAGATGATACAGGTAAATTCCACTACTGGGGTCCTTGTTGTTCAAAAGACATATGGGAAGGAGTGAAAGACAAGAATTACACACTAAACCTGTCTACATGAAGCTGATAAAATGGATTATAGCATGCCAGGCATGGCCAGATTCATTCCAGGAAGCAAAACTTTATAAGTAATACATTTTGGGGCAATGCATACTGATCAGAAAGCCCAGAAGCACAGCAAAAACAAACAAACAAACACACACATACACAAAAACAACAATTTTTTTTTACTCTTTTGTGTATAAATGGTGGTTAAATGTACAGTTCTTAGTGTCAGAAAGAACATTGTTTAAATCCTCATTCAGTCCTTTGCCAGCTTAAAGATTTTATGCCTTCACCTGAGAAGGAAAATGACACATTTTCTGCCAGATTGTGAAACTATCATTTAAATGAGGTATATATACAGTTTTTAAGTTTGTATTTGGTTAATTAGAAATATTCAATAAGCAACAAATATCATTAGTATATTTATGCAGATGTAAATTTATAAAAATGAACATATTTCATATTTACTTCAATTTAGTATTCCTAATCAAAACTTATATTTTTGTTAAATAATTTAAATAAATATTTCCTTTATTTTTATTTAAAAATAATTATTTAAATAGTGTTATGATCTCCCTCCTGTTATCAATTTGTTTTTGTAAGTTTATTCCTTGGAATCTTTAAGTATCCTTAAAAATCAAAATTCAGAACTCATCTTTTTATTTTGCTGATAAAATTGTAAACATGAGTTGCATTATATATTAAAATATAAACCTTTCTGTATGCAGGCACTTATATTTTATTATAATTTAAATCAAATATTCCTCTGTAATATCATCAATGAATTAAGTACTCTCAACTTTTCCAAGAGAATTTTAATTCCAAAATATATTATCAATAGTCAGAAAAAAAATGTTTACTTATAGTTATCTCTGTAAATTAAGAATGGTTTAGTGTCAACAGAAGTAGTACTTTGTTACTTTAAGTGAAAATTATCCAAAAAAAAAAAAAAACTGTAAATCTCTGACATATAATCTTAACAACAAAAACAGCTTTTCTCTCTTGAAATTTCTATTAATCTGCAACAGGTCTTTCTTGACCTTTCACCCTGTGCCATGGTGTTGGCAGCTGGACTTTGGACTTTCCAGCCTCCATAACCACAATCCAATAAATTACTGTTCATTATAAGTTACCAGTCTGTGGTATTTTGTTGAAGCAGCAAAAATCAAACTGAGATACTATTGAGTCAACTTGCTACCCCTATAACCCTTGAACATGGTAAGTGCATATTCACCAACTAAAGTGACAGAGGAGGAAGAATCTAAAGAAACATGTCCTGGCACATGTATATATCCCTGCTAAAGGGTGTGAGCTAGAGAAACCTGCAGACCACAATCTGCATGCACATCACGCTCTAGAATAAAATTCTGAAACTTTTAGGTGAATGTGGCTAACTCATGAAAATATACTCAGTAAAATGACTGTTGTCTTAAGACCAGCATACATTAAAATAAAAGTTTCTCTTATCTTTTGAGGCTACATCTAGACATCCATTATTAGTAATTTCTTCATATTCCACATAAAAGGAAAGAGACTTTAGCCATGAGTTTATAATGATTCATCAGATGATAGTATTTAACACTGGTTGAAAGATCATTTCAGTTTTCTCCAAGATGTTCATGATTAGATTAACATATAACAAACATGTAGTATATGGAACTAATCTGCTTATCAATGAAAAATTCTGACTTCATCCAAATTTTTGGGATGGTTTGTGATTATAAAATATGCTTTTAATAATCAGGGAAATTTTTAATATATTTATATTTAATCATAAAAATTAGAAAATGTATAAAATAACAAATGTGACTGACTACTGTTGGGGGCTGATTCTGGTGTTATGCCTTATACTAATCATTCACTACAGCCAGTAAAGTACGCGTGCTGCCTGACACAGCAGTAGTCAGACATGGTTGCTGCCTTGTGACTTGATAAGAGGCCTGAGTTGTTACACATAAGCAAATGCTCCCAACTCCCACATGGAGGGCCCCCGTGGTGGGAGTCTGGAGGCCATGACAAGAAGAGAACAAGAAGAACTCTCCCAAGAACTGGCCCCCGATTGATGGTTGGTAGTCAATGACAGGTAAGACTCCCCATGGGGAGGGCAACCTAAGACAGACACAACCATGGGGGCCAGGGAGGAGCTGCCGCCTAGGATTGAGACCAAGAAGCACTTCAAATGGCTGCATTGTTTTATGTTACCTATCTTGGCCTTGGCTTTTGAGCTCTTTCCAGCACCTTAACTTTAGTAACCATTAGAGGTCTGAGACCATGGGAAATTGTTCCCTTTTGAAACAACTCTGGAATTGACTGATATTGCTGCTATGCTCAGATGCTCACATACAAGGAACTAACCTTGGGTCTGGGGGGTATAAAAAGTAAAGTGACCAGTGCATCGGTCACTTGAGTCATTGTCATGTCCATGTGTGTCTGTGTTGTTATTTTATGTTCTGCGTCATCCCCCGTCCTGTAATCGGGCCACGTCAGACTACCTTAAACTTCAAAATGTTTACAAATAGATATATGATATTTATTGATGCTAACAAATATTTATGAGGCCCCAATTATGTACTAAACTTTACTCAGCCAATGAGTGTCACAGGATCACTGCTTTTATAACATATATATTGTAATAGCTACGAGAGTGGGGGTATGGTAACTGGGGAATGAAATAGAAATATGATTTCTTGAAATTAATATTCAAACCTTATTTCATATTTTCATTTTCACTTCAGCAGCTATTTAAGATCTGTTTACACTAAAACTTTTAAGAGACTTCTAATTGCTAATCTAACAAGGTTATCAAAGATGATAAGATCCACTACCTTTTGTGTTTTATTGTTGTAAAAATATTTGAGGTTATAATAATTCAGTTTTATGTACAATAGCAAAGTAGAGTTGTTCCCAGTATTAATGTTTGTTATTAAGCTTTTCAGAAGACTGCTAACTCAAGTGGTCTATAGTTGAATGCACTCTAATGCCAGATGGAGTATCAGAAAATGTGTATGAGACTTTAATTATCTGAAAACCCAAAATGAACTGCAACTCATGATACCTGGGGATTTTAATGAAGAGCATACATATGTTCTTCTTGCTAATTGAAGATGAGCTTCATTTTAACGGATTTAATCCCCTGAGAATTTCAACATAAAAAGAGAATCGAAAAGAATTTTAAAAACCCAAAATAAACTTTGCTAAAACTATGTCTGTTGAATGGAAAATTATTGGAAGTTTTTTATGGCAAATGATTGTGTTGAACATGTAAAATATCTATGACACAGCCGTTAAGGAAAGTAAATTTAGTAATTATTTCAAAGTTATCAAAAAGTGATATTCAATCAAAACAGTGGTATATCTGAATAAAGTATTAGATATACAGATTTAAAGCTACTTATTAGATGGACTAAAAGATTGAGCTGTAAATAATACATTAATAATCACTATCCTTTGGAAATAGAAAGTTGAGAAGCAAATTCAATGTAAATGTAATAAATAAATGTAATAAAATAGAGATTAGT
This sequence comes from Microcebus murinus, assembly GCF_040939455.1. Lineage (NCBI taxonomy): Eukaryota > Metazoa > Chordata > Mammalia > Primates > Cheirogaleidae > Microcebus > Microcebus murinus. Next base: position 21,405,771 of record NC_134114.1, read on the forward strand.
TCCAAAAGTTAACAATTTAGAATATAGGAGATTCTAAATGTTAACTGGAAGCCGTGTGATTTGTTCAATGGTAAGTCTATGTATAAGTTGTCACAGGAGCAGATGACAACTAATTTGGCTAATTCAAACTCTGCTTTGGGGAAATAAATGGAGATAATCCCCTGCAAATAATAAATGTAAGTATGAATAATTCTGGAGAAGAAGGTGAGGTAGGGAAGAAGATCATTTGTCAGAAGAAAAACCAATTAAAAAAGGAACCTATGGTTCAAACACGAGGGAGAGTAGAAAATAGCCAGAGAGACAGTCAAATGACCAGACTATGGATTAAAAAAAAAATGGGACGGGGTTATGGGGTAAGAAGCAGATAATTGTCCAGATATACTACAGAACCACCCAAAGTAGGCAGCACAGTACTGATCCACATGGCAGGCATTTTGTTTATCTTGTGCTAAGTAAGAAATGCCATGACAACTTGATGCTGTCACACATCCATTTGACAGGACTGTTTATCCTCAAAATATTTTGTGTTAAAAATATGATGATATAGTTCTAATGGGATACTACTCAAAAATTTTTAAATACTGCTTAACTTGAGTTTGGCTTAGTTTGAAAAGATTCAGGGGACCCAAGTAAATTTGAAGATAAGAGAATAAAGTCAGGTTGATAAAATATTAAAAATAAATTTTACCATAATTTTCAGCTCTTTTATAAATACTTATTTCAGCTTAGCATCCAACCATTGGAAGAAACAAATGGGTTTATCATTTTAATAATATTATACAGTTGGAGCAAAACATAGGAAATTAAATGCATTGATTTTTGAAACTTTTCTTGTTTAGATACTTTCAATCCATGTCCTACTATTTTATAATTCTGATTAATATGTTTTTGTTCTCTCGTATTGGCTTATTTTTTCATCTGGTGTGAAAAACACAATTTGTTTTTGATATAACCAGACTATCATAAACTTCTCTATCAATATACTTTCTTTAAGCCAAATCTATGACTATATGTTTATATAACAAATAGTAGGTCATTTTAATTTCCAATAAAGAATACATTCCAGATCACATAAACTCTACCTAACTTTTTAAGTGTATACATGGAAAAATCTATTCCTGTAAGTTTTTCTGTTTCATTGACATCTTTCTACAATCTTGTGCTTTTTCACTAAACTATGATCAGTATTGAATCAATATGAGGAGTTTTCAAGGACAGGCAATATAACAATGAAGGATAAAGACTGGAAATTGTTACCAGGATAAATATTTACCTTTGTTGTGGTGATAAAAGTGCCCACATTGACTTAGGTCGCTACTGAATCAACACAGTTATAATGTTGGGGGCTTAGTCTCTGCTATAAACATCACCTGATGGATTTATTTGAAGATGAAAGAGGCCCTGGGATGAGTGCTCAAGTTCCTTATGGATAGTCAAGAATTATATCTGGGGTTGTGGTTTTTACTTGTTTCTTTGTATTAAATGAAGAAATTAAGTACATATTGTGAAAAATCTTTGATACATGGATATTATGAAATCTTTACATATTTTTTTGCTCTATGGTACTGGGGCTGGGAGCTTGCCAACTTCGTGTCTCAAATGTCATTTTTAGCTTCCTGCTAGGTAGGCTTTACCAATCAGTAGTACAATTCTCCAGACTGAAACTGAACCCCAGGCAAGCACCACTCTCAAAATGAGCACCCTCACTGCTCTAAGCACCAATCTTTTATTTATTTTATTTATTTTTTTAATTTTATTTTTAGAGACAGGATCTAGCTATACTGCCCAGGCTGGATTCAAACCCAAGGTATCCTGTCACCTCAGCCTCCCAAGTAGCTGAAATTATGGGTGCATGCCACTGTGCCTTTTGGTTTTCTGCCTACCCCACAGGGTGGGCTCTCTTAGGTTTCCTTGGCTGGTTCTTGCTCTTCTGCATTCACAAAGTTGGTGTGATTGGCTGTGTGTTCTGTCTCTTCTCTCTACATAATCTCATATTGTCTGAAGGTTTTATGTATCATCTCTGCAGTGATGATACCCATGTTGGCATCTTGGATCCTGACATTTCTCCTGTCCTACAAATTCAAGAATGTACGTGATGATCCTATCTCTTGAGTAATTTTCTCAGAAACAACTCATAAATTATTTAGTCTCCAGTTTCTCTTTTTCCTCTATTTTATCGTATGTGTAAATATGAAATCATCTATTTATTTATTTCCAGTTTATTTACTTAATTCCCTCCACCAGAATATAAGTTCCATGAAAGCAGACACTTCTGCTTTGTTCACTGTTATATTACAATTTTTAGGAGAGTGACTGGCTCATATCAGTAGCTCTCTACATTTGTGTTAAATAAATAAAGACACGGATAACCACTGACAAATTGTTGCTGGGAAAAGTGCTTACATGTATAACATATGTACTTTAGCTAATGAATTGGGAATGGTTATGTGGCTCTTTGAGTGAAGACACAGTCTTGAGAATGTCTCAGATTTGTTGCTTAATTTGTATAATGTTTGTTATGCAAGATGAATAAGTTATATAGACCTACTGTACAACATACACAGTGTCTATAGTTAACAGTATGGTATTGCACACTTAAAAATGTGTTAAGAGGTTAGATCTCATGTTAAATGTTCTTACAACAAAAGCAAAACAAAACAAAGACACAAAGGGACACATGGAACTTTGAGAGATGATAGATATGTTTCTTACTTCGTTTGTGGTGATGATATTACAAGTGTATGCGTATGTCCAAACTCATCAAATTGTACAGAATAGATTAGCTCAGTTTTTTGTGTGTGTGCAATTGTATCTCAAAAAATATTTAAAAAGATAATAAATATCGCTTACCAGTATTTTTTCCTTTCAGAATGACTTATTTCTGTATGCTTAGGTCAAATATCAAAGACTATAAGGCATTTTAATTGCTAAAGCATGTTTGTAAATTACACTAAAAATACACATTTGAAAATGTTATCTTCTAAATCTGGTCTTTTCTTTCCTAGAAAATATGTATCCACACAATCAATAATAATAGCAAATATTTACCAAAGATTTATTGTTGATGAGATAATACTAACTATAATTCATAAATTATTTCATTGAATATATACAAAATATTCTGAGAATTAACTATTATATATAACATATATAATATATAAATGTATATAAAAGTTAATTCTCAGATACACTCTCCCATACATACACACAGAGGCTTAAAGAGTTAAATTCTTTGGGCTAATCACCCAGGTAGTGAGTGACAAGAATTATAGCCTATGAAAAAGTATATATAGTACCTTTCTAAAGATTAGTAATTATTAAAGAATTCCTTTGTTCTATTGAATTATTTATTTAATCCATTATGAAATCCTTTCTATATAAGAAATTTTACAGTAGTACATGGATTCTTTTCACTGTTCATTAAATTTATATTGTTTTGCTTTCTTTATATTAAATGCCAAATGCAATTTTCAAAACTGCTTAATATTTTCATTCATTTTACTTTTCCTGGAGAAAGCTAGTTTCCTTTACCATAAGCGATTCTGTCTTTAAGCTGGCTATTTAAATACTTCATATATTTGGGTTCCCTTCATGAATCTTTAGCATATATTTTACGGAAAAATTACAACTCAACTACACAGTACATTTTATATCTGGGTATAGATTGCTTTTTTATTGAAATTTGGACTTTCTGTTAAGTGTTATTTTACTGTAACAATAAAACTTCATTAGTTTTGATCAGATGACTACACAAATAACATAATTGAAGCTCTGAAGGTATGCAAGCAAGAGAAACAAGCTTATGAAGCCAAGATAACAAAATACTTGAGAACTAGAAAAAATTTAAAGTTCATAGAAAGAGAAGTAATGTGTGAAACAGTTGATACAAATTTTCAGTTGTAGTACAACATCACATAGTTGGCAAGTTAAAGCAAGTAAATAAATAATAGCTTAATAGATAAATACAAGTTGGGTCAGGAAAGGAATTCAGAAGTCTTATAATATGAACATCTCATTTAACAGTGTTGGAGCTGCTGATCTAGATTCTTAAAAATGTTACTCCCAGCTTCAAGTTCTCTCTTTTCTTAACTCAAAAATACATTCTTTTAAGTAAAGGAAGATGCACATTTACACATTTATATGACTGCCATGCTAGAAAAAAATTAATGCATACAGAAGGTATTTTATTGGTTGATTTCTAAACTTCTACAAAATTTACAGAAATACAAATTTTATGGATGTGGGCCATGTGTTCTCTCTGGCCATGCAACTCTGCTATTGTAGAATGAGGGCAGCTGTCTCAGTCAGTCTGGATTGCTAAACAAAATACCATAAACTGATAGCTTATAAACAACATAAATTTATTTGTCATATTTCTAGAATCTGGGAAGTCCAAGATCAAGGTGCTGGCAGACTTGGTGTCTGGTGAGGGCTCATTTCCTGGTCCATCGATGGTAACTTCTGGCAGTGTCTTCACATACTGGAAGGGACTAACAAGGTCTCTTGAGCCTCTTTTGTAAGGGCATTAATGTCATTCATGAAAACTCTACTTTCATCACCTAATCACCTCCAAAGGCTCTACCTCTTAAAAACATCACTTTGTGGATTAAGTTTTAACATATGAATTTTGGGGGAAGACAAACATTCAGACAATAGCGGCAGTGATAGTACGTAAATGATTGAGTATGGCTATGTGCAAATAATACTTTTATGAACATTGAATTTTGTATAATTTTAATGTGTTAAGAAATGTTATTTTTTAATTTTTTTCTGCCATTAAAAAGTGTAAAAATCATTCCTAGCTTGTGATCTGTACAAAAATAGGTGGTAGTTTTGATCTCCCTCCCACACCATAGATAGCAGACCTCTCTTATATTTGAGTAGAAACCGCCACCACTCCCTATCACCTCCCATTTGTGAGGTAGTTTTTGGTTTGTTTTTGTTATATGTTAAAACAAATATTTTATTTAAACAGATACATACAAGTTACTTAAGCAGATATTTTAGGATTTGACAAAGCATAGGAAGTTCTTGAGCAGGGAAGAAATTTAATTAATTCCAGTAGCCTTTGTATTGTATTCTTCATCAAGATCGTTTTGTATTTAACATGTTGATGACCTTTTTCATTTCAGAGAAATTAGCATGACTAATTATATGTAATTTCCTTCTAGCTTATAAACTTTCTGAAATGTTTTGCAGTGTTTAGTATGACATTCTACATCTTGCCACTTGAAGTGTGGTCCTCAGAGCAGCCTCAGCATTGCTTGGTATCTTATTAGAAATGCAGATTCTCAGCTTCCAACCCACAAAAGCTTAATTAGAATCTGCATTTTAATATGTAATTCTTATGCACATTATAGACTGAAAATTGTTTTGGCATATAATGAACACTTTGATGTTAATGATAAATTGCTAAAAATATGTTCTACTAAGGTATTTTTCTTAGGTTCTGGGCATATAAATTTATTTTAAAAAAGAAAATATGGACTTGTGGGGGAAGGGGGGTAAGGGCATTATTTGAAACCTTAAAATTTGTACCCCCATAATATGCTGAAATGAAAAAAAGAAAAGAAAATATGGTAGCCTGATCCATTATTAAAGATATGCAATTATAAAAGACTCCTCTACTCTACGGTCATCTGGGTAATAGTATTGGAACTGATATCTATTCTTTTCAGATATTTTGCAGATAAAGGGAAATGTTTAGTCTACATAAATATTGTCATAGGGATTCGTGGAAATGTTATCATGGATTTTAAATAGTTTAAATTGTTAATAATTTTGAGAGACACTTTCCTGGATTACTATGTAGTTGATTTCTTGTGAAGCCATCTGGCTATGTATTTCAAAAAAGTAATCTTCAAAATCATGAAAGCTACAGTTAACACTCTGACATGAGAATACAATATTCTTTTAGAGAAATAGCTTACTAATATTCAAAATTAGCAAATGTTCATGCAAATTATAAAGTCTTATTCATCTAATTATTAAAATCTTATTATAAAGTATGTTATCTTTTTGAATAAATATAAAATGTATTTTTCTATTTACTTTATTACATATTAAATCAAAATTGAGCATTTTATTATCAATAGGACACATTTACTGAGACATAGGGGAAATATTGAGCTTTTCATGGAATTCTCTAGTCTCTCTGCACCTCTCCCAATTAAATCTTTTATCTTTCCTGGGCACTCTACCCCCAAAATATCTACAGAACTTTCTATATCTATGAATATTCTCAAGTTATTTATAAGTATTGTAAAATGAAAATGCTATATTAATATAATAAGTAATATACAGTAAGTTAATCTAGTGAGGATATTAGGTAGATTATTAAAAATTTTGGTTTGTGTTTGGGGAAATGAAATGTTTCCATGGTTCTCCAAGTGGAAGATGCTGCCTATAGAACTCATGTGGAAACTGAGCCCATAGACTAAAATAAAGGAAACTAAATGATAGTGGCAAATACATTTTCCTGATGTCAATTTCATTGTTTATTGTTTCTTTTTCCAGTCTGCCTGTTTCTAAAATTCCATTAACATTAATCTTTTAGGGCTCAGACACAAATTTATGAAATTAAACATTTTAGAAGGAAAACGCTGTGTAGCTAAAATAAAATTTTGCTATTTTTCTATATTTGTTCATATCTACAATTAATGAGTGTATATTCAGTATCTATTAGATAGCACTCCATAATCCACGAGGGGTATTTTCCAAGACCCCCAGTGAATGCCTGAACCAAAGATGATATTGAACCCTATATAAACAGTACTGTATTATGTTTTTTCTATCTGATAACCTGGACACTACTAAGGGACCACTGGGCAGGTAGTGTATACAAGGTGAATATGCTGGACAAAGCAGTGATTCATATCCCAGACATGACAGAGCAGAAGGACTAGCTTGGAGATTTTATCATAATACTGAGAACAGCATACAATTTAAAACTTATGAATAACTTATGTCTCGAATTTAATATTTTTGAATCAAAATTGACTGTGAGTAACTGAAATTGTGGAAAGCAAAAGTGCAGATAGACAGGAACTAGTGTATATGCTAGTCATATTCTAGTCTTTGGGGACATTTTGAATAAAAACACACAATTCCAGCCATCATGGAGCTTATATTTTAGTGTCTACATGAAAGTAAATCCACAGTATGCTAGGCTGTGTTCCTTATAATCTCACTATTTTATACACCTATAATCTCCATATTGCAGAGATCATGAGACAAACGGTTTAAACAGCTACTCAAGATGACAGAGCTAGTCATAAGGAAATTAGAGTTCTATAGTTGTTCAATCAAAATTGCAGGGTTTTTTAAACAACTGTGCCTTTTGTCCCAAATACACTACAAGTGTAACACTTGATTCTTTTTCCCTCAAACTTCAAATTTTGCTAGTATTTCCAATGCATGTATGTCACAGGTCTATTATTTTGAAGAAAAAAATCTAATGATTCCCCTCTCAATTGACTCTGACTGATGAAGACAGTCTTCATTAAAGATAAGCCAATACATTAAAAAAAAAAAAAAAGACTGTTATTGGTAAGTATGGAGCTTGTAGCCAGGGTAAAGCAGCATTTTTTTTTGGAATATCATATTTAGAAGACATAATCCAGGAGATATAGATGAATAGGAAGACCAAATTGTCATAAACAACAGTTGGTGGAATTGGTATAATGTCCTCTAGAAATATAAGCATTTTTTAAAAGAAGTGTAGGACAGAGGGTCAAGCTGGCTGTCGGGAGACACCAGCAGCCAGAGCATCTCAGTAGGAAGAAGTTTTAGATGAAAGAGAAAAAAGGAACAGTTATACAGACATAGATTGGATGTGGGTCTAAATGAAGGGTACCAGAGCCTTCAGGAGACTCCACAGGAAGAAGCTGTAGCAGTGTATCTGTGAAGATGAACGCCCAAGAAAGAGGCTTAGGGTCCAGCCAGAAGGGTAGGTGGAGCCATTTGCTTCTCCCTCCCCCACATCTCTGACCATCGGTGGGATCCCGCAGCTGTTGCTGCTGAAAATTTCAGCCTACAGGACCCCAGAGGCTCCTGCCACCAGTGAGCTGGGCACTGCTTGTGGATAGGGCGCCAGACTGCCAGTTCCCTGGGGCACTTCCCACCCCCACAGATCCGGGCAGGGATGGCAGGCGCCAAACTTCTTCTCCACCCATTGTGTGACTTTGTCCTCCCCAGGGGGCTTCAACTCCTCAGGTTTTGTCCTGCTCGTTCCCATGCAGACATTTCCCAACTCTGGTTCAGACTGCAGGAACTACAGGTGATGTGCATGACTCCAGAGCCTGGACATTCTGGGCAGATTGCCTCCCAGAGAGAGGGTAGAAGTTGACCAGAATGCTAACTTTCTTCCATCCAGACTCTTCCTCCCTCCCCCTGCCCCCACCAGTGGCTGCTGAGAGAGACAATTGAGCCACCACACCGAACCTTCCACAGAGTGTGGGACTCAGGCCTTTCCTCTTGGGGTCCTGCAGCAGAGGAGGGATGCTCAGACTGTGAATTCCCTGCTTGCAGGCCCTCCCTGGTGCTACATACCAGGTGGCTACATTAGAGCAGGGGATGATGCCCCAAGGCAGAGGGACATGAGTCCTGCTCTGACAACCCATAGGTGACTCTGGACAAGCACACTTTTCCCTGGAATGGTCAAGGATTGACCTTCTTGGTGTAGGCAGAGGGAGAACACACGGGCAGATCAGGGGTGAGAATGCAGTGTGGATCCTAGCTGCTACATGTTCACCAGGCACCCCTTCCTCCACAGGAGGGCTGCATGCTCCACTCTGGATGGGATCCTGGGTGGAGAATCTCCTGGCCCACAGCACAGTCATGGGGGAGCTCGGCTGCCTTGGGCTCCAGCTTGCTGGCAGATGCCAAAAGGAGACTATGGAGCAAAGGAGGGCAGAGAGTAGCACAACCCACTGCAGACCACCAGTTTTTGAAACTCAGACAAACCTGCTTCCACAAACAGACTTTCTGATTGTGTGAGGCCACTTCAGCCTTTCCCTGGTGGCTCTGCCCAGAAGGTAGAAGGAGACCTTTCACCCTTCCCAAAACAGCTACCTTGCCAGTTTCTATGGAGGCCAAGGGCAAGCTAACCTAAGCCAGCCCACCACACTCTGCCACCCACCTCTGCTGCAGCAGAGATTAAGGACTCACCTAGAAGTTCCAGGGCCCCTCCACCACCCAGAGAATTTGAATGCTTCACCTAGGAGACTACAGTGGATCACAAGACCCAAAAATAACATTGCAGCTTCTTCCTTCTGGCAACTGCCACCTACTGACAAGGAGGTCAATTTGCACAGCCTTAGTGAACTAATACCTTTTAAACAACCCAGATGGAACTGGAGACCAACCTTGTAAGTGAAGTATCACACTAGTGGAAGAACGAAGACCACATGTACCCACTACTAAATTGAAACTTATAGATCAACACTCATGTGCACATATGGTAGTAAAATTCAAAAATAAATAGTAAAGTAGTAAAATTCAAAATCAAGTCTGTGGGAGGGCTGAGGAGGGGATGAATAAACTAACACCTAACAGGTACAATGCATAACATACAGTTATGTGTAATGGACCCACAACTATGACTCAAACTGTACTACAATAATTCATGTAACCAAAAAGTTTGTACCCCCATCATATTCATAAGTAAATAAATAGTGTAAATTTTAATTTATTTGTATTTACAAATTATGTTCTTAAGGTAAATATTACTCAATACGCAGTGTCAAAAACATTGCTAAGAGATCCTCAACAATGACAAGGATTCAAATGTTTGGGACTAGTCCAATACCTATATTTGGTTATACCTCATATTAGTTACATATCATATAATTAACACCTAGGACCAATGTGTATATTATTTTTGAATGCAATTACCCTTTATAAATATATTCAGATGTTGCTTACACATTTTTAATCAGCAAAATTAGCTTGCAAATTGCATGCATTTGCCAATTTTAGACATAAATTATTTTGGAAAAAGTTTATAATGCTTAATAAAATTATTCTCTATTCAGCATATTATAGAATTTTCTATTCAGAATATTACAAATATGATCTGAAGATCAGCCTAATAAGTAGAACTTTAATGGATTATTTTCTACTCATTATAGTTTTCATATTTGTAAATGGTTCAGCTTTTATTATGTATGTTCTTTTACCAAGCGTTATTTTAAAGTCTAAAATTTTTACTTTACCTATTCTGTCCTTTTGAAGATACTGTATAATCTTATAATAGTTTTATCTATTTAGAGTGATACTAGAAATTCAGCACAGGCATGAAGTTTTGCAGGACTCATTAATAAAGAGATATATTCTATCATTTCAATAAATATATATTGTCTAGATTAGTGAAGATTTATATTTTTGCATGAGAAAAACATTTACTTTCTGCAGCTGCAAGTTACTAGAAAATATGGGTTCTTCATTTTTAATGACTGACATAATGATCTAATTTTATTCAGCACTCCAATTTTGCTGACAGCAGAGAACGTAAGTAAACCTTCATATGGACAAAAAAAACAACATTTTTCAGCTTAATTTAGGAATCATTGACAAATAAAAATTGTGCATAGTCAAGATATACAGCGTGATGTTTACATATACCTCAACATTGTGATGATTTTCACAATCAAGCTAATTAACATATCCATCACCTCACATAGCTACTCGTTTTTGTATGTGGTGAGAATACTTGAGATGTAATCTCTTATCATATTTCCAGCAGGTGATACATTATTATTAACTATACTTTACCATGCTGTGCATTAGGTCCCAAAATTTATTCATTTTATAACTGTAAGTTTGTACTCTTTGACCAACATCTTCCTGTTTTCCCCATCTCCCAGCCCCTAATAATCACCTATCTGCTGTCTGTTTCTATGAGTTCAACTTTTTAAACAACATTAAATTTAAATAATAGCTCAGTCATCTCAGGTCTAAATTCTTTCAATTATTAAGCGTCTATAATACAGTAATTAGTCAATGCAATGTTACTTGGAAATAGGAATTCTTATTTATCTTTTGTGTATGCGTGTATGTCATACGATGGGCCACTTTGGCAATGTGGTAAATTTTATGGATTCATTTTAAGAATAATGTTTTTCATATAAATAAAATAAAAAATGTAAAAGATTACAAAGTAAATCATCATCCTGAATTTAGTTCTCAAGACATAAAAAAGTGGTATAGTAATAGATATGATTCTTTAGCAATAAAGTAAATAGCAAGAGCCAGAGGAAGCTCTAATAATTACTCTAACTTTGAACTAACAAAGATGGTAAAAGATAATTTTTCATATCTGCAAAAACTGTTATTCAATACAAAATTGTTTGTGATTCCTATTGGAGAGAAAGTCACAAGTATAAATATACTACTATGTTTTATTGCTTACATTCAAATTGATATAAATGCTAAATTTTATTTAGAGGTGATAGAAAACATTTTTTCACATTAAAGTTTATAGATCTAACATTCTCAGATTAAAATGCCCTATGAAAAAGGATCTTGTTTGCTATGTTCTCATTGTAATAATGGTTATTTAGAAGGTGATATTTAATATCTTAAGAACATGGTAGGTAAAGGTGGTCTCCTTGTCCATCTTTGTTCCAGAGCAACAGGTATGGGGCTGGTTGGGAACCAGCCATGGAGTTTGTTTGGCCTTCTCTCGTCATCTACTTATAAGTGCAATGACATAGGAAATCTTAGTCTACACTTTTGACAATGCCAGGACTCTCTATAGTGGCTTGATCCCACTCTGGTTCTCTGTAGTTACCTGTGTAAAGTTAATTTCTGGCTGTGACTATCCTTTGGTTCTTATCCAGGCAAACTGCCCAAAATTCTTTATCTGACAAAGCCATTTACCCCCTGCAATGACCACGTTTAGAAAAATCCCAGCCATTTGGTTTATTTTTCCATTCCTCAGCCTCAGAGCACAAGAAAACTGGGTTTCTTTCATACTGTGAACAGTTCATGGAGAGGCAGGAGAAGTGCTGCTCAGAATCACTGTCTGATCTTGTCACATCATCTGTTACTGCAGGGTGTCTCAGGACCATCCTGTGTGGCTGGCAATCTTCTAGGAGTTTAAGTGGAATACAGCAAATACAAAGCATCTGCAGAAAAAAAAAAAATATCAGTTTCTTCCTTACTATAATCCTCTGAACTGGAAAGAACAGATTTCCACTTCCTCTTCTTTTTGACATAATAAGATGACAGTTACAACCTACCCTAACTTATCTCTGGTCTATGGTCTAATAAAATATTATTCTCCAAGACTTGCTCTGAATATAGTAACAAGAGCTAGAATTATTTAGAAATCTCTCCTTTTCCTATCAAATTGAATTCTCAAACAAATGGTCTCCTTAGAGTTTAACAAGATATTGACCATTTGATCTTAAACAGTATATATTATCTATATCATGATAAATGTTATTGATTAAATATCAGGAAGCCAAAAGGCAATAGGATTTTGAGGAAAGAAAAAATATAATAGCAAGTATAAATTCCTATATCGTGGCATATTAGATTCTTAAAGTTAAACTGAAACTAAGATTTAAGGAAAGCAATTAAGTTTTCAGAACTTTGATTTTCAGTTGGTTAATTTATAATAAAGGTTGAACTTTTAGAATTGAAGCAGATGGAAATCTATTTGATAGACTCTTCTTATTCTACCATTCCATAGTCATTTGTGCAGATTCTGATGGGTTTGCAGAGCTGTAAGAAACAACATATATTATGATGTAAATGCCATCATTATGACATATGCTTAAACTTCTGCTGAGAAATAAATAAAGTATCTTGAAATGCCTGCTGTTTATCCCAGCTGTTTATTTCTCACAGCCCATAAATGGAAAAGTCACATAGTTTAGCATTTATATGCTAGAGAGGCATTTGGAAATAATTAAAATTCTTCCAGATAGTGCTTTCTTTTTGTTCTGAATTAGAATTAATTTATAATTTCAAGAAGAGAGAGCAAAGACATTAAATGAGAATAAACAAAATATGTATTTTTTTCCCAGAAAGGTGAAGAAACTATCCAAAATATCTTTATTTCTTTCAAATTTCTAATAGTCTAATAAAAAGGTGGGAAGACATATCAGAAACTAACATAGGTCAACCAAATCATATACCTGATTGCATTTCCAGTGGAGACACAATGTCCATTGGGAAACCTGCTTTTGTATGTAAATTGGGTTGATTGCAACAATTCTGACTTATGCTGACACTACTAAACACAAATATGGTAGAGTCAAGAAAGTTGTATTTCCCTCATTAAAAAAAGCATGATCCAATATCTTATAAAATCAAAAAACAAGCATGTTAAAATAGTCTATAATTATAAACTAATATATATTTGTAAAAGTATTTTAATAATTACTATTTATTTTTGATGAATATGCTATAGCCACATGGCTATTATACAAACACCCCATTTGTTTAAGTTTAAATTTCTTATTTTTTTAGGGACAGTGTTGCCATATATTTGCATTTGTTATTATGAAAATGGTTAAATGGAACAATATATTTTCACCACCTTCTCATTATGATTAACTATTTATCACTAGGTTACATAAAAATCTATCATAGTGATAGTACATGTTATTTTAGAGAAATCTCATATTTTCAAACATGATTTGATATCAGAATTTTTTTCTGATTTTTAACATTGCCCAAACTAAAATGTTATTAGATCCTTCTCAAACTTTTCACTATTTCTAACATAATCTAGCAATCAAAATATGTGCCATCCTGATTATGTAAAATAATTTGAAAGAAATAATATTTGAGTTTCTTTTGCTATCAAATTAATCCCACAATTGTATCCTAAGATTTCTAAAATAAAACAATTTTGATCAATGAAATGAAGCCATATATATGTGTATATATATATATATATATACACACATATATATGAAGTATACATATATATTCAGGATCCTTTAAAATGTAATAAAGTTCAATAACTTGCATGACTCAATTCATAATTATCTGTTTTCTTATAGGTAAACAGCTCAACTAATTCTTATTTTTAATGTAAAAAGCAAATCTTTTACCTAAGAGTAGGATTGTTTTGTATGTAAATGTACCATGGTGATTTTGTCTATGTAAACAAGTAAAATGACTGTTTAATATAAACATTTATTAATATTTAATGTAAATAAACCAGTAAATGAAATTTGACTAAAACTTGCATCATTCTTCATGTGATAAAAAACCTGAATCATTTGTTCACTCTATATGTGAGTCACACACTGTGCCTGAGAAATAGATTGAGGGAAAGAACTATTTAAAGTTTAGCAATGATGTGGGCGCAGTAATGGAAATTTTAAGAGTATGGCCTTCTAGTTTTTGTAAAGCTTCCCAATTTTTAATAATAAAAGAAATTCACTCATACAACCATTTTATTTAGTAATGTATTCTTATTCTTTTATCCATGATTATGGTCTAAAACATTAATTTGGTGGCAGAACTTAACCTCTAAAAATATATTTTACATGAAAATTCCATGTGGACATTATTTAGTCATTTTGATAGATTTCAAAATTTTAAAAATATGTGGTATTTAAGCTAATTGCCCCAACAACTAGGGGAAAAGATCATTTATACACAAAATTAACAAAGGTTAAAATTAAAATTTGTAAACACTAGCATATAGTCAGTGTTTCCGGTTTCAAAAATTTTGTCCTTAGGAGACCTCAAAAACTAAATTTACATACTCTCTAAAGTAAGAGAAAATTGAGACTGAATCACTTATTATCATAAATATGCTTAAAATATCACTAGAGCTTATAGTGTAATCATGAATGTATTCATTTTTTCCAACATTCATGTTAGATAGGCAGTAAAATTTTCCAAAATTTTAGTTATTTAAAATTTACCCTGATCACTGGTAAAATAAATTGTATCGGTCAAATTTAAGAATATTTTCAGTTAAATAGATTATATTTTTTCTATTTACTCCCAGAATAAATATTTATTTTTAAAAATTAAATTATCTTTATTTTTATGTTATTAAATTTTACTCAGTTTAGTTTTTTAACATTTAAGAATTATATGTTTAGGAGTTAGATTAAGTTAAAAGGAAAATTCTAATCGTAAATTGTGACAATAGATTCTGGCTGTTTCAATTAAATGGAATTGATTTTATCAGGATACTCACTGTAGTAACTATAAGAAATATTCTTGAGACCTTAATCTTCCTCAAATTCTATTGAAATTATCTGATTAATAGTATTCTCTCTTAACATTTAAATATTTCTATAATCTGAATTTCTCTTTGCAATCAACACATTGGACTGCCATCAGCTTTGACATAATTAAATTGAAAGAACTTTTTAAACACTACGTTCACTGAAATAAAAAACACTATTCCATGAAACAAATCTCATGGTGTGCTTCACTTTTAGTTTAAAATCCCTTCACAGTTTTTCAGTGCTTTCACTTTTAAAAAGCTTCCTAAATTGTCTTTCAAAGGCCTCTGAGTGTGGGCCCTATATATTTTTCCAGCCTTCTTCTGTACCTGTTACCCTTGCTTTCATAGCTCTGGTTGTCTACAGATCTGTAGATTTACTGGTCTTTCTATTTATTACTCCCTTTTTAGATAGTTCTTTTCTTTTGTCTCTACCAAGATAAATTTGGATCATTAATCATAAGGGTCACATTCTCAGTGAAAATCTTCCTGATCTCCATAACCAAGTTCAATTTCCTTACCTTTTAGAACATCAGGTACCTCCTTTCATATATCACATTTGTCATTTCATAGCAGGTTATGAATGCATGTAAGAGATCTTGTACCTATTTTCTCCATGACTCAATTGCAAATTCACCAGAAAAGCATCCTTATATGATTTTCACTAACTCTGTTTCTCCAACAGAGAAGTTGAACAGGAAGGGAAGTAACAAAGAAAACAACCTTAAACATCAGGAACTTGAGTAACAAAGAATGGCAATTTTTCATAGGAAATCAGCAATTCTAATGACAATGCCATAGTTCAAAGGAGAGATAGATTCCAACTCTAGACTGTAGAAGTGGCAAAGAATTGCATGCCATCTTTAATTTGCTACAGAAAGTTATTTGGTTAAAAATTATTTTTAGAATTTCTGTATGCCAAATACATCCTAGACCTTAAAACTTTCATCCAACCTTTGTCCAAGCTCTAGGTGCAAAATCTAATCATCTAAATCAAGACTTTGTGTGTGGATCTTTGAATATAGAACCTCAGGGGCAGAAATCTGTGACTTAAAAACGATAATGTGAAATAACTCCACCCCCAGTATGCAATGCTAGATAGTATATTAGTTTCCTGTGGCTGCTACAACAAATTTTACAGACTTGCTGGCTTCAAACAACATAAATTCATTCTTTTACAGTTGTGGAAACTAGAAGTCTGAATTATGGCAAAGCTGTGCTCCCTTTGAGGGTTTGGGGGGAGAATTTGTTCCTTAACTCTTCCAGCTTTTGGTAGTTATTGATATTCTCTGGCTTGGTCTGCATCTCTTTCTGCCTTTGCATTCCCTTTCCCTCTACACATATCTCTCTTGTCTACATCTGTGTCTTGTTTATAGGATCCACATGTTGAATAAGATACATTTCCAGCACAACCAGATAATACAAGTTAACCTCCTCCTCTCAAGAATCTTAATTTAATCATGATTTATTTATTTATTTATTTATGTATTTATTATTTCAGCATAGTATGGGGGTATAACTTTAAGGTTATATATAATGCCCTTGCACCTCCTCCCCTCACAAGTCTGAGCTTCAAGTTTGACCATCCTCCAGAGGGTGCACATCTCACTATGTATGTATATACCCATCCCCTCCTCCCCTCTCCCACCTGCCCAATACCTGATGAATGTAATTTCTAAGTGTCCACTTAGGTGCTGATCAGTTAATGCCAATTTGCTGGTGAGTACATGTGGTACTTGTTTTCCGATTCTTGGGATACTTCATTAGTAGTATGGGTTCCAGCCCTATCCAGGATAATACAAGATGTGCTATATCACCATTGTTTCTTAGAGCTGAATAGTACTCTATGGTATACATATACCACATTTTATTAGTCCACTCATGCATTGATGGGCACTTGGGTTGTTTCCACAGATTTGCAATTGTGAATTGTGCTGCTATACACATTCGAGTGTAGGTGTCTTTTTTGTAGATTGTCCTTTGTTCTTTTGGGTAGATGCCCAGTACTGGGATTGCTGGATCAAATGGTAGATCTACTTGTATTGCTTTAAGGTATCTCTATATTGCTTTCCACAGAGGTTGAACTAGTTTGCAGTCCCACCAGCAGTGTAGGACTGTTCCTATGTTTCCACATCCACGCCAGCATTTATTGTTTTGGGACTTTTCGATAAAGGCCATTCTTACTGGAGATAAGTGATATTTCATTGTGGTTTTGATTTGCATTTCCCTGATGATTAGACATGTTGAGCATTTTTTCATATGTTTGTTAGCCATTATTCTGTCTTCTTTTGAAAAGTTTCTGTTCATGACCTTTGCCTGCTTTTTGATAGGGTTGTTTGATTTTTTTCTTGCTGACTTGTGTGAATTCTAAGTAGATTCTGGTTAGCAGCCTCTTATCAGATATGTAGGATGTGAAAATTTTCTCCCATTCTGTAGGTTGTCTGTTTGCTCTCATGACTGTCTTTTTGACTGTGCTTTTAAGTTTGATCAGGTCCCATTTATTTATTTTTGTGCTGTTGTGATTTTTGTTATAAAAGACAACTATTACACCTTGTGGCATATGAGAGAGTATCCACAGTATCTGTCCATAAATATATGGATATGTCCCTTTGGGAGCCACCATTCAGGCCAGCAGACATAGAGAAAGGGCATTTGGAGTGGGCACTTATTTTTGTTGTTGTTTGTTTTTGAGAGTTTAGAAAGTGCATATCAGGCATTGCTTATAGCAATTTTGAAATTGAGCCAGACACCCTGCCAATTCTCCTTGCTTTGTAAGGAGGTAATGAACCTTGATTATGGCCAAATTCTGATCCTTGGGAATAGTTCTTTTAGGTACTTTGTTCCAATCTCTTGGCTCTTGGTTACATCTCATTATTCATTTTTTCCCCCCGTAAAGAAAAGACTTATCCTTTAACTGAATAGTTTTCTCAGCCTCTTTTCTGTCCTATGGTGTCCTGCAGGCTTCTTTTTATTTTAAAGTGTTTCTGTCCCATGTAGTCCAAACTGGTGATTTTGTACAAACCGGGAGTTCTGTTTATACAATTTTCTGAGATCTCTATGGATTTTTTTAACCTATGAATCTTATTGGCATCCATTTCTTTAGACCAAAGCCATGACAACAAATCCTTTCGAGATAGACCACTTTCTACTTTAGGCAGTGAGTAAGGGTACTGTGTTATGTGTTATTTATGATCCTTGGAGTCCTTTTGAATAGCTAGGGAAGTTTATAATGCAATACCTTGGTTTGCTTTTTTTGTTGTTTTCAATAAAATGCTTAATAAAATCTTCTCATCCTATACCCTTGCATTTACCATGAGGTTTTGCTAACAGTGCCCTGGATTTTATGTGTTTTTTTTTTTTTTTTCCTCCTCTGAGGCCTTCCCTTACTTTGAGAACTGTTTTCCTGCTCCACCTAGAGGAGCTGAGAATGAGGGAAATCATTTTGTTTTCCAATCCCACAAAAGTGCTGGATTAGATGTATCTTCCATCTTCCATATTAAATAGAGAAAGTGGCGTAGAACATTCCTCCATAAATTACATGGTCTACCTTTATTTCAGTCTCCAATAACAATATTATCATTGCCTTTTCAATATTCACTAATAGTTTCTTTACATAATCAATGCAGTATAAAATATCTCAGATTTTTGTACTGTAACACCATGACTGTAGTATTAATAATTGTATCAGATAGGACTCATCCAGGGAAGCAGAACCAGTATGAATATTATGGAATGAGGAATTTACTACATAAAACCTTACATAACTGAATAAGAAGCTGGAAAGTAGAAGAATCACAAGTTAAAGAATTAGAAAATAATTCAGTAACAAGACTCCTGAAGCACTGGAAATACATAGGTAAGTCAGTTATTAAGGGGGAATCTGAGAAACCATGTGCCTACTGCTGCTGCAGTGCTTATGAAGAGGAAGTTACGGAGATATGTTGCCTCTTCACATTCCTAGGATGACAGGCAAGTGTCCAGTGGTGAGCTTGGGGCTGCTATGGTCAGCAGGGCTTGTTTTAGGAAGAAGAGCTGACTGTTGAAAAGAGAAAAAGGACAACCCAAAAACTTCTTGTATGTCAATGACAATGACCTTCATGGAATAATGGCTGTATTTTACCTCCTCCTTCCATCTATAACAAAAATTACCCTTTTCAGCTAATTTTAATACGGACAAAGCAAAGGATTCTGATAAAGTTCCAGTTTAACCTGACAGAGAAGAGCACAGCTTGATGTTAGCAGAAGCAAAGAGAACAGATTTTATTTAGTCACTACTGACTGTAGAAGAAAGGGCTGAGCTGCATTTTAGTTTTTGCAGGGGTGCAGAGGAAGAACGAGGGGAGGGAGCGAGCAGGGGATCAGCAGAGTCAAGAAGTGAAAATTGTGACAGGTTGGTCAGTGTAAATGCAATGAGGCCCGCTGTGTCCCCTAGCTGACAGTTATTGAGGTTAGCCTCCCACAGAGACTGCTGGAAGATGGAGGCCCTGTCCTGACAATCACATTTCAATAAACATGGCTCTTAGGTCTTTGGGAGAGACACTTCTGAGCTGTAAAAGATACATATTCACAATTATAAGCCTTTTTTATTAAATGTTCCAAGAAAGGGAGGTCAAAGGCCTATCGTCAAGCATTGTCTACAACAAATAGCAAATTTCCTGGTAAAGTCGAGCTTTCTTAGGTCGACATTTTAATGTGGGGCTGGGTCACCAGAGGAACATGGCCTGCTAGAAGCCACGTTAGAGTACAGTCAAGCCTCTGGGTGTAGGGATTTGGACAGAGTTGTTATTTGTCAAGAATTCTTCAATTCTTAAACAAAGTCAATCCAGTAAAAACTGGTACAGTAAATTTAGGAAGGTCACTGGGTGTAAATTATTACTGTTACAGAAAAATCAACCTTTTCTATAGGCCAACCACACTTAGAAAATTAAATTTTAAAAAATTATGTAATTAAAAATAACATCCAATCCTTCATATATCTTGGGGAAATTTGAGAATAAAATATGTCTTTAAATCCTTAAAAGACAAAAAGAAAATATTGGTTACAGACAAACTAAATGAATGGTGGAATGTACCAGGCTCATGTGAAAACTCGATTTTTCAAGATACTGCTTCTCTCCAAATTAATCTATAGATTCCCCTTAATTCAAGTAAAAATCTCAATATGCGTTTTTGTAGAAATTTTTAAGTTATTTTTGAAGCATAGGTGACTATAATCTAACAACACAGAGTAACACATAAAACTAAAAAAAGTATCTTTCTTTATATTTTCAGAGATAGATGGACATTGGAATATGCTAAATAGAAATTACATTAATTGAATTTTTAAAACTCATATTTATGTCATTGAATTTAAATGAACATATGTACACTTAGATATTCATGTGTCAAGAAATACATTTTTCTGTGAAAACGTATAACCTCACAATAGTCTATGTTCCCATTTTACATGAGTGGGAAATGATTCTATTATTTAATGATCCCATTCAATAGCTGTAAAGAAAGTCATATAAATGTGCATTTAAAATAAGTCCTCGGTTTGGGCTTCATTTCAGTATTTATACTGAAATTTGAGCTATCAAAACATTATGTATAATCACAAGATTGTTCAGTTCCATCATAGCATAGGTTTTGAATAAACATTAAATAACCTATACTCTAAATTTAGGCATATACTTGTTTCTTAATTGCTTTCTCATAGTTAAATCACAACTGATGAGAAATAGATTTTTCATCTATCCTATGATAAAAATGTAGTAATTGAAATATGACTTGAATGTAAGTAGTTGCATTAAGAAATTATTTTCTTTATATAGTCACAAAAGCCTAATATCAGAAATCCATCAAAAGAGCTCCTGAAGAAGTGGGAGCAAGACATAGAAAGGACACAGAAAATATCACCAATACTTGTATATTGGAAAAAGAAACTAAACAAAATCAGGTTAAAGGAGAAATTATTTTTAAGTGAAGAATTGCTTTTAATATTTCACTAATAAAGGGTAAGTAAAATATTAAATTATCCATATATTGGCATGTGTCCATAGAAGTATATACCTTTATATACTCTGTTCCACATCTTTCTACATTACTGGTCTCAATTGGTAGTGACAACTTGCTCATCTCTTCACCCCAGAGACATTTGACAGTATCTAAACACCTCCTCATTCTATGCTACTCCCATCTTTAGATGTCCTTAATATTTTTCTCTTTACCATAGTGCTATGAGAATTCACGATGCCTCATTTATAGAGGAAGACATCATTTTTGGAACCAAGAAGAGATTTTTGTTGTGAAAAGGGTTATCTTGCAGCTCTGAAAAGTTCATTTTTAGGGTTCTTAAAAATATGTTCTTATTGTTTTCTCAGTTCATTTTATTGTACTTCTATATATACTGTGTTATCTATAAAAACATCAATCTTAGTCATTTCTTATCTTGTCCTCTACAACTTATATCTCACTGAAAAAAGAAATTTTGAATATTTCCCACAGTTGTACCTTATAGACTATTCACTAAGGGTGCAAGGGGTATATCAGTAATAGAACCTACAAACGTCTTTATTACAGTAATGAGGAGCACAGACAATACACAAGTGCATTATAGATACACAAATAAACATGTGCATCTTATTTTAAAAATATTAAATAATACAGACACATATATTTTGTTTTCATCATGCTAAATGTGTGACTTCTAGTAGAAATCAAGGTGGAGAGATCTACCACACAGTTTGAAATAAAGGGTTGTAGCAGAATCAGATTTAAGGTATTAAGGAGTCAATATCATAAAATAGGTAGTTGAAAGCACTGGTTGTTTAGAGTGAGAACAGAGAAAGACTAAATCAGAACTGGAGGATCAACAATATTTAAGAAAACAGGAGAAGGCAAGGAAATTAAGGGGTTAAGACAAGGATAAAAAAAATGAATTAAGATAAGAATTAGGAAATTAATATTGTTGAAATTAATATTCAATATATTTTCAATAAGTAATTATTAAATATGTTTCCAAGAATAATAGGACTCAGGGGTCAACTTTAAATACATTTTTATTAAAAGATTACATGTGTGCCTCTAGATAAACTATTTGTGAAGGAATAAATGTGTAGATAAAATATTTCCAAGAGCTAATATGATCAGAGGATTAAAAAAATATGATTATTTCTGTCAAAATAGTTTCAGTGGTATACTGGAAAGGGGAGTAAGAGACTGTAATTATTTGGGAAATGAATGAAGGCTTAAAATGGATGCAGAGTTAATGGATGGGAAAATGGAGAGATGTTGGTCAAAGGCTACAAAGGCTTAGTTGTAGAAGATGAGTAAGTTCTGGAGATCTAATGTCTAACATGGTCACTATGGTTGAAAACGCTGTATTGTATACTTAAAATTTGCTAAGAGAGCAGACATCTCATCACACAAACACACAAAGTATGTGAGGTTATGGATATGTTAGCTTGATTGTGATGATCATTTCACAATGTGATGCTTATCAAAATATCAAGTTCTACCCTCTACATATAGATAATTTAAAATGTCAATTATGCCTCAATAAAGCTGAAGGAAGAAACAGATGAAGATTATTACATATATCCTTAGAATGGAAGTAGGAAATGAGGGAACCCTAGGGATAAGAGGAAAGGCAAATGCTCCTCAAAGCTTGGCTAATTGACTAGAGCTGAGTCTCATCATGTGTACAGGCTGCCAATGAATCCTGCTTACACAGCATTTTCTTTGAGAAGTAGTCACTGACCTTTCCTTTGTCCTTCACTTTGCTAGATCACCCTGATATGGTCTGTCTACTTAACCCATCATAGAACTTATTACAAGCCTCTGTAATTTCCTGCTTGTTTTCATCCCCAAATGACTTATGCTGAAGGTAGAGTGTGTCCATCATATTTAGGATTGTATCTCCAGTGCTCTAGCACAGCATTCAACACAAAACATGTCGGCAATTTGATGCCTTCCAGTTTAAAGAACAATAATAGGCTTGAATTCAGAAAGCAGAAGGAGATTTCTGGGAATATACAGTCAATTATTAGAGATTTTTCTGCTGAGGCAAAGGGTGAAGGAGAGAATTGAGAATGCTAATGAAAAAGCCAATTAAATTGTTCACCATATACCTAATGTAATTATGGAAGGAAGCAAAATTTGTAGTGAGCTGCTCAAGGACTGTAAATTTCAAACAGCTCAAAAAACAAGTGAGAGTGCAGTGCAATTGAAAGACTTGTGACTGTAGTCAAAAGTGAAATATGAATAGCAATTATGGAGTAGGTTCACAAGTTGGCCATGGTGAGTACAGCTGAAGTTTACAAAAGCTTAACATTATAGATGTGAAGGAAATAAAAAACTGTGCTCCTAGAGCATTATATTTATCATACACAGAGACATTAAAATCTCCAATAAGACAGCAGGAGTTTTAAATCCCAATCTTTTAGTTTTTTAAAGGTGGATATGCAAGCTTAGGTAGTTTAAGTCTGTGATCCCCAACTCCCAGGCCAGAGATGGGTACTAGTCCATGGCCTGTTAGGCCTGTTAGGGACTGGGCCACAGAGGTCCACTACCAGCCCCTGCCTCCCAGAACCTCCCCACTACCAGTACATGGAAAAATTGTCTTCCATAAAACTCAGGAACATGGGTGTGGGTTGGGGGAGGGGAGCACACAGCAGGAGGTGAGCGGTGGGCAGGCAAGTGAGCAATGAGTGTTCCCCATCACTTGGCTTGATTCCCACTGACACCTGAGCTCTGCCTCCCTCCATCACCTCCCCCTATGGAAAAACTATCTTCCATGAAATCGGTTCCTGGTGCCAAAAAGGTTGGGGACTGCTGGTTTGGATTATATAATTAAATCATTAAAAATATCTGTTACATTTACTTTAACTTGCAGTTATTTTCATGCACATAATTCTCTGTCCAATTTTTCATAGATCTTTTTCTTTAAATACATTTAAGCTTATTTGTCAAAAGCCAAATAAAGAACATTTTATCCATTTTTTTTTTTTTAACCAATGTAATATGTAGTACTCTGACAGTTTAGGCCAACTATAAAGTTAGAGGGAACACAGTTCTCAGCAACACCCAGCTACTTTTCTCACATTAATTGTAAGTCCAAAGGACATGCTAGAACGACTCAAAGAATTCCTTATAGGTTAATATAGTTATAGCTTATTGTAGGGAACAAATACAAATTAAAGTTTGAGAGCAACCAAATGCAGACCTTCTGTTGTCTTCTCCCTGTGTAGTCAGGCCATGTTATTTTCTGGTACCAATGTGTGAAGTAACAATGCTCACAATGTATGACCAACCATGGAAGTTCACTTTAACTTCAGTATTCAGTTATCCCTATCTCCAATTGCCCACATGGTTGACTTATCTCTACTGATACTGTGTGAAACAAGGCCCAACCCTGTATCCCACAGTCAGTCCTTCTAGCTTGGTCAATTCACACCCTAATCTAGTGTGGCCAGAAACCTCACGCAAAACATTCCTGTCTGGCATGACATTCCGAAGGGGATTATTTCTCAACAGCCATGGGCAAAGAGATCAGATCTCTTTTTGTGTAAAATATGTAGAGGTAAAAATTTTTACAGCATATGTACCTAAACCAAAGGTTACATTTAGTTTATCAGTTTAATTAATTGTAACAGATTCCTAGGATTTAGACATTACTTTTTAAAAGTCACATGTTCTATTTTTCTGCTGAAATATTAGCAAATGCTCACTAGGTATATGAGAAAAAAAATCCAGTCCCTAAGGAAAAGGTAATATTTGGACACAATCTCACTTATATGCCAGCTCTAAGATTTGGCTTGCCACTTCAATATCTTTGGCATATCAGATAATTAAATTTTATGTTTTTCATATAATAATTTTTACAGCTTCTATGATTAATCTTCTATAACCATCTCTCTGTGATAATTTAAAACAAAATTTTAATATATTTAGCTTATTTTTATTATATGCATTCTGTGATATTAGTAAAATATCACTTAATTTATAGCAATTAAATCCAAATATTTTTATCATCCACAAATCTTAGCTTTATTCAGTAAAGCCCTTGCCATCATGGGATGTTTTTCTATTAGAAACTTTGACAAATGCCTTGTAACCATAGAAATGATTTGTGAGACAGCAGGAGTAGCCAAAATAGATTAAATTAATGTGTTAGGTTTAGTGTTCACACAGCATGCTTTATTTTAATTGATTACTCTACGACCAAACTTAAATTACTAATATAAGTGCTGATAGAAGAAAATGAATTTTTAATAAAACACCCTTTGTATCATAATAGCAGATAAATCTAAGTGAAAAAGCTATCATTTGTTATAAGCTTTTAAGACTACTTTGATATCTTGAATACATGCAAGGTTAAAGAGCTTATAAATACCAAGAACCTGTTCTTGGTACAATAATTTAACAAAAAGTCTCTGCAATTAACTGTGAATTATGATGCATTTAGATTTTAAATTAAGTAATATACTTAAAGTGAAAGGAGTGGAAATAAATTGTTTTTAGTCTTGAAATAGCAAAAGATTAATTTATCAATTGGTTATTTAAAATAGAATTATATCAACAAATTCCACAGAATGAGTAAATTAAAACATGATTAATTTATGAACTTTATAACTGAGACTTAGAATCCATTGATTCTTACCTTAGGTATATATATTTTTTTATTTTGGCAAACATTCAGTTGGTATTTTTTCTTTTTCTTTTCTTTTTTTTTTTTTTTACAAACATGATAATATTAATACAAATAATTCATGGATAATGTACATTTAGTTCCCTAATTATCAATCATTATTGTCATCTATACAACAGAAAGTTTTTGGAATAAAATTGAAATAAATAATATCGGAAAATATCACTGCATCACAAACTACAACAACAGTAAACACACCCGGTAATTATATAAGTAAGAAAATACCTTGTGAAGGAATATTGAGTGTAAAAGCAGAGTAACCTTACAGATAACAAGAAGAAGGGATATATTATACACTCTTAAGTAGTGTCTCATTTAAATCCCATAGATAATTTTATAATTGATAATTTGCTTAAAGTCCTTAATCTGGAGATATGTTATGGAAAGGAATCCTTCTACATACTATAAAATAAAAAATGTGTAGTACTCTCCATGTTTTTCTCAAGTGGCTCAGTTGGAGATGGGAACATTATTACTGAAAACCACTATAAGAAAACCAGCTTCAATGATATGCATTCATTGCAGCAACCTGGGCCACACACTTAGAGAGACTCCACACTTGGTTTAATGCTCTGCTACTGCCATCTTGAAAGTCTTAAGAATTTTTGCAAAAGGGTCCTGGCTCCTCATTTGCTCTATGCTCCACAAATAATATAGCCAGTCCTGCACACACATAATTATAGATACTGTCAAGCTGTGTAGATGACATCAATGTAGAAAACTCATTTCTGAGTCACAGAGACACTGACTGGGCATCACTGCTGGCCATGTAACATAAAGGAGCCAGTCACTTCAGGAATACTTGGTAAGGACATGACTATTCTCTAAAACTCTGAGCAAGTCCATGACCTCAGTTTCATTCCTTTCTAATAAAGCCTGGATCTTTGCCACTGGCACACTAGGCAAGTGACCATTCCTGACCTGACAAAAACAAACAAACAAAAATAGAAGGAGGAGTAATATCAATATTAAATCAGGAAAATTCAAGAGAAAATTACATTGAGTACCAAAAATATTATTTTATCATGATAAATCCACAGGGAATATATAATCATATGGATAGCAAACAATTTAGTATCATGGGAAAATGATTAATACAGTCTTTCAATGATAGAAATCTTTAACTCATCTCTCAAAATGATATGGAGTAAGTCCACAGAAAAATCAGAAATGAAGTAGATTTTGAAGAACATAATAAGTCTTAATAAGTTTATGTGGAAATTTATAAGTTAAACCAAATAGACATGTAAAGAATTTCCAAGTATCTGGAAAGCATTCAAAATAAATAATCTAAAGTAAATTATTAAAATGAGAAAGAGACTATAGTCTCTGACTCAGTGCAGTAACTTGAGAAATTAATAAGTTTAATATCACAATAAAAAAGTAAAACAATTATTGCATAAAACTCATCTAAATAGCTCTACATGTTTTCAGAAGAAATCAAAATTGCAATAGCTGTTTAGAAATTAAAGATTTGTGGAACAAAACATAACAAAGTATATGATATACTTAAAGCTTTATTCAAAGAAATCATGAAAAACTCTAATTTTTTTATTATTAATGAGAGACATTGTATATTATGTAATCATTAAATTTCAATTTTTTTTTTTAGAAAAAGTGGACCGTTAATGAAATCACAAATAAATAACCAGCGATGTGTGCTTTTTATATGTCAACATTGTTGTACTCGTCAGAGTTTTCCAGAGAAATGGAACTAATAGCTCAACAGGAAATATGTATATGTATATTTATAGATTATTATATAAAGAAATGTATTATGAGGAATGGACTGATATTATTATGGAAGCTGAGACATTCCACAATCTGTCATATATATCTATGATCTGCTGGAGAGCCAGGAAAGTCAGTGATGTAATTTCTATTCACCATCGCAAGGCCTGTGAACAAGGAGTGCTGATGGTACAAGTTCCAGAGTCCAAGGGGAGAAGACATATCCTTCAGCTCATGCTGTAGTATTACCACCTAGCTGGCACTGTAATTTCGAGCCAACTACATCAGAATGTTGAGGGATGTGGGAAGACCAGTTACACAAGCATGGGCCCATTTCCATACTTCTTTTGCTGTGAAATCGGTTCCTTAATCAGAAGCCATGCTATATAGAATTTCCATGAGGATGGATAAGGCATTCTGTAACTCCACAGATGGTCATTCTTTTGGGGTGTAGCATATCTCCTCATGAGTTATCGAGTACCTTATCTTTAAGGGCCTGCTGAGACTTGAATCTGGTTATATGCATAGAAACAAAGAAAGTTGACGGGTGTGAGTCCTTAAGAAAATAAACATCTTTCATGGCAACTGCCTTGTGGGGAACCCATTACACTTTTCTCAGTCAATGAAGGGTTAATCTCTTCAGAGTGGAGAGGGTGATGCCACTGAGAGTGGCGAGGCCTCTTCCACTGGTAAAAAGAAGTCGTTATCATCATTTATAAGTTCAATTTTCTCAGCTTTATTAGGGTCTTTTTTCCCTCATGTCTCCATCACAACTGACAGAATCCCATTTTTTTTCCTCAATTAATGCCCCCACTTTAATAGTACACATCCTATGAGGCTGAGAGTTCAACTTGCATTGTAATTCAGTCAGTCACAAAACAAGATTCTGCATTTGATTTTCAGCAATCCTATCCCTGTGACTACAAGAGATTAGAGTCTCCTTGAAAGCACACATAGAAGCTGTTAAGTCATTTATGTGC
Organism: Microcebus murinus; assembly: GCF_040939455.1. NCBI lineage: Eukaryota > Metazoa > Chordata > Mammalia > Primates > Cheirogaleidae > Microcebus > Microcebus murinus. Next base: position 21,434,377 of record NC_134114.1, read on the forward strand.
CACTTAAGGTAAAAATTCAAATCTCTGAGTTCATAATTTTTTTTTCTTTACCAATTTATCCAGTGATGTTAGGAGTAATCAGTCAACCTCATTAAATTCATTAATTTAAAAAAAACATATATAAAAGTATTACATACGCAGTCACCAAGCACCTTGCTTCTTATAAGTGGTGATTAGGGTACCCAAAGGAGATATTTTGCATAGCTCTATTGCCCAATCATGCCATAAATTATCAGAGCTTTCTTTAGTACAGGAAATAGAATCATGTGATGGTGACTTTTAAGTGTCAACTAGATTAAAGAATACTCAGCTCGTAAAGCATCATTTCTGGATATGTCTGTGAGGGTGTTTCAGGAAGAGATTGGTATTTGAATAAGTAAACTAAGTATGGAAGATCCAATACTCACCCAATGTGGATGAGCATTATTTAATTGGCTCAGGATGTGAATAGAACAAAAAGGCAGAGGAAAGGTGAATTCTCTCTCTCATATATAGCTGGGACAACCTTCTTCTTCTGCCTTTGGAAGTAAGAACTCCATGTTAAGTTCTTTGGCCTTTTGACAACAGGTATTGCACCAGCAGCTTCTCAGCTTCTTGGGCTTTGGTTTCAGACTAAGATTTACTTTATTGAGTGCCCTGGTCCTTAGACCTTTGGACTTAAACTGAACCACATTACCAGCTTCCCTGGTTCTTCGGCTTCCAGATAGCCTCTATAATCCCATAATCTAACTCCCCTAATAAATTCCCACCATATATACAGTCAGCCCTCCATATTCATGGGTTCAAAACCAACTGTGGATCAAAAATATTTGTAAAAGAAATTGAGTCTGCACTGAACATATACAGACTTTTTTCATGTCATTATTCCCTAAACAGTACATTATAGCAATAATTTTCATAGCATTTATATTGTATTGGTTATAAGTTATAAGCAATCTAGAGATGATTTAGAGTACACATAGTTATATGCAAATATTGTACCATTTTATACCAGGAACTTGAGCATCCAAAGATCTTGGTATTCATGGGAGGTACTGAAACCAATCACCCACATATACCTATAGACAACTGTGTGTATGTGTATATATATGTATATATATATATTTTTTTATTTTTATATATATATATATATATATATATATATATATATATATATATATGAGAGAGAGAGAGATTGATTTTTTATGTCTATGGAGATTAAGAAGTCTCCCATTCTGTCATATGCAAGCTAGAGACCCAAGAAAGCTGGTGATACAATTCCAGTCTATGTCCAAAGACCAGAGAAAGAATAATCAATGTTGTAATTTCTAGTCTAAGTCCACAGTCTGGGAACTGGGGAGATAGTAGTGCAATTTCCAGGTTAGATCTGAAGAACTGAGGAGCAGGAACACTAATCTTGTGAATCTTAGTCTTAAGGCAAGAGCTAATCAATGTCCTAGCTTAAGCAGTCAGGCAGAGAGAGCAAATTCTCAGTACCTCTGACTTTTTGCTCTGTTTAGACCATCAATGGATTGGATGATGCCCACCCACATTGGGGAGGACAATTTTCTTTACTCAGTCTAGTGATTCAAAAGTTAATCTCTTCTGGAAAAGCCCTTACAGGAACACCCAGAAATAATGTTTAACAAGAAATCTGGGCATCTGATGGCCTGGATATGTCAACCCATAAAATTACTCATCATAACTCTTCTAAAATATTAAATGAATTATCTATTTCAGTACTGAATGATATTATTGTTGGCCTCATTTTATCTGTAAAGAAACTCAAACACAGAGATGTTACATAACTTTCCCAAAGTCACATAGCTGTGTAAATGGGAGAGCTAGTTTATGAATGCAGTTAGTGTAGATCAATTAACTGGGCCCAGAATAGAGCTCTATAGGCTCTATTCCTTTTTTTTTTTTTTAAATTCAGTCCCTGTAGGGACTGTCAAAGTTTGCCAATGTCAACTATATTGCAAGCTGTCATGGTGGGGTATTGAGAAAAGTTTTCAATTAGTAATAATTGTGCCTCAGGGAAACCTCATTGGCTATGATACTGCCACTGCACAAAGCTTCTATTCCTAATATATAATAAAATAGCCCACACTGACTGCATGTTTACCATTTACCAAGCTGTATTCTGAGTAGTTTACATCTTATAATAGATGAGAGAAAACCAAGGCTAAAAAAAAAAAAAAAAAAAAAAGCCAAGTAAAAACGTGAAACTAAAGCACATCAGTAATGTTATGCTATCTCCACATGAAGGGAATTCTATTGCTTTAATCATAATTTTGCCTTTTAGTACATAAACTATTGTCTAATAAGTTTTATTTTATGCTACTAATGTCATTTTAGGTGATATTTCTGATCCTAGTTATATTTTTAAGGGGGTAAGGATTCATTAGAAGCAGATAGGAATAAAAGCCTAATACAATTAATGGGAGATCAAAATCTCAGAATAATCACAAGGCACATGTAAGTGGATACTATAAAGCAGAAATTATAGCTAAGGACACACAAAAGGTTTAATTTATTCAAGATATCACCAGTAGTACCTCTGCCAGGACAACCAGCAGAGCTGCCACAGCTACAGATACCACTGCTTTTACTACTGCATCCACTGTGATGACCCAATAACCAAAAACTCTCTCACTCTCTTTGGTCTAGTATTCCACAGTGAGAGGCCTCATTGAAAAAGTGATTGTTTTGTTGGTTAAGCTTGGGTATATGTCTGGCCATAGCACCCAATGCTGCTACCTCTACTTCTTTAAGAGGTAGTATGTGAGAAAGATAATAATATAATTGGCATAGAAATCTTCCTTTGTCAGTATTACAAACATACATAAAATGCAAAAGCTCACATTTAATAATACACAACTGTCATTGGTTTCTCTTGCATTTCCATTGGAGAGATAAAGACAGAAACTATTTCATAATTATCTTTGTTAAATAATTTTTTAATTCATTAGAAATTTGATATTAGCATGTTAACACAATTGGTGAATATTTAAATGAATGCATGAATAAATGAATGATGAAAAGGATATTTCTATCTAGAATTTTATAGGACACTATACCAAACAAACAAGACATATCAATTAGAGACATCACAGAGTAATAACATCATATAAAGCTTAATACATATTTTCTGTTACAGAATTTATAATTGACCAAAAATTTTACAGTCTGCCTTGACTCCCTTCAAAATTAAAAAGAAAAATATATTCATGCTGAAAGGCAGTAAAAATTTTAATATATTGCTTATGTGTTGTTGACACCATGTACCATTTCCTGCAACATGAAGAATGACAAATTGCAAATTACATGACCTGTGAAATACACTATCATTTACCACAAGCCTTCCTTCGAGGTTTTTATATAGTAGGATAAATAGGCTGTCAAAAGAAGAAATAAGTGACTTATAAAACTGCCATCTAGTTGAGTGGCAGGTTTTTTATGAATATTTTTTGGAATAAGAATGTTGATATATATATATGTGTGTGTGTGTGTGTGTGTGTGTGTGTGTGTGTGTGTGTGTGCATGTGTGTGTTCATGGGTATTAATTCTAAATCCATATAGAGAAGAAATTCATGCAGAAAATAACATCTGTTTGAAATGTAAAGTTAACCTATATCTAGGTTTATTTTGGATATGGGCTTGAATTTACAAAAGGAGTGAATTTGAAAGGAAGAGTTTAAAATATTATTATTGTTTCTTGGAAGTGAATGAAGAAAGAAAAAAGATCTTTGTACAATTTAGAGTGGGAGATGCATTGGTAGATTTTTTTTCCTAAATTATTTTTAAATAACTTTAAAATAAAATTTACATAATATTCAGAATTCCAGTCAGTTAAGGAAAAAAAGAAGTGAAACTAAAATGATAAAATAATGCAAGGAAAATATGAAAGCCACAATCCCTTTATGATGCTGTATATGAAAGTATAAAGAAACAAATAATATGTATGGCAATGCACTAGTATATAGCACAGAAGGTATTTTGGGTCAGAAAACTTTCTTGTTTAATAGATATCCATGGACTTTTTATATTTGAGTTCTGCTTTAAACAATTTACAAAGAAAATTCTGAAATTGCTGTAGGACAGAATTAATTAATTAATCTATTATTTCACCATTCTTAAGAAGAGATTTTATAAATAAAATTAACCAGAGTTGACTATTTTACAGAGTTAGAAGGACATACACATGGATTTTGAAAATTTGAATGGCAGTTGACCCTAGAACAATGCTGTGGTTAGGAGTGTCTCCCTGCACCGTTGACTTCCCCAAACTTAACTACTAATAGCCTACTGTTGACTGGAAGGCTTAATGACAACATAAATAGTTGAGTAGCATATATTTATATGTTATGTTTATTAAATATTGTATTCTTACAGCAAAATAAGCTTAGAAAAGAAAATGTTATTAAGAAAATCATAAGGAAGACAAAATTTATTTAGTATTCATTAAATGGAAATCTATCAACACAAAGGTCTTTATCCTTGTTGTCTTCACATTGAGTAAGCTGAAGAGAAAAAGGAGGGGTTGATCTCTCTGTCTCGGAGGTAGCAGAGGCAGAAGAGTTGGAGGAGGCAGAAGGGGAAGCCGGAAAGGCAGGCACACTTGGTGTAACTTCTACGGAAAAAAAAAGTGCACATAAAAGTGAACCCACTCTGTTCAATCCTGTATTGTTCAAAGGCCAACAGTACAAGTGAAATTGTTTCTTTCAGAATTGACTCCCCCTCCTCTTTCTTTTTATTTTTGAGACTTGATAAACTTGCAGATGTATTTTCAACCATAAATTTCACTTTTTGATAGATTTCTTAAAATGGCTTTCAGATTATAATTATTAACTTGGATATTGCAATATGCCACATGAAGAGGCAGGTTTTATTCTATACAGGGCAGCAAGCTTGGTCAATCTGTAGCCTGGTGGATTTGCTATGGCAAATGGTGGAGAGCATCTCCCAGTGAGGGCCACTGGCATGTGATGTTCAGGGAAGATCTCAGAAGGTATTATTTACCCTGAAATTGCATGAGAGGTTCCACTGCCAAAGCATCAAGTTCATGGTGGTCTATGACTCCTGAAACTTGAATGACACTTAAACCATTTTAGTCTAATCACATCTTGATTTACTTTTGCTTCTATTAGTTCTAATTTTATGGATTTCTAATTTTTTTCATATGGGACCAACCTATCAAATATGCCATATAGTTTTCCAAACTAGCTTTATGTTTATCATTGCAATGATTTGTATAATAAGTAAGAGATTTTTTTCTCTTCCTTCTGAAGATTAGTAATTAGTCCATTGCCATGTTGTTTATACCTTTTATTTCTCAAATGAGAAATGACCTGTAGGGAAGGCTGCCCCAAGGGGACTGGGAAGAGCTGCAAATGCTTTTCGGACAGAAGAAGATGGAACACACACTCTTCTGCACCAGAGAGCCCCTGGTTCACAATCTGAAGCTGCCTGCACCCCCTCCCAGTGGAGATGTGAGTGCAGAAAGGAATCTGGAGGATAGGAGAGTGTCCCCAAACCAGAGAAGAAACAGCACTAGAATCTGAGAAGGGAAGTGGAGATGGGAACCTTCCTTCCTCCAGCCATCCAATGCTGTGGACATAGAAATCTCAGCTCCCAAGCACAACTTTTGGTGTGGGTGAGCTGTGAGACAGCTAGGTTTAGGCTTGCAGTGGGGGCACACCCCCAAGAGTAATCTGTTCATCACCCCTGGGCTTTGCATAGAAGCTGAGACTCATTTCCCTTCCTTCACATACAGGCAGTGTTTTAGTAGCTGTCATGACCTGGAAATCTCAGCCTTTGGATCTCCATATCACTGACTCCACAGACAATGCTGCCCAGCACCACTTGGGCCACAGCAGCCTTGGGAGACCAGTGGGTCCTAGGAGAACTGTGGGTCTCCCAGAGCTTGGGCATTCAGGCTGGGCCCCTTCCAGCTGAGGGGAGAGTACATCACACAGAGGACCTCTTAGAAAAAGGAGGACTAGGTTGCAAACTCCCCACTATTCAAGGCCTTCTTATCCTCCTTCCCTGCCCCACACACTAATGCTGAGGCAGCGCTAACTAAGGTAACTTGTACCTACCCTACTGAAACGGTTCCATAACATCAAGAAGGAGGGGCTCTTCCTTAACTCATTCTATGAAGCCAATATCACCCCAATAGCAAAACCACAAAAAGACACAACAACAACAACAACAACAAAACTACAGACATATATACCTCATGAGCATGGATGCCAAAATTCTCAGCAAAATAAATCTAGCAAAATAAATCCAGCAGAATATCCAAAAAATAATTGACCATAATCAAGTGGGTTTCATCCCAGGGATGCAAGGATGGTTCAACATAGGCAATTCAATAAATTTGATTAATGACATAAGGAGAATTTAAAAATATATGATCATCTCAATAGATACAGTAAAAGTATTTCATGCAATCCACCATCCTTCATGATAAAAATCCTTAACAAACTAGGCATAGAAAGAAAAGATCTTAAAATAATGATAGCCATGTATGACAAACTCACAGCTGACATCATACTGAATAGGGAAAAGCTCAAAGCATTCCTCATAGGAACTAGAGCAAGACAAGGCTACTCCATGTCACTACTTATATTCAACATAGCACTGGAAGTCCTAGTGAGTAGCAATCAGGCAAGAGAGAGACATAAAGGGCATCCAACTTGGAAAGGGGTGGTCACACTGCCACTTTTTGCTGATGATATGATCTTGAAAACTCTAAAGACTCCTTCAAAGACTCATAGAACTGATAAATTCGGTAAAGTCTTAGATTACAAAATTAATGTACATGAATCAGTAGTATTTCTATACACTAATAACAGCCAAGTTGAGGATAAAAACATGGACTTAATAGCATTTACAATAGCTGCACAACAAAATAAAATACCTAAGAATGTACTTAACCAAGGAGGTGAAAGATCTCTATAAGGTGAACTATAAAATGCTGATGAAAGAAATCATTGATGACACAAACAAATGGAAAAACATCGCATGCTCATGGATCAGAAAATCAATATATTTAAAATGTTCACATAAGCAGAAGTGATTAGCAGATTCATTGCAATTCTCATGAAAATGCCAATGTCATTTTCTGCAGAACTGGAAAAACAATCTTAAATTTCATGTGGAGTCAAAAAAGGTCATGGATAGCCAAAGAAATTCTAATCAAAAGAGTAAATGTGAAGCATCACATTATCCAACTTCAAAATATACTACAAGGCTATAGTAACCAAAATAGCATGGTACTAGTATAAAAGTAGGCATATAGATCAATGAAATAGAATAGAGAACCCTAAAATAAAATCATATACCTGCAATCAACTGACCTTCAATAAAGCAGACAAAAACATACACTGGGGAAAGGATGCCTTATTCAATAAATGGCACTGGGAAAATTGGAGGTCCACATGCAGAAGAATGAAACCACCATACACATAAATAAATCCAAGATGCTTTAAAAACTTAAATGTAAGATCTGAAACCATACAAATTCTAAAACATTTATGAAAACCCTTCTGGTTATTGGCCCAGACAAAGAATTTATGACTAATACCCCAAAAGCAAATATAATGAAAATAAAAATAAATAAATTGGAATTAATTAAGCTAAAAAGTTCTGCAGAGCAAAAGAAATAATCTACAGAGGAAACAGATATCCTACAGAAGGGGAGAAATATAATCACAAACTATGCAACCAACAAAGGACTAATATCCAGAATCTACAAAGAACTCGAAGAATAAGCAAGAAAAAAAACCAAATAAATTAAAAAGCAAGAAAATAATATCAGTAGAAATCTTTTCTTCAAAAGAAGATATACAAATTGCTAACAAACATGTGAAAACGTATACAACATCACTAATCATCAAGGAAATGGCAATTGAAATTACAGTAAGATCCCACCTTACCCCTGACAGAATGGCCCTTATTAAAATGTCAAAAACATTAGCTGTTGGCATGGATGTGGTGAACAGGGAATACTTATATACTGTTGGTGGTAATGCAAATTAGTAAAACCTCTATAGAAAACACTATGGAGATTCCTCGAGGAACTAAAAGTGGATATACTATTCAATCCAGCAGTCCCACTACTAGTTGTCTATCCAGAGGAAAAGACAACATTATATCAAAAAGACACACACACTTGTCTGTATATTGTACCACAATTCACAATTACAAAGATATGGAAACAACCTAAGTACCCATCAACACACACACCATGGATTACTACTCAATCATAAAAAGCAATGAAATAGTGTCTTTTTGCAGCAATTTGGATGGAACTGGAAGCCATAATCCTAAGTGAAGTATTTCAGGAACTGAAAAACAAATACCTTAGGTGCTCACTTGTAAGTGGGTTCCAAGTGATACACATGCATGGTCACAGAGAGTGGTAATATAAATTATAGTCAGGATTTTTCAGTGCAGTGTCTGTAAAGTGAATTGTTAAGTCAGAGCATGTCTTTGTGCTGCCATAACAAAATACCTAAGACTGGATAATTTATAAAGTACAGAAATTGATATTCTCACAGTTCTGGAGGCGGGGAGGATCAAAGCGCCAACAGGTTTGTTTGCCTGATGAGGGCTGCTCTGTTTCCAAAGGCAGTGCCTTGTTGCTGCATCATCTGAAGGGAGGAATGATGTGTCCTTATATGGGAGAATGCAGAAGGGCAAGCTAGCTAAATGCTGCCAGAAGCCTTTTTTTTTTTTTTTTTTTTTTTTTTTTAATAATGGCTTTAATCCTACTCACAAAGGGACCAGCAACTCACAAAGGCCTCACCTCCCAATACTATCACATTGGCAGCATCTGAATTTTAGAGGGAATACATTCAAACCACAGCAGAGGGGGTGTGCATTATTAAAGTTCTTGGTAATTTGATGTCTTACATATGATTTTAAAATATTATCCATTCTAACCATCAATGTAGGTCAGTATACCACAGAATATCCCTAGGAGAGGACATCATAGCCTTAATTTTTCTTTTGGTTCCAAAATATCATTTAAGTATTATCTTTCAGACTTTAAGGGGAAAAGCCCTTGCAATTCCATGTGCATGTGTGTTGAGTGCATGTGAAAGCAGGAGAAAGCGGGAGAGATAAAGACAGAGAGAGAGCAAGAGTGAGAATGAAAGAGAGAAATACAAACTAAGGATTATAGAGACAGGACAACTATATCTCATTTTTACTTTTTAGCTACATAAAAACTCAAAATACTAATAAGTTTCTAAAAATTGTAAACAATGTTTTAAATGATATATATTATAATTTCATAAATTTAATATAATCTATTTTTGCTGTTTTTAGTTACTGCAGATAATGCATATATAATTAGAAGGCTAACATGCAAGATCCTTTTCAGAATTGAACAGACGAGGTTATTTTATAGCAACTACCTGTAATTCAATAATATAGAAAGTTTTTCTGAAAGTACAAGTTAGAGTAGATTAAAATAGTTTCAAAATTTCTTTTCTTTGGTTGAAAGCTTCTTTTATAGTGCAAATGTATTTTAATTAGAAATCTACAATTAAAAATCACATTAAAGGGAAACCATTCTTACTGATATAAGCCAGAGGGTAAATAATATTAATGCTAAATACATATCTTTCAAGAAAAGATTAAAATGAATGGTGACATGTCTTTGTTTAAGCACAAAGTTCCAATGCTCTTCAGTTGGCCTTTGAATGAAAGTTGAATCAGTTTTTCTTTATTTTAGCTTCAAATCTGAGCATTTCAAGAGGTAAACAGTGATTCTTTGATGCATTACTTCAAAGCATCCAGAGGAAATTAATCATATTAATCCACCCTCCTTCCTATTGGCAATAATTTTTTTTTTTTCCTTCTTTGGATTCAGGGCATTCAGACCTTAATGAATATTAAGAAGAAAAAGAAAAAGTATTAAATGGTGGTATTAAAGAGATTGCAAACTACTCAAATGCTTTTTTTAGACCAGATCGGGAATGTAAATGAGTGAAGTAGGCCCCAGATGGCTTGGAAACATTGCAAAGTGCATGGCCTGCCGAAAGGTGGCAGCTGCTACCCAGCAACCATGGATCCCTGCCACACTGGGATTCAGAACCAGATTTGGCAGATATTCCAATGTTTGTAGAAAAGAGAGAAATTTATATTTTAATGTGAACTCTTTGCATTTTTGAATGCTGCTGTTAACAAAAAGATGTCCTTGTGAGCCAAACAAAGTAAGTTGGAAAGCTACCTTTTATGAATTGAACAGAATATGACATTGGAGGAAAAAAAAGAAAAAGTACTTGACTTTAGACCTGCCCCATCTCTAACTATTTTAATCAAAGTCCTTTAAAGCATTTTTTTCTTGGGGAACATCAACAGAAAATTGTATATCTTATCAAAACCATTGGTGAAGGACCACGCAATTTTAATTATATACTTAATGTAAGATTGTTTATATATTTCTCAATAGTCAAGTAATTGTTTCTCATTTGAAAAGAAGGAAGAATATTTAAAAGATTACTTTAAAAGTCATTGTAGTTGAGGTATTTTCTGAAACAAAGAGAGACTGCCTCTCAAAGTATTATTTGCCTGAAATATGATCTCTTTCCTTGTCTCTTCTAAGGTCTCTAACAGAATAGCTTGAATTTTCAAAATCATAGCTGTTGGCATAGTTAAATAATATCAACTCTGTAGTCAGATTCTCATATTCTGAATCCAGGTTCTGGTGTTTAGTAACTATTTCACCTTGTGTATATTATCAAACTCTGCTAAATCTCATGTCCCTCATCTATTAAGGTAATGACCATTATGTTACTCACTTCCTAGACTTGTTGTGAGAATTTAGTAAAGATATCATTAAAGCCATCAGCATAACAACTGGGAAATAAAATGTTTTTTATACATTTAAGTCATTATTAAGACTTTGACGTTAATCTATTTTTCTGCATAGTATGGAAAAACTGTTGCAGGTGTCAAAAGAAACATTTTTCTCACAACGGAAACTTCCTCCATCTATAGCAATTACTAAAAATAGCACTTTTAGTCACTGCTGCACATATCTAATGCATTCTTTAAGATTACCCAACCCTCTATATGATATTTTTAAAATTACTTTTAACAGTATATGTGACATTGACAATTATCTAGTTATTAAACACAAATGAATAAATGAATACACAGAAAAGCAGAAGTGCTGCATGATTTGCCTGGGACAAAAAATAAAATGAAATAAAAACAAACAAAACAAAGCAAACTTTTTTTTAATTTCAGCGTATTATGGGGGTACAAATGGTTAGGTTACATATATTGTCTTTGCCCCACCCGAGTCAGGTGAAAATTAAGTGGCAGAGCTAGAATGAAAACTCAGGGGATTTTTGCTTTTATTATACATCTCTACCTGAATGTATTTCAATCATTTCAGTTGAAAATTAGATATGAAAAAACTTTGAATGACTTAACTCATAAAATTTTATCTGATGAATTAGAAAGAAAGGGGGCACATTAACACAAGAAGGTCACTATTTTTATAGAGAAACCAAATTTTTCAGTTAAGCTATATTGTGTCATGGATCTGGCTACCTATCAACCAATTCTACGTGATTGGTATAGTCTGCATTCACATTCAGATATTTCTTCATTCAAATATTTCTAAATTCAGATATTTACACATCAATTGTTAATATAAATGATCAATAGAAAATCACATTTCATGGGTATTAGAGTTTGAATGGTTATCCTCTCCAAAACCCATATTGAAATCTAATCTCCAATGCACCAGTGTTAGAAGGTGAGGCATAATGGCAGGGCAGAGCCCTCGTGCATGGATTCATGCTGCTATTCTAAGGACTTGTGGAGGTGGGTTAGCCCTCTTTCTGCTTTCTGCCATGTAATGACACAATACCCTGACCAGATGCTGGTGTCCAACCTCCACAACTATGAGCCAATAAATTTTTGTTCTTATGAATTACCCAGCCTCAGGTATTCTTTTATATCAGCACAAAATGAACTAAGACAATGAGCATCATGAATAAAGGTCAACAAATTTATTATGGCTTCCTCTAAAGAAATATTTCATAAATATCACATTTGCACAGCACTAGAAGTTTTAAACAAGCATTTGTTTAAAAAACATCTTTGTGACACTGATGATTAAATATATAACTTTGTTTCTTTCTAATGAAGAAAGCAGTGAAGGGGCCAACTTTATTTATATTGAGGTAAGCTTTCTGACTACATGAAATAGATTTCATTTTGAAGCATAAGATTATGCTAAAATAGTATGATATTTTTTCTTTATTCCTAAATAAAGAAATAGAGATAAAACAATGCTATGAAAATTATTTTAACACTATTCTAAAAATAAAAGATATATATAAAACTTTGAATTCCTTTCCTGCTCTGTGCCCAGCTTCTAGTAATATGTTAGTATTCTAGAGATTGGGAACTTCAACTTCACACAATACATCCAACTAATGAGATTGCAGAAACATTGTGCTCTCCATCATTCCCTTATCAGTGATAGTCAGTCCATTAAATGCTATAACCCCAAGAGGTGAATTTCATTTTTAAACTTTGCATTCTGAAAACGGCCTTCCCTAGACTGTTAATAGATAAAATGGATGCCACATTTGGTGACAGTTCCCAGCACTTAGCCTCTGAGAACTGTTTTAGAAGTAACAACAGACTTATTATCTTTTACAAAGGCATTTTGTAGTGCTAGGTAGTGAATTGTGAAGTTCCGATGGAAGTTTTACTTTTATTTACTTGTGTTTTTGTTTCCTTACACAATGCAGTATAATATGTATAATGCATGCATGTGGTCTACATTTTAATGGTATCTTTTCAGAAAAATTGAATAGATGCACTAAAAACAATCTTTCTTTGGATAGTGGCATGATTTATCCTTCTGAGAACAGAAGGACAATGATTTATCTTTGGATATTTAACTGTTTGGGCCACAATAAGTTATATGTGCTCACCATTGAAAGTCAGAAATGTAGGATAATCAAAATAGCCTCTCCACACTTAGTGCAAGGCAATTTAAGAAGAAAAAATTAACAAACTACAGATAAGGATATTAATTCACCTTTGAACAAAAAGGAGGGGAAGATTTCTTCCCAGTTTGACATCCCAAGAAAACAACCATGATTGTAAGGACATGGGGTGTAAGAGGAGTTAATGTCTTAGCATTTGGGCTAATTTTATGAATATGGAGGTTTATATGTATACTTCTATGGATGTAGCCAGAACAAATCAAAAGAAGTGAATTCCACTGCAATATTCAGCCTCAGAAAAGGTTTCAGAAAATAGTAGGAAAAATCATCTGAAACAGTTGTGCTTCTGAGAAGAATGGCATATAGGCCACTCTCTAGGTGACCTTTAGCAAGAATGGGAAATAAGGACACAGATCTAGATTTCTGGAGCCACAATTAATAAGGCATATATTTGAGATGTCAAATAACCAAGAACCTAATCAACCTGTAGATGATTTGGTGATACACAAGGTGCAGAAATAAATATCTCTAGAAATGGTGATATAGGAACTAATTTATGGTACACAGAAAATAGGATATGCTGAGCAGTGTTGTGAGTAAAGACAGACAAATACATGGTGTGCTGAAGAGATAAACTCTCCTGTGCTGTCAGGTATTGAGATTTAAATCTTTTTACAAAATGTAGTAAAAGAGAGTTGCCTCTCTTTGGAGAATTCCATGTGCCTTACAGGACAATAAATAGAAATAGGATCAAAGATACATATGAAAGAAGGATGCTGTATTTGAAATGGAATTATTTCCTACCTCTAGTGAAAATGGCTCTCATAATACCTTCAGGGAATAGGAGTACTGTAGACAGATTGGCAAGGTGGTATTATCAAATAAATTTACTTACATTAAAATTAATATTAATAATAGTCACCACATTGATCATTTAATCTTTATGTAATATGTATTTTGTGTCTTGTTTTACTTAATTTCTGTAGTTAATCTATGAGGAGATACTGTTATGTTCTCTTTATGTATTTGACTCAATTGAGGTAGAAGATAGGTATCTTTCCCAGGATTATGAAATAAAAAGCATCAAGATGAAGGTTTGAAGCAAGGCAGTATAATTCATAGCTCATGTGATTAAGAAACAAATTATTTCTGAGTTTAGGTATTATATTTCTTTGATACTAAAAGACTCCCAATCCCTTTAAGCATGGAGATACACTAAATATATTGTTTTATACAAGCTCTTAAGTAAAAAACTTTTTGTTCTATTTTTTATATAAACCTACTCTAAATTTAATTTTAATTTTACCTTCACAAACTACCACAAAGATAGTTTTAAATGATTTTAATAATTCAAGATGATTTATATAAATTTATATAATGTTTAGGTTAATTAAAATATAGTCCGTAGGATATGTCTCTGGATAATTACAGGAAGTAGATAAGTTAAATTTCCTGTATTTAGCATAGATTATACATTGTGCTGAATAAAGAAAATATATTGTGACACTCAATTGAACAACAGTAGCTTTCTTACATGTTAACTATAACCATTCATAGTTATAACTGTATAATATTTAATTATCACAGGCTCACTTTCTTGTTTTTTTTCAGGAAACAGTTTCAATTTCAGAATGACGAGCTATAGCTAAAGCTTGTTATTCTGTGGGTCATCAGGATAAGTGATATACACATAATCTCAAACTTGCTCTTTATCTTTACAACAAAATATAATGACTAAAATAATGCTTTCTCAAAATAATATATTCTCAAAATAACATTTGTCATTTTGTTTTCTTCTATTGGTGTCTGATTAAAACACCTTTATGACTTATGACTTGTACTTTAATTACAGTTAAAATCAACAATACATCAAAGTACTTGCTTCTGAAAATTTTCTATTTTCACATGTCTATGGCTTTCCAAAACACCATCATAGCTTTCTTCTCCTTGTTATTACTCATCTCTCCTCTTGCCCCTTAGCTTAACCTTTTTCAATAAATACTGTGCTTGTTTGAAAAAGGCTGTTTGAATTTTAGTGTTATTATTATATCTTGCCATCTGATTTACCCCTTAAAATGATTTAATAAACTGTGACTTTCCACATCTGTACTTTGTTACAAAGCCTCCATTGTACATTACACAAGTGTTTTATGATATCTGACCCTGTTATGGCTAACAATGGCTCCCAATATAGTATCTATAGGATAACATCAAGCATCTCAAGTTTGATAGTACAGAAAAATCTAGTGAACCAAAACTTACACTTAGAATATGCGAAAAACTGGAACAATGTGCATAGATTACCAAACAAAATCCCTTAACATACTTCAAGGAATATGAATAGTATAGTGTCTATATTTGTCACTCCCATGGTATATGGTTAATACAATAGTCATTGGTACATGGCTAAGTACACTCTCCAAATGAGCACCTTGCTTGTTCCCACTCAGATGGGATTCAGATTTTGATCCTTCAACCAGGAAATTGCCAGTTTTATCATCCAATTTGACATAGTTAACCAATTTTTAAATCTATATATGACCCAGTCTCTACCCACAGGTAGTCATAAATTTTGTATAAACTCTGATTTCATTGGTTTATTTTTATTAATTGTCTTTGAACTTTATTTATTCTCCATTCCAAGTCAAAAATAATACATATAAATGGTTTGATAGTATATTTTGTAGTTGCTAGGTCAAATATTCTAATTTTAGAGCTTTTTAAATCTTGTTAGGTAATTTTCAAGAATATTTTAAGAGTATAAATGGATTGAGATGTTTATTCTTAATGTGTTTAGATATGTGTTATTTATGCTATTTATACTTTTCTTTGAATATTATTAAACATTAAACTGTATCAAATACACAAATATTTTTCTGAATATTTAATTATAATTTACTAGTAAGATATAAAATTTGCTTTTGACAAAAATGCTACTCAATCTGTGCTTTGAAAAATGCAATATCCTTTTTAACCTATATCCCAGAAGTGTTTCAATGTTAGGAGAATTAGTTGATTTTAGATATAGGAATAATTCCTCAGTAAGCCATATGAGTCCTGTACCTTTTCAATGAGGAAGCTTAAAGCAAAAAAAAAGCTTCATTATTATTGTTCAGTATTTCTTCTCACCTACTAGTCAATATTTGCTAATGTATTAGTCAATAGATTTACCAATATACTTTAACAAAAATAATAGATTTCATCTAATAATTAAATATTTTAGCACGGTATCATCAACAGCAATCCCTTCTCATTTTCCAATTTCTATGTCATCAGACATATAGATTTTCCCATTAAAGATTTTTCATGAAGAAATCTGACAAGATTTGATACAATTTTTTAAACAAATGCTTTTTTAAATCATCTTTGATATTTTCTGTTGTTTAAATCATTTATTTTTCTTGATCACTTGTTTATTCTTGCATACTGATTCGCCTGATGCTTCTTTGTCTCTCTTTATGTTATTCCATGAGATGGCCACAAAAAGGGAGACACTAGAAAACGCAGTTTATCATATTCACATGTTCTAGAGAGACAGTCACCGCATACCACGTAAGGGGTGATACGCCAGGAGCACAAAGGGAGCAGAGTCTATCAAGCATGTGAGGAGCCGAGAGAGTGTGCGGACCTGTGGGCAAATTCCTTTATTGGGGGTCAGGGTAGAGTACACTAGCAAAAGACAAGAGGAGATTTCACTGGTGCAAGTAAATGTTACTAAGCAACAGTCACATGAAGATAAGAAGATGTACTTGAAGCAGGGGTCAGCCAATCACATGGTTACGCATGGGGTGCTCACAGCTTGTTTGTGGGGATGTTGAAACAGCAGGAAAATAGGGAGTCTTAAAACTTACAATTCAATATATATGTATATATATTTCCTCCCCCTTAGGTGATCTAAAAAGTCTTTGAACGTTTTTTTTTTGGTTGGGTTTTATGAAGTATATAATGATTAAAAGCTTTTTTCTCTACTTACTTTTAATGAGCTATCTATAAAAATCAATTGGTAGGAATCACATTTTTAATTTCTATTTACTTTGAAGTTTTTATTGAAGTATGACATTTGTAGAGAATAGTGGTCCTATCATAGCGTTCAGCTCAGTGGATTTCAGGATCAGAAGACTCTTGCTTAGTCAGAGTCAGATCAAAAACAGAACAATGCCATCATTCAGAACTTTTTCATTCCAGTCACTGCTCCACTTAACCACTCTCTTGACATCTAAAACCAAAGATCAGGATTGTATTTTTTTGTATTTAATATAAATGAAATTATGCATTGTGTGCATAATTCATTCTCTTTGTGTGAATATTCCTCAATTTAACTATGCCTTCTCCAATTGCTAAACGTTTGAGGAGTTTTTAGTTTTGGCTTACGAATAATGCTGCTCTGAATATTGTAGTGCATCCCTTTTAGTGAACTATGCACTGCAAGTCAGTACAAGTATATACATAGGCATGGAGTGATCTTTGGAAATGTGTATGCTCAAGTTTTGGAGATACTGCCAACAGTTTTCTGAACTGTCCTTCTGCTTAATAAAGTTTTGAGCTACATAATTTTCTTTGATATGTATAAGAAACCTAAAAACTCAAATTTTATTTTCTTATTCACATATTCAGAAATATGTTTTTTAATTTTGTAATGATATTTTTATTTATTCTATTTAAATTTTGTTATTAATTACTAGTTTATAGCACATGGTAAGGAAATATGACTTAAAACTTTATAATTCATACGTTTTAAAAATGGGTTGCAATTTAGTTTAAAATGTCCCAAGTATGTTGGGAATGTAGGAGATGGAAAGATAGATTGAAAGGATAGATACATAGAAAGATTGGTCTATGGTTTAATACATCCATTGCCCCTATTCTTTCTTGTTATGTTCAAGCTTTTTGTTTTCTCCTCACTATTATTGTATTCCTATTAATTTCTGTTTGTGCTTCTAATATTTTTTATTTTCTTCATTTGCATGCATGTTAAGGATTTCTTAAATTTCTCCTGGATCATTGATTATTTTTGACACATACTTACTAAGTTTCCATTATGTTCTAAAAACTGTTCTAGATTTTGGAGATAGATCAACTTAATGAGATAAACAAATATCCCTATACTTGATGAGCTTAAATTCTGGCAGGGGCAGGGGAGGAAATTAATAAGCAATACAGAAAAAAATAGAGTAAATAATATAGAACAGACATTGATAAGTTATGAAAAAAATTGAACAGATCAAAGAATTTTCAGACTGCATTGGAGCAGTAGATGCAAAGTTGTCAGGTAAGGAAGACCTTGTTAGAAAGTGAAATTGAAAGCGTAAAGCAATTATGTTGCAAAAGCCATTTCCAGACAAAAGAAATTTGTGCAAAAGCTCTGAATCAGGGGGTGTATAAAAACACATCTGCTTATCTTTGATAAAATGTTATTTTCAAATAGGTTTGTAGGTTAATATTGTCCAAGCATCATTTTTCAGTCTAATACAGTCATTGCTCTAATTATCACAAATGAGTGTAGAAATGCATTCTCCCTTCTGTGTGTGAACTTAATCTGAGTAATTCATCAGAGATTTTAAGGTATATCATGATCTACTATTTATTAAATTAAACATAAAAAGTTAGTTAAGATAATTTGAAGTTGATTTTTTAATTACTAACTTAGAACCACTTTGCATACTTCCAATTAATTTAGAAGTTACCACTGAAAAGAAAGAGCATTTAAGTAGCATTTGATCTTCAGAAATAAGAAATGCTTTGCTAAGTCATCATAAGCTTTTTAAATCACTCTCCTTTGAAAAGAAAAGCATGTGTTCTTTTGTGTAATCCTACTTAAGTCCTAAAGTTTTGCATTCTGTGCAAAAGAAGTTTGTTCAATTTATTTCTTTTTTTGTAAAATACATATTTCTGGATTCACGGTAATTTGACAGAAGACTGGACTTGGACTATATTTGATAGAAAATTAGAAACTTGCTATAGCATTTAGTTTTCCATAAGAATAATTAAAGCATTGACCTTTAAAAAAAACAGGTGTAACAGAACAAAGCAAGATCAAAATGCATATAAAGTTTTTGAAGTCAAATAAGTAAATGTTTTATTAGCAACTTTAAACGTTCACAATTTACAATTCCATAAGTGTATGTGTGTAATCACTGACATATTTAATTGGTATAAAAAAGTCTAATTAAAATTTTTAATGCTGACTTTCTACTGAAACATCAGCCTTAAATAAGTTAAATAATGATAACCACATGAAAGTATCCAGCCACTGTTAACATAACAAGAACAGTTTCATGGCTGGATACTTTCCGGACTACCCTCCTATGTCACTGACAAAAGGGCAAGAAGAAAAAATTGTTGTAAATACTTTAAATATTGTGCTAGAAAAAAAAAAACATTTTTACTAAGTTTCTCTAACTAGGAAACTATTTATTGTATACTTCTGAGTCTTCAGTGGGTGAAAATCAATTATAACTTTAATGCCTTAAAAACAGTACTTTTGTTTATCTTTCATGCATGTCAAACTGTCTTTATCACCTTTCTAGCAAGGAAAGTTTCCCCCAATTTCTTGCACTAATACATAAATAAATACTGTTTCTGATCAAGGTTCTTATGTCATTTTGGAATCCAACACATTTTTTATTTAACAGTTTATTTTTTCCCAGCCCGGTATATTTTCTGTTATTCTCTTATGTATTGTAAACGTGCCTGCCTGCTCTGAATTTTACTCCTTTTTCTCCACCATATTCACAATAAAAATGTGTGAATTTATTTCCCAAATCCATGCTGATATGTTGATGGGAATGGGCTAGGGTTGCCACCTAGAGCCTCTCAGTCCCTTGATGTAATGCATCTTCTCATAGTGTTCTGTAGACAATATTCTCACTTTTAAAGGTTGAGAATATTAGCAAAATTTAGAGGGGAAGTTGACCACAGTGCAAAATTATTAAACCTTTGAAAATATTGATTGACTGGTTTGCTCTAAAATTTGAAGTCATTTATCTTTTGTAAAATAAAAGGTTTTATTCCTTTAGGTAATCCAACTTCAAGCTTGAAAAAAATCTACATTCAGCTCAATATCAGTTTATTATATTTTTGGCCAAAGAAGTTTCCCTAACATCATAAAATGTATGATATTTGACTGAAAAATAAAAGGATTCTTAATCATCAAGTATAATTTTACAAATGAATCACATATAAATGGTTAAATTGTGACATTTCTATTAAAAGTAATATCACTTAATTTCAAAGTGCAGGACAAATATTTATCATCCTTTATTTATATATATGGGTAAGCTGGTGTTTTGCAAATAGTGACTTGGAAGAAAATTGCTATAGGGCATTTAAGAACATTGTTTTAGGCTTCTCTAGGAACAAAACACACAAAGATCATGTTAATTTTTCATCTATATTTTGACTTGCAAATGAAAATAGAATCTATATAAAAAAGTAGATGCTTGTTCATTTCAAGTGCTATGGGATATGATGGTGTATTGCAAAATCTATTTCAAAGTGAAAAGAAAAAAGATCCATGGAGACACTAAAGTATAAATAGTACTGTCATAAAAATCCTGGCTTAGTAGCCAATAGCTGAGATATATTCATTTAAAGGGGAATGATTTTTAGCAAGTATTTTTCTGTTAGTAGAAGTAACTGCACATACACATAAACAAAAGAATGCTTACATTCTTTACCTTCACTTTCAAATGTAATTTAGCTTTCCACAAAAATTTAGCTTTTAGTTTCGCTGTCAGTGTTGTGACAACTATGTTTTGAAAGGATGTGTCTAAATACCAAGGTACCTGATGCAAGACATGTAATGTCTGCCAGGTTTTATCCACTCTTTTTGATGGCTACTTATGTATGAGGTAAGCCTCAATTCTAATAATTCAATATCTATATGTTTCCTTATTGCGCCTGTTTTACTATTTTTACTAGGATAAGATGCTTGCTGTGACTTTTCCTTCCATGTTCAAGGATACTGTGGAGCATGTTACAAAAGTAGCATAAAAGTAAAAAAAAAAAAAGAGAGAGAGAGAGACTTAATAGTAATATTAATAGAACCAGATAAATATCTCCCTTATATTTCCAATATTTAATATCTTTAAAGAGATAACTTTTGCTTACTTTAAAAACTAGTAATCACATTTAGTTTATCTTGACTATTCAAAGCTTCAGTGTTTTAAGCTAATTAATATTATCATATTATGATAAAAAACAACAGATGATTAATTAAGGAAGCTAATAATTCATATTTAATGGGAAGTGTTTTTGACTAGGAGAAAGATCAAATGTAAGATTCTGTCAATACTTAGATATAAAATAATAGACATAATTTCTCTCTCTCAAAAAACAAATTAGGTAAGTATGCGTGTGTATACATATGTATATGTGTATATAGTGTATATATATGTTTATTATTAATGAATTTATAAGCTTAGTTGTATAAAAATATATTTTGAAAAATGTTGACAAAACCTGTCATTTTTCTTGCTAGAATAATTTTAATATGGCCTACAAGGTCGGTCCCTTTGTGGCAGCCACTCTATGGAAGGTGGGCTTTTCTAGGTCTCCATCTGTTTACAGAAGGCATCACTTTATCGTGTTGCTAGCTGTATACACCAGCTTTGGTACACATTTTTCAATATTTTATAGCATTGTTTAAGAAACAGCCTTTACTGGAGAAATGAAAACTTAGATATAATAAGAACTTGCAAAAAGAAAATGAGACCAAATCAAAACCACAATGAGACACCATTGTATACCCACCAAAATGGTTATTATTAAATAATTCAAAACAAAAAAATAGCAAAGGTTTGTGAGAATGTGAAGATACTGGAACCATTGTGCATTTCCAATGGAAATATAATGATATAGCAGCTGTGAAAATGGTATGGAAGTTCCTCAAAAAAAAAAAATTAAAGAATTGCCATATGACCCCACTTCTAGGTATATACTCCATAGAATTGAAAGCAGAGATTGGAACAGATATCTTTCCATTCATGTTCATACTATCATTCTTCACAATAGCCAAAAGGTGGAAATAACTCAAGTGTTCCTTGGTAGAAAAATAAATAAGCACAATATGGTATAAACATACAGTGGAATATTATTCAGCCTTAAGAAAGAAAGAGATTCTGACACATGTTACAACATGGGTTAACCTTGAAAACATTATGCTAGGTTAAATAAGCCAATAACTAAAGAATGAATATTGTATGATGCCACTTATATTAGATAACTACATTAGATAGTCAAATGTATAGAGACAGAAAATAGAATGGTAGTTGCAAGAGGCTGGAAGGAAGAATAATGGGAACTTATTATTTAATGGGTATGGAGTTGCAATTTGGGAAGATGAAAAAGCTCTGTAGGTGGATGATAAAGATGGTTGCAGAACAATATGAATGTACCTAATGCCACTGAACTGTATATTTAAAATTTTTAAAATTATGTGTGAATTATGTGTTATATATATTTTACCACTACAAAAAATAGAAAAAGAAAAGGAAGCATAGGTTTTCCTTCCCCACTGCCACACAGAGATGTGTGGCAAAGCCAGGGTACTCATATGGCCAGGCTAATTTTTCATGGAAAGAACTGCCCCCTAGTTATTCTTTACCTTTATAGTTGAAAATTTAAAACTTGTCACTTTGGAATAAGCAGACTGCTTGGTGCCAAGAAGCATGAATATGGGTTTCCAGCTGCCTACAGGAGTTATGTGAGCAAACCGGTTTATAAAAGAGATATTGTGAGACCTATGGGATTTTATAGAAAATTGTCAGAAAATAAAGCCACACTTCCCATGGGAATAACTAAGTAGTTTCTCTTTTTAGAGGAAAAGGAGGCTGTGGTCCCCGCAGACTCATTGTCCAATTTTCTGAGTAAGCTCGTGAGTCTCTTCTGCGCATTGTACTACATGAAGACAGGAATTGTTTTCCATGGGGAAACATGGCAGGTGGGCTAACTTGAAATTTTAAAATTATAACTTCTTGCCAAAATAACACATGAAGACACTAATCAACTCAACATTTTTCCCATTCTTATCTTATTTACCTTTGTTTCTCTCTTCTCTTGATTTCTATAACAATGTAAACTCCAAATTTTCCTTCTATCTTTCTGATTGCTCCTGCTAGCAAATTCTGTCTAATAAACAGGCCATAAACATGAATATTTATTTCTTATTAATTCTTATACTTTTCTTTTTTATGCTACAATTATATTTATAGATTTAAATATTTTAAAAATTATAAAGATATATTTATTCAAAATGATGGTTTAAAAATGATATTAATTAATAAAATGATACATCTCAGATCTCTGGGACTTAAAAAATAAATGAAATGAAAGAAATCTACAAATGGAAGAGAACAGGAAAGTAAGAAGAATAAACAAGAAATAAGAAAAAAATTTAGGCACAAGGCTAATAAAATGTACTGGCTGAGAAAACAGATCAAAAAGAACAAAAAAAGTCTCCTTTCTGAAGAGATATTGAAGACTTAAAATTTTGGAGCTAAACGATCCATAACAATTGTATTCAGTCATTAAAGATGGGGATTTTTTTTTTTTAATGCAGTGATAGAAAACTGGAACACTTACAAAGAATAGAACAGCAGACTTTTCAACAGAAATGTGAAATTCTTAAGGCAAGTCATTCTCACAGTTTGTCTCTAGGACCAACAGGACGAGCATCACCTGGGAACCTGTTAGAAATACAAACTCTCATGACCTACCCATACCCACTGACTCAGACACTGAATCAGCAATACATTTTAACAAGCTCTACAGATGATCCCTGTGTGTGCTAAAGTTTGGAACCATTGCTGCAAGACAACGAAGTCTTTACCTACTTACTAGAGCCAGAGATGTTTACTAATGGATTGGTATATTTCTCAATATTTCAATTCTAGTTTATAATACAGATATGATAGGAGGTAATATATTCATTTTTTAAAGATTACTCATATAGTATTAAGTGAAGATGGTTTACTCATATAGTATTAAGTGAAAATGGAAAGTTTACTCAATATGGAATTTTTATACTCTAGATAAAAAGTACTAAGGACTTAGTATAAAGGGGTAATTGGAAACTCTCTGTACTTTCTGCTCAATTTTTCTGTTAACCTAAACTACTCTAAAAATAGTTGTATTCAATAGAGAGAACAATAGGAACAATAGAGAGATTAGCATGGTCCCACCACAAGAATGACACACGAATTTGTGAAGCATTGCATAGTTTTATAGAGAAAGGTTGGTTAATGAGTACAAAACTACAGTTAAACATAAGGAATAAGAAATAGTGTTCAGTAGTACAATAAGGTGATTATAGTTAAAATGAATTTATTGTATATTTCAAAGTAACTGGACACATAGACTTGTTCTCAACACAATGAAATAATAAATTCAGATAATTGATATGCAAATTACCCAAATTTGATCATTATGTTTTATAATCTTGTTTGAAAATATCATATGTACCTCATAAAGATGTACAACTTTTATGTATACATAAATTATTTTCAAAATTCTGTTAATTCTGTTATTTTAAAAATAGAAGGGGGTTCTGGTGGTAGATTAGAAGTAGCTGGCTTAATGCTGCTCTTATGGAGAGGATCAAAAGTGGCAAATAGATATCTACTCTTAGATCAATTGCCTGAGAAAAAACACCAGCAATCTACAAGAGGAGTCAAGAATGAATTGAAGAACATAGAAGTGGGAAAACCTGCTCAGAGGACTGAATATAATTAGAGAAGGCCTCAAACATGGGAAAGGGAAAGAAGAGAGAATCCCAGGCTCCATGCTACCCCTGATGATATAGCAACTGGAGTGATTGTAAGGTCTCCCGCTGACCCTGCTGGGTGAAGAGGTGGCAGAAAATCCAGGTGTTCACATGTACCTCATGAGCAGGTTACATATACCCCTGATACTACCTCTGCTGCTACTGAGAGTCATAAGCAGACAGGAGACCATGCATGAGCTTGATGCCTGCTTCTGTGTCTTGGGTGATCCCAATCAACTGCACTTCCTGAAGGACATAGGTGAAGCACATGCCCATAGCCCTTGGTGGCCACTGCCTGTGTTGGGGTGGCTGGACCATTGCTGTAGCAACCGTCAGGAGGCCCCAAGTAGGGAGAAAGCCAGCATAGCTGCTATCTTTCAAACTGGGTAGACTGCATGTCACAAACCCATGCTGTCCCACATAGAAATCCTAGGCTACACATCCTGCTCTGTCTCTGTGTCTCAATCCATGACCACCCCAGCCTGCCTGTGTGAGAACTGTGCCCCACAGCCCTGCTCCATCCTGCACTGGTGCCTTGCCCCATGGGCCTGTTCTATTCCAGTTCCCACTCAACCCTGTGCCTGAGCAGTGACCTGCTGGCCCTCTATGCACCAGGGGCCCACACTGTTTGTCTTTGTGGGACCTCTACACCCTGCGAGCCTACTCCACTTTTAGGACCCAATATACCCTACACACCTGCTATCCCCTGCATATGTGCTGCACCCTGCAATCCTAGCATTTTGGATGTCCAAGCCTTAGAATAAGTAGACAGTGGCCAGTGGACCTCCTGCATCCTGAGCACATGTCCCATCCTGGCAGCCAGCCATACCTAGCCTGTGAACCTTGCATGGAGCCTGGCCCTGCCACAGTGGCCCAATCACAACCACAGAGAAACAGCAGAGATGCAGCAGAATGGCAGTATTAAAGGCTAACAGTGCATCAGCTCCTCTCCTGCTTGGCCAAGCTTCTGGAGTAGGATCAAAGGCTGCTGTCCAGGAAATCATCCCTATCTTCACATAGTAACAAAGGTTCTGGAAGAGGAGGACAGTTGTACCATATCTACTATCTGTTTTGAGCTGAGAAGTGGTCCAAGATAAGAAAGAACCAACATAAAAACTCTAGCAATATGAAAAAAAACAAGCTGTCTTGACACCTCCAAAGGATCACAATAGCTCTTCAGTAATGATTATGGATGACAATATGAATGGAGTTGAGGACTTGAGAGTCATCTCAAAGAAACCAAAAAAATAATTCATACCAGGAGCAAAAAATTCACTAAAGAGAGAAACAACATCAGAAAATAAATGACAAAAATTAAAGAAATGAAAGAGTCATTCAGTAAATTCAAAATACAGCAGAAAGCTTTAACACCAGACTAGACCAAGCAGAAGAAAGAATTCAGAGCTTGAAGACAAGATTTTAAAAAGTCTAATCAGTAAAAAATGTAGAAAAAAAGAATAAAGAAGAATGAACAATCATGGTGAAAAATATGGAATTATACAGAAGGAACAAATATAAGAAGTATAGGTATCCCTGAGGGACAAGAAGAAAAAGCAATAAGATTGGAAAATCTATTTGAGAGAATAATAGAGAAAAACTTCCCTGGTGTCGCAAGAGGTTTAGATATCTAGATATGAGATGGTCATTGAAAACTTAGAAGATTCACAGCAAAGAGGACACCATCATCACTTGTAAGATTCATAGCAAAGAGGACACCACCATAGAGTCTTATCAGCCTAAACAAAAATCAAAGTGAAGTACAAAATCCTACAAATTATGAAATGAAAGCAACAGTTACGTACAAAGGAAAACCCATTAGACTAACAGCAGACCTCTCAGCAGAGACCATTCAAGCCAGAGGAGGTTGATGTTCCATTTTTTGTCTTCTTAAGCAGAATAGCTTAAGAATTCTTGAACCAGGGGGGTGGAGCAAGATGGAGGACGAGAAACACTGCCAGACAGAGTGTCTCTGCAGAAAAGACAGATTCTAGCAGAAATTAGAAAAAAGAAGCAAGAAGACAAGCATACAGCAGACGAGGGCCGGAAGGAGGGGTACCTGAGACCTGGGAGACTCCACGGGAGGAGGCTGCGGAGGAGAACTGGAGGCTGAGACCACCGGAGCAGCCCAGAGACCAGCGGCAAGGGTAGGTGGATTTGCTGTTTCCCCTCCCCTGCATTTGGGACTGCTGGTGGGCTCCCCAGCAGATGGAGAGACCTACGGACACCAGCCTAGAGATGGCCGCCGCCAGCCAGCGGTGAGCCTATAGCAGACGTGGCACCAGGTTCCCAACTTCCTCCGGGCACCTCCGTGTGCACAGACCCGAGCTGCGCGGCAGGCGCCATATTGCCTCCTCCTCCCCTCCGCCGACCCTACCCGCGGCTGCCCAGAGAGACAATACAGCCACCAGCCGGAGGCACCTCCAGGGAACGGGACCTTCCCTTTTGGGACCCTACAACTGACTCAGGGGAACTCAGACTGTGAGCTCCCTACCCGCCCGCCCTCCCAGGTGCTCCTGGCACCGTGTTCCCAGGAGAACAGTGCCGACTCAGAGGCTGAGAGACATAGACCCAGCTTGGGTTCCCTGTGTGTGAATTGGGACCAGAACTCCTCTCCCTGGCGGGGATGCAGTTTGAACTCTGGGACTCAGAGGTCGGACCTGCAGACCAGATCCCCTGCACCGAGGGCTAGCATTGCCTGGGGCACAGAAGGGTTACACGTGAACAGCCTACTGAGGTGTGTGTGCTTTCAGGGGCAGATCAGCATCCTAGAGGGCAACCCTCCTCCCAGGAGGAGGCCGTGCGCCCAGCCCAGGTGGCGTTCCTGTGCAGGGAACCTCCCCGCTGGCATCACAGTCAGGGGAGGCCTGGTGGCTTGTGGTCTGGCCTGCTAGCAGAGGCCCAGGAGTAGCTGCGGAGTTGGGAAGGGTGGAAAGAATCGAGGCCCACTCCAGACTGCGGGTCTCAGACAGTAACACCCCCACACACAAACTTTCTGGCTGAGCAGGACCATTCCAGCCCTGCCCCGACAGCTTTCCCTGGAAGCAGAGAAGAGAACTTTGACCCCTGCTAACTGCCTGAGGGCAGGCTTACCCAACCCAGCTCTGCCCAGAACAAGAGCTGATAATAGGACACAAAATCAACACCATAGCCTGTTCCTCCAAGCAAACGCCACCTACTGACAGGGAAGCATCTTGCAAAGCCTTTCCACGGCACCCACTGACTCAATATAAAGGGAGTGGTCCAATCTCACCCACAGACACCACCTAACGCCTCAGAAACTAAACTGTTCTGGTGATGGGTATGATGAAAGCCCTGACTTCAGCATAACAGTTTACCCACATAACCAAAAACATTTGTACTCCCTATATTTTTTGAAATAAAAATATGAAAAATAAAAAATAAAACATACTGCATTGTAATCTGTCAATGCAATACCTTTGGCAACTTGAATGGACTCTTAATAAAGAAACATCATTTTAAACATTTATTCATTTTTACACATATATAGGTATGTATAATACAGTTTTATATTCAAAAATATATCCTTCTGTTCTAGAATGATGGTTGGGATATTAAACCTTGATGAATTTAATGGATAAAGTTTGAATTACATTAATTGGTAGTACTAAATTGTCTCACTGGACATTTTAGCACTGTTATTATTATTATTGCATATTGCCTTTATTTTGTAGAAAATGTTTTGCCAATTGTCTTTGGCCATTTTATCAGAAGAAAAACATAACTGTTATAGGCTTAACAATATAAAATATAACTATATATACTCTAAAATAAACACATTATAATGGGCAAAAGGGTGAAATTTCCATTTCAACTAAGATCTTTTGTTCTCAATTGTGGATTTATGTCATCCTTAACAGCTAACAGCTGGGCATGATGGCTCACGCCTGTAATCCTAGCCCTCTGGGAGGCTGAGATGGGAGGATCACTCCAGGTCAGGAGTTTGAGACCAGTCTGAGCAATAGGGAGACCCCATCTCTACTAAATGAATAGAAATAAATTAATTGGCCAACTAAAAATATATAGAAAAAATTAGCCAGGCATGGTGGTGCATGTCTGTAGTCCCAGCTACTCGGGAGGCTGAGGCAGAAGGATCGCCTGAGCCCAAGAGTTTGAGGTTGCTGTGAGCTAGGCAGATGCCAGGGCACTCAACTGGGGCAACAGACTGAGACTCTGTCTCAAAAAAAAAAAAAAATACCAACTCAACTGATATCTGAAAAGTACTTCAAAGCTATAACAAATACAATTAAAAGTACACTTTTTATGTCACTAAAATAAGACCAATGAAGTTTATAAAGTTTAGTGTGTCAAAATCATCTACATGCTATTATTAGAAACAAACAAAAAAAAAAAACAATTTTCTGACCCCTAGCAAACAAATTTTTATTACGAACTAATAATGATGAATGAGGCCAACTAAATTTTGTTTCCATGCTTACATAATTCATCTGTGGTACATAAACACAACTCAGGACTAAACTGTTATTGCTGATGGTGGAAAAGTGGTGGGTTAATTTTTGATAAATGGCAGAATATAAATTACTCTTTGTATTTTAAAGTGAAGTTAATATGCTGTTTTATTTTTTCCCTTAACCTATGAGACTGTCATTTTGTATTAGATCAAATCACCACTGGTTGCCACAACAAAAAAGTCAGTAATATCTTTTAAAGAAAAGCCTTGATTTGTAGGAAAGGTGATGATAGGGGTGACCAAGAGGTTACGAGGTGGGCTTATGCCAAGACATGATATTGACTGTCAGGAATGTCTTTGGCCATGACATAATTGTTAGACAGTGGGCATTCTGAGGAAGCAGAACTTGAGACTGTTAGGGTAAAATGTGCCTAATGTTCAGTGGGTCTGGACAAATTTGAAATCTCAATTAGGCAGCCCTGCTGTCTGAGACCCTGTCATGATGATGACCTACTTGTAGCCTCCCATGTTGAGGAACTGATGTCCTTCTGTGTGAATTGTGGGTAGTGTGCTCACATGCACAGACATTCTGAGGCTGGACCGAATTACCACAGGATTGGAGAATGGATAACATGCAAATGACTTGTCAGAATGGTTGGAGAACTGTTCCAATATGTGTGTGGGTATGAACAGTGGTTCCTCAGGACAGAGTTTCTTTCTCAGCCATGTAGAAAGGAAAGCACGAGAAGTGGATGAGAGTGGTTGCTGGCAGGTGGACAGGGGTACTGGTTCTAGGAATGAGCCATTTTCATTAAGAATAACCAGATTGCTGTTTGTCTCCAGGTTCTTCCATCATGTCTTTGTGATCACTGCTTTTCTTTGCAAGAAGAAAAGCCTTTGTGAAGGAATTGTATCTAACTATAAGAGGCATAATTCCCGATGATTCTGATCAGCCTTGAAAAATATGTATTGGGTCTTGGGAATACAATGGCTAGTGATCCCCTCTGGACCCTCAACTCTCAATATGTGGATTGAGGTTCATATTTATATAAGGAGGTCAACATGATCTGACACCTCTGTTGAGTTCTTTGGTGAGTTTGACTTTGGCAAAGACAGGACTTTCAGACTTTGGGCCCCTTGAAGTTCATAGAATCAGAATGAATGCAGACACAGTTGGGGCCTATAGCTTGGGCTTACCCCAGGACCACCCACTCTTTTTCTACATACTTCCAATGGTGGTTATTCTATATCATGAAGTTCAGGAGGAAAGAACACATGGCAATAGGGTCCAGCCCAGACATATTCACCTTCAGCTCTTCACCTTCTTGCCTGCCCTTCTTGGTAATATCATCTGGTTGATGAGTATCACCAAGCATCATCTGGATGGAAGCATGGCCACAGGTAGCTTCTGGGTCAACGTGTAGGGCTACCCTTTTCTCTGCTTGTCTGCACCTCTCTCTCCACAGGGCTCAGCTGGTGGTCTACTGGGTACTACAGGCTCTCCCCAAGCTCTGTATCAAGGGAACTTCTCCTCCTGCCCAACCCTCACCACAGCCCTCTATTCTCAACTTGCTACCCGACAGTTATCATCAATTCCTTTCAATGGCCACCCTTCCAAGAAGATAAACTACAAAGGCTGGCGAGTCCTAGACATAGACCTGGAAAGATGGTGAAGATGGAGGTTTAGGATGGAGCAGGGAGGGCAGAGGGAAAAGGTAAAGGTTATTCCACTTGATCTCCTCGTGCACTCCACTAAAGTAGCTTTTGTGGGATTGTAATTGTTTTAAACAATTAAAAATTAGACAATTGGCCAGCACATAAATATTTATGAAAATTATAAATAAAACTATTGATTTCTTTGAAGGCCTTTTTAGTCAAAAGGAGCACTTAAAACACATTAAGACATAAATTAGACAAACATCAGGATTATTATGTCATGCAATTTTCTACAATATTTTATTAGATGTTTATGCTATTTTTAAGTATGTTGGCTTCTGACATTTCATGTTTAATATATATTTTGAAAGCTTCCTTAAAGTTTTCCCATGAGAGCTGTAATTTTTGACAATTTATAAGTTATAGACATTTTTAGATAGCAACTGGGTAAAGTACCATATGTTGTGAACATTACTTTCTATGCTTTCCAAGCAACACTGTTATGCCTGGGAACCTGACCTGCACAAAGTAGTTATTTCAGTTCTTTAAGCTGCCTGCCAAACTGTTATAGTAGCTTTTGATATGGGCAGATGGCCACTTCAAAACAGATCAAAACACAATATTTGTTCTCTAAACCTACCTGAGTTCAAATCTTTGAATATGAATGTTAGCTCTGATTGAATTTCAGGTCTCACTAATTGTTTTCATGTACCTAGGCAGTTTCCATGAAACGCGTTTGATCAAATAGCTAACACAGGCTTCATTTCTTATTACTTTGTTGTGTATATGTCCATTCTGGTGCTTTGTTAAATGTGATAACAACATTAGAAGATTAAATATTAATCTGCAGCGTCTACTCAACACAAGATGGACAAATATGCATTAACAAGGGACATCAATCTAATTTACATATGTATGTATGTTTTACAGCTGAAATCCAGTGGAACTTTTAAATGTTTAATTTCTAAACAGCATCTATGAGAAATGAGAATATGAGCAAAACACATAAATTTAATAGTTTATAACACAGTAGCTAAGGCACAAACTTCAAGCAAACAAAGGTAATTCCATTGATTTAAGCAGTTATTTCCCATTTATAATCACACTTTATTGACTTTCTTTGGGCCTTTCGTTTCCTATTTTCCTCCCTTCCTCCCTCCCTCTCCTCTCCTACTCCTTCCTCAACTTCTTATTCTTCCTCTTCTTTCTCTTTCATTTTCTTTTCAAGATTTTCTTTCTTCTTCCTAGTGATCTTCTTAAAATACAATAGTGGGCTAAATGGATGTGATTACAATTACATAGCTACTTGTGTCATCAAAACAGGATACTTTGCTGGGTCACTTAGATCCAAAAAATTAGGATTTTATATATTAGATAGATCATTGTCTTTTGTCAAATATTACATTTTCCATTATATTATAATATAAGCATCATAATGACAAAATGCAAGTTAACTTCAATTAACTTTTCACCTGTAAGATTGGGGAAATGTGAAAATGTTGATAACATAGCCTATTGATGAGAATACAGGAGAAAAGAGGCATTCTCACATTTTGTTGCTCAGAATGCAAAATGGGACAGTTCTTACGGGGGGAAATTTGGCAACATCTAACAATATCATACATGCATTTCACCTTTGACCCAGCAATCTCACTTCCAGGAATGTATTCCAAAGGCCCAAAGGTAAAGTAATATCACTTTGAAATGACATAGGTCAAACATACTTCACAGTACAGATAACAACATTATTTGTACTATTAATAGCATAAAATTGGAATCAACCCAAAAATTTAACAGTTGAATCCTAGTTGAATAAATCCACACAATGGAGTAATGTACTATATACATTTTAAAATCAGCTGGGAAGATCTCTATGTAATAGATTACATATTGTATATGTTGGAGTATAAATTGGTAAGTGACAAAAGCAAACTGCAAAATATAATATGTTAATTACCTTTTGCTTAAGAACAAAAGGGGTCATAGCTCTCTTCTCTTTTCTTTCTTTCTTTCTTTCTTTCTGAATTTGTGTGCATTTTCTTATATTTGCAAAGCAAAATAATGAAAAAGAAGGAGAAAAACTCATAAAAATGGTTATCTTTAAAGGGAAGGGGCAGAGTTTAGAAACAGCCATAAAAATGAGATTTCACAAAATATGACTTATGTGGTGTTGACTCTGGAATATGGTAAATTCTTTACATAATTAAAAGATGTAATAAAAGGAAAATCTTAAATCTTCTAGGAAATTGAAACATTTGATAATACTTGTCATAATTTTAGAAACATGGAACTGCAAATAATCTTAAACCACATTCAGTTATTCTTTGATAGCAAAAATATTGTTACTATGAATTTGAAGTTATTGTAATTATATTATAAGGTAATTGAAATGATCCATTTTTATTACTGTTTTTAATGTTTAAAATTTTCATCATAGTTTAAAAATACATTTATAAAAATTTTAAATAGCAAAACTTTGTAATTTTGAATTTAAAGTAGTTATTTTAAAGTGGATTAATCATTTTCCTCTTTAAAATGATATATTTCTTAGTTTTCACCACTGAAAAACTCTAGAAACCACAAGCCAGTAGAAATGAACACTCCTTATAATAACATATCTAGAGCTCCCAGAAGCGATTCCAAGTAGAGGCAGAAAATTTACAAAGGCATTTTGTGGTTCCAGAGATATATGCAATGCTCTCTATATATCCAAAGGTTTTGTAATAAATTTTAGTCAATCTTTTTAAAGCTCAAATAATCTAATCCTAGACCTAAGATGCTTCAGGCTGGTACTTGTTTCTACCTAACCAGAATTAAATGTGTGAACATAGTCTTCATAAAACCTACACTCAAGTAGGGCTTACAAAGTCTAATACCCTATTATGACCCCTAATTTGGACCTTAAGTATTAGTTTAATCACTGATTCCTCATCCTGATGATCAAGTCAGGCTCAATCTCACTAACAGTTTACAATTTTCTAAACACATCAGGTACTTCCTAGTATGCATACTTCAGAGCATTCTAATATATATGTCCAGACTCTGCCTATTCTTTCTCTCTTCTATTTGAACATTGTAATCATCCTTTAAGATCTTAGTCAAATGACAGCTTATATCCCTCCCTCAGAATGAGTAACTCCCTTAATACCATGTTTTCATTCTTCTATTTAGCAATTCTCTCAATACCTCCTCTAGCGGCTATAGCAATCCCCTCATAAGCACAGGAAAACATTTTTAATATTCATATTCCCATAGCCTAACACATTACCTTGCATACTGATAGGAGTCCCAAACCTCTTGAATTATTGGAATAGAATAGCAGTGTTTCCAAACATTAATTGTATTTTATTTACTCAAACAGAGCTTTCAGTTAAACATAAAATATTTAGTGAATTTTTAACCATTATGTCACCTACATGGGTCATTTATTAACCCTGATATGTTTGAAATATCATTATGTTGTGTGATTTGCTTCTGTTTAAATTTTTTGGGGGGTATTTTTTGGATTATATTTGTTTTCAATATCTGTTAATGTATTTCTGCATTTTTTTTTGGTATAAAAGTGTCATAGAAATAAAATAATACTGGGTATCAGAAAATATTTTTTCATTTAAGCTGAAAACCTGGGATAGATGATTAAATATATTTGAATATCTTGAAACAATAATCTGTTTGCATTAAATTCAAAATATTAATACTTATAGCATGTATATCACAAATATAGAAAAAATCTATCAAATATGTTGAACCATATGAATTATTGTTTATATAGGTAGACAATGGTATAATATCATTTTCATGTAGTCTAATCTGATGCCTACCTACCACACCTCTGCTTATCAGAATATTTTATTATTTAAAGTTCAATCATTATCATTACCTTGGCATATAGATAAAATTTTGATATTTTGTTTAATTAGATTTTGTGAAGAAATTTACTGGTAAAATTAGAAAATATTATGAAATGTTAGCCTCACATATATTAATATTTATGAAATCTAACAATGTATTTACAAGATATGAGCTAGCAAATGAAGTTCAGAGTCAATGTTAGTTCAAATTGGCAATAATGTTGAACTATCATTAGCATAAAATCATGAAATATATCCCCTACACTCTCTTGTTTTCTTATTTTATCAAATGTTAGATTTATAATTATAATATCCATATTTCATAAATACATTCAACTGATTCATAATAAATAATTATACATTAATACATAAATGGAAATGTATTACTCAATTTTTGTTTTTTGCTATAAAAGAATTCAATCAAAACTAACAAGATTTTGAGTTTATAAATACCATAATGAAACTGAACATAAATTTAACATATTAGATAAGCATATAATTCATTATATATATTTGCATTATAAATCTATAGGTAAGGTGTATGAACATTGATAGGACTGATTACCAGTTGGAAAGTTGAATATCTACTCTGTCATCCAATTTTTAGCTTTCATGACCTTTGTGAGATATAAAAGTTAATTCACTATTTCAAAAATAATGCCAATGCATTTTGCATTTGTTTTATAAAAAGAAAAAGCATATTCTGTCCTAGCTTGCATTTCTAAATTCAGTAAGAAAAATATTTTAAGAACTTTATTCTTGTTATTTATTTATTTATTTTTGCCTTTGGAAGATTATATAATGGTTTTTTACATATACTACCAAAGGCACAAGTAACAACGACAACAACAACAACAACAACAACAACAACAAAATAGATCAATTGGACATCATCAAAATTAAAAATTTGTGCTTCAAAGGACAACATCAAGAAAATGAAAATACAATCAGAGTATCTGAAATTTTTGCAAATCATATAAGAAACTTGTATCTACAACATATAACTCAACAATAAAAAGATAACCCAACTAAAAGTGGATGAAAGATCTGAATAGACATTTATCCAAGGAAGAACACAAATGAACAACAAACACATGAAGAGATATTCAACATCATTAGACATTGGGAAAATGAAAATCCAAACCACCGAGATATCACTTCACAACTACTAGGATGGCTATAATAAACAACAAACAAAAAATGGAAAATAACAAGTGTTGGTGAGGATATGGAGAAATTTGAACTTTCATGCACTGCTGATTGGAGTGTAAAATAGAAAACAGACACTTTGGAATACAGTCTGGCAGTTCCTTAAAAAGTTAAACATGGAATTACTATTAATATATGACATAGTAGTTCCACTCCTAGGTAGAACCCAAGAGAAAGGAAACTTATGTCCACACAAAACCTTACACATCAATGTTCATACCAGCATTATTCACGATAGCCAAAAAGTAGAAACTACTCAAATTTCTGTCAGTTGATGAATGAATAAATATGTGAATATCCATACAATAGAATATTATTTAGCAATTAGAAGAAATGAAGTGCTTATATAGGTTACAACATGAATGAACTTTGAAAACATGCTAAGTGAAAGAAACCAGTCACAAAAGATCACACATTATATGATTCTGTTTATGAAATGTCCATGTGGAGACAGAAAGTAAATTAGTACCTGCCTAGAACTGGGAAAGATAAGGATTTCTAGGGTGATGTCTAAAGAGCACGTTTTTGTTTTTTTTGAGGGGGTAATGAAATATTCTAAAATTGTGGTGATGGTTGCACAACTCTGTGAATATACTAAAAGCCATTGAATTGTATTATTTAAGTGAATGAATTGTGTAGTTGTGAATTATATCTCAAATAGTTGTTAAAAATATTAATAGTTTTGGGCTAAAAGATAATCCATCTGACTTGGTCCTTCTATCTGTTCCTCCATCCATCTGTCTGTCTTATTGTCCATTTATCCATCCATCCATCCACCCATCTATCTATCCACTGTTCTTTCCATTAATCCATTCATTTGTCCATTTGCCCTTCCTTCTGTCCTCCCATCTCATCCCATCCCATCCCATTTTCTCCTCCCTCACTCTACCAAGAAAGAAAGAAAGAAAGAAAGAAAGAAAGAAAGAAAGAAAGAAAGAAAGAAACAAACAAACAAACAAACAAACAAACAAACAAACAAAAACAACCATTACTCATTTGCTAATGTCTAGCAACTGTGCTAGTACCACCTTTTCATCATGCTAGTCTGGCATTTCCAGTGTCTTTATGCTTTGAGGCTTAGTGTAAGATGACTTTTCCAAGCTCTCCAGAGGAAATGCTCTTTATCAATTTATCTAGTAAACAGATGGATGCTTAGAAGTGGGGACCAAGAGGAGTTTGATACATATCCATGGACTTGCTGAAAAGGCAGGAACACCTGAGTCACATCTCACATCTCACCTATGAAGAATGAGTGGTGTGTTGGAAGTGTTTTCTGGTTTTGTTTATTTGCTGTGACAACTCAATGTTAAATTCTGTATGACACTTGCTCCTGCCTCCTACCTGTGGCTCCATGAAAGTCTGATGCTTGGTAGCTGCACTCTTCTCATTATTAACACAATATTGAGTGATTTCCAGGTTGGACTGGTTCAAAACAGCTTTCTTAATGAGATTGCTCCCCTTTCTATTAATATCATCATTAATGATGTGAGCTATTCCCTTGCCCAACCTCTAGTACACTTGTTTGCTAACTTTATTGCCCATGAGAATCACCTGGATAGCTTATTTAAAATGCTGAATCCTGGGCCCCTACCTCTAAGGAATTTTGCTTCACTAGGCCTAAGGTATTTTGTGTTCTGATGGATTTATATATTCATCAGGAAACAAAGGGCATCCTGAGGTACGTTGCATATCTACGGGCATTTTAGAGCCTGCTGACCACCTTTTTTAAATTTATGTATTTCAAGAAAATAAGACAGACAATCTTTTAGGAATCAGAAATCAGTTATCTGTGTTCAGAGAAGAGTTTTCACTATACCTAATATACTCGCTATCCCAACCTTGGCCTTGATCAATTTTCTTCTGAAGGCCACCCCTCCTGTCTCCAAAAATTCAAGCTACTTTTCCTATCAAATCAAGCAAATTAGAGGGAGGCAAAAATCCAATATAAAATAGTGTTCCTAAACCCAGATGCTGGTTATTTAGATAAATTAGTTTGGATTATTTACATCACTGGGTATATGAAAATTGCCTAGGACTATCAGGCTCTTGTCTCCTTCAAAAATATCAAAACATTATCATCTACCTGCTAACTCAGTGGTAGAAGTTAACAGGAAAACTTGTTTCTTCTTAGCCATGGATCAACTCTTCAGGGCTTAAAAAAATGGACACTAGCAGAGAAATTAGAAATTTCCCATATTGTTTACTAATGCTGGTGTTAATAGATCAATTATGATAGAGTGTCTCAGGGTGTTACAAAGAACATTTTAATCAGAGTCACTTAGAGGTGCTCTTTAAAACCAGAACTTTATTATCTTGATAATTTTATTTTGAACCTTTATTTTTGTAAAAATAGAAGTAATCAATGATATTCTTATCTGGTAATTATAATTTTTATGTCGTAAATGAAAACAAATAATCTATGGTTATTTTTACCTAAATTCCTTACTGGAATAAATTATAGAACACTAATCAAACCTAGAAGGAGAAAATAATTATATCCTTTAATTTGTAAAGTTGTATGATGTTGGTGCCTAATGGGGAAACTAAATGTCTTTAATGGTATACATGAAAACTATGGAGATGAACCAGCAAACAAAATAAAACAAACAAACAAACAAAAAAAAGCACCCTAAATATTTATTTCAGAAGAGATAATTGAAAGTGTCTAAGGCAGTATTGGACGTATCATCTACTCTATTGGTAACAAACTTCTAGTGACTTATCTTCTATTGCCAAAAAAGATCAGAAATTTAAACATAGAATGATTCGATGACTTATTTCACAAGCAAACATGTATAAATATTGATGATGACTTTTTGTGAAAAGAAAATCCAGAAAAATTTAAGATTCCTTACTTTAAATATTAGAAACAGGTGTGATTATACTTTGCATGCTAAAGATATTTAAATATTACACATAATTGTATATTTCCAGTAAAACATAATCCTTATTTTTATTGTAGCTATTTTCATAAAATCATATTTTTATACCAAACAAAATTTTCCTAAGTAAAAAATATAATTAATTAAATTAGGAGCAGATTTGAGTTGAAGTGTGGCTATTTAGACTATGAAGGCATAATCAGGGCACAGTCTGCTTGCTGGGAATTTAGTCTAATTGAAGGCCAATTATTTTATTTACTTGTAATTCACATGATGTATGCTTGCTAATAGATGCAGCTGCTAGCCAAGCAACGAGAAGGAAACAAAGAGCTTTGGGTGGATGATATTTGCAAACTCAGCAGTATAAAGCAATGGAAAATAACATTTTCATACATAAAATATATCCAAAAAATGTTTATATGTATGATTCCAGTTTGGTAAGTTGTTTCTATTCCAATTTTTTTTATATTAATTCCAACAATAATTATTCTTATATCATAAATCGGTATCAATTATAAGTAAATAGAATCTTACTTTTCAAATATTTGCTTTTATTTATATAATACATGCATGTGTCA
This sequence comes from Microcebus murinus, assembly GCF_040939455.1. Lineage (NCBI taxonomy): Eukaryota > Metazoa > Chordata > Mammalia > Primates > Cheirogaleidae > Microcebus > Microcebus murinus. Next base: position 21,473,714 of record NC_134114.1, read on the forward strand.
TAAAATAATCACATTGTAATGAAGATCTTATTATAAAGAAATTTAGCCATCTCATACCACTCTCTCACTTCTAGGCTTTCTCTCCAGAGAAAATTCTTTAAAATTGCTTATACTTTAGTATAAGCAATATCTACTACTTTTCATAGTAGTAGATAATCATGTAATCTATTTTCTTAATTTATCAAAATTAGAAAACAATTACTAATCCCTTGATATAAATAAATGTGTATATATATTTCACTCACTCAAATCTTATGTTCCATCTATGCTCTTAACAATTGTTTTATTGTTTTGATTTTCTATAAATTATCTTTAATATAAATAATGTAATTAAATCAAAATTAATTTTTATCATTTTTATTCAGTTTTAATACTTTATATTATATAAATGCCCTTCCTTTTTGACCAAATTTTTTTCTCCACATATTACTTTGCTTCATTTATACTTTTACATTTTCACAGTTCCTAGATTTTCATTCCATCTTTTAAGCATAACATTACCTTTCCTTGGCCTAAAGATTGATTCAAAATTGAAAGCCAATTAACACTTGCATTAATATGGTTGTAAACATATTGGGGAATGGAATATCAATTAACTTCCTATCTCTAGGCGTTTAAAGTCACAATCCAAATGCCACTAGAGAGAAAATGTTAAGTTGAAAGTATTTCCTCAATTGATAAAAATTGTTTTACATCATATTTGGAAAATAATTTTCAACCTCGGTTTCTGTCATTCCTGGAGTTTATATTGGCCATTCAGAAAAGCAAATGTACTACCTTTGCCCTCAACATTTTTCATTGTTAAACTATGCTTATCATTCTGTTTAACTGTTTTTTGGGGTTTTTTTGTTAATAAGTCCCTCTAATTGTCTGCACTGGGATTTCATCACCTGCTCTATTGGTTATTCTTTCTTTTTATCTTTTTAAACACTTTTAACAAACTTTCTTTCCTTATTTAACACATTAGATTTTTTTTTTCTTTCCTTAGGCTCATGAGGAAATATATTCTTAAGCTATAACATTAATATGTAATTTTCTGAGGTCTTGAATGTTGGAAATACATTTTTTTGTTTGTAATCACACTTAATTGACATTTTTCCTTTTCTCATAACTTTTAAAAACATTGTTATTTTTAATTATTATGAGTACATAATAGTGGTATGTATTTGTAGGGTACATGTGATGTTTTGATGCAGTCATACAATGTGAATTAATAAAATCAGGTATTTGGATTATCCATAACCTCTGGCATTTGTCATTTCTTTGTGTTGGGAACATTCCAATTCCATTCATTTAACTTATTGTTTATTATAGTCACTTTGTTGTGCTATCAAATATTGTTCATTCTATCCAACTAACTATATTTTTGAACCCAATAACCATCACCATTTATACCCCCATCCCTACTCACCTTCCCACCATTTGGTAACCATCATTCTACTCTCACCTCCATGAGATTAATTATTTTAATATTTAACTCACACATATGAGTGAGAACATGTGAGATTTATGTTTCTGGAATATTTACCTGGCTTGGCTTATTTCACTTAACATGATGTTTTCCAGTTCCATCTATGTTGTTTCAAATGGCTTGATTTCATTCGTTTTTGTGGCTATATAATATTCTATTTTGTATACATACAACAATTTCTTTATCCAGTCATCTGTTAATGGACACTAAGGTTGATTCTAAATTTTGGCTATTATGAATACTGCTGCAATAAGCATGAGAATACAGATATCTTTTCAATATATCTAATTCCCTACTTTTGGATATATACCTAGCAGTGAGTTTGCTGGATCGAATGGTAATTCTTTTTTTTTTTTCTTTTTCTTTTTTTGAGGAACCTTCTTACTGTTCTCCATAATAGTCATGCTAATTTACATTCCTACCATCATATGTATGAGGGTTCCCCTTTATTCAGATCCTTGCCAGAATTCATTATTGCCCCATTCTTTTAAATAAAATCCACTTTAACTAAGATGAAATGATGTATAATTGTTGTTTTGATTTGTATTTCTCTGATAACTACGAATGTTAAGCATTTTTTTCATATATCTGTTGTCCATTAGTGTGACTTCTTTTGGGAAATGTCTACTTATGTCCTTTGCCTATTTCTTAATAAGATTATTGGATTTTTTCTATTGAGTTGTTGAAGCTCATTATATATTCTAGTTATTAATCCTTTGTCAGATGGGTAGTTTACAAATCCTTTCTCCCATTCTATGGGTTGTCTCTTCAATCTATTGATTGTTTCCTTTGCTGTGCAGAGATTTTTAGCTTGCTGTGATCCCATTTATCCAATTTTGCATTGGTAGTCTGTGCTTTGGGAATATTGCTCAAGAATTCTTACCAGACCAATTCAATGTGTTGAAGCATATTTGATTTTTTTATATGGAGAGAGATAAAGGTTTAGTTTCATTCTTCTGTATAGGGATATCCAGCTTCCCCAGCACCATTTATATCAAAGAGACTGTCCTTTCCCTAACATATATCGTGGATAACTTTGTCAAAGCTAATTTTATTATAGATGTTAAGATTTTTTTCTGAGTTCTCTATTATATTGCATTGGTTTATGAGTCTTTTTTTTATGCTAGTACTAGCTCTGTAGTATAGCTTAGAGACAGATAATGTGATTTCTCTAGTTTTGTTCTTTTGCTCATAATGGCTTTGCCTACTCTGGTCTTTTGTGGTTCCATATAAATTTTAGGATTATGTTTTTCTATTTCTGTGAAGAATGTTATTGGTATTTTGAAGAGGATTGCATTGAATCTGTACATTGTTTTGGGTAGTATGGACATTTTAAAAATATTGATTCTTCCAATCCATGAACATGGAATATCTTTTCATTTTTTTGTGTCCTTTTCAGTTTTTTCATCAATGTTTTATAGTATTCATTATAGAGATCTTTCACTTCTCTGATTAAGTTTATTTCTATGCATTTCATTTTATTAATATCTACTATAAATGGGATAATTTTTTTCACTTCTTTTTTCAGATTGCTTGGTTTTGTCATATAGAAAAACTGCTGATTTTTTGTATGTGACTCTGCATCCTGAAACTTTACTGAATTTGTTTATCAGTTCTAACAGTTTTTTTGTGGAGTCTTTAGGTTCCTCCACATAGAACATTTATTATCTGCAAACAAAGATAATACAACTTCCTCCTATTCAATATGGATGCCCTTTATTTCTGTCTCTTGCTTGATTGCTCTAGCTATAACTTCTAATATTATGTTGAATTACAGTGATGAGAATGCGTATCCTTACCTTGTTCCAGATCTTAAAGAAAGGATTCAGTTTTTTCTCATTCAGTATAATACTAGCTATGGGTCTATTGTTTATGGCTTTTATCAAGTTGAGGTAAGTTTCTTCTATACCCCGTTTTTTGAGAGTTTTTCCCATGAAAAGATGTTCAATTTTATTGAATGGTTCTTTAGCATCAATTTAAATGATTATATATATTTTCCTTCCCTCTGTCGATATGATATAGCACATTCATGGAGTTGCATATGCCGAACCATCCTGGCATCCCTGGGACGAATCCCACTTGATCATGATGAATAATCTTTCTAATGTCTTGTTGAATTTGTTTTGAAATTATTTTGCTGATGATTTTTTGTATCTATTTGCATCAGCAATATTAGCCTATATATATTTTTTTCTTGTTGTGTCTTTGTCTGGTTTTGATATCAGGGTGATACAGGCCTCATAGAATAAGATTGGAAGAATTCCATCCTCCTTGATTTTTTGGAATAGTTTAAGTAAGTTTGGTATTATTTCTTTGAATGTGTGGTAGAATTCAGCAGTGAAGCCATTGCTCCAGCATTTGGTACACATATATTTAGAATTGTTATATCCTCTTGCTCAATTGACTCATTTATCATTATATAATGACATTCTTTTTCTTTTTACAGTTTTTATCTTCAAATCTATTTTATCTGATAGAAGTTTAAATACACTTTCTCTTTTTTGGTTTCCATTTTCATGCAATATTTCTTTTCTATCCCTTTATGTTAAGCCTGTGTGTGTCTCTATAGGTGAAGTGAATTTCTGGTATACAATGTATAGTTGGGTCTTATTTTTTATCTATTTAGCCTATCTATGTCTTTCGATTGGTGAGTTTAGTCCATTCACATTTACTGTTATTACTGGTAATTAAGGACTTAGTAGTGTCATATGGTTATTTGAGTTACAGGTGTTTTGGGTCTTCTCTTTCTTTTTTACTTCCCTCCTGTTTTACTTTATTAAATGTGATTTTCCATGGTATTATGTATTAATTTCTTCCTCTTTATTTTTTGTGTATCTGTGATAGTTTTTTTTTTTTTTTTAATTTCAGAATGTTACAGGGGTACAAACACTTTGGTTACATATGTTGCCTTTTCACATCCAGAGTCAGTGCTACAAGTATACCCGTCACCAAAAAGGGCATACTGCACATATTAGATATGAAATTACTCATCCTCTCTTCCCTCCTCCTACCTGTCTGACACCTGATGAATGTTATTTTCATATGTGCACATAAGTGTTGATCAATTAGTGCTGATTTAATGGTGAGTACATATGGTGCTCGTTTTTCCATTCATGTGATACTTCACTTCCAAGATGGGCTCTAGCTCCATCCAGGATAGTACAAGTGGCGCTAGTTCACCATTGTTTCTTATGGCTGAGTAGTACTCCATGGTATAGATATACCACTTTTACTAATCCATTCATGTACTCATGGGCACTTGGATTGTTTCCACGTCTTTGCAATTGTGAATTGTGCTGCTATAAACATTTGAGTGAGGATGTCTTTTTTATAGAATGTCTTTATTTTTATTTTTTTTATTTTGGGTAAATACCTAGTCATGAGATTGCCAGATCAAATGGTAGTTCTACTTTTAGTTCTTTGAGATATCTCCATATTACTTTTTTTTTTTTTTGAGACGGAGTCTTACTTTGTTGCCCAGGCTACAGTGAATGCTGTGGCTTCAGCCTAGCTCACAGCAACCTCAATCTCCTGGGCTCAAGCGATCCTACTGCCTCAGCCTCCCAAGTAGCTAGGACTATAGGCATGTGCCACCATGCCCGGCTAATTTTTTGTATATATATTTTTAGTTGGTCAATTAATTTCTCTCTATTTTTAGTAGAGACGGGGTCTCACTCAGGCTGGTTTTGAACTCCTGACCTTGAGCAATCCGCCCACCTCAGCCTCCCAGAGTGCTAGGATTACAGGCATGAGCCACCACGCCCGGCTTCCATATTACTTTCCATAGAGGTTGCACTAATTTATAGTCCCGCCAGTAATACATGAGTGTTCCTATCTCTCTGAATCCATGCCAACATTTGTTGTTTTGGAATCTTTTGATAAAACTCATTTTATCTAGAGTTAAGTGATAACTCATTGTGGTTTTGGTTTGCATTTCCCTGATGATTAGAGATATTGAGCAATTTTTCGTGTTTGTTGTCCATTAGTCTGTCTTCTTTTGAAAAGTTTATGTTCATATCCTTTGCCCACTTTTTAATGGGGTTGTTTGATGTTTTTCTTGTTAATTTTTCTGTGTTCGATACAGATTCTAGTTATCAGCCCTTTATCGAATGTGTAGCATGCAAATAACTTGTGGCAGGTTTTTGATTTGAGGTTACTATTAGGCTTGTAAGAAACATTTTATAACCAGGGATTTTAAACATGTGACAACTCTGTTTACAAACAAACAAATAAGCAAGCAAAGCGAAATCTGAAAGAAATTCTGCAAGACATCTACTCTCTTGCTTTTTTGCTTTTTGTTATTTCCATCTATATCTTGTTATACTATATATCTCTCAATATTTTATTATAGTGATTTCTTATAGGGTTTTTCTTTAATATTTCTACTCAAGTTATAAGTGTTTAATACACCATAATTATAGCAATAGAGTATTTTGTATTTGTGTTATGACTTTTAGCTGATGAAACTCCAAGTGTATCTATAGGTACCATCTATCTGATGGTAAAAGGTGATGTTCTTTGGATTATGAACTTTGTTTAGAAATGAATGAATGAATGATTTGTCTCAGAGTTTTACAGTGAAATTATGTACAGTTTGGTAGATGCTCACTTTTACAAACAACACAATTTTCTTGCTAATAATTGTGTTTATTTTTATCCTAGAAGTCTTGAGAATATTGGCATAAATTTTTGGCTACTTCACAAATCTTCATCCACTGTGTGTGTGTGTGTGTGTGTGTGTGTATAATGTGTAATATATATACATATATATATATACATACACATATATATCAGATAAACAAATATATATGGCCTTTTCACAAGAGAATTTTTCTCATTTTCATGCCACCAATAGTGATGTATTGACTTGATTATATTAATTAATGTTATATATGTTGTAAATGTAAAATTACTTTTGCTTATATCATTTTTTATAATTATTTGATTGGTCTGATAGTGTTCAGTTATGAAATATTGTATTTGGATTATAATTTTCCCATAAGTCCTTGAAAGAATAATATTTGTGATTCATTAAAAATCCATTAAATGAGTACTTATCCAAATTAATACTTAATAATCAAATATAAATATCGATGGCTTTATTGTCAAAACAGAATAATAAATCACACATCATAAAAAGCACAATTACTTATATTTTAACATTTTATTATTGTCATACCACTCTTTTCCACTCACAATTATAAATGGATAAAATAGGTAGACTCAACATGTGTTCAACTTGGTGAATATTTATAAATCCCTGGACTAGATAATTAGATATTTATAAGGGTCTATTGAGATAATGTTTTACCATTTTGTTGAACTTTGAGGCATAATCTCTGGAAAGTAGTATTTCCAAGTTATCATACTTTATATAATATTGAGCCAGGAAACATTGATATTTTGAAGCGTTATTTTATTTAGGGTACCACATAACTACTGCAAGAGGATTAAAATATTTGAAAGAGCCTAGTAGATTACTGAAAAGGTCATGATTCAGAAAAATAATTTTGGGACTTCTATTATTACATATGTGAGGGTAAAGATCTGTGGAAGCCATATTTTAATTTTAACACTTGGATGGTTGGAGCTTATTCTCTGGAATTTTATGATGATTTATCATATGTATTAATAATTTCCACTAGGCACATTTTGCAACTACAATGAGAGTTGGCAAAAAAATTAAAAAGAGACTTTTTATTTTCACCTACATAGCTGAATTTCTCTGTAACTTGATTTTTTTAACTTTGTAGAGTTGAAATTTATGCATCTCTGAAATGGGAATCATGATGCCAACTATTAATAATATGGAAAAATCAAATCAAGTAATATGAGTAACACATCTTGGAAGAAAACAGATGTTAGCAAGTTCTGTGTCAAAATAACTGTATGTGTATCTATAGAGATAGAGATAGAGGGATGTGAGTATGGGGCATGGGAAAATAGGATTTCTATTTCTAGCATCTTGTACTTGGAAGAGAAAGTGGACTAGATTTTGATGGATTTAACTGATAAACTAGAGTCCAAGTTGTCTATAAATAGTTTGCTGAAAGACATAGATGCTGTTTAAATTTTTTTCTGAATGATGTTGTGTGAGTTGAATCTGAAAAAGCTATATGAATAGAAAGAACTGAGCTCTGAGAAGACTTTCTCTTACATGGCAACAAAGTAAATGTTATCAACTCTAAAAAACAAAGGAGACTGGCGGAGTGTGCTGCCTTTATCCCTGATATTTGTGGCCACTTCACTTGTCTCTGTGCCCTCCTTTGATAAAAATCAAACTTACTGTATTTGGGTAGGAGTAGAAATGGGTGCCTATTGCTGTTATTCTATAAACCCCTTCTGAGTTCTTATTATCAAATTGATTTTAGCTCCATTCTTCCATTTTTCTTACTTTATTACCATCTACCCTTCTTCCGCAGCAGAGTGAAACTTGTTATTCACAAATGTTATAACTTTTTTTAATACTTTATCTTCATACTTAAAAGTATTCTTTTTTTTTTTATTATTTTGGCATATTATGGGGGTACAGATTTTAAGGTTTCAATAAATGCCCATTTCCCCCCCTCCCCCCAAAAGTCTGAGTCTCCATCATGACCATCCCCCAGATGGTGCACATCTCACTCATTATGTATGTATATACCCGCCCCCCTCCCACCTGCCCAATACCCTATTACTGTAGTACCTATGTGTCCACTTAGGTGCTACTCAGTTAATACCAGTTTGCTGGAGAATATATCTGGTGCTTGTTTTTCCATTCTTGGGATACTTCACTTAGTAGTATGGGTTCCAGCTCTAACCAGGAAAATATAAGATGTGCTATATCACCATTGTTTCTTAGAGCTGAATAGTACTCCATGGTATACATACACCACATTTTATTAATCCATTCTTGGATTGATGGGCACTTGGGCTGTTTCCACAGCCTTGCAATTATGAATTGTGCTGCTATAAACATTCGAGTGCAGGTGTCTTTTTTGTAGAGTGTCATTGGATCATTTGGGTAGATGCCCAGCAATGGGATTGCTGGATCAAATGGTAGATTCACTTGTATCGCTTTAGGTATCTCCATATTGCTTTCCACAGAGGTTGAACTAGTTTGCAGCAAGGTATAACTTGTCTGATTATAAAATTCTTGCATCACATTTTCTTTCTCTCAGTATATTTTAGATATTGATCAAACAGTCTTTTGCATTGAATATTATTGTAGGAAGTCAAATCCAGCTTGATATTTCACACTAGCAGGAAGCATCATTTTTTTTCTCCTGCATGATCCTAGGATTCTTTTTTTGTACTTGAATGTTAACATCTTTTCCAGAATATGCTTTGATTTTGAATTTTAAGTATCATTATTTCTTGGAAATCTATGAACACATTAATTCTGCACATTCATTTTTGTTTTCTATAGAAAAGTTTTAAAAATATATATATTTTATTATTTCTTTATTTAAATATTTTATTTGCTTATGTTTTCTTAAAAATACCAACAATGTATGTTAGTTATAACTTATTTTTAGATCTAGCATGCCTTCAATATTGACCCCTCTTTCTCTTTCCCTCTCTTTCTTTCTTATAATCAGCCTCATAACTACTTATGAACATCTAAATTTTTCACCTATAAAGGGCATTTATTCTCTACACTGGCTTTTTATTTTTTCTCATGTCATAATAGTTCCAGCTCATGTCTATATTCTTTGGCCACCACACAATTTCTTCTTTGAAACTTGCTTGTCATTCAAATTTATCTAATAATTTAAATGTTGATATGTATAAATTTTATGAAAAATTGGAGAACTATTTTGTCCATTATTTTCTTTGCCTTTCCATGACTATTTTTTATCAGAAATTTCCTTTTACTAATTAAAATAAATACATTTTATTAATAGAACCTATATAATTTTTTTATAGTTATGGACAACGTCAGAACTATTTTGCTTTCTGTCAGAGATTTTGGCAATTGTGTTAGTTGAAGACATCTGGGGCTTGGATTCAAAGATACTGTTTCCATACTCTTCTCAACAAATTGGATGGTTGACAGAAAATCTTCTTTGGTATTCAGAATACATTTGGTTGATGTGTTGTGATTTATCACAAAGCACTTTGCTTGATTCAGGCAGTGTCCTGTTAGATAAAAGAAAACCGTTCAATATTTACGTATGGAGAAATCTGTAGCTGATAAGCTATAAATCTGTAGCTGATAACATCATTCTTGTTACAAGAATGATGATATGGCTAGAGAAGGCAAAGGCTACTTTCCCACTGCTTAAATACTTTCAGTGTTGCTGACATTCATTGATGCCTGAAATCACCCGCTTTTAAAAAATAAAAAAGTTTTATAAAATGTTACAAACTATCAAATTTAGCAATTTTAAGTACACAATTCAATGAAATTTAATATATATTTACAGGCCTTCCTATGCCTCCCATCCCTCATACTCCTTTCTTAGAGTGGAGGTTCCCTGCTGAGAAGACTGTGGGCAAGACGCAGTCTTTTTGCCCTCTGTTACTGCTACTGTCACAGCTGGAATCACTGAGAAAAGCAGCAAAATGATATTCTTTCCTTCACTCTTTCTTAAAAGTTCTGTTCAGTTCCTCCCATTGAAAGAAACCAAGAGGAATCCAACCAGCAAAGATAACTGAAAAAATGTGGTTTGTACGTTTTCATCCCAGAAGTACAAAGAAAAGTACAGAAAGGACAGTGTAGCATTGAGAGCCCTTGGACAGGATCCAGTACACCTGTCTACTCACAACGTCGTGACTTGACTGTCTCTAAACCTACCCTTCTAATTTATGCAGCTTTTATTGCAGCAACCACAAGGCTATAATACGAACTGTAGAAACGATTTGTTAGCTTGTTTTATTTTCCAGCTATCTGCTTTTCTGCCACAAGTATCTGGGTCCCAGCAGGATATATTCCACTTTATCCACAGCCTTCCTACAGCTCTTGATGTCTTAGCTCTAATTTGGAGAAAATATTCATGGTAAGACACTTAACTTTATGAAAATATATATAAATATGGGAGAGTAAGGAAGTTTGTGAAAATAAAAACATTTGTACACTCTTGGTTAACTTTTCACATTTTTGGTATTATAATTTAGTTTGTATTTTGAAATTGTGGTTATTTAGTGTATGAAAGCTCAAATTTCTACTATTCATTTGTCCGGAGCCGCAGCTCCTGATGGCTGCCACAACCTCACATAGCCAGCCTGAGATGGATGCCTGGTCATGATCGGGAGACAGAAAGTGCATACTTTCTGTTCCCTCGAAATGATGTAGCCCCCAGACCCTTTACTGCCTTCCTTATACGGTTATCCTTTGCCTCTTGCCCCCAAACCCTTTACTGCCTTCCTTATACAGTTATCCTTTGCCTCTCGGAGAAACCTGCTGAACTACTGGCATATAAGTCTGCACTCTGTTCCTAATAAATGAGACTTGATCAGACTCCTGTCTTGTCTCCATTTCTTGTGTCTTATGCCTTTCCCAGGTCCCACTCCCTCCTCCGAAGACCTCACTAATAATTGGTCCTGCAGGTTGGGATAGTCATTTGTTCTTCTGGGCACGTGCCATGGGTTGTGAAAAAGAGAGTGAAGTAAATTGTTTTTAGTTTATAGTTTTTTTTAAAGATATCATGCATATTCCCCTTCTACCCCATCTGTGGTCAGTTCCTAATTGTGTTTCAAAAGAAACAGTGTTAAGTCATCTAATTTTTTTGTTGTTGTTGTCAATCTAAAGCTCATGTCATGTATCTGGCCACAGAGGCAAAACCAAATCACAAATCATAAAGGTATGGCAAATGCACATACCCATAAGAGCAGGTCAAAGAAACATTTGACCTACTGAACTATCACCTGGAGATGTATTGCATATAGTATTTGTTTATATTTCTAGGGCTGTCATAAGAAAGTAACACAAACTGGGTAACTGAAAACAATAGACATTTATTTACTCATGAATCTGGTGACTAAAATCAAGATGTCAGCAGAGCCATCTTCCCCCTGGAAATTCTAGAGAAGAATCCTTTCTTGCCTCTTCCTATCTTCTGATGGTTGTGGACAATCTTTTCTGTTCTTTGACTTGTAGTTGCATCGCTCCAACTTTGCCTCTATCATTACATGGCCTTCTTCATTGTGTGCCTGTGTTTCTCTCTCTCTCTCTCTCTCTCTCTTTATGTTATAAAGACACAAGATACTGAATTTAAAGTCCACTCTAATTCAATATGACCTCATCTTACCTTGATTAAATTGGCAGAGATCCTATTTCTATACCAGGTCAAGTTCACAGGTACTAAGGTTTAGGACTACAACATATCTTTTTGAAGAGCACAACTCAGCTCACAAAAGTACTTGGCATTATTGGTAGTATGGAGCTAGCAGATGTGGCAGATTTTCAGTCCAATGGCAACTGACATACGCATATAGATTGTCATATCAAATTGTTTAAAATTACCTTAAAATTTCCCAAAATAAAACTACTCACCTGTTAATCACATTTTATATTTAAAATGAAATCTTAAAGGCTGACTTGTGTGTGTGCACATGTATATGTACTACATGTATCTATATGAAATTTATCTGCAAGAATTTTCAAAACATTATTTTCTAACTTATTAATGTATGACTAAATTCTGGAGGTTAGACTAGAGGGAAGCCAGGGCTTGAGCTGAACTGGGAAGTTAACGTATGCATCAATTCTGATAACCTACTAATTCACTCAATTACTTTTTTTCATGGTAAAATTTTTTTGTTTAACAATCACAAATTTTTTTTTTTTTTTTTTTTTGAGACAGAGTCTCGCTTTGTTGCCCAGGCTAGAGTGAGTGCCGTGGCGTCAGCCTAGCTCACAGCAACCTCAAACTCCTGGGCTCAAGCAATCCTCTTGCCTCAGCCTCCCAAGTAGCTGGGACTACAGGCATTCGCCACCATGCCTGGCTAATTTTTTGTATATATTAGTTGGCCAATTAATTTCTTTCTATTTATAGTAGAGACGGAGTCTCGCTCTTGCTCAGGCTGGTTTTGAACTCCTGACCTCGAGCAATCCGCCCGCCTCGGCCTCCCAGAGAGCTAGGATTACAGGCGTGAGCCACCGCGCCTGGCCAACAATCACAAATTTTAATAGTCAGTTTTATGTGTTGAATAGACTATCCTATAGTTACCTGTTAGTTATCAAATGCTAATCTAGATTTTGCTGTGCAGATATTTTATAGATATCACTGATTAACATCTATGATCACTTGACTTTAAGTAAAGGGAATTAACCTAAATAAATTTAGTGGGCCTAAATCAATCTGTTAAAGGGAATTGAGAGCAGAACTTAGGTTTCCCTGAAGAAGAGGAAATTCTCTCTGTAGATAGCAGTTTCAGCTCCTTAGAGTTTCCAATCTGACCTTCCTGGCAGCCTGCCATACTATTTGAACATTTGCCATCCTGTTCTCACTGTTGAATAAACCTAGAAATTATATATATATATATATATATATATATATATATATATATATATATATATAAAATCTGTCTCTATCTCTAGCTATCTTTTTTTTATATCAGTTCTGTTCCCCTGGTGAAATATTGACTGGCATACCAACTTGTGAGAGAGTTGGATGTATACTACAAAGAATTTTTTCCCTAAATTATCATTTAAGAGTAAATTGCCCATTGAATGCCTTACCATCTTTGAAAACATAGTATTTCTTTGTTTCTTACAAACATGGACATTGCCCTAAAAAAAACTCAATAAAACCATCAAAGTCAGAAAGTTAACAGACATATATAATTATATCCCAAATTTTCCAGTGGTCCTCCTAATGTCCTTGGCTGCAAACTGATCCATTTTAGAATCAGATATTGCTTTGACTGTCTGATTTAGCATCCATCATTCAGTCTGGGGCAAATTCTTAGCCTTTCCTTGGCCTTTATTATCTTTTTGGAAACATTTTGGAAAATGTCAGGCAAGTTACTTTTCACAATATACTTTCATTTGAGAATATCTGTTTACTTTTGAGTTTATCTGTTGTCTCCTCATGAATATTAAGTTTGTGCATCTTTCCACAGAAAGTATGTTTATGCACCTTATTGCATCTTATAAGGTGCTGACCATTTGCTCATTTAATTAAAATGATATGTAACTGTCTTCTTCACCATAAAGTTACTCTTTACCACCTTGAAATTAATAAATTTTTTAGGTAGCTATTATGAACTTATCTAAAAATCTTATCCATCAACAAATATTCAACATAGTCATTTATATATTTATATATATGTGGGTGGTGGTTTCTTATTTATTCAATTAATTATAATTCATTACTACCATTAGTTATCTTGATGCTCAAAATCTGTCAGTATATCAATAGGGGCCCATTTAAACTGGCTTCTGTATAATTTTGATAAATCCCCATCATTCTATGAGTACTTCCTTCCTACTTAGCTTGTACTGCCTATGCTTCAATATAGAGCATAGCAGGGAAAATACGTGCTACAAAATTCAGACTTAGATTTATTTTTAGTGTTACTTGTAATGTTTTAATAGCTTTATTGAGATATAATTGGCATATCATACAATTAACCTCTTTAAAAGTTATAAAGTTTTTTTAGTATACAGTCATTTCCAGTATATGTGAGAAATTGATTCCAGGATCACTTGTGTATAATCAAGTCCTGCAGTGGGCCCTGCATAACCTGTACATATATGAAAATCAACCCTCTTTATACACAGATTTCTCAACCCTCAAATACTGTATTTTTATCTATGATTGGTTGGAAAAAAGCTGCATATAAGTGGACCTCAGCAGGTCAAACCTGTGTCGTTCAAGGGTGAACTGTATTCACAGAGATATGCAGCCATCACCACAATTCACTTTAGAACAGATTCATCATTTTACAAAGAAACCCCATACCCCTTAGCTATCACCTCTACATACCCACATCATCTTCATCTCTAACAGTTACCATATAACTCAATAATAATATCTCAAGGTATATACCATGAGAAATGAAAACATATGTCCATACAACGTGCATGTCAATGTTTACAGCAGCATTATTCTTAATAGTCAAAATATGAGAACACCACAAATGACCCGCAAATGATTAATAGATAAAATGTAGAATATACACTTAATGGAATATTACTTGGCAGTGATAAAATAAAGTACTGATATATGCTACAACACGAATAAACCTTGCAAACATTATGCTAAGTGAAAGAAGCCAGTTATAAAAGATCACTATAATTTTGAAAAGCATCTGAGCAACAGAAACAATTAAAGGAGTGAAAAAAACAACCCATGGAATGGAAGAATATATTTGCAAGCCATTCATCTGATGATGGCTTAATATATAAGGGAAAAAATATATAAGGAACTCAAACAACTCAATAGCAAGAAAACAACCATATTCAAAATAGACAAAGGACTGGAATAGCAATTCTCATAGAAAATATACAAATGGCCAACAGATATATGAAAATATGCTTAGCATCACTAATCTTCAGGGAAATTAAAACCACAATGAAATATCACTTCACAGCTGTTAGAATGGCTATTATAAAAAAAAATGATGTATAGGATGTGTAGAAAAGTGAACCCTCATACACTATTGATGGAAATATAAAATATTAGAGCAATTACGGAAAATCGTATGGAGGTTCCTCAAAAAATTAAAAATGGAACTGCCATACAACAATTTCACTACTGGGTATAAATCCAAAGAAAATAAAATCAGTTTGTTGAAGAAATATCTGCACTTCCATGTTCATTGCAGCATTATTCATAATAGCCAAAATATGAAATCAACCTTAGTGTCCACCAATGGATGAATGGATAAAGAAAATGAGTTATATACTGAATGCAATATTATTCAGCCTTGAAATAAGCAAATCCTGTTATTTCCAACAACATGGATGACCCTGAAACACTTTATGTTAAATGAAATAATCTAAGTACAGAAAGACGAATAGTGCATGATCTCACTCACATGTGTAACCTAAAACATTTGAATTCACAGAAACTGACAGTAGAATGATAGTTATCAGGGACTAAGGGTTGTGCGATACAGGGGAGATGTTAGTCAGAAGGGTACACAATTGTACAAAATGATCAAAATAATTAATAGAAATGCATTATATTCTTCTAAATCTCTAGGAGAATAGATTTTTAGTGTTCTGGCCACAAAATATAAGTATCTGAAGTCATTTATATCTTAATTAGCTTGATTTAGCCTTTTTACCACATGTATACATTTCAAAACATCAGGTTGTACATAATAAATATATACATATTTTTGTCAATTTACAACAAATTTATAAGGACTTCATATTATTTTATTTAATTTATATGAAATATCTGGATAACCAGAAAACCAAACAAACAAACACTAGAGAAAGCAAGATGGCTGTGAGTAGCCTAATTTCTTTACCAACACAGGCACTTATCATTCTTGAACCCTATTTTTCTCTAGAACCTTGTTAATTCTGTTCTTTCTTGCCTTATACTTTACAGCCTTTAGCTACAAGTGCCCTGCAAGTTAACATTGTGAGTGTGGACAAATCTAGGTGACTCACATCATGGATCACGGAAGGCTCTGTTGCAGGTTACAAGATGACAACCTCAGGATACCTGATGGGAGTTTAATATCTTCCTATAACCAGTGAAGTACAAGGTTCTAATGGAATGGATACTTGATATGAGGAATTGAGTTCAAACTCTACACTATAAATTTCCCTAACTTAAAAATGGGGCTTATAGCTGAACTCTCTTCAGAAGTTAATAACCTCCTCTCCCTCTTATGGCCAGTGTGGTTGTGATAATTGCTGACATACAAAGGCATTGTAATGACATGCATTCTGCCCTGTGGTATATTGAGGGACATGTAGATGAAAGGTAAGGAATTGAGATCTGCTACTATATGCTACTAGTGTGACCATCTAACAATTTGTTTCTCAAGACCATTTGTTTCTCAAGACTATTCATGTGGGGGAGAAAAGGGGTGAGATATTTATCTACCAGATTTTAAGCTCCCTGGTGAAAAATCCATCCCCCATACTTCTGGGTTGTAAAGATCTAGACATGTTGCATGGTTCCATGGCACCTGCCACTTTACATATTTTAGAGGCAAATGGGTCTGAACTGCAGTAGGTGAAGCATTTGCTATAAAGTATGAGGGCAATAAGAATTTTAGGACATATGGAGTCTGATGGATATGGTTAACAGCATTGGACACTTGGGAAGAAAAATGATAGGCTTGGGACAACAAAATGTCAACGAAATGTATTCTGTGAAAGCCAGAAATCTTTCATTGTAGATTTGGAAAAGACTCATGTCCTGAAACCACTTGGCAGACTGTGCTGAAATGCAGATCAGATCAAATCTCAAAGCTGAAATAGCTGCAAAAGAGATTGAATACATAGCTTTGATAGACAAGTTATGTTGAAATGAAGGAACTGAAATTAAAAGAATCTGACCTCAAGATTGAAGGCAGGTAATCTCAAGAACACACAGATTCTCCTGAACTTTCCATGCTGGCAAATGCGACCACCTCTCTCTTGTCTAGTAGGATAGATTACATTTTCATAGAAAGTGTGTGACGGATTAATCTGGAACAAAAGACTTGAAATATGATGTTTGTTTTTCTCAAGAGCTGGCAAATCTTCAGTGATGCTTCCCCAGAAGGATGTGAGTTGTTTTGACAGGAGAACTGCATTCTAGGGAAAGAGGTAATACCAAGATGAAGAGAATAGTTGGATATGGGGTCTAAGCTTATACAGATATCAGGACACCTGAAATGTCATGATTGTCATCTAAATACATTAGAGGATTATGAAGACACAATGATGATTGTGATGTTGACCCCAGTTCAACACAAAGTTAGTCCAAGGAGTCTGAGGACATATCTTGTGGTTATTTTTCCAGTTCCTAAGTGAAGAATTGGGATATATGAACTTTTAACATAGCAGAACCAGTTAATCATTTTGCAACTTCCTTAAACTGTGAAACACCTGTCATTATGATAAGATGGGGCTCAGGAAGCTACTGAAACTTCACTCTATTTCCAAAGGGAATAGGATGATTTACTGGCCATTTCCAAAGACAGTAAATCACAAGGAATACTGTGTCTGGTAGGAATTATAATAGTTAGTGCCATCTTCAAAGTCTTAAATTGATTGGGTTGTTGTAAAAACAGAATTAAAAAATGATGAATTGTGATGGATGGCAGCAACTCTCCAAAAACATAATAAATGTTAAATCTCAATCTGACATGCAGGATGTGCTTTCTTCATGAAAGCATATCAACATAGCCTCTGATATTACATATGCTTGTATTGATTTGTGGTATGGATTCTTCATGTAACCAATTGATATGATCAAAACTATTATTTACATTAGAAAGATGATATTATACATTGCCTTCCTCCATCACTTTGGTACTTATATTGATGGCATAATGCTAATTAAACACGGCAAAGGGAACTGGCAAGTGCCATAAAATCCATATAAAGTCACATGAATCCTAGAGGATGGTTATAAATCATATGTGTCACATACATGCCACCTCATGAACTTAGCAATGATAGATACATTGAGCCAGAAAGCCAAGTGGTCACAGCAGAAGTCAGCCATATAATGAAAATGATACATTCAGGATTAGGACCAAACAGTTACAGAACACACAGCAAATTACATGTATTAGTCATGCAGATTTGCTAGTTATCTACAGCAGTGTGAACAGTTGATTTTTTTACTAATTCTCTTGCTTAAGTTCATTCAAAAATTGTAGCTGGTTTTATTTTTAAGGAATCTCTATGAAAAATATTACCTGGACCTCCCCTCTCTTAGAAAGGCGATGGAATTTTTTTCTCTCAACATTGGGGGACCCATTTTGCAACATGAGAACTAGAAATATCAAGAGAATAAAATGATCTTAGTCTACAAATGGTGGATGGTCAGACTCTTCTTATAAAGCACTTCAAATATTCTCTGTTTTATTCTGTCTTATTCTAGCCACCACTAAGGGGATATATTCTGCAATGTAAAACAATCTCACCCTAAATCCATATCATATTCTTCTTCCCTCCACCATATAACATTTCTGTTGACACTAAGGCATTTGCTACTATACTACTAAGGTAACTAGATTAACTCATTTCAAGTTTCCTTGGGACTTTTCTGTTTTTAGCACCAAAGAATCACCACCACCAGCACTCCTATGAAAACCAGGACATTTGATCACTCTAAATATAACCTGGCAGCCTCTAATATGCAACCCCAAAGTGGAAGAAAATTAGTGCAATGTAGGATAAATCTTTGAAAAATATGGAATGGGAGTTGATGAATCAATGCTTACTTCTTTATCCCCCTGGTCCTGAGCTACCCTTCATACAGCTTGTCAGACAGTCCCGTCAAGTCATGCAATTAGTAGCTCATAGTGGTGGACAAAATACTATCTGTTTTGATTCTACCCAAGCTTTGTTTTTTTCTCCCCACTATTCTTCATCATTTTTCCCTGAGAGTACATACCAAATAATGTACACACATATGTCTTTATTTAAGTTGTGCTTTCTTGGGAGCTGATAAAGGATGCATGTTATATTCATATAGTATATTTAATTGGATTTGAAGTACTAAAAGAAGCTGAAATACTGAAAGATATGATGAATTTCAGATACAAATTTATTCATCATAAGAGTTTCTTCTCAAAATTAAAGTAGATTATGGAAGAAAAACTTTAAAAGTTTGAATCATTATCTTTTTAAATATAAAATGCTACAAATTTGAATTGGGATTGAATCAATCTATAGCCTTTTATGAAAGATCAGAAAATTAGCTCACCTAAATTTCCTCCCACATCTCTACCCATTATCTCCCACTTTTGATCATTTCTGTTACTTA
This sequence comes from Microcebus murinus, assembly GCF_040939455.1. Lineage (NCBI taxonomy): Eukaryota > Metazoa > Chordata > Mammalia > Primates > Cheirogaleidae > Microcebus > Microcebus murinus. Next base: position 21,493,064 of record NC_134114.1, read on the forward strand.
AATTTTTCTGCTATATCCTAAAATTCAACAGTTTAATATAAATGATATTCTCAAATAGAGAAAGTCATTTCACCATATAAGGCACGATAGAGATTGCTTGAGAATCAACATTACTTCATCCCCACCTGGTTTAAAAATTATTCCAGCTTTTATAGTAAGTGTACAAAAACGCCAGAATATTTTTGGTGTTTCTCATTACTGCATCAACAGCAATTCAAAAATAGCAAAGTTTTTACATTTCTCAGTCTTTCTTGGTAGTGCACAAGTTTGGATTCTTCATAAATTCTACACTGCCACCAGCTTCTCCAGTCACTAGTTACTTTGTCACATTGATCTCTTAATTCCTTGGGTTTAGTTGTCTCATTTGTTTACTTAGTTTGTTGTTTTATTTTTAATATTTGTGAAAGCAATTTTATGGTATCTGAGTTTCTGCTTGTTTGTTAATTCTAGAGTATCACTTGGATTCAGTTAAAACAAAGAACAAAAAGCTAGTGACAAAATTTTGGTTTCACACTTTCCCTCAGAACATTTTAGACAAGACCCCACTGCCTTGGTGCTGAAATGTCACATTCATCCTTTGCTTTTCTGAGTCTTCTGTTTGGCTGAATATTTTCTTCAAGAAAAATCAATGGGTGTTACATTATCTTAACTTTTCAGTTTAGACAATGTATGTGTTCTGTTTTTATGGTTGAATAATACCTTGGTTTAGTATAAGACAAAGTCATATTTTATGAGAAGTTTGCTGATACCTCTTTTATCTTCTGGCACTTATTGGCACCCACAAGAGATCTGGGCCCAGCTTGAATTGCCCTCCATGAAAGTGAATCACTCTTTTTTGCCTGGGTGCTTCAATTATTTTTATCTTTTTTTTTATTCCTGAAGTTCTGCAACTTAAAATGCATGTGTCTCAGTGTCAATTATCTGTATATCATTTTCCAGTGTGCTCATGTAGGCTTCAAATTCCCTTTTGTGAATTTCCTTTCAGAAAAAAAAAACAGTTATTTTAAATTATTTTTCTTCTCATTCTCAAGATCTCTAGAAATAGCAATTATCTTTAAACTGGATGATATTTTCTATCCTCATTATCTAATATTATTTTACTAATTTCTTCAAATTATATTATTTTGTAAGTTTTTACTTTTCTTGTCAGTGATTCCATTTTCAGCTACATCTATTTTCTTCCTTGCCTTGTCTAATTATCTATTTATTCCATGTGAGGTTCACTTTATTCTCCCTGAGCTTGTATAATTTTCCCTTTTCAACTTTGAACTCTATTCATTACATTTATATTCTCATTAAAACTCTATGGGAAAATTTCTTATGTACCTTGAATGCAGCTGTGTCTAAAATTTGTTTTTTTAATATCTTTTTAATGCTAATTTTCTTATAATTTTCTGACTAAATATATTTTCATAACTGTTATATAATTTATTTCCTTCTTGGCCATGCTTTTAGAAAGCTATGTCCACATGATCCATGTGTTATTATATTACTACTAATTTTCCTTGATCCCCTTTCCATGTCAGCTGAGATTTGCTATTTCATTGTTTCTGGTTCATTTTGAGGCTTACTTATAGAGCTGGACATTCCATCATTTGTAACATTGATAATTATTCTAATAATGAGAGTTAACCCATTTTTGTGTTGTCAAATCCCGTTGGTGGTAGATGCATGGATCCCTATAGCTCATGCCTCTGTGAGAGAGTTCTTTCTAATTGCTTAGTCAACCTCTCCTATTATCTCACCATAACATTCAATTTCATTTGCACTTCTACTCTCCCATCCCTGCCCCTGTGTGATTAAATGATAGGGACAGCCGGAGGTATGGTAAACTTTGTTAATCAACCTCAGCAGAGGGGAGAATTTCAATATTTTCATCATGCTTCTAGCCCCACACAATGTCCTTTCTGCTCAGAGGAGCTTCTTTAGATGATAAATGGTCTGCCTGTCTCCCTCTACTTTACTCCAAGTCGAGTAAAAAGAAAATAGTGTACCTGGGAGACTTACTTTTTTCTAAAGGCTAAAATTTGTTACTACCAGCTGATTGCCTGTACTTCCCTAAATCTTTGAAATAATAAATGTTAAACCTAGCTTCTTAACAAGTTTTATTGTGGTACCTTTGTGTAACACTAAATATCAAGTGGCTAAAAAAGTATAAATTGGAAAAATTATAATGTAGTGAGCCTATAGGTATTTAAGCCAGTTCATTAGACCCAAATATTTGGAGTTGGAAAGTCATATGAGGATGTCTAATTTATCTTTATAGAGGGAGGTAAATATTGATAATAACAAGTGGCAAAAATGGTCACTTGAGTGCTAAAGAGTACTTGTTTTAAATACTAATTGAAGCACATGAGTGAGTGAACCTTTGTTGAATAACAACAAATCTATAAGTAATTGGTTTGACAAAATAATAGTAGGTTATATTTTTTGATCTAGAGAGAACTAATGCTTACATATCTCATCTCATTTAATATTGTATCACCTCTAAGGTATATTTTATAGATGAAGAAACCTAGGTAGAAAGAAGCAAATAATTTGTCCAGGTAATTAAATGAAGTCAACTTTCTAACTGGGCAGGTCAACTCCAGATTCTATGTTCAGACTTTCACTGTCCCTTCATGAAGAGATGGAATTATCCCCTAACCTACAACTCTAGCTCTCCTTGTCTTTTTTTTTTTTTTCTCAGATGTAAATATAATTATATGGAATTGTTGCCATATGCTCTGTCTTACACACCTGTGGAATATTTCTTTATGTATTTATTTATCTTATTAATTTTTACTTACATTCACTGTAGAATTAGGTGTACACTGAAACTCAAAAGGGAGACAAACACAGTCATTTTAAACTTCCAGAGCATAGTTTAGTGCAAATTTATATCTTAGGAGTTATCTTTTATTACAGGCAAAACATTTGTTTATGTGTAAATAACCATCATTAAACTCTAATTTCTTTGAAGATATAGAAGATTTATTTTTGTGTTTCTAACCCAGCACTTTATTTGTTACTTAGGAAGAGCTCAATTAATAGAGGAATTAGGAATTTGTTGAATAACTATGGGAAGTTTCTAAATAACATTATGTGATAAATAGATACTTTGATACAAAGAACACTATGTTGAAATGAGCTTAACAGTTGCAGTTGAAGAGGAAAAGAAACATATCTTTTTTAGTAGCAACTTACCACATACTTATTACTCCCCTTCCTAGTCATTAATGATTGGTGATTTTAATGTACTCCTACCTAAAATTACTACAATCAAGTGGTTCTGATTATGACTCAAGATATTAGATTTGCTTTTAACTGACAAAAGTTTAAAGCAACTACATGTGCTGGAAATGCTAGCCAGAGTAATCAGGCAAGAGAAAGAAATAAAAGGTATCCAAATTAGGAAAGAAGAGCTCAAACTATTGCTCTTTGCTGATGATAAATGACCATGTATCTAGAAAATGCCAAAGAGACCACCAATAAAAATTCAACAAAGTCTCAGCGTACAAAATCAATGTACATAAATCAGTAGCATTTCTATATATCAATGATAGTCAATCTGAGAGTCAAATCAAAGACCTAATACCATTCACAATGGCTACAAGGAAACTAAAATACCTAGGAATATACATACCAAGGAGGTAAAAGATCTCTACAAGGAAAACTATAAAGAAATTGCAGATGATATGAACAAATGGAAAACCATATCATGCTCATAAAATGTCCATACCATCCAAAGTGATTTGCAAATTCAATACAATCTCCATCAAATTTTCAATGTCATACTTTACAGATCTAGAAAAAATAGATCTACACTTCCTTTGGAACTAGAAAGAGCCTGATTAGCTAAAGTAATCTTAAGCAAAAAGAATAAATCTGGAGGCATCATATTACTAGACATCAAACTATTCTGTAAGGCTATAGCAGGGGTCCTCAAACTTTTTAAACAGGGGGCCAGTTCACTGTCCCTCAGACCATTGGAGAGTGTGCACTGTGGTCTCAGGGTGGGTTGGCTGCTAAGCAGGACAGGCAACAGTGGCAAAAACACCCAGAGGGCCAGATAGATGTGCTAGGCAGCCTGCATGTGGCCTGTGGGCTGTAGTTTGAGGATGCCTGGGCTATAGTAACTAAAACAGCATGAAATTGGTACAAAAATAGAAACATAAACCAATGGAAGAGAATAGAGGACCCAAATATAATACCATCTTCCTACAACCAACTAATTTTTGACAAAGTAGACAACAATGTACATTGGCAGAAACAAACCCTATTCAGTAAATGGTGCTAGGGAAATTGGATAGCCACACGCAGAAGAATGAAATAGGACCCCTACCTCTCACCACTCACAAAAATTAATTCAAGATGGATAAAAGACAAATATAAGACATGGAACCCAAAGAATTCTAGAAACTTCTATGGAAAACAGTATGGAGATTCCTCAGTATGGAGAACCAAAAGTAGACCTACCATTCAATCCAGCAATCCTGCTATTGGGAATCTGCATAAAGGAAGACTTTTCATCAAAAAGACACCTGCACTCAAATGATTATTATAGCACAATTCACAGTTACAAACATGCAGAATCAATCTGGATGCCCATCAATTCATGAGTGGATTAAGAAAATGTGGTATATGTGTACCATGGAATACTACTCAGCCTTAAAAAGATGACTTAATGCCTTTTGCAACAATCTGGGTAGAACTGGAGGCCATTCTTCTATGTGAATTATCTAAAGAGTGCAAAAACAAAACACCATATGTACTCACTATTAAATTAGAACAACGGATAAGCATACATGTACTCATAAAGGTAAGTAAAACTCAGCGGAAATCAACCAGGGGGGAAGTGGGATACAGGAGTGAAAAAAAAACCTATCCAATGGGTACAATGAACACTATTTGGGTGATGAGCTCACCTATAGCCAGGACTCAAGCATTACAAAGGCAACTTATGTAAGTTAAAACATTTGTACCACCTTAATATTTTTAAATAAAAAGAAAGGGAAAAATATAAAGCAGCTACACAGATAATGCAAATATTTCTAGTTCTTCAAAGCCATGGATAGAGTAAGGGATCAAGAGTCAAACTTTACTAGAACTCACTATGAAATTGAGGGGTAGGTCTCACAATCCCTTTAATTTCAGTTACTGTTGAGTACATGATGAAATATATCATCTTCCAAAAATGATAATTGCATGAAATTTGATATTAATCAATATTATTCTTAAAATACATTGAGAAAAGGGCTCTAAAGTAACACATCTGCTGATAGAACAAGATTGCTTTGAACTGATTTCCTATCTTATAAGTAATTTTTTTTCTACCACTATCTAAGACAATTTTCTTTCTCATGAGTATTTCTAAATTTTTTTCTCATAAAACTATAATAGTAGTTTAAATATTGATTCAGGGATAGAAATAGCAACAATAAACAGGGCAGTCCAGTGAGTCTGAAGAGCCAACAGGAGGAGCGTGAGGGCACAGAATGCTGAGCAGTTTTATTTATCAACAGGAAAGCTTTATTAGTTTTTATGTTTCCTGATAAACGCACAGCTATCATATAGATTAAATGTGGAATCACTTTAAGGGATTACATTTATAAGCAGTTCATCTTTAACATCATCACATAAGGAAAAAAACTAAATGTTATATGTTATCATAGTACATAGTATAATACATTTAAATTAACATTAATATCAAACTCTTATTATTTGGCATAGTAAATTTCTTAAAAGCAAAATTCTCATAAACTTCTTAAACCAAAAAATTTTTCATGGCAAAACTGAAAAGGAAACAATCTACAAACAAAAAAAGAGAACTTAGAAACAAAGTCGCTGTTTTCAGTTTGGAAAAACTTATGTGTCCTCTTCCTGGGTGCTGGCTTTATATATAAAAAGTATATATTATCTAGTTCCTGAAATTTGATCACTTTTCTGTCTAATCAAATTTAAGAGTATATTTTCTTTTGAGTACAATTATAATTAAACAAAAAAGTAAGCGATTCAAAACACTAATTATACCAATGCATAAACTTAAAAATCAGTAATTAATCTTAAAAGTGATTGAAACAATAACTCTTAAATTTTCCCACAGATTTTCTCATTCTGTTTTCTCATCCATATAATGGAGACTTCAATCATGTGATGGGAAAATATGTGCAAAACTGTAAAAGCTTTTACTTATAACTAGAAGGCGCTTTATAAATATTTGTTAGTTTTAATAATTACTGAACAGGACATATTCATTTCTTCAACAGAAGATTTCTATACTTTACCACACACATTTTGTATTTTTCATTAAGTATTATTTTGTCTTTTTCTTCAAAGTCAGTATTTTTTTTTTCAATGAGCTGTCAACACTTTCTGAGAACATGAGACCTGTAAACTCTAATATTTAGCTCAGTCAGTTAATAATGTATTTACATAACCAGAAAACTTCAGGAATATTGCTTGTTTTCAAAAACTACAAGTTTTTGTCAGGAAATAGAAAGATTTATTCACGCATAAAAACAAAGAAAATTATAATTTAAAAAAATACAATTCACTTGGCTTAGACATTGACATTTTCCTTAATAGCATTTTCCATTTTTATTACTTAGTGGATTTTAACCTCCAGTTTTCTACTTCTACTACTAAAACCTGGGCAATCTAATTCCTTATCAGCAGTTCCTTAATTGTTATGTATTTTCATTGTAAAATTTGGTACTTGCCCAATTGTAACTATGACTGGACACACACAGCAACACCAGCAAGACGAGTGTATGATAACCAAAGTGTCAGTCCCTTTAGAAATTCAGATTTGGACCAAACAGCTTCATGGGCATTTGAGCAGTGCAGTCATGCTAGCCCCCCATGATTTGAAGCTTTGTTTAATACTCTCCTGTGACTTTATTGAAAGTCTTAATAATTTTGAACAAAGAGCTCTGCATTTATTTTGCATAGGGCGCTGAAAATTATGTAGCTGGTTTTGTGTTACAATGACAGGTAAGCTACCAACTCCTGTGGTGATAGTTAAGGGTGGGGAGGAATTTAGCATGGGTAGTAGAGGAGGAAGATAATGAGTAACAATTGTACTCTGAAACCATCAGGTGCAATGGAGGCTGGAGTTCTTCCCATGAGTCTCTCTTGTGAGTTTCCTTCCAGAAAGACAGACCCACAGAATCATGGAAGAGGAGCTGCTTTTGAAACATGCACAGAAAAGAGGATCTACATGGAACAAGGGATCAGAGGGAATTGTTCTGCTTATGTCTCCATTCAAGTGAAATTTCTGCAGGAAGGATAGCCGATTAACAGCCTCCAGCTACACTATGATCCTTAAAGAGGTTCACACCAGACTGCATTCCCCAATAACTAAGCACTTTGGTGTACTAGAATCAGGACATTCTGCCCACTATTAGATTCCTATAATTTCTGTAATGGTAGACTTTGCTCAGGAACTCCCATCAGTTAGCCAACTCTCTCTAATAGGTAGGTAGATTAAATTGCTGCTGGGATCATGGGTAATTTTTGTTTCTTTCCCTGTGCTTTGCTTATGTGTATATTATTTTTCTGCAAATATATGTACTATTTTAATGACATAAAAACCTAATATTATTGGAAATCATCAAGATTAACACATTTTGTGACTTTTTAAATAAAAATGAATGATTTGAAGCACTCATTTACTGGACCATTTATAAAATGCAAGGCTCTTAGTCTTACTATATACTATCATCAGGAAAATGATCATAGGCTTCATGCAAAATATAAACTTCCAGCATCTTTTCTGTAGGATTATAGAAAAGCAATCTCATGTATATTTTATATTTCATGATAGCTTTTATATGAATTATTGCTGCTTCAAATCAGTAAACAATCTCTGTGGACAAATATTCTATTGTTTTTATGTATTCTTAATTTAGGTAGATTGTATTGATTAAATGTTTTACAGTTAGTACCTTTTATCATTAACTACATTTTTATTTCTTATTTAATATTACAAATCATATTTTGAAATATTCAAATAGAGAAATTGAAAACGTATTGAAGGAAATAGTCTACACTCTATATTTCTCATGTTACTAATACTATGATTACATGTAAAGTAAAATTACCGCTTTTGAGTGCTGGGAAAGAAAACAGAAGAAAGCATAATTTACAGGAATGCTTTGTTAGGAAATGGTTAGGTTAATCCTGAAAATCTTAGTGTAAATAAGATTTCTTTCACCCAATTTATAGCTATTAGGAGCATATATAATGAGTTAAGTTTCTATACCAATAAAATTGGGATCCATTATTGATTTTCCTTTGGATGTTTCTCCTCTTCATTTCAAATCAGTCAGGTAGTCTTGCCAACTCTGTCTCCATCTTTTTCAAAGTCCCCTCCTCTGCCTTATTTCCACAGGCTCTGGGCTAGTGCTAGTGTTCATTGTCTCTTAGTTCAGATGCTTAAATTCTGGTGTCCCTTGTGACCATCCTCCAAATTGCTGTCAGTTGATTGTTATGAAACAAAAATATGGTCATGCATGTGCAATTTACATCTGTCACTGACTTCATAGCCTGGCTTGAAATAAAATACTTTTTGGCAATATATTCAAGACCTTTGTTGATTTTGCTCCTGCTTGTTTCATAGCCTCATCTCTGTCACTACTCTCTATAAAAGCTTTCTGCTCCAGGTCTGCTGAAACTACTTGTCCTTGCTCAAAGCTTGAGTTTACACAGCCCTGCATGTTGCATCTTTTGTTCCATGGCCTGGAACATACTCCTCCTCTGCTCAGTTTCAAAAATACAACTTCTTCCCTTTTTTCATCTGTGTTTTTTCTGGAGTTCATAATTAACATATAGGTGCCTTGTCATTTTAAAAATACCTAAAGGCAAAAACATATAATTTGTTCCCTATTAAATACTTTAATATGTAGATATTTAATGTTCTTTAATTTCCCATTTGAGAATAAGGAATAATTTCAGATGACATCTACTCTCAGCTTAGTTCTCTGACTTTCCCCCAGGAAGCAAGCAGGTAAAAACTTTCCTTGAGTTTAAGCACTTAATCCTCTGTCTTTTACTAGATGCTGAAAAAATCTGTGCCAGGGATTTTCCTATATTGTATTTGGCAAATATTATACCATGTCCAAGAGATTTTTAAAGTCAGAGATTCTCTTTGTTCATTTCTATATCCTAAATGTCATGAAGATCACTTCCTACATGATAAGAACTCATGTAATATTTGCTCGGGGAATGAAAAAGGACAAATAATTAGGAAGTAAACTTGATTTTGATTATCCACTGTTATTTTGAAAAATTTAATCAAAATTACAGAATGTAATTATTCAGTTATATAATTATCCTTGATTATGTTTTTGCTTGAATTTTATAAGTATTAACACAGTGCATTCTAACATTTTTATGTGTCTGATTACTGTTAGTTACATGGGGAAGTAAAAGAAATGAAACAGTAAACTTTTATTCAATATGCTTTTATATTATGAGTGGGTGATCATATAATATTTGACATTGCTAACTGTATTTTGTGCTATTTACTATTTAATCACAGAATAAGATATTTGGAGGTGAAATTCAATAATCATGGCTTAGTCTTATTTTTTGCAAAATATTTTGAACACATTCAAAATATGCATCATGTTGCAGCAATCATTTATATATAAAAATGATTGAAAATAATGGTTTTTCATTTAATACCTGTGGATTGATTAAACAGATCATTAATATGAATAAATAAGAGTATTATAGTATATACTCTATATTTCTTCATCAATTCTGACTACTACAACAAATTAAAACAGACTGGGTGGTTTATAAACAACAGAAATTCATTTCTCACAGTTCTGAACACTAGATGTCTGAGATTGGTACTAGGATGGTAGGGTTCTGGGGAGGGCTCTCTTGTAGGTTGCACACAGCTGATGTCTCCTTGTATCCAAATATGGTGGAAAAAGACCTAGCTAGCTCTCTGTCTTCTTCCTAGTCCCATTCATGTGGGCTCCACCCTGATGATCTAATTACTTCCCAAAGTGCCCACCTCCAAATATCATCACAATGAGCCTTAAGATTTCAGTATATGAATTTTGGAAAGACTCAAACATTCAATCTATAATACTACATTTTTATGAATAGAAAAAGGCACTTCAATACAACAACAAAAATAATGAATAGGTAGGATTACATTATGCTTATCAACCTACTCTTTATATGCAAAAAACTTAAAAATACATAATTATAAATTCCTTATAGTTCTCAGTAAACTACATTATTACAATCTGAAAGTTACAAAAATATAAATGTTAATAAAAAGCCATGTTTCTTTTTAAAAATACATTAATTCATATAAGATTTCTTAAAATTTAACACTAGTGAAAACTCTAAGTGTAGGCTTATGGCATTTATTTTTCATACTGCAGGTGGGTAGCCCACACAACTAGGTCTATCTATCCATAGTGCCACTCACTATCCACTTTGATTATTTTCTGTGATCCTTACTTTCCCTTTCTCCTTTAAACTGTATCTCTTCTGGGGTTGAGGCAGGAGGATCTCTTGAGGCCAGGAGTTGGAGACCAGCCTGGGCAGCCCCCATATCTAATTTTTTTCTTTTTTTCAATTTGCCCGGTGTGGTAGTGTGCATCTGTAATCCTAGCTACTCAGGGTCACTGAGGTGGGAAGATCACTTGAGCTAAGGAATGTTACCAGCTGTTGAACTCCTAGGTTCTTTTCTTCTCACAATAGAATCGTGAAATCAAGACCCAAGTTTTAAGCAGCAATCAGCAAAGGTGTTAAGAGCAGGCACACATGTGAGCGGACTGTGACCTGAGGTACTATTTCAAGCAATAGTACACTCCTAAAAGGGTAGGAATGGGCAGATGTCCTAGCGGACAGTGGAGCACTGGGGTTTCTGTGTCATCCTTTTTTCTCCTGTCTGGCCTCCCCTCCTTCATGATGTTACCTCTTCTCCTTTTTTTTCTTTTTCTTTTCTTTTTTTTTTTTTTTTTTTTTTTTTACCACTGTGGATGTTGTCTTCTTCCTGCTGTCCAGCATGAAGGGGAGTTTTTCACCTTATATAGTTAGGCCCAGATACATAGTGGTGCCCCAAACCCACTGGGGTGGGGGAAAATTGTAATGTTTAATGTGCCTTATGTTGTTTCTGTTATGTTTCTTTTGACAGTAATGGTTACCTTTATCTTGTTTTGTGTTACAGTATGTTCTCTTACTCAGCAGCCCAATTGTTCACATTGTTTGGTCCATACTTCCTCTGCTCATGTCTTACTTTCCCACCTACGCCAATAAAAAACTTCTGGACATGTGTCTCCAGAGGAGTATTCTCTTTTCCCTGTTGAGTTTTAAGGACCTACAGCATTACCTTAGGTCCATTCAGATAATGTAAAAAAAAAAAAAAATCTCCTTAGTTTAAGTCAGAGAATGGTAACCTCAATCCATATGCAAATTCACTTACCACAGTGCCTATCTTGGTGTTGGATAGAATAACCAGGGAACAGAAAACTTGGGAAGATAGTTTTGATAGTTTTATAGTTCTGTACACAGAATGTAAACACACCTTGCAATGAGTTTTTTTCTCATGGAAAGCATATTTAATAGGTGAACTATAATTTTTTGTGTTTTTTAGCATTTTATTCTACAATGATGCTGTCTCAAAGACAGAGTACAAAAAAGATTATAAAACAAGAAATACCATACGTTCATCATTACAAATATTTATCTCTCTTCCTCCCCCTCACTCTGATGTATTTTGCTGTTGCTGTCATAAGTTTCTATTAATATTAAATATAGGGCAAATCTTGAATTTCTTTGCTGAATGAATAAATGATTTTGAATCAGTCATTAAAAATAAGTCAAAAATTCTCCTCTGAGGATAGTAGAATACTTTTCCCATTTGCAGTGTTAATCCTCAGGCTCTCTGCAGAGACTGGAGTATAAAGTGTGTGTATATATGGCTGTTATGTAAATTCAAGTAGCAAAACAGCTATATTCACCTAGTATCATTGAGATGTTGAGAGATCTCATTTATATTAGCTAGGATATATATTCACCTACAAAACAAAATAAAAATCAAAAGCAGTTTAAGTCATAGATTGACAAATAAATAAAGTAGCTAAAATTTCAGTGTCAGATCAAAGCTGATACCTACAGCTTTGCCTTCCTATAGTGCCATCTTCAGCATGCAGGTTATATTCTCCTATTCATAGAATGAAGATGAACTTCTGATAGCCTGCCCTTTTCCAGGCCTAAAGAAGGGAAAAGGGTGGAAAATAATGCACATGGAGTCTGGCCATTACTTAAAGTATTCCTAAAATCTCCACTTATCTGTGCTTATGTTCATCTGACTTATTTTCATCTCCTTGTTGGACTCATGCCACGTTGCATCTCCTAGATGAAAGATGGCTAGAAAAATAGTGGGAATGGATAGGCTGAGTCAGTCAGCACAATTGTGCTTGACACATTATCATCTGGTGAAGGTGGTATAGTCTATATTTTAACATTTCTTGTCTCACATTTACTAGGTAAAATAAGGGAGATTGAAGCCATTTGACTCAATTATGCTATGGTATCCTGAAATTTTCGTTTCATTTGAATTGAAGGAGTCACTAGTCAAGAGGCTTCAGATAAATTCACGTAAGAAATTACCAAAGGAAGACTGGTGTGAATGCATGATACTTTGTTGTATTTCAAATTAAACCTTCGAAGTAACTTTTACTAGACTTTTTCTAGACATTCTGCTGTTTCTGTTATGTCCTGTTCTATATTTTCTTATGATTAGGACTATGCTAAATTTGATATGATATATTTAAATCCATATTATTTTTAAATATCTGACTTTTGAGATATTTTGTGATTATTATTCAGTAACAGTAATTAACAATTGCCTCTACAGAGGCACTCTAACAACAGCAGTGACAAAAAGTACATTCTATTCTGTAAGTTGTCTTAGTCCTTGCACTTAAAATATATAAATCCAGATCACTGAAATTTAATGAAAAGAGTTTGTATAGATGAGAAAAATTAACAATGCTTTTTATTTCAATGCTGTCTTATCTGTATGACATATTGTAGATGACAGGTAAAAATAAAAAATGAGATACAAAGAATTATTTCTGAAACAACTTGTCATTGGAACAAGTATAGTTATTTGGAAACATTAGGACTCTGAACCAAATGAACTTACTATTATATAAAATATGAAAGTCAAAATACATAACAGTAATCCCTGAATTTCAAGAGTAAATCAATTATCTATTTTAACATTCTTGAGCATTTTAAGTACACAATAAAATACAAATATACGACTGGCTATATATTTTCCAACAGCACATTAATTTTTAGCTATTTCAGTAATAGAATAGATCTCAATGGAAGTATGTATTTAAGGGCATATTAAGTTGTGAGGAACTAAGACATTTTGTTTAAAAACTCCCATTTCCTATGTTAAAACTTTGTTTACAGTATTCAGTTGATGTTAGTTCAAGGGCTTTTTCTATTAATACTTTTTTTCATTTCAAAAAATGTAGGGGGTACAAGTGTTTTTTGTTATGTGGATAAATTGTATCATGCTGAAATCAGGGGTTTCAATGTATCCATCACAAGAATGGTGTATATTGTTCTTGACAGGTGACTTTTTATCCCTCATCCACCCCTCCCACCTTCTTAGTTTCCAACGTCCACTACTGCTCTTGATGACATCTTTCATTTAGTTCCCACTTATAAGTGAGAACATGTGGTATCTGTTTTTCCATTCCTGTGATACTTCACTTAGGTTAATGTGATATCTCTTCCCATACAAGTTGCTGCAAAATACATTATTTCATTCCTTTTTATGGTTGAGCCATACTCTATAGTATAATATACAATATATATATATATATATATATTTACTTTTGTAAATACAAATTTTATTAAACAAGAAATTCTTTTTTTTACAATTCCAATGTATGAATATTTATTTATAAATTATATACATATTCTACTATCAATTTGTATTTTATTTTTTTCTTTTATTTCATATTATGGAGGTACAAATATTGTTAGGGTTACAAATATTGCCCCTGCCCCCTCCCTCCCCCCCATATGTCCAATTCCCTGGTGGTATGCATCACACACGTTATGGAAGCATACACCCGTTTCCTCCTATTTTTATAGATCTATGAAAAATTAGATAGGAATTTTGATGAGAATTGCATTGAATAAGTAAATCACTTTGGGTGGTATGGACACTTTAACAATGTTGATTTTCTTGCAATTCATGAGAATGGGATGTTTTTTCCATTTGCTTGTGTCATTTCTGATTACTTTATGTGGTGTTTTGTAGGTCTCCATGTAGAGGTAATTTATCTTCTTGGTTAAGTATATTTCTAGGTTTTTTATTTTCTTCATAGTTACTGTAAATTGTATTGGTGTCTTGATTTGACTCTAAGAATATTATTATACATAGAAATGTTATTGCTTCATGTACATTAATATTGTGAAATGAAACTTTACCAAATTTATTTTTCCATTCTAATAGTCTTTTGGTGATATTTTTAGAATTTTCTAGGTATAAGATCATATTGTTAACAAACAGATAGTTTAAACTCCTCTTTCCCAATTTGGATGTCCTTTATTTCTTTCTCTTGCCTGATGGCTCTATCTAGGACTTCCAGTACTATGTTAAACAGAAGCAGTGAGAGTGGGCATCTTTGCCTTGTGCTGGTTGCTAGGGAGAATACTATCTGCTTTTTCCCATTTGGTATGATGTTGGCAGTGGATTTGTCATATACAGACTTTATTATTTTGAGTATGTTCCTTCTATTCTTAGTTTGTTGAGGGGTTTTTATTATGAAGGAGTACTAGGTTTTATGAAATGCTTTCTCTGCATCTATTGAGATGCTTATATGGTTTTTGTTTTTAATTTTGTTTATGCGATGAGTCACATTTATCAATTTGCATATATCGAACCATCCTTGCATCCCTGTTATTAATCCCACTTGATCATGTTGAATTACATATTTTTTAGACTGTTGGATTTGATTTGTTACTATTTTGTTGAGGATGTTTGTACCTATGTTCATAAGGAATATTGGTTTGTAGTTTTCTCTTTTTGTTCAGTCATTTCCTGGCCTTGGTATCAGGGTGAAACAGAATTTGTAGAATGAATTAGGGAAGATTCCCTCCATCTTGTTGTTATGGAACAGTTTCAGTAGAATGGGTATTATTTTTTTTCTTTTTAGTTCTGATGGAATTTGGCTGTCGATCCATCAATTCCAGGAATATTTTGTTAAGAGTTTTTATTACAGTTTCAATCTTGTTATTTATTGTTGGTTTGTTCAGGATTTCTATTTCTACCTGATTCAAGCTTGGGAGGTCTTGTGCTTCCAAAAATTTATCCTATTACTCTAGATTTTCTAATTTGTATGCATAAAGATTTTCATGGCAGTCAAATATAATATTTTGTATATCTGTGACATAAGTTGTAATGCCTCCTTCCATTTATGACTGAGCTTATTTGTGTCTTTCTCTCCCATTTCTAACTATAGGTCTAAATATTTTGTTCATCTTTTCAAAGTACCAACGTTTTATTTTGCTGATCTATTGTATTTTTTTTCTTTTTTTCTTTTTTCCATTTTGTTTAGTTCTGTTCTGAGCTCTGTTTTCTGTTTTTGTTTTGTTTGTTTGTTTGCTTGTTTGTTTTTTCTTCTGCTAGCTTTGGGTTGGTTTGTTCTTTTAATTCTGGTTCCTTGAATAATTGCATTAGGTTGAAAATTTGTGATTTTTCTATTGCTTTGATATAAGTATATAAGGCAATGAAATTCTCTCAGAACACTGTTTTTTCTTATATCACATAGGTTTGGATGCTCATGTCATGATTATCATAAAGTTCAAAAACTGTTTTCATCCCACATAAATTTAATCATTAACCAAAGGATCTTTCAGCAGCAGGTAGTTTAATTTTCATGACTTTGAGTAGATTTGACAATTCTTCTTAGAGTTGCTATGTAGTTTTATTTCACTGTGATTTGAGAAGATACATGAAATGATTTTGATTTTTCTGAATTTGCTAAGACTTCTTTTGTATGTTAATATGTAATCAATCTTGAAAAATATCATATGTGCTGTTGACACGAATGTATATTTTACAGTTTTGGAATGCAAAGTACTATAGATTTCTGTTAGGTGCATTTTTTCCTAGAGTCTTTTTAACTACAGTGATGATCAGATGATCTATTTAACAACCAGATGATCTTTGTTGATCATTTCCATCAATGATCTGTCTAGTTTCATCAGAATAGTGTTAAAGTCCCAGTAATTATGAGGTTGCTGTATAATTTGATATATGGATCTAGGAGCTCCTGTATTGCTGCATATGTACTTGGAATTATATGTACTTGGATATTATTATATCTTCTTACTAAACTGCTCCCTTTATCCTTATACAATGCCAGTCTCTGTCTTTCTTTCTTTTTTTTTTTTTTTTTTTGGAGACAGAGTCTTGCTTTGTTGCCCAGGCTAGAGTGAGTGAGTGCCGTAGCATCAGCCTAGCTCACAGCAACCTCAAACTCCTGGGCTCAAGCAATCCTCCTGCCTCAGCCTCCTGAGTAGCTGGGACTACAGGCATGCGCCACCATGCCCGGCTCATTTTTTTCTATATGTATTAGTTGGCCAATTAATTTCTTTCTATTTATAGTAGAGACGGGGTCTCACTCTTGCTCAGGCTGGTTTCGAACTCCTGACCTCGAGCAATCCGCACGCCTCGGCCTCCCAGAGCACTAGGATTACAGGCGTGAGCCACCGCGCCTGGCCTGTCTTTCTTTACCATTGTTGATTTACATCCTATTTATTTGATATAAAAAGAGCTTCTTTTGTTTGCCTTGGGCTTACATTTATATGGAATATATTTTCCATTCTTTTTCATTGAGAATATTCTGGTGAGGTAGATGGGTTTCTAGGAGACAGTAAATACTTGAGGTTGTTTTTTTTTTTTTCATCCATTCAACCAGTGTATATCTTTTAAATAGAGGATTAACACCACCAATTCTACTCAACTTAATGCTGGAAGTCCTAGCCAGACAATCAGACAAGAGAGGAAAATCAAGGGCATCCAAATTAGGACAGAAGAGATCAAACTATCACTCTTTGCTGATAATATGATCTTATACCTAGAAAACCCCAAAGATTCTGCCATGAGACTACTGGAATTGATAAACAAATTCAGGAAAGTCCCAGGTTACAAAATCAATGTACAGAAACCAGTAGCATTCCTATATGCAAATAGCAAACTGAGAACGAAATCAAAGACTCAATATCCTTCACAATAGCAACAAAGAAAATAAAATACCTAGGAATATATTTAACTAAGGAGGTAAAAGGAATTCTATAAAAAAGGCATCAGTAGTAGAATGTTTATAGCAACACAATTTACAATTGCAAAGATGTGGGTACAACCCAAGTGCCCATCAATACAGAAGTGGATTAATAAAATGTGATATATGTATACCATGGATTTCTACTCAGCCACAAAAACCAATGGTGATGTAGTACCTCCTGTATTATACTGGATAGAACTGGAGCCTACTCTACTAAGTATCACAAGAATGGAAAGCAAGGACCACATGTACTCACCAACAAATTGGTATTAACTGATCAACACTTATATGCACATACAGTAGTAACATTCATTGGGTATTGGGCAGGTGGAAGGTGGATAGAGGAGATGGATATATTCACACCTAATGGTTGCAGTACATGCCGT
This sequence comes from Microcebus murinus, assembly GCF_040939455.1. Taxonomy (NCBI): domain Eukaryota; kingdom Metazoa; phylum Chordata; class Mammalia; order Primates; family Cheirogaleidae; genus Microcebus; species Microcebus murinus. The sequence goes on from NC_134114.1 coordinate 21,510,783, forward strand.
CTTGTGGGTGGACACACTTGAAGCTCTGACTGTCGTGGGGCAAAGACAATATATATACCTAAATATGTGTACCCTCATAATATGCTGAAATTAAAAAAAATAATATTAACTGTATACAACACATTTTTTTATAAAGGAGATTTTAAAAAGTCAAGCACTTCACAATCCTTCTTACAATTATTTTTATTGCCATACCTTCCAAGTGCCTAAGCCATTATATATCTCAGCTCCTCACTTTCCACCTGCATCTCATCCAAATCAGAAGTGAAAGCTTAGTAATTGTGACACTGCTTGGTATTCACTGCTTGGTATTGCCCTCAGTTGGGGGTAAAATCCTGTTCCAAAGTTTCACCTTCAAGATTGACATTCTGAGTATCAGTTAGTAACTTAATCTTTTTTGGAAACCTGAGCCCGAGGCAGGGAGTTATGTTAAATTATAGCAAGCAATGTAAGAAACAAAGCCATGGAAGGCAGGGAAGAAAAGAGAACTGATACAAATATACATTATTAGGTTTCCTACCACAAAGTGAGACAAATCACACAATACCGTGATTACACTTAGCAACCCATATTAACTTCACTTGGGCATCTTCTATTGGAAAGGAGGAATAGAAATGCATTTACCCACAAATTCTGAACTCTGTTCTTCAAATTTGCCCCATGGGGAATTAGTTCCAACACATGTTCAGTTTGTGCAAGTGGAAGCACCAAACGCAGCTATTCACCAGCCTTAATAGAGAAGTCCTCTATGTAGAAGAGACACCACAAAAGCATTTTTCAAGGCTCTGTCCGTTTGTGCCTACATCATTTTCTTGGTTCATTCAGAGAGCTGTGGTCACCCCAGAAACAGCAACAAGAGACAGTGAGGAGCAGGAGATCTGAATTATCACGTGTTTATATGTAAATGTGAAGGCATAATGGGAACTGGACTTACAGACTCCTTCCTAACATATAGAATATAGCAGGAAGCATGAGTTTTCATTTCCAAGATTAGGATGCAAAAAAGACTCTGGTTCCTATCCTGAATTCTCTCTCTTACTCTCTCTTGTTTTTGCTCACCCTCAGGTAAGCTGCTGTCATGTTACGGAGCAGCTCTGTAGAGAGAATCATATGTCAAAGAACTGAGCCATACCAACAAGCATATGAAAGACTAAGTGGATTGACATTCCCCCCTAACCTTGTATATTTAGATGTGACCATAGCCCCAGCCAGCCAAGAGTTTGACTATAATTTCAGGATAGACTTGGAGACAGGAGCCCTTGACTAAATTACATTCTGACTCCTGTCCCCCAGAAACTGTTAGAAAATGCATGTTTCATTACATTTGGAGTAATTTCTTACCCAGTAATAAATAATACACTCTCCTATGTCATCACCCTTGGTTGACTATGTCCCAGGCACAGGGCCTTAGGTTTTAAAATGTGCCATATTTTCCTTCATGTTTGTATCTTCCAAACGGTGCCACTTGCATAAAAATGCTCTTTCCTTTCACAATAATTTTAATTAGCTGCAGCTCTTTACTAAAATCTTAACTGATAAACACATGCCCCATCCAATATGTTGTCATGACTTTTTTTGCATTTTCTCAATGGAATCTATCACAGTTTGGAATTACACTGTTTTATGATGACTTAACAAATGCCCAAAGTTCCCATCAAATTGTAAGCTTCATGAGGGTAATTTATATATTTTTTTCATTCTGGCAATCAACTGGCACCTAACACAGCTTTTGATTAGTATATATTTCTTCAATAAACATAAGATTATATTAGAAGCATAACTAGTAGACAAGTGGCAAAATTTTTCAAAATTTACATGCACTTTGCTTGGAAAATTCTAGTAATGCAATAAAAAAATTAAAAAGAAGAAATTTGTTAAATTGGAGATCTAATTATATGCCAAAATTGATATTTTTCTAATGAAAACTTATATTCAGATAAGGAATATAATGGAAGAAAATAATCTGTTGTAATAGAACAAAAATTACTTATAATTTTCTCAAGATATTTATAGAACTTAAATTGATGAAATAATGAAGCATTATTGAGAGTATTTAGAGAAAAGTTGAATAAATGGACATAAATATAAATATCTAGTTCTTTCATGGGAAGATTCTGCATTATAAAGTATCTTTGGTTAGTCATCTGATATACTGCATGATATATATAAATTATAATGAAATATATATGTTTTAAATTTTTATTATTAAAATTAATTATGACTTTGAATAGAACTGTTATGTAGAAGAGTTATCTGTGAGAGAGGGCTGTAGTGCCAGAGAACTTTCCTTTGGTACCTACCTGACACCAGGCCAGATAGCTTTCCTTTTCTTAAACTAAATTCTTTACCAGATACATAAATTTAATTAGTAGAAACTTTCTTTGATATTTGTTATAAAAATTAGGAAAATTCATAAATGTAAAGTTTATACTAGATCACCTCACAACTATAAAGCAATTAATTTGTGTTTACTATTATTATTATTGTTACTGTTATATGTTAATATTTTAATAGTGTTGCTGTAGCATTACAAATCTGATTGTCTATTTCTGTTGCGCCTTTACATTGACTGGTAAAATGAAGATTTCCTGTCTTTGAGCAGTGTCTTTCATCAGAATCACCTGAAGATTCTTGTTAAGAATTTAGTTTCTTAGGCACCACATTAACATAGTTGGGAATGGGTACCTGGAAATGCAATTTGTTTAAAACACTTGATTTTTCATTCACACTCAAGATATAAATTGTAAAAATTACATCATTAGCTAATGAATTAAACTTACATTCTTGATGGGATTTCTAACCTTCACTCAATATAAATTCTAGGAAATATCTAGTTTAATTTATTTGAAACCAAATTACTTTTCTTATTTACTAATCAAATCTACATTTACTTTATTATTGTATTAGTTTTGCTTAATTTTTTTAAAAGCACTTTTAAGATGGATTCATTAATCATACCCTTCATTTTAGTTAGTGGAAAACTAGATTCCAGAAAACTTGTATGTAATTATATTAAAATTAATCATAATAAAGTTAAAATAATAACATTTAAGGATGTGTAATTCCTCCTATTAAGGATTTGATTTCAACTGCTATTTATATAATTACAAATATAATTCAGAGAACTGTAATAATATGTATGAAATTAAACACTGGCTATAGTTAAGAGTTTCTTCTGTTCCCTCATCTCTGGTAATATCTATGCAAAAGGAATGTGGAATTTGGGGGTTCGAGATGGCTGATTAAAAACATTTGCTAACCTCTTCTCCTTCTAAACTCATATTGAAATTACAAAATAAGCATGAAGTAAAGGAAATAAATCAATTACAGTCTTATGGGGAGTAAGGGAGGGTCCTAAGAACCAATAGGATTCTCTTGTAAGAATAGATGATTGAGGTATTTCCAGACAATTAAAGCCAATAAAATCAGATTGACTGTATAAGACAAACCTCATCTAAAATTGCTACAATATATGCAAAATCAAGAAACTTCAAAATAGTGAAATATCAAAGTATAATTTCCCAAATGCATCGCACTAAGAAACATTACCTGGAAACTGGAAGAGGATGTCTCACACATAGTCAAACAAACAAGAAAGAACATTTTAGATGGTATGATCAAACCTTCGATTTAGAGGTATGGAGGAGAGAATTATCAAAGAGTCTATGCCAAATGTTTCTGCCACGTTAAAATAAAAGATATGAATAGTGGTATTTTTGTTGTTTCTTTTACCTGGGATATATACATAAATATTTGTTTATGTTGCTGCTAAAGTTGTTTTAAATTTTAGATTATGGTCATTTAAATTAAATGTATAATTAACTAAACTAGTAACCATAAATATAGAACATATAAACTATTTCTAAAAATTGTTTTTTAAAAAGGAAATTAAGCTAATGCAGAATGAGAAAGAAAAGAAATATGGGAATTTAAATAAAAATCAGAAATAAGACTAAGTATATTATAAATCACAATAATTATAAATTGATTTAATACTTATACTAAGTAATAATTTATTTAGGTGACTATTTTAAAACTCTATCTTTATACTATTTATAATAGATATATCAAAAATAAAATTCAAAACTTTTGGGAGGGAGAAAATATTTATAAAATATATATCTGATAAAGGACTTGTACTCAAAATATACAAGGAACTATCAGAAAGCAACAAAGCAAAAAAAAAATCCACCAATTTTTAAAACAGGAAGAAGATATGAAAAGCACTCACACATGATGATACAAAGATGGCAAACAGCATTAGATTCTCAAATTCACATCTTTAGTGAATTATAAGGTAAAACAACAATGAGATACTGACACTCTCAAATATTGGAGTGGAAGTGGAGCAACAGAAACTCTTATTCAATGCTCATGGGAATGCAAAATGATATATCCACTTTGGAAGTCAATTTGGCAATTTCTTCACTAAACATAGCCTTATCAAATAGTACAGCAATCATGCTCCTAGGTATTTATCCAATTAAATAAAAAATGTATGTCCACACAAAATTCTACACATAAATGTTTATGTAACTTTATCAATAATTAATAAAATGACATAATCAAGATGTCCTTCAATAGGTGAATGGATAAAAAATGCTGATACATCATATAATAAAATGTTATTCAATAATAAAAATAAATTGGCTATCAAGTCACAAAACAACATGGAGGAAATTTAAATGTATATTGCTAACTAAAAGAAGTATAAAAGCTATAAACTATATAACTAATTATATGACATTCTGGAAAAGGCAATATAGAGACAGTAAAAATAGGAAGATATGGTTAAATTAGTTTCAATCATTTAAAAAAAACATAAAATAATTGAGAAGTTTCATTTTTATTTGCCATTATTTACCTATAACATCACTGTTGTCTTTAATTTGTGTCCCTGCAGATTTTAAAATACTAGAATCCTTACTATTTAGATTTGTATTGGGAATTTGACCTTGTTCATACAAAATGAGCTTATAACTGCATATCAAAAAGATTATATATAGCTTGAAATGAACATAGAATAAGAACATTGTTTTTTCATAATCCTCATAATTTTTAATTAATAAACTGGATTATTTTACCAGGTTTAGATTTACAAAATAATTGAGAAGATAATGCAGAGAGTTCCTACATATGGTCACACATACAAACACACTTTCTTCTAATTATTATCATTTTGAATATGTGCAATGCATTTGTTACAATAAATGAACCAATATGGTTACATTATCATTAACTGAAGTTCTGAGTTGACATTAAGGCCTACTCTTTGTGTTGACAAATGCATAATATCATATAACTACTTGTCAGGAGTTAGCTACTCCCTCAGCAAAACAGGCCCCAAGGCAGGATTGTCACAAGGGATTTGGAAATAATAGGAAATAAAGAAATGATATATTATAGATGGAGAAATGATTAAGATGGAGACAAAGTGCCATTTAAATGATGGGGGAGTTAAGGGATCACTAGCATTCCCGCAAGCTGTGACCACAAGTGAAGTCCGGCATTAGTATTTATTGTTACAGCAAATCACTGTCTTTTGTTAGAGAATTACATGTACATTTCATTTTTTGAGGTTTCCAGGGGAACCTTACCTAATTCTGTCTACAAGAATAGATGGTTACAAAATTTTTCTAAGATAAGCATGTTAAGCCCTAAGTTAGAAACAGACCTAGCTGAGCATACAAATTAAAGATAAAATGTATAAAATGAGGACACTGAGACTGTGTACTACTCTAATCTACTTCTTATAAACACAGAGAAATATAGTCAAGAGTGAAGAAGAAATAGCCTTGACGTCTACAATAGTTCCAGCTTCATGTTATCTGCTGGGCAGGCATTTTAAATCAGCTTCTCTGTCAAGGACCCAAACCGAGCTCCTACGTTGCAAAAAAACTCAAGGCGATGGCCGGCAGCAAAAAAGAAACAGTGCTTTGCAAACGTCCTCTGACAGTGCCCCCTTTGTTGGAAGCAGCTTCTATTCTGTGAACAAACATGTTCACAGATTTCTTCAAGGCAAAGCCATGCAAAACTTTTTTCACATCTTTTCACATCTCTTAGACTATTTCCCAACAACTAACCAACACAACATCATGCAGAATATTTCAGAGCCCTAAAAATTCTCTGTGCTTCACCTATTTATCCCTCTCCCTCTTTCCCTGAATCCCTGGCAAAAATCTCTTTTTATTGTCTCTATATTGTTGTTTCCGAAATTCACAACTTTAAAAAATAATGTGTTCCTCAGTGATAAAGCTGGAAATTTTAAAGGAAAATTTTCAATATTAATTTCAGTCAAAATGGAATTTGTGGTCAAAATTATTTAAAAAATGAGTTTGTTTTACACTGATAAAATTATAATAAACAAGATGTATAAGACCATAACAGAGGTGTAAGCCTTGAATAATATAACAAACAATTATATGAAGGAAATGCTCTAAAAGAATGGGAGAAAAACAGAAAATAAACAATTTCAAATTTGAAAACAATTTTGTTCAAACATAACAAGGCAAGCAAACAACTAATAGAAAAATAGGTGTTTAAAATAATAAAAATTGGTTTTATTAGATTTTGAAAATTATCTACCAATATCTATTATACATTTTAATCTATAATATATGTGTTCAATGTACGAATAACATTAAATCTATTCAAACAACCATGATTATTTACACACATAAATTAAGGACACTAAGAAATATCTCACTAACTTACATAAATGAAAATCATACAGATTATGAGCCAAACAATATGTGAGATTTTAAAAACATTTCTTATAAGTACATCATGTCTGAAGACATAACTAAAAACTGAGAGATAAATCAGACAAGTATTTAAGCAGGAAGATAAAAAAATATCTTTCCCTAATTTTGGATGGTAATTATTTATTATTATGCATTGTCTATCAAGATTTAAATATTACATTTTGTCAAACACAAATCTTCACAGAACACCAAAATAATATATACAATATATATACAATACATTATGTTCAATACAGCATTATTGAACATATAAGAAAAAGTATGTGCAAGAATAATACACACAATATATGTTCAATAAAACATAATTTCTGACAAGAAAATATGTATTTGGGCATTAATATCCAAAATAGATTTATGCATAAATAATTTTAAAAACAAAAAAGAATCATTATAACTGATAAAGAATGTTATATAAATATATTTTGTAAAAGAATATTGTTAAGAAATATGGAATAGTATGACACAGAAGATTTTTTTAAAATAAATTTTATAATCTGTTTATTGGCATGAGTGGATAAATTAAAAGGAATTTGCCAAACGTGCACTGCAAAGTAAGAGTAGTTACATGGAGCTACTTAGGTATCAACTGATTTATCTTTTCATTATTTAAAAACCTAAACACAGTGTATTTTTTTCTAAAAAATATTCTATCTAAGAAGGAAAAATGAAAAGAATTTAAAACAAATAATAGTGGGAGAATAAAACCATTAAAAGGAAGACTCAATCACTCAGCCAAAAGGCACATTCACTAAGAAGATTACCAAATTATACTCATCATAACATTCCATCAATTGAAAAAAATAACATAAACATATATTAGTTTTTAAAAAGAGTTTAAAATTCAAAAGAAAGTATAATATATAATATTCAAATGTGTATCAAACATCATTATGCAAACAATAATTTAGATAATTTTAAGTAGGAATATATGTTATTGATATTGGTTCACAAACAAAAACAATTTAAATATACTGATAGTCATAAAAATTTATACATAATCCACAAATACCTCCCAAAATGGCAGGTGAAGAGGGTCTTACTGGTTAATTATAAAAACTTCAAAGATTATAGGTTTAAACGTTTTATAATGCAGAGACTAGAACAGACAGTTGTTTTTTTTGTTTTTTTTTTTTGATTTGTTGTAGAGCATAGCAGTAAATGAATACGGTAATATTCATTCTTTACTTCTAGCATAGGCCTTAAAAAACCAAAAAATTATAGCAGAAATAAATGAATATCATAGATAAAATTCCCTCAATACTTTATGAAAGTGAAGACAGAAGTATATTTTTAAACATATCACTACAGTGTATGTTTTAATTCAGAATACCTCAACGACAAAAATGTATTGTTATGGATTGAAATGTGCTTCCCCAAAATTTATATGTTGAAGCACTAACCCCCAGTACCTTTGAATATGATGGTATTTGGACGTAGGCCTTCAAAGAAGTGATAAAGTTAAAATGAGGTCCTAAGGGTGGGCCCCAATTCAAATTGAGCACTGTCCTTATTAAAAGACCAGATGAGGACATACAGAAAGAGACACAGGGATACGTATCACGAGAAAATGCTATGTGAGATCACAGTGGGAAGGTGGTCATCTATAAGAAAAATAGAAGGCAGGGAAGAAACCAAATGTGCAAAAACATTAATCTTGAACTTCCAGGCTAAAGAGCTGTGAGGAAATAAATTACTGTTGTTGAAACTACCCATTCCGTCATGTTTTGCAATGGCAGCCCTAGAAAACTGTAAACACCTGTGATAGTTTTATGGCTTACCTTGGCTAGGCTATAGTCCTCGGTTGTTTAATCAAACACTAGTCTGTGAAGGCATTTTATAGATGTGATTAATGTACATAATCAGTTTACCTTAAACAAAGGGCATTATCCTAGACAATCTGGGTTGGCCAGTTTCAACTAGAAAGGCCTTGAATCCAAACCGAGATTTGCTTGGAAGGAAAAAAATTCTGCGGACTGCAGCTTTAGTTTATGTCCCAGAGTTCCATCCCGTCTTTCCTGGCAGACTGTTGTGTGGATTTTGGACTTGCCTAGCCCCCCACTCTCACATAAACTGATGATTACTTGCAACTAATCTGTCTCTCTCTCTCTCTCTCTCATATATATATATATATATATATATATATATATATATATATACACACACATACATACATACACACACACACAAACTGGTATGTCTACTTTGAAAAACTGGTAGAATCTTCTAACAACTATCTTTGATCCAGCAATTTTACTCCTAAGTATTAGTGTGTGTGTGTGTGTTTGTGTGTGTGTGTGTGTTGTATCTCCTTTTGGTTCTGTTTCTTTAGTGGAACCCTAATAAAGATTTTAAACATGAAATAATTTCCTTAGTTTCTTGGGGCTGCTGTAACAAATTACCACAAACTTGGTGGCTTAAAATACCAAAATTTATTTAATTTATTCTTTCAAGTTCCGGATGCTGGAAGTTGGAGGTCAGTACACCTCGCTGTTATCACCACTGTGGGGGTAGGGCCACACTCACTCCTGAGTCTCTAGACAGTCCCTTCCTTGGCTCTTCTGATTTCTGGCAGGTGTAGGTGTTCCCTCACGTGTGGCCCCACCAACTCCAGTCTTCAAGGCCAGCATCCTTAAATCTCTCTCTGCTCTCTCTTCACATCTTCTTCTCCTGTACAAATATAAAACCTCCTTCTGTGCCCCTCACATAGAGGATGCATAAAAACATCTAGGGCAAAAGAAAGTAATCTAAAATAAATCTCCCATCTCAAAATACTTAATCACATACACAAAGATCCTTGGTTTTTCCAATATAAAGTAAACATTCACAGGTCTCAGAGATTAGGATTAAGACTTGTATATCTCTTTGGGAGCCAATTGCCATCCAACTGAAATGCAATTACAATATTACTAAGAATAGATACATAGAAAAATAATACTTAAATTTTAACTGGTAGAAAGTAATTTGATGTAAACATCTAATATTTATATTCAAAACATTTCTAATAAGATAGGAAATGATTGGACAGTAGGTTTCTTCGGTTGAGAAAGGCTACTTATGAAAACCACAGACATCATTTTGTATGCGTGCACTATGAAGATAGATAATACAAAGGAATGAATTTTAATAAATCTGTGCAGAAATAATAGATGTTGTTAAAGTCTGATCCTAACAGATTTTCAACAATGTCAAAATGTATCATTATTATCAAATTATGACAAATCAACAGAATAGAAGGAAAATTATTGATTATTAATAGTAATTTTTATTTCTCAGAATTAGTTATTAAGGTCAACAAAACCGGTGTTATTAAAGATAAATATTGGAAAACTAGAACAAATATTGTTTTACATATTTTAAAAGTCTATAATTGCCCTAAATCAGACCTGAGGAAATGGAGTTCACTGGCAATGGAATAGAATTCCATGTATAATGGTAAAATAAATAAATAAATTGTCATTTTTTTTCAAATATCAAACTAAGCTTTCATGCTGTTCATTAATCTTATTGAACTAGCACCTGATCCACTGAGAAATAGTCTCAATCTCATTAACTCGAGGCAGCTGCCATTCCAAAGAAAATAAGCTGAGAGGAAGAAAATATTCTATTTATAGAATATCCATCAGAAGCTCTGTGGCTTGAACATGTACAAAAATACATGTATTACATTTAACTGGAATGGGGCAGAGTGAATCAGTTTCCCTGTTCTGAAATGCTAAAGGGCAGACATTTCATTTTATTTCTTCTTGGTTTCTCTACATTAAAAAATGATTCCGTATTTGACAGGCTGCCGCTGTAGATGGCCTCGTTACAGTGCACGAGCATTCTAGTGAATGACTTTGATTACTCTAGGTCCTGGTGCTGTGAAAATCAGGTGGAAATATATAAGAATAGTTTCGTTTTAGTGAAAAGAAGAATGCCAGGAGCTTGTTCTCATAAAATGACAAAAATCCCTTCCTATGGAAGTGAGAAAAAAAGGCTTAAACATCCTTATTTTTTATGAGATAAAGGCTTTTACAATTAACTGACAATTTTGTTTCTCAGACGTAAAGCATACCCTGTCACCTTTCTTTCTTTCTTTTTTCTTTTTTGCTTAAATTAATCTGTAATTTTATTTAAAGTGTATAATTTATTTTGAGTTCTTTGGAATTGAGTCTGCTTTAGAAATGACAATAACAACAAGTCCTTACAAAAGCTTTTAAATATGATTATGATTTATAGAAGTCTAAGGTCCATGAGGTTAGGTCTGATGTCTTTGTAAATTTATAGAAATTATACAACTTAGAGGAGAACCTGTGGCCAAGTAATTACTAAGTAAATATTTTTGAATGCATGAGAGGGTAACTCATATTTAGTTTACACTGAACATATGACCCTTATATATTTGAAAATTAATACACTTTGTTGTTTTATTACTACCTCAGGTCTATCTCACAGTGGTTCCAGTGCGTATTAAATAGTGTATATTCTAAAACCATGCTGTGATGCCTTTCTAGTTAGTATACTATTTCTCAATAAAGGATGTACCTGTTAATTGACTTTCATTAGTTAAAATCCTAGAATAGTCCACTATCTGAAAATGATTGGTGTTGAATCATTCAGTTCATAGTACAGTATTATTAGAAGAATTAAGAAATATGTTGCAGTTTATATGTTAAAACTTAACATAAAAAAAAAAACGATGATATTACTTTAGGAAATATACCAGGCCCACTGTTTGTTTGATGAAAGATAATTCTTCCACCATTGATTTAATGAAGGCTAATTCTTCCAAGACTATAATGCTGGCAACACTTTGAGTTATCAGCTATTCACTTTATAAAGACCATGATGTAGATTTTATTATTTTGTATATTAACAAACTTAATAGTAAAATATTTCCCCCAAAAAACTAAGCACTTATTAGGAAGATTATTTTATTTTGGTCATATCTAAAATATTAATTTTATTGATCATGGTACTTGAATATATATTACCCAGTGAAGTAGTTTTCAGGTCATCATTAGGGTAAAAATAAGGCCTAATTTCACAGCTAACCAAAACAAGCCAAAAACTTTTAAAGTATAGCAAACACCAATTACCGTAATTGTTGCATTCAGATTGAAATATGTAAAAGCTAATGAAAAATCCTACAAAGAATGAGACCTCAAATTGGACTGAGCAGAAAAACAAATCTCACTATGAAGTTTTCTCCAAACAAAAATCCAAAACTTTTTCAAACACACAAACTTATATAAACAAGAATGGGGATAAAGTGGAGCAAGAGAATCTCTTTAAAGGAACACATAATGAGGCTGAAAACGTTATTAAAATTTTCCTGCAGACAAGGAATTTTTATTTTGTGAAAAGAGAAAGCAATGATTTATAAACAAAAGTACTAGGATGAGATAGAAAGTGATCTAGGTTATATTATTACTGTCCTTAAATTTATGTTTGAACAAGTCACTTTGCCCCATAAGTGGAGGGTGATTATACTCAAAATAGCTCTGAGGATAAGACAATAAGATACATCATTTAAGATGAGTTAGAAAATATTTGTGTATCGGATTATCCTCAACAGAATATCAAAATATATGAAAAATTAATTGTGGTACATTTATTCAAGAAAAGAAAATTCCATAAGAAAGTACTTTCTTAAAAATAAAACAAAAAAAAAGGCAATAAAGGCAACATTTTTCATCCCAAATGTAACATATTTCTTAACAAAATTATTGAACAGGACAAAAATATCCAAAGAATAATAGTCACATTTTATAGCACTACAAATAGTGTTAAACTTTTGTTTGTTCTTCAAATAATGTATTAGTAAAGTTCTCATTACAATGTGTGATAAATACAGCTATATAAGTGTTTTTTCTTGCTATTGTTTTTACTATTATGCATTTTATTTAAATTATAAGCACTTTTAGATTTATATTGTGTTTAAAAGCAGACAGATGATGAATATATATCTACAGGTACATACATATATGTATATAGAGAAAGGGAAAACTTATATAACATTTTCTTTGTTCAATATTACTCATTTTCAGAAGTTTGAAAGTATTAGTTGTTTATATTATTTAAATTTAATACTAATTAGACAGTTAACTTGAGATATATTTTTGTTAGTAAACAAAATAAAAATTTATAGCTCCCTAGTTATATTAATACCATGCATATTATTTGTAATATTATGGTTGACTATTATGAGAGAAAAGTAAATTTTAACAATTATAGAACTATTTGTAAATATAGAAGAAATGTAAACATTTTCTCAAAATTAAAATTAGAAAATAGAACAAGGCCATACACTTATTTAAAGATCTTCAAATAAAAATATTTAGAAAATAGTAAACCTTAGTACTTGAGACCATACTGTGAAAGAAATTACATGTACAAATAAAATATTATTGATATATTAAATATGTTAAAATCAATTGTTTTGTCATTTATAAAATGAGTGTGGAGCAACAGAGAAAAGGTTCATGTCATATATGTGATGAAGATCGAATCTCATAAATACAAAGCTGTGTTCCTTAAGATCTGGATTCCAGATCTTTTTTCCTTATTCAGTATGATGTTAGCTGTAGGTTTGTTATATATGGCTGTTATTGTGTATGTTTTCTCTATACCAAATTTGATGAGAGTTTTCATCATAAAGGGATGTTGAATTTTATCAAATCCTTTTTCAGTATCTACTGATATGTATTTTGTCTTTGGTTCTGTTAATGTGATGTATCAAGTTTATTGATTTGTGTATGTTGAATCATCCTTGCATCTGTGTATCACTTGATCATGGTGAATATTGTTTGTATGTCTTGTTGAATTTTGTTTGTTAGTATTTGCATGCATATTCACCAAGAATATGGGCCTATGGTTCTCTTTTGTTTGCTGTGCCTTCATCTGGTTTTGGTGACAGGGTAATACTGCCCTCCTAGATGTAAGTACGGAAACTATGAAATGAATAGAATAAAATATAGGGGAAATGCTTCATGAAATTGGACTAGGCAAAGATTTTTTGGACAAGACCTCAAAAGCATTGGCAACAAAAGCAAAAATAAACAAATGGAATTACATCAAACTGAAAATATTCTACACAGCAAAGGAAATAATTAATAGAGTGAACAGACAGCCTACAGAATGGGAAAAAACATTTGCAAACTATGCATCTGATAAGGGATTAATATCTGGAACATATAAGAAAATTTTAAAACTCAGTAACAAAACCCCCCAAATAATCCAATTAAAAATATGCAAAAGACCTGAATAGCCATTTCTCAAAAGAGTACATACAAATGCCAGTAGGCATGTGAAAAATGCTCAACATTACTAACCATGAGGGAAACAAAATCAAAACTACAATGAAATGTCACATCATCCTGGTAAGCATAACTGTTATCAAAAATATAAAAATAAGACATGCTGAAAAGGATGTGGAGAAAGAGAAAATGTTATACACTGTTGGTGAGAATGTAAAACAGTATGTGGAAGAAAGTATGGATGTTCTTCAAAAAATTACAAATAGAACAACTATATGATCCAGCAATTCTATTACTGAGTATGTGTCCAAAGGAAATGAAATCAGTATGTTGAAAAGATACCTGTATCCCCATGTTTATTGCAGCATTATTCATAATATCCAAGATATGGAATCAACCTAAGTGTCCAACAACAGATAAATGGTTAAGAAAATGTAATACACACACACACACACACATGCATGCATGCACACAAACACATACACACACAATGCAATACTATTCAGCCACAAAACATAATAAAAATCTTGTGGCAACATGGATGAACCCAGAGGACATTATGTTCAATAAAATAAGCCAGGCACAGAAAGATAAGCACCATATAATCTCACTGATATGTTGTATGTAAAAATTTTATCTCATAAAAGAAGAGAGTGGAGCAGTTGTTACCAAAAGCTGGGAATGATGAGGGGGAGAGGGAGAAGTTGGTCAACAGGTACTAAGTCATAGGAAGGAAGAATAAGTGCTAGTGTTCTGTTACCCAATAGGGTAATCCTAGCAATATCCTAGCAATACAATATAATGCATTGTATATTTCAAGATAGCTAGAAGATTTTGAATTTTATCACCACAAAGAAATGCTAAATGTTTAAACTGATAGATATGCTAATTACTTAGATTAGATCATTATACAATGTACACATACACTGAAACATGATGCTGTCCCCTATCAATATGTACAAGTATTATGTATCTATTATAAATATGTTTTTAAAAAGATATTGGTAAGGATTAACAAAATCAAGCTGAATGCAATCTATGCTATTAGCAGAAGTGATAATTATTATGAACTTAAGGTGGAGAGACAATAATTCATATCCAAGGATTTAGTTAGGCTTCAGAATGAAAGAGGGAACATCTGAAATAAAGTTTGAGAGGACAATATCAGCAGGGAGATTTTTGGGTAAAGTAGGTTAATAAGTAGTAGAATGCACTATGTGAAATGAATTACCGAAAAGGTAAAGCATGTTGGGAAAGTGAAAATAAATCATTGTGTTTAGAACGTTTTTGTACATTTTATTTTGGATTCTAGTTGTAATAAAATATTCTTAATAATTAAATGAGTTGTTTTATGAAATGATTTTGGGGGGGTGGGTTTAGTCGCTGGATAGGATCCAAAACTAAACATAATCACAGATACACAATATATTTGATGCCAGTCATCCTATATTCTCTATGCATTAACTTATTTAACCCTTACAGCAGATAGAGAGGTACAATCTCCATTTTGCCAAGAAGGAATTAACCTGAGAGGTTAAACAACTTGCTCAAGAAACACAGCCTATAAGAGGCAGATCTATTATTTTAACCTGTATAGTCTGTTCCAAGTTTAGCAATTAAAATATCCTGCTTTTCCAATTTTTTCAGAGTGATGTCTACTAGAATAAATATAACATTGCTCCAAACTTTAATCATTTTTTTACATTTTTGCATGCAAGTTATGTCACTAAGTATAAAAGTTTACAGGGGATATCAAACTTACTTATAAATATTCTTAAATATTTATTCTAAATACTCTTTCTCTGGTATGTTCTTAAACTTGACAGTGTAATATGAATGGAAAATAACAAACTCATTTTTAAACAGTGGAGAATATGTACATAAAATAAAAGATGATTGGCTTTAAAAATTCATTATTTTTCCAATTAAATGAAAACATATTTATTGATAAAGAGTAGAATGGTTGCTATAAGAATTCCATGAAATAAAATGAAACAAAATATATCAGTGAGAATAAGCAATCTGAAATGTATATATTATGTATGCCATATAAATAAAAAATACATGGATTTGATTCAAGTCATGCTTTACTCTTTTTTTGTATCTTGAATTGAAATATTTTTGTTCATTTATATTCAAATCTCTTTAAAAAATATGTTATTCCATGAATAAAGTGTGCCTGAATTTACTTGATAACCAAATTCAGAAAACTTGGTGAAATCTGCAAACAGTGATTTATTATTACCAAACAAACAAACAAACAAACACCCAAGAGGCTTTTGAAGAGATTTATAACAAATGTTTGGGTTCTGAGACATTCTTTGGTAATTGTTTTCTCTGGCCATTCTGAGATCACTGATTTTAACTATCTTCTGAGATCTGGAGACTGAATATTTGTCAGCTGCCCAATTTGTTCTGAAAATGTTAGCTCTCGGGAGAAATCTTTGTCTTTCAGACCTGTCTCTTCCTCACATTAGTCTCCAGCTGTCAATGCCACAGGATGTATATTCCTAGGAGATGACAAAAGATCTAAGATATCTCCTAATTAGGATAGAAGGGAATATCAGAGAAAGATATCTTTCTTCCTCTCTCTCTTCACTCTGTCACACAGCATGTGGTCAGTAAAATGTGGATTTGCATAATATTTAAAACATTGTTTATTTAATCTATTCCTAAATATTTTAAGGTTGATAGAGCATAATTCTTAGGCAAACTTGTGAAATAATCAAACATTTCCTTTAGTGACATTGGCCTGACAATTTGAGTATTTCTCCCTTTTTGAAATGTGGCTTGTCCTAACCTTTCTGTTACTCCATGTCATTCACGTGATTTTTCTCCTCCGAATCACTCCTTTGTCCTGCAATGGTACTTATGTCTGCAAAACTCACACATGCAAATATGTACTAATATGTTATAAATTTTAAAGTAGCTCCTATTTTATGTGTGCTCTGCATTTTAGCAGAGAAGAAAGATAAAAACATTGATTATGTTTTCACTTTAAGAATAAAATTATGCTATCTGTATACTATCATAGTCCTCAAATCTATAATGATTTAATTACAAATAATTTTACTAAAGTTATTAATAAATTAAACCTTAAAGTAATTTTATAAAAAATATGTGGCAGTCTTCAATTTGGTGCTTTAGAACATTTGACAAAGTGAATGTTCAAATCATTTTTAAATGACTCAATTAAAAATAATCTACTGTTTATGGCAGCACAATTCACTATTGTAAAGATGTGGAAACAACCCAAGTGCCCATCAATTCATGAGTGGATTATTAAACCTTGGTATATGTATACCATGGACTATTACTTAATTATAAGAAACGACAGTGATCTAGCACCTCTTATATTTTTTCTGGATAGAGCTTGAGCCCATTATCCGAAGTGAGGTATCACAAGATTGGAAGAATAGGCTCCATATGTACCCACCATCAAATTGGTTGTGACTGATCCACACTAAGGTGCTCACATGGTAGTAATATTCTCTAGGGATTCGGAGGTTAGGGAGGGTAAATTCACAACTAATGGATGTGGTGAGCATTGTAGAAGGGAAGGGCCTGCCTCTAATCCTCACTCAGGTGAGGCAAAGACATAAAATGTAACTAAAATGTCTGTACCCTCATAAAATCCTGGAATAAAAAAAAAATGGCCTAAGGATTTTGAATAGACATTTCTCCAAAGATATACGAATCTCCAACATTTATATGAAAAAATACTCAACATCACTAATCATCAGGGAAATATAAATCAAAACCACAATGAGATATTACCTCAAATCTGTTAGAATGGCTAGTATCAAAAAGATGAAAGACAGAAAATGTTAGCAAGTATGTGGAAAAATTAAAACCCTTGCACACTGATTGTAGGAATGGAAATTGGTGAAATGTCTTTAGAAAACAGCACAGAATTCCTTAATATCAAAAATAGAACTACCTTATGGTCCAACAATCCTACTTCTGGATATTTAATTAAAATAATTGAAATCAGGATCTTGAAGAGATATTTGCTCTCCTGTGTTCATTGCAGCACTATTCACAATAGGTAAGATATGGAATCAACCTAAATGTCCATAGAAGAATGGATAAAGAAAATGTGATATTTACATATAAGAACACTATTTGTCTTTTCTAATAAAAGGAAATTCTGCAATATACAACAATATGGATGAACCTGGAAGGCATTATGCTAAGGGATGTCACAAAAGACAAATACTCCATGATTCCACTTATATGAAGCATCTAAAATAGTAAAATTCATAGAATCAGAGAGTGAGATGGTGGCTGCCTGGGGACAGAGAAAGGAGGAAATAGACAGTTAATAATCATTAGTAATAATATTTTAGTCAAGCAAGAGGAATAATCTCTAGAGATCTGCTATACAACATTGCACCTATTGTCATCAATAATATTGGACACTTAAAATTTGTTAAGAGAGATCTCATGTTAAGTGTTCTTACCACAATAAACTAAAATAAAAAAATAAAAAATCCTGAAAAAATTTTAAATACAAATTTTAAAAATATATAGGTCTGGTGCGGTGGCTCACGCCTGTAATCCTAGCACTCTGGGAGGCTGAGGCGGGAAGATCATTTGAGGTCAGGAGTTCAAGACCAGCCTTAGCAAGAATGAGACCCCATCTTTACTAAAAATAGAAATAAGTTAGTAGGACAACTAAAAATATATCGAAAAAATTAGCAGAGCATGATGGTGCATGACTGTAGTCCCAGCTACTTGGGAGGCTGAGGCAGAAGGATCGCTTGACCCAAGGAGTTTGAGGTTGCTATGAGCTAGGTTGATGCCAAGGCACTCTAGTCCAGGCAACAGAGCAAGACTCTGTCTCAATAAATAAATAAAATAAAAATATATAAGAAAAAGCTGACTCATTCAAATTATTTCAAATATTAGTGATTTAAGTATATGTTCTGCTAAATATTATTATTTTTGTTTTTTTCCTACAGTAGTGACTTTGAAATAACTTCATGATACAACAACTGCAAGTATCTTTGCCACTTTTTCTGCTGACTCAATTGTTTCTCAGAAATGTACTATCTTAAATACTCAGGAAAACATTTGATATTTAAGGCTTATATGTTAGTGTTATGTGTATGTGTTAGTATTTTATAAAAATTGAAAGTGTTTTCCCTCTTAACTTGTACAGAATTGTTGAATGCTTTACATTTCCATGTTTTAGCAAAGTAAGTGTTAAAGTGTGATTTGATTTTTGGCACATATCTCTGCCTCCTCCACAAGCCTAAAAGTGACACTATAGCAGTTAAAAGCCAAGACACTGGTTCAACTCCTGAGTTTGTTACTTCCCAATTATGTGTTCTTTGTCAATTTACTTAAATACTCTGGACCTCAATTTTCTTATCTGTAGTATAGAATCATGACAGGACTGAATTCACTAATTCATGTGAAACAGTCTCTCAGTATGAGGCATTATAAAGTAAAGGAAATGGCTCTATTTGACTCACGAATTGGAATGTTTCATGATTTAAAGCATCTATCCCCCACCTTTTTGGCACCAGGGACCAGTTTTATTCAAGAAAATTTTTCCATAGGCGAGCTGGGAAGGAGGATGGGCTTGGGATGATTCAAGCACATTACGTTTATTGTGCAGTCAAACCTTTCTGCTAATGATAATGTGTATTTGTAGCCACTCCCCAGGGCTAGCATCACCGCCTTAGCTCCACCTCAGATCATCAAGCATTATATTCTCAAAAGGAGTGTGAAACCTAGATCCCACTATGCCAGTTTACAGTAGGGTTCGCGCTCCTATGAGAATCTAAGGCTGTAGTTGATCTGACAGGAGGCGGAGCTCGGGTGGTGAGGAGAGCAATGAGGAGCAGCTGTAAAAACAGATGAAGCTTCTTTTGCATCTGCTGCTCAGCTCCTGCTGTGCCGCCAGGTTCCTAACAAGCCATGGACCCTGTTGTGCGGTCTGGCGGGGGGGGGCGGGGAGGGGACCACAGATTTAAAGGATTTATCTTCTGTGTGAGTAATATACACACCCACATTCACTGGGGGATTTCCTATATTAATCCGGAACCGTCTGCACCCTGATGTCGCAAGAAAAGCCTGTGAGCAGTACTGTCAGTTCCAGACTCTTCTTTGCTCTACCAGGGTAACTATAAAATCACTAAGAAAATTTCAGACTGGTTGAGATTGTGGTTCATATGAGTCGTATTGTACAGCCCAGTTCTCTCTGTTATCTCATTGACCCATAAATTGTGCTAAGTAATTATTTATTGATTACATGAATGAATAAGTAGAAATTTTATTTTGCTTTTAAAAAAATATCAAATAAACAAAATTGACTGTATTTATCAATTGCCAGAAAGACTTAACAATTCATATGAATAGCTTTAATAACTTTGTCTTTTTCACTTTTGCTATTTTAATTTATTAAATAAAAGTAAATAATGTTTTCCATCATCATATGTATTAAATTACTATCTTTATCATATTGATCAATTTGGGCATCTTTGACTACAGACATATGAATATATTTCTGGACCTCTATTTTGTTTTATTGATCTATTTGTTTACTCTTATGCTAATACTATACTTTTAAAGATTATAGCTTTATAATAAGTCTTGAAGTTATGTAGAGTATGTTCTCCACCTTTAACTTTCTCTTCCAAATTTTTAGCCATTCTGTAACTTTTGTATTTATATTAAATTTTAGAATCAGCTTGTTGATTTCTCCAAAGAAAAAAGAAAAAAAGAAAAGCAAAAAAGACACTGAATTAAGTCTATAGGACAATTTGGGGATAATTTCATAATATTGATTCTCTAAATCAATGATCATGGTCTATTTCTTCATTTACTTAAGTTTTCTCTGATTTCTCTCAGCAATGTTTTGCAATTTCTAGTCCTCAGAACTTTTCCATATTTTGTCAAAGTTATCACAAAGTATTTCATGTTTGTTGATGCTACTGTAAGTGATATTTAAAATTTTTCAATTTCTAATATTTCCTTTCTAGAGTATTGATTTTTGTGTATTGATATTGTATTCTTTTTCCTTGCTAAACTCACTTGGTAGTTCTAGTAGATTTTTTTATAGATTCCTTAAGATATTCTATGTGCACAAACTTGTCAACTGTGACCAAGACAGGTTTATTTCTTCCTATCCAGTCTATATGACCTTTGTTTCTTTCCCTTGTCTAGTTCTACAAATGAATACTTAACAGTTCATTCGTGAATAGATATAGTTGTTAAATCAAACTGAAATATCACTTTACAAAGCTTCCCTACTTAGGCTGCTAGTTCTTAGTACGCATTACAACACTGCAACCTAACTTAGTGGGTAAGCACACTGAAAACCTAATCTGGGGTGGACTTCTGTAACAACACCTGTCGCAGGCAATCACAGTAGCCATGCTTCAACCACTCACAGGCAGCCAACTGTTCAAACCTGTTTGAATAAGGCAAATGCTGAGTGGTAACCAATCCAGCTGTTTCACTTTCATTTTCTGTATATAACTTTCTTTTTCTGTCCAATAATCTCCAACCATGCTGCAGCCTAGGTTCTCTCTGAAATCTGCTGTGATTCTGAGGGCTGCTCAATTTGCAAATCATTTTTCCTTGCTCAAGTAAACTTTAAATGTATTTTTTTAAAAATTCAGGATATTGTGGTGTACTTTAAATGTAATTTTTCTAAAGTTTTTCTTTTAACACATCAAAACTGGAAAAAAAACTTCTTGGGTGCCCAATGATAGGAGAAAAGTTTTAGAATTTCACCATTAAATAAAATTTTGTCTGGTCTAAAAAGTTTTTTTTTATTCTTTGTTTTTATTCTACAAGTCTGTTCTCTAGTCTGAGATAATTTTATGTTTTGTAAGGCAAGCTTTGAGGTTACTTATTTTTTTCATATGGATATCCCACTTGTTCTGACAGAAATTTTTTAAAAAACACTCCTTTCTCCTTTGTATTACCTTGACACTTTTGTTGAGAATCAGTTAACCATTTATATGTATTTCTTGATCTTACATTCCATTGTTCTGTATTTCTATACATATACCAATACTACACCATTTTAATTAAGGTCATTTTATAGTAAGTCTTGGAATCAGGTAGTGTGTCTCCCAATTGTGTTTATTTATCTCAATATTATTTGAACTCTTCTAGGTCCTTTGCATGTCCACTAAATATTTAGAATAACTTGTCAATTTCTACAAAAGTAATAGTCTTCCACAGTATTGATTGAGATTGTACTGAATATAGATTGATTTATGAATGATATTTTTTAAGTTCATTTAATGAACAAAGTTATCATTTCTTCTTATAATCATCATCATAGTCCATATAATGTATATAATAATAAAATTCGATATAAAAGGACCTATAGTCATTGGTATAAAAATATTATGATCCATCAAATGACAATGAGGTATTTCTGGTATTTGGGTCAGATGATGATTGAAGGGTTTGTTTGCTGTCCTTAGAAACCATAAGGATCATTGACATATATACACAAACTTTTGAAAATGTAACATCAAATATACTTTTTAAAGCAACAAAACAAGGGAAGATACATCAGATTAAACAAAACAAAAGGCTAGGTCTTTTTTTAGGGAAAAAATCAGGCATTTATAGATGAAAAGGAGTCCGAAGAGGAATGTAGCAATTATAAGAACATGATGGTAGTGGGCAAGAAATACATCATGTAAGCAATCAGCTTTGGCTCACAATCTTTCAGATAAAGTTTTTCTGAGCTCAAGAGGTTAAAAATCTCTACCAAGGTAAGAGATAGGAGCCAGCAAAGAGTACTAATTGTTTTTAATTACATTATGTTTAGGTAAGACTTGGCATAAATTACATTTTGCCATCTTTACGAGGGGTAAGGAAGATTATTCCAATCACATTAGATTATTCTAATTATATTATAGTACTCTTTAATAGTTGGTAACCCCTGAAAGTTGTCTGGCTCACATATTTCCTTATCATACCGTACATTGCCTGCAGTCAAAACTGAGTTGCCTCGACCAATTTTTGCATTCAGAAAGCACTCAATGTTACATATCTCATTGACTCCATGTCTTTTACTCAAAGTTTCTAAGGTCACTTAAAAAGCCCCTGACTGATCCATTGGTTAAAAGATCTATGAAAAAAGTCAATAAGGCTAGAGGCATGTACTTTTGGGTGGAACATGACTTTCATTCTGAAGTTTAACTCAAAGGAACTGGGAACAAGAGGTCATAAGCACCTTTACCTTGCTGTACAGTTCTTCTACCTTCCAGAAGTTACTGGCCACTTGATAAAAATCTCAGAGTCCTGGACATGTTATCACTTAAGGAAGGTTTAGTCTTCCAAACAGATAGCTTTGAAGTCTTTGAAAGACTTTGTCAAAGAACTTGAGGGAAAGAGGTCTGGAGCCTCATCAAAGCTACATAGGTGTCAAATTTGAGGTGCTGATTGTAGTTAACAGAAGCATTCTTTTGGTGAAGAGATCATTGTGGGTGATCCTCTACTAAAACGTAAATAAGAAAGAATCTACAACATACATCTTTTTTCTAATTTAACATAAAATGGCCTCTTCCATTGCCCTCTTTCATTAGCATTTCTACATAAGCTTTAATGTAATATAAGGTTGCCTTTAAAGAGTCATAGGCTTTTCACTGTTTCATATCTTTTTCATTATCACACTATTGTCTTCAAACTCATTCTAATATTAGGATAAATTGAGTTTGATATTGCTGAACATGGTGTAAAAACATCGTCATACAGCCTAGGGTAGCAATATTCTCACATACTTTGCTTTACTGGATGTGAAAATAATTTATTGCCCCAAAACGCTCTTGAACTCCTTGTATGTGACTGCATTAAACAACCCAGTATTTTCCTGTTCTTAATTCTTGTTTTGCCCATTTTTTGTGGAGGACTTTTGCAATACACCTTATGTGCAGCAACACACTATTACACTATTGAATTTTTTCTATTATGAGATTAAAAGGCCAATATCATTTTAAAGGTCATAACTGACAGGTTATTTGCAATATTTTTATAGCTGTGCAAGGGGAAAAATAATTTGTAGCATCTGTTCACGCTGGTAAAAACTGTCTTCAGAAAACATAATTGTAAAAACCTTTCCTGTAGTGCGGGCTCATAGTTCTGCTTACTTAGAGCACTGCCTATGGTCTCAATAATATTATAAAATCTAGAATGTGTTAGTAACTAAAGGGCACAAATTCTGTGCCTCACATAATCATAGGATTATAAAATGCTTAAATTGTCTTTTATTCTGCCCTCATTTTTATCTTATCTGTCCCATAGACATTATATTTTAGCCTTGGTTTCCTAGAAAGCAGAGCATAAGGAAAATCTTATAGGCTAAGTATTTATTGTTTGGGTGAAAATCATATGAAAGAAAGAATGTGGGAAAAGAGAGATAGGAAATAAAATGTGGTGTTTTACGAAACTCAGAGAAGTTTCAAAGAAAACAATATGATTGTTCAGTCATGTCCATGCAATTATTCAACAACACAGAAAGCAGATTAATTCCTTGAGGGAAGAAAGGAAAAGTATTTCTTGGTAATTTTTTCTCACTTTCTGTCTCATATTAATCAAAATCTCTGTAGGGAAATAATTTCCCAGACCTGGCCATTAGGGAGGCAGAAGTTTCCAGATGTAACTGAGTCTAGCCCAGCTGGACCGGGTGCTGGAGTTGCTGCAGCTCTTGCCTATGAGGACACAATAGTGGCCATTCCTAATACCCATCCCTGGTTCCGGAGCTTCCCTGGGACAGCTTGTGGTATTCAGAGATGAGACACAGTCACTGCAGTCAAAGCTTTGCATTCATTTCTTCCTCTTTAGAGGACAATGAATGAAATCCAACTTCCCATGGGCTGTATATTAACTGAGTCTGTGCAGTTTACCCTTCATACCAATTAGATAGCACTTATGTCTTCTTATGGTATGCAAAGCTGTTATTAGAAAAAAAGGACCTTCCTTCTTTCTCAAGAAAGAAGGAACAAGGTCCATCCTTCAAAGTAGTTGTCAATTTCAATCTCTGGAAAAGACTTAGCAAGTGTTGGCAACCAAGATATAGTCCTTGAAGCTGCAGGTGGTTGCAGAACCAAATTTGATATTTATCTCCTACTTCTTTCACCAAACATTCCAGACTTGCCTCATCGTCAACTAGCACCTTGGCTGGTTTTCACTTGTTTGTCTAATGGAATGATTGGAGCCTCATCTTCTTGGACAGTTAGACTTCAGGCATCTTTCCCTTGTTAGGCCCTGATTTATTATACAACACATTGATGGTTATATACTTGGCATGAAAATACCAAAACATGCCCCAGTGAATATAAGGACTGTGAAGAAAAAGTAAGAACCCAGCCAAGAGATGGACATATTTTTAAAAGAAAGGATTTTTCAATTGTGCTGAATATTGTCAAATAAAATTAGAGATTAAAAACTTCTTTTAAGTTTTTAATCTTAAAACTTTAAATGGATTTCAAACCCATTTTTCAATTGTGCTGAATGTTGTCAAATAAAATTAGAGATTGAAACTTCTTTTAAATATCATAATATAAAGGTCTTACAAGATATTGCTATAGCAAAGCAATGCATTGGACTTCTAAGGGAAAAATGCAGATAAATTAACTGAAGGGCAAATAAGAAATGTGAAGGTGAAAACATTCTAAGTCTACTAATATTCCTCACAAATAAATATTCATTTTGTTGTAATTTTTTATTATATTTTATACTTTGACATCAGACATAACTATTTCATATTTTAAAAAATGAATGCTAATTTCCTTCATTTTTGCTTTACCAATATGGCTTATTCTTTTAGTATTTTCATCTCATTTCACTTACTTTTGATTTTAAAAAGTATATATCATGCATATTGAACCATTGCTATTTTCCTACTCAATTAACCTTTCTATTTTCTTATCCTATCATTGTAGATCTTCTAATAAAAACAGAATTAATAATCAATATTGAGATAATCTATTTTACCTATATTATTTCATTGTATCCTCATAGTGATCTGATAGAAATATAAACCATTTTTACTCTGACTTTACAGATAAATAATCTGAAATTCAATGTGGCAAAATATATAAGTAGTAGAAGTGGATTTGAAACCCATTTGTTCTGATTATGTAACTGTTTTCTTGACCAAGCTCTCTATTTAATCCTTATCAATCAACTTTCTGCCATTCAAATTCCTCCTACATTTGAGTATCCCATGAATTAACTATTCCAAGATGTAATGACTTAAAGTAACCTCTATGTTGCTGTTATTTTCCTTTCTTAGCTGTTGATCTTGGATTACACTTCACTAGAATCATCTAGACATAATATTCACAGGCATTCTATTTTTCAATTGCATTGTCATTTTCTATTTTAAAACTCAAATGTGTGCTTCTTTGTTCTCAATTCCAAAGGATGAGTACTCTTTCCTTTTGCAAACTTATACTCCCAGTCCCTGCATTGGAGTCTATCCTCTCCTCTCTGTTTCAGTACTCAAATGTTGCTCTAGTTTAGGACATTCTCCCTTCTAAATTTTGAGTTCTTTTATCAGTCACTCTTTTGTTCCTACATATAAAAACATGGTATTGCCCACATTAAATGAAAAATGACAACAAAATTCTCAAACCTGTGTATTCCTGTGACAACTGCACTATATATTTATTTACTAATTTTTAAATAAAACAACAGTCTCTATAAACCACCTCCTTTTATTCAAATGTCCTCACCCAGACTCTTCAGTCTTGTGCAAATAGGTATCTTTCTCTGTTGGGAAGCTTTAACCAACATCACTGATAATTGCCTAATTGCCAAATGTAATGGAATCTTTACATTTCTTACTTTATCTGATGTTTGTTGTATCAGGCATTATTAACTATTTTCATCTTCTCTAAGAATGAGAGAACATTACATGTTCTCCCATTCTTTTTTTTTTTTTTTTATGGGTCTCTTTTCACTCTACACATGCTAGAACCTATGTATATTGGAACTTTTTTCTTGTTTTATTCTTTGATGTATACCTAGCCCCTAGCCGGACACACAGTAGACACTCAAAATAATTGTTAAGAAATAAATAAGTAAATTAATAAATGTGAAACCACAATAACCATATGAATTTAGCGACCATCAAGAAACTAATATGCTCTACAGGACCCTTAAGCTTAGCATGTCATTTTTCTCACTACAAAGCTTTTCTTCTTTTGTACTTGATATTGTGGGTCTTAACACATTCATATATTCATTTATGTATCCATGCTATTTTTGATGGACATTTAGGTTGTTTCCAATTTGGGGCTATTATATATAGTGTCAATATCAATCATTTTGGGAAAATCTATCTATCTAAACATTTCTATATATAGGTAGTAATTAACTAAAAGTGTAACTTTTGGATTACATGGAATGAAATTGTTTAATTTTAGTTTAGTACTTAACATTTCTCCAAAATAGTTGGGCCAATTTCTACTAGATGTTCAGTTGCTCCATATGCTTGCCAACACTTGGTACTATTTATCTTTTCATTTTATAAATCTGGAATATAAGTGTGAAAGATTTCTTAAACTTAGGAACTAATAACCATAGAGAAAAAAATAGCAGGGTAGCATGAATGAAAGGCTTTCTACTAATAAAAGACACTATTAACAGGCTAAAATAGCAAGGTTTAGCATGAGAAAATGTATTTATTATATATATATTTACAAGGCACATGTAAAAACATATTTATAAATTTAATAAATTGTTAATAAAAGTGAAACATCCTGGACAAAATGAACAAAAGACTTGAACAGATTTTTTTTTAATTTCAGCATATTATGGGGGTACAAATATTTAGGTTATGTGTGTTGACTTTCCCTCCCTTCACCTCTATAAACAAGGATTTCCAAATAATCAATAAATTGTGAAAAATTGCTTAACTTTGAGGTCAAGGAAAGGTAAATTAATACTTTATACCCATGAGAATGGCTAACATGAAAAAAATATTGTCTTTGTTTCTGCTTAGATTCTAAAGTCATACCAAAGAAGCATATGTTTAACTTTTAGCTCTATATTTCTTTGACTCTAGAGATAGTATAAATTTGAAACCCAAATCCTACCCTACAAAATGGCAGACTTGTGGTTATAAATTCTCTTGAGAGGTTTTTCTCTCCTTTATCTAGGGCTCAGGCCATTTTGGAAGATTTCTCTTGTGTTAAAAGCATGTACATATTATTTTTTTTTCTGGCTAATTTTTTCCATGAGGCTATAGCCCTTTCAGGGTTCCAGATTCGTTGAGTATATTGACTCCAGTTGATCATCTTCTGCTGGTCCAATATATTTTCTCCTATTCATACTAAGGCACTTACAGCCTAGGGGTCTGAGATAAATCTTATCTTCACATGACCTCAGGCCAGCTATGGTTTTATCAGTAGTTCACCTGTCTGACTTTCAGTTCATTTTCATTCCCACTTCCCTCTTTCCTGGTTTGAAACTAAGCATTAGTAGTTGGATTTGAGTCTGATCTGAAAATATCTGCTTATCATTCCACCTGAAAATGTGTATGAAGATCAAATTGCAGCATAGAATATGTAGAATGAGAAAAGAATATAAGTTAGATAAAAATATACAAGAATACCTACATATAAGAGGCAGATGGAGGAAGAAAACCACAAAGATGAAAAAGGAAGAGTAGAAAAGATTAAAAGTTGGAAATTCTCAAGTTAGTTGTTGATGAAATAATAAGAGGAAGAATAAGATAATTTAGGTGAGGTTTGCTACTAAGCAGAAGATTTTTCCCCTCTTAATTTTTTTTTCTTTTTTCTTTGGCATATTATGGGGGTACAAATATTTAGGTTACGTACATTGCCCTTTTGCCACCTGAGTCAGAGCTTCAAGAGTGTCCATCCCCCAGACAATGTGCACCACACCCATTAAATGTCTATATACCCATCCACCTCCTAACTGCCTGACACCTGATGAATGGTATTACTATATGTGCACTTAAGTGTAGAGCAGTTAAAACCAATTTGATGGTGACTACATGTGGTGCTTGTTTTTCCATTCTTGGGATACTTCACTTAGTAGAATGGGTTCCAGCTCTATCCAGGGCACAAGAGGTACTCAATCACCATTGTTTTTTTGTGGCCAAATAGAACTCTATGGTATACATATACCATATTTTATTAATCCACTCAAGTATTGATGAGTACTTGGGTTGTCTGCACATCTTTGCAACTGTGAATTGTGCTGCTATAAACATTCTAGTGAAGATGTCTTTTTTATAGAATGTCTTTCATTCTTTTGAGTAGATGCCTAGTAATGGGATTGCTGGATCAAATGATAGTTCTACTTGTATCTCTTTGAGATATCTCCATATGTCTTTCCACAGAGGTTGTACGAGTTTGCAGTCGCACCTGCAATGTTTGAGTGTTCCTATCTCTCCACAATTATGCCAATGTTTATTGTTTGGAGACTTTTTGTTAAAGGCCATTCTCACTAGAGATAAGTTATATCTCATTGTGGTTTTGATTTGCATTTCCCTTATGATTAGAGATGTTGAGCATTTTTTTCATATGTTTGTTAGCCATTAGTCTATCTTCTTTTGAAAACTTTCTATTCATGTCCTTTGCCCCCCACTTTTTGATAGAGTTGTTTGATTTTTTTCTTACTGATTTCCCTGAGTTTTATACAGATTCTTGTCCTTTATCAGATGTGTAACATGTGAATATTTTCTCCCATTCTATAGGTTGTCTATTTGCTCTCAGGATAGTTTCCTCAGCTGTGCAAAAGCTTTTTAATGTGATCAGGTCTCATTTATTAATTTTTGTTGTTGCTGTGATTGTCCTTGGCATCTTCTTCAACAAAGTTTTGATTGATTTTAGGGGGTTTGAACATGATCAAATGCTGATGAGGAGTCTCTTTAAAAAGAAAGCCTGGAAAATATTCAATATAGAGAGGAAAAAGTAATCAACCGAGTTCTCCAAGATACTGTAAAATACATGTTAGGAAACTGCAGAAGGCTACATTTTATGAGAACTTTTATTTGTATGTGGAGAAAGAAGTTTCACAAGAGTGAGACATTGTGAAATGTTGCTATGACATTCCCTCCGACATATCTCTGCACCTGTCATTGGGGAAGCATTCTACAACTACTCTTCAACATGTATCTTGAAGTTCTTTCTACACTATCCTTTCAGGTGAAAGTGTATTAGTAGAAGTTTGAGAAAATACATCTGTTGATAGGAAGTCTGTTTATTATCAATCCTATCTTTTTCCTCATCCCTGTTGCATTAAAGAAAATCTCAATTAAAAAAAAAAAACTTTTTTGCAAAGAGTAAGCAAAAACCTGCTCTTTGATCATTAAACTTGATATATTGGTATGTATTTAAAAAGATAGTTTTAGAAACTCAAAATTTGCCTACTTTTATAAATTATACCTACTCTCACCCACCTTTGGCACTCAAAGTGACAAGTTAAGAATAGTAGACAGGAATAAGTGCTTGGAATGCAGTTAAATGCAGTGTAAATGGATCTTTTTAAAGGATCACAGTTTTAATGGTTACTTAACCTACAAATGACTCCATTTGTCCTACAAAAATAGGGATAATATTTATTATTCATAAAACTTTTTAATATGTTACCTCATTAATCTCCTATCTCTTTGTGTGACCCTGAGAGAGAAAAAACTCTAGATCGAATACAAAAGCTTTAAGGCTGGCACTCAATTTTAGATATAGAAACTGATATACCCAAAGGCTTGAGATAAATTGCTATTTCAAGCTTTTATGGAAGTTACAATCTCTCATAAGCTAGAACTAAAAAACGTGGACTTTTGCCTCACTAAGTTACTTATAATATAATGTTAGCATATGAGGACATGCCAATGCAACCGATATTTTATGAAATTGTGGGACTGTAATATGGTATTTGAATGGTATTAGTGTTAAAAGCATTAACTTTAATGAAGAATTTAGAAATGCTCTCTTAACAACCTTATTGGGATATGACTGCTTTTAAATGGCTTTTATTCTGTCCTTGGAATTAATATGATGCATGTGACAAAGGCTTGTTCAGTGTTAAGAGAGGATTAGATGAAGGAAATTAATTAAAGCTTCCTTGCAACATTTTCCCCTTGGGCTATTCAATATGCTGAAGTGGTCTGACAGGGTACCATCCTTTCGATAAATCTACTCATTAAATAACTCAATTGGGTTTAAACACACATCCTATTTTTTTTAAATTAGACCATCATTTTTCTCCTTGTCTTTTTAACCTGACCCTATCAAGCCACTGCCACCTCTGTGATTTGTAATTACCTTTTAGCTTCCAATAATAGGACAGCCACAGTGTGTGCCCATGTGTTTCTCAGTCCACCAATTCACTTTTCTGAGATTCGTCTTCAATTGAAATGACAAATTTAAGTAGCTTAGGGATATTTGTTTAACTGATCCCCTAGACAAATAAGCATCTAGGGTGATTTCCCAGAATTGAAATCATGGATATCAGTTATTTTATGTGATATTAGATGGAGTACAATTATGAACCTTTGAAAACACTGTTCATATCATACTTTTGTGACAGTAAAAATAATCACCTTTCAATTTTCTATTTCATAAATGAATAGCATCTTTTATATTTAAATTTTCACAAATTATAATTTACTCTAATTTCAAAGCATTGTTATAAATTTATTAATTATTATGTATTATAAATAATTATTTATAATATAAATTAAAAATAATATTTACAAAAGAACATTTGCTTTTCTTTCTTGAACAAAAAGAGCATTTTGCTATGGCAATGGTATGTGAAAAGTGAATTGAGATATAATAGTCCTTTAAAAATTATAACAAATGTGATGTGCTGAAGCAAACAAATATAAAGTTCAGAGTTCTTTACTAATTTAATCAAATACAATCCCAGCCTTTAAAATGTTATGGTCCTGCTTTTTCTTTTGATGTTTAGGGTAAAGGAGATAAAGTATAAACCTCTAAAATTATGGTTGGATTGTGAAGCATTTCTCTTTTCTTTGATCAAAATATTACTTTTTACACATAATGTTGATAACCAAAACCAGCCTGTAAAAAGAGGAATATTACTTCTATTTAAAATAATTATTTGGATTGAATGAGATAGGAGAAGGTAAAGCAAGTGGGCTGACTAGAAACCTGCAGTGATCGTCCCTGTGCACAAGCAAGCTCCTTCAGAAGAACCAAAAATCAAAAGAGTAATCATATTATCTGGTTTTAACACTGTATCAAGGAAAGTGGCACTGAAAAGGGCAGAAAAGGCAGTCTTGCATTGCCTATGCCATGCTTCCCCCATCCCCCTGCAGTACAGGGCCAGAATGCCTATAGGAGAGAGAATCTGCCAGGAGGAGGAAGAGTGAAGTGACTGTGGTGGTTTGCATTGAAACTCAGTGTTACTCTGGTATATGGGAGCAGGGTAGAATTCGGTCGATGCCCATAGAGGGAGTATTTTGACCAGCCAGAGGGAAATCCTTCACCCTGGAGCAGCCTGAGGCCTAGATGAAAATCATAAATCAGTGGGGCCACAAGGGCTGCAGTCTTTGGGCAATTCTTGTGTCTGTGCTGATTTACAGCCAGTGGACTTGGGGTGCATATCACCCAATGAGACACCAGCAGCTGTAGCACAGCCAGTGCCTGTGGGTTACCCTTCCCTCAACTACAAGCAGTGTGACTCAGGGGCAATCTGTTTCTATTTGAGGAAATGAGAGGAACATGCTCAAAGGACCTTCTTTTGCAACTTGGATATCAGGTCAGCCATAATAAAGTATCAACAAAGACTTTTAAGGCTCCTGAGTCCAGGCCTTAGTTCCTGGATGCCATTTCTGGACCTACTATGGGCCAGAAGGAAACAGGCTGTCTTGAAGGGAAGGAGCAGTCCTGGCAAGATTCACCACCTGCTGACTAAAGAACATTTGGGGTTTGAATCAATATCAGAGGTAGCCGGTAACAGTCACCATTAGCTTTGGGTGAGACTGGGCTGGCTTCAGGTATGACTGGGCACTAGTGTCGATGTCACTCCTCTCCCAAGTCTAGCAACCCAGCACAGAGAGTGATGGAAAAGTGTGAGCAACTGTGCTGGTAATTTAGGGAATTCTCTTATATCTTACCCAGGTTCATCAAGGTGTTACCACCAGGACTTTCCAAGAGCCACAGCATTACTGGGTTTGGGGCACCATTAGTGCTAATATGCTGCAACGACCAGAAAGTTAGACTACAATATTCAATTCCATTTAATAATTCAGAAAGTGTTCTCAAGAAGAATGGGCTCAAACAAGCCCAGACTGTAAAGATTAAAATAAATACCTAACTATTCAATGCCCAGATATTGATGAAAATCTATAAGCATAAAACATTCAAAAGATATGACCTCACCAAAAGAACTAAATAAGCTATCAGTGACCAATCCCAGAGCAATGGAGATATTTGACTTTTCACAAAAAGAATTCAACATAGCATTCCTAAGGAAGCACAATGAATTTCATGACAACAAGGGGAAGGAAATCAGAAGCATATCAGAGAAATTTAACAAAGAGATTAAATAATAAAAAAAGAAATCAAGCTGAAATTCTAGATCTTAAGAATTCAATTGACAAACTGAGAAATGCATCAGAGTCTCTGAAAAACAAAATTGACCAAGCAGGAGAGAGAGTTAGTGAGGCTGAAAACAGGCTGTTTGGAAATAGACAGGCAAAAGAGAAAAAAGAAAAGGAAAGAATAAACAAGAATGAAGCATGCATACAAGATCTGGAAAATAGTCTCCAAAGAGCAAATCTAAGAATCTTTGGCCTTAAAGAGGAAAGGAAGAGAAAAATTGGCATAGGAAGTCTATTCAAAGAAATAAAGAGAACTTTCCAAACTCAGAGAAAGATATCAATACTCAGGTACTAGAAAGTCATAGAACACCAAGAAGATTTAACCCAAACAGGCTACCTACCTCAAGGCATTTAATAATCAAGCTCCCAAAAGTCATGGATAAAGAAAAGGTCATAAAGAAAGCAAGAATAGGAAAAAAAAAAAACCAAAAACTTATTAAGGAGCTCCAACATATCTGGAAGTAGGCTTCTCAGTGGAAACTTACAGGCAAGGAGAAACTGACATGACATGTTCAAAGTGTTGAAGGAACAAACCTTACCCCTAGAATACAATGTCATGCAAAAACATCATCCAAACATGAAGGAGAAATAGAGTTTTCAAGACAAACAAAAGCTGAAGGATTTCATCAACACCAGACCTGTCCTAGAAGAAATACTAAAAGAAGTTGTTCAATCTGAAATAAAAAGATATTAATGAATAATAAGAAATATTCTGAAGGTATACAACTAACTGGAAACATAAGAACACAAATACAAAATACTCTATTGCTGTAATTGTGGTGCATAAACCATTTATATCTTGAGTAGGAAGATGAAAATATAAATTTATCAAAAATAATAACAACTTTTTTG
This sequence comes from Microcebus murinus, assembly GCF_040939455.1. Classification (NCBI taxonomy): domain Eukaryota; kingdom Metazoa; phylum Chordata; class Mammalia; order Primates; family Cheirogaleidae; genus Microcebus; species Microcebus murinus. The sequence goes on from NC_134114.1 coordinate 21,545,222, forward strand.
AGAGCTAGATAGTATGCAAGATATGGATGTAAAGAACAAAGAGTTAAAAACAATGAAGGATACAGTTTAAGGGAAGAATTTATGTTAGATTTATTTTTACTTGTTTGTAAGCAGAGTCGTCATATGTTGAAAACTACTAGTAGCAAAATGTTCCTTTGCAATCCTCAAATAAAAAAACCTACAACAAATACACACAGACAAAAAAATAAAACAACAACAACAAGAAATTGATTCATACTACCATATAAAAATACTTTTAACAAAGGAAGATAAGAACAAAGTAAGAAAGAAAAGGAAAATCACAAAATATCCAGAAATCAAATAACAGCATGTCAGTAGTAATCCTTACTTATCAGTAATAACATTTGAATGTGAAAGGACTAAACTCTCAAATCAAAAAAAACGTAGAGCAGGAGAATGGTTAAAAAACAAGAGAAAATCTTATGTTGTCTGCAAGAAACCCACTTCACCTATACAGACACATATAGACTGAAGAAAAGAATGGAAAAAGATATTATACACAAATGGAAACCAAAAAAAAAAAAAAAAAAAGCAGGAATAGCTATACTACTAACAGATAAATAGATTTCAAGACAAAAGCTGTAAAAAGAGACAAAGAAGGTTATTATATAATAATAAAGAGATCAATTCAGCAAGAGGATATAACAATTCTAAATATGTATGGACCCAACACTGGATACCCAGATATATGCAGCAAATATTATCAGAGCTAAAGAGAGAGATAGACCCCAATACTATAATTTTTGGAGACCTCAATGCTTTACTGTGAACACTGGACTAACCACCCAGACAGAAAATCAAAAGTGAAATTTTGGACTTAATATGAATTATAGACCAAATGGAGCTAATAGATATTTACAGATTGTTTCATCAACAGCTCCAGAATTCCTGTTCTTCTCAATTCATGAATCATTCTCAAAAATAGGCCATATATTAAGGCACAAAACAAGTCTTAAAAAATAAAAAAAAAATTGAAACCATGCCAATTTTTTTCTTTGACCATGATGGAAAAAAAGATAAAAATCAACCATAAGAGTAAAACTGAAAAATATACAAACAAATGGAAACTAACAATATGCTCCTGAATGACCAGTGGGTCAATGAAGAAATTAATAAGGGAGTTAAAAACTTCTCAAAACAAATGAAAATGAAAACGCAAAATATCAAAATTGATCAAATACAGCATAAGCAGTAACAAGAAGAAAGTTTATAGCAATAACTGCCTACATCAAAAAGGTAGAAAAGCTTCAAATAAACAACCTAACAATGTATCTCAAAAAATGAGAAAAATAAGAGCAAACCAAACTCCAAAGTAACAAAAGAATAATAAAAATCAGAACAGAAATAAATGAAATTAAAAAATATACAAAAGATTAATGAAAGAAAAAGTTGGTTTTATTGAAAAGATAAACAATATAGGTACAACTTTAGCCAGATTAATTAAGAAAAGAGAGAAAAGATCCAAATAGTAAAATCAGAAATGAAAAGGCAACATTAGAACTGATTATACAGAAATCTAAAGAAATCTTTAGAGAGTACTATGAGCAATAAATTGGAAAACCTAGAAGAAATAGATAAATTCCTAGACACCTACGAGAAACTTACCAAAATCAACCAGGATGGAATTCAAAACCTGAATAAACCAATAACAATAGCTAAATAGAAGTAGTAATAAAAAGTCTCCCATCAAAGAAAAGCCTAAGACTGGATGGATTCACTTGCACAATTCTACCAAGCATTCAAAGAAGAACTAATACCAATCCTCCATAAACTATTCCAAAAATTCAAGGATGAGGGGATTTTCCCAAACTCATTCTACAAGGCCTGTATCACTCTGATCCCAAAACCACACACACACACACATGCATATGCACATACACACGCACAACTATAGGCCAATATCTCTGATGAATATAGATATAAAAAGTCTCAAAAAAGTACTAGCAAACCGAATTCAACAACGCATTAAAAAGTTTATTCATCATGATCAAGTGGGATTCATCCCAAGGATGAAGGGACGTGTCAACATACACAATTCAATCAATGTGATACATCATATGGATACGATGAAGGACAAAAAAACACATGATTATTTTATTTGATTCTTAAAAAGAATTCAATAAAATTCAATATCACTTCATGATAAAAAGGAATAAAATTGGGTATAGAAGGAACTTAACATAATAAAAATCATATATGACAGACCCACAGCTATACTAAATGGGGAGAAACTGAAAGCCTTTCCTTTATGATCTGGAACAAGACAAGGATGTCCACTCTCACAACTGTTACTCAGCATAATACTGGATATCCTAGCTAGAATAATAAGACAAGAGCAAGAAGTAAAGGGCATCCAAATTGAACAGGAATAAGTAAAACTATCCCTGTTTGCAGATGATAAGACCTTACATCTAAAGAAAGCTAAAGATTCCACCCAAAATCTGTTAGTAGTAGTAAACAAATTCAGTAAATTTGCAGGATACAAAATCAACATACAAAAATCAGTAGCATTTCTATATGCCAACTCTCAACAGTCTGAAGAAGAAACCAAGAAAGTAATCCCATTTACAACTGTTACCATTATTAATAAAATAAAATTCCTGGATAGAGCTGGACCCATACTACTAAGTGAAGTATGCCAAGAAAGGAAAAACAAGCACTATGTGTGCTCACCATCAAATTGTTATTAACTGATCAGCACCTAAGTAGACACATAGGAATTACATTTCTATTGGGTATTGGGCAGGTGGGTGCAGGGAGGAGGGGACAGGCATATACATATACAATGAGTGAGTTGTGCACCATCTAGGGGATGGTCATGCTTGAAGCTCAGACTTGTGGGGGAAGGGGGGGCAAAAGCATTATATGCAACCTTAAAATTTGTACCCCCATAATATGCTGAAATAAAAAAAAAGAATAAACTTAACCAAAGAAGTGAAGGATTTCTATAATATAACTATAAAACATTCTTAAAAGAAGTTGAAGAGGACATTGAAAAATGGAAATATATGCTCATGGATTTAAATAATCAATATTGTTAAAATGTCCATACTACTCAAAGCAATCTTCAGATTGAATGCAATCCCCATCAAAATACCAATGATATTCTACACAGAAGTAGAAAAAATAATTCTAAAATTTATATAGAACCAAAAGAAACCCAGAATATCCAAAACCATTGTCAGAAGAAAGAACAAAAAACAAGAGATATCACATTATCTGACTTCACATTATACTACTTAGCTGTAGCAACCAAATCATGGTACTGCTATACAAACAGACACATAGACGAAAGGAACAGAATAGAGAACCCAGAAGTAAATCCACATTTCTATAGTGAACTTGTTTTCAACAAAGCTGCCAAGAACATACAATGGGAAAAAGGACAGTCTCTTCAATAAATGGTGCTGGGAAAATTGTGTATCTACATGCAAAAATATGAAACTAGCCCTTACCTCTAGCCATATACAAACATCAAATCAAAATAGATTCAAAACTTAAATCTAAGATATGAAACTCTGAAACTAATAAAAGAAAACATTGGGAAATGCTTCAGGACATTGGTCTAGGCAAGGACTTCTTAAGCAATACCCTTAAAGTATAGGCAACCAAAATAAAATTGGACAAATGGGATCATAACAAGCTAAAGAGCTTCTGCATAGCAATGGAAACAATCAACAAAGTGAAGAGACAACTCGCAGAATGGGAGAAAAAATTTCATAAATTACCCATCCAAAAAGATATTAATAATAGAATATATAAGGAAATCCAACAACTAACTCAAATGGAAAAATTCAAAAAATCTGATTAAAAAATGGGCAAAGGTTCAGGATAAACATTTCTCAAAAGAAAATATATAAATGCCCAACAGGTATATGAAAAAATGCTCGATGCCATTAGCCATCAGAGAAATGCCTGTCAAAGTATACTGCAATGGGCTATCACCTCATTCCAGTTAAAATGTCTTTTATAAAAAAGACAGGCAATAAGTAGTAATGCTAGTGAGGATATGGAGAAAGGGGAAGCCTCACACACAGTTGGTGGGAATATAAATTAATGCAGCCACAATGGAAAACAGTATGGAGATTTCTCAAAAAAACTAAAAACAGAACTACTATATGACCCAGCCATGCCACTGCTTGGTATATATCCAAAGGAGAGGAATTTTGTATATCAACAAGATATCTGCACTCCCATTTTATTGCAGCATATTCACATAGCTAAGATATCCATTGTTTAAATCACTATGGAATTGACAGTTTCATTCTTTCATGAATCACTTTCAAATTTTGAAATAACCATGATAATATATCTGATGTCTTAGATTAAACATTTAAAATAAGTCTAAATACAAACTTGGTCAAGTAAAATACAATACAGTGTATTTCAGGATCATGACAATTGAGATACATGATAGCTATTGGTTCTAAAACAAAGTTCTACAAATGCATTATTTAATGAGATTCAGAAATATTATAACACATTCATGCAAAATTTTACTAAAATGATTAGTGAGAAGCACAGTAATTTAACTTTTTAAAACATGTGTGCATAATATTTTATTGCAAAAAGGATCAGAACATTAAAATTCTTATATAAATTTAAATTCTCTATCATGTCATGCATAATAATGAATGCTGTATTTTACCTACTGAAAATGTGAATTGTACTATTTTAAGATTTCCTTTAAGAAAACATAATCTCAGTTTCTTTATGGTGTTTCTGATACATAGATAAAAAGTATAACTACAATTGCTAACTTTATCTCCTTTTGCTTGGACCTTAGAAAAAGTTTATCTAAGTTCTAAAAAAAAAGTCTGTTCTTTTAAAATAAATAAAGTGTTTGGATTAAATAACCTAGAAATTGTCTTTGAGCTCTTTTTTTAAAATAAAATGGATCTCAAATAATTCCAGTTATTAAAGGTAGTGTCTTATTACATTCAAGTCCACCATTTACAGTAAAATTGAGGTATTAAATTGGCAACTGACAGGAAGCCCCAAACACTAAGGTTATTTCCACAGTGTTTGCCTAGATTGGGTGGGCATTCTACTATGATGTAGCTCTCAGAATTTACTGTAATTTTTTTTATTTCAAAATATTAAGGGGGTACAAATGTTTTTGCTACATGGATAGTTTTTACAATGCTTGAGTCAGGGCTATTAGGGTGCCCATCAGCTGAATAGTTAGTGTTCATTGTAGCTCTTAGGTAGGTTTTTACCCCTTCTCACCACGTTTCTCCTTGATTTCCAATGACTTTTATTTCCCTCTATGCCTAATTTATCAGTTTTCTGCAGTAGGATTTTTCAATACATAATTCTTACAGCACTTTCATCAGACTCTGTAAGGATTCATTTCAAATACGACTTCCTGGTTCCCACTAGAGACCAAATGAATTACAATCTATGTGATAGAGCATGAATTCGCATTACTAACTTGTCAAAGTGATACTTATGTACATTAAGTTTGAGAATGCACACACATTTTTAAATCCAAATTAAGAATATGTTTATCATTTGATCCAGCAGTCCCACTACTGGATATCTACCCAAAGGAAAAAAAGATAGTCTATGAAAGACATCCGCACTCAAATGCTTAAAGCAGCACAATTCACAATTGCAAAGAAGTGGAAACAACCCAAGTGACCATCAATACATGAATGGACTAATACAATGTGGTATATGTATACCATGGAGTGCTACTCAGCCATAAAAATGGTGATTAATACCTCTTATATTATCCTGGGTGGAGCTGGAGCCCATTCTTCTAAGTGAAGTATCACAAGAATGGAGAAGCAAACACCATATGTACTTATCATCAAATTGGTAGTAATTGATCAAAACTTAAGTGCACATAGGAAAGTCACATTCATTGTGTGTCAGGCAGGTGGGAGAGAGGAGGGTGGAATAGGTAAACTCACACCTAACAGGTGTGGTGTGCGCTATCTAGGGGTTGTAGTTTTGACTTGGGCAGTACAAAGGCAATTTATGTAACCAGACTGTTTGTACCCACATAATACTCTGAATTTTTTTAAAAAAAGAATATGTTTAAATATATCAATTAGTTCACAAATAGGACAAGATGACCAAATGGGGATAAAATGTTGATGTAATAAATACTTTGAGTATAAATGAAAAAGTTTAAAAGACTAAAGTTGTGCCAGGGGTATGGACCAGCTCAATGATTTTCAAGCTTGCCAGGAAAAGTCATGAGTTAAATCATAGACAACTATTATTTTTCAACACAATCTGCTGAATAACAAACCTGTTGGGAAAAAGTTGTGTAATCAATATATTTAACAATCTCATCTGATGACATGTATTATCAAGGAACTTTGGAGTATACTTCCTAGAGTATTCCCAAGCTGGCACTATAAAATAATCATAATTTTGACATTAAATGTGAAGGTCTCTGAATTGCTAGTGTGGCATTTTATTCTTAGTTGTTGAAAATAATTTAATCTTTTAAATTATGTCCTTGATAGTTTTTGACACCCTGTATGTCCTTGTGTTTTATTTAGAATTGACTTACTACTTCCTGTTGCTGTTCTTGTTTTGACCCTAGATTGTTTTAATGAAGAATAGTTAATATACTTTATACTTATACAACCTAATCTAATACAACCTAATCTTATACAATTCTAATCTGGCTATAATATGTTCCTATATGCATTTGCAAGGGTTTCTTTGTATACATAAACACATTAATACTAGTTAAAAATGACATATTTCCTACAAATTTAATATCATGAAAGATATATATACTTTACATCATAAATAGACCTATAAATGATTACATTTGTTAACACATACACAAGTGTGATTGATTCCAAAGTTATAATTTAGGAAACAATGTAAGAAACACAAATGAAAAAAGAAAATCTACAATTAGTAATTGTTCACTAAAGCAAACAGTATGCAACTATGTAAAAATAACTAAAATTCAGCTCTACACATTCATAGTTCATTATAATTCATGTAAAACCAAAGCAGCAGATCCTTAAAAGATTATTTTTAAAGAATAATCTGTGGTTTAGATTGAATTAATAGTTCAACCACCTTACATGTTCTTAGCAAATACGTTTTTATGTGTGTGCTGAGAAGAAGTGAACACAAAAGGTAGCACCATATTCTGGTCTTGCTAGAGAAATGGAATGGTATGATTTGGGAGACATATGTTGCAGGAATTGTTTGAGAATATCAAAAAACCCACTATGTACACAACAAAGAATATAAAACTTTTAAATCAGGATACATCTACCTTAGTTACTTGGGATACAATAATAATTCTATACTACTTTTAAAAATTAAGTAATTTATAAAATGAATAGCATTTGAATTTTAAGAAAATTTTGGCCTCAGGAGGAAAAATTTGAGGATAGTTCCAACATATTGTGCCTCAGAGGCTTACATTAAGGGATCCTAAGATTCTATGTAACCTAAAATTCTTAATAGTGCATGTCAATGTAGTAGAGCAAATTTAGTGTAAAGGTATGGGAACAGGAAAAAAAATAATAATGACAGCAAACTACTTCAGGGGCAAAAATATTCACCCATAGGCATTCTGATACTTTTATCCAATCAAATTTCAAATACAGAGTCTCTGAGCCTTACTGATTAACTTCAGCTTCATAAGATGAAGAAGTGGTACAATGCAATAAAATGAAATTTAGAAAAAAATAGGATAAATTGGATAACTAAATAAAAACATACTGAAATTATAGAAAACTAACTACAAAACACTTAAAACATTGTGAGAGATAAAAAAAAAAAAGAAAGAAAGAAAGGTAGGAAATGGCATAAATGCACCTACCAGACTGGGTTGTGGAACTCACTGTTAGGACTTGGGGGTAGGAGTTGGGTGGAGAATAGAAACATTGGAACATTTGTCCCCTGTAATAGATCTGATAGATACAAATGAGGAAAGGAGGTGTTATATATATTTGCCTTACATTATAAACCGAATTACTTTGGTGTCACTGACAGCCTGCTGTCAAGGTTTAATTTAATATTTAAGTGATTTGCTCTCTGTTAGTCTGTTGCTTTCCTTGATGCCATTTCCTCCTCCAGACAAGTCAATAGGGAACTGTACATTATTTGTGTTCGGTGATGATGAGTAGTATAATGGTAGTGATAATCAGAACAAAGATGGTGACTGGCTATTTCTATGTGTCATGAATTCTGTTAGTAATAACTATAAATATTTTATAAGCTGAATTGCTTGTCTTAATAAGATCTATATTGTTTATTATAAATAAAATAAATATATAAAATACATCTCTCAATAAGAAATATTAGTTTAGTAGAGGTTTTGAGAAATCTTTCCTTCTTTTGCTATCTGTAAGTAATTTATTTTTTATGAGTTTAAAACTGACTTATTATGAATATGAGGAAGCAGAGCCTAGAAAGGTTAACTGGAACAGTAGAGAGAAAAGATTAGTCTGAAAATAAAAACTGTCATTCCCAATCTTCTTCAGTTTAGACTGAAAGAACATATAAATGGTTGGCCCTAAGAAAATGGATATGAAGCAACAAATCTAATCCCTAACTCATAATCTCCAAGTGATGTTGAAAACATAAGGCAATACCATTGATGATGATAGATGTGTTGCTTGTGAGAAGGGCTGCTGTCTAAGGTATGCTAGCATCTTTGGTAACAAAAATATAAGTTTTGTGTTGGCGAGGGAGGTTTAAAAGATATTAGATGGTATATCAAACTTCTCTGCACACACACTCACACAGGTGCATGTGCAGCAAACCTAAAGCACCCATATTATATCACTGTAGAGACAAAGAATGGATTTTCTTTTGTTAGATCTTCTATGAGTAACGTATTTTTCATTGAAATATCTCCTAAGTAATTTCTTTTTTTAAGTAGAAAGATCCTAGGTACATATTAAAGAATCTTAAAAAACCTAAGGAAAATATTTCAGTCAAAGTGATTTCTTCCATGAGAGGAAACGGTTGTAAACCACATCAAGGCAGGAGACTATAGAATGCCTAGATGCTGTAGGAACATAAAAATAAGAGTTGATATGTAGAAAACGCAAACTTCACCAAGGTCTTTTCCTGGACCAAGAGTCTGTATAAAACATTATATTATTTTAATTGATGACATAATTGCTCTATATTTTAAATTTATATAATTCATCTTAACATTTTTATCTGACACATTTACAGAGTATTCTTACAAACCCTAAAGCAGTGTTGTTCCTCTTTAGCTGCTGTACTACCTCACTCCCTACACTTCATCAGTAAAACATACACAAATACTTCCTTGCATTTTATTGCTTTTGAATTTTTAGAAAAACCTAAAAATTACTACCTTATTTAACCTATAAAAAGAAATTTATCATCTTGTAAGACTCAATTTAGGAAGTATTAGTTATTATCATGTAACTCTACATTTTTCTTGTTCTTTATTTCATTCCATTTTATTTCCTCTTCTCTTTTCACACCCCTTCATAATTCTGTCATCCTTTTGCTCACAGGAAAAAAATGTGGCATTTTAAAATATCAAGTAATATGTGTTATAGCTTTGCTAAACATCTCATCATTGGTTTGTTGCAAGAGATTTATAATTCAGATTTTCATTAAAAAAGAGAAAGAATCAACACCATATGTTGTGCTAAATCCTATGCAGCTGCTGCTTCAGCAGCTTAATAACATGTAAACTGGAAGGCATTCAGTACTTTGTATGATATACAGGACTGTAACTTCTTTCAAATGTTGTGACTTTTTAAAATATTAAGATTAAAATCAAAGAAAGCATGGTAAAATGAAATAACTTAAAAGTGTTCACATTCATTTTACAAAAAAGAGAGTTCTCTTTGAATCAGAAGCTAAATGAGTATCTATAACTGAAATTAAAATACCCAAGTACTCTTGAAATTGAAGTAGAAAAGCAGGCTCAAAGAGGAATTTTCTATATTAATGCATCTCCTCTAGTAATCTTAACTTTATTGCAATGTACTCTTTGCCTAAATATCAATCTAGTTGGCATTTTTATTACAATTCTGCAAATGGAAAGAGAGCAAATGAACCATTTACTGCCTTTATTTTCTGGGTATAATCATGTTTCTGTTTTCCATTCAGTGATAGTCAACTTTTTTATTCCTTCCAACATAAAACATTCTTGAGTATTAATGATCAGTTATGGTAAGAGCTTGATATTGTACCCTGTGCTCATTTATATTACAATGTACACAATGCAAGAATCAGTTATTTACAAACTTTAGTTGAGAGGTTAGGAAATAATACCCCAGTGGAAAACATTCGCAAATTTTAAATAATGTTTATGGGCCAACAACATAAAAGACATAAACACCATTGAGCATATATATCTTAAATTTATTGTATTTAAAATAACAACACTGAAGGAAGAAAATATTTTTTAAAGCACCATAAAATAAGGCTTAGTGATTTTCTTTTTAAGTGTGCAACTTCATATAGAAATCACATGCTTTTCCTCCATTTAAAAAAACATCTCATAATTATGATTATTAGGTTTCCTATATTAATACAGATTTCATCATGGTTGCATGGCTCATGATAAAAACAGAATGAATTCATAAATTAGTGTGAAAAATATGTTCTTGCTGAAGAACTAAGATAGGTGGCTAATTTTCTTCTACTTAAAGGATATTATAAGCATAATCTACAGAACAGTAGTCCTTCCAAATAGACATAGAATCCTCAAAAAAATTAGCAAAATTAACCTAGCAATATATAAAAAGAACTTTATATGACCAAGTGGGCTTTATCTAAGGAATGTATCTTTTATTTAATTTATGAAAACTATGAATGTAACTCACTATATTAACAGATTAAATAACACAAAACATATAATTATCTCAATAGACAGAGGAAGAGCATTTGCAAAATTTTAAGATCCATTTATAATAAATGCAATCATAAACTAGGAGTAAAAGAGCAATTTCTCAGTTTGTAAAAGGATACCTGTGAAAAACTCATAGCTAATATAAAAATGGTGGTGAAAAACTGAATTTTTTTATATCCTTGATTAGAAGTATATTTTTAGTGGAATAAAAAAAGGATAAAATTTTTCAAAAATATACAATTTGCAAGAATTGTGAAGATAAAACTAAAAAATATTGTTGAAAAAAATTAAAAAGGTAAAATAAATGAAAAAACAACTCATACTCATGGATCTCCCATGTTTATTATTAGATAGCAACACTCAAATAAGACCTACAAAGTCAATGCAGTTACGATAAAAATCTTGGCTGTTTTTTGTTTCCTTTAAATATTAATAAAGTGATCCTAAAATTTTGATGAAATTCAAGGGACACGAAATTTCCAAACAATATTTTAAAAGGGAATGAATGCTTAAGGATTCACACATTCTGACTTCAAAACTGAATCCACAACTGCAATAGTCTGGACTATTTGTTACTGGTATAAGGATATACATATAGAACAATGGAATAGAAATGAGAGCCCAGAAATAAACATTTTACATTTGTGGCCAATTCATTTCTGACAAGTGTGTTAAGGCAATTCAACAGGGACGTAATAGTTTTTGTTTTTTTTTTTGTTTTTTTTTTTAAAGTACTGGAACAACTGTATATTCACATGTAATAGATATAGTTGGATGCCTTCTTCCTCACACCACATAACAAAATTAACTCAGAATTGATCATTGGCCTAAATGTAGGAGATTAAATGTAAAAATTTTTAAAAAATAGGAGTAAATTTTTGTGCTCTTAGATTAGGCAACAGTTTCTTAAACATGACATCAAAGACACAAGCAATCATGGAAATATAATAGATATATTGGACTTCAAAAAGATTAGAAACAAAGTGAATATTCAGTGCACAAGATTTGCAACTCTATATCTGATAAAAGACCTACACTAGAATATATAAAGGACTCTACAAGTCAATAGATGACCACACAATTTTTAAAGGGCCAAAGACTCTTAATTTGTATTTCTCCAATGATGATATATAAATGGTCAATAAACACATGCAACGATGCTCAACATCATTAACCATCATAGAAATGCAAATCAAAGTAATAATGAGATATTACTTCATACCCACCAGAATGGCTATAATCAAAAATACAAACCATAACACCTATGAGTGAGGATGTGGCAAAGTTGGTAGTGGGAATGTAAAATGACATAGACCCTGTGGTAAACAACTTGACTTTTACTCAAAATATAAAACATAGAATTACCATATACTATGATCTTAATATTTATGTGCCCCCAAAATTCATATGTTGAAATGCTCATCTCCAAGTGATAGTATCAATAATAAGAGGTGGTGCCTTTGGGAGGTGATTAGTTAATGGAGTGAGGCCCTCATAAATATGATTAGTTACCTTATAAAAGAGGCCCCAAAGAAACTCCTGTCCCCTTCCACAATGTGAGGTTAGAGGGACAAGATGGCTGTCTATGATGAACCGGGCCCTCACCAGACATCCAAACTGCAGGCATCTTGATCTTGAATTTTATAGCCAATGAGAAATAAATTTTGTGAGAAATTTTGTGAGAAATAAATTTTGTTGTTTATAAGCCACAGTATATGAGCTGTTGTTACAGCAGCCTAACAAGAATCCATATAACCTAGAAATTCCCCTCCTAGTTTTATAGTTATGAAAAATAATATATATATGTACCCCAAAACTTGTACATAATATTTCTAGCATGTTTTTTAAAGCCATAATGTAGAAATAATCTAAATATTCATCAACAAATAAATGGCAGATCAAATATGGGGTATCCAGAAAATGAAATATTATTCACCAATAAGAAGGGATAGAGTACTGGTATAGGCTACAACATAAAAGAACCTTCAAAATGTTATGCTAGGTTTAAAAAAAAAGGCACTCACAAAAATACCACATTCTGATTCCATTTATACACCATAATTGAATTTGTATATCACAGAAAAGGGGCGTATCAAAATATTCAGATGTATATCAACTAAACAATTCACTTCCAAATAACATTTGGAATCTACAACTCCTAAGCAGAGAGGGGGGCAAGATAGCAGACCAGAAGCAGCCCACTGCACGCACCATTCAAGGAAAGGCTCAAAAGTTGCAAGTAGATGACCACCTATGGATGGGATTTCTTGTAGAGAACATTGTAAATAATCAGAGAAGTGATAGGAGGAAAGGGTGATGGGGTGTAGGAGAGGGCGATAGGGTGATGCACTCAGCGAGATTGGAAGGTACCTGAGGGAGGCATCCATAGGTGGGGAAGGACAGGAGGAGAGAACCACATGACTTTACGCTCCCCCTGCAGACACTGTGAAGGTGCCCCTTCCACTACCACAGACCTCCAGACCAATCAGGGAGTTGCTTGGAGACTGCACAGTGATATTGCACCAAAAAGTAAGCACAGCCTGCCCAGGTGGTTTTTGTTCTTGGGATGCTGCAACTAACACCGTTTTGAGCTCTCAGGTCCAGAGCACCAGGTCTATACAGGACTCAGCTATGATGCAACTGCTTCTGCATTTCCCTGGCTAGGCTAGGAAGGGAGCAAAGAGAGTACACACTCTTGCATACTCTATGACTAGGAGCTGAATGCTCCTCCTTCTCACAGGGGATCTGAAGAGAATAATCACCACCTGAAAAGCCCCACAACAATTTCCTCAGTAGGAAAGAGCTACAGCCACCCAGCGGCCTGTTGTGCAGACTCACCCCCACTGTTCTTCCCCCACAGATATCACGGCCCCACTCCTGTGGCTTCTGCCTAGCCCGTGGTGGGATCCACTCCCATGGTCCAACATTCCACTACAGCCCTGCTAAGTACACACTGCCATTCACCTGAACCTGAGTGGAGTAAAGTCCTGCAACTGACAAGCTGACACCAGGGACCACCACCTAGATACCCTCCTCCAGCTGCCACTGCTACTGCCTGGCAGAGCTATGTTCAGCAATGCCAGCCTCTGGGGAGAAGGGCTTTCCCTCCTCCTCACCCAAGCTTAAAACAACAGACTGGAAAACAACCCATTACTGTGCACAAAGATCGTCCAGGACTGCAGCAATCAGAAGGGAATGGAACAACACAGAACAGTGGCATTGCAGGTTGTCGGTGCATCTGCCCTGCTCCTGCATGTTCAATGTTCCAGAGTAGGACACAAAAGTGTTATCTAGGGACCTCTCCTTCTCACTAGGCAGGAGACTTCCAGACAAAGCAGAAGAGGTGGCTCACAAACCTATCTGCCATGAGCTGAAAGAACAGGTTTCAGATAAAAAGAAACCAGCAAAATAACTCTGACAACATGAAAAAAACCTACTTCAACTCCTGCAAAGGATCACAGTAGATCTAAAGCAATAAACCCCAACCAAAAGGAAATTGTTGAAATCTCAGAAATGGAATTCAGAATATGGATGACAAACAAGATAAATGGGATTGAAGAGAAAAATGAAAACTGACAAAAAGAAGCCAAAAAATATTTCAAGGCATCAATTAAAAAGTCACTAAAGAGATAGATAACATAAGAAAGGATATAACAGAACTTAAAGAAATGAAATAGCCATTTAGGGAATTTCAAAATACAGCATAAAGTTTTAAGAATAAGCTAGATAAAGCAGAAGAAAAAAATTGTGAGCTTGAAGACAAGGCTTTCAAACTAACACAGTCCAGATGCAGTAAAAAAAATAAAGAAGAATCAACAATCACTCAGAGAAATATGTGACCATGTGAAACAAATCAATATATAAATTATAGATATCCCTTAGGGAGAAGAAGAAAAGGAAAAAAAGCTTGGCGTTGTTGAGAATTTCCCTAATAATGCCAGAGATTCAGATATCCAGATACAAGATGACCAGCAAACAATGGGAAGATTTCATAGCAAATAGGGTATCTCCAATACATATAGTCATCAACTTGGCCAAAGTCAAAATGAAGGAGACAATTCTGCAAACTACAAGATGAAAGCAATAACTAATCTATAAAGGGAAACCCATCAGGCTAACAGAAGACTTCTCAGAGGAGACCTTACAAACCAGAAAGGATGAGAGCTCCATTTTTAGTCTTTGTAAACAGAATAACTGCAGTCTATAATTTTATAACCTGAAAAACTAAGTTTCATTGATGACTAAGAAATAAAGACTTTTCCAAACAAGCAAACACTAAGATAATTTGCTCCTAATAGATCTGCCCTATAGGAAATGCTCAAAAGTTCACTATACTTGGAACAGTACAATAGATACCCACCAGCATACCCCAAAGCTGTAGAACAATACAAGAGGGGAAATAAATAACAAGGTATCATTCAACATGCTGAACAGAACAATACCACACATATCATTACTGACAATGAATGTGAATAGTCTCCAATACTACTTACATTTCTACAAATTTGATGATAGATTCATCTTGTAATACATATTGTTTGTTGTTGAATATCCATCTACCTAGCAGTTCAGCCAGTTGGTTGGCCCACATGGCCCTGCTTTGCCCCTTCCTCATGATTTTGCCTTAATTTCATATTTTCAGAAGAGTCAGTATTACTAAATTTAATGATTTATATTTTAAATCTAATTCCCATAAATTTAACTTCAATAATAAACACAAGAAAGAATCATGTGAGAATAATAGGATAAATATAAAAACTTGAAGATGAGTGAGAAGTTGAAGATAGGGAAAACAAGAAACAAGAAAAGGTTTTTACTGCCTGACACGTTCAGTTATTATTGAGAGTTATTAATAACACGTTAAGTATTTTATATATTGATAAATAGAATTCATAGCTACAATGCATACTCTTTTATTTTCTTAAATATCCTGGCAATCCACTGACTCCATCAGAATTTTCTTTGTACTTTGCCAATCCTCACTGGCAATCATTAACAAATTGGAAAGAGGTATAAGGAATTTCTATTCTTGCAGCAAGAAATCACTTACTTTCAATAGATGATCTTCTCAGAGGAGATAGAGAGAAGAATAGTCATGACTATTGTGACTTCACGCTCCCTAACTAAATTTTTATACTTAATCATGTAAGAGCCTTCCAATTATTAAATTCAATGGCATAAAGATAAAGATATGCCAGAAGTAATATCTGCATCCTGCCTGTGTCTTTAAATCAAAATAGGACAAAATATTGGTTAATTAAACACAAATTAGAGTTGGTAACACATTCATAGACTTGAAATGTCAAAAAATACAAATAGGTTTATCTCATATTATGCCATTTTCAAGTAGAGTAAAAATATATTAAATCATATTTAAACCAAGGAAATTACTACAGAATTTGTCTCTTTTTCTTCTTCTGATTTTCATCTTGCATTTGGTACCCATGGAAATCCTAAAATTTATACCACTTTATCACAATTGGTATTTATGAGCTCCACTATTAGATCTGATTTACAAATAAGAACACTGATTTTAAACAAGTGTGATTGGGTTAAAATAATATAAACATATTTAACAAAGACTAGTATAACAAAGAACAGTCACTCTAATAAGGATGCCCCTTCTAGAAATTTCCCTTAAATTCAAGGTCATCACTTATAACACAACGGTCCAGGTTGTACATAGGGGGTATAAAAGTGTTTGAATAATTAACCAGTCACAAAAACCTTGGAAATTCTAAGAATTTCTAAGATTCTGAGGTAGCCTTTAGAGGAAAATATAGAATTTGAAATAGTTGAGCATACCAAGCAGGGTTAAAAAGGGTTGCCCATGCAAATAATATCAAAAGAGGAAAGCCCCAATTGCCAATGTAAGTATGTTTGTGTGGATGTGTGTGTGCGTGTGCGTGAACCTGTAAAAGGAGGTACAAAAGAGAGAAACAGTAAAAATGACTTAACTAGAGATGTTGATTTGCATAGTTAAGAAACAACTACGAGTCTGAAAAGGACTCATTCTGCAGTTAAAGAAAATTCTTAAGTGCCAAACTATAGGATTTAATTGATGACAAAGGCACTACAAAATAATGGTATTTTATAAAATGAGTTACAGCAGACACACAAGCTCAGAATGGATCCAATCAAAGGTCCTTGGAGTAACTAGAGCATAAGAGAAGGAATCGAAGCCTTCACATCTGCAAAGAGGGAAAACTGGACATAATATAAGACGCAAGGCAAAAGTTTGGGGAAAGAGATGTGACAGCAATAAGAAAACTAGCTTTTCTTTCATGACAATTAAATATGTGTGGTTGGGATAAAACTAAAGTGCAAGTATTTTGAGGGTAGATTTGAATACAAAAATTAGAGCAACAAAAAGTTAAAATTCTGCTTACAAATGTGAGAGTTGTTATAGTTTAAGGCGCAAATGTAGATGAGCAGTTTGGGAAAAGAAATAGTCCACTTGAAGAATGGAGCCTTGAGCTTAGAGTATTCTTTGGGCAATAATGGTCTCAGAAAAAAGTCACACACTACTCAATAGAAACTTGCTTACTAGTGAGAAAATTGTGCCTTAGCCAACTGCCCCAAGAGTCTGCACTAAAGAAAATAAATGGATTGAACACTTTTACTACTTACCTGCCATTTGTTATTAATTGCACTGACTGAGTGAGTGACTATTTGTGCAGCTGCTATAAAGTGAACTAAATTTCAGAAATAAAAAAATATATGGCACTCATTGAGTCAAAAGTAAGGTTGATGATTAAATGAAATACATAGAAAGGCATCAGTTTTAAATTGCACTTTAACTTCTTCTGGAGTTGAAAATATATTTTATACTGCAGCAAAATCCATTCACCTATATTTATAACAAAGAACAGAACTATACAGACATAATTCAGAAATGCAGAGTCTGGAAACTTTCTATTTGATAAATTTCTAGAACTTTCTGATTAAGGATATTTGTCAAAACATAGCAATTTTTTAATTTTTAAAATAAACAATAGTAGTGCCTTTTTAAAGAAAAAATTAGAGGGTCTATTAATAATTTTATAAAAGTATTTAATGACCACCAAATATTAAAACTGTAATTATGGCTACTTCAAGTTATATAATAAATATATTAACAAATGTTGCTTGTTAGGTTAAATCATATACAAGATACATAAAAAATAACAGCAAACTTTATCAAGTTGGTATTTTTAAAAGAAACATACCAGTAACCTATCTTAATAGTGATGAAAAATTGCATATTATCATATCATTTTATACAGATTTTGAAAACATTCTCATAAGTGCACGTGGAAATTTACTCTGCCACTATTTCAAATAGGCAAATAGGAAAATCGTGAGGAATCATTTACATAATGGACAAATGTAAATTCATTCTAGTTGTAGCGAGAAGTTTCCTGCTGCCTTGATTATATTATGCTTTCCTACTGCTATGCGAGCTCACACAAACTCGAAAAAAAAAAAAAACACTAACATTATGCCATTATGAGTTTGAAGCAAAGAAACAGCAGTGTGATGTTTCATTGATTTCTTCACCCCTAAAATCTCAGCTCATGAATTATCCTTACTACAGATATTTGACATATAAAATCATCTGCTTGAAAGATAAACTATATGGAATGGCATATATGAGAATCCCGCATTAACTGCAAACTTTAAGGAATATAAGATAAAGGAAATTACATTTTATTGTGGTTGCTCATGATTGTTTGTTCAATGAGTTGTCACAGAATCTAATTTCCACATTAGCCATTTTCTGTGTAAAGAATTGATTCCCTTGTTTCATTTATAGTGAAGTGATAGTTCTACAGTCTTCTTGACTTATTATGGAAAGTATTTCCTAAATCACCAGTCTTACAGAGGATAAAACCTGTCTGTTTACATAATAGTATTTGTTCAATTTTAATCAGTCTTAAGTGCATGACTTTGCAATGAATTAACAATGTGAGAAGTATATTTCTAGCGGTATTTATTTTATGACACAATTATGTCCCATAAATAAAATGGAAAATAATCTTACTTAATAAAAGTTAGGAAATAAATATAAAACAAATGCAAATATAACATTTATAACTCAAAGAAACTCAGTGTTCTAGAATCACTCTGTCAACTAACATATATATCAAATTGCAAATCTTCTCTCCTCATTCTCTGAATGGAGAGTACATTAGCATAGTGGTTACAGCCAATTCTCCAATGGTAGCTCTCTTCCCTGACATCCTGTGACTTCCATTTGTAAGAAATTTGACCTTTGGCAAGTTACTTAATCTTTTAGTGACTCACGTTCCTTACTGAGAAGCAGAGGAAACAAGTGTTTTACCTCATATGTTCTAGTAGTAATAAAATAATAATCTAGAAAAACACTTAAAATACTTAAATCTGATAAAGTGTCCATAAATATTTGCAATCATGGCATATGTTATTGCAACTACTACTATTATTGGTTGTATTATTATCAATATATTTCATAAATTTCCTAGGGCATCCTAGTCTTGGTCAGAAATGATATTTCTAGCTCAATCTGAAATCATCAAAATTGAGACTTAATGTTTGCAACTGCTAACATCCCACCACAAATGTTGAAACTATTTTTTACATTGCTACCCACATTATTAATAGCACTCTGAGGGCATGCAATAAAGAATTACTTAAGACTTGGGCATTGCCTTAGGTAATTTGTACTGCTATAACAAAGTACCATACACTGAGTAATTTATAAACATCAATAATTTGTTCTTCATAGTTCTAGACGCTGGAAGTCTGAGATCAGGATGCTAGCTGGTTGGGTTGTGATGAGGGCCTCTTCTGGGTTACAGACAATCGGTTTCTCATTGTGTCCTCACCTGATGGAAAGAGGGTGAGGTTCATCCTTGTGAACTAACTACTTTAGGATTAGGATTTCAACATATGAATTGTGGAAGGAAACATTCATTTAGTCCATTGTAGGCATAAGGAGTGTAATCATGATCAAAACCATTTTGGCAATGGCTTCACTGTGGGCTCTCTGGCCTTATTATCTTCCTCAGTCATGTATCCTTCATAAAAGCCCAACTGTCACCATTCAGCCTATCATATCCCTTTTGCTTCCACATCCTTCTTTTTTCCTATTCCAAGTTACCCCAAGCTCCAGGCTTCCCACAGGCAAGAGAAGAAACAAAAATCTCTTTAGATAAAAATAAATTTAATATTTATTATTCCAATTTAGACCATGTATTGTTTTACCAAAAAATAAAAACAAAAAACGTTTTAACTCCTAAGATAAATTCCATATGTCGCCTAAGAACTGGAAATGTTTTTACATATGCATTTTAATATAAACATTGTTTTCTTTAATCAAATAAATGTAAAGCATTCTTTGCTTAATTCAGCTTTCATCTTCCATAGAATATTGTAAATTTTAGATTTTGTATTCATTTATTTTATTAATTTTAGTTGGTTTCCTTCAGATAAAACCCAGTTCATGATGGAACGCTCAGGTCTCCTGACAACTGGTTGCCCCATGTGAAAGCACTTAATCTCTACTAAGACCCAGTCGTAGTAGAGATTAGTAGAAATAACCCAGAGTTATTTCTCACAAGGAGAATTATTATTATCTCTAAAAGCTATCTTAGCTTTGTTGCACAATTCCAAAGCTAAATTCCTTAAATTATTTTTTACAATCTTGCTAAATGCCCATATAACATTCCTATCTGCCACAGACACTTGCAGCAAAATTAAATCTCTTGTCACATGGTACAAGAAGTGGAGGAGCTTTCCTGGCAAATGGACTTTTTGTAGAGATTTATTCTAGGTTCCACTCAAAATTCACAGCTTTTCTGAGTACTCAGTAAATGAGCAAGTATAATACAACCGAATGCAGATATATGTGGCATCCCAAATCTAACGGGAGCCCCAGGATGTTACAACTTTTTTTTTTTTGAGACAGAGTCTTAATTTGATGCCCAGGCTAGAGTGAGTGCCATGGCGTCATCCTAGCTCACAGCAACCTTAAACTCCTGGGCTCAAGCAATCCTCCTGCCTCAGCCTCCCAAGTAGCTGGGACTATAGGCATGTGCCACCATGCACGGCTAACTTTTTTTTCTATTTTTAGTTGTTTGGCTAATTTCTTTCTATTTATAGTAGAGACGGGGTCTTGCTCTTGCTCAGGCTGGTCTCAAACTCCTAGGCTCAAGCAATCCTTCCTCTTCAGCCTCCCAGAGTGCTAAAATTACAGGCATGAGCCACTGTGACCGGCCTACAAATTTTCTTAATAGTAGAAGAGACCAGACGTAGCAATTTGCCCTTCAACTTGAAAGGGGTATTTCAACGTGTCCCATGTGGTGGACCCCTACCAACTTCACTAAGGTGGCAGGCCCCTGAGTTTTACAGGATCCATTTTCCAACATCTGGTGTGCATGTCTCACCAAAGTCTCTAGAGTAGCTGGTACTCCTGCTCACTAGATTCAAATCAGTACATCATAAACATATTGGATAAATATGACATCTTTTTGAACTGAGAGGTGTTTAACATCATTACAGACTAGACTGCAACAGAAAGCCGAACAGTTGCTGTAACCCTGTGCTAGAAACATACAGACGTATTTCTGGCCCTGTCTAAAGCAAACTACATCTAATGATCTTTGCTAACAGATACAGAGAAAAAGAGCATTTTCCAGATCTATTGCTTCCTGTTAGTTGCTAGGGAATGTGATGATTTTCTCCAGCAATGAAACCACATCTGGATGAGCAGCTGCAATTGGAGTCAGGGCATGATTATATTTTCATTAATCCAATTTCATAATTGTCATGTCTATCCATCTTCTGCACAGGCAAAACCGGTGAGCTGAATGAGCTGTGATTAGAATCACCACCCCAGTATTTTAAAAATTCTTAATGTTGCCATTAATCTTTACAGTCTTTCTAGGGATGTGGTGGTGTTTTTTGTTTTCATATTTTGTACATAAAGGAAGGGCTAGTGGTTTCTACTTGACTTTCCCAACCATAATAGTCCCCTTTCCATAGAGTCAGAAAATCATGTGGGAATTTGGGTCAGTTGCTGATTATGTGTGATCCAATTATGCATTTTGAAACTCAGATGGTAATCATAGGATGCGTTTAGGTATCCACTGGGCCCAGGATGGACACTGAGGTGATCATCTGACCTTTGTAAGTTTTTATTCTGACTCCTGTACCCTGGTATTATTTTAGTCTTCAGAAATTCTTGAAGGGTCAGAGCCAGCGTCTAATGTTCTTGAAAATTCTGATTAATTTCCTTTCACCAATGCACAGCAACTCTGATATATATTTACAAGTCTTTTGGGGAAAGCTAGGAGAAATATTTACAATATTCATTTTTGGTTATGTACCTAGGTCTTTCTTCAAGGGTATTCAGCCTTCTCTTCATTAAAAGGACACTGTTATGGTAAATTGATTGAGGGGTGGCTATGAATTTGTTGCAATTTAAGGCTGATTCCATTCAACAGATAGTTTTACCTATGCAAATGTGATAGACTGCTTATCTATTTCAGTTCTAAGGATACAGTGATCAACTATTCAACACCAAAGATCTTTTCAGTATAGACAATTCTGATTGCGGCTTCAACTGGGTTCTCTAATACCATTACCATTACCATTTTATCTCTGAGTATTAAGTGCCACTATTTGCCATCTGCTGCCTTAGTAGCCCATTATCCTCACTGAACTCTGGAAGCCTAGTTCTACTTCTAGTTGTTTCTACTTATGTTTCTATCCTGTATAAAGTAATCTCTAAGGAAGTTTTTATGACACTGGGGACTCACCACATGAATATATGTCTTCTAGACCTAGTGAAGACAATGTATTCTGGATCTACCAGAGGAGTATTTGAGGAGGTAAGGAAAGAGATATGACATGATAAATCCACTCTAACATTCCAATCTCTCTGGCTTTGGTTATATTCCTCTATAATATGACAGGAAAGTTCTGGTATTTTAATTTAATTTAATTTAGTTTAATATAATTTAAGCCATACTGACAGCAAAGAAAAATGTCAAATCTAATCCCATCACTTTAACCCATTGAATCCAGAATCTATGCTTAGTGAGCCTGTATCAATCTATTAAACTTAAATCAAATTCATATTTCTCACACTTTAATATGACACATGTATGATTATCCTACACTTGTTTCTTAGGTTTCTGTAAATATAGAACATCAAGATCATATGTGATTTGGGGGGGTGTATGTAACACTTTTGATGTCTCACACTTTGTGTATTACGCTCTGGGACCTGTTAAAATTTGAATCTGTTCATAGATACAGTACCAATAAAAGTGACTGTGGATGGGACATAAGGATGAATAGGAGTCCCTCACAAGGCAACTCTCTTTTTTGGAATCTTTCTATATCTACCCGTCTTAATTTTTAGGAACTCAGTGCTTCCCAATCAATACCCTTAGTTTATCATAAGAAGCTTGGAAATTTGGAAATTCAATTTGCATTATGAGTCAATCACCTACAGCCTTCCAATTTGGGTATGATTTTAAAAAATGTCAGTTCTGCAGAAGATGAGAATTTCTCATCTCATATACAAGATGAACTTTTCTTTTGTAGTAGTAATAGAAACTTTATTACAAGAAAGTTGGGCTATAAGTAATGTCCCAAGTTCATCATTACAAAAGTTTTATTTTTAGTTATTATGGGTACATAATACTTGTATATATTTATAGGGTACATGTGATGTTTTGACATAGGCATATAGTATGAATTAATCAATTTAGGATAATTATAGTATCCATCACCTCAAGCATTTATTATTTCTTTGTGTTAGGAACATTCCAATTTCACTCTTTTAGTTATTTTAAAGCATACCAGAGGTTGGGAAGGGTAGAGGGAAGGGGGGAGATAAAGTGGAGAGGGTAGAAGGGTACCAAAATATAGTTAGATAGAATGAACAATATTTGATAGCACATCACATCATTTTTTGCTCCAAGTTTTTTTTTTCCAGTTTACTTAAAAACAATAAAAAAACTTCCAAGTACAAAAATAATGTGTCTGCTGCATAATTCTGCTTTCCAAATTTCTTGCAAAATGTTTTATTTGGATCATTGCTAACCTACAATTATGTAGGGAAGATAATTTTGGTAAAAATCATTTTAGCCTAGCTAAGTTGGCATAGTAGAATTCTACTACATTTAGAAATAGTGCCTTCTTGGTGAAAAGATTTTTTTTGTAGGGGGGTAAGATGGTAGTAATCACAGAACTATTAATATTAAATTTGTTACTAAGAGTAAATGATTTTTTAAGTTTTTATTTTCTTATGTTTATTTTATAGGTTATATATTTCTAGAAATTTTTTTTTCCATTTTATCTAGGTTTTGCTTATTTACTTAGAGCACTGGTTCTTAATGAGGACTCATTTGCTTATTTTTGAAATCTTATTGATAACTACTGTATAATTGTTTATAACAAAAAAATAAAATGCCTTCAAGTTAAAAATCAGGTTTGAAACAGAAATTTCTAACTACCAGCCCTGAGAAATTCAAAGGATATATGCGTTAGTGTGGAAAATACTTGGATTTACTTATATATTCTAAAATTTTATATATATAAACTTTATAAATTTTATGATGTGTAATATGAATTTATATGAATAAATTGCTTATATTTGTTTAAATATATTAATTTTATAGGAAATTATATATAATGTAAATTGCACACATAAAAATAACTATTACTACATATAAATTTTAATTTTCCTCTTTACTGCATGCATAAGACAATTTTTATAATTAACTAAAATAATTTTTGACATAATATTGTAATTAATTATAAAAATATTTAGATACAGCTTGCTTTGTATAAAATAGTTCATGATCTTTGGTGTGTATTGTGGTTAACTGAGTAAGATTGATGAAAATGCAAATTTCTGTCCTTTCATTCAGAGATTCTGATTCAAGTTTTAAAATTGAACAGATCACTTTCCTTAGCGTCTATCTATATACTCCTTAGAAATGTAAGAAATCTTGAGATAGTATGAGTTTTTGTGTCCCCTTACTGATAAGTAAATGTATGTGTGATGGATTTTTTTCTGTTATAAGCTTTAATTTTAGCACCTAACCCTATAATGAGTTTAGGAAGAAGGATACCTATAACTCCCATTTACCACAAAGCACCTTATTATTTAACCTGGTTGATGTCAGTGTTCAGCAGAAAGGAAGGTAGAACCTAGACAAAATAATGCTAAAAGATGATTAAAATATAAGATAAAAGATATAAATGCATTTTTTAAAGAAACTATTTTATTTAAATTTACATACTATGAAAGCAACAGAAATAGCCTATTATTATATAGTAGAATGGGTAATTTTTAAATAGTTCACAGGGGAGATGAATTTAAAACTGGGCCTTGAAAATGGTTTTATGCCTGGATATAGCCAGGATAATAGGCTATAGTAACAGAAGCAGACAATGAAAGCATCAAAGTATTCTCTTTGTTGTTGATTTCACAGTGCCACATCTCTAATTATTTTTTAGTAAAGAATTAAAATAGTTTAAAGTACACATATGCATAAATAAATCTATTCAGGTAGTAATAGCAGAGACAGATGTTTATATTTTCATGTATGTACTTACATCTTAATTTAAGTAAAAAATGTATCAACAAAACCTAGTCTTACGTATTATATTCACTATTTTACTTTTCTATTACTAACTGAATTAGTAAGTTACTAGTGGATGAATAGAATTGAGATAAAAATCTTCCAAGGACCTATGGAAGACTAAGAATTTTGAATATTTACTCCAAAACTTTATATCTTCAAATGATTGTACCAGTCTTATCTTAAAATATATGTAATAAATTACTAAAGTCTTAAACATTTACTTTAACTAGGAAATCTAATTCCTGAAGAGAAATGTCTTTCCCATTTGCGCTTGCATTTTTCTTCTTTTTCAAAAATTTTAACAAAATCAACTATAAAAAAGAAACACAAAACATGACAGAAAGAATGTAGCCTCAATTTTGGAAGCCATTTTCAATCTCTTTAAGTTTAGCATTCAGGTTACTGTTTTCTTTTCTTTTCCTTTTTTAAATCTGTTGCCCTGAGTGCCCTGACATCAGCCTAGCTCACAGCAACCTCAAACTACTGGGCTTTAGAGATCCTCCTGCCTCAGTCTCCCGAGTAGCTGGGACTACAGGTGCATGACACAACCTGCTAATTTTTCTATTTTTAGTAGAGACAGGTCTCATTCTCGCTCAGCCTGGTCTCCAACTCCTGAGCACAAGTGATCCTCCCTGCCTTGGCCTCCCAGAAGGGGATTACAGGTCTGAACAACTATGCCAGCCCTAGGTTACTTTTTATTGTTGCTAATATCCAACTCTAGGGTTATTTTCCACACTATTACTTCTTGTCCCTGACTCATCTGAAGTGGTTTCTCAAATTCTTCCTTCTGTTTTCTCAGTTAACTTCATGTCATTTGGAATCACTTACGATATATCTCTGTCTAAAGGAATTCTAGAGGTGAAAAGAAGAAGAAGAAAAAAAACAACTAATATGCTTCATGGTGACCTCATGATTATCTGGAAAGCAGGTCTGAATTTAACCTTTTTTGTTTTATCTAGAAACTTTATTAGAACACGGAGTTAGATGTGGGGGATTTTTCACAATTATCATAACTACAATAATTAAATGCTTTTACTAGAATGGAATAAGGGATTTTATATGGCAATTCAAGGTCACCTATTTTTGAACGCCATCCAGGCCAGAAAAATACAATTAGTTAAACACCATTTATAGAGAATCCTTAAAATAATGAACATATACACTTTTAAAATTTTTCAGGCTGGTCTAATCTACAGTGATCATTAAGTAATTTACCACATGGTTGTGTGCAACATTTATTCCTCTAGAATTTTTTCTTTTGCTTTTTTTCTTGAGAATATCTTTGTATTTAAATATATATACATGTATCTGTATATATGTGTGTATATATGGTTATATCATTCTGCTTAAACACTGCAATGATTCCCATTAAAATTAGAATCCCATTAGCATTTCCACACAGAACAGATTTTGAACATGGTTTACAAGGCTTAATCCCCTCTGGTTTACTTCTATGTCCTCACTTCCATTTCACCTTTGCCATGGTCACAGTCTTATTATTTCACTTTAAACCTGTGCTGCCTTCTTCTTTCTGATGGGATATTCTGCCATCAGACCTTCCTAAGGCTACCTCCTTCATTCAGATACATATCTCCATTTCACCTTTTTAAAAGCTCTTTCTTAACCATTGAACTCTGTGGAATATGTTCTATTTTACTTCTTTCTTAGACTTTAAACTTGTCTAATATAATTCTGTTCATTTTATTTTTAACATGTTTACCATAGTCTGTTTCAATTTGCCACATTCTTTTAACTACACATATTTATAAATTGGTATTTTGCATAACTTTTATTCAAAATAGAATATGCACCTGATTTTTTAATCATATAGCAGAAATCAATTTATAATAAAAACAATAATCCCCTATTTCACCACTCACCACAAATTACACAATTTCTCAGCAGCAAATGCTTTTGATAATTCTATTTTCAATTGTTTTTGTGGGTACTTAAATATTATTTTGTAGTTTGGAAAGTGAAACTATTAATAGAACTAGAGTTAACCATGCGATTTTCAGCAACTTAATGTAGACATTAACTAAATTTTTAAAATATGAAGGCAAAGAAAAATATCATGTTAGGCACTTTATTATGTATCCTTTCTTACCAACTCAATATAAAAATTATTTATAATGCTTTTTTCCCAAAGTCATAAAGGAAAATTTAATATCAGGTAGAAAATATTTAAGCAGGAGATGAAATATTATCAGGCTTTACATCTAATATCCAGGTAAATTACGTTATGTGTCAAGGAAAGTAGCTCTTAGGTGAAGACAATTAAATTTAAAGAGATAAATCCAATTAACAAAGGATTCTTATAACAGATTGAAATGTCAAAATCTAAAATGATGTATTAGAGAAAATAGTTTTGCAACTATAACAAAATTATCTCCTTCTAAAGTGTTAATGTTTCTGAAATTTTACTCTAGCAGCTAAATTAACAACTTATTGATGATTAAGGCTAAATAAATGAAGAAATGACAGTGCATATTTATTTTAAGAATGTTGTAAAACACACAAAAAAGTTGTAACACAAACAGTATGTTATTATAAACATAGCATATTGATGTCAAATGGTTTCTACTACAGTATTGATAAAATATATTGTAAGAGTATTTCTATTCACAGCAACTATTACATTTATCTATTTCTTCTTTAATTTGTGAAGAGCATTTTTTATTCATTTTTGTTACAAATTTAGGAATAAAGTGTGAGATTTTATGGTTGGAATTAAGGGATCCAAATCAATATATATTCAATAGCTTATATAGTCCAATAACTTCAACTAACATTAGAAGATGCACAAAGAATTTGGAGCATAGAAGTAAAATTTTCACATAAAATTATCAACCTAGGTACCTTTCTATTTTTTAAGTATAAAAAATAAAACTTCCCTTTTTAGAATAATATTAATGGTGCTTTTATTTATAATTGTTTACAATCATAAGCAGTGACACCATAGAGAATTTAACTAAATTTATTTTAATAAAGATTATTTGTCATTTTCAATAACATTCATGTTTTAAATTAGAGCAAAACACTCTGAATTTATTAATTTTGTCAAGTTTAAGAATATGTAGGTGATATGGAATCATTTTTACAACATCTGAATTCATATTTGTCATAGAAGATAATACTAGCTAAGCTTTTTAGTGCCCTAGTTGTGAATATTAGTCTTGATAATTTTCAAGAGATTTCCTTAGCTTCTATAGGATATATTTTAACTGGAATTCCACTTCGAATTTTTAGATTCATTTGTTTATTCACTTATTTATTCATTCATCAAATAATTAACTATACCCTATTTTCTAGTCAGTAATTTACTAACTGCCCACTCTCTGTCACACACTGCTCTAAATAATGGAGTTAGAGTGGTTAAAATGTCAGGCAGGATTCCTGCTCTCATTGAGTTTACACTTCTATTGGGAGAAAAAAAGGAGATACAATTTTAAAGGTAAGTAAACACAAATCATAACAAGTGCTTAGCAAAGGATTAAACAACTAATATAATAAAAAGCCTGTTAGCAACAAAAATCAGTAAATGCCATTAGGAAAATAGTCAGTACATATGGTGTTTGTTTTTCCATTATTTAGATACTTCACTTAAAATAATGGTCTCCACTTCCACGCAAATTGTTGCAAAGGGCCTTAATCCATCCTTCCTCATGTCTGCCTGGTATTCCATAGGATACATGCACCTGATGGGCACTTGAGCTGATTTCACATCTTTGCAATTGTGAATTGTGCAACAATAAACATTTGAGTGCAGGTGTCTCTTTGATAAAATTTCTTTTTTCCCTTATCCAGTAGTGAGATTGCTGGATCAAATGGTAGGTCCACTTTTAGTTCTTTGAGGAATCTCTATGCTGTTTTACATAGAGGTTGTACTAATTTGCGGTACCACCAGCAGTGTATAAGCATTCCTTTGTCTCTATATCCATGTCAGCATCTATTGTTTTTGGAATTTTTGATAAAAGCTATTCTAACTAGAGTAAGGTGCTATTTCATTATTGATTTAATTTGCATTTCCCTGATGATTACTAATATTGAGAATTTTTTCATAAGTTTATTAGCAATTTGTCTATCTTCTTTTGAGAAGCTTCTGTTCTTATCTTTTGTCCATTTTGTAATGGGGTTGTTTGTTTTTTTCTTGCTGATTTTCTTGAGATCTTTGTAGATTCTTATTATTAGCCCTTTGTCAGATGCATAGCTTGCAGATATATTCTGTAGGATGTCTATTTGCTTTGTTATTTTCTTAACTGTGAAGAAGCTTTTTAATGTAATCAAAATCCATTTATTTATTTTTGTTGCTGTCATTGCTGCTGGCATCTTCTTCATGAATTCTTTTCATAGGCCCATATCTAGAAGAGATTTCCCAACATATTCTTCCAGCATTTTTATGGTTGCACGCTTTACATTTAATTCTTTTATCACTCTTGAATTAATTTTTTGTGAGTTGTGAGAGATATGGATCCTGTTTCATTCTTTTACATGTAGCTATCTAATTCTTCCAGCATAATTTATTTAATAGGACTTCTTTTCCCCGGTGTATATTGTTGTCTGCATTGTTAAATATAAGTTGGTTATGTTTGGATGGTTTTATATCTGGGTTCTTTGCTCTGTTCCATTGGTCTGTGTTTCTATTTTTGTGCCAATATCAGGCTATTTTGTTTACTAAAACCTTATAGTACAGTTTGAAGTCTGGTAATGTGAGGTCTACAGATTGATCCTTTTTGCTTAAGATTGCTTTGGCTATTTGGGCTCTTTTCTGGTTCCAAAGGAAACATAGAATTATTTTTTTCTATATATGTGAAATATGACATGGTATTTTGATGGGGATTGCATGAAATCTATAAATCATTTTCGATAGTATGGACATTTTAACAAAGTTGATTCTACCAATCCATGAACATGATATATTTCTCCATTTGTTTGTGTCATCTGAAATTTCTTTCCTCAGTGTTTTATAGTTCTCTTTTAGAGATCCTTTACCTCCTTGGTTAAGTATATTCCTAGGTATTTTTATTTTCTTTGTGGCTATTGTGAATGGTACTGAGTCTTTGTTTTGACTCTCAGCTTGACTATTATGTCTCAATTCTTTCCATGTTTTAAAATCTGCTTTAGAAAAATGAAAATTTAACCTATGAAAGTGCAATGGCATGCCAATGAATTCCTCATCTTAAGAATTATTTTTTAATATACAAATGTACAACCAGGTTTCCTGGTCAAAATTTTGTTTATATGTATTTCAGATATATTTGTGGGAAGAGAAAGTGAGTTTAAATAACATTTATGTTCAAGAGAGAGAGAGAGAGACAGACAGATAGACAGACAGACAGAGATACCTGGAAGAGCCTGTGTATGAAAACTTTTCTCAGCAGTGCAGGAATGCTATCTATCCACTGAGTGAGATAATGCATGTTTGTACTTTGCCTAGGTCACTTCAATAGATTTTATCACATAAAATTAATAAATAATAGGTAAGATAAATGTAAATGTGTAATAAAAGTATTTTCAGCCTTGATTGTTTCCTTTATTTTTCATGATAGATGAGACAAGTAAAACAATTGGGGGTAAAATTCAAGCAGTGTGAAAAATAAAAATAAATCTGAAGAAAGTAATTCTATTAAGTTCATGATTCATATTTTGCAAAAACTCTTAAGATTTTATCACCACATTCACAATAACAGTGTATTTCTCCTATTACATTCAATATTTAATCGTCACCCTTAGATTATACTTTGTAATTAATGGATGCACTAGATATTAAATTCTCTGAATTTCAGAATCATGCTTAATATAGTTAAGATAATTGCTGCAAAAAATATGGATTGTTAAGTTTCATTAGCCTACCTCTGTATGATTTATAGTCTTTTATCTTGAATAATGTAGTTTGAGACAATATATGTATGATCCTTCATAGTGAAGGTGCCTTTCTTCTCTTGCTACATATAAAGTATCATTTATTCCTTCTATGAATATTAAAAGACTGGCTTAAATTATAACAGCATCTTTCAGGGGTTATCGTTAGTACTTCAAGAGCAAATCTAATATCTTTCATGGTAGATGATCACAATAAATGAGACAGTCACTAAATAACTCAAATAAAAAATGTAGGTCTCATCCCATCTGTGACTTTTGACCTTAAATCAATTCTTTTACTCAGCCAGTTAGGAGTTGATTCACAGATTGATGTTGAAAAATTGATATTTAAGACCATATTTTAAAATTTCCTAATGATTATGGAAAAAATTTAGCAATAATATTTTGTAATTCCCATAAAACATAGTTTCTATATATATATAACCTAAACCTTTTAAAGTCTTGTCTCTACTTACTATTAAGTGAGTAATCCTGAACCTAACTTTAACCTTTGCTAACCTCAGTTTCTCCATTTAAAAAGTTTATTAGTATCATAATTACCCTTTAGGGTTTCTTTGAGATTGGATGAGAGCATAAAAAAAAAGTGAAATGTGGAGAGGAATATGTGTTTATTATTATGTTTTAAAATAATAGGGTGGTTATCAAAAATACCTTGGAACTTGAGAGAGTAAGAAATCCACAGAAATAATAAGTCAGAGCAAGAAAGATCATTGGTGGGATAAATCCCCTTCAATTATCAGAAATCCAATGGTGTTCATTTATCATTTCAGAGTTCCAACCATTTTATCTGTATTTTTATAGGCAAGTCCTGGATGACACTCAGAAAAAAAAATATGTATCTATGTGTGACCTCTTTGTCTCCATACACATAATTATCATCTAGAAGTGGGGTTTATAGTTTGATTTTCCAGTAATTTCTCCAACATTAGAAATTCAGAAGTGTGGACTGAATTGTGTTTCCCCAAAATTCATATATTGAATCCCTAAACCTATGGTGTCTGTACTTGGAAATAAGGCCTTTAAAGAAGCAAGTAAGGTTAAGTGAGGTCGTAAGAGTGAGACCGTAATACAATAAGACTAGTGTCCTTAAAAGAAGAGAGAGACACCAGGCATATACAAGCACAGAGAAAGGACATGTGAAGATGCAATGAGAAGGTGACCATTTGCAAGCCAAGGAGACTCTAGGCCTCAGAGGAGAAACCAACAGTGCCAGCACCTTAATCTTGGACTTCTAGTATCCTGAACTGTGAGAAAATAAATATCTGTTTTTTAATATATTCAGTATGTATTATTTTATTACAACAGCCTGAGTAAACTAATCATTTGGACTTAAATGATTCCTTTTCCATTGCTTATTTCTGTAATTTCTTCTAAAATCTTATACTGTTTCTTTCTGTGAAGACATCCCTGAATCCAGTCTTTCTTCTCTATTAGCGTTGATCTTGCCTTTCTGTTTTTTTATGTACAATATTCTATTTTAATTGTAAATATTATTATTGGTATGAACATATCTATGTCCCAGCTTCTCTGCCTTCAAACACACAGTGAAGTCTGACATCACCTACTTAAAGGGAGGAAGATTATTCTTATTATATTTAAATTAGCCCAAAACATATATCAAATATCAATTTGGCCTTCAATAAAAGCTTATCAAAAATTTGAGTAATAAATACTGTTTTAAATGTAGAATTATATGGAAATTAAAATCTATCATGATCATTCTATGCTTTATGTTAGCACTGTGTTTGAAATACATTTAGAATTTATTTCATTTTATAAATTCAAAAACTTAAAATATCAACCCTTGTATAATCACTGTCAAAATACTACAGATAAACAATAAGCATTCTCTGTGTCTTTTAAAACAAACTAAAAAGATTACATTTGACAACTCATACTCAAGCACTTTATTCCAGGGTCAAACTTAACACTTTTATATCATTCTTTAGACTGTAGGTACAAGCACATGTTTTTGTTCATTTTCTGTTATACTGGCGTGACATGTCATAAAGGATTGCTAGTGATTAGGAGCAATATGAAGTTGACATAAAATTGATGTTTCACTTCAGAAGAATAGCATGGAAAATCTGAAATATTTGTCTATCAATGCTTGCTGGGCATTCTGTTTCAAAATGACAAAAATCACCTCAGTTTTGTTCTATATTTTTTACAAAAGCTGAAAATTGCATAGGCTGGCTTAAAATTCCCCTTGATGAAAATTTTAATCATTTCTTACATAAAATCTAAATGTGATAACAAAAAGAACAAAATGTTCTTATGACTTCATCAAATATTATAGGTTAAATGCCATATACCATCCTTCCTTCAATGTTTTAAAATAAATTCATTGACTTGTACTTCTTAATGTTGAACTGTTATGAGAGGACAATAGACAGAAACAGCATGGAGATGCTGTCCTTCACAATGGATTATATTCTACCAAAAAGAGCATGTGCATGTGAGACAAATTTACTGTGCATTGTAAAGTTTATGAATCTGTTAAGTATCATGGCTGAACCTGGTAATGATGCGCATTGGTGTGCCTGTGTTAAGCTAGTCTATCCTCTGGAGTTAGAGGAGCCAGAAGTAATTTCTTAACATGACCAAAATGAATTGTAGTTCAGATGAAAGATCTGAAGTCAGAGCAAATGAACCATCATCAATGTGACATATGTGAGAACAAGGAATGATGGAGGAGTTCAGGTGGATGTCATAACCACATGTTCTCCCTCTCTCTCTTCCTCACTCTCTCTTTCATTCTCTCTCTCTGTCTCTCATACACACAAACACACACAATATACATTAAAACTAGTTAAAGAGGAGGAGGGAGAGTTAGAATAAGGCAAAGTTATGGGAGAACTGTTTTATTTAGAGGATTTACCATATTATTTGAGGATTTGAATGAAGTGGACAATGATATAGAACTAAGCCTCATGATCATTTAAAATATTTTCCCCTATCAGTAGCTTGTGAAGGTAGAAAACTCATTAAAATATGTTTTTATATGCCACATAATCCAAACATAACAAAAATATTCTGGAGAATCATCTAAAAACTAGAGAGAATAGTTGAAAAGAGCTATATTATGCTAAAATAACAGGCCCCCAGATCTCTGTCATTTTCAAGAAAATTTGTCACTAATCTTACATGTTTATTTTGGAATATCAATAGTGCTCCATCTCAACAAGTACTTCCATATTTTTTATTTAAAGAAGAGAGAATGCAATGTGGTAAACCACTCACTATTTTTTGAAATCCTCAGTTTGGAAATAACATAAGCCATTTCCACTCTCATTTTGTTAGGAAAAAACAAAAAAAAAAAACCAGAGCCATGTCTAAGTTCAACAAGGAAATATATAATACTCTTTCATGGACTGGTCTCACAGAGAGGGTAAAAAATAGTTGAAGACTAATATATTCCACCATATTGGAAGGATAGCAAAATGATAAGGGTATGAGTTACAAAAATTAAAAATAGAACCAGCATATGATTCAGGAATCCCACTACTAGGTACATATCGTAAGAAAATAAAATCAGTATGTTGAGGAGATATCTGCACTCCATGTTCATTGCAGCATTTTTTACAATAATTAAGTTATGGAATCAACTAAGTTTCCATCAACAGACAAAGAACAGACAAATGAACAAAGAAAGTGTGTTATAAATACAGTAGGATAGTATTCAATTTTTGAAAAGGAAGAAATTTTGCACTTTACAACAACATGGATGAACTTGGAAGACATTATGCTAAATAAAATAAGTGAACCACAGAAATACAAACATTGCATGTTCTTATTTATATGTGGGAGGGATCTGAAGCAATTGAACTTACTGAAACAGAGAATGGAATGGTGGTTAGGAGGTAGAGAGAATGGAGAGATGTTCATCAAAAGGCACACAATTTCAGTTAGGCAGGAGGAAAAAAAGGTATTTTTTTATGTACTTAAGGTATTTTTAAGTATTTAAGGTAATGGGTATGTTGACTGTTTGCTTTAATCATTCCACATTGTAGGCATATATGATAACATTACTTTAGAGTATATAAATATATACAATTATAATATGTCGATGTAGGACAAAACAAATAAACATACACAATCCCTTGCATATGGAAATCCTCAACCCTGTCTCATCTCAGAACCTTCATGAAAAACCCAAACTAATCTTTTTTCCCTGTTCTCTTTTCAGACCTACTTAGGAGTTGCCATGCACTACCCAGAAAGACACCTTATTCAGGAATGACTTTTCATACCCCCTTCATGTATATGCCTGGCATCATTAGTCTCAATAGCTAAACCAAATTTTAGATGGGGTCCATCCTTTTCTTATAGATAATTATAATACTACTTTGTTATCCCATACTCTGAATGTATCAGGAATGTATTAACTAATAAAAAAGATAAGGTCTTCTTTTAATTATTCACAGATATTTTTAAGGAGAAAAAATAGTCAAATATCATAATTCTGATTTTTAATGTAAATGAATTTTGCTCAAGTTAATGTGATTTATATAGCTTTAAAAATTAGGGCTCCTAAATCAAAGGTTTCTCTCTACTCAGGTAATATATTGTCCTCAGTCAGGTCAATTTGTCATTTCAAGTCCTACTTGTGAGATGAAGAAACTGACTCTCAATAACTTGACCACTTTACAATGCTTACTTTCTATGGTTCTATTAAATGTGTTTAAAAATGCCCTATTGTGTATTCTAGTAAAGAAAGATTTGTACAGGACCTTTAATGATAAAATTGAAAAGCACTTCTTAAGGTAATATATTGCTATGTAACAATAACTTTTAAAAGTATTTTAAAGGTTTAATTAAGAAATATTTATTGAAACCTTAAAATCTGTACCCCCATAATATGCTGAAATAAAAAAAAAAGAAATAAAGGCAATTAAATAACTCTTGGATTTGGGTTAATTTGCATAACGGTCATAAGAGACAATAGAGCTTCTGGCCAGGCACTTAGAGGGGTCACATGTATGTTTTTCAGTACGGAGTCTAGATTAGTTGATTCCCATCCAGTGGGCAGTGTCAACTGCCAGGCACATGGGTGTGTGAGTCTGCACCTGGTTCTTGCATCCAGCCATCCTTTGTTCCACCACAGTTAATGCTACCTAGAGCAGAGGACATTACTCCTATGATATCTGCCCAAGTTGAAAATTTGTGAGCAAAATATACCATTCTTTCTAGATGCATGGTGAGATTTAACCCTTCACCCACATATATTTATTTATTAACCCAACAAGGCTCTGAGGAGACATTTGTGAACAAGTTGTGTCTAGGTATGTTCACCAATGTATTCACATATCACACACATATATACTTACCAGACAACAATCTTATAAGTAAATATATTGAACATGTTCACACATCCATGTATGTATAGAATTAAATAGACAGAAGAAAGTTAACCTAGCATTTGACTAAGATAATGCTCTAAGGATATAATAATATGAGATAGGATGCCATATAATAATTCCCAAATTTTACTTCTATTACTATCTTTTAACATATGTTTTTAATTGTAGAATCTCTTTTATAATTTCTGAAAGAGATAACCTCCAATTTCCTAATCCCTGTTTTAGTTTACATTTAGACTTGCTTTTGCATTTTTTTTTTTTTTTACTTTCATTTACAAGTTACCTGGTCATAGTGAGATGATCTGTCTTGAAGTCCTAGTATTACTAGCTTCACATCCCAAGGTAATCATAAAATTCAACAATGTGGCTGACTGAGGTTTTATAATAATTTTTGCCTTCTGTATAAAAGCCAATGAAAGTTTTTGGGTAACACTTTCAGTAAAATGACAAAATAAGATATAATTTTTCCTCTAGACAATGAGACACACATTTCTCAAGTATACACAAATTTATGTCATCGGTTTCTGTTGAAAAACAAAAGTGTTGCTATTCTTGTTATTTTTTTATTTCTCTACTTAATTGTTAATATCACACATATGCTTTTATTTTTTAATCTAAACCCCACGTAAC
The DNA here is from genome assembly GCF_040939455.1 of Microcebus murinus. Taxonomy (NCBI): domain Eukaryota; kingdom Metazoa; phylum Chordata; class Mammalia; order Primates; family Cheirogaleidae; genus Microcebus; species Microcebus murinus. Next base: position 21,582,580 of record NC_134114.1, read on the forward strand.
ATTATATAATATCATGACTTTAAAAGTATTATAGAGATTTTTAAGGCTTATCATTTTCCACTTAATTTGGTTAAAGTAAAAATTTTCACTTAGTATTTGTTTACAAGTATACATCAAAAAATCAATTTCTCATTTACCATAAAAATCCAGTGTATACTAAATGATCTTGTTAATTTAAACATAAATAATGGAGTTATTATGTTAATATAAATGATAAAATTACTGAGCAACATATGTACAGGCATATCCCATTTATTTAATAATTATGTATGTGAATTATAAATACATTTGCAATTCTATGAGGCATTAGATACATTATTAATTTTTTATTGAAAAGAATGAAAACTGGTTGCAAAGACTACATAGTTTATTATTGGACAGAATGAAAATATCAAAAATTTTAGATTATAATTTTTAATCTGTCATTTACTAAATGTATAAATGTGTCAGATAGTTACACTGGCCAGTCCTGCAAATTTAAATGTATAAATGAATAAGAAAATAAATGGGGAAATTAATCTCCAGGTACCTGGCAGATTGAACAGAGAGAGACAGTGAATGTAGATGTCCTAGACATCATAAAATATTTCATAAAGCATTTATACTTTTAGCTAATATAAAAGTAATAAAAAAGTCTTTCTGTGTTCCCAATACAAAGAGGAAAGAATTAACCATGCATAGCAAAGAAATGTGAAAGATATAAGGAAATCATTTTTGTAGTGTGTGTATATGAGTTTGAATTTGCCTTATTGAAATAAAAGTGGTTGTAATAACAATAACAAAAACCTAAGGGGAGAAAAAGCCCAATGAAAAAATCTGGTTTAAAGGCATTAAAGCTACCAACTTGGGTTATTGTAATACAACTGAAAAAGATAACTTTTGTTGAAGACGAGCAGTTATAAGATATATTATAGAATTAAAGACAGTGCAAGAGTTCAAAAAATGGAGAAACTACCTAAGAAATTATAAATCATAAAATAAACCTAAAGTCTTTATAAACCGTTCCAAGTTAGAGAAGCCATAATAGGAATCTTTAAAACTGACTGCAACCTTGTAAAATAAATATAGGAAGATTTGAGCAACAACCAAGGACTATGTTGATGAAAAAGCATTGACAATAAAATTATGCTAGGAAAAAATATAAAACATAAGCGATGGGTTAAACTGATACAATGAAGTTGAAGAGGAAATTAATACATTGAAAGATATAACAAATATTTTTTAAAAATTGTTCAGAGAGATGTGTTGGGAAATAACACAAAGGAAGTTAAGAATGAGGCAAGAATGATGTGTTCAGAAGTAAAATACAAGAGGCAAGAGCAGACAGAAGACTTAACATTGTGATTGAAATGCCAGAAAAATAGAACACAGACGTAATGGCTTAGATTATTTTTTTTCATAATTAAGGAAAGGTATTTGTTTTCAGACTTAAAAACACAGAGTCACTAGCAGAGTAAATTAAAAAAAGAACCTACTGGATTCTTTTCACTGTAACTTCTTGCACAATAATGCTTCATTCAAGTATTTTTTTATGGTGAATATCTAGAAGGAAGAATTAGTAGTAGTATGCTCTCTTATTACATTTTACATGCACTAATTCTGTTTGTAATATAATTGACAGTCATTTGAGTATGGAATAATAGCTTGGCAATTATTTTCTTTGGGACTTTAAAAAGATTATTCCATCATATTTTGGTTTGTATTATTGTGTATGAAAAGTTATTGTCAGCATGACTGACATTCAATTGTATGGAATCTGTCTGTACTTTTTAGTGCATTTCAAGATTTTTATCTTTATTAATCATGTGAAAAATTTAAATATATAATTCAATACAAAGGAAAATAATACCAGAATGTAGCAGTGGGATGCAAGAATCAATGATGAAAAGGATATTAACAAAATGTGACAAATCTGCATAATTATCAATAGAAAACGCTTACAACTATTCTTACTTTTTTATACAAATGTGGATTAAATATCAAAAATTACACTATGAAAATAGGAGGACACTGCAGAAGTTCCAGCTTCTTAAAATTGTGAACTGGCTGAAAAAGAAGATAACAATATGAATTATCATTAAACACAAATTAATTCATATATTTACCATATTTGTAGTTAAAAACCTTTAAATCATAAAGACTGATTTGCTAAATTGTGTTAATCATTGTAACTTAAATTTTCAGTAAGATTTAATTTTATCATAAGTATTAGATAATATGTATATGTTTATATCTCAAAATATATAAAGAAATATCATTTTGCACTCTTTAATTTGTCAAAAATAATTATAATCCAACATGACCATGTGGGCTTAATCCCAGGGATACAAGGATGGTTCAACATACATAAATCTATAAATATAATTCACTGCATAAACGGAAGCAAAAACAAAGACCAAATTATCATCTCAGTAGATACAGAAAAAGCATTTGAAAAACTCCAGCACTCTTTCATGACAAAAAAAATCAACAAACTGGTAACAGAAGGAATATGTCTCACAATTATAAAAGACAACATCATACTGGATGGGGAGAAGTTGAATGCATTCCCCCTAAGAAGTGGAACAAGACAACATTGCCCACTGCAACCACTTCTATTTAACATGGTACTGAAAGTCTCAGCCAGAGCAATCAGGCAAGAGAAAGAAATAAAGGATATCTGAATTATCAAAGAAGTGATCAAAGTATTGCTTTTCGCAGACAATATAATTTTGTATCTAGAAACATCCCAATGACTCCACTAACAGACTCCTGGAGTTGATGAATTCAGCAAAATTTCAAGTAACAAAATAGGTGTACATAGATCATTTCTATACAGTAATAACAGTCAAGCTGAGAGTCAAATCAAAGACTCAATATCATGCACAATAGCTACAAAGAAAATAAAATACTCAGGAACATGCGTAGCCAAAGAGGTGATCTCCTCAAGAAGAAAAAAAAGACACTGAAGGGGGAAAAAAATCACAGATGGCACAGACAAATGGGAAAACTTATGCTCATGGATCAGTAGAATCAACTTTGTTAAAATTTCGATAATGCCCAAAGTGATTTACAGATTCAACATAATCGCCATCAAAATACCTACTTCGTATTTCACAGATCTAGAAAAAATAATTCTATAGTTTGTTTGGAACCAGAAGAGAGACTGAATAGCCAATGAATCTTAAGCAATAAATAAATCTGGAGGCACCACATTACCAGATTTCAATCTATACTACAAGGCTATAGTAACCAAAACAGCATGGCATTGGTACAAAAATAGATACATAGACCAATGGAACAGAACAGAGAGCCCAGATATAAAACAATCTACCTACAACCAACTGATATTCAACAAAGCAGACAATATACACTGGGGGAAAACACCCTATTCAATAAATGGTGCTGGGAAAATTGGATAGCCATATGCAGAATGAAACAAGGTCCCAATCTCTTATCACTTGTAGAAATTAATTCAAGATGGATTGCAGACTTAGATTCAAGGCACCAAACCATAAAAATTCTAGAAGGAAATGTAGGAAAAACTTTTCTAGACATCAGCCTAGGCAAAGAATTTATGACTACAAACAACACCAAATGCAATTACAGCAATAACAAAAATAAATAAGTGGGGATTGATTGAATTAAAACACTTGTGCACAGCAAAGGAAATAATTAATGGAGGAACAGAAAACCTATGTATGGAATGGGAGAAAATATTCGCATACTAAGCATTTGATAAAGGACTATTATCCAGAATATACCACAAACACAAACAAATCAGCAAGAAAAAACAAACAACCCCATTGAAAAGTGGGCAAAAGACATGGACAGAGGTTTTCAAAAGAACATACGAAAATTGACAATGAATACATGAAAAAATGCTCAACATCACTAATCATTGGAAATGCAAATTAAAACCACAATGAGATATCACCTAACCCCTGTTGGAATGGCTAAAAAACAATGATGCTGGCATGGATGCAGAGAGAAAGGAACACTTATACATTGTTGATAGGCTTGAAAATTAGTACAACCTCAATGGAAAACAGGATGGAGATCTCTCAAAGAACTAAAAGTAGAACTATCATTCAATCCAGCAATCCTACTACTGGGTATCTATCAAAGGAAAATAAGTCATTTTATAGAAAGGACACCTGCATTTGAATGTTTATTTCAGCACAATTCACAGTCACAAATATGTGAAACCAACCTAAATGCCCATTGATTCATGAATGAATTAATAGTATTTTATATGTGTGTTTACGTGTTTACACACACACACACACACACACACACTGTGGAGTACTACTCAGCCATGAAAAGAAATAAATTAATATGTTTTGCAGCAATTTGGATGGAAATGGAGATCATTTATCCTAAGTGAATTATCTTATGAATGGAAAAACAAATATCATATGTACTTTCTAATAATTTGGAATTTATCAAATAATCAATGGGTACACATGGGCAGAGAGAGAACTAAAAGTCATTGGAATTCATGAAAGGAGGAGTGTAGAGGAGGGCTAAAACCTACCTAATAATTGCAATGAATACTCTTCTGGTGATAGGCACACTAATAACCCTGACTTAGGCATTGCACAAGATACCATGTAACAAAAACATTTGTATCTCCTTAATACTTTGGAATTTAAAAGTATTAAGTATGATCAAAGTTTATCAATTTCCTATCTTGGGATGGATCATTCTTATTTTCAGGGGCATTTCCTGTGCATTGTAGGATATTTAGCAGTATTACTAATCTGTACTTACTAGATACCAGTAGTATCCCTCATGATGTGGCTACCAAAAAATCTCCAGACAAGGATGGCTATTATTTGGGAAAAAAGTGCTTGATGAGTGTTACTGAGGATGTGGAGGAATTAGAACCCTTGTGCATTGCTGATGGGAGGTAAAATCCTACAGAATATCCAGAAAACAGTATAAGCTATTCCTCAAAAAAAAAAAAGTACATAAAATTAGCATCTGATTAATCAATTCCACATCTCAATTTATACCAAAAATAATTGAAAGCACACACTTGAACAGGTATTTATGCACCCATGTTTGTAGTAACATTATTTACAATAGCCAAAAGCAAAAGCAACTCTAGTATCCATCAATGGATGAACCGATAAACAAAATGCGGTATATACATGCAAAGAAGTATTATTTACCCTAAGAAAGGAAGAAGATTTTGACACATACTACAACATGGATGAAATTTGAGGACACTATGCTGAGAGAAACAAGCCAATCACAAAGAACAACTACTGTATCATTCTACTTACATGAAGTGTGTAGAGTAGTCACATTCACAGTGACAGAAAGTAAAATGGTGGTTGCCAGTGGCTGGAGTAGGGGAGAATAGACAGTTAGTGTTCAGTGTTTCACTTTAGAAAAATGTGAAATCTTGAATAGTGAATAGTAGTGTTGGTTGTACAACAGTGCGAAAGTGCTTAATACCACTGAGCTGTGTACCAAAAAATTGTTAAAAAGGTAAATTTTATTTTTTGTATACTTTACCACTACAAAGAAAAAAATAAAACTTCTAGGGACTACACCAAAGTAAAACAAAAACAAAAACAAAACAAACAATATCCAGGCATTGCCAAAAACCCCAGGTGGCAATTTTAGCCTCCATTAAAAACTACTGAAGTATGACAATATCAAGTACTATCAAACATGTAGGGAAAGAAAAACACATATACACAGATGTATCAGTTGCAAACTGTTTCAGCTTTGGGGTAGGACTTGGCAATATATTGTGTACTTAAAAATACATTTATTCAACAAAACAGCAGTTGTATTCTTAAGTATAAACTTGGAGAAACTTTTACATCTGTGTCCAAAGACAGAGTCACAAAAATGCCTTTATCAGTGTTGTTAGTATCAGAAAATCATCAGTAACAATCTAAATATCCATCAACAAAACAATATTAAATATACTCTAGTATCATTATGACGTGGAGCATACTGTATTTCTGAATAAATATAGAATGAATACCACAGATGATAGGTACAATTGACTCCAATATCATAACATTTAAAATGTAGTAATACTCTACTATGTGTTTATTTACAAACATATATATTTATATAGTAAAGATCAGTAGAAATTTAGGTGAATGACAAACCACATTCCAGAGAGTATTTATATGATCTAACTTGGGTGAGTAGAGGGTGGGAAAGGGAGTTAAAGGGGAGATTAGGAGTGCTAATTTAAATTTATTTCAAAATTATTTTTATTATTGCTTAAATTCAATGATGGAAACATAGATGCCTGCTTGATCATTCTTTATACAGGTTTGTGACTCTAAAACATTGCAGAACACATTTAAAAATAAAATAAGATTAAAAATGTGCAAACAAAATCATGTCATGATCCGAGTCACATCATCAAAAAATAAAAAAAAAATCATGTCATGATTTCATAAACTTAATGGAATCCGGTACAATTTTTTTTTGATATACCTTAACCACATGAGAAATTATGTACATCATTATGCGTGTTTGGGCAAATTCCATTTTATAACTCTCCTTTCATATGATTTGGAATAATATGAAAACAAAAGTTTGCTTTATGAAGTAACATTTAAATTTCAACTTGGATTTTTCTCAAGTTGCATTCATCAGTATAGTTAGTATATTCTTATGAAGTCTACTTGTCTGGCAAATATTATGTTTCACAGATAATTATTAAATTAAAATTAATTTATAGAAAAATTAAATAATTTTAGGGGCAAAGTTTTATCTTCTCTTTCATTGCAACATAGAAGTAATATATATTATATTTAAAGAATGAGTGATAACACTATATATATTATAAAAGTGTAAAAAATAAGATTGAAATAGTGGTGAAAGGAGTGTATTTCACTAATGACTATAAAAGATACTCTGAAGGTGTTTTTTCTTTGTATAATCTTCAAAAAAATTTGTTGGTGAGTGAGAATAGAAAATAAAAACAGTAAAAGGACCTTTCTCCAAGTTCAAAGCTGATAGGAATTCAGGCAGTGATTGCTTTTGACATGCATGGCAGCTCATTATACTATAAGTTCACAGAATAGAGTGAATTTAAACATTGGTATCTTGCCATATTTCCTTCATTTTGATAAATATCAATTTAAGTTTGTCAGATGAGAAGCTTTCCCATGCATTTGGTTGAAAAAAGATATCTGTTTATTTTTAAATGTCTCTTGCTCTAATATTAGATCATAAATTAATTGGCAGTTGAAGATAGCAATATATTTTGCTGCTAAAGTTTCCAGCTGGACAAAAAAAAAATTACAGAGTTTTATAATTTAAAGTACTGAAAAAGAGGTCAAAGTGATTTGGAGTTTGAAAAAATGCCATTGTCAGAATGAAGTGTCTGTCATAAACTTCATATGATCTGCCAAGAATATTTAACTTTCATACGCATTTCAACTTTTTAAATTTTTTTGATCAGATTCCTTATTAATATCAGCCAGCAACAAACAGTAAGACGGAATAACTAAATAGTATAACAGGGAGTGTCCTCTTCATAAAAGAGGTGAACAGATAAGGCAACTTCTATTTGAATATGGAAGATTGTACCTTTTCAATAAGCACATTTCCTCTTGTTAAACTAGTTTTTCATGAAGTGAGTAGAAGGAGATAAAAGTATTTGTTTTTCTCTGTCATCAATATAAAAATATCTAGACCATATCCTCAAATACAGAAAGAATAATCAGATAATAAATACAGATTTTAAAAATTTAACAGATAAAATTTGTTACTGTGGAAATGTACAATGATGTAAATATACACACATAATGAGTGCGATGTGCACCAACTGGGGAATGGACATGATTGAAGCTCTGACTTGAGGGGGGCGGGAGGGAGGGGGGCAAGGGCAATATACATGACCTTAACATTTGTACCCCCATAATATGCTGAAAAAAATAAATAAAAGATGAATAAATAAGTACTTTTAAATCCATATCTTTGCAAAAGGATTTTGTATTCTGTAAAAAACAATAAAATTCATCAGTTAAGTACTTCTCTGTTCTAACTCAGTCACATAGTGCCTGCCTTAAGCATTAGCGCATTTGGTCCTCATCCTATCTCATAAAATAATTTGCTAATTAATTATTACAATATATTCATATTTCCTTAAACAAATTAAAGCAAAACGTCTCTCCATTACATATTTTCACCTTGCAAGACCATACATGAAAAGTTCAACCTGTTTACCATTATAAGAAGGTTATATTCAATGAACACATAACATAGAGCAACACCATTTACTTAAATACTCACTGTGGGAAGAAATTATTACTCTTCCTATGTAAGTGGAGAAGACAACATACTGCAAATGTTTAACAAGTTCCCTGTATTTATGGAGATATCATCTATTGCTGTAAAATCTTAAATCTAAAATCATTCCCCTAAGGTGAATATTTTTCGTGTTTTTTTTTTTTTCATGTTTCCAAATACCTACAGAATGGAAACTGATCACCATATAGTAATAAAATCAAGATTGTTTGACCCCCTGATTTTCACTAATGATTCACAATTTCTCCTAAATAAAAAAGAGGAACAAAAACGTGCGCACAAAACATAAAAAAGAAAAAAAATCTTATCAAAGTGAAAGTTTTTTGTCATTGTAATATTTACATACTAGTTCCTTTACTAAAAATATATGCTAATACACATTTTCACTTTTGGTAAATGTCAGAAACTACTTCACTTTTTATTTCTATATAATTCCACATAAACAGTCTCTAAAACATAAGCCAAAATTGAACTTATCATTGTCAAATCTGATGACTGTCTGTCATCGGTTTTTATCGGTCTCTTTGTTTCACTTTCTCTTCTCCTGTCTCCTGCTTTCTCATAGAATTTCTCCTACTTTTCAGCATATTTAACTTATCTTTGCTTAGCGAATATTCCTCTATTCATTTCTTACATAAAAATGGCTCAGTACTTTAGACTGTCCTGGGAAGAATATGAAAAATTCATTATAAGAACTCATTCTAGCAGACACAAATTCAATAAGTCCAAGTGTTTTAGAAAATGTGTTGTTAAAATTCACCACAGAAGATTCTTAATATAGTTAATAGTGGGATGCAACTTTGAGAAAAAGCTTAAAAGTGGAAAAAACTTGAAAATTTTTAATTCAAATGTGATTCTCTTTGTCACACTATATATTTCAAATTGATGAAAGCAACATAAAATGACAGAGCACAGAAACCTATCACCTATTGCAAATACATTGGTATTTATCAAGTCAATGTTTGATTTTCATGCTATCTTATGAATCTATCTTTATTTTGGTTGCTCCAAAATGAAGCAGTACAAAGAATCATTCATTGGGTACATGATAAATATTTTTTGGATAATTATATAAATGAATAACTTTTTTAATCTTCTACCTAATCTAAATTTTTTCACTGATCTTTAGACTTAATTCCATAGTGTTTATCATTATCTAATTGACATAATCAATGCTAAAAATAAGAATGCTTAAGTTATACCATCATAAGATAAAAATATATCCAACTGTATAGAATAGAATAGGGGATTGTTAAAGGAAAAGATATTTGATGATACTTGTTAAAGATCAGGAAGGTAAATTTCACTAAGGACCACCATTGTGATAAGGATAGAGACCTCTGATATGAAGTGTTGAAGTGGTGGAATGAGATCAGGCTGAATTCAAATTCAGCATGGGAAGGTGGGAATTTATAGCCAAGAAGCATGGTGGTGGTCAGTGGAGGGAGAATTACTGGGAGGAAACATGAGAGGTAAGGAGGATTCTAGCTAAACTGACCTAACAGGATTCTAGGTGAAAACAGGCCAGGGTGATCAGACATCATCTGGGGGATGGCGGGATGGGGAACCCAATCAGTTGTGAATGGTGATGAAATGTCAAGGGTGAAGGATTCTTGCCAAACTGACTTAGCAGAGTTCTTTGCTAAAACTGGTTTTCACAAAGAAGCACACAGGTGGGCCTAGGAAAAGCTCAGGAATCTGAGTAAAGTTTGGCTATGCAAAGAATCTTTGTCAGAATGAATGAATAAATAGCCAAAGAAAAATGAATAGTTTAATGGGAAAAAGGATTACATATATTCATTTTAAATTATTAAATCAAATTGTCAAATTGACTGTTAAAAGTCAATTATCAGTATCCCTAATACTTATACTAACTCATAGTTCATTTTTTTTTTTTTACTTTGCATAGATTTTGGATATAATGTATGCAATTTTGTAAAAAACCAACACACATGAACTGGGGAAAATGGCATGCTAGTCATTTGACAAGAAAGCATTGAGTTATTTATATAAGACAATTTTTATACACAGATGGCAGCTGAGTCATATGTTGATATAAACTCATTGAAAATGCTGTATGAAAAAAAATGAGAATAAATTAGAATGAATAGAAATAAATTAGTAATTATTATTTTCCTATAATTTTTTCCAGTTTCTCAGAAATAAATCTGCAAACCAGAATCAGCAAAATTAATTTTGCAATATGATTTGGGAAACACATTGCCAATTAGAACTCTATTTAAAAAATCATTTAGATTCCTAAATTAAACCTAAACTTTAAAACAATCATATTTCTTAATCTTGCTTTTTTCAGCATTATTTCATTCTGATGTTATCCCTTTTTTGGGAATATGACTTGATTCTAGAAATCCTAATGGAATTTGTTGGAATTGTTACTTTGGAATTTTTGGAGTAGTAGGAGTCTGGGCCTATAACTATTCCCAAACCCAGATATGTTAAAGCCACATGCCACACTTTAATAGGCAAGAGCAGAACTCTCATGACTGCATTTCTTTTCCTAGTAAGCAGAACTTCCATTAATAGCTTTTTATTTTGTCTTCATGTGAAATGGCTTCACTTTGTCAATAGTGAATATAAAGACAATATATGATCCTTTGATTTTGCTTTGTAATCTGTGATCCCAAGCAGAGGGAATGGGAGCTGAGGAATTGTGAATAAAACAACATAAAATAGATTTGATGCTGAAGGTCTGTTTAAGAAGCTTAAAAGGAGAGAAATTGTGACATGTTTCATCATGAAATGAAAATTTTTAACAGCAAGTGGATTTACACATACACATGCATTCACAGGTTAGTAATTAAAATGAAAAAATGGTTGATTTTGTAACAGGAAAACATATAATTTTTAAAAAGCTTTAAAGTCTTGCGGTGTTATCTTTAACATCTAAATTTGAAATATGATTAAGAGACTACATTTCTCCTTTGTTCTTTGTTGATTGAGGATAATAAACTGTCCCAAGTTATTGCATATAGAAAAATATATTAGCTTTAAAACAATCTCAATTAGTCAAGAAGGGCAAAAGCTGATAAACTGAGCTGAGAAATCTGTAAAATAACTTAAATAGTTGTATTTTATTATATTTTGTTTGAGAGAAGCACCGTGTGTTTATGAGATGCAAAAAAAATGAATAAGATTCTGGGTGATAATTATAACATATGATTCCATTCAAAAACACTGTCTACTTAGCAGAATTAGGACAAAATTATATTTTCCAGTTATGTAAGAAACCATGTGAGGAAATTTGAGTTAACTGGCACAACATTTACTATTTAATCCAGCATTATATTTTTCTTTCTCTTTGATTCTTTTTTTATTTCCTTCCTTCCTCATCCTTCCCTTCATCTTTTTTTTCTCCCCTTGTCTATCTGTTTCGTTTCTTTCTATATTTATATATTTATTTATTTATAGTACATTTTTAGTTTCTATGTTAGATTGCAACAAAGAAAATGTGCAATTTTATTCTACTATTCAGCTACTGTTTATAAGACATTGCCTAGCCTTTATTAGTTATAATTTTTTTTGTTTTAAATAATAAACACTAGAAAAAGTTAAGCAAAGTGATTACACAAATTCATCTGTCATACCAAAAGTCTAGAATGATCCTACTCCTTACTTAGAGAGAAGCAAGACCAAGAAATAAAATGCTATTAGAATCCCAGACTCTGGGTTATGTCCACATCTTTGCAATTGTAAATTGTGTTTCTGTGAACATTCTAATGCAATGTCTTTTTTATCGAATGTCCAAAGTGCCCATCAATACATGAGTGGATTAATAAAATGTGGTATATGTATAACACAGAGTACTACTCAATCATTAAAAAAAACAAACAAACAAACCAACAACAAAAAAAACCCACGATGAACTAATACTTCTTGTATTATCCTGGATGGAGTTGGAGCCCATTCTAATAAGTGAAGTATCACAAGAATGGAAAAACAAGTACCACATACATGTACTTGCCATTAAATTGGTACCACTAAATTGGATCAACACTTAAGTGCACATATGGAAATAACATTTATCGGGAGTCAGGCAGGCAGGAGAGGGGAGGAAAGGACAGGTAAATTCACACCTAACGAGTACAATGCACGCTATCTGGGGGATGAGCATGCTTGTAGCTCTGACTGAGGTAGTGCAAAGGCAATATAAGTAACCAAAGCGTTTGCACTCTTGTAATATTCTGAAATAAAAAAAAAAAGAAGAATCCCAGTCTCTTTACTATGTTTATATATCATCTTTGCTTCTGTCTCTATCCTTCATGTTACCCATTGGTTTTAGTCCAAGTGTCAAGAATGTTTTAGCCTCTGACTCAAATGGTGGATTTTGACTTGACATAGATCCCAAATTGACATGTCCAGCCACATATAAAGTATTTATCTCTCATTTCCTCTCTGTTACAATTGCAAAACCTTGAAAAGCAATTCTAATTACTCCAATATTAGTAGTTTACATTTCACTGGAACTGGAATTCATGGGTGGTAGAGATATAATGAGGTAAAAATAGGTGCTGCAAAGTAGTGATCCACATCTTTGGATCTTAAGAACTATTGAAAGGTAATGTGGAATTCCCTGTAATTTAAACACATAACCCAGTACCTGTGGATGTCTAGGCATTGAAGGAAAGAAAAGATGAAGAGAAAACTTCTCAATTTTCAATAATATTACAAGCTTATTGTAATAAAGAAGCAAACTAAGTAAACTTACTATTATGCAAAGAGTAAATTGTATCATAAGGAATAAAGGTAAACAAGAAAGCCCTTGATTGGCCATCTGTGTGCTGAGAACCTCTACACAGCTCATTGAAAAGCAGAGATAAGTCTATCTGGTGGGTGGGTGGGGGGATGAGGGGGCAGAGATATCACCCTGCAGATTGGCATAGATTTGAGACTTCTGGAGTTTGAACTATTTATTCTGTTGGCAGTTTTCTAGTTTCTACTACTGTGCTTTTCTTAATGCTAGCCAAACTTTATTTTTCTTAATCCCAACCAAACTAACTTTGGGCTAACAGGAAAAATAGGGCATTCAGCAAAGGACCTAAAGATCAGAATTACCTCTTATCTGTCTTGGTGTCATATCTTCTTGATGGAATGTCTTTAAATACTAATGCTTGATAGTACCAGTGCAATGTAATAATGATAAAGAAAATAGAACAATCAATTTCATAGTAAAAGGGAAACAAATTTTAACTTTATTTTCACAGTAAATATTTACTTCATTTTTATAATTATTAACAACTTATCAAATGCAGTGGCTTCAAATGAAAAAAAAAAAAACAACTTAGCTGCTGCCTTCGATGAATGTCAATAAGCCCTCTTATTAACACTTTATTTTGTTACGATTTTAGTGAGAATGGAAATACTGAGTGGGGGATTGGTAGTGACCATGAGTGTTTGAAATAATAGTAAACTTTGTTAGATATATTAATAATAGTTGCCAATTATGGTGTTGTAATGACAAAAATAATTAGTCTTCAGCAAATAAACTGAAAATATATATTTATGTACTTTCCTGTACTGTGACACACATGATAAGTGATAAATTACTAAACATCTATTAATACTGACCTTTAAATGGAAGGCTTCATAACAATGAAATACACAGAAAAAGGCTATACCAAAATGATATTTTTCTGTTGATATTTAGAAAACGTATAAGCCTTTATAAATTAACTCATCAAAGATCGAATATAATGTAGCTTTGATAAGAGAATATTATTAATATCAGAGTTTCATTTGAAAAAGAACCAGTAGAAGATACACACATGGGGATTTATTGAAAAGAATTGTAAAGGCTGACAATGCAAGTCCAAAATACAGACAGCCCATCTAGAAGGGAGACTAGACGTTTGAGGCATGAGCTGGAGCTCCAGGCCAAAGGAGGGGTTTCTTCTTCATTAGCGAAGCCTCCGTTCTACTTTAAAGGCCTTTTGCTTGACCGAATACAGATATTCATCAGATTATGTATCATTTCCAAGAAAAACATCCTATCTTTTAAGGCAAGATCTTCTGATGTTATATATTTAATATATTACATGAGTGTGTTATTTGGATAAAAAAGGATTCAGTTCTATTCGTTGCAGGTCAATGACTGACGCCAAGAGTCACTTTAAGAAGAACTGAAGTTTCATCTCTCTCCAAGAAAACATTTTCTAAAACTGAGCTAAAAACCAAAGATTTTCGTTTGATGAAAATTGCTATTATGTGTTAAATATTATAATGATACATAATATTTGTATGTACATACACATGCATATTTTATTTGATAATCATCACATACAACGTTTTGGGGGGGATAAAGGGTGCAGGGTACAATAAGTTATTTTTATCTTTATATTTTCTTAAATCCTCAATCCCTCACATCATCCAGAAATAAAGACTCCAGCCAGAACTACTCTAACATAACATTTTCCTAGGAAGATATCACTTTCTATTTACAATCTTTGCATCAGTGCTTATATACATGTACACATGTAAGCAATAAATACATTAAAGTAATGAAAATTCCCATTTAAATAAATAGAAAGGATATTTGTACTATCGAATAAGCAATGATTTATGAGGCTTTATTCTGTGGTTGAAAACTTTCCATATTTGAAGAAACAAATGGATATACAAATCCAGGAATTTCAACAAACTTCAAGTGACATAAACCCAGAACACAGTGAGACACATTATTATCAAAGTGTTGAAAACCAAAGATGAAGAGAGAATTATTGAAAGCAGCAAGAGAAAAGTAATTTTCTATGTACCTGGAATCCTCAATAAAATTATTAACAGATTTCTCAGCAGAAATCTTGCAGACTAGAAGTCAGTGGGGTGATATATTTAAAGTGATGAAATAAAAAATAATCCTGCCAATTCTGAATTCTATATCTACAAAAGCTGTCCTCTACATATGAGGAACAAAGTAAGCCATTTCCAGATAAGCAAAAACTAAAAGAATTTATAACCACTAGACCTCCCATAGAAGAAATGCTAAAATGAGTTCTTTAAAAGTTGACTTGAAAGGACACTACATAGTAATTAGAAATCGCAAGAAAACAAAGTTCTCCAGTAAAGCTAAATACATGCACAAATATGAAAAACAGTATGGTAATTTTAGATAGTAACCACCTTTTATTATCCTAAAGGATTTGAAAGAGCAAATCAATAAAAAATAAAGTTATAATCCATGTTAATGGGTACCTAACATACAAAAATTTAATTTGTGATTTCAGTACCATAAAGAAGGGGATACAAAGATATAGTTTTGTATGGAATTGATGCTAACTTGGGATCAGCTCAAAATAGATTTCTATAGCTTCAGGATATTGTATGTAATCATCAATGGTAAGCACAAAGAAAATATCTATAGAATATACACAAAAGGAAATGAGAAGGGAATTAAAATATGCCACTACAAAAATAAAATCAACTAAACACAAAAGAAGGCAGTAAAGGAGAAAAATAAAGCTTAAAAAAAGGTATGAAACATGAAAACAAACTAACAAGTTGACAATAGCAAGTGAATTACTTTAAACATAAATGGATTGAAATCACAAATGAAAAGATGTATTGGCAGAGTACATAAAAAAAAAAAAAGATCCAGCTATTTGATGTGCACAAAAAATTTGCTTTCAATATAAAGATATGCATAGTTTGAAAATGAAAGGATGGAAAAAATAGTCCATCCAGATAGTAACCAAAAGACAGCAACTGTGGAGGAGCCAAAGAAGGGAGGATGGCAGAGGCTTCCAGGATGGTCCCACACAAGTTGTTGTAGGGTGAATGCCTTTGCACTCTCAGTATAATCTGGAATGACCAAAGCTGTTGTCTTGAGTTAAAAAGGAGTTTTAGATTGATTATAACAGGTGAGCTAAAAGTATGGAAGCTGCAGCCATAGTGTAACTACCACTGACCACGGTCAGTACCTTAATCACTTGGGAAACACAAGATAACTGCACAATTTTAAAGGATCCACAGCATGATGAAAGGCATTAAAAATGCTATTATTACTGACACATTGAAAGATTCCATTGATAGTAATGCACCGTGGAAGCATGACTCCATCATATCATTGAAGGCTGGGTTACAAATATAAGAAACATTTCCTCCTTAGGAGCAAAATAAAACCCACATAATTGGGTAAGAAATTTATAACACACAGGGACAAATCATAAAGTCTTTCAAATTTAAAGAAGCATCTACTTTGTTCAAATATTTGTTTCAAATAAAGTAAAATATATCATTATAGAAAGAATGGTTCTTTTAACTTTCAGGTGATGCTGCACTTAGGTCCCTGATAGTAATTACAGAATAAATGTTAGTTATGTAGAACATTTCTAAGGATTATAGGATTCATAAAAATATAGAGAACAAATATACTGAATTACATGCATTAGCTTTTCCTTATTTCTTCACTATATATAAATGTTTGATTTTTATATAATTCTGACAAAAATACTGAAATCAATATATGTATTATATTTGTTTGATAAGATTAGTTGTATTTTACAGCTAAAATAATTACAATAATTCTTCCCACTTTGCATTGACAACGTTCCTTCAGCTGCGTGACAGGTCTGTGCTGATATCTATTTTTTAAGTTATTGTTTTACCCAAGATGAGTGAAATTTAAACATGTCTTAATCAAACAAAACTTATCTTTTTAAATTTAAATGATGATTTAAATTATATGAATCATAGTCATATTACTGACACATTGAGAGATTCCACTGATAGGAATACACAATGGAAGCATGAATCCATCACATTAGTGAAAGTTGATGTGTGATTTGAAAATTTGTAATAATGAACTCTCAAAGTTCTTACATAGTCAAACATGAATAGATTCTACTTTTATTTTAATTAGCATCCAAAATTTACACTCTTGCTTTATAAAATGATGATAAATAATTATTCATTTTTGGTATGTTCCATATATTTTATATGAACTCAATAGTATTGGAAGCTAACTGCATTTTTTGGTATTCAATATAAAAATCTCTCAAAGAGATTTTAAAAGACAGATCAATCTTTTCTAGATTAACATTGCACAGGTAAAGTTTATTTGGATGATGTTTCAATAATTTTAATTCTGTGTAGTAGCATACAAATACTTGGGTATAAATTTGACACAATGATGCTAATAAAATCATTTATAAGAAGGTTTAATTCCTAATATATCTAACCATGAATGGAGATTGTTTCTCAAACCATATAGGTTGTGATGAAACACTTAGAGATTTGTCATTTCCTTTGATTCTATCACATAGTTGTCTTAGTCTGTTTTGTGATGCTATAACAGAATACCACAGACTCGGTAACTTATAATGGTTAGAAATGTAAGGGCTCATGGTTCTGGAGTCTGGGAAGTCCAAGATTGAGGGGCAAGCATCTAACAAGGGTCTTCTTGTTGCATCACTGCATGGCAGAATGGCAAAGAAAGGGCAAGAGAGAGCAACATTGTTGCAATGGAAATTAAGTTTCCAACACATACTTTTTGGGAGACAAATTCAAACCATAGCATTCCACTCTGGTCCACAAAATTTATGTTCTTTTTACACGAAAGATACATCCATTCCATCCTGAAGTATTAATTTGTTCATCCACTCAGAAGTCCAGAATCCAGAGTCTCCTCTAAAGCAGATATGGATGAGACTCAAGGTATGATTTATCCTGGGGCAAATTCCACTCCAGCTTAAATAAGTTATCTATTTCTAATATGCAATGGTAGGGTGGGCATAGGAAAGAGGCTCCCATTCCAAATGTAAGAAATAGGCAAGAAGAAAGGGATAATTTGTCCCAAGTAAGTAAGTCCAAGACCCAATAGGGTGATCAATATTAAGTTTTCAGGCTCAGAAATGGTCTCTTTTTACTTTATTTACTGCCTCTGAGCTCACTGGAGCAGGAGTTGGTACCCAAGATCTCAGGTAACTCTGCTGCTGTGGCTTTGCTGGGCTCAGCCCACAAAACTCTCACACTTTGGAGTTTTGTTCTTGCAAATCTTACAGGGTGAGGTCACATGGGAATAGCTCTCCAGTTCTGGGGCTTTGGGGATGACTCCACCCTCACAGCACCACTAGTCCTAGCAGAAACCCTCTGTGGTGGCTCTTAGTTCAAAGTTCCACTGTGTATTGCCTAGTATGGGTTCTCTGTGGTGGCTCCACCGCTGTGACAATTCTCTGCATGGACTGCCAGGTTGTTTGTGAAATACTTTAAAATCTAGGTGGAGGAAACCAGAAAGCATGCCCCTATGGCTCTTGCATTCTGCTTGCCTGCAAGCTTAACACCACATGGACACTACCAAGATTGGTAGTGTCTGCCTGCACCCTTTCCAAAGCTGAGATCCAAGTTGCTGCACCTGGGCCCCCAGGCCACACCTGGGACAACCAAAGAGTGCTACAAGGAATGAATGCCAGAGCAGAGACTTGAGGTGACCCTGAGAAGCAACTCCTAAGTTTCTGGAGACACCCTCAGCTTTTTTTTTTTTTTTTTTGGACATATTTTTTTTGCCCCAGGCCTTGGCACCCTGCACCTGTGATGGGAGGAGCAGAATGAGTATTTTCCAAACTGCCTTTTGAATCATTCTCCCATTCCCCAAGACAAATAGCCTCTGACTGTGTTCTGCCCATACTAAATCTTATCAAAATTAATTTTCTATTCTGAAAAATATTCTTTCATTCTCTACCTGACATCCAGGCTAAGTATCTTCAAATCCCTGAATTCTCTTTTCCTTTTAATTGTAAAGTCCTCTTTAATTCCTTTCTTTCTTCCAGAATTTTCATACATGCAGTCAAAAGAAGCAGTGCTGCTCCCTCAATATTTTGTGGCTTAAATATTTCTTATGCTAGATATTTAAGTTCATCATTATTAAGTTTTGCCTTCCATAAAGTCTTACTACATGGCACAATTCAGCCAAGTTCCTTGGCACATTGCAACAAGGATGGCCTTTCCTCCAGTTTTCTATACAGTCTACCTGAGACCACCCATATTTTTACAAACATGCTGATTATGAACACTTAAGTGATCTCTAAGAAGTTTCAAACTTTCCCTACAAGTTTTTTCTTCTTCTGAGCTTTCGCCTTAAAGCTCTATTTGCAGCAATCCAGGCTTTCTCTAGTCTGACCCTCCAATTTTTTCTAGTATCTACTCTTATCCCATTTCCAAAGCTAGTTCCACATATTCAGATGTTTGTCGTAGTAACAGCCCCACTTCTCAATATCAATTTTCTGTCTTACTCTGGTTTGTGCTGCTATAACATAATACCACAGACTGGGTAATTTATGATCAACATAAAATTACTGGCTCATGGTTCTGAAGGCTGAGAAGTACAAGATTGAGGGCCCAGGATCTGGCAAGAGCCTTCTTGCTGTACCATCCCATGGCAGAAGGGTAGAAACGGTGAGAGAAAGCAAGTGATTCAACTCATAGGCTCAAGCCCTTTTATAATCAGCATTAATTCACACATCATGAAGGTGGAACCCTTCTCATTAGGCCCCAACTCTAAACACAGTTGTATTGGGGATTACATTTTCTACATATGCATTTTGGGGGACATATTTAAGCCATTGCAATAGTCTTACATCAAAATCTTTGTCTTTAAAAATAATTACAGATATATCCATATATTTACTCCAAATAATGGATTTTTCTGTATACCATTCTGATACTGTCAGTAACTGTGATAAAATAACAAAATCCATCCATAATTTCATCATCATGTAGTTTTTGCTTGCCCTTCATTTTGCCTGAGCCCAGCAATACACCAGAGGCCAATTATTAATTCCTCTGAAAGAAACATCTAACAGATAAAGCCTTAGAACTTCAAAATAGAGGGCTGTGCCAAGAATTCTGAGAATAAGAATCTCCAGCATTCTATCAGTACAAAAGCAGATGAATTCTTGACTGGCAGAATATTAATCCAGGAGCAGCAAAACAAGCAGATGACTTTGAGTGATAGCCTGCTGCCCTAAAACTGTCAGACAAGAATTAGTTTTATAAAACTAAATCAGAGTTATGAAAAAAATTATTTTGATTGTTTTTCTTGGGTTTTGTGTGCACTTTTTGAAATTCTATATATTGAATTTTTATATCATGATGTCTTATTCTTTGCTTTTTGGTTTATTTATAACCTTCAATTTAATATGATAGCTGAAAGAAATTATTATTTTAATAATCCTTTCTCTATTTACCTGTTCTTTTTGTTGCCACACTTTACAAATGTGCTACAAAAGTCTACTCATTGAGAGATGACATAAAGCAATATCAGTTGTACCAATCTCAAGGTAAGGAATGGAAGGTAAAAGGAAGTATATAGGATTTATGTGTAACAAAATAATAATGGAGTGAACTGTTTGGAAAAGCTAGAAAGATTTGGTAAGAATTCCACAATTATTTACATGATATTTTGAGATTTTTGTCAGCCCCCCTCTGTTTTCCTGAGGCTAAAGATGAGCAAGAGAGTCAAGTACAGATTATAATAAATAAGATCAATTATAGATAACAAATATGATTGGCTCTGGAAATAGCTCTCTGTATATATGTATGCATAGATATATAAATATATATATTCCATATACCATGTCTTTAAATATACATATATTACTATTTATGAACTATTTCAGATATTAGTAGACAAGTGTTATGATATCTTTATCAGACATTTTTATATTATTTAATTAAAAACATCCACATGTGTGTCCTGCTGCTTGTAACTGATAACCTGGCCAGCTCCACTGACCTCCTGCTCTTAGGTTTTTATAAATAAAGGCTCTATATGTTGATATTTAAAAACAATTTTTTCTCTAGTATTATTGCCTTTCATATTAAAATTTTGCTTGCTTGCTTTCTAGACTGCTATGTGCTTTAGATTTACCCACACTAAAGCTGTCCAATGGGCTGGGTGTGGTGGCACATGCCTGTAATCCTAGCATTCTGGGAGGTCAATGTGGAAGGATTGCTTGAACTCAAGAGTTTGAGACCAGCCTGAGCAAAAGACCCCATGTCTACTGAAAATAGAAAAATTAGCCAGGTATCGTGGCACATGCCTGTAGTCCCAGCTACACTGGAGGCTAAGGCAGGAGGATCCCTTGAGCCTAGGAGTTTGAGGTTGTAGTGAGCTGTGATGATGCCACTGCACTCTACCCATGGTGGCAGAGTAAGACTCTGTCTTGAAAATAAAAATGGCATTTGAATCTCACTCACCAAATATAAAATGAAATAATAAATTGAAAAATAAAAAAATTAAAAGTAAAAATGTTAAATGATAAAGATTGGCCATATTGAAATACATGTTTAAGACTTTTCTCAACATGAAAACATTTATCATTTCCTAATACTATGTTTGCTGTAGGTAACATAAATAATGGACAACATTAATGCATTTTCCTAATTGGATAGAAATATTTATGTCTCTGTTCTCACCATTAGCAGAAAATGAAAAAAAAGATTTACTTTATTATTCTTCTCAAGAAACTCATGTTGTAAGTGCTTGATCATATTTTCAATCTGTTGGGATAGATTTGCATTTCAAGTTTCTTATGTCTGTTAAATAAATATAATTTATAGCTCACTAAAGGTATGATCCTTCATAGGTTTGTAATCTGAAAATATTTTGATAAAATTTTTAAATCAAATCTATCCTTCTGCTTCATAGAAGTATACATTATTTTTATTGAAAAAAAAATTTGAATGTTTACTTCTTTACTCAGTTCGTTATTTTTGTAATATATCTTTCATGGCACTTACTCTTGTAAGTAAAGGCCTTAAATTAGAATTGCTTGGTAAAACATTGTGTTTAAATAAACACATATAAATTGCCTTTTTTAAAAAAATGTTTTCTTCCACATTTTTCAAATTAAAAAAATATGTCATTGGTCAAATATCATATTTTTAAATTTTATAAAAACAGAATGAGGAAAACTTCCTTTTAACCTCAATGTGGTAAAAATGATGCAACTGTGATGTACTGCTTGGTACTCTAAATGTAGAAACAAAGTAGAGATTGATGAACGCAATAGGAAAACCAAGAACATGCATTCTGTCTAGTGGACATAGTCATTGCTCAGGTGCTGTTGATTCTTTTCTTTTGTGAGAATTCAGACCTACTGAATATCACTTTTTTTCAAGAGCAATATATAATTTTGTTTTATATGGCAGCAACCAATTTGATTTTAAAATTAATTAATTAAAAATCTTGGGCCAAGTCAAGCACTTCTGTAGGGCTAATAATATAGTACATATAGGACCATAAGTTTACCACTTCTAATTTGAATGGTGTCCATATATTGTCCTTTGATTTAGCATTTTAGATATTATTTATTCTCTTCTTGTCATAAAGATTATCAAAAATATTTAGTTTGAATCAATTATTTTTTATTTATGTGTAGTCAAAATTGCATTTACCTTTGTTGTTTTTATCCGGCTTTTCATTTTGATTTTGATATTTAAAAAATCTCAGTTAGCTATGTTGCCAAACACACAAGGGATGTCTGGCCTGGGTCCGATTGCCACACAAAAAGCTAATACTGAGACAACAAGGATTCCCATGTAACAAAGGTAATTTATTGCAGATGATGACATCTGGGAGATAGGAGAAATGCCTCCAATCTGTCTCCCTGACCAAGGTAGGGTAAGCATTTTTATAAAAAGTTCAGGAAGATGGGTATGTGTTTTGGGATAGGTAGTGGTGAAATCAATTTGTGCAGGAGGTATAATTCAGAAGTCTCAAAATAGTGATGGATGGTGAGTCCTGGCATTGTTATCCTGTGAAGAGTCTGCTGTTTCTGGAAGACAACTCAAATGTGAAAATGTTAGTTAAATGGAAAGATTACAATGTTCTGGTCATTGAGTGGACAGGCCTGAAACTCCAAAGCATAAGAAAGCTTTAGGAACAGCATATATGGGAGAGGATGTCATTTTGTGTGTACTCATGAAGCTGTTACAAGTTACAAAGTCTACCATGAGAAAAATACAAGATTTTTCTTTCATTTTTCCCAGTTACGGTAGTTAACAGAAATTACATATAAAATTTTGCATTTATTTTCTTTTGACAAATTATGGTTACTTGTGCAGTTATCCCTCAGAATTTCACTCTAAACAACAAAAAGCAAAATATTACTTTTCTACAATGATGTGAATTACAATTCTCATTTATTTTTTCACTTTTTATTTATTTTATTCCTCTTCTCTCCATCTTCACTTGATCAATCACCAATAAAGATCATGTTTACCAGCTTGGGCAATAGCAAGACCCCATCTCCACGAGAACTAATAATAATTAAAAAAAATTCGCTGGATGTGGTGGCATGCACCTGAAGTCCCAACTACTCAGGAGGATTGTTTGAACCCTGGAGTTGGAGGCTGCAGTGAGCCCTGATGATGCCACTGCACTATAGCTTGAGCAATAGAACAAGACAGAAAAAAAAAAAAAAGACTATTTGCACTTTCTTTGATGTTTTATTTTTAAAAATCTCAAAAGATAGCATCTTCATATTTTTAAGAGTAAAATATATGATTTTTTAAAGACAAATGCTAACCCACCAACTTTCTGTAATTGTCTTCAGTTTATAAGGTCATGACAACCTTTTGCTTTATAAAATTTAATATCAATTAATATATTAATAATTATTGATCTTGTATATATGCCTTTATGTATTGTATATTTTAAAAATATCCTCCATTGAAAGAATGCTAAAGGATTAAAATTACATTATAAAACTTAAAGTGATTTTTCCCTTAGCATGTCCATATTCCTGAATTTCAAAAAACAAAAACTAATTTGTATTTAAAACTAATTTGTATTTAACATTGACTTGATGCATTATATAGCTGATTATAATCTCATAATTATGTATGATCCTTTTGTTCTGCATCAATTCTTGCTTGATTAGAGGCTTCTCTCAAGCACTCTCTTCAAAAGACTCATATAGATTGTATAATCTGAATCATTGTCTGTCTTCAAATACTTCACTTTGTACTTGATAGAAGAATGCTATCTTGGATTGGAATGCTATCTCTATCCTTTATTCTGTTAAACTATGCCCCTTTCTTCTAACTTCTATATAGCAGTTGAGGATTCCAATGGCAGTTTGCTTTGTTATCCTCTGAAATTAATTTGTTGTTTTATCCTAGAAATTGGTAATCTTTTATCTCTTATTGCTTGGATGATTATCTTTAAAAATAAATCAATCTGGTCTAGTTATCTTTCAATGTGTGAACTCATGTTTTTCTTCAGCTCAGGGAAATCCTCAATTGTGTACTTAATTATTGTTTCTTCACTAATTATTTCTTTTTCTGTTTCTGAAACATCAATTATTCCTGTCAAGTGTTCTGGATATACTCATCAAATATTTTATAATTTTTCTTATTATTTCTCTTTTTATGTGATTTTACCCCGTTTTGAGATAGTGCCTTTGAAGTTCAAGTCCACTAATTTAGAACTCAAAAATGATTGTTTTAGCTATTGAAGGAATAAATTAGAAAACTTGGTGTTTAGGTCCAGCAAATAATTTATGATATTTACTTGAATCTCATTAAACTTTTGATTATTTCATTACTGTTATTGCCATCTCTTTCCTCTAGCAGATCTAAATTGCCGCACTTTATTTTGTTGTTCTTCTTATGTAACTTTCTTTTTCTGGATTCTGTTTGCTCTAGCAGGAGAAAGCAGCAGAATCATTATCAATAACTAATATTGTTAACATACCAGTTGGGAGGAAGATTTGTTATATTTGAGTAAAGAATTTTCACATACTACAGCAATAATATGAGCCTGAAATGTGATATGAAAAAAATACATTTATATGTATGTGGAAAACATTGTAGTAAAAAAACAGAAACAAAAAAGTTAATCTATATTTTCCTTCCCAGATTATGTTCTGTAAACTCATTAGAAGTCCAACTCTAGAGTAAAATCACATCTCTACCTGTAATTCTTTCTACAGGTCTATTTAAATGCAGCACTATGTAGATATATGTAGAAAGTTAACTGACCCAGTATATATGAGCAGTCAGATTTGGGATTTACTTGCTAATATTCCACATGACAGTAGTAAATGTATTACATAATAGAAAATATGACTTAGATATTTTTCACTTAATGGAAAAAAATTTAAAAATGTTATTAAATATAATTTTATAAACTTACCCATACTATCCTTTTAGAGTATACTAATATTTCCAATCTATTTTGAGATATAGTTTTGTCAAAAGACCAAATTAATTTACGAATACACATAATTCCAAACTGTCATTAAGAAGTCTTAAATTTCTAGTACTCAGAATCATCTGACTCCCCCACTTTGACTTCTGAACATTTCTCAAATCCCAGTGCTTCAGGAAGAGATACCTCAAGTGCTGTTCTGTTTTCAGAGACATTATCTGACCTAGTTGATTACACCAACTTAGTGGTGTGGCAAAATAGAAGTCTATGAAGTAGATATCACTTGGTTTATGGATTTCACCTGAGACAGTTTGGTTTAGAGAGGATGCCTTATTGAATGTGGTCCTCCAATATAATTTTGAGAGAGAGAATATAAATTGGGTTAGTTAATAGGTTCAAAACTAAGTCTAGGTTGTACTGCAACTCTTAAATTGCATTTCTATTTATTGTGACTGGACAAATGAATTAAGTCAAATACTCTGTGATTTATTTATTTCCAGATTATAGGAAAATATTTTTGCAGAAAATAAGTAAGCAGTAAATACCCTCTAATCTCCACGTAAACATACTGGTAACAGATCTTCCAGCAAACAGATAATAATATATGCTAGGAAGAAAATACTGTGAATGTATTACTCTTAGCAGAATGATGCCAGTTTAACATGAAGTAAACGAACCTAGACTCTATGCGTTCATAAGGAATGACTCTCTGGATAATGTCTTGTAATCGACACCACTCTCTAAAATAGAGATGTCTCAAAACTTAAACATGTAAGGTTATACACACACCTAACTTAGAGAATTCATCTACTCTGAGTAAAAGAGCATGTGTTTGATGTGAATTGAAGAATCTGGCAGCTACCCTGAATTTTCCAACCCTCTTCTTGTTTACCTATGCCCTTTGATTCCTTATAACCTTCAAATTATTAATCAGGCTGAATCCTGAGCAAGATCTCTGATTCATGCGATTGTAGTCAATAATTCAATTTTCATATTAGCACAGTGATACTTCTCAAAGCTGCTCAGAGCTTATGGACATGCATACATGTTGTATGTATGTTATCCAAGTCTAATAAGAGTAATAAACTTTTTTAGTTTTTTTTCTGATCTCTTGCTTAAATTAATTTCAATCTGTTGAGATGATGGCTATAGAGTTATAAATTGAAGTATTGAAAAGAAGATAATATACATGGGAAGAATGAAAACAAATACTTCTCATATATCCCATATAGCATAGAATTTGGCCCTGAGGAGCTAAACATTCTTGCTCAAAACAATATGCTATTGTCTTTAATTAGAGGGCTATAACCCCTAATTATTTCTGAAACCTAACAAGCAAACAAACAATAGATCCTTTCTAGTAATAGGATAAATGATGAAGACATTTTTCCTATTAGAGCTAGAGAAAATTATATTAATATTTTGCCATTTAGAACATACTGTAAAGTGAATGTTCTTGTGCTTGTTTATGCATATATGAATGAGTGTGTGGGCTTGCACACATCCTTAAATAAATAAGACAGTTTAAACTTTAAGTTTGTAGCACTTGCTAGTCTTTGAAATGAAAAGGATCATATTAATTTTTCAATATATTCAAAATTACTTATCTGATGAAGAATTTCTTAGTGCTAATGAATATGGTATCCTACCCAATTTGAAGTAGCAAATATCACAGTGTAAATGGCTCTAATACTTATGGTCAACATTTATATGAAAAGCTGAGAGAAGTTGTCCAAAACAATCAATATCTTTTGTAAAGAGTATCTTCAAAATTACAAAATTTTAGTTTAAAGTGTTTTAGGCAGTACATTAATAAAATAAAATGTACTGAGGAAAGACAATATTAATTCATCACTCCTATAATAAAATATTTATTGAAAGAAAGTAATACTTCTAACTTCTCCCAATATGCTGGCAATTGCAAACAATTGTAGGTATTAATATATTTATAAGTAGATAAGTTAGCACACTATAGCTTTACTCTTAACTACTTTGAAGTATATTTGAAGTTTTCTATAATTTTTTTTACAAATTTAATATGGAAAGAAAACTTTGCAAGCAATGATTAAGGAATGTTTACTACTTAATTATTCCACTAATATTGGGGACCTGCCTAAAGAATTCGTTTCTTAAATTATTTGAAAATTAAAAAGAATTTCAGTCTAAATATTTTTGTGTATTATCTGTGCAATCATCAGTCTACCTCTCTGAATAATTATTATGCTAATATCAATGTAGACAGCACAATTGCATGTATTTATATTATTTAGTCTTCAGAACCTCTATATAATAGGCAGTCTTATTTTGCTCCTTTTAGAGACAGGTATAATAATAAATTTATTCTATGAGAAGGCAAGCAATTTTCCTCGGACACAACTTATTCTAGCGGAGCCTCAATATTAACCTAAATTTTCTCAAATTAATATACGTAACCATCTGTTTATGCCACCTATAAGGGGTGAAATAACACCTACCTAAAATATATACGTAGGAGCCATAGAATGCTTTTAAAAATCAGCATGTCAAATGTATGTTATTCTATTTTTATTTTGTTTTTCTTTAAAAAAATGCTTCTTCCAAATATTTGGCATCTAAAATGCTTTGCTTACATATCCATGTGTGACAGTATCAGAATTTTCCTTGTTTCAATATTTTAATTAATATTATAAAAGCCAAGAATAGCAGATTTTTATTTAATCTTATATTAGTTTCCTAGGGCTACTGTAACACATTAGTGTAAACTAGGTGGCTGGAAATAAGAGAAATTTATTCTTTTACAAATTGTTAGGCCAGAGTCCAAAATCCAGGGGTCAATAGGACGATGTTCCCTCCAAAAGCTCCAGGAGAGAATCAGCTCCTTACCTCTTCCAGCTTGGTGGCTCCAGGTGTTCCTTTTGTTCCTGCCTGACTTCAATCTGGTTCATCTTCAGGTAGCTTTCTCCTCTGCATCTAATCTGTATGGGTCTCTCATAAAAACACTGGTTATTAGGTTTAGGGCCCACCCTAAATTTAAGATTAAGTCTTCTACAGATCCTTAACTTAATATCATCTGCAAAGCCCCCTTTTCCCATCTTTTTGGGATCCATAATTCAACCCACTATACCTGTTTTCAAAAGAAAGTTTTTTTCTTTTTTCTTTTGAAACAGGGTCTCACTCTATCACCAAGGCTGGAGTGCAATGACGTGATCGTAGCTCACTGCAACCTCGAACTCTTGGCCTCAAGTGAGCCTTCCATTTCAGCCTTTCAAGTCGCTGATACTAGGCACATGTCACCATGACTGGCTAATTTTTTTTTTTAATTTTTTTGTACAGACAGGATCTTGCTATATTGCCCAGACTGGTCTCCAACTCCTGTGTTCAAGTATTCCTCCCACAGCCACTACCCAAAGAGCTAGAATGACAGGTGTGAGCCAAGATGCCTGGGGGAGATTGGTTTTTTTTTCTTTTTTATTTCAGCATATTATGAGGGTACAAATGTTAAGGTTACTTATATTGCCTTTGCTCCCCCACCCCTCTAGTGATAGCTTCAAGCATGACCATCCCACAAACGGTGCACATCTCACTCATTAGGTATATATATACTCGTCCCCTCCTCCCCCCTCCCATCTGCCCAACACCCGATAAATGTTATTCCTACATGTCCACTTAGGTGTTGATCAGTTAATACCAATTTTCTGGTGAGTACACGTGGTGCTTGTTTTTCCATTATTGGGATACTTCACTTAGTAGAATGGGTTCCAGATCTACCCAGGAAAATATAAGAAATGCTATGTGAAACTATTAGAATTCTAGAGGAAAATGTTGGAAACACTCTCCTAGACATTGACCTAGGCAAAATATTTATGAAGACCCCAAAATGAATCACAGCAACAAAAAAATAAATAAATGGGACCTTATCAAAATATAAAGCTTCTGCACAGCCAAAGAAACAGTCATGAGAGGAAACAGACAACCCACAGAATGGGAGAAAATTTTTGCATGCTACACATTTGATAAGGGGCTGATAACTGGAATCTACTTAGAACTCACGAAAATCACCAAGAACAAAAGCAAACAACCCTATCAAATAGTAGGTGAAGGACATGAACAGAAATTTTTCAAAAGAAGACAGACTAATGGCCAACAAACATATGAAAAAATGCTCAACATCTCTAAATCATCAGGGAAATGCAAATCAAAACTGCAATGAGATATCACTTACCCCCAGTAAGAATGGCCTTTATCAAAAATTCCCAAAACAATAAATGTTGGTGTGGATGCAGAGAGATAGGAACACTCCTACACTGCTGGTGGGACTGAAAACTAGTTCAACCTCTGCGGAAAGCAATATGGAGATACCTTAGAGCGAAGTAGAGCTACCATTTGATCCAGCAATCCCACTACTGGACATCTACCCAAAAGATCAAATGACACTTTACAAAAAAGACACATGCCCTAAAATGTTTATAGCAGCACGATTCACAATTGCAAAGTTGTGGAAACAACCCAAGTGCCCATCAATACATGAGTGGATCAATAAAATGTAGTATATGTATACCATGGAGTACTATTCAGCTCTGAGATTGCTTTTTATATAGTGAATTTACCATTTACTTAAAAGCAGAATAACTTTAAATACCCAAATTCAACTCCCTTCCATTTCTGAAAATTCCAGGAAGCCCTAAAGTTTATTTGGTTCCCTAAAAAGTAGTTCTGAATCTTCTTTCTTTTTGTACTCAAACCTGAACTCAGACACCTGCCTTTTGAGTCTGGGGAATACCATTTCTGCTAACAAAGATCATTGCTTTTATAGAAAAAGACTACGCACTTACTGGCTATGAACTGGTAATGCATCTACTGTGAGGGAGGATCGAGGAGTCTACCTTATAGCCAGTTCTTCTGAGGTTTTGGTAGAGTATAAATGATCCTATTTTTTTATTTTTATTGGCAACATTTATTCATTTTTCAAAGTCAGCTCATGTCCCTGTTAAAATAATACATCAATTATTACAACCAATAATGAATTATCTATTAACTTATATCAAGATTTTTTTATTTAGGGACAATTTAAATTTGATTATTATAAATGTTTTTTGATGGCAACTTTGTATTTATTGATAGATAAATATTCATAAAATATTTGTATGTAAAAATCAATTATCAACTATTAGTGCTGTACATTCATAATATATATATACAAATAATCATTGAGGAAAAATAATAGAAGACAATTGACTAAAGTGGTAGTGCAGTTACCTCTTGTTTTCCCAAGTAATTATTTTCTTTTAAATTTTGCTTATATAAATTTTTAAATTTTTAATTTTTCCATATAAATATTATGTATGAAAATCAACATGCCTGTTTTTCAAGGTACTTCATATTTTTAAAAGTCTATATGCTTACATCAGCAGCCCAAATTGTGTCAGTACCAAGAGAAAAAGGATCAAATTTTCTAAATCTTCATCTGAAGCATTGGTCCTGAGGAATAAAACCACAGTACTTGTGAAGCTTTGGAATTAAACAGCCTAGGCTTGGTTTATGGCTCTCAGTTTCAAGTATTATGTCCCTGAGCCAGTTTCTTTCTTTTTTCTTTTCCATTCTTTTTTTTTTTATTTTAGTGTATTATGGGGGTACAAGTGTTAAGGTTACATATATTGCCCATGCTCCCCTGCCCCCTCTAGTAAGAGCTTCAAGCATGTCCATCCCCCAAATGTTGCACATCTTACTCGTTGTGGTTGTATATACCCATCCCCTCCTCACCCCTCCCACCCTCCTGACACCTGATAAATGTTACTCCTATATGTCCACTTAGGTGTTGATCCGTTAATACCAATTTGCTGGTAAGTACATGTGGTGCTTCTTTTTCCATTCTTGAGTTACTTCACTTAGTAGAATGGGTTCCAGCTCTATCCAGGAATATACAAGAGGTGCTATATCACCATTGTTTCTTAAAGCTGAGTAGTACTCCATGGTATACATATACCACATTTTACTATAAATGTTTTTAATTCTTTTATTTTTGTCTCAATCTCCTAAATAAATTGAAAATTTCAGATAAATACACATATTTTATATGTTTTTGTTTCTCCTATAAAATCAAGCAAAATACTATAATAAACTTGAGATCATTAAGACAAATTAAATTACTTAGCTATCAAATTTATTATTAGTTGCATTTTAAGATATGCAATTAAAAGCCTTTTAATATGTTAGAGGAAAGAATGTGATACCCTTGAATTAAAGAAATTGACTTTATAAATTAAAAATGTCACTGTTTCATCTACAAAAAAAAGATTGTTCCTTGGACAAACTTTACCATTAAAAGCAGTGCCATCCATTTACCTGGGTTCAATTGGCCTGACCTAAGCTTTCTTTGTGAATTTTCAAGAAAAAAATGAAAAGAAATTGATAGGAGGTGGCTGACAGACTTAAAAGATACTGTAAATATGGGGGAAACCCCCCCAAAACACTAAAGTCCACAGTATTGTTTCTGATAATAGCATTTATTCTCTTGGTAACCCAGTACCATGGATTTCAAAGCCCTAGTTAAGGAGAGGCAAATTTTCACATAAAGTAGATGAGTTGTGTAAGCAAATGGCTATTGATTAGCATAATTTTGTTCAATAAAAATTAATTTCCATTAAAATATACATCCTTATCCTATGATTTAGCTAGAGAGGAAGTAATAACTCTACCTTTCTCTAACACTAAATCTAGGCATTCTATACCCCAGCTAAAAATCACTGCCAAATATTGCAATCCCTGGTTCCAGACCTGTCTTTGTTGTATTGTCAAATATGTTTGAGCATCCATTTTAAAATCTGGCTAAATATCTTGATTGAATGCTGTATCAAATGCAATTATGTACATAAATGAAAATAGTTTTAGGCTTCAAGTATGCCCCTAAGTTTTATATTGTTTGCTTTTCTTTATTCTTAGTTTTATTTCAAATAATTATTTAGCTTAAAGAATTCATTACACTATTTTATGGTTATATACATTTCCATGAAAACAACTTCTACTCTATATGGCAATCTTTTCAATATTGTTATTATCAAATTAAGTTAGTACAATGAATAATTTCCTTGTAGCTATATTCTTATGTTTATGTCCTTTCTGATGATAATAGGCTCTTCACATTCGTGCTTAGTTAATCGGCTTTCAGAATCTGAGGTAAACTTTTTAAAGTGGAATCTGGAATTAATTTTAATTCATAGTGTTGCAGTTTATTCATTATTATTAGGTGTTAATACATTGGGTAATTATTGTAAGTCCCAACTGAGTAATTCAAAGTTTTCCTCTAGCATTAGAATGCTAAAAATAGGTTTGAAATCTCAGAAGGTGGCAAAGGTAGAGAGGATTTTTTATCTTGAAAAGATCTACAGTTGAGGATTTTGTCTAATGAATTGGTTCCTAAGAAGATTCACAGAAGATCTACCTTACCATTTTTTTTAAAGAGTTAGGTATGCAGAATTTACTGAGAATTACATATGCGGACATGTACCAGCATTAACTGAGGGAGACAGAAATTATACAGAATGAGGAAAGTCCTGTGGATCTTCTGATTATTCTGGCAGGAAGCAGGCTGAAAGATCAGCTCAGAAGCAAACACTTGCAAAAGTTAACTCAGAGGGCAGAACCAAGATTTCAAAGGGTTACACAAAAGCAATGGAGAATTATTCCAGAGACTCGCAAGCTAGTCAAGAAACATCCAGCCTTCACCTAACTGGACACCAAGATTGGTATGGGTTAGTGATTGCTTTGTGCCTCTGACTCTGCCCATTTATAAACAAGAATATCTGGAACAGTTATCCTGTGTCTATTCCACCAGTTTTTATTAAATGCTTGAGAAGTCAGATACATTGTCTGTTTAATTTCACAGATAGAGAGCAATTTGAACTGTAGTTAGGAAGAAGTACTTAAGGAACCAGGGAGCCTCAATCACACCTGGTCCTAATATATAAAATGAGAGTCGGAATTAAGCAAATACTATAATTGGAGGAAAATTTTGACAACCTAAGGAGGGGGGTAGGTATAGTTTGTCTATGGGAATGATATCACTCCTTTTGGTGGCCAGAAAACAAGCTATGATATGCAACTTCTAAAGTGGCCCTCAATTTTCTTACCTCTTGGTAGGCACACCTGTGCAATTATATCTCTTTTATTTTTATTTAAATATCAAGCACTAATATTTTGTAATTTTAGTAATGTATGACATTGAACTATGTTGAAAGATTTGAAAATATGGTGAAAAGAATGAAAGGAAAAAAAAATGAAAAGGACATTTATCACTAAATCTACCACATACTCCAACCACCCTTTAAGTGCTTCATGCATTTTCTGCCAGTGAGCTTTCCATGTGTCATCTTTTCTTTTTTAAAATGGTCACATAGTGTTTGCAAAATGGTCATAGATAAAAATTACAATAGTTTCACATTTTATTAAATTGTTGGCAATTGTGTGCAATTGTAAGTAATTCCACAGACAACATAATAGGGCATAATGCTTTCTCTGTAGTTAAGATTGTGTTTGTTTATAGATATAAAATGTGAACTCAAAGTGGAATTACTTGGAATAATGCTATTAATATATTGAGGCTCTTGAGTCAAATCACTAGATGCATGAGTATGTATTTACTATTATTCAATTAGTAAATATTCCTGTTATTAATATAAAACTCTGAGATTTATAGTTTTCAAATACATTCTGAGAGTTATCTTGTCAAAAAAAAAATCATCTTGTAATCTATGAACTTCTATTGCTGATGCTGCCACTGATCAGACTATTTATAAAATATTCTTTTTTAAAATGTCTTCAGAAAGGGCAGATCAGTCTTAGAGAAACCTTCAATATTTACATACTTTTGTAGTTAAAAAATGGATTGACTTCAAGAAACAGGCCAAAAGCACTGGGGGAGGGGGGACAATCTGGGTTATCAAACTGAGTAAAACAATTTTTTGTTAGATAACATTATTTTTCTATAAAGTCAGATGTTTTTTATATGCCTTGAAAACGAACTCTGAGCTAAATTCAAAATGAGAAGAGGACAAAAACAGTTTTCAAGAAGAAGAGCTTCATTACAATATGGTCTAGTCTTCCAAAGTTAATAATGTAAAGTTCAATATTCATTAGAGTTTATAAGCTTGGAATGCTTATAAAAATAATCTGTCACATTATAATCACATCTAATACATTTCACTAATTGTGTCTTTATGGTTTAATAGAATTCTTTCCCCCCCAAAAGTATTCAGCTTAGACAACATTAATGGGATCAGACTTAATTTCCAACAGACTCAGTGAAATGAAAAATTAGGTTAGCTTGATTTAACATAATTGGCCAAAAGGCCAAACTAAATCCTTTTTTAGGAGAATTCAATGCCTCTATCCTGTTCTCTTAAGACATTGTACACTCCTAGTTTGTTCCAACAATTAAGTTAATAATTATAGCCTTGTATGTATCTCTGCTGACATTTACTAGCTATGACCTTGGACAAGTTCTCTAACTCTCGATGACTTGATTTCTAATTTTGTACAATGGGAATAATAATTGCTTTGTGTTACTTTTTGACATTAAAAGAAGTGATTCTGTCATAATGCTTAGCAGAGTGCATCCCACCTGGTAAGCACTTATTAATATTTAGATAACATTATAATCACTTTTCTATTTATTTAATTAGCCCCTTAGCCCCTCCACACACATCTCTTTATCTCTCTCTTTCTCTCTCCTTCTCTCTCTCTCTTTCTCGTCTTCTTAGCATATTGTCTTCTAATGTCATTTGCAAATGTTTTCTTCCATGAATGTGCAACTCTATTCCCCACTGTTGGACTATTCTTTCTTTAGAGATGTTTATGAATTTAATTTATTTACAGTCTTGCCTCACAGACTTATAATCAGTTTGTCTTTTTCAGGTGGTCTTTTATAGGTAAAGCTGGTTTATTGAATAAACCAGATAGTAAACTAGCAGAAATCAACTTTAGTTTTTGTTGTTCTTACTCTTCCTTCAAATATGCTATATCAAATCATCTTTTCATGACTCAAAATCTTAGGCCTATCTCTGAGTTTTTCTGCTCACCTTTTATCCTAATAAACCATATCATCTTCAGATATTAAAGAAGCACAGTTAAGTCTAATGTTCAAGCTTCAATTGTTCCTGACATGGTTTTGTAAAACAGCAAGGAGGAGGGGGTGGAGCATGACAGAATTATGGTGTTTAATCCCACTTTCACTTTTACTTTTTTTTCCTCATTTACTTTTAGCTTCCAGGTCCCAGGAAGCAGAGGGAGGGAGAAAGGAGTGAGGAGACTGGATATACCGTGATTTTGAAGACTTCTTTAGAGTTCTGCTTCCTGGGAGTCTTTTGTGAATTTTGGAGCTCTTTTTGGAAACTTCCATTGTGTTTCTTTCTGATACAAGTGGTTCAGTTTCCTCTTGATCACCTTTCCCATGCACTCCCCAATAGTCTTTTTGATATGGTGATTCACATGTAGTTGGGCTGGTATATTTTCTGGGTAATACAAACTCAGCTGCCTTCCATGGGGTTCACCTGAAGCCTTCCCTGGTTGGGAAAACCTGCCAGAATCTGGAAGGATAGGTGGTTCTTGTTGTATTCTGTTACCATAGGTGATCAGATCAAGTTTCTTCTATGCAGACTGCTCCGGGAAGGCATCGTACACTAATCTCCGAACCCCACAATCTGCAGAGAACACAGGTCATGTTTTCCAAATGCTTCTCTTTATATCATCCTTTACTTGGTTGGATGCAGGGAAGAGGGAAATACACTTCCAATAAAAAGGAGAGAAAAGAAGTGCTTAACGTTGAACCAACCTTTTCAAATAAATGTCTACTACTTAATCTTTTTAAAAATCAATATCCTTACTTCCTCTTATTTACCCTCATACTCAACCATCAAGTTGGGAGATGGACTTATGCTCTCCTAAACTCTTAAATTTGGTCTTGACCAAAATTTTGTTTTTGTTTTTCATATTGTATTTCAGAATGTTATGGGGGTACAAACGTTTTGGTTATGTAAATTGGTTGGTTTTGTACTACTTTAGTAGAAATTATAAGTGTGCCCATCCCACAGGTAGTGTGCATTGTACCTGTTAGGTACATTGTATCTGTTAGGTAACCGATCCCTTCCTGCCTCCTCCCACCTGCTTGATTTCCGATGAATGTTACTTCCATATGTGCACACAGGTGTTGATCGATTAGTTCCAATTTAATGATGACTACATGTGGTGTTTGTTTTTCCATTCTTGTGATCTTCACTTAAAATAATGTGCTTCAGCTCCATCCAGGATAATACAAGTGGTATTAGTTCACCATTTTTTATGGCTGAGTAGTACTCCATAGTATACATATATGACATTTTATTAATCCACTCATGTATTAATGGTCACTTGGGTTGATTCCATGTCTTTGCAATTGCAAATTGTACTGCAATAAACATTTGAGTGCAAGTGTCTTTTTTTTTTTTTTTTACCAAATGACTTTTTTCCCTATAGGTAATTACCCAGTAGTGGGATTGCTGGATCAAATGGTATTTCTACTTTTAGTTCTTTGAGGTATCTCCATGCTTTTTTCAATAGAGATTATACTAGTTTGCAGTCCCACCAGTAGTGTATGAGTGTTCCTATCTCTCCACATCCACCCCACATTTGTTGTTTGAAAGTTTGTTAAAAACCATTCTCACTGGAGTTAAATGATATCTAGTTGTGGTTTTGATTTTCAAATCCCTGATGATTAGAGATGTTGAGCCTGAGCAATAATTCTTACTCCCATTATTTCCAATTCCTTGGGAGAGAACAATTTATTATATACCCCCAATACTATGTTACTTAACAGTTTTTAGTTATAATTCAGTTGCTAATTAGTTGAATTATCTGAGGAAAGTTAATCATATAGAAACCTGTTAAAGTTGTAAGTGCCCTGAATATGGTCAAATTTGTGTATGTAACTTAACTTGCTGAGTTCTCGTTCTTGTTGCCTTTATAAGTTGTGTGACCTCAGAGAGAGTATTTAATCCTCTAAAGTTTAATTTCCTATTTTGTACATTGAAAGTAATAAAGCCACACAATTTGTGATAATTATCTCAGAGCATGCATGTTAGTTCTTTAGCTCAGCATGTGGTACATTATAAACACTCAGCATGTCGTGAACATTCCCAGATTCTCTGTATACCCTGCCCCCCCCCCACACACACACACTATTGTCTCCTCATCCTTTTTTTGTGGAATTCTCCATTGTGTGTAGTAATGAGGGAGGCAGTGCTGGCTTCTGAACCACAGGGTATCAGTTTTCAAGCTTCCCCTCTGAGCACAGTCATAGGGCAGGCATGTATTGTAGAGATGGGCAGCCACTTACTTTTTGGCCCTTTGAAATTTGAGAACTAAAAGTGGAAGGGTTAGAAGAATGGATGAGTCAGAAAAAAAACACCATTGCAGAGGCAGAACATTATGTGGGCCACCACATGGGCACTTGTCTTTGTTCCTGTTGTAGAATACATCATTCTCATGGCAGCTGACATCTAGTCTCATATCTCTGAATCTCTGATTTTTTCCCCTATTTTTAAAAATACTTATAGTCATTTTCTGAGGCAGGCAATCAAGTACCCTAATAGATTCAATCATTATTGTTGTTTTATTTATATCTGTTTTTATTTCTCTTATGTGAAAATGTATGAATTCACAGAGCATGCAAAACTTAAAGTGTTATAGTTGCTGAATTGTTTCTATGCTTCATTGCCTTTTCTCAGTGTTTTTACAAATGTCTTTTATCTATTAGTCTTTCTAAGGAAGA
This sequence comes from Microcebus murinus, assembly GCF_040939455.1. Classification (NCBI taxonomy): domain Eukaryota; kingdom Metazoa; phylum Chordata; class Mammalia; order Primates; family Cheirogaleidae; genus Microcebus; species Microcebus murinus. The sequence continues at coordinate 21,620,796 of NC_134114.1, forward strand.
TTTCCTCAAATTTCAGTCTTTGGTCCTTTTAATTTTTTTATTCTCAGCCCCTATTCTTATTTGGCATTGACCTTTGGAAACTATCTGTTTTTCTAGCAGAGGCAATTTAAATATAGCTATATTTCTAACCTGAGTTACACACTTAATATTTCTTCCTCCAGTAATTAAAGAATACCTACATTTGAACATTTAGCAGATAAAAATAAATATTACTCAAATTGCTTATACTTCTTTATTCAACAGATATTTTCTTTTCAATGCTTTCTGTATCTTGATAAGCAACCCAGTCTTCTACCCTGTGACCCACACAAGAAATTTTAGTCATATTTTCTTTGCATTTCCACAGCCAATTATTCACTAATCCCAGTGATATGTCTTGACAAGATTTTTTACATCCATCCTTCTTTTTGCAATACTGGTGCCTTCATTTGGAGCTCATTATTTTCTCCCTGAATTTTTGGTTTGATACCTTACCAATCTTCCTGCCTCACTGTCTATTCATTCAAAATACATAAATTATACACTCTGCCACCATCTTCTGAAACAGATATCTAAACTTTGTTATTTTTCTATTTCCCTCAGACACTTGCAATGACTTCAGGGTGCATATATGAGACTTCACTTATGACAGTAATGTCATAAGTGCTTTGATTAAAGTTCATTGCAGGAAAAATGATTTTTACCGTTATATAATCTCAAATACATATGGAATTCCTTTCCATCTCCACAGCATTTGAAAGTCCCCATCTCCCTTTCTAGTTTTCTCTCCTCCTAGTCTTCTTACTTCTCTCCTTTTCCACAATTTTCACAGGCCTTTCTACTTTGCAGTCATTCTTCCAGGATCCCAGTTTCATCCTACAGTGGAGGAGCAATGCATTCTATGTTATGGACATCATTCTGGCTTAATTTTGATGGGGCAAATATAAGATCTTTTTGTATATGGAGAGAGCTAATATTAGATTTTTTTATAGTCTTCAAAATCTATAAATAATCATGTTTTTACTAATATTATTTGCAATGGACTGCAATGCAATCTCCAAAATTCAAATGTTGAAATCCTAATCCCCAAAGTGATGGTATTATGAGTTGGGACATTTATGAGGTGATTATGTCATGAGGGCAGAGCCCTCATGGATTGTATTAGTGCCTTTATAAAACAGACCTGAGAGAGCTCCCTTGCCCCTTTACACGTGAAGCTATGAAGATGCCTTTTCAGAATCAGGACATAGGTCCTCACCATACACTGACTCTGCTGGTGACTTGATCATAAACTTTCCAACCTTGAGAACTGTAATAAATAAATTCCTTTGTTTATAAACCACACAGTTAATGGTATGTTGTCATGGAATACCAAACAGACTAAGATATTGTCCCATAAGACCATTCAATGTTTAATTTAATTAACAAAATATCTTTCTCTTTAATCCAATATCTTTTCCACCAATGGTAAGAAGTATTATAAAAAGTAATGAAGATGAAAATTTCGTTTGTGTATATAGATATGTAAAATGTATTAAATTCATTTTTCTGATATTTAATTCTGATACTGACATATTAATATTTTCTAATTTATTCTCCTCATATGATATAACATGACAGAGACTATATGTTGCCATAACATCTCTCCTTTCTTTACAAATCTTCTTTAAGTATTTTTATTTAAGACAAGAATTTTCAAAACTAAAAGATTCATTTTAGAGTCTCTATTACATTATATATCAATGTGACTAAGATTTAGACTATGAGTTAGAAATAAACATATGGATGGGCATTCTAAAATTCTTTTACCAGATGTTGTACCTCTGTTCTTTATTCTTTCTTTTTATTTTTTTAAATTTTCATTACTTTTCAGCCTGCCAAGTAGCCATGATGATGAAGTTTCAGTAACCTTCTTGGATGAAGATACACACACACACACACACACACACACAAACATCACAGAGTTCTAAAAATATAATAACACATCCTTCATCCACAGATCCTTCCACACTCATAATAAAACCAATTAAGCTCAGCAAACTTATATTCAGTTTCAACTGAATGCAATGAATTGAGATAAGCTCAATCACACTGAGTGATGTATAAAGAATTATATACTTTTTTTATTCTCTAAGAGATCTCAATTTACTGACAGGGCTGTGGGAGGATAATAATGCAACAAAAATCTCTAATGAGTTTAGTCTCGGTGCAAAGAAACTGCAGGAGGAGAACAAGAAAAGTGAATTTAATTCTGAGATAAACAGTAAATGGGGAAAGGTCTTATAAAGTGACTATATTTGTAGAGGATTTTGAAAAATAAGCTGATATTTACTTGGCAGAGATTGTTGTAATGACATAGACAGAGGATGGATGCATATTATTCTGAGGGGAGAAAATAGAATAAGTAAAATGAAGTAGCAGGGTACCTCTGCAAACCAGGAGTGATAGATTATCTACCCTAACTTGGGCAGGGGGTATATGTGCGTTGTGTGTATGTGTGTGCATGCACAGTAGTGTGCTGGGTTTAACAACTGTTCTCTGGGATTAAAAAAGTAAATTAAAGAAATTAGAATTTGTTACACTCCTAAGTTCTCTGGTATGTCCATCATGGCCAAGGTTACTGAGCACAGAGTTGATGGGAAATGCTCTCAATTGAACTGAGAGAATCAATTGGACTATATGGACTGGCTCCAGCTTACCAGAGAGTTTCTTTTTATGTGTGTGTCTATGTGTATATGTGCCAGGAATAGAGAAGAAGTAAATAGAGGAATAGGAAGATATAACCTTTATAATTGTATTCAGGTACATATAAAAGAAAACTGTTGGAAAAAATACAAGGCTACTGCTCTATTATATAAAAAATATTCTGAAGTTAACAGTCCAGGGCACATATGGTGGTTTATAGAGAGATCCAGAGTTCTTGTATCTTTTTGCTCTGTTGTCTTTATAAATGACCTTAAAAATTTAAGAGATGTGTGTGTGTGAGTATACACACACACACACACACACACACACACACATATATATATATATATATATATATATATATATATATATATATATATATATAATCATGAGTGTGGAAGCATCTGTGGATGATGGATGTTTTATTATATTTTTTAGAACTCTGTAATGTATTGCTGATTTTACAGTAAAGTATTTTTTGTTATTCTCATTGCTATTACTTTATTTATATGTTCAAATAAATATTATGCAGCATAAATATTTAATAAAAATACCAGTTAAACACAAAGGTATGTAAATTCAATTTCTCCAATTTCTGAAGTGTTCTAGTTCATCTTTATTCCATTTCAAATATATGATTTTTGTTCACATATGTACCATGTGATTATAAAATAAGAGGTGATAATAGTCAGAGAGTTAGTTGTTTCTGTACACTGTTGGTAGAAATGTAAATTTGTGAAGCCATTATGGGAAACGGTACAGAGGTTCCTCAAAGAATTGAAACTAGAACTACCATATGATACAGTAATCCCACTTCTGGGTATATATCTAAAGAATATAATATTGGTATGGTGAACAGATATCGGCACTCCCATGTTCACTGCAGAATTATTCACAATATCATAAGTATGGAATCAACTTTAGTGTCCATAAAAAGATGAATGAATAAAGAAAATGTGACATACATACACAATGGAATGCTACTCAGCCATAAAAACGGAAATTGAGTCAAATAACATGAATGGATCTGGTGGACATTTTATCAAGTGAAATAAGGCAGGGATGGAGAAACAAACAATGAATGATCTCCCTCTTACATGGAATCTAAAGTAAGTTGAACTTACATAAGTAGAGAGTAGAATGGTGGTACCAAGGACTGGAGAGAGAGAGTGGGGGGAATGAAATAATGTTGGTCAAAGGATAAAAGTTTCAGAAAGGAGGAATAAATCCAATATGGTGATTACAGTTAGTATCAATGTATTGTATAACTGAAAATTGTTAAGGGAGTAGATTTTGTATTCTTACCATGAATACATAAGTGTGAAATAATGCATATATATTAATTAGCTTGGTTTAGCCATTCCACATAGATACATACTTCAAAACAACATGTTGTACACCATAAATATATATAATATTTGTTTAATTAAGGTAAGATAGTATAATAAATGCATCTTCACCTAAATCATTAGGTGATTTAGTCATTGTGCAAACATTATGGAGTATACTTACACAAACCTAGGCTGCAGATCCTATTGCACACCTAGGCTATGTGACAGCCTGTTGCTCCTAGGCTACAAACCTGTACACACATTACTATATAAATACTATAGTCAATTATAGCATAATGTATTTGCGTATCTAAACATATCTAAACATAGAAAAAGTAAAGTATAGATATTACATAAAGGATAAATATCGGTATACCTGTACAAAACACTTACCATCAATGAAGTTTGCAGAGCTGGAAGTTGATCTGGGTGAATCAGTGAGTAAGTGGCAGGTGAGTATGCCGTGTACACTGTTGTACTTTATAAACACTGTATGCTTAGACTATGCTAAGTTTATTTTTTAAAATTTCTTTCTTCAATAGTAAATTAATCTTAGGCTTACTGTAACATTTTTAATTTATAATTTTTTTATAATTTTATAAAATTTTATAAATTTTATAATTTATAATTTTTTAAGTTTTTAAACTTTTTGACTCTTTTGTAATAACACATAGCTTAGCACACACATTGCACAGCTATACAAAAATATTTTTTCTTTATATCCTTATGCTACAAGATTTTTTCTACTTTTTAAATTTTTACTTATTTATTTTGTGCATTTCAAGCTTTTTTTGTTAGAAACTAAGACACAAACTCAAATGTTTGGCTAGGCCTACACAGGGTTAGGATCATCAGTATCACTGTCTTCCAATCCACATCTGATTCCCCTGGAAGGTCTTCGGGGGAAATAATACGCATGAAGCTGTCACATCCTGTGATAACTATGCCTTCTTCTAGAATATCTCCTGAAGGAGCTGCCTGAGGCTCTTTTACAGTTAACTATTTTTTAATAGATAGAAGTACTCTCTAAAATAAAAATAAAACATGTAGTATAATAAATACATAAACCAGTAACAAAGTCACTTATCATCATTATGAAATATAAGGTAGTATAAGTAATTATATGTGCTATACTTTTATATGACTGACAGTGCATTAGGTTTACACCAGTGCCATGGTTTGGATGTGGTTTGTCTCCATCAAAGTGTGTTCAAATTTGATCCCCAATGTGGAAATGGAGGTGGGACCCTAATGGGAGGTATTTGGGTCACGAGTGTGAATCCCTCACAAATACATTAATGCCCTCCGGTCGGGGTGAGTGAGTTCTTGTGCTGTTGGGAATGAATTAGTTCTTGCAAGAGTGAATTTTTGAAAATAATCAATATCTTCATTCTTTTTCTCTTGCTTCTTTTCCCAGGTAATCTCTTGCACACACCCACTCTCCTTTCACTTTATGCCAGGGTTGGAAGCAGCACAAGGCCCTCAGCAGGTTTCTGGCTGACTACCCAGATTATACTATGTACACCACATATAGCCCAATATGTGTACATATGCCTAAATGCATCTTAACTCATACATACACACAAATAAAAATGTTATAGCCTTCATTTTAGAATTTTAATCATAAGATAGTAATGCAAGATCACCAGTTTATAAAAGACAGTTAGGTCTAAATTATATTTATGATAAAATTAGACCTGTTCACTTTGTTAAACTTTATTCACCCCAATTGGTAATGTAATAAAATCCATGGACCAAAATTTTGAGTAAAGCAGTTTCCATGGTGGTTTGATTTTAAAACACCTCTTTTACTCATTTTTTTTCCTTTTTTAATAGTTTAAAAAGAATTTAGAATGAAATTTTCAATATTTACCTTTTAGCTAGTACTGGCTAAATTATATATGAAAAATAAAATCTCCATGGGCCTTGAATTAATAACAAATCAATCTTTTGTTTGTCTTTATGGTTTGTTTAATAATCAAATGCATGCAGAGAAGAATTTTTTCTTTTCTTTCTTTCTTTTTTCTTTTCTTTTTTCTTTCTTTCTTTTTTTTTTTTTTTACAGCTTTTTCTGGTCTCTGCATGGCAGAAAAAGCAAAAGTTTTGTGCTGGACAGAGATATATTACTACATCAAGCTCAAGATTTTGACCTGTTTGATCTGAAAGTCTAACTTATATAAACATTTATCTAGTTCTTTTTCTTTTGGACTTTTAATTTTTTCAATTAAGTATTCCATCAGAATACACAATTGTTAGTTAGGCAAATCTATATTTATATTTCTAAAAGGTGTCTAGGTTGCTGGTTACCATGGAGCTGTTGTAATTTGTAAAAGCATTAATTTGAAAACCCTTTAGAACTTCCTTTTTAAATCTTGGCTGGAATACCAGAAGCAGCAAGTTTTATCTCAATACTAGTAGAAAAGTCAGAGACTCAAAGTAGGCAGAAAAAACAATAGCGAGATAGACATGGAACATAGAACCTTCTACATGTTAACTCTATAGTTGCAGGTTTTTCTAAAAAAATGCTAATTGAAGTTCTGAATTCTTCTTGATGTAATTTGTCCATCAGTTTAAAATGCGTACATAATGGGCCATTATGTGTAGCCCTGAAGTCGAGGAAACTTGGCATGCCTTAATGTTTGAGAATTCCATTCCATTTTTGATAAATCTCTGGAGAGCAAAGAAAATCCTACAAATCCTTTCAGGAAGTGTCAAAAGATTAGACTGGCATTTTAGTGACTAGATTAAAAACCCCAGTGGCTTTTAATTAGCCATCCTACACCCATTATCCAGCATGTTTATTTTTGCCCTTGGAAGATTTTCAGAAACAAGTAAGGGAAAAGAGTCAAGCCTAATTAAAAGAAACTAAGATAAGAATGCTAACAAAAATTTTAACCTAGGAACAGAGATCAAGTTTAATATTAAACTAGGTGTGTAAATTAGACAGAATGCAAATTCTATAGAAAGAAAGAGTACTCAATCCAGAAAGATAGTTGCCTTGATACCAGAAAGGACTTAGCAGAAAAGACAGAAAAAGTATTTTACAGTCCCAAAGGGAATTCAGGATTCTTTATTAAGGCAGTCTTATTCAAACCAGGTCTCAAATAAAGTAAAAAAACGCCTCTACCAAAAGAAAGGAAACTCAGCCTAAGAGAAAACTCACCAGGGCAGAAAAGGCAAGACGTGGAAGTGGAGTACTCAACGGGCTCACGTGAGGAATGCACATTGGTTCCAAGAATTACCGGTTCTGTCCAACAGTGATTCTTTTCAGGTTCCATTTCTGACAGTATATATCAATCTCAATAACAAACACAGAGAAACTCTCTAAAAGAAAATATTTTTATTGGGGAATAGAGTATGGCAATGGGAGTATACATACTATAGTGAACTATGTGTGCATTCAGGCAAGTAAAGGAAGATGATGATTTTTAAAGAAAAAAAATTGTTTTGAAGTAATTATCCTTGGCTATAAAGATCAATAACAAGGGTGACGTCAGTCCAAGGTTGGACAGGCAGTTGCTGGTGAGATGAACTTGCATAAGTATTTTTTTGTGGGTACAGTTGTGATGACCTTTGTGCAAAGTGGTGGTTTTTGTACAGCTTTATTATTATTATTATTATTATCAGCCTTACATTTATGTGAACTCTGTCTTCATGGCCTTCCCTAGCTCTTTTTGTCAAGATTTTCTTAACATTAGTTAAGACTCCATTTTGATTCTGACAATCAATCTCTCTCTCTCTCTCTCTCTCTCTCTCTCTCTCTCTGTAGAAATATTATAAGGAAATGGCTCATGTGATTTTGGAGGCTAACAAATTCCCAAATTGGCAGTCGGCAAGCTAAAGACCTATGAGAGACAATGGTATAGTTCAATTCAGAAAGTTAGGAAGTTCAGGATCCAGAAAAAGCCGATGTTATAATTTGAATCTAAGGCAGGAAGAAACCAGTGTTCCAGCTTGAAGGCAATCAGGTAAGAGAAATTTTCTTTTACTTGCAGAAGTCTTTTGTTTTACTCAGTCCTTCAAATAATTAGATGATGGCCATTCACATTTAAGAAAGAAATCTGTTTTATGCAGTCTACCAATGTAAATGTTAATCTCAACCAAAGGCAGTCTTACAAACATATCCCGAATAATGTTTGACAAAATGCGTGACAAAAGCACCTGTGGCCGAGTTAAGTTGACACACTCTCATGTGATATTCTTCAGTATTCTTCATTTCTAGCCATTTCTTTTAATGAATTATTCTTTCTATAATTACTCTTTAAGAATTTTCTTCCCCCAAATCTTTTGTTTGTTTGTTTTGTTTTGTTTTGAGGCAGAATCTCACTGTGTTGCCCAGGCTAGAGTGCCATGGCATCAGCCTAGCTCACAGCAACTTCAAACTCCTGGGCTCAAGCAATCCTCCTGCCTCAGCCTCCCAAGTAACTCAGACTACAGACATGCACCAGCACACCCAGCTATTTTTTTCTGTTTTAGTAGAGATGGGGTCTTGCTCTTGCTTAGGCTGGTCTTGAATTCCTGACCTCAAGTGATCCTCCCAGAGTGCTAGGATTACAAATGTGAGCCTCCATGCCTAGTCCTTCCCCAGAGTTTTATACTAAACCCTCTCTGGGTGATCTCATACATATATGTTGTAACGCACACACAAAAGATTCAAATAGTTAAATCAGAATAAAAGTGATCATAGTTCTTACACAGCACCAATTTTTATGAATTGTTGAAAGGATACAAACACCAGGCACAAATGAACCACATTTTTATTGAAGATATCTTAAAATATAGATGCAGCCCTCCAAATTCCCCCCATCTTATATATCTGATCATGCTTGGTTTTAGATATAAAAATTGAAGGACTTTCTTGACAGTATATAGAGACAATGATTATTCAGTGAAGCCACTTAAACAATCATATTTTCAAAAACCCACAAGTTATAACTTTTTTATGATAGACAACCTAAGCAGACAAGGAATATGCTGCTGAAAACATTTTATAACGAAGGACCCTTTGTTATTTCCCTGGTTAAATAAGATAAGTATCTTTTCCAGAAAGGTTGACATTTAGCACACTCAGAAGATTATTTTGGCATTATTCCTCCTTCCAGAAAGACTGATAAATAAGAAATGAGTTGAAAGCATGCATCTGATCTTAAAAATAGGAGGATAATCCTGGATTACCTGTATGAGCCCAAGGAAATCAAATAATCCCCTAAAAGTAGAAGAGGAAGACAGAAAATTCTTTCAGGGAGATGTGGCAGAATGAATAGCCAAAGATATTATAAGAGTGAGAAGGACTCAACAATCTATTATTGCAGTAGGGCTGCCCTTATAGAAACACATGAGAAAGAATGCAAGAAATATCTTGAGCAAAGATTAACCCTTGGCTGGACTAACAGCAACTGAGGGAATGGGACTATCAGTCATACAACCCTAGGACCTGAATTAGGTCAAAAACCTGAATGAACATGGAAGTAGATTCTTCCCAGCACCTCTTCTAATGGCCCAGCTGGCTGAAATCCTGCTTATGGCTTTGTGAAGCAAGGAACGAAGAAACTGCTCAAGACAACCAGGACTTACATAACAGTAAGATAATAAATTTGTGTTGTTTTATGTCATGATAATTGGTAAGGCAACAATAGAAAACTAACATAATGTTCATAATGTTCAAAACAGAATTATTTTCTTACTGCTTTTTTCACCCTTTTCCCAAATACCTCTTCTTTCCACTTTTCCAATTTCATTCTTCTGGTTTCTGGACACAGAAATGAGCTCATCTTCATTTGGTCCATTAGACTCTTTAATGAACTGTGAAATCTCATCTTCATCAAACCTGAAACATTTCTTGAGTTCATGCACTTGTCTTTTTTTTTTTCCCCATCCTGTATGTTATTCTATCTACCATTCTCCCTTTTGCTAATCTCTAAAATATATTCTTTCTTCACTGCTTCTGGGTTTGCTATCTGGAAGATTATTCTCTGCTGTGCAGTCAGAGGAAGAATTCTAAAATATAATTGTACATTTCCTCCATTTGAAGACCTATAATATTTTCATATTGATTGAAGAATAAAAATAACCTCTTAACATGGTTTATAAGGCCCCTTCAGTAACAGTTTTGTAAGAAGTATCAAGTAGAAACTTAAGTACTAAGTCCTAAGTCTGCAACTGACCTAACCGCCCATTCAAATGACAAAACCTGAATCAAAATCACATCCAAGAGCTGAGGATGGAGTAAATGTTTAGAAACACAAGTAAAGATTAAAAGACTATAGCACGTTTATGTCCATAATATCCACATTTGATTTATCTGCCTTGCCCCCATCAAAACAAAAAGCAACAGCAAGACAAAACAAAATGACTATTTACCACAGTGAACATGCTTCTGAAAGATGACCAAGCCCTCTTCTCTTGAAAGTCACCCAGTTGGGAATGGAATACCACCATTGAACATGCTTTTAAATGTCAACCAATCATTTATAGTCTCACCAGAGTAACCTTACGTTCACAATTAACACCAACCTGCTTCTATTTCTCAAAGGTTACTAATCCTTAAAGTCCATACTTTACAAGAAACCTATATAAGATAGCAGTTTTGTTCTTCTCAGAAAGACTGTGCCTTTGCAGTATAGTTTGCCAAATTATCAGTAAGCAGTGAATTCAGGGTGTGTGTGTGTCTGTGTGTGTGACTAATTTTAGATACTAAATTATAGTCTCATTGTGTGACACAGTGTAATGATCTGGGCATCAGTGAATGACTTGGCTGATAGGAGATAGGAGAAAGATTGAAAGATCCATGATAAGTTAGGAAAGAGGACATGGATAGATGTATGGAGAGAAAACAAAATGTCAGAAATTTTATGTCTCCTAATAATGCTCATAGGCACTATCCATCTCACAAGAGGTTCTTAAAAATCCAAAGAAAAACATATAGTCCTATGGTCAAGAAAACTGAGATCAAAGAAGCACATGTGCCCACCAACAGGGGTTCTCATAAAGACTAATCCAGCTACTGCAGCTGTGGATATTGCAACCAACCATTGGTAGAAACCAACACTTTGCCTTCAATATATTACCATTCCTAAAGATAAAAGGTATACTTTATCAGACCTCTTCCCTCATGAAAGGAATAGCTCTTTGACACCAAAGAATGTAAGTCTGCTTCCTGTGCCTATATTGCTCCCCAAAACACCACCACTGAAGACTTGAATCTCTCATCTATTTCTGCAGTATTTGCCCAAGATTAGCTGTAAATTATTAACTATTTTAATGTCCAAGGAAGTGCTTCAGTGGCTACATGGCTAAATAATCCCCTGTCTTACTACACACAGTATCACTAGAAACCTGCAGCCTAATGGTATGTTCAAGTAGCATTAAACAGCTCACAGCAGATCTCTGCAGGAGTTCTGTCTCTACTCTAGGATGATGAACCAACAGATAGTATGATGTGTTGTCACTCTAGTAGATATTAAAAACAGTTTCAGGAGCCAGGAATGATTAACACTCCTAATGATTGAATTGAAACATTTGGGTTTATTATCACTGCAGCTATGGAATCTGCAAGAGTTGAGGTCCTGCTAGATTGGATGTCTTACACTAAGGAACACTGTCAGGTTTTTGCTGACCTTGAGTCTGTAGCTACTACCTGATTAATTTTGGGTTTCTCATTCTATTGAAATACTGGGGGTAGAGGGGAGGAATTCATGGGAAGGGACACACTCCACTGGCAGGCTCCTATTATCATAAGGATCTATAACTACTTTTACAGAATGAGGGAACCTGAAACTCATGATTAATTGTGGTATTTTTAAATACTTTTAAGCTCATAAATAACAGAGCAAATAACAGAGATTATGAAATTACAGTAAATTTATTCTCAAAACAGAAAGCAACTATTATCTCAGATTTCTCTGGAATTAAGTTCTAGGTTACACCAAAAGGCAAGGTATCGAACTAGCCACAGTGTTGCATGAATGTGAGGGGAAATATAGAATTAGTGGCAAAGGGGGAGGTGGATCTTAATTACATATTCAGCACAAGCTATGAAGTAAAGACTTACTCCACCAATTTTCTTGCATTAAATTTTTGGAGAGATTAGGGCTACCCTTTTAAATGCCTCAGATATAGATAAGATTTAATGTAGGAACAGAGCAGGTCTGAATGTTGCAAATATGGATTGAATCTGACACATCTAGTGCTGCACTATGATTCGCAATCTCACCTATATCTATTTTCCATCCAAGCTGCAACATCCAGCTTTGCATGGGTCCCCATCAGCTCCATGCTAGTGCGACATGACAGGATCCTTTATCAGGGTCATGCAATCCAAAAGTGCAAGGCAGTTAATTGTACTTGAGAACTTTTGACCAACTGGGAATGAAAGCCTATGCCTAAGTGTTTACATCTTTCTTCCCCAGAAGCATGGTGCTGAGGAACATTTAATACATCTTCTCAAGTGGTATCATGTGATAAAAAAGCCAGCCGCCATAAAGGTGACTGACACAAAACTGCGTTTTTGCACTGTTTCTCTCTCTGTTATGCTCTAATTCCTAATAATTACTGTATTACATTTCCCAATAAAGTAGATTTAGAACATTTTGGGGGATATGATTTCTGAAGAACCCAGTGTGTGTTGTGTGTATGTCTGCACATATACAATTTGAATATTTTTTAAAGAATTTTAGATTCTCTCTATTCTATAAAAGTAATTCTAGACCCTATATTAAATGGAGTCTGCTGGAGGAGAGCAGAGTATTTCCTTCTGAACACTCCCCCCCCCCCAACCTGATTACTTGGAAAACAAAAACTTAAATAAATTAAAGTGCCTAGAGTCATTCACAGTGGATGGTATAGAATGGGTCAAGGGTAAGAGATAAATATAAGTAGAAACAGATTCTTTGGTCCTTTAAGTGAAACTGAACATATTCCATAAATGTCTAGAGACTCATTGATAATTTCTGAGTTTGGAAGTCACATTTTGAAAGCCATGATTTAGAGAAATTAAACACTCATTTAGGAAGGAATGATGCAGAAAATGATTTGTGTATGGCTGCCAGAAGAGAGGCTATTTCGGTAATCCAGGTGTTAGGTGATGAGCTACCGAACCAAGGTGGTGGGAGTTAGTGAGTAAATAAAATGACACATTTAATGACATTTTGAGGGAGCGATTGACAAGACTTGATTGCCTATTAGAAAATTAACTGATGTAAGAAGGAAATGTTTTAAAAATAACTCTAAGAATGGCAGACTCTGCACAAATGATTTGCTTCCTGAAACTCATCTTTCCTTTTTCATAAAGCAAAAATGGTCACATATAAAGAAATGACTAGAATGTATAGACAAAATGCAGATTTAGGAGTCAATAAGATTCTTCAAGAAAATACATGAAATGAGAATGTATTTCAGGCCAGGCACCAAACACTAAATCAGATCTAGCAAATAGTTAACAGTGAATAAAAGAAGCAAAATACACCTGTCCTGATTGATGTTTATTCTAGTGAAGAAGGGGAGAAAGACCAATCAGGATAACTAATGAGTTTTCAAAAACATTACAAGTGCTATAGAAAAAATAGAGGTTGCTGGGGAGGCTTACAGGTTCTGGAAGGTGGTGAAACATTTAATAGTGTGATTAGGATTAACCTTACTGACAAGATGACATTGGAACTGAGCCTAGAAGTGAGCCAATTGGCCGTGTGGGGAAGGGCACTCAAAACAGAATGGGCAACTGATGGGAAAATCCTGAAGCAAACGTTTCAGAAAGGAAACAGAAGCCTCCTTGAAGAGGTTGCCACTGGCAAATTTGAGCAATTTAAACATTTAATAATATTTTTGTTATATGCCTATTAGTTTTTGAACACAATCTTGATTTCTGACACACAAAAAGATTGTTAGGGGCTTAGTATATATTTTTCATTCTCCAGACCTGAAATCATGAATTTATGGAAGAAGCCTAGCAAGGAGTTTACCAAAGCTGACTGGATCTAGTCATGCTCACTGTTACTGCAGTGCCAGTGCTTCTTGGCCTTGTCAGCGGCCTGTGCCATCTATTCATCTGTGTTTTCATCTATGAGTTTGTATGATATGTTCAATTCCAAACTTCTCAGGGCCAAAATTGAGTATTCTTTTTCGCTGTGCTGTATTTGTATTTAAAGCTCCATATGCAAAATATCTAACTACCCAACTATATTAAGATTTTTTAAAATTCCTTCTTACAGTGTATACAAAATAGTATTAGAATTGAATTGAGTCACCAACACCACTACCAATGATAAACTGCCTAAGATCAAGTTTTTGTTTTTTTACTGATTTTTATTGTTGCCCTTAGACTATGTCTCATAAAGAAACTACAATCAAAGTGTTGTGTTCAAAGTCACTTGACTTTTAATTTTATTTTTTTCCACACATAACCTCAGACCTACAAAATCACTTGAAATAAATGTGTAGGTGTATGTGTGCATGCTCTGTACGTTATCAATTTGATGTAATTATTATTTTGTTTGTAGTTTATTTCAATTTTTCCCTCCTTTTAATATAATTTAGATTTAATTAAATTATTTAAATTTAGAAATAATTAGCATACTGCAAAAATCAAAGTGTCACTCTGTTCTCTATCTCCACTATGCCATGGTGTTCCTATTGGTGATTTCATTTTGTTCATTTATTTTTATGATCTTTGTTTCTTTTCTTTGTGACCTCCCAAAAAGATCACACATACATACTCATATGCATCATTTTCTTAATTTCCTTACAATAGATAGCATTTTATATATATATATATATGTGTTCTTTTGCATATTGCTTTTTTTATAGAGAATTTATCCTAGAAATCACTCCATATTAGTTCATAAAAGTCTTTTCATTCTACTTTACAGTTTCATAATATTCAATTGCTATATATACCTTACTTTTCAATCAGTCTTGTAAGGTAAGTTTGTAGGGTGTTTCTGATGTTTCACTATTTAGAATAATGCTGCAACACATATTTTGCATGTTTGTATTGTTAGAGGTATAACTTCAAAGTAAATTTCTTTAAATAGAATTGCTAAATTTTAAGTGTAAATGCAGATTTAGCTTTTTTGAGATGTTGCCATATTCTATATATATATAGGAGTAATACAAATGTGCATATCCTCTAGTTATGTATGAGAGTGCCTGTTGCCCTATAGCTTGCCAATAGAGTATATTATTAGGTTTTTGAATTTTTGTCATTCTGAGAGATGACAAATAGTATCAGAGCATAGTGTTTTTTTTCACTTCTCTTATTGTGAGTATTGTTCATTCATTTTCATGAATCACTTTAAAATCTATGTGTGTGTATCTGAATAACTGTGTGCCTGAATACAATTTTAATTTAATGTCTTATAGATTCTAAACATTATTCAAAAACAAGAAAAATAGTATCTCAAATGGGATATAGTTTTAAAAGTTGACTTCATGGGAGTGGTGGCTTTTCAGTTTCATAGATTATGAAGAGAAGACAATTTGTAGTTTTACAAATGGTTGAAGTACTGCAAAAATTCATAGTTGTTTCTTTTTTTCTTGTATACTGTTAAAATCAATTTATATAATAATATCCTGCCTGTGGAATGCATGAAAGAATGAAGAAGTCATGGAACATGAATTGAAGAACAACCTTTGAAACATTTGGAGAAATACAGTCGTGAGTTCAAATAATAGCATGTAGTTTTGATCTGTAAACACTTGCAACTACTGACAACAAATGGAAATAAATAAATGGTCTCCTAAGTATAGGAGAATGTAATATATATTTTAAAATTTAATACAGAATTAGAATTACCAAAGTAAATTATTAAGTATCTTTAAATGAATATGTTGTTCTAAGCTTCTGAAAGGTTATGCTAATAGAGCAGAACTGAATTGGACCCACCAAAGTATTAGAGATAAAACATACATATGATTAAAACCATTCACATGTATTATTAACAAATTACTATTTTTTCACTTGAAATATATCACAAATATTTTACTCTTATAAGAGGATTCTGAGTTGTTTAATAAATAATTTAGAATAAGGGTCACATCTTAGAAATCTAAAATGCATGTAACTCTAGACTTTCTATAAATTATTCATTTAACATGTATTCAATATATTAATAAAGTGGACATTTTAGGCAAATGTATTGTATTAGTATGTTCAGTGTACCATAACAAATTAGCACAGACTTGGTGGCTTAAACAATAGACATAGATATTCTCACACTTCTGTAGGCTAAAGGTTCGAGATTATTAATAGGTGTTAGCAGGATTGGTTTCTGGTGAAGTCTCTCTTCCTGGCTTACAGATAGCTACCATGTCACTGTGTCCTCACATGGACATGGCCTTTTCTCTTTGTGCCCATGGATAGAAAAATCTCTGATGTCCCTTTCTTTTTCATAAGAACATGAGTCTTATTGGATTAGAGTATCAACCTATGACCTCATTTAACCTTAATTACCTCCTTAAATATCTTGTCTGCAAATACTGACACATTGTAGGTTAGGGCTCCAACATAAGAATTTCAGGGGAGCATAGTTGAGTTCATAACATCTATACAGTTAAAGAGCAAGTGAATAATCATATTTTTTAATTTCAAAATATGGTGTACAAATGTGTGGTTACATGTATCGATTTTGTTGTGGTTGAGTTAGGGTTAAAAGTGTGCCCATCACCCAATTCTGGGCAGTAACATCTTTGCAGTAATGAGGGACACATATTGGGATAGCCTATCATCTTGGATGTGGGACAAATTTTATTAATAAACTCTGAATTGGCTTTTTGGAAGGAAATATGTCCATTGTTCTTGTTATCTCTTGCTTCCTACCTCTTGGAGGTTCTTCATTAACCAACATTCTCTTATCTACAATTGAAGTGAGAATTAGAAAAATATGTGCCCCATGAGCTGGGTAAATTTTGTACTTACTACTGAATACTTCAAATTATCTTAACAGTCACAAACAGTATAAGCCCTTCTTAGACCAGGCTTCTTTCTTTTTTTCTTTTTATTTTAAATATAGTCCTAAAGAAATATGATACATTTCCGATATATTTTTTTCTAGTTATCTTCCTGGGTCATGGAACATATTCAAAGTTCTTTTAGACACAAAGTCTCAAATCTACATGATGTCTTTACATTCTTGCCCCCAGGCCTTCCTTTGGCAACTTAAGGGCAAACACCTTGAGTATACCATACTTGACATGAAAACACAATGTCTTAATCTGTATCTTTTCCAAGATCCTATCACTTTATTCACTGAACAGTGCACTTACTCTTTGATGATCACAGCTTTTTAAAAATAATATACCTTATTTATTTAGATATGAAAGAAGGTAGTTGGTCCATCATTTCAAGTAACTAATTTCTGAACACATTCTTTAACAAGTAAACTACCCCATTATTTTCTGAGTTAGGTCATTATTATAACACCTTTTCAAAGGTAGCCAAGAGTAGCCAATACTACTACTGAATGCTACAATCAATTCTACCACAGCCATCAAAAGCAGATAGATCAATTTCCAAATTATTACAGGAAACCATTTAAGCAATATTTTAACAATGCCTAAGATGGAACCTTTTCTATCCAACATGTGGCATAACTTTCATAACCACCCACTATACAAATACTAGATCAGAGCCATGTATTTTAAGTTTTTGTTTATACAGAGTATACACTTCAACATACTAACTTCTATATTATCAAAGAAAATAAATACTAACAAACAATTCCCAAATATTAAAGATTTAATGTAATGAACATTTATTTCTCACTCATGTCACAATGTGATTATGTGTTGATAAGGTTTGGGGATAAAGAAGTATGCTCTGGTCCGCATAGTTATTTAAGAAGTAATATACATTCCAGGCTATGGCTCTGCTCTTTCTCTGGGGCTGAGTTCTGAGATCTCCCCTCTATGTCTAGCTATAGACAGGGAAGAAAAGAAAATGAAGAGGACACTTCTGCTTTTAGCTCTTTATCCCCAGAGTTGAAACATATAACTTTTTCCAGAACTCTGTTAGTGCAAAATAATGACATGATCTCTCTTAGGTGTAAGGGAGCTGGGAAATGTGCCTAGAAGTATAATGATGAAATGCAAAATATAATAAAACAGAGGGAGTGAGCATAGCAGGTACAAAGTTACTCAGAAAGTAAAATTAAATTAGCCTTGTACTCACACCAAAAATAAACTTTATGTGTGTTATAGAAATACACATAAAAATAAACATTTTATGTTTTAGAAAGATTTATAGCAGAATACCTGATGAGTAAAGGTCATGAAAGATTCCTTAAGCAAAAAACATTTTTCAAGAACATGTAGCAGACAATGCTATAATACTAATAAGCACACAAGAAATTTTTTTAAAAAATTATTCTTGAAAAGACACCACAGATAAAGGTTAAAAAATTATACACAGAGAATGTATTCAATGCATATACATGATCAACAGTCTAATCTTTATTCTTCATTTCCTGTATTAACATAGGGTATAGGAAATTTTAACATTTTTCCAGGAAGAAAATAGTTGGTTGGGATATTTCTGGCTTCTTTCCACCACCTCTGTCATTCTTTAAGAAATGAGAAGTTGGTTTCCTAATTAGTGAATTTGGGAGAAAGAAGTGACATTGTGTACATAGTTACCCAATCCTTATTTAATAAAACTATCCATCCCTGAATATTCACCCCTAGCAGGTCCATGTGTTATGCTTCCTAGGGTGGGCTTTGCTGTGACAGTGCTGAGAGCCTGGGCTAGCGTCTACTAGGGAGGATATCAGAAGCCTCTTTGGCCACCACCCAACTGCAGTTGCCAGTCCAAGTCTACTGGTAATTAACTTGTTATTTTATTCTCTAGTCAGATAATCTCTATATTTTCTTCTTAATTGATTCTGAACTTAGAAAAGAAATAGCAGAAGGAAAAATTCCTTTCCATAAGTCCAGCATGATAATAAATATGCAGGAAAGTAAGAAAATTAATGAGAGGATATGCTTGTGGGGCTAAAAGCTAGATCAAAGTTTACATTGTCTGGTGGGGAGGCTTTAGGCTTTGATGTTAGTAAAGTTACATTGTCTTTGATTACAATGATAGGTAAGAGTTATAGTTATGGGTCAGATGTCTATCTATTAATATTATTACTAGAACAGCCCTTGATAAGTAAAGGTTTTTCATACAGTGTGGTTAAACTTAATTATAACTAAATTTAAAAATCTTAACTTGGTAAAGATTAGGATGTAGGTAAAAGGAAGAGGTGGGACCCTATGTAGGGCTTCATTTCAAAAAATTGTGAAGCATATACATATTGGCTTTGAAGCTTAGATAAGTGTGAAGGAAAAAAAAATCTGTTCCTTTTGCTATGCTTTGTATTCAGATCTCTAAACTATACTTTTAATTATAGATATGGCTAATTTTTCAAAAAGTTCACTTAATAGTTCAAATAATTTCCTTGTGGATTTTTTAAAATTTTCTAAATAAGCATTCATATTTATAAATAATGGCTTTATTGATTCTTTTTTATCTTTATAATGTCTATTACTTCTTCTTACTTTATCACTGGCTAGGAATTCTAGTTCGATAGTAAATATAATTGTGATGTTAGTCATCCTTGTCTTAAACCCTCCAAGAGTAATTTTTACAGTTTTACTACTAGATTTGTAGTTGATGTTAGTTACATTAAGGAAATTGATTATTTTATCATATTAAGGAAATATCCTTTATTTCTTAATTTGATAAAATATATTATCTGAAATGATTAGACTTGTTACAATTGCTTTTCTTCTGCAGTGTTTGAGAACATATATATTTCTTCTTAGGTAGTCAAAGTGGTGAATAACATTAATTAGTTGTTAGATTTTCAAATGAACCTTGTATTGCTAGAATAAATCTAATTTTGTTATATGTTATCCTTCGTAAATATTGCTGAATCTATTTATTAATGTTTTCATAAATATTTCCACTCAATGTGTGAAAACAGAGGTGCATACACATGTGCTTCAGATGACCTAAGCATATTATCATAGCATCACTGTTTTCTACAGCTAAACATAGGAAGATATCCATCTAAATGCAAATAAATACATTGTAGTATATTAATGCATTAAAATACTTTAGATTGATAAAATGAATCAAAATGAGCTACAAGCAAAAGCATGCATGGGTCTCACAAATATAACATTGAGCAAAAGAATTCAGTTACAAATTAGGTAAGACAAATGTGTGCATGAAACAGAAATCTGTGTGCGGTAGAGGGGAGCAATTATTCAACTTTTTTTTCCCTAGAAGTCAGGGTGTTTCCAGTACATTCTCTGGTAGTGAAAACTATAAAATATGAGGTGATTACTTTTGAGGTCTCTCCATATCCCATCTTCACTAGTTTCTTTTGTTGAAGAAATAAACCCAGCACATTTGACATAGCTCCATCCCTCTCTGTCTCATGTTGCTGCCTGACCTCCACACATAGGCATTTGTGTTAAGTTTATGAGTAGGATTTCCGGAACAGACTCAGGGACTGGGTGGGAATAAAGAAGTTACAGGTATTCAGTAGTGCCAGTGGCTATGTGGGGACAATTAGTTATGTGGGAAAAGTACTAAGGCCCATCTGACTGCATATCAAGCTATATTCTTCAATGAAGATTTTTTGCATTTTTTTTCTACCTATCTATGTTGGTTTGAGACCTATGTGTGTTTCTTCATAGGTTTTGAACTTAGAAATTTTTAAACTAGAGAGGAATTATCACCTCTCTATACTCCACACCAAGGAGGACTCATATTAATTATATATAAAATAGTGAACATTTTTACAGATGGTGAAGGACAAGCCTCAAAAATGGTTGCAGGCTCTAAAGATGATTGATTACATTAAAAATCAAGAAAGAAAGAGATTTCATTTTACAACCACCAGACTGTAAACATTTAGAAAGATTTAAAGAGTTCATGAGAATATGGTGAAATGGGAGGTGCTGATAGAAGTAAGTTAGTACAACTTTGGAGGGCAATTTGGCAATGTGAAGTGTGTTTGAACAGGTACATAATCTTTAGCATCTAGTCATATGTCAAAAAGAACTTACCACATCCATGTGCTCGAGGAGTCACATACAGTAATGTCTATCATAGCTCACAATGATAGTGAACAATTGAACCAACAAAAATGCCCACACTGGGTAATTGGATGTTCAAAGAACTGTGTATGTATTTCAGGGCCATGGAAATCAGTGAATGAGAGCCACCTTTATTATTTTTAATAAAGATTAAACATAGCATTTACTACATAGAACAAAGTGACAGAAGGATATATGATAATCAAAACTAAATATTTATTTCAGTTCTTATCCTGAGTTGAGTATATTCTAACAGCTAACTCACTACATACAACAACTTGAAATAAGCATTATCATTGCAATCTTACAGATGTGGAAAATGAGCCACCAGAAGCTTAAGAAACTTGCCCAAGGTCACACAGCAAGTAAGTAGGAAACTGGATATTAAACAAAACATAATCATTCCAGAGCTTATATTCTAAACTGACAAACTGCATTTCATTACACCACTTGCACATTAGATATAATTTATATGAGATTCAGAAACACAAAGTACAACTATGTATTGCAATAAATATAGACATAAAATAATCATGTATAAGAATAAGAAAAATGAAAATAATATTAATAGTTAAACCAAGAAAAGAAGGGAGAAAATTGGGATTGGGGTTATAAAAGAGGCTTTTATATTATGTGATATAATATTCCATAAAATTTCATAAAGCAAATATAATAAAGTTTTAACATACTATAAAAATGAATGGTAGATAGTTTTATATATACATATATATTCTTCTGTTTTATTTCTGCATAAAATGTTTCACAATATATTTTTACAACAAAGTAAAATATTAGCAATGAAATACTGATTACTTGGTTCCCCCCTTTGAGGAAAATTAGAAAACCTGCAAACACACAAAAATAATAATAATAATACAACTTAGCTGTTGGAAGTCATCAGATACACCCTGTGTCTGTGAGGTTTTGTGACTTAAGGTCTTGCAAAGTAGAGAAATGAAGAGATATGAGAATGACATTTAGTGAAAATTTTCCCTTTCATCTGATTGTCAGTTTTGGAAGTTGTGGCTGAGATTCTGAAACATCTGCTGGGGATGGGGCAATTATAATTCAGAAGATGGTATGGTGTAGGGTGCTTGTAAACCCCCAGGCTTTTTGTTAAGACTAAAACTTATTAAGTAAAAGTACATTCTCATTATTAAAAAATCAGAGTGTAATAATTCAACTGTTGAGTAAAAAAGTGTTATGCTAAATTCCTTCCCACTATCAAGGGAAAGAACTATCACGTAATTTGTGCTATTCTTTCTCCTAACTGAAAACATTCTATTTCCCCTCCTAGCAAAACTATGTAAAGGAGTTATTTATAAGTCTGTCAGCAATACCTTTTTAACACACTTTAATTGGGCTTTTAGCCTGAGCATCCTATAGAAACTGCCTTTGCCAATGTCACCAGTGATCTCCAGATTTCTAAATTCAATGTTCAATTCTTACTTTTCCTGACACCTTGACAATATCTATAAAATGACATATGTATTGACTCTTCGATCTAGAAGTGCACTTTAGAAATTTACTGTGAAAATAAACCTCTAAAACTATGACAATAATATATACATGAGCTTATTCATTGCAATATTGAATGGTGATTGCAAAATATTGAAGAAAAACTAAATATTCGAGCATAGGAGATTGGCTAAATTAACTATGGTGCATGTACAAAATGTACTACTATTCAGCTGTAATATGAAGAAAGAAATATTTCTACAAATGGATATGGGATGATTTTCAGGAAACATTAAATGAATAAGAGCAATAAGTAAAGAAGCATTTGCATCTGCTTATATTTACAAAAAGATTATAAAGATGGGTAGACAATTATAATGGGTAAAGGAAAGGGACAGGTGGAAGAAATTAAGAAAAAAATAAAAATTCTTTGAATATCCCATGTATGGTTTTGGCTTTTGAAAAAAATAGTAATATTCTCAGTATTAATGAAATCAAATCATATTAACAAGGATGAGAATGGGAGGAAAAAAGTACCTAAAACCAAAAGCTATTGGAATAAGTGATGACAAATGCATTTCAAGCAAACAACATAACCATCAAAAAAGAAAAATAATAATAAAGAATAATCTAAGTAATTTATACTTAGAATATATAATGGTATGCATTTCATCTTGGTTGTGGTTGGGTTGGTAGTGGGGGCACTGCAAACAGATCCTTTACTCTTTATGATAAGTTTATTTTTTTAGTGTAATACAAAGCAATTCTTTTTTTTTATTTTCTGCATATTATGGGAGTACAAATGTTTAGGTTACATACATTGCCTTTGCCCCACCAGTCAGAGCCTCAAGTATATCCAGCCCCAGACGGTGCGCACTGGAACCATTAGGTGTGAATTCATTCCCTTCTCCCCAATTCCACCTGCCTGACACCGATGAATGTTATTACTATATGTGTACTTAAGTGTTGATTAGTTAATATCAATTTGATGGTAAGTACATGTGGTGCTTGTTTTTCCATTCTTGTGATACTTCACTTAGTAGAATGGGCTTCAGCTCTATCCAGTATAATACAAGAGGTGCTAGATCACCATTGTTTTCTGTGGCTGAGTAAAACTCCATGGTTGACATATACCAACCACATTTTATTAATCCTCTCACGTATTGATGGGCCCTTTGGTTGTTTCCACATCTTTGCAATTGTGAATTATGCTGCTATAAACATTCTAATGCAGATGTCTTTTTTCAGAATGTCTTTTTCCTTTGGGTAGATGCGAAGCAATTCTGAAATTAACATAGACTACAGAGTTGAATAAAAAAAGGGAAAGATGGTATTATCATTTGGAGCCAGGTTTTTCACAATGAAAAAAAAAAAGAACATATATAAACACACACACATACATATAAATACACACACACATTAAATTATTTTTCCTTATACAATTTTTCTGCTAGGATCTAGAAATAATGATGCAGAATTGTGAATAAATACATCTAGGGCTCACGAATTGGTCTCTAATATCATTTTTCACTAAAATAGGCTGAGCAAGATAGGTGCAAGATAAACATAGAACATTTTATTATGCTAATAGTAAGTTCTCAAGAAAATAACGAGCACATGTTACAATGACTCAGGAGCCTGGTAGAAGAAGTATATACTAGTCAAAAATGATATAATTTGAACACCAAACTGTAAGTATAGAAACAATTTTAAAACCACTGTATAAAATAAGAATGCCAATTATAGATACATGAAAGATAATAGATTAATTGATTGTGCTAGAAGAGAGGGCATTTGCTTGCAATGGAATGTTGAGTGCTGAACGGTAAATAAGGAGTGAGTATTAGATTTGGAAACTTATCATTTTATACCAACCTATTAAATTTAGGACCAGGCAAGAATCAATAAGTCCCCAGGTGGAATTTTGATGTGAGTAGGATATTTCCATGGTCCTAAAAGGGCTACCTATAGATTGATTATTAGTTGCACAAAAAAGAAATGACACCTACACAATGATGAAATAGGACAACAATTTGAATGGATGATCAAAATTAACATGCAAAAAAAAAATAAAATAACAATGAGGGTAGATAGGCATGTGCCTCCAGAAGTGATATACCAAGGAGGAAAAAACATCAGTTATAACTCTTGCTGAAAATACGTACTCTGAATGTGGAAACACCAGACAAACCAAAAGTGAGGACTATTCTATAAAAATGGTGACAGTGGAATGGTGAACTTTTCAAAAACATCAATTTCAGAAGAGATTAAGTACTGCAAACTAAAGGGAGTAAAATGACATGACACCAAATGCAGTACTTGAGCCTAAATCCCATCCTGTGCTCTGTCAATTAACAAAGCAATACCATTGACAGTAGATCAGATAAATATTATGTTGTGTTAAGTTACTGAATTCTATAATTGTACTGTAATGATATAAGAGAATAACTCTTTTCTAGGAAAAAAATACACACTGAAGTATTTAGGAGTAAATACTTGCTATATGCAAGTTAATCTCAAATGAGCAACAAGTTTCTGAGATATTTAGTAATCTCTGAATATGCCAGATTGGCTCTCATATCAGACCTTTTCCCTTTCTGCTACTTCTTTAAGGAAACACTTCTCCCAAACTTGCACAAGATTTGCTCTCTTGTATCGTTCAAGCGTTTGCTCAAAGACTTGCACCCTTCTGAGTAATGACTAATTTATTCATTTTGTTCTTGACTACTTCCCATGCTAAAATGCAATCTTCACGAGAGCATGGATTGTTATATTCAATTTGTTCTTTACTGTTGACCCATCTCCTAGAACACTGCCTGACTATAATAGGTGCTCAATAAACAGTTTTTAGCTAATATCTCTTTCTTAGTTCTGTTTGATATTTATAATAAAACTGAGGCTTCAAACAGTAAGGATTATATGACATATGAACACATAGACACATATACATGTGTATCCATGTACACATTCATGCAAATGTTGGGTGGGTGAACTTAAATGTTCCTTGTTGCTTATAAGACTGTGGGTTGGCTGGGCCTGCCTCCTAATATTACCTGGACTCACTCACATGTTTACAGTCAACTTTGGGTCAGATATGCAGTTCTACTGATCTAGACTAGACTCTCTAATGTACTTGTGGGTCCTCTGGCTGTCAGTTAATTTAAAATGGTCTTGTCTAGGTCTACTCGCCTCTCTCCATGAGGTGTTGCTTTTCTTGCTGGCTATCTTCTACTACTTATTTGTATGGGCGGAATTCCAGGAGAGAACAGAAGAACCCAGGAGTCTTGAACGTAGGCTCAGGCCCATATACTATCAGTTCCACTCATTCCATTGGTCAAAGCAAATCACAAGGCCATCACTGATCAAGAATGCCCACCTCTAATTAGCATTTACTTAGAATAGAGGGTTCCACACTCACAGGTCAGCATGTGTAACTATTAGAAGCTTGAATTATTATTTATACTTCTATGTTTTGTTTATGCTTATTGTCTGTCTTTCCAGAGGAGAAAATGAATTCATAATCTTATTTGTTTTATAACCCCAGCAAGTAAAGTAGTTCAGGGCACATAGTAGGTGCTCGTTGACATTTGCTCAATTGTTCTGTGAAGGTTCAGAAACGGTACAGGAATTTTTCTTCTCACGTACACTGAAAACATTGATCATTAGTCTTAAACCAGTGAACTATTTGAAATCTATTATTAAAAAAGGGAACAGGTGGGATAAATAAGACAAAGATGATTTTATCATATTTGTGAACATATATGAAAGCTACAAAATGGAAGTATCATTTCACCAGTTTATTCATTGTTAACAGAAAATTTATAAAATCATTGAACCTTAAATATTCTGTCAATTAGTAAATTATTTATTATAACATATATAAAGTTTTTATTTTTAAGAATGCT
Organism: Microcebus murinus; assembly: GCF_040939455.1. Taxonomy (NCBI): domain Eukaryota; kingdom Metazoa; phylum Chordata; class Mammalia; order Primates; family Cheirogaleidae; genus Microcebus; species Microcebus murinus. The sequence goes on from NC_134114.1 coordinate 21,647,230, forward strand.
CTCACTATAGGAAATACAGCTAGATTTGTTAACAGTTAGTTTTATTCTAATGTCTGTAATTTATCCTTCCAGGATAGATGAAATAAATTATTCACCTTAAATAGAGGATTATATTAATAAATTCTGATCGTTTCTATTCTGTGAATCATCTCTTTTGCATTGTAAAAAAAATTAATGTTTCTCCCCACCGTGAATAATTTATGTACTCTCCTCAGTCTTAGCAGCAGCATAATAAATGTACTGCATTCCTGGCAAGTTGATGATTCTGTTCACAAAGTGTGGTGGATTTTTAAAGTGAGTTAGCATGTGCTTCTAAGTCATCTGCCTACTAATTATCAGCCAGGCTGTCATTCAAACAGTGAAATCTAAACCTTTTTTCAGATTTCTGACTAATCTACATGCATTAGATTTCCATCAAAGATTGCCGGGCAAATGAAATGCTTGTTTTTTTGATTTCTCTAAACAAGAGAATTTCTGTTTCACATAGGCTTAAGGCTGACTCATCTGGAGATGGACTCCCAAAGTTCTTATTTTTCTCTCCACCTTTAATAGCCATATGAACTTGGGCAACTAATTTTTTCTTCTAAGGCAGTTTTCTTATCTGTATGGTGAGTTTAGTAAAGATTTTTAATGTTATTTGGTTGATACAGGGATTAAATGATGCAATGATTATAAATTGAATATTATATGGTGACTAGAACATATAAATTAGTAACTAAATTCACAAATATAGTTATTAATAATTGGTATTTATACTTTCATCAATTAAAAATTAAATATTATTTTATTAATATCAGGAATGCATGCTGATTGGAATATTATTTCATAGAATTGATAGTTTTTAAGGAGAGTACTATTGATATTTTATTTGATTACCACAGAAGAATGAAAAATGAAAAAAATGTTACTTAGTACACGTTTTTTTTCCGCAACACAGATAACATGCAGCCATCCATTTATTTTCACTTCATTTATTAAAGAACTCAACTCAAAGCATAACTCATGTTAAATGTAACTAAACGCTGTTAATAAAATCCAGGCAATGAAAGGTTAATGGTAGAGGCAGCTAATACAGGTGCACAAAGGTAAATCCTGGGTTTCTTTCACTGTATGAACTAGTACGGGTGTGAAATTTGCTTTGATGGGCCATTAGGTACTATGTTGTTGTGTTGGGTAGATGTTTTCCCTCCAAAATAATCTAACTCTCATCTGAATCAGTTCTGCTACAGTTAAGCTATTTTAAATGTACCAAAACCCATACACAGAAAGTACTGTAGCAGAGGGCTTAGAGAATGAATAGCTTTATTTCAGAGGCCAGCAACTGCTGCAGAGGGTCTGAGAAGCAGAGTACAGAAAAGAGAAGCTATTAAACCAAGAACTGCACCAGTAAAGCACACCAAAGTTCGCAGGATGTGCAGAAAGCAGGAAAAATTAAGAGTGATGGAAAGAACCACTAAAACAGGACCTCGACAGCAATAAGAGAAGGATAAATTAACAAGAAAGGACAGGAAATCTATGAATATTCATAGAATGGTGGAGAAGAATTAAAAACTTTGGTAATTAACACTGATAACGTAGGTGACAATTTACTAAAGAGGGCAGTTGGTATCAACATGGCAACATAAATATATGAAGAGAGCCATTCTGAGAAATTAACCACTTGAATCTGTGAAATCAACAGAAGATGTTGCTTAACAAGATGACAGGTGTTAATTCAGCATCAGGTTATGGATTCCCACTTCTTAATAAAGTAGGATTGGTACTCAGAATAATCCAATCATCTTCTCATCTATCCTTCTATCCATCCATTGTCAGTCAGTCAGTAGATCAATCATATAATTATTCATTAAATATCTGGCATTGTGCTGAATAGTCAGGGTATACACATGACAAGAATTTAATTTTCTTTAAAATGAAGTAAGATATTTATTTTAAATATTTGTTTACAATAAGTTCTGGTATTCTAATGAATACAAATTGACTATAACTAACAGTAATGTAGATTTCAAGATAGCTAGAAAAGAGGATTTATATGTTCTTACTACAAATAAATGACGAGTGAGGTGATGAATATGCTAATTATCTTGATTTGACCATTATACAATGTATACATGCATTAAAACATCACGTAATACCCATAAATATGCACAATTATTATGTCAATTAAAAACAAAATAAAACTTAAAATATTTGTTTACATTTTAAAATTCTACCTATAAACCTTTACTCATAATGTTGAAAACTAGCTTGAACTCAGTGATCTATTGTTTAAAGTTCAGTTATGAACCTGTTTTTAGCAGCAATGCTTAATGTGTAGGTTCACTTATCCAGAAGGCCAATATATTTTGGTGAGTAGCCACGATTATATTAAACTTTGCATTATTGAGTATAACACTATAGAGACTTTTCTTGAAAAGGGACAATCAACATTCATAGTTACAATAAAATAATTTTACTCTTTCTCAACCCCTTAATGAATTCTTCATTAAAACATATGTTAAATAATATGATTTTGTACATTTTAGTGTGTTATTTACTATGTGTATGTGTGTGTATATATATATGCCAACATTTAATTGGCAAAATTCTACTTATAAAAATGGTGCACTCTACCTCTCTAATCAAATCATTACTGTCATGTTAAAGTTAGTATTCTTAGGAAAATAAATGGAAAAGCCATTATTATTATCATAAAACCTTTTGAACAAAATTATGACATATATGCCATTATTTAACAACATTTGTAAATAATCTCAGAGGTCTAGCATAGGTCATACTCTTCTTTTTATAAATAAGCTATTCAAAATTTATATGAGGGAGATATGAATGTGGTTTAATACATAATTATCACACAGAATTTCATGAAACAATTCTTGTCTATAAACTCTCTTAGAAATAAAAATACTAAGCAAAACAACAAGGTATATAATAAATAAATAACAGTGTATAAATAAATAACAGTGAATGTTATTTAATTATGAGGTTATTTCTATATATTCCACTGAATGTCAACAAACATTTACTGATGATGATAGTATTTATACTTAGTTGACTATAGGAAGTAGGACAAATTAAAGTACATTTATAAATTATTCATAAAATCAATATTATTGCTCTGACATTATTGGTTACCTTAAAGTACTATTGGAAATTCCTTCTGCAGTTAACATTTTACTTTTATTTTTCTCCCTGTTTACTCATCACCAATAAAGATAAATGCCATTTTTATTAGACATAACCATAGTTTGAGTTAATGATTAATTGTGTGTATAAGCATGCCTAGGACACAGTACTCAGATATTTGGAAATATCAGTCTAGATGTTTCTATGGAGATACTCTTTCGATGAGATTAACATTCAGATCAGTAGGCTTTGAGTGAAGAACATTATATTTCATAATGTGGCTGGGCCTCCTCCAATCAGTTGCAGGCCTTTATCAAAAGGCTAAGGAATAGGAAATTCTGCCTCCAAACTGCCTTCATACTAGACCTGTAACATCAGCTTTTCCCTTGGTCTCCAGCCAGCTAGGATACACTAGATTTGTGACTTGCCAGGCTCTGAAATCATGTGAGCAAATTCCTTAAAATAAATATGTTTGTGTATGTATACATAAAACAAACATACCTACATCTTACTGGTTCTGTTTCTCTGAAGAAAACTGACTCATACTGTAAAAGTGAATAAATTGGTGAAATTTTATTTAAACAGTTTTATTGAGGTATAATCAATATACAAAGAACTCTACATATTTAATATGTACAATTTGATGAGTTTCAACATATGCAAATGCCTGTGATACCATCACCACAATCAAGGTAACAGAAATACCCAATACTTCTCAAAGTTTCTTTGTGTTACTTTGTTTTAGTTTTGTTGATTATTTTTTAATATGTTGAGTAGTAAAATGTATAATGAAAAAGATTTCTTTGAAATTTTGAGCATTCCTTATACTGGATAGTATTATCATATCCATTAAATGATTCTATTTTTATTCACTTGCTGTTGACCATAGAAAAACATAGCACTGTGCAGATTTTATCATTTAATTTAATTTTGGTTTAGGGCAGTTTTCAGTTCAGTCAGGGTTGACTTTTCAGAGTTGGGCATTTTTTTATTTTATTTTAAAGATGGTATAACAGCATTGCAGAGCAATTGCACCAATTTACTGAAAGAGTCAATTCAATTTCTGCAAGTTCACTACTGTCATATCTGGTTTCTAGTACATGCATTGATTATATCAACAAAATCTTAGATGGTCCTTTGACTACTTGACTTTATTGCATTAAAAGCTTGAATCTGTGATATAGTTAGAGAGACACTTGAAAAACTTGCCTTTCTATATTGTATAGATGTAAATGAATTGGCAAATCTTAATGACTCTGTAATTAAATATAAACTCCCTGGTGTTAGGAATATATGTATGTGTATATATATTTTAAAGTGTGCATCACTGAAGTAATTCTAGAATTTTTCTTTAAAACCTATATAGTATCATATATATTTTTATTTCTTTCATTATTATTACTAAAATCTCATTCCTTTTGAAAATTTACTCAATTGCTATAAATAGAAAACAATCTGTGTCTGCCTTCTATTATAAAAAAATAATTTAAGAGTAGCAATTGGCTTTCTATCCAGCACTTTGGAAATAGCCCCACAGTAGAGCTGATAACAAGAAAGGGGCTCAGCCAACTTAAGATGTAGTTGTGACATTTTCCAGGTATATTTCTCAACATGGAAATAATTTTGAAAAAATCATTACAGTGATGTATTCAGTATCCTTGTTTGAGTAATTTGAGAACAAAAAAAGTTGATAGAAATTCAATTGGAATAAAAAGACACATCTGAAATATTAATTTATTAGGCACTATCAATAATGTAAAATATTTTATCATATGTCTGTTTTCCTTTTTCTTCCTTATGCCTATATGGATTAAATTGGTATCATATTTAGCATTTCTCTTTCCTCTACTACATATGTAAATGCCATTTATTTATCTACAGCTGAAATTCAGAAACATCACTATATAAGCATCCAATATCATACTCATTTCAAAAATTTACATTTAGATCAAATTTGACAGCTAATAAAGATCCAGGTGTCTTGAGAATAATTGTTTACAAAACCCAATGTTTCAAGCTGCCGTGTTTGCTTTTATCCTTCTACTGTTACCTACTTCCTCAATGTTGATGGAGTATAATTAATACTTCATTGCTCTGAGTGCTGACATGGAAAATTCTGTGTCAAGTACATATCAGACATTCATTCTACTGAAATTTTAAGTGCTGATTCATTACTAAGACTCTTCTCCCTTAGCTAAAAAGAAACACTTTTTAAGTATTTCTCATCTATAAGACAAATTCACATGTAAGTTTGTTTTTCTTTGCTTTATAAACCAATATTATATTTTTCTTAATTTATATTTTCAACCACAACCAAGAAATCTAGTATATCCTTCTAGTTCATAATCAAGGAATCAAGATCAACAGTATGTTTAATAGTTTCACAGTACTCTCTCATATCTGAGTTTTATATATCATTCTAAAAATTTTATTTGACACCACAGATTTGTCATAGGAGGAATAATGGAGTATCCAGAGTATCCTATTCTTGTATGTTAACAATTGAAGTGATTTGTGATGTTTTCACTAAAAATTGAGTCTACAGATATGCTAGCTTGCTTCCATTGTCTAGATAGATGTTTCTTTTTCCTTCTCCAAGATGAATTTGTTGATATATGCTCAAAGTTTCATCACTTTCAATATCCTCTGGGAACTTGCCCAATCCATTATTTCATGGGTTTTGTGTATCTTCGCCTGTTTTGTTTCATTGGCTCCCTCATAGCAGCCCATAAACAGCAAGCTTCTGCCATTTACAAGCTAAAAAATAAAGAAAAATTAACATTTACTCTGGCTATTCTCCTTTCTAGATCTTATGGTATATGTCTCTTTCCTTTCATAATAAATGATTTAGAATGAATAGCACATTTTGCTACTTCTATTTCTTTTTTTTTTTAATTTCATCATATTATGGAGGTACAGATATTGTTAGGGTTACAAATATTGCCCCTGCATCCCCCTCCCTCCCCCCGATGTGTCCAATGCCCCAGTGGTGTGCACCACACACGTTATGAAAGCATACACCCCTTTCCTTCTCTCCCCTCCCGCCTGCCCACCGCCTGATTAAAAGAACTTTGAGATGTATGTCTCTTTCAGGCCTGCCTTATAAAACCTCTTTCAAAGTACTCCGAGCTTTCTCTATTTGTTCATTAACTGGTTAATCCCAGAGGTTCCAGAGAAAGGCTCAAAAATACTAGAAAATTATAGAGTTGATGAAAGAGGCCTTTATTTCCAAATACTTAAGAAGAATGAGGATGACAAGTTGTTCCCATTTGCCTGGGACTTTCCAACTTTTAGAACTGAAGGTCCTACAGACTTGGAAATCCTTCAGGCATAGGAAAACTGGAAAGGTTGGTCAACCTAGGCAGAATATGACTCATTGAACAATAGATGGGACTATTTTTGAACAAGTAATAACCATACTACTGTATCAAGGCACACATATTTGGGATTTGTTTGTTATAACTGTGTGCTTACTTGAATAAACATCTAACTTGAATAAGAGATCATCAATTATCTTCTTTCATTTGGCTTCAACAACCTCTCTTATTTCTTATATTTGCAATTACTACTACCACTTGTCTACTAAATCAGGCCAGAACCTGAGAGTTATCCAATACTTCATTCTTTTTATTCATTCACAGATCCAATCAAACACTATATTTGCTGACCCAATGCTCTGCAATCTCTAATTGTTTTTTTTTCCCCCTCTATTTTCCTTTCCAAACATGAGTTCATGTTCTCCTATTTTTTCACTTAGAACATTGATATTCAAATTTAGGAGCATAACATACTTATACAGTGAGCTTGTTAAAAATTTCCTAGACACACCTGAAAGATTCTGATCATAGGTCTGGATTAGAGGAGGGGATCTTGGTATTTCAATTACTTCTATAACCATGATAATAAATCTGATAGGTTAGAGACACTGACTTGGAATGTTACTAAAGCTCTCTTATAAATGGCTTATGCATTAATAAAAATCCCATCGATATTGGGATTTTGGCAATAATGATTTTCTAAAGGAGGAAATAAGTTTTATATATAACGTATCTGTGGTAATTTATTGTCCTAAAATAATCCCTCCTAAACTCCATGGAGAAAATGTGCTACCTAGTCCCTTGATTAAGGCTTTGACTTTAAGTGTTACAGATCTCAAAATTAAAAGATAATCCTGGATAACCTACATGAGCCCAGTCTAATTACATGAGTTCTTACAATCATAGAACATTTGCCATCAATGATGAAAAAGAAATCCAACAATGAAAAAAAGGTCAGAGAGAAACAACATGTCTGCCTTTGAAGACGGAAGAATGAGGCCATGAGCCAAGGAATGTGGGTGACATCTAGAAGCTGTAACAAGCAAAGAAATTAATTTTTATCTAGAGATTCTAGAAAGAAACACACCCCTGCTGATGCTGATTTTAGCCTAGTGAGACCCATGTCTGAATTCTAACCTACAGAATTGTAAGATAATAAATTTGTGTTGCTTTTAAGCCACTACGTTTGTGGTAATGTTTTACAGCTGCAGTAGAAAATTAATATATTATCTAAGATAATATATTACTTGTCAAATGTACTGTGAATATAAATTTCCTATAGAACTTGAAAAATGTAGATGCTGGCCCAGTAGATTTTAGATAGTGCCTAGGATTCTGCATACCTAATAAGGCCCCAGGTTATACCAGTGCTGCTTGTTCATGGACCATACCCTGGTTTGCAAAAATTCATGTGCCACAGCTTTATTAGTTACTTCTGTTGGACACAAATGAATCTCATATTCAAAAAAGTGAGTTATGGGCTTCCTCATTTTGCTTAAGATAGTTATCCTGTGCTATTTGTTGTTGTTTTCTATTTCTATTTCTATTTACTCTATATTCAGTTTCTAATCTTAGACCTTCTTTACTGACTGTGTAACCAATGATAATTTTAAAACTTATTTTTGTACTTCAGCCCTGTGACTTGATGCTCAGTTCTTTCTAAAGTGTTTTTCCCTCCCAATTCAACTGTTTGGTTCTTGCATGTTGACATTTTCATAGTGACTCCACGGCAATCACCTTTGTGACCAATCTTTTGAAAAGAATACTTGCCATGATTCCAATGCTCAAAAGATATAAGAGCCATTATGTTATTTAGAATTGAAACATTATTTCAAAGCCTGCGCAGCATCCTATTTCACATGTGCTCCTTTTAAGGAAAGACGTGTCACACAGACAAATCTAGGCAAATGAAAGTTACAAGTTTCTACTTTAGAATGTCAGGATTATTAAATGTGATATTTTAATTAGTGTTAAAATATCTTTCTGCTGTGCCATTGTTTGCAGATATATATATTTCATTGTGACAACATTCTATTTTTTTGATACATTAGATTAACTACGGCCCACTGGCCACATTCAGCCCACCGCCCTCTGCCTGCCCAGGACATTTATCAGGGCCCTGGGGTGTTTTTGCAACGGCTGCCTGTCCTGCTTAGCAGCCAATTAGTCCTGGGACCACAATGTGCACTTTCCAACAGTCTGAGGGACAGTGAACTGGGCCCCTATTTAAAAAGTTTGGGGACCCCTGCATTAGAATATAATTTCCATTAATCATCAATATCTCAATATTCAACTTTACATTAGAATTGCCCCAGAAGCTAAATATAGATGCATTGATGATATAGCAAGATAGAAAAATATACAAAAGATACTTGAATTGATAACTACACCTCCCCACTGAGACATTTAAGTAGAATCTCTAGAGATGGTATTCCTGACTTTAAAATTTCCCTAGATGTTTCAAATTGTCAGCAAAGTTTGAGGACTGCTGATATAGGTAATAATTCTGACAGACTTATATTTTTCTAATGTACATAAATTTTATATTTAAAAATAATTTGAATCAAATATTAGTTAAAAAGTAAATCTTTACTCAAAGGATAATAAAGTATTGAAAACTACTTGCATGGCAAATTAGTTATCTATTACTATACAACCAACTATTCTAAAACTTAGTTGACTACACATCAATTTATTTTGCTCATGACTCAATAATGTTGGCTGGGCTTAATTACTGGCTCTTCTGCTAGGCTCAACACTCATGTGATTGTACTCATCTGGCAAGTTAACTGGGGCTCTAAGGAACGTAACCACCTCATTCCCATGCCTGGCGTGAGCTAGTGCTGTTGGCTGGGGCTCCTTGGCACTTATTCCTGTAGGCTTTCCAGCAGATCAGCTTAGGTTTCTTACACAGAGTGGCAACATTCCAAGAGGCTAATATCCAGTGTACAAGTGTTTAATAAGCCTCTCTTTTGGTAACATTGGTATATCATTGGTCAAAACACATCACAAGGCTAAGCCCAGCATCAATATAGGAAGATAATAGACAGAGTCATGAATACTGAATACTGGGAGATGTGTTCATTGGAGTTAATATATTAATGAACGATATTAAGCATTCTACCACACTCAGTGAAATTTCTTTGTGCCAAAAAAAAAAAAAACCTGAGCATAGCTTACGTCATATTTTGATTTCAGCTTTTTAAAATTTCTTCTGAAATATAACTCATCTACAAAAAGCCCATAAAACATAACTATCAATATTAATAAATAATTGCAAATGAGTACCAAGGTGACCAAAATTCAGAGCAATAAGTAGAACTTTACCAGCATCCAAGAATTTTCCTTATCATTTCTTTGGGATCAGGTATTATTTAGCATGCATAGTATGTTCTAACCAAAAAGTATGAGAATCACTCACTTGCTTCTCTTGAGAACTCCATTGAATGATTTTTTTCAAGTTTTTAAGCTTCATTGGACTATGATAATATAGTACCTGTTATTTTCTATCTGACTTCTTTTGTGAAACAATATATATTCCAGAATCAGGTGGGCTGTTGCATGGAGCTGCACTTCATTGATTTAACGACTTTATTCTTATAAATAACACTACATTTTCTTTGTTCATTTGATTGCTACTGGACATTCCAGTTTCTAAGTTTAGATATTTATTATAAATAGTATTGTTTAGTTATAAACATACATACACATTATGCATATTTTTCCAAGTTCCAGTGCACATATAAACACATATAGATGCATGACCCAATGGTATATAATCTAAAGTAGAATCATTTTTGAATTATAATTAATGTGTTCAAAGTTTAAGATAATAAAAAGTAATAAATACTTTAGCAGCATATGGTTAATTTTAGCGTGTTGCATATTCACTTGTGAGAATATGGATTTTATCATTGTGTCATTCTGTCATTTAATAATTTTGCTTAAACTTAACCTATAGACTATTTTTATTTTTAATATTCAGAGTTATCTGTGCATACTGAAAATTTTCTTTTTTCTCTTGATACAATCTTATTCATTTTATTTATTTATTTTTCTTCTTAAATATTCAGGCAAATATTTTTGATTACATTATGATTATGAGTGGTAAGAACAAGTAAATATTTTTACGAGACAAATTTACTTGCAAGCACTGCAAAGAATGTATCCTTGCTTTCTCTCCATCAAGTCCCCATTTCAATTTTATCTGCAGATATGGTGCGTTTTCTTTATGCCTAATAACTTTAATTACTCCACTACCATTGAAATTCATTATTATATTTCTATATTAAGCACTTTGAAATTAGTTTTGAAGGGATGCTTTAAGGGCTATTTTTATTGCACATTAATATTATTATATTCATTATTTAAGAAATAAAGAAAGTCAATTTTGAAATCCAAAGCCTCATGATTCAGTTAATATTAATATTTTAGATACTAAAACTACTATTTGAGAGGTACCTTAGTCAGTTTAGGATGCCATAACAAAATCCTATAGTTTGGGTGGCTTAAACAACAGAAATTTATTTCTCACAGTTCTGGAGGCTGTAAGGCTGAGATTAAGTGCCAGCAAGGTTGGATTTGGGTGAGGTCTCTCTTGCTGGCTTGTAGACAGCCACCTCCTCACTGTTTCTTCAGATAAGGGTAGAGGGGAAGAGAGAAAGAGAGAGAGAGAGAACACATACACACTCATAAGCTTTCTAGGTTCTCTAGTTATAAGGTGACATCAATCCCATCTAAACCAAATTACCTCACAAGTGTCCCATCTCCATATCATTACACTGGGAAGTAGTTCAACATATGAATTTGGGGGACACAATTCAGTCTGTGGCAAGAAGTAAATTCCCTGCTCTCTCTCTTCCTCCCTCCCTTCCTCCTATTCTTCTTTTTCTCCCTCCCTCTCTTAATAATTTTTCTATCTCTCTCTCTCCTCTTTTTTACCCTGTTTATTTTCTTTTATTGTTTGATGTTGCCCTATAGAGACATATAAGATTTCAGGAGTTTTGAAGGGCTTTGCCTTGAAGGAAATATGTGAACATGTTAGTTCACATATCAAAAGCTGCCTTACCTCAGGAGGGTATCTAAGTGATCAGAGTGATTTTGCATGGTGATGCTGTCTCAGACCTGAAGGCTACTTGTACCTGACACCTCTGTAGGACAAGGCTCTATATGTGGCCACAAGTTGAGAACTAATCAAAGAGTGCTTGCCAGACAGACACCTACAGCTAGAAACAATTGGCCTAAAGGACAGTTCCTGCTTCACTCCTGACTACCTGTCTCAATCAACAAAAAACTAGATAAAGAAATATAGAGCCACTATATTTCTGTTTAGCCTTTCTGCTAAGTGATAATTTTATTTTAGGACTTAGAAGTTTGTACCATTTAACTTAGAAGATTTTGTAACCATTTGCTCACGTAGATAGGGTTAATTAGGGGATTTCTAGAAGCTTTGTGGGAGACTTTAAACCTAAAGGAACTACCTGTTATTATGTAAATCTGTTACCACTGGCAACCAATAACTGTACCAATAAATACTGATGTGGGACCTCATTCCTGGCCGCACAGCTCACGGGAATGCTGGAGGACCCCTGGCTCTCCATCTTTATAAACTATACTTTTGTCTCTGTGTTTTCTTTTATTTCTAAATATTCTATTTTCTATTTCTATCATTTCTGTATCCCTTATGATGACCTCTGCCAAAGGGACTCAATATTTACTGGGAGCGTAGCTCACTCCCCACAGTTTAAATTATCTAAACAGTAATCATTATGTAATACTGTGATTTTACTTCAGTAAAAATGTTATAATTATCTTTGAATGATTTATTATCTATTTGGCATCTTCAAGTTGTCAGATCTTTTTTCAAATCACCTGGGCTACCTCTTTCAGTCGAGATAAAACAAGGAAAATATAGTCATACCATGGATATATTGTGAGTTTTGTTCAGAACACTGCCATGATGCAAATATCATAATAAAGCAAGTCACACAGATTTTGGGGTTTCCCAGTGTGTATAAAAGTTATGTTTACTTTAGTAGACTGCAGGCTACTAAGTGTACAATAGCATAATATCTAAATAAAACAATGTGCATACCTTAATTTTAAAAATAATTTATTGGTAAAAAATGCTAACAATCATTTGAGCTTTTACTGAATAACCTTTTAGCTGGTGTAGGTTCTTGCCTCAATGTTGATGGCTGCTGACTAATCAGGGTGGTGGGTCTGAAGGTTCAGGTGGCTGTGGCAATTCCTTAAGATAGGACAACAGTGAAGTTTGCTACATGAATGGACTCTTCCTTTCATGAAAATTCTCTGTCACATGGGAGGTTTTTTTGTAGCGTTTTACTCATAGCAGAACATCTTTCAAAAGCTGAGTCAATTCTCTCACACCTTGCTATTGCTTTATCAACTATTTTTATGTAGTATTGTAAATTCTGAATCTAAATAGCTATGTATTTTTGTTAAAATGATCTGTATTTACACATATAGTTGCATACTTATTTTAGTTCTATAAAAAAGAACAGCAATTTTGAGCTTTTGAAATATGAGTTATCTTTTTTAACTTTATAACAGTCCTTTGCATGTTGTATATATATGTGTGTGTCATTCATATATATATATGAATGATTGTAATAATGTTTCATCAGAATACATTAGGTAATACTATTAAAGAATTTTTATTAGTTTATCATTAACATAAAGGACTTGGCTATAAGATATATTTGCTCTTTACTATTACTGAAACATCTACTTTGGCAAATCAAAAATAAGAATCACCCAAATCTTGGTTGCTCATGTTGATCATGAATGTTATCAAAATGAATGAATTAAGTCTATTAGAAATTATTTACTCCGGACAGTAGCTTAATATCCTCCCATTTTTACTACTATTTATCTAAAATAATTTTAGAAATATAAATATGCATCCCATACACATTTTTAGAAGGTCTTCTAGATTTTTAAACTGAAATATAAATAGTTGCAGTAGATGTGATTTCTGACAAACTAAGAAAAGTCACTTTAAAACTGCCTTATCACTATTTTAAATGGATTGTACATAATATGACTTATAGTTGTATCCATATATCATTTTTAATTGTTAGAATATTTGCATTTCTTCTTCTCATTTAACTTGTATTTTTATTATCTTTCCTACAATATTTCACCCTAATGCAATATATTTTAAGAAGTGTTTTCCTAATCATACTACCATAATGTCCTCAAAAATTGTGATTACAAATTTCACATTTTATTATTTAAAAGCAACTTATTGTGCCAAGAATTACAAAACATCTAGTTTGGAATTAATGATATTTAGAGGGATTGCCAATGGAAAAAAAGCCAAACTCTGTGAAATAATTTTAAAGAGATTTATTCTGAACCAAATTTGAGGACCATTACCCAGAGCCACTCTCAAGAGGTCCTGAGCAAGTGGACTCTATGTGGTTAGGTTACAGTTTGGTTTTATACATTTCAGGGAGACAGGGGTTACAGGTAAAGTCATAAATCAATACATGGGAAGCATACATTGGTTTGGCCCAAAAAGGTAGGGCATCTTGAAGGGGGGGGGCTTACAGGTTATAAGTGGGTTTAAAGATTCTTTGGCTTGTAATTGGTTAAAGATCTGAAGCTTTGTCTAAAGGCTCAGAATGTTTTACCTAAGGAGCTGGAGCTGTTTACCAGAGAAAAGCCACCAGACATAGAGTTGTTGTGTAAATTGAGGACCTGTAGGTTTGTCTTGCATAGCCTTAGGCCTGTTGATGGGTTACAAAGGATGTTTCTAAGAAGAGAGTGAGCCATAAGGCATGTCTGACCTCCCTCCTCCTGGCAGACAATTTAGTTTTATGATATTCCTTTGGCCATGAGGGAGTCCATTCAGTCAGCCGGTGGGGGGTGTGCCTTAAATTTTTATTTTAGTTTACAGGATTAATAGTAATAAAGTAATCAAAACCATACTCAATTTTGGAAAACAAATTAAAACCACAATATAAAATTTGGTAATTTTTTTTTCTTAGTGAGATGAGATATTGCCTTATTAAAGTAATCTTCTTTGGATGAAAATCTTTTAAATTGTCTCTGTTTTGAGCACTCAAAGGTTCGCTACTGAAAAAACTATCATTTGTAACATTTTAGGATAGGTGAAGACTATCATATTTTTTTTTTTTTTTGTAAAGTAAGAGAAGAGTGATTATGTAGAAAAGAGATTGCATCTAAATATACTTTAGCTTGATCATAGGTACACTCTCAAAACAAATCAATTCTAGTAAATTTATTGGTGCTAATATGCTTCTTGTAAAGTCTTGATAATCCCCAGGGTTAAAAACACTTCAACTTAAAGGTTTGTTATTCCAGGAAAGAAATTAAAGTAAGACATATTTCTTTGAAAATCTGATATGGCTTTTCACTTTAGATTGTCTGATGAAGGCCTTTCTTCTATAAGATATAAATTAGTGAAATTTTCACATGAAAAGGCAAATTTGAGCAAACATTTTTGAGGCAAACTTATTAATAATATTATCAAGAACAGAAAATATTATCTTTCCAAAGAGTACTTACAAATAGGGAAAACAAACAAACGTAAGCCCACCTAGTTAAATAGGTCAATTACTGGGATGCTAATTCTCTAAATGCAAATAATTATTATAATATGATCAAAATGATTTGTATTAATCAATAATTTTTAAAACACAAAGTAATAATAAATTACTAGTTATGCTTAGAAGACATTGAAAAAATATGGGATCTGTGACAATAGAAGCAGATACATTCTTATTTTGCTAAAATGTCCTTTCCATGTCTCATATCATATTTGTCCATTATACAAACACAACAAGTAAGATGTGAAATATTTTGGGGACAGACACACTTGAAGCTCTTACTCGAGGGGCGGAGGATATGGGAAATATATATAACTTTAACACTTGTACCCCCATAATGTCCTAAAATAAAAATAAATAAATAAATAAATAAAGACAAAAAACAAAGAAAGCATTCCTATATCTTTGAAGCATAT
Organism: Microcebus murinus; assembly: GCF_040939455.1. Taxonomy (NCBI): domain Eukaryota; kingdom Metazoa; phylum Chordata; class Mammalia; order Primates; family Cheirogaleidae; genus Microcebus; species Microcebus murinus. The sequence continues at coordinate 21,662,683 of NC_134114.1, forward strand.
GGCTTGGTTACTTATCAAGGGAGGAAAGGTAGCCAACCTGATTTGTCCTTATGTGGGAAGTTTTATTAAGCTATATTTTGCTAGTAAGTGGGGTTCTGTAAATTAAAGTAACAATTTTGGGTGTGCCATCTCTGTTTCCTTCTCATTTCTATGTTTTAACTAAATTGATCAGAACCTGGGTCTTTGAATTGGACTAAGACAGAATCTTCTCTCTTTTCCATCATTTCCACTAGAGCTGGAGGAGTCAGTTGAGATTTCAAGAGAACGAAAGGAAAAAGCCAAATCTTAGATTTCCTAAAATAAATTCTCCATTCTACCTTTTCCAGACAGTGTAATATTAACTGTCATTAGGTTCTTGCCAATTTTTGTTTGTTTTATTTTGTTAAAGTGGGAATCACTTTCTTATTTGCATACTACTCTTTGTTTTTTGACCAGGGTTAAAAGCTACATCTCTCATCACAGTAGTCCCAAATACCTTTTAAGTTATCTTATAATAAGACAAATCTGCAAACCAAAAGTAAATATCCATCATATTTATTATATTCACATAAATATTAAATAACTTTAAGAGTATGTCAAAAATACAATCATAGCTATGGCAAAAATATATATACAAAGATTCTCAGCATTATAATCAAGATTAAGAAAATTATAACTCAAGGACATTCTGTGTATAAGGTAAAATTCTGTGGTTTTAATCCAAATAGAACCTGTAAAGGTTTCACAGAATATTAGGAGAAAAATCCAGATAAAACATTGTTTATAAGTATATGAAAAGAGCTAACACTCACAAAAAGAGCTGAATTTCAAAAACAAAAATATGAAGCTATTGTTTTTGTATTTGTTGCCAAATGATAGTTGTTTTTTAATCTTCTCTGTTTTCTAAATGTACTAATGGCTCTAAATTGCTACTGTAATTTAGTCGTACAAAATTGTCAATATATGACAAAAATGAATTGTGCAATTTTTGTGGAACTGAACATACCTTATAATATCTTTAATTTTCATTGTCTTCTTTTATATTCTTCTTTATTTTTAATTCCTTTTGAGACATGTTTTTCCTCCTTTATATAAATATATTTATTTTGTATCTATATCTCATGGTGTGTATGAGTGTATACCACACACATACATGCACATATATTCTTATGTTTGATAATTTGCTATCAGGTAATTTGATTTTAAATTTATTATGAATTAATTTTTCAGAATTATTCTTTTTGTAGTATCTTTTCAAGAATTTTTATAATACTTGTTAAAGACATAATAGAGTTAACTTTAATTTGAAGCCTTTTACTGTTTTGAAGGCATTTCACTATTATTCTCTGTTGATATTTCCATTATAATTTGCATTAAGTGACATTTTGAATACAATATACAAATGTTTGTGCCCTTAAAGTTTCATCATGCTTTTAACATACTAAAATTTTGTTAAATGCCTCTCTATTCAATTTTTGAGTTCCCTGAGACAATCCAGGAGAAATTTACAAGTATTAACATGTTATTGTTTATTTTATCTTGTTGAGCTTTATTGGTTTATGAAATTATAGATGACTCTGAGTGGATTTCGGTGCCAAGTTTATAGACAATGGTTCATTTTATTATTACTAATATGAATATACCCAATCATGTATACATAATTAGTATACTAATTGTTGACTAAAATAATAATACTAATGCATTTTATTTTATATTCTCCCAAACAGCATTTTATCCCAGGTATTTTGCCTAATATTTTCCCCAACTTTTACTACACCCATTGCTATAGTCTAAATGTTTATCCCCCCAGCCAATTCATACACTGAAATCATTATCCCCAAGGTGATGGTGTTTGAAAATAGAGCCTTTTGGAGGTGATTAGGTCAGGTGGGTGGAGCCCTCATGAATAACATTAGTGTCATTATAAAAGATGCTTGAAACAAACTACTCATCTCTTTACCATATGAGGATGCAGTTAGGAGGAGCCATCTGTGAAGCAGAAAATGGGCTCTCACCTGACACCAAATCTGTTAGTGCCCTGAAGTTGGACTTCTCTATCTTCAGAACCATGAAAAATAAATTTCTGTTGTTTATAAGACACTCAATACGTGGTATTTTGTTATAGCTGCCCAAACAGACTGAGACACATAACTAAGAAATGTCACACATTCCCTGCCTGTTTTCTCATCAAATTTAAATAAAAGAAATATAATACAGTAGTTTATACTATATAACACTTCATTTACTAGTCTGAAATAATGTTCCACCCCAGGACCCAAAGAACAAGAACATTTTCCTCTATTCCCCTGAAAAAGCCCTAACTGAAGTGAAGAATTAAGTGCATTGATCCAGAGACAGAAACAAAGTGGCAGCTCCAAAGCCTTACTGGGGGTGTATTTTCCTGCCATGTTATTTCAGATTCCCGTTATCTTACTTACATGGGTCGATTTTTTTTCAACATCTTTCCCCAATTTCCGTCTCCTTGCAACATATTCCTCCATACCAGAATCATTTGGTCTCAACATATTTACCTGATTAATCAAGGATGGATTTTTGACTGTTGACACAGAAGATTTGCAGAAATTAGATTGTGAAGTGTGAGCTTTCAAGAGACCTCCACTTATCTATCCTATTTTTAATATCCACAGAGCATGAGTCACAAGCAATTTTTCCCCCAGTGATTACATCTGAACTACATAAACAATCACAAAATTTTCTACATTGATTCCCTCATATATAGTATATTATAGAGGAAGAAGTAGTTATTCCCTAGCCTCTCGTGGGAAAGGTTTTATTTTAGTTACCCAGAAGCTAAATGCCATTTCTTCATGCATAGAGAATTTCTTATTTTTTGTGTCTTGTTTAGATTGAAATCCTATTCCCCAGCCTCAGGAACAAATAATGCTTGATAATCATTTCTCCTTGTCTCTCTTGCAATTAAAATTAATGACTGAAGAGAATTCTTATAGTATTTCATACATTGTTGTGTTTTATTTATTTGAAACAATTTATTCTATAAAGAATCCTGTGAGGTTACCACTATATTCCAGTTTTACAGATGATGAATCTGAAGTATACAGAGAGATTAAGAAACTTGAAGAAGGTCACATGGCTTTTTAGTGTGGTAGATGGGAAGTATAGCAACAGAGTCAGTCGTCTTAACCATACCATTGCATGGCTTCTGGGTGCTACAAATACCCAGATGTGTGCCTTAGACTCAATACATCAGATGCATTCCCCCATGGCTCTGACTGAAAAGCTGGTGACAGAAGCAGGAAGATACTAACAGCTCCTCTCCCTCCTTCTTCCTCTCCCTGCCTGGTTAATGTGGTGGTACTAATAATTACAAGGCAAAACTCCTGGAGCAGGAGAGACAGTGGTGCAAACTCTCAGCATCTAGTCCTTGTTAGCAACAACTGCATTTCCTCATCTGAAGTATCCTACATCAGGATCTCGGATGTTGTCCCTGGAAACTTGCTACTAAATTAGCTCTCCTAAACGTTTTATAAGCTTCTTAAAATCCCTTAACAAATTTAGCAAAATGCTAAATTAGCAGCCAGAGTTGCATTCATTAATTTCAACCAGATATACTAACTAAAATTCACTCATAATTTTCAAAGCAACTGCCTCAGAATAAAGTAAGCAACTTCATCAATGAAGGTTTAGACAATTTCCTTCAATTCCTTCTTCCAAATTGTGACTCCTTATTTGTACCAGGGTTGGAAATTAGGCCTACACTGGAGGCACACACCTCTTGTATCTGCCTTCTTTTTGTCAAGAGCCAAGGTGAGCTGGAGAAAGCTGAGCAGTCAGGTGTCAGGAAAATTGTCCAACCGTGACAACTGTCAAATCATGACAGGTTGTCAGTCAATTAAGACAATAAGTCCAAATCAAGGAAACAGTCCAGGCTTTAATTGCTTCTTGCAATAGTATAACCAAGAGGCTAATTAGGAAAAGGCATTGGGTCCCTAAATGCTCCAGTTTTCAGGACAGATCTTCACCAGGCAAAGGTCAGATGTATCAGCGCACACAGGGAGTATTGTATCACTGTCAAGGGATCTCTGAACAAAACGTCTGCCAGTTTATTGGCCCTGGGGGCCAGAGAAAGGGAGAATGTAGAGGCTGGGAAGTGGGAAGCACTGAGATCTGAGACACAGTAGAGACAAATGTCTTCATGGCTTCTCCTCTTGCCTCTATGAAAAGGCGCCTGGGGAGGACCTCAGCTGAGGGTCCCTGATAAAGAGGCCCCCAGATGGGAACTTTGGACCATATAAATGGTCTCTCATTGCCTGATATCTGTTTCTAGGATAATTTAGGGCAGAAAAAATACTAGGTTGTTCTGTGAGATTTAGATAAAGAGGGTAGTTGAAGATATAAACTTGGGATTGATTTGTTTGCATAAGATGTCATACCCTTGACCCAGTCCTTTGTTGTCTCTAACAAATGACAAAGCCTAAGAAGGGCAGTCTCTTCCCAGCGAGCATGATTTTTATGATATCAAAATATCATAACCTACAGAAAATTTTAAAATAACACACCAGTACAGCTTTAAAAACCCAGCAATTTATTTTTTCACAATTCTGTAGAGTAGAAGTAGAAGATTAAAGTGGCAGTAGGGTTGGTTTCCTCTTTCTTGGCTTGTAGATGGCTGCCTTCTCTGTATACCCACACACTGTTATGGACTGAATTTTGCCTCCCAAAATTAATAGGTTGAAGCAATACACTTCAATGTAACTTTATTTGGAGAAAGGGTATTTCAGAAGTTATTAAGGTTAATGAAGTCATAAAGATAAAGCCCTAATCTGATAGGAATGGAGTCCTATCAGAAGAAGAAGAGACACCTGATATCTCTCTCCATGTGTGCATACAGAGAAGCAGCCATGTGAAGACATAGTGAGAAAGTGATTGTCTACAAGCCAGAAAAAGGGATATCACCAAAAACCAACTCTAATGGCACCTCTATCTTGCACTTTTAGCCTCCAAAACCATAGGAAAGTACAATTCAGTTGTTTAAGCCTCCCAGTCTGTGGTATTCTGTTGTGGCAGCCTGAGCTGACTAATAATACATTGTCTTCCCTGTGAACATGTCTGCATCCTAATCTTTTCTTCCTATGAAGATACCAGTCATATTTCATTAGGGACCAATAATATGACCTCATTTTAACTTAATTATCTTATTTAAATACACTATTTCCAATTAAAGTCACATTCTGTGATAACAGGGGTTAGGATTTCAACATATAAATTTTAAAGACACGCAATTTAGTCCCTATCATTAACCAAAGATGCAGCCAAAGTGTTGAGATTTGAGGGCTCTCAGACTCTATTTCCAGTCTCTCTCTAGGGCAGAGATCATCTTACCTTCAGTTATAATTTTTTTCCTAAGTTTAAACAAGCTTTCCTAATTTGAAAATTTATTATTTTTTTAGCATTTGCATAATATATTATCAAATCAATATATGTGGCAATGTGAATGTGAAAAACACAGATAAATGAGCTGAGAGTTAGGAAGGACAGTATTTTATTTAAAGATATTAAACACCTCAAATTACTGGTGTCACTATAGTCAGATATTAACTAATGAAGATCCCAAAGTTTAAGTATTTAAAATTCATGAAGAGATGTGAGTGAGGGGGAAAAAAAGATGGGAGGGAGTCAGGAAGGTGTGACAATCATAGTTTTGAGAGCTTGGATGTGGAACACGTGTTAAGGAGGAAAATGGTGTGAAGCAACTTGAAAAGGATGGACAGATGTGTGAAATAACTGGGTTTTCACATTCATTAATGGATTCTGAGTTGTCCTAGTCCTTGTGGGTTGTTATAACAAAAATACCATAGACTAGGTGGCTTATAAACAACACACATTTATTTCTCATAGTTCTGGAGGGTGGGAAATCCAAGACCGAAGTGCTGGCAGATTTGATGTCTGGTGAGGGAACTTTCCTCACAGATGACACGTTCTTGCTGCATCCACACCTGGTAGAAGGAGCATAAAGCTCTCTTTGGCCCCTTTTATAAGGGCACAAATCCCATTCATGAGGACCTAATCACTTCCAAGATCCTAATCACCTCTTAATACTAGTACCCTGGGGATTAGATTTCAATTTATGAATTTTGAGGGAGATGCAAACATTCAGATCATAATGTGAGTAAAGAAGAACCAATAAAATATATGCAGCAAGCAAAGCATATTCGAATTCTTCTTGATAGGAAAACAATGTCTTCATTCATGTATTATAAGAGGTACTTTTTATATAGATTCTAACAGGCAGTATGGCATATTCTAGGGACAACTGTAGTACCAGCATCTTCAGGAGAAGAGTGTAGGCCATTCCTGGTCTGAGTAGAACCCTCTTTGCAAGGATGGGGGATTCATTGTGTATGGCACTTCCAGGGTGATGTTTATGAAAGTATTTTCAAACACTAGATAATATGTATTCACATTCTATTTAATTTAACACAGATAAAAATTAAATTAAATTTAATTTAATTTAATTTTAACACAGATAAAAATTTTGAATATATCTACATATAAAGATGCTTATCAAATAATGCATGTTTAGTCCAAACTATTCATTAAGTAATTCAAAAATATTTCAAAAATTTTTAGATATTCTTAGAAATATTTACTGAAGTTTTTGTTTGATTTGTTTTATTTTTAAATTATTAATGCAACTGTCCTTTTCTGAACAATGCACCCATCTGGACCAGAGTATTTCCTAGGAAATAACATCAAACTCTTCCAATGACTTCTTTATTGATAGATAGGGGTGTCTTTTACTTTTACACTCTATTATGTAGAGAATTACTTTTAATATCAATGATTTTGTTCATTATGCTAAAGCTTTTCCAACTGCTGCTGAGCTAAAAAGCAATTGCATAAAAGTATTTTAACACTTAAATAATGTTTAAAATTTTTATATATCCCATATCTTTATTGTGAGCTAAGTCACAAAATTGTTAATAAGAATGTCATATTTAATTAGAGCAAACCTAATCCTTCAGGCCAGGAAGTGCTGTAGCTTAGGGGAAAGTCATGCAGAGCTAACAAGGTTTGAAGCAAAGCTCTGCAACTTATATAACCTACCCATATCTCATTTTCATCCCCTACTAAAAGTGAAAAATGATACCATTTTGAGGGTATGAAATAGACAATCACAGATACTTGTCATTGCATTAGTGTAAACTATTGGAGTTCCTCTATTGTGCCATGCATCGATCATCAGTCAGTTTATGGATCATGGGAATACTGGAGGAGAGAAGAAATTTCCAGGTGAAATTCCACAGCAGCAGAAGAGGCAGGCAGTACTTAAAGGATAGTGGCTAAATAGCAATAAGTATGGAAGTGTTTTGATATCTTGATATCCAGGAATGTCAACATTTTAATGTCTAGTAATCTCAACACTAGATATGTAAACATCTAGAACCATCGGCATATTGGTTGCATATTAGCTGTGATTAGACTCTAAATTAATATGTTAAATTTTTTCCTGATTGGCTATCAGGCAGATGAGAGAGGAGACATTACCCCTCTTTTGTGGAGAGGAGTAAATGGATTGTAGCTAATAATCCAAAAATTTCCGGAAGGAAAGGGAAAGCAGGGAAGATCCTTGATTCTGAAGAGGGTCCAAGAATAAGATGCTAGACAGATGGTTCCAGTGAATGATTCCAAGGGGGTGGCATTTTATGGGACATTTCTCAAGTGTCCAGGATTGTGTTAGCTGTGTAGGAGGAATTGCTAGATAATAGTTCAGTCTCCACATCAGAAGTTGCTTCCTATGTCATCTGTGCCCAGTGTCTTTGTGGACAAACGTACAGATATCACTTGAATGAAAAATTTCCATTGCTGCTATCAATGTTTCATCTCACCACATTTGTAGAGATTTTGTATATCTTCACCTAAAAGAGAAGGATCACTCTACCTGAGGGAGAGTGAAATTTAGTCCCTGTCTTTTACCTACCTGGAGGGACAGTGTAGTATATAAAAATTACTGGGGAAAAAATATCCTTTATTCCCAGTTTTTTAATAAGCACTATATATAGATCACCATGGGAGAGAGGCGAAATAAATATTACTTTATGTTCTCTGTTAAATTCTTCACATGTGTTCAAATTAACTTCATGCAAAAAAGATATGATATAATCATATATGTGTAAACGCATGTAGTTGAGAAAATGTAGACTAAAAAATTGAACAAACAGATGGAGAATGTGGAATTTGAACATATGCTTGATAGCAATATTAATTCTTTTAGCTACTGATCTATTATGTCTTTGAAGAGTTAATGTACCAGGATGTTACCTCATTGATCAGTATTATCAAAATATCTGAAAGACCTTCAAAATGCTTGTAAGTTTATAATAATCATAAAAATATATTAATTTAATAGTAAAGCTAATAGCAATAACACAAACTGCCATTTATAGAATGCTTATAAAATAAACATTTTACTAAGAATTTTAATTAGTTAGCTTTTTTAATTCAAAGAAAGCAGATTATTTTACTCATTATTACATAGATGAGCATAATGAGAATCAAAGATGAAAATTGAGCTTCCCAAGAATAAGTGGGCAATGCCAAGATTTAAATATGTCTTGCTCTAAATTTCATTCTTTGTCCCTATACGTAACATAAGTAGCAAAATAGGGTAAAAATGCAATAAGACTTTTCTGAGTTATTAGATTTTCAAAATTAAGTGAAGCATATTGGAAATTAACTAAATGGTATATTTTATGATTTTGTTGTATGACTTCTACACTACAAAACACTTGACAAAAATATGAAAAGGTGAACTCATGTTCCAATACTCAGCCCTACTGCTTAAAGAGAAGTAATTTAGTAATTTTATTGCAAACATTTACATTTTTTGCTTTGAAAAAAGCATATTTTCTTCTTACCAAGACAGATTTTTTTTTGTCAGTGTGTGGATTTTTGTGTCATTTACTCTGTAAGAATGAAGTTAAGCTTATGGCTAAATGAATGTCTTTCAGATCTGTAGATTTTGTTGTAAATAGCTCAGGAGTTTGAAAGAACAGTAAATCGACATCAAGCCAAAGAATCCAAACACCTGGTGCTTAGTGGTAGCTATTAAAAAGTCTCTATCTATTTCTTTGCCAGTTAATAGCTTCCCCAGAGCAGACCTGAGAAACACAGACTATTGGGTGTTTGCATGCATTTGAAGACTGTTTTATTCATTATACTCTGCAGGCGATTTTTCTCAACATTCTTATTCATAAAGAACAGTTTAGCAAGGTGTTTTAAATACAAGGGCAAGAGGAAAACAGTCCTGGAAGGAGCAGTGTTAAGTTTACCATAATGTGCTCTACTCTGTAGTTTTAACTTGATTTTCAAAATGTCACTTTTAATAATATAAGACACCAGCCAGCACAATCTTTTGAGGAGATAAAGAGAAATTTTATGGTTGCAAAATAAACTGAAATTATTCAAATGCATAGATGATAATGGTGCAATTTAGCCTGGCAATGGTATGTGATTATTTTTAGACATATGGAAATTCTGAATCCCATTCTATTTTCTCCATTTCAACCTATCTCACTTGGTGAATCTCTTCACATCTTCCCAAGAGGCATTTCCCTTCATTTCCTAAAGCAAGAAGAGTATTGAAATTGTGAAAGATGAATGACAATCATAAAATGATTGGCTGTCACCATCAACTTTAATTCACATTGTATGGGGATCAGGGGGACCTTATTAAAATGCAGATTTGAATTTGGGCAAGCTTATTACTATTCTTGTGCAAGCTTGTTACTATTCTTTATTATCAAAGTCCTCGGGTGTCTTTAATTCATCTCTCTCTATTTCATAAGAGAGTTTGAACATTTCCCGAGCTAATAGGAAAGTTGAATTGTAGAGTTAGGGTGAAACTTAACTATGGAGACTATTATTACATAATACATAGACAACTCAGGATAAAAATAACTTTAGACATTTTAGGTAAAATTGAAATTGAATATTTGTACATACAGTATACTCTGAAAAGAGCAAACTCCACTTTTTTTCATTTCTGTAATCCAATTTCCATTTTCTTTGTACCTTTTCTTTTTTATCTGGCAAACATTTATGTTGTCCTGACTTATCTCAGAAGCCTCGCTAAATTTGGGAAATACAACAATTAATTCAAACATGCCTGGTCAAGGATCTGACTACTACAAAGCATGATGATAAAAATGCTGTACGGTATTGTATGCAAGCACAGATATGGGTGTAACTAACTGTTTCGGTGGAAAATGATTAAAAAGTGTCCCAGTTTTTTTAAGAAGAGTCCCATTTCATAGAGATAAAAGGTAGACTTAAAAGGAAAGGGGCATGAAAGACTATAGGAACTATAATAAGTATCAGGACGGCTGAGGAGGCTGGACAAAAGAGAATTTCGTGAGGGGGCAATTTTTGAGGCACCTACTAGAATTTTGGAACATAAATATAAGAAACGTGTGTAGAATTAAGCTAAGTAGATATGGCCATCTGCATTTGCTAATTGGATTTTGGCACAGGAAAAATCAACATCTCAAATATTTATGACAGAACTATTGCCACTTGCAGGGAGGTGTCTGCAGAAGTTAGGCTCCTACTCAGCACAGAAACTGGGAAGTAGGGGCAGTATTATCCTTCATGATTATATTTCAAAGAGATAGTCTTCAGGTCCTTGACAAAGAGGGAAAGAACTTACAGTTATAAGGTTTTCAAAGTAAATGTTCTAGGATATTGAAGGGGAGAAACCTCGTCCCTTTTTTTCAACCAGGAAAATTAAGCTCATTTTTAATTTGTATTTGTCCTCGTAATATATATGTGTATGTCTCTCTCTCTCTCTCTCTCTCTCTCTCTCTCTCTCTCTCACACACACACACACACACACACACACACACACACACACACACACACACTCACATGTTATATATATTAGGTTTCAGTCTGAAACCTTGGTTTCTTGGCGCACCAATGACCAAAGAAAGATCAGACACATCAAAGTTAGGCAAGCACAAAAATGAGGTTTATTGAGGAAAGAAAGGTAGAATTTAGGGCAAGAGCAAGATAAAGGTTTACAGAGCATGGTACATATGCCACAGATGATGATGGGACCCATTGCCACAGCAGGACAAGCTAGAGGAAGGGCCAAGAGAGGGAGCTTGGCTATGGTCTCCATCCTATTTTACAGGGTCCAGATAAGGACCTCCCTTGTGGTTCAGAGGTCACCATGGATCCACTTTGATTAAACACTTGGGAGTCACATGACCTGAGCCTTAGCTACACACATAGGTTCTAGGTCACTTTCCAGACTTTATGGTACCCATGTGGCTTGGCCTGTGAGCTAGAGAGTCCTCTGAATTCTTCTGTAGCTATCATGCCTAGTTCTGATTGGCAGATTCATAGGGTATTCCCTCCTCCCTCAGGTATGGAGAACTGGGGAGGGGGTTCAGGACCAAGATAAGGGCAGTAGCACCCACTTTGATTCCTAAGAGACCAGGAATCCCACACTCTCTACCTAACAGATATATTAAATATTCTGATAGATCCACTAAAACTCTTAAGAGATTTATGTTTATTTACTTATCTCTTGAAGGTATTACTGTGTTTCCCAGAAAATAAGACAGGGTCTTATATTTATTTTCCTCAAGAAGACACCCTAGGGCTAATTTTTTCAGGGGATGTGTTATATTCCCCTCAAAGCCTCAGCTTGCAGCATGCACAGGATGGCCAGGACCTGACAGGGGGAGCTGACCTTGTTGGTGGGGCTGCCCACACCTTTCTGGTCACCTCTGGGATAGTAGCTGTCACTATGGGGCAGATGAGAAGGGCTCCTCCTCTTAAACGCATGGGTTGTGCAGATATGCTGCTTAGACATGCTCATTCGCTAGGTCTTATTTTCAGGGTAGGGCTTATATTGTGCAAATGCTTAGAAATCCTGCTAGGGCTTATTTTATGGGTAGGTCTTATTTTTGGGGAAACATGGTACTTGGCATTCTTGGAAAACATGATACATTTTCACTTACTTAAAAACACATGTGAATTACTTTTTTGCCACAAATATGGATTTTTATTTATAATTTTACTATTTTAACTTTATTAAACAATAATGAAATTACATTCTGACTTCTTACTCAATGCTAATTACTTGGTAATTAGCATGACACATACCTTAATGTAGACTTAGATCTAGCTTTCATTTCTTTATACATTTATCTCTTTGGTTGAAGATGTCTACTGATTAGCAAGCAGAATAAAATAGCTATGTTTACTTTCTAGGAATTAATTATGTCTGTTAAGCCAGATTTCGATCTATTTAGATAGACATTATTTAGGTTCTAAATCATTGTCTGTGATGCTTATGCTACCAGATAGTGTAGGAAGGAGCACACTTAAACATTTTATTTCAGAGATTATTTCATTACCCAAGCACACTCTGTAGAGATCCAGATTTGACTTCCAAATTTTGAGACAAGAAGATATATAAAACAAGATTTCTGTTGAACCTTTCCCTGAATAAGGGCGTGAAGCACTCAAACTTGATATAAACGTGGTAAATAAAATAGACAAGTTGAGGTTGCAATTTGCAGCAAGTGGAGCAATATTCACCCCTTATATTATAAAATGATTTTCTTTATTGGCTTCTTATCATTCACAATTTTTATTATCATTACACTGAGCTATTAGCAAATAATGAAAAAAGATTTTCTTTTACTAAGAGCATATACTCTTAAAAGAAGTCACATAATATTGAAGAAAGACTTTGCTCAGTCCTACCTTAATTGCAAATGGTATTTTCCCCCATAAAAGTCCAAGAAAGCGTGTTGCAAACAAGCAAGAAATGCAAAAAAGCAATATTGCAAACATTTAATTAGAAAAACAAAATTTTATGATGTTATATAGGGAGGGACTTGTTTTCTGTGTGATCCATCAATTCCATTATATTTTGTTTTAAGTCATAAATAAAAGAATTTCTAAGCATAGAATTCAGAAAGATAATGATTACATTTTAATTTTTTTTTTTTACTTTCAGCAACATAAAGCATAAAAAAGTGGAAACTGCTTTTACTCTAAAGTGAAAAATACAAGGCTGATGTGATTCAGAATGAATACAGAAGATATTTAAGATGACTACATACAGGGGAAATGGTTTATAAAAACAGGAAGAGATCTAAATCATGTCAGAATCATACCTTTTGCAAATGCACCTTCAGGATTCTAGCAAGAATGGAATGGAAAGGATGAGTTAAGGAAGGCAACATTGTGGAGTATTTACTGTTGCCTAGATAATGTTTTACATGCTTGGTATAGAAAAGAGTAAATGTTTTGACCAGCCTGTTTGCCTACACTGTGTTGATGTCTTGCTGATTTGAACCTAGTATTTTGAACATAATATTTTGATCAAAAATCTATTTTTATATTTATAAATAAAAAGTGAAATAGAAATGCAAAAAATCCACATTATTCATTAATTTTTTTATTGAAGAAATAGTTTCATTATCAATCTTTTACTCCCAAATTGACTTAGTATTAATTTCTATATGGCACAATAAACTTGCTTCTCATATTATTAATGAAAACTTGGCACTCATCCATGAGACCAAATCAGAATAATGAGGATAAGTTTTTGGAGATGAGGAAAAAGGTTTTACTTCATTGGCAAAGGAGGAAAAATGGTAGACTTCCTTTCAAAATCCGAATTTCCTGAACATAAGGAAAAGTATAGAGGGTTTTTTTTTTTTTCAGCAAGAAATATAGAGTTTTTAAAGGATGAGTTCTCAGCTTCAGGCAATTACTGTGGTTAACTATTCTAATTGTCCCATCTCTGTCAAAGACAATGCCTGTGAACTCTGCCAGCTGTCCACCTAAAGGGCTGGTGGTGCCACTTGGGATAAGAGCAAAAGGCCCCCTCCCTGCTACTCCCTACCACTGGTCTGAGGCAGGGATGCAGGCCTCAGTTCTCAAAACAGTCAGTTGAGGAAGCTGCAAAGAGACAGAAAACATTCTTGTCCCTCCCCTTTTTTTCTTTCCAGGCCTTTCCCTGTTGCAACATATTATAATCTAATTTAACATATGTTGGCATAATTTTTAAACAAGGGTTCTCCACATACACATTACCATAATTTATTTACAAAATAGGACTTTAAATATTACAATACTGTTTTTTTTGAGTTGTGTCCAAAATTCAATATCCCTAGATCAATTTAGCTAATCTAGAGTTTTAAATGAAGATTTGATTCTTTCACCAATTTTTAACAAATAACATTTTATTGGTTGCCATTTTAGCAACTAAATTTCATTTTTTGTAGAGTTGTTACTATCAATAGTGACATTTTCAGTATGCTAAAGTTTTAAATTAATCTATGAGAAAATTGTCAGAAAGTTTCTTGAGAGATAACCAGATTATATTTATTGTCCAAATTTATTTATAATTCCAATTCTATCATTTATCAGGAGCTACAATTTTCCCACAGGGCAAATCTAAAAGATCAAGATGAAAATATTCTTGGAGCAAAATTTTCAGGCCCAGTTGGATGGTTCAAAATGCATGGATGACAACCCTGTTTTGAAAACATAACACCGTGTAAATGCAATGAGTATATTTCACAAGCACATTGGTGCTTCACAAGAAAAATATGTTTCTTCTCCTACTATTGCTACCTCCCCTTGGCTTTTTATGAGCAACTTAATATGGTTTTTCTCAAGCTTTAAAATTATCTGTCAGGTCTGTCATGTGTTAAAGTGGGTCCCCTACGCCCAAGTGAGGTAGTCTTGTATCTTCTTTTCTGAGGGGAACATCTTAAGCTTCTCACTCTGTTCTTGAGTCTGTAGGCAAAATCTCCACCCTCTAAAATTGTACAGGGGAAGGGTTGTAATAAATCAACAACTCTGTGTAGATAAATTATCTTTCGTGTCCTCTAACTTTTATTTACATCTTTAATAGGAGTTACAGTTTTAAGAGTTCTGTACCTGTTTTGCTGCATGTTGCTTTTTTTTTTTTTTTTTTTTTTGAGACAGAGTCTCGCTTTGTTGCACAGGCTAGAGTGAGTGCCGTGGCTCCAGCCTAGCTCACAGCAACCTCAAATTCCTGGGCTCAAGCAATCCTCCTGCCTCAGCCTCCCGAGTAGCTGGGACTACAGGCATGCACCACCACGTCCGGCTAATTTTATATATATATATATTAGTTGGCCAATTAATTTCTTTCTATTTATAGTAGAGACGGGGTCTTGCTCTTGCTCAGGCTGGTTTCGAACTCCTGACCTCGAGCAATCCGCCTGCCTCGGCCTCCCAGAGTGCTAGGATTACAGGCTTGAGCCACCGCGCCCGGCCTGCATGTTGCTTTTAAACTTGCATTTTGTTTTGGCAATCGACTGTGGTATGTCTTATCAATATTATCGGTTGCCTCAGGTTAAAGTTAAACTGAAAAGTAAGCATACTATCAAACATATTTCTAAATATCTTTGTCTTTGGAATTATACTTCCCTCTTTTACATTTTCGAAACAAAGGTAATTCAGAGAAAAAATAAAGCTAGTTTTCTTGAAGGTTGTAGCCAGCAGGAGTTATAGCAGCTATTTGAACACAGATTTTTTTTTTCTATTTTCGTTGTGTTTGTTTATGTCATGTTGATAGTAAAAGCCCAAATGCAGTTAAGTTCTTTTTATATTAGTGTAATATGTATATGTATGCTAATGCATTAATGCTGCATCATTCTATTTTTTTTTTATTTCCAAATAATCCCTTTGCTATTTTCATATTGACATGAGTCAATAATACTGCCTTCAATAGTTAAAAGGAGAATTAGCAAAGTACTCTCATTTGCAGAGATCAACAGCATGCTAATATTTCTCTAACCAGATAAGCAAGGTGTTTATACATTACAGCCTTGGGGGTATATGCCATTAATTACACATGCCTTGCAGCTGACATGTGATTAATTAGAAGTGGGAAATCTATTCTTCAGGTGACCAGAAAACTCCTTCCACTTGTCAATGCATATCTCCTTTTCAAAGCTGTATTATCCCATAAGATACAGGAAATAGTATTAAAGATATACCATTAAAAAAAAAAAAAAAAACTGACCCATAACTTTTAAGAATCAAGTTTACAAATATTTTAAAAGGAGCCAATGTCAAAGCTATTTGAGGAACGGGATCAAGCTTATACCAAAAAGAAAACTTATGAATGTTAAAGAAGAATTTATAACAGAATAGGAAGGTTTTATAATAAAGCTTACTTTGAAATATCATAAATAAAAGTGTCTATGTTAAAGGCTATGGAGTAAAAATTAAAATATTAATCTATAATTATTCACACCCAATCAACTTAACAAAAATGTGATTTAAAGTTCATTATTAATCCCAATGTTATAAGGCTTTAATATTTTCTTCTATTTTAAGTGTCATTGTTTTTATCCAATGAGAAGAAATGGGTACTTCAGTTTAAATTTAAGTGCAATTTTTTGTTTAAACTTGGATGCACAAGCTTTGGATTTGCCTATTCTATACAAGATCATTCAGTCATTGTATTGGTGTTGAAATTCTTCTGTCATCTTGTGATCATGACAACAAAATTTCCTTTTATAGGTCTAAAATTATCAGAGAAAAATTAACCATAAATGTCTACCATCATCTTTGACAATTTTTTAAAATTTGGAAATAAATCAGAATTAATAGAAATATTTTTGACTAATCAAGCAGCTGAAGGCCAAATCTTGCATCTAGTAAATAGAATTTCAGGGGGAAAAAGTTAGTAGTTAAAAGTAACAATCAAATTAATGCAAACACCTATATATATAAATACACACAGACACACACTCTGTGTGTATAAATGATAGATTATCATTTATTTTATCATATTAATAGTTATATCAATTTTAGAGGTTTTTACATAGTGTTCTTTTAAATGCCTTTAAGTGGAAATAGCTTTTAGAATATATCTGACTCTGATTTTTTTTAAAGCAAGGTCTGCAGACCATCTACATTAGAATCACCCAAAATGCTTGTTAAAAATATAAATTCAGGAAAGTATTCCTCAACTACAAAATTAAAATCTTTGAAGTTGGGTTCATGAATCATTTCAACAAAATCTCCAGGATATTTTCTGTGGTCTACATTGTTCAAATCATTTCCATGTGAGTTGTATAGTAGTATTCCATTACATGGGCTAATAAAATGAGTGCTGAGATATGACCATTTTCCAATGTTACACAGTTCAAATGACTGAGCACCAATTTCAATACAGATTTTTGTTACTTTAAACTCATGCTCTTAATAATTAGACATACTAGCTAACAAAGAAAATAAAATGTTACATATCAAAATATCCTCAAGACTGTGTGTGTGTGTGTGTGTGTGTGTGTGTGTGTGTGTAGAGAGTGTGTGTGTTTGTTCCTGTGTGTAAAATACTTAACAGTAAGGAAAGGTAGAGATCATAGAGCAGGAGCACATTGGCAAAGAAACAACATAAACAATCCAAACTGGAAGAAACAAAGCCTGGCATGAAGTGATTCATTGGTTCATTAAATGGAAAGAAAAAGAACACTCTACTGACTGATGATATCTCCAGGACAATATCTTTGAGTGTAAAGCAAAGAAACTTGGGAAAAGTGAACATCTAAAAAATGAAGTGATGTAGAATGTGAAAGCCTAGAGAACTGGTAATTATTAAAAACAACAAGGGAGACAATGGACTATAGCTGCTCTGCTTTGGTAGCTGGTTAAGAGTATAGAAGCTCCGCGGATGGACTGGATAGGATGGTTACAGAAAGGCATGACTAACCTTTACTTCCGGAAAAAGGAACTGCCTCATTTAGACCTTATCAACCTGATGGGACAGATACCACATGCAAGCCAGATATTGATATTCTGAATTGACCACATCTCTCTCTTTTTGTCTTTGTTTTATCTTGTCTTTGCAATTTTCCTTACTCTTTTTTTTTTTTTTTTTCATCCTGACATTGGCTTTGCTTCCATTGTGTTCCACATTTGGTACCTCATTACATGAGGCTCTTTACCCAGTATTTTATCCTTATCTCATACATTATCTTCTGTATCAGACTCACGGCAGAAAAACCTCATGATAATGAAAGTGTCTAGCCTGGAAAAATTACTCTGAAATTTCTTCATGGATGGCCCTAGATGATTTGTCCCTGCTGGCATTGTTACTAGCCTCATCTAGGCATGTTGGAGAGATGGGGAAGAAAAAAACTGCTTGTTTTCTATTTGTCTACCTCCTGAAATTATAAATGCCTGCCAACAAATTTAGTTAGTAGTATGCAAGGATTGTGAGATATTTACTTCAATGCCCTGCAATAATTTACTTCCAAGAAAAATGATTAATTTACAAGCCATCAAAGTAGCTGTAAACTTTCACAAATGGAGCCCCATCCCAAACAAATGTTACTAATGTTGAAAATTTCAGTTGCCCTGGTATTTAAAGGAGAATTATATGTGCTCAGAAAGCCAGTCTGCTTACATTTGGATTTTAAAAATGTGCGGTTTCCCATGTACAGTAAACCTTTGCATTTTTGTGGAAAATACTGTCTTCTTATGATGGTCTACACACAAGATATCTGACTCTGCACTAAGGACTTAAACTAATCCACCCACAACCTATAGTTGTACTTGAATTAAAACAATTGTCTGTATACAAATTCAATTCTTCACACTTGTGATTAAATGGTTAACCATAACAACATTAAAATGATGTAACGAAAACATTGTGCACCCAGAGACATCACTCCCA
Source organism: Microcebus murinus (assembly GCF_040939455.1). NCBI lineage: Eukaryota > Metazoa > Chordata > Mammalia > Primates > Cheirogaleidae > Microcebus > Microcebus murinus. The sequence continues at coordinate 21,681,389 of NC_134114.1, forward strand.
TTCCACTGTAAAGCAATTCCATGAGTCACTCATAGATTAAATAATAAATAATAGTAAAATACCTCTCGTAGGACTTTATGGTAAAATTGATATTGCTTTGCAACTGAGGCAAATTCAACTCCTTCAAATATTAATTTATGGCTAGAGTAATCAGCTTTTGTTCAAGTAAGCCAAATACGTAAGAAAGCATTGAAATTTTCATGACTATTTAAGGTATAATTAGAGAATTTCTATATTTATAGTGTACTGACATCTCATAAATATCACATTGGGCTTTTATCTTCATATGTGCTCCTCACTAAATATAGAAAAGTAATTAGCCTTAGAAATATCCATTAAACATGAAGAAATATAGTATTAAAACTGAATGTCATATATTTATTATAATGTGCAGAATAAAAATATTGCTATTTGGTCAATTATAGTTATTAATAGAGCAAAATGTTGCCTGACTAATACAAAACCAGAAGATTATGCTAATCCTTATGGCTTAGAGATTTATTGGCATAATATCATCATGCAATAAAACACATCATTTAATTTGAAAGAAATGCTAGTAAGAATATGCTATTCTGAAAGAGGATTTCTTTCAATAAAATCAATAATAAAGTAAAGTAATACTAATTTAAAATGTTTAAAAATTTCTTAAAACGATCTTAAAATATTTGTGTTAAAATTTTCAAGCATAAAAAAGGAGTAAAAAATAAATGCAAATTCATATAGTTGTTAAAACTGAATTACATGCTTTAGTAAAATTGTTAAACATTAAATAATTTGAAAACCAAAATAGAGGCTGTACTCTAGACTTCTTAGATGATAGACATGTAAATCTATCATTATTCCTGTTTTAAAATTTAATTTTAAATATTAGTATAGTTAATTATTTGAATTTATTTTTTCATTCCATATTTAATAAAAATAAAATTACAGTAATAACTCATTTCTCAGTAAGATGAATGAATTACATCAGTCACCATTTATTTGTAACGAAACTTGCCTTTTAAAATAATTTTCTAGGCCGGGCGCTGTGGCTCACGCCTGTAATCCTAGCTCTTGGGAGGCCGAGGCGGGCGGATTGCTCAAGGTCAGGAGTTCAAAACCAGCCTGAGCAAGAGCGAGACCCCGTCTCTACTATAAATCGAAAGAAATTAATTGGCCAACTGATATATATATAAAAAAAAATTAGCTGGGCATGGTGGTGCGTGCCTGTAGTCCCAGCTACTCGGGAGGCTGAGGCAGAAGGATCACTCGAGCCCAGGAGTTTGAGGTTGCTGTGAGCTAGGCTGGAGCCACGGCACTCACTCTGGACTGGACAACAAAGCGAGACTCTGTCTCAAAAAAAAAAAAAAAAAAATAATTTTCTATAGGGTAAACATTCTCTCTCTCTCTTCTAATTAGTAAAGCACTACATGTATCACATATGAAAACACAAAAACTAGAATATAATTAAAACAAAATATAAATTTTATTAAGTTATAGGAGAGGTTATTAATTTTCTCTATTGAAAATAATACCAATAATAATGAATAATCATTAAGTTAACAATGAAGACAAAGCCAGCCCATAGGAGAGCCAGCCAGTTGAAATAACTCAGCTAATATCAAAATCTAATTTAAATTGGCATAATTAGAATAACTATCATAAGATGAAATTAAAATGTCAAGGTCAAGTTATAGGAATAGCCAAATAAATAAGAAGTGCACATTTTAGTTTTAAAAAGAGGAAATTGTGTTCTGTGCTTTAATGAAAGCTACAAGTAAAATTAAATGTCAATGAAAAACTGGGGAAATATTGACAATTCATCATAAAAATTGCAATATATACTGCGTGAAGAACAAATTTATAATTAGTCTAGGGTGAATACCACCACAGAACAATGGAAAATCAATATTTATTTCACAATATAAGAAACACAGACAATACATATAAGAATATGTAAGATTATTTCTCCATATTTCTACATATTTTGTATGTAATTTTACTCTAAGTTTAAGCAGCCATGGTATAACAACTCTTCACTTACAAATTGATGAAGTTGAAAAAAATGCATCTTGTCAATTATTATGCAAAATGCTACTCTAATTCCCTGCCAGTGAGAGTGAATCCATTATTATGCAGCTGTCAAAGCAAAAAAATTGCACCAAAGTTAAATCCAGTGAGAATGGCTTTTATCAAAAAGTCCCAAAACAACAAATGTTGGCATGAATGCGGAGAGATAGGAACACTCATACACTGCTGATGGGACTGCAAATTAGTACAACCTAGAAGGAAAGTAATATGAACTTACCTTAAAGAAGGAAAAGTAGAACTACCATTTGATTTAGCAATCCCACTACTGAGTATCTACCAAAAGGAAAAAAAGACATTTTATAATAAAGACACCTGCATTTGAATGTTTATAGCATCACAATTCATAATTGCAAAGATGTGGAAACAACCCAAGTGCCCACCAATACATGAGTGGATTAATAAAATGTGGTATATGTATACCATGGACTTCTACTCAGCCACAAAAGTAATGGTGAACTAATACTTCTTATATTATCCTGGATGGAGGTGGAGCCCTTTCTGCTAAGTGTAGAACTACAAGAATGGAAAAACGAGCATCACATATACTCACCATAAAATTGGTACTAATTGATCAACACTTATGTGTACATATGGAAGTAACATTCATTGGTTCTTGGGCAGTTCAGAGAGGAGGGACAGGAGGTGATGGATATATTCACACCTAATGTGTGAGTGAGGTGCACACTGTGTGGAGGATGGGCATACTTGTAGCTCTAACTGGGGTGATGCAAGGACAATATATGCAACCTAAACTTTTTTACCCCAGTAATATTAGAAATTAAAAAGTGATATTATTAAACAAACAAACAAACAAAAACTATTGCAATAGAGGAGAGAGACCAGAACTCAGTCTGAGCTCTACTACTTGGACATAAAAGGAATGTATTAAGAGATAAATTATGTGAGAGATCTTAAGAGCTGGGATGAGGGGATCTTGGGCTTTTTTTCATTTTCTACTTGGCCTGACCCAAAAGAGAAGTAAACTCTCTCACCTTCAAAACAGGACATAGTTTTACAACTTTGTGCAAACTTTTGACTAAAGTTAGGTGCCTAGCCTTCAACAGAGACTTGGAGAGGGTGGTGTGATGTTTCATGATTCCATTGCAAAGGAATGGCTCCCATGTTTTGGACATTCCTGAGTTATAAAACTTGCAAGAGGTTTCTAAAAACATTTGCATATCTAAGGAGAAGAGAAAGAACTAACAATTACAAGTTTTCTAAAATATATGTTCTAAGTAAATGAAGGGAAGTAAGTAACCTCTGTTACTTAGTTTATCTGGATTCCGCCAGGGCTGGGGTGAGGCAGGTCCAGGATCTGGAAACTGGAAGCAGACTATGTAAATGTTAGTCAAGCTGATGAAACCCTTAAGGCCTTCTTGATCACACCCTACCTAGAGATCATTTTGATAAATTGTTTAAAAATGAGCAAGGAACTCCATGCCATCTGAGTAGAACAACATTTCTAACAATATAGTAGTCTAGAGAAAACATTACCTAATTGTGCAAACTGTATAAGCAGGAGGAGTAGTTTATTTGGATGTAATCACAATATCATGGTAATCTGCTTCTGGCTGAAATACCTCAAAGGCAGTTGAGAAATAGAGAGAGAAAGAAAGAGAGAGTGTATTGGTTGTAGGGTTGAGAAGAAACTTACCCTCCACTTTGGAAGCTTTGCTGTAAGGCAGATTAATAAGAAAAAAGGGTGTATTTACTGTGCACACAGGAAGAATCACAGAGTGATTATCCAATTTCCCAGTGGGCTCCAGAAGTTTATATACTCTTATTCTACATGGGGAGTGAGGAATATAGGTAATTATGCTGAGTGGCAATAAATGATTACTAGTGAGGATGAATGGATACTTGAGAGAATGAATGGATGGGGAGAAACAGATTGACTAGTAAATGATTCTCTTTGGAAATTAAATTAACCTGAGAGGCAAGGTATTATCTTTAAAATGGGTTGGACCAGGTCTGGTTGCATTCTTTTTATTTTTATTTTTTCCTTTTTTTTTTAAATTTCAGCATATTATGGGGGTACAAATGTTAAGGTTACATATATTGCTCTTGCCTCCCCTCTTCCCTAGAGTCAGAGCTTCAAGCGTGTCCATCCCCCAGATGGTGCACATCGCACTCATTATGTATGTATATACCCATCCCCTCCACCCTCTCCCACCTGCCCAACACCCAAAAAATGTTTTTTTTTAACATTTTGGTTACATTTTACATCATTTCCTCTCCCCATCAAGGGCCAGAGCATGCCCTTCCCCTCCACAATGCTCACCACATCCCTCAGATGTTGGTCTATCCTTGACAAAGTCCAATACTCCTTTATGATAAAAACTCTTAACAAAATAGGCATAGGTGGCTCATACCTTAAAATTATAAAATCCATTTATGGCAAACCCACAGCCAATATCATACTGAATGGGGAAAAATTGAAACCATTCCCACTTTGAACCAAAACTAGACAAAAATGCCCACTGTCTCCTCTTCTATTCAACGTAGTGCTCGAAGTCCTAGCTATAGCAATCAGGAAAGAGAGTGGTATTAAGAGAGGGGCATCCAAGTGGGGGAAGATGAGATCAAACTCTCAGTCTTCACTGATAATACATAGAAAACACCATGGGTTCGTCCAAGAGACTTCTAGATTTGATACGTGAATTCAGTAATGTCTCAGGTTACAAAATCAACATACACAAATCAGAGGCATTCATATATGCCAAGAATCGTCAAGCCGAAACTCAAATCAAAAACTCAATACCTTTTACTTTAGCCCCAAAGAAAATTAAATATCTAGGAATATATTTAACGAAAGATACAAAAGACTTATACAAGGAGAACTATGAAACACTAAAAAAAGAAATTGCAGATGATGTAAAGAGATGGAAAAATATACCTTGTTCATGGATTGGTAGAATCAATATCTTTAAAATGTCAATATTACCTAAAGTGATCTACAGAATAAATGCATTCTTGATCTTCTTTGCTGCAAGGTATGAAGATAACAGGGACAGGAATGACAGGCAACCATTTTTTTGAAGGTCCCTTTGGTTTATGTAGACAGAGGGAAAGCCCTAGCTGATCTCTAAGAGTTTTTGATTCAAAATATTTTTTATACCAAGGAGTTATGTTTTGAGTGAAATTTCCTGGGCTCCTTCACTATGTGTTTGTGTGTGTGTGTGTGTGCACATGCACACGTGTGTATGAATATAATCCAAAGGTCCTTTAAAATGCCTTTAAAATTAATATATAGAAGAGAACTGTTTTGAAGACTTTAAATCTCTTTGAAATGCAACTCTGTGTATGGTTAAGTATAAAAACTTAAATACATTTAGATAGTGTCAACATTTATATACAAAAGGAAAATCCATTAAAAAGTAAAAGTAGACTAGACACATATAAACAGAGACTGTGATAGATTTGGTAAGTCTTGATTGAGTTTCTGAAGCAGATGTAAGCATTTGAACTGTACATTTTAACTCTCAAGTACTATTTGGCATTGTGTAAGGGAAAAATAAGCCTAATGTTAGGCATGGACCAAATCTGCAGATGGCAGATATAGGCCAGGAGAGCGGTTCTTAGGGGCAAAAAAGCCTGGGACCAATCAGGGGAAGGGACTACAGGAAAACACAGAACGCCTGTCAGTCATGTATGTCAATCACCTGGTAACATCTTACACCCTGTAACCCTTCCCCCAAACCAGGCCAATAAAAGGGAACCACCTGGGAGTCCCTAATGTCTTTTCCACCTGGGGAGACTGACCCGTTCCTCTCTGGAATGTACTCTTGCTTTGTGTAGCTCCCATCTTTTCTGCAATAAAAGCTGTTTGTGTGAAATTGCTTCCTGTCTGTGGTCACTCCATTGCACTGGCCCTGCCTGTGAATTTTCCAAGCAAGGAGCCAAAGAACCAGGACAACAGCACTCTGCCAGGAGGCTGGACCTGTCACTATGGTTTTATTTATTTATTTCAGCATATTATGGGGGTATAAATGTTAAGGTTACGTATATTGCCCATGCCCCCCAACCCCCTTCGAGTCAGAGCTTCAAGCTTGACCATCCCCCAAACGCTGCACATCTCACTCATATGTATTTATATGCCCATCCCCTCCTCCCCTTCCCACCTGCCCAACACCCGATAAATGTTATTCCTATATGTCCACTTAGGTGTTGATCCATTAATACCAATTTGCTGATGAGTACACGTGGTGCTTGTTTTTCCATTATTGAGATACTTCACTTAGTAGAATGGGTTCCAGCTCTATCCAGGAAAATACAAAAGGTGCTATATCACCATTGTTTCTTAAAGCTGAATACTACTCCATGGTATACATATACCACATTTTATTAATCCACTCATGAATTGATGGGCAATTGGGTTGTTTCCACAACGTTGCAATTGTGAATTGTGCTGCTATAAACATTCCAGTGCAGGTGTCTCTTTTGTAGAGTGTCATTTGATCTTTTGGGTAGATGCCGAGTAGTAGAATTGATGGATCAAATAGCTCTACTTTGCTCTAAGGTATCTCCATATTGCTTTCCACAGAGGTTGAACTAGTTTGCAGTCCCACCAGCAGTGTAGATTGTTCCTATCTCTCTGCATCCATGCCAACATTTATTGTTTGGGGACCTTTTGATAGAGGCCATTCTTACTGGAGATAAGTGATATCTCATTGCAGTTTTGATTTGCATTTCCCTGATAATTAGAGATGTTGAGCATTTTTTAATATCTTTCTTGGCCATTATTCTGTCATCTTTTTTTTTTTTTTTTTTTTGGAGACAGAGTCTCGCTTTGTTGCCCAGGCTAGAGTGAGTGCCGTGGCATCAGCCTAGCTCACAGCAACCTCAAACTCCTGGGCTCGAGTGATCCTTCTGCCTCAGCCTCCCGGGTAGCTGGGACTACAGGCATGCGCCACCATGCCCGGCTAATTTTTTTATATATATATCAGTTGGCCAATTAATTTCTTTGTATTTATAGTAGAGACGGGGTCTCGCTCTTGCTCAGGCTGGTTTTGAACTCCTGACCTTGAGCAATCCGCCCGCCTCGGCCTCCCAAGAGCTAGGATTACAGGCGTGAGCCACAGCGCCCGGCCTATTCTGTCATCTTTTGAAAAATTTTTCTTTATGTCCTTTGCCCACTTTTTGATAGGGTTGTTTGATTTTTTTCTTGCTGATTTTCCTGAGTTCTAAATAGATTCTAGTTATCAGCCCACTATGGTTTCAATAATTTATTTAAATGCATTACAGAATTAATAAAAATAGACAAATTTCATGCAATACTAGGATGTATCAATGCTAAAGTACCCTACAATAATCAGCTTTTAAATCTCATAAAGTTCCAGTAATGATGATATTAATATCCCGAATTTATAAATATGAAAACAATTGTAATTAATTTTCTGAAGGGTTGAGAATTAGGAAATAAAAGATTTTGTTAAAGCAATTATTCTAATTTATAAGACCTTCTTCAACATTGTGTTCATTTCTGACCATTTCCGAGAATCATAATCGTTATCAGCCATTTATGATAATCTGTTCATTGCTTTCTTTGATTCTAATTTAATGTAAGATTGTGAATATGTTATGCTGTTGTTAACTGAAAAAGAATAATGAAGTTTGTAATTTGGAAAGAGAGAGCTTTATTTCTCATCAAGGATTCCAGTTCACAGTAGCCATTCTGGCAGACTGGGAACCATGCTCTGGGCCACAAGCCAGGAACATGTACTTCAAGGGAGGGACAAATGGAAGAGGATTTTTATACCCAGGGGAGTGACTAATAAGCTATAGGAGGAGTAATGAATATTTACACAAAGAGAACTATGCACCTGCACAATGGGTCTTTCTATTCTTTTATGGGGTCCATGTTTCAAAATTGCCACGTTCTCTAACAAAAAGATGAAACAATGACAAGAAAATCCTCTCTAGGCATGTTCTGTAGACTGTTAAAACCAATTCATGGATGGTGGTCTTTTATTGGAAAAGAATGCTGGTCCCTCCCTTAGGAAATAAAACCTAGTGTCTGTTAGCAAGGGAGGGGTAAAATGATGCTTGATGCCTCCGGCCGGCCTACATCTTGTCATGGCTGGGAATTCAGTTTTTTATTTCTTTGGGGTCTCCTTGCCCAAGAGGGGTCTGTTAAGTCAGTGGAGGGTAGGGAGGAACAGGGAAGTCCTAGGATTTTATTTTCAGTTCACATTATGATAACTAAAGATCTGAGGAATTTCTACATTTTGGGGGAAATGTTGCTGAAAATATCTTCTATAATAAAATTTCACTGAAATGATGCATTGCTGTGGAGTGGATCAATGACTGGACTTTGGAGAAATTAAAATATTCATGAAAGCTAAATTTCTTTGTTAATGTTACTCTACAGTTTTTCAGGAATAATGCATCTTTGATTCCTAGAAGTAAACATAAAATTATGGAGTAAAATTTCAATTAAAAAAGTGAAAACAATAATAAAAAATATGCAATAGAAAAATGTGACATTTTCAAATATCTCACCTGATATTTCTCAATTTAAAATGATTTATGGTACTGGACACTGAAATATAAAATATTCAATATCATTAAACATATTGATAGCCTATTTAGCTTGATATATATTTGATTGATGATCATTTTCTAGGATTAGGATTATAAAAATTGGGCTCACCAATTTTCTGAAAATGTTAAAACAAAAGTTATGAATTTTCAGAACAAAAAATAACAGTCTTATATGGCCTTTAGTAATGTTATAAATTCTTTAATGTATCTTCTCAATTACAGCTAAACATTAAAGATCAGATCTTACTTTAAAAGGAAAGTTTCATTATGTAAAATAAATTTCTTTCAGAGAATAACATTGGATTTTTTTTTCAATTTTCTATCATGATAAAAAATTTTCTATCACAATAAAAATAGACTGCTCTTTTCAATAAAAATTAATTATATAGAATGTTTTAATTGATACAATTTATGATCTGACCCAATAGATTTAGGATCCTAAATATAATGATAATAATGTTAAATTTGACTGCTACCTTTATTGAATCTTTTTACTTCAAAGTAGTCAAAAGTACTTAAGAAAAGTGTATTATAAATTGAGGGACCAATCCAATAATTTTTTCTTGCTACCTGGAGAATTTTGCTTGATTTTTTTAATTATTTTTAATATTTTTAATTTCTAGCCTTGTATAAAGAAAAAAGAACAGAAACATTCTTATTGATTACTATAAGTAAGGAAGAAGTACTGGCTTTATGGATTTAGATGTTTCATATATTGAAATTTTTGCCAGTAGTTCATGAATCAATATTATATTCATCCAGCATAATTTCTGAGATTATTTATTATCCTGTTATCTTATTCAAATTGTGTAACATAAAAATTGGCATGAACTTCAGATATAAATATTGAAATTTTCTATTTTAAAGCCAATTAAATCAGTATCTAGAGAGCTTATGAAATTTATTTTAGGACAAGAGATCATTTTTTATTGCTTTTCACTAGAAAAACAAACCCTTAGCCATCTATATACAATATAAAATGCTTTACATAATGATTTCTTTTAGTATGATCATTTATCCCCTATTAAGAGGGGAAAACATTTTGAAAGGCAGGTACATTTTGATAAAAGTGTGATTCTATTAGATAATGATATCTATTGATTCTATTAGATATCTATTGATTCTATTAGATCTATTAGATATCTATTGATTCTATTAGATAATTAGAAAGTTCTATTAGATAATGCATCAATTATAGAAGAAGTTTGGCTTGAAAGAGAAAAATACAATGGTGGGTTTGTACAGAAAAAGACCCAGAGAATATTAAAATTTTATAATTTTGCTTAACCTTGAATTTCCCTTATGTTTCCTGAATTACTACAAAAAAAAAAAAAGACCACTAAATTAGAACTAAATAGACTTGTTTTCTACTCAGAGGTATTATATTAAATGATAGGCTATTGATGTGCTTTATTTATCTGGATTTTAATTTGTTAGTTGAAAAAAAAGGGATTTGTACTATATAAAATCTACTTTTAAGATCTTTAAGAATCTATGAAACTCTTTAGTAATTGGAATTCTCACCTAATTTCTAGAGATTACAATATTTGTTGAATTTTAATTGACATTTTCCTACTATATCTTATTGCATTGAATTGATATTTATATTTAATTTGCTACTATTTAAGTACTCTGGAAAGGAACTACTAAATTGGTGGTATGTATAAAAATTGAGGATATTAAAATTTAGAAAGATACATAGAACTTCTATGTCTTTTTGCTGAGTTTTTCTTTAACTTCAAAAAGTAAATCTGAAAGACAGTAACATCTGTGACTGTCTTTAAAATATGTAATTATGATAATTTTATTAAAAATTAATATATACTAAGAATTGTGTGCTCAAGTCTGACCTATCCAACTTAGTAGCTATGATAACTTAAGTAAATCATATTTATTTCTTATCAATAATCATGTCTAACAAAATGAGGTAATAATATAAATATTAGTCTTGCTACATCCATTTAGAAATCTCTTCTTCTCATATCTACCTATAAATATTAAATCTGTCATCAAAAGTCAATTCACATCAGTAGTTCTCATTATTTTTTTTTTTTTTTTTTTTTTTTTTTTTTTTGAGACAGAGTCTCGCTTTGTTGCCCAGGCTAGAGTGAGTGCCGTGGCGTCAGCCTAGCTCACAGCAACCTCAAACTCCTGGGCTGGAGTGATCCTTCTGCCTCAGCCTCCCGGGTAGCTGGGACTACAGGCATGCGCCACCATGCCCGGCTAATTTTTTTTTTATATATATATCAGTTGGCCAATTAATTTCTTTCGATTTATAGTAGAGACGGGGTCTCGCTCTTGCTCAGGCTGGTTTTGAACTCCTGACTTTGAGCAATCCGCCCGCCTCGGCCTCCCAAGAGCTAGGATTACAGGCGTGAGCCACAGCGCCCGGCCAGTTCTCATTATTGAGTGAAGTGAGGGACAGTATATAAATGGCAGAAGTAAGGAGCATACTTATTCTAAAACTTTCTAGGGGAGCTTCAAAATTTGGGCTTCTAAAGCATAGAAAATTGGTCCAGAAAATCAAGTTGTAGAATTAAACTAAACAAATGATTTCCTGGATCTACATTCTCCAAATACACACACACACACACACACACACACACACACACACACACGCACACAAACATATTACTACATGAAAAAGACTTTGTTGCTAGTAATTTATAATCATTTGTAATTGGCAAACCAGTTTCCTTTCTTAAAAACAGCCATTTTATATGTGTATCATAGTGGCTACAACCAATACAGCTTGATTCTAACAGACAGCTTTAGAACAAAATCTGAAATTGATTGTAGTGATGCTTTTACAACTCTGAACATACTAAAATCTTTTGGATTGCATACTTTAAATGGATGAATCGTATGACATGTGAATGTCTCAATACAAATGGCATATATAAAAAAGTTATATAAATGGTTTCTTGGTAGATATCACTAAACAATATTAGAAATTTATATATTTTTTATTTTGAGAAATGTCTGTTTGGGGTTTTTGCCTATTGTTTAATTGGATTGTTTTCATGCTATTGAGTTGCGTGAGTTCCTTATCCATTATCAGATGTATTGGTTTTCAAATATTTTGTATTACTGATTTTAGTGTGTTGATTTTATATCCTGAAACTTTACTGAATTTTTCAGTTCTAAGAGTTATTTGATAGAATCTTTAGGATTTTCTATATAATAAAATCATATTATCAGCAAACAGAGACAATTTTGCTTTTTCATTTCTTATTAGTATGTCTTTTATTTCTTTCTCTTAGCAAATTGCACTGACTAGAACTTCTAGAATTATGTTGAAATGAAGTGGTGAACATAAGCATCCTTGGCTTGTTCTTGATCTTAGAGGGAAAGCTTTCAACTTTTTACCATTAAGTATGATGTTAACTATGTGTTTGTTATATATGACATTTACTATGTTGAGATACATTCTCTCTATACCTAGTCTGTTGAGAGTTTTTATCATTAAAAGGTGTTGTTGAGTCTTGTCAAATGGTTTTTCTGCATCTATTGGTTTCTGCTTCATATAATTTCTGTTCTTCATTTTGTTAATGTAATGAAACATACCTCCCAAAAGAAGATATACAAATGGCCAACAGTTTCATGAAAAAATACGCAACATCACTAATCATTAGTGAAATACAAATTTTAGAAAATGAGCATCACCTCATATCTGTCAAAAATATGGATGATAACAAGTGTTGGAGAGCATACAGAGAGAAGGAAATCCTTGTACTCTGTTGGTGGGAATATAAATGAATACAGCAATTATGGAAAAGTATGGAGGTTAAAATAGAAGCTACCATACTATTCAGCTCTTCCACTTCTGAAAATATATTCAAAGGAATTAAAATCAATATGTGGAAGGGATACATGTGCTTCCCTTTTCATTCAGCATTATTTACAATAGCCAAGATATGGTATCAACCTTAATGCCCATCAGTGGATAAATAGATCTAAAAAGTGTAGTATATGTATACATAATTAAATACTATGAAGCTTTAGAAAAGAATGAAATTTTGTAATTTGGGACAATATAGATGAATCTGGAGGATATTATGCTAAGTAAAATAAACCAGGCACAGAAAGACAACTACAGCATATTTTACTTATGTATGGAGTGTAAAAAATGTTGGATTTATAGAGATAAAGAGTAGAATGATGGTTACTAAAGGCTGTGGGGAAGGGAAGAGGAATGGAATTAGGAATTACTGGTCAAAAGGTACAATGTTTCATCTACCCAGGAGGAATGAGTTTTGAAATCTATTGCATGGCAGGTGACTATAGTCAATATTAATGTATTGTATATTTCAAAATAACTAAGAGAATAAATTTAAGATGTATCACCACAAAATATTTCAAGTAAATGAGGTGATGGATAAGTTAATTAGCTTTATTTAATCACTCCATATTGTACTTATATATCAAAACATCACATTGTACTCCCTAAATGTAATACAATTATGATATATCAATTAAAAAAACATGAGTAAAAAACCGAAGTGAGATATAAATGAAGAATTTTCATAATTATTTGTTTTCTCCTTTCATAAACATCAAGATATAAAAATATATTCAATAGTTTTATTTGTCAAGTTATGTGCCATTTTTGTTAGATCTTAAGCAGATTTCAATTTCTAGCACCATAGTCTGGTTTGGAGCAACAGTAGAGAGGATTTGCTCTATATTTAGAAATACAAACTAAATGGTTTAATGGTTTTCAATCTGGTTCTGAAGAGCACAAGTTTCACTGAAGACTCCTCATGAACTAGGAAGATGTGAAGAGAAGTGAGGGGGAGGTACAGAACAGCCCCCTCCTCCCCCTTGATTCAGAATATTTGACGATCTAATCAAAGGCTCCACTTTAGAAGTGGAGAAGCTCAACTCCAAGAAATCTAAAGAGTTTATCTGGCTAGCCAAGCAAACTAGTGAAGAGTTGAAACAAGAACTCAGTTTGCATGATTCTCTAATCAGTGATTTTGCACCTTAGCCTGGTGATTCAAGGAAGGCTGGCTGTTTCATACACTACTGCATTGTTCAAGTAGAAATCATACCCAGACAAGTATGATGTGTTTGTGAATTTACAGTTGAATATGTATTATAATTTATGTCTTTCCTTCTACTTTTAATTTTTTAAATAAATTCATTAGTTTGGCTAGAGTTGCTTCTTTTAGGAACTGATAGTCCTTTTCATTCCAATCACATCTTTAAGGTCTGCTAAATTTAGTATCACATAATTGTGATTGCCAAATCCTTTTTATAGTGATTGAACAGAAATGAGTATACATATAAGCAAAGATGAAGTATATAACCAGTAGAGGGTCTCTTTCTTTTGCTGATAGGAAGCTTTGTATATGTGAATCTTGATATGTACACAGTTGTGTCTGCATTGGAAAATATATATGAGAAGTAGACATATCTAGATAGAAGTCAAGATATGAAGTAGCAAATGACTTCTAATGGTATATTGGTCCCTAAGCTCAATTATATTTGAGTTCTATTTCATAACTGCTTTAGTCTGGCATCTCCAAAACCATTTTAAAATTAATTACAGTTTTGCTATTTTTTCTCTCATTATTTTACTCTTGTTTTATATTTATATAATTCACTTTTCTAATAAAAATCATGGCTAAAAATGTAGAAAATTAATAACATGGTCTTTCCGAGTGTGTGCTTCGGGTCGGTATCAAATGTTTCCTGTAGATGTTCACTATCTATAATTAACTTACTTCACCCAAACTAAATGTTTAAGCACCATATTGGCAGCCCATAAAAGACACCATGATTCCATGAAAGAAATTCTGCAGTGTAGCCAGAATGCGTCCCTTGCCAAGCCAGTATCATGAAGTTGGGGTGTGATCGTGTTTAGAATGACCCTATTGATGAAAGTCTTGAAGATTCTAGGGTGTCTGATCCAACTTATGTTTACTGGAGGTGAGCTGGAAAGGGTCAGAAAAAGCACTAAAAGAGAGAAATGATGACCACCTTTGATAACCAGAACATTCCAGGTAGTAAAGGGAACATAAACATTTCAAAGGCACTCCAAAAAGCAGAGCCCTGATGCATGTAACTCAGAGCAGGGACATAACTTTGTATCAGTGAGATACTAAATAGTAAAAGAAAGAAAAATATATTTAATGAAATCTGTATTAGATCATGAATCAGTGCGATTGTTACTTAAAGGACTGTTGTGCATTATTCCCTATGTACAACAATGAAACTCATTTGAGAGTGAAAATATTAATTCAATGAATTTTATTTTTCTCACACTATTATAAGCCATTTGAACATGACTTCTGTTGAATTTAGTATTTTGATTTCCCAGTTTTTTATAAACACAATCTTGTCCAACGTCACTGACAAATTCTCTAAGAGGGAAAATTAGATGTGACTGCTTTTATTAAATTTCCCATGATAGAATGAAAGAGTTGTCTGTCACTTAGAAGACCAAGGGGGAAATGTCAATGAAAGAAGTATGAATAGTATGCACTTGGCTTTTAGCCAAGCCCACACTATTTGATGTTGTTTTGGGCCACAAATTGAAAGGAAGTTGTGAATTTTAAAAAAGTATTCATAATATTTGACATATCTTCTGATTACCTAAATTTTTTGTATCAAAGCTCAAAAAATTTCATGTTAAACTCTTATGAATTGAAATGAATCCTGGAGAGAATTAGTAACATCACTTGATTCATTGGGATTCAAAAGTACCTATAAATTGCAATGTTCCTAATAAATATACTTGTTAGTCTTTAAAATGAGAATTATCCTACCTAGAATTAATTAGGTTGTTAAACTTTTCCATAACTTGCTCTTTTTCTGGTTACTAGGTAGCAACCCTCCAGTGTGAAACAAGTAGTAAATAGTCCAAAATAGCCTCCTCCTTGAAATATAGATCTCTAACACTGAATACATATCAACAATATATATTTCATAAAAAATTATCATTCCAATTTTGTATCATCACTTCTTAGTGAAATTGTCTATACTTAGAATATGTTTTCACTATCTTAAAATTGTCAAAACTATTTAAAAATCTGTATCACAATATAGATCTTATCATTTGTTAAAAGTTCAACAATACAGATTAACTTTATTTAATAACAAAAAATCATGTACTATAATAAATTACAGACACTTTACAAAGAATTATTCATAAGCCTTTAACGCTAATGAAATGATCACAAGTTTATTGCAATTAAAATATAATTAATGATAGAACCTCTCATTTTAATTAATATCAGTAAGAATTTGGAAGACATACTGTCTTGTACAAAATTAATTTGATGATAATATTTTAAGTTATCTGTTTTATATATATATATATATATATGAAAAACCATAAAGTATATTTTCATTATCTTCCTCACAGGGTCATAGACAGGTTGGCTATATTTAATTAGTATATATTAATTCAGTAGCAATCACTTAATAAAAATATTCCCTTAGGCCCTAATTTTCTTTTAAATTTACCATATATAAACATATAATTAAGAGACTATATTTTTATTAATATTGTCATAATGTTTTGTCATCTTGTAACTGTAGACCCTAGGGAATATAAAGAGATAAATCTGATTGATATAACTTTTGAAAGTAATTTGGAGTGGATCAATGTTCCTAAATGCATCAGTTAGCTAATGCTACTCATAAAATACATCGAACACCTACTTATTTAAAATAACACCACTTCTTTAAAATAATAGTGTAAAATTACTCATAATTCTATGACTGGGATGGGATTCTTTCTACATGTGTAATCAGTTACGCTAATCTGCTTGTTCTTTCATAAGTTTGGGGCCTCACCTGGGAGAGCTGGAAGACTCAGCTCTCATTGTTGTGATTTCTCATCTTCCAACAGGCCAGGTTAAATTGTTCACACACAGGAGAGGGAGTTCCCAAAAGAGGACAAGTGTACGTAGCCTAATGAACACTGGATTCAGAACTAGCACAGTGTAACTTTTGTCACATTCTACTGGATAAAAAATGTCACAAGACACAAGGGTATGGAACTAGACTTCACCACTTGAAAGCAGAGGGTGCAGGGTAAAATCATAAAACATGTGAATACAAGAAGGGTTGGAGAAATGACTCTACTTTGGTATTCAGTCTACCCTACTGCCAAAGCCTGACTCTGAAACTTTAAGGTAATTTCATGAGCTTCCAAATTATAATAACTCTCAAAATTTCATGTTTCTTAGCTTTTCTTCTCTCCAAAATAGCCACTACAGCAAAAATACATGTATTAGATGGCAGAGGTATTTAGAGAGACCCACATCCCCAAAGAATGATCATTTCTGTCACTGAAGATCTATAGTCTGAGAGATCTCTGTTAATATTTTGTCTTAGTGAAGTTCTGACAGTCTGACCTTTAAGATCTACCCATAAATAGTGGGTCATATGACATTAACTGGCATAGTTGTGTCCTAGGTCAAAGTTTAAAGTTGTATATCAACAAAAGAGGAGGGTTTTTTTGTTTTGTTTTGTTTTCTTTTGTTTGCCTTCCCATCATCCTATGCAATTATCAACTTATTCACAAGGAATGATACCACATGTGCTAATATATGTACAAAACATGTTCACACATATAATCTAATGATTCCCCTCCCTGTTTCCACACTTCCTTGCAATTTAATTTGCAATTTATTTCAACAAGAAAAGGTTATTTTCTCCATCCCTTAAATATGCATTGATCTTGTGACTTGTTTTGGCCAATATATTGCAGCCAAAATGGCAGTATGCTAATTCTGAACCTGGGTATCAAGGACCTCACATACTTCTGCTAGCCACCTGAAGCCCTGCTGCCCCACAAGAACAACTCCAGCCTGGCCTGCAAGAATCCCATCATAAGAAATGTGACACCTAGTCACTTGATCATGTTAACTGATACCTAAGCAACCACAAGATATGTCAATGAATCTATTAGAGAAAACCCAGTCCCAAGTAACCTAACAGCTTACATACAAGTAAACTCAAACAATATCACTGAGACCTGAGATTGATTTTCAGCAGTGCCCAAATAATCAACAGATTTGTGGAAAAAAATAATTGTTATAACATTAAGCCACTAGGTTTAACCATTAGTTTTATAGCTAAAACTAATAGATATTACTATATATGTGTTAAATATGCAAAAAAATAAATAAATGACACTGTTTGGATATATAAAAATCATTACTCCTAACAGCCTCTGATAGATTATTTTAAGAGTTTTCTACATTTTTTTTTATTTTAATAGATTAAGCGGGTACAAGTTGAATTCAGTTACATGTATATGAGCACTTTCTTATGAGTATTCAGCAATTGTATCTGTGTATCTATTGTATCCATGGCTGGATACTTTCTGGACAGCTCTCATATATTGCATGGAAGTGGAGTCTGGGCTTTTTGTGCCCCTCATCACCCGAGAATTGTACATTGTACCCCACAGGTAATTTTTCCATCCCTCACTCACCCCCGCGTCCCGGCTTGTGAGTCTCCAATGTCCATGATACCACTTTATGTGCCCTTGGCTAGCCATAGTTTAGCTCCCACATATAAGTGAGAACATGTGACATTTATTTTTTTGTTCCTGAGATACTTAACTTAGGATAATGGTCTGCAGTTCCATCCAATTTGCTGCAAAAGGCATTGTTTCATTCTTTCTTTTTGCTAAGTAGTACTCCATGATATATAATTTAGTCATCAGTTGATAAACACTTATGTTGATTTCATATTTTTGTGATATAATTTTATATTTTAAAGTACATTTTTAACTCATGTATTTTTTCATTCTTGTTTAATTTTAATACTATATGCCAAAAATTGATTATTTAATACAAGTTGAATCAAATGGATTCACCGGTATTCAAAACAAGTACTTACTAATGATCTAATTCCTTTGGGGCATTTGCATTTTTAATCATAGCATATGCATTTCCAAGATATTTAGTTACTAGTTTGAATTCTTCTCTGCTAAACCTATATTTTGCTTTAGTCAGATACACTATGAATTTGAATTAGACCTCCTTTGGTTTTTTCACCTGTCAAACTCTATCCTATTATAACAACATCAAAAGCTTAACTATCTTCTCTGACCCAATTTTTTCTCAAGTGGCCAGATAAAAGAGAGTGAAAAATAAATTATGAAACCATCAGTTGCAACAGAAGTGAGTAAATATGAAAAGAGGTTAATGAGAGGACAAAGATCAAACAAGCTCAACCATAATAACAAGCCTACTGTTCTTAATGACTGCAAATGTTCACAAGACTTTTACTTTTATCCTTTAAAATAAAACATCCTAAAACACAAGGAATTATATTGAAATATGAATGATGAATACCACCTCGAGGCCAGGGTTCATTGCCCTTATGTTTTATCTTCATGCTCTTAAGCTGGGGTTGGCTTCTCACTCTCTCCATCAAATCACAGTGATTATTCTTTATTGGGTCATTTGCTCCAGACTTAATAGGAACAAATTATTACCTTCTTATCTTCTTATATATTTCCTTTATCTGGATTGCAAGTTCACAAATACTTAACTACACCAAAGTAAAATAGAAACACTGGATGATATTATGACAAAAAATCAGCTTACCTCCATTGACCAAATTCCCTAATTGCTATAACACATATTTCATGAAGAGCATCTTTTTTTATATACAAGATCTTGTTATAAATTTGATATGCATAAATAATTTTAACAATAATTATACAGTATATGTAAAACTGTACATTTTGGTTAATTCAACTATAATCCCAAACTAGGTGAGATGAATTTTATAAGCCCCTTTTCTTGAAATTTTATTATTCTAGTAACAAGCTATGGCTTAGCCCTATGGAAAATAAAAACACCAACAATGGTCATTCACCACTCTCAAACTTTAAACTGAGTTCTTGCTGCCTCTTGGAATAACAATTTTTTATGCATAGAATCATAAAATTTTATAACTAGAAGATAACTTGGTTAATGTGTTTTAACCTTTATGAGATACCTTTTATTTCTTATATAGTTACAATATTATGAATCTCTGACAAATTTTTTAACCAAAAAGTAATTTTTTCTATGATTTTTTCTAATCATTTTTTAAAATTTTCTTGTAACTCATCTGCAGTTTCTAGATTGTACATCTCCACATTTTCCTTTCATAGCTATCATTTTCACTTTTTTCTCCTCTCATATATAATTCTTCATCTCAGTTTATGGCACAACTAAAGCAGCAAGCTCCTTTTCTATCTGTGTTGAAAAATTTTCTTGATATAAGTATGAAACTTCTATCCTAGCAAAGTTACGATCTGCTTAAAATCGCTTAATGGATTTACTAAAATTAAATTGCCTTGGTTTATTACATAAAAGTTGTTATTTAGGTTGGTACTGAGGCAAAAAATGTATGTTTAGTTTCCAAGGTGTTTATAATATGTACCATCCTTTGAGTAAGTTTAAGGTCTGTATAGTTCTGTTTTTGTTAATTAGAATCAATACTGCAGAAATATAATTTTCACTAGAAGCACTAGAAGTGCTTCTAATACTGTGAAGACAGGCTCTCTATATCTCTAGACTGTGTGTGCTGCCCTACACTTCCATATATACTTGCTATGTTGCATTCAGCTGAGGAATAAAAAGGTGGATAAAGACCCCCAATCTGAGAACATGTAACTATTACAATTATTTCCTTTTCCGTTGACTCACATTTTACCTTTCTAAATTATAGAAAAATAGGAATGTTGGAAAATTCTCTATTCCTTCATCCCAGGCAATAATGGTGCTCTGTATGAGTCTGTGTAGACATTTTTCATTTTATTTACACTCAAGTATATGAAGATATACCCCAGATTCTATTATGTTTTTTGCTATACTCTAACTGGTATGTATCTGTGTGCTTCTTGTCTTGGCAGAAGTATATGAAAAGCATTCTTCTTACATGGTTTAAAATCATGGTGCTCTTTATCAGCAAATAAATTCTGTAATTATTTATAGACATAGGTTTAAAGACTTTGATTATAATTGCTTCCAGAGGTTTACTTTTAAATGTGATTTTAATTTTATATTTATGCTCTCTTGATACATTTTATATTGTAGTTACTACTTACTTCAACATTTTCCACTTTTTTGAATATTTAAATAAGAAAAAATGTCAATATTCCTCATTTCTATATTAAGATAAGACATAATTTGGAATAGTCTTTGTTCAATGTTATTTGTTCTAGAGAAACTACATGATGATAATAATGATAATAGATATCTATGTGTCAAATTATAAACAAATATCAAATTCAACATTTTCTAAATCTAATAGTTAGGTTCCTATTCATTTTGATTTACATTTATTACTTATTAACTATTCTTTAATTAACAGTTGTGCAGGGGGCAGAGCAAGATGGTGGAATAGAAACTTCTAATGATCATCCTGGGACAAATACCAAATTCAACAACTATCCACTCAAAGAAACAACTTCAGAAGAACTAAACATCAGATGAACAATCATAGGACTTGGTTTTAACATTACGTCAAGGAAAGTGGCAGCAAAGAAGGCAGAAAAGATAGTCTTAACATCACTTATGCCACCCCTCCCCTACTCTTTGGCAGTGCTGCCTCAATGGGTTGAGTGGAGAGAAAATCTGTATATCTGTGTGCCTTGGGGTGGGGGTGTGTGTGTGAAGTGACTGTGAGATTTTGCATTGGAACTCAGGGTGACCCAGGCCCAGGGGAACATAGAACAGGGCAGAATCCTGCCAGTGCCTGTAGATTTAGACCAAACTGGCCAGAGGGAAATCCTCTGCCCCAGGAGTAGAAACCTTAGTTCTGGCTAGGATGACCACTTGCTGACAAAAAGCAACCTGGGCCCTGGAATAAATTTGCACATCATTTCAGGTAAGAAAGACAGAAATCCCCAGGAAATTCCTGAGGCTATGCTGGCTCAGAGCCCATAGATTTGGGGTACATGTGATTGAGTGAGACACAGCAGTGGTGGCCAAGCAAGTACCTGTGTCACCTCTCCCTCAACTCCTGGAAATGCAGCTCATGGAGAATATTCTTCCACTTGTGGAAAGTAAAGGGAAGAGTTCAGAAGATTTGGTTTTGTAACTAGGGTACAAGCTCAGCCATAGTAAAATAAAGAAAATAAAATAAAAAAGAAGACTCTTGAGGCACCTGATTCCAAGCCTCAGTTCCTGGAGAGCATTTCTACACCTACTCTAGGCCAGAAGGAAGCCCACTACCCTGAAGGAAAGCACCTAGACATGGCAGAATTCACTACTTACTGAACTGCTCCAGTCCATACTGTATGTACTACAAAGGAATACCCCCATCACTCCTCACCAAACACCAGCAGCCCAGCAAAGAGAGTGAGAGACCTTACCTGAAAATACAGGGAATTCTCGCATATTTTACCCAAGCCTACCAAGGTGATACTACCAGGAGACTGCAAGAGTCACAGAATTACTCTGCTTAGGGCAACACCAGTGCTGATACAGCTACAAGGACTAAAGAATAAGATAACAACATGAAATTCCCTTTGAATATCTGGAAAGCCGTCTCATAAAACACAAGTTCAAACAAGCCCCAACTGTGAAAATTAGAATAAATTTCTAACTCTTCAATGCCCAGACATTGACAAACATCAGCAAACAGCAAGAACATCCAGGAAAACATGAACATGACATTACTAAACTAACTAAATAAGACACCAGTGACCAATCTTAGAGTCATAGAGATATGTCACCTTTTTGACAAAGAATTTAAAATAGTTGTTTTGAGGAAGATCAATAAACTCCAAAGCAACACACAAAAAAAGGAATTCAGAAATCTGTCTGAGGAATATAACAAAGAGATTAAAATAATTAAATAAAGCAGAAATTCTGAAGCTGAAAAATTCAATTGACAAATTGAAAAATGAGTCAGATTCTCTTAACAAAAAAATTTATGAAGCAGAAGAAAGAATTAGTGAAGTTGAAGATACACAATCATAATAGACAAGATTGAAAATACACAATCAGAAGAGAAAAAAGAATCAAACAAGCTTACAAGATATAGAAAATAGCCTCAAAAGAGCAAATCTAAGAGTTCTTGGCCTTAAAGAGGAGGTAGACATAAAGGTTTAGATAGAAAGTTTATTCAAAGAAATAATCACGGAGAACTTTCCAAACCTAGAGAAAGATGTCAATATTCAGGTAGAAGAAGATCATGGAACACCAAGCAGATTTAATCCAAACGAGACTACTTCAAGGTATTTAATAATAATCAAGCTCCCAAAGGTCACAGGTAAAGAAAAGGGATTAAGGAACCAGGAAAAAAAAAAAAAAAAAGAATAACATATAAAGGAGCTCCAATACATCTGGCAGTAGACTTCTCAGTGGAAACCTTACAGGCAAGGAGAAAGTGGCATGACATGTTCAAAGTATTAAGGAACAAAACCTTAATCCTAGAATATTTTATCCTGAAAAAATATCCTTCATACATGAAGGAGAAATGCTTTCCTAGACAAACAAAAGCTGAGAATTTCATCAACACAAGAACTCCCCTACAAGAAATGAAAAAAGGAGTTCTTCAATCCGAAAGGACATTAATGAACAATAAGAAATAGTCTGAAAGTATACAACTCACAGGCAACAATAAGTACACAAATACAGAATGCTCTATTTCTGTAACTCTAGTATATAAAACACATCTTGAGTAGAAAAACTAAAAAAAAAAACAAAAAAAAAACCTAACAAAAATAACTACAGAAACTTCTTCAGAGATATATAGTACAAAAATATGTAGATGAAAACAAGAAAAAGTTAAAAGGCAAGAGAGGGGATGGATTTAAATGTATAATTTCGGTCGGTGGAGGGGGAAAATGGCGGAGTAGGGGTTCCCTCCTGGCTCTCTGCTCCCAGAGCGAAAAGTGAAGAAAGCGGATAGCCACACTCTAGCGATCTGCACTTCCACGAGACCAGCTTCGCAAGCCTGCAGACATCCAACAGGAAACGGAGGGATAAGACCATTTGCAGCCTAAAGCAAAGGTGAACCAATCATTCCTCTGCAAAACTCGGGGATTCGGAGGCACACAACAGGGAGGGAGAGAGGCATGGTTCAAGCCGCTGCCGGCTGGCAGTGGCTCCAGCCCAACCCGGTGCTGAGAAACACTCCCTCCTACACCGAGCTCCACTTCCACGTAGCCCAGGAGGTGCCTGAAATTGGTGAGAAGTGGCAGCGTGGGACTAAGCCGTGTGGAGAGGAGACTAGAGCAGGGAACGCGCTGAGTTCGCCAGAGCACACAGCGGCCGCAGTTTGCTCAGGTGAGGGAGGGTCCGAGCGCAGCAACCCCTCTCCTCGCAGCAGGAACCAGAGCCCACTCGGGCATCTCCCTGCAGAACAAGCCCAGATCAAGGTTAAGGGGAGCTGACACGCAAGGAGGTTTTGACTTTGGATATAGAGGAGGTTTGGGATAGCACTGAGAGGTTAGAGTGCACAAAGTTAGACTCCTCGATCCATTAGGACCCCCATCCCTCTGCCCCTCCGGCACCGCTCCCGCCCCCCCCCATTCCAGCACTGACTTGGGCTCGGGGTTTGGAGAGGAGGCACAGAGAGAGCACCGATGCGCGCCACTGCTCCACCAATTTGATATTGAACCGTCACTTGCTGCACAAGTGGCACTGACTCTGTGCTCAGAGAGTGGACCCTGCCT
This sequence comes from Microcebus murinus, assembly GCF_040939455.1. NCBI lineage: Eukaryota > Metazoa > Chordata > Mammalia > Primates > Cheirogaleidae > Microcebus > Microcebus murinus. The sequence continues at coordinate 21,705,651 of NC_134114.1, forward strand.
GGACGGGGCAGTGCTAAAGGGGAGATTTCCCTTGGCTGATTTAAGGCAGAGAAACATTGCCTTCCACACTCTCCTGCAACCCAGAGCTCCGCCCTGGGCTCCAAAGTCTCTGTCCCAGCCTTGGGGGTGGAGCTGAGATAGAAACTGTTCTCATTCCTGCCGCTTATCTCCACCTGTGTAATTAAAGAGACAAAAGACAGGGAAAGGTGGATCCCATTGACTGCCTGCCTGCTTCTGGTCAGTCTCTCCCTGCACAGGTCTCCCGTGGGCTGTGCCCAGAGTGTGGAGCCTGCCTGGGCAGAGCTTGGCCTTGCAGGAGGCAGCCTTTACTGGTTATAAGGCAGAGATATTTTACGACCCCCACATCCGGGGATTTGGAGCTAGGCATTTGGCTCCAAAGTTTGTATCCTTAACTTGGGGGCGGAGCCAAGACAGAAACTGCTCCTGTTCCTGCCGCTTATCTCCACCTGTGGAATTAAAGAGACAGAACACGGGGCCTGGTGGGCCTGGCTCAGGACAATCTCTCACTGCACAGGTCTCCCGTGCTCTGTGTCAAGAGTGCATAACCCGCCTGGGCAGGGTCCACCTTCGTAGGAGGCTACCCTTAGTGGCTATAAGGCAGAGAGACTTTACGTCTACCACCGTCCTGTGTTTTGTGGCTGAGCCTTCGGCTACAAATCTCTGCCCCTCCCCGCCCCCCCCCCCCCCGCCTTGGGGGCGGAGCTGAGATAGGAACTGTTCTCATTCCTGCCGCTTATCTCCATCTGTGTAGTTAAAGAGACAAAAGACAAATATAGGTGGGTCCCATTGACTGCCTGCCTGCTTCTGGTCAGTCTTTCCCTGCACAGGTATCCTGCTCTCTGTGTCCAGAGTGTGGAGCCCGCCTGGGCAGGGCTGAGCCTCGTGGGAGACTGCCCTTAGTGGCTATAAGGCAGAGAGACCTTACGTCCACCATGCTCCAGTGTCTTGTGACTGAGCCTTTGGCTCCAAAGTCTCTGTCCCCGCCTTGGGGGCAGAGCTGAGATAGGAACTGTTCCCATTCCTACCGCTTATCTCCACCTGTACAATTAAAGAGACAGAAGACGGGGATCAGTGGGCTTGGCTACGGGCCTGCCTGCTTCAGGCCAGTCTCTATCTGCATAGGTCTTCTGCGCTCAGTGTCCAGGCCCTGGAGTTTTCCTGGGCAGGGCCTAGCCTAATAGGAGGCTACCTTTGGTGAATACAAGACAGAGAGACGTTACGACCCACACAATCCGGTGATTTGGGGCTGGGCCTTCGGTTCCAAAATTTCTAGCCCTGCCTTGGGGGTGCAGCTGAGATAGGAACAGCTCCCATTCCTTCCATCTATCTCCACCTGTGTAATTAAGGAGGCAGAAGACGGGAGGCCACCAGAGCAGCCCGGAGACCAGCGGGAAGGGTAGGGTAATTGACTGTTTCCCCTCCACTACATCTCAGACTGCTGGCTCCCCAGCCGGTAGAGAAACTTGCCGACACCAGTCCAGCTACAGCTGCCACCACTGAGCAACACCACCTACTGGCTCAGAAACTAAACAAGGCGTGTGAATACCCAAACAAAAACCTAAAGGAAAGAAACAACAACTGAGCAAAATGGGAAGAAATCAGCAAAGGAACTCTGGAAATATGAAGAAACAAACGAAAAACACACACCCAAGGAGGAGCACCAGCCCCTTAGAAACAGACAACAACCAAAACCTGGCAACCAAAATGACAGAAGAGGAATTTCGAATGTGGATCATAAGAACACTCACCGACCTGCAACAACAACTCAATAACCAACACAAAGAAAACACAAAAAGCCTCCAGGATATGGAACAAAGGTTCACTAAAGAGATCGACACAGTGAAGAAAACTTTAACCGAATTCCTGGAGATGAAGAATCAACTCAGGGAATTACAAAATACTGTGGGAGGTCACAAGAATAGGGTAGAACAAACAGAAGAAAGAATCTCAGAGATTGAAGATACCACCTTCCAATTAAATAAATCAGTCACAGAGATAGAGCAGAGAAACAAGAGAAAATAGCAAAGCCTACAAGAGCTGTGGGATTATGTGAAAAAAACCTAACATGAGGGTCATAGGGTTAGCAGAAGGGGAAGAAGACAACACTCAAGGGCTGGACAAGATTTTGAAGACATAATACAGGAAAATTTCCCAGGCCTTGCTCAAAATCTTGATATACAAGTTCAAGAAGCCCAGAGGACCCCTGGGAGGTTCAATGCAAACAGGAAGACGTCACGACATGCAATCATCAGACTGACCAAAGTATCAACTAAAGAGGCCCTTCTAAGAGCTGAAAGAAGCAAGTAACTTACAAGGGAAAGCCAATTCGAATAACACCAGACTTCTCTAATGAGACTTTACAAGCAAAGAGAGACTGGGGCCCCATTCTCACTCTTCTGAAACAAAACAATGCCCAGCCTAGAAAATTATTCCCTGCAAAACTAAGCTTCATATATGAAGGAGAAATTAAGACATTCCCAGACAAGCAAAGGCTCAGAGAATTCACCAAGACAAGACCAGCCCTACAAGAACTACTCAAAACAGTGTTACACACGGAACACCATAAAAGAAACTCACGAATATAAAAAAAAAACAAAAAACCCAAAGATTAAAGGCCAGATATTTCTATAGATCAAGAGAGAAATCAAAGCAACAACATCCAACCCAACAGAATGAACAGTAATCTACCTTACCTATCAGTTCTCTCAATAAGTGTGAATGGCTTAAACTCTCCACTCAAGAGACATAGGCTGGCTGAATGGATAAGAAAATACAGGCCAAGTATATGCTGTCTTCAAGAAACACATCTAACCTGCAAGGATGCATATAGACTAAAAGTAAAAGGGTGGAGATCAGTATTCCAGGCAAGTGGAGGCCAAAAGAAGGCTGGCATGGCACTTCTAATTTCAGACGATATAGTTTTTAAACCAACAAAAGTAGTGAAAGACAAAGAGGGTCATTATATAACGGTGAAGGGCACAGTTCAACAAGAAGAGATAACAATTTTAAATATATATGCACCCAACATAGGTGCACACAGATTCATAAAGCAAACCTTACTAGATCTAAACAAATTGATTAACAGCAATACCATAATCACCGGAGATTTCAACACCCCACTGACGGCACGAGACAGATCCTCCAATCAGAAAATTAACAGAGAAATAATGGACTTAAATAAAATTATAGAACAATTGGTACTGACTGACATGTACAGAACATTCTACCCAAAATCCACTGAATATACATTCTTCTCATCAGCTCACAGGACATTCTCTAAGATTGACCATATCCTAGAGATTTACACAAAGTAAATCTCAAGAAATTTAAAAAAATAGAAATCATACCATGTACCTTCTCAGATCACAGTGGAATAAAAGTAGAAATCAACCCTAACAGAAACTCACACTTCTACACAAAAACGTGGAAATTAAACAACCTCCTACTAAATGATTACTTCATAAATGAAGAAATTAAGATGGAAATAAAAAATTCTATGAAGAAAACGACAATGGAGAGACAAGTTATCAACTCCTCTGGGACACAGCTAAAGCAGTTCTGAGAGGAAAGTTTATCTCCATAAATGCCTATAACCAAAAGACAAGATCACAAATAGACAATCTAATGAAACGACTCAAAGAGCTGGAAAAAGAAGAGCAGACCAGCCCCAAAACCAGCAGAAGGAGTGAAATCAAAAGATCAAATCAGAATTAAATGAAATTGAAAACAGGAAAGCTATTCAGGAGATTAATAAAACAAGAAGTTGGTTCTTTGAAAAAATAAACCATATTGACATGCCACTGGCTAAGCTAACGAAAAACAGAAAAGAGAAATCTCTAATAAGCTCCATCAGGAACAAAATAGGAGATATCACAACTGATCCCAAAGAGATACAAGATAGAATTTATGAGTACTACAAAAATCTTTATTCACACAAACTGGAAAATGTGGAGGAAATGGACAAATTTCTAGAAACACACAGCCTCCCTAGGCTCAATCAGGAAGAAATCGAGTCCCTGAACAGACCAATCTCAACAGTTGAAATAGAAACAGCAATTAAAAATCTACCTAAAAAGAAAAGTCCCAGTCCAGATGGCTTCATACCCGAATTTTACCACACTTACAAAGAAGAACTAGTACCTATCTTGCAGAAACTATTCCACAACATCAAGAAGACCAGAAACCTCCCCGACACCTTTTATAAAGTGAATATTACTCTGATACCAAAACCAGGAAAGGATGCAACAAAAAAAGAAAACTATAGACCAATATCCCTAATGAATATAGATGCAAAAATTTTCAACAAAATCTTAGCTAACCGAATCCAGACGCTTATCAAAAAAATAATTCATCATGACCAAGTGGGCTTCATCCTAGGGATGCAGGAATGGTTCAACATACGTAAATCTATAAATGCAATTCACCACATAAACAGAAGCAAAAACAAAGACCACATGATTCTCTCAATAGATGCAGTAAAAGCTTTTGACAAAATTCAACCCCCTTTCATGATACGAACAAAATAGGCATAGAAAGGACATACCTAAAAATGATACAAGCCATATATGACAGACCCATAGCCAACATCATAATGAATAGGGAAAAACTGAAAGCATTCTCACTTAGAACTGGAACCAGACTAGGCTGCCCACTATCTCCACTTCTGTTCAACATAGTGCTGGAAGTGCTGGCTACAGCAATCAGACAGGAAAACGGAATTAAAGGTATCCAAATAGGGGCAGAAGAGATCAAACTTTCACTGTTTGCTGATGATATGATATTATATTTAGATAACCCCAAAGATTCTACCAGGAAACTCCTGGAAATGATAAATGAATTTAGTAAAGTCTCAGGATACAAAATCAATACACAGAAATCAGAGGCATTCGCCAACAACAATCAAATTGAGAACCAAATTAAAGACTCAATACCCTTCACAATAGCAACAAAGAATTTAAAGTACCTAGGAATATATTTAACCAAGGAGGTAAAAGACCTCTACAGGGAGAACTATGAAACACTGAGGAAGGAAATAGCAGAGGATGTAAACAGATGGATATCCATTCCATGGTCATGGATCGGCAGACTCAACATCATTAAAATGTCTATACTACCCAAACTGATCTACAGATTCAATGCAATGCCTATTAAAATCCCATCAGCATTCTTCACAGATATAGAAAAAATAATTTTATGATTCTTATGGAACCAAAAAAGACCCTGAATATCAAGAGCCATTCTAGGCAACAAAAACAAAATGGGAGGTATCAATATGCCAGATATCAAACTATACTACAAAGCTGTAGTAATTAAAACAATCTGGTATTGGCACAAAAATAGGATTATTGACCAGTGGAACAGATCTGAGAATCCTGATATAAAACCATCCTCATATAGCCATCTAATCTTTACAAAGCAGACAAAAACATACGCTCGGGAAAAGAATCCCTTTTCAATAAATGGTGCTGGGGAAACTGGATAGCCACTTGTAGAAGGCTAAAGCAGGACCCACACCTTTCACCTCTCACAAAAATCAACTCACATTGGATAACAGATTTAAACCTAAGGTGTGAAACTATTAGAATTCTAGAGGAAAATGTTGGAAACACTCTCATAGACATCGGTCTGGGCAAAGAGTTTATGAAGAAGTCCCCAAAGGCAATCAAAGCAGCAACAAAAATAAATAAATGGGACATGATCAAACTACAAAGCTTCTGCACAGCCAAAGAAACAGTCATGAAAGTAAACAGACAACCTACAGAATGGGAGAAAATTTTTGCATCCTACGAATCCGATAAAGGGCTGATAACTAGAATATACTTAGGACTCACAAAAATCAGCAAGAAAAAATCAAATAACCCTATTAAAAAGTGGACAAAGGACTTGAAGAGCAACTTTTCTAAGGAAGACAGAAGAATGGCCAACAAACATATGAAAAAATGCTCATCATCTCTAATCATCAGGGAAATGCAAATCAAAACTACAATGAGATATCACTTAACTCCAGTGAGAATGATCTTTTTCAAAAAGTCTCCAAATAACAAATGCTGGCGTGGATGCGGAGAGAGAGGAGCACTCCTACACTGCTGGTGGGACTGCAAACTAGTTCAACCTCTGTGGAAAGAAATATGGAGATACCTTAAAGCAATACAAGTGAATCTACCATTTGATCCAGCAATCCCATTGATGGGCATCTACCCAAAAGATCCAATGACATTCTACATAAAAGGCACCTGCACTCGAATATTTATAGCAGCACAATTCATAATTGCATGGCTGTGGAAACAGCCCAAGTGCCCATCAATCCAAGAATGGATTAATAAAATGTGGTATATGTAGTACTATTCAGCTCTAAGAAACAATGGTGATATAGCACATCTTATATTTTCCTGGTTGGAGCTGGAACCCATACTACTAAGTGAAGTATCACAAGAATGGAAAAACAAGCACCACCTATACTCACCAGCAAACTGGTATTAACTGAGTAGCACCTAAGTGGACACATAGGTACTACAGTAATAGGGTATTGGGGAAGGGAGAGGGGGGAGGGGAGAGGGGGAGGGTATATACATACATAATGAGTGACATGTGCACCATCTGAGGGATGGTCATGCTGGAAAATCAGACTTGTGTGGGGGAGGGGGGGAAAGGGCATTTATTGAAACCTTAAACTCTGTACCCCCATAATATTCTGAAATAAAAAAAATAATAAAAAAATAAATGTATAATTTCTTTTAGATTTCTATTTGCTTTTTTTAAATTTATAAACAGTAAAAATATAATCATAATTTATTATAAAATGTTTTTGCAAGCCTCATGGTAACCTCAATTTAAAAACCTAAAACAGGTACACAAAAAATAAAGAGCAAGGTATGAAAGCCCAATACCACAGACAATCATCTTTAACAAAGGAAGACAGGAAGGAAGGAAGGAAGAAAGAAAGAGAGGAATAACCAGAAATCAAATAACAACATGGTAGTAGCATGTCCTGATCAATGAATAATAATATTGAATGTGAATAGGCTAAACTCACCAATCAAAAGTGATAGAGTAGCTGAATGTATAGCAAAAACAAGAGTCAACTCTATGTTCTCTGCAAGAAACTCACTTTACCTTCACAGATATACATAGACTGAAAATAACAGGATGGAAAAAGATATTCCATGCAAATGAAAACCAAAAAAGAGCAGAGGTAGCTATAATACTATCAGATAAAATATATTTTAAGATAAAAAATGTGAAAAGAGACAAAGAAGGGGTCAATTCAGCAAGAAGATACAACAATTCCAAATATATATACATGTTACACTGGATCACCCAGATATATAAAACAAATATTATCTGAGCTAAAGAGAGAGAGAGAGAGATGCCAATACAACAATCATTCAAGACCTCAACACCTCACTCTCAGCATTACACAGATCATCTGCAGAGAAAATCAACAAAGAAACATTGGACTTAATCTGCACTCTAGACAAAATGGACCTAATAGATACTTACAGAACATTTCATCTGATAGGTACAAAATAGACATTCTTCACTTCATTTCATGGATCATTCAAAGAAAGAACATATGCTAAGACACAAAACAAGTTCTAAAAAAATTTTTAAAAATCATACAAAATATTTTCTCTGATCATAATGGAATAAAACTAGAAATTAATAATAAGAGAAATACTGAAAACCATACAACCACATGGAAGTTAAATATTTTGCTACTGAATGACCAGTGCATCAATGAACAGGTTAAGAAGAAAATTTAAAATATTCTCAAAATCAATGAAAATAAAAATATAGCATATCAAAATCTATGGGATACAGAGAAAGCAATATAAGAAGAAAGTTTATGTTGATAAGTACCTACATCAAAAAAGCAGAAAGCTTCAAATAAACAACCTAATGATGCATCTCAAAGAAGTAGAAAAACAAGAGCAAACCAAACCCAAAGTTGATAGAATAAAAGAAAAAACAAAGATCAGAGCAGAAATAATTTAAATTCAAACAAAAAAAATACAAAGGATCAATGAAATAAAAAGTTGGTTTTTTGAAAAGATAAACAAAATAGACACAACTTTAGCCAGACTGACTAAAAAAAAGAGAGAAACCCAAATTAATAAAATCAGAATGAAAAAAGAAAAGGAGACATTACAACTGATACTGCAGAAATCCAAAGGATCATTAGAGACTACTATGGGCAATTACATTCTAATAAATTGGAAAACTTAGATTTAATAAGGTACTGATATCCAGAATATGCAAGGATCACAAACAACTCAATAATAACAGAAAAAAAAAACACAAATAATCCTATTAAAACGTGGGAAAAGGATATGAATAGACTTTTTTTCTTGAAAGAATACATGTAAATAACCATCAGATATATTAAAAATTGCTCCACATCAATAATCATCCGAGAATGCAATGAACCACAATGAGATGTCATCTTACCCCAGTCAGAATGGCTGTTTTTAAAAAGTCAAAACATGACATATGTTGATGAGTATATAGAGAAATATAAATGTTTTATATATAATAATTAAATTAATAATTTGGGTGAAAATGTGATAGTCATCTATCTTTTTCAAAGTTATAAAGAGGATGTACATTTCAATCAACCATTTACATGTAATTCAAGTTCAGTATTCAGTTAAGGGCAGATCACATAGATAAATGTACACATCCATGTTTAAGGGACTGCTTAAACAATTGAGAAATAATTTGAAATTTTTCTAATGTCAAATGAAATATTATGATACATTAACTCCAATCAGATAGAATTCAGACCTAGTAGTAATTCTGAATTTCTAAACTCCTATGTTTAACTCTTTGTAATTGCTATTAGTACATTTTGTCAGCTTTTAAAAATATATAACAGCATTTGAAATTTTATCCTTCTTAGTGTACTCTAAATTACTAAAAGGATTGGCACACATGTAAATGTGCTGGAAATAATATGTACTCCGTACCTGTCTGGGCAAAGACATCCATGCAAGTGAATTACAGTAGTAAAATCTGCTGTTCCTTTCAGACTGATGTGTGAAGAGAATCATGAGAGAGAGAGAAAAAAATCCCTCCTCAAAGGGACAGAGCTGACAAATGAAAAATTCTCCTTGCATGACCTTAAAATAATCTAATATTTCTCCATTATTACACTAAGGAATTACTGCAGTTTTATTTTTGATCCCAACTGAATAAGGGCTCACCTTTTGATGGTTGCCATTTTATGCTTTTTGTGCGTAATAACTGTCTTGACATTTATGGTGCTCCAATGTGTCTTTCTTAATGTGAAGGAATCATCTGTGCATTAATGAACTGGCTTGATGTATCTGCCAAACCTTTCAAAGAAGCAATTAAGTCTCTGAAAGAACTTACATGAATGGCACGATTTATTGTAATCTAAGATGAAGAAGTATAAACAAAAAGTAATTAATTTTAAAGGTGGCAATCAAATAGTACAACATAAGAACTACATCTATTGAACTCCATCTACATAGAGCATAATAACAACATGCTATTTTTTAAATGTCTCATCAAATTTCAAATAGCACTTTTGGGAAAATGTTCAACTTTATTATTGTTCAAAAATTCTTAAATTGAAACAATGAGGTATGGTTCTTATCTACCAACTAGAAAACTTAGATATAGAAAGAGCATGAATATTCAGGGTTATGAAAGGAGTGGTGAAATGAATACTGCTTGACATAACTAATGGCAGGGTAGGACACAATTATGCTACTTGTTGATAATTTTTCAACACATATTAGAAGCCTAAAACTGTCATGTAGTTCATAAAGTATACTTTGTAAATATCCATAAAGAGAGCATTGATGCCTGAGGATCATTATGACATCATTTAAATCATTTTTTAGTATCTACCATCAAAACAAACATCTGAAATGTCCAACAATAAAGGAATAAGTTAAACTTTGTTAATGCACCAAAAGAATTGTAGTTGGCACTTAAGGTAATACTAATTATAACAAATGCAGTTTTCATGTAGGACATATTGGGCACTTTTATGCTAGGTACCATCCTGGTTGATTTATATTTAGTTTTTATAAGGCATATTTCTTGTGATATATAATATTTTTCTCAATTTACTGACAAAGATCATTTTGATTAAAGTAAATTGCTCAGGGTCACTCTGCTTGTGTGTGATGGAGCAAAGACCAGAAATACATCTGATTAGAAAAATCCATGCTCTTAATCCTTGAACCATACTAACTATTCAATGATGTAATCTTATGGAGAAAAAAAAAAAAAAACAACTCAAATATTTTCTCTGCATATAGATTAAATGCTTAAATTTTATTAATCGTATTGTTATAAACTAATAATCTCCTTCTTTCTCTCTCCTTTTTGTTTTTTGCTTTTGTCTATTATTGTTTGTGACAGTAGAAATATATAAATAGTTGACTGAGTGGAGTAGTTATTTGCACAACTTAATTTTCCTCCAAGGCTTACAACAGGCTTTTGGTTTTTTCACTCTGCCTCATTCCTTGACTTAGTATTCAAGAAATTGTATTATAATTAGTTCAAGAATTTGGAGATTTCTCAGTCAGGAATCTGCATCTTTATGTGGTTGCCTCCATATATAATTGCATGCCTATTTCATATACCACATTATCAGGAGAGTCTGGAATATAAAGAGTGGCTTTGAATGGTTCTTTGTGAGAAAAAAATAATGTAAGTCATGATTTTTTTTGTAAATCTGGTTAGAAAATAAACTGAAAATATTTTGTAAATATCATAAAACAGGCTGTATTTTTGTTAAAATTCAGAATATTTTTTTTTTTTTTTGGTGAAGGTCCATTGTCTTCCCTTATCCTCTTAGTATGTTTGATTTGATTATTGAAGGTCAGTCACTCTCAATGTAAACCTCTTGAGTATGCCTTTCTTAATTTCTCAGAGGTGGCGTTTTATCCCTTATCTTGTACTCTCTTTTGTGACAATTAATATAGTTTGAATTGATGTTTTTGATTTGCTTAGCATTTTTCCCCCATTAGACTTTGAATACCATGAGAACTGGGCAGAATAGATGGTCATCATCATCTCTTTTACATCACCAGGACAGTAAAATATCACAAAATTGGTATTTAATATGGATTTGTTGAATGAATAAATGATTGAATGAATAAATGGCTGTCTCATATATGTTTATAAAAAATGTGAGAAATTTATTCATTTTTTATTAAATGACATTTTATCTTTAAATACCATACATATATATTATAGAAATCTAAAGAGAATATATTAATATAATGCACTCATAAAATGGCAGTGATTTTAGGAGCCCTAACTGAAGAGTGATATTTAGAAAGGAGAGGTGTATGGGGTTTGGGGTTGATTCTAAAGGTTGATTCTTGAGGTAAAAGAGGTTATATTTTCAAGATGAATTGTCTATAGTACACTATTTTCCATAAGAAAAATATTTCTTTGACTTTATTATCTGCTCTTGGTTTTTGTCTTTATAATCATTCAAGGTGGTTAGTGTGGGCCAAATGTAAGAATATTTGACTTTAAAGACAAAGTGTATATATTAATCAATGATTAACCAGCTTCTAACGACATTCAGAAATTTAAAGGGGTAAAATAGATTTTTCTATGGTTTCTGATAATATAACTTGCATTATAAAGACTATGGCCCTCATTCTTAAGCTCTCTTTCTGGAATGTTAGGAGTTGGACAATGGTCAGAAATAAACACTCAGACATTTTAAGCCAAATGCAAATGTTTTGCTTCATTTCCTTTCTCTTTTTATACTGTTCTGTTTTCAGTAATCTTGGGAGAGGTTAGGAAGTTAGGAAAAAGTTATTTTCCTTTTTTTCCCCCACAAGATATTGGTGGATGTGAAGAAAGCAATTTGATATAGTGATCTGCCACATACATCATAAATGTTTTGATTATGAACCTTATGCTCAGTTTAAGAACAAAATTTTGCCCAGCAAAGCAAAATAATTCACAGGTATCTTTTCAGAAATTACTCTGGTTCCTGAAAGTATGGGATGAAGGCATGACAGTGGGGAAGAAATAGAAATGTTTGGTGGATATTTATGTAAGAAATTAAGAGAAGAATGATATGAAAGTAATTGAATGATAATTTGAGGCTAGACATTGCCTTCTGGTATTTGCATTTAGCATATCGAAGTAAATAAAAAATTGAGTAGGGTGATTTGCACTTATATTACTATTGTCTCTTCTTCATTAAAATAACATATTTTGTCTGCTTAGTATTTATAGAACCACCATGTTTTGAGAATATATGGTGATGAAAAATCTACACACAAGTAATGTGATAAAGCATGTTTATGTATAAATTAAACACATTAATATCAGTTCCTTTGAAGAATGTAAAAATCCCTTTAATCTTTTTCAAAAATTTAATAGGCTTTGAGGTACTTTATAATTTTACTGGGCATAGTCACGTAATTTATTTTGCCTATTAGTATTTATGGTAAAATTGTGCTCTCTAATATAATCTCATTAGAAAAGGCACAATATACAAATAAAATACTTCTTCTTTCATTTTCAACATCACTTAACCATGATTACATGTTTTCTAACTCCTCTAAAACTGACCTATTTATTGCATAAAAACTAAATTTACAGATTTGAATGCTATTTCAAGAGAACATGTTGATATTTTTTCTCTCATACTCACAAAATTAATTAAAGTTACAATAAACAACAAAAAGAGACATGGCATGATCAAAGAAAGCTTTTGTTTGACAAATTATGGAACTACTTTGTAGCACTTTGAATATACCATGCCACTCTCTCCTGGCCTGTGAGGTTTCCACTGAGAAGTCTACTGTCAGATGTATTGGAGCTTCTTTATATGTTATTTTTTTCTTTTTTCTTGTTTTCCTAAGGAACTTTTCTTAATTCATGACCTTTGGGATCTTAATTATTAAACATCTTGATGTAGTCTTGTCAGGGTTAAATCTGCTTGCTGTTCCATGATCTTCTCATAAGTGAATATTGATATATTTCTCTGGGTTTGAAATGTCCTGTTATTAATTCTTTGAATGAACTTTTCTGCCCCAAACTCTCTCTCTACATGTCTTTAAGGATAATAACTCTTAGATTTATTCTTTTTAGGCTATTTTCTAGCTCTTGTAGGCATGCTTTATTGTTTTTTTTTAATTCTTTTCTCTTTTCTGATAGGGTATTTTCAAATAGCGTGTCTTCAACCTCACTAATTCTTTCTTGGGTTTGGTCAATTCTGTTATTGAGATACTGATGCATTTCTTAGTTTGTCAATTAAATTCATCAGCTCTAGATTATCTACTCGCTTCTTTTTTATTTCATTTTCTCTGTCATAATTCTCTATTAGGTTTATGAATCCCTTCTGTGTTGCCTTAAAGTTCATTGAGCTTCTTCAGAGTATCTATTTTGAATTCCTTGTGTAAGAGGTCACATATGTCCATCACTTCAGGATTGGTCACTAGTTCCTTATTTACTTTGTTTGGCAAGGTCATGTTTTTCTGGGTGTTCTTGATGCTTGTGGATGTTTGTCAATGTCTGGGCATTAGAAAATTAGGTATTTATTTTAATCTTCACAATATGAACTTGTTTTAATCTGTCTTTCTTGAGGAGGCTTTCCAGACATTCAAAGAGAATTAAGTGTTTAAATCAATCTTTGATCACTACAGGTATATCAGCATTCAGGGTACCCCAAGCCCAGTAATGCTGTGACTCTTGATACCTCGTGGTATCAGCTTGGTGGACATGAGTAAGATATGAGAGAATTCCTTGGATTGTCAGTCAAGGTCTCTCAATCTCTTCCCTTTTTCTCTGTGCTGGGGTGCTAGAGTTTGAGAAGGAGTGACATTGGCTTCCTGCTGTGGCTACCAGAACCAGGTTATACCTAAAGCTAGACCAGTCTCACCCAAACCCCATGATGACTGCTGCCTGGCTACCTCAGATGTTTATTCAAAGCTCAGGGACTGTTTAATCAACAGGTGGCGAATCCTGCCTGGACTGGGTCCTTCCCCTTCAGGGCAGCATGTTTCCTTCTAGCCTAGTGTGGATCCAGAAGTGCTATCGAGGAACTAAGTCCTGGGCTCAGGGGCTTCAGGAGTCTTCTTGGTACTTTATTTTACTGTGGCTGAGCTGGTGGCCAAGTTGCAATACAAAGTCCTCTGAATTCTACCTTTTTCTTTCTCCAAGTGGAAGAAGTTTCTCCCTTAGCCACGCTACCTATAGTTGGAGGAGGGGTGATGCAGGCACTGGTTTGGCTGCCACCATTGGTGTTTCACTAGGCCACAAGCACCCAAAGTCCACTGGATCTGAGCCAGAATAGCCTCAGGCATTGACTGAGGACTGAAACGTTTGTGGCCCAACTACTTTATGAATTTAATCAGGCTCCAGGCTGCTTTTTGTCAGCCAGTGGTGGAGCTAGCCAGAGCTCAGGTTTCAGGGTGGAGGATTTCCCTCTGGCTCATCTGGTCTAAATAATCCCTCTGTGGGTACTGGCAGAATTCTGCCTAGTGTTGTGTTTCTCTGTGCCGGGGAAGCCCTGAGTTTCAATATAAAGTTCTACAATCACTTCACTCCCTCTTCCCCAGGCACACAGATTCTCTTTCCACTTGACATGCTGCTGTGGCACTGCCAGGAGTTGGGGGAGAGGTGGTGTAGGCAATGCAAGATTGTCTTCTGTCCTCTTTAATGCCTCTTCACTTGATACAATGTTAAAACCAGGTGGTATGATCACTCACCTGATTTTTTATTCTTCTGAAGGTGCTTGCTTGTTTTCATAGCTGTTGAATTTGGTGCTCATTTGGAAGGAAAATCGCTGGAGATTTGTATTCAGCCATCTTGCTCCACGTACTCTCACCCTTCATTCTATCAATCATTAAATAAAACCCCAGATATCATGAATCTGTGGATCCATATGAGAAGTCTTGAACTTAGATCTAGTAATCAATGTAGTTTTTAGAACATGATTACCTTAGTAAAGTTGCAGAATGGCAGTTCTGTGTAGGCACACGGAGTATACAATTTTTCCCAGCTTTCCAACTAATATCCAAAAGGCCCAGTACTTTTGTAGTATAGGTTATTTTCTATGTGGGCCTCAGAATTTCTACCACATAGTAACTTGTTGTTGGACCAATCTTAATGGTATTTGTGATCCTTAACAATTTGTTTACCTACTACAGTCATGGTTCCCTCTGGCTACATTAGCCCAGAACATTTTATAAAACAAGACTTTTCCACTCACATATTATCTTCTGTTTTTTTTCTTTTTTCTTTTTTTTTTTTTATTTTGGCATATTACGGGGGTACAGATTTTAAGGTTTCAATAAATGCCCTTTCCTCCTCTCCCCACACAAGTCTGAGTTTCCCACATGACCATCCCTCAGATGGTGCACACGTCACTCGTTATGTATGTATATACCCGCACCCTCTCCCCTCCCCCCTCCCCAATACCTTATTACTGTAGTACCTATGTGTCCACTTAGGTGCTACTCAGTTAATACCAGTTTGCTAGTGAGTATATGTGGTGCTTGTTTTTCCATTCTTGGGATACTTCACTTAGTAGTATGGGTTCCAGCTCTAACCAGGAAAATATAAGATGTGCTATATCACCATTGTTTCTTAGAGCTGAATAGTACTCCATGGTATACATATACCACATTTTATTAATCCATTCTTGGATTGATGGGCATTTGGGCTGTTACCACAGCCTTGCTATTATGAATTGTGCTGCTATAAACATTCGAGTGCAGGTGTCTTTTTTGTAGAGTGTCATTGGATCTTTTGGGTAGATGCCCATCAATGGGATTGCTGGATCAAATGGTAGATTCACCTGTATCGCTTTAAGGTATCTCCATATTGCTTTCCACACAGGTTGAACTAGTTTGCAGTCCCACCAGCAGTGTCGGAGTGTTCCTCTCTCTCCGCATCCACGCCAGCATTTGTTATTTGGAGACTTTTTGATAAAGGCCATTCTCACTGGAGTTAAGTGATATCTCATTGTAGTTTTGATTTGCATTTCCCTGATGATTATTTGAACAAACATGAAAAAAATGCTTATCTTCTGTTTTAAAAGGAATATTTCTAAATAATGGTTAAGATGCATAGTTACCTCTTTACACAGTACAATTTAAAATTTTCTTGTTAATAACCTAGAAGTGTCAGAGTTAAGATTTAGCCAACACAATCTATTATTGAACATGTTTTAGTATTTCTTATCAATGATTGAAACAATCTCTATGGATGCAGTATTTCACATACATGTGGATGGATACTATTTTGTAATAGTACATGCATGTGTTTATATGTGTGTCTTTCTCTGTCTTTTCCTTCCCTTCAAAAAGATTACTTTATTTTCTCATTCGTAATATATACAGAATCAAAAAAGGAGACCTGGTTAATAATATCTTCTGGCTATTAATTTCAAAATGTTGAAGCCTTAAGAAAATGTATGAGAAAGAATATTCTTGGGTATGAAAAGTAGAAATTAAAGAAGGATGGAGAGAAATATTCTCCTTAACACTAACAAAGGAATCATTGGGCTAGATAAGTAGACCAAAGTTACAGGTACCCAGCTCCCTGAGTCCAGAATCTAGCATCTTAGTAGTACCACTGAGCCTCAGCAGAGCCCTAGCTGGTTGTGTGGTGCACTGAGGCAGAAATATGACCATTCATTTTTTTCAGCAATACTTACTGAGTACATTTATATGCCAGGTACATTTTAGACACTGGTACGGAAGCAGTGAAAAAATGACCCAAATCCATCATTTCGTGGATCTTACATTATAAGGGTAGTATGGAGAAACAAATGAATAGACTGCCTATTGGTAACAAGGGCTATGGTAAGAAATTTAGGAGGAAGAAAAAGAAAGTGAGGTAAAGAGGGTACCAGGAAACTGTGAGGGATATAATATTTTTACATGGTGATATGGGTAGTACTCAGCGAGAAGATGATTTTAGAGCAAATTCAAGAAGGAGCTAATAGAAGAAACCAAGTATATTTCTGGGTAACAGTTTTCTAAGTAAGGGGAAACAGTCTAGATCAGCAATTATCATCTGTATCTGCATGTTAGCAACAATGTCTCACCATAATTCTATGTAGGGTTGAGAATAATTGGCCCAGATTAAGGAGATAAGAAGAAAGATCACTGAAATGCCCATCTGGTTTTGGATACTTAGGGAAGGAATACTCATCCTCCTAGTCTCTCCCAATCAAACCAATGTACTCAGGCTATCCAATACAAAATTAGGGGCTTTTAAATAAGGAGGAAGTAAAGAGGCTCATGCCTCCAATTAGGAAATGTACATAAGGGGAACCTGTTCCCAGTATCCGGCAAAACCAAACCTTCACACAGTGGCTATAAGTCAAGATAGTTGCTTCCAATGCGTTAAAGCCTGGTAGAAAACAGAAATATCCTTTTGGCTAGAGGTTAGAATAAAAATATAGAAATAGCATATTTGGAAAAAAACCAAAAACAATCACCAGATTATTTCTATCAGGATCCTCAGAACTCCTAGAACTGCTCAGACCAATAAGAAACAAAACAGAGGAAAACAAAACAAAAACAAAACCTACCTAGACTGTTAGCCAATTGTCACTGAGGAACCACAAAAGACCCATTTCTTTCATGTTGTCTCACTATTAATAATCTTAACTGTGCTTACTAAAAGGAAGATCAAATATATTAAGAGAATTCTGTAAGTATAGAGCTATGACCCTAGTGGGCTGTAAAATAACAATACTGGTTTGGAGATTGATCATGTGTGGGTAATAGAAAGAACAGACATACAGAATACCAGAGCCATGTGAAGGTTAAAACAACCCTGACATGTCCAAATGAAGGTGTCCAGTAAGTAAATTGAAC
The DNA here is from genome assembly GCF_040939455.1 of Microcebus murinus. NCBI lineage: Eukaryota > Metazoa > Chordata > Mammalia > Primates > Cheirogaleidae > Microcebus > Microcebus murinus. The sequence goes on from NC_134114.1 coordinate 21,723,515, forward strand.
TTTGGGGTCTGGAGCTCAAGAGAGAAATTAGGACAGGTGGTAAACATTTGGGATTCATCATGGCATAAAAAATTAAAAATATGAAAATAGAGTAGATTATTCACATATGGAATACATACAATGAAAACAGAAATGGAGCAGAAAGAAATCCCAGGACAACACTCAATTTTAAGGAAGAGAGTCCATGAAGAAGAATGAAAGAGAACATAGGTGACTGGAGAGTTGCAACAAATATCACATGGCCCTTAATGTGATCTGCAGTGCAGTTCTTCTGCACCCCAAGTACCTATTGGGAAGTGTAAGTACCAATTCTTTGGTGCTCTGCAGAAAATATAACCTTTTTGATATAACCTTTGGGGTATGAAGTTTATCCATTCTACATAATCTATCCCTGGATCACACAAGAACAGCTGAGGCTGCAAATATAAAACATTTTATTTCAGCCTGCTTAGAATGGTTTTATTGAAATACCTTTGGCAGCAGCAGTTATGGGATGCTATAAGATGTGGTTTTATTAAACTTGTCCTGTATTTTTTATAAAGTTGAAGTGGTCTATAAATTGCAATTTTGTGTGTGAGGACTGACACTGGAAATATCTCCTTGTCCACTGTACTACAAATATTAGTTCTATATTTCAGTAAATTTTCTATTCTTTTATGAGATTATCATTTACTTAGTTGATCAAAATTCGATCTTTACATTGGCTGGAAGAGCCAAATAAAAGGCCTAACTTTAGCTTAGAGAAATTTAAGTCATATATATATTATATTTAGTCCTCATCTGTCTTCTTTTTTACCTATTCTACTTTCTTTTTTTAATTATTTTTATTTATTTATTTTTAATTTTTTCCAGCATATTGTGGAGGTACAAATGTTAAGGTTATGTATATTGCCCTTGTCCCCTCTCCCCACTCGAGTCAGAGCCTCCAGCGTGTCCATCTCCCAGTTGGTGCACATTGCATTCATTGTGTATGTATATACCCATCCCCTCCCCCCCACCTGCCCAATACCCAATAAATATTATTACTATATGTCCACTTAGGTGTTGATCAGTTAATATCAATTTGCTGGTGAGTACATGTGGTACTTATTTTTCCATTCTTGGGATACTTCACTTAGTAGAATGGATTCCAGCTCTAGCCAGGAAAATACAAGAGGTGCTATATTAGTGTTGTTTCTTATAGCTGAATAGTACTCCATGGTACACATATATCGCATTTGTTAATCCACTCACGTATTGATAGGCACTTCAGTTGTTTCCACATCTTTGCAATTGTGAATTGTGCTGCTATAAACATTCGAGTGCAGGTGTCTTTTTCATAGAGTGGCTTTTGTTCTTTTGGGTAGATACCCATAATGGGATTGCTGGATCAAATGGTAGATCACCTTGTATCGCTTTAAGGTATCTCCATATTGCTTTCCACAGAGGCTGAACTAGTTTGCAGTCCCACAAGCAGTGTAGAAGTTTTCCTATCTCTCCACATCTTTTTATTTGTTTCTCATTTTCTCATTGCATTTTCTTGTATTGCATATATGAAAATCAACTTAAACTATGCTAACTATACTTCATTTACTTATTGTGGTCCAGCATCTTTCTTCCTGCACCTTCCTGCACCTTGAACTGTGTACTTGTAAGCTGAACTTTCTGGATGACATCAACTCAGCTCATTTACTCTCAGGCTTCAGTTTAGCTTTGGCTAATGGGAGGTGCAGCCTGGGGATCAAAGGACTGGAAGATGGTGAAGCTGAGCTATTAATGTCTCCAGTTTTTTGCTCTTTGTGCTGTGATTTGGCAGCAGCTGTATATTTTTCCAAAAGCCATAGGTCTTATTGTGTTATTCCCACCCATATTTCTAGAAGAAGGAAACCCACATCCTCAGAGTGGGACTCTGGTGAGTAGAACCTATTTGCAGATTATTTTGCCTAACTTGTGTAAAGGCCACTTGAAGAAGTGATGCAAGATGCTTATGTCTGTTTCAACCAACCTGGAGTTCAGGCCAGAAAGCACTAGGCATTGCTCAAAAACACTGCAACCTGCAGACTCTTGTAACAAAAGATAACAGTTGAAACATACAATAGACTGCCTATAGTCTGAGAGCAAAAGCTGGGAAGAGTTTCTTTGGGACATTAGGACATTCAATAGCATATGTATATAAGGGGAAATTTAAAAGTCTTTGTTCAAGCCGAGAGCAAGTTAAATATGCTCAGAAATATGCTCAGAAAATATGAGAAGACAAAGACCTATCACCTTGGGTTGATCCTTTTGCTAAACACAAGCCTGGCTAAGGGTTGAAGGAGTGCCCCCCTGCAGACTGGGACAAGAGTTTTCATGGGTTAGTTGGTTGGTTTTAGCTGTTAGCATTCAAGGAAATCTCTGTCAAAACACTGGGTGAACACAACCAAAGGTACAGAGACTTTTGTGACACCCAGTAAGGAATACAGTCTTTATGAAGATAGTTCAGAAAAGATCCTAAACAAATGGACTGTTGTTCATTTAAAACAAACAAGCAAATAAACAACAACAACAAAATAAATTCTGGAGTGAAATAAATCCAATTTCCAGAATTACCTCATTTCAATATTCAAATGCTCATTTTTTTACAACAACAACAAAATCATAAGATATACAAAGTAGCAATTCTGATTGAGCTTATTGGCTTCTTTCTTTTTTTGTATTTCTGGTCAATTTAGTACAAGGTCCATTGATTTTATCTTTTCAAAGAACCAACTTTTTGTTTCATTAATATTCTATATTCTTTTTCTGTTTTTACAATAGATACTGGCATGGATGCCAAGACAAAGGCACACTTATACACTGTTGGTGGGACTACAAAGTCCTACAACCTCTGTGGAAAATAGTATGAAGAGTCCTCAAATAACTAAAAGTAGGCCTACCATTTGATCCATCAATCCCACTAGTGGGTAGTTACCCAAAAGAAAAAAAGTCATTTTATCAAAAAGACATTTGCGCTGGAATGTTTATTGCAGTACAATTCGCAATTGCAAAGATGTGGAATCAACACAAGTGTTGTTTAATTCATGAGTGGATTAATAAAATGGGCTACATATATATGCCATGGAGTACTACTCAGTCATAAAAAAGAATTAATACCTTTTGTAACAGTGTGGTTGGAACTGGAGACCATTTTTCTAAATGAATTGTCTAAATAATGGAAAAACAAACTCCACATTTACTCACAATTAAATTGGAACTAACTGATCAGCCCTCATTTGCACAGATGGAAGTAAAACTCAATCGAAATCAAGCAGGGGGAAAGGACAAGGAGAGGTGGGTGAAATTGGTACAATGGTGATGGGCACACTTACAACTTTTACTCAAGCAAAACAAAAGCAATCCATGTAACCAAAACACTTGTACCCCCATAATATTCTGAAATAAAAAAAATAAAGTAACAATATTTTGTTTTAGAAAGTAAAATCACTATTCAAAGACCAATGTGAAATAATGCTAAAAAGGTTTAATTGTCTTTATTATTATTAAAACAAGAACAAAAATATTTTTTCATGTATTTTCTGCCTATTTTTTTCCTGAACAGTCATATTTGAAAAGTATTATTATAAGTGATTCCAAATCTAATCAAGGAATACTAACTTTCCTTCTTCACTCATGTTTTTGACATTTGTAAAGTTAGTTGAAAGGTTAAACATTGTAATAAAGGTTATAGTAATAGTTTGCTCGGTGCAGTAGATCTGCAAAGAAATTATAAAAATTAGTTTAACGTGATCATGCAAAATATCAACACATAAGTAACTGAAATCTCCATCCATCAACAGACATTTTTGTTCAGTTACTAAAAGTCATATACTCTAATTGCCATGAAATTTATGATGATGGTTCACAACTTATGCAAAAAGTTACTTTATTTTAGAATCAAATAATAGTTTAACATTAATTTGCTATTAAATTTATAGTGACAGATGTGAGCAATAATGTTCCAATAAGGTGGAAGCTATTAATATAGCACTTAAGGGAAATAAGATCCTCACATAAATAGAGCACTTATAAATGCATTAAATGCACTTATATGTGATATAATTTACCAAAAGTAGTGTTCAGCTAAATCACTGAAACAATTTTCAGGTCATAGTGCATATGCAATTATACAAACCAAAGATGTAATGACTCTTCCCTTGGATATTAGTAATAAAGATGGCTAATATATTTGAATCTGTAAAAAAATTGTATTATAACTTCATTTTAAACTTTGATTTATATGGAAACAATTCAAACATACAAATACTTATTAAACTTTTCAATCCAGTGTTAATTGGTTATTTAGCCCACAAATCACTTACTGTAACAGGGGCAAAAATCCGATTCTTTTAAACGGTGATTGGAAGTAATTTAGTAAAATTAAAAATAACAAAAGGAAAGTATTACTTCTTTAGTTCAGATCATCATAGCTAAAACTGAATTGTATGTTACTATAAGAGCAATTTAGTGACAATTCATTTGGATGTGTCTGTAACTGAAGATCACAAATGCACAAAATAAACATGATGATTGCAATATAAGCAAATGCTAAAGTCACACAAATTAATCAAAGACACATACATCCCTGCTGTTTTGTTAAAGCCTTCTTGATAAAAATCAGGGAGAGATTGTATATGAACTTACCGATTAGTAATAATACAATCTGGGAAAAATGTTTCATAATCAAATCCCACAAAAGATCACATTGATTATTATATTGATAGTATTATGCTAATTAGACATAGAATATATAGACTATGAAGTAGTGAACATCCTAAATGTCTTAGTATGCAACTGTGTGATGAAGGGTGAGAGATGGTACATAAATTCCAGAGAAGTGTCAAATTTCAAGGAATAAGTGGTTAAAGATATGGGAGACTATCTTTCCTAAAGGGAGCAAGATATGGTGGTCTATTTTGTTTGACCAATGAAAACAAGGCACAATATTTAGTGGGTACATTTAGATTAGGAAACAACATATATCATATAGAGTCACATTTTTCAGTCCATGTATTTGGTAATCCATGAAGCTGACAGTTTTGAGTAGGACCTTGAACAACATGTAGTACTGATCATCATAACCTATGTGGTTTTTGATTCACTGAATCATGAAATTGGTCATGCAGAGCAGCATTCTATTATAAATTTAAGATGGTATAACAGAGACTGGAATGAAAAAGTCAAGGAGTTAAAAGTAAACATCATTAGCAAGTGGCTCATAATTCAATGAACTATTAATTTACTGACCTTGTGTCCACTTCCTGAGGTCTGCAGTTAACAAAGGAGGAAGAAATGCAGCCAAGGGTAACACGTGAATCTCCATGGTATGCAAGAACCTGCTGGAAGCTGGTACTGAAAAATAATAGCATTGAAAAATTGATAACAATAATATTTGGGTAAAATTATATGTAGATGGACTTCCTAGAATAGGCACTGAATGGGATTTTATTTTGATTACAAGTGAATGCAAATTGTTAGCATCCAAGGCAGTAGATGTTCTCAGTAATTAGATGACCAAAGTGGCCTATCCTATGGGTGGAAGTTTAACCTCTTTCCCTGGCCATTCTACAAATGGCTTAAAGGTGCCATTGAACAAAGTAGCCATCAAGGCAAGAAAAGAGTGTACGCATATCTCAAAAAGATGGGACTCCTCTAAGCAAAACTGATCTGGTCAAACCCTCTGCTGAGTCCCCAAAACTGCAACATTCCAGGGCCAATATTAAGCCACCGATATAATATTATGTTCTGGGGTTATCAGTCAATTAGTGTTGTCAGGTTGCTTTTATTAGGACCCTCCCATGGTGGAGAAGGACAGTTCATTTTCTGCACTCTGATGGACATATATGCAGTGCTTCTGCCAGCATCACCATCAATGAGTTTCCTCTGAATCCCTTCTCCTTTTCCATGACATCCTATATAAAATATCAGATATTTTGGACATATTTATGTCCAAAAATTTAATAGACATATTTTTCATCAAAATATAACAATAGATCTCCCATAAAATTCATTAGCTATTCTGAAGTAGCCAGTTGCATTGATGGTTGGAAAGCTTACCAAGAGCTCATTTATGGCATCATCTGGAAAACAATATGCTGTGAAACCAAGGTCCAGTCCTATAGGCGGCAACATATGCTCTAAATCCTAGGGTAATATACTGTGCAGTTTTCTCACAGCCCAGATACACACTTTTGGAAACCAAGATAGTGAGACCATTACAAACCCCACAGGATGAAATTTTTGCTGGTCCCCACAACCTTGGGCCCCATTGATTTTGAGACTTTAGGTCCCAGTGGAGAAATGTTTCCATAGAAGTGATGGCCATAGTTTTGGTGAATTGGAATATAAGTCATTTGGTCATTTTAAAATATTAATATCATGAATCAGCAGGCAAAGGAGTTTATTTTATTAGAGGATGTGACCGATATGGATTATCAGAGGGAAACTGAGTTGCTGCTGCATAATTTAAGTAAGGATAATTAAATCTTAGGAGACTGGCTGAACATTTTTTGTCTAATAATTCTGATCAATAGAAAATTGTGCAAATACAACAAAAACAAGGCTACTAAACAATCACACCCTGCAATAATGAATGTTGGCTTGCTTCTCCAGGAACAGAACAAAGCACCTGTTCAGTTACTGCTAGAGTGCAAATACAACAGGGACTGGGTGGATAAAACAGGCAGCTACCTATATATACCTGTACTATTTTCTCATACATATCTATTATAAAGTTTAATTTATAAATTAGGCATATTATGAGATTAACAATAATAAGTAATAATAAAATAGAACAATATAATATGCTTTAATAAAAATTATGTGAATGTTACTTCTGTATGTGCATATGTGTTAATCGATTAGTACCAATTTAATGATGAGTACATGTGGTGTTTGTTTTCCCATTCTTGTGATACTTCACTTAGAAGAATGGGCTCCAGATCCATCCAGGACAATATAAAAGGTAGTTCACCACTTTTTTATGGCTAAGTTGTACTCCATAGTAAATATATATATATATATATATATATATATATATATGCCACATTTTATTAATCCACTCATATATTGATGGGGACCTGGGTCGTTTCCACATCTTTGCAATTGTGAATTGTGCTGCTATAAACATTCAACTACAGATGTCTTTATTATAAAATGTCTTTTTTTCCTTTGGGTAAATAGCCAGCAGTGCGTTTGTTGGATCAAATAGTAGTTCTAGTTTTAGTTCTCTGGGGTATCTCCATCTTACTTTCCATAGAGAGTTTGCAGTTCCATCAGCAGTTTGTGAGTGTTTCCATCTCTCTGTATCCATGCCAACATTTATTGTTTGGAGACTTTTTGATATAAGCCATTCTCACTGGCGTTAAGTGATATCTCATTGTGGTTTTGATTTGTATTTCCCTGATGGTTAGAGATGTGGATGAATGTTACTTTCATGTTTGCTAGGTGGGAGGGAGAGGAGAGGATGGTTAAATTCACACCTAACAGGTGCAGTGCGTGTTGTATGGGTGGTGGGCCCATGCTTGTAGCTGTGACTCTGGTGGTGCAAAGGCAATTTATGCAACCAAAGCATTTGTATCCCCATAATATTCTGAAATAATAAAAAAAAATACCCACACATCATTTTTCTTTAGTTTTTAATTTACTCATGGCTTGACTAGAGACATCTAAAAACTATCACATGTCTCAAATATAATATGTCTCTTTTTTAAAGGCCAGTAAAGATGAAGTTATTTACCTCACAAAATTATGTGAATGTGGTCTTTCTCAAAATTTAATTATACTGTAGATCTTAGCAAGCTCAAGTACTCCATTTCCTTTCCTTATCAAGTTGAGAACTTGTAACTTTTTATTTAAAGGAAGCACTTTACAGCTTCTCTTTGACATATCAAAATTGCCAGCATCACTACTCTTGCACTCTTGGGCCATTATTAAATAAAACAAGGGCGACTTAAACACAAGCACTGCAATACCACCAGAGTCAATCTGATAAGTGAGCTGGCTATTAGATGACTGACCAACTGGCAGGTAGTAGACGATGTGCAGACACTGGACAAAGGGATGATTCACTACCCATGAGGGACAGAGCAGGGCAGTGTGAGATTTCATCACACTACTCAGAATGGCATGTGATTTAAAACACACCAATTTTTTTATTTCTGAAAATTTCCATTGACTATTTCTGGACTATGGTTGACCATAGGTAACTGAAATTGTGGAAAGTATAACAAAGATAAGGAGGAATATTGTACTGTTGTTTCTCTGTGCATTTTCAATTCACATTATTTTAAAAGTAATTATTATAAATTTATTCCAATTTTGTGATTGCTTTGGTAAAACACCTTAGTAAAATTGAAAATAGCAATCAAAAGTACATTATTTTGTATTGGTTAGTGGAACAGCCAAAAGAATCAACAATCTATTCCTGAAGGTCCTTCTACATACAGGTACTCATGCTTTAAACCTTAAACAAAGTTTCAGTATACAAAGATTTGGATGATATTGTGATTAAGGGTTTAAAAAGTGTGGAAGCTATATTAATATTTGAACACCTGTGTTCCAATGGGCTATGGAAAGAAAATAGGGGACTTTAATACAGACAGATAAATCTCCTAATTTTAGTCATTGAATAATTACAGCTAATCAATTAATCAATCATACCAGAGACACCTTTGGAAAGATACACTTAAATTATCCCTTTTTAAAATTTTGTATAGAGAGCTTCATTTTTTATAATATTAAAGTGAATCATTAACTATATAAACTCTGAATTATATTTACTCACATTGTCGCGCCCGCCTCACCAGCAAGGAAGACGCGGCAACTGGAGTTCTTCTGACAGCGCTTTAATGGGGATTGCTTAGCTAGTTACATGCGGAAGACCGAGAAGTTCTTGGCAGCTGCTTATATAGACAGTAAGTACACGGGGCATAACCTGATTGGTCGACAAGTTCAGGAGAGGAGGCAAGGCTTTGCAAATGCGCTGAACATCTGTTTGTCAGACGCACAGTAGGGTGTGACCAGGAAGCGGGTGCCAATCTAGGAATGGCGTTGCCACCGCGCCCCACACACATCCCAAAAATAATAAGTAAAATGAAATAGTTAAAATTACTTTCAATTATTTGATTTTCTAAAATTTTCATTAAAAATATGTCTTAATTTTAATTTTTACAACTAAGTTTGACATATTGTCATTTGACTTTTTTAATATACCAATTTATTGAGAATTTTAATGTTTATCATCTTTTCTATCTCATTGCTTTAGTGCATTTGTTAAGAATATTAGATAAAATAACTTGTGAATTTGCTAATATAAACCAAAATAATCATCAATAAACCTTACATACTAAATTCAAGATTTCAATTGTAACCTAAAATTAAGAGCTTCCTAAAAACTTTTAGAGTATTTTGTTTTATTGCCATGTATAACATAATTGTTATTAAAATGTCAAACCATTTATGTCTTATATAAAAATGACATCTTATCTACAATATATCATCTATGTATTATGAGGACAGAACATTCTAAAAATGCCTTGAGAAAATATAAAAGCAGAAGTGTAAAAATAATTGGAGTGTATTTTATTGACCAGAAATATTACCAGTAATTCTGGATTTCTAAATAAGAATAGTCAGCATTAATTAAAATGACTATTTTCTTCAAACTTTTAACACTCAAAGATAGGAAACAGTAAAACTTTATTAGATAAAGTCAGTTTCTGAAGCCAAACTGCCTTAATTCAGATACTATCTCTGCCAATTATTACTTGTGTGGGCTTAGGTAAAGTATGATCCTATTTGCATCTCCATTACCCATTGATAAAATTAGTATATTAAATGTTTCTGCATATAGGATTTTTGCAATTAGGTGCTGACTTGGACAGTGCCAGAAATGCACTAAACAACCCAGAAATGTTTCTTTTTTTTCATTTTTTAATTTCAGAATATTATAGAGATACAAACATTTCAGTTACATATATCGCTTTTGTACCACCTAAGTCAGAGATATAACCGTGCTCATTCCCGAGGCAGTGCACACCATACCCACTAGGTATGAATATACCCATCCCTCCTCACCTCTCCACCTGCCTGACACGCAATGAATGTTATTTCCATGTGTACCTAAGTTTTTTAACATGATATTTAACATCAAAAACCATTCAAATATCTAGAAAATGTATCTAGCTGATTGGTAATTGGAAAACAATTGACAACTTAATAAGTCAATAATATATGTTGTGAAACAGAATATAGAAAAATATGATTATGAATTCTTATTTTAATCATAACAAAAACATAGCTTTAAGTAATATTTTTTAATTATATAAGTAGCTGTAGTTCTATTTTTCTAAACATCAACAGGGTATATATGTGTATTCTATCTCCTACATTACAAAAAATTTAAGGAGAAAAATAAAGAATGGAAAACAATATTAATTTTCCCATTGATCAATAAGGAGGGTAAAAAGAGTCAATAACTTGTGATATAACTTGATTGGCTTATTCAGTGTCTTTTTATTTCAAGAAAGATGCTTCAAGATGAAAAAAAATACATTCTGGATACAGAATACTATCCTATAACAAGTATTTTAAAGAATTGTAGATGCAGTTTGAAAAAATAGGGCTTTATCAATTTTTTGTTGCCATGTGTAGAAGATTTAGATCTGAGAATTCACCTTTTCATGAACATTTATTTATGGATAGCTATTAGAAATATGCAATGACTAATTTAATATAAACATTATTTTTAGAAATTAATAGAAATCAGTTTTATAATATTATTGAAACAATAAAATTTGTATATCTTAATTTATATGAAGCTAAATCCTGGAAATTAGAACTTATCATGTAAAAAGTAAGCAAATATCTCTTAGGAAGCTTTGAGAAACCTTTGTTTTCTGTAATAAAAGTGGTTAACAAAGATTTTTTCCTGCTCCCACCAAGGCACTGTGACTAGCATGGCTTGACAACCATCTTGTTAGGTGAGAAATTATATGCACAGGAATAGGCATGTTTACTCACACTTAGCACTGTGATTTTAATATTTCTTAATTGAACCTTATTATAGTCCTTATTTGTTAAGTAAGCTATGCATTTAAAACCATATAAGCAATATTTTATTGAGACTCTCTAGGGTTTTTTTTTTTTTTAGCACAATGTTGCTTGTTTTGTCTTTTCAGTTATATCACCAGAAACAATTCAAAGCTGATTTATGTGTGCATACTCTTGTTTTATACTTTTAATGTGTCTGTTTCAAAATTCAGGTGTTGAAACTTAATTGCCACTGTGATTGCATTAAGAGATGGGACATTTAAAAGATAATCAGGTCAGGAGAGCTCCTCCTTCAACCATGGGATTAAGGTTCTTATTAAAGAACTTTCACTCTATATTCTGCTTGCTCACCCTTTTGCCTTCTGTTTTGTGAGGAAGGGAAAGTTTCTGCCCTCCAAAGAATGCAGCAGTAAGTTGTCAACTGGGAAGCAGAGAGCAGCCCTCACCAGACAGCGACACTGCCAGCACCTTGCACTTGAACTTCCCAGTCTTCAGAACTGTGAGAAAAATATTCTGTTATTTATAAATTATTTGGTCTCAGATATTTTGTTATAGCAGCACAAACAAGACACCTTGGGACAAAATGCTTTGTAATCTCTCTGTGATGGTAGTTATTGTATGCTCTGCTTTCTATAGATGACTGTATGCAATGCTAATATTTTTCATTGAAGCTTTTATATGGAAAATGTAAAGTACTAATCCTGTTTATATAGGAAAAATGAAGATATAATAAAAAAATGTAAGAAGATAGACACTGAACGATAGGCTGTTACTCTCCTTAGACTAAACATTGTGTGGATTTCCATGCAATGGGGATTTATCTCCATTGTTTTCTCTTTTAGAGAGGAAATCAAGGCTAAAAGCTATAAAACAAAAGCCCAGAAGTCTCACTAAAGAGCACCAAGGTAGTGAGTAAATCCTTTTCTTTGTTCAGTAGCAAGATAAAAGCAGAAATTAGGTTATAACTATAAATAAACAAGTGAAAATATACGTCATAATCTAATATGTTTTGTGGACCAACCTTATAATCAAATATGTTTTGTGGATCCTTATATGTCAAACGAACAAGAATGACTTTAACAGTACCTTTTGGTTTTCCATTTCTATGAATCATAGAAAGTTGAGTACATTGTGTGGTAGATTAGTTTTGTGCAGTAATAATATGTAGGTAATTTAATATCAAACCTATTTAGTAGTAACATTTAATTTTAAGACCAATAACTACAGTGTTATTTATGTAAGTTTAATATGCAAAATGGTAATTTGTGTTTTGAATTATCACCTAGGAAAATTAAGCTACAATTTAATGGTTTTCACTGACATTTAATTCCACAATAACTGATTACAGTATTATATTTCCATTATATATTTGAGCCTATTTTAACTTTATAGTGTTATAAATAATTTATCTTTCTTTCTCACTGGTTCTATTGCTATATAAATATTCTATAGCATGCATGCATTTCATCTATACTTTTATGTTAACATAATTTATCTCATTTTACATATTAATCACCTTATAATGTCTATAAAAATTCAACTAAAGTATTAATTTAACTTTATTGGGAAAATTTGCCTGAATTATTTTCTCTTTAATTTGTAGAATAGAAAAACTTAATGTATTTATGTTATGCAGAGATTGATATCTGGAAAATTCATGCTTATGAAAACTTAACAAATAAGAAAGAAATTCCTGAAAATTATTATGACATTACTTGAATTACATCTTGATTTGAACTGGAATTTGGAAAATAATGTTATTTTGACATTTTAATAATTTGATATTGAATTTTATTAAACTCTGGTCTTATTTTAATTATATATGTACAGTTTATACACTTACTGAAGAACAACTCCCTCCTGTTTTGAAACAATCTGCACTTTAGAATTTCTAGGAAATTTCCATGGAAACATATTTACTTCAGTTTTATATTAAGAATACAATTTAAAAGGTTAATTTCTAATATGGCTACTTCTAAATCAATTCAGCAATTATTGTATTACCCGACAACATCATAATAACTTATGTCAAACATTTTGCTTTGTCTTTAAAAACTGTAGCTTAAAATATGAAAACTGTTTTGAAATATTTTGATGGAAATATATTTAAATATTTTCAACTGAGTCACTTTTGTCTTATATTCTTCTTTGTTACAGTAGTAAACATTGCTCTATTTTTATATCTATCAAAGAATGTCCTGATTTTGTTTCTTTGTATGATTTAGATATATAATTCAGAATGAAAAGTTTATTTTTCAGTTGTATCCAAAATATTTATTTAATAAAAAATGATGTGATAGTTAATATATACTTAATATAGATTTACTTTGAGAAAACTGAAACAACAAACTTTATATACTTATAAAATACATATTAATAAATATAAAGTTATAAATTCATGACTAATAAAATTAATGATGAAATTAAAAGCATATGTATGGACAACTCAATATTATAAAACAAGAAAAATGTTATAGTTGTCAAAAAAAATTTTTTTAAAGAAATTAGATATCTCATGTTCTCTTAAGCAAATGCACTAAAACTCATCAAATATATGCAAATAAAAATCTATAACCCCTTTAAAAAAGTCAATATATAATTGGCTCAAGTTTAAAATTGAAAACTAGAGGAATCTTTAATATGTTAGAACTAAACATTAAAAATAATTGATCTCATGGAGATGATGACTGAAATGATGGTTACTAGAGGCTGAAAAGGGTTGTGAGGAGGGGAAGATAAAGGGGGGATGGTTGATGGGTGCAAAAATGTAGTTAGATATTTAGATAGAATGAAACATATTTGCTAGCACAATAAACTTACTGTAATCCATAATAAGTTAGGGAATACTTTGAATAAATAAAAGAGCAGAACTGAAATGCTTGTAACATAAAGAAATATTAAATTCCTGAGGTGATGGCTACCCCAAATACCCTGATTTGATAATTCACATTGTGTGATTGTATCAAAACACCACATGTACCCTATAAATATATGCAACTATTATGTACCCATAATAATTGAACATAATAATTTTAAAAATGACAAACATGTTTTATAGTAGTAATTTATAGAATGGGTGCTATTGTAAAAGTGGAAAACAACTGATAAAATATTGTCATTTTTTAATAATGAGGGAGAAAATATATCTGCTAATGATTAATTTTGGAAAAGGAATATAGAATATGGTAATGATGACCTAGATATATAGGCTAATTGATTAACATATATTGTGGCTGATAAACCTAAATAAAATAAGAGGAATAGAATATTAATATCATGCATTTACAGAAGACAATAATGATATATATATAATTTTAGAGAACTACACATGATGGCACTAAAAATATTTACTAATTTTTATTTTTAGCTAGATAAAGCCTATCCTTACAGAGTCTCTAAAGTATGTCCTCATAGTCCTTGAACCAACAGGATAAAAAGGTCAAAGCAATCTATCTTCATATTATCAATGAGAAAATTTTATTCCAGAATGTCAGAGCATAAAGGTTACTTTGATAAAAACAAAACAGATAAAAAAGTAATAATAACAATAACAATACAAACAGGATCTCTCAAATTATACAGTATATAAATTTCAGAAAGTTAAGCTTAAAAGATACTATCTTACTACTTGTACTCAAAGACTAGGGGCCTGTAATAATTGAAGAAATATATATATATATATATATATATATATATATATATATATATTCTTCAGTGAAGCTCTGAAACAAAATGTTATTTGGATGGTCCTTTTTAACAATCTCTGAAAAATACTGCAAATGTTGGAAATACTGAGAGGTTGAGTTTATCAATATAGAAGACCATTTTAATAATTTCATGAAACAAAAGCAAAACATATATAAGTTACATATTATATGATATAATATAACTATATGATATAGTTAACTTAAATCATATAATCCAAACTTAAATCATATAATCATATAATTAGGGTTGAAACACAATAATACTGTTGACAATGCATTCTGAGATTTAGAGTACATTTTGTGCTTCATCTTTTAATAG
Source organism: Microcebus murinus (assembly GCF_040939455.1). NCBI lineage: Eukaryota > Metazoa > Chordata > Mammalia > Primates > Cheirogaleidae > Microcebus > Microcebus murinus. The sequence continues at coordinate 21,738,587 of NC_134114.1, forward strand.
TTCCAGAGAACTAGGCAGTAAGTAGAGCATTAAATAAAATCTGCCTAGAACTGGCTACTGGACTAAAAGGTATACTCTAAAATAGTGAAAATATTGCACATAAAAGTTTATTGGCTATGGCCAAAAATGTTTGCTACGAAAAACATCTTTATAATGTAAATTATTCCATTATTTATTCTGTTACTGTTAACAATAAATGCCTGTAAGTTAAAAACCAACAAGTAAACAAATAAGAATACTATTTTTAAAAATATTTGCTATGGGAAGCCTAATTTATGATTAGAAAAACAAAGTATCAAAGAAAAGTTAAACAATCTAGCAAAATTTTTAAAAAATAATAATGCTTACAAATTCAAAATTATAGTTTCGTTGGCAAAACATATATAAAGTAATTAAATCCACTGAATTTTTTTTATGGGACAAGTCTTATACTCTGTGATGTCTAAAATAGTCTTATCACTGGATCACTAAAATAGCAATATAATTTTTCTTAATAAAACAGGGACATGTAAAAAACATTTCTTTTTTTAAAAAATGAATAGCTAAAAATCTATAGTAATTATAGTGAAGTCTATCTGGTAAAACTATATATGGATAAATTTGGAATCAAAAGAGGAACAGGAAAATTTCAAGTAAGTTTGGATTCTTGTGAACAATAAGCTAAAGTGTCCTGAGAGATTCATTCATTAATACTATATTTATAATGAGTGCATAGCTAAGGACTAATTCCATTAGGCTCAAAATGTAAGTTAAACACTTTAAAAAAAAAAGCTTACATGTAGAAATTTAAGTGCAGACCTGGAAAAAGGAAGGTTGTGAAGAAATAATGAAAAGCATTTAGTTTTGCAGATGCTGCCTAGAATCTACAAATCAGGTATACCATTAAATCATTAAGGAAAACTACTTGTAAGCCACAGCCTGTTTTTTAAGTCATTTGAACACTTAGGTGTATTGAAGTCATCTATTTTATTAAGGTTATAAATGTTGGAAATTTACTGGAGACATAAGTAAAAGAAAGAAAAAACAAAAACACATTAATAAAGGTTTTTAAAAAAATATAATCATATATTTGTGTGAACATTAAAAATATATGAATTACATAAAACACTTCCAATCTAGAGTTGAGTTAATCAAAAGAATGCCTAACAGCTTTTTTTTTTTTTTTTAACCAGGACAGACGAGCTTCATTAAACTTCTGCTCCAGAGAAATACAAAACCTCCAAACAGAAAACAAAACAAAACAATGGACTTAAACATAATTCTAGAACAAATGGGCCTAACAGACATTTATAGAACATTCTACCCCAAAACCACTGAATATATGTTCTTCTCATGAGTTCATGGGACATTTTCTGAGATTGATTACATTCTAGGCCACAAAACATGTCTCAACAAATTTAAAAAATATATAAATTATACCATGCATCTTTCTAGACCACAGTGGAATAAAATTAGAAATCAACTCTACTAGAAACACTCATCTCTACACAACGTCATGGAAAATAAACAACTTACTGTTGAATGATAGATCAAGGAGAAAATTAAGATAGATATCAAAAGAGTTTTTAAACTAAATGATAAGGTGACATATGTTATCAAAATTTGTGGGACACAGATAAAGCAATCCTCAGGGGAAAATTTATATCTATCAATGCCTACATCCAAAAGACAGAAAGATCACAAATCAACAGTCTAATGAATCATCTCAAAGAACTGGAAAAGGATGAGAAAACCAACCTCAAACCCAGCAGAAGAAAAGAAATAACAAAGATCAGAGCATAACTAAATGAAATTGATAATAAAAAAATACAGAAGATGAATAAAACAAAAAGTTGGTTCTTTAAAAAATAAATGAACTTAACATGTTTCTTGCTAGATTAATGAGAAGCAGAAAAGAAAGGACTCTAATAAGCTCAATCAGGGATGAAAAAGAGAAATTACAAATTGTACCATGAAAATATAAAATATCATCTTTGAATGCTATTAAAATCTCTATGCACATAAACTTGAAAATGTGGAGGAACTGGACAAATTCTTAGAAACACAAAGCCTGCCTAGGCTCAATCAGGAAGAAATAGAATTCTTGAACAGACCGATATCAATTACCAAAATTGAAGTAGTACTAAATTGAGAATGTAAGTTAAGAAAAATTATTTTTATGAGCATTGGGCAGTAAGAAATGCAAGTCAGTATTCTTGAAAGAATAGACACAAATTGAGTCAGCCAAATATTCACTCCTACTTTTCCAAGAGATGTTTACTGGCCTGTAGTGTAGGGGTATAAAGAACAAATAGAAACAGTCAGCCTCTCTATTCAAAGGAGGCAAAGATCAAATTCCAAGACAACCAATGTGGTTTAAGATTAGGATTTTGGGTACCAGAGAAGTCAAGGAAAGGGAAATCTAGAAAATCATGTAAAAATTTTCTTTTCACAGTTAGATATTATTATTAATTACCTTTCGGACTGTATGTACACATAGTAAGACTTGAAAAGGCAGGTAGAGGGCAGTTGCTAGGAGGCATGCAGTGGAGTGGAGATTGCAGTGATTGCACAGTGTATAGGATAGAGCAGAGTTCAGGCCCAGCCAGAGCAGACATTCCTCAAGCACTCTAGACACTCATTTGAGAGTGAAGCAGGGTCACATCCTATAAGTAAAAGCTATTTCCTATGAGTGATCAAAAAAGCAAATAAATAAGTAAATACCAAACCAATCATATAAAACAATTTTTCACATTTTCCACAAAAAATTACAAGGCATTGGCGAGATTAATGAAAATTGGCAGTAATTAAACTACTTGCCAGGAAAAAAGAAACCAAAACTCTTTATAAAGAAGCATCTATAGCATTTTCAACAATCTTGAATAGTAATTTATAATATATGTGTGTGTGTGTGTGTGTGTGTGTGTGTGCAGAAAATAAAACAGAGAGATAAAGTAAGTAACATAAACAGACCCCAAATGATCTTGACATTAGAGTGAGCCAAAAATAATTTAAAAGAGAGAAAAATGAAACAAAATGCATGATAAGATAGAGTTTATCAAAAAAGAACTATAATAAATATGTTAAAACAAATGAATATATAATTGGTGGCTATAACAACAAATTTAGTAAAAAATATAAAAATAGTAAATATAAATAGTAAAATAAATGTTCTAAGAAATTAATGACTAGTCAAAGAGAATATGCAAAATAAAGGAAAAGGGGATAGGAAATACAGAATAAATTGAAAAATATGAAATGTAGCGAAAGAAGAGAAAGAACAGAAAGAAGAGAAAGAAAAAAGGAAAGGTAAAGAAAGGAAGGAAAAGAAAAAAAAATAAAGAAATGAAAAATCTAATTTACTTGTAATATTATTTCCAGAGGAAAAGAAGAGAATGAGACAGAGGCAACATTTGGAGAAACAATGGTCTAGAGAATTCCGTACTTGATTTTTAAAAAATCAGTATATTCAAAAGCTCAACATATTCCAAAAACAATCACACTTAGAGACAATATGAATATTATAAAATTGTTGAAAATCAAAGATAATGAGAAAATCTTAATAGCCCCTAGAGAAAAAAAGCAAGAAACATTGACTTTCAACAGAAACTATGGAATACAGAAGAAAAGATGATATCTTTACAATCATGAGTGAGGGAGGGGCAGAATTCTATATTAAGAAAATATATCTTCAAAAATTAAAGTAAGGATATGCTCAGGCTAAAAAAGGAGAGATAATTTTTAAACAGCATTCTTCCATTATAAGAAATATTAAAACATGTTTTTAAAGTTGAAGAAAAAATGATCCAATATGTAAGAATGGAGATGCAAAAGAAATATAAAAATATAAAATATAAAAATATAAAAATCTATCAGCTGTTTGGCTACTAAACAACAGCAATGTCTTGTGGGGTTTATACTATGTTTAAAAGTAAAATATGACAACAATAGCAACAAATACTGATGAACAAATAGAAATAGTTTGTTGCATTTTTAAAATATGAGAATAAATTTAAAGCATATAAGTTAGTTACATATGCATTTGATAATTTACAGGGTATTTGTGAAATACAGTGATATTAAAATGTATGACATATATTAAGAGAGAAAATTCAATATTTAAAAAATGCCTATTAGAAGAAAGTGAGGCTGAATATCAATGATCTCAACTTCTAACTCAGAAATCTAGATATAAATAGTTCAAATCTAAAAAAAATAAATGTAGAAAGGAAAAAATTTAAAAAATGAGAAAGCATTGAAATAGGAAACAAATCTTCAATAAATAATATCAGTAAAGCAAAATTTTGCAGCTATAAAATGATGAATATGATAAAACCTCTCCAAGATTGATCAAAAAAGAGAGAACACAAATTATCAGTATCATGTATAAAATAGAAGATATCTGTATAGATTTTACTGGTAATGAAAGAACAAGGAATATTATTAATAAATTATTGCTGACAAATTAGAAAATCTAGATAAATTTTTAAATTATTTGAAAATCAAAATTTACCAAAATATGTATAAGTAAAAATAAAATATTCTATAATGTTAATTTTAATTTTAATTACTTTCCTCAAAGAAAGTTCCAGTACTGTGTAAATACAAGGGTAGCAAACTCTATCATTTTCACTAGTTAAAATATCTATATTTCATGATTAGTCTTACCAAATATATTTAATGAACATAGAATTTTAAATTGGCTCTTATTTTACTTAAACAAATTGAAGATACTGAACTTTTTTGTGGCTTGCATTGTTGCTGTAGAAAAATCTGCTTTCAGTGACTGTTTCTCCTATGAAGCTAATCTAAGTTTAGTTTTGGTTTTCCCTGTTACTGTTAGGATCATTCTCTTGTGCTCACTTTGACAACACATGCACTAAAATTGGAGCCATCCAGGGAAGATTAGCATGACTCCTGCACAAAGATGACACACAAATTTGTGAAGATTGCTCCTTTATTTTCCTTAAATTTTCAGTAATTTCTTGACGATGCATATTTTCTTTGCATTTGTTTCATTTTCAAAACATTTGTCCATTTTTAGAGTTTCCAGTATTGTGCCAAAATGTTATAGCTTGGGTTGCATCTCACTCTACATAAAAGCATGGCTGTTTTATAGTACGTGTCTGATAATTATAATAGTTAAAATTCCTGTTGAGTTTTTCTATTGTCTATTGTTTTTGTGGTTTCCTATTCATGTTTTAATGTAGTTTAATGATCCTCATTATCTTTGGTTGGTTGCTGGACATTATGGTTTAAAGTTATTTTTAGAAAAAAAATATGAACTATAGGTTCTTTTTATCTTCCCTACATGCATGATTTTATTTGGTCAAGTACCTTGTTTCACTAACAATAGAAAATCACCTTAATCTAAATTCATGACTTGAGATTTGAAAAGGACATCTGTTTTACTGATGGTGGTTATGTGTAGAGGTTTGTGGTACTAATACAGTAAATGGATGGGCTTCCTCCTCTGCAGATCCTGAACTCCAACTTTTGTTCTTCATTCTTTTGGCTTCTCACCTTCCCTCTTTCATACTGTGAAATACTCCTAAAGTCAACCAGACTGATGTCTCTGCATTTTTATCTTTTTAGCATCATGGTCTGGTAATTTCAAAATTCTTCAATTGCGATATTTCTAAAATTGCTTTCTTTAATTTTGCAGAATTATTTTCACTGATTTTCTTATCTTTCAATTGCTCCTAAATGTAAATCTACTTTGTGTTCTACTAGAGCTAAAAATCTTTAATGATTTTACAGCAAACAGGACAAATATACTATGTTGAACAATAAAAAATGTTTAATTTCTTCAGGGAAAGTTCTGGATCATAATGCCTGACTTTAGATCCAGGCTCTACCTCTTATTCTCTTTTCTTATACCATATGCTATCCTCTCTCCCCTTCAGTTTTATAACATATAAAATTATAGTAACTAATTTAGACATTTGTTAGACGACCATCACTTTTACAAAAGTTAACACTTAAGAACTATGGTTGATGTATAATAAGTACTCAGATTTTATTATTACTATTACACTTTGTTTTCTATATCCTACTACATATTACAAAATTAAATGTAGATATTACTTCTTGTAAAAATATTTATTGCCAAAGCAAAATTATTTTCTGTGTGCTTTTCTACACTGTGTGACTTAAAGAAAGGTTAATTTATTTTTATATTATTTATATTGTTTATGGTAAAGTCAACTTGTATACCTATGGATTATAAGTCAAAGTCAAGTAAAAGTTTAAGGTAAAATTCACACAATATTCTAGCCTGCCATAAGCCTCTTTGGGGTACTCAGTGATTGCACTGAGTGTATAATTTAGCTCAGCTCTTACACTCAGATGCACAGCTAGACATTCAATTTTCTGTCTGAGCACTTATAGCATGATTCTCTTCCTCTTTTGGAATGCACTAGGCATAATAGCAAGCTTTTGAATCTTACATGTTTTTCTATCCTGACCACTTTATACTAGAATGTCTAATAAATGTCTATTCAAAGGATGCATGAGTCAGTGAATGAAGGATGCTTTAGAAGAGGCAAAGCCAAAATGAAAAACCAAGACATCTTTGCAGTCATGAGCTAGAATTATGTCATATATTTGAAGAGACCTCAAAAAAATTCTCATCCAGACATCCTTCCATTTTAAACTTTTGTAGTTAAAAAACTGGTCCAGACTCATGACATTAATTTCTTTAAAAATTACTGACTGAGATTTTTTTGCTATATACACAAAGCATTATGTAAAGTGCTTTGCAAATTAAATGTTAAGAAATATTTTTGGCCCTTGAGGGGACATTGAAAAACTGCAAATGAGGAAACATTTTCTAACCTAATGATCTAATCTCTTTATATTTCTTTTATAAGTACAAACTGGCCATGGCCACTGTCTTCAGGCTCATTGTTCTTGTCATGATCAGACACAGCTGAGAGCAATTAGTTGACATTTTCAATATTTTACCTGGAAATCCCCTTAGTCAAACTCAAAGGTTCATTAGTTATAGTTTGCATTTCAAGTTTCTTGGTGATAGTTTTGCCAACTGCTTTGCTATTACATAGCAGAGTTTGCCCTTTTACCATCAACCAATACCATTTTCCTTACTATTTTGCAGTCTTTACTAATGATAGACATTTCATTTTTTCAGCTTCTGCTCACAGAAAGTCATGGAGTCAATGTCAAATATTTTAGATTTTTGTTATGGCAGCATCCCACACTGAAACAATTTTTGAATCAGCTGTATAATAAACTTGCTGAAAACACAATTAAAAAATAACTTTTTTTTCTTCCACATAAATCCACAGATAAGCTAGAAAGTTTTCTGTCTGAAATTGCCTCAGTGAGAATCTAGCAGTCCCAACTGAGACCATTCTAGAACAACCAGCCTGCCAACACAAAATTTAAGAGAGCTCAGATAAAAACAGCAGAAAGACTTACCTGACCCACAGTTAATTGCCAACTTCTAAGGGAACCAAGCTGAGATTTAAAAAGCCGTTCATCTGACCTGTCAACTTATAAGCAATTTTTAGACACTGTTTTAAGCTACTGATGTTTAGATGGTTTGTTATAAAGCAATAGCTAACTAATCCTTCAAATTGAAATATTTTGAAAGGATTTTTCTTCTTTATTAAAAACAAAGTCCCTAAAATTATAGGCTAAAGTATAATGTAAAACCAAAACAAAAGAAGAAAACAAAGTAGGCCTGTAAAGAATATTTAATTTGCGAACATGTTGACCAATTCAGCAGTACTGAGACGGATGTAGAGTAAAAAAATGAAAAGCATAGTTTAATATTCATTACCCTATAAGACAAATAAAGAAAAACATTTGACAAGATGCTTAAATGTTAAAAGACATTTTGATGAAATATAAATGCAAATTAAGATGGAAATTCTTGGCCGGGCGTGGTGGCTCATGCCTGTAATCCTAGCTCTCTGGGAGGCCGAGGTGGGCGGATTGCTGGAGGTCAGGAGTTCGAAACCAGCCTGAGCAAGAGCGAGACCCCGTCTCTACTATAAATAGAAAGAAATTAATTGGCCAACTAATATATATAGAAAATAATTAGCCGGGCATGGTGGCACATGCCTGTAGTCCCAGCTACTTGGGAGGCTAAGGCAGGAGGATCACTTGAGCCCAGGAGTTTGAGGTTGCTGTGAGCTAGGCTGACGCCATGGCACTCACTCTAGCCTGGGCAACAAAGTGAGATTCTGCCTCAAAAAAAAAAAAAAAATGGAAATTCTTAAGAAAATAGCAATAAGATATATAATTTCTTAAAATAATATTAAACATGCTGAACATATTTCCTTCAAGTATTTATCTTGGTATTTTAAATATATAATTAAAAAGAAAGGCTTTGCAGATATAGAAAGGCTAGAAACTCCTTTTTAAATTGTATATGAATCACGATTATATTATTTTTAATAAATCTATACAAAATGCGAAACAAGCATTTGAAAACAATGTATCTCCAAGCCAAACAAGTGAGGTAAGAGGTTTGCATATTTTGTATATTGTTTTATCTTCAACACCTGGGATTTTTGCTTGACACACAGTAGGTAGTTAATCCTGTTTTAGTTTATAAATAAGTGAATTATAAGAAATGAAACAAAAAGCCATGGGGTACTGACTTTTTCTCTTATCTGAGAAATGGCTGAAGTTTAATTATGCCTAATATTTTCAAGCATGTGTGTGGGGCCATTATCAAACCTCATTGTAAAACAACTTTTCCAGTTTTGTCAAAGTTCCAAATTTGCTTTCTAGGACCACGTAGGAAGTTGTGAACCATGGCCTTCCTGACTCACATGGTAGGGGGCATTCAAACAATAAAATATCTTCCCATAAATGGAGGGATGTGCACAATGTCTGTGGATGCATCAGGAGCCTTGGCAAGTTTCTAGGATGATATAAAATAAAATATCCACACAATACACAAAAGATATTTTATTCATTCAAGAAAGATTCTTTATGTGTGTCAGACATACAGTAAAGCTTTTTAAATCTTTTAAGGCAGAGTGTACTTTTATGAAACGCATTGGTCATTGTTTACTGTCTAGGCCAAAGAATAATGAGACATAATAATGAGACAACATTCCAAAATAATAACAATTTTGGAAGTTCTTATAATCGCAATTTGAAAAGTACCAATTCCATTTCCTTATAATTATTTGTATACTTTAACATAATATTTAAAATATGTAGAGTTTAATTAAAATTAAGATAGACTTATTAATGCATATATTATATGAGTTTCAATAAACTTTCTAGTGGATTTTCTAGAAAGGATTAGAACTGTCTTTAAATTATCATTAATACATATTCTGAGTAGAGCTATCTCACTGAAATTTGATGAGTGTTATGCATCTAATTTTGAACAAGTCAACTTAAATTTCATCATGATTAATCCTTTTAAGTTACCCTGAAGCATGTTTTATTCATAGAGTTATATAGCACAGTATTAGTTTACAGTAATTAATAGAATATTTATAAGAATCCGGAAAACTTGCAAAAATACAATATGCTTGCAAATTCTATGTTTTTGCAAGCAAAATATCAGTAAGATTATCAGGAAAGTAAATCATGAAAGCAAAAATGCTGCATTTGTTATTTGATAAAAAATTAAGTTATTATCACACTGTGAAAAAATAACTTCAAAACCATCTCTTAACTGGTTAATGAAAGTCACTCCCAAAGACAGTATCTCTGTATTGTTAATGCTTCCATCTATCAGGCAAGTTTGGCTTATGTAATGTAGTTCACCTTGAAAACAAGCACTTAGTATACAGCTGGCCACAGTTATCTATTGCGGCAAAATTACCCCTTTCGCTAGCATTTATTAAGATTCTATTTACATGAGGCATTTTATTCCCTGTGTTACAAAACTACTTAAGGCTTCAAAGCATGCTGCTTTCCTCTGCACAGCCAACGAAGGCAATTAATATTTTAGGTAGACTGAACTAAGCCATAAAGAAATGGGTAAAAGCATTTTTATTGTGTTTTTCTCCTTATAAAATAATATATGCATATGGGAGGAGAAGACACTGGAAGTGCACAAATGTACAAAGAATGAAATCCACCATAAAACTGTCACTCACAATAGCCATAGTTAATATATTTCTGGGATTTTTTTCTGTTCACTCTAATCATTAAGATAATAGTATATAGTACATCATAAACATATCCCATGTTAGTAATATTCATAATTAACCTTGATGTAAGAAAAGTTCTAGAAGTGAATGTATAGTGTAAAATTCATAAAGCTGTATAGCACAGAGGTGAAATTGAGTATGTAAGTTTGGACAAACTGCTAAACCTCTTTCATCTCCATTCTCTTCTCTATAAAATGGAAATAAAAATAGTTCCTATTTCATAGCCTTGTAACAAGAATGAAATTGGCTAACTCATGCAAAACTCTGGAAATATATATCGCAAAATAAAAATATTTTAGATATTCTTTTTGGGTGTTATATAAATTTTCAAGCAGCTTTCCTGAAACAGTGAACACTTCCTACAGAAGTACAGCAGTATTAACTGGTTCATACACACATAGGCTATTGAGTGTGTACATTTGCGTGGGTGTAATAAATTAAAATAATAACATTAAAAATATCTTAATCATAGTTTTCTTGATATCATGAAAATAGTCCTGAGACAGAAAAAGAAGCTAGAAAAAACATCTAAATATGAGGTTAATAGAACACTATTTATAACCAAGCACTATGGAATCTTCACTCACTATATATTTCAGGATAAACCATAACTAGATTTACATGATTTTAAATCAAACCTTCTTAATTCTTCCTTCGAGATGTCTACCTATTCAGTCTCATCAACCCAAATTCATATCATCCAAGTACCAGAGGTTCTAAAGATTTCACCTTGTAACTATCCTGAAATCGTATTTAACTCTTTATGCTATTAAGCATGAATCTCATCCTCCATTTATGCTCTGTGGACTATATTTATAGAGAAAAGCCTGGCTTTCTCCGTTGCTGTCAGAGGTATATTGGGCTCTAATGCCTCATAGACAAAACAGCCTGTTGACACGCATGCGTTCATGAAGAACTTGGTGTACAAAAGCTACCTGATCCACTACCTCTGTTTCCTTCAACTGTCAGTTTCACTTTTTGATTATTTGTCACAGGGGATTTTTTTCCCTTGGCTGGAGATTCAGCCTCTCATACTACCCTCAGTAAGACTGCCCACAATGCCAAATTCATCTCCACAAGTCCAAATTAAGTTTAGAAAATTATTCTTTAATTGAGGCCCATAGAAAATCAGCAGGCATACTTGAGGGTGTATATTATTACTAAAAAAGATCCCACTTAAACGTGTTAACTCCTATATACTGTCTGGCTTCTAGGTTCATAATTTTCAGTACACCAAATTATATGCAACACTTAAATAGCAGTATTTAAACAAGTGTGCAAATTTGCTACATGTGTTTCAGGCAAACTTCCTATTGCTGAAAATATTCACTACTATACAATTAGGGATATTTGGGTTTTTTGTACAGCAAACTGAGTCATAACCTATCCCACCACTAATTTGTTTTTCTATCAAAGAATCATTGTTAAATTAATAAAACTTCTTATTTGCTAGCTTAAAAACCTTTTTGTCTAGCATATTTGATTTTTATAGTCATATTTAGCTCAGTCATATTAAGTGAGAGTTCTTAAAATTACAAAGACAATGGTCATTTTATTATTTTGCCTAATAAATATAGGTTTCCATATAGAAGTCCAGTTCAGCCAAAATTAACTTTTCTTAGTTGAGATTAGTTTATTGAGATTTTTAATTTTATGAACAACATTATGACATGAAAAAAATAGAGATTTTACATGAAAAAATAGAGATTTCCTATTATAGAATCCTTTAATTGAATTTTATTCGAGTATATTTAGTAAAATTTATCTATTCATGAGGAAGAAGGCAATAATTTCTCTGACCTATTTTTAAATGGTTTTCCCTTTGGCATGGAGATTTCCTCAGGAAAAATAAAAATAACATAAGCATGCAACAAAAACAAAACCAGCAAAAACAAGTAGCAATTTCTCATGTTATTCATCTACCTTAGAGGTAAATACTGGTTTCTATATTGAAAAAATAAAAAGAAAGGTAATTAAGCAGCCCTTACAGTAATGCAAAAGACGCTAAATATTATCAGTAGGTCGTTGAGTTTAATCATGAGCAGGGACCCCCTACTTTGGTTCCAGTCCCTTTGGTGTTGAGAGAAATAGAACAATACATTTATTTAGAGTATATAAAATTTCCTGTAGGACAATACATCAATTCACAAGATACTTTCCCCCCCAGATAGCACTACAACCAAGTCTTCAAGAGAATATTTTTCATTTTACAGATCTGCTTTTAATTTTTGACATAAAATATTTAAACCATTTAACTCATGGGAGTTGACATGTTGCTTTATGTTTTCATTAAGAATTCCTCCCTTTATTGATATGGAATGCTATGGATGGTGGGACAATACATGCAAATAGCAATACATGCAAGTAAGAAAATTAAAATCTAGAATACATGCATTAGCCAATAAGTACAGATTGTTTTTCATTTCCTCATCCCCTACCTCTATAGTGGAATCTCCCCAATGTCATCAATCTGCTGCACTCAAAAAGGTGACTGGCCCCTTCAAGATATGGTACCTCAGAGTGGGTTCCATAGTAGCCACTTAGAATAGGCAATTCCTAGGCCACATGTTATGGAGGGAAATACAAAATATTGAGTCCATATAGAATGTCTGCTTCAGTATTCCTGTCCATACTGTTCATGACTCCACTGAGCAAACCCTCAGATCATGAAAGGAAGAAGCTGACTGATACAGCAAGACAAATTATGAAGAAACTTTGGAATTCATTTATATGGGTGTTGGGAAAGGCAGTCACCTGCATTCACTCTTTTGACCCCAAGTGGGCCACATAAGAATGGGTCCCCAGCCTTCCTTAAATAGAAATAAAGAACTCTTATATACTGACTAAGTTTATTGCCTTGTTGGGGAATATCTTTTCAGACTCAGTGAGTACTCCCTTGTTGTGCTTATGCATGCGTGTCATATGGTAACTGGCCAGCCCCACTACTATAGCCATTCTGGCAGGAAGGGGGTGGGGTCTTTCCCCTGCCACATGGGGCAATGCATGCAGACCATTGTCCTGTGTCTGCTGCTCCATGAAACCCATTGACCCTGGGGAACTGACATAAATACTACTGAAGCTCCTCTGTCTGTTCTCTATGTGAGTAAAATGTTGTTCCATCTAGCACCTCAGTGAGGGGTATCTTTCTTGGTCACCCTGAGCTATAGAGTGGATTGATGCCCTCAGGACTTTGACTCCCAAAGGAGTGAGACTTCTCTCCTATAAGTGATAACAGGTGTCACTTGTTTGACAATAGGACACATATTTTAACACCCTGGGCCATTTTGAAAAAGACCACCTACATATCTCTTTTCAAAATCTATCTTCATATTCAGTTCTAGGTAATTTTCTAAACTATTACCAAAATCCTATTATTTAATATTCTTTATTCAGATCATCTATCCTTGAAAAAAAAATGGACTGTGCAATGCTTTGCTGACTTAGAGGATTTATTTCTTTACTCTCTTTCTGGCCCAGCCCTTAGTGGTTTGAGACACCTTGGAATTCCACTTCCAGCTCTTTCCGCTTAATTGGGCAAAGCTATTTGTAATACAACCAGATCCTTATTAATCTTCCTCAAAGGAAACTTTATGATTTTTCTGTGAGAGGAAAAACTGCATACCTTCTACACCACTTATATACTCTTATATCCCTGCATATATTTTCCTTGAAGCACTTGCCACAGCTGCAAATTTACTTGTGGTTACATGCTCATTTTAGAGGTTACTAAGTTCTCCATTCATCTAAGGTTACTTAAGGCAAGAATGAGTTTGGCTTATTTTACCCTTGACTCTCTTGTACAAAATACTTAATAAGGGATCAGCATACATTTTATAAATATGTGAAAAAATGATGAATACTCTCAATGTCAAAAAACAAATAAACCACATATATGGGAAAATCTATTTTTTCTCTTAATTTTCTTTTGTCGATATAATATTCTAACTTGAGAGTTGAAAAGGTCCATATAAGTTGTTTGTAGATAATTTTCATAATGTCTTATGATAACATTCCCAATTTTTCTATCCCCTAGTGTATCTTCAACCATAGAAACTTAATTTTATAGAATAGCTTTTCAAAAGGGTTTCATTTTTTTGTAATATATCTTTTTTTTTAATTTTTAGTATACTTTTAGATTCACATAAAAGTTTCAAAAATGCCCATAAATTCTACACTTAGCTTCTCCAACTGTCAACATCTTTCTCTATTATGGTATACTGGCTTATCTTTTATTTTCTTAATTTATTTTTAATTAATTAATTTTTAATTAATTAATTATTTGGAGACACAGTCTTACTCTGTCACTGTAAATAGAGTACAGTGACATCATCATAGTTCACTGCAACCTCAAATTCCTGGGCTCAAGTGATCTTCTTGCCTCAGTCTCCCAAGTAGCTGGAACTACAGTCGTGTGCCACCAGACCTGGCTAATTTTTCTAGTTTTAGTAGAGATGGGGTCTAACTCTTGCTCAGGTGGTCTCTAACTCCTGAGCTCAAGCAATCATCCCACTTCGGCTTCCCAGAGTGCTAGCATTACAGTTGTGAGCTCCTATGTCTGACCTTATAGTTTATATTTTAAAACCAATTATATAGACCTGCTATATGAACAAAGTTAGGCACAGGTTGAGTCACACCTTTTGCTCCTTTTCTATACTATCTCTGCTTTATCTCAGGTTTTTCATCATAAACTGATAACAAAAATAAATAGAAAGGTAATTATCTGACCAACATCAGTGGATATTCAGTAGTTTCTATTTTAATAATTTAATTTAAACAAAATGTATAACCAAGAGCTTAATAGTAGTTACTTCTGGGAAATAATAGAGGCTTTCAATTACAAGAAAGTCACAAACTTGAAATATTAAAATACTGAAGATTCAATTAAGAAGCACTGTTCTGTATCTCTTACTATTTATCACTCCACAAAAATGGTTCACTCTGAGAGTATAAATGGGAAGATATAAAATCACATCAGCAGGACAGTGATCATAAACAGGCAGGCAATATCTAACAGCACGCCCTATTTACTTGGTACAATTTTTTACGTTAGTTTTATAAGAAAAACTCTTCAAGGACAGTTTCTCTTAATGTCTGTGGAGTAAGTTATGTACTCTCAAAATTGGATATTTATGAACACTTTTTGAAAAATAAATATACTCATATACATATTTATTTAAATATACAAGTTTTCCTAAAATGACTGACTCTAAAGTCAATCTTACAAAGAGCACAAACTTCAGGAACCATATTGTATAATTGGGCTACATATATGATTTTCTATGCACATGATTTTAAAATGTCCCTTTTTAATTTAAAACTAAAGCTACTGTGGAATATTTTTAAACTAACCACATTGGCTCCTAATTACATTTCTTTAGATTCAGTAAATTATTACAATCTATAGAGTACATGGGAAGTTTATGTTTACTAACTGATCAATGCAATTAAACTTGTTTAGAGGAGGACCAAAATTACTCAGTTTCTTTGGTTGTTGATGGTAAACTGAAAAGCAGAAACACTGAGATATTTTTAGAAGGTCAAACAAGAAATATGGTGTAAAATAAAAACAAACATCTTGCTTCTAATTTCCATCTGAATGTTTCTTTTTGTTTCATTGTAATATTACATATTAAAAAACTAAAGTTAGCAAATTTGAAATATATGCTCTATCAAAGAAAAATATTTTCTCTAACTTTTCAAAGATAAAGTGTTGTGTTCCTATGTTTGGCTAAAAATCAGGAATTAGTAAGTGGTAAAGGATTAATTTTTGAATAAATGAATGGTTTTAGAGAAGCTTACTATCACCACCAAATTGCTTTCTGCTCTAAAGTCATATAAAGCGTAATAAAATTTTATAGCTACATGGATCTATGAATATTGCCTTTGATAAGTTAAAGTGAAGTAGGCAAATATTTTTATTACAATACAAATAAATTATTTCTAAATAAAATGGATATTGGGCTATATTCACATCAAGAATTGCAGAAAAATTTGTAAATATTGGTAAAAGACTTGATATGACACTTTATAGAAGAAAATTTCAGTCATAAATAGAAATATGAAAAGCTAGCAAACATTATTAGTCACCAGGGAAAAGCAAATTAAACCTTCAATGTGATACCTACCATAATCTGTATTCTAGAAAGTCTGTCATGAAATATCAAGCAATATTACTAAGTGCTCAAATGTTTCACAAGTATAACTCTAGTGCTCTGCTATTGAGAGTATAAATTTGTATAATTGGTGTGAAAAACTTTTTTGTCAGTACATACTATTAGCAGAACACATATTAATAAAATACTCTGAATTTGAAATTTAGCTTCAACGTATATAATAAGAACATCCAACTGAATGTATCCATATATTCAGCAAAAAAAACCTTCAAAAATGTTCATGGAACCATTCTTCATGCTTGCAATTAAGAAACAACACAAATATCCACAACCAGCAGAATGGTTAAATGAATGTTGGTGTATTTATAAAATAGAATATTATATAGCAATGAAAATAAATTAATTATTACTAAATAAAAGAACAATGAGTAAATCTTACAAAATTTAATTTAGCTAATTAAACCAAAAATACAATCGTCACACACCACATACACAACTATAATAGTTTAAAAACAGGCAAAAAGCAAAACTAGTATATGGTGTTAGAATATAATCAAAGTCTACTTTTGGGATAGGCTAATGATTAGAGTGATGCCACAAAGGGGCTTTCTAACTATGGAAAATTGCAATATATCATTTGATTGCATATAAAATGTAATCAAAATTTATAGCTTACATGGATGTATGAATACACATCAGAAAATTAATATCTTTTGACAAGTAGAAGTGAATGTATACTGTAAAAATATGGCATAATACTCATGAAAGTGCAATAAGGCACCCATACAAATTAATATAGAAAATGAAGATGTAAGATCTTTCTTCAAATTTTAGGAGAGACTTGTATAAAAAATAGAGGACAGACAGAGCTATAATCACTGAGGTAAATTACAGGAGCTAGACCTATTTCAAAATTAGCAAATCATATTCTATCAGAGCTGTCCAGAAATTGAATGGAATATTACCTAGATTCATGAGCCATTCCATCATCAAATTTATTGAAAATAGGATAGATTTTATTTTTCAGAGTTATTTATCCAGTTATTAATTTTTTTTTGTTTTCCCCTAATAATTACTTACTGAGAATTTCTTGGTGCGATCTATTTTTCTAAAAGTATCCTGTAGAATGGATTTTTTTTAATCAGCACAGATGAAATACTTTTCATTATTCATCATTTAACTTAAGAATTTGTGATAGTGTTGAAAAATATTCAACGATGCTTGTTAAAGTACAGGAAGGTAGATTTTATTCAAGATCATTGTGATAGGTAGAGAGACCCCTACAACAGTCCTGAAGTGAAGGAGGATTGGGCTCAACTCCAGACACAGCATGGACAAGTGGGAATTTATAGCTAAGGAGTAGAGTGGGCATCAGGGTTGTAAAATTGCTAAGAGGAAATATCTGGGGTAAGGGTGATTCTGACTAAATTGACTGATAGGATTCTTGTTGAAGACAGGCCAGGATGATCAAACACCATCTGAGGTAGAGCAGAGGAAAAGAAATTTGATCAGATATCCAGGATGATTAGGTATTGGGAATGAGGGCTTCTTGCTAAACTGACTTAGCAGAGTTCTTTGCTGAAACTTTATTTTATAAGGAATTGCACACAGAGGGGTCTAGGAAACGGTTCAGAAAGTCTCATTAAAGTTTGCCCAAGTGAACAATCTTTGTCAATAGTCAAACTAAAGTATGATATATCATAATGTTTAATTTATGTGCCGTGAATTCAGATTCCCGATGTTTGAAATCTATGTCCATATCTTACTGGCTTAGTAACTAGAAACTTACTACAAGCTTCTATTTCTCAACTATAAAATGTGGATAAAATGGTATCTACCCAACACATTTTGTAAGTAACACCGTAAGAGATATTCCTGGCTGTATTGAAAGCATCATATGTGTTAACATCATAGGTATTATTAATATTATTTTTTTAAGGCCACTAGTTAAATATAAAGACAGTTTTACATGTTTAACATTCTGAACAATGACTATTTTTATAGTCACAATACAACACACATGAATATGTTTGTTTTAGTTTAGATGGATAGTTGCATGTGTATGTGTGTGAAAAATAAAATAAATTCATGAGAGATAAATTGAATTTTTATAAAAAGCTTAGTGATAAACTTTTTTCATTTTTATTATATTGACCTTATATAAAAATCATACCACACAGTCCTGAGCAATTCATGCATTTTGGATGTCCCACCTCCCTTACTGCACCATATTATTATGTGCTTCAAAGTTGTGTGACACTCAGTCAACAACTTTTATCCTTTTTTATCCAAAAGTTATTCAGCTACGTTTTTCATTTCATGGGTCAGTTACTTTTTTTGTTCTCATCCATGAAGGATAAGCCCTACCTTTCTAAGTGCTTTGGAGGCAGGTAGTGTGAGTCTTAACTCCATTATGGATCTTGGTTTGTTACAGATGAATTACTTCTCTTTGATACAACTTGAGCAATATATCTAGCATGTGGGAAAATGTCATCTCTGTGGAAGAAGAAATACAATTCAGACCAAAAAGATGCTTCTCTTATTTAAAACGAATGGTGGCTATTGGTGGATGACAAATCCACAGTCAGTTTAAAGCTGCTAGTGAATTGTCTGTCGAAGAATAGACATAGCTAAAAAAAATTTATATGGATCGTGTAGTTGTACCATGGGTAATTTCTTTTAGAATAAGTTAAAGTACTAAATGTGAATAATAGAAGCCATGAAACCTAATTTTGATTTTCTTTTTTAAGTGAAGTAAGAGAAAAATGGAAATTGTATCATTTTCCGAGTGTGCAAAAAAGAAAGGTCAAGTATGTAGGCTTACAGAGATGGTTAGAAAGACCTAGGATGAGGGCAATTGAGGTAAGGAGATCTCTCGCTCTCTGTCTCGTTCTCTCCACACTCAGTAAAAGTTCTGTTTTATTTTTCTAACAACACGTGAGGATCAAACTGTAGAAGTCCTTTCAAATTGATAAATTCAGAAATAATATGACAGTAATATTCATTGAGATTTAAGTAGTAATATATATATATATTTATTTTTATTTCAGCATTTATAGGGGTACAAATATTTAGGTTACGTGTGTTGCCTTCTTCCTCCTTTCCTCCACTCCACCCCCAGAGTCAGAGCTTCAAGCCTGTCCATCCCCCAGATGGTGTGCATCATACTCGTTATGTATGTAAATGCTTATCCCCTCCTCGCCCCTCCCATTTGCCTGACACCCAATAAATGTTATTCCTTTATGTCTACTTAGGTGTTGCTCAGTTAATACCAATTTGCTGGTGAGTACATCTGATGCTTATTTTTCCATTATTGGGATACTTCACTTAGTAGAATGGATTCCAGCTCTATCCAGGAAAATACAAGAGGTACTATATCACTATAGTACCACTATAGTACCACTATAGTACCACTATATCACTATATCATCATCATTGTTTCTTTTTTTTTTTTATTTCGGCATATTATGGGGGTACAGATTTTAAGGTTTCAATAAATCCCCTTTGCTCCCCTCCCCCACAAGTCTGAGTTTCCAGCATGACCATCCCCCAGATGGTGCACATCTCACAAATTATGTATATATATACCCGCCCCTCTACCCCCTGCCCAATAACCTATTACTGTAGTACCTATGTGTCCACTTAGGTGCTACTCAGTTAATACCAGTTTGCTGGAGAATATATCTGGTGCTTGTTTTTCCATTCTTGGGATACTTCACTTAGTAGAATGGGTTCCAGCTCTAACCAGGAAAATATAAGTTGTGCTATATCACCGTTGTTTCTTAGAGCTGAATAGTACTCCATGGTATACATATACCACATTTTATTAATCCATTCTTGGATTGATGGGCATTTGGGCTGTTTCCACAGCCTTGCAATTATGAATTGTGCTGCTATAAACATTCGAGTGCAGGTGTCTTTTTTGTAGAGTGTCATTGGATCTTTTGGGTAGAAGCCCAGCGATGGGATTGCTGGATCAAATGGTAGATTCACTTGTATCGCTTTAAGGTATCTCCATATTGCTTTCCACAGAGGTTGAACTAGTTTGCAGTCCCACCAGCAGTGTAGGAGTGTTCCTCTCTCTCCGCATCCACGCCAGCATTTGTTATTTGGAGACTTTTTGATAAAGGCCATTCTCACTGGAGTTAAGTGATATCTCATGGTAGTTTTGATTTGCATTTCCCTGATGATCAGAGATGATGAGCATTTTTTCATATGTTTGTTGGCCATTCTTCTGTCTTCTTTAGAAAAGTTTCTCTTCAAGTCCTTTGCCCACTTTTTAATAGGGTTATTTGATTTTTTCTTGCTGATTTTCATAAGTTCTAAGTATATTCTAGTTATCAGCCCTTTATCGGATATATAGGATGCAAAAATTTTCTCCCATTCTGTAGGTTGTCTGTTTACTTTCATGAGTGTTTCTTTAACTGTGCAGAAGCTTTGTAGTTTGATCATGTCCCATTTATTTATTTTTGTTGCTGCTTTGATTGCCTTTGGGGACTTCTTCATAAACTCTTTGCCTAGGCCGATGTCTAGAAGAGTATTTCCAACATACCGTTGTTTCTTATAGCTGAATGATACTCCATGCTATACATATACCATATTTTATTAATCCACTCGTGTATTGATTGGCACTTGGGGTGTTTCCACATCTTTGAGATTGTAAATTGTGCTGCTATAAACATTCGAGTGCAGGTGTCTTTTTCATAGAGTGACTTTTGTTCTTTTGGGTAGAAGCCCAGTAATGGGATTGCTGGATTAACACATAATATATTTTTTGAGTAATCAAGAATTTAATAAAATAAATGACTTTTTCTGGCTGAAAATCACCTTAAGAGTAGTTTGTGATTCTCAGCAATTTTAAAATACAATGTAAATAGGAATTTATAATATTATCAACAAACTGATTTACTTCAAGATAATGAGATATTGTTCATGCTAACTATAAGTTTCACTGGATTTCTGGAGAATTAAGTATGACTACAAGGAATAAACATGCATATGCACTTTCTTCAGACTTAAGAGCTACCTAAAGTATTAAAATGCAAGAAATAATGATGTGTTTAAAGCACATGGCTGTATCAGTGGAATTTTATACAATGAATAAGAAGTAAATTTTACATGAGCAAAGGTGCTTTGCATTTTTCTTGTAGAAATAGTTTGCAATCATTTTTCAGTAAAATGATATAAATTATGTAACAACAAATCAAAAAATTGAAACAAATGCAAAGGTATAAGAAACATATAATCAATCACAATAATTGTAATTATAAAAATATTTTATAGAATTGACATTAAATTCTGTATTTAGGGCTCTTTTTAAAATCTTATGCTATACACAAAACAAATATAATGAATGAAGAGCCTTAAGAAAACAAGTATTTAAAGCAGAAATTTTTATTATTTATCATACTCTATATGTCAACTATTTTAAGAGAAAAAAGAAGGGGTTTCATAATGCCTTTAATTAGGTTCATAGCATGGGTGCATATATGAAATTTGATATTGTATTAATATATTCAGCCAATTCTTTTTTTTTTTTAATTTTTTTTTTATTTTGGCATATTATGGGGGTACAGATTTTAAGGTTTCAATAAATGCCCACTTCCCCCCCTCCCCCCAAAAGTCTGAGTCTCCATCATGACCATCCCCCAGATGGTGCACATCTCACTCATTATGTATGTATATACCCGCCCCCCTCCCCCCTCCCACCTGCCCAATACCCTATTACTGTAGTACCTATGTGTCCACTTAGGTGCTACTCAGTTAATACCAGTTTGCTGGAGAATATATCTGGTGCTTGTTTTTCCATTCTTGGGATACTTCACTTAGTAGTATCGGTTCCAGCTCTAACCAGGAAAATATAAGATGTGCTATATCACCATTGTTTCTTAGAGCTGAATAGTACTCCATGGTATACATATACCACATTTTATTAATCCATTCTTGGATTGATGGGCACTTGGGCTGTTTCCACAGCCTTGCAATTATGAATTGTGCTGCTATAAACATTCGAGTGCAGGTGTCTTTTTTGTAGAGTGTCACTGGATCATTTGGGTAGATGCCCAGCAATGGGATTGCTGGATCAAATGGTAGATTCACTTGTATCGCTTTAAGGTATCTCCATATTGCTTTCCACAGAGGTTGAACTAGTTTGCAGTCCCACCAGCAGTGTAGGAGTGTTCCTCTCTCTCCGCAACCACGCCAGCATTTATTGTTTGGAGATTTTTTGATAAAGGCCATTCTCACTGGGGTTAAGTGATATCTCATTGTGGTTTTGATTTGCATTTCCCTGATGATTAGAGATGTTGAGCATTTCTTCATATATTTGTTGGCCATTCTTCTGTCTTCTTTAGAAAAATTTCTGTTCAAGTCCTTTGCCTACTTTTTAATGGGGTTATTTGATTTTTTCTTCCTAATTTTCGTGAGTTCTAAGTATATTCTAGTTATCAGTCCCTTATCGGATGCATAGGATGCAAAAATTTTCTCCCATTCTGTAGGTTGTCTGTTTACTTTCATGACTATTTCTTTGGCTGTGCAGAAGCTTTGTAGTTTGATCATGTCCCATTTATTTATTTTTGTTGCTGCTTTGATTGCCTTTGGGGACTTCTTCATAAACTCTTTGCCCAGGCCGATGTCTAGGAGAGTGTTTCCCACTTTTTCCTCTAGAGTTCTAATAGTTTCATACCTTAGGTTTAAGTCTGTTATCCAGCGTGAGTTGGTTTTTGTGAGAGGTGAAAGGTGTGGGTCCTGTTTTAGCCTTCTACAGGTGGCTATCCAGTTTTCCCAGCACCATTTATTGAAGAGGGATTCTTTTCCCCAGCGTATGTTTTTGTCTGGTTTGTCAAAGATGAGATGGCTATATGAGGATGGTTTTATATCAGGATTCTCACATCTGTTCCACTGGTCAATATTCCTGTTTTTGTGCCAATACCATATTGTTTTAATTACTACAGCTTTGTAGTATAGTTTGATATCTGGCATATTAATGCCTCCCATTTTGTTTTTGTTGCCTAGAATTGCTCTTGATATTCGGGGTCTTCTTTGGTTCCATACGAAGCGTAAAATTATTTTTTCTATATCTGTGAAGAATGCTGATGGGATTTTAATAGGTATTGCATTGAATCTGTAGATCAGTTTGGGTAGTATAGACATTTTGATGATATTGAGTCTGCCGATCCACGAGCATGGTATGGGTTTCCATCTGTTTACATCCTCTGCTATTTCCTTCCTCAGTGTTTCATAGTTCTCCCTGTAGAGGTCTTTTACGTCCTTGGTTAAGTATATTCCTAGGTACTTTAATTTCTTTGTTGCTATTGTGAAGGGAATTGAGTCTTTGATTTGGCTCTCAATTAGATTGTTGTTGGCGTATATGAATGCCTCTGATTTCTGTGTATTGATTTTGTATCCTGAGACTTTACTAAATTCATTGATCAGTTCCAGGAGTTTCTTGGTTGAATCCTTGGGGTTTTCTAGATACAATATCATATCATCAGCAAACAGTGAAAGTTTGATCTCTTCTGCCCCTATTTGGATACCTTGGATTCCATTTTCCTGTCTGATTGCTGTAGCCAAGACTTCCAGCACTATCTTGAACAGAAGTGGAGATAGTGGGCAGCCTTGTCTGGTTCCAGTTCTAAGTGGGAATGATTTCAATCTTTCCCCATTCAGTATGATGTTGGCTATGGGTCTGTCATATATGGCTTGTATCATTTTTAGGTATGTCCCTTGTATGCCTATTTTCTGAAGTGTTCGTATCATGAAAGGGTGTTGAATTTTGTCAAAAGCTTTTTCTGCATCTATTGAAAGAATCATGTGGTCTTTGTTTTTGCTTCTGTTTATGTGGTGAATTGCATTTATAGATTTACGTATGTTGAACCATCCCTGCATCCCTGGGATGAAGCCCACTTGGTCGTGGTGGATTATTTTTTTGATAAGTGTCTGGATTCGGTTAGCTAAGATTTTGTTGAAAATGTTTGCATCTATATTCATTAGGGATATTGGTCTGTAGTTTTCTTTTTTTGTTGCATCCTTTCCTGGTTTTGGTATCAGAGTAATATTCGCTTCATAAAAGGTGTCGGGGAGGTTTCCGTTCTTCTCGATGTTGTGGAATAGTTTCTGCAAGATAGGTACTAGTTCTTCTTTGTAAGTATGGTAAAATTCAGGTGTGAAGCCATCTGGACCGGGACTTGTCTTTTTAGGGAGATTTTTAATTGCTGTTTCTATTTCAGCTGTTGAGATTGGTCTGTTCAGGGAATCTATTTCTTCCTGGTTGAGCCTAGGGAGGCTGTGTGTTTCTAGAAATTTGTCCATTTCCTCCACATTTTCCAGTTGTGTGCATAAAGATTTTTGTAGTATTCATAAATTGTATCTTGTATCTCTTTGGGATCAGTAGTGATATCTCCTTTTTTGTTCCTGATGGAGCTTATTAGAGATTTCTCTTTTCTGCTTTTCGTTAGCTTAGCCAATGGTGTGTCAATTTTATTTTTTCAAAGAACCAACTTTTTGTTTTATTAATCTCCTGAATAGCTTTCCTGTTTTCAATTTCTTTTAGTTCTGATTTGATCTTGTTGATTTCACTTCTTCTGCTGGGTTTGGGGTTGGTCTGTTCTTCTTTTTCCAGCGCTTTGAGTCGTTTCATTAGATTGTCTATTTGTGATCTTCTTGTCTTTTGGTTATAGGCATTTATGGAGATAAACTTTCCTCTCAGAACTGCTTTAGCTGTGTCCCAGAGGAGTTGATAACTTGTCTCTCCATTGTCGTTTTCTTCATAGAACTTTTTTATTTCCGTCTTGATTTCTTCATTTACGAAGTAATCATTTAGTGGGAGGTTGTTTAATTTCCACGTTTTTGTGTAGAAATGTGAGTTTCTGTTAGGGTTGATTTCTAGTTTTATTCCACTGTGATCTGAGAAGGTACATGGTATGATTTCTATTTTTTTAAGTTTCTTGAGATTTTCTTTGTGTCCTAGGATATGGTCAATCTTAGAGAATGTCCCGTGAGCTGATGAGAAGAACGTATATTCAGTGGATTTGGGGTAGAATGTTCTGTAGATGTCTGTCAGACCCAATTGTTCTAGAGTTTTGTTTAAGTCCATTATTTCTTTATTAATTTTCTGTTTGGAGGATCTGTCTCGTGCCGTCAGTGGGGTGTTGAAATCTCCGGCGATTATGGAGTTGCTATTAATCCAT
Source organism: Microcebus murinus (assembly GCF_040939455.1). Taxonomy (NCBI): domain Eukaryota; kingdom Metazoa; phylum Chordata; class Mammalia; order Primates; family Cheirogaleidae; genus Microcebus; species Microcebus murinus. The sequence goes on from NC_134114.1 coordinate 21,764,015, forward strand.
TTGCTTAGCCCCAGTAAGGTTTGCTTTATGAATCTGGGTGCACCTAAGTTGGGTGCATATATATTTAAAATTGTTATCTCTTCTTGTTGGACTGTGCCCTTCACCATTATATAATGACCCTCTTTGTCTTTTACTACTTTTGTTGGTTTAAAAACTAAATCGTCTGAAATTAGAACTGCCACACCAGCCTTCTTTTGGCTTCTATTTGCTTGGAATGGTGATCTCTACCGTTTTATTTTTAGTCTATATGCATCCTTGCAGGTTAGATGTGTTTCCTGAAGACAGCATATACTTGGCCTGTATTTTCTTATCCATTCAGCCAGCCTATGTCTCTTGAGTGGAGAGTTTAAGCCATTCACATTTATTGAGAGAACTGATAGGTAAGGTAGATTACTGATCATTCTGTTGGGTTGGATGTTGTTGCTATGATTTCTGTCTTGAGCCATTGTAATATCTGGCCTTTAATATCTTTGGGTTTTGGTTGTTTTTATATTCGTGGGTCATTATTATGATGTTCCGTGCATAACGCTGTTTTAAGTACTTCTTGTAGGGCTGGTCTTGTCTTGGTGAATTCTCTGAGCCTTTGCTTGTCTGAGAATGTTTTTATTTCTCCTTCATATACGAAGCTTAGTTTTGCAGGGAATAATATTCTAGGCTGGGCATTGTTTTGTTTCAAAAGAGTGAGAATGGGGCCCCAGTCTCTTCTTGCTTGTAAAGTCTCATTAGAGATGTCTGATGTTATTCGAATTGGCTTTCCCTTGTATGTTACTTGCTTCTTTTGTCTTACAGCTCTTAGAAGGGCCTCTTTAGTTGATACTTTGGTTAGTCTGATGACTGCATGTCGTGAAGTCTTCCTGTTTGCGTTAAATCTCCCAGGGATCCTCTGAGCTTCTTGAACTTGTATATCAAGATTTTGAGCAGGGCCTGGGAAATTTTCCTCTATTATATCTTCAAACAGCTTGTCCAACCCTTGAGTGTTGTCTTCTTCCCCTTCTTGTAACCCTATGACCCTCACGTTAGGTTTCTTCACATAATCCCACAGCTCTTGTAGGCTTTGCTCTTTTCTCTTGTTTCTCTGCTCTATTTCTCTGACTGATTTATTTAATTGGAGGGTGTTATCTTCAAGCTCTGAGATTCTTTCTTCTGTTTCATCTACCCTGTTCTTGAGACTTTCCACTGTATTTTGTAGTTCCTTGAATTGATTCTTCATTTCCAGGAGTTCGGTTACACTTTTCTTCAATGTGTCTATTTCTTTTCTCATATCCTGGAGACTTTTTGTGGTTTCTTGGTGTTGGTTATTGAGTTCTTGTTGCAGCTGGGTGAGTGTTCTTATGTTCCACATACGAAATTCCTCTTCTGTCATATTGGTTGCCTGATTTTGGTCGGTGTCCGTTTCTAGGGGGCTGGTGCTCCTCTTTGGGGGTGTGTTTTCCGTTTGGTTCTTCATATTTCCTGAGTTCTTTCACTGATTTCTTTCCATGTCGATCAGTTGTTGTTTCTTTCCTTAGGTTATTGTTTGGGTATTCACACACCTTGTTTAGTTACTGAGGCGTTAGGTGGTGCCTGTGGGTGAAATTGGACCACTCCCTGTATATTGAGTCAGTGGGTGCCATGGAAAGGCTGTGCAAGATGCCGTCCCTGTCAGTAGGTGGCGTTTGCTTGGATGAACAGGCTATGGTGTTGATTTTGAGTCCTGTTATCAGCTCTCATTCTGGGCGGAGCTGGGTTGGGTAAGCCTGCCCTCAGGCCGTTAGCAGGGTTCAAAGTTCTGTTCTCTGCTTCCAGGGAAAGCTGTCAGGGCGGGGCTGGAATGGTCCCCTCAGCCAGAAAGTCTGGGTGTGGGGGTGGGGCTGTCTGAGACCCGCAATCTGCAGCAGGCCTCGCTTCTTTCCACCCTCCCCAACTCCGCAGCTACTCCTGGGCCTCTGCCAGCAGGCCAGACCACAAGCCACCAGGCCTCCCCGGACTGTGATGCCGGCGGGGAGGTTCCCTGCACAGGAATGCCACCTGGGTTGGGCGCACGGCCTCCTCCTGGGAGGAGGGTTGCCCTCTAGGACAACGATCCGCCCCTGGAGGCACACAGACCTCAGTAGGCTGTTCACGTATAACCCTTCTGTGCCCCGGGCAATGCTAGCCGTGGGTGCAGGGGATCTGGTCTGCAGGTCCGACCTCTGGGTCCCAGAGTTCAAACTGTATTCCCACCAGGGAGAGGATTTCCGGTCCTAATTCACCCACAGGGAGCCCAAGCTGGGTCTATGTCTCTCAGCCTCTGAGTCGGCACCATTTTCCTGGGAACACGGTGCCAGCAGCACCTGGGAGGGCGGGCGGGGTCCCAAACGGGAAGGTCCCGTTCCCTGGAGGTGCCTCCGGCTGGTGGCTGTATTGTCTCTCTGGGCTTTAGAACTTGAGTGAAATGTTGTAGCTTCTGAGTTGGTAAAAAAAAATGATACATGGGTCTTCTGGTGTCTAGTCCAGAATGTAAGAAGCTTGGAAGTCACCACTTTCTCCTAACAATAAGTAAAAAGCTGACAAACTATAAAATAAACTACTCTTCTTAGGTCTTCAGCGAAGTGAAGTTACAAGGCAAACTGCCATCCACCTCTCACTCCCCAGTTACAGAGAAAGGCAGGCAGATACAGAGAATCATGGTTTACTGGAGCAGAAAATCCCAAGCAGAAACCTCCATGGGAATGCATTACTGTGACAAGCTGTAATTGGTGACCTGCTAGAGGCTCTTTGTGGGCAAGTCTAAATTAAAATCCCCAGAGGAATCTTTATACTTTTGTGAAATTTACCTTCTGAAGCTCTACTAGATTCTCACAGTGAAGGTGAGGAGAAAAATTTCATTCTTCCCACATAGGAAGAGGACAAGTAATTTTGAAACATGCCAGAGTGTTCTGTTCTTAGCAAGGTCTGCCCTCAAGGGAAACTATATTACTAGGGCTTAACCTATTCGAGTTGTATCAAGCGTGGAAAATATGTGGGAAATAAAATATTCAACTCTAGCCCTCTCCAGTCAACCTGTCCTAGCTAAGGTGGGGGGAAAAAACTGAGATGCATTTATAAAGTTCACAGCCCAGGAGCATAGACTCCCCACAAAACTTAGAGACTCAATCGTAGAGTAGAATGATTCCGGTCTTCCTGTCTGCCCACATCTTACCACATTATTAAATACCTTTACCAAAGTTCCTTTTAACCAGTACATTATATCCCATTATCATGAAAAAAAATTACGAGGCATATTAAAAGGCAAAATACACAGTTTGTAAAGATAAAGCAAGTGTCAGATGTAGACAGATATGGCAGGGATGTTGCAATTATCAGACTAGAAATTGAAAACTACTATGATTATTATGCTAAGGGCTCTAAAAGATAAAGTAGCAAGCATATATGAGCTGATGGGCAATGTAAACAAAGGGAAGAAAAATCTAAGAAGGGATCAAAAAGAAATTCTAGAGTTCAAAAACACTGTAACAAAAAAGACTATCTTTGATGGACTCATTAATAAACTGGACATGGCTCAAGAGAGATGCTCTGAGCTTGAGAACATAAAACTTGAGCAATAAAAACATCCAAAACTGAAGAGCAAAGAAAATAAAACTGCAATAAACAAACAAACAAACAAACAAATAGAATATTCAAGAACTGTGGAATAACAACAAAAAGCATAGCATGCATAAAAAATAGCAGAAGGAGAAGAAAGGAAAAGAATAAATATTTGAAGCAATACTAAAAATCCCCCAAATTAATGTAAGACCCCAAAACACAGATCCAGAAATCTCAGAAAACACCAGACAGAATAAATGTAAAAAACAAAACTAAATATATTCCCATAATATCCTCAATTAAAAAAAATAAAAAAGTAAACAAAGGCATATTATATTCAAAGTGAATAAAATAAAAGATAAAGAAAAAAATCTTGAAAGAATCCAAAAGGGGGAAAGAAGCTTACCAATGGAGGAGCAAAAATACGAGTTATATCTGACTTATCCTAAGAAACCACAAGAGCAACATAAAAATGGAATGAAATATTTAAAGTATTGAGAAGAAAAACTTTCAATCCAGAATTCTGTATACTGAAAAATTATATTTTAGAGGTCAAGAAGAAGTAAAAACTTACTCAGACAAAACAAAATTAGAGAGTTTGATGCCAGTAGACCTGTCTTGAAAGAAATGTTAAAAGAAGTTCTTCAGAGAGAAGGAAGTTAATAGAGGTCAGAAATGTAAATCTACAATAAAGAGCATTAGAGAAGGAGTAAGTAAAAGTAAATAATTATTCTTAATTGATATAACAAGAGTTTGTTCAAAATGATAGCAACAATGCATTTGATTTTGTATATGTATAAATACATATATATGCAATATAAAAATATTTTTGTATACTTAAGCGTAAGTAAAATGAATAATAACAATGATATAAGTGAAGGGAGGGAGGAATTAGGAATATTTTGTATTTGTAAGGTACTCACATTACCTGTGAAGCAGTATAGTGTTATTTAAAAATAGACATTGATTAGTTGTACATGTATATTGCAAACTCTAGGGTAACCACTTAAAAAATAAATAAAGAATTGTAATTGAGATGCTAAAAAAGAAAGAAAATTGAATCATATACAATGCTTAAAAAACCACAAATGCAGAAAAAGAGTGAAAGTAAAGAAAAAGTAACAAGAGCAAAGTTAATGACTAGAAAACTATAAATACAGTAATCCAACTATATCAGTAATCACTTTAAACACTTGTGTTCTAAATACATCTATTAAAAATCAGAAATTGTCCCTCTGAGCCCCAAGGCAATGCAATCAAGACCTGGGTGTATAGGATCTGGTCTGCAGACCTGTCCCCTGGGCCCCTGGGCCCCTGAGATCAATCCCTGACCCTGTCATGGAGAGGAGTGCTGGTCTCAAGTCACCCGTGAGCTGCCCAAGCTGGATCAATGTCTCTCCATCTCAGGATTTGCTCGGCTTTCCTGGAGTCACCAGGCAAGCAGCACCTGGGAGGGCTGGTGGGTAGGGAACTCACAGTCTGAATATCCTTCAGAGTACCTCTCAGGCCCCTCAGGGCCCCTGCTGTAAGGCCCCAAAAGGAAAAGTCCCATTCCCTGCAAATGCCTCCCAGTGGTGGCTGAATTGTGTCTCTCAGCAGCCTCCCATAGGGAAGAGGAAGGGAAGAATGAAACAATATGGTACCTGCCAGTCAGCTCAGGCCTGCAGGCCAGGTCATATTTGAAATGACCAAGTCACTTTACTAGGAATATTTTCATTTTATAATTATTTATTCTTTTTTATTTACATTTTCTATGTATAAAAAGATGAATTTAGTGAGGAAAAGGAAATAAATTCTTAAAGCCAAAAAAGACACTTTTATGGGCAAATGCAATCACTTTATTTATTTTTATTTTTTATTTTATTGTCTTAAAGGTTTATAATTTTAATAAATTGTTTATGTTTGAGTTTTCCTCAGTTAGCAAATTTCATGTCACCAAGAAAGATGAATACATTCTATAAATATTGGATTGTTTAATTTAATTATATTCAGCAATTCTTAAATTATGTTCTGATCTCTTAACAGCTAGTACAAACATTGTCTTAAGAATTACAAACCAAAATAAAACTGTTGATTTCCTTTGCAAAAATATATATTTATAGCAGAATTTGTGTCCTGATCTTAAAGAAATTTTATCAAATACTGTGCTCCTCTCAGCACAATTTATCTTGTTAAAGATACATGAGCTAATATATCATATAAAGAATTCATAATAACCATGAAATATCATAATTGAAATAAATGGAATTGGATGCCAGAATGAAAGATTAACAATAAAATTGCTTGATCAGTCCATCATTCATCTCATTAAGGATGCTACTTTGATGAAATATATATAAATATAAATTTTCACAAAATGTTGATGTCATTACGTTTGATTTATTAGAAAGACATTTCAAATTATTATTTAAAGAAGATGCTGAAATTGTTTTACTAGCTGAACAATAACTCTAATACAATAAACTCATGTCTTAAATATCAGTGCAGTGTCATGATTGTACTGTCCTTGGTTACATGATTTAAGATTAAAGAATTTCAAAGGCAGGAGTCATGAGTAGCTCCCAGATTAACCTTTGACTGCTCAGTACCCACTCCCTAAACCCACCTCTGTAGGATAGCTATTATTCTGGGATAAGAACCTTTATGAGATCACAAGAGCAGAGAGCTTTAGCAGTAAGAATCTTATGACAATTCATTTTACTTAAATTATCCCTGATGCTTATCCCTGATGCTATGCTTATCAGGCATCATCCAGGCCATGATTCTTCAACATACAAGAATGAAGAGTAAAGAATCCAGGATGAGGTGACATCTGGCTCTTGGTTTTGTCCCATTGATTTTTTTTTCCACCCTGTGAGATGTTCTAAGTAGTGTGAAGTCTAGCAACATGTTTATTAAAGTAAACACTTAAGTCAATAAAGAAAAAAGTTAAAATTATTCATGCAAAGTCATCCTCTATTGCTTCACAATAAATAGTGTAGGACAAAGTTTGCATTAGTTCTAAGACTAATAATAATGCAAATAAACTTCAACCATGTTCTGAAATTATGACTCATGCCTCAGCATAGGAAGAAGGAAGAAACTGTCTCTACTGTTTTTAAGATGGTAATAAATCCAATATCCCAGGGGTTAAGAACATGTCTCAATTTTTTTTTTAATTTCAAAATATTCCGGAGATACAAATGGTTTTGGTTGCATGGATCACTTTTATAATACTTGAATCAGGGCTATAAATGGGCCTATCACCCAGATAGTGTTCATTGTACCCCTTAGGTACATGCTTATCCCCTCCTCCTATCCCTTCCTTCCCACTCCCTTTACTTGATTTTTACTGAGTTTTACTTCCCTCTGTGCACATGTGTGCTCATCGGTTAATTCCAATATAATAGCTAGTACATGTGACATTTGGTTTTCCACTCTTTAGATACTTCACTTAGGATAATAGTCTCCAGTTCCATCCAAATTATTGCCAAAAGCATTAATTCATCCTTTTTTATGCCTGAGTAGTACTCATGGTATTCATATACCATGTTTTGTTAACCCATACGTGAGTTAATGGGCACTTAGGTTGATTCCACATCTTTGAAATTGTGAATTGTGCTGCAATAAATATTCAAGTGCAGGTGTCTTTTTGATAAAATGACTTCCTTTGGGTAAATACCCAGTAGTGGGATTCTGGATTGAATTGTAGGTCTTTGAAGAATCTCCATACTCTTTTCCATAGAGGTTGTACTAATTTGCAGTCCCACTAATAGTATATAGATGCTCCTTTTACTCTACATTGACACCAACATCTATTATTTTTGGCCTTTTTAATAAAAGTCATTCTAACAGGGGTAAGGTAATATCTCATTGTGATCTTAATTTGCATTTTCCTGATGATTAGTAATGTTTATTTTCATAGCCATTTGTGTACCTTCTTTTTAAAAGCTTCTGTTTATGTCTTTTGCCCACTTTGTAATGGGGTGGTTTGTTTTTCTCTTGCTGAAATGCTTGAGCTCTTGAGAGACTCTAGTTATTAGCCCTTTATCATATGTATAGCTTGCAAATATTTTCTCCTATTCTGTATGTTGTCTATTTGCTCTGTTGATTATTTTCTTATCTATGCAGAAACTTTTTAATTTAATCAAGTCCCATCTATTTATTTTTATTGTTGCTGTAATTGTCATTGGGGTCTATTCAAAATAGTGCTGTAAGTCCCAGCCAGAGCAATCAGACAAGAGAAAGAAATAAAGGGAACCCAAATCTGGAAAGAGGAAGTCAAATTTTCACTTTTTGCTGATGATAAGATCTTATGTCTAGAAAACCACAAAAACACCCCCAAGAAATCCTGGAATTGATAAATAAAGTCAGCAAAGTCTCAGATTACAAAATTAATGTAAACAAATCAGTAGCCTTTCTATACACCAATATCAGTCAAGCTAAGAGTCAAATCAAAGACTCAATAGAATTCACAATAGCTATAAATAAAATAAAATATTTATTAATATATGTAACAAGGAGATGAAAGACCTCTTAATAGAGAACTATAAAACACAAAAGAGAAATTGCAGATGACAAATGGAAAAACACATCATGCTTATGGATCCATATAATTAAACTTGATAAAATGTCCATACTACCCAAAGTGATTTACAGATTCAATGCAATCCCCATCAAAATACTAACATCATATTTCACAGACCTAGACAAAATAATTTTACACTTCATTTGGAATCAGAAAAGAGCCTGAATAGTCAAAGCAATCTTAAGGAAAAAGAACAAACCTAGAGGCATCACTTTACCAGACTTCAAACTATACTACAAAGCTATAGCAACCAAAACAGCATGAAATTGGCACAAAAATAGAGACATAGACCAATGGAATAGAACATAGAACCCGGATATAAAACCACCCACATATAGCCAAGCAATCTTTGACAAAGTAGACAACAATATATAGTGGGGAAAAAAAGTCTTATTCAATAAATGGTGCTGGAAAAATTGGATAGCCACATGGCAGAAGAATGAAATAGGATCATTGTCTCTCACCAGTTACAAAAATTAATTCAAGTTGGAGTACAGATTTAAGTGTAAGGCATGAAATCATACAAATTCTAGAAGAAAATGTAGTAAAAATGCTTCTTGATATCAGCCTAGGCAAAGAAATTACTTGTAGTTATAAATCTAACTTAAAGGATTTTTTTCTGATTTAATGTTTTTACCCAGACCAATAAGAGATTGCACTGGGCTTTCTCCTAATTACTAATTCAAAGGGTTATACTATATGTCCTACAGAGGGAAAGATGGCTATAAATGTTGACTCAAAAATAAGAAATGAAATACACAGAGACTATTTGGCAAGACCCAAGCTCAAAGATGTGAATTTTTTTGTTAATTGTGTGATGACAAATTATAGTTGTATAGATCAATGGGGTATAAAATGGTTTTACAGTTTTTGAATACAATATGAAATTTTTAAGTTAAGATAATTAGCATATCTATCACATCAAATATTTAACATTACTTTTTATAAATTAACACACAATAATTGTACATTTTTATACAGTACATAGTGATGTGTCCATGCATATAATGAATAGTGATCAAATCAGTTAATCAGCCTATCTGTCATCTCAAATATTTAGCATTTCTTTGCATTGAACATGTTCAAAATCATTTTTTCTAACTATTTAAAACTATATATTTTTTATAGTATAAAGCTATTTATATGGAATTTACATTAATTATTAATTACATTTGTATTAAATATTATAAGTAATATTAAAATGATTCAAAGTATATGGAGGATGTGTGTAGGTTATATGCAAATTTTGTGCCATTTTATAGAAGTAACTTAAGTTTCCATGGATTTTGGTCTCCATGGGGTAGCGGGTCTCCTGGAATCAATCTCCCAGGAATACCAAGGGATAACTGTATTCTTCATATAACTGGAGCACCAACAACCTAGGGTGCTCTAGAGCCCAGTCTCTTTGTATTTACCAGCTCTGTCTCTTCCATCGTTAGGTGTAAGCTCTTCCACACGGCAACGTAAGATGTGTCAATGGGATCTGGATCTTTATGCTTTCTTATTCCCATTCAGCAGGGTTGAAAAGTCTATTTTGAGATAAATAAAATAAATTAACAAAAATAAAAGGTTTGAATTTTTTTGACTTTCATTAGCTAATTTGAGTCATGGGCCCCTATTTGAACCAGTTCTTACAGAGAGAAGATGATGGAAAGCACTGTTGTATTAGTATTTATTTTTTTTCAAAATATTATGGGGAAAATGTTACATGTATCAATTTTGTTATGCTTGAGTCAGGGTTTTGAGTGTGGCTATCACCCAGATAGTGATCATTGTATCCATTAGGTAAGTTTTTGTCCACCCCTTACTCTCCTCTCCCCCTTTGAGCTAGCACAGGGAAATGTGGTATATATGGTATATGTACACAGTGGAATACTGTTCAGATGTAAAAATAAAATCTTTTCATTGGCAGCAACATGGATAGAAATGAAGGTCATGATGTTAAGTAAAATAAGCCAGGGCAGGGAAGACTAATATAGAATTCTATCACTCATATGTGGGAGCTAAAAAAGTTGCTCTCATGAAGATAGAGGGTAGAAGGATAGTAACAGAGGCTGGGAAAAGAGTATGTGGGTAGGTGGAGTAAGGAATGAAGAGAGGTTGGTTAACAGGTACAAACTACAGTTATATAGAAGAAATAATTTCTAATGTGTGATAGCAGAGTAGGGTGACTCAAGCTAACAACAATGTATTGTATATTTCCAAATAGCTGGAAGAGAAAACTTGGAATGTTTCCAATACATAGATATGATAAATCCTGAATAGGTATCCTAAATGTCCTAAGTTGATCATTACACATTCTGTTCATGTAACAAAAATATCACATGTACCAAATAAATAAGTACAATCATTATATAACAATAATTTTTAAAAGTATATGGCCATTCTATATTTTTGTATATTTATGTATTTATTTATTTTGAGGGTGTCTCACTCTGTTGCTCGGGCAGAGTGCCGTGGCATAAGCCTAGCTCACAGCAACCTCAATCTCCTGGGCTCAAGCAATCCTTCTGCCTCAGCCTCCCGAGTAGCTGGGACTACAGGCATGCGCCACCATGCCCGGCTAATTTTTTTTTTCTTTCCATATATATTGTTTTTAGTTGGCCAATTAATTTCTATTTTTAGTAGAGATGGGGGGTCTTGCTCTTGCTCAGGCTGGTTTTGAACTCCTGACCTTGAGCGATCTGCCCACCTCGGCCTCCTAGAGTGCTAGGATTACAGGCGTGAGCCACCGCACCCGGCCCTCTATTTTCGTGTATTTAAAAGTCCCAGTTTTAATTCTTAGTAATTTTACCTTCAAATAATCTATATTTTATACTAATAGTATCTCCACTATACTTTATTTGCATTTCATTTCTATCAGTAATTTTTATTTGTTTAGTTGGTATTTTTCTTTTATAATAATATCAGAAGTTATGACTTGTAACTTATCATAATCAAATAAAGTATCCATAAAGAACACAGCTGCTGCAAAATTAAAATGGTAAAATAATTGTTAAAATCTCTTTGATTTTCACTCAAAATGAATATTTTAAATACACAGGTAGTCCCCTGGTTACAGACAAGATACATTCCTGAGAATGCACTTAGGTTGGATTTGTATGTAACTTGGGTTGCTGATGAACAGTGCATATACAGTAATAATAATAATACTGTAATAGCTCATATGTGGTATTAATAATAATGTAATATTGTAATAATAATAATACCCCGTACTGTAATAGTAGGTTACAGAAACTATTGTGTTCTTTCTTTTTAACTCAAACAGAGCATAAAAACAAATTCTATACAAAATGTTTTGATAGAAGATAGGAAAAATTTCAAAAATAATATTAAAAGTTAAACTCACCTAATGCTAGGGTAATAGAAATGTTATGTTTACTTTTATCTTTTAACCAAATATATAATAACCTTTCCATTTCTATAATTAAGTCACTACACTGCTTAGTAATAATTGCTGCTTTTATTGGAGCACTGCCTTTCACATGTTCCATTATTTTCACTTTATCTTTTATAATTGCTCTGATAGTAGAGTGACTAAAGCCTAATGCTTTCCCAATGATTGATGGTATTTGGCCTTTCTCCAATGGCTTATTTTTATTTTCCTTTTCATTGTAATCAACTCTCTCTTTGCAGAAGGCTCACCTGGACTTTCAGTGGACATAATGGCATGGTCATAAGAGTAAACACAGACTCACAAAATTGAATAAAAAAGTTAAGATTATAGTGATGCTGTGTGTAAGCAACCATACAAACAATGGGACCAGCCTCAAGCATAAAGATACTGCGCCCATGACCTCTTACACAAGGTGGCATACCTGTGCACAGAAAACTAGCTCCTGAATTATTAATTCAATTACTTAATTAAAATTATCCTTCTGGGGAGCTTTGGGAACCAGTTTGTAAGTATGTAGTGCCATAAGTCGGGCCTTCAATAACCTGGGGAATGCCTGTATTCGGTATAATACCGTGTATAGTTTTCCTAACTTATTTTTCTGCACAATATTTAATAGGGAATGTTTTATGTTAGAAAAATGTTATGTGCTGATTTTTTTTTTCTCCAAGATTCATAGGTTGTAATCTTAACCCCTAATCCCCTTGGAACGTGACTGTATTTGAAGACAGGGTCCTTAAAAAGAGAATTTAGTGAAAGTGAGGTTATATGTGCAGACCCTAATCCAGTATGACTGGTGCTTTTTAAGAAGAGTAAATTAGGACAAATACATATACTCAGGGAAAACCATGTGAAGACACAGGGAGAAGACAGCCATCTAAAGCCAAGGAGGAAAATCTCAGAATAAACCACACATTCAATATCTTGCTCTGGGACACTTAGCCTACAGACCTTTGAGAAAGTAAGTTTGTGGCATTTAAGCCACCCAGTCTATGGTACTTTGTTATATTAATAGCGGTCCTAGCAAACTAAAACAAATATAAATTTTAATTCTATTAATTTAATAATGCATAATATTTCCTAGTATGAATATGCCATTGTTTAGCACCTCTTCCACTATTTGATAGATATTTACACTCCAATAATCCACTGGGAAGCCAGCCTAAATGAATGTTTACCCTTTCTTGACAGCTGTGTTCAGTATCATGTCTCTCCAATCTTAAGGGATGACATGAAAATCAGTATTTCACACATTATTCCATGCTTTTTAAAATATAAAAGTTTTTTCCATTATATGTGTCTTTAAGGTAAATGTCAACATTTTCCTATATCAATACAAACATTCTATTATTTAGAATTTTCTTTAGATTATGTTAAGACCAAGGCTAGTTTGCACTAGGTGATATTTCTTTCATTTACTCCTATGTACATTCTATATTTTTAAATGCCTTTTAAAATTCTCCTCTGGTTTTTTTTTTGCTCCAATTCTAGGTTCTGGATTTGAATTTCATTAAAAATGAATTGCATGTCTCTGGGAAGTTTGATGAAATTTAAGGAATCAGTTAAAGTAAATACATGAGTTCAAAATACTTTGGTAAATTGAACATACAAGTTTCTAAAGCAACAATTATAAAGTAATAAAATAAACCTTATATTTACTTTGCATACTCATTTTCTTAATAAATTATTTAAATTATCTCTATATTACTCTATAAAAATAATCTACCATAATACATGCAATTCTACTCTGTGAATAAATATATTACAATTTTGCTTACACAGATGATTTAAATAAAGAGGCAAGTGCAGAGTATTATTTCGTAGTTCTCCTTGTATAAATCTTTTGTATCTTTCATTAAATATACTCCTAGATATTTAATTTTCTTTGGGGCTATGGTAAAGGGTATTGCGTTTTTGATTTGAGTTTTGGCTTGACAGTTATTGGCATATGTGAATGCCTCTGATTTTTGTATATTGATTTTGTAACCTGAGACTTTACCAAATTCCTTTATTAAATCTAAGAGTCTCATAGACGAATCCATGGGGTTTTCTAGATATAATGTCATATCATTGGTGAAGAGTGAGAATTTGATCATCTTCCCCCACTTGGATGCCCTCAAAGAGCTAAAAATAGAAATACCATTTAATCCAGCAATAGCATTATTAGGCATCTACCCAAAAGAGCATAAGACATTCCATAATAAAGACATCTTCACTCGAATGTTTATGGCAGCAAAATTCGCTATTGCAAGGACGTAGAAACAACCCAAATGCCCATCAATTCATGAGTGGATTATTAAAATTTGGTATACGTTTACAATGGAATATTACTCAATTCTAAGAAACAACAGTGAGCTATGACCACTCATATTATCCTGGATTAAGCTTAAGTCCATTATCCAAAGTGAGATGACCCAAGATCGGAAGAATGGGCTCCACATGTAGTCTTCATCAAATTGGTACTGACTGATAAACACTATGATGCTCAAATGGTGGTGGTGTTTGCCAGGGATTTGAAGGTTGGGGGATAGACACATGGCTGAAGCATGTGGTGAGCATTGTGGAGGGGAGGGGCATAACTCTAACCCTTGCTAGGGAGAGGCAAAGACATAAAATGCAACCAAAATGTTTGTACTCTCATATTTCCTTGAAATAAAAATAAATAAATAAAATAAATTAATAAAAAAAGATGTGGCCATCCTTTAAATTTAAAAAACAATTAAATGTATCCATATTTTTTGTTTTTACTGCTTGTATTCAGAGTTGAACCTTCTTTTCCCTTTTCTTAACCACTTCGGTATGAGCATCGACTATAGTCGATAGCCACAGATGAACGCGCACAGCGACTTTAGCAGACAGCGGTGATATGACTTTCCTAATTTTTCATTCATCAAAATAAAATTGTGCACATTTAAAAATAACATAATGAAAACATATATGTGTATGTTACCTATTCTGATTTATGCTGTACCAAAGTGGTTACTAACATTTACTGAAATCATATCTGCATTTTTCATGTTTCTCAATTAAACAGATTTTATTTTAGTTAATAATATTTTATGCTATTGTTTCATATTTTATTATTTTCCACTTTCTTTGAATTTATTTCATTACTATACTATTTCTATATAAGTTAAAATTCTCATTTCATACTTTTTAAATTTTCTGTTTTCCAAAAATGTGATTTACTTCCTAATTATTCTCTAGAATTAAGCTAAATTTCACATTGTTAATATGTTATTTTTTAATAGATGTTCTGTTTTCCTTTAATGTATGGAAGTTATATAAATCACCCTTCTAAGTGAATGATATTTAATATTCAGTGTAATTTTTTACATAAATAAATATACAACCTTTGAGAATATTAGAGAAACCATATTTACAATAAGGAAAATCTTTAATATGGCATAGGGTGTCCATCGACTCCTTCAGCATCATTCTTTAACACACATTCCCTTGTTTTGCGGGGATTAGTAGTTATTTCCATTATTTGAATTTGCCAATAGCTACCATAGGTCCATTGCACATGGTATTCTAGTCCTGTCCTCACTTAGAAATTGATGCATCATTTACATATTATGTGTGATGAATCTTGGTATGGATTGACATTTTTAAAAATATTGGTTACCTTATAAATCTTTTCTTAAAACAAAACTTAAGAGTTATATGTATGATTTTTCTTAGAAACAAGATATATTCTAGTGGAACAGACAAATTTGCAACAATTGAATAATTTCCTGCCTTCAAAAAACAACAGTGTAAACGTTTTTCAAAGTGGATTTTGACCAAAGTAATGTTTTCTGCTTTTGAAAAGGAGATAAATATTTAAATATTAGATATGGTCGGCTGAATGTAAGGCAAAAGCTTAAGGGTATATTATACTATTATTTAAGTCATACAGTAACCAAAAAATTACTAGTCAATCATTCTTATTTCTTGCTAAATATATTTTAATCATAAAATAAATTTAAGAATTTTTCTTTGTCATTTTACCTGTGGGGATAAAGCATGTCAACATATCAAAGTAATTTTTTAAAGCATTAATATAAATTAAATTATATCAATTACAAAAGTTACGTAGAATAAAATTAGATTAAATCATCACCATATTTCTCATAAGTATCATTTCTCATAAGTGGAATTGAGGAGGTTTATTTTATAAATATAAAACTAAAGCTATTACTCTTATTAAAATTATTTTGCATTTGTATAATATCTTTTTATTGACAGGATCATAAACCCCACAAAGCAAGTGTTGGTACATGTTCCCCATAAAACAAATGGATATGGTTCATAAGACTATCAAGCTCCTTTATAATCTCATGATACATTATAGAGAGCTTGTTACTCTTTTGATAGGAATAGCCATGGATCGTAGAATTTATGGATAATCTATACCACTGTGGTAGCTTGGGATTTATAGCTCCTGTAGATATTTTATCTTCTATTATAACCTTTACAAGCAACATAGTTTATTTTCATGGGTCTTGAAAAAGCCATGGCTAATTTCACAAGAATTTACTTCCTGTGGTGGTAATACTTTATTATAGAAAGTATTATATACAATATTATAACATATATTATATGTTAACTAATTTATTTTTTGGCATTGTGATCTATATCATGAAGATGTAATAGATAAAGATTTTAACTTTCTTCTATAATGTGTATGTATGCATGTAGCTTTATAACTAAGAAAATAAAAAAAACATAAAGTGATGCATAGTACATTCTGGTTGACATATGTATCTTCTTTTAGATGAATTAAAATGGCAAATATGAAAAAACTGCTGACATTTTATCTGAAAATATTTTACTCTTCCTATTTTATAGATATAACACACTAATTAAAATAAAAATGTTAACACAATTATATTTATATCCTCAGAAAATATTAAAATATTACTTTGGTACTTTTTGTGGAGGATCATTTTTTCAAAACAAAGTAAAGGTTGATTTTCATGTTGTGATCTATCAAATAATTTAACTTATCCAGAGATGTTCATGAAGCATGGGTAATGGTTACATGGGAAAGCAAAGTTATGCAATAATTCAGGCCATGGCCCAGGCACGGTGGCTCACGCCTGTAATCCTAGCACTCTGGGAGGCTGAGGTGGGAGGATCATTTGAGCTCAGGAGTTCAAGACTAGCCAGAGCAAGACTCTGTCTCTACTAAAAATAGAAAGAAATTAGCTGGATAACTAAAAATATATAGAAAACATTAGCCGGGCATGGTGGCACATGCCTGTAGTCCTAGCTACTTGGGAGGCTGAGGCAGAAGAATTGCTTGAGCCCAGGAGTTTGAGGTTGCTATGAACCAGGCTGATCCCACAGCACTCTAGACCGGACAACAGAGCAAGACTCTGTCTCAAATAAATAAATAAATAAATAATTCAGGCAATGGATATGTGGTTGTAAGACAGGAGATTATATTTATTATCATCCTTTTGAAAAATATAATTTCATTTAACAATTTATGGTCTTGATACTGCCATGCTGTATGCAAGTATCTATACAAAAATCCAAATATTTTGTGTCAAATATACACAAAATATATGTAATTGTTCGGTACAAAAATATTAAATTTTTTGTTTAAAATATATGTTTTCTTTTTTTTCTTTGGGGAAATAATGTTGGACATTTTCAAGTACAATTCCATAAATATGACTAAAATGTTTTTATTTTTTTTTTATTTTTTTTTAATGTTTTTAAATTCTTTATTTTTGATGCCATTGTGTGGCTTTTTGTTCTTTTTTTCCACAAATTTATTGAGTTGACATATAAGAATTGCATATCTTAAAGATGATCAATGCAATATTGTGATATATGTACATATTGTGAAATAAATACTGCAATAAAGTTAATTAACATATACACAATATTACATAATTTCTTTTTCCTGTTGAGAGAACATTTAAGATATATTCTCTTGGAAAACTTCAAGTATACAATACATATTTTTAACTATAGTTTTCATGCTAACATTAGATCTGCAGAACTTGTTTATAATGCCTAACTGAAAGTTTGTATCCTTTGACCAACATCCACCCCATTACCCCCACCTTCCAATCCCTGGACCCCATCACTCTATTCTGTGTTTGTATGAGTAAAACTTTGACAGATTGTACATATAAGTGAGATTATATGACATTTGTCTTTCTGTGCCAGGCTTATTTTGCTTAATATAATGCCTTCGAGGTTTATCCATGTTGTCGCAATGGCAGGATTTCCTTTTTTTAAAGAGTAGATAAGGTTGCGCATATATAAGTCTATCTATAATATTACATTTTCTTTATTTATTCATCCACTGAGAAATACTTAGATTGTTTCCACATCTTAGCCATAGTTAATAATGCTGCAAGGAACATGAGCATGCAGATATCTTTTTTTTTTTTTTTTTTTTTTTTTGAGACAGAGTCTCGCTTTGTTGCCTAGGCTAGAGTGAGTGCCGTGGCGTCAGCCTAGCTCACAGCAACCTCAAACTCCTGGGCTCAAGCAATCCTTCTGCCTCAGCCTCCCGAGTAGCTGGGACTACAGGCAGGCATGAGCCACCATGCCCGGCTAATTTTTTCTATATAAATTAGTTGGCCAATTAGTTTCTTTCTATTTATAGTAGAGACAGGGTCTCGTTCTTGCTCAGGCTGGTTTCGAACTCCTGACCTCGAGCAATCCGCCCGCCTCGGCCTCCCAGAGAGCTAGGATTACAGGCGTGAGCCACCGCGCCCGGCCCAGATATCTTTTTGAGATACTAATTTCTTTCTTCAGATATATACCTAGAAGTGGGAATTCTGAATCATATAGCAGTCCTATTTTTAACTTTTTCAGGAACTCCATAATATTTCCCATAATGGCTGTACCAATTTATTTTATGTTGTAAAAAAGTATGACATATGTTGAAAATTATATATTATGTATAAATAATGTATATGTTATGACTTACATGTGTAGTACATACTTATATTTTTAAAGGTCACATGTATTACATTATTTATTTATTTGTTTATTTATTCTGCTTTCCTACATTTAGTTTTTTTATTTTTTATTCTCCTTTTTAAAAATAAATTTTATTGTGCTTTACTTAATTTTATTTTGTTTTATTTGCTTGATAAAATGTTTAATTTCTAAATTTTATTACTTTTAAATTTCAAAATATTAAGGGGGTGCAAAAGTTTTTGTTACATGGAAACACTCTATAATGCTGAAGTCAGGGATTTCAGAGTGCCTTTCACCAGGACAGTGTTCATCGTACACAATAGGTTTTTATCTCTTATCCTCATCTTCATTGCCCACTTCTTAGTTTCCAATGTTCTTTACATATCTTTGTGCCAATATGCACCCATCATTTAGCTCCCTTTTACTAGTAAGAATATGTGATGTTTGTTTTTCCATTTCTGAGATGCTTCACTTAGGATAATGGTTTCCAGTTTCATCCAAGTTGCTGCATTCATTCCTTATTATGCATTCATTGCTTATTATGCATTCATTGCTGCATTCATTGCTTATTTCATTCCTTTCTATGGTTGAGTAGTACTCCATGGTATATATAGCATGTTTTCTTTACCTAGTCATGCACTGATGTGCACTTCTAATGATTCCATATCTTTGCGATTGTGAGTTGTGCTGCAATAAACATTTGAGTGCAGGTGTCATTTGTTAAAATTATTTATTTTCCTTTGGATAGACATCCAGCAGTGGGATTGATGGTTCAAATGGTAGGTCTACTTTTTTGTCTTTAAGGAATCTCTGTTCTGTTTTCCATAGGGATTGTACTAATTTGTAGTCCCACCAACCGGCATGTAAATGGACCTTTTTCTATGCATCCACTCCAGCATCTGTTGTTTTGAGACTTTTAATAATGGACATTCTGATAGGGGTAAAGTGGTATCTTATTGTAGTTTTAATTTGCATTTCCCTGATGATTAGTGACATTGAACATTTTTTCATATGTCTGTTGGCCATTTGTCTATCTTCTTCTTTTTTTTTTCTCCTTTTATTTCATCATATTATGGGGGGTACCAATATTGTTAGGGTTACATATATTGTCCCTGCCACCCCTCCTCCCTCCCTCCGCGCCGTGCCAGTGCTTCAAGCGTGTCCAACCCCTAGGTGGTGCGCACCACACCTATTATGTAAGTATACACCCTTCCCCTCCTCCTCCCTCCCACCTGCCCACCACCCGATAAAAGTTGTGTTTTTTGACATTTTGGTTACATTGTATATCTTTGCCTCTCCTTAAGAAGGGTTAGAGGTATTCCCTTCCCCCTCATAATACTCTCCACATGTCTGTCTTCTTTTGAAAAAATTCTGTTCATGCCTTTAGATCCCTTCTTGATGGAGATGTTTGTTTTTTCCTTCCTGTTTCATTTTAGTTCTTTGTAGATTATGGAATTTAGTCCTTTGTGGGATGTATATTTTGTGAATATTTTCTCCCATTCTGTAGGCTTGTTTGCTCTGTTAATTATTTCCTTTGCTGTGCGAAAGATTTTCAATTTAATTGAGTCCTGTTTATTTGTTTTTATTGCTGCTGTGTTTGCCTTTTGGGTCTTAGTCATAATTTTTTTCCTAGGCCTATGTCTAGAAGAGTTTTTCCTCCATTTTCTTTTAGAATTTTTATGGTTTCATGATTTGCATTTAAGTCTTTAATCCATATTGTGTTACTTTTTACATATGGTAACAAGTAGAGACCCAGTTTCCTTCTTCTTCAGGTGGCAATCCCTTTTTCCCAGCACCATTTAGCGAACAGGATCTTTTCCCCAGTGTATGTTTTTTTTTAATTCTTTGTTAAAGAATAGTTAGTCATAGCTATTTGACTTTATTTCAGGGTTCTCTACTCTGTTTCATTGGCATATGTCTTTACTTTTATACAGTACCCTGCTATTTTGATTACTATAGCCTTGTAGTATAATTTGAAGTCAGATAATGTGATGCCTCCAGATTTGTTCTATTTGCTTAAGATTTTTTTAGCTATTTAGGCTCTTTTTTTGGTTCCAAGTGAAGTTCAGGATTATTCTTTTTTTTCTAGATCTGTGAAGTAAGATATTAGAATTTTGATGGTGATTGCTTTGAATCTGTAAAACACTTTGGGCAGAATGGGCATTTTAATGATGTTGATTCTACTAATTCATGAATATGAGATGATCTTTTCATTTGTTTGCGTCACCTATGATTTCTTTCATCAGTGTTTTGTAGTTCTTTTTATAGAGGTCTTTCACCTCCCTGTTTAAATATATTTCTAAGTATTTTATTTTCTTCATAACTATTGTAAATTGTACTGAGTTTTTTATTTAATTCTCAATTTGGCTGTTTTAGTATACAGAAATGCTCCTGAATTGTGCACATTGATTTTGTAGGCTGAGATTTTGCTGAACTTATTTATTAATTACAGGAGTCTTTTGATGGAGTACCTAGTGTTTCATGCATACGAGACTACATTGTCAGCATGCAGGGATAGTGTGACCTCTTTTTCCTAATTTGGATGCCCTTTATTTCTTTCCCTTGCCTGAGTGCTCTGGCTGGGACTTCTAGTACTATGTCTAATAAAAATGGTGCCTGTGAGCACCCTTCTCTTTTTCCAGTTCTTAGGAGGAATGCTTTTACCTTTCCCCATTCAGTATGATGTTGCCTGTGTGTTTGTCATATATGGCTTCTATAATTTTGAGGTATATTCCTTCTATGTCTAGTTTGTCAAGGGTTTTCATGAAAGGGTGCTAAATTTTACTGAATGCTTTTTCTGCATATATTGAAATCATCATATGGTCTTTGCTTTTGCTTTTGTTTATGTGTTGAATCACATTTATTAATTTGTATATGCTGAACCATTCTTACATCCCTAGGATGAAACTCACTTGATCATGGTGAATTAATTATCTTCTTGCTGTCCTGCTGAATTCAGTTCCCTAGTGGTCTTGAGGATTTTTGTCTCAATGTTCATAAGAGATGTTCATTTGTAGTTTTCTTTGTGTGTGTGTGTGTGTCCCTCCCTGGCTTTGGTATCAAGGTTATACTGATTTATCATTTCCAAGAATTAAGTAAAAATCAAAGTATAAAAAGTAAATAAATAACAAAAGATCAAAATACGTATTGTCCAAAAAATAATTCAATAGAACTGCAAATATACTTTCAAGCATGTGATGTGGTTGGGGAATCATCTGTTCGTACAGATCAAAATAGTATATTTAGGATTTCATTGTTCTAAGAAAAAAATAAAATCTTACAATGTGCTACCAACTTCTAAATACTATGTTGTGATTTACTTTTTAAAAATTCATCACAGACCTCTCACTTTTTTAAATCATTAATTTCTTGATACACTCCTTTCTGCGCACACCAATACCTTCAAGACTTAAAGACTATCAGCATACTTTTCCTTCTGCTTGAAATTCGTTGCTTCTACATCTGTCTGTATTTTCTGCCTTTACCATCTTTAAGGCTTAGATAAAGTCCTTAACTGACTTTCTTTTTATCTGAAATAAACTTTTTAATCTCTATTTCAGAACCTTTTTGATAAATTCATAGCACATTATGCAGTATGTAATTATATATTAGCTTATCTATTTTTTCTATATTTTCAAGATGTTTACCTGTATATTATATGAACCACTATATGCTAAATTACATTTGAATGAATTAGAGGTTCACTAGAGATGAAGAAGGGAGGTGAGTAACTTAGTTGCTGTCTAAATTAAAAATAGTAAGAGCCTTGGTTGTAAGAGGAACAATGAAATATAAAGATTATGGAAGCAAATATAATTTGTAGGTAGAATCTACAGTTATACTAACATATTGGTTGTGAGGGTCAAATGCATGGAAGAATTCCCTTTTACATCTTATTTTGAATACAAATTAAGGAGATGATATTTTTGATTATATTGATTTTTTAGTTTACTACTAACATTTTGCAAATAAATACTATTTTTTTTGTTCTGAGCCTAATATATAAGGGTTAAAGTTTTAAAGTAAAAAGACACCAAAAATCTCATGATTGTAATATAGATTAAATTAATTACTTAATGGATTTGTGCTTATGAAATAAATGGCTCAATTTGTCTATTAAATGTTTACATAAAATAGATATTAAATTATCCTTTGAAAACAAACTTTTCAATTTGGCATTGTTGTGATGTGTGGATCTCAAAATCATTTTTTAAATATTAATAAAAAATACTTCACAATGTGTTAATTGGTGTTTACAAAATTATATTTATTCAAGTGATAATATTTGCTGGGCATTTTTAGTCAAAATCACTGTTTTTGAATGCCATCACAGAATATTTTGCAAGAAAGTAGAAAAGTTGTAGCCTATGTAATTTAAAATCTATCCTTTAGGGAATATTATTGAATCAGGATGCAGCAACTTCACATTTATATACAAATTGTAGTTGATGCTTGATTACAAATGCTAGCTACCCCATCATACCATTCCTACTTTAATTGTAGAGTGAAATTGTTTCAAAAATTTTAAATTATTGAAATATTTGCATTTGTTGAAAGATACATTCATCTTCCCCAGTCGATGAGGGAAACAGAAAAGCCTGTTTTTACTTTATATCTAAATGTCTGGTTGAGGTAATTTTACTTCAATGCCACTTTGAAAGTGAGAGGTCTTTGTATTCCCCTCTATCAGCTGAAAGTAATGAAGCATTACAATTCTCTGCCCATCCTATTAATAGACTTGCTACCAAAGCAGAAAAAATTCAAGGCCTTTTTTTAGATCTTGGGGAATTTTACAACAGTATCACCAGCAAAAGACCATAGAAAAAAGCAAACAAAGCAAAATCTACTTTTTGATGTGATAGGAGCTTTAGTTTGCTTATCAAACACTTTATACTGATCTAGCATTTTTCCTTTCTCAAGCTAACAACACAATGCATACATTCTTTTATTCTATATCTTTAAATTGAGAGAGAAATTTTTTAAGATGTCAATGATATTAAGAGAATACGTCAACATTTAAATAATTGAAGAATATATAATGTAAAGTGAATATAAATTTCTACTGTATTTATTATTTGTCAAAATTTAACCTGCTTTTGGTGGAAATTATTATTGTAAGCTATATTAATTAGTTATTTTTTACTAACATTTCTCAAATTTACAGGCAAATAAACCCACTGATTTTTGTAAAGTTTTAACAATGTAATTGTGAAAGTATCTAAATATTATATCCGTACATCTTGAATTGGCTCTGCAAAATTTCTAAAACTAAGCATAACTATCCACTATAAACTACTTACTGGAGATGGTGAGAAAACAAGAGATTATGCTGTCCTACTTGGAAATAGAATATTTACAAATTATAAATTATACTGGGTGTTTGCTTTTTTCTTTCTACCTTCATTCTACTTTCTCACTAGCAAAACTTTTTTGTTGAGTTGGGATGGGATTAAGCCTCATGTCTCTAGGTGTGGTCTCTAAGGAGACTAAACCTGTGGCTATCTATCTTAGCTGTATATTAGAGTAATTCAAAAAGTTGCTTTTTTATACTCATATTTTTAATATTATTAATATGAATACCCAACCAAATAATAATATGTCTTCATATATTAATAGAGTAAGTCTGAGAGGAGATTATTAGCATCAGTATACCTTTAATATCCACACATGATCCTACTATGCAGCCAGCATTGAAAATCAGTGGATTAAACTATTCAAGATAATGCTATAAATCTTGTCACAGTGATTGGTCCAGTATGACTCTTTCTAAAACAATCAACAGTGTGTGATGCATTATCTAGTCTGCAAGATTTTATCTAAAAGAAAAAAAATCAGGTTGGAAATAGAATATTATTTGGTAATTCTCAGCCACAAATTGTCTTTCTTGCTCTTGAAATTTGGTGTGCAAATCTGATATATGAAACTGCTTCAGTTCCTAAGAATATGAAGCCAGAACAATAAATGATGAAGTCCAAAAGAAGCATAAAATTTTTTTATAAATATATATTTTTATTTCAGCATATTATGGGGGCATAAATGTTAAGGTTAAGTATATTGCCCATGCCCCCCCTCCTCCCTCCCACCCACCCGACACCCGATAAATGTTATTCCTATATGTCCAGTTAGGTGTTGCACCATTAATACCAATTTGCTGGTGAGTGCATGTGGTGCTTGTATTCCATTGTGAGATACTTCACTTAGTAGATTGGGTTCCAACTCTATCAAGGAAAATACAAGAGGTGCTATATTACCATTGTTTCTTAAACTGAATAGTACTCCATGGTATACATATATCACATTTTATTAATCCACTCATGTATTGATGGGAACTTGGGTTGTTTCCACAACTTTGCAATTGTGAATTGTGCTGCTATAAACATTCCAGTGCAGGTGTCTTTTTTGAAGAATGTCATTTGATCTTTTGGGTAGATGCCCAGTGGTGGAATTGCTGGATCAAATGGTGGATCTACTTGCATAGCTTTAAGGTATCTCCACATTGCTTTCCACAGAGGTTGAACTACTTTGCAATCTCACCAGCATTGTAGGAGTATTCCTATCTCTCCACATTCACACCAACATTTATTGTTTGGGGACTTTTTGATAAAGGCCATTCTTACTGGAGATAAGTGATATTTCATTGTGATTTTGATTTGCATTTCCCTGATGATTATAGATGTTGAGCATTTTTTCATATGTTTGTTGGCCATTCTTCTGTCTTCTTTGGAAAAATTTCTGTTCATGTCCTCTTTGAACCTTAGGTTGAAACTATTAGAATTCTAGAGGAAAACGTTGGAAATACTCTTCTAGACATTGGCCTAGGCAAAGAATTTCTGAAGAAGACCCCAAAGGCAATCACAGCAGCAACAAAAATGAATAAATGGGACCTGATCAGAAAACCTTTTGCACAGCCAAAGACACTGTCAAGAGAGCAAACAGACAACCCACAGAATGGGAGAAAATTTTCACAAGCTACACATCCAATAAAGGGCTCAGGAAAATCAGCAAGGAAAAATTAAACAACCCTATCAAAAAGTAGGCGAAGTATAGAAATTTTGATGCAGTGTCAATATATGGATGCTTGAACATTTTTAGTTGTCAACAATAACAAAAACAACAAAGACTTTTCCTTATTTATTTGAATTGGAGTTAATATTTTCTTACTTCAAACTTAATGATCCTGACTTATATAAATTATATAATAGAAGTCCTTTAATGTATGTTGCACTTGCCACTTAATATTGCTTTGGATTTATTTTCGTTATCTTATACGTTACACTCATTCTTGATTATAAACAGCATCTCATTTATTCATGAAGTCTGCCATATTTAATCTAGCCAGAAAAGAAATCTAAGTAAACATGATGAGGAAAACCAATCTTCAGTAACCAGGCAATATTTTAATAGTAAAAGAGAATAGTTCTTTTATAGTTAGAAAATAAATGTACGGATCCAGTACAAGATTGAATGCTATGGCTACTATTGTTTACCAGGTTATTGGATATTCTCAGATACTTGTGAATAATTTTTATATTAAATTAAATTTAAATTAATTAATATTTTAATGGAAATATTTTTCATGAAAACATCCATGTGCAAAATAATTACCAAAAATAATAGCTTTCTCATGTAAGCCACAATGCAATATAACAACATATAAAGTTGTTTATCATGTATATGAGAATTTTAGAAAATGATACATGTGCTAGGAGGCAAACAATGAATGCAATTAAGATTTAGACAAATGTATTTTGTTTTTTAAACATATTTAAGAGTTTTTACATAAAGCCAGAAAATGATCCATAGCAAAATATATTTTCTAATTTTTATATACTATGAAAACCATACAGGAAAAAAAATAAGTAAAAATTAAACTGAGTAAAATACTTGCAGTTAATAGATCCAAACTTTACTAAGACTTATCCATATAAGTCTTGGGATATAATCAATGGATTTAAAGAGATAGTCAGAAAAAATAATTGACAATAAATAGAGCATATACCATTTTACTTATGATAAGATAAAATTTATTCAATAAGTTATAATTTTCACCTATGATGATTATAACATTTATAAATTAATAATAAAATTTTCTGGAGATAGACACTCTCTTCTTAATACTGCTGGTAAAAGTCTATTTAGCTAAAATCAAGTACAGTGAGACAATTGGTAATATATCTTAAATAATCCAAGTTAGGTATATACTTTGACCTTTCACTGCACTCACTATATCTTGTTTTATCACGGCATCCCCCCATACACACACATGTGTGCACACACACACATTGAATTTCTGTTTAAGTTTAGAGTTTTTGATTACATCAATCCCACCTGGATATTTCAGGCTAATCCTCCCATGTTACGACACTTAAATTATCTACAAAGTCCCTTTTTGCTATATAAGGTAACATATATATCAGCTTTTAGGATTATAACATGGACATTTTTCACAGGCCATTATTC
Source organism: Microcebus murinus (assembly GCF_040939455.1). Taxonomy (NCBI): domain Eukaryota; kingdom Metazoa; phylum Chordata; class Mammalia; order Primates; family Cheirogaleidae; genus Microcebus; species Microcebus murinus. The sequence goes on from NC_134114.1 coordinate 21,790,915, forward strand.
TGTCTACAGCAATTGGAAAACAATTAAAAAAAATCAAAAGAACTACCATTCTAAAGTTTATACAGAGAAACAAAAGACCCTGAATAGCCAACACAATATTGAAGGATAAGAACAAAAACGGAGTTTCTTAAAGGTTCCATTTTCCACACTGAGATGTGTAATGAATGAGACCTTGGTATATTAGTTTTCAGTTACTCTTCTTTTTAGACTTATATATATTAATTGAGAACATCTCTCCAAGTAGGTCTTTGAGTGCATTTATAAATTTTAAGATGTAATTTTTGGTTAATTTTTATTTATGATTTATTTTTGACTTACCAATGATTTAAAACATTTTTCTATCAATTTTGTGAGATATATATATATATATATGTATGTTGCACTTGCCACTTAATATTGCTTTGGATTTATTTTTGTTTTCTTATATGTTATCTTATACTATACTTAACGTATACTATCTTATACATTATCTTATACTATATATATATAAACTATGCTTTTGTTATAAATTTCTAATTCTATGAAAATATAGTTAGTGAGCAAATGATTTTTATAAAAGAGAGCAAAATCAAAGGATTTATACAACCTGATATCAAGCCTTACTATAAAACTACGGTAATTAGAAATAGTATGGTTGGTGTTGGTGTAAATGTAAACATATAAATTAATGGAAATAATTGAGAGATCAGAAATTGACCCACACTTTCATGGCAATACAATGAGGAAAGCATATTCTTTTCAGCAACAAAAGAGCTAAAAAAGATGCTTAGCCAAATTGAAAACATTAAGTAAATACTTCACACAATATACAAGTACATATCAAATTGCATCATCCTTAGTCACAGGCTAAATGCATAAAATGGTTAGAAGACATTTATAGGAGCAACATAGAATAAAATATATGACTAGAAGTCAATACTCTGAGATTTGGATATGTGAATCTTGTTGCATTATTTCATTGACTGTTATGTTTACTACTTTAGTCAAACTCGCATTTTCATGAAAACAAGGCTAAGAGGTGGTAGGTAAACACTACTCACTGTTAAGTCTGTAGCACTAACAACTCAAATAGGCTTAAGGTGTAGTAAGGCATTTCAGAAGTAACTACATATTGGGTAAGTTTTATTCCAAATCAAACTTGAAGCATTATATTCAGGGGGCAAGAAAGAAAATAAGGTAATATGGGGGAAAACATTATCTTAATAAGACAATTTATTTAGACTGCATGTATATTTAATTGAAGATTTTATAAAGGAATACATTTTATAGCTTCTCTTTGATAAGCATCGTCAAAATATCAAAACAGAAAAATAGTTATAAACCAACTATGGATAGAAGTTTTATATCATTACTACAAAAATTTATTTCAGATTAATTATAAATATTAAAATGTAACATAAAAATTCATTTAATAAGAAGCTAACTTGCTAAATAACACATGAAACCTATTCTCCTTATAAGTACTCAAATAAATGAAAATAAAAACAGTGGATATATTTGTCTATCATGTTGGCAAAGATGAAAGTATAGTAACCAACATTCATAAAGAACCAGTAAAATTTTAATCATATGGATTGAATAATCTATGCATCTCATTCTTTATGCATTCCACTTTTAGTTTAATGCATAGTCTTCTGTATAATCAAATTTTGAAACAAGCTTTTTATTTTATTCCACTAATTACTTTTTAATATTTAGTCTTTATTTACTCTGTAAATTATTTATGTGCACTATGTTTTACTATTTTACTAGGTCTGTGGTCTTTCTTTATTTTTATTTTTTGTTTATTATGGATACATGACAATTATCTTTTTATGAGATGTTTTGATACAAGCATACAATGTGTAATAATCAAATCAGGATAGCTGGGATATCCATCACCTCAAGTATTTATCATTTCTTCATTTTAGAAACATTTCAATTCCACTCTACTAGTTATTTTAAAGTAAATCCTAACTTACTGTTGACTATATTCACTTTTTTGTGCTATCAAATACTGTTCATTCTATGTATATAACTGTATTTTTGTACCTATTAACCATCCTGCTTTTTTTTCTTTCCCTCCCTACCCTCTGGAAGCCATCATTCTACTTTTTGTCTCATGAGATCAATTGTTTTAATATTCAATCTCCACACATGAAGGAGAACATGTGAGATTTGTTTCTCTGTGCTTGGCTTATTTTACTTAATATAATGTTCTCCAGTTCCATCCATATTGTAAATAACAAGATTTCATTCTTTTTTATGGGTGAAAAATATTCCATTGTGTACATATAGCACATTTTCTTTTGACTTATGTTTCATTTTTTTGTTGTTCCATATATTTGATGCCGTTATGTTCCCAGTAGATGGATAAAGTTATTATATCACCTTTGTATATTTAATCAATTTAAACACACCCATTTATCCCTTCTCATATTATTAACCTTATATCAGCATTGCTCCTGTTCCATTCTTTATTATCATACTTAATGGATCCTTGCCTTTTGGTTATTTATGTTCTTCTCTGTCAGACTTATATATTTCCTAAAAACAGTATGGTTGGGTTTTGTTTCATATTTCGTTCTGAGAATATCTATCTCATTTTCTTTGATCAATCAGGTACATACAGCAAAGCTGAAATTTTCACCTAATTCAGTTGTTCTCCTTGATCTCCGTCTTCTTTGCCAAAGTCCCCCATGGATTCTAGATGCTGAAGGAGTTACTTAACATGCTATCTTGTCCTTTCTCTCCTCCCACTGTTTCTCCCTACACTGTTATAATCACTATCTAAATTTCAATGTCAACTTAATACAAATCACTCCCATATTTTATCTTTAGCCACGTCTTTTCCAGAAATATGAGTGTCCTAAAAACTGTGGTTTTTTCAACATTTGTATTTAAGTCATGATTTGGTCTTAACTTAGATATAATTTAATTCATGCATATAATCTACATCTCCACTACCATCTTGATTGTTAAATTATAATCACTTTTCATCTGCATAGCAGTATTTTTCTTCCTTCACATTACTCTGGCTGTATTCAAAACCATTTGATATGTGTTGAGATAGAAATGACCTTTCCAAAATGTTTATATGATCTAGTCACTCCCTTTGTTATGTCACTCCCTCATGACTGGTCCCCCATGGCTATGAGAACAAGGACAAAAATTCCTATCCTTGCCAGAATGTCCTGCTCACCTCTGCAGGGGACTTCACACTACTCTAGAGTTCCTAGACAGGCCAAATCATATTGACCTTTTTCTGTTTCTATAACATCCTATTCTCTCTCCTGTGTGACTTTTCTCATATTCTTCTCACAACCTCTATTAACTTCTCACTGTTTTTTCAGTATAATGCTTATTCATTCTTTAGAATCAATTTCTAAAATAGGGCCCCTGATTTACTGCCATCTATTACTACAGCAAATCTTCTAGGTAAAATTTTTGACTGACACATTACTGTACCAAATTGACTCTAAAGCTGTTATTTTAATTTTCCTTTCTCATATTGAAGTACAATTATGGAATAAACATACATGAATATGAATAAATTAAAATAAATCACAAAGAGGTAAAAGAAAATTGCTAAAGCTTGATATAAAGAGCAGTGTATATACCCCTAAAGATTTTATTTGGAGCATTTATTCAATATAAGTCTGAGAGTTTTTTTTTCCCTAGGTACCCTGAGATTGGTTGAATCATTTTTATAAATCTTGTCTGATAGACTTGCTATAGTATATGCAGGGCCATATGTCATGAGGGATTTATGTGATTTGAGAACCCATTTAAAGAAATAACCTTAATCATCTACAATAACATTACATTAATTATTAATAAATCTAATAAGTAGCTTGAAATTGCTCACATATAATGCTTTTAATAGTACCTAATTATTTTTAGTTTTGTTGAGGTATAATTGATATTGAGAAAATTGCACACATTTAATGTGTACATCTTGATGAGTTTAGGCATTTCATATGTATATATATTAGATCATACATATATGATATTTCTTAAACCTAAATTTTCTACCCCTTCATCTATGTTGCACAATATGGGCACTCATATTGGATTGCTCTTCCTATTCTTGCCATATTTTGATTTAAGTACTTAATTTCTGAATTAGGGTCATGGAGACTTCGAAATTTCATAGAATGTAACTGTAAGGTATTCCGTAGGAATAAATACCCCCGAAATCACACGTAATAGAAGACATAATATTGGTTCAATATGAGCAACTCAGAACATTGCATTAAGCAGTGTTTTGAGTTACTTGAGCAGTTGTCTCAAAGGCAACTGCTACAGCCATAATTCATTATTACTCACTAATGACATTTCCTGTAAAGAGCACAACACATTTTACTCAGTCAATCCTTTGCCATAGTCATTCACCATAGTGCTATTTTATTTTTTTCTCTGAACTGCAATAGTCACATTTACATATATTGTTTCTTATAAATGCATCTATATTTATATCTACCTATCTATCTATCTAATCCTATGGAAAGAAAAAGTGCCTTGCTAATTTGAAGAGTATCTGTATTTTAACCATAATTTACATTGCAGGATTACTTCTAAAAAGCTGTAACAAATTACATTTATGCAAAGTTTCAGTGTCTGCTTTTACCAGAATCCCTGACAAAGACAAGGCACTATGGCTTTGTAAAACTGATACCAGCTTTGTAAAATATACTGATCTGATGGATATAAAATGACTTCTCATTTCCACTGTTATTTGCATTTCCTTTATGCATAGCTTGCTTGATCACTTCCTTTTCATCTTTACTTAAATTTAAAATGCATTCCTTGTTCATTCTATCTAAAATTATACCTCATTGACTTCTTACAGTTTTTAACAGCTTTATTTTCTTTCTCTGAATTTACCAATATTAAAATGCTATATATTTTACTTATTTACCTCATTTGTTTTCTATATTTCTCTGGAAAACATAAGCTCCAAAACAGGCAGTTTTATACTTTTGCTTATAACTATAACTCCAGTGTTAGAAGATTTCCTGGCATATAGTAGGTATTCAGTAAATATTTTGAAATAAATTAATAAGTATTAATAAATGAAGCCATTTTAACAAAAGAAAATTTTTTGCTGTATTTAGTGCTTCACATCTGTATTCCCAGGTACTCAGTAGGCTGAGGCTTGAGCACAGGAGTTGGAGGCTGCAGTGAATTCTGATTGTACCACTGCACTCCAGCCTGGGCAACAGAGCAAGACTCTGTCCCTTAAAAATAAAAAATAAAAAATAAAAGAAAGAAAGAAAAAGAAAAAAAATAGAAAATATTCTTTATACCTCTAAAATAGCATTTAAAACATTTTGTCACAGGAGTCCCAGAGATTATAAAACCTGACTGAGGATTTATAACTTTATAGGACATTTGAAATACTGGGAGTGTACTGGTTACAACTCCACTGATAGCATCTTTATTCTTAGGTCAGGATGGATAGAACAAAATTATAAATAATATAAATGTCCATTGGTACCGATTGCATTAAGTCATAACCAGTTATAGGCATCAACTTTCATCTTAAAAGGCACAAGACTTTAATTCACTGACAATCATTTTCAATATTTCCAACAAGATTAATTACCGTGTTAAAAATATGGGGCTATTTGGCTTATATAGAACCTAATGTTGAGTAGAGAATCAATATCAACTCTCTGTAGATGCCAGATTGGTCCTGGGATTGTTTTCCTTTGGGATACCCTTTACTTGGAAACCAAGGCCTACACCAGAGCCACATAAAACAAATAAGGACTCGGGGATAGTAGATCCAAATAAAAAGAAAGCAGCACATTTTTTTTTTCTGGCAGTGAGAGCCTTCGTTCTATGTGATATAATGTTTTACTTGACCTTTACTGCTTTGGACACTTGGAAAAAAACTCCGACCAGAGAAAACATTTTTATAGAGTAGACATTTTAGTAGTATATGGACACAAAACACAAAGGGTTATTTGAGTCCCACTTCATCTAAAAAATTGTTTGATTGCAATTAAAGATTTATATGACATTAATAAAGAGCTATTGAGAAAATCCCATAATTAGACATATAAATGAGAAGAATTTTATTGGAATTCATTAGAATAGTTTTTATTGGAGTTTATTATATATTTTATAAGGGTTCATATATCTGGAATACTGTAGCTCCATGTTATAAAAATTAAAAATGGTGGTTCCAGCAATGTAAAGACTCCAGCTCTTTAACTGTACCCATTTTGTATAATAAAACACAAGATTTATTATAAATTCAGTGTCAGAACTGCTGTTACTATTGACAGTTATGGTTATGATAGACTATAACCTTGAAACTCCAATATTGTTTTGTTTGGGCAATGCTACATATATGTTTATTGATATTTATTAATGTAAAAATGATATAACATTGTGATATATGTTATGAGAATAGGCATCAGGAAAACAGTAAGATAAGGTGGGTGCCTCTTATAAAGGACTGATTAGCAGCCAGTTCAATTTGGTTTCATATGGAAGATTGTGGACTAAGATAGGTGCAACATGGAACAACATTTCTAGTAGCAAGAAAGGAATAATGGGATTATGTCTTAAAAGAACCAGCTAAACACATACCCACACAAAAGCACACACACACAATCACATAGATAGTAGGTTTAGAAATCTAAGATTGTGAAGGTACTGTAATAGCCTCTGGCTAATGGGTGAACATTCATCTAATGGGTACTACATTAGTAAGCATGGTTGAGAATATATTTGCTATAGGTAATCCAATCCTATTCCCTTAATCTACCCTGACTCTTTATTCAGATGAGTCATGCAAGCAAACAATAGAGCAGTATGATGCAGGATTGAATCATTAAAACTCCCTTTCTATTTGGGTATAATCCAATGGTAAAGGATGGATTCTGAAAAGTCATACTAAAGTCTATAAATCTGGGTCCTTCCAGTTCTATCATAGTTGATCATATTTAAATTGATTTTTTTCCATTAAAGTGCTGTTTTAAATGACGGTTTCCAATTATTCATGTCATTTTTTGTATGACAATATAATTTGCACAATGTTTTCTAATCTTCAAAATCATCACATTTTCATTCACATATTTTGAGATTCACCCTAGTTTCTAGCTCTGATAAAAGATGTGATTCACATTCATGGGATTTGGGTTATTTTCTAGCATAGAGGACGATCTGGGAAAAATTCCACTATAAAAATTAAAGATGGCAATACCATACTCACAATATTTCATATTTTATGGCATTACTATTTGTGTTTGGAGCAGACCAAAAATCTATTTTTATTATACTTTCTGAGATGGCACTTTGAATTTAAGTCCCATTTTCCATAGCTTATAGCTTTTCCTTTGGGGCTAAACTTCATCATTGTGATTCTTAACCTAGAATGAAATAATTTAGAAGGTTTGAAGGAAATGTATTTTGTCATTTTTGATTTAAGTAACTACAGGGACATTCTTTCTCGCTGTTGAAAAATAATACGCAGACAAATTTTATTTTGAATCATTCATAAGGAATTGTGATGTTAAGTAAAAATATTTACAATACAATTATAGTCTGTAAAAGACACACATATATTTAAAGTTACTTATACAAAATAATAAATGGAATATAATACACATTTACTACCTCAATTCATATAATAAAATTCTCTGTGATATGCCAAATTAATCAGAAGTTTTGAAATGCAGGCTTTTGTGGGAAAGACTGCCGTATTGAATCAAAATGAAAAATCTTATTTATAAGAATGACTAACAACCTATTAAAGAGTTAGTACTTCAGTGGTTATTTAAATGCAGTCTCAATGGTTTATGTAAGCTGTCAAATTCCCCATTCATTTCTCCCATTTCAAATGTTTATATAAGTCTATTTTTATACCTATTTATGCAAAATCAAAATTTGAAAGAGTGATAAATGAAGAAAACCATAGATGATAAGACTGGCTAAGGCACACATAATAGCTCACTCAGCTTAATAATTTCTGGAATTCTCAGAAGAAAAGGGGAATATTTATACTTCCCAACACTGCTATTAATTTAACAAAAAAGAACTACTTTACTGTGGCAGTTTGATAATTATTATACACTTAGTGTTAATCAATTATACACATTATCCCTTTAAAAAACAAGAACAGAAATTTGGCCAGAAGTGAAAAACACTAACTTTACACACAAGCATGTGACTTTATCTCACATACACAAAATTTACACATATATACACACAAATATACATAAACCTGTATAAACACCTGTAATTGCAATATACCTACAGTTTGATGCTTTTTGTTAAATTTTCTCTATATAAAATTATCAGAAATGCAATGGATGATATTTTGGTTTTGAAACAAACTTTTAGGCAGATGTGAGCTCTCCAGAGTTGTTATTTCTTCTTTGGTAAGGGTTACATTATTTTTGCATATGTATTTAATGTCACTTAACAGAATTTATTTATCTCATATTATGAGAAATTATCTTTCTTCAATAATACCTTTACTACTTTTTAAATATCACTGAAGAGATATAACATACACAAAGAAAGTAGACTGATCATAAGCATCATATAGAAGAAACAAAACATCAACATGTATAATAATCTCATATAATATTTGCTATCACTGTGATTATTAGTAATGCCTCCATTTACATACTTCTATAAGTATTTCTGATTTTCTGTCTTTTCTTCATGACCAGTCTCTCTTGCGTTATTATATCTTTTAAAATAAACTAATTTTACACTTAAAAAACATTCTCCATTGTAGGTTTTCCTATTTCATTAATTTTGCTCTTATCTTTTGCTCTTATTTCTAAAGGAGAATATTAATAATCCCCTTCCTTCTAAATTTTCGCTTTCATTTGCTATGCTTTTTCTAGCTTCATGAAATAGAAGCCTATATTATTAATTTTTAGCATTGCCGCTTTTCCAATATTGCTATGGACTTAATTGTGCCCCTCCCCTCTCCAAATTTACACGTTGAAGTCCAAACTCCAGTGTATTTGAAGATGGAGACTTTGGGAGGTAGTAAGATTTAGATAAGGTCTTAAGGGTGGATATTCGTGACAGGAATAGTGCCCTTTCTAGAAGAGACACCAGAGAACTCCCGGAGTCTTATAAAGAAACAGTGAGAACAGGGCTGTCTGAAAGCCAGGAAGAGAACCCTCAAGGAAGAACTGAGTCATCCAGCACCTTGACCTTGAGTTTATCATCCTCCAAAACTGTGTTAAATAAATTCCGGTTGTTTAGATACCCAGTCTACGGTATTTTGTTATGACAGCCTGAGCTGAATAATATAACTATATACCTTTAAGTAGATATATTTAACTGTAAACATTACTTTAAGTACATTTGATAAGTATTGATATGATACATCTTTACAGTCATTCATGTGAATATATTCTCTAGTTGTCATTGTGATTTATTCTTTGGCCCATGTGCTATTTTGAAGAATAATTCTTAATGATTATACATATCTCTATATTAACTTTAGCTCTATCAATTGAACACATTTGAAGGCATGTTATTTTGTGTCTACATATTTAAAATTTCAAAATGTTTCTGCTGAATTAAGTTGCATACTACTTCTGTTCATGTGGTGTGATGGTTATAGTATTCACGCCTACTGTATCAAATATTAGCATATACATCTACACCATATTTGGGGGGGTTAGAGTTTAATACTACAGCTTTTTTCATCCATTCATTTCCAACTCTTTTAATGACTCTATTATGTAGAGTAAATTCAAGAGTTTTGATGGTATTTCATTCATTCTGATCATTTTGTTCTTTTACTTGAACATTTTATATTGCATACTCTATTTTGGCATTGCTGCTTTGAATTAATCAATTCGTTATTATTTTATTTTTCATTAACTGTTAATTTCTTATTTTTTTGCAATTTTTATAGGGAAGCCTAGAGATAATAACATAAATAACAACACATTTCAACAAAAATAATTATATTTTATCTTATTTTGCACAATGCTGAAGTCTTATATCATTTAAATTCTATTTATCCCATTATTATAGCCATTATTTATCTCATTATTCTTGCCATTGGTATTATTGTTCTCATGCATTTAATTCTGTCATTTTACATTTTTATAGATTCAATATTCATTATTTATTTAGTTATATATTTATGCCCTGTGGTGCTTTTGATTTTATACGATATTTTTCTATTTTTCTCTCACATGTTATTTCCTACTAGGGAAATACTAAACATTACTTTGTGTGCAGTGATAAATACTGTTCATCTTTATTCATCTGAAACTGTTTTATGTTTGAAAAAAAATTGCGGGGGAGTTGGGAGAGGACTTTTGGTTAACATTATTTTCAACCTTTTAGAAATGTCTTTACCTTGTATTCTGCTTTTCATCATTTCTGTTCAGAAGCCAGCTTTCAGAATTACTATAATTCCTTGGAAGATAATATGATATGTCTACTTTTTTCCTTCTCTCATTTTTTGTGTATTTCTCTGATTTGTTTTTCAGTTGTTTTATTATGATGTAGCCAGGTGTGGTTTGTTATTTATTTATTTTTTCTTGTGCTTCCAGAATTTCTTGAGTCCCTCTGTTGATTTTTTTTCATCAGTTATTGTCTATCAAAATATTTCTTCTACCTTATTTTTCTCTCTCACCTCCATCTTGAACTTAAATTATAAGTGTTAAATCTCTTTTTTCTTTTCTTCACATCTTTTACTCTTTACACATTTTTAATTGTTTGCATTTACTTTCTACAGTTTGTATATTTTCTATTGCCCTGCTTTCATTTTTACTAAACCTGTCTTTGTGTCGCATCTACTTTGTAAGCCTATCCATTTAAGATCTATAGAAGAAATAAAGACTAACATTCTGATTAGGAGAAACTTCAGAGAGATGAGCTACCCATAGAGGTTTGTGCTTTTCCTACTGACAAATGCTTTCTTGGTTTGAACTGGAAGGTGAGGATTTCTGCTTGGTCCTGTGCCAAAGTTGCTACAGCAGAAGAAAAGCAGAGTATATCAAACTTTTTTTCCATTAAAACCAACTCATATACTTGTAGAATATATTCATTTCAACTCAATAGCTCATTCTGAACTAGAAACAAATAATTTATGGAAATCATTATTTATTCTACTTAGTCATCATTGGCCAGGAAAAAATGATCTCTAATATACAAATAAAAGTAAAATATACTGAATACTTTTTAAAAAGTTTATTCTATATTACCCATATGTCTCTCTAAAGTATAAAAATAAAAGCCATGAATCATCTTTTAAAATATTCTAGTCCCAGAGTAATCTGTTCTCCTGTTATTGCCATACATGCTGAAAAAAATTACAAATATTACTTAAAATATCTCCTATATAACATTTTTAATCGTTGAGACCAATTAGCAACACATGAATTACTGCAGAGTTTAAATAATCAAAAATAGTTCCTAAACTAAGTTACATGCTAGAGACAAGTGCAAGAAAGTTTTTATCTGCCTCTATAGAAAAACAGGAAAGCATGCACGTGTTGAATAGGATTATTTATTTGCCTGTCAGGCGCCCTCAAATTTAAAAGTCTATGAACTTTTAAATTTGACGAGATTCACCTATATTGTTATGAATTATGGAGAAGCAATAATCTGAAATAAACCAGCAACATAATACAGAATTACAGCAAAATATAAAAGTCTAATGAATGAAAGTTATATATTGATTCAATAATATACATAAAGATGTCCCCCATGGGCTAGAAAATGTTTGAAACATTGATTGGAAGTGTTAATTTCTCAGAGTTTATTCATCATTATCTAATTAGATAGGTAGTGTGCCAGTGCATATGAATGTCAAGGTGCAAAGGGGCAGCTGCGATTATTCTTTAGAGTGTAAAATTATGGGATAAAGTAACTACTTGACATCTTTTCAGAAAGCTATATTTTAATTAACCATTAGTTTCGCCACATAACTTAATACTGGGAAAGGACCACACTATATCAGGGATGCTAAACCTCAGGTAAAATAAACATTACTTTTTAATGTCAAAGGTTGTACTATATATTAATAGTTCTATTTACATATAAGCACATGTGAAACACATTTAATACAAAAGCCATGTCTATTACATTAATTGAATGAAATTCTTGATCAACAAAGTATACAGGGTTATTTATTACCTAAAGAATACCCTAAATCATAGAATTAGGCTCCATTCTATAAATTTTTAAATTATACATATAACAGGAAAGTAAAGTACTAAAATAATGCATACACAATTTCAATTTCAAAGATAATAACTTATTTAAAGACTACAAGCAAAAACTCTTAAAATGACTGTTGGAACATCAGAGAGAAATTTTATTTTCCAATGATTAAGTTTAAAGATATGCATTCATTGTAATATGACATAGTCTGGTCTTTTGTGATTAGGTTGAATGAATATAGTGCATCCTTGATGCCACAATGAAACTAGCTGGCAAGGTATAATCAATTTGGATAAAGAGTACAGCGAGCAAGCTTTTTGTAAAGGCTATTCACTGGATATTTTCTGCATCATATTTCCATTGTAGAACATAGGAAAAAGCCACATAGATGCATTGCTGATATCAATAAGCTTATTCCTGCAAGTGGTATCAGAACAGGGATGCTGATAGAGCTCATGACTCCATACAAGTTTGCATATTTGTTTCTCAATTTTTCTATTTCCCATTGTATTTCAGTGGACAGTAGAAATAAAGTGGAGAAAAATGCAGAACTTTGATAGAGGTCATAAAGTCAGGACAACAATTCTGCTGAAGATATAAATTTGCTGGACTAGATTTTATTTTATTTTTATATTAATCACTCACTACATCAAATATAAGAAGTCATTTAACTTCTCTAAAAGTCAATTTATTCTTTTTATATTTGAAAAAAAATACTATTTTTCTTCCTAAAAATATTTTTGAAAATTACCTATGCAGTACCTAAAAACCATAGTAGGTATTAATAAACTTAGCTTCTTCTTTCTTAGGAGTCCTCTCATAGTTTTTCCTAAAGCCATAGTTGCATTAATGTTTTGATTTAAAATTTAATTACAGACCAAACACTATTTTATACAGATATCTTAAGACTTCCAGCCTTCTATTCTTAATGTCTCCTATAAAGGTACAAAATATCCTGATACACGGATATCTTCCTACACAGTGTTCAAATAATATTATATAAATATATATATATTACATAAATATTCATTTGTTATTCTCAACCACTCTCTAGGAAGACATGTAAGGCAGGTAGGAAAAAAATACATTTAAAAAAGGTACATAGGTAAATGTACCATAATATAATGTAGTTATTATCAAACACATGTTATGTATAACTGTATATATAAAGCATATATTTTTTATAAATACATAACTAATACCAAGTTAATTATTTAACAAATTATTTAAAAGTATGTACCAAACACACTTATTTAATGATCACAATAGCTTCTTCTTCTGTGAGTCTCAAAACAAATCATGTTGTATAATTAATTAGATATTTATAGTATAATATTCACATCTTCTCATTTTTCTTTTAATTAAGGAAATAAAGGGATTATAATGGATGCTTATTTTACATTTTCCCTAAATCTTTATGCTGATCAACTTTGCCTGATTTCTTTAGTTACAGCTCATTTTATTGTAAGGTTTTATAATAATTAATCATCATGTGCTTCTTTTCTGCACAGAAGATACATGCATTAGCTGCAGTCTATTTATTTTGCTTCCCATCCAGCAATTACAATGCCAAAGTAAATTATGGTAAATTATATTTTTACAGGTTTTGAGGTAAAAATTGATGATAATTGCTGAAATTCTAGAACAGACATATTGGGAAAATAGTCAAATAAATTGACCTAAGAATAAGATCCATTTATCATAAAAAGTTATTAATGAAGAATTACTGATGAAAACTAAGCAAAATTTTCATCAATCTATATTTATTTCCACATAAATATGCCTGTGAAAAAATATGCTCTGAAAGTTTAAATTTCTTTTGCATAACTTTTTATCCTATTGAAAATAGGAGCTTACACTGTCATTTTAAATAACACTTTTTTGAACTCATATTAGGAATTCATATGGATTCCTACAACCATGACTCTCTTACAATTCCCAAACACAATGAAAGTTTAATAAATATTTTCCACTGAATAAATGAATTAGTGAATGAATGATTTTCTTTCTGTTATAATCTTTTGGATGGTCAACAAATTCATTTTATATGTAATGTTGTTTGAAAGAAAATAAAATGATCAATCATAAGCTTTTACATAAGTTTATATTGTAGTACATGTCATCCCCCCTTTGGTGAAGTATCCCTTTGGCAAATGAACCACGTCCAAATCCCTAAGGCACGTGGAATTTGGGAAAACCTGTTTCAAAGTTAACGATGATCACTAATATTTTGTGACCTAGACAATTTTAAAGTAGAAATTAATTTTAAAAGATTCAGTAAATCTTTTCTTTCCAATGCTAGATTAAGTAGAAAATTTGAATTTGATGATTATCTTTTTTTATTTCGAGTTTGCTTTATTTTCAAGCAAGCCAAGGTATTAACCATTTACTTCAGTTAGATTTTTTTTCCCATTTAAGCTCTATGATAATTTATCAGTTTTTGCCCAACAGTATTTGAAACCACAGAGATAATTCAGCACAGGGAGCACACTTACCAGTTGGTAAGTTGTATTACAGGCTGCATTTATTATCTATAGTTCTTGTCAGTGTAATGGTAAATATATCTCACAGTTGGATACACCAAATTAAGTCATTTAATGGATTTGTAGTTCAGTTGATTGAGGTCCACAGGTCTTCGTGCACTCTGGAAGCCATTTTATTTCTTCTGTAATTGTCAGTCACTGTCATTTCCACTTGGCTACTGTTCTGTGACGAGTCAGAATATAGAGCACTTAAAATGGTATCTGAGCAGTGATGAAATGGTGTTTAAAGGAACCTTTACACACACACACACAGAGAAATTTCTTTAGATTATTTTGAAAGTCAACTTATTTTTTCTGATAGATTTAGAATATGTCTGCTTATATTAAGTATTCAACTTCACATTGTTTCCTATTTAAGCGTATATAACATACATAATAAAACATCTCAGATGCAAAAGAAAACAACCATAATAGAGACTAATTTTAGTATATCAGAATCTCAGTGCAGAAATCAAAAGGTTACAGCAGTGAAAGTAAGTGTATTAAGCAAAACCATTTGCTACTTTTAGGTACTGAGTCATCTAAAAGTGGTTATAGTCATGTAGAAAAAAGAAATTCATATCTACTTTCATTCTTAGAAAATGCACCTGTATATTTTCTGACAACCCACATCAACCCACATCATCTCAGAAAGAGATCGAATCTTAGGAAAGTAAGTTTGGCTCAAAATGATTTAGTGTTAATAGTTCAATGCTGTTAGGAGCTTGCCAGGATACAAGGATTTGTTCATCATTTTTCAGTGCCAGCAGCTTTCTGATTTGAAAATCACAAACACAGCATTTTTTTTTTTTTTTTGCATTGACTCTGTGAGGACATTAGCAAATCTCAAATAAATAACAGCTCTACATTCTGGAAGAGTTCTGAAAAGCAGGCTGAGTTCCAGATGGAAACCTCAAGCTGGTCACTGAAATATAGAGTTTTAACAAACACAGTGGAAGTTAAATGAGAAAACTTACCAAATATCAATTTTGCTCAGCATCTTCTTCCTGGGAAATGTTTGAGTAAAAAATGAAATAGTATATACTTAGTTTTACAATATTATATTTAAATATTTCTTTGATATTTCATAATGACATAAGTACAAAATTAGGTCACATTTTTGATAATGATGAATCATACTGAAAAGGAAGATATCAAAAATGTTTCAGATTATATTAATATAACAATAATTTCTAGAACCAAAGTTTACCCCCTAGTAATGTAGCACTACTGAAAATATTACACAAAGAAATGACTGAGGGAAATCATAGGAGACACATAAACATGTATGTGTATAAAACTACTAATAAAACAAATACTTTTCTGAAAATTTAGGATTATTTTATAACCACTTCACATATGGAAAAGTGACTAAGGAATGAGGTAAACTGTTGGGGTCCTAACCCCACAGGCACTTGCTCATTGGCATAGTTACACATTCTAGTATTTGGTTATTATATTCTTCAATTTTGGTGCCTTGAATTTTGGCTTTTAAATATGACCAATTCTTCTAGTGACTACTCTACTTCAGTCAAAGTGCAAATTACCATAAGATGATTTTCTGAGAATATGATTACTTATTGCTGTAAGTCAAAATTGGAGGATCTGTGACTTAGAAATAAGAAATATCTATTTGAGCAAGATATTCATTGAAAATGGAGTATACACACAGGATGTAAGATAGGATATACAAGAGAAAGAAATATGAGGCAGTAAGTAGTCATGAAAGTGCCACGTGGCATGAATACCCAGGAAAAAATAAGAGGTGGGTAGTCTATATGTAGAAGATCAAGCTTATAGAGTGATTTGGCATTAGACACACTGAAAGGATACCAAAAATAGTGATCGGACAGTAGCATAAATGAACATTGATTGGTATCAAGTGCCAGTCATACAATTTCAGGGATATGTTTAGAAGGAGGATTTGTGGTAAGACAATGCTACATTCTTCGACAAAGGTGAGCAAACTGTCAGAGTGGATACTTGAACTCAAGGGATTTATTTGTTAACCCAGTGATGAGAACTAGTGTATTACATGAAATTAGGATGAGTTGTAGCACCCATATAGGGATTTAGCACTATGCAAAATTCTTCTATGGGAATATATATGGTGTATGAATAAACTATTTGTTGAGGATAAGGTGGCCAAATACTTAATGCTTATATCTATGAGAAAAGGACCACTAAAGGTCCCATAAAATGAGCAATTTTTATCATCTAAGACAGTATATGGAGGAAATATTTGGATTACAATTAAACTAGATAGTGTTAGGGAAATGGTGCTGGAGATATTTGGGAGTTTTGAAAAGTATTTGAGGAAAACTAAAATATAGTCTGATTGAATGAGGCACAGTAGAAACTTAGGGATATGAGGTGCTCTGAATATAGTAAATCTCACTCTTGAAGAACATTCACAGACTGTCAAAATGTTTGATGTTTCTTCTCTAAGATTAAAATGTTATAATCATCAACAGGAAAACTTGAGAGTTGTTAGTGCTTATATCAATTAAGTCATTTTGACAAAATAATATTGTGTGTGCTTTTAAAATAATTTTTAACATCTTTTTTAGTGGAGGCTAATTTATATTAGGTGTAATGGTTTGATTTGGCTATTATTATCTTCTCTCAATTGATCACTGAATATTTTTTTTAAATAAGAAATTTCTGGTAACTTCTAAAACCCAGGATCCAGATTACCACTTATTTTGTATTCTTCCATTTTCTACTTCTACATTGTGTATTCTGAAGTCACTCAAATGACTCTGGTTTGTTTGATTTTTATCTGCAAATTTTAAAATGACAGTCAGCAATAGGAATACTGTTCATTCTAATGTTTAGAGTTCTAACGTGCTGTTTTACTGTTTATATTTTATATTTATGTGTCCATGAAGATATTTATGTTACAGTCATATTGAATAAACAGGCATCTTAAACACAATTTCTGCATAGAAATTATGGAAATTTTCTCTCAGAGCAAGTAGGATTGAAGATGTCAAGTACTTGAACATCTTCTGAAGGTCAATAGTATGCCTAAAAATCTAAAGATAATGTACAATACATCATATAGCAATAGAAATATTCTGTACAATAAAAATATGAACATATAAATAGGTATAAATATAGAGAGCTATTATTTAGGATGTAGCAATTCCAGTATTTTTTGAAACTTGCACAATTTCACTTGCAAAGTTATCACTTTTATCTTTCCACTTTTCTACTTGACATGTTTATACTATTTAGCTGTATTTTTAAAATAATGAGATATAGGTAAAATTTTAATGAAAGGTTTTATTTTGTCTTATTTTTCCTCCATACTGGTAGAGCATATAAGATACAGAGATATAACAGTATGTCACTGAACTGAAAATTAGTACTTGAAGAAAGACAATGAGTTTTTGTAAATATATTATTTACACAGTTTGCTAAAGTAGCTGATTTGTAGTTTTCTTCTAGTTTATTCTTAGAGTCTTAGCACTATTATGGGCAACAGAAAACAAGAGAAAAAAAGGCAAAACATCCCAAACAAAACAAAACAAAAAACTACATAAGAATTTGTTATTAAGAGAATATTTCATAGAAAATGTTACATACCAAATAACATATAATTATATCTTCAATATGGAAAATTCACTAAGCATTCACTATAAGAATTAAATATGCTTTTTAAAGTCAATTTTTATATATTTAAAATATAGTGATCAAATAACATCTATAAGAGGAAATCTCCATGCATAGCCTTAGGTTAGTATCACTTTTTGAGCGAATTGAATTATGTCTAAAGACTTAGGAAAATTATTTTTATTAAATAATGGATTTATTGATTGATAATTTTATTATCAGCCTTATTTTATTTATAAGCTTTATTGATATATAATGATATACAACATAATTGCACATATTTAATGTGCACACACTGTTTGGACATATGAAAACACCCATAAGATCACCATGATCAAGGTAATAGACCTATCCAACACTTCCCATAGTTGCTTTGTGTCTTTTTTTTTTTTGTAGTAAGAATATTTAACATAATATCTACCTTCTTAACAAATTTAACTTCTAGAGATCTGCCTTGCAGCATAGTCCGTATAGTTAGCAATAAGGTATGTATACTAGATAAATATTCAAAGAGACAGTCAAGACCAAAATATGAGTAGGCACTAGTACTTTTTAAAGTTTTTGTTTTTCCTATTTGAACAATTCTATATTTTTTGTGGGAAGCTAATAAAATATAAAGTCAAGAAAATGAAACAAAATGGGGCATATACATATACATGTGTGTATGTGTGTGAATATATATTCATGACATATATTAAACCTGCTTAGAGTAGTGGATTATTTTCTTGTGTCATTATTCCAGAGGAAAATAATCCACTACTGTAAACAGAGTTAAAGACCAAATAAATGTAATGCTATATTATATATAGCATATGAATTTCAATATGGCTATGCATACCTCCAAAAACTTCAAATCCAAACAATTTTTAACATTGTACAGATGTTGAAATTAAGAAGTTAGAAGCAGCCCTCTCATTTAATCATTAATTATATATTCAGTGGTGGAAATCTGGAATGTTTAAATGTGTTGGTAGTGATTTACATGTGATGTTGTCACTTTATCTTGTTATTTAGCTGAGAAGCCAATATATTTCATTTCTTCTTAGCTTCTGTAGACTTTATTTTCCATGTATAGTTCTTACTGTATTAACTTTCATATTAAAATTCCATTTATTTTTATTCACATTCATATTGAAGTCATAGTTTTCAAGATGCTAATTTTTATAGTTCTGTAGCACATGAAAGTGAAATTGTGAAATAGAATAAAGAAATTATGTTACTATGGAAATTTAAAAGAGAAAAATTAAAGAGATGAACTTGTGAACAATATAGAATATAATCAATATATAGAGCTTCATCTTTAAGCATTAAAATATTTTAGAAAAGTCTTCAAGTTTGTTTCACTATTAGTGTTTCAATAGTTTCTTTCCTGGAAGAAAACATAATAAAGAAAATATATTACAACATATTCATAAAATAAAAAATAAATTTGGTCATTAAATTTTAAATAAATTATTTCCTACAATCCAAATTTTTTTTTTCAATTTTTAAAATCATTTTCATGTTCAGAAGTATCTGTTCTGCCTTCATGGAGTAGAAAGAATATTGGATTAGAATTTAGGAGAACTGAGCTATTGCCCTGATGTTTCCCTTATTAGGTAATTTTTTTTTTCTGGCATATCAACTTTTCTTGGTCTTAGGAATTGAGAGAGATGATTTCTGAGCTCCTTTTTAACTGTGATTCTTGAGCATATCTAGGAAAATTCCTATGGCTTTCTTTTTTGTGGTCCCTGAGCACACATAACTTGATGCTATTTGGCGAATTTTAATCTAAATTCCCCCAATGTCTAATAAATTTTACAATCTTTTCATAGTATTTTTGTGTGTATTATTGTTAAGTATATGTGTTATAGTTGAGTGATGGACACTCAAAACACCCTGACTCAATCATTATCCATTATATACATGTAAAAAATTCCACATATATTCCATAAATTTACACAAATGAAAAAAATAAATGAAGTAGAATTCTTTCTCTCTGATAACCTTTGATTGAGACATCGGATGTTTTCCTGCCTTCAGACTCAAAGTGAAACAAGTTCTTCTGGGGCCTCAAAAGCCCGCTGGTCTTCAGTTCTTTTTCTTTTTTTTTTCAGGCCTTCAGACTGGAATTAAACCACTTGTGCTCCTGGGCATCTAGCTTGTCAACTCACCCAGTAGATTTAGGAATTTGTCAACCTTCATAACACCATGAACCATTTTCTAATAATAAATCTTTCTTCACAATAGGATGTGTGCGTGTGTCTGTTTTTATACCTTTAAATAAACATACACACATATCCTATAGGTTGTGTTTCTCTGTAGAACCCTAATATATGTAGTAAAAATGTTCATCCTCTTTCCATAATAGGAAAGAAATAATGAAAAAAAAAAACTATTTTCCAATACTTCCATTATTCCATAAAGACTTAAATTAGTTCATCTAAACTCTGCCACTAAGTGAAAAGCCACAAATTTAATGCGATAAGAAATAAGTATGTTTTCTGTCCCAACACAAGATCCCAAAATGATTTTCAAAGAGAATAAAATATATCAATTAAATAATAAATAAAGCTTATAAAATTAATAAACATAAAATTGAAAATAAATGCAATTGTTACATAAAATTTAATTTAAATTTAAATGTGTTTTAATTTGCCAAAAGAAGAAAAAAACAACGATGGTTGGTGATAGGTAGTGGAGTGGTGAAGAAAGGGTGTGAGATCATCATCATTTGGAAAGTAGTAAAGTCAGGTGATCGATTCATGCTTCTAGAGTCATTATTCCTTTAGGGGAAGAAAGGGACTCAGTAGTGCAGTAGAGAAGCCGATTTTTACTGATGCAGAAGAAACTGTCTCACTTTTGGTGTTGCACTCAGTAATGGCACAATTTTGACAGAGAATGTTTAGGTTCTAAATAAATGTACCTTTTGTTATATTATTCATTTATTACCCACATATGTATACAGGCATATCCCTTAAAGGTAGTCATAGCACCAAGTCAGCTGGACCTAACAAATTTAACACTTTAGCCACATTCTCAACTGAGAGCCTTGGCTACAAAGTGGAGGTAGCAACTCTTTCACTCAGTTTCTCCACATCTTTGCCTATTGAGTGGAAACTCCATTTATAATATAAGATATGAAATGAAAATTTATTATTTAAAATGATACCTGAATGGAGAATTTTTAAATCATGGATATGTCAGAAAGACTTTATCATTTTAACTAATGACAAATTGACAAAGCAATTTGTCAATTTTTGGTTCTGCCCATTTTTCATCCAAGTTTTTGACTTCCTAAAATATAATTTTCACCATTCTGTAATATTTATTGCTTTTCCGGGTAAAGTGAAGCTGTCAGGTCAGCCATCTATTAGATTTTATGTATTCTTTTTACTTATTTTTACATTCACCTGTTCTAAGCATTATATTATTTTTCCTCTATTTTTAGGGAATTTAGCAAAATAGTTATACTTGTCAATTATCATTCTTTTCTATATCATGTTGAAAAGTTTCTACTTTTCAATCCAAAGTTTCTACTTGAAAAGTTTCTACTTTTTAATCCAAAGCTGTATGTCAGGTATACAAATTTTTTCTTTTTATACTATTTTTCATTTTCATATACCATAAATGCAGGTATATATACATTCTACTATATAGTATATATTTCTATCTATACTTTTATCTATATATTTGATCTTTGTGAAATATATGGTGAATTAAATTGAATTATTTATCTAGTTTTCTGCATTTTGAAGCAGTTCCTCAAGGATATCATTTTTTTTCAAGTCTTTATTTTGTAGTATTGATAATATCTGTGTTATACTGCCTCACATATGAATTGATTACGTCCAAATTTTTCTTATATGATTATTTAGAAGAATCACTTGATATATAACTTCTTCTCTTTTAATCTTAGCATGTGGTATAATTTAATTTAGAGAAAGATATCAGGTAGCAATATTCAGCCATCTGTGTTGCCTTAAAAAGTATTAACTTTCATGAATTTATCCTGGGCTACATAGCAACTTAGTGGGAATCTTGATTCTCCTTTCAGTCTAAGATCAGTAATAAAGATGATACATTCTTGGACACTGCACAAAATCCTGACAGTTTTATGTCAAAATCAGTTTAAAATCAGCCAACTCAGAGAGATTCCAGGGCTGGTCATGCCTGAGATATATCTATAGAAACTCTGTAGGAAAAAGAATTTTGGCAATAGTAGGTGATATTTTAAAAAATAAATTATGTGTGGTTCATAACACAATAAGCTATATTTTTTAACACCAAACTTCAACTAAGCTAAACAGTCCAGAAGGTTATGCCAGGACTATGTTTTAGGAGGACATATTGTGTGTCCTGTTCTCAGTGACTCAAAAATTAATAATAATGTTCTTTACATTAGATTACTTGATACTTTAAGGACTAGTACTTGATGATCCTGTCTAAAATTTAATACCCTCTTTTGTCTTATGTACATGAGAAGCATAATATGGAGGCAGCAAGTTATGTGTGTGTGTGTATTTTTAAGGCATAGCCCTGGCAGGTTGTAATGTATTAGAGTGTCTTGCTCTGTTTATCATTCTTTATGCTCTTATTGGCCAGGCTACAGGAGGACACTCAACTGTTTTTAATGACTTTCATTACTCCCTCTTATTTTCTAGGTTAATGACATATTGAAAGTGCTAATGGCATAAAATTTTCAAATAGCTCACACACTGTTCATAAAATAGGCCTTATATTTTACTTCATATGCATATAATTTTTCCCAGAGGATTAGCTGAATAATTTTGCTGCTTTGAAATTTCTAAGTTTAATTGAGAAAGTTTTGGTTTTTTGTTCTTTAAAGAAAAGGTAAAAAACAAAACAAAACAAAAAAAACAGTCTCCCAATATGAAGATGTGATTATAAATGTAGCCATATTTCATACCCTCTCCTCAATAACCTTAGGGGCTGTTATACAAACTGGGAAAGGGAGTGCGGAAAATCTCAAATTTCTCTCTGATAAATATTCCAAATTATGAGGACCCACTAATAGAGTAAACAAAGGGCCAGGAAATGTTTAAAATTAAATTCTTAGCCTGCATCAAGTTTTTCTACCTTGAATTTCATGGTTCACCTCTCCAAGTACAAATCATAGGAAAAATATTCAATTAAATTATATTCTAAAATTTCCAAAGGACACTTTTACTTATATAATTAAAGCACATTTACATGTATAAGAAATGATACCATTTCTGAGTATGTCTTTTTGAATTATATATTCTATTCCTCAGTCTCTTTTATGGTGTAAAAAATGATATATTAAGAATAGTTTAGATAATAATAACAAATTTTTGGCATGCAAGAAATTATAAAAGAGAGTAATGTTATTAATACAGCCAAGACTTAAGGAAGAATAAGAATGGTTTCTCAAGCAGGCCACCTGGAAACTAAACCATTATTTGTCAATTACATTATAGTTCAAGATATAGCTGTGTATTAAAGGCCCAATATTTTGGTGTTTCTACAGCAGCAGTTGAATGTTACACTAGTGTCTTAAATCAGTTTCCTTAGAAATGCCTGAGCTGATGCTTTCTGTAAAAATTTTAAATAAGTGCTTTCATCTACATGTGGATATCCATTTTTCCCAGGACTATTTATTGAAGAGACTCTATTTTCCCCAGTATCTGTTCTTGGTGCCTTTGTTGAAAATCAGTTGTCCGTGTGTGAGATTATTCCTGGGTTCTCTCTTCTGTTCCATGGTTAGATGCCTATCTTTCACCATATAAAAAAACAACTCAAAATGAATTAAAGAGTTCAATGTAAGACATGAAATGATAAAACTACTCAATGAAAATATAGGAGCAATGCTTCAGGACATTGGTCTGTGCAAGAATTTTTTTGGATAAGACCTCAAAAACAGAGGAACCAAAATGAAAATAGACAAATGGGATAAGGTTGCACTAAAAACCTTCTGCACATCAAAGGAAAAAATCAATAGAGTGAAGTGACAACCTAGAGAATAGAAGAAAATATTTGGAAACTATTCATCTGAGCAGGATTTAATATCCAGAATACATAAGGAATTAAGATAAGAAGTAAAATAGTAATAGTAAATAGTAGTAATAGTAATAGTAAAAGAACAAATAATTCAATTAGAATATGGGCAAAAGGCCTGAGTAAGTATTTCTCACAAGAAGACCAACAAATTGCCAATAGGTACATGAAAAAAAATGCTTAAACTTACTAATAACCAAGGATATGCCAAAAAAAAAACACAAAAAAAAAACACACAATAAGATTTTGCCTCACCACAATTAGAATTACCGCAATTAGGTGTTACCAAAAATACAAAAATAGCAAATGTTGGCATGGATATGGAGAAGGTGGAATATTATATAATATTGGTGTGAATGTAAATTCGTACAGACATTAGAGATAACAGTATAGAGTTTCTTCAAAAAATTATAATTTTATAATATATAAAAATATAATATAACATAATATAATATAATATGGGAAAAAAACCAACACTGGACATGTATCCAAACGAAACGAAATCAGTGTGTTTAGATATCTGTACACCTATGCTTATTGCAGCACTAGTCACAATAGCCAAGATATGAAATCCATCAAGAGATGAATGGATAAAAAAACATAGCATATATGCACAATAAAATATTATTCAGCCATAAAAAAGTATTAAATCTTGTCACACGTGAACTGGGAAGATATTATGTTAAGTGAGATAAGCCAGACACAAAATAACAAATAGTGCTTGCTCTCATTCATCTATGGAATCTAAGGAAATTTATCTCATAAAAATAGAGCATAGAATAATGGTTGCTAGAGGCTGGGGAGGTAAAGGAGTGGGATAGAGAGACTGGTCAATGGTACAAAGTTACAGTTGGATGGGAGGAATAAGTTCGAGTGTTTTATTGTACAGCATGGTAATTATGGTTAACCTATATTGTTTTTTATATTTCCAATTAGCTTTAAAAGAGGATTTTGAATGGTCTTTACACAAAAATGATAAATATATGAGGTGATGGATATGCCAAATACCTTGATTTGATAATTACAAGTTGCATACATGTATTAAACATCACACTGTACCTCTTAATTATGTACAATTAAAAATAAATAAATATATGAATATTAAAAATAAATAAATGTTTAAAATTGTGATCTCAGATCTCAGAAGAAGGGGTCCGAGAGAAGGACAGGCCAGGAAGAGAGGCTAAAAGATGATGTGATCTGTGCTAGAGACCAGCTTTAGCCTGGTGTCACATGTTAGAGTGCAGCACAATTTGTAACACAAAGGTCGTCCAACCTCAGAGCCAGGAATCAGACTCTTGTTCCCCACTGCCCTGACATTTACTGGCTTTGAACCTTTGCAGCACAGTGTCATTGCCCACTTAGAAGGCTTATATGGGCAATTTTCCAAAGAAGGAAACAAATGTGAGACCTGGGCAGACAAAATTTATAGCAGCTAGGGGATGGGCACAATATCCTAGGGAAAGGAATCCAATTAATTTAAATAGTTTTCATTCCCAATAAGCCAACTGGTTTAGGAAATGTTTCCTTGATAGATTATATCATTGATCCTGCCAATCTCCTTTGGGTCACGAGTTCATCTTTGAGGTCTAGTAGACTTACCAATTAACATGTCCCAAAGAGAATTTTTATTCCAACCTTTCAAATTTGATTTTTTTCCAACTCTTTCTAATCTCAGTAGATTACTTATTCTTCTGCCAGATGCTCAAGGCAAACACCTAGAAATCATAATTTTCTCTCCTTAATCCTCATACTCATTCTATTAGTTAAACTTTCCTTAATTGTACTTATGTTTTGCTAAGTTTTTACTGTCTCTAATGTTCCCCTGTCTGATAGTATTTAATGTTTTCGAAGGTAATGATTTTGCCTATTTGTATATTTCACTATAATCACTGTAAAATATGTTGCCACTCAATTAAAACATCTATTTATAGGGCCAATCTTAAGTGAATAACTGCAGAAATGATGTGTTTCTTCATAATTATTTTAGCTTCTTTATACTAGGTTTTGTATCATATCATACAAATAGTACAAATATGTCCTCTAATGTTTAATTCCTGGCTGTGATTTTTTAATTATGTAGATTCTGGAAGCATTCTTTAATTTGAATTCAGCTGCCTTCAATAATCAGGGTGTAATTTTTAACTTAAGGCATATCACAGGATTGGAAAAAGTAAGCAGAGAAGAATTTATTAATGATGTATAATATGCTATAAAAATGAGAAGCATATTTTTATGCCAGTATGGAAAGTACATTAACAATACAATTTAATTTTTGCATTTGGTCTCTAAGCAAGAAACGTAACTCACACAGGGAAACTTTCTTTTTGAAAACACGTTCTAACCCTCATACCAGGAAGACATCTTTCATCTTAATGTTGATGTGTTTGATCCATTAACACATAGAGCATCGAGCTTAGATTTCCTGCTGATCTGCTGTTATGTCACTTAGTCTTCTCAGGAGATACCTGTCCTGAAAATATAGGTAAGAAAGACAAATGACAACTCCACAGACAGGTACATGTTTGTTGTGTTTTCGACCCAAGATATAAACTAGATATAGTGACACTTAGCAAAGAGCATTAAGTGTACCTCCTTCCAAGTAGAAGCACAAAGAAAACACAAAATTAAGAAAGAAAAAAATACCTTTGAACATTCATATTTTAATTACAAACTTACAAAGATAAAATCATCTCTTGAAATAGTTTCTGTAAACCCATAGTGTTAAAAAAATAAATGAGATTAAGTTGCCTGAGGCGCAGGAAATTCAATTTTAGACAAAAACTGTCAGACTGATCTCATCTATCATTCCAACAAGGATATCAATCATTGTTTCTTCCTGGCCTTCAGTGCTGCTTTCATTACTTTCAGCTGCTTGTGCTGGAATAGTTAGCTGAACTGAGTTGTTTCTGCCTTACTTGTACTTCCTCAATCTTTAGAAAGTTTCCATAAGTACAGAAAAAAATTAGTGTTGCTCATAAAAAACAATCTTGGATAGTTAAAAATAAGAGAACTATTATACTCAAGCACAAGTCTCACACTTCCTTAATAGAGAGATACTTAAAAACATGCATAATGCATTTATCATATCAGTATATCGTATTTATTAGAGGTATTTGCTTACACTTTTTATACAAATAAATTGCAAATTTTTCCCTGGGTTCATTTTCTAAAACTAGAAAACCTTATAAAAGAAGTGTAGATTTTTCAGTTTGTTGTCTAATACTACCATGTCTGAAAATCTTTTATAATTCAATAGATTTATTTATTTTATTTTATTTCATCATATAACGGGGATACAAATGTTTAGGTTACATATATTGCCTTTGCTCTACCTGAGTCAGAGCTTAAAACGTGTTCATCCCTCAGACGGTGCACACCACACCTAATAGGTTTGTATATACCCATCCCCTCCTCCTCTCTGCCTGACACCCAAAGAATGTTACTACTATGTGTGCACTTGTGTTGACCAGTTAATACCAATTTGATGGTGACTACATGTGACGCCTGTTTTTCCATTCATTTTTTTTCTTTTTCCTTCTTTATTTATTTATTTTATTTTTATTTTTTATTTTGTTTTGCTTTTCAAACCCTTGTGTGGAGGGCTGACTTTCAGTAGATCCCGAGGGAGCTGCTCTGCTACCTACTAAACCCAGACCCAGAAGCAGGTAGTCTAGGAATTGTTCAGCGCCAGGTTCCCCATGAACATGCCTTGCCTGACATGCAAGGGGGCAGCAGTCCTTCCAGCCCCACCTGTTTCCCAGTAGGCATGGCGCTCCTGCAACTGACCCCGTCCCCAATCCCCCTCCCCCCACCCTGGCGATGTGCCAATGGGGGCGTGGCCACCGCTGCCCACCCGCTGAGACAGGCGGCTTACCAGCTAGCTATCTGAGGCCAACCAAGGCACCACAGAGCTGCCATATCGTTCTGCCTGGGCAGGATTTTGATTTAGAGGCATTCAGTCATAATCCCACAGATGGTAGCTTTTCCATTCTTGTGAACTTCACTTAGTAGAATGCATTCCAGCTCTAACCAGGATAATACAAGAGGTGCTATATCACCATCGTTTTTTGTGACTGAGTAGAATTTCGTAGTATACATATACCACATTTTATTAGTCAACTTATTTATTATTGGCACTTGGGTTGTTTCCACATCTTTGCAATTGTGAATTGTGCTGCTATAAACATTCTACTGCAGATATCTTTTTTATAAAATGCTTGTTTTTTGTTTTTTTTTTAATTTGGGTAGATGCCCAATAATGGAATTGCTAGATCAAATGGTAGTTCTACTTGTATCTCTTTCAGGTATCTCAATCTTACTTTCCACAGAGGCTGTACTAGTTTGCAGTCCCACCAGCAGTGTATGAGTGCTCCTATCTCTCTGCATCCACTCCAACATTTATTGTTTTGGGACTTTTTGATAAAGGTCATTATCACTGAAAATAAGTGATATTTCATTGTGGTTTTGATTTGCATTTCCCTGATGATTAGAGATGTTGGGCCTTTTTTTCATATGTTTGTTGACCATTAGCCTATCTTTGTTTGAAAACTTTCTGTTCATGTCCTTTGTCCACATTTTGATAGGATTGATTGATTTTTTTCTTGATCATTTTCCAGAGTACTATATAGATTGTATTTATCAGCCCTTTATCGGATGTGTAACATGTGAATGTTTTCTTCCATTCTGTAGATTGTCTGCTTGCTCTCATGAGTTTCCTTGGCTGTACAGGAGCTTTTTAATTTAATCAAATCCCATTTATTTATTTATTTGTTGTTGCTATAGTTGCTTTTGGTGTCTTCTTCATAAATTCTTTCCTAGGCCAGTGTCTATAAGAGTTTTCCAACATTTTCTTCCAGAATTCATTCAAAAAATCCATCACCCTTTTATGATAAAAACACTTAACAAAATAGGCACAGGCGGGATTTAGTTAAAAATGATACAAGCCATATATCACAAACCCACAGGCAACATCATACTCAAGGGGGAAAAAACTGAAAGCATTCCCACTTAGAATTGGAATCTGAGAAGGTTGTACTCTATGACTGTTTCTATTCAAGGTAGTGCTGGAAGTCCTAGGCAGAGCAATCAGACAAGGGAAGGAAATCAAGGGCATCCCTATGGGAGCAGAAGAGGTCAAACTATCACTCTTTGCTGATGATATGATCTTATATCTAGAAAACTCCCAAGATTCTGCCATGAGACTACAGGAATTGATAAAAAAAAAACATTCAGCAAAGTCTTAGGTTACAAAATCAATGTACAGAAATCATTAGCATTCCTACATGCCAATCACAGCCAAACTGAGAACCAAATCCAAGACCCCAAACCCTTCACAATAGCAACAAAGAAAATATCTAGGAATATATTAACTAAGGAGGTAAAAGACCTCTACAGGGAGAACTATGAAACACTGAGGAAGGAAATAGCAGAGGACGTAAACAGGTGTAAAACCATACCATGCTCATAAGTTGGCAGAATCAACATTGTTAAAATGTTCTATACTACCCAAAGTGATCTACACATTTAATGCAATACATATCAAAATACCAACATCATTTTTTACAGACCTAGAAAAAATAATTCTATGTTTCATATGGAACCAGAAAAGACCCTGTATAGAAAAAGTAATCTTAAGCAAAAAGAGCAAATTGAGAGGCATCAATTTACCAGACTTCAAGCTACACTACAAGGCTACAATAGCATGTTACTGGCACAAGAACAGACACATAGACTAATTGAACAGAACTGAGAACCCAGATATAAAACCATCTTCATATAGTCATCTAATCTTTGACAAAGCAGACACAACATACACTAGGGAAAAGAATCCTTATTCAATAACTGGTGCTGGGAAAATTGGATAGCCACATGTAGAAGACTGAAACACAATCTGCATCTTTCACGTCTCACAAAAATCAACTCATGGTGGATAATAGACTTAAACCTAAGTTATGAAACTATAAATATACTAGAAGAAAATGTTCAGTAGGTTTATTTAAGAGACTATGCATGCATCTTCTAATAATCTATAAATCTTGCTTACTTTTATAATCAAGGCATTTCTTGATGCCTGAATTACTGAATGTCATTTGTTTTAAATTAATACAGAACCTTTATTTTATAATACTATATAGCAAAATGTGTTATTATTTGTTTTCTTTCAACATATTATGGGGGTACAAATATTAAGGTTATGTATATTTCTCTTGTTCCTCCTCCCCCCTTGAGTCAGAGCTTCAAGCGTGTCCATCCCCCAGATGGTGTGCATCGCACTCATTATGTATGTATATATCCATCCCCTCCACTCTCATCTGCCTGACACCTGATAAATGTATTCCTATATGTCCACTTAGGTGTTGACCAGTGAAACCAATTTGCTGGTGAGTACATGAGGTGCTTATTTTTCCATTCCTGGGATATTTCACTTAGTAGAATGGGTTCTAGCTTTATCCAGGAAAATACAAGAGGTGCTATATCATCATTGTTTTTTATAGCTGAATAGTACTCCATGGTATACATATACCACATTTTATTAATCCACTCATGTATTGATGGGCACTTGGGTTGTCTCCACAACTTTGCAATTGTGAATTGTGCTGCTATAAACATTCCAGTACGGGTATATTTTTCATAAAGTGACTTTTGATCTTTTGGGTAGATGCCCAGTACTGGAATTGCTGGATCAAATGGTAGATCCACTTGTATCGCTTTAAGGTATCTCCATATTGCTTTCCAGAGAGGTTGAACTAGTTTGCAGTCCCACCAGCAAAGTAAGAGTGTTCCTATCTCTCCACATCCAAGCCAACATTTATTGTTTTGGGACTTGTTATTGAAGTCCATTCTCACTGGAGATAAGTGATATTTCGTTGTGATTTTGATTTGCATTTTCCTGATGATTAGAGATATTGAGCATTTTTTCATATGTTTGTTGGCCATTATTCTGTCTTCTTTTGGAAAGTTTCTGTTCATGTCCTTTGCTCATATTTTGATAGGGTTGTTTGATTTTTCCTTGCTGATTTTCCTGAGATTCTTAAATTATCAACTTGATTATATGACTAAACTTTTCAAAGTTGGTTGTGTTTCTTTGTTTTATTTTTTTCCTTTGCATATTAAATATGATCCTTTCTAAATCTCTACTTATAAAAACTGTTTTTGTAAAACTTTTAATTATTGGCTCTAGAGACTGAGATGGTTTTAAATTACTATAATATAAATGAAATGCAGTGTAAATCTCAATAACATAGATGGTATTGTATAGTACTATGCAAGATCTAAGTTAAAAAGAAATATTTAAAGACTAAGATATAGTTTAATACATTTATGGATTCAAATTTCATATTTTATAATTTAATAATAAAAGCTGCAGATGTACTATATGTATAAACTGATATGAACCAAAAGCATACAGTATTTTGCATGGAATTTTAGAGCATTCAATGATTTCCTAAGTCCAGTTATGTACCAGATATGTAAACCCCATTTTTGATAAAATCTCCTCTAATAAAATGTGGTAAAGAATGTATTTGTGTAATTTCTATTTATTGAAAATATAAAATGTTTTACTGAACTCAATGATGAGAATTTTGGGAAGAAATAGTATATTATTTTGATATCTATTAATTAGAAAATTATAGAACTTTACATAAATATTTTCATGTAAAAATGTAATTTCAAGATTTTACTTTGTATATATATATATGTTTTGTTTTTTCCATTTTACATATATAATTCATAATTGGAATGGAACAGCTGATATTTACCCATGAGAGTTAATTTTAATGGATTAATTGTATCTTTCAATACAGCTATAGATGTTATTTATTAGTTTCTAGATAGTAAGGTAAATGGTAAAATATTTTTAAATACCTATAAGTATTGTTAAATATTATAAATATCTATAAATAAATTTTATGATATCACATCGAACTTACTTTTCTCTCTAAAACTAAATCATTATTTTCTATTAAATTATTTTAATAATAATTTTTACGGTATTCATATGTTTGGTTACCCATTCAATTAAACCCAAAATGTCATATCAAATTACATTATATTCTTTGAAACTACTAAACAGTGAGGATGATTTTCAAAGGGAAGTATAAGTTTACTTTCACATTAAATATGCAAAATTTATAAACACAATAGAGTTTGAGATTATAAAAAGCAATATATAGAAGTGTAATACAGTCTGTAAGTGAGAAAAAGCCTCACTTATATTGCTACATCAACATTAACAGTTTTTTAAATCCAGAAAGTACATAATTCTAATAGTAGAAGTGTAAGTTTATCTTTTAACTTACTTTACATGTTAAAAAGAAGCTTAGATTTAGACCTCCAGAATAATTTTATGTTTCAGCCACTGCTCATTGCTCAAAATCAAAAGACATATTCCATTTTCTTTCTTAGTATGAGGTTATCAAGTATGAAATGTCAGATTTCCTTAAGTATTAAGTTTGACAGTTGGTATCTCTGACACTTCATTTTGGCACTTCTTTTTGTTATTATTTATTTATTTATTTATTGTGAATGGACATTCTCATTCTTTCAAATAAATGCTTTGGCTTATGATTCTCTTTCAAAGTTTTTTTAGGGCAATGTTTGTGAAATCATGGATAACTCAAAAACTCATGTTATTATTTAATATGAGTTCCATCATGGAACAAATGCAGCATGCAGAGATCGAAATATCAACAAAATGTTTGGGAAGGATGTGGCTAATGAGCACATAGTACGTCGATAGTTTGAGAAGTTCCATTCTGGTGATCTTAGTTTTGAAAATTAGCCAAGTGGTTGACCTGAGACCAAGATGGATAATGATAAGCTGAAAGCTGGTGGAAGTGAATCTACCTCAACCTACTCCTGAATTAGCTGCAAGGTTTGATGTTACTATTCCAACAATATTGGACCATTTGAAACAAATCAGCAAGATAAAGAAGCTGGATAGATGGATATCACATGAATTAAATGAGCATCAAAAGAGAAATCCTCTATAAGCTTGCCTTTCTTTGCTCTCATGACATAAAGGTGAACCATTTTTACACCATATTTTTAAATGTTATGAAAAATGAATTCTTTTTAACAATTGTAAGCATCTGACACAATGATTGGATAAAGATAAAGTGTCAAAATACAGTCCCAAACCGAATACTCATCAAAAAAAGCCAATGGAATCTGTTGGTGGTCCAGTGCTGGTATTACCCACTACAGCTTCATAAAACCTGGTAAATCAATTACAACAGATGTCTACTACAACCAATTGGATGAAATGATGAGGAAGCTTGCAATCAAGCATCTGAAATTGGTCAATAAAGAAAGGCCAATCCCCTGCTGACATTGGAAACTCTCTGGTATCCACCATATTCACCAGACCTTGCACCAACTGACTACCACTTCTTTCAGGCTTTGGACAACTTCTTGCAAGGAAAAATATTCAATTCTCCACAAGCTGTGGAAAATGCCTTTCATGATTTCAGCACCAATTGCTCTGCAGGCTTCTTCACTGCTGGCTTAAACAAGCTATCATTAGGATGGCAAAACTGTGTTGATAGTTTAGGTGCATACTTTGATTAATTGCAATGCTTCTTGCTTGATATTTAATAAACTACACTTTTGACCAAAACCAGACATTCCATATGTGATAACCTAATCGTCTGCTATAGTCCCATATGTCTGTATTTGCTAGTATTGTCTGTGATTTTGAGGTTTTATCCAAAAAATCCTTGCTCATAATAATTCCATGAATTCCATAATAATTCCATGATTTATTCTAATAATTTTGTAGTTTTAGGTATTACATTTAAGTCTTTAATCCATTTTGAGTCATACTAATGCTAGAAATTTAAATTAGTATAGCCATTATGGAAAACAATGTGGAAGTTTCTCAAAAACTGAGAAAATAGATCTACCACATGATGTAGCAATCCACTACTAGAAATATATCCAAATGAAATGAAATCAGTATGTCAAAGAGATATCTGTATTCCTATGTTTCTTAAGGCACTATTCACAATAGCCAATGTATAAAATCAACCTAAATATTTATCAATGGATCAATGGATAAAGAAAATGTGATATATATACACAATGAAATACTGTTCAGGTATAAAAAAGAATGAAATACTTTCATTTGAAAAAACTTGGATGAACTTGGAGGACATTAGGTTAAGTGAAATAAACTATACACAGAAAGACAAATACAATATAATTTCAGTCATGTGGTTCTAAAATATTGTTCTCATAGAACTAGAGGAAGAATAGTGGTTACCAGAGGATGGGGAAATTAGAGAGGATGGAGAAAAGATGAAATGCTGATCAATGGGTACAAAGCTATATATATATATAGAGAGAGAGAAGGAATAAGTTCTGGTGTTTTATTTCATAGTAGAGTGATTAGAGTTAACAGTAATATATATTTCATAAGATCTAGAAAAAGGGTTTTCAAATGTTCTCATCATAAAAAAGTCAATGTTTAAGGTAATAGATATGGTTATTACTGTTATTTAATTATTACTCATTACATACATGTATTGAAACATTCACATTTTACCCCATAAATAAGTATAATTATGTGTTAATCATAATAAAAAGGCATAAAAGTTATAACCAGTGTATATTATTGAGAGATATAACACTTAAACATATAAAGATATATAAAATTCATTGTATAAATACTTGCCCAGCCTGCTTAAAATTATAAAAGTAATATACTTCTTTAATTTCTTTATCAGCTAAGACATATATATTAATATCAAATGGATTATAACTATCTTTTATCAAATAAAAATGCAAATAGAAAATGAATGTAATATATTTTTAAGTTTGAAATAATTTTGAAAAGTTTTCTAATTTTATGGTTAGGATTATTATATAG
The DNA here is from genome assembly GCF_040939455.1 of Microcebus murinus. NCBI lineage: Eukaryota > Metazoa > Chordata > Mammalia > Primates > Cheirogaleidae > Microcebus > Microcebus murinus. The sequence continues at coordinate 21,826,093 of NC_134114.1, forward strand.
GTCTAGGGAGTTTAACTGCAACAGAAAGAATCTGCCTCTGGGAAAGAGAGTAGGATTATATAGAAACATTTAGAGAGCATAAAAGTGAGTTCCAGTATGTGAAAAAAAATACTTTTAAGTTCTCTTCCTCATATTGATAAATATCTTTAATCTAAACTAAAATAATTTTTGTTTTCTTCTATTTATGCTGTTGTCCATTATGCTACAAAATGGAACCATTAATTATAGAATTCATTATATTTTTTCTCTTAACATAAAATCAACATTTAAAATATTTTTTGAAAAAATTAATAGCATTCTAATTTTTTTATTTGAAAGGGCATAAGTAAATTTATAAAATAATGTGGAAGAAGTCATCAAATAAAAATTAATAACTAGGTAATAACTTGAAGACATATAATCACGTCACTTTAAAGGTTGAGAAACCTTATCTACAGAAGTTACACAAGAATAGAGCCAAGATTTTCTTAAAAAGGTGTTGTGAGTGTTTTCCAAGATACTGTTGTCTGAGGTTACAATTGTCTATGTCATAGAGAATTGTTGAAATGGTTTTAGGATATGTTCATTAAATAAAATATTCCCTAAAGTACTCATCATATTTTTATTAAACACATCTCGATAAAAAGGACGTATCATTTGATGTGATGTTTCAATACATGGATAGAATTAATTGATTCTATGATGTTTTGTACTCTATTCCAATTAAGTACTAAATCACCTACCAAAGCAATTATATTTTTAAAACTAAATTTATTTTATGCTACTAAATAAGTTACAGGTTTTGCTTGCAAATAAAATACTATCTTGAGAAAAGAGAAAACTGCTATATTTCTCAATTAGTAATGTATAGAAAGTAGTATAGGAAAGAAGCACCTAATTCATCCAAAGGAGGTGCCACGTTATTAATATGAGTTTTAAATTGTAGAGACCCAACATATTCTGGTTCTACAAAGTGAAATCAATGGGGATTTCCAAGGTAGATCAAAAGTCCACATTTTTATATACATCAATAACAAGATATTTGTGGGATCTATACTAATAATCAAATCCTGCACATGAAGCTAGAAAGTGGAAAGAAGCCAAAAAGCCCTGAACAATGGATATTTCTAAATAAAATAAAATAGTTCTATGTATAAACTGGCAAACTGCTGCTGGATATTTCTGAAGGACTGAGGTTATAGAATACACTTTATTAAAATGTTTATTATGTTTTAGTAAGGGTTAATAGTTCTTATTCATGATAAAAGTTCAGAGAGGGTGTTTTTCAGGCAAAGCCTATTTTGGTGATCATGTATATCTGCAGTCCCCAACACCTGGGGCTGCAGACTGGTACCCACCTGTGGCCTGTTAGGAACTGCTGCACAGCAAGAGATGAGTGGCAGGTGGCCAAACCTTCATCTGTATTTACAGCCACTCTCGTCACTTGCATCACTACCTGAGCTCCGCCTCCTGTCACATCAGCGAGCATTAGATTTCACATTATGGTGAGTTGTATAATTATTTCATTATATATTGCATGTAATAATAATATAAATAAAGTACACAATAAATGTAATGTGCTTGAATCATCCTGAAACCACTCCTTCCCTCCCTAGTCTGTGGAAAAAATTGTCTTCCATGAAACCAGTCCCTGATGCCAAAAGGTTAGGGACCACTGATGTATGTGATTGCCCAAAAAGTATCAAATCAGTTGCTTTTTGCTGCTCCCAATGTTACTTTTATACATTTCCCTGTAACTAAATTCCTAAGGGGCCAATTGAAACCTAGGGGAAAAGCATCAAGTTTTATTTGATTTTTTATTTATTTGTTTTGAGACAGGGTCTTTCTCTCTTGCTTGAGCTAGAGTGCAGTGGTGCTATCATAGCTCACTGAAATCTCCAATTTCTGGATGCAAGCAGTTCTCCCACCTCAGCCTTTCGAGTAGCAGGTAGGACTACAACTATGTACCACCACAGCCACCTAATTTTTTATTTTTATTTTTTTTATTTTTGTAGAGACAGGGTCTTGGTGTGTTGCCTAGGCTGGTCTCATACTCCTGGCATCAAGCCATCCTCCCTCCTCAGCCTCCCCAAATGCTATGATTACAGGCATGAGCCACCACACCCTGCCAAGCCTCAAGTTTAGTCAGATGATGTGTGTGTCTATACATGTGTGTTTCCTGAATAGTGCTGCTTGATAAACACCCACAAAATCCCAGTGGACTAAAATTATATTTATATTATGTTCATATCACATTTAGACTCAGGATTACACATAGCTTTAGTTCATCGGATCATTGTGGGGTTCAGCTACGATAGGTTGGACTCTGGGCTAATTGGATACAGGTCTGCTCCACATTTCTTTATTTCATCCCTCAGACTAAAAGAACATGTCTCCATGGGGCATATTCTTCTTTTGCTAGCACAAGATAGATGGGAAAAATTTTCCATATGCTTTAAAGCTTCAGCTAGAACTGTACAACCATGTTCCTTTAGTCAAAGTAAGGCACATGGCCAAACCAAATTCTCTCTAGCTGCACCACTGCAGTCATATGAAAAAAATATAGGTGTCCAATTATATTATAGGAAAAAAGTAAAGATTTAGGAACTATAATCCACTCATCCACTGCTACTTTTTCTGCCTCTGCTTCCAAGGGAAAGAGAAGATAGCTAATGTTCTCAGAGACCTTGACTATGTTGGCGACTTTTCTGGCATCGCAGTGATCCCTTTGGCCTCAAACACCTAATTTTAGTATTATAACATTTTTCTCCCTCAAGGGATATAGTCCAAAAGTTGTGAGCCTTGTACAAGGAATAACAAAATTACTTAAATGACAAACTTCACAGAGCCTATCTTTTCTCTCTTTGTATTAAAAAATAGCTTTGAGGTTAATATCTCTCCATAAGAATTTATCCAACTGAACTAAGATTTTGAAACATTATGTACTATCATGTCTTTTAGGGAAAAAGCCTCTAAAATATTGAATCTGAATAGTGGTTATTCTAGTCTCTAAATCTTTCACAGTCAGCCTGTCTCTTTAAAGATAGTTATGAAAATTATGCTGACATATTTCAATCAAGGAATTTTGCTTGCATATTTTCCCTCTCTCGCTCTCCCTCTTTCTCTCTATTTACATATATATATATATACATATATATATACACACACATATATTTATGAGTTAAAAAATAATACATAGTTGTTAAAAATAATGCCTAACAAAATTAATTTACCACATATATGCAAATATATTCTTAAAAAGTATATTTTGAGTATTTCTAAAATTTTAATTTGTCTTAACCTATTTACACTATCTTTTTTTTTTTTTTTTTTTTTTTGAGACAGAGTCTCGCTTTGTTGTCCAGGCTAGAGTGAGTGCCGTGGCGTCAGCCTAGCTCACAGCAACCTCAAACTCCTGGGCTCAAGCGATCCTCCTGCCTCAGCCTCCCGAGTAGCTGGGACTACAGGCATGCACCACCATGCCCGGCTAATTTTTTATATATATATCAGTTGGCCAATTAATTTCTTTCTATTTATAGTAGAGACGGGGTCTCGCTCTTGCTCAGGCTGGTTTTGAACTCCTGACCTTGAGCAATCCACCCGCCTCGGCCTCCCAAGAGCTAGGATTACAGGCGTGAGCCACAGCGCCCGGCCTATTTACACTATCTTGACAACAGACTGAGAGTTATACATCAGTCCACTTAGGCCAGTGTACATTGCTGATCTTAACATATTCTTGGTTAGCAGTATATATGGAATTTTCCCCATTTATCTTGTAATGTTTTTCAAAAATGCTTTTATTCAATACATATCAACATGAGGTAGAAACTTCTTGCAAGTATCATTTCCTCTGGATAGAAGGCCTTGTATCAAAGAACAATTTCAGGATAGATTTTTAATATCTTGCATTTCTCAAAGAGAGAATAGAGTTTCAAACTAATATGTTCTTAAAAGACTTATAGCCAAGGTCTAATGCATGACTATATATTACAGCCAAAGGACAAGTCTTTTAGAAATTCTTACATGCTTTATTTTATTCAGCAAAAATTGTTTTGTAAGTTTCAAAGGCAGTGAAATTTGGGAAGAATTACACATGGGAGAATATTAAAAGATATGTTGTTACAAAAACTTTTTTTCCTCCATTTTGGATAATATTTTGCTGCTCTAAATAAAGGCAGCATTTGTCTTTGCAATGAAAAATTCCACCTTCTAAAACTAACATAAAAAGGCTAAACCTTTTTAACAGCAACAACTGGAATGATGCATAACAGTAAGATGACCGTTGAGGGCAAAGAAAGAAGAGTAGCCAGAACTAAAATATTGCAGTCAATGGGTCAAACTGAAGCACATATTCTACAAAACATATTTGCTGAAAATATAAAGAGACCCTGAATAAAAATAGCAGTAAAAAAATCTGTACAGTGAATTAGGGACTGTAAATATATCAACAATACATTATTTTTATAATAGCTTAATTTAAACAACGTATTTCACACATAGTAGGGATAACAGAAACACAGAGACATTTACTCACATAAGATTTTGAGAAAATATTTTTTTCTTAGAAAATTATACAAAAGTCATTCTGAGAAGATTAATGCTGTTACAGAAGTTAATATAATAATACTAAAAAATAAAATATACTTAAATATTAAGTTGTATGATTAAAATAAAAGAATGTAATACATTTTTGACCTTGTGAGAGATAAATTTCCAAAAAGGGATATGTGAGTGCCTGAATATGTCAAGGCTTATACTTAAACCTTTAGATTATATTTGCTTGTCAAATATATTCTTATATAGCCAAGTAACTACTAAAGATCACCACTTCAACATCTGAAAGGCAGATCAAACTTAATCCATTCATGATAAAACTTGAGCATTTCTAGTGTTTCATACCTCAGGAAAGGATATAGCTTTATCCTGTTACATAAGCCCATAATGTGTCATCCTTTAATGTGTCCCCCTTTAATGCTGCTATCTCTATCATGACATATCAATTATCAATTATCTGTATTCAAATAAAAGCCATTCCTTCTATGTGCACAATAAGCCTCATTCCTTCTAGCCTGCACATGGCAATTGATCCAGGACTTGTTCTCTTTCTTGCTCAGATCCTTTCTTTTTTCTCCTATTACAATAATCATCAGCACGGCAGGCAATCTTTATTCCTACTTTTAAGCAAACAAACAAACCTTGATATCATTTCTACTACTGCACATTACATAACTCCCTTCATGGTAAAATTCCTTGAAAGAGTTGTCTGTTTGTGAAGGGCTCAATATCTTCCCTCCCATTCTCTCCCTGAGCCCATTTCGATGGCTTTGTCCTTCCATTTCCCTGCAACCGCTCTCTCAACATCCCCAGGGTCTTCTGAATTGCTAAATCCAGTACCCAGTCCTTGGGCTTCATCATACTCAGCAGCAGCAGCATTTGAAAGACATAACCACATATCCTGCTTCTGGAAACACTTCCTTCACTTGGTTTTCATGGGGGATGCTTGTTTTGCTTTTTTCCTATCTCTCAAACCACTTCATTTTAGTGTTCTTGACTGAATTCTCCTTTTGGCATGACTGTTAATGTTGTGCTGGTTTGAAACCTCTTTTTAAAATTAGGATACAAAACTCCATAGGTAACTTTATCCAGTTATATAGTCTTTAAAGCTATCAATATCCTGATAATTTGCAAAGTTCACTCTCAGAACTAATTCTGACCTCTGAACTCCAGACTCAAGCATCTGATGGTCCTTCCACAATGTGGATACCTTATAGACACCTCAATCCTGCTCAGGAAAGTCCCCTGAGACTACTGACCATGATCATTCTCTTAATTATATTCTTTAATCCAGCCATGTTCCTTATCCTGTATTTCTGTCCATTCTTACCTATTTGACATTAATGTACTAAAGAATGTGGATCTATCTGCTAGTTTCTTAATATATAATATAAACACTTAGAATAATAACAGTCATGTTGTATGTGTAAAATAATTGGTTGTAAAATAAATTACTGAATGAATTTACCTTAATACTTATTAAGAAAAATAATGAGATTTCCTTTGGATCTCAGAATAAAAACTGGACAATGAAAATAAAAATTTAGAATAATTACTGATTATTTGTTTAGGATAAATTACAATTAAATTTGAGTTTAATATTGGGTTATTTTATGTTGAAAGATTAATGTCTACAATGAGTTCTGTGTTATGCTTTAGAAACATGTCTATTAATATATAGTTGTTTTACATGTGTCATAAGTAGATCAATATATAATAGGTGATGAAAATTAAGGTATAGCTAATTAAATTTAAAAACTATGCATATTTCAGATTCAAGAAATTTAAACTCTGTGCCATTAAATGATCTTCCAAGATTATATAAAGAATTTATGACACAACAGAGATTGGAACCCAGATGATTTCTCTCTAAATTGAATGATATATTAAGAGCTAAAGCATAATGGTTTTGAAAAATAATCCTAGAGTACAATGTTAAGAAAAAAAGAAACAACAGCAGCAAAAAAAAAAAAAAAAAAATCAGACAATAGTAATTTGAAAAAGAATACTTAGAAAATATAAATGTAATGTATCTCCATTAATGATCTTGATAGAGACCTTTATTTCCCCACACAATGTCTCTTCATCTCTTTTACCTTGTAACAATAAACTTGTACTCTTAGGATGTAACAGTGTTTCAAATTGATAGTCTCTACTTCTCAGTAACCACACTAGATGTGACATTGTGACTGATTCAGACTAAGACTAATGAGATATAAGCAAAAGTTATCCAGTCTGTGGGTGACTTAGTCCATGTTCACTGCTACAGAAAAATGCCTGAGAGCAAGTAATGTTTAAAGAACAGTACTGGATGTTCTCACAGTACTGGATGCTGGGAAGTTTAAGATCAAGGTGCCAGCATCCGGTGAGGGCCTTCTCTCTGAGTCCTCCAGAAGGAAGAAACATCATGTCCTCACATTAAAAAAAAAAAAAAAAAAAAAAAAAGACTAATACAGCAAGCTAGCCAACAGCTGTGTGAACCCATTTCCATAAGGATCTTAATTCTATTAATGAAGAAGAAGCTCCCATGACCTATTAATACTAGCCTCCTGAAGGCCTCACCCTTCAACACCATCACATTGACAATGCCTGAATTTTAGAGAGGACACATTCAAACCACAACAGTGGGATTTCTAGACGTAGTCTTTCAGCAAACAAGCCTTTTACTTCCACTTTTTCACCTTTCTTCCTTTCTGCTTCTTCAACTGCAGAGGTAATGATGTAAATTCTAATAGTTACCTAAGGCCATGGAATGACTTCGAAACAAAAAGCCATTTACTGAAGTAGGCAGCGTGGAAGCATAGATGCAACAAATATTCTTGGTGACTTTGAAGAGACATACTACTTGCCCTGGACTGCAAAACTTGGGAATTCTTTATGTGAGAACTAAAGTTTCACATCATTTATTCTAATTGAGGTAGTATTATTTTTAATTATGTAAATGACTAAATGACACATATCTATTATAAGATAAAGTCCTACTCAGGAGAGTTGATATAAATAATCATCTTAGGGGATTAAGAATATTTGCCAATTTTTATTTTATTTTATATTTATTTTAGTGCATTACATGTATGATAACTTCTTATCCCTTTAGAAGAAGCTTAGAAAAGAGGGTTAAGTTTTTTGTGTCCAGAGGATGATCTTCACTTTTGGTTCTAAATATCTAGTAAATCTTACTATAGAACTTTTTGACAAAAATAGAGAAATTATGATAAAAAATAGATAAGTGTACATCATAACACTTCAAACATTCATTTATTACACTTATATTCCATTCTTAGCATACTCCTGATGCATTCATTGTCTCTTTATTCTCAGTTATTACCATTTCCTTATTTTCATGTTGCTTCCTTATTCCTCAATTTCTAGCCTAGATAGACAGCTTAATTTTCACCTGGATGAGTTAGTTACCTGTGACATTTATTTGTTTAATTTTAACAAAACACTGCATGATCGAACGAGAGTACCCTCCTACTGTGTCTTCAAATAAGCAATCCAGATGATGATAGTGTGAATGACAACACAGTGCTCTATAGCAGATGGAAAAATATAAATTACTTGAAGAGAAACATGAACATTGAAAATGAATATGCACAAAAATGAGAAAACATTTTCTTCCCAATTAGTATTTGGATGACAAAACATACTTTTTGGCCATTGAATATATGACTTCCTATAGATAACAAAAAAACATAATGCCCTATGTATCTGTTGCTATTATGGGAAAGAAAAAACAATCTAGATTTAGTAACACTGTCTCATTTTTCATCCTAAAAGAGTTATAATCAGATAGCCAGGAACATAATAATCAGGTATATTTGCATTCATTATATAATATAAATATGTATATACATAATGTAATACATCAATATTTGCCTATTAAACTTTTAATTTTTCTCCTCTTTTTGGCAACAATTGTTAAGTGCATTCAGAGTTTAGAGTGGTGGAAAGTTTAGTTTGGGGAGTAGGTGTCATGATTTTTTATTTAAAATAGAATTCAGTATGAGAAGAATGTTGTGATAACAAAAGAGTGCTGTGAGTATAAAGTAAAACAGCTGGAGACACAATGAAGCCTTCCCTATTTACCTTTCATTCAACAAATACTGTTTGATTGCCTACAGTATACCAAATAATATTCCAGGTCCTGGGGATAAATCAGTGAAGAAAATAATACCTTGTTCTTAAGCCACTTGCAGAACAGTTATTGAATATGTTAATCAATGCTAAAACTGAATATAAGACTGAAGGGACACAAACAGCATGTGTTATACTTCAGAGGACAAGGGAACTTAGAGCAGTCACAGAAAATGAGATGTGAGGAAGATCAGGGGTACAGTGAGAGCACCAACATAGAGGGATTAGTAAATATAAGCAAGTAGATTAAGAAATTCAAGGGATTCTTATAAGAATAGAGAGTATAGTAATTGCACTTAATTTATTAGAATTTCATAGTTCAAGGTAACATCGATTGACATCTGTTTACAATTTAAGGTAATTTACCAAAACACATTCAAAGGTAATAATATAACATTGATACACATTTATATAGAACAAGTTGTCAAGCTTTTGTATTGAAACAATCTCAAATTCTCAGAAAGGCACAAGTGTGATTCTCTGATTTTCTTCAGTAGGCTCTAACAAAGGATATATTTACTGATTTTTGTATCTCCTTTATTATGTGGTTTTCATGATTTCGTGTGACTTTAAGTGCTCGCAGAAGAAGTTAAAATTTTAAGTACCTAGAAACATGAAAAAGGAACCCAATAATATGAACTTTAAAATTACTACTACAAATAGCTAATTAATATTGATTTAGTGCTTATAATATGCCAAGTTCTAAGTGAAGTGCTCTCGAAATTTTCAACTCATTCTATTTTCCCTACATTCTTATGTAGTAATTATCATAATTATGCTCATTTACAGATAAAATATGCTTAAAGAATTAAGTAATCTGCCTAAAGTTATATTAAGGGACAGTGAGAGATCTGTGTCTGAAGACAGCATGTGGGCCATACCACAACTATAACAGAGCTTAGCCCATTCCAGGGCATTGAAGTAGGTAAGGGGAGAATTGTCTAGGGAGCTTCATTCTGATATAATGAAAATCTGTATCAGAGTAACAAAAGTTATCTTAACAATTTCATAATGTTCATCTTATCACTGTAATTAAAATTCAAGTTATTCTCTGTATAATATTTCTGCATTTCACAACATGAGGGAATCAACTTTGCTGAAAATGGAAAGTAAGATTGGAATGATCTAACCTAGAATATTCATGGCATATATAAAATAGACTTTTTAGTAACCCCATTGTACTATCAAAGGCTAGAATTTATTTTATATTTCAAGATAGAAGAGATTTTCAATGTTCCCAACATAAAGAAATTATAAATGTTTGAGGTGATGGATATCCTAATTATCCTAATTTGATCATCATACATTGTGTGTGTGTGTGTGTGTATATATATATATCAGAATATCACATATACCCCATAAATGTGTGCAATTGTTTTGTATTAGTAAAAAATATAAATAAATAAATAGACACTTCTCAGGTCTCTGGGGAATACTGCAAAGGCATAGGATATTGCAGCCCTACTGATATTATAGACAAAGAGACAGAGATACAACAATAATAGAAACAATAGAAGTGGCACTCCAGAGATCCTAAAATGTTGTTAAAAATAAAAGATCTGCAAGTAGTTTTATATATAGGCTGCAATTTAAATTCTATAAAAGTAGATGTGCTGAATCCTTGCATTGACTTGTAATTAAGCTACTTATCATATTGTCAACATGGTAACATGTTCCAGAATGAGTAACAGTTTGTGGAGGGTTTTCTTGTTGACTTTTACAATTAATTTAAAGATTGCTCATGGTGACCTTCCACAACTAGGGGTTATGATAAAGGTGCCATTTTTAAAAATATAAAATGTTATATTTAGTTGGTGAATATTATTAAAAAGAGTTAAACTCTGCTGCAAGAAAAATTAGAATTTTATATTTTATTTATATCTATTGTTCTGTTTAAAAACATTAAAAAATTATAAAAGCAACATGAAGAAATAAAGAAAAAACTTATGTCAACTATAAAACCACCATCTGAAGAGAATCTTTATTAGTTAATGGTGTTCTTCTAATATATTCATGCATTTTATGAATATATTTACATTTATAGAAATGTATTACTCTTCTATTTTAAAATACACTTTATTTTCACTTTATGTTTTAGGCTAAGATGGGAATATTCTTGTATGTTTACAAGAATTGGCTTTATGGGAAAGGATAAGCTGTATTTTACCTTTATTTTCTCTGAGGAACTTTAGTTTTTATCATGTATGTACATTTCTGAGTAGAGGCTTAAAAGTTATATTATATCAACATGAGTGACACATTTAATGAATATTCCTTTTTAAGATTTGGATTAATGTTTTCTTTCAATTTTCTTAGACATAATTTTTTTCTATGTTCCTCAGTGAACAAAATGTGTGTGAATTTTGTGTGACACTATTAAAAGTCGGTTAACACCAAGGGTTTTTAAGGTATTTGCAAAGTAACAACTTCTCACAAAATATAAAATATGAGATTAGTGTTAATTGCCCACATTGCAGTAATATTCAAGTCATGACACTAATGTCAATATTTCAAAAGAACATAAAAATTATATGAAATATTGAGGCAGACAGGGCATTGTTTTATCGCTAAACTACAAAACTTTATGAGAAAGATTATAAATACCTGTATATATGTTTATATCAATAAAATATTTAATGTGATTTATTTCCAACAGAAATTACTTTGATGACAAGAAACTAAATATTTAAGACTATGTGGCAAAATGGTTACAACACTATGGCTTCACATTAGATCTTATATTCTATTTTATTTATATTTATATCACATACATATATTCAATTGATATTTAAACATCTCCGCAGAACTCTAATTTTAGGGATCTGGGTGATTTTTTTGAGTCTTAAATTTTTCCAGCTTCACTGAGTTATAATTGACAAATGCAAATTATGTAGATTGAAGGTGTAGAACCCAATGATTTGATGTATAGGTACATTGTGAAATAATTACCACAATCAAGTTTATTAACATATTCATCCCCTCAGAGTTACCTTTGTGTGTATGTGATGAGAATATAATAAGATTGTCTCTGTGAGTAAATTTCAAGCAAACAATACAGTATTATTAACTGATGTACATTAGATCCCCAGAACTTATTCATCTTATAATTGAAAATTTGTATCTTTGACCAATATCTCCCCATACTCTCCTCAGCCTCTGGCAACCACCTTTCTACTTTTTGCTATTATTAGTTCAACTTTTAAAAATTCCATATATAAGTGAGAAAATGTAGTATTTGTCTTTCTATTCTGGTTTATTTCACTTAGCATAATGTCCGCCAGTTTCATCCATGTTATCACAAATGGCAAGATTACCATATTTTAAAGGCTAAATACAATATAAACATCACATTTATTTATGTGTGTGTATGTGTGTGTGTGTATGCATACATACCCATCACACACATACACATACACAATTGAAGACCTGAAACTGTAAAACTCCTTGAATGAAACATAGGGGCAAAGCTCTTTCACATTGGTTTTAACAAGTTTTTTTAAATTTTTGGATACGACATTAAAAGCACAAGAAACAAAGGCAAAAATAAACTAGTAGGACTATACCAAACTGAAATCTTCTACACAACAAAAGAAAAAAATAGACAAAATTTAAAGATAATCTACAGAATAAGAGAAAATATTTGCAAACCATATATCTGGCAAGGAGCTAATATCCAAAATATATAAGGAATTTACATGACTCAATAACAAAAAACAAATAACCTGATTACAACATGGGCAAAGACATGAACAGTTTTCCAAAGAGCTTTTTTTTAATTTCAGCATATTATGGGGGTACAGATTTTAAGGTTTCAATAAATTCCCTTTCCCCCCTCCCCCCACAAGTCTGAGTCTCCAGCATGACCATCCCCCAGATGGTGCACATCTCACTCATTATGTATGTATATACCTGCCCCCCTCCCCCCTCCCACCTGCCCAATACCCTATTCCAAAACCACGTGTTAATTGCTTTATATGCTTTCATACATTTATATTTTCTGTTCCTGTCTATCCTCATAATTACTAACTAGTTGATGCAGAACACATGAATGACCTACGGCTATTTTTGAATAGAGAAGAAAAAGTACTCCTTTATTTGTATTTTCCAAACCATCCTTTGTTCAAAGCCTATGTATGTTATTTACCTGATCTTTTAAAATATCTCATCTTTACAGTTTTCATAATTGTACTGCCAAATTCCAGACTTTCTCTTTAATCAAGATATGAGCCTATTCTTTTATTTCTTTAAAATTGTTTACAGTTGGTGTTTTGCTTTTCTATATTTTTTTTCCTATTTATCAAATGGAGTGTTTTCTGTTAAACAGAAAACAGATATTTTTCAGATTTAAGAAATAGTGGCTTCATTTGTAAAAGAAATTTTACTGAATGTGTTTTTCAACTTACTAGAGAGGTGCTGCCTTTACTGTTAATAATTGCCAACAGTATCCTTTACAATTACATGACTTTTACTCTCTGTTGTTCCTTAGTCTCACTTGAGTTCCCAGGAAAGCTCCTGTTGCTCTTTGCAATGTCTGTATTTTTTAACTGGAAAGGCTTACTTGGAACATTTAATTATTCTGCATACAAATAAAACAGTGTATTTATAATTAATTATAGCAGCCATTTGATGAACATAAAGGAAACCTAAGATTGTTTCCTCATAGTACATCTAAAGGAGGAGCATATATGGGAAGATGGTTAGTCAGACACAATGCTATTTTTCATTTGGTTTATTCACATTCATGTTTTGGTTTCTCTAAATAAAATAACTTTGTCATTGTTCTTCAAAACAAAAGCTATAGCTTTACTAGATTGCTGATTGATGTTACTTTCACTTAATGTCCCTGGCTTTATTTTCCCATGGGGATGGAGTTGTAACTTTCGTACCAGATTGACTTCTTTCAAACTATCTCATGGGACAAAACAGATCAACCTATTGCGGTGGACAGTGAAAGAAGGAGAGACCTTAGTGTTAAGTAGTGAGAAAAAGGAAATAGGTGTTTCTAGGAGACAGATAATTATTTTTTCTACTCCTGGTTCTAATGAAAGAGCTCTAAATTCATAGTCTGTAAATTGGGCTCTAGTCCTGATCTAGTCTAGTCTAGTCTCATCCTGATTCATTCATTTACTAACATTTTTATATTTAATAACTTACTTAAAACATGTCAGCCCTGTTTTCTTCATCTGAATAATAAAGAAAATAACCATGTAGACCTGATACAATTTTCAAAAGGATAAATCTGATCACATACTTGAAAGTAATTACATAGTGCACAAATTCAGATTATAATTACTATACATTTTTATGTAATACTGTGAATAGTTTCTACCCTCACTATCCAGAGAAGACATCTATACAATTATCCAAAATACCACAGAGACATTAAAATTGGTTCATTAAAAAGTCATATTCATTTCCTTAACACTGTTTGATTAGTTCTTATTTGCCACATATCACTCTTTAAAATATTGAAATTTTCCCCCACCTACTAAGAATTCTTTAAAACATAATTGATTTATTTTTTAGCCTTGTATATTTAGTGATTATTAAGTCTCCTGGCATTGAATGGATTCTGGAGACTTGTTATGCACACACACATACACATACAAATACAAAAAAAAAAAAATGGACAACTTTTCTCAAAAAAGGGGCCAGCAGATTTCTCACATGTCAAATGGTAAAACTGGATGAAACAACTGAAAATGGAAATCAGATTATATCTTAGGTTGAATGTTTTAGTAGCCAGACTTGTGCAAGTAAGTCAAACAACATGGGCTCAGAAAAGGAGTTTACTCTTACCTAAATCCCAACATTCCCCAACATAAATACAAGTTTCCGATAAAAATTGTTACCAAATCAACTATCCAATAACTGCTGTGGAACTTTTGTGTGAAAAATATACTTTATGTTTGATAAATTAAAAAGAAACTACTAAAGCAATGCACTTGAATGTTTATCATTGGCAAAAAATCAACATACATGCCGTCAATATGTAGAACGAAAAATATTTTATTCAGAAATATAAAGTATATATGTGCAAATGTGTGATATAAATATATATAAACATTAATATCAGATTTAGATTCAACTAAGGCCATTCATGTATCATCTAAGTAACAGAAATTCAAGTCATAAGATAGATTTATGTGATGATGGACAATCAGTAGGATAGTTAATAGCAAGGTAAGGGCAGATGTAAGAAGTAAAAATGGGTATTTATTAGCAGTTGAATAATAGAAGACAGAGGGCAGGCAGTCATAAGAAATATTTGGACTTTTATGTGAATGACCAGGACGCTATTATGCTACTAAAAAGGGGAGACAGAGAGAGGCAAGAATCAAAGCAGAGTGAAAACAAGCAGACACTTAAATTAGTCAGTTTTAGACATTATAATATTTTATTTAATTAATATGTGGAGATGGCAGTGAATTTCATTCTGGAATACAATTAGGTGATTATAAATTTGTCTTTGTTAAAAAATGATATCAGTTCTGGATTTTACTACCATTGGCAGCAAATGCTGAGTGTTTCCAGAGAATATAGACTGAGCAAGACAATAAAAGACAAACTGGAACAGAGTTAAAAAAAAAGTTTTTTTAAATGTGACAAAAAGGAACAAATAAAGTCCATGTCGAGAGAACGATTAAAATCATAGTACCAAGACTCAAAGTGTCCATGATGTTTTGCATTATCACAGAGACCAACGTAGGTGATATTTTTAAAGACTGATCAGAGAGAAAAATTGACCTACCTTTAATTAGATGTAGAGCAGACAGAGGATGTTGGATTTGGCAGTAAGTAAGAAAAAGAGTAGTTGATTTTGAAATGAAATGGGGAGTGAAGAAATAGAGGTGTTGGGGGTCTTTTGTTTTATTTTTTGTAAGTTTGATAGAGACGTTGAGGCCATTATTTGACTTTAACAATCGGAGTATAGAAAAGCATTTCACCATAGGAATGACCGATCATGATTATAATGGAAATAAACAAGTGGAAAATGAAAGATTGAAGACGCAACAGAGAATGATAGGCAGGAAAATATGTGATCAAAAGCTAAAGTAATTACTAAATATAGTAATTTAATATTGAAAAGAAAAGGAGAACACAAATTAACTAGACTAGCAATAATACTGCTGGAGTTGTGCTTTTATGCAAATTGTCTTAGCTATGTAAGCTTTGGCAAGTCATTTAGTATCTTGAGGTCTACTTCATCATCTGCAAAATGTGGGTGATAAACATACATGACTCATCTACATAGCATTATGTGTGAAACTATAAGGGAGAGTAAAGGTGCTTCATCGGCTGGAAAATGTTATAGTGATGGTGGATGTTATTTCTCTGAAACAGGACTTTGGAAGCAGGAAATAAGGTGAGCAGAAAAAATGTTCCACTTAGTTAATAGGTTAAATTTGCATAAAACACTTATTGCTTTTTCATTATTACTTGTCCAATTTACTGATAGTTAGCGTATATGTTATATCCCATTAAAATAATTCTCAGTTTAGATGTTTAATTTAAATTATATCTATAGATGTAATCTTGCCAACTCCAAAACAAATTTCCCATGAATGTACCCAAAGTTATGAAGTAAAAGACTCTCTTAATTGGCCTTAGAGATTCATATAATCTTAACAGTACGCAGGTAGCAATAAATGTTGCAATAGCACTTAGTATCCACCCATGGCAAGCAGCCTGTGTAAACAATACAGATTCAAGAATGACAATATGAATCAGTTTTCTAAGTATATGTTCACAATGAGAAAGCAATAGCATAGGACTTACTTTTATTTGTACATGCAAAAATAGTTCCTGATAATAAAAATGTCACCATACGATATTGCAAGGAATACTTCAACCCACCTCTCCTAGAGGAATTCGTAACAATCTAACTAGCAGTTTTCATTCTCTGTGGATTTCAAAATGCAAATTGATTTGTTCATTTCCCTGGTTTAGAGAAACATAATATGTCCCTGCTGCCCATGAGATTCTTCAGATTTCCTTGACTGAAGGCAAAGTATTTATTAATACTTATGAGTAAATACCCCCAGAGTCATACTAAAAGTACAAAATATTGCTAAGAAAAAAATCACCTTGAATTTCAAATTATCAAGATTAAATACTTTAAAATACATTTATTTTTTAAACCAACCAAAATTATATTTGTTTTCATTTCTATTTTCCTATGTTTCATAAAAGTAAGAAACTAAAATTATATCATAAACCCTCTATTTAAAAGTTGTTGCACTAAAATTATACTTGCTATTGAAGGCAATATTTAGACTTTATTATTTAAGATGCAGGTGGCAAGGTTTTATAGATGTAGGAAGACAATGAAAACTATTTTTATTACAATCAAACTGAAAATCTCTCAGTCAGAATAATACTACGTAACAAACATATATGTATACAGACTATATGTCATAGACCAGACAGGGCTATTGCAAATAGCAAGATTAAAAAACACTTTTTACCTTATGAAAGGGAGTTTTGGAAGGAAATATTATAATGAAATATGATAAGTTCTGCAATGTTCTTAAGTACAGTGTTACTGGGGAATATATACACCAGCTGAAGATAGTTGAACACAGGATTTAGGTATGGGCAGATACTCAAAAGACTTCTGTGGAGGAAACACTTTTGCTCTACTAGATATTTTGTCAGGACTTTGCCAGGGGACATATGCAAAGGAACATAGACATGAAATAACACAGCATGATGAGGAAACTGTAGGAAGTAAAACAAAAACTTGCCTAAAAATGGAGATGATGGGAATGACAGGTAAATTCTAAACATGAATCCCTTCCGCCAACTACTAAGAAGCTAGAGATTTTGTTTTTTTCACTATATGGCTGATGGGGAGCCATTTTAATCTTTAAGAGTAACTTTAAGATAGTCTGTTACAGAGAGATTATTCTGACACCAGTGCTACTGAATGCAGAGACAGGAAGCCAGATATTTGGGGCAGGGGAGCATATCTTTAAAAAACATGGAGATGAGAGGACTCTGACATAAATGCCTACAGTGGAAAAGTGGTTTATTTTGTGATTCATTTCATGTGATACACATACACACAAAAAATAGAGAAATTCATGTGCACTCTGTAGTTTCAGACTTGGGTAACTGAGTGGCTACCCCTCAGAATGTGAAAAAATCACAAAGGTAGAAGGAAGGACATGCCCTTATGGGGTGAGACAGACTATGTATTGAGTGATTTAAGTTATACTGAAATTAAGGCACTGTCATAGAATTAAGTATTTTGATATCCATCCTGACCTTGAATAACAATAAATTCAAAGTATAGTAAATATTTCCAGGATTATGAAGGCTCAGAAAAATTCAGGATGTTTGGGGTATGGCTCCAGGGTAGAATCAGTCACCAGAATTGTTAGAATGGTGTTGGCTGAATCATATAGCTTTCATAATAGAAATACAGGAACTGGCAATTATTATGAGGTCTTCAGACTGCATTGTTACACAATTGAAGACAAACCCAGTTGTATGTTTCTACCTGGAATATCAGAAGAGAAAATTACAGAGGCGAAGTCACCAGGTTGTCTCCTCCACACCCAGTCAGTTTTTGCATGATAATAGACATTTCAATTGGATATGTGACCATCTAGTCAAAACAAAATATCCCAGGTTTTTACGTAGATGGTTTTGGTCTTGCAAGTGAAACATGAGCAGAAGTGATATATGCACTTTCCAGGTCATGCTGAATAGAATGTGCACTAAGTGGGAGTCTTAAGGGTAATTTTGAATCTTATCCACAATTTAACCATGACAAAGCAACCATTTAGACAGAGCCATGGTCATCAGCGACATGGAAATGTCAATCACAAACTGCTGATACTCAGACTATGAATGTAAGTGAAATACACTTCTAATTTTATTAAAACATGGGTGTTTTCTCTTGTTATCTCAACCAATGCATAAGAAATGTTCTGAGATCAGTCTAAATAAGTGTAGTATAGGTACCGCTTGATTATTGTTATCCACATAGAAATTGAAGAAAACAATAGTGAATGAGTTGGACTGGTCTTCTAAAGAGAAGAAAAAATAATAATAAATATTAAATCACAAATTGATAACTCGTCAGCTACCTTAGATTTCCAAACAGAAAGTAATCTTTAAGAATAAAAATTGAAAAACATGATTATGCCATACCCAGTAAGTAAATCTAATCTCAGTATTTCCAATGTTCATAATAGCTAAAATATCTAAAATGGCTTCCTTTTTTTTTTTTTTTTTTTGAGACAGAGTCTCGCTTTGTTGCCCAGGCTAGAGTGAGTGCCGTGGCATCAGCCTAGCTCAGAGCAACCTCAAACTCCTGGGCTCAAGCAATCCTACTGCCTCAGCCTCCCAAGTAGCTGGGACTACAAGCTTGCGCTATCATGCCCGGCTCATATTTTCTATATATATTAGTTGGCCAATTAATTTCTTTCTATTTATAGTCGAGATGGGGTCTCGCTCTTGCTCAGGCTGCTTTCGAACTCCTGACCTCGAGCAAGCCTTGGCCTCCCAGAGTTCTAGGATTACAGGCATGAGCCATTGCGCCCGGCCAATGAAATGGCTTCCTTTTATTTGTCAATATTCAACTAACTGAGAAAGGTTGTTAGTCCAATTTATAATGCTATCATCAATGTGTTATTCTTCCCATTTACTATATCTAATATATGTTGACCATTTACTGAAAAGCAGTAACTATGATGTGTCCTTTACATATTTTAAATTACCTGGTACTCTTGTTTTACAAGTGAAAAACTAAGGTTTGATGGAATCTAAGGTTCGATGGAATCTAAGGTTACAAGTTTTATTTGTTACAAAACTTTACTTAAAACTTGGTTTTTCTGAAAATAAAATTTATGCTTTTAATCTTTATTCTATATCATTTACATATTTATTTGTGAATAAAACTTACCAAATGCAAGGAATTCACTTATAAATATATCTGATCAGGCAAGGTTTATAGTATCATATCTGCAGTTATTAGCTATTAAGTATTAATTAGTAAAATGATCAGGGGAAGCCTCATTCATTAAAGAACATCAAGGCTGGATAATTAGAGAGTGATTTAGAATATTCAATAATAAAACAGTTGTGTGAATGCCTGCATAAAGCTTAAGTATTTATAGAGGTTGAGAGGGTCAAATTTATTCCCTTAACTTGAAAATAATCTGCTTTCCACCCTTACCATGCTAAATAAAAGCCAATTTAATCTGTTAACATGAAGTAATGGTAATTTCTGTTATTGAAATATTATCTGGAGAATATGATAATTTACAATAATTTTAGGCATTAAAACTTTTCTCAAAATAAATTGAGTATTCTTTTTCTTGCCTAGGTGAATGAAGAGCAAATGGACTGTAGTAATGATGACCGTATATTTTTTGATGATAAAAAACAAGATTCTAGACAAGTCTAATGTCACTTTTTTAAAAGTCTGTTGCCCCAGTTTCTCTGCTACACATTCTATCCCAAATTAGGGCATAATTCAGATATTTTTTTTTTAATTTCAGCATATTCTGGGGGTACAAATGTTTAGGTTATGTACATTGCTTTTGCCCCACCTGAACCAGAGCTTCAAGCATGTTCATTCCCCATTCCCCAGATGGTGCACACTGCACCCATTTGGTGTGTATATACCCATCACCTCTCTCCCACACCTCTGCCCAACACCTGATGAATGTTATTCCTATATGAGCACTTAAGTGTTGATCATTTAATACCAATTTGATGGTGACTATATGTGGTGTTTGTTTTTCCATTCTTGTGATACTCCTCTTAGTCGAATGAGTTCCAGCTCTATCCAGGATAGTACAAGAAGTGCTGGATCACCATTGAGTTTTGTGGCTGAGTAGAACTCCATAGTATACATATACCACATTTTATTAATCCACTCATGTATTATGGGCACTTGTGTTGTTTCCACATCTTTGCAATTGTGAATTGTGCTACTATAAACATTCTAGTGC
The DNA here is from genome assembly GCF_040939455.1 of Microcebus murinus. Taxonomy (NCBI): domain Eukaryota; kingdom Metazoa; phylum Chordata; class Mammalia; order Primates; family Cheirogaleidae; genus Microcebus; species Microcebus murinus. Next base: position 21,846,732 of record NC_134114.1, read on the forward strand.
CAATGTCTTTTTTATAAAACGTCTTTTGTTCTTTTGGGTGGATGGCCAGTAATGGGATTGCTGGATCAAATGGTAGTTCTACTTGTAGCTCTTTGAGGTATCTCCATATTGTTTTCCACGGATGTTGTACTAGTTTGCAGTCCCACAACCAGTGTATGAATGATCCCATCTCTCTGCATCCACGCCAACATTTATTGTTTTGGGACTTTTTGATAAGAGCCATTGAAAGAATGCTAAACATCTCTCATCATCAGGGAAATGCAAATCAAAACCACAATGACATACCACTTATCTCCAGTGAGAATGGCCTTTATCATAATTCAGATATGAGTTAGCTGAAATGACTTCTTTTAATTTGTCAATATTCAACTAGAAATATATAGAGTTTCAGTTCCCTCTCTATAGGTTACACACACAGATTATGATATATATATGTATATACATGCATGTAAACATGTATATTTTCATTGTCTTTTCAATGAAAACTAACATATTTGTTTAAAACTGCATATTGCCCTGCTTTGTGGACAGAAATTGGAGTCTGTGTTCACAGCGTCTTCTTCGAGCTTCTCTTTTCTGACAAAAGGAAGTTTTCCTTAACACTGCTTCATTTGTGTCGTCTGCCTCAGTGATTTCCTCTGCTTCTGCTTTCACCTGTGTGCCACCAAAATTACAAGACCCAGTGACAGAAATGTATAGCTCGAGCTTCTGTAGTATACTTTTCAGTGCAAAATATCCATCAGGTCATAGCATCTAAGTGTCAATTCCAAGATAAATATTCTCATAAAATGGCCAGAGTTTCACCTTTATACTTTATACTTCTACTGTTGTTAGGAAGGCTGTGCCATATGTTTAGTTCCAAAACTAGCTATAGTACTGAATTAACTTTACAAATCATAGATCCCATGCTTTCAAAAGTCAAGATTATAGTCCCACTCATTTCCAAAGATATTTTTGTGACTTGTAGTTTCCAGATCTGTTTATTTTTAAATCTTGTTTTTTTTTTTTTTTCTTGTAAATAACTACATAGAGCCAGGAAAGATTATCATTAGTCAGCTTTGAATAGATAAGCAAAGCTATATTTCATATAAATTTAATGTAGTACTTTTAATGTTAACTATAGGAACAAGTGCAATATTAGAAGTCAAAGAGTGGAAAACTAATCAGGGATCACTTTCTTGACTCATTAATTTTGCAATGCAGTTATACTTCGATTGTTCATAAAGATGACTAAGAGCAGCAGACACTCTTTCAAAACCACAGGGCAAGGAGTGTTCATCTTTTATGCTTTCTATCGAGAAAAAAGTGGTATGAATGTATTATACATATTGCAAATAGTTTTTTCACCTTTAATATACCTATAGAACCTTGCTATACATATTGATCATGCACATTGCATCCAAAAGAACTCCATATTAAAATCAATAGGTCAGTAATTTAAAAATTAGTAAGGTTTCTAAGCTCTGTAGGAACACTATATAATATCAGCATAGGAAAATAAAGTCACTCCATTCAGGAATAACCTAATGTTATGTGGGTAATCTCAAACTTATTTATGTGTATGTGAGTGAAAGTAGTATGTACATATATAATAAGTGGGTCCATCTTAAAGATATATTCTAATCAAAACATGTACTTTCAATAAAAAATTGAGTCTGGAATTTCTTTCATAGCTGGAATGTGCATTTAACCAACATTTATTTCATTTCTATATTGGGCTGATTATTGTGACAAATTCTGATAGTAAAAATATTTTATGAAATTTGATGTTTGCTCTTCAGAATTTTGATACCAAATTGGGTGAAATTACACAGCATGCAGAGATAAAGGTATATATGCTGCAGTCAGCAGGAGATAATTTCATGGAAATAAAAAAGAAAAAAAAAAGAAGAAGGGAAGGAGTAAACTTTCCAAAAGGAGCCTTTTACTTCTACTTAAGATGTTGAGCTTGCTACCCATTCACTCAAGCCTTTCAAAATAGCCATAGGAATGTCACATAATACAGGGTTTAAATTTTCTGGTCTGTAGTTTTGGCTGAATCATAATCTTTTGTTCTCTATATACTTATTTACTAATTGAAACTATTATAACTGATGTGCATGGTTAAGATAAGTCTTGGAAAAGCTCACAGAAATATTTAAAATATGACACATTGTGGGCAGCCACTAAGTCCATCAAAAAATTATTGAACTTCTAATTTTTGTCTGGCCCCAAGGATATTGTACGAATTAAAAACAGACTGAAACTATGTAAAAAATATCTCACTTACATATTCCAGGGGACATAGTGGTATTTCGAGGATAAGATTCTTGATGATACACAACCTTGGAAGCCTGCTGAGTCATACATCATAAAGCCTTGTCTGAGTGAGCTTAATTATGAGAACTCATAATTAAGCTCAACTCAAGGTTTAGCCATAAAAACAGATGGCAGTTTTAAATCAAACAATCAGTACCCAAGTTCACTGAGCTACAGTCTCACCAGGTTTATGACTGTTAGTTATTTAGCCAACAGCCTTTATGTAATCGATAAGAATTTGACCAAAAACAATAGCCTTTTTAAAATTTTTGTATTTTTGGTAGTTACTAAAAAAGATCATTTGATTGTCTAAGTATGTTTCCAGAAACTATCATTAATCCTTTAATTAAAATTATATATATGTATGTATGTATGGGTCTTCACAGTTCTCTTTCTTGTCTTTAGTTTAAATTATCTTATTGACTCATTTACCAGCCAAAATATTAACTACACTCTGTTCTACTTGTCATTTCAAACTTACTTGTCCTCCCCAACTCGATAAATTCTTCTGAGTGCATAGGAGGCTCACATGCCTTTTTAGATATATAGTATTTTTTACCGTGTTTGGCACAATTAAAGAATATACATAGACAAAACTGACTGACATAATTGTTGAGTACAAGTTTTCAGAAACCTTCTGTATCTTTGTAAAAGTTATGGCCTATTTGGTCTTCTCATAAATAAATAGAACTGTGTACATAATGTGACACCTATTTAAATTTATATTACTTCAACTTTTAAACTCCACACACGTATCACTATTTTGAAAGCTATCAGTACTATACTGCCATTGTCTAATTTTACAGCATCACCATCTTATCTAATGAAGGTATAATTTAATGTATTTTAATATTTAATACTTTAATATATTAGCAAAATCCATTTTTAAAAATGTGAATATTTGTTATGCACAATAATTTAATTCCAGAGTACCTCATTTATCTATTTCATGATGCAGAGATCAAACATATGCTCTACTTCAACTAGACTGCCTTGCAATATTAACCGCATAACCTGACCAGAGATTTAAATATACACTAACACAAACTGACAATATTAATTTCAAATGCATGTGGCTTTTCTAATTAGTCATAAACTTTACTTGAATAAGCTAGTGAAGCATATTGTAGAAGAAAGAAAGTAGTTCTTGGTAGGAAATAAAGTTTATTACTTTAATTTACTTGAAAAAAATCATAGTGCAATATGTAAATCATGAGTAATATAAAAAAAATACATGGAATGGTATTTTATGAGCCCTTAGGTAATACTTGTCAGAAAAACAGAAGAATAAAATTAAAAGAATTAAAGCTTTGTAGATTAATTATTTTAATCAAAATATCATTGTTTAGCTAGAAAAGGACTTCTAAAATTATTTTTGGAATTATCTTCCAGACTATAAACCTAATAGTGCTTATTATAACAATGCCTGGAAAGGAATACATTTCTTTAAGGAATTTATTTTAAAATATTAACTCATTATTCCTCATGGGTTAGTAAAGTAAAGCCAAAAGCTATAATTCTAAAGTAACTACACATTCCAGTAAGAGCTAATGTTCTAAAGAAAAAAAGTTCTCCAACACACATGTGACAATAGTGCAATACATGGTCAAGAATTCATGAGATGAGCCTGATTATTTCTGAGGTTATTTCTTAAGTCTAATTTTTCAGGCCTGTACTAGTCTACAAAGCTGGTTTCTCCTTAGACAAAAAAATAGATAAATAAATTCCAGGATAGTCTAGAAGCCTTAATGCTGATTCAATCCTAGATTTTGCCTATGTTAATAAATGAGTTTTTACATTTTTCTGAGACATGTTCCAAATTTGTGGTAAAGATGTAGAGACTTCTGGAACTCAGACATGTCTGAACTTTCTTTCTTTCTGATTTCTTAGTAATATATTTCTTTTCCAGTGTCAATAGTGGGAAGGATTGTCCTAAGACTGCTGCAAGACAATGAATGATATTTGAGCATGAATGATATGCTTCACATCCAGGCCAGGACACTGACTTACTGGTGCCTGACCCTTCACTGCCCTCTTCTTACTGCCTCAATGATTAAGAAGGTGACTCCAGTCCTGAAGATCCTGGCTTTCTTGGTCAACCTTTGCTCCTAGTAACATTGAACACAAGAACTCCCACTGATGCACATTGAGTATACCCCCCCACACACACACAAAATTTTTTGAATTCAGCATTAGATATTTTGTTTTTCCAATATATCAATAACACACATTGTTATTCCAATATATTATAATCTAGCTTAATACTCTCCTTTTGAACTATATGGTAATTAAATGACTGTTTTTCCCTGTACCAGAGATCCTACCTAATATTTCAAACATGTTATACTGATGTTCCTCCATGCATTTTTTTTATTTCAGCATATTATGGGGGTACAAATTTAAAGGTTGCATAAAATGCACTTGCCGCCCCTCCTCCCACAAGTCTGAGCTTCAAAAGTGACCATCCCCCAGACAGTGTACATCTCACACATTATGTATGGTTATAGCCATTCCCTCCCCCTTCCCACCTGCCCAATACTCAATAAATGTAATTCCTATGTGTTCACGTAGGTGCTGATCAGTTAATACCAGTTTGCTGGTGATTTTATATGGTGTTTGTTTTTCCATTCTTGGGATACTTCACTTAGTAGTATGGGTTCCAGCTCTAACCAGGAAAATACAAGAGGTGCTATATCACCATTGTTTCTTAGAGCTCAATAGTACTCCATGGTTTACATATACCACATTTTATTAGTCCACTCATGTATTGATGGGCACTTGGGTTGTTTCCACAACTTTGCAATTATGAATTGTGCTGCTATATACATTCGAGTGTAGGTGTCTTTATTGTAGATTGTCCTTTGTTCTTTTGGGTAGATGCCGAGTAATGGGATTGCTGGATCAAATGGTAGATCTACTTGTATTGCTTTAAGATATCTCCATATTGCTTTTCATAGAGCTTGAACTAGTTTGCAGTCCTACCAGCAGCGTAGGAGTGTTCTTATCTCTCCACATCCATGCCAACATTTATTATTTGGGGACTTTTTGATAAATGCCATTCTTACTGGAGATAAGTGATATCTCATTGCAGTTTTGATTTGCATTTCCCTGATGATTAGAGATGTTGAGCATTTTTTTCATATGTTTGTTGGCCATTATTCTGTCTTCTTTTGAAAATTTTCTGTTCATGTCCTTTGCCCTCTTTTTGATAGGGTTGTTTGATTTTTTCTTGCTGTTTTTTGTGAGCTCTAAGAATATTCTAGTTATCAGCCCCTTATCAGATGTGTAGGATGGGAAAAATCCCTCCCATTCTGTGGGTTGTCTGTTTGTTCTCATGACTGTTTCTTTGACTGTACAGAAGCTTTTTAGTTTGATCAGGTCTCATTTATTTATTTTTGTTGCTGCTGTGATTGCCTTAGGGGTCTTCTTCATAAATTCTTTGCCTAGGCCAATGTCTAGGAGAGTGTTTCCAACTTTTTCCTCTATAATTCTAATAGTTTCATACCTGAGGTTTAAGTGAGTTACCTAGTGTGAGTTGATTTTTGTGAGAGTTGAAAGGTGTGGATCCTGCTTCAGCCTTGTATAAGTAGCTATCTAGTTTTCCCAGCACCATTTATTGAATAAGGATTATTTTCCCCAGGAAATGGGGAAAATAATTTTCCCCATTTTGTCTGCTTTGTTGAAGATTAGATGGCTATATGAAGATGGTTTTATATCAGGGTTCTCAGTTCTGTGCCACTGATCAATATTCCTATCTTTGTGCCAATACCAAACTGAATTAATTACTACAGCTTTGTAGTAAAGTTTGAAATCTTCCATATTGATAGCTCCCATTATGTTTTTATTGCCTAGAATTACTTTTGATTTATGGGGTCCTCTCTGGTTGCAAATGAAACATATAATTATTTTTTCTATATCTGTGAAAAATTATGTTGGGATTTTAATAGGGATTGCATTGAATCTGTAGATCAGTTTGGGTAGTATAGACATTTTAACAATATTGAGTCTGCTGACTCATGAGCATGGTATGGATTTCCATCTGTTTATATCCTCTGCTATTTCCTTCCTCAGTGTTTCATAGTTCTCCCTGTTGAGGTCTTTAACCTTCTTAGTTAAGTATATTCCTAGGTACTTTATTTTCTTTGTTGCTATTGTGAAGGGTATTGAGTCTTGATTTGGTTCTCAATTCGACTGTTATTGGAGTACAGGAATGCCTCTGTTATGTGTGTATTGATTTTGTATCCTGAGACTTTACTAAATTCATTTATCAATTCTAGGAGTCTCTTGGTTGAATCCTTGTGATTTTCTAAATATAATATCATATCATCACCAAACAGTGGCAGTTTGATCTCTTCTACCCCCATTTGGATACCTTTAATTCCACTTTCATGTCTGATTGCTATAGCCAGGACTTCCAGCACTATATAGAACAGAAGTGGAGATAGTGGGCAACGTTGTCTTGTTCCAGTTCTAAGTGGGAATGCTTTCAATTTTTCTCCATTCCATATGATGTTGGCTGTGGGACTGTCACATATGGCTTGTATCATTTTTAGGTATGCCCCTTCTATGCTTATTTTATTAAGTATTCTTAATCATGAAAGGGTGTTGAATTTTGTAAAATGCTTTTTCTTCATCTATTGAAAGGATCATACAGTCTTTGTTTTTGCTTCTGTTTATGTGGTGAATTACATTTACAGATTTGGGTATGTTGAACCATCCCTGCATCCCTGGGATGAAGCCAACTTGGCCATGATGGATTATTTTCTTGATAAGCACCTGGATTCAGTTAGTTAGGATTTTGTTGAGAATTTTTCCATCTATATTCATAAGTGATATTGCTTTGTAGTATTTATTCTTTGTTGCATCCTGTCCTGGTTTGGCGATCAAAATGATGTTGGCATGGTAAAATGACTCTGGAAGGATTCCTTCCTTCTCAATGTTGAGGAATAATTTCTGCAGGATAGGCACCAGTTCTTCTTTCTAAATGTGGTAAAATTTGTGTGTTTAACCATCTGGGCCGGAACTTCTTTTTTTTAGGAAAGTATTTAATTCCTATTTCTATTGCAGCTCTTGATGTTGTTCTGCTCAGGAATTCTATTTCTTCCTGGTTGAGCCAAGGGAGGCTGTGTGTTTCTAGGAATTTTTCCATTTCCTCCTCATTTTCCAGTTTGTGTGCATAAATATTTTTGTAGTATTTGTAGATTATGTCTTGTATCTCCATGGGATCAGTTGTGATATCTCCTTTTTTGTTCCTGATGGAGCTTATTAGAGATTCTCTTTCTCTTTTCTGCTTTTTGTTAGTCTAGCCAAAGACATGTTAATTTTGTTTATTTTTTATTTTTTCTCTTCTTCCTCAAAGCTATTTCCCACACTCTAGATTGAAGATCATTCCAGGAATTTTGTTGTTATCTTAGAAAACAAATAACTGTAACTGATGACTATTAGTGGATTTTTCTGGATGCAGCTTAGGTGCTTACCTTGTATTATTGCCTCTTTTAATTTGCCCTTATGCTATACTTTTTATTCTTCACCAGACTATTAGAATATCATTCAAACATCCCAATAGCAAATCCTTGATAAGACTTTGCCTATAAACATCCTGTCAACTGCTAAGTCCCTTACTGCCTAAATACATTTTTAGAAATTCTACAGCTAAGTTTGTTTTCCCATGTTGATTCCACTCTGGGGTTACTTAAATAGTAACCAATTTAAGCATTTATGAAGATACCAAACAACACTTGTTTTTTGTTTTGTTTTGTTTTATTTCGGTATATTATAGGAGTACAGGTTTTAAGGTTTCAATAAATGCCGATTTCCCCCCACCCCCCACAAGTCTGAGTCTCCAGCATGACTATCCACATCTCACTCATTATATATGTATATATCCACCCCCCTCCCCCCTCCCACCTGCCCAATACCCTATTATTGTAGTACCTATGTGTCCACTTAGGTGCTGCTCAGTTAATACCAATTGCTGGTGAGTATATGTGGTGCTTGTTTTTCCATTCTTGAAAACTTCAATTAATAGTATGGGTTCCAGCTCTAACCAGGAAAATATAATATGTGCTATATCACCGTTGTTTCTTAGAGTTGAATAGTACTCCATGGTATACATATACCACATCTTATTAATCCATTCTTGGATTGATGGGCACTTAGGCTGTTTCCACAGCCTTGCAATTATGAATTGTGCTGCTATAAACATTTGAGTGCAGGTGTACTTTTTGTAGAGTGTCATTGGATCTTTTGGGTAGATGCCCAGCAATGGGATTGCTGGATCAAATGGTAGATTCACTTGTATCGCTTTAAGGTATCTCCATATTGCTTTTCACAGAGGTTGAACTAGTTTGCAGTCCCACCAGCAGTGTAGGAGTATTCCTCTCTCTCCGCATCCACGCCAGCATTTATCGTTTGGAGACTTTTTGATAAAGGCCATTCTCACTGGAGTTAAGTGATATCTCATTGTGGATTTGATTTGCATTTCCTTGATGATTAGAGATGTTGAGCATTTTTTCATATGTTTGTTGGCCATTCTTCTGTCTTCTTTAGAAACGTTTCTGTTCAAGTCCTTTGCCCACTTTTTAATGGGGTTATTTGATTTTTTTCTTGCTGATTTTCGTGAGTTCTAAGTATATTCTAGTTATCAGTCCCTTCTCGGATTCATAGGATGCAAAAATTTTCTCCCATTCTGTAGGTTGTCTGTTTACTTTCATTAGTATTTCTTTGGCTGTGCAGAAGCTTTGTAGTTTGATCATGTCCCATTTATTTATTTTTGTTGCTGCTGTGATTGCCTTTGGGGACTTCTTCATAAACTCTTTGCCTAGGCCAATGACTAGGAGAATGTTTCCAACTGTTTCTTCTAGAATTCTAATAGTTTCATACCTTAGGTTTAAGTCTGTTATCCAGCGTGAGTTGATTTTTGTGAGAGGTGAAAGGTGTGGGTCCTGTTTTAGCCTTCTACAGGTGGCTATCCAGTTTTCCCAACACCATTTATTGAAAAGGGATTCTTTTCCCCAGCGTATGTTTTTGTCTGCTTTGTCAAAGATTAGATGGCTATATGAGGATGGTTTTATTTTATTTATTTATTTTTTTTTAATTATTTTTTTTATTTTGGCATATTATGGGGGTACAGATTTTAAGGTTTCAGTAAATGCCCATTTCCCCCTCTCCCCCCAAAAGTCTGAGTCTCCATCATGACCATCCCCCAGATGGTGCACATCTCACTCACTATGTATGTATATACCCGCCCCCCTCCCCCCTCCCACCTGCCCAATACCCTATTACTGTAGCACCTATGTGTCCACTTAGGTGCTACTCAGTTAATACCAGTTTGCTGGAGAATATATCTGGTGCTTGTTTTTCCATTCTTGGGATACTTCACTTAGTAGTATGGGTTCCAGCTCTAACCAGGAAAATATAAGATGTGCTATATCACCATTGTTTCTTAGAGCTGAATAGTACTCCATGGTGTACATATACCACATTTTATTAATCCATTCTTGGATTGATGGGCACTTGGGCTGTTTCCACAGCCTTGCAATTATGAATTGTGCTGCTATAAACATTCGAGTGCAGGTGTCTTTTTTGTAGAGTGTCACTGGATCATTTGGGTAGATGCCCAGCAATGGGATTGCTGGATCAAATGGTAGATTAACTTGTATCGCTTTAAGGTATTTCCATATTGCTTTCCACAGAGGTTGAACTAGTTTGCAGTCCCACCAGCAGTGTAGGAGTATTCCTCTCTCTCCGCAACCACACCAGCATTTATTGTTCGGAGATTTTTTGATAAAGGCCATTCTCACTGGGGTTAAGTGATATCTCATTGAGGTTTTGATTTGCATTTCCCTGATGATTAGAGATGTTGAGCATTTCTTCATATGTTTGTTGGCCATTCTTCTGTCTTCTTTAGAAAAATTTCTGTTCAAGTCCTTTGCCCACTTTTTAATGGGGTTATTTGATTTTTTCTTCCTGATTTTCGTGAGTTCTAAGTATATTCTAGTTATCAGTCCCTTATCGGATGCATAGGATGCAAAAATTGTCTCCCATTCTGTTGGCTGTCTGTTTACTTTCATGACTATTTCTTTGGCTGTGCAGAAGCTTTGTAGTTTGATCATGTCCCATTTATTTATTTTTGTTGCTGCTGTGATTGCCTTTGGGGACTTCTTCATAAACTCTTTGCCCAGGCCGATGTCTAGGAGAGTGTTTCCAACTTTTTCCTCTAGAGTTCTAATAGTTTCATATCTTAGGTTTAAGTCTGTTATCCAGCGTGAGTTGGTTTTTGTGAGAGGTGAAAGGTGTGGGTCCTGTTTTAGCCTTCTACAGGTGGCTATCCAGTTTTCCCAGCACCATTTATTGAAGAGGGATTCTTTTCCCCAGCGTATGTTTTTGTCTGCTTTGTCAAAGATGAGATGGCTATATGAGGATGGTTTTATATCAGGATTCTCACATCTGTTCCACTGGTCAATATTCCTGTTTTTGTGCCAATCCCATATTGTTTTAATTACTACAGCTTTGTAGTATAGTTTGATATCTGGCATATTAATGCCTCCCATTTTGTTTTTGTTGCCTAGAATTGCTCTTGATATTCGGGGTCTTCTTTGGTTCCATACGAAGCGTAAAATTATTTTTTCTATATCTGTGAAGAATGCTGATGGGATTTTAATAGGTATTGCATTGAATCTGTAGATCAGTTTGGGTAGTATAGACATTTTGATGATATTGAGTCTGCCGATCCACGAGCATGGTATGGATTTCCATCTGTTTACATCCTCTGCTATTTCCTTCCTCAGTGTTTCATAGTTCTCCCTGTAGAGGTCTTTTACCTCTTTGGTTAAATATATTCCTAGGTACTTTAATTTCTTTGTTGTTATTGTGAAGGGAATTGAGTCTTTGATTTGTTTCTCAATTAGATTGTTGTTGGCGTATATGAATGCCTCTGATTTCTGTGTATTAATTTTGTATCCTGAGACTTTACTAAATTCATTGATCAGTTCCAGGAGTTTATTGGTTGAATCCTTGGGGTTTTCTAGATACAATATCATATCATCAGCAAACAGTGAAAGTTTGATCTCTTCTGCCCCTATTTGTATACCTTTGATTCCATTTTCCTGTCTGATTGCTGTAGCCAAGACTTCCAGCACTATGTTGAACAGAAGTGGAGATAGTGGGCAGCCTTGTCTGGTTCCAGTTCTAAGTGGGAATGATTTCAATCTTTTCCCATTCAGTATGATGTTGGCTATGGGTCTGTCATATATGGCTTGTATCATTTTTAGGTATGTCCCTTCTATGCCTATTTTCTTACGTGTTCATATCATGAAAGGGTGTTGAATTTTGTCAAAAGCTTTTTCTGCATCTATTGAAAGAATCATGTGGTCTTTGTCTTTGCTTCTGTTTATGTGGTGAATTGCATTTATATAGATTTACGTATGTTGAACCATCCCTGCATCCCTGGGATGAAGCCCACTTGGTCGTGGTGGATTATTTTTTTGATAAGTGTCTGGATTCGGTTAGCTAAGATTTTGTTGAAAATTTTTGCATCTATATTCATTAGGGATATTGGTCTGTAGTTTTCTTTTTTTGTTGCATCCTTTCCTGATTTTGGTATCAGAGTAATATTTGCTTCATAAAAGGTGTCGGGAGGTTTCTGTTCTTCTCGATGTTGTGGAATAGTTTCTGCAAGATAGGTACTAGTTCTTCTTTGTAAGTATGGTAAAATTCAGGTGTGAAGCCATCTGGACCGGGCCTTTTCTGTTTAGGGAGATTTTTAATTGCTGTTTCTATTTCAGCTGTTGAGATTGGTCTGTTCAGGGAATCTATTTCTTCCTGGTTGAGCCTAGGGAGGCTGTGTGTTTCTAGAAATTTGTCCATTTCCTCCACATTTTCCAGTTTGTGTGCATAAAGATTTTTGTAGTATTCATAAATTGTATCTTGTATCTCTTTGGGATCAGTTGTGATATCTCCTTTTTTATTCCTGATGGAGCTTATTAGAGATTTCTCTTTTCTGCTTTTCGTTAGCTTAGCCAATGGCGTGTCAATCTTGTTTATTTTTTCAAAGAACCAACTTTTTGTTTTATTAATCTCCTGAATAGCTTTCCTGTTTTCAATTTCGTTTAGTTCTGATTTGATCTTGTTGATTTCACTTCTTCTGCTGGGTTTGGGGTTGGTCTGTTCTTCTTTTTCCAGATTTTTGAGTCGTTTCATTAGATTGTCTATTTGTGATCTTTTTGTCTTTTGGTTATAGGCATTTATGGAGATAAACTTTCTTCTCAGAACTGCTTTAGCTGTGTCCCAGAGAAGTTGATAACTTGTCTCTCCATTGTCGTTTTCTTCATAGAACTTTTTTATTTCTGTCTTGATTTCTTCATTTATGAAGTAATCATTTAGTAGGAGGTTGTTTAATTTCCATGTATTTGTGTAGAAATGTGAGTTTCTGTTAGGGTTGATTTCTACTTTTATTCCACTGTGATTTGAGAAGATACATGGTATGATTTCTATTTTTTTAAATTTCTTGAGATTTACTTTGTGTCCTAGGATATGGTCAATCTTAGAGAATGTCCCATGAGCTGATGAGAAGAACGTATGTTCAGTGGATTTTGTCGATTAGTTGTTGTTTCTTTCCTTTAGGTTTTTGTTTGGGTATTCACACACCTTGTGTAGTTTCTGAGCCGTTAGGTGGTGTCTGTGGGTGAGATTCAACCACTCCTTGTATTATGAGTCAGTAGGTGCGTGAAAAGGCTGTTCAGGATGCCCTCTCTGTCAGTAGGTGGCGCTTGCTTCGAGTAACAGGCTACGCTGGTATTTTTGTATCCTGTTATCAGCTCTTGTTCCTGTGGGGAAGCACTCTAGTCGGTGGGGCCCTGGGACTTCCAGGTGTGTCCTTGTCTCCCCTTCAGTGAGGACTGGTCTAGGAGAGAGTCTGGGCAGAGCTGGGTTTGGTAAGCCTGCCCTCAGGCACCACCAATGCCATTAGCAGGGGTCAAAGTTCTGTTCTCTGTTTCCAGGAAAAGCTGTCCAGGAGGGGCTGGAATGGCCCTGCTCAGCTATAAAGTCTGCGTGTGGGAGTGGGGCTGTGTGAGATCCGCAGTCTGGAGTGGGTCTCATTTCTTTCTACCCTCCCCAACTCCGCAGCTACTCCTGGGCCTCTGCCAGCAGGCCAGACCACATGCCACCAGGCCTCCCCAGACTATGATGCCTGTGGAGAGGTTCCCTGCACAGGAACACCACCTGGGCTGGGTGTACGGCTTCCTTTTGGGAGGAGGGTTGCCCTCTAGGATGCCAATCCGCCCCTGAAGGCACACACACCTCAGTAGGCTGTTATTGTATATCCTTTCTGTTCCCCGGGTATTGCGAAACCTTGGTGCACGGGATCTGGTCTGCAGGTCTGACCTCTGGGTCCCAGAGTTCAAACTGTATCCCCACCAGGGAGAGAAGTGGTGGTCCCAATTCACCCACAGGGAGCCCAAGCTGAGTCTATGTCTCTCAGCCTCAGGGCCTGAATCGTTCTCTTGGGATCACTGTGCCAGCAGCACCTGGGAGGCCTGGCGGGTAGGGAGCTCACAGTCTGAGTTCCCCTTAGTCAGCTGTAGGGTCCCTAAAGGGAAGGTCCCGTTTTCTGGAGGTGCCTCTGGCTGGTGGCTATCTCTTTGGGCAGCGCAGGTAGGGTCGGCAAAGGGGAGAAGGAGGCAATATGGCACCTGCCATGCAGCTCGGGTCTGTGCACACGGAGGTGCCTGGAGGAAGTTGGGAGCCTGGTGCCCCGTCCGCTACAGGCCCACCGCTAGCTGGCAGGGGCCGTCTCTGGGCTGGTGTCCGCAGGTCTCTCCACCCACTGTGGAGCCCACCAGCAGTCCCAGATGTAGGGGAGGGGAAAGGTGACTGATCCACCTACGCTTCCTGCTGGTCTCCTGGCTGCTCTGGTGGTCTCAGCTTCCAGCTTTCTTCCGCAACCTCCTTCCGTGGAGTCTCCCGGGGTCTCAGATACCCCTCCTTCTGGCCCTCATCCACTGTATGCTTGTCTTCTTGCTTCTTTTTTCTAATTTCTGCTAGAATCTGTCTTTTCTGCAGAGACACTTTGTCTCGTGGTGTTTCTCGTCTGCTATCTTGATCCTCCAGTCCAGTACTTGTTTTAATAAACAGTTTGTCCATCAAGTAAATTGTGTGATTTGATTTACTTGTTTGTTTTTGACTTAATTTTATCTTTATATCAATGTAACTTACATCATTTGAGTGAACTCAGCAAATATTTAAAAGTCACAATTTTGGAAGTGAGATTTGGGTATAACTTAGCCTTTTAAAGTTAGTGTAATATCACAAGAAATCAGTACACTCTATTTTGTTATAATACTTGCTTTGTAAATGTGACTTTGTCCCAAAACAACTGATTTATTAGGAAACAATGCAAACACAGTGTGCATATCAAGTTTGCTTATGTGCAATTTTGTCTGCCAGAACATCAAATGAGCATAAAAAAGTGCACCCACCTGAACAGAGTCACAGAAGAATATATAAAACACACATATGCATATACCTCAAACAGTAGCTCCTTGAGTTCACTTCATGTGTTATTAACTCACCCATTCAAATCTGGTGATATACTCTTCAGTTCAAAAGTGATAACCCTCCTCTCACCACTTCACAATAATGCACAAAATGTAATCCTTCGTATGCATATTTCTAGGAACCAACTTCAGATCTTTTTCAAGGTCAAGACACATTTATTGTAATATATGTGTATGTCTTAACCACTTAACATGTAAAAAATGTGCCATTATGTTTCAATATTTTATGTGTCACAGAGGAAGTTTTAAGTGTTGTGCTCCTAATCCTTGTTTTTTTCCCCATAAACCTGTGGTTTTATTGTAAATTTTGCATAGTGTGGTAATTTTTAAAGAACTCCTATACCATGCAATTGCAAAAAAACAATACTAGGCTTAACAATGAAATGAACAGAAACTGAGTAGGAATGGATGCTAGCAGCCAACACTGTCACATGGGAAATGTTCAGTAGTGTAACTGTATACAGGGAGGAGAATCTCTGAGGAATCACTGCACCGTAACATCAAAGATGTGAGTGCATCTTACAGTATTGCAAGTAGGCAATCTCAGTGAGCAGCAATCAGAAAGGAATTGGCTCAATTCAGAATTGTAAGAAAAAGAAATTGCAGATGCTGTCATACATGCTAAGAGGGTCTTCAAATCTTTCTGATACCAACTGAAGAATGGCATTCACATATATGACCTAAATGCTTCCAGTGACATGACATTCTTTTAGCATACTGCAAACACTAAGAATAAATATGAAATTATTAAATATGTGTTAGAAATAAGTAGAAAACCTGCCACTGTACATTTTGAAAAAAAATGTGTTAAAACCATGAAAGCAGGACATTTGCAAATAAGGATTTTTCATGATATGTATGTATATATAAATATAAATTTAGTCATTTAGCATAGGGCTAGAGGCTTATTAGAATAAAGTTTAAAATCCTGATTATTTACTATATGTCAGATGAAAAAAGAAATATGGCTTAGCAGCATATCTATTAACATGTTTAACATTATATCTTTCACTTGTCTCTTCATGTTTTTGTCACTTCTTTGCGTGTGTGTGGGGGGGTATATATTGTGGCTTATACATTGTAAATACCACTCTAAGTATATTGCACCATACTATTATCTACAAAGCAGTCGTTTTTTTTGAAATTTTCTTAGTCTTTCCCAAGAAAGATTGCTTCAGTAATGATTCTTTCATTCTGTGTGTATTTTGCTATGAAAGGAAGCTGAAGAATCTCTGTTTGTAATACATAAGTCACCTCTTAGATATTGATACAAAAGTACCATGTGAATTATGTGTAGTTCCATTTGTAATTGAATTAGATGGAATACATTCAATTTAGGTATCATGAATTATTACATTTCTGGTGCCAATTTAAATGTGAAGTTCAGGATACAAATGATTGATAGAAAATGCACTAAAATTAATACACACAATATTACTGGATATTTTTTAAGATACAAAAGGATAATTTATATGAAATAGTCATGTTTAAGTAGTTTTCATGCCAAACCACAATACTTTGTTTTGTTTTACTGATTAAGACAACTCTTTTTAAAATTATATGTTTATATTGATTTATTTATTCATCATTCAACGACATATATTTATGAAACACCTAACATAGGCCAGTAATTTTTCTAGAAAATAGAACAAATATATATATTCTACTAAGGGTAGTAAGTATTATTGATTAAAGTAATATAAAGTGGTGGTAAAGTTTAGAAAAGACATCATTATGAAGGTTACCTTTGAGCAGGGACCAAAGAAGATGACATAGCAAGCTGTGAGGAACCTGGGACTAGCATTTCCAGGCAGAGGAAATAGAAAGGGACAAGGACCTTAGGCTACACGGTACCTCATCTTTGCAGAAAGCGAGGAGACTGAAACAAATAAGAAATATTAATAGATGAAGCCAAAGAGTTAATGCGTTGCCAGACTATGTCTTGTAGGGCCCTGGAGATTTGAATTTATGTTAGCTTTTATACTGAAACTATGAGAGGGAAGTGGAAAGCCAGTGGAATAGTTTAAATATAAGATTCAGAAGTTCTGACTTAAGAATTAAAAAGTTAACTCTGGCTGTAGTGTTGAGAATATCTTGTGCAGCAAAATGATCAATTACATTTCTTTTGCAATAATCCAGGAGATTGAGGTGGTTTGGATTAGAATTGTATTGGTGTAGATAATAAGATGTCGGAATTTGGATATTTCTGGCTGGGCACAGTGGCTCTCACATCTATAATCCTAGTATTTTGGGAGGCCAAGGTGAGAGGATCCCTTGAGCCCAGGAGTTTGAGATTAGCTGGAACAATATAGTGAGAACTGTCTCTACAAAAAAGTTAAAAAAAAAACAAAAAAAACAAGCATGATTGCATGCACCTGTAGTCCCAGCTAATTGAGAGGCTGAATAGGAGGAGAGCTAGAGCCCAGAAGCTTGAGCTTGCAATGAGGTACGATGCAGTGAACACTCTAGCCAGGGCAGCAGATCAAGACCCCGTCTAAAAAAATAATAATAATTTGGACATTTTTGAAGGTATTAATAAATGTGAAGTGAGAAATAAAACAGGGATGGAGTTAGAAATAACTCCAATGATTTATGGCCTCAGACACTGCAATACTGAAATTATAATATACCGAGAGGATAAATACTAAGAAATTAGCAGTATGGCGCAAGAATTGTCAGGAATTGAACATAGGCATTAATGGTATAGCTATTATGTATTCAAATGCTGATGTTATGAAGAAAGTTGGAAACTTAGTCTGTTCAGGCTGCTATAAGAAAACACCATAAACTAGATGACAACAGAAATATATTGTTCACAATTTGGAGGGTGGGAAGTCCAAGATCAAGGCACCAGCTGATTTGATGACTGTTGAGGGATCGATTGCTTCAACATAGAAAACTATCTTCTCACTGTAACATTTCATGGCTCAAGGGTGAGGGATGTCCCTGGAGTACCTTTTGTAAGGGCACTAATCTCATTCATGCAGATTACTTTCATGACCAAACCACCTCCCAAAGGCCCCATCTCCTAATATCATCACCTCAGGGGTTAGTATTTCAAAAAATGGATTTCTTTTTTACATGTTATTTATTTTTTATTTTTATTTTAGTGTATTATGGGGGTACAAGTGTTGAGGTTACGTATATTGCCCATGCCCCCCTCCCCCCTTGAGTCAGAGCCTCAAGCATGACCATCCCTCAAACATTGCACATCTCACTCATTGCGTTTGTATATACCCATCCCCACCTCTCCCCTTCCACCTGCCTGAAACCAGATAAATGTTATTCCTATATGTCCTCTGAGGTGTTGATCCATTAATACCAATTTGCTGGTGAGTACACGTGGTGGTTGTTTTTCCATTCTTGAGATACTTCACTTAGTAGAATGGGTTCCAGCTCTATCCAGGAATATACAAGAGGTGCTATATCACCATTGTTTCTTAAAGCTGAGTAGTAGTACTCCATGGTATACATATACCACATTTTATTAATCCACTTATGTATTGATGGTCACTTCGGTTGTCTCCACAAGTTTGCAATTGTGAATTGTGCCGCTATAAACATTTGAGTGCAGTTGTCTTTTTCATAAAGTGACTTTGATCTTTTGGGTAGATGCCCAATAGTGGAATTGCTGGATCAAATGGTATATCCACTTGTATTGCTTTAAAGTATCTCCATATTGCTTTCCACAGAGGTTGAACTAGTTTGCAGTCCCACCAGCAGTGTAGGAGTGTTCCTATCTCTCCACATCCACCCCAAAATTTATTGTTTTGGGACTTGTTATTAAAGGCCATTCTCACTGGAGATAAGTGATATCTCATTGTGATTTTGATTTGCATTTCCCTGATGATTTGATGATGGTATTTTAATAGGGATTGCATTGACTCTGTAGGTCACTTTGGGTAGTATAGGCATTTTAACAATGTTGATTCTGCCGACCCATGAGCATAGTACATTCTTCTACATGTTCACATCCTCTGCTATTTCCTTCTTCAGTGTTTCATAATTCTCCCTGTAGAGGTCTTTTACCACCTTCATTAAATATATTTCTAGGTACTTTATTTTCTTTGTTGCTGTTTTGAAGGGAATTGAGTCTTTGATTTAGTTCTGACTTTTACTGTTGTTGGCGTATATGAATGGCTCTGATTTCTGTGTATTGATTTTGTACCCTGAGACTTTACCAAATTCATTTTTCAATTTGAGGAGTCTCTTGGTTGAATCCTCAGGGTTTTCTAGGTATACTATCATGTCATCAGCAAAGAGTGAGAGTTTGATCTCTTCTGCTCCCATTTGGACACCCTTAATTCCACTCTCTTGTCTGATTGCTGTAGCAAGAATTTCCAGCACTATGTTGAATAGAAGTGGAAATAGTGAGCAACTTTGTCTTGTTCCAGTTCTAAGTGGGAATACTTTCAATTTTTCCCCATTCAGTATGATATTGCCTGTGGGTTTGTCATATATGGCTTGTATCATTTTTAGGTAAGACCCGTCTATACCTATTTTGTTGAGCGTTCTTATCATAAAAGGGTGTTGAATTTTGTCAAATGCTTTTTCTGTGTCTATTGAAAGGATCGTATGGTCTTTGTTTTTGCTTCTGTTTATCTGGTGAATTATATTTATAGATTTGCATATGTTGAACCATACCTGCATCCCTGGGATGAAGCCAACTTGGTCATGATGGGTTATTTTCTTGACAAGCACCTGGATTCGATCGGCTAGGATTTTGTTGAGAATTTTTGCATGTATATTCATAAGGGATATTGGTTTGTAGTTTTCGTTTTTGTTACATCCTTTCCTGGTTTTGGTATCGTGGTTATGTTTGCTTCATAAAATCTGTTGGGGAGGATTCCATCCTTCTCAACGTTGTGGAATAATTTCTGCAGGGTAGGCACCAGTTCTTCTTTGTAGGTTTGGTAAAATTTGGCTATGAAACCATCTGGTCCAGGACTTTTCTTTTTAGGAAGGTTTTTTATTGCTGTTTCAATTTCAGTACTTGATATTGGTCTGTTCAGGAATTCTATTTCTTCCTGGTTGAGCCTAGGGAGGCTGTGTGTTTCTAAAAAATTATCCATTTCTTCCACATTTTCCAGTTTTGAGGGGACATATACATTCAGTCCATTGCAGTCGGCTATATGAATCTGAACATTGGGAATAGTTCCAGGATGAAGAAATATACTTTAATCCATTAGCATTTAAAGGGTTATACAACAAAAAATGTGAGGGATTGGGGTGGAGTCTAAGTCATGAGTTTCAGAGAGCTCCAACATTTAGATCTGGCAGACGATGAGAACAATATAGACTACGAATAAGCAGTAAGTGATGGAAAAAAATAGGTAAATGAAGAATAAACAAAGCCCAATGAAGAAACTGCTCAATGAAAATGGCAAGCCATACTCTGTCAAATATTGCTGATGAATTAAGGAAGGGAAAATTGATATTAAACAATGACAAAATAATTTTCACCAGATTGGTATGGAAACACCTAATTGGAGTGTTGAAGTGGGTAGAAAAAAATTGAGAGAATGAGTAAATTCAACACTATCATCACTATTGATGATTTATTTTCTGAAGACAGAAAGGTCATTAAGTAGACAGATGTTTAGCTAAGTTTTTTTTTTTAATTGGGGAGATAATAGCATGTTTGTTTCCTCAGTAGGAAAGCTACATTGTGAAACAAAAGGGATAAAAGAAAATAGCTGGAAGTCCATGAATAGGTGAGAGGAGACAAATGTAGTAGACATATAGATGCATCAGGGGGCCTTAGATAGGGAAAGGAGTTTATCTGTGTTACAAAAATGAAGAAAAAATATGTGAGCTCAGATATTAGTAGGTGTTTAGATATAGATTTAGAAAGTTGTAGAACATTTATTGATTGCTCTAATATTATCTGTGGGGGACAAAATAAGCAAAATCAATAGCAGTAGAGTAGGGGTGGAGGGCTGTAGGTAAAAGGAGGAGGTTTATGAATTAGTCATTTAACAAATTGAGAGAGTGAGTCAACTAAGGAAATAGATGAGGCTTGATGAACAAGAAAAGAAATAAACAGCTCCTGAGGTTAGTGGTCATGAAGTTAAAGTGAGATCCATCATTAGGGCTGTTGTTTCCCCCACTGATAGTCAGCCGCATACAGATGAGGAAGAAAATTTTAGTTGTGTTTACTAGGGATTGGATTTTGCCAAGTGAGTATAACGACTTGAGAAAGGCAAAGAAATAAAGGGAGAAAATACTGGAGTTATTATAACACTGACACTGGGAAATTAAAATGGGTGGATTGAGAAGTTAGGACATAGGATGGGATGAGTGACAGAATATGCAATAGACCTAAGAATTTATGCATCTTAGTTGGAACAGAGAATCATGGACCTAATACTACAGAGGCAATGTGTGAGGAAGGAATTTTGTGGTGGTGGGAGAGTATAATCCTTGAAATTGAGATTATGGACTGTCAAGACTCTGTGAATGACAATAAAGTATAACCACTGGTTTAAGTGGTTTAGATGGGAAAGCAAAAAGTGAAAATGGCAGCAAACCATTAAACATACTTTTATAACAGATATTGATCTAATGCATTTATAGACACATATATACACATAAATGTATGTAGTTCTCACAATAATATTATTAAGTACATGCATCTGTTATACAGATGAGGGAATTGAGACAAGTAGATAATAAGTAACCTGCCCCAAGGACACACAGCTGTGTTGTTGTAGAGGTGGGTTTCCAACACAGAAAATCTGGTTCCACATTCTGAGTTCTTCACATTTGACTATACATTAGGAAAAAGGATGTTGAAGACATGGATGCTCAGATTTTTTGAAATGTTAATTCTATAGCTTTAAAAGTCACCAAGAGTTACATCAGAAGTATTGGATATGTGATGGTGAAATAGAAGTTAAAATTAAGTAGTGAGCAGTAATGACTGGGGATCAGTTAACAACTACTAGAAAGAAGGTGCTTCCAAGGAAAAGAAGGACAGCAGTCTGCAAGTAGCAGCAAGAATAATGTTCTCATTTCCAAAATCAGTGGTAAAAAGATTTTGAATGAAAAATAATTAAGAGGATTTTACAGGAAGGGATGTCACTGAATAAGAGCCAGGTTTCAACCATTGTAAAAGTATGAAGGGAATCTTCAGAAAAGAAGTTGAGGTTATAAGTCACTCTGTACCTGACTGGGTATAATTTCAGAGGTCGTAGTTAGAAGATTGAAGTTTGGGAAAGGTGGAACATAGGAGAAAAAAAATGAATGAACAAAGTTAAATGGACATTATTATGGAATGGACATGAGTGTAATTTATAGAATCTTAAAATCAACTGAGTATTATCAAGTATTGTCATTAAAGGTACAAAAATTGCAACATTGATTTTCTGCTGTCATGTAAAGGAATCACAAAGTGAATAGTAATAATAATAATAAATCTGTATACATCAAAGTGGTTTGATTGCCAATATGGGATTGGTTAAAAGAATCATTATATATATTTATATGTGTACATATTTGTGTGTGTATATGTGTATACATATATATATATATATGTATAGATAATGTACCCTTGAATAACATGGACTGAGATTGTGCAGGTACACTATACACACATTTTTTTCAATAAAAGTTATACTGACAGTGCCTACCTTTCTTTGTACCTTCCCCACCTCTTCTGCTTCTGCCTCCCCTGAGACAAGATCAACCTTTCCTCTTCCTCCTCCTCCTCCCCAACATGAAGATGGGGATGAAGACCTTTATGATGATATATTTATACTTAATGAATAGTAGATATATTTTCTCTTCCTTCTGATTTAATTAATGACATTTTCTTTTCTCTAGCTTACTTTATTGTAAGAATACAATATATTATACATACAACATACAAAATAGGTGTTAATCAACTGTTATGTTATCAGTAAGGTTTCCAGTCAACAGCAAACTATTAAGAGTTAAGATTTTATGGACTCAAAAATTATACATGAATTTTTGACTGTATGG
Organism: Microcebus murinus; assembly: GCF_040939455.1. Taxonomy (NCBI): domain Eukaryota; kingdom Metazoa; phylum Chordata; class Mammalia; order Primates; family Cheirogaleidae; genus Microcebus; species Microcebus murinus. Next base: position 21,869,570 of record NC_134114.1, read on the forward strand.
GAGTTGGTGCCTCTAACCCCCATGTTGTCCAACGGTCAACTGTATATTAAAATACTCTACAACACTTAAAATTCTCACTTAAAATATTTAATGATTAGAGAGACTTGTGATGCATTAGTAAATATTAAACATGTTAATTTAAGTATATATATATGAGGGAAAGTATCCAGCCATGTAATATGAAAATTACATATTAACAATAGTTAGATACTTTCTGGACACTCCTGTGTAGCCCTAAAGTATAATAAAGAAAATAGATATAGATACACGTTGCTTATAATATGCAATGAGTTGATCATGACTCGCTCTTTGTGGTTTTCTATTGATTCCAAAATTTTACACCTAACTTATATTATTTGATAGCCAACAGAAACATTTTTAAAATACATTAAGAATTACACAATATACAATAAAATATAAAACAGCCTGGAGAGAATACTGTATAGCAGTGCAAAGCAAAATGTGAGAACTTCTATTAATAATTTATTTTTCTGCCTTTGAGATATCAATGGGACAAAGAGCACATTCCCACTTAGCTAGCCACAGCTCCAAGTGAAATGAAATGGTGAATAATGCATGTATGGAATTCACTCTAGAAGCATACATTAAAAATGATAGGTTTTAGTATGTAACATTTTAAAATAATGTGCTATTTTGGCATAAAATATTCTCTACATATATGAATTATGTGATGAATTAAAATTAGGTATGTTTCTGTAGGAGTTAACAATTATTTCTATTGTGATATAAGGATTCTGATGCTAGCAGCTGTGGATCACAATACATTTACATTTCTTTTTGCTGAAGGAGTGGATGCCTTTTTAAGGTTTTCACATTTTAAGAGTAGTACCTTGTCCTGTCAAAAAGTTGCACATTCCAGGTTCAGCCATCTCTTCCAATAGTTCCTGAAGAAAGTTAGCCAAGCAAACTTTTTTATGGTGCATGAAGTGCCCCATTCTAACATCAAGCATTTAAAGAACAGGAAAAGGTTGGGAAGAATGACTCTTCATCTGAACAGACATTTGAGTGATACCTACAGGCAAGTAAGAACGAAGGCAGAAGGAAGATTTTCTCCCTCTTACAAATTCAAAGCAGAAGCAATGTAGTTAAAAAAAATTCCTATCTATCAGAATAAAACATCAGACCATTCATTTTGTAAAAAGTATCTATGAGTAGTTATGACCCAAAAGTTCCTAACAAAGTTAATATAGACACTTCATTTTATTATGCTTTACTTTATTGCACTTTGCAGATAATTGTGATTTTTTAATATATAAATTGAAGGTTTGTGGCAACCCTGCATTAAGCAAGTTTATTGGCAATATTTTTCTAACAGTATGTGCTCACTTTGTATATCTGTGTCCATTTTGGTAATTCTTACAATATTTCAAAAATTTTTATTAATATATATATTATGGTGACCTGTTATCAATGATGTTTGATGTTGCTATTGTAATTGTTTTGGGGCACCACAAATCATACCCATATAAGACAGTGAACTTAGACTAAGAATAAATATGTATGTTCTTCTAACTGCTCCACTGTTCAGCTATTCCCCTATTTCTCTCCCTCTTCTCAGCTTTCTTATTTTATAAGACACAACAGTATTAAAATTAGGGCAATTTATAACCCTTTAATGGTCTGTAAGTATTCCAGTGAAAGAAACAGTTGTGCATCTTCACTTTAAATCATAGCCAGAAATGATTAAACATAGTTCAGAAGCCATGTTGAATTGAAAGTCAAGATAAGCCAAAAGCTAGGGCTCTCGCACCAGTTAGCCAAGCTGTGAAAAGTTGGCTAATGAAAAGTTATTAAATGAAAAGTTATTAGCGAAATTAAAATGGCTACTTTGGTAAAGCATAAGTAATAAGAAAATGAAACAACCTTATTACTGATATAGAAGAAATTTAAATGGTCTGGATAGAAGATCAAAACTGCCACAACATTCTCTTAAATCAAAGCTTAATACAGAGCAAGGTTCTAACTCTTTTCAATTCTATGGAGTCTCAGAGAAATGAAGAAGCTTCAGAAGAAAAGTTTGAAGCCAGCATAATTTGGTTCATGAAGTTTAAGAAAAGGAGCTATAACATAAAAGCACAAGGTGAAGCAGCAGGTGCTGATGGAAAAGCTGCAGCAAGTTATCTAGAGGATCTAACTTAGATCATTGATGAAAGTGGCTACAATTAACAACATATTTTCAATGTAGACAAACCAGCCTTATATTAGGAGAAAATGTCACTAAGTACTTTCATAGCTAGAGAGGAAAAGTCAATGACTGACTTCAAAACTTCGAAGAAAAGGTTGACTCTCTTGTTGAAAGGTTGACTCTCTAATGCAGTTTATGACTTTAAGTGAAAGCAATGCTCATTTGCCATTCTGAAAATCCTAGGGCCTTTAAGAATTATGCTAAATCTATTCTACCTGTGCTCTAGAAATGGAACTACAAAGCTTGGATGACAGCACATCTTTTCACATGATGGTTTATTGAATATTTTTAGTCCACTGTTGAAATGTACTACTTAGGAAAAAAGATTCTTTCTAAAATGCTACTGTTCATTGACAATATAGCTGATGCCCAAGAGATCTGATGGAGATGTGCATGGAGATGAGTGTTGTTTTCATGCCTGCTAACACAACATCCATTCTATCATATTTTATTATTTAAGAAATACATTTTATAGGTAATACTTGCTAAAGATAATGGTTTCTCTGATGTATCTGGACAAAATAAATTGGAAACCTTCTGGAAAGGATTCACTATTCAGATGTCCTTAAGAATATTTGTGATTGATAGGAGGGAGTCAAAATGTCAACATTAATGGGGTTTGGAAGAAGTGGAGTCCAACTCTCATGAATTATTTTCAAGGTTTTAGGACTTCAGTGGAGGAAGTAACTGCAGGTATGGTAAAAATACCAAAAGAATTTCATTTAGAAGTGAAGCCTGAAGATGTGACTGAATCGCTGCAATTTCAGGATAAAAATGAATCACTGCATCTGAGGAATTGCTTCTTATAGATGAGAACAGAAAGTGTTTTCCTGAGATGGAAACTACTCCTGGTCAAAATGCCATGAACATTTTTGAAATGATAACAAAGGATTTGAAATATTACATAAATTTAATTGATAAAGCAGAGACAGGGTTGAGAGGATTGACTCCAATTTGAAGAATTTCTACCATGGATAAAATGCTATTTAACAGCATTGCATGCCACAGAGAAATCATTAATGAAGGGAAGATTCAACTGATGTGGCAAATTTCATTGTTGTCATATTCTAAAACATTGCTACAGCCATCTCAACCTTCAGCAACCTTCACCCTGATCAGTCAACAGCCATCAACATCAAGTCAAGACTCTACAGCAAAAATATTATGACTGGCTGAAGGTTCATATGATCATTAGCACTTTTAACAATAAAGTATTTTTAAATTCAGGTATGTATGTTTTTTTCTGGACAAAAATGTTATTGCATACTTAATGGACTACAGTTTAGTATAAATATAACTTTTACATGAAGTAGAAAACAGAAAACATTCATATAACTTGGCTCATTTTAATATTTTCCTTATTATAGTGGTCTGGAACCCTGGGACCTAACCAGCAATAACTCGGAGATATGCCTGTATCTAAATCCTTACCTGTATCTATGTACATGATACTTTCTATATAGATGATGTAACAATTTGTTTCAGTTATATGAGCATTTTATAATCAAGATCTAATTATACTGGAATTTAATGTGATGATAACTGTGAGCAGCAGGGGTGTTAGAATAATAGTTCAAATAGGAAATAAAACTTCCCTCATGTTGCATACCTTTAGATGCAACCTTTGCCCAGCTTCCAATTTAAAGGGCTCAAAGTACTTCCTCCCCACCCATCATAGATTTGTTTCCATTTCTAGTTCTAAAATCAATTACTCTTGGCATGGAGTAATTAAATGAACTAATTAGATGTTGATTCAAATTAGGACCACACTTTCTTTGAAACATTCCTGCACTAAACATTGACTATCAACTCTGTATTATTTGTACCTCTGCCTTTGTTCTGGTTGCTTTCTGGAAAATAACACTTGCTACTATGAAAAAAAATACTCATTTATTTTAATTGATTCTTACTCCCAGAAGCTGAGATGTTTTCTGTACTTTTGAATTCACTAAGACATATGCCTAGCTGCCTGGGTCTGTTGTCAGCTCTAGTATTCAGGTTAATTCCATTTTACTCATGTAAGTACATATCGTACTACAAATGATTTAAATTTCTTCCTGACGTAGCTCTGAATTACTTTGTTGTTCCTATTGTATAAGATGCATTTTTGTCTAATATTTTTACATTTGTTTTTGATTTTCTTAAATCCTTATCTGAATTGGTAATGCAGTTGTTGTGCTCCTCCAATATTTGGAAAAGTCTAATGCTGCCAGATAAAAGTCAAATCAAATCAAATTGCAATAGAAAATGAAGCTGAAGCCATTTCTCTAGAGTAAATGTACATTGTTGTGTAGGACTAAAGAGATTACAGGGGTTTATTATGTTTTGCAATTTCAGTATATTTAAATGCATATGGATATATTTATCTTTTACAGTAAATTAATCTTTATCCTTCTTTCAAAGATAAAATGTTTTCATCTGAAAGCTAGATGATAAAGGTGAATTCATACAGCAAGGCACTCACCCCTCAGCACTGTCTATTTAAAATGTGATGTAGGCCAACAATCTTTGGCTTAAAAGTGCTCTATGCTGACCTAAAAGACTACTGTTCCCTGATCTCATCTCTATGTGTCTATATGTGCATAGATTTCAAATGTAAGATTCTATGACCAAAATGTTCTGAAAAGATAATGGGGAGGACACAATTACTCTACTGGTTAATGTGCCGGTCCTTTAGCACATACCTTTTAGTCTCTATGTATCTGAAGACAATTCAATAGCCTTGGAACATTTTCTGGATTGTTTCCCACAATGAGAAAGATGTCTTTTGTCCTCTTTAGTGTGCAAAATGTCACTTCTCCAATCATTAGTTTCATATCATTGTACACACTGAATTGACTATACATCAGTCTTCAGTTTATATACCTGTTTTTGTTTCCTTCTTCAGCTATACTCATTTCATCTTAGACATGAAGTATGTAGAAATAAAATCTTATCCTCACTTTTAAACTGTATATATTCTATTAAATAAACAACAGAAATTAAAGCTTGGGAAAATGAATGTTTGAACACTAGAATTCAAGAAGGACTGGATCAGATCAGTGAGAGAATCTTAAGCAATAGGATGTTTTTCAGAATGTTAGAATTAGCAGTGTTCAGCTCCAGGATACTTCCATTTTTTTTTTTTCTCTCACTGCACCAAATTTTAAACACTGGGGAGAAAGAAACTGCTCAGTCCCAATTAAGTGCCTAATTCTGGATGAATCAGTGAGAGCCAGGAGGACTTCAGTCTCATGGCACATATGTGAGCACAGGTCTGCTGCAAGGGACTCTGGGACAGAAGTCAGATCCCCCAAGAGGCGTCTTTCTCTAATAATATAGACACATGCTAAGAAGTGGCAAACAACTACTATTTAAGGTATTGATAATATAGTAACAATATATTAGTGGTAAACATGAAAGTAGCTGAGTATATAGAGAAAAATATATTATTTTTATCTTAACAGGACCTTTAAAATATATCTTATTTTAATAAGATTTTAATAAATCATTACTCTTCGAGAACTTTTCTAATGGAATCATGACCTCAGAGGTCTCTTCTTGCACCCACTCCCTCTCCAACCTGACACAAAACCTAAGGCATCATCTCAATTTAGTTTCCAGTTCTTTTTATAAATGCATTTGTTGTGATGTTTCTCTTAACTCCTGATAACAAACATTCTCTAGTTTGGCCAGAATTGTGTCTCCAACTAAGACAAAGAGTTTATGCAGTAGACACAGTGGAAAAATATTGAGGAAACCAAAACCGAAGGAGGTTTCTAGGCCAGCCAGGAGCTAGTTTTCAAAATGTGTTTAATTTTAATGGTTCAAACAGAACTTGAGTTTAAATATCTTTAATAACTAGAACTGGTAATTTATAAGTGGAGGTAAACATAGAACATGGATTTGAGGAAATAAATCAAAGAAAGAGGAATGGGAGACTAATGGACTCTTTCTGCACTAAGCACCAGTAGAATCAAGTTGAGCCTATGTCTACAAATAAGGATTACTTTGGTATAAGCTTCCTCATTTTTAATAAGATACTTAGGAACTCAATTTCTTCTAAAGGAAAAATAGAATACTAACTAAAAGAAAGTTATTTTTTAACCACATAGGACTCTTCTATACTTGAAAACCTACCAGATTTTTTTTGCTGGCTGACTCATGCCTTAGATCCTTCATTGACTTCACATATTTTTTCTTCATGCTACCCTCTGCTAGATTATATTTATTTCTGTTGTACTCTGCAATGAAGTCCATTAATTGCCCAAAGCCTAGCTAGAATTTTAATCGGGATTGTCATACACTTAGATGTTCACATTACTACACAATAGGAATGCAAGCCATATATTGACTTTTTCTATATGCCTGTTATACATCAATATTTATAATTTAGTTTGCACAATATATCACCTATTTTTAGATAAGGGTTGGGTTTATATATAATTCGTCATACAACTGGAAAAACTAAATCAATATTATGTCCTAATAGATGAACTATGTTTTACTGAAAGACAGATTCTTATAATGATGCCATTCTGTGTCTGTGTAAGTAAAGTAAGTTATAATATTACAAAAAAGTTGTGATATATAATTAATATATCTCATCAATATAGATAATTCAAGTAAGAATGATTTTTCTTAACAGAATATTTTTTTCAATATTGCAAACTTTATCAGACAACCTTCTTCACTTAACCACTCGCTGGACCAGTCGATGAGCCCTGTGGCCTCCGTAGATCAAATTGATTAATGCTGAGGGCACACCAAATGCCTGCATCAGATCAGCTCCCTCTCAGGATGACAATTAACTTCTGCTTCCACAACATAAATGTTATACTTATAAAAACGGGGATGTCTATTCCTCAAAGCTAGTTATGCCATCTATACTTAACATTAATGCAATGTCACTTAAATGTTATGAAAGTAAGATACATTTGAAATAGAGGATACTCATTATTTTGATGCAAGCCATTTTGTTTAATTTTGTAGGACCATAGATATAATATAAAGGAAAAACAAGTGTGGACCACGTAACTATGAAAGTTTGGGGTTGTAAAAATACAACCAAGTCTGCCCTTAGATTACCACAGTGTTTTCAGATTCTCTTTGCAAAGTAAAGAAATTGTACCCAGAAATAATAAATGATGTATCATGAGTATGTTTTATGTAATGATGATAATATCAAATATCATTTGGCAAACCTATACTTGTAAATATATATTCTCTTAATTAAAAATGTATGTTTTATTATATAATAAATTATATAACTACCTATCTGTAGTTGTATCTGTAAGCATGTGCACACACACAAAAATACACACTCCACATACATGTACACAAAACTACCTATAATTTCACTATTCACAAAATGCATAGTGAATTCACTTTTGAATTCACTATTTCAAGAAGTCCAACAAACAAATAAGGATTTTATTTTAATTTATTTAAATATTTATTTTTATTTGACTTAGTCTTTGTAGATACATAAAGAAAATCAAAACAAAACACTCATCAATTACTTTTTCTTAGGTTGGCAAGTTTGGAGTTTTCAAACTGATGATTCTGGTTTAGGATTTACTGGTTGTTTTTAAACACAGTGAATTGTGTTATTTCCATTTTATACCTCTGATCACTAATATTATATTGAAACGTGAAGTATAAGATTGTATCTTAAAGAACAATTAGCTCCTGATGTTCTTAAGTCACTATTGTGTGAAATATTGTACATTTTGAGGTAAATAGCTTGTTTTTTTGTTAACAGGGCATGAGTGCTTTATCACAAAGAACATAAAAGCACATGTGAAAATAGGCTAACATTTTTTTCTTGATAATTCAGAAAATACTGTATTCTAAATTCTAATCAGCCAAGTTTTAATAGAAAAATTTCCCTTTATTCATCCTTAATATAGACAACCACTGTGTAATGCAACTTTCTATTTGCATGGTGTCAAAGCAAAAATTATAGCAGACAATGTTAAATAGTAAAGGAAGATTTTTTTTTTATTTCAGCATATTATGAGGGTACAAATGTTAAGGTTACGTATATTGCCCTTGCCCCCCTCCACCCTCAAGTCAGAGCTTTAAGCGTGACCCTCCCCCAAATGTTGCACAACTCACTCATTGTGTTTGTATATACAAACACATATATACCCATCCCTTCCTCCCCCCTCCCACCTGCCCGACAGCCAATAAATGTTATTCTTATGTGTCCACTGAGGTATTGATCCATTAATACCAATTTGCTGGTGAGTACACGTGGTGGTTGTTTTTCCATTCTTGAGATACTTCACTTAGTAGAATGGGTTCCAGCTCTATCTAGGAAAATACAAGAGGTGCTATATCACCATTGTTTCTTAAAGCTGAGTAGAACTCCATGGTATACATATACCACATTTTATTAATCCACTCATGAATTGATTTTAAAGGAATATTTTATTCAAGGAAAGAGGCAATAATTTTGTCTGAACTTCATTCCAATGAAATAAGAAGTGGCAGGATTTTACGAGCTGATGGGATGATGAAGGAAGATCATAATCCGTGTTTGCTAATTAGCCTTCTTAAAAGAAAAGTAAACTTTCTCATATCTTTATCGTAAGAGTGAGATCCCCTCTGAAGTTAGACTCCTACCCTCCCACAGAAGCTGGGCGATAGGAGTGCTGTCATTCTTGATATTTATATCTCATGAAGATGACTCTCAGGTACTTGAGGAAGACATTCCTGGGTTGGGAAATCAGCAAGAGGCTTTTAGATAGATTTATATAAAACTCAAAGGGGCAGAAAAATAATTTATTAATATAATTACAAGTTTTCTAAACAAATGCTCTAAAAAAGGGACATCAGAGCTTATGGACAGGAAGAAGCCTATCTAAAGTTTGATCAAGATGAGAATACCAATATCATGCCTTGTTAATGGAAATATTCTATTTTTCCAGTGGGTAATACAGTACTCACTAGCCACAGGTGGCTACTGAGCTCTTGAAATGTGACTATTATGACTGAGTTATTAAGTATTTAATTATATTTAAATTTAGTTAAGTTAATCTTAAACTAATTAGCCACATGTGGTTAGTGGCTACAGTATGGGGTAGCACAGGCATAGAGCAATTAATGGTTATTATTGAATGAAGATAAAATCTTATTTAAATATGAAAAATAATTGATATTAAAACATCTATATTTATGTTTAGTCTAGCTTATATGCTAATTTTTGTTCCTGTTTTCTATTTTTGTTTGTTGTCCTGTTATTTTACCTATGTGAATACTGAAAAAGTCACCCACTGAACGCTCATTTACATATTCATTTTCAAATTTGTGTGTTCAATATTTTTTTTTCATTTCACAAATACAAAAAGATTTCCAGAGCATCAGGAAATTTCTTGAGAAAGAAAAGTAAATTTCCACATTTTGTATTTATGTTTTGGTTGCAACATTGTTCAGTGCTTGAGCTACACAGTATTATGTTTAAAAACAAAAGTTTCCCTTGCCTTTTCTCTTAAAAAGATCTCCATTAGTTGTTTGTTTCACTGTTTTGTTGTCTGAATTAGTGATAATATTAAATGCCAAGGCCCATAATTACTTTCCTTAATCTAGTTTTGTTGTAGGAGATATAAATTTGCAGCAGAAATCCCTCTACATTCTCACTCCTTCTTTTGTCTTCCTTTTGTTTTTGAAAGATGTACATACACCCTTATCCCAAGGTCAATCTGTGTGCTCCTGTTAGCATCTCTTTCCATTACTGTCTCTTCAACACCTGGAATAGTCATCAATTCCCCTCCTACTTAAAATGTCAACTTCTCTTTCCACTGATTGCTTCTTCCCACTCAAGTCTAAAAACCGATTACAATTTTTGCCAGTCAGGAACCACAGAAACCAACAGCATCAATAACAATGAACAACAACAACAACAAAAACAACAAAAACACATCAGACATTCCCATTGTAAGGTCATGATCACTTGCTGTAATTTTCAATGTGTTGAAATATATATAATATTTAAAGACAGGCTACATTCCCAGAATCTCCTTTTATCATAAATAAGCTAGAAAAAGCAAGTAAACAACAATGAACCCAATCTTACTTACAGATATAGAGGTAAACGTTCTAAAAATAAAACAACCCCTTCTCCCCCACAAAAAAACACAATAGAAAAAAGAAAAAAAACAGTAATAAAAGTCCAATATAATGACAAAAGCTTAAACCCAAGTAGAGTTCATAGCAAAAATGAAAGCATGTTTTATAGTTTGGTTATTTGTTAACGAAATTCATCATTTCATTAAAACAAAGAAGAAAAATATGAAAAAGATTGGATAAAACTCCATCTGAAAAGATAGGACAATCTGGGGAAGAAAAGCTCAAAGCATAGAGTGAGATAATTGAGGCTTAGAACTTGGCTTTGTTACATTCTTGCTGGGTCACCTTGGCCAAGTTTTGTAACTTCTCTGTGCCTATTTTTTTCATCTATAAAACTGGAATATCAAAAGTTCCTGCCTATAGAGGTGTTTAGAGGATAAAAAGAGCTAGTAAAATTAACTCATCTTACTCAGTACCTGGCAGATGATAAATTCTCAGCACATATAAAATATTATTAATGTGAGATTATTTTATATATGTATGCATGTATTTTCACTTCAGTGTCAATTTTCTCCAGGTTCTGTCTTTACTTTTTTCTCTACCACCATCATGGAGAACCTCATATATACCCAAAAGATTATTATTCAGATTTGACTGTCAAACCTTTGTTACACCCCAGATCACTATAAAGTTTCAGTTTCATCTATATTCCCAGCTACCTATCAGAAATAACAAGCAGGCTGTTCTTCAAAAGGTCAATACATTGATTGTGAAATAACCACCACTACCTTTCCTTCCTCCAACTTAACACCATTTCAGCCTCTTATCTATGCATTTTCTACATTGGTTAAAGCAATATTGATCCTATCTCTCAAATTAAAAATCTCAAAAGTACTGGCTTTATCTCCCTCACCTAAAGCATATCACTGTTGTTCATATTAAATAGGTAAAATGGATAAAAGGTCACCTTGGACAATCATTGGCACACAGTAAGCATTGGTTCCATATGAATGACTGAAGGAATATAACAAGTTGCTAATGAGATGTGCATTTATTAATGTAAGTTCTTGTCTCTGTCACCTTCTTTCCATTTCATTTCATTTTCTATGGTTTGAATTAGGCCTTTATCTACTCTTTCCCAGGGTATAGAATTTACCTCCAATTCTCCAGCCTCCCAATTAATTTTTTCATTGCATAGAAATAGTCAATGGGCTTTATTTAAAATAGCTCATAGTTTATAATCTTTTAGTAGGTTTTCAAGGCCTTCAGAACCATTACCTACCATCCTCTACTCTCTTCTGTCTCTTCACTTTGATGTACTCATTTTATTCTCTATTCACTCCCAAACTGATACATTTTCTAAGCAAGCCAGGAGTAATCTCATACTCCTGGTCTCCCCTTTTTGAGTAATGTTCCCTTTTTTCCAAGCTGGAAATTTTAATTGAACCTTCTTTAAGACCCAACTTAACCATTATCTCCTCTATAAAAATATCTCTTTCCTCCCAAAATAAGTACTATTTACACTAAAATTAATTTCTCCCTTTATACCCACAAAACATAATTATAACATCTTATAAAATCAAAGTACTTTCATTCTTTTATATTTTTTAGTTGAGTGTGAGTTCTTAAGAATCGTGTTTTTTAAATGTACATTCACCTAATAATAACACTTGCCTCCACTGATCATTACATACATGACTAATATTTTGAAATGTGTGCATCATTTAGGAAAAAACACCATTGAATGTTATTTAATTTGAAAACAATATATAGTTTCTAACAAAAAGATATTTTAAAAATATTTCTTACCTCACATTGTAAAATAAGATCAAGACTGAAATAGCTAAATATTAACATACTTATATACCCACCTATTTAATAACAAATATAATTCAATGTACCATTACTAATTTTGAATTAAGATCTTAAATAAACAGCATTTGATTATGTCAGTTTCTTAGACATATTCTTTTAAACATTATACTTTCACGTTCATTCTAAGTACTTTTCTTGTAGGCTTTAGCATTTCAGGGGATGGGCTGCCATCTGGTGGAAATCTTAGGTCTTAAGTAAAGAATCTATAATTTTGTGTAGCGTGTTTGTTTATATTTTTGTAATGAGCATGTTAATAAACATTCTGGTTGCACAGCAGAAATGTATTAAATTAATGAGCTGGCATCTAATAGAAAATAAAAACAAATAATTTTTTAAATTAGACAAGTATGTTTCCGCTTGTCTGAACCATCTATTTGTATCACAATGAATTTAATATTGTGACCATTAAGAAGGCCATAAAAACTAAAAAAATAGACAACCTATTGGTGATTATTTGGTTTCATTTAGGATTTTTCTATCCTAAGTTATAAACCAAGATTTGCTTGTGCTATCATGCAATGAAAAAAAAAAATCTATATTGATATGAATTTTTTAGTAAAGCCCAAACACAAACATTTCTAAACTGATTATACTCATAGTTTTCAAATAGGTAAATTATTTAAGATAACTGTGTTAGTTGGTGGAGTTTATGTGTTAAGATTCTAGAATGCTAATCATATCCACAATTTAATTATTGACATCAACTCACAAGAAATGCATTTTTGTCTAATTAGGGTATTATTCTTTTGGGATATTTTTTATTTCCAAAAAATTAAAATTTAATTTCACCATAATAGAATGTTTGCCTAGACATGCTAGACTTGACAGAGATGATTTATGGTTTTGAAAATATAACTAAATTGCACAGAGCCTGGAGGAACCTGAAAGCAGAATGTGTTAGAGGAACGAGGGTTACGTTGTAAGGTAGGAAAGCACAAGAGCAGTCCAGTTATTAATTAGCTATGTGATATTAATAATGATAAGCCACACAGCAAAGCAGTTTTTTTCTCACACATTATCAAATCCTTGCAACAATCAAGTGATACTGGTTCCCTTATTATTTATATTGTAGAAATAGCAAAATAGGCTCCGAGATGTAAAATAGCTTTACCAAGTTCAAACAACTAGTACGTGCGAAGGATGGAAAATTCAGCCAGACTATCTTAGATTCTAATATTCTTTAATTTTTTTCAGGATTTTAGTTTCTTATGTTGTTGAATCATAATTAATACATTTATTTCATTATAGAACCAATTAATGTGTTTTAAAATTATTTTATCTGTTTTATTAGGATTCTAACATGCATAAAGAAGTATCCATAAAATATATATATATGTCTACAACAAATAAGTTAAAACTAAGAGTCATAACTATTATTATGGTCAGTACTAGAAGCTCTCAGCTAACTATGCATCTATTATATAAATATAAAAGCCTTCTGCAACTGACCTGGGTGTAAATTCTTATGCTAAAATTTGTGACAATTTTCTCTTTTGTATCACCTATATATCCATTTTGAAACTTACTTTTGCCTGTTTTGATTATTAATAATGATGTATGTTTTCATCTGATGTCTTAAGTCAATAATAGGCTTGTGAAAATCACCAGTTATTGTGTAGAGTTTCAGGTTATTTTTATAGTAATTCATTATATCAATATGGAATAACATAATTATTCATCTTGTGATTGATGTATTTAGGTTTTTCTTCTAGTATATATGTATTATGATACAATCCAGCGGGATTTCTGTGATAAGTTATGCACATCATTAATATAACTATATACTACTAATTTCCAAAATGATTGAACCAATTTATTTTCCTATCCAGAGTGAAATACTTTTTGTTAGTTTTAGTTTTCTGCTATTTTGATGGTTGTTTTGTTTTTATTTAATACTAACAAGTTTGAACATATTCTCATAGGATTATAGACTATATAATTTACTTTTGTGTTCTTTTTGTATATGCTATTTTTCTTATTCATTTATAGGAGTTTTAAATATGTTTTGAATGCAAATTCTTTTCAAAAATGTAGGATGTTCTGGGGAAAATATAAAACAAATATAAAGGCAGGCACTGAAGTGCAAAGGAATAGGTAATGTAGCTTGGAAAGAAAGCAATTCATTGTAAGGTGATCACCATGGCAATGACAAACTATTAATAAAACCCTCACCAAAAAATTTGTGTGTGCATGCACACATGCACATGTGTGTGTTCATGTGCATGCATGATTTCAGGATCATAATGAACAGTAAGTATTCATTCATGAAGGAATAGGTTGAAAACAGATTATGTTCTATTTCATTTTTGATTACCCAATGGTACATTCACTTCTGAGTTATTTCTTCTTGACATATCTTGCTTAATGCAGTAATACCTTGATGTTTACTGCACTTTGTGAAATTTTTCTAGAGTGGATGACTCAGAAACAAATGTACAAATGAATAATCAAAAGTGAAATGGAATAGAATCAAAAAGGCCAGAGATCTAAAAGATTTTTCAACTACAAAATAATAAAAAATAATTTTAGTATATACATTCATAACAAGAGATCATTAAATCAGCCTTTCTACAAGAATCAAATAAAAAGTATTAACAATCTTCCTATTGGTAATACTTACGAATGGATTATAGTACAGCTTGATACATTTTTTCAGTTGGAAAAAAAGTGGTTCAGGGAAAGATATTGAAAGTGAAACTCCACCTCAGTGTCTGATAATTGGTTTTCGGATCTAGGGTGGTACAACATCACTGGAGAAAACATTTGGAGTGTGCTTTGCCTGGATGAGGAATAGTAACTTGAATATCTTATGAACAGACAGGGTGACTGTGATAAGCATTGACGTTGTTCACCAAATCTTTCCAGTTTTTTTCTTTAGAGCAACATGGGAAGGATTTTTTTAATTTTTATTTTTTGAAGAATTTTCTGAAGGCTTTTGAAGTTTTATGTGGCCATGTGACATGTTTTGGCCAATGGGATATGAGCAGGAGCAATGTGACTCACTTTAAAATAGAATCTCTAAAAGCCAGTTAGTAATTTGCCACATGCACTTCCCAAGGCTCTGGTGATCATAGATGCTCAGGTCAATAAGCCTCCATCGGTTCACATCTCTGAGAAATTCTATGAGTAGATTCATCTAATCATCTATATATGATATGGTTATAAAATGGCTATGTATCTCCATATTTACAAAAATCTTTTGAGCTAGTTTTCTGTAAAGCAGTATAGCATTAGCTCTACAAACAAGACTTCAAACATGAAATGCAAATTTTTTGTTTGTCAAGCAAGCAAAATACTGGAGTTGCTTTTTACCACAGAAATATTGACACCATAATGATTGTGAAAACAACAGCATCTCTTTTTATCAGTTTCTACTATAATTATGCTACCCTATCCTCTGAATAAAAGGATGTCTAAATACCTGGACTCCTTTATCCATTTTCTCTCTGCCATGTTATTGCTTCTGTATTTTTAAATCCCTCTTTGTAAAATACACTCTATGTTTTTAATAGTCCAAGACTGTTAAACTTTTTGTATATATGTACCACTGTTATTATTCTTTATTCCTTAACCTACCTCAGAAATTTATCTAGAATTCCTTTCCTCCTGCCTGAAGTACAGGCTTATTGAAAAATAAGTTTTGATGTGGAGGTGGTAAGTATGGCTTAGACTTTATGTTCTTTACATAAAGTAAAATTAGGCCTGAACTAGTCTTTTGTAATATATTCAACTTACTGCTTTTCAGCATCAAAAATAATTATTTGATTTTGTTATTAAAAATAAAATAAAATGTGTCACAACATTTTGTCTTACTACTCATAAACCAACAATTTATTAGTATATTCTTTATAAAAATTGTTTTAGGGAAAGATGAACACCATTTAGGGCAAATATTTGGAAGGATTGGAGAGTAATTTTTACTCATTCCTTTCACAAAGGATGTAAGACTACTTTGAATCAAATGGGGGAATGCAAAAAATACATTGTGAAGATTAGTCCAATCATGTTGATAAGGACATTTTCATTTATGAATAAAAGCTAACTGATTTAAAATCAAAGATTCAAATCACTGTTTCTTTTGCCTATGATAATAAAAAATATACTGGAAGAAGTTCTCAAGGTTTAATTAATACCACATGTTCTGAGGAAGTAAATGAAATCGTAACAATTTTACTTCAGTAAAGTCAGTTGTACTGTAGGTTATCCTGGTACTTGATATTTATAACCTACCTGCTGATGGTTACAAATGAACACTTTTACTTTTGGGTGTTTTATTTTAACTGAATGGAATATAATTCAATGATTGAATGAATTGTAGCCAGTAGTTAAAAAACAGGCACACACTTAGACACATACTTACACAGATTTACATATAGGATGCAAATTAAATCTGATGTTTATTTATATTCAAAAGATTTTATGATAAAAAAGATAATTCTAATGGTTGAGGGCAAGATTTAGTGTATAAATAATAGTTATTTTCTAACTCTTTCTTATTTTTTTCATTGAAGTAACACTCTACCTTGGTCATTTTTCAGGTTTATCTGGTTTGGGTTCTTAGGGTCAACCCTGAATCAATTTTCCTATCATGATTTCTACATTTTCCATGATGTTATTAAAGTACATCACATTTTACCTACTTTTTAATATAATTTTGACTTGTCTAGCTTATTCAAATTTAATATGGCATAACAATTGTAAAACACAAGACTATTATCCAAATGAAACAGTTAATATATAGAAGGAAAACTAAACATTTGCTATTTTTAAGGTGCCAGAAGTTGACTCTTTTTCAGTAGATAAATTAACATTCACTTATGAGGATGAAACACACTCTCTTTTCAATAGGGAATAAAATTTACTAAGCCAAAAATTAGTAAATGGGTCCTGTGTTTATGCAAACATAATAAGAAAATCATAGACCAAAATGTGAATGGAGAAATTTAGTACATGAGAGACAAAGCTGTTCAGCTGAATAATGTGAGGATTTGTTTGTATGTGATATTAGCTGCATTTTTACAGATTACTTGAAGTGTGATAGAAGTGGAGCTTACAAGCAGAGATAAAAAATAAATAAATAAAACTCTTGCTTTCTTCTCTTCTCTTTGGTCCAATGCCTGTCACTGGAAAGGCTGGATTACAAACTAAGGGGAACAATCAATAAAACTAGCACTGCGAGAAATAGGTTGGCTTTTGTAAAGAAGTGGCAGGTGTAGAAGTCAGCAGAGGTAGCCAAGTAAAGAACATTTCTGGTGAGGTGTCAATTAAGAATTTCCAAGACCAATATTATCTAATATCCAATATAAAATTTTCAGCATCTGAATTGCATTTTTCATACATTGACCAGAAACCTTCATTAAATTTTGTTAAACACCATAACTTTGAGTACTTATAATTACCTATATCCACACTTATTTCAAAATCACACCGTTTAGCACAGGAGAGAGAGAGGCTAGTTAATAGATGGCCAAGAGACATTTGCAGTACCTTATAATTATTCATGGTTTGCCGGAATTACTAGAAGGGTAAAGAATACACAAAATTAAAAGTCAGACTATTGCCCTGGGATATTACAAAGTGTCTTCTGAGTTCCGGAACATTTGGAAACAATTTGTTATGTAATGAGTGATCTATTTCCAAGCACTAATACCTGGCCAATTCAAAACACCTTATCCAGACTCCTCTGTTGCTTGTCATTTCCATTGATTTACTTGTTATCATACCTCAAATGCAAAGTTCTAAACAGTTGCCCTCATATTCTCTTAACTTCCTATTTGCCCATTTCTCTCATGGACCACTTCAATCTGGCTTCTACTAATGAGCAGCACATTACTAAAAAAAAAAAAAATGTATAAGCTCATTAATAACCTCTATGAGGCTAAATCTTCTGGACACTTTCCAGGCTTACCCTACTTGAATTTTCTAAACTCTCACCCAAGTTGCCAGTTTTCATATCAATTCATTGGGCTATAAGCCTTAATCTGCTATGAAAACTTTTCATTACCCAATTTTTATATAATGAATACCATAGACATTTTATTCTCTTATCCTATTCTATAGTCTCCTTAATTAATTTCATCTATTCTTATGATTTTGCATCCACTCTATCCATACTCATCATGAAATTAATTTCTAATGTAGACATTTTTTCTGATTCCCAGAATGAACAAAAAAACCTACCATAATATTTAGCATTTAATATTGAGCAATTTTGTATTTATATTTTATGTTGTTCAAATTAATGATTTTAGCATACCTGAACTTGGTAAATGGTACCATTAACCACCTAATCTATCATGCTATTAGTTTGCCATCATAACCATTACATTTCCCTCTAATGTAGTATCTAATCTATCATTCAACATCCTGTTTATATTACATGCTAATTCCTCAAAGGCATCAACTTCTCTTAAGTAATATGGCCAGTTTCTTAACTAAGAGAGTATCAGCTCTTGCCTCTGTAACTATACTGTCTTCCTAGACAGGCTTCCCACAATTACTTCACCTCCAAACCAACTGAATTTCTATACAGACCCAAAGTGTTCTTCTTTAAAGTCTTAGAGATCATCTCACGTCCAGACTTAAAACCCTGCAGCGATCTCCTGTATTTTAAGCCTCAAGTCTATAATTATTAACTTGGTCTGTAAGGCCCTAACTACCTTGTGTCAACTTCTCAGCCTTTGCAGTTCCATTCTCAGAATTCTGAAAAAGCCTGCTGTCACAATGCTATATTTTCATCCCTTCAAATGCACCAGGCTCCTTTCTTTCTGCTTCAGGTCTTTCATACATGCCAGAGTACAGTTTAAATGCCACTTTCTTTATTTCAACCAACATATCCTTGGTCTATTTCCATAGTACTTTTTACTTCTCTTTTAAAGAAAATGTTATAATTATATCCTAATTTATCTAAATAAATTTATGTTTTGTCAAGCTCTCTGATCAGACTGTAAGGTCATAAAAGCAGGTGTCATTTCTGGGTTGCTCACAATATTAATGCCCAGTAGGGTGCTTTGTAGGTAGTTGGCTTAAAATTCATACTTCATTGAGTGAATTAATTTATAAATAATTAAATGAAAATCATGAATGTAAGGCGGATGGTAAGCAATGTTTTGAAATTTTTAACAGTTCCTATTCATATTAAGCATATTATAATAATAATTTTATGATAATAATAACAGCTACCATTCATTGCATAGTCATTGTGAGTCAGGCCATCTTCTGATATTACATATTTAAATATTACATATTTACATATTACATATTTGATATTACATATTTTGAATCATTCATTTATGGCCAACTTTCTAACTCAGTTCTTCAAATTTTACCTCTTGTTTTTCATCCTTTTTTCTCTAACTACATCTTCATTTTTCCCTTACCTCCGTAAGGCATTACTTTTTTATTTTTCTCAGTATCACTTAACACAAGTCACAAACACAATATGTTAAAGCTCCATTTTCTCTGTCACATGAAAGATTACATTACATGGGTATATTTGTTTAAATTAAAACCTGTAAGTGCTTGGCACAGTGCTGTTAGCATAGGGGATGCTCAGTAAACATTGGGCTGGTGAAAAGAATGAGATAATTCTTATTAAGATAACTAGAATTCAATGAGTACTGTTAAACAACCTCAGCAATTGGTGTTTCTGAAAGTATAAATGCATGTGATTATGATGTACAAAAACAAATACTTCTATTATTTTAGTTATAGGAATTACTCATTTGTGAGTAGTTTTAATTTGACATCAGAAATAAAAGAAAATGGCTACTGAACAAAATAAGTGGCTCAGAGTGTTTTAATGAAAAAAAAAATCTTCAAATATAAAAAAATATACAATGTGGTTAGAGCTCCTATTTCCAGGCTTATGGGGATACTTTTGCTAATCCTGAAAGTAAGAATGAAGAGGGCATCACTGAGAAAGATAGCAGGAAGTGGAGGATAAAGAGAGATGGCTAATGGATACAAAAAATGAACTTAGAATGGCCAATATTTGATAGCACAACAAAGTGACTATAATAAAAAATAAGTTAGGGTATATTTCAGAATAACTAAAAGAGTAAAATTAGGATGTTCCTAATACAAGGAAATGATAAATGTCTGAGGTGATGGATATTCCAATTACCATGATTTGATCAATTTACATTGTATGCCTGTATCAAAACATCACATGTAGTCTATAAATATGTACAACTATTATGTACTACTAATAATTAAAAATAGAATTAAGGGGCCTTTGGAAGGGTTCAAGAATGTAACTATACATAATCTAGAAACTGCATATTTTGAGAAGGTTCACTGATGGAACAACCAAAAGCTAGAATGAAGCTTGGAAATCACTTCTCATTTCCATGTCTCAGCCAATATATGACAAAACTCAGCAATCACAGTCTGATTGTGCAGCAACTGAACATTTGGTGTTAGTAAATAATGCCTTTAATGAAGCAAAACTAGTGTGTAAAGTGTGAAGAGGTTCATCACTTCAGCTGTCTTTCGTGTAATAAAATGTATAATGCAATTTATAATAAAATTCATTGTTCCCAGAATTAATTGCATGGTAATACTCAGAGCAAAGAAACACGTAACATTCTTGGAAATATGAGCTAAGTTATGACTCAGTAAATAGTTTAGATGATTGTGCTCTCTGTTGCATGAATAAAGTCATAAAATTTCAACTTTAAATGTAATTGTGATAAAAATCATTTTGTTAATGTATTCTAGTTGATTGCCTAATGAATTATATTCATTATAGACCAAAATACATGCTAAACGAAATAATGTCCTCTAGCTGAAGGATGATATTTTTTTTCCTTTTTGGCAAAAAGACTCCAGACATGATCAATTGAAAGGCTTATATTTTTTCATAGAAGTTGTCTGATTTAAAGGGCATCTCCCCATAGTATGTACGTTTAGAAGCATTTTAAAGAATTCTTGAAATCAACTATCCTAGGTTTCCTTACATAACGTTTCCTTAGATAATCTGTCATGTTATCCTAAAAGATATACTTTAAAGATCCTTGAAAATATTCCATATTTTAATGAAAATTAACTGTAAATATTTGAATATTTTATACAATATTAATAATAAACCTTTCCAACATGCATATCTACCAATATAGGACAGGTTAACACATGTATGATTATTTAATTCAACTAGAAATTTTTTTATTAAAGTGTTGCTTATTGTGCTTAGTGGAAAATAAGCAAATATGAATCCACAAGTTGGCTTAAGAAAATGACCAAAATTTAAAACAGGCATAATTTTGTGTTTTTTTTTTTTACATTCAAGTACCTGATTTAGGTAAAAACAAAACTAAAAAATAATCTATTTATGCCATTTAAGGTCGTCATAAAACAGGCCATGCCAATAGAGTACTGACAGCACTGTTTTCCAAATTTTGTCTTCAATCTCTATTGTACTCTGAATGTTCAAACCAGGAAGATTAGAAATCTCTTGAGTTCAAATGAGGTGTATTAATTTTCTATTGTTCTATAACAAATTGTTACAAATTTAGTGGCTTAAATAACTCTGGTAGGTCAAATGTCCACATGGACTCAACTGGGTATCTGTCAGAGTCTCACAAGGTTAAAATAAAGGTGTTGGCTATGCTGAGCTCTTATCTGGAGACTCTGGGTAAAAGTCTACTTTCAGGCTCATTCAGGTTGTTTATATAATTCAGGTTCTTTCAGCCAGAAGACAGAGGTCCCTGTTTGCTGGTTAACTGTCTGCTAACATCTCTCTCACCTCTTAAATACCATCACTTGGTTCTTACATGGTGTTAAAAAAAAAGAAGAAAGAAATTATAGTTGACTACTTAAACATGCAAGGGCTTATTTAAGGGTTTATGATTGCAATAGTGGGAAGAGATTATTGCAATATAGAAGAGAGGCAGAACTTGATACTTAAATGCTAGGGTGAGCTTATTGAAAAGTACTGGAAGATGTTAGTGGAGAGGTTGATCAAAATGATTAGGTCACCTGTGTTTGCCAATTGTCATTATCAACCTCTTACTCTTTCACAGAGACTTGGAGAAAGGGGTGTTACCTCCTTCTACTTCAATGATTACTTTGTAAAGGGATAAGCCAGATCCTTGATAAAGACATTTCTGGGTACTCCCATCTCAAAGGGGAAGAGGAAAAATTTACATTTGCAAATTTTCTAAAATAAATCCAATAAGAAAAGGGAGGTTAGCAGCCTATAGTCAGAAAGAAGCCTACTTTAGTCAAGTTGAGGGAAATATTTTGAAAGTCTATGTCACCCCTTCCATTTTTTTTATTTCAGGAAATTATGGGGGTACAAACATTTTTGTTACATGTTATGACTTTGCCACATCCCAACCATGATTTGAGACATTTTTAAAGCCAGCAACAGTGCTTTAAATCTTTCTTATGCTTTGAATCTCTCTGACTCCTCTTCTGCCACCATCTGCATGAACCTTTGCTTAGGAAGGGCTGATGTGATGAGAGTAAGCCCACCCAGATAATCTCTCTTTTCCACAAAATGTGCCATGTTCAAAGGAATGACATTCATCCTATTCAGAGTTTCTACCCTCAATCCAAGGGGTTGAGAATCAAGGGTGAAGGTATTGGGAGTCATTCTGAGAACTTTGCCAACTAAAAGAAGCATATAGGTTCTTCTTACATTACAATTTCTAGAAAGCAAGTTCAATTACTATTCAGAGCTGCACATTTTGATGACAAGAGTGAAAGAAGGGCTCCACTGTTTACACTGTAGTTGTTTATGAGTAGCGAAATATAGTGGATGCAGTGTGTACAGGAATAATTGTAAATATGTCCCAACCAGTTTCCTTTTTGTCTTTTTTTTTTTCCATCTGCCTGTTTTCGGGACCACATGTTCTTCACAAGAGAATATACAGAAATGTTTGATTTTGCAATCTTTGGTTCTAATTTGTGCTGCTTTAAGAATAACTTCTCGAGGAATCATAAGTAATCTAACACTAATTTAGATACCAGAGATTATCAAAGTCACTCCATCTGCATTAATTCACCAAGATCCTTTCCCTGGTAGCTACTATATTCTTTATATAATTACAGACAAATTGAGATAAGCAGAACATACATTATATATATATATATATATATAAAATATATATTATATATATGAATGAACCCAGCCATCTTAAAATATGTGACATGAAAAATAAATGAAGACATTCAGAATACCATATTTATTCAACCTATTGGCATTTTTACAGTGTTCACTTGTTTGTTAAATTAGTTGCCAAGTGTGATTTGTTTTCAAGTCAAAGTCTGCAATATGCACCTGTGTGAATTTCTGAGTAATATCATAAGGGGCATTTTGATCAGTATTATTAAGTATAAATGAGAAAAGAAAACATTTGGCAGTGCTGTTACTGTAATGATGCACTTTGGGCAGAAGGCTGCAGTATTAGATCATGCTGAACATCTCTAGAGCTTGCACTTAACTACAGTGAATTAGCAACTAACTGAACATTTTACTATATTCCTACACACTTCAAGCATCTCAATTTTGCTTTTGCTTTTTACATCAGGGATTGTTTAGAGACTGGTATGTTCCAACATGAAAAATAGTAAGAATAATAGCTTAGGCAGCTTATAGCACAGGAGACCAAATTCTTAAAGAATATACACTCTAATAAAATAATATGCCTATATTAGGAACTGGTAATATATTCAATTCTCAGTAGTACAAGTAAATAGTATTTCATATGTATCATTGAAAAATATAAATTATAGAAATATGAATTTCCTGAAAAGTTAAGAGATCTATAAGAAAGGATAGCATGCAAATCTTTCACATAGCGGGATATAACATATATTAATCAGTATAATCATTTTTGAGTGATATTCATACTTTTTAAAAGAAAAAATGCTTTTAGTAAAAATTTCATATTTTGCTCTTAAAGCTGTCAGAATCATTTTATCACGTTATACAACAGTGTAAAAGACACATATGACAGCAATACTTATATTTATTCAGCACTTTCTCAACATTAAGAAAGAAAATCTTGCTTTGGCCCTTCAATACACCTGTGACCTTTACAGTTTCAGAGAATCAGTGAATTACAGAAACCTAAAGCTCAGGTCTTTTTTTTCTTTTTCTTTTTTTCTCTTTTAGTATATTTCTTGTTAAAATTTAAACTGGTAAATTTTCAGTTAAATTATGGAAAAAACATTCAATATCCATGCAATGCATTTTTGTGTTTTATGTAACACAGACATTTTAGGTGAATTGATGGTTTATAAATTAGTCTAGGTAGAAGGACAACTACCCTGGGTAGAAAGTATGATAAAATAAACAGTGAATACTTTGTCTCAGAAATATAGGATGCCCCTACTGTTATTTCAGATAGTACTAGAGGGGTATTTGAACAGAGGAATTAAAAGAAGGAAAGAATAGCTGAAAGTGTGCACCAAGTGGAGGTACTTCCAGAATTGTTAAAAAGTGGCTTAATAATTAGGATTGTCATGGCCAAAGAAGGAAGAGGCCAAAGAAGGAAGAGCAACCTCAACTTGCTTCTATCCTTCCCCTCTAAGTATAATTTCTGATTCTCGGTGCCAAAGTAATTCTATCATTATGCTCAGTTTTCTCCTTTTATTGGGTAGACTTGAAGATATATTTCATAGTAATGACTCTTTATAGAGCACGACTTAATTGTACTGGTGTTCTTTACTTCATTTGCTTATTCAAAGAAAACCCTGGCAGTCAAATAAAGTTTCAACTTTTTGTCTGAAAATTGGACCACAACTTCTACTTCCCTGTATATTAGCCAGGATTCAGTTTCAAGAGACATGATAGCAAACTCAATTTGGCTTAAGCAGAAATATAAATGTATTGGTTCACAGAAAATAAAAGTCAACAGAAAAGCAAACTTTAATAGGATTAAGTCTATGTGCTTGAAAATTGTCATCTGAAATCTCTTTTTCTCCAACTCTTAATGTCTCTTCCCTCTGAGTTTGCTTTGTTTTTAGGCAATCTCTCTCCAAGTGGAGACAAAGGTGCTACCAGCAACTTCAGGTTTTTGTCCTATCATTGCAATAGAATAATATACATCTTTCTTAATACTTTCATTACAAATTTCAGACTATGTCTAATAGATCAGCTTGGGATGTGGACCCATCTTGAAACAATCATTTCTGGAAGAAAGAGAAATGCCGCAAGTAGCTCAACTTGGGGTCCCCCTATCAATGGTTAAGGGATGCCTCATCTGAAGTACGTGGACCTAGAATGGACAGAAATAGCATCTTATAGGGAAACTGACATATTCTTGATAAAAGTCCAAAAATTACATGTTGGCATGTACATTAGGCTATCATGTCAACACATACTGGTTTCAGAAAGTACAACCTATGTTCAAAAATAGAGAAGGTTCATGCCTGTCGAGGATGATGGCTTTGTTCAATGTGCTTACCTTCTGTGCCACACTGTGTTTTAGGAATGACTTTTCCACAAACCCAACTGTATTCGTTTACTGAGTGTAGAAATGAAAGGTATATCACACGTATGGTCTTAAAATAGGACAATTAAAGCCATTTCTAGGACTTGTTTTAAAACTATGATGTAAGGGGTTGGAGAATCAATCTCTCTTGGGTGAGAAACCTGATATGTGTCAGTGTCCATGTCAACATGTACGATAAAGAATTTATGAGAGTTAATTTATGTAGAAAAACAGAGATGAGAATTATTAATAAAGTTCTAAAGGTATTTGAGACACTTATCCCAGTATCTCAAAAGCCCTTATTCTACAGAAATTCAATTATACACCCCTTCTTTCTGTGTTATCCTAATAAGTTTGTGATATGTTTCTTAAATTGAAACAAAACATGCTGTATAAAATACCATGCTCTTCACCACAGATACTGTCAGAAGAAGGTCCATTTCTCACATGGCCATGACATCTGGAATGGGGAATTACTGAGAATCTGCTTACTTTTAAAATATATTGGGACTTTAATTTTTACTGTTTCAAAATATATCTTCTTATTCAAGCACAGTTTACTAACCAGGGAAAATAAAACCTTCTTAAGGACCGTAGTTGCTGACGAGCACGCAGATAGTACTTTCACATCTGTCATAGTGATTCATAGAAACTGTGGATGGACATTAACAAAAGCCATATGGAAAAAAATGCATATGATGGAATTTATGATGTTACAAAATAGTACGTGTTAGTGGTAGATCTCACTGAATGGGGCAGAAGTAACGGATATAAATATTATATAGATAACTCTTTCCCACAAACATCTCTAGATCAGCTACTTCTACCTTTATGCTTTTGTTTTCTGCTCATTACAATTTATCAATGTGTTAGTCATACAACTAACACCACCAATATCTTGTTAAGGTACACTAAACATTCATTTCTCACAAGGCAGAGCTCAATGCAAGCTGTTATTAATAGAATTATGCATTTCTGCCTATATAGCTTCCCTATGACTGAGGTTCCTTATCTTGTTGGTATCTACAATCTTAATCACATTTTCTTCAATTTTGCCATGCAATGGGAAGAAGTAATAGAGGATCATGTATTATAAAATTTAAAAGCCAAATATATAATAGAAACTTGTGTGCATCCCTTTCTCCCATATTTCAATGGTCAGAATTTAGGTGTCTGGCCCCAAATTAACTACTAAGTTTAGATGTCATCCTAGAAGAAAAATTTTAAAAAGGAGAAAATGGCAGTCTTTAATACAATTCTATTCCTGCTAAATCTTACAGCATATTTTGTTTTCATCTTTCTGTTATACTTTTTATCATGCAATGTTTCTATAGTCCACACATTATTATCCATAAAATTGTGAAAAATGAAATACATTCTTAGTAGTTTCATATAGATTTGCAATGACAGGGAGCAAATTTAGCAAGTTCTCAAAAATACAAAAACAATATTTTTCTGTCAGTGTTTTCAATGCTGCTACAGCCATTACAATATTAAATAAATAAATGTATAGATAGAATCAATGAACTAAAGCCTCAAAAATGCACCACTAGTAAAGAACAAAGGCAGAAACTTTAGATTAGAAACCAACAACCTGTACTTCATATAGTATTTTGCTACTGAAATAAATATCCATATGCATTTCATTTAATACAAAATATCTATAAGGAAGCACAGCAATCATAAAACCCATTGACTTAACTGCATTGGAAGTGGCAGAAATAAAATTAAATGGAAGTGTTATTCTACCAGAATTAAAATTTCTTTTCATTACTAAGAAGAAAAAGGAGCTACAGTGGCAAGATGAAGATCCACATAAGAGAAATCATCTGCTCATACAGGAATGGAGCCAAATACTGATGTCAATCAAAACATATCAAGGTGGAATAAAGAGATGCAGTTCACCTACTTCAGTGCTTGCACATTAGCTCAGGCAATATATGCCTAAAAAGAAACAACGAAGGTATACAGAGAAGGTACAAAGTTTCAAAAACCGATTGAAATAATGAAAACTAAATTTAATAAAATGATCAAGGAAATGCTTTCTAGTAAGTAAAGAGAAAGTCTTGGCAATACAGAAAGGTGCCCAACTCCCAACCCCACAAGTGTTAATAATAGCCATTTTAGTGGCCAAAAGCACTGCTCTTCTTTTCATTATGTCAAGCTGCAAACACAAATAAAATAAATGTAAAACATTTTCCTTGTGCTAAAAATAAAGACCTAAATAAAACTTAATACAAAGGTAGACTCTATCAGATTTATAATTGTAATGGAATTTATGCCTCTTTTGAGTAGCTACCCTCAGGAACAGTCCCTAATGAAGAAGCATAGAACTCTGGGTTTTCTGCAAATGATGGGCTGGCTGATTCTGGGTGAAAATGCCAGTGGATATTTAATATGCTTGCATAATTACTAGGATAGTTATAAGCTTAGTTGAAGCCCTGATTACAAAGCTGCCAACATTTTAATTATTCTGCCATATCATTTTCCTCCTGTAAGTTTTGATATTTTTAGTGCATGGATTGGCAGGATTCATGAGTTTTTATAATAAATCAGTAAATATCAGATCTCAGCAAATATACTACCCAGTACTTGGGGACTTTTAATAAAATAATGCATCTGGTTAAAGAAAACTTCTTGTCAATAGAAGGAGACATGCACCTATAGCAGCAGAGTGAGTAAAAGATAGAGGAGTGTTTCAAGCTGGGTACATTGTTTGTAGATATAGGCATCTTTTCTTTAAAATGGAAGTAAAAGGCAAAAGAAACCCAACAGGTAGACTGGAAATAGGGAAGTCCTTTCTGATTCAAAAAATGTTCTGCTGAGGCTTTGGAATTGCCCTAAAAGTTAATGACTTTAATTAAACAATCTGTTAAGAAACAAGGCAAAACAAACACCAAAGGCAAGCAAGACTAAGCAAAGGAACATTTAAAAAAATGGTATAGGAAATGTATTCCATGAGACAAAAGTTTAATGAGACAAATAATAATTGATGAATCTAGGTGAAAGGTGGAAAGTTATTAATTGTACTGTTTTTGTAACTTTTCTATAAATTTTTAATTGGGGAAATTTATTTCAATTAGATGATTTATTAGACAGGAAGCTGGCTTATAAATGGTTGACAAAGATATCAGAGAGTACTGCAATTTAGAACTATACTCTGAGACAACTGGTGAGTGACAACCAATATGCCCTATTAATTTTAATAGACATTTAGGCTCATAATCAGCAAGTCACATAGAGGGCAAGAGTGGGAAGCATCCATTTAAACAGGAGTATTATTTAGAAATCTGTATATAGAATTACTATAAGCCCCACATTTTTGTTTCTCCATTCTTATAGGACAGATTAAACAAATGTGTTTTATTTTTTAAAATGTGTCCCCATTAAATAAAATGATTTAGGAATTTGGGTGAAAACTAGGACTTCTTTTGAGGAAGCTGATAGCCAGGGAAAAAATTATCCAGTATGTCCTCAAGCTGGCAAAGGGCTTTCTAAAATCCCAATTCACACAGTGTTTTCAGAAAGAATTCTTGCTCAGAGAAGTTCTAATAAATACCTAAAAGTATTGAAGTGGTTTTGGAATTGAGTAATGCTTAGAGATTAGAAGAAATGTAAAACATTTGATGGAAAAAGCTTAGATTGCCTTGAAGATACAGTTGGTTAGAGATTTGAATGTTAAACCACTATAGGGAGTTCACATGCTATTAAGAAGCATGAGATAAATATCTTCCATCCTCTTAGAGGACCATATATTCTCACAATCAAAAGGTTGATAGAGATATGAATGTTAATTCTGGTGAGGTCTCAATCAGAAATGAGGAACACGTTGGACCTTGGGAGAAAGATAATTCTTGTTAGAAAGTGGGAAAGAACTTGACTTAATTATATTCTACTATTGGGTGGGAAGTAGAATTTATAAATAATGAACTTGAATATTTAGCTGATATTGCCAAGCAGAGTATGGAACAAATTCCCTGGTTTCTCCTTGTTGTTTATACTTGAAAAATGTAAGCAAAAGAGATAAAATGAGGAAGAAATCATTAAGAAAAAAGAAACCAATAATTGATGATTTGGAAAATCTCCACCTATCCAGGTGGCAGAAAAAGATGAGAAAACATATTCTGGAGATAACATTAGACTTTTGGCTGAACAACCAAATTTTTAAATTTACTAAAGAGATTACGCATGTGATTTATGGATCCAATCAAACATCTCAGTAGAAACCAAGAATAAAAATTGGGTTATCTAGGAAGGATCTGTGAGGAACCATTTTGTCTAAGTGGCTTAGAATCCCCTGAATTGCATAAAAGACTCACAAGGGTATGAAATTTTTTTACCAGCAGCATATAATTTTATAATATAATTTTTAATTTTTATATAATTTTATATAATTTTATATAATTTTTATAATTTTTACCAGAAGCATATAATCAAGGAAAAATAAACCCAGGACAGAGCCATGGATGCAAAAGCCAGAAATGGTAGAGCTGTGGGCCCAGGGGCAGGGGAGGCCAGTTGGTTCTCCAGGGCTGAGAAGAGAGGGCCATTGCCTTCAAGGACCCAGAGGGTGAAATACCAAGCCAGGGAGAATTATTCTCACACCTTAGAACCTAACTGAATTTTCCCTGCTGAGTTTTGGACTTGCTTTGGCCTAAAACCCATCTTATGCTTCCAATTTCTCCCTTTGGGAATGTGAATGTCTATACTAGGTCCTTCCCATCACACTATAAATTTTTTAAAAATGGATTATATAAAGTATGTCATTGAAATACTATGGAATATAATTAGAAAGCAAACACAGAAGGAAAATTGAAAAATTCACAAATGTGTGGAGATTTGAAAATACACTGCTAAATAATGAGTCAAAGAAGAAATCATGACAGAAATTAAAAATAACTTTGACATAACTAAAAAGGAAAACAAAACATTCCAAACTTGATAGGATACAGCTAAATCAGTGTTCCAAGGGGAATTTATCAATGTGCTTATATCAAAAAAAGAAAGATCTCAAATCAACAGACTAAACTTCTACCTTAAAAAATTAAAAGAAACTTAAGAACAAACTAAACCCAAAATAACCAAGAGAAAGAAAAGATTAAAGAGTAGATAAATAAAACAGAAAACAGAAAATCAACAGAGAATATCAACAACCCAATTTGATTCAGCAACCCTACTACTAGGCATCTACCCAAACTAAAATGGTGCTTTTTAAAAGATTAACAAAATTATCTAAACTTTAGTTACTTACAGTATTTTACAAGCAATGTAATCAGTAATTTCTAATTTCTGGTGCCCTTAATTTGCTAAATGGCAAAAAAAACACACATATATTGAAGTATTATTGTGAGAATGAAATTAAATGGCAAGTGCTTAGTAAATATCCCCATGCAGGTCCTTAGTATTTGAATGAAGTTTGGACTTTGCATAGTGGATATATTTAGTTATGCATGGATGTGTTTATAGTATGTATAGAGTATTTATATTTTTCTTTTAGTTTCTATTTTATACTTCTTAATTCTTTTGATATCTACTGCTTGAAAGTTTACTTAAAATTTAGACAATATCCAAAATCTATTTAATTTTTGAAGTTTAGATAGGTAAGGACTATATTTATATATCTTTATTGTCTTAGACTTGTTATCCTGGATTTTGGTAATTTATTGAGGTAATGGTAAAGTTAAGTTAAAATTAAAATATTAAAGAATTGAATCATTTTATATTGTCAAATAGTCATGGTTTTATTTATTTTTACCATCACAATTTAGTTCCAGATAAAAATGCTTATATCTTTTCAAACTCTCTCTTAAATGGCTGATTATTTGTTGCCAACAGTGATTCTAAACTGAATAAAATCAATTTGCTTATTAATAAAGATTTATAATGTTACAATTTTAATTAGTTAAGTAATTATTGATATGAAACAATTTTGAAGACTAAAAACTCATCCATCTTAAATTGTTGGTTGAAAATCACCTTACCTTGAATTTTCTAAAATAATATTTATTAGTCCAAAGTGCATCTTTTGAGAAGTAAGTGAAGCATATCTATTTCCCAAGGGACAGTGCATCACACAGTGTTGGAGCAAACAAACACAAAAAAACTGACAGTGTATTTACATTTGCCTCAGGGGAACTGGTACTTCCGAATTTTGTGACAAAGTCTAAAACTTTGAGGGAAATTGGATCTTTCTGACAGTTCTACCAAGTTATCATCCCAAAAGCAGAAAGGATTTTGCCACTTTTAGGAAGTCAAGGTAATTTATTATTAGGAGGTAAGAAAACATAATGATTTTTTGTATAATATTTAATACAATGTCTGACTCTAGAATTTTTAAAGGCAATCCACCTTGGCAATATTGTTCCATATTAAATAGTCTAATTTTTTCAGTGTGCCAGTTAGTTATTATTATCATTGTTGAGAAAGGGACTGGAAAAGAAAGAGAGGAAGAGACAGAGAATAAAAGACAGAAAGTGAAGAGAGAGATATAGAGAGATATCATTTATAATCACTTAAAATAAGGACAAAATTACTTATGTATTTATGATATTTGCCATATCTCAAAAATGTAACATCTATTGTATTTCAATTTTCTTCTTAGGTTGTAAAATTTATAAATAAAATAATACTTATTTTCCATATAATATTGAATAGTATATTATCAAATACTAAATAACATGTCATTTCTGAAATGTAGAAATTCTAAAATATACACACACTTTTTATTAAGTGCTGATTACTTTTTAATTGTGCATTCCTTGTTTTTCTGCATTCAACATACTGGAGAGTAAGATTTTTGTGGGAGACCATCCTATGTAAGAAGAGGATTTCAAAGGTAAATCACAGGTTTTTCTAAATTCTAGGTATATAGGGAAGGGCACAGTGACTGAGACAATGTTTCAGGAGCTCAAATATCTGGTTTGGTGAAGTATATCTTCAAATATTTTGGCAATTTTAATCAAATTATTTTATGAATAAACTACAAAAGGTATTTATGTATTCTGGATAAACATCCTTAAATATATGTTTTTCATATATTTTATTCCATCCTTTTACTATTTAGTCTAATGCTAGCTATCCTTTATTGTGTAGTATCCTTTTATAAGAAAATTCCCTTCTATTCCTAATTTCCTGAGATTTTTAAATCAGTGTTCAGGTTTACAAAATTCATGAAATTGTAATGGCATTAAAAATTGGGTCATGCATTTATCACCATATAAACTATAGCACCGGATAAACAAATAGTGCATTAGGGAAAGCATCTCCTTATAAAATCATTCCAATCAATAAATAAAAATAAATAACACAATTAGTATATAACAATTTTGCAAACCACCATGAATAAATAAGAAAATTTTTTTTTTTTTACTTTTATCTGTACTTCCTCTAACACTTTTTGTTGTGCATGCCAGAGTTTCTGACCTGTATCATTTTTCTTTTCTCTGAAGACCCTATTTTGACATTTCTTGCAAGACAGGTCTACTAGTGTTAAATTCCCTCTCAACTTTTAGTTGTCTGAGAGAATATTTCTCCCTTACTTTAGAAGAATAATTTTACTGGTTATAGAATTCTAGGTTGGTGATTTTTTTTTTTTATTCTTTCTGAAGTTTACATATTTCACTTCACTCTCTTCTTGCTTGCACAATTTCTGAAAAATGGTCTGGTATAATTCTATTCTTGCTCCTCTGTAAGGTTTGTTTTGTTTTGTTTTGTTTGTTTTGTTGTATCCCCTCTGGGTCCATTGAAATTTTAAGTCTCAAGCTAGTCCACACTGATCCTCAAGCAATCCATCAATTACAGTTGAAAGTACTCCTATCGATACTGGCTCCAACTGTAGGTTTCTGCTCCTGCTCCAAGTTTCTGTTCCCTATAAGCTGTGATTCTTGATATTTGTCTGTCCATTTACCCAGTTTTCAGAGCAGCAGTTTGTTCTAGTACCTTAATTATCTCATGGATCTAAGTATTGATGATTTTCTGTTTGTTCAGCTTTGTTGTTACTGTGAAAGTGAGAATGAAAATCTCCAAGCTCTTTATATATTGGAGCCAAAATTGGAAACATATGCAAAACACAAAACTATAAAACTCTAGAAGACAACATAGGATTAAATCTAGGTAAGTTTTTACATATGTCATCTCATAAAAGGCAAAAATTGATATTAGATTTTATCAAAATCAAAAACTTCTACTATTAAAAAAATGGAAACACAAGCCACTGACTGAAAGCTAAATATTCACAAAAGATACACCTGATTTAGGACTTGTACCAAAATACAAAAATAACTCTTAATACCCTACATTAAGAAAACAAATGACCCAATTAAAAAGTAGACAAAGGATCTGACCAGACACTTCACCAAAAACATAAACAAATGGCAAATAGGCACATGAAAATAGGCTCATCACATGTCATTAGGGAATTGTAGATTAAAACAGCTAAACACCATTACACACTTAATAGAATGGGGCTAAAATCCAAAACCATGACAACATCAAATTTGAGGAATTAGAGCAAAAGTGCTCTAATTCATTGCTGGTGAAAATTAAAAATGGTACAGCCATTTTGAAAGACTGTGTGGCAGTTTCTTACTAAGTTAAACATAATCTTACCATATAATCTGACACTCCTATTTGACCTCCAAAATCGAAAACTTATGTCTACACAAACACATACACATGAATGTTTATAGTAGCTTTATTAATAATTGCCCAGGCTGGAAATAACTGAGATGTTCTTAATAGGTGTACATGCAAATAAACTGTGATATATTCACATGAGGAAATATTTTTCAGCAATGAAGAGAAATGAGCTATCAAGCTAATGCATATTGCTGGGTTAACAAGACAGTCTGAAAAGACTATCCATCATATGATTCCAATTATATGACATTCTGGAAAAGGCAAAACTGAAGACAGTAGAAAGAATCATTTTTGCCAGTGGTTGAATGGAAGAAAGGAAGGATAAATAGATAGACACAGAGGATTTTTAGGGCAGTGAAACTATTCTGTGTGATAATGTAATGCTGTATCCATGATATTAGGCATGTAGCAAACTCCATAGAATTGTCCAACACAAAGAGTGAACTTTGATATAAACTATTACCTTTAGTTAATAATATTGTACCAATATTGGCTCATCAATTGTAACAAATGTATTATGTTAATTCAAAATGTTAATAATAAGTTAAATGAGGGTAGTATATGGGAATCTGTATTTGAGTTAAATTTCTTGGTAAATCTAAAATTGCTGTAAGAAATACACTATTGATTAAAAGAAAAAAAGTCTCCGCACATAGATTGAGAAGACAATTCTTACCATATTTCTTAACCTTGAATCTAATGACCCAAGGAAGAATATCATGGGTGAGTTTAGGGTATTAATAAACTCTTGGATATATGTGAAAATTTTCTGTACTTATAATTTAAAATTTTATGAGATTCTTATTATATACCTTACCTCACAAGTTTTAAATCTCACATAAAAAAGTGTTAATGCTAATTCTGAAGTTTACTGTTATTTTCTTAAATTTTCACATCTATTTCCTAAACAAAATTACTCATCTGTCTACTGTTATTTTCTTAAATCTTAATACCTATGTCTTAAGCAAATTTACTCATGTGTAAAACATTTTACTTAGAGATAATTCATTTTTCAAAGTCTTGACACCATAATTCAGTTATAGAAATTTCCAAAAAACATTAGGTAACTAATATACTAACAAATATTATCCAAAATTTTATACTCATGCATTTATCATGTTTGTTTTATTTTTATAACACAATTGTCAATTTACATGGTATTAATACTTGTGGTTTCTCCAATATCCAGATTTTTTTGTTGTTGTTTTTCTCAGTTGAGAAAGATCGAGCTTTCTGATGTGATTTTTGGTAGATATATTTCCATTTAAACCTCAGTGTTCATGTCTTGAAGAACACTAGCAGCAGCAGCATTTTGATTAAACTAATAACTTCGTCAGGTTTTATGCCAGTTGGATGCACAAAAATCTTGACTTCACATTTGCTGTGACTGCATTGCAATGAAGATAGATAGTTCAAACTATTTTGATTAAAAGTTCCGATCAGAGTTGCATAATGGTTTGGCCACTGCGAATGTGAAATAGGCTAAATGAATTACGGCACATGAACTTAATCAACTTCATCTTGTTTATATCCAGGCTCCTCTCCAACTCATCAAGGTCATTTTGAATTTTAATCCAGCTTTTAAATGTGCTAATTGTCCTACCAAATTGGTGTCATCAGCAAATTTACTAAAGATACACTCTGGTTCATCACCCCAATCATTAATTTTAAAAATGTTTAATAGTAGCAGACTAAGAACTGACCCCTGAAAAAATACACTTAGCACTTAAAATTTCAAAAGATGATACTATATCATAAATTGCCTGACAACTTCATGTTTTCCATTGGTTAAAAAAATGATTTTTTTATTTTATTAAAATATCAAGTCGTATTTATGTATGTGTAAATGCTAGTGTCAGACACTTTGACCTTAGAACTTGAAAGTAGAGAATGTGTCTATATTATTTCTTGCTGATATTTTGACATATCACTTATATTTGAAGTGCCTGAAATTAAAGCATACCACTTGCTATCACTCCTTCTTTCTGTCCTATGTGGCCTCTCTTTTACTGTAACCTCTATTTCTTGAATCATTTAGTAGCTTGCATTTCTCCACTGCGCCTGGTTCAATCACTTCAACATCCCATTATCCCGACCTTCCAAAGTCCTGTTATTTTTCCAGCCTTTCCTAGACAAACACATGATCATACCTCAGAACTTGTCATTATAATTGTATTACAACACTTCTAAAATATGGACTTAAAGAATATTACTGCAGTCACTATCAGCTATTGTTCTATCTTTCTTATTTTAATGTCCCTCTTTAATAAAGATTTTTACCTATTTTCATTACAGAATCCATTGGCCTTACCCCCTTCCAAAATTTCCATT
Organism: Microcebus murinus; assembly: GCF_040939455.1. Lineage (NCBI taxonomy): Eukaryota > Metazoa > Chordata > Mammalia > Primates > Cheirogaleidae > Microcebus > Microcebus murinus. Next base: position 21,906,113 of record NC_134114.1, read on the forward strand.
TCTCTTTCTTCCTGGCTCGAGATGATATGCATAATATGGCATCTCCATTATCTAGCAAACTCCACTTTCCACCCTTTAGTTTCTTGCCTGTATAATGTATTTGACTGATTATATTAGTTCCCTATGGCTGCCATTACAATATACTACAAACCTGGTGGCTTAAACCAGTGAAAATGTATTCTCTCACATTTCTGGAGAATTCAAGTCTGAAATCACGGTTTTGGCAAGGCCCTACTCCCTCACAAGGCTATTGGGAAGAATTCTTCCTTGCCTCTTCCTAGTTTCTGGTGATTGATGACAATCCTTAGCATTGTCTTTAGCAATCCTTAGCATAGGATTGAAGCTGCCTGACCACAATTTGTGCATCTGTCTTTACATGACCACATTCTCCCTGTGTGGGCCTCTCTATCCCAATCTCTCTCCTTATCGGAACACCAGTCATCAGAACATCCATTATGACCTCATCTTCATTTGATTACATCGGCCAAGAGCCTATTACCAAAGTCACACTCTGAGGTTCTGTGTGGACATAAATTTGGAGGGTATACTACTCACACAATACACTAACAAAGCCCCAATCCTCATAGACTCAACAAAATTCTTGATGCATATTTTAACTGGATTTCAGAATACATTTGAAGAAAAATAACTTAACTACATGAAGTTACCACTTAGAAATGACAATAAATCACTAATGATTTCTTATTTTTGTCCAGAATTCTTCCTACTATTCCTTAGAAATCAAGTTCTTATTCTTAGAGGGTTATTTTACTATTTCTTCAATTATCTAAAAGTTACATTTTAAAAAAGGAGAAGAGAATTCACATGTCTTTTCATGGCAAATTTGTCTTCTTAGTACTAGTATTCACAGCATGTCTTTTGTAAAGATGGAAAATGTGCTACATATTGATGTACCCTGCTTTTTCATAAGGCCAGAGCTTCTAGTGCTGCACTTGATCCCATTGCCTTTCACCTACTCAAGAACTAAATACCTGAAATAGTTCCCCTTATCACTCCCTATAGTATTTTCTTCTATTTTCATTATTTTTATTAGCATGAACACAAAATGTGGCCACTTCCAATGTTTTTTTAAGTATCTCTTTACTGTAACCACATATCCCTGCAACTATTTACACATGTTACAATTATTAAAAGCCAAACTCCATTTATCCATCTAAAATTCTATTTCATCCTGCCATGTCTAGGGTACTATAACCTCTACTAAAGTTATTTTATTTTATAGTCTAATAACTCAATTTTTCAATTTTTCTTTTATTTCAGAATATACATGGGTACAAATGTTTAGGTTACATATATTGCCTTTGCCCCACCTGAGTCAGAGCTTCAAGTGTGTCCCTCCCCCAGAAAGTGCACACTGCACCCATTAGGTGTGAATATACCCATCCCTTCCTCCCCCTCCCACCTTCCTGACACCTGATGAATGTTACTACTATATGTGCATGTAAATGCTGATCAATTAATACCAATTTGATGGTGAGTACATGTGGTGTTTGGTTTTCCATTCTTGTGACACTGCACTTAGTAGAATGGGCTCCAGCTGTATCCAGGATAATATAAAAGGTGGTAGATCACCATTGTTTTTTGTGGCTGAGTAGAACTCCATGGTATACATATATCACATTTTATTAATCCACTCATGTATTGATGGGCACTTGGGTTGTCTCCACATCTTTGCAATTGTGAATTGTGCTGCTATAAACATTCTAATGCAGATGTCTTCTTTATAGAATGTCTTTTTTTTTCCTTTGGGTGGATGCCAAGTCATGGGATTGTTAAATTCTTAAGTCATCTATCTGTTTTCATCTTATGGGAGAACTTAACATTATACAACCTGATAGATCATATTTTATTTTTCTTAACTTTTGTTTTTGCTTAGTTCATTGACTAAATAAACTTCAGTCTCTTTCTATATTGCTGATTGTACTTTTTCAGCTTTATTGCATGTTTCTAATTTAAATAACTGTTCAATGTTAAAGTGATCCAGAGCAACCATTTCAGCCCTCTCTACAGTATACTACTGATTTCTAAATACATGACTATCCCATAGCTTCTGGATCTCAAATATAGACATCTAGCCTTACTTTCTATCTTGAGATCCACCATTCAGTTTCTCAGAACACAAACGTAGTTGCCACATTTTGTTCTTGTCCTTCATTTTCTTCTACTTCACAACAGAGATATCATACTTGCTCTATATTTAGGCAAAATAAAACCATATAGACAGTGATTAAGAGCAGGTAAAAGAGTAGGTACCAGGGATGTTATGCTCAGGAAGATTTTGGTCTGGGGGCAGAGAGAACATAAAGTGTGAAGACATATACAGACCAAAGACCAAAATAAATTCAAGAGAAATATAAAGTCCCATGTACTAAATTCAGGGAAAGAAGAACGGGATACAAAATGGGAGAGTCTGAATGGGCCCAGATCATGTAGAAAATTCTAAACGATAAAAATAAGATGTCTTTTAAGAAAAATGTGATGATACCTTCTGCTTACATTATACTTGAATTAGTTAACATGGTATTCATGATAACAAATAATGGTTTTAAAAAGACCCTTGTAAATAATAAGCCATTGCCGTTTTTGATATACTTAAAGTGACACCAATGATTTTATTAATATAGTAAGAGACAATCCTTTTCTTTTTTTTTTTTTTTGGTAAGTAAATAGCTAACAATCATAAGTGTAAATCAATTAAATGCAAAAGTTCTGAAAAATAAAAAGGTAATGAATGGTCTTCAAAATTAATGTGTAAAAAGCAGTCACAAAGTATTAGAATGTCCTTCTGTTTCACTTTTCATTTTTTGTGCTAAACTACAAAATACTAAAGCTATTCTGAGAGTATGGACATCTCTCCTCACCCTTTCTCTGGCACACAGCCTAGAATGAATCTGAAATATTTCCGTGTATCAGTTGCATATTTGAAGACTGATCCCTCACCTCCACCCCAGTCACTGCAAAGAGTAACAAGGAAAAAGTTATCTGAGGCTGCAAACCAAAGAAATGTCAAAGTAAATGACGCATAGTGAAAAATAGGAGTAGTGTCAGAGTTGATGGCAGAAATGAAAAGGTCAAGATTGCACATAGCTTTGTATTAATAAGAATAGTTCTAGACTTTACTCTCAACATGACAGATGACATTGGATGAATCTGAACTAAGGAGTGACCACACCTGACATATTGAAAAATGATCCTTCTGTAGTTAATGGATGCAAGAATAAATAGCTAGACAGGATGAACAATATTTGATAGTAGAGCAAAGTGACTATACACAACAGGAAATTATGGCATATTTTAATTAACTAAAAGAATGGAATTGAAATTTCCCTAACACAAAAAAATGATAAATTCTTGCAATGATGGATACCTCAATTACTCTGATCTGATTGTTAACCATCATCTGCCTATATCAAAACATAACATGTACCCTCTAAGTGTATATAACTATTATGTACCCATAATAATCAGAAATTTAAAATTTTTAAAAAACATCCCTCTGGGTAATAGAGAAGGAGAAAGACACCACGTGGGGAGACCCCACACATCCTGCGACCAGAGCCTTCAGATTCAGTGTGAACCTGCCCGAACATCCTAGTTGACCTGGGGTGGCCTCTGCTGCCCAGTGGGGTGGGCACAGAGAGCAGGACATGACCCGATTTTCTCTGTACCTATGCAAATGGAAAAGGGGCGGTAAGGATGCAGTGGTACCTGTGTTCTCGATTTTCCAGCCAGAGTTGGCATTTGAGGGCCTTCAGAGCGGCTGCCTCCAGAGGCGTGGCCCTATCACCTCGGTGCCCTCGGCCTTCGCCCAACAGTGGGGCCTGCATGCCTCATTGTTATGCTGGCCTTTCCCCTGGAGATGCCAGTGTAGACACCCCAGGGGCTAGCGAGCAAGACTCATGTCCACACCTGACTGAGCACTCAACAGAGTTAGCCCAGAGGTCTTTGAGTCAGAGCCTTCACTTGTCCTCAAGTGCTACCATATGGCACACGGCAGGTACTAGGGGCCCTCAAATAGTCCCATGGGAAGGCCACTCCCTGAGGAGGGCTCCCTTTGTGGAGATTCCCTTTATCGGAGATATTGTGCACACTGTCGGACACAGATATGATGTCCATCTTCCAGGACAGATAGATGGCCCTGGGTCAGGGAGAAGGGATGCCAGGACAGGCATCCCCATGATGTGCAAGATTCTAGATGCTGGGATGGCCCGTTTCACATTCTGCTGCTGCTGCCCTGATTTCTTTGGCCTGAAGCGACCTCCAGAGCAGTGGCTGGTGGCCTGCCTGCAGGTGCCACAGCTGCCGTCCTCAGTCAACTGTCCACCGAGGGGTGTTGGATCCCATAATTCTGAGTCCGCTGCGTCTGGCTGCAGTGGGAATTACTGGGCTGACCTTGTCACCACATACTCTGCCCCATACTCAACAGCCCTGTGCTGATCCAGGCCCCAGAGTTCTAGATGCTTCCCTGGGAATCCTTTTCCTTTCTCCTGGGCTGAGGGGCCGCTTACTGTGCAGTTAACAGTGTCAGCGCCAAATCTCTAGGACTTTAATGGTATTTGTTGTGGCCAATGAGAAAATGTTCAAAGCTGTTCTTTCTCTGAGTTTTCCTCAGAAAAACTCTTGCGTGTTTGAGTGAGGATCTTGCTTAGCTCTTTGGCTAATAAGATGCTTTAAATTTTATTATTATTATTTTTTTAATTAAGGGAGATGTCTATAGTGGTAATTGCATCCAAATTAAAATGTCACCAATTGCAGGCACTGTGACTAGCGAATGAATTTATCCCTGTGTGGGGACTTTGAATCAATCTCAAACCCCTTGTAGATTCAGAAAAAAAAAAAATATATATATATATATATATGTACATATATATATATATATGTGGAAGTAGTAAATGCGTACCTAAATTTTCTGCCAGATGTTCTGGGTGAAGCCACACATTTGTCAGTTTTCTGGGTACATGTGCTAATGAAGGAGGTCAGTGAGAACTTTAGTAGATAATATTATAGAAAGTGTACAAGGAATCAGCAACATATAACAGTTGGGAAAATTAACAGGATCCAGCAAAGAATTCTGACAAGTATCAACCAGGGAAATGAGTTAAAAATTAGAAAAGGAAATGATGTCCCAAAAATTAAGGAACAGGCAGTTATTCAAGAAAGATAAAGTTATCAACTGTTTCAAAAACAGGTAAGTACTTGAAAAGGTTAACTAGGTTGAAGACTTAGAATTGACCCTCTGTTTTTGGCATTATGAATGTCAAGGATGATTTTATCAGGAGATAAAATTCATTAAAACTATTCAATGCTACCCTTTTATAGATCATATATTCATGCCTATATTTTGGAGTCAGACTAATAAATAAGTAAAATTATTATTCATGAGGAATCCTCCTCTGGTTTTTTTCAGGGGTTGAGAAAATCTAACTTTACTTTTAGACATTTTGTAAATAGACAATGTTTTCTTGAACCCCAGTTTGTAACACACTTATTGATATATACATTAAGTTTAATATTTAGCTGCAAATTAATTAATCTTAATAAGTTATAATGTTAGATAAAATAATTGCATGTAACCTGATCATATAACTGAATTTGTAACAAAATTATATAACTGTTGATTTGTAACAAAAGTCTTATTTGAAAGAAAATACCAAGAAGACAGAGAGATAGACCAAGATTGAGACTGACAATTACTAAATCTTAATACAATTAATAGGTCTATTATATAATCTTTAACTCTTATGGTACATCATGGTACAGATAATTATAATGATGAATCAGTGTATTTGGAACCAACTATTTGATATAGAGAATCATTGAATCAATTAAAAATCAAGATCATTTGATGATCATTTGTGCCATTTCTATGTCAACATTTTCATGTAAAAAAACCACAACCTCAAATTTTGAAGTTACATTAAATATGAATTCTATACACTTTGACTTTGCATAATAGTAAGACTATTCATTTATCAAATTTAATATGTGATAATGACATATTTATTTTTTCAATTTAATTTTCAACTAGGAATACAGAAGATATATTTAGTCCCACACTATGTGCTATAAAGGTTTGAATAGGTGAGGTATTATGCATGCTAGTCATTATGGCACTTCTAAAAAAAACTAGCTTTCTTATTATTTTACTAAACAGGTCTTGACCTATCAGCTACCTCTCTAGCTACACGTATATATACAACTGACTTGTTTTATACTTAATTGTACTCAGGGGAATATATTAGTGACTCCAACTTTAATAAGTGACTGTTAATCCCCAGTAGGTGATATTTTTCCTGTTTTGTTTTCTTCCTTAATTATATTCAGCATATATAAGCTAATTAAAGAAATACAGTGTTTTATATACTGGTCTGAAAGCCTACCATTATAAGGGAAATCATAGTTTGTTTTATTTCAGTAAGTACTTTTACACACATATACAGAAACATACATAAATACACAAATACATACAATACAAATAAGTAATGTTTTACAAACTGAGATGTCTGTTTTTATAAATTTTACCTATATTTCTTTCTTTCTTTATAATTTAGATATATAAAGAAGTATATTTCAATACCAGCATGATGATGTCAGTACAATCTGGGGAAAACCAACATAAACATACACACACACACACACACACACACACACACACAAACACACACAAATTATTTGAGATATTTCTTTTCTTATGGGCTCAAAAGGAAGTATTTTATTGACCTACAAGTCACTACACATATTTGTGGGTATGTCTAATATATACATGGGCATACACACACTGACACATTACTGGAAATCTTGAAGAAGTCATTAGCTCTACAAAATTTACTTTTCTGAATTAAAAAGAAGAATAACCAAATATGTTCACCAATACATGTTTTACTGATGATAAAATAAGAAAAAATACATGAAAATGTTCTATTGAATGTAAAAGACTAAAATTAAATATTTCACAAATATAATTTTGTATGAGACAGTAATAAAGAATTTCCAGAATATGAAGTTACAGAATGATATGTATAGTACACAAAAATTAACTTTTTGAAAACCTACACTAATAAGGAAAACTATACTCAGAAATTTGAAAATTTAGTTATTTTATGATAACCAGTAACAGTAAATTTTTAAGTCCCTAATTAAAAGTTATTTTTTATATCATCAAGAGAGAAAAGATAAGTGAAAATTAAAAGAAATATGTATATATATTTTTTTTTTTCTAATGACTAGGCCAGGAATGATGAAGAGAAGTCATTAAGGAGGGCATAGTTCTAAATTTCCGTGTAGTAAAATTACATTGTTCACTGAAGAGGAGGTTAATGAGGAGAAAGAAGGTTGGTGAAAGGCCCAAGCTCAATCCAGATGAAGCTAAAATTATATCACAGTATTTTTAGGGGAAATGATATGGGATGGGCAGACATGGCTTTCTAAGGTGGATGAGGGAATTAGCTTTCAGTAAGCTAAGTAAAAATTATCACATTATATTTATTAAATAAATTCTAAATCTGAAGCCCTGCCTGTACAATTGCATTGAGGACAAAGACAATAATTATACTTATGCTTCTGATTTTAAAACTTGTCTATAAAGAACATATAATTGAAGAAAATAAAGCGTTACATTCAGATGAGGTATTTTCCTATGAAGAAAACTCAAGATCATCTATACAGAAATATTGGAGATATGAAAAAAATACATTGAGGGTTCAAAACTGTTCTCCAAATCCATATATATAGAGAGAAAAGAATAAATTTCAATGACATATCTGAGATCAAAAGCAGGAATGAGATATTTCCAAATGCAAGAAATGCATCTTGCCTGCAAGCATATGAAAAGATGTTCAACATCACTAATCATTAGGGAAATGCAAATCCAAACCACAATGAGACAATACTTCACACTCATTAGGATAGTTATTTTTAAAGAGAGAGAGGGGGCGAAGGAAAGAGAATATTGGTGAGGATATAGAGAAATTAGAACCCTTGAACATTTTTGGTCATAATCTAAAATGGTTCAGCTACTATGGAAACAGTATAGAAGTTTTTCAAAAAATTAAAAGTAGAAATGCAAAATGATGTAGCAATTTCACTTCTGTATATATCCAAAATAATTGAGAACAAAATTTCAAAGTGATATCTGTATACCTATGTTGATAGAAGCAATATGCATAATACTCAAAATGAAGAAGCAACCTAATATCCATCAATTGATGAATGAATAAACAAATGTAATATACATATACAATGAAATATTATTCATCCCCCAAAAGGAAGAAGATTCTGACCCATTTTACAACATAGATTAAACTTCAGGACATTATTCTAAGTGAAATAAACCAGTTAGAGAAAGACAAATAGCATATGAGTCCATGCATATGAGGTGTCTAGACTAGTCAAATTCATAGGAACAGAAAATAGAACAATGTTTGCCAGAGGCTGAGTACAGGAAGAAATGGGGAGTTATTTTTTAATGGGTATAGAGTTTCAGTTTTATAAGTTGAAAGGTTCTGGAGATTGGTTGCACAGCAATGTGAATACACTTAACACTACTGAATTGTACACTTAAAAATGGCGAGGGTGGTAACTTTTATGTTAAGTTTATTTTACCATAATTAAAAAGAAAAAGAAAAATACCTGGGGAACCAAGAGTGTTTAGTGGGTATAAATCATTAGTATTGATTTTAAATTCCTAGATGGAATATGAATTGTGGCTCAGAACATTTTGGGCATATAGAATTGTTCTTCCTCTTTTAAGACAGTATTCCAGAAAGGTTGTTTATTTCATTAAAAAAAATGAAACCCAAAAAATCAAGTTAGAATAAAATTTTAAAAAATACGAGTTATAGGTTCTCATAAGGACACATTTTCATTTGAAATATATGCACAAATTTTACAAAGTGTGATTTTCTTTTTATTTATGACTTTTATAAAAATTACTATTTTATGTATATAATTATAATTTTACTCTGAGAGGCTCAAGTTTGTAAATGCTCACGTAATATGTAAGATTATCCTTTATATGGAAAAGTGCTTAATTAAAATGTTAATTTTTTGTAGACATTAGCTATTGCTATACCTGTAATCTTTAAAAATAAAACCAAGCAATAATAAAACCAACCACATTTCTACTATTTTCTATTATATGCCATGGAAGAGTTTCAGGTCACTGTTATGTAAACAATGGCATCAAATTCAATGTATGCCCATGTTTTTCTTATTTTAATATTTTAAGAAATATGTTTCTAATCCTTTTAAATGAACACATTCAATTTTGTGCCAGAATACTTCACTTGGCCACTAAAACTCAAACAAACATAAAAATCTTTTATTTTGCTAAGCCTTACTAGAACTTGTAATGTCTAGGAATTTTTCGTTTTTTTATTCAACACTGATTAGAAGGCACTAAACTTTTTTTGTTTTGTTTTAATACCTTTACTTTCTATTATCAAATTTTTCTCTTAATTTCAACTAACTTTAAAATGTTTTTCCTTGCTGGCCAATTATAAGATTCCTGGAAATAATAGAAGAGGTAGAATTTCCCTCAGGAGTGAAAGAATGCTAAAGTAGATCTGATAGTTCAGTTAGGGAACATTGTGCAAAATCTAGTTTAAAAGGTCGGAAGTGTCTGACGCATAGTCTGCTAGTTATAACGTGGCATCTATGCAAATTTCATTGAGCAGATGTTGGAAAATTAGTGAAATTCTATTCAGTATGATTATTCAGAAATTCAGTCTGGTCTTCGTAAATATAACCCAACATAAATGATGCATAGAGCCCCTAGCTGTGTTCCTTATGTGCTGTAGTCAAATCCAATATCCCTTGGGACACGACATCTGGAACTATATGCCATTGCATTTCACTGATCTTTCTCATGGATACCAGCCTAAAATTGCCCATTATTCAAGAAATTCAGAAGAACATAAACCCAAACATGCACACACACACACACACACACACACACAGTTGAAATAAGGCACATCTTATATAGTAATGAATATAAAATTTATATATAACAAACAAACCTATATATACATATATTTAATGTATGTAATATACTTTATCTTATTTGGTAAAATAATTACACATATCTGCAAATTTAAGTATGACATTAATTTTTTGTTTTACATTATTTCCTACTAGTATTGCAGAAACCCAGGATATGATATATACTAGTAAATTTTTGGACTATTCAAAAAACTGTGAATGAACTTCATTATTAATTCACTAGATAACCAGATTTTTTGTTGCTTTTTTAAGAGGCCTTGTTTTTTCGTTGTTGGTTTTGTTCTTTTAATGCTTTTCCTTTAAATTTTACAAAGCTTCATTTGCCAACCATAAACATCAACTAAATGTATCCTAACATGGAGATATTTTGGTAGATATTACTAGTGTTTACTGATATCATATTCCATTTTTCAACTTCAGCAAGAAATGTCTATAATCCCCAATGCCTATACATTGGGAAGCACTTCATTTCCCAGCATACATTTCCCAGCACTTCTTTAGGTAGGGCCATATAACTAGAAGGACCAATATTTTATGAGCAATAGTGTTTTGTATTATATCTAGCCTTAAGTATTGGCTTAGTGAGTATGGGGTAAGCAACAACGAAAATGGTCATTGAGGCTGGAAAAGTGTTTAGTACACTGCAGTGACAAAGAATTTAGTATTTTTGCTTTCTGATAAATTTCAAGCATCCCATATGACTATTAAGCCTAAAACTTTTGGGATAAATGTTAGAAAATAGAAGTTTCATGTGCCATGCTGGTTACTTCTGGCTGCATCTGATAAAGTTTTACAAGCAAGAGATGAGCCTGGGAAGTAAGGGAGATGGCAATTTGCACACAGAAATGAAAGGAAGTAAAGACAGGCCACACATTTGCACACTTGCCAGATTAGAACAGATGACTGCTTTTATTAATAATCTCTAAAATGTAAGAGGTAGGATTTACGAGTTTAAGTAGGCTTTGAATGAAGCATCTTTCAGTCTAATATAGTGTCTGAATGCAAGGATTAGTTCAAGGGCTGGTGTCACTAAAATTGCTTGATGAACAAAAATGGTCATGGCAACGTTTAGGTCAAGGATATTGTACTAGTTTCCTAGGGATCCTGTAACAAAATACATCAAACTGAGTGGTTTACAATAAAAATGTGCTCTCTCACAGTTCCAGAGGCTAGTAGTTTCAAATCACAGTGCTAACACTAACAATGTTGGTTCCTTCTGGAAGCTCTGAGGGAGAATCTATTCTGTGCCCCTCTCCTAGCTCTGGTGATTGACAGCATTCCCTGGCATTCCTTAAGCAAGTAGAAACATCGCTCCAATTTCTACCTCCATTTTCACATGACATTATCCTTGTGTGTTTCTCCATATGTTTGTTTCTTCTCATAAAAGTAGCAGAAATTGAATTTTGTGCCAATCCTACATCTTCAAACCTCTTCCCAACTTCCAGGTTATTTACAACTGCAATGACCCTGTTCCTAAAAAAAGATCACATACCTGAGGTTAGAAAGGAAACTCAACTTTTTGGGATACATGATTCAACTCTGTGCAGGTATTGTCAACTCATTGGAGCTTAATAGGCTCCAAGAAACTGCCATGAAATTGAGAAAAAGAAACATGAGTTAGAAAGATAAGTAAATTAAGCTTATAAATGATACCCAGTAAAGAATTTTGAGTGTGTTTATTGCACATGGAACTAACTCAAAGGAAATAGATTAGAAGTCAATCATATTTTATTTGTTTTATATTTTTTGGAGACAAATGTTGTGGTAAATTGATTGGAAATATTTTTTACACATCAATATTGGTCATGGAAAGTATAAGTTATGCAATTTTAGCAAGTTTACTTAATCATTTTGTCTTTCAATGTTCTTGCTTTTAAAGTGAAAATAGCCATGACACTTAACTATCAATTTGAGAGCACTAAACAACATTTGGCTATGTGAACACAGCCCTTGGGATAGTGCCTGAGAAATAGTGAGATTTTAATAAATGTTGGCTATGCTCGCCATAGTGTATTTATAATAAATTATTATCTATATCTATGTCTGTACATTTGAAAGTGAGGATACACTAGGTTGTACTATAACAAACATACCCAGTCTCTAAAGGCTTTTCATACTAAAGTTGATTTCTCACACAAAAAAATCTGCTCTCCGTGATGATTAATTAGCACTTGAGTGTCACATTTGTCGTAAGTGTTGGTAGCATGCTGTCCTTGGAAGCTGTGTTCATTTCTCATTCATTTTGGAATATTGGGTGTCTACATCTCAAACACTAAAAGGTCTGTGGTTTTTATGGCAATAGATGGGTATCAGTCAGTGCTTTGTAACAAACTCACTGATTAATTGTGGATTAAAACAATTGTTTTGTTCAGGAGTCTGTGGGCTGGCGATTTAATCTGGGATTATTTGGAGTCATTGCTCCAGTGTTGTCTGATCTCAGGGAAGTGCCCTCTTGCATCCATAGTCCATCGTTTGGGTTGACTAAGGGCCAACTGGTCTAGGTTGGCCTTAGCTGCAATTTCTCAGTTCTGCTCCATGACATGACCTTCTTTATATGCCAAAAGCAGGGTTCCACCACATTTCTATTAGCCAAAGCAGTACTCACTGAATAGGGAAGTAGACACCACCTCTTGATAGGAAAAACTGAGAAGACGGATTGTAAACACTTCCCAAAGACTCTAACTGGGATCAAAATTAGACATTACTTGAGAAAAAATAGATAAATATAGGGAAAGACATTTAAATTCCCAGCATATTTAATAGAATATCCTGAACTTAGAACTTTCCTGAACTTAGAACTTTCATAATGAGGAATCCTATTTGCTTAAAGTCTTTTTTTTATATATGATCTTAACGTTTATACCAATTTTTGGTCTTAAACACTGTATTATTTTTGTATTGCTGATTTAACAAATTACCAGTAATGTCTCTCTCTCTCTCTCTTTTTTTTTTTTTTTTTTGAGACAGAGTGCCATGGAGTCAGCCTAGTCTTACAGCAACCTCAAACTCCTGGGCTCAAGCGGTCCTCCTGTCTCAGCCTCCCTAGTAGCTGGGACTACAGGCATGTGCCACCATGCCCAACTAATTATTTTCCTATATATTTTTAGTTGTCCAGCTAATTTATTTCTATTTCTTTAGTAGATACAGGGTCTCACAATGTCTTAAAACAACACAAATGTATTATTTTACAGTTCTGCAGTTTGAAACTCCTAAAATCAAGGTATTGGTAGTGTTGTATTCCCTCCGGATGCCCTAGGGAAGGTTCCATTTCCTTGGCTTTTCTGGCAGAGGCTGCTTATATGCCTTGGCTTATGACCTTGTGTCTCTGACCTCTGCATGGTTCATCATATCTCTTTCTCTGACTCTAAACCTCCTGATTCCCTCTTATGAAGACCTTGTGATTACACTGGAACCATCCAGAAAATCCAGGATAATTCCTCCACATCCAGGCCTTAATTTAACCACATATTCAATATATCTTTAGCCATATAAGTTAATATATTTACAGGTTTCAGAGACTCAGAAGTAGATATCTTTGGTAGGGGGTGGGAAGAACATTATTCTGCCTATTAAAAATACCACGTCACATCATTAAATTGTTCATTTGGTTGAATTGTCTGTGGTACAGGTGTTTCTAAATATTTAAGCATATTAGGTTTATGGTACTAGGTACTTCTGCTGTCTTCATGCTACAGTAACTCTTCATATACAGAGAAATTGATAGAAGCCCAATATGTATATATTTTTAAATGGTAACATTCATCACTTACTTAGACATCCACAGTTACTTTTCTGGGAATGCCAATTTTAACAATGTTAATATTCAAAATAAAAATGATGGATGGTATGAATTTTAAAGGCATAATGTCAAGATAAGAATAAGAAATTTTAAATATAGTCTAAGGCATTATCTTAACTCTATTTTAAAAGAAAATCACATTCTCAGGAAAAAAAAATATTGCTTATTTGCAGTGTCCTCCAAAAATGCCATTATCATTTAAAGAGAACTCAGGAATGTGTGCCTTAAATTTGCCTCCACTATTCCAATCTTGATTATAAAAATAAGATTATGTAATCAATAACCTCTGAAGTTTATATATTTTTTTACAACTTTTGAAACTTTTGCCTCATGTAAATCCTCTATAGTAATAGGACTATACGATAAAATTTCAATAAGTCTCTATCATAGTATTAAATGCTTCCTACTATCTGACTGTAGAACACTGTTGGATTTTGGTAGCTTTCGTTTCTCTAGTTCTTGTCAGACTCAGAGTTATCAATATTGCAGTATGATTAATCTGAGACAAAACTGAACTAAACTGTCTGTTTTATTAATAAAATTATGCCAAAACATGAACTGAGCAAGCAAAGGGCTTATTCTTTGGTGGTAAGAAAATAAAACCTTTTTCTTTCTTTTATGTCTTAACTCATAATCATGTTTTATGTCAAGCAACATCTGAAGCTACAAAGGTAAATGAAGTAAGTTGGTATGTTTTGTAAGTATAAGGACTGTTTTATAAATGCCATCTTTATTTATGTGTAACAAGAACTATTTACAATAACAGACTGAAACATTCCAGCCAATGAATGGTTTCAGCTTGTTCATAGCTATTTTTTTTCTCTTGAACAGTGACCATTAACTCTATCTTACTCTTATTTATCAATGTATGTAATAAACATGACATTATTCATTGTTCATATATCTTTTATTATAACTTCTCTTTAAGAATAATTCAGATACATGGAAATTATATCATGTAGACTATATTAAAATATAACTACTAAGAAAATGTATTCTCAGTATTCCACCTATCATTCCATTAGACATCTTACTTTCCAGAAAAATTAAATGTGAACTTTGGCTAAGAAGAGTGAGTCTCTTGAATCCTTACCATCTTAAATATTAGTCAAGTAATTAAAATGGAATCGATCACTCAAACATACACCCCTTTTGTAGTGGGGAAAATCTTTTACATACTAAAGATTTGGAAATGAAGGATCTGGTAAAATGTAAGTGATAACTTGGATATAAATATTCTGTTCCATCTTGAGGATTAATGGAGAGTTTGTAAGATGTTTTAGGTGCACACTCTAGGATACTATGAAACAGTTTGAAGCAAGATATCAGATGTATACAAAACAATATAAATGAAACATATTACTGAGGAAAAAGCAAACAAGAGAATAAGACATATAACATTATATATGAAAATTAATTTTATATTCATACAAAGCAGTGTTAATTTTTATTAAAAAACATAAGATAAATTAATACATAGCAAACAACTTGAAATAGTGGTCATCAGGTGATAGGGAGTTTAGAATAAAAATAAACAAATAAATAAATAGATAAATTAAAAGGTTATAAAGAGATAAAGTGAGAGTTGCCTTGCTTAGAACAATAAAGATAAAGCTTTCTGTCCTTCAGTACCTCTATATGTTATTTATAAGGAACAAGAACAAAACCTATAAAAATAGAGCAAGGGCATGTTCATTATTTAGAGTGTTTTTTAAAGCATTTATACTACATGTAGTAATAGCTTTGGATTAATTTAAAGCAACATATTTGATAATATTTTTGACTATTATACAGTTATTTAGATATCACCAACTACTTATCTGTCCAGTGACATGGTGGTCCTTAAGGCAATGGAAAATTCACTTCAGGTGATGGTTTGACCTTACTTCATGTAAAATATTTTACTTCTAGTATCCCAGGCTTACTTCTTTCAACATTTCCACCCATTCATAGAAATACCACTTTCCCAATTGTGCCACATTTTCCATCATTTCCTTCAAAAAGACTTTTAGCATTTTCCATTGGAATTATGCCCTTGGTTTTTCTTGCATGTCCTTTAAGGATTTTAGTGTATATAAATAATTTCCATTGTCAACACAAAATTCTCAAGCTTTAAACCAAATAGCTATAGATAATCTTAAAAACTATGGCTTACAAATGTTTACATTCTTTACATTTTACAATGTGGCCTGCATTCAAAATAGGAAAAAATAACAGACCAATTTTTTCTGCTACCTCATTTATGCTAAATGATAGTAATTAGATCACAATCAATGTTCTCTCCACCCTAAAATAAAAGAGTTTAGTTTTGAATGACTTTCAGATTAACAAAAGTCATTCCATACTAATTAGTACTGATTTTTTTTCCATTTTCAGGGTACTAATCTAGATAATACATTATTGTACTATGTAATCACCATACAGAAAATGAAGGTAAAAGCTAAAACAAGCATTCAACCAATGTAACAGGTTATCTGTAGAAAGTTAAATGATCATCTTTCCTGAGGAAATCAAGTTATCTTAACTTGAACTGTTTATTATAATGATTTGTTATACTTTTTCATGAAGAATTCCTGGCACATAATAAGTTCACATTAATTACTGATAAACTCATGAATCCATTAATTATATTGACTAATAATAAATGGTGACATATTCCATGAGAATAATTTCTGTGATGTTCAAATAATTAAATGTTGTGGACTTTATAGAAAGCACACACACATACACAAAATAGATTGTGCTTTCCACTGGGCAGTCATTGAAGACTCAAATAAAAGTGTTTTCTACATATACTACAAAACTTTAAATAGGACCTAATGAAGTTAAAGGCCAACATAATCAATGTGTGACAAAGATATGTAATTGTTTCTTTTAACTTTTGTTCCCATTCTATTTTCATTGCTCATTCTTGCTTCTCATTTATAAACCAAAAATTACTTGCTCTTTTGGTAAGTAACTATCTAAGTGATTAGGCAATAATTACAGACTAGACAGAAGTTTTTGTGACTATGTTTTTTACCTTGCTGAGAACTGAAATGTCCCCCCAAAAGTTGTATGTTGAAGCGTTACTGTCCATGTAACTAAATTAGAGATAGGGGCTAATTAAAGGAAGAGTTAAGATTAAAACAGGTCATAGGCTTGTACCCTGATCATTTAGCACTGGTGCCATTCAAGGAAGAGAAAGAGACACCAGAGATCTCTCTTCACCCTGCCACATGAGGATACAATGAGATGGTGGGCATCTGAAAGCCGAGAAGAGGGCCCTTACCAGAAACTAAACCCTTCAGGAACCTTCACTTTAGACTTTACTGCCCTCCAACTGTGAGAAAATAATATTTCTCTTGTTTAAGCTACTCAGTCTATGGTAATTTACTATGTGAGCCTGGGCTGAATAAGACACACCTAATGTCAAATAACTTAGTAAGGATAAGTAAGCAGATTAATTGCTATCACCATCTAGGTAGCACTAAATTTTCATTGCTATTGTAACTTCACATTTACAAATATAGAGGAAAATGCCAAGAATAAACAAGTAAAATATTAATAATTAATTATGACTGTAACATGGATAAAATTCTGTATAACTTTGGAATTTTCTTCCGATATTTTATACTTGGTTTTTATTATACTGTGAAGTATGAAATGTCTTATTTAGTATCTAAAATATTCATAGTAGACTACTTCAAAAAAAGAGTTAAGTGTCACTCAATGATGTCACAAAAGTTGATTGAGATTGTTTGGTTTTTGAATGCCATTTAAACTTGTATTTTTTTCACTTATTTATTTATTTTATTTAAAAAAATGTATGAGGTACAGGTGTTTTTTGTTACTTGGATAAATTATGTTATGCTGAAGTCAGGGCTTTCAGTGCACCCATCACCAGAATGGTGTACATTGTGGGCTTTGCACCCATCACCAGAATGGTGTACATTGTACCCAGTAGGTAGTTTTTCATCCCTCACCTCCTTCCTATCATCCTCCATTCTCAGTTTTCAATGTCATGACTCCACTTTATGATCATATATATCCATTGTTTAGCTCCTACTTATAAGTGAGAATATGTGGTGTTTGTTTTTCATTCCTGAGATATTCCATTTAGGATAATGGTCTCCAGTTCCATTCAAATTGTTGCCAAGGATATTATTTCATTCCTTTATATGGCTGAGTAGTACTCCCTGGTATATATACCATATTTTCTTTATCCATTCATATTTATGGACACTTAGGTTGGATCCATATCTTTGCAATTTTGAATTGTGCTGTGATAAACATTTTGGTGTAGGTGTCTTCTTTACAAAATGACTTCTTTTCCTTTGGGTAGATACCCAGTAGTAGGATTGCTGGATCAAATGGTAGGTCTACTTTTAGTTCTTTGAAGAATCTTCATACTGCTCTACATAGTAGTTGTCCTAGTTTACATTCCCTCCAACAGTTTATACGTGTTTCTTTTTCACCACATCCATGCCACCATCTATTGTTTTTGATTTTTAATAATGGTCATTCTGACAGGGTAAGATGGCATTTCATTTTGGTTTTAATTTGCATTTCCCTGATGATTAGTGATGTTGAGCATCTTTTCTTATGTTTGTTGGACACTTGTCTTTCTTTTGTTCATTTTTCATTTATTTTAATATTTATTAAGTACATACTATATACCAAAAAGTATTGATATACATTTTAATTCAGTATAACTTCTATCATCTAGATGAGGAGTCCTCAAACTTTCTAAACAGGGGGCCAATTCACCGTCCCTCAGACTGTTGGAGAGTGCGCACTGTGGGCCTGGGATGAGTCGGCTGCTAAGCAGGACAGGCGGCTGCAGCAAAAACACCCAGCGGGCCGGATAAATGTCCTAGGCCGGCAGCGTGTGGCCCGCAGGCCGTGTTTGAGGACACCTGTTCTAGATACTACAATCCAACAGAGAAAATATACTATTCAAATTGTGTACAACAAAGGTTTTCAAGTTCTTGTCTGTTTGTTTTAAAGACATCATCTTTTGATAGCAGATTTAGTTTCACAGCAGTATTGAGAGGAAGGTACAGAGATACCCCATATACTTCACTCCCCCACATATGTTGAAACTACCAACATAAAGTTTCATTTATTTAAAAAATATACATTTAACATTTATACCCTTGTAATATTCTGAAATAAAAAATAATAATGAAAAATTAAAACCATATGTCATTACCATTGACAATACTTTGATGGTTAATTTTATGTATTAACTAAACTAGACCACCAGGTGTCCAGGCCTTTTGTCAAACATTATTCCAGTGTGTCTGTGAGGACATTTTTGGATGAGTTTAATATTTGAATTGGTAGACTAAGTAAAGCAGATTTCCCTCACTGTGAATGAGCCTCTTCCACTCAACCAAAGACCTGAAGAGAACTAAAAGGCTGAGGAAGAGAGAAGTCTCTCAGCCTTACTGCTTTGAGCTAAAACATTGATCTTTTCTGTCCTTCAGAATCACACTGAAACCTCAGCTTGTCTTTGGTCTAAAGACTGCCATGTTTCAGAATGGAACTGCACATCAGTTCTTCTGGGACTCCAGCTTTTTGACTGCAAATATACTATGTGCATTGCTATGTGTGTAGAAAATGCATGGATTTGGGGAGGAGGAAAGGTGGTGAAGAGATACTGAGATTAAACTCACAATTGCAATACAGTGGAGCAAGTGCTCCAACAGCCCTACCTTCCAGATGATATGAGAATGCTGTCCAAATCTTTAAGGGTAAGGAAAGATTTACTGAATATAAGGGCATGTAAACCTTAATCCATGTTATGATTAATCAGGTGCAAGGAGTAAAAGATATTGAAAGATGAATAAATAGAATTTTCAAGAGGACTAAAATTAGTTCAGTATAATAATTATATGACTGGAGCTGTCAGATGTTAGGAAATGATAAAAGATGAAGAAGGAACAGTTAAGAGAGCATAAAGGATATTTTAAGCTATATCAATTAACTGAAATATAAAAAAATTTGAAAGGTCAGTCACTTTTTTCAGTAAAAAAGTGAAATAATATGAACAAATGTATGTTTCAGAAAAGTATTTGGGGTTTGTGCAAGGGATGTTATCTGAACAAGAGACACAGAAATAAAGCGCTAAATTTTCTGTTTACCTTTTATTTAGAAATAAGCAATAAAGTAAGTTTTGACAATATAATGTATGGATTGATAATAGCATAAATTTATGTATAAGTATATATAAATATATTAATATTATAGACGCAAGATTGATATTTTTACTGATAGGTATGTGCAATCACAAAAGTATGGGGGCCACTATTACAGGACAAAATGTACAATAGATAGCTCAGAGATCATTAAATTTATCAAGCAAGTAACAGTATAAGCATTTAGGCAGGATGAAAAATGATCATTCGATATCAAATCTCTAGATATCAAGAATTATAAGTATTTTTTACTCCACCAATACTGAATGCTCAATTAAAACAAACATAGAACAGTTCAAATTAGATAGCTTTAATTAATTTAAGTATGAGATATAATACCTATAAACAAATTTTATATGTACATTTTCTAAAGAACAAAAATATTGAAATGTTACAAAAACATATAAAAAAGAATTTGAAAAATATGTAAATCTGCTATTTTCTTCTTTGTAAAACTGTGAAGGTGTAAATGTGAATTAATTTATACAATCAGTATACTTAAAATAGTCAACAGAATTTTAGATTATCTAGCAAAAATAATATTAAAATTCATTTCAGAGCTGGTATCATTCAAATATGGCCAATATATGGTAAAGAGGCAGCTGGATAGTTATTTTGAAAAAAAAAAAAGTGCATAATCCCTTCCTTACTTCTTTCAAAATGATATATCCTAGTGGGATCAAAAAAATTTTAAACAAGAAAACAAAGGAAAAATCAATTTTTTCATCCCTTTCTTAGAAGACATAAATGAACCAGAGTGTGGACCAGGGACAAGTAGGCAACATAAGCAACCTAAACCCATGAGCCACCAAAGTTATGAATCTCTATTCACTACCGTCCAGAAGCTCAAGATAATACAAACTGAGAAGAATCAGAAGTTAGCTTTCAAGTTGATAATAATATTCATCCATAATACTGTTTCTTAAAGTGTGATCCATGAATCACATACATCAATTACCAAATAGATTCTTAAATAAAAATGCAAATTTGGGGACAGATCTTTCAGTTCTGTCTAATATCTGTTAATATTTCTAGGAGTGAGACGGAGGGATACAGGGATATATATACTTTTAACAAACAATTGAAGTGATCATTAAGCACATAAATATTTAAAGTTAATTTACGCTTTCTGAATATATCTCTTCAGTATCTAACAGGGTATAGTTCCTCTTTTTACTTCTAGTAACAGGAGTTATATGTTTTGATCAACAGCCCCTTGTAAAAAGGTGGTTGGTAATATATTATACTGGAGTTTCAATTTGCTGTCAATTAATTAAATGTGTCTGTGCACTAAAGTAGGATATTACACTTATCTTGGAGTATTAAAAACACATCATTGGAATAAATAATTTAAAGTTTTGAAACATTTATATGTAGATGAGGATTGTAGTTATCAATTATCTTTGTCACCAAAGAGATTTTTCTTTGTTTTACTTTTCCATTTTCTCATCTATAGAAGGGAGATAACAATACAATTTCATATAAGGCTGTTGTAAGAATTAAGGTACCAAAGTTGGCTGAGTATCTGGCAAATCATATGTATCTAATAAGTTTTATATTACATATTATCTAGAACATTTTATATTCAAATACAAACATTATTCTATTGAGAATAGACTGTCCCAGATCATCACAAGTTAACTCTAAATAGTTGTTGACTGGCAAAAACAAACAAAGAAAGAAACAAACAAAACTATGTGCTATTAATGGCTGTGAGGATTTTAAATGTAAATTAACAACAACAAAAAAATTCTAAGCATATTAAGTTACCTAATTTGTTCTCTTTATATATATGTGTGTGTGTATAAAATGTTCTAGATAATATGTAATATAAAATGTATTAATATAAACACATACACAAATCATGAATTATTGGTTATAATATGGAATACAATGCTATCATTACATATCAGTACTGACACAGGACCTAAAGTATATATTTAGCTTCCTTGTAGTAAAAGTTAACTTACAATTATGTATTATTTATAATTATTGTTACACAAATTAAATGAAAGTAATCTCTGCAATGAAAATATTTTATTACATTAATCACACAATATAGATCTTTTATGATCTAAAGCTTTTAAAATCATATATATGAGGTATAAATATGGAATATATACATTTGATATATATGTGTGTGTATGTCTATATATATACCTCAATAGAGCCCAAAACAACACAATTTTACTTTTGTTAAATAAACTAAACAGTAGTGCTTGAAGACAGAAATTGTAAAATATTAGAATTAGACAAAATACAAAAAGGTATGTGACTATGTTGGCACTTTGAAAAGGGTCCCAGCAATACTAATTTACAAATGTGTAATTTTTTATGTGTGGTTCTAAGAGCATATTTAATATCAAATAGGTTTGCCAGGGATAAATTGTAGTACTTCAATTTGATTTACTGAACTAGGAAAATGAATATGAAAATTGGCTTCTATGAGTGCTGAAATGAGAGGCTTATAAAAGATTGGATAGCTCTGTATTCCTTACATATTAATTTAGTGATGCATCTTAATTATGTTATGTAATAGAGCTTCTACCATTAGCTCAAGTAATATTAGAATCTAATCCATGGATATTAACTTCCTGCCACACCACTCATATTTGCTTCATTCAAAACTTCTACTACAATGTCCATCTTTCAGGATGGACATGGAGAAAACAGACACTCACCACTATAGTCCTGACTGGAAAGCAGAGAATAGGAGCCTCTAAAATAATATGAGCCACAATTAGAAAATAAAGTGTAGATTCCTGGAATATTATTTTACACTTTGAGTTTCATTAAAAATAAACAAACATAGAAACAGAAACTTTCTATTAAGATATTCACAAAAGGTTGGGTGCAGTGGCTCAGCCCTCTGGGAGGCTAAGGCAGGAGGATTACCTGAGTCCAGTAGTTTTGAGACCGGCCTGAGCAAGAGCAAGACTCTGTCTCTACTAAAAATAGAAAAGTTAGCTGAGTATGATGTCATCTGCCTGTAGTGCCAACTATTTCAGAATCTGAGGCAGGAGGTTTTCCTGAGCCCAGGAGTTTGAGATTGCAGTGAGATATATAATGAGCTATAAATGCACTCTAAAAAAGATACTCATCAAATATATAAATTTATTCGTATAAAGATTTGTCACTGTTTTACACTTTGAGTTTCATTAAAAAAAAACTCTTTTAAAATATTCATCAAATATATAAGCTATTTGTTTAAAGATTTATATCCATTGTCTAAACCATGTTTTGGTGTTTATAAGCCTGTATTTAAAATTTAATTCAAACAGCAGCATCCTAAGTAGGTAATGTTCATTTTTTATCAGAATAGAGTTTTTTCTGTTTTTATTCTGACTTATGCTTAAAAAGTGTTAATTATATTTGCCCTAAAATAGAATGTGTGCATATGTGTATGCATACACACACACACACACACATAAAACTATAGATGGAATGTTTGTGTCTCCCTAAAATTCAAATGTTGAACCACTCATTCCCACTGTGCTGATATTTGGGTTGACACTTTGGAATTTAATTAGGTCATGAGTGTGGAGCCCTCAGGAATGGGGTTAGTGACCTTATAAGAGGAGATAAGATAGAGCTAATCTCAGTCTTGACCTTGTGAAGATAAAGCAAGGAGGAGGCCATCTACCCACCATGAAGAGGGTTCCCAGCTGAAACGAAGCCAGCTGGCACCTTGATCTTGCAGTTTCTCAGACTATGAGGAATAAATTTCTGCTGTTTAATCTATCCAGCCTATGGTATTGTTCTAGCTGTCCAAACTGTCTAAGATATATACATATATGAAATGCTTTGAGAAGCCTCATAAGTGCAAAATTATTTTCATGAAGTTTAGCTTCATGAAGAGAATTTTATGGGAAATACTTGAGTCTGAAAAAAATTGTGAGTAAGGATCCAAAGGGAATAATCTGTTGAACACTCCAAGAAGTTGCTATCAAAGTTAGTAGAAACTTAGACCAAAACGCCACAAAAAAAAAAAGAAAAAAAGAAAAAAAGAAAGATGGTGGTATGTTCATATGTTTATTGGTAGGAAGTTGAGGCATTTCTTGTCCCATATCCTCTGTGTAGTAGGAAAAAATGGATCTGGAGATAGCCAAGTGGTAGTGGGATAAAGGAGAGTAGAGGATATCTAGAAAAGTAGCTGGAGAACCTAATAGAAAAATAAGAAAAAAATGGAAACATTTCAAGGAAGTACAAAAAACTAAGTTGAATTTATACGTCTGCTTGATTGATCTCTCCTGCTTCTCATCTTCTCTTTACCCCATTACATTTTTCATTTTTCCAACCATCTTCCTTAAATCTCTTCCTTTTTCTTCATGAATCTTTGCCTCATCTTGTCTGTTTACACTCCATAGTGACAATCCCCACGGTCACAGACCCAACATCCTCTACTTTTTTTTCCCCTTTTGCCACATCCATGACAATTCTCAAATCAGATCTATCCTTCCTAATGAAGAGCCCCCCAAAATAACCCCTACTCTGTAACACAAAGATTTATGAAGATCAACACAAATGATGATGTGAACATTTACATTTTCATAGACTATAGTCAGTAGAAATAGTCTTTGGATTTGGTAAGATTATAACTGGCAAAGCTTTACTTAAAGGTGAAAATAAATTTAAATAAATGAATCTAGATTTTATTTTCATTTTATTTATTAACAATATAGATTAAAAAGATAAAAGAAAATATATTTCAATAAAATTGTTAATATGTAATAAGAAAGAACATGGTAACATCTTTTGGCACAGTCAATTACACTATTTGTGTTTTTGTTATCCTTTTATAAAGAGAATATATTATTGTTACAATTGCCAGTTAGAAATCTGAGGTTATGTTTTCCCAAAAGAATCATCATTTATTCTGTCAATTTAAATTACCTTGCTTAGCATCCCATAAATAAATGATCTGTCATTTGTCATTATTTTTCAAATATATAAATGCTGATAACTTTTTTCCCCAAAGTAATACTTTTGATATCACTGGAACTTTTTATTTTAGAAAAGATCAGAATGATATGGAATACTTACATTTTAAAACAATAGTAAGTATCTAAATAAAATATAGATATATTGATAGATTCAATTTACATTTCAATAAAAATCATTATTGTGAATCTTTTGAAATCTTCTGTAAGGAAATGTTTTTAAAGATCTTATATTCAAGACAATATTTATTTTTGCAAAGATCACATGATAAAGGGCAATTATACTTAGTAAGTTAACTAGATTGCTTTACTATTAAAATATGTAAAAATTTTACAATTTCATTACCTAAAAGGAAATTTCAGTAGTTGAAAAATAATTAGTAATTTAAATTAGCATATTTCTGATTAAAACATTTTAACTTTATTGTCTAATATATCCAGTATAGATATGATTTTGATTTATTTTTCAAGTTGCATTTATAATGGGTGCTTCTGATGACAATTTCTAAGAGGAATCTCAAATAATATTTATTAAATGAAGAAAACTATTAGAAGTGGATCTAAAAAGACAAAGTAGAAAACATCCTCAGGATAAAATCAGGCAAACTTAGGTAAAAATAATTTTCATTGCTAAGATTTATCTGTCATATACCCTGGAGTGAAGCAGAAAGAGCCCATGAGAAAAAAGAGTGATTCTTTCAGCCTAGCTCATTCTCTCCTACCATGGTAACTTACTAATTTTACCAACTATATGAGGTAGTGTTGGAGTTAAAAACAGAGACAGAGATAGATACATAGATAGATTTTAAAACCACAGAGAAATTCTCCTATCCTATTCTCAGGCCCACTTTTAGAGATAATTGTATGGATACCATTCTCCTCTTTCCCCTTTACTAGTTTTCGAGAGTAACCATAATTAACTACCATATACTTGATGACTTAAAACAACAAAATTCATTTTCTCATAGTTCTGGAGACTAGAGGTTGAAGATCAAGAGGTCAGCAGAGTTTGTTCCTTCTGAAGGCTGTGAGGGAAGGATTTGTTCCAGGCCTCTCTTCTTGGCTTGTGGGATAGATGACCTTCTCCCTGTGTCTGCTGTTTGTATCAGTGTCCAAATTTCCTCTTGTTATAAAGACAACAGTCATATTGCAGAGGGCCCACCATAAATACCTCATTTTAACTAATTACACATGTAAAGACCCTATATCCAACTATGGCCGCATTCTAATGTTCTTGGAGTTAAGACAACAACCTGAATTTTAGGAGACATAATTCAGTCCATTACAAATTAGTCCCCGAATATTTAGCATTATTAATTTAATATAATGGTTAATAAAGTTATATTTTTAATAACCACAAAATAGTGACCTCCCTTTATGAAAAGTACTAATCTTCATCTTTCTCCTTTGTTTCATAGTTTATGTTTTTATTTATTCAGTTGGTTATCTATATATATTTAATAATATAATTATAATTTTATATATGGATAATATCTTTCTTGCCCTTTTTGAGATATTTTTCCTCTGCATATTTCATTTGATGAGTTGTAGTTCATGCAAAAATTATGTGCCTTTTTATTCCTTTCATAAAATAAAAATCCAATTTCTTCTTGAAGATGATGTCCTCTGAGTTGGCTGGATTTCTATCAGAATTTGAACAAAATTATTTCTCAACCTATGGCACAATACTCATCTTAGCATTCCTTTCGATTTCATTTCTTAAAATTAATTCTACTCTTCCTTTATTTTTCTATTGTTCTGTTTCACAAACTCGGCATAAGTAATTCTTTAGTACCATTACACATTTTACAAATCTATTTAGTCTTACACTTTATTGTTTTTCTTGGGTACATAATTCCAGTCTTAAAATAATTCCCTACTAGAACTTTGAAATTAAAATCTAATGTTGCTAAAGAAAAAAAAATATGGCACCAATGTGAATCTTATTTATTTGTAAATACCTTCCTCTTAGTGTTTCCTTTGTTGAGATATGTGATAGTCCTCTGATATTAAAAGCCTTGAAATTTCTATTATCTGGTTAATTGTTATTTCCCTTATATTTTGTCTTTCTACAATGTCTATTATAAGAATTGTATATCTACATACAGTATACAGTAATCTGTATCTTCATGTGGGTTAACTTTTCTTTGATATGTTCCATATCTTCTCATTTACTTCTATATTTGGTGAGGGACTGATTTCATGGACTTTAATATCCAGTTCTTCTGTAAGTTTGTTTTGTTTTAGCAATCATATTTTGAATTTTCATTTTCAAGAACCCATTCTTGTTCTCTAATTGCTATTTTCCCAATATTATTTTCCTTTTGTAATGGTATAATATCTGTTCAGATCTCTCTGTTTATATCCTTCATTGTCATCATTATTATCTTTCTCAATATCCTCACCATAATCTCAATCACTTTTTAAAATTTCCTTAGCTTCTTGATTTATTGGTGTTTCTTTTAGAGTCTATTTGTTTGTGTAACATAGTCCCTCTCTTTTGTATTGTTTTGTTAAAGATTTGGAATTCCTGATGTCCATTCATATTTATAAGTCAATTGTTAAGTTGAGCCTTTGGGGAAACTGGCATACATTTATTTTCTCTGCTGTTCTGTTGCTCTCCCTTTGATTAAGAGCATAGATGTGTGCCCACCTCCATTGGTGATGCCTTGTCTGATGTGGAGCCTGAGAATACCATCTCTCCAACAGTTATCTCCCCTATTTAGGTCAAAGTAAGTTTTCAGCTATTAACAAAGATAACATGAATTCTTGCACTCTCAGAGCAATGATTTATTTTTAGCAGAATTCTAGTTTTAATCACTGCTCATTGCTTTCCTTATGATTGGTCCCCACTCAATTTCTGTTTTATACCCATTTGCCATAAAGACCTGGACATGCTATGGGGACTCTCCTGAGAGAAAAAGCTACATCATTGTTTTGTCAGTGTAGTGTACTAGATCTTGTTTCTTCTAGTTTGCCTATCAGTAAAATGCAATTTGTATAAAGAAATCCATAAATTATGCACTATCTCTGGTTTACTTCTATACTACCATTATCACCTTTACTTTATTGTAGTTTGTACTACATTACTGTTCTTTCAATGTGATTTTATGGGAAGTAATAGATATAATAATGATAGCAAACATAAACACAAAAACTCATACATGTTTCCCATATATGGTGCATAAATATGCCCTATCTATCTATCTATCTATCTATCTATCTATCTATCTATCTATCTATCTAATCTATCAGAAAGAGAGGATTCATTATAAAGAATTAGTTTACAGGATTACAGGATTACATAGGGTAAAAAGCCCAAAGATTTGAGGTCTGTAAGGTAGGTAAAGATCCAGGAAAACTTTAAAAATATATAGTTTCAGTTCAAGAGCCCGTAGGCTCAAGACCCAAGAAGAGTTTATGTTTCAATCTGAGTTCAAAAGCCAGAAAACAGCAATGTTCCCACATCAAAATAGTCAGACAAAGGGAATGTTCTCTTAATCTTTTTGTTCTACTCAAGGCTTCAATTTATTGATTGGATGAGATCCACCCACATTAGGAAGAGCAACTGACTACTCAATCTACCAATTCCACTGTATATCTCATACAGAAACATCCTGATAGACACACCCAGAATAATGTTTGGCCAAATGTTTAAGCATGGCCCTGGCATGTTGACAATGAATATTAACCATCACAGGTAGCAAACATTATTTGAAGTTTATAATGTGTTTGCTATTGATATTATATATATCATAGTGTATATACTATTGACTCTTTTATTCTTAGTAGTTACATTCTGTTGTATAGGTGCAAAAACTGAATTACTGAATACTGGACCATCGATCTTGGAGAAAATACAGCATTACGTTTTTCTGAACCTCTAATAATAATATTTAATTCAATCTGTCAGTGTATAAACTAGTTCTTTAAAGTCACTATATTTCATATATATTGTTTATTCATACCCATTGAACTCATGGCCAACAACATTATAACTAATGTTTAATTAAAACTTATCTAAAAGAGGTACAACATTTTTTTCTGTCAGGCACATTACATCTGTCTTGGGCTTGGGAACACTAGAAAGCACTTCAGCACCATGTTTGGGATCATTTTAAAGAGCAAAATCACCAACAAAAAGTGCAAAGATGCAAAACATGTGGTAATAAATAGGCTGCAAAAAGGATATCCTAATATTTCTACCATATTAAAGCTGATATAAGACAGCAGAGCTTTACTTCAGCTGGGAATGTTTGCTCAACTGACCCAAATTTTTCACCACTACACATGTCTGCACATCACTGAAAAATTGCCTCAGGAATCCACAAATAATGAGGCTGGAATGTATATATTACCATCTCACAGGTGCTGTTAGAAGCATGTACATTCTTTAACTTACAGTAAACCCGGGATCCAGATACTGTTATTATCTGTGTTTTAGAGAAGTGGAAACTTATACTCAGAGATAATTAAATAAATTGTCTAGAGTAACAAAGCTATTAAGTGTTTGACTACAATGTGAATGAAACTGGATATTTGGGCTCCAAAGTCTTTTCTCGTATCTAGTGTGTAACTCCCAAGATCAACTAGAAAATTATTTCTTTACTTTTAACAAATATTTGAATCCACATATTTTAGCCAGATCTCTAGATTAGAATACGTTTCCATAACTTAATAGCAGAGAAATGCAAGAATTAGATTTTGTTAATAATTTGTGATTAAATACAAAAATTTGTTTGAAAATAAAGACCATAGAAACATAACTTACTATTTTGTAATCAGCTTGTTCAAGTTATCTTATTATTTTGTAATTAATAAAAATTAAGTAGAACATTTAAATTAATTGAAAAGATGAACAATAAATATGCAATTATAGAGAAGATTTGCAAATTTCACTGCAAAAAATTAATAACTAAGCACACCTTAAATGTACGTGCTTGTTGAGTTGGCTACTTTTGTAGTAAGTTGAGATCTAGTATATTTTTTTTGCTTAGATGCTTATTAGTAAGTCATTTGAATGACATAGCTGAGGAAATGAACAGAGTTTCTACTTCCAGTCAGCTTCCTCTCTGGCTAAGAACAGGTGCTTTCATTGCCTTTATACTTCTCCTGTGGGTGAGTTCTTCCAGCTCCTGAGGAGGTGTTGATGTGCATCAATTTCATCAATATCAGCTTCAATCCAAGGAATGTTGTTTTGAAAATAGCAGGGAACACAAACCATCTGCATTTAAGTACTTGACATTTGGTAAAATACAACAGCTATACCAAAAACTCCAACTGTTTGACTTGAATACATATGATCTTTTCTTTTTCTATTTTTAGGGGACAAAGGTTCAAAGAAAGCACAGTTACTGTTTAATGAAAACAGCAGGCAATGCATTGCACAGAGAACTGCTCTCCTATTCCCATTTGAGAGACCTGAATTTTAAAGACTCAATTCCTCCTTGGAAATCATCCTACTTTTTATTCAAATTACAAACATTCAGGTTACTGACTACTGTTTGAAGAAGTGAAAAAGATTTTCAATTTGAAATTGACATAAGAATACTTTTTGTTCCAACTGGGAAAAATAATTTAGCTTAATGTTTAGGAATTTATATGTAAAATAATACATTTTTAAATAAGGCAAAATAAATTTCATACTACTATTTTCTTCCTTCCTTTTTTCCTTTTTCTCTCCTTCTTTCCCTCTCTCCTGCCTTCCTTCCTTGAACCATCATGTCATAGTTGTCTGTTCTTGGTTCTTGGTGTGCTCTTGGCTGAAGAATGACCAGACACCCCAAAAGAAAGCAAATGTGAAATGAAGTTTATCGAGGAAGGGCAAGATAGGTATACAGAGCAAGAGCAAAATACAGGTTTACAGAGCAAGAACAAGATATGTTTAGCATAAAGGAAAAGTGGCACCCCCTGTGATAGCAAAAGGGATCTGGTAATTGTCTGGGATCTTGTTTTATAGTGTCTGGGTCAGACATCACCATTGACCACTTTCATGGATAGTAAATGACATAATAATTGGTCTTAGGTTATTTTAGGTAACTTTCCAGACCCTATTGTGCCTGGCCCATGGCTGGGGAATTCCCTGAATACTTTTGCATAATAGCAGGGTTTCCTCCTTCCCCCAGGTGTGGCAGTTTCGAGGGGCAGGAATAAGGTGAGGAAGCACCAAGATGGGCACTTGCTTTTTTCCTTCTTCCCCAGGTGGGGCAATTGCTCAAGGCAGCACCAAGGTCAGGTGCCCAGCTTTGTGGCTAGGAAAGCCAGAGATCCCTTGCTATCTAGCTATCTACGTAACAGATCCCTCTCTCTTTCCCTCTCATCTCTCACTCAGTTCTCTGTCCAAGACCATTCTGTCATTTCATTGACACATATTTGATTCTGTCATTCGTTCTCTGTATATTAATTTACTGTATATTTTCATTGAAAGCCTGATATGCACCTATTCCCATTCTAAATGCTGTGGATAATCCCCCAAAGTCTTTCTTGCCATGTAGTTTACATTCATGAAGAGAAAAAATATATTAAGCTAAATCAATGATTTAAGTATTTCTTTTAAATTAATTACAATCTTTTCCAAAATAATTATATTTTTGTTTTGGAAACATTTGGATATATTTATTTTACTCCTCATCAATGCCCATGTCTGATTTTGAATTAAAAATTTCTAATTATAAATACAACATAAAGATAAACATATTTATGGGCCATTGTTCTTCCCACAATTAATATTGAAGGCATATTATAAGGGATTTAAGCAGTTAATCTGTATTCATCAGGAATAAAGCCCATAAATCAACTTAGAAATCTAAAAATCTTTGTTCAAATGACCAAACACCAGACTGATGGGCCCAGATCCTAAGACAAGCTCTACACTAAATGGTTCCTTAAGGATTCACTTTATATGGAGTCTATTATTTCCCTCTCTCTTTTCCTTTGAAGAGATATGCATGTGTATTTAGGTAAAATAGATTTTTGTTCTTAAAAGAATGCATGAGAAACCTTTTCATGTCATTTAATTTAAATTTAAAACAAGAGGGGACAAGATAGCTGACTAGAGATATCACTTGTTAGACTGTTCCAGAGGGAAGACAGGAATTCTGACAAAAAAGAGAGGAGAAGAGATTCAGAATGGGTGTGGATGATAAAGAATGGTGCTGGGGCCTGCCAAGGATTTCAGAGGAAGACTGCAAAGCAGAGAAAATAGACAATAAAGGAAAAAAGATATTAGCAGTGTCAAACCCAGAAAGGCTCCAAACCCAGTGAAAGGGTAAGGGGAATCTCACACTCCCACTATCATTCTGAGGCCAATGGGCTACCGAGTTTCTTGGAGACTTTACCATCCCCTGGGAGTCCAGATTCTCATCCTTATTTAGTCTTTTCTTTTTGAGTGTAGAGTGTAGAAATAAGTACAGACTGGATTCAAAAGTTATGATTCTCATCTTTATACAGTCTTTTATACCTGAATATAGTCTTAATCATCTAATTTTGGATTGACAATTAGTTTAATGTGGTTTTTTTTTTTAATGAAAAGTCAGGTCTTTAGTTGAGACCAAGAATTATCTTATCATTATTTAGTGACAATGCATAATGAAAAGAATATCTGAGTAATATCAAAAGACTTTTTTTATGAACTTTCATTAGAAACCTATTACAATTCATTTGAAGAAACTGACATGTAGCATATTGCTGTAATTTACTTTTTTCTCATACGAGAATAAAATCTAGCCTCCAAAATTACTGAAGAAATGGGGGAAATTTACTTAGATTCCAATCCAAGGCAATACAAAGAAATCTGGAGTACCTGGTATGGGAAGAATTACTTGTGAACAACAAAATGATGGAGATGTGATCAGTCATGGAAATGATAGCATCTTCAGTTGCTAATAATTAGAAGGGTTTCACCACCATATCAGAATAACTTACTAAATAGTATGCTTGAGATTTTTAAAACTCTATTTATTAATAATAAAACTCTTATTATGATAATTTTATAAGACAGTACTTCCATTAAAAAAACATATCTTTATTGAAATCTATTTTCAAGACTTTTTTGTGGAACATTCTTTTTTTATTTCAAAATATTCTGGGGTACAAATGTTTTTGGTTAAAAGGATTGCTTTTGTAATGCTTGAGTCAGGATTATAAGTGTGCCTGTCACCCAGATAGTGTCCATTGTACCCATTAGGTAGGTTTTCACCCATCCTCTCCTCCCCACTCCCCACTCTTCCCTGATTGATTGCCATTGAATTATACTTCCTTCTATACACATGTGTGATCATCAGTTAGTTCCAATTTAATAGTGAGTATATGTGGTGTTTGTTTTTCCATTCTTTAGACACATCACTTAGGATAATGATCTACAGCTCCATCCAAATTGTTGCAAAAGGCATTAAGTCATCCTTCTTCATGGCTGAGTAGTAGTCTATGCTGTACTACATATATCACATTTTGTTAATCCACTCATGAATTACTGGGCATTTAGGTTGAGGTTCACATCTTTGCAATTGTCAACTATGCTACAATAAACATTCAGGTGCAGCATTTTCAAGACTTTTTTTTTTTAACATTATACATAGGGTTCCAAAGAAAGAACGTATTTCAGGCTTAGATAGTCTATCAAACCCAGCTATAGTAAAATATACTTTATATGACAGAAAGGCCAACATACTTGAATTGATTTTACAGCACATGTCAAGTATCTATGAAGAAGTGGTTTAGCCCATTTGAAACTCATTTTGTCCACTGAAGCTAAGGATACATAGATTCCGTGAAAATAAATGAAATGATTGTTATGAAATGCTATTTCTAGGACATAACAATTCCTTTTCTCTCACACGTATACAATGTATAAATAAGAAAAAATGAACAAGATATGAATAAGAATAGAATAACTCACATTTGAATGTCAACCTACAAAAGAGTAGCAGCAATTCAGAAATTAACTTGGATTAGATGGCTTTACAATTAATCTTTATCAAGTGGCAAAACCAAATATTGAAGCAAAAATTAGATGAAGACCTAGTAATTGACATAAATTTTTCATTGCCTTTCTCTGTTGCATACTATTGGTTCTTATTCTTCTTAATATTTTAAATCACTTTTTTTTTTTTTTTTTTTTTTTTTTTTTTTTTTTTTTTTGGACATATACCACATTTTATTAATCCATTCTTTGATTGATGGGCACTTGGGCTGTTTCCACAGCCTTGCAATTATGAATTGTGCTGCTATAAACATTCGAGTGCAGGTGTCTTTTTTGTAGAGTGTCACTGGATCATTTGGGTAGATGCCCAGCAATGGGATTGCTGGATCAAATGGTAGATTCACTTGTATCGCTTTAAGGTATCTCCATATTGCTTTCCACAGAGGTTGAACTAGTTTGCAGTCCCACCAGCAGTGTAGGAGTGTTCCTCTCTCTCCGCAACCACGCCAGCATTTATTGTTTGGAGATTTTTTGATAAAGGCCATTCTCACTGGGGTTAAGTGATATCTCATTGTGGTTTTGATTTGCATTTCCCTGATGATTAGAGATGTTGAGCATTTCTTCATATGTTTGTTGGCCATTCTTCTGTCTTCTTTAGAAAAATTTCTGTTCAAGTCCTTTGCCCACTTTTTAATGGGGTTATTTGATTTTTTCTTCCTAATTTTCGTGAGTTCTAAGTATATTCTAGTTATCAGTCCCTTATCGGATGCATA
This sequence comes from Microcebus murinus, assembly GCF_040939455.1. Classification (NCBI taxonomy): domain Eukaryota; kingdom Metazoa; phylum Chordata; class Mammalia; order Primates; family Cheirogaleidae; genus Microcebus; species Microcebus murinus. The sequence continues at coordinate 21,940,747 of NC_134114.1, forward strand.
GGATGCAAAAATTTTCTCCCATTCTGTAGGCTGTCTGTTTACTTTCATGACTATTTCTTTGGCTGTGCAGAAGCTTTGTAGTTTGATCATGTCCCATTTATTTATTTTTGTTGCTGCTGTGATTGCCTTTGGGGACTTCTTCATAAACTCTTTGCCCAGGCCGATGTCTAGGAGAGTGTTTCCAACTTTCTCCTCTAGAGTTCTAATAGTTTCATATCTTAGGTTTAAGTCTGTTATCCAGCGTGAGTTGGTTTTTGTGAGAGGTGAAAGGTGTGGGTCCTGTTTTAGCCTTCTACAGGTGGCTATCCAGTTTTCCCAGCACCATTTATTGAAGAGGGATTCTTTTCCCCAGCGTATGTTTTTGTCTGCTTTGTCAAAGATGAGATGGCTATATGAGGATGGTTTTATATCAGGATTCTCACATCTGTTCCACTGGTCAATATTCCTGTTTTTGTGCCAATACCATATTGTTTTAATTACTACAGCTTTGTAGTATAGTTTGATATCTGGCATATTAATGCCTCCCATTTTGTTTTTGTTGCCTAGAATTGCTCTTGATATTCGGGGTCTTCTTTGGTTCCATACGAAGCGTAAAATTATTTTTTCTATATCTGTGAAGAATGCTGATGGGATTTTAATAGGTATTGCATTGAATCTGTAGATCAGTTTGGGTAGTATAGACATTTTGATGATATTGAGTCTGCCGATCCACGAGCATGGTATGGATTTCCATCTGTTTACATCCTCTGCTATTTCCTTCCTCAGTGTATCATAGTTCTCCCTGTAGAGGTCTTTTACCTCTTTGGTTAAATATATTCCTAGGTACTTTAATTTCTTTGTTGCTATTGTGAAGGGAATTGAGTCTTTGATTTGGTTCTCAATTAGATTGTTGTTGGCGTATATGAATGCCTCTGATTTCTGTGTATTAATTTTGTATCCTGAGACTTTACTAAATTCATTGATCAGTTCCAGGAGTTTCTTGGTTGAATCCTTGGGGTTTTCTAGATACAATATCATATCATCAGCAAACAGTGAAAGTTTGATCTCTTCTGCACCTATTTGGATACCTTTGATTCCATTTTCTTGTCTGATTGCTGTAGCCAAGACTTCCAGCACTATGTTGAACAGAAGTGGAGATAGTGGGCAGCCTTGTCTGGTTCCAGTTCTAAGTGGGAATGATTTCAATCTTTCCCCATTCAGTATGATGTTGGCTATGGGTCTGTCATATATGGCTTGTATCATTTTTAGGTATGTCCCTTCTATGCCTATTTTCTTAAGTGTTCGTATCATGAAAGGGTGTTGAATTTTGTCAAAAGCTTTTTCTGCATCTATTGAAAGGATCATGTGATCTTTGTTTTTGCTTCTGTTTATGTGGTGAATTGCATTTATAGATTTACGTATGTTGAACCATCCCTGCATCCCTGGGATGAAGCCCACTTGGTCGTGGTGGATTATTTTTTTGATAAGTGTCTGTATTCGGTTAGCTAAGATTTTGTTGAAAATTTTTGCATCTATATTCATTAGGGATATTGGTCTGTAGTTTTCTTTTTTTGTTGCATCCTTTCCTGGTTTTGGTATCAGGGTAATATTCGCTTCATAAAAGGTGTCGGGGAGGTTTCCGTTCTTCTCGATGTTGTGGAATAGTTTCTGCAAGATAGGTACTAGTTCTTCTTTGTAAGTATGGTAAAATTCAGGTGTGAAGCCATCTGGACCGGGACTTTTCTTTTTAGGGAGATTTTTTATTGCTGTTTCTATTTCAGCTGTTGAGATTGGTCTGTTCAGGGAATCTATTTCTTCCTGGTTGAGCCTAGGGAGGCTGTGTGTTTCTAGAAATTTGTCCATTTCCTCCACATTTTCCAGTTTGTGTGCATAAAGATTTTTGTAGTATTCATAAATTGTATCTTGTATCTCTTTGGGATCAGTTGTGATATCTCCTTTTTTATTCCTGATGGAGCTTATTAGAGATTTCTCTTTTCTGCTTTTCGTTAGCTTAGCCAACGGCGTGTCAATCTTGTTTATTTTTTCAAAGAACCAACTTTTTGTTTTATTAATCTCCTGAATAGCTTTCCTGTTTTCAATTTCGTTTAGTTCTGATTTGATCTTGTTGATTTCACTTCTTCTGCTGGGTTTGGGGTTGGTCTGTTCTTCTTTTTCCAGCTCTTTGATTCGTTTCATTAGATTGTCTATTTGTGATCTTCTTGCCTTTTGGTTATAGGCATTTATGGAGATAAACTTTCCTCTCAGAACTGCTTTAGCTGTGTCCCAGAGGAGTTGATAACTTGTCTCTCCATTGTCGTTTTCTTCATAGAAGTTTTTTATTTCCGTCTTGATTTCTTCATTTACGAAGTAATCATTTAGTAGGAGGTTGTTTAATTTCCACGTTTTTGTGTAGAAATGTGAGTTTCTGTTAGGGTTGATTTCTAGTTTTATTCCACTGTGATCTGAGAAGGTACATGGTATGATTTCTATTTTTTTAAATTTCTTGAGATTTTCTTTGTGTCCTAGGATATGGTCAATCTTAGAGAATGTCCCGTGAGCTGATGAGAAGAACGTATATTCAGTGGATTTTGGGTAGAATGTTCTGTAGATGTCTGTCAGACCCAATTGTTCTAGAGTTTTGTTTAAGTCCATTATTTCTTTATTAATTTTCTGTTTGGAGGATCTGTCTCGTGCCGTCAGTGGGGTGTTGAAATCCCCGGCGATTATGGAGTTGCTATTAATCCATTTGCTTAGCTCCAGTAAGGTTTGCTTTATGAATCTGGGTGCACCTAAGTTGGGTGCATATATATTTAAAATTGTTATCTCTTCTTGTTGGACTGTGCCCTTCACCATTATATAATGACCCTCTTTGTCTTTTACTACTTTTGTTGGTTTAAAAACTAAATCGTCTGAAATTAGAACTGCCACACCAGCCTTCTTTTGGCTTCTGTTTGCTTGGAATATTGATCTCCACCCTTTTATTTTTAGTCTATGTGCATCCTTGCAGGTTAAATGTGTTTCCTGAAGACAGCATATACTTGGCCTGTATTTTCTTATCCATTCAGCCAGCCTATGTCTCTTGAGTGGAGAGTTTAAGCCATTCACATTTATTGAGAGAACTGATAGGTAAGGTAGATTACTGATCATTCTGTTGGGTTGGATGTTGTTGCTATGATTTCTGTCTTGAGCCATTGTAATATCTGGCCTTTAATATCTTTGGGTTTTGGTTGTTTTTATATCCGTGGATTATTATTATGATGTTCCGTGCATAACGCTGTTTTAAGTACTTCTTGTAGGGCTGGTCTTGTCTTGGTGAATTCTCTGAGCCTTTGCTTGTCTGCGAATGTTTTTATTTCTCCTTCATATATGAAGCTTAGTTTTGCAGGGAATAATATTCTAGGCTGGGCATTGTTTTGTTTCAAAAGAGTGAGAATGGGGCCCCAGTCTCTCCTTGCTTGTAAAGTCTCATTAGAGAAGTCTGATGTTATTCGAATTGGCTTTCCCTTGTATGTCACTTGCTTCTTTTGTCTTACAGCTCTTAGAAGGGCCTCTTTAGTTGATACTTTGGTCAGTCTGATGACTGCATGACGTGACGTCTTCCTGTTTGCATTGAATCTCCCAGGGGTCCTCTGGGCTTCTTGAACTTGTATATCGAGATTTTGAGCAAGACCTGGGAAATTTTCCTCTATTATATCTTCAAAAAGCTTGTCCAGCCCTTGAGTGCTGTCTTCCTCCCCTTCGGCTAAACCTATGACCCTCACGTTAGGTTTTTTCACATAATCCCACAGCTCTTGTAGACTTTGATCTTTTCTCTTGTTTCTCTGCTGTATTTCTGTGACTGATTTATTTAATTGGAAGGTGTTATCTTCAAGCTCTGAGGTTCTTTCTTCTGCTTGATCCACCCTGTTCTTGAGACTTTCCACAGTATTTTGTAGTTCTCTGAGTTGATTCTTCATCTCCAGGACTTCGGTTAAAGTTTTCTTCACTGTGTCAATCTCTTTGTTGAACCTTTGTTCCATTTCTTGGAGGTTTTTTGTGTTTTCTTGGTGTTGGTTATTGAGTTGTTGTTGCAGCTGGGTGAGTGTTCTTATGATCCACATACGAAATTCCTTTTCTGTCATATCGGTTGCCTGATTTTGGTCGGTGTCCGTTTCTAGGGGGCTGGTGCTCCTCCTTGGGGGTGTGTTTTCCGTTTGGTTCTTCATATTTCCTGAGTTCTTTCGCTGATTTCTTCCCATGTCGATCAGTTGTTGTTTCTTTCCTTAGGTTATTGTTTGGGTATTCACATACCTTGTTTAGTTTCTGAGGCGTTAGGTGGTGCCTGTGGGTGAAATTGGACCACTCCCTGTATATTGAGTCAGTGGGTGCCGTGGAAAGGCTGTGCAAGATGCTGTCCCTGTCAGTAGGTGGCGTTTGCTTGGAGGAACAGGCTATGGTGTTGATTTTGAGTCCTGTTATCAGTTCTCGTTCTGGGCGGAGCTGGGTTGGGTAAGCCTGCCCTCAGGCCGTTAGCAGGGGTCAAAGTTCTGTTCTCTGCTGTCAGGGCGGGGCTGGGATGGTCCCGCTCAGCCAGAAAGTCTGGGTGTGGGGGTGGGGCTGTCTGAGACCCACAGTCTGCAGCAGGCCTCGCTTCTTTCCACCCTCCCCAACTCCGCAGCTACTCCTGAGCCTCTGCCAGCAGGCCAGACCACAAGCCACCAGGCCTCCCCGGACTGTGATGCCGGCGGGGAGGTTCCCTGCACAGGAACGCCACCTGGGTTGGGCGCACGGCCTCCTCCTGGGACGTTCCGCCCGATCCGCCCCTGGAGGCACACAGACCTCTAGGACGCCGTTCCGCCCGATCCGCCCCTGGAGGCACACAGACCTCAGTAGGCTGTTCACGTATAATCCTTCTGTGCCCCGGGCAATGCTAGCCCTCGGTGCAGGGGATCTGGTCTGCAGGTCCGACCTCTGGGTCCCAGAGTTCAAACTGTATTCCCACCAGGGAGAGGGTTTCCGGTCCTAATTCACCCACAGGGAGCCCAAGCTGGGTCTATGTCTCTCAGCCTCTGAGTCGGCACCGTTTTCCTGGGAACAAGGTGCCAGCAGCACCTGGGAGGGCGGGCGGGGTCCCAAACGGGAAGGTCCCGTTCCCTGGAGGTGCCTCCGGCTGGTGGCTGTATTGTCTCTCTGGGCAGCCGCGGGTAGGGTCGGCGGAGGGGGGGAGGAGGCAATATGGCGCCTGCCGCGCGGCTCTCCGTGCACACGGAGGTGCCCGGAGGAAGTTGGAAACCTGGTGCCACGTCTGTTACAGGCTCACCGTTGGCAGGCGGCGGCAGTCTCTGGGCTGATGTCCGCAGGTCTCTCCACCCGCTGGGGAGCCCTCCAGCAGTCCCGAATGCAGGGGAGGGGAAATAGCAAATCCACCTACCCTTGCCGCTGGTCTCCGGGCTGCTCCGGTGGTCTCAGCCTCCAGTTCTCCTCCGCAGCCTCCTCCCGTGGAGTCTCCCGGGGTCTCAGGTACCCCTCCTTCCGGCCCTTGTCCGCTGTATGCTCGTCTTCTTGCTTCTTTTCTCTAGTTTCTGCTAGAATCGGTCTTTTCTGCAGAGACCCTCTGTCTGGCGGTGTTATTCGTCCGCCATCTTGCTCCGCCCCCCCCTTTAAATCACTTTTAAATCACTTATATTGGCCCAGTAGTATCTAAAATAGGTAGAGCAACTCAACTTCCTTCAGGCTGCCCTTTCCTTAGAGTATATTCCCCATTTTGTATTGGACAACCAATTTATTTTTCCATTTTTTTTCCATTTTTCCATTTTCCATTTTATTTTCCATTTTTCCATTTTTCCACCACTTCATTTCATTTCTAAGTGCATGGCTACACAAATTTATTATAGTCCCCATAAAAATATATATTTAGTAGCATAAGATAATTAACAAATACTAATAGAGATTCAAATATGGATATCTTGCCCACTCTTCATGGTCTGGACATTTTAGTTAACCAAACAGTATTGTTTGTACAACTTTCCACTATTAGCAGAAAGTCTTGGGACTACTGTTTATATACCACACAGTTGCTATAGGAATATGACATCAGGACCTGCCATTTCTCTTCCTTTTTAACCCAGGAAAAGCAGAATGTATACATTCCTTGCTTACTTTGAAGAATAGCAAGAATCTCATACAGTACTAGTTATGATGTTAATCAAAGTTTATAGACCATAAGAAAATCAGTGATATTTTTCCATTTTAAATTGAATTATCTTCTTGCAGAAAACTTAAATTCTGAATATTTATATTTATGTACATATATGCACATAGTGTGAGCACATATACATCCACATATACACATAAGACTTAGTGAAAGAGTTAGGGAGAAACCTACATTTTTACAGTAAGATGAATTCCATAGGCTATTTCTATCACAATATGATAGCAGAGGAAGACCTAAGAGCCCAATTATTTAAAAGATGGCTATATAGCTTACTTAAGGTAAGCACATAAATGTATCACAGAATATAATTTTCTATTTTTGTTGGACCTTTAACTAAAGGCATAACTTTTTCTTTTGTTATTTTTTTTTCCTGTTTAAAATAGATGATCCAGAAAGTTTCTTTATGTAACCTTTACACTCACCTTCTATAACCTTTTTCACTGAGTCATTAGAAGGACTAGAAATAGAAGCAATAATTAATGAAGGTCACTTAGAGAAGACAAATCAACCTGATTTAACAGGGTTCTATATTCTTTATATATGTGAGTTGACTCTGGGATGTTTTCCAAATCTTAAATGTAAAATTTTCTTGTTCAATTTTCTATTAATGAAGAAGATTTTCTCTTATACCATTCCTTTTATTCAATATTTGTATGATAATTCTTTTTTCATGTAACAATGACTACTTTCAAGAACTTTAATGTGATTTTGCTTTTATTGAAAAAGTATTTCAAGGCTAATGTTATATAATAATGATCTACAATATGAACACCAGATATATGTCTAATACCATAAAACTCTAGTATCAGTTTTATTGAATTTGTACCTCCATTGTGACAGTTACAAGCCATTTTCAATGAAACAATACAGGTATTTACTAATCTTTTACATTTAAGCTTTCTGAATACTGCTGCACTAACATGGAGAATAAAAAAATATTCTGATGAAATTCAATTTAAATTCAACAACTAATAAAGATAGGATAAAATTTTATTTATTTATTTATTTTAAGAAAAGATGAAAGTACAAATATTTTGGTTGCATTTTATTTCTTTGCCTCTCTCTAGCAAGGGTTAGAGGTATGCCCTTCCCCTCCAAATGGTCACCACATCCCTCAGATGTGATTCTACTCCCCAACCCCTGAATCCCTGGTGAACACCACCACTATTTGAGCACCGTAGTGTTAATCAGTCAGTATTAATTTGATGGTGAAGGATAAAATTTTACTATTGAAAATATTATGAAATGTGATATGTGAAAAGTCTATTATTTCATAATTCCTTTATATAAAAGTGAATGATATGTTAGGAATTTAAGTTATGAGTTTAACAACTTTTGTGACATAATTTAAGCAAAATTTGATAATATTTGTATTTGTTTATTACAGAATACATTGTAATTACAGTTCTTTAAAAGTCAAAATAACAAGGCCTTACACATTTATTTTCCATTATGATATTTTTTTGGGATTTTTTTTTCCATTTTTTTGGGAAAAATGAATTTTTATTTAAAAAGTATTGGTAAGTTGATAATGAGTTGAGTCAAGGAATTTTCTATGATTTTAATTGAAAAATATATCTCTGATCTAGTAAGTGTGAATCGGTACACCAATATATCTTTGACATGAGTATTTTCTTAATTTTCAAAATGAAAATATCATCAATAAAAAAGCATAAATACCATTTTCTAAAATATTCTTTTGATTTTTGATCAATTATATTTACATAATAAATTTTCCTCTCTAACACACAGACACTTAATAGACACACATACAAACACATATATACACAAATAAGCACATACAGAAAACTTAGGAATGAATCCAAAGTGTATAAACATGTATGCAGTGAAAATTTCCATTACTGATATCCCATTAATTGATGAGTCAACTAACTGAAGTTCTCTAATCACTGAGGAAAATATAATGACGGATTATCACAGCATAATGAGCACTCATTTTTGAGTGTTTTTATATTTCTACTGATCAAAATGCTTTTTCTTAAAACAGTTCATTCCAGTTATGTTGATGTTACTAATTGAAATTTATTTAATTTATATATGCAGTTATATAAACTGAACTTAATCATCATATACCTGAAACCACAGAAATTCTGGAAGAAAAACTGTGAAAAACTCTTCTGGTCATCAGCCTATGAAGAAAAAAATTATGACTAAGACACCAAAAGCAAATGCAACATAAGCAAATATAAACAAGTCAGACTTAAACTAAAATCCTTCTGCCCATTAAAGGAAATAATCAGCAGAGCAAATAGATCACCTACAGAATGGAAGAAGATTTTCACAAAATATACATCTGGCAAAATCTGGTATCCAGAATCTACAAGCATCTCAAACAAATCAGCAAGCAAAACCAAAATAATCCCATTAAAAAGTGGATAAATGACATGAACAGACATTTTTTAAAACAAGGTATACAAATGTCCAACAAACATATGAAGAAATGCTCAGCATCACTAACCATCAGGGAAATGCAACTTAAAACCTCAAGGAGACACTACCTTACCCCAGTGAGAATGGCATTATTAAAAAGTCAAAAAACAATAGATATTGGTGCAAATGTGATGGAAAGAAAATGTTTACACGCTTTTGGTGGGAATGTAAATTACTGCAATCTCTATGGAAAATAGTATGGAGAATCCTCAAAGAATTAAAAATAGATCTACCATTTGATCCAGCTATCCCAGGACTGGGTGTCTACCTGAAGGAAAATAAATACTTTTTCAAAAAGATGCCTTCACTCTTATATTTATCACAGCACAGTTCACAATTGTAAAGATATGGAATCAACCTAAGTACCTATGAACTGACAAGTGGATTAAAAAATATAGCATGTATATTTGTGTGTCTCTCTGTGTGTACACTGTGGGATACTATTCAGCCATAAAAAGAACATAATAATATGTTTGCACCAATGTGGTTGGAACTGAAGACCATTCCCTATGTGAAGTAACTCAGAAATGGAAAATTAAATATCACATGTTCTCACTTAGGAGTGAAAACTAAGCTATGGGTATACATGGTTGTACAGAGTGGTCTAATGGACACTGAAAACTCCGGAGGGCAGTGAGTAAGAGGAGGGTGAGAGATGCAGAATTATCTATTGGGTGTAGTATATACTATTCATGTTATGGGTACACTATAAGCCCAGACTTCACCACTATGAAATACATCTATGTAATAAAAAGCCACTTATTCACCCTAAATATACTGAAATAAAAAAAGAAAAAAGAGAAAAAAAAGAAAAATTGGGCCCAGTCCAGAGATGATGGCTCATTCCATCTTGCATTCTATAATATTCCTTGTAGGCTTCCCATTAACACCTGGTAGAACTCTTATCTTTTCACACAGAAGAACTGCAGGGACATTAGGGTGGTACTGAAAAGATTTTGAGATTTGCTCATAGGCCTCTCAACCCAAAGAGCTCCAAATCTGTCAGACTTCTAAAAGTCTATCACATAATTGATGCAGATTCACTCCCTCCACTAGGACTTTGTGTACTATAATGTTGAGACTACAGAAGTTTTCACATCACCATTTAACAGCTTGTGTCATAGTACCCGCAACTTCCAGTGTGCTCAGCAAATGTCCTGAGGGAAGTAGCTATGCAATCATGGACTCCTTTTATTTCTAAAAATGCCCATGTTTTCCTCTTTTACACATCAGAATCCTATAGCCTGGCCCAAACCTCTTTCTCAGAATTGATAATTATGCATTGCAAACAAAATAGTTAGTGATCTTCACCTCACCATAGATAGACATTCTCTTTCAGAAATTTTATTTTTTCATACTCCTGCTGTTTCCTGCTGCTTCATACATCTTCATGTTTATTTATTTTTATTTTTTGCAATTTAACTAGCTAGTTCTATCTATTGCAGAGACAGTGTGGCCCTTTGTTGTCCTCCCAGAATCTAGTGTATCTGTTTATCTAACCTGAAAGCTGAATTTTCAATCCTATATATCTTACTGAGAATTAAGAAGTATGTTTGAAAAGGCCCAGTTTATACATCTTACTTAAATCCTCAGTGCCTACTCTTCCCTTCATTTCCTCTTTTATGCCTTGCTACAGACTTCATTTTTGTGACATTCCACAACTAAGTAAATCTCTCTTTAACTCCAAGGATAACAGGACAAAATAGAGAATTTTGTTCTTAGTCAAAGTTCACTGACAGGGTTGGTTTTATTGTCACTGAGGCACTTAGATCCCAGGAGATTCTGTAAAGATCTTATTCTAAATGCTCATATTTTCAGTTTTGTCAACTTTCAGAATGAACCATAGACACTGGCGCCTTATGAAATTGCTTGTGTCAATATATAATTGAAATGTAAACATCCTCACCTAGTAAGGAGCTTTATTTCAAGTGCATGTAAGGAGTTTATAAACATTGTGACTCTCTCTACAATGCTGAATAAATACAGACTCTGCCAGGTAAAGCAGCTTCCACTTCTTATTATCATGGCATCCTCTACATGAGAAATCTTTTCATCATGCATTCTCCATGGTGTCCTTATGACTTATTCTTCTTTCTATTTCTTTTATACCCATTAAAATCCCATGAGTTTTCCTTCTCCCTTTTTTTATTCCTCTTCTTTTTTCACACATCTATGTTTGCCTTGTCTGCTATCTCTTATTCTGGGTGAGAGAGAGTTCACATTAAGAGAGGTTGTTCCATCATTCTCACATTTATCTTAACTGTGGGATAACCATTAAATGATATTTGAGATTAGATTACAATTTACCTCTCCATAGGTGTACACTTAAGAGACCTAGATGGAAACATTTAGATTTCAGGAGACTATTCTTCCCCTGAATTTTTGAATTTTATGTTTTCATTTTGTGTAATCCATTCCAGTTTAATGGTAGCATAAATATTCTTTATTGATAGCTATTGATAACTCTATTGTACTTTGTATGTTTTTGTTGTTTTCCATTCCTTTCAAATAAGCTCATGTGGTATCTAATAAAAATCTCTTTCTCTAAAGTTGGATGCATTTTTTATCCTCTGTTAACTATCTGATGTATCCAGCTTCTTTCTTTCTTCCTTTCATATTCCCTTTGCTTTTAGATGAAAATAATAGTTGGTCTGAAATTCTCATCCAGGTTCTCTCTCATGGATTCCTTTGAGCAATGTGAATCAATAAGTTGTAGCCCATCTAAAAATTAATTAACTTTTCAAATATATCCTACCCATATATACATGTAAATTAAGGTAATTTGAATGAAAATTTATCAGTCTGACTTTTAGCTCAAACCTGCAAGAAATCAATTACTGGTCCTCTATGCTCTCTTTTAATACATTATCTCATTTGTGTATTTTGCCGTAGACTCCTGACTCCATAACATTCGCAGACCTGACCTCTCATGAAAATGGCCCTACTTGTTTCCTTACCTACAATAAGTGTCATCTATTAAATATTAAATAAAGTACTGCCAAAGATATTCTAAACAAAATAGTATAAACTTTCCTTCTTAAATACATCCAAAATTTATGTAAGCACCCATTATAAATAATAATAAAAATAATAATAGTGGTTATGTTATTTGATACCAGAAGATATTACATATAATGTATCATTATATCCAACCTATAACTCTAGGAAGCAGACACAGTTACTATTTTCATTTTACAAAAGAGGAACCTAAAACCTAGAGACATTAACTAATAATATATCTAAGTTCCACAGCTAGTCCATAGGAAACTAAATTTGTATCTGGGCACTTGAACTCCAAAACCTCTTCTCTTATACTGTACTAAAAGTGATTTCTATTACATCCCATTTGATATTCTTGGTTGGCCAATGGGAAAAAGACAGATGTATCTGAGATAATGGCAATGTGCTTACTTAAGCTTAATGAAGTTAAGATTCCATTTGCAGCCGTGGTCTCCTTAATGGTGAAATCAATACATCCCTGGCTTTCTGTGGGCATCTATTGACATAATGAATCTATTTAAGCTATTCTGTTAAATAGAAAATACATAAGTAGTACCTTTTATCCTGGTACATCAGTACCATCCTACCTAGGAAAAAGACACATTTTTCCAACGATAGGAGGAGAAAAAAAAATGTTTATTGTATCATAACTCTCTCATCAGAAATCTCTCTGTAAGAAGAGAAAGTCTAATTTTCCTGTACTATAGGACCTGGCTAATAGTTATGAAAACAAAAAAAATGTGTGTGTATGTGTGTGTGTGTGTGTGTGCATGTGTGTGTGTGTGTGTGTTGGGGGAAGGAGTCATGTGCATTTACAACAGTAGGTCAATAGAATATGGAATATAGAAAAATGAAGAATATTACTGTCTTTAAAATATTTTATGTACTGTGATAAATTCATTTTACTACAACTGCCTTAATATGTATCAGAATGACAATTTTAATGATGAGTATCGAAAAGATACTGTTTAAAACTATAACGACTCATTAGCTTTAGTATGTAATGTGAAGAACTTTAATTTCAACCCTAGACTAAAAATTTTCTCAGCAGGGGACCATTGTCAATTTGGTGCTTGAAGAGGCAAAGCTGTATAAACAATGAGTTTGAAAAGTTGTTATCCACAAAAGGTGGAGAATAAAGAATATCTAAAATCCAAGACTGAATTTTATGAAAAAATACATAATAATAAAAAATACTGAGTTTGATGGCACTAAACACTATGTAGCAATGCCATGGGGAAAACTGCAGGAGTGTTTTCAAGGATTACATTAGGGTGAGAGCATAAAACATGTAAAATGTGTTTTAAAACATATTGTCAGAAAACTTGCCTTTCTTAAGAAAGAGTCCAGGAAGCCAGACTTTTCTGGGTAGCATATAGATCACAGTGAAAGCAGTCAAAGAATATTCTGACCTTTCTTATGTATAGACATTAAATTGACTGTCATCCAAATGCCAGTAGGTAGATGAGAACAAGATTCTTCCCAAAAGTGGAGGGAAAAAAAGATCCTAACTCTGCGGAAAATACCTGCTTGTTCATTTGCTGTTCTATTAAGACATGCTCACTGTGAATATGCTATTCAGGAATTTAAATTATATCATACCTTTACAATAGCAACACTAATTTAATTGCTTATTTTATTAAGATTAACATAACAGTTTCAAAAGTGCTTCTATTTCTTACCAAAAATGTTTTCTAATGTTTAGTGAAAATTGTGATGTGTTCTTCAACACAAATCAACATTAAATGTTTCCCAAGTTGATCTATAGATGCTATATAATCTTTATCAAATTAGTAGGCGGCTTGCTTACAGAAATTGACAAGATGATTCTAAAGTTCATATGCAAATAGAAAGGACCAAAATAGTCAAAACATTTTTTTAAACAGAAGAGCTAATTTGGAGTACTTAACACTTCTCAAATTTAAAACTTACCACACAGCTAGAGTCATTGAAATATTGTAGAACTGGCTTATGTCTTGAGACGTATACCAATGGAATAGAATTATAAATCTAAAAACAAACTTTTACTTTTATGGTTAATTGATTTTCAACAGAAGGTTAATTCAATTCAACTTGGAAATCAGTTTTCATAAGAAATGGTTCCAAGATGATTGGATAGCCATATACAAAATAATCAAGATGGAATTCTAATGCAAAAACTTAACTCAAAATGGATTATAGACTTAAATGAGTGAGAGAAAACTATGAAACATTTATAAGGAAACATAAGAATAAATTTTATGACCCTGGGTTAGGAAAATCATTCTTAGATATGATGTCAAAATTATTAAAAATTGACCAAAGCAACAATAAATTAATTCTAATTCATTAAAATTAAACATACTTTTATGATTCAAAACCAAGTATCAAGAAAATTAAAGAACAATCCACCGAATAAAAAATATATTTGCAAATTATCATTTGTTAAGGAAGTTTTATCTAGAATATGTAAAGTACTTTTGTAGTTAATAATAAATATATAAATAAGCACATTTAAAAGGGGCAAAGGAAGTCAAATAGTGTGGTTCATGCGTATAATCCCAGCTACTCAGGAGACTGAGGCAGGAGGATTGGTAGTTGCCGAGGACTGTAAGGGAAGTGGGAGTGATGAGTCCATAAAATCTTTTCATTATAATGGAGTGTTCTGAAATAGATTGCGGTAATGGCTTCACAGCTCTTTGAATATACTAAAAACCATTGAATTGCACACATTAAATGGATGATCGCATGGTAAGTTAATTATATCTCATTAAACTTGTGTAAATAATAAAATATCTCATTAGAAATGTAATTAGACCATTTATTTTATTAATATATATTAATATTACCATTCTGAGGATGTCAACTTTTTTCCTTTTTCTCAAAAATCCTTTTCTATATCATAGTTTCAATCTCCCAAAGATAACAATGAAATAATATTTTATGGTACTCATAATTATATAATGGTGGAACAATACACTTCTGATATTATCATGCGTCATCATAATTTTCATTTTACTTAAAACTTCATCATATCAATATTTCAGTTGACTTTATCTTTCTTATCATTATATTTCCATTATTTTAACTTAGATGATATGCATGATATGATTTTCAATATCATAAATACATTCTACATTTCAAAATAAAACACTTATTCTAAGCAGCGGTGGTTACAAGAGCTTAGCCCTACAAAACAACAGCTATTGAATAGTAGTTTGTACATAGGAAACAAAGAAGAAATGAAGCAACCTTGTGGTTCAGTATTTCCCTATCTAAAGACAAAAAAGATAAGTGGAGTTGTACATATGAAAATACTGATATTTTCCACTTTACTTTTTATGGTAATTTTTCTCTTATGTTATATAGTTCTATAGATAATATGTCTCTGCATAAATGTGCCCAAGGGAAAACATGGAAAACTTTCTTGACTATGTTGCCTCAAGACCAAGTTAAATTAATCACCAATCCTGCCAATATTATCATCTTTATGTTTAAATAGATCTTCATGTTTTGTATTTTATATTTCTTCACTTTCTGCTAGTCATGATCATATTTATTTTTTTATCTTCTTATAATACTGAATACTGTAAGCATCATGATCATATTTAAGCTTCCATCATCAAGTATTTGACTTACTGTAAATTGCCTTCTGGGACAGATAAATGGAACTCTTTTGAGTAAATTTATTTATCTAAGTAAATGACAAAAAATTTATAAATAATAGATCAAATGAAAGAAAGAAGAGCTAGCAACCATGACCTCAGAGAGGACAAGTGTAATAGAAGGCTCTGGAGACCATCTTTCTAGACTTGCAGCAAAAAGTGATGCAAATACAAACAGTTCCAATGATTCTATTTTTCTATCACCACAGCAGCTGCATTGTCCATTTTGCAATAGATGCAGACCTGCAGCCAGAGATAGGTGGCCCTTATGACTGAATGACATGGAATTGGTTACTTTTTAGCTCTTCAAAGGAATTGATTTTGAGATCTGTGTTGGGGTGTCCACATACAAAAACCAAAAACAAAATAAAACAAAAAACAGACATACAAAAACATTTCCATCAGAAAGGATATTCCAAGGGCTTAGAGGTTATCTACCAGGACCTGAACAAGGGCCAGACCAAAGATATTAATATTTGGAATGTGTAGGCTTACAATATGCAATTTTGAAATAACAGCAAAAACAACAAACCATAGGTACTATGTGATATATTTTTGTTATCTCCCCAAAACTATCCCAAGCATATAATATGAATTAAAAAATCTAATTTGTATAATAAATCTATAGGGCATATTAATCATTTTTTCCAGAGAAGCAGAATCAACAGAATATATGTACAGAAACACATAGAAATAGATTTATTATGAGGAATTGGCTTATATGATATAATATGCTTTCTGCAAGTTAAAGACCCAGGAAAGCCAGAGATGTATTTATAGTGCAACTCCAAAGGCCTGAGAATGGAGAATGATGAGAGCCAACAATGTGAGTCCCAGTCTGAGTATATATATATATATATATATATATATATATATATATATATATATATATAATTTTAAAGAGATTTTATTCTGAGCCAAATTTGAGGACCATGACCCGGAGCCACTGCCAAGAGGCCTTGGGCAAGTAGACTCGATGTGACTGGGTTACAGTTTGGTTTTCACACGGAAAGCTAAAGAAATATTAAATGAAATACTTTCTTTTCAGGCCACATACTGCAGATATCCACCCCAGTCTGAGTCTTAAAGCCCAAGAATCAGGAGCACTGATGTCCTGGAGCAGGAGAGAATGGTCTCAATTTAAGAAGACAGAGAATTTTCCCTTCCTCTTCCTTTTGTTCTACTTAGGCTCTAAATGAATTGGATGATGCCCACACATATTGATGGAGGTGATCTTCTATACCTAGTCTACCAATTTAAATACTAATCTCTTCTAGAAACACCCTTATGAACACACCTAGAAATAATGTTTAACCAACTTTCTGGGCATCCCTTAGCTCAGTCAAGTTTATATATTAAATCTTACTATCACATATGGTTTACACTATTACCTTTATTTACATATAAGGGAACACAAATATGGAAGTTAATAACTTACTAAAGACCACATAGCAAATATTTGTCACAACTATGATTTAAATTCAGTACTGAACTTTGAAAATTGGATGAGATTGTTGAATTGTCCAATTTAACTACCTATTTTTACTTTCTATAGTAGAGTCAAGCTTCCAATAAATTATTCCTCCATTTTGTTTACATATTTGAAGGTAAGCTATCATATTTGGGAAAAATATTCAAATATATCTAAAAATGATTATCTTTATGGTATCACTAAGTTAGTACTTTGCCTCTTGTTTGAGGTGTGTAGTCATTCTGATGCCTACTAACTGTATCAGGGTGTATATCTCTTTCTTTAAACTTCTTAGAGCTTATGGAAGCATAAGTGTTATTTCTGGTGCCTAAACTTTGATAATAATGTTTTGTGACATACAATGTATATGAATATTTCAATGACTAACACAGGCCCTTCCTTGATAAGGAAGGACCAGAGTTTAGTCACCTAATAATTCTCATGACTGACATATTTTAAAAAATTATTTTTAAATTGATAAAAATTATATGTATTTATCATATACAACATAAAATATATTTACCTTATAGAATGGCTCAATTTAAATAAATAACATATACATTACCTAACATACTTACGATGTTTTGTGATGAGAACACTTATAATCTACTTTCTTAACCATTTTCAAAATGCAATACATAATTATTAACTATAGTCACCACGTTGCAGAATACATCTCCAAAATTTATTCCTCCTATTTTAAAATTTACATCCTTTGACAAATATCTCCCCAAACTGACTCACCTTCTCAGTCCATAATAACTACTATTATACGCTCTACTTCTATGAGTTCAACTTTTTAGATTTCACATATAAGCTAGATCATGAGATGTTGTTTCTGTTTTTCTCTGTCTTATTTCACTTAAGTCACATTTTCTAGGTTCATGCTTATTGTCATGAATAACAAGATTTCCTTCTTTTTAAAGGCAGAATAGTAGTTAATTGTGGACATACACCACATTTTTTAATTCACTCATATGCTGATGAACACTTTGGTTGATTCCATATCTTGACTATTGGGAATAATGCTGCAATGAACATGGAAATGCAGATTTTTCTTTGACATAATGATTTTACCTCCTGTGGACACACACCCAGAAGTAGAATTGATGGATCATATGATAATTTTATTTTTATCTTTTAAGAATCACCATACTGTTTTCTATAATGGCTGTACCAATTTTACTAATTTACATTTCCACCAACAGTGTGTAAGGGTTTCCTTTTATCCACATCCTTACCAACATTAATATTCTATCTTTTTGTTGATAACCATTCTAACAGGTGAGAGCTTATAACATTCCAGTTTGAATTTGCATTATTCTGATGAGTAGTGGTTTTGAACTTTTTTATATAGATTTGCTAGTCATTTTAACATCTTCTTTTGAGATATGTCTAGTCAAGTTATTTGCCTATTTTTAATCAGGTTATTTGTTTTTTGCCATTTGAATTTTTATGCATATCATATTAGCCTCTAATAGATCTATGGTTTGCAAATAATTTCACTCATTCGTTGATTGTTTCTTAACTTTGTTGATTGTTTTCTTTGTTTTGCAGAAGATTTTTAGTTTGAAACTTTTTGCTTTTGTTGCATATGCTTTTGGTGTTGTATCCAAAAAATTGTTGTCCACAACAATGTCATGGGGTTTTTCCTTTATGTTTTCATGTATTAAGAGTTTTACAGTTTCAAGCCTTACATTTAAATCTTTGATCCATTTTGCTTTAACTTTTGTATATGGTATGAGAAAAGATTCTAAATTCATATGTAGTCATCTGAATATCAAGTTTTCCCATCACTATTTTTTGAAGACCGTCCTTTCCCCATTATGTGTTCTTGGAACCTTAGTCAAAAATCCTTTGACCATAAATATGTGAGTTAATTTCTGAACTATCTATTCTCTTCCATTGGTCTATTTGTCTGTTTTTATGCCAATACTATGCTTTCTTATTTTGTTTTGATAGCTTTGTAGTTCATATGAAGTCAAGTGGCATGATGTTTCAGCTTTGTTCTTTTTGGTCAAGATTACTGTGGCTATACAGGGTTTTTATGGTTCCATTTGAATTTAAGGGTTGCTTTTTATCCCTATTTCTAAAATGTCATTGGAATTTTGATAGGGATTGCCTTCAAGCTATAGATCATTTTAGGTAGTATGGACATTTTAATGATGTCAATTATGCAAGACCATGAATACAGGGCTATTGTTCATTCATTTATCTTCAAATTCTTTCATCATTTTTAAAATAACTTCCAGTGTATAAGTCTTTCACTTCTTTGTTTAAATTCATTACTAAATATTTTAAATTTTTATAGCTATTGTACATGAGAGTGTTTCTTAATTTATGTTTTTGGACAGATTTTTGTTAAAATGTAAACTGTTAGTGATTTTTGTATTGATTTATATTGATTTTGTATTTTGTTATTTTTAATAATCCATTACATGCAAAGTTATATAAAGGGTGCTCTTTGTATATACTGAGTGATCTTTATTTGTACCCTGGGCTTTCTTCTTTTGAGTTTTACAGAATTAGGTGATTTTACCTGGCGGTAAATTGAATGAATGGCAGTACGCCCAGCTAAACGTGTTGCCCATAATTGATAGTAGACTTCAAGTTCAATCCTAATTATGTCTTTTAATAAATCTGTACACTCAGTTTTAGACAAAAGTAGTTATTGTGAGTAAATTCACATCAACACACTTTGAAATGTTAGAGATTGCATTTCTAGTAATCATTCCTTTCTGTAGTTAAGAGTCCAACAGATTCTCTTATATTGGCTGACAGATTCTTGAACACTGTGATAAATGTGACAATCAATGCCTTGGCAGTCAAAGACACTAGATCTGAATCTAATGGAATGAATTAATATTATGATAAGAAGCTTATGCATTACCCTTATTTCATTACCTGTCTGTAATAATGGAATAATCTACAGTATACACTACATTCTACAAACACTAAAATCATATTTCCACATTTCTCCAATTGCTAAAAATATATAAAACCAAAGTGATTCAAATATTTGGTAGCACTTAATTATCTTTGATTTTCCAAATATCCTAAAGACAGGAAAGAATGATTTAATAAAGAAATCTCACAACTTAATACTAAATTTTCTACATGATCTGTTAAAATCATCCAAGGTCATTTTAAAATGGAGAGGCAATTTTTGCAAATAATATGTCTAAAATGTTATATGTTTAAATTATATTTGCTTCAGAAAATAGTTAAGAATATAGCCCTAATATTGTAGAATATTGTAGAATATAGCCCTAATTTTATAAATTGCATTTGATTACAATGAAGAGTGTGAAACAATTGCTTAGGTGACATGATTCAAATAGATATAAAAGGAAATAAGCATAAAACTATCTGTTATCTCTTTCTAGAATATTTCAATATTAAAGTAAATCTTCCTATAAATTATTATGGTCATTTTCCTGAATAACTGATACACTTAAAGACAAACTAAATACCTATTGTGTGTTACTTCATTTATTGGTGGAAAAATTGATCTGCTTTAATTATGCCTTCAGAAATTGGCAAAAATAGAGTAAAACCTAATATCTCTGTTTGTATTTAAATATTTTAAGAGCATGATAAATATTTTTTTTAAATTCATGTTATTTAAATATATTAACAAATGTGTTAAGTCCAACACTTTTTAAATCATTCTTCTTAGTGCCTTCTATTATAATGAGATATCACCAGTGGCTCCTGTCTTTGTTTAAAATTCTCTGTGACTCAGCTGATGTGTTTTATTATTATTCTTCAAAGAATTAAATTAAGATAGATCTATGATATCTTGCTCTGACAAACTGCCTTTTGAGTGCACTTCTATTTCCCTCTATTTACCTCTATGGTTTACCTGTTGGTTGTTATCCCTGGAAACCTGAGATACTAGTTAAATTTCTCTTGTAAAACTTTTCACTGTAAAAGATTGTTAACATGAAGGCTCATTGAAAACTCTGAGTTAGAGAGAAATAAGCTGAGAAAGAAAATGTGGTTTCTTATAAATATCTCTAACTTCTAAATGTAACTAACATTTAGTAGCAAGTATAAGTTTATGATGGAAGAAATACAGATATTAGATATTTTTTTGTTTCCAACAGAGTTCATATTAGAACAATAATTTCTTTTCCCTTTAGTGTTGGCTAATGTCAAAAGGTTGGATTTATCTAACCAAAGGTATAATGTCGAAGACGCCACACAGAGTACCACCTATTCTACATACCCTGTGCCTCTGCACAACACTTAACATAAACTACAGTTTCCAGATATTTTATAGGATTTAGGCATTTGCAATCAGAATTTAAAGGGTAAGAAGAATTCAGCCTTTGTATTAATAGTCATCAAAATAAATTTAATATCACAGATATAGAAAGCACAAAAGCAGGATCACATTACGATTTTATTATTTATACTTAAACTAAGAAATTATTGTTCTTCTGATCATTGAAACAGGCAAAATATTTTTACCTTAATTTTATAGAGTGAAGTTAATAGCAATCAATTTTTATAATTATAGTACTGGCTAGAGTGATATCTTATCTGCTCTGTAGTCCATCTGCCCTACTTCCAGGATTATTAGTGAATTATTTCAGATTAATAGCTTCAGACAAAAAGCATACATAATATAATGCTGGGAAATGTTAAGTGCATTATGAAGAGAACAAAGGCAGAACAAAAGTCGTGACTAGAGGTTATTTTAGATGGGTTTGTGAGAGAAGACCTCTTTGTAAAAATGACATATAAACAGAGATAAGAGTGAAATAAGGATGGAGCTATATAAATGTTGACTGCAGTACAATGTTCAGACAGATGGAAATGCAAATTTGAAGGCGTTTTCTGCTTTTTGCCTCAAAATGCAGAAATGAAATTAATATCTTTCTGATACATCAATGTCAATGTTTACCATACTACCATTTCTCTGGGTTGTAAGTTCTCATTTGTGTTTCATTGTAAATCTCTTACAAATAATAAATTATATATATATATATATATATAATATGTATGTATGTATATATGACTATTTATTGTTCTACCTTCTCCTCAGCCTGTATCATCAATATTTTTGTTCTCAAAATCTTTATCCAGACTAATAGCATTATGTACTCTTAGACCAGGAAGAAATTATTACATGTATAGTGTTTGACTATTCTTCTTCACATTCATTGAGCATGTTTGTTTTCCTCAATGGTTTATTCCCTTCTCCCAGTCTGTTGGAACAAAAACAAAATACACCATGTTAACTATAGCAAATCACATCTAATTAAAAAGTCTACTCCTTGAATATTGCCCAAATTTCATTACAGTAGTTATTTATGAAATTTATATATTTCTATATTAGCCCTGTCATCTAGCCTGATCCTTGGGTGGCATTGCACCCCTCAAGTGCAATGTGTCTTACATTGGCATAGATGACCTTTTTGATCTACAGTTGGGTCTAGTTTCATCCCATAGAATTATAGGGTTATTGTATTAGAGAATTGTTTAGACTGATACTTCATTGCTCAGAGAACTTTTGATGTTTGTGCCAGAATTTTTTTCCTCTTCTTATGTGTGAATGTAATCTCCATGTTCTCAATCTGATAAACAGCATTTTTTTAAATTTCTGTCTTGCTTTTCTCCTGCCCCAATCTGCCTTACATTTGTATGATGATGATAATAGAAAACTTATCTATAGTCTATGAACGAGTAAAATTAAACCATTTATTCTTGCTAAAATAGCCAATCTCCCATACCTTTTTAATTTCCTTGATTGTGCCTATGCTCTTTCTTCAGCTTGAGTAACTCTCTCTCCCTTACATACTTTATTTCTGCAAAAATCCTATCCACTCTTGAGGTCCTATATCAGTTGGTATAATCCTGATAACTTTCTCTTGTTCCTCCACCTAATATAATTTTATTTTTAACTTTGAATAGGGTTGCACATCTCACTTATCATAATTATATTCTATATTTAAAATATTTACTATGCATCATTTTCTCTAAGGTTAATTTTCCACTGACATCCTCCCCTAATTGTTCCACAGTATGGCAAATTATGTATCTTAAAAGCAGCACTCATTACTACCATGGCTCCATCATGCACCAGTAATAACTGCTTCTCTTGTGATATTTTTTATCTAGGTTGATGGCATTGTTATAGAACAGCTTAGGAGCAAGTATTAATTTCTAGCAAGAAACCACTGAATACATCATTCTTGACTCCTCTTTCTTCCTCACATTTCTGGACATTTCTCTTTACTTACATTGGTTTATACTCCTCTTCTGACATAGCAAATTCCTCACTAGACTGATAATTCTGCCAAAAAATGGTTTTATTCATTTCTATATATCAAATACTATACAATGCTGATTCATAAATTATTAGTTGATTTGAAAAATTATCTCTTAAAATCCTTTCCCTTTTTTATTTCTGGCTACTAACTTTGGCCTCTCTGATGTATCTAAAACAATTAGTTTTATTTTTGCTTCAGTACTTTTATAATTTTTAGGTTCCTCTACCTAGAGCACTTCATCACAGGCAAATACTCAAATATCACCCTCATTTATTTCATTCATATCCTTGTATGTGTTCCCCACAATCTGAAATTATAAGAAATGTGTGGTTGTGGAATTATAAGATATGTGTTGGTGTATATATATTCCCAGCAGGAAGCAAGCTCTGAATTCTTGAAACTTTGTCTTTTTCAACATTATGAGTCCAGTGTTTAAAAATGTCTCTGGCATAATGTAGGCACTCAATTAAGTTGTTGAGTGAATGAGTAAATGATATTTGAACTAATTGATTGATTAATTAAGAATTCTCTAGACCCACCTATGCAATTACTTCAATATCTCAGGCATCTTTTCCCTCTTCACTTCCCACGTCTGAATCTTCCTTATATTTTATCAGGAATATTAGAAAAGTCTCCTAATTGATACTGACCTGGTCTAGGACCCAAATTCTGCTCCTTCACATCACTGTTCCAGTCCATATTATCTTCCATAGGGCTTGGAGTCTGACCTTTATAAATGTTAAATTGAATTATAACAATCTCCTATTTTAACACTTTAAAATGTTTCCCAGCACCAATTGGATCATCCATGTGTTTCATTTGGGAATAAGTTGTCCTTCAAAAAATATGCTCAGTCTCAACTTCCAGCCTTGATAACTACATGCATATTCTAGTACATAGCTGCATTAGACATCTTGCTATTTGCTAAATGTGTGGTTTTGTTTATGATTAGGAGGCTTCTCACCACATGCTATCTGTATCTGAAAATTCCATCACCTTCTATGGAATATTTTCTTATTTCTATCATGGAATATTCTTGGTTCTATGATGGTAATTCTAACACAAATCTAATATTTATATAGGGATAGAGTTGCATCATATATTTTAAAATATAAGTAACACTTGAAATCATAATAGGCTTTTATTGGAGGCTTCAGTATTCAAGATCAGAAAGAATCATGAAGGCAGAAATTGAAGAATTTTAAATAATGGCACTGACATAAGTTGATACCAAGGTATAAATGTTTTAAGTCTGTTTTATTGTGTTTTATTTTTAGTTTGCTCATTTTTTATTACTGGTTTTCTCATACTTCATAAACATCATCAAAAAAATCAATTTTATGCAGAAATACAGCCAAAGCCTGATTTTTATACCTTGATATTTAGTGAATACACAGGATATTTGATGTTACTGTAGGAGTTTTTATACATATTTAAATTACAGAATAATTCTCTAGTAAACAATATTTATATATCTTAATAAGCAAAACTGGAAAGAGATTCACAGTTAAAAAATATTTGCTATAGGCTGGCATTCTAATTATTCATTTATATCAAAATTGTTCATAGTTTCTATTATTTCATTAAAAACTCTATAAAATCCAACATATATAAAAAAGAGAATGTAAAACCTTGCTATTGCAAACAATATCAGTTTAGTGGCCTTAATCTGCCATCTTGTGGTATGAGAGCTTCATCTCACATTTTTACATACATTGTCTAGAAATTTCAAAGTATTTCCTTAGAGATATAAAATAAGCATAAGGGATGACTTTATTTTGTACATTTGATTTTTTTAAAACAGAATTTTTTTTTCACAATTACTTTTTAAATGTGGTTTCACACACACACACTCACATACAAGGTGTTTTTTTTTTTGTCTTGATAATGTTGTTTGTTAAAAGTGTTGTTGGTATATTGATAATATCAGATGCATTAACAAAAGTGTTGCTGGTCCAGCTAATATTTGATTATGAGTATTTAGGAGCTAAATTACAAAAATGAAAATGAACTAATTTTTAGATGAGCAGATCACACTAAATGCATACTGAGAATAAATAGTTCATATCATATGGCCAGAAATTAACATATTCCATATTTTGTGATAAGTGAACATTTTTGCCACTAAGATATAATAGCTTCATCTAAGGGAGCCCAGGTAAACAAAACTATCTTACATTTTATATGGGAACAAATAACTTTAAATCATGTCATCAAAAATCTGAACAGTACTCTAAGCAATATTTCACTGGAATAAAAAAAAATTGAGCCTTTACATCATAACTATTGCACAGAACCAAAAATGCTCATTTATTTTACTCTTATTAATCTATTATTATAAACATCAGATAATGTTGAAATTAAAAAGTGAATATTAGTGTACTCTTTTATAATTTTGAAGCTATACTGAAATACCTTAGCAATAATATCATATGAACAAATAAAAATCCATACATCATTTCTGGGAGGAAGGATTGACTATATATGTTAAACATGCTTGTTTTGGAGAGTAACATCAGGAAAATAGTGGAGCAAGAAGCTCCAAACTCCAATCTTTCACCAGAAATATATAAAAAATGAATAATCAGAAACTTATACCACCAACTCTGTTAGAACTCTAGAAAGCATTCAAAGTCTTATAGCAATGAATGAAAATTGAATCAGTGAATGTCAGCTTAATAATTACCCTGGAATATGAGGCAATCTCAGCCAAAATACTGGCTGAACACAAGCTAAGCCCATAATAACCAATACAGCAAACAATGGAGAAGGGGACTATCTAATAGTCAGAGTGGTTAACACATTATAATATTCAAATGCTGAATTTTCTATAAAAAACCCCACAAAGCTATACAAAGAAATCAGAATTATTCAACGTTCAAAGGAAAATAGGGAAAAAGAAAAAAAAAAAAAAACATTGACAGAAATGATCCCTGAGGAATCCCAGACATTGGACTTACTAGACAAAGACTTTAAGCCAATTGTCTTATAATAGTTCAAAGAGCTAAAAGAAACTATGAAAAAGAATTAAAGGAAACTAAGAAAATGATATAGGAGCCTAAAACATCAATAAATACATAAATTATATAAAGGAACCACATATAACTTCTGGAGCTGAAAAGCACAATAATGGAAATGAAAAATTCACAAGAGGTCTCCAATAACAAAATAAGCAGTCAGAAAAAACAATCAGTGAACTTAAAATTAGACAATAAGAATTATATAGTCTGAGGAACACAAAGAAAAAGAACAAAAAAGGGATACAGATCATATCACAAAGAACCTGTGAAACATCATCAAGAGGGTAAACATATTCATTATGGAAATCTTAAAAGGAACAGTCAGGGAAAAAGAGGTAGAAAGAATATTCTAATAATTTTTTACATCAAAATGTTCAACAAACTCCAGGCAAGATTAATCTCAAAGATATCCACATTGAGACTAATTATATTCAAATTTTTGAAAGGCAAAGACAAAAAGAGAAACTTAAAGTCTAAGCATTAGAGAATTGAATTATAGGGTACAAAATATTCTTAATACAATTAGCAGCTGATTTCTTATTAGAAACAATGTAGGTCAGAAAGCAGTGGAATGATATAGTTAAAGTCCTGAAAATAGAGGGGTAGAGCACAAAACTCCCAACCCCAAATTCTATATACAATAAAAACTATACTTCAAGAATAAAGGATAAATTTAAATATTCTCAGAAATAATAAAAAAATACTGAGGAAACTTATTACTAGTACACCTGTTTTGCAAGAAATGCTAAAGGGAATTTTTCAGGTTGAAATGAAAGAACACTAGACAGTAGTTTGAAGCCATATGAGGAAATTAAGAATATCGGTCAAGGTAACTATGTAAGTAAGTATGAAAGCCAGCTTCACTGCATTTTGGTTTGTAACTACTCTTTGTTTCCCTATATTATTTAAAAGTCAAATGAATAAAACAACAACTATAAATCTATAAAATGAGCATGGAATGCAT
This sequence comes from Microcebus murinus, assembly GCF_040939455.1. Lineage (NCBI taxonomy): Eukaryota > Metazoa > Chordata > Mammalia > Primates > Cheirogaleidae > Microcebus > Microcebus murinus. The sequence goes on from NC_134114.1 coordinate 21,967,750, forward strand.
AAAGATGTACTTTTTATGAGATTTTTAATAGATTGGCATAACTGACTAAAAAGGAAAACATTACTCATCTATATATTGTGTGTAAGAGAATAATTTTATGTACAAAGACATAAAGAAGTTGAAAGTAAATGATGGAAAAAAGATATTTCATATGAATAGTAATCACAAGATACCTAGGCTGACTATATTATTATCATATAAAAATATTTTAAGTAAAAAATGGTTTTAAGAAGAAAATAAGGACTTTATACACTGATAAAAATTTCAATATATCAGGAAGATACTATAATTATAAATATATACACATCTAGCAATAAAGTCCCAAAATATATGAAGCAAACATAGCCAGAATTCTATCATAATAGTTGGTGACTTCATTATATAGCTTTACCATTCAATGGTAATAAATGTTGCTAGAAAAACTGGATATTCTCATGTATTAATAAAAGATTGCATTAATTAAAGTACGATTTTTACACCATATACAAAAGTTAACTCAAACCAGATAAAACATATAAATCTAAGAGTTCATACTATGAACTTCTTAAAAGAAAGCATAAGGACAAGTATCTATGACTGTGTATTTGGCACTGATTTTTAAATATGCATCTCTTACTTCAGAGTTTTATTCATTGTCTCATTTTGCTCATAAAGATAAATAATGAGGCTAAGTATGGTAGCTCATGCCTGTAATCCTAGCAGTTTGGGAGGTAGAGGCTGGAGTATCGCTTGAGGTCAGGCATTTGAGACCAGCCTGATTACAAGCAAAGCTCTGTCTCTACAAAAAAAAAAAAAAAAATTAACCAGATATAGAGGCATGCATCTGTTGTCCCAGATACTTGAGAGGCTGAAGCAGGAGTATTGCTTGAGCCCAGGAGTTTGAGATTGCAGTGAGCTATGATTATGCCACTGTATTCTAGTCTCTAAATCAGGCAACAGAGCAAGACGCTGTTGGAAAGAAACAAAGAGAGAGAGAAAGAGAGAGAGAAAGAGAGAGAGAGAGAAAGAAAGAAAGAAAGAAAGAAAGAAGGAAGGAAGGAAGGAAGGAAGGAAGGAAGGAAGGAAGGAAGGAAGGAAGGAAGGAAGGAAGGAAGGAAGGAAGGAAGGAAGGAAGGAAAGAAAGAAAGAAAGAAAGAAAGAAAGAAAGAAAGAAAGAAAGAAAGAAAGAAAGAAAGAAAGAAAGAGAGAGAGAGAGAAAGAGAGAGAGAGAGAGAGAGAGGGAGAGAGGGAGGGAGGGAGAAAGAAAGAAAGAGAGAGAAAGAAAGAAAGAGAGAAGATAGAGAAAGAAAGAAAGAAAAAGAAAGAAAGAAAGAAAGAAAAAGAAAGAAAGAAAGAAAGAAAGAAAGAAAGAAAGAAAGAAAGAAAGAAAGAAAGAAAGAAAGAAAGAAAGAAAGAAAGAAAGAAAGAAAGAAAGGAGAAAGTTATGACCCCAAATTAAGTCCTTGGTCTTATACTAACCTCAGTTACTACTTATTCCTTTCTTTTTCACATTGAAAAGAATTTGTTGCATATATATAATAACTTTCCAATATTTACCTCCTACTTTGATTATTATTCTTCTAGATTCCAGATGTACGTTTCCAGCTGATTGGTATATTATACAATTCTACTTTGTTTTTTAATAAAAATTTCTAAATTATCAGAATAAATGAATAAATTATCATCAAATTTTACTCTGAAATTTATCTAATCAGTCTTTGATTAACCCATTGATACTCATAATTATTTGAACTAATAACCTACTAGATTAGAAATTTAAAAACTTAACTTCATCACAGCCAATATTTAATTAATTATAAAGGCCTATTAAATAAAATTCTTAATGATTCTTCCTATATTGTTCTCTTAAATAGACATTGTCAATACCTCAGTTTATATCTTCAGAAATAAATAGTTTACTGAGGCAAATAAAATATACTATTCCAAATATGCTAATTCTCCACCTCTTTTTACTATATAGGCCTATGCACACACATTGAATTTCCCTAACAATTTTTCTCCACTAACTTAATAAGATGCTCTCTTTATCTTCAATTCCTTTTCAGTCTCGAACAAAATATTATCCAACCACACCAAACTTCACACACTCTTTCTGAATGCTCTCATCTATCCCTTTGCTCTTTTTTTCTTCTTGTATTGTGAGAGTCTAATAATTTTGCTTCTTATCTTTTTATTAAAATTTAGTTTGTGCCAAGTGCCCTCTATAAATGTAATATTCTCCTTGTAGTTTTCCCTGAAATTCCTAATAAAAGCTATATTTGACTTTTATTTCCCAACTATTTTATTGATCCATTAGTCCTGGAAACTGTGATTTTTGTCATTGATATTTTTGTTTTTTTGCATGGATTTCACCCATTTGATCCAGGAAGCAAACTGCCAGTAAAAACCAGCAATTATGTAAAAGTAGGTAAAATATTCCACGTTTTTCTTTGTGCTTTTCTAAAATCTTCTTATAAGAGTTATCCATATCATGACTATGTCTTTAAAAAGTAAAGAGGTTAAGAGAACTATGGGCAGAGCAAATTCCTTCAGTGTTTCTAGGGAGCAAGATGTCATGGTAATTGCAGTGCCTAGTTTTAATAAAAAGGATATAGCTGTAAATAAAATGTAAAGCACACAAGAGTTTTACATTCATCTTGATTTTGCCAAGGTCTCCTTCATGTCATAATTATCCTTGAATTTTTTTTGGGGGGGGAGTCTTGTTTCCACATTTACATGTAGTTGTCATAAAGTAGAAACGTTTTTTGTATTCTGCTCATTTATTTTGGTAGTAATTTTAAATATCACCAGTAGGTGCCATCTTCCGATACAAAATAAAGAAGGACATGCATGTTTCATAATTTGAAAGTATCAGAAAATGATAGGTAGATAGATGAGATAGATGATATATGGATAGATAGATGATATATGGATAGATAGATAATCATGAGAATTGACATTAGTAGATACATGTACACTTTAAAGATATCTCAGAAAGAACAGGTCCTAAAATTGTAAGAATAAATTTAGCCTCAGAGACTTATTTCTGCATCTTTACATGTTTCTGATAACACCAGTGAGGATGCTTCCTGATACAAGCAACCAAAACTAACTCTGGCTTTCAATAGGGATGTGTTGGAAGACAAAAAATGCTATACTCCACTGGTACCTGTTGTTCTTTCAACACAATCCACATAAACTACTCCAGGACTTTTGCTCTTGTTACCTATACTTGAAAACAGTTTCCCCCACATATCCATTTAGTTAGATACTTCTTTTTCCCCCCAGAATTTTGCTTGAATTTCAGTATATCAAAGGCATTTTCTATATCACCCAGTTGCAAATAAAAACCTCCCATGTCCTTCTGTTTTACTTACTCCTTTTGCTTTGTATCACTTATCACAACATGATAGAATATGTGTTTTGTTCATTTTATTTTTTTCTTTTCCCAAATGATACAGGCTGACAGCAGAGATTTTGTTTTATTCACTGTTGTACCTTCACAGTGCACATAATGCCCATCACATGGTAGACCCTTAAGAAATATGTGTTGAATAAATGAATGACTTGACAAATTAGATTGACAAATTAGTTTAAAACTAAACAATTAAGCTTGGAAAATGGTCAGAAAATGAGGTAGCTTAGGGGGAATCAGGTAAAAGGAAAAACAGAACATAACAAAACAAACAAAATAATCTTTAAGTATTAATAGTTAGGTCAGAAGATGGTTGCAACAACTCTATTATACCAGCCACCACTGCAGAAGTTCACAATCATGATGAACATAATTGAAAGAGTTTTGAAAAGGAAGTATCTCATTTCCAGGCAGATATGTCATTGCCCCAATCAATTCTTAGAATCTAAGACATGGTTTTCAGAGTACATGAGAAGAAGGAATCTTAGCTTACTCCTCTGGGAAATCATCCCCAAATGGTACGAGGGGTTAAACAGATCTGATGAAAGTCAAAAAGAGAAATGAGTAGAATTACCTAACAGTGATGATAACAGTGAATGTGGTCTTTTTTTTTTTTTTTTTTTTTTGCGACAGAGTCTCACTTTGTTGTCCAGGCTAGAGTGAGTGCCGTGGCGTCAGCCTAGCTCACAGCAACCTCAAACTCCTGGGCTTGAGTGATTCTTCTGCCTCAGCCTCCCGAGTAGCTGGGACTACAGGCATGCGCCACCATGCCCGGCTAATTTTTTATATATATATCAGTTGGCCAATTAATTTCTTTCTATTTATAGTAGAGACGGGGTCTCGCTCTAGCTCAGGCTGGTTTTGAACTCCTGACCTTGAGCAATCCGCCCGCCTCGGCCTCCCAAGAGCTAGGATTACAGGCGTGAGCCACAGCGCCCGGCCTGAATGTGGTCTTTTTCATAATCATATAACACATTTATACTAAAGAGATTCTTCTACTGTTCACTAATATTCTATCACTGAATGCTTAACCATTCATGGTTCTACTATAGCATTATTAATTTTAGTATTAATTTATTGTTACCTTGCACATCGAGAGTACTATTTTTTAAGAGTACTATTTTTTAAGTACTATTTTTTAAGTAACTATTTTTTAAGTACAAGTGTTTTAAGGAAGTGAATAGTTGGCAGCTTATAACACTTCATAGAAGAATCAAATTATTAATTAGCAATTCTATCCCAGTGGACGTCTGGGCATAAAGGTCAATTGTAACATTAATTTTCAGAGGTTGAATTAGTTAGGAATGATATTTACACTGCTTAGCATGGGCCTTATTGTAAATGTATTATATTTATATTTTAGCCAGTCATTGGAGGGTCTGCTTGCCCATATCATCCTGGAGTGCAATGATGGGAATTTCACTTTGAGTGGCAACAATGTTCTTGTCACTGCTTCTATGATCTGCTTCAATATCCATTCTCCTAGGTGAATGAGAATTGTTGTCTTTATGAATTTGCATATAGTAATGTAGATGTTTTTAAGGAAGTAAATTGGGTACTATTGTTGACATGTATATATTTCTATTAGTGCATACTGGAGCATGACATTGAGTTGTTCTTTGTTTTTGTTTTTAAAATATTAACTCCACTGACATATAAACTCTATTCTAATCCCTGAGTCAACAATTCTGCACTACCTTATGTTAAAAACAACTTAAAGATTTAACAAGACTATAATGCTAGTGGCAAATGATTTCTAATTTAAAAAATATATAAAACTCTTGAAGGACACTTTTAAGGTATTCAATTATTCATATTTTTCCTTTCATAAATGTAATATGGTTTCTATTTAAAAATACTAAACAATCACAACTTTTGTCCTAGTACATAATATCACATTATATTCTTCACTGTCACAGCTGAACCAATATTGCTGCAAAAAACATAGAAAATGAAAGCTTGATGCCCAGTAATTTAGAAAAATGTTGAGATACATGTACCATGAACTATCCTAACTTGCTCAAACTCAACCTCAATCAATCACATATGAGTTGACAAAGGCTCTTCCATAGCTATAAAATGTCACTATGAAGTATTTATAACTAACTTCAAGTGCCAGTGCCTTCCTCATATCAAAACTGGACATTAGAAATATGCCATGACCGGTTTTTTCCTTAAAATGCACATTCAAATGCCAATGTTTAATATGATTCCATATGTGGTTTTTATAATGAGTCTATACCTAAGGAAGTATAACTTATCAACCCATTGATAGGTTTACTGAGATAAGTTTTACAAAATTTTGTTTGGCTGAAATATATGTTAACATGATATTAATTATATCTCAGTCTATTCATTTTTTTGTAGACCACATTAGTTTACATAATTCACTTTATCTACGTTTAGAGATAGGAGTATGATAATTATATTTTTATGAAATTTTTAAAATTAGATTTTACATGTGTATTAAACAATTGTTTTCAATACTGTATCTCAGAGTCTTAAAATTTTGACATTGTAGTTTGACCCATTTTGACATATTTTGTAGTTCACCTATCAGTTTTCCAAAATGACATTTACATATTAGCTTTTAGCATAGAACCTCCAGATAATTTGTATCATTAAATGAATAAATAATGGAAATAACTTATTTATACATTTAAAGGTGCTGAATAGCTAATATCAGTGTAAAAAAAGTCTTGACACTTTATAATATCAGATCAATATGCTGCATTCTAGGATGTTACAAAGATCAGACATTTTTGTCATGAGTGGAAAACAATATAGATTTTAGCAATAGCACATAAATAAATATGGGAATCCAGTGTAAATAGCAAAAAATGTTATTGTACTATGGTGAAGAGAAAATACTATCTAATATTATAATATTATTGTATTAGTATATAATATATTACTTATATATTATCAACAAGTATACTAACATCTCAATTAATTATCAATATTACCATTATGCTGTGAGAATCCTGCTCCTAAATATCCAAGATTTGAACTGAACTTTTCAGTGAGTTTTTTGGGTGTTGCTGAGTATAACAATTCTTACCTTCTAGCAGTCCATGTAGCCTGTATGATGGCTAATTTTATGTGTCAAACTATGGTGCCTAGTTGTTTGGTGTAGATGTTGCAGTAAATATATTTTTTAGATGTGATTAACCTCTAAATAAGTAGATATTGAGTAAGAAAATTACCCTTTCTAATGTGGGCAGGCCTCATGAAATCTCTTGAAGGCTTTAAGGATAAGAAGTTTCCTGAAGCAGAAGTACTACTTCTCAAGACTTTAACATACAAACTCTGCCTGAGTTTTCACCCTACCTGGCCTACTCTTTGAATATTTTACTGAAGACAACAATATCAACTCTTACCTGAATTTCCAGACTGCTAGCCTCCCCTGTGGAATTAGAACTTGCCAGCCCCCACTTCCTTAAAATCTCTCTCTCTCTCTCTATTTATACACACACACACACACACAAACACACACACACATATAGAGAGATGCACAGCATGGATACATACAATAAATTTATGTATCTGTGCATATCTATAAATGCTACATATATATAGCATGTATATATACAGAGCATATATATGGTCTAGATATCTTTTCATGGACATTACTTCTAATGAATAGATTAATTCTTCCAAGTGTTACCTTCAAATGCCATTATTGTACGAAAACTTTAGTACTACAGTACACTATAATGTTATAACACCAAACTTTGTTTTAATCAGCCTCCTCAAACAAGAAGACTATTGCAATAGAAATATTCTCAATTGGCAATTGGTCTGTAGCAAAGCTGCTTTCTAAGCTGAAGAGACTGTTCATTACTAAATTTCTACAGGAACATACTTTTACTTTACAGAAACTTTCTTCATGGTAACACCATTTCACATGGTGTGTACCATACCCTTATAATTTTAGGTACATAAACAAAATCATATTTTTATATTCTTGTTCCCTTTATGCCAATTCTTTGGAACTTCTCATTTTGTTTCTACTTTTATTGTGCCTTTTTTTCCATCGTTATGTGCTACACAGGCATCTAGATTTTTGATGCTACTGATTTGTTACATTTTGTTAAAGAAGTTAGTGCCTTGGACTTGTTAAATGAATGTAGTTTTTCTACTTTGCTCCTAAATGAATTATTTTTCATCTGGCTATGTACGCTAAATTACTCATTAAAACAATGTCCAACCCTTTATTGCTGCATCATAATCACATTAAATAAAATGCAGTGAGAATATAAAAGTCATCGAATTTAAAATTTTATGTAAATTGAATGTTATGATACCCAAAATGAAAATGTTGCAGGTGAAAATTATGATTATTGTATGCAAACCAATCTCTACAACTAATTAGAGTTTCCATTATCTAATTTTAATTAGATAGTATATTTACCCAAGAGATATTTATTAAATACTTACAAGGGCCTAATTCTACGAGCTTTATATATATATATATATATATATATATATATATATATATATATATATGATCTCTAGTTTTTACTTTTTGTTGACTATGTTGTCATGAAGGTCCAGGTTCTTCACGTTCTTGAGATCTGCTGTTTCCTGGTTATCTGGACTTGGACAGCTGCACCATCCAACCAATTAGCTAAGAAAAAAAATCTAAGTCAAATTTAACTTCTTCCTTTTCATACTTTCTAATATTTTCTCAATTAAATCTATTCTAAAGTAACTCTTACCAACAGAACAAGCAGAATAGTAATTTCTTTAGCACTAAAATAATCACATTTGATATTTAATGTAGTACAATCATCCAAATCTCATTTTTATATTTCCTTCCCCTTACTAGTTATAGAACATAAGTCCTTATTTTATCAAGGAATTTGGAACAGAAAGAAATACATATATCTGATAACATTTCTTATTTAATTTTACAAGATATATGCTGTATTATGATATGAGAAATCACTATATTTATTAGGTTGCATTGACCTAAATTAAATCATTTTTGCTCTCTTCAGCACATGAATTATCAACAAGTAGATATAACCATTTATATCCAATTTATAATTGAAAACACCCATAGTATTACTATTATGTTGAAGTGATTCTAAATATGAATTCATTATAAACATTTAAACTCATATAATACTTGTCATCTATAAAAGATGATTCATTAATAATTTGCTTGATATTTCTCTAAAGGTAAGCGTTATTGCTTCTCAGATAATATGTGCAGTGCTAACAAATCTGAATACATCAAATCATCTGTAAAATATTATCTACCCATGCCTTCTTCTGAGTGGTAGAAAGTTAATGTCAATAAATTTGTATCTCTCTCTGCCATTCTACTGGAGTTGGGTCTAAGTTTATGGAGACACATAATGCCAACAACTCATATCTCTACCCACCTATGATAGCACCTCCTGTGATATTTTTAGTTACTTTCATATCTCACCCAAGTTGTATGCAGCTAACTGTTGTATTTTCTCACAATGATTGTTGTATTTTCTCACATTGTTTCTCTTTTTCTGGTCTGACTCAAAATCAACTGTTTTAATGACTTTCTGTGGTTCCCAGGTTTTATCTTCTATTTTTGATGAGGTGTATAGTAGTCTGTGGCATTAAGACCCTTTATCACTTGTGTCCTACTAATTAGGGTACACTGGTATCATGTCATTTCTCTAGTACCATGCTCAGGGTAGTTTGATCCTATCATACATGCCATTTGCCCTTTGTACACTTGGGCCTTGATGTCATATCATACTCTGCTTAGAAGAGGAGTGACGGTTCCATTGTCCTCACAAATCCCACAGCTATCTACCTACCTATTAGCTATCTATCTATCTTCAATCATCTATCACCCCTAGAATCTTCTCTCAAGGATTCACCAATCCTATTTGTTTCCTATTTTACTCTCACCTAATCTGCAACACAAAAGGCCCATCATATAATCTGAGGAGTTGATAATTCAGCCAAACATTGTGATGTTTTCTTCCAGCTCTGATATCTTCATCAGAACTTTTCTTCTTTTCACAGAACTAACACTTTCAAACTCCAAATAATAAGTTATATTGCAATCTATATCATGCATTACCTCTTTTCTGAGGAATAAATAAAGCAGGTTCCAGTTGCCGAATAGAGAGAAAAAATACAGGTAATACAAAATTGAGTGTTAAGTAGAATTGGTTAATATTTCTAAAATAAAATCTCATCCTTATATAAGTTATATTACTATTGTTCCACTTAGCATTATCAATTTTAATTTCATAAACTATCAGAAAGACAATTAAGCAGAAAAATGATTCAAATATGGATCTCAAATGTAAAGTTTATGTTTATGTCTAAAATTACTACTCTTCTTGGGTCTTAAAAATATTCTCACATTTCTTAAAAATGTGATTTAAGATTGAAGAAACTTCAATGACATTACTAAGACATATACTATTACTTCCCCAATCATATAGAAATTCTCTTTTTTATTTGAACATTGATTCAGGTCTAAGTTTTGTAGATAAGATTCTGACAACCTACCTACACCTTATGAGTAAAAAAATGGCAAGATCCATTTTGAGTCCCATAGTTTAAATACTAATTTAAGAATTTGGCAGTCTGGAATATGCTAGGTTTTCAGGGGCTATGGAAATTTCCAGTTTTAGAAACTGATTGAACTGCTGTCACAAGTTAGATAAGGTAGATTCCTTATTCCTTTTTGTACTTTCTGCTTTTTTTTTATGCTTTTACTTGTTTTGATATTTAGAAATTGGTTTCTTGAAAGTAATAAAATGGGGATTAGGGAGAGGTGAGGCTTATGTACATTATTCTATCTTTTTTACTAAAAATGTTATAGCGCATTTAATTATTTACAGAGGTGGCCCTTTATGAAAAAAACAAAATAGAAATGTGATAATGGCACGAGTTATAGTATAATTCACTATGACTATCTTCTTATTCTAGCACACCGATCATGTTCTTTAATTTTATGGCTTTCTCAAAGGAAAGTACTTTAAATGCTCACCTAAAAACTGCAAAAGAAACTCCTAATGTCACTAAAGAACTATCAGATGTTTTCTAATATAATCTAACTTTGTATGAAGGTAAACTAGAAACATGTAAAGCAAAGAATTGCTTCAAAGAGAGTACTCCAAATACCTATTGTATTAACAGATCTTTTTTCTGTGTGAGTGGTAATATAAATCCTCTTACCTTGAGGAATTATCAACAAATTATTACTCAAATTCCTACTGGCAGAATATAAACAAGCAATGGAAATAACAAAGGAAAGTATTACCTCAGGAGAGGAAGCATTGTTACCTGATTCATGAATTTCAAAACATCACTTTGCTTTTGTTCCTTAAGTGTTCTCAAGAAAATAGTTTTTTGTAAAGGCAAAGAGCTATGAATGAAAATAAAACGGACATTTCCCAAAAGTCTGCTCCAGATCCAGATTTCTCCTATGTCTTCTCAATTTTCCATTTTTAAATAAATCCTCTGTCTTAAAATACCATTACCAATATTAACTATACATATCATATAACTATCATTAATATAGAAGTTCCACCATTGAAAAGTTAAGAACTTATTTCATTTATTGTTGCAACAAATACGGCATTGAATATTTAAATGTTTTGGGGAAAAAATCCAGATGATGCAACACTTTTGAAATTTGAGTAGTTTCAGTATAGTTTTATAGAGAAATATTGTTCTCAGTCTGGAAAGAAAAAACTTTGAATGTCACATTTGCATTTATGATTGAAATTCTATATTGGCAAACAAAGCATGAGAATCAATATTTGCATTGAATAGTCTTTGTCTACTCTACAAATATTTCCACAAAAATTTATGAATTCTATTAAGTTTTAAAATTTTTTTATCAAATTTTAGTTGACAAGTTAACATAAAAATGATTTCTTAGAGCACGAACCAGATAAATACTTTTCTGGTACATTTTAATATTATCCATATTCTTTCCTTTGAAAGGAAATAATCGGAGAAGAATGTAATCGATGTCAGAGTTAGTCTGCCTTCTTTATGTTCATGTATCAACATGTCTGTTGACTGTTGGCTTCATGGTGTCTGTTCTTCTAGACACATTTACATATGTAGTGAAGTAACCTCAAATTTCTATCATCTCATGCTATTTTGCCAAAAGAAACACTGTCATTTCAGGAGATTTCATGAGAAAATGGGTTCTGTTTGTGTTTGCATTGGATAATTTTGCCTTTGTGATTTCTATATCGCCATTTTAAACTATATAAAATAAAAATCACCTCAGTTGGGGATCTTCCAAGTGTTTTCTGGATCTAATATGTTTCCTTTTATTAATTTTATTTCATCCATTAGCTTTTTAGTAAAACTGGATTCATCATTTCAAGTAGTATGTTTGACATTTTCCAACAACATGATATATAATAACATTACCATATAATGTAATAATTTAGAGGAGGGAAATTGGTATAAAAATTTTTTTGGCTCAGTTATATAGCCTGTCGAAGACAAAATTTCCCCTGCTTTAGACTCCTGCTTGGGAGACAGTTTTGCCTCATAGAATTACCATGAGGGGTAAATTACATAGTGAAAGCAAAGTACTTGGCAGAGTACTTTACATGAAAAACATTAAAAAAAATTATTATTAAGTACTATAAAGAGCAATAGCTCATAAATTTTATGGTAAAAAAAAGACTCCAAAAACCCCTTTGGCTTTTACTTATTTCAGATCTAAATATATCTCCTGAACAATAAAGCCCAACTTTAAATAAATTTAAACTCATAACATCAAAATGATTTTTTTCATAACAGATTGCAACATTCTACACTTATTTTGAATGCTGCTTAATGAGTTTTCATTTTGGATGACTTGAAAAAGAATATCTTTAAAATACTTTGGTTGCTTAGCTCCAAACTTGATATGAATGCAGGAATGTAATGCTCTCTTGAGGTTTTGAGGTTAATGTTTTTTGAGGGCTTTTTTTAGCTGAATAAATTCAGTGTCTTAAGGGAAGAAGTTTATATCGATATTTCCAGAGAGATCTGAATGTTTTTTTTCCCCAAATTATTTTACCAGGAGAGGGGCTCTATGGTGGGGTAAAACTGTTCACAGTGAATTGTTCCTTCTCAATCTGGCTTTGTTTTCCTAGGAGATGGATAATTCCTCACTTTTTATGAATTACTAATGAAAATGTATGGTATGCATGAATGTCATCAATGCAACAGCATTAGGTTTAAGAATGATTCATTATTTATTACATGTTTTATATTTCTGTTTATTAACAGGAGTCAGACAAGTCCAGTCTGATATACTTCCGACTTTTTAAATTGATATACACTCTAGGACATTTTTTTGAGTTGAAATTTCTAAATTATGTAACAGATACCTCTAAATGCAGAGTTATCTAATTATGTCTTATAATCATTGAAACTCAGAATTTGGAGGGTACTTAGAGTTTGTTTGCTTTACCGAGTATTTGTTGAATAGCCTTAGAGAAAAACATTTAAAATAAAATTTTACCCTCTTCGGACCCTTTTCAGAGCCTAGAGATTTTAACAGAATTCTCCTGTAAAGATAAAATACTCCTTTAAAAAATAAAACAAGAAACAAAGGATAATGGATCACCAATAATTGAATTGCTGTAGAATTTGCTGTTTTCTGAGATTTCCTAATTTACTTATCTCTACTTATATGATTTATTTCAATTCATTAGTTAGTGTATTTAAGCAGTATTATTTTATATTTTCTTATTTCTGTAACTGCTAAATGTATGTGTGTATATAAATGAGAGAGAGAGAGAGAGATTTATACTAAATGAAAAGAAATTTCTTTTATATTTCTACCTAGTTCTCCAGCATGTTCTGTGCAGTATTTTTTTGTCTGCTTGTCAAATGAAATAGCTAATTACATGCATACTTCTACCCTTGTGCACTGGTGAACTGTTTAGTGTGGATAGTTAATTGTGAAGTTTTGGAATTTTCCTTAGTAATGTTCATATATATTTAAGATAGGTAAACATTATATAACTTTTGTTCTAGATTACAGTGATGTATTCTTCTTTTTCTTTCTTTTCCTATAGCCTTCCTTTCATTTTGCTTTCATTTTATATATTCTTTGTATTAATGATGCTACTGCTTCTTAGATAATTAATACTAATCAAGTTATCTTAAGCCTTAATTTATCATTTTAGTACTTGATGGACATAATACCACATTCTATCTCAGTTTTTGTTTGTTTGTTTGCTTGTTTTTTGTCTGCTTGTTTTCTAGAATAGTTTCCTAAAATATTAGAGAAGTAAATATAAACTCTGTCAGCTTCTAAATCAAAGGTGGGGAAAGAAAAATTATCATTTTTAGTAAAAAACGTCTTATTTTTCTAAGTTCTTCTTATATATGATTTTTAAGGCACTATTTCTTCAATGCTCTTTAGCCTTCTCAAAAAATATCAGAGCTATCTGATGTAATAACTAATACTTACTTGGTGTCACAGACTGAACTGGCAAAGCCTAGGCTTCGGCGCCCTTTCTAAAAACTGAAGTGGCACATATGCTAGGGATTTACCCAGATCCTTCTTAAATAAACTGCAGCAGTTGTTTCCTTGAGAAAATTTACAGTCTGGAAATGTTTTGCCCTGTTTCTATTTTCTCACCAGAGAAACTGGACAGCAACTCAAGAAACTGTGAGTTGAGAGAAGCTAAATATGCCTCTATATCCCCAGGCTAAAAATAAATTCTCGGTATTCTGAGAAATTGTGCCTACTTTGCAAGCCATTGTGTTTATATTTCCCAATCTGCCATCACTTATTTCTAATAACAATATAACTTTTCTCCAAATGGGGAGGCTCACTGGGCCCAAGAATGATATAAATGTACATAGAGTTACTAGGAAGTTACTAACATTTGAAATAGCTAATGCTTTTCTCATATCTGTAAAACCTGCAAGTTCTTATTTTGCCTTCTATAAATTCAGCACTATTTCTGTTCATTCCAGTCATTCCTTTAAGTTTTTAAATTATATTTTCTTGCTTTTGGGGTAGTGGAATTATGCAGATAAATATTGTGTGTAACAAAATGTTAATTTTGTTGTAGCTATAAGCTAGATAATTTTGGTCATGAAAAGAGCAAGCAAACTAGATTTGGCAGAAATTAAAGTAGTCCCAATTCAGCAGTAACCTTACACAAAACCTAGATTTTCTTGTAATCAAATCAGACAAACTAGATTTGGGTATAATTAGATCAGCATAATTAAATTCCCCATCTCTTAGGGAACATCAAAATGCACATATGTAGCATTCATTATTTTTTCCCTTTGTCCCTAGTCTAAGCAATGAAAATCTACACCCAAGAAGAATTCAGCTGGGTCTGCCACTTAAGAAGAGGAGTTCTTATCCATTGATATTCCTCAAAATTAACTTTACTAAAAAACTAATTATAGTTTTTACAAAAACAAAGTTGCAATAAATCCCATTAAATTTACTTTGATTCTGTGAATCACCCACAATTTTAAAGAATAAAATTCTTTATGAAACAATTAATAATCAGGGATTAAAAAATGCAAGAGTATATTACCTTTTCTTAATAGATTTTTTAATTAATCAAAAGCCTTGTATTGGTCACCAACAATACAAATTTTATGTTTTCACTATATAGTTTGGCCATTAAAAATGAAAGAATGTTCTCTATTAGATAATACAATTAATACTCATTCAATGATGTTTGATATATGGATTTCCCATGATTTTTATATATTGACATTATCATTTTGTTTAACAAAAACATATAAACATTTTTGCTTAACAAAAACATTTAAATCTTATTAAAAGATTTAAATATGTTTGGCCTAAAGTTTACTGTAAGATATGTACTTTATAAACTATATAACTTTTAGACTCAAAAATATTGTTGGCCAAAACATGTCACCCAAGCCCAGGATGAAAAATAAGCAACTACATTTATTTTTCAAAAGACCAAAAAACAGACAGAAAGAAAAATACGATGTGTAAAATATTTCCTCTGTATAGGTGTTATATAACAGGATTTGAATGAGGATCATGTTAAATGAATGAGGTTAAAGTTCTTTAATAGAGTAATTCACACTTTTTATAGTATACTATTATTGCTGAGGACCAGATGATGTTGGGACATTCCACATAATAATAGTGCAGATTTTTATCAAGCATGATCCCACTTTTAATTTTACTCCCACACTTACCACCTCTTGAAAGCCTATATTTCTAGCAGTGTAAGTCCTTTTTCCCCAGAGAATGATTCATGTTGCCATATTCCAGAGACAAATACTTCTTTCTCATCCCCAGTAAAAGACATCTTTCCTGGTTACTATCGTCCAAGTTGTACATTAAGGTATAGGGTAAAATTATGTTTATGCTTGATTCAAAAAATAAAGTTCATAATAACTTAGGAAAATAAAACAGATAATGAACTTGTGAGCCTAATAAATGATAAATTCAGAATCCAGAAAGAAAAGTAATAATTAGAAGCTATCTATTTTACCATCAAAACTCCTTGAGAGGTATATTACTTAGAAAGAGGCTTTGACATATACTTCTCTGTTTGGAGGCTTCTTCATTACATGTTTCCCAGTTCTGTAGCTCAGTTAATTTGTGTTCATTCTTAGTATTTTAGGTGAGATTTCTTCATGAAACATCAGCTTCCAACTATGCAAAAAATGTCAGTTTGGTATATGCTTCCGTATATTTTCTGTTTCATATTCACAACACTTAACACAATTTGAAATATATATTTTGTTTTGTCATTACTTCTCAAACTATCAATGGTGAGAAATCAGCCTCCCCAGTCTCCACAGTTTAATAATAACATACACTTCACCCCCCCAGGAGATGCGCCATGCAACTTTAACAACATCCCAATTTTTAACAGCATCAGTCCAATGATCACATGCTTGGCTGCAGAGACAACATCACATTGCTTTGAAATTTTCTAAGCTTTTTCCCCACCTTCAAGTTGGATTGAGAATTTTACTTAATTTTGCTTAATAAGTTTCATCAGACGAATATTACTTTTTGCTTGATTTATATATAAATTGATTAAGGCATTTAGCTTCTATTTTCACTTTTAGTCACATAAAATTATTTTTTCACTCAAACTAATTAGTCATATTCTGTCCTGAAACCTCTCTCTACTCTGCTCCTTCTTTAATTTTTAATGATTCCAAAGTCTCATTTCATCTCTTTCACTTGATCTCTAGATTGCTTCCCACCTTGCTCATTTGTAAATATTCACATATTGACAAATATTACTCCTGCACAATATAACAGCAATGCAATTTCTTTCAATTTTTGTAATATTATCATATTTATTATTTTCCATAATAATAATGGATGCTGTTAATTATTTAAGCAAACTGATCTTTCCAAAGACAACTGTATTAAAAAACAGAGCAACTTTTAAAAAATAAGAAGAATGCACCTATAGATTACTTGACTTTTTAAACACGTAAGGACTTTTAACCCTTTGTACTCGGATGTTGCGTGTGGATAATGTTGAGTGGATAATGAGAAAAAAGCAAGCGAGTGCAAAGGGTTAATTAATATTTTAATGTTAGTTATTTTAATGCTATTTTTTAAAAAATAATTATGTATATAAATATAATGCAAAATATTCTTCTGTAGCTAAGTATAACCATGAAGGTAAGGGTCTTTGCACTAGTACAGAGTCTATACAATTTTCTTTGGACATCAAGGACTAAGACAAGACTTAATCAAGAAATTATGCATTTAATTAAAACTTCTCAAGGATATTTCTAATTTTGACACAGAATAAAATCAGAATATTATGTTTTTAAAACTAATCATCTATATGGTTGTATCAGTGCACTACAAAATTCCAAATATGACTCATTTTTGTGCTTAAAATTTATCAAAGGTTATCTGTTATTTATATCATATCAAAATGCAACATCATTCATTCATATATTTATTCAGTGTATATGAATTGTTCCCCACCATTTTATCATATCTACCATATCTTTTTATATGAAGAGTAAAAGAAAATGACTTTCTTCCTGGCAGAGAAAAGGATGAATACCATCCTAAGTATACAAATTGGGCTCCCAGTTTCCATGAACCAAAAGCCGTTCTCTTTTCTTAGGATTTGGTGAACTTCTTGAAGTAAGACAAAGTGAGATAGAAGAAACAGTCTCAACTCTTCAAGATTATTTGTTCACTGGTGTTGAGTTTGGATTACATTCTATATCTACTAGAGAGGTATTAGAAACTTTTAAGCAAGGGATTTGTATGATCTGATTATATTTTTAAAGTTATGGTTCCGAATATTGATGGATAAATGATTGTGCTGAAACAAGAAAAATGTAAATTGATTGGTTAGGCCAATATTGAGGTAGACTGGGTGAGAGAGGATGGTGATTTGGGCAGAAATAATAAGTGGAGATGGATAGAATTATATGCCTTATATCATATAATAGTGATAAAATCAATGGACTGCATGGAAAAATGAAAGAATGTCCTGGATAACAGGACCCAAATAAAAACCAAAAGAAAGCTGGTTGTGTATCTATGACACAGAAAGTAATTCACTCATTCATAGTCATGAGTTAAAATCTGAATGTATGTGAGGACATCCTAGCAGCTTAAAATGATAAAAAGTCCTGAAATTCAGGACTTACTTGACCTAGCTCACATGCTGAGCAGCCTGAGGAAACTCTGAAATGCTTATTCCAGCTCTAGAGGAACAAATGAGATATCTGAATGTCATATCTACCCAAACTATGGGGCTTTCTTGATCCTGGGTAGATCTTTACATTGTTTGCCCTAGATTTGTTAGTAAAACAAAAAGAAAGTATCTCAGTCTCCACATTTTCAGCAGCCCACATGACAAAAGTCTAGAAAGTGTCTGATATTAATGTCATCACTCTGAGCCAAGCACAGTGCCTACCACATGGTTAACAATTCTTCAATCTTCAAGAACCAAGATCAGCGCCCATATGTACACTGTTATTGAAATAACATAATTTTCTTTTATATAATGATCTACTATCAGGCAAGTTTGTCAAATACTGTTAGATCTTCCTATTAATCAATGGAGAGACTTAAGACATGCATTATATTTCCTATATTTGCAGATAAAGCACCTGAAGGTCAGAGAGGTGCTGCCCAAAGTCACAAAGCATGGACACAAACTGGCTGAATCAGGCTAAAATAGACACTTTTAGAGTCCAAGTACATCAATCTTTCCTCTACATCCTCCCAACTAGAAGAATAATATAGTCATGCAGGATTGCATGGCTTGACCCCTCATTAGGACAGGAAATTTTCTCTCTTTCTTACAAATGCTCTTAGTCAGGAGTCACACTCACTGTCGGGATCTAAGGGCTGGATCAGCTCCCCTCAAAACTCAATCATTAATAGAAACTTTCAACTCAAAAAATATCAGGGACTTTGCTGTCTTTGACCTATATCATAGATTTATGTTATTACTCCAAAATTGTTACTCAAAACTGAAAGAGTCAGAATATAAAGATCACACTCAACATCATCCTGACGATTTTTTCCTTCAAACATCAATTTTAGAAAAATAGTAACTATTTTATTTTCTTCCTTTAAAATCATATATACCCTCTGAATTTCTGCAAATTTGAAATAGCTCAGTTCTAGTTAAAATCACAGTAACACAATTATTTTTCATGGGATTGGTATGGTTCTTTCCCTTTTGCAAATATGAAGCAAATCACATTAAAATGCCACTGGTATCCCTGTAAGGTTAAAATTGTAATGAGGGTTTGGAAAATAAAAAAGTATTCCAGATTTTTCTAGGCTTAGATAATTGGATGAAAAAAAATATAATGAAAATGAAAGCCATTCTATTTTTGGCAATCATACAGACATTTATTTTTCAATTTCCTGATTCTAGGATTTTTAGATAAACAGTGGACATTGATTAGCAGAAACAAGATAGCTGCCTAGAGACATTAGTCGCCAGATTATCTCAGAAAAAAAGAAAAGTTTTACATCAAAAAAATAGCCTGGTATAATTCTGAGGGGAAAGTACCAGAACCTACTGGGGATTCAGTGGGAAGCAGATTCAGAGTAGAAAAATAAGGAGCTAGATTTCAGTAGAAATCAACCCCTGAGGAATTTGGAGCCCCATGAAAAATGTAGGTGCAGGTGTTTGTTTTTACTCCCTACATACTTCTGTCAGACTTCAGGCTCCCAAACTGTTGGAGAGCTTCTCTATCTTCATGAGCACAAAAGTAGCAGCCATCAGTAAACCACGAACTTCTTGAGAACAGAGTACTGGGCTGCCAGCCCCGGTTGGGATTGCCCCTTATCACCATAAACTGAGCAGAGGTGGTAGACACCATACCACTTTTCCATCCATTGTGTGTCTTTGTCCTCCCCAAGGAGCTTCAGTTCTTCAATTTTCTTGTCATTGGTCTCCACCTAAACATTTCCCAACACTGCCCAGACTGCAGTGGCCACAGGGGGCCAGAGTGTCCCAGCAGAACTGTGTGATCCCACAGCTTGGACATTCAAGGTAGTCTGCCTTGAGAGGAGAGGAGAGTACAGCAAGCCAGGGGTCCCCTCAAAACAAAGGGATCAGAGTTACAGCTGCCCTCCACTCAGAGACTCTTTGTCCTTCTTCCCTCCCCTGCCAAAAGCTGCTGATGCAACCATGGCAGTTCCCACACTACTCAGCATGGGTTCCCCATCCCCAAACCCTAGCTCTCAATTGTGTCATTTGAGAGCATGAAGAGGAGATTTCTGAACTAATCTTGGGAGAGAAGGGAGCCCCCAAGGAAGAACTAAAAACAGAGTATGGTGTGGGTCCAAACTGCAGCACACTGGCGGAACACCTCTTCCTCCACAGGAAGGCCATGCTTTTTGTCTAGAGTGGGATATTGGGTAGGGAAGCTCCCAGCCCATGGTGTCATTGCTGTTGAGCTCAGCTAGTTTGGACTGCTGCATGTGGCTAGACACCAGAAGGAGATCTGTGGGGCAAGGGAAGAGCAAGAGAAGTGAAACCAACTCCCATTTACTAGGCTGAGTCCCAGACAGGTCCTCCCCTGAGAACAGATATTTTGGCCTTTTGGGACTGTTTCATGCCCTTCCTGTTGGCATTTCCCAGTAATCTTGGTGCTGACCATCAACCCCTGCTGAGACAGATCTTCTGCCTGCCTTTGAGGAACCTGACCATAGGCTCCCCCAACCCAGCCCCACCCAGACTCACTCCTCCAACCCTCTTGGCATTGGTGAAGCACAGGTAGGCTCCAGGCCCCCACCCACAACTTAAGACATCTGAGAGAGCTTCTCTTGATTGACTGGAGCTGGAAGCAGGTCCTCAAAACACCAGTGCATCTTGATATCTTCTGCAAGCCCTACCTACTGATAGGGAAGACAACTTGTTCAACCCATTACAGCATTTACTGATTCATTCACACAGGGTGTGGCTGGCACTTACCCACAAGCACAACCTACTGACTTAGAGATTAAACTGGGCATCTAAATATAATCTATATTGTCAAGAAGACTACAGTTCTGGGAAAGAGAAAAGATTTCAAAAACTTCAATTTATTGACAAGAGACAAAAAATTGTTTGTTGACAAGAGACAGGGAATCTGCCCACTCACATAGTATAACGTCATTACAGCCTACAAATAATTAGCAATTGAGAATACCACAACACTAAGGATATCTATGACTAAGGTATCTAGCTAGATTAAACCAGAAATAGGAAAGAAAGGACTCAGAGAAGCTGAATCATAAATGAAAAGCAAGACATTATAAGCGATATTGCAGAAATACGAAATATCTGTGACTATTACAAAATTCTCTATGCAAACAAACTAGAAAAAATTAGAGGAAATGGATAAATTATTTGAAACACAAAGCCTTCCAAGCCTCAATCAGAAGAAATAGAAATCCTGGACCAACCAGTGCTGAGTAGTGAGATTGAAACAATAATAAAAAAATCTCTCAACAAGAAAAATTCACAGCCAAGATGATTTACAGCCAATTGTAGCAGACCTACAAAGGAAAACTGGAACCCATTCTACTGAAATGATTGCATAGTAATGAGGCCAGAACTTTCCCTAACATTCTACAATGACAGACAGTATTGCCTTGATATAAAAGCCATGAAAGGACACAGCAAAAATAGAAAGCTACAGATCAATATCCCTTATGAACATTAATGCAAGAATCCTAAATAATGTCCTAGCAAACCAAATTCAACAGCACATAAAAATATAATTCACCATGATCAAGTGGGTTTCAACCCAAGGATTCAAGATTTTCTCAACATACACAAATCAATAAATGTGATTCACCACATAAACAGAGGCAAAAACAAAGACTGTATGATTTTCTGCATCCCAATAGATGTAGAAAAATCATTTAATAAAATCCAGCACCCCTTCATGAGAAAAACCCTCAACAAACTAGACCCAGAAAGAATATAAGTCAAAATAATAAAAGCAATGTATAACAAATCCATTGTGAACATCATACTGAATTGAGAAAAGTTGAAAGCATTCCCCTTAAGAACTGAAACAAGACAGCCATGCCAAGTGCACCACTTCTATTCAACTTAATACTGGAAGTCCTCTCCAGAGCCATAAGGCGAAAGAAAAAAATAAAGGGCATCTATATGGGGGAAAGGTCAGTCAAATTATCCCTGTTTGCTGATGATATTATCTTGTATCTAGAAAACCCTGAAGATTTCACCAAAAGACTACTAGAATTGATAAATAAATTCAGCAAAGTCTCAAGTTACAAAATCAATTTACATAAACCAGTAGAATTTCTATATAGTAATAACAGCCAAGCTGATAGTCAAATCAAGAATGCAATATAATTTATAATAGCTGCACAGAAAATAAAATACCTAGGAATATTCTTAACCAAGGTGGTCAAAGAAATCTATAAGGAGAAAACAAAATACTGATGTAAGAAAAGATAGATGACACAATAAAATTGGAAAATAAATTCATGCTCATGGATTGGAAGAATCAAACTTGTAAAAAAGTCCATACTGTCCAAAGTGATTTAGAGGTTCAATGCAATTTCCATTAAATACAAATGTCATTTTTCACAGATCTAGGAAAAATAATTCTAACTTTCATATGGAACCAAAGGAGCTCAAATAACCAATGCAATCTTAAGCAAAAAGAAAAAAATGTGAAGGCATTTCATTACCTGATTTCAAACTATACTGCAAGGCTACAGTACTAATACAACATGGTATTGGTATAAAGGTAGACGCATAGACCAATGGAGCAGAATAGAGAGCCCAGAATTAAAACCCTATAACTACAACCAACTGATTTTTGACAAAACATACACAAACATACACTAGGAGAAATATGCCCTGTTCAATAAATGGTGTTATGAAAGTTGAATAGACACATGCAGAGGAATGAAACAAGATCCCTATCTCTTGCCATATAAAAAAATTAACTCAAGTTGAATTAAAGACCTAAATATAAGACCTGAAACCACAAAAAGTCTGGAAGAAATTGTGGGAAAAGCATTTCTATACATTAACCTAGGCAAACAATTTATGACTAAGACCCCAAAGGCAAGTACAGCAACAACAAAAATAAATAAATGGGACTTAATAAGTTTCTGCACAACAGAGGAAATAACCAATAGAATAAACAGACAACCCAAACAATGGGAGAAATGTTTGCAAACCATCCATCTGACAAAAGACTAATACCCAGAATCTAAAAAGAATTCAAACCAGTAGGAAAAAAACAGTTGCCTTTTTTTTAAAATTTTTAAAATAAACATATTACGATAAAGATAACATAAGCAGGCCGGGCGCGGTGGCTCACGCCTGTAATCCTAGCACTCTCGGAGGCCGAGGCGGGCAGATTGCTCGAGGCTGGAAGTTCGAAACCAGCCTGAGCGAGACCCCGTCTCTACTAAAAATAGAAATTAATTGACCAACTAAAAATATATATACAAAAAATTAGCCGGGCATGGTGGTGCATGCCTGTAGTCCCAGCTACTTGGGAGGCTGAGGCAGGAGGATCACTTGAGCCCAGGAGTTTGAGGTTGCTGTGAGCTAGGCTGACGCCATGGCACTCACTCTAGCCTGGGCAACAAAGTGAGACCCTGTCTCAAAAAAAAAAAAAAAAAAAAAAAAAAGATAACATAAGCATTTATATCACTAGAAAGCTTTAAAATTCTAATTTGTGCATCTTTGGCATTTAATACATGATTATTTCAATTTCTTTATGGTCACTATATTTCCTTCTTTAAGACAGAAGAGGTTTTGTCTGACTTGCCAAGTTAATAAAACCTTTGGCAAAATTTTAAGGATGACATTAAGATTTCTGGGAAATGCAGTAACATTTCTGACCTCTGAAATTAAGTGCAGCTCAGAGACTTAACATTTAAGAGCTGCTGTAGGTTCGGCTGAGCTCCCGAGCGCAGTGGAGAACGCTGTGGTGAGCTAGCTTGTGATCCACAACTGGTCCTTAGCGATCTCTGTGTTCTACAGTCCAAGGATAGCCCATCCGTGCGCGCTCGTCGCAGTGCCCGGGCACGCGTGGCTCACAGCGACAGGCCGCCCTGGCTGACCACGAAGAGCCCATCCCTGAGCGCCTGCTTCATCGCGCCAGAGAGCCCATTCAGGAAGTGATCCATTCCTTCCTCTGAAGGCGCAATGGGAGCCTCCACAGTCAAGAAGACAGAAAGCTTGGCTTCGTCAATGTCCTGCTGAGTGAACTTTCCAGATTTAGCCCAGTCCACAGCCTTCCTAAAAACCTAGAGCATTTCCATGGAATTTGGATCCCTGTAGGAGTAAAGCATGAAAACCCCGCTGTGGCTGAGCTTTGCACCTCCACCGTAGGCACCCCCTTTTTCACCCATGTAACAAGAACATTTGTGCCCCCTAATGTTTTGAAATAAAAATTATTAAAATAAAGAAGCAGTGCCTGTCCATTGGTGGCTTTGAGTGAGCAAGGGTGAAGAATGCTTTCAGATGAGATGAGAAACAGGCAGGAACCAAATCGGGCTCATTCTGGTTCTGATGAGGAGCTTAGATTTCATTCCAGGACAAAACAGACAAGCCAGAAAAAGGTTTCATGCAGTAGATTGAGATTATCTTTTTGTAATTTTTAAATGGGAACTATACATTGGAGGTCTCTGGGGACACTGATAGGAGTTGTTTCACTGAGTTGTCTAGAAAATATGAAATTTTCATTGCGGGGAAGATTGAACTGTGAAAAGTTATATGGCAAGGGAGAAAGTAAGTATAGGGAACTCCTCAGAGCTGATTATTTTTGTGGAGAATTCAAAAAGAAATTAGTAGCTATAAGTGATATAAGTCAAAGAAATATAAAACTCTAGGTATGTCTGTTTAGTGTGTGTGTTAAAATGGGCGACACTCAGACATGGTTTTGGCAATTATCTGATATAAGAAATATTGATAATAAAATGCAATGTAGTCTGTGAGATGTGAGAGTATCTGAGATTTGAAGTACAAGGGATAATAGCAAAAATAGATACAGGTATTGCTGAATGAATTTGCTGATAAATTTTCACGTTGTTACAAGAATATATTGCAAAGTTTTTTCACCAGATGTTTAATAATACCCATTTCAGATCATAGTCTGAATATAAACTTTGGAATCAGACAACTCAGATTTCATACAAATAAAAATATAATAGCAGGTATTGAATCTGTTACAAATTGCAATGTAATTAATTTCATTTTTTCCCCCTTTCCTCTTTCTGCACTGTTCCCAGTCCCCAGCACTGATGTCTTACTGGCTAGAATATTTCCTTCTGGCTCTGAGGCCTATGCCCAGAGAAATCCTCAGGCAGTCAACTTATTCAAGTCTCCTCCTTTTTTTAAAATTTTTTTACAAGTCTCTTTTTCAATGATTTCATTTGTTTCATTGTTTTAGAATAAGCTAAAAGATATCACTCAAAATTAATTGCTATTATGAGATAATCCAGATTCTTATAAGTTAAAATGCTACCCATTAAATATTTAATAGGTATCTCTTAAAAATCAAGGTCTTATGCAAAAATATACAGATCTAAAAGCAAGGGTTTTCAGGAATATCAAAATTAGAAGGCTTAATTGAGAAGAATTTTTCTCTTCCCTCAGAAGGCAAAATGATGATTGATTTCTAAACTTGCTTTATATGTAGATTCAATACTTACATACAGTCTGGAAAATAAGTGTTTGTAGAGTACTATTAACAAAGGGACATATTGTTAAAGGACACATACCTATTTAAATTACAGTAATAAAACTACTGAGAATCATTTAGAAAATGTTTAAAATATGATTAGATACTTTATGAATGGACCTAAAAACCAAGGAGATGCACTTTATAAAAATGGTGAATGGATGAGGTGTTGGGGGTGATGTATATAGTGGAGACAAAGCTTTTTAGTGTTAATGAAAATTAAACATTTTATAACTCAGTTTTACAGGATTAATGGTAAAATATGTGGAAATTAAAGGATAAATGATTTATTTTTATGTTTATGATTAAAAATGCATTTGGAGGCCGGGCGCTGTGGCTCACGCCTGTAATCCTAGCTCTTGGGAGGCCGAGGCGGGCGGATTGCTCAAGGTCAGGAGTTCAAAACCAGCCTGAGCAAGAGTGAGACCCCGTCTCTACTATAAATAGAAAGAAATTAATTGGCCAACTGATATATATATAAAAAATTAGCCGGGCATGGTGGCACATGCCTGTAGTCCCAGCTACTCGGGAGGCTGAGGCAGGAGGATAGCTTGAGCCCAGGAGTTTGAGGTTGCTGTGAGCTAGGCTGACGCCACGGCACTCACTCTAGCCTGGACAACAAAGCGAAACTCTGTCTCAAAAAAAAAAAAAAAAAAAAATGCATTTGGATATTCAAACAACTATTTTCTATTCCTTTAATAGAAATGCATGTGTAGGTTTTATATATGTATATCCTACATAATTGTACACATACGACATATCTGTGTTATGCATGTGTGTGTATATATATATATGAAATATAAAAAAGTTTATGTAATATATATAGACCATGTATTTCACTGTCTTTCATTTTAACATTTAGTATGTATTTATTTAAACTTGGCAAGAAGTTTCAATAAAATGTACCTTTTGTGAAAGTATAATGGTAGAGAGTGCAATTACTTAATTTGGGGAACATCTAAAAATGAAAGTTAACATCTTTTCCAACAAAAGTAGAAGAATCATTAAAGAAACACAATTTCCTCAAGCAAGAGTTAGAAATTAAGACACTTGGGATGGGCCAACTGTGTCAATTACATGTTGGTCCTATTAGTCTTTAGCTTTGGGCACTATATGGGAAATTTTCTCTATCGCTATCAATATTTTATTGCAAATGTCCTCGAAGCTTGTTCCTATTTATAATCATACTTGTATATGTGCCATCAACATTATACAATAAAGCTTTGAAAACCATAATACCCTGATATAAAGCATAAAGTTAAAATCTTAGATCAAAATTTTTAGTTATACTTTTTATACCTTTGTAAATTGAAAAATCTGAAACAGTAAGTTCTTTTCTCTTTGAATTGCTCCAAGGCACAGAAAAAAATCTACCAATTTCTTTTGGTTGCTCTAGGAGAACCATAGGATAATTTATAATGTCCTTTCTATTTTGAATTATCTTAGAATACAACATCTAGATATTAATGTTTATTTTTAATTTATAAACTTGATTTTGAATTAATCATATATATGCACATAAATACATATGTGAATCAGTTTTAAAATTTTAATATTTAAAAAAATTAGTTAATTTGTATTTGGGATCAAATACAAGAGAATCATTTGCTAGAAAAGGACAAGAAGGAATATGGGTTGGTGATAGAAATTATCTATATTAAAAAAAAAGTGGCTGTGCGTGGTGGCTCACCCCTGTAATCCTAGCACTCTGGAGGGCCAAGGCTGGCGGATCATTTGAGCTCAGGACTTCAAGACCAGCTTGAGCAAAACTGAGACCACGTCTCTACCAAAAATAGAAAAAAATTAGCCACGCATGGTGGCACATCCCTGTATCCCCAGCTACTTGGGAGGCTGAGGCAGAAGGATAGCTTGAGCCCAGGAGTCTGAGGTTGCTGTGAACTAGGCTAATGCCACAGCACTCTAGCCAAGGCAACAGAGTGAGACTCAAAAAAATAAAAGAATAAAAAAACAGAAATTATCTATTTTATTATTATAGATATATTTATATCATAGTCTTAATGAGTAAGAACCCCAGAATATAATTAGTTTATTTTTAAAACAAATTTTATATCCTACCAATAATTTATTAGTGCCATGTGCTTTCTATAACAACTGATCACAAACTTAGTTGCTTAAAGCAATAGAAATTTATTCCCTCATAGTTCTGGAGGCTACAAGTCCAAAGTAAGTATCACTGGACCAAAATCAAGGTGTCAGCTGGTACATTCTGCCTCCAGAAGTTCTAGGAGAAAATCTGTTTCTTGCCTCTTCTAGGTTCTGATGGCTAGCTTTTGGCATGCCTTAACTTGTGGCTGCGTCACTACAATCTTGATACCCAGCATCTTAAAACATGTCTACTCTTCTTCTCCGTGCCTTCTCCCATTTGTCTGTCAAATCTCCCTCTGTCTCATTTCTATAAGGATACATGTGATTACATTTAGGGCTGAGCTGGATAAAGCATAAGAATTTCTCCAGATGCCTACCACCTGTACTTCCATCTATTTCAGAGGCTGAGGCAGGAGGATCATGTAGCCCAGGAATTTGAGTCCAGCCTGGGCAACATATAGAGACTCCGATCGAAAAGGAAACAGAAAAAGAAAAAAAAAAAGGTTTTTAATTTAGTCTCATCTTCAAGGATTCTTTTTCTAAGGAAAGTAATATTTACAGGTACCAAGGATTAGGACCTGATACCTGTGAAGGTCTTTCTTTTAGTCTATCACAAGTGATATGAGTCTTTTATAAATAAAATACATATAAATACTCCTACACAAAATCTGGAAGAACATACTAAAACATATATTAAAACATATATCATTGGAGAAAGTGAATGCTAATACAGGGAAACCTGTGTTTATATGTTCCATTTATAATATTAATATTTTAAAATTAATATTCATATGGTATACTGCATAAGAAACTTGTATTAATATTAATTATATATTTTCCTTATAATGTATATTAACACAAGTCTCTTATAGGTGAAAATATGTATATAATAATTTAAATTGGTTAATATGTCACTCCATAGGTTGTCTATTTACTCTGTTGATTATTTCCTTTATTGTGCATAAATTCTTTTAGTTTAATTAAGTCATATTTATTTATTTTTGTTGTTTCTGTATTTGTTTTGGGGGTCTTACTCATAAATTCTTAGGCTAGGCCAATGTCTAGAAGAAACTGGGAGAAAATATTCTCAAACTATATGTCCAAGAAAGGGCTAATATTAAGAATCTTCAAAAATCTCAAACAAAAGAACAAGAAGAAAACAAATGAGCATGACTTCATCATAAAGTGGGAAAAAGAGATGAACAGACTCTTCTCAAAAGGACATAGAAAAATGGCCAACAAACATGAAAAAATACTCAATCTCACTAATTATCAGGGAAATGCAAGTTTAAATCACAATAAAATACTACCTTACCCCTATCAGAATGGCCATTATTACAAAGTTAAAAAATGATAGATGTTGGCATGGTTGCAGTGAAAAGGGGATGCTTACATACTGTTGGTGGGAATGCAACTGCTATTGTACAACTGCTATTGAAAACAGTATGGAGATTCCTCAAAGAACTGAAAGTAGGCCTAACATTTGATCCAGCAATCCCACTGCTGCGTAGCTACTCAAAGGAAGCCATTTTGTAAAAAATACATTTGTACTTCAATGTTTATAGCAGCACAATTCACAATAGCAAAGATATGGAATCAACCTAGGTCCTAGGTGCCCATCAACTGAGGAGTAGATAAAGAAAATGCAATGTGTGTGAGTGTGTGTGCATGTGTGTGTATAATATGTGTGTATCTATCTATCTATCTATCTATCTATCTATCTATTGGAGTCAGGCTGCTAAATATAAATTCTTGTCCTACCCATTTTTCTAGAGCCTTTTAATTTAGGGAAATTTCCTTACTTCCTCCTTGCTACAGTTTCTTCATATAAAAAATGGGCATAAGAAATTGGTGGAGCAAGATGGCCGACGTGAAACACTGCCAGACAGAGTGTCTCTGCAGAAAAGACAGATTCTAGCAGAAATTAGAAAAAAGAAGCAAGAAGATGAGCATACAGCAGAAGAGGGCCGGAAGGAGGGGTACCTGAGACCCCAGGAGACTCCACGGGAGGAGGCTGCGGAGGAGAACTGGAGACTGAGACCAACGGAGCAGCCCGGAGACCAGTGGCAAGGGTAGGTGGATTTGCTGTTTCCCCTCCCCTGCATTTGAGACTGCTGGTGGGCTCCCCAACATGTGGAGAGACCTGCAGACACCAGCCCAGAGGCGGCCACCGCCAGCTAGCGGTAAGCCTGTAACAGACGTGGCACCAGGTTCCCAACTTCCTCCAGGCACCTCCGTGTGCACAGACCTGAGCCGTACGGCAGGCGCCATATTGCCTCCTCCTCCTCTCCGCCGCCCCTACCTGCACCTGCCCAGAGAGACAATACAGCCACCAGCCAGAGGCACCTTCAGGGAACGGCACCTTCCCTTTTGGGACGCTACAGTTGACTCAGGGGAACTCAGATTGTGAGCTCCCTACCCGCCAGCTCTCCCAGGAGCTGCTGGCACGGTGTTCCCAGGAGAACGTGGCAACTCAGAGACTGAGAGACATAGACCCAGCTTGGGCTCCCTGTGGGTGAATTGGGACTGGAAATCCTCTCCCTGGTGGGGATACAGTTTGAACTCTGGGACCTGCAGTGGTCGGACCTGCAGACCAGATCCCCTGCACCAAGGGCTAGCATTGCCCAGGGCACAGAAGGGTTATACGTGAACAGCCTACTGAGGTGTGTGTGCCTCCAGGGGCAGAACAGCATCCTAGAGGGCAACCCTCCTCCCAGGAGGAGGCCCTATGACCAGCCCAGGTGGCGTTCCTGTGCAGGGAACCTCCCCGCCTGCATCACAGTCCGGGGAGGCCTGGTGGCTTGTGGTCTGGCCTATTGGCAGAGGCCCAGGAGTAGCTGCGGAGTTGGGGAGGGTGGAAAGAAGCAAGGCCTGCTGCAGACTGCAGGTCTCAGACAGCCCCACCCCCACACCCAGACTTTCTGGCTGAGCAGGACCATTCCAGCCCCGCCCTGACAGCTTTTCCTGGAAGCAGAGAACAGAACTTTTACCCCTGTTAACGGCCTGAGGGCAGGCTTACCCAACCCAGCTCCGCCCAGAATGAGAGCTGATAACAGGACTCAAAATCAACACCATAGCCTGTTCCTCCAAGCAAACGCCACCTACTGACAGGGACGGCATCTTGCACAGCCTTGCCACGGCACCCACTGACTCAATATACAGGGAGTGGTCCAATCTCACCCACAGACACCACCTAACGCCTCAGAAACTAAACAAGGTGTGTGAATACCCAAACAATAACATAAAGGAAAGAAACAACAACTGATCGACATGGGAAGAAATCAGCGAAAGAACTCAGGAAATATGAAGAACCAAATGGAAGGCACACCCCCAAAGAAGAGCACCAGCCGCCTAGAAAAAGACACCAAACAAAATCAGGCAACCAATATGACAGAAGAGGAATTTCGTATGTGGATAATAAGAACACTCACCACACTGCAACAACAACTCAATAACCAACACAAAGAAACCACAAAAAGCCTCCAGGATATGGAAAAAGAAATAGACACAATGAAGAAAAGTTTAACCGAACTGCTGGAAATGAAGAATCAATTCAAGGAACTACAAAATACAGTGGAAAGTCTCAAGAACAGGGTAGATCAAACAGAAGAAAGAATCTCAGAGCTTGAAAATAACACCCTCCAATTAAATAAATCAGTCACAGAAATAGAGCAGAGAAACAAGAGAAAAGAGCAAAGCCTACAAGAGATGTGGCATTATGTGAAGAAACCTAATGTGAGGGTCATAGCGTTACCAGAAGAGGAAGAAGACAACACTCAAGGATTGGACAAGCTGTTTGAAGATATAATAGAGGAAAATTTCCCAGGCCTTGCTCAAAATCTTGATATACAAGTTCAAGAAGCTCAGAGGACCCCTAGGAGATTCAATGCAAACAGGAAGACGTCACGACATGTAGTCATCAGACTGACCAAAGTATCAACTAAAGAGGCCCTGCTAGGAGCTGTAAGACAAAAGAAGCAAGTAACATACAAGGGAAAGCCAATTTGAATAACATCAGACTTCTCTAATGAGACTTTACAAGCAAGGAGAGACTGGGGCCCCATTCTACTCTTTTGAAACAAAACAATGCCCATCCTAGAATATTATTCCCTGCAAAACTAAGCTTCATATATGAAGGAGAAATAAAAACATTCTCAGACAAGCAAAGGCTCAGAGAACTCACCAAGACAAGACCAGCCCTACAAGAAGTACTTAAAACAGCCTTACGCACGGAACATCATAATAATAACCCATGAATATAAAAACAACCAAAACCCAAAGATATTAAAGGCCAGATATTACAATGGCTCAAGACAGAAATCATAGCAACAACA
This sequence comes from Microcebus murinus, assembly GCF_040939455.1. Lineage (NCBI taxonomy): Eukaryota > Metazoa > Chordata > Mammalia > Primates > Cheirogaleidae > Microcebus > Microcebus murinus. The sequence goes on from NC_134114.1 coordinate 21,999,757, forward strand.
TCCAACCCAACAGAATGATCAGTAATCAACCTTACCTATCAGTTCTCTCAATAAATGTGAATGGCTGAAACTCTCCACTTAAGAGACAAAGGCTGGCTGAATGGATAAGAAAATACAGACCAAGTATATGCTATCTTCAGGAAACACATCCAACCTGCAAGTATGCATATAGACTAAAAGTAAAGGAGTGGAGATCAGTATTCCAGGCAAGTGGAAGCCAAAAGAAGGCTGGTGTGGCAGTTCTAATTTCAGACGATTTAGTTTTTAAACCAACAAAAGTAGTGAAAAACAAACAGGGTCATTATATAATGGTGAAGGGCACAGTTCAACAAGAAGAGATAACAATTTTAAATATATATGCACCCAACTTAGGTGCACCCAGATTCATAAATTAAACCTTACTGGAGCTAAGCAAATGGATTAATAGCAACTCCATAATCACCGGATATTTCAACACCCCACTGACGGCACGAGACAGATCCTCCAAACAGAAAATTAATAAAGAAATAATGGACTTAAACAAAACTCTAGGACAATTGGGTCTGACTGACATCTACAGGACATTCTACCCAAAATCCACTGAATATACGATCTTCTCATCAGATCATGGGACATTCTATAAGATTGACCATATCCTAGGACACAAAGTAAATCTCAAGAAAATTAAAAAAATAGAAATCGTACTATGTACCTTCTCAGATCACAGTGGAATAAAAGTAGAAATCAACCCTAACAGAAACTCACATTTCTACACAAAAACGTGGAAATTAAACAACCTCCTACTAAATGATTACTGCATAAATGAAGAAATCAAGACGGAAATAAAAAAATTCAATGAAAAAAACAACAATGGAGAGACAAGTTATCAACTCCTCTGGGACACAGCTAAAGCAGTTCTGAGAGGAAAGTTTATCTCCATAAATGCCTATAACCAAAAGGCAAGAAGATCACAAATAGACAATCTAATGAAACGACTCAAAGAGCTGGAAAAAGAAGAACAGACCAACCCCAAACCCAGCAGAAGAAATGAAATCAACAAGATCAAATCAGAACTAAACGAAACTGAAAACAGGGAAGCTATTCAGGAGATTAATAAAACAAAAAGTTGGTTCTTTGAAAAAATAAACAAAATTGACACACCATTGGCTAAGCTAACGAAAAGCAGAAAAATCTCTAATAAGCTCCATCAGGAATAAAAAAGGAGATATCACAACTGATCCCAAAGAGATACAAGATACAATTTATGAATACTACAAAAATCTTTATGCACACAAACTGGAAAATGTGGAGGAAATGGACAAATTTCTAGAAACACACAGCCTCCCTAGGCTCAACCAGGATGAAATAGATTCCCTGAACAGACCAATCTCAACAGCTGAAATAGAAACAGCAATTAAAAATCTCCCTAAAAAGAAAAGTCCCGATCCAGATGGCTTCACACCCAAATTTTACCACACTTAGAAAGAAGAACTAGTACCTATCTTGCAGAAACTATTCCACAACAGCAAGAAGAACGGAAACCTCCCCGACACCTTTTATGAAGCGAATGTTAATCTGATACCAAAACCAGGAAAGGATGCAACAAAAAAAGAAAACCACAGATCAATATCCCTAATGAATATAGATGCAAAAATTTTCAACAAAATCTTAGCTAACCGAATCCAGACACTTATCAAATAAATAATCCACCATGACTAAGTGGGCTTCATCCCAGGGATGCAGGGATGGTTCAACATACGTAAATCTATAAATGCAATTCACCACATAAACAGAAGCAAAAACAAAGACCACATGATTCTTTCAATAGATGCAGAAAAAGTTTTTGACAAAATTCAACACCCTTTCATGATACGAACACTCAAGAAAATAGGCATAGAAGGGACATACCTAAAAATGATATAAGCCATATATGACAGACCCATAGCCAACATCATACTGAATGGGGAAAGATTGAAATCATTCCCACTTAAAACTGGAACCAGACAAGGCGGCCCACTATCTCCACTTCTGTTCAACATAGTGCTGAAGTCTTGGCTACAGCAATCAGACAGGAAAATGGAATCAAAAGTATCCAAATAGGGGCAGAAGAGATCAAACTTTCACTGTTTGCTGATGATATGATATTGTATCTAGAAAACCCCAAAGATTCAACCAAGAAACTCCTGGAACTGATCAATGAATTTAGTAAAGTCTCAGGATACAAAATCAATACACAGAAATCAGAGGCATTCATATACGCCAACAACAATCTAATTGAGAGCCAAATCAAAGACTCAATTCCCTTCACAATAGCAACAAAGAAATTAAAGTACCTAGGAATATACTTAATCAAGGAGGTAAAAGACCTCTACAGGGAGAACTATGAAACACTGTGGAAGGAAATAGCAGAGGATGTAAACAGATGGAAATCCATACCATGCTCGTGGATCGGTAGACTCAATACCATCAAAATGTCTATACTACCCAAACTGTTCTACAGATTCAATGCAATACCTATTAAAATCCCATCAGCATTCTTCACAGATATAGAAAAAATAATTTTACGCTTCGTATGAAACCAAAGAAGACCCCGAATATCAAGAGCAATTCTAGGCAACAAAAAGAAAATGGGAGGCATTAATATGCCAGATATCAAACTATACTACAAAGCTGTAGTAATTAAATCAATATGGTATTGGCACAAAAACAGGAATATTGACCAGTGGAACAGATGTGAGAATCCTGATATAAAACCATCCTCATATAGCCATCTAATCTTTGACAAAGCAGACAAAAATATACGCTGGGGGAAAGAATCCCTCTTCAATAAATGGTGCTGGGAAAACTGGATAGCCACCTGTAGAAGGCTAAAACAGGACCCACACCTTTCATCTCCCACAAAAACCAACTCACGCTGGATAACAGACTTAAACCTAAGGTATGAAACTATTAGAACTCTAGAGGAAAAATTTGGAAGCACTCTCCTAGACATCGGCCTGGGCAAAGAGTTTATGAAGAAGTCCCCAAAGGCAATCACAGCAGCAACAAAAATAAATAAATGGGACATGATCAAACTACAAAGCTTCTGCACAGCCAAAGAAATAGTCATGAAAGTAAACAGACAACCTACAGAATGGGAGAAAATTTTTGCATCCTACGCATCCGATAAGGGACTGATAACTAGAATATACTTAGAACTCACGAAAATCAGGAAGAAAACATTAAATAACCCCATTAAAAAGTGGGCAAAGGACTTGAACAGAAACTTTTCTAAAGAAGACAGAAGCATGGCTAACAAACATATGAAAAAATGCTCAACATCTCTAATCATCAGGGAAATGCAAATCAAAACCACAATGAGATATCATTTAACCCCAGTGAGAATGGCCTTTATCAAAAAATCTCCAAGCAATAAATGCTGGCATGGTTGCGGAGAGAGAGGAACACTCCTACACTGCTGGTGGGACTGCAAACTAGTTCAACCTCTGTGGAAAGCAATATGGAGATATCTTAAAGCGATATTAGTGATTCTACCATTTGATCCAGCAATCCCATTGCTGGGCATCTACCCAAAAGATCCAATGACACTCTACAAAAAAGACACCTGCACTCGAATGTTTATAGCAGCACAATTCATAATTGCAAGGCTGTGGAAACAGCCCAAGTGCCCATCAATCCAAGAATGGATTAAAAAAATGTGGTATATGTATACCATGGAGTACTATTCAGCTCTAAGAAACAATGGTGACATAGCACATCTTATATTTTCCTGGTTAGAGCTGGAACCCATACTATTAAGTGAATTTTCCCAAGAATGGAAAAACAAGCACCACATAATCTCACCAGCAAATTGGTATTAACTGAACAGCACCTAAGTGGTCACATAGGTACTACAGTAATAGGGTATTTGGCAGGTGGGAGGGGGGAGAGGTCGGGTATATACATACATAATGAGTGAGATGTGCACCATCTGGGGGATGGTCATGATGGTGACTCAGACTTGTGGGGGGAGGGGGGGAAATGGGCATTTATTGAAACCTTAAAATCTGTACCCCCATAATATGCCGAAATTAAAAAAAAATGGGCATAAGTACAAGTAAAAATAAATAAAAGGAATAAAAGAAGAGAAAATTTCTGGTCATCTATCTGAAATATAGTATTATCTACTGCTATTTATCTATCTACCTACCTATCATTTATCTATCTATATAGATCGATAAATGATACTTGCACATATATATGTCTCATATCTATATTCATCTATCTGTCTATTATCTATCATCTATCTAAATGTCTTCTTCAAAAATAAATGGGCCATGGCTATTGTAACAAAGTTTGGTACATATATCAAAATGTAAAGTTGTATATAAGTGTATATATATATTCACACACAAACAGACTACATTAAAGATGATAGATATGTGGATAAGGGTTAGGTCCTAGCAAAATTTAAAATAGACAGTGTATCTCTAATATCCTTCCTTATTTTATGTTTCATTCTCCAACTATTTCCTCTAATCTCACTATCATTATTAAAAAATAAATGATACATTGATTCTTGCTAAGTAGAAAATAATTTATATTTATTCCCTGTAGAAATATTTACATTTTAACAGATTATTTATAGTTTAATAGATGATAATAAAATATTGATAGAACTTCATGATTCTGATGGTAGTACTTCAGATAGCATGACAGGTGGAAAGATGTTTTAGAGTAGAGGAGGACGATAGCTTGCTAGCACTTTTCAATAAGTAATCCTTTTTGGGAGCATATACCTTTTTTTTTTCTTATTTTCCTTTTAAAATATTAAGAGGGTACAAATGTTTTGGGTTACATGGATTGATTTGGTAATGCTTGAGTCACGGCTATAAGTGTGCACATCACCCAAATAGTATTCGTCGTACCCGTTACATAGGTTTTCACTCCTCTCCTCCTCCTCCCTTCCCCCTGCTTGATTTCCAATGAATTTTACTTTGTTCTATGCACATGTGTGCTCATCATTTAGTTCCAATTTAGTACCGAGTACATGTGTTGTTTGTTTTTCTATTCTTTAGATAATTCGCATAGGAGAATGGTATCCAGTTCCATCCAAATTGCTGCAAAAGGTATTAATTCATCCTTTTCTATGCTTGAGTAGTACTATGTAGTACAGATATACCATATTTTGTCAATCAACTCATGAATTGATGGGCACTTTATTGATTCCACATCTCTGCAATTGTGAATTGTGCTGCAGTAAATATTTGAATGCAGGTGTCTTTTTGATAAGATGACTTCTTTTCCTTTGGGTAGATACATAGTAGTGAGATTGCTGTATCAAATCGTAGGTCTACTTGTTCTTTGAGGAATCCCTGTACTGTTTTCCATAAAGATTATGTTAATATGCAGTCCCCCCAACAGTGTATAAGTATTCCTATTTCTGTATATCAATGCCAGCATCTATTGTTTTTGGGCTTTTTAATAAAAGTCATTCTAACTAGAGTAAGGTGATAGCTCATTGTGGTTTTAATTTGCATTTTCCTGATGATTAGTGATTTGAGCATTTTCTTTTTGTATGTTTATTGGCCATTTGTCTATCTTGTTTTGAAAAGTTTCTGTTCATGTCTTTTGCCCACTCTTTAATAGTGTTGTTTTTTTCTTGCTGATTTGTTTAAGTTCTTTGTAGATTCTGGATATTAGCCCTTTATTGGATGTATAGTTTGCAAATATGTCTCCCATTCAGTAGGTTGTCTATTTGCTCTGTGGATTATCCTTGTTAAGTTCAATAAACTTACATGAATTTATGGATAAGAACTAATTTTCTCAGTGACAAAATTTCAAAAACACATAAAAGTTGCCCTAAAATGGCATGGGAATTCCTTGAGTTTGTATCTCCTGTGGCCAATAATAGAAGTCCTGCCACTATTTGGTGTGCTAGGATTTGTTTACAAGGCAAGGGCCACAGTTTGACCAAGCATAAAAAACTATCATTTCTTTTATTTAATATTTTTTCTTAAATGGAAAAAAGTCAGTTAGAAAGACAATTAGCTGCTATATCATAGATTTATGTCCCAAGTGTCCACCTTCCTCCATAGCCCATTACTCCTGCCTCTACTCAGATTGTGTTTTTTTTCAGTTAAATTCTAAAAAATGAATATAAATATTATGTCCTTTTATTCTAAGAATATTATCAATTTCTATATTATCTCTTTATATCTAATAATGAATCTCCTGAGTTCCACCTTTAAGGTTAATTTCTTCCTAGCTTTAGTAAAGCATAATAGAAAAATAAAAACCATATATTTTTACAGTATAAAAGTATAAATCATGATTGTTTTACATATGGCTACATTGTAAAATGATTAATTCAACAAATTAGCATATCCATCAAATCACGTTTATCAATTTTAGTGGTGAAAACATTTAAGATCTACAAGATTAATTTTAAGTGTATACTCAATCATGTTTTTTCATTATTAATACATTTTAATCTCTCTTAATTTGACTGCGACAATATTTCTTTGCACAGCATCAAAGGCCCTCTGAGAAGGACTAAGCTAATCTTTCCAGGAACACTTACCACTTCTATTCCGCCTGTGCCACTTCAACTTTCATAACATTTCTCCATGTTGTTTCCCCCGCATTGTTACACACATCCCATGTCTTCTTTCCAGTTCATTGCCCCTCTTTTCACCACTTGGGAAACTCATACTTATTGTTCAAGTTAAATATCACCACTGCTATATAAAGCCTCACTAAATTCCTTGAGTTCCCCAGGCATATTGAATGTGCATTTAGCAATTATGCTTATAAACATTTTGTTATTTTCATAAATACCTAGATTCTGTTTTCTAGATTCACTGAATAACATACTACAAAATAGTAATATAAATTCACTCAGTCCTAGGGATAACAATAGATTTCAGATTGTTCTATGTACTAGTTCACTGATTACAAACAGTCCTAATTTCTGAAAAGGAAGTTACTGTGGTCCAGTCTCCCTCTGAAAGATCAATGACATCTCTGTTTCCTCATAAGTACCCATGACTCTTTCCATTGGTGGGTTCAGATGTTATTGTCCTTCCTCTTTTCTAGTTATCTCAATAAATTTGCTAATCACTGACAAGTGGCAGTTATATAGTCTACCACCGATGGAGTTTTATGTGTTTCATCAGTCAATTCTTAAACTCTTCTTTCTTGTGCAGGAAGACTATTTCAACCACCTTTTAAGCACAATTGATGAATACTGCTGCTCTCTGCCCTGAAATATGGCCAATCTGGAAAAGATATATATATATATATATATATATATATATATATATATATATATATATGCGCATTTGGAGTGTCTGTGTTGGAGAAATGGTTGTGCTCTGTACTTCTTTATGGTTGAGAATCTTTTTCCATTAACTATTATTCACTGATGACATAATGACAATGCTGAAGAAGTGGGAAATATCTGGCAAAAGTCATGTCTGGCATCTGTGGAGTTGCATAGATTTAGTTTAGTTTAAATACAGGCTTTGTAGAATCAAGAAATTTTTAGGACATTTTAAAAACACTAACATTAAAGATATAAAATGAGGTACAGTTATTATTTTCTATCTAGTTTAAGAAACAATGCATTATCCAAGAAAGTAAGAAAGTGAAAAATAATCCAGTCTGTATATTCCAGAGATATTTGTATTTTATCTTGAATATATACATAGAAGAAGTTGAATTATTCTGCACAGGGAATACAGGGTATATGAATATTCAACTTTAAAAAGCGTTGTAAAACTTCTCTCTTATATCATCTTAGTGTAAAATATTGAGTAGCCAGTCATGAAATTGTAAGTCTCAAAAGAAACTCCTGTAACTAATTAATAAATTTGTCAAGGATAAATGATATAAAAACAATGTACAAAAACCAATAATGAATCTATATGCTATCAATAAATAACTGAAAAATGAAATAAAAAATATACACAATGAGAACACATATATCAAATGATGCAGGTCAAGTAGAATATACACAGGATGTATATAAATATATATATATTGAAAATAAATGCAGTTATTTTAAAAAAATCTTAAATATATGGTGAGATATACTAAGTTCACAGATGGGAAAGCTTAATGTTATTAAGATACCAATTCTTCACAAATTGATTCATAGAATTAACACAATTTTAATCAAGTTCCTAGATGAATTTATTGTAAAAATAGACAAAGAAATCCAAAACATGTCAATGGAATAGAATGAGGTCTAGAAATAGACCTACATAATATGATTAATTAATTTTGATTAACCTGGATTTTCAGATAATTTTTTGTAAGGTGTGAAGTTTAGGTCCAGGTTCTTTCATTGTATATTAATTAATTTCAAGTTTCTCCTGTACCATCTATTAAAAAGATCATATTTTCTGAATTAGTTACTTTTTTAACTTTTTCAAAAAGTAATTAGCCATAATTGCATAGGTCTATTTCTAAGGAAACATAGGAAAAATATCTTTATGGACTTGGGTTGGGCAAATAATTCTTAGACATAATTCTAAAAGCATATTGATAAAGAGAAAATATTGAATTTAATCAAAATATCAGATTTTACTCTGTGAAAAACATGATTAAAAGAATGAAAGGATAAGCTGCATATTTGGATAAAATTGCATATCTGACAATGTGTATACAGAAAATGTAAAAATAACTCCCAAAATTAAAAAGTAATAACACATATAAGCCAATTTTTAAAATGAGCAAAATTCTTGAGTATTTACCAAAGAACTAGCAAATGAAAACATGTATAAATGCTCAATACCATTACCATAGAGAAATGCAAATTAAATATACAACAAGACACTAATACACTACTATTAGGATTGGCAAAATAAAATTTGAATGAACTGACAATTCCAGTGTAGAGCAGCTGGAAATCTCATTTATTACCAGTAGAAATGAAAATTCTAGGTTCATGTAAACCTAAAATTCTAGGTTCATGAATTCAGGTTCATGTAAACCTAAGAATACACTTATCACATAACCTAGAAATCTCTTTCTGTGTTTTATACTAGACAGATAAAAGCTTATTTTCACTCTGAAATGTGTTTACAACTGTTGATGGAAGTTCTATTCATAATTGCTCTACTATGGAAAGAACCCATATCCTTCAATGAATTTATTGTCTTTAAGTGAATATATTATGTAAATATGGCATATCTACATAGCATATATTTTTTAATACTAAAGCAATAAAAAATAATGAACTATTGCTACATGCAACAACTTGAATGAATCTCAGAAATATTGTACTGAAAGAAGCCAATCTTATCAAGGCTATATGCTGTATGATTGCATTTATTGGACACTCCAGAAAATTACAAAAATATAGGATCAGAGAACATAACAAAATTCATAGAACAGGACACAAAAGGTAATCTTCATTGTATGTAACTATAAAAATTAAATATAAAAAATAAAACAAATTAAATAAAAAATAAAATAAATTAGCATAAATAATTTTGTGATTATATGTGCTCACATTCATGCTGGTGGTTAATACCTTCTAAATTAAACAAAGACATGGAGAAACTCAGGTTGTTAAAAAAATAAAATAATATAGCTATATGATGTTTGAATATGATACATCTAAAATAAAACACATAAATGTTAAGAAGTAAGGAAGTAAGACATAGGAAACATAACAAGGAATACAAATAGAAAAAGAGACAGAGAAAGGAGGAAGTGGGGGAAGAATAATGCTGAGAGAAAAATCAGGAAATATTAACAAATACGTACACTCACACAAAATTGAACAACCACACTTTAAAAAATGTATGAAATCCTAATTACACTTAGTTTTAGGATTCAGCAACACACTAAAAATATATTACAAAATAGCTAAGTAGGGTTTAAGTTAAAAAAAAAAAAGAGGGATGGATTTTTTAATAGGTTCTGTAAACCATTGCATATTTAGAGTTATATAAAATATTTTCCATACTTGATTTCATTTAGAATTTAATTTAGAAAACTTTATGTTCTCAAACTTAAAGTTTGTTGACTCTGTAGTAATTTAAAACCTGCGTTTATGTTAAAGAAATATTTTTATCTCCTAATAAACTTGACCTATGCCTTCACCATATACTTGTAATTTTCTTAGAAATGAATTCAACCTAGAGTACTTACTTGATATAAGAGAACCTATGAGCAACCATTAGATCTTTGGTTATAAAAAGCATAATATGAAAAACTAACTACCATTATTATATTGGCACATCATTTTTAATGAAATAGATGACAGTCATGTATTTAAATAGGAGTCTTCAGGGCATAGGTCCTCATCTTAGCTTGAAAATTAGACAAGATTAATAATTTGCATTTAACATATTATACAATAATGTGAAAAGGGCTTTAAAATAAAATGTTAAAAATAGAATAAATAGTCAAAACAGGAGGAAAGAGGCCATCAAACTTTCACACACATTTATAGAGCTAATGCATTCATTCAATAGCTCACTTAATATATGATATGTAAAATATACATAAAGTTTCTATGTGACCTAAACCTTGATAGACATTATTCCTTAAAATATTTTAGATTTTCAGTGGGAGAAAATATTATGCAAACATATGAGAGTCACAAACAGTAAGCATAAAACAGAGAAATCTAGGGTTTTCTCATGAGCCACATATCACTATTGAAAATCATTTTGGCAATATTTCTGCAGTGTAGATATTTAAACAGACTACTTTCAATCCCTGGAAATCACTAGAAAGTTAAGGCAAGGTGCATGTGGTCATGCAGGAGGATCACTAGAGGGGTCAGAGCTCTGCAGTGTATTTTGTCACATAATGACAGAGGTCAAATACTAATAGATGTTGGCTATATAGGTTGATGTGGTCATTCCATAAAAATTGGTGCTTTAGATACAATGGAGACAAAAATCAGTGACCCTCATATTAAGGCCACATATACTCATGAGAAGATGCATCCTTTTGTTTGTATGTTTTAGATTTATTCAGCAACAAATTCTTAAGGCATTCCTGCTGCAGAGAATATCCTAGTTTGTCAGGAAACCAGCTGGCAAATGAATTTTTGCATTTTTAAAAATTCATGGCTGCATTATATTATCAAGGAAACACTGAGGCCGGGCGCTGTGGCTCACGCCTGTAATCCTAGCTCTTGGGAGGCCGAGGCGGGCGGATTGCTCAAGGTCAGGAGTTCGAAACCAGCCTGAGCAAGAGCGAGACCCCGTCTCTACTATAAATAGAAAGAAATTAATTGGCCAACTGATATATATATATAAAAAATTAGCCGGGCATAGTGGCGCATGCCTGTAGTCCCAGCTACTCGGGATGCTGAGGCAGAAGGATCACTGGAGCCCAGGAGTTTGAGGTTGCTGTGAGCTAGGCTGACGCCACGGCACTCACTCTAGCCTGGACAACAAAGCGAGACTCTGTCTCAAAAAAAAAAAAAAAAAAAAAAAAAAAAAAAAAAAGGAAACACTGAGATGATATTATGTTTTTACATAGTAGTTATACTAAATGCCATTCCTGTTATACCACCTCCTTCTATGCAGTTAAAATTCTTTCAAGAAATCACCCATTTTACCTCAGTTGTCTACTACGTTTGAAGAAAAAAAGTATGTGTAAATATATATTTACTACCGTTGTATACACTTTAGGTCATAGAACTGATGAATTTTGTTGTGTTTCTTACACATCCTCCTCTTATTATTCAAGCATTCTATTAAACTATGGCTATGATAAACAGCCTAATTGAGTTTTGTGCTGAATAAATATATAAATGAGTACATGAGTAATGAATGAAGAATAAAAGAAACATAGATCAAATATTTGAATTATAGAAAATTATAATAGAGATCAACACTCTAAATAAGTTTTATTATTTTAACAGGGAAATTGTTTTAAAATAAAGTGAATTTTCACTGTACCTTTCTGATAATGTAACACTATATAAAGCAAAATTAATTTCTGACAGATTCACAAGTTAAATTTAATGACAGTTAATGTTTCAGTATAAATTTTTCTCTTTTCCTCTCCCATATATGTATATGGTATATGTAAAGTGAGATAATAGTACACATATTATATACATGAGAAGTGGGTAAATATGTATGTGTATATATATGTCTACTTAAAGGATATATGTGTCTCTATATATGTATGTGTATATATCCACTTAACTTATACATACATGTACATGTATACAATGATACAAAATATCATTAAGCACTCTCATGTATTGACTATATATAAAAGTACACCTAATGGCTGTGTTTCATTCAGTTTGGGGATTATAAAATGATTTATTTGGGCATTCACACTTTTTATTTTTTCCATGATAAATTGTTCTATTACTTCGGTAACGTATTTATGAATTTACTAATTGTCGCTTTGATTCAGGAGTGCTTTTATTGGGCTTTGCATAGAATTATTATTATGCCACTATTAGACTCATTTGAAATAATTTCTTTTTTCTGTTTTTACCTTATAATTTTAATAAATACTATCAAAATATTAATTCAAGTAATTTAGCTTGTCCAATTATTTCCCCACATTTGATACACTGTTCTGATAAATTAACAGTAAGAAATTATTATTTTGACATATCTCTAGGAAGTCAAATTAATCATATTCAGAATCAAATTCATGTGGCTGAAATTATGTGTAATTTAATTTCTTTAACATTAAATGCTTTGTTCTTGAATCATGTTAAAGCATTGCATACAGAGTGCTATTCTCTAAATATACTGATGAATTTACAAACATACCTTGATTTTCTCTCCCTGTCTCTCTGTTAATAGATCTCTCCTCTTTTCTACCTTTCTCCCTCTCTCTTTTATTTTCTGTTTCTGCATGTGTGCTTGCATGTGTGTATGTTAACTGCCCTTTCTGATATTTAACAATATAGAATGAAATGTGAGTGACTAATTTCACAATACAGTGAGAAATTATAAATAACACCTTTAAATATAGTTCTTGCCATTATTAGCTATTAAATTTCCAATAAAGCAAAATGATTATTAGAAATAACTATAGGATTCAAATATTCATCTCTTTAAATGCTGAATGGATAGATTAAGAACATATAGTTACCAGTTTCCTGGTAATCATTAATGTGTTCCTGAGTAAACCATAAACCCTCTATTGATTTAATTTTTATGTAAATAGATGCAAAAATCCTCAACAAAATGCTAGCAAACTGAATTCAACAGCACATCAAAAAGATTATCCACCATGATCAAGTGGGTTTTATTCCAGAGATGCAAGGATAGTTCAGTATATGCAATTCAAAAAATATGATTCACTACATAAACAGAAGTAAAAACAAAGATCATATGATCATCTCAATAGATGCAGAAAAAGCATTTGATATATCTAGCATCTAGGACCCTTTCATGATAAAAAACCCTCAACATCTAGGCATAGAAAGAACATATCTCAAAATAATATAAACCACATATGAAAAAACCACAGCCAACATCATGCTAAATGAAAAAAGTTGAATGCATTCCCCCCCAAAACTGGAACAAGACAAGGGTGCCCATTGTGGCCACTTCTATTCAACATAGTAATGCAAGTCCTAGCCAAAATAATCAGGCAAGATAAAGAAATAAAAAGACACCCATATCAGGACAAAGGAGGTCAAACTATCCCTGTTTGCTGAAGATGTGATCACACATCTAGAAATCCCTAAAGACTCTACCAAAAGACTCCTAGAAACATACATTCAGCAAAGTTTCAGGTTACAAAATCAATGTATCAGTAGCATTTCTACGTACAAATAACAGTCAAGCTGAGAGTCAAATCAAGAGCTCTCTAACATTTACAATAGCTACAAAAATAAAATAAAATACATATGAATAGACATAACCAAGGAAGTGAAAGATCCACAAGGAGAACAACAATAACAACAACAGAAAACTGATGAAGGAAATCATGGATGACACAAACAAATGGAAACATATCCTATGCTCATGGATTGGTAGAATCAACATAATTAAAATGTCCATATTTCCCAGCGTGTTTTAGAGATTCAGTGCAACTCCCATCAAAATACCAATGCCATTTTCCATAGATCTAGAAAAAATAATCCTAAATTTCATATGGAACCAAAATACAGCTCAAATAGCCAAATCAATTGTAAGTAAAAAGAACAAATCTGAAGACATCACATTACCTGACTTCAAATTATACCACAAGACTATAGTGACCAAAACAGCATTATAATGGTATAAAGTAGACAGATCAAAATTGAACAGAATAGAGAACCCAGAAATAAAACCATATAGCTACCACCAACTGATTTTTGACAAAACATACAAAAACAGACACTTGGGAAAGAATACCCTATTCAATAAATGGAGCTGGGAAAATTGGATGCCACATGCAGAATAAAATAGGATCTTTATCTCTCACTATATGCAAGAATTAGTTCAAGATGGATGAAATACAAGACCTGAAACCATAAGAATGCAAGAAGAAAACATAGAAAAACTCTTCTAGACATTTCTAGAATTTCATAAATTGTAGGCAAAGAATTTATGGCTAATACCCCAAAAGCAAATACAGAAACAACAAAAATAAGCAATTGGAACTTAATTACATTAAGTTTCTGCACAAAAATTGAAATAATCAACAGAGTAAATAGATAACCTACAATGGGAGAAAATATTTGCAAACTATACATCTGACAAGGAGTAATATCCAGAATCTACAAAGAATTAAAACAAAATCAACAAGATAATACAAATAACCCCATTACAATGTGGACAAAAGACACAAATGGACTCTTCTCAAAAGAAGATATACAAAATGCTGAACATCAGGAATCATCAGGGAAATGCAAATTAAAACCACAATGAGATACCACCTTACTTCTATGAGAATAGCTATTAAAAATTAAAAAAAATATTAGATGTTGTCATTGATGTGGTGAAAAAGGAACGCTTATGCACTGTTGGTGGGACTGTAAATTAATACAACCTCTGTGGAAAACAGTGTGGAGACTCCACAGAGAACTAAGAGTAGCTCTATTATATGATGCAGCAATCCCATTTTGGGTACCTACCCAAAGGAAAAGAAGTCATTATATCAAAAAGACACCTGCACCTGAATGTTTATCACAGCACAGTCCACAATTGCAAAGATGTAGACTCAATTTCAGTGCCCACCAACTGATGAATGAAGGAAGAAAATGTGGCATATATACCATGGGGTACTGCTTGGCCATAAATTGGAATGAAATAATGTCATTTCCAGCAACTAGGATGGGACTGGAAAACATTATCCTAAGTGAAGAGTCTCAGGAAAGGAAAAACAAACGCCACATGTTCTCGCTAATAAGTGGGAGTTAAATGATGTGTACATATGCTTATGTAGTGGTGTAAAGAACATTGGAAACTGTGTCCTTGGAAGGATGGGAGGGAATGAGGGATGAAATCTTACCTATTGGGCTACAATGTACAGTATTCTGGTGATAGGCACACTAAGACCCTGACTTCTGCATTATATTATACAACCCATCCATGGAACAAAAAGACTTGTACCCCCTAAATAATTTGAAATGAAATACAAAATAAATAAAATTGGTAAGCAAAATTATACATATGCACATAATTTGTGTCTGAATTTAAGAATAAGTACTGCCAATAAGAAGTGCCTATTTCATAATTCCAGTTTCATGTTTGAGAAAAAAGAGCAGAGTGATTAGGACACTTGCTGAAGCAAACAAAGAATAGTTAATTCTGGGATTCTGGATCACTGACTCCTACTATGCTGAGTCTGCCTAAGAGCATGTTTTGTTGTGAAGAGCCAATATTTAGATTCTTCCAATGCATGAAGAAGGTAGATTTTCCATCTGTTTACATCTTCTACAATTTCTTTTTTTAGCATTTCGTAGTTCTCCTTATAAAAGTCTTTCGTATCTGTTGTTAAATATGTTTCTAGATATTTAATTTTCTTTGGGGCTATAGTAAAAGGTATTGCATTTTTAATTTGAGTTTTGGCTTGACTGTTATTGGCATATATGAATGCCTCTGATTTGTTTATATTGATTTTACCAAATTCATTTATCAAATCTAGGAGTCTTTTGGATGAATCCATGAGGTTTTCTAGATATAATATTATATCATCTGTGAAGAGCGAGAGTTTGATCTCATCTGCCCCCACTTGGATTCTCTTAATACCCCTCCCTTGCCAGACTGCTATAGCTAGGACTTCAAGCACTATGTTGAATAGAAGAGTAGATAAGTTCCAGTTTGAAGTGGGAATGGTTTCAATTTTTCTCCATTCAGTATGATATTGGCCATGGGTTTGTCATAAATGAACTTGATAATTTTAAGGTATAAGCACCTATGCCTATTTTGTTAAGAGTTTTTATCCTAAAGGTGTGTCGGACTTTGTCAAATGCTTTTTCTGCATCTATCGAGAGAATCATATGGTGTTTTTTCTTGTTTTTATTTATGAGGCAAATTGCATTTATAGATTTGCATATGTTGAACCAGCCTTGCATCCCTGGAATAAAACCCACCTGATCATGGTTAATTATTTTTTAGATGTGCTGCTGGATTCTATTTGCTAAAATTTTGTTGAGGATTTTTGCATCTATATTCATAGGGAAATGTCAATATTATCTAAAGTGATCTACAGAATAAATGCAATCCCCATCAAAGTAACATTATCATTCTTTACAGAACTAGAAAAAATAATTCTTCACTTTGTATGGAGCCAGAAACAACCTCATATAGCCAAAGCAATCTTAAGTAAAAAGAACAAACTGGGAGGGAGGGCATCAGTCTTCCTGACTTCAAGCTATATTATAAAGCAATAATAATTAAATAATCCTTGTACTGGCACAAGAACAAAGGCATCGATCTTTGGAACAGGACTGAGATTCCAGAGATGAAACCATCTGCATATGGTAACCTAATCTTTGATAAAGCAGACAAAAATATGCATCTGGGAAAAGAATCTCTTTTCAATAAATGATGCTGAGAAAACTGGATAGCTACATGCAGAAGAATGAGTCAGGATCCCTACCTCTCACCTCTCATAAAAATCCACTCAAGATGGATAACAGACTTAAACCGAACCCATGAAACCTTAAGAATCCTAGAAGAAGATGCTGGGAAGACCCTTTCAGACATCAACCTAGGCAAAGAATTCTTGAAGAAGACACCCAAAGGAATCACTGCAGCAACAAAAATAAACAAATGGGATCTGATCAAATTAAAAAGCTTCTGCACAACCAAGGAAACTATCATTAGAGCAAATAGATAACCTACAGAATTGTAGGAAGTATTTGCTCTCTATACTTCTGATAAAGGTCTGATAACAAGAATCTATCTAGAACTCAAAAGAATTAACAAGAAAAAATCAAAAAACCCCATCAAGAAATGGGCATTGGAAATGAACAGACACTTTTCTAAAGAAGACAGAATTATGGTCATCAAACTTATAAAAAAATGCTCAACATCTCTAATCATTAGGGAAATACAAATCAAAACCACAATGAGATATCACCTAACCCCAGTGAGATTGGCATCTATCAAAATATCCCAAAACAACAAATGCTGGTGAGGATGTGGAGAGACAGGAACACTCTTATACTGCTGGTGGGACTGCAACTTAGTACAATCTTTGTGAAAAGAATTTGGAGATACCTCAAAGAGTTAAAAACAGAAATACCATTTGATCTAGCAATAGCATTGTAAGGCATCTACCCCAAAGAGCATAAGACATGCTATAATAAAGACATCTGCCCCTGAATGTTTATGGCAGCACAATTCACTATTGCAAGGACGTGGAAACAACCCAAGGGCCTGTCAATTCATGAGTGGATTATTAAAATTTGGTATATGTTTACAATGGAATATTACTCAATTCTAAGAAACAACAGCGAGCTAACACCGCTTTTATTATCCTGAATTGAGCTTAAGCCCATTATCCAAAGTGAGGTGACAGAAGATCGGAAGAAAGGGCTCCACATGTACTCGCCATCAAATTGGTACTGACTGATTAACACTATGGTACTCAAATGTTCGTGGTGTTTACCAGGGATTCGGGGGTTGGTGGTGAACATTGTGGAGGGGAAGGGCATACCTCTAATCCTTGCTAGGAAGAGGCAAAGATATAAAATGCAACCAAAATGTTTGTACTCTAATATTTTCTTGAAATAATAAAAAAAAAACCTGATAATTTTGTGATACTTCACTTCGAAGAATGGGCTCTAGCTCCATCCAGGACAATATAAGAGGTGCTAGTTCATCATTGTTTTTTATGGTTGAGTAGTACTCCATGGTATACATATACCACATTTTATTAATCTACTCATGTATTGATTGGCACTTGGGTTGTTTACTATCAAATTGATACTAACTGATCAACCCTTAGGTACTCACGTGGAAGCTATATTGATCTGGTGCTGTCAGAGGAGGGAGGGGATGGGTAAATTTACAACTAATGGGTATGGAGCACACTGTCTGGGGGATAGGCACACTGGTAGCTCTGGTTTGGGTGATGTAAAAGCCATATGTCTAACCAAAATGTTTGTACCCTCATAATATTCTGAAATTTTAAAAAAGAAAATAAATAAATAAATAAATAGCTGATATTTTAGTGTAACTTGTTTGTGTTCTGGATAAATCTCTTGATTACTTGAGTAAATTAATTCTATGACACTGTGGTGGATTCCCTCCCCATCAGTACAGATCTGTTTTCTTTTAGTGCCTGAACATAGCTGAACTATGCCAGCATTTGCATAGATTAAGGTTCTAATGCTTTGTACATTTCTTTTGATGCTAAACTCTCAGTTTGGCAATACTCAATACTCTCCATATTTTAGCAGATATTTTGGAGTCAGAATTAGTCAAAAGAATTAAAAATAATTTGAGAAAATGAATTAGAAATTTTTTAAAACATTCTTATAATGTCTGTAACAAACATTTCTTTTTTTTTTTATTTCAGCATATTATGGGGGTACAGATTTTAAGGTTTCAATAAATGCCCTTCCACCCCTCCCCCCACAAGTCTGAGTCTCCAGCATGACCATCCCTCAGATGGTGCGCATATCACTCGTTATAAACATTTCTTTACAATAAAATGACATAAAGGAAATATTTTGGTGAGTGTTGATGAGAGATTGAAGAGGAACAAGGCATAAAGTATGTTTTTGTCTTGTAGTAAGTTAAAATTTTTCAGGAAGAAAACTTTAAAGAGAATTTCCTCTAATAGAAATAACAATAATTTGTGCACTATAAATGCAAATAATAACATAAAGTGTGTGTATTAGAGATATGAAAGTAACTGGATTCAGCCTATGAACAAATAATATTTGCCTTAATATATATACTCTTCCCAAATAGTGATATAAGCAATGTATCTTAAATATTTGTAACCAAACATTATAGTTTTTTCCCCATCTCTTTTTTGCATTTCCATTTGAAATAAATACTAATTAGGCTTGCCTATTGAATAGATATTTACATTATAGTATTTAATAGTTAAATATGATTTCTATGCAAATTTTTTTGTTTTTTCTACATAAATCAAAAAATTCACTCAGTTATGAAGTAAATCTTTATAGTATTTAAACAATGATAGTGACAACAATTCTACTGAATTATTTGCTACATGTTGTTTTCCTAAGTAAGCATATTATGTGTTTTCTCAATAATACTTTACAACACCTCTTTTGATTGAAGATATTCAGTCTGAGATCATGTAATTTACCTAAGGTAAAGAATTGGTACGTTTCTAAAGCAGAGTTTGAATTCAGGTCTGTATAACTTTAACATCTTTTTCCTTAAAATGATGTTGTAATTCTTTCACGTACATCCGCATTTTCTATACAAAACTGTTTCATTACTGTAGGGCTATAGTATACTTGAAAGCATACATTAAAATAAGGAAATGATATTTTAAAAATCTCTACATCAAATCAGGGACTGTACTAAAAAGTTAAAATGAAATATTACTACATCCTTTCCTGTTACATTCCTAGGGATATTATGTGTAACAATGTTAGACAGGATTATAAATCATATACAGAGATTAACTATGGCTCACCAATCATTCACTGTCTGAGAACATTCACTTGACTGTAGATAAGATCTTCTAAGTAACAAGGCTTACTGTGTTATTATATAGATATATGGAGTCCCCTATTATCATACAGAATAAGGCAGATGGCAGATGTTCTCAGTTATACATGATGACATTAACATGACAAAATCCATATCAGCCCTGTAACTCATCTAAAATTCCATTACCTCATTATTGATTAATTGCTCTAACTTTAAATTTACTTGAAAGGAACTTGACTTATATATCTACTTACTCTATTTATTCCAGAATGTTCTACCTGTCAAAATGAAAGAATCTGATGATTTTCTTTCAAGGAAGAGAGTAGGTATACTAGCACATTTGCCCTTGATTAAAAAGAAAACACCCACACACAGTGGTCTTACTCATCCTAACAAAGACAAATTATACATGTAAAAATTATGAATGTAATTATTTTCCCATGACTAAAATAATGGAAATATTTTTAAATCTACAAAGGTGTTTGCCATCTTTTTTTCCCTTTGTCTTATAGTTTTGATACAAGTAGAAAACTATAAGAAGGAAAAACCACTGTGCCTTAAATATTACAGAGATATTTTGAAGATCTCTAATGGAAAATAATTACTTATGAGACTTTTTTGTGATTTATTTTCTTTTCAATGTTGAAGATGGTATGTAATACTTGAGATGGTATGTAATATTTTTCTCTGATCACAATATTATAAGATTTACCCATGTTACTATAGACATAGTGTCTTATATTGTATATGCATCTATTACTATATTTTTGAAAATATTTTATTTATTTTTATAATTTAATGAATGATGACTAAATGTTACATGAGTGAAGAAGACTATTGGGGCAGGCATTTAGTGTATTCATAAAAAGATACCCTTTTCATTGAAGGATGGAGAAAGCTTCAAAAGTCATAAGAAATTTTAAATGCCCTTTGAAAGATATACATTAATCAATATGTGGAGATGAGGAACTAAAGTGTCCTAGCAAGGTGATTTACTCATTTAGAGTGTGATGTTCAGGACAAAGTAAAGCATGTTCAATGGAAGATGTATGATTCATTATTACCAAAGAAGAGAATTTTGCTTGGTATTATATGAGTGGGTGCATTCAACAAAGTTTGAAAGTAGAATAGGTAAGTTAGATTTGTGGCTGTGGAAATAAAATAATATATTCAGTTAGCATTTATTGGGTGCTTACTTGGCTAGGGTACATTTCTAATTATTTTAGTGTTTTATCTAATTCAATCTTTCTAGTCATCGTAGGAGAAACATAACCTTATTTCACAAAGGAAAAAGTAGAGCAAACCATGGCCACTACTACTGTTTCCTCCCCTATGATTATTTCCCCCACAGTTACCAGCACTGTCACCCTAGTCCATTACCACCACCACCATCACTACTACTATGAACATATTCACAGTTACACTGTTCAGTGCTACTACCATGACAACAATCAATCCCACCCTACCCTACTACCACCACCATTACCAAAATGATTTAAGCCATCATCAACTCTTCACTGGGTTACAGCAACCTTATGCTAATTGGTCCTCCAGCTGCTACTAACACTCCCTCATGTTTATTCTCTACACAGAAGCTAGAGAAATCTTTTAAAATATGAATCTGACCACATAAATTCTTTATTTAGAAATGTTGTGTTTCCTCATTCTATTTAACAATAAGTTCAAATTCCTCACCATTCTCCATAAAACACTGTATGACCTAGTTATTGCCCATCTCTTGAAATTATGTCTTTCCATCCTCTCCTTCCTTTACCTCATCAAGTAATTTGGATTTTCTGATTTTTACAAAGCTCACCTTACCTCAATAATTATGAATTTTATATTTATTCTGACTAGAATAATTTATTCCCAAGTTTTCCATGACTTTCTTCCTCAGTTTTTCCAGGGGTCTATTGAATATTCATTTCTGACAGAATTCTTCCCTAAAAAAAATTATATCCTTGTCAATGATGCTCTTCCCTTTCCTCTTAATCCTTGATCATTTTAAATTTTCTTCATAGAATTTGTAATACTATTGTTTAAACAACAAAATCATTACTGCAGGACAGGCCCTGGGGCCATAGCAATGAAAAATGAGAAAAAAAGTAAAAGGATGCAAAACTTTACTTTCATGAAGCATATATTCTAATCTCCAGAGAGAAAACAAAAACAATAAAAAATGTAAAATTTATGGCATGTTAGACATGAAATTATTTTTTCTACCTGCCTCATTAGAATATAAGTTCCATGAAAACAATTTCTATACAGAATTTTGATTTCCAACAAAAAATTTAAATTTTCTTGGACCTACTGGGTTACTGGAGACAGATCATAGAGCTGTTTTTATAATGTATAACTTTAGTTTGTTGCACTTGCTTCTTTTGCTTTGGATCCTACTCAAAAGTGGATTTTGGGTCACTCCGAAAATGAACCTGAGGAGCACATTACAACATGATACTTGTTGTTTCCAGTGCCCAAAATGTCCAAAGAGGTCCACTAAGTACTGGCCTTTTGTTTTTGTTGTTGGGTTTTGTTTCCTTTTTTCATTTTGTTTTATTTTCTTTTAATGGTAGAACCTATAAGGATCAATAACTTACCTTTTATCTGGAGTGAATTCCCAAAACATCCCAGAGCCTAGAAATCCAGAAGATCAAAAGTATAGTGTATCTGTAAGTCTCTGTCTAATGTAGATTTTATTAAAATATATAATGTACCTACTAGTTCTTTTTTATTGCTCACATGATACAGACACAATAATAGGTCATCATGGCATTCTATAGAATAAAAAAAATATTTAACTCCTTGCAGACAAAACTGACACAGTGCCTTACAATTTATCCATTTATGTGTCTCAAAAATGTATCAAAGTTCTTGTCATATGGAAAAAATATTTTTAAATTCATTTTAATGTTTTAGTTATTTGAATATAGAAAAACACTTCTATATCAATATTGGTATCTGTATATCAGGTACCAGGTATATTTGCTCAAGTTATACCTACTCAAACATACTAAAATATACACAAACATGTTTGGAGGAGCATGTTTATCATGATCCAATGAAATTATCTAAACCTGTCCTTTGCAAGGGCAAAAGAAAATTAGTAACAAATGGTATATATCTTTCACATGTTTGACAGTAACACTAATCTCTACAATTTTCTAAAAAGTTTGGCAGAAGCTTTGGATGTATTATTTTGGTAGGAAGAGAGAGATCCCAGGCTTCTACTTGACCCTAACCATGGAGCACAGAGGAAATGTGGAGATTGTACAAATTGCTGAGCAATAATTCTAACCTTACATTCAGGAACTGGATAAATAAGCCTAGACAATGTTCAGGGTCCAAGAGAATGCATCTTGAGTTGGACTTGGTCAAAATTTACATACATTGCCTGAATATCTTGTTGACTGATTGACAATGGCATGTTAGATTTTCATGTATTCATGTTAGCTAGAGAGAGTTTCTAATAATGACTGATTTTTCTAACTAGTTCCTGTGAATAATCCCTCTGACAATTGATCATAGCAATACTTGAAGTCTGGATTATCTTCACCATTTTTCTAGACATAAAGCTGCCTCCTCAATCATACATCCAGTGTACATACGGTAAGATCTTGGTAGTTAGCTTGGTAGTTTTTGAGAATATGTGATCAATTCTTCTCTAAGTCTATGAATTTCTTTTCAAAGAATACTTATCATTTCAAACTCATTTAGCTTCTGTTTTCTTTGGAGCAGAGATTTCAGTCAACCACATAAACATTTGCAATTATTAGTAATATAAGAATAAGCATCACACATTGGCAAACTACAACCTGCAGGTCAAACTCAGCCCAATACCTCCTTTTGTAAATAAAGTTTTATTGAAACATAGGCACATTCATTTATGTATTATCTATGGCTACTTTCTGGCAGCAATGGTAAAGTTGAGTAGCTATGAAAGAAATTATATGATCTCTAAAGCTTAAAATATTTGCAATCTAGGCTTTTGCAAAGAAGGTTTGTCCACTCAACCAATATAATGAATTCAGAATCTCTGGCATGTAAATGCACATCAGTTCTCATATCGTGTTATGTACTTAAAGCTCTAAAGTTCTCAGGATCCATTCTCACGTACATTCTCTACATTTTTGGTAATATCTTCTAGCGAAATCTTGCAATCATTTTGTTAAGCAAGATTTATTCTGGGTTTGCCCCACCTTGAGTACTCTCAAACAAATAGGAAGTGATTTGAGTCTAAAACTGGAGGCAATGGAGTGAGGCAAGGGTACAGGTTGAGGAGTATTGATATGCCCAGAAAGACACCTGCTTGAGATGGGTTATTGTAGGGCATTGAAGCAATATAGAAACAGACACACACAAGAGAGGAGGAGGGATAAAATTTCTGGCCTCAGAAATTCAGTAGAGTTTGAGGATTGGCTATACTCTGAATGATATGTAACTCCCATATTGCTCCATTCCTTTTCTCTAGGTCTTGTACTTTTACAATAATTCCCTGAATTTCACACACACACACACACACACACACACACACACACACACACACACACACACGCACGGATGCACAGGCACACACACAGACAAAGATTGATGAAGCTGACAATGCAAATAACATTATAATTTAGCAATCTTTGGATTTGATTTTTTGGCTACTTTATCTCTACAGTGACTTAGACATAAATTCTTTCAGCACAGCCATAAACAATTTCTGCTCATCTGATAATCCCAAGAGTTTGGAAATTAGGAGAAGTAGTCATTGTCTTATCTGATGCTATGAACAATTAGAAGCAATCAGCCTATTCTACAGAATTTGTATACCTCATGCCAATGTCATATATCTACACACCATAAGCATAGATGAATTATGTCAGTAACTAAAGTTGAAAATTTAAATGACTTTTTTGCTACAGCCAGAATCTCATCTTTCAATATAAACTGGACCCTAAATATGATCAGGCCAAATAACTAGCCCTGGATTTTCATTTTCTTGAGGTTCCATTGCCTGTAACTATGTTTGCCACAAATTTCTGATACAGTGAGGGTTCTTAGATAAAAAAAAAAAAAGAAGAAGAAGAAGAAGAAACAAAGGAACAAAAAAAGAAAAGAGAGAGAAACTATCTAATTGAAGTAAAAACGGCATTTACTGAAAGATATTTGGATCATTGGATGGGCCATGAATGAGCATGGAGACTATTATACGGCCACACATCCCAGGAAGGTTCCAGTGGAGACCCTACAATCAGCAGAGCTGGGCAGAGTCATCACAGTTTACCCTGCTGATACAGGCACTGAATGCTAGAAACTTGTTTCACATCTGGCCCTGAAGTCCAGGTGATTCAGCTATCACTCTTGCCAGACATAGATATGTGTGGAATTTGCTGCCTATCTTGTCCTTCTCTGGATGAGAGTCCCCTATTTAGAATTGGGAAGATGGAATTACTGCACAATATATTAGCTGTAGAAAAGTCTAGGAAATCAAATTTCTGCCTATAACTTTGATGAGAAATAAACCATGATATGAGAACTTTTTCAAACATAAATACGAGGTGTTTAAAATTTGCTGTGTAATTAAAAACAGTATAGATTTCTACCACACCTTAAAAAGAAGACTGAAGCAATACAACAAAATTTTGACATCTCTATAATTGTTTTAGTGTATGCACAACAGAAATGATAATGTGCTTGCTACTCTTGGGTGAACCATAAAAACTCCACATCTGTTCCTTAAAAAACTTGACACAATCTGGCTCAGTAATTTTTACATAATGATTGCTATTCTTTAAAACATCAGTTAATTTGTTGCAATGAAAAAGGTACTGAATTTCTGTGTGTGTGATGGAGTCACGTTGATTTCACAATGACTACAAATAGGTGCTATATTTTTAATTTCTGTAACAGGTAGTATTTACATCCATATGGCTTAAGTAGTAATTAAAAAGCTTTTGTGTAAATCTAAAGCAAAGCTGCTTAACGCACAACCAGTTCTGTATATACTAATATATTCATATATATTAATATATATTCTTCTATCTTTAAATATAATGACCAGATGAAATAAAAAAATTAATGTTTTGTCAGTTTAAAAAATTTAATTTATTGTCCCCCCATCCATATACCTGCATCTGGATCATTGAACCAGGGTCTCCTTTTAGGTTGAACCATATGAAATGGGTGGTTTTTGATGTTTTCTAGCATATATATAAGTACGTTTCTTATAATGCAATTTAATAAATCTAAAACCACAATTATTTCTTAGCTATATTTTGGTTGTCCCATCAAATCAAAAGTGATATCTTTACCTACTCAAATTTTGATTGCTATACCTGCAGCAATTACTAACGATTGAAATGTATGTTTTATAGAATGAGACACTTAAAAATTCTGTTTTATAATACCTTCTACATATGTATTGTAGCATTCACTTATTTGTTTTTACTGAAAAAGACATTTCTGCCATTCATCTGATCATTGCTTCCCTAATTCACTGTGAGTAAACAAAATTTTACAAAGGATATCCTTTGTGCTGGAGTTACCACCCAAATAAATAATATCTCTAGTAGGCAATACAATTTTAGGAGAAATGTGTTTGCAAAGGAAATGGAATGAAGACAAGGGAAGTGTAAAATTGAGATTAGTGTATCTTTGATAGCATTTCCTTTCTAGCATGAAACATGAGAAAATAAATTTAAGATAAGTCCCAACAAATAACTTAAACTTAATTCAATCTGGCGACAATTTTCTGTATGACTGCATTTCAAATATTGCATTTTCTTCCCAGTAGTTTATTCCATTTATATAATTGACTTAACTATATCAAAATAATATGTTTTCGAACATGTCTCACAATTTGTTTTTCTTTTGCCCACAGAAAAAATGAGATATTATGCATCATTATTCTGGTTATAAATGTAGAAAATAGTTTGAGAGAAACTCTCATGCCAGTGATGCTCTGAACTCTACATCCTTTTTGTCCCTTTCAGCTGCTACCAACTAAAAGACTTTTTTTTCTCTACTTTTGATCTATTTTTGTCCACTCAGGCTCCTTGCATACATATGGATCAATATTTTCTTGCATAGTTTTGTGTTTTTTGGCCTCTGCTCTGTAGTGGAATGAGCAGGTCATCATTGATTATAGAGCATCCCATTGGGAAGAGATGTTCTCCTCATTTGTGGCCAGCCTTACAGGTGTTGGGCTATGTGAACAATTCCATTTCTCATCGCTATCTTCCCAGTTCCTGCTAGCTTGATTATAGAGGATCACTAATAAAAATGTGAACTGTGCATAAGAAATGTCTCATAAAGTGACCACAACCATAACTAATTCCTCACGTAACTAACCCTACACATTTCTTCCACGATTGTGTAATTTTCTGTGTACATACATGTCATTGGTAAAGATTACAATCATTTTCATAATTGCTATTATTACTTAGCTTTGAAGTGACAATGATAATACTGTGACATCAGTCTGTATACATCTTACATTTTGGATATTTTGTAGTGGACAAGAGTTACCCTACTGTTTTGTAATCCAAGAACTGTGTTGCATGTCAAAATGACTGATATTCTATTAAGAAATTATTTCAGAATGCAAATAGTATGCATATTGTCTACATTTTCACTGTGGCTTATTTTATTCCGCAGGATGTGGGTGGGGGTAGAATAATGATTTACAAATGAATCGTAATAATTTCAATTTATCACATTATTGTATACCTGTCAAGGGAATTTCACAAAGGAATAAAAAATAAAATATTCAGAAACTATAGATGATATACATTAAAGCACATATCCATATAATTGTGTAAAAACAAAGTCCTTTCATCAAATTGGCAAATTTCATTGCAGTGTAATTACAAAACAATTTTCTCACTTATTAATGCCTGTAAACATAGTATATTTGAGTCCTGTAGCTGTTTGATTACTTTAAGTACCAACAACAACAACAGCAAGAACAACAAAATCCTATGGTAAAAAACAGGAAAAACTAGTCTAGTTTAATTCAACAATTTCACATTCAATTGCGAGTTCCTTAAGCCCTTGGTCCCTGTTTGTCATTTGGATTAGAGACCTGAAGGGAGGCAGGGCTGTGTGTGGGTTTATCTTGAATTTTGCTACCTACTTATTTTATTCCTCCTCCTCTTATGTAGGTAACTTCTCCAGGGCAGTGGATTGGAGGAAGAGGAATTAGAGAAAATGATGCAAATTCTTAAATGATGGGTGCTGCTGTGGTCTGACCATTATTTTTTTAAATGGTGGGTAGAAAAATACTGCCTCTTTCTTTGTTCCATTTACTGATATGATTGAGCTCTAATACTAATTCTGTTTATTCCCATAAATAGTGTCGATCTAGCTTTTCTCTTCTACATTTCTTCACCAAAGCAGATATTTTCTGGGAAAAAGTTTTTCAGTGATGTCCACACAAGGCTCAAAAAGTAGGATAATATGGGGGGGAAAAAAGGTAGCATCATTGAATGCAATGATAGAAATGAGTGCAAATGATAGAAATGAAAACTCACTAATCCCTCCTCTTTCTCTTTCCCTGAAATCATGAACTATTCCAAAAACCTCGCACTTTAATACTCTCTATTTAAAAAGCAAAAAATGGGAGTTCTGCGTTGGGCATATAGGGTCATATAGAGTGACATAATAGACTTTGGAGACTAAGAAGGGGGAAAGGATGAGAGGGGGCAAAGGATCAAAAACTACCTATCACGGACAATGTGCACTATTCAGGTGACAGGAACACTCACTAAAAGCCCCGACTTTAGCACTGTACAATTCATTCATGTACCAAAAAGCCACTTGGACTTCCTAAATGTATTAAAATTAAAATAAATAAAAATAAAAAGCAAAAGAGGTCTAACATCCTCTCCACCCCCAAATCCTGGGGACATGTTCTCTTAGACGTCTTACTAGTTTCCTTCCCATGGCAACACAGTGTGAGGTCTTAGGCTCCCCTTCTTAGATTTATTCCTGTTTTCTCTGTAAGATTTCCTTTGACCTTCATTTAAGTTAAAGTTAAAGGTAGTACTTCCCTGTCCCTATGGAAGTAAAAGGGTAACAGTACTCCTTTCTCTTCTGAGATGAATTCCTCAAATAATTAATTTTCAAAGAGTCTTCCTTTGCATATGTTATTCTGGGGAATACTTGCTATACTGATTTTGCTGTTTGGGTAAGTCCAGTATGAAATATCCAGTTAAATCTTTCTAAAAGATACAGCTTCTTGTCACAAATAGTCTTTGGGTTTTATAAAATTTCCTAAACAACAGAAACTCCTCTTCTCCGTCTTGTTATAAAAAATTGGTGATAATATGGTTAAAATATGGTTAAAAATAAGGACTTAGAAAAAGCTAAGTGTTTAAAGTGTGTGAATGTGTTCAGAGGAGTGGGTTTATTTACAAATAAGAACAAAAAAGCAGTGCATGTGGAACAGTAGAAGGCATGTATCTGTGGAGAAGCTGAATATACTATATCAGGATAATTTTACTTTGCAACATTAACTCTACAGATCATTCATCTACTCTCCTTTTTTCTGAGTTCCTATCTGCAGATTAAACCTCTTGATTTTAATTTCTCTTTTTATGTAGATTTGTTTACATGAGAGAATTTATTGATCAAGTACTATGAGCAGCCAGTCTACCCCAAAATTACATTTTTTAATAAATACATTGACATTCTGATTTTATTGCTAGACTATTCCAAATGCATAACTGATACTGCTATATATTTTTTTCTTCAAAAGGTAACTCTTTTCATTTTGATTATAATTGATAGTCACAAAGAAAATTTGGATTTCCTTGTCTATACACCCATTGATATTCTCAGTTCACTGTGCAATAAGATATCTGTATCCTCATAAACTGTAACTCCTATATTAGCTTAGGTACTAGGGGAGCACTAAAGAAAAAAGTCTAAATCTAAAGGAAATTCAGGGGAAGAATTCCTAAGGGTGATTACCCCCGAGTATTTTCTTAATTGTTTAGGCCTTATCGTAGTCAAAATAATTGTAATGTCAACTCAGGATTCAGTTTCATAGGCGATAACTAGCATAAATCATGTGATTTTCTGGAAATTTTCCAGTGATGTCATTCTATTTTAAAGAAAAATTTTAAGCAAATTGTCTATATATTAAATACAAATCCTAAAATACTTTATATATCATAATCAATTATATTTCTATTTGAATGACAGCAATAACCAATTAAGTTTATAATTACTCTACACGAGGCTTTATAATAGTTGATTTAACAATTTTCCTTTCCTGTAAGAATATAGAAATGGGAGTTAATAATTTAGTTTTAACTATAAATAAATCAATGACTCACACATGCTTTGTAGAATCCTACAGAATCCTTTGTAGATATCCTACAAAAAGTTCAGAGAATTTTTTCATCTCTTAATAAATGATCCCTAAGATAGTTAATAAAATACAAAGCCATATTTTGTATATATGAATCAACTATTTTTGACAGGTACCTTTAACATTAATCTAGTATTCACTTAGGTAAACAGAATATGTTTATTCTTCATTAAATGTTTTAAATATCATTAGAATTTTTAAACATGTAGGTTGTAAAGTAATTTGACTACCTGGTAGTATGAATCATTCATCTATTCTTATGTAAGATAAATGCATAGTTATAATGCCATGTGACTATAATGTCAAGTTATTATTAATCCCATTGAAGAATAAAAACATATCTTGAATTTTGAATATTTAATATCATTTGTGATTTCCTAGGAAAAAATCATAATATCTGTTATGATTTCATAGAAAAAATTATTGAAAGGAAAATAATATCTGTTTACATGTATGTCCTCAACCAAGATTCATGCACTTGATTTGAATGATATCATAGAAAAAATTTTGTTTTAAAAAAAGATTGTGAGGCCGGGCGCGGTGGCTCACGCCTGTAATCCTAGCTCTCTGGGAGGCCGAGGTGGGTGGATCGTTGGAGCTCAGAAGTTCAAGACCAGCCTGAGCAAGAGCGAGACCCTGTCTCTACTAAAAATTAAAAAAAAAAAAAGTTAATTGGCCAACTAAAAATGGAAAAAAAAATAAAATTAAAAAAAAAGATTGTCTTATACATCATATTTTAACTGTAATTATTCAATTTTGGTGCTGTCTGATGAATTTTTAAAAATAGTTTTAAGAGACCAAAAAGTAGAAAAGAAAAAAGAATGGCAATTTGGAGTTTAGAAAAACATCAATAAAACTGCCTAATTCATAACAAATGTTTATGGAAAATTGATTTGAATTAACCACTTGAAACATTCAATGTAAATGAAATTATAGAGAAAGAAATATGTGCAAATTTCTTCTTTTTGTTATAATTTGCTTTATAATGTTAGGTTCACGATTCTAATATAGAGCACTAACTGTGAATAGCATATTTATAGATGTGTAAATTTTCTCATTTATCCTAGTCAATTAACTTTCTCCTCTATTTTCCAGAATCTCAAGCAAAAAGATTATCAATATAACAAAAATAGTAACATACAAATGCAGAGTTTGTTGTTGTATATCTTTTAAAACCAAAAGCAAATTGATATGAAACTTGCATTTTTGTGCAGAATGATATGTATTAGGATGTTTTCAATTCTAGATACACTAGTTTTCTGTTTGTTCTTCATTTTGTGATGCTTCTGTAATAAAAAGAGAAATAAACTGTGAGCTTTCACTTTATAGCTAAAATAATATAAAACATGACCATGAACAAATACAATCTGAACATGTGACTATACAGGCATATATGCATTTAACTACATGTTATGTACACATACATTAGAAATTTTACAGGAGATATCTCAAAATATTTATTGTAAAGTAGTGGAATTTTGTCGTTTCTTGTTCATGAATATTTATTTTTGCATGAATGTTTTCATGTTATTAGATTATTGATAAAAGCATGTTGTGCACTTATTTTGAAGAGGAAATTCAGTATGTTTATATGCAAGAAGATAACTTAGATACCAAGTAGGAAGTTAAATTTGTGGGGAAATGATCTTGTGAAGAGTAGAAATTGACAGCGTTATTCTGGAGAGGAGATTAAATCATGTTTTATAAAACAGTCTATTTCTACTTGATGGACTCTTTCTATTGAATTTGGTGCGTTTTCCTTTATATTTCTCTTATTATTTCAATTGACATTTCTATACATTGGTATCTGTAGAAAATATGATTGAGTGAAATACATTGAAAAAATTATTTTCAGGTAAAGAGTTGAAATGAGTCTGATATTTTGTTCCTTTTTCAGCTTTTAAATAATAAATTGTCTACATCTTAATTCTTCTGGATATCAATAATGTGTGCATTCTTTTGACTTAACTTTGTGCAATAATGTATCTGATATGTAAAGTATACTGATAATTATGGCAAGAAATAGTAGATTTCATTTTATTCAAGAAAGCCTCAGCATTTCAATTTAAATATATCCAATCAAATATTAATATAATAACTGTGCTTTAATTCAATATGTTTTAGACTATCTTTAATCAAAATCCAATTGAAACTTTACTTGGGAAGAAGTTTTGTTGTGAATTATTTTATATAAATAGTTGAGACATCACATCATTATTCCTGGATATCTCGTTTCTTTTTATTAGATAGATTGGATATAAAAATTGAAATATGAACTTTCATTACAAAATAAAATTATAAAGCTATTTACTTAAAATTATTGACTAGCAATACATTAAGAATGCATAACATTTAGATAACATTTAGGAAAGTCATTTTTAAAGTAATCGGATCTCAATTCATGTATGTCTATTTATAAATTTTTAAATATTATACATCATAAATAAATATGTCATTTAAAATAATAAATTATTCATACTGATGAAATGGTAACATTGGCAAAGTACTACACCATGCTCCTAATGAAGTGAATGAGAAAAATTAGACTCTTTGTTGTCCAGAAGTAGCTGGCATGGCATATAAATGTTTCAAAACGTGTCTGTGGGATTTGCTTTCTTCTGTGTTTTTTTTTTTTCTTATTAACATTCTGTCTATGGCGATTTGTGTCTCTCCTTTGTTCTCTTGTTTCAGTCATGATCTATTTGGAAATGAAAACCTAACACGCTTGCAATATTACTTAAAATAATTTTTGATTCTTTTCATTAGTCCAATTAGTCATTAAATCTTGCCAAATCATTCATGACAATTTTCTTACATATGTCAATTTTTATCCATATTGCTAATACGATGGCTGAAAAACTTAATCAGCATGCTATTATAATATGTTCTGTAATACTAATACTAGTCACTTGCTTTCTATGTCTGCATATTAAATAGGTTTACACTTTGTTTAAAAAGAAAAGTTCAAGGCCCTTAATGTGGCATTCCAGGCATTTCTAATATAACTTTCAAAGTTATCTCTTATTATTCTCCCACACAAGTGCTCTGTTACTCTGAAAGTTTCATTATATCAGGTTCAGTCAAGTCTCACTTCACAACTTTATTTAAGATTTTCTCGTTTGCATGAACTCAAACATGTTTATCCCTCTAGGAGTGTGAGTGTGTGTGTGTGTGTGAGTATGTGTGTTTGTGTGTGTGTGGGGGGGGGCATTCATTTATCTAGGGCCTCTACTTAACTTTCATGGTAATCAAAACTTTTATCTCAGAGCATCAAGGATTCCTGACTACAGCCCTTTTTCTGCTGCTAATTAGTTTATGAATGTGTCTAACACCCCTGAAACAATTTAATTCTTCTATTCACTCTCTAGATGTTATTTTTTCTCATCTTTACTAGCATCTTGCTCCATTAATTTCCCCCCCCATAACTCTTGTATACTCCGTGTTGCTCTTCTTTTTGACTGTTCCTCTTAAAGCATAACTATGGTTCAACCAACACATTTAAAATAGCAACAGTAATAATGAGATAAAACAATAAAAAATTTAAAACTTCAAATTATCTATGGCCCTGCCTCTCTCTATGGTTATGAAACCACATTCTTTACAAAAAATAAAATGTTACCTCTCTCTAATTCTTTATGCAATAGTATATTATTTAAACTTCTGCAGTTTAGTTCCATATCTAAAAACTAAACCAAATTAATTGTCAAATTAAAAACAACAACAAAGGAAACCTTTTAATATTTATCTTATTAGAACTTTATTCATCATTTAACATTTTTGCAGATTTTTTTCCTTGAAACTCTTCCTTTTTATGATATTAATAGCATTTTTCTCTCATGGTTTCTTTTTTATGATTTTGGATTCTCTTCTTAAGGATTCTCATCATCCTGCTACATGAACCATGGTCTTACATAGAATATCATCAACATCACAATTATTTTACTTAAATGTTCTAAGTAAATTGCCTTTTCTAGACTTCAGATTTCAGTGGCTACATAGCTCTCATTCTAAATCTTAATTACTTGTTTAATTCTATTCTTAATTCTAGTCACATTTCCCTAGAGTTTCTAAAATCACTTTTAACTCTTTATATACACAGTCTATCTTGACTAACTTCCTTCCCAAAGTTGTCCCCATGTATTCCTAATATTATAATCATAAATATATTTTTAAATGGAAAACTATTAAACTTCATAGACTTTCAGTATATTCTTTATCTTCCACATCTGAATGGTCACAATTTCCTTTAGAAGCCTTTCCCTGTGTTCCAATCTCATTCCTTCTGCCTAAATTCATGAAGTAACCATTTCTTATCTTTTGCAATAACGTTCTAATTCTTTGCCCTCCCTCAATCCCAACTCCTATCTAAAGTAAATATCTATACCTTTCACTATAGACAGAATGTTCAAACTGGTTTCCTATTACTTTGCAAAAAAAACCAAGATTTCTTTCTCTGTCACACTAGCCCCTTCTTGGTTTGAATTATTTCTATCTTCCCAACCCAACCCTGATGATTTCCCACACCCATCATACTTGGTTACAGAAATATTTGTAGCCTACTTGAATAAAGTTGCACATGCTTGAAATGCCCTTTTCCTCTTTTGATCTAATAAATACACTTATCTCTTAAAAGTCAATTCAAATGCCACCCTCCACAGGGAGCTTCCACTGCACTTCAAGCAAAGGAGTTATTTTCCTGTACTCCCAAGATACCCTATTTGTCTCTATTAGAGCAATTTTGGATGACATTTATGGAGCAATGACTCTGGAGCAGAAATTACGCCCTGAGGGAAGGTCAAACAGATAATAACTTTTGGAACAGTTTTCAAATTTGGATCCCTGACCAAAACACACACACACACACACACACACACACACACACACACACACACACACACACAGACACACACATAGTTAACATAGAGTTAAGGTGTCTTGATGCTTACTTATTAAATTTGCTATAAATTGTTTACTCATGTGGGCTGTAATGATCTGAAATGACGGAACTGGATTATAATTACCCTTGTTCTATCAACACCTAGTATAGTTACTGAAAATAAGAGGAATTTTTTAAATGCTTTACCATTGATTGAAGAATGGATGGATGAATGCGTATGCACGGTATTTGCTCAACTAGTACTATTTTGAATGACTAAAATATTGATATTCACTGAATGAATGAATATATCAATAAGTACATGATCCAGTGAAGGGAATGAAATCAATGAAAGAATTTACTTTTATGTCTTTCTCATTTGATCTTTTACGGTATTTATATAATGTCATTGAGCCCTGGCTAATGCCTTTTATGCATATAAGTACTGCACATAGGGACATTTATCTGCCTAACTAAATAATATTCTCAGGGATGACAGAAGTAGTGCCTTTATACAATTCTTTCTAAAATGCTTAGAAATCTTCTATTTGCATAAATACTTACTGAATGACTAATACAAAACCAAACATCTGTTCTTTATTAGCTTTAATTGAGGTCTATAAACTTCTATAATTGATTCTAAGTTATAAATAATTGTGAAAAAATATAGCATTCATGTTTTCCTGTGTGGAGAAAATGACCATTACAGTAAAATATTAATATATCTAAATAGTAATCAGAAAAAGGAAGAAGTATAGTTTGTTTCTTACTATAAAGTTGACATCTGTTTTCACGTGCTGGACTCTACTGCTTTGTGTTATTTTCTTCAGTAGAGAGGAACACATCAGTACAATTAATTAAAGCAGTCAAATAGTCTTTACACATTCTCAGTGCATTTGATGCATCATACATGGGTGATGCTTTAAATAGCACCAGAGAGTTAATCAGATGTCTCAGATTTATAAATGGGAAAATTAAGAAGATAATGAACTGATAAATCAGTAATAGACCTCTTATAAAGACTTAGACATTTGACTCTCTTCATTAAGATTTGTATCTCCTTAAAAAATTCTCTCTTAAAGTGGAATCATCTGATATTTGATATAATCTATTTCCTAAAAGAAAGTTTAAATAATAAGTGGGTATAAAATAAAAGTTATAGAAAAAAAGGAAGACTAAAATATTTCTTCTTCATCTTATTATATATTTACTATTTTACAAAAAATAAAGAAAATTTTATCAATTACTGCTTTTTAATTTCCACAACAGCATATATATTAAAATATATTAAAATAATTAAAAGTGATTCTTTCCTATATTAAAAACAAAAACAAACAATCCGGAATTAATCTACCCATGTCATGCTGAACTAATTTCAATTATTTTCCTGACATTAAATTCTACTAAAATCAGTACATCTTATATATTGCTAACTTGATGTACTGAAATTTCTTCAAAGATAGCAAAAAGCATGAGGAGTTCCAGATTTGTTTCTCATTATTGAGAACACAGATACTCCATAATATACAAAGGGACTTAATTTTTCTCTTGGGGAAGCTTTTCCTATCAAACTTTATTACATGTGTTGGGGGAAGTGAGGACCATCAGGAGAGAAAGGGGCATTGACAAGTAGGACAAGAGATGCAATCTGTCTTTATCTCAAATAGCTGAACCACATTTTCCTGTAGGTATAACCTCTCTAACTCTGTCTAATCATTTATGTCTCTGTCACTTTAAATCCTCTTTGTACCATGGCTCGTATAAATTATAGATCAACGACAGATCATATATGCTCACTTTATGTAATTTCTTAAAATCATTCCTCAATGAATTCAGTATTTGTCATAGTCCTTTCAGAACTAGGAACCCCTAAATTTATTGCTACCTCTATTCTGTATTGGTTTCACATTATTATTGCTCTACATTATACCATATTATATGAAGGTATTTTTCCCTCTCCAGCAAACCAGAAATTCAGTATGATGGGGTTATAATATTAAACTAGGATTCTAATGCTCTCACCTTATAAAAATGAATTTCTTCAGTTTTCTAATCTCCAAAATCAATAAAAGTACACTTTACTTATTCCTCAATACATTGTATGCCTTGATTTGTTTAAATATGCTTATCCCAACAAACTGTCACCTTATCATAATTAGAAAATCAGTCCTAATTATCTTTGTATCTTTAGTACTTGAAACCTTGATTTGTAGCAGGTGCTATGTGGAAAAGTATTTGTATATTGTCGACGTTTTTCATTCTCTGCACATATGAATGTGTGTGTCCTGGCCATCAGCAGGTGCTGCTTTCAAATGGCTTTCTGTGTCTGTTTAAAGGGCTCTGAATAAAGTGTTTATGGAATTTTCAGTGCTCAAGGAGCATAATATTGAGCATCAAGTCCAGCTTTAGAAATTATGGGTTGTTTTGGTTTTTTAGGTTTTTTTATTTTATTTGTTTTTGCACCATGTGTTAGTCACTTATGAAGAAATTGGCAACTGTAGGTGGTAGATCAGGTTGACCTTTTAGTATGTGATTATTTCTGTTTATTATGGAAACCTATATTTATGCTATTTATTAGTTGAAATAAACTAAGTTTTAGATGAGTGAACAACATGATGAAATATTAAAATATCATAACTCATCAAGGTATTAATTCCATATGTTAATAGAATATGACATATTCAAGAAACCATAATTTGTATTTGCATACAGTAGGTGAGGGGTTTACTGTATAATGCATTGAGTTTCAATTGACCAATGTTTCACAAACTTCATAACCTATAACTTGTAATTGCCCCCTTTCAAAGTGAAATTAAAATTGAGTGCCAATAATAAACTAGGAATTTCACAGTAAGGAAAACTATTTTTACTTCTCTCTTTGGTCTTCTTTCTAATATAAATATCTACATACTTAGAGTAAATTGACTATTTCAGAAGTATTAATCATCCATTTCTTACCAGGACACCTTTAGAGAACATTATTAGACAGCCAACTTTTGTACATTGCAATAGTAATGAGATATATTTTTGATAAGTTAGAAGTGAACCAAAACACTAAATTAGATCAATTGAGGCAGTTTGAAATTCTATCAAATACAATAATAATTACAAGAAACTCTAAAATATATTTATCTGTATTGCATGATATTTCTGAAATAGCTTATAAAAAGTACAAGAAAGCTACTTGTAGAAATTAGCAGTTTTTATGGACCCTTTATAGAACAGCACTATATAATTATATTTAATTTTTATATTAATTTATTTATAACATATTATCTTTCTCTTACTCTATACAAAGATAAGAAAAAAATATGGGGAAGGGCCACTATTTTTTCTTGTCACGTTGATTTATAACCATTAAATAATTTTATGACATTATGATGTGTTAAAATGTTATATTACATGGATCCTGCCCTTAATGCCATTTTAAACATATGTAATATGAATAAATTTCTTAAAGGAAATACAAAACAATATAAAATGTGACAATAAAAGTAAAAATTTGTGATATACATCTTGAATTTTTTGGTGTATCTAAGCGAGGTCAAGTTATAGGATATTTAAAGATTTTAAAGTAGTTTTGAAATTTCCTCCAATGAGTAATTTGACACTATAGGAGATGTGTATTAAGCACTATCATTCCTATGTTCCACTTATGTATCACTTTCAAGTAATCTGGTTCTTCTGAGGATCTTCCAGTAGCCCATGACTATACGCAAACCATTGATTCCTCAGACCATCTTTATTCTACTTATTTTATGACCCTATTTCTAGATTTATTCTCAAATATAATTCATTTACTCTACTTTTTAAATTTTACATAGTTAAGAATCCAACAAGAACATAACATTTTGTTCCTTACTTGTGAAATATAATTATACATATGCTATCTTTCTAGGTCATATAAAATAATAATTCAGATGCAGTAGTTAGTTTATTCCAGCGTGTCCTTAATGAACAATATTAGATGACCCTGTTACTATACAACATGAAAGGGATCAATAGCTCTAGTAAAGTTGCTCAGTTACCTGGCAAATCCCATAAGAACACAACTGCAACCTATATAAATGAATCGTCCAGTTATCAAAAGCTCAACTAAACCTTTAGTGTACACATGCCTGGGAATTAGAAATACAATACCTTGGATGGCTAAGAACAGTCATTCAAAGTTTACTTTAGTACTATCATGATTATTGACAATTGCAAATGTGGATACTTGTTCTCTTGAACTATCAAGATATACATTTTGATTAGAAGCATGTTTACTTTAAAGAAAAATAACAGTACCAATGTTTTAATTTGATCTTTTCATCTCTTCTCTGGTTTCTCATTCTTCTAGAGTATCCTCTTCTCATTCAGCCTTCCAATTAGCAATCATGCATTTAGCTTATTGACATCATAACTAATTAAAAACAACAATTAAATAAGGCAGTCTGAACGAACAGAGACCTTCTGGTCATCTAGTGGACATAATGGTGAATTCTGATAGATAAAGCATCATTAAACTATTTTTATGTCAACATCATTTTTACTTTGGAAGAAAATGTACTTTTCAAGTACATCTGCGGTTTTATCCATCTGCTTATCATCATAGATTAACTTCAAAGTATACTGCAGGACTGTTCTCTAAGTGGCCTTGAATCAACCTACTTCTTTCCGGTTGAAGCAGCCCAGGCCCCGTTCCTGTCCCCCCTAGAAACATGACATCAAATGCTTTATCCCAGTATGTCATAAAACTCCCAAGTTATAAAACCCAACACGTCTCTCAGTTGTGGTTCAAGAAGGCACATGCAGATGGGACTTGTGCCCCCATGGGCAGCTCGCCTGAATCTTGGGGGACTGGCTGGCAATGAATCCTAGGCTTCTGTTGCCCCTTACTGCCGATCTGTAAATAACAAACCTGCTTTATATAACTTGTGTGTGGCTATTTTATCTCACTGGACTCAGACAAGTCTGTAACCAGCACACAGTGAACCTGCATCACAAATATCACTTAGCAGATTTTGTAGACCTAGAATATAAGGAGTGCTTGTAAAACTTAGAGTGTAAAAAGAGGCTCATGCCTCCACTACATGTAAATATCATTGTATCTGAAGCTGGATATAGATAAGAATTATTTTTAAA
The DNA here is from genome assembly GCF_040939455.1 of Microcebus murinus. Classification (NCBI taxonomy): domain Eukaryota; kingdom Metazoa; phylum Chordata; class Mammalia; order Primates; family Cheirogaleidae; genus Microcebus; species Microcebus murinus. The sequence continues at coordinate 22,040,162 of NC_134114.1, forward strand.
ATTCTTTAGTAAAAATGCTATGCGATAGTAAAAATAAAGCCACCTAATTTTTCAGACAGGATAGAGCCACAATTTTTTGCAGGCTTATTATTTGTTGAATTTCTAAGCTAGAGCACCCAAATCACAGTTTACTTAGCAGTGAAGGTTCATCAATTTTTAAGTAATTAACAGTTTTACTTCACTTTACACTCTCTTCTTTCCCTGTACATACTCATTATTACGGTTGTCAATTATCTTCTTAACTGTATGATTTTAATAAAGGTAGCTCTACTATTAGCAAATTGCGCAGAAGCTGCTAATCGCTCTCTAGAGAGCACTTGTCTCACCTTGTATCTCCCACCTTATCAAAAGGTCACATTAATTATATCACCCTTACTGAGAGGAAATCGACATGTCAGTCAGAGGGGATCACAACTATGCTTCACATAGAACATGAGGGCTGAATCAGTTTTATTTAGTGTCCCAAAGTAGCCCATTTACATTTAGCTCTTGTAAATGCAAATAACACGATTGCAACAATAAATCACATTTAGATTTACTCATTTGGTTTCTTGGCAAAGGCTAATCTGGTATTTTATGTTTGTAGTTATTAACAAACTATCATAAGTCATCTGAAATTAGTTTAAAAAGTTTTAAGAAATCCTTGGAAAATGGTTTTGGAAGAGTACGTGTTTCATTGTGCCAGTAGAGATCCTTTGTTTATTCTTTTGATTTTCAAGTAATTATGAACAAAAATTGGTTTGTGATATACTTTCTCTCACTTTTATGTGCTCCACATCCTTGGGATCACAGCTTAGGAACTAATTATGAAAAAAGTCAGGACACAGGAAAGGAAAGCTGCAGGAATATGAATATGTCTAATTAATATTAATACATTTTACTTGAGTAACTAAATAATTTCTATTCAGTTTTGTTCAAATGAATTCTATGTACCACTGATCCAGTTTTCCCTCTTCTACTATTAATAAATTATCTTTCATGTAACAATTACCCATTTGCTTCTTTGGTATAGTATAGATTTTAATAACATCAATGATTTAAATTGAGAATCATACCACCATTTACAATTATTATTGCATTAGTTTGGCCAAATCGTTGACTATGTGCATAAGTCATGGCCCTATAAGACACAAATGGCACACACATTTTAGGATCATTTAAGTGTTTTTTTTTGTTTTTTTTTGTTTTAGGAGTCATTTATACAATTAGGAATACATATGGGAAAATAATAAAAGATATTGCAGACCCCCTGGTATAGTAATAAGTTTTAGGTATCTAAGCCCCAAAAGACCATAGAATAAGGCAAAAAGTAGTTATTGGAATTGAAAAGTAAAGTGTCAATAGTAAGACCTCCTTGAGAGGAGCTGTGATTATGTGCATGGAACACAGCCAATGGGTGACAGTAACTCTGCAGGGAGAGTGTCAAGGGGTGAATACCCTTATTTCATTCTCCTCTTTCCCGCTCCTGTTGGACTTTCTTTTGGCAACACTTTCTCAGAAGCAGAAGCCAAAGGAGACCACTGATATAGTACGTATAGGTCAGCTTCCTAGGTTCAGAATTAATCTGAAGAGTTAAAATGAAGATGATGACTTGAGAGACCAAATTTATCTATTTCTAATGGTCAGTTGGGATGAAATATGACACAGAATTGGGAAAATCTGATATGTGCAAAGTGTGAAATAAAAGCATAAATGTAGGCAAAGGCACATGTATTTGTAAGAAAAAAAGAAAAGAAAAATGATTCAGAGAAAGTCTTAATTTATGAAAGGGTCATAAACTTACAAATATATATATGTGTGTGTATATATACATATATATACACACACATATGTATATATATATATATATATATATATATATATATATATATATATATATATGAAATGGTTTGGAAACCCTGAGCTTTTACACAAGAGTAAAACTTGCTATTAAGCACACAAACTTGGAATCAGGGTAACTAAGGCAAACCTCTCTCAAGAGCACCAGTCCCATTTTATGTTACTGAAGAAACTTGCCCAGTTACTAAACATCTCTAAGCCTATTTTTTTTCTCATCTTATAAATTAGTATATAACAGAGTAAAGGCATACATACAACAGGGAGATAAGAAGATGTAAATTAGAATCCTGAATTTAAGGTCCAAGTAAAATAGCTAGTTTTGATATATATTTTTAATTTTAAGCTTATATTTCTCATCTATATACTGTACTAGGACTTTCTTCTTCCAATATCCATTGCAAATTTAAAAATTATAATTATCATTTATCTCAAAATCTAATAATTATAGGGCATAGCTACTCTAATTTTCACTTCTTGTAATGAACACTTAATTATATCCTAGATTAAAAGATTTACAATTAGCTTTTGATGTATTAGAGAGAATCTTCTCTATATGATATTTTGAACCCAATTTTAACTTCAGTTTTATTCATAATAAATACTGTAATAATGTCTTCATCACCACAGTGAGCCATTAGACTTGAAGTACTCATTTCTCCCCATAGCCACATGGACACCAGTGCTGCCCTGGCATTACTCAAATGCAACCTTGCCACCAGAGAAGACACAGCAAAGGAGAGGAAACTCCATTTCCAACTCCCAGGTTTGGATAGAAGAATAAAGTCTCTTATAGTTACTTCTATAAATATTTACCTGATTCAAAAAAATCAAATATTTAATCTTTGACTAGATACACAAACAGAGGAACTAAAAAATAATTCTGGCCAAAAAAAAAAAAAAAATGCCTTTTCCATCTGAATCCCATTGTACCAGAAAGAACTTCCACTAGAGCAATTCCTAAGGGTTAAATGATTATCTTTTAGAGATCTTTTAAATTCAATATGCATTATTGGAGAATAGGTAGACACATTAATGCTTTATTGATAGCAATGTGTTGATACCATTAGTTAGTAGTTCCTTCAACCATCATTCTAAGTGATTTATGTTTTGAGACACAGGAAATATATTTTTGATGCTCAATTTAGGGAGTATTAATAGGAACTGATTTTTCATAGATTGGTGGCAACTGATGATGCACAATTGCTGCAGATTGGATAAATTATATAATTAATGCATAAAAATAAAGCCATGATATTTATTATACACAAATTATATAATCGATTAACCATCAAAAGAGCATGTTTCATAAAAGTTGAGTTTTGATAAGGGGCCAAGATTTTAACTGGTGCTTTTTCCTATACTCTTACTATAACAGCAGTTATAGTACAGATAGCAGTACCATCTTTTCCACAAAGGAATTCCACACTAATAGGTGAACCAATCCTCATATTTGACTCTTGTGATTTGAAACATATTTTGTTGGATTCTATTGGGAAGGAGATATTTGGCAGGTCAGCACAGTCTTTAAGCATTTTGGATATAAGATACTTTGGTTTATTTCCAGCTATAACATTCACTATTTGCTTTGACCTCGGCTCTTAAGTGAAAGTGATGGTGATAGTATACTTATAATATTTTTATGAAAACTGAATAATATAAATAATAATATCTCTAAACCTCCTTGTTCCAGTCAAGCATTTAAATACATATTTAAATAAATATATATGTAATAATATATAATATTCATGTATAATCTATGTAACTCCCATAGTTCTAGTGAAGGAATAACTAGAATAAGTGTTATATAGATATTAGCTATTATCATTTGGATTATTACATATATTATCAGTTGTTTTCTGTATATACACTTGAGAGTCAGAGGAAAGACAAAAGAAAAATACAATTAGTAAGTAATTTGTTTACACATTCTTTTCCCCTTTTGGAGTAAATTATCTTTTCTTCCTCTTTTTATATAATAATTCTATCTAATTGATATGATATAAGTAACACTTTTCTTGGGTTATTGATTACGTGGGGAGAAGCTTTTCCATTGGTTAAAAAAATTGTAACTCATTTTCTAAAATGCCCGTTTGCTTTAATGAGTTATTAACACTAAAAAAAAGTGTTCATATTGTTCATTATGTTACCCAAACCATAGGGGGTAACATTATGATTTTAATTCCCTTTTTAACAACTCTGATCATTTTCTGATGTCAAAAGAAAGAAATAAAATAAAAATAAAAAGTTAAAATAAGGCTATTATTATATAAACTATTAAAATATTATGTTATTATATCAATTCTATCTTAGAAAATTGTTTATATGAAATAGTAATTTTCTCCCATTGGTGATAGGTTTGAGTAGCACACCTTATCAACTATGTACTTCAAAGCAAGAAATTATCTGAGCCACAGATACGCATAAGTGTATATCTTAGTTAGATAATCACAGGTGGGAAGGGTCAACGTGAATACAAGATACAAGGAGCTCTAGGGTGTATGCACAAGCATGAGAAGGTTTTACTGCACATTTATGGCCACCAGAAATCATCCACTACAAAGCATGCATAATGATCCAATTATTAGAATAGCCATGGCAACAGAAATGGAGTGAATATACGTACCCATAAGCATGCCTTCTTTTTCCTCAAAGCTTCTTTAGTTACTTAACCTGTTGAATGTCTGGCCCATCAGTAACAAAGAACAACAATGAGCTATTCATATAATTTTATCTCTATGAATGCCAATCAATTACTTAAGGGCAAATTGATTACATCATGCACCTTTGACCTTGGAATAGGCATCAGTTTGCCTTCACTGTGATTGACGCATATTCATATTTGGCCTGACCTTCCCTGACCACACTATGTCAGCCAGAATTCCTATGAAAAGACTCACAGAGTGTCTAATTTACCTACATGGTATTTTTCATTATATTATCTTGCCCCAAATAACTCACTGTATAGTGAATGATTGCATCAATGGACACATGATTACAGGATCCAATAGTCTGAACATACTACATACATCAGGAAGTTGCTAATCTAATGGTACATTGAAATGGTTACTTAAAGGCATAACTAAGGCAGGAGGCAAGGGATGGTACTTGGCAGGATTAGGATGCTGTCCTTCAAGTTGTAGTGTAACTGTGAACTCATGGTCATTTTAGGGTGCTGTGTCTCTGACAGGTAGAAAATATAGGCTTAGGAACAAGAGGTTAGAAGTAGGAGGGACACTTCTCCATTGTCACCATTTTTGGTCTGGAAACATTAGATATATATTTCTGGTAGTGTGGTGATCATGTGAGTAACAGAGGATAAAGTAAGGTTTCCCCTGAAGTTATGTCTGCTGCCTGGTCATTTTGAGTTTCTCACACTAAGATATCAGAAGTTTATATTTTTAGATGTTATGATAGAAAATTGTGATATGAGTTACCAATTTAAAAATAGCAACAGTAGCTGTGTATGGTCAAAAATATCACAAAATAAAAAAGCTGGTAAAAATATTAAAACTCTTATTTCAAAGGCTTAATCTTTGTAAAATAGAATGTGTGCTAAAAAAACAAAATATAAAATCCAAGAGAAAAATGGGGGAAATACCGGAAGACATGGTTCCCCATAAATGAAAACCAAATAGGGGTGATTCTTCTTGGGATCACTTAGAATCACATAGGAAGTCTTCCTTACAGAATTACAAATTCACAATTCACTGGCTTCTCATTTTTTATCTATGACATTAAAATAACATAAAAATCTGACACCATTCTCTGTAACTAAACCTGAAAGTAACAGACATTCTTATCTATTGCTTATGGAAGTGGAAAAATATAGTCTCTATGGAAGATTTCCCAAACTCTAACAAAATGATTTAGGCTTTTAGCCATTAACATACTATTCATATCACTGGTAATTTGCCTTGAATACTCTTCTCCACAAATATAAAACTTTAAACACATTGAGTCAGTGTTTACTATAGCAAAAAATTGAAAATAACCAAAATGTCTTTAAATATGGAATTTATTAAACTACAGTTCATCTATTTAGTATAGTAGTAAGTAACCATTAAAAATGAACAGAATGTCTTTATACTTATAAAGAATGATCTCTAGAATATATTGTCTAGGGAAAAAAGCAAAACACATAAGAATGTACATGGTTAAATAACATGTACACTCAAATATTTATATTATTCTAATGAAAATATAATGAAAAGTATGCATAAACTATAAAAGGTGGTTTTATATGAGGTAAGAATATTGTGAAGAGAATAGGAAAAGATGTGATACTTTTGTGAATATACCTTTTTGTATAGTCTTGATTCTGTACCTGTAAATGTTTACACATTCAAAATAAAATTTAAATAGAGATGAATAAAGTGCTAACTTGACAAACAATTTACAGTTAAATAACTTAACTCTATACTACATTAGTATTATAACTACCCAGAAAGATAGTTTATATTTATTAAAAATAAAAAATAAGCAAGAATGCTAATGTCATTAAAAAGCACAATTTTAGGATAAGAGGGATAAAAGGTACAAACACAAAAGTGTGGATAACCTCTGAACTTAAATTTGAATTGGTAGTATAAATTGATTCATTATTTTAAAAATGTATTTTTTGCCCTAGTATAACTATGCAACTAATTGCAATGAAACTCCAGTAGTTTAGCACTTCAAGAACTCAAATGCTTATTTCTAAATATTAGTACCACTAAAAGTAACTGGGAGCTTGGTAAATATTTGGTTTTACTACTGGAAAACTGAAAGTATAAGTTTACCACATATTGTGCCAGAGTACCCATAAATAGGCAAAGAATGTTGGAAGCTTGTCAAGAATACAGATGCCAGCTTGGCAAGACTCTCACTGACCACAGTTGTGACAATTTTCTAATCAATACAAAAAATGCCTGTAATTAATTGCTTAGTGTTAGATAAATGGAATCCATGAGCCCATACAGATATGAGAAAGAAAGAAACTTAAATACCACCATTGGAAATGAAGTTAACTCCTCATTTTGAAAACTGGCAATTGAAAAGGAAACAGTTAAATACTAGGCCTTCCTATTTAAAAAATGAAAAATTCAGATTCAATTATAATGGAGTATATAAATTATATCAGCTAATAAATGTGAAAAATAATATACTATAGAAAATAATGAGTTGATAAGCACAATTAATTGATTCAATTGATAGCCATTGATACATATTAAAACCATTAGATAAAATGTTGTTGATTAACAGCATATTTGAAAGATAGTGAAGTATCAGGAAACATTATTTATCAGTTGCAAGAGAAAATCATATGTTTATGATGGAGAAATCTGACAGAAATCAAAGTAACCAAGAATTCAAAATTTTTTTTCATTACATTTTGCCTAATGGGACATTATATGCCTGTTGAAGTGATGCTATGTTAAACATACCACATCACCTCCAAAGGATTCTTGCTGAAATGTTTAATCTAGATATAAACTAGCATTTATACCTAACTTCCAGTTTAAGAAAGAATAAACTTTTAATTAAGATTTAATTCATATATAATAAAATTCACCTTTTTTTAGTGCATACTTCTCTGAGTTTTGACTGATGTATACAGTCATGTAGCTACTATCACAGAAAAAATGTAGAATAGTTCCCCAAAATTTCCTCTTCCCCCTGGTGGTCAATTCCTTTCCCTATGCCCAATCACTGGCAACAATTGATCCGTTTTCTGAAACTGTGGTTTTATTTTGTAAGAATATCAAACAATTGGAATCTCAGTCTGGCTTGAATGAAAGATGGTGTCCGAATCAAATTTTCTGCTTATCATACATTTCTCATTCATGATCTGTCATTATTAATTTTTCTCTAATATCTCATTTTCGGATAAATGTTTTCTAATGACTCTAACATCAGAAATGGTTCAGAATAGCACTCACAATGTACAAGAAGCATTCAGCTGACATTAAGGAGTGACCATGTAATGCTTCCTGTACAAAAATTAATGATCCGGATTTCTATATTGTGTGCACTCTAAAATTGGGAATCTAGTGAAGCTCATTATCGATCTTCACAGTGTGTTAAGTCTATGAAATAAAAGAAATGTTGCATACTTGGAGAAGAGACAAAAAGTTATTTATTAATTAAATGATTTATAATAGCTTAGAGTTGAAATACATTTTATCAAATATTCAGATCAACAAGAGATATTGGCTAGAGGATAAACTTTAAGCCAAAATTTTCACTTTGAGCCAAATATATATATATATATGTATATATATATATACATATATATATATACACACATGATGACATTTAAAATATATTATTGAAAATATAACTAGCAAACAAAACTTAAAAGGCACATTTTATATAAATTATGGGCGACTTTGCACCTTTACATTTTCTAAGCTTTGTGTCTTTATCCTAATTATAATTAAAACCAGTGTTTCATGGAATCAAAATATTTTCATGGGTCTCTCAATTCTCTGAGATTTTTAGTGAGGAGACCCAAAATGATTTTTATGAAATTTGGATACTGTTCACAAATGGAGATTCATTTGTTTCTTACTTTTCCTTCCTTATCTAGAAAGCCCATATTTTTCACTTGGTTTATTTTATTGTCTTTCCCCGCCCCCCTCACCTTTTCAGTGTCATTTTCTAAATTGAAACTGTTGATTACATTTATACTTAGAAGTCGATGAAGCCCTAGGACAGTGACCCAATGACTGAAATCTCAATAAATGGAGCTTGGTGATGCCAAAGTTAAAGAAAGCACATATATAATACGATTGCAGAATGAAACTGTTGAAATGTTTAAATGTGGTCACACAAAGTGATAGGATGTAGGTCATGTTTCTGAAGAATTAATTTATTGCATCCAGAGGATGGTGATCAGGGTAGCTCTGATGAAAGAGAAAGGGAGCAGACAAAAGAGGGAAGAAGAAGTTATACTTATCAAGGACTTTCTGTATAGCAGTGACTATAAGAAACTTAAATGGTTTATTCCATAAAAGGTTCACAATGAACTTATTCAGGAGCATAACCAAGTGGTTAAAAGCTTGGCCTCTGAAAACTACTGTCTCATTTTAATCCTGATTTCATTATTTTACTATGTTAATTTGGAGAATTTAATTAACCTCCATGGGGTAGTTTCTTTACTCACTTATGAAGATATATTGAATACCTTTTAGATAAATTATTAATGATTTTATAATCATTCATCTCCAATTCCAACAGAACTTGAAACAAACAAACTTGAAAATCAAAGAGACTTTTCACAACTAATTTGGCAGCAAAGTGAGCTCTAATCTGAATTTATTTGGTAGCAAGACCTCACCCACATTCATCTGAGACAGTTTAGAATCTTAATTTATGTCACTTAGTGTGACAATTTATGTTTCACAGCAGAAATATTAGTATGATTGCTCCTATTTGTTCCAAGTATAAAAATAAAGAAATGAATTAAATCACTTATGCTAATTTGCCAGGATTGGGAATTGTTTAAAATAGTCTTTCTTTTTACAGATTCATAAAAATTTATGTAATTTAAACATTATTCAAAAAAGGAATGTGGAATAAAATTACCATAGAGTTTATGGTTGGTTCAGAAAGTAGTATATTAAACTAAATGGCATTGATGTTGCTTGATTTTATTTGCTTAGTTGTTCTTACTTATGTACTTAATTTTTATTAAATAATAAATAAGTGTATGTGTAATTAATCTATGCATTATCATATTATTATACATGTGCATGTCTATAATTTAATGTGTAAGTTCCTGGATGTGTATGTGTGTGTGTGTGTGTGTATGTGGTCATTTTCATACCTGAGAAGGAACAAGCTACATTTAAGCAGCTGAATCTGTAAAGCAAGTATAAGAGAGGTGCTAATTAAGAGATTTAATATGATTATGTATTCAAAGATACCAACTTTCAATTTACCTATTTTTGAATGTTGTATCAAACTATTATTCATTATTTTCCCACATGTAGAGTTGTCTATAAAGTTCTACATAAGGCTTTATTTTTACTAAAATAAACTTAATTGACTGAATCAAGAACAGTCAATTTAATGAATCTTTGCACTACATTTAATAGAATGTCAGAAGCCTAAGTTAAAGAATTTTTAAAAGATAGAATAATTTGTGCTTTTTGCCACTATTGGAAAAAAATAAACATAAACATATTATATTATTTTGTTGATATTTTAATTATGTTTGTACTTTGTCTCATTACTAAGTACTAGTTTCCACGTCAGATGAATTGTGCTGAGATGAGCTAGATGTTTCATAACCATGTACATTTCAATGTATAAAAATCAAATTCTGACATTTTAAAATAGAAATCTTTAAGTCCAACATTAGTGGAATATTAAAATTTGTATCAGAATGTTTCAATCATGAAAGTTTCTCAAGACTAAAACTATATAAATTTTTAAATTTAATACAATTATCTGTGGAGAAAATGCTTCAAATTTTTTTACAATCTATTTTTCATTTATACAGACAAAATTAAAATATATATGTATATTTTTTAAAGAATTTAAAATCTAAAATATTGTTATTTTATCATTATATTTGTTAGTTGTTTTTCCATAAGGTACCCAATGATTGAATTTTAGAATGGGCTATGAAATAATGAACTATTCCTAGGACCATACTATCAAGTTTTTGTTCTTAAATTAAGTATACAAATATACATATATGTGTGCATATATACACATATATATAGTGAATTCTTTATAAAACATATAATAAATGTATAAGTATCAATGTTGATTCAACAGATAAGTAAAGAGAGTATAACATAATAAAATGAAGTATCCACAGTCTCATTCTAATTTCAGACTTTTAACTATAGTTTCTAAGTACTGGTAATATTTTTATGATATTTTGGTGTAAACGGTTTACACCACACATTGTTACACATTGTATTTGTGCCTGTTCTGTTTTCCACATTTCAATAATAAATTTGAATTGTATACTAATATACATAATATGAATCATATATAAATAAGATGCATATTAAATTCCTCATTGAAAAAGAAAATATACTTAAAAGAAAAACATTAATTAAATAAGAAAAACTTTAAAAAATATTTCTTCAGAAAAATAAAGAAGAACCCAACATTTAGAGTACAAAAATGATACAAGATTTTCATATTGTTTTAATAAGATATTGTCTTAGGCCAGAATTTAGAAGTCATTAAACTTTGTCAAGGTCTAGAATTTCATTCTCAAACATACTTGAAACTAAGTCAGACAACTTTGAGTGTCCATCACATTTTTACAAGAGACAAGACTTGAAATTACCTGTCATAATAATGGGTATTTGTTAAAATGAATTTGGATAGCTTCTTTAATTTTAGATTTATTCTTTGTCTCCAACTTCCAATGTTCCCACATCACTTTTTGTGAAACTTCTCTCACTTCTATTTTTGAAAGCACATGATTTTATCATGGTCTAATGTGAGAATATTATTAGTCTCCCTAGAAGATATTTCTCTGGAAAATTATAACATTTTTAAAGAAAATTACCAGATTTCAATATCTCTCTATTAATAGGAAATCTAAAATAGAAACTAGGAATTGCTATGCATATCATTCTACATATTTTCTGTTTGCCCATCCAGATCTCCTCTTTGTCTCTTTTCATCCTGCCTGTAACTTAGGACACTGAGCTTTATGCAGGGTGTCATTGAACTTTCTGCCCTATGACTCTCATTAGATTCATTCAGTTGGCTGAATCAGTCAGCCAGAAACCAGTAGGACACCAGAAAATGGGAGGAGAGTGGAGCCAGGGCATGTAATACCTGGGAGGTTTCCCTACCTATCACCATGGGTAATCTATGGCCCTCTACCGGAGGGGACAAGTCAGATAGCCTCTTCAGGTTATATGGCTACTACCTTCATCTCCCTCTGCTCCCTGGTATTGCTAAAACCAGGTACTTTGCTACTGTTCGTCAGTTTTCCTTTTCCTTATTTACAACTTTGCAAGTAGTTCATTTACTTAACTTTCATCAATTACCCTATTTTCACACACACTTTTCCAGATGAAACCTTACTTACTGCTGCAACTACTCAAGAAAACCTATGATGGGTTACAAGATAAAATAAAAATAACTAAACAAATAGCAGCAGCAGTTAATTTTACATAAAAACCTAAAAATATTGAACAAATATACATAATCTCATTATTTTAGGCTGAGGGATTATTATAGGCTATAAATATAAATCTGGAAAAGTACATGTAGCCATCTTTTTGAGAGAGAGAGAAAGGTGACTTGTTTCAGCATGTGTGTTGAATATTCTGTTTTGTTCTCCAAATCTGATCTCCACCTTTCTTTATCTTTCTATATGCCCTGAGAGGCTGACATCATCAAAGTGTCCTGTTTGGGCTCCCTTGCTCACTGGCTTCTAGTTGATATCGGTCAGTGGATGGCATCAACAATAAGAAGGTAGGAGAAAAGATGGGCTGGAAAATTTATTCTGGTTGTCCCTTCTCTGCTATTCTTCAGTCCTAAGGAGAATAACAATTCCTCAGTATTGTTAGATATTGTGTTTTTCAGTATCCTTTGATGGTTCTTTTAGTCCTACCTATACCTTCATAATCTTCATAGTTTCAATAAATACTGTTCAATTACCAATTAATGTTTATTATCAATTTCCTGCCAGAAGTTTTACCAATTTGGCATCTAATTCAATTACATATTGATTTCTTTTTTTAAAAAAAAAAAGACAGGGTCTGCACCACACAATAATGTCATTGTTTTACCTTTTTTATAGTAGCAGAGTAGAAAATTTTAAACTTATAAAGTGGACATATTTTCTATAATCTACAGTCATAAAAACAATCTAGAAATTTTATTTTAAGCGCCAAATTGCTTTAAATCTAAAATGCAACAGAGATTGTTTCAGAAACAAGTAAAAAAAAACAAAAACAAAAAATGCATAAACAGAACATTCTCTCTCTCATTAAGAGAGTGTAGAGGTAATTGTATATCTAGTATATCAAGAGAAGTCTTTTATACTTAGCTTCAAGTTTAAATTAATAACTGTGTTCTTGTTTACTATGCAATATATCCCGTGTAGACAATTAGTTATATGGTCATTGTAAGCATATCACATTATTTTAATTTGTTAGAAAATGTGAGAAATATTTTGCATAATTTACAGCATTTTTATGTTAAGGTAGTTGTTGAAAATGAAGGCTGGATTTATTCTTCTGAGGACGATAACAAGAAAGTTGTTATAATCTGCATATAAGTTCCCCCTCAACATGTGTGAGCCTATAATTAAGGGTAAAATATCTACAAAAATATAAGTTAATGTTTTTATTCTGTTAATTTTCATTTCTTGAAAAATAATTACATGGCCTCTTGTGGTATGCGATAAATTGTGATCAATGCCAAAGTTCATGTCAAAAAGATGTAGGTCTTATTGGAAAATATAAATGTCTGCAATAACATTTCTGAGGATATAGTAGAATTGGCATGTATTTGATGAATATAACATAATAAAGTGTTTGGTGTGTTTAAGATATTAAAACATGAAGTGATTTTAAAACCTACATTAATTTATTATACAAATTATCATAAACTTCAATACCCTATATATGAAATTTTAATTTATTGTCTTTTATGTTAACCAAAAAAAAAAGAAGTATCACACCCACAGAAATGTTTGTCAGTTTATTTTGCACTTGTAGAGATTGTTTGTTAGTGATTGTGCCTAGAAAAATATTTTGGATTTTTTAACAATTGGCTTTAGTAAACTTGGGAAATCTAATCTGATTGGAGCAGATTCAGTGTTCCTGATTGAATTTAGGAATGATTGTGACAAGTACCCTTTGACACATTATATTTAGTAAATGTCTTTAAATGTTTGAAGAGTGTCAAAATGTATCAATCTTTTCAAATACAAAAATTCTGTCAAGAACTAAGAATGTATTAATTAAGGTGCTGCAGTTCTTGAAGTTATATAACAAATTGCCTTCACATGTTCCATTTTAAATCAGTAGGAGTGTATCTTTAGATGCAATTCATTAATATATTCTTAAAATGAAATGCCATTGTCCTATTTAAAAAGTTATTCTATTTCATTTCTTGTAAGTTTATTTTTTCTCACTTTAGATGCATGAAATCAGTCATGACTTTTACAATCAATTTGTAAAAGTCAAAATTTTGGTCTTTAAAGGGAACCATATCTATTCTATGTTAATATAAAATATTTCAAAATTAAATGAAAGCACCTAATTTCACTATTTATAGGTATGTGTGCTATTTATCAATTTATTGCCTCAAAGCTCCAAATTGATTATTTTACCTACTCTGTTAAAAGGGATGGGGCCCTTTAAAATATATTTCTTTTGCTAGCTAACAATGAAGCTTTTCAGTGGAGAGTGCTCCTGAGATATTAAGACCCAGGGAAAAAAATTCTTCTTCCTAGTTCTGATATGCTCATTTGGTAAATTTCTGCAGCATATTCAGCTTCCTCCTGCACCTGGCTCCTGCACTGCCTGCAGCTTCTCCAGGGGAGCTTAGCTCCTGCAGCATATTGTGGCCACCAACGCCCAGTGCCAGCAGTTCCCCCTCACATCCCGATTTGGGCAGTTTTATAGCAGAGTGCTTCCAGAGAAGCTTCTCATGAACAGCTTTCCCAGGCACACTTGAGGTCAGATTTCCAGGAAGTTCCATTAGCTTAATACCACAGCAACTTCTTTGCCATCCAAGAGCCACAGGCATGTCCTAGATCTCACCCATACAGATGTAGCTATTGCTTGGCATAGTAGCTGCTCCTTATATGTGCTGTTCACTTTGCTTCTTACTAGCAAATTCCTGCATTACTTTAATCTCCTGTTATATTAATAATTATTTAATTTCCCCTTTCAAATCACTGTGTGGTTTCTCTCTCCTGACTGGGCCCAGATTGACCCAATAAATAGTTTTGCAACAATATTCATTATTTGTCATTCTTTCTATACTGAATGCTTATTTTTACTAAAAGATTTGAAAAAGAATGTTCATATCAACACTATTCCTGAATAGCTGTACCAAAAAAAAGAAGGGGGGGAGAAAAGAAAAGGAAAAAACTCCAAATATCTATCAAATTAGAATGAACAAATGCATTTTATGCCAATTACAATATCTTCTACTCTAAAGTAGTGGTCCCCAACCATTTTTGGCACCACGGACCAGTTTCATAGAAGACAATTTTCCACAGAGAGGTGAGGTGGGGGGAGCACAGAACTCTGCAGTCCATGGACAGGGGATTCGGGACCACAACTTTTACCAATTTTTTCCTAACAACTGAATGCTGCTCTGTTTCCCTTAGGGAAAGGTAACATTTCTTGAAATGTATAGATAGTAGGAGAGGTTAGTTACCACTTTCACATACTCTCTGACAGATAGATCTTGGCTATTGATAGAGGTATAGCCAATCCACTAACTCCATTTGAGTCTGTGAATTTTGAAGTCATGATGAAACACCTTGTTATTTAGAATTTATTCCAAAGGTGTCCTAGCAAATCTCTAGTAGCAATGCCACTACCTATGAAATTTTAAGCAGTTATTGCTGAGTCTAGAATTCAGAGGATTCACTGGGGTATCTCTGGGTGATTCAAAACATGATGACAAAAGTTAACCAGCTAAAGTGCTAGTCAAAGCTGAGGATTATAGTGGATTGAGAAAGGAAATAAAAAATAACCTCAGCCTGGGAAATAGTTTCTGCACAGGGATTATAACTTGTGGACCTAACCTCCAGTTTCATATCATTTTTAGATATTATGGCTAGCCATTGCTTTAAAGTCCCCATAAGAGAAAGTACACAGTGTAGGGCATTTGAATGGGACAATGGGTAGACTGCATTAGTCCAGGTAGACACACTACCGGTATTGTCGCAGCCAACTCCGAGTTCAGCTGAAGCTGAGTTTTCTGTAAATACTGGGGTTTTCCACCTCAGGTAGCTGTGTCTCACTGCTTCTGCTTCTCTGACTGAGGGTTTCCTACAGCACCATAGGTGCTAGCTAAGGTCTACCAGTTGTACAGTCCTGAAATGCTTGGAATTTAATGTTGCCAAAGTCAGCATTCAATTAGTGAGCCAAAAAAGCCAGAGGTTAAATATTCCTATCTCCTCATTTTTTCTCGGAACAATTCTGAGGTGCATTTTGTATAGTTTCTCTGGTATTCTGGAAAATTGAGTTTCAGTTGCCCACTTCATTAAAACGACTCATAAAGTTACACTTTACTGGCTATTTTCTCTTCTGTCTGTTAATTTTTTCTACTCTCTCACTTATACTTCTTGAATCACTTCACAAAAATATACCTAAAGCATATTATTTCTTTCAGGACTGCTTATGGGGAGAATTAAACTAAAATGCCTCTAGTTTTATAAAAAAATATAATAACAGACCTGCATTACAATATTGATTTGGGTTCTAGAACTATGTATCTATGTATTATTACATTGACATAGTTCCAGCCCTTGGTTTTGCTTTCTTCTTTAAAATTCAAATGTGTCATGTCAAATTCCCAAGACATACTTAGTGAAAGATGAAAGAATATTCAAAGTTCCATTTAGCCACAACTGGGATTTATCTCTCACTAACAGGTATGGTAATCCTGTTGTAACATTTCATCCTTTCATATAAAAGTAGTAATCTCTCTTACTTTTGGGACATAATGTTTAAATTGCTGCTTTTAACTTTTAGTGCATTCTGAAAAATCACATACTAAGACGAGAAACTAATCTCTCATAAGCAGAACAGATTTAAAGAAAAGTCCATTGCTTTAAATAGGCATCCTTCCAAGGATGCATGAGTGAGTGAAATCAGATTTTGAATGATGTTTCTCAATGTAAATGTTAGTGTTTTCTCACAATATGTTATGTTATAATCAAGGAAGTGATAATAGTTTAATTGGGAGTTTATAGAAATTTAATTTTGATAGGATAATTATTATGTTAGAATTATATGTGAAAAATCTGTATTGAGCTTTTATATATATATATACATATATATATATACACTGTGATTATAATTGCATAAGACAGGTAATAGTATTTTTTTTCAGAAAATGTGGGCTACCTGGGATTTATATAGCATTAATTGTAAAAAAAATGGAAACTTTATATCAAGTAAGAGGCAAATTAGTAATGTTTTTAAATCAGACTAAGCGAAGTTCTGAAAGAAAATACTCCAACAAATTAATATTGACTGTTTTCATTACTGGAACTTTGAGGATTATTTCGTTATAGATTTCTGTATTTTATGAATTTTATTAATGAATTCAGATTTAGCAATAAAATAGCGAAAATACTATTGAAAAATGTGTCTAACTTCAAAGAGTATGTATAATTTCAGGATAAACACAATTAAAGAAATATTTCTTCTATAAACTATGTATTTGACTATATAGGAACTGTTTTACTATTCTGTAAGTAAAATACATTCTACTTTTCCCTGAACATGGCTCTCATTTTCCATCTTGTATCCCTTATAACATTGATGCCCATTAACACTTTCTATAATGCTACCAGTATTCTAATTTCTATTCTGCCCACTATGGTGGTTATCATCTAGTTGTGACAAGCCCATGAAATGTGTCTGGTATGACTGAAACTTTGACTTTTAATCACTTTAATAAATTGAACATTAAATTTGAATGAGTGCATGTAGCTCTCGACTACCATATTGGACAGCACTGTTTCATTTGAATTAAAATAACAAGTACAAATAATAACTTTGAATTATAATAATAATTGCTGTTAGAAAAGCAGAAGCTGATCTGTTCTTAAATATGAAAATGTCCTGAGCTCAGAAAATACAAAATTCATTTAACTGACACAGTTTGGGCTTCATTATTTTTCTGGTGTATTTCATCAGCAGATTTGAATACTAAAGAATTACTTAATGGCTATTAAATATGCACTGTATGTCTGTGGATTTTATTTTTATGTTTTGTGGTTTGGAAGTTCAAGTGGGGTTTGAATTCACAGTAAAACTTAATGTACCTTTGTGAATGAATGCAACTGTGTTTCTTAATTGAACACATTAAGATATTGAACTATTTTATTGAACTAATAAAAAGGCTAATATTAAGTTATGCAATATATCATTGTATACTTAGAGGAATTAAATGAATAATTTAATATAATATTGAATATTTTAGAACAAGAACACGTGTATTACAAAGTAAAATGGTTATTATTGCTGGTTCAAATGAGCTAGTAAGTTTTATAGCTATGCAAGTAGGTTAAATTATTTTGAATATATTTAGTATAGCATTTTTCTTTCTATATCTACATGTACAGATATAAACTTTTTGTATGTATTTTAATAATATGATTAATTTGTTCACTAAAGTATCACTATAAAATGATTTTTCTTTTATATATGCAAATAACATAAGTGCATCTTATCATATTCATCACAAAAATGAAGGGATTGATTATTTTAGTATATAATATATCTAAAGTAGATTTAATTTGGGGGGAAAATGAGTTATATATATATATTGAGAATAATATGGCAGTACATTTATTTACTTTCTTACATCACAAGAATGCACTAATTTGGTTCCTTTGCTTTAGTGTCATGTTACTCTTTGTAATAAATTAAGTTTCTTTACAAAAGTTAATAAATAATAAAATTGCTGGTAACTATGGATGCTTCCTAGCACTTCAGCAGTACCTACTTTCCAGGCACAGTTGTCATAAGGAGTCTAACTACATTTTTTAAAGTTTTACTGTAGACATATTTTAATCTTTATTTGTTCCTCTCTCTTTCATTTTTAGCCCACATCTGGAAAAGCTAAGAAAGCCTGTGTGTTCTCTTCTTTGACACTGGCTGGGAGTTTAACCATACAAAGCCCTTCCCCCACAGGAACCCCCATTCTGGCCCCATCCTCTAACCACAGTAAAAACCAGAAAGCATTCTCCCTCCCTTACTTTTTTTTTTATTCTTTTAGTTTTTTATTCTTTTTATTCTTTTATTCTTTTAGTTGCATCTATTCTTTTTTTTTTATTTCAGCATATTATGGGGGTATAGATTTTAAGGTTTCAATAAATGCCCATTTTCCCCCCTCCCCTCACAAATCTGAGTCTCCAGCATGACCATCCCCCAGATGGTGCACATCTCATTCATTATGTATATATATATACCCGCCCCCCTCCCCCCTCCCTCCTGCCCAATACCCTATTACTATAGTACCTATGTGACCACTTAGGTGCTGTTCAGTTAATACCAATTTGCTGGTGAGTATATGTGGTGCTTGTTTTTCCATTCTTGGGAAACTTCACTTAATAGTATGGGTTCCAGCTCTAACCAGGAAAATATAAGATGTGCTATGTCACCATTGTTTCTTAGAGCTGAATAGTACTCCATGGTATACATATACCACATTTTATTAATCCATTCTTGGATTTATGGGCACTTGGGCTGTTTCCACAGCCTTGCAATTATGAATTGTGCTGCTATAAACATTCGAGTGCAGTATTGCTTTAAGATATCTCCATATTGCTTTCCACAGAGCTTGAACTAGTTTGCAGTCCCACCAGCAGTGTAGGAGTGTTCCTCTTTCTCCACAACCACACCAGCATCTATCGTTTGGAGATTTTTTGATAAAGGCCATTCTCACTGGGGTTAAGTGATATCTCATTGTGGTTTTGATTTGCATTTCCCTGATGATTAGAGATGTTGAGCATTTTTTCATATGTTTGTTGGCCATTCTTCTGTCTTCTTTAGAAAAGTTTCTGTTCAAGTCCTTTGCCCACTTTTAAATAGGGTTATTTGATTTTTTCTTCCTGATTTTCGTGAGTTCTAAGTATATTCTAGTTATCAGTCCCTTATCGGATGCATAGGATGCAAAAATTTTCCCCCATTCTGTAGGTTGTCTGTTTACTTTCATGACTATTTCTTTGGCTGTGCAGAAGCTTTGTAGTTTGATCATGTCCCATTTATTTATTTTTGTTTCTGCTGTGATTGCCTTTGGGGACTTCCTCATATAGTCATCTAATCTTTGACAAAGCAGACAAAAATATACACTGGGGAAAAGAATCCCTTTTCAATAAATGGTGCTGGGAAAACTGGATAGCCACCTGTAGAAGGCTAAAACAGGTCCCTCCCTTACTTTTTAATTAATTTTTGGACCTGCTTGTGAGCCATGCTGCTGTCTCCAGAAAGCCTTAGTTTGTGAATAATACACCTTTTCATATCCTCTTAGTGTGTGGTGTGGCATCATCCATGTCAACATCTAAAGCAGAGTTTTGAGTGGTGATTTATTCTGTCTATTAATAGCGGCTGCAACAATTGGCTCAGTGTGATCAGGGTGGCTAATGATGACTACCACCACTGTTGATCCTTCTTCCTTTGTTTGGCTTGCTAACTGGCTCAGTTGCCTGCAGCAAGAATGCAAGTTGAGATGCTGATTGCTGGCAAGCTGCAGTTTGACTTGTGCTGTTTTGTGTTTTTATTTGCTGAGTTCTACCTAGCCTGTATTATAGATTTAAACCACCTGTGTCATAATTTTAATAAGTTGTAGTTAGGAACAGAAGTATAGAATGTATTCCCTATTTAAAGTGTTCCTGGCTCATAAGTCTTAGCCTGGATCAATCTGTGTATTTTATTTTTATTTCAACATATTACAGGGGTGCAGATGTTTAAGTTACATATATTGCCCTTGCCTCACCCAAGTCCGAGCTTCAAGTGTGTCCATCCCCCAGACAGTGCACACCGCATCCATTAGGTGTGTATATACCTACCCTTCTTTCCCCCTCCCACCTGCCCGACATTGGATAAATGTTATTCCTATATGTGCACTTAAGTGTTGATCAGTTAATACCAATGGGATGGTGAGTACATGGGTCGGCAAAATTAACATTATTTAAGTGTCTATGCTATCCAAAGTGATCTACAGATTCAATGCAATCCTTATTAAAATAACAACATCATTTTTCACAGATCTAGAAAAAATATCATACACTTCGTATGGAACCAGAGAAGACCCCTTAGAGCAAAAGCAATGTTAAACAAAAAGAACGAATTGGGAGGCATCAATTTATGAAACTTCAAGCTATACTACAAAGCTATAGTAAGTAAAATAGCATGAGGCTGGCACAAGAACAGAGATATAGACCAATGAAACAGAACTGAGAACCCAGATATAAAACCACCCTCATATAGTCATGTAATCTTTGAAAAAGTAGACAAAAACATACACCGAGATAAAGAATTTTTACTCAATAAATGGTGCTGAGAAAATTGGATAGCCTGATGTAGAAGACTGAAACAGGATCTGTACTTCTCACCTCTCACAAAAATCAACTCACAGTGGATGACAGACTTAAACCTAAGACATGAAATTATAAGAATTCTAGAAGAAAATGTTGGAAAAATTCTTATAGATATTGGCTTATCTGTGTATTTTAGATTGAATTCTTCATCTCAGTTCCCACAGTACTCTCTTAGAGACCCTTGGTCCCTGATCCTTCATTCCCAGCTACAATGACTTAGGTCATGAAAGCAGCAACCTGAAAGCTTAGCAGAGCTACTGAAGCCTCCTTGCTACTTTCCCCTTGCTATAAGTTGGAGCAAAATGTGATCTTTCTTGTACCTCCCACCTGGCAGTCTCCACTTTCTTTGACAGATGTCATATGGGAACCTGGAATCTACATCATGTATAGATACAAACTTTTTGTATATATTTTAATAATATGATTGATATTAATAGCAAATAGAGTTACATATGGCACTTGAATGTAATCAAATATTTCTCCCCAAAATATATATTTTTATGATGTGTTTTTGGACAGCTATTCAAGGGGCCTACATTCAGAAGTAGCCCCACAAAGCTGTCCTTTGTGGAGGAGATTTGCCTCTGTGGAGAAAATCTGCATTATGCAGCCAGGCTTCCTCTGAGGACCCTCTTTGCCAGATTTAGGAAAGATTAACTGAAAGCCTGATACTTTTAAAGGTCTAAAAGAAGCATTTACCATCTATCCTCTCTGAGGGCTGCTACCTGTGAGGTTACATCTACATAACAAGACCAGCTTTAGCATCCAGGCCTTCTCTTTTCCCCTCTTATAACCTGTTTTGTCATGCTCCAATCGCCCCTCTACTTTCCAGAACCTCAAGATGGTATAAACGCATCAACCACTTGGCCATTTCTTTGAGTTTTTACATATTGTATGACCCCTATGCCTGCTAATAAATTTATATGCCCCTGCATTCTATTAATCTGTTTTGTGTCAGTTGATTTCTCAGCAAACTTTCAGAAGGTGAAGAGGAAGTTTGGGGTGGGCCCCTACACATCATCATCATCATCATGCATCATATGGAACTCAACCCAGAGTGGCTGCTTTCCATTCCTTAACTAGGACATCCTGATAAAAGATGGGACTCAAGGACAGCACAATAGATTAAACCTCAGCCAGTCATCCATCACAAACTAACTTTGATCTATTTATACAAGTATATGTCACCTAAATGGAAGAAGTCTAAGCAAAATTAATGAAAGTAGAGTGTTTACTTGGGCCAAGCTTGAAAATTGCAACCTAGGGGCATAGATTCAAGTTGCCCTGAATAACCACTCTAATTAGCAGCAATTACAAGTGGATTTTCAAAGGCAATAAAGGAGTACAGGAGAGGACTGATACAAAGTTGTTGTTCAGGAATTGTCATTGGTTTATAAAAATAACATTGGTTTACAAAAATAACATTAATTGACTACACCTGTTAAGCAATAGTATGTGGATTATAGTGTCCGATATGGCATTATTATGCTAATTTATAGCTATCTGTGGCCATGGCAAACCATTTCAAGAGATGAATACACAAGCTCATGTGGGAAGTAGGAAGTGATTGATTTCATTTTAATGTCTCTCTTGGCCTGACAATTTAAAAGAATTCACATTCCTCAGATAAAAGTTCATTTCTCAAGTATAATGCATTTATATGTATGTTGTTGCTCAGCAAAAACAAAATTAAAGAAAAACAGAACAGGAAACCTGTCATATGCAACAATATGAATAACTCAGAAATAGTATGCTGACAATAAAAAACTGAGAAATAAAAATGACATCCTAACCCCCAACAGACTAAACAGATCCCCTGTTGGCCAATGGGACCCCAGAGAAATCTAAAACTAAGTTCCTGGCCATGATAGGATGAGAGATTGGACATACCATGTTATACTCACTCCTTTATTAATTGTCATTTGAAGCTTATTTTCCTGAGAGTTAAACAGAAACCATCCCTTTGGTTGGTTGCCAAATGCTGCCTCTCCCTTTTGCAGTTTCAGCACTACAATTCTCCTTCCTGATAAGAGACCACTGACAGGTTTTGATCAGTCCTTGAAGGATGCACAGAGGGTTTTGATGTCCTCTGCTTCACCTTTTGTTATCAGAGGGCCAAAACCTCCACCCTTGCATTATGCTAATGTTGCTACTTTTTGAACATGGGTCCCATGAAGGGGCCTGAAGCTCAATTGCGCATGTTTATGTTTTCTCTCTTATAAATAAATATTCACGAATCCTCCTATGGCTTATTAAATATGTATATTCAGCCACCCTGCCCAACATAAATTCCTATTCCCTTTACCATTCCTGGAAGTGCTTGCTCTTGGCTTCTGCCTAAGGCCATGCTTCCAGCTTGCAAGATGGCCACCCTGCAGGCTGCATCCCTTATGAGAAATAAAACTCTCCTTTCCAAATTTATGAATCTCTTCATTCTTCAGTTGGAAAGCACACAAAACAGTAGATACATGAAATCTCATTTATGGTGGGGGAGGGGAATACTGAGAAAAGGCATAAGATAACCCTATGGAATGATATTAATGTTTTCTATATTGCTAAGAATTTTGGATTACACAGAGAAATGTAGTTTTCAAAATTTAGCAAATACATTTAAAATTTATGCATTTAATTTAATATAAATTTTAAATTGAAGGAAAAATATAATAACATTATTAGGCAGATAGTGAAGGATTTTGGGTCTCCTAGGGATGAAAGTGGGTGCTATGGCCCCTTTCTTGGTCCTTCCCAACCCCGATTCTCCAAACTGGGGGAAGAGGGAATACCCTATGAATCTGGCAATCAGAACTTGGTGCACTAGCTACAAAAGAATTCAGAGGATGCTCTAGCCCACAGGCCAAGATGCGTGGGTACCATAAAGTCCGGAAAGTGACCGAGAATTCACATGTGTAGTTAAGGCTCAGGTCTTATGACTCCCAACTGTCTAATCAAAGTGGTTCCATGGTGACCTCTGAACCACAAGGGAGGTCCCTAACTGGACACTATAAACAGGACACAGACCATGGCCAAGTTCTCTCTGCCCTTCCTTTTGCATGCCCTGCTACAACAATGGGTCCAGTCACCATCCATGGCATATGTATCATGCTCTGTAACCCTATATCTTATTCTTGCCCTGTAATCCTCTCTTTGTCTCCTCAGTAAACTTCATTTCCATGCTTGCCTATCTTTGGTGTGTCTGGTTATTCTTTGACTCTGGGCATGCCAAGAACCAACAGTTTCAGACTAAAACTTAACAATATGTTGAACTTCATGTATTATGTATGTGCTGAAATATTTAGATGTGTACATACATGATGAAGTAGAAACTAATGACAAAATAGATAGTATGTGAATATTTACTATAAAGATATTTTTAACATTGCTGTATATTTGAAAATTTTTGATAGCAAAATGTGGAGATTTTTAAAAAGCACAAAAAATGAGAAAATAATGTAAAATACAGTAACAAAACAAATTCTTGCAATAGTTTTTTGTTAGAATCCTGGTTTATAAATAATTATAAAGAACATTTTTGAGAACTGGAAAAGAAAAGAAAATTTCAGAACCCTGTAAATTTATTATATCAAGGGGGTAGTTAAGCTCTGGAGACTGAATCACATACCATGTTTGCAACTTCTACTTCTTAGATTATAGATTAACTCTGTTCTTCATTTTTATTGTTTTGTAAATGAACTGGGGAGACCAGAGACCAGATCTTCCCTCTTCCAATCACAAATTATTGTTATAGATTAGTTGCCTTCTTTATTGTCCTGTACCTAATTTAGACCAGATGGTACCTATGACTCCCATGACTGTTATATCTTCACTGGGGAATGTTAAATATACCTTCCCAAAAGAAAAAGACCACCTAGACTGATCATATTGTTGTGATTATGCATTAACTATTATATAGAAAGGATAATGAAATTTTGTTTAGCTTCCCTAAATTTTGTATACAAAAATCCAACTTCTATACTTGGAACACAACTTCCATTCTTTGGAATCTGTGCTTCTCAAGTGCTCATCCTCAAATTCTGCCCTTGAATAAACTCTTTTAAAATTATATTCTGACTCCTGTGATTACTTTTAGTTTGAAAAAGTATTGGGAAAATTTAAATGTAGACTGAGATTTAAATGATGCCATTTTTAAAATGTATAAAAGCAGTACTATTTTTCTATAGGAAACTATTCCTATACTTGGGAAATATAAACTTGAGTGAAGTTTTATGATATATGCAATGTGCAGAAAATGTAAAATGGTTCAGCAAGGTAGGTAAATAGATCAATGATACAGATGGATAGATATAGATTTATAAAGCAAATATAATAAAATGATTAACAATTTTAACCCATCTGTATTTTTTTAATGTTTCTGATTTTATTACTATCTAAAATACAATTTTAGGGGGAAATATGAGGGAACATAAGCAGATTTAATTAAATTTTGAAAGTACGGACTCAAATAATATAAAAACTGGAAAACTGAATATTTTTACATTGATTAATCTAGAAGTGAAATATTTTAGAATAAAAAACTTTGTTTCTATCATTTTTTGCAACCGCATTTTTCTAGTCACTTTTAAATTGTGTATGCCAATTCTGAAAGGGATTTTTATAGCTAAAACTTATATTGTTATAGTTTCTTGTTTTAATTTTGTGTCTTTTTTAATTTTAATTTTTAATTTTGTGTCTTCTGTTCTATACCTTTTCTTCTATATATAAAATGAACATCTTCTGAGATTTCTTTTTTTGTTGTTGTTCAGAGAAATGTACTTACTTGCTGCTTTTACCACAAGATATGTCCTAGAAGTGTCTACTTCCATGAATCATAATTTACTAACACTATATTTAATAAACCTTTATTTAAAGGATTATATATATCTTACTGCTGATTTTCTACAGAGCCTAGATAGATTTTCTTCTGAAATGAATAAATTGATTAGAAAATACTTACCACTATTTCATTTAACGTAAAGAAATACCACACCACATGATCTCACTCACATATGGAATCTTAAAAGTTATTCTTCTGAAAGTAGAAATTTGAATAGTAATTACCAGAAGATGAGGAGGGTAGAGGGAAGGGAGGATGGTGAGAGATTAGTCAGTGGACACAAAGCTACTGTTAGATAGGAGAAAAAAAGTTATAATGGTCTATTGCATAGTAGAATGAACAGAGTTAACAATAGTATATTGTATCTTTTTTTTAATGGCTAGAAGAGAGGTTTTTGAATGTTCTTCACATAAAGAAATGATAAATGTTTAAGATGATGGATATAGTAATTATCCTGAGTAGATAATTATACAATTTATACACATAAGGTCATATATTTTTTTAAAGTAGATACTTACAATACCTTAAAAAACAACATGTACCTAATGTAATATAATGACAGTTGTATAGGATCTGTCCTAGCAAATTATACAGTTTAGAAAAATTTTTAAAGACCTAAATAAATGGAAAGACAGATAAAAAAATACTACTACACAAACAAGAAAACAAATCATATTTTCAATTTTCTATAGATTAGCCTTCATGCCTTGAAACGAGAAGTCTTACTAGGTGTCAATGTCACGTCCAGACAGACCATGCTGGTGAGAACCAGAAAAGTGCACTTTCAAGCAGGGCAGATATGTCCATGTGGTATGAAATCCGTTATGTCACCAGCATTCTAACAATGTCTAACTATCCTTCTTTGTTTTATGGTATTTTATATCCCAGAGAGATACAAAGGTGTCTCAAAGGCATTCTTATTAGGTAATAATTTACTGTACATTAATAAATCATTTTAGTACAGAAAAATGAAATCAGAGTCCTAAGAAATCAGGAATATGTTCACCTCAAGTACTAATTCTAAGATATTTTCTATCAAATCTCTCCCTTTTCCATTCATTTTGTGCTGCTAGTACAGGGACTTGGACAAAACATTTCTATATTGCCAGAGGAATATTGTGCTGGAGGAGGAGTAATAAATCACTTGCTCCTTTTTGTTTGCCTGCTTGATCATGTGAACATCACTTCAGTGATGTTCATTATCAGTGGATTTCAGTTAGACCCATTTCCACACCATAAGCAGTCCCATTGCACATATTCCCCCAATGGCACCAACATCATGTAACAGGTGCCACAAATTAAGGTTGAAATTCTGCCCACTAGATGATCTAAGTACTCCCATGGCACTGTAGAAAGCTCTCCATCACAAGTAGAGCGACACAGGGCCTTGAGGTAGGATGCTATCAGTGTGCATGGAAAATGCCTACTGCAGCTCAACTGGACTCAGAGGTGACTAAGGAGATCTGAACAGTACACTAACATTGACTTCTGCCTACCCCTAGTTCAAATCTGCCTATGCCCTATACTGAGTCCTCTCTCTTATGGATGTTTTGAAGTAACGGCTGATCATAATATCAAAAAAATGAGGTGATGGCAGACATCAAGTGGAGTAAGCTATAGTTTCTACTGTAGCAACTACTCCCAAGGCTGTAGTTAATATTCTTCTCAATCAATAATTACCCTTACCTTGAACTAGAACTACAACTAATTGGGCTGCTTGTTCACCAGAATGGTGTAAACATACATTCCTGAGGTTCGGACTATATAGTTACCTACCCTCATCAGGCCATGCTCACTGCAGCTGCCAGATGATTATTGCCACAAAGTTTAGAAGTACCCAAAGGTAGCTCAGTGAATTCTCTGAGTTCCAGACTTACTCTTCCATATCTTTATCATGAAGCAACAACCCTAGCACTTCATTACACTCCAGAAAATTCATCCACTGGTAGAATTACATCTTTCTTTGCCTGTTCATCTATCAGCAGTTAGAGACCAAAATGACCTGATAGCATCCATAGCTTTAGTTCATGGAGGGGATTCGCTTCTGCCAACCCACAGGTGCTACAGCCACTAACCTCTCATAGAAAGGTTAAGAAGCACAAATTTTGCAATTGGCCGCTGAGAGTGGTAGTAATAAAATGTGATACTGTTATTACCCCTTGATTCCTAGATGCAAGTCTTCTACCCATTGAGATTTCAGCAAGATACAATGAACATTGGTTCAACATTTATACAATATCATGTCCAACAAAATACTCCAATAATATATGTTTCATCCTCTACTTGGTGATTTCATTGACTTTTTAAAAGATCACTCCAATGTTCTACTGGACACTGGCATCAATGTCAGTTTGGCAGTGCCTTTTCTCTGGATCTCAGCTCTTCAATGTCTTTTATCTAATTTTTATAATCTAATAATCCTAACCTCATCCATTGTTCCTCCCAATGCTATAAGGTATTTACCTTCTTCAGTTACTGTCTTTCTGATATCTTAGTGCCCACCTCATTTTTTTAAATGTTGGTTCTTTGCATTCTCCATTACCTGTTCAAATTTTTTTTTTATGTGATCTTATCCATCTTTAAACAACTGGTGTGGTTTCCGCATTCCACATTAGTGCCACAGAATCAGAGTAGCTTTGAGCCAGACATCATCTCTTACTTAATGTAGTGTAACACTTTGAAGGTAGAGAATGGGGAGGGAGATTGTAAAGAAATTAGTCTCAAAGGGATTATAGGGATGCTGTGGCTGTGCATTATATTCAAGTCCAAGTAGCCAAGAATTTCTCTAAGTCATAAGAAAGTGGTACCTTGCTAAATGTTGACACTGGAAAATAGGCCTTGGTAGCAAAACCAGGGAGAAATACCAAAGAGAAATTCAACTCTTTTGAAAAAAGTGTCATCATTTTTGATAGAAGTTAAGGGGAGAGAAGTAGGAAATAACTTGGGCTCTCAACAATATTAAAAAGCTCTCTGCTAGGTAATGTGGTTCAGAATAAATTTAAACAATGTATATCAGGAATTGTACAAACTATGTGCAATTGCAATTGGAAAATAGAATGGTGATCCCAATGACTGGGAAATGACATTCAATTTGGTGGCCGAGAACCAGGAATGCCATACATACATCCTGTAAAGCTTGGGACTCTCCAGTGCAAGGAGAAACTGCCTCACCCTAAATACTCATAACACTTTAATTGTGAAACAGCATCTCAGATACTAGTTCTAGAATTTTTCTTACTGATATATTTTTTTAAATCACTTTTTCGCCTTTTACCTTATACACCATCTGGCTCATGTAATACTTTCATAGAGAAAACATTAAACTAATGAATGTAAAAATGTCAACTGAATAAATCTTAGCCATAAGATTCTTAAATTTTATAATATAGAACTTTCAAAGATACATAAGTACCTTCTAATAATCTTATTCAATTTAGAAAGGCACAGATATTCTTAAAATTTCAAAGCTGTTTATGTCAAAACAATGATAAATGTATGCAGATTTTTCTCAGAGGAATCAAGCAGTTTTGTAAATGTTTTACTTTTGAAATAGTATAACATTTTGGCTTCATTTTTTCAAAAATTTCCTTCTCATAATTCTTTTCTTTGTAAATATTTATATGAAGAAGTCAGAATATAAACCTTCAGAGCTGAAAGACAAAAATGTAGATTATCTGTGATAGGAAAAAATGTGTTAGATTCAATGTTGCTGCCTGGCAATATTAGAATTAAAATATTCTATGGTTTATATCTGGTACAGTTGTAAATGTGAGAACTTTGTAGATAGATTTGGGCTAAGTAAATAGCACATGAAGAGAAAATTCAGAAAAAAAATATATGTATAGTTGTAAAATATGTTTTTATATAAAATACAATCTGAGTGCATAAAAAAACTCTCATCTAAAATTTTATCTGGGATAATATTTTTCCTGATATAATTTATAGCTTTCCCAAGAGAGTAATAATATTGCTATAAAAAATGCTCAAATGATTTTTTTAACTTAAAAAGGATTAAGAATTCATTCTGGAAAATTAGAATTAACCATCCAGTAGACAGACCATCCTTATAATCTTTAAGAGGCTATTCCTTTAAACTACCACATTTTAGTTGTTATTATTTGTATGTTGTTTTTCTACATAAAAGCTTCTGTGAAGAATAAGAAATGAAGTGGCTTTTTAGGCACCTCTTTCCTCTTTTCTTTGGCAATTTACAATAAAACTTTGATATATTTCATAATGAAGTTGTCTAAAAAGTGGCCAAAGTACATGCATGTGGCTTACTGAGTTCACTGGTGAATGAAAACTATTATAATTTCATAATAGTAACTGAATATTGGTTAATATTAAATTATTTTCAATTAGTATATGGTTATTTTCTTATATGATTATAAGTTATTATTAATAAAATCTATTATTCATATTTTTAATTATTTAATAGTTGTAGTCTAGTTAATGTACATGAAGACAATTATGAGTACAAACACATCTTTCATTTTTAAATGCAAATGCATTTCAAGAATTGAGGTAGCTGACTTCTAAGCAGCCACACTGAGATGCCCTTATTGGCTACTCTACAATGAGAAAGGATTTCTCACCCTAGAGTTACAGAGATGGCCAAACACATAATACCTGACACCGAGCATATAAGATCAACAGGAGTTGTTTTAGTCACATATGCTCATAGCCCAGGCGAGGACAACACAGCATGCTCCACAGGGCAAAATGGGGATTACACTTGGGAGTCGATTAAAGAAGTAGGGTCTGTAGCAGGCAGGTTTTGCAGTACCAAGAGTGTAGGTGAGCCCTGGTTACCAATGAGGATGTGATTATCTTGTTTGAATTGTTCCACAGGATGGAAAGAAAATAAAATCTGCTGCTCAGTAATAAGCAGGAACTGTACCTGGTCTGCATGAAAAGGAAGGAACTTTTTCGTGGTGACATTTGGGAAGGGAAACTTGTAGTTAGGTGATTTGGAGCTCTCCCAGTTTCCCCAGACATCAGGGTTACACATAGTATTGGGACTTAATTTTAGGCCTTATGCCACATCTCCTTCTACTGACTTTCACAATTACTTTGAGCAATTGCCTTAGAAAATTGACCAAAAATTAAATCTTTTATATAAAATACTTTCTTTCTATAGTCAATGTTTATCATAATATTGGAAGTTATGTTTGAGAATGGATTTGATCACTCATACTAAGATTTACAGAAAGATGAATCTCTATGAATCCATCATGAAATTAGAAAGAGTACAGGGCATCACATGATTCATCAAAACCTTATTGTGCGTCAAGTTCTATATTTGTATACATACGGTAACAATGTTAATCTTGTCAGAGTATTGTGTTTTGCACTGAAAAGTTGCTACTGAAGAATGAAATAATAAAAAAATCTTGTGATATGTATTTATAATCAATTTATAAAAGCAGGGATTTATATTTTTAAAAGCATGATATTGAGTTGCTTAATCAAAACAATTGTATTAAGAAATGGCTTCATTGTTGTCTCACACGATCTTTTTTCTTCCTTGTTTTGTGTTTTAATTAATTGGTTTTCTTACTCCAGAGCTGTTAAAGATCCTCGGAGTACTTAGAAATGGGCTACCTAACAGGTAATACAAAGATATTTAAGACAGCATCCTAGTCCTCAAGAAGATCCATTCAAGTAGTGAAAATGGAAATTCATGTTTAGAAACAGCACATTAGGCATGATGACCATGACAATCAGAACAAACAACTAACTGAAACACTCAACCCAAATGATGATTATGAGTTATGAAAAGAAATGACATCAAGCTGAATCTCCAAACACAACACAGAGAATAAGTTGATATGGTGAGACATTTCCAAGGGAGCTGCCTATGCAGAAGTATATAAAGGATAACTTGTGATAATATGGATAATGCTTTACACAATCCAGACCCTGCCTTCCAGTTCAGTCTCTTTTACCTCCAGTCCCCTCCTCACTCTCCCTCTGAATTACTGGTATTCTTTCTGTTTCTTGAACAAACAAGCTTGCTCTTGTTTCAGGGTCTCTGAACCTCACCTTCCCTTTGCCTAAGAGGAACTTGACCTTTGCATGGTTTACTGCTTCAGTTCATGTCATATCTCAGATGTCTCTCTTTCCAGAAAGCTTTGCAAGCTGTCCTCCTTTTTCAGACTTTGTAACCATTGAGCTGCCCCATTTCATTATTTTTAAGATTTGTATCACTTTCCAAATTCTCTGTCCTATTTTCATTTATTTTCATTGTATTTTTCCCCATGAGAACACCAGTCACATGAGAACAAGAACCGTGGTGCTTGCTAATGTTATATCCTCAGCCTTATGAAGCATGTCAGGAAACTGGTGGTCCATAAATAAGAATGGATAGATGAATGATACATTAATAGAATGAGACAGGAGAATTCAATATGTGCCAGATCACCAATATATGTCAGACCTACCTTTGATGAATGGCTTTGAATTTGAAGGATATTGGGATTTATTAAAGAATTTGAGGAGAAGTAACATGATCTATTTGTGCTTTTAGAAAGAGCACTTTGACAACTGAAGAAAATCTGTCCCAAAGGATGATAGCAGGCTAAGAGTACGATGGAATAAGTAAAATTGAATCCTAAACTAAGTTGTATGTGAGATGCACAGGAAAAAAAAAACTATTTGCCAAACACTGAAGGGGTAAAATCAATGGAACTTAATAAAAAATGACTTTTGAAGACAAAGGACAAGGTGGGACAAATGATATTAAATATACTACAAATTTCTGTACTTATTATCTTACTTTCAAGGCACCAGAAGATTTTATGTTTTGCTGTGGTTTATATTTCCACAGAAATGGTTAAGTACTTATCCAATATAATGGCATCTTTAACACTTAACAGTTCTGAAAAGATGATTGTATATAAAGAGCTTAAAATATTTTTTTAAAAGAGTCATATAATGGTGCATATTATAACAGTTTATATTTCCATCTTCAAACTGCTTTGAAAATATTTCTGATGGGCCAGAAATATGTTCTCCTAAACACAGAATTTTTATCTGAACTACTTAAAATATATCTAATAACTATTTTATATTGAAGATTAATAATTACTTTAAAATTGATACATATTTTTTGAGACAGAGTCTCACTTTGTTGCCCAGGCTAGAATGCCACATCAGCCTAGCTCACAGCAACTTCAAACTCTTGGGTTCAAGCAATCCTCCTGCCTCAGCCTCCCGAGTAGCTAGGACTACATGCATGCACCACCATGCCCAGCTAAATTTTCTCTATATATTTTTAGTTAGCCAATGAATTTCTTTCTATTTATAGTAGAGATGGGGTCTCGCTTTTGCTCAGGCTGGTTTCGAACTCCTGACCTTGAGTTAGCCTCCCGTCTTGGCCTCCCAGAGTGCTAGGATTACAGGTCACGTTTCTATAACGTGATTATAAAATTTTATTTTATAAACTACCATATTATTGTAACCATCATATTTGGAATTTAAATACATTTAGATTGTACTTTGATATCACATTTAAATGTCTGAACATTTGTTCAGTCTAAGAGATTTTGAATGGTTTATTATTCAGTGATTTCATTTACAAAAGGGAACTTTCAAAATTATTATATATAGATGTAACTCAGGGTCCAAGAGAGGCCCAGGTAACTTTCTATTTTGAACTTCCTGGGCTTGGGCAAATAGAAACCCAGAACAAGCCCCATCCCTCAGAGGGCCTTGGCTTTGAAGTGCCTTTCTCAAAATTTTTGAAGCCATCCTCTACTGTTTGGGATTAGCAAAAGCCGACAGGGATGTTCAGATCAGGCAGCCAAAGCCTGGGCCTGAGTCCATTTTGAAGCTTTCTCTGATGCCATAGCTCCATATGTAGGATTGACCAGATGTCCCAACAATGTCCTGGAATCATGCCTTTGGGGCTGTCCCAATAAGGACCCCATTACCAGGCCCAATTCCAAAAGGGGAAGCCTAGTAAAAGGATAGCTTGCATCCCCCAGCCTGCACAGAATTCCCTTTGTAAAATTTCAAGAGAATGAGTGGCATAAATAGTGTTCAAATCATAAATTTGAATGACACTTGTGTCAGGTACAGGAAGAAGTTGGAATTCTAGACTACCTACAGACTACCTCTCACTTGTGATCTCAAGTCATATGTCTAGGTTGCTCCAGTAGGTTTCCCTGATCCATGTTCCCACTGAGCTGTTGCCTCTGGTTTGCAGCTCCTGAAAACAGCAGGAGTGGTGAAAGATTTCCTTTACCCTGCGCACATCCCATCCACTGCTGACATCCAGTACTGTTATTCAATCTTCGCCAGTGTAAAAGTGGCCACATCCATCTCATCCAAGATGTCGCAACATCAAAAAGCCATTCTGATTCATGTCCTGTCTCTGATCAGGACCATCTTCATGAATGTGCAACCTGTGCAGTATCCCTGAGCACTGCTTTGAGGGGACCCTACTCTTGGTTTAATTCTTTGTTATTGCTATCTTAAAATTCATCATAATTTTTAACAGTTGTCTTTCATTTTTGTTTTTCACTGGGTTCCACATATTATATAGCCAATTCTTCCTCTGATTGATTTGGTAACATCATGCTCTTCCAAGTAGATCTTAACCTTTGCTGGAAAAATGAAAAGCATTCTAGCACAAAGTGGACTATTCTTTTCATAGAGTCCATGTGTCCCTAACCTGTTTTAGACATAGATAGTAACATGTGGAATGGAATGATGCGGTCAGCATTGAAAGAGATCACATTCTAGGAGTGCAATGACTTAGGGCTAGTGTTAAGCAGTGGGGCCTTTAGGAGGTGATTAGGTTAGAGAGCCTTCATGAATGGGATTCATTCACCTATAAAAGAGGTCCCTACAATGCAAGGACACAGCTAGAAGGGGCCATCTATGATGAAGAGAACCTTCACCAGACACCAAGTTTTCTGAGGCCTTTATCTTGGACTTCCTAGCCTCCAGAACTGTGAGAAATAAAGTTCTGCTGTTCATAAGATACCAAGTTTATGACATCTTTGTTAAAGCAACCCAAACAGAAGACAAATGGAGATGATAAAATATGTTCAACAGACCTTGATGAATAAGTAATTGGATATAAACCCTCAGGGAAAAAGATAGAAACTAATATAACTCATGTTTCTGTTTTATGTAAATATATACATGGTACCTAGTATAAGAGAGGTACTGCAAGACACATAGGTTTGTTGAAATAGATAATCATGTGGATATATGTAATCGCAACAGATTGAGGTGGGATCTTTAAGGAAGTGAAAACAGTAAATAAAGAATGTCATTCAAGAAATCTGATGGTTATGGGCAATCACATAACATTTTATTTATTTTAAACTGGAAGAGATTTAATAATGCTTTTTGTTTAAGAAAAAAATTGCTAATAAAAAAAGGAAATGTTAAAGATGTAGGGAAAAAAAAGTTTAAGAGAAAAGACAAAATAGAGGTTTGATCACAGATTATGGGATTAACCTCTAGAAAGGCTGGCATTCCTTTCCTTGAGATGCAACAGGATGATCTGAAGATAGCTTCAGAGGGAGATTAAGATCATTAGATCAGGATTTCCAGGGCCCTCACATAACAGAACCTCAACTTTATCTAAAAATACTGCCTTATATTGATAAGAATATTTAATAAAAGGTCTTTTAAAAGAGCACCAATTAAAAGCAATTTAATTTCCTATATACAGTACAAAATAGTTTTAAATGCAAATCTGCCTGATATTTCAAAACCTAATAATCCCCCTAAATCCACCTTTGTCCTAGACAGCAAAATATTGAGCAAAATTGCTTATTATCAAGTATTTTAAGAGTGTATATATTTAGATAAAAGAATAAAAGTAGCAACTACAGGATATGAAGTTATACCTTGTATTTTACCATCTTTAAAAATTCTGTAATTTTTCTGACTCCATTAAGAGCATCCAATTAATTTTGCATCATGAAAATGTTGATATTGGAAAAGGCAATAAAACATATGAAAAGAATTAATGTCAATGATCACTTTGCCTACATTTTCCTGTAATGATGACTCATTAATTACTGAATAAACACAAATAGTCTATATTTCAGTTTTAAAAAGTCACTTTTACTTCACAAGATAGATTAGTAAATTGTATTCATGATACAGCAACAAGGCTTTTATTCACTATTCTTCTTTACAAATATTTCAGTTGCTGCATTTACTAAATAGATGGGTAAAATAAAGTTGCTTTTTTGTTGACTATTTAAATTATCAATGTTTTTTGTTTTGTTTTTCAAACAAGGGTGTTAAGAATTTCTATTTCTATTTTTGTTCAAAATTTTACTTTTCTTTAAGATGTTGCTTTAATTTTAGGATGCTAAATATAATTTAGGATAATACAGACAGCTGTTCTGTTTTTAAATTAAAATCATATCTGAGGGAACACTTTTATGATGTGTGGAAAGAAATCTATGAGCTGGATGTCTTTTTTTAAAGTTTTTCTTCTGATGCCTAAACTGACTAAAAATACTTTGGAAATTTAAAAAAAAAAAAGTTTTCCCTCTCTGTCACAAGCATTGAGATATGTCATTGTGTCCCCAACTTACCTTTAATATTTTCTCAATATAGGACAAAGAGGTATAGAATATCTTATAATTGAATATTCTCATATACATAAAATATATTATTTAACCACATCCTTATATCATCACTCATCCCCAAAAGAGAACAACCCATACATATTCTGAGGATATTCAAGGGCACGGATATACTTCAAATCTTTAGCTAAGAACAAACTCTATCATTCTGCTAGTGTTCTTTCTCCTAACTTCCCTGGATAATCAGAAGTAGTAATATTCCTTGGAAATAAAATCAAATAAATGTTTCAATTATACTCTTCTCCATGAAGGAATGGATGTTTTAAATTTAAGAATTAAAGTAAAGTATCAGTCATGGCCCTTGCTCTCAAGGAGATAAAAAATTAGGAAAAAACAATCTATTTACACCTCAAATAAGAAGATGATTACTGTAGTTGATGTGTCCAAATAATTTCTATGAAGGGAATGTCAAATAGCAATCCCTAACTCTGAAGAACTCAGAACCATTTCAGAAACAAGCAACAGATACACTCCAGAATTTAAAAAAATAATAAAATAAATAAATAAAAACAACTCAGCTACTCTATCACCAAGTCCAGAACTTTTTCTAGTTTTATACAGAGGGATACGGATTGATACACATATGTCTGGGAGCTCCACAATCTCTTGTGACCTTTGCCCTTAGCCAAAAATATTCTGTATTTGTATTTGTATGACATGTGACAAATGAAACCCTGCTTCCAATGAAGGGATTTTACAGTGTCAGAGTGGCTTCTGCCTATACTCAAAACTGTCAGAATGGGAATCCATACAATTAATGCCTTCTCCACTTTTAAACCACAGTATGGTAATTGTATACAATCAAAAGCCCAAAACAGAATTATTCAGTCATTTATTTTTATCCTAATCAGGTTGATGATTGTGGTAGACAGGATGGCTGTCAGTCTACATGGATCTTGAGCTCAGTAAGTAAGCTGTGCTATGTTGCACTCCATGGTAAGTATTAAAGATCTGTATTGGTGGTCAAACATAATTCTTCTCTGACCTCAACATCTCTACAGTCTAATTAGCTTTCATTTTTTTTATTTCTCTTTTTCCATTTTTTAAAACTTTCAGCATATTATGGGGGTACAAATGTTAAGGTTATATATATTCCCCATGCCACCCCCCCCCGGAGTCAGAGCCTCAAGTGTGACCATCCCCCAAACGTTTCACATCTCACTCATTGTGTTTGTATATACCCATCCCCTCCTACCCCCTCCCACCTTCCCGACACCCAATAAATGTTATTCCTGTATGTCCACTGAGGAGTTCATCCGTTAATACTAATTTGCTGGTGAGTACATGTTGGTGTTGGTTTTTCCATTATTGAGATACTTCACTTAGTAGAATGGGTTCCAGCTCTATCCAGGAATATACAAGAGGTGCTATGTCACCATTGTTTCTTAAAGATGAATAGTACTCCATGGTATACATATACCACATTTTATTAATCCACTCATGAATTGATGGGCACTTGGGTTGTTTCCACAACTTTGCAATTGTGAATTGTGCTGCTATAAACATTTGAGTGCAGGTGTCTTTTTCATAAAATGACTTTTGATCTTTTGGGTAGATGCCCAGTAGTGGAATTGCTGGATCAAATGGTAGATCTACTTGTATCGCTTTAAGGTATCTCCATATTGCTTTCCACAGAGGCTGAACCAGTTTGCAGTCCCACCAGTAGAGTAGGAGTGTTCCTATCTCTCCGCATTCATGCCAACATTTATTGTTTGGGGACATTTTGATAAAGGCCATTCTTACTGGAAATAAGTGATATCTCATTGTGGTTTTGATTTTCATTTCCCTGGTGATTAGAGATGTTGAACATTTTTTCATATGTTTGTTGGCCTTTATTCTGTCTTCTTTTGAAAAATTTCTCTTCATGTCCTTTGCCCATTTTTTGATAGGTTCGTGTGATTTTTTCTTGCTGATGTTCCTGAGTTCTAAATAAATTCTAGCCTTCTAAATAAAATCAGCCCTTTATCGCATGTATAGCTTGCAAAAATTTTCTTCCATTCTGTGGGTTGTCTATTTGCTCTCTTGACAGTTTCTTTGGCTGTGCAGAAGCTTTTTAATTTGATCAGTTCCCATTTATTTATTTATGTTGCTGCTGTGATTGCCTTCGGGGTCTTCTTCATAAATTCTTTGCATAGGTCAATGTCTAGAAGAGTATTTCCAAATTTTCCTCTAGAATTCTAATAGTTTCACACCTAAGGTTCAAATCTGTTACCCAGTGTGAGTTGATTTTTGTGAGAGGTGAAAGGTTTGGGTCCTGTTTCAGTCTTCTACATGTGGCTATCCAGTTTTCCCAGCACCATTTATTAGATAAGGATTCTTTTCTCCAGTGTATGTTTTTGTCTGCTTTGTCGAAGATTAATTGGCTATCTGAGGATGGTTTTATATCTAGGTTCACAGTTCTGTTCCCCTGGTCAATGTCCCTGTTCTTGTGATAGTCCCAAACTGTTTTAATCACTATAGTCTTGTAGTATAGTTTGAAATCTGGTAAATTGATACCTCCTATTTTGTTTTTATTGCCTAAGATTGATTTTGCTATACGGGGTCTTCTCTGGTTCCATATGAAGCACAAAACTATTTTTTCTATATCTGTGAAAAATGATGATGTTATTTTAATGGGGATTGCATTGACTCCATAGGTCATTTTGGGTAGTATAGACATTTTAACAATGTTGATTCTGCTGACCCATGAAGTATGGTACATTCTTCCACCTGTTTATATCCTCTGCTATTTGTTTCTTCAGTGTTTCATAGGTCTCCCTGTAGAGGACTTTTATCTCTTTAGTTAAATATATTCCTAGGTACTTTATTTTCTTTGTTGCTATTTTGAAGGGAATTTAGTCTTCGATTTGGTTCTCACTTGTACTGTTGTTGGCATATATGAATGCCTCTGGTTTCTGTGTATTGATTTTGTATCCTAAGACTTTACCAAATTCATTTATCAGTTCAAGGAGTCTCTTGGTTGAATCTTTGGGGTTTTCTATGTATAATACCATGTCATCTGTTTTAGTCTTCTAGGGTTGCTATAAAAACAATACCACAGACTGCATGGTTTAATCAACAGAAATTTATTTTGTCACAGTTTCTAGAATCTGGAAGACCAAGATCAAAGGTGTGGACAGGTTTGGTTTTTCTTGAGCTCTGGTTCCTTGGCTTTCAGATGACCACCTTCTTGCTGTGTCCTAATATGGCCTTTATTTTTTGGATGCATGCCCATACCTATGTCTCTTCTTCTCATAAGGACAATAATGCTTTTGTATTAGGATTCCATCCTTATGACCTCATTTAAAGTGACTTACTTCTTTAAAAGCCTTATCTCCAAATACAGTTACATTGGGGGTTAAGGCTTTAATATATTAATGCCAGAGGGGGTTAAATTTCATCCATAATGGCATATTTTCATGATTTGTCACCAGAACCAGAAACTTATTTTCAGTTAGTTATTACCATGAGAGCAAATCGAAATCCAGTATATTTTTTATTAGAAATTGCTGGTAATATTTTTCTAAAACACAAAATTAAAAAACTAACAATAGCAAAAAAATCCTCTTACTTGCCTAAAACACTTAACAATTGTTTTTATTCTCCATTTCTCAAAGAAAGTGAATCACAAGATGTCTTTTTTAGATGGTCCTTATATATATAATACTAGGTTATATATGATAGCATATAATACTCTCAAATGAGGTGAAATGGACAATATTTATTCCTAAAGTACAGAAAAATTAGCTAGAGTTGTTAAATACTGTGGAGTAGAGTTTCCTAAACTGGTTTTGCAGACTGAATCACAAAAGTGGAGACCAAGTGTGAATGATTTGCGATCCTTTATGGTCCTCCACTGTTAGTGAACAAAGATGCCCTCGGTGTCATACCTAAGATTTAGAAAAACTCTGTATGTACTTGAAATATAGAAAACAAAGGGGATTAGCTGAAAAAAATCACATGAAGCCAAAGCCATTTACAGCCTTCATAATTTTGAGAACAGAAAATGGGATTCTATGTCAGGATATATGGAAAATAACTCAGAACAAACAACCAAGTATTTCTTATGTCATGAAAACATTAAAAAGGATAAACAATAACCTAAAGCTAAACCTTGAATCATGCAAGTGTTTTATTATTAGACAAATCAGAATACCTATAACTATAATAGATAATAGATATATGGATAGATAAGTAGATTTTATTCAGCCTTTTTTATTGTTTCCTAGTCATGTAGTGTTTCAATTCTAATGAATAAATAGATTAATGATAAATCAAAGTAATTCATTTAGCATCTTTCCACGATCAAAATATGATTAGTAAAAATATTACTTTTGAAGGTCAATTTTAAAATGTACCAACCTCATGATATATTTTAAAGCATAATTTTGAATAAATATTTTTATTACAGGAAGAGTCAGGATAATATGAACATAATATCACACAGCATCTTAGCACATTATATCACAGCACAGATTCTTACAGACTTCTAGGTAGGTATACTATTTCTCTCAACCTTATACAGTCAAAAGTCATAAAAGCCATTCACTGTGACATTCATCACTGTGCAATTTATTTATAAATATTTTTAATATTGTGTATTTCTTTTTTTTTGAATATATAGATTAAGATAGCCCTAGAAATAGCTTTAAGGGAGTGTAATTCAAGCACCTTTTGTGTGAAAAACTCATTCTTAATGTGTAACTTAAAACTTTCATTCTTTAACCTGTGGCAATTGTTCCCCATTCTCCTTTCTTTGACAATTTAAATAATTCACTTTGCTCACTTACATTGTTACATGGAAGGTTTTAAGGTATTTACTTATATATTTATGCTTTTAGAAAAATAATAATTATGTATAACCATGGGGGTACAATGTGATGTTTTTATCCATGTTTACATTGTAGAAAATTTTAAGTTACTTAGAGTCTGTAAAGACATTTCACTTTTCTTAAATTACTCTGTTCTTTCTACTTTTTAAAACTGCCAAGGCTGAATAAACCTGCCTGACTTGGATACATTTCCTACTTTTCTTTTCTCACTACATTTTACTTTCTGATAATAAACTCTACTTATTTTTCTCTAGTTATATAGGTAGAAATAAAACTATTCATCCTCCATGATAGGCATATGCATGATAGAAAGAATTATAATCTATATGTTTATATACCCCACACTTGAAAATTGTTAAAATTTAAGTATACCTAACACTCACTTATTTTGTAATAGAATCAAGTTTTGTATATTGTATATAAAATTTTCTTAGTTGAATATCATTATAATTTTATAAACTTTCAAAAATGTGACCAATATCACTTAATTCTGTCATATATTATCATTATGATTTTTGAAGATCAAAATTTTATAACTTACATTGGTGGGAGCCCATTAAAGCAGACTCTTGTCATATTATTATGATGATGCTGTTGAAAAGAACCATGACTTCTGGAAATCAAAGGAGCTTTCAACTCATACTTTCAAATTTAAAATTGATGTAAACACCAAGTTGTTATCTCATTAACATGACTAGGTGATATTATTACTTGACAGATCAAGTAGTGTCATAGAGTTACATTTCCCTTTATAAGATTTCAAATTCACAAATTTTATGCTACACAAAGGACAATATTATTGGTGTTAACAAAATGACAATGAGATATATGAGGAAGGAAAAAGAAAAAAAACCTTACTTTTGGAGTAATTATGAGACGAACAAGGAATGTAGCCTCTGGGGGAACCATAAGTACAGGATTTGAGGAACAAATAGCAGCATTCACGACTTCCAGGTTTTGTTTTACATGCATATTCATTAGATCTAAGGAATGTCTATGAATATTTACAAAGAAAGTCTAGCACATGTAACAGTGAGTAAACACACATAATATACATCCCATATTCATTTTGGAGTAGGATTTTAACACTAAAATGTGGTGGAATTTGGCTCTTCATGTGAAAAGGTGAAATATAGGGCACAAACGTATTTTGTGCCAGTCTCTGAAAGCCATCTCAAACTGGTATAGCTTCTGTAGCTTCTTATTAAGAAAGAATGTAAATCTGTACTATTGTGTTATATGAGATCTAATCAATAAGGTACTACGCAACAGGATGAACAGAACAGCATCTCACATATCAATTCTATCAAACAATGTGAATGGTTTGAATTTCCCATTCTACAGACAAAAGCTGGCCAAATGGATAAAAAAAAAATAAGTCAAGTGTATGTTTATCTGCTGTCTCCAGGAAATACATGTAAACCCGCAAGAATTCATACAGACTTAAGGTGAAGGGATAGAAAAAATATTCTGTGTAGATGGAAACCAAAAGAAAGCAGGTGTAGTCATTCTTATAGCAGATAAAACTGACTTTAAATCAACAAAGGTAAAGAAAGACAAAGATGGTAATTATACAATTGTAAAGGAAACAATTCAACAAGAACACACAACAATCCTAAATAGTTATGCACTTCACCCACTGGAGCACCCATATTCATAAAGCTAACCCTACTATATCTAAGCCAAGAAATAAACAGCAGCATCATAATTACTGGGGACTTCAACACTCCACTGACAGAACTGGACAGATCATCCAAGCAGAAAATAAATGAAGAAACATTGGACTTAAACAGGACTCTAGAACAAATGGGCCTAACAGACATTTAACAGAACATTTTATCCAAAAACTATTTAATATACATTCTTTTCATCAACACATGGGATATTCTCCAAGATTGACCATATTTTAGGTCAGCAAATTCAAAAAACAGAAATCATACCATCTATCTTTTCAGACCAGAGTAGAATAAACTAAAAATCAACTCCAAGACAAACAATCACTCCTATACAAAGTTATGGAAATTAAACAACCTGCTCCTGAATGATTATTGGATCAACGACGAAATTAATATGGAAATGAAAAGATTCCTCAAACTCAATGACAAAGGGAACACAAGATATTACAAGATATCAAAATCTATGGGAAACAGCAAAAGCAGTCATAAGGAAAAAAATCATAGCCTTAAATGCCTACATCAAAAAGACAGAAAGTCTTTTGACACTTTTGACAATTGAATGACACGTCTCAAGGAACTAGAAACAGAAGAGGAAACCAAACTCAAGGCCAGCACAAGAAAAGAAATAAGGTCAGAGCAGAACTAAATGAATTCAAAAACAAGAAAATAATACAGAAAATCAATGAAACAAAAAGTTGGTTCTTTGAAAATATAAAATTGATAGACCTCTTGCTAAATTAACCAGGAATAGAAGAGAAAGGACCCAAATAAGCTCAATCATAAATGAAAAAGGAGATATTACAACTGATACCACAGAAATACAAAACATCATCTGTGAATACTACGAAAATCTCTATGCATATAAACTCAAAAATGTAGAGAAAAATGGACAAATTCCTGGAAACACACAACTTCCCAAGACTCAATCAGAAAAAAAATAGAATTCCTGAACAGACCAATAACGAGAAACAAGATTGAAGCAACAATAAAAAAATCTTTCACTGAAAAAGTCCTGAATGAGATGGATTCACGGATGAATTTTAGCAGACACACAAAGAAGAGATGGTGGCATTCTGCAGAAAGTATTCCATAGCATAGAGAAGAAGGGAATGCATTCTATGAAGCCAGTATCATCCAGATACCAGAACCCGGAAAGGACACAAAAGCAACAAACAAAAAAGAAAACTAGAGACCAATATTCCCATGAATATAGATGCAAAAAACCTCAATGAAATACTAGCAAAGTGAATTCAGCAGAACAAA
This sequence comes from Microcebus murinus, assembly GCF_040939455.1. Lineage (NCBI taxonomy): Eukaryota > Metazoa > Chordata > Mammalia > Primates > Cheirogaleidae > Microcebus > Microcebus murinus. The sequence goes on from NC_134114.1 coordinate 22,084,471, forward strand.
AGGATAATACCTCAGTACCAAGTGGGCTTCATCCTAAAGATGTGAGGATGGTTCAACATATGTAAATCAATCAATGTGATTCACCACATAAACAGAAGCAAAAACAAAGATCATATGATCATCTCAACAGATACAGAAAAATCATTCTACAAAAGTCAGCACCCTTTCATAACAAAAAACCTCAACAAACGTGGCATAGAAGGACAATTTCTCAAGATTATAAAGTCCATATATAACAAACCCAGAGCCACTATCGTACTGATGTGATTAGGAAAAGTTGAAAACATTCCCACTAAGAACTGGAACAAGACAAGGATGCCCACTGTTACCACTTCTATTCAATGTATCCTAGAAGTCCTAGCCAGCGCAGTCAGGCAAAAGAAAGGCATTAAGTGTATCCAAATCAAAAAATAGGAGATCACACTATCATTTTTTGCTGATGATAGGATCTTATGTCTAGAAAACCCCAAAGATTCCACCAAAAGACTCCTGGAATTGACAAATAAACTTAGCAAAGTCTCAGGTTACAAGATCAATGTACACAAATCAGTAGCATTCCTATACACCAAGCTGAGAATCAAACAACAGTCAAATTGAAAATCAAATCAAAACTCAATATCATCCCCAGTAGCTGCAAAGAAAATAAAATACTCATGAATATAATTAACCAAGAAGGTGAAAGATCTCTACAAAGATAACTATGAAACACTGAGGAAAGAAACTGCAGATGATAGAAACAAGTGGAAAAATAAATTATGCTCATAGATTGATAGAATCGACACTTTAAAAATATTCATACTACCCAAAATCATTTGCAGATTCAATGCATTCTGCATTGAAAAAATAATGCCATGCTCCATTTGGAAACAGAAAAAAGCCCAAATAGCCAAAGCAATTTTAAGCAAAAAGAACAAATCTAGAGGTATCATATTACCAGACTTCCAACTATACTGCTAGGGTATAGTAACCAAAACAGCATGGTATTAGTATAAAAATAGAGACATAGACCAATGGAACATAAAAAAAAAGAGACCAATGAAACAGAACAGAAAATTCAGACATAAAAGCATCCACGTAAAGCATACTGGTCTTTGACAAAGCAGAAAACAATATATCCTTGATCCTTGGGGGAAAAGTCCCTATTCAGTAAATGGTGCTGGAAAATTTGGATAGTCACATTTAGAAGAATGAAACAGGATCCATATCTCTCACCACTTAATTCAAGATGTATAAAATCCTAAAATGTAAGTCGTGAAACCATGAGAACTCTAGTAGAAAATGTTGAGAAAACTCTTCTAGATATGAGCATAGGCAAAAAAATATGAAGAAGACCCCAATGGAAATCACAGAAACAACAAAAATAAATAAATGTGACTTGGTTAAATTAAAGAACTTCTACATAGCCAAAGAAATAATCAATAGAGAAAATAGACAACCAACAGAAAGAGAGAAAATATTGCAAGCTATACATCTGGTAAAGAGATAATAACCAGAATTGACAAAGAACTGAAGCAAATCAACAAGAAAACAACCAAACAACCCCATTAAAAAGTGGACAAAAGACATGAACAGAAGGTTTTCAAAAGAAGATCAACAAAAGGCCAGTAAACATACAAACAAATGCTCCATGTTACTAACCATGAGGGAAATGCAAATTAAAATCGCAATGAATATCACCTTACCAGAGTTAGAATGTCTTTTATTAAAAAGTTCAAAAACAATAGCTGCAGAAAGAAAGGAACACTTATTGGATAGTCATGTGCAGAAGAATGAAGCAGGATCCATATCTTTCTTGGAGATATGTTGGTTAGACTGCAAATTAGTACAACCGCTATGGGTTTGCTTTTTATATTTAGATAAATTACCTTAGATCTATTATATTTATATCTTAATCTACTTATATGAATTACATTTAACTTTATTACATTGAGATCTTTATTTTGCTTATATCACCTGCAGAAGTATCTTTCAGTTCAGCAGCAGTGACTATGGACAGATGTTCTAGGGAAGATAGTTAATTTCTGCATGTCTAGACCTGAAAAATGCAAAACTTCCTTGACTTATTTTAATTTGACTCTCCTAATTCTAGCAATAATTCTGAGATTCAGATAAAGTGGATCCAAATCTATTTATTTCTTCAGTAGATTGACCACAAGAGTGAATGAATAATTTCCAATGGACAAATAAAGCAAGGGACACAAATTTTGATGTCGTAGCCATGAAGTCAAACTTCCTGTGAGAACAGAGGTAAAAGGGAAGTGACAGCAGCTTGTGGTGTGCAATTCCCATATGTCAGAGATCACCATTAGTGTGATCATAGCTCTCTCTCTCTCTCTCTCTCTCTCTGAGGCACTCGGAAAATCCACATAGTCCCAGGTCCCTGTGTACTGGGTTCACTCTCCTGAGGTGATTTTCCATTCTCCAATTTAATTTCCCTTAAATGTATCTCAATAGAGATTTAATTTTGTGTTACTTTTTATGAAGATTGTAAGGTCTGAGTATAGATTTATTTTACTTTTTCCACACAGATGGCTGGTTGTTTTGGAACCATTTGTTAAAAAGACTATTTTTCTTCTTCCACATTGTTTTTGCTTCTCTATAAAAATCAGCTGGTAATATTTTTGTGGGTCTCTTTCTGGGTTCTATATTTTGTTGCATTAATTCGTATGTCTATTCTTTCATCAACCCCACAATGGCCTGATTATTGTAATTTTATAATTAAGTCTTTTTTTTTTTTTTTTTTTTTTGAGACAGAGTCTCACTTTGTTGTCCAGGCTAGAGTGAGTGCCGTGGCGTCAGCCTAGCTCACAGCAACCTCAAACTCCTGGGCTTGAGTGATCCTTCTGCCTCAGCCTCCCGAGTAGCTGGGACTACAGGCATGCGCCACCATGCCCGGCTAATTTTTTATATATATATCAGTTGGCCAATTAATTTCTTTCTATTTATAGTAGAGACGGGGTCTCGCTCTTGCTCAGGCTGGTTTTGAACTCCTGACCTTGAGCAATCCGCCCGCCTGGGCCTCCCAAGAGCTAGGATTACAGGCGTGAGCCACAGCGCCCGGCCGATATAATTAAGTCTTAAAGTTGAGTAGTGCGAGTCTTCCAACTTTGGTCATCTCCTTTAATGTTGTGTTGGCTAGTCTTTGCCTTTGCCACTCCATATAAACTTTAGAATCAGTTTGTTTATAACCACATATGACTTGCTAGGATTTTCTTCATATAGATCTTATACATATTTTATTAGATTTATATAACACCTATGTTTTTCATTTTAGAATATATTACTAAGACTGGAGATCAAAACAGGAAACACAGGTGGCATAGAAAAAAATGCATGTTGCAAAACAATAGGAACAAAATTAAAGTTATGAATCAGTGAAAACAAAAGCTGCGGTCGAGCTACAATTGCACTCATTTAGATACACCTTGCTTGCTCTGGTTTGAGTAAAGTCCCTTGGGAGGCACCTGTGCAGATGGAGGACAAGAGTGCCCTAAAGTGACTTTGATCTTATTATACTATCTTTGCCATAAATTAGTGTTGTACAATGCCCCTCCACCATGGGCTTTGGGAGCCATGATACATCCAGGTCTCAACAAATAAAGTAACAAAGTTCTCTGACTGATGGATAGGAGACAATGTTCTCATTGACCAGGGAGGGAGATGCCAATACAGAAAGAGGGAAAAACGGGTGAACACAACAAGACCCCAGCACCACTGTTTGCTTGGACATGTGCTCACTTCTAGCCCAATTCTGGAGTGTACTATCACTTACTGATCTTTGACACTTCCCTTCATATCTGTAGATACACTTGCTTAATAAAAAAACTTTCATTTTGCTTTGATGATCTGGTATTTGGTTTCAATTCTTTGTCTCCATATTTAAGGACCAAGGAGAGTCACTCACCAATAACACTATTGTAAATCCTATTGCATCTTTAATTTCAAATTCCACTTGTTAATTGCCCATGTCTAGGAAGGTCATTATCTTTTGTATATTAACCTATTAACCTCTTGCAACCTTACTAAAATTGCTTGCTAGTTCTAGGAGGTATATTTTTTGGGTGGGGGTTCAAAAGCTTTTAGATTTTCTAAAGTTATGGCATTTGACAAGACAGTATATTTCTTCCTGTTAAATCTGCATACCTATTTTATATTCTTGTACTATTGTATGTACTAGGACTTCCAGTACTATGAATAGAGAGAGGGTATATTCTAATCTTATTCATGATCTTAGTAGGGAAGGTTTGGGTTTCTCACCATTAAGTATGATGTTATTTGTCATTTTTTGTAGATTTTTTTAACCAATTGGGGAAGTTTTCCTCTATTCCTTGTTTCCTGAGAATTTTATCCTGATCAGATATTGTTTTTGTCAAATGATGTTTCTGCATATATTATAATTCATATATTGTTAATTGATCTCTCTTTTTTTCTTTGCCTGCCTAGAGTCTTATTGATTTTATTGACCTTTTCAAAGAAAGAGCCATTGTTTTTGTTGACTTTCTCTATTGATTCCCTGCTTTCAATTTCATTGATTTCTATTCTACTTTTTAAATAATTCTTTTTATCTACTTACTTCTTTTTTTCTTTCTTGGTAATTAATTTGCTCTTATTTTCTTTAGTTTCCTAAGGTTGATGCCTACTTCATTGATTTTGGATCTTTCTTTTTAATATATGCATTCAATGCTATATATTTCCCTCTAAACACTGCTCTCATTGCATACCACAAGTTGTGGTATTTGTCTTTTTATTTTTATTTAGTTCAAAATATTGTTAAATTTATCCTGAGATTTCTTTTTTAACTTATGTTTTATTTAAATGTGTGTTGTCTAATCTCCATGTATTTGGGGATTTTCTAGCTATCTTTCTGTTGTTGCTTTCTGGTTTAATTTAATTGTGGTCTGAGAACAAATATTGCATTATTATCATTATTTTAAATGTTAAAGTGTGTTTTATGGCCCAGAATGTGGTCTATCATGGTGTATGGTCCATGCATTTCAGAAGCATGTATATTCTGCTCTTGTTGGATGTCTCTTGTTGATTGATGGTACTGTTGAATTCATCTATTCCCTTACTTACTTTCTGTCTGCTGGATCTGTCTGTCTCTGGATTGCTGAAGCCTCAACTATACTACTGGGTTTCTTCCTTTTTTTTTTTTTTTCCTTGAAGTTCTATTAGTTTTAGCCTCATGTATTTTTTGATTCTTTGTTGTCTGACACATGCTCGGTAAAGACTATTATGTCTTCTTGGAGAATGTGAAATCCTCTTTATCATTATGTAAATGACCTGCTTTATCATTAATAAATTTCCTTACTCTGAATTCTGCTCTTTCTGAAATTAATATATCCACTTCATCTTTCTTTTGATTAGTGTTACCATGATATATGCCCTTACTTTTAATTTATAGGCATCTTTATATATAAAGTAGATTTCTTGTAGTCAATATATTTACTGTTCAATCTTAATCTACTCTGATAATTTCTATTATTGGTGCATTTCAAATTGGTGCATTTAGATCATTGATTTTTAAAGTGATTGTTAACATAGTTGGATTAATACCTTAATTTGTTCTTTGTTCCTATTTTGGCTTTCCACTCTTTTCTACCATTTATGGCTTAATTGAATTTTGTATATGATTCCATTGTCTCTCCTTTCTTAGCATATCAATTATACGTTTTAAGGAAAAGAAGTTTAATAGTGCACTATAGCTTGCAACATACATTTACAATTAATCTAAGTCAGCTTTCAAATAGCATCATACCATTTCATGTGTAATCCAAATACCTTATAGCAATAAACTATCTCTAATTTCCACCCACCCCTCCTTATATCATTGTTTTTATTTATTTCACTTCTACATAAGCATACATATGTATACATAAGGTAATATCAAATACATTATTGCTATTATTGTAAACAAATGGTTGTCTCTTAGAGCAATTAAGAATAAGAAAAATAGTTTTAAAATTTTACTGAAATTGTTACTTCTAAAGCTTTTTATTTTTGTAATGAAGGTTCAAGTTTCTGACATCTCAATTTTTTTTGCTGAAGAACTTCTTTTTAAAAAGTATGAAAGGCAGGTCTACTGTCAAAAAAAAAAAATCCCTGAATGTTTGTTTTTCTGTAAAAGTCTTTATTTCTCATTCACTTTAAAGAATAATTTTCAGGATACAGAATTCTAGGTTAGCCAGTTTTTGTTTTTTTCTCAAACACTGAATATTTTACTGTATTCTCTTCTTCTCTTCTTGCTTACATGGCTTGCTTACATGAAGAGGTCAAATGTCATTCTTTGTTTCTCTATACGTAAATGTTTTCTCCCTCAGGCTTCTTTCAATATTTTTCTTTGTATTTGACTTTCTGTGGTTTAAATTTTGTATGCATGAGTGTAGAGTGTTTGGCGTTTATTCTGTTTTTCTATGAGTTTTCTTGATCTGTGTTTTGGAGTCTGACTTTAATTTTGAGAAATTCTAGAAATTCTCATCATTATTTCTTCAACTATCTCTTCTATTCCTTTAACTTTTTCTCTTCTTTTGATATTCCTATTACATGCACATTATATAATTTTGTAGTCATCTCCTTTGTAGACAGTTCTTGGAATAGTCTGTTCTATTTTTTCAGTCTTTTTCACTTTTTAAATTAATTTTGTATATTTCTATTGACATATCCTCAAGCTCAGAGATACTTTCCTGAGCCTGAGTTTTTACTACTATAAAATGGTGTGAATTTCTCAGTATGCTGTACTACCTTCTGTGTGATTCCTATTCTATAAAATTACATTGTCATATACAATAAATTATAAGACAGATTGAAGCACTGCAACAGTCTACATTCAATATGCAGCAGTACTTGAATATGTCACTACTGTCTTTTTTGCCAACAAAAAAATTTATTGTCTCTTTCAAAGATAAATGGTTTCAGTTTTAATAAAGGACTTTGAGAGTAATATTTAACTGAAGTTTCATGTAAAAATAAAACTATATAAAATTCATGACTTCTTAAACACATTTAAAGATGAAAGAAACTCAAAGGTTTTGGTTTGCATTTTCATAACTTATCTTTTCTTAAACTCTGTAGAATAAAGTTAATCCCATTCTTCTCTATAATAATAGTACATGTCATAATAACATGTATGGAAGATAACCTCTTTTATAGCTATGTCTATCTTTTATAAATGTATATCGAGTAATGTCATTACCATTACATTCTGAATATTCTACAATTGCTTTTTTAAAATGTTTTTTTATTTCAGCATATTACAGGGGTACAAATGTTTAGGTTGCATATATTGCCTTTGCCCCCACTTGATTCAGAGCTTCAAGCATGTCCATCTCCCAGAAGGTGCTCACTGCACCCATTAGGTGTGTATATACCCATGCCCTCCTCCCCGCTCCCATCTGCCCGACACCCGGTGAATGTTATTACTACATGTGCACTTAAGTGTTGATCATAATATAATTGTTATTTTAATTCCTTTTTAATTTATTGGGTAATTAGATAAATATGTCTATTTTATCCTTCTATTTAGTTTTGTTTGTAGATTTATTCTTTATTTTATTGCATCACAGTCAGAGAATATGGCCTATACTATTTCTATATTTGGGAATTCACTGAAATAAATTTATCTTATGACTTAGAGACATTTCCTATCTGATGTAGGTAGCCAAATTTTTAAATCATTATTTTCTGTTTTTTCTATGTGTAAATAAAGTGTTCATGTATGTGTGACACATGTCATCTAATATGTGTCATTTGTCTAGCTAGGCTTTAATCTATCCTTCTTGAGATAAAAAACTGGTCAAGTTTTCCTGGCTTAGCCTTTCTTTTTTAATGCAGAAGATTAATTTTGCTTAATATTTATTATTACATAGCTAAAATGCAAATGTGAATACATGCTGTCTAGTAGAGAGGGCACATGAAAAGGATATTTTTTCTCCAGGATCTCATTTGAATAAGTTGATGGGTCTTAACAAATACTGGTTTGAATATTATTAGGACATTATGCTGGATGTGAGAGACTCAGTAATATTTATTTGAGGTTTCCAACAAATAGGCAGGACCTCACAAGAATAGAGAGACTCCAACTGACACACCAAATAAATCTCTTATAACTAATAACTTGGTAGACTTAAGAAGCAAAGCTCACTGGACTTCTCCAGCCTGATAGTTCCACTTAGATAGTGGTATCTAAGACTGAAACTCTCTTTATCACAGCAAACTATAACTTCTATAAGATTTATGTGTTAGAGTACTAGATTTCACCCAAATCAAAGGTCATTTTCTGAGGAACTATTTTACTTTTAATTTGTTCTATGTTCCTAATAAATTTACATTAACTAAATAATATAACATTTATAGGTATTGACATGAGCTAATGTTATAATGAAAATAAAACTTCTCACCAAATATATTATTATGTGACACAACTTATGAAAATTCATGGCCAGCCACTGAACTCCCTCACCCTTCTTCCTTTCCCCAACTTCTTCCTTCTGTATGAAGACCTTAGCCCAACACACAAATACTTTGGTTAAGTATCTACCTATAATATTAGTTCTTAGAGGAACAGCGAAATCTTCCAACACCTTAAGGCTGTCTTCAGTTCTTGAAGAAAAGGAAGTGTGTGTCTAAAGAGAACTTAGCAACTTACATAGTGTTTTATGAACAACAACTGGTTGAGAAGGAAAAAAATGACTGCTGGTTTGTGATTCCTTTAAAGTTTACTCACATTTGTAGAGCCTGAAGGGGACTGTGTAAAGAAGATAAAATAAAAGCTCGGATGCCACACAAGATTAACTTGGCAATAGAGATAAGAACATTTAATCAATGGCAAACCAGCTTCACGGAGCAGATCAGATCACAGTGACTGGAGGGGAAAGTGTACAAAGCCCATGAATGATTGCTATTTACCTTTTGAGAACAATGACAGTAATATTTTGCATTTTGATAGCTACTTTGATCATAAGTTTCCAAACTCTTAGCATATTTTAAGACATTAAAACTTCTAAGACAGATATGACTTCAATCAGAATTTTATAAAGGATAGACTGCATGGATTTCTGTTGGAGAGAATGCAAGATGAGTGGAGATTAGAGAGACTTTTGAAAACATCCCACAGCTCAACCCTTGTGGAGTACAGGCTTATATTTTATGTAAAAGCCAAAAGAGTTTCAAGATAATCAGAATTCTTAGTAAACATTAATTCTACACAAACAGAAAAAGTGAAGTTTTATTATAAGTGAAATGTGTATTAATCACTGAAAATAAATAGATCATAAGTCTTAAGGGAACAAATAAATAGCAGTGAAAAATGAGTGGAAAATAGCACAAATAATATCAAATGGCTTCCTTTTGAATACAAGTCATTATATGGATATATTTTTATGAATCAGGCACCTGCCTGTGGAGTAATTATATAACAATAGTTATTAGATGTGATAAATAGTTAGAACAGGTACATTAGTAAAGATTCATTAATATTTCCTTTTTAAAAATATCTTTCACACAGACACATAATTATGAATTAATAAATTTTCCCTAATTATAAACATATGGCATACATCAAGACCTTGAAAATTTGTAAGAAAAACAATTACCTTGAATAAAGCCTTAAACTAGGTAGAAGAAAGAAAGAAGAAGAAATCATAATATGGCTGGGAAAAAATCTTTTATAGTTCTACTTTCTATTAAATGGCTGAAAAGTTGGGGGGAACCTCACTCCCCCCACACATACACACACAATAACTTCAATTAGGGACAGATTTTATATTCACTGTTTTCCATCTCAGGCTGTGTATAAAAGAAACAAAAATTATTTCCAAAATATCCTTCTTTGGCTTATTTCAAGAAGGCCATTCAGAGGGGCTACAAATACAAGAATAGCTGAAAAGCTGTCCCTTGTGGGAAAGATTTGCATTTGTTGAGGAAATAAACAGCAGATGCACACAGATTTTCTCTGACCTCCTCCCCTCCACCCTCTTTGATCTAGGAAAGATCATCTCATAGGAAAAGGAGAATAAAGATCTGACAGAAAAACTTTCACCATTGGCTACCATCTATTCTGAGAGCTGTTACCTGTGAGATTTCTTCTGCATAACAATACCAGCTTTGCTCCAAGCCTTTTCTCCTCTTCCCCATCCCAGAACCTGTCTTGCCATACTCCAATCCCCTATTCTTTCTGTAACCTCAGGATAGAATAAAAGCTTCAGCCATCTGGCCCTTTCTTTGAGTTTTCATATTTTGTATGACTCCCACGACATACACATGTGCACATAATTTGTATGCCATTTTTTTCCTGTTAATATATTATCAATTTGTTTTATAAACTCAAATTATCAAATCTTTGGAAAGGGGAATTTATTTATAATTTGGCATAGCTGATAGGATAAAAATTTACTCTGCTGGTTTTGGAGCCTACACTTGAAATCCTGAGACAACTAGTTAAAAAGCCAGCAGAAAAAGATAAGATTTCTAACCAAAAGTCAGCTCCCCACATCTCTGCCTATAGAACCTAGTCTAACGAGGTGATAAGTGTCATTGTCTTTTTTCCCTTTCCAAAACTGGATTGGCAAGGGGGAAATAAGTATGTGAACCCAATTCACTTATAAAATAAATTGACTACATTTAATAGAAAACTTTTTAGAGAGCTTTCATCTTAAACGGTATCTTATTGGTATCTATAAAAAGATACATCCTTAGAAACTCCCTTGGCAAGATTTGGGGTGAGGGAAAGCAGATATCAGATTTAAAACAAAGTTAAAATCTTCTTTTATACACTCAAACTGACTGAGTTTAATGCACTGCAGGACTTATATAACAGTATTTTACATTGTAGTCTAATGGTTGAGTCCATTATTTTACTGCTTTAGCCTAGGGTTGATTCCTGGTCAAGGAACCAGTCCTCTGGAAAGGTAAATCCTTTAACTTAGTAGAAAAAAGAATATTTATAAGAATTAGTTTTATAGAATCAAACTTTAAACTTTCAGAAGGGAGAGAAGGAAAACCAAATCCCCACAAGTATAATATCCTATTTAATTTCCCTTAGCTAATCTCTGGGGAAATGGATCCTTTCTTTGCCCTCATTTTTCTTGGGAACAATATTTTTGTGCAAATGTGTATCCAAAATTAGTACTATTTATCTCAAGTTATTAAAACATGTGCTTTGAATTTATTAACAACTTGGAACTGATATTATAGATTTAGCCCATTTTTTAATTCTTGTTAACTTTCTTATGATGAATAAAATAGTTTTTCAGGAGAGTTTTCTAGATTGGTGAGGAAAATGAATAAGTTAAATGACCTACTATATGCCTAAACTCTTAAGTCTCTTGAATGGCCTAATTAAAAACGGTAACTTTGCAGCAACTTATGACCAAATACAGCTCTAATCATTATCAGACAATTTATTTTGGAGAAAGAAAGTATGAAATGTTTGAAAACTTGGTCAAAAGGAGACCAAGAGTGAGAAAGCTGACTTTAACATTATTTAAGCAACCTGAAAAAATGGGAATGCATCCAATGTTTAACAAGTAACCAAAGTTTAATAATGATGTGCTGACTCTGCGTATTTCGTGTTTCAGCAACATATGCCAAGGTCAAAGACTTCAAAGAAGACAAGATATCATGCATTTTGTAATACAATGTTAAATAGCGAATCTCAGATAAATTTCCAAGAAAGCATCAAGAAAAATAAATCTATACTAGAGAGTTCCTAGTATATCTTTGCATATATTACAGATACTCTTAATTTTTATCTGGCATACATGCCCCCTTGTCATTTATTAACAGAACTCAACTTTTATTTATGTGTTTTCGTTTGTTTCAGGAGTTCCTCCTTACGTATGAGAAATAATTATTATTTATAGAGTAGGGCATAGAGCAAGAAGGGAAAAGACCCAAGTTTATACACACCATTGAAAACAATTCTGAAAACATTTACCTACTACATTTTTACTATTTGATACTAGCGCTTTCTCTAAATCATTGCCCTCTGTTTGTTATTCTATGTCAAATCTAGACATGAAAGTGATTGATACCATCGTTAAAAAGAAAAAATTAAGACTGATGGGTATATCTGAATTTTAAACATTTTTCTTTTTACTGTGTTCTCTCTGTACAAAAATAAAAGTGCATTTCTAACATACTTATCATTATGAAGCAAGGTTAAAATAGGTCACTTTAAGTATACATTTTAAAAATATAAGTATGTGAAATATTAAATATGTGGGTTTAAATAGTGGGAAAACAAATTGTGAAGTTTGCCAGTATTTATAAAGTTATAGTATTCTTGTTTATTTTGTCAATTAATGTATAGTTGCAGGCAAATAAAGACTTATTTGGGGAGTTAATAATATATATAAATATATCTATGATTATATGATTGAATAAAACATATTTTATACTATTCTTTGGGAAGATTGAAAACAGATTATTAATTTTCTGATTTTTATATATACATATATTCCAATTTAAAATAATTTCACATAAGATTACTTTTAAACAAGGAAAAACAAAGAATATTTCTTTTTTTAAAAAATGATGAAATGGAAACATTTGTATTGAAAATTCTACCTGGTGCTAATGTTGAATTTTTTAGAGACAAAGGAAACATTTGTAAAGAATAACTTTATATCCTTTTCTTTCAGATAATGGTGCATTAAATAGCTTTCAATATTTCAAAAAACACAAAGATAAATTCATAAGTATAATTATATTGCCACATACTTTATAATTACATATCTCTAATTGATGCTTTTAGCCACCTACTGTGCTTGAGCTACACCTGTGAAAAGGTTACACTCAGACTTCCAGTACTAACTGGAGGGTATTTTGATTTGCAGACCTGAACGTTACATTGATCAAATAGATAGAGATTTCATGAAAATCATTTTAAAGGTTTAGAGCTATAATTGTTAAAATGCTTGCAATATAATTCCATAATATCTACGCCCTACAAATGAAGGAGGAGATAATTTATGACTTTTGAAAAGTATATATATATATATATATATATATATATATATATATATGTATGTATAATTTATTCTTTCAAATATTTTGCTTGTTCTAGGCAATTAACTTTCTGATTTAAATATTTCTTTAAGTTCTTCAAGAAAATGTGATCAGGATGCCTGCTGGGCCAATTTATTTGACCTCCTAAGTAACAGTTGCTTGAAAGTAATAAGTTATTATTATGGTTTTAATTCCACAAATATATGCTCTAACTTGATGCTAGCTAAACATTCTTTAAAACTCGATTTTAAAATTCTGTAAAATTCTTGGAAAGCTTGGGGGAAAAAATCCTTAGACTCACTGCTAATAGCCAATATAATGCTATTTCAGTGTATCTCTAGATCTAATTCACTGGTTTTCACCCAAGTAATATCTATTCAACATTCTATATTTGTCTCCAAGCTCTGTTTGAGCCAATCTCTTCTAACTAACCTGTTATTTATTTATTTGTTTATTCATCTTTTAGTTTAAGGCTTATGTTCCCTAGCAAGTGCTTTTGGATGCCCTCTCTTTGACTTAGCATCCTGTGAGTTACCTATATGATCTAGCATACATCTCATTATATTGTATTTTAATTTGTGACTTACAGAAGTAGGCTTTTTGAAAACAGAGATAATTTACTACTTTTTCCCCTTATGACTTACCTATGACGACCTATAAAAGCACTTCAAAATCTCCTTGTACCCCTGTAAAACTGGCTAAAAATAATAAAACTCTATTACTCAAAAGCCCCCTTTTAAGCTAGCAGTTTCCTCACAGTGATAAATGTTATCTTTTGGTCTAAAGTTATGATTTTCTAATAGAACTGGATTTATGATAAAATGAAGGACCACAGTGGATAAATAACTATAATCTAAACATATAAAATGTTAACTTAATTATTTATAAATATAAACTGTAGACTGATTTTTCTTTCACATTAGAAACTTAGCTGTTATAATTTTAATAATAGACTTTGGTTTTAATTTAACATTACTTTTTAAATTGTGTTTATTAATTAAATAAACAGAGTCCTTATATATTTTAGCATTAGTATATCTTTTTAAAAATTTTGTGTGAGAGGTTGTATACCCTTTACACATATTTTAATGTGTTTTTTATGTGAGGTTAAATAATTCAAATGATTGTCAGAGTTTTGTAATTTCTGAGTTTTGTCTTAAATATTTATATTACTCTTTTAATTTTCAGTAGAAATTATCACAGCCATTGGATAATCACCATTGTTATCAATCTCTCCACCTATCTATCTGGAAAAGTTATTCTTTAAGTTATGAGCACTTAATATACAATTTATTTCTTCATGGAAATAATATTTTCATTTTTACTTCCCTTATAGAACTTTATTATAAAACATTTTCATTCTTGAAATGCCCTGTATATTTGAAAGTATTCAATTCTATTTATCGCTTCTCTTAACAAAAAATCTCTTTTCCTCCCTCTCAACAGATGCATAGAGAGACAAGAAGACAAATAGATGGATAGTGTATTAGGGTTATCCACAGAAACAGAACCAATCAGGCGAGCTTGTGTGTGTGTATGTGTGTGTGTGTATGTGCATGTGTGTGTGTATGGAGAAAGAGAGAGAAAAAGAGAGACTTAAGGAATTGGTTCATGTAATCATAAATGAAGGTAAGCAAGTTCAGAATCTACAGATCAACAGGGGTAGATCTGCAGACTAGAAACCCAGGGAAGAGTTCATGTTGCATCTTGTGTTCAAAGACCGCCTGAAGGCAGAATTTCTTCTGTATATCTGTGCCCAAATATCTTCTTCTTATAAAGACATGTCATATTAATGACCTCATTTCAAGTTAATTAACACTTTAAAAACCCTATCTCTAAATAAAGTTACATTCTGAGGTATTGGGGTTTATGACGTCAATATATAAATTTGGGGAGCAAATCTCAGTTAATAACAGGTAGATAGATATAGATATAGAGAGGCAAATACATATAAATTTAATATTAATTTTATTTGCATATAGTACATCAAACACATATATGACTACATATATATTGAGGTGTGTTAAAAATTCATCTCAATAAGATGATACAATTTTAAATACTAATTTATGCTTTTATAGATAAATGTTTCTTGCTGTATATGTTTTAGAAAGGAGTTTTAATAAGGTCAGATTTAAGATGAGATTAAGAAAGCCAATAATTTTTAAGGAACCAGATTTCCTATATTTTATAGGTTTTCAAAATCTCTATTATATCTTGCTGTTCAAGAAAATGTCAAAGCAGATACTTCCTGAAGACAGATGTTATTGTGACCTACCCAAATTTTTACCATCCAGTGATAGCTTCACTGTCACACCATAGATTATATAGCTTATTTGTACTTTCTTCTCCTCTTGTCATAGGATTCCAAGAAACTATTCTGGGGATCATTATGTCAAATGATGGAAGTAAGGGAGAAAGGTAGACTTTTTAATGGAGTGAAACAAGAGCAATAGCAAATGTATGTTCTTACAATTGAGGAGCCGTCAGTATAAGCAAAAACTCCAAGTTTGAAATTATTTAGTACAACTGTAACATGTATATCATTTAACTGTATTAACTTCTTTTAATCATAATTTAGTTACAGATTTAGTAGGCATCTATAAAATAGATAATCCTCAGCTAACAAAATTGGGATAAGATAACTAAAAACCAGGACAATCCCCTACTAGTCTTTTCATTTGGAGCACTTTGAAAAACATTACCATCTCTTGGATTTATCTTTTTAAGTTTAACTATCCAGCTGTTACCTTAATTAAGTCTGCCACAGGCAAAGATCTAGTTTTCCACACCTGTGGAGAAGATTGTCATGGCATTTTTAATGACTTAATAGAGCTTGCGGAAATGGAGGCTAGTGTGAATGTTAGCAGTGATTAGTTCAAATTAGTGCCAAAGCTGTCAATTTCCAATTAGGAGATGTGTTTGTTCCTCAACAATGTGCTACCACAAATTCGGTGTTTTGACATTGTTAATTCATCTTTTGCCACCTGATAGAAATAACACAAATGACTCCCAGTAATCTCTTCCATGATAGAGAATTATTAAACTTAGACACAGCTGGATATCAAGTTTAAAACCAAAGAAAATAAATTATTACAGGAATGAAAATATATGAGAAAAAATGAATAATTGTCAATGGCAATGTGCCCACTTTATGGTTTAACTGTATGCTAAGGATACTAGAATATGCAGTTGTAAGCATTGAATGTTCTTTTACATGGGGAATTCTGGTGTGGTTTATGTCAATAAATAAAAAGGGAAAAAACAGGGGAACTCTGGTGCCCAGTGATAAGAAATCTTTAGCAATGTGAAGACAAAGTGAATATAAAATTAATTTCCCAATGACTCACCAATCTATTTATTATTTTCCACACAGATACTGTGCATGAAGTCGAATGGAAGATCAGAGAAAATATAGAAAAGTTGGGTTGATAATAAAAAATTTTAATTTATAATGTTTATCCCTAAAGAAGAAGATTATATCTGCTCTACTCAGTAGTATTAAGTACTACTTATGAATAGTGAATAGTACAGAAATACCTTCCTTTATTGTGCTTTGCTTTATTATGCTTCATAGATACTGCAATTTTTATAAATTGAAAATCTATGGCAACACTTGGTGGAGCAAATCTGCTGACATCTGCTCACTTCATGCCTCTGGATCACATGTTGGTAATTGTTGTATCATTTTCAGCTTTTTATTATTATAGATGTTATTGTGGACATGCTATCAGTGATCTTTGATGTTACTATTGGAATTGTTTAGGATATCATAAACCACAACCATATAAGACAGTGAACTTAATTAATAACTGTTGTGTGTGTGTGTCAACTGTTCCACCAACTAGCCACTTTCCTATCTCTCTCCCTCTCCTCAGGCCTCCTTATTCCCTGAGACACAATAAAATTGAAATTAGTCATTTAATGACCCTACAATGGCCTCTAAATGTTCACGTGAAATAGCCATGTCTCCTACTTTAAATGGGAAGCTAGATATGATCAAAGTTGGTAAAGAAGATATTTCAAAACCTAAGATAAATCAAAAGGTAGGTCTCTTGCACCAGGTATTAATACCAAAGTTGTGAAAGCATAGAAAAAGTTCTTAAAGGAAAATAAATGTGGCAATCCCATGAATATGTAAATGATAAGAAAATGAAACAAACTTATTGCTAATTTGGAGAAAGTTTCAGTGGTCTAGATAGAAGACACAACCAGCCACAACATTCCCTTAAGTCAAAGCCTAATCCAGAGCAAGGCCCTAACTCTGTTCAATTCTATGAAGGGTGAGAGAGATAAGAAAGCTATGGAAGAAAAGTTTCAAGATAGCAGAGGTTGGCTCATAAAGTTTATGGAGAGAAGCCATTTCCACAATATAAAAGTGCAAGGTGAATCAGCCAATGCTGATATAGATGCTACAGTAAGTTAGCAAGAAGAACTACTGATGAAGGTGACTACGCTAAAGAATAGATTTTCAATGTAGATGAAGCAGCCTTCCATTGGGAAAAGAAGCTAGACTTTCATAGCTAGAGAGGAGAAGTCAATGCCTAACTTCAAAGTTTCAAAGGACAAGCTGATTCGCCTAGGAGCTACAGCAGCTGATGACTTTAAGTTGAGGCCAATGCTCATTCATGCATTATCCAAAAATCTCAGAGCTCTTAGAGAATTAGGCTAAATCTATTGTTCCTGTACTATATAAATGAAATGACAAAGCCTGGATTACAGCACATCTTTTTACAACACAGTTTAATGAATATTTCAAGCCCACTGTTGTGACCTACTGCTCAGAATAAAAGATTTCTTTTAGAATATTACTGCTCATGGACAATGCACCTGGTCACCCAAGAGCTCTGATGGAGTGATACAAGGAAATTAATGTTGTTTACCTGCCTGGTATTAACAGTATCCATTTTGAAGCCCATGAATCAAGGAATCATTGCAATTTTCAAATCTTATTATTTGAGAAATATATTTGTAATGCTATCAGGCTGCCATAGATAGTGATTTTTCTGATATATCTGGGCAAAGTAAAATAAAACCTTTCTGGAAAGGATTCATTCTGGATGCTACTAAGATCATTCATGACTCATGGGAAGAAGTCAAAATGTCATTTGTTAACAGGAGTTTGAAAGAAGATTCTAACTCTCATGGATGACTGAGGGATTCAAGACTTCAGTGAAAGAAATCACTAAAGATGTGGTAGAAGTAGCAAGAGAACTAGAATTAGATGTGGAACCTGAAGATGTGATTGAATTGGTGCAGTCTCATGATAAAGCTTAAATGAATAAGAAGTAGCTTCTTATGGGTGAGCAAAGAAAGTGATTGTTTAGACAAAATCTACCACTAGTGAAGATTCTGTGAACATTGTTAAAATGACAGCAAAGTATGTAGAATGTTACATAAACGTACTAGATAAAGCAGTGGCAGGGCTTGAGAGGATTGATTCCAGTTTGAAAGGAGTTCTGCTGTGGATAAATACTGTCAAACGCCATGTCATTGTACAGAGAAATTTTTGTGAAAGGAAAAGTCAACTGATGCAGCAAACCTCACTATTGCATTATATTCAGAAATTGTCACAGCCAACCCAAACTTTAGTAGCCAACATCCTGACCAGGCAGCAGCCATCAACATTGAGGCAAGACCCTCTACCAGTAAAAAGATTATGACTTGTTGAAGGATGACATGATTCTTAGCAATTTTTAGCAATAAATATATTTAATTAAGATATACACTTTATTTTTATCAATATTTAGCAATAAAATATTTTAATTAGCATACATACCTGTTTTATAGACAGAATGTTATCATACACTTAATATACTATAAGCACAGTGTAAACATAAATTTTATATACACTAGGAAGCCAAAAATTTATGTGAAAATTTATTTCAATGTTTATTTTGTTGTGGTCATCTGGAAATGAACTGACACTATGTTGATGGGATACCTGTATGAAAGAAGTTCTAAGATATAGAGCCAAGAAAACCAATGAACAGATATGGATATACTTTATATACCAGAATTATATTTTTCTGGATGTAATAACATAATAATAATTGTATATTGAGTAACTATTATCTGTGCGTCAAGGTTGAGCTAGGTTTATTTTCAGCTAGGCTTACATTGTTACAATTAATCACAATTACAACACAATCACAACAATTACCATGCAAGTTAATTTTTAGGATTAATTTTTCTTTTATTTTACAGATGATGGAAATGAAACTAAAGAAAATTACATGAATTATGCAAGAAAACAAAGAAGGACCATGCTATCAAAAAAGCCAATGACCTATGATATAAATATCTACGCTCATTTATCACAGGACTATCCATAGTTCCTTAAGGTATTGTTTCTTTGTTAATACATAAAAAATTATTTAATAATGACATTATAAGTTATCCATTGCAATATAACAAACTAATTGCAAAACTTAATGGCTCAGGTTTTTTTCAAGCTGGACTGAGCTTAGTGAGAATAGTTCATTTGGTCTTCCTGGCCTCAACTAGCACAGCTTGATTTGGGCTGGAGGTTGTACTTTTATAATGGCTTGCTCATTTGGATGGCTAGTTGGTGTTAGTTATTAGCTGGGAGCTCAGCTGAGACCACTGACCATAAGCTAATGTTCTCTGCAGGTGATATTTTTCAATGTGACAGCTCAATCATCCTTATAATATGGCAGTAGGATTCCAAGACAGAACACTTTTACAGGACAAACTCTCATAAAAGAGCCCTTATTATTTTTTTGACACAGGGTCTCTTTCTTTTGCCTGGGAGTCATTATAACTCACTGCAAGCTCAAACTCCTGGGCTCACATGATCTTCCTGCCTCAGTCTCCAGGTTAGCTGGGTCTACAGACATGCATCAACATGTCTGGCTAATTTTTCTTAATTTTTGTAGAGACAGGATCTCGCTATTGCCCAGGCTGGTTTCAAACTCCTGTTGTCAAGTGATCCTCCCACCTCAGCTTCCCAAAGTGCTGGAATTATATGAGTGAGCCACTGCCCTTATTGAGTTCTTCCTATTACACTTTCTAGTGTCCCGTTGACCAAGCCAACCACATAGACAAGCCCACTATCAAAGTGTGACAGGAATGCAAAAACGTGTGAAAACTGGAAGGTATAGATGATTGTGGCAAAAAATAACAGTCAACCAGAAAATGGTATCTATAATTTGGTGTAAAAGTGTGAGAAAAATAATTACATTTTTTTATTTGTGGAGGGGAATTTAAGAGTATTGTTGAACAAAGTGCTTACTTTCATCAAAATATGAAATAGGCAATTAATAATTACATTTAAAACATCACTGGTGTGGAGAAAAGATTATGCTAGAGGCTGTAAGTCTAAAAATAATATTTAGAAAATACGTAAGTATAATTTTTAAACATCTGGGTTTATTTCCAGCAAACAGACTAAGTATTTTATTGATGATCTTACTGAATAAATAGGAGAAAATACATCAAAAATGAAAGATGATAGCCTTTACAAAGTTATTTTTTAATTTTTATTTCAAATTATTACAGGAGTACAAATGTTTTTGGTTACAAGGATCACTTTTGTAATGTTTGAGTAAGGATTGTAAGTGTGCCTGTCACCTAGATAGTGTTCATTGTATTTGTTATGTAGGTTTTGCCTATCCCATCCCCCTCTTTCACCCTTGGTTGATTTCCACTGAGTTTACTTTTCTCTATGCATATGTGTGCTCATCAGTTAGTTCCAATTTAGTAGTCAGTACATGTGGTGTTTGGTTTTTCATTCTTTATATCCTTCAATTAGGATAATAGTCTCCAGTTCTATCCATATTGTTGCAAAAGGCATAAAGTCATCTTTCTTCATGGCTGAGTGGTATTCCATGGTATACATATGTTACATTTTGTTAATCCACTCATGAATTGATGGGCATTTGGGTTCATTCCACATAAAGCCAATTTATCTTTCACAAAGTAGACAAAAATATGCATCTGGGAAAAGAATCTCTTTTCAATAAATGATGCTGGGACAACTGAATAGCCATATGCAGAGGAATGAAACAGGATCTACCTCTCTCACCACTCACAAAAATTAATTAAAGATGCTATAAAAGACTTCAATGTAAGGCATGAAACCACAAGAACTCTAGAAGAAAATATTGGAAATACCCTTCTAGATATCAGCATAAGCAAAGAATTTATGAGGAGAAAATTTTTGCATCCTATGCATCTGATAAGGGGCTGGTAACTAAAATGTACTTAGAACTCACAAAAATCAGTAAGAAAAAAATCAAATAACCTTATTAAAAAGTGGGCAAACACTTGAACAGAAACTTTTCTAAAGAAGACAGAAGAATGGCCAACAAACATATGAAAAAATGCTCATCATCTCTAATCATCAGGGAAATGCAAATCAAAACTACAATGAGACAGCACTTAACTCCAGTGAGAATGGCCTTTATCAAAAAGTCTCCAAATAACAAATACTGGCGTGGATGCGGAGAGAGAGGAACACTCCTACACTGCTGGTGGGACTGCAAACTAGTTCAACCTCTGTGGAAAGCAATATGGAGATACCTTAAAGCGATACAAGTGGATCTACCATTTGATCCAGCAATTCTATTACTGGGCATCTACCCAAAAGATCCAATGACAGTCTACAAAAAAGACACCTGCACTCGAATATTTATAGCAGCAAAATTCATAATTGCAAGGCTGTGGAAACAGTCCAAGTGCCCATCAATCCAAGAATGGATTAATAAAATGTGGTATATGTATACCATGGAGTACTATTCAGCTCTAAGAAACAACGGTGATATAGCACATCTTATATTTTCCTGGTTAGAGCTGGAACCCATACTACTAAGTGAAGTATCCCAAGAATGGAAAAACAAACACCACATATACTCACCAGCAAACTAGTATTAACTGAGCAGCACCTAAATGGACACATAGGTACTACATTAATTGGGTATTGGGCAGGTGGGAGGGGAGAGGGTAGTGGGTATATACATACACAATGAGTGAGATGTGCACCATCTGGGGGATGGTCACACTGGAAACTCAGACTTGTGGGGAAAGGGCATTTTTTGAAACCTTAAAATTTGTACCTCCATAATATGCCGAAATAAAAAAAATAAAATAAAAGAAGACCCCAATGGCAATCCCATAAACAATAAAAATAAATAAACGGGACTTGATTGAATTAAAAAGCCTCTGCACAACCAAGGAAACAGTCATTAGAATGCATAGACAACCTACAGAATGGGAGAAAACTTTCACAATCTATATCTCCAATAAAGGGCTAATAACCAGAATCTACAAAGAACTAAAGCAAATCAATAAGAAAAAAAATCAAAGAACCCCATAAGAATGTGGACAAAAGACATGAACAAATTTCTTTAAACACAATTAATAAAATTTGTGTACAGTAAGGAATGTTTAAGTATCACAATTAACATAAAATAAGAATCCTAAATCCAGCATTTTTTAAAGAACATTTTCAAATAGGGTAAATTTCAGCTTAATTTTTTTTTTTTTTTAGCCTTGAGAGGCACAAGGGTAGTTGGTACAACCCTGTATCTTCCAAGATGGAGAATCTAGTAGGTAACCCACAAAAAAGTGAAAGCCAAAATTTTTGATCTGCCTTCAGAGAATTACAAGACAAATTTCTGGTCAACAATCTTGGTAATAAGTGAACATAAAATAATATACCTTGAGATAACTAAGTGTTTTAGATGTATTATTTATAAGATTAGTTTACATCTAAGTTTGAATTCACTTTCTGTAAAATCAGTAAAAGTATTAATATGTAAGTATTGAGAGTTATGACTGTGTACATTAGAACAACTCTGAACTACTTGAGTTCAATAAAAAAAATGAATTTCCATGGAAATAGAATAACTAGCATCAAATTAGAGAAAACATTTCAGAAACAGAAAATAAGTAACAATGACTCTTTAATATACTTCTCTTCATTAAAAGTTATTTCCTTACATTATAGAAATTATTTTATAATTTTGTGACAGTTTTATAAAACATATTAATTCACTAATTAAAAATATGAGTTTTTCACACATAATCTCTGGCATGAAGAAAAATATCTTGAGCAAAGATGTCTTGTGATAACAAGAGGGACCATACTGGGGAAGACTAAGATACTTCTATGATTTGAATGTGTCCCCCCTAAAACATGTGTGGGAAAGTTAATTGCCAATGCAGCAGTGTTGGGAGGTGGGGCCTAATCAGAGGTGACTAGGCCATGAGGGAAGAACAAATGGATTAATGTCATTATTGTGAGAGTAGGTTTAGTTGTAAAAGAAGAAGTTTGATGTGTTGTGTGTTTTCTCTCTCTGTGTCTCTCTACCGCTTCCCTTATCCACCCCCTCTTTTGTCAATATAAATTACCAATTATCAAGTTTTCTCTTATAGCAGCACAAAAATGGACTAAGACAGATACTATATTTATTCATAGCTCTTTGCAATTATACTTGATTATTTGGGAAATTCTTTTTCGTTCACTAATTTACCCTAGATTATTTTTTAACTAACTCTTGGCTTTCTTTGCTCATATTTCTTACCAGAAACTTTGATAATCCAAGTCTTGCTCAGAAATACATCATTCAGATAATAATTCTCATACTAATCCAAATCGATAAATATTCCATGTGTTAAAGGTAAATGCACTTTCCCAGTTCCTGATTTCCATGAAACTTTTCCTAAGCCTAATATGAGTCTCCCATGCCCTTGGGACTACATAGACATAAGTTACTGGTAAGTATGGAAATGTGTGAGTTGGCTTACCTGTAGTTAGAATGAGTTCTCCCTCAACTCTCCATTCTTCAAGATTGTCTACAACAGATGGTAGCATAAATACAGTTCTATATAAGAATGAGACACATCTGCCAATTCTGGAGTCTACTTAGCAAACCCATTTGTTTTCCACACTAATATGTGCTGTCCAAAACTGATATGTGGGCTTCCATCTGATATTTACAGTATTTGTTTTTTCGATTACTTAAAAATCATGTGTACAGGAAAGATTCTCTTAGTTGGAGGACACCTCAGAGACTCTAGTAACATTATTAATAGCAATAAAATAAAATTAAAAGTGTTAAAGTGAATTTATTAATAATAAATTGATCTTGGAGTTTGCTTACTAAGAGATGAAACCACAAATGTTACATCAACATATGCAAGCTAGAGGGGTTTTTTTTGTTTTTTTTCGGCATATTATGGGGGTACAGATTTTAAGGTTTCAATAAATGCCCTTTCCCCCCTCCCCTCACAAGTCTGAGTTTCCAGCATGACCATCCCTCAGATGGTGCACTTGTCACTCATTATGTATGTGTATACCCGCCCCCCTCCTCCCTCCCACCTGCCCAATACCCTATTAATGTAGTACCTATGTGTCCACTTAGGTGCTACTCAGTTAATGCCAGTTTGCTGGTGAGTATATGTGGTGCTTGTTTTTCCATTCTTGGGATACTTCACTTAGTAGTATGGGTTCCAGCTCTAACCAGGAAAATATAAGATGTGCTATATCACCATTGTTTCTTAGAGCTGAATAGTACTCCATGGTATACATATATCACATTTTATTAATCCATTCTTGGATTGATGGGCACTTGGGCTGTTTCCACAGCCTTGCAATTATGAATTTTGCTGCTATAAACATTCGAATGCAGGTGTCTTTTTTGTAGACTGTCATTGGATCTTTTGGGTAGATGCCCAGTAATGGGATTGCTGGATCAAATGGTAGATTCACTTGTATCGCTTTAAGGTATCTCCATATTGCTTTCCACAGAGGTTGAACTAGTTTGCAGTCCCACCAGCAGTGTAGGAGTGTTCCTCTCTCTCCGCATCCACGCCAGTATTTGTTATTTGGAGACTTTTTGATAAAGGCCATTCTCACTGGAGTTAAGTGCTGTCTCATTGTAGTTTTGATTTGCATTTCCCTGATGATTAGAGATGATGAGCATTTTTTCATATGTTTGTTGGCCATTCTTCTGTCTTCTTTAGAAAAGTTTCTGTTCAAGTCCTTTGCCCACTTTTTAATAGGGTTATTTGATTTTTTTCTTACTGATTTTCGTGAATTCTAAGTATATTCTAGTTATCAGCCCTTTATCGGATACATTGGATGCAAAAATTTTCTCCCATTCTGTAGGTTGTCTGTTTACTTTCATGACTGTTTCTTCAAGCTAGAGTTTTTAAGGGAGAATGCATTAATGCCTCTGACTCTTCAGCATGCATAAGAGCCCAAGATTTTTCACATCTGTAACCTGAATCAATAGGTCGTTTTAAAACCAGTGTAGCCTGTTGAAAGAAAGGACTTTGTATTATAACCTTTTTGAAACTCTTGCTATGCATTTACTGTTTATAACAAAAAAAATGGGGACAATTATTTTATTGACCTAAAATAAGAAGCTGAGGCAAAAAATATAATTTTAAAGAGTTTACTTGAGCCAAATTGAGTATACCTGTCCTGGAAACACTTTCAAGTCACCTTGGGAAGTGCTATTTGACTTTTGTTACAAGCAGCTTTTTAACAGCAAAAGGAAACAATGAATGAGTTGATACAAAGTTGTTTGACAAGAATTCTCACAGGGCTTATAGAAATAACATTGATTGGTGATTGGCTATGTATTGTTGAACTATGGGATATCAATTATGATATCACCTCTCTGAGACTGTTAATTAAAGGCAGCTCACATTCCTCAGATAAAAGAGTTTGTTTACTTTCTCAATTTCAATATCATAATACCGTGTTTCCTCATCTGTGAAATGGGTATGATAATTCTTAACTAATATAGATGCAAAGATGAAAGATATGGAACTAAAATGTGCAGGGGAATTTAATTTTTTTTTTTTTTTTTTTTTTGAGACAGAGTCTCGCTTTGTTGCCCAGGCTAGAGTGAGTGCCGTGGCGTCAGCCTAGCTCACAGCAACCTCAAACTCCTGGGCTCAAGGGATCCTCCTGCCTCAGCCTCCCAAGTAGCTGGGACTACAGGCATGTGCCACCATGCCCGGCTAATTTTTTGTATATATTAGTTGGCCAATTAATTTCTTTCTATTTATAGTAGAGACTGGGTCTCGCTCTTGCTCAGGCTGGTTTCGAACTCCTGACCTCGAGCAATCCGTCCGCCTCGGCCTCCCAGAGAGCTAGGATTACAGGCGTGAGCCACCGCGCCCGGCCAATATTTAAATATAGTAATGATTTTATTTTTTTCACATGTTCTCATAGCATCCTTTCTCCTAATCAGTATGAGAGCTGCTTTTTGCCTCAGAAAAGATTAGGACTATGGAAATATAAAAGATAAAAGAAATTTAAATGCAATTATTGAGTTATAATATTCTCAAAAACAAGGCATTTCTAATCTGGACAGAATTTTTCTAAATTTCTGAACTATTGAACTTAGATAACTCAAAGTATAACACGAAGGAAATGCACTCAATCTAAGGTGAATGTGAAGAGGCATTTTGATGGGAAGTGGAAATATACACAGATAGAAGAAGAGTTAAGGCATCAGATATCTAAACTCCCTCTTCCATAATGGTAGAAAAGATTCAATGATGGCTAGACCCTTAATTAAAGGACTCCAACATAGGGAAATCACATGTTTACTTGTATTTTTTTTCTGGTAGAAATAAAAATGAATTCTTTCTGGTGAAAAGGATAAACCCCCCAAATTTATTGTCCTGAGGAATATTAACCAGTTTTGTACTTAACCAGGCAATCTTAACATATTTTTTAATTAAATTGTTGATTAATATGTAACTCACAAAATGCTCTAGTACATATTTTTTGATGTTACAGAGGGTAAAAGGAAAACTTCCATCTATTCCAAAAAGCCAAAGACAGAGCAAGATAAACACAATTTCCAAAAACAAACCTTCACTCTATAAAAATACATTAAGCCTTATTTGAGACAAATTGATTTACTTTGTGAAAAGAACAAAAGAGAGAATTGACTAAATCAAAAAGATTAAATGTTAATTCACTTGGTACTTAAAAGGGAATTCTACATACCACATTTCTCTAGTGGTCTTATTAACACTACTTCAGGCCAAATACAATATCTGTGTATCATCAAAGAATTTACGAGCGAGCGTATTCAATTCTCTCTGATTTATCAACTATGTTTCTCATTGAATAACAATTTTTTTATTAAGTATATGAATTTAATTTTAAATTAAATAAAGTTTATTTTGTTAGTCTTTTATTCCAACTAGTGTCTTGATAATTGTTACTTTGATTGCCCATGGTACATCTTCTCTGAGATATTATATATAACTGAAGGTTTTTATATAGGCATGAAGATGTTATTCTTTCCATTTTCTGATTTGAATTATTATAATTATTTAATTTATCAAAGTGATACATCACTATAATTAAAAGAGACAACCAGTTTTTTAAAATTTGTTAAAAAAAGCAGTCTATAGTTCCATTTTCCTTTCTTATTTTCTCTTTCTCAGGAACTGTTTTGAAACCTATTAGCAGAGTCCTTGTGATTTACTTCCATATCTCCAAAGAATGTGCTTCAATTGATCCTTTAGGCATTATCTATTGACTTTCCAGCACAGAATTTGAAGACTTAACTTTCTTTCTTTCCCTCAGCCCTGGCACATAAACATAAATTATCCATCTATGACCCTCTAAAAATAAATATATCATTATATTGGTGAAAATAACACTAATTTTTGACATTAAGCCACATGGTACATAGGCTTACTTAATCATATTTATAAACACTTTATTTTCTTTGAGTTAATATATATTTTTATAGTTACTTTTGCTTAATTTCCTATGTATTAATACTCCAGCCACAAGTTCTCTACCATTAGGTAAATCTTTCTCAGTGTTCGTTTGCATCAATTCATTAACAACTTCCTTCTTAAAGAAGTCTTTTCTAAATTCTTCTGATCTGCTTCAATCTGGATAGTTTTTCCTCTATACTTGGTGTCCATATACATATCTGAATATTATTCCCTTTCTTTCCTTTAGTGAGTTGGTCTGCCTCTTTTCTCTGTTGGATTTTTTATTTCCTTTGACCAGTGTCATTGTATTAGTCAGGGTTCTCTAGAGAAACAGAAATAATTGTGTGCATGTGTGTGTTTGTGTGTGTAAAAAGGTTTATTATGAAGAATTGGTTCATGCTACTATAAAAGCTGAGAAGTGCCATGATTTGCCATCTGTAAACTGGAGATCCAGGAAAGTGAGTTGTTTAATTCAGTCCCAGTCCAAGGCCTGAGAACCAGGGGAGCTTATGATATAAATCCCAGTTTAACAGCCAGAAAAGATTAGATGAGATTCTCCAGTTCAGTTACTGAGGCAGGGAGAAAGGAGAAGGAGAAATATCCCCCCTTCCTCCACCTTTTATTCTATTCAAGTCCTGAACAGATAGTATGATGTCCAACCATACTGAGGAAGGCAACCTACTTTGCTAGGCTCACAAATTCAAATACTGATCTCATCTGGAAGCACCCTCACAGGCATACCCAGAAACAATACATAATCAGTGCACTTCAATTGGTGCACACAATTTATTGGTGCATCATTCACAGTAAGTATCCATCAACAGATTAATGAAGAAAATATGGTATGTATACACACACCCACACCCATACCCCCCACACACTTCAGACACACTGGAATACTATTAAACCATAAAGAAGAATGAAATCATGTCATCTTCAGCAACCTGGATGGAAATTATGACAACCTGGTCATTATGTTAAGTGAAATAAGAAAGACAAATATTGCATGTTTTCACTTACATGTGGAAGCTAAAAAAGTTGACCTCATGTGGGAAGAGAGTAGAATGATGGCTAATAGAGGCTGGGAAGGAGAGTGGAATAAAGAGAGTTGGTTTTATCTAAATAGAGTTAAATAAAAAGAATAAATTCTAGTGTTCGATAGCATAGTGGGGTGACTATAGTTGGCAATAATTTGTTGTATATTTCAAAATAGCTAGAAGATTTAAAATGTTCCCAACAGAAAGACATTATAAATATTTGAGATAATAGATATCTTAATTACCCTGATTTGATCATCACATTGTATGAATCTATCAAAATATTATATGTACCCCATAAATTTATATAATTATTTTGTATCAATAAAAAATGAAAAAAAGTTAACCATCACAATCATCTCAATATATTCTCTCTTAAAACAAAGGATATGTGAAATGACAATTGTTTGATACATTGAATGTCTGAAAATATCTTTATTTGAATTTGATACATAATTACTATTCAGATGGGTATAAAATTCAGATGAGAAATAATTTATCTTCAAAATAGTAAAGCCATTATTTCACTATCGTTATTATATCTTGGCTTGTTGTTTTGCTATTCAGAATATGAGGTCATTTTGATTCCTTACCTTTCTATATGATCCATATTTTCTCTCTCTCTCCATCTTCATCTGTGTCTCTCTCAAATTGTAGATTCTTCTTCTTCTCTCTTGTGTTCTAAAATTTCTTAACATCTTGTCTTAGTGAAAGTCTATGTCTCACACTGTGCAAGGGCCTCAGTGGACTCTTTAAATTGGGCAAATGTTTTCTGGTCCTAGCCTATTTTTATTACATTATTAAAGGTTTTCTACCCTATTTTCTCTTTGGAGACAATTGATTTTTTTTTTTGCTTAATCTGTTCATTTTATGCTCTCTTTTGTCTCCTGTTCTCCATATCTCTGACTTTCTAAGTTATATCTTCAAGTTTGCCTTCCAAATAAATATGATTTTTTTAATTTTCTAAGATAATTTACTGTCATGTTTTTTGGTTTTTTTGTTGTTGTTGTTTTTGAGACAGAGTCTTGCTTTGTTGCCCAGGTTAGAGTGAGTGCCATGGCATCAGCCTAGCTCACAGCAACCTCAAACTCCTGGGCTCAAGCAATCATTCTGCCTCAGCCTCCCGAGTAGCTGGGACTACAGGCATGCGCCACCATGCCCGACTAATTATTTTTTTCTATATTAGTTGGCCAATTAATTTTTCCATTTACAGTAGAGACGGGGTCTTGCTCTTGCTCAGGCTGGTTTTGAACTCCTGACCTTGAGCAATCCGCCCGCCTCGGCCTCCCAGAGTGCTAGGATTACAGGCGTGAGCCACCGCGCCCAGCCTACTGTCATGTTTTTAATGTCCAAATTTTTTTTCATTGTATGTCCCTTTTATCGTATCCTGCTTTTGTATAAGAGATTCAATATCTTCCCTAACTTTCTATTTTCTGTTATTGTTTTCAAAGAGCGGCTTCTACTAGGTGCTTCCGTGAATACTGATAGAACAGGTGCATAAAGGGAGAGGCTTCACAATTGGTTTCTGCAATATTTGAACTGCTGGCTGTTCATTTGTCCTGGATGTACTTCTGGAAAGTCTTTGTGTTATGGCAGAGGACAGATGAAGGCAGAGATGGACTATGAGATTCTGTTTGCATACATAATTATGATTTCTGGTGTTCGTCTAGTACTTCTGCCTACAAGAATGTTTGTATTCCCCTAATACGATTTCTTCTTTATCTTCCCCAGAGAACAAATTGGCATTCTTCTGTTTCTTTGGGGGACTGCCAGTCATGTAGCTGAATATGATAAAGGAAAGAATTTCAGAGAACAAGAGCTCCTTCTTGAATAGGTTTCAAATGATTATTCTAATTTTGTGATCCCAGTGTTATTACAACTTGTGTAAGTATTGATTGCTGTTGATTCATAAATATTTTAAACATTGTGTTATAAATAAATAAATAAATTTGCTTATTATCTTTTCCCACTGCCAATTTAGAACCCCCCCTTTTTTTTGCTTCCTGATTTAATTACCACTCATTTATTTGCTTTCTGTTGTTCAACATTTAATTGCTATTCTTTGCTTTTATTCCTTGCAGATGAGGGTTTTGTATGAAAGACCAACTTTTATTTCACTCTCAGAAACAACTATAATTTTGTTAGGTAGATAGAGAGGGATTCTGGGTCTCCTAGGGACAAAAGTGGGTGGTGTTGCAGTTCACCCCCTCCAAATAGGCTTTCAGAGAGGCTCATGAAAGATCCACTTGTATAGTAAGACTCGGGTTATGCAACAGTCCAATCAAGGTGGTTCCATGGTGACACTTGAGCCACAAGAGAGGTCCCAGTCCTCATACTATAAAACAAGACTGAGGACCATAACCAAGCCCTTTCTTTTGCCACTCTTTTGTTATGATGATGGGTCCAGTCATCATCTGTGGCATGTGTATCTCTCTCTGTAAACCTATATCTTGCTCTTGCTCTATAATCCTATCTTTCTTTACTCAATAAATCTCACTTTCATGCTTCCCTTACTTTGGTATGTCTGGTCATTCTTCAGCCATGAGCGCACAAAGAACCAACATTTCAGACCCCGAAGCCAAGACAGTTTTGTGATACATGAAGACTATACAGTTTTTGAGGAGGTCTTTAAAAAAGATAATATAAAAAATGATTAAAATAGAAAATTAGATATTACCTCTGGGAAGTAGTCTATGCAATCCAGATGCCCTAAAGTTTAAGATTAAGTAGCTTCATAGTAAATTTATTTGTGATCCTGATGTCAGTGGTTTTGGGGAAGGAGGTAAACTAGATGCGTATTTTCAATTTACTGTCATTATTCAAAAGTCTCACTTGAATCACTTTATAAATGTGCTCACTCGACAATATCATGTTTGGGAAGAGTTCATCATTAATTTTTTTGTAGTACATTAGTGATAATTGAATTTTAATTTTGTTTGTTATATCAATAAATAACTGGAATATTTAATAGCCTTAGCATTCACACAATGATTTTTTTTAAATTTTACTCTTATCATATGTGTAAACTAATTTCAGAAAGGTAAAACTTACTGTCTTACAGGATCTGATTAAACAGTAACCCGATAAAAATGATTTGAAGAATCAAAATATATGACAAATACTTACGAGTGCTAAAGAAAAAACAACATGAAAGTGGGGAAAAGGAGAAACTTGGAGAAAAAGTACAATTTTTTTTTTTTAAAAAGTACAATTTTAAATGGGATGAAATATGTCGTAAAGAGATAACATTCAACAATCAATTGATCAACCCCTGGCTAAAAGCAACCCATTGAGAAACAACAGCAAGTGCAAAGCCCCTTAAGGCAGAAGCTACTTTGTGTATTCTAGAGACAAAGAGGAAGTTAGTGCACATAAAGTGCAGTAAGCAAGTATGTCCCAAATTATAGGAGGCAGGTTCAGAGTTGTAGGGACAGGCATATGAGGGTATATATGTGCAATCTATAGGCTATTATATGGAATATGGATTTTGGCTTTGAGACAGGTGGTTAACTATTTGAGGATTTTTTAACAGATTAAATGTTCAATTTGAGATATTTGTCATGGATAATTCCAAGATTTTTGGAAGAGTTTGTCCAAAATAAATGAAAGAGAAGATAGAGTATGTGCATATAGATGGGAAAAGAATAGAAACAATTAGAAGAAATGATTAAATTATGTAAGATATGTGGAATGATTACCAAAATGTGGATATAAAGAAGCACAAATATTATACTTGTTATATAAATTAAAATGCATATAAACACAAATGTCAATCTAGTCCATTGTAAAATCAATGAGCACTCTGATAAAAGCAAGTAACAAATTTCAACAAGCACTAAATACATCATTTTCAAAGAAGTGGTAAAATAATATATGTCTCCAGATAAAGTCATCTAGACTCGGGTAGACATTTTTTATCTTCTTGCCTTTATTTGAAATTTAGAAATTCTAATTCTAATTTCTATAAGTGTTCCTTCCTTAAAACATGTTTATTGATTTTTATAGATTAATATTCTCCTCTATCTACATATAAAATATATGTGCAAATATTTTATTTGTATGTGCACAAACCACAAATTATATGATTCTATCTTTAAATTGCCAAAAAGGCCACAATGAAGTTTAAAGAAGTTAGATGTTTATCTACTTATTTTATTTTGTTATATTTTTAACTGGTGATAATTGTATATATTCACGATGATGCCATGTGATGTTTTGATTCATGTATTCATGGTGAAATTATCAAATCAGGCTAATGAACATATATATATCACCTCACATATTTATCATTTGTTTGTGGTTAGAACATTTAAAATCCAATTTATTAGCAATTTTGAAATATAAAATTAGTTATGAACTATAGTCACTATGCTGGGCAATAAATCACCAGAATTTATTTTTCTTTTCTTTTTCTTCTTTTTTCTCATCCCATTCACACTCCATCCCAACAGAATTTATTTTTTCACAGAACAGTAATGCAAGTTTGTTACATATTCTTTGCACACACCCCAAAACAAAATCAAGTATTTAACTAGATGGAGATCGGGAGTGGCAACAAACTTATATCACATATAAAGACTATAAGAATTATGGGAACAAATTGAAAGATGATATGGGAACTTGACCATGACATTGCTGTTGTTGCTTAACATGATGCAGAATTCAAAGAAGAGTTTTGATAGGCTCTATTATTTTCAGCTGAGTTGGAAGAGCTTGGACATATTGTCTGGTATTATCACATGAGCCATAAAATCAGAAGAGATTAAAAAATAAAGACTAGTGAAGTTTAGCATATTATATACCTTTTGAATTTCAGGAAAAAATGTAGTCAAGATAAATAAGAAAAAGAGCATAAAAATAGCCTATTGATATTACTAGTTCACAATTACAAACCTCGATAGAGCTGTCTGTGTATAAAGGTAAATAAGCCAAGAAAGTGAAACTATCTACAAAAATAAAACATGCTAACTTTACTTAATCAGAAAAGCAGTATACTAAAGACAGCAGAATTGCATACTTTAAGAGAAGATACTTAACAAAGAAAAAGAAAAAAATGCTTTGTACTTTCAAGGAAACTAAAGCAAATACTAGAAGTATTGTTGGTGAAACTAAATTTCACGTGTTCTAGATTTAGAGATTCACAGAAGCATTTTTATTAATAATTTGAATCAGTTTTATTATAAAATGTTACAACAGAAATACAGAATTGTCCATGAATATAAAAACATGCTGAGTTTTTATTGTATACAACAAAAAGTTTGAATTGGGAGAAACAAAGAAAAACATAACCCAACAAGTTATTTTAAATTTAGCTAAATCTGAAATGATTAACAATAGGTAAAATCTGAGAAACATACCAATCCTGTTTTTTGACTTTCTACAATGATCTTAAACATGTTCAGAAATGTTGACATCTACAAAATAACATTTCATATTCATAAACATGGTGTATGTAATAAAATTATTTGACATGGTCCAGAGCCCGTTATGAGTGATGCCACAAGCAATAAAACCTATTTTACTCATGGTAAAGGAAATAGCATAGTCACATGTAATTTTCTTGAATCCTTTACTTCTCCCTAATTGTTTTAAAAATAGGATTTTTGTTTAGCTCTCTGAAATATGTCATATAGCTTTCTTGTCAGTACAGAGACCAAATTTAAAACATAGTACCTGGCAAAATAAATTAATTTTAGGTCCAGGTGAATCCTTTATTGATTTTTTTAAATGAAATCTCCTCCATCAAGGAAAATAGAGTTATTTAATTGTATTTTGTTTTCAAACAGGGTCTATTAGTATTTGATATTTTTGTTCTGAAACTGGAAATATACATAATACAACACATAAACAATGGGAAAAAATGTGACTGGCAAAGTGAATGAAAGAATGGAGGAGAAACTAAAGGGATACCTTAATTTTTAGGTTGAATCACCAATTTTCAGACAAAAAAATGCTCTTCAATAAGATTGATTATGAGACTTAGCCTGGGAAAGGTATATTTGTTTAATATATCTTAAATTAAAAGAACTGCCTCTGCTAGCATTCAGGTAAAGAATATAAGTTTTCCTCAATGTTTTCTTTAGAAGTTTTAGGTATTAGAAAATCATTAAAAAATTCCATAAATCAAATAAACAACTAGTGGAACTAATATTAATAGTAAATTTAGCCAATGCAAAGTTAATATATAAAATGTAATTGAATTCCTATATGCTAAAAAATTATCAAATATATAAATATCTGATAAGAGGATTCACATGATAGTAGTTTTAAGGTTGAGTAAATATTGCCCCAAAATATTATATGTGAGACAAAAGGTAGAATAGCCAACAGCTAAGATCTCACATAAATATGTAACCTATTATAGTTTACATATTTATTTATGACTAGAACACCAAAATGTGTGTCCAATCAGGCTAACTATCTTTTCTAAAGATCAGAAATAGATTTTCCCAGTCATAAGTGTACTTCCTTCCTAGGCATCATAATTTTAAAATAAGTTTTAAAATTTAAAGCATCATAATTTTAAAATAAGTAAGACTGATCAACTTTTGCCTCTTAGGTCTCCATTAACATATTTCTGAAATAAAATTCTGGAAAACCCACCCACAAAATCTCATTAAGCCTTATCTTATAAAATCTGGTATTATGGACACTCCACAAAAGTATCCCATTTTCTCACCTAATTCTCCTAAAGTTTCTGGCCAATGTCCCAGAATATCTACTGTGTAGATCTCAGGTGCTGGCACAATGCTGCCCTCAAGGTGTAGGTATGGATGGCCATGAGTTGATACCAAGAATAATAGCAGCTTGGAGACGAGTTTTAATATCCAAACTTGTACATTTCCTGTAGTATGTGTAATTTAGGACACTTTTGGTCAAGTACCAGGAAAACAAAAATGATAAAAACTGTCTTAAACTAAGGTAAATTTATTAATTCAATTAATGGAAAGATTGAAAAGGAAGGCAATTTTAGGGTTAGTTAACTAAGGATCTCAACAACATTATGAAGGAGTATTACCAACACTGTCAAGGACAGAAAATATCAATTATTCCCCTCTGCCATCATCAGCATGCCAGCTCCTATTCAAGTTTGACCTCTCGTGTTTATAAAATGAACAAAGCAATTTCAATAGTTCAATATTCATAAAGAAAAATCTAAACCCACAGGAGAAGACTGCATGTTCTTTCTATATATCCCTTTTTCAGAGAAGAGAAACTTTTTTAGAAGTCTCTCACACCCCAGCAGATTATTTCAAGTATTAACAATGCCTGTCAAAAATCTACAGAGATATGCAAAATGCCTGTGGGTTATCAATAAAATGAGAGCATAAGAGGTATGTGTGTAATATGCTCTTAAATTAGGATAATAGTAATTTTTATCCATTGAGATATTTTTAAATATGAAAAGATTGAATGTACTCAAAACAATATTTTTGGGCCTTTTGTTACATTGACAAGAGCAAAGAAATTCATTCTTTGCAGTTGACATTTCTAGCTCCTGTTGTGAATTCTTATTTCATAATGGTATTTTAAAAGGATGTCAGTTTTAAGTTATCCTTTGTTGATTTAATTCAAACTGGTAGGCACTTCTTTTTGTATTTGTTTTTGTCTTCTTTTTGTATGACACTTTTTGCTGCTATTGACGATATGTTTTGTGCATCTAAAATGAAAAAAACCCACAAAAGTTAGTGAATCATTATTATAAATAGTCTATCTTTCAAAATTAAACTCTGTAATAAATCTTTTTAGGTGAACTTATACAACACTGGATTTCTCATTCAATTATAGTATTTAATTTTATGAATTATATATTTGGTTAACATCTAGGAAATAGTTCAAATTTAGCAGCTTCTGGTGTGAAATTTGGATGGTCAGTCCTGTCTACAAATTCATAAGCTTCTTCTCTTAATATTTAAGTAGTCCTTAAACTACAGATTTTTAACAGTATTATTTTTTAGGAGAATCAAGAAACACTAAGTACTAATAATAGATGATAATAGCAACATATTACATGCTTACAATGTAACATGTTGCTCTAAGCGCTTCATATGTATCATCTCAAATAATATTTCTCAAATATAAAAACAATGGATATTATTTTATGCATTTTACTTACCTGGTATGGTGTTATGGACTTCCCTAGAGTCATGCAAAGTGGTTCTGTTGCCTGGGAGGATTTCCCTTCACTAGTGTCCTTCAGAGATTTCCCAGGAAGGAGGTGTAGTGCTACAGCTCTCCACTTCCAAGGGGGTGTAGTAACTAAGTATAAACCAGGCTCAAGTTTCATCTTGCTGTGTCAACTGATCATGGAGAATTCCTAATGAAGCCATACATACAGGTTGGGAGAGAAAAGATAACGGAGCAAAGGTAATGGACATTGGTCAATTTGCTACTTGTGCATGCACCTTACCTCTGCCTTCAGGCCAGCTTGAGCCCTTTCATTTGATAGTGAAGAGCTGCCGTGCATACTCATAGCTGTGGCATAATTAACCAGACAACAACATGTTCATGATGAACAATTCAGCTTTCAGTCTCCACTGAGGCCCAGTAGCAAGTCAAAACCTATTTCTTAAAAGGAAAGCAGTTATCTGCAGAGGACTACAGGGCTTTGCCTCCAAACTGTGATTCAACTATTGGAGCATGCCAAAGGCTGCAAACAGTATCTTTCTCCACCACTAACATTACCATTATATTGGCTGACTCGTATGACTCAAGTGGTAAAGTATTTTAAATGTCAGCCTGAGCCTGTTTCAGAGAGATTCACCTCTTTTTCTATGCCCCACTCAAAGCTAGCAGCTTCTCAGATCACAGTAAGTGGGGCAGAGTAAAACATTCAAATGAGGACTGCATTGCCTCTAAAATCAAGAGAGGATCACTAGGCATTGACTTCCCTTTTCTGTGTATGTCAGGAGGGGGTAGATGAAATATCTTATTCTTTCCCCTAAAAGAGATATCTCAACATAGTCCACAACACCAGACTGCAACAAATTTCACTGAAGTGAAAGGTCCCTGAATTTTTGTGGGATTTATTTCTTAACCTCTGACATACAAACTTCATGTAAATATGTCCAGAGGTAGTTGCTATTTTCTGGTCACTGAGTCTAATAAGCATAATACTATCAATGAAACGGACCAGTGTAATGTCTTATGGAAGGGAAAAATAGATCAAGTTCTCTGTAAAATAAATTGTTACATAGGACTATAGAGTTGAAATATCACCAAGGGAGGAGGATGAACACATACTGCTGGCCTTGCCACATGAAGAAAACAGATACATCTTGTGGTATTTACCAAGAAATAGAAAAAAGAAAAAGGAGGTGAGGGAGAAGCATTTGTCAGAAGAATAGTTGCAAGCCAGTATCTGAGGATGTGTTAATTTGCCCAAATAACAAAATCCACATCTGGAAATGCAGTTGCATTTGAAGTTACTGGAGTAAATTCACAGTAATTCGCTATTATTCTCCAAGATCCTTTTTTTTTTTCCTTTCTTTTCTACAAAGGCCAAATAGGCAAGTTAAGAGAGGAATATACCAAGATTAATCATCCTTGCATCTTTTAAGTCTTTAATGTACTAGTATATATATTTCATTCAGGAATGTGGTATTGGTTTTAATTTACTATTTTGTAGGTAAAGACAATTCTGGGGGGTTCCATGACATTCCCTACCATAACATCCCTCTCTACAAGTCTAAGTAATGTGGAGATTCTGCCAGTTGCTGAGTATGTTGATTCCAATTATGCATTCTGGAACCAGAGAAACAACCGTATGATGGGTTTGAGGACCCAATATAAAATTCCATTGATCGCTTCACTTTCATAAGCCTTTACTCTAAGTGATGAACCACAGTAATATCTCCTCGTACTAGCATCAGTTCAGAACCAGTATCCAGTAATCAATGAAATGTCTGATTATTTCACTTTCCTAAATGCATAGTCAACTTGCTTAATGGCTATTAGTTCTTTTGGAAAGGCTAAAGATTACCACTATAAATTGTTTTCTGGGACTCAAATTAGTTTTCTGTTCACTAGACCTAAATTTTTTTTGTTATGCAAACTACTTAAAAATTTAGTATAGTGCCCATCTATTTTCCTAGGAACAGTTTCATCAACTAGCCATTGCTATAGATCTCCGTGGATCAGGACATTCTGATTACTGCTTTGTCTCTCATGTTCATTATGTTAATAGTACCCACTTTTTCGTTGGTAATTAGGTGCCACCAGGTGGTGCTAATGCCATGAGATCCCTATTATTCTCATTGTATTTGGTGATTCCAGCTCAGCCACAGCAGTTCCCACTGTAATTTCCAACCTAAAAATTTATACCGTACTTTAGCCCTTCAAGAATTAGGGTCTAGGTTTAGTTTTCAGAAACCTCAGCCTCTGTCAGAGCAGATATAGTTTTCACTTCATGTATGTGGAGGCTGAGCTCAGAATATGAATCCCTGAGCTCATTCTTTTCTTTCCTCATTTTGTCTTGCTCAGTCAGGAGCAACCAGAATCTTATTATACTCACTAGTTTGACAAAAATGTTCTAAGATATCAAATCCATGGTCACTCAGCACCTTATCTCTTATAATTTTTTGATTAAGAGTATCCAGCAGATACTCTTAAGAATATTTTTTTGTGTTACTATTGCTACATAACACCATGGACCTTTCTCTTTCTCAGTAAAAATAGAATCATTAGTGCCTCTAAATCTAATCATGTAAAAAAACAATTCTGTGTCATACAGAGCCAATTCAAAAGTCATCCTTAAAATTTTGTTTTTCTAGAACTACTCTCAGTATCAAAATCTACATCAGTCAGGGTTCTTCAGAAAACCAGAACTAGTGAGAGATATACACTAAGATTTTTTTTTTTTTTTTAAGAAATTGGCTTACACAATGGTGGGAGCTAAGTAGTTGAGTTTCAAATCAACAGACAGGCCATCAGGAGGGTCATTCTCTATCTCCTGGAATTATGCAGAAACTACTACCCATGGTGGAATTTCTTCTTCTTTAAAGAAGCCTCAACTCTGCTTTTAAGGCCTTTCTACTGATTCAATCAGGTTCACCCAGATTATCTAGTATAATATTCCTTACTTAAACTGATAATGATTAACTGATTATGGAGTTTAATCACATCTACAAAATATACTTTCACATCAACATCTAAGTTAGTACCTGATTAAATAACTGGGAATTGTTTCGTACACAAGTTGATGCATAAAAATGACCATAACATTAACAAAAAGGAATTGCATAGTTTATATCAGAGGCCATTTCTTCAGAAAATAAAGAATTTGTATTCCCTTCTAAGGAGTTTGGATTGTCTCCTATGAAAGATGAAGTGATGCCAAAAAATTTTAGACAGGAAAATTGCCAAGATTTGAGCTCATTTTATTGTGAGAACTCTGGGCCCATTGTGAGTAATGCCGTAAGACTTCTCTAATAAAGATCTTGAAATACAGACTTGGGAGTCATCAGAATAGAAATGGTAGGAGGTGTATGCTATGGGAATGGGTTATATCACTCATGAATCAGTTTAATTATGGTTATATTTAAAAATCACATTTCTTGAGTGCTTAGACTATGTTCAAAACTACATTAAGAATAAATAATACTAACTTGATAAAAAATACTGCTCTTGCCTATAGGACCTGATAGTGAAGAGGTACTAAACTTGTAAAG
The DNA here is from genome assembly GCF_040939455.1 of Microcebus murinus. Lineage (NCBI taxonomy): Eukaryota > Metazoa > Chordata > Mammalia > Primates > Cheirogaleidae > Microcebus > Microcebus murinus. The sequence continues at coordinate 22,124,906 of NC_134114.1, forward strand.
AGAAAACTCTAAATACCAATAAAAAACTATGACTATGTAGTGACTGAGATATAGATTAATATGAGTGTGGTGGAGGGATGTCAGTGTGATGGGGACAAGAAAAGTTCCAGAAACAAGACTAATACATTGAATATAATAAGAGAGCCTAGGGGAAGAACACTCTTTTTTAACAAAATGGACAAAGTCGAAGAAATTAAAATTCAATATTTAGCTTGAATGCCCAGGGGAATTGAGAAAAACTCATAGAGAATAGTGTTACAGAAACTAAGAAAGGTCATTTTGAAGAATGAATTAATAGACCGCAGATTAAATAGTGCAGCAAGGTCAAGTGAGACAGGAACTGAAGAAGATTCATTATATTTTGAAACTAAAAGGTAATTTCCCTCAGTTTGTGAACTGGGGAAAATAGTTTTATTAGAAATGTAAAGGATAGAAGTCTTACCATAGTAGATTGAGGAGCTAATGAGAGGTCAGAAAATGACAATATTTGCAGACTATAGAAGCTTGGCTTTAAAACAAACCATATTAGGTTGTTATAGGAGAATAGAGACATGGGCTGTTTTGTGTTGTTTGTGAATGGTAATGTAGCAACATTTTAGAAAAGGGAAAAATAATTCAGTGGTTCGTAAAACATTAAAGGAGCAGGAAATGATGCAACATCTAGAACATAAGATCACAAGGACATGGACTTTCTATTTGTTTGGTTTGCTTCTGTATCACATGCATAGTAGTTAATCAAAAATATTTGCAGAATGAATGAATAAGTTAGACAAATCAATAAAAATTAAGAGATAACAAACTTCTATGCCCAAAACTGGCTGATGAGAGAAAATGTTCATGATAATTATACAATAAGACCAATTCATCCATGTAAGAGAATGGACAGAAAATTATGTTTGTAGTATTTACCCATTTGCTATATTCTGGTATATTTTCTAATTTAATTTGGTCCTATAAAAATTCCTTTATTTAAATACAATTTTCCCATAATCACAAAATGTAAAACTGAGGTTCAGAGAATTTAACAGATAGGAGAATCCACAAATTTGAATCAAAATCATTCTAATTTCATAATCGTCATACTAGATGATAAATCATAAACTATATGATAGGTTCTATATTGTTTTTCCTTTATTCTTTTGGTTGAAAAAATAGAAAACCTATTGCTCTTGTTAATGAAGTAAGATCAAATACTACTTGTGTCTATATATATTCTGATTTTAAGGATGTAATATGTAATTATTCAGGTATATATTAATATATTCAATAATATTAAGCATCCTGTTACAGATATTGGTCCATCCAGCACTTCCTCAGAGGTGGCTTCTCCAACCTTCACTCTAGGGTAGGTAATTCTCTTACATGGTCCATATCACAAATGTCTTAAAAAATTGTCTTAGATGAAGAAATTAGGCTTCTCTTCCCTTGTGTCTTAGATGCAGTTTCCTTGAATGATGAGCCAAGACAAGGCATAAGTGCAATTGATTTCTTGGGCAGAATGTTTGCCAAACAGAAAGAGTGAGAGATAAAAATGGTGGTGAAGAAAAATGAGAAGCAAATGAACTTGCAAGGACTTCACAACCTGTGGATAGGTTTAGCTAGCAGCTACACAAGAGTTCTCTCTCTCTGTCGGGGGGATATCTTTCCAGAGGCTGTACAAAAATCTGTGTTTCCAAATTGTCCACCATAGAGATTAAAGGGGAAAAATGTGTCTGCTATTTCCTCCCAATCTCCTGTTGGTGAGAGTTTTTCCATGTGGAGTTCACCTCCATCACACACCAGAAAGCATTGCCTGTTCACTTTTCCAGCTTCTGAGGAAGTCAGATTCCATGTATTAAGTGGTATTTTAACCACATTCCAGATCCAAAAGTTTATGCCCTCAAATGGTAGAATCATGTGCATTAGCATAGTGACCTCTGCTTCTTATTCAGGACAGAGAAAGAGAGAGAGAGAGAGTGAGGGATGAGGGAGAAAGAGAGAGAGAAGCAACATGATGCAGGAGATAAATAATGCCCATTGAAAACAAGGAAAGGAAGAACATATGCACAATATAATTTGTCTCACTTGTTTCAGAAAAAGTTCTACTTTTCTTTGTATTTCTCTATGCAGAAGAGAAATACAAGGAAGAGGCACAGGTGAATAGGCTTCTATTCTCCTTGCTGCAAAAGAAAGTATACTTCCAGAGAACAAAAGCACTAAGTAGATGTGATTACTTTATGAGATTTTTATTTATAAATTTGGTGATAACTTCTTTCAAGCTTGCCCATTAAAAAAGAAGAAATGGATCTGTGGGGACATAGGATTACTTACAAATTTTATTCTAAAATAATTTTACTTCACAAAAACAAAATGTGTTACAAATTTTTTTGAATACCATAAAGAGACAGAGGCCCAATCAAGAATTTCTCTTGATGATGATCTTAGATCTAGCCTATCTTTTTTAATGTTCTCTGGACAAAAAGACCTTAGAAGAAAACCAATGCTGCCAGGTCACAATTCATGAGTGAATATTAGATATGCATTCACCCTCAACCACATTTATCTTGAAGGTGAGAATCCTGAGACCATCAGAATATTTTGCCTTGTTAAAAGGATAAAACAATAGGGATAATGAAAAATGAATATCACATCCTTATTTTTAATGGCACCTGATAAATAAGAGTTTTATAAATTTCTTGCTCTTGTGAAATTTAAATGAACCTTAAGGCTGAGTAAGAGATGGTTAAAATAGTATTTTTTAATAACTCTTGCTTATCCAAAGAGTTTCTTGCACAAGATGGCTTTCCACACTTTTCTAATATAGTAGACTCTGTGCTTTCTGATTTGAGGAAAGAGTTATGGGAAACAGAGACTTGACAGCTGTCAAGTTCTTTGTCCAAATTTAATCAGGAATCAGCCAGAGAGGAATGTCCTAATCCATCAACACCTGCTTGGGATAAGTAGTAAACCCACCAGAGACAGAGCCAAGTATAGTGATTTAATTAATTGAAAGGCTTTTGGCAACTTATCAACATGTGGTGCTTCAGAGTAATTTCCAGTATCAACTAATGTGGAACAGAATCTATGTATAAGTATCTCAAAACTCTATGTTTAATTTATTAGAAAGTTATTTTTAAGAATACTAGTTAATTTGAAAGGATTTCAGAGTACCAGGAAAAGATACACAAGAACGTCTTAATTTTTCGTTTTAAATTGGTATTTACTGTTTCCTACAACTCTTAGATGGCAAAATTTCATAAATATTCATAGTCTGATGCAGAACTATACTTCTGTATGAGTGACATTTTATACAGCTAACATGGTGCTGTTTAAATTGATGTGTGGGTGTTCCAAGATGAAGCTATATTTATAGCTATTGTTCCAAAATGCATATGTAATAGCCCAAAGACAGTTATTTCACAATTAGATGGCAAATCAAAGTCATGATTTAGTCTTATTTTTTCCTCACATGGCAACTTGGCCTGTCATGTTAGACAAATCCATGGCTCTCATTTAGTCACTTATTTTACTTACACAATTATTCAAATACTTATTTCATAATTTATTTCCCATACAAACCAGTGTATTAATCTCCCCTCTTCATCCCTGACCTTTGGTCACTGCACTCTTAGTCTAGCCAACATAGATATTGTTAATATGTAACCTTTTTCCAACTCTGTCTCCCCTAGATTCAGTGGATTGCAAATATATATCTTAATATCATATCTTTTGATAGACTATCTGTATGTAAAGATTAATTTAAAACACTTTATTGTCCAAAAAGACTTTGTTAATCTCATCAAACAGAATCTAATGCCTTCTTTTTTTGAAATCCACATAAGAATATGGTCTTCTATCAGACAACTGACTTGTTTGGAAAAAAAAAAAAAAAAAAAAAAGAATATGGTCTTCTCTTTTGGTTTGTGGTTTCCATTTTTGCTTGTTTGTTTCATTTATTTGCTTTTTGTTTTTTATTGGGGGTAGCTGGGTGGACATCTTAAACATATGCGCTTAATGATATTATTTTCCACTATGACATTGTAGTCTTTGAAGAACAAGAATATTTTAGCCTTTTAGGGGGTAGGGGTGGAGGGTTGTTTGTTTGTTTGTTTGTTTTGCTATTCAGCTTTAATTCCCCATAATCTAGTACTGTGTATTGAACTAACCATTTTATTAAGTTATAAAAACCCTTTAAGGCATATGCTTGCAAATTCATTGTTACTTAAAGTGACACAAACTTCAAAACTCTTAAATATTTATCTCTACCTTTAAAAACTGCCTTTCTCTAAATAATATATACATGAGTATTTTGGACATCCAATTTATAGCCACGATGGTTTCCAATACCCCCACCAAACCAACTCAAATTTTTGTTCTTCCAAATTCACCTGTTAATTAAAAAATTTTTACAATCATGCACCTAAAAATCATCCTTCCTGTCCCCTCCTCTGTATAATCAACTTACTCAACATTATTATTTTTTTCTTTTACTATTTCTGTATTTTATATTGCAGGAATGACTATGAACATGTGGAACCCACTCATAAATAAAAATTTAAAGCATATTATCAATCTAATTTCTCCTGCATAATGTCCTTGTTTCCTTTTTCTGCATAGATTTTCACTTATTTAAAAATTCTAATTCTTTCCCCTACCCAGTCAGAAGTCTTCATTCACATCAATAAAAAGAAATGAAACTACACTAAACATTTTACATGTATCTGCTCCACTTGTAGACTTCTTTCTCTTTAAGCCCATTATTACTCCTTATATTGCTTTGAAGAATAATTAGACTTTTAATCCTTTCCAAATTCAGTCATTATTTACCTCTTTTGCTCATCCCCATTTTTCTTACTGTCTCTTCCAGTGTCTTGTTCTCTTGAATGCTTTTCCTTTTACATTGTCAAACATTCCGCAGTCACAGTCATTAGGTCCTTCCTATAAATATAAAAATGCACTCAATTTTTCTAATAAACTTTGCTTTCATTTCTCTTACCAATATGCTATAATCATCTATTTTCTTACTGGTCTTAGAAATCATAGATCATCTCCTCTACTACAGTCTGTTAGAGCCAAGTAACTACTTCAATCTCATATTCAAAGGGAGGTAAATTAGATTCTAACTCTTAAAAATGAGAAGTGTCTGAGAATTTGTATATTAATTTTAAATCCTCCATTATACTTTTTATACCATTTTTGTACATATATTCATTCCATTATATCTAAGTTAATCTAACAGTGTTCTCCAACATCTTCTATTTACCTTCTATTAATTGCACAATTCTGTCAATCAATGTTTCCCAAATCCTGTTATGTTCCCTCATACTCTTTTGTAATGTAGAATGGATCACTGATTATTCGTGTACTTACTATGAATACTTCACTTTGCCATTTATATTTGTCTGTAGGTTTTCCCTCTCAGTTAATGATACTTTTTGTTTGTGCTTAAATTTAATTTCTAACCTGAATTTCTAGTAATTCTATTCCCAAAGAGTTGCTAACTTTATGTAATTTTATTTTGATACACACTTCACTCTTTCTTGGCTGCTTAACCTTTTCCTCTATTCCAATTTTCAATTCTCTCTTTATCATGGTATTTTCTGAAAGACAATTATAAATTAAGATTACAATTTGGGGTTTGGGAATTGTTTAAGTAGGATTTGTATTAGTTATTCTTTGAATACTTGGTACAATTCAGCAGTGAAATCATCAGGTCCTAGGCTTTTCTTTGATGAGAGACTTTATTACTTCTTCTATGTCATTACTTGTTATTGCTTTATTCAGGTTTTGGATTTCTTCTTGATTCAATCTTGGTAGGTTGTACATGTCTGGGAATTCATCAATTTCTTCTAGGTTTTCCAATTTATTGGCATACAGTTACTCATAGTAGTCTCTAATGATTCTTTGGATTTTCTCAGTAGCAGTTGTAATGTCTCCTTTTCCATCTCTGATTTCATTTATCTGAGTCTTCTCCATTTTTTTTAGTCTGTTTAAAAGTGTATGAATTTTATTTATCTTTGCAGAAAAACAACTTTTTGTTTTGTTGATCTTTTGTGAGTTATTTTATGTTTCAGTTTTGCTTATTTCTGCTCTAATCTTCATTAATTCTTTTCTTCAACTAATTTTGCTTTAAGTTTGCTCTTATTTTTCTTGTTCTTTAAGATAAATTTTTAAGTTGTTTAAAGTTTTTCTACTTTTTTGATGTAGGAACTTACTGTTCTAAAATTTACTCATATTATTGTTTTTTTTCTATACCATACGTTTTCATATGTTGTGTTTTCATTTTCACTTGTTTCAATACATTTTTTAATTTCATTCTTAATTTCTCCATTGACACACTGGTCATTCAGAGTCATATTGTTTATTTTCTGTGTGTTTGTATAGTTTACCAGTGTTCCTCTTGTTATTGATTTCTAATTTTTTTCCAGCATATTATGGGGATACAAATACTTAGGTTATATATATTGCCTTTGCCCCATTGTGATCAGAGAAAATATTTGATATAATTTTAATTTTTTTAAATTTTAATACATGTTTTGTAGCTTAACATATGGTCTATCCTTGAGAATGATACATGAGCTGAGGAGAAGAACATGCATTCCATAGCTGTTGGATGAAATGTTCTATAAATATCTATTAGGTCTTTTTGGCCTATAGTGCAGAGTAAGTCCAATGTTTCCTTGTTAATTTTCTGTCTGGATGACCTCTACAATACAGATAGATGAGGGTTGAAGTCTCCAGTGATTATTGTATTGGGGTCTATTTCTGTGTTTAGCTCTGAAAATATTTGTTGTGTATATCCAGGCATTCCAGTGGTGGATGCATATATATTCAGGCACAAATTTTTCTACATTCTGATCAAATTAAATTTGGGCCCCTTTTCATGGGTATTCTTTCAGGCTCGTCTTTGAAGTTTGTTCTGGTCCAAAGAGGGACTATTATCAGCAATCTCTTTCTTTGGTTCTCTCTGGTAAACTTGTAACTTATGTAAAGTTTAGCTCATTAGTTTGAAGTTACCAGCCTATTCTTACATTTTTAGCACCATTGTGTCCTAAAATGGAATTAGGCCTAATCTTTCCCAAACTCTGTTCCAAATAAATATAGTTCTTTGGGGGATAGATTCAGAGGCTCCACCTGGGCAAAAGCATTGTGTTACTTTTTCATACCTGAGCAGAGATAAGTGGCCCAATTCTCTTGGAATGACACCTCTTCTGTACGAGTATGGTACATAGCAAGGGCAGTAGTCCATGGTCTTTTGGACTTTTCTCCAAGAATGGAACCTCAACCCTATGGCAATCTGCACTGAGAGCTATTTGGGTTCCCATACTTTCATCCTGCCATGCCTGAACTGGAACTTCTACCCTACAAGTGGGACTAGGTAGAGGAAGATGGTCCCAGTCTTCTCAGCTGTTCTTGCTTAGTTGAGAAATGTTGCAATATGAAGCAATTGTGTATAATAAATGCTGATGGTCTATTTCTGCTGGAGAGATACCCTAGTCCTTGACTGGTTTCTGGAGGAGTGGGAAGCCCTGTGTTTTTGTTTGCACCTGGAAAAGTAGAAATTTCTTCATACTGAGCTTGTAGGTAGAGAAGTGGGTCACATCTACATGTCAGAACTCACTATTCTTAACAGGATCTGTTTGACTTGCTTTAATAAATGCATTTTTATTTGCTGCACTCTCAGGATAATTTCTAGAGATTTATAAATGGTAGTTATAAATTTATAATTTTCACTAGTTATATAGTTTCACTAGACAGTATGTCTACAGAGATCTATATGTCACCATTCCAGAAATTAGAAATCTCTCATAAGATTTAAAAATGTGTGGAAACATTTTACTTGTGAAGGGCATTTGTTGATTTTCAAAATGTTGTAAAACTAGATTTTCACTTTTCTTTATTGCTGCATCCATACATGAACACCTGGTATTCTCAATTCTGAATAGCACTGGTACCAGATGGAATGTGAGCTATTATATGACTCATCTGGAAAATGGTACCTATCTTCCTGTGTTAACTTTTCCAGCTTTTCTCTTCAGTACTTTGTGAAAAGACAAGTGTAATATTATAGAACCTTTCATACTCCTAGGATGAAGGATGTGAATGGTCTCCAATTAATATAAATAATATTTATGTGATGGGATTTTCATTTCTGACAAATGAAGTAAACAATACTATTTTACTTACTGAGTCTTCTTCTCAACGTATCTAATAATTGACTTTATGGTACTGTTTTCAATCTTTTCAGTATCCCCCAAATCAACATGAAATAATGCGTATTTAGTTTACTAAAATCCTATTTATAAAATGTCATGGCTAACTCTTTGTATCTCCAGTAGAGCAGGGTCATAAGGTGTAAAATTGTGCTATATAAACCTAGAGGACACAAATCTAACCACTTCATCATACAGATTGGTAAACTGAGGTTCACAAAGACTACCTACTTTGTCCGAGGTAATATAAATAGTAAATAACTGAATATATGAGCTCATGAATCTAGGTTATATTTTCTTCCTACTACACGTTTTCTTCCTACTACATTTCTTCCTACCACTTATCTTTCCAAAGAACAAAAATAATTCTATCATTTTTGTCTTTTAAAAAATATATACATGGCATTTGATCTAATTTATGAGCTCCAAAGAATAATCCATCAGTAAAAGAAAAGAACTATGTAGCTTTATGTGACTATACATATAGTGATCAATAGCTACTGGCAACTTTATTTTTTTCACTTTTATTGCCCTGAGTATTACTGAAGAAGTCAAAATATTGTAATTTATTGGAAGCAGAGAAGGGACATTTCATTCTCCATCTCTTGGTAGTTTCTGATGTTACACTATATAACTATGATTGGTGAGCTTGGGGAAAGTTTTAGGAACAATTAAATGTCAGTATGACACTAATTTTCTTTTTAGGGAATCCAGAGGTAAGAATGTGGCTATAGCTATTTTTTTTTTTTGTCATAGATTTATCTATAAAGGGAGGGAGACATAGCCGGAACTCTAGTAAGTGAATGATATTATTAATTATTAAATTAAATCATTTGTTGAAATATTTATATAATTCAGTAAAACACTACCTTCTGTTTCCTTCTTTCTTAATTCTAAGAGTGTAAATCCTAATTTTTAATCAATATTGAATTGAATTTTGGAAAACTAATAATAAAGATTCAATTCCAAATCAGTCTTGCATACTTCAGTCTTTCTCATAGATGTGTTTAGGCTTTTATCTTTCCAATAGCTCACCATTCAACATTTCATCTATTAGATCAATAAAGTATGTGCTCATGGTATACATTGTGTTTAGAATAAATTTCAACATTAAAAATAATTTTTATCACTCTACAATGCATTCATTTAGTAAAATCGTTTTTTGTAACAAGAAGGTCCATACAGAAGATCAAAATATTTCTTGAAATCAGAAGTGAATGTGAACCACATAAACATGTAACACTAAAGCCAAACTGAAAATGTCCTTTAGCCAAAGTCCCCTTATAAATTATAAATTATAAATAAAGTCCCCTTATAAGCCAAAGTCCCCACATAAACTCTTGTGACCATTCTAACAGTATCCAACACGAGGGAAATGTGATTGTGGAAAAAACATGGAGAGAAAGACATAGCAATGTTAGCTAATTGCAGTTAAAATAGGTTATTTTGGAAAATTTATTAAAAAATACATGCTTGGCTCTTCCACAGGACCAGCTTCGCAAGCCTGCTGACATCCACCAGGAAACGGAGGGATACGAGAGTCTACAGCCTAAAGCAAAGGTGAAGCGGTTATTCTTCCACAAAACCCGGGGAATCAGAGATATACATCAGGGAGGAAGCAAGGTGCGGTTTAAGCCGCTGCTGGCTGGCAGTGGCATCAGCCCTACCTGGTGCTGAGAGACACCCCCTCCTACACTGAGCTCCACATCCACATAGGCCAAGAAGGGCCTGAAGTTGGTGGGAAGTGGTAGCACCGGGAAAAGCTGTGTGGAGAGAAGAATAGAGCAGGGAACATTTTGAGTTCTTCAGAGCACACAGCTGAGGCAGTTTCAGGTGGGGGAGGGTCCAAACCCAGCAGCCATTCTCCATGCTGCAGGAACCAGAGCCCACTCTGGCATCTCCCTGCAGAATACTCCCAGGTCCAGGTTAAGAGGAGTATACACAAAAAGAGGCTTTGATATTGGATATAGTTGAGGTTTTGGATAGTGCTGAGTGGACAGAGTGCACAAAGCTAGACTCCTTGATCCATCAGACACCCCTCCCTCTGCTCCTCCAACACCACTCCTTTCTCCCCATTCTGGCAGACTGACTTGGACTCAGTGTCTAGAGGGGAGGTGCAGAGAGAGTGCTGGTACATGCCTCTGCTCCACCAATCTGATATTGGACCATCTCTTCCTGCACAAGTGGCATGCACTCTGTGCTCAAAGAATGGAGCCCACCTGGGAAGGACTGAGCCCTGAAGGAGGCTGCCTTTTGTGGATATAAGGTAGAGAGACTTTGTGACCCACACCCTCCTATGACATGGGGCCAGGCCCTTGGCTCCAAAGCTGAGATGGAGACCGTTCCCCTTTCTGCCACTTATCTCCATTTGTGTAATTAAAGAGGCAGAAGAAGAAGATTGGAGGGTCCAGCTGCCCCACCTGTCAATTTCTGGACAGTCTCTCCCTGCACAAGTCTCCCGCACTGTGTGTCCAGACTGCAGAGCCCACCTGGGCAGGATGAGCTGTGAAGAAGGCCACTTTTTGTACTTATAAGGTGGAGAGACTTTATCACCCACACCCTCCTGTGACTTGGGGCCAGGCCCTTGGCTCCAAAAGTTCTGCACCTGCCTGGGAGCAGAACTGAGATAGAGACTGTTCCCGTTCCTGCCACTTATCTCCATCTGTGTCATTAAAGAGGCAGAAGATGGTGATTGCGGGGTCTGGCTGCCCCGCCTGTCAGTTTCTGGATAGTCTTTCCCTTCACAAGTCTCTCGCGCTCTGTGTCCAGAGAGCAGAGCCCACCTAGGCAAGACCGAGCCACAAAGGAGGATACAAAGGTGGAGAGACTTTACCACCCACACCCTCCTGATGGGGCTGGGCCCTTGACACCAAAGGTTCTGTCCCCACCTTGGGACGGAGTTGAGATAGAGGCTGTTCCCCTTCCTGCCGCTTATCTCCATTTGTGTAATTAAAGAGGCAGAAGACAGAGATTGGTGGGTCCAGCTACCCTGCCTGTCTGTTTATGGACAGAGTAATATCAGACACTATCATAGTGCCTCCCTCTTCAATCTAGGGGTTGAGAGTGAACTCACACTCACAAGAGCTATCTAACCCCTGAGTCTCTGAGCAAGGGGCCTAAACCTATTAATGTCAATAGACATATGGTGAAGATATTAGACCAAAAATTACCCAACAGAATCAAAATCCTCTAAGTCACTATAGGACTGGACCATATACCCCCAGCCCTGCCATAGATTAATCCTTAGGAACACCAGAAGTTAGCCAATAACCCAGCCCCAGCATCTCTGGTCCTTGACAAAACACCCAGATGAGAAAGAACCAGTGGAAGAACACAGGAAACATGAAAAAGCAGAGAGAAAAGTCACCTCCAAAAGATAATACTCGACCTCCAACAAATGACATCAACTTACATGATTGGATTAAACTGATGAAAGAAAATTTCAAATATGGATTGTCAGAAAGCTCAAGGGAATTGAAGAGAAAATAGAATCACAACACAGAGAAACCTCAAGAACAAGAAGGAAATGAATGACAAATTCTCCAAAGAAATTGAAATTATTCGGAAGAACCAAGCAGAAATCTTGGCAATGAAGGAAGCAATCAAGGATTTCCATAATACAGTATAAAGCATCAAGAACAGGATGGACCATGCAGAGGAAAGAATCTCAGAGCTTGAAGATTATGTCTATGTGCTAAACAAATCAGAGGAAGAAAGGGAACACAGAAACAAGAAACAAGACCAAAGCTTACAAGAAGTATGGGATTATGTAAAAAAGCCGAACCTCAGGGTGATCAGGATACCAGAAAAAGACGAGGAACAATCACAAGGGCTGGAAAACTTATGTCATGGAATACTCAAGGAAAACATGCCAGGCCTGGCCGGAAGTCTTGATATCCAAATACAAGAAGCACACAGAACACCTAGGAGACTCAACATGAAAAGGTAATCACCTCATCTCTTGGTCATTAGGTTGACCAAAGTAAATGTGAAAGAAGCAATACTCCATTCAGCAAAACGAAAACAACAATTAACCTATAAAGGAAAACCTATCAGACTAACAGCAGACTTCTCATCTGAAATTACAAGCCAGGAGAGATTGGGTGCCTATTTTTAACCTTCTAAAACAGAACAAAGCCCAACCTAGAATTCTTTATCCGACAAAATTAAGTTTCATCTATGAAGGAGAAATAAAGTCCTTCTAAGACAAGCAATCACTGAAGGAATATGCAAAGTCCAGACCAGCCCTACAGGGAGTTCTCATACCTGAATTTCTAACCAAACAAGGCAATAGACACTCCTCAAAGTAAAAACTTCAAAGAATTAAAGTTTAAATCTCAATCTACGTGATGGCACAAGGAATAAGAAAAAGCAACAAGCCTTCACTCAACAGTATGAATGGTAATCTTCCTCCAATTTCAATCCTTTTTTTTTTTTTTTTTTGAGACAGAGTCTCACTTTGTTGCCCAGGCTAGAGTGAGTGCTGTGGCGTCAGCCTGGCTCACAGCAACCTCAATCTCTGGGGCTCAGTGATCCTACTGCCTCAGCCTCCTGAGTAGCTGGGACTACAGGCATGCGCCACCATGCCCAGCTAATTTTTTTTTTGTATATATATTTTTAGTTGGTCAATTAATTTATTTCTATTTTTGGTAGAGACGGGGTCTCGCTCAGGCTGGTTTTGAACTCCTGACCTTGAGCAATCCGCCCGCCTCGGCCTCCCAGAGTGCTAGGATTACAGGCGTGAGCCACCACGCCCGGCCTTCAATCCTTTTAATAAATGGTTTAAACTATCCTCTGAAGAGGCATAGACTGGCAGAGTGGATAAAACTCCACAAGCCTAGCATCTGCTGTCTATAGGAAACACATCTAACCCACAGAGATGACTTACAGCTGAAGTTCAAGGGATAGAAAGCTATCATCCAGTCAAACGGAAGTCAAAAGAATGCCGGGGTACCTGTACTATTTGCAGATAACATAAGCTTTAAAATAACAAAAGTAAAAAAGGATAAAGAAGGACATTTTATACTGGTGAAAGAGAAGATCCAACAAGAAGATTTAACAATTCTTAATATCTATGCACCCAATGCAGGAGCACTCAATTACATAAAGCAAACCTTGTCTAATCTAAACACCACATTACACAACACTGCTATAGTAGCAGGGGACTTCAACACTCCACTGAATGATCTGGATAGATTCTCCAAACAGAAAATAAGCAAGAAATAATGGACCTCAACAGAGCCCTTGATCAAAAAGGTCTGACAGATCTCTATAAAACATTCCACCCAAATAAATTTGAATTTACATTCTTCTCAGCAGCCCATGGATCCTTCTCCAAAATTGATCACATCCTAGGCCACAAATCAGATCTGAAAAAATTCAAGAAAATATAAATTATACATTGTATCTTTTCTGACCATAATGGTAAGAAATTACAGTTCAATTCCAACAGAAACTCTCAACGCCTCACAAAATCATGAAAACTAAACAATCTATTATTGAAAAACTATTGGGTCAAAGAAGAAATCCAGAGGGAAATCAAGAATTTCATTGACCAAAATGATACTCGTGATACTTGTTACCAAAACCTGTGGGATATAGCAAAAGCTTACCTGAGAGGAAAACTAATAGCAATTAACACTCATATCCAAAAAATGCAAAGCTTAAATACTGACAACCTAATGAATAAGCTCAAGTAACTGGAAAAAGAAGAGCAAACAACTTCCAATTCTAGTACGAGAAAAGAAATAATGAAGATCAAAGCAGAACTGAATAAAATGTAGAACAAGAGAACTATACTAAAGATCAACAAAACCAGAAGCTGGTTTTTTGAAAAGATAAACAAAATTGATAGCCCTCTAGATTGACAAGGAGACGAACGGAAAGGACTCTAATGAACTCAATAAGAAATGAAAAAGGAGAGATCACAACAGACACCATAGGAATACAAAACATTATATTTGATTACCATAAAAAACTACATGCCCAAAAACTACAGAATTAAAATGAAATGGAAAAATTCCTAGATTCATACAACCTCTCTAAGTTCACCCAAGAGGTAACAGATCTCCTGAATAGACCAATCTCAAGTTCAGAATTTGAAGCAGTAATTAAAAACCTCCCCAGCAGAAAAGTCCCTTACTGGATGGTTACACTTCAGAGTTCTACCAAACATACAAAGATGAATTCATACCTATACTACAGAAACTATTCAACACCATTGAGAAAGATGATATCCTTTCTAACTCATTCTATGAAGCCAGTAACACCTTGATACAAAGCCAGGAAAGGATGTAACAAGAAAAGAAAATTATAGACCAATATCCCTCATGAATACAGATGCAAAAATCCTAAATAAAATTTTAGCAAATAGAATTCAGCAGCACTTCAAAAAATAATTCACCATGACCAGGTGGGCTTTATTCCAGGGATGCAAGGCTGGTTTAGCATACACAAGTCTATAAATGAAATTCACTTCATAAATAAAATCAAGAACAAAGACCATATGATTCTGGCAATAGATGCAGAAAAAGCATTTGACAAAGTCCATCACACCTTTATGATAAAAACTCTTAACAGAATAGGCATAGACGGTTCATACCTTAAACTTATCAAATCCATATATGACAAATCCGCTGCTGATATCATTCTAAATGGGGAAAAATTGAAATCATTCCCTCTTCAATCCAGAACTAGACAAGGATTCCCACTGTCTCCTCTTCTATTCAACATAGTGCTCGAAATCCTAGCTATAGCAATCAGACAAGAGAGGGGTTTGAAGGGCATCCAAGTGGGAGCAGATGAGATCAAAATTCGCTCTTTGCAAATAATATGATATTATACCTAGAAAACCCAATGGATTCATCCAAGAGACTCCTAGATTCAATAAATAAATTTGGTAAATTTTCAGGTTATCAAATCAATATACACAAATCAGAAGCATTCATATATGCCAAGAACCATCAAGCAGTAACTCAAATATAAAATGCAATACCCTTTACTATAGCCCCAAGGAAAATTAAATATCTAGGAATATTCTTAATGAAAGATACGAAAGATTTATACAAGGAAAACTACAAAACACTAAAATAAGAAATTGCAGATGATTTGAACAGATGGAAAAATCTACCTTGTTCATGGATTGGCAGAATCAATATTGTTAAAATGTCAATATTACCTAAAGTTATCTACAGAATTAATGCAATCCCCATGAAAATATCACCAACATTCTTTACAGATCTAGAAAAAATAACTCTGCACTTTGTATGGAACCAGAAGAAACCTCGTATAGCCAAAGCAATCTTAAGTAAAAAGAATAAACTGGGAGGCATCAGTCTTCCTGACTTCAAGCTATACTATAAAGCAATAATAGTTAATTCAGCCTGGTACTTGCACAAGAACAGAAGCATTGATATCTGGAATAGATCTGGGATACCAGAGATGAAACCATCAGTATACGGCAACATAATCTTTGATAAAGCAGACAAAAATATACAATGGGGAAAAGAATCTCTCTTCAATAAATGGTGCTGGGAAAACTGGTTACCTACACGCAGAAGATGGAAACAGGATCCCTACCTCTCACATCTCACAAAAATTCACTAAAGATGGATAACTGACTTAAACATAAGGCATGAAAACTTAAGAATCCTAGAAGAAGAAGTTAGGAAAACCCTATCAGACATTGGTCTAGACAAAGAATTTTTGAGGAAAACCCCCAAGGCAATCACAGCTACAGCTGTGTCAAAAATAAACAAATGGAATCTAATCAAATTAAAAAGTTTCTGCACAGCTAAGGAAACCATCATTAGAGCAAATAGACAACCCACAGAGTGGGAGAAAATACTTGTTCTCTACACCTCTGATAAAGGTCTAATAACAAGAATCTATCTGGAACTTAAAAGAATAAACAAGAAAAAATCAAACAACCCCATCAAGAAATGGGCAATGGAAATGAACAGAAACTTTTCCAAAGAAGACATAATAATGTCCTGCAAACATATAAAAAACTTCTCAACATCTGTAATCATCAGAGAAATGCTATTCAAAACCACAATGAGATACCATCTAACACCAGTGAGAATGGCTTGTATCAAGAAATCCCTTCACCATTATATAATAACCCTCTTTGTCTTTCACTACTTTTGTTGCTTTAAAAACTAAATCGTCTGAAATTAGAACTGCCACACCAGCCTTCTTTTGGTTTCCACTTGCTTGGAATACTGATCTCCACCCTTTGATGTTTAGTTTATATGCATCCTTGCAGGTTAGATGTGTTTCCTGAAGACAGTATATACTTGGCCTATATTTTCTTATCCATTAAGCCAGCCTATTTCTCTTGAGTGGAGAGTTTATTGAGAGAATTGATAGGTAAGGTGGATTACTGTTCATTCTGTTGGGTTAGATGTTGTTGCTTTGATTTCTCTCTTGAGCCATTGTAATATCTGGCCTTTAATCTTTGGGTTTTGGTTGTGTTTGTATTCATGGGTTTTTATTTTGGTCTTTCATGTGAAACACTGCTTTGAGTACTTCTTGTAGGGCTGGCCTTGTCTTGGTGAATTCTCTGAGACTTTGCTTGTCTGAGAATGTCTTTATTTCTCCTGCATGGACGAAGCTTAGTTTTGCAGGGAATAAGATTCTGGACTGGCATTGTTTTGTTTCAGAAGAGTGAGAATGGGTCCCAGTCTCTCTTTGCTTATAAAGTCTCAGTAGAGAAGTCTGATGTTATTCAAATTGGCTTTCCCTTATATGTTACTTGCTTCTTTCAACTTACAGCTCTTAGAAGGGCCTCTTTAGTTGATATTTTGGTCAGTCTGATGACTGCATGTTGTGATGTCTTCCTGTTTGCATTGAGTCTCCCAGGGGGTCCTCTGAGCTTCTTGAACATGTATATCGAGCTTTTGACCAAGGCCTAGGAAATTTTCCTCTATTATATCTTCAAATAGCTTGTCCAAAGCTTGAGTGTTGTCTTCTTCCACTTCTGGTAACCCTATGACCCTCAAATTAGATTTCTTCACATAATCTCACATCTCTTGTAGGCTTTGCTCCTTTCTCTTGTGTCTCTGCTCTATCTCTGTGACTGATTTATTTTATTGGAGAGTGTTATATTCAATCTCTGAGATTCTTTCTTCTGTTTGATCTACCCTGTTCTTGAGACTTTCCACTGTATTTTGTAGTTCCCTGAATTGATTCCTCATTTCCAGGAGTTTGGTTAAATTTTTCTTCATTGTGTGTATTTCTTTAGTGAACTTTTGTTCCAGGTCCTGGAGCCTTTTTGTGGTTTCTTTGTGTTGGTTATTGAGTTGTTCTTGCAGGTCGTTGAATTTTCTGATGATCCACATTCAAAATTCTTCTGTCATTTTTGTTGCCTGATTTTGGTTGGTGTCTGTTTCTAGGGGGCTGGTGCTCCTCTTTGGGGGTGTGTTTTCCGTTTGGTTCTTCATATTTCCAGAGTTCCTTCGCTGATTTCTTCCCATGTCGATCAGTTGTTGTTTCTTTCCTTTAGGTTTTCATTTGGGTATTTGCACACCTTGTTTAGTTTCTGAGCTGGTAGGTGGTGTCTGTGGGTCAGATTCTACCACTCCCTGTATAATGACTCAGTAGGTGCATGAAAAGGTTGTGCAAATGCCCTCCCTGTCAGTAGGTGGCGCTTGCTTGGAGGAACAGGCTACACTGTTGTTTTTGTGTCCTGTTATCAGCTCTTGTTCCTGTAGAGAGGCACTCTAGTGCCTCAGTTGGTCCGTGGAGCCCTGGGACTTCCAGGTGTGTCCTTTTCTCCCCCTCAGTGAGAGCTGGTCTAGGAGAGAGTCTGGGCAGAGCTGGGTTGGATAAGCCTGCCCTCAGGCACCACCAATGTAGTTAGCAGGGGTTAAAGTTCCGTTCTCTGTTTCTAGGAGAAGCTGTCAGGAATGGGCCCACTCAGTCAGAAAGTCTGTGTGTGGGGCTGGAGCTGTCTGAGACCTGCAGTCTTAAGCTGGCCTAGCTTCTTTCCACCCTCCCCAACTCTGTGGCTACTCCTGGGTCTCTACCAACAAACCAGACCACACACCACCAGGACTCCCCTGACTGTGATGTCGGGGGGGAGGTTCCCTGCGTAGGAAGGTCACCTGGGCTGGGCACATAGCCTTCCTTTGGGAGAAGGGTAATCTTTCAATAGATCCAGAAAAAGATTTTAACAAAATTCAACACCCTTTCATGATACAAACAATTAATAAAATAGGCATAGAAGGAACATACCTAAAAATGATACAAGCCATATATGACAGACCCATAGCCAATATCATACTGAATGGGGAAAAATTGAAAGCATTCCCACTTACAACTAGAACCAGAAAATGCCACCCACTATCTCCACTTCTAATCAACATAGTGCTGGAAGTCCTGGCTACAGCATTCACACAGGAAAGTGGAATTAAAGGTATCCAAATAAGGGCAGAAGAGATTAAACTTTCACTGTTTGCTGATCATATGATGTTATATTTAGAAAACCCCAAATATTCAACCAAGAAACTCCTGGAACTGATCAATGAATTTAGTAAAGTCTCAGGATACAAAAATCAATACACAAATATCAGAGGCATTCATACACGCCAACAACAATCAAATTGAGAGCCAAATCAAAGGCTCAATTCTCTTCACAATAGCAACAAAGAAATTAAAGTACCTAGGAACATACTTAACCAAGGAGGTAAAAGACATCTACAGGGAGAACTATGAAACACTGAGGAAGGAAATAGCAGAGGATGTCAACAGATGGAAATCCATACCATGCTCATGGATCGGCAGACTCAACATCATTAAAATGTCTATACTACCCAAACTGATCTACAGATTCAATGCAATATCTATTAAGATCCCATCATCATTCGTCACAGATATAGAAAAAATAATTTTATGCTTTGTTTGGAACCAAAGAAGAACCCAAATATCAAAAGCAATTCTAGGCAACAAAAACAAAATGGGAGGTATTAATATGCCAGATATCAAACTATACTACAAAGCTTTAGTATTTAAATCAATATGGTATTGGCACAAAAATAGGAATATTAACCAGTGGAACAGATCTGAGAACCCTGATATAAAGCCATCCTCATATAGCCGCCTAATCTTTGACAAAGCAGACAAAAACATATGCTGGGGAAAAGAATCCGTTTTCAATAAATGGTGCTGGGAAAACTAGATAGCTTGTAGAAGGCTAAAGCAGGACCCACACCTTTCACCTCTCACAAAAATCAACTCACGGTGGATAACAGACTTAAACTCAGGTATGAAACTATTAGAATTCTAGAGGAAAAAGTTGGAAACACTCTCCTAGACATCGGCCTTGGCAAAGAGTTTATGAAGATGTCCCCAAAGGCAATCACAGCAGTAACAAAAATAAATAAATGGAACATGATCAAACTACAAAGCTTCTGCACAGCCAAAGAAACAGTCATGAAAGTAAACAGACAACCTACAGAATGGGAGAAATTTTTTGCATCCTACACATCTGATAAGGGGCTGATAACTAGAATATCATTAGAACTCATAAAAATCAGCAAGAAAAAAATCAAATAACCCTTATTAAAAACTGGGCAAAGGACTTGAAGAGAAACTTTTCTAAAGAAGACAGAAGAATGTCCAAAAACATATGAAAAAATGCTCAACATCTCTAATCATCAGGGAAATGCAAATCAAAACCACAATGAGATATCACTTAACTCCAGTGAGTATGGCCCTTATCAAAAAGTCTCCAAAGAATAAATGCTGGAGTGGATGCAGAGAGAGAGGAACACTCCTAAACTGCTGGTGGGACTGTAAACTAGTTCAACCTCTGTGGAAAGCAATATGGAGATACCTTAAAGCAATACAAGTGAATCTACCATTTGATCCAGCAATCCCATTACTGGGCATCTACCCAAAAGATCCAATGACACTCTACAAAAAAGACACCTGCACTCAACGAATGTTTATAGCAGCACAATTCATAATTGCAAGGCTGTGGAAACAGCCCAAGTGCCCATCAATCCAAGAATGGATTAATAAAATGTGGTATATGTATACCATGGAGTACTATTCAGCTCTAAGAAACAACGGTGATATAGCACATCTTATATTTTCCTGGTTAGAGCTGGAACCCATACTACTAAGTGAAGTATCTCAAGAATGGAAAAACAAACATCACATATGCTCACCAGCAATCTGCTATTAACTGAGTAGCACCTAAGCGGACACATAGGTACTATAGTAATAGGGTATTTGGCAGGTGGGTTGGGAGAGGGGGCAGGTATATATATATACATAATGAATGAGATGTGCACCATCTGGAGGATGGTCATGCTGGAAACTCAGACTTGTGGGGGGAGGGGAGAAAGGGCATTTATTAAAACCTTAAAATCTGTACCCCCATAATATGTCGAAATAAAAAAAAAAAAAAACAACCTTAGAAAAAAATGCTGAGGAAAAAAAAAAAAAAAAGAAATCCCAAAACAACAAATGCCGGCAAGGATGTGAAGAGACAGGAACACTCTTACACTGCTGGTGGGACTGCAAATTAGGGCAACCTTTGTCGAAAAGAATTTGGAGATATCTCAAACAGCTAGATATAGAAATACCATTCAACCTAATGATAGCATTGTTTGGCAACTTCCCCAAAGAGCATAAGACATTATATTATAAAGACATATGCACATGAATGTTTATGGAAGCACAATTCACTATTGCAAGATCATGGAAACAACCCAATTGTCCATCAATTCATGAGTGGATAATTAAAATTTAGTGTATGCTCACAATGGAATACCACTCAATTCTAAGAAATGAAATGACGGTGAGCTAGCACCGTTTATGCTATCCTAGATTAAGCTTAAGCCCGTTATACAAAGTGAGGCGACACAAGATCAAGAAAATGGGCTCCACATCTACTCGCCATCAAATTGGTACTGACTGATTAAAACTATGGTGCTCAAATGGTGGTAGTGTTCACCAGGGTTTGGGGGAGGGGGAGATACACATCTTAGGGTTGTGGCAAGCATTGGGGGGGGGGAGAGAATACTGCAAACCCTTCATAGGGAAAGGCAAAGATATGCAATGTAACCAAAAGGTCAAAAAACAAAACAAAACAAAACAAAACAAAACAAAACAAAAACACTTTTATCAGGTGGTGGGCAGATGAGAGGCGGAAGGAGGGGAAGGATATATCCTTACATAGTAAGTGCCATGAGTACCATCTGGGGGTTGGACACGCTTAATGTTTTGGAAATGCGGAGGGAGGTGGGGAGGGTGGGAGGAATGGCAGGGGCAATATATGTAACCCTAACAATATTTGTACCCCAATAATATGATAGAATGAAAGAAAAAAAAACTTTAAAAACTTATACCAAATGTTGGTGAGGATGTGAATGAATTGGAACTCTCTTATGCTCTATTGTAATGGTACACTTTGGAAAATAGCTTGGCAGTTTCTTCAAAAGTTAAACATATACTTGCTAAATGATCCAGTCATTCTACTTGCAGGTGTCTATCAAAGAGAGAAGGAAATGCATGTCCACATGCAGACATGTATCTGAATGTTCATAGCAGCTTTATTTGTACTAATCCTATGCTGGAAACAACACAGAACTCCAAAAACAGATAAGCAGATGAGCAACTTGTGGTACATTCATGCAATGTCACACTACTCAGCAATAAAAAAGAATCGACTACTGGTTATCCCTACAACATGGGAAAATCTCAAAATGGTTATGCTGAGTGAAAGAATCCAGTTCCCCTGCAGAAGAGTGCATATTGTATGAGTCCCCATACATAAAATTCTAGAAAATGCAAACTAATCTACAGTGACAGCAGAGCAGTGGTTGCTTGAGGGATGAGGGGGTGCCAAGGGGCTGAAGGGATTTCAAAGGGTCAAAGGAAACTGGGGGTGGTGGACATATTCACTATTTTGATTATGGTGATGGTTTCATGGGTGAATCAAAACTTATCAAATTGTTCACTTAAAATGTATGGAGTTTATTGCATGTCAAGTATACCTCGATAAAGCTGTTTTATGAAAAGCAAAAAAAAAAAAAAATACATACTCATGTAAATATATTAAAGTGCCCTCATGGGCTTATGTAAAGAGAGTGGACTGGAAGCTTAATCTTTATTAGCTTCCTGGTAAACTTTCTACTGCTTCTATTCCCTCTGAAAACATCGAAAGAAATGTACTGTGGAAGATGAGTTTACAAAACTCTAGGACTTTATCTTTTTCAATTCTCTACAATATTACCATACTCTTTATTTGTAGGAATCAATCCTATTTTCAAATAACTGTTTTTATATTGTCCATCTTATAATACATATATAATATCTTATTTTATAATTTATTTGCATATACTTTCCAATGCCTTTTATTGATATTGAAATAAATCTAAAGTCCTTATCCTAGTTTACAAAGCCTTCACCTATCAATACATCCAAATTTCCTATCAGTCACATCCCTTATTAAACATTTCAATCACACTAGTCTTATTTAGAGCTCTTGAAAACCTTAGACATGCTCCAATCTCCTTGGGGTTTTTAAATATTTTTTCATCCACCTCCCTTAGAAGCTTTATGCCAGTATTCATGAAAGAGGCTTCTATTTACAGTTGATATTTATGTCTAATGGTCCTCCAAACAGTTTCATATAAACACTTCACTGTCATTACTGTTTATTCATTTATACTAATTAGTATTTATTACAATTTGAGATTATCTACAATTTATTCATTTACTTTTTACATTTTCGTATTTGTGAAGACAAGACATTCTCTCTTGTTGACCACTAAACATTTCCCCAGTACCTGTAACAGTGCCTGGGACTCTGGTGATTTTTAGATGAATAAATTAATAATCAGCTATGGATATTTAGAGGATGGAAGAAGGTGTATCACCTAGATAAATGGTGAAAGAAGAAATTAGCATAGTGGGGAAGACATTAGATTTTATAAGGCAAAGAGAAAGGTAAAAAAAGAGTACAAATAGTAGAGATTGTTAAACAGGTGTGTCAAATTTACTACTTGTTAAAAATAATACAAGAATATCTCAGAGATATTGTGGATTTAGCTCATACAACAGCAATAAAGTAAATATCATAATAAAGTGAGTCAAACAAATATTTTCCCCAGTGCATATAAAATTTATGTTTGTATTTCACTCTAGTATATTAAGTATGGAATAGAATTATGTCTTAAAATATGTACATATCTTAATTAAAAATACTTTATTGCCTAAAAAATACTATGACCTTAACCTTTAATGAGCAATAATTATTTTGCTGATGGAGAGCCTTGCTTTTATGTTGTTGGCTGCTTATTGATCAATTGATTGAAGATTGTGATAGCTTATGAAAATTTCTTAAAATGAGACAAAAAAATGAAGTTTTCTACATCAATTGATTCTTTTTTTCCTGAAATATTTTCCTGCAGCTTGCCGTGCTATTTGATAGCATTTTATACACAGTAGAACTTGCTTCAAAATTGCAGTAAATCCTCTCAAATCTTGCTGTTGCTTTGTCAACCAATTTTATGTAATATCCTAAATCCTTTGTTGTCATTTCAAAAATGTTCACAGCATCTTCACAAGAAGTAGATTCCATCTCAAGAAACCACTTTCTTTTCTCAACCATAATAAGCAACTCCTCATACATTGAAGATTTAACATCAGATTGCACAATTCAGTCACATCTTCAAGCTCCACTTTCTAAATCGAAGTCTCTTGCTGTTTCCACCACATCTACAGTTACTTCCCCCACTGAAATCTTGAACTTCTCATCCATGAGGATTGGAATCAATATCTTCCAAACTCTTGTTCATATTCTTATTGTGATCTCCTCCCATGAATCAGGAATGTTTTAATGGCATCTAGAATAGTGAACCCTTTCCAGAAGATTTCCAATTTTACTTTGTTCAGATCTATTTGAGGAATTCCTATCTATGGCAGCTCTAGCCATAGGAAATGTATTTTTTTTTTCAATAGTAAGACTTGAAAGTCAAAATTCCTCCTCAATCCATGGGCTGCATAATGGATGTTGTTTTAGAAGGCACAAAAACAACATTAATCTCCTTGTGCATCTCCATAGGAGCTCGTGGGTGTCAGGTGCATTGTCAATGAGCAATAATATTTTGAAAGGAATCTTTTTATTCTGAGTAGTAGGCTTCACCAGTAGTCTTAAAATACTCAGTAAACCATGCTGTAAGCAGATGCGTTGTCATCCAGCCTTTGTTGTTCCATTTTTAGAGCATGAGAAAAGTAGATTTAGCATAATTCTTAAAGCCCTAGGATTTTCAGAATTGCAAATGGCATTGGCTTCAACTTAAAGTCACCAGCTGCATTAGCCCCTAACAGGAAAGTCAGCCTATTTCTGGAAGCTTTATTTTCCCCTCAGAATCCAAAAATCTGACTTTTTTTCATGCAGTAATCTTGGCAGCTAAACATAACCTGTTACAAACAAGAATATTTTTTGGTCTAGTTCTTGTGGTTTTGGAGACAGATACATGAGATGAAGCCATCAAGATCATAAATGACAACTTATATGGAAATGGAATTGACATCTTTACCAGCAATGGGGTCACTGCTTGCAAATATTCTTACCCAATGATGACAGTCAAGTTTGTAGCCAGAAATTTTAAGAGATTTTTATAGCCATTTACTATTTCTTAAGAAGAGAGAGTAAATAGTGATCAGTCACTGAAACTTGTTTAAACATTGTCCCTCAGTAAGACAGTATAATCATAGCATCCTCTGTGATATCTGAGATTTAATATTTATTCAGACAACAGAGTATAAAAATTGAATATTAATATTATTTAAAAGGTAGTTTAATTTTATTGGGAATATTAAAAAAATGGAAGAAAATATATGTATGTAGGTAATAGCAAATTTAAAATATCATAAATTTAGGCCATGCATGGTGGTTCGCTCCTGTAATCCTAGCACTCTGGGAGGCCAAGGCAGGAGGATCGTTTGAGCCCAGAAGTTTGAGACCAGCCTGAGCAAGAGTGAGACCCCATCTCTACTAAAAATAGAAAAAAAAATTAGCTAAATGTGGTGGCACATGCCTGTAGTCCCAGCTACTTGGGAGGCTGAGGCAGGAGGATTGCTTAAACTCAGGAGTTTGAGGTTGCTGTGAGCTAGGCTGATGTCACGCCACGCTAGCCTGGGTGACAGAGTGAGAATCTGTCTCTAAATAAATAAATAAACAAATAAATATTGTCCGTCTAATCTGTTGCAATGCTCTATTTCTTCCTAGGAATTAAAAGTTCATGGGATGAGGGGTAAGGTGAAACATGGATATTTAAAATTAATCTCTGACGTCTTTCTACTTCTAAATGGAGAGTTCCTTAGAGTCCTTTACTTACTGTTTGACATGGATTTGTTCTCCTGTAGGTGGGCTGGAATGTTCTCATTTCAGTGTCTTTGTGAATATTCTCATTTATCAGCTTCTGATTTTTCTTTAGGGGAGACACCCATTTCTGTGGCAAACAGGTAATTTTGAGTTAAATTTTTTTTTTCCTTTAAGATACTTTCTGACTATATTCTGAAGCAAGAATTCTGCAAGGAAGGGACTACCAGAAGCATCTGTGGGGGCATGTTTTTCATTAGTGCTTCTCAGAAGATCCTTATGTCAGACTCTGTGATCCTTTTAAAATATTGAGTAACACCAGTTCATGGAAAGAATATGATATTGAAACTTTCTGGATTATGAAGGCTTGATCTTGAACTTATTTTCATGACCAAATTCCTTTGTTTATCCATAGTCAGAAACAGCATAGTCTAGAACCAGAGGCCTAGAATTCTGGCTGTATTTCCTAGGAACAAAATCCTCTATTTTTGCAAAGAGCAATCTTATGACTTTCTTGTTCTGCTCCCAAGTTAATCTCCAATATTCACATTTCTTTGAATACTTGTCAATTTCTAAGTTTCTGTAAAATCCTGTTTCACACTATTTATGCTGTGCTCTCTGCCTTCAATTTTCCTGTTTTGGGATATTCTGTTATCCCTGCACATACTGCTGTCATTTTAAAATTGAAAGCATAATAGATTGTGCTATCTATTTTTAATGTTTTCTATTAAATAGTATCTGTTATTTCACCTCGCACAGAGCAACTAAAAACAAACTTTCCACTTCTTTTCTTTCATCTGTATGTTCTTGGCCATCTTCTTCAATCAATGTATCCACCTGTTTATCCATAACTGCTTGTCAATTTCTATCTGACTCACTTGGTTCTCTATCATTGTTTGTTGTTCAGTTTTAAAACTTTAGTCCCAAACTCTGGTTACATAAGTAAGAGCAGTCTTCCAGCTTACCACCTCTACCTTCTTCTGAAAACTGGATTTGTGATCTCTGCTGGATAATTTGCATAATCCTTTCTTTAACCAAGAGCTCAATGATCTCATTTTGATATAAAAGGAAAGTTTGATTCTCTTCCAACCTACCATAATCTGGGTGTTTGCCCTCTGTAAATCTCATGTTGATATTTGATCCTCAATATTGGAAGTAGTGCCTAATGGCAGGTGTTTGGGTCATGAGGGTAGGTCCCTCAGGAATAGATTAATGCCCTCTGTCAAGGTTCAGGCATGAGTTGTCACTCTATTAGTTCCCACGAGAGTTGGTTATGAAAAACACAATGGCAACCCCACCTGTTGTGCACTCTCTCAACATGTGATCTCTGCACATGCTGGCTCCACTTCACCTTGCCATGAGTAGAGGCAGCCTAAGGACCTTACCAGAAGCCAAACAAATGCCAGAGCCATGCTTCTTGTACACCCTGCAGAAGATTGAGCCAAATGACGAGTTTCTGCAGAGGCCTTGCTGGATGGTTCCATAACTTTAGAGTCTAAATGCTGTTCATTACAGAAACTAATAGTTCAGTTGAAATAAGTACTGATGACTTTTCAAAACAAATGAACCATTGTAGTTTACACAAAACCATATTGTAGAGGTTTGTATTTAGCACTTATTTTTGCATGTTGATGTTGATTAGCTAATAAACTGTAAATGTAAAACATGTTAAAAAAAACTTGTTCTCTTTATAAATAACCCATTCTCAGATGGGTTATAGATAGATACAAAAAAGTGGATTAAGACACAACCTTTGGGAATTTTTTTTTTTTTTTTTTTGGTAGAGTATCAGCTTCCTTGATGTGTTATGCTACAGCTTTCTAGAGATAAACATTCACTTTAAAAACATTTCTTCCAGCATTGCTCAATTGCACAACAGCTTCATGGTGGGCTCTCTCTGCAAGCATTGTTATTATTTTTAAGCTGTTAGTCTAGTTGGTGCTTTTCTTCAAAAATTACCTGCCTTCTGATCTTCCAAGAGTCTCCTGACATTTCTACTCTGTGTTCCTTAAATTCTCCTTCACATCATCTAATTTTTTCTCCAATTTGATTTTTCTCTTCTGTAATTGTTTATTGTTATCACCTCTGTCTGAATCATGCCAATTTATTTGGATTTTTGATGGAACTATCCCTCCAGTTCATTTATTTGCATAGTTTACTTTTGTTCCAATATTTTCTTCTCTTCTTTGGCTTTTTCTTTTGTTTCAATCAGTTATTTCAGTTTGTCAGTTTCCTATAGTTGTTAGCTTTGCACTTGCCTTTCCTTTTGTCCTTTCCCTTCTACAACATCTTGGCTTCTGCAGAGGTCCTGGTCCTGCTGTTCCTTGCCCAGCCACCACTGCCTCTGCAGAGGTCCTGGTCCTGCTGTTCCTTGCCCAGCCACCACTTTCTTAGAGAGAAAGCCAGCATGCCCAGTAGGTAACGTTCTGCTTGTGCCATTCCTGCACACAGAGATCTCCTTTGCCCTTGATGTGGCCCAGGTGTGGGGGTAGGGCAGAAATTACGCTAAATGCAGCATACACACAGTGAGTATGTGAATAGCAGAGGGGCCTGAGTCCTCTCAAGACAGGCCAAGTGGGAAGCCTTGTTTATCCCTTTGAAGCTTTGAAAGTAGGCTTTGACTTCTCCTCTCTAGCTATGAAAGTCCTAGATGGCATATTCTCCCAGTAGAAGGCTCTTTTGTCTACATTGAAAATATGTTGTTTCATGTAGATATTTTCATCGATTATCTTGACTACATCTTCTGGATAACTAGCTGCAGCTTCTACATCAGCACTTGCTGTTTTACCTCGCACTTTCATGTTATGGGGATGGCTGCTTTCCTTAAACCTCATAAACCAACTTCTGCTAGTTTCAAACTTTTCTTCTATAGATTACTCCCCTCACCTGTCTCAGCTTTCATAGAATTGAAGAGAATTAGGGCCTTGTTCTGGATAAGGTTTTGTCTTAGAATGTTGTGGCTGGTTTGAATACTCAAACTTTCTCCATATCAACCATAAGGCTGTTTCATTTTCTTACCATTCATGTGCTCACTGGAATACCACTTTTAATTTTCTTCAAGAACTTTTCATTTACATTCACAACTTGGCATTAAACATGCCTTTCCCAAAATATTTAATCACTTCTAGGTTTTGATTTCAAGTAAGAGACATGTGACTCTTTCTTTCACTTGAACAGTTAAAGGTCATTGTAGAGTTATTAATTGGCTTGATTTCAATATTGCTATATCTCAGGTAATAGAGAGGCCCAATGAAAGGAGAAATATGAGGAAACAGCCAGTCTGTAGAGCAGTCAGAATACACACATTTATCAACTAAGTTTGTCATCTTATACTAGCTACCCCCTTTTCATGTTTTTCTTTCTCCCTGTCAGCCAGAGCAGCTGACTTCAGGACCAGCACTAGATGCCAAAGGATCAAACTTATACAGTTTGAT
Organism: Microcebus murinus; assembly: GCF_040939455.1. Classification (NCBI taxonomy): domain Eukaryota; kingdom Metazoa; phylum Chordata; class Mammalia; order Primates; family Cheirogaleidae; genus Microcebus; species Microcebus murinus. Next base: position 22,153,873 of record NC_134114.1, read on the forward strand.
TATACCAGTCTTAAAATTGTGTGAGATCATATCACCATAATAAATTCTTCTTATCACTCATAGTCATTGTATATCTACTTTGACCAAATCATGAATACAATATTTTCCTAAAAGAGAATGACAATGTCATTTTTTAATACAAAAGATGTAATAATTGTTTACTTAATAATAATAAATTCTATTGCAATTCCCAGAATAAACAATTAGAAATCATAGAAAGGGAGAGAGTACAGTAGAAAGATCTAAATCAGGTTGATTTTCTGCATTTGTATGAGGGAAAATGATAGTATAGAAATAAGGACATTAAAAATAATGGTCTAAACCATCAACTACATAAGGTTTCTGAGGAAGTATAATCTATTCTACAAAAAAGAACACGGAGAAGTCTTTGTGGAGTTTGAGCTACACCTTATGTGAGTAGAGAGAACATTTCAATAAGGTGATTTGCATGAGGAAAAAGATGGTTCACTTTGGTTTAGAATGTTACTGTATGATTTTTTCATAGACAGAAATAGGATCCATTGGTTTACGTTGATGGTGTATCCGCAGGAGAGATTTGTTGTGATATGGTAATGCTTTTCATTCGTAACAACTCACCCACTTCTGGTTGACAAAGAAACCTCTGAGCTTCCAGTGCATATATGAAGAAATACTTCCACACATCAAGGGTACATTGGAAATTGAAACATGATTTGCTGTGAAATTTTATAAACTACCTTCCTCCAGTAGAAATGCAATATGCTCAGTAGAGGGAGAAGGAGAATTTTTTGCTATTTGTAGCAGCTTTGAATTTTTCAAATTCATTTAAAAAAAATTAACATATACAATTGTATGTATTTATTATGTACAACATGGTGTTCTGAAGTATATACATTGTGGGATGATTACATGTAGCTAATTATCAAACACATTACCCCCACATAGTTATCATTTTTGTGATGAGAACACTTAATATCCATTCTCTTAGCATTTTTGAAGAATACATCATATCATCATTAACTATCATCATCATGCTGTACAATAGCTCTCTTGAACTTATCCCTCCTATCTCACTCAAATTATGGGTGCTTTGATCAACATCTCCACAGCCATCCTTCCCTTCTAACTACCCCAGCCTCTTATAACTACCATTTTACTCTCTATTTGTATGAGATAAACATCTTCAGATTACACATAAGAATGAGGACATGCAATATTTGTCCTTCTGTGCCTGGCTTATTTTACCTAACATCCTCCAGGTTCATTTATATTGTCTCAAATGTGTTGCTTTGACTTGAAAAGCAATGAGTAATTCATAATGCAAATGACATCATTTCCTGACACTGATTCCTCAATCCAAGTAAAATTTGCATATATATTCCCCAATATGTTTATACTTTTTCAAAAGAGTAAGCCTTAGGAAATATATTTTGCTTACTGTACTGTGTAAATGACATGAAATATTTAAATTTTAAATTTTCATTTATTTCTGTCTTTGAGTTAAATGTGTGTGCATAGTTTCAATTAGAAATGTGATGAGGAATATTTTGGCTGCTGACAGATAAGAGAAGCTCATGCTTAAGTCCTTCTTATAAACTAAGTTGAATTATAAGAATAGAAAGAGGACACACTTGACTACAGATTTCTGTGGGCAAACTAACATAGGACAGAGGAGATTGGAAGAAAATTATTCCAATTAGAGAGTATAAAGAACCAAGCCAGAGAGTTGGGATAAAATGAGTTAAGGGTTTATACACTTAAAAAAGAAATAAAGACACATGAATCCGTGAACAAATCTGCCTCTTAAAATGATTACTGAGCTGCGGTAAGGCTATAGCTATAGTGTTTTGAGATCAAAGTGAAGAGTTTTAGAAAATTCAACATTAATTTGCACTATGTTTGTCAGCTGTAAAATCATATGGGAATCAAAGCTTATGTTAAAAATTTCCCTTTTTTTTTTGGTTAATCACAGAAAGTTAAACATTTTAAAAGTTGCATTAGGCTTTTCGATTGAACAACTTCAATTATGACCACCAAATACATCAAATACATAAAATTTGTATTTTATTAGTACAAATAATAAAACATAGAAAATATCTGGAAGAGTGAATTACATTTTAAACTGTCAAACTATAATTTTTACAAACTTAATAGCATGACTCTTGTACAAGGATGACATGAAAATGTGTCATAGATTTCTTAACTCATTAATGAGGAAACTACTGCATTGATATAGCAGATTCAAAGAGCATTTATAATAACTGGACATCAGCAATCATTTTTACAAAGATAATAATAAAGGATGTTAAAGTAATATGTCTAGGTTAGCTACAAAACAAGTAGGGCAATAAAAACATGAACTCTGTAATTGTGTTCTCTATAGGACAGAAATTTTCATGCTATAATATACTTCACATAGTTTGAGCTCAAATCAAATAATAGTAATACAAATATATTCCCCTAGATAATTAAATAACATTAATTTAGGCTCGTTTAACAATACCTAGTATGGCACTGAAATCATATTGTACACAGTTTTGCTTTATTTTCATATTTCAGATACTTTTTCTTAATAGTTCTTTGACAATAGAAGAAGCTGGGCACACCATGTTAAGTATTGTATTAAATATTTAAAAATTGAGATTAAGACTGAAGTCATATAAGTTATATAGAAGTAATAATGATGCTGTATATGCAAAATTGGATTATAAAATATTAAATACCTAACAATTCAATTTTTATATAAACAAAAAAGTAATACATAGTTGATCTTGATGTGTAACAATGGCCATTCCACCCTTTATGCCATATTCTTTATTTATAGAAATATGGTTGTCAGTATTTTAAAAAAGTAAGTGAATATACATTTTGTAAATGGTCACAGCTTTAATCACTTATTATTAGGATAATAAAGAATGCTTTATATTATTACCTTAATTCTCATTTAAATATTCATTTGCTATTTAAATTTTTTTGTTTTGTTTTAGTTAACTAGTTTTTTAAAATTAATCCATCCTTCATATTATCAAGAAATAAATTAAAAAGTGACAGAGGCAGAAGATAGGTAATGGTCCTACATAAGATAAACTTTTAAGTTTGTAATAATTGGTATGGAAAGATGTCAAATGTTTACTAACCTGCAGTGGAACTCACAGCTACAGTGGTCAATTATTTTACAAACAGATTTTAGACATTCAGTATAGCTTCACTAAAGACAATTTTGTAAGTTAAAGCTTAATATAAAGTTAAATTTTATAGGATTTATTTGGGCAGCTGAGCAGATTCAGCTATAGCATTTGACATCTGCTGCTTAGCAAATAATAACGTTCATAAAGGAATGAGAATTTCATAATGAAGGGAGTGGATGGTCTAGTAAATCACTGGACAACTTTAGTCATAATTGTTTGTTCCCTCAAGGCTAAAGCATTTCTGAAAACAAGAAAAAACAAGAAAATAGGTAAGAAGAGCCTTTCAGGGGAGTAAAACATCCAAATGAAGCAAACTTTACTATCTGGTTTAGAAGACAAATTTTCCAAGTCAGGGAATATTATTCTTGCTTAAACAATAAATTTCAGTTTCTTGTCATTTTAGAGTGGAGTATGATTGTGTCTCTGCAAGTTGATATCCAAAGCTAAAGAGTAATGTCTCCATTTTTTAACTTTAAGTTTTATCTCTCCTGGTTCTAGGGAATGGATACCATAGCAACACCCATGCCTGGGCAAGGAAAAAGTGATAATTACTTTAAGTAATATTGATTGACCAGGATGGAGACACAGAACAGTTTTGAGAATATAGAGGAAAACACACTGAAAGACAACAAAAGAACAAATGTGAGTGAAAAATATCTCCCCATACTCAAACTTCCCGTTCAGAAATCTTAGGAATTTAAATATGAAAACATATTGTTGGAAATTTTTTAACAACCTTTGTATACACAGCCTCCATGCAATGAAAGATTGAGCTAAGAGACCACATTACTGCTATTTGTACTACTTAATTCCTTGTGTATGTTAAATTCATACAAAATGGTTTGAAGATGAGATAGATGCCTCAGCCATTCCAGGGTGCTATAACACAATACCATACACGGGGTAGTTTAAACAATGAACGTTTATTTCTCACAGTTCTGGAGGCTGAGAAGTCCCAAATCAAAATGCTGGTAGATTCAATTTCTGGTGAGGGCTCTCTTCCTGGTTTTCAGTGGCTGTCTTCTTCCTGTGTAATCACGTGGTAGAGAGAGAAAATAATCTCTCTCATGTCTCTTCTTGTAAAGGCACTAATCCTATTCATGAGGGCCCCATTCTCCTGACCTAATTGCCTCCCAAAGGTCCCACCTCCAGATACCATCAGTTTGAGGGTGATGATTTCAACATATGAATTTTGTGAGGGCACAAACATTCGGTCCACCACAATAGATTAACAAGCATTAAAATTTATAGTAATACTCAAAATCACCAAAGGGATATTATAAGATAATAATGATGACATAAAAAAATATGTTTGTAGAGCTGCGTTGGTGTCAGTAAATAAAACCAGGCTTTCGGATTCATGGCCTTCAATTACAATGTTATTCAAAGAAACCAATGTGTCTAGTTCAATAGAAACATGGAAATACAAATCATCATGGCATATAAAATATTTTCTTACACTTGAGAAAAATCTCTAAAGAATCTTAACAATATGTTGCTTATATGAATGGAATTGTATATCCTTACAGAATAAAATGTTAATGGATTTGTTTTTGTTGAACCATGTATAGAATAACAACCACTTTGTTATGTATATATATTTCATGATTCTTCTGTCAATATCAGTAATGTTTTAAAATGCATTATACGAAGCAATAATTAAGATAATTATCTGGAATTAAAAAATTATCTCTACATTAAGAATGCAAATAATTTGTGATAGTGGGAAGCAAATAAGCATGTTTGCTATTTTAATTATTTTCCCCCCACTTTTGTATAAAGTGCTCTCATCTGACCTAAGAAAATCATAATTTTCCTTCAAATAAAACCCATGGGCAGCCATTTAATGTATTTTTTAAATAATAAGAAACATGTTAATTACGTGTTTCTTTCTCTGTCCCTTCTCCTTATCCATTTGTGATGATGGAATGGTTAAGTAGTATGCAGGTAGTCACAGGGAACTCACTTCTATTGCACTTGAATCTACATTTCTCCACAAAATTCACACTACTTATCCATTCTAAATTACCCCTCAGCCCTAGTCAGTTTGAATCAGCTTCTTTAACTGAACAGTGCTTTACATCTGGGCCTGCTATAGAATATTCTTATAGTTAAATATACAGATAAGGATCAAATTGAAAGAAAAGCAGTATTGAAGTCTTTAAAATGATGTATGATTATGTCAGGAAACATGGAAATTGCCAAAGTTCATGAGACTATAAAGTGTCTAAAGATAATTAAAGTTCAGAGTCTCATCCTCTATTTACATGCTGCTCTAAAACTGATCTTTATAAGAATTCATCTGCCAAACCTTTCTCACCTACCCTTTCACAATTGTTCTCTGTCATATATCTCTCACATATTTAGAATCTTACTTGGGAGTAAAAATTCTAGTATAACAAACAAAACAGATATTTCTAGATGTAGTACTTAGCTGATGAAATATCTTTTATCAAATTAAGAGATATATGCAATAAAATTTTATTTGTAATAAGCATTTATCAAAATATAAAATATATACATATAGACATCATTTTGATTATTATATACTAATAATAATTTTATTAAAAATGTCAGTCAAGGAAAAATTATTTAAAACTCAATCACTCAAAAATCAGAAAATTATTAGCAACCTTGAAGCCCTCTTTGTGCCTCTTTGCTGTCACTAACTCCACCTACCACAATATAATCCCTATCTTGACTTTTAGCACCAAAGACGAGATTTTCCTGTCTTGAACTATTAATAGATTCACATAGAACACTTGGGTCTTGCACTTTTATCAACATTTTGCTCATAAGACTTTTCCATATCATTTTATGTAGTTAAAATTTGTTCATTCTAATTGCTAAATAATATTCTAACAGAACCTCATTCTGAAGTGAAACAGTTGGCTAATTTCCAGGGTATTTTTTTTTTTCAGAATATCTTGGGAGTACAAGTGTTTGGATACATGAATTGCTTTTACACAGTTTGAGTCAAAGTTGTAAGTGTGTCTCTCACCCACATAGTGTGCATTGTACGTGTTAGGTGTGAATTTGCCATTCCGCCTTGCCACCTGTTTGATTTCTAATGCATCTTATTTCCAAATGTGCACATAAGGGTTGCTCAATTAGTTCCAATCTAATGGTGAGTATATGTGGTGTTTGTTTTCCACTGTTATGATACTTCACTTAGAAGAATGGTCTCCATTTCCATCCAAGTTAAGAGAAGAGATATTAGTTCACCATTTTTTTTTATAGTTGAGTAGTACTACATGGTACACATATACCACATTTTATTAAGCCACTCATGTATTGATGAGCGCTTAGGTTGTTTCCACATCTTTGCAGTTGTGAATGGTGCTGCTATAAATATTTGGGTGAAGGTGTCTTTTTCATAAAATGTTTTTTTTTCCCCTTTGGGTAAATACCCAGTAGTGAGATTGCTGGATCAAATGGTAGGTCTAACATACATGACTTATTATAAGCATATATTGCAAATCTGTTATGGGAAATGATTTAGTCATAAGATTCCCATATGTTTACTTTTTCAAATTTATTCTACCAATTTCACTGACAGAAGTAGACTATGGTATTTTAAGTAGTTGGAGAGCACCTTAACATTTTGTTCTGTGTCTTTTTGATATGTTAGCCTTTCTGGTAGTTACATAGTAACATTTGTATCCCTTCCTTTCTAAATCATATGCCTTTTATTTTTAAAATGTTCTTATAGTGTTGCATTGTAATGTCTTGCATTGTACTAGTGCTTTGGTGAGGTTTTTCTTGGCCTTTGTTCAGGAGTAGCCCAGTCCAGTGTAGAATGTTTTATAGTACTCACAATATCAGGCATCCTTGTCTCATTCAGAAGTCAGAATTAACTTTTTCAAATTTCACTATCTGTCATCTTTGTATTTTTGTTGTAGGTTTCTGAAATATATATATATATATATATATATATATATATATATATATATGCATATATATATGTTTAGTTTTTACTTCTTTATTGATACATAATAGTTGTACATATTTTGGGGGCACACATATTGCTGGTGATAATCTGGGTGCTGGCTATTTATTTTTGGTTTTAAGTGGTGGAGAGTGAAGCCAGATTGTTTCTACTCTGCCATTTTGGTTATTCTGTTATGTAGATAGGATCTCTGGCTCTTCTCCTCAAAAGGGTTCCCTGCTTTAGTGCTGTCTTGAGCAATTGCTACACCTGGGAAGAAGAATAAGGGTGGGCATTTCACTGTGGTGTTGCCCCATCCTTAAGCCTACCCCTAGCAACTGCTACACCTGGGGGAAGAAATGCTTTACTGATCTGGGAATTACCCAACCCAGGCATGATAGGATTTAGAAAATGACCTAGAGTAACTTAAGCGTAATTATTATGCCACTAGCTTGAATCTGCATTGTGGTTCACACATCTAAAGCCCAGGTGGGCTTTAGGAGAGGGAGCTTGTATACACAGATGGAATTGTGAGGACACCTGTTGATCATTTGATACCATCCCACACTGCCCGAGAGCCTTGCCCCAGACTGGGCTAATAAAATGAAAGAATCTGAGAATCAGTGAGAGAGTGGGTCTGTCAGTTAGTCAGCCTCTATCCACTTGTGGAGACAGGCCTGTTTTGTTCTATAATAAAGAGCTGTTCATGTGAAACTGCTTCCTGCCTGAGGTTATTCCATCACATTGGGCCTGCTGGTGATTTTTCCAAGCAAGGAGTCAGAGGACCAGGATAATGGTCTGGACTTGACACTTGGTGTGTCTGGTCTTCTTCAGCCAAAAGCACACCAAGAACCAAAGACAGCTGCCACCCTGACAACTCCACTGAAGTATTACTCTTTGTTTGAAGGAAAAGATCAACCCCTATTTCTTGCTTACTAAGTGATAATATTATGAATGGAATAATTATTTATTAAGTGATAATATTATGAGGGGAGTAATTATTTATCAAGTGAATTTTCTGTATCTATTGAAATGATATGAGCTCTGATTTCTGTTAATGTTATGAATTATATTGAATGTTTGTAGATGCTAAATTACTTTTATATTTTATGAATTCACCTACTTTTTTGGATGAATTTATCCCTTTCCTTAGTGCCTAATTGCTTTTGTTAATATTTTATTAATGATCATTCAATCTGCCTTCAAAAGATTGATGTGATATCTCTGTATTTTTCTTTCCTTCTAATATATTTATTTGCTGTTGGTATCAGTATTACTGTGTCCTCAAAATAATTGTTATGTGTTCCCTCTTTTTTTATTATCTGGAAAGCTTTGTGTAAAATTGGTATCATTCATTTTTTAAACATTTGGAAGACTGTGAGGAAGCTATATGGGCCTAAGTTTAGGGGTATATTTTGTAGGTTTTTTTAAAAATAGATTTTATTTCTTTAATAGACATCAGACTTTCAGAAAATCTATTGCTTTCTTTATTTGTTTTGGTATGTTGTGTTTTGTAAAATTAGCATTTTCACAAAAATTGTCAAGTTAATTGGCATAAAGTTGTTTCTGATATCTATCTTTCAAAAGTCTCTGCAGAATTCTTCTAGAATTATAAAAATGCCAAAATCATAATGTTAAATAAAAATCTTTTGATAACAAAAACAAATAAAAACAATAAAAATTTTATAAAATATTTTAAGTGAATAGTGTTTTCAAATCCTTACTAATTAGATAATTTGTACATGGAGAAAAGAAGAAAATAGAGTGAGGCACACACATGAAAAGTGCACACACTGAAGTCATAGTAAAGTTATAACACAAAAGTGTCTATAATTTTTTATAGGGTTTTTTCCCTAAAATTTACATGGTTACCATAAATATAAAATGTTTTCACAATGAGAACAAAGTTTCAAATTGAAACAAGAGGCAGTTTTGTCAGAATCAGCTTGAAAAGAAATTTAATTTTCTAAATCAAATTTATAATTATTGCATAAATTAAAGAATTTTATGTATTCAAATGGCCTACAAAATGTACAAATATACAGACTTTTACTTCAAGATTTGTTTTCAGAAGACAACAACAGTATTTCTCTAAATCCTTATCTACTGATTAATTTTTACTTTTATTAGAAAACATTTAACACCATTTATTTATAGTGGTATGGCAAATGGCTATGGTTATGTCTCACAATTATAATGTATTGTCATAAACTATATAGAGTTAGAAAAGATTGTATAAAAAACACTCTTTGTTCTTTATTATGAAATTCTCTACAGATGAAGAAGACATGATAACACAATTGGTTGCAAAATTGGGCTTTAGGGAAGTACCAGGAGATGAAAGTGGTGTAAAAGAGGAGAGCTGTATATACACTTCTGAGTCTATTTCAATCCACCGCGATAATATTAATGTATTATACGAAAGTCCCTAAGACCAGAGCAGGTTCCACGATTCACTAGAAATAATCACAGAACTCAAAAGTTGTTGTACTCAAGGTTATGCCTTACTATAACAACATTAAACAAATCAAAATCAGCAGAGGGAAAGTGAATGGGGCAAAGCCTTAAGGAAACCAGATGTAAGCTTCCAAGAGTCTTCCCACAGAGAAGGCACATAGAACACATTTAATTTTCTTAGCAAAAAGTTGTGACAACATATGTAAAGTGTTGTCTATAGGGAAAGCTCAACTGAGAATCAGTATCCATGGTTTTTTATGGGGGCTGGGATTGTAGGCATTCTATCTGTGAACAACCTACAGACCAGGATAGACTAGCACCCTAAATTTGGTTTGGCTGTCAAGGCTGTTAGTGACACACACACATAAACACACACACACACACACACACACACACACACACACACACCAAAAGAGTATGAAGAGGTTTACACTTACATAATGAGACTCTCTGGAGAAGACAGCAAGGTGGATCCCAAGCAGCTCCTAGAAAGGAGACTGGCTTGGGTTTTTATGACGATTAGGGTTGGGACTGGGGTGAGGGTTTTTATGGTGGGATAAGGGTTGGAGTGAGGATGAGAGTTACCATAGTCAAAGAAGAGGGAGAACCTATGTTTTTTAATTATCTTGCCAGAGGTGGTGCAGAAGGATAAGAAGGAAGGATAAGACTTAAAAACTGTCTGCAGTCAAACATTAAAATATGGAATCAAACTATTGCACCCTGCTGAGCACATATAAAAATTCCAGCCTCCTAGAAAGAAAGCAAATAATTTACATAAACCACAGTGAGCCAGTGTTATCATTGAGGAATATTTTATGTTAGTATGAGGATCTTTTTACCTACCAAGTTCCTAGTCACCAGCCAAAGGCCAACTTTACAAGCAGAACTTTGTTAGGCTAAGTGTCACAAGCTTGAAATATTAACTCTTTTCTTTACATGTGTACACTGAAGTTTACATCTATTACCTGACATCTTGAAAATCACAAGATTTTGTAGCAATGCTTTCACAGGATTTGCTTTCTGGCTTTGTAGTCCTTATGTAAAATGCAGATAATAGGACAAAAAAAAGTAGAGAAAGAAACAAAAATAATACTCAAATAGTATGTCATACACAATATTTTTTCTGTCTTAAATTCTTAGTTTTTATCTGTGTCATCAACTTATTGAACATTTTTTCTAACCTTCTGAGTTGTGTAGTGTGAATGCTGCATCAATTGACAAAGAGTTATTATGGGAAACAGACCTACTTTATTGCCAAGGCATGATGTCTTGACAACTGAACAATGAATGTGCAAAATAGATTTTTCTCTGTTTTCCTCTCTGCCTCGAGTGGTTTGTACCTATAGAGTCTTCATCTATAATCTAATTCTTTTTCATGTCCTCTGCCCAAAGCATTACGATTTATATCTTATTTATTTATTTATATAATATTATTTCCCATATGCTTTATATTTTTGATGAAATATTAACTAATGAAAATTTTAGAGTAAGCCACATCCAATATGAAAATAGAGTTTAGTTAACTTACATCTGTGTTTTTGGTAAGTATGTCAGTATTCTTTTAAGGTTAACACCTTTCCATTTGAATGCTATAGCTTTAAAATTTAATTATGTTTTCATATGGAAAAATCAAGGTTTTTTGTTGGAACATAGTTACAATTCTTTTAATGAATAGGAACTTGAAAATATATGCAAGGTATGGCACATTTATTAAAGTAATTATACTTTGAATACTTAGCTACAAATTTCATACCTCCTAACTGAGGAGTAAAATTGAAATAGCAAACACGCTCTAATGCAATTTACAATATAATTAGCTGTCAGTAGCATTATGTATTTCAAGTAACTCCATTATTAAAACATTTACAATTTACATAATCAGACAAATAATTTAATGAGTTTGAGATAGAAGAGTTTCTTTCCCCCTATGTACGATAAAAGACTATTTACAAGTAGAAGTAATAGCCAGTTTTAAATACAGGGATAGGTTAAGCACCATAAACCAGGTGGAAATGTTCAACCAAAATAAAGTAGAATATTGTATTTTTAACATTAAAATATGCTCTTCTTTTATTCTTACTAGTATGAAAGATTATCAACAAAATGGCAAAATGAAATGTTTTTATGGTTTTACCTTGTGAACTTTAATGCATTTTATATTTATCATGAAATAATATTTAACTTAATAATTAGAGATATCTTACTTAAGTTCTCTTGCTTTTATTCTGTGAGTTTCAAGAATTCAGAATACATTTTATAAATAACTTTTATTACATTTTTACTATATATGTTGCAGGGCTATAACCTAAATCTGGGCTATTATCAATGCTAGGGGCCAGACATTTAGGCACATTGGAAATTAAACTATATAGGCTCAAAAGAAGTCTTTTTATAGATAAATAGAGGACCTCTTAGAAGAAAACTCATTGAAAGGGAAGACTAGACTAGGCTCTAAAATCTAGATTCAGTAAAAGATTCTTCAGCTTTGGATGAGAAAAATTCTGATTATAGCCAGGTGTGTGCCACTAATATACATATGTGTGTATGTGTGTGCATATATATATAATATATATATACATATATATTATAAATATGTATACATATAAATTTTCTGAAACATATTGCGGTCAAATTTGGGCTGAAATTGCTGCATCACTGTAAAACTTATGCAAAACATAAGTTATGTTAAGACATTCTATTCCATTGCCTGGGGAACATTATAATTTAGTAAAACTTCAAGAAGAGTTCACTTAAAATGGCTATTTTAGGGTTTCAAGTCCATGATTATAGAATGAAGCACAATTTGCATGCACACAGGTGGTAAATGGGGGAATTGTAATGGTGTGTTTCTTGTTAAAAGTCCAACTGAAATATTGCAGGTTTCTCAGACAGACAATTATTGAATACTTAATAGAGGTCTGAGCTCTTTCTATGGAGGGGCCAGGAATAAAATGGACTATTGTTGCTTCAGTTTGCTTGATATAACCACTACTGTGTCCTGCAATTGTTATAGTGTACCTACAGTTACAGATATTACAGTTTTATCAATTTAGAGTGATATTCTGTTTCCCTTCTTAGTGTAGCTTTGTTTGATTGCAGGGCTGCCTTAACACTGGGTCAAACTCAGGGTATACTTTATACCATCTCTGTTTTTTCTCAGAATCATTTTTATGGAAAGAAATAAGGTTAAAATCAATAAATGCCTTAAATAAGAGTAAAATCTAGAAGTTGTATGTGTTTTTCTTTTAGGTCCTTTTGAGCCAACACACAGTACTTTGCACACCTCTTCTTGTCGGTATCCTTATTCAAGTATCTCTTTTCTTCCAAATTATTACCTAATGTGCTCATCTACAAACTACATCCTGTAGACCAAATCGGGCCCATGGCCTGTTTTTGTACCCAGGAGCTAAGAATTGCTTTACATTTTTAAAGCATTATTAAAGGAGGAGGAGGAGGAGAAAGCATAAGAGGAAGAGGAGGAGGAGGAGGAGAGGAGGGGGAGGAGGAGAAGAAGAAAGTGAGACTGTACATAGACTACTGAGCCTAAAATATTTACTTCTTAATTCTTTACCAAAAGAAAACTTTGTTCTTTAATCTAGAGCAGTGCTTTCAAAGAACTTCAGCAATGATGAAAATATTTCATGCCAGAGATATCTAATAGAGTATCTACTCTCCACATGAGTATAATTAGCATTTTTAATGTCACAGAAAAACTGAAACTTCAATGTTATTTTATTTTAAACAATGTACACTCAAATGTACAGTAAGTGCTACACGTGACTAGTGGCTACCAAATTGCACAGCACTGAGAAACATAAGCATAGAGTCCTTTGGATACTTTAAAGCAGTGCTTATTAAACTTTAATGTGCATATGAATTACCTGAGATCTTGCTAAAATAATAATTTAAATTTAATAGATTCAGGATGAAACTTGAGATTCTGTGTTTCTTTAGAATTTCCCAGGTAATGTTGCTAATGTTGGTGCTCAGATCATACTTTGAGGAGAAAGGCAGAATATCTCAAGCCTACTGAATAACAAATTGTTGAATAAGTGATTTTAGAAATGTCACTTTCAAGAATTCTTATAAAAGGAATCAGAAAGTGATGACTGTAGGGCATTTATAGTCATATATATCCACTCAGGTCTGTCTTAGCACTGGCTGCCAACTCTTCTGTCACCCTACCATTTGCTTCCTAAAGTTAAGATATCTGAGAGTGTACTGGACTCCAGAGATATTTTCTAGGAATGTAGGAATGATTGTGTGTGGGTGTGTGTGTGTTTATATGTATGTGATTGACAATGGTATAACTGTTCTATTATAATCAACAATCATGATAGCCTATTTCATATGCTATGAGCTCTAAAACTAATTTAAATTAGCACATTCTGTATTTGTAAATACAAGGGATATTTAAACTAATGAAACCTTTCATGAGAAATAGTGATTAAGAGCATGAACTCTAGAACCAGACTGACTGGATGCCAGCCCTGGCACTGCCATTAACATCTTTGTAACATTGATTATATCACTTAACATCTTTGCTGATGCAACATCATCTCTAAAGCAAGGGAATAGTAGTATATATTCACACAAGCTTGTTATGGAAATTACATTAGTTAACACATGAGTACAAAGATTTGAGCCAGTCGGTATTTGCTAGTTATTTTTGGGCAAAAAACATGTATATATTACCGAAGTATATAATTTATCCAATGATTAAAGTAAGATCTGCTTAGATATGAGAATCAATGGTTAGTAATACAGGCAATATGATTATATCTGTGATCCAAATATGTTAGTCTAATACAACATAGAATTGAGAAGATAGCATTTGGTATAAGAGTATTAGATCAAATTAGAATTCTATTTCAGCTTATAGAGAAAAGTGACTTAAAAACATTGTATATTAGTCTTTAATGATTATAGAGGTTAAAATATCTTTTTTGCTATTTGATACTTAGTTTCATGGATGGCAATTTTAGGAATATAGATTTTTAAAAATTTTACACTCTTCTTAATAGTATAATATAGATGGTAGTAAGACTCTTAGAACCAAGGAGTCATAAGTGCATCAAAATGTTTTATTACAGATTTGGAAACTTTTAAGTTTTCAAATTATGCCTAGGTAGATAATTACAGATGCTAATGAAGGAGACTTTTTTTCACAGATTAGGACACAAAGAGAGGTTGCACCTGAATATTCCTTCTTCCTTTCTTTCATAGAATGATTAAAGAAAAATAATTTAGAAAAAAAGTAAAGAAAAATAGAGCTAGGCTAATGGATATGAATCAGAATACTAAGGAAGAGTTGAAATTATCACTTTATGAACAAATGGCAATTTTTCTTGAAGAAGTCATGTAAAAGCTATGATAGTGAATTTTAATATTAGAAACTGTGCCCTGATATTTTTCCCAGGCAATACTGGCATGAAAATATCTACCTTAAAAAATTATGAAAATTGTATGGTAAAATTTGTATAAAATGCATAAGAGAGTACAGATGAATTTTTGCTGTCAGTAAAGTGTTGCCCCTCAACTTGTATTCTTTCACTTTCTCTAATAAAGAAAAACAGCAAAAGGCTTATTTTTAGTGGTTCCACAATTAAGAATAAACTTGCTTAAGTGGAAATTTTAAGAAGAAAATTCCAGGCTTACTATAAAAAACATTTCCTGAAGATATATACGGTCAAAAGTTGGGAAGTAGCTACTCCTGTTTAGATGTTATTAGAGACCAGCTAGCAATTCATCAGTGGTGAAGTTTGGTCTCATGGATTGATTACATGCAAAGATCTCTTCTAGTTCTACTGTGCAGTAAGTAATGTGGAATTGACTGGATCTTAAGATTTAAAATGGATTCATAAAAATAAATATTGACTCAAAGAAAAGTCTCTCAGTTTCTTTAAAATACATTGAGTAAATTTCCAGAAAAAAATACAAAATGACTGTCATAGAAATTACCAGAAAGATCTGGAGTTTCCTTAGACAAGAAGAATGCATTGCTTATCAAATAATGACAAATATTGTATTTTTCCCCATTTATGGCATAATACAGATAAAATTATGTACCCACCACCCAGAAAATGACAGAGATAAAGAGTAGTAAAGTGGTGATCAGTGATAACTTGTTTATAGTTTCTCTAGTATAATTGAATATGTTCAAAAAGGTGGTCTTTCCAGGGTATTCATTTTTCAAAGACAAAATTCTTTCAAGCACATTAGGAGTTTAAAACAATCAAACAATAAAATAACAATAACAGCAGAAAGAAGTCTTATTTAAATAAACAATGGCATCTAATGAAAACACTCTAGAGTACTCAGGACCATTAACTGTAATATATTTCACACACAAAAGCAAAATTCTATTACTCCATGGATTCTTTTTCCTTCAAATTTTATTTTAATTATGTGGGCACAGTAGAAGGATAAAATATTCATTCCTCAATAACTTTAAAACTGGACATCTTTGTGCAACACTAAAAGCATCAAAATAGGGGAAGAAGAAATTGTCTTTGGTGATCAAGGTTTTCAAATGACAAAACACAGCAGAGAGGGAGATTGACCTTTAACTTTGCAGAGAGTTTCAGTAACAAGCAATACTTTTTAAAATATTTCTCTGTATAAAATATTATGAATGGTGCTCAGGTGGATATAAACGGTACAGCACAATGATTTCTGCTGATATATTTACAAAAAACTCAGAATATATCTACTTACTTTATAATTTCCAATTTTATTGTAAACAGATCAGCAGAAATCACTGTACTATATTTATATTAAAGTTAATCCCCTCCAAAATCTCATAAGGCATATATTATTATTCCATTATGAATAGAAAAAAAAAAACCCTGAGATTTAGAGAGGATATTTATCAAATTTCTCAATTAGTAACTACTAGGTTTAGTTCTCAAAATTAAATACATCCTACTCAGTTTTTAAACTCTGAACAGTTTAAAAGTTCTATATGAAGAAAATGATGAGTGCTCTATAAGTGTTGAAAACATTATTGGGATATAGAAAACAGATGACTCTAAATTTGGATGAGCTAGAAAGTTTTCATGTAGAATGAAAGGTATTACTACCTCCTTGAAGCATGAGAATTTAAGTAAGCTGAGAAGAAAAGAAGGGTGGATTTAAAAAAATTTATAAAATTTACTAAAATACAAATATACATTAAAACAATTATCTGTCAGTTCAGTGACAACATTGACATAAGCATGACAACTGATTGGGAAAATCTATTTGGGAAATAGTGTTCCCCTCGCAGACAACACAACTTAAGTGCCCCCATCTCTATGTCCAACAAAACCACCTGAATTCTCATACAGAGATAGAAAATATCTTTAAAGTTTTACCTTTCTCCCTTAGGTATTTATTCTACCTAGAAAAAAAATTTTGTTTATGTTATAAGATAGGATTACAGATTTATTTGTTTTCACATATCATAATGCTGACTATAATTGCTAAGAATGAAGGTAATTATGACTATTCCTACACTAATATAATTTAGCCTTAATTACTATAACTGTATGACAAATCCTGCAGTTAAGTATAGCCCATCAATTCTGTTATTCCTCTTTAATAGTATCATGGCCAGTCTTGGTTCTTTGTATTTCCAAAAGTGTTTTAGAAAACATTCTCAAGTAATGTCAAAAAATGACATTTTTGAAAATGGGATTTTCATTGATATATTCTTAAATCTATAGCCCAATTTGGAGATAACTGACATTTTTACACTTTTAGTTCTTACTTGATATGATTGCAAGATATCTTTTCATTTATTCGAATTTTCATTTTTGACTATGAACTTCACATTTTCCCACAACAATTATTTCTGAAATTATTTGAGAAAAATGACTCCAGCGATGATGGGTATTTGCTTCTCTTGGGCATTTAATTGTTTGTGTATACTCTGTTAAATCTTCATAAAACCTAAAAGGATAGGGTTCGTGGAGTTTCTAGAAGATGACACATCCAGAGAGGACATGAAAGCTCCTTGCCCCTTCCACATGCCTTACCCTATGCATCTCTTCTATCTGGATATTCGTCTGTATTTTTTTAGTAATCTTTATAATAAATGGGTACATGTAAATACATGTAAAGAGTTCTAGGTGCTGCTCTAATAAATTAATCAAATTATAGAAGGATATCTTGAGAACCCCAATTTATAGCTGGCCAGTCAAATGTATAGGCAATAACCTACTACTTGAAATTAGTGTCTGAAGTTGGGGGCAATCTTGTGAGACTGAGCCCTCATTCTGCGGGATCTGACACTATTTCGAGGTTGGTAGTATCAGAATTGAACAAAATTACAGAATATTAAGTTGGTGTCCATTGGAGAATCTAGTATCAGAAGTGTTTTTTAAGTGACTGTGTAAGACAGTAGGAAGGGGAAAGGTATATATTTTTTGCTTTATAATATCATAACTTTTTCTAACTTTTACAAACTATGTGTTTATGAGATTCTTCGTGTTTATATAAAACAAATCTATTATTCCACTATTTATACTTTCTGGAAACAACAATAATTCCTTATAAATTTCTGATATTACTGTTTAATATAAAAGGTTGTGAAAAAATCAGAGAGATATAAGTGACTATGGAGATAAACTGATTTTTAATAATAGAAAAAATATATGCTATATATCTACAAAGGAAGTCTAAAACCAGAAACATAGCAATTATTCATTCACAGTCTAAAGTCTTCATTGTACAAACAAACATACAGAAAAGGAGTCTATTATGCTTTTATTATTTTTAAGGATAAAACTCAGTTGAATCCTCCACATATAAAATTTAAATGTGAGAAAGTAATATAGTGGTTGATAATTAAAGATAAAGTCGCCTCATTTCTTAGAATTTAGAAAGAAATTATGGAGGTTACAAAGTTGGAAAATGAAGAAAATATTCTGGGTTTTAGGAATGTAAGAACAGTTACAGATCTTTCAAATCTTACACTAAGAAACTTAATAAAAGTATATTTTTTGCCAGCTGTTTGCAGCTTTTCTAAATTACAAGTGAGTTTTAAAAGCCATGTGCCAGATGGAGAAAGGCTCATACTTCCTAAAGTGTTAATGAAATTTAGTCATAGCAAGTTAGACACAGGAAAAAAAATATTGGTAAAAGACTGATAATGATTTTGTCAAGCCAGCAGCTGTCACAATGAACTACTCATCTGCCCATATTTGGGCATGTTTCCCATATTAGTTATGATATTTTTTATATAATAAAATACTGAAAAATGTTAGCTTTTGATGCAAGTCAGGTTTAATGGGTGACATTTATTTTATAGATAACAATTCTAATATAATGTGAAATTGTATAACTGCTATAATTCTAAGAATATAGGAATAGTTTCATGGGCAAATTTTTATTTAAATTGATTAAAGAGAATTAGCATTTGAAAAAATGGAAGTATTGAAATGGAAGAGCATACACAAAGAATTTTATTCATTTTTCTAATTTCAATATATTTTTAAAAATATTTATGATAATATACAAACATTTGAGCAATGAAAGAAGTTGTTATTACACAAAAGTAGAAAATCAGCCAATAACAATATTGATAAATCCTGGAGCTCAAATAACTACTCATTTTAATGTCACAAAATGTTGCCTTCACAAACATGGTATCTCCTCGTCTTAAAAATCAGTAGGCAAAAATGTCCTCCTGAAACATAAAATTATTTCCAGTGAAATATGGCAACCTCTTGACTTCCATATATTGTATCAATCAAATACATGAGAGTATTTTCCAAGAGTAAGAGTAAGATGAGCAACAATGTTGTCAAAGCCTGGCACACTTACCAGAATATTGTTAAAATGTGTGTGATATTTAAGTGGGATGCTCTTCTCTTTCTCAAATGTTAAGGGAAAGGATAGTATCCAAATTGGCTCCATATCCTCTTTTAGTTAGACATGTTAAATAGAAATTTTAGAATTATTTAACTCACTGCTATGCTTAATTTAAAATAATATTGGTTCCTTGTGGAATATCCAGAAATTTCAGCTTTAAATCATGATATATTAGATTCAGGTGTAAGAGTACATATGCATTTATTGTATAATAGTCCAGTAGTATTTGTGAGAAAAGTTAGTGGATCCTGCAGCTCACCTATAGGCCATAAAGTACTGAATAATGTGGTACCTACAACAGTCTCCGCTGTGCCTGATATGGTGTTAACAATTGATATTGTAAAGGAACATTATTATTTTGTGAAGTATTTAATTAATACTTCCTTTTTAATTTCTATTTCAAAAAAGAGCCAATTTCCATTGATGTGAGAGGAAAAGAAATAGGCATTTATTGTTCTTCCACAGGGACATTTAAATTCATGTGGTTATTGATACCCCTGGTGAGAAGAAACAAGATTGATTTAACTGAAAATAATATTTTTATTTATTATGTTGATAATATAATGCTGAAATATATCTTAACCTGAAGATTAATTTAATAGTGAAATAAACGTTGCACTTATTTATATAACTACCAGAGGGAGTAGTTATATTACTGATTATGTTGATTAACCTGAATGAAGTACAGGACCCAGGACAAACAGTGATATTCCTATTCATTACTTGGACCAGAGCAACAAAATATATTCTTCAATCAAACTAAATTGAATTATTGTTTTTTTACAGTTTCAAAATCAAAAGAAGATGCAGAAAGATTGATCCAGTTGTCTGGTTTCTGGGGAAATTATGCACCCTATCTGGGTATTGTCTTAGTTCCTATTCACAAAGTTGTGAAATATCTGGGTTTGAGTGGCAACCTAAACAACGCTAGGCTCTCTTGAACTTCAGAGAGCCATTAACTCATTGAACATTAGGTAACTGTAGCAGGTATATTTTAATCTGTTCCCCAATGGACTCTATCTCCTGGTATTCTCTAGTGACTTGCTTCTTATCAATACATACTTATGTTGATGGGGACCATTGACAAAGACCTATGTAAACCACTTAGTGATTGCTGGGATTTTAAGCTAGAAAATAATCTGAGGCTGCCTCCACGTGAATTCCCTTTGAAAGGAAAATTATGGCCCAATAGGACTTTAATAGAGACTGAAAAACTCAGGATTTACGTCATAACAGCATTCCAATAGGGAGAAAATGGCACAGAGGAATCCCCTCTAGTGCAAATGGTATTTTTAAAAATACATGTCAGAAGTGACCACTAGTGTTATTGATAGCATCTGTGGACAGGGAGCTCATAAGTCTTTGGGCCCTACACTAAATTCCTTTTAGATGCTACCTAACCCTATAATTAAAAGAAGTTTAAAATTCTTTTTGTGCAATCAGTTATTAGAGGACTCCCAACAGGCAGCATTGCTCAGGATGGAGTTCTCACATTCAGTCTGGAAGGCAGCTACATTTTGACCTGTGATAGCTGCATTTGACTAAAAAAGAGAAATATATATCCTCAAATGAGTGGAATTATGAGTGATATTTCCATTGCATTAGAGGAAATACATAATAACAATAATAGTAAAATATAGGTTTATACAAATTTATAGGCAGTAGCTAACAGATATTGGCAATATGGTCAGAGAAATGAGCCTTAGATGACTGGAGGATAAAAGAAATTCTGTAGTGATGGTTAATTTTAAGTGTCAACTTGACTGGATTTGGGGATACACAGATAGTCAGCAAAACATTGTTTCTGAGTATAATTATATGAGAGTTTCTGGAAGAGATTTGCATTTGAGACAGTGGACTGAGTAAGGAAGATTTGTCCCCCAATGAAGATGGGCACCATCTATCTAATCAGCTGAGGACCAAGTCAAATAAAAAGACAGTGGAAATGGGAATTCACTCTCACCTGAAGCTGAGATACCCTTCTTATGCCCTTGCCCATCAGAATTCCAGGTTCTCTGGCCTTTGGACTCCAGGACTTGCACCAGCAGTACCCTGGGATCTCAGGCCTTTGGCCTTGCACTGAACATTATACATTGGCTTCCCTGGTTCCGGGGTTTTGGGACTTGGACTGAGCAAAGCTACCAATATCCCTGGGCCTCCAGCTGCAGACAGCCTATCATGGTACTTCTGAACCTCCATAGTCATGGCAGCCAATTTCCCTAAAATATCCCCTCATCCATATCTATCTATCTATCTATCTATCTATCTATCTATCTATCTATCTATCTAATCTATCATCTATCTATCTATCTATCTAATCTATCATCTATCTATCTATCTATCTATCTATCTATCTATCTATCTATCTATCTATCTAATTAACTATCTTATTGTCTTTTCCTCTGCAGAAACTTGACTAATACAACTATTTTGGATACTGTGTTATGGAGGGAGAATTTCAAAGTAGGACATACTAGTTTTCATCAAAACAAAACCCTTACAAATTCAGTGGCAGCCAGGAACAAACAAGTGGATGCCGTTATTCACTAATTGGAAGTGGCCTCTTAGCTAAATCAAATAAGCAGTTATGGAGGCATTCAAGCAATGCAAAGAGGGGGAAAAGAAGCGGCCCTTTGTCAACCTCACTATCAAGCATGCACTCTGTGGAACAATTGCTGAACTATGAATAACTGCACACCAGTGGTAATAGCTAGAGATTTATTATTCCTAAACATATATATATATATATATTCTTTTTTAGTGTCTTTTAATTAAAACCAGTGTTTCTCTGTCTTAAAAGGCAAATTTTTAGATTTTTAATTTGGAGTAAAAATTATCTTACATAGTTTAAATGGGAAAAGCAGGCTAAAAGTTCTACCAATATCACTGTTACTACAACTATCACTAACAGCTTACATTACTTAAATATTTGCTGAGTCAGATATTGTTTAATCACTTTCTTGAATTCTTTTAAGAATTTTCTGAGAGAGTATCATTAATATCAACGTGCTACGTTAATTGGCTTTCCCGAGGCACACAGTTGGTAAGTGAGAAAGTATTTAAACCCAGGCAGGCTGCCTTCAGAAAAGGCACTCTAAAGCACTTTGTTATATTGTATTTTACAATATCTGGACATAATTTCTCTGCAGGTGGGTCAGAGATAATGAAACATACATTAATGTAAGCTGTTCAAGTATATAAACTGTGATTTTGCTTCTAATTTGCTTTGTAGGCAAATGTAGAAATCATTCTTTTTAGAATTCAATGGCCCCTGTGGTCAATCCTGAATACATCTCTCGCCCTAAACATACACAGTCCTAACTCATGATTAAAAATACATTTTGAAGTATCACTATTTTCAATACCTGCTGTGGTATGAAATCCTGGGAGCAAATATTCTATTTTTTTCTTTTTCTATAAGAATATATACAAAAATATTTCCAGGAACAATTCTATCTTTACCAGCAGGTAGTGTTGAGCCAATTTTTCTGTGGTGCTTGGGGTGGATAACTATCTCAGTGAGAACATTGATTTTGTTTCTCAATTTTTATAGTAAAATGTCATTTGTATTATATAAAATGTCTTTAACTCATTTTGGTTATGATTAAGCAGTTGTGTGATAAAGAATTTGGTTGACCTTTCCAGTTCCTTAGAGATATCCTCTAAATATTTGGAATTTCTTTAGTGACAGAAGCGTCTTTTTTTATTCACAGTACACACTTTTGCCCACATCTGATGGTTTCTACTGAGATGACCTCAGAGGGGGCGCCTAGATATATGCTAAGGAGATGACTCAGGATTGGGACTGGCCATGCCAGAAAGACCAACCATGTAAGGTTTAGGGCTTTGAGCCCACTGTCAGCACCTGGACTTCTAGGGAGTGACAGGGAGCTGAGCATGAGTTCCATACTGTGGCCAGTGATTTAGTCTATCATCCTTACCTAATAAAACTCCAAAAAAAAACTCTAGACATTAAAGCTGGGTGAGCTTTCCTGGTTGTCAACTCTGCATATTGTCACACATTCAGGTGCTGAGAGTCTGATGTACCCTGACTTCATGGGGAGGAAACAACAGAAGCTTTGTATTTGGAATTCTACCAGAAAGTGACCTATGTGTCCCTCCCTTTAGCTGGTTCTTATTTGCGTCTTTGCTATAATAAAATTGTAATCATAGCTCTTTCTAGATTCTGTGTATTGTTCTAGCAAATTATCAAACCTTAGGAGGTAGTGAAAACTCAGAATTCAGAGCCAGCTGGTCAGAAATGAGGATGGCGTTGGGACACGCTAACTTGCAGTGGTTTCTGAGATGAGAGCAGTTTTTTGGAGAACTACTTCTTCCTTAGGTGTAGACATGTGAAGTTATCCAGATGTCTATTTTCTTCAAATCCTTATATCATTTAGTTTGACTGTCATTTTGAATAGAGTCTGTGTATCCAAAGGAAGAGAAGTTGGGGTTGGCAAAATATCTCTTTATTAACTCTTGCATGTGTACCCTGACATTTCAAAATAGCACTTAATTCTGTGTGAAATGCTAGTTAGTTGCTGCAAAAATATTTGTAGTAGTGCTTCAGTTTCAAAGTCTTTGAAAGACATCTCTGTAGCATGGGTGCTGAGTAATTTGCATAAAGTTTATGTTGTGAGTGCCCTCTTTTCTGGGCACTGGCATAAGTCCAAGTTTATCACTATAGTGAGCTGACTTTGCAGCTATGCAAGGGTAGAAAGATGTCTTTGAGCCTGGGTGAGGTTTTTTATACACAGATTTCAATTTGGGGGATCTCCTGAACTACAATCCCTAGAATCATCTTTTTACCTGGTGCCTGAGACAACTTACTGTCCCTTTACCAGTGGGTACCTCAGCATCATTAATACTCATTCTTATGTATCCCGTGTCCTGCTTCATGCCATCCCTTCCTCAATTAGCATTAAGAGATTCATGGCTTGGGAAAGTCAATCTGTTCATTAAGCAAACGTGGATTAGGTCCTCATCACCAATATTGGGACTTATAGTCTATTGGTCATGTAGTGAATGTACAGAAAATAGAATAAGTAGAACCGTGTATGCTGCATTGAAAATAAAAAGGTTTATAAGGGAAAAAAATAAAATATTCTCATCAGTTTTTCTCAAGCAACAGTGTATATATAATTGAAAAATAAGGTACTACTTTTGCTAACTTATATTAGTGAAGGAAATATAATGCCACCTTAAAACAATAGGTATAGGTCATAGTGTGAGATTTAGTTATTGAAAATATGTTTTCTTTTGAGCTTCAACAGTATGTAACCTCAGGGTCTACTCTTATTGTCTACAGTCTTATATTTTACTTATTCTTACAATTTATAGGGTAAGTTATATGTGGTTTAATACCATTAAGTGATCACTTTTACTTTCAACAGAATTTCATAAATATATTTATTGGCAAAGAAAGTAAAACCTAGAACTATGCTAATTTTTTTTTGTTTCACCAAAAGAGATGGAGGGAGACCATTTATAATACAAAGAGGTTTTGTTCTTAACTTCTGTTGGGTAAACTATGAGAAGAAGTTAAGCTTTTACACATAAAACAGAAATAACTTCAGAGATTTCAAAGTTAGAATTCATTCTAGAGTTCAAAAAAAATGAGAAGGTAGTTATCCTTTTTCTATTCCCAATAGAGAGGAATAACAGCCATTGATGCTTTTAAATTTTGCTGGTGCAGTTTTCCTGTAAGTCAAAAAGCATAAATGATTCAAGAAGTTACCAGAATAAGAAATTCATTTCTTCTTTCAAGATTATTTATATATTTCTATTAGCTAGAACTTTTTTTGGGATTTCAAGTAACAGAAAATAAATGAAGTGAAATTAAGCAAAATGGATAAAGGGTCCCCTCTCAAGCTGGGGACAGGAGAACTATATGCTTATAGACATCTCTAAGCATCTCTGGGAAGCTGAGCATCAGTGTTTCTCTTTCTCGTTTCTTGTGGGTCACCTGCTCCATTATTCTTGCTCTGGATGGGTAACTGAATTCATATGGAAAATGAGCTTATTCAGATCTCACGAATTTACAAATTAAACATCCAAAGGAAATGAGAAAACTGCTTCTAAGATCATTAATTAAAAATTCCTTGGGAAAAAGTTCTTATTGTTGTAGCTTGGGATGTTCATCTACTCTTTATCCAGTTAGGTGTAACTGACAGGTGAGTAGAATCTCTGGAACTAAAGTATTCTGATCCTACCACCACAGGAGTGTTAAAGGCTGCACTCATACCCACACTTTGAGTGACTTTCTGGCTGTTACATATTAGAATTTTATTAATACATTTATATAATTGGTAAATAAATAAATATTATTTCATTATAAATAGAGTCAAGTGATTAATTGTATTTTCTGCTTTTCATATTTTTAGCTATGCTGCTTCCAACCACCAATGAGTGATAACAAACTAAGTGGATTTAAAGTTAATTTCATATAATCATAGATTTCTATGGGGAAGCTAGTGTTCTGCATGTTCTTCTTGTAATATGATTTCATTGAACTCTTTCTTACTTATTTATAGCTTATTCTCTTCACATAGTTCCCATCTGCATTACCAGCTTGTTTTCTTTCCCTTAGGATTAAGGATTGTTTTAATAATAGGCTCCCAGATTCCCACAGCAACACACATGATAAAATAAAGAGAAAAGAGGAGGTGAAGTAATCCCTAATGAAATAAAACATGTTTTCCTGCTTACCTTTTCATTCCACAATGTGTTAATAGGCTGGGTGAATAAAAATGAGTATGTTGGGTGTGGAGGTGCCTGTTTTTAAGGCAGTTTTCTATATATTAATAGTCAACATTTAATTTTATTCCATTTTTTAAAAATGTATAAAAATCTATAATTGATGTGCATGTTAATATGTTAGATTTCACTTTATAGGTCTTTTTTAGGACACTAATTTGTAAAAGTAGTCAATAGCATTCATATGATCCCTGGGATACTGAACAATTTAAAAAGTATTCATGTATCAATACATAAAGGAATTCTGAATTTCTTTTCTGTAGTGAGGGTATATATCCATAAGGTAAAGAGTGTAACTAAATAAACCTCCAAATTTCAGTGGCTTAATAGAACAGAAATTTATTTCTCACTCATTTAACTGGCTTCCGTGGGTATTACTGTCTAATGTGACATTGTTTTCTCTAAATGGATCTAGGGACCAAGTTTTTTCTAGACTATGGCTCTGTGGTCCCCCAGACATTGAGAACTCTCTGCCTTAGGTCCTCAAAAGGGAAAAGAGAGAATAAGGAGACAACTTTTCAGTCAACCTTACTGGAAATAATCCATATCACTTCTGCTTACTTTGTTGGAAAGAAATCATGTCACCATCAAATAGAAGGAGTCAAAGGAATATCGTCCCTAGCTGAAAATCCACTTCCTAATAACAACAGTATAACGTAAAAGAGAAACATATTTTCATTGGAGAATGAATCATCTATATCACATTTTCTATAAAAAATACTCAGGAAAGTTAAACATTACACCTTGGACAGAGTTACTCTATTTCAGTTATATATAAAACTTAGCATTTACTAAGTCTGAAATCTGGCTTTACATTCTCTTAGGTAAAGTTGCAGTACAGTGAAAGCCCAATAATACACAGTAGTGTTAAAGTAAAGGTTTGCTTACTTGTGTGTTCTGGTCTATAAACCTTTTACATACACATATGCACATTATTGATACATATATCTTCATTTTGCTATTTTTTGTGCCAAACTAATGTAAGATTTACTGTAGAAGTACAGTAATATACTAGCAATATACTAACCCATCAATATAGTTAATATAATACTATATTGATTGTAAAAAAAAAAGTACTACTTATAAATTACTGTGTATTCACCAAAGCCATAGAATTTGCAAATGAAGTAATGTATCACATAATAGGCAGCTTGTGAAACTAAGATAGTTTTTAACTGCACGTTTATTAAAACTTTGTTTAAACAGATACCAATTCATGTACAGTAACAATTATTATACAGATGTTCTTTGCTCAATTCTACATGAACACATTTCTACTTTGGCTTTACCATTTTAATGTTCAGATATTTTTTATATTTATATCTTTATATATTTGTTCTTATATCTCATCTTGTGATTACCATTTCTGCTATTGATTGAATTCATCAAATATTTTGGCTGGCCTGATTTCAGTAGAAATACATTGAGTTAATTGCAATCCACTAGGATTTTGGCTTCTAAACTACAGTATGGAAAATGGTAAATAGATTGTGAAGGAGTGACATAGCAAAAACTCATTAAAAACGCTAATTAGCAAGCTGAATCATTTAGACATATCCACTTCACTAATCTGCTAGCTAAATACATCATAAAATTGGGACTGTACTGCAAGTGAGCAAATATCCAGAAGGCCTTTTTGAATTTCCAGATTACTTTCAATTAACTGGATTCAAAATAGTCTAGAATATGAAAGACTGTGTTTTTAAATTTTATTATAAATCCCTAAAATCCTTAGAGTCTAGTCATACTGTTGCCTTAACTTATGTAGGGCATTCTTGACTGTTCCTATGCTCATTCTCCCTCTTTCCCTTCCCCCTTCTTACCACTGAACCATTTTTATAAATTCTGATAGTTTCATTGCATAATTTTCCACATTCTGTCTTTGTTACATCTACATTTATACAAATATTATCTCTTCTACTGTACAGAAAGTTCTATGAAGTCAGGGATTAAATGTTTTCTTCTTTCTTACCCATTAATGACCTGTTTTAGAAAGTGTTGAGTTTGTATAGATGCTTTGCTAGGACTTTGAAAACCTGTCCAGGAGGTCAAAGATAGTATCTGGCTGATAATAGTATCTGGCTGGTAACAGTCTAGTTGAACATGTGTTTCCTTTTATTTTTACTACTAGTGTATGTATGTGTGTGTGCATGTGTGTATGCAAGTATATTCTTCTAAAATACAATGCATAGACTTTTTATATTCCATTTCTTTAAAAATTGATACAAAGTGGAGATTATGTATTCCTTAAAAGCTAATTTTTTGTTGTTGTTGTTTTTTGAAACAGAGTCTCATTCTGTTGCCTGGGCTCAGGCAATCCTCCTGCCTCAGCCTCCTGAGTAGCTGGGAATATAAGCATGCACCACCATGCCCAGCTATTTTTTCTATATATTTTTAGCTGTCCAGCTACTTTCTTTCCATTTTTTTAGTAGAAATGGGGTCTCGCTCTTGTTCAGGCTGGTTTTAAACCCCTGAGCTCAAACGATCCGCCCACATCAGCCTCCCCGAGTGCTAGGATTACAGGCGTGAGCCACCGTGCCTGGTGAAGGCTAGTCTTAATAAATCTGAAGGACTCATTGGTCCTAGTTTCTTTTTATGTGTTAACACTTTAAATTATCAATACATTGTTATAAAAACAAATTCTTGATGTTTTCTATTTCTTCCTGAAATGGAAATCTCAATTTCTATTTTTTTCATAGACATATGAAACTCTCTTAGGTTTTCACAATTTTGGCATAAATTTTTCCTAGTGTTCTCTAATGACCGTTTTGATCTTTATTCTCTGCACTTTAATTCCCCTTTGTATCCACATGCACTTACATAATTTTCTTATTTCGAACTTTGTTGATTTATAACTTCTGCCTTTCTTTTATTCTCTTAGAACTTTTAAGAAGTTTTTCTATTTTGTTGGTTTTTCCTCCTAAAACTTCAATTTCAGCTTGCATGTTTATTCTAGCTTCCTCTCTCCCCTGCTTTATATTCCTATTTATATATTTATTACCTTCTTCTTTACAATATATTTTGGTTTATGTTGCCATTTTGACTATTTTTATATATTTATTTCTAAATAAATGCTTTAAAACCTAAAACATTATACCAAATATTTATTGGTTTGCTGCTTTTCACAGGTTATTATTTGTATTATAGTACTTTAGGTCTAAATATCTTATAATTTTAATTTGTTGGATGGGTAACATTTCTCCTGTGTTTAAGATTTCACAGGGAACATCTTACATGATAGTAAAAATTCACAAAACTTCCCCCTGCCACTTGCCCTTATTCGTTCCTCCCTTCTAGGCTGAATGTGTTAATTGATTGCTGTCTGACATCTATTGGTCCATTTTTTCTGATTGTGAGTATTAATCTAGAAAAAGCCTGAAAGTACTAGAGATTTTCCTTTTCTGTGTTTATTTTCTCCTAAATAGGTATGAAGTAATAATCTTAGTTAGGCAAGAGTGTTCTACTCTCTTCAATTAGAAATGTATTTACTCATAATTGACTTAAAATATCTATCTAAATATTTTTGTTTCATAATTTCTGTCTATACATTTTAGGATAAATAATTTTATCTCTATGAATATCTTCAGTATTCTTACTTAGCATCTTTTTCAGGGTAAGTAACATATTTTCCTGTTGTGAATTTATATTTTAATTATGGAATTCATTAGCTATTTTTGTTAGATTTATCTCTTATTTTTACACTTTTGGGAGATTATTTTAGATTGCTTTCTTCTTTGCATGTACATGTGTGCTTGCACTCTCTTTCTTCCTCTCTTTCTCTCTCTCTCTCTCTCACCTTCCTTCCTACCTTTCATCCCTCTCTCCTACCCTTTGATTCTATTCTCATTCTTAAATTTGACCAGAAAAGCTGGATCCAGTTTCACATCTATATGTAGTGGGTTTAATTCGTGTTATGCTGGCGAGCCAAAGTTATGCCCATGATTGCCTATGGAACCGAAGTACCTTTAGATGATAGCATGTTTGTTCACTATTCTTTAATTGTTACTTTCTTTTTGTTTTATTTATTTTGATTAGTGGTGGTTTTATTCTTTTAGTTGTAGATTTTAATCTTTCTTATGAGCCTGGTTTTGTAACTTTTGTTTCACATGCTGTCAATCACTGTATTTGCAGCAAATATGATTACCAATGTGTAAATTCACTACACCACCTTGGCTGTATAAAACATCCCTCTATTGTTTAACTATAGTCTTCCAAGAAGCTCAACACAGATTTTGTGTTAGGAAATAGTGTAAAGATATGTGTGTGTGTGTGTTTGTATGTGTGTGTGTATGTATACGTATAGGTGTGTGTGTGTATATATAACATATATAGTTGTCATAATATATGTGTATGTGACAATCATAGAGCCTAAACATAATGCTATAATGTTATAGAAAGGTCAAGGATCATGGAAAAGCAGACTAAATAAATGCTGATTACACAATATGTTTGCTCTTCTTCCTAACTTTCTCTTCTCTATGGCAATATGCAGGAGAATATGTGCAAAAGACGCTAGTTAACCTTTTTAACTTCTATTAGCCTTTTGACTCAATGCTACTACCCAGTGTCTCCTGGATAATTTAAGAAACTTCTGCTTAATCATTATAGTGGAATTGGCTTTTTAATTTCCTGAGGCTTCCATTAGGTGGAGGCAGCAATTTAGGAACTCTTGTGGATAATTTACAAAACAGCTAATGCTGGTGTAAGATATTAAAACAAAAAAGGGCTTAAACTTAAAAAAGGCTTTAAAGCAAAGAGAATATTGGTAGGTTTTCAAGTTTATGTTCACATAGTTAGTGACAGGGCTTGTCTCCTCACTTCTATCAAATTTTCTTTCAAATTTCCTTTAACACGTAGCCCCGAAATTTGAGCAAAAAGCCCTCTACTATTTGATCATAATGTCCTAAACTTTGTAACTTAAACATTTGAGAGATTTTTAATGGACTTTAGACCCCAGAAAGAGATTGAAAACCACAGAGTTACTTTGTTTTAAACCAGTAGGTTATTCTTTTTGGTTCTCTGAAACATGGCTTTAAGACAGCATTTGAATGAATGTCCAGAAGAAGCTAGGCAGCTGTTCTGAAAGTATCTGATTTTGCTTTCGGCATTCTTTCTGCTTTTGTTTTGCTTGTTTAGTGCCCATGAGGTCTGTGTGACAACGATCCAGACTTTCCTAAACTAGTAAAACAAATCCATTTCTTATAATGAGAAAACCTGCTTCTACCTAGGATTGCTAAAATCCTATTGCCTGTTTTAAGATGTGTCTTTGTTGAATCAAAGCTTTATGTGTCAACATATCATCTGTAAACACAGCAGTAGTGAGGGCAAAGACAACACTTATTCAGAATCACAGCTAGGATGAAAGGAATTCTTTTTACAATAGATGGACTTGAAGCTTAAGTAAGTACATTAGAAAAGAGATGGCATTAACTCTACATAATGGTTTCTAATCAAAGGTGACCAGATGTTCTACTTTGACTGATTAATTTGTTCATTTAATTAAATACTCTTGTAACTTGATTGTTTCTAAATATTTACAGATATTCTTACTTTTTTCTATTATCCATAGAAAAGTATATATCTGAGATGAACTATTTTTAGTTACTATATTCTAGCTTATATTAAAATATTTTTCTTTTCCACATGCTATTTATCTGGTGATCACTATGAAATCAAAAAGATTTTTGTAAGTGGGATGGTTCTAAAATATTAATAAATTATGTTTTCTGATAGTATTTACTAGGATAAGTTCAAAATTTAGAACCATATATCTCTTTACAGATAAATTCTTCTTTTTACTCCCCAAATCTGTCTAATCTCATGTAGCAGAACTTTCAGGTAATATTTTGTTAGCTCAGACTGTGAGCAAACAAACACATACATAGACACGCGCGCACACACACACAGAGGATAGAAAAGTTGACACTGAAATTGTTAAACTGATGATGGAGATCATCAAATTGTTAAACTGATGATGAATTTAATTTACTTATTTTGTTTTAATCAAAAGATATGTCTCTCCTATTTAAAAAAAAGCAATACAAAAAGTGCATATTTATGTGCATGTTAATGAAATGTATATATTTTAAAATAAGTAACATCAATGGTCTTGGAAAATTAAAGCAACTAAAATATATACCTCATCTTTTGGCAAGGTCAAGTTTCCATGTTATTTCAACAGTAAATGTTACTATTTTAAATTAAGGAATATCTATCAAATGGAGCCTTAAGTAGTCATAAAACTGACAATTTGGATTTATAATTATTGTTCTATAATAATAATAAACTGATACATACAAAGGCACACATGTATTAAAAGTGTACAATATATGATTCCAAATTTAAGAAAAAAAAGACTAAAGACAAACTATGAAGCACACAGATCAAGCACACATTTTATTCCATATTCCTTAGCATAGTTCTTATGTTTCAAAATTTTATATTATTTTTGTCATAGTAATAAAACCATACTTTATTGAACCATAGTGAAATAAAACAAATAGAAATAATTCAAGTAGTAAGACAAATACATATTTAGACTGGGTGTAGTGGTTTATGGGTTTATGCTTATAATCCCAGCAGTTTGGGAGGCTGAGGCAGGAGAATCACTTGAGGCCAAGAGTTTGTGACCAGGCCAGGCAACATAGTGAGACTCCATCTCTACAAAATAATAATAATAATAATAAATTAACTAGGTGTTGTGCTACATTCTGATAGTCCTAGATACTGGGGAGACTGAGGCAGGAAGATTACTTGAGCTCAGGAGTTTTAAGCTGCAGGGAGCTAGGAAATATTACTTAATATAATCCATTGATTTCCACATACCATATCACCATATGTTGGCCTATACCATTAATAAATAGTGAGTAAGGCAAAGGAAATAAACTGGGAATGGAGTATCATTATGTGAAAGGTTTTCTTTTGGGAGTGGGAATGCTAGGTATTTTTTGCCATTTTATTTTTACTTACCTAGAATATCTGTTGTTTATATAAATTATGTATCACTTTTATAATTTAAAGTGTAAAAGGGACAGCTTTGTAAAAATGAATGGGAAACTATCTAATCCTGCAATTTTCTAGTCACAGTTAAAGATCAATCCCATAAATTCCCTAACAGGCATTCTACAGGAGTTCTGTTTTGCACAACTTTGAAAATTGCTGAATAGACAGAAAAAAAAAGATGTAAATCTTTTTCTTTCAAAATCTCCATTGAGAATCTGCTTTTTGATAGTCTGAAAATTCCCTGAGCAAATAGCAGGATGTGAGCTTCAGGCCTCAGCCGTATTTCAATGGCAGAGTTATATCTCCTGCAATAATCCCAATCCTGTCTCCAAGGAAAGGCAGGGGAGTCAACACTTGGACTCTGACATACTGCCACAGTTTCTGTTATCATCCTGCACTCAGAAGAAAGAACAGAACAGATGTGGCAGTACTCTATTAATTTGGCTGTAGCCATAAATGTTCTTCAGCCCCTTAATAAAAGCTTGAATACCTGGTTTTCTCTGCCAACATTCTCCACCTCCTTCACTTCAGTGTTGGTCCTTTTTTCCACCTAGGAAAAAGTAAATAAACTTATCTTTATCCTAATCTTTGTCTGCAGAAATCTTCTCAAAACATGCATGACTAGCTCTCACACTCTAACAAAGGGGTTATTTCTATTTTGGAAGAGAAAGAGAGAAAATAGTTTTAGTCTTATAATCTGTTCATTAAATGCCTTGATCTAATCCAAATAGATCTGTGCAAAATATACCTAATACTAATTTTGAAAGCAGTTGGAAAGAATTATTTAACAATAGGAGACATATAATCAAAAATTTAGGTCTATTTTTAGATGTTTTCTAAATTTTAAGTTATGAGTCAAATTTTGACAAACTATGTCTTATTCTTGATTTTCATTACCATTTAAGAGTTGCTTTCTCTTAATTTCTTCCTATAAAGTTGGCAATAGATATTAACATTTTAACTCTTTCTCTTTGAGGTTTCCTTCTTTATCTTACTCACTACTTCTTCTTTGTAATACATAGCATGTATCCCTCTTCAAGGGGTGAGAACTTTACTTAGCAGTTCAAACAGAAATGTTATATTGCCCCAATATAAAATATCTGGAAGCATGTGGCTCCTACTGTTTGATCAGGGATTCAGAGCTAAGAGAGGGCAACATTTCTTGAGATTTCTGTGGCCTTTTCTGTAAGATCTGCCCTGCAACTTCAGTCATCCTAACCATATTCACCAGAGGAAGAAAGGAGAAAGAGATAGTACCAGAAAAAATCACTCCCTTGTATCAGGAAAGTAAAAGCTTTCCTTGAAGTTGTGCAGCAGAGCCACCCTTCGTTTTCTTTGGTAAGAATTGTTTTAATGGTCATTATTGACAGCAATGGGGATTGGGGAAGCAAATATTTGGCTTCTCCATCTCTGGAATGAAGTTGTAAAATTAGAAGTCATTTGGAAAAGGGTACTGCTAGCCAATTATATTTCTCTTTCTGAAATTATGCTTGACTCTAATTTTTGTTTATCAGTTCTCATGTAATGTAATACTCTTATATGCTCTCATCCACCTAAATGTTACCTTTTCCCAAAACTACATCCATGTTTCTACTCTAAGTTCCATATTCATATGCGCATGCACTACCGACCAAACTTCTTCCTATAAATATAGTATATATTAGATATATTAAACAACTCGATGTATACTGTTCTGAATGCCTGCCAACAAACTCCCAATCCCTGACTCCCAACATGCACGTACACAACAACAATCCACCCCCAGACACTAGATCCAAACTGTGTGAATTTTTAAGCAAAATCAGTGTTGGAAATTCAGGCCTTGGCCTTGACTCTCTCTTGCCTCTGCCCTCTCATCATGACATACTCTCAAGCTATTATTTGATTCTCTCCTCTGTTCCCTGCTATGAATATAATTACATTAGTGTAAGTCTTAATTTTCTGGCCCTTACACTATTGCAAAATCTGCCGGGCTCCAAGACTTCAATATCTTTATTCCTGAACCTCTTTGAATAATATCACACACGTTATTTTCCAAGTATAAAGGTGTGATAATGCTATTCCCTAGTTAATAGACTTTAAATGAGTCTTTGTACACCTCATTGTGGCACTTACTACCCCTCTTCTCCTTTATCCTCTTCATTTTCTAGTCATACTGAACTATCTGCAATTATATGCAAGTTTGTGCAAATTGTAATACACAGCTGAGCATATACTTTTATCATGCATCTGCCTATTTACTGCCTTACTCTGTAAGACTATCCCTGCTGATATTATGATTGTATTGGAATTTTCTCCATAAAGGTCCTAACCATATTCCTTACTTGTTTAAAAGTTTACATTGCCACGCTTTTATTATAGAACTGAATCATTTATTTACCATATTTCGCTCATGCTAGAATGCAAGCACCTTGAAGGCAGTAAATTTTGTTTCTCTCTGAATCTTCAAGACCTAGAGCTTTACATAGCATGCAGTGTATACACTTTATAGAATGTTCACTCAATATTGAGAGTTAGTACATATTTAGTTTTCCCATTTAGTGCAGCAGAAAAGACCTGAATATTATAATAGACATGATAACTTGTAAAGACTTATAAACTTATAAGCCATTATTTTTCTGTTAGGAAACGAAGGGCATTTCAAAATTTTTACACTTGGAAATCACAGTGTGATCTATGCACAATCTTCCAGAATATAAATTTGGCTTATTGAAAAAAATTTGAAAATATATTGCTTTTGGTTTCCCTGTGAGGAGTGACTTTTGGAATTTTAATGGCTTGCAGTATAATATTGCCACCAAATTAAAAAAAAAAAAAGTCTACCATTTAACCCATTTTAATGTATCAATGGTTTTAAAAAGACAAGAATTTATGCCCCAGTCAATGTTCTGGTAAGGTCAGAAGACTACTATGCCATCGTTGAAGCAAAGTGTATTCAAGGTATCTGTGACCTTCCCCAAGCCCATCACTGAAATTATGTGTGTGTCATGGTTGGGGCAATATTGTAAGGGTACAAATAAATGTTGGCAATAGCTGAAGATTTGTAGCTTTTATTCTGTGTATTGAATAAAGACAGTAAGATTAGTATGTATCTTAACATGATAAAATTCTGCCTCAGAACTTACTTTTACATTTTCAATATCAAGTCTAGTCCAAAGAAGGATGTCACCTCTAACTATGAAAGGAAGATTAAACATAAGACTAGCTTTTGCCAGACAAAATCCACTTCATTGTTTCCATGTAGTCCTTGACTCTGTGGCCATACTGTCCAACTTTTGAGGAAGAGACATCAAAGCCTTCTCTCCTCTCTCTCTCTCTCTCTCTCTCCCTCTCTCTTTCTCTCTTTCTCTCTCTCTCTCTCAGTCTCGCTCTCTCCCTGTCCCCCATGTCTGAGCACAGAGAAGAGGCCATGTGAACACACAGGGAGAAGACCACCATCTGCAAACAGAGGAGAGAGGCCTCCCCCAAAACCAACCCTGCTGGCACTTTGATCTTGAACTTCTAGTCTCCAAAACACTGAAAAAATAAATTTCTGTTGTTTAATCCACCCAGATTGTATGACTTTGCTATGACAGTGTAAGCAGACTATGAATCAATTGTCTATTTAACTTTGCTTGATTAAACAGTACATTCTACTTTTCCATAAGAATTGAATGCATAACAATTGTAACATAAAGAAATTAGCATTGCATTTATGTGGCAGTTCTAGTGAATCATCATGTTACGGGGTAAAAATTACTGGATGTGAATAATTTAATTCATGATTCTAGTTAGAATCTACATCAGGAGACAGTAATAAAAACTTAATTCCCTGAATCTTTTTTTTTTAATTTTGTTTTCCCTAAGTTTACTTTCTCATGCAAAGAATACAGAAAGACTAAATATATCAGTCATTTTTTTTTCATAGTCTAAAGTCTTTTCTTTTGTGGAATGCAGATTGATAATATGTGTTATGTAAATTAACTTTAAGGTAAATTTTAATAGGCTTGATTAATTATTAAAATAGTATTTTGTATAATCATAAACCTAAATTAATCTCTATATAAAATGATTCACAAAATAAATATTTTCCTATCTGTATTGGCTTTTCCCCTCATTTATAGTATAGTATATTTTAATTATATTGATTGACAAAAACACAGACATGATGAATAGAACAAGTTAAAAATCCCCAGCAAATCCACACACTAAAATAATAAGGGAATTAAAAAAATTATACTGAGAAAAGAAAAGAAGATTAAGAATTTGCAACATTTTTATCTATGTGGAAATTACTTTAGGTACATTTTTATGGTTATTATTATTGCTTGAAAATAAAAAGACTTAAAGAAATATGACAATTAGAATGGGTGCTAGAATTTTATTCAATTTCCTACCATTGAATCTAGGTGTTATCTCTTTTGTTTTATGGTTTTGGGCAATTTATTTAACCTCTCTGAACTTCAATTTCTTCTATTATAAAAAAGAAATAAATATGGGACTCACCTTCGAAGGCTGATGTAAAAATTGCATAAGATAGCATATGTAAAATGCTAGGCCTAGTGCCTGGCACTTAATAAAATACCAATGCAAGTTGGCAATCTAATAATAATATAAGAAGATATTTATAATCCATTTTGTATTTGATAGTCAAAATGAATTTAACATGTTTAGATTGGACAAATAAGAGCTATACTTATTTGACATAAATAGATTTCAAGGACAAGTCTAGTTCATTCAGACACTCATGATAACATGGGAGTTTAAACTTTTGACCACTAACAAACAGCATTTTACCTGTAAAAATAAGGGTATGCAGCACCTTTTCTGATATACTGTATTAGAACAAAGAGTTAGTTTATGTTTCACCAAGATGACAAATACTTCCAAGACACACAATTTCTATGCAATAGTCATTGAAGTAATCTAACAATTATCAGGTTATCTTGGTACCAATTTATTTTCACATACACATATACTCTCTCACATACAACTAAAACTAAGCATCCCCCCAAATAAGTAGGTGAAGAATCACATAGCAGCTTAAAAATTATTACAAGATACATATAACCACATGTGATTAATGGGAAAGCTCAAGTGAAAATGCCATTTGTACTCCAATAAAATACTTACTTTGTTTTTTAATATATACAAACATTTTCTAATTTGACAAAATAATATGCCTTTGTTGATCTTAGATGTTTTGGAATTAATAATAAAAAAAGAGGTGTCTTAGGAAATAATATGCATGGAAACTTCTAGCTTTTTAAAAATAATACATGAAGGCTTTCGTTAAGAGCTGGAAAAAAAAAGGACAAGCATAGTAGTGAGGAGAAGATAGTATCATTAATTACTTTTCAAGGTTGTCTGCTGCCTGTAGATTTGTTAGCTCCGTCATGGAATATGTCACAAGGGAGGTACTTCTGAAGGAGTACCAGAAGTGTGTGAAAAACCTCAATATGATGCATGAGTGTAATCTCCTCTTTGCAGATGTTAATTCCCTGCATGCTGCATCTAGAAACCAGGTGCCAACATATCTATGAATATTCCTTCCTGCTGGACAGCATAAAGGCAAGCTGGAAAGGAATTCTGTAACAAGCTAGATGCCATGCATATGAGATAAGGCTTAGTAGTTCAAAAGATTTTCCAAGTGCATGAGTATTTTTAGATGATATTTATCCCCCTTTAAATTGAAAGATGAAATACAGCAATTGAGGCTGAGTATGTACTCTGATGTTGGCGGTGAGATAATTCCCCATCAGATGTTGTGTCTCTGATGAACTCTTAACAAATGCAAAATAAAGGAAGCTATCAAACTCCTTCAAAAATGAATTTAGTGTCTCAGAGAAAATGTTGCCCTTTTTCACAGAGCACTTTCTCAATGAAAAAAAAAAAATCATGATAGTGAGAGAAGAACTGAAGAGACATTTTCAACTTTCAAGGTCACATAGGATAACTGAAAATCGAGGTTCATAGAAATGAATTAAATGAATCTGAAGAAACATAAAAGCTAGGATCAGGAAAAAAAATCATAAAAAGATTGTCAACAAACAGAGAGACCCGTTAAAAAAACATATTTATTTATAAATAGAGCATTGTCATGGAAATATGTGTGTGATAGTAACTTTGTGGGTATTCAAGGAGGTAAACAAAGACAAAGGTTTTTTGGGGGTTTTGTTTTTAAAAAAACTTCATTTATATGACAATGTAAGTAATTCTAGCACAGGGGTCCCAATCATGCAGAGGGGTCAGAGGCACTGGATCAAGGAAATATGCACCTACATGACTAGAGCAAAGTGCTTGGATCTTTTCTTGTCAGGAAACAGTAGGGAAAGCTGGGATATTCTTTTTCCTCCTGGCTACATCATTCTATTTAGTTTCACCAAAAGAGAGAAAAGAACCAATGTCATCACTGAAAGATAAATTCTTGAAAATACTAATTCCAGGAAAGAAACAAAACATCTTCCCAGAAAACAAGGGCTAAACAGTGTCCTTGATATTGTTATTCTTCATCTTGGTCATGGAGTGAAATGAAAAGTCTTGTTTTGTCTTTGTTGTTTAATGGGCTGGAGGATTGGAGGTTAAGGGAGGAGAGATACTGAAGTCTTCTCACCCCCATGAATAAATGGAAGGCTGTATACCTACATAAGATACTTTGAACCCTATACACATAATGCATATATATTATCAAAATTTCATGATAATATTTTATAAGAGAATTTGAAATCATTCAATTTACATAGTACCTAAATAGTAATAGAATGTGAAAAAGGTTCAATAAACTGTTGTAATCCCATAGAACAAAGCTGTATCCAAAAAGGGTAATGCTATTGTAACAGAGGGAATGGCCTAAAAGAAACATGGGAAAAAAATATTTTCTCTCTCTTTGAAAATTCCTTTGTTCTTTTTGAGAATTAAAGCCCTGCATCCCTGCCTCACGCCAGTGTTTGGGAGGGGCAGGGTAAGACTTTTGTTTATTTATGCAACAGGAGATGGCCCAGACCCAACCCTGTAAAGGAAAGTCAGGAGACTGTCTTCAATGGAGATGGGATGATCAGAATCATCAACCGTGGTTGAACAGTAATTGCCAGAAGCTAAGAACCCAACCTTTAACACCTTGACTGCCACACACACACACACACACACACACACACACACATACAAAATCAGAAACTTTTCCTTGGGGCCACAGTGTTTTATTACAAAAATAGAATAAAAACTTCAAGTGTAATTGAAAGGTAAACATAAATAGAAAACAAAATTTATTGACTTCTGTTCATTTAATCCACATTTTTAGAATTGAAATGTCGATATTAATTGTAACAATAAGACCATCAAC
The DNA here is from genome assembly GCF_040939455.1 of Microcebus murinus. Classification (NCBI taxonomy): domain Eukaryota; kingdom Metazoa; phylum Chordata; class Mammalia; order Primates; family Cheirogaleidae; genus Microcebus; species Microcebus murinus. The sequence continues at coordinate 22,194,356 of NC_134114.1, forward strand.
AAGTAAGATTTTATATATGCTTTACGTGGCACTGGGGTCAAAACTAGAGTGAGTTAAACATAACTCTCATGACAGTTAATGTGTTAAAAGCTCTGTTTTTCTGCTAAGGTTCAGGAAATTTGGATTTTGAGATGAAAAGGTCCACCATTTTTCCTCCTTTGCAGGTAAAGTAATAAAACTTCTCTTTCCTCTTCCCCAAACTACTTGTCTTCATTCTTCTGATTTGACCTCCTGGACAAGTACCAAGTTTTTGGTAACTCTATTGTTGTATGTTATCCAACTCCAAAGAAAGATAAAATAAACCCTTGAATCACAAGCATTTGTCTGTTGAACAATTCAACAATAATCAGCCCTTAAATGGAGCATCTTTTCTATGTTATTTGTAAATATTAATAATTTGAACCTTATTTCGATCTCTGAGATTCAGCTTTGTCTTCTTTAAAGTAGAAGTAAAAATAAATGGCCTGTACATCTACATGTATGGTAAATATCAAATTACATAACATATATGAATAATAAAAACATAACACATTTATATTCAAATAAAAATTAAATTCTTTAGGACAAGTAGTCTATATACATGAGGTTTCCTGTGTTAAACATTACCTACAATAAATCAGGAACACAAAATGAAACTCAGTTAATAAAAACTTCAAAGAACTTTTTAAAAGTATGACTATTATTTCATCAAATAAAATGCTACCAGCTGCCTGTTTTATAGAGTTGACTATTTTTATATAAATTGATCATTTCAGTACATTGGATGATCAGTACATTTTTATCAAAATATTTAATATGTAAATATTAAAATACACATATGTATATCAATGTATGTATTTATAGCTGACTTGGCTATTATGTACTTGTTCTTTTAGTATCGTTCACTAGCCTCTACTCACTATTTCCACACCCCTTTCAACTCTTATTGTCAGCTCTTGAGAGAGCAGTGAAATATATTATAGTTTGGACAACAGGAATACAAGTGGTGGTGCTATGAACAAAGAATAACTCTTTTATTTTTTTGTCTGGAGCAAGTGGAAGGAAAATGATAAGATGTAGCACTGAGAATAAATGGGAAAAAGAAAACATGCAAGATATTCTCTATATTTAGCAAACTTTCACAAGTGTTTAGAGCTTAGGGAAAACAATAATATGCTTAGCTCCTGAGTTTTTGTCTTAGTGAAATGTAGGTATGTATTTTTATTTCTAAAGTAAAAAAAAAAATCCCACTCTCAAGCGTGTTTGTACTTTTGAATAGGTAAATTCAGATGCAGGATAGGCAAGGGGGAGAAATTCTTTTCAAAATCAATGTTCAATCCTTTCTAGGATTTCTAGAACACTGTTCTAGTGACAGAAATGTGTTCCATAAATGTACATAAGTATAATTTTAATGGAATTTTTTGCACAATCTGAAATTATAATGCTTTGGCTTATGAAAGCATTATAATCATTTATAAGTCTAAAAAGTTATCTGGAAATCTTTCACATAATTAAACACAAATTAGGATATCGGAGAATTATGACTTATTAAGAAAATTGCCTTTCAGTATATGGATAAATGACAGTCTTAACAGATAGGCAAATAATGAAACATCCTTCAAAACATTGTAAGACAGATGTATTCATTTCTCAATGACAGTAATGTGTTTACTATAATCATTTATTCATTAATTCAAAATGATTGTATTTAATATTTAGTCTCTGTTATGCTCTGTATTTAAAACTTTAAAATACATTAAAGATGAGAAAGACATATAGAAATTATTACAAAACAAATTAGGGTGTCATGAATTCTAAAAATAATAAAGTGAGGAAAAAACTCTATTCAGGATTACACAAAAAGGGAAAGCCCCAGTCCCAAAAAGCTTAAGTTCCTCAATTTATTTATTCTCAAGTATATGATTTCAAATGTACACCACATACTATGTAAGTGACGGAGGATAAAACAGTGAATAAATTAGAGATAATTCTTGCATCAATGGTATTAAAGTTCATAAGAAAATTATAGACATATATGTATCTGTGTGTTTGTGAATGTGTATTTGCATGTGTATGATTACAAGTGATGTAAGTAGTATAGTGGAAAAAATGCCAAACTCTGCTCAAAATGAGGTTGAATGGATAATTTAGTCTTTATGATTAAGTAAGCATATTATAAGTGAGGGCCTATAAAGTCAGGAAAAAAGAAAGAAGGAAAACAAGGTGTGCAGGGGATGGGAAGAAACAAAGAATTCAGTTTTGGAAAGGGTACATGAGACAGCCTTGTGAGACATCATAGAAATGTCAAAAGATAATAAGAAATGCTAGACTGGGATAAAAGAATGGAATGAAGTTGCTATTCTTTTTCTATAGTGATATTCTTTAAAACCAGGGTTAAAAAATAAGATTGCATATTTGAAAAATTATATTTCACAGTCACTTATATTGTACTTAATAAATGTCAAGCACTTGAAACTTAATTGCATTACTGCACTATGCTACCTATGGAAAGACTGGGAACAAAAAAGGTTCCAGCTTGAATCTCAAGTGCCTTCAAAACTGCAAGTCTGTTACAGGGGAGAAAATGGTAAAGGACACCAAGAAAGAAGAAACATGTTAGTACAAGAGGAAAAAATAAAATAAAACAGGAAAGACAGAGAAGGATTGAGAAAAGGAGAAGAAAAAAATACACGTGGAACTGTAACATATAGGGAAAAATAATATTTCTAAAGGAAAGAAATAAATGCTGCTATGAAATCTAATGATGTATGATAAAATGAAATGTATTAAATTTCCCTTGGCTATAGAGTCATGGAAATCAGTGGTGACTATAGGAGCTTGGGTTTACTGGTGGCAGCAGTCGCCTGCTAGAAATGGGTGTAACAAAATGTATCAGAGAGTAACAAAATAGTGGCTTTATATGAAAGCAACTCTACAGTAGTGTGTCTGTGAAGATGGTAGAAAACAGGGCAGTAGCTCTAGGCGTTATGTGTCACCAAAGGACATAAATGGTATGGTATCTAAACCACTTATTCCCCAACAACAATAGACCTAATCTAAACAACATACTGCTTTAGCAATAAAATGTTATGCATTTCAGAATTCATTTATTGATATATGTTATCTGTCAAACATTGTACTTAATTATGAATTAATGTTGTGGCTTGACTAATATATAGTAACTATTGTGCATTATTTTAATGAGAAATAGAATTATGTAAAATAACTCTTAATGCAATTAAATTCCTCCCCTATATTATATGAATAACATTCAAATCTTATAATCTTCCATTCAATATGCCCCTTCAATTTATAGACCAATATGTGAAAACACAGGAATAGCTTTATATACTTTAGTTTTCAAAGGAGTAAGCAAAGATTATTAGAGAAATGGAAAATTCTAAATACAAGTTATTAATAGATTAGAGAAAAGAAAAACGAATCAATGTTTTATTATGGAACAGATATTCTCAATATATTGTATGATTGTTATTTTTATTAAAATCCAGTTCACTTTTTTGCATTGGATTTCAAACATATAATTATATGCTTGTTAAATGACTGAATAACATCTTGATAATAATTCTATTATAGTATGCATTAATTATAAGCCATTTTTATACAAACAACCTGTCTCTATGTGGTGGTAACTGTTATTTGTCTTGAGCATTTTTCTAAAGTTTTATATGATCACTTATTTAAAATATCCTTCTCAATTAGATAAATGTTCGCGGTTTCCTGAACCAAAGGATTTTGTTAGTATTTCTAATATGGCAATAGTTTGTGCAATTAATCATGTTGTAAAACATATTCACCCAGCTATATCACCCCAGCAATAACTATCACAAATGGTAAGGTAGTCAAAGTGTAAAATCAAAGCCTTGTTGGGTGAAAGCAAATACAGCACATAAACAGCTGGTAATTTAAATAAAACATAGAACATACTTAAGCCCTGAAAATCTTGTAGCAGATTTAAATATAGTCTTAACATACATTTTTCCATATTCTCCATAAAAGTCGAATCAATGCAACAAATATTTATATTGCATTTAAACAAAAGACAGGACTAGCTCTACACATAAAACGTTAAGAATTGTTAGAAATGTTGATTAATCGTAAGATAAGCAAAATTATCTAATTGTAAATTTTTCAATTATATGTATACCTTCTCTTAGACCCTGAGTAATGATTCTGAAAGTTAATTTTAGTCCCAATTTGGTGGCGTCACATCCGCGGGTCTCCGCCTTCTGCACGCTGGTGTTGGCAGCTTCCCCTTTGGCACCTGCTCCTTGCAGAGCCCACTGCGTCCTGAGGGTCCAGCACCGGGAGACGCCGCGCATCCTGGCAACCGGGGAGGTGAAGATGTCGTGCACGGGGACTGGGTGAGTGACATCCCGGCCATAACGCCCTACTGGCTCGATGCCACCATCACGGTGCCCTTGATCAGCAAACTCGGCCTCATCAGCCCAGCCTCCCTCCTCCTCTGGCCCAAACCCTCCTCCCATTGCTTCCATATTTGGAGGCCAATCACTGTCACCTTTTATTTCCCTGTGGGTCCAGTAACTGGATTTCTTTATTTGGTCAATTTGTGTTTCTTTTATAACTATTCTACACAACTTGAAACAGGAGCTTTTGATGGGAGGGCAGCGGACGATTGATCCATGCTCCTGTTTAACTAGATTCGCATCATCATCGCTGGCTTAGCAACGGGTAGGCAGTTGTGGGTGATTCCTCTGATCCTGCCAGTACTTCATGTCTGGCCCCGGCTGGATCGACACGATTGTATCATTTTGGTTTGGAACATGATGTAAGACCTGTTATTTGTCCTGAGTTATACTTGGCTTCAACTATATCATCAGACGCTAGGTAATCAATGAGCTTGTTGGAAATCTTGTTGGACATGTTTATTTTTTCCTAATGTTCAGATACCCAAAGGACTTGGGAGGAAGAATGTTCTAGCCACACCTCAGCTTTTGTACCGCTGGCTGCCCAGCAGGAGAGGAGGGTGTCAGGATGTGGCATGCGCCCTGCTGGCGTGGAGCGAGCTGCTGATCAGAGTGGCGAGGTGGGAGACGAAACCGGGTCCAGGGCATTCGACTTGGAGCAGAGTGAAGGAGTGGCCTCCGCCTGCCCTCCAGCCGCTTCTCTCAGACCACCTTTCCTCCCAGTGCTGGGTGCGCTAAACAGCCAAGTTCTAGCTAATGCTGTTGGACCTGAACCCCACCGGATGTAGTCTTTCAGTATGAGACACAATTTTTTAAATCTTGGACAAAAATATGTGTTCATGTTTTCATTCTCATTCAAGTCCTTACTGCTGTGAAGAACAACTATAAACTGTGCAAACTTCAAAACTGACCATATTTTTTCTTGTCTTCTCTTTTTCCCTTTTCTTCTGAATAATGGATTTTAGCAGATCCTGATCTATTAGCCCTGAGCTGGGTATCTGGGGTTGGGTAACATGCCCGGCTTCCGCTTTTCCCAGCCCCCAGTTTTGCAGCTCGGTAGGTTGTCCATGAAATGGTTCTGCTTTTGATGTGCTCTCTTATTCATTGACTTTTGCAAAGGCTTGGTCACAAAGAACTTGTTCACATAATTTTTCCCCCTTTGGTGGCAAAACCGTTAACAATAGGGGAGAAGATGGAAGCAGTGGATGAAGAGCTTTCTCAGCTTTTGTAATAGCTTTGACCTGACATCAGTTGTATTAATAACTATTTGCCACTTCTTCAGATGTTTTTATAAAGAAGCACCGCTGAATAAGTGAATAGGGCATGGATAGTATCAATGAGGTATGACAGTTGTTGCTGAACATTTTTTCTCTGAGTTAAGTGATCAAAACTGTAGTGGAGTTGCATCTAACATGTGCTAGGTTTAAACTCTGGTGAACATAATAATCTCTTTGGGCTTCATCTGTAGGGCATCCTGGCTTTATGACCCCAGAGCATTGTTAGGAGGTTCCAAATCACACTGGCTACAGGGAGATGCTCTCTTTGTGAGGCTCCTTGCTATTGACTCCATTTCATCCTCAATCTGGATAAATGTTCATTGAATAAGGTGGAGGAGGGAACTTCATACACTATTTAAATTGTCTTTTTTTTTTTTTTTGCACCACCATCTCCTTGGTTTTTGGTGAAGTCTTTCAGTTAATTGTGAGGAATATCATTTTTTAAAGGTAATAAAAGCACATCAAAATGAATCACATAATTTTGCGGTATAATGGCGTTGAATCATTTGTGTTTCAGGGCCTTTATTATTTTGAGTCATGAATGTACAAATTATGTGTATCAGACCAGCTTAAATACCCATAACTCCTTTTTCATAGGTGGGCTTTTTCCATAGGAGCTTGGCTCATCACCAAAGTTTTTTGAAGGCTATAGTGTTTCACAGTTATTTTATTTTATGTTTTTTCTTCATTTTTTTTATTTCATCATATTATGGGGGTACAAATATTGTTAAGGTTACATATATTGCCCTTGCCACACACCCCCATCAGAGCTTCTAGTGTGTCCATCTCCGAGGTGGTGAGCATTGCACTCGTTAAGTAAGTATACACCCATCCCCTCCTCCCTCCTCCCACCTGCCCTGCCCACCACCCGATAAATGTTTCTTTTTTTTTTTTTTTTGACATTTTGGTTAAATTTTATATTTTATGTTTTTATGCTGAAGGCAGACCGCTAGGAGCAGTGTTGAGTGGCTGCCATACTTTGAGTCAACTAACTTTGAACATTTTGATCAGTTTCTTTTCAGGAAAGGTGCTCTAGCAGTATGACTCTTCTTTCCCCCACTCATAAACAGTGATGTGTGTTGTCCTAGGAACCAGGAGTTTGAAAACAGCTCCTCGTTTTTAATAAAGTTTATTGTGTGTACCTCTCTGTATTTAATTTATATGATAAATTAGGTCGGGAGAGTCTGAACCTTAACTATCTTATGGTCTGCTGTTGACCTGCGGTCACAATAAAATTTACTTACATAAAAAGGAATAAAAATAAATGTTAATTTTTATACACATACAATATTATAATAGAATAATTTTAACCCAATACACAATATTCTGTGTAAGTGATTAGAATAACCCCAAGGAGCTAAAAATGTTCATTTTAAGATGCAATTTGATATCAATTACTTTAATAAAAGTCAAGTTATAGAATATAATTCCTTTTTTTACAGGAGACATTTAAAAGGCTACTTTGAGTCTCTATATAGCTATTTCTTAACTTCTGATCCATAATTTTTAATACTCTTCATAGGATTTCCCATCAAATGGGTAATCTGTCAATGTACAACATAATGGGAAAACCAACAGGGTCTTTCAATAAGTGAAAACCAGTGTGTCCAAATATATTTTGGAATTATACAATGCTATTGTGACCAGCTGCAATTCTGAAAATGTCATTGAATGGAAGATTTATATTGGAAGGTGGAAATACATAAATTGAATATAACTTGAAATAAAATGGTCTTTTTAAACATACTGAGTCAATATAAAGTAAGCCCCCCTTCACTTCCACAGTGGCCCCAAACTTCTTTTTATCCTGTGACTCAAAACTCTGTGGTATGAACGGAGAAACACCTCTTCCTTCCTTCCAATATTACCCAGCTCTCTTGTGCATGTTAACTCATGAAAAAATGAAGAGACTTGCCATGGCTTTTGAATTAGCTTGATTGTAATGAGAGTTCTGACATATTATCAAATTCATTTTTTACAAGACCCTATCAAAATTTATTTTGTATTTGTATTTTCTTTTTTATAGGCAATTCTCACTTCCATTCCTCTCCACTTACTTTGCATGTGCTATATATGGATATGTATGTATCATTACATAATATGTAGATTGTTCTGGGTATACACCTAATTTATATAAATGCTATTATGTTATTGATCCCATTCTATTATTAATGTTTTAAAATTTGACATTGTCTTTAATCTCTGTCTATATTGTTTCTAACTGCTCCATAATATTCCATAGTACATGACTACATAATATTTATTTGCAGAATAATAAACATAACATTACCTCTAAATCTCCACTACAAACCATAACCTATCTATCTATCTATCTATATCTATCTATCTATCTATCTATCTATCTATCTATCTATCTATCTATCTGCCTTTTTAACATATAAAAAATTTCTGAGATACATTCCCAAGAATGTGATTGAAGAATTATAGGGTATGAAAAATACTTAATTTAATTATGTTCTTTAAAATTTCTTGTCATAATGCTTATTTCAGTTTATAGTGCTCTTGGTATATATAGTTTTCCACTGTGCCACAAACTTATCAACACTAGGTATTATCTACCTTTATGAAATTTGACAAGCTGACTTTTATAAATTAGTATCGTCTATTTTTATGGAGCATTTTTCTAATTTCTAATAAATATGATCATCTCTTCATTTATTTGTTGGATTTTCAGTTTTCACCAATTGCCTGTTTTATTCTTAGTTATTTGTCTTCTTAGTTTACTTCTCATAGTTTTATTTGTTTCAGATATCAATATTTTTCTTTCAGAATTAAATATCAGATAATAGTTTTAGCTTACTGTGAGAGAAAAATTATGTCAATAAGAGTAATTTTCCTTCCTCTGGTGATAAAGGGCAATGTATTGAAGAAAGATATTTTTAGATATATTAATCCCTTCTGAATTTGTATAAGACCAACACGTATTGTTTGCTTATTTGTTTGTTTTGTCATTTTGGGATTATGAATGTTATGAAATTACTTTAGTAGTTGAATATAAGTCCTGGAAATCTGTTTATTACATATTTATGGTAATATCAAAATATAAGCAGATTTTTTTTTTATTTCGGCATATTATGGGGGTAAAGATTTTAAGGTTTCAATAAATGCCCTTTCCCCCCCTCCCCCCACAAGTCTGAGTTTCCAGCATGACCATCCCCCAGATGGTGCACATCTCACTCATTATGTATAAATATACTGCCCCCCTCCCCCCTGCCCAATACCCTATTACTGTAGTACCTATGTGGCCACTTAGGTGCTACTCAGTTAATACCAGTTTGCTGGTGAATATATGTGGTGCTTGTTTCTCCATTCTTGGGATACTTCACTTAGTAGTATGGGTTCCAGCTCTAACCAGGAAAATATAAGATGTGCTATATCACCATTGTTTCTTAGAGCTGAATAGTAAAATGTGGTATATGTATACTTGGAGTACTATTCAGATATAAGCAGATTTGTAACTGCAGAGATTGAAACTAGGAGTCAGAGACTTAAAACATTAATTAATTCTAAGGAATTCAGTATCAATAAGGACATAAAAAGTGACTAGATTAAAAGTGATTTGTAGAGAAACTTAAGGATAATGAAATTGAAAACAAGCAAGAATTATGGAAGATTACAACAACCAAAACAACTGTAATTCGGGTATCTATGAATACTTGAAACTATCTGCTATTTTGAATTATTTTCTTATCCTTAATGGTAACCCTACTTTGGAGATCTTTTTTCATAGAAAAATATTTGTGTATGTATGTGTGCGTGTGTGTATGTATATATATATATATATATATATATATATATATATAATAATGGCCACTATCTTTTTCTCCTAGGATTACACAAAGCTAATCAGAAGAAATGCAGGTAGATGTATCATAACTTGTTTCTCCTTTGACAGCCAGAATTACTTGCTAGTGAGTTTTGATATAGAAAATCCAGATATGTTGTTGTAGTAGAAAACACAGATTTAATTACTTTAGCTATAGTTGTGAACCTCAAGATTCTTATAATTCATTTGTACAATTACAGAATTCATACATTAGATTTCAATAGAAAGTAGATATCCTGTAGATAATTAATTAATATATTCATTAATGATGTACAAATATGACTATATGTCTCTAACAACTCACATTCTGGCAAGAACAAGAGAATTTGAATAAAAAACTGAAGTAATTTCAAAAATATATCAATATTCTTGGCTTTGGGAGTGGAAAACAATGTATACATACCTAATTTGTCTTGAGTGAGGTCTGGGAAATAATTGAAAATATTTCCTGAAGGAGGCTGTAACTGAGGTTACTCTTAGATGAATAATTAGGCCAGGAAAGAAATTGGAAAGAAAATTTTAATATAAAGGTAAAGTTCATATAAAAGGCAGAAAGTGTCCTTTTGAGGACTTAATCTGTGAAGCAGAAAGAATTAGGAAATGAATCTAGAGAATGATTCAAGTGCTACCATACGAATGACCCTATATACAGTTTTGAAATTTGGTGTAATTTGCTTTATGGCCTAGCACATGGCCATATATGAGACATATTCCCAGTGGACTTTAAAATATTATATTAAATATAATGATATCAGTGTGTCACTTAAGTCATATTCATTATCTTTTTTCATATTTCTTTATCTTCTTTTGATTGTTTTACTTCATTTTGTTTTCTTCATTGTCATAGTCCATTCAGGCTATTACAATAAAATACCTTAGACTGGGTAATTTATAAACAACAGAAATTTATTGCTCACAATTTTGGAGACTGGAATCTCCATGATGAAAGCACTGCAGATTTGCTGTCTGGTAAGGGCTATGTCTTCCCCATAGATGGTGCCTTTGCTGCATCCTCGTGTGGTGCAAAGGGAAAATGATCTCCCTTTGACTTATTTTATCAAGGCACTAATCTCATTCATGAAGGCCCTGCCCTCATGTTCTAATCACCTCCTAAAGGCCTTTCTTTTTAATAATATAATTTGGGCTTCAACATATGAATTGGGTGTTACAAAAACATTCAGACCATAGTATGCTTTTTATTATAATATGCTATTATATACATAGGTATACATAATATAATATACATTTTCGAGTTTCTGGTTCAATGTCTTTCATAATTTTTAGAAAATATTTAGAGCTTGTATTACTTCTAACATTAATTCTATACCTTTTAAAATTAAATCTGTATTCTTTCTGCTCATTCAACGGCACATATTTTCAACATTTGCACTTTGCACTAGACGTCTCTAACATTTTTTAAAGGTTTTCTTCCTTCTTTCCTCCTCCCTCTCTCATTTTCTTCCTTCCTTTCTTTTTTCCTTTCTTATTATCTTCCACCATCCTCTCCTCTCTTTTTTTGATCATACATCATCAGTATCCTGAGTACTATCTAATGTTCTATTTTCCAGTTCACTAATTCCATATTCTGATTTGTCTAATATAATGGTAAACCATCTATTGAGTGCCTTCTGTTACTAGTACTTTATCTTGCTTATTATACTCTTCATTTTTAGCATATCATTTTGATATTTATTTCTAGATTCCATATTATGAGTAGGAATAGTCAAATATGTATATTTTTAAAATTTTCTTTTCATATTGTTCATAGCTTTCAAAGTTTATTTTGTCTAATTCCAACACCAACATTGTAAGTTTTCTTCCTATTGATTTTCATGCATTTGTTCTTGTATCTTGGCATGTTCAGTGTTGGTTAATTCATTACTTTGTTATTCCTCAGAATCCTGGTCATTGGATATACAACAATGCTTATGAATAATAGCTTTTTTTTTTCAATTAAGGTTTACCATATGTTGTGTTAGGCAGTTGTATAAAGTCAGGCCATTTTAATCTAAACAGAAAGTGAAAATATTTAAGGCTTAGAGTAAGCCTTTGTGAGGGATGGCCCATTGTCAATTTTCACTAGTTTCTAGAGCATAGCACTTCCTGGATCATAACTGCAACCCTAAGATTTCACCCTTTCTCATGGCAATCCATAAATTTCAATATTTGTCTTCTCATCTCCATAAGACTACAGATTCTCTGCTTGGCTTCTTGGTTTCTTTAGCCTTTCCCCATGAGCCACTTATGAACTGGAAATACCTAAGATACAGATCATTGTTGCATGAGTTTTAGCTCACGTAATTTAGCTTTCCTTCCTTTTCTTTCTGATTAAGATTTTGTCCCCCTTAAATCTTGGCTAACTTGGCTGCTTTAATATTGCTTCATATACATATACATGTTTGAGTGTGTAGTAATCTGTGTCTTACTTTTTTAGTTATTTTTAATATTTTCTTTGGATGTGTTGGTCTATGATAAACTAATCACTTACAAGAGGGAAATTGTATTTATTTCTACCTCATTCAATTCCTTCAACTCAAATATAAAGCAATGTATTTCAATAAGATCCCAAATCTCCTTCTTAATATATATTACATCAGCAAAAATAAGTATACCCCAAAACACACAAGTACACACACAAATACACACATATACAAGTTGGTTTATCTTTTTTCTTTATTTGCTATAATTTCAGCTCTTGTTCAAAGCATAGAAAAATAAACATGTCCAGATAATACATCAAGATATACAGAAGCTACTGGTTATAAAACAAATGTCTTTCATAATTTTTAGAAAATTATTAATATAAGGAATACTCTAACTTAGTGTTGTCCAATTGATACATGAGCCATACATACTTTATTTTAATTTTCTAGCAGTCACATTAAAAAATTAAAAGAAGTTACATCTATTTTTATAATATATTTGGTTTAAACTTATGTATCTGAAGTGTTGTGTCAACATATAATCAATATTTGAAAAGAATAAGATGTATTACATGTTTTTTCTCACTCTAACTCTTCAAAATGAAGTGTGCATGTTGTATATTCAGCACCCTAGTATGTCTCAATCCAGATTATCCACATTTCAACTTCTCATTAGTCATGTGAGGGTAACAGCCACTATATTAAAAAGTACAGTTCTAACTCCATTTTAATATTATTTTTATTACTAATTAATAAGCATTATAATTAATACAATATGTATATCACTTTAATATAATCAGAATAATATTTATAAAGTACTTGATGAGGAAATAACATACAGATCAAAAGAGAGAACATTCTTATTAATGTCAAGATATAGTATATATAGCTTTTTTATCTTATTCTCATCTGTGCTATGTATCTTTATTAGAATTAAGATAGATTGGTAATTCTCACTATTTCCTATTTATTAAATCTAGACTTATTGTAGATCATTTTCTTTTCTGTTAAAATGTGTTTCTTTTATTAAATTAAACAGCCAGCAAAGGAATTGAGAATTATAATGCAATTGTACATTAGTAGTTTAAATCAAGCCCCTCATTTTGCCAAAGCGATGTTGTTTTTTGTTGTTGTTGTTTTTTTGAGACAGAGTCTAGCTTTGTTGCCCAGGCTAGAGTGAGTGCCATGGCGTCAGCCTAGCTCACAGCAACCTCAAACTACTGAGCTCAAGCAATCCTCCTGCCTCAGCTTCCTGAGTAGCTGGAACTACAGGCATGCGCCACCATGCCCAGCTAATTTTTTCTATATATATTAGTTGGCCAATTAATTTATTTCTATTTATAGTAGAGATGGGGTCTCGCTCTTGCTCAGGCTGGTTTCGAACTCCCTGACCTCAAGCAATCCGCCCGCCTCGGCCTCCCAGAGTGCTAGGATTACAGGCGTGAGCCACCGCACCCAGCCCAAAGCAATAAGTTTCTAAACCGCATAATTCTAGAAAATATTGTTAAACTTGGAGGAGCATGGACCATATTTATCTCTTTATTTCAAAGACATTTATAAGATTGTCTTGAAAGAGGAGACTATTTATTATTATGAAAATTAAAATGGTTATTTTTTCAAGTTATCTGTATGCAATGTTTTCATCAATATTTTCTAGTAAAGTTTTATTTATTAATTTTTTTGACTAGGTGCTAATGGACAATTTCTGATCTGGTGTCTGCATTTGGAGAGATTCTACAGCACATGCATGGATGGTAATAATCTTTTATTATAGAATGATTTCAAAAATGATCAGAGAAAGCAATAAAATTCTAATTTAATTCCAAAAATATCATTTGTTTTGGTACATTTGAATCATATAATCTATGTTTTATTTTAGGCAGTGCCAGCAACAGCTTCCACTAAACTACATAATCATTTTTTTCCCAAGACATTCAGCTCTTCTGAACCAGTACATTTTATGAGAGGTGGGGTTTGGGGAAGAGTGGAAGATAAGGGTTTGAAAAATATTAAAACATGAATTCCTTTGATTTACAATGCCATGAATGATTGCCAAGGGTCATAGTACCAGGTGTATTACCTTTGAAATACAGATTAATCATTTGTAAAATTAGAAGCAAGTTATGGAACATACAAGTGATTGCAACACCCACCAATGTTGAAATGCAAAGCTAAAACTGCTCTTGCTTGTGGGTTTCTAATTTTATTAAATCATAGAAATGAGTTTTATGAACAATCTTCCAGATGGGAAAATGCTCACATGTCACACAACGTTTCACATATTTATTTGAAAAGCAATCTGTAACCATATGCATATCATAAATGAGAAAATGAATCTTCAAATATGTATGGGCTGCTCTTAGGTACACAGCTGTATAAATTTGATGTTTTTCTGCCAGTGGGTTTACCTGATGCCACCTAACTTTTTGTAGTGAGGGTGATTAATAGTGCCAACCTTAATAAGAAATAGAGAGAGACTCTTTAAGATTAAAATATATTTATCTGGGACTAGAACATTGTAATGGGAATACATGTGCTATAGTAAACCATGTGCATATTCTGACATGTAAAAGAAAATGCACATTTTTAAAAGAAAAAATGAGAATGATATAGATGTTTTGAAGTAATTATCTTTGGCTACAAAAATTAGTAATAAGGGTAATAATAATAATGCCAGTCTGAAATTAGACAGGCAGTTGCTGGGAAGAAGTATTTCTGTGTAGTGTACTTTGTGTGATGGCCTTTGTGCCAGGTTGTGGTTTTTGCATAGTAAGAGTAAAGGTCTCTTCATAGTCTTCTCAGACTCTATTTATCAGTTCCTTTTTAGATTATAAACTGCATTTTGATCCCCAAAACTTTCACAATAGTGATTAACCTTTAAAAGAAATTAAATTACTGGACATAAAGATTTTTTAATTGATAGTATGTAAGATTAACTTATATATTTATTGTTTAACCAAAAATGAAACACTACTCAATCCTTACTTGATATGTATGTCAAATATATTTCTTAATAATCATATTTAAATTTCCTTTATTTTCTGGACATATGACAAGAAAAGATGTGCAACAAATTCATTATAAATCTTAACCCTTTCTACTGAATAAAGATTTTTTAAGGAACAAATTGAACCCTCAAATTAAACAACTTATCAAAACTTAAAAACGATGTTTTAAATGTGATTTTAATGTAACAGCTGCATATCATGAACTTTTAAGTTACCATCACTATTTGAAATATCAACTGGTTTAGTCCAATGGTGTGCATAAAAATAATGTTTGGAAGTGACTTAAAGCTTTAGGCGATCATAACTCAGAAACTAGGAAAAGTTAAGATGTTTATATCTACTAAGTAAGTAGCTGTAATAATGACATTTACTAACATTTTCAGAGTTTTTTCTTAGAATGAAGGACTTTCTAAAAACTTCACATTTTTTTCAAAGACAAATTTTATGAAACAAACAGGGAATCACTGATCCATTTTTTCTTATGTTAATTTCTAGAGAGTATTTCCATCTAGTACTTACTATCTCATTCAAAAGCCATTCCCTCATGAAGCTTCTGATAATTTTTGTCATTCAAAAAAGCTAAGTTAATATACTTACCTTCTGTTATGACAACTATGGCTAGGAGCAACAATAACGATTTCATATGAGAAGGAAATAATAACAATAAGGGCAGTAAACACACACACAACACATATATATGTATATATATATATATATATATATATATATATACACACACACACACACATGTAAGGCATTTATACATATTTTCTCGGCATCACTGAAGGTTCTGTACTTTCCTTAAGAAGTTATCATTTCAGATTTTAGCTAGTGTCCTTACTGAAAGTCACATTAGGTATTACCCTGATTTTCTCTTCATTATATTATAGACTTATTAAAACAAGTTCAAGAAATGATATTTCTCATTGAACTTTAAAATATTAGTTTCCATTTGCCTCAGAATAAGATGTTTTATTCATTGGCAAAATTCCCAGCCCAATAATATAAAGGGAATAAATTATGTACATTTGGATGGCACTTTAGTGGATTCTTAATTAAGAAATGGTAACCATCATCTAAGGGGACACATTTTATTTAGCAAGTAAAAGAACAGATCCATTAACCCTCATACATTTTAAGATTTAGCACTAGGGATGAATTTAAAACTACCGTTAATATTTTTCATTGTGTAAAAAATATAACCTTAGGATATTGATTAAGAATAAGAAATGAATGAATTCTCCTAGCTTTATAGGTTTAACAAACATTTTGAATATTTAAATATAAAATGTGAAATGTGAACATAATGATTATTTAGAATATTTTGTTATTAAAGAAATACTGGATTTCTAACATTTTAAAGCAATTTAACATACTGTAATGTTAGCATTACAGAGATACTTTTGAACAGGGAAACCATTTCTTTTTGTTCAGGTAACACAGAGAACCATTCAATATATTAGCTTTTGTATGTTTTTTTTTGGAGGGGGAATAATTTTTTAAAGAACATCTGCATTTTTATAATCATAGGCCAGGTATTTTATTGGATATGCTCTGGTTATAAGGGAATCCCTTAAAATCAGTGGAATATATTAAAAATTTACCCCATACAAAATTTCTAAAATTGGTATAGGTATGTTTCTGAACAGAGAGAAAACAAAGAAGCAAAAAGGTACAGTCTTGAATGGTAAATGAAGGAAGGAAGCAGTTAAGAAAATATTTTGCGTATGTTATGTATCAAGATGAAATTAAACTAGAGTATTGGGTTCACATATTTATGTGTTGAAAAACATATGTATAAAAACTTATGAATAATGGCAAGCATTTCTGGAAATTTTAGAGGAAATGGTTCTTTACAAGAAATATTTTCAAATTAAAAAGCAACTCATTTATATATCCTTCAGCGTGATGTGCACCATCTACGGGATGGATAAGGTTGAAGCTTTTACTTGGAGGGGCAAGGGAAAGGCAACATATGTAACCTAAACAGTTTTACTCCCATAATATGCTGAAATAAAAAAATAAAGCAACTGATGCTCAAGCCAATATGTGAAGTATTTATTGACTTGTGAAATTCTGGAACAAGTGATTTGCTTGTAGTTGTGATAGAGTTCATCAGCTTCTTATCCTGTTTCTAAAGATGTGATACATATTCATTCTTTTAAGAAACTGATGGTTTTAGGACTAGAAGCATGATGTATTTAACACATATGGCCTAGGACTGATAAGCAGAGATGACTAAATATTGACGATCTAATGACGATCCTACCCATCACTATCAGGACAAAAGTTAAGGAAATGCTAATAAAAATCTACTGTATGTGATTTTTGTCGTATTAATAAAAGATATATTAGCGTATAGAGACAACGTGTACTTAAAATATAATGAGAAAAATACAGTTACCCCTGGGTATCCGTGGAGAATTGGTTTGAGGACCCATGCTGATACCCAAATCTGCAGATGCTCAAGTCCCTTATGTAAAATGGCTTAGTATTTGCAGCATATGACCTATGCAGTCTCCTTATGCTTTAAATCATCTCTAGACTGCTTATAATACGTGATGTGGTGCTTGCATATCACTTCATTTGTATGAATTAAATATAGTACTCAGCATGGGAAAGTTGAAGTTTTGCTTTTTTGGAACTTTGCTGACTTTTGTAAAAAATATTTTTGATAGTGAGGAGTGATTGAATCCAAAGATGTGGAACCCATGGATTCAGAAAGCAGACTGAATTCCCAAACCAACTTAAATAGATGATATTTGTCTCATGGCATAAATATTTGGCTAGTTACAATATTGAGAGAGACAGAGATTTGTTTCAAATTAATTTTTATATTTGCTACATGATGATTTCTTTATCTCCCAGAAATCATATTGACTCCTAAGAAATATTTGAATAAGTTTAAACTATCTTCCCAATTATTTCAGAAAATAACATTCTCATAATCTCAAAGTTAAACTTTAAAAATAATTGGGGTAGTTATTTGCACAATATAAAGATTTCATAAAATACTAATAAAATGCAGGTTTCCAACTTTATGTACATGTTTAAATTTACATAGTTTGTAACAATTCCTCATGTTATTTTAATGACTGAATAGCATATTATTGTATGATACAGTTGTATGCATGCACATATTCAATTGGTAGTAAAATATGGTTTTTGTACTCTTGGAATATCTTTATTTCACTAATTCAACAATCTTGAGTGATAGTTTAGCCTATGATAGATTTGGGAAAAGTCCTCAATATTTATTAGCTACAGCTTTTTTCTCTACTATTTTCCTAATCATCTATATCTAAAATAATCATTAAGAACATATTGATATCTCCTAAAATTGAACACATGCTTCTTAACAGCTTTTTTTAAATATTTTTCATCTTTTGATTCTCTCTGTGAAGTTCTCATAGAGTCCTTAGTCATAAATTCTGATTGATTGAAATGCCCTAAAAAACTGTCCAGTTTAAACTGTATAATATCTAGTTTGTTTTTACTTCAGCAATTATATATCTTATCTTCTATATTTTTAATTTTTTGATATGTATTTTTTATTTCATCTTACATTTTATATTATATGCTTTGGTGAATTATATGAAAGTTATATAGATACTATTACTTTACTTATGTCTGAGGTAAATAAACATGCTTCTTTTATTTATTTGTCTGGAGGGAATGAATCTCCTGCTTTCTGAGTTTATCTACAAATTATTATTATGTTGTAGGGTAATACTAGCTATTCCAATAAATGTACTCTCAATTATAGGAGTTCAAAGGCAACAAGAATTTATTTATATATAACAGTACAAAATATTTAATAGCTGTTTTGTTGATAGATAACCTAGCTTCCTTCATTCTTATAGTACCTGGCAATACAAAAGCCTCATCATTTTCTATATCCAGAAGGTAGAAAGGGAAAGATATCATGTTGGAAAACCACATTCACATTTTAGAATCCTTACTTTGTAAGGGAAAGGGATCTCCTCTCTTCACATTTCGGTTGGGACAAGTCGTGTGGCCACACACATAGATGCACAGGAGTCTGGGAAGGGGAACCCGGGCTCGGCAGCTGCTTTCTGGTAACGGTTGCAGGTCTCTACCATGGAAAAGAAAGTAAGAGCCCGCGGGAGGGCTGGCTATTCTGACAACACACAGTTTTTGTAGTTGTTCTTAATTTTTTAAATCTAAATTCTTTTTCTTTTCTTTTTGGTTTTTCAGCAGAGGATTGAGTTCAAAACACAGTTTTTTCGCTTTTTTTTTTTCCTTCATGCACTCTGGATTTCCAGTTTGTAGGCACACCCTGATTCTTTCTCACTCCTTTTCTCCAAACCTCCTCCCTCTATTTATTTCCCTCTTTAATTGGTTTTGTGATCATTTTATTCAGATACTCAGACCCCCTAATCAAAAATACTGCCTACATTCACAACTCAGATATTCACAGCTCAGTTGTCCTTCATGATGTAGATTTTGTAGGTAGTACACTGATTTAGCTGCTCTAAATGGTACACTGTAAATGGTACTGGCTGTGAGGCTGAGTGTACTTCCTCTCAGTCCCTGACTGTGAAATTTTAACATAAACTATGGCTTTATGTATACTGTACCATATGTAGTGTGTAGCCTTAAACCATCTCAAATTTAAAAAGTGAAACTGGTCTTGGTTCCCAGCTTAGACTACTGATACTGCCCCAGTTACTCTATAGACTTGAAATTTCCGTCTCTTTATCCATTTGCCAACCAGAAGTCTAGGGTGCTAGCAAGATCAGCCCCACTTTTTTACTTAGAAAATTTCTGTTTTTTGATTTCTGGCTTATAAAGGCACCATTTTTTTGTTTTTGTTTTTATTTTTCTGTTTTTGTTTTTATTTTTGTTTTGGGAAGGCGTGTCCTAGTGGCATTTAAATCTTTTTTTGTTGTTATTGTATTCTGAGCAGAATGGAGAGTTAAATATGACTGATAGAAGTTTTCCATATTGCTAGATCATCTTTCTATAAGTATATTTTCATAATACATTTTGTGAATTTTATTTTTTCACATACCTTATAACTTACCAATTATAGTTTTTTCATTCTACATCATCATTTAGTTTGTATATTTACTAAGGTATTAAAAGTGTGCCATATTTGGTAGGAATATTTCCAGTTGGTTTAGTGCAGCCAATTATTTCTAATGTTTATGTGGAAAAGTAAGTAGATAGAAGCACACCATTACCAATTTGCTTATTTCTATGATTCATTTCATGCAAGTTCTTTATGCCCTTATCTTTTCATTTCCGTTTGCTATGTATTTTTACAGCTAGTATTCCCCACATTTTATATGACCTGAAAGTTTCTGTAGGGATGGAAACTAGGAAACTACCAAACCTGTAGAACAGGCAGGGAAGAATGATCTAGGAAAAAATTACATAATTATTACAATTATAACCTCCAGATATTTTGGAGTCAAGCAGACCTTATCTTTTAAAAAACAAAGTTAAAGCAATCTGTGGCATTTTCTGAACGTCTAGGAGACATTGCACTATAGTTAGTAAATTGATCTATGAGTCCTTTGTTTCACAGGGCCAGAGAAGTCACAGAGCTTAGTCTTGCCTTGGGGATAGATTTGGTCTCATTTCTCCTCTTTCCTAAAACACAGTGAGTGATAATGACAGACATTGCTCCCATGCCTATCTCCAAAATGTCCTTAAGGTACATGTCAAAAAAAAAAAATATGTATTCCAATTCTGATTTAAACTCAGTGTCACCTAAAGATTTCAAGTCATTCATGAAATTTAAGCAGTTGCTATTTTCTGAAGTTTAAAGTTAAAATTGTAAGATAATAAAAATAATCCTTAGAAAAACCCTATCCAAACAGCTCTAGTCTACAAAATAATTTTCACTTTTGCACATACTTTTCGCATATTTGCATAACTGAACTTTTTAAAAAATAATGTTAAAAAATATGTGGAAAAAACCACTTCCCATCACAACTATGTCCTACATATCCATAATAAAGTTTAAGTGTATCCTTGGATTCCTAATTTTTTTTTTTAATTTATTAAAGGCTGGATCTCACTTTGTTGCCCAGGCTGGAGTGCAGTGGGCTCAAGCAATCCTCCTCCTCAGCCTTAGGAGGAGCTAGGACTCCAGGCATGTATCATCACACCTAACTATTTTTGTAGCAAAGGAGTCTTGCTATGATGCCCTGACTGGTTTCAAACAAACCTCCTGACTTTAAGGAATCCTCCTGCCTCATCCTGCCAAGGTGCTGGGATTACTGGTTTGAGCCACTGGGCCTGGCCAGATTCCTAATTTCTGTGGGCAGATTTTATGCTATGATGACCATCAGACTTAGAGTCCCATGTGAGTTTGCATGTACCTATGTTTTCGCTCAAAATGACTCAGATTGTCATTCTGTATTTCACTTGTCTTTGTAAAAATTTAAAATCAAATATCTACTGCTGAAATTGGTGTAAGTTTAAGAAGACTTTTGTTTATAATCTTACAAAAGTCTCCATATTCCCAGAGGGGAACAATTAGAATAAATTTAAGTTGTCAAACTCATGAAGCTCATACTTTTTTTCTGCAAAATAAATGTAAATGTTCATTCTGGGTCTTAAAATATACAGATATAAGTCATTTCTTTTTTCACTATTATCTAAGTTAAATACACTTTACGTGTAATATGTCTACTCAATGTTTGGGCAATTTTTTTATCTAATAAATATATCTAATAAATTATTATTTAGTGTCTTTAAATTATATGCTTCAGAGTACAACATTCTTGCTAACAATAACCAAATTTTAATGAGTAAAATTTGTGGTTACTAAATATTTTTGATATGCATAAAAATGAAATATTATTTTGCTGATTGAATATTTTCTGTTTACCTGACTGATAAATAAATATGTATACATATACTTTTATATGTACATATATATATTTCCATTTCATTTTATGTATTAGAACAATTCAATAAATAAAATTTTTAAAAAGCTGTACTGACAATATTGTTCAAACTTACTTTTGACTTTGTAGTGTCCAATTATTGACTGATTTATTTTTAAATTTTGTTTGTTTCCTTTAGTTGTGTGTTAAGGAAGGTTTAATTGTGTCACCCACTCCCACCATAAAGTTAACTGCAATTTAATTGGGGTGATCTAAATTCACTCTGTAGAAGAAAAAACATTCGCTACCAATGCCAACATATAAAGATGATGAATAGGGGTTCTTAAAAATAATGTGTTTTTTCTGATAATGAAATCATACACTATAATGCTAGAAAACTGGCAACTAGAGAAAAGTCTAAAAATGATATAATCTATAAATCGATTTCAGACAATGAGCATTTTTAAGCTTCCTTATAGGTTATTTTATATTTACATATTAATAAATATATAACAGAATCATTAGTTTCTATATTTGTATAACCTATATTTTCCTTCATTTTATGAATTTGTGTATCATCCCAATATATTGAGACCCATAATTTATGTGACCAATCTCTTTCAGTTTCTAAATTGCAGTTTTTGAATATAACTTTGGAAATTACTGATTTCCAAATAATTGCTTCCTTATATAGAATAAATTTAAAGATTTTTATTAACTCAAAATATATATTTTATGCACTTTGAAAATACATTGCCAAATTATGCTTCAGAACTTTTGTGTAAATTTATGTTGCAAAAATATAGATCAGAACCAACGTGCTGCTTTTTTACTAACACAATTTTAAAAACGCTAGCTAAATCACATATTATTTGCATTGACATGTTTTTCATCAGTCATAGGAATGGTGGCAGATAAACAATATAAAATTTCCTAGAAACCATTCATTTAAGAGAAGCAGTCTGAGGGGAGTCGTAGGTATCATAAGGAGAGTCACCAAACAACCCTCTCAGACCAAAGGTCTTCCCAAACTGTAGTGAATGCCCTGGTATACTCTTCTTCACTCCCTCTCTTATCCTTTTGGCCTAAAACACTCATTCTCCCAGTTGCTAAAAGTGTGGGCAGACAATAGTTCTCAGCTGAGTCACTCCCATGAGCTGATGAGAGCTGTTTGCTCAATGTCATTACCTTCTTCTAGGGCTAACCCAGGTCGTATGACCAGTTCACTTGACAGTATAAACTGCCAGACCCCTTGTTCCAATATGATACAGCTCTGAGAGCACCACGCAGCTTCAGTGTCCCTGTTAAGAATGGGTGAGATTTTTGTTATAGTTCAATTTCTTCTACTAACAAACTGTATGTTTTTATTTCTATAAGGATGTTGTGTTTTGAAATATTTACTAATAAAATTTCTGCAGGTAAATTTCCATCCAGAGTCTTCTGAGAGAAACCAGCCTTCAATACCTATTGTAATCATGACACACCAATAAAGCAGAAGAAAGAAATATTATTTTTTTCCTTTTCCGTATGTAATGTTTGAGAAAAAGATTGATTAATCCTGAAACAACCTTATTCTTCAATATCAATGGTGTTTCTAGAAATAGGATATTGAAAAGGAAATAATTTAGGAGGAAATAGTTGGTCTGTGGCTCCAGGATAAAGAAAAATAGACACTGCACACTCATTGAAGTTTTCTTCCTTTACTATGGATTAGCAATTCCAGGACCAACACTTGAAGATTTAACTATATATTTCTTCATTTTTCTGAAATTGGGTATCTGCTGAGGAAATTGGAATAAGGAGTGAACTCATTAGGACTGGCTATCTCTGAAAAGCAAAGTTCCTGGGGTCAATTTGAGTAGAATAAACTATTCAAAAGCTTGAGATATCCTAAATGAGAATAAAATATGCTGGTAATTGAAGCGATTTGAGAACTTTATCCTAAATACATTTTTAAAGATCAAAGACTAAATCTACCAACAGGCAACCGCAAAGCACAGAGACTAGACTTCTGCAAATTCAGCCATCAGGCTTAATCTCTGCAGAGAAGAAAACCAATCTTAGACAAAGTGCATATGAAGCCAGGGAGAATTGTTCGATATTTTATATCTAGTTCCAGTAGAGCTACTCATTTTAAAAATTAGTAAGATAGAAAAATTACATAATAAAGATTATGGAGGAAATAAAAAAGGAACAATGAAAATCATTACTTTCCAAAGTTTAAAGACACACAAACTTATAAGATTATGAACTTTAATGCCAATAAAAAGAAATTTAATATACAAAATGCCAGAATAAGATAAAGAGAAAATGCAGAACGAATCAAGGTGAGAACAAAAGTAAAATTATTATAGAACCAATATATGAGTAATAAAAAAGTATAACAGCAGAATTCATTTATATTAGTATCTAAATCAATAAACTGGAAGAGAGAATTGGATAATCACTGAGAAAATCAGAGGAAAAAATGGTAACATCAACTAGAAGAAATATAATCACTAGAGAAAGTATGTAACTATGTTACATGGTCCCACTTTACTTATGCACACAAATTTCCAATGGGTGCTACTACATTTCTCTATTAACTTCTAAATTCCAATCTCCAATATAGCTAATTTTACCTCCTATCTTCCTGTTTAAAACTCCAACACTTGTATCTGCCCTACACATTCAGCAGAAAACTTTTTCCTAATATTCCATTTGAAAAATGAAGTTATCCAGAGAAACTACCTCATACTTCTGCCCCCAGGTCTGCCAATGACCCTTCATGTGACCACTTATATTCTGACCTCATTCATATTACAAATAAAGAAATGTCCCTATTTATATATAAGACCTTTCATTTGTGATCTACATGCCATTCTCCTCCATCGACTCAAGGATTTCAGCATTGAAGTTTTCCTCTCTTGTCCTGCATCATCAATAATTCTTTCTCTTTTAAGTCACTTATGGAGTTATGAAAAAAAAAAATACATGTGAAAAAAAAATCCCTTGATCCAACATCTCCTTCTAGAAACTTCCTAATTCCCTATGCCCATTGAAAAAATAGTAATCTAAGAAAGTTGTTTATGTTTATGTTCCTTACTACTTCCCTACCAATTCTTTTCAAGTCATTTCATATAGACTTTTATATCCAGTTAGTAAAAAAAAAAAAACAGAATTAAAAAGGGATTTTATAAGATGGATGGATGGATATTAATATGCATTAAACAACCAATGCTTGGAGTTATGTATATATTGGACTATGTCATGAGGATTGTTAGAGGTTTACTACTCTGGAACTCTCAATTAGAGAATAGAGAGATTCTTAAGAATACAAATGAGAAATGAAAAATCTGTAATTGGCTATCTCCATTCTTAATCTTCATTGATATAAAAAGGAGGCATAAAACATTCAAAGAGAGTGTCAGTAACCAAGTGCTTATGCATGGAGTTTAACTGTCTCTGCCCTACCATTCCCTCTAAGTACGTAAAATGAAACAGGTGGTTGGGCACATTGATTCCCCATTTTGGTTCTTGCAATTAGTCTTGCAATAAACATGGGAATGCAGAGATATCTTCAACATGCTTATTTCCTTTCTTTCGGATATATACCCAGCAGTGGGATTGCTGGGTCATATGATAGTTCTATTTTCAGGTTTTTGAGGAATCTCCATACATTTTTTTCATAGTGGAATCAACCTAAGTGTCCGTCAACAGATAAATGGATGAAGAAAATATGGCACACATGAAATCCTATCATTTTCAACAATATGGATGGAGCTAGAGGACATTATGTTGAGTGAAATAAGCCAGGCACAGAAAGACAAATATCACATGTTCTCACTCAATTGTGGAAGCTAAAAAAAAATTGATCTCATGGAGATAGAAAGTAGAATGATGGTTACCAGAGGCTGGAAGGGTAGTAGGGAGGGGAGGATAAAGAGGGGTTGATTAATGGTTACAAAAATACAGTTAGATAGAAGGAATATGATCTAGTATTCAATAGCACAATAGGATGACTATAGTTACAGTAATTTATCGTATATTTCAAAATAGCTAGAGAAGTGGAATTGGAATGTTCCCAA
This sequence comes from Microcebus murinus, assembly GCF_040939455.1. NCBI lineage: Eukaryota > Metazoa > Chordata > Mammalia > Primates > Cheirogaleidae > Microcebus > Microcebus murinus. The sequence goes on from NC_134114.1 coordinate 22,220,265, forward strand.
CATAAAGAAATGATAAATGTTAGAGGTTATGAATATTTCAGTTATCCTAATTTGATGATCACACATTATGTGCTTGTATCAAATTATCACATATACCTCATAAATATGTGTAACTATTATATGTCCTTAAGAATTAAAAAAAATTTAAAAATTAAGCAGGTAGAATTGAAGGAGTTTCAATTTTCTCTCAAACATTTCAATGAGATGAAGCAGAGACCTTATGTTCAATAGGCTGAGAATGCTATGCAGATATTAGCTAAATATGAGAAAAACCCATATAGATATTAGCAGTTATTTTTGATATTACATATATGTTTGATACTATGTTGTGGCACATAAAGGGACTAGTTAAAAAAGAATCTTCTGATTGATGCTTGTATTTGAAGTCTGAAGCTTTCATTCACTAGAAAAAATGGATTGATAGGTCTATTAATTGTGTCTTGACACTGAAAAGTATTTATTTCCTGATTTTTGCCCAATAATTTTCCTATATGAGTAATTTTACATAACCACAATAGAACATACTTAAATCTTCTTCAAACATAAATTTAAAAGCCAGAAGTAAATGGTTGACTTTGTACATATGTGTATATATATGAAGTAATATATATTTGTATATATGATGTATACATAGTTAAAGCAAAAATTATACAATAATATTTTTATCGTACAGTAAAAAAGATCTTATTCAGGATCTTTGTAGTAGGTATGGGGACCACTGCAACACAGTCTTAAAATGGAAGAAAAATTGGGCTCAACTCCGAGTACAGCATGAGCAAGTAGGAATTTATAGCCAAGAAGCCAGATGGGGGTCAGTGGACAGAAAATTACTAAGAGGTTGGCCAGGCACGGTGGCTCATACTTGTAATCCTAGCACTCTGGGAGGCTGAGGCAGGTGGATTGCTCAAGGTCAGGAGTTTGAAACCAGTCTGAGCAAGAGTGAGACCTTGTCTCTACTATAAATAGAAAGAAATTAATTGGCCAACTAATATATATAGAAAAAATTAGCCGGGCATGGTGGCACATGCCTGTAGTCCCAGCTACTTGGGAGGCTGAGGCAGCAGGATTGCTTGAGCCCAGGAGTTTGAGGTTGCTGTGAGCTAGGCTGACGCCATGGCACTCACTCTAGCCTGGGCAACAAAGCGAGACTCTGTCTCAAAAAAAAGAAAGAAAAGAAAAAGAAAGAAAATTACTAAGAGGCAACATCAGAGGCAAGGAGGATTCTGATTAGACTGACCTAAGATTCTTGCTGAAGACAGGCCAGAGTGATCAGACATTACCCGGGAGGTGCTGGAGAATGAGGAACCTCATCCGATATCAAGAGTGATCAGATATTAAGAGTAGGGGGTGTTAAAGTTTATGAGAGGCCACTGTTGTAGGCTAGCTTCCTGCACTAGGCCCCAGAGGACCAGACCAAACTAAAATGGAATCACATATGCTAACTGCCACATAATCAAATGAAACTTTAAAGAAGTAAGCTGATACCTAAACAGACCAGTTTTCCCTAAAAACAGAAGATTACAGTTTATCTGAGTCAGTTTAATAAGAAATCCCCTCTGCTTTAACCGTTATAAGCAAAGTCATCTGATGTAATCTAATAATAACTAGTTAGCTTTTTCTTTCTTTCCATTTTTCTGTTTCCTTGTTCCCACCTTGTAAAACTCACTATTCTGCTATTGCCCTGTGGGAGCTCTCATTATATTTTGTAGAATGAAGGCTGCCTCAATTCATGGATTATAAATAAAACCAATTAGATCTTTAAACTAAATTTGTTGTAATTTTGTCTTTTGACAGGGCTCTTGCTAAACTAATTTAGCAAGGTTCTTTGACAAAACTAGATTTTATAAGAAAGTAGAGATGGACCTAGGAGAAAAGTTTAGGAACCTGACAAAGTTTTTGTCAAGCAGATTATCTTTGTCTATAAGTTTTATATATAAATATATATGTATTTATTGTATACATATATATATAATCAATACAAATTATGATTATAGGGAAAAATACTAAAATTTTAAAAAGTGATTAAAGAAGTTCAGATAATTATTTCAGAATTATCTCCCCTGAAAATAAGAGTCCTGGTCCAAGAAATTTCACAGCCAAATTGTTTAAAATATATTAAGAAAACAATTCTGATTTAAAGTATTATAGAACATGATTAATAAGGAAAAGTTTCTAATATCGTTTTTTGAGAAGCTAGGGCAACACTGACTAAAGAGAACTGTCAAAGATAATACAGATAAAGGAAACAACAGACCAATTACACTTTTGAACATCTACGTGACATTAATTGTACTATTCACAAATGGGACTCAGTAGCACTATAAGGAATTATATCCCACAGCTGTATTTCTTCCTAGAAATATGACATGATTTAATATAAGGATATAAGAATAGCCTTTTCCACAAATAACAAAATATTAAAAAAAAAAAAGAAAGGCCATTTCTTTTTGAGACTTTTAACTCTCCTTCATCTTCTCAATAATTTTATCTTGGCCACCTCACCTGAATTTGCCACCTTCCCTCCTATTCACTCCACATTCCTTTTCCCCTAAATCACTTCATGTGATTTATTTTGTCCTTAGCAGTAAACACAACTCACCGTGATATATATTCTAACTGTTCATTATTTTTCATTTTTATGGTTTTCTCACCCTAGTAGAATGTAATGTCCATGAAAACAAGGAATTTTGCCTGTTTTTTGTTGTTATTTCCTCCCCACAGGTGTAATGTCAGTGCCTGAGTGGCATTCAGTTGGTCCTTAACACATACTGGTTGAATAAATAAATGCATGAATCATCCCAATAAATTTTTAAAAACACATTTAACAGAATGTAACTATTCTTTATAAAAATCTTCAACAGATATAGTCATCTTATGTCTTGATATAGAAGCTATTTAATACCTACATAGAAAGTACTAAAAATAGAGTTCGTGTGTGAGAGAAAGCAAGAGATAGATAAGATAGATGTTAAATAATAATAAAATATAAGAAGAATTTTTATCCTAGTCCAACATTTGAAAGAAAAGCTTTTAGTAATTTTCTTTATCTCTTTTGAATGAGGAGAGGAAACAGCTGGAAGAGAAGTGTGACATTGGGAAATGAACAGATTGACCTCAAGGGGAGATTGTATTATTGACACTAATTTTTTGCCCCTTTAGGTATCCAGGCTTCTCTACATATAATTTTGTGGTCCTTCTCACTAATGGCCAATCTACACATTTGATCCTTAACTTGGTGCTTGGCCAAGAGGCTTATTTTGACCAGTGATATATGTATGGAAGTGCCAGTGTGCTGATTTTGCACTTAGGCCTATAGGGACTTCACATGTTTCTGTTTACCCTCTTGCAGCTAGTGGAGAATAACACGCTCCACTTTGGTTATGATCAGAGACCTAGCACAGCATGGATCAGCTCGCCCTCAGGTGCCTGATAGAACCATGAGTAAGTCTGCCCAAGATAAACAGACTGCTCAGCAGAGGCAGTGTGTGTCAGCTGATACCAAGCCAACCTACGGACGCATGTGCAATATTATTCTTGTTTAAAGTCACTTACTTTTGTGGTGGATTCTGTGTGTCAATAAAATATAGGCAGATTTATAATAATTAGATTGAACACTCTTTTGGAGATCTAAAGATAGAAGAGATCACCATATGAGAATAGAGTACACATCTAAAAAAAGTATGAGAAAGAATATTTAATAATAACTATGAAAAAGATTGACTTTTCCTGCCTGTGCCAATGAAGGTTGCATTCAGCCCCTTCTGAACTGCATTTATCTCATGCCTGAAAAAAAAAAAAAAAAAAAATTATGAGGCAAAATACCAAGCCTTTTACCTGTGGAATCTCTAGAAGAAGACAAATAGTTTTCATATTGTTTGGGAAATATAAGAAAAATTCACTGACAAGCTCACTATCAATATTTTTATAAACACAATATCATACTCTAGGGTAGTTGAGAATACAAAGAAATAGTCAGAAATATGAGAATCAACATGAAGATATTTTCTTACATACAGCCAATTTTCTTACAACCAGACATGCTATAGCTTTCAAGGAACAAATGTTTTACAACTTGGGCAAATAGTAAATAATATAATATTGCTTCACTTCTTGACCATTAGATCCCCACACTGCTCTCTGTTCCCAAAGCATGGTTGCTACAATTTTTATTTCACATAATTCAAGTGGCATATAGGGTAGATGAAGGATGAGGAGAGAAATCAATCTCTTGGTAGCAAAGCTCATATTTAGCTTTGCTAAATTATAAGTTGAATCTACAGAAAGATGCCCTGGTGAGTAGAACTATGGGTGTTCTGAATACTTCAAAAGGACTATGCCAGGGTGAGATCTTTCAAAGATGTAAATATTGCTGTAAATAAGTGGCATTCAGGCTGGGATGTTTTCTTAAATAGTATTAAAAAAAGAGATATTTGATATCTATACATTGCTAATGGTTTTTCCAAAGGTATGTTATGCCATATATCACCCAGATAATATTTCGTTCTCTCTCAACCATGTCTTCTCTCTATTGACTGCAATTATTTATCTAATTCAAGTGAAAAATTCAACAGTTTTTACACATCATTCAACCAACTCCTAAACCACACTAAATTGTCTTGTTCTCACTGATGAGATTTGAAAATTAAGGAAGCCAGGTGATACCATAAACTAAACTCACCAAGAGTCCCTAGTTTATTTGTTAAATTGTACTTAAAATTTTTTACATATACTTACGTTTTGTGTCCTCATGGACTTTCACACAAATTTCAACATTTAAAGCCCTGAATATGATCCACATGGAACAACAACAACAAAAATACTAGATTTGCATGTTTCAAAGCTATTAATGTATAATGAAGTGAACAGGAAGAGAAATAAATACAGGGGATATTTCCACTTTGTTGATCTATTGTTATGTTGACAGGCTGGTAATGTTTAGAGCATGTGATCACTTAAAAATCTTCAATCAACTCATAAAGAAAATATTCCAATATTTATACATTTTTTTCAGAGCAGAAAAAAATGAGGGCTTTTTAAAACTATAACCTTCAAGGAGATAAAGGAGTATTATATTAATAATATAACCAGCTGTTGTTCATTTCCACTGAGAGTAGAAGACATTGAATATGTTTAATTCACAGCAGGAATGGTTTAGATTGGACAACAGGAAGACATGCTTGACAGAAATTCATACTGGACCCTAAAAGAGATTACCAAGGGACATTTGTGGACTCTTTTTCCATTTAGGTTTTTGTGATAAATTAGATTCTACAACTACTCTGGTGACTGTGAATTTTTGTAAGTAGGTCAAGGAGGTGAGCAATGGGATACTAAAGCAATAAAAAGTCTTTTTTATTCTAAACGAGGTCTCACTCATTCCCCTTTAAAATATATGTTTTTTCCCCTCCTCCTCATAAGTCAATAATAAGTAAGTTCGGTGTAAACTGGACATTTCTCTGTTCCCACCTTGGTGTTCTATTATGAGCAATAAAATCCCACACTACAATGGAAGATATAGAAACAGATAAAGTGGTGCAATTTTTTTTATTGATTGAATTTATCTTATATTTCTTTCTATTTATTTATTTGAGACAGAGTCTCTGGAAAAACAAATACCATCAAATTGATATTAACTGACCAACATTTAAGTGTGCATATGGTAGCAACATTCATTGGGTGTCAGGCAGGTGGGAGAAGGAGCTCTTTCTTCATTTCTATACACATAACCTAGGTTATGTTTTTCCAACTAGTATGGCATGCCTAGTAGGAAAGAAATGTTTGCTTCATAGCTAAATTATTGATGGGGTTCAGGATGCATTGCCCCAAAATATGACTATTGGAGTCCAGAATGCACCACTCTAAAATATTCCTCTTTGGCAGGTTGATTATTTTGAGCTGCATATTTTGAGAAACTGCAGACACAGGAGTAACTCTGAAAAGTTATCCTCTTGTATCTATTTTTTTACAAAATCTTTTGTATCTACCTTTTGTATCTACAAAAAGTCTCCATTTGTAGGGGTATCTCCCCATCTGCACCTGTAAGAAAAGAACTAAATCACCAGAGACCAGTGAAGTAGGCTTAGAGTTAAATCTGCATAACAAACATTACCTTTGTAAGATGCTTTTCCTGGCCATCTTGTCTTAATTAGGTCTTTCTCTTTCCATAATTTGCTTTCACCACCCTTTAGAGGTCTCAAACCCCTATTCCTTTCTGTAACTCAGGATGATGTGCATATCTGACTATAAACCTCAATCATCTGGTCACCTGTTTGAGCCTCATATTTTTGTAGACCCACCCATATACATGTGTAATTAAAGATTTTCTTCTGTTAATTTATCTTAATGTCAATCTAATTCATAGACCAGCCAAAGAACCTAAAAAGGTAGAAGAAAGTATTTTTCTTCCCCTGAGATAGCTACCTGTATTCTTTTTGCATTAGAGGTTGAGGTTGATTTAGAGGAGATAGAGGGAAAATGGCCCCAATAACTTCTCCTATCCCTATGTCTATGTGTTTTGCCATCTCTTTGCCATTCCTCCTATCAAGAAATAAAGTCTATTTCCTCATCTCTTGAATCTGGACTGTATATATGACTGTCCTTGGCCAGTAGAATTGTGCACAAATGACATTTTAAGAGTTCAAAAGATAGCTCCTCAAAAAACCCAGTAACTCTTCTTTTCCTCTAGAAACAGCCATGAGGCCACTATATAAAGAAATAAAGTCACTGGAAGATGTATAACCACATGCAGAAGAAATGAGGAGCCAGAGTCCACATATAGCACCCAAGAGCCACACACATGTGAGTGAAGACATCTGGGACCATTCAGATGCTTCTCTTGACTGTTGCCACATGAGCATTCCTCAGGGAGCCACTCAAAAAAGCTGCTTATTTGACCCCAGCTCAAATTTCCAACTCATAGTATCATGAGCAAATAAAGTGGTGTTGTTTTAAGGCACTATATTTTGGTGTGGTTTGTTGAGCAGCAAATAGGCAATATGCACCTCATAATGAAAGCATAAACACTGTCGATTCATGGTTTACAGACCAAAGAGATTTTAACATGTAATATGCATTTTACTCATGTGAAAAGAATATTCTCTACCAGATAGTACAGTACTAAAGCCATTACGGGTCTATGAAAATATCATAATAAAAGATAATAAAAAGGAGAAGAAAGACATTCAGAGGGGAAAAAATAGAGATGAAAAAGAAAAAATAGAACCATACAAACAATTTGATAAATGTTTCAAATTGATGGGGACTATTTCATATATATATCATCTGGATGACTAGGTAGATGATAGTACTATTAATAAATCTTTGGATATTGTTAACATAGAGTCTTTTTAAGTCTCTCATTTTAGGTTTCCAAAGTGCTGCTTTCTCCATGTTCTCATCATACTATTTTAATTGTCCTTTCTTATCCTTCTTCATTAGTCCTTGCTTCCTTGCTGAATCTATCAAAGGCATAAGTAGATATTATTCAATGAGATACACAGGAGTCAGGAAAGCAAATTAACCAAAAGTGGCAGAATGGAGCTGCCTGGAAGCCCAAGTCCTGAAGCACACTAAGCATGTACAGTATCATGTAGCCATGGAAGCAGCAATGCTAGCTTAAGCTGATTTTTCCTGCGGAAGGATGTTGGCTGTGCTTTGTCATCCTTAATACTTGTCTGGCTATGCGTGGTGCTCGGTAGAGAAACTGATAAGCAAATTCTTGTCTTTCATCCCCTGAAAAATAGTCTCATGGAAAACATCTTTGGGGGCATGTAAGTGGCCACTTTTATGAAGCAAATAAAAAATTTAGAATATTTAATCTCTTAATAATTTTAGTGATAACTTACTGCTCAATAAGTAACCACTACTGATATTAATATATTACTTCCATTCCTCGTGGCATAGCACTTATAAATTTTTTCACTTTATTAAAAAAAAAACACAACTTATTTTAAAGAATAATTTTGATTTTTATCTGCAGACTCCCTAAGAAAATTCCCATGTAAATAAAAATTGACCATTCATCTAGGTGAGTTTTTGGAAAGTTTCATAAGATCTTCACAGACTTGCTTCCTAATCATACTGCCTGATAACAGAAACATATACTGCTCTTTTCAATCAACAATGTGCATTTCGGTGAATTCTTAAGAAGCTCAGTTGTAGAATATTTATATTTGACAGAAGACAAAAGTGCAATTAAAAAGAGTGATTATCAAGATAGTTTTAAATATACATTGATTTTGTAACTTGAAACTTCACTGAATTTGTTTATCAATTCCAGTAGTCTCATGGCAGAATCTTTGAGATTTTCTAGATATAAAATTATATCATAAGCAAAGAGCGACAGTTGACCTGTTCTGCCCCCATTTTGAATATCCTTCTCTTGTCTGATTGTTCTGGCTAGTACTTCCAGCACTGTGCTGAATAGAAGTGGTGATAGAGGGCAACCTTGTCTGGTTCCAGTTCTAAGTGGGAATGTGTTCAATTTTTCCCTGATCAGTATAATGTTTACTGTGGGTTTGTCATATATGGCTTTTATCATTTTTAGGTAAGTCCCATCTAGATCTATTTTGTTAAGCATTCTTATGATAAAAGGTGCTGAATTTTGTTGAATGCTTTTTCTGTGTCTATTGAGAGGATCAAATGGTCTTTGTTTTTGCTTCTTTTATATGGTGAATTACATTTATAGATTTACATATGTTGAACCATCCCTGCATCTCTGGGATGAAGCCCACTTGGTCGTGATGGATTATTTTTTGGTTTGCAAGGATTGTACTGAGAATTTTTGCATCTATATTCATAAGGGATATTGGTCTATAGTTTTATTTTTTTCTTGAGTCCTTTCCTTGTTTTGGTATCAGGATGATGTTGGCTTCCTAAATGTGTAGGGAACGATTCCTTCCTTCTCAATGTTGTGGAATAATTTCTGCAGTATAGACACCAGTTCTTTGTAAGTCTGGTAAAATATGAGTCTGAAATCATCTGGTCCACGGCTTTTTTTTTCAGGTAGGATTTTTTTATTGCTGCTTCAATTTCAGTACTTGATATTGGTCTGTTCAGGAATTCTATTTCTTCCTGATTGAGCCTAGGGAGGCTGTGTGTCTCTTAGAATTTGTAAGATTCACTAATAAAGCTCATAAATAAGTTATAAGTTATAAGTTTTCTTATAAGTTTTATATATGTTTTCTTATATAAATTTTCTTATAATAAGTGTTCTTTTTTTCTATTCTTTTTTATTTATTTCAGCATATTATGGGGGTACAGATTTTAAGGTTTCAATAAATGCCCTTACCCCCTCACCCCAAACGAGTCTGAGTCTCCAGAATGACCATCCCTCATATGGTGCACATCTCACTCATTATGTATGTATATATCCTCCCCTACCCCCTCCCACCTGCCCAATACCCTATTACTGTAGTACCTATGTGTCCACTTAGGTGCTGTTCAGTTAATACCAGTTTTCTGGTGAGTACATGTGGTGCTTGTTTTTCCATTCTTGGGATACTTCACTTAGTAGTATGGGTTCCAGCTCTAACCAGCAAAATATAAGATGTGCTATATCACCATTGTTTCTTAGAGCTGAATAGTACTCCATGGTATACATATACCACATTTTATTAATCCATTCTTGGATTGATGGACACTTGGGCTGTTTCCACAGCCTTGCAATTATGAATTTTGCTGCTATAAACATTCGAGTGCAGGTGTCTTTTTTGTAGAGTGTCATTGGATCTTTTGGGTAGATGCCCAGCAATGGGATTGCTGGATCAAATGGTAGATTCACTTGTATCGCTTTAAGGTATCTCCATATTGCTTTCGACAGAGGTTGAACTAGTTTGCAGTCCCACCAGCAGTGTAGGAGTGTTCACCTCTCTCCGCATCCACACCAGCATCTATTGTTTGGAGACTTTTTGATAAAGTCCATTCTCACTGGAGTTAAGTGATAGCTCATTGTGGTTTTGATTTGCATTTCCCTGATGATTAAAGATGTTGAGCATTTTTTCATATGTTTGTTGGCCATTCTTCTGTCTTCTCTAGAAAAGTTTCTGTTCAAGCCCTTTGCCCACTTTTTAATAGGGTTATTTGGTTTTTTCTTCCTGATTTTTGTGAGTTCTAAGTATATTCTAGTTATCAGTCCCTTATCAGATGGGTCAAATGCAAAAATTTTCTCCCATTCTGTAGGTTGTCTGTTTATTTTCATGACTATTTCTTTGGCTGTGCAGAAGCTTTTTAGTTTGATCATATTCCATTTATTCATTTTTGTTACTGCTGTGATTGACTTTGGGGACTTCTTCATAAACTCTTTGCCTAGGCCAATGTCTAGGAGAGTGTTTCCAACATTTTCCTCTAGAGTTCTAATAGTTTCATACCTTAGGTTTAAGTCTGTTATCCAGCGTGAGTTGATTTTTGTGAGAGGTGAAAGGTGTGAGTCCTGCTTTAGACTTCTACAAGTGGCTATCCAGTTTTCCCAGCACCATTTATTGAAAAGGAATTCTTTTCCCCAGCGTATGTATTTGTCTGCTTTGTCAAAGATTACATGGCTATATGAGGATGGTTTTATATAAGGATTCTCACATCTGTTCCACTGGTCAATATTCCTATTTTTGTGCCAATACTAGATTGATTTAATTACTACAGCTTTGTAGTATAGTTTGATATCTGGCATATTAATACCTCCCATTTCGTTTTTGTTGCCTAGAATTGCTTTAGATATTCAGGGTCTTCTTTGGTTCCATACGAAGCGTAAAATTATTTTTTCTATATCTGTGAAGAATGCTGATGGGATTTTAATAGGTATTGCATTAAATCTGTAGATCAGTTTGGGTAGTATAGACATTTTAATGATGTTGAGTCTGCCGTTCCACAGTATGGATTTCCATGTGTTTACATCCTCTGCTATTTCCTTCCTCAGTGTTTCATAGTTTTCCCTGTAGAGGTCTTTTACATCCTTGGTTAAGTATATTCCTAGGTACTCTAATTTCTTTGTTGCTATTATGAAGGGAATTGAGTCTTTGATTTGATTCTCAATTAGATTGTTGTTGGCGTGTATGAATGCCTCTGATTTCTGTGTATTGATTTTGTATCCTGAGACTTTACTAAATTCATCCATCAGTTCCAGGAGTTTCTTGGTTGAATCTTTGTGGTTTTGTAAATATAATATCATATCATCAGCAAACAGTGAAAGTTTGATCTCTTCTGCCCCTATTTGGATACCTTTAATTCCACTTTCCTGTGTGAATGCTATAGCCAGGACTTCCAGCACTATGTTGAATAGAAGTGGAGATAGTGGTAAGCCTTGTCTGGTTCCAGTTTTAAGTGGGAATGATTTCAATTTTTCCCCATTTAGTATGATGTTGGCTATGGGTCTGTCATATATGGCTTGTATCATTTTTAGGTATGTTCCTTCTATGTCTATTTTAGGAAGTGTTCATATCATAAAGGGTGTTGAATTTTGTCAAAACCTTTTTCTGCATCAATTGAAAGAATCATGTGGTCTTTGTTTTTGCTTCTGTTTATGTGGTGAATTGCATTTATAGATTGATGTATGTTGAACCATCTCTGCATCCCTGGGATGAAGCCCACTTGCTTGACATGGATTATTTTTTGAAAAGCGTCTGGATTCGGTTAGCTAAGATTTTGTTGAAAATTTTTGCATCTATATTCATTAGGGATATTGGTCTGCAGTTTTCTTTTTTGGTTGCATCCATTCCTGGTTTTGGTATCAGAGTAATATTTGCTTCATAAAAGGTGTCGGGGAGGTTTCCGTTCTTCTCAATGTTGTGGAACAGTTTCTGCAAGATAGGTACTAGTTCTTCTTTGTAAGTGTGGTAAAATTCAGGTGTGAAACCATCTGGACCGGAACTTTTCTCTTTAGGGAGATTTTTAATTGTTGTTTCTATTTCAGCTCTTGAGATTGGTCTGTTCAGGAAATCTATTTCTTCCTGTTTGAGTCTAGGGAGGCTGTGTGTTTCTAGAAATTTGTCCATTTCCTCCACATTTTCCAGTTTGTGTGCATAAAGATTTCTGTAGTATTCATAAATTGTATCTTGTATCTCTTTGGGATCAGTTGTGATATCTCCTTTTATGTTCCTGATGGAGCTTATCAGAGATTTCTCTTTTCTGCTTTTCATTAGCTTAGCCAATGGTGTGTCAATTTTGTCTATTTTTTCAAGGAACCAACTTTTGTTTTATTAATCTCCTGAATAGCTTCCCTGTTTTCAATTTCGTTTAGTTCTGATTTGATCTTGTTGATTTCACTTCTTCTGCTGGGTTTGGAGTTGGTCTGTTCTTCTTTTTCCAGCTCTTTGAGTCTTTTCATTAGATTGTCTATTTGTGATCTTTTTGACTTTTGGTTATAGGCATTTATGGAGATAAACTTTCTTCTCAGAACTGCTTTAGCTGTGTCCCAGAGGAGTTGATAACTTGTCTCTCCATTGTCATTTTCTTCATAGAATTTTTTTAATTTCCATCTTGATTTCTTCATTTATGAAGTAATCATTTAGTAGGAGGTTGTTTAATTTCCACGTTTTTGTGTAGAAATGTGAGTTTCTCTTAGGGGAGATTTCTACTTTTGTTCCAAGTGATCTTAGAAGATACATGGTATAATTTCTATTTTTTTAAATTTCTTGAGGTTTACTTTGTGTGCTAGGCCATGGTCAATATAAGAGAATGTCCAGTGAGCTGATAAGAAGAATGTATATTCAGTGGATTTTGGGTACAATGTCCTGTAAATGTCAGTCAGACCCAATTGTTCTAGAGTTTTGTTTAAGTCCATTATTTCTTTATTAATTTTCTGTTTTGAGGATCTGTCTTGTGCCGTCAGTGGGGTGTTGAAATTTCCGGTGATTATGGAGTTGCTATTAATCCATTTGCTTAGATCCAGTAAGGTTTGCTTTATGAATCTGGGTGCACCTAAGTTGGGTGCATATATATTTAAAATTGTTATCTCTTTTTGTTGAACTGTGCCCTTCACCATTATATAATGACCCTCTTTGTCTTTCACTACTTTTGTTGGTTTAAAAACTAAATCGTCTGAAATTAGAAATGCCATGCCAGCCTTCTTTTGGTTTCCACTTGCTTGGAATACTGATCTCCACCCTTTTACTTTTAGTCTATATGCATCCTTGCAGGTTAGATGTGTTTCCTGAAGACAGCATATACTTGCCTTGTATTTTCTTATCCATTCAGCCAGCCTATGTCTCTTGAGTGGAGAGTTTAAGCCATTCACATTTATTGAGAGAACTGATAGGTAAGGTAGATTACTGTTCATTCAGTTGGGTTGGATGTTCTTGCTTTGATTTCTCTCTTGAGCCATTGTAATATCTGGCTTTTAATCTTTTGGTTTTGGTTGTTTTTATATTCGTAAGTTTTTATTATGGTGTTCCATGTGTAACACTGTTTTGAGTACTTCTTGTAGGGCTGGTCTTGTCTTGGTGAATTCTCTGAGACTTTGCTTATCTTAGAATGTCTTTATTTCTTCTTCATATACGAAGATTAGTTTTGCAGGGAATAAGATTCTAGGTTGGGCATTGTTTTGTTTCAGAAAAGGGAGAATGGGGCCCCAGTCTCTTCTTGCTTGTAAAGTCTCATTAGAGAAATTTGGTGTTATTCAAATTGGCTTTCTTTTGTATGTTACTTGCTTCTTTCATCGTACAGCTCTTAGACGGGCCTCTTTAATTGATATTTTGGTCAATCTGATGACTGCACGTTGTGATTTGTTCCTGTTTGCATTGAATCTCTTGGGGGTCTTCTGAGTTTCCTGAACTTGTATATCGAGATTTTGAGGAAGGCCTGGGAAATTTTCCTCAATTATGTCTTCAAATAGCTTGTACAACCCTTGAGTGTTGTATTCTTCCCCTTCTGGTAATCCTATGACCCTCACATTAGGTTTCTTCACATAATCTCATATCTCTTGTAGGCTTTGCTCTTTTCTCTTGTTTCTCTGCTCTATCTCTGTGACTGATTTATTTAATTGGAGGGTGTTATCTTTAATCTCTGAGATTCTTTCTTCTGTTTGATCTATCCTGTTCTTGAGTCTTTCCACTGTATTTTGTAGTTCCCTGAATTGATTCTTCATTTCTAGGAGTTCGGTTAAACTTTTCTTCATTGTGTTGATTTCTTTAGTGAACTTTTGTTCCAGGTCCTGGAGGCTCTTTTTGGTTTCTTTGTGTTGGTTATTGAGTTGTTCATGCAGGTCGTTGAATTTTCTTATGATTCACATTCAAAATTCCTCTTCTGTCATTTTGGTTGCCTGATTTTGGTTGGTGTCTGTTTCTAGGGGGCTGGTGCTCCTCTTTGGGGGTGTGTTTTCCATTTGGTTCTTCATATTTCCTGAGTTCCTTCACTGATTTCTTCCCATGTCGATCAGTTGTTGTTTCTTTCCTTTAGGTTTTTGTTTGGGTAATCACATGCCTTGTTTAGTTTCTAAGCCGGTAGATGGTGTCTGTGGTTGAGTTTTGACCATTCCCTGTATAATGAGTCAGTAGGTGCCGTGAAAAGGCTGTTAAGGATGTCCTCCCTGTCAGTAGGTGGCGCTTGCTTGGAGGAACACGCTACATTGTTGTTTTTGTGTCCTGTTATCAGCTCTTGTTCCTGTAGAGAGGCACTGTAGTGTCTCAGGTGGTCAGTGGGGCCCTGTGACTTCCAGGTATGTTCTTTTCTCCCCCTTGGTGAGGACTGGTCTAGGAGAGAGTCTGGGCAGAGCTGGGTTGGGTAAGCCTGCCCTCAGGCACCACCAATGACCTTAGCAGGGGTCAAAGTTCTGTTCTCTGCTTCCAGGAGATGCTGTCAGGGAGGGGCTGGAATGGCCCGCTGAATCAGAGAGTCTGTGTGTGGGGGTGGGGCTGTCTGAGACCCGCTGTATGGAGCCTGTCTAGCTTCTTTCTACCCTCCCCAACTCCATAGCTATTCCTGGGCTTCTGCCAGCCAGCCACACTACACGTCACCGGGCCTCCCCTGCCTGTGATGCTGGCCGGGAGGTTCCCTGTGCAGGAACGCCAACTGGGCTGAGCACACAGCCTCCTTTTGGGAGAAGGGTTGCTCTCTCAGACGCTGATCTGCCCCTGAAGGCACACACACCTCAGTAGGCTGTTCACGTATATCCCTTATGTGCCCCAGGCAATGTTAGATCTCGGTGAACGGAACGGGATCTGGTCGGCAGGTCTGACCTCTGGGCCCCAGAGTTCAAACTATATCCCCACCAGCGAGAGTAGTGCCAGTCCCAATTCACCCACAGGGATCCCAAGCTGGGCCTGTCTCTCAGCCTCAGGGCCTGCCCCGTTCTCCTGGGATCACCATGCCAGCAGCACCTGGGAGGGCTGGCAGGTAGGGAGCTCATGTTCTGAGTTCCCCTCAGTCAGCTGTGGGGCCCCAAAAGGGAAGGTCCTGTTCCCTGGAGGTCCTCCAGCTGGTGGCTATATGTCTCTCTGGGCAGCCACAGGTAGGGTTGGCGGAGGGGAGAATGAGGCAATATGGCGCCTGCCACACAACTTGGTTCTGTGCACAGGGAGGTTCCCTGAGGGATTTGGGAGCCTGATGCCACGTCCACTACTGGCTTACCGCTCACTGGCAGCGGCCATCTCTGGGCTGGTGTCCGCAGGTCTCTCCACCTGCTGGGGAGCCCACCAGCAGTCCCAGATGCAGGGGGGTGGAAAGTTAACCAAGCCACCTACCCTTCCTGCTGGTCTCTGGGCTGCTCCGGGGGTCTCAGCTTCCAGTTCTCCTCCACAACCTCCTCCGGTGGAGTCTCCCGTGGTCTCAGGTACCCCTCCTTCTGACCTTCGTCCGCTGTATGCTCATCTTCTTGCTTCTTTCTTCTAATTTCTGCTAGAATCTGTCTTTTCTGCAGAGACACTCTGTCTGGTGGTGTTTCCCGTCTGCCATCTTGATTCCTCTCCCCAATAAGTTTTCTTATAATAAGTTTTCTTATAAGAAAGTTTTAAGTTTTCTTATAATAATTTAGAACCACAAAATAGAATCTTTAAAAAGAAAAAAATTTGCAAATATATTTTGAATTATTACTTGAAAAGATAATATAGGAATCCCTTATTTGAAATTCAAAGAGTTGCTGAAGATGCTATTGATATGCCAACACTTTTTGCCTTTCTCTTTTACAACACACACATGCACACTCACACACATGATTACATTGTAAAATCTCCAAATATTTTAAATGTCTTTATTATCTGGAGAGATAAGTTTAAATAAATAATTTTTGTGATAGTGTTTTATATTTGGAAACAAATAACTGTGTTGGAGCCATATTATTGGTAATAAATATTTCTCTTATTAGAAATTTAAATAATAAAAGACATTAAATTAACTCTCCATTATAAGTTTCTGTGGTATATGTATATTTATTCTTACTTTATTTTGTTACTTTTGAAAATAATTATTCATCTTAGTCAAAGCACTGTTTTCAAATTCTCAATTGTTTGGCCTCATCAAATTTAGGAAACACAAATTTAATTATCAATTTTGAAGTCTCATTTTTATCAGATACAGAAGGGAAATATATTTTCTAATATAAATTCTGCTTTCAGCTACACAAATCTTTGACAGCATGATTGAGTAGTTTTTTTTTTTTTTTACTCATCCCATACCTTGAAAAATAACCTTTATAATCTTCTTCAGCTTTGCGATAACAAGATCTTTCTGCAACACAGACACTAAGGAAATAATCACAGTGGCTCACTCTGCCTTGTTCACTTCGTTTTATCAGCTCTCTGCTCTCTGTGTCCTTGCTGACCTCCAGAGTTGAGGCTGAAGAGCATCTTAAGGCTTTTCTCAGCATTGATTAGAAAATAAGCAAAAGATTAGCACAAAAATTAAAGCCTGAATATGTACTTTCATATATATATATGTGTGTGTGTGTGTGTGTGTGTGTGTATATGTTTAGGGCATACTTATTAATTGAATTTAATACAAGTATGAATGCAATTATAGGTAATTTACTTGACATTTGTGTCCTTGGAGCATTTTAAATTATAGAACAAAAAGTCAACACAAGGAAGGAATGCTATTAAGAAATAGAGGTAGCTGTAGAGAAGTGTACTTGGTAGTTGATAGAACATACACATTTTAAACTTTAATGGACACTATTAAAAAATGTGGCCTTTAAAAAATAATAAGCTCACTACATAAGAGGTCTTATCAATTTCTCTCACAATATATGTTACGCTATTTATGAATTGGTTTTTAAAATATTCCAGAACTTGATTACTTTGTAATTACTCAATCAAAAAGAATGAGGGTGAAAGGAAATTAGATATAAATCATTTTTGGAAATATGAATATTTAATTTAATTTATCAATGTCTTTTTAAATGGATAAGGTAATTGTGAATCTCAAAGTTACTCAAAGTAGAATTAAATACAAGAATGCATCCAATATACATCTGGTAAACACAGATATATTTAAATGGCAATTCTTAATATATTTTCATTAATTACTAAAACTGACTTTAAAGTTTAAGTCAGACTACAACTAAAGTTGTAGTCTGCAAAATAAAATGAGTATTTTTATTCAAATAAATACTGCGTTTATGACATAAATGTTTTAAAATAGAAATTACTCTTAAGGTATGTTAATAATTACACAGACAAAAGATTCAGAAAAATCTTAAATGAAATCACAAGAATAAGAATGGTGTGAAAAGCAAACCTTCTGAACCTACCCCTGTCTTTTTCATCCCAGTTCAGGTCTAAGTCATTGCTTAGGCCGAAATCTAAGTTTATGCCTGTGTTATCTCTTCCTATCATACCCACTATGCACATTATGAAAAAGAGCTTCCAGAAAAAATAACTTCTTTCATTTAACAAGCCTTTACATTTTTATAACATAACTTCCACCTTCTTTAATACATCTTACTAGAGAAACTATATTCTTCTGCTTTCCTATTAAATTGGTACAGTTAAAATGATATTACCAGTTACTGATACAATGGATGTGTATGAGCAGAATGTCAAAATAATAAAGGTCACTGTATTGTAGATAATGACAGAGAACAAGAGAGTCAACACTGGCAAGAATGAAAATGGTAAATTTCTGTCGTAATCTTTGTAAATAATTTTAAACTGCTTTTCATTCCCCTAACAGGATTTAAGAAGAAAATCAGTACATAAATCAGTAAGATATTCACCAAATGCCAGGACTAGTGTTGACCTGTCCCTGCAGAAATACAATGGTATGTCTGTGGTGTTCCACTATCATCTGCCATGATTACCCTGTTTTGGCATAATGCTGACTGGAGCTATGATTATGGCCACGTCTGTTTCAGCCTTCAGATCTTTGGTGTTGCTGATAATCCCTGCAATTCCTCATCTCATTCCTACCTTGGCTGGAAGGACAGTTGAGGAGCATTTGACCTTTCCTACCATCAAAGACCTTTTAATTCCCAGGTTAGAAGATTCAACATAAATTTTAATTCAAAGGCTGAATATGCCATTTTAATTATGTATTTGTGAACTAGGAAAATAATAAAACAGTGGTTCCAGAAATCCATGGGACTCACTAAGAGGTGGACCTCAGCTCCATTTATTATCTGAAATTTATGAACCCCAATTCTAGTGAGAGGTTTCTGATGGCTTGTTGAATTCCTTGGTTTCAATTTCAGCTCAGATATATAGCTCATTATATGAAAGGCATCCTGTAAGATGACACCCAATGGTTTCCACTTCTTGACAGTTACACATTTGTGTAATCTCCTCTCCTTGAGTTGGGCTGAGCTTAGTTACTCATTTCTAATGGAAAGAATATGGCAAAATTGATGTGATTCACTTTCGAAATTAGATAGCAAAGAATTTGAGGCTTCCATCCTAGATGCCTGCTGATATTCTCTTGTTTGCTCACTCTAAAGTGAACAAGTTGCCACATTTTCTAGTTGCCTTATGAAAAGACCTACATCAAAGGAACTAAGATAAGCCTCTGGAAAACAGTCTGCAAGGAAATGAGTTCCTCAGTGCAAAAGCCTACAAGAAATAAAATCCTGTCAACAACCACATGTGTGAAGTTGGAGGTAGGTTTGTATTCCTTTGACTATTTGTTTGCTGTTTTATTAAATATTTAAGAACCAGAATTGTGAATGTAGCTCAGAAATGAATTTTATTTGATATTTTTATTGGTATTTTGGTTATGTTAACAAATAAGACAAAAGTAAAACAACAAAGATAGATGTTAGATCTTCCTGTTTTCATCAGTAATATTTTTGCTAAACTTGACAATAATTTTAAAATATTTGAAGAATATTACTTCAAATATTTTTAGGCTACTTATAATGTAACAAATACTAATAAGACACTTTTGGAATTTAATATTCATTAACATTTTTCTTTATTACTTAAGTGTAGACAATGAACATAATAACAAATCAAGCCATAATTTTTATCATTTGTGTTATCCTTTCCCTCTGGCTGATTTCAAGTTACCAATATATTATCATTGATCATGGAGTTGGAAAGTTCTGTTCAGTACCACAATATTTTTTAGCATTTCTGCTGAACAAATACAATAGATATAAGCAATCTTTAAAGATAATATCAAAATGTAATAAATTATTAGGAAGTATGAGTTTTGAATCTTTGTTATCTTTTTGGTTGATACTGTTTAGATGTGGGTTTATATAATTTAACTTTGACTATTATTTCAGTATTACAATTGTCTCACATCATTTCTGAATTTTTATGTTGCCGTCCATCCACATAGGCAAGATGAACCCTCAGCCAAAAGGCTAATGATGTCACACAAGTACCAAGAGGTTATGAAAAAGTTTATTACCCACATAATGAGGCTTTCTGGGAGGAGCAGGGCAGATTCCCAAGTAGATATGACACTGGCTTGAGAGAGCAGGGAAAAATTAGCTTGGCTGACTTCTGTGGTTGGGGGTTGGGTGTAGGGTGAAGATTTCCTTATATTGCCTGAATTACTTTCCAGTGCCAAAGCAGAAAGCATCCAGATTTTTTTCTTGGCTTGCCCAGATGTGGGGCAGAAAATGAAGGGTAGTTGCTGAGGCTTGAAAGCTATTAAGAATGAAACATCAAAATAATGGCAGATTCTTGATAATCAGCTTCTATGGGCTATTATGAGCCAGCTCCAGCACACCACAGTTTGTGTGTGAATTGGCAAGGCTGTGCAGATGATCTCAAATCAAAGACATGTTTTGAATCTATTTAACTATCATTAAAACTTTTGTTACATGTGCTGAATTTCATACTAATTTTTCAACTACCTAAGATTCAATTAACTATTTTATTACTTTTTGCAACTAAAACAGCATTTTTTTTGTTATTTTTTTCAACAGAAACTAATTTTTCTATAAATTCCTCAATCATATAAAGTGACTTTTGCATTCTGGGGTACAGAACATTTTCTAGCAGTATCAGGATCATGATTCAATAATAGTTTTCACATTTATATTTTTTATTTTCATAAGCCTAGACTAGTATTAAAAAAATCAAATGAAACTGAATTCCTTTGTTTACTATTAAAGCTATTAATTTATTCAAGTGTTTTAAGCATGATGCTTGGTTCATATATGGTAAATTAAAATGTAAATTAAACTTGAATCTAAAAATACAAATTTTGTATTTCTTATGTGACAGATAGTTAAAGTAAATGATCTTGACCAAATTTAACTTACATAAATATTATTCAAATATATTTTCCAAAAAGTATTGAATATATGCAATCTATTTTAACCTGATTTTTATGATACAGAGAAGATACATTTAGTTACTTCAACAACTTATTAGAGCACAGGTCAGATTCATATTATTTCTTAAAGGATAACCTATGATATTAAATAAAAAAGATTTGGATTATGGTAATTAAATTATGTGAGCTGTGCTGATTGAAACAAATCTCAATATGACATTAATTATACAGACAATTAAAGTAGAAAGAGTCACAGTAAAATATTTCATTGAAGGAATTATCTTTTAAGGAAGACAATATTTATCATAATTCTAAAGAAACATGAAAAAATAGGGTTTGGAGTAGTTAAGAACAATATTTTTCCAAGAAGTGTTTAATATCTATCTTCTAAAATTAAGTTAGTAAAATCATTGTCTTTTAAGATTTTATTCAAAAAAGACTTAGAGACATATGGGAGTTGACAGATTTGGGTACAAGGAAAAGCATATAAACTTACTCAATATTTAATGAATATAATAAAATGTTATTCTTAATTTCAGAAATACATTTTATTGCGTTCTCTTAATCTAAAACATATGCCTATTTGGCTGTTAGTAATAATATTTTAAATAATGTTAGCATATTCATTTATTTCTTGATTAAGAAATTATTTCAAACATTTCCTTCAAAATAATATCTAAGTTCCTAATCAATTCGAGACCTCTAAGGTATTGTTGACATGCGTTTAGAAACCATTTGCTAATTATAACATACTTACATTCCCTTTATAAATTATATTTAGATGGATATGATATTTTTTCCTGTCATTGTCAAGTAAGGATTAATAATACCTTGAAAATTAATTAAAGTCATAATATTGGTGAATGTCAGTGCAGGCCATGAATTTCCAGAGATGTAATATATTTTTCTATATGTATCTTATATAATATATATATTTATGTAAATATATTACATCCCTGGAAATAAGATACATATATAGATATCATCTTAACATTTAGCACATATATCTTAATACATAATATAGATTATATATAACTTTAAAAAATGTTTATATTATACTACTTAAGATTATCATATAATACCAATAACAAATATTTATGGTATATCTGTTGATACTTATGAATAATTTGATTTATATTCAGAAGAATATCTAATAATTTTCTTTTTCTTAGTATAATGCCAGCAAAAATTCCACAATATTAACTAAATATTATATAAATATGCATCATTATGCATGAATTCCACACATGTAAATAATACTTAAGATTTGAGCTTTATTAAGTTTAGTAACTTAGATATTTTATTACTTTTCAAACTGGAAAATATTAGAGTATTTGAATACTTTTATTTAAAATACATGGGAAATATAAAAATATTACTTTGGTGAGTAAGCTCATGGATTACAATATATAGAATAATTTCATGTTATATAACCTGCAGGCATCTACAAACCAATGATATTTACTTGTAAATAATTGGGAATTGGAACAATTTAAGTAAATCATGGCACTGTTCTAAGGCTTTATGCAAGGAGAGAAATCTTTATTTCTGTGGTAAATCATCTTTCCTGCTGCCAATAAAATTATCAAGTGTGAACAGAACCAACATTATGTTTGAATATATTAAAAAATTCAGATAGACAAAATTAAATGTCTTGAATATGTCTAAATTATTGTTAAGAAAGTCAGTATGTAAATGCAGAAGAGTGAGAAATACTTCCTCTTATGCAGAAAAAAATATTTCCTTTTGAAATTTATCTCATTTAAATTCTACTAGATTAAAAGGTGGTTTAAATCAAACATGTATAAATGTGTAATCAAATCTCTTTTAACTCCCCATATTCCTTATATATTTTCAAGTGATTTAGTCAATACTTGGCTAAGTGACAGATGTTAGCGTAAATGGACCATACAGTTTTATAATAATAGTATCTGTAAATAGACAACAGAATAATAAAAATGCCATACTGATCACCAATTTCTTAAATTCTAACTTTCAAGATGATTGCTGTCTTTGAAGATAAGTTATTAAAGGTAACATTGTTTTTTAAAATTCACTATACAAAGAGTTCAGTTTTATATAGCATTCTTATTTTTAAAATATGTATAAGCAGTCATAATAAAACATGTGGAGGATTTAATCCCCCATGGTTATAATCATATTCGATGACAAATATTTACCCCAATAATCTGAAATCTATTATGATATAAATATATCTTGAATACTTTTATGTTTCCTTAATGTACTTAGTAAAAGAACTTTAACAGAATCAACTTTTTTAGAGCTGTAGAACATCTGATGTTAGCATAGTACCTTGGTAAGGAGAACTACAACCCTGAGGAAATTACAAGGACACATGAAGAGTTTATTCTCTTACTTATTGTTCCTGTCATGACAGTAATCACTGGGATCCAAATAGGAAAATATTTCTGGAAAAGATGTCCTTGTGTATGTGACCTATTTTATAAGTATGGACTGTTCAATAAAGGACAGGATATGATTTATTTTTCCCTTAAGCAAAATAGCCCTTAAATTTTTTATAAATTTGAAACTTCCACAAATGTAAGTCCATGTCCTAGAGCACAATCTTCATTCTAAACATTGCCATAAATCAAATTTAATAAATCATATTTTCCTTTCCTACCAAATTGGAAGAAATTGGAGACACGAATAACTTGATTTTGTTTCCAGTGAACTTTGAAAGCTAACTGGAGAGAAAAAAATAGGCTTTGTGCTCTTTTTCTGGAATTGAAATGTTTTCTATGTGCTGCTTATACTCCATCTATCCATATAAAATTGATTTACTATCTAAAATTTTCTTCTGCAAAGTACTTTAAAATTTTGTCTTCAGCTCTAAGACATAATGATAGGTCTAGGGTGTTTTAAGATTTGTCCTGGTCCACATGAAAGACTTCCATGTAACACACTCAGAGAACCAATATAGCCACCATATAAAGAGCTTACAACCCAAGGACCTGACTTAATATGATCCAAAATAAGAGAATTATAAACCCAAAGCTGTTGTATTTATTTTTTGTAACATTTTAATTAAATTGATTCAAGTGTGATGCTTTAAATATTAAAAATCCAGAGATGTTGAAAGGAGATATATATGACATTTAGTTATATAGCCTAAATGTAATCATGTTAACATATTGAGATATTTTTTAGTATTTAATGAATAAAGTATAATTTTGCTTAAAAACAGTATAATCCTATTTAGTTATATTTCTCATTGTGTTTTAAACCCTTTCAGGAGAGATTTTCCATTACCTTCTATTTATATATTAAATTAAATTAAAGCACAGTGAATTTGTTCTTGTTAAGATTTAACCAATGGCCTTTATGAGAGGGCAATCTAGTCATGTCACTTTGTTTTGATGGGGTTCAGGATATGCTACTCAACAAAAATGGTACCTTCAGTATTTGAGAGAACAGCAGAAGCAGGGAGGTAATTCTCTGACCTTCTCCTGCCTGAAGCAGGTCATAGAATAATTTGCTACCCTCCCTCCAAAATTGGTCACAAGATTTTCAATGAGAGGACCTTCCCTGTACTGAAGGACAGGAACATCTTTATCCTCAAAGATAGAGAGATACCAAGAAGAATCTGAAATAACAGGTCTTGCTAAGTTCCCCTTTTGCCCTCTAATCATACTTCTGAACAACTGTCCACAAAAATATACAGTTTTTCCTTCTTCTTTGAGTCTTTGCTTCTGAAAGCTCTCATGTCACATAAAAAATTTATTAAATAAACTTGTATGTTTTTGTCTTGTTAACCTGTCTTTTGCTATAAGTGCCATAGCTATAAACCGAGTGATAGGTAAGAAATCTTTTCTCCTCTATATGTTATGTGATCATTTGTACATCCAGTTTAATAAATGGTTTTCTGAGAAAATGACTGTACAAATCTTGGAAACATTACAAATTATTTATGTTGATAATCTCTTACATAATCTACCAGCTATTTTATATTATATCTTTCCCATTCCCATACTTTTTTCATTTCAGTTAACTTTTTATTAGTTTATTGGGTGTCCAAGAAATACTTTTAAGAGATTTGTATGTGTCATATCTGCTTCCCCAAGGCATGTCATAGAAACCAGAACTTTTTTTTTCTTTAACCAAAGCCAGCCATAAAACTTAAAAATATTACTTTAATTTTCCCTATGCCTTTCTTTGTAAAAATTAGTCATAAAAAATTATCTGATCTACCTAGTTTGCCTGTAGGTCATAAGACACTCATTCCAGAAAAGGTCCTGCCCCACACCCAGAAGGAAGGAATAAATGTTCAGAGAGGGTAAGAAGAATCTAGACAGACAGGCCCTGCTGGCTTTCCCCACTCTGTCTGTTAACATTAGGTCATACTCTTTTTGTCCAATCATACTTCCCCACGGCTGTCCATACTTTGTTGAACCTAAGTATAAAAGTGGGCAATTTCCCCTATATCATTAGGTCTTCATTCTGAAGTCTCCCATGTACACACATTAAATAAATCTTTATGCCTCTTCTTCTATGAATCTGCCTCATTTTCCATGAAACTTTAGAGGACTAAGGGGAATGTTTCCCTTGACTACTATACAGGATGGTTTATGTCTATATCCAGAGATTGTTGGCATCACCATATCTCAGAATGTGGACTAAACTATTGAAAACTTTTTTTGCAATGGTTTTCTGAAAATTTAATAATAGCATCAGTTTTCTGTTGGTAAAGACTCTTGCTGAACGAGAAAAGGTACAGTATGATGAAGGATAAGTGGTTTACCTCTCTATAGGAAGATGATCAAGAATAGGAAAATAATTGTGTTTATTGATTTAATTTCATCAGTTTGAGCAAGTCTTGTAATTTCATCTTAGTTTCACCATTTGCTGTTGAATGTTTTAATAGTTTACATGAGTATTTTCATGTAAGTTGTAAATACATCTATACTAAAGTTTGTTATCAGATAAAAAGGATGGCCTTGCTAGTGAAATAACAGAAAAAGTATCTAGTTTCTGAGTAAGGGCTAAGATAATAACATGAGCTCTCTTGCTAGCAGGCACCCCACAGAGTTCTGTTTTCACAACATCTGAGCAGAGCAGACACAGAGGAAATGTAAATTCTTCTCCTTTACATTTGGCAGACCTATTTGCTTTACTGCCTTAAAGAGTTCCTGAGCTCCAGCTGGGGGTACAGCTTCCGGCCTCAGTTCCTGCCCCAAACCTATCTCAAGGGCAAGATCTCAGACAAGATCTTTCATATCCCACAGCTGCTTCTGTTATCAGCCCATTGCTAAGAAAAAAGAGAAGAAGCAGATGCATCTGTACCCAGCTAATTGGGTTACAGCCATAAATCATCTCCACTCCCTTTACAACCCCTAAATAAAAATCCTGAGTAACCAGTCTTCTACACCCAGCACACTCTCTCTCTCTTTCACTTCAGTGTTGGCCTTTTTTCTATCTGGAAAAAGTAAAATAAACGTTTCTTCTTTCGATGCTAATCTTTGTGTGAGAAATCTTTCTTAAAACTCATGTGCACTAGCTCACGCCCTAACATGTTGTACCAAGTAAGTTTTCCACACTAGCACAACTGCCATTTAAAATAGAATTTTTGAATATCATTCTAATCAGAAAATGCAGCTTCCAAAATTACCAAATTTTTAAACCCTTGGACAAGTACATTATCTTCTCAAGCTCATATACTTTGGAATCTAAACAAACAGACAAAAAAAAAATCAGAATATTGCTTAGTGATGAGAACTGTGGAACTTTCTACACTGATTCCATCTAAACTCCTACATGAAGAGATGACCAAACTCTATCATAGCTTCTAACAGCTTAAGGTTATGACTCCTTAAAGTGCTTGGCTAAGATAGCTCTGTGCTGCCAGGAGAATTTATTGTTTGTTCCAGTCAAAACTTGCTGAGAGCCCAATGAGTACTTGGACTTTCTCTTAGAGAAATTCCTGTAGAGAGTTTGCAATTATAAATCCTTTGCCCTTTGAAATATAAATCTACTACCCAGAACTGATTCCTTGAGGACATGTGAAATGTCTCTTTGAGATACAAACATTCAGGGAGAAAATTCTCTGTCTCCAGTTTATTTAAGAGGACAGGGCCTAACTTCAGTGGACTTCGTGCTCATTCTTACACCACTGCGTCTTGGGATAAAAAGAGAGAAGTTCTCTCATGGACAAGTGCTGCTTAGCAAACCAAGATGGCCTGTTCACATCACCACCAAACCCCCCTTTTGCCCCTGGTATCTTTCCCCTACCACACCCCATCCTTTTAAAAAGTGTCTTTACTTTGGTTATGAAGTTGAATTAAGCTCATGCTAGAATTTCTTTCCAATTACACTGGGTATCACTGAATAAGATCTGTCCCTAAGGCTTTAACTAGTGTCCAGCTGTGTTTATCTTTGACAGTGAACACAAATTTAATTATAGGAAAGTAAGTGATCTTGGTAGACTCCATTATAGGTATGTATCTGTCGGTATACATTAAAGAATCAAGGGTAGAAGGACTACATTTTCACTAAAGAACTACAGTAATGCTGTTCTTTACCCACACTTTTTCCTAAAATATGTTAATGATTCTTTTCTTAGAAATGCAAATAAAGCTTTACTTGTATTTTGGGAGCACAAACCAAAATATCTTCTTAACCCAACAGCTCTGAATTTATAATTTACTTCTTAGGTTGGAAAATTAGAAATAGACTGACTTTGTTTTGATTTATTTGATTTAATTCTCAGAGTTCTATGCTGCCCTAGTATGTTCTTTTTGAATCTCTCCTATTGATGGAAAAACCTAAGTGATAGAAGTTAAAATATTAGGTGTAATTTGCCTTGTTTTTACTTTATCCTTAATATAGCCTACAAATGCATGGCATTATATAGTTTCATACATTTGTTGACCTAAAGAAAGAAACTGAGGCAAAATTAACATAAGTAGAGTTTATTTGGGCCAAGGTTGAAGACTACATCCCAGGAGTAATAGATTCCAATAGCCCTGAATATGTATGCTCTGATTAGCAGCAGTCACAACTGGGTTTTTAAATGAAAAATGAAGTTAGGGGGCAGCTTCTAAGTTGTTTACCAAGAGTTTTCATTGGTTTATTAAAATAACATGAGCTATTGATTAGCTATACTTTATTCTTTGTATCACAAATTTCAGGAACATGAAGATAATGGGTTAGTGTCACATTGTGCAACTTGTGGTAATATTTTAGATAATTTATCAGGTAGTCTGAAACTACAAAGAAGGAAAGAAAAAGAAAAATTCATTTAAACAAGTACCCCTGGGCATGGGTGAAGGGAAAGTGACTGAAGACTCATGCTCATGACTCTGTAGGCCTGATAAATATTGCTTACCTCCCATTCCTCAGACAGTTCTAAGCCACTTTTCTTTCTCACATTAAACAAGGCCACCAGTGTAAACACATGGAGCAAAAAGGCTGAAATGTGTATGACAGGCATTGAAATACAGTGGAATGGCCTTCTGCCTCAAAATCAAATGATGAAACACATACACGCACATATACACAACCTCTCTTTTCTTCCTTTATTTTCCTTATTGTATATAAAGGTTATTGAAATGTATTGTTTGAGATTCATTTCCTTAGTTATTATAGCTGTTCATCTTAAAATATGATGCTTTTATTAAAAAACATCTCATCTAAAGCCGAGTTAATGTGAAAAAAATATTTGTGAAATAGAAAAGTAATCAAGAATTGGGAAAAGAGATATAACAAAATTTGGCAAATGGAATACATTGTTTTGTTTTTTTTTTCTAGTGGGGTATGATGACAGACGTTGGCAAGAAATTATATCTCCTTGTTTAAGGATTAACTATTAAAGAATAATTAAGTTGTTACACCAGAAATGTTACATACCTTAAAATGTATTAAGCAAAGAAATGGACAAGTTCTTTTTTGATTTTACATCTTAAATTCCAATAAAGATGTGTACAGGACTATCTTGTGAGTTACAGCTTTAATGTTTATATAGAAAATAGACATAAATATAAAAATTGACTTCTGGCACATATAAATGTCAAACACTGTCATCACCATTTTTAGCAAAGGGCTTTTTGGGATTATATAGTAACTATATTTTTGTCTAGTATTGGAAACATGAGGAAAAAAATGCGGGGAGAAGTTATTATACATTTTTACATATTAACTATTTTAAATTCTTTATTAGATGATTTTATTGAAAAGTACTTGGGAATTATCTAATTTCTCCCATTGTTATCATCATTGAAAATTCTAAGTTTTGAAGTTTTATAAGATTTCTAAGCACTAAGGAAACAAAATATTATACTATGGTAGCAAGTCAAATAAACTGCAGCTCCATTTAGAATTTTGTTCCTATTAATATTTTAATTGTTTTATTAGTATAATATTAAGAACATTTACAGATGGTAATTTTGCTTCTATGTTTTATAATTACTAGGATAATGGAGAAACTCATAATCTTTTATACCTTCTCACTTTGATCAACTTTATTAGCATGTTTGATATTTTATCATTTTGATGGTATTATACAAAAATGTATCAGTGAATTTGCATTAATTGCTTTCAGATAAATAAATCTGTATATTAATAATAATAACAAAGATAGTACTTTTTTGAGAATTTTGTGTTTCCAAGATAATACTTTAAAAACAAAATAACATACATTTATATTTTTTAAATCTACACCTATGATAAAATAACTTTTTTGTATTGCATTTTCATTATTTCTTCTAAAAACCTCAAAAGAGAGCCTTAGTACATAATGTTATGTGTATTTATCAGATTTTTTTTCTAACCTCATTTTCAGAATTTTCTTTTGCTGCCCACATTTTTCAACTGGCTTAACTAACTACAGTAGATATAGACTACTGACAAAAAGACACAAACAGTAGGTAAACAGCCATAATTGGAGTCCCACTATTTTGGAAAGAGTAAGGCAGTACAGTGAAAGAAAAATATATCCAAGGGCTAACACTATAAACAAGGACCATGCATATTATTTATATAGAGAGAGATGAATTTCTGTTCCATCACAGTTTATAGAATATTAATATTAGAAATTAAAACAGAGCTTTGGAAATATTATATTGGTTGAAGTCATAAAAGATATTTTAGCATAGCTTATGTAGTTAGGTCTCAGTTTAAATTAATTTCAACACAGAAAAAAAATAATAGCTGCTTTTGTGTCAACCTCATCTAAATTATTCAGAGGAATTTAACCTTCAAAATGATTGATTGTGACCTAGTTTGAAAAAAGAGTAGATGGCTGTAGATGCTTTTTATGTAAAATTAACTAGTCCGAAGCTCTCCAATGTAGCTTCAATGAAGGAAGCTAAGTAAACCTCTGAAGAGAATGAGTGAAAATGTTGCTGTATTTGCAATTTAAGAATAAGACCAAAAGAAGCTGCTATTTGCAGGGGCAAGCAGGTTAGTGTCATCACTTAGTTTAATGTTGAGCAACCATTAATAAAAAAAGATTTTAGACAGCTAGAAGTATCCTGTTCTACCAGAGAAAGCAACATTGGAAATATAAATATCACTGAGTGAATCCAACCTGCCTTGACCCTCTCTGGACAGCCCTTGTGTTATAAATTTTTAAGACAAAGGTCCCTTGGCATCCTTTCGGCCTTTCTATTTCAGATAGTGAAGAATATATGAGGTTTTAGAATTGAATTGAACAAACTTTAAATCTCTGCCTAATATGGTATTTTTCTCTTTCTCAGAGAATACATTAAGCTCCTTAAAAAAAAGCGAGTGGAATAAGAAGTACAGTGAATTGGATATGGCCAGTTTGTTCCCACTAAAACTTAGGTTGAAATTTGATCCTCAATGTGGCCCTGTTGGGAGGTGGGCCCTAGTAGAAAGCATCTGGGGCATGGAGGTGGATCCCTCATGAATGATTTGGTGCCTATGTTATGGAGTAAGTGAGTTCTCACTCTCAGTAGACTAGGTTGGTTCTCATGAGAATCGATTAATTCCTACAAAAGCAGGTTGTTAAAAATGAGGTTCCTCCTTCTGTTGGGTTCTCTCTCTTAACACTTGTTTGCTTCTCCATTGACCTTCTCTGCCACGGTCTGACACAGCATGAAAGCCCTCTCCAGAAGCCAGGGACAGGACCTTGGACTTTCCAACCTGCAGAATCATGAGCTAAATAAATCCCTTCTCTTTATGAATTACCTAGTCTCAAGTCTTCTGTCATAACAACACAAAATGGACTAAGACAATGAAAATAAAGCCTTTTAGTTCCAATCAACATCTCTCTGTTTTAGAAAATAGACAGCATTTTTGCTGTCTTCATCAAAGCAGAAAATCACTGACAGTGTTACAAAGAAGATAGCAGGTATTTTTCATAAGAAATAAGGGTAAATAAGTGGAAGAGGTGGCCAGGTTGGATGGAACCCAAAGGAGGTGAAATTATACCTCCTGCCTATCAGTGTTTAAACCCAAGATGCAAGAGAAATAATGTTATCTGGAAACACATACTGCAGGGAAGTCTAAGACCTGCTGCTGTTTGTCTTGATGCTTTTTCTATGAAGTCAGACTTGCTCATAAATAGTCTCCAGCTGCAGCTTGTATTAACTCAGGGTATCTCCACCTCCATCACTGAAGGACCTGGCTCAGAACAGATATCCTGTTTGTACTTTACAAATAAAGAGACCACAATGTTTGTTCTAATGTCCCCATTGCTCTCTAACAGCAAATACCATCTGTAACCTTCTAAGCCTTTGATATTCCTCTCAGAGCTATAAATTATTTTTCTCTGAGCTGTAAATTTATTTTCAGATGTTGCAAAACAACAATATATATCAAAATAACCTTTCTTTTAAAAAACAAAATATAACAGAACAGAACAAAATAAAACGAAATATACACACCTACTAACTCCACAAAATCTGCAGGTTCTTGAAGACAGCTCTGTGGGCTACATAAAGATGATAATAACAGATATCATTTTCCTGATTAATTGAATTGTACACCACCCATCATCAGTAAAAATGGAATGTGAAAAAGGCCTGGAACAAGAGAATGGTAGGATCTAAGAGTTCAATCCTGTCATCATCCCTCCAGTCTTGTCCTTCCCACACATTTTATCAATTTTTTTCCCATATTTTCCATTGCTTTTTCTGGTAAAAAAACTTGAAACAAATTCTAGCATGTATAGGTGTTTAAAATTCATCTTGATTTTATTTTCTGATAAGTTCAGTTTAAAATACATTTTAAAACAGAAATCAATAACAAAAGCAATAGCAATAGCAACATTTTCCATAAAGGTCACACATAACTATACAAATAAAACATTATGAAAATATCAACTGATTATAAGAGTGCACAAGTCATTAATACTATAAAATTAACCACACATGTATGTTAATGAGCCTTCATGTTATAATAGAGGCACCATATTAAGTTTATTTCAAATATAGCATTATTTTGTGGCTATTAATAAATATATTTTCATTTTGAGAAACAAAAGGGATATTTATTTTTTAATTTACATGTTTGAAAATTGGTCACACAATGAGTTAAAGATTGAATAATTGTGATAATTGATATTTCTGAAAAATTATGGTCTTTCTATGACAACAATTTGCTGCATTGGATTAAAAAATTTACTTAGGTGGCCTTTGTGGAATATAAATTTTCAGGGAAAGTAAGCTTTTAATTAAAACAAAGAAATTAAAGGAATTTCTTGAGTTGGAGTGAAGGTGTTTTTAGACATTAGAGAATAATTCATAGGAGACATTGTAAAATGATTTGTGTATAAAGGCAAAGTGGGTAGTAATTTGTCAAATGAGAGTAAAGTAAAATATAGTGTGGGATGAGAGTCCAGTATAGCTGTCTGGATGCTTGAATTTTTCAGATTACTCTGATTTACCAACATAGCAAACATAAGACGTGCCCAGTTGGTTCAAATTAAGGTTAGGGATCAGACCTACTCCTATTAAATTAAATACTGTCCTCTACATATATGGCAGTAATTAATTAAAGGGTTGCCATCTAAATTCAGTGATATGTAATAATGCCCTGCCTCAGTATATCATAAAACATTATTTTATAAATAAATTTTCATGATATAAAAAATTATTAAATGGTTTCCTTTACTATCTGTTGTTTTCTTCCATGAATGTTAGTTTTTAAACAAAAGCAAAAACCCCCAAACATTTATAATTGAGAGTAGAAGAAATGAAATGTTGCCCTAAAAGTGTGTTCTAACACTGTTTTATTGTCAGATTTTGCAAATCCTAAATGATTACAGTTTACAGATATAACAGTAACTATAAAAGCTGTTCAATCTGAAGTCAACTGTCATAGATTAATTTGATGACAATGGGGGAAAAATATGCCCAGATAGAATGTAAATAATATTATTTACATTATTATGGTTTTTTTTATAATACAAAATTATGGGTTTTTTACTCACTTTTCAAATAAATTGTCTTTGAAGATTACATTCACATACTTATCAGTTCACCTATATACTCAAACATCTTCAATGTACTAGACGGTATGTGGCAAGTCTTATAAATGGCATAGTAAAGAAAAAGAAAAACACAGACCTTGGTATTAATTCTAACTAGACAATAATATTCAACTTAAAAGTTAATGTTATGCTGCCATGGCAAGTGTACAAATCTTGGGATTTACTATTTTTAGATTTAGAACACAATTTCACATAAAAATTAAGAACATATATTAACATTCTTAAATGTTAATAATTTAATGGAGTGAGAACTTTCCAACAAATGGGGTTTTATTTTTTATTGGAATTTGCATTTTCTATTTACTGGTAAGATTGTATAGTGTTTAGCTAGTGAGATTTGTCTTTCATACAATTGCCTGTTCACATCCTTTGCTGAGCTTTCACTTTTGCACTTTTTTTTATTGATTTGAAGTTATATTTTAGGTATTGTTAAAGAAAACTATTACTATAACTTGTGAAATGTGGTAAGGCAGACTTATGTAAGGGGCCATGGTGATAGGCAGAGGGAGCACTGCTATGGCACCTTGCATTGGGAGTGACAAATTGAACTCAACTCTTATGACAACAAGGACAAGGGATTAGATGACATTAATTGAATTCATTCTAAGAAATAAGGCATACATACTTTAGTAATTGACATTTTATATATAAACACTTAAATCTAACTATTAAGACCATGCTAGCCTAAATAGAAACTTCTTCTATTTAACCTCTGAATTTCTATATTTAATTTCTAATCCTTGTCAATAGACCATTGGTGAAGACCTTATCCATGAATTGTCTTCTTACTTTTTGGTTATCATGGTTTTGTGCCTCATAAATGAATTTTATTTATCACTCTAAATGGTTCTCTTCTTCTTTTCATAGTGTTAATAATATCACCAAGTTTACACATTTCCTACTTTTTTCTTTTGCACTTCTCTGAAAAATAAGCTATTAATACTATAGTAAGAAAAATAACAAGTCTATTTTCTTTCTGTATCTCCTGATGTAATATTTTACATAGAAAATACTTTCATAGTTATTTACATGTCTCCAACAGATTTACTGGTTCTTATTCTTAAATACTAACATTCCTATCATCACTGGTATTGCATTTGTGAATTGTTGACTTCCCAAAAAAATGCTGTTAAGTGGAGTATTGATATTGCAAAAATGTATTCTATTCTACAAAATGAAGGAATTTGGATTCTTGATTTATGGACAATCACCTCAATGAGGCACATAGGTTAGTTAATACCTGTGGTATTTATAGTATAGATGGCAATAATATGGGAGAATTCCAAATATATTTGGTTTTTTTTTTTTTTTTTTTTGAGACAGAGTCTCACTTTGTTGTCCAGGCTAGAGTGAGTGCCGTGGCGTCAGCCTAGCTCACAGCAACCTCAAACTCCTGGGCTCAAGCGATCTTCCTGCCTCAGCCTCCCGAGTAGCTGGGACTACAGGCATGCGCCACCATGCCCGGCTAATTTTGGCCAATTAATTTCTTTCTATTTATAGTAGAGACGAGGTCTCGCTCTTGCTCAGGCTGGTTTTGAACTCCTGACCTTGAGCAATCCGCCCGCCTCGGCCTCCCAAGAGCTAGGATTACAGGCGTGAGCCACAGCGCCCGGCCCCAAATATATTTGGAAGGTGAGATTCAAAGCAATTTGTAATCAGATTTTAGTAAATATAGGACAGAAAGTCATTCACTAATATCGAATGCATGAAAAAAATAATGTGGGATGATGTTCTGGAGTTATGGAAGTGGCATTATGAATCTGTAGTATGTTATGCTCTAGAAGCTAATGGGATCTCAAAATGTAAATGCTTTGTAGGATTTGTGCATGTTTGTACGTGTGTCTATAGTGTTAGTACTTGTTCAGAGAGAGAAAATATATATAGAGAGAAAGGAAAAAATATTAATTCTAGATAAATTTGAGGTGGAGAAGAATAAACATTTGTGGAGAATAGAAGACTTCAGTGCTTTCAGACTAACCTATACGAATGAAATGAACATTACCATCTCTCTTAACCCTTTTTTCTGTCGTTTCAACATTACTCATACACATATTTCAGAAATTAGCTTAAAAGTTGTTTTCACAAAATGTATTTTCTACCTAAACTATTTCTACCTACTCTAGTCCATGATATTTTATTATACAAGTAATTAATGGAGGAAGTCACTTTGGAGCAACAAGGGCAAATGTTAATCAGTTTTCTCTGTTTGAATTTCAGCTTAGTAGAATTTGTTTTTTCTGAAATATTATGGCGTTATGTTTTATCGGTTGCAAATATATCCAAAGTTTCTCATTCGATTACTAAATAGTCTCTACCCTTCTCCACGTAGACAAGTAGTATTCAGTACAATCCATCAGGTAATACAGCCAATGTGAGAAACAAGATTATATTGCATACCTGATAATAGTATGTCAGTCCAAATGGAAAAGAGTGTACCTATCACTACAATATGGCCTTGAAGTCTGACATTATAAAAATAATGCACTTTTGAGCAGAGAAATTAAATCTGTGATACAGAAATGTATCAAGTTAGGAAGGAAATATTTATGTAAACATTGTTATATGTAAACATGTCTCAGTGTTGAACCCAGTTTTAAACTTTCTTTCCAGTTCTATGAAAAGTTGGTTTATATTAGTTGAAGAAAGTGGCCAGATACCTTGCTTGATAGTGAAAGTTTGTTTCTTATTGTATGTCACCTTTTACACCAACACGGTTCCCAGTTCTACTAAAACTGAAGGGATGAGGGTGATTTGTATTATTTGCCAAACTCGGTATAGTTTAGAATACTCTGCCTTCTGTAAAATATTGGCAAGAAATAAGGATATATTCAAGAGCAAAATTAATAAAATAAGCTTTTATATGCTGCTTTCTTTTGTCTTTCAGCTTTACTGAATATGCTGCACTGTATTTTTATGCTTTCAACCTTTTTATATTATCCTGCATGTCGTCACAGGAGAGACCATAAACAAAGCAGTGTTTCTGAAATATTATAAATGTGATGAAGTGAACTGAAATGGGCATTTCAAATTACACTGTCTAGAGATAAGTGAAAGTCCCTTTCCACATAGCTCTAATGGTAATTGGATCACTAACCCTTGGGAAAATGCATGTTCTAAATCTCCCTCTGATATTATTTTCTGTTCTTCATATGGTTTGGGTCTAAATCACAGCTCACACATCTGTGCTTTTAAGAGTCTGTTGAGAGGTCATTAAGCCTTTCTGTACCATGTAGTAGTCCTCAGAGCTTTGTTTTCTTTGTGTGTATTATTTAGAGTTTGTATGAGTGCTGAACAACCTAAATAACTTGAGTCTGAAGCAAACATATTTTTCGGTGGCCAACTAGGTATGGAGCAAATCCTTGACCTTTTCTTCTCTTTCACTGAAGCAAATCAAAGTGTATTTCAAATAGTGCTGTCTTGAGTCATTCTCAGTGTCAAGTTACAGCATAAAAGTAGTTCACCCCTGAATGTCTTAAGCTAGTGATTCTACTCTTGACTCAAAAGAGTAAATAAAAAAAAAAAAGAAGAAGAAAGAAATGCTGTGGATGGCAGTATTCTTTAATAAAATCTGAAGTCCTTGCTCAGATAGCTGTCCCATTTTATGTGCATAGAGTGACAGCTTATAAGCCATGAAATTGAGACAAGAAGAAAATAACTCCAGAAGATACCATACTCTGAAATTTTAGAAATTTAATGCTATTTTTGGACATAGTTAATTGGAACTTGCTTAAGTACAGGAAGTATCAGATGTGAAGGAAAATTGTCTAGAAAATAAGTAAAAGGTGGCATTTTCCCTCAGGTCATTTAGCTTTATCTGTTGTCTCATCATGGAAACTTTTATGTAAAAGCACTTTATTGTAGATGTCAATTGAAATAAGGACCAAAGTTACTGGCTGTGTTAATCATATTGATGGTAAAAATCATATCCAAGTAAACTGAAAGTGAGTTAAGTTTCTAAGATTCAGGATAAGTATTGACATAAAGCATATGGATAGCATCCACATTACTTACTTCAACAAAGCCTTAATACTTGCCATATAAACACATTTTTATGTTCTATTAAAACCTTATAGTAAGATAAATACACTTTTCTTTGTTAATAATTTAAATACAGTATTAACTTTAATCCAGAGTAGAAATACTATATTTATTAAATTATACTATAATTATTATTTTAAGCTTTTAATCCTTCATTAGTAATTTCCAATATTTGCTTAAGTACAATATTCATTTCTGAAAATTACTGTGAAAC
Organism: Microcebus murinus; assembly: GCF_040939455.1. Taxonomy (NCBI): domain Eukaryota; kingdom Metazoa; phylum Chordata; class Mammalia; order Primates; family Cheirogaleidae; genus Microcebus; species Microcebus murinus. The sequence continues at coordinate 22,257,635 of NC_134114.1, forward strand.
ATAAGGTTTAAAATTGAAATTCATACATACTGTGCCCAGTTAAACTTATCCAACCTCAAAACAAATATTAAAACTGCTTCCTGTTAAATACCTGAACACTAAAAATTATCAACTTATTCACCATCAAAATTTTAGTAAATAATCTGTTCTGTTTAAGAAGTCCAGTTACTTATGTGTGAGAAATATTTTCTTTGTATAAACATAAAAATGTCAGCATATTTACAATGCAGATTACCAGAGACTAATCTTGTGATGGATCACACTAATGGCTCTGATTGCTCCTCCCTGCTTCTGCTTATGTCTATTAGCATGTGACTTTGTGCCTCTCTCCACTCACACGTGGGAGGGGGAGGTATTTATTTCTCCATCTCTTGAGTTTGGGTTTGGCATATAACTTGATTAGGTCAATTAAATAAGATGAAAGGGTTACCATGCTCCTTCTGAGCCAGTGCATAAAAGGTGGTACATTTTTTTTTTTGCTTCCTGTCTGCTATCATCATGAAAGGAACATCTTCCTGATCCAATTTAGAGACGAGTCAAGCAGAGCCTCACCAGTACAGCTAAATCACAGAGACCCAGCCTAGATCAGTGAAACACCTGCCAACCCATAGGTAATGAATAAGTTCAATCTATGCAAAGTAGTTGTGACTGAATCTAGACCAAACAGAAAAATGACCTGAAGAAATTACTAACTGTTATATGGCAATAAGATTTTAGCTTTGCTTGATATGTTGAATTACTGTGACAATAGCTATGTGATACAGAGTCTAAATTTCAGAAATTTTAGAAAGATACAGGATGAAAACAATAAACAACTGTCTTGAAAATAATGGTTCAGTATAATTAACAATAAATAATATTTTATTTACTTTTTAATAGATCACAAATACTATTGAATGTGATGAAAAGATATCCCATTCCTCAAAACCATGAGTACCTTCAACACAAATTTGAGATACATAGCTCCCATGAAGGCCTATTTAAAGACTACTTTGGAATCATTGAAAAAGCTACATTTATAATAAGTTATGAAGTATCAGTATATTCTTGTCTTGTGTATACTCTGGCAAAGTCATTTATCTTTGCTTTAATTTCTGTCAAGGGTACTTATCTAAATGGGACCTTATCAAGCACAAGAATAAGCTCTAAAAATAAAATAAATCTTATAGGATGCCCTCTACAGATGTACTTGCAAGTTTACATACTATATTAAAGGAGCTGTGAAAGAAAATGCAAGAATATCACATTATAAATTTAGAAGCAGTGCAAAAAGCCATGGAAAATTCAGGCTTTATGTCTACCTCTGAAGATAATCAGATCTGATTAACTGACAATCGTAGTGTGGAAATGCAGGATGAAAATACTATACAGAAGAACATTGAGCAATTATTTCATAAAACATTAATAATTTAGAAAATAAGCATCACCCATCTAATATGCACTGTAGGTATCCTAGAAAGAAGAGATTTTTTTAAAAGATAAAGCTTTGTCTCCATTAAATCTGGATAATATTTGATCAATAGTCTCATATTTCTTAGTGGCAAGACTATTCAAAAAATTGCCAAGGTAGTTATGAGTAGTTATGAGTAGGTAGTAGATTTACCCTTTCAAGTGCCTACATTTTGATGCTAGATAAATACTGAGAAAAAGGAGAACAAGTATTACAAAAATCTATTTAATTTATTTTAATGGGAATGTTTCAAATAGAGGTTCTCAAGTAATATACATTTGGCCCTCTGTATCTGCAGGAAATTGGTTCCAGGATCTCCCAAGGATACCAAAATCTGTAAATGATCAAGTCTATCATGTAAAATGGCATAGCGCAATCATCCTTTTCCATCCACAGGTTCCACATCTATGTATCCACCCACCACAGATGGAAAATACATATAGTCAGTCCTCTGTATCTGTGGGTTTCCATCATCAATTGTTTGCATTTACAGATGTTAAACCCATAGACTTGAAGGGCCAACTGCATCTATAATTTACTGTCTTAGACCTTTTGGGTTTCTCTAACAAAATGCCTTAGAGTGAATGGCTTGTTAAAAATATAGAAATTTATATATTATTTATGGAGGCTCAAAAATCCAAGCTCAAGTCTAAGATCAAAGTGCCAGCAAGTTCAATGTGTGGTGAGTACCTGCTTTCTAGCTCATAAAACGCATCTTCTCTCTGTGCCCTCATATGGAGGAAGGGACAAACAAGCTTCCTTGGACCTATTTTATAAGACTATAATCCCCTTCATGAAGATTTCACGTTCGTGATCTAATTATCTCCTAAAGTCCCACTTTCTTATACCTTCACCTAGGGGTTAGGATTTAAATATAGGAATTTTACAAGGACAAAACATTTATACCATAGTACTTAACAATTATTCATTTGCATTTCTAAGTATTCAGTATTCCACTATTTATAAAAAACATGGAAACTGAATTTCAACCAAGCACATTTATTAAAATTTTATTTAAACAAACCATGTACTTTCATCTAAAGAACGTTTATAGGCTGTCTCATGTCATATATTCTCAATAGTATATATTTGCTTCAGATTCCATCATGTTTATGGAAATTTCTGGAAACATCTAATTGCAGTGTGTCCTCACTTTTTCCATTACAAGTATTTTGAGAATATCCCATGTGCATTTTGCATTTTCGTATCTTTAATGGCTGCCACATTTATAGCTATTCCCAATGTATATTTATAAATGATGATAATGATGAAATTATAGCAACAGCAAAGACTCTTGAGTTTAAAATGCTAAGTCTAAAATAAAGTAACATTCTGTAGTAGTTGAAGTTTGTTAAAAGAATTCTTTGGGTTTCTTTTTAGCTGCTTCAGAATAATCTATCATATTTTTTATCCTATCTTCCAGAAAACCAATTCTTCTCACTATGTGCTTCAACCTTGTCCTCCTTTCCCCCACAGGATGGATAGTTTCCAGAAGGCATCAACTAATACTTCTTCTTGAAATATAGACCCTCCATAAACTAACCATTCTGCCATTCATACCATTATGTGGTATGCAGTTTCCTCTCCATTTAATTTGAGCTGGACTCTTGTAACTAAAACAATATGGAGAAAATTGGTATTGAAATTAATTGCAACTATTATGTAGTAATGAAGAGTCAACAACGCTGTCACCAGTACTCTCATATAAAAACAAGAGAGAACATAAAAGATGAACCGATAGATTTTGATAAAAATTTTTTCAGAAAGAATGTTAAAAGTGCCAGCTACATATAATAGTAATGTAGGATATATAACATATAATGCATAATGCAATATAAGAGGTAATATAAAATATATCATACTTCATATGTAAAATATTCATACACATATGCATTTATTTACATGTGTGTTATATATATATATGTACACATACAAGAAATATATACACACATACCCAGAAAGTAGTACTCTAATCCTCAACTTATAATAATAAGAAAAATAACTGTCCATTTGCATAATCTTTTCTTAAGTTTTCTGTCATTTGCAGCTAAGCTAAGTTCTACATGATAAAATTGCAAAAGGAGATAACCTAAATTCTTTGGTGTGGTAAATGAGAGCTTTCATAAGTTTACTATTACATATATCTCTAGCCTTGGGTTTAGAAATCTCCCAACTGGTTTTCTTTGCTTTATATTTATATTTATATTCTCCAAATTGTATAACAATAGAAAATCAGGATGTTCTTTTAAACACTATTTTGTTTAAATTATTTGGAAAATTCTATTATTTTTATATTCTTCTTGAAATTCAGAATAAATATTGGTATGTAGGTTCTGGAAAGTTTTTCGGTAAAGAAATCAATCTGTTTGACTGCTTTAATCTTAATGTTTTCTGAATGCATTTGATCACACAGTTCTTATTAAACTAATACCTTTTAATAATACTCAGTCTAAGCATTCTAGGAGAAATGCATTTTGAAATGTGTCTAGGCACATGAAATTTCGCATAATGTCCTAAACATTCTTGTCCACTTCAAGATTTTGTTAAAAGTATTATTGTTGCTTCATCTGAATGTCTATTTTTATTTTTCTTTACTTGGAACACTGCTCCTCATTACACATAAACTCCTGACTTGTGTGGCAAAGGTACAGAACTGATCCTGTCCTCAAAGCCAAGCCTAATTTTAAAAATAATCTTGGAATTGTGTCAGAAATGGATCCTTTTGCATGACACTACGTAAAATACATAAAGTCTGGTTGCACTTCAACATTTCTAAATCCACACAAGGCTAAACAATAAATTAAATATTTACCTAAAGCCATGGCTTACATTATAAATCTTCCATGAGAATAAGGCACATATATACAGAGTTAAGTATTGATTTAAACATTTTTTCATACATTCACTCATCCTCAGTCAAGTGTATATATATATATTTCTTTTTTTAAATCTAGCAGTAATTTGGACACCTACATCTTTGTACAATTAGAGTATATATGTTCCACTGTAGGCTAAATGCTGACATCAGATGATTATTCAGCATTTCTTGATAGTAAAATGGTCTTTCTTGTATTTATTTCATATAAAAATATTACTTATATATTTGATTTTCAGCTTGAGGTAGGCTGATACAACTAAATGCACTACAGCCTTTTTAAGCAGAAACTTATTATTGAAATGCAGTGACCAAAATAAGAATTATTTTATAGTCTTTACAGTACATTACACTATGACTAAGTATGAGAAATAAGATAAATATCCTAATTAAATATATTATATTTATTTATTCATTAAATATATTATATTTTCTATATAATAAACATATTATATAGAAAATAAATTATAGACTTCCTTTACATAAGAAATCAGTTGATATATTTGAAGGTACTTCTTTCAACACCCCAGAGAATTGACACTGCTAGGACCCTTAATTTACTTGTTGTTTGAAAAGGGAAGAAGAACATCCTTCTTGTCCTCCCTGAACTAACTAATAGGTTTTGCCTCTTTCGCACTATGCTTCTTGATATCACAGAAATCAAAGGTGCCCTGATTATTCAGTTATGCTATTAATGCTTCTTATAAATTTCCCGGTATTTGCAAATTTTCCAACAAAGACATTTGGACATTTTTGCTCTGTATATCTTCTGACATATATTGGTCAAGGCTTGCTGGATCATTTTTTCAATTTGTTTAACTTATGTTCACATGTAAGACATCTTGTTTATAAGTCCACAGATTGTAACACACAAATATACTCATAAGCCGGTGAGCTCACGTGAGAGCTGATCACTTTAAAGTGATCAGTCTAAATAGAGAACAAAGTATACTTAGAATCAGGCTATGAAACATTGTTGCTTGTTTTATCTGATCCTTACCTCATACTGAACATACTTTTACAATCGCTGGTGGTGAGTTTTCTGATTCTAGATATTAAATCTGATTTATTCATAACATTGGACCCATTTTTGATATTTATAGAAAGATAATTAATAAATTATTCATATAACTGGAAAACATGTTATTTAGCTGTGGAATCAACTGATTATATCATTCTATATTCTATAATGTGTTGATATTTATTTATATCCTCATGTTCTGACAGTATTATCATTGCAATTTACAAAGGAACTATCTGAATTCCAGAAAGATTGTGTATTGTGTTAAAAATTATATAGCTAATAAGTCTGGATTTATTAAGAACTACATTTATGCTATAAATTCAATCTATTACAATCTTTTAAAAACTAATTTATTTTTATTGATATGTATATATAAAATAGCTATAATATTATTGCAGTACATGTGATAATTTGATACATTCATATAATCAAATCAGGATAATTGCAATATCCATCTCTGTAAATATTTATATTTTCTCTGTGTTAGGAACATTCAGATTATTTTCTTCTATCTCTTTTGAAATGTATAATCGATTAATGTTAACTATAATCACCTTACTTATCTATTGAACACCAGGTCTTATGAGCTGTCACACAAAAAAATATATTAGAATTAATACCATATTATTAATAATTATAACAATTACTATTGACCACTTATCCTGTTAAGATAGTGCATGAAGTAATTTAGATCCAGTATCTACAATTTATATATTGGCCTTATTCAGAGGGCCAAAAGGTGGTATGAAGTAGAATTGGGTTAAGCTCTGGTGTTTCTGGTCTTTGTTCTATTTCAAATTAATTTTTATTTTGTAGTAATTTTCTTTTTCATTTATTGTAGAAAAGGAATAAATGTTTAGTTCTACTGACATAGGCAAAATGAGTTTTATTAACATGCTAATTCTTTGTGTTCCTATTAATAATTCAGCTCACATTTCCCCAATGTAAATTTGGTATCTGCAACAGAGGACAATTTTCTTGTAGGTTTGTGCATTTCTAGTTTTCTTAACCTTTCCAGTTGCTTTGTGTTTCCAATATATTTGCTACTATTTCATATCTCTTTCAGTTTAACTCTTGCTGTGATTTTCCTGTTCTTATCTTCTTATTATCCTCTTCATATTCTCTGTTTTTCTTTTATTTCTACATTAAACTTTTACATTTTTGTGTGACTACTTCTCAACATGGGCAACTTAGTATACACTATCACTTGACATCACAGTCATGACATGGAGAAACACAACACAACCTAAAGACTGCAGTTTTGTCTCACTTCTCATATCAACACATGCATCTTAGGAAAGAGGGTTACATAAGTAATAGTAAAAGTAGGATTGTAGGTCTGTTTTCCTCCAGTCCAAAATCCAGAAAACTCTCAGAGACTATTAAGCCTGAAAGTAAACTAAAATGCAAAAATCAACAAGCAGGAACAGAGGAAAGGAAGTAGAGGACAGGCAAGGAAGGTAAAGAGACTTTATTCTTTGAGAAATCTGGGTTACTACTGAATTAATGGCCAGTGCAGACAAAAATTTGATGTGGGGCAGCTAATGTCTGGATCATTTCTATTCGGTAGGCAAATTCCTCAAGGTTTCCGAGTACATTACAGCCCACTCCAAATGCTGGACAAACCACTTATCACCATTGATCAAAGCTGACTTTGAGGATGTCCTTCAGGTGCCTCTGAGAGCGATTTGAAACAAGTGCCACTTCCTGTTCCCTTGTGTTTCTTATGACTACTAGTGAACATCAATAATATGAATTCCATTTTAATTTTTCTGTAAGGGATCTTATTTATAGGGCAATTTCCAGTGCAGTGTCTTGTCTCTATGAAATGATTGCCAACTCAGGCAGCCGTTAAAGTTTACTGCTTAGGCCTTCCGTCAAGGTACAATATGGATATTACTTTCAAAAGTAATTTGGAATACAGACTGAGAGGAGTGTGTTAACTCTTTGCAAGCATGCTAACTTTGACAAGGAAATTCTTGCCTTTTGAATTGATGCTGTGCTTTACTAAGGTAACATAAAATGCAGCATTAAAACTTACTTTTTACTGCTCTTATTTATAAATTAATGATGTCTCCCTTTCAAGTGAGCATTACCTCACAGAATTTCAGTTATTAATTGGAGGAAATGATCATTTTATTTTATTTCAGCTTATGTGCCAAGACTGTCACCCTCACCCACACACTGTGATAAACTACATAAGCTGTCACATTTTTATGTGCTCTTTCTTCTTGGGCAGAGGCTTATATCCACTCAGCAGCCTGTCTCCAAACGCCTACACAAAATTAAATAATGACATTCCTTAGCTGTAACCTAGTTAGTAAAAGGTTCTTCTCACAATGGAAACTGATATTTCAAAGTTCATACTTGTTCATTTAAAAGCTGCAGGGAGTATTTGGCCATATCAAAATATTTCCTACACCACAAACACAATTTCCCACTGTCAGTTACATTGCTGCTCTCTAAACATTGCTTTTTGTTCTTATTGCAAAAATGTGACCTGGAATGCAGTTTATTGTTAGAATGACTAAAGAAATCTAGCATGACCCCCCCTTGTAGATGCAGAAAGGACTTCTCTTACCATTCTGACTAAGGGAAGACACTTCATTGGGAGACCAATTTCATTATGGGCTCATAAAGAGAAGGTTCCAATCTTTGTTTTATTAAACTGAATGCCCCCTTCTGTCAATCTTGCATTCTCTGGTGCTTGTTCTGATCTCTCCAGTTGCAGAGACTAGGTGAAATTTTTATTTTATATCATAGTCCTTAAAAATATGTCTGGGCTATGACAAAAATCTCTTAATTGTGTCTGACCAGGTATCTCATTTGTTCAGTAATTTCTCATGTAGTGTTCAGGCTACTCTCAATGTGTGTGTTCTCTTCTAGATATTTTATTTTTTAAACATGCATTCTACAATTCATTGCCCTTACTCTAGAATTGTATCCCAGATGGGGTCAGTTATAGCTATTTCAGATAATGCTAATGTCAATGGCTTACAGAAAGGATTCTTTTTTAAATACCAAGACTCTATTTACCCTTCAAAGTACTTTTAACACAATAGTGTAGATTCAAGTTGAACCTGTGATTTTTCTGAATCTGCTAGTTTCTTTTCACTTATTCACTCCTGTTATATTTAATCTTGTCGGACTCAAGACAATCTTCTTCCTCTTTGATGCCAATTTGGCTATTTTGTATTATTTATTATATTAAAATTAATTCTAATTAGCTGTCATCTACGTTTGGTAGCATTTTTTTAATCTACTTTCAAAGAATTGAAAGTAATTTAGAATATGACAAAGCAAGATCTTCACAAGTCAGCCAGAATCACTTAAGATGCTAAGATAGTGAACACAGGCTAAAAGCTCAAATAGTATGTTTGTTATTCAGTGTCATTTCTTCATCTTATTTGCAAGGATAATGTAACACATTGAATTCAGATTATTAATTAAGCATGAGAAATTCTTATAGATACATAAATGTTGATCTATAGGAAAAATTCACCAAATTATGAATTTTTATATTATTTTCAAAATGCTATTTATATTATTCTCTTTCTCAAGATATAAACATTATACAACAAGCAAGAAGGGTTCTCTGGGTCAGGAGGCAGCATTTAGTGCTATGGGCAGTACAAACAATTTCTTCAAAAAAATATTCTGAGGGGAGACGTTGATTATTTTTTTAAACCATGTGAAAATCACCCTCACCAGCAATTATCTGAACTATCAAAATGTTCTTAACAAAGTCTTTTTCTTCTCATTTTTATCCACATGTGGATTCCCTCATTTTCACTCAGCAATTGTTACTGATACACACAAATGTAGACTGAAATTTGATTATTTGCACTATTCATGTTTATAACAATAATCTCAGTAGTCTCTGTGAAGAGGAGAGACAATTAGAATGGGTGAAGAAAAAGAATGAGAATTACTAACATGAAAATAAAAATTATAACTATAGACAAATATTTCAGTTCCTGTGAAAGGAAATATAAACACGGAGAAAAACCAGGAATGGAATCAATGGAGGATGATATTTTGTCGTTTTTGTTTCTCTATGGTGCTAATTGAAATAAAGTTGAGCAACATGTTGATGCAAGAAAAAGGGACTACTTGTAAAGATTTTTTAAATGGTGAAGAGATGAGATGCAGAACAAAAATTAATGTATTGATTGTAAAAGGTGTGCAGGCAATTCTTTCTGTCACTAAAGATAAAGAAATAGGATTAAATGGGTTAGTGAATGTTATGGTAACTGAGGTAATTTTCTTCTGATTTCACACATTTTCTCTGTGAAGTATTTAGCATGCTCATTGCCTAAAATGGAAGAAGAACTAGATATTAGGAAGAATATTAGATGACAAAAGTTGGAAAATATCTTTAATAGAAAAATTAATTTATTAAAGAAGTAGGACTCATTTTCATGTATATTCTGTTATTCTAAATCATGTTTTTTGTTTGTTTGTTTGTTTTTGTTTTCAAATAAACATACCCACTACTTCACAAGGTTTGCACAATTATCTCAAGGAAATTCCCTTGGAATGAACTCACCTTTCCTTTCTGATTAAAAAAAAAAAACAGTTAATTTATTACCAAATTATCATTGCTATATCATCTCCCACTTAGTGAAATCTTTATTGAATCAATATGGAACTACTATATAAAGCAACATGGGAGATATAAAAATAAAGAAACAAATTATGTTGGAGAGATAATACAAAATTCAGAAATATGAGTTTAAATAATTCTAAAATTCCACCTTTTGGAATAGGAATGTGTCCTGAAAAGAGAAGCACATAATAATAGATAGGCTGAAAATGATTTCCCATTGTAATAAATGGTATACTCTCCCCATTTTTTGCAACTAAACTTATTTTGTTAGGTCCTGATACATTTCACTATCATCCTTACAATAAAACACTGAAAAAGCAATTTAATTGGATTTATGCAGGTTGCTTAATTGTAAATATGAACTAGTACATTGATTGATTTTGTAAGTTGGCAGCTAGTTTATGAATGAACATCATTTACTGCTTCACTTCCTAAAATATAATCCTTAAATTCAGCTATTTTTATAATGCATATGTTTTTTTCAAGTTTCTAAAATACATATAAAAGAATCCAACACATTTCAGGTGAGTGTGTGTAAAGAGGTATTTTCTGGCAGTACAGTTTGTGCTGCAGTTATTTTCCATGTGCTAGTGAGTAGAGTGTGTCAGAAAACCCTCATTCTTACTTCTCTAATGATGACATGAGGAGAAAAAGAAACATCTTGTACCAAAACACTGTGATTGCATAGAATAGCTTCTGAAAGTTGTGGTCCAGGCAGAGTAAAGCACTTTTATCTTTTTCAAAAGTCATGCTATTTCTTCTTTGAGAAGTGAAATAGCATAACATTGAATATTATATTCACAACCTAAAATTGAGGAGACACTTGACACTTTAGAAGATCTTGTCATCTGCAAATTACTTCTAATGGTTCTCTCTAACTTTTGTATGTGCACCACAAATTTGGATAATTTCTATTGCAGACACATACAGTTTTCTTAGAATCAGAATAAATGATGAAAAAGGATAAAAACAAATTGCAAAAGAACTTCAACCTTGGTACATTGAAGACATCTTCAATTGCATTCATTTTGATTAAAAATGAGCAAGATGTGGTAATATACATTTAAAATATAAAGCAAAAATAAGTTACCATTTAAGCAATTGGAGAGGTGCTGGTCATGCTTGAAGTCTGCATATTTCAAGTGCATTTTGAAGAAAGAGAAAAATAAAGCAACTACACAGTGGCTGTGTAGTTAAAATACTTTCATAAAGAGAAAAGTTTTAATCATCTTAAAGTAACAAATATAATTGGCTGAGTTAGACTGACAAGTATAAGAAACAATGGTCAACTATTAAAATCTAAGTTTATGTCTATATGAAAATCTTAAGACTTTTTAAAGAATAGATTGGAATAAACCTTAAAAAGTAAGTATATGTATTTTTTAATAGGATTATATATTTTGACCTTATATTTCTTAAAGATAAAAGCATTGTGTTTCATTATAATTTGATTGAAAAAATATATAAATGTATGTGTATATTTTACGTGTCAAATATTCAATTCAGTAATGTATTTAAGTTAAATATTTATGCTATTATTAAAATATCCTCAAAACTAGACGTGTGTGGCCGGCAATCTTAACTTAATTTGTTGACAAATTTTTAAGTTTTTAGATTCTTTTTATTTTGTTCTTACTTCTCAGTGCTTTGGTACTCTTTTCTACGACATGTAAAAAATGTGTTTTATCTTACATCCTAAAAAATAAGACAAAGCAGAGCGCAGGTTTTTAACTCTCCTTTCTTTCTCTCAATATCCCTTTCCTTGTTTCCTACTAAATCTACATAGAATTATTTCTATTTTTTGTCTCTAAAATCTCTCCTCCTATTCTCTTTGAATGCCCTTTGAACTTCACCATTCTATCAAAATGTTACATCAGCATAATTAAGTAAGTGTCCTGTCCATAGCATCCAGCAGTTTTTAACCTCTCCTCTTAAAAAACTGTTTCCCACCTGGCCTTCACATCTGCACACTCCGTTGGATTTCTTACCACCTCATCCACTGTTTCTCATTAGGTCCCTTTGCTAATCCTTGTGTATAAATATGGTGCTTATTATTTATATTTTTGATAGTTTGAATGTTAAATAGCTTTGTAATACATTTTACCAGTTTCTTTTTTCTTGTCTCCCTGATAGTTAATTATTTGCTATCTAAAACAACTATTTTATGTTTTCTCTTTTTAAACTTTTACCCACACCACTTCAATTCTAAGCTGATTTTTTAAATCTTCATTTACATATTTATCCAAAATATTTATTAAAATGTTTATTGTGAACTTTTCAAGCTACATAAATGATATCATGTTGCTAATTGTTTTGTACCTGGGTTATTTCTCAATCTTTTCAAGGTCTATATATTTTCAAACAATGTTGAGTCAACTTAAAACTTTAATATGTATACTGTAGAGTAA